>NC_134353.1:225655552-230455552 GCF_048569485.1 Anomaloglossus baeobatrachus | reverse complement strand
CCTGTCTGCTACAAGTGCAACAAGACCAGTCACTATTCCCATCGGTGTCCTTTAAATGAGCAACCCCTGAGGCTAAGGGCTAATCCTCAGGAATAGACCCTCAAGGCCCAGCTGATTGGTAGGATCGGTATGTTGGAGGTCACCCCATCATCTCCCTGGCTGTGGACGGTATCCCGACCTTAGCCCTTCTTGACACCGGATTGGAGGTAACAACTAAACCCCTATGTATTATATCAATGTTACTGGTCTGATAGTGAACATGCCCCTCCGGATGACAGTTTGACCATCATTGCGGCTAATGGACTCCCTATGACCCAAGTGGGGTTCAAGGAAGGGACTTTGACAGTGGGCTGAGTGGAGTTGAAACGTCAGGGGATGATTGTTATACAGAATGACCCCAGTGACCGTAACCCAAAGGTGGTCCTTGGGACCAACGTGATTGAGAACTGCATGGGGGAGGTACTAAATCTGTTGCAACAATTGTCTGCCACTGCTGGAGGGGGCCGGCAGAGAGCTCTGCAGCGTGAAATCCGGGCTCTCCTGCAGCGGCAACAGGTGAGCATGACAAGTGGAGAGATCGGTGGTGTGAAAGTGATGGATGCGGCGCCTCTAGTGGTGCCTCTGCAGAGCGAAATGATGATTTGGTGCTGGGCAGCAGTAGGTCCCCAGGGGCAGGATTACCTGGCAGTGGTGGAGCCTCTGCCTTCATAACATTGGCCCACAGTAATGGTAGCCAGAGGGGTGATTGATGTCAAGAAGGGGAGAGTGCCCGTGAGAGTGATGAACTGCGGAGAGGAAGAGGTTAGGCTGCCCCACTACGCCACCATTGCTAAGTTGTTCTCTGTAGATGCAGACGCCATCCATGTAGCAACCTCCACCATCACCGCATCACAGTCAGATAGTGACACCCCGCCCAAACAGGTAGAGGAGTGGTGCCGAGAGCTGCATGTCGGCACCGAATCTACACCCACACATCACAAAGAGGGGGTGTATCGGGTAGTGCAGGAGTACGGGCAGGTATTCAGTAAACACCCATTAGATTTCGGAAGGATTAAGGTGGTTCAACACCATATCCCCACAGGCACACATCCACCTATTAAAGAGAGGTACAGGCTGATCCCACCTGTACACTACCAGAAAATATGTTAAGGAACATGAAGGAGGCAGGGCTCATTCATGATAGTTGTAGTCCCTGGGCAGCTCCGTTGGTCCTGGTAAAGAAGAAAGATGGTACCATGAGAATGTGTGTGGATTACCGGAAGAGTAATCAGATAATGCATAAGGATGCATACCCTCTATCTCTCATTGAAGAGTCGTTAGCCGCGCTGAAGACTGCTAATTATTTCTCTAACCTTGACCTTACTAGTAGCTACTGGCAGGTGGCAGTTGCGGAAGATGACCGCAAGAAGACTGTGTTCGCTACCCCAATGGGACTCTGCGAGTTCAACAGTATGTCTTTTGGGCTGTGCAATGTCCCAGGAACCTTCTAGAGGCTCATGGAGTGTTGTTTGGGGCATCTCAACTTCGAGACCGTTCTACTGTACCTGGATGATGTGATTGTTTATTCCAAGACATATGAAGCCCATCTGGAGCACCTGGCGGAAGTGTTTGCAACCCTCTCCAAGTACGGGATGAAGTTAAAGCCCTCTAAGTGTCACCTGTTGAAGCCCAAAGTGCAGTACCTCGGGCATGTGGTGAGTGCTGAAGGAGTGGTCACCGCCATCCAGAGTTGGCCGCAACCTACCACGTTGAAAGAGGTGAGGCAGTTCCTGGGCCTGGTGGGCTACTACCATCGCTTTATCAAGGGGTACACTAAGATGGCCGTGCCCATGTAAGACCTCTTCGTGGGACAGACGAAGAATGGTAGAACTCTCGGACCCCCGTTTGCCTGGGGCGAGAAGCACGAGGAGTCCTTCCAGCAATTGAAGTCGGCCCTGACGGGGAGGAAATCCTGGCCTATCCCGACTATGGACTCCCGTTCATCCTTTACACAGAAGCAAGCAACATGGGCTTAGGTGCTGTCCTGTCCCAAATGCAAGATGGCAGGGAGAAGGTGATCGCCTACGCAAGCAGGAAGCTTCGGCCGACAGAGAGGAATCCCGAGAATTACAGCTCTTTCAAGTTGGAGTTCTTGACACTCGTCTGGGCAATAACAGAAAGGTTCAAACATTACCTGGCATCGGCGAAGTTCACCGCTTAAACGGACAACAACCCTTTGATGCATTTGGGCATGGCAAAATTGGGGGCCCTGAAGCAGCGAGGCGTGACCCGGCTAGCCAACTATGACTTCACCATTAAGTACAGGGCCGGTCGCAAGAACACCAACGTGGATGCATTGTCCCGAATGCCGCACCTATCCGATGAAGGGGTGGAGGTTTGGAAGAGATCGAGCTGTCCGCGTTCCATCAGCCGAGGGACAAAAAGCCCTATGTTGGTCAGCAGCAAGCAAACTTTGACCCGTTACCCTGCCCGGGCTGGCAGGAATCTCAAGATCAGGAACCTACGGTCCAGATTGTCAAAATGATGATTGCCCAAGGTGCTTCTCGACTAGGACCTACAGCCCACCTCGAAGCTCAGCGGTTGTGGAAAGAGAGGGACCGCCTTTACCTGCAGCAAGAAAAGTTGTACAGGAAATTTATTAACCTGAAAATGCACAAGAAGGTCCGCCAGCTGATGGTGCCACAGGCGTACGTACTAAAGGTCCTGCAGGCTTACCATGACGGAGCCGGACACTTCGGTTGGAAGAAATTAGAGATGCTGCTGAGGGAGCGCTTCTATTGGAGTGGAATGCGAGAGTTCTTAGCGGTCTGGTGCTGAGAGTGTGGCCCCTGCGCGCTGAGAAGACAGGATGAGACTAGTCAGAAGGCCCCGCTGCAGCCGATTGTCACCCGCCAGCCATTGGAGTTGGTCGCTCTGGACCATGTCAAGCTCACGCCTAGCCAAAGTGGATATACATATGCCCTGATCATCATAGACCACTACTCAAGATTCATGGTGGTGGTCCCCATCAAGGATTTAACGGGCCACACCGCAGCCAGAGTCTTTCAGGCGTACTTCTGCCGGCCGCATGGCTACCTGGAGAAGGGGCTCATAGACCAGGGCCCGGCCTTTGAGGAGGAGGTGTTTCAAGAGTTCTGCAACTTGTATGGGTGCAAGAAAATCCGGACCACAACCTACCATGCCCAGACTAACGGGATGTGTGAGAAGATGAATCACCTGGTTCTTAACCTCCTCAAGACCCTGCCCCTGGAAGAACGAAACTTGTGGCCCAAGAAGCTGCCCGACTTGGTGGACATGTACAATAATATCCCCTGCAGCTCCACTAAGTGCACGCCTGCGTACCTGATGAGTGCCCGGCCTGGAAGACTGCCGGTGGATCTAGAATTAGACGTCGAGGTACCTGAAACTTTTCCCCCCACTGCCAATTGGGATATCAAGTGACAGAAGCAGTACCGGCAGATCCAAGAGTATGTGGAAAGGAATTTGCGTCAGAGCCAGGAGAGGCAAGAGCAACGTTTCAAAAAACGGGCGCAGGCTGCCCCTTTTGGACCCGGAGATGTGGTGCTGAAGAGGAAAAGGAGGATGCACAAGGTTGATGACCAGTGGGAGAGAACCCCCTACGTCATCCAGCCTACTGGATGGGAGGACAGGAAGACGTATCTGATTAGTCGTAATCAGGGGAAGACCACGGCCACTGTTTCCAGGGGTCACCTGAAGAAGTGTCCAGAGCCCCTGAAGTTAGTGGAAGAAGTTCTACACCGAGCGTGGACGAGAAGAGAAAGGTGATCCACAGCGTGATGGGTGATTTCCCGGCTGATTGGCCTTTGCAGAATGGCGCGGTAATTGTTCCCGTTATAATGTTCCTACAACCCGTGGAAGACATGGAGCCAGAGAGGTCTGTCAGGGAAACACCAGAACGAGTGCCCAGGGATGCACCTACACCACGCCCCCGCAGGTCTCTGCCAGCCATACCCGACACTCGGGAAGAGAGACCTGTCGTTCCCCCTCCTCCACCAACCCCATACAAGAGTATTGGGCCCAGAAGGTCCACACACCCTAATTTCGGTCATCCCCCACTCAGATACAGGGAGACCGCAATCTAGGGGTGTTGCATGTTAATTGTGTAAATAGATGTATGAATGAATGCCAATTGACCAAGATTCTCACCTGATTCAGAATGTTAAAGAGGTAGTGGTTCCCGGCTACCTTTTCTGCAAAGTCCCTGTTGGGACCCTGTTGATGTTCCCATTTGTTTAACTGCACTTAAAAGGACACGGTTGAGAACTTGCAGGCCAACCTATAAACTATTGGGTTTTGTAAATAGCCCCAGGCCACCCTTTTTCATCATGCCGCAGTCTCCGGAGAGGCTGGTTGGAGAAAGGGCCTGCGGCAGAGTAGGCCGAGGTCCCGACACCATGGCAACCGATGACTACCCTCCGGGTCAGGGGTCCCCTGGACATGGGGCCTCTGAGAGAGACTGCTGGGTAAGGAACTTATTACACGGCCCGAGTGGGCACCACCCGGACCCGAACCTGTTTCCTGGATTGGGAAAAGGAGTGCACATCAGTGCTTAGCGGTGGCACCAGGGCTAGGTTTGTTTGGGTGGGCTACGGTGAAAAGGACATGGTCCCGTCCTGTCCTGGTTAATAAAAATGTTATGCAACGTTAAAGTAAAATGCCTCCCGTTAAGGGAAGAAAACCAAAATATTTGTGAATGTAGATATGTTATTATACTTGTATCTGTTTTAAAACCTTTCATCTTTTTCAGTTAAACAAAATAAACCGGTGGTGGTCGGACAGCCCGCGGACGGTCTGTGTTTAATCAAGGGGGAGTATGACACCCTGGCCGGGCCAGGTAGTCACAGATAGGCCCCTGCACTACACCTTTCCCTCAAAGGTGACATCAGCCAACCTCAAAACCCTAGTCACCCCCCTCAGGGCTAGATGGACACACCAGGGGGCGGAACCAGGTGGTTGGAAGTCGCCCACCAAGGAGTCTGGACAGCCCGGTGTGGGAAACTAAGCAGTGCTGTTTTAGAGTTCAAGTTGGAGAGGAGTGAGGGCTGGAGCTGTGTGCAGCTCCAGCAGAGGCGAATACCCCAAATTGAGCCGCGCCAGGGTAGGAGCCCTGGTGCCATTTTCTAGGAGGCAGACGTGGTCTCTATCTGCAGGAGCCGGGAAGACGGCTCGGTGGAACCGAAGTGGACCGGGACAGGGTAGTGGCCCGCCAGTACCGACCCGGGGAACTGACTCAGAAACCGAAGCACACAGGGGGGTACTCGGACCCTGAAGCCGGGACCAGAAGCGACTGGAACCGGTTAATTTACCAATTGAGGCCAGGACTAGAGGATCTGCCCAACCCAAAGTCCCTATTAGAAGACAACAGCCCACCGAGGGGAATAGAAGGCCACCGCCAGGGCTCAGAGATTCCACGGGCCAGCGTCTGCGGGCAAGGGCTCCTTAGACCACATCCAGCCTGGAACGGACTCCTGAAGTTGCAAGCACAGGCAGTCCACCATTACACAAGGGTGCAGGAGAAAGACAGAGACCACTAGCCGGATGGGGGACCAGAACGCAGCCAGTTGCGGGCACCTTCCACCATCACCTTGGTTTACCAAAGACTTGTGTGTTTCCTTCAATAGTGAGTACACCAGCACCCTGCGGTCGCCCATCTCCCTGCACCAAAACCCCAACGCGTCCCGGGGCCACCATCCCTGCCCACGGAGGGGTTAACAACTTGCTGCATAACATCTCCCCCGAGTGCCCCGTCACTGCAGCGGTGGTGTCCAACCTCACTACATACCGTGGGTATTGTCATAAACTTAATACGGCTCAGCCCGTACATATACATCCTACATCCACTACCACTACAACCCCCCTTTTTGATCGAAGTGACCGCGAGACCCCCGGGTCCGGAGACCCTCGAGCCACCCACAAAAGGTTCGGATCCAAGCAGCTCGCCTGCTGTGAACGGTGCAGCACACCTCCATCACTTGATGGGTAGATTTGTGGTGATATATATAAATGATAATTTCATTTACTCACATGACCTCAAAATACATCAGGTAGACATCATTTAGATGTTACAGATATTATGTGATAATAATCTGCATGACAAACTGGAAAAGTGTATATTCGGTGTTCAAGAGGTGCATTTTTTGGGACTCCTTATGTCATCTGCTGGTTTGCGGATGGATCCAGATAAGGTCTGTGTTGTTCTGGAATGGGATGCTCCTGAAAATCTGAAAGCACTACAATGCTTTCTGGGGTTTGCTAATTATTACATTAAGTTCATCCAGAACTTCTCTTCGATTGCCAAATCCCTCACATGAAAAATGTCAAACCTGATGCTTTTCCTGGTGTAGGTAGACTGGATAACTGTCTCTATTTTACAGGAGGGAGTGGTCATCTCTACTCTATCTTCTGAGCTTGAGGATGAATTGCTGAAGGCACAGGGGTACACCCCTGCTTCTTGACTGTCAGGAAAACTATTCATACCCTTGCAATAGTGCATAAAAATTTTAAAGGAGCACCAGAACTAGCGGGACACCCTAGTTGTAAAGCTACCTTTGACCTCCTTTGTTGGTGGTTTTGGTGGCGAAGATTGCATAAGGACATAGTGGATTTTGTGTCTACCTGTAATCTGTGCACACATTATAAGACCTCGCATACTCATCACCTATATTACCTTCCGATATTACCTGGAAAAATGGTGATCTTAGTAATGGTGGATAGGTTCAGTAAAACAACACACTTCATTGCTTTAGTTGCTCTTTCTAATCCAAAAATATTAGCCCAATTAGCCCATGTGTTTGTTTCTGAGATATGGAAAGTTAGGCTGCTAGTTAAATCGGGTTTGTCAGATAATTAAGGAATTTAGCACCAGGTGCCAGATTAACCCCAATAACTTGCAGGTATCTGAAAGTGTTCTCTATTTTTGATTACTGTTCTTTTTCATTTATCTCATTTACTCATACTATGTGCTTTAGAATAAATTCAAATCATAAAATAAGCTTAAAATACTGCTAATTTACTCATGTTAGGATGTAATCACATAGGACTTCACAATGACCTTAACATTTAGGAAATTGTCTAATTTCGATCTCCAATATATATATATATATATATATATATATATATATATATATATATATATATATATATATATATATATATAGTAAAAATTGGTGGTACCCCTTGTTTAATTAAAGAAAAACCCACAATGGTCACAGACATACCTTGAATCTGACAAAAATAGTGATAAATAAAAAATCGATGAAAATTAGCAAATGAAAGTCAGACATTGCTTTTCAACCATTCTTCCACAGAGTTTAAGAAACAAAACCTCACGAAATAGGAATGGACAGAAATGATGGTACTCTTAACTTAATATTTGGTTGCAGAACTTTTTAAGGCAATCATTGCAATCAAACAATTCCTGTAACTGTTGGTCCTTTCCTTAAGAACAAACTGTTCCAGTTGTCTCATGTTTGAAGGTTGCCTTTTCCAGATGGCATGTTTCCGCTCTTTCCAAAGATGCTCAATAAGATTTCAGTCAGGGCACATAGAAGGCCACTTTAGAATAGTCCAGTGTTTTCCTCTTAGCTATTCTTGAATATTTTTAGCTGTGGTTTTGGGTCATTATCCTGTTGCAAGACCCATGACCTGGGACTGAGATCAAGCTTTCTGACACTGGGCAGCACATTTTTCTCTGGAATCCCTTGATAGTCTTGAGATTTTTTTGTACCCTGCACAGATTCAAGACACCCTGTGCCAGATGCAGCAAAACAGTCCTAGAACATAACAGAGCCTCCTCCATGTTTCACAGTAGAGACAGTGTTTTTTCTTGATATGCTTAATTTTTCTGTCTGTGAACATAGAGCTGATGTGCCTTGGCAAAAAGTTCCATTTTTGTCTCATCTGTCCATAGGACATTCTCCCAGAAGCTTTTTGGCTTTTCAACATGTAGTTTGGAAAATTCCAGTCTGGCTTTTTTAAGATTTTTTTCAACAATGGTGTCCTCTTTGGTCATCTCCCATGAAGTCCACAATTGCTCAAGCAACGACGGATGGTGCGATCTAACACTGATGTTCTTTGAGCTTGAATGTCACCTTTAATCTATTTAAAACTTTTCTGTTCTCTTTTGTTACCATTCGTATTATCCTTCTCTTTGATTTGTCATCAATTTTCAGAATAATATGTGCAACTGTGATAACAGGAACATCAAGCTGCTTGGAGATGGTCTTATAACCTTTATCTTTATCTTGCTTGTCTATAATTTTCTTTCTAATCTCCTAACACAACTCTTTCCTTCTCTTCCTCTGGTCCATGATCAGTGTGGTACACACCATGTCACCAAACAGCACAGTGAGTATCTGTAGCACTATATACAGGCCCACTCACTGGTTACAAGATTGTAGACACCCGTGATACTTATTAGTGGACATACCTTGATTTAACATGTCCCTTTTGTCACATTATTTTCAAGCATAATTATCATTTCTGTCCAGGTCTATTTTATAAGTAATATTCCAGTGTAGTAGAAAGGTTTGCACTCTATAGTCTAATATATCCCTCTGTATTAAAGATAGAAAGATTGTGTAGTATTGTAGGAACTTAAATGCTAATACTGTTGTTGTGTTTTACATGGGTGTTTCAGTGCAAACATCAGCATATTACTTCTAATGCATTGTTGACATTTCATTCACTGTGCACTTTTGGTAAGTGGCCATTTCCAGGACTTCTGCTGTAAATAATTAGCATTTCTCTGTGCATTTGCACCATTACATAGACGCAGGTTAGGGCTGAGGTCACATAACAGTATAAAATATCAGTCTCTTTCTTATCCAGATAAGTGGGATGTTTTTTTCTCACTTGTCATCCGTGTGCTGTCCATATGTGATCTGTTTTTTAATCAGCAGCTGTTAATCATTTACAGGACCATTTACAGTTTCCTATGTTACAGAATTGCAATGTATGCCTAAAAATCGGTTTCTACAGTATAATGTGGCATCTGATTGTTTTTTCTCACATTCAGACTTGAATGGCTAAAGGCCCCGTCACACACAGCGACGTATCTAATGATATATCGCTGGGGTCACGGATTCCGTGACGCACATCCGGCATCGTTAGCGACGTAGTTGCGTGTGACACGCACGAACGACCGTTAACGATGGAAAATACTCACCAAATCATCCATCGTTGACAAAATTAAAAAATCATTGATTGTTGAGCACGCAGGTTGTTCGTCGTTCCCGAGGCAGCACACATCGCTACGTGTGACACCTCGGAAACGATGAACTGCAGCTTACCTGTGGCCACCGGCAATGCGGAAGGAAGGAGGTGGGCGGGATGTTACGTTCCGCTCATCTTCGCCCATTCGCTTCTATTGGGCGGCCGCTTAATGATGCCGCGGTGATGCCGCATGAACCGCCCCCTTAGAAAAGAGGCGGTTCGCTGGCAACAGAGACGTTGCTAGGCAGGTAAGTCTGTGTGACAGCTCCTAACGATATTGTGCGCCACGGACAGCGATTTGCCCAGGACGCACAAACGACGGGGGCGGGTGCTTTCACCAGTGATATCGCTAGCGTCTTATCCAATTTCAGAGTCAAATCACACTGTGATTTTTTTATTTAATTGGTATGAGAAAAAAAAAAACATTCATCACCACTGCCTTATTGAGTAACATTGATCCAAGTGCAATACCTTTTTTACAGCTGGCGGTCAAACAGAGGGTACCGTGAGAACCACCAGAAGTGACCTTAGATGAACTCTGTGCCAGACTGTTGGATTGCACTGCCACTGTGACACAAGTAAGACAGGATGGCACTGAGTTCACCTGAGGCTACCTCTGGCAGCTCCCATGCTGCTCTCAGTTTGTCCCATGTTCTAATGTCACTGCTCTCCATGGCCTCCAGATGTTGCAGAGCCGGAATCGTCACGTGACACTGAGTGGATTGTGGGGGTATTTTGAGGGCTAACAAATCGGTGAAAGACAGTAATAAAGGATTTTTGTGTTAGTCATTTTTTTCTTTTTACTTGCAGAGTTGGTAATGGGGGGTTCTCATAAAAACCTCTCCATTACCATCCAAAAGCTTGATGGCAGCTATGATTTTTGACAAATCACAGCTAACATCAACCCTGTATATTACCCCAATTACCACTGCTCCAAGGCAATCTGGATTAGCCAGGTAAAATGCCACAATTGACACATCTAATGGATGTCCCAATTGTGGGGAGGCCGCAGGCTGCTATCTTTAGGCTGGAGGGGGCCCAATAACCATGGCCCTTCCAAGCCTGAGCATATCAGTCCCCAGCTGTCAACTTTACCTGAGCTGGTTATCACAAATAGGCAAGAGAACCTCACGTTTTGGCCTTTAACATACTAGTAAATCAAAAGGCATGTCCCTGCCTTTGATGATGGCTTTCCCCTTACAGGATGGCTAATTTAATCAGCCCTCATGTGCCTTTAACAGGCACAGATAGGATCTGAAAGGAACCATTATACAGAGTATAGGGAGATGAGGAAGTCATCATACAGTGTATAGTGAGCTTTGGGGATCTTTGTACAGTGTCTAAGGAGCTGTAGGGACCATCATACAGTACATTATGAGATGTAGAGACCATCAGACAGTGAATAGAGAGCTATGGGGCCACCATACAGTATATAGGGAGCTTGTGGGGGCACTCAAGTCATTACATGTTTTAAAAGGGTGCATTATTAGTTATTATTGGGGATTTCAAGGGTAATTATTACTTTTTGGGGGACATTGCTACTTAAAGAGGATACAAAAGGATTATTTTTTCTGCCTATAAGCTGCGGCCACCACCACTGGGCTCTTATATTCAGCATTGCTTGTTCTGAAGCTGCAGTACATGACACAGCTATGTCATACACACTCGCCGGTCCTGCGCAGGTGCACTACAAGGGCAGATAAAAGTGTGCCTGCGCAGGACCTCAATGCAGGCGCATGTGTATGATGTAAACGTGTCATGCACCACGGCTTCAGAATCAGGAAGACCTAGATGTGCACAGAAGCGACCTTCTAACTGAGTATTATAAAGTGTTTTTTATGTTCTACACAGTGGCCTGGGCTCTTATATACAGCATGCTAGAATGGTGTACACTGTATGCAGAAATATTAGGCAAATGAGTATTTTGATCACATGATAATTTTTATACATGTTGTCCTACTCCAAGTTGTCAAGGCTTGAGAGCCAATTACCAATTAAATTATTCAGGTGATGTGTATCTCTGTAATGAGGAGGGGTGTGGTGTAATGACATCAACACCCTATATAAGGTGTGCTTAATTATTAGGCAACTTCCTTTCCTTTGGCAAAATGGGTCAGAAGAGAGATTTAACGGGCTCTGAAAAGTCGAAAATTATGAGAAGTCTTGCAGAGGGATGCAGCAGTCTTGAAATTGCCAAACTTTTGAAGCGTGATCACTGAACAATCAAGCGTTTCTTGGCAAATAGCCAACACCGTCGCAAGAAGCGTGTTGGGCAAAAAGGCGCAAAATAACTGCCCATGAATTAAGGAAAATCAAGCGTGAAGCTGCCAAGATGCCATTTTCCACCAGTTTGGCCATATTTCAGAGCTGCAACGTTACTGGAGTATCAAAAAGCACAAGGTGTACCATACTCAGGGACATGGCCAAGGTAAGGAAGGCTGAAAACTAACCACCTTTGAACAAGAAACATAAGACAAAACGTCAAGACTGGGCCAAGAAATATCTTAAGACTTATTTTTCAAAGGTTTTATGGACTGATGAAATGAGAGTGATTCTTGATGGGCCAGATGGATGGGCCAGAGGCTGGATCAGTAAAGGGCAGAGAGCTCCACTCTGACTCAGATGCCAGCAAGGTGCAGGTGGGGTACTGGTATGGGCTGGTATCATCAAAGTTGAAGTTGTGGGATTTTTTCGTGTTGAAGACGGAATGAAGCTCAACTCCCAGACCTACTGCCAGTTTCTGGAAGACAATTTCTTCAAGCAGTGGTACAGGAAGAAGTAGGTATCATTCAAGAAAAACATGATTTTCATGCAGGACAATGCTCTATCACATGCATCCAACTACTCCACAGCGTGACTGGCCAATAAAGGTCTGAAAGATGAAAAAATAATGACATGGCCCCCTTGTTCACCTGTTCTGAACCCCATAGAGAACCTGTGGTTCCTCATAAAATGGGAGATCTACAGGGAGGGAAAACAGTACACCTCTCGGAACAGTGTCTGGGAGGCTGTGGTGGCTGCTGCATGCAATGTTGATCGTAAACAGATCAAGCAACTGACAGAATCTATGGATGGTAGGCTGTTGAGTGTCATCATAAAGAAAGGTGGCTATATTGGTCACTAATTATAGTTTTGTTTTTTGCATGTCAGAAATGTTTATTTCTAAATTTTGTGCAGTTATATTGGTTTACCTGGTGAAAATAAACAAGTGAGATGGGAATATATTTGGTTTTTATTAAGTTGCCTAATAATTCTGCACAGTAATAGTTCCCTGCACAAACAGATATCTTCCTAAGATAGCCAAATCTAAAAAAAAAACCACTCCAACTTCCAAAAATATTAAGCTTTGCTATTTATGAGTCTTTTGGGTTGATTGAGAACATAGTTGTTGATCAATAATAAAAAAAATCCTCTAAAATACATCTTGCCTAATAATTCTGGACACAGTTTATTGTTCTTGTATAGTACTATTTTTGGTAATATTGGTCTTTGTAAAGTGTGTTTTAGTGTTAGCAACAGTGGTATACTGTAATTATATATTTAAAGATCTTCTAAGAGGCGAGAAAGTTACCGTATATGTTAAGACAAGTTCTTTGGGGCTTGGGCCCCTGATCTTCTAGGACCCTAGTAACGCCCCTGGCCAAGGGTTTACACACAGGTAAAAATGTATTAAAACATTTTGAACATTAATACATTCATATAACAATAGTGGCAAAAACTAATACTTATAAGAAATTATCTTAGAATAATGACAATATGTGTCATAAAATATTCTACTGGCACTAATAAATTGTTAGAGGGATCTAGTAAAATTAGATAAGCCTAGATTGTACCTCTAATACAATCTATTACATGATTACAGATTATTATATTGATCATATATCCTAGCAGTAGTGTGGATTGTACTATGTGAGGTAGTTTTTCTTGGTTCTTTGTAGTTCTCCTCTATTGAACAATCTCTTACACTCCATCCCTAGTACAGAGGAATATATTAGACTACAGAGCACAAACATTAGCTTTCTAAGGCCTAAAACACACTTCCGCAAAAAAAACGTACGTGTCTTACGGTCCGTTTTTCGGGTCCGTGTTCCGTTTTTTAGAGGCGTTTCTCCGGTACGTATGGCATCCGTGTGATGGCGTATGCGAGCCGTGTGTGCGTGTGGAATGTCCGTATTGACATAAAATACGTACGTGTGCTGTCCGTGTGCTGTCCGTTTTTAAAGGTCCGCATTCTTACCCAATTACCGTTGTTAATCATTCATCATAAGATCCTGGTGTTGTTGTTTGCCTTCACTAGATTGGAAACAAGTGTTTCGGATTTTTTGATGAAAAACGGACACGGACGATATGTGCTGAACACGGACATACTCCGTGTGTGGTCCGTGCAGGCACGGACCGATAGACTAAAGCGGGTCCGTGCCTGCATGCTGCCGGCCAAAAACGGACATGTCGTCCGTGTAGAAAAGCGCACACACGTACTTACCACACGGACACACGTTCCGTGTGATTTTACTTGTGTGTGCCATCTACCATTGAATAACATGGGTCTCCGTGTCTCCGGGTCTCCGTGTCTCCGTGTCTCCGGTACGTGCAAATACGTACCGCACACGTACAAAAAAAACGTATGTGTGTTGCGGGTCTCAAAAATTGTAACTTTGTTTTAGAGCATTGCTTTGCAATAAGAGCAAATACCGTGCAAACTTCCAGTTCTGTTCTTTCACCGCGCTCTGACCCGCTCTGGAGGTTCCTTTCTGTACATATGTACTCTATACTGTATACTATTGTACAGTACAGTATATACTATACAGCATGTCTATCAATTTGTATTTATGGATACAGTAATGTATTTTCTTATTGATAACCAGTACAGCACATTTCTTATACTATACCTCTCGCACACCAACAATTTTATTGTAAGCCAACATGCAGTTTAATTTGTTTTTTATGTTTTATGTTTTATACTGTACAGTATTTAATTTTTTTATGAATACAGTACATTACATTAGTTTGTATTACTGTAATAAGTTTGTGTAAATACAGTAAATATTTTTGGGTTGTGTAATTGTCTGCATTTCCATTATTTCCTATGGGAAAATTCGCTTTGATATAAGAATAACTTGGTTTAATAGCTCACTCCCAGAACCAATTATGCTCGTAATCCAAGGTTCCACTGTATTTTTTTACCCCACTCTTATCAGTGTTTAGGTTTTTAAAATTAGTGGATTAGGAGGCCATATTGAGCCACATCTATTTTGAATAGACAACCTCTGGTAATGACACTGAACACGTACACTTAACGTCTTTGATTGACCCAGGCGAAGCCTGATCTGAGTGGAACCTGTTTAGTTAAACCACTGTATGGTCTTGGCCATCGTGCCGCAGCTCAGTTTCAGAGTGCAGAGCAACATTTCTTTTTTTTCAGGTCCCCAGAGAATTCTTTGCCATGAGATGCCATGTTGAACTTCCAGTGACCAATATTAAGTATGTTTAATGATAGAAATACCTATAGCAGTCTCAGTAGAGACCCAACGATGAGTTTTGCTGATGAAATAATTAATCTGCTTAGTAAAGACTTGGACATGAATTTTATATCTAAATATGAGTACTGAGTACGAGTGTTACGTGGGAGGATGGTTAGAGACGAGAATAATAAAGGCTCAACTTCTCCCAAGATCCACATAGCAGATGGTAAGGCTACAGATGGACAAATGGACAGAAGACACAGCTTCAGAGAACCCTAAAACACACAAGTCCTTAACATCACACATGCCAGCAAACAGGAGCTCTCTTGTTAACTGCACAGAGAGGACCCTGCAGGTGACTGTACGAATGGGGAACTCCTGGACAGGAGATACAGCTCAGTTAACTCCACTGAGCTGCCACTAAAGTACTGGATCGGTGGAGGAGAAGTGGAGTGCCAAACCCTAACAGTACCATCACCACTTAGTCTTGCCGTGATGGGTACCGACACCTGACCCTGCCTACCGCTTCCAGACTACTGCACAGCTCTGATGGTGGAGGAGAAGTGGGGTGACTAACTCTAACAGTACCTTCACCACTTATTCTAAACATGATGGGTACCGATGCCTGACCTTGCCTACCACTTCCAGACTACTGCATAGCTCTGATACACTCAAAAGAGCAAAAGTGCCGCACGCGCAGCCATGTGCGTTGTATAAGATGTTTTAAAGACTAAGCCCTGCCCTTAGGTCGGGCGCCAGATGGCAATGGCATCAACGGCAGGCAATCAGAGATTGCCATGTCACCGGTGATGTTACCAGCGGCCAATGTGGAACTGCCCCATCATTGCTGACGTCAGTAGCGGCCAATCAAAGACTGGTGACATCACACTCATGCGCAGTAGCAGGATTCCTGCACTTAAAACCAGGAGAGGCAGCGGGATCCCGCGCATGCGCGGCAGAGCAATTCAGGGACTTATCAACAGAAAACCCAGAGACCCTGGACACCTGACGCCTAGCAGCCAGGCGACTGGAGCAGCGGACAATTTGTGCAGGAGAGTCGGCAGGCACAACAGAAGGGGATGGAGGCTGGGCAGGCATGGTTCGAGGCTCAGGAGAACCCCGAACTGTGCCAACGAGTTTATGGCACCAGACAAACCAATGATTCCCACCTTCTACACCCTCCTAAAATAAATAAGGGGCTTAAGCGACTCAGGGGCCAGTCTATAGTCTCTGAGGTGGGCTCAGTTACCCAAAATGTGAGTGTCTACTTAGACAAAATCTTGAGATCATTTGTCTCAGCTCTTCCCTCACACATTAGGGATACTTCAGACTTACTACTGAAAATACAGGATATCACTATGGATAGTGAATTCTATCTGGCCTCAATTGTTGTAGAATCCCTATATAGCTCGATACCACACAGAGAAGGGATGGCAGCAATACAATTACACCGGGCACATGGGTAGAAAGGAAGCCAATACGGACATTCCAATGTGGGAATTGTAAATATTGTGACTGGGTGTTGTCTAGAAATTTTTTTACCAGTGTCAGCACAAGCTGCTACTACTATATGAGAGATTTTGCAAATTACAAGAGTGGTTGACTGATCTATATGGCTAGGTGTAGGTCTCACTTAACTATGTATGTAAGACCACAAGGGAACTGAGGAGACAGATAGGGAAACATGTGGGGGATATCGGGTACAAGAAAGATACCCCCGTTCCCAGACATGTCTGGGAGTACCATCAGGGGAATCCCAAATCCATCTCCTTCTGTGTGGTGGAAGTGATAAGATCAAATCCCAGGGGGAGATTGGGATAAAAAGAACCTGCAGAAGGAAAGCCAATGGATCTTTAGATTGAAATCCCAGTCCCCTAGTGGCCTCAATGAGAGACTCACCTTTACACCCTTCCTCTAGCTTATGGACCTGTGTGTCTTTCTAGCATTGCTTGATATTTAATTGACAATTGGATAATTCCCATTTCACCAACCCAGAAAAGGGGTCAGCTATTCATGCCTTTTGCATCAATTATCCTATACCTGAGTGCTTATGGGACTTGGTTATCAGTAATTTTTGTACAATTTTATTATCAGAGTGCAGCATTAATATTGTGTATCCTTGTATTTTACAAGTGTGTAAACATTTGCATATGTACATACTTTTTGTGAGTGGTGCTGCATTATAAAATTTGTCACTGGATGGTGTGCATACTTGATGAGTACTTATGAGGCTTGGTTATCAGTTTTTTCCATATAAGTCTATTATCATATTATTTCTTCAACATAGTGTATCCCTTATTACAGTTACATAAACAGGGTGTCTTGTTTGTAGGTTTTTTTAGTACATAGTCATCTGCATATGTATGCAGTTTCTGTGAATGAAGCTGCATTATATCAATGAGTTACCTGATGGTGCGCATGATTTTTCATTCAAGTCTGGGAAGTATGTGTGTTTGCGTGGCAATTTCTAAGCAAGCCCCA
This sequence comes from Anomaloglossus baeobatrachus, assembly GCF_048569485.1. NCBI lineage: Eukaryota > Metazoa > Chordata > Amphibia > Anura > Aromobatidae > Anomaloglossus > Anomaloglossus baeobatrachus. Next base: position 230,438,375 of record NC_134353.1, on the reverse strand, counting down.
GTGAGTGCGCTATGTGCTTCTACATGGTTACCAATCTGGTTGGTGACGTCAACCCGCTTGCGCAGTTGACTTTTGGCAACCATGGGAGGTGTGTTTCACACTTCCAGATCATTGCCAGGATAGGTGGCTGCTAACCTGCTGTGTGACATTGACACGTGTTTGCAGTTCAACAAGGGTGAAGTCGGGATACAGGCGTGATTGCTTCTAGCCTTCTGAATGACCTTGATGCACCTGCGCAGTTCACCAATGTTAATGACGCAATGTGCGTTTTGCACTTCTGGAGGGTTGACATGGTAGTATATTCTGTGCGTGCGCAGTCTAGACCATGGAACGCTCTGGGGCACTTATGTATCTTGGACATGCACAATTCTCTGTAGTCTTGAGTGGTTTCACTTGGCTTCAAACCCTCCTGCTGGCCCTCTGGTATTTAAGACTGCATTTCCATAAGGCTGATTAGTACCATGAAAGATGCTAATACCTGAATTCTTTCCTTTTTCCACGGGCCTCCTGATGAACCATATGTGGGTGGGGAAACACATTGAGACCGTACTTATATGCACCAACTAAAGGGAAGTGTACCTTTCATAGCAGACTTTATTTGGCAATTGTTTAACATTGCAATTTTCCAAATCCTGCTCCTCATGGGTATTCATTTGAACTTTGTCATGTTCTTGTGTCCTACTCAGGCATAGTCTCCTCCTGTGGGGGGTCAATAACTTGCAATATTGTACTTCTTATTTTTCTGCTCTATAGGGGATGTTTAGTGGCTAAACTGTGTCCTTATTGTGGGACCTTTGGCTGATGTTTACTTCCCCTTTTTAGATTTTTTAGGTTGTGCTTGGGCTCAGTGTTCTTCTCTTTTGCTCTTTAAATACTATCATTCAGTATCAGTGTGACTATGTGGACATTTTATGGTTCTTTTTTAAGATTAGTGCAATTGTTATCTATCTGGTATTGTTACCATCAGTATTTTATGCCCTCCAGCCATATAAGCAGTATCTTAAGGCCCAGTCACACTAAGGCTGGGTTCACACATAGCGACAGCAACAACGACGTCGCTGTTACGTCACCATTTTCTGTGACGTAGCAGCGACCTTGTAAGTCGCTGTTATGATCGCTGCTTAGCTGTCAAACACAGCGACGCAGCAGCGATCATAACGTCGCTACATGTGCAGAAAGCAGGGAGCCGCGCGCACTGCTTAGCGCTGGCTTCCTGCTCTCCTAGCTGCAGTACACATCGGGTTAATTACACGATGTGTACTGCAGCTACATGTGCAGAGAGCAGCGCACACTGCTTAGCGCTGGCTCCCTGCACTCCTAGCTACAGTACACATCGGGTTAATTACACGATGTGTACTGCAGCTACATGTGCAGAGAGCAGAGAGCCACGCACACTGCTTAGCGCTGGCTCCCTGCTCTCCTAGCTACAGTACACATCGGGTTAATTACACGATGTGTACTGCAGCTACATGTGCAGAGAGCAGAGAGCCACGCACACTGCTTAGCGCTGGCTCCCTGCTCTCCTAGCTACAGTACACATCGGGTTAATTAACCCGATGTGTACTGCAGCTACATGTGCAGAGAGCAGGGAGCTGGCACTGGCAGTGTGAGAGCTGCGGAGGCTGGTAATGAAGGTAAATATCGGGTAACCACCTTGGTTACCCGAAGTTTACCCTGGTTACAGCTTACCGCAGCTGCCAGATGCCGGCTCCATGCTCGCTGCTCGCTTCATTTCGTCGCCCTCTCGCTGTCACACACAGCAATCTGTGCGTTACAGCGGGAGAGCAACAATAAAAAAAACGAACCAGGGCTGTGTGTAACGAGCAGCGATCTCACAGCAGGGGCCAGATCGCTGCTCAGTGTCACACACAGCAAGATCGCTAAAGAGGTCACTGCTGCGTCACAAAAACCGTGACGTAGCAACGATTTCGGTAGCGATCTTGCTATGTGTGAAGCACCCCTAAGCAACTTACCAGCGATCCCAACAACGATACAACCTGATAGGGATCGCTGGTAAGTTGCTAGGAGGTCGCTGGTGAGATGTCACACTAAGTGACGCTCCAGCGATCCCACCAGCAACCTGACCTGGCAGGGATCGCTGGAGCGTTGCTACACGTGGAAGCATGCTGCGCTTGGTAACTAAGGTAAATATCGGGTAACCAAGCCGATATTTACCTTGGTTACCAGCGCACACCGCTTAGCGCTGGCTCCCTGCACTCCTAGCCACAGTACACATTGGGTTAATTACCCGATGTGTACTCTGCTACGTTTGCAGGCAGCAGGGAGCTGGCTTCTGCGGACACTGGTAACCACGGTAAACATCGGGTAACCAAGAAGCCCTCCCTTGGTTACCCGATATTTTCCTTCGTTACCAGCGTCCGCCGCTCTCACACTGCCAGTGCCGGCTCCCTGTTCCCTGCACTCCTAGCCACAGTACACATCGGGTTCATTACCCTATGTGTACTCCAGCTACGTGTGCAGAGAGCAGGGAGCGGGCACTTACAGCTGAGAGTGTCGGACGCTGGTAACGAAGGTAAATATCGGGTAACCAAGGAAAGGGCTTCTTGGTTACCAGATATTTACATTGGTTACCAGCGTCCGCAGAAGCCGGCTCCCTGCTCAGTGCACATTCAGTTGTTGCTCTGTAGCTGTCACACACAGCGATGTGTGCTTCACAGCGGGAGAGCAACAACTAAAAAATGGTCCAGGACATTCAGCAACAACCAGCGACCTCACAGCAGGGGCCAGGTTGTTGCTGGATGTCACACACAGCAACATCGCTAGCAAGTTGTGCCTCAGCAGTGATGTTGCTAGCGATGTTGCTTAGTGTGACGGTACCTTACGTTGACGTGGAACGTGGACACCCAGTCAAGATAGAGTGCCATACCCTCTGTTGACAGGTAGGAGCCAGCTATAGGGTATTAATAGGGCTAGGTCTGTTCACAGTCTTGGTTCTGTGGGGAAGTAACTGGCTTATATACAGTATATTCCCCTTCCTTGGCTGTATTTATACCCTGTCTCTTCATGCCCTTCACTATTGTTTTTGTACTTGTGGGTTTTTTTCAAAACAATAAACGTAAATATTTTAAGGGATTTTTGTAATTACTTGGTTAAAACATTTGCAAGCTATTCCATTGTTATTTCTTTGGTTAACTTATTAATAGTTGTATGTTGAGTTACTTGAGGGCACAGCAAATTTACACTGTTATACAAGTTGTACACTGACTGCTTTACATTGTATCAAAGTGTACGATCTTCAGTGTTGTCCCATAAAAATATTAACACATTTACAAAAAAAGTGAGGGGTGTACTCACTTTTGTGACATATTATACGCTTTTTATAAGCAAATATTTTTTCCAAAACTCTTTGACTACAACTTTTAATTATTTGCTTTTACTGACACTAATTAAAAACAGTAAAGCCACAGAAGCAAGTAGTTTGTGTCATGGAAATCAGTAGCTAATATTTTGTATCGTGGTAACAATAATGCACTTAGTGATCTTTTGCCAAGCAAAAATGTTGACAGTTCTGTGACATTGTTTAACAACATTACCATGGATCTCTACATTGAAGAAAGTCAGGTGTTATGTTACACCATTGTGTACCTTCAAGACTGCCATCCTGGATGATGAAAGAGCTCTTGAAGGAAACTCAGCCAATACACACAAACTCAGCCAACTGGTGCGTGATTTGTAGGCTTTCTTTAGAGCAAGAACTCATGAATGTTATCTTTAAAAGGAATGACTAATAGTCACACTACCTCAATAAATAAGTCATAATGTGGTCATCTTCATCAATACATTTTTTGCCATAGAAATATTTAGTATTTTAAAAGCTATAGCTTATCATAAACACATTAGGACTGTTATTTTAGGCTTTACCCGATAAACCCAAGTGCACATTTTGAGTACAGTGAATTCAAAACGTATTCAGACCCGATTAAATTTTTCACAGAAACGTAGAAATTTTTGCAAATTTTTTAAACAATAAAAACTGAAATATCACATGGTCATAAGTATTCAGACCCTTTGCTCAATATTGAGTAGAAGCACCCTTTTGAGCTTGTACAGCCTTGAGTTTCACTGGGAATGATGCTGTCATGATTCAAACCAGAATCTGCCTTGGCAGTGTTCCAGCTCCAGCCTGATCATGTCACGGGTAAACGTCTCTGTGGCTGGTTCCTGCTTCTGGCACACTATATCTTGCTGCTGCAACTCTTGTGCAGCACCAGTTATAGTCTACACCTACAGCGGGGGTAGCTGGCTCTGGTGAGTTCCCTGATCCATCATACTCTATTTCCCTGACTTCCTTGCCCGTGTCTGTCAGCCCGCTCCCAACCCCATCCTCCCTACTTTATCCCCTTGTGTATTCTGACTTCCCGGTACTTGACTTATGCTCCATCCCCGACATGGTTCTGTCTCTCTCCTCTGATATCTACGTGACCGAACAACTGCTGACCCTGTGTCTTGCTTCTGATGCTGAGTTTGGTTCCCCCCTCGTACTTTGTTTGATCTCTGGTTACTGACCCAGCTCTCTGACTATTCTACTGCCACCTTGTGGTGGTTTTCCTGTACTACTCCTGGTCTGCTATTAGGCTATTAGTCCAGGGTTACTTGGCTATATTACCACTCTGCCGCCTTCTAGTGGAGTTTGCCCTGTACTGCTTCAGGACATTCTGTTGTACAGCGTGATAGATGCAACAAGTTTTTAACACCTCGATTTGGGGATCCTCTGCCATTCTTACTTGCAGATCCTTTCTAGTTCCGTCAGGTTGGATGGCGAACGTTGTTGGACAGCCATTTCCAGGTCTCTCTAGTAGAGATGAGCGAACCGGTCGCGGTTCGGCTCGAGGTCAGTTCGCCGAACGGAGCTCCCGTTCGAGTTCGGTTCGTCGATTCGTGCTTGGATTACCCTTAGCTAGCAATACAAAAAATGCAGCGGGGGCCCATATATATTTTTTTAATTACTTATTTAAATAACTAAAAACAAAATGGGCTTCCCTGTATTTTGATTGCTGGACATCACAGTGCTGTAAAAATAAATCTTTAAAAAAATGACGTAGCGCTCCGCGGTATTTTTGATTCTCAGCGCAGATAAAGCAGACAGCTATGGGTTGCCACCCCCATCTGCCTGCCGTTACCTTGCTTGGCAATCAAAATACAAGGAAGCCCATTAATTTTTTCTATTTAAAAAATAGTTTAAAAAAAAAAATGATGTTGGGTCCCCCCCATTTTTGATAGCCAGCTAGGGTAAAGCAGACGGCTGTAGCCTGAAAACCACAGCTGGCAGCTTTACCGTGGTTGGGGATCCAATGTGAAGGTCCCCTCAGGCTCTTTTTTGTAATTATTTTATAAATATTAAAAATTACACAATAAAAGTAGGGTCCCCCATAAAATTGGATCACCAGCCAAGGTAAAGCGGACAGCTATGGTCTGGTATTCTCAGGGTGGGAAGGTCCATAGTTATTGGGCCTTCACAGCCTAAAAATAGCAGGCCGCAGGCACCCCAGACGTGGCGCATCCACTAGATGCGCCAATCCTGGTGCTTCACCCCAGCTCATCCCGTGCCCTGGTGCATTGGCAAACGGGGTAATAAATCGGGTTGATACTAGCTGTAAAGTCACCTGAGATCAAGCCCAGCAGTTTGTGATGTCATGGCATCTATTAGATACCCAACATCATAAACTGTCAGTACTAACAAAAAAAAAAAATCGACAAAAGAAATTTATTTGAAAAAACAGTCACCAAAACATTTCCTCTTTCACCAATTTATTGTAAGAAAAAAAATAAAGGGGTCCCATGACGACTCTGGACCGTCTAGAATATGGGGGGAGACACTCAGGGAATGTATCCCCCATTTTCTAGGAGTGCGGACCCTTCATGTGAGGAGTGTGGGTGCAATGAATCTGCAATCACTCTCCCCGGGTCCACAGCAGCAGAGTCCATGTCATAATGGTTGCTACCAAAGCTGCAATGCCCTGCTCATGAGGTAAGGGCATGCCTAATCAGGAGAACTACTGTAGAGGAAGCTCTGCTCACTGGTATATAGGTGCTCAGAGGTAATAATAGATAAAATTAGTGAGTAACCTCGGCACTCTAAATCTCCCAGACTAAGTCAGTAAGTCACAACGGATAGTAACGCAAAATCACTCTTTATTGGTCCGTATTAAGAAAAAAATTTTTTTTTTTTGATAAGCATATATGTTTTTGTCCAAAACAAGTTACAAATGACGTTTCGGCCTGAGCCTTCGTCAGATTGGACTTATCTGCATGTAATCATGAAAAATGACAATAATCAGTATCACATAAGAGTGAGAGAACAATAACATAAACTCGAACAATGTAGAGGTACAATTGGTATGCAGCAAAAAAATTGCAACACAGCAAGAAATGAAACACATGATACAAATGTCATAATACAGTACAAGGACAATATAGTAATGACAAATATGGGGTCAGAGTAGCCTTAGACAGCTCTGGTACGAAAGAGATGTCAATCATAAAGTTACATGTGCAGTAGGTGTAGAGCTACACTATGCATGGCAGAGCTAATGAGTAGACCGACCATAGAAAAAGAACAGAGAAAAAGTGGAGAAAAAGTGGAGAAAAAGTGGAGAAAAAATGAAGAAAAAGTGGAGAAAAAGTGGAGAAAAAGTGGAGAAAAAGTGGAGAAGAAGTGGAAAAAAATGGAGAAAAAGTGGAGAAAAAATGTAGAAAAAATGTAGAAAAAATGGAGAAAAAATGGAGAAAAGGTGGAGAAAAAGTGGAGAAAAAATGGAGAAAAAGTGGAGAAAAAGTGGAGAAAAAATGGAGAAAAAGTGGAGAAAAAGTGGAGAAAAAATGGAGAAGAAGTGGAGAAGTGGAGAAGAAGCGGAGAAAAAGTGGAGAAAAAGTGGAGAAAAAGTGGAGAAAAAGTGGAGAAAAAGTGGAGAAAAAATGGAGAAAAAGTGGAGAAAAAGTGGAGAAAAAATGGAGAAAAAGTGGAGAAAAAATGGAGAAAAAGTGGAGAAAAAGTGGAAAAAAATGTAGAAAAAGTGTAGAAAAAATGGAGAAAAAGTGGAGAAAAGGTGGAAAAAAAATGTAGAAAAAGTGTAGAAAAAATGGAGAAAAAGTGGAGAAAAGGTGGAGAAAAGGTGGAGAAAAAATGGAGAAAAAATGGAGAAAAAGTGGAGAAAAAGTGGAGAAAAAGTGGAGAAAAAGTGGAGAAAAAGTGGAGAAAAAATGGAGAAAAAGTGGAGAAGAAGTGGAGAAGTGGAGAAGAAGTGGAGAAGAAGTGGAGAAAAAGTGGAGAAAAAATGGAGAAAAAGTGGAGAAGAAGTGGAGAAGAAGTGGAGAAGAAGTGTTTGTTCATGCCAGATGGGAGATAAATAATTTTTTACCGGCGCTGTCATTTACTGTAACGTGATCATTGGTGTACGGTGTATACCTGTGATCACGTGAGCGGGGACCGGAAAAACCATCCTGAATCATGATCTCCAGGGTCTCAGCTAGCCCTGAAACCCCGGAGATTTTCTGACGCCGGGGGGCGCTATTCACATATTTCTGCCTGCTGTTTATAAACGGCAGATCAGAATAAGGCTACATTAACACGATCGATCCATTTTTGTGGTCTGCAAAAAACAGTCCATTTTTTTTCACAGGTGCATCCGTGTGGCATCCGTTTCCGTTCCGTAGACGGTCCGTATGTCATCTGTTTGTCATCCGTGTGCCTTCCGTTTTTTTTGTGTACTGCAAAAAAACTGAAGGAGGGTAAATGCATACATTTACCCAGGATCCATAGCTTCATCCTACATGAGGCGGTCACATGTTCACTCCAGTGCCATTTTCTACTGCTTTTCACAGCGTAGAGCGCTCTGGTGATTTTCTTGTGCTTGTGCACTTCATATCAGTCTTTTCTGTCATTATAATGGCAGAAAGACACATAATTTCCCACTCTCCTGCATTTTGTAATTTTGCACCCTTTGGTGCCTTTCATGTGGCACTAAGGGGTGCTTAGCTTTGTATTTAGCCAAAAAAATGAAAAAAAAAAATGACGTAGGGTTCCCCCTATTTTTGCAGCCAGCTAGGGTAAAGCAGACGGCTATAATAGCAGAATAATTGTAGTTATATCAACCTTAATTAATTTCAATATTTTAACAGCAAGGTCTTGATTTACAAAAATCTCCTAGGAGACACTAATATAAAACTTAACATTTAATACCTCAGTTTAAAAAGTGAACAGGGTCACTGGAGATCGTGATATTCTACACAACAAACAAAAAACAAAAAATATGCATCTGGTGTTTGATCACAGCCCTACATGGACCATCACAAAGGCATAGAGAGCACACAATAACACCCAGTCCCAAAGTTAGGCTATTCAAGGATCAACATCGATGTATATGACACATCAAATTGTCCATGCAAATATCGTGGACATGGAGACCCAAAGATTCCCCCCTGTTTAACGATTCAAGGAACTACTCTCCTCACCAAGGGGTTCCTTCAACAGAAATGGAACAGGTCTCACCAACCGTAAGCGGGCTATGTTTCTGCAGCAAACCTGGAAAATCGATTCTCATGTATGGAGTGTACTTGCTTCCTCGGTTTACTTAGGCATTACAGGTGAAAACTTCCATCAATGTATACATATAACTTCCGACGCGTTTCATTATATTCCTCAGGGAAGTCAGTAATACAGATATTAGGGTTAAGGCTACTTTACACACTGCGATATCGGTCCCGATATCGCTAGTGTGGGTACCCGCCCCCATCTGTTGCGCGACACGGGCAAATCGCTGCCCGTGTCGCACAACAGCCGTCACACATACATACCTGTCCGGCGACATCGCTGTGATGGGCGAACCGCCTCATTTCTAAGGGGGCGGTCCGTGCGGCGTCACAGCGACGTCACTGAAGCGTCACAGAACCGCCGCCCAATAGCAGCGGAGGGGCGGAGCTGAGCGGTACGTAACATCCCGCCCACCTCCTTCCTTCCTCATAGCGGCCGGGAGGCAGGTAAGGGGAGCTTCCTCGTTCCTGCGGCGTCACACGCAGCGATGTGTGCTGCCGCAGGAACGAGGAACAACCTCGTTACTGCTGCAGTAACGAGATTTGAGAATGGACCCCCATGTCGCCGATTAGCGATTTTGCACGTTTTTGCAACGATGCAAAATCGCTTATCGGTGTCACACGCAATGGCATCGCTAATGCGGCCGGATGTGCGTCACGAATTCCGTGACACCAACGGCTCCGCATTAGCGATGTCGCAGCGTGTAAAGCCCGCTTTATACCACAATCATAGGGGCAGGCATCCCCGGTGGAACCCCAGTGCTGGACTAAAAATTAAAATAGAAATCACCATAAGTCCACCACTCAAAAGACATCATTGTATCAGAATATCAAAAAACCCAATCAGGGCACTCACCCAAGAAACAAGTCCTCTAAATCCTGGTGCTAGGCCATATCAACTGCCCATTTCTGAACGCACACTAGAACGGACAAGTCTATATTAATCCACCGCTTATTACAGAATCATAGAAGGAAATAGTCCCATATCAAGAACACTTACCAAGACACGTCCTCCACATGTATTCAGTTCAAAAAAGTGCCGCGCTGCCGGCGTCATAAGCCGCGCCATCTTATATCACGCGCGCATGCGCAGTACACCCCATTCAGTTGTGTGACGCACAACCGGAACCACCCGATACCGGAAGTTAGTGCGTCATCTTAACTAGCCGACCACATCATCATATGGTGCCGGCCACCCATCCGGTGACGCTATTTCCGGAAAATGGAACGCAAGCCGGAACAAATATCAAGTAATCGCGTCATTGCTCTATTAACGCTTGCGCTCCAACGTTGAAATACATCAGTAGTGAATGAGTACAAAACCCATTCACAGCGTTTCAAGTCCATCAAGGGCAGTATGCAAAACTCCTCATATTAAAAATCCACCAATTCAATACAGTGATGTTATGGCGAACAACACCCTTTCCACAGAAATCAACCCAAATAACTCCACTACCACATATTAGGAGAACACAATAAACTACATCTCGCTGTTATATTTGGCTCATAGAGATGTACCCACAGTCAGGTAAACCCAAAAAGAGGGCAGACAACCACTGTCAACATAGAAGGTATAGAACAAATCAAAACTTTTTTTCATACAAAATGATTACCTGAAAAAAACTTCCCTGAGAAAAACCCCTATACCTACAATAGGAGAGAAAAAGGGAGGAAAACAAGAGAAGCTAAGTGCACACTACATCTGACTCTCACTCATTAAATACTCTCCCTACCTTACTGCAGAGGTCGGCACCGTAACAACACCCACGCCCATGGCGCCCCCACTCACCGTCGGCTGGCCCTCCTATTCTACACCTACACACTAAAGTGTACCTAAAAAGGGGGTAAAGGATAGTTGCTCATTAAGACCATTTGGGGCCATGGTGCCCAGTGTGTAAATCCAAAAACACTCCTTACGGAGTATCAACTTGTCCCAGTTGCCTCCTCTTGGTAGTGATCTAATGTGATCTATGCCCATTATCTTAATGCAATTCTCATCTCCATCATGGTATGCATTAATGTGCCTAGCCAGCGGGGTGTCATTCCTGTTTCTGATATCATTTTTATGTTCACCAATCCTTTTTCATAGTTCCCTAATGGTCTTTCCAACGTAATGTTTGTTACAGGGACACGTCACTCTATATATGACTCCTCTAGTCCTACACGTAATCAATGCTCTGATCTCAAATGTCCTATTGCCAATCCGACTGTGGAAAGTCTTACCCTCCTCAATGAGGAAACAGTTTTTACAGTTGTGGCATTTAAAACAGCCTCTTACCCCGCAAGTCAACCATGGTGGTCTGTCCTCTCTGAAGAAACTATGGACCAATCTGTCCTTCAAAGATTTCGCTTTCCGGTACGTTATAGAGGGATGATCTGGTATGTATTTACCCACAATCGGGTCCATTTTTAGAATTGGCCAATGCTTACAGAGAATATTACGTAGGCCCATTGCCCCATTATCAAATGTGGTAATGTACCTTAAAGGCTCGTTCAGGCCTTTATTCTTAGGTCTCGGATTAAGAATATCTGTACGGTCCATTTGACATACTGATTTAAAGGCTTTCTCAACCTCCTTCATAGGATAGCCTCTTTCATCCAGCCGTTTTGTTAGATCCACTGCCTGTGCTCTAAAGGCCTCATCACTACAGCAATTACGCCTCATTCTTAAAAATTGGCCCTTTGGGATGCCCTTCTTATGAGACCTGGGGTGTGCACTCTCCCATCGTAACAGTGAGTTGGATGATGTCTCTTTCCTATACGTGCTTGTCATAAGTTTACCCTCAGGTCCCCTCTCTACTAGGACATCCAAAAAGGCCAGTCTGTTGGGATGCATTTCAAAAGTAAATCTAAGGCCTAAGTTGTTAATATTCAGTGAACCCACAAAATCCTTAAAACCATCCTCATGGCCCTTCCAAATCAGAAAGATGTCGTCGATAAACCTGACCCACATTACTACATCCTCCGTGTCAAGATTACCTCCAAACACCGTGGTTTCCTCCCACCAGCCCAGGAAAAGGTTGGCATACGATGGGGCACAACAACTCCCCATCGCAGTACCCCTGAGCTGGTGGAAGTACTTCCCTCCAAAGGTAAAGACATTCTTTGTCAGACAAAAACGAAGAGCCTGAATCACAAAATCATTGTGCGCAGCCAGATGATTCCCTCTCGAGTTTGTCAAACTGAGGTTGATCTTGGAAGAGGAAAAAAGGAACCTTGATACTCTGGAAGATTCTTTAAAGGAGCATATTGAAACAGCAAGGAAATTCTTGGGTGAAGCTGATTTTCCCAACAAAGAACTAGTATTGCAAGGGGTAATAGAAAAGTTTCAGTACAAATTGAAGGAGAAGAAACATCGCTTCTATATTAGAGACTTGCAAGATTTCAAAGACAATAAGGCTTATGTGTATATTGGAGGCAGAAATTATTACAAACAGAGTGAGACGGAGCTGTCCTCCACAGATGCTGAGTTGTCCGATAATGAGGGCAGAGGAGGTGCCTTCAGACCCCCACATCAATACAAAAGGTCAAGAGGGAGGGGAAGATCAGGTTATAGAGGTTCTGTACAGAACCAGGGAAGAGGTGGTTTTTTAGAATACCAATATTACCTCCGCAGCAAAAACCCGGTGAATCTGTAGCTTGTGTAAGGGCTCCCCAGGTTATCAACCTCTCTTCTAGGACCTTAAGTAATGTCGATCTTGCGGTACTGAACAGGGGATTATCATTTGTACCCACTACGGATTTTAATGAATTTATGGCCATAAAAGATTTACACCTTTTTGCTAGACAGTTAAAGTGGAAAAAGTTTTTCGGTAAACAGTCAGACAAAACATGTGGAGAATTAGGTATATCTGAGGATCTACTGCAGGATGTGCGTTTTTTGTTTCATCTCAGTGATGAGAACCCCAATGATAAAGGTGAGGGTCCGTTCACATCTTTGAAGAATAACAGCAGTAGGATGCCCCCGGATGGGACGGAGGTGGACGTTGTAGATGTCTTTGTCAACATGGTAACAGAGGATATAGGTGGTGGTTTTCAATCACACTCAGGTAATTATAATCTAACCAAAATTGAGATGCAGAGTTTACGCAGCCTTGAAGGAGACTCTAGCATTACGATCAAGCCCTCTGATAAAGGGGGCAACATTGTGATTATGGATTCTACTAAGTATAAAAACATTTGTTTGGACATTTTGAATGATGTACAAAATTATGAGAAATTGATGTTCAATCCAATGTCTGGTTTCAGGGCTGAACTTAAATCATTACTTGAAATGGCACTCAATAGTAAGATCATTGATAAAAATGAGTTTGATTTTCTGTTTCCTCTGTTCCCTGTACTATCTACCTTTTATGTATTACCCAAGGTACATAAGGGTTTGGACCCTCTCAGGGGACGCCCCATCGTCTCGGGTGTTGGGGGTCTCACTGAGAAGTTAAGTATTTATGTTGACAGGATACTGCGCCCATTTGTAGTGTCCCTTAATTCTTTTCTGGGGGACACCACTGAATTTTTGAGGAAGATAGATGATGTCTTCCTCGAAGATGGCATGATCCTCTGCAGTATAGATGTTGAGACACTCTACTCCTCGATCCCGCATGATATGGGGATAGAGGCGGTGAAGTACTACTTAAACTCGAGAGGGAATCATCTGGCTGCGCACAATGATTTTGTGATTCAGGCTCTTCGTTTTTGTCTGACAAAGAATGTCTTTACCTTTGGAGGGAAGTACTTCCACCAGCTCAGGGGTACTGCGATGGGGAGTTGTTGTGCCCCATCGTATGCCAACCTTTTTCTGGGCTGGTGGGAGGAAACCACGGTGTTTGGAGGTAATCTTGACACGGAGGATGTAGTAATGTGGGTCAGGTTTATCGATGACATCTTTCTGATTTGGAAGGGCCATGAGGATGGTTTTAAGGATTTTGTGGGTTCACTGAATATTAACAACTTAGGCCTTAGATTTACTTTTGAAATGCATCCCAACAGACTGGCCTTTTTGGATGTCCTAGTAGAGAGGGGACCTGAGGGTAAACTTATGACAAGCACGTATAGGAAAGAGACATCATCCAACTCACTGTTACGATGGGAGAGTGCGCACCCCAGGTCTCATAAGAAGGGCATCCCAAAGGGCCAATTTTTAAAAATGAGGCGTAATTGCTGTAGTGATGAGGCCTTTAGAGCACAGGCAGTGGATCTAACAAAACGGCTGGATGAAAGAGGCTATCCTATGAAGGAGGTTGAGAAAGCCTTTAAATCAGTATGTCAAATGGACCGTACAGATATTCTTAATCCGAGACCTAAGAATAAAGGCCTGAACGAGCCTTTAAGGTACATTACCACATTTGATAATGGGGCAATGGGCCTACGTAATATTCTCTGTAAGCATTGGCCAATTCTAAAAATGGACCCGATTGTGGGTAAATACATACCAGATCATCCCTCTATAACGTACCGGAAAGCGAAATCTTTGAAGGACAGATTGGTCCATAGTTTCTTCAGAGAGGACAGACCACCATGGTTGACTTGCGGGGTAAGAGGCTGTTTTAAATGCCACAACTGTAAAAACTGTTTCCTCATTGAGGAGGGTAAGACTTTCCACAGTCGGATTGGCAATAGGACATTTGAGATCAGAGCATTGATTACGTGTAGGACTAGAGGAGTCATATATAAAGTGACGTGTCCCTGTAACAAACATTACGTTGGAAAGACCATTAGGGAACTACGAAAAAGGGTTGGTGAACATAAAAATGATATCAGAAACAGGAATGACACCCCGCTGGCTAGGCACATTAATGCATACCATGATGGAGATGAGAATTGCATTAAGATAATGGGCATAGATCACATTAGATCACCACCAAGAGGAGGCAACTGGGACAAGTTGATACTCCGTAAGGAGTGTTTTTGGATTTACACACTGGGCACCATGGCCCCATATGGTCTTAATGAGCAACTATCCTTTACCCCCTTTTTAGGTACACTTTAGTGTGTAGGTGTAGAATAGGAGGGCCAGCCGACGGTGAGTGGGGGCGCCATGGGCGTGGGTGTTGTTACGGTGCCGACCTCTGCAGTAAGGTAGGGAGAGTATTTAATGAGTGAGGGTAAGATGTAGTGTGCACTTAGCTTCTCTTGTTTTCCTCCCTTTTTCTCTCCTATTGTAGGTATAGGGGTTTTTCTCAGGGAAGTTTTTTTCAGGTAATCATTTTGTATGAAAAAAGTTTTGATTTGTTCTATACCTTCTATGTTGACAGTGGTGGTCTGCCCTCTTTTTGGGTTTACCTGACTGTGGGTACATCTCTATGAGCCAAATATAACAGCGAGATGTAGTTTATTGTGTTCTCCTAATATGTGGTAGTGGAGTTATTTGGGTTGATTTCTGTGGAAAGGGTGTTGTTCGCCATAACATCACTGTATTGAATTGGTGGATTTTTAATATGAGGAGTTTTGCATACTGCCCTTGATGGACTTGAAACGCTGTGAATGGGTTTTGTACTCATTCACTACTGATGTATTTCAACGTTGGAGCGCAAGCGTTAATAGAGCAATGACGCGATTACTTGATATTTGTTCTGGCTTGCGTTCCATTTTCCGGAAATAGCGTCACCGGATGGGTGGCCGGCACCATATGATGATGTGGTCGGCTAGTTAAGATGACGCACTAACTTCCGGTATCGGGTGGTTCCGGTTGTGCGTCACACAACTGAATGGGTTGTACTGCGCATGCACGCGTGATATAAGATGGCGCGGCTTATGACGCCGGCAGCGCGGCACTTTTTTGAACTGAATACATGTGGAGGACGTGTCTTGGTAAGTGTTCCTGATATGGGACTATTTCCTTCTATGATTCTGTAATAAGCGGTGGATTAATATAGACTTGTCCGTTCTAGTGTGCGTTCAGAAATGGGCAGTTGATATGGCCTAGCACCAGGATTTAGAGGACTTGTTTCTTGGGTGAGTGCCCTGATTGGGTTTTTTGATATTCTGATACAATGATGTCTTTTGAGTGGTGGACTTATGGTGATTTCTATTTTAATTTTTAGTCCAGCACTGGGGTTCCACCGGGGATGCCTGCCCCTATGATTGTGGTATAACCCTAATATCTGTATTACTGACTTCCCTGTGGAATATAATGAAACGCGTCGGAAGTTATATGTATACATTGAAGGAAGTTTTCACCTGTAATGCCTAAGTAAACCGAGGAAGCAAGTACACTCGATACATGAGAATCGATTTTCCAGGTTTGCTGCAGAAACATAGCCCGCTTACGGTTGGTGAGACCTGTTCCCTTTCTGTTGACGGAACCCCTTGGTGAGGAGGGTAGTTCCTTGAATAGTTAAACAGGGGGGAATCTTTGGGTCTCCATGTCCACGATATTTGCATGGACAATTTGATGTGTCATATACATCGATGTTGATCCTTGAATAGCCTAACTTTGGGACTGGGTGTTATTGTGTGCTCTCTACACCTTTGTGATGGTCCGTGTAGGGCTGTGATCAAACACCAGATGTATATTTTTTGTTTTTTGTTTGTTGTGTAGAATATCACGATCTCCAGTGACCCTGTTCACTTTTTAAACTGAGGTATTAAATGTTAAGTTTTATATTAGTGTCTCCTAGGAGATTTTTGTAAATCAAGACCTTGCTGTTAAAATAAAGCAGATGGCTGCAGCCTGCAGACCACAGCTGGCAGCTTCACCTTGGCTGGTAATCCAAAACTGAGGGCACCCCATGCTGTTATTTTAAATTAAATAAATAATTTAAAAAAAAAAACACGTCGGGGTCCCCCCAAAATTGGATCACCAGCCAAGGTAAAGCAGACAGCTGGGGTCTGATATTCTCAGACTAGGGAGGTCCATGGTTATTGGACTCTCCCCAGCCTAAAAATAGCAGGCCGCAGCCGCCCCAGAAGTGGCGCATCCATTAGATGCGCCAATCCTGGTGCTTCGCCCCAGCTCATCCCGCGCCCTGGTGCGGTGGCAAACGGGGTAATATATGGGGTTAATACCAGATGTGTAATGTCACCTGGCATCAAGCCCTGGGGTTGGTGAGGTCAGGCGTCTATCATATACCCGACATCACCAACTCAGTCAGTAATAAAAAAAATAGACGACAAACACATTTTTATTTGAAAAAACACTCCCCAAAACATTCCCTTTTTAACCAATTTATTAAAAAGAAAAACAAATCCAGGTCTGGTGTAATCCAAGGGGTTGCCATGATGATCCACACTGTCCCAGTCAATGAAGAGAAGAATGTTCCCCATTGGCTGGGAGAGCAATGCAGTGACCTGAGCTAACATCAATGGGTCAGCCCAGGTAACTGCAGGGCATGACAAGTGCTGCTGTCGGCGAGGTACATTACCTGCGCTGATCTCCAGCACACTGACAGCACCTGTCACTGAGTTCAATGACCGCCTCCTTCACAGCCAAGTATCGCGAGAGGCCCGTGACGTCACCGCTAGTCAGTCTCGGGTCGGAAGCGAGAGAAGGTGATGTGACAAGCGGCGGCCATGGAGGACAGTGACAGCGCTGAGGTCGGGATGGCGGGACTTCATCACCGCAGGTAAGCCGAGCGGGACCATGTGTGCAGAGTGTGTGTGCAGAGTGTGTGTGTGTGTGTGTGTGTACACGTGTGTACATGCCGCGGGTAGGAGGGGGCGGAGCGAGCTGAGCGGCGAAGTGTGGGCTTCCTGCACGTAACTAGGATAAACATCGGGTTACTAACCAAAGCGCTTTGGTTGGATACCCGATGTTTATCTTGGTTACCAGCTTGTGGCAGGCTGCCAGCGATGGCTCCTGCACACTGTAGCTGTAAAAAGCCCTGCTTTTTGCTGCTAGAACCGTTCTCGAACGTATCTAGAACTATCGAATTTTAGCAAAAAAGCTCGAGTTCTAGTTCGATCTAGAACAGCCCCAAAATCACTCGAACCGCGAACTGGAGAACCGCAAACCGTGAACCGCGCTCAACTCTACTCTCTAGAGATGCTCAATTGGGTTTAGGTTAGAGCTCTGGCTGGGCCAGTCAAGAATAGTCACATAGTTGTTCTGAAGCCACTCCTTTGTTATTTTAGCTGTGTGCTTAGGGTCATTGTCTTGTTGGAAGGTGAACCTTTGCCCAAGTCTGAGGTCCAGAGCACTCTGAAGAGGGTTTCTTCCAGGATATCTCTGTACATGGCCCCAGTCATCTTTCCTTCAATTGCAACCAGTCGTCCTGTCCCTGCAGCTGAAAAACACCCCCATAGCATGATGCTGCCACCACCATGTTTCACTGTTGGGATTGTATTGGACAGGTGATGAGCAGTGCCTGGTTTTCTCCAGACATACCACTTAGAATTATCACCAAAAAGTTCCTATCTTCTTCTCATCAGACCAGAGATTATTCTCTCAGACCTTATTAATCATAGTCTGAGAGTTATTCATGTGTATTTTTTTGCCAACTATATGCAGGATTTCTTATGTCTTGCACTGAGGAGATGCTTCTGTCAGGCCAATCTACCATAAAAGCCCGACTGGTGGAGGACTGCAGTGACAATATATGTCATATAGCCACCGGACGGTGAGACACCGCCACTGCAGACCTCTGCTGCTGACTGGGCCTCCATGATCACTTATTGTGGTGATCTGAAGAGATGAACTGTGACGCAGTCTGTAAGTGACATGGGGCTCTGATCCATTAGCTGGGCTCCAATACAGCTACCCTTGTTCATTTACCTGCTCTGAGGGCAAACAAGAGGACTAAGATTGATGGCCTAATCAATCGGATACATCATAAGTCTTTTCTGCATATCCCCTGATGAACCCCGATACGTCGGGGAAAAACGCATCCGGATCAACACCAGTCCCAACAGATAAATAACTGGGATATTTAGGCCAATTACATGTGGGATTAGGACCCTAAAGGCCCCGTCACACACAGAGATAAATCTTTGGCAGATCTGTGGTTGCAGTGAAATCATGGACATATTGTTCCATTTGTACACAGCCACAAACCTGGCACTGATTGTCCACAATTTCACTGCAACCACAGATCTGCCACAGATTTATCTCTGTGTGTGACAGGGCCTTAACTATACGTATCCCCTTTATATCATTGTGCAATTGGGGATTGACATATATAATTTTGTATGTGATCGAAGTCTGACCACAGATAACTTAATTTGACATATGACTATGTGAATATTTTTCAGCACCTTGCACCTGGTGGTGGGTTTAGTCCTGTGATAATGACAGTGGCAACAAGGGTTAGCTGCCGCAGAACGGGGGCACCCAAAACATTAAGGTGACTTCTACCTCCGTTGTCAGGCAGGGATAAATCTAGGGAATTATAGGCCCTGGACCCTGAGCAGCGAAATATCAACTTAGCTTTATACCCCCTATAATAGAAGTGACACCATCGCGAACACTATTGCTCACTGCCCTATCCAGAACCACACCAAGCTTCTATGCACTTTATGACATTTGTCTGTGATTTGATAAATGGGTATGGCCCTTGTGTCTATACTCACTGATGGTTATTTTAACTAGATATTAATAAAATTAATGTTTTTAGAGGTATAATTTTCATTGGTTTTGCTCTTTTCTCTTATGGTGCAGAACTCCTCCTCCATGGTTCTGGGATCCTAACTCTGGTATTGTTCCCATCAGCACTCAAATCCTAACCACACCTCACACCACACCCTGTCAGGCACACCAGTAGGTGGTCTAGCTGGAAAAGGGCCACCCGCCTAGAGGGCAGGCAGACTGGTAGGAGGGACATGGTCAGTCTTAGAGTAGCCCTCAGAGAGTGAGGAGCTGAGGGAGTTGTAGCTCCCTGGAAGACTTTGGTTAGGTCGCAGACGGTGGTCTGGGACCGGAGGAGTCGGAGACCAGACTTAGATCTGGAGAACGGTCGGCAACGGAAAGTCCAGTAACCTGACCGGTACCGAGCATGGCAGGGTACAGGACTCTAGATCAGGGAGTAGCTTCACGCAACCTGGTAATTCACCTGTGGATGATAGTCTCTTTATAAACTTTCCCCAAGAGCTCAGAGATCGAAGGCACCAACACAACGAGGGGGAAAGGGCTTTCCAGCTTATGCGGCCTAGAGAAATCCCAAGTGTCAGCCATCGAGAGCACATCTCCACTATTCAAATATAGGGAGTGGGACCCCGACAGCTTAAAGTTGAGGGGTGACTCAGAAACATCTATCTACATGTGAATTAAGGCAGGCTCCAGATCACCAACAATACCAGCGGGAACGGATTCCCGTACGAGCTCCCCAGAGTGGCAGCGGCACCCAGAGACTTGGTTTACTTCTGTGTCAGAGTCTGCTTAATGGTTACACCAACCTCCACACAGTCTGAGGGAGTACACTGCTCTCCTTGCGCCCTGCCTGCCCACACAGCCCGCACCACACCATCCTCCACCTATCCTCCAGAGTCCAAGGGTCTCCCCTACCCATGGAGGAACCCCATCTGGCTGCCCCACTCCATCTCCCCTGTGTACTCCCATCAGTAGCGGCGGTACTCCCCTTACCGCGAACCACGGTTGGCGTCACAAACTGTCCCTTGTAAATATTCCCCCCTTTACACCTCAGAGTGGCCGTAAGCCCCCGGGTCCGGAGACCCCGGATCCGAGCAGTTCGACTGCTGCAGGAGTGGTACATATATACAGTACAGACTAAAAGTTTGGACAAACCTTCTCATCTCTAGAACAAGTATTAAGAGGAGACTTTGTGCAGCAGACCTTCATGGTAAAATAGCTGCTAGGAAACCACTGCTAAGGACAGACAACAAGCAGAAGAGACTTGTTTGGGCTAAAGAACTCAAGGAATGGGCATTAGACCAGTGGAAATCTGTGCTTTGGTCTGATGAGTCCAAATTGGAGATCTTTGGATCCAAACACCTTGTCTTTGTAGAAAAGGTGAACGGATGGACTCTACATACCTGGTTCCCACTGTGAAACATGGAGGAGGAGGTGTGATAGTGTGGGGGTGCTTTGCTGCTGATACTGTTGGGAATTTATTCAAAATTGAAGGCATACAGAACCAGCATACCTACCACAGCATCTTACAGTGGTGTGCTATTTTATCCGGTTTGCATTTAGTTGGACCATCATTTTTTTTTCAACAGGACATTGACCCCAAACACACCTCCAGGCTGTGTAAGGGCTATTTGACTAAGAAGGAGAGTGATGGGGTGCTACGCCAGATGACCTGGTCTCCACAGTCACCAGACCTGAACCCAATCAAGATGATTTGGGATGAGCTGGACCGCAGAGTGAAGGCAAAAGGGCCAACAAGTGCTAAGCATCTCTGGGAACTCCTTCAAGACTGTTGGAAAACCATTTCCGGTGACTACCTCTTGAAGCTCATCAAGAGAATGCCAAGAGTGTGCAAAGTAGTAATCAAAGCAAAAGGTGACTACTTTGAAGAACCTAGAATATAAGACATATTTTCAGTTGTTTAACACTTTTTTAAGTATTTCATTTCACATGTTTTAATTCATAGTTTTGATGCCTTCAATGTGAATCTACACTTTTTAGAGTCATGAAAATAAAGAAAACTCTTTGAATGAGGAGGTGTGTCCAAACTTTTGGTCTGTACTGTATGTGTAAATTAGCTCTACTCTCAAAAATGAGTTCAGTGGCTAAATATTAGTACAATACATAACTAGACAATGCAATTGAACCATACCATAGCAAGTTAAAATATAATTTTGTTACTAGATAATACCATCATATTCTCATATTTCCAGGGTCTGGATGACACATTTCAGCCTAGAGGACAATCACAAAGCAGTGCCCTTTGCCTCTTACCAATCACCCTTGTCAAAGCCGGGTGAAACGCACTTCGGGTCCCTGACCGGCACCTACTTGTTAGTATTATATTTTTCATTTTATTATTTGTGCTACTGTACATTGCATGCTTTATTTATATGCCTGTATATATTTATATATCACTACTTTAACTGGTACAATATTGGTTACTTATTGGGCCTATTTCAGTTACTTTACACTTGTTCTACATAAATGTTTAGTGAATATCATATTTCCTGGTGTGTTCCTTTCTCTGCTATATATAATTTGGTATATTATGCTCATAGCACTTGCTATTATCTTTGTTATTGATTTACCAGTTTGGTGCCAGTGTATTTTTATGTACAAAAAGTGGACTGTCAGGCTAGGTTCGCACACTGCGTCTTTTTGACGCTGTTTTTTGTGCGTTTTTGGCCGCTAAAAACGCACAAAAACGCACCTGCGTCGAAAAAACGCATAAAAAAACGCATGCGTTTTTGCTGCGATTTGGTGCGTTTTTGGCTGCATTTTGCTGCGTTTTTGATCTCTGCGTTTTGCTGCGTTTTTCAAATGCATTGCATGGGCGGAAAACGCAGAAAAACGCAGGAAAGAACTGACATGTCCATTTTTTTTTTTAACTCAAAAACGCAGGTAAAAAACGCAGGTAAAAAAAACAGATGTGTGCGGACAGCAAAAATGAAAACTTATAGACTTTGCTGGGGAAGCAAAGTCCTGCAGTTTTGAGGCCAAAAACGCACCTGAAAAACGCGCAAAAACGCCGCGAAAAACGCACTGTGCGCACATAGCCTAAAAGATTGGGATTGGATGATTTGGAGCAATGAGATTAGAGTCAATAGACTATGCTCTAAAGGATGCAAATGGGTCTGAAAGAATAAAGAGTAGAGTTGAGCGCGGTTCGTGGTTCGAGGTTCTCCAGTTCTAGGCTCGAGTGATTTTGGGGCCTGTTCTAGATCGAACTAGAACTCGAGCTTTTTGCAAAAGCTCGATAGTTCTAGAAACGTTCGAGAACGGTTCTAGCAGCAAAAAACCAGCTAATTCCTAGCTTGGTTTCCGCTGTAATAGTGTAAGTCACTCTGTGAATCACACTATTATGACATTTCAGTGTATAGTGTGCGTGAACAGCGCCTTCAGATCACTGCTGTTTCTATAATGGCGATCGCCATTTTTTTTTTTTTCCTTGTCTTCCTTCCCAAAGCGCGCGCGTGTAGTGGGGCGGGCCAGCATGTCAGCCAATCCCAGACACACACACAGCTAAGTGGACTTTTAGCCAGAGAAGCAACGGCATGTGTGATAGGATGTCCATGTCACATGTCCCTGCATCATAAAACCGGACATTTTCCTCCAGGACGCCATTATCTCTTCTGCGTCTTTTGTGTCAGACATCACTGTCGCAGCTCCGTCCTCCTGAGTCCTATCGCCGATACAGCTGTATGCGCTCCATACACAGCGTTAGACAGCTTAGGGAGAGCACTTTCTATCAGTCCTTTTAAGGGCTCAAACCGGCAGGGTCAGAGAGCCATAGGTGACAGGTCCTGAAAACAGCAACAGCGTCTGTGTAGCCAAGGTCAGGGATTTCATCGCTGCATTTCACCATTAGGCGGGAATAGAAAGGCAGGCTTCCATTCCTCTACCCAGAGCCCCACAATCCTGGCACTGTACCCTCCTGTCCTCTGCACACTCCAACTCATTATAACTAAGCCATTATACTAGCAAACACTCAGTGTACCTAGTGGCATCCTAAACGTGGCTATTGGACTTTGCTATAGTCCCACTAGTGCAAAGACATTTGCAGAGCACGTCTGCCTGCATTGCACACTCCAACTCTTTTTAACTAAGCCATTATACTAGCAAACAGTCAGTGTACCTAGTGGCATCCTAAACGTGGCTATTGTACTTTTGTCTAGTCACACTATTGCAAAGATATTTGCAGCACCTCTGCCTGCATTGCACACTCAAACTCTTTTAACTAAGCCATTATGCTAGCAAACAGTCAGTGTACCTAGTGGCATCCTAAACGTGGCTATTGGACTTTTGTCTAGTCACAGTAGTGCAAAGATATTTGCAGCACGTCTGCCTGCATTGCACACTCCAACTCTTTTTAACTAAGCCATTATACTAGCAAACAGTCAGTGTACCTAGTGGCATCCTAAACGTGGCTATTGGACTTTTGTCTAGTCACACTATTGCAAAGATATTTGCATCACGTCTGCCTGCATTGCACACTCCAACTCTTTTTAACTAAGCCATTATACTAGCAAACAGTCAGTGTACCTAGTGGCATCCTAAACGTGGCTATTGGACTTTTGTCTATTCACACTATTGTAAAGATATTTGCAGCACGTCTGCCTGCATTGCACACTCCAACTTTTTTTAACTAAGCCATTATACTAGCAAACAGTCAGTGTACCTAGTGGCATACAAGAAGTGGCTATTGTACTTTTGTCTATTCACACTATTGTTGCACATAAGTGAACAGGATTTCACATACCAATCAGAGAAAGCTACAGCCCATGTATTCTTAACGGGCAGAATCCCGTTGCAAGCACGTCTGCTTGCATTGCACACTCCAACTCTTTTTAACTAAGCCATTATGCTAGCAAACAGTCAGTGTACCTAGTGGCATCCTAAACGTGGCTATTGGACTTTTGTCTATTCACACTATTGTAAAGATATTTGCAGCACGTCTGCCTGCATTGCACACTCCAACTTTTTTTAACTAAGCCATTATACTAGCAAACAGTCAGTGTACCTAGTGGCATCTTAAACGTGGCTATTGGACTTTTGTCTAGTCACACTATTGCAAAGATATTTGCATCATGTCTGCCTGCATTGCACACTCAAACTCTTTTTAACTAAGCCATTATGCTAGCAAACAGTCAGTGTACCTAGTGGCATCCTAAACGTGGCTATTGGACTTTTGTCTATTCACACTATTGTAAAGATATTTGCAGCACGTCTGCCTGCATTGCACACTCAAACTCTTTTTAACTAAGCCATTTTGCTAGCAAACAGTCAGTGTACCTAGTGGCATCCTAAACGTGGCTATTGTACTTTTGTCTATTCACACTATTGTAAAGATATTTGCAGCACGTCTGCCTGCATTGCACACTCCAACTTTTTTTAACTAAGCCATTATACGAGCAAACAGTCAGTGTACCTAGTGGCATCCTAAACGTGGCTATTGGATTTTTGTCTAGTCACACTATTGCAAAGATATTTGCATCACGTCTGCCTGCATTGCACACTCAAACTCTTTTTAACTAAGCCATTATACTAGCAAACAGTCAGTGTACCTAGTGGCATACAAGAAGTGGCTATTGTACTTTTGTCTATTCACACTATTGTAAAGATATTTGCAGCACGTCTGCCTGCATTGCACACTCCAACTCTTTTTAACTAAGCCATTATGCTAGCAAACAGTCAGTGTACCTAGTGGCATCCTAAACGTGGCTATTGGACTTTTGTCTATTCACACTATTGTAAAGATATTTGCAGCACGTCTGCCTGCATTGCACACTCAAACTCTTTTTAACTAAGCCATTATGCTAGCAAACAGTCAGTGTACCTAGTGGCATTCTAAACGTGGCTATTGGACTTTTGTCTATTCACACTATTGTAAAGATATTTGCAGCACGTCTGCCTGCATTGCACACTCAAACTCTTTTTAACTAAGCCATTTTGCTAGCAAACAGTCAGTGTACCTAGTGGCATTCTAAACGTGGCTATTGTACTTTTGTCTATTCACACTATTGTAAAGATATTTGCAGCACGTCTGCCTGCATTGCACACTCCAACTTTTTTTAACTAAGCCATTATACTAGCAAACAGTCAGTGTACCTAGTGGCATCCTAAGCGTGACTATTGGACTTTTGTCTATTCACACTAGTGCAAATCTATGTGCAGCACCTCTGCATGACACCCTCCTGCTCTGTTTTTAATAAGCTATAATGATAGCAAAAAATACTGCCATTTAGTGGCATCATAGAACTGGCAGTTGTATTCCATTAGTGCCCCACTGGTGCCAAGCTATTTCTAGCACCTCTGCATGACACCCTCCTGCTCTGTTTTTAATAAGCTATAATGATAGCAAAAAATACTGCCATTTAGTGGCATCATAGAACTGGCTGTTGTATTCCATTAGTGCCCCACTGGTGACAAGCTATTTATAGCACCTCTACATGACACCCTCATGCACATTTTGCTACGCTAATGTTATAGCAAACTCATGGAATTCATTGCTGCATTTGATAATTCGGAGGGATAGAAAGTCAGGCTTCCTTTAGCTTTTCCTTCTGTTCATAGACAGCATCTCCAAGAGCAATTTCCCCTCCACGTCTAAGTGTGGAGAGGCAGCTAGTGCGCATGCGTATGCCGATTTACCCCAGCTGCAGCCTAATTACAGTGTTTCGCCTAGTGAGTATGCTCAGCCTGACTGTGTTATTCCTGACACTAAGTCTTCATTTCGGGATACAGCGCATGCTCCCACACTAAGTGTGAAAAGCCTCTTTGCACAGGTGCTTGCATTCCGTGCCGGGTCTAAGTCCTGTTTTGTGCCTAGACACCATGCTAAAGCTGATAGTCTTTTTTCAGAGACTGTATTTCATGCTACTGAGCATGCTCAGGCACTTACTGCATCAGAGACTAGGTCCGGTAATGAACTCTTTGGCCCTGCCCCTGATGTGGGGGGGCACATATAGACCACAGGGCATCAGGTGTCCTCCCAAATGGCTTGCAGAGGCCCACCCCTATGACTTTTCACCGCATTATTGATGGTCAGACGATGACTGGTGAGGTGTTTGGGTCATGGCAGCCATGAGGTCATCATTGAAGTTGCGGTTCCAAATAGGACGCTAGTTATGCCACTCATGACGTGTCACTCTACTTTTGTCTCCAGGAGGTGCATTGTGGTTCACCCTGGTTTGGGGCGGACCAAGGTTATAAAAGGGGCTGGAGCCAACAAGGAGGTGCGCAGTCTTCTATTATGCTCCGAAAGAGCACACCTCCATGTGTTGAACCCATTGCGGCTTTAGGCCAGAGGTAGGCAGGGATATGGTGTCGATGCAGGCCACTACCACAGTTGGTAACGCAGAACGGTTAAGACCAGCTCCTGTCCTACCAGTCCTGCTTGTGCAGCCCAGTGGCATTAACAGGCCTGCTGCTGCTGATGCGCCTGCTGTCCACAGGTGTGCCCCTACGCACGCGATCAGCGTACTCAATGGCCCCTGTGTTGTTAACAGGGAGTTCCTGAGCTGGGTGGGCATGTGGACCCTGTGACGCTAACAGGGCTCCCAGTCTCCAGATCCAAATGGTGTCTAACTCGGTTCAGGCTACTATTAGTTTCATAGCCACACAGCTCTGTATCCTCCACCAAACCTTCCAGTTGCCAACCTCTCCTTTTCCAACTGGGAGCACGGTGGACACTGACTGCTGATGGGGATATATACCTTTCTCTTTCTTTTCTTATTAATTTTCATTATATAGCGGTAACATAGTATATACCACTTTATCCAAATCTGCCAGTCCCACTGTAACAGATGGTGTTTCTTCAGCAAATGTTACTGTTGCTTAACCACCAAATCCACGGACCAAAACTTTTTTCCCCTTTCCAACACACCTGTTCCCCTTTCCACCAGCATCTGTCCTTTTTCAACTCATTTTGGTATATGACCAAAAGTGCAACTCTGCAGGGACACCGTACTCAACGCCATCTCAGCACAGCAGCCATCCCTCGGTCCCTCCGATGTGGACAAGTAAAAGACCATTTCCTCATATCCATGACAAAGCGTTGAGATTCACTCTGTGCAGCACTGGTGTTTAGTGGAAAAGTAGATCTAAGATTGCGTACCACATTCTGCAGATACTCCTGTATACGTGCGTCCATTTCTATGGCAGGAATTATTTTGCCAAATTTTGTCTTGTACCGGGGATGTAACAGTGTGGCAACCCAGTATTCTGGATTACTTTGAATTCGTACAATCCGAGGGTCATGTTGTAGGTAGTGCAGCAAGAAGCCGCTCATGTGTCTTGTGCATCCAGGAGGACCAAGTCCTTGGTGTGTTGGTGGCAGAGAGGTGAGAATCGTGCCTCCTTCCTCTGCCCTCTCCCCACAACCTCGCACAACCGAAATGTGAGCAAGCTCTCACTCATCTGCTGAGTCTTCCATGCCCATCGCCAGTTCGTCCTCCATTTCTTCATGGGCTCCTGCACCTTCCTCAACACTTTTTGCTGATACTATGCGCCCTTGTTAATCCCTGTCCCTCACCATGACTGCCGCATAGGTGCCGCTGACCATCTGGACCTCGTAGATCTTGTTATCCCTTCCGCATATGACTCCTCCTGTACTTCCTCCCCTTCCTCTTGTCCCAACACCTGACTCCGAATAATAATTACAGTGCGCTCCATCATGTAGATGACCAGAATTGTCACGCTGAGAATGACATTGCCAGTGCTAAACATCTTCGTCGACATTTGTAAACTGTGTAGCAGGGTGCATAGGTCCTTGATCTGACACCACTTCAGCAGCGTGATCTGCACCACCTCTGGATCAAGTTATCCCAGGCTATATGTCATAACGTATTGCAGCAGGGTTCGGCGGTGCTGCCACAAACGCTGCAACATGTGCAGATTCAAATTCCTGCGTGTGGGCACATCGCATTTCAGGCGTTTAACCACCAGACCTAAAGACTTCTGTAGCGACGAAAGTTGTTGAGCTGCTGTGTGCGCACGATGGAAGTGAGCACATAGCGAGCGTGCCCGCTGCACAAGGCCATGTAGGCCGTGATGGTGTTTTAAATATTGCTGGAGAATTAGGTTCAACACGTGAGCCATACAAGGCACGTGTGTCACATTGCCCTGACGATGGCCCGCAGCCAGGTTTGCATCATTGCCGCACACGGCTGTTAAGTCACCAACGGAGTCCGCTCCGTCAATTTGTACTCCGGTCGCCAGGTGACAACGTGTTCCTTTCATGAATAGTGCTGATGATGGGAGAGGAGTCGATGCCAGCGGCGCAGTTGGACGCAGGTTATGCTCACCCACTGGGCTGCATTACCTTGACAGATGCAGAATCTCTGGCTGAATGTAGCTGGTGGGTATCTCACAGATGAAATACCATCATTCAGCTACAACCAATGGGAAGACACCACACCCTTTTTTATGCCCATCCTGTCTGCAGACCACTGCCAGACATAGCTATGACCTCTGGTTACTTTTACCCCCAGTTCAGTTTTATGATTTTGTGTGCTTGTTACCTGACTACTTTTCCTGCTTGCTGTTTATGTACCTTGTTGGCCGATCCGCATTTCACCTCTGCTTGTTTTCTGATTAAGTCCTGGCCGTCGCATTCTGTTCCTGTTCCTCAATTAATGTTTTGACCCTGCCTGACTACTATTCTCTGGAACTGCAGCCTTCCACAGGTATTAATCACCTTGGGCCCTGTGCAATTCCTAATCCCTGTATAGGGGTTAAAGGGTTTCAGGGTTCTAGGGGTCCTGCTTGGTGAGTGGCTTCCCTCTAGCCTATCATTAACAGCCCATCTGAGTGTGTGGATCAAGGAAGGCGTTACACCGTGCTCTCTGCAGAAGGCCATGTGGGCCAGGATAGTGCTTTAAAAATTGCTGGACAACCAGGTTCAACACGTGAACCACACAAGCCATGTGTGTCACATTGTCACAGCGAAGGGCCGCACCCATGTTTGCATCATTGTCGCACCCGGCCTTCCCTGGCTGCTGGTTGAGTGGAGACAACCATTGATGAAACTCGGTATCCAGAGCTAACCGTCCACAACTTCTCAGCGGTGTGACTCACATTTCCCATACATTTCAAAGTAAAACTTTGACCGCCTGATGGCATTGAGCTCTGCTGCCAGCATAGTAAGGAGGTGTGTGGTAGTCCTTGTGGGCAGTTACAAGGAAGGGTGGCCTGACCACACAGGGTTTGCGCCAAGGTGGAGGACCCACACGAGGTTGAAGAGGCAGAAGCAGTGTATTAACTTCTACATACAGAAGAAGGCTTGAAACAACTCGTGGGGACGGCAAGACTTGTACAGCAGACCCTTCTCCATCTCTCACCATAGTTTGCCAGTACCCAGTCAGTGACATGTAATGACCCTGTCTATGCTTACTGGTCCAAGTATCTGTGTTGAAATGCACCCTGTCGCACACAGAGTTTCTCAAGGAAGTGGTGATGTTGTTTGCGACATGCTGGTGTAGCGCGGGCATGCTTTTCTTGGAGAAGCAGTGGTGATTGGGCATCTTGTACTGGATCACAGCGACAGACATAAGGTCTCTAAAATCCTGTGTGTCCACTAGGCGGAAAGGCAGCATTTCGGTAGCCAACAGCTTACAGAGGGATAGAGTCAACCTCTTAGCTTTGTCATGGGTCGGAGGAAGTGGCCTTTTATTTGACCACATCTGAGGGACAGAGATCTGGCTGCTGTGTGTAGACGGTGTTGAGTAGGGTGTCCCTGGAAAAATGCAGTTTTGTGAGGAAAGTGCAGGCGGAGACATGATGTTGCCTTCATCCAACGTTGGTGCTATCGATGTCTGAGAGAGCTGTACACACTCACTTGTTTCCCCTTCCAAACCAACTGACGACCTACCAAGCAAACTGCCTGTTGCGGTTACAGTGGTGGAAGTTGTGGGTGGAATAACAGGTGTGACAGCTGTCCCCACAGTCCTAGAAGATGACGAGCGCGCGGATGCACTGGAAGGGGCAGGCGGTGGATGGTTCACTCCGCTAGGCCGCATTGCAGCACGGTGAGCTTCCCACCGGGCCATATGATATTTATTCATGTGACGATTCATGGAAGAAGTTGTCAAACTGCTGAGGTTTTGACCTCTACTAAGAGAACCATGACAAATTTTACAGATCACATAATTTGGGCGATCTTTTTCTATGTCAAAAAAGGACCAGGCTAGGCAAGGCTTAGAGGCCATGCGACCTGTTGATCCACCCCGAATAATGCTCAGAGGCAGAGTGGTGGCTGAGGATGCAGTTGTAGACGTGCTACCAGTGCTCCGACTCTGTCCAGGAAGGCGCAAGGTAACTTCGTCGTCGGTTGCATCCTCCTCCACCGCCTCTGTTGACCTCCTCGAGTGTCTGACTGTGGGTTGACAGTAGGTGGGATCTAGAACTTCATCATCAATTGTTGTGTTTGCACTCCCCTCCCCCTCAGACCGAGCCTCTTCTTGCCCTGACCGAATATTTAAGTTGTCATCCCAATCGGGTATCTGCGTCTCATCTTCATCAGTATGTTCCTCATTGTCTATAACCACAGGTGTTGGAAAGGCAGCATTTTGGTAGCCAACAGTTTGCAGATGCTGAAAGTCAACCTCCAAGCCATGTCATGCCCTTCTAAAAGCATGTAAAACACAGCGAGGGGACTCCAACCATAGTCTCCCTCGTTGCCACTAACTGGGCCACACACACCCCACTTGACTGGCATCAGTTGACCCCCATTTTCAAGATGAAAAAGATGCTTTGCATGAAGCACTCTCAAAAATACACGTGCCTTTCCCATGCCCTGGCTGACCCAGGGGAAGAAAAGTCCTCTGAGAGCCATGACTTGTTCATCTTGGTTCTTTTAGAAACACAGCGAGGGGACTCCAACCACAGTCTCCCTCGTTTCCACTAATTGGGCCACACACACCCCACTTGACTGGCATCAGTTGACCCCCATTTTCAAGATAAAAAAGATGCTTTGCATGAAGCACTCTCAAAAATACGCGTGCCTTTCCCGTCCCCTGGCTGACCCAGGGGAAGAAAAGTCCTCTGAGAGCCATGACTTGTTCATCTTGGTTCTTTTAGAAACACAGCGAGGGGACTCCAACCACAGTCTCCCTCGTTTCCACTAATTGGGCCACACACACCCCACTTGACTGGCATCAGTTGACCCCCATTTTCAAGATGAAAAAGATGCTTTGCATGAAGCACTCTCAAAAATACGCGTGCCTTTCCCGTCCCCTGGCTGACCCAGGGGAAGAAAAGTCCTCTGAGAGCCATGACTTGTTCATCTTGGTTCTTTTAGAAACACAGCGAGGGGACTCCAACCACAGTCTCCCTCGTTTCCACTAATTGGGCCACACACACCCCACTTGACTGGCATCAGTTGACCCCCATTTTCAAGATGAAAAAGATGCTTTGCATGAAGCACTCTCAAAAATACGCGTGCCTTTCCCGTCCCCTGGCTGACCCAGGGGAAGAAAAGTCCTCTGAGAGCCATGACTTGTTCATCTTGGTTCTTTTAGAAACACAGCGAGGGGACTCCAACCACAGTCTCCCTCGTTTCCACTAATTGGGCCACACACACCCCACTTGACTGGCATCAGTTGACCCCCATTTTCAAGATGAAAAAGATGCTTTGCATGAAGCACTCTCAAAAATACGTGTGCCTTTCCCGTCCCCTGGCTGACCCAGGGGAAGAAAAGTCCTCTGAGAGCCATGACTTGTTCATCTTGGTTCTTTTAGAAACACAGCGAGGGGACTCCAACCACAGTCTCCCTCGTTTGCACTAATTGGGCCACACACACCCCACTTGACTGGCATCAGTTGACCCCCATTTTCAAGATGAAAAAGATGCTTTGCATGAAGCACTCTCAAAAATACGCGTGCCTTTCCCGTCCCCTGGCTGACCCAGGGGAAGAAAAGTCCTCTGAGAGCCATGACTTGTTCATCTTGGTTCTTTTAGAAACACAGCGAGGGGACTCCAACCACAGTCTCCCTCGTTTCCACTAATTGGGCCACACACACCCCACTTGACTGGCATCAGTTGACCCCCATTTTCAAGATGAAAAAGATGCTTTGCATGAAGCACTCTCAAAAATACGCGTGCCTTTCCCGTCCCCTGGCTGACCCAGGAGAAGAAAAGTCCTCTGAGAGCCATGACTTGTTCATCTTGGTTCTTTTAGAAACACAGCGAGGGGACTCCAACCACAGTCTCCCTCGTTTCCACTAATTGGGCCACACACACCCCACTTGACTGGCATCAGTTGACCCCCATTTTCAAGATGAAAAAGATGCTTTGCATGAAGCACTCTCAAAAATACGCGTGCCTTTCCCGTCCCCTGGCTGACCCAGGGGAAGAAAAGTCCTCTGAGAGCCATGACTTGTTCATCTTGGTTCTTTTAGAAACACAGCGAGGGGACTCCAACCACAGTCTCCCTCGTTTCCACTAATTGGGCCACACACACCCCACTTGACTGGCATCAGTTGACCCCCATTTTCAAGATGAAAAAGATGCTTTGCATGAAGCACTCTCAAAAATACGCGTGCCTTTCCCGTCCCCTGGCTGACCCAGGGGAAGAAAAGTCCTCTGAGAGCCATGACTTGTTCATCTTGGTTCTTTTAGAAACACAGCGAGGGGACTCCAACCACAGTCTCCCTCGTTTCCACTAATTGGGCCACACACACCCCACTTGACTGGCATCAGTTGACCCCCATTTTCAAGATGAAAAAGATGCTTTGCATGAAGCACTCTCAAAAATACGCGTGCCTTTCCCGTCCCCTGGCTGACCCAGGGGAAGAAAAGTCCTCTGAGAGCCATGACTTGTTCATCTTGGTTCTTTTAGAAACACAGCGAGGGGACTCCAACCACAGTCTCCCTCGTTTCCACTAATTGGGCCACACACACCCCACTTGACTGGCATCAGTTGACCCCCATTTTCAAGATAAAAAAGATGCTTTGCATGAAGCACTCTCAAAAATACGCGTGCCTTTCCCGTCCCCTGGCTGACCCAGGGGAAGAAAAGTCCTCTGAGAGCCATGACTTGTTCATCTTGGTTCTTTTAGAAACACAGCGAGGGGACTCCAACCACAGTCTCCCTCGTTTCCACTAATTGGGCCACACACACCCCACTTGACTGGCATCAGTTGACCCCCATTTTCAAGATGAAAAAGATGCTTTGCATGAAGCACTCTCAAAAATACGCGTGCCTTTCCCGTCCCCTGGCTGACCCAGGGGAAGAAAAGTCCTCTGAGAGCCATGACTTGTTCATCTTGGTTCTTTTAGAAACACAGCGAGGGGACTCCAACCACAGTCTCCCTCGTTTCCACTAATTGGGCCACACACACCCCACTTGACTGGCATCAGTTGACCCCCATTTTCAAGATGAAAAAGATGCTTTGCATGAAGCACTCTCAAAAATACGCGTGCCTTTCCCGTCCCCTGGCTGACCCAGGGGAAGAAAAGTCCTCTGAGAGCCATGACTTGTTCATCTTGGTTCTTTTAGAAACACAGCGAGGGGACTCCAACCACAGTCTCCCTCGTTTCCACTAATTGGGCCACACACACCCCACTTGACTGGCATCAGTTGACCCCCATTTTCAAGATGAAATAGATGCTTTGCATGAAGCACTCTCAAAAATACGTGTGCCTTTCCCGTCCCCTGGCTGACCCAGGGGAAGAAAAGTCCTCTGAGAGCCATGACTTGTTCATCTTGGTTCTTTTAGAAACACAGCGAGGGGACTCCAACCACAGTCTCCCTCGTTTGCACTAATTGGGCCACACACACCCCACTTGACTGGCATCAGTTGACCCCCATTTTCAAGATGAAAAAGATGCTTTGCATGAAGCACTCTCAAAAATACGCGTGCCTTTCCCGTCCCCTGGCTGACCCAGGGGAAGAAAAGTCCTCTGAGAGCCATGACTTGTTCATCTTGGTTCTTTTAGAAACACAGCGAGGGGACTCCAACCACAGTCTCCCTCGTTTCCACTAATTGGGCCACACACACCCCACTTGACTGGCATCAGTTGACCCCCATTTTCAAGATGAAAAAGATGCTTTGCATGAAGCACTCTCAAAAATACGCGTGCCTTTCCCGTCCCCTGGCTGACCCAGGAGAAGAAAAGTCCTCTGAGAGCCATGACTTGTTCATCTTGGTTCTTTTAGAAACACAGCGAGGGGACTCCAACCACAGTCTCCCTCGTTTCCACTAATTGGGCCACACACACCCCACTTGACTGGCATCAGTTGACCCCCATTTTCAAGATGAAAAAGATGCTTTGCATGAAGCACTCTCAAAAATACGCGTGCCTTTCCCGTCCCCTGGCTGACCCAGGGGAAGAAAAGTCCTCTGAGAGCCATGACTTGTTCATCTTGGTTCTTTTAGAAACACAGCGAGGGGACTCCAACCACAGTCTCCCTCGTTTCCACTAATTGGGCCACACACACCCCACTTGACTGGCATCAGTTGACCCCCATTTTCAAGATGAAAAAGATGCTTTGCATGAAGCACTCTCAAAAATTCGCGTGCCTTTCCCGTCCCCTGGCTGACCCAGGGGAAGAAAAGTCCTCTGAGAGCCATGACTTGTTCATCTTGGTTCTTTTAGAAACACAGCGAGGGGACTCCAACCACAGTCTCCCTCATTTCCACTAATTGGGCCACACACACCCCACTTGACTGGCATCAGTTGACCCCCATTTTCAAGATGAAAAAGATGCTTTGCATGAAGCACTCTCAAAAATACGTGTGCCTTTCCCGTCCCCTGGCTGACCCAGGGGAAGAAAAGTCCTCTGAGAGCCATGACTTGTTCATCTTGGTTCTTTTAGAAACACAGCGAGGGGACTCCAACCACAGTCTCCCTCGTTTGCACTAATTGGGCCACACACACCCCACTTGACTGGCATCAGTTGACCCCCATTTTCAAGATGAAAAAGATGCTTTGCATGAAGCACTCTCAAAAATACGCGTGCCTTTCCCGTCCCCTGGCTGACCCAGGGGAAGAAAAGTCCTCTGAGAGCCATGACTTGTTCATCTTGGTTCTTTTAGAAACACAGCGAGGGGACTCCAACCACAGTCTCCCTCGTTTCCACTAATTGGGCCACACACACCCCACTTGACTGGCATCAGTTGACCCCCATTTTCAAGATGAAAAAGATGCTTTGCATGAAGCACTCTCAAAAATACGCGTGCCTTTCCCGTCCCCTGGCTGACCCAGGAGAAGAAAAGTCCTCTGAGAGCCATGACTTGTTCATCTTGGTTCTTTTAGAAACACAGCGAGGGGACTCCAACCACAGTCTCCCTCGTTTCCACTAATTGGGCCACACACACCCCACTTGACTGGCATCAGTTGACCCCCATTTTCAAGATGAAAAAGATGCTTTGCATGAAGCACTCTCAAAAATACGCGTGCCTTTCCCGTCCCCTGGCTGACCCAGGGGAAGAAAAGTCCTCTGAGAGCCATGACTTGTTCATCTTGGTTCTTTTAGAAACACAGCGAGGGGACTCCAACCACAGTCTCCCTCGTTTCCACTAATTGGGCCACACACACCCCACTTGACTGGCATCAGTTGACCCCCATTTTCAAGATGAAAAAGATGCTTTGCATGAAGCACTCTCAAAAATACGCGTGCCTTTCCCGTCCCCTGGCTGACCCAGGGGAAGAAAAGTCCTCTGAGAGCCATGACTTGTTCATCTTGGTTCTTTTAGAAACACAGCGAGGGGACTCCAACCACAGTCTCCCTCGTTTCCACTAATTGGGCCACACACACCCCACTTGACTGGCATCAGTTGACCCCCATTTTCAAGATGAAAAAGATGCTTTGCATGAAGCACTCTCAAAAATACGCGTGCCTTTCCCGTCCCCTGGCTGACCCAGGGGAAGAAAAGTCCTCTGAGAGCCATGACTTGTTCATCTTGGTTCTTTTAGAAACACAGCGAGGGGACTCCAACCACAGTCTCCCTCGTTTCCACTAATTGGGCCACACACACCCCACTTGACTGGCATCAGTTGACCCCCATTTTCAAGATGAAAAAGATGCTTTGCATGAAGCACTCTCAAAAATACGCGTGCCTTTCCCGTCCCCTGGCTGACCCAGGGGAAGAAAAGTCCTCTGAGAGCCATGACTTGTTCATCTTGGTTCTTTTAGAAACACAGCGAGGGGACTCCAACCACAGTCTCCCTCGTTTCCACTAACTGGGCCACACACACCCCACTTGACTGGCATCAGTTGACCCCCATTTTCAAGATGAAAAAGATGCTTTGCATGAAGCACTCTCAAAAATACGCGTGCCTTTCCCGTCCCCTGGCTGACCCAGGGGAAGAAAAGTCCTCTGAGAGCCATGACTTGTTCATCTTGGTTCTTTTAGAAACACAGCGAGGGGACTCCAACCACAGTCTCCCTCGTTGCCACTAACTGGGCCACACACACCCCACTTGACTGGCATCAGTTGACCCCCATTTTCAAGATGAAAAAGATGCTTTGCATGAAGCACTCTCAAAAATATGCGTGCCTTTGCCGTCCCCTGGCTGACCCAGGGGAAGAAAAGTCCTCTGAGAGCCATGACTTGTTCATCTTGGTTCTTTTAGAAACACAGCGAGGGGACTCCAACCACAGTCTCCCTCGTTTCCACTAATTGGGCCACACACACCCCACTTGACTGGCATCAGTTGACCCCCATTTTCAAGATGAAAAAGATGCTTTGCATGAAGCACTCTCAAAAATACGCGTGCCTTTCCCGTCCCCTGGCTGACCCAGGGGAAGAAAAGTCCTCTGAGAGCCATGACTTGTTCATCTTGGTTCTTTTAGAAACACAGCGAGGGGACTCCAACCACAGTCTCCCTCGTTTCCACTAACTGGGCCACACACACCCCACTTGACTGGCATCAGTTGACCCCCATTTTCAAGATGAAAAAGATGCTTTGCATGAAGCACTCTCAAAAATACGCGTGCCTTTCCCGTCCCCTGGCTGACCCAGGGGAAGAAAAGTCCTCTGAGAGCCATGTCCACATTGTCAGTGGACAGACACATGTGCTTATCTGCCAGCAGACCCCCAGCAGCACTGAAGACAGGTTCCGAGAGAACGCTGGCTGCAGGACACGACAAGATCCCCAAGGCGTACGTGGCGAGCTCAGGCAATTTATCAAGATTGGAAGCCTAAAATGAGCAGGGCTCAAGTTGCACAATAATGGAATCGATGTTTCCTTGCATATACTCATATATCTGTGTGTCCTCCTCTTTTTCCTTGTCCAGCTGTTTTGTTTTCGTATGAGTATATGTCCTTGTCACTTTCCCATGTGTTTGTGTTGTGTTGTGAGTTGTTTGTCACCTTTTGGACACCTTTGAGGGTGTTTTCTAGGTGTTTTTCTGTGTTTGTGATTGCCTCCCATTGTTTCCTATGCAGTTCGAGTTCGGTTCGTCGAACGTTCGACGAGCCGAACTCGAACGGGACCTCCGTTCGGCGAACCGACCTCGAGCCGAACCGGGACCGGTTCGCTCATCTCTAATAAAGAGTAAAGCCTGCTTTACACGCTGCAATGTATCTTACAATGTGTCGGCGGGGTCACGTCATAAGTGACGCACATCTGGCATTGTAAGGTACATTGCAGTGTGTGACAGGTATGTGGAATTGCGATTGAACGATAAAACGTTCATCGCACGCACGTCGTACATTCCTCATGAATTGTACGTCAGATTGTTCATCGTACCCGGGGTAGCACACATCGCAGTGTGTGACACCCCGGGAACTATGAACAGATCTTACCTACGTCCTGCGGCTCCCGGCCGGTAATGTGGAAATAAGGAGGTGGGCGGGATGTTTACGTCCCACTCAGCTCCGCCCCTCCGCTTCTATTGGCCGGCTGCCGCGTGACGTCGATGTGACGCCGAACGTCCCTCCCACTCCAGGAAGTGGACGTTCGCCGCCCACATCAAGGTCGTATGGAAGGTAAGTATGTGTGACGGGGGTTAATCATTTGTGCGGCACGTTCAACAAATTGAACGTGCCACACATACAATGGGGGCATTGCAAATCGCATACGATATCGTATGCGAAATTGCAACGTGTAAAGCAGGCTTAAAAGGAGCGGATGGATCAAAGGAACTGTCAAGTTCGGTGGAGGAAGCCTGATGATATGGGCTTATTTCAAAGCCAAAGGTGTGAGATAGTTGATCAGGATCATTGATAGTCTCAAGGTTGAGCTACAGTATATGTGAGTATTATACAGGACAAACTACTTTTTACACTTGAGTACTATTGGTATGAAAAGGACACCAACATTGGAAACATTTAAAAGAGACCTGTGATCAGATTTCGGTCCAGACATACTTGATTCTGATCAAGAGCATGCCCAGAAAGATTCAGGCAGTGTTGAAATCAAAAGATGGATTTACAAAATATTAACAAAATAATAATAATAATAAATTTATGTACGATATTGCTAAGGTGATTTTCTATAAAATTAAGCTGGTCTCACACTCAAAGCTGTAATGGATGGTGAAATATGGAGCCTGAAAGTGAAAAGTTGAAAACTTTTTTACACTTTTGCTCATCAGTGTTTACACAATGAGGGGGCCCAGGATAGGGGACATATATACCTGGATGGGTGACATATATACCAGGAAGAGGTCCAGGATGGGAAAAATATATTCCAGGATGGGAACATGTATCCCATGACTTGGGACATATATACCATGATGGGGGCATATACCGGAAAGGATCCCAGGATGGGGGACATATATAGCTGGAAGGGGCCCCGGATTGGAGACATCTGTACAGAATTGGGACACTACTGTATAATGAAGAGGGAGGGATGAAACACATGTTTTTAATGGATTTAGAATGCTATAAGGATCCATGCATCTGATCAAAATATTTAGGCGACTCAGAAATAATCTTGCACTGCAGCTCATCAGACTCTATTTACGCCATTGCATGTCTCAGTCCTCTAGTCGGACTGGAATAGCCAGAGGGTCAAATGTGATCTGCGGGTCACACTTTGCCCAGGTCTGGCTTAGATAATAAAAATTCTATACACGTTTGTTATATATGTAATTATTATGACTTAGGCTACTTTCACACATCAGTTTTTTGCAATCAGGCACAATCCGGGTTGTGCCTGATGCAACGGATCCGTCTCACAGTGTGTAAAAACTGATGCGACGGATCCAGTAAAAAAAACGGATCTTTTTTTTTTGTTTTGTTTTTTTTTTTAACCTGAGAGAGAGGGAGACCTCATCATCATTGCACATGCAGGCACTCCCGCGCGCATCATCACCGCACAAACACCGGCACTACCGCAAGCATCATCACCACACATACACCGGCACTCCCGCACGCATCATCACCGCACATACACTGGCACTCCCGAGCGCACCATCCCTGCACATACACTGGCACTCCCAAACGCACCATCACTGCATTTACACCAGCACTCCCACACCCATCATCACTGCACATACACTGGCACTACTGCACGCATCATCACCGCACATACACCGGCACTCCTGCACCCATCATCACTGCACATACACCGGCACTCCTGCACCCATCATCACTGCACATACACCAGCACTCCCGCACGCGCCATCACTGCACATACACCAGCACTCACGCACGCACCCTCACCGCACATACACCGGCACTCCCGCACCCATCATCACTGCTCATACACCGGCACTCTTGCACGCACCATCACCACACATACACCGGCACTCCCGCACGCACCATCACCTCACATACACCGGCACTCCCGCACGCATCATCACCACACACACTGGCATTCCCGCACCCATCATCACTGCACATACACCGTCACTTCCGCACCCATCTTCACTGCATATACACCGGCACTCCCGCACCCTTCATCACTGCACATACACCGGCACTACCGCACGCATCATCACCGCACATACACCGGCACTCCCACACCCATCATCACTGCATACACCGGCACTCCCGCACGCACCATCACTGCACATACACCAGCACTCCCGCATGCACCATCACCACGCATACACCGGCACTTCCGCACCCATCATCACTGCACATACACCGGCACTCCCGCACGCACCATCACCGCACATACACCGGCACTCCCGCACGCACCATCACCGCACATACATCGGCATTACCTCAGTGACGTAACTGCTGACAGCGCGACTCCCTTCAGTTGCTGTGTGGAGCTCCTAGCAGCGGCGGTGTTCTACTGCCGCTCCTGTCAGCTTCATGTAGCAGAGCTGAAATCGTCGTGGGACCTCGTGGATTACGTCGGACCTGGAGGGGTATTTGGGGATTTTAATAAAATAGTGAAAGAGGGTGTTTTTTTGCCTGTTATTCCAAATAAAGTATTTTTTCGGGTGTATGTGTTTATTTACTTTCACTTACAGGTCATTGGGGATGTCTCATAGAGGCCTGCCAAGATTAACCCCTTATTACCACGATTGCCACCGCACCAGGGCAATTCGGGATCTAATGGATGCGGCAATTCCGGGCGGCTGCTGGCTGATATTGTTAGGGTGGTGGGCTCCCCATAACGTGGGGCTCCCCATCCTGATAATACCAGCCTTCAGCCGTGTGGCTTAATCTTGGCTGCTATCAAAATTGAGGGAGACCGCACGCGTTTTTTTAAATTATTTATTTATTTATTTTACTGCAAGATATAGACCCGCCCACCGGCGGCTGTGATTGGTTGCAGTGAGACAGCTGTCACTCAACATGGGGGCGTGTCTGACTGCAACCAATCATAGGCGCCGGTGAGCAGGGAAAGCAGTGAATACGAGATTGAATAATGGGCGGCCGGCATTTTCAAATCAGGAGAAGCCACCAGCAGTATGACAGCCGTGCAGCGCCGTGCCTGTGATCGGTGAGTGGGTGAGAATGAGTGAGTGAGTCAGTGAGTGAGTGAGTGAGTGTGAGAGGCTGGGGCCACACGGGGCACTACTGCCATGCTCGCATCACACTCGGCTTGTGCTGGCAGCACAGCAGGAGCCGAGTGTCATGCGAGTGTTCCTGCGTCTGCGGTCCGACCGTGCGAGCGGACCACAGCTGCGGGGGGGCGGGCCGGCGCTGCGGAGGGGTGGGCCAGCACGGAGGAGGGGAAGGTGGGATCTCTCTCCCTCTCTCCTCCGTAGCTGGCTATTGTGATTCTCGCTCTGCATGCGTGGTACACCGGTGTACCGCGAGTGCCGTGTGATTTTTCTCTCACCCCATTCACTTGAATGGGAGCGAGAGAAAAGAGTCTCGCATTGCACCCTCAGCATGCTGCGATTGTTTTCTCGGTCCGATTAGGGCTGAGAAAATAATCGCTCATGTGCGTTGACACACAGGCTAGAATTGGTCCGAGTGGAATGCGATGTTTTATCGCACTCCACTCGCACCGATTTTCTTAGGCCAGAGAGAGAGAGAGATTTTCTGACAAGCAATGAATTTATATCACTTCTGGGCATGCTCAGAAGCAAAAACCGAATCCAGTACATGCTTCCGGCATTTGATGCATTCCACCGGATTCGGCGTGCATAGATTATGCACCAAGCCGCACAGTGCCGCACCCGGCGCAATGCGTTTTTTTGTCAGAGACAAAAAACGTTAAAAGAGACATTCCATCCGGCCGCCGCATTAGCCAATTACAACGGATCCGGCAAAAGCCGGATGCAACGCAAGGCCATCAGGCACAATCCGGCACTAATATAAATCAATGGGGATAAAACTGATCGGGTGCCAGATACGTTTTATCCGTTTTTTTCTGGATTGTGCCTGATGGAAAAAAACTGATGTGTGAAAGTAGCCTAAAGCGGGCTTTACACGCTACGACATCGCTAATGCGGAGTCGTTGGGGTCACGGAATTCGTGACGCACATCCGGCCGCATTAGCGATGCCGTTGCGTGTGACACCGATAAGCGATTTTGCATCGTTGCAAAAACGTGCAAAATCGCTAATCGGCGACACGGGAGTCCATTCTCAAATCTCGTTACTGCAGCAGTAACGAGGTTGTTCCTCGTTCCTGTGGCAGCACACATCGCTGCGTGTGACACCGCAGGAACGAGGAAGCTCCCCTTACCTGCCTCCCGGCCGCTATGCGGAAGGAAGGAGGTGGGCGGGATGTTACGTCCCGCTCATCTCCGCCCCTCCGCTTCTATTGGGCGGCGGTTCAGTGACGTTTCAGTGACGTCGATGTGACGCCGCACGGACCGCCCCCTTAGAAAGGAGGCGGTTCGCCGGTCACAGCGACGTCGTCGGACAGGTAAGTATGTGTGACGGCTGTGGGCGATGTTGTGCGGCACGGGCAGCGATATGTCCGTGTCGCGCAACAGATGGGGGCGGGTACCCACACTAGCGATATCGGGACCGATATCGCAGTGTGTAAAGTAGCCTTTAGAGAATCATGTTTCTAAGTCTTTTATACTACACAATAAATACCGTAAAAAGAAAACCCCTAAAACCATAATGGAATTGTATTTTTTTTTCACATATGCAATCACCTCACACAAATTCCAGAGTTGCAGGAACTGAACAATTAAAGCAGTTTCAGAGCCTTTATGTCCAGGAGAAATGGAGACATTGTTGTTCTGTTTCAGAGATATTACAAACTGCTGAGGACATAGAGTTGAATTTGTGACATAATCTTAGCCTCCCAGTGCAAAAATCATCTCCTCTAATTTGGGACAGTCCTTCTAGAGAAGTTTGCAACTTTTTCTTTCTGTCAGATGTTGCTGCCACAGAAGGGGCTATCATTGGCAATGGGCCTCCAATACCTAGTGGAGAAAACAGCACTACTCATCTCTACTTATAAAAAGAGCTGGCGATTTTCTCTTGTAATTGAAGCTTTCCTTACATACTGACCAGCATTTTTGTCCATAATATGGCTGCAGATGGTGGAGCATGTTACCAAACAAGTCCATAAGCCTCCACCAATAGTAAAACAGGCATTACTGATGAGATATTTTACAATTGGAGAAGGCAGATGGGCAATCTGGTCACATGCGCCTCCATCTGCAGCCATTTTATGGACAGAAGTGTTGGTCATTGTGTAACGAATCCGATAGTTGCTCTATGAGCAATAAGTGCCCAGAAATGTTCCCTGTGAAACTGCTCGATTCCTGGATCCTTATACCATATTAAAACAAATCAGGCTTAGGTGTAGCAACCTTTGCAGATAAAGTATTTCATTCAGTTCATGTTTCCCCAAACACCTATCATTCTTAATTTGAAATATATTTTATCAGGTTGAAATGTTTTTATCCCTACTCATAAGCCAATTCTTCTCTTCCACCCCCACCTACTAAACTCAGCATTCACTCTGAAAAACTGCTAAAATCCATCTTACTCAAGATGAAACAGATCGCCAGCTCTGGAAAACAGACAAGTACACTTAGTTACATTGGACACAGAAAGTGCTGAAGATAATGTATGGTTGTATAGGTATCTGGCAACAAAAAATGTCAACACTCAGTTCAGTCACAGCAGTGTGCAATTTTCTGATATTCACAGTTTCACGCAAATGCAAACACTTTGATATTCAATTCATGGTTCGCAAAAAAAATGCCTGGCACCCTTTCCCCTGCAGCTAAAGTATCAGAGGGCTGCTAATGCCGTTTTGCATGACCTTCTGGGCTTCCCCATAATGCCCTGTAGCTATGACATCTTTTGAGTTAACACACTTTTTACAACGGTGGGCAGTACCTGGGTCATCATTAAGCAATGTTTCCTAGTGGAACACAGTGTGTACAACAGAGTCATTTTCAGCTTGTGTAAAGTGTAAGATTTTATGTACAGCAGAGTCCACACTATCTCTCTCCTGTAGAGAGTAAGCTCTTATGATCAGTGGAATGCTCTCTCTCCCTTAATGTATATACTTTTATGATCAGCGGAGTCCTCTCTGTCGCCTAGAGAGGGTAAGCTCTTATGATCAGTAGGGTCCTCTTTTTCTTATGTCTAAATCGTAAGCTCTTATGGTCAGCAGGATCATCTATTGCCTGTAGAGTATAAGCACTTACGGGCAGTAGGATCATGTTTCTCTCCTGAAGAGTGTAAGCTCTTATGGTTAGCAGTGTTCTCTCTCTCTCCTGTAGAGTGTAGGCTCTTCTGGTCAGCAGGTTCCTCTTTCTCTCCTGTAGAGTGTAAGCTCTTATGGACAGCAGGGTTCTCCCTCTCTCATGTAGATTGTAATCTCTTCTAGTTAGCAGATTACTTTTTCTTTCCGATAGAGTTTAACCTCTTATTGTCAGAGGGGTCTTCTCTTTCCTGTAGTATGTGAGCTCTTATTGTCAGCAGGGTTCTCTCTATCCTGTGGATTGTACACTCCTCTGGTCAACAGGTTCCTCTTTATCTCCTGTAGAGTTTAAATTCTTATGGTCAGTGAGGTACTCTCTCTCTCTCTCTTTTTCTCTCTCTCTTTCAATCC
Source organism: Anomaloglossus baeobatrachus (assembly GCF_048569485.1). Lineage (NCBI taxonomy): Eukaryota > Metazoa > Chordata > Amphibia > Anura > Aromobatidae > Anomaloglossus > Anomaloglossus baeobatrachus. The sequence continues at coordinate 230,393,912 of NC_134353.1, read as the reverse complement.
TGTAGAGTTTAAGCTATTATGGCCAGTGGGGTCCTCTCTTTCTGCCCTGTAGAGTGTGAGCTCTTATAATCAGCAGGGTCCTTTCTCTCCTACAGAGTGTAAATGTGACGCCCCTGGACTATCAGGTTGTCACAGGGTATTGCACAATCTGCCCTTCCATGCAATATCCACCTCCTTCTTGGTTATGGGTCCCCAAATATATTGTGTTGCCTACATCAGCTAATTAAATCCTAGGTACACTCTGCACCACACCTACCAAACACACCAGTGGATGGCCTGAGTGGAATAGGGTCGCCCACTTGGGGGTGTTGGTTAGGGGAGGTCAGGAGAGGAGAGTGTTGTGTTGGAAGTGAAGGAAAGAGGAGGTCAGGAGCAGGGCTCCTAGGAAGCTATCTAGGTAGCAGACGGTGGTCTGGGCCTAGTGGGGCTAGACCCCCCGGTTGCAGGGGATCATGGCAAGGGGCATGGATCTGTTGAGGAGGACAGCCAGCGGCCTTGCACCATCACCGGGCTAGGACCAGAGCATGACGGGGTACGTGGACCCTAAGTCAGGGAGTAGCTTCAGGCAACCTGACAATTTACCAGACAAGAACGGAGCCTTCAAGATCCCCTCTCCACCTTCTCCAAAATCAGGGTACTAGTGCAATAAGGGAGATAGGACTTTCCACTCAAACGGTCCACAAAATCCCAAGCGTGAACCCTGAGAGCAAGCGCCCAAACTTAGCCATAGTGGGGAGCGGGACCCAACAAGTTCCATACTACCGGGACCAACAGAGAAGTAAACTTACTGCCAGGAGGCAGGTCACGGATCACCAGGCAGCACCACTGGGGACAGGACCCAAACTAGCTCCCTCAGCGGCAGCGATATTCAGAACTTTGGTTTATCCAGTTGTCGGTGTCAGCTTAATGGACTGAGTTTGCAAGTGACCCCCTTCACACCCAACGGCACTCCCCCCTCACCATCACCGAGTCCCAGGGCATCCCCCCTACCCGTGGAGGGTTCTAACACCTGGCTGCCCCATTCCATAACCCCCTGGAACTCCTAACTGCAGCGGTGGTACTCCAAATTACCACATACCATGGGTGGCGTCACAAACTCTAATACAATCCCCTTTAAATACCCCCTTCATTTGAGTGGCTGCACGACCCCTGGGTATGGAGACCCCTCGAGACACCACGGATCCGGATCCGAGCAGCCCGGCTGCTGGCAAGGGGGTAGCACATAAGCTGTAATGGTCAGCAGGGTACTATCTTTCTCCTGTAGAGTTAAAGCTCTTATAGTCAGTGGGGTCTTCTCTCCCCTATAGAGTGTGAGCTCTTATGGTCAGTTGGGTCCTCTCTTTCTCCTGCCCAGTATAAGCTCTTATGATCAGTGGAGTCCTGTCTTTCTTTCCTTTAGAGACTAGGCTATTACACTCAGCAAAGTCCCCTCTCCCATAGAGTGTAAGCTCCTATGGTCAGCTTGTTTTTTTCTCTCTATCTTCACCCCCACATATATTTCCTGATCAATTACAAGGTTTCCTTTATTGACATTTTAGCAAATTTATTTGCTTCAAATTAGTTTTTTGGGTGAAATTCGAAGAAGTAGGTGATTTGAATTTTCAGTCATCTTCAACTCTTTGCTTTGTGATCAAAAATTGGAAGTGTGATTCCTGTCTGACAGTATGATAGTGTGACGCCCCTGCGGTAACTAGGTGTCACAAAAATAAGATAACAATTAAGGTAACAGCCCAAGTCCAACATAACTGTGCCAGCCACTACGTACACAAGCACACCGGGACATTTACACTCGCTGTACCCGGCTGGGAGCCTCACTTAGCCAGATGACAGGGCTGGGCACTGTATTTAACAGGCAGCAAACTGGGAAGAAGAGATCAGACCTGGGGGAGGAGACAGTGACCTGAGAATTCTTAGTAAGCAGTCAGTCAGTAGGAGACAGTGAAAGAGGAAGGGTGTCAAATAGACCAGAGGCTCTTGAGACACATAGAAGAAGAGAAAGAGACTGCAAAGAACCTGAGTTGTAAGAACAGCCACACAGAGGAGGAAAGTAGCTGTGGAGTGTGAGAGCGCAAACCCCAAGGACAGAGGGACCCTGTGGGGTGGACATCCAAAGCTCACAGTACTTTGCACGCAGGGGTGCAGATCCCCAGAACAGACATGGACTTTAAGCCCTCTGTTAAGTCTGCCTGGAGGGTGGGTTTCCAGGACTCATCTGCCACCCTTTAACGTCTGAGGCATCAGCAGCAAAGCGGGACCGGGAGACATACCCTTAAATAGTCCAAGCTGCCTGCGGCAGGACCCAGACACCAGGAAGACCTTCAAGTGCTCCACGCCAGGGAGGACCCACATACACAGGAGTGCACAAGTGGAGAGTGGCACCAGGTTGGCAGGCATAGCCATCAGGACAAGGGCACACCTGGAATCCAGTACATCTCAGGACGTCGAACCAGCGAGTAAACACCATCAAACTGCTCTCCTTGTCTGGACTGCTTCATTTCCGTGCGCCTACACGTTAACCCTTCACCTACCCCTGGGGAAAAGCCCTGCTTGCGGAGGGCTCCATCATTCATGCTGCCCCCATCTATCATCCCCAGTGGGAATCTGTAGCGACGGCCCTATCATCTCTGGCCACAAACCGCGAGTGGTATAGTCGGACTTTTATTCTATTTTAATTTTTTTTCCATATTATTATTATTATTATTATTATTGTTTATTTATAGAGCACCATTGATTCCATGGTGCTGTACATGAGGGGGTTACATACAGAATACATGTACACGTTACAATAGACAGACTAGCACAGGGGGAAGAGGGCCCTGCCCTTGCGGGCTTACATCCTAAAGGATTTTGGGGAGGAGACAGTAGGTGGGGTGTAGGTGGGGCGGCAGCTCCGCACGGTGGTGGGGCGGCAGCTCCGCACGGTGGTGGGGCGGCAGCTCCGCACGGTGGTGGGGCGGCAGCTCCGCACGGTGGTGGGGCGGCAGCTCCGCACGGTGGTGGGGCGGCAGCTCCGCACGGTGGTGGGGCGGCAGCTCCGCACGGTGGTGGGGCGGCAGCTCCGCACGGTGGTGGGGCGGCAGCTCCGCACGGTGGTGGGGCGGCAGCTCCGCACGGTGGTGAAGCAGTGAGGTCATTCCATATAAAAACTGTTCCCTTGAGCCACGGACCGCCTGGATCCGAGCAGCTCGGCTGTCCCAGGGTATGACAATAGGCAAGAAAGATCAATCAACTGCAGCTTGCTTATGCTTTATGAATAGTAAAATATATATTTTTCTTCAAGAGCACAAACCAAACAAATCTTCAAAATATCTGACTACAACTAAAAGTAAGATTATGTGGACACTGGAAAGATTTAAGATTTCACGTGTGCTAACTTCAAAGCCAATTTTAATGACCTAACTGCTGACTGTATGAAATAAATTGTTTTGCAGTAAGACCAAAAAATACCTTAAAGACAAATGAAATGCTATAGATTGGTTAGTCTTTTGTTGGTCCTTTGATAGTATTGTGTTAAGTTGGAATAAGTAAAGCACTTCACTCATGAAAGTTGAGCGCTCCTGCAAGGAATGGATAAAGAAAACATCTTGTGTTTGCTTTTCATTTATTATTTAGTTCCTTAGCTTCTTACTCCCCATGATTCCAGAACAGTGGTTTAGCAACAATAAGCACATAGAGAAATACACTGGACTGTGCTATAGATTCTTCTTCTGTGTCTATTGAAAGGACATTGAACACAGGGGTGAGAAAATAATCTCGTAATGAAAATATCACACAGACATAACCATGCTAGGTATGATGTGAAGAATGGCATTTCCACAAATTGATACTTCACTATTAAATAAACTTTATTTTTATCTAGAATGATTTAAAGATGCTGTTTTTGTTTGAAGTTAATTGCATTAGTGCATATGGGAAATACGTGGTGATTAGATCATATGGGTTAATCTCACAACTTCATATAGCGAAATAATTTTGCTTTTGATCTATAACATAAGAGAGATATGCTTAAGGGGAATGTTTGGATCCTGTGCAAGAAAGTTTAGGAATAGCGACAGGTTCATGGAGTAAATACCATGTTTATAATAGATAATACTAGACAGCATCACAGGTCACAAAATATGGAGTTTACCGAGGTTTGTATAACTGTATTTGATATATAATGAGGGTGGCTTGCAATGTGGCACTCAAAATCATGTAGTGAATTATGCAGTTATGAGCACATGTTTATATATCACACTCATACTAACCGATTATGAAAGCCCTATGATAAATTACGGCACTAATGAATAAAAGATGATATAAGAAATAAAAGCTATAGATAATTATTATTTATTGGAATGTTCATAAAAGTGTCATTGAGATTGATAAGCAGAAATAATTCCTGAAAGCTAGTGTAATGAAACTGTCAAATCTGGACACATTCAAACATGAAGGAATTATGTAGAACTCATATTTAAGAGGTGTTTTTAAGGTTGGTAACAAAACATAATGATTGATAGTGTTTAAGGAGGTATGAATGATATTTGATGGAGAAGTTACAAAACGTTTCACAAGACCTGGTCTAGCAGCAGTAACCGGTGACCACTGGACAGGAGGCCTTCAACCCGCTTCTTACCTGATGGCATTGTCGGCTCCGGTTTTTTCTTAGTCAGTTTAGTTCTATGTCACCAATATGGCGCATGATGCACATGTGAGAGCACGCCATGCCAGCTAATCAAAAGAGGACCTCAGATGTTGACAGGCCGGAGTCACACTTGCGTGTATCTCATTCGAATCTTGCATCGCATCACCCGGCATGGCTGCACACTCTCCTGAAAGGAGGGGGTCAGCTGCATGTATTTCTATGCAGCTGAGACACTCCTGTCCAGACAGTATCAGGCCGTGCCAGGTAATGCGATGCGAGACTTGCGTAAGATACGCGCAAGTGTAAATCCAGCCTCAGGAGGAGATTCACATAGCAACAATCCAAAGATTACTGATTTCGCTTCTGGACCAGGTCCTGCCAACTGATTTATAACACTGATCGTAGAAAAATAGGAAATGAACATATATCTAAACATAATTTCTAGTTAAAATAGTCAGTTCCATTAAAATAGATGAAATGAATGAATACACTGCAAAATCCACCAATTGCACCTCATGTATGAAACACGCATGAAAACTCATATTCATAAACCGGTATAAACTTTATTCATAAAAATTGTATATAACATTCACAATTTGATATGCATTGGACACCAAGTCCAAAAATAGTTTAAATGTGTGGTATAAACAGAGGGCTCCAACAATTGCACCCACTGTAGAGCAGGCAGCAGGTGCCTCAATAGTCACTGCAAAAATTATTCAATACTCAAAATATATCCTATCATGTAGTACCTAGTATACAGAGCATCCCATAAATGAGTTCAATATAGCAAGTATAGACAATCAAGCCACAGGTATTACCAGCCACAGTGTATGTAAAAATATATCTTACCCATAAGAGATAAGAGGCAGCTGCTGCCAGCGAATAGTGGAGCTAAAGAGTCCCAAGTCACAACTGATTTGCACCATCTCTAGTTCATAATATTAATCATATAGAGTATGAAACTATTGGACAGAACAGCACAAATAGGGTCTTTTTGACAGATATGGGGATGATATGTTGAAATGTGTTAACTTTTTTAAGTCGTGTGACACATAAAAACCTGTAATCATGAACCAAGAGCTCCAAGGCCCCAAGACTAGTAACAATGCAAAGAAATCAGAAATATCGTGGTGATGACCGCACTGATGAGAAACAATGGGAGACCAATACGCAGGATCGGGATGAAAAGCTGTTTAACAATAAGAAGGAATCAGAAATATATCGCAGAGATGACTGCACTGCTGTAAAGTAACGAGAAACCAATATGCAGGATCCTGTTGAAAGGCAGTTTATTTCTTAATGTGTTTCAAAGTGGTCAGTCTTCTTCCTCAGGAGAACCACCAATTTACAAAGCCATGCCAGTTGTACAGTTTAAATCACGGTTCACAGAAAGATTGATATTTACAAAGTACACTTATAAGTAGAGATGGGCGAATAGTCAAATATTCCGGTTCAGATTCTTCATGTAGAAAAATGTCTATTATTCGTGTATTTGTAGCGAATAATGAACCTAATGCAAGTCAATGGTAAACTCAAATAATTTTCTGGAACACTCTGAAATTAGGTCTGGTAGGGCTGTAAAAATGCTGAAATTGAAGGAAAAGGGCTGAAACTGAATGGAAACAGCATGGTGAAGATGCCTGGATGAATTTGTGACTCATAGCTGACTTCTTGGAATAATGTTGTCAGAGTATTATGGGGATTGAATCAGGAGAATAATACTTACAGAGTTTCCCCATGGCTGTCACACTGCTTCCTGGTCCTGTCATTCAAATTCATGACTATGCACTGCTTCCTCTGCTCACCCTCTGTAACAATGTCTGTGATTGGATACAGTCCTCATTCCCCCACCCACTTTCTGTGTCGACGGTGATTGGTTGCTCTTGCACTAGCTGTCTTGGTCCCTAGAGTGGAGTGTAAAAATAAAAAATAAATAAATAGTAGGAAAAAATGTTGCAGGGTCCCTGTATTTTTATAGGCAGCATAGATAAAGCATTCGGCTACAGGTTGCAGCCCCCAGCTGTTTGTGTTATCTTGGCTGTGTATCAAAATACAACAGACCCCATGTGTTTTTTAAAATTATTTAAATAAATAATTTAAGAAGACATTACGAGGTCCCCCCCATCTTGATACCCAGCCAAGAGGAAGTAGACATTTGGGGGCTGGCATTTTCAGGCTGGGAATTATTGCCCCCCAGCCTAAAAATTGCAGCCTGTAGGCGCCCCAGAATTACCGCATCCACTTGATGCGCCAATTCCGGCACTTTACCTGGCTCATCCCAATTGCCCTGGTGTGGGGGAAATCAGGGCAATATAAAAGGTTAATGACAGCTGGGAATTTTGGAAAAAATTACAGCTATCATTAAGCCTAAGGTTAGTAATGTGGGGGGATATCTGAAACCCCCCATTACTAACCCTGTAAGTCAAAAGAAATAAATACAAAACATGGAGAAAAATCCTTTATTTAAAAAGAAAAAGAAAAAACCCACTCACTTTTTCTCCAATTTAATAACCCCCAAAACACCCCTGCAGGTTGAACGTAATCCACAGACACAATGTCCCACGAAGATCCCAGCTCTGCAACATCTGAAGTCAGAGTGTATGGTCACATTAGAAAACATGACTGCACACTGCGGCAACAGAGCCGCACTGATAGAGCTGCAGCAGTGAGTGGTGACAGCAGCGATTTCACTTGACGTAACTCTTAGCGGTTCCCACAGTATCCCAGATGTGGCCTCAGGTTAACTGGCCTGAGGTAACCTCATTGAACTCAGTCATCTCACTTCAGGTAAAGTCATTGAACTCAATGCCAGAATACCAGATTAGGCGATGTGTGCATGTTGAGTATTTGGTTGCAGATATTTCTGCACCAAATCTGCAGCTCAAGGCTAAAAAACGCATCTAAACTGCATCCAAATGCATGCAGTAGCAGTGTGGCTTTTTTCCAGATGATTCAGATTTAGTGCAGAAATATCTTTAACCAAATACTTGTGTGCAACATGCCCAATCTGGTGATCTGGCGTTCACTTACTTCACTTGAGGCCACAGCTGGGGTTCCCATGATATCCCAGCTGTGACCTCAGGTGAATGGACATGAGGTGATCTCATTGAACTTAGTGAGCTCTACTCAGGGAAAGTCATAGAACTCAATGCCGAATTACCAGATTTGGTGGTGTGTGCACACTAATGCGGGCATCACACGAGACGATCTATCGTGCGATATGTCATCGGGGTCACGGTTTTCGTGACGCATATCCGGCATCGTTTGCGACGTCGTTTCGTGTGACACCTCCGAGCGACTCTGAACTTTTGCAAATTGGTAACAAATTGTGAATCGTTGAGACGTCGCTCATTTTTAAAAAGTCGTTTATTTTTCTTTGCGCCTGTTGTTCATCGTACCCGGGGCAGCACACATCGCTCCGTGTAACACCCCGGGAATGATGAACACAGCTTAAATGCATCCCGCAGCTCCCGCCAGCTATGCGGAAGGAAGGAGGTGGGCGGGATGTTTACGTCCCGCTCATCTCCACCCCTCTGCTTCTATTGGCCGATGGCTGTGTGACGTCGCTGAGACGCCGAATGTCCCACCCCCTTCAGGAAGTGGATGTTTGCCGCCCACAGCGAGGTCACTCAGCAGGTAAGTACGTGTGACGGGGTTTAACGACTTTGTGCGCCACGGGCAACTAATTGCCCGCGACACACAAACGACGGGGGCAGATATGATCAATCGTATCGTGTGATGCCCGCATAGATGTTTGGTTGCAGACATTTCTGCACCAAATCTGCAGCACCTGGCAAAAAATGCACCATAACCACATCAAAATGCCATGCAGTAATGGTGTTATAATTTGCCAGGAGATGCAGATTTGGTACAGAAAACAACTGCAACCAAATACTGCAGGTGTGCACATAGCCTAAAACTATATTCTGGCATTGAGTTCAATGACTTCACCTGAGATGAGGTCACTGAGTTCAATGAGTTCATCTCAGGTCAATTCACCTGAGATCACAACTGGGTTACCATGGGAGCCGATAGCTGTCACTTCAAGTGAATTCAGTGACATCACCGCTCACCCCTGCGGTTCCATCAGTGTGTTCCTGACGCTGCAGTGATCGGTCTAATGTGACCACACACTGCAACCTCAACCTCAACCTCATCTATTTCTGAGGATTCAGCCCAGGACTATAAAGAGAATGTGAATTTCAAAGTGAGTTTTTTAACAGTGAGAGTATAATGAGGCATGTTTAGTCTGTATGACAGTAGTTTCCAACCAGTGATCTCCAGCTGTTGCAAAACTACAACATAACCCAACAGCAAAGACCATTGCTTTAAAGGTAGACATACAGACTATTCCAGGCTAGCCCAGGAACTGAGACAGCTGAAGAAGCTGAGAAGCTGGGATCAAAACATTGGCCCGTGGGTCACACCGTGCCCTCTGCCACCTACCGCATTTGTATCATATATGTCACCACACTCTGTATACCCAGAATGCAGATAGCTGTCGTTACATTGGTGGAGAAGCCGACAGTGCTTCCTTCCATCAGTCACTTTTTGTGAGTGAGACATCAGACGTAATGGTGTCACTTAATGATGTCTACTGTGAAGAGAGGTAATGTACTAATGCAGAGTACAGCGCCAAAGGAATAGAAGTGAGGTGAGTATATTTTTTTTCTATGCATGTGACATGAGTGACTATATAGAGGGCTGTGTGTGGACTCATATGGTAGACAAATAGGGAATGTCAGCATACTTAATTCTGCTCAATATTAAGTGACAACTAATAGTAATATAAAAGAATATATATATATATATATATATATATATATATATATATATATATATATATATATATATATATATATATATATATATATATATATATATATATATATATATATATGTATATATATATATATATATATATATATATATATATATATATATATATATATATATACACACACACACACACACACATACTACAGACCAAAAGTTTGGACACACCTCCTCATTCAAAGAGTTTTCTTTATTTTCATGACTCTAAAAATTGTAGATTCACATTGAAGACATCAAAACTATGAATGAAAACATGTGGAATGAAATACTTAAAAAAGTGTGAAACAACTGAAAATATGTCTTATATTCTAGGTTCTTCAAAGTAGCCACCTTTTGCTTTGATTACTGCTTTGCACACTCTTGACATTCTCTTGATGAGCTCCAAGAGGTAGTCACCAGAAATGGTTTTACAACAGTCTTGAAGGAGTTAACAGAGATGCTTAGAACTTGTTGGCCCTTTTGCCTTCACTCTGCGGTCCAGCTCACACCAAAATATCTCGATTGGGTTCAGTTCTGGTGACTGTGAAGGCCAGGTTATCTGGCGTAGCATCCCATCACTCTCCTTCTTAGTCAAATAGCCCTTACACAGCCTGGAGGTGTGTTTGGGGTCATTGTCCTGTTGAAAAATAAATGATGGTCCAACTAAACGCAAACTGGATGGAATAGCATGCCGCTGCAAGATTCTGTGGTAGCCATGCTTGTTCAATATGCCTTCAATTTTGAATAAATCCCTAACAGTGTCACCAGCAAAGCACCCCCACACCATCACACCTCCTCCTCCATGCTTCACGGTGGGAACCAGCCATGTAGAGTCCATCCGTTCACCTTTTCTATAAAGACACGGTGGTTGGATCCAAAGATCTCAAATTTGGACTCATCAGACCAAAGCACAGATTTCCACTGGTCTAATGTCCATTCCTTGTGTTCTTTAGCCTAAACAAGTCTTTTCTGCTTGTTGCCTGTCCTTAGCAGTAGTTTCCTATTTTACCATGAAGGCATGCTGCACAAAGTCTCCTCTTAATAGTTGTTCTAGAGATGAGAAGATGTGTCCAAACCATTGGTCTGTACTGTATATATATATTTTGTTTTTTATTTTTTTTTTTATATTTTGTAAAATTAATTTCAGCCTATTGGTTCAGCCCTCCTCACAAGTCAAGGTCTCTAATGTGACACCTTGGGAAAATTAATTGCCAACTCCTGATTTATGTTGGCTGAAAAATGAAAAAAAGAAGAAACATGGAAACCTGATTAAAAAAGAAAGCCAAATTGGGAAGGGGTTAAAGTATTACCAGTTTAGAGAAATAGTGGGCTGGCTTCTAAAAAAAAGAGTATTAGAGTATGAGCCCTGATCTACACTATGAAATAATTTACCATGAATTTATTCTTCCATGGCCTGTGAAAGAGAAATCACCTTTTCAAGAAACTTTGCGACACATGTACTTTAAAATCATGACCCAATTTCTGAAACTTAATTTTGATATTTTCTATACTTTATCATTATTCCACAAACTGAAGTATAAAGCCTTTCCTTTATAGGCTCTGTTGCCCAGATTTAATCTCTTTAGAGCATTAATTTGTTTCTTGTTGCTATGAGAAAAGTCTGTAGTTTAAAGTTTCAGATTTCATTTTTTGCTCAGAAACATACATTTAATGAACAGCTCTAACAATGGCATGCTTTACCTAATCACAATGCTTGACTTAAGCTGGCGTGACAGTTATAGCATTATCCGTGGCACCTGAATGGTTTTTGGAATAAGAGAAAGACCTTCACTAAGTATACTGTTCTCTCCTACTCTTAAATTATAAATAATTGGAAACATCTTTACTAGAAAATATATGTGTTGTTCTATAACTAATGAGTTGTTCTTGAGAATAACTAGCGGCCTGCATCAGCAGAGTGAAACGTACACATGAGATGATTGAAAGGTTGCAGGAATTTATTAGGCTCTACTTAACCCTTTGCAAAGAACTTTTAGACTAGAACAGTTTCTTATACTTTTTGTAGATCAGTGGTATAATTTTTTAAATTTTGGTTAGCTAAGCAACTGCGCTTGGTTTGATAAGTCATTTTGTGCTTATATACTTCTTTTAAACCACTATCTGTCATAACCAATCAGCACCCTGCAAACACATTGCATGGTGACAGATGTTGTAAAAAATGGAAACTCTTCCCGCTGTTCAGCTGCTTGTCACTGTAGACCTCGGCATATCAGGGCTAATCGACTGTAGTGCTGCCTGCTACAGGCTAGGACCCATAGCGAGAAAAACAGAATGAGTGGAATGAGATAAAAAAATCACATTCCACCCGGATCCATGTAAAGGCCCTGTTACACGCATCGATGGATCTAATGATATATCACTGGGGTCATGGATTCCGTGACGCACATCCGGCATCGTTAGTGATGTCGTTGCGTGTGACAGCAAGGAACGACCGTTAACGATGGGAAATACTCACCTTATCGTCCATCGTTGACACATCGTTCCTTTTTAAAAAATCGTTGATTCTTGCAGGGCACAGGTTGTTCGTCGTTCCAGAGGCAGCACACGTCGCTATGTGTGACACCCCGGGAACGACGAACTGCAGCTTACCTGAAGGAGGTGAGCGGGATGTTACATCCCACTCATCTCTGCCCCTCCGCTTCTATTGGGCGGCCGCTTAGTGACGTCGCACGATTCGCCCCCTTAGAAAGGAGGCGGTTCGCTGGCAACAGGCAGGTAAGTACGTGTGACGGCTCCAAACGATTTAGTGTGCCACGAGCAGCGATTTGCCCGTGATCCACAAACGACGGGGGTGGGTACTTTCACCAGCGATATCGCTAGCGATATCGCTGCATGTGACACCCCCTTTACTCTATGGGCCCACTCCCATGTGTGATTTGCTTCTCAGTTCTAATCGGACCAAGAAAACAATCGCAGCATGCTGTGGGCGGAATCCGATTTGTTTTCACTCGTACCCATACAAGTCTATGAGTTCCTGAGTAACATCACACTGTAATTGCATTACACAGAAGTGCAGTGCGATAATCACATCAGCTGATAATGGAGGAAATAGGGAGATTAGTCCCATTCTCTACTCTGTACCTGTGATTAGATCACAGGATCACATCACAGTATAATGACACTCGGCTCTCACTTGCAGCAGAGCGGGAGGGTCATTAGAATAATGCAGCTGATTTACTCGCATTGGATGCTAAATGCTCCTGTGGCCTTAGCCTTTACGGGAGACTACCATTACCATACTTTTAAAAAACCTGCATGCTAGCGTAAATCTAATATATAAAGCTCTGTGTATGTGTGTATGTTTGTGTGTGTGTGTGTATGTCTACTAAAGGAATCTGCACCGTCGCATTTACAATCACGAAAATTTGCACAGACGCTTCATGGGACTCAGGGAACTTCATACACTATGTTTGAACGGGAAAATTTAACCCCGCACTTTACAGTTAGTCTCCAAAATCCTGCCTCCATTAATCTGAATGGAGGTGGGCGATACGGGCTATTAATAGCTTTGACAACATGGACTTTCATGGGTTAAGTTTCTTAAAATTCAGCCAGACAGGATGATAGATTGTTTAAAGATGGGGGATAAGTCCCTCATTGTTTGTACAAGACTCTTTTGGACTCATGTAATTGTGTTGGCCACTGAAAGCCAGACGTATTGTTTCTCCAGACTTTTCCAGTAATCATTGAATTGTAGTTCTGTATTGCTAATGTGATTACCTTAGTAGCCATTGTCTAGTCGGTGACTCCCAGACTACATGTATACCCTCAGTCTTTCTGTAGACATCATTTGGATGAACATTGTCCATGCAGAGATTCATCCAATGGGAGAGGCGCTCTTGTCCAACCAATCGATGAGGACGCAGTGTATCTAAGTGAAAGGCTGTGGCTATAAAAGGGACTTCTTTAAGCCACCCGGTTGATGGATGCTGATGGATCCAGTCTAAGCTCTTCGGAGCTGACTAGAGGATCAGGATATCTTATGGCTTCAATCTAGAGACTCCGGTTCCGGTTGGAGACCATATCCACAGCCTAGGGATTTCGACCCCGGCTGCCAGGATTATATCATCATACCAGGACTACCTAAGGAGGACACTCAGGTTGGGACAATCCGGTCACCTGGCTACAGACTTTGCAGACCTCACACAGCTTCCTAAATCTGGCGCTATTCCTATCTCGGTGGGTGCCCGCCAAAAGCGGGGTGCTGCTGGATTGGAGTAAGCGGCCCTGGAAGCTCTGAGGCAAGGACATTCTAAATCCCTGGTGAGCCAGCGGAAGGGTGAGACTCTGTTGCCTGTTACATTTGTGTGTTTTGCTGGTTATGTGTTATGTGCCATTAATATTTTGGGGATCCAATAAAGTCTAATTATTGTAGTTCCCTCACCCTGTGTTGTCTGAGTAGTGTTACGCCCACGGTTAAGGAGGCTGGCGTTCAGATGGGATGAGCCCTTAGCCACGCTGTCTTTCTAAAGGCGGCGGGTTTTAGTGGACGAGAGCACCCACTGAGCCCCGTGTCTCCACAATTGGTGTAAGCAGTGGGATACTACTCAGCCTGGTTTACCCAGGGGAGGTGCAGCGGAGTGGTGTTTTCGGACACCGTCCAGGGCTCAACAACCAGGGAGGCACATAAGCATACCCAGCAGGCCATAGGGGAGGCATTCAGGTTTCGGACGCTGCCATGTCCAACCCCACCAGCTCAGCCATGGGACAAGGACAAGAGAGGAGTTACGACCGCTGCAGTAAATGGATGCTACAGGATCTGTGCCAGAGGTGAAAGATTATCTACTGGAACGCTGAGACTCGGTCAGACTTGATCCAGAAATTAGTCCGTTGGGATGCCCAGAATGATGCAGAGGATGATGAGGATCCCGCCGATATTGACCCAGAGGATTTAAACTATGTGCCACATCATGGATCTAGTGACAATCGGGAATCAACTTTGTCCAAAATGGCCCAAGCCACAGCATTGTTGGATGCATTGGGGCTTAGATCCTCAAGAGAAGAGAGGGCTTATGTTCTGGAATATGTTTATGGGATTCCAGATGCAGTACTGCCAACACCAGCCGGTCGAGAAGGATGGTCCCGCTACCCAGCAGAAGCTGCGCCAAAACAAAGGACTACATACAGGGCCTGTGACTCGCCCAATCTATTGCACTGTTATACATATGGGCGCCATGGACATATAGATAAAGATTGTCTCCAAAACCGAGGCCGCATGCTTGGAGCCCATCTACCAGCTCAGCCGGTCAAGAGCCAGGGACTAGGAGACACTGGTTCCTCCATTACCCTGGTAAGCCCAGTTATTGTTTCCCCAGAAGACCCTGTACCAGATTCCCAATTATCCATCTCCCTAACTGAGGGCCAGCGCTCAGATATTCCTCTGGCATGTGTGCAGTTGGACCTAAGGACCGACCAGGGAGAGGTCGAGGTGGAGCTTGTGGATAGCCTCCCCACACCTGGTATTTTGGGGACCAACCAGGAAGTGATCGATGTGGGTATTGTGAACAGCCTCCCCATACCTGTCATTGTGGAGACTGACGAGAGCAAGGCTGATGTGGAGCTTATGGACACCGTCCCCACACCAGTTATTTCGGGAAAGAACCAGGGAGAGGTTGATGTGAGACTTGTGAACAGCCTCCCCACACCTGTCATTGTGGAGACTAATCAGAGCAAGGCTAATGTGGAGCTTAAGGACACCGTCCCCACACCAGTTACTTTGGGGTCTGACCAGGAAGAGGTCCATATGGAGTTTATGGACAGCCTCCCCACACCTGTTGTTTCGGGGACTAGCCAGGAGGAAGTTGAAGTGGGGTTCATAGATGGCCCCACCAATCCTGTTGTTTCGGATACCACTCAAAGGGAAGTGAAAGTGGGGCTTGTGAATTACCTGCTCACACCAGTCATTTTGGAGAATGACCTAGGACAAGGACTATCCAGTCAGTTTGAAACAGCCATCACCCACCTCCAAGCCAAGCAGGACCCTGATGTGGATCTTGCTAACATCTTTTCCAGGGATGGTTTGCATTCCCGGTCTCCATCATCCACTTCTGAGCCAAGAACCGAGAGTAAGCCTAACCACACTGTGGCTATTGACTGGGGGAGGATTGATAGTGGGAGATTTGTGCAGGCCCAACTCATGGACCCCACCTTAGTGCTTGTCCACAATATGGCTGCTCAACTTGGGGGAGGTAATCAGGGGGAGGTGTATAGATGCGAGCCTCTGTTGCTGACCTCACCATTAAAAAGGACAATGCCGTGAAGAGGAGAAGGATGATCGGAAGCCTATCATGTCTGGCTAATATTAACAAGGAGGAGGAATGTGATGACATGGACTTTCATGGGTTAAAGTTTCTTAAAATTCAGCCAGACAGGATGATAGATTGTTTATAGACGGGGGATAAGTCCCTCATTGCTTTTACAAGACTCTTTTGGACTCATGTAATTGTGTTAGCCGCTGAAAGCCAGGTGTATTGTTTCTCCAGACTTTTCCAGTAATCATTGAACTGTAGTTGTGTATTGCTAATGTGATTACCTTAGTAGCCATTGTCTAGTCGGTGACTCCCAGACTACATGTATACCCTCAGTCTTTCTGAAGACATCATTTGGATGAACATTGTCCATGCAGCTTGAGATTCATCCAATGGGAGAGGCGCTCTTGTCCAACCAATCGTTGAGGACGCAGTGTATCTAAGTGAAAGGCTGTGGCTATAAAAGGGACGTCTTTAAGCCACCCGGTTGATGGATGCTGATGGATCCAGTCTAAGCTCTTCGGAGCTGACTAGAGGATCAGGATATCTTATGGCTTCAATCTAGGGACTCCGGTTCCGGTTGGAGACCATATCCACAGCCTAGGGATTTCGACCCCGGCTGCCAGGATTATATCATCATACCAGGACTACCTATGGCGGACACTCAGGTTGGGACAATCTGGTCACCTGGCTACAGACTTTGCAGACCTCACACAGCTTCCTAAATCTGGCGCTATTCCTATCACGGTGGGTGCCCGCCGAAAGCGGGGTGCTGCTGGATTGGAGTAAGCGGCCCTGGAAGCTCTGAGGCAAGGACATTCTAAATCCCTGGTGAGCCAGCGGAAGGGTGAGACTCTGTTGCCTGTTACAATTGTGTGTTTTTCTGGTTATGTGTTATGTGCCGTTAATATTTTGGGGATCCAATAAAGTCTAATTATTATGGTTCCCTCACCCTGTGTTGTCTGAGTAGTGTTACGCCCACGGTTAAGGAGGCCGGCGTTCAGGTGGGATGAGCCCTGAGCCACGCTGTCTTTCTAAATGCGGCGAGTTTTAGTGGACGAGAGCACCCACTGAGCCCCGTGTCTCCACAATAGCAACTGTCAGTGGTTGCTATAGGAACAAAATAAATTGTTAGTATAAGAAGCCGATGTGTGAGGTAATAAGATGTCGGTGGTGAGACAGATAGAGAGACAGACAGACAGATAGAGACAGACGGGCTAAGAGACAGACGGGCAAAGAGACAGACGAGGAAAGAGATAGACGGGGAAAGAGACAGACCTGGAAAAGAGACAGCCGGGCAAAGAGACAGCCGGGCAAAGAGACAACTGGGCAAAGCAACAGACGGGCAAAGAGACAGCCTTGGAAAGAGACAGACAGGGAAAGAGACAGACGGGCAAAGAGAGAGCCCTGGAAAGAGACAGCCGGGCAAAGAGACAGCCGAGCAAAGAGACAGCCGGGCAAAGAGACAGCCGGGCAAAGAGACAGCCAGGCAAAGAGACAGCCCTAGAAAGAGACAAATGGGCAAAGAGACAGACCTGGAAAGAGACAGACCTGGAAAGAGACAGACGGGGAAAGAGACAGCCCTGGAAAGAGACAGATGGTGAAAGAGACAGCCCTGGAAAAAGACAGCCGGGCAAAGAGACAGACTGGGAAAGAGACAGACTGGGAAAGAGACAGACTGTGAAAGAGACAGACTGTGAAAGAGACAGACTGGGAAAGAGACAGAAGGGAAAAGAGACAGACGGTAAAAGAGACAGACAGGGAAAGAGACAGACGGGAAAGAGACAGCCCTGGAAAGAGACAGCCGGGAAAAGAGACAGCCCTGGAAAGAGACAGCCCTAGAAAGAGACAGTCCTAGAAAGAGACAGCCCTGGAAAGAGACAGACGGGCAAAGAGACAGACCTGGAAAGAGACAGCCCTGGAAAGAGACAGCCCTAGAAGGAGACAGCCCTGGAAAGAGATAGCCCTGGAAAGAGACAGCTCTGGAAGGAGACAGACGGAGAACAAGACAGACAGACAGATAGAGAGAGACAAACAGACACAGACAGACACAGAGAAAGAGAGAGACTCAGAGATAGAGAGAGACAGACAGAGAGACTCATACAGAGAAAGACAGAAAAACTGATACAGACAGAGACAGACAGAGAGAGACAGACAGAAAGTCGAGGAGAGATAGTTACTATCCCGGGCAACGCCCGGGTACTACAGCTAGTTAATACGTATAAGTCAATTACTGTACATTTTTTTCATTTGCTAAGCTGCCACCTTATTTCTTTGAATTTTTGAAGAGCGTGGTCCAACCATTATAGACTTCAATTGCTACTCATAGTCTCTCTTTCTCATGCCTATTTCTATTCTTGCTTCATATTATCTATTCAGTATTGGATTGTGGTAGCAAGGGTCTACCAGTAACATTGAATCTAGGGACACACTGTTCAACTACTTGCAAAAAACCCCAATATCCTAGTACAGAAGTATACTTCTGCTTCTTTATAATATTAAACTGGGGTGTTTATTTATTGAATTATTAGATGATTCCTTTTCCTGTAAGTATGGAGTCGAGAGTTTTTGCACTGCACATTAACACTCCTTCATGGGGCCCACCGGGGAATTCACCTGCTCCCCTGTGGTCCAGTCGAAGACTGCATCTATCTAGACAGAATATTCAATCAAGGGCACTATGCATAGTAATAGGAACCAGATTCCCAATCAATCACATATAGGGAATTTCTAAACATATAAACCTATGAACCCCAAATAAAATGAGTAAAAAATAATCATGAAAAAATATGTGTAAAAATACCAAATTTTATTACATGTCAACAATAGATGTAAAAATAAGCAGAAATAAAGTAAGCACTAGAGATTAGCTACCCACTAGTGCTTGAGTTTGGTTCGGTTCGTCGAACGGAGGCTCCGTTCCACGAACGTTCGACGAACCATTCGAACCCCATTGAAAACAATGGGAGACAAACACAAACACATAAAAACACATTATACATGTACACATACAGTTAATAAAGATACATAAGGTCCAACAGTACATTAGAGACACACAGCAGCTGCCCCTCAATTGGGACGCTGCATTGTGTGTCAGAGCTACTCACAGATAGAAATGAAAACAGGAGAAAAACGAGTAGAACTGCTTCACAATATATGTGTTTTTATTTTGTGTTATTATCTTACTTTATAAACATTGATAAGAAGAGAGTACACATATATACATGTAAATTCAATAATAAAGAGAAAGAGGCCAAGAGGAGGGATGTTAAAAAAGGCACAGACAAACCCTTCCAGGGTAATTGTAAAAAGTAGTATCATAAAACCATGAGATTGTCATAGAGATTATATCAGACAGGATGAACAATAATACTGACTAACCCCTTCCTGTGTGCTGTCATGTACAATTGTCGCACCTGTAAATAATTACGACAGTACAGCAAACTCACATAGAAAAGATCAAACAGGAAGGCATAAAAGATCTATTTAAGCCAGTTATATGTCAACCATGACCTTTTGACATCCAGAGCAGAGAGCCGCATATGTGTACATTTATTTCATCAAGCCTGCAGCCACGCCATCAGCAGACACCATTACTAAATAACCCATTTTACGTGTATAAGACAGAGGGTGTAAAAGGAGTCTGCCTGGCCGGCTACATATCAATTCGGAATGAGAATCACATGTGCGTGCATTCAGCTTAAGAAGCATATAACAAAGCATATGACAACTGTAATATGAAATGGTTGTAAATGGAGTCCCGTCAATTCCAGTGTCCCTCACTGCTAAGTGTGTATCAGTACACTATATCAGCATTGAACAGAAGTTACCTCATGTTGCTGCAATGGAGGGAACACAGACATTGGCAGGAACCCCATACATACCACTATGTGCGGTCAGCAAATATGAATCCAACCAGGAAGGTTTGTCAGGTGTGGAAGGGTTAAGTCCCCCAGGAAACTCCAACGTACGTTTCACAGATAACCTAGCTTGTGCGTGGTTGCTTCATCAGGGAGTGACTGATCATACTGAATCGGCTAGTTTAAATAGCCGCTCAATCCCTCAGAACAGCTGTATCCTATCCATAGATATTGCCGGCGCATGCGCGTATGGCATCCCCGGGACCCGGAAACCACCACACACCGTCATAACCCCAGCGCATGCGCGGGAGCGGGGACGCGTCTCCATAGCGCCCGCGCATGCGCAGTAAGTCACCCAAAGACGGCCGGGAGGAAGGCGGACCCGCAGCGCAACACGCGCACGCGCACATCCATGACAGGTAAAAAACAAGTGTGCACAGACAAGGGTATATATAATTATGCGGTCGCATAGTAAAAAAAAAAAAAAAATACAGAAATAGAGCCACACGACACCTTATGACATAGATGCAAAAGAATGTACAGTAAATACGCCGCATATAACGTCCAGTGTCTGTGTCCACTAAGATGGAAAAATTCCTCGATGTCAAAGTTTAGCTTGAGAGTTCAAGTTCATGTAGGATCAGAGCTGTTATTTCAGAGGGACATGTAGAAGGGAAAAGGAAACACAATGAGTAATTAAGAAAAAAATATAAAAGATGCATAAAAACACAAGTCCAAATCCCACAGTCAAACAGAGGGAAAAGGAACCCATACAGCGGGGTAATGTCATAGAAAAGGGGCAAAGCTTAATGCCTCGTTGAGACCCGACGGAGTAGTTGTGCCCAACAGCACCATCCATCCAAGAGAGGCCTTGGCAATTTTGGAGGAACTTCAATCGGAGCAACAATCCCCTGATGGCACAGGTGTGTTCCCATCATCAATTTTACCTAAATCTACGAAATTTCCCCCCTTGTCACTTTGTCCCTCTGTCGAGATATTTACAAGGTTGGTACTAAATGACTTCGCTCAGCTGCCATCTAGGCGGCATAGTGATAACCTTACATCTCTACAGAGAACAGCATTAAAACAACTTGAGAGCTGGAAGGACGTAGTAATAAAACCTGCTGACAAGGGGGGAAATATAGTAATTTGGCCCATTACTAAATATGAAAGGGAGACTTTTCGTCAGTTGAGAGATAGAGAGACGTATAAAAAGCTGGACTTTAACCCTGTGAACTCCTTCTCCAGAGAGCTCTCAATAATTCTTGAGCAAGCGCTGGACTTGGGTCTTGTCACGAGGAAGGTTGTGGATGGCTTGTTGGTTAAATATCCTAAGGTGCCCACCTTATACTTACTCCCCAAAATTCACAAGGATGCCCTTGACCCGCCGGGCCGTCCGATCGTGTCTGGACTGGAGGGAATTTTTCCATCTTAGTGGACACAGACACTGGACGTTATATGCGGCGTATTTACTGTACATTCTTTTGCATCTATGTCATAAGGTGTCGTGTGGCTCTAGTTCTGTATTTTTTTTTTTTTTTTTTACTATGCGACCGCATAATTATATATACCCTTGTCTGTGCACACTTGTTTTTTACCTGTCATGGATGTGCGCGTGCGCGTGTTGCGCTGCGGGTCCGCCTTCCTCCCGGCCGTCTTTGGGTGACTTACTGCACATGCGCGGGCGCTATGGAGACGCGTCCCCGCTCCCGCGCATGCGCTGGGGTTATGACGGTGTGTGGTGGTTTCCGGGTCCCGGGGATGCCATACGCGCATGCGCCGGCAATATCTGTGGATAGGATACAGCTGTTCTGAGGGATTGAGCGGCTATTTAAACTAGCCGATTCAGTATGATCAGTCACTCCCTGATGAAGCAACCACGCACAAGCTAGGTTATCTGTGAAACGTACGTTGGAGTTTTCTGGGGGACTTAACCCTTCCACACCTGACAAACCTTCCTGATTGGATTCATATTTGCTGACGGCACATAGTGGTATGTATGGGGTTCCTGCCAATGTCTGTGTTCCCTCCATTGCAGCAACATGAGGTAACTTCTGTTCAATGCTGATATAGTGTACTGATACACACTTAGCAGTGAGGGACACTGGAATTGACGGGACTCCATTTACAACCATTTCATATTACAGTTGTCATATGCTTTGTTATATGCTTCTTAAGCTGAATGCACGCACATGTGATTCTCATTCCGTATTGATATGTAGCCGGCCTGGCAGACTCCTTTTACACCCTCTGTCTTATACATGTAAAATGGGTTATTTAGTAATGGTGTCTGCTGATGGCGTGGCTGCAGGCTTGATGAAATAAATGTACACATATGCGGCTCTCTGCTCTGGATGTCAAAAGGTCATGGTTGACATATAACTGGCTTAAATAGATCCTTTATGCCTTCCTGTTTGATCTTTTCTATGTGAGTTTGCTGTACTGTCGTAATTATTTACAGGTGCGACAATTGTACATGACAGCACACAGGAAGGGGTTAGTCAGTATTATTGTTCATCCTGTCTGATATAATCTCTATGACAATCTCATGGTTTTATGATACTACTTTTTACAATTACCCTGGAAGGGTTTGTCTGTGCCTTTTTTAACATCCCTCCTCTTGGCCTCTTTCTCTTTATTATTGAATTTACATGTATATATGTGTACTCTCTTCTTATCAATGTTTATAAAGTAAGATAATAACATAAAATAAAAACACATATATTGTGAAGCAGTTCTACTCGTTTTTCTCCTGTTTTCACATACAGTTAATAAGCATTGCCATAACACTTACAGGTCCCCACGACGCGTCCTGCACTCTGTCTCCCGCCGCTTTTCCTTCCGATAATTGCTGCGTCCTCCCGGTAACCAGCACTGATGATAGGACCTTCCGTGACGTCAAAAAAAGCATGTGACCATTCACGTGTCTATTATCTCAGTAGCTACAGACAGGTCACATGGCTAGATGTCATGCTAGGTCCTGTCAGTGCATCTCTCTAGTGCGCGGTGATCATTCCAGCATCTCAGTGTACCGGCGAAATGCTCTGGCACATGGTCAGCTTCACCGTTCCTGCATGTGGGCTCTCTTTACAGAGTCAGCCCACATGCAAGGACTAGATGCCACAGCCGGTGAATAGCGGCACCAGGAATCACATGATCGGAGATTGCCGTTGCTATAGTACCGGTGGCAGCGGTGACGTCACCGCTTACAGCTCGCTGCCTCTGCTCACTCACTGAGTGATTAGACTGCACGAAGCAGCAGCGTTCATCTTCCCATGCAGTGCTGTCTGATGTAGCAGAGCTGCATGGGTTGAAGGAAAAAGAAGATAGAAGACCAGGATCGTGGAGGGGTGACAGGGAGTAATAAACATGGAGTCTCTAAGTGTGTCTGTGTATTTATTTCTAGTAAAGTATTTTTTCTCTGTGTGGTGTCTATTTTTTAACCCTTTATTAGAGATTCTTAATGGCCAGGTCAAACTTGCCTGACATTTAGAAACTCTGGCTTAATACTAGCTAGTAAAACAAAGCTAGTATTAACCCATTATTACCCAGCAAGCCACCCGCCATCAGGGCAGCTGGAGAGTTGGATACATCGCCAGATGATGGCGCTTCTATGAAAGCGCCATTTTCTTAGCCAGCTGCAGACTGCAATTCGCAGCAGAGGG
Organism: Anomaloglossus baeobatrachus; assembly: GCF_048569485.1. Classification (NCBI taxonomy): domain Eukaryota; kingdom Metazoa; phylum Chordata; class Amphibia; order Anura; family Aromobatidae; genus Anomaloglossus; species Anomaloglossus baeobatrachus. The sequence goes on along the minus strand of NC_134353.1, from coordinate 230,370,676 downwards.
GTACAGAAAGCTCAGGCCAACCTGTGCTGCGGACTCCAATCCCCAGCTGCCTAGTTGTACACGGCTGGACACAAAAATGGGGCGAAGCCTATGTGAAATTCATGAAATAATTAAAAAAAGGGCTTCCCTATTTTCTTAGTTCCCAGCCGGGAACAAATAGGCAGCTGGTGGTTGGGGGCAGGCGTAACTGCCTGCTGTACCTGGCTAGCATACAAAAATATTGCGAAGCCCACGTCATTTTTTGGGGGGGGCAAAAAACTCCTGCATACAGTCCTGGATGGAGTATGCTGAGCCTTGTAGTTCTGCAGCTGCTGTCTGCTCTCCTGCATACACTAGTGAATGGAGCATGCTGAGCCTTGTAGTTCTGCAGCTGCTGTCTGCTCTCCTCCATACAGACAGACAGCAGACAGCAGCTGCAGAACTACAAGGCTCAGCATACTCCATCCAGGACTGTATGCAGGAGTTTTTTGCCCCCCCCAAAAAATTACGTGGGTTTCGCCATGTTTTTGTATGCTAGCCAGGTACAGCAGGCAGGTACGGGCTGCCCCCAACCCCCAGCTGCCTATTTGTACCCGGCTGGGAACCAAAAATATAGGGAAGCCCTTTTTGTTTAATTATTTAATGAATTTCATGAAATAATTTTAAAAAAATGACGTGGGCTTCGCCCAATTTTTGTGTCCAGCCAGGTACAACTAGGCAGCTGGGGATTGGAAACCACAGCTCAAGGTGCCCAAGCTTTCTAGGCACCCCTGCTGCAAATTGCAGTCCACAGCCGCCCCATAAAATGGCGCTTTTATAGAAGCACCATCTTCTGGCGCTGTATCCATCTCTTCCAGCTGCCCTGGTGACGGGTGGCTCGCTGAGTAATAATGGGGTTAGGGCTGGCTGTATATTATCAAGTGGCCCTAAGCCCGAAATTCATGGTGTCACGGCAATATTAGACATTGCCACCATGAATTTCTAGTACAGATAAAAAAAAACCACAACACACAGAAAAATATTTTTATTAGAAATAAAACACAACACAATTAGTGACTGCATCTTTATTGAAATAAAGAATCCCCCTCCGCAGTAACCCTGGGTCAAGGGTCCCGCGCCGTCCAATCCGGATCCAATATCATCTGATCGGTTTGCTGGAAAACAAAGCGATCAGATGATGTGTCAGGTTAAAGGGCCTGAATCACATGACACAGCAGCTGATTGTATAAACGGATTTTATACAATCAGCTGATGCATCAGTGCAAAAAAACAAAACAAAAAACTACACACTTCTGCGCAGACTCCTGTCTGAAAGCATCAGCTGATAGTTTACCCGGCCGGGCGTTAAAAAGGCGGCCTCACCGCTCGACTTTTAGTGTCAGCTGATTCCGTCAGGTGACCGCATCAGCGGATCATCGCCAGGTCTGAGAGAGAGAGAGAAAGAGGTGACAGAGTGAGAAGAGAGAGAAAAGAGAGAGAGAAAAGAGAGAGAAAAGAGAAGAGAATGAGAAGAGAGAGAGGAGAGAGAAGAGAGAGAGTAGTGAGAGAGAGAAGAGAGAGAGAAGGGAGAGAAGAGAGAGAAGAGAGAGAGGAGAGAGAGAGAGATGGAAAAAGAGAGACTGAGAAAAAGAGAGAGAGAAAGAGAGAGAAAGTGAGAGAGAAAAAGAGAGAGAAAGAGAGAGAAATAGAGAGAAAGAGAGAGAGAGAAAGAGAGGGAGAGAGGGAGAGAGAGAGTGTTGCTTTGGCAACACTAATTGTATTTTGGTAATGCCAATAACGTATATTTGAATTTGAATTTATTTGAGAGAGAGAGGGAGAGAGGGAGAGAGGGAAAAAGAGAAAGGGAAACTGAGAAAAAGAGAGAGAGAGAAAAAGAAAGAGAGAGAGAGAAAAAGAGAGAGCGAGAAAGAGAGAAAGATAAAGAGGAGAAAAACAGAGGGAGAGAGAGAGAGAAAGATAGAAAAAGAAAGAGAGAGAAAGAGAGAGAGAGAAAGAGAGAAAAGAGAGAGAGAGAGGGAAAAGAAGAAAAAGAGAGACTGAGAAAAAGAGAGATAGAGAAAAAGAGAGCGAGAGAGAGGGAGAGAGAGAGAAGAGAGAGAAGAAAAAGAAAGAGAGAAAGAAAGAGAAAGAGAGAGAGGGGGGGAGAGAGACTGAGAAAAAGAGAGAGAAAAAGAGAGAGAGAGAAAAAAAGAGAGAGAGGAGAGAGAGTAAGAGAGAGAGAGAAAGAGAGAGAGAAAGAGAGAGAGAGAAAAAGAGAGAAAGAGATGGAGAGAGAGAAAAAGAGAGAAAAAGAGAGAGAAAGATAGAGAAAGAGAGAAAGAGATGGAGAGAAAAAGAGAGAGAGAGAGAAGAGAGAGAGGAGAGAGCAATGCAGCCTCATTCTGTGAACTGCTCAGATTTTAGAGGTGTGTCCTGCGGCTCACAGCTGATGTCCGACTCCTTCCCTCAGTGCATAATTAAATTATAATTATAAATAAATAATAATTATAATTTAAAATGAAAAATAAATTAAATTTTTTACTGGGACGCCGTGACTTGAACTCGTGAACTAATGCTTCTTAGGGGCCCTTTGCACACTACGACATCGCAGGTGCGATGCCGGTGGGGTCAAATCGAAAGTGACGCACATCCGGCGTCGCTCTCGACATCGTTGTGTAAAACATTTTTAATACTATTAACGAGCACAAAAGCGTCGTAATCATATCATCTGTGTAGTGTCGGTCATTTACATGATTTGGGAAAGACCGATGTTACAATATTGTTCCTCGTTCCACATCTCTGTGTGTGAAGCCGCAGGAGCGAGGAACATCTCCTACCTGCGTCCCGGCCGGCAATGCGGAAGGAAGGAGGTAAGCAGGATGTTTACATCCTGCTCATCTCCGCCCCTCCACTTCTATTGGCCGCCTGCCGTGTGACGTCGCTATGATGCTGCACGACCCGCCACCTTAGGAAGGAGGTGGTTCGCCGGCCATAGCGACGTTGCAGGCCAGGTGAGTGCATGTGAAGCTGCCGTAGCGATAATATTCGCTACGGCAGCTATCACCATGATATCGCAGCTGCGATGGGGGCGGGGACTATCGCGCTCGGCATTGCAGCATCGGCTTGCGATGTCGTAGTGTGCAAAAGGCCCCTTAGGCGAGAGCTCTAACCATTGAGCCACTGTCTCTAATGAGAAACATAGGCAGATTTGGTAATCTTGACGTCTGCATTGCAGAGTGAAGTCCGGTGACAGCGCGGCTCACTTCAGGTGCTACGTGGAGAGGACACAGATCACTCCCTGTCATCTTCATGTAGCAGAGCTGACAGCGTCGTGTGGATTACTTCAGATCTGGATTGTTGTTTGGGGATTAATATAAAGGTGAATGAGGTGTTTTTTGTCTTTTATTCCAAAAAAAGGATTTTTCACTGTGTGTGTTTCTTTACTTTCACTTACAGGTTAATCATGGAAGGTGTCTCGGGGAGACGCTTGTTATGATTAACTCCTCATTACCCCGATTGCCACTGCACCAGGGCAATTCGGGATGAGCTTGGTAGAGTCCCGGGACTGATGCATCTAATGGATGCGGCAATTCTGGGCGGCTGCTAGCTGATATTGTTAGGGTGGTGGGCTCCCCATAATGTGGCGCTTCCCATCCTGACAATACCAGCCTCCAGCCGTGTGGCTTTATCCTGGCTGGTATCAAATATGGGGGGAACCGCATTTTTTTTTTAAATATTTATTTATTTATTTTACTGCGCGATATTCACCCACCCACCGGCGGCTGAGATTGGTTGAAGTGAGAAAGCTGTCACTCATCATGGGGGCGTGTCTGACTGCAACCAATCATGGGAGCCGGTGGGTGGGGAAAGCACGGAATAACTAATTGAATAATGAAGCGGCAGCCATTTTCAAAAGAGGAAATGCCGCTGGAGATTTGTGACAGCCGTGCAGCGAGGCGCCCGTGATCGGTGAGTAGGAAAGAGAGAGCATTGTGCTGGGAACGAAGGACACATGCAGATACGAAAGGTGCGCACATGCCTACTGTGAAAAGCCACGCTTTTGGTGATCGAACCGTTCTCGAACGTAACTCGAACTGCCGAACTTTTAGCAAATCGTTCGAGTTCGTCGAGCGACTCGAACACCCCCAAAATCACTCGAACATGAAATTGGCGAACCTCGAACATCACTCATCTCTAGTAAGCTCGTGTAAATGGGTAAGTGGTGAAGACACAAAAAGGTGTCATATGGGCTTTGTCTCATAACTCATCGGGTGTCATGGCGGCATCAGACGCTAATCACACGACAGACCCTAACGCTCCACACTTTGGTTTCTCTGGTGCTTTTGAGCTACACAGGCAGGTGTTGACCAGCTGTGTGTTCATTTGTGATCAGGCTTGCAGGATTTCTACTAGCCTGCTGCTTATCTCTCGGATCACATGTTGTGGGAAGACCTATCACAGCTCCCTGCCTTTTTAAGTCTTTCTATGTGAACAATAGCTTTTGTTACAACGGTCCATGTGCTGTTGTATCTCAGTCCTGCTGATGATTGTAGTGGTTTGTGCATGGAGTTGTGGAGTTCTCTCGTCTAATTTTTTCTTCCTGTTCTTATTTTCCTCCTTGTCACTTGTTGTCTTATACCTCTGTGTGAGCATGCTGAGTGAATGAGTTTTGGTTTCCCCTGTTTGTCCATATATGTATTCTACCACACCTGTCCTGGCCCTTCTCTGGGGTGAGGAAGAAGGGGTATTAGATCAAGGCTATACAGCAGGAAGGATAGAAAGGCGGCCCAGACATCATCACCATAAGACATATCTCTGTTATCTGGAACAGCTAAGGCTCTTGTAGCCTGAGGGCCAGTGTAGAAGCCCCAACCCTCGGTTATCCAATCACATCCTGTGACAAAAGTAGATTAAAAAATGACAAAAAAACACAAAGGGACCAAAAGGTAAATTTCTAGAAGGGTAGTTGAAAGATTACTACTTCTCTACTCCCCTCTCATCTCCTTGTCCCACAATCGCATCCAAGATTTCTCCTGTGCCTCACCCATACTCTGTAATGCTCTGCCACAACACATCAGACTTTCACCTACCTTGACAAGCTTCAAAAGGAACCTGAAGACCCACCTCTTCCGACAAGCCTACAACCTGCCGTAACCCTCAGTCTGACACAGCGCCGCACAATCAGCTCTACCCTCACCTACTGTATCCTCATCTATACCTTGTAGACTGTGAGCCTTCACGGGCAGGGACCTCTATCCTCCTGTACCAGTCTGTGCCTTGTATCGTTTATGATTATTGATTATGATTACTACTGTCTCCTCCCCAAAACCCTTTAGAATGTAAGCCCGCAAGGGCAGGGCCCTCTTCCCTCTGTACTAGTCTGTCTATTGTAACTTGTAGATGTACTCTGTATGTAACCCCCTCTCATGTACAGCACCATGGAATCAATGGTGCTCTATAAATAAATAATAATAATAATAATAATTATTGTACTTGTCCCCATTATATATACCCCTTTCACATGTAAAGCGCCATTAAATTGATGGCGCTATAATAATAAATAATAATATTAATAATAATAATTACTAGACTGCTGGCAAGAGTAATTGAGGTATATATATGAATGCTCAATTAATATAATCTACAGTATCTATAAGCCTATGCATGGGTAAAAAAAATTCTAATATTTGATATTTTGTAGCAGCTCACAGTTTCTATGTTCATCGATATTGGTATTATATGATCACAGTTTTCATCTCACTGACTTTTTAAGTAGGGAGACTTAATACAATAAATAACCATAAAGGCGAGAATGATAATTAAACATGTTTTTTTATTATAGTAATTTGCGTTACAGGAAGCACAGTTTGTGATTACGCTCAGTGATTACCATGTCCTCTGCAAACCTATTATTTGTGACAACCAAAGGTGTTCTTTGTTACAATATTATTGCTGAGATGACAAAAAAATAAAGAAATAACTTGAACAAAAGAAACAAATGTTTCAAACCTATTTCTTTAAGTTATTACCATCTGCAAAGTGTTCTGCTGCTTTCTGCAAGTTAGAACTCGTGTATAAGTCACCATCATAAAACCGTCTCTCCTTACTTTCGACAGAGAAGACCACAGTCGTTCATATTTTATTTGTGTCTTTACAGTTTCTTATTGCTTCAATTTGAGTGGTTGTATAGTATTCAAAGTTGTAAAGACTTTCTGCATCCATTACTCACCGTGTACGATTTTTAGCTGTCTGCTCTCCACCCTTTTGTGCATTTAGTGTCCAATAAAAGGCAATAAACTTGACAAGTAATCAACCATTGTGATATCTGTTGAATTCTTAGCTGTAGCCCAAATTTTCCATTGTTTTTCTTTGTGTTTTTCAGCTGTGATCATTTTACGCAAAGCCTTACATACACTGCATTTAAAGCCCATCAACCTGACATAAAAATAATACACTGCTTAGTGAACTCCGAAAATGATAGACAGACTGGAATGAAACAATGATTAACACAAGCTGCCACCATTAACCTTCAAATATGAAAATACAAGTGAAAGAACCTTTATAAAGTAGGCACTAGAAATGTTACACACTTGTCCAAAGAGATATAAAATAATATTAAGGATGTGACATTTTATATTAATATTTGAGTTGCTAGGATACTTAGTAGTGACAGCAATGTTCTATATGAAATACTTTACTTGATATCTACTGATTAGGCAGACCTTTCCTATATATATAATTTAGCCCGTTTGTGTTTTAAAAGAATAGTACAAGAACAAACCTAGAAAAAACAACAAAAAGGGTAATAAAATATAATTAATTTTATTAATGTAAATAATAAAAACCATAGTCTCACAAAATGTATAATATAAACGGGGGATGATGTGCTCAATATACTGTAGTGATTTGCTCAGGGTCGGGATCCGGTAAAGAGGCTCACACAGGCGTATAGTGCAAAAACATAAGGGTTTAATTCATACTAAGGGTGCGCTCACATAAGAGTGAAAATTGGACGAGTGCAAAGCGAGGGAGAACAGTTAGTCAGCTTTTTTCGCATCCAGATTCTGGATGCGAGAAAAGCGGCCGCATACTGCGATTTTCTGCTAGAGCCGTATTCCTCGCACCCATTCAAGTGAATGGGTGCGAGAGATACATCAGACTGCACTCGGATGTTATCCCAGTGCAGTGCGATATACGCACAGGCTGACAATGGAGGAGATGGGGGATTAACCCTTCCCTCTCCTCCGCAGCACCCGTCCTCAGCTTCACAGCTGTGACCTGATTGCAAGATCTGGTCACAGTCGCATGACACTCGGATCATGCTTGCAGCAGAGCCTGAGCCGGGAGTCATTAGCATATCGCATCCGATGCTGTTGCATCGGATGCCATATGCTCGTCTGATTCCAGCCTTACGGGGACAGTCAGCAGTTTCAAAGGAAAAAAAATAACAAGAAAGTCCATTCCCTCAGTCCTGTTTGTTCCACAGGACAGGAGCACACCCTTTCCCAGGTAGGTTGCCAGTCACACTGCAGTAATCACGTACAAACACTGCCCGACAGTGTGAGATAATAGTTCCTCCTTGAAATCCTGGTGACCCACTGAGCTATTTTACCAGCACCAGCTCTCTATGAACTCTGAATTCACTGAACACAGAGTCCCTTATGCCTCCCTAATTGTGGCAGCTGTGTTTTCGGGCGTTGCCCCGAAAAGCCGGATAATCAAAAGGCTTCCAGGCCAGAGTTCTGCTTTCTCCAGCCAGAGCTCTGGCAAAACCATATTTTGCAAGGAGAAATATACCTACCATCTAGTACTGCACCACAATACGTATTCACCAATAATTTGCAACAAAGTACAAAAAATAATTAGATAAATATGAAAAGGTGAGAAAAATTGCTAAATTATCTCATTAAATATTGTATACAGTCAACAAAAAATTATTGCATAATATCAATTGACAATTGTAAATATATAGAGAAGGATAAATATAAATATATAAAGTACAGGAATGCAGTTAAATTATGACCATATATACCTAGTTAAATAGAATAACTCTTAATCAATAAATAGTGTAAAAAAAATTATGTGTGACAACCTATATGATAAATAAATAATTAATAATAAATAATAAGGTGCAAGTGGAAATATATAGCATAATTAATTAATTAATTGATTATATCCACACATATTAAGCAAATGTGTGTTGTTGCATTCACTGCATATAGGGTTATTGTTGGTTAGCATAACACAGGCTCATACGTATATACAGATCACAGCTACCACTATACTATCCAAGATCAGAATGCATATCACAAAATAGTACAACCTAATACAAGGCTGCAGAGAGATAAGTCTTTTTTGTTTCAATGTATTACCTGGAGGTAAAGTACACCACCCTCACCCCGACACGCGTTTTGGAAGTTCCTTTGTCAGGGACAGCAATTCTATTTGAAATACTTTACTTGATATCTACTGATTTGGCACACCTTTTCTATGTATATAATTTAGCCTGTTTGCGTCATGATTGAAGATGTATAAGAACATACCTAGAAATATACTAGGAATTAATGGTTTCATTAGGATACGAACAAGTAATATGAAAGGAAAATTGAATAATTAGGTTTTAACATATTGTCTTCATTTAACTACTATTTATTAAACATTTGAAGAAAAAAAAAATAAAATCACCACTTCAAGTATTTGGAGGTTTCTTTTATTTTGTAATATTTTGTCTAAGCTTTTTTAATGACATTTTTTAAATTAAAGATAAAATTGCCAGAAAAGGAGCAACTTTGAACAGGCTTCTTTAAAAATACCAATTACTCCGAAAACACAACAACAAAATAAAAGAAAGCAAAATAACATTCAGTATACAGACTATATAATATTTTTCAGAGACTTTAAAGTAACAACTAACAGCAGAATTTATTAACTGAAAAAATGTAGTATAACTGTAAATTAACCCCTCCGTTTCTCATTTTTTCCTCCCGTTCATCCAAAAGTCATACATTTTTTTCATTTTCTGCCAATATAGTGATATGAGGGCTTGTGTTTCGAGGGATGAGCTGTACTTTTGAACGACACCATTTATTCTGCTCCATATTGTACTAGAAAATGAGAAAAAAAATTGCAAGTGTGGTGAAATTGCAAAAAAAAGTACAATTTTCTGATTGTTTTGGGGGTCTTTTATTTACCATTTTAACTATTTTGATCTGGCATTATGATTCCCCTGGTCAGTATGAGTTTGTAGATACCAACAATGTATCATTTTACTTTTTTCTAAGTGGTGAAAAAAATTCAAACCTTTGTAATAAAAAAAAAAAGCATTTTGTTGCCATTTTCCAAGACCCAGAGCTTTCTGACTTCTTGGTATTTGGGGCTCTGTGATGGCTTATTTTTTGAGTCTTGGGTTGATGTTTTTAAATAAACCATTTTTTGACAGATCCAACTTTTTGATCGCCTGCTATTGTGACCAAAAAAAGTATTTCTGTCATTATCATTTTTTTTTTTTTTGCTACACCGTGTACTGATTACCGTATTTTTCGCTTTATAAAACACACTTTTGTTCCCCCAAATTTTGGGGGAAAGTAGGGGGTGCATCTTATAAGCCGAATATACGGGGGGTTATATATATATATATATATATATATATATATATATATATATGTGTTGAGGATAAAGAATTGAGTATCCAAAAATACTTAATTCAGCCATTTCATAGACTCAGTTATATAGTTTAGTAGATGTGAACTAACTCACATATTTGTGAATGCTTTTGTTTCTTACTAACATGTATATATGTATATTGCATATTCAGTGTATTTTCCTTAGACACAGTATATACCACCACATGTAATTGTAAAGATGGCTGCTATTTCCTGTTTTACACCCAAGACAGATGGACAAAGAAATTCCTGGAGTCTGGACCGACCAATCCACGGAGAATATGCAGATCTCTCTACGTCATGAAGCCCTGACCTACGATACTTGATTGGACTAAAACTTTTGTTTACACCCCCTTACTGCTCGGTTTAGAGTTTCTTTCAAACAATAAAAAACACACTTGGTCAAGAGCCAGTCATGGAGATAGATATAACTGACTTGCTGTGCAGTTATTTATTCTCGTGTGCACACATGACATTTTTAATTAGAAACAGCAACCGGATATCGAGAGATCCTTTGAGTCTCATCATCATCGTCATTCTGACCTTGACAGTTGGAGCGCCAAGTGTGGGACCACCGAGAAGGGTGAGTCAGAGCTTCCATTTTCCGGACGTCTGGGGGCTACTCCACAAGTATCCAGGTGTCGCTCGATAGGATTGATCACCCTTCATTTCACGGTAACCATCATATATATTGTGTGTGCTGTTTTACCTGTGGTTCGAGAGAAACCTGGCGAAAGGGGGTGGTCACTAGTCCGGAGAATGGTAGTGCACCGGAGACCTAACGGTGTGATTGTCACTCGCCGGTGAGCTACAAGGACCCAGCTTCCATAGGGGCTAGGTGTAGGTTTTAAAGTATCCGGCTGTCTGTATGGTTAATTAGGCTTGTGATTTCTCTGTTTGATTCTCGGAGAGTTAATTGTCTGTTATTGTTCACGGAGGGGACAGAGAGTGGGAGTTGTATTACGCGCTGTGTCTGCAGTCTCTTAGACAAAGAATGCGAGAGGGGGGAGCAAAAGCCCACAGAAGCAGCTACATCCTTACATTCTTACACTCAGAGGAAGCAAAAAGGTGGGGGCCATATGTCCACCAGCTGCTTGAGCCAGAGTGGAGATCAAATTGCATAGCTACGTCCCTGCTGTCTTTTAGCTGAGAAACAAGGGGGGTGGAAGAGTGAAGAGGCAGACACCAGTGGTCAAAACAGCGCAGCCCTTTGCAGTGAAGAGAAAGGAGGGGTCAGTTGGGTAATATACAGGAGATGGCTGCAGCCTTTGACAAGTGTTATTTTGGTTTGGATTAGAGAGAAATTAATGCATTTTTCAGTCTTTTTAAATTATTTGTTTTTGAACAGAAGTATGAGAACTAGCGATTCCCCTGTGTTGCGGATAACACAGCCACTGTTTGTTAGATATTAGATATTAAATATTGAATATTAAATATTAAATATTGAATATTGAATGTTGGATAGATAATAGACGAGGCGGGAAGGGTTCTGTTAACTTAAAGTGGATTTAGCGTATTCCCCTGCGGTTCAGGCGCATGTCACTGTCTGCGTGGCAGACGAGGCGGGAAAGGAACTCACTTTAGTTAAGGTAAAAGTGTCGGAATTAGCGTATTCCCCTGCGTATTAAACGTGAGTCACTGTTATGAGGGGGTAGGTCTTCATAACGAGGCGGGAAAAGAATTCTGGTTGGAGCCGGCCGGTCCAATTAAGCACTGTATACTCTGTTCAAAAGATAAATATGTTGTTTTTAGTAAAAGCTGAGAACGCTGTTGCCCTAGTTATAAAAAACGGAAAAAATATAAAAGATTGCAAAAAGTTGGTTAAAATCGTTGGACTACCACTAGATGGCAGCTGCAATCCATGTACTGAAGTTCAGATTAATCTCCAGTGAGAGTATACTGGAGAACAAAGACCCCATTCACTGTCTGTTGCTGTTTGTAAAATCACTAAATGTTTTTCTCTAGCGGTGCCTCATTGTTCTCCTTTAGAAGTCATTATATCTGGTGCTAATCAAATCTCTCCTTTCTATGCTGGAATGCAAATTTACAGGCACTAAAAGTATCCCTGGTTTACTACGTAGTTCCAGACACTCCCAGTACACCCAGGGAGTCACAACATGGATGCTGCACCCGGAAGTCAGATGCCTGGAACTTCCTGTGGCAGCCGTCTTGCTACACCCACTGATGGCAGTACACCTCATAAGCCACACCCCTCGCAATGGCTCTTTGTTCAAAGCTCTCCACCCATCCCCGGTGGGAGGTGTTCTCTGGTATAAATGACTAACACATTTGAATAAGTATGAATAGTATATTTGTTTACTCAGCTATCCAATACATGTAAGTCAAAGATAAGTAAGTGAAACTTTTACAGAATTGATAAAGTCAGAGATAGGAATGGAATGTGTCTTTCCCCAATAGTGTCGTAAGTTTGGTTTGACCCTTAGAGTTCAGGATTTCCCATTTTTAGTTTGCTACTTATACCGGAATAGGGAATATTAGATTTCATGGGATGTGCGATATAATTTGTGTTGTTTTGTTTTTAATGGCGATTTATTTGAACAATATATTTTTATTTTGTGACTCTATCACCTTTTCTGTTTTTATGATTATTTCTAAACAATTCATATATTTTTGCAGGTTAGTCGCCTAGTCACAGCTGTCATTTAATCATGTCTGAGTTGTTTCTACTATGAAAGGTTTTTCTTTTCTTTATGGATACAGTGTTGTTTATTGTAAGGTTTTTAAAATTTCCCAGTAATGTATAGTGTTGTGAGATGTACGTTATTTTCAGTGTTTGTTCATTTTAGGTTTTAGTATGTGGCTAATTTATTACCTGCTGTTTTATCTTTTCTTTTAGGCAATACCAGTATAAAAACGCTGAATTTTGCCATATTGGTAAATAAACAATTAAACAAGGGGGGAATAAGGTATTAATTATATTCTCCAGTTTCTTGGAGGGCGCAGCAGGCATATTAGATAGGTTTTGAAGCTGACCTTTTTCCCATAAGTTATGTTTATTAGATTACTATGAGGTATATCTGTTAACTGAAATAGGAAAGTCTTGTCTTATATGTTTATTTGTTTATTTATTTGTTTATTTATTTAGTATTCTCAGTCATGTGAGGTATAGATGACCACTAACTGTATTATGATCAGAGAAAAAGTTATAAGAATGATCTAATGTATATTTTTTAGTTTTTGTTTTTATAGATGAAACCAGATGGTGGTCGATTCTGCACTGGATATGTTGCTGTTTACACCACATGAGGTAGTCTAAATTCGACCACTCCCTCCAATCCTATTGATACAGGAGACAGTGATGCATTAATGCCTCTCTTGATGGGTAGAACAGGAGTGGGTAAGAGTCTTTAGAGGTGTATGTAGGTTGTAGATTTTTTCCTGTTGTCAAATGAATTAGGTATGCCGAAAAGAAAGTCTAGATCTGAGCTGATGGATTCGGATGGAGATCCTCGCACAGGTGCAGCTGACCAAGAAGCAGTGAACGGGCCTAGAGTTGAGAGTCTTTCACCAATACCGACCATGCCTTGGTGACACCGGTCACGTCAGTGACTTCTGTCACTCCTTGTGTTCTTAAATCCCTACAGGAACAAGCGATACAACAAGGAATGGAGTGTGACATGCAGGGAGCCAGCTGACTGAGGAAGGTCTGTGGTCAAAGGGTGGTAAGCTTTCTCTGCCATGAGAGCTCTTCTTAATGATGGCCCAGGTAACATCTGTGAAAGACAATTGTCAGTGTGTGCTTTGGTGACACCGGGTTCAGTACCCAGGTGGGCAGATTCACCCAGTCTTGTGAGACAAGTGCCTAGAACGAAGTGAGAAAAAACTGTAAAGAGTCCGTAGAAACACCCTGCACCTACTCTACCCATTCTTAGAGACCGCAAACTGATTATAGATGTATATCATGAGCACGTTGTATGCAAGTCTGTGCGTGCTGTGTAAATTTCTCTCCAGGTTTGGTCAGAGGCATTCCAGTGCAGAAAACGATATTATTGTTGAGAAGCACATGAAGGTGGTATGTAAGAAAAATGTGTTTACAAAAAGTGTATATTTTATAGAAAAGTGGAAACTGGCAAATCGTGTACAAAATGTATATGTTTTGTTTTCTTTTTGTAATAAACAGGTTTTTATGTAAGATGTTTTTGGTTTAGCATAGACATGTATATTTTTATATAATTGACTGAATAGTGTGATAATCAGGTGTATCTTCCAATTCCAGATCTTAAATCAGAGCTATTAGCATATGGTCTCCAGTCAGGAGACTGATTGATCCTAAAGGACAAGCGAGAAAGAGCCATGAGTCAACACTAGATGAGCCGATCCAACCACAGAAACATCTATGGATCCACACCTCGCATTGTAGAAGGGTTAATCAACCAGAGCTGCACTGAGCGTTCTGCTCATACTTATCCTTTTCAGAAAACCCTGTACAGTCTTAGACCAGCATTGCCAGAACAGTTAGAAGAGAGGACTTAGAGAACCTTGAGACATGGGAAAGTCCAACTACAAAGGGTGAGGACTCGCCTAGGAGTCCTTGGTCTCAAACCGGTGAAGAAAACCCCTTTCCCCTTTCCGCCCATGTTTCAACGTTCAGTTAGGCAGGTTTTTCAACAGATCTTTCTACCTCTCTTCCTAAGGGAACACAGTACCCTTAGAATTTAGAAATGGCAGAAGTAAGTCTTTAGGGGGGACTGTTGAGGATAAAGAATTGAGTATCCAAAATACTTAATTCAGCCATTTCATAGACTCAGTTATATAGTTCAGTAGATGTGAACTAACTCACATATTTGTGAATGCTTTTGTTTCTTACTAACATGTATATATGTATATTGCATATTCAGTGTATTTTCCTTAGACACAGTATATACCACCACATGTAATTGTAAAGATGGCTGCTATTTCCTGTTTTACACCCAAGACAGATGGACAAAGAAATTCCTGGAGTCTGGACCGACCAATCCACGGAGAATATGCAGATCTCTCTACGTCATGAAGCCCTGACCTACGATACTTGATTGGACTAAAACTTTTGTTTACACCCCCTTACTGCTCGGTTTAGAGTTTCTTTCAAACAATAAAAAACACACTTGGTCAAGAGCCAGTCATGGAGATAGATATAACTGACTTGCTGTGCAGTTATTTATTCTCGTGTGCACACATGACATTTTTAATTAGAAACAGCAGCCGGATATCGAGAGATCCTTTGAGTCTCATCATCATCGTCATTCTGACCTTGACATATGTACACTGCAGAGTGCAGGGCAGGTGGGGGCGCTGCTGGGGGCAGGGGAACGCTGCGGCGGCAGCATTTGATCTCCTGCTCCCGCTCATATAATATGCACAGCCGCTGTCCATCTCCGGTGGTGCTGAAATCGCACGCAGTGAGGGGCTGGGGGAGCGGTGCATATTATATGAGCCTGCGCCCCCCTGTGATGGCACATGCCCCCCCTGTGTTACATTTGGCCCCCAGGCTACTGCTCACCCTAAAATAAAAAAGCTTTACTTACCCCCTCAAGCGTTTCTCCCCATGTCCCTGCTTCCACTGTGATCAGGTACGCAGAGAGCTCAGTCTGCTGTGCCGATCACATGACCGCACTGAGAACCAGGAAGTAGAAGAACAGAAGCAGGAAGGGAGCTCAGCGCTGGAGGAGGTAAGGAAAGAGTGTTTTATTTTACTATGGGCAGCAGCCTGGGGGCGATATTTAACACAGGGGGACTTGTGCGATCTATATAGGGGCCATGGGCAGCACCATGGGGGCGATATCTAACACAGGGGGACTTGTGCAATCTATATAGGGGCCATGGGCAGCACTATGGGGGCGATATCTAACACAGGGGGACTTGTGCGATCTATATAGGGGCCATGGGCAGCACTATGGGGGCGATATCTAACACAGAGGGACTTGTGCGATCTATATAGAGGCCATGGGCAGCACCATGGGGGCGATATCTAACACAGGGGGACTTGTGCGATCTATATAGTCGCCATGGGCAGCACTATGGGGGCGATATCTAACACAGAGGGACTTCTGCGATCTATATGGGGGCCATGGGCAGCACTATGGGGGCGATATCTAACACAGGGGGACTTGTGCGATCTATATAGGGGCCATGGGCAGCACTATGGGGGTGATATCTAACACAGGGGGACTTGTGCGATCTATATAGGGGCCATGGGCAGCACCATGGGGGCGATATCTAACACAGGGGGACTTGTGCGATCTATATAGGGGCCATGAGCAGCACTATGGGGGCGATATCTAACACAGGGGGACTTGTGCGATCTATATAGGGGCCATGGGCAGCACTATGGGGGCGATATCTAACACAGGGGGACTTGTGCGATCTATATAGGGGCCATGGGCAGCACCATGGGGGCGATATCTAACACAGGGGGACTTGTGCGATCTATATAGTCGCCATGGGCAGCACTATGGGGGCGATATCTAACACAGAGGGACTTCTGCGATCTATATGGGGGCTATGGGCAGCACTATGGGGGCGATATCTAACACAGGGGACTTGTGCGGTCTATATAGGGGCCATGGGCAGCACCATGGGGGCGATATCTAACACAGGGGGACTTGTGCGATCTATATAGAGGCCATGAGCAGCACTATGGGGGCGATATCTAACACAGGGGGACTTGTGCGATCTATATAGAGGCCATGGGCAGCACTATGGGGGCGATATCTAACACAGGGGGACTTGTGCGATCTATATAGGGGCCATGACTAGCACAATGGGGGCGATATCTAACACAGGGAGACTTGTGCGATCTATATAGGGGCCATGGGAAGCACCATGGGGGCGATATCTAACATAGGGGGACTTGTGCGATCTATATAGGGGCCATGGGCAGCACCTTGGGGGCGATATCTAACACAGGGGGACTTGTGCGATCTATAGGGGCCATAGGCAGCAGCATGGGGGCGCTATCTAACACAGGGGAACGTGTGCAATCCATAGGGGACCATAGGCAGCACAGGGGAATGTATGCAATCCATAGGGGGCCATATGCAGCACAGGGGAACGTGTGCAATTCATAGGGGGCCATAGGCAGCACAGGGGAACGTGTGCCATCACAAGGGGGCTATATTCAATATAAGGGGGCCATATCCAGATTAAGGGGCTAATTTTAGAATGGGGGGGGCTATGAGGGACATATACCCTATATGATTTGTTAGAGGGACACTGGCATTATAAGATGGACCCCATTTAACATTAAAAAAAAAATTCTCTTTTCCTTCACCAAATTTGGGGGTGCGTCTTAAAATCAGGTGCGTCTTATAAAGCGAAAAATACGGTACCTCTATTTTATATTTTGGTACATCGGGCATTTCTGAATGTGGTGATACCAAATATGTGTCTTTATTTACTTTTTTTTTATTATAACTGTTATATTTTCAATGGGTCAAAAAGAGGATGATTTCAACTTTTAGGTTTTTTATTTTCATATTTTTTAAACTTTTTTTTTTTACATTTTTTATTGATTGTACTAGTCCCCTTATGGCTACACACTCCGATCGCTCTGATCAGGATAAATGGTGCATTACTGTGAGTGCCAGCGCTCTGTAGGCATTTATAAGAAACATGTCATGACAGCAACAAGGGTCATCATTGGACCACACGCTGCCATGGCAACACATTGGTGCCCTGTGATCATGTCACAGGGCTGCCTATGATGGCAGAAAACAGCGGCGCACATTAGATCATGCTGGAAAGGCTGCTTTACACGCTGCGACAGCGATCTCGTTGGGGTCACAGAATTTGTGATAAACATCCGGTCACTTTAGCGATGCCGTTGCGTGTGACACCTATGAGCGATTTTGCATCGTCGCAAAAACATGCAAAATCGCTCATCGGTGACATGGGGGTCCATTCTCGAATATCGTTGCTGCTGCAGTAACGATGTAGTTTGTCATTCCTGCGGCAGCACACATCACTCTGTGTGACAACGCAGGAACGAGGAACCTCTCCTTACCTGCCTCCCGCCCGCAATGCGGAAGGAAGGAGGTGGGCGGAATGTTCATCCCGCTCATCTCCGCCCCTCCGCTTCTATTGGGCGGCGGTTCAGTGACGCTGCTGTGACGTCACTGTGACACTGAATGAACCGCCCCCTTAGAAAGGAGGCGGATCGCCGGTCATAGCGACGTCGCAGGGCAGGTAAGTAGTGTGACGGGTCTGCGCGATGTTGTGCACCACGGGCAGCGATTTGCCCGTGTCGCACAACCAATGGGGGCGGGTACCCACGCTAGCGATATTGGTTATGATATCGCAGCGTGTAAAGCGGCCTTAAGAGTTTGACAGTTCAATCTAAGGAGTTAAAAGGCGCGGGTGGATCTCTGATCCACCTGTGCCTGTTAGCTGTACATTATTCAAAAATAGCAGTTGCACTCAAGTAAAGGGAAGGAGAAAAACAAGAATGTAGATGGTGAACATTGGAATATAAATATGCATTACTGCTAAGAAAACATGAAAACATTTTTAATTTTTTTTTTCAAAAATATTAGTTACTTAGCAAATAAAGGTGGCCAAATTTATCTGTGCCCAGATACCAATGTGAAGGGTATAACTCTCATTTGAGTCCTACTCTAATTGCTATGCCTCTCTTGTCCAAACTGAGCTATTATATGGGCTAGAATAGAACCTGCAAAAGGAAAATTAAAAACACTTAAGGTAACTGGGAGGAGCGCGCAGACAAAGGACATAACTCCATAATACAAGCTAGAAAAATTATTTGTTTTCTTAGCAGTAATGAATATTCATATTCGAATGTTCACCATCCACATTCTTGTTTTTCTCCTTCCCTTTACTTGAGTGCAACTGTTATTTTTGAATATTGTATGTGTGGTGCCCCTGACTCGGTCAAGCACAACTGAGTACTGCACCCATGCGGTTACAGTACTTCCAGGTAATCCTAAAGGCCAGAATGAGGTGTGTACGCACAGACACCTCCCATACCATTAGATGGGACCAGTTCTCCCATACCATTAGTTGGGACCCTTGGGTAGTCTCCAGAGAGGGGCTAGCCTTCAAATCTTATTAAGAGGTGTAGCGGAGGGGCTGGGAGCTAAAGTGCAGAGGCTGTCAGGAAAGGAGTGGAGCGAGCCAGTCTGGTAGTGTTGAGCATCGGTTGCTGGGAGACACAGACGCACGCTCACACTAGTCAGACCCTGCGCGGTGTAGTAACAGTTAGTGGGGGAGAACGGTCATCGAGGACGCTGAAAAGGTGCTACTGATGACTAGGCACATACGGGGAACAGGTCCCTAGGGTAGACTCAAGTTTAACTATCTGCTAAACCTGCCGGTGAGGGGAACTATAAGTACCTCACCAACCACACAGAGTCTGAGCCACAGCAGCAACGCAGGGATCCATAAGGAGACAGAGTCAGAAGCCATCTTACCTGGTCCACGCTGTCGGCAAACGGTCCAAAAAGGGAGAAAAGGCAGTAGCGACTCCCTGGATAGACCCCCACGGTACTTCAGGTCATGGGGTTATCCAAAACAGAAGTGCTAGGAAGGCGAGCTAAGTGTCACCCTCAGACTGGCTTGAAGGATACCTGGTTTCACCTGGTTTATTGAAGCATCGCCCAGGTCAGCTCACAAAAACATCTAGAAGTGAGTAAAAAGCAGTTGAAAGACTTTTGGACTGAGCCTGAGATATTCTGGGACCCGTTATTCTACACACCTGAGCCCCTGGGGCCTGCCTCACTCACGGGAGGCCACACCATCTGACTGCAGACCCCATCAGCCTCAGACGCTCATAAAATCTGCAGTGGTGGTCATCCATATCCCTGACCGCAAGCCATACCTGTTTGCCATATTAAAAGAAGACCCTGTGGCGTCCCTGAAGTTGGAGCGACATCCCTGGGGCGACACATATGCACCAGTTCAGACTATGAGATTAGGAAGTGCCGGCAATTTTTCTTGCTAGCTGTACATGTCTGCTGTTCAGATCAGCAGACATTTTTGGGAATACTGCGGGCTCACCATGCGAGCCTGCATTAACAGAACAGACACGGCTAAATACCTACAGGTATGTCCTTGGTCTTGAAGAGGTTAAAATACTAAGAAAAATGCTTTGTCTGAACCCTGCAATATAGCTTTATTAGAATGCTACAGTTTTCTAATTTAATGGCCAATATGTGTTTTGCATATACTTTTGTTCTGGTAGAAGTGTACAATAACATCATTCCCTTCATCACCTTTTATTCAGATGGGAATATCCCTTAATATAAATAAATATATATGTATATATACTGTATATATATATATATATATATATATATATATATATATATATATATAAATAATATATATATATATATATATATATATATATATATATATATATATATATATATAATATATATATATATAATCACATTGATGATAGGGATCTAAAATGTAGCATGCAAATCTATTCAAAACATTGGTGATATTTATTAATTAAAATGTGACAGAATTCTAGCAAATATCACGAGAAAATGCTTGAAACTGCCTAAAAGAAAACTTAGCTTTGTAGCGCAGTTTCCTGCTTGTGAAAAATAAAATTTGTGCTGTGAAAAGTGGAATGGTTGTTAGCAAACAAATACATATTTTTTTGTGTAGACAGTTTTTTTTCTGCCATATTTTGGAAAAAATATATAAATAAATATAAATATAACTTTCTTATATCAATTGCATGCCATAATTTATTTATCCAAATGTGGCAGAAAGGGATGAACTTCAAAATTAGTTTACCACATTATTGCCACATATGGCAAAACCGCAAAGCCTCCAATTACCAGATAAAACAATTGTAAGAGTATGTACGCACGTTGCGTTCTGGCATGTCAAATAAAACGCAGCGTTTTGGATGCATTTTGAATACAGTTTAGATGCGTTCTGGATGCTTGCTCTCCCATAGACAGGGAGGGAAAAGCATCAAAAACGCACAAAAGAAGTAACATGTTGCTTTTTAGAACACATCGATTTTGTCAAAAATGTGGCATCCAAAACGTTTCAAAACCCAACGTGCGCATGGAATTTCCTTAATTCTCATAGACTTCGCTGGGGACGCAGAATGCATGTGTTTACACTGCAGTTCAAAATGCTGCATGTAAATACGCAACGTGCACACATACCATAACACTTTGAGGTCTCCTATGACTGCATTTGAGTGGTGTAATGCAAACACAGCCTTAGTAATGTCCAAGTGCCTTTAACATACAGTATATGGCTAAACTCTGGATGGTAACTGCTAGTAACTAACAGCATTTATAAAACTATCTGCCAATCACAGAAATGCAATAGCCATCTTTGCTACTGGCATTAATGTGATTGGGAGGCACAGTGAAAAAAAATAACGTGTGGTTATAAAAGCAGGAGACTTAAGGGTGCTTTACACGCTGTGACATCGCTACCGATATATCGTCGGGGTCACGTCGTTAGTGACGCACATCCGGCACCGGTAGCGACATCGCAGCGTGTGACACCAAGGAGCGACAATCAACGATCGCTAAATCGTTCAAAAACGGTAATCGTTGACACGTCGCTCCTTTCCTTAATATCGCTGCTGCCACAGTTACGATGTTGTTCGCCGTTTCTGCAGCATGACACATCGCTATGTGTGACACCACAGGAACGACGAACATCTCCTTACCTGCGTCCACCGGCAATGCGGAAAGAAGTAGGTGGGCGGGATGTTACGTCCCGCTCATCTCCACCCCTATTGGCCGGCCGCTTAGTGACGCCGCAGTGACGACGCTATGACGCCGAACGCACCTCCCCCTTGAGGGAGGGATTGTTCGGCGGTCACAAAGACGTTGCTGACAATTTATGTGTGTGTAACGCTGCTGTAGCGATAATGTTCGCTACAGCAGTGAGCACAAATGACGGGGGCTGGTGCTATCGCCCTCGACATCGCTAGCAATCGCTAGCGATGTCGCAGTGTGTAAAGCACCCTTAACACTTACTTAGTTTCCCAACGGCTGTCACACTGCTTCATAGTCTGATCATTAAAGTTCATGAATATGCATTGCTTCCCCTGCCCACTCTCTATAACAGTATCTGTGATTTATTACAGTGCTGCTTCACCCACTCATCCTGTGTGCCGCTGTCTGTCATTAGTTGTATTCACACTAGCTGTCTGGGTCCCTGAAGTGAAATGTAAGTAAAGTGGACAGCTGGGGCTGGAATTTTCAAGCTGGGGGCCCACATGGCTATAGCAGCCTGCAGCTGCTCCAAAGTTGTCGCATCCATTAGATGCACCAATTTGAGCGCTTTAGCAAGTTTCGACTGATTGCCCTAGAGTAGAGGAAATCAGGGTAATGTAAAGG
This sequence comes from Anomaloglossus baeobatrachus, assembly GCF_048569485.1. Taxonomy (NCBI): domain Eukaryota; kingdom Metazoa; phylum Chordata; class Amphibia; order Anura; family Aromobatidae; genus Anomaloglossus; species Anomaloglossus baeobatrachus. The sequence goes on along the minus strand of NC_134353.1, from coordinate 230,348,715 downwards.
GTTAACAGCAGCTGTGAGCTATCAAAATAATCACAGCTGTCATCAAGCCCGAGGCTAGTTATGTAGAGGGGGTCTATTAAACCCCCCTTTACTAACCCTGTTAGTCAAAATAAATAAACACAGAAAAATATTTTACTAAAAAAACAAAAAACTCAAAAGACTAACACCCTCTTTCTCAAAATTAATAACCCCCCCCCCAACGCTGCCCCCAGACATCCACTGTGACGGCGTCTGCGATTAGTTTTATTTATACCAGCTGTCTGGGTCAAGAAGTGGACTGTATTGTGCATTGTTTTGTAGGAGCTGCAGATTTGGTGCAGAAATATCTGCAACCAAATACTTAATGTGCGCACAGCGCCTAATCCGGTATTCTGACATTTAGTGCAATGACTTCACCGGCGGTGAGGTCAATGAGTTCAATGAGTTCACATCAGGTAAGTTTACCTGTGGTCACAGCTGGGGTATATTGAGAGCCCCAGTGGTGATGTCAGGTGAGCTCACTGACATCACCACTCTCACAGTTGTCGCTCAGTCAGTGTCTCCCTGACGCTGCAGGGATCAGTCACATATTTTAATGTCATTAAGCATTGCAAGTTCATTATGTAGGAGAGATCATCATGGGACGTCGTGACTGTGGTTTACGTTTAACGTGTTTTGGGGGTTAATATATTGGAGAAAAAGAGTGGGTTTTTTTAAATAAAAGGATTTTTCTTTGTGTTTTGTGTTATTTCTTTTGACTTACACGATTAGTAATGGAGGATATTACTAATCTTGGGCTTGAAGACAGATGTGATTTTTTGACAATTCACAGCTGTCATTAACCCCATATATTACCTCAATTGATACCACCCCAGGGAAATTGGGATGAGACGGGTAATGAGCCAGAATTGGCGCATCTAATAGATGCACCAATTTTGGGTTAGCTCCACGCTGCTATTTTAATGTTGGAGAGGGCTCAATAACCATGAGCTTCCCCAGCCTGAGAATACTAGTCCCCAGTTTTCTGCTTTGTTTTGGCTTAGTATCAAAATTAGGGGGACCTCACATTTTTTTAAATTACTTATTTAAATTATTTAATAAAAAGATGGGGCTATATATATTTTGATACACGGCAAAGATAATACACACAGCTTGGGGCTGCCTCCTTTAGGCTTCTGCTTTATCTAAATATGGGGGACCCTGCACCATTTTTTACAATTATTTATGTATTTTTATACCCTACCCTACTTCAGGGACACAGAAAACTAGTGTCATGGCAACTAATCGCAGACAAAGCCACAGAGCTTGGGTGGGTTAAGCAAGACTGCAACCACTTACAGACACTGTTAGAGATGGTGGGTGGGGGAAGCAGTGCATATTCATAAATTTTATTTTTTAGTGTGATAGTAGCTGGGAACTTCTTTAATACCATTAATATTCTGATAACATTATTTCCAGAAACCAGCTGTGAATCCTAATTGCATCCAGACATCTTCTTCATTCTGGTCCCATTCAGTTTCAGCGCTTTTCAGTCCTATGCAGCATTTTTACAGTCCTCTCAGACCCACTTAAAAGGTCCTCCAGAAACTATTGACTTGCATTGAGTTTGTTATTCACTTATTATTACAAATATAAGAATAATAGAAATTATTGGCAAGAAGAATCCGAACCCGAATATTTGACTATCTATAATAAGTAGCAAATAATGTTCAAGAACAGTAAAAAGTAAATCTTACTGAGGATCTTAATTGTATAACTTTCCATTTAAAAACTAATATTGTACTCAATTATTTTCCTTCTGATTCGTTTGACTTCAATTCAAAATATCTTTTCACCAGCTAGTATGAGATCCATTATGTTTCTAGCAAAAGACCATGCACCTGCTTTTGAAAATGTCATCAGTGTGATGATCATGGAGCTGCAAGGGCTATTTATTGTAATGGTTCATGTTGTCTTTTTTAAGCATTTGGACTAGAGCGATCTTTTATTACAACTGATATAGATTTTCAGTTGAACAACAGCTGCTAAACACTTTCTCACTGCCACACTCGCTACACGGGACAATATAGACTTCTATTTGCTATATTACTTTTATACTTATTATTTTATACCTGCCACATTCTGACAGAGAACTGTAATATGTTATTGATTTTCCCTTTGATATGTCATGTAAGAGAGCTGTTACAGAAACTTGACTGCAATGTAGTATAACATTACTAAAAACAAATTATCAAAAATACATTTTTTACAGATTTATCATGCTTTTTCTCGAGCTTGCAGCTAAACTTTGTGTGCAGTTGTTATTGTGGTAGGAGGTCAGTAATTTTGAAAGATTGCTTTGGACATGGGAGTTTGTAAAAGCTTTTAGATTTAGAAATTGAGAGTGAAACTCGGGTGATTCTCAGGACTGATGGCTTAGCAAATTGTTTTTGACCAGATGACCATGGTATAGTTAAACAAGACTAATAGGATTTTTCTATAGATATACTGATTTGTTGTAAGGGGTAGTAATTAGAGATGAGCGAACCGGTCGCGGTTCGGCTCGAGGTCGGTTCGCTGAGCCGAGGTCCCGTTCGAGTTCGGTTCGTCGAACGTTCGACGAACCGAACTCGAACCAATAGGCTATAATGGGAGGCAATCACAAACACATAAAAATGCATTATAAATGTACACATACAGTTAATAAACATTGCCATAACACTTACCGGTCCCCGCGATCCCTCCTGCACTCTGTCTCCTGCCGCTATTCCATCCGATGATCGCTGAATCCTCCCGGTGACTGCCAGCAGAGATGCAGGACCTATCGTGACGTCAAAATAGCCATGTGACCAGTCACGTGGCTATTATCTCATTGGCTACAGACTAGTCACATGACTATGACGCATCATGTAGGACCTGCGAGTGCATCTCTCCGGTACACGGTGCACATTTGTGTATCGTCGTGTACCGGCGACATGCTCTAGCACACGGTCGACTCCCCGTTCCGTTAGGGACCGGCTGACACAGCCGGTCATTAACGGAGATCACCGTTACCATAGCAACGCAGTTAGCGATGACGTCACCGCTAACCGCGGCTCCGGGAGCACCGTTGCTATGGTAACGCGTCTGTCAGCATTACCGCTGTTACCGCTAGCAGCAGTGATCACTCACGGAGTGAAGGCTGCACGCTGCGTCTCGTGCAGCTTTCACGGAGTGAATGCTCCACGGGAAGCAGCGTCTTCCCCCATGCAGCAGTGATGTAGCAGAGCTGCATTTGTTGAACGAGAAAGACAGAAGACCATGGATCGTGGAGGGCTGACAGGGGGTAATAAAGATGGAGTCTCTAATGTGTCTGTGTATTTATTTCTATTAAAGTATTTTTTCTCTGTGTGGTGTCTTTTTTTTAACCCTTTATTGGAGATTCTTAATGGCCGGGTCAAACGTGCCTGACATTAAGAATCTCTGGCTTAATACTGGCTAGTAAAACAAAGCCAGTATTAACTCATGATTACCCAACAGGGCTGTTGGAAGAGTTGGATACAGCGCCAGATGATGGCGCTTCTATGAGAGCGCCATTTTCTGGGACGGCTGCGGACTGCAATTCGCAGCAGAGGCGCCCAGAAACCTCGGGCTAACCTGTGCTGCGGATTCCAATCCCCAGCTGCCTAGTTGTACCTGGCTGGACACAAAAATGGGGCGAAGCCCACGTCATTTGTTTTTTAATTATTTCATGAAATAAGTGAAATAATTAAAAAAAACGGACTTCCCTATATTTTTGGTTCCCAGCCGGGTACAAATAGGCAACTGGGGGTTGGAGGCAGCCCGTGGCTGCCTGCTGTACCTGGCTAGCATACAAAAATATGGCGAAGCCCACGTCATTTTTTTGGTGGGCAAAAAACTTCTGCATACAGTCCTGGATGGAGTATGCTGAGCCTTGTAGTTCTGCAGCTGCTGTCTGCTCTTCTCCATACAGACAGACACCAGCTGCAGAACTACAAGACTCAGCATACTCCATCCAGGACTGTATGCAGAAGTGTTTTGCCCCCTGAAAAAATTATGTGGGCTTCGCCATATTTTTGTATGCTAGCCAGGTACAGCAGGCAGGTACGGCTGCCCCCAACCCCCAGTTGCCTATTTGTACCCGGCTGGGAACCAAAAATAAAGGGAAGCCCTTTTTTATTATTTCATGAATTTCATGAAATAATTAGAAAACAAATGACGTAGGCTTCGCCCCATTTTTGTGTCCAGCCAGGTACAACTAGGCAGCTGGGGATTGGAATCCACAGCACAGGTTGGCCTGAGCTTTCTGGGCCCCACTGCTGCGAATTGCAGTCTGCAGCCGCCTCAGAAAATGGCATTTTCATAGAAGCGCCATCTTCTGGCGCTGTATCCAACTCTTCCAGCACCTGCCTGCTATACCTGGCTAGCATACAAAAATATAGCGAAGCTCACTTCCTTTTTTTGCAGTTTTTTGGCAAAAAAAATAAAAATTGCTTCCCTGGATTTTCCATTGCCAGTGAAGGTAACACCAAGCAGTGGGGGTTAGCAGCCAGTAGCAGCTTGGATTACCCTTAGCTATCAATACAAAAAATGCAGCGGGAGCCCATATATATTTTTCTTAATTATTTATTTAAATAACTAAAAACAAAATGGGCTTCCCTGTATTTTGATTGCTGGACATCACAGTGCTGTAAAAATAAATCTTTAAAAAAATGACGTAGCGCTCCACGGTATTTTTGATTCTCAGCACAGATAAAGCAGACAGCTATGGGTTGCCACCCCCATCTGCCTGCCGTTACCTTGGTTGGCAATCAAAATACAAGGAAGCCCATTAATTTTTTCTATTTAAAAAATAGTTAAAAAAAATATGACGTTGGGTCCCCCCATTTTTGATAGCCAGCTAGGGTAAAGCAGATGGCTGTAGCCTAAAACCACAGCTGGCAGCTTTACCGTGGTTGGGGATACAATGTGGAGGTCCCCTCAGGCTCTTTTTTATAATTATTTTATAAATATTAATAATTACACAATAAAAGTAGGGTCCTCCCCAAATTGGATCACCAGCCAAGGTAAAGCGGACAGCTGTGGTCTGGTATTCTCAGGGTGGGAAGGTCCATAGTTATTGGGCCTTCACAGCCTAAAAATAGCAGGCCGCAGGCACCCCAGACGTGGCGCATCCACTAGATACCCAACATCATAAACTGTCAGTACTAACAAAAAAAAAAAATCGACAAAAGAAATTTATTTGAAAAAACAGTCCCCAAAACATTTCCTCTTTCACCAATTTATTGTAAGAAAAAAAATAAAGGGGTCCCACGACGACTCTGGACCGTCTAGAATATGGGGGGGAGACACTCAGGGAACGTATCCCCCATTTCCTAGGAGTGCGGACCCTTCAAGTGAGGAGTGTGGGTGCAATGAATCTGCACTCACTCTCCCCGGGTGCACAGCAGCAGAGTCCATGTCGTAATGGTTGCTACCAAAGCTGCAATGCCCTGCTCATGAGGTAAGGGCATGCCTAATCAGGAGAACTACTGTAGAGGAAGCTCTGCTCACTGGTATATAGGTGCTCAGAGGTAATAATAGATAAAATTAGTGAGTAACCTCGGCACTCTAAATCTCCCAGACTAAGTCAGTAAGTCACAACGGATAGTAATGCAAAATCACTCTTTATTGGTCCGTATTAAGAAAAAATTTTTTTTCATAAGCATATATGTTTTTGTCCAAAACAAGTTACAAATGACGTTTCGGCCTTTGCCTTCGTCATATTGGACTTATCTGCATGTAATCATGAAAAATGACAATAATCAGTATCACATAAGAGTGAGAGAACAATAACATAAACTCGAACAATGTAGAGGTACAATTGGGATGCAGCAAAAAAATTGCAACACAGCAAGAAATGAAACACATGATACAAATGTCATAATACAGTACAAGGACAATATAGTAATGACAAATATGGGGTCAGAGTAGGCTTAGACAGCTCTGGTACGAAAGAGATGTCAATCATAAAGTAACATGTGCAGTAGGTGTAGAGCTACACTATGCATGTCAGAGCTAATGGGTAGACCGACCATAGAAAAAGAACAGAGAAAAAGTGGAGAAAAAGTGGAGAAAAAGTGGAGAAAAAAATGGAGAAAAAGTGGAGAAAAAATGGAGAAAAACTGAAGAAAAAGTGGAGAAAAAGTAGAGAAAAAGTGGAGAAAAAGTGGAGAAAAAATGGAGAAAAAGTGGAGAAAAAGTGGAGAAAAAGTGGTGAAAAGGTGGAGAAAAAGTGGAGAAAAAGTGGAGAAAAAGTGGTGAAAAGGTGGAGAAAAAGTGGAGAAAAAATGGAGAAAAAGTGGAGAAAAAGTGGAGAAAAAGTGGAGAAAAAGTGGAGAAGAAGTGGAGAAGTGGAGAAGAAGTGGAGAAGAAGTGTTTGTTCATGCCAGATGGGAGATAAATAATTTTTTACCGGCGCTGTCATTTACTGTAACGTGATCATCGGTGTACGGTGTATACCTGTGATCACGTGAGCGGGGACCGGAAAAAACGTCCTGAATCATGATCTCCAGGGTCTCAGCTAGCCCTGAAACCCCGGAGATTTTCTGACGCTGGGGGGCGTTATTCACTTATTTCTGCCTGCTGTTTATAAACGGCAGATCAGAATAAGGGTATGTGCGCACGTTGCTTTTTACCTGCTTTTTACCTGCTTTTTTGCTGCTTTTTCTTCTGCGCTGTTTAATGCCAAAATGGATGTGTTCTTCTATTCAAGCAAAGTCTATGGGAATTTGGGTTTCTTGTTCACACTATGTTGTTCAAAATGCTGCCTTTTTATGGCAGAACTTTGGTCAAAAACTCAGCTTTGCAGTGCAAAACCCAAATGGCAAAAACAATTGACATGTTGCTTCTTTGAAAAGCTGAGTTTTTGACCAAAGTTCTGCCTCAAAAAGGCAGCATTTTGAACAACATAGTGTGAACAAGAAACCCAAATTCCCATAGACTTTGCTTGAATAGAAGAACACATCCATTTTGGCATTAAACAGCGCAGAAGAAAAAGCAGCAAAAAAGCAGGTAAAAAGCAGGTAAAAAGCAACGTGCGCACATACCCTTAGGCTACATTAACACGACCGATCCATTTTTGCGGTCTGCAAAAAACAGTCCATTTTTTTTCACAGGTGCATCCGTGTGGCATCCGTTTCCGTTCCGTAGACGGTCCGTATGTCATCTGTTTGTCATCCATGTGCCTTCCGTTTTTTTTGTGTACTGCAAAAAAACTGAAGGAGGGTAAATGCATAAATTTACCCAGGATCCATAGCTTCATCCTACATGAGGCGGTCACATGTTCACTCCAGTGCCATTTTCTACTGCTTTTCACAGCGTAGAGCGCTCTGGTGATTTTCCTGTGCTTGTGCACTTCATATCAGTCTTTTTTGTCATTAAAATGGCAGAAAGACACATAATGTCCCACTCTCCTGCATTTTGTAATTTTGCACCCTTTGGTGCCTTTCATGTGGCACTTTAATTTAATCGTATGAACGTATATCTTACCATCATATAAAAATAAACACCAGACAATAGACAGTGATTGAAAAATATCAAAAGGATAAAAATCAAATTTGAATATCAAGATTTTCTATATATGCAATAGCGTTATCATTTACAATATAGAAATCCTTCTTGTCACCATGGTAGGATCTCAGGGGGCACTCCTCAACAATGTGCTGGATAGTTTGACGATCTGCTCCACAGTCACAGGTCGGAGAGTCATATTTTCCCCACTTATACATAAAATCTGCACAGATGCCAAAGTTTGTTCTGATACGATTTAGAGTAACCCATATTTTCCTTGGTAGCACTTGTGGCACTAAGGGGTGCTTAGCTTTGTATTTAGCCAAAAAAATGAAAAAAAAAATGACGTAGGGTTCCCCCTAGTTTTGTAGCCAGCTAGGGTAAAGCAGACGGCTGCAGCCTGCAGACCACAGCTGGCAACCTCACCTTGGCTGGTAATCCAAAACTGAGGGCACCCCACGCTGTTATTTTAAATTAAATAAATAATTTAAAAAAAAAAACACGTAGGGGTCCCCCCAAAATTGGATCACCAGCCAAGGTAAAGCAGACAGCTGGGGTCTGATATTCTCAGACTAGGGAGGTCCATGGTTATTGGACTCTCCCCAGCCTAAAAATAGCAGGCCGCAGCCGCGCCAGAAGTGGCGCATCCATTAGATGCGCCAATCCTGGTGCTTCGCCCCAGCTCATCCCGCGCCCTGGTGCGGTGGCAAACGGGGCAATATATGGGGTTAATACCAGATGTGTAATGTCACCTGGCATCAAGCCCTGGGGTTGGTGAGGTCAGGCGTCTATCAGATACCCGACATCACCAACCCAGTTAGTAATAAAAAAAAATACACGACAAACACATTTTTATTTGAAAAAACACTCCCCAATACATTCCCTCTTTAACCAATTTATTAGAAAAAAAAACAAATCCAGGTCTGGTGTAATCCAAGGGGTTGCCATGACGATCGACACTGTCCCAGTCAATGAAGAGCAGGATGTTCCCCATTGGCTGGGAGAGCAATGCAGTGACCTGAGCTAACATCAATGGGTCAGCCCAGGTCACTGCAGGGGGGTGACAAGTGCTGCTGTCAGCGAGGTACATTACCTGCGCTGATCTCCAGCACACTGACAGCACCTGTCACTGAGTTCAATGACCGCCGCCTTCACAGCCAAGTATTGCGAGAGGCCCGTGACGTCACCGCTAGTCAGTCTCGGGTCGGAAGCGAGAGAAGGTGATGTGACAAGCGGCGGCCATGGAGGACAGTGACAAGTAAGAGAGAAAAAGGTATACCAAAAAAGGGATCACTGCACTAAGAATAAATAGAAAAAGACTTTATTACAACATGAGTACATTAATCACATATTACCACACTTGGGAGTGAGGCACACAGGAGAACAAAATTAAAAACACTTAAAAAGCCGATGGCATAATAAACCTTCAAGTAGCTACCAGTATACTATTTCAGAACGCCGCCTTCATATGTACTACAACGCTATATGAATAACATTATGCGCCGAGTCCTCTTGCACTTTGACAAGTGCTTAGTATATTTTTATTTCGGCGCATGCGCAGTAGCGATGGTTGGATGGTGATTTATAAAATGGATTACTCAATAGCATTTCATAACGCCGCTCACGTATTATACTGCACCGCCATATGTATAACGCTATGCGCTTTGCTTTTCTGCACTTTGATAAGTGCTTAATATATTTTTGTCTAACGCATGCGCAGTAGTGAATGATGGGTAGTGAGTTACGTCATGTGACCAAACCAAGATGGCGGCCGCCATCGGAGCGGTGCAAACGTGCACCGTTTCTCAGCTGCAGCACGGGTGAGTGATAATTTATGTCCTTTATATGTGCTACACAGGAGGCTGGTGCACTGCCTTCACTCTCTTTTCCCCTGAGGAAGCCACGATTATAGGTGGCGATACGCGTGGGGTCACCACGCCAGGAACCCTCTCACTCTCCTCATCACCCTTGCCCACATGGGTGTCAGACACCCTTGGTAGTAAGTACGGGACTGTGATTGTCATGCTGTAGGCAGCTTTCCATTACCAGCCTGCTTTATTAGATTTATAATACCCTTACCATTCAGGGTCAGGGCTGTCGTATTCATCTAAGTGTCCAGGATCTTGCTTATGTGATATTTCCCTGGGTTGTTCACCGTTACCATCTATCACTGGCTTATAGTGCACAGTCTTGGGGGCATGACTGAACGTGACTCTTTTGATCTATCCAATTGTGGTTTATTTGTGATCGTGGATATATATACCTTCTGCCTGTCTATCGTTAAGTGCAAATTCCAACCTTTTGCTACTGGCTCACACATTGTGCAATTATATCTAGTATTGGACTAGTACAATTTGTGTTATACATGTAATCATAGACAAACTGGAATATAATTCTGTTCCCTTTAACATTAAGTACCAGCTTGAATCCGGTTACTGGTTTCTAAACCACGTGGCTTACTGCCTTCCTTATTTAACACTGTTTATTGGCATTTTGGGTGTATGACTGGACATTAATTTTGTCCATAAGAGAGTTTTTTATTACAATTTCATTTCATATTGTAACTTCATGATATTGTTCCTGGCGGGTTGGTTTATTATGCCATCGGCTTTTTAAGTGTTTTTAATTTTGTTCTCCTGTGTGCCTCACTCCCAAGTGTGGTAATATGTGATTAATGTACTCATGTTGTAATAAAGTCTTTTTCTATTTATTCTTAGTGCAGTGATCCCTTTTTTGGTATACCTTTTTCTCTCTTACTTACTGCTGTTTTGTATACCAGGTGATCCCACCGGGTAGTGCCCTTCCCCCCCTTTTTCAGTTGGTCCCATTGTTGGGTGTCTTGACACCATTTCTGGAAGGAGGCACACCCTCACCATATATTGGTAATAGTTTTTGTATTTATTTGTTACTTGACTCTATTGAATTCCTTGCTGCATTTATATTAGTCACATGGACCTAGCAGCGAGAGAGGCGGCTTGGCTCAATCAATCATCTGATGTGTTTGGTGCTCAGACGAATGTTGTAGTTGGTGGTGGATCTGTGAATCCACAGGATGAGAACCAACAACTCATGCATGACCTAATCAATTTACATAAAAGAGTAACTAAAGTGTGGTGGAATATCAGAACCCTGGAAGAGTATAAAAAACTTAAGATCTTACCCAGAGGTCTAAGAGTTCAGATATTCCCAGCTTGGGAGACTGATGCGCAGTTCAAAATTACTTGGGAGCAAGGGTTACAAACATGCTCATATATCCTTGTGGATATGTTAATTGAGCATGATCGCTCATTACTTACCCAGTTAAAGGAGGAAATTAATAACAAGGAGCACATACTACGCCAACTCGACACACTGACAATAGTTACACCTTTTCAAAATAAATTAAAGGGTATTCTTGATACTTTTGAAAAAGAAATCATTAAAGGGAAACAACGTAAGTTCCAGCGGGATAAGGGCGACTACGCCGAGAATAGGGCTTACAGGTGGACACATAAGGGCAACAGACGTAGACAAGTCAATCAGGAGCCTGAGTTCACCCCAGTAGTGTCCGCTCCCTCCTCAAGCGATTTTTTATCCACCGATACAAGCGACCAAGAAGGCGTACCAGGAGGGGTCGTCGGAAAACAAAACATCAGGAGAAAGGCCAGGCGAGCTCATCCATGGCAGTCGCCCCCCCAGAGGGAAACGAGGAGCAGGAGACGGAACTGGTGACAGGTAACGGGAGTGATCTACAAATAGTGAATCTTTCTAATTATCAACTGTCTGAGGCCGAATCCAATCTACTGGCCAGGGGTCTGTCCTTTGCACCCATGAATAGGATGGACAAATTCATTGTTACCAAAGATTTATATCTCTTTTGCAGACAGCTCATGTTTAAGTATCTTTACAGCCGACCAGAACTCATCAATACGCTACCGCCCGAAGATCAGCAGGTGTTTAGCGACCTTCTTGATCTCTTGGAGGAGAACGAGAGGGATACGGGTAAGAAAATCCCCTTTACGGGACGGCTCTTGTCACAAGCAACACCCCCCTTGGGTCTTTGCCCCGCCGTGGGTATCTTCTTTAACAAAGTCTGTAAGGATATCGAAAAATTAAAACCAGACAATAATAGAGCCAACAATCTGGCTGTAGGCGAGAGACAGATTCTATCTAAACTCAGTAATAACAAAGAGTTTCTCATAAAAGAGGCAGATAAGGGGGGGAATGTGGTTTTGTGGCCGACGGAAATGTATGTGAGGGAGGCCAAGAGACAACTCTCTAATAAAGATTGCTATACGGTGTTACCATCAGACCCTACTGGCACGTTCAAGCAGAATCTGGATAGATTCTTGTCCGCGGCCCATGAACAAGAAATCATCACCCTGAAGGAAAAGAACTTTCTTACAACTAGATTTCCGGTCACACCAACATTCTATATGTTACCGAAAATTCACAAGGGTCGCATGGAACCCCCAGGTAGGCCAATCGTCTCAGGGATCGGTGGCCTTTTTGAGAGGCCGTGCATCTATCTGGATTTCTATCTCCAGCCCCTGGCACAGTCCTTACCCTCATATGTGAGGGATTCCACCCATTTAATCAAACAACTAGCCAAAATTGAAATCCCACCAGATGCCCTTTTGGTGACTCTTGATGTAGAGTCACTGTATACTTCAATCAACCATGAGTTGGGATCACGGGCAGTTTCGTTCTTTTTAGACCATAGAACGACTGGCAACAGAAGGCATGACTCCTTCATTTTGGATCTCCTTTATCTGGTATTAGATAAAAACTATTTCCTTTTTGACAGAACTTATTATCGTCAGACGTCTGGGACCGCTATGGGGGCGTGTTGCGCACCACCCTATGCTAACACCTTTCTGGGGTGGTGGGAAGAGACACATGTCTATCAAATGCAGTATTACAAAACCTTTGTGGTCCGTTGGTTAAGGTATATTGACGACATTCTGCTCTTCTGGTCTGGTACCATGAAAGATTGCGAGGATTTTATTAACATCTTGAATGACAACACACTCAATATTAGGTTGACCTCCAATATAGCTACAGAAACAGTGGAGTTCTTGGATCTTCAAATTTCCAAGGTTGGTTCCACAATCCGTACTTCCCTATATCGGAAACCAACGGCCACAAATAGCTTACTGCACTATAGCAGTTTCCACCCCGCGCATGTCAGAAATAGGATTCCAAAAGGACAGTACATGAGAGTAAAAAGGAACTGTAGCGATAACGACAGCTTTGAATTCCATGCTTCCGATTTAACCAACAGATTTCGGAAGAGAGGGTATCCGAAGAAAGTGGTCGCCGGGGCTCTGCAGGCTTGCAGAACGACAACACGGCAAACTTTACTCCAACCGAAAATTCGACAAAAACAAACACTAGTGAGTATTATCACTCCTTTTAATAACCAGTGGCAAGATCTGTATGGGATCCTACAGGATAACTGGGACATCCTGTTGAGCGACAAAAAATTGACACCTTTTCTTGGGGACAAGCCCAAATTGGTGGCAAGACGTGCCCAGAACTTGAGGGGGATTTTATCAAAAAGCCACTTTAAAAGACCTACACAGAGTCTGAGAACAGGGGTCAGATTGAAAGGAACTTTTCCCTGCGGGGCATGTACAGTCTGTCCCCACATGGTGGCTAACGATCACATCTCCCTACCTATCTTCCCTAGGCGAATCACCAGTGGGGCCTACTATAACTGCCGTACGAGAAATGCCATCTACGTTCTCATCTGTGACTGTCCCAAAGTCTATGTTGGCGAAACCACTCAAGAGGTAAGGAGGAGGATACAGCAGCATTTTTCGAACATCAACACAGCTGGTACGGACTTGAAGAAGGGCAAAGCACTTACATCAGTGGCTTCCCACTTTCTTATACATCATGGGGGACGTTACACTACAACTAAGGTGCTGATCGTTGACTCGGTTAGCCAAAGCATTAGAGGTGGGAATGTCACCAAGGAGCTATTACGGAAGGAGTCTAGGTGGATCTATACACTTAAGAGTTTGGCGCCACATGGTCTGAACGAAGAATTGCTCTACACCGGGTTTTACAACATCATCTGATATTTCTTTTCTTGTGTCGCTTCGCTCTCCAGGTCTCCTTTCCTCAACCGGAATATGTACAGGAAGCTAAGCGGAAGGATGACTGGAGACATGAGAAAGGGAGAGAAGAAAAAATCTAACCGTACTTTCCTCTTGATGGAAAGGAAGAGTCACCGGTCAAGAATATCCCTGATGTGACCAAGGGACCCTCCCGAGCAATATAAACAAGAACATCACAGATGGTGTCGATAGGAGGAGGGAAGGGTCTGGACTATGCCCTACCATATGGGACTTGATTGAGCAAAGAATGAGGACACTTTCTTCGGCTCTTGGCTTCTTTATTGAATATTATATGTCTATCGACACTGTGTTTAGTTTTGGAAACATTTCACCGACAGTTCGGCTTGTGCCCATATATTTATGATTGAGTACGGGTCTTTCTCATTAATATGCGATTTATCCTTCTCCGCTATCATACCATCTGTCATGATTCTGGAGTGGTAATCAATCACTGTTTATTTCGTCCAAATAGACCTTCATGCTCGCCATGTGTATAGCCGTTGTTTTGTCTACTCTGTCAAGATTCTCGATACATATGCCTCGATCATGGCGATTATTTCTGCCATGCAACATAGTAGTGCTCCTAGAGCGGTACGATATTAACATCTACTTATGAAAGATCATGCTCTGTTTGACTTTTTGGCTCATGATCCTGTATAATTTTCTGTTTCATTGGTGTGAGCTAGTTGGAATTTGCAACTTTTTCTCTCATCGGCGATTTTGCCTAACATATTAGGGCCTCCCCTATGGGATACGTTTACTCTATACCTACTGGGTTAAGACTGTGGTTACGGGTTGGTCTTTGATTGGTGCCCCTATATAAGATACTCATGGTCTTGGTAAGGTAGACCGGGTTACGTACATTTGTCCTGTTGCTTGAGGATGCAGTTGTGGTGACTTATTTGAAATAGTCGCCATGTAAAGAGTGCTTTCCTGTGAAGGGGGAGTGATATGTATGTTTATTTAATGCTGCATCCTTTTTCAATTAAGTGTAACGCTAACCTAATTAACCTAGTCCAGCAATTGAATTAAATGTGACATCTTGAACGATGACATCTTTATGTCCTTTCCTGTATGAATGTCATTACGGATTTTTTCTTTCTTTGTGGGATGTTCCCCTGGTATTAGGTGATGGGGAGTGGTATACTCAATCTCCCCCCCCCCCTCATCGTACCTTTTTTCCAGATATTTTGAGGTCATTAATACATTAAACAGTCTGCTATTGTATTTCATGGGTGGTTTTTATCCCCTTTTTACAGCCCTTAATCCTTTTGGATCAACTAGATTCGGAGGATCCCTTTATAAATAAATCTGTGGGATCCTTGAGATCAGTAGATCTTTGGAATGGGCTTAAAACATTGCGTTACTAGGCTTATTGACAATTTTTGCTTGTATATGGCCCCTATGGATCTATTTGTTTCCAAGGATTCCTTCTGATATCTGGAATCCTTGTGATCAATGGGTACCTTGTAAAGGCTAAAGACATTGCGTTACCTGCCTTATCGGCGATACTCTGTTTGTCCATATACACACTCTGCCCTGAGTGGGCAGAGTAACAGTAACGTGCCTGTGTTGTCTGAACCTAGATGATTCAAGTAGCTACCAGTATACTATTTCAGAACGCCGCCTTCATATGTACTACAACGCTATATGAATAACATTATGCGCCGAGTCCTCTTGCACTTTGACAAGTGCTTAGTATATTTTTATTTCGGCGCATGCGCAGTAGCGATGGTTGGATGGTGATTTATAAAATGGATTACTCAATAGCATTTCATAACGCCGCTCACGTATTATACTGCACCGCCATATGTATAACGCTATGCGCTTTGCTTTTCTGCACTTTGATAAGTGCTTAATATATTTTTGTCTAACGCATGCGCAGTAGTGAATGATAGGTAGTGAGTTACGTCATGTGACCAAACCAAGATGGCGGCCGCCATCGGAGCGGTGCAAACGTGCACCGTTTCTCAGCTGCAGCACGGGTGAGTGATAATTTATGTCCTTTATATGTGCTACACAGGAGGCTGGTGCACTGCCTTCACTCTCTTTTCCCCTGAGGAAGCCACGATTATAGGTGGCGATACGCGTGGGGTCACCACGCCAGGAACCCTCTCACTCTCCTCATCACCCTTGCCCACATGGGTGTCAGACACCCTTGGTAGTAAGTACGGGACTGTGATTGTCATGCTGTAGGCAGCTTTCCATTACCAGCCTGCTTTATTAGATTTATAATACCCTTACCATTCAGGGTCAGGGCTGTCGTATTCATCTAAGTGTCCAGGATCTTGCTTATGTGATATTTCCCTGGGTTGTTCACCGTTACCATCTATCACTGGCTTATAGTGCACAGTCTTGGGGGCATGACTGAACGTGACTCTTTTGATCTATCCAATTGTGGTTTATTTGTGATCGTGGATATATATACCTTCTGCCTGTCTATCGTTAAGTGCAAATTCCAACCTTTTGCTACTGGCTCACACATTGTGCAATTATATCTAGTATTGGACTAGTACAATTTGTGTTATACATGTAATCATAGACAAACTGGAATATAATTCTGTTCCCTTTAACATTAAGTACCAGCTTGAATCCGGTTACTGGTTTCTAAACCACGTGGCTTACTGCCTTCCTTATTTAACACTGTTTATTGGCATTTTGGGTGTATGACTGGACATTAATTTTGTCCATAAGAGAGTTTTTTATTACAATTTCATTTCATATTGTAACTTCATGATATTGTTCCTGGCGGGTTGATTTATTATGCCATCGGCTTTTTAAGTGTTTTTAATTTTGTTCTCCTGTGTGCCTCACTCCCAAGTGTGGTAATATGTGATTAATGTACTCATGTTGTAATAAAGTCTTTTTCTATTTATTCTTAGTGCAGTGATCCCTTTTTTGGTATACCTTTTTCTCTCTTACTTACTGCTGTTTTGTATACCAGGTGATCCCACCGGGTAGTGCCCTTCCCCCCCTTTTTCAGTTGGGCCATGGAGGACAGTGACAGCGCTGAGGTCGGGATGGCGGGACTTCATCACCACAGGTAAGCCGAGCGGGACCATGTGTGCAGAGTGTGTGTGCAGAGTGTGTGTGCAGAGTGTGTGTGCAGAGTGTGTGTGTGTGTGTGTGTACGTGTGTACATGCCGCGGGCAGGAGGGGGCGGAGCGAGCTGAGCGGGGAAGTGTGGGCTTCCTGCATGTAACTAGGATAAACATCGGGTTACTAACCAAAGCGCTTTGCTTGGATACCCGATGTTTATCTTGGTTACCAGCTTCTGGCAGGCTGCCAGCAATGGCTCCTGCACACTGTAGCTGTAAAAAGCCCTGCTTTTTGCTGCTAGAACCGTTCTCGAACGTATCTAGAACTATCGAGCTTTTGCAAAAAAGCTCGAGTTCTAGTTCGATCTAGAACAGCCCCCAAAATCACTCGAGCCGCGAACTGGAGAACCACGAACCACGAACCACGCTCAACTCTAGTAGTAATGTATAATAATTACAATTATTAAAAAAAAATATCTACTATATGACAGATCATCTATAATTAACTCTAGAATGCATACCTGGGGCCTCGCAGGCCTGCTAGGTTACTTGTTTTCTATGGTTGATTTCTATGGTTGCGCGTTCTAGGGTTAAAGAAAAATCTTTGAAGTGAAAAATAGTTCCTATAGTTTTTATCTGTCATTTTTTAGTATCAAGGCTTTGGCCCTTATTTGTCAAATTGTCTGTTCAGGGAGGAAGCAGATGAACTCTAGTGCCACCCATTGGAAGTAGCAATCCTAAAAGTCAAAAGTGGCTCTTTATAATAAGCCTTGTTATATGACAGGATTTATGCCAGATCAGAAACTCAATTGAGGGTTCTGATGGGGCATAAATCTTAGGTCATATGAAAAGGCTTGTGAAAAGGGCCACTTTTGAGTTTTAGTATTGCTACTTCCAATAGGTGGCACTAGAGTTCATCTGCTTCCTCCCTGAAGATACACTTTGAATATTTCCCAGAGGAGCATTGCAGCTAAAAGTCTCCTCACCACTCCCAGCCAGATTGCTTTGTCAGTCTCCGCAAGGAGAAAAGTTTTCCACTTAGGCCCATATTCATCAAAATGTTTACGCCAAAAGCTGTCATACAAAAAAATATTAGAATTTGTACAATTTTTGTGCAAAGTTGCACAAAAATGTTGCAACTTTTGTTGTGCTCACACCAATTTCAAGCAACTCTGCCAAAATGAATAGAGCTAGATAGCAGTCAGGGCAAGATAGGACATGGACAACTTTCATCCCATGAAATTCATCAACAGAGGCTGCAATTTTTATGTCAGAAATGTTAATCCAGTTTTTTACTATTTTGGCAAGTCACAGGATGCATCGTATTCATTAAGTGGCATGCTCCTCTAAATAAAATCCCCACATCATACTTCAAAACACCTCCTCATAAGAATGCCAATCTTAATAAATCAAGCATTTTATGTTTTTTGCATTTTCTGTAACAACATGAACATTGTGATAAATATTCTCATAAAATATGTTCTCCAATGCTCCGAAATGTATCAGATTCTGCCTTTATATTCTTATCATTTCATTATACACTGGACGAAAATATAAACCCCACACTTTTGGTTTTGCTCCAATTTTTCATGAGCTGAACGCAAAGATCTAAGACTTTTTCTATGTACACAAAAGGCCTTTTTCTCTCTCAAATATTCAAACATTGTTCACAAATTTGTCTAAATCTGTGTTATGTGAGCACCTCACAGGTGGGGCGTATCAAGATGCTGATTAGACAGGCTGATTATTGCGCAGGTGTGCCTTAGGCTGGCCACAATAACAGGCCACTCTAAAATGTACAGTTTTCTCACACAGTACAATGTCACAGATGACGCTTTGGGAAAGCTTGCTATTCATATGCTGACTGCAGGAATGTCCACCAGAGCTGTTGCCCGTGAATTGAATGTTCATTTCTCTACTATAAGCCATGTCAGAGCATTTGGTAGTACATCCAACTGGCTTCACAACCGCCGACCATGTGTAACCACACCAGCCCAGGACCTCCACATTGAGTATCTTTACCTCCAAGATGGTATAAGACCAGCCACCCAGACAGCTGCTGCAACAATGGGTTTGCATAGCCAAGAACTTTCTGCAGAAATTGTCTAAAACCATCTCAGGGAAGCTCATCTGAATGCCCTTGGTCCTCATTGGGATCTCCACCTGACTGCAGTTTGTCACCGTAGTTTGATTTGATTTGAGTGAGCAAATGCTCATATGCAATAATGTTGGCTTTGAAAAGATGTTCGCTTTGATGAAACCTGGATTTCACTGTACTGATGGTAGGTAGATAGATGGTAGACTGGCAAATGGTGGTCACAACATGACCACCATCTGACTACTCTGGACATCCCAATACTGTAAAACTGCTTTTATTGTGACCAGTATTGGAGGAGATGGAAGAAAAGGGTTAATCCACGCTGTCAGAAGATCACTGAAAAAGAATGTTGATTTGTGAACCCCTTCTGTGTCATTTCAGTTTCACGATATACTGTGACCAGTATGAGATTATCATGTAACTATGTGTAGGACACAGATTTTATTTTGTGGCATTCTTGTAACCATTTTTTGTTACATTTTTCTGTTCCAAAAAAATGTTTCAGTTGACTTTTAAAGGATTTCTGTCATTCTCCTGGTTTGTTTTTTTAAGCACATTATGTTCTGTATATTTGCCAAAGTCTCCTGAATACCATAAAAAAAACTTCAGAAAATTGTCTAAAGAAGTAAGCAAAATTTTCTGCAAAATGGAATTCCTTTAAAAAGTGATGTTTGTAAAGCAGCTCTAAGTGAGGTTTCAATGCATTTTATTTGCAGATAAACAGGCCCTTATTAACTTGGTACTGCTCTAATAATTAAGGCCCCATTACAAGTAACGACATCGCTAACGAGATGTCGTTGGGGTCCCGAAATTCATGACTCACATCCGGCCTCGTTAGCGACGTCATTGCATGTGACACATACGAGCGACCGCTAACGATGCAAAATACTCACCAAATCGTTGATTGTTGACACGTCGTCAATTTCCCAAATATCGTTGCTGGTGCTGGACGCAGGTTGTTCGACATTCCTGAGGCAGCACACATCGCTACGTGTGACACCCCACGAGCTACGAACAACACCGTACCTGCGTCCTCCAGCAATGAGGTGGGCGTGACTTTCATGCGGCTGCTCTCCGCCCCTCCGTTTTGATTGGACGCCTGTCGTGTGACATCGCTGTGACGCTGCATGAACCACCCCCTTAGAAAAAAGGCTGTTCGCCACCCACAGCGACGTCGCTAGGAAGGTAAGCATGTATGACGGGTGTTAGTGATATTGTGTGCCACGGGCAGCGATTTGCCCGTGACGCACAAATGACAGGGGTGAGTGCTTTCACGAGGGAGATCACTAGCGATGTCGCTGCATGTAAAGCCCCCTTTATAGTCTGTGCCTTTCCAACTTGAATAGATTAACAATGTTATATTCATAAAAGCAAAAACAATGCCTATTTAGTTATTTATTTTTATACCATGATAGACACGTACACAACATCTGTGATTGCAAGCAGTCAGACAAGCTGTCACACAGGGTGGGGGGCAGGGTCTGACTGCAACTAATCACAAATGACAGAACTGCTGATGGGTGGGGGGAGCAGAGCATATGAACGAGGTTTATGAGCGGCCCCAGAAGTAGTGTTACCACCACGCAGTAGACGGGTATGTAAAACGCACCTGCTTTATCCTTATTTTCTTTTTTATAATTTATTTTTTTAAATACCCAGGTGTCCAGATTCTGACAGTTGCCCAGAGCTCTCTGAGACCTCCGGGCCCAGAATCGGTGCATGGGTAACAGGTAACCCACACAGATCCGGACTTTTACTGTCCGGGTCCACACATCACTAGTAACAAGCAATTTTCAGAAACTAAAAAGAAGCAATGGATCACATACATTTTTTTAATTAAATTACACTATGATGAAACAGTTTAAGGCTATGTGCCTACGGGAACAGTGTCCTGCGGTTATATCCGCAAGACATTCCGCAGGTGCTCCCAGAAATCCACAACAGAACTTTCTCTGTTTCAATGCTGCGGATATACAGCGGAATGTCGTGCGGATATGATGCGGGCATTCTGCATTGAAGATACAGTACCATGGCTTCGGCACTGCATCCTCAATGCAGAACAAGTGCTGCAGTGATCGGGGTGCTCATACTTACCTCCATCATGCAGCACCTCGCTTTCCGGCGGCCGGGTCACTGTCAGCGTCTGGTCTGGTGCACTGTGCTGGAGGTGGGCGGGCCTGAACTAGCTGCGGCTGTCACATGACCGGAGCTCGTGCAGGCCCCGCCCACCTCTTCCTTCCTGTACTTGGCTGGATCCACCGCGCTGCTGTACACCGGACGGAGAAAGTGACTCGGGTGTCTATCAAGTAAGGTAAGTATATGGGACCCTGCGGAGAAATCCGCAACAATAATTGACATGCTGCAGATTTTTCCGCACGAAAATCCGCACGATTTCCGCTGCAGAAAAATCCGCAGCGTGGGCACAGCATTTCTCAAATGCCATAGAAATGGCTGGGAAGTAGCTGAGCTGCAGATTTCTGGAAAATCCGTGGCTTTTTCGCGAGAAATCCGCGGCAAAATCCGCACATTTTACGCAGCGTGGGCACATAGCCTAAGAATTACTTTCAAGTTTTTAAATTGTTTAAATTAGTTGGACAGCATGAAAATAAGAAAGTTTGAAACTGACTTGCTTTTTCTATCTGTTGTCATTCTTCTGCAAAAACAGATTTTATTTTTGATAGTATACAGCTTTTTTAAGGAGAGGTCAGCAAATAGTACATTCTTAGACCCTGCCCAAGAATGCACAGTAGTTACATTCCAGGAGAGGGCTAACTCCTAGCATGGCAGTTTGCTCTCTTCAACCCTTTGATTTCTATCCATCTGTTAACTGCTCACCTCCCTCCCACCTCCTCAACTTCTGAAGATATGCTGTTATGTGTCTTGCAAAATCACCTGCCAGGAGCTTTCACAACAGATCTGCTCACACTGTCTGGTACTGTGCTCTTGTTCAAATTTTGTTATCTCTATGTGTGAATATATAGATATCAGTGTAGAATCCAGAATAAACCACTGATAGCTGAGTTGTTTTAAAGCTGAATTTGTGCTTAACATTTTCATTCTACAGGTGCATCTCAATAAATTAGGATATCATTAAAAAATTAATTTATTTCAGTAATTCAATACAAGAAAGGAACACATATATTATATAGAGTCATTACACATATAGTGATCTATCTCAAGTGTTTATTTCTATTAATGTTGAGGATTATGGCTTACAGCCAATAAAAACCCAAAAGTCATTATCTCAGAAAATTAGAATTATTACCACAAAACACCAGCAAAGGCTTCCTAAGCATTTAGGCTATGTGCACACAGTGCGTCTTTTTGACGCTGCGTTTTTGTGCGTTTTTGGCCGCTAAAAATGCACAAAAACGCACCTGCGTCGAAAAAACGCGGTAAAAAACGCACGCGTTTTGCCGCAATTTGGTGCGTTTTTTTGCTGCGTTTTGCTGCGTTTTTGCTCACTGCGTCTTTATGCGTTTTTTATCAGTGAACAAAAAAAAAAAGGTCTGATGTCATTTCCTTCTTCAATGTGTTCTTCATTCTCCACTAGTGTATGCAGAAGAGCAGACAGCTGCAGAACTACAAGGCTCAGCATGCTCCATCCAGGACTTTATGCTTGAGGGAGAGTCAGGGGGAGCAGACCTACAAGGCTCAGCATCCTCCATCCAATAGTGTATGCAGGAGAGCAGACAGCAGCTGTCGAACTACAAGGCTCAGCATCCTCCTTCCAGGACTGTATGCAGGATTTCTTTGCCCTCCCAAACAAAAAAAAAATGACGTGGGCTTCGCTATATTTTTGTATGCTAGCCGGGTACAGCAGGCAGGTACGGGCTGCCCCCAACCCCCAGCTGCCTATTTGTACCCGGCTGGGAACCAAAAATATAGGGAAGCCCTTTTTTTTTAAAATTATTTCATGAATTTCATGAAATAATTTAAAAAAAAAAATGACGTGAGCTTCGCCCAATTTTTGAGTCCAGCCGGGTACAACTAGGCAACTGGGGATTGGAATCCACAGTGCAGGGTGCCCATGCTTTCTGGGCACCCCCGCTGTGAATTGCAGTCCCGCAGCCACCCCAGAAAATGGCGCTTTCATAGAAGCGCCATCTTCTGGCGCTGTATCCAACTCCTCCAGCTGCCCTGATGCCGTGTGGCTAACTAGGTAATAATGGGGTTAGGGCTAGCTGTATATTATCAGCTAGCCCTAAGCCCGAAATTCATGGTGTCACGCCAATATTAGACATGGCCACCATGAATTTCTAGTAAAGATAAAAAAAAAACACAACACACAGAAAAATATTTTTATTAGAAATAAAACACAACACAATTAGTGACTCCATCTTTATTGAAATAAAGAACCCCCCCTCCGCAGTAATCCTGGGTCAAGGGTCCCGCGCCGTCCAATCCGGATCCAATATCATCTGATCGGTTTGCTGGAAGGCAAAGCGATCAGATGATGTGTCAGGATCAAGTGCCTGAATCCCATCACACATCAGCTGATTGTATGAAAGCCGATTATACAATCAGCTGATGCATCGGTGCAAAAAAAAATAAAAAAAATAATACTCACTTATGTGCTGATTACCGGCAGCTCCTGCAGCGATGGGGCGGAGTCTGATCCTGTCCGATCGCTGCAGCAGCTGCCGGTAATCAGGGATGAAGTCTCCTGACGCATCTGCTGATACCGGCCGGGCGCCCGCGTCACCGCGATACTTACGATCACCTGATGCGTCAGGTGACTGCATCAGGTGATCCATCGCCAGGTCCTGCATCCATCGGAGCTTTCCCGGCCGTCTGCACACAGCCGGAGCGGCGATACCGTGAGAGGAGATGGGAGCGGGCATGGCACCGGGAGGCTACAGACAGGTGAGTATAACTTTTTTTTTTCTACTGTTAACTTTTGTTTTCGGAGCCGCTTCCACCTCCTGCCTGTACATGGTGCCACACGGCAGCATACATGCACAGGACTGGAGGTGGAAGCGACGGTGACGGTACCAGGAGGATTCACGCTTCTGTATATACTGACAGAAGGAATCCTCTTCCGGTACACGTCACTTTACTACCCACCTCCTGCGTTTAAGCTGCGTTTTTGGTCTTAGAGACGCACCAAAACGCACCAAAACGCAGCTATTTGCGTTTCTCATTGCGTCTTTCAACATCCCATTGAACTCAGTGGATGAAAAGCGCAGTGAAAAATGCGGGAATAATTGACATGCTGCGCTTTTGTGGTCACCACAAAAACGCAGCTGAAAAAAAACGCTGTGTGGGGACAGCAAAAATGAAAACTCATAGACTTTGCTGGGGAAGCAAAGTCATGCAATTTTGAGGCCAAAAACGCACCCGAAAAACGCGCAAAAACGCCGAGAAAAACGCACTGTGTGCACATAGCCTTAAAATGATCCCTAGTCTTGTTCAGTAGGTTACACAATCATGGGAAAAACTGCTGAGTCGACATGTCCAGAAGATAGTCATTGACACACTCCACAAGGAGGGTAAGTTACAAAAGGTCATTGCTAAAGAAGCTGGCTGTTTACAGAGTTCTGTACCCAAGCATATTAATGGAAAGTTAAGTGGAAGGAAAAAGTTTGGTAAAAAAAGGTGCACAAGCATCTTGATAGGATTTTTAAGAAAAGGCCATTCAAAAATATGGGGTAGATTCACAAGGAGTGGACTGCTGCGGGAGTCAGTGCTTCAAGAACCACGACACAGACATTTCCAAGACATGGACTACTGCTGTTGTATTCCTTGTGTCAAGCCACTCTTCACCAATAGACAGCACCAGAAGCGTCTAACCTGGGGCCAAGGAAAAAAAGAACAGGACTGTTGCTCAGTGGTCCAAGGTGTTGTTTTCAGATGAAAGCAAATTCTGCACTTCATTTGGAAATCAAGGTCCCAGAGTCTGGAGGAAGAGTGGAGAGGCCACCATCCAAGCTAATTGAGGTCTAGTGTGAAGTTTAAACAATCAGTAATTGTTTTGAGAGCCATGTCATCTGCTGGTGTAGGTATATTGTGTTTTATCAAGACCAAAGTCAGCCTAGCCGTCTACCAAGACATTTTACAGCACTTCATGCTTCCCTCTGAAACAAGCTGTTTGGAGATGGGAATTTGACTTTCCAGCAGGACTTGGCACCTGTCCACACTGCCAAAAGTACTAATACCTGGTTTAATAACAACAGTATCACTGCAATTGATTGGCCAGCAAATGCGCCTGACCTAAACCCTATAGAGAATCTATGGGATACTGTCAGAAAGACAGGTGAGAGACATCAGACCCAACAATGTAGATGAGCTGAAGACAGCTATCAAAGCAACCTGGGCTTCCATGACACCTCAGCAGTGCCACAGGCTGATCACCTACATGCCGCATTGATGCAGTAATTCATGCAAAAGGAGCCCCAACCTCAGAAGTACTGAGTGCAGTTTGCAAAGACAGTTTGCACTATGAAATGCTAATGTATGAAAACCACGAATTGTGTGAATATAGACCTGCATAACTGCTAAGAGAAATGTAAGAACAATGAGATATTTAACCTATAGAAATGGCCATTTGTATATCTGCCCAGTTGCCACATCACGACATATCTCATAACTGGGTACCTACTCTATGTTCAAGCCTCTCTCTGGGTTACAAAACTTCCTGTGTATGAGCAAGTAACAACCTGCTATATAGGATAAAATTACCTGTGGCAAGTGGGGAAGAGGTGCATGCTCAGAAGGTATGACCCTCTTGAACATAGACAAAAAGAGGGACAGCGCTCGCCATACTGAAATGTGAACAGGTGCATAACTGAACATGACATAAAATACAAAAAAAGACAGTTTGCACTCTGAAATGCTAAAGTATGAATACCATATATGTGTGAATATAGTCTTGCATTACTGCTAAGATAAATCTAAGAAAGTGAGATATTTAGCATATAGAAACAGCCATATGTATATCTGCCCAGTTGCCACGTCATGGCATATGTCATAACTGGGTACTTACACTATGTTGAAGCCTCTCTCTGGGTTAAAATACCTCCTATATATGGGCAAGTACTGTGGGAACCTGCTATATAGGATAAAATTACCTGTGGCAAGTGGGGGAGGGGTGCACAGTCAGAAGGTATGACCCTCTTGAATATAGACAAAAAGACTGATGGCCCTCACCAAACACAATCCAAGATGCTTGAGGTCTAGTGTGAAGTTTCCACAAACACTGATGGTTTGGCGAGCCATGTCATCTGCTGGTTTAGGTCCACTGTGATTTATCAAGACCAGAATCAGTACAGCCATCTACCAGGAAATATAAGATTACTTCATGCTTCCCTCTGCCGAATAGCTTTTTGGAGATGGAAATTTCCTTTTCCAGTAGGACTTGACACCTGTCCACACTGCCAAAAGTACCAATACCTGGTTTAATAACCACAGTGTTGCTGCACTTGATTGTCCAGCAAACTTGCCTGACCTAAACCTTATAGAGAATCTATGGGGTACTGTGAAGAGAAAGGTGAGAGACATCAGACCCAACAATGTAGATGAGCTGAAGACAGCTATCAATCCATAACACCTCAGCAGTGCCACAGGCTGATCGCCTCCATGCGACGCCGCATTGATTCAGTAATTCTTGCAAAAGGAGCCCAGACCAAGTATTGAGGCATTTACTATATATACTTTTCAGTAGGTCAACATTTCTGAGTTTAAATCATTTTTTCAGCTGGTCTTATATAATATTCTAATTTTCTGAGATAATGACTTTTGAATTGTCATTGCGTGTAAGCCATAATCATCAACATTAACAGAAAAAACACTTGTAATAGATCCCTCTGTGTGTAATGACTCTATATAATATACACGTTTTCCTTTTTGTATTGAATTACTAAAATGAACTTTTTGATGATATTCTTATTTAGTGAGATGCACTTGTACTACAGTTCTACTATTCACCAAAACTCACTCAGGCCCTGTGCGCACGCTGCGAAATTGCTGCAGAAAATGTGTCTTACATTGCTGCAGTCATTCCCCAGCAAATCCTATTGGTTTTTCAAAAAATGCTGTGCGCACACTGCATTTTTACCCGCGGATTTTCCGCTGCGGAATTAATGAGCATGTCACTTCTTTTCCGCAGGTACCTGCGTTTTTTTGCCATAGATATTGGTAAAAACTGCGGGGACCAACTTGTGGAAAAACCGCGGCAAATCCATGGTAAATCCACGGCAAACCGCGACAAAACCGTGGCAAATTGCGACAAAACGCAGGTATGGTTTTACCGTGGTTTTTACCGTGGGTGCAGGATTCTTTCAGAGGGTCCGTTTTTTCTTAAGAAAAAGGCACTTTCTAGTGCGCACATGGCCTCAAGGAGAAATGACGCATCATGGTAGAAATCAAAAAGGAAGTAAACTGAAAGGAGATTACATTACTCTTAGCTGCTCAAGAAACAACTTGGGAATACCTCTGCATTCTGTGTACTCACAGTGAATTTTTTGAGTTTTTGACGCTGCGTTAGTTTGTGGCTTCAAAAATACAGAATCTTTCAGTTTCAGCAAAGTGGATGGGATTAATAGAAATCTCATGCCGTCTGTGCTTCTTTTTTAGGAAGCATAAAATGATCTGTGGTATGTATTTGAAATCCGCAATATGTCAATCACTCTTGCTCATATGGTGAGTTGTCTGTGCATACTTTTCTCATAATCTTGCAGTAGATATGGAAAATCCGCAGGTAAAAACCGCACAAGTTTTTTAGTGCATTTCTGCTGTGAAAATGCTTTAAAAATGCATGTGATCCAGACATAAGTATATCAATAAACTAGAATATGTAAAAAATGGAGGGCAACACCCAGTAATAAGGGAACATCCCTGCACATATCAAAAACTATAGTATAGAAACAAAAAGAACTATGCGCAAAGCAAGGGATCACCTTTAAAATTAATTTTTTATTAATTCTCAGTTGAGCCAAAAATTGTATACAAAAACTCTTAAAAAGCCAAAAACTGTGAGGAAAAAGAGAGAAAAGTCAATTATAAGGCTAAAGTCCACCCACCATTTGTCTAAATATAGAGAAAACAAGGCAGCATGGCTAATCCCTTATCTATTATAACCAACTTGTGTATTTCTTGGAGCATGCACAATAAGAAAAGACGGAGTCAAAGCAAAAAATATGGAGATATCAATACCAATTAATGACAAATACTGAAAAAAATAAATATAATAAATGTGGTCAAATGACACTTTGCCCATGAAGAACTCTGAAATATCAATGTAATGCAAAAAGCTCGGTGAAGATTCACAAGCTTAAAGGCACGGAGTCACGTCGTTAGTGACGCACATCCGGCCTCGTTTGACATATCGTAGCATGTAACACAAATGAGCAACTGTGAACGAGCAAAAATGCTCACCTTATCGTTGCTCATTGACATGTCGCTCATTTTCAAAATATCGAACGTCCGGTTGTTCAATGTTCCTGTCCCGAGGTAGCCCACATGGCTCCGTGTGACACCCCGGGAACGATGAACTGCAGCTTACCTGCGTTCCGCCGGCAATGCGGAAGGAAGGAGGTGGGTGGGATGTTTACGTCCCGCTCATCTCTGCCCCTCTGCTTCTATTGGCCGGCCACTGTTTGACGTCGCTGTGATGCCGAACGTCCCTCCCCCTTCAGGAAGAGGATATTCGCTGGCCACAGCGAGGTCGTTCGGGAGGTAAGTACGTGTGATGGGGGTTACAGAGTTTGTGCGACACGGGTAAGAAATTAACATGCCGCAAAAACGATGGGGGCGGGTGCGATCGCACATACGATCGCTCACGAAATCGCTGCGTGTAAAGCAGGCTTATGTAAAGCATATTATCAGTATTGATGCAAAAACCTGAACTGTAAATTCAGTGTCCGTGCACTGACCCCAAACATGGACTTCTCAGGGAAGTCCATGTGCGTTTATCTGGATCCTACCTGTCTATTACATGTAGGTTTTTTAGCCCACATAGAGGCGGATTAGGATAGGGTCCCGGCAAAAGAGGTACACTTTATTGTCGGCTGCCAGGCTTATACGAATGGGCCAATTGTAAACTAAGTATCTCTTTTATCCAATAGCAGAAATGCAGTGCCAAAATTCCTAAATTCAATGTTTGCATATTTTAGCTTTTCTGAGTGCCGCTGTGCATATTTTTTGTATCTTTGTTGAGTTTTCAGTGTGCACCTATTCACACCTAGTGGATGTGTTGGTCAGACTTTTTATATCACTGTTTGGGTTTGGCCACCTGGATAAAAATTGAAAAAAAAGGAAGAAGAAAGCAAAATGATGATTAAAGCAAGACAATTATATTTAACGAATTTCCATGAAGCTGTCACACTGCTTCCAGGTCTGCTCATTAAATCTCATGAATATGCACTGCTTACCCTGCCCACTCTCTGTGACACTGTCTGTGATTGGTTACCATCACATTAGCTTTCTGGGTATTTGAAGTGGAGTGTAAAAATAAATAAATAATTGAAAAAAAAAATGGCATAGGATCCCTGTATGTTAATACCTAGCGCAGATAAAGCAGACAGCTGGAGCTTTGTACATTATCTTGACTGTGTATCAAAATATGAAAAACCCTAAATTGTTTTTTTAATTATTTAATTAAATAATAAAAATGCCGCATGGGGTCCTTTGTATTTTGATACACAGCCAAGATAAGAACACAGCTAGGGGCTGCAGCCTCCAGCTGCCTACATTGTCTGTGCTGAGTATCAACATACGGGGGACCCTATGCCATTTTTTATTTATTTTTACATTCTGCTTTGCAGATATAATGAGAATAAATTACTCACATGTGAACTCCATTTAGTAATGACTTCTATGATGGGTTGATGTTTCATGCCCGGAATTCATCCAGGATATCCGACTGGACGTCATCCCCATATAAGTTTATGGAGACAAGAATCTGTCTCTTTAAAATGCTGCTAGAACAGACAGGGGGATTGGAGCAAGCGCATTATAATTACCAGTCTCCAGCATGGCTATAGCGCTACTTCCAAGGCCGCTAATTATCCTTTATGCATTAGAAATGCTTTCCCCACCCACCAGAAGTCCCGTGTCTCTGATTGGTTTCAGTCACAGTTGCCCCCACCCTGTGTTACAGCGTCTCTGACTGCTTTCAATCAGGGTCGCTGTGTGTGTCCCTATATTAGTGTAAAAATAAATAAATAAAATTGGCTTACGATCTCTCCATATTATGGTATCCAGTGCAGATAAAGTATATGGCTACAGGCTGCAGCACCAATCTGTCATGCTAGGTACGGGAAAGTACCAAGCAAAAGGCGAAATGAAATGGAAACCCTGTGTTTAGCGAAGGGGCAGATGGTGACCATTAACCAAGCCTACTGCTGGTCCCTGGGTTCCCTCATGCTCAGATTCCGCACCAATGCACCGAGCCTGATATCTGTGATCCTGATCTTGCCCCTAGGTAGGGAGCAGATGGGATGAGCTGTTTGTCAACCCCAGTAGGCACTAAAGGACATACAGGGGTAAGAAACAAGGGAAAACAACAAACAAGTTATCTTTAGTTGTCTCAGAGAGAGAATCTGCAACAACCACCAAGATTCATTTGATGTATGCAAGCCGCCTGCTTGCACTAAAGTTTTGATAAAAATGTATCCAATATCACCAGCACTGAGTAATAGGAAGTGAAGGTGTCATGATTGACTCCTGGCTCAGCTGAAGCTGAGCCTTTTTTTTAGTTTCACTTCTGATGCAAGTCACGTTAGGGGTTAATCCTTTCTGCCTCGTTCTGGAGGTCAGGCTGCTTTATTAGGGCACTGTTTCTCTTGGACTTCGCCAGTGATACTTCTGGCTCTGCTGTGTTCTGCTCTTGAGTGACCTGTTGTCTGCCCTGCCCCCTCCTGACCTCCATGTTCACCTGACCTGTTAACCTCCTCTGTTGTCTGTTTCCATCAGTGTCTCTCCCGCTGTCTCCCTGTTCGTTCCTTATCTGTTTACCTTTATTCTGTCTTGTCTTCCCACTCCCCCCTCGCTTCTAGGCTCTGATTTCCCGGCTACTGACTATTTGCTTCCCTCTGACTACATTTAGACTTTGCCCTAGTGGACTTACAAGACCTCATGTTGTGACACGGCTTTCTGACGATTCTACTGCCATCTGGTGGGCTTGACTAGTATTACCTCTGCTAGGGAATTCCCTGCTCATATGTTTCCTCCACTTTTACGCCCCCCTAGTGGTCCCCTAGTGGTTTACCAGCTAACTACCTTCTCAGATAGTTTCAGGAATCCTCTCAGTCCCACATTACTGCGCTGTACTGCTATTGTACATCTTAGAGTACAGCGTGACAGAAGGTACTGTATATAAAGACAAGCAAAGTACTGATGAACAGCAGCTGACATGCTGAACAGTGTCCCAATGTCATAAAGGGAACAGGATGAAAACCAAGCAGGTATGATAGAAGGTCAGGGAACAGTTTGTGCTGGAAACCACTGTGAAATGCTATAGCTAGACACCACAGGACTGTCCGTCACCCGTGACACACTTGTCGCACCAGCCATGTGCTTATTTTGACTGTGTATCAAAATAAGAGGGACTTCATGTGACTTTTTAAAATTATTTAAATAATTTAAAAAAACAGCGTGCGGTCACCCACCCAATTTTGATACCCAGCCATGATAAAGCCAATAACTGGGAGATAGTATTCTCAGGCTGGTGAGGCCCATGCTTATTGGGGCCCTCAGCCTAAAAATATCAGCCTGCAGCTGCCCAGGACTGTTGCATCTATTAGATGCAAAAATCCCAGAACTTTTTCAGGCTTATCCTGATTTCCCTGGTGCAGTGGCAATTGGGGTAATAAGAGGTTAATGACAGCTCACAGCTGCCACTAGCCTAGAGTAGTAATGGGACATGTCTATGAGACCCCCCATTGCTAATCTGTAATTAAAAAGAAAGAACCCAAGCATTGAAAAAAATCCTTTATTTGAAATAAAATACAAAAAGTCACTCTCTTTTGCTCCTTAATTAACCCCCAAAACACCCAGGTCCAACATAATTCACATGAAGTCCCAACGCGATTACACCAAATTACGTCCCACCTGGTTGTTTTTGGTTTACTGACTACAGTTTTGCATTTTTATGCTTGGTTGACTTTATGTTTCCCATAGAAATGAATGGAGCACATTTGCTGCTGCATCTCCAATGTTTTCTAGATTTGATGGCTCAATTACCTCAAAGGTCCTCCTTTTTGGAGATAGGTGTGACAACAAAAGATGAAACCCACATCTATCAGACATTTATTGCATATCCTGGGTGAATGCCCTTTTAAACTCTATGAACAAAAGATAATAAAAAAAGGAACATCCCGGATTTTGTCTTTGCTTTAGGTCTGATGATCTGTCTTAAATAAATTGTGGTGTCAGATGACTTCTCAGCTTGTTTTCACTGCCAGGATCAAATATTTATTTTTCTGTATGCCTGAAAATGTTATGTACCTTAACGTCTGCCAAGTTACTGAACACTACATACAAATTGTACAATGAATTGAAATGATAACATGACAGAAGCCTGAATTTACCACTATCTATTGTATGTTATTCAGATTTCTTCTTGTTTGTTAGAAATGTAGTCTAGTTTCGTAGCATAATATTGTCCCATAAGGCACCTATGGGACTTCTAAGCCCTTTGGACAAAGCAGTATTTTGGTCCTTCCTTATAAAGTCTTAAGAAAACCCTCACATTAAACAAAATGACACAGAAGTCAGCATTCTTTAATTTAAGGAACAATATTTAATTTTGCTAGTAGATCGATGAGAAGCATGGTGGTCTAAGGTAGCTTCAGGCATAGTAAATTTAAGCGGTTTTGAGGGGTTACAAACTAAATTGTAGGTAGAAACAATTTCATGCAGCTCACTTGTTGGGTACACAGCATAACTAGTTCTCCAACCTTTCTGGAAAGCAAGAAAAATAGCCAGCATTCACTGCTTTAACACTAGAAGTCCCAGAGAGGGGTCATTTGACATTTCTACCATTGAAACCCTATAGAGCTCAAAATTCCTGGGACTTCTAGTGCTAAATGTGTTTCTGATCTCCACCACCAGGCTTTGACTTTGGACTGTAGAGGTCAGGAATGTGTTTCCCGATACTATATATCTATCGTCTATCCTCCCATTTTAAAATGATGCTTTTACTTGGCCATTTAATTGAAGAATTAAATATTTAAGATGTTAGAGCAGTGATCGTTGGCTACATTTCTTGGATTCAGGTCAATTTAATAGTAAGAACTCTGTTCATCATAATATATTTGTAAAGGTTAAATCTGCATTTTTAAAATTCCCCAGGTCTCCCATTTCCCTTCACAGAGTCATGACATGAATGAAACTATCAAATTTTGAATGCAGGTGGCACCACTAGATGGAGCTAATTGTGTATTGATATATACAGCTACTTTTGTAAAAATAACTATATAGATTTCCACCTGGAGGTGGCTGCCAGCAAATGCTATGATTATGTAACTGGATTCATATATAGATGTTCAGTAATGGACCCTACATCATTCACGTGTTCTGCCTCTGTGACCCCACAGTACAACATTGCTACTAATGATGCATATTATATGACATAAGTGTATATTTGAGTGTCAAAAGTATGTTTTAAGACAAAAAAAACAGGAACCCTGCCTTATATAAATAGGACATTCTTCATATTTGCATAAATCGCTTAAAAATAGCTAATACTTTAATTTTCCTGCTTGCTGAACTCCGCAGGATTGAAGAAACAGTTCTCCATTGTTCTTTCATACACAACGTTTCATTTATCTCTGCAGGACGTCATAATGTGCTCAACTTATCTGCCTTCTGGAAGATAGCCAAGAGAACAGGCAGCTCAGAACAAATAAGTTGTTTTAAGAACATGGTAATGTTTTACATGTCGCAAAAAGACCATTAACCTAAAAAAAGCCTTGTCTTTTTTTTGACAGATTATACCATTCCCATCTCATGTTTCTTTCTAGTAGAGGCATAAGCTCACTTTACAAATTTATTCTATTAGAGCTTAAAATAGTATGAAATTATTTCTCATAATGTTAAATAATTTTCAAGTACATGTGTAATTAGAAAGAGTAAGGTAACCTGCTGATTTTTATAAAACAATCATAATATAAGATTAGATTTAAAGGGAATCTGTCACCACTTTGAGCTTTTTAAACTGTTAATATGGGCATAGAGGTTATAGAGCACTGAAAAAAGCCATACCTTTATGTCTATGTTATTTTAAACTAGAAGGTGGCCCGATTCTACGCATCGGGTATTCTAGAATTTACGTATTGTGTAGTTCATGTATAATTTTTGTTATATATATATATATATATATATATATATATATATATATATATATATATATATATATATATATATATGTTGTTGTGTGTAGTTACCAAGTGTTTGTGTAGGGCGCTGTACATGTTCTGGGTGTTGTTTGGGTGTGGCGGGGGGTGAGAGCGGTGTTGTTTGTGTGTTGCGTTGTTTGTGGAGCGCTGTGTGTCTGTAGCGTTGTGTGTGTGTGTTGCGCGGTTTGTGTGTGTGTGGTGTGTTTTGGGGGGAGGTATGTTTTGTGCAATGTGTGTGTTGTGCGGTATGTGCGTATATTTGTGTGTACAGCATTGTCTGTGTGTGGGTGTCTGTGTAGGGCAGTTGTTTGTGGTTCCCAGTGTGTGTGTGTGGTGTGTTGTGCAGTGCGCGCGCGCGTGTGTGTGTGTGTTGGGGGGAGGTGTGCACTTCCCATCGTGCTCCATCCCCCATGCAGCACACTCCCCATCGTGCTCCATCCCCCATGCAGCGCACTCCCCATCGCGCTCCATCCCATATGCTGCGCACCCCCCATCGTGCTCCATCTCCCATCCTGCGCACTCCCAAACGTGCTCCATCCGCCATGCTGCGCACTCCCAAACGTGCTCCATCCGCCATGCTGCGCACTCCCAAACATGCTCCATCCGCCATACTGCGCACTTCCAAACGTGCTCCATCCGCCATGCTGCGCACTCCCCATCGTGCTCCATCTCCCATGCTGCGCACTCCCAAACGTGCTCCATCTGCCATGCTGCGCACTCCCAAACGTGCTCCATCCACCACGCTGCGCACTCCCAAACGTGCTCCATCCGCCATACTCCGAACTCTCCATCGTGCTCTATCCCCCATGCAGCGCACTCCCCATCGTGCTCCATCCCCTATGCTGCGCACCCCCCATCGTGCTCCATCTCCCATGCTGCGCACTCCCAAACGTGCTCCATCCGCCATGCTGCGCACTCCCAAACGTGGTCCATCCCCCATGCTGCGCACTCCCAAACGTGCTCCATCCGCCATGCTGCGCACTCCCAAACATGCTCCATCCCCTATGCTGCGCACCCCCCATCGTGCTCCATCTCCCATCCTGCGCACTCCCAAACGTGCTCCATCCGCCATGCTGCGCACTCCCAAACGTGCTCCATCCGCCATGCTGCGCACTCCCAAACGTGCTTCATCCACCATGCTGCGCACTCCTCATCGTGCTCCATCCCCCATGCTGCGCACTCCCAAATGTGCTCCATCCGCCATGCTGCGCACTCCCAAACGTGCTCCATCCGCCATGCTGCGCACTCCCAAACGTGCTCCGTCCGCCATACTCCGCACTCCCCATCGTGCTCCATCCCCCATGCAGCACACTCCCCATCGTGCTCCATCCCCTATGCTGCGCACCCCCCATCGTGCTCCATCTCCCATGCTGCGCACTCCCAAACGTGCTCCATCCGCCATGCTGCGCACTCCCAAACGTGGTCCATCCGCCATGCTGCGCACTCCCAAACATGCTCCATCCGCCATACTCCGCACTCCCCCATCATGCTGCATCCCCCATGCTGCGCACTCCCAAACGTGCTCCATCCGCCATGCTGCGCACTCGCAAACATGATCCATCCGCCATGCTGCGCACTCCCAAACGTGCTCCATCCGCCATGCTGCGCACTCCCAAACGTGCTCCATCCGCCATGCTGCGCACTCCCAAACGTGCTCCATCCGCCATGCTGCGCATTCCCAAACGTGCTCCATATACCATGCTGCACCAGCATCAGCCTCTCTACCCGCAGCATCAGCCTCTCTGTCCCCAGCATCAGCCTCTCTGTTCCCAGCATCAGCCTCTCTGTCCCCAGCATCAGCCTCTCTGTCCCCAGCATCAGCCTCTCTCATCCCAGCATCTGCCTCTCTCATCCCAGCATCAGCCTCTCTCCCCAGCATCAGCCTCTCTGTCCCCAGCATCAGCCTCTCTGTTCCCAGCATCAGCCTCTCTGTCCCCAGCATCAGCCTCTCTGTCCCCAGCATCAGCCTCTCTCATCCCAGCATCAGCCTCTCTCATCCCAGCATCAGCCTCTCTCATCCCAGCATCAGCCTCTCTGTCCCCAGCATCAGCCTCTCCATCCCAGCCTTCCCGAGGATCAGCCTCTCTCCTCCCAGCCTCCTCCAGCACGCCATGCTCCTCTGCCGACACTCACACACCCGATCGCATACACTCACACACACCCACACACACCCGATCGCATACACTCACACACACCCGATCGCATACACTCACGCACACACACACTGACGATATCGCACATCCACGCTCATACTCACAACATCCGGAGATACCACATGCTTCTGGCCATGTGATCCTCCGGCAGGTCCTGGAAGGTCCCAACAGCACAGTATTGAGGCCGAGAAGCAAGCGATATCGCCGGATGCTGTGAGTGTGTGGATGCGATGTGATGTATGTGTGAGGTGTGTGTGAGAGTGAGTGTGAGCCGGTGTACACTGGTAACTATGATACACATCAGGTAACCAAGGGACCTTAGTTACCCAATGTGTATAATGGTTACCAGCGTTCATGGGCTCCGTGAAGATCCCAGCATCGCAAAGTTATGTCTGGCGCTGCTGGGATCGTGACGGAGCCGGTGTAGAAGCAAGCGATATCCCAGGATGTTGTGAGTGTGTGGATGTGATGTGTGAGGTGTGTGTGAGAGTGAGTGTGATCTGATGCGTGTGTGTGTACTCACCTGGGAGTCGGAGCTCCGTGTCAGTTGGGCCAGAACGAGCGTGCATTGCGTGAGGGGGGCGGGGCCTGCAGAGAGCCAGGGCGAGAGGCCTATCCGTGTGGGGGGGTGGGGCCATGGCGAGCCCAGCGGCCAATCAGCTTTGTGTCACCGTAAGGACACAATTTTGGAGCATGACAGACAGACAGACAGACAGAATAAGGCAATTATATATATAGATAAAAGAGGTGTTACCAGTGTTATGTGTGATGCCCGCTCCATGCTCTCACTGCAGAGCTGTGTGTGATTATAACTGACACTTCTGCAGGTGCCTCCCAGCTTCAGCCTCCAGATTGTAGGCAGAGAGAGTTGCAACATTGTTCCAATGAAGCAGAGCTCAGGGAGCTGAAAAAAATGTGTTTGAAAGAAGGCAAATTTCATATCTCCTGTTCTGTGTCAGTTGCTTGTCTCACACTGATAACTAGAGTTGAGTGCGGTTCGCGGTTCGAGGTTCTCCAGTTCTAGGCTCGAGTGATTTTGGGGGCTGTTCAAGATCGAACTAGAACTCGAGCTTTTTGCAAAAGCTCGATAGTTCTAGATACGTTCGAGAACGGTTCTAGCAGCAAAAAGCAGGTCTTTTTACAGCTACAGTGTGCAGGAGCCATCGCTGGCAGCCTGCCAGAAGCTGGTAACCAAGATGAACATCGGGTATCCAACCAAAGCGCCTTGGTTAGTAACCCGATGTTTATCCTAGTTACGTGCAGGAAGCCCACACTTCCCTGCTCAGCTCGCTCCGCCCCCTCCTGCCCGCGGCATGTACACATACATACACACACACACACACAAACACATGGTCCCGCTCGGCTTACCTGCAGTGATGAAGTCCCGCCATCCCGACCTCAGCGCTGTCACTGTCCTCCATGGCCGCCGCTTGTCAAATCACCTTCTCTCGCTTCTGACCCGAGACTGACTAGCGGTGACGTCACGGGCCTCTCGCGATATTTGGCTGTGAAGGCGGCGGTCATTGAACTCAGTGACAGGTGCTGTCAGTGTGCTGGAGATCAGCGCAGGTAATGTACCTCGCTGACAGCAGCACTTGTCACCCCCCTGCAGTGACCTGGGCTGACCCATTGATGTTAGCTCAGGTCACTGCACTGCTCTCCCAGCCAATGGGGAACATCCTGCTCTTCATTGACTGGGACAGTGTGGATCGTCATGGCAACCCCTTGGATTACACCAGACCTGGATTTGTTTTTTTTTCTAATAAATTGGTTAAAGAAGGAATGTATTGGGGAGTGTTTTTTCAAATAAAAATGTGTTTGTCGTCTATTTTTTTTTATTACTTACTGGGTTGGTGATGTCGGGTATCTGATAGACGCCTGACCTCACCAACCCCAGGGCTTGATGCCAGGGGACATTACACATCTGGTATTAACCCCATATATTACCCCGTTTGCCACCGCACCAGGGCACGGGATGAGCTGGGGCGAAGCACCAGGATTGGCGCATCTAATGGATGCGCCACTTCTGGGGCGGCTGTGGCCTGCTATTTTTAGGCTGGGGAGAGTCCAATAACCATGGACCTCCTTAGTCTGAGAATATCAGACCCCAGCTGTCTGCTTTACCTTGGCTGGTGATCCAATTTTGGGGGGACCCCTACGTGTTTTTTTTTTTTAATTATTTATTTAATTTAAAATAACAGCGTGGGGTGCCCTCAGTTTTGGATTACCAGCCAAGGTGAGGTTGCCAGCTGTGGTCTGCAGGCTGCAGCCGTCTGCCTTACCCTAGCTGGATACAAAAATAGGGGGAACCCTACGTCATTTTTTTTGCTAAATACAAAGCTAAGCACCCCTTAGTGCCACATGAAAGGCACCAAAGGGTGCAAAATTACAAAATGCAGGAGAGTGGGACATTATGTGTCTTTCTGCCATTATAATGACAGAAAAGACTGATATGAAGTGCACAAGCACAAGAAAATCACCAGAGCGCTCTACGCTGTGAAAAGCAGTAGAAAATGGCACTGGAGTGAACATGTGACCGCCTCTTGTAGGATGAAGCTATGGATCCTGGGTAAATTTATGTATTTACCCTCATTCAGTTTTTTTGCAGTACACAAAAAAAACGGAAGGCACACGGATGACAAACAGATGACATACGGACCGTCTACGGAACGAAAACGGATACCACACGGATGCACCCATGAAAAAAAACGGACTGTTTTTTGCAGACCACAAAAATGGATCGGTCGTGTTAATGTAGCCTTATTCTGATCTGCCGTTTATAAACAGCAGGCAGAAATAAGTGAATAACGCCCCCCAGCGTCAGAAAATCTCCGGGGTTTCAGGGCTAGCTGAGACCCTGGAGATCATGATTCAGGACTGTTTTTCCGATCCCCGCTCACGGGATCACAGGTATACACTGTACACCGATGATCACGTTACAGTAAATGACAGCGCCGGTAAAAAATTATTTATCTCCCATCTGGCATGAACAAACACTTCTCCACTTCTTCTCCACTTCTCCACTTCTTCTCCACTTTTTCTACACTTTTTCTACACTTTTTCTCCATTTTTTCTCCACTTTTTCTCCACTTTTTCTACACTTTTTCTACATTTTTTTCCACT
The DNA here is from genome assembly GCF_048569485.1 of Anomaloglossus baeobatrachus. NCBI lineage: Eukaryota > Metazoa > Chordata > Amphibia > Anura > Aromobatidae > Anomaloglossus > Anomaloglossus baeobatrachus. The sequence continues at coordinate 230,309,352 of NC_134353.1, read as the reverse complement.
TTTTCTCCACTTTTTCTCCACTTTTTCTCCACTTGTTCTCCATTATTTTTTCTCCACTTATTCTACATTTTTTCTCCACTTTTTCTCCACTTTTTCTCCACTTTTTCTCCACTTTTTCTCCATTTTTTCTCCACTTTTTCTCCACTGTTTCTCCACTTTTTCTCCATTTTTCTCCACTTTTTCTCCATTTTTCTCCACTTTTTCTCCACTTTTTCTCCACTTTTTCTCCACTTTTTCTCCATTTTTCTCCACTTTTTCTCCACTTTTTCTCCACTTTTTCTCCACTTTTTCTCCATTTTTTCTCCACTTATTCTACATTTTTTCTCAACTTTTTCTCCACTTTTTCTCCACTTTTTCTTCACTTTTTCTCCATTTTTTCTCCACTTTTTCTTCACTTTTTCTCCATTTTTTCTCCATTTTTCTCCACTTTTTCTCCACTTTTTCTCCATTCTTTCTCCACTTTTTCTACATTTTTTCTCCACTTTTTCTCCTCTTTTTCTCCACTTTTTCTCCACTTTTTCTACATTTTTTCTCCACTTTTTCTCCATTTTTTCTCCACTTTTTCTCCACTTTTTCTCCATTTTTTCTCTATTTTTTCTTCACTTTTTCTCCACTTTTTCTCCACTTTTTCTACATTTTTTCTCCACTTTTTCTACATTTTTTCTCCACTTTTTCTCCACTTTTTGTCCACTTTATCTCCATTTTTTCTCCACTTTTTCTCCACTTTTTCTCCACTTTTTCTCCACTTTTTCTCCATTTTTTCTCCATGTTTTTCTCCACTTTTTCTCCATTTTTCTCCACTTTTTCTCCACTTTTTCTCCACTTTTTCTACATTTTTTCTCCACTTATTCTCCACTTTTTCTCCACTTTTTCTTCACTTTTTCTACATTTTTTTCTCCACTTTTTCTCCACTTTTTCTCCACTTTTTCTCCATTTTTTCTACATTTTTTCTACATTTTTTCTCCACTTTTTCTCCATTTTTTCTCCACTTTTTCTCCACTTTTTCTCCACTTTTTCTCCATTTTTTCTCCACTTTTTCTCCACTTTTTCTCCACTTTTTCTCCATTTTTTCTCCACTTTTTCTCCACTTTTTCTCTGTTCTTTTTCTATGGTCGGTCTACCCATTAGCTCTGCCATGCATAGTGTAGCTCTACACCTACTGCACATGTTACTTTATGATTGACATCTCTTTCGTACCAGAGCTGTCTAAGCCTACTCTGACCCCATATTTGTCATTACTATATTGTTCTTGTACTGTATTATGACATTTGTATCATGTGTTTCATTTCTTGCTGTGTTGCAATTTTTTTTGCTGCATCCCAATTGTACCTCTACATTGTTCGAGTTTATGTTATTGTTCTCTCACTCTTATGTGATACTGATTATTGTCATTTTCATGATTACATGCAGATAAGTCCAATCTGACGAAGGCTCAGGCCGAAACGTCATTTGTAACTTGTTTTGTACAAAAACATATATGCTTATGAAAAAATTTTTTTTCTTAATACGGACCAATAAAGAGTGATTTTGCATTACTATCCGTTGTGACTTACTGACTTAGTCTGGGAGATTTAGAGTGCCGAGGTTACTCACTAATTTTATCTATTATTACCTCTGAGCACCTATATACCAGTGAGCAGAGCTTTCTCCACAGTAGTTCTCCTGATTAGGCATGCCCTTACCTCATGAGCAGGGCATTGCAGCTTTTGTAGCAACCATTACGACATGGACTCTGCTGCTGTGGACCCGGGGAGAGTGAGTGCAGATTCATTGCACCCACACTCCTCACATGAAGGGTCCGCACTCCTAGAAAATGGGGGATACGTTCCCTGAGTGTCTCCCCCCCATATTCTAGACGGTCCAGAGTCGTCGTGGGACCCCTTTATTTTTTTTCTTACAATAAATTGGTGAAAGAGGAAATGTTTTGGGGACTGTTTTTTCAAATAAATTTCTTTTGTCGATTTTTTGTTTTTGTTAGTACTGACAGTTTATGATGTTGGGTATCTAATAGTCGCCATGACACCACAAACTGCTGGGCTTGATCTCAGGTGACTTTACAGCTAGTATCAACCCGATTTATTACCCCGTTTGCCACTGCACCAGGGCACGGGATGAGCTGGGGTGAAGCGCCAGGATTGGCGCATCTAGTGGATGCGCCACGTCTGGGGTGCCTGCGGCCTGCTATTTTTAGGCTGTGAAGGCCCAATAACTATGGACCTTCCCACCCTGAGAATACCAGACCACAGCTGACCGCTTTACCTTGGCTGGTGATCCAATTTGGAGGGAACCCTACTTTTTTTGTGTAATTATTAATATTTATAAAATAATTATAAAAAAAGAGCCTGGGGGGACCTCCATATTGGATCCCCAACCACGGTAAAGCTGCCAGCTGTGGTTTTGAGGCTACAGACGTCTGCTTTACCCTAGCTGGCTATCAAAAATGGGGTGACCCAACGTCATTTTTTTTTAACTATTTTTTAAATAGAAAAAATTAATGGGCTTCCCTGTATTTTGATTGCCAACCAAGGTAACGGCAGGCAGATGGGGGTGGCAACCAATAGCTGTCTGCTTTATCTGCGCTGAGAATCAAAAATACCGCGGAGCGCTATGTCATTTTTTTTAAAGATTTATTTTTACAGCACTGTGATGTCCAGCAATCAAAATACAGGGAAGCCCATTTTGTTTTTAGTTATTTAAATAAATAATTAAAAAAAATATATATGGGCTCCCGCTGCATTTTTTGTATTGCTAGCTAAGGGTAATCCAAGCAGCTACTGGCTGCTAACCCCCACTGCTTGGTGTTACCTTCACTGGCAATGGAAAATCCAGGGAAGCATTTTTTAATTTTTTGGCCAAAAAACTACAAAAAAAGGACGTGAGCTTCGCCATATTTTTGTATGCTAGCCAGGTATAGCAGGCAGGTGCTGGAAGAGTTGGATACAGCGCCAGAAGATGGCGCTTCTATGAAAGTGGCATTTTCTGAGGCGGCTGCAGACTGCAATTCGCAGCAGTGGGGCCCAGAAAGCTCAGGCCAACCTGTGCTGCGTATTCCAATCCCCAGCTGCCTAGATGTACCTGGCTGGACACAAAAATGGAGCGAAGCCTACGTCATTTGTTTTCTAATTATTTCATGAAATTCATGAAATAATAAAAAAAGGGCTTCCCTTTATTTTTGGTTCCCAGCCGGGTACAAATAGGCAACTGGGGGTTGGGGGCAGCCGTACCTGCATGCTGTACCTGGCTAGCATACAAAAATATGGCGAAGCCCACATAATTTTTTCAGCAAAAAACTTCTGCATACAGCTGCTGTGTGTCTGTATGGAGAAGAGCAGACAGCAGCTGCAGAACTACAAGGCTCAGCATACTCCATCCAGGACTGTATGCAGAAGTTTTTTGCCCACCAAAAAAATGACGTGGGCTTCGCCATATTTTTGTATGCTAGCCAGGTACAGCATGCAGCTACGGGCTGCCTCCAACCCCCAGTTGCCTATTTGTACCCGGCTGGGAACCAAAAATATATGGAAGCCCTTTTTTTTTTAATTATTTCACTTATTTCATGAAATAATTAAAAAACAAATGACGTGGGCTTCGCCCCATTTTTGTGTCCAGCCGGGTACAACTAGGCAGCTGGGGATTGTAATCCGCAGCACAGGTTAGCCCGAGGTTTCTGGGCGCCTCTGCTGCGAATTTCAGTCCGCAGCCGTCCCAGAAAATGGCGCTCTCATAGAAGCGCCATCATCTGGCGCTGTATCCAACTCTTCCAACAGCCCTGGAGCCGGGTGGCTTGTTGGGTAATCATGAGTTAATACTGGCTTTGTTTTACTAGCCAGTATTAAGCCAGAGATTATTAATGTCAGGCACGTTTGACCCGGCCATTAAGAATCTCCAATAAACGGTTTAAAAAAAAGACACCACACAGAGAAAAAATACTTTAATAGAAATAAATGCACAGACACATTAGAGACTCCATCTTTATTACCCCCTTTCAGCCCAATAAATCCCCAATAAACCAGCGCTGATAAGAGGTTTTAATAGAGGCTTAAATTATAAGCAGCAATTTCAGCGTTCCAAGTGCCTTTAAATGAATTTGAAGAAACTGCACTTCAGGATTGTAGTGATGATTGTAGTGAGGATTAGAGTTGAGCGCGGTTCGCGGTTCGAGGTTCTCCAGTTCTAGGCTCGAGTGATTTTGGGGCCTGTTCTAGATCGAACTAGAACTCGAGCTTTTTGCAAAAGCTCGATAGTTCTAGAAATGTTCGAGAACGGTTCTAGCAGCAAAAAAACAGCTAATTCCTAGCTGGCTTTCCGCTGTAATAGTGTAAGTCACTCTGTGACTCACACTATTATGACATTTCAGTGTATGATGTGCGTGAACAGCGCCTTCAGATCACTGCTGTTTGTATAATGGCGATCGCCATTTTTTTTTTTTTTTTCCTTGTCTTCCTTCCCTAAGCGCGCGCGTCTTGTGGGGCGGGCCAGCATGTCAGCCAATCCCAGACACACACACAGCTAATTGTACTTTTAGCCAGAGAAGCAACGGCATGTGTGATAGGATGTCCATGTCACATGTCCCTGCATTATAAAACCGGACATTTTCCTCCAGGACGCCATTATCTCTTCTGCGTCTTTGGTGTCAGACATCACTGTCGCAGCTCCGTCCTTTGTCCTATCGCTGATACAGCTGTATACGCTCCATGCACAGTGCTGGACAGCTTAGGGAGAGCACTTTTTATCAGACCTTTTAAGGGCTCAAACCGGCAGGGTCAGAGCCATAGGTGACAGGTCCTGAAAACAGCGACAGCGTCTGTGTAGCAAAGGTCAGGGATTTCCTCCCTGCATTTCCCTATTTGGAGGGAATAGAAAGGCAGGCTTCCTTTCCTCTACCCAGAGCCCCACAATCCTGGCACTGTACCCTCCTGTCCTCTGCACACTCCAACTCATTATAACTAAGCCATTATACTAGCAAACACTCAGTGTACCTAGTGGCATCCTAAACGTGGCTATTGGACATTTGTCTAGTCACACTAGTGCAAAGACATTTGCAGCACCTCTGCCTGCATTGCACACTCCAACTCATTATAACTAAGCCATTATACTAGCAAACACTAAGTGTACCTAGTGGCATCCTAAACGTGGCTATTGGACATTTGTCTAGTCACACTAGTGCAAAGACATTTGCAGCACCTCTGCCTGCATTGCACACTCCAACTCATTATAACTAAGCCATTATACTAGCAAACACTCAGTGTACCTAGTGGCATCCTAAACGTGGCTATTGGACATTTGTCTAGTCACACTAGTGCAAAGACATTTGCAGCACCTCTGCCTGCATTGCACACTCCAACTCATTATAACTAAGCCATTATACTAGCAAACACTCAGTGTACCTAGTGGCAACCTAAACGTGGCAATTGGACTTTGCTATAGTCCCACTAGTGCAAAGACATTTGCAGCACCTCTGCCTGCATTGCACACTCCAACTCATTATAACAAAGCCATTATACTAGCAAACACTCAGTGTACCTAGTGGCATCCTAAACGTGGCTATTGGACATTTGTCTAGTCACACTAGTGCAAAGACATTTGCAGCACCTCTGCCTGCATTGCACACTCCAACTCATTATAACTAAGCCATTATACTAGCAAACACTCAGTGTACCTAGTGCCATCCTAAACGTGGCTATTGGACATTTGTCTAGTCACACTAGTGCAAAGACATTTGCAGCACCTCTGCCTGCATTGCACACTCCAACTCATTCTAACTAAGCCATTATACTAGCAAACACTCAGTGTACCTAGTGGCATCCTAAACGTGGCAATTGGACTTTGCTATAGTCCCACTAGTGCAAAGACATTTGCAGCACCTCTGCCTGCATTGCACACTCCAACTCATTATAACTAAGCCATTATACTAGCAAACACTCAGTGTACCTAGTGGCATCCTAAACGTGGCTATTGGACATTTGTCTAGTCCCACTAGTGCAAAGACATTTGCAGCACCTCTGCCTGCATTGCACACTTCAACTCATTATAACTAAGCCATTATACTAGCAAACACTCAGTGTACCTAGTGGCATCATAAACGTGGCAATTGGACTTTGCTATAGTCCCACTAGTGCAAAGACATTTGCAGCACCTCTGCCTGCATTGCACACTCCAACTCATTATAACTAAGCCATTATACTAGCAAACACTCAGTGTACCTAGTGGCATCCTAAACGTGGCTATTGGACATTTGTCTAGTCACACTAGTGCAAAGACATTTGCAGCACCTCTGCCTGCATTGCACACTCCAACTCATTATAACTAAGCCATTATACTAGCAAACACTCAGTGTACCTAGTGGCATCCTAAACGTGGCAATTGGACTTTGCTATAGTCCCACTAGTGCAAAGACATTTGAAGCACCTCTGCCTGCATGGCACACTCCAACTCATTATAACTAAGCCATTATACTAGCAAACACTCAGTGTACCTAGTGGCATCCTAAACGTGGCTATTGGACATTTGTCTAGTCACACTAGTGCAAAGACATTTGCAGCACCTCTGCCTGCATTGCACACTCCAACTCATTATAACTAAGCCATTATACTAGCAAACCCTCAGTGTACCTAGTGCCATCCTAAACGTGGCTATTGGACATTTGTCTAGTCACACTAGTGCAAAGACATTTGCAGCACCTCTGCCTGCATTGCACACTCCAACTCATTATAACTAAGCCATTATACTAGCAAACACTCAGTGTACCTAGTGGCATCCTAAACGTGGCAATTGGACTTTGCTATAGTCCCACTAGTGCAAAGACATTTGCAGCACCTCTGCCTGCATTGCACACTCCAACTCATTATAACTAAGCCATTATACTAGCAAACACTCAGTGTACCTAGTGGCATCCTAATCGTGGCTATTGGACATTTGTCTAGTCCCACCAGTGCAAAGACATTTGCAGCACCTCTGCCTGCATTGCACACTTCAACTCATTATAACTAAGCGATTATACTAGCAAACACTCAGTGTATCTAGTGGCATCCTAAACGTGGCAATTGGACTTTGCTATAGTCCCACTAGTGCAAAGACATTTGCAGCACCTCTGCCTGCATTGCACACTCCAACTCATTATAACTAAGCCATTATACTAGCAAACACTCAGTGTACCTAGTGGCATCCTAAACGTGGCTATTGGACATTTGTCTAGTCACACTAGTGCAAAGACATTTGCAGCACCTCTGCCTGCATTGCACACTCCAACTCATTATAACTAAGCCATTATACTAGCAAACACTCAGTGTACCTAGTGGCATCCTAAACGTGGCAATTGGACTTTGCTATAGTCCCACTAGTGCAAAGACATTTGAAGCACCTCTGCCTTCATGGCACACTCCAACTCATTATAACTAAGCCATTTTACTAGCAAACACTCAGTGTACCTAGTGGCATCCTAAACGTGGCTATTGGACATTTGTCTAGTCACACTAGTGCAAAGACATTTGCAGCACCTCTGCCTGCATTGCACACTCCAACTCATTATAACTAAGCCATAATACTAGCAAACACTCAGTGTACCTAGTGGCATCCTAAACGTGGCTATTGGACATTTGTCTAGTCACACTAGTGCAAAGACATTTGCAGCACCTCTGCCTGCATTGCACACTCCAACTCATTATAACTAAGCCATTATACCAGCAAACACTCAGTGTACCTAGTGCCATCCTAAACGTGGCTATTGGAAATTTGTCTAGTCACACTAGTGCAAAGACATTTGCAGCACCTCTGCCTGCATTGCACACTCCAACTCATTATAACTAAGCCATTATACTAGCAAACACTCAGTGTACCTATTGGCATCCTAAACGTGGCAATTGGACTTTGCTATAGTCCCACTAGTGCAAAGACATTTGCAGCACCTCTGCCTGCATTGCACACTCCAACTCATTATAACTAAGCCATTATACTAGCAAACACTCAGTGTACCTAGTGGCATCCTAAACGTGGCTATTGGACATTTGTCTAGTCCCACTAGTGCAAAGACATTTGCAGCACCTCTGCCTGCATTGCACACTCCAACTCATTATAACTAAGCCATTATACTAGCAAACACTCAGTGTACCTAGTGGCATCCTAAACGTGGCAATTGGACTTTGCTATAGTCCCACTAGTGCAAAGACATTTGCAGCACCTCTGCCTGCATTGCACACTCCAACTCATTATAACTAAGCCATTATACTAGCAAACACTCAGTGTACCTAGTGGCATCCTAAACGTGGCTATTGGACATTTGTCTAGTCAAACTAGTGCAAAGACATTTGCAGCACCTCTGCCTGCATTGCACACTCCAACTCATTATAACTAAGCCATTATTCTAGCAAACACTCAGTGTACCTAGTGGCATCCTTAACGTGGCAATTGGACATTTGTCTAGTCCCACTAGTGCAAAGACATTTGCAGCACCTCTGCCTGCATTGCACACTCCAACTCATTATAACTAAGCCATTATACTAGCAAACACTCAGTGTACCTAGTGGCATCCTAAACGTGGCTATTGGACATTTGTCTAGTCACACTAGTGCAAAGACATTTGCAGCACCTCTGCCTGCATTGCACACTCCAACTCATTATAACTAAGCCATTATACTAGCAAACACTCAGTGTACCTAGTGGCATCCTAAACGTGGCTATTGGACATTTGTCTAGTCACACTAGTGCAAAGACATTTGCAGCACCTCTGCCTGCATTGCACACTCCAACTCATTATAACTAAGCCATTATACTAGCAAACACTCAGTGTACCTAGTGGCATCCTAAACGTGGCTATTGGACATTTGTCTAGTCACACTAGTGCAAAGACATTTGCAGCACCTCTGCCTGCATTGCACACTCCAACTCATTATAACTAAGCCATTATACTAGCAAACACTCAGTGTACCTAGTGGCAACCTAAACGTGGCAATTGGACTTTGCTATAGTCCCACTAGTGCAAAGACATTTGCAGCACCTCTGCCTGCATTGCACACTCCAACTCATTATAACAAAGCCATTATACTAGCAAACACTCAGTGTACCTAGTGGCATCCTAAACGTGGCTATTGGACATTTGTCTAGTCACACTAGTGCAAAGACATTTGCAGCACCTCTGCCTGCATTGCACACTCCAACTCATTATAACTAAGCCATTATACTAGCAAACACTCAGTGTACCTAGTGCCATCCTAAACGTGGCTATTGGACATTTGTCTAGTCACACTAGTGCAAAGACATTTGCAGCACCTCTGCCTGCATTGCACACTCCAACTCATTCTAACTAAGCCATTATACTAGCAAACACTCAGTGTACCTAGTGGCATCCTAAACGTGGCAATTGGACTTTGCTATAGTCCCACTAGTGCAAAGACATTTGCAGCACCTCTGCCTGCATTGCACACTCCAACTCATTATAACTAAGCCATTATACTAGCAAACACTCAGTGTACCTAGTGGCATCCTAAACGTGGCTATTGGACATTTGTCTAGTCCCACTAGTGCAAAGACATTTGCAGCACCTCTGCCTGCATTGCACACTTCAACTCATTATAACTAAGCCATTATACTAGCAAACACTCAGTGTACCTAGTGGCATCATAAACGTGGCAATTGGACTTTGCTATAGTCCCACTAGTGCAAAGACATTTGCAGCACCTCTGCCTGCATTGCACACTCCAACTCATTATAACTAAGCCATTATACTAGCAAACACTCAGTGTACCTAGTGGCATCCTAAACGTGGCTATTGGACATTTGTCTAGTCACACTAGTGCAAAGACATTTGCAGCACCTCTGCCTGCATTGCACACTCCAACTCATTATAACTAAGCCATTATACTAGCAAACACTCAGTGTACCTAGTGGCATCCTAAACGTGGCAATTGGACTTTGCTATAGTCCCACTAGTGCAAAGACATTTGAAGCACCTCTGCCTGCATGGCACACTCCAACTCATTATAACTAAGCCATTATACTAGCAAACACTCAGTGTACCTAGTGGCATCCTAAACGTGGCTATTGGACATTTGTCTAGTCACACTAGTGCAAAGACATTTGCAGCACCTCTGCCTGCATTGCACACTCCAACTCATTATAACTAAGCCATTATACTAGCAAACCCTCAGTGTACCTAGTGCCATCCTAAACGTGGCTATTGGACATTTGTCTAGTCACACTAGTGCAAAGACATTTGCAGCACCTCTGCCTGCATTGCACACTCCAACTCATTATAACTAAGCCATTATACTAGCAAACACTCAGTGTACCTAGTGGCATCCTAAACGTGGCAATTGGACTTTGCTATAGTCCCACTAGTGCAAAGACATTTGCAGCACCTCTGCCTGCATTGCACACTCCAACTCATTATAACTAAGCCATTATACTAGCAAACACTCAGTGTACCTAGTGGCATCCTAATCGTGGCTATTGGACATTTGTCTAGTCCCACCAGTGCAAAGACATTTGCAGCACCTCTGCCTGCATTGCACACTTCAACTCATTATAACTAAGCGATTATACTAGCAAACACTCAGTGTATCTAGTGGCATCCTAAACGTGGCAATTGGACTTTGCTATAGTCCCACTAGTGCAAAGACATTTGCAGCACCTCTGCCTGCATTGCACACTCCAACTCATTATAACTAAGCCATTATACTAGCAAACACTCAGTGTACCTAGTGGCATCCTAAACGTGGCTATTGGACATTTGTCTAGTCACACTAGTGCAAAGACATTTGCAGCACCTCTGCCTGCATTGCACACTCCAACTCATTATAACTAAGCCATTATACTAGCAAACACTCAGTGTACCTAGTGGCATCCTAAACGTGGCAATTGGACTTTGCTATAGTCCCACTAGTGCAAAGACATTTGAAGCACCTCTGCCTTCATGGCACACTCCAACTCATTATAACTAAGCCATTTTACTAGCAAACACTCAGTGTACCTAGTGGCATCCTAAACGTGGCTATTGGACATTTGTCTAGTCACACTAGTGCAAAGACATTTGCAGCACCTCTGCCTGCATTGCACACTCCAACTCATTATAACTAAGCCATAATACTAGCAAACACTCAGTGTACCTAGTGGCATCCTAAACGTGGCTATTGGACATTTGTCTAGTCACACTAGTGCAAAGACATTTGCAGCACCTCTGCCTGCATTGCACACTCCAACTCATTATAACTAAGCCATTATACCAGCAAACACTCAGTGTACCTAGTGCCATCCTAAACGTGGCTATTGGAAATTTGTCTAGTCACACTAGTGCAAAGACATTTGCAGCACCTCTGCCTGCATTGCACACTCCAACTCATTATAACTAAGCCATTATACTAGCAAACACTCAGTGTACCTATTGGCATCCTAAACGTGGCAATTGGACTTTGCTATAGTCCCACTAGTGCAAAGACATTTGCAGCACCTCTGCCTGCATTGCACACTCCAACTCATTATAACTAAGCCATTATACTAGCAAACACTCAGTGTACCTAGTGGCATCCTAAACGTGGCTATTGGACATTTGTCTAGTCCCACTAGTGCAAAGACATTTGCAGCACCTCTGCCTGCATTGCACACTCCAACTCATTATAACTAAGCCATTATACTAGCAAACACTCAGTGTACCTAGTGGCATCCTAAACGTGGCAATTGGACTTTGCTATAGTCCCACTAGTGCAAAGACATTTGCAGCACCTCTGCCTGCATTGCACACTCCAACTCATTATAACTAAGCCATTATACTAGCAAACACTCAGTGTACCTAGTGGCATCCTAAACGTGGCTATTGGACATTTGTCTAGTCAAACTAGTGCAAAGACATTTGCAGCACCTCTGCCTGCATTGCACACTCCAACTCATTATAACTAAGCCATTATTCTAGCAAACACTCAGTGTACCTAGTGGCATCCTTAACGTGGCAATTGGACATTTGTCTAGTCCCACTAGTGCAAAGACATTTGCAGCACCTCTGCCTGCATTGCACACTCCAACTCATTATAACTAAGCCATTATACTAGCAAACACTCAGTGTACCTAGTGGCATCCTAAACGTGGCTATTGGACATTTGTCTAGTCACACTAGTGCAAAGACATTTGCAGCACCTCTGCCTGCATTGCACACTCCAACTCATTATAACTAAGCCATTATACTAGCAAACACTCAGTGTACCTAGTGGCATCCTAAACGTGGCTATTGGACATTTGTCTAGTCACACTAGTGCAAAGACATTTGCAGCACCTCTGCCTGCATTGCACACTCCAACTCATTATAACTAAGCCATTATACTAGCAAACACTCAGTGTACCTAGTGGCATCCTAAACGTGGCAATTGGACTTTGCTATAGTCCCACTAGTGCAAAGACATTTGAAGCACCTCTGCCTGCATGGCACACTCCAACTCATTATAACTAAGCCATTATATTAGCAAACACTCAGTGTACCTAGTGGCATCCTAAACGTGGCTATTGGACATTTGTCTAGTCACACTAGTGCAAAGACATTTGCAGCACCTCTGCCTGCATTCCACACTCCAACTCATTGTAACTAAGCCATAATACTAGCAAACACTCAGTGTACCTAGTGGCATCCTAAACGTGGCTATTGGACATTTGTCTAGTCACACTAGTGCAAAGACATTTGCAGCACCTCTGCCTGCATTGCACACTCCAACTCATTATAACTAAGCCATTATACTAGCAAACACTCAGTGTACCTAGTGGCATCCTAAACGTGGCTATTGGACATTTGTCTAGTCACACTAGTGCAAAGACATTTGCAGCACCTCTGCCTGCATTGCACACTCCAACTCATTATAACTAAGCCATTATACTAGCAAACACTCAGTGTACCTAGTGGCATCCTAAACGTGGCAATTGGACTTTGCTATAGTCCCACTAGTGCAAAGACATTTGCAGCACCTCTGCCTGCATTGCACACTCCAACTCATTATAACTAAGCCATTATACTAGCAAACACTCAGTGTACCTAGTGGCATCCTAAACGTGGCTATTGGACATTTGTCTAGTCCCACTAGTGCAAAGACATTTGCAGCACCTCTGCCTGCATTGCACACTTCAACTCATTATAACTAAGCCATTATACTAGCAAACACTCAGTGTACCTAGTGGCATCCTAAACGTGGCAATTGGACTTTGCTATAGTCCCACTAGTGCAAAGACATTTGCAGCACCTCTGCCTGCATTGCACACTCCAACTCATTATAACTAAGCCATTTTACTAGCAAACACTCAGTGTACCTAGTGGCATCCTAAACGTGGCTATTGGACATTTGTCTAGTCCCACTAGTGCAAAGACATTTGCAGCACCTCTGCCTGCATTGCACACTTCAACTCATTATAACTAAGCCATTATACTAGCAAACACTCAGTGTACCTAGTGGCATCCTAAACGTGGCAATTGGACTTTGCTATAGTCCCACTAGTGCAAAGACATTTGCAGCACCTCTGCCTGCATTGCACACTCCAACTCATTATAACTAAGCCATTATACTAGCAAACACTCAGTGTACCTAGTGGCATCCTAAACGTGGCTATTGGACATTTGTCTAGTCACACTAGTGCAAAGACATTTGCAGCACCTCTGCCTGCATTGCACACTCCAACTCATTATAACTATGCCATTATACTAGCAAACACTCAGTGTACCTAGTGGCATCCTAAACGTGGCAATTGGACTTTGCTATAGTCCCACTAGTGCAAAGACATTTGCAGCACCTCTGCCTGCATTGCACACTCCAACTCATTATAACTAAGCCATTATACTAGCAAACACTCAGTGTACCTAGTGGCATCCCAAACGTGGCTATTGGACATTTGTCTAGTCACACTAGTGCAAAGACATTTGCAGCACCTCTGCCTGCATTGCACACTCCAACTCATTATAACTAAGCCATTATACTAGCAAACACTCAGTGTACCTAGTGGCATCCTAAACGTGGCAATTGGACTTTGCTATAGTCCCACTAGTGCAAAGACATTTGCAGCACCTCTGCCTGCATTGCACACTCCAACTCATTATAACTAAGCCATTATACTAGCAAACACTCAGTGTACCTAGTGGCATCCTAAACGTGGCTATTGGACATTTGTCTAGTCACACTAGTGCAAAGACATTTGCAGCACCTCTGCCTGCATTGCACCCTCCAACTCATTATAACTAAGCCATAATACTAGCAAACACTCAGTGTACCTAGTGGCATCCTAAACGTGGCTATTGGACATTTGTCTAGTCACACTAGTGCAAAGACATTTGCAGCACCTCTGCCTGCATTGCACACTCCAACTCATTATAACTAAGCCATTATACTAGCAAACACTCAGTGTACCTAGTGGCATCCTAAACGTGGCTATTGGACATTTGTCTAGTCCCACTAGTGCAAAGACATTTGCAGCACCTCTGCCTGCATTGCACACTTCAACTCATTATAACTAAGCCATTATACTAGCAAACACTCAGTGTACCTAGTGGCATCCTAAACGTGGCAATTGGACTTTGCTATAGTCCCACTAGTGCAAAGACATTTGCAGCACCTCTGCCTGCATTGCACACTCCAACTCATTATAACTAAGCCATTATACTAGCAAACACTCAGTGTACCTAGTGGCATCCTAAACGTGGCTATTGGACATTTGTCTAGTCACACTAGTGCAAAGACATTTGCAGCACCTCTGCCTGCATTGCACACTCCAACTCATTATAACTAAGCCATTATACTAGCAAACACTCAGTGTACCTAGTGGCATCCTAAACGTGGCAATTGGACTTTGCTATAGTCCCACTAGTGCAAAGACATTTGCAGCACCTCTGCCTGCATTGCACACTCCAACTCATTATAACTAAGCCATTATACTAGCAAACACTCAGTGTACCTAGTGGCATCCTAAACGTGGCTATTGGACATTTGTCTAGTCCCACTAGTGCAAAGACATTTGCAGCACCTCTGCCTGCATTGCACACTTCAACTCATTATAACTAAGCCATTATACTATCAAACACTCAGTGTACCTAGTGGCATCCTAAACGTGGCAATTGGACTTTGCTATAGTCCCACTAGTGCAAAGACATTTGCAGCACCTCTGCCTGCATTGCACACTCCAACTCATTATAACTAAGCCATTATACTAGCAAACACTCAGTGTACCTAGTGGCATCCTAAACGTGGCTATTGGACATTTGTCTAGTCACACTAGTGCAAAGACATTTGCAGCACCTCTGCCTGCATTCCACACTCCAACTCATTGTAACTAAGCCATAATACTAGCAAACACTCAGTGTACCTAGTGGCATCCTAAACGTGGCTATTGGACATTTGTCTAGTCACACTAGTGCAAAGACATTTGCAGCACCTCTGCCTGCATTGCACACTCCAACTCATTATAACTAAGCCATTATACTAGCAAACACTCAGTGTACCTAGTGGCATCCTAAACGTGGCTATTGGACATTTGTCTAGTCACACTAGTGCAAAGACATTTGCAGCACCTCTGCCTGCATTGCACACTCCAACTCATTATAACTAAGCCATTATACTAGCAAACACTCAGTGTACCTAGTGGCATCCTAAACGTGGCAATTGGACTTTGCTATAGTCCCACTAGTGCAAAGACATTTGCAGCACCTCTGCCTGCATTGCACACTCCAACTCATTATAACTAAGCCATTATACTAGCAAACACTCAGTGTACCTAGTGGCATCCTAAACGTGGCTATTGGACATTTGTCTAGTCCCACTAGTGCAAAGACATTTGCAGCACCTCTGCCTGCATTGCACACTTCAACTCATTATAACTAAGCCATTATACTAGCAAACACTCAGTGTACCTAGTGGCATCCTAAACGTGGCAATTGGACTTTGCTATAGTCCCACTAGTGCAAAGACATTTGCAGCACCTCTGCCTGCATTGCACACTCCAACTCATTATAACTAAGCCATTTTACTAGCAAACACTCAGTGTACCTAGTGGCATCCTAAACGTGGCTATTGGACATTTGTCTAGTCCCACTAGTGCAAAGACATTTGCAGCACCTCTGCCTGCATTGCACACTTCAACTCATTATAACTAAGCCATTATACTAGCAAACACTCAGTGTACCTAGTGGCATCCTAAACGTGGCAATTGGACTTTGCTATAGTCCCACTAGTGCAAAGACATTTGCAGCACCTCTGCCTGCATTGCACACTCCAACTCATTATAACTAAGCCATTATACTAGCAAACACTCAGTGTACCTAGTGGCATCCTAAACGTGGCTATTGGACATTTGTCTAGTCACACTAGTGCAAAGACATTTGCAGCACCTCTGCCTGCATTGCACACTCCAACTCATTATAACTATGCCATTATACTAGCAAACACTCAGTGTACCTAGTGGCATCCTAAACGTGGCAATTGGACTTTGCTATAGTCCCACTAGTGCAAAGACATTTGCAGCACCTCTGCCTGCATTGCACACTCCAACTCATTATAACTAAGCCATTATACTAGCAAACACTCAGTGTACCTAGTGGCATCCCAAACGTGGCTATTGGACATTTGTCTAGTCACACTAGTGCAAAGACATTTGCAGCACCTCTGCCTGCATTGCACACTCCAACTCATTATAACTAAGCCATTATACTAGCAAACACTCAGTGTACCTAGTGGCATCCTAAACGTGGCAATTGGACTTTGCTATAGTCCCACTAGTGCAAAGACATTTGCAGCACCTCTGCCTGCATTGCACACTCCAACTCATTATAACTAAGCCATTATACTAGCAAACACTCAGTGTACCTAGTGGCATCCTAAACGTGGCTATTGGACATTTGTCTAGTCACACTAGTGCAAAGACATTTGCAGCACCTCTGCCTGCATTGCACCCTCCAACTCATTATAACTAAGCCATAATACTAGCAAACACTCAGTGTACCTAGTGGCATCCTAAACGTGGCTATTGGACATTTGTCTAGTCACACTAGTGCAAAGACATTTGCAGCACCTCTGCCTGCATTGCACACTCCAACTCATTATAACTAAGCCATTATACTAGCAAACACTCAGTGTACCTAGTGGCATCCTAAACGTGGCTATTGGACATTTGTCTAGTCCCACTAGTGCAAAGACATTTGCAGCACCTCTGCCTGCATTGCACACTTCAACTCATTATAACTAAGCCATTATACTAGCAAACACTCAGTGTACCTAGTGGCATCCTAAACGTGGCAATTGGACTTTGCTATAGTCCCACTAGTGCAAAGACATTTGCAGCACCTCTGCCTGCATTGCACACTCCAACTCATTATAACTAAGCCATTATACTAGCAAACACTCAGTGTACCTAGTGGCATCCTAAACGTGGCTATTGGACATTTGTCTAGTCACACTAGTGCAAAGACATTTGCAGCACCTCTGCCTGCATTGCACACTCCAACTCATTATAACTAAGCCATTATACTAGCAAACACTCAGTGTACCTAGTGGCATCCTAAACGTGGCAATTGGACTTTGCTATAGTCCCACTAGTGCAAAGACATTTGCAGCACCTCTGCCTGCATTGCACACTCCAACTCATTATAACTAAGCCATTATACTAGCAAACACTCAGTGTACCTAGTGGCATCCTAAACGTGGCTATTGGACATTTGTCTAGTCCCACTAGTGCAAAGACATTTGCAGCACCTCTGCCTGCATTGCACACTTCAACTCATTATAACTAAGCCATTATACTATCAAACACTCAGTGTACCTAGTGGCATCCTAAACGTGGCAATTGGACTTTGCTATAGTCCCACTAGTGCAAAGACATTTGCAGCACCTCTGCCTGCATTGCACACTCCAACTCATTATAACTAAGCCATTATACTAGCAAACACTCAGTGTACCTAGTGGCATCCTAAACGTGGCTATTGGACATTTGTCTAGTCACACTAGTGCAAAGACATTTGCAGCACCTCTGCCTGCATTGCACACTCCAACTCATTATAACTAAGCCATTATACTAGCAAACACTCAGTGTACCTATTGGCATCCTAAACGTGGCAATTGGACTTTGCTATAGTCCCACTAGTGCAAAGACATTTGCAGCACCTCTGCCTGCATTGCACACTCCAACTCATTATAACTAAGCCATTATACTAGCAAACACTCAGTGTACCCAGTGGCATCCTAAACGTGGCTATTGGACATTTGTCTAGTCCCACTAGTGCAAAGACATTTGCAGCACCTCTGCCTGCATTGCACACTCCAACTCATTATAACTAAGCCATTATACTAGCAAACACTCAGTGTACCTAGTGGCATCCTAAACGTGGCAATTGGACTTTGCTATAGTCCCACTAGTGCAAAGACATTTGCAGCACCTCTGCCTGCATTGCACACTCCAACTCATTATAACTAAGCCATTAAACTAGCAAACACTCAGTGTACCTAGTGGCATCCTAAACGTGGCTATTGGACATTTGTCTAGTCAAACTAGTGCAAAGACATTTGCAGCACCTCTGCCTGCATTGCACACTCCAACTCATTATAACTAAGCCATTATTCTAGCAAACACTCAGTGTACCTAGTGGCATCCTTAACGTGGCAATTGGACATTTGTCTAGTCCCACTAGTGCAAAGACATTTGCAGCACCTCTGCCTGCATTGCACACTCCAACTCATTATAACTAAGCCATTATACTAGCAAACACTCAGTGTACCTAGTGGCATCCTAAACGTGGCTATTGGACATTTGTCTAGTCACACTAGTGCAAAGACATTTGCAGCACCTCTGCCTGCATTGCACACTCCAACTCATTATAACTAAGCCATTATACTAGCAAACACTCAGTGTACCTAGTGGCATCCTAAACGTGGCTATTGGACATTTGTCTAGTCACACTAGTGCAAAGACATTTGCAGCACCTCTGCCTGCATTGCACACTCCAACTCATTATAACTAAGCCATTATACTAGCAAACACTCAGTGTACCTAGTGGCATCCTAAACGTGGCAATTGGACTTTGCTATAGTCCCACTAGTGCAAAGACATTTGAAGCACCTCTGCCTGCATGGCACACTCCAACTCATTATAACTAAGCCATTATATTAGCAAACACTCAGTGTACCTAGTGGCATCCTAAACGTGGCTATTGGACATTTGTCTAGTCACACTAGTGCAAAGACATTTGCAGCACCTCTGCCTGCATTCCACACTCCAACTCATTGTAACTAAGCCATAATACTAGCAAACACTCAGTGTACCTAGTGGCATCCTAAACGTGGCTATTGGACATTTGTCTAGTCACACTAGTGCAAAGACATTTGCAGCACCTCTGCCTGCATTGCACACTCCAACTCATTATAACTAAGCCATTATACTAGCAAACACTCAGTGTACCTAGTGGCATCCTAAACGTGGCTATTGGACATTTGTCTAGTCACACTAGTGCAAAGACATTTGCAGCACCTCTGCCTGCATTGCACACTCCAACTCATTATAACTAAGCCATTATACTAGCAAACACTCAGTGTACCTAGTGGCATCCTAAACGTGGCAATTGGACTTTGCTATAGTCCCACTAGTGCAAAGACATTTGCAGCACCTCTGCCTGCATTGCACCCTCCAACTCATTATAACTAAGCCATTATACTAGCAAACACTCAGTGTACCTAGTGGCATCCTAAACGTGGCTATTGGACATTTGTCTAGTCCCACTAGTGCAAAGACATTTGCAGCACCTCTGCCTGCATTGCACACTTCAACTCATTATAACTAAGCCATTATACTAGCAAACACTCAGTGTACCTAGTGGCATCCTAAACGTGGCAATTGGACTTTGCTATAGTCCCACTAGTGCAAAGACATTTGCAGCACCTCTGCCTGCATTGCACACTCCAACTCATTATAACTAAGCCATTTTACTAGCAAACACTCAGTGTACCTAGTGGCATCCTAAACGTGGCTATTGGACATTTGTCTAGTCCCACTAGTGCAAAGACATTTGCAGCACCTCTGCCTGCATTGCACACTTCAACTCATTATAACTAAGCCATTATACTAGCAAACACTCAGTGTACCTAGTGGCATCCTAAACGTGGCAATTGGACTTTGCTATAGTCCCACTAGTGCAAAGACATTTGCAGCACCTCTGCCTGCATTGCACACTCCAACTCATTATAACTAAGCCATTATACTAGCAAACACTCAGTGTACCTAGTGGCATCCTAAACGTGGCTATTGGACATTTGTCTAGTCACACTAGTGCAAAGACATTTGCAGCACCTCTGCCTGCATTGCACACTCCAACTCATTATAACTATGCCATTATACTAGCAAACACTCAGTGTACCTAGTGGCATCCTAAACGTGGCAATTGGACTTTGCTATAGTCCCACTAGTGCAAAGACATTTGCAGCACCTCTGCCTGCATTGCACACTCCAACTCATTATAACTAAGCCATTATACTAGCAAACACTCAGTGTACCTAGTGGCATCCCAAACATGGCTATTGGACATTTGTCTAGTCACACTAGTGCAAAGACATTTGCAGCACCTCTGCCTGCATTGCACACTCCAACTCATTATAACTAAGCCATTATACTAGCAAACACTCAGTGTACCTAGTGGCATCCTAAACGTGGCAATTGGACTTTGCTATAGTCCCACTAGTGCAAAGACATTTGCAGCACCTCTGCCTGCATTGCACACTCCAACTCATTATAACTAAGCCATTATACTAGCAAACACTCAGTGTACCTAGTGGCATCCTAAACGTGGCTATTGGACATTTGTCTAGTCACACTAGTGCAAAGACATTTGCAGCACCTCTGCCTGCATTGCACCCTCCAACTCATTATAACTAAGCCATAATACTAGCAAACACTCAGTGTACCTAGTGGCATCCTAAACGTGGCTATTGGACATTTGTCTAGTCACACTAGTGCAAAGACATTTGCAGCACCTCTGCCTGCATTGCACACTCCATCTCATTATAACTAAGCCATTATACTAGCAAACACTCAGTGTACCTAGTGGCATCCTAAACGTGGCTATTGGACATTTGTCTAGTCCCACTAGTGCAAAGACATTTGCAGCACCTCTGCCTGCATTGCACACTTCAACTCATTATAACTAAGCCATTATACTAGCAAACACTCAGTGTACCTAGTGGCATCCTAAACGTGGCAATTGGACTTTGCTATAGTCCCACTAGTGCAAAGACATTTGCAGCACCTCTGCCTGCATTGCACACTCCAACTCATTATAACTAAGCCATTATACTAGCAAACACTCAGTGTACCTAGTGGCATCCTAAACGTGGCTATTGGACATTTGTCTAGTCACACTAGTGCAAAGACATTTGCAGCACCTCTGCCTGCATTGCACACTCCAACTCATTATAACTAAGCCATTATACTAGCAAACACTCAGTGTACCTAGTGGCATCCTAAACGTGGCAATTGGACTTTGCTATAGTCCCACTAGTGCAAAGACATTTGCAGCACCTCTGCCTGCATTGCACACTCCAACTCATTATAACTAAGCCATTATACTAGCAAACACTCAGTGTACCTAGTGGCATCCTAAACGTGGCTATTGGACATTTGTCTAGTCCCACTAGTGCAAAGACATTTGCAGCACCTCTGCCTGCATTGCACACTTCAACTCATTATAACTAAGCCATTATACTATCAAACACTCAGTGTACCTAGTGGCATCCTAAACGTGGCAATTGGACTTTGCTATAGTCCCACTAGTGCAAAGACATTTGCAGCACCTCTGCCTGCATTGCACACTCCAACTCATTATAACTAAGCCATTATACTAGCAAACACTCAGTGTACCTAGTGGCATCCTAAACGTGGCTATTGGACATTTGTCTAGTCACACTAGTGCAAAGACATTTGCAGCACCTCTGCCTGCATTGCACACTCCAACTCATTATAACTAAGCCATTATACTAGCAAACACTCAGTGTACCTAGTGGCATCCTAAACGTGGCAATTGGACTTTGCTATAGTCCCACTAGTGCAAAGACATTTGCAGCACCTCTGCCTGCATTGCACACTCCAACTCATTATAACTAAGCCATTATACTAGCAAACACTCAGTGTACCTAGTGGCATCCTAAACGTGGCTATTGGACATTTGTCTAGTCACACTAGTGCAAAGACATTTGCAGCACCTCTGCCTGCATTACACACTCCAACTCATTATAACTAAGCCATTATACTAGCAAACACTCAGTGTACCTAGTGGCATCCTAAACGTGGCTATTGGACATTTGTCTAGTCACACTAGTGCAAAGACATTTGCAGCACCTCTGCCTGCATTGTACACTCCAACTCATTATAACTAAGCCATTATACTAGCAAACACTCAGTGTACCTAGTGGCATCCTAAACGTGGCTATTGGACATTTGTCTAGTCACACTAGTGCAAAGACATTTGCAGCACCTCTGCCTGCATTGCACACTCCAACTCATTATAACTAAGCCATTATACTAGCAAACACTCAGTGTACCTAGTGGCATCCTAAACGTGGCTATTGGACATTTGTCTAGTCACACTAGTGCAAAGACATTTGCAGCACCTCTGCCTGCATTGCACACTCCAACTCATTATAACTAAGCCATTATACTAGCAAACACTCAGTGTACCTAGTGGCATCCTAAACGTGGCAATTGGACATTTGTCTAGTCCCACTAGTGCAAAGACATTTGCAGCACCTCTGCCTGCATTGCACACTCCAACTCATTATAACTAAGCCATTACACTAGCAAACACTCAGTGTACCTAGTGGCATCCTAAACGTGGCAATTGGACTTTGCTATAGTCCCACTAGTGCAAAGACATTTGCAGCACCTCTGCCTGCATTGCACACTCCAACTCATTATAACTAAGCCATAATACTAGCAAACACTCAGTGTACCTAGTGGCATCCTAAACGTGGCTATTGGACATTTGTCTAGTCACACTAGTGCAAAGACATTTGCAGCACCTCTGCCTGCATTGCACACTCCAACTCATTATAACTAAGCCATTATACTAGCAAACACTCAGTGTACCTAGTGGCATCCTAAACGTGGCTATTGGACTTTGCTATAGTCCCACTAGTGCAAAGACATTTGCAGCACCTCTGCCTGCATTGCACACTCCAACTCATTATAACTAAGTCATTATACTAGCAAACACTCAGTGTACCTAGTGGCATCCTAAACGTGGCTATTGGACATTTGTCTAGTCACACTAGTGCAATGACATTTGCAGCACCTCTGCCTGCATTGCACACTCCAACTCATTATAACTAAGCCATTATACTAGCAAACACTCAGTGTACCTAGTGGCATCCTAAACGTGGCAATTGGACTTTGCTATAGTCCCACTAGTGCAAAGACATTTGTAGCACCTCTGCCTGCATTGCACACTCCAACTCATTATAACTAAGCCATTATACTAGCAAACACTCAGTGTACCTAGTGGCATCCCAAACGTGGCTATTGGACATTTGTCTAGTCACACTAGTGCAAAGACATTTGCAGCACCTCTGCCTGCATTGCACACTCCAACTCATTATAACTAAGCCATTATACTAGCAAACACTCAGTGTACCTAGTGGCATCCTAAACGTGGCTATTGGACATTTGTCTAGTCACACTAGTGCAAAGACATTTGCAGCACCTCTGCCTGCATTGCACACTCCAACTCATTATAACTAAGCCATTATACTAGCAAACACTCAGTGTACCTAGTGGCATCCTAAACGTGGCAATTGGACTTTGCTATAGTCCCACTAGTGCAAAGACATTTGCAGCACCTCTGCCTGCATTGCACACTCCAACTCATTATAACTAAGCCATTATACTAGCAAACACTCAGTGTAACTAGTGGCATCCTAAACGTGGCTATTGGACATTTGTCTAGTCCCACTAGTGCAAAGACATTTGCAGCACCTCTGCCTGCATTGCACACTTCAACTCATTATAACTAAGCCATTATACTATCAAACACTCAGTGTACCTAGTGGCATCCTAAACGTGGCAATTGGACTTTGCTATAGTCCCACTAGTGCAAAGACATTTGCAGCACCTCTGCCTGCATTGCACACTCCAACTCATTATAACTAAGCCATTATACTAGCAAACACTCAGTGTACCTAGTGGCATCCTAAACGTGGCTATTGGACATTTGTCTAGTCACACTAGTGCAAAGACATTTGCAGCACCTCTGCCTGCATTGCACACTCCAACTCATTATAACTAAGCCATTATACTAGCAAACACTCAGTGTACCTAGTGGCATCCTAAACGTGGCAATTGGACTTTGCTATAGTCCCACTAGTGCAAAGACATTTGCAGCACCTCTGCCTGCATTGCACACTCCAACTCATTATAACTAAGCCATTATACTAGCAAACACTCAGTGTACCTAGTGGCATCCTAAACGTGGCTATTGGACATTTGTCTAGTCACACTAGTGCAAAGACATTTGCAGCACCTCTGCCTGCATTACACACTCCAACTCATTA
Organism: Anomaloglossus baeobatrachus; assembly: GCF_048569485.1. Taxonomy (NCBI): domain Eukaryota; kingdom Metazoa; phylum Chordata; class Amphibia; order Anura; family Aromobatidae; genus Anomaloglossus; species Anomaloglossus baeobatrachus. The sequence continues at coordinate 230,284,825 of NC_134353.1, read as the reverse complement.
TAACTAAGCCATTATACTAGCAAACACTCAGTGTACCTAGTGGCATCCTAAACGTGGCTATTGGACATTTGTCTAGTCACACTAGTGCAAAGACATTTGCAGCACCTCTGCCTGCATTGTACACTCCAACTCATTATAACTAAGCCATTATACTAGCAAACACTCAGTGTACCTAGTGGCATCCTAAACGTGGCTATTGGACATTTGTCTAGTCACACTAGTGCAAAGACATTTGCAGCACCTCTGCCTGCATTGCACACTCCAACTCATTATAACTAAGCCATTATACTAGCAAACACTCAGTGTACCTAGTGGCATCCTAAACGTGGCTATTGGACATTTGTCTAGTCACACTAGTGCAAAGACATTTGCAGCACCTCTGCCTGCATTGCACACTCCAACTCATTATAACTAAGCCATTATACTAGCAAACACTCAGTGTACCTAGTGGCATCCTAAACGTGGCAATTGGACATTTGTCTAGTCCCACTAGTGCAAAGACATTTGCAGCACCTCTGCCTGCATTGCACACTCCAACTCATTATAACTAAGCCATTACACTAGCAAACACTCAGTGTACCTAGTGGCATCCTAAACGTGGCAATTGGACTTTGCTATAGTCCCACTAGTGCAAAGACATTTGCAGCACCTCTGCCTGCATTGCACACTCCAACTCATTATAACTAAGCCATAATACTAGCAAACACTCAGTGTACCTAGTGGCATCCTAAACGTGGCTATTGGACATTTGTCTAGTCACACTAGTGCAAAGACATTTGCAGCACCTCTGCCTGCATTGCACACTCCAACTCATTATAACTAAGCCATTATACTAGCAAACACTCAGTGTACCTAGTGGCATCCTAAACGTGGCTATTGGACTTTGCTATAGTCCCACTAGTGCAAAGACATTTGCAACACCTCTGCCTGCATTGCACACTCCAACTCATTATAACTAAGTCATTATACTAGCAAACACTCAGTGTACCTAGTGGCATCCTAAACGTGGCTATTGGACATTTGTCTAGTCACACTAGTGCAATGACATTTGCAGCACCTCTGCCTGCATTGCACACTCCAACTCATTATAACTAAGCCATTATACTAGCAAACACTCAGTGTACCTAGTGGCATCCTAAACGTGGCAATTGGACTTTGCTATAGTCCCACTAGTGCAAAGACATTTGTAGCACCTCTGCCTGCATTGCACACTCCAACTCATTATAACTAAGCCATTATACTAGCAAACACTCAGTGTACCTAGTGGCATCCCAAACGTGGCTATTGGACATTTGTCTAGTCACACTAGTGCAAAGACATTTGCAGCACCTCTGCCTGCATTGCACACTCCAACTCATTATAACTAAGCCATTATACTAGCAAACACTCAGTGTACCTAGTGGCATCCTAAACGTGGCTATTGGACATTTGTCTAGTCACACTAGTGCAAAGACATTTGCAGCACCTCTGCCTGCATTACACACTCCAACTCATTATAACTAAGCCATTATACTAGCAAACACTCAGTGTACCTAGTGGCATCCTAAACGTGGCAATTGGACTTTGCTATAGTCCCACTAGTGCAAAGACATTTGCAGCACCTCTGCCTGCATTGCACACTCCAACTCATTATAACTAAGCCATTATACTAGCAAACACTCAGTGTACCTAGTGGCATCCTAAACGTGGCTATTGGACATTTGTCTAGTCACACTAGTGCAAAGACATTTGCAGCACCTCTGCCTGCATTACACACTCCAACTCATTATAACTAAGCCATTATACTAGCAAACACTCAGTGTACCTAGTGGCATCCTAAACGTGGCTATTGGACATTTGTCTAGTCACACTAGTGCAAAGACATTTGCAGCACCTCTGCCTGCATTGCACACTCCAACTCATTATAACTAAGCCATTATACTAGCAAACACTCAGTGTACCTAGTGGCATCCTAAACGTGGCTATTGGACATTTGTCTAGTCACACTAGTGCAAAGACATTTGCAGCACCTCTGCCTGCATTGCACACTCCAACTCATTATAACTAAGCCATTATACTAGCAAACACTCAGTGTACCTAGTGGCATCCTAAACATGGCTATTGGACATTTGTCTAGTCACACTAGTGCAAAGACATTTGCAGCACTTCTGCCTGCATTGCACACTCCAACTCATTATAACTAAGCCATTATACTAGCAAACACTCAGTGTACCTAGTGGCATCCTAAATGTGGCAATTGGACATTTGTCTAGTCCCACTAGTGCAAAGACATTTGCAGCACCTCTGCCTGCATTGCACACTCCAACTCATTATAACTAAGCCATTACACTAGCAAACACTCAGTGTACCTAGTGGCATCCTAAACGTGGCAATTGGACTTTGCTATAGTCCCACTAGTGCAAAGACATTTGCAGCACCTCTGCCTGCATTGCACACTCCAACTCATTATAACTAAGCCATTATACTAGCAAACACTCAGTGTACATAGTGGCATCCTAAACGTGGCAATTGGACTTTGCTATAGTCCCACTAGTGCAAAGACATTTGAAGCACCTCTGCCTGCATTGCACACTCCAACTCATTATAACTAAGCCATTATACTAGCAAACACTCAGTGTAACTAGTGGCATCCTAAACGTGGCAATTGGACTTTGCTATAGTCCCACTAGTGCAAAGACATTTGCAGCACCTCTGCCTGCATTGCACACTCCAACTCATTATAACTAAGCCATTATACTAGCAAACACTTAATGTACCTAGTGGCATCCTAAACGTGGCAATTGGACTTTGCTATAGTCCCACTAGCGCAAAGACATTTGCAGCACCTCTGCCTGCATTGCACACTCCAACTCATTATAACTAAGCCATTATACTAGCAAACACTCTGTGTACCTAGTGGCATCCTAAACGTGGCAATTGGACTTTGCTATAATCCCACTATTGCAAAGACATTTGCAGCACCTCTGCCTGCATTGCACACTCCAGCTCATTATAACTAAGCCATTATACTAGCAAACACTCAGTGTACCTAGTGGCATCCTAAACGTGGCAATTGGACTTTGCTATAGTCCCACTAGTGCAAAGACATTTGCAGCACCTCTGCCTGCATTGCACACTCCAACTCATTATAACTAAGCCATTATACTAGCAAACACTCAGTGTACCTAGTGGCATCCTAAACGTGGCAATTGGACTTTGCTATAGTCCCACTAGTGCAAAGACATTTGCAGCACCTCTGCCTGCATTGCACACTCCAACTCATTATAACTAAGCCATTATACTAGCAAACACTCAGTGTACCTAGTGGCATCCCAAACGTGGCTATTGGACATTTGTCTAGTCACACTAGTGCAAAGACATTTGCAGCACCTCTGCCTGCATTGCACACTCCAGCTCATTATAACTAAGCCATTATACTAGCAAACACTCAGTGTACCTAGTGGCATCCTAAACGTGGCAATTGGACTTTGCTATAGTCCCACTAGTGCAAAGACATTTGCAGCACCTCTGCCTGCATTGCACACTCCAACTCATTATAACTAAGCCATTATACTAGCAAACACTCAGTGTACCTAGTGGCATCCTAAACGTGGCAATTGGACTTTGCTATAGTCCCACTAGTGCAAAGACATTTGCAGCACCTCTGCCTGCATTGCACACTCCAACTCATTATAACTAAGCCATTATACTAGCAAACACTCAGTGTACCTAGTGGCATCCCAAACGTGGCTATTGGACATTTGTCTAGTCACACTAGTGCAAAGACATTTGCAGCACCTCTGCCTGCATTGCACACTCCAACTCATTATAACTAAGCCATTATACTAGCAAACACTCAGTGTACCTAGTGGCATCCTAAACGTGGCAATTGGACTTTGCTATAGTCCCACTAGTGCAAAGACATTTGCAGCACCTCTGCCTGCATTGCACACTCCAACTCATTATAACTAAGCCATTATACTAGCAAACACTCAGTGTACCTAGTGGCATCCTAAACGTGGCTATTGGACATTTGTCTAGTCACACTAGTGCAAAGACATTTGCAGCACCTCTGCCTGCATTACACACTCCAACTCATTATAACTAAGCCATTATACTAGCAAACACTCAGTGTACCTAGTGGCATCCTAAACGTGGCTATTGGACATTTGTCTAGTCACACTAGTGCAAAGACATTTGCAGCACCTCTGCCTGCATTGCACACTCCAACTCATTATAACTAAGCCATTATACTAGCAAACACTCAGTGTACCTAGTGGCATCCTAAACGTGGCTATTGGACATTTGTCTAGTCACACTAGTGCAAAGACATTTGCAGCACCTCTGCCTGCATTGCACACTCCAACTCATTATAACTAAGCCATTATACTAGCAAACACTCAGTGTACCTAGTGGCATCCTAAACATGGCTATTGGACATTTGTCTAGTCACACTAGTGCAAAGACATTTGCAGCACCTCTGCCTGCATTGCACACTCCAACTCATTATAACTAAGCCATTATACTAGCAAACACTCAGTGTGCCTAGTGGCATCCTAAACGTGGCAATTGGACATTTGTCTAGTCCCACTAGTGCAAAGACATTTGCAGCACCTCTGCCTGCATTGCACACTCCAACTCATTATAACTAAGCCATTACACTAGCAAACACTCAGTGTTCCTAGTGGCATCCTAAACGTGGCAATTGGACTTTGCTATAGTCCCACTAGTGCAAAGACATTTGCAGCACCTCTGCCTGCATTGCACACTCCAACTCATTATAACTAAGCCATTATACTAGCAAACACTCAGTGTACATAGTGGCATCCTAAACGTGGCAATTGGACTTTGCTATAGTCCCACTAGTGCAAAGACATTTGAAGCACCTCTGCCTGCATTGCACACTCCAACTCATTATAACTAAGCCATTATACTAGCAAACACTCAGTGTACCTAGTGGCATCCTAAACGTGGCTATTGGACATTTGTCTAGTCACACTAGTGCAAAGACATTTGCAGCACCTCTGCCTGCATTGCACACTCCAACTCATTATAACTAAGCCATTATACTAGCAAACACTCAGTGTACCTAGTGGCATCCTAAACGTGGCAATTGGACTTTGCTATAGTCCCACTAGTGCAAAGACATTTGCAGCACCTCTGCCTGCATTGCACACTCCAACTCATTATAACTAAGCCATTATACTAGCAAACACTCAGTGTACCTAGTGGCATCCTAAACGTGGCAATTGGACTTTGCTATAGTCCCACTAGCGCAAAGACATTTGCAGCACCTCTGCCTGCATTGCACACTCCAACTCATTATAACTAAGCCATTATACTAGCAAACACTCAGTGTACCTAGTGGCATCCTAAACGTGGAAATTGGACTTTGCTATAGTCCCAATATTGCAAAGACATTTGCAGCACCTCTGCCTGCATTGCACACTCCAGCTCATTATAACTAAGCCATTATACTAGCAAACACTCAGTGTACCTAGTGGCATCCTAAACGTGGCAATTGGACTTTGCTATAGTCCCACTAGTGCAAAGACATTTGCAGCACCTCTGCCTGCATTGCACACTACAACTCATTATAACTAAGCCATTATACTAGCAATTTTTGCTGCCAGTTTAAGGGCCGTAGTTGCATTGTCAGGGATATTTATTCTTTTTTATTCTGCTGTTAATAAAGCTAGACCACCACTGCAATCTACACCACCTCTGAATTTTTACTACCACATTTTCAGTGCACAATCTTGTCGCAATCAACATGAGTGGCAAAATGACAGATGCTGGTGGAAAGGGGAAGAGGCGTTGTGGAAAAGGCAAAAAAGGTTTTGTCCGTGGGGAAGGTGGCAAAGCTCCATAATCATCTGCTGAAGATAGACCATCTACCAGCAAAAGTAAGATGTCTACTACTTACCGTGGACAATCCGATGTGCTCCCTTTTTTACGGACACGAACAACAGGAACAAAGGTAGATGATGGCCAAAAAAGGAAAATGCTTGAATGGATCTCAAGTGGTCCAACAAGTGCCCTCTCAGCCACTTTAAGTACCGCATCCAAAAAACACCAGTCCTCTGAGTTGTCATCCCAATCAAACTTGCTTTCTCCCAGCTCTGAAGTCTCCATCAGCCCTGCACAGTATGGTGGAACTGAGATGGCTGAGTCTGCAGAGCTGTTCAGTCACACTATAGCCTGGGAATCAGAGGTCTGCTCCCAAGCTACAGTGAGTGCAGAACAGGAAATGGTCTGCAGTGATGCCCAGAACCTTTGTGACTCTGATTCAGGCCTTGAGGAACAAGTTTCTGAGCATAATGTTGACCCTTTGTCACAAACTGTAACACTTGTGGTTATAGATAATGAGGAACATACTGATGAAGATGAGACGCAGATACCCGATTGGGATGACAACTTAAATATTCGGTCAGGGCAAGAAGAGGCTCGGTCTGAGGGGGAGGGGAGTGCAAACACAACAATTGATGATGAAGTTCTAGATCCCACCTATTGTCAACCCACAGTCAGGCACTCGAGGAGGTCAACCGAGGTGGTGGAGGAGGATGCAACTGATGACGAAGTTACCTTGCGCCTTCCTGGACAGAGTCGGAGTACTGGTAGCACGTCTACAACTGCATCCTCAGCCTCGGTGGGAAGCTCACCGTGCTGCAATGCGGCCTAGCGGAGCGAACCATCCACCGCCTGCCCCTTCCAGTGCATCCGCGCGCTCGTCATCTTCTAGGACTGTGGGGACAGCTGTCACACCTGTTTTTCCACCCACAACTTCCACCACTGTAACCGCAACAGGCAGTTTGCTTGGTAGGTCGTCAGTTGGTTTGGAAGGGGAAACAAGTGAGTGTGTACAGCTCTCTCAGACATCGATAGCACCAACGTTGGATGAAGGCAACATCATGTCTCCGCCTGCACTTTCCTCACAAACCTGCATTTTTCCAGGGACACCCTACTCAACACCGTCTACACACAGCAGCCAGATCTCTGTCCCTCAGATGTGGTCAAATAAAAGGCCACTTCCTGCGACCCATGACAAAGCTAAGAGGTTGACTCTATCCCTCTGTAAGCTGTTGGCTACCGAAATGCTGCCTTTCCGCCTAGTGGACACACAGGAATTTAGAGACCTTATGTCTGTCGATGTGCCCCAGTACCAGATGCCTAGTCGCCACTACTTCTCTAAGAAAGGTGTGCCCGCGCTACACCAGCATGTCGCACACAACATCACCGCTTCATTGAGAAACTCTGTGTGTGAACGGGTGCATTTCACCACCGATACTTGGACCAGTAAGCATGGACAGGGACGTTACATGTCGCTCACTGGGCACTGGGTAACTATGGTGATAGATGGTGAAGGGTCTGCTGCACAAGTCTTCCCGTCCCCACGACTTGTGTGTCAATCCTCTGTCTGTCCAAGTTCCGCCACTGCTTCTGCATCCTCCACCTCATCTGGGTCCTCCACCTCCGCCCCAAGCCTGCCTGGTCAGGCCACCAGCGTTCTCACTGCGCAGAAGGAATCACGCACCCCTCATTACTATGCTGGCAGAAGAGCGCAACGGCATCAGGCGGTCTTTAGCTTGACATGTCTTGGGAATAAGAGTCACTCAGCTGAGGAGTTGTGGTCAGCTCTGCGGTCCGAGTTTAATAAATGGTTGTCTCCACTCAACCTGCAGCCTGGTAAGGCTGTGTGCGACAATGCTGCAAACCTGGGTGCGGCCCTTCGCCTGGGCAAGGTGACACTCGTACCTTGTATGGCTCACGTGTTGAACCTTGTCGTGCAGCAATTTTTAACACACTATCCCGGCCTAGATGGCCTTCTGAACAGGGCACGAAAACTGTCTGCTCACTTCCGCCGTTCAAGCGCCGCAGCTGAGCGACTTGCATCGCTCCAGAAGTCTTTCGGCCTGCCGGTTCATCGCCTGAAATGCGATGTGGCGACACGCTGGAATTCAACTCTCCACATGTTACAGCGACTGTGGCAGCACCGCCGTGCCCTGGTGCAATACGTCATGACGTATAGCCTGGGCCAACGAGATGCAGAGGTGGGGAAGATCACCCTGATGGAGTGGTCTCAGATCAAGGACCTATGCACCCTTCTGCACAGTTTCGACATGGCGACGAATATGTTTAGCGCTGACAATGCCATTATCAGCATGACGATTCCAGTCATTTACATGCTGGAGCACACGCTAAACACTATTCGGAGTCAGGGGGTGGGACAACAGGAAGGGGATGAACTACAGGAGGATTCATATGCGCAAGACACAACAACATCACCAAGGTCCAGACGTTCATCATCACCAAGGCGCCAGGCATGGGACCATGGGGGACAGGGATCAACAAGGGCGCATGGTAGCAGGCGAGATGTTGAGGAAGGTGCAGGAGGACATGAAGAAATGGAGGACGAACTGTCCATGGACATGGAAGACTCAGCAGATGAGGGAGACCTTGGTCAAATTTCAGTTGAAAGAGGTTGGGGGGAGATGTCAGAGGAAGAAAGAACGGTTAGCACCTCTATGCCACAAACACAGCGTGGACTTGGTCCGCATGGCTGCACAAGACACATGAGTGCCTTCTTGTTGCACTACCTCCAACATGACCCTCGTATTGTCAAAATTAGAAGTGATGATGACTACTGGCTTGCCACACTATTAGATCCCCGGTACAAGTCCAAATTTTGTGACATAATTCCAGCCATAGAAAGGGACGCACGTATGCAGGAGTATCAGCATAAGCTGTTACTCGATCTTAGATCCGCCTTTCCACCAAACAACCGTGCAGGTGCAGGGAGTGAATCTCCCAGTTGTAACTTGACAAACATGGGACGGTCTCGTCATCTTCAACAGTCTACACGTACCAGTAGGACTGTATCTGGTGCTGGTAACAGCAATTTTATGGAATCTTTTCATAATTTTTTAAGACCCTCCTTTGCAAGGCCACCAGAGACAACAAGTCTGACACATAGTCAACGGCTGGAGAGGATGATACAGGAGTATCTACAAATGAACATCGATGCCATGACTTTGCAAATGGAGCCTTGCTCATTTTGGGCTTCAAATCTAGAAAAATGGCCAGAGCTATCCAGTTACGCCTTGGAGATTTTGTCGTGTCCAGCTGCCAGCGTTGTCTTTGAACGTGTCTTCAGTGCTGCTGGGTGTGTGCTGACAGATAAGCGCACGCGTCTGTCCAGTGACAATATGGACAGACTGACGTTCATCAAAATGAACAAGTCATGGATCCAGAAGGAATTTACAACCCCTGTGTCATCCTGGGGAGAGTAAATGCTTGTGGATTTGGAATGTGCTTGATGCAAATCTAGCTGTGAAGTGTACAACTAGGGCACAAGTGCTGCCACTGAATGGGTGGGTGTGTGTGGGGCACAATTTTTGGAAAAAAGGGAGGCTCCGCTTGGAGTAACCCTTGCTTACATTGTTTTTAAAAGAAGCCAAGATGAACAGAGCTGGGATCAGGAAAGACTTTGCTACCTACCCCGGTGTCATCCTGGGAACGGATAAGAATGGCGTATTTTGGAATGTGCTTGATGCAAATCTAGCTGTAAAGTGTACAACTAGGGCACAAGTGCTGCCACTGAATGAGTGGGTGTGTGTGGGGCACAATTTTTGGAAAAAAGGGAGGCTCCGCTTGGAGTAACCCTTGCTTACATTGTTTTTAAAAGGAGCCAAGATGAACAAGTCATGGTTCAGCAAAGACTTTATCTACCTACCCCGGTGTCATGCTGGGGACGGTTAATTATGGCGTATTTTTGAATGTGCTTGATGCAAATCAAAACATCCTGTTTGCAACTAGGGCACAAGTGCTGCCACTGATGGGGTGTCTGTGTGGCCCAATTTTTTGAAAAAAGGGATACTCCGCTTGGAGTAACCCTTGCTTACTTTGTTTTTAAAAGGAGCCAAGATGAACAAGTCATGGTTCAGCAAAGACTTTATCTACCTACCCCGGTGTCATGCTGGGGACGGTTAATTATGGCGTATTTTTGAATGTGCTTGATGAAAATCAAAACATCCTGTTTGCAACTAGGGCACAAGTGCTGCCACTGATGTGGTGTCTGTGTGGCCCAATTTTTTGAAAAAAGGGAGACTCCGCTTGGAGTAACCCTTGCTTACATTGTTTTTAAAAGGAGCCAAGATGAACAAGTCATGGTTCAGCAAAGACTTTATCTACCTACCCCGGTGTCATGCTGGGGACGGTTAATTATGGCGTATTTTTGAATGTGCTTGATGCAAATCAAAACATCCTGTTTGCAACTAGGGCACAAGTGCTGCCACTGATGGGGTGTCTGTGTGCCCAATTTTTGGAAAAAAGGGAGACTCCGCTTGGAGTAACCCTTGTTTGCTGTGTTTTTTAAAAATGATCCAAGATGAACAGAGCTGGGATCAGGAAAGACTTTGCTACCTACCCCGGTGTCATCCTGGGGACGGATAAGAATGGCGTATTTTGGAATGTGCTTGATGCAAATCTAGCTGTGAAGTGTACAACTAGGGCACAAGTGCTGCCACTGAATGGGTGGGTGTGTGTGGGGCACAATTTTTGAAAAAAAAGGGAGGCTCCGCTTGGAGTAACCCTTGCTTGATGTGTTTTTAAAAGAAGCCAAGATGAACAGAGCTGGGATCAGGAAAGACTTTGCTACCTACCCCGGTGTCATCCTGGGGACGGATAAGAATGGCGTATTTTGGAATGTGCTTGATGCAAATCTAGCTGTGAAGTGTACAACTAGGGCACAAGTGCTGCCACTGAATGGGTGGGTGTGTGTGGGGCACAATTTTTGGAAAAAAGGGAGGCTCCGCTTGGAGTAACCCTTGCTTGATGTGTTTTTAAAAGTAGCCAAGATGAACAGAGCTGGGATCAGGAAAGACTTTGCTACCTACCCCGGTGTCATCCTGGGGACGGATAAGAATGGCGTATTTTGGAATGTGCTTGATGCAAATCTAGCTGTGAAGTGTACAACTAGGGCACAAGTGCTGCCACTGAATGGGTGGGTGTGTGTGGGGCACAATTTTTGGAAAAAAGGGAGGCTCCGCTTGGAGTAACCCTTGCTTGATGTGTTTTTAAAAGTAGCCAAGATGAACAGAGCTGGGATCAGGAAAGACTTTGCTACCTACCCCGGTGTCATCCTGGGGACGGATAAGAATGGCGTATTTTGGAATGTGCTTGATGCAAATCTAGCTGTGAAGTGTACAACTAGGGCACAAGTGCTGCCACTGAATGGGTGGGTGTGTGTGGGGCACAATTTTTGGAATAAAGGGAGGCTCCGCTTGGAGTAACCCTTGCTTGATGTGTTTTTAAAAGAAGCCAAGATGAACAGAGCTGGGATCAGGAAAGACTTTGCTACCTACCCCAGTGTCATCCTGGGGACGGTTAAGTATGGCGTATTTTTGAATGTGCTTGATGCAAATCTAGCTGTGAAGTGTACAACTAGGGCACAAGTGCTGCCACTGAATGGGTGGGTGTGTGTGGGGCCCAATTTTTGGAAAAAAAGGGAGACTACGCTTGGAGTCACCTTGCGGTGTTTTACATGATTTTAGAAGGGCGTGCCATGCCTATATCTGTGTGTCCTCTTCTTTTTCCTTGTCCAGCTGTTTTGTTTTCGCATGAGTATATGTCCTTGTCACTTTCCCATGTGTTTGTGTTGTGTTGTGAGTTGTTTGTCACCTTTTGGACACCTTTGAGGGTGTTTTCTAGGTGTTTTTATGTGTTTGTGATTGCCTGCCATTGTTTCCTATGCAGTTCGAGTTCGGTTCGTCGAACGTTCGACGAGCCGAACTCGAACGGGACCTCCGTTCGGCGAACCGACCTCGAGCCGAACCGGGACCAGTTCGCTCATCTCTAGTGAGGATGAGGTGCCCCAGCCCATTACTTGATGGGCTGGGGCACCTCATCCTCACTACAATCCTCACTAGTGTAGTAGTAGTGACGATTGTAGTGAGGATGAGGTGCACCAGCCCATCATGGGCTGGGGCACCTCATCCTCACTACAATCCTCACTACAATTGGGAAGCAGCGTGCAGCCTTCACTCCGTGAGTGATCAGTGCTGCTAGCGGTAACAGCGGTAACGCTGACAGACGCGTTACCATAGCAACGGTGCTCCCGGAGCCGCGGTTAGCGGTGACATCACCGCTAACTGCGTTGCTATGGCAACGGTGATCTCCGTTAATGACCGGCTGTGTCAGCCGGTCCCTAACGGAACGGGGAGTCAACCGTGTGCTAGAGCATATCGCTGGTACACGGCGATACACAAATGTGCACCATGTACCGGAGAGATGCACTCGCAGGTCCTACATGACGTGTCATAGTCATGTGACCAGTGTGTAGCCAATGAGATAATAGCCACGTGACTGGTCACATGGCTATTTTGACGTCACGATAGGTCCTGCTTCTCTGCTGGCAGTGCCGGTCACCGGGAGGATTCAGCGATCATCGGATGGAATAGCGGCAGGAGACAGAGTGCAGGAGGGATCGCGGGGACCGGTAAGTGTTATGGCAATGTTTATTAACTGTTTGCGTACATTTATCATGCATTTTTATGTGTTTGTGATTTCCTCCCATTATAGCCTATTGGTTCTAGTTCGGTTCGTCGAACGTTCGACGAACCGAACTCGAACGGGACCCCCGTTCGGCGAACCGACTTCGAGCCGAACCGCGACCGGTTCGCTCATCTCTACTGATAACACCTCTTTTTATTTAAAATAAGCACTGGAGGTGGAGTTATCTTCCAGGCAGCATCCGCCCCATAGCCTGGAAGAGCTCATTTACATAAAGTGATAAAAGATGATTTTTCCACAACAAGGCTTCTTATATGAGACATAAAGGTATGGCTATTTTCAGCATATTAACAGTTTAAAAAGGTCAGAATGGTGGTGACAGATTTCTTTTAAACGAGGCCCATAGGATATGTGTCAATCAATGTGTGAATAAAGAAACAGTAGGAAACCAAAAATGATAGTGTTAGCCCTCTCAAAAATAGTCTGGCTGAAATGGGGAAGAGAAGGAGGAAAAGTCCAATCTGTTAAACCCATTTTTTTCTCTACAGTGTTTTACACACGAAAATCCCATGACAATGACATGATCAAGGATACTGTAAATTAATGTCAGCTGCTTAACACAGCAGGAAGTATGGTGTAGCCTCAAAATCAATGAAGTAGATAAATCCCCCGGCCCCAATGGAATACACCCCCAAGCACTGCAGCAATAAAGTACCATGATAGACAGAGCGGTATTGGTAATATTTGCAGATTCCATAATAACTGTGTCTGTACCACAGGACTGGTGCAAAGCAAATATTGTGCTAATACTCAAAAAGGAGACAATATCTGAACCTGCAAGTTAGAGACCAGTAAGTTTACTCTCTATTGCGGTTAAAATCCTTGATGATTTTCTAAGCAATAGAATCCTGGATATCTCATAAGGAATAGCCTCATGACCCATTATTAACATGGCTTTATGAGAGTTCAGTCTTTTTAAACTAATCTGATCAGCTTCTATGATGAGACAAATTACAGACTGGACCAGGAAAATACAATGGATGTTTTCTATATGTTTTTTTGAAAGGCGTTTGATATGGTGCCACACAAAAGTACATAATATGAGAATAATGGGACTAGGTGAAAATATGTGTAACTAGGATAACAACTGGATCAATGATGGCAAAAGAAAGGATGGTTAATAATGGAATACACTCGGATTGGGACACAGTTAACAGTGGGGTATGACAGGGGTCAGCATGGGGCTCTCTTCTTTTTAACACATTTATTAATGATCATGTAGAGGGCTACACAGTAGAATTTTAATATTTACAGATAAATGTAAATTCTGCCTGTGATCAACACAAAGGTGAATAATTTAATATTATAGAATGATTTATGTAAGCTGGAGGCTTAAGATGAGAAATGACAATTGAAATTTAATGTAGGTAAATTTTCTAGATAAATGTAAGGTTTTGCACTCGGGTAATAGAAATAAAATATATAATTATGTACTATATTGTAAAACACTGGGTAAAACTGTCACTGAAAATGACTTGGCTGTATGGGTAGACAGCAAACTCAACTTTAGTGACTAGTGTCAGGCAGCTGCTGCCAAGGCTAATAAAATCAAGGGTTACGATAAAAAAGGCATAGATGCTTATGATGAGAACATCATTTTGCCTCTATATATCTCACTAGTGCGACCATACTTAGAATACTGTGTACAATTTTGGTCTCCAGTGTATCAAAAAAGGACATAGCAGAACTAGAGAGGGTGCAGAGAAGAGCATGCAAGGTTATTAACCCCTTGACGACTGAGGACGTACCGGTACATCCTAAATCATGAGGGGGGAATCACCACCAACTGCTGCGGTGAGTCTGCGGCTACCCCCACACATGTCAGTTGATCTGAACAGGTGACATATGTGCCTTGCAGACGCGATCCAGCCACCCCTGTTAACCACTTAAATTGTGTCAAAATGTGACAGCGTGATTTAAATGTTTGGAGCGGGTAACTCGCATTTACCCGCCGCCATCGGAAGCCCTGTAACGTGATCACGATGAGCAGATTGTTGCCATGGTAGCACAGGGTCATGTGATCTGCAGAAATGAATGAGCGATCAGACTGCTTATCCTTATAGCCCCCTAGGGGGACTAGTAAAAAAAAAAGTAAAAAAAAAGTTTAAAAAAAATTTAAAACATAAAAAGCCTAAAAGTTCAAATCACCCCCATTCGCTCCATTGAAAAATAAAGGGTTAAAAAAATAAAAAAATATACACAGGTTTGGCATCGCCGAGTTCACAAATGCCCAATCTATCAAAATATAAAATCAATTAACCTGATCGGTAAATGGCGTAGGGGCAATAAAATTCCAAACGCCAAAATTGCGTTTTTAGGTTGTTGTAAATTTTGGGTCAAAATACAATAATAGGCGAACAAAATGTAGCATCTGCGCAAAGGTTATACCATTAAAAACATCAGCTTGAGACACAAAAAATAAGCCATCACTGAGCTCCATATCCCGAAAAATGAGAACGTTACGGCTTGTGGAAAATGGCACAAAAAGTGTGCCTTTTTGAACAAACTTCTGATTTTTTTTTAACCCTTTAGATAAAAGTAAACCTGAACACGTTTGGTGTCTACAAACTCGTACCGACCTGAGGCATCACACCGACACAACAGTTTTTCTATATAGTGAACACTGTGAATAAAATATCCTAAAAAACCATTATGCAATCGCAGTTTTGTTTTCAATTTTTCTGCACTTGGAATTTGTTTTGCCATTTTTCAGTACACTATGGGGTAAAACGTATTGTTTCATTTAAAAGTACAACGCATCCCACAAAAAAACAGGCCCTCTCTATGGCAAGATTGCCAGAAAAATATAAAAGTTACGGCTCTTGAAAGAAGGGAAGCAAAAAACAAAAATGGAAAATCGCCCAGTGATGAAGGGGCTAAAAGAATGGATGGAATGCAACATCACGACAAATTATTAAACTTGGGGTTATTCAGCTTCGAAAAAACTTAGGCTTAGGCCCCCTTCACACGCATGTGAAAAAAACGAACCGTTTTTTCACGTACGTATTAAAGGGGTGGCTTGCTCCCCGTGTGCCGTGTTTGTGGCACATTCGTGTTCTCTGTGTGTTATACGTAATAAGACACGGAGAACGGATAGTCCCTACTTACCTGTTTCTGCCGGAGCTGTCTGTGGTTCTGAATGACAGTGTCCGGCACAGGCCACGCCCCGCTGATGCTGCTTCCGGCCCTTACTGAAGAAGATGCGTTGTTCAAATTCACTGGGGGTCGGATGCAGGTGACAGCCGCGGCAGAGACTGCAGGGCTGGTGAGGTTGAGTATGTGTTTTTTTATTTTAACAATGACACGTGTCTTTCTCGTGCGCATGTCACTTGGGCCCGAATCCACACTACATCCGTGTGGTACGTGTGTGGTCTGAGTGACACCCGTGCTGCCGGAGAAAAACGGACATGCCCCCGTATGGAACACACGGGCTCGCGTATGCTCCACACGGAGGCACGGGCAAATGCTGAACAAGTGCGTGTACATATACCCATTGATTTTAATGGCTATATGTGTGCCCGTGTCTCCGGTACATGCGGGAACGGACCTAGCACGTACCGGAGGCACGTGCATGTGAAGGGGGCCTTAGGGACGATCCTATTACAATGTATAAATATATGAGAGCAGACAATACAGAGATCTAATGATCTTTTCACGGGCAGCGATTTGCCTGTGTCGCACAACAGATGGGGACGGGTACCCATGCTAGCGATATCGGGACCGATATCGCAGTGTGTAAAGTAGACTTTATTCTGATCTGCCGTTTATAAACAGCATATAGAAGTACACTGCAAACTCAATGAAGTGAATAATGTATTAATTTATTGAAAATTCAAAAAAGCCATGCAAAGGAAAATGAACTAAAGACAGAAAATTGCTCTGACGTTGCGGCCACAGGCCTTGTTCACAGAGTCTGCTGTAGAAAATAGAATACAAACAAATCAAACTAATTCAAACAAATAGTTTTTTTGCTACTTGGCGAAATTGTAAGAAGGTGAACAAAAATATCGCGGGGGATATTAGAAAAATTTACATATATACAAACATACATATATATATATATATATATATATATATATATATATACATATATATATACACATATACACATACACGTACAATGCACATACATACATATAAACAAGTAGAACATGTCTAGAGTACAATGAGTTGAAATTACAGATTATGTCTGCCATAGACAAATTAACAGGTATACTGAAATGGGAAAAAGGCATTGGAGAGTGGAAAAAGGGGGGTAGAATGACTGGTATCAGCATAAAGTGTAGGAAGAAAAATAGTAGTGAGGAATAGAGTGTTGGAATAAACCAGGTATACTACCTGTCACTAATAGTTCTGTATACCAGGGAGAATGCTAAAAAGATAAGAATATAGGTATATATATATATATGTGGAACCAGAGATATATAAACTTTGAGGTAGAGATGAAAATAGAAGAGTTACCTGTATCAATATATTAGTAGAGATTGCATATATGGTATGAATGGGGTATCAGGAACGCCTAGGATATATTCTCTATACATGAAATAAGAATAAGAAAATCAGCCCAGTATATGCATAGGATAGGAAAGTCTAAAAGATGTGATCTTACCCGAGCCTGTGTGGACGCCGGCACTCACGTGCCTTGGCTGTATGGAACGGCTGCTGACAGCTGTGTTATGGCGCTTTAAATGCAGAGACAGATGGGATGGGACGGACGTCCCGGATCCACGTGGTTCGCCCCCATATGGTCGAGTCATTAGCGACCCGCGCATGCGTGGTGGCAGGGGATTAGGGGGAGAGGTGACCTAACGCGCCTGCGTGGTCAATACCCCCCTGTATTGAAGTGTGTCATATCACGGGAGAGGAGGTGATGTTGCACGCAGGCGCAAACAACACCTCCTCAAAGCCCGAACAGGAGAGGGTGTAAACGGGTAGGAGGGATCGGGTCGTGACGTCACCGCGCGAGCGGTCCTCACGACCGCCCCTGTTTTGCAAAGACAGCAGGTTGCCATGGAGTGAACCTGACGCCGCGCGCCTGCGCGATCGTCAGTGAGAGATTCAACAGGGTATTATCTCGAGCTGTCAGGGCCTAAGGAAGTGTTAGACCGTAGGAATGGTGGCAAAGTGTCATCATATCACACCCGGCCAGATGAGGCCTAGAGAATAGAAAAAGGGAAAGGAACCTAATGTAAATATAAGACATAAAGTAGCCGTACAGCCTGTACTAAGAGAATTAAGAATCGAAAAGGTAGAAGAAGAGAGGATGAAAAGAGAAGGAAAGAAGAGAGGAAAAAAGGGGGAAGAGAGGAGAAGAAGTGCAAAGTGCCGTACCAGTCTTACCCATCTGGACGGGATTTGGGAAGGGGAAGAGGAGTAGAGGAGTGAGGATCCATTTTATTGTAGATCATATATTCATGTCTGTTAGAAAAAATAAACAAAATGTTAGACCTCAATTACATAGACCATTCAATTTCCCTATTCAAACCAAACGGAGTTAATGTGTGCAGAGTATAAATCCAATAACTCTCTCTGTGTTTCAACAGTTGTATGTGGTTCCCACCCCGTCTTGGGCGTTCTATTTTTTCTAAAACTTGGAATCTAAATTGAGAAACTGAATGTCAAGCTTCTTTGAAGTGATGTGGAATTGGGAGCCAAGTTTTATTGCAACGTATTGTAGATTTATGACTGGCAATCCTATCCCGCACATGCTGTGTGGTTTCACCTACATATAACAAACCGCATGGGCACTTAACTACATATATAACGAAGTTAGAGTCACAGATATAAAAATCTTTAATTGGGTAGGATTTGCCAGTTCTGGGGTGGGTCACAGTGCTGCCTTTGATAACATTGTGGCAGGCCGCACAGCTGAGGCAGGGAAAAGTCCCTGCCCGTTTCGGGCCTAGAAAGGTTTGAACTGGATTGCGGTGAATCGGGCCTACATCCGCTCTAATTAAGCGATCACGTAAATTAGGGGATCTTTTCATACACATAAGAGGTGGTGGAACAAAAGGATCAATCTCTGGATGTGCTTTTTGTAGAAGAGGCCAATGTTTTTTAATGATATGTTGTACTTTAGATACTATAGGGTGATATTTGTGTACAAATGGAATTCGTTGAGATTGTGATTTGGATTCCGTAGCTGGATCGCTATAGTAGAGGGCTCGTTCTTTCTCTTGTTTCAAGAGCGTAAGAGGATAATTACGCTCTTGGAATTTTTGTGACATGGCATTTTAGCGCAGAGGTAGGACCTCCTTATCCTTGACAATTCGGCGTACCCTTGTAAATTGTGATCTTGGTAAACTAGTTGTTATGGCCTTCGGGTGGCAGCTGTTGAAAGAGAGTAATCCATTACAGTCAGTTGGGGATGAATATTTCCTTCAAATTCGTGGAACCGCGATGGGGTTAAACGTGGCCCCTGCGTATGCCAATCTATACATGAATGCCTTTGAGACATCACATGTATACCTCCACCCTCTTTTTGACAATATTATTTGCTGGTATCATTACATTGACGATGTAACGACACAACTATCCTAGAAACCTTCATCAGTGACCTTAGTTCCATCAGAGAGGAACTAACTTTTACTCATACCTTTAGCCACACAGAGGTAGTCTTCCTGGACACCAGAATTTCAAAAAATCAATTAGGCACATTAAGTTCTGACATCTATACTAAACCGACTGACTGTAATGGATTACTCTCTTTCAACAGCTGCCACCCGAAGGCCATAAAAACTAGTTTACCAAGATCACAATTTACAAGGTTCCACCACCTCTTATGTGTATGAAAAGATCCCCTAATTTACGTGATCGCTTAATTAGAGCGGATGTAGGCACAATTCACCGCAATCCAGTTCAAACCTTTCTAGGCCCGAAACGTACAGGGACTTTTCCCTGCCTCAGCTGTGCGGCCTGCTCCAATGTTATCAAAGGCAGCTCTGTGACCCACCCCAGAACTGGCAAATCCTACCCAATTAAAGATTTTTATACCTGTGACTCTAACTTCGTTATATATGTAGTTAAGTGCCCATGCGGTTTGTTATACGTAGGCGAAACCACACAGCATGTGCGGGATAGGATTGCCAGTCATAAATCTACAATACGTTGCAATAAAACTTGGCTCCCAATTCCACATCACTTCAAAGAAGCTCGACATTCCGTTTCTCAATTGAGATTCCAAGTTTTAGAAAAAATAGAACGCCCAAGACGGGGTGGGAACCATATACAACTGTTGAAACACAGAGAGAGTTATTGGATTTATACTCTGCACACATTAACTCCGTTTGGTCTGAATAGGGAAATTGAATGGTCTATGTAATTGAGGTCTAACATTTTGTTTATTTTTTCTAACAGACATGAATATATGATCTACAATAAAATGGATCCTCACTCCTCTACTCCTCTTCCCCTTCCCAAATCCCGTCCAGATGGGTAAGACTGGTACGGCACTTTGCACTTCTTCTCCTCTCTTCCCCCTTTTTTCCTCTCTTCTTTCCTTCTCTTTTCATCCTCTCTTCTTCTACCTTTTCGATTCTTAATTCTCTTAGTACAGGCTGTACGGCTACTTTATGTCTTATATTTACATTAGGTTCCTTTCCCTTTTTCTATTCTCTAGGCCTCATCTGGCCGGGTGTGATATGATGACACTTTGCCACCATTCCTACGGTCTAACACTTCCTTAGGCCCTGACAGCTCGAGATAATACCCTGTTGAATCTCTCACTGACGATCGCGCAGGCGCGCGGCGTCAGGTTCACTCCATGGCAACCTGCTGTCTTTGCAAAACAGGGGCGGTCGTGAGGACCGCTCGCGCGGTGACGTCACGACCCGATCCCTCCTACCCGTTTACACCCTCTCCTGTTCGGGCTTTGAGGAGGTGTTGTTTGCGCCTGCGTGCAACGTCAACTCCTCTCCCGTGATATGACACACTTCAATACAGGGGGGTATTGACCGCGCAGGCGCGTTAGGTCACCTCTCCCTCTAATCCCCTGCCACCACGCATGCGCGGGTCACTAATGACTCGACCATATGGGGGCGAACCACGTGGATCCGGGACGTCAGTCCCATCCCATCTGTCTCTGCATTTAAAGCGCCATAACACAGCTGTCAGCAGCCATTCCATACAGCCAAGGCATGTGAGTGCCGGCGTCCACACAGGCTCGGGTAAGATCACATCTTTTAGACTTTCCTATCCTATGCATATATTGGGCTGATTTTCTTATTCTTATTTCATGTATAGAGAATATATCCTAGGCGTTCCTGATACCCCATTCATACCATATATGCAATCTCTACTAATATATTGATACAGGTAACTCTTCTATTTTCATCTCTACCTCAATGTTTATATATCTCTGGTTCCACATATATATATACCTATATTCTTATCTTTTTAGCATTCTCCCTGGAATACAGAACTATTAGTGACAGGTAGTATACCTGGTTTATTCCAACACTCTATTCCTCACTACTATTTTTCTTCCTACACTTTATGCTGATACCAGTCATTCTACCCCCCTTTTTCCACTCTCCAATGCCTTTTTCCCATTTCAGTATACCTGTTAATTTGTCTATGGCAGACATAATCTGTAATTTCAACTCATTGTACTCTAGACATGTTCTACTTGTTTATATGTATGTATGTGCATTGTACGTGTATGTGTATATGTGTATATATATATGTATGTTTGTATATATGTATATTTTTCTAATATCCCCCGCGATATTTTTGTTCACCTTCTTACAATTTCGCCAAGTAGCAAAAAAACTATTTGTTTGAATTAATTTGATTTGTTTGTATTCTATTTTCTACAGCAGACTCTGTGAACAAGGCCTGTGGCCGCAACGTCAGAGCAATTTTCTGTCTTTAGTTCATTTTCCTTTGCATGGCTTTTTTGAATTTTCAATAAATTAATACATTATTCACTTCATTGAGTGTGCAGTGTACTTCTATATGTATACCAAAGGGATTCTCCCATTCACTAGCACCTCATCCTCAAATTAGTGTGCACGCCCCTCTTTTCTATTGTTTATAAACAGCAGGTAGAAATAAGTGAATAGCGCCCCCCAGCGTCAGAAAATCTCCGGGGTTTCAGGGCTAGCTGAGACCCTGGAGATCCTGATTCAGGACGGTTTTTCCGGTCCCCGCACACGTGATCACAGGTATACACCGTACACCGATGATCACGTTACAGTAAATTACAGTGTCGGTAAAAAATTATTTATCTCCCATCTGGCATGAACAAACATGATAAATCTCCTACCCGGTCCCCTCCGGTCCCCCGATGTCGCCAAAATGCCCCCCCTGATGCCCTCCCAGAAATCCAAGATGGCCGCACGCACAGCAGCGCGCCGGCCGCATTCACCCTACTCCTCTGATTTCTGTCGCATGTGCCATGACACATGCGACAGAAAACTCCTCCCCTGACCCTGCCAGGTCACCCCCTATGACCCCACCAGTGTTCCCCGGTGTCCCACGGTACCTGTGCAGCGTTGATCCCCCGCGGCCCTCCCCTTCACAATAGACACTGCCGCATGCACAGAGCGGCTGTCAGCTCAAGTTCCTGTGTTCAGACACAGTGAGTGGTGGTTATGCATCTGTAAGCTAAATGGGCGGCACGGTGGCTCAGTGGTTAGCACTGCAGTCTTGCAGCGCTGAAGTCCTGGGTTCAATTCCCACCAAGAACACCATCTGCAAGGAGTTTGTATGTTCTCCCCGTGTTTGCATGGGTTTCCTCCGGTTTCCTCCCACACTCCAAAGACATACAGATAGGGAATTTAGATTGTGAGCCCCAAAGGGGACAGTGTTCGCAATGTATGCAAAGCGCTATGGAAGTAATAGTGCTAAATAAATGAATGAATTAATATTATTACTGCAATGCCCTGCTCATGAGGTAAGGAACATAGTTGATCAGGAGAGCTATATACTACATTTCCAAATGGAGGCATTTGATTTTATAGTTGCCCTGCTGAATGACTACCAAACATGAGAGTCCATTATACGCCACAAGAAAACACATCTAAATAGCGAGCTCTGTTGTTTAGTATTCATTCAGCTGGATAACTGACCTTAAAGGGGTATTCCATCTCCAAGATCCTATCCCCAATATATAGTAGGTGGAATAGCAATAATATCATACCAATATTTGGAAATGTAGAATAGTTCTCCTGATTAGGCATGTCCTTACCTCATGAGCAGGGCATTGCAGCTTTGGTAGCAACCGTTACGACATGGACTCTGCTGCTGTGGACCCGGGGAGAGTGGGTGCAGATTCATTGCACCCACACTCCTCACATGGAGGGTCTGCACTCCTAGAAAATGGGGGATATGTTCCCGTTTGTTTCTTACAATAAATTTGTGAAAGAGGGAATGTTTTGGGGAGTTTTCTTTCAAATACATTTTTTTTGTCGATTTTTTTTTCGTTAGTACTGACAGTTTATGATGTCGGGTATCTGATAGATGCCATGACATCACAAACTGCTGGGCTTGATGTCAGGTGACTTTACAACTAGTATCAACCCCATTTATTACCCCGTTTGCCACTGCACCAGGGTACGGGATGAGCTGGGGTGAAGCGCCAGGAGTGGCGCATCTAATGCATGCGCCACTTCTGGGGCGCCTGCGGCCTGCTATTTTTAGGCTGTGAAGGCCCAATAACTATAGACCTTCCCACCCTGAGAATACCAGACTACAGCTGTCCGCTTTACCTTGGCTGGTGATCCAATTTGGGGGGGACCCTACTTTTTTTTTGTAATTATTATTATTTATAAAATAATTATAAAAAAAGAGCCTGGGGTGACCTCCACATTGGATCCCCAACCACGGTAAAGCTGCCAGCTGTGGTTTTCAGGCTACAGCTGTCTGCTTTACCCTAGCTGGCTATCAGAAATCGGGGGACCCAACATCTTTTTTTTTTTTAACTATTTTTTAAATAAAAAAAATTAATGGGCTTCCCTGTATTTTGATAGCCAGCCAAGGTAACGCCAGGCAGATGGGGTGGCAACCCGTAGCTGTCTTCTTTATCTGCACTGAGAATCAAAAATACCGCGGAGCGCTACGTCATTTTTTTTAAAGATTTATTTTTACAGCACTGTCATGTCAGGCAATCAAAATACAGGGAAGCCCTTTTTGTTTTTAGTTATTTAAATAAATAATTAAAAAAAATATATATACTCCATCCAGGACTGTATGCAGAAGTTTTTTGCTGAAAAAATTATGTGGGCTTCGCCATATTTTTGTATGCTAGCCAGGTACAGCAGGCAGGTACGGGCTGCCCCCAACCCCCAGCTGCCTATTTGTACCCGGCTGGGAACTAAAAATATAGGGAAGCCCTTTTTTTAATTAATTCTTGAATTTTATGAAATAATTAAAAAAAAAAAAGACGTAGGCTTCGCCCCATTTTTGTATCCAGCCGGGTACATCTAGGCAGCTGGGGATTAGAATCCACAGCACAGGTTAGCCTGAGGTTTCTGGGCCCCTCTGCTGCGAATTGCAGTCCGCAGCCGCCCCAGAAAATGGCGCTCTCATAGAAGCGCCATCATCTGGCGCTGTATCCAACTCTTCCAACAGCCCTGGAGCCAGGTGGCTTGTTGGATAATCATGAGTTAATACTGGCTTTGTTTTACTAGCCAGTATTAAGCCAGAGATTCTTAATGTCAGGCACGTTTGACCCGGCCATTAAGAATCTAACAAGCAAAAGGGAAGGGCACCACCCCGTGGGATCTCCTGGTATATCAAACAATAGATAATGACGAACAAGGGAAAAAGGATATACCAGCATGGGATCACCACAACAGAATATGGAAAATCAGTATTTTATTAGTGCAAGCAGAAAAAAACAGGAAAACACACATTTCCGCACTTAGAGTGTGGACACACAATATCACGGTTAAAAACACTTAAAAAGCCAAAGGCATGGAAACCATACACGCCAGGAATCAATTTCATGTGATAAATATAATAATCATACAGTGCAAATAAAGCAAAGGTTCTCTACAATATATTGCACAAAGCCCGGTCCCAAAACTGGTCTGTCTGTAATGGTGCCAAGTATATATGAGATGCAAGATATAAAGGCCGCTATACAGATATAGTCAGATTGCATCACCCCTACTATGTAGAATATATGAGCACATGGGTGAGTCATAGATTGTGCAGTATGTTGCCCCCATGTGCAGAAAACCCAAAATATAATAAGTCATAACAATGAAGGACCTAATAATGCACATATGCAGTATATATCATACTGAATGATTGTTGATAGAATATACACAAAACACTATAGGTGCATATAGAAGTCTGAGTGAATCTGCACACTAGTATAATACAACACGGGTGTAACAATAGAAGGCAGCACAATGAATATCTGTATTGGGCCAGTAAATACCTCATACAGCCAGTATCTCCAGAATATAAAGGATGTCTATCATACCTATAACTCCTGTAATATGGCCAAAGGCCTCCAGGACCATGCAGAGAGGCCGAGGCACAAATCAGGCTAAGGGTAGCTCAGGAGCGGGACCGTACTTACTACCCCCAAAATTAGAAGGCAGCCATGCATATGGAGTAGATAGAGAGAGTAACCCACAGGGTTCCTGGCGTAGAAACCCCACGCGTATCAACACGTGTTCAGTGGCTTCCTCAAGGGAAAGAGAAAGGCAATGTGTAGTGGTATCGTGTGTCCCATTTAAGGAACCATCATCAACACTCACCAGTGTTGCAGCTGGGAGATCCTGGACGCTAGGAGTGGAGCGTCGATGGTGGTCGCCATCTTGCTAGGTCACATGACGTGACGAACCTTCACCCCTGTCTCACACTGCGCATGCGCGAGGCAGCCAGCACTTCCAACCTTATCGAGATACCATTATGTACGGCACATAGATTCACTATAAGGTGGCGAAACGGCCCACAAAAACTGGTATGATCATAATTAAAAATAAATCGTATTTTAATAAAGGAGCCGATCAAAGCTATGCGCATGCGTCGATCACAAGGAGGAAAGGGCTATATTAACCCTATCATGGATGGAAAATTTAGATAGTAGAGGTTAGAGGAAATTACCGATATATAAAAAATCACATATACAGTAGGGAAACAAAAAGACCCCCATATATCTGCGTCTGAAACAGATCCAGACGTACCATCAGATCAGATATTGCAGAAGTATATTATTCATAGATGCAGATTTCCCTATCACTCAGGCGTGAGACACATATATATGCTGATTGTGTCCAAATTGACCATTGTACCAATATGTTTTAACTTATATGGTCCTAAATGACACAGAATTTGTTATAGGGTGGCGAAAATGGCCCACAAGGGCTGGTATTGTAGTCATGATTAAATACAGATCGTATTTTGGTAAAAGAACCAATCGGAGCTATGCGCATGCGTCAAACCACAGGGAGAGAAAGACTATATTAACCCTATCATAGATAGAGTGCTGAAATAATGAAAGTACTTTTATGTGGAGATTAGGGGAATTTGCTGGCATGTACATAATCACATATACAACAGGGAAACAAAGAGTCCCTCATATATCTGCGTCCGAAATAAATCCAGACATACCGTAAATGCAATTTCCCTATTACTCAGACGTGAGACACATACACATGCTGACTATGTCCAAATACCCCCCTATATTGTCTTATATGGTCCTAAATGAGACACGGTGCGCCGCGAAATACATGTATTGGACAGAATGGCCAAGGAAAAAATAGAAGTTAGACTTATCACCTATTGGTATAATACCAAATCACAGACTATGGGTGAATATACCCAAGGTCACCAACAAGGAACGAACAGTATGAGCATCCATGGTCAATAGACCAGAATGGTCGGCAAAGAGGAGGGGATATCAAGGACGCTGAGAAAACCGTATCAAGGGGCCAAATACCATTAAGAACCCCTTCTGTAGCCATCTACCAATGCTGATGTCACTATATAAGCGGAACAGTACAAACATAGTACGAATACTAAATCAAGAGTACCAAGAATAGTTGTAAAAGGTGGACCTATTAGACATCCATATGCAGATACTGAAATTGACGTCCCTTTATATATCCATTAGTAGAGGGGTTAGCAAAAACAGACCCGACCCGTATCACAAAAGGGGGGCCCAGGTATCACTGAGGGCTCCTTATATGGCCATCTACCAGTATTAATATCGCCATATAAGTGGGACAGTACAATCATAGTACGAATGCCAAATCAAGAGGACCGGGGGTAGTTGTAGAGGATAGACCCATTAAACATCCATATATAGTCTCTGAGACTGTCATCTCCCTAAACATAAAGTAGTATAGAGGTCAGTGGGAGCAAACCTGGTCCGTGTCATAAAGAGAAGAGCCAGGTATCACTGAAGGCTCCTTATATGGCCATCTGCCAGTATTGCTGTCACTGTGTAGACGGAACAGTGCGATCATGGTACAGATATCAAATCAAAGGGACTATAAGTAGCAATGACAGGTAGGCCCATTAGATATCCATAAATAGATGCTGAAACTAACATCCCCTTATAGATACAGTGAGGTTAGCAGAAGCATACTTGAGAGACATTGTGCTCATACAGGGCCCATAGTGCAAGACATAATAATACCCAAAAGCGATTTGCTGACCGGGACTGTAAAGGCACAATGCCGGAAAAGTCAAGATAGGTGATGCAGGCAAGTGGAGTTGCAGTTGGTTAATTATATTTAAAGACATTATACCCATCACAACTTGCGTGTATAATCGGCATGATAAAATATAATACATCAAGGGGAGATTGTTAACTCCCATGTACCAATTTGCACCTGTCCTTTGGAACTCTTAGATAATGTCAATGGTGACCGTATACAATTAACGGAAGTCCAATTGCAGTCTCTCCAACGTATCCCACTGTCACACTTTGGGATAGAGTAACAGCTCCCTTTCTAGCAGTGGGTCCACAGATCCTTCATATAGTTGTTGTAATGGGGAGTCCAAAGTGATGCCCTTGATATTCAAAGATGACGCATTTTCAGAAGAAGGCCTATGATTTCCCATTCATATCCTCTTCGTCTCCTCTTCGAATTTTCTCCTTCCTCCCGTTTTAAGTGGACAAGATATCTAGATGGGAGAGAAAGGATGAACTTAGAGGATAGAGACAGAATCCATCAGATGACATTATAGAACCCGGTATAGAGCAATTCTTCATTGAGACCATGTGGGGCTAAACTCCTAAGCGTGTAAATCAATCTGGATTCCTTTTTCAACAGCTCCTTAGTGTCATTTCCACCCCTAATGCTCGGCTTGATTGAATCCACAATAAGCACCTTAATCGTGGAGTACCAACCTCCATGGTATGTAAGGAAGTTGGAGGCCACTGAGGTAAGGGCTTTACCCTTCTTCAGATCCGTTCCTGCTGTGTTTATGTTTGAAAAATGTTGCTGCACCCTCCTCCTCACCTCTTGAGTGGTTTCGCCAACGTAGATTTTAGAACAATCACAAACGAGGATATAGATGGCATTTCTTGTGCGACAATTGTAGTAAGATCCACAGGTGATTCGCCTAGGGAAAATTGGCAAAGAGAGGTGACCACTGGCCAGTATATAAGGACAAATTGTACATGCCCCGCATGGGAATGTGCCTTTAAGTTTTACACCAGTTCCCAAGCTCTGCGTTGGTCTCTGAAAGTGGCTCTTAGAGAGGATACCCCTGAGGTTCTGAGCCCTTCTTGCTACCAGATTGGGTTTCTCACTGATGAAAGGGATCAGTTTTTTATCATTTAATAGAATATCCCAATTTGCCTGGAGGAGTCTGTATAGATCTTGCCATTGATTGTGAAAAGGAGTAATGATACTCACTGTAGTACGCTTGTTCCGTATTTTCGGTTGTAGCAGGGTTTGTCGTGTCATGGTTCTGCAAGCCTGCAAAGCCCCGGAAACCACTTGCTTTGGATATCCTCTCTTACGGAATCTGTTGGTTAAATCAGAGGCATAGATTTCAAAGTCAGAGTTTTCGCTGCAATTCCTTTTGACCCTCATGAACTGGCCCTTGGGTGTACCGTTCTTAACATGGGTGGGGTGGAAGCTGTTGTAATGCAGAAGGCTATTAGTGGCCGTTGGTTTACGGTACAAAGTGGTAATGATGTTATCGCCCACCCTGGAGACTTGGAGGTCCAGGAACTCTACCCTCTCCGTGGCTATACTGGAGGTTAGCCTGATGTTAAAGGTGTTGTCATTGAGGATAGCGATAAAGTCCTCACAGTCCTCCAGGGACCCGGACCAGAAGAACAGTATATCATCTATATACCTGAACCACCGAATCACATGGGCTTTGTAATGCTCTAGGGTATATACCTGCGTTTCTTCCCACCACCCCAAAAAGATGTTGGCATAGGGTGGCGCACAGCATGCCCCCATAGCGGTCCCAGATGTCTGCCGGTAATATACTCTGTCAAAGACAAAGTAGTTCTTGTCTAATACCAGATGCAGAAGATCCAGGATGAAGGAATCATGCCTTCTATTGCCGGTGGTTCTGTGGTCCAAATAGTGCGATACTGCCTGTAATCCTGTCTCATGGTTAATGGAAGTATATAGCGCCTCCACATCTAGTGTCACCAATAGGGTGTTGAGCGGGACTTTGAGTTTAGTCATCTGCTCGATTAGATGGGTGGAGTCCCTCACATTTGACGGTGAAGATTGCGCTAGGGGCTGAAGATAAAAATCCACATAGATACACGGCCTTTCGAAGAGGCCACCAATCCCTGACACTATAGGTCTACCCGGAGGTTCCGGCGGCCCTTGTGAATTTTAGGAAGCATATAAAAAGTTGGTATAACTGGGTATTTTGTTGTTAAAAACTTCTTTTCTTTCAGGGAAATGATGCCATATTCGTGGGCCGTGGACAAGAAGCCATCTAGATTTTGTTTAAAGGTGCTAGTGGGATCTGAGGGCAGTATCGCATAGCATTCCCTGTTGGAGAGTTGTCTCCTAGCCTCTCTTACATACATCTCCACTGGCCATAGTACTACATTCCCCCCTTTGTCAGCCTCCTTGATAAGAAATTCTTGGTTGTTATTAAGTTTGGACAAGATCTGTCTTTCACCTACTGTAAGGTTATTACCCTTATTATTATCGGGTTTGAGTTTTCCAATATCTTTGCAGACCCTGTTAAAAAAGATTTCTACCGCAGGGCAGAGACTGAGGGAGGGTGTAGCCTGTGACAAAAGCCGCCCTGTAAATGGTATTTTCTTACCAGTGTCTCTCTCGCTTTCTTCCAATAAATCCAGGAGGTCATTAAATACTTGGTGGTCCTCAGGTGGGAGCGTGTCGATAAGTTCAGGGCGACTGTAGAGATATTTAAAAGTAAGCTGTCTGCAAAAAAGGTATACATCTTTAGTGATGGTAAACTTATCCATTTTATTCATGGGCGCAAAGAAAAGCCCTTTGGCCAGTAATCTGCTTTCTGCATCGGATAGCTGATATTCGGACAAGTTCACAATTTGCAGATCATAATCCTTACCCTTCACCACTTCCGTCTCCGGCTCCTCATTTCCCTTTGAGGAGGCGACTGCCATGGGTGAGCCCCCCTGGCTCTTCTCCTGGTGCCTTGTTTTCCGGTGACCCCTCCTGGTGCGCTTTCCTGGTCGCTGGTATCGGTGGACAAAAAATCACTCGAGGAGGGTTCGGAGGCTACTGGAGTGATATCTGGTTCCCTGTTGGCCGGTCTACGCCTATTGCCCTTGTGGAACCACCTATATATGTATATGTATATGTATATATATATATATATGCCTTATTCTCAGCGTAGTCAGTTTTGTCCCTTTGAAATTTACTTTTTTTCCCCCTAATGATATCTTTTTCAAAATTATCAAGGATGCTCTTTAATTTGTTTTGGAATGGAGTTACAACTGTTTGTAAATCCTGTTGACGCAGAATGTGTTCTTTGTTGTTAATTTCTTCCTTTAATTGTGTAAGAAGTGAACGATCATGATCAATTAACATGTCCAAAAGTATGAAAGAGCATGTTTGTAGACCCTGCTCCCAGGTGATTCTAAACTGGGTATCAGTCTCACAGGCCGGGAATCTTTGTACCCTTAGACCTCTAGGTGTAATTTTGAGTTTTTTGTACTCTTCAAGAGTTCTGATGTTCCACCATACTTTCACTACCCTCTTGTGTAAGTTGATTAGGACCAGGAAAGCGCACCAGGAAAGACAGATCTTGTCCAAACTTAATAACAACCAAGAGTTTCTTATCAAGGAGGCTGACAAAGGGGGGAATGTAGTCCTATGGCCAGTGGAGATGTATGTAAGAGAGACTAGGAGACAACTCTCCAACAGGGAATGCTATGCGATACTGCCCTCAGATCCCACTAGCACCTTTAAACAAAATCTGGATGGCTTCTTGTCCATGGCCCACGAATATGGCATCATTTCCCTGAAAGAAAAGAATTTTTTAACAACAAAATACCCAGTTTACACCAACTTTTTATATGCTTCCTAAAATTCACAAGGGCCACCCGGAACCTCCGGGTAGACCTATAGTGTCAGAGATTGGTGGCCTCTTCGAAAGGCCGTGTATCTATGTCGATTTTTATCTTCAGCCCCTAGCGCAATCTTCACCGCCATATGTGAGGGATTCCACCCATCTAATCGAGCAGATGACTAAACTCAAAGTCCCGCCCAAAACCCTATTGGTGACACTAGATGTGGAGGTGCTATATACTTCCATTAACCATGAGACAGGATTACGGGCAGTATCGCACTATTTGGACCACAGAACCACCGGCAATAGAAGGCATGATTCCTTCATCCTGGACCTTCTGCATCTGGTATTAGACAAGAACTACTTTGTCTTTGACAGAGTATATTACTGGCAAACATCTGGGACCGCTATGGGGGCATGCTGTGCGCCACCCTATGCCAACATCTTTTTGGGGTGGTGGGAAGAAACGCAGGTATATACCCTAGAGCATTACAAAGCCCATGTGATTCGGTGGTTCAGGTATATAGATGATATACTGTTCTTCTGGTCCGGGTCCCTGGAGGACTGTGAGGACTTTATCGCTATCCTCAACGACAACACCTTTAACATCAGGCTAACCTCCAGTATAGCCACGGAGAGGGTAGAGTTCCTGGATCTCCAAGTCTCCAGGGTGGGCGATAACATCATTACCACTTTGTACCGTAAACCAACGGCCACTAAAAGCCTTCTGCATTACAACAGCTTCCACCCCACCCATGTTAAGAACGGTATACCCAAGGGCCAGTTCATGAGGGTCAAAAGGAATTGCAGTGAAAACTCTGACT
Source organism: Anomaloglossus baeobatrachus (assembly GCF_048569485.1). NCBI lineage: Eukaryota > Metazoa > Chordata > Amphibia > Anura > Aromobatidae > Anomaloglossus > Anomaloglossus baeobatrachus. Next base: position 230,253,002 of record NC_134353.1, on the reverse strand, counting down.
TTGAAATCTATGCCTCTGATTTAACCAACAGATTCTGTAAGAGAGGATATCCAAAGCAAGTGGTTTCCGGGGCTTTGCAGGCTTGCAGAACCATGACACGACAAACCCTGCTACAACCGAAAATACGGAACAAGCGTACTACAGTGAGTATCATTACTCCCTTTCACAATCAATGGCAAGATCTATACAGACTCCTCCAGGCAAATTGGGATATTCTATTGAGTGATAAAAAACTGATCCCTTTCATCAGTGAGAAACCCAATCTGGTAGCAAGAAGGGCTCAGAACCTCAGGGGTATCCTCTCTAAGAGCCACTTTCAGAGACCAACGCAGAGCTTGGGAACTGGTGTAAAACTTAAAGGCACATTCCCATGCGGGGCATGTACAATTTGTCCATATATGCTGGCCAGTGGTCACCTCTCTTTGCCAATTTTCCCTAGGCGAATCACCTGTGGATCTTACTACAATTGTCGCACAAGAAATGCCATCTATATCCTCGTTTGTGATTGTCCTAAAATCTACGTTAGCAAAACCACTCAAGAGGTGAGGAGGCGGGTGCAGCAACATTTTTCAAACATAAACACAGCAGGAACGGATCTGAAGAAGGGTAAAGCCCTTACCTCAGTGGCCTCCAACTTCCTTACATACCATGGAGGTTGGTACTCCACGATTAAGGTGCTTATTGTGGATTCAATCAAGCCGAGCATTAGGGGTGGAAATGACACTAAGGAGCTGTTGAAAAAGGAATCCAGATGGATTTATGGCTTAGGAGTTTAGCCCCACATGGTCTCAATGAAGAATTGCTCTATACCGGGTTCTATAATGTCATCTGATGGATTCTGTCTCTATCCTCTAAGTTCATCCTTTCTCTCCCATCTAGATATCTTGTCCACTTAAAACGGGAGGAAGGAGAAAATTCGAAGAGGAGACGAAGAGGATATGAATGGGAAATCATAGGCCTTCTTCTGAAAATGCGTCATCTTTGAATATCAAGGACATCACTTTGGACTCCCCATTACAACAACTATATGAAGGATCTGTGGACCCACTGCTAGAAAGGGAGCTGTTACTCTATCCCAAAGTGTGACAGTGGGATACGTTGGAGAGACTGCAATTGGACTTCCGTTAATTGTATACGGTCACCATTGACATTATCTAAGAGTTCCAACGGACAGGTGCAAATTGGTACATGGGAGTTAACAATCTCCCCTTGATGTATATTTTATCATGCCGATTATACACGCAAGTTGTGATGGGTATAATGTCTTTAAATATAATTAACTAACTGCAACTCCACTTGCCTGCATCACCTATCTTGACTTTTCCGGCATTGTGCCTTTACAGTACCGATCAGGAAATCGCTTTCGGGTATTATTATGTCTTTCACTATGGGCCCTGTATGAGCACAGTGTCTCTCAAGTATGCTTCTGCTAACCTCACTGTATCTATAAGGGGATGTTAGTTTCAGCATCTATTTATGGATATCTAATGGGCCTACCTGTCAATGCTACTTATAGTCCCTTTGATTTGATATCTGTACCATGATCGCACTGTTCCGTCTACACAGTGACAGCAATACTGGCAGATGGCCATATAAGGAGCCTTCAGTGATACCTGGCTCTTCTCTTTATGACAGGGACCAGGTTTGCTCCCACTGACCTCTATACTACTGTATGTTTAGGGAGATGACAGTCTCAGAGACTATATATGGATGTTTAATGGGTCTATCCTCTACAACTACTACCGGTCCTCTTGATTTGGCATTCGTACTATGATTGTACTGTCCCGCCTATATGGCGATATTAATACTGGTAGATGGCCATATAAGGAGCCCTCAGTGATACCTGGGCCCCCCTTTTGTGATATGGCGGGTCTGTTTTTGCTAACCCCTCTACTAATGGATATATAAATGGGACGACAATTTCAGTATCTGCATATGGATGTCTAATAGGTCCACCTTTTACAACTATTCTTGGTCCTCTTGATTTAGTATTCGTACTATGTTTGTACTGTTCCGCTTATATGGTGACATCAGCACTGGTAGATGGCTACAGAAGGGGTTCTTAATGGTATTTGGCCCCGTGATACGGTTTTCTCAGCGTCCTTGATATCCCCTCCTCTTTGCCGACCATTCTGGTCTATTGACCATGGATGCTCATACTGTTCGCTCCTTGTTGGTGACCTTGGGTATATTCACCCATAGTCTGTGATTTGGTATTATACCAATAGGTGATAAGTCTAACTTCTATTTTTCCTTGGCCATTCTGTCCAATACATGTATTTCGCGGCGCACCGTGTGTCATTTAGGACCATATAAGACAATATAGTGGGGTATTTGGACATAGTCAGCATGTGTATGTGTCTCACATCTGAGTAATAGGGAAATTTGCATTTCCGGTATGTCTGGATTTATTTCGGACGCAGATATATGAGGGACTCTTTGTTTCCCTATTGTATATGTGATTATGTACATGCCTGCAAATTCCCCTAATCTCCACATAAAAGTACTTTCATTATTTCAGCACTCTATCTATGATAGGGTTAATATAGTCTTTCTCTCCCTGTGGTTTGACGCATGCGCATAGCTCCGATTGGTTCTATTACCAAAATACAATCTGTATTTAATCATGACTACAATACCAGCCCTTGTGGGCCATTTTCGCCACCCTATAACAAATTATGTGTCATTTAGGACCATATAAGTTAAAACATATTGGTAAAATGGTCAATTTGGACACAATCAGCATATATATGTGTCTCACGCCTGAGTGATAGGGAAATCTGCATCTATGAATAATATACTTTTGCAATATCTGATCTGATGGTACGTCTGGATCTGTTTCAGACGCAGATATATGGGGGTCTTTTTGTTTCCCTACTGTATATGTGATTATTTATATATCGGTAATTTCCTCTAACCTCTACTATCTAAATTTTCCATTTATGATAGGGCTAATATAGCCCTTTCCTCCTTGTGGTTCGACGCATGCGCATAGCTTTGATCGGCTCCTTTATTAAAATACGATTTATTTTTAATTATGATCATACCAGTTTTTGTGGGCCCAATACAGATGTTCATTGTGCTGCCTTCTATTGTTACACCCGTGCTGTATTATACTAGTGTGCAGATTCACTCAGACTTCTATATGCACCTATAGTGTTTTGCGTATATTCTATCAACAATCATTCAGTATGATATATACTGCATATGTGCATTATTAGGTCCTCCATTGTTATGACTTATTATCTTTTGTGTTTTCTTCACATGGGGGCAACATACTGCACAATCTATGACTCACCCATGTGCTCATATATTCTACATAGTAGAGGTGATGCAATCTGACTATATCTGACTATATCTGTATAGCGGCCTTTATATCTTGCATCTCATATATACTTGGCACCATTACAGACAGACCAGTTTTGGGACCGGGCTTTGTGCAATATATTGTAGAGAACCTTTGCTTTATTTGCACTGTATGATTATTATATTTATCACATGAAATTGATTCCTGGCGTGTATGGTTTCCATGCCTTTGGCTTTTTAAGTGTTTTTAACCGTGATATTGTGTGTCCACACTCTAAGTGCGGAAATGTGTGTTTTCCTGTTTTTTTCTGCTTGCACTAATAAAATACTGATTTTCCATATTCTGTTGTGGTGATCCCATGTTGGTATATCCTTTTTCCCTTGTTCTTCATTGGCCATTAAGAATCTCCAATAAAGGGTTAAAAAAACACCACACAGAGAAAAAATACTTTAATAGAAATAAATACACAGACACATTAGAGACTCCATCTTTATTACCCCCTGTCACCCCTCCACGATCCTGCTCTTCTGTCTTCTTTCCCCTTCAACACATGCAGCTCTGCTCCATCAGACAGCACAGCTGCATGGGGGAAGACGCTGTGCTCCGTGCAGAAATCACTCTGTGAGAGTGACCACAGGCTCCCGTCTGTAAGCGGTGGCACGGGTTGCCATAGCAACGCTGCTCCGATGACGTGATTCCGGTGCCGCTGCGTGCTGGTAGCGGGACGTCCCCGTCACCGCTACCAAGCGCGTTGCTATGGTGATCTCCGTGATTGATCGGCTGTGTCAGCCGGTCAAGAGCCGGCTTCTGCGGACACTGGTAACTACGGTAAACATCGGGTAACCAAGAAGCCCTTTCCTTGGTTACCTGATGTTTACCGTAGTTACCATCATCCGCCCCACTCTCACGCTGCCAGTGCCAGTCCCCTGCACACATAGCCAGACTACACATCAGGTTAAATTAACCCGCTGTGTACTGTAACTAGGAGTGCAGGGAGCCAGCGCTAAGCGGTGTGCGCTGGTAACCAAGGTAAATATCGGGTTGGTTACCCGATATTTACCTTAGTTACCAAGCGCAGCATCGCTTCCACGTGTGCTGCTGGCTGGGGGCTGTGGTCACTGGTTGCTGGTGAGATCTGCCTGTGTGACAGCTCACCAGCAACCTGTGCAGCGATGCTCCAGCGATCCCTGCCAGGTCAGGTTGCTGGTGGGATCGCTGGAGCATCGCTTAGTGTGACGGTACCTTAAGGGAACGGGGAAGCAGAGCGGGGAGTCGAGCTAGAGCATGTCGCCGGTACACAGCGATACACAAACGTGCACCATGTAACAGAGAGATGCAATGACAGGTCCTACATGACGCGTCATAGCCATGTGACCAGTCTGTAGCCAATGAGATAACAGACACGTGACTGGTCACATGGCTATTTTTCACGTCACGATAGGTCCTGCATCACTGCTGGCAGTGCTGGTTACCGGGAGGATTCAGCGATCATTGGATGGAATAACGGCAGGAGACAGAGTGCAGGAGGGATCGCGGGGACCGGTAAGTGTTATGGCAATGTTTATTAACTGTATGTGTACATTTATAATGTGTTTTTATGTGTTTGTGATTGCCTCCTATTGTTTCCTATGCGGTTCGAGTTTGGTTCGTCGAACGTTCGCCGAATCGAACTCGAACGAGACGCCCGTTCGGCGAACCGAACTCGAGCCGCACCTCGACCGGTTCGCTCATCTCTAGTTATGGGCACTAGATACTGTAACAGGGTGTTTATTTAGAAAAATAGTCTGATTGCTATATTTTGAGTCATAGAGGAATTTTTCGCCTTATATGGAGTTATTAGTATCTCCTCCAGAGGCTTAGATAGGGGTTCTACTCAGGAGGGGAAAAACATCTCAGTCCGTCCCTAACCTGGTAATCATGTGTACAACTATGGGGGTGCAGCCTTATCATAAGTATAGGGGAACCTAAGTAAATGGCCGTACTGATACTGAAAATCACTATACATAGATAACATCAATATTTGTGGCATATGGTTACCGTATAGTGGTAGATAGCTGTCCTGTAGAACATATAATAGATTGCAGTGCAGTTATAGATGGGGAAATTCTTTCTGATGGAGTTGGTTTCCTTTCCTGTCTCTTCCATCTGGTCCAGACCAACATAACAACTTCTTACAGTCACGACTCGTCTGCAGAGATTACAGCAAAGACACATTTGACTTCTTTCATTTCCAGCACTGTCCTCATCTATTTCCAACCTGCACAAAATCCTTTTATTGTTGATACCCCAATGCTGAACTGCTGCTGGGATATGTGTCCCTATTACTGATTCTATTAGTATCCAACATAATGTCCACCACTCTCCCTCTTACAAGGTAAAATGCTTCCTTTGTTGTCTCTAGATGGTAAAATGCTCCATTAATATAATTATTATTGCCCTGTGCAAATGCCCTAGAAAACAGTGCCTGCATTTTGCCCCTAGAAAGTAATAATGCCCTCATTGTGCCAATTTCACAATCACAGTACACTGAACGCCCCTATAACAATAATGCTACTTAAATGCTCAATTTACGTTTAATAAATAATGTCTTGTGAGTTCCTCCCATATATAGTTCCCCTCTACACAGCCTAATTCCTCCCAGAGCTCCCACATACACAGCATAATAGATTCACAGCATCATATGAACAGCATGATGGACCGCTCATTAGCCCTCCACCTTTATAATTGCTCTCAGTAGCTTTAGTCACACTTTAGGATGACCCTTAATATTTCCCCCGAATATGAACCCTAATATTTGCCCCACACTCTATCATGGCCTACAGTATATCCCCCATACTCTATCATTACCCCCAGTATTTCCTGCACAATTTAATATAGCCCCTATTATTTCACCCACACTGTATGATGGACTCTAGCATTTTCCCTACACTGTTATATGGACCCAGTATTTTCCACACACTGTAATATAGCCCACAGGCTCCCCAAGAACAACAAAAAATCCTATACTCACCTACTCATAGATCCTGAGGAGGCCACTGGCAGAAAGGACTAACACAGTGATGTCGTTTTAGTGCCCGACAGGGCAGGCGCGATAAACCTACTCATCGCTGGGCCGTCGTATGGCGCGGTCACGGGCGGCCTAGCCCAGCTCCGTTGTCCCGAGGCGTACAGAAGATGGCAGTGGAGAGATGTTAAGGGTAGTAGTGAGGTGTTTGTCGTGACACCACCTGTGGTATACGGCCAGTGAATGGGCCGTTGCTGCTGTCGCTGTCCTCCGGGGCAGATGGTAGTAGCAGCAACGGATGGTATCCCTCTCCACAGGTAGAATGGGCCCCTGGGAGGATGAAGAGGGGAGTAGTAATGGCAGCTCGGAGCGGCAGTACGGCTAATAAAGAGTCAGACTCTATGGCTGCAGTTCCAGGTTGTTTACTCACTTTTTGTACAATGCCGCTCACCCAGGTAATACCGGTCACTTGCTATGATGGGCTCCGTCGAACTGAATCCATTTGGAGATCAGTCCAGTTTGGTGTTCCGTGGGTTTCTTCTTTAATGCCTGTCTGTGGATTCCCCAGCTTAAAGCTACAAGGGAACCCTGGGTTTCACGAGATTTCTTCTTGTCCCTATCTGCAGGTGCCGCGGTTCTGATGTGGGGTCCGGCTTGAAGCGAGGCCCCTGATCCTGTATGGCACTGTGCTGGAGGCCGCTTTGTGGTCAGAGAAGCTTGAAACTTTCCCTGTCCAGACAGATTCTGGAAAACCAACGTGAAGTATGACCTTCCCTAGGGTCCTGCCACCCTGTGTGGCATCAATTCCATGGGGGGCAGAGATCACTCTCCCCGCGGCAATCGTTGTGAACTTCTCCTTGTTCCCACCGGAGCACCTGTGTCGCACGTCTGCTCATTTGCTCTCCTGCTGGAGAACTCTAACTGTTGTGTTGGCTCCTGACTCCCCCTGCTGGCTGCACCTCCCCCTCCCAGGTCCTAAGCTAGTGGGACTGGGGGCCCCTGTTGAGGGCATCCTGTAAATGCCTTTCTATCGGCGACCATTTTATTACAATACCCTAGCACAGTCCGCAGTGAGAACAGGGAAACATGGTGTGTATTTGAGTGTGTAATGTGGCGAAACCGGAACTAACCTCATCAGGAACCAGGTTTAGCATTACACCCAATGTTGGGTGCAATAATCTGTGGCGACTGAAGCCTCAGGTGCGCCAAACTCCTCCACAGCAAATGACGGCCCTCCCAGGCCGCAGCAATTTAAAGTTGGAACACCGCATTTTGTATAAGCAATAAACAAATAACATTCTTCCTTTAATGGGAGGCACCATCAATAAACATTACAAACATATCAACTGTACACTGGTAGCATTTTCAAAGCAGCATCAAAACATTTGCAAGGTAAAAGCATTATCAAAATATTTCAAATAGCAAAAATATCAAAACAGTATCAAACATTTTCAAGTATTGGTTATAGCAGAATGCATTGTCATAAACCATTGTAATTTTAAAACTAGTGCAAACTTCAGGCATTTAAAACATTCATGTCATCATATAAAACATTTTCATAACCTTTTCAGTAGTTAAAAGTCAGCAGTAACATTTTAATAATAACTTTTGCATAGGCAAGAAAAAGAAAGAGTGAGAGAGAGAAACATGAAAGAAAAACACTAAAATAACAGTTAATCTTTCTTGGCTGCTGGTGGTGCCAGAGGGTTGGTCCCAACCCCCTGGCCCTGGATATTCGCTGCACACCTACGGGCAAAGTGTCCAACCTTATTGCAACGTCAGCAGATCGGCTGCTCATTAGCATCAAAGCGATCAGGTGCCGGTGGCAGTGGGGCTCTCGCACGCTGCCGCCAGGGGAGGTCATCAGCACTAGAAGCCAGTTCAATGGTTACGGGTGGCTGAGTCCCCTGCTGGGACTGCATGATTTTGGTCAAAGTAGCCATACCTTTGGTCAGTTCCTACATGCGGAGCCGCAGTTCGTCATTTGAGTTTCCACCCACAGACTGTTCCTTGACTCCCACTTACAGTGAGGTAGTTGAGGATAATCCTGGTGGCTTTAGCACAATGCTACAACGTTCCGGTTCTCGCAATGCTCGGGTGGTCTGGTCTTTGAACTCTGCGAAGCTGAGATCAGGGTTCTGCATGGACATCAGGCACATTTGGGTCTGGTGATTATCAGACAGGAGCCCCTCAATGAACTGGTCAGTAAGCCAATGTTGGGTGCAATACTCTGTGGCGACTGAAGCCTCAAGGGCGCCCCATCATCACACTAGGGCATTCAGTGTTTCTCCACACTAATATGGCCCTTAGTATTCCCCCACACTATAATATGTCCTCAGTATTTCCCTACACTATATATTCCCCACATTGTAATAGAGCCCTCAATATTTCTCCCACACTCTAATACAGCCCTACGTATTTCCCCTACACTCTAATATGGCCCCCAGCATTTTCCCCACACTGTAAAATGGCCCCAGTATTTGACACACACTGAAACATGGCCCCCAGTATTCCCCCACAGTGAATGGTTGCTACCAGTATTCCCCCACACTGTATGATGGCCCCAAGTATTGATGCCACACTGTATTATGGCCCTCAGTGTTCCCCCACACTGTAATATAGCCCCCAATATCTATCCATGAAAACAAATCCTATACTCACTTACTCTTAGATCTTGAGAAGTCAGCTGGCAGACAGGACCAACACGGTGATGTCGTCATGCTGGGACAAGCAGAGTCCCAGTGTGATGACATCATCATGATACTCCACATCCCTGCCTTGTATGTGAGTGTACTGAGGGAATGGAGAGCAGTAGTGCAGGGAGATCATGTGTCCCTGCTCTACCGCAGAGTTTAACTGTATTGGTGTGATGGGCTTGCGCATACAGTGTACAGAAACGGTAGAAAGATTCAGAATCCAAGTCCATATGTAGTAAAACTTTGGTTTATTTAGAAAGTCATGTTAAAAACATCCATGAAACCTATCATAGTAGCATGATACAGAAGACGCGTTTTGGACGTCTAACATCCCTAGTCATCTATCACAGTGAGTGCCAAACAGGTTTAAAAAGAACAATACCGGAAATTACATGGAAAGGACAAATCATCTGGACATCGCAATCAGTATAATGAAACGCAAATCAGTAAATATTATTTAATTTGTTTCTTAAATTCAACCCAAAAGGTGTTCTGGTATTTAGCATAAAAATCCATTTAGCTTCTTTCCTATGTAATAAAGCTACAGGATTCCCACCTCTCCTAAAAATACTGATTTTTTTCAATTGCATTAACTCTAAAAGAGTCCGTATTCCCGTTATGGATATCAATGAAATGTTGTGAGGCCCCCTCCCCACCGATATGGACTTGTACTGAGACCATCATGGATCATGCTTATTTTCACCCTTGATGGGATAATATATATCCATGGCACCTAGAATTTTATGTGACCTTGGGTGTATGTTTGCAATTCTTCATGATTTACTGATATTGTACCTCTATATGCCCATTTTCTTCCCTCCCCACCGATATGTACTTGTACTGAGACTATTATGGATCATGTTTATTCAAACGGGGAGTACATATGGCTAAATGGGTGGGATCTAAGTGTTCGGATCCTGACTATATGTGAGTATTACAAAATAGATGACCACCTGTTGGAACGTTTGGAGCCCGAATGATGAGGGAGGAGCCACTTACTCATATACTTTCACTGCACCCGCAATAGCATCCCCCTAGGATGTGACACGGAGGTTAGATTGCCGGATATATGTGCCACACCCAACTTCCGGCTGAATGGGAGATGGAACGCACTTGCGTTCCACTGAGGCCGCCGCCCAGGAACGATAACTAACTGGTAGGACATCACCCATTTGTTAAGCCCAACTTCCGGTCGGGTGGAGAGTGGAACGCTGTGCGTTCCACTGAGGCCGCTGCTTTAGATGACCTCATAACCACATCCCCTAGGATACACATGAGGGGTGGGTCGCAGATGCGATGATTGTAAGTTCCATTTATGGGGGTGTTTTCGCCCTGCTTGTCGCCTCCTTTTCCTTTTTTCTTTACTTTTTTTGGGCTTTGGTTTGAAAGTATTTGTGTTCCCCATTTGTGTTCCATTTGAGGTTGTTGCCATATCAGAATCAGAAACATCTGTGATACAATCAGAGGATTTGATCTCTGTAGAGGAAAAGCTGACTCTATTGACATTATCCTTTTAACGTTTGTTATTTTTTTGGATAGATCTACAGCCTCAGAAACGTCTCATTTTGTTAGACTGACAGTTGTATATTTGGTTAGTTTCAAAGTGCACAGTATCCCTTTTACATTTCCTCTCCTTCACAGCAGTGATTGCATCCTCCAATTTGGACAGGTTAATGTTAATCTTGTCTTTTAAAGTGCCATACGTCTCATTCTCTGAAAATTTGGTAAGATCAGTCCCAAATTTTTTAATATGTTCATCAAGTTCCTGAAGTTTAGTATGTTCTTTGTTCACGATTAATTTTATCAATTTTAAAGAGTAGTCAGATAACACATCATCCCATGATTAAATAAATTCTTGGTCATAGTCCACTGTTGGGCATTTCCTGATCCTCAAGCCTCTAGGGATCATGCAGTTTTTCAAATATGTCTGTGGTGTTTTATTATCCTACCACACTTTAAGGCAAGAAGTCATGAGTTTTTCCAAATCCCACATAAGGGAATTGAGTTCATTATGATCATCTGATACATCACGGTTATGCTTGCTCATGAAAATATTAGCAGCCTTATCCAGACGTGTCCGCTTGTTCACATTAAAAAATTTCTCCACAAAATGCGAAGTAGAATGAGTGATATTCGGCTCCATGATAAACCATATATTGATATAGTAAAGACAAATGACATGACTTTATAAAATGGTAATGAAAGGGAGCATGGAAAAATGGCATCAGTAGGGAAAAGAAAAAGTGATCCAGCTCACCACACACGGAGTTAATCCTGGGTCAGTTTTCGGATTGGGAGGCCTCCCTATCCATGCACCATCCCCGGATTAACTCCATGTGTGGTTAGCTGGATCACTTTTGGTTTTCCCTAGTGTACAGCAACAGTAGCTCAGGGCTCCTATGATCACGGGGCCCGAGGCAACTGCACTCTCTGGTAGCTACTCTACCGATCTGCTCCATGGAGTTTTTGCCTTTCTGCAGATCAACATGTTCGGCTATAAATTGAAATCAATGGAATTAAGTCTACCTTCAACCTTAGAACCCCTATGATATAGACAAAATGGGCCACCATAGACACCATTGCAGTACCTGATGTAATGCTGCTCATGCCATGTGACTGTATTTTGTACTGATGGCTAACCACATTCCTTTGTATGAAACTCATTGGCAGTACCCCGCACAGCTGCAGCAGCATTTGTGGTATTTTAACTGATGGTGGTTGAAATGGAGCCACTTTAATCATTCATTAATCTTGTTGATGGCTTATCAATTTTTTCTCATCTGCAATGTTTCTGGCAAAATGAAGTTTTGCCTTCTTTGAGTCCATTACTGCACTGTAATTACAATGTAGAAACTGTCAAAGCTATTTTGTATACTCATGAAAACAGATGGCAGGTACAGCTCCAAATGTTTGCTGTTTAAAGGATGGAAAGGTGTAAAGATGCTGTACGAATTAAATTACTGTTGCCAATAATAAGCTTCCTAAATCAGTCTCTGGAAAAACAAAACTTCTGTTACATTTTCATAGAATTCAATATTCTTTTCTGACTACTACTACTGCATGGTAGAACTTCATGAAATATATCATGCATTACCAGTAATATCACATTTTAACATTTAAAGGTGTTCTTTAGGTCATTTACTTAATTTGGCAAGAAGTGTAACTTGTGGAATCCTAACAATGTGTAATATACTCACAGTTAGGATTGAGCTGTTTCAACGCTCCTAGCACAAATCACATGATCATTCATTTAAAATTTGCATACTTACAATCACATGCCAATTACTTCTGTTCCGCTTCTCTTACCAGTCTCAGTTGAGATAAGTGGGAGCTTTCCCTGAGCTCAGCTTCAGAGTGAATATAGACTAGATGCTATTTCCCATACATAGTATGTACAGCATATACAGAGAATGAAGGAGACTTCCTATCTCTGTAGCATATGCTCAGAAACAACAGCAGCTCTTAAGATATTATATAGCAATGAGCAGAGAGTATATGACTTCAATTCCGGGAAGAAACAGTAAAGCAGCCGCATTGACTCTGTGTCTATCTACCTCTAAAGGGCACTTTAAACGCAGCGACATCGCTAGCGATGTCACTCGTGAAAGCACCCGCCCCAGTCATTTGTGTGTCATGGGCAAATTGCTGCCCATGGCGCAGAATATAGCTAGTACCCGTCACCCGTACTTACCTTCCTAGTGACGTCGCTGTGGGCGGCGAACAGCCTCTTTTCTAAGGGGGCGGTTTGTGCGGTGTAACAGCGACATCACACGGCAGGCGTCCGATAGAAGTGGAGGGGCAGAGAGCAGCCACATGAAAGACACGCCCACCTCGTTTCTGGAGGTTGCAGGTACGGTTTTGTTTGTTGTTCCTGGAGTGTCACACGTAGCGATGTGTCCTGCCTCAGGAACGATGAACAACCTGCGTCCAGCACCAGCAACGATATTTGAGAAATGGATGACGTGTCAACAATCAACGATTTGGTGAGTATTTTGCATCGTTAGCGGTCTCTCGTACGTGTCACATGCAGCGACGTCGCTAACGAGGCCGGATGTATGTCACGAATTCCGTGACCCCAACGACATCTCGTTATTAATGTCGTTGCATGTAATGGGGCCTTGAAGCGGGCCATACCCGCTGCGATATCATTAATGAATTATCGTTGGGGTCACGGTGTTTGTGACGCACATCCGGCGTCATTAACGATATCGCAGTGTGTGACAAGTATGAGCGACCTTAAACGATCGCAAAACCGGTCAAAATCGTTTGCCACGGAGAGGTCGTCCTGAAACTAAAAATCGTTCTCTGCTTATTAGCGATGTTGTTCGTCGTTCCTGCGACAGCACACATCGCTATGTGTGACACTGTAGGAGCGACGAACATTTCCTTACCTGCGTCCACCGGCAATGAGGAAGGAAGGAAGTGAGCGGGATGTTACGGCTGCTCATCTCCGCTCCTCCGCTTCTTTTGGACGCCTGCCGTGTGACGTCGCTATGACGCCGCATGAACCGCTCCCTTAGAAAGGAGGCGGATTGCCGGCCAGAGCGACGTCGCAGGGCAGGTAAAGCCCACTTAACTCTCTCTATCTTCCTTGCTTAATAGACATGGACAGCAACTGTGACTTGATCCCTTAACCCCTGCACAACATTTAACATACCTATACATCATGATCGGATAGATGTTCCAGACCGATGACGTATAAGTATGTCATGGGGATCATGTAGAAACAGAATATGCCTGCATGACCGCCACCAGCAGCTTGCATGCCCATGCCAACACAGGCTGTTAAAACCCATAAATGCCGCAATCAATAGTGACTACAGCATTTAGGAGGCTGGAAGATGAAGTGCCTTCTCCCATGCGATCGGCACCCTTGCAATGTAATTGTCAGCTGCTGATTATTGCAATGGCAACCCAACGTCAAATAATGACCTCCGAGTTTGCTACTTATGGTGGCCAGTTAGACCATGCTACTGAGCATGTGCGGGATTCCTATGGGTCTTTTGACACTATCTGAGCATGTCAGTGATGTGGCACGTTTCTTGTGGCCACCGTGACATCATCAGTGACATGGCAAGTTCCTATTGGCCATGTAAATATTATCAGTGACGTGGAAAATTTCTATTAGCCGGTTACATCATCAGTAATGTAGCAAGTTCCTATTGGCCATGGTGACATCTTTTGTGACGTGGCAAGTTTCTATTGGTGATGTCATTAGTGACGTGTAATGCTCTCATTGGCCAAAGGGGCTGGCTGCACGTGGTTCTTCCTTCTTCTGGGCGGTGATAGAGGGTGACACCCACATGAAGGTACACACTCATCTTTGTGCATGGAGCAACATACAGCTACCTTAGATAGGGATACGTAGCGAAGTCCTACCGGACTGATTGAGGGTCAGAGGCAGGTTGTGCTGAGGCGTCGCGGTCACATCTAGACTTAGTTAGGGTCAGAAGCCGGCTAGCCTGGGATCCAGAGATAGAGGGTTGTGCCACTTAGGAACCAGAGGTTAACCGGCTATCCCCTATTACAACCCGGTATAGGAGCAATACCCTACACACTCACATCTGCTTATACCCAGAGCGTATACTAGCAGAATACGGATAGTGTTCTGCAGGTCAACCCTTATTCATACTGTGTATGCTATCTATATTAACTTCTGTGAAGTCACAGGAGAGCATTGCGCCATCTTTGGTCCTGTGTATAAACAGGTTCCAGTCCATATATATTATTACCCGTATCGGGGCCTGTGAGGCAACAGAGTTCAGCTATATTCATATTACAGCTTCTGTATGGCCTAGAACACAGAAACTGTATACGCAGGTTCGGGGTACTTACTATACCTGCGTCTACATCTGTGTGACCTGTAACACAGGTGTATATTATTATTCGGGGAGTTGTTGAAGATCAGTATAGCCCTAGGCTATCAGCTGCAATTTTACCACCATTGCACAGTGGACCCTGACCAATGATATCGCTGTACTCTCACCTATGACCATATCAGTAGGTTCATCCATGACAGGTATGGCAACTGAAGTCACGTGGGTGTGGCGCTTGGGGGGATGCAAACATTTTTTTTATAATAAAAGTTTTTTTCACTATGTGATATCACTGCAGACTTATGAATGATCCCAGTGTGCACATACGGTGCACTATGAAAATTCACCGGTCTCTTAGCTGGGAATGGTGGTCATGTTACTGCAATTGTGCGAAATGCATGTTCCCTGCCAGAACCCAACTGGTGGCCATGGCCTCACTGAATACAAGTGTATGGATATTTAAAATAGATTAAAATTATATAAGTATCCAACAGAACATATATAAAGATATGTTGTAGGGTGAGACAGCTGGGAAACACCTATGGTCGTCAGGTACTACTGTGTATGCAAAACAGTATATGCAAATGATGTAAGTAAATGTAATATCAAGCATATATAGTAACAGATCAATTCAGAGTGGAGGGCCAGAAAAAAAATGATTACCTATAAATTAAATTACATAAGGTACAAAAACTATGTATAATAGTAAAAACATAATAAGGCTCACCCACCTAACACGATGTGCGTTTCACCAAAGCTTCATCCAGAGGAGGAAGAGCCATCAAAAAAGAGTTTCCTATTACTGTACACACAAAACTTTTTCAGCAGTAAGTATACAGCGATGCAGAATACAAAGATGGTAGGAAATTATTGGTGCCTTTTCTATGAGGAGTACAGCCGCGTATCATAGCCTGGCGCCACACACCGACAGCCAGTGGTGAACCTTGAAGTTCATGGGCTCCAATGGAAATGCTTCAAAAGGGTCCTCAATTACTGCAAGTCTTTTATAGCATTGCTCTTTTTGTATAGGCTAAAGGGACTTTTTGGGGTGCTTAGGCTCCAGGGCCTGGGTGCAATTACAACCCCTGCCCCTACTGTAGTTACATCCCACAGCTGCATGTTGTATGCAGCTGATCTACTCTGCAGTGAGATTTTAGAAGGTCATTTCACAGTAGAATGTGAACCGCCTTGACATTTATTATCTATGGCGTTTCTGTAAGAAATTAAAGGGAAACTCATCTTTACTGAATCAGAAATTAGAGAAATAACCAGATTTTGGTGTTTATCTTGTCAGTCAAGGATGAACTTAAATGTTGCGTCTATACTGCTGTTTTGCCATAATCATGGTAAAACCGCAGTGTAGTTGGTGCACTTTTTGAAAAATTGTGGCTAAAAAATGCAACCTGACAATAGTGTGTTAATTCGGCCGTGATTCTGTGATTCTGGTACGTATGTTATAGTTTTTATACGTACCAGAATCACGGACATACGCAGACCCATTAAAATCATCAGTAGTTTTTCACTGACCGTGTCTCCGTGCGGCATACATGCGTGTCTGTGATTGCCGCACGGAGAGATGTCCATTTTTTTCTGGCATCACTGATATCCCACAGACCACACTATAGTGTCATTCGTGAAACACGTACCAGAAAAACACATACATTGAAAATGAAATGATTTTTATACACACCTTCTCCAGCGCTGTTGTCTTTGGCCTCTGCTGGCTCCTGCTTCCTGCCTACCTAATTATTGTCATGCATATTCATTTATGCAAGTCACAGCCGAACCGAAAGTAGCTGCAGAGGTGACACAGCAGTGGCTGAAAGCAGCATCCGGGAGAGTTCAGCACCATGGACAGCAGGAGAGGGGACAGGTGAGTTTATCTCCATTTGCAATCACAGATCACGGAGCACGGATCACGGATTGCAAATGGACAACCCACGTGTGCTGTGAATCACAGCACACGGAGGGACATATGCGTTTTTACATGTCAGTGAAAAATGTCTGTTTTTTACTGATGTGTGAAACAGGCCTAAAGGGTGCTTTACACGCTACAACATCACTAACGATATATCGTCGGGGTCACGTCGTTAGTGACGCACATCCGGCGCCATTAGCGACATTGCAGCTTATGACACCAAGGAGCGATGATCAACGATTGCAAAAACGTCAAAAATCGTTGATCGTTGACACGTCGCTCCTTTTCATAATATCGTTGGTGGTGCATGCCGCTGGTTGTTCGTCGTTCCTGCGGCGTCACACATCGCTATGTGTGACGCCGCAGGAACAATGAACATCTCCTTACCTGCATCCAGCGGCAATGAGGAAGGAAGGAGGTGGGCGACATGTTCCGGCCGCACATCTCCGCCCCTCCTCTGCTATTTGGCGGCAGCTTAGTGACGCCACAGTGACGTTGCTATGACGCCGAATGCACCTCCCCCTTGAAGGAGGGATTGTTCGGCGGTCACAGCGACGTTGCTGAACAGCTACGGCAGTGATCACCAAATGTCGCACGAACGACGGGGGCGGGTGCTATCGTGCATGACATTGCTAGCTATCACTAGCAATGTCGCAGCGTGTAAAGCACCCTTAATAGTGATAACCTATTTCTGTTTTATTACACATTTGCATCTTTGCAAAGTAAAAAAGTGGATAGGTAGCAAGATTTGATGATCACATGCTATTTGTTCAGCAAAGTCAAGCAATACCACAATGAGAAGGTAAGGAGAGGTTAATGTGAAAGTGTCAAGCAATATGGTTGCTTTTCATACCATTTTCACCAAAATGACTGCTAATTGAATGACTAATTTACTAATATACAGCTATTTTACATCTTGAGTGTAACTTGTCTTTAATCGACCATTACTAGCTCATAAAGAACCACTTAGTTAGCGGACTTGTGACCTTCCAGTTGTCCAGTTATTAAATAAATTTACATGGAATAGAGGCATTATCAAAAGCAAAATATAGTTACAGAATGATAAGAATAAAATATATAAGTGGTGCAATTACAATATCAGGTGACTATGATTTACTTTTAGATTTCAATTCCATGTCAATTATTTAATAAGTGGGGCCTTTCATGAAAGCCTCAATAAAAGTTGAGAATTTTAGACATTCTTCATAGCACTTTATTCCAAGGCACAATCTTTAGAGCACAGACACAGATAAATGCAAAACATTAATGCAGGTGACAATTGCAAACGCTTTAAAACCTTTCAGGCATTATATGATTCATCAAAAACCCTGCTTTCATTTTTCACAGGGACCTGCAAAAAACACTTTGCTGTAGATTTGATATGTAAAAAACATTATGAAGCCATTTTTTTCCTGCTGGAGATATCTTACATGCACGTTAATCTCATTTTGAACTTTATTTTCTCTATGGAGTCAGATGAAGAAAAGTGGAAAGGGATAGATCATGAGATAAAAGGCACTTAGATGATTAGGAGAAGAAAAAGGATGAACATTCTTCTAAGGAATGTTCAGTGCAATGAGAATACATCAAACATAGGTGATACCTTTGTGTGCTTGAATTTCATATAATGTCTGAGGTCAATAAGTATGACAGCCTACAAACTACTTTTGCCAAGTAAAAGACAGATAAAAGCTGCAGTCAGAGAAACAGACACATACAGGGTACACAAAGATCGCCAAAGGCAGGCAACAATGACAAAATAGATTGATATGTTAACATATATTGTGTTCTCGTATCGATTGCTATATGCTTGTGTGACCCCGGCCTAAATACAATATACAGGGTACAGGGGACCCTCCATCTATCCTTCTCGATCACAAATATTTACTAAGTTCACAAAAAAGGTTATTAAAAAGTGGAATAAAAACAACTAAAAAAAAATAATAAAACAATATACCTGCCAAATGTGTTTTTACCCTTACAGGGTTTTTTTTTTTTTAAACTCGGTTTATTGAAGTTTGTACAAGACATGAAAATAGCAAAGCAAAGAAAAAGGACATACAACAAAACTGCTGTATATGACCATTCCATGACATAGCTGTCCTTTAGCATGTAAGCATCTGGAATGATAAAGGTAAACATATGTAATTTACAATAATCTCTGTAAAATCATTAAACTTTAATGAACAATAGCAATATAGCCACAAAATGGACTCAGTGACTCTTACATATATCAGCATTGGGTAATCGAGGTGGTTTAGAGTAAGAAATTTAAGTATCAACCAGGTCTCTCAAAGATGATCTAAGAGTTTTTATAGCCCTTACTGTTAAAGAAGAGTTAACCAGGCTTTATTAAACTTTTGTGGACATCCCCTATTCTTATATATAAATTGTTTGAATGACAAAGTGGTGTTTACCAGGTGGAAGCATTATTGAACGACTAGGAGTCCAGCTATCCATTAAATTGAGATCAATCCCCTTCCGTGCCGAAAATAAGTTTTTTTTCAAAAATACATAAGCATACCACAACCACTAATCTACATTTAGTATACCAAAAATACATAACAGGGGATCCAATGGAACATTCATCTCCAAAATTTCAGATAGCAAGTCCACAACCTCCCTCTAGTATGACTGGACCACTCGACAGGCCCAGATCATATCTCAGATATCATTTGTGATCTCCCTACATCTCGGACAACAATCACTCTGATGTATATCCATTCTACTCAACCTGACACAAGTAATATAGCTCTGCTGAATGATATACAGTTGAATTAGTTTATTGTTAATAGCTGGTGAGACGCGACTATGCGATTCAAGAATGTCACTGCAGATGATGTTGTCTACTGTAGGGATTTTCAATTTCCACTTGTCTAAGACAGGTAACAGACTGCTATGAGCCTTGGCATGAATGAGGGAGAAGTATAGACTGGAGATCAAGCCACCCGGCCCTTGGGACCGAACGATGCCAATAATCGGGAAGGAAGAAAATTTGGTATCTCTATCTGGAAATTGGGAATGAAATGAAATGCGTGCCATATCTGGAGGTACTTAAAAAAGTGGGAATGTGGCAACTCAAAAGTTGTTTGTAATTGAGTAAAAGAGTGGAACACGTTATTGTGCAGCAAATCACCTCTAGTAGCTACTCCCTTACTCTCCCAGTCCCAAAAACCACTGATTCCCATAAAATGAGGTCAATTCAAATTTAACCAAATCGGAGTCTCCAAAGGCATGTTTTCATGACCAAAAATGTATTTAGCAGGTGAGGTCTTTTAATGGAGAGAAAAAGCAAATAAGACTTAGGGGCCCTTTGCACACTACGACATCACAAGCCGATGCTGCGATGCCGTGCGCGATAGTCCCCGCCCCCGTTGCAGCTGCGATATCATGGTGATAGCTGCCATAGCGAACATTATTGCTACGGCAGCTTCACATGCACTCATCTGCCCTGCGACGTCGCTCTGGCCGGTGAACAGCCTCCTTCCTAAGGGGGCGGGTCATGCGGCGTCATAGCGACGTCAAACGGCAGGCGGCCAATAGAAGCGGAGGGGCGGAGATGAGCAGGACGTAAACATCCCGCCCACCTGCTTCCTTCCGCATAGCCGGCCGGGACGCAGGTAGGAGATGTTCCTCGCTCCTGCGGCTTCACACACAGCGATGTGTACTGCCGCAGGAATGAGGAACAACATCATAACATCAGTCTTTTCCAAATCATGGGAATGTCTGACGCTACTCTGATGATACGATTACGATGCTTTTGTGCTCGTTAATCATATAAAAAATGCTTTACACACTACGATGTCGACAGCGACGCCGGATGTGTGTCACTTTCGATTTGACCCCACCGACATCGCACCTGCAATGTCGTAGTGTGCAAAGTGCCCCTTAGTCCAGTTTGAAAATCCCCCACACTTAACTTAATATTATGTACTATTTGCAAGAGGCATTTTTGAGCAAGGGGTGTGGAATCAATGGCATAAATGGGGACCAGATTCTCCAAAATACTACATGTCAAGCCGTGCATACGCACAAACTAGGTATCAATTAGATTAACCCCTCCTCTGCTATCAATGAATACATCAACCATTTCAGGATGTTTTTCTTCCAAGCAAAACAATTTCCACTAAGACTCTTTACATCATAGTAATGACGAGGCTATGCAGATTAAGGGAATCTTAATCTGCTACCAAGAGGACTGGTCACAGAATGGGAGTATGTTCTTCCTGTGGTCAGACAGGTCACTTTGTTGGAGTTTGCCTGTACATGCCATTACAAAATAATAAAAAGACATCTAATAATAGACTTACCCTTGGCAGTATGGAAAGAGATAATTCCAGAGAAAGTATTTCCCTGACTTGTAATTATCACTCTCTCCTCACTACAAAGGTGGCGCTGTGCAGTAAATCTGAGAGGGGGAATCCCCTGACCACTCTATAATACATCTATTCATTTTAATGGTTAAAAAGACGCACCCTTGTTTTAGAGGAGGAAAAAATAGAAAAAAAATAAAATTAAAGTAAAAGAATGTGGTCATGACACACTGTTATTTTACTGCTGACAGTGTTACTGAGGTAATAATATCCCCAAATTCTGTCCTCATATCCCCCATTCTGGGTACCTTCCAGGTATATATGGCCCCTATTGTGGAATATGTATGTTCCCCATCATTATATGTGTGATCCTCCAATCTGGTGTGTGTATGTGTATATATATATATATATATATATATATATATATATATATATATATATATATATATATATATAATATATATGTGTGTATATATATATATATATGTGTATATATATATATATATGTGTATATATATATATATATATATATATATATATATATATATATATATATGTGTGTATATATATATATATATATATATGTGTGTATATATATATATATATGTGTATATATATATATATATACCGTATTTTTCGCTTTATAAGACGCACCTGATTATAAGACGCACCCCCAAATTTGGTGAAGGAATAGAGATTTTTTTAATAAATGGGGTCCGTCTTATAATGCCAGTGTCCGTCTAACAAATAATATAGGGTATATGTCCCTCATAGCCCCCTCATCCTAAAATTAGCCCCCTTAATCTGGATATGGCCACCTTATATTGAACACGTCCCCCAGTGATGCCACATTTCCCCTATGGCTGGCACACATCCTCTATGGCTGGCAGACAGGGCCACTGTGGCAGGCAGACAGGGCCACTGTGGCAGGCAGACAGGGCCACTGTGGCAGGCAGACAGGGCCACTGTGGCAGGCAGACAGGGCCACATCACCCTCTGTGGCAGGCAGACAGGGCCACATCACCCTCTGTGGCAGGCAGACAGGGCCACATCACCCTCTGTGGCAGGCAGACAGGGCCACATCACCCTCTGTGGCAGACAGACAGGGCCACATCACCCTCTGTGGCAGGCAGACAGGGCCACATCACCCTCTGTGGCAGGCAGACAGGGCCACATCACCCTCTGTGGCAGGCAGACAGGGCCACATCACCCTCTGTGGCAGGCAGACAGGGCCACATCACCCTCTGTGGCAGGCAGACAGGGCCACATCACCCTCTGTGGCAGGCAGACAGGGCCACATCACCCTCTGTGGCAGGCAGACAGGGCCACATCACCCTCTGGGGCAGGCAGACAGGGCCACATCACCCTCTGTTACATATCGCCCCCATGTTGCTGCTTTTAGTAAAATAAACTCTTTACCTTTTGCAGCACTGTTTTGTCTTGTGTCTCCCTCCTCGGGGTTGAACTCCTCCTGTCTCCTGCACTTCCTACTTCCTAGTTCTAGTGGAGGTCATGTGATCGGCATGGCAGAGTGAAATCTCTGTGTACCTAATCACAGCCAGCAGGAGGGAGACCCCGGCCAGACGCTGGAGGAGGTGAGTAAAGAGTTTATTATTTTACTATGGGCAGCAGCACGGGAGGCCATATCTAACACAGGGGGAGGGGAGATCCTGTGCAATCAAAGGTAAGCACAGGCAGATAATATGCACAGCTCCCTCAGCCCATCAGCGCGATGCAGTTTCAGCACCACGCTTCTGATGGACAGCGGCTGTGCATATTATATGAGCGGGAGAGCAGGAGATCAAACGCTGCCGCTCCCAGCCCCAAGCAGTCCCCAGCATCGCTTCAGAGCTGCCCGTACCTCCACTGGACTCTGTGTATATATATATACACACCCCCCCCGTATATTCGGATTATAAGATGCACCCCCTAGTTTCCCCCAAATTTTGGGGAAGAAAAGTGCGTCTTATAAAGCGAAAAATACGGTAATCTCTAAGTGCAATCACGGGCCACGGAGAATGGAGCCCGGATTGCACTTAGACAACCCACGTGTGCCGTGATTCACGGCAAACGGAGGGACATGTGCGTGTTTTACACGCCAGTGAAAAACGTCAGTGTTTTTCACTGACGTGTGAAACGGGTCTTATGTTGAAAAAAAGTTACTGGAGATGTTTATTTAGAAATAAATGAATTAAAAAGAAAAAAATATTGTATCACTGCATTCGTAAAAGTCTGGTCTATCAATATATGAAGTTACCCAATCAGTAAAATGCCGTAAAAAGAAAAACTGATCAAAAAGCCATCACAACACTGCACAAACATACAATAAGTAAAAATGCTTTATCTATTCCAGAATAGTAAGAATAAAAAGATGAATTCAACATAAAAAATGGGCGTCCCACAGCTTCATCGATGGAAAAATGAAATGTTACTAATTTCAAGTGACGCCTGCAATTAATATTTCTTACAAATGCAAATATTTTTTTTTACCACTTAAATAAAAAAAAACTGTACAAGATAGGAGTTGCCATATGTTAATGACCTGAAGAATCATATTGCCAGCTTATTTTACAGCACAAGGAATGTTGTAAAAACAAAACTCAAAATTATGTTGACAGAAAAATAGATATGGCTCTTGGAAGAACATGAGGTAAAAAAAAGTATAAAACAAAACAATTCTATTTTTCTTCTATATTTATATTGTAAGTATATTCTATATTTTTTTATCTATTAAAAGGATTCTGTCAGCAGGTTTTTGATACCTCATTTGAGAGCAGCATGATGTAGGCAAAAAGACTTGGATGCATCCCTTAGGGGTACATTGCACGTTGCGACATCGGTAGCATCGGCTAGCGATGCCGAGCGCGATAGTACCCGCTCCCGTCGCACATGCGATATCTTGTGATAGCTGCCGTAGTGAACATTTTCACTATGGCAGCTTCACACGCACATACCTGGCCTGCGACGTCGCTCTGGCCGGCGACCCGCCTCCTTCCTAAGGGGGCGGGTAATGCGGCATTACAGCGATGTCACATGGCAGGCGGCCAATAGAGGTGGAGGGGTGGAGATGAGCGGGACATAAACATCCCGCCCACCTTTTTCCTTCCGCATTGCCGGTGGAGGCAGGTAAGGAGATGTTCCTCGCTCCTGCGGCTTCACACACAGCGATGTGCGCTGCTGCAGGAACGAGGAACAACATCATATCTCCTATTGGTGCGACATTATGAAAATGACCAACGCTACACAGATCACCGATTTTCAATGCTTTTGCGATCATTTATCGGCGCATCTAGGCTTTACACGTTGCGACGTCATTACTGGCGCCGGATGTGCGTCACTTTTGATTTGACCCCGACGATATCACAGTAGCGATGTCGCAGCGTGTAAAGTACCCCTTAGTTTACTGCCTGCAGCCATTCTGACACAATGTGCATGCGTAACAGAGTCTACAAACCTGCTCTTGCCCTCACCAAGCTCTTTATAGAGATTGTACATTGACTGTGAAATGTCAGTCAGAGGAAGGGCATGCCAAACAACATGGCCGCTAGCGACAGCAATGATAAGGGTACGACTGCTAAAACAAATATAGCAAATTAAGAAAGATTGTACAGTGACAACACAGGCATGCATTAACTTTCTGTCTTAACCCTTACAACATGCTGACTTCAGCTTAAATACAAAAACCTGCTGACAGATTTTCTTTAATCACTTTGAACACTACATTTTAGCCAGAGTTGGAATATGACATTTCTAGGGTCCATATAAAACCACAACATTGTGTTGTTCAAATGCATCAAACTTGCGTCAACTTTGGGTTCAGGTGACCATGTTGATCCAGGTGCTGGGACCTTAATAGAGACCATAATACACATGTGCATAACAATACTTATGAAAATGTATTATTCTGTGAAATAAATAGCACATTTTACAATTGTATTATTCTCTTAGAAGCCTATAAACAAGAATTTGTGACTACAATAATTGTAGACAGATTGTGGACCATAGGTGTCTCAATTAAAGTGAACTCATATCTCTGAATACACATTATGTGAGTTTATTTTTCTTTAGCTGCTTATAAATGAAAATTAGTGCACAAAATGGTAGATTGCCTAAACTTTCTTGGAGTCACAAAGTCATTAAGATAACTACAGTATGTGGTTCATTTCATTGCACTTAAATTGGAAGGAAAGTGATCTTAATCATGTCCCTTGCAGCGGTGAATTAGCCTGTGGCACACTGATGCTACGATTATCTCTTCTACCTAATAGCTTATTTTGAAAAGGTCTAAAGTTTTTGGATAACAGCCTGTTAGTTGTAAGTCAAGCTGTCTATGAAACTTTGTAGCTAGGATATTGAATTTCATTATTATTATTATTTCTAACATGCTGTCACGTGTAATCAATGGTTGCTTAATGATAAAATTATCCAAAAATATCCATGCTGTCAGTTTAAATATGCTACTTTTGTATTAGTTGTCACTTACCCCATTTTTTCCTTAGCTGAGCCTCAAGAAGGATTAATCATGTTCATATATTATTGAATGAAATTATAATCGGATCATCTTATTGCACATATCTCTAGACACAATCTGGACATCATTGGAGAGTAATATCTTGTTATGGGAGTTACAGAAACAGCCAAGCAGCTTACCATAGAAATAATTCCACTTATTCTACACCTGAATGCAACATTTGGTGGACGCATTCCCTTGTGGGTCAAGGGACTACAGTTCTCTATATAGATGTAAGGTTAGATTTGTATCTAACAGAAATGTCTGACATAAGATGGGCTCATTGTGAAAATACCCTATGATGGTTTAATGCTCTTGGTCACAGCAATGAAATCCAGGGAACTATAAAATGACAGAGCAGCTGGGCCTATCTGAAAATCACAATGGATGTTTTACTAAGAAAACTAATTTTTACTCTTAAAGTGAACCTGTCAAGTGCAAATGTACCCAGAACTACGAGCAGTTCTGGGTGCATATTTCTAATTCCTGCCTAACCGTTCCTGTATACACTAGCATACATAAAGAAATCTTTAGAAAAAAGTATTTCTAAGGCCCCTTCACACGTCCGTGAAAAACACGCACGTGTGTTACGGGCCGTTTTTCGGGTCCGTGTCCCGTTTTTGTGTCCGTTTTTATGGTCCGTGTGGCACCTGTGTGAATTGCGTATGCTAGCCGTGTTTGTGTGTAGAACGTCCGTGTGTGCGTGTGGAAGTAACGTGTATGTGTACGTGGAATGTCCGTGTGTAATGTCCGTGTGTGTGATGCACAATGTCGTTTATAAATGTCGGCTGACAGCAGACAGAGTTGCACGATGAGAATGAACTCGGGTGAACTTCACCCGACTTCATCCTCATACCGCGGCTCTGTCTGTGTCGAGTACTGATTAGCGGTCACCTGTGAAGGATTCACCGGTGACCGCTAATCCCCCGAGTGACTGAAGTTTCCCCCCCTCTCTCATACTCACGGTTCCTCGATCCCCGGCGCGGCGCTGCACGGCATTCACACTGCTGCGGCGGCTTTTACTATTTTGAAAAAGCCGGCCGCTCATTAAACAATCTCCTATTCCCTGCTTTCCCCGCCCACCGGCGCCTATGATTGGTTGCAGTGAGACACGCCCCCACACTGAGTGACAGGTGCCTCACTGCACCCAATAACAGCAGCCGGTGGGCGTGTCTATACTGTGCAGTAAAATAAATAAATAAATAATTAAAAAAAAACGGCGTGCGGTCCCCCCCCAATTTTAATGCCAGCCAGATAAAGCCATACGGCTGAAGGCTGGTATTCTCAGGATGGGGAGCTCCACGTTATGGGGAGCCCCCCACCCTAACGATATCAGTCAGCAGCCGCCCAGAATTGCCGCATACATTATATGCGACAGTTCTGGGGCTGTACCCGGCTCTTCCCGATTTGCCCTGGTGCTTTGGCAAATCGGGGTAATAAGGAGTTAATGGCAGCCCATAGCTGCCACTAAATCCTAGATTAATCATGTCAGGCGTCTCCCCGAGATTCCTTTCATGTTTAATCTGTAAATTACAGTAAATAAACACACACACACCAGAAAAAATCCTTTATTAGAAATAAAAAACACACACATATACCCTGGTTCAACAATTTAATCAGCCCGAAAAAGCCCTCCATGTCCGGCGTCATCCAGGATGGTCCAGCGTCGCATCCAGCTCTGCTGCATGGAGGTGACAGGAGCTGCAGAAGACACCGCCGCTCCGGTCACCTCCACGCAGCAACTGAGGTGAGAAGCGCGATCAGCTGAGCTGTCACTGAGGTTACCCGCTGTCACTGGATCCACTAACAGCGGGTAACCTCAGTGACAGCTCAGCTGATCATGCGGCTGTCTTCATTTGCCGCGTGGAGCTGTCGGGAGCGGCGGTGTCTTCTGCAGCTCCTGTCACCTCCATGCAGCAGAGCCATTCAAACTCAAACTCTTTTTTAGGACCTGTAAAAAGAAGAACAAACCAACGAAGAGGTCGAGGAGGAGGAGGAGACTGGGGGATGACGTTGCGCTCACAGGTAAGGGTCCCAATTTAGTCGTTAACATCTCTGACTATACCTTGGCACCTAATGAACTGTCTTTACTCAACAAAGGCCTAACTTTTTGCCCTACACCCAAATGGTATTTTTTTACCCTTGAAAGTGACATGCAGCGGTTCTATAGGTCAGTCAGGCTCAAAACTCACTTTGGTTCTACTACGCTCCATAACATAGACCAACAACCACTCCTTAAAGAAACTAACATCAAAACATTGGGTCTTCACAATCCTAGTCATTATATGCCACCCAAGACATATCATGCTGTTGAAACATTCATAGCCTTAGTGGACCGAGACATTAAAGACAATATACACGAACACGAATTGGGCTTTTACCCTACACGTAGTAATACCAATACTTCAGAAAAATTGGCCATAACTTCCTTAAGGAATAACAAGGCTATAACTATAAAACCCGCGGACAAAGGAGGAGCGATCGTGGTCCAAAATACACATGACTACATTGATGAAATCAAACACCAACTTAATGATACCGTTACATATCAGAAAATACCTTCAGATCCAATATTTAAAATTCAACAGAAAATTCAAAACTTTTTATCTATTCACCTCGACAAAGGTACTATTGATCAGACCACCCGTACTTTTCTCACTAAACTACATCCCGTAACACCGGTATTTTATACATTACCTAAAATTCATAAATCACTCATTAATCCTCCGGGCCTACCCATCGTGGCATCCACAGAATCTGTTCTTTCACCTCTATCAGTTTATCTAGAGAAAGTTCTTACCCCCCTGACTAAAAATACCAGGTCCTTTATCTTGGATACCAACAATTTCCTACAAAAAAATCAGGGACCTGAAACAAGTCCCCTCTAACAGCTTCCTCTGTACCTGGGACGTAAGCAGTCTATAAGCTTCAATTTCACATCATAAAGGCATCAGGGCAACCAAAATTGCACTCAATAGGACTAACCTGAGGCAGGACTCAATCGACTTCACTGTAGGCCTCCTCGAAATAGTCCTTAATGAAAACTATTTTCTTTTCAAAGACGATTTTTACATTCAGAGACACGGGACCGCGAGGGGCTCGAATGTAGCCCCGGCCTATGCAAATCTTTTTATGGACTACTTCGAGGGACGCTTTGTTTACTCTTACCCATCCTTTGATGAACTGGCGTATGTATGGGCTCGCTACATAGACGATATATTTTGCATCTGGCAGGGAGATTTGGAAAGCCTGTTATTATTTGACAACCATATCAACAATGTGTGGCCTGAGCTCAAATTTACGCTAAATCATCATCAGGGAGAAACTAATTTTTTGGACACATACATTAAAAAAGACACAGCGGGCAACCTATCTTCAGACTTATACCGCAAACCGACCGATCGGAATTGTATGCTTCTGTACAATAGCTGTCATCCTAAATCGACTAAGAACAGTCTACCTAGATCTCAATTTACAAGAATCACGAGGATAGTATCAGACGAAAACACAAGAGAACAGAGACTGGAAGAAATGTCCAATCGGTTCCTAGAACGTAATTATCCAATAACACTACTCAAGACAGAAAGAGAAAGGATATCTACTATCACCCCCTCAGAGAAAGATACAACAACAATAGAGAGGGTACCATTTGTACACACGTATCACCCGTCTATGCCTAAAATATACAATATCATCAACCGCCACTGGCCGTTACTAAAAAAAAGCATACCCGGAGATAGGGCCATTTATACTCCCCCCTATCATGTGCAAGAAAAGACCCCAAAAAATAAAGGATTCCCTGGTCAAAGCGGATATTGGCAGCGACAAGAAAAATGCACAAACCTTCCTAGCACCAAAACGTACTGGTACTTTCCCTTGTTTAAACTGTCCATCTTGTTCGAATGTGATAATAGGAGACCACTTCACACACCCTAGGTCCGGCAAAAGCTTTCAAATAAAAGAATACTTTACATGCGAGAGTAATTTTGTAGTATACATAATCAAATGCCCCTGTGTACTATTGTATGTCGGGGAAACAATTCAACATGTTGGTGACCGCATTGCAAGCTATAAGTCTACCATTAAGTGCGGAAAATTATGGCTACCTATTCCACACCATTTTCACGAAGCTAAACATAATGTAGCGCAATTGCGGTATCAAGCCATTGATAAAGTATATAGACCCAGACGCGGAGGGAATCACATTGAGCTCCTCAAAAAAAGAGAGAGCTTTTGGATCCACAAACTACAAACTCTAACACCCAAAGGTCTAAATAGAGAGATAGATTGGCTAACATAATCATAAGAACAACCTTATTGATTTGCCCTGAACCGTACTAACCATGTTATAATATATGTTTTGCAGAAAACTTGAGAAACATCATCTTCACCTTTCCTTCTTCCATCGTACACTCACTGATAGATGGTAACGTATAAATCAGCACCTTCTATTTAGTCAATTATATATGGTAATGTTAATTCACTCTGATAGTATATTGGGACCCTTCCTTTTGTTTGTGTGCATTAATCCTCAATAATTCTTATTCTAGGTCATGCTCTCCTTCTATACCTCAAAATGATTGTATGTACACTAATCACTATTGTACTTTGACAGAAAGATGAAATCATTGTGTATATGACTTTGTTTTATATTGCATTTGCCTTATATGTCCCTATACCTCCATGTACTCCATGTAATACTACACTACCATATACATTAACTATATAGATAACACTGTATCCTCCCTCTGGTGCTAACTGCCATTTCCTACCCGCAGACTGACATGTTTAGTGTCCTCTTCTCAAACTCCCTATCCCTATATGAATCTACAACGGCGCGTTCACGATAAACGTCTTCCAACGTCTAAGTATGAATTTTACCGTACCGCGCATGCGCGGGCGCTTCTATTCAAAGCTTAGCGGTACCGCCGATACACTAGTATAAACGCCGATCGCCAATGCGCATGCGCTGGCGTCTCCACATACTTCCGGGTTGTGGCGTTAAATAGCCCACAAACCTGACAACACACTGCTCTAAGCCACAGTCTGGGAAGACGGCCGCAAAGGTATGCAACATTCATATCCGTTCCTAATCTCCTTTACCTCTAATCTCATAACTTTACATTCCTCCTTCTGCTTTTCAGAGGATTCCACAACCCACTGTTACACTCATGCCCTAAAGCCTACAGGTAATATGTCTCACTTCATGAACCTTAACTCTAAATATCAATGTACTCTCCTCCTGTATATAATACTGTTACTAAAACCTTTCCTTCATGATTCCAGATGATAATAAGCCCCTTATACTCCTAAGCAAATGCTCACTGTATGTGACCTTATTCACCTACTGCAAACTTAAGGTAATGATTAACAGGGGATCCACTATGTGGGAATGCAATATACCATGCTTTACCCTACTGATCGCAGATTTCCTCATCTTTTAGGGACCACGAGTCATTAAACTCTCCCCATCTCATAAGACAAACTGCAAGAGTAATTTATTTGCTAATACGAGCAAGGTAACTTGCTCCCCTCCCCCGTAGTGTTAACCCTATACAGAGACACTATCCCCTCATAATCATACCCTTTATCTGCAGGGCTTATATTCTGCGACTACTATAATCGTTTTATCCTGGGTGGATTTCCTCACTATCGCTGCACCTAAGAAATCATCTAAAAAAGGAAAAAAATTCCCCTTGTGAAACTAGCTCATCTATGAATGGAGGTATGCCAATCTTTCATTTATTGTCATATCTTGCCTTTCATGTTATTACTACTACTTTCATTTTCTGCAACGTTTTGAGAGTTATTTCAACTACCAATATGTTATTACTGTTCTTATCCTTTAATTAATTATGACATGATTGTTCATGTAACTGTGTACATATGTATATGATCTGTAAATATGCCTTTTTCTTGTGATATATGTAAATAGTGATTACTTTTTCTTTACCCTCTTCCAGTGTGACTTGGTATGAAGAAGCCCTAGGTTTGGGCCGAAACGTCCCTTAGTCCCTCCCACTTACATTGTTCATAAATAAATACACTTATTTTTGCACGATAAAAACAAATCTGTTGATTTTCTTTTACCTCTACCTCATGCTGATGAGAGTGCAGTGTTTTGAATTAGAATTCTATAGTTTGGACCTTGGTCCTCTCACTAGCACCTCAAAACCACCTTTTGCAGTGGCAGTGTTCACACCATATATACCTTTACTATCACTAGAAATAAAAACACCAAACGGACACGGACTATAGGTAGATGCTTACGTGTTTACTAACGTGTGTGCACATACCCATAGACTTTCATTGTGTCCACGTGTGCGTGCTCCGTGCAGATAACGGACATGCATCCGTGCAAAACGCAAACACATACGGATCACGGACACGCACACACGGACATAATGAAATAACGCACGTGTGACCACAATCATAGATTAACATTGGTGCACGTTTGGCCGTGTCTCCGGTATATACGGAAACGGACCAAACACGCACGTGTATCACGGACGTGTGAAGGGGGCCTAAAGATACTTTATGATATGCTAATGAGCACAGGGACTGGTCACAAGGCCGTTATTCGCACCGACTAGTACACCCTCTTAGCATGTTAACTGTGCCTATTGCCCAGCATCATCAGTGGTGATGTGCGTACCTGTGTTCATTGTCACCGCTTCAGAATGTTGGGTTTAGGGTCAGTGCGCATGATTAAAAGCTCTGTCACTTCCAGTTATGCGGGTGTACGCGTCCTGGCTTTAAAGAGGTCTAGTGTGCATGGCTGGAAGTTAGGTGACTTCTGAACATGCGCACTGACCCTAAACCCAGCATTCTGAAATGGTGACAATGGACACAGGTTAGTGCATCAGCACTGATGATGCTGGGCAATCGGCATTGAATATGGCATGTTAGCATACTAAGTGGGTAGTCAAGTTAGGGAAAATAATGCCCTTGATTTTAGTCCCTGCGCTCATTAGCATATTATGAAGGATCTTAGAAATACTTTTTCTAAAGATCTCCTTATCTATGCTACTAGATGCTGGGACAGTTAGGCAGGGATTAGCAATATGCAGCCAGATCTGCTCTTGGTTCTGGATACATATTGCATCTGACAGGTTCCCTTTAAGATGTCTTAAGGGTGCTTTACACGAGACGACGGATCGTGCGATGCATCGTCGGGGTCACGGTTTTCGTGACGCACATCCGGCATCATACACGACGTCGTCTCGTGTGAAACCTCTGAGCGACGCAGTATCGCTCACAAATCGTGAGTCGTGTACTCGCCGCTCAGTTTCATAATATTCTTTATTTTTACTTGTGCCGGTTGTTCATCGTTCCCGTGGTAGCACACGACGCTCCGTGTGACACCACGGGAGCGATGAACTCTGCTTACCTGCGTCCTACGGCTCCCGCCGGCTATGCGGAAGGAAAGAGATAGGCGGGATGTTTACATCCCGCTCATCTCCGCCCCTCCGCTTCTACTGGCCGGCGGCTGTGTGACGTCGCTGTGACGCCGAACGTCCCTCCCCATTCAGGTAGTGGACGTTCGCCGCCCACAGCGAGGTCGCTCAGCAGGTAAGTACGTGTGACGGGGGTTTCACGACTTTGTGAGACACAGGCAGCGATTTGACGTGACGCACAAATGACGGGGGCGGGTACGATCAATTGTGAAATCGCACAATCGGTCCTCCCGTGTAAAGCAGGCTTAACTCACTGCTCAGTGCCAGGTATCACTGGATCTCATACGAAAGACTTATTCTATCCATATGATTGTAGTAGAAACTCAATTTAATACTGTAACCAACTGGCTATTTAATCCCATTTTTAGCCACTCATCCAAAGTTTCCCTTTGGATGGGTGGTTAAAACCATTTCATTATTAGTCTACAAATTAAGCAACTTTGTATATATCTTATCAGATAAATCTGCTTCTTTCTCTGCCAAAATTGATAATTCATTATCAAAATTCTCAATTCTGAGGTAAAATCTGCATTCTGTGAAAGCAGACTTTCCAATTACTGAAATAAGAAATGAGAGCTGCTACTGATAATCTATCTAGATATAATTGAGAGGAGGAGGGAGAAGTTCTGCCTCTAACTTCTAACTCCTCCAGTCTACATAGAATTGGAAAAGGAAATTCAAAAAGAAACCACAGAGAAAAGCAAAAGAGAATATTCAGCAAGGAAATACTTAACTCAAGAGCTGGGACTCCAAACATCCATCCAGCTAGCAATAAAGGAGTGTGCATAATGAATGTAAATAACTCCTCCCAAGATGTGATAGCGCAAAAAAAATGAGGAAGTGAAAACACCTGAATGGAAGTTAAACAAAAGAGTAAGGCGGGCTTTGCACACTACGACATCGCAGGTGCGATGTCGGTGGGGTCAAATTGAAAATGACGTACTTCCGGCATCGCATGCGACATCGTAGTGTGTAAAGGCTCGATGATACGATTAACGAGCGCAAAAGCGTCGTAATCGTATCATCGGTGCAGCGTCGGCGTAATCCATAATTACGCTGACGCGACGGTCCGATGTTGTTCCTCGCTCCTGCGGCAGCACACATCGCTGTGTGTGAAGCCGCAGGAGCGAGGAACATCTCCTACCGGCGTCACCGTGGCTTCCGTAGAATATGCAGAAGGAAGGAGGTGGGCGGGATGATTACATCCCACTCATCTCCGCCCCTCCGCTCCGATTGGCCGCCTGCCGTGTGATGTCGCAGTGACACCGCACGACCTGCCCCCTTAATAAGGAGGCGGGTCACCGGCCAGAGCGACGGTCGCAGGGCTGGTGAGTGCATGTGAAGCCAGCGTAGCGATAATTTTCACTACGCCAGCTTTCACAAGATATTGTACCTGCGACGGGGGCGGGGACTATAACGTGCGACATCGCAGCATCGGCTTGCGATGTCGCAACGTGCAAAGCCCGCCTAAGGCAAAGGAAAGACAAAAGAACTACCAGAGATTGGACAGAGACAAAACAGGCTGTGGTCCAACGGAGAAGGAAACCGACTACAAACTCAGAGGTCATTGGAATGAGCCCTGGAGCTGAGCCAGGGTAGGGTCACATGACTGTACTTTCTCCATCTGAGCAAAATAGTCCAATTATGCTAATAAGACTCTGATAAAAGTTTAATCAGAGTGGGATCTATTTTTATTAGAGTTGGAGATTAAAAAAAAGAAGTGTCACCACCTTCTCTATTTTGTCAGGCCTTGAAAATTGAACCACACTCAGATCTCCTCTGAGTGTGGTCTGATATTTTTCACAGACCTGTAGACATGAAATACCAAGTGTGATCCTATTCTAGGAGGCAAATCATGCATGCTGCGATCATTTCCTCGGAACATACAGTCCAAGAAAAAAAACAGACGTGCACTGCCTCATTCATTAACATTGGTCTGCGTGTGATCAATTTTTTTAGCAGCTAGCGCTCAGACTGAAAATACGGTTGTCTGCAAGAGCCTATTCCCTCACCTATACTAAGAAGGAAAGGGCCTTAGCACTAATTAATGGGTAATTTCTATCTTCCTAAATGGGCAAAATTGCAAAGTCCTATTGAATGCAAACAACCATTTTAATATTTCATTTATTCAGTATTAAAATGTAGTGCTTTTCTCCCAAAATCTTTTTTTTATTATTTTATGGGTTTTTATGAATTCATTGTCATGCGGACATGCAAATACTGCAGTCTAGAAGCAGTGGCCAAATATGTGCATGCTCCTAAGTTTTTTGTTACTGAGGCTGGCAGTTATCACTGAAGCTCACTAGTAGCTCCTGATCTAGACGACCCTTAGCTTCATTGTGTTTCAATAATGCAGAGGCTCTGTCTTAGGCCCCCTGCACACATTCGTGTCTCAGATACATGTGACATCCATTTTCACACATAGTGGAGACACACGTAGACCCATTAAAATTAATAGGTTTGTGCACACGTGCGTGTTTTCCCATGTGTGTCTGTGTGGAGCATACGTGTGTCCGTGTTCTCTACATGGCGTCATGTCCATTTTTCTACGGCAGAACGGGTGCAACATGGACTGCACAGACTGCAAACTGATGTGCTCCCTGTGACGTCAGTGTGACACGTACCAGAAAAAAACACATGTCTGTGAAATAAAATGCTTTCCTATACTCACCTGTCTCCAGCACTGATGTCTCCAGCACTGCTGTCGCTTGCTTCTGACCCCTGATCATTGCATATTCACTGCACCTCAGACCAGAAGCAGCAGCAGTGCCGGACACAGCAGCACCATGAACAGGCAAGTATATGGACATGCTGTCAGAATGTTATGCAGACGTCACACAGATAGCACACTGACAGCACACTCTGAGCAAACACACATGGACACACACACATACATATATGCACCCATGGACCATGACAAATGTGTGTGTTTTGCACGGACGTGTGAAAGAGGCCTTAAGCAGAATTAGAGTGGACAAAGTTCAGGCCAGCAGAAACACAATGCTGCAGGTCTAAACTGTCAATAAAGAAGGCACGCTCAGCACTAAGTAATCAGGGAGATGAAAGGCTGGGAGCAGTGTGATTCTGAAGAATCATGATTCAAAAAATCCTTTAGGCACTTCAGCCCCTCTACAGTCTTTATCTGCACTGCAGTGCCCTCTTTTTTATTTCAGGATTGTAAAAAGATGGAATATCCTAGCAGCGATATGACATCGCTTTATATCTGGGAAAATCCCTTAAGGGTGCTTCACATGCAACGACATATCTAACGATATGTCGTCGGGGTCACGGAATTTGTGATGTAAATCCGGCGTCATTAGCTACGTTGTTGCGTGTAACAGCTCCAAGCGAGTGTTAACAATCAAACATACTGACCTAATCATTGATCGTTCACGTCGTTCATTTTCAAAATCTCGTTGGTCATTGTGGACGTAGGTTGTTCGTCGTTCCTGAGGCAGCACACATCACTATGTGTGACACCCCAGGAACGACAAACAGCTTACCTGTGTCCTCCGGCAACGAGGTGGGCGTGTTGTTAATGCATTTGGTCCCCTCCCCTCCACTTCTATTGGTCGGCCGCTGTGTGACGTCGTTGTGACGGCGCACGAACTTCCGCCTTAATGAAGAGGTTTTTCGCCGCCCACAGCGACGTCGCTAGGAAGGTAAGTATGTATGACGGGTGTTAGCGATATTTTGCACCACGGGCAGCGATTTGCTCGTGACGCACAAACGACAGGGTCGGGTGCTTTCACGAGCGACATTGCTAGCGATGTCGCTGCGTGTAAAGCAGCCTTTAGAGAAAAATAGTTGAATACATTTGTATTATAGTTGCTAAGAAATTTGTAAAATGGAAATTATTCACTAATTTCTGTTGTATACAATGTAAGACATTCTAATCCACTATTTTAAATGTTTGTATTACTAAGGCTATGTCAAAATGATGACTTTAGTCTCACAAATTTCCTGAAGGGGAACCTTATGTAACTATGGAACACCTTGTATGCAAGTCAGTAACACATATTATATCACAGATGCACACCACACCGGAAAAGAAGCAAGAGCCGGCATGTCCAACATCCTCTGACTGTAATGCAGTGTGGCTGATGCTGAACTCCATTATGACAAATATACTGTATATTATAGAGCAATTCAATGTCTATCATCTAACTGTTCCAGATGCATTAAAGAATCACCCCAATCCTCAACTATGATTTTAGTTTATAGTTAAAATTCACTTAGTTTTATTTTTCAATATTGTACTTTTATTTTTTTTACCCAGTCGGCATGTTTTCTCCTTCTCTATCAGAAATACCCTATTTCTATTGTTTAATTAGTGCTATAAAAATGTTTTTTTTTTTGCTGTGTGAATAATTAAACTGAATTACTATCCATATGGGGAGGATTGTTTATGATTAAATAATTTACCAAGCAAATATAGCAATATATATATGGAAACCTTACATTACATGATAACCTAAGCAAAGAGTGAATGGTCAGCATTCTCTGCAAGTTCCTACCGTTGTAAGCCAAAAACGATTGGGCACATGACAAAGAAGCAGAACACATTATGAGGTCCCTTTTTACAGAGAATATCACAAATAATTATTAGAGTACATATTAGAGTACAATAATACAAACAAATGTGTTCCTATGGAGGCTTCACTCTTGAGTTGAACAATGAAGGTAATCTAACCCTAGCATAAACCTCAAAGTCCATCATTCTGTTTATTAGATTATATATCTGCTTGTCAAATCATCTACAAGTTTGTGTTTACAAAATTTGTCAAGCTACAAAATATGAAAAAAAGAAGTTAGTTAATGTTGTGATGTTTCATTTAGCCATGGTTCTTTATACACTGTGTGCAGAATTATTAGGCAAATGAGTATTTTGATCACATGATAATTTTTATAGATGTTGTCCTACTCCAAGCTGTATAGGCTTGAGAGCCAACTACCAATTAAGTAAATCAGGTGATGTGCATCTCTGTAATGAGGAGGGGTGTTGTGTAATGACATCAACACCCTATATAAGGTGTGCTTAATTATTAGGCAACTTCCTTTACTTTGGCAAAATGGGTCATAAGAGAGATTTGATGGGCTCTGAAAAGTCCAAAATTGTGAGATGTCTTGCAGAGGGATGCAGAAGTCTTGAAATTGTCAAACTTTTGAAGCGTGATCACTGAACAATCAAGCGTTTCATGGCAAATAACCAACAGGTTTGCAAGAAGCATGTTGGGCAAAAAGGCACAAAATAACTGCCCATGAATTGAGGAAAATCAAGCGTGAAGCTGCCAACATGTCATTTGCCACCAGTTTGGCCATATTTGAGAGCTGCAAAGTTACGGAGTATAAAAAAGCACAAGGTGTGCCATACTCAGGGATATGGCCAAGGTAAGGAAGGCT
Organism: Anomaloglossus baeobatrachus; assembly: GCF_048569485.1. NCBI lineage: Eukaryota > Metazoa > Chordata > Amphibia > Anura > Aromobatidae > Anomaloglossus > Anomaloglossus baeobatrachus. The sequence continues at coordinate 230,214,578 of NC_134353.1, read as the reverse complement.
GAAAAACGACCACCTTTGAACAAGAAACAAAAGATAAAACATCAAGACTGGGCCAAGAAATATCGTCAGACTGATTTTTCAAAGGTTTTATGGACTGATGAAATGAGAGTGACTCTTGATGGGCCAGATGGATGGGCCAGAGGCTGGATCAGTAAAGGGCAGAGAGCCCCACTTCAACTCAGATGCCAGCAAGGTGGAGGTGGAGTACTGGTATGGGCTGGTATCATCAAATATGAACTTGTAGGACCTTTTCAGGTTGCAGATGGAATGAAGCTCAACTCCTAGACCTACTACCAGTTTCTAAAAGACAACTTCTTCAAGCAGTGGTACAGGAAGAAGTCAGTATCGTTCAAGAAAAACATGATTTTCATGTAGGACAATGCTCCATCACATGCATCCAACTACTCCACAGCGTTGCTAGCCAGTAAAGGTCCAAAAGATGAAAAAATAATGACATGGCCCCCTTGTTCACCTGATCTAATTCCCATAAAGAACCTGTGGTCCCTCATAAAATGTAATATCTACAGGAAGGGAAAACAGTACACCTCTCGGAACAGTGTCTGGGAGGCTGTGGTGGCTGTGGCTGTGGTCGTAAACAGATCAAGCAACTGACATAATCTATGGATGGTAGGCTGTTGAGTGTCATCATAAAGAAAGGTGGCTATATTGGTCACTAATTTTTTGGGGTTTTGTTTTTGCATGTCAGAAATGTTTATTTCTAAATTTTGTGAAGTTATATTGGTTTACCTGGTGAAAATAAACAAGTGAGATGGGAATATATTTGTCTTTTATTAAGTTGCCTAATAATTCTGCACAGTAATAGTTACCTGCACAAACAGATATCCTCCTAAGATAGCTAAATCTAAAAAAACCACTCCAACTTCCAAAAATATTAAGCTTTGATATTTATGAGTCTTTTGGGTTGATTGAGAACATAGTTGTTGCTCAATAATAAAAAAAATCCTCTAAAATACAACTTGCCTAATATTTCTGCACACAGTGTAGTCTATATATACGGAACCTAAAGACCCACCTCTTCCGACAAGCCTATAACCAAAAATAACCCTCAGACCAGTACACCACTGTGCAACCACCTCTGTTTTCACCTACTGTCCCCTCACCCATCCCTTGTAGACTGTGAGCCCACGCAGACAGGGTCCCATTTCCTCCTGTACCAGTCTGTTTTTGTAATGTTCTTGATTGTTGTACTTGCCCTATTATGTATACTCTTTTCACTTGTAAAGTGCCATGGAATAAATGGCGCTATAATAATAAATATTAATAATAATTTGGAGCGCTATAGACAATAGAAAACTGACGGTGAAACGATGGCTCCACGCTCATTCAGCCAGCAGCTATCTCTCACAACTCTTCCATACACAGGAATTCTCGGAAAGAGATCTGCTGCCAGATTCTTGCCAAGAAATGAAGGATTGGGAGGTCGAAATTGGACATGCCAGATCCTTATCTCCTCCGACATCACTTATTGTGGAGAATCAGGAGGCTCCCACACACATTAGATTGTTGGCAGGTTTGGTTCACTTAGTTTAATGTGTATAGGGAACTTTAGAGAAGTTAAACTATAGAATCACCTACACAGAGAGGAAATACTGGAAGATACTAGTTCGACATTTAAAAAACAGCTTGCTGCTTACCTAAAAAGCAAACGGGAGTCGGAGTTATAATTAATCTGCCAAATAATGATGTAGAATTATTTAAGGATGAACTTTATTGATTTTTTTTTCTTTGTTACCCTAGGTAACAACATAAGAAGTATTTTCTTTTGTTTTCTTTGGAAAATACTTTAATTCACTTTTCACACATTAATAAATAAAGAGATCATCTTGACATTGAGAGATTTGCTTTGCCAATTAGCAAAGCCTATGCAAAGTTCCCAGGAAGAGAAGTCTATGTGAGGAATATACAATTACTTGTTAGAAGGCAGAAAAGGTGAATATTTTACAAGTCAGAAAGCTAGTCTAATCTGTGTCATACTCCTTACATTTTTTCAGCCCTCATTAGCTATCTTTAATACAGTTTTGGCACAAATAAGTTAGTTTAGCTGTTAGCTGGTAGACGTGCTGATTTGTAAATACTTCAATTCTTGTTCCTGCTTTAGTGCTAGTTAATGAAACATGGCAGAAATCTATTAGGCACGCGTATGCTACCATGCTAATCACAAAAAAAGATTGCATGAAGGGCCATTAACTCTAAAGGGGTACAAAGTGCCTCCTTGTAAGAGGTCTGATTGCTTACCTGCATTGTATGGGTGTTATTTTTCACTGGATCAAAATTAAAAACAGTAAAAAAAATATTGTTATATCCTTACATCTTATCCAAATAATAATAATAGTATTATTTATTTATATAGCACCAAACATATTCCGCAGCACTTTACAATTCAGAGGGGGCATGTGCAGATAGTATCAAAGAGTAACAAAATTCAACAGATACCGAGGGGAGTAAGGGCCCTTCTCGTAAGCTTACAGTCTATGATGGAATAGGGGAGGCACAAAAGGTAAATGGTAAAAAAATGCTTGCCATATATAGTCCAGCCATCAATATAATAAAAGGGTGTACAAATCCAGCTTCATGAACCAATCACCAGCCAGAAATTCTACAAGTACAGATATAAAGTGTAAAAAAGCACTGTATATGAAGGGTATGCAACCAGATGATACAAGAGACGAGAATTGTAGGAAAATTTAGTAAATGGCACAAGGGGAATAGTAAAATGAGTGAGGTGATAGGCTAGTCTAAAGAAATGGGTTTTTAGGGCCAGCTTAAAGGTGTGGATGTTGGGAACTAATTGAATTGTTCTTGATAGTGCGTTTCAGAGAATTGGCAGCTTGCGGGAAATCTTGGAGACGGGATTGGGAGGTGTAGATAATTGAGAATGTCAGTCTTAGATCACTAAATAGGAGAGAAAAGGCGCAATAGGGTCTTACCCGATATATTGGGCAAAAATCATATAGAAGTGGTGCACTCACCTGATCAGGTTGTGCCAGTCACAACTCCTTTAACAGCTTGAGAGTGAGCGCCTGAGCGGTCCAGCAGCAGCCCTGTTGCACAAATATAACATCAAAAGAAAAACTGAAGAAAAACAGGTTTTTTGCCGCGCTTGAAGACCACAGACATTGATGTCAAACAGTTGATTCCTTTTATTTCATTCCTACGCGTTTCGGAGACCCCAACTGTCTCCTTCTTCAGGGAAAAGAACTTTTCCCTGAAGAAGGAGACAGTTGGGGTCTCCGAAACGCGTAGGATTGAAATAAAAAGAATCATCTGTTTGACATCAATGTCTGTGGTCTTCAAGCGTGGCAAAAAACCTGTTTTTCTCCAGTTTTTCTTTTGATGTTATAGTCTTAGATCACTAGCAGAATGTTAATAATAAGTAAGTCATATAAAAAGCATAATTCTGTCACACGTAGAGGACTACAACAGACTTGGAGCTTTATTTTGACCTAAGGGATAATGAAGGTGCATGCTAATGGAGTGTAGCTGAGCCCAACATGTAAACACAAAAAAATATAGCAACACTCATTATCCTGTAGGAACGTTTTTATTGCTGCATTCCATTCAGTGTAGGAGAGAAGCAGAGATCATGCCTATATGGAAAATGGGAAAGGAGAAATGCCCTGGTGAAATCCTGTAGGTTGACTGTGCCTCAACCGCTGTTCAGGTGCACAATCCTCCTACAGGCTTTCACCAGGACATTTTCCCCTTCCCAGTGGCCATATAGCCGGTGCACTAACCAGATTGTCTTCTACTACCAGACATGCAGACATTGTACCTCTAATTCACTATACTGGAATAGATGTATTGCAATCTTTTCATCATACACCTTCTCATAGGTATTCTAATAGGTATTGCAATAGGCTACCTGTTTTGGACCATAAATATGTACCAGGAACATCACTATACCTAGCCATAATTGGTGTCATATTCTCAGGCAGAACGCCACAATCTACAATCGGAATGTTTGGCTCTTGATAACTTACAATATCCAATGTGTCACAACTGTATAGTATATTGCACCTACGACAATGCACTCCAGCTTACTCAGATATATGCATAATTTATTTCTAGCACAGTTATACACTAAGTAACAGCGCTAGCAACATTGCTGCTGAGGCACGACTTTTGTGGCGTAACAGCGATGTTGCTAGCGATGTTGCTGTGTGTGACATACAGCAACAATCTGGCCCCTGCTGTGAGGTCGCTGGTTGTTGCTGAATGTCCTGGACCATTTTTTAGTTGTTGCTCTCGCGCTGTGAAGCACACATCGCTGTGTGTGACAGCGAGAGAGCAACAACTAAATGTGCAGTGAGCAGGAGCTGGCTTCTGCGGACGCTGGTAACCAATGTAAATATCGGGTAACCAAGGAGCCCTTTCCTTGGTTACCCGATATTTACCTTCGTTACCAGCATCCGCCGCTCTCAGCTGTCAGTGCCGGCTCCCTGCTCCCTGCACACATAGCCAGACTACACATCGGGTAATTAACCTGATGTGTACTCTAGCTAGGAGTGCAGGGAGCCAGCGCTAAGCGGTGTGTGCTGGTAACCAAGGTAAATATCAGGTCGGTTACCCGATATTTACCTTAGTTATCAAGCGCAGCATCGCTTCCATGCGTCGCTGGGGGCTGGTCACTGGTTGCTGGTGAGATCTGCCTGTGTGACAGCTCACCAGCAACCCGTGTAGCGATGCTCCAGCGATCCCTGCCAGGTCAGGTTGCTGGTGGGATCGCTGGAGCGTCGCTTTAGTGTGACGGTACCTTTAAGAGGACTATTTCCCAGTACTATCCAATAGCCACAATATCCTTGAAAAAGGCTCATGTCAGAAGCCGAAACGTCACATGAAATCTGTAGCCACCTGTTCATGCCTTTGAGTATACAACACTATTAAAATCAATTTGAATGAGAAATATTTTCTATCTCAATTTTTGATGTCATTCCATTTACATTGTGTGCCAAAGTCTCTAATTTTATGTTATGTTAGCGGAATGGAGCTCACGCGTAAGGTGATAGACAGAGATGAGGGAGGCGATATGGTGCAGAACAGATCTGTGGATGTATTGTGGGTGAGAGTGATAAGTTTATATTGGACCCTGAATGAGATGAGCAATCAGTGCAATGACTGGTTAATCAGTGCAATGACTGGTCAATCACTGCAATGACTGATTAGAGGCATCAGTGAAGTGGATGGAGAACAAAATGATCCTGGCTGCAGCACTCAGGATGGAATGGAGAGTGGAGAGTTAAAGAAGTTGTCCGGCCTCAAAATATTTTTTTTCTTTAAGCTAATCTGTGCTGTATTGTCATTTAAATCACCCCTATATTATTTTTTTTTTGTTGCTAACTTTTGTTCCTCTTGAATTTTCACTTTATTCTCTGCAGCTCTTTGTTTACCTGCAGCTCAAGCAAACTTGACATGTTTGACAGCCGAACTTCACAGTCACACCCGCTCTCTGCCCGCACATTGGCTGTCAATATTCTGCCCGAGCATCTGATAAATAAATGAATACTATATAATAAAAATTATATATAGCCCCTAATAGGGCCTTGCAAAAATATTCAGCACCTTTACATTTTTCAACCTTTTCTCACATTTCAGGCTTCAAACATAAAGATAAAAAATTAAAATTTTATGGTGAAGAATCAACAACAAGTGGAACACAATTGTGAAGTTGAACAAAATTTATTGCTCATTTTAAACTTTTATAAAAAATAATAAACTGAAAAGTGGGGCGTGCAATATTATTCGGCCCCTTTTAGTTGATACTTTGTAGCGCCACCTTTTGCTGCGATTACAGCTTCAAGTTGCTTGGGGTATGTGTCAGCTTCACCCATTGAGTGACTGAAATTCTTGCCCATTCTTCCTTTGCAAACAGCTCGACCTGAGTGAGGTTGGATGGAGAGCGTTTGTACAACAATTTTCAGCTCTTTCCACAGAGTCTCGATTGGATTCAGTTCTGGACTTTGACTTGGCCATTCTAACACCTTAATACGTTTGTTTGTGAACCATTCCATTGTAGATTTTGCTTTAAGTTTGGGATCATTGCATTGTTGAAAGACAAATCTTCGTCTCAGTCTGAAGAAAAGCAGGCCCAAACCATGATGCTGCCACCACCATGTTTCACAGTGGGAATGGTGTGTTCAGGGTGATGAGCTGTGTTGCTTTAATGCCAAACATATCGCTCCTTCTTCCACATGTTTGGTGTGTCTCCCAGGTGGCTTGTGGCAAACTATACACAACACTTTTTATGGATATCTTTGAGTAATGGCTTTCTTCTTGCCACTCTTCCATAAAGGCCAGATTTGTGCAGTGTATGGCTGATTGTTGTCCTATGAACAGACTCTCCCACCTCAGCTGTAGATCTTTGCAGTTCATTCAGAGTGATCATGTGCCTCTTGGCTGCATCTCTGATCAGTCTTTTCCTTTTTTTGAGGTGAAATTTTTGAGGGACGGCCGGGACTTGGTAGATTTGCAGTGGTATGATACTGCTTCCATTTCAATATGATCGCTTGCACAGTGCTTCTTGGGATGTTTAAAGTTTTGGAAATCTTTTTGTAACCAAATCCGGCATTAAACTTCTCCACAACATGATCACGGACCTGCCTGTTGTGTTCCTTGGTCTTCATGATGCTCTCTGTGCTTAAACAGAACACTGAGACTATCACAGAGCAGATGCATTTATACGGAGACTTGATTACACACAGGTGGATTATATTTATCATCATCAGTCATTTCGGACAACATTGAATCATTAAGAGATCCTCAATGAACTTCTGGAGGGAGTTTGCTGCACTGAAAGTAAAGGGGCTGAATAATATTGCACGCCCCAATTTTCAGTTTTTTCTGTCTTACAAAAGTTTAAAATAAGCAATACATTTCGTTCAACTTCACAATTGTGTCCCACTTGTTGTTGATTCTTCACCATAACATTAAAATTTTTCTCTTTATGTTTGAGGCCTGAAATGTGGGAAAAGTTTGAAAAATTCAAGGGGGCTGAATACTTTCGCAATGCACTGTATATATACATATACACATATACTTACACACACACACATATATATTTGACGCCATGGCCTATCAGGTCGTCACAAGGTATTGTGCAATCTGCCGTCCTTGTCCTTTGTTGTTGCTATCAGCTTAGCCAATCAAAATCCTAGAAACACTTCATACTGAACCCACCAAACACACCATTGGGGGGCCTGAAAGGAATAGGGCCGCCCATATGGGGGGGTTGGAAGGAAGAAGTGTGAAAGTGACAGAGAAGTGAAACAGGAGTGAAAGGAGGAGGAGGTGGAAAGTGACTCTCTGGGAGAGAGAGGTCACTGGTTCGGAGCAGGGCTCCTGGAGTTACGAGGTGGCAGACGTTGGTCTGGGCCTGGTAGGAGCTGGAACCCCAGTCGCAGGGGATCATGTCAAGGGGCACGGACTGCCAAGGAGGGCAGCCAGCGGCCTTGAGCCATCACCGGGCAGAGGCCAGGGCACGATGGGATACGTGGACCCTAGGCCGGGAAGTAGCTTCATGCGTTCGAGTAATTTACCTGATGGGGGTGAAGACTTCAAGATTCATCCCCCACCCACTCCAAAATCGGGGTACTAGCACACCGATGGGATAGGACTTTCACAAACACAGTCCAAAGAAATCCTACGCGTGAACCCGGAGAGCAAGCTCACTCCGTTAGCCATACGGATGAGCGGGACCCAAAAAGTTTCAAGCTTTAGGGTCCAATTAGTGAGAAGTTGCCACAGAAAAGTCCACAGGCTAAAAGCAACACAAAGGGCACGGGATCCCAGCGTGCTCCCTCCAGACTGCAGTGGTGCTCAGAATTCTGGTTTACAAGCTGTCGGTGTCATTATTCCTGGACTGAGTGAGTACGCTGAAAAGCCCCTTTTCCTCCACCCAATGGCACCCCAAACACCAACTCCCAACGGGCCCCAGGGCACAAACCCCATACCCACGGAGGGGTTAAACATCCTGCTGCTACACCACCGCCACCGGGCTCCCCCAACAGCAGCAGTGGTCTCCTACATTACCATGCACCGTGGGTGGCGTCACGAACTTTCGATCCCCCTGTAAATATCCCCCTTTTTCTGAGTGTCGCACATGACCCCCGGGTCCGCAGACCCCTTGAGCCACCGCAGATCCGGATCCGAGTAGCCCGGCTGCTGGCACGGGGGCGGCACATATACACACACATACAGCTGGAATTATATAATATAATCCCCCAGCACACACCCCCCACGCTTTCTCTCACCTGTGCACTCTCTTCTCTCCCCCTGCACTCTCTTCTCTGCCCTCTGTGCTGTCTCTCACCCGTGAATTCTCTTCTCTCCCCCTGCACTCTCTTCTCTGTCCACCATTCTGTCTCTCATCCATGCACTCTCTTCTCAGCCCCTTGACTCTTTTCTCTGCCCCCTTGCTGTCTCTCACCTGTGCACTCTGTTCTCTTCCCATGCACTCTCTTATCTGCCCCATGTGCAGTCTCTCACATGTGCACTCTCTTCTCTTTCCCTGCACTCTCTTCTCTGCCCTCAGTGCTGTCTCTCACCCCGTGCTCTCTCTTCTTCTCCTCCATTTTGTGATGAGTGCAGTGTCCTTGAGTGACGTAGAGCTCAGTGCTGCTGACTACTGGTATCAGGTGACATCACAGGTCTCTGCTGCCGACTGTATTCAAAAGCCAGGAGAGCTGGAGGCTGTTTCTATCATAGTGAGGAGAGAGAGAGAGTATACAGGGGAGGGGGGAGACAGTTACCAAGGCCCCATACATCATAAAGATCTGAGGACACCACCGTGCAAACAGAGCTGACGGTGTCCCCGACAGTGAGTGGGCCCTCATATTGGTCCATGGTGCCCGGCACATGCAGGGCACAGATAGCAGCGCACAGGGGTGGGGGAGAGTACAGAATGTGGGGAGAGAGTGTGGAAGGATGAGAGGGGGCGAGGACTCCACGCACTGTACCTGGTCAGCAGCAGGGCGGCAATATGACGGCAGCTGTGATGCCCATCAACAAGGTCCTGCCCTGTCGTCGTGACATCACAGGAAGCAGCAAAATCCCAGAGGAGTGGTCACATGACCACTCTGAGCCAGGGGAGAGGGGCTTACAGCAGGGTGGGTAAGTAGTTGCTATCTACTTACCTGCCCCTATGTAGCCCAATAGTGAAATAACAAAAAAAAAGTAAAATAAGCCGGATAACCCCTTTACGTAATAAGGAGACCAATTAGTAGGGAATTGCAGTAATATAGACAAGAATGAATAAGAGCAATAGTAAGGGGTTTTTGAAGATTCAGTGGTAAGAAAAGGTTGAATTACAGAGATATTTTTGAGGTGGAGGTGAAATGAGTGAGCAAGTGATCGGATGTAGGCAGGGGTGGGATTCAAATTTTTAACAACAGGCTCTCTGTAAACCCCGCCCAGTTGAAAACCACACCCATTCTGCAACCACACACATTTTGTTAGCCACACCCATTTTCACGCACTTTCCTCAACCAAAAAATACAAGTAATTTAAAGTAAAATCTCTTTCCCCTTCTTGTCCTCCTATACCTTCACTCTCCTGTCCGGTACCAGTTGTTCAAGTCACTGTCAGGCATATTGTATTAAAAGGTTTTCCCATAAAAGTTTTTTCCCATATAGCTCCCATCTTATGTGGCCTCCTCTCCCCATATAGTTCCCATCTATATGGCCTCCTGTCCTCATATAGCTCCCATCTATGCAGCCTCCTCTTCCCATATAGATCCCATCTTATGAGATCTCCTCTCCCCATATAGCTGCCATCTTCATGTGGCCTCCTCTCCCCATATAGCTGCCATCTTCATGTGGCCTCCTCTCCCCATAAAGCTCCCATCTATGCAGCCTCCTGTCCCCATATAGTTCCCATCTATGCAGCCTCCTCTCCCCATATAGCTCCTATCTATGCAGCATTTTGTTCCCATATAGTTCCCGTCTATACAGCCTCCTCTCCCCATATAGCTCCCATCTATGCAGCCTCCTCTCCCCATATAGCTCCCATCTTATGAGACCTCCTCTCCCCATAAATCTCCCATCTATGTGGCCTCCTCTCCCCATATAATTCCCATCTATGTGGCCTCCTCTCCCCATATAGCTACCATCTTCATGTGGCCTCCTCTCCCCATATAGCTCCCATCTATGCAGCCTCCTCTCCCCATATAGCTCCCATTTTATGAGACCTCCTCTCCCCATATAGTTCCCATCTATGTGGCCTCCTCTCCCCATATAGTTCCCATCTATGTGGCCTCCTCTCCCCATATAGTTCCCATCTATGTGGCCTCCTCTCCCCATATAGCTACCATCTTCATGTGGCCTCCTCTCCCCATATAGCTCCCATCTTCATGTGGCCTCCTCTCCCCATATAGCTCCCATCTATGCAGCCTCCTCTCCCCATATATCTGCCATCTTCATGTGGCCTCCTCTCCCCATATAGCTGCCATCTTCATGTGGCCCCCTCTCCCCATATATCTCCCATCTATGCAGCCTCCTCTCCCCATATAGCTCCCATCTTCATGTGACCTCCTCTCCCCATATAGCTCTCATCTTCATGTGGCCTCCTCTCCCCATATAGCTGCCATATTCATGTGGCCTCCTCGCCCCATATAGCTCTCATCTATGCAACCTCTTCTCCCCATATAGTTCCCATCTATGCAGCCTCCTCTCCCCATATAGCTCCTATCTATGCAGCCTCCTGTCTCCATATAGTTCCCGTCTATACAGCCTCCTTTCCCCATATAGCTCCCATCTTTTGCGGCCTCCTCTTCCCATATAGCTGCCGTCTTTTGTGGCCTCGTCTCCCCATATAGCTCCCATCTTTTTGCGGCTCATCTCCCCATATAGCTGCCCTCTTATGCAGCCCCTCTCCCCATATAGCTGCCATCTTTATGCGGCTCCTCTCCCCATATAGCTGCCATATTTTGCGGCCTCCTCTCCCCATATAGCTGCCCTCTTATGCAGCCCCTTTCCCCATATAGCTGCCATCTTTATGCGGCTCCTCTCCCCATATAGCTGCCATCTTTTGCGGCCCCTCTCCCCATATAGCTGCCCTCTTATGCAGCCCCTTTCCCCATATAGCTGCCATCTTTATGCGGCTCCTCTCCCCATATAGCTGCCATCTTTTGCGGCCCCTGTCCCCATATAGCTGCCCTCTTATGCAGCCCCTTTCCCCATATAGCTGCCATCTTTATGTGGCTCGTCTCCCCATATAGCTGCCCTCTTTTGCGGCCTCCTCTCCACATATAGCTGCCCTCTTATGCAGCCCCTTTACCCATATAGCTGCCATCTTTATGCAGCTCGTCTCCCCATATAGCTGCCCTCTTAAGCGGTCCCTCTCCTTGCATCTTCAGCTCTATGAGCGCTTACCTGCTCCAAGCACCGGCGGCCTCTCTGTCTTCCGTCCTCCACGGCACCTCTCTAAGCTCTTTGACGCTGAGAGACGGCAGGAGGAGGAGCAATTCCTCACACTGCCGTGACCTCTCTGCAGCGTCAGGACGTCGCTGCACGACAGGTCAAGGAGCAGACAGGCTCCACTGTACCCGGAAGTGTGGCAAGTACGGAGGTATGGGGATTTTTTTGTGCTAGTGTCTTAAAGACACTAACACAGATTAATAAAGGGAACCCGATCGCTGGAGCTGTGTCTTGCCGAGTCGGGGAACCGGCTGCTATATTAACAACCGGTTCTCCCGAACTGAACAGAACTGGCTGAATCCCACCCCTGGATGTGGGGAGTGAAGGAGAGATCTGAGTCAATAACCCCAATATAGCGGGCCTGCTGCTGGGGAGTAATGGTACAGAAATAGCAATATTTGGTAAGCTATTTCTTGTTTATAGGTTGCTTACATGATTTGTGTGTTAGCAGACTATGTGTAATATTAGTGATTTACTTAATTATTAAGTGTACGAAGAGAGTATATGTAAAGAAACGTCTATTTTTTTTAGTTTGCTGTCCTTTCAAAGTAAATTCTAAAAATGTGCCTAGTGCCGCTGAAGCCCTCAGACTGCTACAAGGTTCTGCATCCCCACCAGGATGCGGGGCCTACCCTCTTAGGTACCCAGAACCCCAGTGCTGGTACCACCAAAAACCCAGGTAATCCTAGTTTTCACCAACAATCTCCCATACAAGGGCACCTAGCTAGGGTGAGACCATGGATGGCCGCCTAGAGGCGAAGCCATTCCAGTTCACTAGTTCACTAGGTGGGAGGGGCAGACTGTGGAGAGTAGTCTGGAACATAGGAAGTTAGGGGCAGACAAGAGTTGACAGTGGAAGTGGAAGGTGTGATTGAGCAATGACCTGACTCGGATTGACGGTGACCTGGTACCCAGGAGAGGTGGTTGCCAATGAAGTACGGTGGAGTACTCCTGGAACTACGCACCGATGGGGTACAGGACCCTAGGACGAGAAAGAGCTTCAAGCTGACCTGTTAACACTTGCACAGCAAAGGGGACCATCAAGGACCTTGCTGGCCCTAAAGAATTCAAAGACTCAGTAGCAAAGAGAGAGCTGGGGACAGGACCAAAGACTCCAACCCCACAAGGTTCACGCTACCGTCAGGCGGATAGAGGTGGACAAACCACAAACCGGGGACCACCAGTGTTCCATACAATGGGGACCCATTTACCAGAGACAGGTGTAGGGGAAGAAGGTACCAGAGAACCAGACTGGCACTGGGACGAAAGGGACCTGGAGTCGAAACCAGCCACCCTCGGGCAACCAGCTGGCACCTTAAGAACAGTGAGTAAACCAGTTGTACTGAATACCTGTCTGGACTCCTTCTTCCGACGTCCACTGCACCATACACCCGCTGGAGCAAAACTCTACTTGCGGAGGGACTACCACACTATCACCAGGAGGCAGTGCAGGTGCATGGGACCAGTGCACGCAGACTCTAAGTGCTGATTCCAGGAGGCCAAGTGAACTAGATGGCCCCTTTCCCAAAACCTGGTAGCTATGACCTGATGCGCTACATTTGCACAATACAGATGCAAAGCTGGCAACAAAGAACAAACAACTAGTGTTACTGGAAGAAAACAAATCCCATTTACATAATGTAGTAACAAGAACTTACAGCCATTAGTGTGGTGCTTAAAGAGTTATTCCCATCTCCAAGATCCTATCCCAATATGTAGTAAGTGTAATAATAAAAATATTAGCAAATACCTTCAGTTAGAAATGTAGTATAGTTCTCGTGATGTAGTCATGTCTCTTACCTCATGTGCAGGGCATTGCAGCTTAGGTATCCATGGTTATAGCATTATAGCTAATCATATAGTGACAGTTAGTTGCTAGCAGTCATAACCATGGATACCTAAGCTGCAATGCCCTACACATGAGGTAAGTGACATGGCTATATCAGGAGAACATTTTTTTTTTCTCTTTCAAAGATTAAAGCATAACTGTTGTTTTCATTTTTATTTGATTTTTCTTTCCCTGACAATATATGTATAGGGGTCCCAAGTTGCATTTTGTCCGTCAGACACCAAAACTAGGAAAAAAATACATAACACAGGCCAAGTCAATAGAATCTTAAGTTATAAAGAATCTTTCAGATAGGATCAGTCTTGAATAGTTGTATCACGGGCCATCTAGAAGAAATCATGGTGCCGGTGTAACATCCATCTATACAAAACATATGTGCACTCACTTTTAACTTATTTGTAAATCAAGTCCTGAGTGACAAACCATTGAGGTCTGATTCGGATATTTGGAGCTATCATCAATCTATATACAGTATTTTTGTAACAAAATCTAGAATTTGCTGATTTTACATGCCATTTTAGATTTATTGTTATATACTTGATTCTTCTTTAAGAACCATTGTTTTTCCTAATATGGAGTAAAACAAATCGATAAAAATTATATGTTCAAAGAAGATCAAACATGATTTTATTTTAAAGGTAACATCATAGAAAAAGGCAAAATCTCTCCAAGGAGGTGAAAATAATACGCTTTATTGAACCACTAGCTAATTTTCTTTTGAAGGATTTGTTCATTATGCTGAAATGTCAAGCTTAGTAAGCAAACTAAATCTTTTTGTTTGGCTTCCATTCAATTCTTAGAAATTCCATGAAATGTAAACTGAATCTTCACTTTTTTTCAGCTTTCAATTGAAGAAGAGCCATAAAAAAGGAGTTTTAATTTATTTTAAATGTATTAGTAAGGCTAATAAAATATGATTCAATTTCAGCTTTGTGGCATGCATTAATTCAGATTTTTATATTTCCAGCTAAAATATAGCAGTTAAAATGGCATTATTGATATATTCTTACTCAATCTTTTGATGAACAACTGTAAAACCAGCATTTGCTAACTGCTAAAATGTTACTAGTGCTAATATATTGGAAAGAATTCAGCAGCACAATGCATAAAATTATAATGAAGTTGTGCTATCCATGGCCATGCAATGTGAATATTATGCAGTATGTGTATTACGAGAGGAATTGTTTCCTTTGTCCTCAAAACATGCTACTAATATAAGTGATCATTATAAAGCTTCCTTCACAAATGTTTTAGGCTATGTGCCCACGGGAAATTAAACCTGCGGATTTATATGCGCAAAATCCGCGGATTTTCTGGATTTTCCAGGTAAATCCGCAGGTTTCAGCATGTACAAACACTCCCCATGTTATCCTATGGAATTTGGGGAGTGCTGTGTCCATGCTGCGGTATGTGCGGCTGCGTAATATGCTGCGGATGTCGCTGAGCCACACGTAAATTCATGTCAATTATTTCTGCAGAATTACCTGCGGAAATCCTAGTCCTGCACTATGTAGATAGAGGCCGGGACTTCCGCAGGTAAGCCGCACGAATCTCCGCAGGTTTACCGCAGCTATTTCGCTGTAATACCGCAGCTAAAAATAGCTGCGGATTCTGGCGAGCAGCTGCGGGAAACCTGCGGATGTACCTGCGGATATATTCGCAGGTACAAACTCCCATGGGCACATAGCCTTAGGCTATTTTGCTGCGTTTTCTATTCCTTATTTTTTATGATGACATATTACAGGCAGTTGTTAGTTAAAAGTCTATGTAACTGTCTATATTGTACAGCTTTTTAGTTTGTAGCATTTAAGCAACATGTTTTCGATTAGTGAATGTTATGAAAAGGAACCTGTCACCAGGTTTTTCCTTTACAAGTTTCAGCCGCCACCAGCATTCTAGAATACTGCAAATAAGAGCCCGGGCCACCCAGTATAATGTAAAAAGTACCTTTATAATACTCACCTAGGGGTTGGTCTGGTCCGATGGGTGTTACTGTTTTTGGTCCAGCTCCTCCTCTATCTTGTGCAGTCACCATTCTCCTTCATAGCTCTGTGTGGATCATGGGTCCTAAGTCATTCACATAACGCCTCCATTGCGCTCCTGCGCAAAGTACTGTAATGCGCAGGTGCGATGAAAAGTCAAAGACCGGCCTCGCATGCGCACTACAATACTTTTAAAGTTTTCCCAATTTTTTTGGACTGACTGACCTTCATTTCTTAAAGTAATGATGGCCACTCGTTTTTCTTTACTTCGCTGCTTTTTTCTTGCCATAATACAAATTCTAACAGTCTATTCAGTAGGACTATCAGCTGTGTATCCACCAGACATCTGCGCAACACAACTGATGGTCCCAATCCCATTTATAAGGCAAGAAATCCCACTTATTAAACCTGACAGGGCACACCTGTGAAGTGAAAACCATTTCTGGTGACTACCTCTTGAAGCTCATCAAGAGAATGCCAAGAGTGTGCAAAGCAGTAATCAAAGCAAAAGGTGGCTACTTTGAAGAACCTAGAATATAAGACATATTTTGAAGTGTTTCACACTTTTTTGTTAAGTATTTTATTCCACATGTGTTAATTCATAGTTTTGATGCCTTCAATGTGAATCTACAATTTTCAGAGTCATGAAAATAAAGAAAACTCCAAATAAAAGTAACAACTTCCTGACATGGCATGATTTTAAGATTTGTTAACTACAAAACCTAATAAAAAATCATATGAACGAAAATAAAGAAAACTCTTTGAATGAGAATGTGTGTCCAAACTTTTGGTCTGTACTGTTATACATACATAGAAACATACACACATACACTCAGCTTTATATATTAGATTGTAATGATAACCAAATCTGGTGAAATTCAAATTAGGCAGATTTTATCAAAATCAGCTTGGAAATTTTAATTGCATCAAATTTGTTCAGTGTGAATCAATTATATCCCAATTATTATTATTTTTTTTTATTAAAAGATGTTTGTTATGCAATGTGGTCTCATAAGCTTAATAAACAGATGGGCCAGGAGAAGGTTAAAACAGCAATAAAATACCAATTAAACCAATAAAATATTATAGTCACCTTGCTCGTTCTGTAAGACTCAAGGTCTGGTCTTCACTTCACAATTCGCTAGCACTAACTTGATGTCCATGTACATTATGATATCATGATGTGCATTGCCCAGAGCAATCCCATTGCTAAGAACACCACTATTAAATCTACTCTCATAAAATCGTTTTATTAGAATTTGTTAAAACAGAACAAGTATATTGTTCTTCTCATAAATATTTCAAAAACATAGAAACATAACAATCAGGTGCAGGTGTCAGACAAACAGTGCCCTCGCCTGAGGACAGCCCAGGACAATGTTTCTGAGAGAAAGTGAAGTAGGGGCGTTGGTTCGTCACTGTCAGAGTGATGCTGCTTGGTATGTGCTGAGACCATCCCTCATAAGTTATGTTTTGAATTCTTCACTTAGTTGAGCCTATATTAACGCTGTAGATGTATGTCAGCCTCACCGTCCTTGCTCACCTCTAGCGGGGGCAACCACCACCAAAATAACGTGATTAAGTGTGTAGTACAAATATACAGAACCATAGACAACAGAGACAATAGGCGTTAGATGTCCAGGGTTCTTCTGTTTCATAGGTTTCCCTAGTTTGGAAGTACTGGAAAAGTTAGGTTAGAGCTTAGAGTGCCACTTAGCTTGTGGATCTCCTAGCTCTCCCGACGCGTTTCACCCCCCCTAACGCAGTATAGGGGATCATCAGGGGATATAAAGGAATCACTCCTTGGAAAGAATGACACCTGAAATAGATGATGAACAAATAAGCAAATAGGTATGAATATGTATAATTTTAGACTGCATTCATTATGAGGCCAGAGCCCTCAAAAAAACTTACAAGGTAGTTGATCCTTGTGATTAAGTACTTGTGTTCTTTTAAATGAAATAGATGACTATCTCCAATCCAGATAGTAATCACGGCTTCCCATCAATTAATACCTGCATGTCAAATAGGAAATGAATATCCATTGTGTAATGTGTTATATACCATACCTCACACAACTAATACAGTTGGAGAGAATCTCATCGGCATAAGGCTATGTGTCTGGTACCTGGACTAGCCGTAGTTGTATGTTCACACGTAAAGGGCTTGTCTATTGTAGCCGGGGAGTTCATGTCCATTCCTATTGTTTAGGTTGACAACATGTGTCAGGGTCATATATAGATCCTGTGTAAAAAATAGGGCATGTTTAAGCCTGTGTCCCACCTTCCAGGTTCATGCTTCCAAGAGGGCAAAAGCTAATAGGTAACAATTACCTTCTGCTGGCCAGAAAGAGTTTAAATTACCCTAGAGGGTTAAGAAGATGCAGCTCCTCAGGATATGTCTGACCACTGGTTTTTGCCTATAAGAGAAGGTATAATAATATGCTAAACGTCCTCATTATGCTCCACCACACACCCCAGTATACCTAGATTGACGAGGCATTTTACCTGTAAGGAACAAATCATAGATAAAATACGACAAACCGGTACGAGGGACCCCTTGTTGCCTGCCTTCAAAGGTGTGCAAGGTTGATTATTTCTTTCTCCTGTAACCAATTATTATATCATATAATTAGGCTCGCTTAATAATGCTCAATACATGCATTAGATTCAATAGAGGCCATATATAGTGATACATATGGAGTAATTTTTCTACCTGTAAGGAGGCGAAGGAGGGAGGCCTATGATGGGACTGTGGCGATATGCAGACTCCAGGTATATGTTCCCTGTAACAAAGAAAGTGGTGTCCTGTATTCATATAACGTATTTTTTAGATTCCATAGACACTGCCAAAAGGGCATGATGCAGATATTAAAATGAAAAATTGACACAATGCTGGCTTGGACACAATATTTACAGGCTTGTAATAATACTGCTCCTGACACTATGGACAGATATAGTGTCTGTAATATAGTGATTTCTAATGGCCAGCAAGGTGGGTAGCACTAGGTGCTTATCAGTATATAACTTGGCAGGCAGATCACTTACCAATATGTGAGCTCAAAAAGCAAGGACTGTTAGTCCCGAGTGGTTACCACTCTATATACGCTTGGAGCCCACGGTCCGAGGATGCCAGGGGAGCCGCCACGTCCGCTCGTTCCTGTCCTGTCCGTACCTCTGGATGATATATGGGGTATTTAAGTCTAATCCGGGCAGGATTGAATGTCCCGCCCGCAAACCGGATGTGCCCCGTTGGCCGGATGTGACGTACCGCTATGCGTCACATGCACCGTTGGCCGGATGTGACGTATCGCTATGCGTCACATGCATCCCTCGCATGTCAGGTGACTTGTTAGGGGCGGTACCAAAGGATGTAGTTGATCGCACTCTGGAGCGCATAGCGTTCCAAGTATGGGCGGTGTTAATGCCACATAGGGGCGGAAGTAATGATTATGGAGCGCAAGCTTGCGTTCCATAAAGAACCATTGGTCACTTATGTGGAGGCATAGCTTAAGCAGCGCTCCTATATCAGTGAGGCGCACCTTATTGGCAAGTCCGTGCCATACTGTGTTTCTCGCAATTAGGTGCACAGGGGACCTATGATTTTCCCTGATTCGGTAGCCACACAGGTTGTTAGGTACTGCATAGTGTCAATGTAGGATAATGAAAAAATGATGATTACTGTTGCTTTCTAAGGGCCCAGGACAGTATATCTCCAAACAGGATGGGGAGTTAGTAATAAGCCGTATCAGGGGGTTGTCCCATAACACTGCAGTCTCATGTTAATGTTAAATAGTACATGGTATACAATGACCATATGCGGGGTGTATAACGTAAAACAAAACCTATCCTGTCAGTTTAAAACTTATGGTCAGATTCACTATATGAAGCTATGAAAGCTGATAATCTCATTAAGGCCATTTGGGGAGACTGTGTCCAGCAGAAAAGTCCATCTAGCTTCCCGCTGAAGGATTTTTTTGTCCCAATCTCCCCTACGTGGGGGTTTGGGGATAACCTCTATGACCTGAAAGGATATGCTCCTTAGGTCTCCTCCGTGAATGAGGTTAACATGCCTGGCTATTGCTGTATCTCTTTTGTGTGTAATGTCCCCTATGTGTTCCCCAATTCTTATCCGTAACTGTCTCTTGGTTTTACCAACATATCCACGTGAGCAGGAACAAGTGCAGAGGTATACCACACCTTCAGTTCTACAGTTCGCGAAGTCCCTGATTTTAAATATTCTATTGGTTTTTTGATTACAAAAGGTCTTAGTTTGACTGATGTAGGGACAATAGGTGCATCTACCGCATCTAAAAGTCCCTATGGGTTTTCAATCCAGCCATGTACCTGTCCCTTTCTGTGGTGTGAAGTGGCTGTGAGTAATATAGTCCCTAATGGACTTCCCTCTCCTAAAGGTCACATTGGGGTTGGAGGAAATTGAATCGCATATATCTGGGTCAGCCTTCAAAATAGGCCAGTGTCTTCTCAGGATTTCCATCATCTTCATGTTCTGGTCATCATATGTCGCTATAAATCTAATGATGTCATTCTTGTTCTCGTTCTTTTTAGGCACCAGTAAATCTTTCCTATTCCTGTCTTTGGCATATCGATATGATTGTTCCACAATAGGGTCAGGATAACCCCTATTGTGGAACCGTCCCTTCATATCTAACGCCTGTAGTTCGAACTCTCTCAAAGATGAACAATTACGTCTAAGGCGCAGGAATTGTCCTTTGGGGATGCCTTTTTTCAGGGGTGTGGGATGATGACTCTCCCATCTAAGAAGACTATTGGTGGCTGTGGGTTTCCTAAAAATAGAGGTGGATAACGTTCCATCCCTGTTCTTAAATATTTTGACATCCAGAAAGGCTAGTGAGTCACCTCCTATCTCGTAGGTGAATTTTAATTCTATATCAGAGACACGAACGACTTAATATCCAAACTAGATGGAATTATCTTGGATCCTGAAACCATATTGGTTTCAGTGGATGTGGAACAGCTGTATAGCAGCATTCCACATGACAAAGGATTGGAGGCAGTGCGATATGTAGAGTCGTAGAGTCATGCATATGAGATAAGAAGAAGATAAGAAGAACATTTAGAGACCATAATAATCCTTGAGCCTGTCTCTTATTCCTTAGGCTCCATGACTATGAACTACCATCAGATATACTTACTAATAACAATAAAATATCTTTAATGAAGAAATATAGAAACTATTAACCCTTCTATATCATTACCTATCCACAAGAGGGAATCAATATATCGCACACAATGACTTCGTGATTGAGATGCTAACATTTGTATTGGCACACAACTACTTCCTGTTTTGGGGGAAATTCTACCACCAGCTGAGGGGCACGGCAATGGGGAGCCCGTGTGCCCCCACCTACGCCAACATGTTCCTTGGCTGGTGGGAGGACACATATGTATTCAGGGAAGAGGATACTGTGTTCTGTCCCCATATCAATATGTGGGGTCGCTACATCGACGACATTCTCGTCTTGTGGACAGGGGGGACACCTTTGTTCCTCCAGTTCATGGAAAAACTGAACACTAATGACCTAGGGTTAAAATTCACCTACGAGATAGGAGGTGACTCACTAGCCTTTCTGGATGTCAAAATATTTAAGAACAGGGATGGAACGTTATCCACCTCTATTTTTAGGAAACCCACAGCCACCAATAGTCTTCTTAGATGGGAGAGTCATCATCCCACACCCCTGAAAAAAGGCATCCCCAAAGGACAATTCCTGCGCCTTAGACGTAATTGTTCATCTTTTAGAGAGTTCGAACTACAGGCGTTAGATATGAAGGGATGGTTCCACAATAGGGGTTATCCTGACCCTATTGTGGAACAATCATATCGATATGCCAAAGACCGGAATAGGAAAGATTTACTGGTGCCTAAAAAGAACGAGAACAAGAATGACATCATTAGACTTATAGCGATATATGATGACCAGAACATGAAGATGATGGAAATCCTGAGAAGACACTGGCCTATTTTGAAGGCTGACCCAGATATATGCGATTCAATTTC
The DNA here is from genome assembly GCF_048569485.1 of Anomaloglossus baeobatrachus. NCBI lineage: Eukaryota > Metazoa > Chordata > Amphibia > Anura > Aromobatidae > Anomaloglossus > Anomaloglossus baeobatrachus. The sequence continues at coordinate 230,193,276 of NC_134353.1, read as the reverse complement.
CTCCAACCACAATGTGACCTTTAGGAGAGGGAAGTCCATTAGGGACTATATTACTCACAGCCACTTCACACCACAGAAAGGGACAGGTACATGGCTGGATAGAAAACCCATAGGGACTTTTAGATGCGGTAGATGCACCTATTGTCCCTACATCAGTCAAACTAAGACCTTTTGTAATAAAAAAACCAATAGAATATTTAAAATCAGGGACTTCGCAAACTGTAGAACTGAAGGTGTGGTATACCTCTGCACCTGTTCCTGCTCACGAGGATATGTTGGTAAAACCAAGAGACAGTTACGGATAAGAATTGGGGAACACATAGGGGACATTACACACAAAAGAGATACAGCAATAGCCAGGCATGTTAACCTCATTCACGGAGGAGACCTAAGGAGCATATCCTTTCAGGTCATAGAGGTTATCCCCAAACCCCCACGTAGGGGAGATTGGGACAAAAAAATCCTTCAGCGAGAAGCTAGATGGACTTTTCTGCTGGACACAGTCTCCCCAAATGGCCTTAATGAGATTATCAGCTTTCATAGCTTCATATAGTGAATCTGACCATAAGTTTTAAACTGACAGGATAGGTTTTGTTTTACGTTATACACCCCGCATATGGTCATTGTATACCATGTACTATTTAACATTAACATGAGACTGCAGTGTTATGGGACAACCCCCTGATACGGCTTATTACTAGCTCCCCATCCTGTTCGGAGATATACTGTCCTGGGCCCTTAGAAAGCAACAGTAATCATCATTTTTTCATTATCCTACATTGACACTATGCAGTACCTAACAACCTGTGCGGCTACCGAATCAGGGAAAATCATAGGTCCCCCTGTGCACCTCATTGCGAGAAACACAGTATGGCACGGACTTGCCAATAAGGTGCGCCTCACTGATATAGGAGCGCTGCTTAAGCTATGCCTCCACATAAGTGACCAATGGTTCTTTATGGAACGCAAGCTTGCGCTCCATAATCATTACTTCCGCCCCTATGTGGCATTAACACCGCCCATACTTGGAATGCTATGCGCTCCAGAGTGCGATCAACTACATCCTTTGGTACCGCCCCTAACAAGTCACCTGACATGCGAGGGATGCATGTGACGCATAGCGATACGTCACATCCGGCCAACGGTGCATGTGACGCATAGCGGTACGTCACATCCGGCCAATGGGGCACATCCGGTTTGCGGGCGGGACATTCAATCCTGCCCGGATTAGACTTAAATACCCCATATATCATCCAGAGGTACGGACAGGACAGGAACGAGCAGACGTGGCGGCTCCCCTGGCATCCTCAGACCGTGGGCTCCCAGCGTATATAGAGTGGTAACCACTCGGAACTAACAGTCCTTGCTGGTTGAGCTCACATATTGGTAAGTGATCTGCCTGCCAAGTTATATACTGATAAGCACCTAGTGCTACCCACCTTGCTGGCCATTAGAAATCACTATATTACAGACACTATATCTGTCCATAGTGTCAGGAGCAGTATTATCACAAGCCTGTAAATATTGTGTCCAAGCCAGCATTGTGTCAATTTTTCATTTTAATATCTGCATCATGCCCTTTTGGCAGTGTCTATGGAATCTAAAAAATACGTTATATGAATACAGGACACCACTTTCTTTGTTACAGGGAACATATACCTGGAGTCTGCATATCGCCACAGTCCCATCATAGGCCTCCCTCCTTCGCCTCCTTACAGGTAGAAAAATTACTCCATATGTATCACTATATATGGCCTCTATTGAATCTAATGCATGTATTGAGCATTATTAACCCTTTAGTGACGGAGCTAATTTTCACCTTAATGACCAGACCAAATTTTGCAATTCTGACCAGTGTCACTTCATGAGATTATAACTCTGGAACGCTTCAACGGATCCCGGTGATTCTGAGACTATTTTTTCGTCACATATTGGACTTCATGTTAGTATCAAATTTAGGACAATATTTTTTGTGTTTATTTATGAAAAAAATTGAATATTGGCAAAAATTTTGAAAATTTAGCAATTTTCAACTTTTGAATTTTTATACCGTTAAACCAGAGATTTCTGTGACACAAAATAGTTAATAAATAACATTTCCCACATGTCTACTTTACATCAGCACAATTTTGGAAACAAAATTTTTTTTTGTTAGGAAGTTAGAGGGGTTCAAAGTTTATCAGCAATTTCTCATTTTTACATCAAAATTTACAAAACCATTTTTTTAGGGACCACATCATATTTGAAGTGACTTCAATAGGCCTAGATGACAGAAAATACCCAAAAGTGACACCATTCTAAAAACTGCACCCCCCAAAGTACTCAAAACCACATTCAAGAAGTTTATTAACCCTTCAGGTGCTTCACATGAACAAAAGCAATGTGGAATGAAAAAAAGCAAAAATTAAATTTTACCTAAAAATGTTGCTCTAACCCAAATTTATTCACTTTTAGAAGAAATAACACAACAAAATGGACCCCAAAACTTGTTCCCCACTTTCTTATGAACGCGCCAATACCCCACATGTGGTCAGAAACCTCTGTTTGGACAAATGGGAGGGCTCGGAACAGAAGGAGCAATATTTGAATTTTGGAAAGCAAATTTGGCTGAAATAGATTGCGGGCACCATGTTGCATTTACAGGTCCGCTAAGGTACCTAAACAGAAGAAATCCCTCACAAGTGACACCATTTTGGAAACTAGACCCCTCAAGGCTTCTATCTAGGGGTATAGTGAGCATTTTAGATCCACAGGTACTTCACAGATTTTGTTAACGTTACGTTGTCATATTGAAAATTTTAATAATTTTCTCAAAAATGTTGCTTTAGCATCAATTTTCTCACTTTTTCAAGAGGTAATTCCAAAAATTTGACCTCAAGGTTTGTTAACCACATTTTTATGAGCGCGGTGATACCTCACATGTGGTCTGAAACCTTTGTTTGGACAAATGGGAGGGCTTGGAACGAAAGGAGCAATATTTGAATTTTAGAAAGGAAATTTGCCTGAAAAAGATTGGGGCACCATGTCGCATTTGGAGGTCCCCTAAGGTACCTAAACAGCAGAAACCCCGCACAAGTGACCCCATTTTGGAAACTAGGCCCCTCAAGGAATTTATCTAGATGTTTGGTGAGTACCCTGAACCCTCAGGTGCTTCACAGAATTTTATAACGTTGAGCCATGAAAAAAAAAAAAAAAAAAAAAAAATTTACCACAAAATTGTCATTTCAACCAGGTAGCTTTTTTTTTTACAAGAGTAAAAGGAAAAAATTCAGCATAACATTTATTGTGCAATTTCTCCTGAGTTTGGCGATACCTTATATGTGGTGGAAATCAACTGTTTGGGCGCATGGCAGGGCTCGGAAGGGAAGGAGTGCCATTTGACTGCAAAATTAGCTGGAATCAATAGCGGACGCCAGGTTGCATTTGGAGAGCCCCTGAGGTGCCTAAACAGTGGCGGTCCCCCACAAGTGACTTCATTCTGGAAACAAGACACCTCAAGGCTTTTATCTAGGTGTATAGTGAGCAGTTTGAATCCACGAGTAATTCACAGAATTTGATAAGCTTAGGTTGCCATATTGAAAATTTTCATTTTTTTCACAAAACTGTTGCTTTAGCATCAAATTTCTCACTTTTTCAAGAGACAACAACAAACCGTGGACCCCACAGGTTGTTATCCAATGTCTTATGAGCACAGGGATACCCCACATGTGGCCAAAAACCTCTGTTTGGATAAATGGGAGGGCTTGGAATGGAGGGAGCACCATTTGAATTCTGGAAAAGTTGAAATAAATTGCGCGCACCATGTCACATTTGCAGGGCCCCTTGGGTACCTATACAGCAGAAACCCCCCACAAGTGACTCCATTTTGGAAACTGGATTTTATTCAGGAGTATAGTAAGCATTTTGAATCCACAGGTACTTCACAAAAATGTTGCTGTAGCAACAAATGTCTCACTTTTAGGCTATGTGGCCATGATCCAGCGACACGGCGTCTAGTACACAGTGTCAGCCTCCTGCAGAGATGTGAGTGTTGTCCACCGGAGAACGCAGCTGCCCATGCCCACGATTTGGGTTCAGTCCGCTGTGGAGCTCTATGCTACCTGCAGAGAACACTCATCTCCGCAGCATAAATTGACATGCTGAGGCTCGGGAAGCTGCGCCACAGGTCGGTTTATGCTGCGGAGAAAAGAAACACAGTGGGCATGGGATTTCTAAAAATCCTTCCACTGTGCTTCTACTGCACAACGCAGCATTATGGACACAGGGAAAACACTCTGCGCCCAAAACGCTGCAAACCCTGATTGTGGGCACACAGCGTAAAATGCTACAATGGATGAATGGATAGATGTCAAACATATATAACGTCCCACCCCCTGCATATTCTAAGCTGGCGCCCTTTAGTGCCTTTCATGTGGCACTAAAGGGTGCCTAGCCTTGTATTTAGCCCCCCAAAAAATTAATAATTAAAATAAACGACGTGGGGTCCCCCGTATTTTTGATAGCCAGCTAGGGTAAAGCAGACAGCTGTAGCCTGCAAACCACAGCTGACAGCTTCACCTTGTCTGGTGATCAATTTGGAAGGCTCCCCAGGCGTTTTTTTTAAAAAAAAAAAAACGTGGGGTCCCCCCAAATTAGATCACCAGCCAAGGTGAAGCGGACAGCTGGGGTCTGGTATTCTCAGGGTGGGAAGAGCCATGGTTATTGGACTCTTCCCAGCCTAAAAATAGCAGGCCGCAGCCGCCCCAGAAGTGGCGCATCCATTAGATGCGCCAATCCTGGCGCTTCGCCCCAGCTCATCCCGCGCCCTGGTGCGGTGGCAGACGGGGTAATATATGGGGTTGATACCAGCTGTAATGTCACCTGGCATCAAGCCCTGGGGTTAGTGATGTCACGGCATCTGAACAGATACCCGACATCACTAACCCAGTCAGCAATAGAAAAAAAAAGACAAAAAAAAAATTTATTTGAAAAAACACTCCCCGAAACATTCCTCTTTTACCAATTTATTGAAAATAAAGAAATTCCGGTCGCTGTAATCCATTTTGGAGGTCCCACGCCGACTCTGGATCTTCTAGAATATGGGGGGCACGTTCAGGGAACGTATCCCCCATTTTCTGGAAGAGCAAGCTCTCCATGAGCAGTGTGGGTGCAGTAATCTGAGAATACTGCACTCACACTGCCCCGGTCCAACCTAGGGCAGAGTGACCTGCAGTAACCTCATTCCAGAATATGAGGGGCACGCTCACAGAACGTACCCCCCATTTTCTGGAACAGCAGTCTCTCCATGTGAGGAGTGTGACTGCAGATTACCGCACTCACCCTCCCCCGGTCCACAGTGGAGTAGCCTGTGCAGTTGCGACGTCAGCAGGATCCCTGCTTGCAGGGATCCAGCTGACAGCCGCTGTCTGCGCATGCGCCGCCAGCATTGAAGAAGGAGGCGGCGTGATCGCGGGACGGAGCGGCAGACAGGTAACGTATAACCGGGGGCTTGAGGGGGGGGGGGTGACCTAGTGGGACCTGGGGACACCTTTCTGCCGCATGTGACGTGTCACATGCGGCAGAAAGAGCAGAATGAATGCGGCCGCGCGCTGTGCGCCGCCATCTTCCGGAGGGGGGAGGGGGGAGGGGGTGGTGGCTCTGGAGAACCGGAGGGGGCTCCGGTGACCAGAGGGCTCCGGTGGACCGGAGGAGGGGTCAGGGGGAGGACATTTCCCTCCGATCTGAAATGTTTGATCATTTCAGATCGGAGGGAAATGACTGCAGAGCCGGCGCCGGCGGCAGTTTTCTGTGCGCTTCGGCGCCATTTTGGATGTCCGGTGGGGGTAGGGGTGGGGGTGGGGGGACTCTCCGGTACCGGGGGCTTTGGGGGCACTAGGGGGTTAGATTCCTTTCTCATCTGACATGTTTGATCATGTCAGATGAAAAAGAAATCAGTTTTACCGGCCATTTCTTTTTTTTTCATGTGTTCGTCGGTATACAGTGTATACCGCCGATCACATGATGGGGGTCCAAAAAAAACACCCCGATTCATAATCTGGGGGGTCTCAGCTACCCCCGGTAGCTGAAACCCCCGAGATTTTCGGTCGCTGGGGGGCGCTACAGGGTTTTTTCGAACAGAATAAGTACCCTGTTTTGCCGCCGCTTTAAGTCGTACGGCCGTCGTTATGAGGTTAAGCGAGCCTAATTATATGATATAATAATTGGTTACAGGAGAAAGAAATAATCAACCTTGCACACCTTTGAAGGCAGGCAACAAGGGGTCCCTCGTACCGGTTTGTCGTATTTTATCTATGATTTGTTCCTTACAGGTAAAATGCCTCGTCAATCTAGGTATACTGGGGTGTGTGGTGGAGCATAATGAGGACGTTTAGCATATTATTATACCTTCTCTTATAGGCAAAAACCAGTGGTCATACATATCCTGAGGAGCTGCATCTTCTTAACCCTCTAGGGTAATTTAAACTCTTTCTGGCCAGCAGAAGGTAATTGTTACCTATTAGCTTTTGCCCTCTTGGTAGCATGAACCTGGAAGATGGGACACAGGCTTAAACATGCCCTATTTTTTACACAGGATCTATATATGACCCGGACACATGTTGTCAACCTAAACAATAGGAATGGACATGAACTCCCCGGCTACAATAGACAAGCCCTTTACGTGTGAACATACAACTACGGCTAGTCCAGGTACCAGACACATAGCCTTATGCCGATGAGATTCTCTCCAACTGTATTAGTTGTGTGAGGTATGGTATATAACACATTACACAATGGATATTCATTTCCTATTTGACATGCAGGTATTAATTGATGGGAAGCCGTGATTACTATCTGGATTGGAGATAGTCATCTATTTCATTTAAAAGAACACAAGTACTTAATCACAAGGATCAACTACCTTGTAAGTTTTTTTGAGGGCTCTGGCCTCATAATGAATGCAGTCTAAAATTATACATATTCATACCTATTTGCTTATTTGTTCATCATCTATTTCAGGTGTCATTCTTTCCAAGGAGTGATTCCTTTATATCCCCTGATGATCCCCTATACTGCGTTAGGGGGGGTGAAACGCGTCGGGAGAGCTAGGAGATCCACAAGCTAAGTGGCGCTCTAAGCTCTAACCTAACTTTTCCAGTACTTCCAAACTAGGGAAACCTATGAAACAGAAGAACCCTGGACATCTAACGCCTATTGTCTCTGTTGTCTATGGTTCTGTATATTTGTACTACACACTTAATCACGTTATTTTGGTGGTGGTTGCCCCCGCTAGAGGTGAGCAAGGACGGTGAGGCTGACATACATCTACAGCGTTAATATAGGCTCAACTAAGTGAAGAATTCAAAACATAACTTATGAGGGATGGTCTCAGCACATACCAAGCAGCATCACTCTGACAGTGACGAACCAACGCCCCTACTTCACTTTCTCTCAGAAACATTGTCCTGGGCTGTCCTCAGGCGAGGGCACTGTTTGTCTGACACCTTCACCTGATTGTTATGTTTCTATGTTTTTGAAATATTTATGAGACGAACAATATACTTGTTCTGTTTTAACAAATTCTAATAAAACGATTTTATGAGAGTAGATTTAATAGTGGTGTTCTTAGTAACTACTACTCTATATAATATTTGTCAGTGGTTCAGATACAATCCCATTGCTAATATGACCACATTGGGCATCTCACGTCATAACATCATAAATGATTCCACTCATTCAGGCTAATGGTTGTGTGTGCTGTCAAGCAGCCTAGCAGGTGTAATCCTCTCCCTGTTGTGGCTTATAGGGTAGTACTGGTAGTAGTACCATTTTGACAGATATTGTACCTGGAACCTCCCGGGACTCAGGAGTTTGTTCGTTTTTGGATTTCTGAGATAGACCCCGATTATACCTTGACCATGTCTGATTCTGGTATTCCCTCCTTTTTGACCTCGACCTGATTGGCTATAATTTGAGTGATTAAGTTGCATCTGACCCTGGTTTTCTCTTAGCATGGAATTCTCTCCTTTGTCTAGTCTCTTCTTTTACTGACCCAGCTAGCTAGACTTGTCTTGCCTCCAGGTTCACTCCTACGTCCTGCAGCCACTTTATGGATGCATTCAAGGGTACCCAATGATAAAACCAAGTCCATATATTGTGGTTAAAGGATAAAGGGATGGGAATCATTACAGACATTACAGGGACTGAATAAATGGATGACAAATGGGAAACTGACAGCAGGGACCGGTAAGGACTTAGGTGAGTATAATAATTTATTTTTAATCTTTTCACTTTTCATATGAGTCGGGCATTTTGCAAGATCCATGCAAAATGAATCCTAAAAAAAATCAGATTCTCTAAAATCTATAAATGTGAATTTTGAGAAATTATGAACACATTTGATTCATTTTGTAAAAAGTTTGTAATGATTCTTATCAATGCTAATCTAACTTTATTACTATTAAATGTGAGCTTTTTCCTAAAGTTTAATTTTATGTTGTGAATACTAGTAGAAATTCTTTAAATATTTTATATTGGTTACATTGAAAAGTGTCTTAAGAGGGAAGGTTAAGAGCAAAAAGATTAGTTTTGCATAATTTTGTATATGAGAATGATAAATCATAGTGGACTGCAATGCTGTTAGTTCTTCAAGGAGCTTGATTAAAACTGTTGTTTTGATGGGTAGACCCTGCCAAAGGATGACATACTCAACAATCTATTGCTTTTGACTACACTCAAGTGGTTAATTTTAAATCTAATAAATGAGATAGAAAGACTCTTAAAATCCCTGACTACAGTATTTACAAGTGTTATATGCCTGCCAATCAGTCAGATGGCCAGATGGTCTTTTTAATAAAACATGACAAATAATGAAGTCTTTGCTGTATGCCAAGTTGATACAAGGTTGATGTTCCCATAAGAACTTCTGATACTTACTAGCAACTTGCAGTTCTTCAGCCTAGGTTTCCTCCTACGACTTCTTCATTAAACTCACAATATGGCTATTCTATGCTTTTAAATTTCAAAAATGAATTCGGGATAAGTATGTCTATTTTATTATATAAAATATTTTTAATCTGCAATCCATTTGAGAAACTCACAAATCATACATTTATTAAAGGTCAGCAGGTTTTTGCTATGTAAGCTGGAGACAGCATGCTGTAAAGGGGGATTTACACGGTAACAATATCGCTAGCAATTGCTAGCGATATTGAGCGTGTAAGTACCCGCCCCTGTCGTGCAAGCAAAATCGTGTGATCTCTGCCGCAGCGAACATTATCGCTACGGCAGCGTCACACGCACTTACCTGGTCGCCAGCGTCGCTGTGACTGCCGAACAATCCCTCCCTCAAGGGGGAGGGACATTCGGCATCACAGCGACGTCTCCGCAACGTCACTAAGTGGCCGGCCAATCAATGTGGAGGGGCGGAGCTGAGCGTGATGTAAACATCCCGCCCACCTCCTTCCTTCCGCATTGCTGCCGGCGGCAGGTAAGGAGACATTCCTCGCTCCTGCGGTGTCAAACACAGCAATGTGTGCTTCCGCAGGAGCGAATTACCACAACGAAAAACAACCCTTACCGATTTTTGAGTTTGGGACGACCTCTCCATGGTGAACGATTTTCATCATTTTTTAGGTCGCTTATGGTCGCAGGTACGGGTCACATGCTGCGATATCATTAATGACGCCGGATGTGCGTCACTAACAACGTGACCCCGACGATAAAACATTAACGATATCGTAGCGTGTAAAGCCCCCTTAAGAGTTAATAAACAAAAAGCAACATTGCTTCTCTTATTAGTGTGTGCAAATGTTTGTGTAAACTAAAGGGTTTATTACTCTGTGATTTTGAGGACTGTAAACTCACAAGTACAGCAGTCCCACTTACCCCCGGTTGTGATTGAAACCTCACAGTCAATGCACAATCTCTACTGAGTGTTTTGTGTGGGCAGGATCATCTCTGCTGTTTTCCTGAATGTAAATTATTTGTTGCAGAATGGCTTCAGCCAGTAATATATGCGATACACTGTTGTTTTCAGAATCTCTTTGTTTATATTATGTTGCTGTGTAAGGGGGGTGTAAGGCACACCCGCCTATGCCCTGCAATCCACTGCTTACTAGAGTAAATGTGATATTGTATTTCAGTATGTAATGTGGCCATCTAGTAGCTGGATTTGGAATAACTTCCCTGGTTCCTGGTAGGTAGTTTTAGTAGACATGTTCTTGGGGGTAGAATTTTAAGGAAGTACAAGATAGGCAAAAACCATGTTTTAGTCAGTTGTGGAGTAGAGTCAATAAAGGAAAGCTGATTCTGTGGGAAGTGTGGCTATACTTTTGGACACAAGTGAATTTGGCTGGACAGTCTAGGTCAACTCTGGGCCCTGGACACGAAGGAAAGAAGCAGGCAAAGCGGCCCGTCATCCACATATCACCAGGTCAGGACTTTATGTAGCCCATCCCTAGAGATAGCAGCTGCATCTCTCTGGAGTCCCCATTAACAGAGGGCCAGCGAAAAAGTTCCCGCACCACATTGTGAAGGAGCTCTGTCCAGCAGCTGACCTAAGACCCAATGGTTTCCAGAAACTAAATCCCTGTAGGTAGGATGGGAAAGGATTGCTAAGGATGATTTGATTTCACTGTGTGGTTCCATGAAGTTGAATGGGAGAATGAAAGTACCGGGACCAGGGAATCAGTATATGTTTAAAGTTTTAATGATGGAGAGTTGTGCTGGTCTTGTAACATTAACCCTTTCACCCCTGGGTCATTTTCCATTTTTGTTTTTTGCTCCTATTACGAGAGCTGTAACTTTTGTATTTTTCCATCAATCTTGTCATATAAGGGCTTTTTTTTTGCAGGACAAGTTGTACTTTCAAATAAATTTATGAGTTTTACCATATACTGTGCTGTAAAATGGTAAAAAAAAATTCCAAGTGAGGAAAAATTGCAAAAAAGTTCAATTGCCCAAATATTTTTGGGTTATTTTATTCACCATCTTCATTATATGGTAAAACTGATGTGTCAGTATGATGTCTCAGGTCAGTTAAAGTTCATAGATACCAAACATGTATAGGTTTACTTTCATCTAAAGGGTTAAAAAAAATCAGACGTGTGTCCAAAAAAAGTGGCACACTTTTTACGATATTTTCCGCAACACATAGTATTCTCATTTTTTGGGACATGGGGCTCCGGGATTGCTTATTTTTGGCATCTTGAACTGACATTTTTAATGGTACAATTTTTGCGCAGATGTTATATTTTGATCACAAGTTACTGCATTTTGCGCAAAATTTGCATCAACCAAAAATGTTCGGAATTTTTTTTGCCGCTACGCCATTTACTGATCAGATTAATTGATTTTATGTTAGATTTTCATAGATCTGGCATTTCTGAACGCAGTAATACCAAATATGTGTATATTTTTTATTTTTTTTAACCGTTTAGTTTTCAATAGAGCAAATAAGGATGATTTGAACTTTTTAGGGATTTTTAATTTTTGTTAATTTTTTTAAATTTTTTTTACTTTTTTTTTACTAGTCTACCTAGGGACCTTTAAAGATCAGCATTCTGAACCCAGATTTGCACAGCTCTGATCAGATGAAATGAAGTGTTCCTGTTGGAGCTGCTGCTCTGTCGGCTGTAACAGGAACTACTTTGTGATAGTGACAGGAGTTATCACATGACCCATCACTAACATGGCAACCATTGGCTCCCCGTGATTGCGTCATGGGCCTCCGATGGCGACTGGGAAAGGTGATTTTGCCACCACAAACATTTAAATCACGCTGTCACATTTTGACAGTACGATCTAAGGGGTTAACAGGCGCGGGTAGATCACGGATCCATCTGTGCCTGTAAGCCACACATGTCTGCTGTTTAAATCAGTGGAAATGTGCAGGGATTGCCACTGGCTCACTCCAGCAGCCGGCGGTGATTCCCCCTTGATGATTTAGGACATACCGGTATGTCCTCAGAGAAAAAGGGGTGAAAGAAAACTTCCCGTAATATACTTGCTCTGCAAATGTTATGTGATGTTACAAGTAAAGAACTGCTTGTTGATAAACTGGTCTCTGTGACTGAACTGTGCTTGCAAGAATGTGACTAGCACTTAATCCTTTGCACTATTTATTTGGCCAGGGCATGGACTGATCTTGCAGGGCTGTGGTTTGGTCTTGCCCATGATTATGACTGCCCCATTCAACCACATTTGGCATAGTCGATAGGATGACCTCGTGTGTCCTAAGAAACAAGATCTTGCTCGCAGGGCAAAGCTAAAGTGTGGCTGGAGAAAACTAACATGGTCACATCAGAGTGGAGGGAGAAGCAGGCCCATTGTGGGCGTCCCAGAAGTGCTGTGGCATGAAAGTTAAATCGGCCCCTAGAATGAATCAGCGATGCTCATCCCATATGTGTGTGGCCTAAGAAGCCCCACCCATTATAATGTAGCAGAGGAAGATGGGTGGAGTCAAGAGGAGAATGGGTGTGTCCACTGGCAGAGGCTCCACCCTACAGGATATGGCTTGGTACAAGGCAACTCTCATGGGAGACTGGACCACCGCCATTGTTGTGGAGCGGTTTGTAAGGAACACCCCTGATCGTGATGTCCACTGGATTGAACATTAACCCCGTGGCCGCAAACATCGCCTGTGGAACAGGATTGCCAAGGAATTGTGTGAGGCAATGACCTATCTAGGAGGCCTCCAGAAGTACTGGGGAGTTCCTCCTTTGGACTTGGCCCCTCCGGAGCCTGAACCATCAGTCGCTAAGGTGACCTTGCTTTGTATTCTACCCTGTGGATGAGGAGAGAGTGTGAAGTAACTCCTAAAGCAGCTTGCTGCTGCAGAACCAAACATTTTCCCTATTATTCTGCAGCTGTGAGTGAGGCCTCGGGCCCAAGGACCCTTCCCAATATTTATGTAGAGGAGGAACCCCTAACTCCTTCACCACGAGCAGGCCCAGAGGGTTACCAGTGTTACCGGGGAAAGAAGAAAAGTGAGAAGTGGGTGCGGAGTGAGATGGCCCTTCCTGCCAATGGAGCAATGAGCGACCATGTCACCTAAGTTCATATCTGTCATCTTGACTTTACTAACGGTTACGGCTTACTTGGTGAGGACCGCACCGGCTGTAAGGTGTATGTTAAGGTGGGCTCAGTGATAGGGGGCCCAGTACTGACCTGTGGTATTCGGGTACAATTAGTGAAGAAAGAGGAAGCCCGGGGAAGGACTGCAGTTGCGGTGCTCCGGGCCTGATCAGTAGACGCTGTCCCCACCCTTGGCGTTCAGTCCAGCAAGGGACACCTGTGGCTTCGGGCACTACCTCCTGCCAGTCATCAGTGCAAACCAGAAACACCAGTGGTGATGCAGAGAACAGCATAGCCACCACCCCTGCTAACCTGCAGTGTGAAAGCTGGAACCCTCCAAGTCCACCTGCTACAGTGATTGTAGCTCAAGGGGCCCACTGTATGTTAAAATGTCTGGAGCAACAGAAACTTGGGTATGAGAAGTGGCCACTATGTTCTGTGGTGATTTGACAAAAGAATGGCTACATGACACCCTTGTTGTGCTTGTTGCTTATATCCTTGGGACTGGTTTCGGTCTCTAAGGGTGGCAAACCTGAAGGCCTTATTGCTGAATAGTTGCCAGCCAAAAGAAGTGGCCAGAGAAAAGTTTTATTTTCCTCCTCTCATTTATTTTGTGCAGGGCAGACTAAAGTGCGCCTGTTCAGCACCTCAATGCCAACGCGTGTGTATGATGTAGACGCGTCATGCACCGTGACTTCAGAATAAAGAAGACCAAGATGGCCGAAAGGGGAGGCACAGGTCCCGGAGAACGGCACCACCCATCCGACTGTTGTGCACCTGAGCGACCTTCTAGGTGAGTATTATAAAGTTTTTTTATGTTATACCCAGCGGCCTGGGCTCTTATATACAGCATGTTAGAATGCTGTATATAAGAGCCCAGTGGTGGTGGCTGCAGCGTAAAGGGCAAAAAACTGCTGACAGGTTCCCTTTAAAGCAGGAACAAAGACTGCCCCTTCGGACTGTGAAACTGCTTGTCAGGTACTGTTGGGCAATTGCAGGGACTGTTATCAACAAAAGGGGAGGGAGAAAAACTGAGGACTCAAGGGTTTGTTGGGCCCTGTTGCAACATTTTAAGAAAAAACTGGAGGGCTCAAGGACTTGTCGGGTCCTGTTATACCATTTAAAGGGATTGTACAGGGAGAGCGATCAAAGAGAACCTGAGCTCCCTGTGTTTTTGTTCTAAGAATGTGCCTGGAAAAGTGGTCTCTAATTTGACCTGAGCTTCCCATGTGGTTTTATTGTTTCTTTTTAGTGGTCCAGGGATGCAAGCCCCTGAGGACTTGGGCTCTTTAAGGGCTCTCGGGTAGAGTTGAGCGCGGTTCGTGGTTCGTGGTTCTCCAGTTCTAGGCTCGAGTGATTTTGGGGCATGTTCTAGATTGAACTAGAACTCGAGCTTTTTGCAAAAGCTCGATAGTTCTAGAAACGTTCGAGAACGGTTCTAGCAGCAAAAAACCAGCTAAATCCTAGCTTGGTTTCTGCTGTAATAGTGTAAGTCACTCTGTGAATCACACTATTATGACATTTCAGTGTATAGTGTGCGTGAACAGCGCCTTCAGATCACTGCTGTTTCTATAATGGCGATCGCCATTTTTTTTTTTTTTTTTTCTTGTCTTCCTTCCCTAAGCGCGCGCGTCTTGTGGGGCGGGCCAGCATGTCAGCCAATCCCAGACACACACGCAGCTAAGTGGACTTTGAGCCAGAGAAGCAACGGCATGTGTGATAGGATGTCCATGTCACATGTCCCTGCATTATAAAACCGGACATTTTCTTCCAGGACGCCATTATCTGCCTTCTGCGTCTTTGGTGTCAGACATCACTGTCGCAGCTCCGTCCTCCTGAGTCCTATCGCCGATACAGCTGTATGCGCTGCATACACAGCGTTAGACAGCTTAGGGAGAGCACTTTATAGCAGTCCTTTTAAGGGCTCAAACCGGCAGGGTCAGAGAGCCATAGGTGACAGGTCCTGAAAACAGCGCCAGCGTCTGTGTAGCCAAGGTCAGGGATTTCCTCCCTGCATTTCACCATTAGGAGGGAATAGAAAGGCAGGCTTCCATTCCTCTACTCAGAGCACCACAATCCTGCCACTGTACCCTCTTGTCCTCTGCACACTCCAACTCATTATAACTAAGCCATTATACTAGCAAACACTCAGTGTACCTAGTGGCATCCTAAACGTGGCTATTGGACTTTGCTATAGTCCCACTAGTGCAAAGACATTTGCAGAGCACGTCTGCCTGCATTGCACACTCCAACTTTTTTAAACTAAGCCATTATACTAGCAAACACTCAGTGTACCTAGTGGCATCCTAAACGTGGCTATTGGACTTTGCTATAGTCCCACTAGTGCAAAGACATTTGCAGAGCACGTCTGCCTGCATTGCAGACTCCAACTCTTTTTAACTAAGCCATTATACTAGCAAACAGTCAGTGTACCTAGTGGCATCCTAAACGTGGCTATTGGACTTTGCTATAGTCCCACTAGTGCAAAGACATTTGCAGAGCACGTCTGCCTGCATTGCACACTCAAACTTTTTTAAACTAAGCCATTATACTAGCAAACACTCAGTGTACCTAGTGGCATCCTAAACGTGGCTATTGGACTTTGCTATAGTCCCACTAGTGCAAAGACACTTGCATAGTACGTCTGCCTGCATTGCACACTCCAACTTTTTTAAACTAAGCCATTTTACTAGCAAA
Organism: Anomaloglossus baeobatrachus; assembly: GCF_048569485.1. Taxonomy (NCBI): domain Eukaryota; kingdom Metazoa; phylum Chordata; class Amphibia; order Anura; family Aromobatidae; genus Anomaloglossus; species Anomaloglossus baeobatrachus. The sequence continues at coordinate 230,177,526 of NC_134353.1, read as the reverse complement.
CACTCTGTGTACCTAGTGGCATCCTAAACGTGGCTATTGTACTTTTGTCTATTCACACTATTGGAACGATATTTGCAGCACGTCTGCCTGCATTGCACACTCAAACTTTTTTAAATTCAGCCATTATACTAGCAAACACTCAGTGTACCTACTGGCATCCTAAACGTGGCTATTGTACTTTTGTCTATTCACACTATTGGAACGATATTTGCAGCACGTCTGCCTGCATTGCACACTCAAACTTTTTTAAACTCAGCCATTATACTAGCAAACACTCAGTGTACCTAGTGGCATCCTAAACGTGGCTATTGTACTTTTGTCTATTCACACTATTGGAACGATATTTGCAGCACGTCTGCCTGCATTGCACACTCAAACTTTTTTAAATTCAGCCATTATACTAGCAAACACTCAGTGTACCTAGTGGCATCCTAAACGTGGCTATTGTACTTTTGTCTATTCACACTATTGGAACGATATTTGCAGCACGTCTGCCTGCATTGCACACTCAAACTTTTTTAAATTGAGCCATTATACTAGCAAACACTCAGTGTACCTACTGGCATCCTAAACGTGGCTATTGTACTTTTGTCTATTCACACTATTGGAACGATATTTGCAGCACGTCTGCCTGCATTGCACACTCAAACTTTTTTAAATTCAGCCATTATACTAGCAAACACTCAGTGTACCTACTGGCATCCATAACGTGGCTATTGTACTTTTGTCTATTCACACTATTGGAACGATATTTGCAGCACGTCTGCCTGCATTGCACACTCAAACTTTTTTAAATTCAGCCATTATACTAGCAAACACTCAGTGTACCTAGTGGCATCCTAAACGTGGCTATTGGACTTTGCTATAGTCCCACTAGTGCAAAGACATTTGCATAGTACGTCTGCCTGCATTGCACACTCCAACTTTTTTAAACTAAGCCATTTTACTAGCAAACACTCTGTGTACCTAGTGGCATCCTAAACGTGGCTATTGTACTTTTGTCTATTCACACTATTGGAACGATATTTGCAGCACGTCTGCCTGCATTGCACACTCAAACTTTTTTAAATTCAGCCATTATACTAGCAAACACTCAGTGTACCTACTGGCATCCTAAACGTGGCTATTGTACTTTTGTCTATTCACACTATTGGAACGATATTTGCAGCACGTCTGCCTGCATTGCACACTCAAACTTTTTTAAACTCAGCCATTATACTAGCAAACACTCAGTGTACCTAGTGGCATCCTAAACGTGGCTATTGTACTTTTGTCTATTCACACTATTGGAACGATATTTGCAGCACGTCTGCCTGCATTGCACACTCAAACTTTTTTAAATTCAGCCATTATACTAGCAAACACTCAGTGTACCTAGTGGCATCCTAAACGTGGCTATTGTACTTTTGTCTATTCACACTATTGGAACGATATTTGCAGCACGTCTGCCTGCATTGCACACTCAAACTTTTTTAAATTGAGCCATTATACTAGCAAACACTCAGTGTACCTACTGGCATCCTAAACGTGGCTATTGTACTTTTGTCTATTCACACTATTGGAACGATATTTGCAGCACGTCTGCCTGCATTGCACACTCAAACTTTTTTAAATTCAGCCATTATACTAGCAAACACTCAGTGTACCTACTGGCATCCATAACGTGGCTATTGTACTTTTGTCTATTCACACTATTGGAACGATATTTGCAGCACGTCTGCCTGCATTGCACACTCAAACTTTTTTAAATTCAGCCATTATACTAGCAAACACTCAGTGTACCTAGTGGCATCCTAAACGTGGCTATTGTACTTTTGTCTATTCACACTATTGGAACGATATTTGCAGCATGTCTGCCTGCATTGCACACTCAAACTTTTTTAAATTCAGCCATTATACTAGCAAACACTCAGTGTACCTACTGGCATCCTAAACGTGGCTATTGTACTTTTGTCTATTCACACTATTGGAACGATATTTGCAGCACGTCTGCCTGCATTGCACACTCAAACTTTTTTAAACTCAGCCATTATACTAGCAAAAACTCAGTGTACCTAGTGGCATCCTAAACGTGGCTATTGTACTTTTGTCTATTCACACTATTGGAACGATATTTGCAGCACGTCTGCCTGCATTGCACACTCAAACTTTTTTAAATTAAGCCATTATACTAGCAAACACTCAGTGTACCTAGTGGCATCCTAAACGTGGCTATTGTACTTTTGTCTATTCACACTATTGGAACGATATTTGCAGCACGTCTGCCTGCATTGCACACTCAAACTTTTTTAAACTCAGCCATTATACTAGCAAACACTCAGTGTACCTACTGGCATCCATAACGTGGCTATTGTACTTTTGTCTATTCACACTATTGGAACGATATTTGCAGCACGTCTGCCTGCATTGCACACTCAAACCTTTTTAAATTCAGCCATTATACTAGCAAACACTCAGTGTACCTACTGGCATCCTAAACGTGGCTATTGTACTTTTGTCTATTCACACTATTGGAACGATATTTGCAGCACGTCTGCCTGCATTGCACACTCAAACTTTTTTAAATTCAGCCATTATACTAGCAAACACTCAGTGTACCTAGTGGCATCCTAAACGTGGCTATTGGACTTTTGTCTATTCACACTACTGCAAATCTATGTGCAGCACCTCTGCATGACAACCTCCTGCTCTGTTTTTAATAAGCTATAATGATTGCACAAAATACTGCCATTTAGTGGCATCATAGAACTGGCTGTTGTATTCCATTAGTGCCCCACTGGTGACAAGCTATTTCTAGCACCTCTACATCACACCCTCATGCACATTTTGCTACGCTAATGTTATAGCAAACTCATGGAATTCATTGATGCATTTCATAATTCGGAGGGATAGAAAGTCAGGCTTCCTTTAGCTTTTCCTTCTGTTCATAGACAGCATCTCCAAGAGCAATTTCCCCTCCACGTCTAAGTGTGGAGAGGCAGCTAGTGCGCATGCGTGTGCCGATGTACCCCAGCTGCAGCATAATTACAGTGTTTCGCGCAGTGAGTATGCTCAGCTTGACTGTGTTATTCCTGACGCTAAGTCTTCTTTTCGGGATACAGCGCATGCTCCCACACTAAGTGTGAAAAGCCTCTTTGCACAGGTGCTTGCATTCCGTGCCGGGTCTAAGTCCTGTTTTGTGCCTAGACACCATGCTAAAGCTGATATTCTTTTTTCAGAGACTGTATTTCATGCTACTGAGCATGCTCAGGCACTTCCTGCATCAGAGACTAGGTCCGGTAATAAACTCTTTGGCCCTGGCCCTGATGTGGGGGTCCCATATAGACCACAGGGCATCAGGTGTCCTCCCATATGGCTTGCAGAGGCCCACACCTATGACTTGTCACCGCATTATTGATGGTCAGACGATGACTGGTGAGGTGTTTGGGTCATGGCAGCCATGAGGTCATCATTGAAGTTGCGTTTCCAAATAGGACGCTAGTTATGCCACTCATGACGTGTCACTCTACTTTTGTCTCCAGGAGGTGCATTGTGGTTCACCCTGGTTTGGGGCGGACCCAGGTTATAAAAGGGGCTGGAGCCAACAAGGAGGTGCGCAGTCTTCTATTATGCTCCGAAAGAGCACACCTCCATGTGTTGAACCCATTGCGGCTTTAGGCCAGAGGTAGGCAGGGATAGGGTGGTGGATGCAGGCCACCACCACAGTTGGTAACGCAGAACGGTTAAGACCAGCTCCTGTCCTACCAGTCCTGCTTGTGCAGCCCAGTGGCATTAACAGGGCTGCTGCTGCTGATGCGCCTGCTGTCCACAGGTGTGGCCCCTACGCACACGGTCAGCGTACTCAATGGCCCCTGTGTTGTTAACAGGGAGTTCCTGGGCTGGGTGGGCATGTGGACCCTGTGACGCTAACAGGGCTCACAGTCTCCAGATCCGAATGGCGTCTAACTCGGTTCAGGCTACTATTAGTTTCATAGCCACACAGCTCTGTATCCTCCACCAAACCTTCCAGTTGCCAACCTCTCCTTTTCCAACTGGGAGCACGGTGGACACTGACTGCTGATGGGGATATATACCTTTCTCTTTCTTTTCTTATTAATTTTCGTTATATAGCGGTCACAGATTATATACCACTTTATCCAAATCTGCCAGTCCCACTGTAACAGATGGTGTTTCTTCAGCAAATGTTACAGTTGCTTAACCACCAAATCCACGGACCAAAACTTTTTTCCTCTTTCCAACACACCTGTTCCCCTTTCCAACAGCATCTGTCCTTTTTAAACTCATTTTGGGATATGACCAAAAGTGCAACTGTGCAGGGACACCGTACTCAACGCCATCTCAGCACAGCAGCCATCCCTCGGTCCCTCCGATGTGGACAAGTAAAAGACCATTTCCTCCTATCCATGACAAAGCGTTGAGATTCACTCTGTGCAGCACTGGTGTTTAGTGGAAAAGTAGATCTAAGATTGCGTACCACATTCTGCAGATACTCCTGTATACGTGCGTCCATTTCTATGGCGGGAATTAGTTCGCCAAATTTTGTCTTGTACCGGGGATCTAACAGTGTGGCAACCCAGTATTCAGGATTACTTCAAATTCATACAATCCGAGGGTCATGTAGGTAGTGCAGCAAGAAGGCGCTCATGTGTCTTGTGCATCCAGGAGGACCAAGTCCTTGGTGTGTTGGTGGCAGAGAGGTGAGAATCGTGCATCCTTCCTCTGCCCTCTCCCCACAACCTCGCACAACCGAAATGTGAGCAAGCTCTCACTCATCTGCTGAGTCTTCCATGCCCATCGCCAGTTCGTCCTCCATTTCTTCATGGGCTCCTGCACTTTCATCAACACTTTTTGCTGATACTATGCGCCCTTGTTAATCCCTCTCCCTCACCATGACTGCCGCATAGGTGCCGCTGACCATCTGGACCTCGTAGATCTTGTTATCCCTTCCGCATATGACTCCTCCTGTACTTCCTCCCCTTCCTCTTGTCCCAACACCTGACTCCGAATAATAATTACAGTGTGCTCCATCATGTAGATGACCAGAATTGTCACGCTGAGAATGACATTGCCAGTGCAAAACATCTTCGTCGACATTTGTGAACTGTGTAGCAGGGTGCATAGGTCCTTGATCTGACACCACTCCAGCAGCGTGATCTGCACCACCTCTTGATCAAGTTATCCCAGGATATATGTCATACCGTATTTCAGCAGGGCTCTGCGGTGCTGCCACACACGCTGCAACATGTGCAGATTCCAATTCCTGCGTGTCGGAACATCCCATTTCCGGCGTTTAACTGCCAGACCCTAAGACTTCCGGAGTGATGAAAGTTGTTGAGCTGCAGTGTGCGTACGATGGAAGTGAGCACATAGCGAGCGTGCCCGCTGCACAAGGCCATGTAGGCCGTGATGGTGTTTTAAAAATTGCTGGAGAATTCGGTTCAACACGTGAGCCATACAAGGCACGTGTGTCACATTGCCCTGAGGATGGCCCGCAGCCAGGTTTGCATCATTGCCGCACACGGCTGTTAAGTCACCAACGGAGTCCGCTCCGTCAATTTGTACTCCGGTCGCCAGGTGACAACGTGTTCCATTCATGAATAGTGCTGATGATGGGAGAGTAGTCGATGCCAGCGGCGCAGGTGGACGCAGGTTATGCTCACCCACTGGGCTGCATTACCTTGACAGATGCAGAATCTCTGGCTGAATGTAGCTGGTGGGTATCTCACAGATGAAATACCATCATTCAGCTACAACCAATGGGAAGACACCACACCCTTTTTTATGCCCATCCTGTCTGCAGACCACTGCCAGACATAGCTATGAACCTCTGGTTAATTTTACCCCCAGTTCAGTTTTAGGATTTTGTGTGCTTGTTACCTGCCTACTTTTCCTGCTTGCTGTTTATGTACCTTGTTGGCCGATCCGCATTTCACCTCTGCTTGTTTTCTGATTAAGTCCTGGCCGTCCCATTGTGTTCCTGTTCCTCAATTAATGTTTTGACCCTGCCTGACTACTATTCTCTGGAATAGCGGCGTGACTCACATTTCCCATACATTTCAAAGTAAAACTTTGACCGCCTGATGGCATTGAGCTCTGCTGCCAGCATAGTAAGGAGGTGTGTGGTAGTCCTTGTGCGCAGTTGCAAGGAAGGGTGGCCTGACCACACAGGGTTTGCGCCAAGGTGGAGGACCCACACGAGGTTGAAGAGGCAGAAGCAGTGTATTAACTTCTACATACAGAAGAAGGATTGAAACAACTCGTGGGGACGGCAAGACTTGTACAGCAGACCCTTCTCCATCTCTCACCATAGTTTGCCAGTGCCCAGTCAGTGACATGTAATGACCCTGTCTATGCTTACTGGTCCAAGTATCTGTGTTGAAATGCACCCTGTCGCACACAGATTTTCTCAAGGAAGTGGTGATGTTGTGTGCGACATGCTGGTGTAGCGCGGGCATGCTTTTCTTGGAGAAGCAGTGGTGATTGGGCATCTGGTACTGGGGCACAGTGACAGACATAAGGTCTGTAAAATCCTGTGTGTCCACTAGGCGTAAAGGCAGCATTTCGGTAGCCAACAGCTTACAGAGGGATAGAGTCAACCACTTAGCTTTGTCATGGGTCGCAGTAAGTGGCCTTTTATTTGACCACATCTGAGGGACAGAGATCTGGCTGCTGTCTGTAGACGGTGTTGAGTAGGGTGTCCCTGGAAAAATGCAGGTTTGTGAGGAAAGTGCAGGCGGAGACATGATGTTGCCTTCATCTTGCCTTCAGATCTGTTCATCTTGTATCATTTTTAAAAAACACAGCAAGCAAGGGTTACTCCAAGCGGAGTCTACCTTTTTTCCAAAAATTGGGCACACAGACACCCCATCAGTGGCAGCACTTGTGCCCTAGTTGCAAACAGGATGTTTTGATTTGCATCAAGCACATTCAAAAATACGCCATAATTAACCGTCCCCAGCATGACACCGGGGTAGGTAGATAAAGTCTTTGCTGAACCATGACTTGGTCATCTTGGCTCCTTTTAAAAACAATGTAAGCAAGGGTTACTCAAAGAGGAGCCTCCCTTTTTTCCAAAAATTGGGCCCCACACACACCCACCCATTCAGTGGCAGCAGTTGTGCCATAGTTGTACACTTCACAGCTAGATTTGCATCAAGCACATTCCAAATCCACAAGCATTTACTCTCCCCAGGATGACACAGGGGTTGTAAATTCCTTCTGGATCCATGACTTGTTAATTTGGATGAACGTCAGTCTGTCCACATTGTCACTGGACAGACGCGTGCGCTTATCTGTCAGCACACACCCAGCAGCACTGAAGACACGTTCAGAGACAACGCTGGCAGCTGTACACGACAAAATCTCCAAGGCGTAACTGGATAGCTCTGGCCATTTTTCTAGATTTGAAGCCCAAAATGAGCAAGGCTCTATTTGCAAAGTCATGGCATCGATGTTCATTTGTAGATACTCCTGTATCATCCTCTCCAGCCGTTGACTATGTGTCAGACTTGTTGTCTCTGGTGGCCTTGCAAAGGAGGGTCTAAAAAAATTATGAAAAGATTCCATTAAATTGCTGTTACCAGCACCAGATACGGTCCTACTGGTACGTGTAGACTGTTGAAGATGACGAGACCGACCCATGTTTGTCAAGTTACAACTGGGAGATTCCCTCCCTGCACCTGCACGGTTGTTTGGTGGAAAAGCCGATCTAAGATCGAGTAACAGCTTCTGCTGATACTCCTGCATAAGTGCGTACCTTTCTATGGCTGGAATTATGTCACAAAATTTGGACTTGTACCGGGGATCTAATAGTGTGGCAAGCCAGTAGTCATCATCACTTCTAATTTTGACAATACGAGGGTCATGTTGGAGGTAGTGCAACAAGAAGGCACTCATGTGTCTTGCGCAGCCATGTGGACCAAGTCCACGCTGTGTTTGTGGCATAGAGGTGCTAACCGTTCTTTCTTCCTCTGACATCTCCCCCCAACCTCTTTCAACTGAAATTTGACCAAGGTCCCCCTCATCTGCTGAGTCTTCCATGTCCATGGACAGTTCGTCCTCCATATCTTCATGTCCTCCTGCACCTTCCTCAACATCTCGCCTGCTACCATGCGCCCTTGTTGATCCCTGTCCCTCATGGTCCCATGCCTGCCGCGTTGGTGATGATGAACGTCTGGACCTTGGTGATGTTGTTGTGTCTTGCGCATATGAATCCTCCTGTAGTTCCTCCCCTTCCTGTTGTCCCACCCCCTGACTCCGAATAGTGTTTAGCGTGTGCTCCAGCATGTAAATGACTGGAATTGTCATGCTGATAATGGCATTGTCAGCGCTAAACATATTCGTCGCCATGTCGAAACTGTGCAGAAGGGTGCATAGGTCCTTGATCTGAGACCACTCCATCAGGGTGATCTGCCCCACCTCTGCATCTCGTTGGCTCAGGCTATACGTCATGACGTATTGCACCAGGGCTCTGCGGTGCTGCCACAGTCGCTGTAACATGTGGAGAGTTGAATTCCAGCGTGTCGCCACATCGCATTTCAGGCGATGAACCGGCAGGCCGAAAGACTTCTGGAGCGATGCAAGTCGCTCAGCTGCGGCGCTTGAACGGCGGAAGTGAGCAGACAGTTTTCGTGCCCTGTTCAGAAGGCCATCTAGGCCGGGATAGTGTGTTAAAAATTGCTGGACGACAAGGTTCAACACGTGAGCCATACAAGGTACGTGTGTCACCTTGCCCAGGCGAAGGGCCGCACCCAGGTTTGCAGCATTGTCGCACACGGCCTTACCAGGCTGCAGGTTGAGTGGAGACAACCATTTATTAAACTCGGACCGCAGAGCTGACCACAACTCCTCAGCTGTGTGACTCTTATTCCCAAGACATGTCAAGCTAAAGACCGCCTGATGCCGTTGCGCTCTGCTGCCAGCATAGTAATGAGGGGTGCGTGATTCCTTCTGCGCAGTGAGAACGCTGGTGGCCTGACCAGGCAGGCTTGGGGCGGAGGTGGAGGACCCAGATGAGGTGGAGGATGCAGAAGCAGTGGCGGAACTTGGACAGACAGAGGATTGACACACAAGTCGTGGGGACGGCAAGACTTGTGCAGCAGACCCTTCACCATCAATCAAAATAGTTACCCAGTGGCCAGTCAGCGACATGTAACGTCCCTGTCCATGCTTACTGGTCCAAGTATCGGTGGTGAAATGCACCCGTTCACACACAGAGTTTCTCAAGGAAGCGGTGATGTTGTGTGTGACATGCTGGTGTAGCGCGGGCACACTTTTCTTAGAGAAGTAGTGGCGACTAGGCATCTGGTACTGGGGCACAGCGACAGACATAAGGTCTCTAAAATCCTGTGTGTCCACTAGGCGTAAAGGCAGCATTTCGGTAGCCAACAGCTTACAGAGGGATAGAGTCAACCTCTTAGCTTTGTCATGGGTCGCAGGAAGTGGCCTTTTATTTGACCACATCTGAGGGACAGAGATCTGGCTGCTGTGTGTAGACGGTGTTGAGTAGGGTGTCCCTTGAAAAATGCAGGTTTGTGAGGAAAGTGCAGGCGGAGACATGATGTTGCCTTCATCCAACGTTGGTGCTATCGATGTTTGAGAGAGCTGTACACAATCACTTGTTTCCCCTTCCAAACCAACTGACGACCTACCAAGCAAACTGCCTGTTGCAGTTACAGTGGTGGAAGTTGTGGGTGGAAAAACAGGTGTGACAGCTGTCCCCACAGTCCTAGAAGATGACGAGCGCGCGGATGCACTGGAAAGGGCAGGCGGTGGATGGTTGGCTCCGCTAGGCCGCATTGCAGCACGGTGAGCATCCCACCAGGCCATATGATATTTATTCATGTGACGATTCATGGAAGAAGTTGTCAAACTGCTGAGGTTTTGACCTCTAGTAAGATAACCATGCCAAATGTTACAGATCACATAATTTGGGCGATCTTTTTTTATGTCAAAAAAGGACCAGGCTAGGCAAGGCTTAGAGGCCATGCGACCTGTTGATCCACCCCGAATAATGCTCAGAGGATGCAGTTGTAGACGTGCTACCAGTGCTCCGACTGTGTCCAGGAAGGCGCAAGGTTACTTCGACGTCGGTTGCATCCTCCTCCACCGCCTCTGTTGACCTCCTCGAGTGTCTGACTGTGGGTTGACAGTAGGTGGGATCTAGAACTTCATCATCAATTGTTGTGTTTGCACTCCCCTCCCCCTCAGACCGAGCCTCTTCTTGCCCTGACCGAATATTTAAGTTGTCATCCCAATCGGGTATCTGCGTCTCATCTTCATCAGTATGTTCCTCATTGTCTATAACCACAGTTGTTGGAAAGGCAGCATTTTGGTAGCCAACAGTTTGCAGATGATGAAAGTCAACCTCCAAGCCATGTCATGACCTTCTAAAAGCATGTAAAACACAGCGAGGGGACTCCAACCACAGTCTCCCTCGTTTCCACTAACTGGGCCACACACACCCCACTTGACTGGCATCGGTTGAGCCCCCTTTTGAAAAAGAAAAAGATGCTTTGCATGAAGCACTCTCAAAAATACGCGTGCCTTTCCCGTCCCCTGGCTGACCCAGGGGAAGAAAAGTCCTCTGAGAGCCATGACTTGTTCATCTTGGTTCTTTTAGAGACACAGCGAGGGGACTCCAACCACAGTCTCCCTCGTTTCCACTAACTGGGCCACACACACCCCACTTGACTGGCATCGGTTGAGCCCCCTTTTGAAAAAGGAAAAGATGCTTTGCATGAAGCACTCTCAAAAATACGCGTGCCTTTCCCGTCCCCTGGCTGACCCAGGGGAAGAAAAGTCCTCTGAGAGCCATGACTTGTTCATCTTGGTTCTTTTAGAGACACAGCGAGGGGACTCCAACCACAGTCTCCCTCGTTTCCACTAACTGGACCACACACACCACACTTGACTGGCATCGGTTGATCCCCCTTTTGAAAAAGAAAAAGATGCTTGGCATGAAGCACACTCAAAAATACGCGTGCCTTTCCCGTCCCCTGGCTGACCCAGGGGAAGAAAAGTCCTCTGAGAGCCATGACTTGTTCATCTTGGTTCTTTTAGAGACACAGCGAAGGGACTCCAACCACAGTCTCCCTCGTTTCCACTAACTGGGCCACACACACCCCACTTGACTGGCATCGGTTGAGCCCCCTTTTGAAAAAGAAACAGATGCTTTGCATGAAGCACTCTCAAAAATACGCGTGCCTTTCCCGTCCCCTGGCTGACCCAGGGGAAGAAAAGTCCTCTGAGAGCCATGACTTGTTCATCTTGGTTCTTTTAGAGACACAGCGAGGGGACTCCAACCACAGTCTCCCTCGTTTCCACTAACTGGGCCACACACACCCCACTTGACTGGCATCGGTTGAGCCCCCTTTTGAAAAAGAAAAAGATGCTTGGCATGAAGCACTCTCAAAAATACGCGTGCCTTTCCCGTCCCCTGGCTGACCCAGGGGAAGAAAAGTCCTCTGAGAGCCATGACTTGTTCATCTTGGTTCTTTTAGAAACACAGCGAGGGGACTCCAACCACAGTCTCCCTCGTTTCCACTAACTGGGCCACACACACCCCACTTGACTGGCATCAGTTGACCCAATTTTCAAGATGAAAAAGATGCTTTGCATGAAGCACTCTCAAAAATACGCGTGCCTTTCCCGTCCCCTGGCTGACCCAGGGGAAGAAAAGTCCTCTGAGAGCCATGACTTGTTCATCTTGGTTCTTTTAGAAACACAGCGAGGGGACTCCAACCACAGTCTCCCTCGTTTCCACTAACTGGGCCACACACACCCCACTTGACTGGCATCGGTTGAGCCCCCTTTTGAAAAAGAAAAAGATGCTTGGCATGAAGCACTCTCAAAAATACGCGTGCCTTTCCCGTCCCCTGGCTGACCCAGGGGAAGAAAAGTCCTCTGAGAGCCATGACTTGTTCATCTTGGTTCTTTTAGAGACACAGCGAGGGGACTCCAACCACAGTCTCCCTCGTTTCCACTAACTGGGCCACACACACCCCACTTGACTGGCATCGGTTGAGCCCCCTTTTGAAAAAGAAAAAGATGCTTGGCATGAAGCACTCTCAAAAATACGCGTGCCTTTCCCGTCCCCTGGCTGACCCAGGGGAAGAAAAGTCCTCTGAGAGCCATGACTTGTTCATCTTGGTTCTTTTAGAGACACAGCGAGGGGACTCCAACCACAGTCTCCCTCGTTTCCACTAACTGGGCCACACACACCCCACTTGACTGGCATCGGTTGAGCCCCCTTTTGAAAAAGAAAAAGATGCTTTGCATGAAGCACTCTCAAAAATACGCGTGCCTTTCCCGTCCCCTGGCTGACCCAGGGGAAAAAAAGTCCTCTGAGAGCCATGACTTGTTCATCTTGGTTCTTTTAGAGACACAGCGAGGGGACTCCAACCACAGTCTCCCTCGTTTCCACTAACTGGGCCACACACACCCCACTTGACTGGCATCGGTTGAGCCCCCTTTTGAAAAAGAAAAAGATGCTTTGCATGAAGCACTCTCAAAAATACGCGTGCCTTTCCCGTCCCCTGGCTGACCCAGGGGAAGAAATGTCCTCTGAGAGCCATGACTTGTTCATCTTGGTTCTTTTAGAGACACAGCGAGGGGACTCCAACCACAGTCTCCCTCATTTCCACTAACTGGGCCACACACACCCCACTTGACTGGCATCGGTTAAGCCCCCTTTTGAAAAAGAAAAAGATGCTTGGCATGAAGCACTCTCAAAAATACGCGTGCCTTGCCCGTCCCCTGGCTGACCCAGGGGAAGAAAAGTCCTTTGAGAGCCATGACTTGTTCATCTTGGTTCTTTTAGAGACACAGCGAGGGGACTCCAACCACAGTCTCCCTCGTTTCCACTAACTGGGCCACACACACCCCACTTGACTGGCATCGGTTGAGCCCCCTTTTGAAAAAGAAAAAGATGCTTGGCATGAAGCACTCTCAAAAATACGCGTGCCTTTCCCGTCCCCTGGCTGACCCAGGGGAAGAAAAGTCCTCTGAGAGCCATGACTTGTTCATCTTGGTTCTTTTAGAAACACAGCGAGGGGACTCCAACCACAGTCTCCCTCGTTTCCACTAACTGGGCCACACACACCCCACTTGACTGGCATCAGTTGACCCAATTTTCAAGATGAAAAAGATGCTTTGCATGAAGCACTCTCAAAAATACGCGTGCCTTTCCCGTCCCCTGGCTGACCCAGGGGAAGAAAAGTCCTCTGAGAGCCATGACTTGTTCATCTTGGTTCTTTTAGAAACACAGCGAGGGGACTCCAACCACAGTCTCCCTCGTTTCCACTAACTGGGCCACACACACCCCACTTGACTGGCATCGGTTGACCCCCCCCTTTTGAAAAAGAAAAAGATGCTTTGCATGAAGCACTCTCAAAAATACGCGTGCCTTTCCTGTCCCCTGGCTGACCCAGGGGAAGAAAAGTCCTCTGAGAGCCATGACTTGTTCATCTTGGTTCTTTTAGAAACACAGCGAGGGGACTCCAACCACAGTCTCCCTCGTTTCCACTAACTGGGCCACACACACCCCACTTGACTGGCATCGGTTGACCCCCCCTTTTGAAAAAGAAAAAGATGCTTTGCATGAAGCACTCTCAAAAATACGCGTGCCTTTCCCGTCCCCTGGCTGACCCAGGGGAAGAAAAGTCCTCTGAGAGCCATGATTTGTTCATCTTGGTTCTTTTAGAAACACAGCGAGGGGACTCCAACCACAGTCTCCCTCGTTGCCACTAACTGGGCCACACACACCCCACTTGACTGGCATCGGTTGACCCCCCCTTTTGAAAAAGAAAAAGATGCTTTGCATGAAGCACTCTCAAAAATACGCGTGCCTTTCCCGTCCCCTGGCTGACCCAGGGGAAGAAAAGTCCTCTGAGAGCCATGACTTGTTCATCTTGGTTCTTTTAGAGACACAGCGAGGGGACTCCAACCACAGTCTCCCTCGTTTCCACTAACTGGGCCACACACACCCCACTTGACTGGCATCGGTTGAGCCCCCTTTTGAAAAAGAAAAAGATGCATTGCATGAAGCACTCTCAAAAATACGCGTGCCTTTCCCGTCCCCTGGCTGACCCAGGGGAAGAAAAGTCCTCTGAGAGCCATGACTTGTTCATCTTGGTTCTTTTAGAGACACAGCGAGGGGACTCCAACCACAGTCTCCCTCGTTTCCACTAACTGGGCCACACACACCCCACTTGACTGGCATCGGTTGAGCCCCCTTTTGAAAAAGAAAAAGATGCTTGGCATGAAGCACTCTCAAAAATACGCGTGCCTTTCCCGTCCCCTGGCTGACCCAGGGGAAGAAAAGTCCTCTGGGAGCCATGACTTGTTCATCTTGGTTCTTTTAGAGACACAGCGAGGGGACTCCAACCACAGTCTCCCTCGTTTCCACTAACTGGGCCACACACACCCCACTTGACTGGCATCGGTTGAGCCCCCTTTTGAAAAAGAAAAAGATGCTTTGCATGAAGCACTCTCAAAAATACGCGTGCCTTTCCCGTCCCCTGGCTGACCCAGGGGAAGAAAAGTCCTCTGAGAGCCATGACTTGTTCATCTTGGTTCTTTTCGAAACACAGCGAGGGGACTTCAACCACAGTCTCCCTCGTTTCCACTAACTGGGCCACACACACCCCACTTGACTGGCATCGGTTGACCCCCCCTTTTGAAAAAGAAAAAGATGCTTTGCATGAAGCACTCTCAAAAATACGCGTGCTTTTCCCGTCCCCTGGCTGTTCCAGGGGAAGAAAAGTCCTCTGAGAGCCATGACTTGTTCATCTTGGTTCTTTTAGAAACACAGCGAGGGGACTCCAACCACAGTCTCCCTCGTTGCCACTAACTGGGCCACACACACCCCACTTGACTGGCATCGGTTGACCCCCCCCTTTTGAAAAAGAAAAAGATGCTTTGCATGAAGCACTCTCAAAAATACGCGTGCCTTTCCCGTCCCCTGGCTGACCCAGGGGAAGAAAAGTCCTCTGAGAGCCATGACTTGTTCATCTTGGTTCTTTTAGAAACACAGCGAGGGGACTCCAACCACAGTCTCCCTCGTTTCCACTAACTGGGCCACACACACCCCACTTGACTGGCATCGGTTGACCCCCCCTTTTGAAAAAGAAAAAGATGCTTTGCATGAAGCACTCTCAAAAATACGCGTGCCTTTCCCGTCCCCTGGCTGACCCAGGGGAAGAAAAGTCCTCTGAGAGCCATGACTTGTTCATCTTGGTTCTTTTAGAGACACAGCGAGGGGACTCCAACAACAGTCTCCCTTGTTTCCACTAACTGGGCCACACACACCCCACTTGACTGGCATCGGTTGAGCCCCCTTTTGAAAAAGAAAAAGATGCTTGGCATGAAGCACTCTCAAAAATACGCGTGCCTTTCCCGTCCCCTGGCTGACCCAGGGGAAGAAAAGTCCTCTGAGAGCCATGACTTGTTCATCTTGGTTCTTTTAGAGACACAGCGAGGGGACTCCAACCACAGTCTCCCTCGTTTCCACTAACTGGGCCACACACACCCCACTTGACTGGCATCGGTTGAGCCCCCTTTTGAAAAAGAAAAAGATGCTTGGCATGAAGCACTCTCAAAAATACGTGTGCCTTTCCCGTCCCCTGGCTGACCCAGGGGAAGAAAAGTCCTCTGAGAGCCATGACTTGTTCATCTTGGTTCTTTTAGAGACACAGCGAGGGGACTCCAACCACAGTCTCCCTCGTTTCCACTAACTGGGCCACACACACCCCACTTGACTGGCATCGGTTGAGCCCCCTTTTGAAAAAGAAAAAGATGCTTTGCATGAAGCACTCTCAAAAATACGCGTGCCTTTCCCGTCCCCTGGCTGACCCAGGGGAAGAAAAGTCCTCAGAGAGCCATGACTTGTTCATCTTGGTTCTTTTAGAGACACAGCGAGGGGACTCCAACCACAGTCTCCCTCGTTTCCACTAACTGGGCCACACACACCCCACTTGACTGCCATCGGTTGAGCCCCCTTTTGAAAAAGATGCTTTGCATGAAGCACTCTCAAAAATACGCGTGCCTTTCCCGTCCCCTGGCTGACCCAGGGGAAGAAAAGTCCTCTGAGAGCCATGACTTGTTCATCTTGGTTCTTTTAGAGACACAGCGAGGGGACTCCAACCACAGTCTCCCTCGTTTCCACTAACTGGGCCACACACACCCCACTTGACTGGCATCGGTTGAGCCCCCTTTTGAAAAAGAAAAAGATGCTTGGCATGAAGCACTCTCAAAAATACGCGTGCCTTTCCCGTCCCCTGGCTGACCCAGGGGAAGAAAAGTCCTCTGAGAGCCATGACTTGTTCATCTTGGTTCTTTTAGAGACACAGCGAGGGGACTCCAACCACAGTCTCCCTCGTTTCCACTAACTGGGCCACACACACCCCACTTGACTGGCATCGGTTGAGCCCCCTTTTGAAAAAGAAAAAGATGCTTGGCATGAAGCACTCTCAAAAATACGCGTGCCTTTCCCGTCCCCTGGCTGACCCAGGGGAAGAAAAGTCCTCTGAGAGCCATGACTTGTTCATCTTGGTTCTTTTAGAGACACAGCGAGGGGACTCCAACCACAGTCTCCCTCGTTTCCACTAACTGGGCCACACACACCCCACTTGACTGGCATCGGTTGAGCCCCCTTTTGAAAAAGAAAAAGATGCTTTGCATGAAGCACTCTCAAAAATACGCGTGCCTTTCCCGTCCCCTGGCTGACCCAGGGGAAGAAAAGTCCTCTGAGAGCCATGACTTGTTCATCTTGGTTCTTTTAGAGACACAGCGAGGGGACTCCAACCACAGTCTCCCTCGTTTCCACTAACTGGGCCACACACACCCCTCTTGACTGGCATCGGTTGAGCCCCCTTTTGAAAAAGAAAAAGATGCTTTGCATGAAGCACTCTCAAAAATACGCGTGCCTTTCCCGTCCCCTGGCTGACCCAGGGGAAGAAAAGTCCTCTGAGAGCCATGACTTGTTCATCTTGGTTCTTTTAGAGACACAGCGAGGGGACTCCAACCACAGTCTCCCTCGTTTCCACTAACTGGGCCACACACACCCCACTTGACTGGCATCGGTTGAGCCCCCTTTTGAAAAAGAAAAAGATGCTTGGCATGAAGCACTCTCAAAAATACGCGTGCCTTTCCCGTCCCCTGGCTGACCCAGGGGAAGAAAAGTCCTCTGAGAGCCATGACTTGTTCATCTTGGTTCTTTTAGAGACACAGCGAGGGGACTCCAACCACAGTCTCCCTCGTTTCCACTAACTGGGCCACACACACCCCACTTGACTGGCATCGGTTGAGCCCCCTTTTAAAAAAGAAAAAGATGCTTGGCATGAAGCACTCTCAAAAATACGCGTGCCTTTCCCGTCCCCTGGCTGACCCAGGGGAAGAAAAGTCCTCTGAGAGCCATGACTTGTTCATCTTGGATCTTTTAGAAACACAGCGAGGGGACTCCAACCACAGTCTCCCTCGTTTCCACTAACTGGGCCACACACACCCCACTTGACTGGCATCAGTTGACCCAATTTTCAAGATGAAAAAGATGCTTTGCATGAAGCACTCTCAAAAATACGCGTGCCTTTCCCGTCCCCTGGCTGACCCAGGGGAAGAAAAGTCCTCTGAGAGCCATGACTTGTTCATCTTGGTTCTTTTAGAAACACAGCGAGGGGACTCCAACCACAGTCTCCCTCGTTTCCACTAACTGGGCCACACACACCCCACTTGACTGGCATCGGTTGACCCCCCCTTTTGAAAAAGAAAAAGATGCTTTGCATGAAGCACTCTCAAAAATACGCGTGCCTTTCCCGTCCCCTGGCTGACCCAGGGGAAGAAAAGTCCTCTGAGAGCCATGACTTGTTCATCTTGGTTCTTTTAGAGACACAGCGAGGGGACTCCAACCACAGTCTCCCTCGTTTCCACTAACTGGGCCACACACACCCCACTTGACTGGCATCAGTTGACCCAATTTTCAAGATGAAAAAGATGCTTTGCATGAAGCACTCTCAAAAATACGCGTGCCTTTCCCGTCCCCTGGCTGACCCAGGGGAAGAAAAGTCCTCTGAGAGCCATGACTTGTTCATCTTGGTTCTTTTAGAAACACAGCGAGGGGACTCCAACCACAGTCTCCCTCGTTTCCACTAACTGGGCCACACACACCCCACTTGACTGGCATCGGTTGACCCCCCCTTTTGAAAAAGAAAAAGATGCTTTGCATGAAGCACTCTCAAAAATACGCGTGCCTTTCCCGTCCCCTGGCTGACCCAGGGGAAGAAAAGTCCTCTGAGAGCCATGACTTGTTCATCTTGGTTCTTTTAGAAACACAGCGAGGGGACTCCAACCACAGTCTCCATCGTTGCCACTAACTGGGCCACACACACCCCACTTGACTGGCATCGGTTGACCCCCCCTTTTGAAAAAGAAAAAGATGCTTTGCATGAAGCACTCTCAAAAATACGCGTGCCTTTCCCGTCCCCTGGCTGACCCAGGGGAAGAAAAGTCCTCTGAGAGCCATGACTTGTTCATCTTGGTTCTTTTAGAGACACAGCGAGGGGACTCCAACCACAGTCTCCCTCGTTTCCACTAACTGGGCCACACACACCCCACTTGACTGGCATCGGTTGAGCCCCCTTTTGAAAAAGAAAAAGATGCTTGGCATGAAGCACTCTCAAAAATACGCGTGCCTTTCCCGTCCCCTGGCTGACCCAGGGGAAGAAAAGTCCTCTGAGAGCCATGACTTGTTCATCTTGGTTCTTTTAGAGACACAGCGAGGGGACTCCAACCACAGTCTCCCTCGTTTCCTTAACTGGGCCACACACACCCCACTTGACTGGCATCGGTTGAGCCCCCTTTTGAAAAAGAAAAAGATGCTTGGCATGAAGCACTCTCAAAAATACGCGTGCCTTTCCCGTCCCCTGGCTGACCCAGGGGAAGAAAAGTCCTCTGAGAGCCATGTCCACATTGTCAGTGGACAGACATGTGTGCTTATCTGCCAGCAGACCCCCAGCAGCACTGAAGACAGGTTCCGAGAGAACGCTGGCTGCAGGACACGACAAGATCCCCAAGGCGTACGTGGCGAGCTCAGGCAATTTTTCAAGATTGGAAGCCTAAAATGAGCAGGGCTCAAGTTGCACAATAATGGAATCGATGTTTCCTTGCATATACTCATATATCTGTGTGTCCTCCTCTTTTTCCTTGTCCAGCTCTTTTGTTTTCACATGAGTATATGTCCTTGTCACTTTCCCATGTGTTGTGAGTTGTTTGTCACCTTTTGGACACCTTTGAGGGTGTTTTCTAGGTGTTTTTCTGTGTTTGTGATTGCCTGCCATTGTTTCCTATGCAGTTCGAGTTCGGTTCGTCGAACGTTCGACGAGCCGAACTCGAACGGGACCTCCGTTTGGCGAACCGACCTCGAGCCGAACCGGGACCGGTTCGCTCATCTCTACTCTCGGGCTTTGTGCATTGCCATATATGCCTATGGACCATGTCAACTGAACTGTCAAGAAAAATGTTTTATGGAAAGAAAGTAAATATTTTGGAAATGTCCAAATTATACTGTATGCAAATGTTTTATATTGTGTGTCAGCTGTATTTGGTGTCTTGTAGGTCCACATGGTTGGGACAACCATGGTTAAAGGAGGGATGTGTGTAAGGGAGTGTAAGGGGTACTTTGCACGCTGCGACATCGCAAGCCGATGCTGCGATGTCGAGCGCGATAGTCCCCGCCCCGTCGCAGCAATGATATCTTGTGATTGCTGGCGTAGCGAACATTATCGCTACGCTGGCTTCACATGCACTCACCTGCCCTGTGACGTCGCTCTGGCAGGCGAACTGCCTCCTTCCTAAGGGGGCGGGTCGTGCGGCGTCATAGCGATGTCACACAGCAGGCGGCAAATAGCAGCGGAGGGGCGGAGATTAGCGGGACGTAAACATCCCGCCCACCTCCGTCCTTCCGCATTGCAGCCAGGACGGAGGTAGGAGATGTTCCTCGCTCCTGCGGCTTCACACACAGCGATGTGTGCTGCCGCAGGAATGAGGAACAACATCGTACCTGTCGCTGCACTGGCATTATGGAAATGTCGGACACTACACCGATGATACGATAACAACGCTTTTGCGCTCGTTAATCGTATCAAAAAGGATTTGCACACTACGATATCGACTGCGTCGCTGGATGTGCGTCACTTTCGAATTGACCCCACCGACATCGCACCTGCGATGTCGTAGTGTGCAAAGCCCCCCTAAGGCTCAGATGTCCCTGCCCTTAATTCCACTGATTATTAGCATAAATATGATATTGTATTTCAGTGTGTCATATGACCATTTAATGACCGGGTTAAAGGTTTAATAGACATCCTCTTGGGGTGGAGTTTTTAGAAAATAAAAAATAAGCAGCAGTCATGTTTTAGACAGTCGTGGAGGAGAGTCAATAAAGGAAAGCTGTTTCTGTCAGTGGTGTGGCTAGACCAGAGGATCCAAATGAATTTGGCCAGACCGTCTGGGTCAACCCCAGCCCTGGACACCAAGGAAAGATGCAGGTAAAGTGACCCATCATCCACATGTCACCAGCTTAGGACTTTATGGAGCCTATCCCTGGAGAAAGCAGCTACCACTCTCTGGTGTCCCCATAGAAGTACTCATTAACAGAGGGCCAGGGGAAAAGGGCCTGTACTACATAGTGAAGGAATTCCATTTTGCAACTGATACAATGGTTTCTAGAAGCTAAATCCCTGTGGGTGGGATTAGACAAGATTGCTAAGGACTTTTCTGTGTGGTTTCATGTAGTTAAATGGGAGAATGAGAGTACCGGAACCAGGGAATCAGTGTGCGTTTAAAGTGCTAATGATAGAAAATTGTGCTGCCCTTGTAATTTTAAAGAAAAGTGCCCATAATGTACCTGCTCTACAAATGTTACATGATATTACAAGTATGGAAAATATCTGGACTCTGTAACTGAAGTGTGCTTGAAAGAATGTGACCAGCACTTAATCCTTTGCACTGTGGAAGTGGATGGGGCACGGACTGACCTTGTAGGGCTGTGCAGCAGCTGGGGTTCACCCTTGCCCACAACTATGACTGCCCTGTGCCATCCCTGCAACAGCTGGGTGCTGAGGGAGAGAGCTGAGTGTCGGCATCATTATCTCGTACCTTGAGTGTCGGCATCATTATTCTATACCCCGAGTGTCAGCGTCATTATCCAATACCCCGAATGTCGGCAACATTATTCAGTACCCCTAGTGTCAGTGTCATTATCCTGTACCTAGAGTGTTGGGGAACTGTGTCTAGTTACATCAACTTTCTACATATATTGGCTGCAAAATAAATCATTTATACAGTGCAATATGAAAAGCATAGCATAATCAATGTCATGATATCAGTACAGCTGTAAACTTGAAGGAAAAGGCAGCAATACAGGATAAAAGGGATGGTCATAGGCTGCAAGTGGAGATAAAATTCACTCTACTTATAGGCATAATTATTCTTTCTATCTATCTATCTATCTATCTATCTATCTATCTATCTATCTATCCCTCCTTATATTCATCCATCCCTTCACCTGTCCATATATCTATCTATCTATCTATCTATCTATCTGTGACGCCCTAGGGCTGTGGGGTACTCGGTCCCGGGTGCACGGTGCGCAGGGGGGAACAGTCGCAGTCGCGGCCGATGCCCAGTTACGTCACCCTGGGGGTCAGTCCGATAAAAAGGGGGGGTGAAAAATGGAGGAAAAATAAAAGAAAATAAAATAAAAGAGTTTTTCGACTACACCACTTGCAGTGTGCGGGCAGGTTATCGAAGCCGCCACTGCAGGGTCCTGCTTGGGCTGATGGAATAATGCAGCTTAGTTGTCTTGGGCCCTCCGCAAGCAGGGCTAGGCCCCAGCAGTGTATGATGAGGGGGTAATAGTAGAGAACAGTCAGTGTATGTGTACGGAAGGGAGAAGGAAACAGTCCACACTTGTATTACAATTTCAACTTGCCTTTTACTTGTGGCTGGTACCTGGACCCGCTGGTGCCAGTTTCGGGTGGTCCTGCACCCCTTGCTCTCCATGCCAGTTGTGACCTGGGTTAGCTGTCCTCCATGTACACTTGTTGTATTGGGCTCCGGTGGCTTAGAGCTTCTGGGGGAGCACCTCTGTTTCAGTCTTGGTCCTATTGCAAGCAGCCTGGACTATTTAATGGGTGGACTTCTGTCCCTTGTTCCAAGTCCCCTCTTTGCTGCTGATGCTTCAGACTCTTTGGGTGGTGAGGGACCCTGGAGATCCCCTCACCTGGCAGATTTAACAGTTGACCATAAAGTGTCCCGCTGTCCTAGGGTCTGCACCCCGCCTTGTGCTGAGTCCTGTGAGCCTAGGTTTCAGACTTCCACAGATGTCCCGCGGTTCCTGGAGTCTTACACTTCCACAGGTAACCCACTAATCCTGGAGTCCCGGTTCCTTACTCCATAGTCCCTCTCTCCTCTACAGCATACCGTTTGTACTTTAGGTCTTTACACTTGTCCTTCTTTACTTCACTCCTCACTCCTCTCTCCTTCACCTTCAACACTCCTCTTTCAACTACTGACTACTTCCTCCCGCCAACTTCCCAACTGACCACTCGCCCCTCCCCTTGCTGGGTCTTTCCCTACAGATTGGGTGGCAATTAGTGCCCATCCTTTTTACCTGTTGCTAGGCAGTCTCCCAGTCCGGAATTGGGGTTATGTATGTGGCCTGAGTGTGCTGGTGTGTTGACTGGCACGGATATTCTGGGGTTTGGGTTTCCACGTTAACATTTTGTGGCACCTGATACCTCAGGGGTGCTACATATCTATCTATCTATCTATCTATCTATCTATCCATTGATCTAGTTGTATCTATCTATCTCTCCATCCACCCATCCTTCTGTCTGTCTGTATATCTACTTGTATCTATCTATCTATCGATCTACATGTATCTATTTATCTTTCCATCTATCAATCCATCCATCGAGCTATCTATCTACTTACTATCGATCTCCCTATCTATTATCAATCTACCTATTCATTCTCTTCTTGTAGATACTTTTCACTAGACATCACTATATGTTTTTTAGACAGGTTTAATATTTAGTGATATTTCACTCTGTAGTCAAAATATCGACAAACCAATATACTTTTAAATGTATTTCTTATCACCTGAGAGGAGAAATATGATATTGCTTTCAGAGGTCATAATCTCATTATATGAAGAATACACTGTACAGTGTATCACAACATTACAGAGGTTATATGATCATGCCGGGAAACAGAGATGGGGAAATCTGACAAGGGGCTTTTGGCATGTACGTCAGTGCCTAGGACAGAGAATTCATGAACTTTGTACAGTAAATGTCAGAAAGGTACAAGACATGCAGCTTTGAAAATTGAAGCAATATATAAAAACGCAAAAAATAGAGGTTGAGAAACATTTTCCTTTGACAAAGGTTGAAGCTTGACATCAAGGAATCAAGTCATGAAATAAAACCTGTACACAATGTTGATCTGTATTACTGAGGGAATATTCCCTCATATTATAGTGTCTTGCAAGATATATAGGAAGAGTAGAATGTGTAGTTTGATTATTCCGGAGAACCGAGCAGTGGAGTAATGATGCATTCTGTTCTCTATAATCTCAGTTAGATCACATTTGGGTTTAATTGTCCTTTAAATTAAAGATTTGTTTTCAGTGTAAAAGATTTACATCTTTAATATCACAGGTTACTGTACTGAATAGTCCTGCTGATGTCGTGAAGATACCTGGGACCTGGTAGTGGCAAAGCTGGTCCATAGATTTTTCTTCTACTCTATAATTTACAGCAGGTTAACTAAATATTGAGCAGGTCACTACATTTCGAAGTAAATGTATTTCTAAAGGAGCTATTGATATGAATTTCTCACCAGATGTTGGTAACAACCCATCCAATCCACACAGGCAAAGAAATTAAACCATAGTTGTCTTTAAATTATGTGTAATAGTGAGAAATGTCATAGGGAAAAAAATGTGAACACCAGATGAAATCTGTCAGTAATTAGAAAGCAATCCTGCCACTTAGTGATAAAATATCAGTTGGTGTCACGAGGGTACCACGACAGAGAGTGGTCCTCTCTATTTCAGGTGACAAGAGATCACAGCACATGACTAGACGCACACTTGCATGGGATAAATTTGCTACCTGTGCATATTCTCCTTGGTCTGATGCTGCAAGGATTAAGCAGTTTGTTTGGTCTCCTAATTTAGGATGAAAAGTCTTATCTCAGCTGTTCTGATTTTCCGATTTTCCCATTCACCTTTGTTATAAATACTCTCCTCTCAGCTCAGGGAGTTGCCACTGATAGCTTAGCCATTCCTAGATTTTGGAGTGGACTTGTAAGCTGTTGACTAAGAAGCTGTTTTTGGAGCTGTAGCCAGAGATTGCTGCTTTGAATACTATGTGGTGTTTTCCTTCCTTTAATCCCATTTCAGTTTGCCTCACTTATTCATTCCCTTTACTCCTTCCTGTAGTTTGGTGTGCTTTGTATGATTGATGTTTATTTTACCCCTGGGTGTCTTATCCCCTCTGGGTCTTTAACCTAGAGTGATACTAGTGCACCTCCTACTCTGCGCACTATACAGGTTTGAGTTCAGGAAAAGACAAGTATAGGAACATGATCATCACATGGGGTGAAAGAACCTCCCTAGGGATGTCAGGGTGCTCAGGATTTCTTAGGGTAAGTGCCAGGGATTGTCCTACCCTATCCTTCACCACTGACAGTGAATATATTCTTCCATCTCGCCTTGTGCCGACCAGCCACCTTGGTAAAATACTACAAACCAGGAGCTGCCCTGGTGTGTATTTGGTGCCTATTGTCAAGTCCCACCACCCAATCAAAGGCTCTGGTAAAGATTGGGTAGGCACTTAGTTACGGCCCTCTCATCGTAAGCCTGGTTCTGGGAAAAGTGAGTCTACATCCCTTTCTACCCTCTATCTTGTAGCGTTACAGCTGGTTCAACTAATGGACTATAAAAAGGTGTCTCATTAGCAAAGTCTCACACAAAAAGCATCTCATGATAGGTAAAACCAGTGAGTTATCTCAAGACCTTCTTAACGTTATTGTTGCAAAACATACTGATGGTATTAGATACAGACGAATTTCTAAACTACTGAAGGTAGTGTACACTATTTGGGCCATTTTCCAGAAGTGCAAAAACCATAATTTTACCAATAAACTTCCCGCAACCAGTTGCTCCCCGCTAGATTTTAGTCAGAGGAGTGAAACGAATCATTAGAAGGGTTAACCAAAAACTGAGGACCACTTGTGGAGAATGACAGAAATACCTGGAATCAGCAGGTACAATTGTTTCAAAGAAAACAATAAGCAATACATTCAACCTTTAAAGCCTGTATGCACGCTCAACACACAAAACCACATTGCTGAACAAAGAACATGTGTAAGTGCATTTAAAATGAGCTCAACAACATTTTGAGAAGCCTGTGAAATACTGGGAAAATATAACTTGTTCCAATGAATCCAAAACTGAAACATTTGAATGCCATCATGCACATCTCTAGAGGCCAAAAGGCATTGCATAAAACCCGCTAAACACTGTAACAACAGTGAAGTTTGGAGGTGGGAACACCAATGGTATGAGGCTGATTTTCCGCATACGGTACTGGCAAATTGCATGTAGTTGAAAGAAGGATGAATGGACAAATGTAACAACACATTCTTGATAAAAAAAAAACTTACTGCCATCTACCAGAATGATGAAAAAGAAATGAGAGTAAACATTTCAGCAAGACAGTGATCCCAAACACACAACCAAGTAAATGCTTAATTGGTTTCAGACAAAGAAAGTAAAGGTGCTAGAATGGCCGAGCCGCTTACCTGACCTGAATACAATAGAAAATATATGGAAGAAACTAAAGTTCAGAGGTCATAGAAGGAGCCCACAGAATGTTCAGGATTTCAAGAGTGTTTGTGTGGAAGAATCAGCCAAAATCACACCTGAGCAATGCATGCAACTAGTTTTTCCATCAGGAGATGTCTTGAAGTTGTCATCACCATTAAAGGCATTTATACTAAGTCTTAAATACATTTCAATAAATGTGTTTAATACTTTTTTCTTTTATCATTATTGTTGATTTCTTTGCCTTTGTGAATTGGATGGGTTGTTACCGACAAATTGTGGTAAAATTGATGTCAGTAGCAACTTTAGAAATATAATTACTTAGAAAATTGAAGAAATATTCAATACTTGTTTCACACGCTATAAGTAATCACTACTGGTGTTAATTCCACCAGTAATATTACATTGTTCGATCTATAATAGAATAAAAAGATCACAAAATTGCTACAAGTGATTACATCAATTTGTAGATGCTGCTTGACCACTCCATTACTAATTTCGGGTCTTATATACCTGATTGATTCAACATCTACCAAAACTACATTCTCATCATATTATCAGTAGTGATGGGTGAACCCGCAGATATCAGTTGGTCCAACTTGACCCTAATATTGTGCTTTAAAATGGTGATAGAAAGGGCTAGGAGGAATAAAGCTCCTGCTTTATTCCCTATTTTTTTTCTTTTTCCTTTATTTTTTTAAATTATCCAGTTGGCTGGATCCAGATAGCTACATGGAGTTCCTTGAGAACTCAATGTCTCGGGTCGGTGTACAGATACTAGGTATCCGGCACGTATCCCGAAATTTACAGTTCAGGTTCACTGATCACTAATTCAGTAGTCCCTCACTGAGTACAACTGTACCAAAAACACAATAGCACAGAGAAAAAAATAAGAGAACCAGTCAAGAAACAACAATTGAGGGATAAGACAGATTGTATAAATAGATATTATTTATTTCTGTATTTCAGAATGAATAATTTATTGCAATTCTACATACAGAGATACAATAGGGTAAAGTATGTGTGAAAAAAACCCATAAAGGGAAAAGAACAAGCTGACACAAAAGTCACATACCTGAAAGATCCTCTAGCAAAGGGCAATGCCACCCCCCCCCACCCCTAATACTGGTA
This sequence comes from Anomaloglossus baeobatrachus, assembly GCF_048569485.1. Lineage (NCBI taxonomy): Eukaryota > Metazoa > Chordata > Amphibia > Anura > Aromobatidae > Anomaloglossus > Anomaloglossus baeobatrachus. The sequence goes on along the minus strand of NC_134353.1, from coordinate 230,150,507 downwards.
GCAATCATTAAACATAGATATAAAAGATGCTATATCTGTATAAAATAATATAACGGATGAAAGATATTGAGAGAAATTTATCAGGAAGTAATACCATTTATTTCTGTAAAAATAAAATAGAAATCATTGCTAAAAATAATATTATAAGATGTAGTACATAAAAAATTAATACATTGAAAAATAGAAAAATAAATATTGAAAATTGTACCTTAATCAAAGAAATAAAGATAAATCAATGTGAGAGCAATGTGGGCATTCCATTAATAAAAAGCAAATAATATAAACTGTAACTAGCAGAAGTGTGCAAAGGAAAGGAAAAAAAAACAATACAATGGTTACAATAATATGATGAAATCATTATTATGAAAGAGTAAAACATAAATGGATGCCTTTATTGTGACATATTGATGCTTCTTTTGATGCTGTGCTTTTAGTTATTCCTTATTCTTCCTAAGGCTTGCAATCTTTGCCTTTTTATATTAATGCTGGTGTAAGCACAGCACCATGATGCACGTTTCAGTACTCACTGAGCTTCGTCAAGAGGTGGGACAACTAACCATATAAGTAAATGGGAAAGAAATTTTATATACTTCACATTACAGATGAGAGAATGTTCTCAAATTTGAACTCACCAGCATTGTTGAATTTTTCAAAAAAATGACATTCACTTCAAATTAGAGTAATGTAAAGCCTACAATAGCCTGGAAAATACATATATACACTCAGATCTCCTTGGACTGTACTGTAACCCTTTCAAGCTTATAAACATAAACACAACCTTAATAACATCAAAGTGACTTAACCAAATAAATGAATGGTTACCACTGGTAATATTCAATTTAATAACATACTGCATGTTTTGTATAATAAAAAAACAGTCCGACATGCACAAGGGATGAGTGCAGAGAGCACTAAATAGGGATGATGATGTTGCTGGTGACAACGACCAGGCACTTTTTTGAGGATATGGCTCAGTTATCAGAAAAACAATAAAGTGAAAAAGGACTGCATGTACCTTGCTCACATTACTGGTCTATTTGACTTTTCTATATTTGATGTTGCTTCCTGTGCTGATAAATACCAGCACCTCATAGTCAATATATACAGGGAAATGCATGGCTTATATTCCTAAGGCCGAGCCTAGACACTGCAAAAGAATGATTGGCTGGCAGTGTGAAAAAGATTCCCACATATTGGAAATGCCAACACCCTGACTACCACCAAAGCATTCAGGTGCTGTTAATAGAGATGATCGAGTACTGAAATATTTGTAATCGCTATATTCGAAACGAGTACTTTGTAATACTCGCATATTCCTTCCGAATAGCTAGTGCATTGCAAGTCCATTGGAATTGTGAGTAATTTTCTGCTGGACCCAACAAAGAGGTCTGGGGGCTTGAGGAAAAGGCTGAAATGGATGGAAAAGTGATGAAACGGAATGGGGAGAGCCTGGAGAATATGCCTGCATGCACTTCTGCATGCATACTCACTGATCACCACCATGGTGCTGCTGTCACACTGGTCCTGCTGCCTTTCATTGTTCTTCTGCAGCCTCTCATTAGGCTCATACATATTCACAGCTTCCCTGCACACCGGCATCTGTGAGTGGTTGCAGTCAGGTGCGCCCACTCGCTGAGTGATAGCTGTCTAACTGCAACCAATGACAGATGCCGGTGGGTGTATATCGTACAGTAAAATAAATAAATAAATAATTTTAAACAATGGTGTGTGGTCCCCCAGTTTTGATATGCAGCCAACTGGGGGCTGGTATTCTCAGACTAGGGAGACCTATGGTTATTAGGCTCTTTCCAGCCTAAAAAAAGCAGCCAGCAGCTGCCCGATATTGCCGTATCCATTGGATGTGACAGTCCCGGCACTTTATGCAGCTCTTCCCGATAGGCCTGGTGCAGTAGCAATTGGGATAATAAAGAGTTAATGGCATCCCATAGCTGCAACTAAGTGTGGCGCCCTGGACAAGCCAGGGGCCACAGAGCACAACATCCACACACCCCACACTCCCAGCAGGCACATCAAAGCCAGAACACAAAACCCTTGTTGCCTTCCACCAGGGGCTGATAATCGAACCAGGGGGTGGGCCAGGCGGTTGGTCCCACCCACCGAGGAGTTCACAGCCCTGGAGGCGGGAAAACCAGTCAGTCTAGTTTTGACAGCAAAAGTGGAAGGAGGAAAAGTGTTGAGAGAGGAGAAAAGTGACAGCTAAGCAGCCTGAAGTTGGTTCGGGTGTGTGGCCCGGACAGAGCAGCAAGGTTGGCAGACGGTGGTGACCGTCTGCAGGAGTGGCCTATCCTAGTTACCGTAAGGACCGTGGACGGGCGGTGGCCCGGCGGTACCGGACTAGTACACAAAGAGAAGCCGGCACCATCTGGTAGGGGCTTTTCGGACCCCGGCAAGGCTAGGAGTCGCCGTGAATTTGCCAAATCCGTTAGTGAAGGGGACCTCCTGGGTTTCCAAACAGTCAAGTCCCGACAGAAGGCAACAGTCCAACCAAGTGAGAGAGACACCGCCATCGCCAAGGCAACTGTTTCTCAGGGCCAGCGCCTGTGGGCAAAAGGGGCTCCTCCGGCCATTATCCAAGCCGGGGAGCGGATTTCCGGTGGGAACCCATTGGAACCGTACAGACATCATAGGTGCAGGGAAAGGTTCATTGGGCTGAGTGAGTACCACTGTGCCGTGCGGCACAGCGCTGCCCCCACGACCCTGCACCTCCCCAGGCCCCGTAACCTGCCTGCCATCCATCACTACCCCATCACCGGGCCCCGGGACAACCAAACCCCCTACCCTTGGAGGGGAGAACTAACAACAAAGCTGCTCCCAGTCACCGCTCCCGGGATCCCCGTCTAGAGCAGCGGTGGTGTCACCAAAATCACCACAACCGTGGGTGGCATCACGGACAATATCCATAATCAAAACCCCCACAACCAATCACCCCCCTTTTCACTCACGGGCGAGGAGCGCCGCTCGAGTCCCCGGGATCCGGCCCACCGCTCGAGCCACCACCGAGCAGCAGCAGCGGCCGCAGCAGCAGCGGCAGCCGGACCCGAGCAGTGGGAGAGCGCAGCGTCCCCTCCTCCGCCCGCGACAACTTGGCGTCACGAACAGGATCCTACCGTTCTACCGATTGGTGGAAGTGCGCCTTGTGTGACCACCGGAGGTGTCCGGCTGGAAAATTTGAAAAGCCATCATCTTGGGCGCGAAGAGTTCCCGCTCGAGCGTCTCCTCGAGTAGTGGAGGCGCGAAGGCCTAAACCCCGCCCCGATAGAGGAGGAGCCAAAAAGAGGCTAAGGGGGACGCGGATGGAAGAATGGCGGCGTCCTCGAATTGGAGCGTGGGAGTACCCGCTACCGGAGCGTCTAAGCTCTGGGGGCATCGAGGAGAAGTAGCCTTTGAAGACTGCGGCCCGGGTGAGCTCACTGCTGGGACCACTGCGTGGCTGGAGCGGGAGTTGGGCTGGTTCTGCTTGAAGGTGAGGGCGCAGAGCCTGCAGCAGCTGCTGGACTGGAAGGCGGAGATGCGCAGGATGGTTGCCGTAGTGGGGGCCCGTGAGGAAGGGGCCGCTGCGACCGTGCCGCGTCGCGACCAGTCCACCCAAACCCCAGAACCAGCCCTGATTGCATGGGAGCCGGGGGCCGGCATCGCAGCCGGGGGTACAGAGAGAATGTCGCTGATGGAGAAGGGGGTTCCAACCACGCTGCCCCGCCACCGTTCTTAACGGTCGTCAGTGGTTCTGGACTGAACTGTCTGTGGAAAGAGAACCCGATGTACCGACCGGTCCCCGAGTGGGCCGACCCCCTGCGGTGGTAGCCTCTCCAGAGTCAGCGGGGCTCCGCTGCAAGTTGTCCCCGTTGGGACCACTACTGTTTAAAGTTTGAAAGTTTGAAAATGATAAGTGAATGAAACAGAAGAAAGTTACCTGATTGTCAACTGTGATTTGGAACCCCTTTACCATTTTACACAAGAAACTACTTATGAATAGAGTTGAGCGCGGTTCGAGGTTCTCCAGTTCGCGGCTCGAGTGATTTTGGGGGCTGTTCTAGATCGAACTAGAACTCGAGCTTTTTGCTAAAGCTCGATAGTTTTAAATATGTTCGAGAACGGTTCTAGCAGCAAAAAGCAGGGCTTTTTATAGCTACAGTGTGCAGGAGCCATCGCTGGCAGCCTGCCAGAAGCTGGTAACCAAGATAAACATCGGGTATCCAAGCAAAGCGCTTTGGTTAGTAACCCGATGTTTATCCTAGTTACGTGCAGGAAGCCCACACTTCCCCGCTCAGCTCACTCCGCCCCCTCCTGCACGCGGCATATACACACACACTCACACACACACACACACACGTCCCCAGCCATGCAGTCCACGACACTGACGTCCTCCTGGCACTCTGCACACATGGTCCCGCTCGGCTTACCTGCGGTGATAAAGTCCCGACCTCAGCGCTGTCACTGTCCTCCATGGCCGCCGCTTGTCACATCACCTTCTCTCGCTTCCGACCCGAGACTGACTAGCGGTGACATCACGGGCCTCTCGCGATACTTGGCTGTGAAGGCGGCGGTCATTGAACTCAGTGACAGGTGCTGTCAGCAGTGCAGGAGATCAGCACAGGTAATGTACCTCGCTGACAGCAGCACTTGTCATCCCCTGCAGTGACCTGGGCTGACCTATTGATGTTAGCTCAGGTCACTGCACTGCTCTCCCAGCCAATGGGGAACATCCTGCTCTTCATTGACTGGGACAGTGTGGATCGTCATGGCAACCCCTTGGATTACAACACACCTGGATTTGTTTTTCTTTCTAATAAATTGGTTAAAAAGGGAATGTATTGGGGAGTGTTTTTTCAAATAAAAATGTGTTTATCGTCTATTTTTTTTTATTACTGACTGGGTTGGTGATGTCGGGTATCTGATAGACGCCTGACCTCACCAACCCCAGGGCTTGGTGCCAGGTGACATTACACATCTGGTATTAACCCCATATATTACCCCTTTTGCCACCGCACCAGGGCACGGGATGAGCTGGGGCGAAGCACCAGGATTGGCGCATGTAATGGATGCTCCACTTCTGGGGCGGTTGCGGCCTGCTATTTTTAGGCTGGGGAAAGTCCAATAACGATGGACCTCCCTAGTCTGAGAATATCAGACCCCAGCTGTCTGCTTTACCTTGGCTGGTGATCCAATTTTGGGGGGACCCCTACGTGTTTTTTTTTAAATTATTTATTTAATTTAAAATAACAGAGTGGGGTGCCCTCAGTTTTGGATTACCAGCCAAGGTGAGGCTGCCAGCTGTGGTCTGCAGGCTGCAGCCGTCTGCTTTACCCTAGCTGGCTACAAAAATAGGGGGAACCCTACGTCATTTTTTTTTAAAATTTTTTTGGCTAAATACAAAGCTAAGCACCCCTTAGTGCCACATGAAAGGCACCAAAGGGTGCAAAATTACAAAATGCAGGAGAGTGGGACATTATGTGTCTTTCTGCCATTATAATGACAGAAAAGACTGATATGAAGTGTACAAGCACAGGAAAATCACCAGAGCGCTCTACGCTGTGAAAAGCAGTAGAAAATGGCACTGGAGTGAACATGTGACCGCCTCATGTAGGTTGAAGCTAAGGATCCTGGGTAAATTTATGTATTTTCCCTCCTTCAGTTTTTTTGCAGTACACAAAAAAAACAGAAGGCACACGGATGACAAACAGATGACATACGGACCGTCTACGGAACGGAAACGGATGCCACACGGATGCACCCGTGAAAAAAAACAGACTGTTTTTTGCAGACCACAAAAATGGATCGGTCGTGTGAATGTAGCCTTATTCTGATCTGCCGTTTATAAACAGCAGGCAGAAATAAGTGAATAACGCCCCCCGGCGTCAGAAAATCTCCGGGGTTTCAGGGCTAACTGAGACCCTGGAGATCATGATTCAGGACGGTTTTTCCGGTCCCCGCTCACATGATCACAGGTATACACCGTATACCGATGATCACGTTACAGTAAATGACAGCGTCGATAAAAAATTATTTATCTCCCATCTGGCATGAACAAATATGATAAATCTCCTCCCCGGTCCCCTCCGGTCCCCTGGTGTCGCCAAAGTGCCCCCCCTCATGCTCTCCCAGAAATCCAAGATGGCCACACGCACAGCAGCGCGCCGGCCGCATTCACCCTACTCCTCTGATTTCTGTTGCATGTGCCATGACACATGCGACAGAAAACTCCTCCCCAGGCCCTGCCAGGTCACCCCCAATAACCCCACCAGTGTTCCCCGGTGTCCCACGGTGCCTGTGCAGCGTTGATCCCCCCACGGCCCTCTCCTTCACAATAGACGCTGCCGCATGCACAGAGCGGCTGTCAGCTCAGCTTCCTGTGTTCAGACACAGTGAGTGGTGGTTATGCATCTGTAAGCTAAATGGGCAGCACGGTGGCTCAGTGGTTAGCACTGCAGTCTTGCAGCGCTGAGGTCCTGTGTTCAAATCTCACCAAGGGCACCATCTGCAAGGAGTTTGTATGTTCTCCCCGTGTTTGCGTGGGTTTCCTCCGGGTACTGTGGTTTCCTCCCACACTCCAAAGACATACAGCGCTATGGAATTAATAACGCTATATAAATGAATAAATTATTATTATTACTGCAATGCCCTGCTCATGAGGTAAGGAACATAATTGATCAAGAGAGCTATATACTACATTTCCAAATGGAAGGATTTGCTTTTATAGTTTCCCTGCTGAACGACTACCAAACATGAGAGTCCGTTATACGCCACAAGAAAACACATCTAAATAGCAAGCTCTGTTGTTAAGTATTCATTCAGCTGGATAACTGGACTTAAAGGGGTATTCCATCTCCCAGATCCTATCCCCAATATATAGTAGGTGGAATAGCAATAATATCAGCAAATACCAATATTTGGAAATGTGGAATAGTTCTCCTGATTAGGCATGCCCTTACCTCATGAGCAGGGCATTGCAGCTTTGGTAGCAACCATTACGACATGGACTCTGCTGCTGTGGACCCGGGGAGAGTGAGTGCAGATTCATTGCACCCACACTCCTCACATGAAGGGTCTGCACTCCTAGAAAATGGGGGATACGTTCCCTGAGTGTCTCCCCCCCATATTCTAGACGGTCCAGAGTCGTCGTGGGACCCCTTTATTTTTTTTCTTACAATAAATTGGTGAAAGAGGAAATGTTTTGGGGACTGTTTTTTCAAATAAATTTCTTTTGTCGATTTTTTTTGTTAGTACTGACAGTTTATGATGTTGGGTATCTAATAGACGCCATGACATCACAAACTGCTGGGCTTGATCTCAGGTGACTTTACAGCTAGTATCAACCCGATTTATTACCCCGTTTGCCACTGCACCAGGGCACGGGATGAGCTGGGGTGAAGCGCCAGGATTGGCGCATCTAGTGGATGCGCCACGTCTGGGGTGCCTGCGGCCTGCTATTTTTAGGCTGTGAAGGCCCAATAACTATGTACCATCCCACCCTGAGAATACCAGACCACAGCTGTCCGCTTTACCTTGGCTGGTGATCCAATTTGGGGGGGACCCTACTTTTTTTGTGTAATTATTAATATTTATAAAATAATTATAAAAAAAGAGCCTGGAGGGACCTCCACATTGGATCCCCAACCAAGGTAAAGCTGCCAGCTGTGGTTTTCAGGCTACAGTCGTCTGCTTTACCCTAGCTGGCTATCAAAAATGGGGGGACCCAACGTCATTCCAACCGAGTGAGAGAGACACCGCCACCGCCAAGGCAACTGTTTCTCAGGGCCAGCGCCTGCGGGCAAAAGGGGCTCCTCCGGCCAATATCCAAGCCGGGGAGCGGGTTACCGGTGGGAACCCATTGGAACCGTACAGACATCATAGGTGCAGGGAAAGGCATTTGCCACCAACCTGCTGGGAGCAACAACACCGCAGCCGTCTGTGGGACCCGTCCATCCAGCCGTGTGTTTTACCGAGAACTGTGTCTTCATCATTGGGCTGAGTGAGTACCACCGTGCCGTGCGGCACAGCGCTGCCCCCGCGACCCTGCACCTCCCCAGGCTCCGTAACTTGCCTGCCATCCATCCCTACCCCATCACCGGGCCCCGGGACAACCAAACCCCCTACCCACGGAGGGGAGAACTAACAACAAAGCTGCTCCCAGTCACCGCTCCCGGGATCCCCATCTAGAGCAGCGGTGGTGTCACCAAAATCACCACAACCGTGGGTGGCGTCACGGACAATATCCATAATCAAAACCCCCACAACCAATCACCCCCCTTTTCACTCACGGGCGAGGAGCGCCGCTCGAGTCCCCGGGATCCGGCCCACCGCTCGAGCCACCACCGAGCAGCAGCAGCGGCCGCAGCAGCAGCGGCAGCCGGACCCGAGCAGTGGGAGAGCGCAGCGTCCCCTCCTCCGCCCGCGACAACTTGGCGTCACGAACAGGATCCTACCGTTTTACCGATTGGTGGAAGTGCGCCTTGTGTGACCACCGGAGGTGTCCGGCCGGAAAATTTGAAAAGCACCCTCATCACTAATCTGTAAAAGAAAGTAAATAAACACAAACACCTAATAAATCTTTCAACCGCCCATTCACCCCTCCAGGTCTGAAATAATCCACACCATGATGCTTCCATTATTGCTAGATCTGCCCCTACTGTAAGCAACATAGAACAAGACTGCCTGCTGTGAGCTCCACGGAGCAAGTGAAGTGTCATTCAAGTGTTTTCCGGTCACAACTGGAGTCCCACACCTGTGACCACAAATCAGGCTGCTGTGACTGAAGTGAACCGCAGGTGGTGGACTCACTTGAGTGATGTCACTACTTATTGCGTGGCTCACTTCACTTGCTGCATGGAGTTCACAGTGGGCAGTCATGTTCTATGACGCTTGCTCTGACAGGACAATGATGACCTGGGGGGGGGTGTTTGGGGGTCAATAAAGTGGTGAAAGAGGGTGCTTTTTTGTCTTTTATTTCAAATAAAGGATTTTTGGATTTTTTTGGGTGTTTGTGTTTATTTAATTTCACTTACAAATTAGTGATGGAGGGTGTCTCATCTCATAAGCTAGGGCTTAGCACTAGCTGTGGACTGTTATTAACTCCTTATGACCCCAATTTCCACTGCACCAGGGCTACTGGGAAGAGCTGGGCCCAGCAGTAGAATTGGTGCCTCTTATGGATGCGCCACTTCTGGGGCGACTGTGGGCTGCTATTGTAAGGCTGGAAAGGGCCAAATGGCGCTTCCCACCCTAAAAATATCAGCCCCCAGTTGTCTGCTGTACCTTAGCTGGTTTTAGAAAAAATGGGGAAGACCCCACATCATTTTTTTTAAAAAAAGATAAATCAAATAATTAAAAAAAGTGTGAGATCCCCTCTATTTTTCATAACCAGCTATGGTACAGCAGACAGCTGAGGGTTGCAGCCTGCAGCTGCTGCTGTTCCTGTGTTGGCTATTAAAAATGGGAGGACACCACTTCATTTATTTCCCCTACAAAAAAATAAAAAAAAAGCTGCCCAAGAAAGGTATCCCTCTATCAAGCTATTCTGTTATTTATTTTGATCTATTCTATCTGTTCCTTCTTTCTATCTATTCTATATGTTCTTTCTTTCTATCTATTCTATATGTTCTTTCTTTCTATCTATTCTATATTTTCTATCTATCTATTCTATATTTTCTATCTATCGATCTATCTATCTATCCATCCTTTCTATCTATTTTTTCTATATACCCATCTATTCTGGTTATCTATCAATTATCCTATCCTATCATATTTTGTTTCCCCTTAAAAAACGCATTTACAACAATGCGGCAAAATCGCGGCAAAAAACATGGCAAAAATGCACCATGATTACAAGCATTTTTTCTTTTTACATTTCCATGCTTTCTGTGACAAGGTTCAGTTTTAGTTGCAGTTTTAGTTGCAGTGTGGGTACAGTTAAAACTGCAGAGTGCGCATATAGCCACAAATTCATTATTTTCCCAAAAAACGATGTGGGGGTCCCCCTATATTTTGTAGCCAGCTAAGGTGAAGCAGACAGCAGCAGCCTGCAGACCACAACTGGCAGCTTCACCTTGGCTGGTAATTCAAAACAGAGGGCACTCCATGCTGTTATTTTAAATTAAATAAAATAAATAATTAAAAACAAAACATGTGGGGTCCCCCCAAATTGGATCCCCAGCCAAGATAAAGCAGACAGCTGTGGTCTGGTATTCTCAGACTAGGGAGATCCACGGTTATTTGACCCTCCCCAGTTTAAAAATAACAGGCCGCAGCTGCCCCAGAAGTGTCGCATCTATTAAATGCGCCAGTCCTGGCGATTCGCTCCAGCTCATCCCGTTGCTCTGGTGCGGTGGCAAACGGGATAATATATGGGAAATCCATGTAATCCAATAAGGCGGTCCCATGACAATCAATACTCACTGTTCCCTAGTCAATAAAGAACAGAATGGTCCCCATTGGCTGGGAGAGCAGTGCAGTGACCTGAGCTAACATCATTAGCTCAGGCCAGGTCACTTCAGGGGATGACGAGCACCGACGTCATGAGGTTAGATAGGTACAATACATTAACTGCGGTGATGAACGCCACTGAACTTGTGATGTCATTGCTCGTCACTAAGTTCCATGGTCTGCCACATTCTCACGTGAAGTATTGCGAGTGATGTTACCGCTAATCATAGTCTCCGGCCACTCGCGAGACTTAATGTGAGAACGCGGTGGGTATGGAAGTCAGTGACGTCATGAGTTCAGCAGAAATCATCACAGCAGGTAATGAACTTAGCTAACCTCATGACGGCAGCGCTCATCATCCTTGCAACTTCTCACACTTCTGTGAGCCACTGCGGGGCTGGCAGGGGCACCCAGCGAAAGCCACACAGGCGGCCAGCCAATCACAGTAATGCCACAACCAAAATGGCTGCAGCATTACTTTGAATGGTTAAGAAGCCCAGCATGTTTGGTGGTTGCAAATCAGGCGCCAAACCTGCTGGGCAGGATATACAAATATAGCAAGGCGAGTACACAAAAACTTGCATTATAAAAAGTAACCCAAATACCGTACTATCCGTGCGAGTAGCGATAAGTAACGATTGCACTTGCTCATCATCACTAGCTGTTGAGCTATCTCCACTTACTGCAGCATTGACGGGAAGGGAATCAACTACTCCAAAATTGATTAGAGGATATGATCTACAGTTAGGTCCAGAAATATTTGGACAGTGACACAATTTTCGCGAGTTGGGCTCTGCATGCCACCACATTGGATTTGAAATGAAACCTCTACAACAGAATTCAAGTGCAGATTATAACGTTTAATTTGAAGGTTTGAACAAAAATATCTGATAGAAATTGTAGGAATTGTACACATTTCTTTACAAACACTCCACATTTTAGGAGGTCAAAAGTAATTGGACAAATAAACCAAACCCAAACAAAATATTTTTATTTTCAATATTTTGTTGCGAATCCTTTGGAGGCAATCACTGCCTTAAGTCTGGAACCCATGGACATCACCAAACGCTGGGTTTCCTCCTTCTTAATGCTTTGCCAGGCCTTTACAGCCGCAGCCTTCAGGTCTTGCTTGTTTGTGGGTCTTTCCGTCTTAAGTCTGGATTTGAGCAAGTGAAATGCATGCTCAATTGGGTTAAGATCTGGTGATTGACTTGGCCATTGCAGAATGTTCCACTTTTTTGCACTCATGAACTCCTGGGTAGCTTTGGCTGTATGCTTGTGGTCATTGTCCATCTGTACTATGAAGCGCCGTCCAATCAACTTTGCGGCATTTGGCTGAATCTGGGCTGAAAGTATATCCCTGTACACTTCAGAATTCATCCAGTTACTCTTGTCTGCTGTTATGTCATCAATAAACACAAGTGACCCAGTGCCATTGAAAGCCATGCATGCCCATGCCATCACGTTGCCTCCACCATGTTTTACAGAGGATGTGGTGTGCCTTGGATCATGTGCCGTTCCCTTTCTTCTCCAAACTTTTTTCTTCCCATCATTCTGGTACAGGTTGATCTTTGTCTCATCTGTCCATAGAATACTTTTCCAGAACTGGGCTGGCTTCATGAGGTGTTTTTCAGCAAATTTAACTCTGGCCTGTCTATTTTTGGAATTGATAAATGGTTTGCATCTGGATGTGAACCCTTTGTATATTTTCTTTCATGGAGACGCCCAGGCCTTTTTGAGTTCCCAAGCTCACCAGTCAATTCCTTTTTTCTCAGAATGTACCCGACTGTTGATTTTGCTACTCCAAGCATGTCTGCTATCTCTCTGATGGATTTTTTCTTTTTTTTCAGCCTCAGGATGTTCTGCTTCACCTCAATTGAGAGTTCCTTAGACCGCATGTTGTCTGGTCACAGCAACAGCTTCCAAATGCAAAACCATACACCTGTAATCAACCCCAGACCTTTTAACTACTTCATTGATTACAGGTTAACGAGGGAGACGCCTTCAGAGTTAATTGCAGCCTTTAGAGTCCCTTGTCCAATTACTTTTGGTCCCTTGAAAAAGAGGAGGCTATGCATTACAGAGCTATGATTCCTAAACCCTTTCTCCGATTTGGATGTGAAAACTCTCATATTCAGCTGGGAGTGTGCACTTTCAGCCCATATTATATATATAATTGTATTTCTGAACATGTTTTTGTAAACAGCTAAAATAACAAAACTTGTGTTACTGTCCAAATATTTCTGGACCTAACTGTATACACAGAAGATCTTTTAGCTGTATATTGAGTTAGCTTTTTATGGCTGATGCCATCACTCTCCTCTTATAAAGACGTCATTTTTTTAGCATTCTAATCTGTTTTCCAGGTGTTGTGTACTACACATTCATCATCATCTTCATGCCTAACTCTGCTGCAGTTGCATCAGTATGGAAAATATCTTGAGCTATTTATCCCTCTCCGCCACCTGATTCTCACCTCTAAATTTTCCCCAAGAGTGCTACGACCTCTGCCACTGATAGACATTTGAATCATGTCCTCCATTTTATGCCCTTTTGTAGAACATTACTGATCAAGCATTCTGAGTCTGTTTCTATTGAAACCATACCTCTCTCGCTTTCCTTTTAATGTTGGAATCTATGTATTATTTATGGACTACAATGCCTAGATTCTATCTTTAATGTTGCAGTTGTTTATCATGCTCTGTCTGGTGTATCTCTTCAATGGTTTATTTCTTTCTCTTCCTAACTCAAATGCTGATTGGAAGCTCTGATGTCCTCTTAGAGCCTGTAACACCCTAAAATGTCCGCTTCATTTACAGTGTCAGCATTTGCAGTAGGTCTGATAGTCCTTCCTGATTGGCCACCGTATACTTCTTTGTAATATATCTGTATTATTATTATTTATTATTATAGCGCCATTTTTTCCATGGTGCTTTACAAGTGAAAGAGGGTATACGTACAACAATCATTAACAGTACAAAACAGACTGGTATAGGAGGAGAGAGGACCCTGCCCGCGAGGGCTCACAGTCTACAGGTCTTCAAGTATTTATAGTGAAATCTGTCCAACTTAAAGTGATGTGAGCCTTACCTGGCCAAAGCTATCTTTGGAATTACGCTATGTTAAATGTTGCAACATTGCTGGGTAATTTGTCAGACTCAGGTAAAAAGATTATTGAAATTTGAGGACTTCACCAAATAACAGGAAGTACAGAGTTTGTACTGCAAGGGATGGGCGTAAAGTTATTTTCTCTGCTTAAACCCCCTTCAGACTTTTTAGTACATCTGTAAGAAAAGATGAGTGTGCTACCATGAGTCCTGTGTCATGTCAACAGCAAAGCATCCTGAGAACATTCATATGTGAGGTTGCTTTTCATTCAAAGGAGTGGACGTATGCAGAATTTTTCCTAAGAACATTGCCTTGAATAAAGACCTCCTCCAAGTGCAACGTTTTCCAATGAGCAATTTGTTGATGAACAATCCTATTTCCAGTATGATGCAGCCCGATTTCAGAAGGAATAATAATAATAATAATAGTAATAAGTGTCTCAATTAACAAAACATTGAAATTATGCATCTATTGGCAGGAAACTCCCTGTATCTCAATTTCATTTTTTACTTGTGGTTAATTCTCAAAAAGGAGGTGGACAAACAAAAATCACAAAAACTATGATAAACTCCAAGCACTGATTAGCCAAGAATGGGATGTCATTAGTCTGGATTTGACGAAGAAGCTAAGTTGATATCCAGCATGCCAAGATATTTTTCATAAGCCTAGAGAAGTAAGGGTCAAGTATTGAGTCTTTGCATAACCTTGATATATTTGTCAATAAAAGTTAAAAAACGTATGACATGATTATAATTGTTCTTCAGTAACCACAGAAGGATATGACTAAAAGATCTAAAAACATTAGTGGCAAACTTTGTGAAAACCAAAATTTGTGTTATTCTCAAAACTTTTTCCATGACTGACTTGTGCTCTTGGATGCTGTGGAGATTCTACTAGGGTAAGTTTACTACGTTCATACACCAGTTAAGACTAAAGGCCCCGTCACACACAGAGATAAATCTTTGGCAGATCTGTGGTTGCAGTGAAATCATGGACATATTGTTCCATTTGTACACAGCCACAAACCTGGCACTGATTGTCCACAATTTCACTGCAACCACAGATCTGCCGCAGATTTATCTCTCTGTGTGACAGGGCCTTAACCCTTGATGGTTAGTTTCCTCAACACTAGATTCCCGTCATCCATCTCCTAATGTCTGGGGACACTCCATTTGAGAGTCGTTCTCTAGTCTCACTGTTTTCACTCCCTGTCTCAGTCAACACTCAAGGATCGCGCTATCTAGTCTTCAATTTCCTTTATTTTCGTTGCTTCCACAAAACACCTACTACATGCGACTTTCACAGCCTACAGACTATACAGCCATAACTTTTGCACACTAGATTTTAATTGACTTTTCAAGAATGAACCGTCTCTTTCCCTATCAACTAACCCTTCCATTTGTGGGTTAATCCCATCACTTAACTGTTGCTTACCCTATAGTCTGGTAATGTCCTATTTAAGTGCTATGCAATACACATTATACCATATCATGTTACTGTAAATTATACACTATACCTTACATTATGCACGCACACATTACAATACATCACAATTTACATAAAACACTATCTACAGAAGATGTACTGCATGACACAATTCACATTACACTACACAGCAATACAATAATGGTGTTTTCAAGGGACGGAATGTGACAGCACCCAGTCCACTTCCATACAACTGTACACTAAGTATATTCTGAAGTCTATGAAACCTACTTTTTTACATATCAGTGATTTTTAGCCGTCTGCATCAAAGGCATACCTTGAAACAAAGCCCATTACTTAGTATATGTGTTTATGAGTATTCTTTTGTTAGTCTGCAAAGTATCTCATTTGCCTAAATAATTATTTATGCTCCAGAGTTTCTTCTTGTAAGCTTATAATTAGAAGACTGCAGTTTGCAAGTAAGGCACAACTTATATGAGTATTGGAGTCTCTTTCACAGGCAGTGACAAAGTGCTGGATATCATAATGCAGAATTCTGTGCTATTAAGTATGGTAAAATGACAGAAACCATGAAGGAAAACCAACAAACTCCATTAGGACGCTTTTCCACTTGCGTACCGCTTCTGATGCGAAAGCATTGGAAGTGATATGCTAATGACCTTCTGCTGTGGGTGTCAGCTGAGGGTCATGTGACTGTGATGAGATCTTGAGATCGCATCACATCGCATCACAGCTATGGAGAAGATGGAGGGAGCACTTTCTCCCCATCTCCTCCGTTGTCTGTCTCTGTGTGCACCGCATAACATGTGAGTGCAGTGCGATTTTACACACACGTGAGCAGAGACTCGGTGCAAAACGCAGTATGCTGCGATTGCACCAAGAGCCTGATTCGTGTGAAGTAAAAACGGGACAGAGGAAACTGTCTCATTGATTAACACTGGTGCAAGTGCAATTTGATTTTTTATCGGATTGCGCTTGCCCATGAAATTCGCAGATGAAAAAGAGCCCTTATAGTCAATATGGTGGCCAGGCTCTTTTGTTGTCAGTCATGAGAAGGATTTAAAAGTTATTTTGTTGTTTTGCTCTAATGCAAGAGATAACTATTGTAAATGATAACCCAAATGTGAAAAAAGCAAACTTCTAAACCATCATAGACAAACGACAAAGACAGTATTACCTGTTAAAATCAAGCCAGGAAATCAGCATTTATCTAGCTTTAAGTAAAACACCAATTCTCAACATTTATTTTTCTATAGATATTTTTTTACATGAAATGAGATGTTGTAACAAAGATTAGTATTAATTATCAATATTTGAAGCCACCAGCTAATAAATAAAATTTGTCTTTGTCAAGTTCCAATTTATGTAATTCATAAACCATGACCTACCATTGCACAATAGACTGGTCACACATCAGATTAATGCAACACATTTCGAAAAAGGAGCTTTTATTTATGGTTTCTAAGAAATAGATTATATTCCATAAACAAATATGTATGACCAGGAGGTTAACCATATTTTTTCTAGTATATAGTATCCTGTAATCATTAGCAAGGAACGTTTATGCATCATATATTTATTGATTAAATACACTTCTATGTGTCCCAAGGACTAAAACTACATTCATAGTTATAGACAATTAAGTTGATGGATAAAAAAATGGTTTAAGGCTAAATTGTACAGTGTTAAGGCCCCGTTACACGCAACGATATCACTAACGAGATGTCGCTGGAGTCACGGAATTCGTGACGCACATCCGGTCTCGTTAGCGACGTTGTTGCGTGTGACACATACGAGCGACCGCTAACGATGCAAAATACTGGCATCATTGATTGTTGACATGTCGTCCATTTCCCAAACGTCGTTGCTGCTTTTGGACGCAGGTTGTTCGTCGTTCCTGAGGCAGCACACATCGCTACGTGTGACACCCCGGGAACGACAAACAACACCGTACCTGCGTCCTCCGGTAACGAGGTGGGTGTGACTTTCATGCGGCTGCTCTCCGCCCCTCCACTTCTATTGGACGCCTGCCGTGTGACATTGCTGTGACGCCGCACGAACCTCCCCCTTAGAAAAGAGGCTGTTCGCCGGCCACAGCGACGTCTCTAGGAAGGTAAGTATGTGTGACGGGTACTAGCGTAATTGTGCACCACGGGCAGCGATTTGCCCATGACGCACAAACAGCGGGGGCGGGTGCTTTCACGAGTCACATCACTAGCGATGTCGCTGCGTGTAAATCGCCCTTTAACCTTCAGAAGATATAAAAACGTATAATATATACATTTGATTGTAAATATTTTAATCTATCTATCTGTATATACTTTTGCCAATGAGCAATTAAAGTCCCCCACTTTGATTCAGATATACTGTAGTGCTGCCTCTGCTTTTTGTTGCTTGTCTATGGCAATATATGGATAGTTGCTTCAGGGGTCTTGCTCCTGCTTTTTCACCTGCTTAGTCAGTGCAGAGCTTGTATAACAGTATAAATTTGGTATGCATTCCAAATGACTACTCAACTTAAAGCCAATAATGTCTATACCATTGGCAACAAAAGTGAGTACATTCGAAGTGAGAGTGGTCAAATTGCACCCAAAGTGTCAATATTTTGTGTGGCCACCATTATTTTCAAGCACTGCCTTAACTTTCTTGGGTGTGGCGTTCACTAGAGTTTCACAGTTTGCAATTTGAATCCTTTCCATCATGGAGCTGGTGGATGTTAGAGACCTTGCGATTTTACACCTTTCATTGGAGGATGCCCTTACAGCTGCTAAATAGGGTTTAGGTCTGGAGACATGCTTGACCAGTCCAGCACTTTTACCCTAAGTCTTTAGTGAGACAGTGGTTGTTTTGGAGGTGTGTTTGGGGTAATTATTATGTTGAAATACTGCCCTGCAGCCCATTTTTTGAAAGAAAGGGGGATCATGCTCTGCTTCAATATGTCAGAGTACATGTTGGCATTTATGGTTTCCTCAATGAACTGTAGCTCCTCACAGCTTGCAGCAAACCATGACACTTCCACCACCATGCTTGTCTGTAGGCAAGACACACTTGTCTTTGTACTCCTCACCTTGTTACTGCCACACACACATGGACACCAGATGGACACCATCTGAACCAAATAAGTTTACCTTTGTCTCATGAGACCACAAGTCATGGTTCCAGTAACCAGGATGATAGCCATGCAGACCAATTGGATGCAGTGTGGCATCTGGTCTGAGCACTGAAAGACTGACCCCCCACCCCCACCCCTTTAACTTATGCAGCAATGCTGGCAGTATTCATGTCTATTTTAAAAACACAACCTCTGGAAATGACGCTAAGAAAGTGCACTCAGTGTCTTTGGTCGAACATTGTGAGGTCTGTTAAGGTCTTGTTAAACCGCTATATGATCTTAGACACCATGCTGTAGCTTAGCTTCATGATGTTGACAATCTTTTTATAGTCTAGGCCATGTACAGCAATAATTCTATTTTACACAGATCCTAAGAGATTTTTTTTGCCATGAGGTGTCATGTCCAACTTCCAATGACCACTATTAAACAGAGCTGTGGAGAAAAAGCGCAAATAGGGTCTTATCTGGTAGACAGGTGGGTATAAAGGGTAAGACAGGTACTCACCTGTTAAAGTTGTGACAGGCACAATTCCTTTGTAGGTATAAAGCAAAATATTGCATAAAGTGGTCAGCCGCAGCCCCGATGATGCAATAGAAATCACAGAGTAGGTGGAGCAGTCGGGCTAAATGCTGCGCTAAAAACCACAAATCCAGGAGATGTAGTAACACGTTTCAAAGGCATCTCCGCCTTCTTCATCAAGACAAAGAAAGAACAGCATAAAATGCTTTTTATTTATGCTGTTCTTTCTTTGTCCTGATGAAGAAGGCAGAGATGCCTTTGAAACGCGTTGACCTGTGAAAATAAAGGAAAGAATTTACTACATCTCCTGGATTTGTGGTTTTTAACGCAGCATTTAGCCCAACTTCTCCACCTACTCTGTGATTTCTAATGACCACTATTAGAGAGCGTCAGTGGCATAACTAGAATCAGATGGGAAAATTTGGCCATGGTTCCCCCACCCCGTATGCTGGCCTGATATATATGTGACCCATTCTGGTGCACTTGTCCCCTATCCTTGGCCAAGCCTGGTATATACAGTATGTCCTCCATCCTTGTATACATGTTCTTGATCCTGGTACATATGTAATTCATCTTGGTGTATATGTCTTATACTGGTGTATATGTTCCCAAACCTTGTATATATATATATATATATATATATATATATATATATATATATCCATTTCCTGGTTCTATCCTGGTATATATAACCAGCATTCTGGTATACAGTTAGGTCCAGAAATATTTGGACAGTGACACAAGTTTTGTTATTTTAGCTGTTTACAAAAACATGTTCAGAAATACAATTATATATATAATATGGGCTAATAGTGCACACTCCCAGCTGCAATATGAGAGTTTTCACATCCAAATCGGAGAAAGGGTTTAGGAATCATAGCTCTGTAATGCATAGCCTCCTCTTTTTCAAGGGACCAAAAGTAATTGGACAAGGGACTCTAAGGGCTGCAATTAACTCTGAAGGCGTCTCCCTCGTTAACCTGTAATCAATGAAGTAGTTAAAAGGTCTGGGGTTGATTACAGGTGTGTGGTTTTGCATTTGGAAGCTGTTGCTGTGACCAGACAACATGCGGTCTAAGGAACTCTCAATTGAGGTGAAGCAGAACATCCTGAGGCTGAAAAAAAAGAAAAAATCCATCAGAGAGATAGCAGACATGCTTGGAGTAGCAAAATCAACAGTCGGGTACATTCTGAGAAAAAAGGAATTGACTGGTGAGCTTGGGAACTCAAAAAGGCCTGGGCGTCCACGGATGACAACAGTGGTGGATGATCGCCGCATACTTTCTTTGGTGAAGAAGAAGCCGTTCACAACATCAACTGAAGTCCAGAACACTCTCAGTGAAGTAGGTGTATCTGTCTCTAAGTCAACAGTAAAGAGAAGACTCCATGAAAGTAAATACAAAGGGTTCACATCTAGATGCAAACCATTCATCAATTCCAAAAATAGACAGGCCAGAGTTAAATTTGCTGAAAAACACCTCATGAAGCCAGCTCAGTTCTGGAAAAGTATTCTATGGACAGATGAGACCAAGATCAACCTGTACCAGAATGATGGGAAGAAAAAAGTTTGGAGAAGAAAGGGAACGGCACATGATCCAAGGCACACCACATCCTCTGTAAAACATGGTGGAGGCAACGTGATGGCATGGGCATGCATGGCTTTCAATGGCACTGGGTCACTTGTGTTTATTGATGACATAACAGCAGACAAGAGTAGCCGGATGAATTCTGAAGTGTACCGGGATATACTTTCAGCCCAGATTCAGCCAAATGCCGCAAAGTTGATCGGACGGCGCTTCATAGTACAGATGGACAATGACCGCAAGCATACAGCCAAAGCTACCCAGGAGTTCATGAGTGCAAAAAAGTGGAACATTCTGCAATGGCCAAGTCAATCACCAGATCTTAACCCAATTGAGCATGCATTTCACTTGCTCAAATCCAGACTTAAGACGGAAAGACCCACAAACAAGCAAGACCTGAAGGCTGCGGCTGTAAAGGCCTGGCAAAGCATTAAGAAGGAGGAAACCCAGCGTTTGGTGATGTCCATGGGTTCCAGACTTAAGGCAGTGATTGCCTCCAAAGGATTTGCAACAAAATATTGAAAATAAAAATATTTTGTTTGGGTTTGGTTTATTTGTCCAATTACTTTTGACCTCCTAAAATGTGGAGTGTTTGTAAAGAAATGTGTACAATTCCTACAATTTCTATCAGATATTTTTGTTCAAACCTTCAAATTAAACGTTACAATCTGCACTTGAATTCTGTTGTCGAGATTTCATTTCAAATCCAATGTGGTGGCATGCAGAGCCCAACTCGCGAAAATTGTGTCACTGTCCAAATATTTCTGGACCTAACTGTATATGTACCCCATTTTGGACTATATAGCAGAAAAAGATTTGTCAGCTCACTACACTTGCTTGAAGAGCCAGTGCATGGAAGCCAATAGTGCCATTGGGGGGAAGACTAAAGAGAAGGGAGAAAATCCAGCTAAGGTTCTTCTAAAAAATATCTTTTAATTCATAACAAGAATAAAAACGTGGAAAGGACATCCATCAAAAATACAAAATTTAAAACATATTGTAACTCAGGCGGACAAATAATCTTTACTCATTGTGTATATATTGGAATTTATGTCCACCATCCTGGGCCCATCCCATATATTGAAGTCCTCCATCCTTTTAAATGTGTTCCTAATCCTGAGCCCATCCTGATGTATATGTCTCTCATTCTGATATATATGTTCCCGATCTTAAGCTGATCCTGGTTAATATGTTCCCCATCCTGGTATGTATGTCCCTAATACTGCTATATATGTTTCCCATTCTGGTCCCATCCTGGTATATATGTTCCACATTCTGGTATCTATGCCCCCTTCCTGGTACATACAGTGCCTTGCGAAAGTATTCGGCCCCCTTGAATTTTTCAACCTTTTCCCACAAGTCAGGCTTCAAACATAAAGATAAAAAATGTAATGTTATTGCAAAAAATCAACAACAAGTGGGACACAATTGTGAAGTTGAACGAAATTTATTGCTTATTTTAAACTTTTTTAAAAAATAAATAACTGAAAAGTGGGGCGTGCAATATTATTTGTTCCCTTTAAGTGAATACTTTGTAGCACCTCCTTTTGCTGCAAGTCGCTTGGGGTATGTGTCTATCAGTTTTGCACATCGAGAGACTGAAATTTTTGCCCATTCTTCCTTTGCAAATAGCTGGAGCTGAGTGAGGTTGGATGACAGCGTTAGTAAACAGAAGTTTTCAGCTTTTTCCACAGATTCACAATTGGATTCAGGTCTGGACTTTGACTTGGCCATTCTAACACCTGAATACGTTTATTTGTGTGAATCATTCCATTGTAGATTTTGCTTTATATTTGGATTCATTGTCTTGTTGGAAGACAAATCGCCGTCCCAGTCTCAGGTCTTTTGCAGACTCCAACAGGTTTTCTTCAAGAATGATCCTGTATTTGGCTACAACCATCTTCCCTGTCCCTACTGAAGAAAAGCAGGCCCAAACCAAGGGGGAATGGTGTGTTCAGAGTGATGAGCTGTGTTGCTTTTACACCAAACATATCGTTAGGCATTGTGCCCAAATAGTTCGATTTTGGTTTCATCTGACCATAGCACCTTCTTCCACATGTTTGGTGTGTCTCCCAGGTGGCTTGTGGAAAACTTTAAAAGATGGATATGTTTGCGAAATGGCTTTCTCCTTGCAACTCTTCCACAAAGGCCAGATTTGTGCAGTGTACGACTGATTGTTGTCCTATTGACAGACTCTCCCATCTCAGCTGTAGATCTCTGCAGTTCATCCAGAGTGATCATGGGCCTTTTGGCTGATCAGTCTTCTCCTTGTTTGAGATGAAAGTGTGGATGGATGGCTGGGTCTTGGTAGATTTGCAGTGGTATGATTCTCCTTCCATTTCAATATGATCGTTTTGACCATGCTCCTTGGGATGTGTAAAGTTTTGGAAATCTTTTTGTAACAAAATCCGACTCTAAACTTCTTCACAACAGTATCACGGACCTGCCTGTTGTGTTCCTTGGTCTTCATGATGCGATTCTTCTTCTGCGCTTTAAACAGACTATCACAGAGCAGGTGGCTTATTTTTATCATCATCATCAGTCATTTAGGACAACATTGGATCATTCAGAGATCCTCAATGAACTTCTGGAGTGAGTTTGCTGCACTGAAAGTAAAGGATACGAATAATATTGCTCGCCCCACATTTCAGTTATTTATTTTTTAAAAAAGTTTAAAATAAGCAAAAAATTTCATTCGACTTAACAGTTGTGTCCCACTTGTTGTTAATTCTTCACCATAACATTAACATTTTTATCTTTATGTTTGAAGCCTGAAATGTGGGAAAATGTTGAAAAATTCAAGGGGGCCAAATACATTCGCAAGGCACTGTATGTCCCCCATCCTAAGTCCATCTTGATATATATGTCTCCATTCCTGGTATATATGTCCACATCCTGGAAAATGTCACTCACGCTGGTGTGTATATCTCCCCTTATGCAGCTTTTTATAATACAAAAAAGTAAACTATTTACTCACCTTCCCACTGCTTCACCGTATTGTGGCATTATCTTCTGAAGCCAGCAGCTGACTTCGGTGTGTAAGAGATGGACAGTGCATGTCGTCATTGCCATGTGCCCCAGGCAAAGTCAGTTGCAAACCTCTGACTGGCCGTTAGCTTGTATTGCTGTAAAGGTACCAGTGTGTCACTGTACACCAATGCATATCAGCTAAATGTGCATCGGAAGACACATGTAAAACTAAATTAGAGCTAACGCCAGCAAGCCCTCTCCTCCTCTTGGGGCCCAGGCATGGTCAAGACCTCTGCGACTGACACTGGATAGTGTGTGAGCGATTACACCAGATTTAAAGGGGTGGTTCACCCATATTTTTTATTGTCGAGATCGATATTATATTGAGAAACAATGTTTCTCTCAAATACCTTGTGTTGTCAATAGTGCTTGTGAGAGGCGCTATTGCAGACCGCTGTTCCCCGTCCAGTGACGTACCCGTCAAATGCTGCCACGTCACATCCGTGCAGCCAGCTGCATTCTGAGCCCATCTGCTCCCCCCCTCCTCCCTCTTTTCTCTTCCCTCACAGCACAGCACGTCTCTTGCTTGCAGCGTTCTGGGAGGAGGTAGGAGGGAGGAGGAGACGCGCTATGCTAGGAGGGAGGGGGGAGGAGGGAGGCAGGAGCAGGAGACGCGCTGTGCTAGGAGGGAGGAGGGAGCAGATGGGCTGTGACAGCAGTGAAACACCGCTCACAGCACAGAGTCTGGAAGAATACAGCCGGCTGCACGGATGTGACGTGTGCAGCATTTGACGGGTACGTCACTGGACGGGGAACAGCGGTCTGCTATAGCGCCTCTCACAGGCACTATTGCCAACACAAGGTATTTGAGAGAAACATTGTTTCTCAACATAATTTCGAACTAGACAATAAAAAATATGGGTGAACCACCCCTTTAACACACCTGCCATTCACAGCTAAAACCTTCTAATGGTAATGAGTAGTGATGAGTGAGTATGCTTGTCACTACTCGGTACTCGCACGAGTATCACTGTACTCGGGCTACTCGGCGGGTACCGAGTAATCTCGCGATACTCGTGCTGTACTCGTGGTCTTCATCCCTGCATGTTGGCGCTCTTTTGAGAGCCAGCCCTCATGCAGGGGTTGGCTGGCAGACCACTGCAATGCCACAGCCCTGTTAGTTGTGGAATTGCAGTGATTGGCTGGCCCGCACAGCGTGACCGAGCCTTTATACCGCCTTTATACCGGCGGGCGCGCTGTGCTCTGCACACAGCCATCCAGACACTCAGTGCAGGGAGAGTGTTGCTGCTTCAGGGAAAGGTTTGCGGCCCTTTATAGTTAGTTCCAGAGCAGGGCTGCAAACTGTGTGACCAGAAGTCCTTCTCAGGACTATTGAAATAAATAAATAAATAATTAAAAAAAACGGCGTGCGGTCCCCCCCAATTTTAATACCAGCCAGATAAATCCATACGGCTGAAGGCTGGTATTCTCAGGATGGGGAGCTCCACGTTATGGGAATCCCCCCAGCCTAACAATATCAGTCAACAGCCGCCCAGAATGGCCGCATTCATTAGATGCGACTGTTCTGAGACTGTACCCGGCTCTTCCCGATTTGCCCTGGTACGTTGGCAAATCGGGGTAATAAGGAGTTAATGGCAGCCCATAGCTGCCACTAAATCCTAGATTAATCATGTCAGGCATCTCCTCGAAATACCTTCCATGATTAATCTGTAAGTTTCAGTAAATAAACACACACACCCGAACAAATCCTTTATTAGAAATAAAAAACACTAACACATTCCCTGGCTCACCAATTTAATCAGCCCGAAAAAGCCCTCCATGTCTGGCGTAATCCAGGATGGTCCAGCGTCGCTTCCAACTCTGCTGCATGAAGGTGACCGGAGCTGCAGAAGACCCCGCCGCTCCTGTCAGCTCCATGCAGCAACTGAGGTGAGTACCTCGATCAGCTAAGCTGTCACTGAGGTTACCCGCGGCCACCGTTGGATCCTCCAACAGTGACAGCTGAGCTGATCGCGCTACTCACCTCAGTTGCTGCGTGGAGCTGACCATCACGTGGAGCTCCCCATCCTGAGAATACCAGCCTTCAGCCGTATGGCTTTATCTGGCTGGTATTAAAATTAAGGGGACTGCACGCCGTTTTTTTAATTATTTAATTTTTTATTTCACTGCACAGTATAGACACGCCCACCGGCTGCTGTGATTGGGTACAGTGAGACAACTGTCACTCAGCATGGAGGCGTGTCTCACTGCAACCAATCATAGGCGCCTGTGGGCGGGGAAAGCAGGGAATATGAGATTGTTTAATGAGCGGCCGGCTTTTTCAAAATAGTAAAAGCCGCCGCAGCAGTGTGAATGCGTGCGTGAGTATGAAAGAGAAGGGGAAAATGACCAACAGACTGTGAGAGAGAAACAGAGATAGTGACCGACCGACAGAGAGAGAATAGAGAGCGAAAGGGAGAGACCGACTGACAGAGAATAGTGATTGACAGACATTGTGAGACATCACTCGTTTCCAGTGTTTTAGGCGGGCTTTGCACGTTGCGACATCGCAAGCCGATGCTGCGATGTCGCACGCGATAGTCCCCACCCCCGTCGCAGGTACGATATCGTGTCTTAGCTGGCGTAGCGAAAATTATTGCTACGCCAGCTTCACACGCACTCACCCGCCCTGCGACCGTCGCTCTGGCCGTCGCCCCGCCTCCTTCCTAAGGGGGCGGGTCATGCGGCGTCATAGCGACGTCACACGGCAGGCGACCAATAGCGGCGGAGGGGCGGAGATGAGCAGGATGTAAACATCCTGCCCACCTCCTTCCTTCCGCATATCCTACGGAAGCCGCGGTGACGCCGGTAGGAGATGTTCCTCGCTCCTGCGGCTTCACACACAGCAATGTGTGCTGCCGCAGGAACGAGGAACCACATCGGACTGTCGCGTCAGCGTAATTATGGATTACGCCGACGCTGCACCGATGATACGATTACGACGTTTTTGCGCTCATTAATCGTATCATCTAGGCTTTACACACTACGATGTCGCATGCGATGCTGGATGTGCGTCACTTTCAATTTGACCACACCGACATCGCACCTGCGATGTCGTAGTGTGCAAAGCCGCCCTTAGGAAACATGCGAGAAATGTATTTAGAAAATCGCATGTCACTAGGATGGTGTGAGTGCCGTCCCGTGACATCCGATTTTTTACACGCTCCCATAGACTTGCATTGGAGAGACTCGCAGTAGAAATTCGCAAAAAAGCAGCATGCTGCGATTTTTTTTCTCAGTCCGATTTGGACTGAGAAAAAAATCGCAAATGAGAGCATAATCATTCACTAACATGTGTCCGATTCCAATGCGAGTTTTTCTCGCATTGCTCTACTGCGGGAAACTCGCAAGTGAGAAGCAGCCCAAAAAGTAACATACACCAGCTCTATCTCACTATTCGGTATGTGCCCTTAACATTTCCGCCATGAAAATTCATTTTGGTGTCTTTTTGGAAGGTTTTCTGGTGAGTCCGTAAAAATGGCGTAAAACTCGGACAAAATTGTTCACAGCAGTGACTTTTGAGTGATAAATGCTTCAAGGGTTTTTCCCCATGCTGTTGCCATGTCATTTGAGCATTCTTCTGAGACTTTTGTGACATTTTTAGGGTTTCTACATGCTGCCGGGGGGTCATTTCATAAAAATACTCGAGTCTCCCATAGGATAACATTGGGCTCGGTGCTCGGGCCGAGTACACGAGATCTTGGGATGCTCGTCCCGAGCCTCGAGCACCCGAGCTTTTTGGTACTCGCTCATCACTAGTAATGGGTCATGTAGCACAAGAGAGGCAAAGTGGCGAATTCAGCACAATTTGGCCATTGTCACTAGAGTTGAGCGATGTTCAAGTCGAACGGTTCGCCAATTTCATGTTCGAGTGATTTTGGGCTGTGTTCGAGTTGTTCGACAAACTCGAATGATTTGCTTAAAGTTCGGCAGTTCGAGTTACGTTCAAGAACGGTTCAATCATCAAAAGCGTGGCTTTTCACAGTAAGGCTATGTGCGCACATTGCGTATCTGCATGCGTTCTGTGTCCCCAGCACAATCCCTCTCTCTTTCCTACTCACCGATCACGGGCACCTCGCTGCATGGCTGTCTCAAATCTCCGGCGGCTTTTCCTCTTTTGAAAATGGCTGCCGCTTCATTATTCAATCAGGTATTCCCTGCCTTCCCCGCCCACCGGCGCCCATGATTGGTTGCAGTCAGACACGCCCTCACGATGAGTGACAGCTGTCTCACTGCAACCAATAACAGCCGCCGGTGGGCAGGTCTATATCGTGCAGTAAATTAAATAAATAAATAAAAAAATGTGGTTCCCCCTAATTTTGATATCAGCAAGGGTAAAGCCACATGGCTGGAGGCTGGTATTGTCAGGATGGGGAGCGCCACGTTATGGGGAGCCCACCACCTTATCAATATCACCCAGCAGCCGCCCGGATGGGCTGCATCCATTAGATGGTGCGGTGGCAATTGAGGTAATAATGGGGTTAATCATGACAAGCGTCTCCCTGAGATACCTTCCATGATTAACCTGTAAGTGAAAGTAAAGAAACACACACAGCAAAAAATCCTTTATTTGGAATAAAAGACAAAAAACACCTCATTTACCTCTTTATTAATCCCCAAACACCTCCAGGTCCGAAGTAATCCACACAACGCTTTCAGCTCTGCTACATGAAGATGACAGGGAGCCCGTAGAACACGAGCGAATTGTGTCCTCTTCATGCAGCACCTGAAGTGATCCGCGCTGTCACCGGAGACTTCACTCTGCAATGCAGAGGTCAAGATAACCAAATCTTCCTATGTATCTCATTAGAGGCAGTGGCTCAATGGTTAGAGCTACTGCTCAGAGAGCATTTGTTCACGAGTTCAAGTCACGGCCGCCCTGGTAAAGAATTTAATTTATTTTTAATTTTAAATTATAATTATTATTTATTTATAATTATAATTTCATTTAATTTACTTTAATTATGCACTGAGGGGAGGAGCCGGACATTAGCTGTGAGCCGCAGGCCACACATCTAAAATCGGAGCAGTTCAAGGAATGAGGCTGCATTGCTCTCTCCTTTCTCTCTTCTCTCTCTCTTCTCTCTCCCTCTCCTATCTCTCTTCTCTCTCTTCTCTCTCTTCTATCTCTTCTCTCTCTCTCTCTGTCTCTCGCTCTTTTTTATCTCTCTCTTTTTCTCTCTTTTTCTCTCTCTCTTTCTCTCTCTTTCTCTCTTTTTCTCTCTTTTTCTCTTTTCTCTCTTTTTCTCTCTCTCTCTTTTTCACTCTTTTACTCTCTCTCTCTCTTTTTCTCTCTTTTTCTCTCTTTCTCTCTCTTTCTCTCTCTTTCTCTTTTTCTCTCTTTCTCTCTCCTCCTCTCTCTTTTTCTCTCTTTTTCTCTCTCTCTTTTTCTCTCTTTTCCTCTCTCTTTTTCTCTCTTTCTCTCTTTTTCTCTCTTTTTCTCTCTGTCTCGCTTTCTCTTCTCTCTTCTCTCCTCTTCTCTTTCTCTTCTCTCTCCTCTCTCTATCCTCTCTCTCTCCTCTCTCTCTTCTCTCTCCCCCTCACACTTCTCTCTCCTATCTCTCTTCTCTCCTCTTCTCTCCTCTTCTCTTTCTCTTCTCTCTCCTCTCTCTCTCTCTTCTCTCTCTCTCCTTTCTCTCTTCTCTCTCTCTCCCTCTCTCTTCTCTCTCTTCTCTCTCTTCTCTCCTCTTCTCTCCTCTTATCTCTCTCTTCTCTCCTCTTCTCTCTCTCCTGTCTTCTCTCTCTCTTCTCTATCTCTCCCTCCCTCTCTTCTCTTTTCTCTCTCTTTTCTCTCTCTTTTCTCTCTCTTTTCCCTCTCTTTTCTCTCTCTCTTCTCTTTTCTCTCTCTTTTCTCTCTCTCAGACCTGGCGATGATTAGCTGATGCGGTCACCTGACGGAATCAGCTAACAGTATAAGTCGAGCGGTGAGGCCGGCTTTTTACCGCCCGGCTGGCTAAACTATCAGCTGCTGATATCGGACAGGAATCTGAACAGAAGTGTGTAGTTTGTTTTGGTTTTTTTTTTGCACTGATGCATCAACTGATTGTATAAAAGCCGTTTATACAATCAGCTGCTGTGTCATGTGATTCAGGCCCTTGAACCTGACATCATCTGATCGCTTTGCCTTCCAGCAAACCGATCAGATGATATTGGATCCAGATTGGACGGCGCGGGACCCTTGACCCAGGATTACTGTGGAAGGGGGTTCTTTATTTCAATAAAGATGGAATCACTAATTGTGTTGTGTTTTATTTCTAATAAAAATATTTTTCTGTGTGTTGTGTTTTTTTTATCTGTACTAGAAATTCATAGTGGCAATGTCTAATATTGCCGTGACACCATGAATTTCGGGCTTAGGGCCCGTTGATAATATACTGCTAGCCCTAACCCCATTATTACCCAGCGAGCCACCCGTCACCAGGGCAGCTGGAAGAGTTGGATACAGAGCCAAAAGATGGCGCTTCTATGAAAGCGCCATTTTTTGGGGCAGCTGCGGACTGCAATTCATAGCAGGGGTGCCCAGAAAGCTTGGGCACCCTGCGCTGCGGATTCCAATCCCCAGCTGCCTGTTGTACCTGGCTGGACATAAAATTGGGCAAAGCCCACGTCACTTTTTTTTTTAATTATTTCATGAAATTCATGAAATAATTAAAAAAAAAGGGCTTCCCTATATTTTTGGTTCCCAGCCAGGTAAAAATAGGCAGCTGGGGGTTTGGGGCAGCCCATAGCTGCCTGCTGTACATAAACTGCTAGAATACAAAAACATGGTGAAGATCACATAATTTTTTCGGGGGGCAAAAAACTCCTGCATACAGTCCTGGATAGAGTATGCTGAGCCTTGTAGTTCTGCAGCTGCTGTCTGCTGTCTGTCTGTATGCAAGAGAGCAGACATCGGCTGCAGAACTACAAAGCTCAGCATGCTGCATCAAGGACTGTATATTGGAGGGAGAGACAGGGGGAGCCGAACTACAAGGCTCAGCATGCTCCATTCACTAGTATATGCAGGAGAGCAGACAGCAGCTGCAGAACGACAAGGCTCAGCATACTCCATCCAGGACTGCATGCAGGAGTTTTATGCCCCCAAAAAAATGATGTGGGCTTTGCCATATTTTTGTATGCTAGCCAGGTACAGCAGGCAGGTACGGCTGCCCACAACCCCCAGCTGCCTATTTGTACCCAGCTGGGAACCAAAAATATAGGGAAGCCCTTTTTTTTTTAATTATTTCATGAATTTGATGAAATAATTAAAAAAAAAATGACGTGGGCTTCGCCCAGTTTTTGTGTCCAGCTAGGTACAACTAGGCAGCTGGGAATTGGAATCAACAGCAAAGCTTGGCCCGAGCTTTCTGGGCCCCTCCGCTGTGAATTGCAGTCTGCAGCCGTCCCAGAAAATGGTGCTTTCATAGAAGCGCCATCATCTGGCGCTGTATCCAACTTTTCCAGCAGCCCTGAAGACAGGTGGCTTGCTGGGTAATAATGGGTTAATACTAGCTTTGTTTTACTAGCTAGTATTAAGTAAGAGATTCTTAATGTCAGGCAAGTTTGACCGGCCATTAAGAATCTCCAATAAAGGGTTAAAAAAATAGACCCCACAGAGAAAAATACTTTAATAGAAATAAATACACAGACACATCAGAGACTACCTGTTTATTACTCCCTCTCAACCCTCCACGATTCTGGTCTTCTTTCTTCTTCAGCCCATGCAGCTCTGCTACATCAGACAGCACTGTATGGGAGGAAGACGCTGCTGCTTCCATGCAGTCTAATCACTCAGTGAGTGAGCAGAGGCTGCGGGCTGTAAGTAGTAACATCACTTCTGCCACCGTTACCATAGCAATGGCAATCTCTGATTACGTTATTCCCGGTGCCGCTATTTACCGGATGTGGCAGCCAGTCCCTGCATGTGGGCTGACTCTGTAAAGAGCGCCCACATGCAGGAACGGGGAAGCCGACCATGTGCCAGGGCATCTCGTCGGTACATGGAGATGCTGGAACGAGCACCCGCGCACCGGAGAAATGCACTGAAAGGACCTAGCATGATGTCTAGCCATGTGACCAGTCTGTAGCCAATGAGATAATAGACACATGACTGGTCAAATGCTATTTTGACATCACGGAAGGTCCTATCATCAGTGCTGGTTACCGGGAGGATGCAGTGATTATCGGAAGGAAAAGTGCCGGGAGACCAAGTGCAAGACGCGTCGCGGGGACCTGTAAGTGTAATGGCAATGTTTATTAACTGCATGTGTACATGTATAATGTGTTTTTTTTGTGTTTGCCTGCGATTGTTTTCAATGGGGTTCGAAGGAGTTTGTTAAACATTCGTCGAACGTTCGTCCAACGGAGCCTTCGTTCGACGAACCGAACCTAACTCGAACACTAGGGGGTGGCTTATCTCTAATTGTCACTACCTTTTGTTGCTTTTGGTTTAGACTTTAATAGCTGTGTCTTGAGTTTAGAGGGCACACCAAGTTCACAGTTATAAATGTTTACACTGACTACTTTACTTGTATCAAAGTGTCATATCTTCAGTGTTCGCCCATGAAAAAGATATAATAAAACATTTACATTATGATGCTTGTATTCACTTCTGTGATATACTGTGTATATACAGTACATTGGGAAAATAAGTATTTGATACACTGTTGATTTTTCAAGTTTTCCCACCTAGAAAAAAA
Organism: Anomaloglossus baeobatrachus; assembly: GCF_048569485.1. Classification (NCBI taxonomy): domain Eukaryota; kingdom Metazoa; phylum Chordata; class Amphibia; order Anura; family Aromobatidae; genus Anomaloglossus; species Anomaloglossus baeobatrachus. The sequence goes on along the minus strand of NC_134353.1, from coordinate 230,118,590 downwards.
TGGAGAGCTCTGTAATTATTATTGTAGGTACACTTCAACTAACACACAGAATCCCCCAAAAATCCAGAAATCACAATGTATGATTTTTAAATAATTATTTTGCATTTTGTTGTGTGAATAAGTATTTGATCATATACTAACCAGCAAGAATTTCAGCTCTCACAGACCTTTTATTTTTTCTTTAAGAAGCCCTTCTACTCTGCACTCACGGTAATTAGATAAGTTAGAACTCATTAAGTGTATAAAAGACACTTGTCCACACATTCAATCAATCACACTCCAATCTCTCCACCATGGCCAAGACCAAAGAGCTGTCCATGGACACCAGGGGAAAAATTGTAGAGCTTCACAAGGTTGGGATAAGCTACAGAACAATAGGCAATCAGCTTGATGAGAAGGCAACAACTGATGGTACTACTGTAAGAAAATTGAAGAAATAAAAGACTGTCAGTCTTACTTGGTCTTGGGCTCCATGCAAGATCTCACCTTGTGTTAGGCCTCTGCCACACTCACGTGCCTCCGGTACATGTGTGCCTTTTTTTTCACATACCGGAGACAGGGCCCACGTGGTCCTATGTATTGTTATTGTTTAGGACACACGTAAGTATTCAGGAATGGAACGTGTGTCCGTTACGTACTTACGTGTGTCCGTTTTTTAAAAACGCTGACATGTCCGTCTTGCTCCGGCAGCTCGGGTGTCACACGGCTCGCACCCGTACCACACGGATGTAGTGTGGATGCGGGCCCGTGTGACACGCGCCGGAGAAAGACACGTGTCAGTGTAAAAATAATAAAAACAAATAGTCACCTCTACCATACCTGCAGTCTCTGCCGCGGCTGTCCCCTGCATCCGTCCCCCAGTGAATTTGAACAATGCTTCTTCTTCACTGGGGGCCGGAAGCAGCGTCAGTGGGGCATGGCTTTGACCGGACGCTGTCATCCAGCACCACAGACAGCGCCGGATGATGCAGGTATGCCGGGACTTTTCGTTCTCCTTGTGTTATTACGTATAACACACGGAGAACACGTACATGCCATAAACACGGCACACGGGGACAAAATCACCCCTTTAACACGTACGTGACAAAAACGGTACATTTTGTCATGTAAGTGTGGCAGAGGCTTTAAGGATGATTCTGAGAAAGGTCAGAAATCATCCCAGAACTACACGGGAGGACCTGGCCATTGACCTGAATAGAGCTGTGAAGACAAAAATTATTGCTAGTAGCACATTACAATGTCATGGATTAAAATGCTGCAGAGCATGCAAGGTCCCTTTCTCACACTAGCACATGTCTAGGCCCGTTTAAAGGTCACCATTGACCATGTGGATGCTTCAGAGAAGGCATGGGACAAGGTCATGTGGTCAGATGAGACTAAAATAGAAGTTTTTTGTATCCACTCCACTCACTGTGTTTAGAGGAATAAGATGGATGAGTACAACCCCAATAACTACATACCAACCATGAAGGATGGGGGTAGAAGCATCATACTTTTGTGGTGCTTTCGGCAAAAGGGACAGGCCCACTGCACCACATTGAAGGGAGTATGAAAGGGGAGTTTTGGCAAACTACTTATGATGGGTGGACCCACAGATACATAGAATTAGTGGGTCCAACCGGGTTTAAAAAAAACAGTTCCGGTCCGGAATTGATCCCAGATATCAGTTTGGACCCTGGTCCGCATATATGAGCAGGCGCATTATACTTACCAGTTTCTGCATGGCTGTAACGCTACTTCCGAGGCCACTCATTACCCTCATGCATATGCACTGCTTCCTTTGCCCATCAGCAGTTCCGGTTTCAATGATTGGTTGCAGCAGATCATACCCCACCCTGTGTGACAGCGTGTCTTACTGCAACCTATCACAGACATTGTGTATGCCTCTCTAGTGATGTAAAAATAAATAAGTAAATTGGCATACGGTCCCCCCTTATTTTGATACCCGACACAGATAAAGCATACAGCTACAGACTGCAGCTCCCAGCCATTTGCTTATCTTGGCTGCGTATCAAAATAAGAGGGACCCCATGCGGGTTTTTTTTCCTGCAAAAATATCTGCCTAAAAATAGCAGCACACAGGTACCCAGAATTGTTGGATCTATTAGATACAACAATCCCAGAACTTTACCTGGTTCATCCAAATTGTCTTGGTGCTTTGGCACTTGGGATAATAATTGGGGTAATAAGGGGCTAATGATGGCTCATAGCTGCCACTGAGCCCTATATTAGTAATGGAAGGGTCTAGGAGACCCCCATTACTAATCTGTAAGTGAAAATAAATAAAACACAAACACGTAAAACATTTATTTGAAATAAAATACAATAACTCCACCCTCCTTCTCCAATTTATTAACCCCCAAAAATATCCACTTTCAAAATAATCCACACGAGGTCCCATGATAATTCTGGCTCTGCTACATACATACTGAAGTCACAGCATGTGGGCACAGAACATGACCGCACACTATGAGATTCAGGCAGAGACCAAGCCGCAGCAATGATCGATGATGTCACTCAGTTCATTTGTGGTCACAGCTGTAGGTTCCCACAGTACCCCAACTTTGACCGCAGGTAAACTGACCTAAGGTGATCTCATTAAACTCAGTGATCTCACCTTAGTGAGCTCACAGACCTGCATCATCCCTTCAGAAACCTGCGTTTTTGACAAGAGATGCAGATTTGGTACTGCAATTTATACATCATATTCCTGCACCTAATCTGCATCTTCTGGGAAAAAATTGCATCTGGAACACGTGCTTTATGATGCAATTTTGATAAATTTTTTTGCCAGGAGATGAAGATTAGTTACAGGAATATGGTATGTAAATTTCAGAACGAAATCTGCATCTCTTGGCAAAAAATGCACAAAAATGGTTTTGACAACTTTTTGGAGTGGTTTTCTGCCAGGAAATGCAAATTTGGTGCTAAAATATCTGTAGAATATTTCTACACCAAGTTGGCCGCTCCTGGAAGAAAGCTGCACCAAAACAGTGTCAAAAACATTTTTGTGTCTTTTTGCCAAGAGATGTAGATTTGAAGCTAAAATTTATAAACAATATTCCTACACCAAATTTGTATCTCCTGGCAAAGAATCGCATCAAAAACACATGCATTATGATTATTGATGAAATTTTTTTTTCCAAGAAATGTAGAGATGGTGCAGGAATATGGTGCATAAATGTCAACAGCAAAACTGCATCTCTTAACCAAAAAATGCACAAAAATGGTTTTGACACCGTTTCGGTGGTTTTCTGCTGGGAGATGCAAATTTGGTGCTGTAGTGTCTCCACCAGAGACATATAATGTCTCCACCAGGCGTCTAAAGCATTTTTTGTGTGTTTTTTGCCAAGAACTGCAGATTTGGTGCTGACATTTATATGCCATATCTGCACCAAATCTGCATCTCCTGGCAAAAAAAATCGCATCAAAACCATATCATAACACTGTGGTATTGATGCAATTTTTGCCAGGCGATGCAGATTTAGTGCAGATATGGTGTATATATTTCAGCACCAAATTTGTACTTCTTGGCAGAAAACCACACCAAAAAGGCATCCAAATTGTTTTTGTGCATTTTTAGCCAAGAGATGCAGATTTGGTGCTGAAAGTTTTACCCCATATTTCTGCACCAAATCTTAATCTTCTGGCAAAAATTTGCACCACTGTTGCATCAAAACCGCATTGCATTTTAAAGTGCTTTTTTGGTGTAGGAATATGGTGTAAACATTTCAGCACCATAATCTGCATCTATTGGTGAAAAAAAAAAGTGTTTTTCTGCCAGAAGATGCAGGTGTTTGAACTCAGTGGCCTCACCTGAGGTAAGATCATTGAGTTTAATGAGGTCACCTGAGCTCAGGTTACGTGCCATTCACAGGTGGAGGACCATGGAAACCTGCAGCTGTTACCGCAAATAAACTGAGTGACATCACCACTCATCGCTGCAGCTCAGTCATTCTCTGCCTGAAGCCCACGGTGTGTGGACATGTTCTGTGCCTGCATGCTGTCATTTCAGTATGTATGTAGCATTGCTGGAATCGTCATGGGACCTCGTGTGAATTACATCAGAACTGGGTGTTTTGGGGGTTAATAAAGAGGAGAAAGAGGGTGTTTTTTTGTATTTTATTTCAAATATAAATTTATATATATTTATTTATATTTGAAATAAAATATATTATATTTCTGGGCTTCTTAAAAACCTACACTATATATATATATATATTGTGTAGGTTTTTAAGAAGTGCAAAAAATGATGTAGTGGGGAGTAGGACCCAGCAAAGGAGGGTCCCGTGAAGTGGCGATTGGCAAATGTCTAAATACCTCCAATTTATTTATTAGGTAGTGTATTACTGTGATATTGCGGAGTGTGACTGTTTTTTTTATTTTTCATATATTATATCATGTACAGATACGCACCTATTCACATTGGGATATGGTGCCAGTCCAGTTTGAAGTTAGGCAAGTACCAACATGAGAGACTGGCTGGGAATCCCTGGTGTCATATATAATATATAAAGCTGAATGTGTGTATGTATGTGTGTATGTGTGTGTGTGTGTATGTCCGGGATTGGCATCTGCACCGTCGCAGCTAAAGCCACAAAATTTTGCACACTCACATGTCTGGACCCCGAGAGCGTCATAGGTTATGGTGTAAGGTGAAATTTTAACCCTGCGCATTCCAATTTACCAATCAATTTTGCCCCTATCTACATAATGAGGGAAAAGTGAAACAAAAAGTGTATCCGCACCGTCGCATTTACAATCCCGAAATTTTGCACAGACACCTCATGTGACCTAGGGAACGTCGTAGACTATGTTTTGACAGGAAAATATAACCCTGCGCTTTACAGTTACTCTCCAAAAAACATGCCTCCATTAAAGTAAATGTTATTAGTAGGAGCTGTGATTAGTTGCTATAGGAACAAAAGACATTCATAGTATAAGAATCTTATATATGAGGTAATAAGATGTCGGTGGGGAGAGAGATAGAGAGAAGCAGACAGAGAGACAGACAGAGAGAGAGACAGACAGAGAGACAGACAGAGAGACAGACAGAGACAAACTGTGAAAGAGACAGACAATGACAGACGGTGAAAGAGACAGACAGAGACAGACAGTGAAAGAGACAGACAGAGCTAGACGGGGAAAGAGACAGAGAAAGACCTGTAAAGAGACAGACCTGTAAAGAGACAGACCTGGAAAGAGACAGACCTGGAAAGAGACAGACGGAACACATTACTTGGCCAAGTTAGTTAAATCTGTGTGGAATATTTGTGGTGTTGAAATATATGTTGTGAAATGCTTCTATTAGCTTAGTTTTTGCCTTTTAATAATTAGATTTCTATCTATTTGTTTTGTGTTTTTTGTGTGCAGAAAAGTACAGGTGTACAAGTGCAGGGTAGTACAGATAGTATATATATATATATATATATGTATATATATATATATATATATATATATATATATATATATATATATATACTGTATATATGGATATCATTAGTATCAACAGTATTTAAGACAGTGATAGTGTAACTGAATGGTAGTTGTGAAGATCTGAGGTTGTGGGTTGTGTTAATCATCTATGCAGGTTAACGATGCAACATTTTTTTTACAGTAGTCCTTATGCGCCTCCAGATAACAGATATCAACAATAGTCCCCAGGATAGTTATTCAAATCCAGACAATGGATAACAACAGTAATCCTTAGGATAGTTTCTCAAATTCAGAAAACGAATATCATGACCGTAGTAGGTGTATCAAGCACCAATTTAATATAGTCTATTCAGGGACAACAGGACCTAGCCACAGCAACACATCCTCTCCCTCCACAACACAACATCAACTCACTAACTAAGCATGAGGCTCACTCTTCCACCTCTCCTGGGATCAGCCCCCTGGTTTAGGAGAGGTGATCACATCCCACTCCCTTGAACAGTAGTTACATGAACTCAAAGTTTGCAAAAGGTTCTACAATTTCTGTCTGAAAAGATTTGTATTGGAGAAGCCCTGTGTAGAGATGAACAAAGATGCACAAACCCCTACTAGATGCGGTCCTGATTATATTACAGTTCATGGAGATTGGCTGGAGATGAAACTCTGTTTCAGGGAGAACAATGGCTTAATGAGGGTCCTCTGAGACAGTCAGAGCATCTTAAACTGAGAGCAAACAATCTCTAATTAAATACAACACTAAAATTGACGTACCCAGTGCTCCATGCTGTAAAAACTCTGCATCCCTTAGAGACATAGACTGCACCCTATGTCTCCAATAGGCTTTAGTCCGCAGCTAGCTACAGTAACAGTAATGTTACCTATACATTAACTGATTATATGATACATAAACAGTCTAGGTCCAATGGATGGAATTATTTACAGTGGTATGGAGTCTGATGGGGGCACTCACTCTGCATTCTTCACAGTTGCATTGAGGTAGCCACAGGAGGCACATTGAATTAAATGTTCAGGCTCCTTTATTCATACTCCATAAAGCATGCCACCAGTACAGAAAACAAATGACATTTAAATGCAGGAAAACAGACACATTCCCAAATGGCACTTGAGTGTCAGTCCAATCAGTCCCAGCATGGAGACTTCTCACAGGAGGCTGTCTCTGCACACTGACTTTGGTCAATATATCCAACCTCCTCTCAGTGGTTCTTTCCTGGAGGTATCACAACAATTCCACACACAGACCATGTGCCAAACAGACTAACACCATTGTAAACAATGTGGCCTGTTAGCCACATGTCAAACACACCCATGGGTGGGGTATGTAGGTGGCCAGTCTCACCCATCTCTCCAGCCACCTGAAAACCTGAGCCCTGTGAACACTACAAAAAATGTGGCACTACAAGTGCCAGAAAGAGTCTCCAGGTTTCCACCACTTCTGTGGTACATACTGCCCATTTACAAAGAGACCGGTCACCATCTTACAGGAGGTATATTTACAAGACTACAGTATATACTACAACTCAGACATAGGACTATGCAAATGCAAATATATGCCTACATGAAGCATACAATTTGTTAGAAAAATAGTTATATTTTCGTATGATAAACCATAAATAAAAGAAGATACTCACACTGCAGAATCATCAGTCACATGATATACCACAATAGAGGAAGAAAAGATCAGGTTGCAGAGATATTAGTCATAAGCTACATGTGATTGTTTGTCTATTAATTATAGACCACATTAGGGCAAAGCTAGTTCAATACCATAATGGGTATGACAATAAGGCGGGCTTTACACGCTGCGACATCGCTAGCAATTGCTAGTGATGTCAAGTGCGATAGCACCCGCCCCCATCGCACATGCGGTATATGGTGATTGCTGCCATAGCGAACATTATCGCTACGGCAGCTCATAGGGTTTACACGCTGTGATGTCGGTAACAACGCCGGATGTGCGTCACTAACGACATGACCCCGAGGATATATCGTTACCGATGTCGCAAAGTGTAAAGCCCGCCTTAGTCCATAAACGTGTACTAGATATAATATGCTGACGAGCAAGAGTAGCAATGTTTTAAATTTTTTATTTTTAGGCTCCATATCTTACCATCTATTACAGCTTAAAACGTGAGACTACCTTCATTTTATAGACAATCATCTTGGTTAACTCATACATAAAATTGACCTGCAAATATTTAGTATATGATTACTTATGCAGATTCTTGCCATGTCACTGCAATGTTACTGTTTTGCTCCAGGTGGTAAAAAAATGTTTGTTTTTTTTCCTGTAAACTACAAATTACAACGTTTTCTCACATTTTCTAATAGCTCAGTGTGTTGTTAGGTTGATTCCCAAGCAAAAAGTCACTGACTAGAATCAAGGAGCAGCAATAAAGATTTCCCAAGAAAAGTGAAACAGCATCATCCAGCTCATTGATAGCGGTCTCCCTACCAAGAAAATTGACAAACTGCATCATGTGAGTGTCTTTACAATTGGAAGAATATGAAATTAAGTCCATCAATCCATTCAAAAGGTAAGAGGTAGTAGAAGTCCATGCAAAATATTATAGAGTCAACAAGTCGGTGTGACGCCCTGGGCAAGCCAGGGGTCACAGGTCATGACACCACCACACCCTACACTCCAGTTAGGTACACCAAAGCTACAAAAAAATCCTTGTTGCCTTCCTCCAGGGGCTGATGTCCACACCAGGGGGTGGGCCAGGCGGTTGGCTCCGCCCACCGAGGAGTTCACAGCCCTGGAGGCGGGAAAACCAGGCAGTTAAGTTAGGGGAGTGAAGGAGAAGGAAGTGGTAGAAGAGCTAGAGAGAGGAGTGGAAGTAGAGTGACAAAAAAGTGACAGTTAAGAAAGCCTGAAGTTGGTCCGGGTGTGTGCCCCGGACTGAGACAGCAAGGTCAGCAGACGTCGGTGACCGTCTGCAGGAGAAGCTGCTTGGAGGTTGCTGGAAGGACCGCGGACGGGTGGTGGCCCGGCGGTACCGGAGCGGTATACGAAGAGCAGTCAGCACCATTGGCAGGGGCCTTTCGGATCCCGGCAAGGCTAGGAGTCGCCGTGAATTTGCCAAATCCGTGAGTGAAGGGGACCTCTGGGTCTCCCAACAACCAAGTCCCAATTGAAGGCAACAGTCCGACCATTAGAGAGAGACACCGCCACTGCCAGGGCACCAGTTTCTCAGGGCCAGCGCCTGCGGGCAAAGTAGGGCTCCTCTGGCCCATAACCAAGTCGGGGAGTGGGTTACCGGTGGGAACCCATCGCTACCATCATCATCTCAGGTGCAGGAAAAGGGACCGTCACCGTCAACTACTGGGGAAAAGCAACTGCAGCCGTCCGTGGGAACCGTCTTTCCAGCCGTGTGTTTTACCGAGAACTGTGTCACCGTCTCAGGCTGAGTGAGTACCACAGTGCCGTGAGGCACAGCGCTGCCCCCCGCGTCCCTGCATCCCACCAAGCCCTGCACCGGCCCTGCCATCCAGCATCCCCCACCTCATCATTGGGCCCCGGGACAACCACCCCCTACCCACGGAGGGTAGAACTAACAACTTTGCTGCTCCCTGTAACCGCTCCCGGAATCCCCATACAGAGCAGCGGTGGTGTCCATACAATCACCACAACCGTGGGGTGGGTGGCGTCACGGGCAATAAACTATCCCAAAAACCAAACCCCTTTCACTCACGGGCGAGGAGCGCCGCTCGAGTCCCCGGGATCCGGCCCATCGCTCGAGGCACCGAGCAGCAACAGGCCGCAGCAGCCGCGGCAGCCGGACCCGAGCAGTGGGAGAGCGCGGCGTCCCCTCCTCCGCCTGCAACAACTTGGCATCACGAACAGGATCTTACCGCTCTGCCGTTGGGTAGAGGTGCGCCTTGTTACCGCCGGAGGTGTCCGGCCGAAAAATTTCAGAAGCCACCATCTTTGGCGCGAAGAGTTCCCGCTCGAGCGTCTTCTCGAGTAGCGGAGGCGCGAAGGCCAAAACCCCGCCCCGATAGAGGAGGGGCCGGAAAAGAGGCTAAGGGAGACGAAATGGCGACTGGTCGCATGTAGCCGCGGCTATAAAAGCAGGGACGCCAGGACTCTGCAACCATCTTGTTCCTGGGAGAAGCCGCCAGCAATATGTGGATGCCGTCCCGTAGCACCGTAGCCCCCGCGCCTGGAACCGCGGCATGGGTGGAGATCTACCAGAGGCTGCAGGTCAAGATACAGCTCCTCATGGAGGAGTGGGAGACCGACATGGCAGACGTCATAGCGACTGTGCGGAGACACGAGGAGGAAGCGGAGGAAGGGAGGGTGAGTGACCCACGCCCCGATGCCCTTGAAGGGCCGGTCATCGCGGCTGCAGGACCCGGTCCAAACCCTCTCCCCCTGCTGCCTCCCTCGCCACCCGTCTTGGAAGCCGTGACCCCACCACTAGGCCCACTACCACCGCAACTGGTAGCGATACCCAGCATGCCCGCCCAGGCGGGCCGACCTGTAGCCGGAGCCAGTAGTCAACCGGAGGTGCTGCCCTGGAAAGCCCCGAAAATCGAACCGGAGGCATCCCCTGAGAAAGTCCCGTGCCGGAGCCGATAGCCCGCTCCGTGCCGAAGGCCCAACCGCGGAAAGCCCCTGTGCCCATCCCCCACGCCTTGGCTGAGGTTGCGCCGGGTTGCCGATGCAAAGCAGCGTCTAAGGCCAAGACACCGCGGGACCTGACGCCCAGAGTACCAGCAGTGGGCAATGTCCAACAGGTCTCGCGGGGCCCGACCCGTGCGCCGGAGCTCGCAGCAGTGCCGTACTGGGACATGGAGCCGGTACCGTTGGGCCCGGAGATTGAAGAGAGGGAAAGAAGGAAGGCGGAGTTGGTGGCCCGTGCAAACCGGGAAAAAGAGACCCTCCATCAGGCAACTTTCCGTGTCCGGGGCCCGCTGTACGAAGGGCAGGTGAGGCGGTTTGATGTCCGCCGGGGCTATGGATTTATATATGAGCCGGGCCTGGAGGCCGAAGTGTTTATAGCCCGGCGAGATGTGAATGCCCACCTGCCTGAAGAGCACCCTGGCCGTAACCTGATGCCGGGCGACATCGTGCAGTACACCCGGCACTGTGGGGAGAGGGGGTGGTTTGCGCTGGATGCGAAGTTAAGGGGCAGCCAGGAGGCCCGTGTGAGCGCCGCGCCCCCTCCCTCAGGTGATGTCGAGGACTCTGAATAATGGCAGCGGAGCACCGTTGCACCGTCCCCGTAGGGACCACCAGTGTTTAACAGTTTGAAAGTTTTAAAAAGTTTTGCAAAAATGAGAAAATGATTACCGTGAAAGTAACCTGATTGTCTACCGTGATTGGGAACCGGCCGTTGCCGGCATTGTTGTCCCCGTGGGGACCATCTAGCTGCATAGGAACTCCTATGGCCAAGCCCGTGAACTTGCAGGGCAGCAACAAACGTTAAGTGGGTTGTAAATAAAAATCTGTTGTTGCAGCTAACCGTTACCGCCTCCGGAGAGGCAGGTTGGAGGGAGGGACCGCAGTAGAGCAGGCTGGGGCCCAGCCACCACAGGAACCGGTGGATACCCTCTGGAGGGGAAGGACAGATCCCGCTCGGGTAACTGGTTCAGGACTGGGGTCAAGGGGTGCTGCCTGGGTTTTACGGGCAGCATCAGGGCCAGGTTACGTGGGTGGGAGAGAGCGGCAGCCGCAACCGTTTAAAATGTTGGTAACGTTTAAGAAATGAACCTCCCGATGTGGGATGAAGTTATTTTACTTGTATGTCATGTCTTTTTATATCTTTTCAGAAAATAAAACCGGTGTTGGACGGGCAGCCCGCGGACGGTCTGCATTTTGCTAAGGGGGAATGTAATGCCCTGGGCAAGCCAGGGGTCACAGGTCATAACACCACTACACCCTACACCCCAGTTAGGTACACCAAAGCTACAAAAAAATCCTTGTTGCCTTCCTCCAGGGGCTGATGTCCACACCAGGGGGTGGGCCAGGCGGTTGGCTCCGCCCACCGAGGAGTTCACAGCCCTGGAGGCGGGAAAACCAGGCAGTTAAGTTAGGGGAGTGAAGGAGAAGGAAGTGGTAGAAGAGCTAGAGAGAGGAGTGGAAGTAGAGTGACCGAAAAGTGACAGTTAAGAAAGCCTGAAGTTGGTCCGGGTGTGTGCCCCGGACTGAGACAGCAAGGTCAGCAAACGGCGGTGACCGTCTGCAGGAGAGGCTGCTTGGAGGTTGCTGGAAGGACCGCGGACGGGTGGTGGCCCGGCGGTACCGGAGCGGTATACGAAGAGCAGTCAGCACCATTGGCAGGGGCCTTTCGGATCCCGGCAAGGCTAGGAGTCGCCGTGAATTTGCCAAATCCGTCAGTGAAGGGGACCTCTGGGTCTCCCAACAACCAAGTCCCGATTGAAGGCAACAGTCCGACCGTTAGAGAGAGACACCGCCACCGCCAGGACACCAGTTTCTCAGGGCTAGCGCCTGCGGGCAAAGTAGGGCTCCTCCGGCCCATAACCAAGTCGGGGAGCGGGTTACCGGTGGGAACCCATCGCTACCATCATCATCTCAGGTGCATCAAAAGGGACCGTCACCGTCAACTACTGGGGAAAAGCAACTGCAGCCGTCCGTGGGAACCGTTTTACCAGCCGTGTGTTTTACCGAGAACTGTGTCACCGTCTCAGGCTTAGTGAGTACCACAGTGCCGTGAGGCACAGCACTGCCCCCCGCGTCCCTGCACCCCACCAAGCCCTGCACCGGCCCTGCCATCCAGCATCCCCCACCTCATCACTGGGCCCCGGGACAACCACCCCCTACCCACGGAGGGGAGAACTAACAACTTTGTTGCTCCCTGTCACCGCTCCCGGGATCCCCATACAGAGCAGCGGTGGTGTCCATACAATCACCACAACCGTGGGTGGCGTCACGGACAATAAACTATCCCAAAAACCAAACCCCTTTCACTCACGGGCGAGGAGCGCCGCTCGAGTTCCCGGGATCCGGCCCATCGCTCGAGCCACCGAGCAGCAGCAGGCCGCAGCAGCCGCGGCAGCCGGACCCGAGCAGTGAGAGAGCGCGGCGTCCCCTCCTCCGCTCGCGACATCGGCTCATCACAAGGCCTATCAGTTCTCATGCTTCGTAATAGTGAGATCACAGACATCTATGCAAGTTTCAAATACACTGTGTGCAGAATTATTAGGCAAGTTGTATTTTAGAGGATTTTTATTATTGATCAACATCTTTGTTCTCAATCAACCCAAAAGACTCATAAGTATCAAAGCTTAATATTTTTGGAAGTTGGAGTTGTTTTTTTTTTAGATTTGGCTATCTTAGGTGGATATCTGATAGTGCAGGTAATTATTACTGTGCAGAATTATTAGACAACTTAATAAAAAACAAATATATTCCCATCTCACTTATTGATTTTCACCAGGCAAACCAATATAACTGCACAAAATTTAGAAATAAACTTTTCTGACATGCAGAAACAAAACCCCAAAAAACTAGTGACCAATATAGCCAACTTTCTTTATGATGACACTCAACAGCCTACCATCCATAGATTCTGTCAGTTGCTTGATCTGTTTACGATCAACATTGCATGCAGCAACCACCACAGCCTCCCAGACACTGTTCCGAGAGGTCTACTCTCCCTGTAGATCTTACAATTTATGAGGGACCACAGGTTCTCTGAGGGGTTCAGATCAGATGAACAAGGGGGCCATGTCATTATATTTTCATCTTTTAGACCCTTACTGGCCAGCCCAGCTGTGTAGTAGTTGGATGCATGTGATGATGCTGCATGAAAATCATGTTTTTCTTGAACAATACCTACTTCTTCCTGTACCATTGCTTGAAGAAGGTGTCTTCCAGAGACTGGCACTAGGTCTGGGAGTTGAGCTTCACTCCATCCTCAACCCAAAAAGGTCCCACAAATTCATCCTTGATAATACCAGCCCATACCAGTACCCCACCTCCACCATATTGGTGTCTGAGTTGAAGTGTAGCTCTCTGCCCTTTACTGATCCAGCCTTTGGCCCATCTATCTGGCCCATCAAGAGTCACTCTCATTTCATCAGTCCATAAAACCTTTGAAAAGTCAGTCTTAAGATATTTCTTGACGTTTTATCTTATGTTTCTTGTTCAAAGGTGGCCGTTTTTCAGCCTTCCTTACCTTGGCCATGTCCCTGAGTATGACACACCTTGTTCTTTTTGATACTCCAGTAACGTTGCAGCTCTGAAATATGACCAAATTGGTGGCAAATGGCATCTTGGCAGCTTCACGCATGATTTTCCTCAATTCATGGGCAGTTATTTTGTGCCTTTTTTGCTCAACACGCTTCTTGCGACCCTGTTGGTTATTTGCCATGAAGCGCTTGATTGTTCAGTGATCATGCTTTAAAAGTTTGTCAATTTCAAGACTGTTGCATCCCTCTGCAAGACATCTTACAATTTTGGACTTTTCAGAGCCCGTCAAATCTCTCTTCAGACCCATTTTGCCAAAGGAAAGGAAGTTGCCTAATAATTAAGCACACCTTATATGGAATGTTGATGTCATTACACAACACCTCTCCTCATTACAGAGATGCACATCATCTGATTTATTTATTTGGTAGTTGGCTCTCAAGCCTATACAGCTTGGAGTAGGACAACATGTATAAAAATTATCATGTGATCAAAATCCTCATTTGCCTAATAATTCTGCACACAGTGTATTGGCCTGAAAAAAGGTAAAGAAGCCTTGACTTCAATATCATCATAGGAAGTTTTGACTCACGTTTTCAAAGAAGTAAGAACAGTTATTAGTAGAAGATTGGAAACGGATGATTAGGAACAATGAGACGAAAGTCAATAGAGTAGGCTCTGATGGCTGCAAATAGATCTAGAAGCATCAAAGGAAAAGGAAGCTAACGGATTGAGAAATTTGAGGAACTGTCAAGTACGGTGGATGAAGGTGGATTTGGAGTTGTTTCACAACAAAAGGCATTGGATACTTGACCAGGACTGATGGTGGTCTCAATGCTGAGCTATGTGTAGGTATCCTACGAAACGAGTTACTTTTTACAATTAAGGATCTCTACTTCATTGCCATTGAACCACATCTTCTACAGTGTCGATGAATGCTTACTGTTGTCCTGCTGGAACATTATGTCATCCTTTTCATACCCTTGCAAGAATCTGCATAACTACTCTTATGCTAAATAATTGCAAGTCAAATTGATGTATGAGATAGCCAAGATGATTGTTTATAACATGAAGGTAGTCTCATGCTCAAAGCTGTAGTGCATTGTGAGATATGGAGCCTGAAAGTCAACAGTTCAAAATATGGTTACCCTTTTGCTTATCAGCCTAGATGCAAACATAAAATGTGTGACATTGAAACTGCATTAATGCTATACTTTTAAAAATGAAGGTATTTAGTACATTAATAGGCCAAGTCATGTGACCCCAACAACCACAGCAAGTTGATCTTTCTTTGATAGGACCCTATCCTAATTTCATGCCTCTCCTGGAATAAAAGTCTACAATTATTTGGGCTGGTAGGATCGAGCACTAATTAAAAACACACTGGGGCTTATGGGAGATGAGCAGCACTGCTGTAAAAGGAGTCAGTCAATACACTACATAAACCAAAAAAACCTGACCAGAACCTTCAAATAAAACAAAGTAAATGTGAACAGGTGCAAGCTGCTATGACTACATTTTAAACAAACAAAAGAATACAACAGTACTCTGTAAGTGCTGAGACATATGCAAACATAGAATTTATGAAATTTAAACTGCATTAAGCAGGTGCACCATGACAAGTACTAGCAGCAGCCCTAAAGGCATTAGAACTTCAAAATTTAGGCCACAAATGTCCTCTGTTGCCTCCTGTAAGCATATTAGTTAGGATAAAGCAGAGTCATGGAATAATCAATACTGAATGAACGACACCATTATGATAACTTCAGTACATTGAAGTGGGTTTTTAACAAGTAACAAACTGAAAGTGTCCACGCAGAGCAGAAAAGGACAAAATATATGTCAAGGACTAAAGTATATCACAAAGCTGTGTTCTTTGTAGACTACAATTAGCAAAGCCACTAAAACACAGTTCCTCAGATGTCCTCACGCAACATACATAATGATAATAAAGGGCAAATGTAACAGAATCCTTGCTTAAATACTGTATAAAAAAGAAATAAAACATAATTGGTATTGCCACATCTGTGACCATGGCTATTTAATGACAATTTTACTTAACCATTTATTACCCAAGGAACTTTCAGCTTTCTCTCCTTCTTCCAAAAGCAGAGATGAGTGAACCCTAGGTGTAAAGTTTGGAGTTCATACCGAACACCGGGTATCTGAGTCTCAGACCAAAAAACAGACTTTTAGCTGTACATCTGGTGCTTGTACGGGTTTATCATCCAAATAAACCTCGTTGAAAGGTTGTAGAGCATCCAAATCTGCAATCTTTTCCTTTGTGGGCACTTCTGGCTCCATCATAGCCATCTCAAGTACTGTAATTTGCCAGTGCATCACTGTAAAAAAAATGATGTGAGCTCATTTTTTTGCTAACCAGTCCAGGTAATGCAGCAGCTAGTGGCTTCAACCCCTAGCTGTCAGCTTTACTGTGGCTGGTTATCACAAATAGAGGGGATCTTTCACCATATTTTAAAATTATTTGAATAATTCTAAAAAAACAGAGTATGGTCCCGCCATTTTTTATAATCAACCACAGTAAAGCTGACAGGTGGGGGCTGGTATTATCAGGGTGGGATGGGCCATTGTTTTTTGCCCCTCCCAGCTTAAAAATACTAGCCCACAGCCGCCATCACTGTGTCCCAGACTCTTCAGTGATCAGTTGTGTATTATATTACAGCACACTCTGAATGTAGCAGAGCAGAGCTGGGATCATTGTGGGATGGTGTGGGGATTACGTTGGACTTTCAGGGGTGTTTTGAGGGTTAATACAGAGGTGAAAGAGGGTGTGTATTTTTTATTTCAAATAAAGGATTTTTTTAGTGTTTGTGTGTTTATTTCTTTTTACTTACATGGTTAGTAATGGGGGTGTCGCATTTTGACAAATCACAGCTGTCCTCAACCCCATATATTACCCCGATTACCACCACACCAGGGCAATCAGGATAACCAAGGAAAAGCGCCAAAGTTGGTGCATCTAATGGATTGCCCACTTCTGGAGTGGCTGCAGGCTATGATTTTTAAGGCTTGGATGGGCCAATAACCAAGGACCTTCCCACCCTGATAATACCAATAAAAAAAATTGGGGGGACCTTATGCCAGTTTTTTAAATTATTTATTTAAATAATTCAAATAAATGGCATAGAATCCAATCTCTTTTGTAGCTTGGAGAACCCTATCCCTCGCGTTGTGCTGATGCGTTCAATCTCTGAGCTCTTGGGGAAAGTTCATAAAGAGACAATCTTCCACAGGTGAACTATCAGGTTGTGTGATGCTATTCCCTGATCTAGGGTCCTGTACCCCGCCATACTCGGTACCCGGTCCGGCTACTGGACTTCTTGTGCCAACCGTTCTCCAAAACTAAGTTTGTTACACCTCCTCCAATACCCTGCGACCGGTTCTCTGACTCCTGTGGTCCCGGACCACCGTCTATGACCCAACCTGTCGCCTCCCTGGGAGCTCCAACTTCCTAGCTCCTCACTCTTTGAGGGCTAACACTGTTCGGACTCAGTCCCTCCCACCAGTCTGCCTGACCCCTAGGTGGGTGGCCGTGCTCCAACTTGACCAACCCACTGGTGTGTCTGTACAGGTCTGGTGTGAGGTGTTGTTAGGATTTGTAGTGCGGGTGTTAGTGATGGGAACCTGGAACCATGGGGGGTAGGCCCTGCACCCTGGGGGACAGGGTGCAGTTCCCTGTAGCATTCTGATGTAGTCAGGGGAGCTACAGTAAAAAAATATAATTTTATGGCATTTATGGCATTTATTGCATGGTAAATATGACCTGTAAACATCATTGCCCAGGTCAGTACAATTACAACAATACTGAACTTGCATTAAAAATCTTTCTATTTAAGTGAAAAAGTCACCATTTTTCCAAACATATAACAACAATTTCCAGAGAAATAGCTGAATACATCATAAAAGAATACCAAAATAATCTTTATTAATTATAATATCAAGATAAATATAATAAAAGCAATAGAAAAGTGGTCATGATGTGTAAAAATGTAACATAGAAGATATAATATATCAGGGATGGGTGATGAATGTATGAACACATATTGTGTAGTGCAACTGGCAAGAGGTTAAATATCAAACAGTAGTAATCAATCAAAGTAATCGTAGTGACCTACATAAATGCACAGACCTGTCTATAAGCACATAATAAAAAGGAAAAGAAACTATATATAACCAAATATCACCTGAGGATAACTGATATGTTACCAATATAAGAAAGGTAGGATGTGGTATAAGACCACAAGTCTAATAGGTGAAGTAAATATGGGTGAAAGATCAATACACAATCCCCAGGTGATAATCAAAAATAGTAAGGTAAATTGTATTTCATTAGAAGTATGGGTCTTATATACAGTAATTAATGTAGAGATGCGTAACACCTATGTCAGGCTGCCACCAGGGGGAGCTGGAGCCCTGCTGGGAAAGACACTACATCGAGCTGAAAAAGCAAGGAGGTAAACTCACAGTGTGTGCTTGTGCAGTGCCTCGCAGCATCAGCTCGATAGCAGAATTCGCGGGGCATGCGGGGGAGGTAAGTACCAGAGGAAGCAACCGAATGGAGAGGTAGGAGAGGGGAGAACAACCTAGGCTATTGTGGGAAGGAAGGAGGTGGGACAGAGGAATGGAGGAACAACTAGGGGACGGAACACAGACAGAGAACGAGAGCACAGAGAGGGGACGGATCAGGATCACACTTACTGGGACCAGCAATCACAGGCAAAGCAGCGCTAAGCTTATAGCCAGCGCTGGTTCACCGGAGATGATAGTATTTAAGACATCCAAGCTCCGGAAGTGTGGCCGAGAGAGGCCCCCTAGCCATGTGGACGGGGAGACGAAACCGTGACAATCTAGTAAATATTAAATAAACATTGAGTATGTTAAATAGGCACTATACGTAGTAATCCATGATGCAAAACCTTTACAGCTGACAAACGTTTCACCATGGCCTCTTCCAAGGGGCGATGTGGATATCTGAAACATTTTAATTTTCTAGTTCATAGACCTGTGAGGGCTTTTTTTTGTGGTTGAGAGGATATTTCCATTGATATCAATCTGGGCATAACAGCCCCCACATAAAGTATAATGCTGCCTACAGCCCACACACAATATAATTCGCCATAACCCCTACCCAGTATTATCCTCTAAATAGCTCATAATACATAATGATGCCTTCATAATCCCCAAACACAACCCAAAAGTCCCTCACATAGTATGATGTCTTCAGCAGCCCACACACAGTATGATGCCATGCAAAAGCCCTCCACACAGTGTGATGCTCCCACCAAGCACCCACCCAGTATGATGTTCCAAAAGCCCGCCACAGTATCATGTCCCCAACAGTCCCCCACACTGTCTGACGCACCAACAGCTCCCCACATAGTGTGACATCTATAATGCTACTCCCCACACTGAATGATGCCCACAAAGCTTGCCCACGCAGTATCTTGTCTCCATCAGCCCCCACACAATTTGATGTCTCAAACAGCCTTTAGACAGTATACCTCCAAAAGCCCCCCAGACACTTTAAGATGCCTTCAACAGCTCCCAATATAGCATGATACCAGCAATAGAGCAGCACACAGTATGATGATTCAAACAACACCCATAAATTATGATGTCCCAGGCAGCTAATTAAGATTGAAAATAATTTGACCACATGGACATGTAAAAGTAAGGTGTGTCCTGCAATTAACAGCACAGATGTGTAAAAACTTGTAATCGTCACTATGTCTATTTAAGGCCGGAGTCACACTTGACTAGCGCAAGTCTCGCATTGCATCAACCGGCATGGCCACACATGCTCCTGACAGGAGCCGGTCAGCTATATGTATTTTTATGCAGCTGAGACGCTCCTTATCGGAGAGCGGTTGATGCTAATGCGGGACTTGCGCGAGTCACTCGCAAGTGTGACTCCGGCCTAAAGGGTAAAAACTAGTCACTGGGCTGCTTGGTATCATGGTGTGTACCACACTGAACATTGACCAAAGAAAGCTCAGAAGAGAGTTGTCTCAGAAGATTAGAATCAAAATTATAAACAACATGTTGTCTTGCCCAAAGTTGACTTGGAAGAGTACCAAGGAGGAAACCATTTTTGAAAGCAAATAATAAAGACAGAAAGACTGGCCTTTGCCAAAATGCATATTGACAAGGCACAAAACTTCTGGGAGATTGAACTTTGGAAAGATGAGAAAAAACTGGAGCTGTTTGGAGAGTCACATAAGGTCTATGTTCACAGATGCAAAAATGAAGCATGCAAAGAAGAGAACATTGTACCTAGTGTGAAACATGGAAGAGGTGTGGCTATGTTTCGGGGCTGCTTTGCTGCATCTGGCACAGGGTGTCTTAAATTTTTGCAGGGTACAATGGAATCTCAATATTATCAAGGTATTCTGGAGGAAAACGTGCTGCACAGTGTCAGAAAACCTGATCTGAGTCGCAGGTCATGAGTTCTTTCAAAATGACAATGATGCAAAACAGCTAAAAATAACCAAGAATGGCTAAGAACAAAGCATTATACTTTTCTGACATGGCTTTTATGAGCCCTGATCTAACTCCTAGTGAACATCTTTAGAAGGAGCTGAAATATGCTGTCTGGAGAAGGCAACTTCATAACTGAGACAACTGCAGTAGATTGCTCATGAGGAGTGAGCTAAAATATAGGGATGATTGAATACCTCAAATATTTGGCTTTGCGAATATTTGCCGAATAGGTCGCCGCTATTCGACTATTCGCGAATATTCGATGTGTAATGTAAGTCTATGGGAAACCCGAATAACAACTATTCGGAACGATTCGGGTTTCCCATAGACTTACATTGCGCACCGAATATTCACACTTATTTGTTGGATATTCGCAAAGTCGAATATTTGAGATATTTGTTTATCTCTAATAAAATACATGTGTATAGATGAAAGGAGAGATATAGAAATTGTTTATTTGCAGTGATTGCCGCAAATGGTTGTACAACAAAATATTAAGTTATGAGTGCCATTTGTTAAAGTCGTGGTCTCAAACTTAGGGGTACATTGCACGTTGCGACATCGCTACTGTGATCTCGTCGGGGTCAAATCAAAAGCGACGCACATCCGGCGCTGGTAACGATGTCGCGACGTGTAAAACCTAGAAGCACCGATAAAATATTGCAAAAGCGTTGAAAATCGGTGATCTGTGTAGTGTCGGTCGTTTCCATAATTTCGCTGCAGCGACAGGTACGATGTTGTTCCTCATTTCTGCGGCAGCACACATCGCTGTGTATGAAGCCGCAGGAGCGAGGAACATCTCCTTACCTGCGTCCCGCCTGCAATGAGGAAGGAAGGAGGTGGGCGGGATGTTTACGTCCCGCTCATCTCCGCCCCTCCGCTTCTATTGGCCGCCTGCCATGTGACGTCGCTGTGACGCTGCACGACCCGCCCCCTTAGGAAGGAGGCGGGTCACTGGCCAGAGCCACATCGCAGGGCAGGTAAGTGTGTGTGAAGCTGCCGTAGCGATAATGTTCGCTACGGCAGCTGTCACAAGATATCGCATCTGCGACGGGGGCATGGACTATCACGCTCGGCATCGCTACAATCGGCTAGCGATGTCGCAGCGTGCAAAGAACCCCTTAGCATTTTATCTAAAAGGGAAGTACATGTCGCTTTGCAATCTGTTGAACCACAATTCAAGAGCAATGTCAGATATTCATTAGTTGATATTGAGTAAAATTAAAGGGAATATGTCAATAGGTTTTTAGGTTATTGCTACATTACCTAACAGCAACATAATGTTTGCAAGAAGTTTCTGAATCCAACAGTGTATCACATAGATTACTGGGTGCAGCCATTCTCACATAATCAAAGCATTGAATTTTAAGCATGTAGCAGAGCCCAGGAGGCAGCCTTGCTCAAATCAAGCACTCAATAGAGATTGTGCATTGACTGTGAGGTGTCAATTACAGCAGGGGGTGTGTCAGACTCCAGTGCACATGCTAGCTAGACCTAGCAATGTCACAGGGTATTAAATCCATTAATTTAATTAACCAATTACACACAGATAAGAGAGGCAAAGTTGCTTTTTGTTTTGCAACCCTTACAGCATGCTGTCCTCAGCTTACATAGCAAAAACCTGCTGACAGATTCCCTTTAAAATGAAAATTACCTTTGACAGTTTGAAGTTACTTCAATGACCATTGTGGGTCCTTCATACTTTAATAGAAGGGTGCAAACAATGTTGTCCATGCGTACATACCTAATTTTTTAATGTAAGCATTGCACTGTGGATTGCATGGCTTCTTATTGATCCCTCTGCACTGTCCATGCTTCTAATGTGCGTATGTGGTTCCCCTGAGGACTCAGTCGCTACAGGGTACTGCATCTCCCGTAAGATGTAGTACTCATCCTGGGTAAGGAGAGGTTAATCGCTGGTGTTTCTCACATTCACACACCAAAAACAGTTAGGTGCTTTCCCACTGGGTGGATGGCCTGGGAGAGATAGGGAGTGCCCATCACGAAGCATGGGACTTTCCCGGTCACTAGGACAACCACCTGGGGGGCGGGCACCACTTGGAGAAAAGGGAAGCAGCATTTTCACACTTAGGCAGTTTACCCCGGGCATAGCTTGGGGTGAGAGACACAGTCAGGAGCTCAGTCCAATATTCTTTTACCTCACACTTCTGGGAGCACCATAGGACCCGCAACTTGGAGCAGACAGCTCAGCCCGACTGGTTCTCTACAGCTACACAGGATTCCAGGGTCTGTGGAGAGTGCAGGAAACACCCGGAGCCCGTTCCACATTCCACATACACTGAGATTGGATAGACCCCGACCAAAAAGGACTCACAGTGGGAACACCTGCAGTGACCTCGAATTGCTCGGGATCGACTGGAGCCCATCACGGCGATGACCAGTATCTCTCTGGCGAACTGGAACTGTGAGTAAAGAGACCTGAAAACCGCAGAAACTGTGTCCGCCTGTCCTTGCTGGCACTGGGGCCCTGCACTTTGTTGCCAGCCATCACTACTCCCCTCATCATCCTCCCCGGGGCCCGCTCCACCTGTGGAGAGCAGAAACATCCTAGCTGCTACAACCATCGGTCTGGAGGACAGTGACAGCAGTGGCGGCTATTCCCTGGCCGTGTAACGCAGGTGGCGTCACAAGACAAATCATCTCCATCATTCATCCCTTCCTTTTATATTGTACACCTCGGGGCCACGAAGCTGGGCAGGGCCACCCATGACATCCCCAGACCCAACATCACCAGGCCGGGCTAAAAGTAAACCGTTAATCCTTTGCCCCGTGGGTGCTACACGTATATGGGCAGAAAAAACAGGGAGCACATTGCTGACAGGTACATGGTTTACCCTTATTAGAAGAGTTTTCCTTGCCTTGGAATAGTGCTTCCCTGTCCATCACTATCACTGGTCTATGCTATGATTAAAGTTTTCTCACACCAATCAGAGCAGAGCCTAGTGTGATAATGATAGACAGTGAAGTGCTGCAGAGAGGCAACATACTTTTTTATGATAGGCAGTGAAACTGTGGTGCAATGGTGAAAAGTTTTCTCATGTAATGAAGCAATATTCTTTTCAGCAACATGTAAAATATCATTCTCTTTTCAGTCTCTTTGCACTAAGCATTGAGATCTCACTATAATTCTAGTGCAGAGAGACTATAGAGGTGAATGATATTTTATGCGCTGCTGCCAGAAAAAGGATCCATTTCATGAGAATAGTTTTCATCATTGCTCCACAGCTCCAGTGCCTATCTGCAGCATATCACTGTCTGTCATTACCCCACTGGTCTCTGTGATGATCAGCATGTTCTCATGCCAATTAGAGAAAAGACCAATGATAGTGATAGACAGGGAAACACTATGGAGCGTTAAGGAAAACTCTTCCAATAAAATGAAACTATGACCCCTGCAGTTGCACATACACTTTCTGTCATGCAGAGATCTCGCTGCTTAGGGCAGATAGATCCCTTCCTGTTGAGTGGTGTAGCACCTTTAGGCATGCTAGGAGCTAGTGGTGGCATGTGGCAGACAGATTTAAATTCCATGTTTGCATCCTTCGCCTAGTATGCAAATGCCTTTACCTACCAATTTTTCAATTATATTTGGAACACTTTTTATTTTTTATGTGTAACATATTAAAAAAAAAACCAAGAGGCATGAATTTTAATAGGTCTTTTTTAGGGGAAATACATGGTATTCTCATTAACTTATAGCCTCAGGAACTAGTATACAACAGTTAGAGAAGCTGTTTACACTGGTTAACCTGCGGCACTAAGCCTGCTGATTAGAGATGAGCCACCCCCCCTAGTGTTTGAGTTCGGATCGGTTCGTCGAACGGCGGCTCAGTTCGGCGAACGTTCAATGAACGTTCGACGAACACCTTCGAACACCATTGAAAATGATGGGAGGCAAACATAAACACATACAAACACATTAGACATGTACACATACAGTTAATAAACATTGCCATTAAACTTACAGGTCCCCGCGATGCGTCCTGCACTCTGTCTCCCGCCACTTTTCCTTCCGATCAACGCTGCGCCCTCCCAGTAACCAGCACTGATAATAGGACTTTCCATGATGTCATCATAGCAGGTGACCAGTCACATGTGTATTATCTCATTGGCTACAGACTGGTCACATGGCTAGACGTCATGCTAGGTCCTGTCAGTGCATCTCTCCGGTACGCGGTGCTCATTTGAGCATCTCCGTGTACCGGCGAGATGCTTGGGCACATGTTTGGCTCCCTGTTCCTGCATATGAGCGTTCTTTAAAGAGTCAGCCCACATGCAAGGACTGGATGCCACAGCCGGTAAATAACGCAGATCACCGTTGCTATAGTAACCCGACTGTCAGATTACTATTTCAATGGTGGCAACAGTGACGTCACCGCTTTCAACCCGCAGCCTCTGCTCACTCACTGAGTGATTAGACTGCACGGGAACAGCAGCATCTTCCTCCCATGCAGTGCTGTCTGATGTAGCAGAGCTGCATGGGTTGAAGGAGAAAGAAGACAAAAGACCAGGATTGTGGAGGGGTGAGAGGGAGTAATAAACATGGAGTCTCTAAGTGTGTGTATTTATTTCTATTAAAGTATTTTTTCTCTGTGTGGTGTCATTTTTTAACCCTTTATTGGAGATTCTTAATGGCCGGGTCAAAGTTGCCTCCATTAATAATCTCTGGTTTAATACTAGCTAGTAAAAAAAAGCTAGTATTAACCCATTATTACCCAGCAAGTCACCCGGCTTCAGGGCTGCTGAAAGAGTTGGATACAGCGCCAGATGATGGCACTTCAATGAAAGCGTCATTTTCTGGGGTGGCTGCGGATTGCAATTCACAGCAGAGAGGCCCAGAAAGCTCGGGCCAACCTGTGCTGTGGATTCCAATCCCCAGCTGCCTAGTTGTACCTGGCTGGACACAAAAATGGGGCGAAGCCCATGTTGTTTTTTTTTTAATTATTTCATAAAATTCATGAAATAATTAAAAAAAGGGCTTCCCTATATTTTTAATTCCCAGCCGGGTACAAATAGGCAGCTGGGGGTTGGGGGCAGCCGTACCTGCCTGCTGTACCAGGGTAGCATACAAAATATGGCGAGGTAGGCAAAAAACTCCTGCATACAGTCTTGAATGGAGTATACTGAGCCTTGTAGTTCTGTAGCTGCTTTCTGCTCTCCTGCATAAACTAGTGAATGGAGCATGCTGAACCTTGTAGTTCTGCTCCCCCTGTCTCTCCCTCCAGCGTACAGTCCTGGATGCAGCATGCTGAGCCTTGCAGCTCTGCTCCCCCTTCCTCTCCCTGCAGCTGCTGGCTACTCTCTTCCATACAGACAGACAGCAAACAGCAGATGCAGAACTAGAAGGCTCAGTATACTCCATCCAGGACTTATGCAGGAGTGTTTCGCACCCCAAAAAAATTACGTGGGCTTCGCCATGTTTTTGTATGCTAGCCAGGTACAGCAGGCAGCTACGGGCTGCCCCCAACCCCTAGCTGCCTATTTATACCCGGCTGGGAACCAAAAATATAGGGAATGCCTTTTTTTTTTTTAATTATTTCATGAATTTCATGAAATAATTAAAAAAAAAAATGACGTGGGCTTCATCCAATTATTATGTCCAGCCAGGTACAACAAGGCCGCTGGGGATTGGAATCTGCAGAGCAGGGTGCCCAAGCTTTCTGGGCACCCCTACTGCGAATTGCAGTCCACAGCCGCCCCAGAAAATGACGCTTTCATAGAAGCGCCATCTTCTGGCGCAGTAGTCAACTCTTCCAGCTACCCTGGTGATGGGTTGCTCGCTGGGTAAAAATGGGGTTAGCTCTAGCTGTATATTATCAACTGGCCCTAAGCCCGAAATTCATGATGTCACGCTAAAATTAGACATGTCCACCATGAATTTCTAGTACAGATAAAAAAAAACACAACACACCTGGACTATATTTTTATTAGAAATAAAACACAACACAATTAGTCACTCCATCTTTATTGAAATAAACAACCCCCTCCGCAATAATCCTGGGGCAAGGGTCTCGCGCCATCCAATCTGGATCCAATATCATCTGATCGGTTTGCTGGAAGGTTCAAGGTCCTGAATCACATGACACAGCAGCAGATTGTATAAACGGCTTTTATACAATCAGCTGATGCATCAGTGCAAAAAAACAAAACAAAAAAAAAACTACACATTTCTGTGCAGACTCCTGTCTAGAGATGAGCGAACCGGTCGTGGTTCGGCTCGAGGTCGGTTCGCCGAATGGAGGTCCCGTTCGAGTTCGGTTCGTCGAACGTTCAACGAACCGAACTCGAACTGCATAGGAAACAATGGCAGGCAATCACAAACACATAAAAACACCTAGAAAACACCCTCAAAGGTGTCCAAATGGTGATAAACAACTCACAATACAACACAAACACATGGGAAAGTGACAAGGACATATACTCATTCGAAAACAAAACAGCTGGACAAGGAAAAAGAGGAGGAGACACAGATATATGAGTATATGCAAGGAAACATCGATGCCATTACTGTGCAACTTGAGCCCTGCTCATTTTAGGCTTCCAATCTGGATAAATTGCCTGAGCTCGCCACGTACGCCTTGGGGATCTTGTCGTGTCCTGCAGCCAGCGTTCTCTCGGAACCTGTCTTCAGTGCTGCTGGGGGTCTGCTGGCAGATAAGCACACGCGTCTGTCCACTGATAATGTGGACATGGCTCTCAGAGGACTTTTCTTCCCCTGGGTCAGCCAGGGGAGGCGAAGGGCACGCGTATTTTTGAGAGTGCTTCATGCAAAGCATCTGTTTCATTTTGAAAAGGGGCATCAACTGATTCCAGTCAAGTGGGGTGTGTGTAGTCCAATTAGTGGCAACGAGGAAGACTGTTGTTGGAGTCCCCTCGCTGTGTTTCTAAAAGAACCAAGATGAACAAGTCATGGCTCTCAGAGGACTTTTCTTCCCCTGGGTCATCCAGGGGAGGCGAAAGTCACGCGTATTTTTGAGAGTGCTTCATGCAAAGCATCTTTTTCTTTTTCAAAAGGGGGGTCAACTGATGCCAGTCAAGTGGGGTGTGTGTGGCCCAATTAGTGGCAACGAGGGAGACTGTGGTTGGAGTCCCCTCGCTGTGTTTCTAAAAGAACCAAGATGAACAAGTCATGGCTCTCAGAGGACTTTTCTTCCCCTGGGTCAGCCAGGGGACGGGAAAGACACGCGTATTTTTGAGAGTGCTTCATGCAAAGCATCTTTTTCTTTTTCAAAAGGGGGGACAACTGATGCCAGTTAAGTGGTGTGTGTGTGGCCCAATTAGTGGCAACGAGGGAGACTGTGCTTGGAGTCCCCTCGCTGTGTTTCTAAAAGAACCAAGATGAACAAGTCATGGCTCTCAGAGGACTTTTCTTCCCCTGGGTCAGCCAGGGGACGGGAAAGGCACGCGTATTTTTGAGAGTGCTTCATGCAAAGCATCTTTTTCTTTTTCAAAAGGGGGGTCAACTGATGCCAGTCAAGTGGGGTGTGTGTGGCCCAATTAGTGGAAACAAGGGAGACTGTGGTTGGGGTCCCCTCGCTGTGTTTTACATGATTTTCGAAGGGCATGAAATGCCTAAGAGGTTGAGTTTCATCATCTGCAACTTGCTGGCAACAGAAAGGCTGCCTTAACACCCTTTTGAGACCGAGGATTTTCGAGACCTTTTGCCCATTGCAGTGCCCCGAGAGCCGATGGCCAGTCGTCACTCTTTCTCCAAGAAAGGCGTGCCCGCGCTACCACAGTAGGTCGCACACAACCTCACCGATTCCTTGAGAAACTCTGTGTGTGACAGGGTGCATTTCACCACAGATACTTGGACCAGTAAGCATGGACAGGAGAGTTACATGTTGCTGACTGGGCACTGGGTAAGTATGGTGAGAGATGGAGAAGGGTTTGCTGTACAAGTCTTGCCATCCCCACGACTTGTGTGTCAATCCTTCCTCTGTATGTACAAGTTCCCCCACTGCTTCTGCCTCCTTAACCTCGTGTGGGTCCTCCACCTCGGCCTAAACCCTGTGTGGTCAGGCCACCCTTCCTTGTAACTGCGCCCAAGGAATCCCACACACCTCCTTACTATGCTGGCAGCAGAGCTCAAGGCCATCAGGCAGTCAAATGTTTACTTTGAAATGTAGGGGAAATGTGAGACACCGCTGAGGAATTGTGGACGGTTAGCTCTGGAGAGTGAGACCGAGTTTCATCAATGGTTGTCTACACTCAAGCAGCAGTCAGGGAAGGTCGGGTGCGACAATGATGCAAACCAGTCTGCGACCCTTCTTCAGGGCAATGTGACACATGTGCCTTGTATGGCTCACGTGTTGAACCTGGTTGTCCAGCAATTTTTAAAACACTATCCCGGCCTACATGGCCTTCTGCAGAGGGCACGGTGTAATGCCTGCCTGGATCGACACACTCAGATGGGCTGTAAAGGATAGGCTAGAAGCAAGCCACTCACCAAGCTGGACACCCAGAACCCTGAAACCCTTTAACCCCTATACAGTGATTTGGAATTACACAGGGCCCAAGTTGATCAATACCTGTGGAAGGCTGCAGTTCCAGAGAATAGTAGTCATACAGGGTCAAAAACATTAATTGAGGAAGAGGAACAAAATGGGATGGCCAGGACTTAATCAGAAAACAAGCAGAGGTGAAATGCGGATCGGCCAACGAGGTACATAAACAGCAAGCAGGAAAAGTAGTCAGGTAACAAGCACACAAACTCATAAAACTGAACTGGGGGTAACAGTAACAAGAGGTTCATAGCTTTGTCTGGCAGTGGTCTGCAGACAGGAGGGGCCTAAAAAAGGGTGTGGTGTCTTCCCATTGGTTGTAGCTGAATGATGGTACTTCATCTGTGAGATACCCACCACCTACATTCAGCCTGTGGTTCTGTATCTGTCAAGGTAACGCAACCCAGTGGGTGACCATAACCTGCGTCCACCTGCACCGCAGGCATCGACTCCTTTCCCAACATCAGCACTACGCACGAAAGGAACACGTTGTCACCTGGCGACCGGAGTACAAATTGATTGAGTGGACTACGTTAGTGACTTAACAGCCGTGTGCGGCAATGATGCAAACCTGTCTGCGGCCCTTCGTCAGGGCAATGTGACACACGTGCCTTGTATGGCTCACATGTTGAATCTGATTCTCCAGCAATTTTTAAAATACCATCCCGGCCTACATGGCCTTGTGCAGCGGGCACGCTGCTATGTGCTCACTTTCATCCTTCGCACCCAGCAGCTCAACAACTTTCATCGCTCCTGAAGTCTTAGGGTCTGGCGGTTAAACGTCGGAAATGCGATGTTCCGACACACAGGAATTGGAATCTGCACATTTTGCAGCGTCTGTGGCAGCACCGCAGAGCCCTGCTGAAATACGGTATGATGTATACCCTGGGCTAACTTGATCCAGAGGTGGTGCAGATCACGCTGCTGGAGTGGTGTCAGATCAAGGACCTATGCACCCTTCTACACAGTTTACAAATGTCGACGAAGATGTTTAGCACTAGCGATGCCATTCTCAGCGTGACAATTCTGGTCATCTACAAGATGGAGCACACTGTAAGCATTATTCGGAGTCAGGTGTTGGTCCAAGAGGAAGGGGAGGAAGTACAGGAGGAGTCATATGCAGAAGGGATAATAAGATGTACAAGGTCCATACGTTGAGCGGCACCTAAGCGGCAGTCAAGGTGGGGGATAGGGATTAACAAGGGCGCATAGTATCAGCAAAAATTGTTGAGGAAGGTGCAGGAGCCCATGAAGAAATGGAGGGCGAACTTGCGATGGGCATGGAAGACTCAGCAGATGAGTGAGAGCTTGCTCACATTTCGGTTGTGCGAGGTTGGGGGGAGAGGGCAGAGGAAGGAGGCATGATTCTCACCTCTCTGCCACCAACACACCAAGGACTTGGTCCTCCTGGATGCACAAGACACATGAGCGCCTTCTTGCTGCACTACCTACAACATGGCCCTCGGATTGCACGAATTCGAAGTAATGCTAACTACTGGGTTGCCACACTGTTAGATCCTCGGTACAAGACCAAATTTGGCTAAATAATTCCTGCCATAGAAAGGGACGCACGTATACAGGAGTATCTGCAGAAGGTGGTATGGATTCTTAGATCTGCTTTTATCAGTAAACACCAGTGCTGCACAGAGTGAATCTCAACGCTTTGTCATGGATAGGAGGAAATGGTCTTTTACTTGTCCACATCTGAGGGACCGAGGGCTGGCTGCTGTGCTGAGACGGCATTGAGTATGGTGTCCCTGCAGAGTTGCCCTTTTGTTCATATACCCAATGAGTTGAAAAAGGACAGATGCTGGTGGAAAGGGGAACAGGTGTGTTGGAAAGGGGAAAAAAGTTTTTGTCCGTGAGTATGTTGGTTAAGCAAAAGTAACATTTAATGAAGAAACACCATCTGTTATGGTGGGACTGGCAGATTTGGATAAGGTGGTATATACTATGTTACCGCTATATAACGAAAATTAATAAGAAAAGAAAGAGAAAGGTATATATCCCCATCAGCAGTCAATGTCCACCGTGCTCCTAGATGGAAAAGGAGAGGTTGGCAACTGGAAGGTTAGGGGGAGGATACAGAGCTGTGTGGCTATGAAACTAATAGCTGCCTGAACCGAGTTAGACGCCACTCGGATCTTGAGAGTGGGAGCCCTGTTAGCGTCACAGGGTCCACACGCCCACCCAGCCCAGGAACTCCCTGTTAACATCACAGGGGCCATTGAGTACGCTGATCGTGTGCATTGGGGCCACACCTGTGGACAGCAGGCGCATCAGCAGCAGCAGGCCTGTTAATGCCACTGGGCTGCACAAGCAGGACTTGTAGGACAGGAGCTGGTCTTAACCGTTCTGCGTTACCAACTGTGGTGGCGGCCTGCATCGACGCCCTATCCCTGCCTACCTCTGGCCTAAAGCCGCAATGGGTTCAATACATGGAGGTGTGCTCTTTCGGAGCATAATAGAAGACTGCGCACCTCCTTGTTGGCTCCAGCCCGTTTTATAACCTTGGTCCGCCCCAAACCAGGGTGGACCACAATGCACCTCCTGGAGACAAAAGCAAAGTGACACGTCATGAGTGGCATAACTAGCGTCCTATTTGGAACCGAAACTTCAATAATGACCTCATGGCTGCCACGACACAAACACCTCACCAGTTATCGTCTGACCATCAATAATGAGGTGACAAGTCATAGGGGCGGGCCTCTGCAAGCCATTTGGGAGTGGCCTAGCCACATCGTCAGGACACCTGATGCCCTGTGGTCTATATGGGCCCCCCCCACATCAGGGGCAGGGCCAAAGAGTTCATTACCGGACCTAGTCTCTGATGCAGTAAGTGCCTGAGCATGCTCAGTTGCATGAAATACAGTCTCTGAAAAAAGACTATCAGCTTTAGCATGGTGTCTAGGCACAAAACAGGACTTAGACCCAGCACGGAATGCAAGTACCTGTGCAAAGAGGCTTTTTGCACAAAGTGTGGGAGCATGCGCTGTATCCCGAAATGAAGACTTAGCCTCAGGAATGGCACAGTCAGGCTGAGCATACTCACTAGGTGAAACACTGTAGTTAGGCTGCAGCTGGGGTAAATCGGCACACGCATGCGCACTAGCTGCCTCTCCACACCTAGACGTGGAGGAGAAATTGCTCTTCGGGTATGGACTTGGAGATGCTGTCTATGAACAGAAGGAAAAGCTAAAGGAAGCATCACTTTCTATCCCTTCGAATTATCAAATGCAGCAATGAATTCCCTGAGTTTGCTATAAAATTAGCGTAGCAAAATGTGCATGAGGGTGTCATGCAGAGGTGCTGCAAATAGATTTGCACCAGTGGGACTATACAGATTTCCAATAGCCACGTTTAGGATGCCACTAGGTTCACTCAGTGTTTGCTAGTATAATGGCTTAGTAACAATGAGTTTGAGTGTGCAATGCAGGCAGACGTGCTGCAAATATCTTTGCACTAGTGGGACTATACAGAAGTCCAATAGCCACGTTTAGGATGCCACTAAGTTCACTGAGTGTTTGCTAGTATAATGGCTTAGTTATAAAGAGTTTGAGTGTGCAATGCAGGCAGACGTGCTGCAAATATCTGTGCACTACTGGGATTATACAGAAGTCCAATAGCCACGTTTAGGATGCCACTAGGTTCACTCAGTGTTTGCTAGTATAATGGCTTAGCTACAATGAGTTTGAGTGTGCAATGCAGGCAGACGTGCTGCAAATATCTTTGCACTAGTGGGACTATACAGAAATCCAATAGCCACGTTTAGGATGCCACTAGGTTCACTCAGTGTTTGCTAGTATAATGGCTTAGTAACAATGAGTTTGAGTGTGCAATGCAGGCAGACGTGCTGCAAATATCTTTGCACTAGTGGGACTATACAGAAGTCCAATAGCCACGTTTAGGATGCCACTAAGTTCACTGAGTGTTTGCTAGTATAATGGTTTAGTTATAATGAGTTTGAGTGTGCAATGCAGGCAGACGTGCTGCAAATATCTGTGCACTACTGGGACTATACAGAAGTCCAATAGCCACGTTTAGGATGCCACTAGGTTCACTCAGTGTTTGCTAGTATAATGGCTTAGTAACAATGAGTTTGAGTGTGCAATGCAGGCAGACGTGCTGGAAATATCTTTGCACTAGTGGGACAATACAGAAGTCCAACAGCCATGTTTAGGATGCCACTAAGTTCACTCAGTGTTTGCTAGTATAATGGCTTAGTAACAATAATTTTGATGTGCAATGCAGGCAGACGTGCTGCAAATTTCTTTGCACTAGTGGGACAATACAGAAGTCCAACAGCCACATTTATGATGCCACTAAGTTCACTCAGTGTTTGCTAGTATAATGGCTTAGTAACAATGAGTTTGAGTGTGCAATGCAGGTAGACGTGCTGCAAATATCTTTGCACTAGTGGGACAATACCGAAGTCCAACAGCCACGTTTAGGATGCCACTAAGTTTCCTCAGTGTTTGCTAGTATAATGGCTTAGTAACAATGAGTTTGAGTGTGCAATGCAGGCAGACGTGCTGCAAATACCTTTGCACTAGTGGGACTATACAGAAGTCCAATAGCCACGTTTAGGATGCCACTAGGTTCACTCAGTATTTGCTAGTATAATGGCTTAGTAACAATGAGTTTGATTGTGCAATGCAGGCAGACGTGCTGCAAATATCTTTGCACTAGTGGGACTATACAGAAGTCCAATAGCCACATTTAGGATGCCACTAAGTTCACTCAGTGTTTGCTAGTATAATGGCTTAGTTATAATGTGTTTGAGTGTGCAATGCAGGCAGACGTGCTGCAAATATCTGTGCACTACTGGGACAATACAGAAGTACAACAGCCACGTTTAGGATGCCACTAAGTTCACTCAGTGTTTGCTAGTATAATGGCTTAGTAACAATGAGTTTGAGTGTGCAATGCAGGCAGACGTGCTGCAAATATCGTTGCACTAGTGGGACTATACAGAAGTCCAATAGCCACGTTTAGGATGCCACTAGGTTCACTCAGTGTTTGCTAGTATAATGGCTTAGCTACAATGAGTTTCAGTGTGCAATGCAGGCAGACGTGCTGCAAATATCTTTGCACTAGTGGGACTATACAGAAGTCCAATAGCCACGTTTAGGATGTCACTAGGTTCACTCAGTGTTTGCTAGTATAATGGCTTAGTAACAATGAGTTGGAGTGTGCAATGCAGGCAGACGTGCTGCAAATATCGTTGCACTAGTGGGACTATACAGAACTCCAATAGCCACGTTTAGGATGCCACTAAGTTCACTGAGTGTTTGCTAGTATAATGGCTTAGTAACAATGAGTTGGAGTGTGCAAAGGGCAGGAGGGTACAGTGGCAGGGTTGTGGGTCTCTGGGTAGAGGAAAGGAAGCCTGCCTTTCTATCCCTCCTAATGGGGAAATTCAGCGAGGAAATCTCTGACCTTAGCTACACAGACGCTGTCATCTTGTGTAGCTGTTAAACTCTGTTTTCAGGACCTGTCACCTATGGCTCTGACCCTGCCGGTATGAGCCCTTAAAAGGACTGATAGAAAGTGCTATCCCTATGCTGTCCAGCGCTGTGTATGGAGCGTATACAGCTGTATCGGCGATAGGAGCTGCGCCAGTGATGTCTCACACCAAGGACGCAGAAGGCAGATAATGGCGTGCTGGAGGAAGATGTCCGGTTTTATAATGCAGGGACATGTGATATGGACATCCTATCACACATGCCATTACTTCTCTGGCTAAAAGTCCACTTAGCTGTGTGTGTCTGGGATTGGCTGACATGCTGGCCCTCTCCACTACACGCGCGCGCTTAGGGAAGGAAGACAAGGAAAAAAAAAAAATGGCGATCGCCATTATCCAAACAACAGTGATCTGAATGCGCTGTTCCCGCACACTATACACTGAAATGTCATAATAGTGTGAGTCACAGAGTGACTTACATTATTACAGCGGAAAGCCAGCTAGGAATTAGCTGGGTTTTTTGATGTTAGAACCGTTCTCGAACGTATCTAGAACTATCGAGCTTTAGCAAAAAGCTCGAGTTCTAGTTCGATCTAGAACAGCCCCCAAAGTCACTCGAGCCGCGAACTGGAGAACCACGAACCACGAACCGCGCTCAACTCTACTCCTGTCCAACAGCATCAGCTGATAGTTTAGCCGGTCGGGCAGTAAAAATCCGGCCTCACCGCTCGACTTATAGTGTCAGCTGATTCCGTCAGGTGACCGCATCAGCTGATCATCGCCTAGTCTGAGAGAGAGAAAAGAGAGAGAGAATAGAGCGAGAAAAGAGAGAGAAAAGAGAACAGAGAGGGAGAGAGATAGAGAAGAGAGAGAGAAGAGAGGAGAGAGAGAAGAGGAGAGAAGAGAGAGAGAAGAGAGAGAAGAGTGAGAGAGGAGAGATAGAAAAAAGAGAGAGAAAAAGAGAGAAAGAGAGAAAAAGAGGGAGAAAGTGAGAAAAAGAGAGAAAGAAAGAAAAAGAGAGCGAAAGAGAGAAAAAGAGAGAGAGAGAAAAAGAGAGAGAAAAAGAGAGAGAGAGAAAGAGAGAAAACGAGAGAGAAAGAGAGAGAAAGAGAAAAAGAGAGAGAAAGAGAGAAAAGAGAAAAAGAGAGAACAAGAGAGAGAGAGAAAAAGAGAGAAAAAGAGAGAGAAAAAGAGAGAGATAAAAAGAGATAGAGAGAGATGAGAAAGATAGAGAGAGATGAGAGAGAGAAGATAGAGAGGAGAGAGCAATGCAGCCTCATTCCGTGAACTGCTCCCATTTTAGAGATGTGTCCTACGGCTCAAGGTGATGTCCGGCTCCTCCCCTCAGTGCATAATTAAATTAAATTAAAATTATAAAGAAATAATAATTATAATTTAAAATTAAAAATAAATTAAATTCTTTACCGGGATGGCCTGGAGTTGAATTCATGAACTAATTCTTCCTAGGCAGTAGCTCTATCCATTGAGCCACTGCCTCTAATGAAAAGCATAGTAAGATTTGGTAATCTTGACCTCTGTATTGGACTTGAGAATCCAGAAGTAGATTATTCAGCTACAAGGATGGATGGAGGGATGGATGGATGGAGAGAGGGATGGATGGAGGGATAGAGAGATGGATGAAAGGATGGAGGGATGGATGAAAGGATGGAGGGATAGAGGGATGGATGGAGGGATGGAGGGAGGGATGAAGGCATGGATGAATGGATGGATGGAGGGATGGATGGATGAATGGAGGGATAAATGGAAAGAGGGATGGATGGAAGGTGTCAGGAATATGTCACGAAAGGGGCGTATAGGAAGTGGGAATTACGTCCTTCCTTTCTACCACCCATCTGACCGACAGACAGAGCACGTGACGTGCTCTCTAGCTCCCCTCTTATAGTCAGGCCAATTATTGAATTGCCCAACAATAAGCAAGGAGGCCGCTCTTCTACTTATGCCGATGATTGAAGAGCTCCCGGTGAGAGTAGGATATATATTCCCTTGACCTCAGCGGACGGAATGTATAAAAACCTCCCCCAATCTCACTGGCCGCCCCACAATAATCCTTGGCACAAACTCGCTGCCACCAACCGATTTACGGTAACTATTAACCGAGCACACAGACATGGGATTCAAGATTGAAATAACAGAACAGCCCAAGATTAATTATATATTTTAATCAGCGTAAGGCACACTAGAAACTGCAATATATACAATATGGAATCTACAGAATATACATAGGTCAGAGTACAGTTAAAAATAGAACATGGTTTACAAACAGGCATACAGTTCGAGCAGTTACCTTGTGCGTCTGGCCACAGGGGGGCGCTGTAGACCAGGATTCCAGGAACTTTCCCACAGGTGTATCCACACGTGACCCCCGGCAAAGAACAAACTTAAAATTGCTGCACTGAGGTTATCAACTGGCTACAATCCCTGTCCCCTCCTACCTTAGTGACCTCAGAGGCAAGCACTGCCACTCCCCCTGCCTTGAGTCAAAGTAATATTCCAAAGGGATTTTTGGCCATAACTTTGCCTGAGAACGTCGTAGGCGGACGCCAATGCTCTCATTTTTTCAGGTATGATTTTATCTTCAAAATGAGAGGACACATGGCTGGTCTGCTGGTTCCCCACTGGCCTATATCACGTTTGGGATACTTCCAAAGGTCCTATGCCTATATAAAATATGTGCAGGAGACCGTTAGCCTGCCCCGATGCCATATCTCTGCTCGACATATCCATAGGAAGCACGGCTCACGAGATATTAACAATTTATTACTGGAGCCTCTCTGTCTGGGGCTTCCAGAGCCTGGTAATTATATAGGAACTTCTGCTACAGTGTCACGGAGGGGGGTCATCCTCTCTCTTTGTGTTCCCAAGGCTCAACTAATTTCCATATCATAGACTTTTTCCTTTGTCACACCACTGCTAAATAGACAGGTTCCTCAGATTCATTAGCATTCTGATTGAAGCTTGACAAGATGGCGGCTTTAGGAATATGGCTTCATAGCTCACAATATATCCCTATGTCCTCACACCTCCCCCCTTTAGAGAGCGCTAGGGGGCAGCACACTCCGGTGTTCCCCTGTGCTCCCGTCCGCGACCTCTCCTTGTCGGGACAGCCCGTCTGCGTTACCATGGTCACGGCTCTTCTTGTGGCGAATGGTGAAGTTGTACTGCTGGAGCGCAAGGCTCCATCACAACAACCTCCCATTCGTCCCGGAGACTGTGTGTAACCAGCTGAGGGGATTGTGGTCCATCTCCACGATGAAGCGGTGCCCATATAGATAGGGTTGCAGACGCTGCACAGCCCACACTATGGCCAGGCATTCCTTTTCCATCATGGAGTGGGCCACCTCCCTCGGCAACAGCTTCCTGCTCAGATACAAGACTGGGTGCTCCTGGCTCGCATAGTCCACCTGGCTGAGCACCGCACCGAGGCAACTACAAACGGCCTCGTGAAGTCGGCTGACTGTAGTACTGGTGAGCTGGACAGGGCACCCTTTAGGGCCTGGAAGGCTGTCTCGCAGTCCACTGTCCAATCGACTGCAGAGGGCAGCTTCTTCTTGGTGAGGTCCGTCAGAGGCTTTGCCAGGCTACTATAGTGTGGAACTAACCTCCTATAGTACTCGGCGGTCCCCAAGAAGGACATCACCTGCTTCTTGTTTCTGGGTGTGGGCCAGGATGTGATGGCCTCCACTTTCTCAGGCTTGCGCTTCAGAGCTCCCCCGCCTACCAAGTGACCCAGGTAGTGGACCTTGCTCATGGCCAGCTGACACTTTCCCGGCTTGATGGTCAAACCTGCCTGGTGGATCCGCCTGAGCACCTGTGCTAGATGCTCTAGGTGATCCTCCCAGGTGGGACTGAAGACGGCAATGTACCCTTCAAGTCCCTTGAGCAGGGTGTTGACCATCCGCTGGAAAGGGGCAGGGGCATTCTTCATTCCGAAGGGCATCACCGTGGACTTGTACAATCCAAATGGGGTAATAAAGGCAGAGTGTTTCCTGGCCTCGCGAGTCAGGGGAATCTGCCAATATCCCCGGCTCAGATCCATGATGGTCAGGTACTGAGCCCCGGCCAACTGATCGAGCAGGTCATCGATGCGCGGCATTGGGTACGCATCAGCGACCGAGACAGCATTGAGCCCCCTGTAGTCCACGCAGAACTGAGTGGTTTGGTCCTTCTTTGGGATGAGGACTACAGGCGAGGCCAAAGCGCTGTTGGATGCCTGGATCACCCCCAGCTTCAGCATCTCTTCAATCTCCTGGCGCATGTGCTGCTGCACCTCCAGGGAGCCCGATATGCTGAACGCCGGATCGGGGGATGATCCCCAGTGTCCACGTGATGGACGGCCAACTCAGTCCTTCCGGGCCGGTTGGTAAACAACTCCCGGAAGGGGTGTAGGGTGGCCCACAGCTTGGACCGTTGGTCCTCTAAAAGCTGGTGGCCAACCTCCACATGCTCAATGGATCCACCCGCCCGGACCTGGGCAAGCATATCCAAGAGGGTTTCCGCCTCTCCCTCTTCGGGCAGGTTGCACACGGGGAGTGCACATGCCTCCCGCTCATGATGTGCCTTCATCATGTTCACATGGAAGGCCTTCCGCCTTCCACGGGCAGGGTCCAGGGTGACCAGGTACGTTACAGGGTTGAGCTGCTGGTACATGAGGTATGGGCCTTCCCAGGCTGCCTGAAGCTTATCCTGTGGTACGGGGACCAGTACCCACACCTTTCGACCCACCTGGTAGGTCCTCTCACAAGCATTCTGGTCGTACCACCGCTTTGAACGGCCTGGGCCTAAGCCATATTGTCATGCACCAGCTGCGTTAAGGCCTGCATTTTGTCCCGGAAGCGCATGACATACTCAATGACAGACACTCCAGGGGTAGCCAAATCTCCTTCCCAAACCTCTTTCACCAGAGCCAGGGGGCCCCGCACACGTCACCCGTACAGGAGCTCAAAAGGTGAGAACCCCGTTGAGGCCTGTGGAACCTCCCGGTAAGAAAATAACAGGTGTGGGAGATACCGCTCCCAGTTACGCCCATGGGAGTCGACCAACATCTTAAGCATCTGCTTTAAGGTGCCATTGAACCGCTCGCACAGGCCATTAGTCTGTGGATGGTACGGGCTGGCCACCAGATGTTGCACCTGGACTTGCTTACAGAGGGCCTCCATCAGCTGCGACATGAATTGGCGCCCCCGGTTAGTGAGCATTTCCTGGGGAAAACCC
Source organism: Anomaloglossus baeobatrachus (assembly GCF_048569485.1). NCBI lineage: Eukaryota > Metazoa > Chordata > Amphibia > Anura > Aromobatidae > Anomaloglossus > Anomaloglossus baeobatrachus. The sequence continues at coordinate 230,079,256 of NC_134353.1, read as the reverse complement.
ACTCGGGAGAATATCTCCAGCAATGCGGTGGCCACCTTGTCAGCTCGAATGGACGACAAGGACACCGCTTCAGGGTACCGGGTGGCATAATCTACTACCGTCAGTATGAAGCGTTTCCCGGAGCTGCTGGGGATGGCCAGTGGGCCGACCAGATCCACAGTTACCCTCCTGAAAGGCTCATCAATGATGGGCAAAGATACTAGTGGGGCCTTCCCCACTCTCTGACAGGTGTCACACGAACAGCAGTAGGCAGCCACATCGGCCCCTGTTTTTGGCCAGTAGGAATGCTGGGTTAACCTGGCCTTGGTCTTAGCGATCCGTAGGTGTCCGGCCATCAGAATCTCATGCGCAATCCGCAACAACTCTGTCCGGAATGGATAGGGTACCACCAACTGTCGGTCCCTGGGCCACGCCTCTGGTGAACCCTGCTGGACCGTGACCCGGTACAGCCGTCCTTGGTCCCAGACCACTCGCTCTGGGTCCGAGTCCGAGAGAGGCTGTGCCGCCTGCTCCTTAAGAGTTTTCAGGCTGTCGTCAGTTTCTAACGCTGCCTGAAACCCCTGACTAGATGTGGCCAGAATTGACGAGACTGTCACATCTTCGGTTAGTACCCCGGGACCTGTGTCCTGGCCTCCGCCTGACTCGGCTGCCACTTGGTCAGAAGGGGAAGAGCTATCGGACCTACAGGAGGCCCCTTGGCTTCCAGCACTCCCACTGCGGGTGACAGCAGCCACAGCCGCTGTTACCGTGGGTCGTGCCTGCTCCTCCTCCGTTCCTGACCAAGTCGCTGGTTCAGGCAGACCTACCTGGCTTCCTGACACCCCGGTTGTGGTAGAACCCTGCACCGAGATCTTACCTGGGAGCACTTCCGCTCCTGGGCCAGCCCAAGCTCACCTGCCTGTTCCCCCCCTGCCCCCACCCCACACACTGGTTCTCCCCCTGCAGTACCCTGCTCTCTGCTTATCCCTGCAGAGGGCAACAGATCCCAACACACTGGCTGATCACTTCTAGAGGCATTGTCACACCCTTCTCCAAACCCCTCCCCTATCACAGCTACAGCTGTGTGTGTGTCTATGGTGTCTGTGTAAGCAGAAAACTCAGAGTTCACTCCCTCCTCCTTTACATCATGCACAGATAACACATCAACATTGTCAGGAGGTATGTCATTACTGGCTGAAAGATCAGCCCTTGGGGATTCGGGGGCCTCAAACTGGGAGGTTATCCGCCCCAAATCTGTCCCAAGTAACACTTTGGCGGGAATCCGATTAGTTATCCCTACCTCCCTCACCCCTCGTCCTGCACCCCAATCCAAATAAATCTTGGCGACGAGCAGCGCCGGGTCAATGCCTCCAATCCCGGAGACAGTGAGGGTTTTTCCGGGTACCAAGTCTTGGGGTGACACCATCTTAGGCCATACCAGAGTCACCTCAGCGGGGCAGTCTCGCAGTCCCATGGTCATGGACTGGCCGACTGTGACGGACTGTAAGTTGTCCCGGGACCTACCACCACCCCCACCCACACACCACATCGTGGACGGTTTTTGGGACGGGGCCGGGTCCTTGGGACGCTGAAGACATATGGCCTTGAAGTATCCAGGTTGGTTGCACTGGTGGCACCGCCTTGGTTCTCCCACGGGCCTGGAGAGGGGAGTTGTGGGGGACACCCCCTACAGTCTAGGGGCAGGTGGGGCAGTCGCAGAATTCATCTTACCCCCACTCCAGGTGCTGCCGGCAGCTGCTCTCTTGGCCTCAGGGGCTCGATTGTTAGTGTAGTCATCCGCCAGGGCAGCTGAAGCAGTGGACCCTTTTTGGCTTCTGGTCTCGGATGAACTGGCAGAGATCCTCCGGGCAGTTCCACAAGAGTTGCTCCGTGATGAACAAATCCAGGATCTCCGATCCGATGGTAAGCTGCAGGCCTTGGGTCCAGCGGTCGGCAGCTCTGGCAAGTGAACGCCGGTGGTCAGCCCAGGTGTCCTTTGGTCCCTTCTGCAGGCTCCAGAACTTCTTGCGGTAGGATTCCAGAGTAGAGTTGAGCGCGGTTCGCGGTTCGAGGTTCTCCAGTTCGCGGCTCGAGTGATTTTGGGGGCTGTTCTAGATCGAACTAGAACTCGAGCTTTTTGATAAAGCTCGATAGTTCTAGATACGTTCGAGAATGGTTCTAGCAGCAAAAAGCAGGGCTTTTTACAGCTACAGTGTGCAGGAGCCATCGCTGGCACCCTGCCAGAAGCTGGTAACCAAGATAAACATCGGGTATCCAAGCAAAGCGCTTTGGTTAGTAACCCGATGTTTATCCTAGTTACGTGCAGGAAGCCCACACTTCCCCGCTCAGCTCACTCCGCCCCCTCCTGCACGCGGCATGTACACACACACTTACACACACACACACACACACACACGTCCCCAGCCATGCAGTCCACGACACTGACGTCCTCCTGGCACTCTGCACACATGGTCCCGCTCGGCTTACCTGCGGTGATGAAGTCTCGACCTCAGCGCTGTCACTGTCCTCCATGGCCGCCGCTTGTCACATCACCTTCTCTCGCTTACGACCCGAGAATGACTAGCGGTGACGTCACGGGCCTCTCGCGATACTTGGATGTGAAGGCGGCGGTCATTGAACTCAGTGACAGGTGCTGTCAGCAGTGCAGGAGATCAGCGCAGGTAATGTACCTCGCTGACAGCAGCACTTGTCATCCCCCTGCAGTGACCTGGGCTGACCCATTGATGTTAGCTCAGGTCACTGCACTGCTCTCCCAGCCAATGGGGAACATCCTGCTCTTCATTGACTGGGACAGTGTGGATTGTCATGGCAACCCCTTGGATTACACCAGACCTGGATTTGTTTTTCTTTCTAATAAATTGGTTAAAAAGGGAATGTATTGGGGAGGTTTTTTTTCAAATAAAAATGTGTTTGTCGTCTATTTTTTTTATTACTGACTGGGTTGGTGATGTCAGGTATCTGATAGACGCCTGACTTCACAAACCCCAGGGCTTGATGCCAGGTGACATTACACATCTGATATTAACCCCATATATTACCCCGTTTGCCACGGCACCAGGGCACGGGATGAGCTGGGGCGAAGCACCAGGATTGGCGCATCTAATGGATGCGCCACTTCTGGGGCTGCTGCGGCCTGCTATTTTTAGGCTGGGGAGAGTCCAATAACCATGGACCTCCCTAATCTGAGAATATCAGACCCCAGCTGTCTGCTTTACCTTGGCTGGTGATCCAATTTTGGGGGGACCCCTACGTGTTTTTTTTTTAAATTATTTATTTAATTTAAAATAACAGCATGGGGTGCCCTCAGTTTTGGATTACCAGCCAAGGTGAGGCTGCCAGCTGTGGTCTGCAGGCTGCAACCATCTGCTTTACCACAGCTGGCTACAAAAATAGGGGGAACCCTACGTAATTTTTTTTTTCATTTTTTTGGCTAAATACAAAGCTAAGCACCCCTTAGTGCCACATGAAAGGCACCAAAGAGTGCAAAATTACAAAATGCAGGAGAGTTGGACATTATGTGTCTTTCTGCCATTATAATGACAGAAAAGACTGATATGAAGTGTACAAGCACAGGAAAATCACCAGAGCGCTCTACGCTGTGAAAAGCAGTAGAAAATGGCACTGGAGTGAACATGTGACCACCTCATGTAGGTTGAAGCTAAGGATCCTGGGTAAATTTATGTATTTTCTCTCCTTCAGTTTTTTTGCAGTACACAAAAAAAAAACGGAAGGCACACGGATGACAAACAGATGACATACGGACCGTCTACGGAACGGAAACGGATGCCACACGGATGCACCCGTGAAAAAAAAGGACTGTTTTTTGCAGACCACAAAAATTGATCGGTCGTGTGAATGTAGCCTTATTCTGATCTGCCGTTTATAAACAGCAGGCAGAAATAAGTGAATAACCCCCCCCAGCGTCAGAAAATCTCCGGGGTTTCAGGGCTAGCTGAGACCCTGGAGATCATGATTCAGGACGGTTTTTCCGGTCCCCGCTCACGTGATCACAGGTATACACCGTATACCGATGATCACGTTACAGTAAATGACAGCGCCGGTAAAAAATTATTTATCTCCCATCTGGCATGAACAAACATGATAAATCTCCTCCCCGGTCCCCTCCGGTCGCCCGGTGTCGCCAAAGTGCCCCCCCTGATGCCCTCCCAGAAATCCAAGATGGCCGCGCGCACAGCAGCGTGCCGGCCGCATTCACCCTACTCCTCTGATTTCTGTCGCATGTGCCATGACACATGCGACAGAAAACTCCTCCCCAGGCCCTGCCAGGTCACCCCCTATAACCCCACCGGTGTTCCCCGGTGTCCCACGGTACCTGTGCAGCGTTGATCCCCCAACGGCCCTCTCCTTCACAATAGACGCTCCCGCATGCACAGAGCGGCTGTCAGCTCAGCTTCCTGTGTTCAGACACAGTGAGTGGTGGTTATGCATCTGTAAGCTAAACGGGCGGCAAGGTGGCTCAGTGGTTAGCACTGCAGTCTAGCAGCGCTGAGGTACTGGGTTCAATTCTCACCAAGGGCACCATCTGCAAGGAGTTTGTATGTTCTCCCCATGTTTGCTGTGGGTTTCCTCCGGGTACTCCGGTTTCCTCCCACACTCCAAAGACATACAGCGCTATGGAATTAATAACGCTATATAAATGAATAAATTATTATTATTACTGCAATGCCCTGCTCATGAGGTAAGGAACATAATTGATCAGGAGAGCTATATACTACATTTCCAAATGGAGGGATTTGCTTTTATAGTTTCCCTGCTGAACGACTACCAAACATAAGAGTCCGTTATACGCCACAAGAAAACACATCTAAATAGCGAGCTCTGTTGTTAAGTATTCATTCAGCTGGATAACTGGACTTAAGGGGTATTCCATCTCCAAGATCCTATTCACAATGTATAGTAGGTGGAATAGCAATAATATCAGCAAATACCAATATTTGGAAATGTAGAATAGTTCTCCTGATTAGGCATGCCCTTACCTCATGAGCAGGGCATTGCAGCTTTGGTAGCAACCATTACGACATGGACTGTGCTGCTGTGGACCCAGGGAGAGTGAGTGCAGATTCATTGCACCCACACTCCTCACATGAAGGGTCTGCACCCCTAGAAAATGGGGGATACGTTCCCTGAGTGTCTCCCCCCATATTCTAGACGGTCCAGAGTCGTCGTGGGACCCCTATATTTTTATTCTTACAATAAATTGGTGAAATAGGAAATGTTTTGGGGACTGTTTTTTCAAATAAATTTCTTTTGTCGATTTTTTTTTTGTTAGTACTGACAGTTTATGATGTTGGGTATCTAATAGATGCCATGACATAACAAACTGCTGGGTTTGATCTCAGGTGACTTTACAGCTAGAATCAACCCGATTTATTACGCCGTTTGCCACTGCACCAGGGCACGGGATGAGCTTGGGTGAAGCGCCAGGATTGGCGCATCTAGTGGATGAGCCACGTCTGGGGTGCCTGCGGCCTGCTATTTTTAGACTGTGAAGGCCCAATAACTATGGACCTTCCCACCCTGAGAATACCAGACCACATTTGTCCGCTTTACCTTGGCTGGTGATCCAATTTGGGGGGGACCCTATTTTTTTTGTGTAATTATTAATATTTATAAAATAATTATAAAAAAAGAGCCTGGGGGGACCTCCACATTGGATCCCCAACATGGTAAAGCTGCCAGCTGTGGTTTTCAGGCTACAGCCATCTGCTTTACCCTAGCTGGCTATCAAAAATGGGGCGACCCAACGTCATTTTTTTATAAACTATTTTTTAAATAGAAAAAATTAATGGGCTTCCCTGTATTTTGATTGCCAACCAAGGTAACGGCAGGCAGATGGGGGTGGCAACCCATAGCTGTCTGCTTTATCTGCGCTGAGAATCAAAAATACCGCGGAGCGCTAAGTCATTTTTTTTAAAGATTTATTTTTACAGCACTGTGATGTCCAGCAATCAAAATACAGGGAAGCCCATTTTGTTTTTAGTTATTTAAATAAATAATTAAAAAAAATATATATGGGCTCCCGCTGCATTTTTTGTATTGCTAGCTAAGGGTAATCCAAGCAACTACTGGCTGCTAACCCCCACTGCTTGGTGTTACCTTCACTGGCAATGGAAAATCCAGGGAAGCATTTTTTATTTTTTTTGCCAAAAAACTACAAAAAAAGGATGTGAGCTTCGCCATATTTTTGTATGCTAGCCAGGTATAGCACGCAGGTGCTGGATGAGTTGGATACAGCGCCAGAAGATGGCGCTTCTATGAAAGTGCCATTTTCTGAGGCGGCTGCAGACTGCAATTCGCAGCAGTGGTGCCCAGAAAGCTCAGGCCAACCTGTGCTGCGGATTCCATTCCCCAGCTGCCTAGCCTAGGCTTCGCCATATTTTTGTATGCTAGCCAGGTACAGCAGGAAGCCACGGGCTGCCTCCAACCCCCAGTTGCCTATTTGTACCCGGCTGGGAACCAAAAATACAGGGAAGCCCGTTTTTTTTAATTATTTCACTTATTTCATGAAATAATTAAAAAACAAATGACGTGGGCTTTGCCCCATTTTTGTGTCCAGCCAGGTACAACTAGGCAGCTGGGGATTGGAATCCGCAGCACAGGTTAGCCCGAGGTTTCTGGGCGCCTCTGCTGCGAATTGCAGTCCGCAGCTGCCCCAGAAAATGGCGCTCTTATAGAAGCGCCATCATCTGGCGCTGTATCCAACTCTTCCAACAGCCCTGGAGCCGGGTGGCTTGTTGGGTAATCATGAGTTAATACTGGCTTTGTTTTACTAGCCAGTATTAAGCCAGAGATCTTAATGTCAGGGACTTTTGACCCGGCCATTAAGAATCTCCAATAAAGGGTTAAAAAAAAGACACCACACAGAGAAAAAATACTTTAATAGAAATAAATACACAGACACATTAGAGACTCCATCTTTATTACCCCCTGTCAGCCCTCCACTATTCATGGTCTTCTGTCTTTCTCGTTCAACAAATGCAGCTCTGCTCCATCACTGCTGCATGAGGGAAGACGCTGCTTCCCGTGCAGCCTTCACGGAGTGAAGGCTGCACGGGAAGCAGCGTGCAGCCTTCACTCCGTGAGAGATCAGCGCTGCTGGCGGTGACAGATGCGTTACCATAGCAACAGGCCTCCGATCATGTGATTCCCGGAGCCCCGGTTAGCGGTGACGTCACCGCTAACTGCGTTGCTATGGCAACAGTGATCTCCGTTAATGACCGGCTGTGTCAGCCGGTCCCTAACGGAACGGGGAGTCGACCGTGTGCTAGAGCATGTCGCCGGTACACGGCGATACACAAATGTGCACCGTGTACCGGAGAGTGCAATGACAGGTCCTACATGACGCGTCATAGTCATGTGACCAGTCTGTAGCCAATGAGATAATAGCCATGTGACTGGTCACATGGCTATTTTGACGTCACGATAGGTCCTGCATCACTGCTGGCAGTGCTGGTCACCAGGAGGATTCAGCGATCATCGGATGGAATAGCGGCAGGAGACAGAGTGCAGGAGGGATCGCGGGCACCGGTAAGTGTTATGGCAATGTTTATTAACTGTATTGCCTCCCATTATATCCTATTGGTTCAAGTTCGGTTCGTCGAACGTTCGCCGAACTGAACTCGAACGAGACCTCCGTTCGACGAACCGAACTCGAGCCGAACCACGGCTGGTTCGCTCATCTCTACTCCAGAGTAAGGTTGTATTGTTGGATCAGAGCCCGCTTGATGGTGTCATAGCCCTGATTTGCCTCAGCAGGCAAGTCCCCAAGGATATCCAGGGCCTTACCCCTTAAACGGGGGGTCAGATATATGGCCCACTGGTCCTTGGCCAGATGGTGCTGCTGGCAAGTCCGTTCAAAGGCCGTCAGAAAAGAGTCCAAGTCTCCATCCTTCTCCAGCACTGGGAAGTCCTCAGCACGGACCTTTGGAGGCTTGGTGTCTCGACTATCCCGGGTGGATGATGAGGGCTGGAGTTGAGCTAGCTGCAGCCGGAGGTCATGCTCTGCCTGTCGCTCCGCAGCCTCACGCGCTGCCTGTCGCTCCACAGCCTCACACGCTGCCTGTCTCTCCGCAACCTCAGCCTCACATGCTGCCAGACGCCCACGCTCTGATATGAGTATCTCGTAGGTATCCCGGTCTCCAGCTATAAGCATCGCCAGGGCAGCTTGAAGGAGGGCCTCTGCACCTCTCAGGCCAGAGGGATTGGCAAGTGGTGATCTGCAGCACGCTGCAAAGCCAGGTGATTCACTGTCCATTGCAGAGCGGAGGGCTGGCATCTGGCTCCCTGAGGACATTTGGGTGTGCTCCTCTTCATCTTGTCCATAATAGCCAGGTTGTGCAATGTCCTGCAATTGTTGCAGACTTTGGTCACTGAGACAGAACTGCCACCTGATGCACCCACACACCTTACAGTATCTGCACTCTGACACTCTAGTGTTGGTCTGGTCTGAAGACCCCAGCAGCCACAGCTGCTACTGGCAGTCTTTTGTGTTGGAGTATGGGTCTCACACTCACACACACTATTATCTCGATCCCACCGCTGCCACCAATATGTCAGGAATATGTCACGAAAGGGGGGTATAGGAAGCGGGAATTACGTCCTTCCTTTCTACCACCCGTCCGACCGACAGACAGAGCACGTGACGCGCTCTCTAGCGCCCCTCTTATAGTCAGGCCAATTATAGAATTTCCCGACAATAAGCAAGGAGGCCGCTCTTCTACTTATGCCGATGATTGAAGAGCTCCCGGTGAGAGTAGGGTATATATTCCCCCGACCTCAGGGGACGGAATATATAAAAACCTCCCCAAATCTCACTGGCCGCCCCACAATTAATCCTTGGCACAAACTCGCTGCCACCAACCGATTTACGGTAACTATTAACCGAGCACACAGACGTGGAATTCAAGATCGAGATAACAGAACAGCCCAAGATTCATTATATATTTTAATCAGCCTAAGGCACACTAGAAACTACAATATATACAATATGGAATCTACAGAATATACATAGGTCAGAGTACAGTTACAAATAAAACATGGTTTACAAACAGGCATACAGTTCAAGCAGTTACCTTGTGCGTCTGGCCACAGGGGGGCGCTGTAGACCAGGATTCCAGGAACTTTCCCACAGGTGTATCCACACGTGACCCCCGGCAAAGAACAGACTGAAAATGGCTGCACTGAGGTTATCAATCCCTGTCCCCTCCTACCTTAGTGACCTCAGAGGCAAGCACTGCCACTCCCCCTGCCTTGAGTCAAAGTAATATTCCAAAGGGATTTTTGGCCATAACTTTGCCTGAGAACGTCGTAGGCGGACGCCAATGCTCTCATTTTTTCAGTTTTGATTTTATCTTCAAAATGAGAGGACACGTGGCTGGTCTGCTGGTTCCCCACTGGCCTATATCACGTTTGGGATACTTCCAAAGGTCCTACGCCTATATAAAATATGTGCGGAAGTCGTTAGCCTGCCCTGATGCCATATCTCTGCTCGACATATCCATAGGAAGCATGGCTCACGAGAAATTAACAATTTATTACTGGAGCCTCTCTGTCTGGGGCTTCCAGAGCCTGGTAATTAGATATGAACTTCTGCTACAGTGTCACGGAGGGGGGTCATCCTCTCTCTTTGTGTTCCCAAGACTCACCTAATTTCCATATCATAGACTTTTTCCTTTGTCACACCACTGCTAAATAGACAGGTTCCTCAGATTCATTAGCATTCTGATTGAAGCTTGACAAGATGGCGGCTATAGGAATATGGCTTCAAAGCTCATAATATATCCCTATGTCCTCACAGAGGGATAGAGGGATGGATGGAGGGATGAAGGGAAGGATGAATGGAGGGAGGGATGGAGGGAGGGGTGGACGGAGGGATGAATGGATGGAGGGAGGGATTGAGGGATGGATGGAAGGATGGATGGAGGGAGGGCTGAATGGATGGAGATATGGAGGGAGGGATGGAGGGAGGGATGGAGGGAGGTATGAATGAATGGAGGGAGGGATGGTGGGATGGATGGATAGATGGATGGGAGGACAAACACCGGCACTATCGCACTCATCACCGCACACACGCAGGCACTACAACCCCCATCATCACTGCACACGCAGGCATTACCTCAGTGACGTCCCTGCTGACAGCGCGGCTCACTTCATTTACTGCGTGGATCTGACACAAAGCGCTCGTGTTCTACGGCCCTACCTGTCAGCTTCATGTAGCGGAGCTGGATGCGTTGCGGGACCTCTATGGTTACGTTGGACCTGGAGGGGTATTTAGGGATTTTAATAAAATGGTGAAAGAGGGTGTATTTTTGTTTTTTATTCCAAATAAAGGATTTTTCCTTGTGTGTGTTTATTTACTTTCACTTACAGGTTAATCATGGAAGGTATCTCGGGGAGACGCCTGCCATGATAACTCCTTATTAACCTGATTGCCACTGTGCCAAGGCAATTCGGGATGAGCTGGGTAGAGTCCCGGGACTGTCACATCTAATGGATGCGGCAATTCCGGGCGGCTGCTGGGTGATATTGTTAGGGTGGTGGGCTCCCCATAACGTGGCGCTCCCCATCCTGACAATACCAGCCTCCAGCCGTGTGGCTTTATCCTGGCTGGTATCAAAATTGGAGGGAACTGCAGAATTTTTTTTTTTTTCATTATTTATTTATTTTACTGCACGATATAGACCCGCCTGCCGGCGGCTGTGATTGGTTGCAGTGAGACAGCTGTCACTCATCGTGGGGGCATGTCTGACTTCAACCAATTATGGGCGCTGGTGGGTGGGGAAAGTAGGGAATACCAGATTGAGTAATGAGCGGCAGCCATTTTCAAAAGAGGAAAAGCCGCTGGAACTTTGTGACAGCCGTGCAGTGCCGCGCCTGTGATCGGTGAGTAGGAAAGAGAGAGTGATTGTGCTGGGGACGCAGGACGCATGCATATACGCAACGTGCGCACATGGCCTTACTGTGAAAAGCCACGCTTTTGGTGATCGAACCGTTATCGAACGGTAACTCTAACTGCCGAACTTGAAGCAAATTGTTCGAGTTCGTCAAACGACTCGAACAACTCCCAAAATCACTCGAATTTGAAATTGGCGAACCGTTCGAATCGAACATTGCTCAACTCTACTGCTGATTCAACTGCTTGTTATCATGGAGTGTGACATGGTAACTTGAAATGTAGGTGCCTAGACTGGCTCTCAGGCTATAGACTGTAAACTGTCCCTTATTCTAGACGTTCTTCAGATGGTGAAGAGGTCTGGACCGCCAGCGTAGCCCTGACTCCTGATCAACAGACAGACAGGCAAAAATCAAAGCAAAAAACACACTGCAAGCACACACAGGGGTAAACACAATATGTGTTTAGGGAGAAAATAAAGTACAGGGAGGAAATAAACAATGGGGATATTTCCACAGCACACCAAATAGCACTCAGAAGTTCACGAATAGCTGGAGCACAATGCACAATGACCAGTATCGATAGAGCTATAATCATCATGGAGGCATAGGTTCCACCATCTTTTAAATGGCAGAGGTGGCTTTGATAGGTCTTCAGTAACCTGTGACCCTAGCAGAAATTCACAGACAGGACAAAATTAAGTTCAAAACTGGTTAGTTTCTGGCTCTGACTGAGCAACTCAAAAGCAATATGAAAAGTGTTAGAAATCACCATGACACCTGGTGAGTAGAGATCAGAACACCGCATGAAACATATTTTCTGATTGATAGTAGTTTAATAGCCTGGTTAGTAGAGATGAGCGAACCGGTCGTGGTTCGGCTCGAGTTCGGTTCGCCGAACGGAGGTCTCGTTCGAGTTCGGTTCGGCGAACCGATTCGGCGAACCGCTCGAACCGCATAGGAAGCAATGGGAGGCAATCACAAACACATAAAAACACCTAGAAAACACCCTCAAAGGTGTCCAAAATGTGACAAACAACTCACAACAAAACACAAACACATGGGAAAGTGACAAGGACATATACTCATGCAAAAACAAAAGAGCTGGACAAGGAAAAAGAGGAGGAGACACAGATATATGAGTATATGCAAGGAAACATTGATGCCATTACTATGCAACTTGAGCTCTGCTCATTTTAGGCTTCCAATCTGGATAAATTGCCTGAGCTCGCTACGTACACCTTGGGGATCTTGTCGTGTCCTGCAGCCAGCGTTCTCTCGGAACCTCTCTTCAGTGCTGCTGGGGGTCTGCTGGCAGATAAGCACACGCGTCTGTCCACTGACAATGTGGACATGGCTCTCAGAGGACTTTTCTTCCCCTGGGTCAGCCAGGGGAGGCGAAGGGCACGCGTATTTTTGAGAGTGCTTCATGCAAAGCATCTGTTTCATTTTGAAAAGGGGCATCAACTGATGCCAGTCAAGTGGGGTGTGTGTGGCCCAATTAGTGGCAACGAGGGAGACTGTGGTTGGAGTTCCCTCGCTGTTTTTACATGATTTTCGAAGTGAATGACATGCCTAAGAGGTTTAGTTTCAGCATCTCAAACTTGTTGGCTACAGAAAGGCTGCCTTTACACCCTTTTGTCACCGAGGATTTTCGAGACGTTATGCCCATTGCAGTGCCCCAAGAGCCGATGGCCATTTGCCACTCCTTCTCCAAGAAAGGGGTGCCCGCACTAACACAGCAGGTCACACACAACATCACCGCTTCCTTGAGAAACTTTGTGTGTGACAGGGTGCATTTCACCACAGATACTTGGAACAGTAAGCATAGACAGGGGCGTTACATGTCGCTGACTGGGCACTGGGTAACTATGGTGATAGATAGAGAAGTGTCTGCTGTACAAGTCTTTCCGTCCCCACGAGTTGTGTGTTTAAATCCTTCCTTGTATGTACAAGTTCCTCCACTGCTTCTGCCTCATCAACCTCGTGTTGTTCCTGCACCTCAGCCCAAACCCTGTGTGGTCAGGCCACCCTTCCTTGTAACTGCGCCCAAGGAATCCCACACACCTCCTTACTATGCTGGCAGCAGAGCTCAAGGCCATTAGGTGGTCAAATGTTTACTTTGAAATGTAGGGAAAATGTGAGACACCGCTGAGGAGTTGTGGACGGTTAGCTCTGTAGAGTGAGACCGAGTTTCATCAAGGGTTGTCTCCACTCAACCAGCAGCCAGGGAATGCTTGGTGCGACAATGATGCTAAACAGTCTGCGGCCCTTCTTCAGGGCAATGTGACACACGTGCCTTGTATGGCTCACGTGTTGAATTCGAATCTCCAGCAATTTTTAAAACACTATCCCGGCCTACATGTCCTTCTGTCGAGGGCACGGTGTAATGCCTGCCTGGATTGACACACTCAGATGGGCTGTAAAGGATAGGCTAGAGGGAACCCACTCACCAAGCTGGACCCCCAGAACCCTGAAACCCTTTAATCCCTATACAGTGATGTTGAATGACACAGGGCCCAGGTTGATCAATACCTGTGGAAGGCTGCAGTTCCAGAGAATAGTAGTCATGCAGGGTCAAAACATTAATTGAGGAAGAGGAACAGAATGGGAGGGACAGGACTTAATCAGAAAACAAGCAGATGGGAAATGCAAATCGGCCAACGAGGTACCTAAACAGCAAGCAGGAAAAGTAGTCAGGTAACAAGCACACAAACTCATAAAACTAAACTTTGGGTAACAGTAACCAGAGGTTCATAGCTATGTCTGGCAGTGGTCTTCAGACAGGAGGGGCCTAAAAAAGGGTGTTGTGTCTTCCCATTGGTTGTAGCTGAATGATGGTACTTCATCTGTGAGATACCCACTACCTGCATTCAGCCATTGGTTCTGCATATGTCAAGGTAACGCATCCCAGTGGGTGAGCATAACCTGCATCCACCTGTGCCGCTGGCGTCGACTCCTCTCCCATCATCAGCACTATGCACGAAAGGAACACGTTGTCACCTTGCAACAGGAGTACAAATTGACGTAGCGGACTACGGTGGTGACTTAGCCGTGTGCAGCAATGATGCAAACATGGCAGCGTGCCTTCATTAGGCCAATGTGACACACGTGACTTGTATGGCTCACGTGTTTAATTTGATTCTCCAGCAATTTTTAAAACAACATCCCGGCCTACATGGCCTTGTACAGCGGGCACGCTCACTATGTGCTCACTTCCATCGTTCGCACCCAGCAGCTCAACAACTTTCATCGCTCCGGAAGTCTTAAGGTCTGGTGGTTAAACGTCAGAAATGCGATGTTCCGACACGCATGAATTTTAATCTTGCAGCGTCTGTGGCAGCACCGCAGAGCCCAGCTGAAATACGTTATGACGTATGCCCTGGGCTAACTTGATCCAGAGGTGGTGCAGATCACGCTGCTGGAGTGGTGTCAGATCAAGGACATACACACCGTTCTACACAGTTTACAAATGTCGATGCAGATGTTTAACACTGGCGATGACATTCTCAGTGTGACAATTTTGGTCATCTATATCATGGAGCACAGTGTAAGTATTATTCTGAGTCAGGTGTTGGTCCAAGAGGAAGGGAGGAAGTACTGGAGGAGTCATATGCGGAAGAAATAACAAGATCTACAAGGTCCAGACGGTCAGCGGCACCTAGGCGGCAGTCATGGTACGGTGGGGGAGAGGGATTATCAAGGGAGCATAGTATCAGCAAAACAGTTGAGGAAGTTGCAGGAGCCCAGGAAGAAATGGAGGACGAACTGGCGATGGGCATGGAAGACTCAGCAGATTAGTGAGAGCTTGCTCACATTTTGGTTGTGCGAGGTTGTGGGGAGAGGACAGAGGAAGGAGGCACGATTCTCACCTCTCCGCCACCAACACACCAAGGACTTGGTCCTCCTGGATTCTCAAGACACATGAGCGCCTTCTTGCTGCACTACCTACAACATGACCCTCGGATTGTACGAATTCCAAGTCATGCTGACTACTGGGTTGCCACACTGTTAGATCCCCGGTACAACACAAAATTTTGCGAAAAAACTCCTGCCATAGAAAGGGACGCACGTATGCAGGAGTATCAGCAGAAGGTGTTACGCAATTTTACATCTGCTTTTTCACTAAACACCAGTGGTGCACAGAGTGAATCTCAACGCTTTTTCATTGATAGGAGGAAATGGTCTTACTTGTCCACATCTGAGGGACCGAGGGCTGGCTGCTGTGCTGTGACGGCGTTGAGTACGGTGTTTCTGCAGAGTTGCATTTTTGGTCATATACAAACTGAGTTGAAAAAGGACAGATGCTGGTGGAAAGGGGAACAGGTGCGTTGGAAAGGGTAAAAAAGTTTGTGTCCATGGGTTTGGTGGTTAAGCAACATTAACATTTGCTGAAGAAACAACATCTGGTATGGTGGGACTGGCAGATTTGGATAAGGTGGTATATACTATGTTACCGCTATCTAAAAAATATTAAGAAGAAAAGAAAGAGAAAGGTAGATATCCCAATCGCCATTCGGTGTCCACCGTGCTCACAGATGGAAAAGGAGAGGTTGGCAACTGGAAGGTTAGGTGGAGGATACAAAGCAGGTTGACTCTCAAACAAATAGTAGCCTGAACCGAGTTAGACGCCACTTGGATCTGGAGACTATGAGCCCTGTTAGCGTGACAGGGTCCACAAGACCACCCAGCCCCGGAACTCCCTGTTAACAACACAGGGGCCATTGGTTACGCTGTCCGTGTGCGAAGGGGACACACCTGTGGACAGCAGGTGCATCAGCAGCAGCAGGCCTGTTTATGCCACTGGGCTGCACTAGCAGGACTGGTAGGACAGGAGCCGTTCTTAAACGTTCTGCGTTACCAACTGTGGTGGCGGCCTGCATCGATGACCTATCCCTGACTACCTCTGGACTAAAGCTGCAATGGGT
The DNA here is from genome assembly GCF_048569485.1 of Anomaloglossus baeobatrachus. Taxonomy (NCBI): domain Eukaryota; kingdom Metazoa; phylum Chordata; class Amphibia; order Anura; family Aromobatidae; genus Anomaloglossus; species Anomaloglossus baeobatrachus. The sequence goes on along the minus strand of NC_134353.1, from coordinate 230,063,417 downwards.
TCTACACATGGAGGTGTGCTCTTTCGGAGCATAATAGAAGACTTGGCACCTTCTTCTTGGCTTCAGCCCCTTTTATAACCTGGGTCCGCCCGAAACCAGGGTGGACTACAATGCACTCCCTTGAGACAAAAGCAGAGTGACACATCATGAGTGGCATAACTAGCGTCCTATTTTGAACCGCCACTTGAATGATGACCTCATGGCTGCCACAACCAAAACACCTCAACAGTCATCGTCTGACCAACAACAATGAGGTGACAAGTCATAGGGGTGGTCCTCTGCAAGCCTGTTGGGAGTGGCCTGGCCAAATTGTCAGGACACCTGATGCCCTGTGGTCTATATGGGCCCCCCACATCAGGGGCAGGGGCAAAGAGTTCATTACCCGACCTAGCCTCTGATGCAGTAAGTGCCTGAGCATGCTCATTAGCATGAAATACAGTTTGTGAAAAAAAGACTATCCGCTTCAGCATGCTGTCTAGGCACAACGCAGTACTTAGACCCGGCACGGAGAGCAAGTACCTGTGCAAAGAGGCTTTTCTCAGTCAGTGTGAAGCCCCACAGGTGTTGTGTTGGTGCATTACCTTCAGGGACTCCACGTGGAGGAATAGTCTGGTCACACTTAGGTTGCTTCTTTATATGTATTTTCGTGATGCCACTTTCGGTATTGCGGTCAGTGGGGACCGCCACTGCAGTGTAAGGGGACACCTGGGGCTGATGTTGGCTGCAGTTAGTTTTAGTGGCCTCCCGAGAGTGAGTCAAGCCCCAGGGCCCTGTGTAAGTGTGTTGAGTAGAGATGAGCGAACCAGCCGCGGTTCGGCTCGAGTTCGGTTCGTCGAACGGAGGTCTCGTTCAAGTTCAGTTCGGCGAACGTTCGACGAACCGAACTCGAACCGCATAGGAAACAATGGCAGGCAATCACAAACACATAAAAACACCTAGAAAACACCCTCAAAGGTGTCCAAAAGGTGACAAACAACTCACAACACAACACAAACACATGGGAAAGTGACAAGGACATATACTCATGCGAAAACAAAAGAGCTGGACAAGGAAAAAGAGGAGGAGACACAAATATAGGCATGGCACGCCCTTCTAAAACCATGTAAAACATCACAAGGTGACTCCAAGCGGAGTTCTCCCTTTTTTCCAAAAATTGGGCCACACACACACACACCCACCTCTTCACTGGCAGCACTTGTGCCCCAGTTGTACACTTCACAGCTAGATTTGCATCAAGCACATTCAAAAATACGCCATACTTAACCGTCCCCAGGAGGACACCGGGGTAGGTAGCAAAGTCTTTGCTGAACCATGACTTGTTCATCTTGGCTCCTTTTAAAAAACACAGCAAGCAAGGGTTACTCCAAGTGGAGTCTCCCTTTTTTCCAAAAATTGGGCCACACAGACACTCACCCCTTCAGTGGCAGCACTTGTGCCCCAGTTGTACACTTCACAGCTAGATTTGCATCAAGCACATTCAAAAATACGCCATACTTAACCGTTCCCAAGATGACCCCGGGGTAGGTAGCAAAGTCTTTGCTGAACCATGACTTGTTCATCTTGGCTCCTTTTAAAAAACACAGCAAGCAAGGGTTACTCCAACCGGAGTCTCCTTTTTTTCTAAAAATTGGGCCCCACACACACCCACCCCATCAGTGGCAGCACTTGTGCCCCAATTGTACACTTCACAGGTAGATTTGCATCAAGCACATTCAAAAATATGCCCTACTTAACCGTCCCCAGGATGACACCGGGGTAGGTAGCTAAGTCTTTCCTGATCCCAGTTGTGTTCATCTTGGCTCCTTTTAAAAAACACAGCAAGCAAGGGTTACTCCAAGCGGAATCTCCCTTTTTTTCAAAAATTGGGCCACACAGACACCCCATCAGTGGCAGCACTTGTGCCCTAGTTGCACACTTCACAGGTAGATTTGCATCAAGCACATTCAAAAATACGCCATACTTAACCGTCCCCAGGAGGACACCGGGGTAGGTAGCTAAGTCTTTCCTGATCCCAGCTCTGTTCATCTTGGCTCCTTTTAAAAAACACAGCAAGCAAGGGTTACTCCAAGCGGAGTCTCCCTTTTTTCCAAAAATTGGGCCACACAGACACCCCATCAGTGGCAGCACTTGTGCCCTAGTTGTACACTTCACAGGTAGATTTGCATCAAGCACATTCAAAAATACGCCATACTTAACCATCCCCAGAATGACACCGGGGTAGTTAGCTAAGTCTTTGCTGAACCATGACTTGTTCATCTTGGCTCCTTTTAAAAAACACAGCAAGCAAGGGTTACTCCAAGCGGAGTCTCCCTTTTTTTTCCAAAGATTGGGCGACACACACACCCCATCAGTGGCAGCACTTGTGCCCTAGTTGCAAACAGGATGTTTTCATTTGCATCAAGCACATTCCAAATCCACAAGCATTTACTCTCCCGAGGATGACACAGGGGTAGAAAATTCCTTGTGGATCCATGACTTGTTCATTTTGATGAACATTAGTCTTTCCACATTGTCACTGGACAGACACGTGCGCTTATCTGTCAGCACACACCCAGCAGCACTGAAGACACGTTCAGAGACAACGCTAGCAGCTGGACACGACAAAATTTGCAAGGTGTAAGTGGAGAGCTCTGGCCATTTTTCAAGATTTGAAGCCCAAAATGAGCAAGGCTCCATTTGCAAAGTCATGGCATCGATGTTCATTTGGAGATACTCCTGTATCATCCTCTCCAGCCGTTGACTATGTGTCAGACTTGTTGTCTCTGGTGGCCTTGCAAAGGAGGGTCTAAAAAATTATGAAAAGTTTCAATAAAATTGCTGTTACCAGCACCAGATACGGAGCTACTGGTACGGGTAGACTGTTGAAGATGACGAGACCGTCTCATGTTTGTGAAGTTACAACTGGGAGATTCACTCCCTGCACCTGCACGGTTGTTTGGTGGAAAAGCCGAGCTAAGATCGAGTAACAGCTTCTGCTGATACTCCTGCATACGTGCGTCCCTTTGTATGGCTGGAATTATGTCACAAAATTTGGACTTGTACCGGGGTTCTACTTTGTTGCAAGCCAGTAGTCATCATCACTTCTAAATTTGACAATACGAGGGTCATGTTGGAGGTAGTGCAGCAAAAAGGCGCTCATGTGTCTTGCGCAGCCATGCGGACCAAGTCCACGCTGTGTTTGTGGCATAGAGGTGCTAACCGTTCCTTCTTCCTCTGACATCTCCCCTTAACCTCTTTTAACTGAAATTTGACCAAGGTCTCCCTCATCCGGTGAGTCTTCCATGTCCATGGACAGTTCGTCCTCCATTTCTTCATGTTCTCTTGCACCTTCCTCAACATTTCACCTGCCACCATGCGCCCTTGTTGATCCCTGTCCCCCATGGTCTCATGCCTGCCGCGTTGGTGATGATGAACGTCTGTACCTTGGTGATGTTGTTGTGTCTTGCGCATATGAATCCTCCTGTAGTTCCTCTCTTTCCTGTTGTCCCACCCCCTGACTCCGAATAGTGTTTAGCGTGTGCTCCAGCATGTAAATGACTGGAATTGTCATGCTGATAATGGCATTGTCAGCGCTAAACATATTCGTCGCCATGTCAAAACTGTGCAAAAGGGTGCATAGGTCCTTGATCTGAGACCACTCCATCAGGGTGATCTTCCCCACCTCTGCATCTCGTTGGCCCAGGCTATACGTCATGATGTATTGCACCAGGGCTCGGCGGTGCTGCCACAGTCGCTGTAACATGTGGAGAGTCGAATTCCAGCGTGTCGCCACATCGCATTTCAGGCGATGAACCGGAAGGCCGAAAGACTTCTGGAGCGATGCAAGTCGCTCAACTGTGGAGGTTGAACGGCGGAAGTGAGCAGACAGTTTTCGTGCCCTGGTCAGAAGGCCATCTAGGCCGTGATAGTGTGTTAAAAATTGCTGGACAACAAGGTTCAACACGTGAGCCATACAAGGCACATGTGTCACCTTGCCCAGGCGATGGGCCACACCCAGGTTTGCAGCATTGTCGCACACGGCCTTACCAGGCTGCAGGTTGAGTGGAGACAACCATTTATTAAACTCAGTCTCCAGAGCTGCCCACAACTCAGCCGCTGTGTGACTCTTATTTCCAAGACTTGTCAAGCTAAAGACCGCCTGATGCCGTTGCGCTCTGCTGCCAGCATAGTAATGAGGGGTGCATGATTCCTTCTGCGCAGTGAGAACGCTGGTGGCCTGACCAGGCAGGCTTGGGGCGGAGGTGGAGGACCCAGATGAGGTGGAGGAGGCAGAAGCAGTGGCGGAACTTGGACAGACAGAGGATTGACACACAAGTCGTGAGGACGGCAAGACTTGTGCAGCAGACCCTTCAAAATCTATCACCATAGTTACCCAGTGCCCAGTCAGCGACATGTAACGTCCCTGTCCATGCTTACTGGTCCAAGTATCAGTGGTGAAATGCACCCGTTCACACTCAGAGTTTCTCAAGGAAGCGGTGATGTTGTATGCAACATGCTTGTGTAGCGCGGTCACACCTTTCTTAGAGAAGAAGTGGCGACTGGGCATCTGGTACTGGGGCACAGCGACGGACATAAGGTCTCTAAAATCCTGTGTGTCCACCAGGCGGAAAGGCAGCATTTCGGTAGCCAAGAGCTAACAGAGGGATAAAGTCAACCTCTTAGCTTTGTCATGGGTCGCAGGAAATGGCCTTTTATTTGTCCACATCTGAGGGACAGAGATCTGGCTGCTGTGTGTAGATGGTGTTGAGTAGGGTGTCCCTGGAAAAATGCAGCTTTGTGAGGAAAGTGCAGGCGTAGACATGATGTTGCCTTCATCCAACGTTGGTGCTATCGATGTATGAGAGAGCTGTACACACGTACTTGTTTCCCCTTCCAAACCAACTGATGACCTACCAAGCAAACTGCCTGTTGCGGTTACAGTGGTGGAAGTTGTGCGTGGAAAACCAGGTGTGACAGCTGTCCCCACAGTCCTAGAAGATGAAGAGCGCGCAGATGCACTGGAAGGGGCAGGCGGTGGATGGTTCGCTCTGCTAGGCCGCATTGCAGCACAGTGAGCTTCCCACTGGGACATATGATATTTATTCATGTGACGATTCATGGAAGAAGTTGTCAAACTGCTGAGGTTTTGCCCTCTACTAACAGAATCACGACAAATTTTACAGATCACATAATTTGGGCGATCTTTTGCTATGTCAAAAAAGGACCAGGCTAGGCAAGGCTTAGAGGGCATGCGACCTGCTGAGCCCCCCCGACTAGTGCTCAGAGGCAGAGTGGTGGCTGAGGATGCAGTTGTAGACGTGCTACCAGTGCTCCGACTCTGTCCAGGAAGGCGCAAGGTAACTTCGTCGTCGTTTGCATCCTCTTCCACCGCCTCTGTTGACCTCCTCGAGTGCTTGTCTGTGGGTAGACAGTAGGTGGGATCTAGAACTTCCTCATCAATTGTTGTGTTTGCACTCCCCTCACCCTCAGACCGAGCCTCTTCTTGCCCTGACCGAATATTTAAGTTATTATCCCAATCTGGTATCTGCGTCTCATCGTCATCAGTATGTTCCTCATTGTCTATAACAACAGGTGTTACAGTTTGTGAAAAAGGGTCAACATTATGCTCAGAAACTTGGTCCTCATGGCCTGAATCAGAGTCACAAAGGTTCTGGGCATCACTGCAGACCATTTCCTGGTCTGTACTCACTGTAGCTTGGGAGCAGACTTCTGATTTCCAGGCTATAGTGTGACTGAACAGCTCTGCAGACTCAGCCATCTCAGTTCCAGCATGCTGTGCAGGGCGGATGGAGACTTCAGAGCTGGGAGAATGCAAGTGTGATTGGGCTGACATATCAGAGGACTGGTGTTTTTTGGATGCGGTAGTTGAGGTGGCGGAGAGGGCACTTGTTGGACCACTTGAGATCCATTCAAGCATTTTCCTTTTTTGGCCATCATCTACGTTTGTTCCAGTTGTCCGTGTCCGTAAAAAAGGGAGCACATCGGATTGTCCACGGTAAGTAGTAGACATCTTACTTTTGCTGGAAGATGGTCTATCTTCAGCAGATGTTAATGGAGCTTTGCCATCTTCCCCACGGACAAACCCTTTTTTTCCTTTTCCAACACGCCTCTTCCCCTTTCCACCAGCATCTGTCATTTTGCCACACATTTTGATTGCGACAAGATTGTGCACTTAAAATGTGGTAGTAAAAATTGAGAGGTGGTGTAGATTGCAGAGGTGGTCTAGCTTTATTAACAGCAGAATAAACAACAATAATTATCCCTGACAATGCAACTACGGCCCTTAAACTGGCAGCATAAATTGCTAGTATAATGGCTTAGTAACAATGAGTTTGAGTGTGCAATGCAGGCAGACGTGCTGCAAATATCTTTGCACTAGTGGGACAATACAGAAGTCCATCAGCCACGTTTAGGATGCCACTAAGTTTCCTCAGTGTTTGCTAGTATAATGGGTTAGTAACAATGAGTTTGAGTGTGCAATGCAGGCAGACGTGCTGCAAATATCTTTGCACTAGTGGGACAATACAGAAGTCCAACAACCACGTTTAGGATGCCACTAAGTTTCCTCAGTATTTGCTAGTATAATGGCTTAGTAACAATGAGTTTGAGTGTGCAATGCAGGCAGACGTACTGCAAATATCTTTGCACTAGTGGGACAATACAGAAGTCCAACAGCCATGTTTAGGATGCCACTAAGTTTCCTCAGTGTTTGCTAGTATAATGGCTTAGTAACAATGAGTTTGAGTGTGCAATGCAGGCAGACGTGCTGTAAATATCTTTGCACTAGTAGGACAATATAGAAGTCCAACAGCCACTTTTAGGATGCCACTAAGTTTCCTCAGTGTTTGCTAGCTAATGGCTAAGTAACAATGAGTTTGAGTGTGCAATGCAGGCAGAGGTGCTGCAAATATCTTTGCACTAGTGGGACAATACAGAAGTCCAACAGACACTTTTAGGATGCCACTAAGTTTCCTCAGTGTTTGCTAGTATGATGGCTTAGTAACAAATGAGTTTGAGTGTGCAATGCAGGCAGACGTGCTGCAAATATCTTTGCACTAGTGGGACAATACAGAAGTCCAACAGCCACATTTAGGATGCCACTAAGTTTCCTCAGTGTTTGCTAGTATAATGGCTTAGTAACAATGAGTTTGAGTGTGCAATGCAGGCAGACGGGCTGCAAATATCTTTGCCCTAGTGGGACAATACAGAAGTCCAACAGCCACGTTTAGGATGCCACTAAGTTTCCTCAGTGTTTGCTAGTATAATGGCTTAGTAACAATGAGTTTGAGTGTGCAATGCAGGCAGACGTGCTGCAAATATCTTTGCACTAGTGGGACAATACAGAAGTCCAACAGCCACTTTTAGGATGCCACTAAGTTTCCTCATTGTTTGCTAGTATAATGGGTTAGTAACAATGAGTTTGAGTGTGCAATGCAGGCAGACGTGCTGCAAATATCTTTGCACTAGTGGGACAATACAGAAGTCCAACAGCCACTTTTAGGATGCCACTAAGTTTCCTCAGTGTTTGCTAGTAAAATGGCTTAGTAACAATGAGTTTGAGTGTGCAATGCAGGCAGATGTGCTGCAAATATCTTTGCACTAGTGGGACAATACAGAAGTCCAACAGCCACGTTTAGGATGCCACTAAGTTTCCTCAGTGTTTGCTAGTATAATGGCTTAGTAACAAATGAGTTTGAGTGTGCAATGCAGGCAGCCATACTGCAAATATCTTTGCACTAGTGGGACAATACAGAAGTCCACCAGCCACGTTTAGGATGCCACAAAGTTTCCTCAGTGTTTGCTAGTATTATGGCTTAGTAATAATGAGTTTGAGTGTGCAAAGGGCAGGAGGGTACAGTGGCAGGGTTGTGGGTCTGGGTACAGGAAAGGAAGCCTCCCTTTCTATCCCTCCTAATGGGGAAATGCAGCGAGGAAATCCCTGACCTTAGCTACACAGACGCTGTCATCTTGTGTAGCTGTTATAATCTGTTTTCACGGCCCTGACTGTCACCTATGGCTCTGACCCTGCCGGTATTAGCCCTTAAAAGGACTTATAGAAACTTCTATCCCTATTCTGTATAGCGCTGTGTATAGAGCGTACACAGCAGTATCAGAGACAGAAGCTACGCCAGCGGTGACTGACACCCAGATGCAGAAGAGATAATGGCGTCCGGACGGGGAGATACTCGTTTTTATAATGCAGGGACATGTGACATGGACATCCTATCACACATGGCGTTGCTTCTCTGGCTAAAAGTCCACTTAGCTGTGTGTGTGTCTGGAATTGGCTGACATGCTGGCCCGCCCCACTACACGCGCGCGCTTAGGGAAGGAAGACAAGGAAAAAAAAAAAATGGCGATCGCCATTATCCAAACAGCAGAGATCTGAATGCGCTGTTCCCGCACACTATACGCTGAAATTTCATAATAGTGTGAGTCACAGAGTGACTTACACTATTACAGCGGAAAGACAGCTAGTAATTAGCTTGGCTTTTTGCTGCTAGAACCGTTCTCGAACGTATCTAGAACTATCGAGCTTTAGCAAAAATCTCGAGTTCTAGTTCGATCTAGAACAGCCCCCAAAATCACTCGAGCCGCGAACTGGAGAACCTCGAACCGCGAACCGCGCTCAACTCTAGTGTTGAGCCGCAGGTCGCAGAATGACTCAGGCACAGTCCAAATGAGCATGTGCTGTAGCCCAAATTAAGACTTTGCCTCAGGAATGACACAGTCAGGCAGAGCATACTCAGTTGGCGAAACACTGGAGTTAGGCTGCAGCTGGGGTAAATCGGCACACAGGAAGGAGCAACCGCGGAAACACTTCGTTAAATTGTGAGGGGAGTCATTTTGGAGTTTGGTGAGGAGTACCGTAATGCCAGTGAGCAGCATCCTGTGCCACAGACCAACATTCTTCCGATGCTGTCTATACTGTTAAACATGATAGGAGCATAAAGTCTGTATTTATGGCAACTGGACATCACAATACCCGGGTACGGTAGGCTGTGCCCAGACAGTAATGCGTGCACGCAAAACTTTGTTTTATTATAAAAACACATATCTGTTCTGGGTAGGACGACTATATAGAAAATAACACTTGCTGCCTCTGCACTGTCAAATTGTCACGTATAGTTTAAATCATAGAGGGACAGCGACACATGTTTGCATTGAATGTTGCTTTTTAAGATTTACATGACTGTGTTGCAGAGATGTGTGGTTTGCATTCTCACTGTTATCATCTGCCTTATCTGTGAGGCTTCAGCTAACAAGGGTATTCAGGGTGGGTGATGTGTTTTGTCTATGTTTAGGTAGATAACTGGGAAGCTCTTGTGATGCGCCACTAGTAAGTTGTCTTCGCACACACACACAAACACACACAAACACACAATTACTGCTGCTATGCAGAGGGCTTAGCAAGCAGTAGGCAGCTGAATAAATTGTTCTATTATTTCAATTTAATGCCTGGTTCTTATTGTTTGTTTTGGGAAAGTGAAAGAATCATTTATGAACCCAATTGCAAACACTGCTTTTCATGTTGCGTTGTTTTGCTGCATACTGTTGATCCCACCAAATACAAGACTTAAAATGAAGCATAAGTCGTAAAGGGAATTTCACTGTGATACAATGGGGTCTATCGGGGCTGTGCAATCACCGCCTGCCCCATCAAGTGCATCTGCGTGCTCTTCATCTTCTGTGACTGTGGGTACAGCAGTCACACATGCTTTTTCATGATGAACTTCCACCCCTTTACCCGTAAGCGGGAGTGTGATTGGCCGGTCGTCACTTGTTTTGGAAGTGGAAACAGATGGTATTGTTGAGCTGTCAGACATCGAGAGAACCACCATTGGATGAAGGCAACATTATATCCATGCCTGCACCTTCGTAATAGATTGGCTGGACTACCTGCAGTTAATAATTGCGTTCCAGAAATGGAAAGGACTGTAGAATGCACATATGTTGTACCTTGCTTGGCAGCAAAGGAACACTAACTTTGTATTCCAGACAATTTTAGGATGGCAGAAAAAGTGTCAGCTCTTTGGACAAATTTAATAGCGTGGCAAAAGTGGGCAGCTGGGTATAGTGGCCATGTTCTGTGTGTACCAGGACAGTAAAGGAAGCCTCACTTTCTCTCCCTCCTAATGATGAAATGCAGCAAGGAATTCCCTGAGTTTGCTATAAAAAATATCGTTGCAAAATGTGCTGGAGGGTGTAATGCAGAGGTGCTAGAAATAGCTTGGCACCATTGGGGCAGAAATGGAGTACAACAGCCACTTTTTATGCCACTAACTTGCAGCATTTTTTGCTATTATTATAGCTTATTAAAAACAGAGCAGGAGGGTATAATGTAGAGGTGCTAGAAATAGCTTGGCACCATTGGGGCAGAAATGGAGTACAAGAGCCACTTTTTTATGCTACTAACTTGCAGCATTTTTTGCTATTATTATAGCTTATTAAAAACAGAGCAGGATGGTGTAATGCAGAGGTGCTAGAAATAGCTTGGCACCATTGGGGTAGAAATGCATGACAACAGCCACTTTTTTATGCCACTAACTTGCAGCATTTTTTGCTATTATTATAGCTTATTAAAAACAGAGCATGAGGGTATAATGCAAAGATGCTGGAAATAGCTTGGCACCATTGGGGCATAAATGGAGTACAACAGCCACTTTTTTTATGCCACTAACTTGCAGCATTTTTTGCTATTATTATAGCTTATTAAAAACAGAGCAGGAGGGTGTAATGTAGAGGTGCTAGAAATAGCTTGGCACCATTGGGGCAGAAATGGAGTACAACAGCCACTTTTTTATGCCACTAACTTGCAGCATTTTTTGCTATTATTATAGCTTATTAAAAACAGAGCAGGAGGGTGTAATGCAGAGGTGCTAGAAATAGCTTGGCACCATTGGGGTAGAAATGCATGACAACAGCCACTTTTTTATGCCACTAACTTGCAGCAATTTATGCTATTATTATAGCTTATTAAAAACAGAGCAAGAGGGTGTAATGCAGAGGTGCTGGAAATAGCTAGGCACCATTGGGGCACAAATGGAGTACAACAGCCACTTTTTTATGCCACTAATTTGCAGCATTTTTTGCTATTATTATAGCTTATTAAAAGCAGAGTAGGAGGGTGTCATGCAGAGGTGCTGGAAATAGCTTGGCACCATTGGGGCAGAAATGCATGACAACAGCCACTTTTTTATGCCACTAACTTGCAGCATTATTTGCTATTATTATAGCTTATTAAAAGCAGAGTAGGAGGGTGTCATGCAGAGGTGCTGGAAATAGCTTGGCACCATTGGGGCAGAAATGCATAACAACAGCCACTTTTTTATGCCACTAACTTGCAGCATTTTTTGCTATTATTATAGCTTATTAAAAACAGAGCAGGAGGGTGTAATGCAGAGGTGCTGCAAATAGATTTGCACTAGTGGGACACTATTGGAAGTCCAACTGCCACTTTTAGGATGCCACTAAGTTTACTCAGTGTTTGCTAGTCTAATTGCTTAGTAACAGGGAGTTTGCGAGTGCAATGCAGAGGTGCTGCAAATAGATTTGCACCAGTGGGACACTAATGGAAGTCCAACTGCCAGTTTTTGGATGCCACTAAGTTTACTCAGTGTTTGCTAGTATAATGGCTTAGTAACAATGAGCTTGAGTGTGCAAAGGGCAGGAGGGTACAGTGGCAGGGTTGTGGGAATGGGTAGAGGAAAGTAAGCCTGACTTTACATCCCTCCTAAAGGGGAAATGCAGCGAGGAAGTCCCTGACCTTAGCTACACAGACGCTGTTATCTTGTGTAGCTGTTAAAATCTGTTTCCACGGACCTGACTGTCACCTACGGCTGTGAGCCTGCTGTAATTAGTCCTTACAAGAGCTGAAAGAAACTGCTATCCCTATTCTGTATAGCGCTGTGTATAGAGCGTACACAGCAGTATCGGAGACAGGAGCTACGCCAGCAGTGACTGACACCCAGACGCAGAAGGCAGATAATGGCGTCCAGACGGGCAGATGCCCGTATTTATTATGCAGGGACATGTGACATGGACATCCTATCACACATGCCGTTGCTTCTCTGGCTAAAAGTCCACTTAGCTGTGTGTGTGTCTGGGATTGGCTGACATGCTGGCTCGCCCCACTACACGCGCGCGCATAGGGAAGGAAGACAAGGAAAAAAAAAAAATGGCGATTGCCATTATCCCAGCAGCAGTGATCTGAATGCGCTGTTCCCGCACACTATACGCTGAAATTTCATAATAGTGTGAGTCACAGAGTGACTTACACTATTACAGCGGAAAGCCAGCCAGTAATTAGCTTGTCTTTCAGCTGCTAGAACCGTTCTCGAACGTAACTAGAACTATCAAGCTTTAGCAAAAAGCTTGAGTTCTAGTTCGATCTAGAACAGCCCCTAAAATCACTCGAACCGTGAACTGGAGAACCACGAACCGCGAACCGCACTCAACTCTACTGGTTACACAAGCCAACTGCTCTAACACTGAACACTATTTGATCTGCAATATATCATTCAGGGTGCATGGCAGCCATTAATTTTGGCATAGCGGGTCCAGTTTACACAGGATGATGAGCTGCTAAAGATGGACTCACACTAGCGTATGGCATCCGATGCGACAGCATCGGATACAATATGCTAATGACTCCCGGCTCAGGCTCTGCTGCAAGCATGAGCCAAGTGTCATGCGACTGTGAAACTGAGGGCAGGCGCTGCGGATGAGAGGGAGGGGTTAATCCCCCCATCTCCTCCATTGTCAGCCTTTGCGTATATTCCACTGCACTGGGATAACATCCGAGTTCAGTCCGATGTTTTTCTCGTACCCATTCACTTGAATGGCTGCGAGGGATACGGCTCTAGCTGAAAATCACAGCATGGTGTTGCTTTTCTCGCATCCAGAATCTGGATGCGAGAAAAGCTGACCAACTGCTCTGCCTCATTCACAAACATTAGTCAGAGTGCAATGCGAGATTTTCATGTTGGCGTGCCCTAAGAATGATGATATTTTTTGCAGCATAAAAGACTATTTCACGTGACCAATGAGTTGTTCAATGTTAGTTGGCTCTTGACTTAAAGAAATACCCCCATAATTTTTTTTAGCATTTTAATACATTGCAGTTATCATATTATGTAGCACTGTTTACGTACAATTGCTCATTTTGTCCTTCTACCCAGTTAATTTGTCTGTTTTCCATTACGTTTTTAAGATCAAGTGATTAAAAATAGACTAAAGTGGGCTTTACACGCTACGACATTGCTAATGCGATGTCGTTGGGGTCATGGAATTTGTGACGCACATCCGGCCGCATTAGCGATGCCGTTGCGTGTGACACCAATGAGCTATTTTGCATTGTCGCAAAAACGTGCAAAATAGCTCATCAGTGACATGGGGGTCCATTCTCGAATATCGTTGGAGCTGCAGGTACAAAGTAGTCTGTCGCTCCTGTGGCAGCACACATCGCTCCGTGTGACGCCGCAGGAACGAGGAACCTCTCCTTACCTGCCGCCGGCCCCAATGCGGAAGGAAGGAGGTGGGCGAGATGTTACGTCCCGCTCATCTCCGCCCCTCCGCTTCTATTGGGCAGCCGCTCAGTGACGTCGCTGTGACGCCGCACGGACCACCCCCTTAGAAAGGAGGCGGTTCGCCGGTCACAGCAACGTCGCAGGGAAGGTAAGTATGTATGACGGGTCCGGCCGATGCTGTGCGATACGGGCAGCGATTTGCCCGTGTCGCACAACCGATGGGGGCGGGAACGCACACTAGCGATATCGGTACCGATATCGCAGCGTGTAAAGCGGCCTTAACTGAATCCTAACCAAATCTGCATCTCTTGGGAAAAAAATGCACAAAAATGGTTATAACGCTGTTTCAGTGCAGTTTTCTTCAACGAGGTGTAAATTTGATGCTGAAATGTCTGTAATGTAATGGGAGAAAGCTGCACTGAAACGGCATCAAAACCATTTTTGTGCACTTTTTTTGCCAAGAGATGCAGATTCGGTGCTGAAATTTTTACACCATATTCCTGCTCCCAATCTACACCTCCTGACAAAAAAAAAAATTCATGCATCACTGCCACATCTTACTGCATGCAGTAGTGATGCATTTTTTTTGTCTGGAGGTGTAGATTGGATGCAGGAATAGGATGTAAAAATTTCAGCACCAACTCTGCATCTCTTGGCAAAAAAGTGCACAAAAATGGTTTTGATGCCATTTCAGTGCAGCTTTCTCCCAAGAGGTGCAAATTTAGTCCTGAAATCTGATGACATTTCAGACATTTCAGCACCAAATTTACACCTCGTGGAAGAAAACTACACTGAAACAGCGTTATAACCATTTTTGTGCATTGTTTCCCAAGAGATGAAGATTTGGTGCTGAAATTTTTACCCCATATTCCTACACTCAATTTACATCTCCTGGAAAAAAGAAAAAAATCGCATCACTACCACATCTTTCTGCATGCAGTAGTGATGCGTTTTTTTGTCTGGAGGTGTAGATTGGATGCAGGAATAGGGTGTAAAAATGTTAGCACTAATTCTGAATATCTGGGTAAAAAAATACAGCTTTCGGCCAGGAGGTGCAGGTCTGTGAACTAAATGAGAGGTCATTGAGGACCCCTGAGGTCAGATTACCTGCGGTCACAGGTGGAGCCTCCCGTTGTAAATTCAGATAACCTGAGTGACGTCCCCGCTGATTGCATGGCTCAGTCTATTCCTGAAGTTCACAGTGAGCAGTCATGGTCTATGGCACTTGCTGTGAATTCAGATGTAGGAGGGCTAGAAGTGTCATGGTAGCTCGTAGCGTGGATTATGTCAGACTTGGGTGTTTTGAGGGTTAATTAATTGGTGAAAGAGCGTGTTTTTTATATTTTCTTTTAAATAAAGGATTTTTTTATGTTTGTATTTATTTTTACTTATAGGATTAGTGGGGAGGGGCATAGACCCTCCCTATCACTAATCCAGGGTTTAGTAGCAGCTGTGGTCTGACATTAACCAATTATATTACCTTGATAGCCACCGAACCAGGGCAATTGGGAAGAGCCGGGTAAAGTTCCGGGACTGTTGCATCAAATGGATGCGGCGATCCTGGGCGGCTGCAAGCTGGTATTTTTAGGCTGGGGGGCTCCCAATAGGCGCAGGTCTCACAGCCTGAAAATATCAGCCCCAAACTGTCGGTCTTTATCTTGGCTGAGTATCAAAATTGGAGGGAACAACATGCCGATTTCTAAAATCATTTATTTAAATAATTGAAAAAAAAAAAATGCCGCAGTTCTTCTTGTTTTGATACACAGCCAAAATAAGCGCACAGCGGGGGGGCGGCAGCCTGTAGCCGGGGGCTTTATCTGTGCTGGTGTCAATACAGGGGGGGACCCTATGTCAATTGTTTTATTTATTTTTTTATTTATTTGTTTATGTATCACCAGTCTAAGGATACAGACAGCATGTGTGATTCCAACCAATCACAGACGCTGTCTTAGAGGCTGGGGGCATGGTCCAACGGCAGCCAATCACAAACACCGGTGGAGGGGGAAAGCAGTGAATATGAATTAGATATAATTGTAAGACCCAGAAGTAGCGTTGCAGTCGCAATGAGACTTGGTAAAATAGTACTGCTTTAACCCTTTTTCTTCCTTTTTTTCCAGTGGACAAACACAGACATGTCAATACTTCACATGGCTATAATGTGCAGGGAAAGGATGTTTTTTGCCATCCAATCATTTACTGATCCTTGGCAAGATCGCCAACCTTTGCAGTAAATGCTCGAATGTCCGATCTTGATCTGAAGCGGCCAAAGATCGTATGATTTTAACATTTTTTGATCCTTGCCAATCAGGATCACTCATCTCTAGAAGTTTTGTAAGAAGGTAGGCTACCCTTTTAGCAACCATTAACCAACTAGATAGATAGATAGATAGATAGATAGATAGATAGATAGATAGATAGATAGATAGTTAAAACAGATATATGCAAAGATATCTGATATATTTTAGAAAACATATTTCAAGAGCTATGAATTCATTGACAGTACAAAGTTAACCCATTTAATATAGTGTATTTTACAACTTCTGAACCAATTATAAGGGGCAAGATCTATCTGCTGCTTTGGGCCATACAGAAAGAAATGGCTACATCTATAGTCTTTTCTCATAAAAGTCTAAAATTGCTCAGAATAAGCACATGTCTTTTCAGCAACCTGCTGTTCTTTGTAGGAGATCTTCATTTTATTCTGCACTCTCATGGCCCGCTTGAATGCGCCATGATGGCAAAAAAAGAAAAGTAACCTTCCTCTGTACCCAGAGATATCTCATTTAATAAGTGAGCCAGAACCACATTGCTTCCTGGACACTATAATTGGGACACAGCACGACTTCTTACCATGCTAGGAAAATAAAAGACCATCCAACATTAACAAATACATTGGCCTTTTTTCACTGTGTAAAGTCACAGGTCAGATGATTATTTCACAGCGGTTGTTTGAAAGAAATAGTACCTATAAAGTGACACCGAATAATAAAGCGCTGACATACACTATTGGCAAATGTCTTTTGACCTTCCTAAAATCATTTTATGCTTAAGTGTCAGCTACAATAATTTTGATAATTTTTTTCAGTACATTATCTACATTAACAACTTAAATATAAAAACATATAATACGGTGCAAGGACTATCATTCTTTGCTCTAGTGTTTTATACTTAAAGGGAACCTGTCATGCTGTACATTCAGCCAGATTTTTTGGACAGCATAGAATACAGAAGAAGATGAGCAAAGTGATGTTTAGTAGGGATGAACAAACCCAAATTGTGACATACAGTGTCCGTTATGAACACCTTATGTTTGTTGCTGAACACCGAACACAAACTTTTGACTGTACACCTGATTACTATTTAGGTCACCAAAATAAAGCTTGTTGAAATTTGCAGAACAGCCATTCAGTATTGGCATGGCTTTGATTGGTCAGGAAAGTCACTTTAATAAAAAATTGGAAGCAAAATAGTTAAAGCAGTACATAGTAACCAGTGTCAGCGGCGTGGCTTTAACACTGCTTCCGGGTCCGCTCATTACATCTCATACTTCACTACTTCCCCTGCCCGCCGTCTATGACAGCATCTGTGATTGGCTGCAGTCAGAAGACTGGTGTGCCGGCATCCCTAATTGGTTGCTCTCACAGAGGCTCTCTGTCTGCCCTAGTAAAGTGTAAAAATAAATAAATAAAATTATGTAGGGTGCCCCATATATGAATACCCAGCTCAGATAAAGCATACGGCTACAGCCTGCAGGCCCTAGCTGTGTGCAATATCTTGGTTGTGCATCAAAATAAGAGGGAACAAATGGCATGACCAGACATTCAAAATGCCCCTCTGAAAGCCATTTTCCACCCATCCCCTTCTCTAATTCTAACCTGATTGTACAACCCCCTTAGGTCCAACTTAGAGAACCATTTGGTTTCCACAAACTAGTAAACAAAATCCAGAATCAGAGGAAGAGGGTATGGATCTCGGACGGTAATCTGATTCAATTTTCAAACATTTATGTGATGCCCTGGCAAAACCAGGCAGTCACAAATAGGCCCCTGCATAACACCTTCCCTCACTAGGAAACACACAGCGAACCAGTAAACCCTAGTCACCCCCCTTAGAGACAGACAGACACACTAGTGGGCGAGACCAAGCTGTTGGGACATGCCCACCCAGGGGTCCAGACAGCCCAGGGCGGGAAAGCAAGTCAGTTTTGTCTTAGAGTTCAGTTTGGAGAGGAGTGTGGGCTGGAGCTAGGGGTAGCTCCAGCAGTCAAGTCCAAGTTGAGCGGTGCCAGGGTAGGAGCCCTGGTGCTTTGGCTAGGAGGCAGACGGTGGTCTCCATGAACAGTAGACGAGAAGACGGCTGTGTGGAACTGAGATGGACCGTGCCAGGGTTGTAGCCCGCCGGTACCGACACGGGGAACCAACCCGGAAACCGTAGCACAAAGGGGGTACCCGGACCCTGAAGCCAGGAACCAGAAAAAAGTGGAACTGGTTAATTAACCGATTGAGGCCAGACTAGAGGTCCTGTCCCACCCAAAGTCCCTCATAAAAGACAACAGCCCAGCAATTAGGGATAAGAGGTCCCCGCCAGGGCCCATAGATCCCACGGGCCAACGTCTGCGGGCACGGCTCCTTAGGCCACATCCAGCCGGGAGCAGACTCCTGAGTTTTATACTGGGAAAGTCCACCTTACACAACGGTACAGGAAAAGGATAGAGACTACCAACCGGGTGGGAGATCCCGAACGCAACCGGCCGCGGCATCGGCCACCACTACCTTGGTTTACCAGAGACTTGTGTGTTTTACTGACAGTGAGTACACCAGCACCCCCTGTGGTCATAATTCCCCCTGCACCAGAGCCATCGGGTCCCGGGGCCACCATCCCTGCCCACGGAGGGGTTAACATCTGGCTGCACACCGTGGGTGGCGTCACCAACCTATTACAGCCTAGCCCGTACATCTACGTCCCCCATTTTTATTCGGCGTGTCCGCGAGACCCCCGGGTCCAGAGACCCTCGAGCCACCACCCCTGAAGGTCCGGGCCTGAGCAGCGTCGGCTGCTGGCACAAGGGCGGCACATTTAAACAAGGGTATAGACCCCCCATCTTTCTTTCCAATGAAGAAGATCTCTGCCACCATTATTGCAGGATGGTTTGATATGTCATTTCTCCAGACTCTCAGCAATATAATCTTTCATGGCTTGTCTCTCTGGGCCAGAAAGATTATATAGTCTGGATTTGAGTAGTTTTGCTCCAGGAAGCAGGTTAATAGGGTAGTTGAGTAGACAATGGGGAGGCAAATCCTGACACCCATCTCTGAAAATACATCCTCTACAACAGACAAAAATGCAGGTAAGGTCTCTGTGAGAAGGAAGGAATGAAGTGTTAAAGCAGTTATTAAGACAGTAATTTCCCCATTCCACAACTTCCCTGGATTGCCAATACACTAGAGGAAAGTGTGTGTGCAATGTGAACTCTTAAGCGGGCTTTACAAGCTGCGATCTTGCTAGCTAGATCGCAAGCGATCGTACCCGCCCCCGTCAGTTGTGCGACATGGGCAAATCACTGCCCGTCGCGCACAACCTCGCTTACACCCATCACACGGACTTACCTGCCCTGTGACGTCGCTCTGGCCAGCGATCCGCCTCCTTTCTAAGGGTGCGGGTCGTGCGGCGTCACAACGACGTCACACAGCAGCCGTCCAATAGAAGCGGAGGGGCGGAGATGAGCGGAACGTAAACATCCTGCCCACCTCCTTCCTTCCGCATTGGCGGTGGAGGCAGGTAAGGAGATGTTCCTCGCTCCTGCGGTGTCACATACAGTGATGTGTGGTGCTGCAAGAACGAGGAACAAGATTGCTAATAACCAGAAAACTTTTTTTGTTTTAGGACGACCTCTCCGCTGCAACAATTTTGGCCGCTTTTGCGATCGTTTTAGGTCACACATAAGTGTCACACACTGCGATAATGACGCCGGATGTGCGTCACAAAACAACGTGCCCCCAATGATAAATCATTAACGATATCATAGCGTGTAAATCCCGCTTTAGACCAGCTAAGTGGTTACACCCTGCAGCTTCTTCTTCTTTCCCCAGATGAAGGCAGTTTTCTGGAAAACCTCTGCTCCCCACTTAACACCTGCGGGGGCAGGGAGGACAAGCCGCCAAGATACACTATGGAGATCAGCCTGGACCATAAAGACCATGTCCAAAGAAGCCCCCCAGGAATAAACACCCCCGGGAGGATGTCAGAAAGATTACCACCAGAGTGTACTACATATTTAGGGAGTACAAGGAATCCGGGAGGAGGATATGCAACCTCCAGGAGCAGGAAAGGGATGCTTGTTTCATGTAAGATCATGGCTCCAAGAGGAACTAAGAGAAGCAGGGACAGAGGCTGAAGGAGCTTGAGATACTGATGTGTGCTGCCGCAGGAACGAGGAACAACATCGTAACATCGGTCTTTCCGAAATGATGGAAATGACCGATGCTACACCGATGATACGATTTCGACGCTTTTGCGCTCGTTAATTGTATCAAAAACGATTTACACACTTCGATATCGACAGCGACACCCGATGTGCGTCACTTTCTATTTGACCCCACCGACATCGCAGCTGCGATGTCGTAGTGTGCAAAGTACCCCTAACTCTAAAAGTAGTCCAGGAATGTGCCCCACTCTCCGCTAGTGCCTCACAACCAGGGGGTTCCAGTGGGTGTAACGGGCCACTTAATATGGAGTGGGATGATATCATGCCGGACAATGTCACCCCAACAAGTCAAGACAATGGGACCTTCAAAGGCACGAGCCAGGCGGGAACGGCCCTCCAGGTGAAGCCAACCAGTCTTGCGGCATCCAGCATAGGGATGCACAATAAACAGTAGTGGTGTTGGGAGTGGGCGGGGCTTACCAACAACAGTGAGGGAAAGGGCCAGCAAACTTGTGAAGAAAGTGGGGGCCTCTTCCAGTGATGCAACAGCCGGGAATGTCGAGAGAGGTGGGGCTGATGTGGCCAATAGCAGTTAGTGCATCTTCCCCCGCAGCCACAATGTGTAGGAAGAGAGTGTAGGCATCCTGTCCACTGCCAGAGTGGGGAGGAAATATCCAACAGCAGCCAGCAGAGTGAGGCACAAGCACCGTAAACCGTGGCAATGTTAGCAGGGTTTCCCATGCAGTGATATGATGCTCTATGAACAGAAGTAAACTCTGGGCATTCTGCCCAGTGCTGGGAAAGCCCATTGGGCAGGAAAGATGAGCCCAGCAGCAGCCAGCATGGTGAGCCTTTGCTCACAAGTGCCAAAAGCAGTGTCAGTGTTGAGAGTGGGCTTCCCCTGCAGTAACATGTCAGCCAGAACCTGTAGTGTTGCTGAAGGTAGGCGGGCCTACAGTGGAGATGTAGAGAGTGGTGCTCAGGACATGGAAAGGACAGTAGAAATGGAAGAAAGTGAAGTGTCAGCTACAACACACAGCAGTGACCCTCACTGGAGAGGAGACTCTGCCTGCCTACAGGGGTGATGTGTCAGTGGAGCAGAGAGTTGAAGTGAAAGATACAGATGAGGGAAGACTCCTCATGGATATTAAACAACTGAAGTCCCCGTAAACCTGGCTACATTTTCGTTTGGCGATGATGAAGTAACTGATGACGAGGGGAAGAGGAAATCCAAAAGCACACTGGAGGTGGTAAGTTACCAGCATGTGAGCTTGTCTTTTGCTGCTGTGGCTGCTGCCTTCTGTGTGAGCCCTGATGGTCTCCCACTTCCATCTATGACAGCCGCCACTGAGGGTGGGGGAGGCAAAATGGGAGGATGTGCGGCTGTGACAGGGGGGCCATATGCTGGAGGTGCACCCAAGGTGTAAAATGGACATCCCAAGAGATGGGTCACACTACTGCTGCAGATGGAGAGTAGGCCAGGCCCCCCTGGTAATCCCTGGAGCCAAGGTAGTGGCCCCAGGGATAGACTAACAAAGGACTGATGATAACACCAAGAACAGTGTAAATAATGTACATATGGCTGCAGCTTCACCCGTGCCTGTCCTGGCAGGTATGAGTATAGAGTAGATGGGAGTGTTATCAGCTGAGGGTACGAGTAGTGCGACGGGTTAGGTGTCTGGTGTGGTGTCTGGTGGTGTGATTGGTGGGAGTGGAGTGCCTGTTCTGGGTTCCACTGCCCCCTCCCTTGGTGACAGCATCTGGCCTTTGGATGAGTAGCTATGTTGGGGCTGCTTCCACCGGGGCAATAATTAAGAGAGTGTCAGAGGTTTTGTCTGATAATTTCGGGGACACTCACGGTCATTTGCAGCAGCACCTTCTGTGCTCCCTGAAGAGAGGAAACCATGAAATTAGGGGATATGGTGGTAGATCTGTCTTTTTGGATAAAGAGACATAGTCTGGCCACCTTCTGAGATGGAGGGGCAGAGACTGTGTGGTCCCTGCTGGCATAAGCACAAGGTAGTACTCATACGAATGTCTTCCATTTTTGCTGGTCGAGCCATGAAGTGTGTCCCTGGGATTGTAGGGACAAGGTGGTTGAGCTCCTTGCAAATATGAAATTCAAAAGCCATGACTTTTGAGTTTTACAAGACCTTTAAGGACTCATTAGACCCCTTGTTGACTTAGGTATTTTATGAGTTTCTTTCCTCAGGCAATTTGCCAAAGTCAATGAGGAGATCTAATTTGGTCCTTTTGTTGAAAGGTAAAGATCTGATACACATTAACAATTGGCAGCCCTTTGCACTGCTCAATGTGGACAGGAAGGTCCTGGCTAAAGTGCTCTTTACTAGGTTGGTGAAATTTGTGCTATAGCTCCTTTTGAGGTCCCAGCACTGCACTGTTCCTGGCTGTAGCACTTTTAGCACTGTTCTCAGTGCCCTGAAAGCCATGGCGCAGGGTAAGTCAGGCCTCCAAAAGGGGTATTTGCAGTCCCTGGACCAAGGCTTTTGACCATGTTGATCACAAGCACCCCTGGTCCATTCTGCTGAGGCATGAACTGCGGTTCATGGACTGGCCAAAAGTATTGTACAGAAGGGCTTAGAGTTTCCCACTGGTGAACAGTTGGGTTGGACAATCCTTTGTGGTCGGGTTAGGTGTTTGCCAGGCTTTCCTTCTAAATCCCCTGCTTTGTGCTTTTGTGATTGACCCTTTCATAAGAAGAATAGATTGGGGGTGTTTGGTGGGATACATTTGGGTAGCCCTGACACATAGGACACCATCCTGATCGTAGTGGCTTATGCTAATGACATCACAGTCTTTGTCTCTTTGGAGGGGGAGGCACAGGCGGTGATGTCAAAGGTGCAGCACTACTGCCAGGCATCCGGGCCTAAGATCAATCAGGACAAGTGCGAAAGTCTCTGGCTGGGTGGAGAATAGAGATGAGCGATCCTGCCAAGGATCGGATCGGTTCAGAATTGTCGAGCCTGCCTTAGATCGCAAATTAGATCGGTGATCCTAGCCAATCAGATCATCGATTCAAGCGAAACCAATTAAATTCAGTGGAAGGCAAAAGTGATGTGTTGTAAAATGGTGTAGGTGGGGCTGTAAAAGAAAGAAAAAAAAAAGTTAAAGCAGTACATACTTACTGAGTCTCCCCACGGCTGCAGCACTACTTTTGGGGCCGACAATCATCCCTCATCCATATTCACTGCTTTCCCCTTCCACAGGCTTGTCTGACCTTGGACCATGCCCCCAGCCTCTGAGACAGCATCTGTAATTGGTTGGAATCACAAACGCTGTCTGTGTCCTTATACTGGTGATAAATAAAAAAATAAATAAAACAAATGGCATAGGGTCCCCCTCTGTAATGATAAGAGCACAGATAAAGCTGCAGCTCCCAGCCGTGTACTTATCTTGGCTGTATATCAAAATAAGAGGAACTGCATGCGACTTTTTTAAAAATTATAAAAAAATAAAATAATTTTTAAAAATGACATGCCATTATGCAATTCATGCTAATTTTGATACCCAGCCAAGATAAAGCCCGAAAGTTGGTGGCAGGTATTCTCAGGCTGGGGAGACCCATGGTAATTGGGCCTCCCCACCTAAAAATAGCAGCCTGAAGCCGCCCAGGACTTTCACATCCATTACATGCGACAATCTCGGCACTTTACAGGGGTCTTTCCCAATTGCCCTGGTACTGTGGCAATCAGGGTAATAAGAGGTTAATGTCATCTCACAGCTGCTACTAAGCCCTGGCTTAGTAGTGGGTATGGGGGTCTATGAGACCCCCCACATCACTAATCTTATAAGTAAAAGAAATAAACACAAATACACAGAAAAATCCTTTATTTAAAAAAAGAAAAAACTTTCCTTCTTTCACCAATTTATTAAAACCGAAAACACCCCTGCAGGTGCGACGTAATTCACACTACAAAGTACCATGATGATTCCTTCTCTGCCACATCTAAAGGCCCAGCAAGCAGACATAGAACATAACCATATCTATGAGCTTCAGGTAGAGAGTGAGCCCTGCGATGAGCGGTGACGTCACTTAGGTTAGTTGTGGTCACAGCCGGAGGTTCCAACGGCCCGCCACCTGTGACCGCAGGAAACCTGAACTCAGGGGACCTCAAAGAACTGTCACTGAGTTCACAGACCTGCATCTCCTGGCAGAAAAGCGTATTTTTTTGTCAAGAGTATAGATGTGTGAACCTTTCAAAGTTCGGTTCCTTGGGCCATATCGAACAAACACTGCGTTCACGCAATAGTTCACTGAATCGAACTCCGAACCTTTCAAAACCCCATTGGGTTCAAGGCAGAGAAAACACCTTTATGGGGGTAGAAAAATTTCCAAAACAGCAAGATAGACATTAGCTTCATAGACTATTGACATAAGAAATATAGAGGTGCATGAAAGACAGGTGTAGGGCTGGTGTTCCCATACCCCTGCCAGTACAGACAAAACACAACTTGGTGATCCATCTTATAGTCTTTAGATTTGAAAACCTTTTAGGCAGACTGCAGGACACTGGCATCAACTGTCTGCCCCCCCCAAACTCCACATAGTGTATTTGCGCAGCAGGAAGTTAAAGTCCATGCAATACACAGGATGTGGTCTGGCATTTCCATTTGAAAAAGTGAGCACACAGCAACCGTGCCTTCTGCAGCAGCACATCCTGGCAAGAATAGTGCACTAGAAAATTCCACTAGGTTGAGAATGTGAGACACGCAATGCACATTTGTCCCCCAGGCAGTGTTGCCACACCAGGTTTGCATCATTATCGCACATGGCCTTCCCTGGCTCCAGGTTCAGTGGAGACAGCCATTGATCAACCTTGGCCTGGATAATGGTTCACAACTCTGCAGCTGTGTGACTGCTTTCTCCAATGCATATTAATTTAAGCATTGCCTGATTGCATTGACTTACACACAGGATGTGGCCTGGAATTTTCATTTTAAAAATCTAGAGATGTTTGAGTGACAGGTGTAGGCCTCTTGCTCCCAGAACCCTGGCACTACAGACAAAAGACAATTTGGAGACCTTTCTTGGAGTCTCCACATTTCCAAAAATTAAGGCAGGACACAGGAAAAGAGGCAGCAATTTGCGCAGACTAAAAATAGTGTAACGCTGCAACACAGATGCGTGGGACTGGCCCTGTAGCAAGGCCTGAACTTACATTTCCACCTTCATCAAAGATAACAAGATAACAGACAGGCATAAGACTCTTGATTTTAGAAACCTGGCCCTACAGACAAGACACAACTCGGTGATCCATCGTGGAGTCTTGAGTAGAGTTGAGCGAGGTTCGAGGTTCGCCAATTTCATGTTCGAGTGATTTTGGGGGTGTTCTAGATCGAACTAGAACTCGAGCTTTTTGCTAAAAGTTTGGCAGCTCGAGTTACGTTCGAGAACGGTTCAATCAGCAAAAAGCCTAGCTAATTACTAGCTGGCTTTTCACTGTAATAGTGTGAGTCACTCTGTGAGTCACACTATAATCAAATTTCAGTGTATAGTGTCCGGGGGTGGACGGGGTTTAGATCTGTGTTGCTGAGAGAATGCTGATCGCCTTTTTTTTTTAATTTTATTTTCCTTCCCTAAGCACGCATGTAGTGGGGCGGGCCAGCATGTCAGCCAATCCCAGACACACACACAGGTAAGTGGACTTTTTGCCAGACAAGTGTCGCGGGCGGGGAGGAGGGTGTCAGCACACTACGCTCACCCCTTCTGCTCGGGTCCGGCGGCCGCTGCTCAGTGGTGGCTCGAGCTGTAGGCCGGATCCCGGGGGTTTCTCGAGCGGCACTCCTCGCCCATGAGTGAAAGGGGTTTGTTGGGTGTGGGGATTGTTTATAGTCCGTGACGCCACCCACGGTGGTGGTGATTTCACCACCGCTGCTCAATACGGGGATCCCGGGGATGGTGATGCGGAGCAGCCAGGTGTTGTGTTGCCCCTCCATGGGTAGGGGTTGGTGATCCCGGGGCCCGGTGATGGCTTGGGAGGTGCAGGGCCTGGTGGGCGCAGGGATGCGGGGGCAGCACGGTGCCTTGCGGCACTGTGGTACTCACTCAGCCTGAGACGTTGACACAGTTTTTACGGTAAACCAGATGGCTGGTAAGACGGTCCCACGGACGGCTGCACTTGCTCTCCCGGTAGATGACGGTGATGTCCCTTTTCCTAGCACCTTGGTGTACTTGTTGGTTGCGATGGGTCCCCACCGCTAACCCGCTCCCCGGCTTCAAGCTGGACCGGGGGAGCTCTACTCTTTGCCCGCAGGCGCTGGCCCTAAGAAACTGGTGCCTTGGCGGTGGCGGTGTCTCTCTTGTAGTGGTTGAGCGGTTGCCTTCAATCGGGACTTGGTTGTTGGGGGATCTACGTCCCCTTCACTGACGGATTCGGCAAATTGTGGCGACTCCAAGCCTTGCCGGGGTCCGAGAGGCCCCTGCCCTGGTGCTGACTGTCCTTTGGAACACTGCTCCAGACCGCCGGACACACAGCCTACGGGGTCCTTCCAGGAACTTCCAAACGGTCCCCCTTCAGACAGTCACCGCCGTTGCTGACCTTGCTGACCTGCCCTGCACTTAGCTGGACTCTTCAGGCTTTTGCACACTCCTTCCGTTCTGTCACCACTCTTGCTTTCCTCCTTTACTACTTTTCTTTCTTTACTTTCACTTAGCTTATCTGCTCCTCACTCAAGCCCTGCCTGGGCTAATCTGCTGTTCACTCGTTCATGTCCCTCGCTGGACTGCCTGGTTTCTCCCGCCTCCAGAGCTGTGATCTCCTCGGTGGGCGGAGCCAACCGCCTGGCCAACCCCCTGGTGTGAATCATCAGCCTCTGGAGGAAGGCAACAAGGATTTTTGGTTAGCTTAGATGTTTCTACCTGGGATGTAGGGTGTGGTGGTGTGTGACCTGTGTCCCCTGGCTTGCCCAGGGCGACACACAAGCAAGGTCATGTATCATAGGTTGTGAATGTCACATGTCCTTGCGTTATAAATACGGCCATTTTCCCTCACGGCGCCATTATCTGCCTTCTGCGTCTGGGTGACAGTCACCGCTCACGCAGCTCCTGTCGCCGGTCCTGCTGTGTACGCTATACACACAGAGCTTTACAGAATAGGGACAGAAGTTTATTTCAGCCCTTTTCAGGGCTCATTTCCTCGGGCTCAGAGCCATAGCAGTCAGGTCCGTGGAAACGTTGTATACAGCTTCAGATAACAGCATCTGTGTACCTAAGCTCAGGGAATTCCTTTCTGCATTTCACCATTAGGAGGGATAGAAAGTGAAGCTTCTTTTCCTCTACACAGACCCACAACCCGGCCACTGTACCCTCCTGCCCTTTTTTACAAAGCTATTTTAATAGCAAAGAGTGCTACCAGTTAGTGCCATCCAAAAAGTGGCTGCTGTACTCCATTAGTGTCCCACTTGTGCCAAGCAAGTCCCACCACCTCTGCATTGTACCCTGCTGCCCTTTTTTGCAAAGCTATTTTAATAGCAAAGAGTGCTGCCAGTTAGTGCCATCCAAAAAGTGGCTGCTGTACTCCATTTGTGTCCCACTTGTGCCAAGCAAGTCCCACCCCCTCTGGATTGTACCATGATGCCCTTTTTTGCAAAGCTATTTTAATAGCAAAGAGTGCTGCCAGTTAGTGCCATCCAAAAAGTGGCTGCTGTACTCCATTAGTGTCCCACTTGTGCCAAGCAAGTCCCACCACCTCTGCATTGTACCCTGCTGCCCTTTTTTACAAAGCTATTTTAATAACAAAGAGTGCTGCCAGTTGTAGGGCCATGGTTGCATTGTCAGGGATAGTCAGTGTTGTTTTTTCAGCTGTCAATAAAGCTAGACCAAATCTGCAATCTACACCACCTCTCAATTTTTGCTACCACATTTTAAGTGGCCAATCTTGTCGCTAACAAAATGAGTGGCAAAAGGACAGATGCAGGTGGAAAGGGGAACAGGCGTGTTGTAAAAGGAAACGAAGTTTGTGTCCGTGGGGAAAATGAGAAAGCTACATTAACATCTGCTGAAGATAGGCCATCTTCCAGCAAAAGTAAGATGTCTACTACTTTCCGTGGACAATCCAATGTGCTCCCTTTTTTACGGAACAAAACAACTGGAACAAAGGTAGATGATGCACAAAAAAAGCACATGCTTGAATGGATCTCAAGTGCTCCAACAAGTGGCCTCTCCTCCACCTCAACTTCTAAATCCAAAAATCAACAGTCCTCTGAGTTGTCATCCCAATCGCACTTGCTATCTCCCAGCTCTCAAGTCTCCACCCGCCCTGCAGAGCATGGTGTAACAGAGATGGTTGAGTCTGCAGAGCTTTTTAGTCACACTATAGGCTGGGAATTAGAGGTCTGCTCCCAAGCTACAGTGAGAACAGACCAGCAAATGGTCTACAGTGATGCCCAGAAGCTTTGTCACTCAGATTCAGGCCCTGATGACCACGTTTCTGAGCATAATGTAGACCCTCATTCACAAACTGTAACACCTGTTGGTGGAGACAATGAGGAGCATACTGATGACGATGAGACACAGATACCAGATTGTGATGACAACTTAAATATTCGGTCAGGGCAGGAAGAGGCTAGGTCTGAGGGCGAGGGGAGTGCAAACACTTGATGATGAATTTCTAGATCCCACCTACTGTCAACCCACAGTCAGGTACTCGAGGTCAACAGAGGCGTGGAGGAGGATGCAACTGACGACGAAGTTACCTTGTGCCTTCCTGGATAGAGAAGGAGTACTGGTAGCACGTCTACAACTGCATCCTCAGCCACCACTCTGCCTCTAAGCACCAGTTGGGGTGGCTCAGCAGGTCGCATGTCCTCTAAGCCTTGCCTAGCCTGGTCCTTTTTTGACCTTGCAAAGGATCGCCCAAATCATGTGATCTGTAAAATTTGTCGGGAATCTGTAAATAGAGGCAAAAACCTCAGCAGTTTGACAACTGTTTCCATGAATCATCACATGAAAAGCTATCATAAGTCTCAGTGGCACATCTGTTCTTCCACACAGACCTTCCACCTCTTTAACCACAACAGGCAGTTTGCTTGGCAGGTCGTCAGTTGGTTTGGAAAGGGAAACAAGTGCGGGTGTACAGCTCTCTCAGACATCGATAGCACCAGCTTTGGATGAAGGGAACATCATGTCTCTGCCTGCACTTTCCTAACAAACCTGCATTTTTCCAGGGACACACTACTCACCACTGTCTCCATACAGCAGCCAGATCTCTGTCCCTCAGATGTGGACAAATAAAAGGCCATTTCCTCCCACCCACGACATAGCTAATAGGTTGACTTTATCCCTCTGTTAGCTCTTGGCTACCGAAATGCTGCCTTTCCGCCTGGTGGACACACAGGATTTTAGAGACCTTATGTCCGTCGCTGTGCCCCAGTACCAGATGCCCAGTCGCCACTTCTTCTCTAAGAAAGGTGTGACCGCGCTACACAAGCATGTTGCATACAACATCACCGCTTCCTTGAGAAACTCTGTGTGTGAACAGGTGCATTTCACCACCAATACGTGGACCAGTAAGCATGGACAGGGACGTTACATGTCGCTGACTGGGAACTGTGTAACTATTTTGATAGACGAAGACAGGTCTGCTGAACAAGTCTTGCCGTCTCCATGATATGTGCGTCAATCCTCATTCTATCTTAGTTCCTCCAACGCTTCTGCCTCCTCAACCTCGTCTGGGTCCTCCACCGCCGCCCCAAGCCTGCCTGGTCAGGCCACCAGCATTGTAACTCCGCACAAGGAATCACGCACACCTCATTACTATGCTGGCAGCAGAGCGCAACGGCATCAGGCGGTCTTTAGCTTGAAATGTCTTGGAAATAAGAGTCACATAGCAGCTGAGGTGTGGGCAGCTTTGGAGACCGAGTTTGGTAAATGGTTGTCTCCACTCAACCTGCAGCCAGGTAAGGCCGTGTGCGACAATGCTGCAAACATGGGTGCGGCCCTTCGCCTGGGCAAGGTGACACACGTGCCTTGTATGGCTCACGTGTTGAACCTCGTTGTCCAGCAATTTTTAACACACTATCCCGGCCTAGATGGCCTTCTGCACAGGGCACGAAAACTGTCTGCTCACTTCCGCCGTTCAAGCGCCGCAGCTGAGTGACTTACATCGCTCCAGAAGTCTTTCGGCCTTCCGGTTCATCGCCTGAAATGCGATGTGCCGACACGCTGGAATTCGACTCTCCACATGTTACAGCGACTGTGGCAGCACCGCCGAGCACTGGTGCAATATGTAATGACGTATAGCCTGGGCCAACGAGATGCAGAGGTGGGGCAGATCACCCTGATGGAGTGGTCTCAGATCAATGACCTATGCAGCCTTCTGCAAAGTTTCGACATGGCGACAAATATGTTTAGCGCTGACAGTGCCATTATCACCATGACAATTCCAGTCATTTACATGCTGGAGCACACACTAAACACTATTCAGAGACAGGGGGTGGGACAACAGGAAGGGGAGGAAGAACAGGAGGATTCATATGCGCGAGGGATACCAACATCTACAAGGTCCAGACGTTCATCATCACCAAGGTGGCAGGCATGAGATGGTGGGGGAGAAGGATCAACAAGGGCGCATGGTATCAGGCAAAATGTTGAGGAAGGTGCAGGAGAACATTAAGAAATGGAGGATGAACTGTCCATGGACATGGAAGACTCAGCAGATGAGGGAGACCTTGGTCAAATTTCAGTTGAAAGAGGTTGGGGGAGATGTCAGAGGAAGAAAGCACGGTTAGCACCTCTATGCTACAAACACAGCGCGGACTTGGTCTGCATGGATGTGCAAGACACATGAGCGCCTTCTTGCTTCACTACCTACAACATGACCCTCGGATTGTCAAAATTAGAAATGTCGATGACTACTGGGTTGCCACACTATTAGATCCCTGGTACAAGTCCAAATTTTGTGAAATAATTCCAGCCATAAAAAGGGACGCACGTATGCAGGAGTATCAGCAGAAGCTGTTAACTGATCTTAGCTCGGCTTTTCCACCAAACCCCCGTGGTGCACGGAGTGAATCTCCCAGTTGTAACTTGACAAACATGGGACTGTCTCATCATCAATAGTCTACCCGTACCAGCAGCATCATATCTGGTGCTGGTAACAGCAATTTTATTGAATCTTTTCATAATTTTTTTTAGACCGTCCTTTGCAAGGTCACAAGAGACAAGAAGTCTGACGCATAGTCAATGGCTAGAAAGGATGATACAGGAGTATCTCCAAATGAACATCGATGCCATGACTTTGCAACTGGAACCTTGCTCATTTTGGACTTCAAATCTTGAAAAATGGTCTGAGCTCTACACTTACGCCTTGGAGATCTTGTCGTGTCCAGCTGCCAGCGTTGTCTCAGAACGTGTCTTCAGTGCTGCTGGGTGTGTGCTGACAGATAAGTGCACGCGTCTGTCCAGTGACAATGTGGACAGACTAACGTTCATCAAGATGAACAAGTCATGGATCCGCAAGGACTTTACTACCCCTGGGTCATCCTGTGGAGAGTAAAGGCTTGTGGATTTGGAATGTGCTTGATGCAAATATACCTGTCAAGTTTACAACTGGGGCACAAGTGCTGCCACTGAAGGGGTGTCTGTGTGGCCCCATTTTTGGAAAAAAGGGAGACTCCGCTTGCAGTAACCCTTGCTTGCAGTGTTTCTAAAAATGATCCAAGATGAACCGATCTGGGATCAGCAAAGACTTTGCTACCTACCCCGGTGCCATCCTGGGGACAGTTAAGGATGGCGTATTTTTGAATGTGCTTGATGCAAATCTACCTGTGAAGTGTACAACTGGGGCAAAAGTGCTGCCACTGAAGGGGTGTCTGTGTGGCCCAATTTTTGGAGAAAAGGGAGACTCCGCTTGGAGTCCCCTTGCGATGTTTTGCATGTTTTTAGGAGGGCATGCTATGCCTATATCTGTGTCTCGTCCTCTTTTTCGTTGTCAAGCTGTTTTGTTTTCGCATGAGAATTTGTTCTTGTCACTTTCCCATGTGTTTTTGTTGTCTTGTGAGTTGTTTGTCACTTTTTGGACACCTTTGAGGGTTTTTTCTAGGTGTTTTTATGGTTTGTGATTGCCTCCTATTGTTTCCTATGGGGTTCCAGTGGTTCGTCGAATGGTTCGCCGAACTGAAGTCGAACGCGGCCTCCGTTCAGCGAACTGACTCGAGCCGAACCGCGACCGGTTCGCTCCTCTCTAGTCTTGAGATTTGAAAACCTTTCAGGCAGACAGCAGAACAGTGGCATCAATTGCCAGCCCCAATTCCTCATAGTGTATTTGCACAGCAGGGAGGTATGGTTCATGCAAAATACAGGATGTGGCCTCAGTGTCTCAGATGGGTCAAAAACACCAGGTATTGTCACTTCCATAACAGCTGATGGGCTCTCCCTTTCCCCAACTGTAGTGAGTAAACAAGTGGAATTTCTGTGGTCCGTGACCTGTGTGAGAATAGTTTCAGTGGTGATGCAAGACGCAGCAGAAGCAGTTGATTTGGAGGCCGTTGGTGGTGTAGGCCCAGTAGTCCGCACCACATGTAAGCACCAAATCTTCTTCTTTTGGCAAAAAAATGCACAAAAACAGTTTTGACATTTCGATACTGTTTTCTTCCAAGAGGTGCAAATTTGGTGCTGAAATCTGCTGCAGATACACCAGCACCCTGCACCCAATCTACACCTCCTGGAAAAAATAGCATCACTACCGTATCATACCACATGCGGTAGTGATGCATTTGTTTTTTTTGACAGGTGTAGATTTAGTGCAGGAATATGGTGTAAAATTTGAGCACCAAATCTGCATCTCTTGGCAAAAAAACACAGTTTTGTCAGGCGATGCAGGTCTGTGAATTCAGTAAGAGTTCATTGAGGTCCCCTGAGGTCAGCTAACCTGCGGTCACAGGTGGAGGGCCATGAGAACCTTGAGCTGTGACCGCAAATAACCGGAGTGATGTCCCCATTAATCACCGCGGCTTAGTCTGTGCCTGAAGTTACAGTGTGCAGACATGTTTTATTACTGTACGCTGTTAGTTCAGATATAGCAGGGCTGGAATAGTTGTGGGACCTTGTAGTGTGGATTACGTCAGACCTGGGTCTTTTGGGGATTGATAAAGTGGTGAAAAAGGGTGCTTTTCCATTTTATTTCAAACAAAGGGTGTTTTGGTGTTTGTGTTTATTTACTTTCACTTACAGATCAGTAAGGGGGGGTCTCATAGATACCTCCCATTACTAACTTAGGGCATCACACTGATGGCCAAAGAAAGCAGTGCATATCAATAAGGGATAATTATTGGACCCAGAAGTAGTGCAACAGCCAGAGGGAGACTCAATAACAATGCACTGCTTTAACCAGTTTGCTTCCTTTTTACTTTACAGTGGCCAATCAAAGCCATGCCATACTTGACATGGCTGTGATGAGCAGGGAGAGGATAGTTTTTGCCATTCAAACATTTAATGATCCTTGGCAAGATCGCCGACTTTTATGGTAAATGTTCGAATATCTGATTCCGATCCGATCCGGCCATAGATCATATGATTTTAACATTTTCCGATCTTTATCAAGTATGATCGCTCATCTCTAGTGAAGAGTCTGATTTTAGTCTTCCAGACATTCTCCCATAACCCCAGGAATTTACCAAAGTTCTAGGCATTGAGTTTGGCAAGGGTGATTACCCCTAGAAAAATTGGGATGGCAGGATCAAATGTTCCACCCAGAGAATGGACATTTGAAAGGTTTTGACTTTGAGGTAAAGGGTCTCCTTGTGCAAATCCTTCCTTCTACTTTTGTTAATTTACTTGAGTAGTTTTTGCATTTTGCCAGAGCCTCTCTTTGGCATGGGTTTACAGCCTGTTTTTCCAACTGTTTTGGGGAAATAGGCTGAACCTAGTCAAGCAAGAGATTACTTATCGCTCGAGACTAGTGGATTTGAAATGGTCAACCCCGTGGTGTACTTGGTAGACATTTTTTGGCAAAGCTAACATCGCAAAACTCTGGAAACTCTGGAAAGAGAGGGCTCCTTAGTGAATATTGTCCTGCAGGGGGTGGTTTTAGCCATTGAGACAGGATGGCATGTGAGGGACCTTTGCACACTCAACGCACTCAACGGACATATTCCGGCTTATGTTAACATGGTTCTGAAGGTGATCTGTTGGTGGGGTCTTGGAATGTGAAAGATGCAATCCCTGTCGAGGAAGTTACTCAATGAGAGGATCTTGCTGACATATTTTTGGGGTTGCGGTTGATTAAATTAAAATCAGATCCCCACAAACTTTTGGGACTCGACTTGGTACTGTTTCCAGGGTAAACTATATGTGAGAGACAATTTCAAGTGCAGGAATTCTGAGGACAGAAATTGTCTGTAGAAGTGCTGACATACTGGAAAGTATTGAGCACTTCTGGCTCCATTGCCCTTTTAATTTAGAGATTTACAGGAGGGTGGGAGCTTCCACGGGCTGACATCGGCTGGCTAGCCTCTTCTATGCCAGGTGGGCCTATGGGGCTTTTGGGGAACTGGACCATACCACTTTATTATTAGTGAGCATAGTGGTTAGGTACTTCACCTGGAATGCACAGAGTTTAGTTTTGCTGTAAAATTCTTCCAGTAGAAGATGTCTGTAGCAACATCCTTGCTGACCTGGTAAAGGTTTGTTCCTTGGAGTACGAGCAACTAGGTGCATCGAGAGCCTCTCGTCTTTGGAGGCGCTTCTCCTTTATGGCTTATCCTTTATAGCATGTT
The DNA here is from genome assembly GCF_048569485.1 of Anomaloglossus baeobatrachus. Classification (NCBI taxonomy): domain Eukaryota; kingdom Metazoa; phylum Chordata; class Amphibia; order Anura; family Aromobatidae; genus Anomaloglossus; species Anomaloglossus baeobatrachus. Next base: position 230,028,728 of record NC_134353.1, on the reverse strand, counting down.
TGTACCCCATGTCTTCCTGGTGGAAGGCTAACATCTTTCACTTGTAGATTTTTGTTTAATGCAGCATTTCAGTTGGAAAAGTTGCAAATTCCAAGCTTGAGCAAAGTGCAGAGGTTTTTATTTTGTTGTTGTTTTGGATGCTGTTGGGTAATTACAGTAGGGGTGTTAGTAAGGTTGGGTGGGGGGGTTCTGTGAGGAGGTGTATAATGACTGGCCTGTCTTGGCCCAGGCCCCTATCCGGTGAAGATTTTGGGGTCTGATCCAAGGCCGGAGAACTTTTCTGAACTTGGTGGCCAGGACGGATCGGGGTGCTGATTTTAGTTTCCATATTTAGTACAGGTTTTCAGTCTTTTGCTATATAAAATAATAATAATAATAATAATAATAATAATAATAATGTGATATATTGGGTGGCAATATTTATGTGATTTTTGTTGGTGTTTTTGTGTAGATACCTTTTATATTGTGTTTTGTATATATGTTTTATAAGTCATGTGTATAATTTAAATAGTAATGTAAATAATGTCTTGGGAGAGTGATATTGTTGAACCAGAGAGAAATGTTGCCGTTCATGCTATTGTTTTGCGGTTTTTTTTACTTATGTTTTGTATAAAGTATTAATTTTTGCAAAGTTTTCTAATAAAATAGAATCCCAGTACAATAGGAGTGTGAAGGGCCTCCAGGACATCATAGGAAATTACTTTACAATGCAGGGATCCTACCCTCAGTCTTATATCTTGTACAGTCTGTGTCTGGCATCCCTGAGCAAGCAGCATTGAGTCGATGGCATAGATGGAGATGGATTTAGTTAACATACTGCCTGGTAAGCCCATGAGTTCTTGCAGAGTATTTACCATGTTGACTCCTGCTCCACTCTCCACTAACACAGAAATTTTCTCAGTCCTGCTCTCTAGCACCACCTCTGCTGTCAGAACAAACTGAGAATTACATGTAGAAGACAAGCACACACCCCGATTGTCTACCCCCATACCACCAAAGGTCAGCTGAGTCCTAGATGCTCCTTTTTGCATAGAAACTGAGGAGCAGACTCCAAAAAAATTGCCTTTTTTACCACAAAAAACTCCCCTTTTTTTCAGTCGAAATATGCAAAGTAGCGGTTTAACCTCAGATCATCCCCTCAGCAATGGGGTTCTGGCCCAGGAAAGTGTTTCTGTGGAAAGTGCAGTTTCCATTTTTTCTTGGAGGTGTTTATCCACACATATAGCCAATGACATAGCAGCCTCCAAGGACTCGGGGTTTTCATAAATCACCAAAGCATCCTTCAACCCTTCTGAAAATACCTGACAAAATTGGCTTCTAAGAACTTGGTCATTCCACTTGGTGTTGGTTGCCCATCTATGTAATTTTGAACAATAAGTGTCCGCTGACCTGATGGAGGCGACACAGCCTGGACTCAGCGAAGTAGACTCAGTCAGGATCATCATAGATCAGACCTAAGGCCTCAAAAAATCCATCCACTGACCAGGTGCAACCGTAGCCATGTGGAAAAGAGAAATTCCAGGATTATTGATCCCCCTGTAACAGTGAGATCACAATCTCCACTTGCTGCTCCACAACTCCGGAAGAGTAAGGCTAAAACCTAAAGTACAATTTACAGACTTCTTTGAATACCAAAAATGTGTCTCTTCCCAAAAATTAGGAGTCTGTGACCACTGTTGCTGCTGAGCAGAAGATCTGTTACCACCAGAGACAGACTCTAAAACCAATCAGCCAGAACAGTGACAGGAACCATATTAAAAAATACCCCTAGGATAAGTCAGGTGATAATGTAGTGAAAATTATGGGGAAGTATCACGTGTACAGCGACAGGGAAGGAAAAGGAAACCCTATGTCTAGGGAAGGGGAGATGGTAACCACTTTCCAAATTTTCCGATGGCCCCTCGCTCCACTGACCACCCTAAAGGTTCCGCATCTATAGACTGAGCAGGATATCATGTCCTGACTGACACTGAACTGGGCCCTAGCTAAAGAATGGGAGGGATGAGCATTTAGTCAACCCTACTAAGCTCTAATGAAGACACAGGGAGCACAAACAGGGGGAAAAGAACAAATAACTTATCATCAAGAATACTCAGAGATTGGAACAGCAACAAACAACAATGTTTCTTCAGATGAATACAATGGCCTTTCCCAGCCTAATATTGCCAGACTCCAGCTATTTTGCCTTGGCTGGTTTTCAAAAATAGGAGGAGCCCCATGCCGATTTCTAAAATTGTTTAAATAAACAATTTAAAAAACGGCAATTGGTCTCCTATATTTTTGATTACCAGTTAAGGTAAAGCAGACAGCTGAGGGTTGCAGCCCACAGCTGTCCGCTTTACCTGTGCTAGTTATCAAAAATACTGAGGAGCACATTGACTTTATATATATATACATATATATATTTTATATGTATATATATATATATATATATATATATATATATATATATATATATATCTATATATAAATATCTATATATATATATACATATATATATATATATATATATATATATATATATATATATATAGATATATATATATATATATATATATATATCTATATATATATATCCATATATATATATATATATATGTATATATATATAGATATATATATATACTGTACATATATACATATATATTCCCTTGCCACATTTGTTTGCAGGTCAATTGTCTTGCCCTTACCCCTATTTTTCTGCTTTTTGCAAACCCCTTTTTTTACAGCTATTATACAGCACCATTTACTTATATGGGGTTCGGAGTCTGGGGTCAAGTGTGGGTTCTGAGCCATACTTTTAACTAAAATCCAGCTTAACCGCTCATCCCTATTTATACGATATGAATACTTTTTCAATGTGCTGTATAAAGTAGACATGTATGACATTTGTATCTAAAAAATGTGGTCCAATCTAGGATGACTACATGGCAGCCCATGCCAACAATGTTAGTTAAAGTGTACTGTGTCTGTAGGGTATTTATGAATTGATCATATTTCAAGTTATCTGAAATATATATACAGTATATAGACCTTGTTTATTTGGAATAATGCTATGTTTTACTTCTGCAACTGCAGACTCCATTTGAAAATAATTTATATCTTTCCACCATTAAAAATTCAGAACTGACTTTGTATTCATTTCTTGAAAGCGTAAAAAACATAATTCTATGGATAAAAAATATTAGTAACCATTGGTATCTCATGTGTTATATATAGCCTATTATAAACCATCACAGCCTTCCATAAAACAAAGCCATTTGTTAAGATGATGTTCAATAAATTAAAGTGCAATTTTTTTCTTCGGCTATGCAATGTTTGATCTATTTTTTCAGTTTTCTCTTTAGGCTAATCCCAGAACGCGGCTGCCTTCTACCTAGCCGATTTATTTTCACATTTATGCTGTTCTTCACACTTTTGTCACTTTAGATTTGTTTTCAGATTCACCAAGCAGAAACTCAAACACTGATGTTGATTTATGAAATAGATCTTTGAAAAGCTCATGCAGATTTTCTGCCTCAAATAAAACCTCAAGGGAAGATAAACTCAAATAGGCATGGTGTTCATTATATACATTTCTACATTCATTTAGACATAGCAGAGGTAATATTGTGACAGCCCATATTCAAGAGAAGCAGTATAATTTTCACAGGAATAACATATCTCTAGTAGGTCAATATAGATATACAATTTCTCTGTGCTTGGCAGACTAAGTTCACTGCACAGGTGGGAAAAGTAATATAGTGAACAGGCTGCATGAGAAAAGAAAGGAAGGAAGGGAGGAAGAAAGAAAGGAAAGAAAGAAAGAAAAAGAAAGAAAGAAAGAAAGAAAGAAAGAAAGAAAGAAAGAAAGAAAGAAAGATAATGAGAAGGTATAAAGAAGGAGAGCGAGAGAGAAATGTAAAGAGAGATCGAAAGAATAAAAAAGAAAGGAAGAAGGAAAGAATGATAGATAGAAAGAGAGAGAAATAGAGAGATAGAAAGTAAGATAGAAAGACGATCGCACCCGCCCCCATCGTTTGTGGGGCACGGGCAATTTTGGTGCCCGTGTCGCACAATGATGTTAACCCCCGTCACACGTACTTACCTTCCAAACGACCTTGCTGTGGGCGGCAAACATCCACTTCCTGAAGGGGGAGGGGCGTTCGGCGTCACAGCGATATCACACAGCGGCCAGCCAATAGAAGCGGAGGGGCGGAGATGAGCGGGACGTAACATCCCGCCCACCTCCTTCCTTCAGCATTGCCGGTGGGACGCAGGTAAGCTGTGTTCATCGTTCCCGGGGTGTTACACACTGCGATGTGTGCTGCCCCGGGTACAATGAACAACAGGACATGCAATTTTTAGAATATGAGCGACGTGTCAGCGATGAACGAGAAGGTGAGTATTTCTGCTCGTTCATAGCTGTCACATGCTACGATATCACTATCGATGCCAGATGTGTGTCACTTACGACGTGACCCCGCCGACATCTCATTAGATATATCATAGCGTGTAAAGCCCGTTTTAGAAAGAGAAAGAAAGATGCAAAATGAGATTAAAAAAAGAGAAAAATAGGAGAAAGAAAGAAAGAAAGAAAGAAAAAAAAAAGAATGAGAACGAAAGAAAAAGATAGAAAGATAATGGTACACGCCATGACATAATTCATGTGCATAGTAGGCTGCTAAATTTGCAGGTGCATTTGCAAGTCCCTACCGGGCCTAGTAAACCCAGGAGCCTCATCAATTTCAGTGTGGCTGATGGCGATCTGAATACAACCGGACGGCTGATGGTGAGAAGCACAGGGGCAGCAGAGGTAAGTATAAGAATTTTAGCATTCTGATGGCCTTTAATGGCACAGAAAAATGATGAACAGTGGCTGCCATTTTGCTGAAATCACACAGAGTCGAATTTAAAAAACAAATCTGCATTTTGGCGATTTAGAGTTTTTGTGAAATTTAAGTAGAATTCACATCCACTCAAACTCATTTGCTCATCCTTACTGCTAGGTAAACATGCACATGCTTGGTCTGGTCTGCCGGAGTATCGGTGAAACTCCCAGTGGGCCTTTGCCTCAGTTGACTCAGGCAGGTCATCTCCCACCCCAGTACCTGCTTAAGGTGGATGTGCATCCAAGAGTGCACATCCAGCTGAACTGCATTGCAGCATAGAGAACTGTGGAGTTCCTTCTCTTGCAGCAGCAGTGCTGAGTCACAGGAGTCAGCAGCCTTGGCTGGGGTGAAAATGTGTGCTCACTGTTTAAGGAAATAAATATTATTTTTTTTTACACCTACAATCCAGCACACCAAGTCGGCACTGAATCCGGTGATAATATATGTCCAGGATTATGGGAGATGAGAGCAATGAATACTCATTTTGTTTAATAGCAGCACACGTGATCACCCAGCAGCCAGGTTCCTGCAGCGATCATGTGTGCTGATATTAAAGAAAATAAATATTCACTGCTCCCAACACCCATAATCCTGGGTCTGGAAAGCATCAAAAATGCTGGCAGCTCACGTCGGTGTAACTGGGCATGTATGGCAGTGGCATCATGCTTTGCACCACTTACACTCTGAAGTCAATTTCTGGCATCAAAAAACTACACCACACACTGAAGAAGTAGAAGGATGGTGAGTTTAATAGTTTTTTTTACTGTCATATCAGTATAGGGTACTAAACCAGGATGGGGACATATATACCAGAATGAAGGGACAAAGATACCAGCATGGGATGTGAGGAAAATCTGGATGCTGAGGAAAACAGGATCTTTCCTTCCTCATTCAGCTTTCCCATGCTCTGTTATACATCTCTACCTCAGCACCTAGGTTTCCCTTGCTCTGATATCATGGAAAATCTGCGTGCTGAGGGAAAGATATAAAGCAGAACATGGCAAAGCAGGTACTGAGCATAAGATGGATATCATAACATAGGAAAGTTGGATATTGATAGAAAGAGGGATATCAGAGCATGGAAAAGCTGGGTGTTGTGAGAAAGAGCCGAATGGCAGTATAACTATCCCATACCCCAATGAATCAGCATAATCCCATACCCCAAATGTCAGTATCATTGTCCTGTACCCCGAGTGTTATGTTGATTATCCTATAACCCGAGTGTTATGGTGATTATCCTGTTCCCGAGTGTCATGTCAGTTATCCTGTACCCTGAATGTCAGTGCCACTATCCTGTATCATGAGTGTGAGCATCATTGTCCTGTAGCCCAAGTGTCAGTGTCATTTATCCTGTATCTCAAGTGTCAGTGTCATTATCCTCTATTCAAAGGGTCAGCACCACATTCCATACACCAATTGTAAACATCATTATCCTGTACACCAAGTATCAACGTCACTATCCTGTACCCCGAAAAAGTATTAAACAACCTCACCAGAAGCAGCCATTAGCGAACAAAAGGTCAAATAGCTAATGCACAGGTAGGATGCAGCAGGCAGTCACAGAAACACATGTGATGCACAGTGTCTGGCTTTCAGCTTATTGATGATGCCCATACTATTAGATCAGTAGGGCTGCGCAGCAATATATAAGTGCACCCCACAGTACCGACACCCCAATGGGAATGGCTCCATCGTGCATTAAAATGGAAAAATGTGCAAAAACAATTATAGAAAATCATAATTAATAATGTAAGGTATTGGTCCATATTGTGGCCAAAATTAGCAAGCATATAACCCAATGTCAAATGCCCCCATGCTTACAAGTCCTTATTGTGGTTTTAATTAGTGACTGAATACTATAATACTGATCACTACATGGTGGTAATATGTAGTCTGGTCAAGGTGAGGTGGTATTTCTCCCTTGTATGAGGAATTATTGTCACTAGGTGGTAGTAATATTTGGTCTGGTCATTGTATGGCAGTATTCTTCCTTTGTATGTGGTATTATTCAGTGACTATGTGGTAGTAATATGTGTTCTAGTCGTTGTTTTACTGTGTTTCTCCCTTGTATATGGTATTATTCAGCTATGTGGTAGTAATTAGAGTTGAGCGCGGTTCGTGGTTCGAGGTTCTCCAGTTCGCGGCTCAAGTGATTTTGGGGGCTGTTCTAGATAGAACTAGAACTCGAGCTTTTTGCTAAAGCTCGATAGTTCTAGATACGTTCGAGAACGGTTCTAGCAGCAAAAAGACCAGCTAATTACTAGCTGGCTTTCCGCTGTAATAGTGTAAGTCACTCTGTGACTCACACTATTATGAAATTTCAGTGTATAGTGTGCGGGAACAGCGCATTCAGATCACTGCTGTATGAATAATGGCGATAGCCATTTTTCTTTTTTTTTTTCCTTGTCTTCCTTCCCTAAGCGCGCGCGTGTAGTGGGGGCGGGCCAGCATGTCAGCCAATCCCAGACACACACACAGCTAAGTGGACTTTTAGCCAGAGAAGCAATGGAATGTGTGATAGGATGTCCATGTCACATGTCCCTGCATTATAAAACCGGACATTTTCCTCCAGCACGCCATTATCTGCCTTCTGCGTCCTTGGTGTCAGTCATCATTGGCGCAGCTCCTATCGCCGATACTGCTGTGTACGCTCCATACACAGCGCTGTACAGCATAGGGATAGCACTTTCTATCAGTCCTTTTAAGGGCTCATACCGGCAGGGTCAGAGCCATAGGTGACAGGTTCGTGAAAACAGGGTTTAACAGCTACACAAGATGACAGCGTCTGTGTAGCTAAGGTCAGGGATTTCCTCGCTGCATTTCCCCATTAGGAGGGATAGAAATGCAGGCTTCCTTTCCTCTACCCAGAGACCCACAAGCCTGCCACTGTACACTCCTGCCCTTTGCACACTCAAACTCATTGTTACTAAGCCAATATACTAGCAAACACTGAGTGAACTTAGTGGCATCCTAAACGTGGCTGTTGGACTTCTGTATCGTCCCACAAGTGCAAAGATATTTGCAGCACCTCTGCCTGCATTGCACACTCAAACTCATTGTTACTAAGCCATTATACTAGCAAACACTGAGTGAACTTAGTGGCATCCTAAACGTGGCTGTTGGACTTCTGTATTGTCCCACAAGTGCAAAGATATTTGCAGCACCTCTGCCTGCATTGCACACTCAAACTCATTGTTACTAAGCCATTATACTAGCAAACACTGAGTGAACTTAGTGGCATCCTAAATGTGGCTGTTGGACTTCTGTATCGTCCCACAAGTGCAAAGATATTTGCAGCACCTCTGCCTGCATTGCACACTCAAACTCATTGTCACTAAGCCATTATACTAGCAAACACTGAGTGAACTTAGTGGCATCCTAAACGTGGCTGTTGGACTTCTGTATCGTCCCACAAGTGCAAAGATATTTGCAGCACGTCTGCCTACATTGCACACTCAAACTCATTGTTACTAAGCCATTATACTAGCAAACACTGAGTGAACTTAGTGGCATCCTAAACGTGGCTGTTGGACTTCTGTATCGTCCCACAAGTGCAAAGATATTTGCAGCACCTCTGCCTGCATTGCACACTCAAACTCATTGTTACTAAGCCATTATACTAGCAAACACTGAGTGAACTTAGTGGCATCCTAAACGTGGCTGTTGGACTTCTGTGTCGTCCCACAAGTGCAAAGATATTTGCAGCACCTCTGCCTGCATTGCACACTCAAACTCATTGTTACTAAGCCATTATACTACCAAACACTGAGTGAACTTAGTGGCACCCGAAACGTGGCTGTTGGACTTCTGTATTGTTCCACAAGTGCAAAGATATTTGCAGCACATCTGTCTGCATTGCACACTCAAACTTATAGTTACTAAGCCATTATACTAGCAAACACTGAGTGAACTTAGTGGCATCCTAAACGTGGCTTTTGGACTTCTGTATCGTCCCACAAGTGCAAAGATATTTGCAGCACCTCTGCCTGCATTGCACACTCAAACTCATTGTTACTAAGCCATTATACTAGCAAACACTGAGTGAACTTAGTGGCATCTTAAACGTGGCTGTTGGATTTCTATATCGTCCCACAAGTGCAAAGATATTTGCAACACGTCTGCCTGCATTGCACACTCAAACTCATTGTTACTAAGCCATTATACTAGCAAACACTGAGTGAACTTAGTGGCATCCTAAACGTAGCTGTTCGACTTCTGTATCGTCCCACAAGTGCAAAGATATTTGCAGCACGTCTGCCTGCATTGCACACTCAAACTCATTGTCACTAAGCCATTATACTAGCAAACACTGAGTGAACTTAGTGGCATCCTAAACGTGGCTGTTGGACTTCTGTATCGTCCCACAAGTGCAAAGATATTTGCAGCACGTCTGCCTACATTGCACACTCAAACTCATTGTTACTAAGCCATTATACTAGCAAACATTGAGTGAACTTAGTGGCATCCTAAACGTGGCTGTTGGACTTCTGTATCGTCCCACAAGTGCAAAGATATTTGCAGCACCTCTACCTGCATTGCACACTCAAACTCATTGTTACTAAGCCATTATACTAGCAAACACTGAGTGAACTTAGTGGCATCCTAAACATGGCTGTTGGACTTCTGTATCGTCCCACAAGTGCAAAGATATTTGCAGCACCTCTGCCTGCATTGCACACTCAAACTCATTGTTACTAAGCCATTATACTAGCAAACACTGAGTGAACTTAGTGGCATCCTAAACGTGGCTGTTGGTTTTCTGTGTCGTCCCACAAGTGCAAAGATTTTTGCAGCACCTCTGCCTGCATTGCACACTCAAACTCATTGTTACTAAGCCATTATACTAGCAAACACTGAGTGAACTTAGTGGCATCCTAAACGTGGCTGTTGGACTTCTGTATTGTCCCACAAGTGCAAAGATATTTGCAGCACATCTGTCTGCATTGCACACTCAAACTTATTGTTACTAAGCCATTATACTAGCAAACACTGAGTGAACTTAGTGGCATCCTAAACGTGGCTTTTGGACTTCTGTATCGTCCCACAAGTGCAAAGATATTTGCAGCACGTCTGCCTGCATTGCACACTCAAACTCATTGTTACTAAGCCATTATACTAGCAAACACTGAGTGAACTTAGTGGCATCCTAAACGTGGCTGTTGGACTTCTGTATCGTCCCACAAGTGCAAAGATATTTGCAGCACCTCTGCCTGCATTGCACACTCAAACTCATTGTTACCAAGCCATTATACTAGCAAACACTGAGTGAACTTAGTGGCATCCTAAACGTGGCTGTTGGACTTCTGTATCATCCCACAAGTGCAAAGATATTTGGAGCACCTCTGCCTGCAATGCACACTCAAACTCATTGTTACTAAGCCATTATACTAGCAAAAACTGAGTAAACTTAGTGGCATTATAAACGTGGCTGTTGGACTTCTGTATCATCCCACAAGTGCATAGATATTTGCAGCACCTCTGCCTGCATTGCACACTCAAACTCATTGTTATTAAGTCATTATACTAGCAAACACTGAGTGAACTTAGTGGCATTATAAACGTGGCTGTTGGACTTCTGTATCGTCCCACAAGTGCAAAGATATTTGCAGCACCTCTGCCTGCATTGCACACTCAAACTCATTGTAACTAAGCCATTATACTAGCAAACACTGAGTGAAGGTAGTGGCATCCTAAACGTGGCTGTTGGACTTCTGTGTCGTCCCACAATTGCAAAGATATTTGCAGCACCTCTGCCTGCATTGCACACTCAAACTCATTGTTACTAAGCCATTATACTAGCAAACACTGAGTGAACTTTGTGGCATCCTAAACGTGGCTGTTGGACTTCTGTATCGTCCCACAAGTGCAAAGATATTTGCAGCACCTCTGCCTGCATTGCACACTCAAACTCATTGTTACTAAGCCATTATACTAGCAAACACTGAGTGAACTTAGTGGCATCCTAAACGTGGCTTTTGGACTTCTGTATTGTCCCACAAGTGCAAAGATATTTGCAGCACATCTGTCTGCATTGCACACTCAAACTTATAGTTACTAAGCCATTATACTAGCAAACACTGAGTGAACTTAGTGGCATCCTAAACGTGGCTTTTGGACTTCTGTATCGTCCCACAAGTGCAAAGATATTTGCAGCACCTCTGCCTGCATTGCACACTCAAACTCATTGTTACTAAGCCATTATACTAGCAAACACTGAGTGAACTTAGTGGCATCCTAAACGTGGCTGTTGGATTTCTGTATCGTCCCACAAGTGCAAAGATATTTGCAACACGTCTGCCTGCATTGCACACTCAAACTCATTGTTACTAAGCCATTATACTAGCAAACACTGAGTGAACTTAGTGGCATCCTAAACGTGGCTGTTCGACTTCTGTATCGTCCCACAAGTGCAAAGATATTTGCAGCACGTCTGCCTGCATTGCACACTCAAACTCATTGTCACTAAGCCATTATACTAGCAAACACTGAGTGAACTTAGTGGCATCCTAAACGTGGCTGTTGGACTTCTGTATCGTCCCACAAGTGCAAAGATATTTGCAGCACGTCTGCCTACATTGCACACTCAAACTCATTGTTACTAAGCCATTATACTAGCAAACATTGAGTGAACTTAGTGGCATCCTAAACGTGGCTGTTGGACTTCTGTATCGTCCCACAAGTGCAAAGATATTTGCAGCACCTCTACCTGCATTGCACACTCAAACTCATTGTTACTAAGCCATTATACTAGCAAACACTGAGTGAACTTAGTGGCATCCTAAACGTGGCTGTTGGTTTTCTGTGTCGTCCCACAAGTGCAAAGATTTTTGCAGCACCTCTGCCTGCATTGCACACTCAAACTCATTGTTACTAAGCCATTATACTAGCAAATACTGAGTGAACTTAGTGGCATCCTAAACGTGGCTGTTGGACTTCTGTATTGTCCCACAAGTGCAAAGATATTTGCAGCACATCTGTCTGCATTGCACACTCAAACTTATTGTTACTAAGCCATTATACTAGCAAACACTGAGTGAACTTAGTGGCATCCTAAACGTGGCTTTTGGACTTCTGTATCGTCCCACAAGTGCAAAGATATTTGCAGCACCTCTGCCTGCATTGCACACTCAAACTCATTGTTACTAAGCCATTATACTAGCAAACACTGAGTGAACTTAGTGGCATCCTAAACGTGGCTGTTGGACTTCTGTATCGTCCCACAAGTGCAAAGATATTTGCAGCACCTCTGCCTGCATTGCACACTCAAACTCATTGTTACTAAGCCATTATACTAGCAAACACTGAGTGAACTTAGTGGCATCCTAAACGTGGCTGTTGGACTTCTGTATCATCCCACAAGTGCAAAGATATTTGGAGCACCTCTGCCTGCAATGCACACTCAAACTCATTGTTACTAAGCCATTATACTAGCAAACACTGAGTAAACTTAGTGGCATCCTAAACGTGGCTGTTGGACTTCTGTATCATCCCACAAGTGCATAGATATTTGCAGCACCTCTGCCTGCATTGCACACTCAAACTCATTGTTACTAAGCCATTATACTAGCAAACACTGAGTGAACTTAGTGGTATTATAAACGTGGCTGTTGGACTTCTGTATCGTCCCACAAGTGCAAAGATATTTGCAGCACCTCTGCCTGCATTGCACACTCAAACTCATTGTTACTAAGCCATTATACCAGCAAACACTGAGTGAACTTAGTGGCATCCTAAACGTGGCTGTTGGATTTCTGTATCGTCCCACAAGTGCAAAGATATTTGCAACACGTCTGCCTGCATTGCACACTCAAACTCATTGTTACTAAGCCATTATACTAGCAAACACTGAGTAAACTTAGTGGCATCCTAAACGTGGCTGTTCGACTTCTATATCGTCCCACAAGTGCAAAGATATTTGCAGCACGTCTGCCTGCATTGCATACTCAAACTCATTGTTACTAAGCCATTATACTAGCAAACACTGAGTGAACTTAGTGGCATCCTAAACGTGGCTGTTGGACTTCTGTATCGTCCCACAAGTGCAAAGAAATTTGCAGCACATCTGTCTGCATTGCACACTCAAACTCATTGTTTCTAAGCCATTATACTAGCAAACACTGAGTGAACTTAGTGGCATCCTAAACGTGGCTGTTGGACTTCTGTATCGTCCCACAAGTGCAAGGATATTTGCAGCACCTCTGCCTGCATTGCACACTCAAACTCATTGTTACTAAGCCATTATACTAGCAAACACTGAGTGAACTTAGTGGCATCCTAAATGTGGCTGTTGGACTTCTGTATCGTCGCACAAGTGCAAAGATATTGGCAGCACGTCTGCCTGCATTGCACACTCAAACTCATTGTTACTAAGCCATTATACTAGCAAACACTGTGTGAACTTAGTGGCATCCTAAACGTGGCTGTTGGACTTCTGTATCGTCCCACAAGTGCAGAGATATTTGCAGCACCTCTGCCTGCATTGCACACTCAAACTCATTGTTACTAAGCCATTATACTAGCAAACACTAAGTGAACTTAGTGGCATTATAAACGTGTCTGTTGGACTTCTGTATCGCCCCACAAGTGCAAAGATATTTGCAGCACCTCTGCCTGCATTGCACACTCAAACTCATGGTTACTAAGCCATTATACTAGCAAACACTGAGTGAACTTAGTGGCATCCTAAACGTGGCTGTTGGACTTCTGTATCTTCCCACAAGTGCAAAGATATTTGCAGCACGTCTGCCTGCATTGCACACTCAAACTCATTGTTACTAAGCCATTATACTAGCAAACACTGAGTGAACTTAGTGGCATCCTAAACGTGGCTGTTGGACTTCTGCATCGTCCCACAAGTGCAAAGATATTTGCAGCACCTCTGCCTGCATTGCACACTCAAACTCATTGTTACTAAGCCATTATACTAGCAAACACTGAGTGAACTTAGGGGCATCCTAAACGTGGCTGTTGGACTTCTGTATCGTCCCACAAGTGCAAAGATATTTGCAGCACGTCTGCCTGCATTGCACACTCAAACTCATTGTTACTAAGCCATTATACTAGCAAACACTGAGTGAACTTAGTGGCATCCTAAACGTGGCTGTTGGACTTCTGTGTCGTCCCACAAGTGCAAAGATATTTGCAGCACCTCTGCCTGCATTGCACACTCAAACTCATTGTTACTAAGCCATTATACTAGCAAACACTGAGTGAACTTAGTGGCATCCTAAACGTGGCTGTTGGACTTCTGTATCGTCCCACAAGTGCAAAGATATTTGCAGCACCTCTGCCTGCATTGTACACTCAAACTCATTGTTACTAAGCCATTATACTAGCAAACACTGAGTGAACTTAGTGGCATCCTAAACGTGGCTGTTGGATTTCTGTATCGTCCCACAAGTGCAAAGATATTTGCAACACGTCTGCCTGCATTGCACACTCAAACTCATTGTTACTAAGCCATTATACTAGCAAACAATGAGTGAACTTAGTGGCATCCTAAACGTGGCTGTTCGACTTCTGTATTGTCCCACAAGTGCAAAGATATTTGCAGCACGTCTGCCTGCATTGCACACTCAAACTCATTGTCACTAAGCCATTATACTAGCAAACACTGAGTGAACTTAGTGGCATCCTAAACGTGGCTGTTGGACTTCTGTATCGTCCCACAAGTGCAAAGATATTTGCAGCACGTCTGCCTACATTGCACACTCAAACTCATTGTTACTAAGCCATTATACTAGCAAACATTGAGTGAACTTAGTGGCAACCTAAACTTGGCTGTTGGACTTCTGTATCGTCCCACAAGTGCAAAGATATTTGCAGCACCTCTACCTGCATTGCACACTCAAACTCATTGTTACTAAGCCATTATACTAGCAAACACTGAGTGAACTTAGTGGCATCCTAAACATGGCTGTTGGACTTCTGTATCGTCCAACAAGTGCAAAGATATTTGCAGCACCTCTGCCTGCATTGCACACTCAAACTCATTGTTACTAAGCCATTATACTAGCAAACACTGAGTGAACTTAGTGGCATCCTAAACGTGGCTGTTGGTTTTCTGTGTCGTCCCACAAGTGCAAAGATTTTTGCAGCACCTCTGCCTGCATTGCACACTCAAACTCATTGTTACTAAGCCATTATACTAGCAAACATTGAGTGAACTTAGTGGCATCCTAAACGTGGCTTTTGGACTTCTGTATCGTCCCACAAGTGCAAATATATTTGCAGCACCTCTGCCTGCATTGCACACTCAAACTCATTGTTACTAAGCCATTATACTAGAAAACACTGAGTGAACTTAGTGGCATCCTAAACGTGGCTGTTGGATTTCTGTATCGTCCCACAAGTGCAAAGATATTTGCAACACGTCTGCCTGCATTGCACACTCAAACTCATTGTTACTAAGCCATTATACTAGCAAACACTGAGTGAACTTAGTGGCATCCTAAACGTGGCTGTTCGACTTCTGTATCATCCCACAAGTGCAAAGATATTTGCAGCACGTCTGCCTGCATTGCACACTCAAACTCATTGTCACTAAGCCATTATACTAGCAAACACTGAGTGAACTTAGTGGCATCCTAAACGTGGCTGTTGGACTTCTGTATCGTCCCACAAGTGCAAAGATATTTGCAGCACCTCTACCTGCATTGCACACTCAAACTCATTGTTACTAAGCCATTATACTAGCAAACACTGAGTGAACTTAGTGGCATCCTAAACGTGGCTGTTGGACTTCTGTATCGTCCCACAAGTGCAAAGATATTTGCAGCACCTCTGCCTGCATTGCACACTCAAACTCATTGTTACTAAGCCATTATACTAGCAAACACTGAGTGAACTTAGTGGCATCCTAAACGTGGCTGTTGGTTTTCTGTGTCGTCCCACAAGTGCAAAGATTTTTGCAGCACCTCTGCCTGCATTGCACACTCAAACTCATTGTTACTAAGCCATTATACTAGCAAACACTGAGTGAACGTAGTGGCATCCTAAACGTGGCTGTTGGACTTCTGTATTGTCCCACAAGTGCAAAGATATTTGCAGCACATCTGTCTGCATTGCACACTCAAACTTATTGTTACTAAGCCATTATACTAGCAAACACTGAGTGAACTTAGTGGCATCCTAAACGTGGCTTTTGGACTTCTGTATCGTCCCACAAGTGCAAAGATATTTGCAGCACCTCTGCCTGCATTGCACACTCAAACTCATTGTTACTAAGCCATTATACTAGCAAACACTGAGTGAACTTAGTGACATCCTAAACGTGGCTGTTGGACTTCTGTATCGTCCCACAAGTGCAAAGATATTTGCAGCACCTCTGCCTGCATTGCACACTCAAACTCATTGTTACTAAGCCATTATACTAGCAAACACTGAGTGAACTTAGTGGCATCCTAAACGTGGCTGTTGGACTTCTGTATCATCCCACAAGTGCAAAGATATTTGGAGCACCTCTGCCTGCAATGCACACACAAACTCATTGTTACTAAGCCATTATACTAGCAAACACGGAGTAAACTTAGTGGCATCCTAAACGTGGCTGTTGGACTTCTGTATCATCCCACAAGTGCATAGATATTTGCAGCACCTCTGCCTGCATTGCACACTCAAACTCATTGTTACTAAGCCATTATACTAGCAAACACTGAGTGAACTTAGTGGCATTATAAACGTGGCTGTTGGACTTCTGTATCGTCCCACAAGTGCAAAGATATTTGCAGCACGTCTGCCTGCATTGCACACTCAAACTCATTGTCACTAAGCAATTATACTAGCAAACACTGAGTGAACTTAGTGGCATCCTAAACGTGGCTGTTGGACTTCTGTATCGTCCCACAAGTGCAAAGATATTTGCAGCACCTCTACCTGCATTGCACACTCAAACTCATTGTTACTAAGCCATTATACTAGCAAACACTGAGTGAACTTAGTGGCATCCTAAACGTGGCTGTTGGACTTCTGTATCGTCCCACAAGTGCAAAGATATTTGCAGCACCTCTGCCTGCATTGCACACTCAAACTCATTGTTACTAAGCCATTATACTAGCAAACACTGAGTGAAGTTAGTGGCATCCTAAACGTGGCTGTTGGTTTTCTGTGTCGTCCCACAAGTGCAAAGATTTTTGCAGCACCTCTGCCTGCATTGCACACTCAAACTCATTGTTACTAAGCCATTATACTAGCAAACACTGAGTGAACTTAGGGGCATCCTAAACGTGGCTGTTGGACTTCTGTATCGTCCCACAAGTGCAAAGATATTTGCAGCACGTCTGCCTGCATTGCACACTCAAACTCATTGTTACTAAGCCATTATACTAGCAAACACTGAATGAACTTAGTGGCATCCTAAACGTGGCTGTTGGACTTCTGTATCGTCCCACAAGTGCAAAGATATTTGCAGCACCTCTGCCTGCATTGCACACTCAAACTTATTGTTACTAAGCCATTATACTAGCAAACACTGAGTGAACTTAGTGGCATCCTAAACGTGGCTGTTGGACTTCTGTATCGTCCCACAAGTGCAAAGATATTTGCAGCACGTCTGCCTGCATTGCACACTCAAATTCATTGTTACTAAGCCATTATAATAGCAAACACTGAGTGAACTTAGTGGCATCCCAAACGTGGCTGTTGGACTTCTGTATCGTCCCACAAGTGCAAAGATATTTGCAGCACCTCTGCCTGCATTGCACACTCAAACTCATTGTTACTAAGCCATTATACTAGCAAACACTGAGTGAACTTAGGGGCATCCTAAACGTGGCTGTTGGACTTCTGTATTGTCCCACAAGTGCAAAGATATTTGCAGCACCTCTGCCTGCATTGCACACTCAAACTCATTGTAACTAAGCCATTATACTAGCAAACACTGAGTGAACTTAGTGGCATCCTAAACGTGGCTGTTGGACTTCTGTGTCGTCCCACAAGTGCAAAGATATTTGCAGCACCTCTGCCTGCACTGCACACTCAAACTCATTGTTACTAAGCCATTATACTAGCAAACACTGAGTGAACTTAGTGGCATCCTAAACGTGGCTGTTGGACTTCTGTATCGTCCCACAAGTGCAAAGATATTTGCAGCACCTCTGCCTGCATTGTACACTCAAACTCATTGTTACTAAGCCATTATACTAGCAAACACTGAGTGAACTTAGTGGCATCCTAAACGTGGCTGTTGGATTTCTGTATCGTCCCACAAGTTCAAAGATATTTGCAACACGTCTGCCTGCATTGCACACTCAAACTCATTGTTACTAAGCCATTATACTAGCAAACACTGAGTGAACTTAGTGGCATCCTAAACGTGGCTGTTCGACTTCTGTATCGTCCCACAAGTGCAAAGATATTTGCAGCACGTCTGCCTGCATTGCACACTCAAACTCATTGTCACTAAGCCATTATACTAGCAAACACTGAGTGAACTTAGTGGCATCCTAAACGTGGCTGTTGGACTTCTGTATCGTCCCACAAGTGCAAAGATATTTGCAGCACGTCTGCTTACATTGCACACTCAAACTCATTGTTACTAAGCCATTATACTAGCAAACATTGAGTGAACTTAGTGGCAACCTAAACGTGGCTGTTGGACTTCTGTATCGTCCCACAAGTGCAAAGATATTTGCAGCACCTCTACCTGCATTGCACACTCAAACTCATTGTTACTAAGCCATTATACTAGCAAACACTGAGTGAACTTAGTGGCATCCTAAACATGGCTGTTGGACTTCTGTATCGTCCAACAAGTGCAAAGATATTTGCAGCACCTCTGCCTGCATTGCACACTCAAACTCATTGTTACTAAGCCATTATACTAGCAAACACTGAGTGAACTTAGTGGCATCCTAAACGTGGCTTTTGGTTTTCTGTGTCGTCCCACAAGTGCAAAGATTTTTGCAGCACCTCTGCCTGCATTGCACACTCAAACTCATTGTTACTAAGCCATTATACTAGCAAACACTGAGTGAACTTAGTGGCATCCTAAACGTGGCTGTTGGACTTCTGTATTGTCCCACAAGTGCAAAGATATTTGCAGCACATCTGTCTGCATTGCACACTCAAACTTATTGTTACTAAGCCATTATACTAGCAAACACTGAGTGAACTTAGTGGCATCCTAAACGTGGCTTTTGGACTTCTGTATCGTCCCACAAGTGCAAAGATATTTGCAGCACCTCTGCCTGCATTGCACACTCAAACTCATTGTTACTAAGCCATTATACTAGCAAACACTGAGTGAACTTAGTGGCATCCTAAACGTGGCTGTTGGACTTCTGTATCGTCCCACAAGTGCAAAGATATTTGCAGCACCTCTGCCTGCATTGCACACTCAAACTCATTGTTACTAAGCCATTATACTAGCAAACACTAAGTGAACTTAGTGGCATCCTAAATGTGGCTGTTGGACTTCTGTATCATCCCACAAGTGCAAAGATATTTGGAGCACCTCTGCCTGCAATGCACACTCAAACTCATTGTTACTAAGCCATTATACTAGCAAACACTGAGTAAACTTAGTGGCATCCTAAACGTGGCTGTTGGACTTCTGTATCATCCCACAAGTGCATAGATATTTGCAGCACCTCTGCCTGCATTGCACACTCAAACTCATTGTTACTAAGTCATTATACTAGCAAACACTGAGTGAACTTAGTGGCATTATAAACGTGGCTGTTGGACTTCTGTATCGTCCCACAAGTGCAAAGATATTTGCAGCACCTCTGCCTGCATTGCACACTCAAACTCATTGTAACTAAGCCATTATACTAGCAAACACTGAGTGAACTTATTGGCATCCTAAACGTGGCTGTTGGACTTCTGTGACGTCCCACAAGTGCAAAGATATTTGCAGCACCTCTGCCTGAATTGCACACTCAAACTCATTGTTACTAAGCCATTATACTAGCAAACACTGAGTGAACTTAGTGGCATCCTAAACTTGGCTGTTGGACTTCTGTGTTGTCCCACAAGTGCAAAGATATTTGCAGCACATCTGTCTGCATTGCACACTCAAACTTATAGTTACTAAGCCATTATACTAGCAAACACTGAGAGAACTTAGTGGCATCCTAAACGTGGCTTTTGGACTTCTGTATCGTCCCACAAGTGCAAATATATTTGCAGCACCTCTGCCTGCATTGCACACTCAAACTCATTGTTACTAAGCCATTATACTAGAAAACACTGAGTGAACTTAGTGGCATCCTAAACGTGGCTGTTGGATTTCTGTATCGTCCCACAAGTGCAAAGATATTTGCAACACGTCTGCCTGCATTGCACACTCAAACTCATTGTTACTAAGCCATTATACTAGCAAACACTGAGTGAACTTAGTGGCATCCTAAACGTGGCTGTTCGACTTCTGTATCATCCCACAAGTGCAAAGATATTTGCAGCACGTCTGCCTGCATTGCACACTCAAACTCATTGTCACTAAGCCATTATACTAGCAAACACTGAGTGAACTTAGTGGCATCCTAAACGTGGCTGTTGGACTTCTGTATCGTCCCACAAGTGCAAAGATATTTGCAGCACCTCTACCTGCATTGCACACTCAAACTCATTGTTACTAAGCCATTATACTAGCAAACACTGAGTGAACTTAGTGGCATCCTAAACGTGGCTGTTGGACTTCTGTATCGTCCCACAAGTGCAAAGATATTTGCAGCACCTCTGCCTGCATTGCACACTCAAACTCATTGTTACTAAGCCATTATACTAGCAAACACTGAGTGAACTTAGTGGCATCCTAAACGTGGCTGTTGGTTTTCTGTGTCGTCCCACAAGTGCAAAGATTTTTGCAGCACCTCTGCCTGCATTGCACACTCAAACTCATTGTTACTAAGCCATTATACTAGCAAACACTGAGTGAACTTAGTGGCATCCTAAACGTGGCTGTTGGACTTCTGTATTGTCCCACAAGTGCAAAGATATTTGCAGCACATCTGTCTGCATTGCACACTCAAACTTATTGTTACTAAGCCATTATACTAGCAAACACTGAGTGAACTTAGTGGCATCCTAAATGTGGCTTTTGGACTTCTGTATCGTCCCACAAGTGCAAAGATATTTGCAGCACCTCTGCCTGCATTGCACACTCAAACTCATTGTTACTAAGCCATTATACTAGCAAACACTGAGTGAACTTAGTGGCATCCTAAACGTGGCTGTTGGACTTCTGTATCGTCCCACAAGTGCAAAGATATTTGCAGCACCTCTGCCTGCATTGCACACTCAAACTCATTGTTACTAAGCCATTATACTAGCAAACACTGAGTGAACTTAGTGGCATCCTAAACGTGGCTGTTGGACTTCTGTATCATCCCACAAGTGCAAAGATATTTGGAGCACCTCTGCCTGCAATGCACACACAAACTCATTGTTACTAAGCCATTATACTAGCAAACACGGAGTAAACTTAGTGGCATCCTAAACGTGGCTGTTGGACTTCTGTATCATCCCACAAGTGCATAGATATTTGCAGCACCTCTGCCTGCATTGCACACTCAAACTCATTGTTACTAAGCCATTATACTAGCAAACACTGAGTGAACTTAGTGGCATTATAAACGTGGCTGTTGGACTTCTGTATCGTCCCACAAGTGCAAAGATATTTGCAGCACCTCTGCCTGCATTGCACACTCAAACTCATTGTTACTAAGCCATTATACTAGCAAACACTGAGTGAACTTAGTGGCATCCTAAACGTGGCTGTTGGATTTCTGTATCGTCCCACAAGTGCAAAGATATTTGCAACACGTCTGCCTGCATTGCACACTCAAACTCATTGTTACTAAGCCATTATACTAGCAAACACTGAGTGAACTTAGTGGCATCCTAAACGTGGCTGTTCGACTTCTGTATCGTCCCACAAGTGCAAAGATATTTGCAGCACGTCTGCCTGCATTGCACACTCAAACTCATTGTTACTAAGCCATTATACTAGCAAACACTGAGTGAACTTAGTGGCATCCTAAACGTGGCTGTTGGACTTCTGTATCGTCCCACAAGTGCAAAGAAATTTGCAGCACATCTATCTGCATTGCACACTCAAACTCATTGTTTCTAAGCCATTATACTAGCAAACACAAAGTGAACTTAGTGGCATCCTAAACGTGGCTGTTGGACTTCTGTATCGTCCCACAAGTGCAAGGATATTTGCAGCACCTCTGCCTGCATTGCACACTCAAACTCATTGTTACTAAGCCATTATACTAGCAAACACTGAGTGAACTTAGTGGCATCCTAAATGTGGCTGTTGGACTTCTGTATCGTCGCACAAGTGCAAAGATATTGGCAGCACGTCTGCCTGCATTGCACACTCAAACTCATTGTTACTAAGCCATTATACTAGCAAACACTGTGTGAACTTAGTGGCATCCTAAACGTGGCTGTTGGACTTCTGTATCGTCCCACAAGTGCAAAGATATTTGCAGCACCTCTGCCTGCATTGCACACTCAAACTCATTGTTACTAAGCCATTATACTAGCAAACACTAAGTGAACTTAGTGGCGTCCTAAACGTGTCTGTTGGACTTCTGTATCGCCCCACAAGTGCAAAGATATTTGCAGCACCTCTGCCTGCATTGCACACTCAAACTCATGGTTACTAAGCCATTATACTAGCAAACACTGAGTGAACTTAGTGGCATCCTAAACGTGGCTGTTGGACTTCTGTATCGTCCCACAAGTGCAAAGATATTTGCAGCACCTCTGCCTGCATTGCACACTCAAACTCATTGTTACTAAGCCATTATACTAGCAAATACTGAGTGAACTTAGTGGCATCCTAAACGTGGCTGTTGGACTTCTGTATCTTCCCACAAGTGCAAAGATATTTGCAGCACGTCTGCCTGCATTGCACACTCAAACTCATTGTTACTAAGCCATTATACTAGCAAACACTGAGTGAACTTAGTGGCATCCTAAACGTGGCTGTTGGACTTCTGCATCGTCCCACAAGTGCAAAGATATTTGCAGCACCTCTGCCTGCATTGCACACTCAAACTCATTGTTACTAAGCCATTATACTAGCAAACACTGAGTGAACTTAGGGGCATCCTAAACGTGGCTGTTGGACTTCTGTATTGTCCCACAAGTGCAAAGATATTTGCAGCACGTCTGCCTGCATTGCACACTCAAACTCATTGTCACTAAGCCATTATACTAGCAAACACTGAGTGAACTTAGTGGCATCCTAAACGTGGCTGTTGGACTTCTGTATCGTCCCACAAGTGCAAAGATATTTGCAGCACCTCTGCCTGCATTGCACACTCAAACTTATTGTTACTAAGCCATTATACTAGCAAACACTGAGTGAACTTAGTGGCATCCCAAACGTGGCTGTTGGACTTCTGTATCGTCCCACAAGTGCAAAGATATTTGCAGCACCTCTGCCTGCATTGCACACTCAAACTCATTGTTACTAAGCCATTATACTAGCAAACACTGAGTGAACTTAGGGGCATCCTAAACGTGGCTGTTGGACTTCTGTATTGTCCCACAAGTGCAAAGATATTTGCAGCACGTCTGCCTGCATTGCACACTCAAACTCATTGTTACTAAGCCATTATACTAGCAAACACTGAGTGAACTTAGTGGCATCCTAAACGTGGCTGTTGGACTTCTGTATCGTCCCACAAGTGCAAAGATATTTGCAGCACCTCTGCCTGCATTGCACACTCAAACTGATAGTTACTAAGCCATTATACTAGCAAACACTGAGTGAACTTAGTGGCATCCTAAACATGGCTGTTGGACTTCTGTATCGTCCCACAAGTGCAAAGATATTTGCAGCACGTCTGCCTGCATTGCACACACAAACTCATTGTTACTAAGCCATTATAATAGCAAACACTGAGTGAACTTAGTGGCATCCCAAACGTGGCTGTTGGACTTCTGTATCGTCCCACAAGTGCAAAGATATTTGCAGCACCTCTGCCTGTATTGCACACTCAAACTCATTTTTACTAAGCCATTATACTAGCAAACACTGCTGCCAGTTTAAGGGCCGTAGTTGCATTGTCAGTGATAATTATTGTTGTTTATTCTGCTGTTAATAAAGATAGACCACCGCTACAATCTACACCACCTCTCAATTTTTACTACCACATTTTAAGTGCACAATCTTGTCGCAATCAAAATGAGTGGCAAAATGACAGATGCTGGTGGAAAGGGTAAGAGGTGTGTTGGAAAAGGAAAAAAAGCGTTTGTCCGTGGGGAAGGTGGCAAAGCTCCATTAACATCTGCTGAAGATAGACCATCTTCCAGCAAAAGTAAGATGTCTACTACTTACCATGGACAATCCGATGTGGTCCCTTTTTTACGGACACGGACAACTGGAACAAAGGTAGATGATGGCCAAAAAAGGAAAATGCTTGAATGGATCTCAAATGGTCCAACAAGTGCCCTCTCCGCCACCTCAACTACCGCATCCAAAAAACACCAGTCCTCTGAGTTGTCATCCCAATCAAACTTGCTTTATCCCAGCTCTGAAGTCTCCATCCGCCCTGCACAGTATGGTGGAACTAAGATGGCTGAGCTGAGTCTGCAGAGCTGTTCAGTCACACTATAGCCTGGGAATCAGAGGTCTGCTCCCAAGCTACAGTGAGCACAGACCAGGAAATGTTCTGCAGTGATGCCCAGAACCTTTGTGACTCTGATTCAGGCCGTGAAGACCAAGTTTCTGAGCATAATGTTGACCCTTTTTCACCAACTGTAACACCTGTTTTTATAGACAATGAGGAACACACTGATGTCGATGAGACGCAGATACCAGATTGGGATGACAACTTAAATATTCGGTCAGGGCAAGAAGAGGCTCGGTCTGAGGGTGAGGGGATTGCAAACACAACAATTGATGAGGAAGTTCTAGATCCCACCTACTGTCAACCCACAGTCAGGCACTCGAGGAGGTCAACAGAGGTGGTGGAAGAGGATGCAACTGATGACGAAGTTACCTTGCGCCTTCCTGAACAGAGTCGGAGTACTGGTAGCACGTCTACAACTGCATCCTCAGCCACCACTCTGCCTCTGAGCACTAGTCGGGGTGGATCAACAGGTCGCATGCCCTCTAAGCCTTGCCTAGCCTGGTCCTTTTTTGACATAGCAAAAGATCGCCCAAATTATTTGATCTGTAAAATTTGTCATGATTCTGTTAGTAGAGGTCAAAACCTCAGCAGTTTGACAACTTCTTCCATGAATCGTCACATGAATAAATATCATATGTCCCGGTGGGAAGCTCACCGTGCTGCAATGCGGCCTAGCGGAGCGAACCATCCACCGCCTGCCCCTTCTAGTGCATCCGCGCGCTCTTCATCTTCTAGGACTGTGGGGACAGCTGTCACACCTGGTTTTCCACGCACAACTTCCACCACTGTAACCGCAACAGGCAGTTTGCTTGGTAGGTCGCCAGTTGGTTTGGAAGGGGAAACAAGTGCGTGTGTACAGCTCTCTCAGACATCGATAGCACCAACGTTGAATGAAGGCAACATCATGTCTCCGCCTGCACTTTCCTCACAAAGCTGCATTTTTCCAGGGACACCCTACTCAACACCGTCTACACACAGCAGCCAGATCTCTGTCCCTCAGATGTGGACAAATAAAAGGCCATTTCCTGCGACCCATGACAAAGCTAAGAGGTTGACTTTATCCCTCTGGAAGCTCTTGGCTACCGAAATGCTGCCTTTCCGCCTGGTGGACACACAGGATTTTAGAGACCTTATGTCTGTCGCTGTGCCCCAGTACCAGATGCCCAGTCGCCACTACTTCTCTAAGAAAGGTGTGCCCGCGCTACACCAGCATGTCGCACACAACATCACCGGTTCCTTGAGAAACTCTGTGTGTCAACGGGTGCATTTCACCACCGATACTTGGACCAGTAAGCATGGACAGGGACGTTACATGTCGCTGACTGGGCACTGGGTAACTATGGTGATAGATGGTGAAGGGTCTGCTGCACAAGTCTTGCCGTCCCCACGACTTGTGTGTCAATCCTCTGTCTGTCCAAGTTCCGCCACTGCTTCTGCCTCCTCCACCTCATCTGGGTCCTCCACCTCCGCCCCAAGCCTGCCTGGTCAGGCCACCAGCGTTCTCACTGCGCAGAAGGAATCATGCACCCCTCATTACTATGCTGGCAGCAGAGCGCAACGGCATTAGGCGGTCTTTAGCTTGACATGTCTTGGGAATAAGAGTCACACAGCGGCTGAGTTGTGGGCAGCTCTGGAGACTGAGTTTGGTAAATGGTTGTCTCCACTCAACCTGCAGCCTGGTAAGGCCGTGTGCGACAATGCTGCAAACCTGGGTGCGGCCCTTCGCCTGGGCAAGGTGACACACGTGCCTTGTATGGCTCACGTGTTGAACCTTGTTGTCCAGCAATTTTTAACACACTATCCCGGCCTAAGTGGCCTTCTGAACAGGGCACGAAAACTGTCTGCTCACTTCCGCCGTTCAACCGCCGCAGCTGAGCGACTTGCATCGCTCCAGAAGTCTTTCGGCCTGCCGGTTCATCGCCTGAAATGCGATGTGGCGACACGTTGGAATTCGACTCTCCACATGTTACAGCGACTGTGGCAGCACCGGCGGGCCCTGGTGCAATACGTCATGACGTATAGCCTGGGCCAACGAGATGCAGAGGTGGGGCAGA
This sequence comes from Anomaloglossus baeobatrachus, assembly GCF_048569485.1. Classification (NCBI taxonomy): domain Eukaryota; kingdom Metazoa; phylum Chordata; class Amphibia; order Anura; family Aromobatidae; genus Anomaloglossus; species Anomaloglossus baeobatrachus. The sequence goes on along the minus strand of NC_134353.1, from coordinate 230,002,208 downwards.
TCACCCTGATGGAGTGGTCTCAGATCAAGGACCTATGCACCCTTCTGCACAGTTTCGACATGGCGACGAATATGTTTAGCGCTGACAATGCCATTATCAGCATGACAATTCCAGTCATTTACATGCTGGAGCACACGCTAAACACTATTCGGAGTCAGGGGGTGGGACAACAGAAAGGGGAGGAACTACAGGAGGATTCATATGCGCAAGGGACAACAACATCACCAAGGTCCAGACGTTCATCATCACCAACGCGGCAGGCATGGGACCATGGGGGACAGGGATCAACAAGGGCGCATGGTAGCAGGCGAAATGTTGAGGAAGGTGCAGAAGAACATGAAGAAATTGATGACGAACTGTCCATGGACATGGAAGACTCAGCGGATGAGGGAGACCTTGGTCAAATTTCAGTTGAAAGAGGTTGGGGGGAGATGTCAGAGGAAGAAAGAATGGTTAGCACCTCTATGCCACAAACACAGCGTGGACTTAGTCCGCATGGCTGCGCAAGACACATGAGCGCCTTCTTGCTGCACTACCTCCAACATGACCCTCGTATTGTCAAAATTAGAAGTGATGATGAATACTGGCTTGCCACACTATTAGATCCCCGGTACAAGTCCAAATTTTGTGACATAATTCCAGCCATAGAAAGGGACGCACGTATGCAGGAGTATCAGCAGAAGCTGTTACTCGATCTTAGCTCGGCTTTTCCACCAAACAACCGTGCAGGTGCAGGAAGTGAATCTCCCAGTTGTAACTTGACAAACTTGGGACGGTCTCGTCATCTTCAACAGTCTACCCGTACCAGTAGCACAGTATCTGGTGCTGGTAACAGCAATTTTATGGAATCTTTTCATAATTTTTTTAGCCCATCCTTTGCAAGGCCACCAGAGACAACAAGTCTGACACATAGTCAACGGCTGGAGTGGATGATACAGGAGTATCTCCAAATGAACATTGATGCCATGACTTTGCAAATGGAGCCTTGCTCATTTTGGGCTTCAAATCTTGAAAAATGGCCAGAGCTCTCCAGTTACACCTTGGAGATTTTGTCGTGTCCAGCTGCCAGCGTTGTCTCTGAACGTGTCTTCAGTGCTGCTGGGTGTGTGCTGACAGATAAGTGCACGCATCTGTCCAGTGACAATGTGGACAGACTAACGTTCATCTAAATAAACAAGTCATGGATCCACAAGGAATTTACTACCCCTGTGTCATCCTGGGGAGAGTAAATGCTTGTGGATTTGGAATGTGCTTGATGCAAATCAAAACATCCTGTTTGCAACTAGGGCACAAGTGCTCCCACTGATGGGGTGTCTGTGTGGCCCAATTTTTTAAAAAAAGGGAGAGTCCGCTTGGAGTAACCCTTGCTTGCTGTGGTTTTTAAAAGTAGCCAAGATGAACAAGTCATGGTTCAGCAAAGACTTTATCTACCTACCCCGGTGTCATCCTGGGGACGGTTAAGAATGGCGTATTTTTGAATGTGCTTGATGCAAATCTAGCTGTGAAGTGTACAACTGGGGCACAACTGCTGCCACTGAAGGGGTGGGAGTGTGTGGGGCCCAATTTTTGGAAAAAAGGGAGACTCCGTTTGGAGTAACCCTTGCTTACAGTGTTTTTAAAAAGGAACCAAGATGAACAAGTCATGGTTCAGCAAAGACTTTTTCTACCTACCCCAGTGTCATCCTGGGGACGGTTAAGAATGGCATATTTTTGAATGTGCTTGATGCAAATCTAGCTGTGAAGTGTACAACTGGGGCACAACTGCTGCCACTGAAGGGGTGGGTGTGTGTGGGGCCCAATTTTTGGAAAAAAGGGAGACTCCGCTTGGAGTAACCCTTGCTTACAGTGTTTTTAAAAAGGAGCCAAGATGAACAAGTCATGGTTCAGCAAAGACTTTATCTACCTACCCCGGTGTCATCCTGGGGACGGTTAAGAATGGCGTATTTTGAATGTGCTTGATGCAAATCTAGCTGTGAAGTGTACAACTGGGGCACAACTGCTGCCACTGAAGGGGTGGGTGTGTGTGTGGCCCAATTTTTGGAAAAAAGGGAGACTCCGCTTGGAGTAACCCTTGCTTACAGTGTATTTAAAAAGGAGCCAAGATGAACAAGTCATGGTTCAGCAAAGACGTTATCTACCTACCTCGGTGTCATCCTGGGGACGGTTAAGAATGGCGTATTTTTGAATGTGCTTGATGCAAATCTAGCTGTGAAGTGTACAACTGGGGCACAACTGCTGCCACTGAAGGGGTGGGTGTGTGTGGCCCAATTTTTGGAAAAAAGGGAGACTCCGCTTGGAGTAACCCTTGCTTACATTGTTTTTAAAAATGATCTAAGATGAACAGAGATGGGATCAGGAAAGACTTAGCTACCTACCCCGGTGTCATCCTGGGGACGGTTAAGGATGGCGTATTTTTGAATGTGCTTGATGCAAATCTAGCTGTGAAGTGTACAACTGGGGCACAACTGCTGCCACTGAAGGGGTGGGTGTGTGTGGGGCCCAATTTTTGGAAAAAAGGGAGGCTTCGCTTGGAGTAACCCTTGCTTACAGTGTTTTTAAAAAGGAGCCAAAATGAACAAGTCATGGTTCAGCAAAGACTTTATCTACCTACCCCGGATTCATCCTGGGCACGGTTAAGAATGGCGTATTTTTGAATGTGCTTGATGCAAATCTAGCTGTGAAGTGTACAACTGGGGCACAACTGCTGCCACTGAAGGGGTGGGTGTGTGTGGGGCCCAATTTTTGGAAAAATGGGAGACTCCGCTTGGAGCAACCCTTGCTTACAGTGTTTTTAAAAATGATCCAAGATGAACAGAGCTGGGATCAGGAAAGACTTAGCTACCTACCCCGGTGTCATCCTGGGGACGGTTAAGGATGGCGTATTTTTGAATGTGCTTGATGCAAATCTAGCTGTGAAGTGTACAACTGGGGCACAACTGCTGCCACTGAAGGGGTGGGTGTGTGTGGGGCCCAATTTTTCGAAAAAAGGGAGACTCCGCTTGGAGTAACCCTTGCTTACAGTGTTTTTAAAAAGGAGCCAAGATGAATAAGTCATGGTTCAGCAAAGACTTTATCTACCTACCCCGGTGTCATCCTGGGGACGGTTAAGAATGGCGTATTTTTGAATGTGCTTGATGCAAATCTAGCTGTGAAGTGTACAACTGGGGCACAACTGCTGCCACTGAAGGGGTGGGTGTGTGTGGGGCCCAATTTTTGGAAAAAAGGGAGCCTCCGCTTGGATTAACCCTTGCTTACAGTGTTTTTAAAAAGGAGCCAAGATGAACAAGTCATGGTTCAGCAAAGACTTTATCTACCTACCCCGGTGTCATCCTGCTGACGGTTAAGAATGGCGTATTTTTGAATGTGCTTGATGCAAATCTAGCTGTGAAGTTTACAACTGGGGCACAACTGCTGCCACTGAAGGGGTGGGTGTGTGTGGGGCCCAATTTTTGGAAAAAAGGTAGACTGCGCTTGGAGTAACCCTTGCTTACAGTGTTTTTAAAAAGGAGCCAAGATGAACAGAGCTGGGATCAGGAAAGACTTAGCTACTTACCCCGGTGTCATCCTTTGGACGGTTAAGGATGGCGTATTTTTGAATGTGCTTGATGCAAATGTACCTGTGAAGTGTACATCTGGGGCACAAGTGCTGCCACTGAAAGGGGTGGGTGTCTGTGTGGCCCAATTTTTGGAAAAAAGGGAGACTCTGCTTGGAGTCACCTTGAGGTGTATTACATGATTTTAAAAGGTCGTGCCATGCCTATATCTGTGTCTCCTCCTCTTTTTCCTTGTACAGCTCTTTTGTTTTCGCATGAGTATATGTCCTTGTCACTTTCCCATGTGTTTGTGTTGTGTTGTGAGTTGTTTGTCACCTTTTGGATACCTTTGAGGGTGTTTTCTAGGTGTTTTTATGTGTTTGTGAATGCCTGCCATTGTTTCCTATGCGGTTCGAGTTCGGTTCGTCGAACGTTCGACGAACCGAACTTGAACGGGACCTCTGTTCGACGAACCGAACTCGAGCCGAACCACGACCGGTTCGCTCATCTCTAGTAGTAATCTGTGGTCTGGTCATGTTGTGGCAATATTTTTCCTTTTTATTTGGTATTATTCTGTCACTATGTGGTAGTAATATGTGGTCTGGTCACAGTGTGCTGGTATTTCCTCCTTGCATTTAGTTTTTTTAGCCACTAGGTGGCCGTAATGTGTGGTTTGATCATGGTGTGGTGGTATTTCTCCCTTGTATGTTGTATTATTGGACTTGTTATAGTGGTTTGTGTTGTGTATGGAAGTGATTTGTTCTTTCTGATATCAATAAGTGGAAGATTCTTTATTTCCAATAGAGATTAAATACTCCGATGTTTTACCCCTCCCTATCCTGTGACTATTACAAAGTAGCAGATATGCACTTACAGAGGTTCTGCAGTGAAAACAAGTAATTATTTCTTCTAAGGCTAAGTTCACATGTTCAGTATTTGGCCAGTATTTTACCCCAGTATTTGTAGCCAAAACCAGGAATGAGTGAATAATGCAGAAGTGGTGCATGTATTTCTATTATACAGTACTTTCTCTAATTGTTCCAATCCTGATTTTGGATTACAAATACTGAGGCAAAAAAATAACTCAACAAATACTCAACGCGTGCATATAGCCTAAGGATAAGTGATAAGTTATTGATTGGTGGGTGTCTGACTGCTGGGACCAGCACGATTGACAGAAAATGCAACTTTTTTCCCCATTAAACTGGAGTTCATGTACGACTTGACCACCGATCTGTTTACTATCTCAGTGGCTGCCGAGTGCTGTTCTTGGTTTTTCTGGCAGCCCCAAAGAGGATGAATGCCACTGAGGTCAGACATCTGACCTGCACCTGCATGTTATAAAGAGGACCAAAGTGCTCCATCAGGGATAAAAGTTCCTCATTCTTCTGATCGGTGCAGTTTCTGCTGGTTGGATGCCAGCAGTCAATAAGTTATCACCTATCTAAGCTGTGGATCAGTAATAACTTGTTTTCACCAAAGAACTTCTTTAATGCAAATTACTGTAATTGTACATCACAGTTATTTTGTGCGCACAGTAGATATGGAGGAGTCACCTGTTTTTTAACAGTTGACGCTCCACTATAATGGGAATTATGGCTAAACGGTATTTACATGTAGCTGAAGAGAGGACCACTATAGTCAATTCCCCCTGTGGGCCCCAGACATCCCTGTCTGACCCTGAATGTGCATGTAGTTAATAAAAAAAACTCGGCATGGAGGTTGTTGCAAACATCTTGGCTAAGTAGCCACAGATTGGTTGTAGACTTGCGCACATCTTTCTTTTTCTTCATGTAATCCCAAACAGACTTGATGTTGTTGAGATCGGGGCTTTGTGCAGTCTATATCAACATTTCAAGAGCACTTTGTTATTCTTTACTCTGAAGATAGTTTTTATTGTCATTGGTTGTATGTTTGGGGTCATTATCCTCTGGCAGAATAAATTTGGAGCTAATTACATGCTTTGATGATGGTATTGCATTTGCTTGTATTGCTCAGGATTAAGAACACTAAAAAATGGCAACATTGAGGACTGTGAACGGAGTAGTCAACCAAGAAAACAGTGCAGAAGATGAAGGTCAAATCATGTTTACTTCCCTTCTAAATCAGATGTCCACCCATGCATTTTCTAAAGGCCACTTTACACGCAGCGACATAGCTAGGGATGTCGCTGCCGATCGCACCCGCCCCCGTTGTTTGTGCGTCACGGGCAAATCTCTGCCTGTGGCGCACAATATCGCTAGGCCCCGTCACACTTACCTTCCCTGCGACGTTGCTGTGGCCGGCGAGCAGCCTCTTTTCCAAGGGAGCGGTTCGTGCGGCGTCACAGCGACATCACACGGCAGGTGTCCAATAGAAGTGAAGGGGCAGAGAGCAGCCGCATAACAGACACGTCCACCTCATTGCCAGAGGACGCAGGTACAATGATGTTTGTTGTTCCTGGGGTTTCACACGTAGCGATGTGTGCTGCCTCAGGAACGATGAACAACCTGCATCCAAAAGCAGCAACGATATTTGGGATTAGAACGACATGTCAACAATCAACGATTAGGTATTTCTGATCGTTAGCGGTTGCTCGTACGTGTCACACGCAACAACGTCGCTAACGAGGCCGCATGTGTGTCACGAATTTCGTGACCTCAACGAAATCTCATTATTATTCAAAGAAGTCTGGCCAAAAATGGTCTTCATCGAAGAGCCATACACAAAAGCATACTAACTGAGTATAGAAAAGTCATAGCATGTGCTCCAGACTGATGAGTCAAAATTTGAAATACTTGGGTGTGACAGAAGACAATTTGTTCAGCTGGAGAGCAGTACAATAATAATTGTCTTCAGGTAATCATGAAGCATGGTGTAGGTTCCTTGTAAGTAGTGATGAGCAAACCCAAGGATTTTGGGGTATGCCGAACCAACACGGGAAAAAAATTGGGATCAGCGAGCAAGCGGGATGCCAAACTTAACTCCGAGAAACAAACCATATACAAGCCAATGAAGACGAGATGTTTGGGGCTGTAAAATGGCAGTACAAAGCACTGGCGGACTGTGATGGAAGTTAAATGGTAGTAAGAGCAGAATAGTTATGCATACTGTGTTTTCTGGAGGATCACGCTGCAGTCAGACTCTCTTCTGGGCCTGCTAATTAAGGTTCATAAATATTTGCTGCTTTCCCTAACCACTCTCTGTGCCTGTGTCTGCGTCTGTGATTGCTTGCAGTGAGTTTCCTGTATAGTAGTTGAAAAAGAATGAAAGAATTAAAAAACAAATTACATAGGCTGAATTTTACTGTGGCTGAATATAAAAATAGAGGGGAAAAAAAATGTAAGGTCCCCCCCCATTTTTTAAGTCAAGCCAAGATAAAGCAGACAGGTGGTGGCTGGTATTATCAGGATAGGAGGAACCATGGATATTTGCCCTCCAGCCTAAAAATACCAGTCCACAACTGTCCATAATTCTCACATCCATTAGATACAATAATTCTGGGCTTTACGTTAAACACCCAATTGTCGTGGTGCGGAAGCAATACGGGTAATATAAGGGGTTAATTAAAGCTGTGATTAGCTACCATCAAGTCCTAGATTAGTATTGGGATGTGTCTATGAGACCCCCATTACTAATCCCTTAAGTGAAAAGAAAAAACACAAACACTGAAAAAATCCTTTATTTGAATTAAAATACACACTTTCTCATTCCCACATTTATTAACCCCCCAAAGAACCTTGAAGATCCAATGTAATCCATACAAAGACCCACAAAGATCTTTAGCTCTGCTACATGCAGAGCTTGGAGAGAGGGGAAACACGTCCGCTCTCTTCAGGCTTTGGAAATTACTGACAGCAGCGGGGGAGCCTGGATGTGAGCAGGAGCATCACTCAGTTCACCGAAGGTCACAGCCGGGTTCCCACGGTATGACTTGCAATGACCTTACTGCCAGCCTGTCGGACTGCGAGAAATTGCTGTGGCCTACAATCTGACAGTATAGCACCAGCTTCAAAATGAAAATGCTGCTGGTTCGACAATCCAGCAGCATTTTCACTTTTAAGCCACTGTCGGACTGTCAGGTTGCGGGTCATGTCCTAGTAGAAAACCATGGGTTTTTTTGCCAAGAGATGCATATCTAGTGCGGCAATTTATACACCACATTCTTACACCAAATCTGCATCTCCTGCCAAAGAAATCATCAAAACCTTATCAAAGCCGCATTGCACTTAGATGCATTTTTTTTCCCAGAAGATGCAGATTTGAAGCAGGAATTTGTTGTATAAATTTAAGCAACAAATCTGCATTTCTTGGCAAAAAAACCCACACAAAAACGAGTTTAATGTCGTTTCAGTGCAGTTTTCTGCCGGGAGATGCAACTTTGGTGCAGTATTCTTCAGACATTTCAGCACCAAATTAGCAGCAGCTGGCAGAAAACCACACTTTTTTGCCAAGAGATGCAGTTTTGGTGCTGTAATTTATATAGCAAATTCCTGCACCAAATCTGCATCTCCTGGAAATGGCATCGATACCACATCAATACCACATTGCATTTTGATGCTATATTTTGACAGAAGATGCACACATGGTTTAGGAATTTAGTTTATAAATATCAGCTCCAAATCTGCATTACTTGGCCAAAACACGTGGGTTTTCTGCCAGGAGATGCAGGTTTGATTGAACTCAGTTCACCTGAGGTGAGTTCACTTAGTTCAATGAGGTCACCTGAGGTGAGTTCACCTGTGGTCACAGGTTGTGTACTGTGGGAACATCTAGCTGTGATCGCCCATAAACTCAGTGACGTCACAGCTGAAGCTCAGTCAATCTCTTCCTGCAGCCACAGCGTGCAATCATGTTCTGTGCTCGCGCGCTGCCACTTCAGAATATAGCAGAGCAGGGATCATTGTGGTACCTCATGTGATTTAAGTCAGACCTGGTTGATTATGGAGTTAATAAATTGGAGAAAGAGGGTGTTTTTTTGTATTTTATTTCAAAAAAAGTTATTTTGATGTTTGTGTTTATTTCTTTTCACTTACAGAATTAGTAATGGGGGTTTAATAGACTGTATGTCTGAACAGGAATCGGATGTACAGTTAAAAGTCTGTGTTCGTTGTTCAACACCTTGTGTTCGGTACGGACACCGAACTTTAAATTTCAGTTTTGCTCATCCCTACTTGTAGGTTAAGGGCTGCATTTCAGCTAATAGAGTTTTGGATGTGGTCAGGACTAAAGGGCACTTTCCACGCTGCAATATCGCTATCGATATCGCTAGCAAGCGTACCCGCCCCCGTCGGTTGTGTGTCACGGGCAAATCGCTGCTTATGGCGCACAACATCGCTTATACCCGTCACACGGACTTACCTTCCCTGTGACGTCGCTCTGGCCGGTGAACCACCTCCTTTCTAAGGGGGTGATTCGTGCAGTATCACAGCGACGTCACACAGCAGCTGTCCAATAGAAGTGGAGGGGCAGAGATGAGAGGGCGGAATATCCCGCCCACCTCCTTCCTTCCTCATTGCCGGTGGACGCAGGTAAGGAGATGTTCGTCGTTCCTGCGGTGTCACACATAGCAATGTGTGCTGCCGCAGGAACGACGAACAACATCGTACCTGCAGCAGCAACGATATTATGAAAAGGAGTGACGTGTCAACGATCAACGATTTTTGACGTTTTTGCGATTGTTGATCGTCGCTCCTTGGTGTCACGCGCTGAGATGTCGCTAACGACGCCGGATGTGCGTCACTAACGACGTGACCCCGATGATATATCGTTAGCGATGTGTCAGCGTGTAAAGCACGCAGGGATCACCCAGGCATGCTCCATGCTGAACAGCACATGGATCATATCACACACCCGGTCTGGCCGGAGGTAGCATACTACTGCTGTTTCCTGCATTAGTGTCTTTAGGCATAGTTCCTTATGCCAATATCCACATAAATACATAAGGAGATTTGAATATAATTTAATCCCAGTACTGAATTTTTTACCCTGCCTGACCATCTACATCACATCACGGCCATATGTGGAATAAAGCTCTGTATATCTACAATTAAGTATTGCAATTGCTGAAGAGAACTATACAACAGATATCACATTTGCAGGGGCTCTCCCGACGTATATATGTCCATTTTCCTTACGAATATATATATACCAACAGATAACTTATGCCTTACATGTGATAATAGTCCAGTTTGACGAAGGCCCAAAGGCCGAAACGTCGACTTTTTTGGACAAATACATGTGTCATCTGTTATCAAGATTTTTTGATCAATAAAAATACCTGATTACGCAACCTGTTTCCATTCTTGTGGGGTATACAGTATGTCGGAGTTCTCTCTCCAAATTTGATATAAAATTTTCTCCTGAGCACCTGTGATTCAGTGACGCAGAGCTTCCTCCCAGATATTCTGATACTCATTCAAACTCACCCTTGGCAAATAATAGATGTGGGCAATATGAAAATCACACCAGAAAGTTGAAAAAAAGGGGAGAAGTTGACTCAATCTCTGCACTGTGTGTCTTTGTTTGCCACACTAAGCTTCTAGAACAGAAAGAGGAGCAGAGAACTGTCTGATGACTTCAGAACCAAAAGTGATCAGTACTGTAAGTGAAATTGGCCGCCACATAGAAACACATAAAGCACATCTGTCATTTTAATGATAATTTCATTAATCAATGGTACACTTAAAAATAATCAACTTTGTGATATATGTTTTCAGATAAGTTTGCTTTGTCTTTGTCAGAATTGATCAGAGATTATCAAAATTCTCAGTTCTGAGGGTACAATGTGTACTCAGTGAAGACTAGCGATGAACAAACCTGAATTTTAGTGTTCGATATTAGTACCGAACACAGACTTTACAAATAAAACATATTTTTGGTTTGGATTTTGGGTGGTTTACATATGCAGACTACTCAATCAAGTATCGCTGTTCTCAGGTACGCTCAGTACTCAACCTAATGCAAGCCACTTGCAGTGTTTGAAAGACTCCCACTGGCTGTAACAACAGTTATTGGATATAGTGTGCACCCCCCATAAAAAATGGAAAAACCCCACTCACCCGCCCCCGGAAGTGACCTGCTTATGGCAGGCTGAATGTGGGTGGAGACCTGAACTGCCCAATTAGTGACTTCCGTTTGGGTTCAGGTCAAGTCCAGGTCCCAAAACAACTTTTTCCAAAGTCCGATTGAACCCATTGAACTGAACTTCCACAGGTCCGCTCATCTGTTACACCTGGTGAACTGATAAATCTCATGTTACAGTTGAGGGCTTTCCCTTTTACAAATTCTAGATAAAAAAGTAGACATTATCAATTTATTGCCTTAAGAAATAACAGAGAAATCTTAAAACTTTGTCATTTCTTTCCTATCTGAAGAATTTAATCCATTCCACTAATATATGACCCACAGTTAAAGATGTAAGGTTATCTGATCTTTTTTTGGTATGGATTTGAAATATTATAAATTATTATTTTCAAAGTTTTTATGCTTTATATATTGCCCCATTCCAATATTGTGTATGATCGAATAGTTTAAACTTTGTAAGATGAAATAATGTAATATACAGTAACATTGATGGTAATATTATTTGAATTGTATGAAAGATTTTGAGCATAAGTCTTAAAGCTGATTGATCTATGAACCATGTCTAACACATCTGGGATTCCACAGTATGGTTTAATACAGATTCATATTATTAAAAAGTGGAGTTGTATAGACCTACAGCTAAATGTCATTCATTCTTTTTCTTTTTTTTTATTATTTCTATATCTTGTACTATAGGGTAAGACTTTCATAAATCTCTGTACTTTGATTTGATACTAACTCAAGGGAAATTATTATGAGGCTTTGGTTCTAACAAAAGTGCCCATATAGCTAGAATTTTCATTAGCACTTTTTTTTTTTAGAAGTAGAAGAGGTCAAGATCAAACATATGATAGTAAAGAATGTCAGGCGTCAAAAGAAAAGCCAAAATGCGATGAAATGGGAAACTTTAAGTTTATATCTTTATTCTTAAATAATATTTTGTATCAGATATAGCAAAGCTTAAATGAAACTGTGTAAAAATACTCTTAATTCGCTTTTGTCAATACTATATAATTTCAATCAGCGATTGTTAAAAATCTGGTCGATTTAGTTCAAACCATATTTAATAGTTAAGTCATGTCAATGTCCAAAATATCTGCTATGCTGCAGTCAATGAAATATTGAGAATGTCCATCAAATGTAAAATGTTTTATTATACTGTGTAAATTACATAGTAGGATGGATGAATGCCAGGAACACCACAGAGCAAAGTTCTTCCAATCTTTTCAGCAGATCCGGCAATCACAATTATTATATGTTGCAAGCATGTAATCAGTAGGATTATGCCCAGTAGATTATACATAGCAAAACACACACACAAGCTTTATATATATATATATATAAATATTATAATATTATTATATATACAATATTCAAGTGTTTGGCACCTTTTAACATCTTAAGCTAAGAAAATGCAGATGGGTTGGTCATTTTCCTTGTAAGGGGTACCATAACAGCCAGTCATCCAACAACAAACTGGACATTCACAATGGCATCATCTATATCAAAAGTGTTACATTTTATTAATTATTAAACTAAATGTTGTCCTTTGTTGTGACAGATTTAGCACTGCATGTGCCTTCTTTGATGTATTCTTAGTTTTTCACATGGAGTAAAACAAGGCCACTTTTCCTTTTAATAGTTTGCGTGGAGTTGAGATGTTAGTTTTTTGTATCAATTGAAACTAATCGCATTATATAAATGTTGCAGAATCCTGGCCCTGAAGTAAGGCATGTCAACTTTAGAAACTCACACACACACGTGGTCAAAATTGTTGGTACCCCTCGTTTAATGAAAGAAAAACCCACAATGGTCACAGAAATAACTTGAATCTGACAAAAATAAAAAAATGAACAAATGAAAGTCAGACATTGCTTTTCAACCATACTTCCACAGAATGTTTAAAAAATACCGTAAAGCAGTGTTTCTCAACTCCAGTCCTCAAGAGCCATCAACAGATCATGTTTTCCGGTTTTCCTCAATATTAGACAAGGAATAATTCCATCACCTGTGCAACATTAATGAACACCTGAAAACCTGATTGAGGAAAACCTGAAAACATGATCTGTTGGTGGGTTTTGAGAACTGGAGTTGAGAAACACTGCCGTAAAGTGATGGCCAGGTGGCCACTACCTTACTGAACTCGCAAGATGCAAAATGCACAAAAAAATTCCTTAGATTGAAAATCTTAATTTTTGAAAAATTTTAGAATTCAATTCTACTCAAATGTATTCAATCATTTCTTGGATATTGTCAACTTTTGATTTAATTTTATAGCTTTTTTTAATACTATCAGCTATAGATGTATACATATCAAGCTGCTTCTCCTGCAATAGTGAAGAACTTAGCATTAACAAAGAAACTATTAGGTCCAATGTTGTATCTTCAAGGTTAGAGAAATTTCTGAAGCAGTTCACTAAATATCCACATAAAATTGTACAGGCCACTAAATCTTATTTACCAACAATAAAAAGAAGTGAATGATTTCTCATTTCGTGTATGTTTTCCTGACATGTATAGAATGTACTGGTATAGATCTAAACACTTCTCGCTTGGGGAGTGTTTGTTATATAGGAGAAAAGGAGAGAGAGATATTTGCAGCATGGTGGCTGAGTGGTTAGCATGGCAGTCTTGCAGTGTTGGGCTCCTGGGGTCAAATACCACTAAGGACATTTGCAAGGAGTTTGTATGTTTCCCCAATGCTTGTGTGGGTTTCTTCTGGTTACTCCCACACTCTAAAGACATACTGAAAGGGAATCTAGATTGTGAGCTACAATGGGGACAGTGATGGTAATCTCTGTAAAGTGCTGTGGATTATATTCGCACTAAATAACAAATACACAATAAATAAATATAGGCAAGACGAACAACGTGAGACATTGCTCCAGGGCACAATTCACAAACAGTACTCCTTCCCCTGGATATTTTAAACAAGGAATGAAATCGTACATACCTGGAAGGCTTCATAAGACAGATTGTATACTCGTAATATTTACATGTTCTAGCTAAGTCTACACAGCAAAGAGAGAGCTAATAATGAAATAATGTACATCCTATAATTTTTATTTAGAAATGTATAAAACACCAAGTTGTTAAACACTTCAAACAAAGATGTCCTAAAATGAGAAAATTAGTTGCTGCTAAGAGATTCCAATATATAATGGACTTGGTGTGTAGTACACCAGGTAAGAGTATTTAGCCGGTGTATTGTCAGCTATTGTCAGTTCTCTGACTCAATATGCATTATGTAAAAAGTCACTGGATGTAAACAGATGGCATCACTGCTCACAATTCTTCAATGCACAGTATACAGTCCCCTTTCCTCTGTTTCTGGGAGCTGTATAGTGAGGTTCTAGGCACTCACACATGCTACTTTGGACATCTCATATAAGTGTTTTTATCAATCTAAAGCTCATATCGGCATTGGAGATGAGCGGATCTTTTGAAATTCAAATTAGTTGACTTTACTGAATTTAAAAAAATATTGATTCATGGCAAATACATTTCATGAATCTTAAAACTGGAAACTTATAATTGCTTCTAAAATACACATGGGAAAAGAAAAGAGAGAGAGAGAAAAAGACAAAGAGGACCCTGCTGGCTATAATAGCTTACCCTCTGCAAAAGAAAGATAGAACCACCATGACAATAAGAGCTTAAACTCTGAAGGAGAGAGAGGAAAATGCTGACCATAAGAGTTTACACTCTACAGGAAAGGAAGAATGTACTCTGCTATTTATGAGAGCTTTCACTCTATAGGAGACACAGAGAGGACCCTGCTGACCATAAGAGTTTACACTGTGCAGAAGAGAAATAGGACCACCCTGACTATAAGAGCTTACACTCTGAAGGAGAGAGAGAGTACAATGCTGATTATGAGAATTTACACTCTACAGGAGAGAAAGAGTGGACCTTGCTGACCATAAGACATAAGAGCTTACACTTTACAGAAGAGAGATAGATAGAGAGGATCCCATTGACCATAACAGCTTATACTCTACAAAAGAGAGACAGGACTACTCTGATGATAAGAACTTACATTCTTAAGCAGAGAAAAAGGACAATGCTGACCATTAGAGTTTACACTCTACAGCAGAGAGAGAAAAAAAACCCTGCTGACCATAAGAACTTACACTCTACAGGAGAGACTGTCAAGGGTGTGTCACAAGTAACAGACAGTCATGGGATTTATGGTTATAGAAGTTAAAAGAAAAAAGTATTGGTACCGAGTTAGCCAGTTGAAAAATGATTGATTGCTCTCTGTGAGAGAATTTTTTTTTTTATATTTTTGTAGTTGTGATACCTTTTAATGGGTAACTAAAATAAAATAAAATGGTGTTACAAAGCAAGCTTTTAAGACTTCTCAGGCCTCTTCATCAGGCATGGTATGACAAAATATATGAAGAAACACAAATATATACACAAACAGAGCAGAGGGATGGTATAATAAAAGAACATTTGAATAAACAAACACTAAGCTTAGAGAGTGATTCCTTAATTAACTTTGATTAGTTGTGTGACAGTTTTAGTGTCCCAATATCCATGAAGAATCAGAGGCATGGTGCCCTCAGTCTCTGGAACAGACCCCACAGATTTTGTAGTTTGTCATAAATCCTCCTGACAGGCTGAGCCCTGTGTAAACAGAGGTAAACATTGTAATGAATTTGTATTACCACACCCTTCAATGGTTCTGTGATTTGGAGTTGCCTTTTAATATGACAACTTTCATGTGGTTTATGTTGTGTCCTGAAGCACAGAAATGTTTGGCCACAGGTAAATGGGTCTTTTGTCCATAATTGTGTGGCGGTGAGATCTCATTCTTGCTCTCAGTCTCTGTCCTAATTCTCCAACATTGTGACCCCCAATAAGACATATAGTGCACAGGATTAAGTACACCACATTGGAAGAGGAACATGTATTTACATGTCCCAGGAATATTATAGTCCTTCTGTGTGTTAGGGATCTGTATCCGGTCTTTGGTCTCTACATGAGAGCAGGTTTTGCAGCTCTTTATATTGCAATAAAAAGTTCTTCTTGATGTGTCTGAGGGCATTGAGCTTTGGATCATGATACTTCTTAAATTAGGAGGTTGCCTATAACATAGCAATGGAGGATGTTTGAATATTGTTTTTAACCGGTTATCCTTGTGTAGAATGTGGTGAAGTTTCTTGGCCATTCTTCTCAGTACATCAAGCTATGGGTTGTAGGTCACCACCAGAGGTACTCGACTATTTTCCTCTTTTTGTTTGTATTGAAGCAGTTCATTTCTAGGGATCCTTGTGGCTCTAATGATTTCATCATCAATAGAGATGGGGTGGTAGCCTTGGTTTAAAAATGTCTCTTTAAGATGGGTTAAGTGTTCATCCCTGTCTACTGGGTTGGAACAGATACGATTATATCTGAGGGCCTAGCTGTACAAAATAGACTTTTTAATGTGTTTGGGATGGAAACTGTCCCATCTGAGGTATTGTGGACGGTCAATACGTATCCAATACACTGATGTCTGGATCCCTTCTGAGTCTGTATTAAGATTCACTAGATTCATCCTCACACAAAACGTCTCTTTTGGCGAGGAGCTTTATCTACAATGCACAGGAACTGCTATGGGAAGCAAAAGGGCACCACAGTATGCCAACATTTTCATGGCTAAACTGTAAAATGACTTTTCAGCATCCTGCTCTCTCAAATCAATGGCCTATTTCCATTACATCGATGACATCATAATGCTCTGGAACGAGTCTGAACAAGAGCTTCTAAAATTCCATGAGAAATTCAATGCATTTCATCCTACCATAAACTTGACATTGGAACACTCAAAAACAGAAATCAACTTCCTGGATACAACCATAAAAATTCAAAATGGTTCAATACAGACATCGGTGTATCGGAAATCTATTGACCTTTCCACATACCTCAGATGGGACAGTTTCCATGCCAAACACATTAAAAAGTCTATTGTCTACAGCCAGATCCCTTGAAGTGAACTGCTTCATTACAAAAAAAAGAGGAAAATAGTCGAGTACCTCTGGTGGTGACCTACAACCCATAGCTCAAGGTACTGAGAAGAATGGCCAAGAAACTTCACCACATTCTACACAAGGATAACCGGTTAAAAACAATATTCAAAGATCCTCCATTGCTATGCTATAGGCAACCTCCTAATTTAAGAAGCATCATGATCCAAAGCTCAATGCCCTCAGACACACCAACTTATCCTTGCAATATAAAGAACTGAAAAACCTGCACTCATGTAGAGACCAAAGACCAGATACAGATCCCTAAAGCCTGCTTTACACCTTACGATCCAGCATATGATATCACCCCCATCGTATGTGCGACACGTTCAATTTGTTGAATGTGCCACACATACGAGTAACCCCCCGTCACACATACTTACCCGTCCATACGACCTCGATGTGGGCGGCGAACGTCCACTTTTTGGAGTGGGAGGGACGTTCGGCGTCACAGCGACTTCACGTGGCAGCCGGCCAATAGAAGCGGAGGGGCGGAGCTGAGCGGGACGTAAACATCCCGCCCACCTCCTTCTTTCCGCATTACTGGCCAGGAGCTGCAGAATGCAGGTAAGATCTGTTCATCGTTCCCGGGGTGTCACACACTGCGATGTGTGCTACCCCGGGTACGATGAACAATCTGACGTTCAATTCATGAGGAATGAACGAGATGCGTGCGATGAACGTTTTACCGTTCAATCGCAATCACACGCTGCTGCAACATACTGCAATGTAACTTACGATGCCGGATGTGCGTCACTTACGACGTGACCCCGCCGACACATTGTAAGATACATTGCAGCGTGTAAAGCGGGCTTTACACACAGAAGGACTATAAGATTCCTGGGACATTCACATGTTCCTCTTCAAATGTGGTGTACTTAATTCTGTGCCCTATATGTCCTATTGGGGGTCTCTATGTTGGAGAAACAGGACAGAGACTGAGAGCAAAAATGAGATCTCACTGCCACACAGTTATGAACAAAAAAAAATATTTACCTGTGGCCAATCATTTTTGTGCTTCAGGACACAACATAAACCACATGAAAGTTGACATATTAAAAGGCAACTTCAGATCACAGAACCATCGAAGGGTATGAGAATGCAAATTCATTGCAATGTTTAAAGGTCCAGTCACACTAAGCAACTTACCAGCGATCCCAACAACGATAGGGATCGCTGGTAAGTTGCTAGGAGGTTGCTGGTGAGATGTCACACTGCGATGCTCCAGCGATCCCACCAGCAACCTGACCTGGCAGGGATCGCTGGAGCGTCGCTACACGAGTTGCTGGTGAGCTCACCAGCAACCAGTGACCAGCCCCCAGCGCCGCGTGGAAGATGCTGCGCTTGGTAACTAAGGTAAATATCGGGTAACCAACCCGATATTTACCTTGGTTACCACCGCACGGAGCTACACGTGCAGGGAGCAGCGCACACTGAGCGCTGGCTCCCTGCTCTCCTAGTTACAGCACACATCGGGTTAATTACCCGATGTGTGCTGTAGCTACATGTGCACAGAGCAGGGAGCAGCGCACAATGCTTAGCGCTGGCTCCCTGCTCTCCTAGCTACAGCACACATCGGGTTAATTAACCCGATGTGTCCTGCAGCTACATGTGCACAGAGCAGGAGCCGGCACTGACAGTGAGAGCGGCGGAGGCTGGTAACAAAGGTAAATATAGGGTAACCAAGGACAGGGCTTCTTGGTTACCCGATGTTTACATTGGTTACCAGCCTCCGCAGAAGCCGGCTCCTGCTGCCGGCACATTTAGTTGTTGCTGTCTCGCTGTCACACACAGCGATCTGTGCTTCACAGCAGGACAGCAACAACTAAAAAATGGCCCAGGACATTCAGCAACAACCAACGACCTCACAGCAGGGGCCAGGTTGTTGCTGGATGTCACACACAGCAACATCGCTAGCAACGTCACAAAAGTTGTTCGTTAGCAGCGATGTTGCTAGCGATGTTGCTTAGTGTGACGGGGCCTTAACTCTGTCCACACAGTACTCAACCTGTCAGAAGGATTTATGACAAACTACAAAATCTGAGGGGTCTGTTCCAGAGACTGCGAGGGCACCAGACCTCTGATCCTATATGGATATAGTGACACTAAAACTTTCACACCACTAATCAAAGCTGATTAAGGATTAACTCTCTAAGCTCAGTGTTTGTTTATTCAAATGTCCATTTATTATACCATGCCTCTGCTCTGTTTGTGTATATATTTGTGTTTCTTCAGATATTTTGTCATACCATGCCTGATGAAGAGACCTGAGAAGTCTCAAAAGCTTGCTTTGTAACACCATTTTATTTTATTTTAGTTAGCTATTAAAAGGTATCACAACTACAAAATTATAATTTTGTTTCTCTCACAGAGAGCAATCAATCATGGCATTAGAAGGTCACAGTGTTTGTCAGCGCAAAATGCTGAGGAGCTGAGCAGTCTTTTGTCCTATAGAAGAAATAGACCATCTGATGTTGGCCAGTCTACCACAGTGTGGGAGCTAGATAAATCTCATACTGACCTGTGTGTGTGTTGATGTATACCTTCCGGAGTATTGGACGTGTACCTGTGGAAGTATTAGACGGATACCTGATGGAGTATTGTAAGGGAATCTGCCAAAGTATTAAATGCATACCTGCCAGAGATTTAACCTACTGTATGGACTTGTACTAACCTGCTGTATTCACCTTGTGCCGAAGCACGGCTGTTTTGTGTTATAGTCCCTCCAAGGTTTATGCAGTTAATAATCCTTGCCTTATTAGACCTAAAACATTGCCAGTATGAATGCTTCCCAATACCTAATACCTACGAACCCTTACAATAGGTGGATGGAATGGAGGATAGCACGGTGATGGTTGCTGGTGTCTGTTATGTGCTACTGATGGTGGCTGTGCATCTGGGCTGGGTTATACTAATACAGCTACATGATCAAGAATCTCTGTAGAGGTATGGATAGAAGGAGAGATGGTGAATCTGACCAAGTCACACAAGTAATGGACCATAGCATTTGCCGACATAGCTCCTACTTCACCTACCCTGCCTGCAATGCTGCTCCTCATTCTGGAAAGGGTCTGCTTTGTGTTATAGTCCATCCGGAATATATGGGGCTAGTAAACCTTGCCTTGTTGGATTTAAAACATAGCTGGTGTGAATGCTGCCCAATAACTAATGCCTATGTGAGAGAATATGTGCTATTACTATACTCAGAACTTTGTCAATCCTCATTCTGCAATATACTCCGTTGTACTTTACAGGGACATTGTATCCTTAACACTTCTGTAACCTGATTAGGACAGTTAAGCTAAAATTTTACATTTTCCCATTTCAGCTAGGATAAAAAATGCTGAAGCAAGATTGAAGAAGACTCCGGGGAGGAATCAAAAAAGAAATGTAATGCCTTGCATCGAAGTCATAATCTGGAAATTACAATTCCGAGCTTGGCTTTCATGCAGAACAAACCAGCAAAAGTATAAGAACAGCAAAACCTAATGATAACATTACCATTTTCAAGTCAGACAAACATAATTAACAAGTTGAAATCAGGCAAAGCAATACATATCCGCTTCTCTTTAGATTGAATATGGGGATGACATTTCGATTCCAAAATTTGCAGGAGCCATAAACTACATCAACTTTGTTTACATGGGATATTACAACTATAAATTATACAAGGTCGAATGTCTGGCAGAACTGTATTTTTCATTTTTGCCTATTTACATTTCCCTCATAAGCAGAAAAGAGCAGAAGGGTCAGTTTAATGTCTGGCTGGGAAATCTGCGAGCAAGAAGGAAAGGTTACTAGACAGTAACATAGTGTTAATAATGTATCTAAAAACACAGTAGGGACTGCTAATAAATTGAAAATACGCTACAGGAGTGAGTGAAAAAGAGGAACAAGAGTGACCAGTCAGGTAGAAAACAATTGCCTAAAAATCCCATGGGAAACAATGTTTTCTTTGTCAATATACTTCTGCTATAACTGCTTACAATATAATAATAAACCAGCATCTGTACCGGTGATCTTCCAATCCGGGCACGTACAGAATCATCTATAACCTTGTCACTGATGTCTGCTGCGGTAACAAAAATTGTTCAACACAGGGAAATACGGCAGCAGCACATCTTCGAAAAAGTCTAAATATTTTTCTAACTTTCCTCTTAAATATATATTTTATATGAGACTTAAATGATATGTTCAATGGTAAAAGAATTTTCTTGGAGAAGACCCTTGACAGCTACTTGTGCATCTAATAGTCCCAATATTACACTGGTGTGAGAGTATAAAGTGAGTCATTATATAGTAGGGTAAAACAGTCGAAAGTGAATCCCTTTCAAGTCTCTCCACAAATTATTTACTCAGATATCCATCTGTAGCCATACCCCTCTAGGATTCAAGTTCACCAAATGATGACTATTTTAGAGACAAATTCAATTTGCATAAATGTTATTCAATGTAAATTGAATGTTCTGTAGTATGCCATGTGCTCTCTATTCTATAAGACCCCTGAGAAAGAAACAAAAAAATGATAATTCAGCACTCACTTATTCCACTGCCCCTGCAACATGCCATCCATTACTTCTTGCCTCCTCTTTTAACTATTTTCTCATTGCGCACATACCTTTATAGGGAACCTGTCAGGGGTCAATATGCACCCAGAACCATGAGCAGTTTTGGATGCATATAGCTAATCTGTGCCAAATCGTCCCTGTATCTAGTAGCATAGATAAAGAGATCTATAGAAAAAGTGTTTCTATAGATTCTTTATAAAATGCTAATGAAGCCAGGGACTAGTCATAAGGGCGTTAGTTCCCCCAACTAGTCTGCCATCTCAGCATATTAGTACGCCCACAGGGACGTGCTAATGTGCTATTCAATGCAGCATCACCAGCGGTGATGTGTGTACCTATGTTCCACGGTGAACACTGAGCTGAATGCCCCCATTTCCTGTCATGCGTACTATGAAGCCGTATGAATGCGTCCCAGCTTCAGAGAGGTCTAGTGCACATGACTGGAAGTGCCAGGGCATTCAGCTTCAGCATTCACCATGGACACAGGTACGCGCATCACCATTGGTGACGCTGCAGTGAATAGCATGTTAGCACGCTCCCTGTGGGCGTACTAACTTGCTAAGAGGGCGGATTAGTCGGGGGAAGTACCGCCCTCATGACTAGTCCCTGGCCTCCTTAGCATATAATAAAGAATATTTACAAATATGTACCGCCCCCGTGTCAGCGGCAGAGCCGCTTCGATCCGGAACCTCGGTGGCTCGAACGGTCTCCGGACCCGGGAGGGGGTTGTGCGGACACTCAAAGTGAAAAGGGGGGGATTATGTACAGGGGAGTTGGAAGTTCGTGATGCCACCCACGGTGCGTGGTAAGATGGAGTACCACCGCTGCTGTTGGGAGCGCCCGGTGGCGGTGGTATGGCAGCAAGGTGTTAACCCCTCCATGGGTAGGGGGTTGTGCCCCAGGGCCCGGTGATGGCAGAAAAGGGGTGCCATTGGGGAGGAAAGGGTTTTTCTGCATACTCACTCAGTCCAAGAGTTCTGACACCGACAGCTTGTAAACCAGAATTCTGAGAACCGCTGCAGCAAGGAGGAAGCACGCTTGGATCTGTGCCCTTGGTGTTGCTAGTTAGCCTGTGACCTTTTCTGTGGCACCTTCTTCACTGTTTGGACCCTGTAGTGTGGAACTAGTCGGGTCCCGCTCACCTGTATGGCTAACAGAGTGAGCTTGCTCTCAGAGTTCACGCTTGGGATTTGTTGGACTGTGTTTTGGGAAAGTCCTATCCCCTCGTTGCGCTAGTACCTCAATTTTGGAGCGGGTGAGGGATGAATCTTGAAGACTTCACCCCTGTCGGGTACATTACCAGGATGCGTGAAGCTACTTCCCGGCCTAGGGTCCACGTACCCCGTTGTGCCCTGGCCCCTGCCCGGAGATGGCTCAAGGCCACCAGCTGCCCTCCTTGGCAGATCCGTGCCCCTTGACACGATCCCCTGCGACTGGGGTTCCAGCTCTCACCAGGCCCAAACCAACGTCTGCCACCTAGTATTCTCCAAGGAGCCCAGCTCCTGACCTCCTCTCTCTTCTTCTCTCCCCACACTTCTCACTTTCCCCTAACAACCCCCCAAGTGGGTGGCCCTATTCACTTCAGGCCCCCCAATGGTGTGTCTGGTGGGTATGGTGCAAAGTGTTCCTAGGATTTTGATTGGCTCTGATCTTAGCAACACCAAAGAACATGCATCCGTAACCAAGGAGGATGCGGATACTGTGCAGAAGGGCAGGTTGCACAATAACCTGTGATGACCTGATAGGCCAAGGCATCACAAATACTTTTTCTAAAGATCCCTTTATCTATGCTAATGTATACAGGGATGGTTAGGTAGGGATTAGCAATATGCACTCAGACCTGCTCGTGGTTCTGGGTGCATATTGCACCTGACAGTTTCCTTTAACCAATGTTTTCTCTATGCCTGATCTTTGGGCATGACTTAGGCCAATGGCGTTGCCCAAGGTCAAGTCAGCACACAGTGACATGAGGGGTCCTCAGTGCTGAAGTATAGTGAGATAACTTCAGCACACTGTAGAGATAATAATATGCTATATAATTTTTAAAGAATGCCTTTATTTTCTGCAAAAAAAGTAACCCAGGAATCACTACCAATGTTTCGGCTCATATCAGAGACTTTTTCCAGCATACCCTGAGAAAGACTCTGATATGAGTCGAAACATTAGTAGTGTTTCATGGGTTACTTTTTTGCAGAAAATAAAAGCATTCTTTAAAAATTATATAGCATATCATTATCTCTACTGTGTGCCGAAGTTAACTCCCTATATTTTGTGAATTTTACTTTTGAGCACCTTCTTCGTACAGTGAGCAGAGCTCTATTTCATATACCTCAGTGCTGGAGTACACAGAGTAAAGTAAAGCACAACTGGAAAAGGCAAGAAAAGAAGCACAGTGGTCAGGATCATGGGCTGCAGGGACAGCAGACAGATAAATAGTGAAGCATTATATTATTATTATTATTATTTTATCAATTTGCTGGCTTACAATGGTGCAGAAAAATTGTGTCTGCAGCTGGCTGCCATATTGCTGAATTCGAAATAACCTATCTTTTGGAAGATTCAACTTGTTGTAAAATTTGAAAATTTAGGATTGAGTTTGAGTTGATTTTCCTGAAATTTGCCGTTTCATATCAATTCTTACATTTTTAGATTGAACTTGCAGTTCGTAAAAAAGAACCTTGTCGAGCAGCATTTCTCACATGGCTGGAGTATCAGAGAGCCGGATTAAACCATTTTACGTTGCTTTACGGGACTCCCCATAATATTTTTCAGTTATGAGATCCAGCAGATTATCTTACCTTGTACACTGGTGGTTAGTACCTGGGCCATCAGATATCAGCGGTTTCCAAAAGAGCACCACTTGTAAAGCAAGGTCGTTATGTGTAATGCCCGGGTGGTGGATCCTCTGGGCCGTGCACCGGACTCCCCCAGTGAGGCAACACAGAGATAACCCCTATACAGGGACTGTCCGGTCAGCCCACCAGAGGGCCTAGGTGCACGGTTGCCGGAGCCCTAAGCGGGATAAGGTCAGAGTCCTTTCCAGAAGCTGGAATGAGGAAGTCCCTGGGGACAAAGAGTTCCTGGTGCCAGGTGTGATGACGGTGCCCGGGTACTGATGGCAGGTAGAGACGTCAGACGTGAACAGAGTCCAACCGGTAGAGGAGGCAAAGGTCACCGGATGAAGCCGAGGGTAGGAGGCAGGTTCAGACTGAAGAAGATTGTGTCGTCTCAGCTGATAGTCCCCGTAGGACCACTCGGACAGGCTGTGGCCCAGGTCAGGATAGCTTGGCAGACAGTCCCCGCAGGACCTCTCGGACAGGTTGTGGACAGGACCAGGTTAACTTGGAAGAAGTGGTTCTGTGGAAGACACAGTGTTAATGCAAGACACAGCAAGCGGGACCTGGACTCCTAGCTATAGAACTCGTAGAACAGGCGACGCCCTCCAGACAGGAAGCTCCTAATATACCTGACCCTGACTGATGCAATATCCTGTTTAGGGAGTGCTGGGCCTTTAAGAGGAGGTCAGTGACCGCGCGCGCGCCCTAATGCGCATACGCGACGCCCGGGTGCCGGAGGCCAGAGCAGGGAGCGGTGCCGAGGAGGACGTGAGACTGGAGGCAGGAGACCCGGGGACCGGAGCGGTGAGTGAGGAACGACATCGGGACCCGGGGAGCGTGACTGTACCCCCCCAGACCCATCTCCCTGCAACCAGGACAGAAAGGCATGAATCAGAGGAGTACCCACATTCTCCCGGGGTTCCCAGGACCTATCCTCGGGACCATAACCTGCCCAGTCGACCAGGAAGTACTGCCGTCCCCTGACGGTCTTCATGGCCACGATATCTCTTACCGCATAGATGTCATCATCGGCTATGGGAGGAGGAGGACTGACATCAGAGGAGAAGGGACCAAGGACAACAGGTTTCAGCAAGGACACATGGAAGGAGTTGGGTATCCGCAGGGAGGGCGGAAGCTGCAATTTGTAGGATACCTCGTTGATCTTCCTGAGGACCTTGAAGGGACCGATGTACCACGGACCGCGGACCCAGCTTGTACGAAGGAATCTTGAGTCGGACATACTTGGAGGCAAGCCAGACCAAGTCCCCAGGAGAGAAGCGAGGAGGATCAAGACGTCTCTTGTCCGGATGTTTCTTCATTCGTGCAGCAGCATGTCCCAGAGAGGTCTTGACTGAGGCCCATATAGCGGAGAAGTCTCTGGCCAGGGCATCTGCTGTAGGTACATCGGAAGCTGGAGAGACTGGTAACGGCACAGAAGGCTGGAGACCCTAGACAACATGGAAGGGAGAACTGGAGGTGCATTCGCTGACCTGGTGGTTATGAGAGAATTCAGCCCAAGGAAGGAGCGTGGACCAGTTGTCCTGGTGGACATTGACGTAGTGGCGAAGGAAGGTGGTCATTATCTGGTTGACTAGTTCCACTTGTCCGTTTGACTGAGGGTGGTAGGCAGAGTCCAGAGACACCCCCAGGTGTTCACAGAGGGCCCTCCAGAAGCGTGAGGTGAATTGGGTTCCTCTGTCGGACACAATATGGGCAGGAAAGCCGTGCAGCCGGAAGATGTGCTGTATGAAGGCGTCCGCAAGCTCTTGAGCAGAGGGCAATCCAGCCATAGGAACAAAATGAGCCATTTTCGAGAACCGGTCCACCACGACCCAGATGACCGTATGACCGGAGGACAAGGGCAAGTCTGTGACAAAGTCCATGGCTATGTGTTGCCAGGGAATGGAAGGAATCGGCAGAGGAAGAAGAGGACCAAAGGGCAGATGCTTAGGCGTCTTGTTCCGGGCACAGGAGGAACATGCAGAGACGAAGGCGGTGACATCCGTACGAAGAGATGGCCACCAATAATGACGGGCGAATGCGCCCCAGGTTTTCTTCTGGCCGGTGTGTCCGGCCACTTTTGAAGAGTGTCCCCATTGGAGGACCTTGAGTCGGTCGGTCTCCGTGACGTACGTCTTCCCAGGAGGGATCTGTGCCAGAGAGACGGGAGCCACCGGGATGACCTTGCTAGGACAGATGATGGGCTGGTTTGGCTCCTCCTCTTGGTCCACCGGAACGAAGGACCGAGACAGGGCATCCGCCCTTACGTTCTTGTCCGTGGGCCGGTAGTGTAGCTGAAAGTCAAACCTGGCAAAGAAGAGAGACCAACATGCTTGGCGCGGATTCAGCCTTTGAGCGGAGCGTATATACTCCAGGTTTTTGTGGTCAGTATAGATGATCACCGGGTAAACCGCTCCCTCCAAGAGATATCGCCATTCCTCCAACGCCATCTTAACAGCCAGGAGCTCTCGATCACCAATGGTATAATTGCGTTCTGGGGCTGAGAAGATCTTGGAGAAGAAGCCGCAGGTGACCATCTTCCCGGTGGCGGACTTCTGCATAAGTACGGCCCCTGCCCCTGCAGAAGAGGCGTCAACCTCCAGGGTGAATTGGCGGTTCAACTCAGGTCGGTGAAGGACTGGAGAAGAAGCAAAGGACCGCTTCAGAGAGCAGAAGGCGGCTTCAGCCTCGGGTGTCCATGCCTTCGGATTAGCCCCCTTCTTGGTCAGGGTGGAGAACGGAGCAGTTAGGGTCGAGAAGTGAGAGATGAACTGCCGATAGTAGTTAGCAAAGCCGAGGAAACGTTGGATGGCTTTTAGTCCCGAAGGAGGAGGCCAGTCGAGGATAGCAGAGACCTTCCTGGGATCCATCTGCAGACCAGTGTCCGATATCACATAGCCCAAAAAGGGAAGGGATGATTGCTCGAACACACACTTCTTGTGTTTGGCGTATAAGCGATTCTTCCTCAGTCTCTGTAGCACGATCTGCACGTGCTCTCTGTGAGTCCGTAAGTCTGGGGAGTAGATTAAGATGTCGTCCAGGCATATGACTACACAGACGTAGAGGAGGTCCCTGAATACGTTGTTCACCAGCTCCTGGAAGACTGCCGGGGCATTGCAAAGACCGAAGGGCATCACACAATATTCATAGTGCCCATCCCGGGTGTTGAAGGCGGGCTTCCACTCGTCTCCGGAGCGTATGCGAACCAGGTTGTAGGCCCCACGGAGATCCAATTTGGTGAATATACGGGCCTCCCGGAGCCGATCGAAGAGTTCAGGGATGAGAGGCAGGGGGTATTTGTTTTTTACTGTGATTTGGTTCAGTCCCCGGTAATCGATACAGGGCCGTAAGTCGCCTTTTTTTTCTTGAAGAAGAAGAAGCCCGCACCAGCCGGGGATGAGGACCGTCGAATAAACCCCCGTGCCAGGTTCTCGGTGATGTAGTCAGACATGGCCCGGGTCTCAGCAGGGGACAAAGGGTATATCCGTCCCCGAGGGGGTGTGGTTCCCGGCAGAAGGTCAATGGCACAGTCGTAGGGTCGATGTGGAGGCAATACCTCCGACTCCTTTTTATCAAAGACATTTGCGAAGGACCAATAGGCTGGAGGAAGGCCAGGTAAGGAGTCCGGGGCCAGAGGACGATGGACGGGCTGGATTGACTGGAGGCAGTTCTCATGACAAGATGGACCCCAACGGATGATTTCTCCAGTACACCATGTGACTGTGACCGGGGTTGTCTATGACGGCTGGTACGTCTCGCCCCGGTTGTGCTCCCTCCATGTATAGAAAGCAACTCCACTACAGGGTTTATTGCTGTTTCCCTGCAGGCTGAAAGGAGGGTTAAAAGGAAACAGGAACCGGGGTGTGGGGCCTAGTGTGTGAGGGAGTGAATACAACTCCCTAAGCTTCTGCCGAAGAAGCACATGTGAGCCATTTCTGGAATCTGGCTTGTTGGTTCTGGAGGAGGATATTCCGGAACATGTGTTGTGTGCTGTTTTGGATTTTTGTTTGGACAATAAACCGCGTGCTGTGACCATTGGTGCCTGGATCCCGTGTCTTCTGCCGCGCAGCCGACCACGCTACCTCACAAATGGTGGAGAATGCGGGCAGTCCAGCCCGGTGAGGTGTAGCATCCACCCCTGGTGACCCAGTAGCGCATGTCCTGGATTCGAGCGGCTACACTACAGTCCAAACCCGGCGGCACCATGGAGGACATACTAAAGCAGCTGGCTCAGGCTAATGCACAGCAACAACAGACCAATGCACACCTGCTCCGGTCGTTGGATCGTCAGCAGCAACAGCACCAGCACTCCTTGCAATTGCAGGAACAAAGGCACCAAGAACAGATGGTCCTCCTGACCAAGTCGATCCGTGCCGGACCGGCAGCCACAATCCCGGGACCGGGTGACAACAGCAGCGTCCGGAAGGCGGTAAGACAGGCGTTGCAAAAGATGACCCTGGGGGATGATGTGGAAGCGTTCCTGGCTGTGTTTGAGCGGGTGGCCGAGCGGGACAAGCTGCCGACTCCCCAGTGGGCTGAGGTATTGTCGCCCTATCTGACGGGGGAGCCCCAAAAAGCGTACCTGGACCTCTGTACCGAGGACGCCATAGAATATGAGACCCTGAAAGCCGAAATCCTTGCTCGGTTGGGGGTGAATACTTATGTACGCGCTCAGCGGGTAAATCAGTGGTTCTATGAGGAAGTCAAACCCATACGCTCCCAGGCCTATGACTTGTTGCATCTGGTAAAGAAGTGGTTGCAGCCTGACACTCTGAGTCCTGCGCAAATGGTGGAGAGGGTAGTGGTTGATCGCTTTGTGCGCACTTTACCCGTCACCATTCAACGGTGGGTAGGACAGGGCGACCCAAGTACCCTGGACCAATTAGTGTGCCTGGTGGAGCGGCATGTGGCTACGCAGGACTTGATACGGGACACTGGAACTTTGCGTGCCGCCCGTCGGTCCGGCCCCTCCAAGCCTCGGGCCAAGGACCCACCGCTGACACCGGTGCGGGAGTCCGCTACCGTCCCGCCTGAGGCCACGTCCACCGTCCCTGAGGTCCGGAAGACTATGTACCCTAAACGACAAATCGTCAAGGGGGTTTCCTTCCCTATTAGATGTTGGCGGTGCCAGCGGGTGGGACATATGGAAGCCCAGTGTCCACTCACCACGGAGCCCATGGATTGTGGGGTTACCCGGCGGGGTTCAATGTATGCTCAGGCGGTGTGTACCGCGGACCTTGTCTCCCAGGAAATTTGAAATAACTCCGGCACACTACTAATTCCCATAAGGATCAAGGAGACATGGTAAATTGAAAAATCTTTTTTCTTTTATTTTGCTCGTGAAAAAGTGAAAAAGTGCTTTACATGCGTCCGCCGACGTTTCGGCCAATAGGCCTTCCTCAGGTCGGACAAAACTGTGTATTTACAATGGTGGAGACACAAAATAAAACAAAAAGACATTAATCAATACAGGTAATATAGGATGTATAATTTACAACGGTATACATAAATTGGTACATGACAGGGTACAATAAGTCAAATGAGGGGACCATGATATAGTGTCAGAAGTATTAGTCACCATACAAAGAGTATATCATGATACAGGTTAAATTTCACTGGAGAGTGTCAGTGTATTTGAAGTCATATGAGCGCAAGGATATACATACATTAATACATAATGGGGTACAAATAGTCAAGGAGAAGCCATGATACAGTGTTGGAGATAGTAATCACCATACAGGGATTATGTCATAATTATGTCATAATTAGGGTGTAACCTCACCAAGGAGTTAATATAAGTA
This sequence comes from Anomaloglossus baeobatrachus, assembly GCF_048569485.1. NCBI lineage: Eukaryota > Metazoa > Chordata > Amphibia > Anura > Aromobatidae > Anomaloglossus > Anomaloglossus baeobatrachus. Next base: position 229,972,390 of record NC_134353.1, on the reverse strand, counting down.
AATAAAGATCAGGTTGATATTATAGGCTTATAGATAAAAAAAGAGTCCTTTGATAGGTACGTGTCTGGAGTCAGTGATGGTACCAACGACGTTTCTAGTGATACTATATTTTGCTATATCTAGCCATATCAGGAGGCTGGGAGTGATCTGGGATCGCTCACCTGGAGAGCAGCAGGAGGAGAAGCAAATAAAAGTAGATGTATCAGACCTGTAACATAAGAGTGATTGATAAGAATGCGTTGAGGGAAAAAAGAAAAAAGAACAAGAAAAGGAAAGAATATGAAGTTGGAGTAATCATACCGTATGTTGGAACAGTGGGGTGACCACTGTTATACACAGGAAAATCTATATGATTCAACTGAGGGTACTGGCTCACTCTAGGAACAAAGATACGATACAAGGGTCTATTATACGATATAGTGAGTATAGACAGAGTAATAAGAGTTCTGACATGTATAGTGAGAATACCTCTTGTCAATCTAAAATCTCGAGTATGACGGTCATCTGGTGGCTGTAGTGTGAATACCGGAGAATAAGCATTGGGGGTTAACAAGTCTCGTCAACCATGACCAGAGACCTATGTGTGAAAACGGATAGAATCACAAAGGAGAAAACGTAGAGGGAGAATAAAAAGTGGGAACAGAGGAGTTATCTAATCAATCACCTGTGTTGAGGTAAGTATCCAGTACTCTTTAATATGCAGAGATAATTATGTTTCCATGTTCTATGTATATTACCATTACTAGTAGGTGCTCAGGAATCCTGTCATTCGGAGACGGCTGTGACTGTGTCATATATCAGGTTTAAGAGAAGATAATGAATGTCAAACAAGGTATCAGGAGAAAGAAAAGGGGGGAGGGGGAATTGAAAAATGCATTAAATGACGTACCTCCAGAGATAGTTCTGGGATAGGGATTGGAAGAGGAATATGGTTAAAGGGTATGCAAAGTAAGGTGGGACCTGACCCAGGTAGTAGCCTGCGCAAAAAATAAATGATGGGGGATGTATGAGAAATCACAAGGAATATACAGATAGCAGGCAAAAAAGGGTAATGTATACCTATGATTCCAGTAGCCTGTGTATGGGAAAAGGTCCAAGGAGACAAGGAGAATCCAGGCGACTACCGACTGGAGGAGGAAGATTGAGTGATTAGATCCGTGAGAAAGAGTTTCCAAAAAGAGGTCTGCTGCTGTCCAGGTGCGTCACTTACCGGGTATCAGAGGTGCTGGGGAGGTAGACCGCTCGTCCTGTGGGTCACTATAATGTGCATTCCTCCTTGCACATGCGCGATGATTATCATTCAAGTGTTTCACATTTTTTCCGAAACCGGAAGTGACGTCGCGGCACCATCCGAAACCGGAAGTGACGTCGCGGCACTATTTCCTTCAAATACTCACTCTTCCCATGCATGCCGCACCTCACAGGACGAGCGGTCTACCTCCCCAGCACCTCTGATACCCGGTAAGTGACGCACCTGGACAGCAGCAGACCTCTTTTTGGAAACTCTTTCTCACGGATCTAATCACTCAATCTTCCTCCTCCAGTCGGTAGTCGCCTGGATTCTCCTTGTCTCCTTGGACCTTTTCCCATACACAGGCTACTGGAATCATAGGTATACATTACCCTTTTTTGCCTGCTATCTGTATATTCCTTGTGATTTCTCATACATCCCCCATCATTTATTTTTTGTGCAGGCTACTACCTGGGTCAGGTCCCACCTTACTTTGCACACCCTTTAACCATATTCCTCTTCCAATCCCTATCCCAGAACTATCTCTGGAGGTACGTCATTTAATGCATTTTTCAATTCCCCCTCCCCCCTTTTCTTTCTCCTGATACCTTGTTTGACATTCATTATCTTCTCTTAAACCTGATATATGACACAGTCACAGCCGTCTCCGAATGACAGGATTCCTGAGCACCTACTAGTAATGGTAATATACATAGAACATGGAAACATAATTATCTCTGCATATTAAAGAGTACTGGATACTTACCTCAACACAGGTGATTGATTAGATAACTCCTCTGTTCCCACTTTTTATTCTCCCTCTACGTTTTCTCCTTTGTGATTCTATCCGTTTTCACACATAGGTCTCTGGTCATGGTTGACGAGACTTGTTAACCCCCAATGCTTATTCTCCGGTATTCACACTACAGCCACCAGATGACCGTCATACTCGAGATTTTAGATTGACAAGAGGTATTCTCACTATACATGTCAGAACTCTTATTACTCTGTCTATACTCACTATATCGTATAATAGACCCTTGTATCGTATCTTTGTTCCTAGAGTGAGCCAGTACCCTCAGTTGAATCATATAGATTTTCCTGTGTATAACAGTGGTCACCCCACTGTTCCAACATACGGTATGATTACTCCAACTTCATATTCTTTCCTTTTCTTGTTCTTTTTTCTTTTTTCCCTCAACGCATTCTTATCAATCACTCTTATGTTACAGGTCTGATACATCTACTTTTATTTGCTTCTCCTCCTGCTGCTCTCCAGGTGAGCGATCCCAGATCACTCCCAGCCTCCTGATATGGCTAGATATAGCAAAATATAGTATCACTAGAAACGTCGTTGGTACCATCACTGACTCCAGACACGTACCTATCAAAGGACTCTTTTTTTATCTATAAGCCTATAATATCAACCTGATCTTTATTTACTTATATTAACTCCTTGGTGAGGTTACACCCTAATTATGACATAATTATGACATAATCCCTGTATGGTGATTACTATCTCCAACACTGTATCATGGCTTCTCCTTGACTATTTGTACCCCATTATGTATTAATGTATGTATATCCTTGCGCTCATATGACTTCAAATACACTGACACTCTCCAGTGAAATTTAACCTGTATCATGATATACTCTTTGTATGGTGACTAATACTTCTGACACTATATCATGGTCCCCTCATTTGACTTATTGTACCCTGTCATGTACCAATTTATGTATACCGTTGTAAATTATACATCCTATATTACCTGTATTGATTAATGTCTTTTTGTTTTATTTTGTGTCTCCACCATTGTAAATACACAGTTTTGTCCGACCTGAGGAAGGCCTATTGGCCGAAACGTCGGCGGACGCATGTAAAGCACTTTTTCACTTTTTCACGAGCAAAATAAAAGAAAAAAGATTTTTCAATTTACCATGTCTCCTTGATCCTTATGGGAATTAGTAGTGTGCCGGAGTTATTTCAAATTTACTGACTCTTTTTCTCCAGAGCACCTACACAAGGTGAGGCGAGGTCTTCTCTCATAAATTTTGGACTATTTTTGACCTAGCTCCCTTTTTCCCCTAAAAAATTTTTTTTACAGCATTGGAATAACCCATGTCTCTAACCAACTTCTCCACATTTTCTTACAATGAAGCAGAGACCAATGATATAGTCTCCAGGGTAACCTCACCTAACACGTTCTCTAGTATTCCAACAGAAGAAATCAGGAAGAGAGACTTTGAGAAGACTCTACAGAGACACGCGGCCCTGGATCTCCATTTAATTACCCTGGCCGAATATCATCGGCCAAAAAGAATTCCGAGGGGTCTACGCGTCTCACTCCGACCCACGATTTTTGCGGATAACAACGACTTCTGTGACAAGTTCGAGGCCATCATCAATAAATGCTCCATGGACGTCATAACTTTAACAATTGATTTCCTACAAAAAGAAGTCGATCAACTGTCCGCTAATATCCAGACCACAGAAACCCAGTTAAAACAAGTTTTTTCTACCACAGATTTTGAGGAACTCAAGAAAAAATCTAACGATTATATCTCGGACTTCCGAAAATCACTTGAGGCGAAGAAACGCAACAAATTTTTACGAGACCAGGAGGACTATACACAAGGAACTGTCTATCGATGGCGTTCAGGGGACTCCTCGACCTTCTCACGACGTCCCACTCGATACACAGGATATTCCTCTTCCGGCAGCTCAGATATGGACTCCCGACCTCAACGCCAGCAGTCGAATTTTTTAGGGCAAAGGCGCCCTCCCATAAGAAGACGAGGAGGGGGCGCAGGCGGGAATCAATATTACCGGGCGGACCGAGTGTGGACGAGGTCGCAGGTAATGACAACTTAATTTATAATATTTCCTCGTATAACCTGTCTCCAATTGAATATTCTGTTTTACAGAAGGGTTTGTCGTTCAGCCCCACGCCTTCCTATGACACCTTCACGGTACAACAAGAGCTTGACCACTTCTACAGATCTGTACGCTTAAAAACACATTTTAACAACATTGATTACGCCAGTACTGATGGTGTTGACTCAACCTCATCTCTGTCCTGTTTCTCGCTTAAAGCCCTACAACTAAGAACACATAGCCCCTACATGCCCCCTAGGACCTACCATCCAGTGGAAACTTTTGTCTCACTGGTTTCCCAAGACATAGGAATCTTAAATGAACGAATCCAGGCTGGTGAATTCCAGATTAAAAATAATCTATCGGTAGATGAGTCAAGAGCCCTACGGAGTCTCAGGGAAAATCATGCCATTATAATCAAACCAGCGGATAAGGGGGGAGCGATTGTCGTCTTAGACCGACAATACTACATATCTGAGATTATGAGTCAATTATCAGACAGGTCCACTTATGAACCTGTTCCCCAAGATCCTACCACAAGGATTGCCTCTCTTATCAGAATCACGACCCAAGATTATTTCGAACGGGACATCATCGATCATAAATTGAGGGATTTCCTGAACAACCCACACCCCATCACCCCGGTGTTTTACACCCTCCCTAAAGTTCACAAAAACCTTACCCACCCCCCCGGGAGACCCATAGTGGCTTCCACCGACTCCATCCTTTCACCCCTGGCCAAGACCATAGAGAAAATCCTCTCACCATTTGTCCCTCTAACTCCCTCATATCTGAAGGACACATCCCACTTTCTTGAGATTCTATCGGATTTACATCAGGTTCCTTGTACATCTCTCCTCGTGACTTTGGATGTTAATTCACTATACACTAGTATTAACCACAGTGATGGCTTACAGGCCATACAGTGGTTCTTTGAACAATTCACCACTCTTCCGATAGACAATAGAAATTTTTGCATAGATTTACTTAAGATCATCCTTGAACAAAACTTCTTCCTATTCCAGGAACAGTTTTATGTTCAGCGTAGGGGGACCGCGATGGGCTCTAACGTCGCGCCCCCCTACGCTAACATTTTCATGGCATCCTTTGAAGAGCAATACGTACATTCACATCCCCTGATTTTACGCCACGCCCTTTTGTGGCGCCGATATATCGACGACATTTTCCTCATTTGGGATGGCGATCTGGACTCTCTGATGACATTCTACGATGAAATTAATACATTTCTACCTGGTCTAACATTCACTATTCATTACAACATCAACAGGATTAATTTCTTAGACTGTATGGTTATTAAAAATAGCGACGGCATCATTTCCACCGATATTTACGTTAAACCTACGGATAAGAACAGTCTCCTCCATTTCAACAGCAATCATCCCAAGCACACCAAATACTCTTTACCTATCAGCCAACATACCAGGGTTAATCGCATAGTCAGCGACAAGGACATCCGCCAGACAAGACACAAGGAAATGAGTGCCAAATTTAAACAGCGAGGATATCCTCACGATATAGCCACCAAAATGACATCAGATTCCTCCAACCATTCAACACAGTCTGACCGCATTCCTCTGATCAATACATTTCACCCTTTTTCCCCATTGGTCAAAAAAATAGTGCTAAAACACTGGCCATTATTAGGACTTGCTTACCCTCAGATCAAGGAATTTCAGTCACCTCCTTTGTTTTGTTATAAGAAGTCACCTAACATCAGGGACAAGCTCGTACGGGCAGACATAGGCCCCTCCACCCGTCTTCCCAAACAAACATTTCTTGGCAACCCACAATATGGCACTTTCCCGTGCCTTAGTTGTGCCCAATGCTCTAATGTCACTAGAGGTTGTTCATTCACACACCCTAGAACAGGTAAATCCTTCCCGATTAGGGACTTTTTCACATGCGATAGCACTTTCGTCGTATACTACATTAAGTGCCCTTGCGGTCTCGGATATGTTGGGGAAACCACCCAACATGTCCGAGACCGCATTAATAAACACAAATCGGACATCAGATGTGGAAGAACTCTACTACCCATTCCGTTTCACTTCACGACAGCTGGCCACAGAATTTCTCAACTCAGATTTCAGGTCATTGACCACGTGGGCATTAATCGTAGGGGCGGGGATAGGGTTAGGTCACTTCGCGAAAGAGAAGCTCGCTGGATTTTTACCTTGGGTACCCTCGAACCCCATGGTTTAAATCGCAAATATGAACTCGGTTACTGAGGTCATCGGTTACATGTGTTTTACGGTCAATTTATGCTTATGGTAACCATATGTCCTTTTTCCTCTATATACGTGCGCAGGTCAGTACCTGTAGGTTTACTGAGACTCACCACCTGGTAATCATAACGATGTTTGTTCCCATCATTGCTGCATTTATTTATACCATATAGGATAACACCGTTGACACTGTCAGCTCGCCCCTACTATTTTTGTAGTGTATTGATTATCCCATTCACATGCCCCTATTTTTTTGCATTTTCCTTTTCCAATCCTTATGACATATTCACTTCATGATGAATATTCCATTATCTACATTATTTATCTATCATGTTTCTGTATAGTTTGGCCAGTGTTCACGGTGTTACCCTTTCCCCATATTATGTGCATTTATTACATGTCCTATATATGTACCGTTCAATTCATTATGTACTAATGATTTTTCCTTTATTCCCTTCTCCCTTCGTTTTCAGAACTAGCATCACTTTCAGGGTTTAGTACACATGCCACACCCTCAGCCTTCTCAGCCCATCACTGGTCCGAGCACTGGAGCTGCACGTCCGTCATGACCATCGGGAACGCCCCCTATACATGGGCACTCCACCTCTTCACTTCCGTGCCCAATCCAGCAATAGTGACGCACGCCATTAGGTCACTATAATGTGCATTCCTCCTTGCACATGCGCGATGATTATCATTCAAGTGTTTCACATTTTTTCCGAAACCGGAAGTGACGTCGCGGCACCATCCGAAACCGGAAGTGACGTCGCGGCACTATTTCCTTCAAATACTCACTCTTCCCATGCATGCCGCACCTCACAGGACGAGCGGTCTACCTCCCCAGCACCTCTGATACCCGGTAAGTGACGCACCTGGACAGCAGCAGACCTCTTTTTGGAAACTCTTTCTCACGGATCTAATCACTCAATCTTCCTCCTCCAGTCGGTAGTCGCCTGGATTCTCCTTGTCTCCTTGGACCTTTTCCCATACACAGGCTACTGGAATCATAGGTATACATTACCCTTTTTTGCCTGCTATCTGTATATTCCTTGTGATTTCTCATACATCCCCCATCATTTATTTTTTGTGCAGGCTACTACCTGGGTCAGGTCCCACCTTACTTTGCATACCCTTTAACCATATTCCTCTTCCAATCCCTATCCCAGAACTATCTCTGGAGGTACGTCATTTAATGCATTTTTCAATTCCCCCTCCCCCCTTTTCTTTCTCCTGATACCTTGTTTGACATTCATTATCTTCTCTTAAACCTGATATATGACACAGTCACAGCCGTCTCCGAATGACAGGATTCCTGAGCACCTACTAGTAATGGTAATATACATAGAACATGGAAACATAATTATCTCTGCATATTAAAGAGTACTGGATACTTACCTCAACACAGGTGATTGATTAGATAACTCCTCTGTTCCCACTTTTTATTCTCCCTCTACGTTTTCTCCTTTGTGATTCTATCCGTTTTCACACATAGGTCTCTGGTCATGGTTGACGAGACTTGTTAACCCCCAATGCTTATTCTCCGGTATTCACACTACAGCCACCAGATGACCGTCATACTCGAGATTTTAGATTGACAAGAGGTATTCTCACTATACATGTCAGAACTCTTATTACTCTGTCTATACTCACTATATCGTATAATAGACCCTTGTATCGTATCTTTGTTCCTAGAGTGAGCCAGTACCCTCAGTTGAATCATATAGATTTTCCTGTGTATAACAGTGGTCACCCCACTGTTCCAACATACGGTATGATTACTCCAACTTCATATTCTTTCCTTTTCTTGTTCTTTTTTCTTTTTTCCCTCAACGCATTCTTATCAATCACTCTTATGTTACAGGTCTGATACATCTACTTTTATTTGCTTCTCCTCCTGCTGCTCTCCAGGTGAGCGATCCCAGATCACTCCCAGCCTCCTGATATGGCTAGATATAGCAAAATATAGTATCACTAGAAACGTCGTTGGTACCATCACTGACTCCAGACACGTACCTATCAAAGGACTCTTTTTTTATCTATAAGCCTATAATATCAACCTGATCTTTATTTACTTATATTAACTCCTTGGTGAGGTTACACCCTAATTATGACATAATTATGACATAATCCCTGTATGGTGATTACTATCTCCAACACTGTATCATGGCTTCTCCTTGACTATTTGTACCCCATTATGTATTAATGTATGTATATCCTTGCGCTCATATGACTTCAAATACACTGACACTCTCCAGTGAAATTTAACCTGTATCATGATATACTCTTTGTATGGTGACTAATACTTCTGACACTATATCATGGTCCCCTCATTTGACTTATTGTACCCTGTCATGTACCAATTTATGTATACCGTTGTAAATTATACATCCTATATTACCTGTATTGATTAATGTCTTTTTGTTTTATTTTGTGTCTCCACCATTGTAAATACACAGTTTTGTCCGACCTGAGGAAGGCCTATTGGCCGAAACGTCGGCGGACGCATGTAAAGCACTTTTTCACTTTTTCACGAGCAAAATAAAAGAAAAAAGATTTTTCAATTTACCATGTCTCCTTGATCCTTATGGGAATTAGTAGTGTGCCGGAGTTATTTCAAATTTACTGACTCTTTTTCTCCAGAGCACCTACACAAGGTGAGGCGAGGTCTTCTCTCATAAATCTTGTCTCCCAGGAGACTGAGCCCCACTTGTGCCAAATACAGGTGAATGGACGTCCGGTTACAGGCTTGTTGGATTCCGGAAGCTTAGTGACCCTTGTGCGATCAACCCTAATGGCTGAAGTAAAGGCCACAGGACGTACAGTGGAGGTGGTTTGCATACATGGGGACCGCCGAGACTATCCCACGGGGGGTTGTCACCATCACAGCACCCTGCGGTCAGGTGCAACATGAGGTGGGACTTATGAACACTCTTCCCTATGACATGATCCTAGGAAGGGATCTGCCAAATTTCTGGACTCTATGGAAGGGGCCTTCTAAGTCCCCTCAGGTAATGGACAGTGCGGGGCCTGAGCCCGACAATCCCGAATCCGGCACACCTGCCGTAGGGGTCCCCATGATAGGGACAGAATGTGAACCTGATAGGTCACCCCTAGAGGTATTGGCAGGAGAGGCTGAGATGGTCGAGCCAATCTCGGAGTTGGGGGCGTCCCCGGATACGTTTGGGACAGCCCAACTCCAGGACCCTACATTAATACATGCCCGGAGTCGGGGGACAGTGGTTGATGGGGTGGCACAGGTGCCCGGTGCCAAGGTAAGGTACCCCCATTTCGCTCTTAAGCAGGACTTGCTCTACCGGGTAGATGAAATACGGGGCGGGGTGGTAGAGCAGTTGGTGGTTCCCCAGCCGTATCGCCGGTGGGTCCTCGACTTGGCTCATAAACACCTGATGAGTGGCCACCTAGGGGCCAAGAAAACGCAGGAGCGAATATTGCAAAGGTTCTATTGGCCCGGGGTCTTTGGGGAGGTAAAACGGTTCTGCGAAACCTGCCCCGAGTGTCAGCTTACCGCACCCCTGGCCCACTATCGCAATCCATTGGTACCATTACCCATTATAGAAGTCCCTTTTGAACGGATAGGGATGGATCTGGTGGGGCCCCTCGTAAAGTCCGCTCGAGGGCACCAACACATCCTAGTGATCGTTGATTATGCCACCCGGTATCCAGAGGCGATACCTCTCAGACATACTGCAGCAAAGCTTATAGCTCGGGAGTTGTTTGCTGTGTTCTGCCGGGTGGGGTTGCCCAAGGAGATCCTTACGGATCAGGGGACCCCATTCATGTCTAAAGTGACCAAAGAGCTATGCCGGCTACTCCAGATCAAGCAGTTGCGTACATCTGTGTATCATCCTCAAACGGACGATTTAGTGGAGCAATTCAATAAAACCCTGAAAACCATGCTCAAAAAGGGTGATTTCAAAAGACGGGAAAGACTGGGATATGATGCTTCCCTATTTGATGTTTGCCATCCGAGAGGTGCCACAGGCATCCACGGGGTTTTCGCCTTTTGAGTTGTTATACGGGCGACATCCCCGGGGATTGTTGGACCTGACAAAGGAAATATAGGAGCAGGAGTCCACCCCCCATAAAAGTGTGATTGAACACATTTTGGGAATGCAGAACCGCATAAGCGCGGTCATGCCAATTGTGAAGGAGCATTTACAGGAGGCTCAGGCCGCGCAGAGCGGCCGGAACAATAGACAAGCCACCATGCGGACCTTTACCCCCGGGGATCGGGTGTTGGTGTTGGTCCCCATGGCAGAGAGTAAATTCCTGGCTCAGTGGCAAGGCCCCTACGAGATAAAGGAAAGAATCGGGGCGGTCAACTATAAGGTATTGCAGCCCGGTAGGCGGAAACCTGAACAAATATACCATGTCAACCTGTTAAAACCTTGGCAGGAACGGGAAAGCCTGATGGTTGATTTTCCCCCATCTCTCTCCTCTTCGGGTCGTTCAAACCCAGCTCCGGCGACCTCCGGAGAGGACGAACTGGAAGTAAGGTTTGGAGAAGCCCTCACCAAGCAACAGAGGCGAGAGGCTAGAAGGCTGGTTCAGCAGAACCCCGATGTCTTCTCCAAACTGCCTGGTAGGACCAGTCTGATACGACATGACATTGTCACCGAGCCTCACCTGAAGGTACGCCTGAAGCCATACTGGGTGCCGGAGGCTCGAAGACAAGCCATATCAGAGGAAGTGAAGACAATGCTACGCCTGGGGGTCATCGAAAAATCCCGGAGTGAATGGGCTAGTCCCATTGTCCTAATACCAAAACCCGATGGCACTTGACTGACATCAGTTGATGCCCCTTTTCAAAATGAAAAAGATGCTTTGCATGAAGCACTCTCAAAAATACGCGTGCCTTTCACCTCCCCTGGCTGACCCAGGGGAAGAAAAGTCCTCTGAGAGCCATGTCCACATTGTCAGTGGACAGACACGTGTGCTTATCTGCCAGCAGACCCCCAGCAGCACTGAAGACAGGTTCCGAGAGAACGCTGGCTGCAGGACACAACAAGATCCCCAAGGCGTACGTGGCGAGCTCAGGCAATTTATCCAGATTGGAAGCCTAAAATGAGCAGGGCTCAAGTTGCTCAGTAATGGCATCGACGTTCCCTTGCATATACTGATATCTGTGTCTCCTCCTCTTTTTCCTTGTCCAGCTCCTTTGTTTTCGCATGAGTATATGTCCTTGTCACTTTCCCATGTATTTGTGTTGTGTTGTGAGTTGTTTGTCACCTTTTGGACATCTTTGAGGTTGTTTTCTAGGTGTTTTTATGTGTTTGTGAATGCCTGCCATTGTTTCCTATGCGGTTCGAGTTCGGTTCGTCGAACGTTCGACGAACCGAACTCGAACGGGAGCTCCGTTCGGCGAACCGACCTCGAGCCGAACCTGGACCGGTTCGCTCATCTCTATTCACGATGCCCATATGATGCCAAGGCGTTCTGACAATTTGTGCATTAGTGTAGAACCCTTTTCAGCCTCATCAAATTCAGAAGTGTGAGAGGCTTGGGGATTTCAGCCCTCATGGTTGTAAGAAATGTGTTGATGACTGGATACCCAGGTGATGGTGAGGAGCCGGAGAGTTGAGTATAAGGATTTTTCCTATTTTACAGCGTCTTATGCTTATTATGTTTTGGGATCTGGAGAGACCCCATGGCATAATAAGAGGCATTTCATTCACAAAGAAAAATGTCTCTGCAAATTTAATTTTCTTAAAAATAAGCACAGAGGCAAATTCAAATTTTGCCTGATCCCTGTTCACTACATGGATGCCTTGAGTCAGTCAGCATGGCTAACTATTATGGTTCTTAGGCCAGGGTTCCAATTGCATTTTGCACAAACGAGTGCATTCCGATAAAACATTGGATTGCACTTGCACCAGTGCAAAACTATGGAGCAGTGTCAATCTGTGATTGATTTCTCATTACATATTAGGTTAAAATACGCATGCTGCGTTTGACAGCGAGTCTCAGCTCACAGGCACCCATACAAGTCTATGGCTGCATGTAAATATTGCACTGCACTCGCATGTCATCCGACAGCAGTGCGATGTAAAAAGAGACAGGCAGCGGAGAAGAGGGAGAAAGTGCTCCCCCCCTCTCAGCAATTGTGATCCAAGATCGGATCACAGTTGCAAGACTCTCAGCTGATGCTCATAGCAGAGGGTGATTAGCATATTGCCTCCCCCATGCTCTCGCATCAGAAACACTGCGCAAGTGAAACCGAGGCCTAGTAAGAGGACCGGCTGATGTTCACAGCAGAGGGTCATTAGCATATTGCTTCCCCCATGCTTTCGCATCAGAAACTCTGCGAAAGTGGAACCGAGGCCTAGTAGGAGGACTTGAGAAGTGGCAACCATTATGACTTCTATATGTCCTAACAATTGGAAGCATGGGTTTGTCTCTTACATTTGCAAAGAATCTTTAAGCCAGATATCTTCTCATTCAGCATTATTTAACTGTTTTATAAAAGCAGCAGATATTTATGTTTCCTTAGTGATGTTGTGTTTATCACCCACCAATTTCAATCAGATAAAATGGAAACACAAGTTAAATGTAGTTTTTAATCTTTAAGAAGTCTTGGCGTTGTGCTCTCTGAGTATTTATTGCATTGCTTCATATAAAGTGGGGTCAGTTATCAAACAATCAGGTGAAATGAAGGTGAATTGATAGTCATGTTTATGATGCTGTGGGTCTGAAACAAGCCATATTTATTTTTATCATCTTCAATATTACAAGTTCACCTTCCAGAGCTATATCAGATAATTACTTCTTTGTGGTACTTTAATAAAATATCTAATCTTTTGTTCTTCAGGAAACACAAGTGAGGCTTCTTCGCAGGTTTACAAGCTATCTATTTCTTTATGAAATGCCTCTTAAGTTACAAATAACAGACTTTAAACAAAGAGACTGAGCACAAAAACTCAACAGATAACTATTAGATACTTATCTACAGAAACGGCACAGTCTTACAAATATTTAGCCTATCCTATGATAAAAAAAAATAAAAATGTAAAGTTATCTCATAATTCAAGGAGACATTGAAACTAGCAGGTATTCTTGAATATTCATTGTCAGGTCCCATAGTACAAGCTGCACACTGGAGCGATAGTATAGCACACCTATGCTATTTATCTATCTTTAATATTCTTTTATACATACCTATTCTGTATGTCTCCATTAGGGATGAGCAAATAAAATCATGTGGAAATGAATGTTTTTTGAATCTTTCAGAAATACACATTCGACAAAAAGCAGATTTATTGTAATTCCCTTTTGCACAGATTCAGCAAAATAGCCATAAAAGGCCATCACTTTGAGGGCGCATGTAGAGAACTCTCCCAGGTCTAGCTAATGTGGAATCGGATCCAGTGAGGAGCGCAGAGGCTAGATAGGTGAGCGATAAGATGAGTATAAGGATTTTTTTTTTCATTCTTTACATGTTACCATTATTACTATCTGGGGTCTGGAGAGACCCCATAGCATGATAATTGACATTAAATTCATGGAGAATAACATTTGCGCAAATAAAATTTCCAGGTAAAAAATAAGTACTGGTGGCAGTGGGTGGCCAAAAATGCTTAGTGCCCCATCAACTAATAGTGGCCACAACTGGGTACAGCACATCCACCTGCCATTCAAATCAAAAGGAGACGGATGTGCAGTACCTGGCCGCAGCCACTATCAGATGACGAGTAGCTCCTGAACTGAGCACTTCCTGCTGCCGCCACCAGTACTGGGAAAACCTGATAAGCGGGGATGCTGGATGTCAGATATCATCCAATCGGACATTCATGACCTATCTTAAGGATTGTTCATCAATGTTTAAGCAGTGCACAACATATTGAACCTGTTGTGCTTTTTTCCTTACATAGTTCCCTAACATAGTTCTTCAACCACTGTTGTAAAAGCTTTCTACAGTGTCCATTAAGTTTAATTATTGTTGTATTTGTAGTGCCCCTGAAGCCATTAGGGAGCTACAAGATTCTGCATCCTCACAAAGATGCAGGGCCTACACCCTAGGGCCCCGGGAGACCAGTGGCGGCAACACCAGAAACCCAGGTAATCCCAGTTTTCTCCAACAACCCCCATACAATGGTGCAAAACTAGGGTCGGACCAATGGATGGCCGCCTAGAGTTGGAGCCAGTCCAGTCCACTAGTTGACCAGGTGGGAGGGGCAGACTGTGGAGAATAGTCAGTGTGAGATAAGAGTAGAGTGTGGAGGAGTAAAGGTGGAAGTGTGGAGACGTGCTGACTCGGGTTAACAGTAACCTGCTACCCAGGAGAGTAGTTGCCGGTGGAGTACAGTGGAGTACTCCCGGAACTACGCACCGATGGGGTAAAGGACCCTAGGACAGGAAAGATATCCAAGCTGACCTGTTAACACCTGCATAGTGAGGGGTCCATCAAGGACCTCACTAACCCTAAAAATCCAAAGACTCAGTAGCAAAGGGAGAACCGAGGACGGGACCAGAGACTCCAACCCCACAGGGTTCACGCTACCGTCAGGCGGACAGAAGTGGACATACCACCGTACGGGGACCCCCAGTTGCTCTACGCCACGGGGACCCATTTACCAGAGACATGTGCAGGAGAAGAAGGTACCAGAGTACTGAACTGGCACTGGGACGAAGGGGACCTGGAGGCCTACCGTTAAGGCTGCAATTAACACCAGCCCAAGTAGTAACATTCTGCAGTGGCGGCTACAAATCTATAGCCACAACACCGCAATTGGCATCACATATGCACATTTCTCTAATCCCCTGTAAATACACCCCCATTACAAAAAGGGCCCAGGGCATGGAACTGGGCAACGGCCACCACAGAGACATTTCCAAGACATGCACTGCACAGAACCGAGTACCCCATATCCCTGGGCGCGACATATTCATAGTCAATGAAATTCCCTTTGTGATGGCTGGAAGTAGCCAGTTGTATCATGTACTGTATAAGGAGAAGCATCTTTATTAAGAATTGTATGGAGAGATTCATCAACGTGTTTATGTCACTTGCCTGGAATAAATACATAGTAATATATTGAGCAATTCATTAAGACTTGCATAGCACATCAGAGTCTTCCTAAAGTTCTCACTGGAGTGTACTGAATTGATTCATTAAGCGGCTTAATGATTCAGGTGCATTTGATATTCAGCATAATGTGTGATGTAGCATGAAGAACTTGATGGGCAGGCATGACCATGGTCCATCTTGCCCATATTGGCATAGATGACTGGCATATAAATGCCAAAAGTTGCAATATTTTTGCACAGCCACCGAGTTGCACAACATTTTTACAACTTATTAAGATGTTTACAGCAACTCATTAAGTTGTAGTTTACTTGTTAAATATTTCTAGCCTAAGAATTTTGATGAATCGCCTTCATAGAGATGAACTGAGTTGCACTAACATGATCTAATGGCCTAAATTAATCCATCACTCTTCTACTTAACAGAGTGTTGTAAAAGCTCTGACCTAGAGTTTCTAAGCTAGGCCAGATTAATCAGTGAGGCACTGGTTGCCTCCTGTCTCAGTATTAACAGTGTGCCAACCCCCCCCCCCCCGTAAATCCTATAAAGATTTCTTATAAAATTACTATAACTTTTCCCAGTAGGGAGTTAGATTTGTACTGTTTTAATATGAGGACCTCTGATTTCTGTATATGCCTCTGTACATAGTTTATTCAATATTACTTAGTTAAAATTTGTAGCTTTTATTGTCTCACTTAGTGTACTCTTTATGGGGATTAACTAGTAGCCATAGCTTACTTTTTGGCAACTGTTTGAAAGTTGTAGTTTACTTGTTAAATAATTAAAATGAAAGGTATAAAAGATTCCAAAGAGAACACAGTACATGCTTGACCATAAAGAAGAAATGTCACTACTCAGCAGGGGCGGACAGAAATTTAGCCCTGGCCTTTAAAAGTACAGAGGCCCATGATGCCCTCCTTCTCCAATGGAGGTCTCTTTGCCTAGAGGAAATCAAGATCAATATTATCAATAATACTGCTTTATGAGATTAAATAATATTGCTGTGACATAACCACATAGTCAGAATAGTGCCATCATACTGATCAAACCTGAGCACATTTTTGGTAAGTAGTAGTGCAGGTTGCCGGTTCCAGCAATTGCCATGGAATCACAAATATACAATCTACAGTACATAATCTTTGGTGACATGGCAACTGGCACATGACTACAATTATGTAATTCACATAATGGCGATCACTTCACAAGTGCAGAAACTGGTAAGTGGAGCTGAATCCTAACGGTTTGCCTATTACACAGCTTTAGGCGGGCTTTGCACACTACGACATCGCAGGCCGATGCTGTGATGCCGAGTGCGATAGTGCCCGCCCCCGTCGCAGCAGCGATATGTGGTGATAGCTGGCGTAGCGAAAGTTATCGCTACGCCAGCTTCACACACACACTCACCTGCCGTGCGACGTCCCTGTGGCCGGCGACCCGCCTCCTTGTTAAGGGGGCGGGTCGTGCGGCGTCACTGCGACGTCACATGGTAGGCGGCCAATCAGAGCGGAGGGGCGGAGATGAGCAGGATGTAAACATCCTGCCCACCTCCTTCCTTCCGCATATCCTACGGAAGCCGCAGTGAGGCCGGTAGGAGATGTTCCTCGCTCCTGCGACTTCACACACAGCGATGTGTGCTGCCGCAGGAGCGAGGAACAACATCGGACCATTGCGTCAGTGTAATTATGGATTACGCCGACGCTGTACCGATAATACGATTACGACGCTTTTGCGCTCGTTAATCGTATCATCCAGGCTTTACACACTGCGATGTCGCATGCGATGCCGGATGTGCGTCACTTTCAATTTGACCCCACCGACATCGCACCTGCAATGTCGCAGTGTGCAAAGTGCCCCTTAGAATTCGGCAAGCTGCAGTGCTTTACTCAGGGGTGTACAATCCATTCAGAAAAACTTTTAAAAATGTATGTACTAATATCAATATTACAATCAATATTGCAAATAATACTGGCAATCCCATACCAAGTATTACCAGCATCTACAGTAGTGATAATATGAAGCGACCGGTGGTAGGGCCGCGGGTGTGTGTGTATGCTCTATTCCAACAAAATCTCCATACTCAGATTTTACCGGTAGTAACATTTCTTTACTAGGAAACATATTTATAATACAATCAACCGAACTATCTGCGTACATGAGTATAGTGGAGTCCCTGGATTTTCACTGCTTCCGGGTACGCAGCAAGAAGAAAGGAAAAAAAACAACAAATGGCGGCAACTTTCCCTAACTTTCCCTACAATCACGTACCAGTCTATCCCGGAAGAAGATGCCGCTCCCACGTCGCAGGCCTGGAGTCTCACGATGATGGGTCCCGGTGCAGCGCTGAAGGGATGCAGCTCCTCGGTCTTTTCCTTTGATCTTCCCCCGCTGGTAACGGATTCTAATCAGTCTTTTAGTCCCGGGGCACACCGAGCAGAAGAAGGGAGATCACAGCCCCTGCACTTGCACTCTGGGTGCGATGCTCTGCAGTCCGGTTAGATCCTTGGTGAAAACAAAGTCCTGCAGACCGGGAATGGCAGAAACCACTTCCACAGGGTGATTTCTCCAAGACTCCGGTGGCAAAAGAGCCCTCTGTTCAGGGAGACCACACGCAGCTCTCCTCTGGCTGAGCTCTGGAGCTGAACAACCTTCCCGCACTTTTTTTTCTTCCTGGTTTTCACACACAAGCTGCAGTAGGGGATTTCCTACCTCTGTGTTTGTGATTGCACAGTCTGACACTGCCCCCTTGTGGGCAATTGCTGAAACAGTATTCAAATCCATTTCTACATTAATGATGCAGTCTGAATTGTTGATCCCATTACAAATACATCCACACTGATCAATAATCATAACCACTGTACTAGGACTGATATTACAACCATTCCTTTACCATATAATGGTTATTAATATTAGTTCCACACCAGTACTCTGCAGACCATGTATTTGCTTGCTGTACAGACATTTTTGGTTTTCTGCTTTTCTAGCACCATTATCACATTCCCCTCCCGTATGCTCCCTCTGTGCCCTGCACAGTAGTAGTAGCCTCCTTTTGTGCTTTACAAAATAATAGTGCCCCTACACAGTGATAATGCTTCCTCTGTATTTTCTTGTTGTAATAGCCCTCACCATGCCTTCTTACAGCTATACAACATCAAAAACAAATAATGTCGCCCTATGCTCCCTTACAATATTAATCCTCCCATTGTCTCCTTTAATAATTTTCCTGTGACACTTTATAATAATGACCCTGTAAATTTTTATAGTTCTAAAAATGCCTCCATACTCAGCTTGCCTATAATACCGTGATTTTCCAAAAATAAGACCTCCCCCAAAAATAAGCTCTAGCAGGGATTTTCAGCATTTTCAGAGCTTGGCTTAAATATAAGCCCTACTCCGAAAATAAGCCCTTGTCACGGGTCAATAATGAAGTGTCCGTGCAGCTAAAAAAGTTACAGATACTGCAGTACACTTCATTATAGACAGCATGCACCCTTCAATTACACTCACCAGACGCCGAGCGGGAGGCCCTGCAGTGATCGCACCCCCACACACATCCGATCTCACACACACAATCAGATCGTACACACAAACATCGGATCTCACACACACAATCAGATCTCACAGATAATCAGATCACACACAATCATATCGCACACACAAACATCGGATCACACACACATCGGATTGCACACAGACTCATCACATCCAGCGACACCTATTTCTTCTCGCCAGCAGAATCCTGAGAGGCTGTGCAGGAGAGCGCAAGGACCTGCCGCAATGCTTGCTTACAGGACCTGTGGACACACGTGACTTCCTCCCATCATTCCCTGCGGCCAGAAGCATTGTTTAACACTGGATGTGATGAATAAGTGAGTGTGTGTGTGTGCGTGTGTGTGTATCTGTGTTTGTGTGTGTTTGTCTGTGTGTATGTGTCAGCGATCTGCTGTGTGTGAGTGTGTCAGCCAGAAGCAAGGGAGGATGGCGTGCAGCACCCACAGGAGATCATAGGGAGGACCTGAGAGCCACGCAGACATCTGGGTCTGGTAAGTATGAGTCTCCTGGGAAGTGGGGTGGTCTGCTTTTTTGGGGGGTAAACTTACCCCCTAACCGTGTTTCTCCAAGAATAAGACCTCTTCTAAAAATAAACCCTAGTGCTTTTTTTGGGGGTAAAAAAAATATAAGACAGTGTCTTATTTTTGGAAAAACACGGTAATAAAATCCCTGCATATCCATATAATGATGCTCAATTGTGGATCCTTTTAATGATTCCCCATAGACCCTCGTATACATTATTATGTCCCCCACTGCTCTCTAAACAGAAGAATAGTCCCACATAGCCGTTTATAAGTATGATATCCCAACGTTCTTTATACACTGTATGATGGCACCACAGCTCCCTATATACAGTATGATGGCCCTTCAGCTCCCTATATAAAGTATGATGACCCCATAGCTCCTTATATTCGGTATGATAGCCCCACAGCTCATCAAAATAGTTTGATGGCCTCCCATAGACTAGACTTGCCACACTCATCAGGAGGGCTTTAAACCAGAAGAAGATGGGATGGAAAGAAACATGCCAGACATGAACATGTAGCTAAAGGACATACTACACAAGGATACTAGATGTGGTAAAGAGGACAGAGGACAGGATACTCAGAAGGAATCTAAGAAAAGGGGAGCAACAGAGCAAAAACTAAAATGTTTTTATACAAATGCACAAAGTATGGGAAACAAACAAGGAGAACTAAAGCTAGTAATACAAAAAGAAAATTATGATGTCATCGGCATCACAGAAACCTGGTGGAGTGACACACACGATTGGAACATACAGATGAAAGGATACAACTTATTCAAAAAGAATAGACCAAACAAAAGAGGAGGTGGAGTTGCATTATATGTAAAAAGAACAAATCACAGAAATTAAAGTTTGAAAGAATGAAAATCTATTAGAAAATATTTGGTTAAGAATTTATGGCGTAACCAATGGGATGGACATCATAATAAGTGTTTATATTAGACCACTGGGTCAAACCGAGGATATGGATGATATTTTTTCCCATGAAATGGTCACATTCTCAAAAAAAAACATGAAATAGTGATCAAGGGAGATTTCAACTACGCAGACATTCATTGGGAAACTCTCACAGTTAAGCATAAAGGCTCTATCCAATTTTTATCCCGTCCTGCAGACAACTTCATCTCCCGGCTGCTAAAAGAAAATATGAGGGGAACAGCCATGTTGGACGTAAGGGTACTTTACACACTGCAATATCGGTACCGATATCGCTAGCGAGCGTACCCACCCCGTCGGTTGTGCTACACAGGCAAATCGCTGCCCGTGGCGCACAGCATGTTTACACCCGTCACACTACTTACCTGCCTAGCGACGTCGTTGTGACCGGCAAACCGCCTCCTTTCTAACGGTTCGTTCAGCGTCAAAGCGATGTCACTAAGTGGCCGCCCAATAGCAGAGGACGGGCGGAGATGAGTGGGCCAAACATCCCGCCCACCTCCTTCCTTCCTCATTGCCGGCGGGACGCAGGTACAGTGAGTTTCCTCGTTCCTGCGGTGTCACACATAGCGATGTGTGCTGCCGCAGGAACGACAAACAACCTCGCTACTCACCTGTCAACGATTTTTGTTGTTGGAGCGACCTCTCCAATACCAATGATTTTGACCTCTTTTGCGATCGTTTTAGGTTGCTCAGAGGTGTTATATGCTGCAATGTCGCTAACGACGCCGGATATGCGTCACAAACACCGTGACCCCAACGATATATATCGTTAGCGATGTCGCAGCATGTAAAGCACCTTTTAGTCCTGACAAACAATGAGGATATGGTTAAGGGACTAAAGGTAGCAGAGACATTCTGATTAAGCGATCATGCTATCCTTGAATTTGGGGTTGCAAGAGGGGGAAGACCTGAGAAGACACAGACTTCAAGGCTTGACTTTAGCAGAACAGACTTCAAGAGCCTAAAGGCAAGGGTTCATAGAATTCCATGGCACATAATCCTTAAGCAAAAAACTGCACATGAAGGATGGGAAATCTTCCATAAGGAAATCCGTAATGCACAAGAGCTAATGTGACGCCCTGGCCTATCAGGTCATCACAGGGTGTTGCAAAATATTCCTTTCCCTGCAGCATCCATCTCTCTCCCTTGGTTCCAGGTGCCACTCAGTGATGTGCTAAGACCAGCATGCAAATCCCACACACACACACACACACACACCAGGGGGCAGGTCCAGTGAGGAAAGGGCTGCCCACAAGAGGGTTAAGAAGACTGGGTGGGAGGTGACTAGTTAGTCGTCGGCAGGGGAACAAAGAGAGCAGAAGGCTCTCAAGTAGCTCTCAGGGAGGAGAGCAGGCTGGGGAGTTGGAGCTCCCAGACAGCGTGAAAGCAGCCTCAGAGAGTGAGAGGCTGTGGAAGTGGAGGTTCCCAGAGGG
This sequence comes from Anomaloglossus baeobatrachus, assembly GCF_048569485.1. Classification (NCBI taxonomy): domain Eukaryota; kingdom Metazoa; phylum Chordata; class Amphibia; order Anura; family Aromobatidae; genus Anomaloglossus; species Anomaloglossus baeobatrachus. Next base: position 229,950,548 of record NC_134353.1, on the reverse strand, counting down.
TCCGACTGGACCAAAGCACACTAGTAACATCACTGGGAACGGTCACCTGGACGTGCTCCCCCTCAGCGGCAGTGGTACTGAAGGACGTTTGGTTGAATCACTGCCTGTGTGTTCATTGACCTCACACATCAGCACAGCCTCATCCAGCACCATGACAACAACTGTGAGATTCTCTGCTCCCTGTCTCCCAGGCCTACAGCCCACGGCTCCCCCTTCCCATCACCAGGCCCTGGGACACCAAACCCCCTACCCACGGAGGGGTTAAACATCCTGCTGCTTCAACATCGTCACCGGGCTCCCCAACAACAGCTATGGTCTCTCGCATTACCACGCACAGTGGGTGGCGTCACGAACTTTCTAAGCCCCCTGTACATATCCCCCCTTAATTGAGTGTCCGTACGACCCCCGGGTCCGGAGACCCCTCGAGCTACTGCGGTTTTGGATCCGAGCAGCACGGCTGCTGCCACGGGGGCGGCACTCTAATAATGCCTAAAAGAATGAAAAATGGGAAAGACCTAAAGAAATCAGACTGGATGACCAAAAAGTTACATCAGCTGCTTAAAAAAAAAAGGAAACATACATCAAGTGGAAGATGGGCATTATACCTAGCGAAGAATACATGGCAGTTTGCAGACTCTTGAAGACAAGCGTCAAAGGAGCTAAGGCTGAATATGAATTGAGGCTTCCAAAAGAGGCAAACAGTAAGGTAAAAGGATTTGGGGGTATGTTAAAAGCAAAAGAAAAGTGAAGGTGACCATAGGAGTCCTGCAGAATCAAAAAGGTGAAACGGTCAACAAGGTGGCAGAGCAGGTAGAGCTACAAAATTCGTATTTCGGATCTGGATTCTCCCAAAAAACTAATGCAAGCATCAACAATAATCATTATACAAATGATGGTCTGGAGGAATCCATGTTGACTATAAACAAAGGATTGATATTAGAACATTTAGAAAAGTTAAAGTAAACCACCCTAGAGTCTTGAAAGAGATAGCTGAGGAAGTAATAGTACCTGCTTGCCATAATCTTCAATAAATCATGGGAAATAGGAGTAGTCCCTCTAGATTGGAAAAGGGCAAATGTAATTCCTATCTACAAAAGGGGAAAAATGAGGATACTGGTAATTACAGGCCAGTAAGCGTGACCTCTATTGCAGGAAAAATCTTCAAGCAAATTGTCAAAGAACATTTACTTAGGTAACTGGATGGGAAGACAGTAACTGGATGGGAAGACATTAGTTAACCAGAGCCAGCACGGTTTTATGACCAATAAATCTTGTCAGACCAACCTGATTTCCTTCTACAGCACAATCATTGACTGGTTGGACCAGGGGAATGCCGTGGATATAGTATACCTTGACTTCAGTAAGGCATTTAAAAAAAGTATCACATAACAATTGAATAAATGATCAGTGCTGTTTAATATCTTAATAAATGATCTGGACAATGGAATTATTATTTTTTTACTTACTCCCTATATGGAACATAAAGTTTTACTGCCCTGATTGCTGATGGAATGTATTGTAATGCACCAGCATTGCAATACATTATATCTGTCAGTGCAGCACTGACATCTCTCAGTGCTGGACTGACACAAGCCTTTGAGATCATGCTCCTGGCATGATTTAGGAGGCTTTCCATAGCTGGGTTACTCAGAGGTTGCCATCCTGACCTCGAGTCACCATAGCAATGATTGGGGCATTGAGATAAAGTCATGGGGGCACAAATCGGATGAGAGAGGGAGCACACGCCCTCTCCCAGCTCTCTAAACGCCACAATAAATATCGATCATGGTATTTAGGAGGTTAAACAACCAGGGATGGCAAGAGGACCATCCCTCACTGTGATATGCGGGCTCAGCTGTCATATAAGCCGAGCTCCCACCGGTGATTGCGTGGGTACAGCTCCTATGCCCGAACAATTGACAGGACTTACCAGTACATCCAAGGTCATGAAGGGGTTAATGGACCCATATATTCCACAAAAGTATATAAAAAAAAGCATCAGCGCTTTAATATTGTTCCAAGTTATCTAGCAATTCTATATATTATATCAATATCAATGTTAGGCTATGTAGCATTAGACAAAATGTCACATGTAAAGAAAATAAAGAATGTAGTCCAATAATAAATATAAATACCAATGCAAGTAAAAGTGAATTACTCATATCTGAAATTCAATAATGAAGTTTAAGGGGTATCTTAATTTTCGTATCTTTACTAACATTAACAAATGTGGCGGTCTAGCCTCTGTAACTCTTGACAATCTTGAAATCAAATGGACCGAGGGACGATTTAGAATTGCCAAATTTACAGGAAACTGCAGAACTTTAGCTGGTCCCTGGTATTGCTCTGCTGTTGATGGGGTCCTTCGTTTTCAGATACCGATCCATGTCTTTAAAAAAAACCTCTTACCATAGGCCTTAGTGCAGTTATTTATTTCATTATAGCAGATAAATTTGAAGCACTTCGCAACAAAATATTCCTGTGCAACTTGTTTATTACTAAGAGAAATACGTCTTTCCCCACACCAAATAATTAACGTCTGAATTGCACATTGTACCTGCGCTATTGTCCCAGAGCAGCACTAACTGCCTCATTTAACTGCTTTATAATGTTGTGTTCTACTTGTGTGTCCCACAAAGTTAAAAAAATATTGATCCTTAGTTACTCATAAAGAATATGGTTTGTGCATTGACTTGTTCTAGCTCCGGCTCCCAGTAGCTCTGCCTATAAAAAACAAAAACAGAATCAGAATTTACAATGAACTGGAAGCTTGCTGGATGAACAGGCCTTTCTATTATGTTATAGTTACTGAACTGCATCAAATAAGGAGAATTTATCAAAATGTAACCTTTGAGCTTAATCGAGTGCGTAGGCCATAGGGATTCACGGGCAATCTGTTTCATTATCTGGTGACTCTAATTGAATACTTACAGTAACTGCGGGACTATCTGGGACTATGGATATAACTAAGTCTGGGAAGGAAGAGACACAAGAATGTCATTGATATCTCAAAAGTAACTGTGGATATTCTAGAAATTCAGATTCTCCATATTCATTTATAATTAGATTGACCTTTTTATGATATAATTTCTTATTCGTTCAATCATCGTTTTCTTTTTTCAGATATCTTGATCACTGGTCTCCAACAAGCAGTTTTGCAGGTATTGGGAAGGCACAACTCTGAGCCTGTTAAATAGGTTGCTGTCTACTACTTTTACATTGAAGGTGTAAAAATTATTTTGCAAAGAATATAGAGTTTCTAACTGACCACTTTTTTCCATGGTACAAAAAGAAAAACCATGCCATCCATAGCAAAAATATTTATGCATGACCATGCACAATCTCATGTTGTAATGAATACCTCTGAGTTATTAGCTGCTATTGTGATAAAAGGAGAGAAAGTCATGGTGTTGCCACCATCTTCCTAATGCCTGCTTTATCTGAGTCGACCGATCGTGCGATTTCACGATCGATCGTGCCCGCCCCCATTGTTTGTGCGTCACGGGCAAATCGCTGCCTGTGTCGCATAAAGTCGCAAAACCACTGTCACTTGTACTTACCTGCTGAGCGCTGTGGGCGGCGAACATCCACTTCCTGAAGGGGGAGGGACGTTCGGCGTTACAGCAACATCAAACAGCCACCGGCCAATAGAAGCGGAGGGGCAGAGATGAGCGGGACGTAAACATCCTGCCCACTTCCTTCCTTCCGCATAGCCGCCGGGAGCCGCGGGACGCAGGTAAGCTGTGTTCATCGTTCCCGGGGTGTCACACAGAGCGATGTGTGCTGCCCCGGGTATGATGAACAACCGGCGCCATTTTAATTAAACAATTTTTTAAAACTGAGCGACGAGTATACGACTCACGATTTGTGAGCGATACTGCGTCGCTCGGAGGTGTCACACGAGACGACGTCGTAAACAATGCCGGATGTGCAGCACGAAAACCGTGACCCCGACGATGCATCGCACGATAGCTCATTTCGTGTAAAGCCCGCATTAACCTCAACCCTATTGAGAACCTTTGGAGTAATATCAAGCCAAAGAGGATTTGAGGCTGTTCATATCAAAACAGCATCTCTGAGAGACTATTCTGACATCCTGCAAAAAAAATCAAGCAGAAATCATCCCAAATCTTACTAGTTCAATGGATGTAAGAAATACTGTATAAAGGGAATATCAAAGATGTGTTCCTATGTTAACATGTAACTTGGACTGTTAAGATGATTTTGATTGAAAAAGCTTTTGATGTTAGTAAATTTGACCTCTTAATGCTTCAAATTCGACAATGGATCATTTTTAATATTTTACAACCTATTAAATGTTTGTAAACTCTGTTGTGCATAATAATTTGGAACAGAGCATTCTGAGGTTTTTTTTGTTTTGAAAAAAATAATGCTATCATTGGAGGTTTGTGAAATTAAATTTGATATATACTTTAACAGTTGATGATGGGAATATTACACTGACTCAACCATTTATGAAAAGAGAGAAAAAAAACAATTCGTATAATAATTTGGAATGTGGTGTGGTGACTGGTGATATTTGTATAAAATTATGTTATAGCTATAACATACTGTATATCCATATATCTTATACAGTGCCTTGCGAAAGTATGTGGCCACGTTGAATTTTTTAACCTTTTCCCACGTTGGCTTCAAACATAAATACAAAATTTTAATGTTATGGTGAAGAATCAACAAGTGGGACACAATTGTGAAGGTGAACAATATTTGTTGATTATTTTAAATTTTTATAAAAAATAAATAACAGAAAATTGGGGCGCAATATTATCCGTCCCCTTTAGGTTAATACTTTGTAGCGCCACCTTTTGCTGCGATTACAGCTGCAAGTTGCTTGGGGTATGTCTCTATCAGTTTTGCACATCGAGAGACTGAAATTCTTGCCCATTCTTCCTTTGCAAATAGCTGGAGCTAAGTGCGGTTGGATGGAGAGCATTTGTGAACAGCAGTTTTCAGCTCTTTCCACAGATTCTCGATTGGATTCAGGTCTGTATTTTGACCTGGCCATTCTAACACCTGGATACGTTTATTTGTGAACCATTCCATTGTAGATTTTGTTTTATGTTTGGAATCATTGTCTTATTGGAAGACAAATCTCTGTCCCAGGTCTTTTGCAGACTCAAACAGGTTTTCTTAAAGAATGGTCCTGTATTTGGCTCCATCCATATTCCCATCAATTTAACCATATTCTCTGTCCCTGCTGAAGGAAAGCAGGTTCAAACCATGATGCTGCCACCACCATGTTTGACAGTGGGGATGGTGTGTTCAGGGTGATGAGCTGTGTTGCTTTTACGCCAAACATATCGTTTGACATTGTGCCCAAATAGTTTGATTTTGGTTTCATCTGACCAGATCACCTTCTTCCACATGTTTGGTGTGTCTCCCAGGTGGATTGTGGCAAATTTTAAAAAACACTTTTATGAATATCTTTGAGAAATGGCTTTCTTCTTGCCACTCTTCTATAAAGGCGAGATTTGTGCAGTGTTCAACTGATTGTTGTCCTATGGACAGACTCTCCCACTTCAGCTGTAGATCTCTGCAGGTCATTCAGAGTGATCATGGGATTCTTGGTTGCATCTCTGATCAGTCTTCTCCTTGTTTGACATGAAATTTTTGAGGGACGGCCGGGTCTTGGTTTATTTGCAGTGGTATGATACTCCTTACTTTTCAATATGATCGCTTGCACAATGCTTTTTGGGCTGTTTAAAGTTTTGTAAATCTTTTTGTAACCAAATCTGGCTTTAAACTTCTCCACAACAGTATCATGGACCTGCCTGTTGTGTAACTTGGTCTTCATGATGCTATCTGCGGTTTAAAACACTTTAGAACATTGAGATTGTCACAGAGCAGGTGCATTTATACGGAGACTTGATTACACACAGGTGTCTAATATTTATCATCATCAGTCATTTAGGACAAAATTGGATCATTCAGAGATCCTCAATGAACCTCTGGAGGGAGTTTGCTGCACTGAAAGTAAAGGGGCTGAATAATATTGCACACACCACTTTTCAGTTATTTATTTTTAAAAAAATTTAAAATAAGCAATAAATTTAATTCAACTTCACAATTGTGTCCCACTTGTTGATTCTCCACCATAATATCTTTATGTTTGAAGCCTGAAATGTGGGAAAAGGTTGAAAAATTCAAGGGGGCAAAATACTTTCGCAAGGCTCTGTAGCTATAAATGTGGGATGATAGGAACAATTTCTGCCTCTTTAAACACATGCATCTGCATCACAAAAACATGTTTGTATTATACATATTTTACGTATACTCATGTGTACTATGTACATGCAACCCTACCATGTGTGACAGCGCATCTGACTACAACCAATCGCTGGTGCTTTGTGTACGTGTCTTCATTTGTGTAAAAATAAATAAATAAAACAATTGGTGTAGGTTCTCCCCATATTATGGTAGCCAGCACAGATAAAGCATATGGCTACAGCCTGCAGCCCCAAGCTGTGCGCTTATCTTGGCTGCCTATCAAAATAAGAGAGTCCACATGCGGCTTTTTAAAATTATTTAAATAGATAATTTTGAAAAACTGCATAGGTCCCCCAAATTTTGATACCCAGCGAGCAGCTGGGGGCTGATATTTTCAAGCTGAAGAGACCCATGCTTATTGGAAACCACCAGCCTAAAAATAGCAGCCTGCAGCCACTCAGGATTGTCACATCCATTGGATGCAACAGTACTGGAACTTTACCCTGCCCATCCTGATTGCCCTGATTCGGTGGCAATTGGGCTAATAAGGGGTTAATAACAGTTCACAGCTGCGACTAGCCCTAGATTAGTAATGGGAGGTGTCTATGAGACCCCCCCCATTACTAATCTGGAAGTGAAAAAAAATAAACACAAACACTGAAAAATCCTTTATTTGAAATAAAATACAAATGCATGGGTCAGGTAGCACCCCTTCTTTCATATTTTTCAGTCCTCTATTATTACTGTATTTCTATTATTCTTTATTCATATTTTTATTTGTGGTACCCTACCCTAGTTTTTTACATCACTAGTTACTAATCATTTAAATTCATTTCCCCATAGACCTTTTTGTTATTCTATGATTAAGGACGTTTGTCATTCCAGAAATGCAGAGGTTAAAAAAAAATAGCATATGATATAATAATGAAGTGACCTGACTTAGCAAACGAAAGTCAACTAAGTGCAACTACCGTTAGGGATATGGCAGACAAATGCCCCATCACATTTTTTTATCATTATCTCCTTTGTAAAAATGCCGCCACTAAGTCAGATACAGATGTAGCAGATTTCAGTTTTGTTATTTGTCCATTAGGACCCTGAAAATACAACAGAGCTACCCGCCGTCCATCGTAATTTACAGTTAATACATTATAGTGATACCATCAACTCTGCTACATCGCGAGCACAAGGAGAAGCTTTTCCCAGCTACACCTTTGCTTTGTAACTTGCTGAACTGAATCTGTAGAAGCAGCAGATATTGGGATGTTTGTGTAATAGCACTGTAAATAGCATAGTTACAAGAAAAGAAAGAAAAGAAAGCTGTTTGGATCTGTAAAATTTTACCATTGTGGTTTACAGCCTCCTCAATGTCTGTGAGCAGATGTATTATGGATGTCGTTCTTGACTGTTTACAGTGATTTCATTGTGCATGACTATACATCTTTTTCCACTGGACTGAAAGCTCATAAATAGTTTATTAATTTCTGCTAGGGATTTGTATGTTTGATTTGGAGGGAAGCTGCTTTGTAGAGGAAAAAAAACATAGCTATTATGCAAATTAGCCTAATTGTCAAAGCAAAGATGTCAACATCCCATAAACTAAAAAGAGCAAGGAACGCGGCAATGCGAGATTTCCAGAGATCTTTAGACACAAATTCCGATGAATGTGTTAGGGCTGTTAAACAATGCATTAATGTTTTCAAGTCTCAAAAAGTTTAATATTAAAGGGAATTTATGAGCAAGTTTTTGCTATGTAATCTGAGGTCAGCATGAGCTTACGGCGGGCTTTACACGCGGTGACATCGCTAGCATCGGCTAGCGATGTCCAGCGCGATAGCACACGCCCCCATCGTACATGCGATATAAGGTGTTTGCTGCCGTAGTGAATATTATCGCTACGGCAGCTTCACACACACATACCTGGTCGGCGACGTCGCTGTGACCGCCAAACAATACCTCCTTCAAGGGGGAGGTGCGTTCGGCGTCACAGCGATGTCACCGCGACGTCATCAAACAGCCGACCAATAGAAGCGGAGGGGCGGAGATGAGCGGGACATAACATCCCACCCACCTCCTTCCTTCCGCATAGCTGGTGGATGCAGGTAAGGAGATGTTTGTCGTTCCTGCGACTTCACACACAGCGATGTGTGGTGCTGCAGGAACGACAAACAACATTGTATCTGCAGCAGGAGCAACATTATGAAAATTAACGACGTGACACAAATCAGCGATTTTTGTCACTTTTGCGCTCGTTCATTGTTGCACCTAGGCTTTACACATTGCGATGTCGCTACCGGAGCCGGATGTGCGTCACTAACGATGTGACCCCGACGATATATCAGTAGCGATGTCGCAATGTGTAAAGCCCCCCTTAGGCTGAGACATTGATTTAAGGTATGTCATTTATTAGACGGTGTGCTCTGGTTTCTAAGCAATCAGTGTTTTATTAGCAGGAGATTATCAGTGTCTGAACTAGGTCCCGCTGTGAGACCTTGATGAACCACTCCTCCAGCACTGACTAGCAGCTTAATATCAATAGACAATGTGCACAGAGGGCTGTGGGGTGGGCGGAGTTAGCTTTCTGAGCTCTGCTACATGCAACCTCTAAAAACTATGATTGTGTCACAACTGCTGTACCTAGTAATCTAAGTGACACGTCACTGGAATCAGGGTCCCTTTTCCTGCGTTATGCTGCTTACAAATGAAGTAGCAAATACCTGTTGACAGATTCCCTTTAAGAGCTAGGCCACAGTGTGCATGTAGAAATGCTTGCCTGTAGCCATAAGATTAATAACTTATATTATAAGATAAATATGTACTATAACAAATACAAAAGAGAATAGCTTATGACCCTAATTCATCAAGACCGGCGTTAATGAGGGGGCATGGTGGAGTGCAAGGCTCCTGATTCATTAAGAATTTTAATTAATCAGTTGAGGTACAAAGTGGCAAGCACCACATCACAATCTTACTCTACAGGACTGGAGTAACATTTGTGGTGTAGCAAATGCTGCCTGTCATGAATTTGACATGGGGGTGTCCTTGTCTCACCTTGCCTCCAACGCACCTCAGCAAAACTGGAGTGAAAATAACTAAATTTGCAAACTTTTAATGGACTTCTGCGTTCTTCAATAATCTTCAAAGCTTTGTGGTGTAAAAGCTTTGCTGAATCAGGGCCTATGTGTCTTTACTGGGCATCAGGCTGTAAACTGGCAGATCTGTGACTCATGGAGCGCACTTAAGACTATGGTGCAGAGCTACTGTGCAGCAAGAAATAGGAAACAACAGCAAATTAAATTGGTAAATGAAACTTTACCTTGTGGGACTTTCAGATCTACCCACAGATTTCACAATATAAATTGAATACATTATCAAAATAAATCTCTTGCTGGTTTATTTACTGTGAAAATCAGAGCTGTCATCTAGCAGTGATAGTTCCTCAGTGTCCCTCTTACCTGCTTCTGGTAAAAGTTGATCCGGCTGAGAACAAGCTGAAGATGTTAGGCTAGATCAGGGGTCTCAAACTCGGCTGGGTGTATGGGCCGCACAGAGGAAAAAAATAATTTGGGGGGCCGCATTCTTTGCAGGACAAAGTGACATTTTTATTGGTACCATATACAGTTAGGTCCAGAAATATTTGGACAGTGACACAAGTTTTGTTATTTTAGCTGTTTACTAGAGATGAGCGAACCGTTCGCGGTTCGGCTCGAGGTCGGTTCGCCGAACGGAGGTCCCGTTCGAGTTCGGTTCGTCGAACGTTCGACGAACCGAACTCGAACTGCATAGGAAACAATGGCAGGCAATCACAAACACATAAAAACACCTAGAAAACACCCTCAAAGGTGTCCAAAAGGTGATAAACAACTCACAACACAACATAAACACATGGCAAAGTGACAAGGACATATACTCATGCGAAAAAAAAACAGCTGGACAAGGAAAAAGAGGAGGAGACACAGATATATGAGTATATGCAAGGAAACATCGATGCCATTACTGTGCAACTTGAGCCCTGCTCATTTTAGGCTTCCAATCTGGATAAATTGCCTGAGCTCGACACGTACGCCTTGGGGATCTTGTCGTGTCCTGCAGCCAGCATTCTCTCGGAACCTGTCTTCAGTGCTGCTGGGGGTCTGCTGGCAGATAAGCACACGTGTCTGTCCACTGACAATGAGGACATAGCTCTCAGAGGACTTTTCTTCCCCTGGGTCAGCCAGGGGAGGTGAAAGGCACGCGTATTTTTGAGAGGGCTTCATGCAAAGCAACTTTTTCATTTTGAAAAGGGGGGTCAACTGATGCTAGTCAAGTGGGGTGTGTGTGGCCCAATTAGTGGCAACGAGGAAGACTGTGGTTGGAGTCCCCTCGCTGTGTTTCTAAAAGAACCAAGATGAACAAGTCATGGCTCTCAGAGGACTTTTCTTCCCCTGGGTCAGCCAGGGGACGGGAAAGGCACGCGTATTTTTGAGAGTGCTTCATGCAAAGCATCTTTTTCTTTTTCAAAAGGGGGGTCAACTGATGCCAGTCAAGTGGGGGGGGTGTGGCCCAATTAGTGGCAACGAGGGAGACTGTGGATGGAGTCCCCTCGCTGTGTTTCTAAAAGAATCAAGATGAACAAGTCATGGCTCTCAGAGGACTTTTCTTCCCCTGGGTCTGCAAGGGGACGGGAAAGGCACGCGTATTTTTGAGAGTGCTTCATGCAAAGCATCTTTTTCATTTTGAAAAGGGGGGTCAACTGATGCTAGTCAAGTGGGGTGTGTGTGGCCCAATTAGCGACAACGAGGGAGACTGTGGTTGGAGTCCCCTCGCTGTGTTTCTAAAAGAACCAAGATGAACAAGTCATGGCTCTCAGAGGACTTTTCTTCCCCTGGGTCAGCCAGGGGACGGGAAAGGCACGCGTATTTTTGAGAGTGCTTCATGCAAAGCATCTTTTTCATTTTGAAAAGGGGGGTCAACTGATGCTAGTCAAGTGGGGTGTGTGTGGCCCAATTAGTGGCAACGAGGGAGACTGTGGTTGGCGTCCCCTCGCTGTGTTTGTAAAAGAACCAAGATGAACAAGTCATGGCTCTCAGAGGACTTTTCTTCCCCTGGGTCAGCCAGGGGACGGGAAAGGCACGCGTATTTTTGAGAGTGCTTCATGCAAAGCATCTTTTTCTTTTTCAAAAGGGGGGTCAACTGATGCCAGTCAAGTGGGGTGTGTGTGGCCCAATTAGTGGCAACGAGGGAGACTGTGGTTGGAGTCCCCTCGCTGTGTTTGAAAAAGAACCAAGATGAACAAGTCATGGCTCTCAGAGGACTTTTCTTCCCCTGGGTCAGCCAGGGGACGGGAAAGGCACGCGTATTTTTGAGAGTGCTTCATGCAAAGCATCTTTTTCATTTTGAAAAGGGGGGTCAACTGATGCTAGTCAAGTGGGGTTTGTGTGGCCCAATTAGTGGCAACGAGGGAGACTGTGGTTGGAGTCCCCTCGCTGTGTTTCTAAAAGAACCAAGATGAACAAGTCATGGCTCTCAGAGGACTTTTCTTCCACTGGGTCAGCCAGTGGATGGGAAAGGTACGCGTATTTTTGAGAGTGCTTCATGCAAAGTATCTTTTTCATTTTGAAAAGGGGGGTCAACTGATGCTAGTCAAGTGGGGTGTGTGTGGCCCAATTAGTAGCAACGAGGGAGACTGTGGTTGGAATCCCCTCGCTGTGCTTCTAAAAGAACCAAGATGAACAAGTCATGGCTCTCAGAGGACTTTTCTTCCCCTGGGTCAGCCAGGGGACGGGAAAGGCATGCGTATTTTTGAGAGTGCTTCATGCAAAGCATCTTTTTCTTTTTCAAAAGGGGGGTCAACTGATGCCAGTCAAGTGGGGTGTGTGTGGCCCAATTAGTGGCAACGAGGGAGACTGTGGTTGGAGTCCCCTCGCTGTGTTTCTAAAAGAACCAAGATGAACAAGTCATGGCTCTCAGAGGACTTTTCTTCCACTGGGTCAGCCAGTGGATGGGAAAGGCACGCGTATTTTTGAGAGTGCTTCATGCAAAGTATCTTTTTCATTTTGAAAAGGGGGGTCAACTGATGCTAGTCAAGTGGGGTGTGTGTTGCCCAATTAGTAGCAACGAGGGAGACTGTGGTTGGAGTCCCCTCGCTGTGTTTGAAAAAGAACCAAGATGAACAAGTCATGGCTCTCAGAGGACTTTTCTTCCCCTGGGTCAGCCAGGGGACGGGAAAGGCACGCGTATTTTTGAGAGTGCTTCATGCAAAGCATCTTTTTCATTTTGAAAAGGGGGGTCAACTGATGCTAGTAAAGTGGGGTTTGTGTGGCCCAATTAGTGGCAACGAGGGAGACTGTGGTTGGAGTCCCCTCGCTGTGTTTCTAAAAGAACCAAGATGAACAAGTCATGGCTCTCAGAGGACTTTTCTTCCACTGGGTCAGCCAGTGGATGGGAAAGGTACGCGTATTTTTGAGAGTGCTTCATGCAAAGTATCTTTTTCATTTTGAAAAGGGGGGTCAACTGATGCTAGTCAAGTGGGGTGTGTGTGGCCCAATTAGTAGCAACGAGGGAGACTGTGGTTGGAATCCCCTCGCTGTGCTTCTAAAAGAACCAAGATGAACAAGTCATGGCTCTCAGAGGACTTTTCTTCCCCTGGGTCAGCCAGGGGACGGGAAAGGCATGCGTATTTTTGAGAGTGCTTCATGCAAAGCATCTTTTTCTTTTTCAAAAGGGGGGTCAACTGATGCCAGTCAAGTGGGGTGTGTGTGGCCCAATTAGTGGCAACGAGGGAGACTGTGGTTGGAGTCCCCTCGCTGTGTTTGTAAAAGAACCAAGATAAACAAGTCATGGCTCTCAGAGGACTTTTCTTCCCCTGGGTCAGCCAGGTGACGGGAAAGGCACGCGTATTTTTGAGAGTGCTTCATGCAAAGCATCTTTTTCATTTTGAAAAGGTGGGTCAACTGATGCCAGTCAAGTGGGGTGTGTGTGGCCTAATTAGCAGCAACGAGGGAGACTGTGGTTGGACTCCCCTCGCTGTGTTTGTAAAAGAACCAAGATGAACAAGTCATGGCTCTCAGAGGACTTTTCTTCCCCTGGGTCAGCCAGGGGACGGGAAAGGCACGCGTATTTTTGAGAGTGCATCATGCAAAGCATCTTTTTCATTTTGAAAAGGGGGGTCAACTGATGCTAGTCAAGTGGGGTGTGTGTGGCCCAATTAGTGGCAACGAGGAAGACTGTGGTTGGAGTCCCCTCGCTGTGTTTCTAAAAGAACCAAGATGAACAAGTCATGGCTCTCAGAGGACTTTTCTTCCCCTGGTTCAGCCAGGGGACGGGAAAGGCACACGTATTTTTGAGAGTGCTTCATGCAAAGCATCTTTTTCATTTTGAAAAGGGGGGTCAACTGATGCTAGTCAAGTGGGGTGTGTGTGGCCCAATTAGTGGCAACGAGGGAGACTGTGGTTGGAGTCCCCTCGCTGTGCTTCTAAAAGAACCAAGATGAACAAGTCATGGCTCTCAGAGGACTTTTCTTCCCCTGGGTCAGCCAGGGGACGGGAAAGGCACGCGTATTTTTGAGAGTGCTTCATGCAAAGCATCTTTTTCTTTTTCAAAAGGGGGGTCAACTGATGCCAGTCAAGTGGGGTGTGTGTGGCCTAATTAGCGGCAACGAGGGAGACTGTGGTTGGACTCCCCTCGCTGTGTTTCTAAAAGAACCAAGATGAACAAGTCATGGCTCTCAGAGGACTTTTCTTCCCCTGGGTCAGCCAGGGGACGGGAAAGGCACGCGTATTTTTGAGAGTGCTTCATGCAAAGCATCTTTTTCATTTTGAAAAGGGGGGTCAACTGATGCTAGTCAAGTGGCGTGTGTGTGGCCCAATTAGTGGCAACGAGGGAGACTGGGGTTGGAGTCCCCTCGCTGTGTTTCTAAAAGAACCAAGATGAACAAGTCATGGCTCTCAGAGGACTTTTCTTCCCCTGGGTCAGCCAGGGGACGGGAAAGGCACGCGTATTTTTGAGAGTGCTTCTTGCAAAGCATCTTTTTCTTTTTCAAAAGGGGGGTCAACTGATGCCAGTCAAGTGGGGTGTGTGGGGCCCAATTAGTGGCAACGAGGGAGACTGTGGTTGGCGTCCCCTTGCTGTGTTTCTAAAAGAACCAAGATGAACAAGTCATGGCTCTCAGAGGACTTTTCTTCCCCTGGGTCAGCCAGGGGACGGGAAAGGCACGCGTATTTTTGAGAGTGCTTCATGCAAAGCATCTTTTTCTTTTTCAAAAGGGGGGTCAACCGATGCCAGTCAAGTGGGGTGTGTGTGGCCCAATTAGTGGCAACGATGGAGACTGTGGTTGGAGTCCCCTCGGTGTGTTTTACATGATTTTCGAAGGGCATGACATGACTTAGAGGTTTTCTTTCAGCATCTGCAAAGGGTTGGGTACAGAAATGCTGTCTTTCTAACCATTTTTAAAGAGGATTTTCGAGACCTTATGCCCACCACAGTGCCCCAAGAGCCGATGTTCAGTCGCCACTCCTTCTCCAAGAAAGTTGTGCCCGAGCTACACCAGCATATTGCACACATCATCACCGCTTCCTTGAGAAAGTCTGTGTGTGACAGGGTACATTTCACCACAGATACTTGGACCAGTAAGCATGGATAGTGGCGTTACATGTCGCTGACTGGGCACTGGGTAACTATGGTGAGAGATGGAGAAGGGTTTGCTGTACAAGTCTTGCCATCCCCACGACTTGTGTTTCAATCCTTCCTCTGTATGTACAAGTTCCTCAACTGCTTCTGCCTCCTCAACCTCGTGTGGATCCTCCACCTCGGCCCAAACCCTGTGTGGTCAGGTCACCCTTCCTTGTAACTGCGCCCAAGGAGTCCCACACACCTCCCTACTATGCTGGCAGCAGAGCTCAAGGCCATCAGGCGGTCAAATGTTTACTTTGAAATGTAGGGGAAATGTGAGACACCGCTGAGGAATTGTGGACGGTTAGCTCTGGAGAGTGAGACCAAGTTTCATCAATGGTTGTCTCCACTCAACCAGCAGCCAGGGAAGGTCGGGTGCGACAATGATGCAAACCAGTCTGCGACCCTTCTTCAGGGCAATGTGGCACACGTGCCTTGTAGGGCTCACGTGTTGAACCTGGTTGTCCAGCAATTTTTAAAACACTATCCCGGCCTACATGGCCTTCTGCAGAGGGCACGGTGTAACGCCTGCCTGGATCGACACACTCAGATGGGCTGTAAAGGATAGGCTAGAGGCAAGCCACTCACCAAGCTGGACACCCAGAACCCTGAAACCCTTTAACCCCTATACAGTGATTTGGAATTACACAGGGCCCAAGTTGATCAATACCTGTGGAAGGCTGCAGTTCCAGAGAATAGTAGTCATGCAGGGTCAAAAACATTAATTGAGGAAGAGGAACAGAATGGGATGGCCAGGACTTAATCAGAAAACAAGCAGAGGTGAAATGCGGATCGGCCAACGAGGTACATAAACAGCAAGCAGGAAAAGTAGTCAGGTAACAAGCACACAAACTCATAAAACTGAACTGGGGGTAACAGTAACAAGAGGTTCATAGCTTTGTCTGGCAGTGGTCTGCAGACAGGAGGGGCCTAAAAAAGGGTGTGGTGTCTTCCCATTGGTTGTAGCTGAATGATGGTACTTCATCTGTGAGATACCCACCACCTACATTCAGCCTGTGGTTCTGTATCTGTCAAGGTAACACAACCCAGTGGGTGAGCATAACCTGCGTTCACCTGTGCCGCAGGCATCGGCTCCTTTCCCATCATCAGCACTATGCACGAAAGGAACACGTTGTCACCTGGCGACCGGAGTACAAATTGATTGAGTGGACTACGTTGGTGACTTAACAGCCGTGTGCGGCAATGATGCAAACCTGTCTGCGGCCCTTCGTCAGAGCAATGTGACACACGTGCCTTGTATGGCTCACGTGTTGAATCTGATTCTCCAGCAATTTTTAAAATACCATCCCGGCCTACATGGCCTTGTGCAGCGGGCACGCTGCTATGTGCTCACTTTCATCCTTCGCACCCAGCAGCTCAACAACTTTCATCGCTCCTGAAGTCTTAGGGTCTGGCGGTTAAACGCCGGAAATGCGATGTTCCGACACGCAGGAATTGGAATCTGCACATTTGCAGCGTCTGTGGCAGCACCGCAGAGCCCTGCTGAAATACGGTATGACGTATACCCTGGGCTAACTTGATCCAGAGGTGGTGCAGATCACGCTGCTGGAGTGGTGTCAGATCAAGGACCTATGCACCCTTCTACACAGTTTACAAATGTCGACGAAGATGTTTAGCACTGGCGATGCCATTCTCAGCGTGACAATTCTGGTCATCTACAAGATGGAGCACACTGTAAGCATTATTCGGAGTCAGGTGTTGGTCCAAGAGGAAGGGGAGGAAGTACAGGAGGAGTCATATGCAGAAGGGATAATAAGATGTACAAGGTCCATACATTGAGCGGCACCTAGGCGGCAGTCATGGTAGGGGATAGGGATTAACAAGGGCGCATAGTATCAGCAAAAATTGTTGAGGAAGGTGCAGGAGCCCATGAAGAAATGGAAGACAAACTTGCGATAGGCATGGAAGACTCAGCAGATGAGTGAGAGCTTGCTCACATTTTGGTTGTGCGAGGTTGGGGGGAGAGGGCAGAGGAAGGAGGCACGATTCTCACCTCTCTGCCACCAACACACCAAGGACTTGGTCCTCCTGGATTCACAAGACACATGAGCGCCTTCTTGCTGCACTACCTACAACATGACCCTCGGATTGTACGAATTCGAAGTAATGCTAACTACTGGGTTGCCACACTGTTAGATCCTCGGTACAAGACAAAATTTGGCTAAATAATTCCTGCCATAGAAAGGGACGCACGTATACAGGAGTATCTGCAGAAGGTGGTACGGATTCTTAGATCTGCTTTTATCAGTAAACACTAGTGATGAGCGAGTACTAAAAAGCTCGGGTGCTCGAAGCTCGGGCCGAGCCTCCCAAGATACTCGTGTACTCGGGCCGAGCAACGAGCCCAATGTTATCCTATGGGAGACCCGAGTATTTTTGTGAAATGACCCCCCGGCAGCATGGAGAAACCCTAAAAATGGCACAAAAGTCTCAGAAGAGTGCTCAAATGACATGGCAACAGCATGGGGAAGACCCCTTGAAGCATTTATCACTGAAAAGTCACAGCTGTGAACAATTTTGTCCGCGTTTTACGCCATTTTTACGGACTCACCAGAAAACCTTCCAAAATGACCCCAAAATGATTTTTCATGGCGGAAATGTTAAGGGCACATACCCAATAGTGAGATAGAGCTGGTGTATGTTACTTTTTGAGATTAATACATGAAAGATTTTACGTGAAAACATTGTGTGGCACTCCGATGTCCCTGAGAAGAGACGTACATGAAGGCCTCTTGAGTCTAATGTGCCCATTTTGAGGAAGTGAGTCTTTGTAGTATTTTCCTTTGCCAGGGCAGTCCAAAATTGTGAGGTTCACCAATGCCCCTGCATACAGACGTGCATGAGGGCCTCAAAACATTAAGTGTCCATTGTCAGGAAGTGGGTGTATTATAGTATAGCCCTTAGGCAGGGCAGCCAAAAATTGGGAGGCTCCACATTGTCCCTGGATAGAGACGTGCATGATGGCCTGTAAACCTGAAGTGCCCATTGTAAGGAAGTGGGTCTATTGTAGTATAGCCCTTAGGCAGGGCAGCCAAAAATTGGGAGGCTCCACGTTGTCCCTGGATAGAGACGTGCATGAGGGCCTGTAAACCTGAAGTGCCCATTGTAAGGAAGTGGGTCTATTGTAGTATAGCCCTTAGGCAGGGCAGCCAAAAATTGGGAGGCTCCACGTTGTCCCTGGATAGAGACGTGCATGAGGGCCTGTAAACCTGAAGTGCCCATTGTAAGGAAGTGGGTGTATTATAGTATAGCCCTTAGGCAGGGCAGCCAAAAATTGGGAGGCTCCACATTGTCCCTGGATAGAGACGTGCATGATGGCCTGTAAACCTGAAGTGCCCATTGTAAGGAAGTGGGTCTATTGTAGTATAGCCCTTAGGCAGGGCAGCCAAAAATTGGGAGGCTCCACGTTGTCCCTGGATAGAGACGTGCATGAGGGCCTGTAAACCTAAAGTGCCCATTGTAAGGAAGTGGGTGTATTATAGTATAGCCCTTAGGCAGGGCAGCCAAAAATTGGGAGGCTCCACGTTGTCCCTGGATAGAGACGTGCATGAGGGCCTGTAAACCTGAAGTGCCCATTGTAAGGAAGTGGGTGTATTATAGTATAGCCCTTAGGCAGGGCAGCCAAAAATTGGGAGGCTCCACGTTGTCCCTGGATAGAGACGTTCATGAGGGCCTGTAAACCTGAAGTGCCCATTGTAAGGAAGTGGGTCTATTGTAGTATAGCCCTTAGGCAGGGCAGCCAAAAATTGGGAGGCTCCACGTTGTCCCTGGATAGAGACCTGTTAGGTTCTTAGTGCCTCCGTGCTTGCATTTAAAAACCGCACGTGTGTGCCTGTTGGTGGCAGCTTTCCGCTGCATTTGTGTGAGTTTTGCAAAAACTTGGATATAACGCACAAGTCTAGTGAATACACATCAGCACAGCATTGCAAAATGCGCAAGGGCGTTGTCAACGAACAAGGAAGTGGACGTGATGGTGGTGCAGGCAGAGACCGAGGTTGTGTGCAAGCTCTAATTTCGCCACAACAAAGGGCCACATCAAGTCGCTCGCACGTCCTGTCCCAAATTCTTGGGGACCGCAGCAGTACACCGCTCTTGAACCAAGACCAGTGTCAACAGGTTGTTAGTTGGATAGCGGATAATGCTTCCAGTCAGATTGGCACCACCACAAACACTCTGTCTTCCACACGGTCAAGTGTCAGTAGCCGTGATACTGCACCGCACATTTCAGAACCTGATCCTCCTTCCTACCACCAGGCCGCGAACACGTCCACGGACATTACTGATCCCACACTTGGACACTCGGAAGAGCTGTTCGTTCACGTTTCCATTCACAAATTCTGGCCTCTCGCCAGCTCCTGTTGAAGTGGGCCATGACGAGATTGTATGTACAGATGCCCAAATATTTGAGCAGCCACGTTCTCACGAAGTTGGCAACGTGTCTCAACAAGGGGTGGACGATGATGAGACACAATTGTCAGGAAGTCAGGAGGAGGAGCAGGGTGCGGAAGAGGAAGACGACGTGGTGGATGATCCAGTAACTGACCCAACCTGGCAGGAGGATATGCAGAGCGAGGACAGCAGTGCACAGGGGGAGGGAGGCGTAGCATCACAACAGGCAGTAAGAAGCAGAGTGGTGGCCCCAGGCAGACATCAGGCAACTGTTCCCCGGAACAACACGACACAAGGTGCCTGTACAAATGTTAGGTCTTCCCGAGTCTGGCTGTAATACTATTGTATGTATTGAGGATTTCGATTGCGTTAGGGCAATGACAACCAGAGACGAGTTCTTGGTGCAAGACGTTTATAATATGCAACCAGCAAATATGTACATAAACGGAACAAAAACACAGTAGAACATAAATACAGGAAATACCTTCCAGGGACGGAGCGAAAGGGAATTCCCGGGACCGCGCACCGGACTCCCACAGGGAGACCACCAAGAGCGAACCCCTATACAGGGACTGTCTGGCAATCACCCCAGAAGCCCTAAATGCGCAGCAGCCGGGACACAAAAGGGCAATAGGTAAGTCCAAAAATGTCCGTACGTGATGTGAGTCCAGAGTGGTATTAAACGGAAGGAACCGGGCAGAAGTGCCGACCAAAGACGGCAAACGGAGTCCGGGCACAGCTAGATGATACCAGATGAAGTCCAGTCGGTGTCGGTTGTTTTCCAAGAGGATCCGAATAACAATCAGGAACCAAAAGCAGCAGGGCAGGAGCACACAGGAAGCAGTATACTCAGGCACTGGACTAAGCTTTAGGGGCGGCTTTTAAACAGATGGACAGGAAGTAGGGCAACAGAACAGAAAACTCCATGTTAACAAAGGGCAAGCTCTTTCAAAAGAAAACTGGAAACTCTGACACTGGCAGTTTTTTAAGTTGGCTCCAGATGATTCTAAAAAGGCCATTTGCAACACCTGCCATGCCAGCATCAGCAGGGGTACCAAAACTAGCAGCCTGACCACCACCAGCATGATCAGGCACATGTCAGCCAAGCACCCGACTTTGTGGGAAGTACAACAGAGTCGAGGAGCAGTGCTTGCTGATGTCACTGCTACGTCTTTGCTGGTTGTGCATGCGAGCCAATCCCCTGTCCATGCTGCCTGCGAACAAGCCTCCTCCACTCCTGCACCTGCAGTTGCCTACGCAGAAAGAACACCATCATCAAGCACGTCCTTGTCCCAGCGCAACGTTCAGTTATCCATTCAGCAAACCTTTGAACGCAGGCGCAAATACACTGACAACACCCCACATGCCACAGTTCTAAATGCTAACATTTCGCGACTGCTTGCGCTGGAAATGTTGCCTTTTAGGCTGGTTGAGACAGAAGCATTCCGCGACCTGATGGTGGCAGCTGTCCCACGTTACTCGGTCCACAGCCGTCACTATTTCTCCCGGTGTGCCGTCCCCGCATTGCATAACTAACCACGTGTCACAAAACATCACACGTGCCCTGAACAACGCTGTTTCAGCCAAAGTCCACCTAACCACAGACACGTGGACAAGTGCATGTGGGCAAGGCCGCTACATCTCGTTGACGTCACACTGGGTTAATATTGTGCAAGCTGGGACCCAGTCTGAGCGAGGGACGGAACACGTCCTTCACACACCAAGTTTTGCAGGCCCTACCTCAGTCAGGGTTTCACACACACTCTACAGCTCCGGAATGTCATGCTCCTCAGCCTCCTCCTCCTCCTGCGCATCCTGATCCACTTTACCCTCCACACCAGTCCCAAGCTGGAAGTGTCGCGGGCGGAGGAGGGGACGGTGCGCTCTCCCACTGCTCGGGTCCGGCTGACGCAGCTCTATGGCTGCTGCTGCTCGTTGGCTCGAGCGATGGCCGGATCCCGGGGACTCGAGCGGCGCTACTCGCCCGTGAGTGAAAAGGGGTGGTTGGGGTTTGGGGATATTGTCCGTGACGCCACCCACGGTTGTGGTGATTGTGTGGACACCACCGCTGCTCTGGACGGGGATCCCGGGAGCCTGTGACAGGGAGCAGCTTTGTTGTTATTTCTCCCCTCCGTGGGTAGGGGGGTTGGTTGTCCCGGGGCCTGGTGATGGGGTAGAGATGGATGACAGGCGGGTTGCGGGGCCTGATGAAGTGCAGGGTCGCAGGGGCAGCGCTGTGCCGCACGGCACGGAGGTACTCACTCAGCCCAATGATGATGACACAGTTCACGGTAAAACAAGTGGCTGGATGGACGGGTCACTCGGACGGCTGCGGTTGTTCCTCCCTGCAGGTTAGTGATGACTGTCTCTCCCTGCACCTAAGTTAAGTGTTGGTAGTGATGGTTTCCCAACGGTAACCCGCTCCCCGACCTGGATATGGGCCGGAGGAGCCCCTTTTGCCCACAGGCGATGGCACTGGGAGACGGTTGCCCTTGGCGGTGGCTGTGTCTCCCCTTCACGGTTGTACGGTTGCCTTCTATCTGGACTTGGCTGTTTGGAAACCCTGAGGTTCCCTTCACTAACGGATTTGGCAAATTCACGGCGACACCAAGCCTTGCCGGGATCCGAAAGTCCTCTGCCAATGGTGCTGGCTTCTCTTTGTATACCGGTCCGGTACGGCCGGGTCACCACCCGTCCACGGTCCTTACGGCAGACTCCAATCGGCCTCCACTGCAGACGGTCACCACATCCTGCCAACCTTGCTGTCCTGTCCGGGCCACACACCCGGACCAACTTCAGGCTCTTTGCTGTCACTTTTCTCCTCTCTACTACTTTCCTCCTTCCACTTCCTTAGCTTAACTCTCACTGCCTGTGTTTTCCCTCCTCCTCGGTGGGTGGAGACCAACCGCCTGGCTCCACACCCTGGTGTGGACAACAGCCTCTGGGGAAGGCAACAAGGATTTTGTGTTTTGACTATGATATGCCTGCAGGGAGTGTGGCTTGTCCAGGGCGACACAGAAGCACTGCAGCACTGCCTCGGCGAAGCGGCAACAGGCAGTGCTGAAGCTAATCTGCATAGGTGACAAACCCCACAATGCAGAAGAGGTGTGGACAGCTCTGAAACAGCAGGCAGATCACTGGCTCACAACTCTGAACCTAAAGCCAGGAAAGGTCGTGTGTGACAATGGCCGGAACCTGGTGGCGGCTTTGAGGCGAGGCCAGCTGACACATGTTCCATGCGTGGCCCATGTGCTCAACCTCGTGGTTCAGCGGTTTCTAAAGTCATACTCAGAGCTGTCTGATCTGCTGGTAAAAGTTCGCCGCCTGTCTGCACATTTTCGAAAGTCACCTACTGCTTCAGCCGGCCTTGCCGGCTTAAGACGCCGTTTGCATTTTCCGGCACACAGACTGGTGTGTGATGTCCCCACGCGTTGGAATTCAACTCTGCACAAGTTGGTCAGGATATGTGAGCAGAAGAGGGCAGTTGTTGAGTACCTGCATCACCTAAGCCGTCGGGAAATGGGTCAAACTCCACACATAACACCTGAGGAGTGGAGATGGATGTCCGACCTATGCACCATCCGCCAAAACTTTGAGGACTCCACCAAGATGGTGAGCGGCGATGACGACATTATTAGCGTCACCATACCGCTTCTCTGCCTTCTAAAATGGTCTCTGCTCAAAAAACAACCATGATGCATTGCAGGCGGAGCGCGATGAGTTTGAGCAAGAAACAGTAGTGGGTGTGGGTGATGATAACACACAGCCCAGCCTCGTCTCATCACAACGTGCAGTGGAGGACTATGACGAGGAGGAGGATGAAGACATGGAGCAACTCTCTGGCCAAATTGAGGATATGACATGCAGTCATATCCTCGGTTCAGCGAGGCTGGCCAGAGGACAGGGTAGATGATGAGGAGGAGGAGGAGGAGGACAGCATGTTCAGTCATCGTGTTGGTCAGGATACTGAAGTGATGGCTGTTAAGAGTCTGGCACACATGGCTGACTTTATGGTAAGCTGCCTGTCTCGTGACCCTCGCGTTAAGAACATCTTGGCCGACAATCATTACTGGTTGGTAACACTGTTAGACCCACGCTAAAAGGAGAACTTTATGTCTCTTATTCCCGAGGCGGAGAGGTCAGGCAAAATGCAGCAGTTCCAGAAGGCCATAGTCACGGAAGTAGGCAAAGCATTCCCCTCACAAAACGCTAGCGGCATAGGTCATGAATCAGTGGACAACCGAGGCGTACAGCCGAGAGAGGCACAAGTCCAATCCGCCAGAGGTAGGGGAACAGTCTTTAAGATGTGGGACAGTTTTCTCAGCCCCTCACGTACCACAGCCCCTGAGGTGCGGGGTAGTGCCACAAGAAATCCTAAGTTTGCCCAGATGCTGAAGGAGTACCTTGCAGATCGAACAACTGTACTCCGACATTCCTCTGTGCCTTACAATTATTGGGTATCCAAGCTGGACACGTGGCATGAATTGGCTCTCTACGCCTTGGAAGGCCTGGCCTGCCCTGCTGCTAGCGTTTTGTCAGAGCGTGTTTTTAGTGCCGCAGGTGGAATCATTACAGATAAACGCACCCGCCTGTCAACTGAAAATGCTGACAGGCTGACTCTGATCAAGATGAACAAGGGTTGGATTGGGCCAGACTTCACCACACCACCAGCAAATGAGAGCGGAATTTAAAGTTTGCCATGTACCTCCACTCACCCATGGGTACACACTTCTGGACTTTGGATAATCGCTGGACTGCTCCTCCTTCTCCTCATGCGCCACCATGATGATGACCGTTACAAATTGCAATACTTAGGCCTTTGTTTCAGGTATATCCCCAGTGGTAAATTTTTTCGCCCATTCTTTGCAGAATGGACATTACAACGACAGGAGACCCGCTCCTTTGCAATGGGAACAATGTTTTGAGGCCCTCATGCACGTCTCTACCCAGGGACAACGTGGAGCCTCCCAATTTTTGGCTGCCCTGCCTAAGGGCTATACTACAATAGACCCACTTCCTTCCAATGGGCACTTCAGGTTTACAGGCCCTCATGCACGTCTCTATCCAGGGACAACGTGGAGCCTCCCAATTTTTGGCTGCCCTGCCTAAGGGCTATACTACAATAGACCCACTTCCTTACAATGGGCACTTCATGTTTACAGGCCATCATGCACGTCTCTATCCAGGGACAATATGGAGCCTGACGCTGCCACCGACTGCCACACACATGCTGTTTTTAAATGCAAGCACGGACGCAATAAGAACCTAACTGGTTTTTAGGAGCGACAATTACTGAGAAGTCTGACACTATCAGACACTGCTGACTGACGTGTATTATTCACTAGACTTGTGCGTTATATAATAGTTTGTGCAAAACGCGCACCTGTACCCTGCCACCGACTGTCACACACGTGCTGTTTTTAAATGCAAGCACGGACGCAATAAGACCCTAACTGGTTTTTAGGAGCGACAATTACTGAGAAGTCTGACACTATCAGACACTGCTGACTGACGTGTATTATACACTAGACTTGTGCGTTATATAATAGTTTGTGCAAAACGCGCACCTGTACCCTGCCACCGACTGCCACACACGTGCTGTTTTTAAATGCAAGCACGGACGCAATAAGAACCTAACTGGTTTTTAGGAGCGACAATTACTGAGAAGTCTGACACTATCAGACACTGCTGACTGACGTGTATTATACACTAGACTTGTGCGTTATATAATAGTTTGTGCAAAACGCGCACCTGTACGCTGCCACCGACTGACACACACGTGCTGTTTTTAAATGCAAGCACGGACGCAATAAGAACCTAACTGGTTTTTAGGAGCGACAATTACTGAGAAGTCTGACACTATCAGACACTGCTGACTGACGTGTATTATACACTAGACTTGTGCGTTATATAATAGTTTGTGCAAAACGCGCACCTGTACCCTGCCACCGACTGTCACACACGTGCTGTTTTTAAATGCAAGCACGGATGCAATAAGAACCTAACTGGTTTTTAGGAGCGACAATTACTGAGAAGTCTGACACTATCAGACACTGCTGACTGACGTGTATTATACACTAGACTTGTGCGTTATATAATAGTTTGTGCAAAACGCGCACCTGTACCCTGCCACCGACTGCCACACACGTGCTGTTTTTAAATGCAAGCACGGACGCAATAAGAACCTAACTGGTTTTTAGGAGCGACAATTACTGAGAAGTCTGACACTATCAGACACTGCTGACTGACGTGTATTATACACTAGACTTGTGCGTTATATAATAGTTTGTGCAAAACGCGCACCTGTACGCTGCCACTGACTGCCACACACGTGCTGTTTTTAAATGCAAGCACGGACGCAATAAGAACCTAACTGGTTTTTAGGAGCGACAATTACTGAGAAGTCTGACACTATCTGGACTGTTTTACACTGTGTACACCAGCCCCAGATATGATGAAGGCTGGTATACGGTCACCACTACCCTGCCTGCCTGCCTGCCTGTATACTGCTACAATAGTCCTGACAAGGACTCTTCTGGTCACTAGCCTGTATTCCGACCTGGCTATACCCTGCCTGTATATAGCAACAATAGTCCTGAGAAGGACTCTGCTACTGTACTCCGACCTGGCTATACCCTGCCTGCCTGTATACAACTAGAATAGTCCTGAGAAGGACTTCTGGTCACACTGTTTGCAGCCCTGCTCCGGAACTAACTATAAAGGGCCGCAAAGCTTTCCCTGAATCAGCGACACTCTCCCTGCACTGACTGTCTGGATAGTTGTGAGCAGAGCACAGCGCGCCGGCCGATATAAAGGCTCGGTCACGCTGTGCAGGCCGGCCAATCACTGCAATTCCACAACTAACAGGGCTGTGGCATTGCAGTGGTCTGCCAGCCAATCCCTGCATGAGGGCTGGCTCTCAAAAGAGCGCCAACATGCAGAAATGAAGACCACGAGTACAGCACGAGTATCGCGAGATTACTCGGTCCCCGCCGAGCAGCCCGAGTACAGCGATACTCGTGCGAGTACCGAGTAGTGACAAGCATGCTCGCTCATCACTAGTAAACACCAGTGCTGCACAGAGTGAATCTCAATGCTTTGTCATGGATAGGAGGAAATGGGCTTTTCCTTGTCCACATCTGAGGGACCGAGGGCTGGCTGCTGTGCTGAGACGGCATTGAGTACGGTGTCCCTGCAGAGTTGCACTTTTGGTCATATACCAAATGAGTTGAAAAAGGACAAATGCTGGTGGAAAGGGGAACAGGTGTGTTGGAAAGGGGAAAAAAGTTTTTGTCCGTGGGTTTGGTGGTTAAGCAACAGTAACATTTGCTGAAGAAACACCATCTGTTACGGTGGGACTGGCAGATTTGGATAAGGTGGTATATACTATGTTACCGGTATATAACAAAAATTAATAAGAAAAGAAAGAGAAAGGTATATATCCCCATCAGCAGTCAATGTCCACCGTGCTCCCAGATGGAAAAGGAGAGGTTGGCAAATGGAAGGTTAGGTGGAGGATACAGATCTGTGTGGCTATGAAACTAATAGTTGCCTGAACCGAGTTAGACGCCACTCGGATCTTGACACTGGGAGCCCTGTTAGCGTCACAGGGTCCACACGCCCACCCAGCCCAGGAACTCCCTGTTAACATCACAGGGGCCATTCAGTACGATGACCGTGTGCATTGGGGCCACACCTGTGGACAGCAGGCGCAGCAGCAGGCCTGTTAATGCCACTGGGCTGCACAAGCAGGACTTGTAGGACAGGAGCTGGTCTTAACCGTTCTGCGTTACCAACTGTGGTGGCGGCCTGCATCGACGCCCTATCCCTGCCTACCTCTGGCCTAAAGCCGCAATGGGTTCAACACATGGAGGTGTGCTCTTTCGGAGCATAATAGAAGACTGCGCACCTCCTTGTTGGCTCAAGCCCGTTTTATAACCTGGGTCCCCCCAAAACCAGGGTGGACCACAATGCACCTCCTGGAGACAAAAGCAGAGTGACACGTCATGAGTGGCATAAATAGCGTCCTATTTGGAACCGCAACTTCAATAATGACCTCATGGCTGCCACGACACAAACACCTCACCAGTCATCGTCTGACCATCAATAATGAGGTGACAAGTCATAGGGGCGGGCCTCTGCAAGCCATTTTGGAGTGGCCTGGCCACATCGTCAGGACACCTGATGCCCTGTGGTCTATATGGGCCCCCCCCACATCAGGGGCAGGGCCAAAGAGTTCATTACCGGACCTAGTTTCTGATGCAGTAAGTGCCTGAGCATGGTCAGTTGCATGAAATACAGTCTCTGAAAAAAGACTATCAGCTTTAGCATGGTGTCTCGGCACAAAACAGGACTTAGACCCGGCACGGAATGCAAGTACCTGTGCAAAGAGGATTTTCACACTAAGTGTGGGAGCATGCGCTGTATCCCGAAATGAAGACTTAGCCTCAGGAATGGCACAGTCAGGCTAAGCATACTCACTAGGCGAAACACTGGAGTTAGGCTGTAGCTGGGGTAAATCGGCACACGCATGCGCACTAGCTGCCTCTCCACACTTACACGTGGAGGAGAAATTGCTCTTCGGGTGTGGACTTGGAGATGCTGTCTATGAACAGAAGGAAAAGCTAAAGGAAGCCTCACTTTCTATCCCTCCGAATGATCAAATGCAGCAATGAATTCCCTGAGTTTGCTATAAAATTAGCATAGCAAAATGTGCATGAGGGTGTCATGCAGAGGTGCTGCAAATAGATTTGCACCAGTGGGGCACTAATGGAGTCCAACAGCCACTTCTTGAATGCCACTAAATGGCAGCATTTTTTGCTATCATTATAGCTTATTAATAACAGAGCAGGAGGGTGTCATGCAGAGGTGCTGCACATAGATTTGCACCAGTGGGGCACTAATGGAGTACAACAGCCACTTCTTGTATGCCACTACGTTTACTCAATTTTTGGTATTCTAATGTCTTAGTAAGTAACAATGAGTTGGAGTGTGCAATGCAGGCAGACGTGCTGCAAATATCTTTGCACTAGTGGGACTATACAGAAGTCCAATAGCCACGTTTAGGATGCCACTAAGTTCACTCAGTGTTTGCTAGTATAATGGCTTAGTAACAATGAGTTTGAGTGTGCAATGCAGGCAGACGTGCTGCAAATATCTTTGCACTAGTGGGACTATACAGAAGTCCAATAGCCACGTTTAGGATGACACTAAGTTCACACAGTGTTTGCTAGTATAATGGCTTAGTTATAATGAGTTGGAGTGTGCAATGCAGGCAGACGTGCTGCAAATATCTGTGCACTACTGGGACTATACAGAAGTCCAATAGCCATGTTTAGGATGCCACTAAGTTCACTCAGTGTTTGCTAGTATAATGGCTTAGTAACAATGAGTTGGAGTGTGCAAAGGGCAGGAGGGTACAGTGGCAGGGTTGTGGGTCTGGGTAGAGGAAAGGAAGCCTGCCTTTCTATTCCCTCCTAATAGGGAAATGCAGAGAGGAAATCCCTGACCTTAGCTACACAGACGCTGTCATCTTGTGTAGCTGTTAAACTCTGTTTTCAGGACCTGTCACCTATGGCTCTGACCCTGCCCGTATGAGCCCTTAAAAGGACTGATAGAAAGTGCTATCCGTAAGCTGTCCAGCGCTGTGTATGGAGCGCATACAGCAGTATCGGCGATAGGACTCAGGACGGAGCTGCGCCAGTGATGTCTGACACCAAGGACGCAGAAGAGATAATGGCGTCCGGACGGGCAGATACTCGTTTTTATAATGCAGGGACATGTGACATGGACATCCTATCACACATGCCGTTGCTTCTCTGGCTAAAAGTCCACTTAGCTGTGTGTGTATCTGGGATGGGCTGACATGCTGGCCCTCCCAACTACACGCGCGCGCTTAGGGAAGGAAGACATGGAAAAAAAAAAATGGCGATCGCCATTATACAAACAGCAGTGATCTGAATGCGCTGTTCCCGCACACTATACACTGAAATTTCATAATAGTGTGAGTCACAGAGTGACTTACACTATTACAGCGGAAAGCCAGCTAGGAATTAGCTGTTTTTTTGCTGCTAGAACCGTTCTCGAACGTATCTAGAACTATCGAGCTTTTGCAAAAAAGCTCGAGTTCTAGTTCGATGTAGAACAGCCCCCAAAATCACTCGAGCCGCGAACTGGAGAACCACGAACCTAGAACCGCGCTCAACTCTACTGTTTACAAAAACATGTTCAGAAATACAATTATATATATAATATGGGCTGAAAGTGCACACTCCCAGCTGCAATATGAGAGTTTTCACATCCAAATCGGAGAAAGGGTTTAGGATTCATAGCTCTGTAATGCATAGCCTCCTCTTTTTAAAGGGACCAAAAGTAATTGGACAAGGGACTCTAAGGGCTGCAATTAACTCTGAAGGCGTCTCCCTTGTTAACCTGTAGTCAATGAAGTAGTTAAAAGGTCTGGGGTTGATTACAGGTGTTTTTTTTTTGCATTTGGAAGCTGTTGCTGTGACCAGACAACATGCAGCCTAAGGAACTCTCAATTGAGGTGAAGCAGAACATCCTGAGGCTGAAAAAAAAGAAAAAATCCATCAGAGAGATAGCAGACATGCTTGGAGTAGCAAAATCAACAGTCGGGTACATTCTGAGAAAAAAGGAATTGACTGGTGAGCTTGGGAACTCAAAAAGGCCTGGGCGTCCACGGATGACAACAGTGGTGGATGATCGCCGCATACTTTCTTTGGTGAAGAAGAACCCATTCACAACATCAACTGAAGTCCAGAACACTCTCAGTGAAGTAGGTGTATCTGTCTCTAAGTCAACAGTAAAGAGAAGACTCCATGAAAGTAAATACAAAGGGTTCACATCTAGATGCAAACCATTCATCAATTCCAAAAATAGACAGGCCAGAGTTAAATTTGCTGAAAAACACCTCATGAAGCCAGCTCAGTTCTGGAAAAGTATTCTATGGACAGATGAGACAAAGATCAACCTGTACCAGAATGATGGGAAGAAAAAAGTTTGGAGAAGAAAGGGAACGGCACATGATCCAAGGCACACCACATCCTCTGTAAAACATGGTGGAGGCAACGTGATGGCATGGGCATGCATGGCTTTCAATGGCACTGGGTCACTTGTGTTTATTGATGACATAACAGCAGACAAGAGTAGCCGGATGAATTCTGAAGTGTACCGGGATATACTTTCAGCCCAGATTCAGCCAAATGCCGCAAAGTTGATCGGACGGCGCTTCATAGTACAGATGGACAATGACCCCAAGCATACAGCCAAAGCTACCCAGGAGTTCATGAGTGCAAAAAAGTGGAACATTCTGCAATGGCCAAGTCAATCACCAGATCTTAACCCAATTGAGCATGCATTTCACTTGCTCAAATCCAGACTTAAGACGGAAAGACCCACAAACAAGCAAGACCTGAAGGCTGCGGCTGTAAAGGCCTGGCAAAGCATTAAGAAGGAGGAAACCCAGCGTTTGGTGATGTCCATGGGTTCCAGACTTAAGGCAGTGATTGCCTCCAAAGGATTCGCAACAAAATATTGAAAATAAAAATATTTTGTTTGGGTTTGGTTTATTTGTCCAATTACTTTTGACCTCCTAAAATGTGGAGTGTTTGTAAAGAAATGTGTACAATTCCTACAATTTCTATCAGATATTTTTGTTCAAACCTTCAAATTAAACGTTACAATCTGCACTTGAATTCTGTTGTAGAGGTTTCATTTCAAATCCAATGTGGTGGCATGCAGAGCCCAACTCGCGAAAATTGTGTCACTGTCCAAATATTTCTGGACCTAACTGTATATACACCTTTGGATCACTGATTTTGACACATTTTTAACTTGCTTATTACAAAAAATGTGAACATTCTTTGTTTAAATTTAAAAAAAACATAATTTTGATGGTAAAAAAAATGTCATGCCTTATTTTGAGGTTTGTTTTTTTTACATTTTTTTCCCTTTCTTGTAACTAATAGTGTTACAATTAGCACTATATAGAAATTTTGGCCAACATCTTTTAGTAATATTCCCCATCTTGTTGTAATGTGCCCATCCTTGTCCCCTTGTAGTATTGTGCCCCATCCTAGTCCCCATCCTACAGTAATGTGCTCATCCTAGTCCCCATCCTACAGTAATGTACTGATCCTTGTCCCCATCCTATAGTAATGTTCCCTATCCTTGTCTCCATCTTGTGGTAATGTGTCTCATCCTTGTCCCCATCTTGTAGTAATGTGCCTCATCCTTGTCCCCATCTTGTAGTAATGTGCCTCATCCTTGTCCCAATTCTATAGTAATGTTCCCTATCCTTGTCTCCATCTTGTAGTAATGTGTCTCATCTTTGTCCCTATCGTAATGCCAAGGCCGCATGGCACATGAAATACAGAATATAGAGTAGGACCCCCCTATTGAGATTTGCCGTGACGTTGGCAGGGGTGGCTCAAAAAATTGATCAATTATTTGCTAAAAATCTCATTTTTTTTTTTATTATAGTACAGTTGGAATAAATCTGTGAATTTTCACTTTTTATATGATGCATGCCAATTTCAGATCGTGCTGGCTCCTTTTTTTCTCTGTTATGACTGTAGTTATGCTACAATTCTGGTGACTGACCATCACCATACCATGCACGCCTGATTTTGGTTTGCAATGTATTCCTCCTGTTGGTAGCTGTTCAGATTCAGTTACCTCACCCCTTTCCACAGGCAATGCTAATTAAGCACCATTCTTGGATCTGGTCCGCCTTTATCAATGGTTGCTGTTTGGCACTGGGAGGATCAGTTCTGATATAGTCCTGGTATGTGTAGAGCTTGCTCCACATGCTGGGACCTGGGCTGGTCTCTATCCACAATTGCCTTTTTTGCAACATGGAAGCGGCTATATACAGGTTACAGGTATGTGTGCTCCATTATGGTTCTGCTTTTAACTTTATCTAGGAGGCCGCATGGCACATGAAATACAGAATATAGAGTAGGACCCCCCTATTGAGATTTGCCGTGACGTTGGCAGGGGTGGCTCAAAAAATTGATCAATTATTTGCTAAAAATCTCATTTTTTTTTATTATAGTACAGTTGGAATAAATCTGTGAATTTTCACTTTTTATATGATGCATGCCAATTTCAGATCGTGCTGGCTCCTTTTTATCCTTGTCCCCATCTTGTAGTAATGTGCCTCATCCTTGTCCCCATCTTGTAGTAATGGGCCTCATCCTTGTCCCCATTCTATAGTAATGTTCCCTATCCTTGTCCCCATCTTGTAGTAATGCGTCTCATCCTTGTTCCTATCTTATCGTAATGTGCCCATACTGTAGTAATGTGTCTCATTCTTGGCCCCATCTTATAGTAATGTGCCTATTCTGTAGTAATGTGCCCATCCTACAGTAATGTCCCCATCCTATAGTAATGTGCCAACCTAGTCCCCATCCTATTGTAATGGCCCCCATCCTATAGTAATGTCCCCATCGTATAGTAATGTCCCCTTCCTATAGTAATGTCCCCATCCTATAGTAATGTGCCAACCTTGTCCCCATCCTATTGTAATGTCCCCATCCTATAGTAATGTCCCCATCCTATAGTAATGTCCCCAGCCTTATCCCTATCCTATAGTAATGTTTCCCATCCTTGTCTCCTTGTAGTAATGTCCCAATCCTGTAGTACTGTCCCCATCATATAGTAATGTCGCCAGCCTTGTCCCCATTCTATAGTAATTTCCCCATCCAATAGTATTTTGCCCATCCTTGTAATGTCCTCATCCTTTAGTAATGTCCCCAGCCTTATCACTAACCTATAGTAATGTTTCCCATCCTTGTCCCCTTGTAGTAATGTCCTATCCTGTAGTACTGTCCCCATCTTAATTCCCATCCTATAGTAATGACTCCAGCCTTGTCCCCATTATATAGTAATGTCCCATCCAATAGTATTGTGGCCATCCTTGTAATGTCCCCATCCTTTGGTAATGTCCCAGCCTTGTCCCCATCCTATAGTAATGTGCCAACCTTGTCCCCATCCTATAGTAATGTCCCCATCCTATAGTAATGTCCCCATCCTATAGTAATGTGCCAACCTTGTCCCCATCCTATTGTAACGGCCCCATCCTATAGTAATGCTCCCATCCTATAGTAATGTCCCTATCTTTCGTAATGTCCCCAGCCTTATCCCTATTCCATAGTAATGTTTCCCATCCTTGTCCCCTTGTAGTAATGTCCCTATCCTGTAGTTCTGTTCCCATCATATAGTAATCTCCACAACCTTGTCCCCATCCTATAGTAATGTCTCCATCCAATAGTAGTGTGCCCATTCTTGTAATGTCCCCATCCTTTAGTATTGTCCCAGCCTTATCTCTATCCTATAATAATGTTTCCCATCCTTGTCCCCTTGTAGTAATGTCTCTATCCTGTAGTACTGTGCCCCATCCTAGTCCCCATCTTGTAGTAATGTCCCCAGCCTTGTCCCCATTCTATAGTGATGTCCCTATCCAATAGTATTTTGCCCATCCTTTAGTAATATCCCCAGCCTTGTCCCCATCCTATAGTCATGTGCCCACCTTGTCCCCATCCTATAGTAATGTCCCCATCCTATAGTAATGTCTTCATCCTATAGTAATGTCCCCTTCCTATAGTAATGTGGCAACTTTGTCCCCATCCTATAGTAATGTCCCTATCCTATAGTAATGTCCCCAGCCTTATCCCTATCCTATAGTAATGTTTCCCATCCTTGTTCCCTTGTAGTAATGTCCCAATCCTGTAGTACTGTCCCCATCATATAGTAATGTCACCAGCCTTGTCCCCATTCTATAGTAATGTCCCCATCCAATAGTATTGTGCCCATCCTTGTAATGTCTTCATCCTTTAGTAATGTCCGCAGCCTTATCACTATCCTATAGTTTTGTTTCCCATCCTTGTCCCCTTGAAGTAATGTCCCTATCCTGTAGTACTGTCCCCATCCTAATTCCCATCCTATAGTAATGATCCCAGCCTTGTCCCTATCCTATAGTAATGTGCCAACCTTGTCTCTATCCTATAGTAATGTCCCCATCCTATAGTAATGTCCCCATCCTATAGTAATGTGCCAACCTTGTCCCCATTCTATTGTAACGGCCCCATCCTATAGTAATGTCCACATCCTATAGTAATGTCCCCATCCTATAGTAATGTCCCTATACTTTAGTAATGTCCCCAGCCTTATCCCTATCCTATAGTAATGTTTCCCATCCTTGTCCCCTTGTAGTAATGTCCCTATCCTGTAGTTCTGTCCCCATCATATAGTAATCTCCACAACCTTGTCCCCATCCTATAGTAATGTCCCCATCCTATAGTAATGTCCCTATCCTTTAGTAATGTTGCCAGCCTTATCCCTATCCTATAGTAATGTTTCCCATCCTTGTCCCCTTGTAGTAATGTCCCTATCCTGTAGTACTGTCCCCATCCTAATTCCCATCCTATAGTAATGATCCCAGCCTTGTCCCCATCCTGTAGTAATGTGCCAACCTTGTCCCCATCCTATAGTAATGTCCACATCCTATAGTAATGTCCACATCCTATAGTAATGTCCCCATCCTATAGTAATGTCCCTATCCTTTAGTAATGTCCCCAGCCTTATCCCTATCCTATAGTAATGTTTCCTATCCTTGTCCCCTTGTAGTAATGTCCCTATCCTGTAGTTCTGTCCCCATCATATAGTAATCTCCACAACCTTGTCCCCATCCTATAGTAATGTCTCCATCCAATAGTAGTGTGCCCATCCTTGTAATGTCCCCATCCTTTAGTAATGTCCCAGCCTTTTCCCTATCCTATAGTAATGTTTCACATCCTTGTCCCCTAGTCGTAATGTCCCTATCGTGTAATACTGTGCTCCATCCTAGCCCCCATTATATAGTAATCTCCCCAGCCTTGTCCCCATTCTATAGTAATGTCCCTATCCAATAGTATTTTGTCCATCCTTTAGTAATATCCCCAGCCTTGTCCCCATCCTATAGTCATGTGCCCACCTTGTTCCTATTCTATGGTAATGTGCCCATCCTGTAGTAATGGGTCGGGGGGGGGGGGGGGGCAATGGCTATAACTTACCGATCGCTCTCCTCAGCTTCCACAGATACCGGAGTGAAGCTGAGGGGAGCGATCTCCGGCCCCAGATCAACAGTGATTGGAGAGATCGGTCACAAGGCGGGTCTCTCCAATCAGAGCTGGGGGCGCGTTGAACAGCGATTACCCAGCTCCAGCCAATGACCAGTGCTATAGCTGCACTGATCATGGCTGGATTTCAATGTTTCAGTCATTTTCATTGGCTGAAACTTTACAGTGGCTGTGATTGGCTGAGCGTGGTTCATCAACAAATCAAAGCCTCCGTAGGTCCGGGGAGGAGACAACACCCCTCCTGAGGTCAGGCAGAGGTTCCCTCCTTCCCGAACCTAAGGTATTTGCAAAGCGATCGCAGCCACCGGGGCTTTAGGGCTGCAATTTTGCCATGACATACTGGGTACATCATGAGTCCTTAAGTACCAGGGAGCCATGACGTACCCAGTACATCATAGGTTGCTAAGGGCTTAATGTGCCATCCTTCACATACACACACACAAAAACACACCATTCTTCTCACCTGTCCCGCGTTCCCTCGGCTGCCTCATCTCTGCTTCTTGCTGTCTGCAGGCCCGTGCCCCCGGTGACTATCGCGGCAGGTGCAGGGGCCACAGCCCCTGTCAGCAGTGCCGGCAAAACATTCATCTTACATAATGCACAGACAGTGGCTGTGGCCCCTGCACCGGCCGCAATAGTGAACAGGGGCACGGGCCTGCGGGCCGCACGAAGCAGCCTGAGGGGCCGCATGCAGCCCGCAGGTCGTGTGTTTGAGACATCTGGACTAGCTAGACAGAAATTGAATCCGCATAAGCTGATGAACTCTTTCATTCTTTACCTGTACTTGTCAAATGCTTTTAACATCTAGATTATAAAAACATTTTGACATGGATTTTCAATAAAAGTACACCTGCCTCATTAGAGCTAAAAGATATTTTTAATGTATGCAGTTTGTATTTTGGAATCTAATGACAGATCTGCTTTAAGGATGATGCTTACAGGAATAAGATCACGTTCAAAGGCTTAGGGCATGTGCACACGTGTGCGTATTGCATGCATTTACGCTGCGTCTAGCACTGCAGCGTAAATGCATGCTTTCTGCGTCCCCAGCACAATTCATGAAGATTGTGCATAATCCGTGGGCACGTTGCGTTTGAGAGCGCAGCGATTTTGATGCTAATATTTTGATCCAAATCGCTGCGCTCAAAAATGCAGCATGTGACTTATTTATTGCGCTTTGGATGCTGCTCCCACTCTGTCTACAGCATCCTGAGCGCAAGAAATCGGCATTTTTTCTGCAGAAACACTGCATCCATTATGCAGTGTTTCTGCAGCGATTTGAATCGCACATGAGTTGTCAAATCACTGCAGGATTTTCTGCAGTGACACGACGCAACTTGCCTTTGCCTTTCTCTGATGAAGCTGGAGCCACTGTGATTCACCGTTTAGCAAAACGTACGTTGGAGGACGGCTTTAGGGCAGGTTGGGGGTAATATCCCTCGGGGGGAGCTTTCTTTGTCCCTGACTATTCTAAGTTGATTATGGTAATTGCTACATTCCCATTCCCATGGTACTTATCATGACTTATTGTTCTTACCTGGCACATGCACTTTGGTAGACATGATACCCAGTTACATTTAATCCACAGCACTGACTCATTCCTTCTTCTATTGCATTGTGATTTACTATGCTGGATATCATCTCTTACCTTCCATGGGTTTTCAATCCTTTCCTTAACCCTATATTAAGTGGTTTTCCAGGGTACTCAGAGTCCCCCAGAATTATTACCATTCCATGTGGTTTTAATCCTTTTAATCATGGCCCTGATTGTTTGTCTGTCATTTTAATCATGTAATTCAATAAACTTTGTTATAAGTTTGCACCGCATATACTCTTTTTCCTCTGTTGTTTTCATGTATCCCATGGAATAGGTGTCTGCCACAGAGACCCTCACTTGAGGAGGTCTCTGATGGTTATATATAGTTATATCGGTTATGAGGCTTGTTTATCAACGTGTGCACATGACAAACTGAATCTGTTGTTTTTCCTTCCAAATATTACAGAAGCATAATGTAGAGACAGAGACCCTGATTCCAGCGATGTGTCACTTGCTGAGCTGTTTGCTGGCATTTTAATAAAATCACTGTTTTATGTGTTGCAGAACTACCTGTTCTCTGAATGCTGAGCTCTGTATAACCCCACCCACACCACTGATTGGCAGCTTCCTGTGTACACTGTTCATAGGCAGAAGACAGACAATCTGATTGGGATGAGGATATACAGAGCTTATGAATATGGAGAACTAATTGACAGCAGGTTTCCTAGTCCTCTAGTGATAACCTCCTGCTGATAAAACTGTGTTTTTCAAAACTACAATAAGTGACACATCACTGAAATCAAGATCTCTGTGTCTACAATATTGTGCTCTAAATTATGGTGGTAAAAGCTTGATGACAGATTCCCTTTAAGGCTGGGGACACATGGGCTTTATTGTGAGTCAATTGCATAACACTGGGCTCCCGCTCTGCTGGAGAGTAAGCAGAGTGTTATGTGAGTGTCATACCACTGTGCTGCGAATCTGTGATCACAGCACAGCCGCAGAGGACAGGATGGTCCATGCAGAGGAGAGGGAGGGAATAATCTCCTTGTCTCCTCCACTGTCAGCTGATGCAATTCTCGCACTGCACTCGTGTTACACCGATGTAATTCCAGTGCAGTGCGATGTTTCTCGCCCTCATAGACTTGTATGGGTGCGAGTTAAATCGGGTTGCACCCTCAGCATGCTGTGATTGTTTTCTCGGTCCGATTAGGGCTGAGAAAAAAATCGCTCATTGGAGCGACCCCATAGAGTAACATGGGTCCGGGTGTAATGCGATTTTTTTATCGTATTCCACTCGCTCCATTTTGCTCGCCATGTGTGCTTACCCTAATGGTGACACTTTAAGAAGAGATACTGTATCTTAGCGTTTTTCAGAAATGTATTTTGTTTGAGCAAACAGTTCAGCAAAAATGCATTTTAGTGCTTTCTCCTTAATATTATTGGAAGCTTTTAGTGGCTATAATACAGTTCCCTGGAAGATCCTCTCTCTCACTGAGGTTCTCTTAAATATAGACTATATAAATGGCTTTAGCAAGTTACATATTATGCTGCCAGTGCAGTTTTGTATGGCAAGGTGTAGGAGACTTGAAAACATTAAGAAACATTATGGGATGATGTTAATTAGATCCTCCTATAAGAGTGCATTCAGATATCTGTCCACGACGTTGGTCCACGATCACACAGACTGCAGCTCACCCGACCTGATCATGGGGGGCTTAATCGACCTGATCGTGGGGGGACCCTACACCAATTTTTAATTATTTATTCTTTTTACAGGAAAAAAATGCACACATAGTGCCTATGATTGCTGCCCGCGTGCTGTCACTTCAGATGTAGCAGAGATGTAATCGTCATGGGACCTCATGTGATTTACGTCAGACCTAGGTGTTTTTGGGGTTAAAAAATCCAGTCAGACACGCTGTCAAACTCGGTGGGGGCATGTCTGAGTTCAACCAATCAAAGACGCGGGACTGCTGGTGGGCGGTGGAAGCAATGCATATGTATTAGGTTAATGAGCGACTCCAGAAGTAGCATTAGAGCCGCACAGGAGACTCGGTAAGTATGACGCACCTGCTCCAATTCCCCTATCCCTTCTACCACTATTTTAAAGTGCCAGATACTGGTCCCAATAGACATATGGGGACCAGCATTCGGCCAGATATTCGGGATCAATCCCAATCCCAATACTTTTTTTTATAATACCCAGTTGGCATTGCTGATCCTGGTTATCTGCGAGTCCACCCATCACTAATCCGGTGTACCCTTTTTTT
The DNA here is from genome assembly GCF_048569485.1 of Anomaloglossus baeobatrachus. Classification (NCBI taxonomy): domain Eukaryota; kingdom Metazoa; phylum Chordata; class Amphibia; order Anura; family Aromobatidae; genus Anomaloglossus; species Anomaloglossus baeobatrachus. The sequence continues at coordinate 229,911,312 of NC_134353.1, read as the reverse complement.
GCACTAGGATATTTTTTTCTTTTTTTTAATATATGTTGTAATACATAATCCCATCCAAAACTACAACTTGTCCTGGAAAAAAAAACAACTCACATATGGCTATGTAACTGGAAGGATGAAGAGCATATGGTTCTTGGAAGAAGAATAAGAAAAAATAAAGGAGCAAATGCAAAAAAAATATCTGAATATCTGGGAGGGAATGGGTTAAATGGGTTAAAATCATTTCCACAAAAAAGTATCACTTAAAAGAATAATGGAACACTTTTTTTTCTCCTAATTTCATCTAATATATTTTATTTAATATTATCACCACTCAAAGTATAATTATGTAACGAACTATTGTTTTGTTGTTAATTAACATTTTCATATAAAATTATATATTGTTCATTATAACTGGAAACTAATTAACCTTTTGTTGTTTCCTGATTATATGTCATCTTTATAATCTACTGCACATTTTACAGCGCTAATGTGCTTACATATATAAGGTTATACTGGATAATAAAGTTGAGTTGGATTATATTAGCTTTTTTTTAACAATGGCAATCTGTAAAGTCCTATTTGATTTTCCATTAGTATATACTACTGGTCTGGTATGTTCACACGTGCCGTATTTCTTGTTTCATATTTAACTAAATTTACAGTAATATTTTCTTGTAAAACATCAAATGTGAATACAATATACCTATAAAGAAATTAATTTGTGATGGATGAGGATTTGAATGCCATGACTACATACTGAATAATCCAAACAATGAAGTGACATAGCGGCGCGTTTAGAACTGCAACCCAGCTACTTCAAGGTGCAGGTAGGAAAAGGCATTTTAAAGCCTGATATATGTTTAAGGGTTCAGTCACATCTGGGTATAAAATCTGCGAGTGCAATGCAATAAGAAATCACATTGCACTTGAATCAATGTTAATGTTACACAATAGAGCAGAGCACATCTTTTGGATTTTCTTCTGCAACAATTTGGCATACAGGGCAAATCGCAGCATGCGGATATTGCCTGTGTGTATACATGTCTTAAGCGGGCTTTACATGCTGCGACATCGTTAGCAATTGCTAGCAATGTTGAGCGCGATAACACCCGCCCACGTCGTACGGCCGATATGTGGTGATCGCTGCTGTAGCGAACATTATTGCTACGGCAGCGTCACACGCACATACCTGCTCTGCGACGTCGCTCTGGCCAGTGAACCGCCTCCTTTCTAAGGGGGCGGGTCGTGCGGCGTCACAGCGACAACACACGGCAGCTGTCCAATACAAGCGGGGGGGGCAGAGATCAGCGGGACGTAAACATCCCGCCCACCACCTTCCTTCCGCATTGCCGGTGGAGGCCGGTAAGGTGAGGTACCTCGTTCTTGCGGTGTCACACATAGCGATGTGTGCTGCTGCAGGAATGACAAACAACATCGGTAATAAGCAGAAAACAATTTTTTATTTCAGGACGACCTCTCCGCGGCGAATGATCTTGCCCTCTTTTGCGATTGTTTCAGATCACTCTTAAGTTTGACACACTGCGATATCGTTAATGACGCCGGATGTGCTTCACAAACACCGTGACCCCAACGATAATTCATTAACGATATCACAGCGTGTAAAGCCCCCTTTAGGGTGCGAGACAAATGTGCGGTAATATGGAGTTTTCCATACTATTCAAAGTTATAGATAGATATATGAATGGATAGATAGATAGATAGATGTGCAAAACATATATAATGTTCCACGCCCTGCATATTCTAAGCTATCCTTTAGTGCCTTTCATGTATCTGTAGCCCAAGACCAGGATTCGAACAGTTACAGGAAAAATATATTAGAAAATGTACACCTTTTCTGCTTTTTTATGCAGTTTTGGTCTTGGCTTACAAATTCTGAAATAAAAAAACTCACCGAATACACATGTGCACTTGGCCTAATGGGGATAAGGTTTCCTATTCTCTCTTTCATTGAAATTCCCAGTTGGCAGACCCCATTTATCAACGAGTAATCCCCTATCCAGTGGATAAGTGATAACTATTTCACTGGGCAACGCCTTTAAAGTTAGATTAGTTAAAATTAATAACATCCTCTTTAAGTGATTAGGTAGTAAAGAAACTTTCACAACCTTCTGTCTATATGGAGAGGTTAATATGAGTTTTGTTCATTGGACAACAACATTTTTCTTCATCTTTTTCTCGCAAAACTGTTGAATCAACTTGTGTGGGGCTATAAGTCAGCACCTATTTTGCCAATCCCTGGGCTCCCTAACCGTATTCATTATGGCGATATGTGCTGGAAAAAACTTATGATTTTATGGAATAAAGTTTGGAAATTTTACTACATTCCGGAAGCTGGAGCTTCTAAAATTTCTATTTGCCTACAGTGTCATGTCAGCATAAAGAGACATATAAGCCGTGCAATGCTCCTCTGGGAATTTAATTGTACTTAGACTCTATAGAGAGGAGTAGAACTTAACCTCTTGTGCCACCTATTGTATGTAGCAATCCTAAAAGTCAATTTTAACCCTTCAATTAACCTAGCCACATGCTTTAGGATAAGAAGCCGAGGCAGAAATTCAATTTTCAGAAACTCTAAGGCTATGTCCGCACGTTGCTTTTTACCTGCTTTTTACCTGCTTTTTTGCTGCTTTTTCAACTGCAGCGTTTAATGCCAAAATGGTTGTGTTCTGCTTTTCAAGCAATGTCTATGGGAATTTGGGTTTCTTGTCCGCACTATGCAGTTCAAACTGCAGCCTTTTTGTTGCAGAACTTTGGTCAAAAACTCAGCTTTGCAGTGCAAAACCCAAATGGCAAAAACAATTGACATGTCAGTTGTTTTTGCCATTTGGGTTTTGCACTGCAAAGCTGAGTTTTTGACCAAAGTTCTGCAACAAAAAGGCTGCAGTTTGAACTGCATAGTGCGGACAAGAAACCCAAATTCCCATAGACTTTGCTTGAAAAGCAGAACACAACCATTTTGGCATTAAACGCTGCAGTTGAAAAAGCAGCAAAAAAGCAGGTAAAAAGCAGGTAAAAAGCAACGTGCGGACATAGCCTAAGGCTTTCACATTGCTTTTTGCCTTACGTTCACAGGTCCCGTCGGGGCATCCGTCCACATCGCCCTTCCCCCACCCTGCAAAGCGTGTTTCGGACGCATGCGCAGGCAAGGCCATTGACTATAATGGAGCACACTACGTTAGCGTGTGCCTTAGACCCCCTGTAAAGGCCTTTAACCATACCATATAAGACCTTCTGCTTTACAGTGATGAGGTGCAAACACCTCAAAACATGTGTCTGCAAATGGAGTGGATGGTTTGGTTTCTCATCATAGGTCATAAAGGAAGACTTGGTGAAAGTTCCATACCTACTTTTAGGTTTGCTACATCCAATAGGTGGCATTAAAAATCTTTTCCCTCTATGTCGCTGAAAAGGATATATTTATATTTAAGTTCTCAGAAGAGCATTGCATGGCCTTTACGTCTCCTCACACAGGCATTGCCGTCTTCACGAGATATTTTACCCCACAGACAACCTGTCAAAGGCTTCTTAGCAGCCAAAACAAACACCCTAAAACACATCTGGAAAGGAAAGTATTAGCGTCTTATCCTAAGTCATGCAGCAATTATTATTAAAGTGTCAATTTTCACTTTTAACAGAATAGAAGGCACTAAAGTTTGTGTTCTCTTCCACTTTGATGAGGCTATATGCATTTTTAAATTCCTAGGGGAGGATTGTTTTGCCTGTTAAGGCTGCTTTACATGCAGCGACATTGCTAGCGATGTCACTAGCGATAGCACTCGCCCCTGTCGTTTGTGCGTCACGGGCAAATCGCTGCCCGTGGCGAAGAATATCGCCGGTACGCATCACACATACCTTCCTAACGACATCCCTGTGGCCACCAAACCACCTCTTTTTTAAGGGGGCGGTTCATTGGGTGTCACAGCGACGTCACTCAGCAGGCCACCAACAGAAGCGGAGGGGCAGAGATCAGCCATATAAACTTCACTCCCACCATGTTGCCCGAGGACGCAGGTACGCTGTTGTTCTTCATTCCCAGGGTATCACACGTAGCGATGTGTGCTGCCTCAGGAACGATGAACAACCTGCGTCCTGAACGAGCAAATATTTTTTTAAAATGAACGACGTGTCAACAACCAACGATTTGGTGAGTATTTCTGATCGTTAGCGGTCGCTCATAGGTGTCACACGCAATGACGTCGCTAACGAGGCCGGATGTGCATCATGATTTCCGTGACACCAGCGATATCTCATTAGCAATGTCGCTGCGGGGGCCTTAAGTCTCCTTATTGTGATAACTGCAGTCTATTAGTTGATATTATGTTTTGTCATACCAATATTGCTAGGCTGGTGTCAGTCCATAAAAAGAGTAGTTTATTTTTTCTGGGGAATTTTAGTAGTTAACTATGGCTAGTCTAATAATGAAAGCAGCTTTATGGGGCAACAGAGTTGAATAGAGATAGTTGGTATACAACAAGATGGCACGTACACTGTGTGCAGAACTATTATGCAAATGAGTATTTTGATAACATGATACTTTTTCTACATGTTGTCCTACTCCAAGCTGTATAGGCTTGAGAGCCAACTACCAATTAAGCAAATCAGGTGATGTGCATCGCTGTAATGAGAAGGGGTGGGGTGTAATGACATCAACACGATATATATGGGGTGCTTAATTATTAGGCAACTTCCTCTGAAAAGTCCAAAATTGTGAGATATCTTGCAGAGGGATGCAGCAGTCTTGAAATTGCCAAACTTTTGAAGCGTGATCACTGAACAATCAATCATTTCATGGCAAATAGCCAACAGGGTCGCAAGAAGCGTGTTGGGCAAAAAGGGCACAAAATAACTGCCCATGAATTGAGGAAAATAAAGCGTGAAGCTGTCAAGATGCCATTTGCCACCAGTTTGGCCATATTTCACAGCTGCAACGGTTACTGGAGTTTCAAAAAGCACAAGGTGTGCAATACAAACAAGAAACATAAGATAAAACGTCAAGACTAGGCCAAGAAATATCTTAAGACTGATTTTTCAAAGGTTTTATAGACTGATAAAATGAGAGTGACTCTTGTTGGGCAAGAGGCTGTATCAGTAAAGAGCACAGGGCTCCACCCCGACTCAGACACCAGCAAGGTGGAGGTGGGGTACTGCTTTGGGCTGGTATCATCAAAGATGAACTTGTGGGACCTTTTCGGGTTGAGGATGGAGTGAAGCTCAACTCCCAGACCTACTGCCAGTTTCTGGAGGACAACTTCTTCAAGCAGTGGTACAGGAAGAAGTCGGTATCGTTCAAGAAAAACATGATTTTTATGCAGGACAATGCTTCATCACATGCATCTGTGACGCTCTGGACACCCCAGGGGTCACAGGTCACAACACACACCATATACACCCCCACCCCACTCAGGTGCCATCAGTCAACCAAAGACCTGATTGCCTCCCTCAGAGTCAGGCAGGAACACCAGGTGGGCGGAGTCAGGTGGAAAGACACGCCCCCTGAGGAGTCTGCTAGCCTGAGGCAGGTGATACAAGCAGATTAAGTTTGGAGAGAGGAGTGAGAGGAGTACAGTTCTGTGCGGGGCCTGGCTTGGAGCCTAGAACCCCTGATCAGTCAGGCAGGCAGACGGTAGTGGCCGCCTGCAGGAGACCGGGAATATGACCGGTGGAACCGTAAGGGACCGGGACAGGGTAGTGGCCCGCCGGAACCGAACCGAGGAGCCAACTGGATACCGGAGAACCAAGCAGGGTACTCAGACCCCGAACTAGGCTATAAGCCACCACCATAGTCAAATTAACTGATTGCGGTCTGGACCTCAGATGTTCATTCCCACCTAAGTCGCGATTGAAGGCAACAGCCCAACCCGTCCAGATAGATGTCACCGCCAAAGGCCAGAGATCCAAAGGGCCAGCGTCTGTGAGCAAATGGGCTCCTACGACACTTATACGCCGGGTAACGGACTACCGGTGCCCAGGCACAGTAGTCAAATACACACACAGGTGCAGGAGAAAGACGGACATTGCCAACCCGACTGGAGAATCTGCAGCCGGCTTCGGGCCCCATTCATCATTCCGTTTGGTTTACCAGCGACTCCAGTGTCTTGTATCAGAGTGAGTACACCAGTGCCATCAGGCACCGCAATACTGCCCCTGCACCCCGGCCCTCGCCAACCGGACCACGGGACCAAAATCCCCCTACCCACAGAGGGGTCAAAACCTAGCTGCGCCACTACACTGCTCCCGGGAGTCCCGTACCTTCACCGCAGCGGTGGTGTCCATAATCACCACAACCCATGGGTGGCGTCACGAACAATAATTCCAAAACCCAAACACCGGCATCCACCGCGCATAGCGCCAACCAACCACCCCCCTTGCAGAGCAACGTGACCCCTGGGTCCGTGAGAGGCTCGAGCCACCACCCGTAGAACACGAGCACGGATTTGAGCAGCTTGGCGGCCGCAGCCGAGGCCGCGGGGTGGTACACATCCAACTACTCCACAGCTTGGCTGGCCAGTAAAGGTCTAAAAGGTGAAAAAATAATGACATGGGCCCCTTGTTCACCTGATCTGAACCCCATAGAGGACCTGTGGTTCTTCATAAAATGTGAGATCTACAAAGATGGAAAACAGTACACCTTTCGGAACAGTGTCTGGGAGCCTGTTGTGGCTGTTGCACACAATGTTGATCATAAACAGATCAAGCAACTGACAGAATCTATGGATGGTAGGCTGCTGAGTGTCATCATAAAGAAAGGTTGTTATATTGGTCACTAAGTTTTTGGGGTTTTGTTTTTGCATGTCAGAAATGTTTATATCTAAATGTTGTACAGTTATATTGGTTTACCTGGTGAAAATAAACAAGTGAGATGGGAATATATTTGTTTTTTATTAAGTTGCCTAATAATTCTGCACAGTAATAGTTACCTGCACACAGATATCCTATCCTAAAGCCCGCTTTACACGCTGCAATGTATCTTACAATGTGTCGGCGGGGTCACGTCGTAAGTGATGCACATCCGGCATCGGAAGGTACATTGCAGTGTGTGACAGGTACGTGCGATTGCGATTGAACGGTAAAACGTTAATCGCATACACATCGTACTTTTCTCTAGAATTGCACGTCAGATTGTTCATCGTACCCGGGGTAGCACACATTGCAGTGTGTGACACCCCGGGAACGATGAACAGATCTTACCAGCGTCCTGCGTCTCCGGGCCCGCAATGCGGAAGGAAGGAGGTGGGCGAGACGTTTACGTCCTGCTCAGCTCTGCCCCTTCGCTTCTATTGGCCGGCTGCCACGTGACGTCGATGTAACGCCGAACGTCCCTCCCACTCCAGGAAGTGGACGTTCGACGCCCACATCGAGGTCGTATGGAAGGTAAGTACGTGTGACGGGGATTAATCGTTTGTGCGGCACGTTCAACAAATTGAACATGCCATACATAAGATGGGGGCGTTGCAAATCGCATACGATATCGTATGGGAAATTGCAACGTGTAAAGGAGGCTTAAGATAGCCAAATCTAAAAAAAAAAAACCACTCCAACTTTCAAAAATATTAAGCTTTGATATTTATGAGTCTTTTAGGTTGATTGAGAACATTGTTGTTGATCAATAATGAAAAAAAATCCTCTAAAATACAACTTGCCTAATAATTCTGCACACAGTGTATTCTGCAGGGTACCATTTTAGCAGAATATCTTGCACTCTTTCACAGTCGTTTTTTCCCTCACAATGCAGCACATTGCACACTCATGGTTCTGGTAACAGCACCTCCGCACAGTTGCCTGCAGTAGCTCTGTTATTTCTGATGCAGAAGTCAAGGCTGGAAGACAAAAGGAGCGCAAAATAGGTTCTTACCCGGGAGAGATAAGTGAGGTAGAATACTGCTCACCTGGAAGGGTTGTGTGAGTCTCAACCACCACAATATGGGCATAAATAAAACACAGCTGCTGCAACCCGACATGTCGATCCAAAAGAGTAAACAATGAAAGGGTTAATGCCACACTGCCATGCCAGGAAGACAAATCCAGTGAGTGCTTTAAGGCTACGTGCGCACACCGTTTTTTTTGACACTGCATTTATGTGCGTTTTTGGCTGCTAAAACCGCACAAAAACTCATAAAAATGCACCCGCGGCAAAAACGCACAAAAAACCACATGCGTTTTTACCGCATTTTTGTGCGTTTTTGGCTGCGTTTTGCTGCGTTTTTGATCTCTGCATTTTTCTGCGTTTTTCCAATGCATTGCACGGGGGAAAACGCAGGAAAGAATTGACATGTCCACGTTTTTTTTTAAGCTCAAAAACACAGTTTAAAAAAGAAGTTGTGTGCGGACAGCAAAAATTAAAACTCATAGACTTTGCTGGGGAAGCAAAGTCATGCAGTTTTGAGCCCAAAAACTCACAAAAACGCACTCGAAAAATGCGCAAAAACGCTGCGAAAAACGCACTGTGCGCACATAGCCTAAAAGTGATTTATTGTCTTCTGCGTTTCGAAGATTCCATCTCCTTCTTCAGACAAAATCCCAGTCAGGACCATTTTTCTATTTTACAAAAAGTGGAAGGATAACCTAGAAACATGGGCTTCAAGTATTCAAATTAAAAAGGTAATATTTATTGAAAATAAAAAAAAATACAACATTTAAATTCAGTAAAGATATCAGACAAGGGCCATAGTGTAATAAACAGTTAAAGGCTAAGAGGAAAATCTCTAAGATTTTCTGTGGTTAGAAGATTATATATAAATAGAAAGTGCCTATAGGGCAATATCTATCTCCTCTGTAAATGTCAGCAAAAAAAAAGCTATATATAGGAATAAAAGTGCCTTTATTGCAACTCATGTCTCCTCTGTGAATAGGGACGAAGAAAAGAATCAGTTGGGTTATTTAAAGTGCCAGTGGTAAAGACAAACTAATCCACAGAAAAAAAACTTCTATGTAAGCATGACTCAAGTGATCATCAGCATAAGTTTTAACATGCAAATAGTCAAATAAACTCATCCATAACTAAAAAAATATCAGTATAGTACCAGATATTCATTACCTTGATAAGGATCTGTGACTGTGTGAACCCACCTCCCTCCACCCCAACGAGCGTTTCGCCTTGCTTCTTTGGGGATGTCCCTTTTAATGTTGTATTGTATTATTATTTTCAATAAATATTACCTTTTCTTTTGAATAATTGGAGCTCATATTTCAGGATTACCATTCCAGGTTCTTGAAAATATAAAACTGTCTTTTGGTGCTTCCCTCCTTTGGGGGTGTTCTATTGTCATTATTATGAGGACCAGTTTATTTTCATGTGACAGTCAGGAACATGCCTAACTTGTCCCTTCTACTGTTACAAATCCTCACTCCAATCTTTGTTAAATTTTGCAATGTCAGTGGATGCACTTTTTATTCACAGAAAATAAATCTGTGTGCTCACTGTAGGATTTTGATTCTCACTTTATCTTGGCAATGGCAGGTGCACATTTTAAAGTTGGGAATCGTCATATATATATATATATATATATATAATATGTATATATATATATATATGTATATAAGTGTGACGCCCTGGACCAGCCAGGTAGTCACAGGTAGAGCCCCGCAAAACACCAGTCCCCTAACAAGGTGTCAGCGGCCAAACCATTAAACCCTAGGCACCTCTCTCAGTGCTAGATGGACACACCAGGGGTGGAGCCAGGCGGTTGGCCATGCCCACCGATGAGTTCAGAGAGCCTGAGGCAGGAAAGCAGATCAGTTTGAGAGTTCAGTGAGGAGGTCAGGCCTGTGTGACAGGCCTGTAGCAGATTGACAGGTGCCAGGGTAGGAGCCCAGGCACCTTTGGCTAGGAGGCATACGAAGGCCTCTGCCTGCAGGAGCCAGAAAGACAGCTCGGTGGAACCGAGGTGGACCTGGACAGGGTAGTAGCCTGTGGTACCGACCCAAGAAACCGACTGGAAACCGGAGCACAAAGGGTGGTACTCAGACCCTGAAGCTAGGTCCAGATGCTACTGGGGGCTAGCTAATTAACAGATTGCAGCCATAACTATAGGTCCTTTCCCACCCAAAGTCCCGACTTAAGACAACAGCCCAACGAGGGGGATAGAAAGCCACCGCCACGGCAGAGAGATCCCACGGCCCAGCGTCTGTGGGCAAAGGGCTCTTCCAACATCTACAAGCAGGCGCTGGAAGTCCATCACACAAACAGGTGCAGGAGAAAGACAGAGACCACCAACCGTGTGGGGGACCAGACTGCAGCTGGCTGCGGGCACCGACCACCATCAACTTGGTTTACCAGAGACTTGTGTGTGTTTCTAATCATGAGTACACCAGTGCCCTTCGGCCGCCCATCTCCCTGCACCGCCAAACACCCCTAATGGGCCCCGTAGCCACCATCCCTACCCATGGAGGGGTTAGCAACTTGCTGCGTAGCATCTCCCCCGGGTGCCCCATAAACCGCGGCGGTGGTGTCCACCTTCACCACATCCCATGGGTGATGTCACGAACTTAACCATGGCTCCGGCCATACACCTACATCCCCTAAACCACCAGCCGCTTTCAGATCGAAGTGACCACAGGGCCCCCAGGTCCGGAGTCACTCGAGCCACCCACCAGCGAGCCCGGATTCGAGCGGCTCATCTGCAGCCGAGCACGGGGCGGTATATATATATATATATGTATATGTATATATATATATATATATATATATATATATATATATATATATATGTCTAATTGGTCCCAGGGTGGCACAGTAACTTGTTAGTGTAACTCACTCTTGCTTGCAAGCTTTCTAGGAGACATTCTCTGCTGAACCTCTTTAAGGCCCTGTGCGCATGCTGTGGTTTTTACCATGGTTTTTACCGCCGTTTTGCTGCAGAAAATGTTCAGAACCTTACTGAAGTCCTTCCCCAGCAAAACTAATGGTAAAAAAAAATTCTGTGCGCACAATGCGTTTTTTTTCTCCAACAGGTTTTGCTGCATGTTTTGTGCAGCAAAAAATATTGCATGTCACTTCTTTTCCGCAGGTACCTGAGGTTTTTGCCATAGATAATGGTCAAAAACAGCACAGAACAACCCACGGAAAAACTGCGGCAATACCGCACTAAAACCGCGGCAAAAGCACGGCAAACCATATGCGGTTTTCGGGTGCGGTTTGCTGCATTTTTTTACCGCAGGTACGGTAATCTTTCAGAGTGTCCAGAATTTTCTTAAGAAAATTCCATTTTCTAGTGCGCACAGGGCCTTACAATGTCTCACCATGTTCTTGCCAGGCTGCTAGTCTGCATGTGTCTTCTCCCTACAGAAAAGAACCAAGAGGCTTCTATATTCTCTGTGCACACTAACCTTAGTGTGGTAACTCTTTATGCTTTACATTCAGCATTTCAAGAGGACCTGTCACCAGGTCATAAGTTTGCTATTATTTTAAATCTACTGCTCCCTTTAGCATGCATTTTTTTGATTATTTAAAAGAAATCAAAAAGCTGTTGTCCAATGATAAAAATAAGTTCATCCCACTGCACATACGTAACAATGATAGACAAAGAAAAAGAAGTGCAGGATACAGGAAAACTCCATTAAACATGGCAATTTTAATTAGGTCTCATTAAAAGGTATACTTTTTTTTTTTCATGTGTTTGTATTTTTACTTTTTATTCATTGATTTTTTTTTTAATGTACGCTCTGCACCCCATCTTCACAGAAAAAAAACAAATTTAGAAATTTTTGCAAATTTAATAAACAAGAAAAACTGAAATATCACATGGTCATAAGTATATATGTACATTAATGAGAAAAAAATTAACTTTTTTGAATTTACGAAATGGCTGCAATGAAACAGTGAAAAATGTAAAGGGGTCTGAATACTTTCCGTATCTACTGTAAATGAAATGCAAAAACTGGACACATTTGATATGGTCACAGGTCCTCGTTCAGACCTTACTACTGCTACCCAATGGAAACCTGTCCAGGCATGTTTAGGTGATTTTAATATATAAAATATTGTCTTGCTCATCGTAAGTCCCTTATATCACACATGGCATGTTAATAGATATATAGCTCATTTGTTGCAATCTTTAACTCATGGCCTTACACAGTATATCACATTACAGGACATATAATTGCACATATTAATAATAATAATAATAATAATAATAAGACATTTGCACAGTTAATGAAGAAACTTAATTAATTTTGTAGTGTCTCTATTGCAACAGGGTCAACAATAACCCATAACAGCTAGCAAAGTATAACATATTCCTCCTTAGTTATGATCAATTTAGCATGTAACATTGGTGGTGGAGGGGAGAGGGAGGTGGCCATAAAACTTACTGCTTGTAATATGGTATAAATACAAGAAAAGGCTAACTTACATATAAAATATAAATACTGTATATATATCAAAGATCGACGCAGGGAAAATTTGCTGTGCCACACAGAAGCCAAATGGATTGAAGGAAATGCAACTCTCTTTAATGGAATTAAGGGGGCTTTACACGGTAGCGATATCGCTAGCAATTTGTAGCGAAAGAGAGCGTGTAAGTACCCGCCACCGTCGCACATGCGATTGTTTGTGATCGCTGCTGTAGCAAACATTATCGCTACGGCAGTGTCACACATACTTACCTGGTCGGCGGCGTCGCTGTGACAAGGGGGAGGGACGTTTGGCATCACAGTGACGTCACCGCAACGTCACTAAGTGGCCGGCCAATCAAAGCGCAGGGGCGGAGATGAGCAGGACGTAACATCCCGCCCACCTCCTTCCTTCCGCATTGTGGCCATCGGCAGGTAAGGAGACGATCCTCGCTCCTGCGGTGTCACACATAGCGATGTGTGCTGCTGCATGAGCGATGAACCACCTGGATAAACAACCCTTACCGATTTTTGAGTTTGGGACGACCTCTCCATGGTGAACGATTTTCACCATTTTTGAGGTCACTTAAGGTCGCTGGTCAGTGTCACACGCTGCGATATCGTTAATGACGCCGGATGTGCGTCACCAACAACTTGACCCCGATGACAAAACATTAACGATATCGTAGCGTTTAAAGCCCCCTTAACAATTTAAAAATTACAACTTCTGTACTGACTTTAACAAACGTGTTTCAGACTGGTGTCTTTAATCATTGCATATTTGTTAGATTTTCTTCCCTCTATTTGTAAGATAACGGTGGCCAAATTTTTAATCTCCTTACTGACTTGATGTTGGGGGTTGCTCACTGAAGAATTTTTTGTAGGATTGCTGATTTCTATTCACCATTAGGACAGAAGAGTAGATATTCTGGCAAAGATCATTAGCTGTCCTGGCCATATATTTAAATACCCTAGCTTGTGGGTGTTCATATAGCCCTACCCTAAAAATACCCGTATGTAGGAGGTGGTTGAGCCCTGTAATGTAGATTTTGGTTATGCTGTATCTTTCATGTCTGTACTGTGAGATAATATGATAACAATCTGTAGAAGGTCGTATTAATCAGATACGTATAGGGTTTTAGATTGCACAATCTGTAGGAATGTCGCCATCTAGTGGCCAGTTTAGGTATCATGCAAGAGTAGATTTGATGTATAAAGGGTTGAGTTAAGGAATAGAATGAGCCGCTATTTTTGTTACAGAGTCAGTTAAGGTTCTTCTGCCTTGCCTGGGTAAGTCCTGAAAACCTGTGACCAATTACAAAAGGTCTGGAGCTTGAGGCTCATCCTTGAGTTTGGTGAAGCTGCCAGGGCTTGATGTGGACAGGGAGTTGGATCAAGTTCGACAGGATGATCATTGGGTGCTGTAAACCAATGTGAAATGCTCCGAGGGTATTGACGTAGAAAAGAGAAGCTGCTGCTGCTCATACGGTAGCCTGGGTATGGGAAAGATGCTGCTGCACCCATAGGGAGAGCTTTTATATGCAAGGAGGGCAGACACTGTGTTTATATGGCAGTCCAAAATAGAAGGAATACCCCATTCAGAGAGGAACAACGTTGAATAAATTGCCTGCTATGCAACCGATAACTGAAAGAAAACACTCTCTTTGCTAAGGAGACATTGGTGTGGTGTGAATTCTGTCTTGCAGACCCTACAGGTGAGAATGGAGAGATGGACAGTGTCCTCCGGAGCAAGTAAGTTCCATGCACCTTAGAGGGATCCAAACACAACCGGGGGACCATTATCAAGTGGCTGTGCAAGCAGGGTTGTTCCCCGCAAAACCTCATAAAGAAGGCTACAGGAAGACACCAAAACCTGTATCACTTAAATAGTTAGAAGGTACCACCTACTGGGGATCTCTGATAGCACACAAACAAATAAGTTCCAAAAGCAAAGAAAGGTTGTGCTAATATACAAGATCACCCTAAGGACAATTTTTTTGGCAAACAATACAAAGAAGTTTTTATTCTAATCAAAAAAGACATAACCACATTCTAAAATCGCTTCAAAAATTTCACAGTCACCCTAAAACAACCATGGGATAGTACAAGATATAATATCAAATGACGCTATTTGTAAACAATGACAAGAGACTGAGTCAAACCAGCTCACATGGAAAAGACCAAGCAATGAATATATTAATGTAATTTACAATTATCCAATAAGGGACCAGTGCCCTGGGTACAAAAAAATAGACAATAAAACCTAAAAGAACTGTGATGGACTCAAAGATAAAGATGGTGCACTGCAGAAAAGAAATTACGCCCATCATGGGCATTATGGCTGGAAAAGAGGACGAATACCAGCTCCGGATGCGCAAAGGGTGTTGGTAAGAAGACACCTTCTGGTTAGCTATGAGCATTTCCAGTGGGTGCGCTTAAAGGAGAGAACCTGCCCATCCAAGCTATCTGATGGGGAATGTATGGAGGCTCTGGCAGAAACAGAACTGGAAATAAACGTACACAAAACAAATGGGATACTATTATAGGCATCCTGAATAGGTGCTGTTCACAATATATACCCTATGGGAATAAGCAAGTTAGAAATAGAAGGGAACCACTATGGATAAATAGAATTGTAAAGGATGCAATAAATTACAAAAAGAAAGCGTTTAGAGAATTATTTTACAAGGGTAGTGAAGAGGCATTAAATACTTATAGAAAATTAAATAAATTCTGTACAAAAAAAATCAAGGAAAAAAAATTGAGACTTATTGCCAGAAAAAGTAAAAATAATCCAAAATTAGTTTTCAATCACAAAAACAGTAAGAAACTCAAAAATGATTGTGTTAGTACCCTTAAAAATATTATGGGTGAAATGGTGGAAAAGGATGAAGGAAAGGTCAAGTATTTCTACAAGAAAATCCCATGACAGATGACATGATTAGGGATACCATAAATTCCCAATTAAATTTCACCTGCTTAACCCAGCAGGAAGTAAAGCACCGCCCCAAAATCAATAAAGTAGATAAATCCCCAGGCCCGGATGGCATACACCCCTGAGTACTGCCAGAATTAAGTATGGTGATAGACAGACCACTACTTTTAATCTTCACAGATTGCATATTAACAGGAACTGTATGGCAAGACTGGCACATAGCAAATGTGGTGCCAATATTCAAAAAAGGGACAAAATCTGAGCCTGGTAATTATAGACCGGTAAGTTTAACCTCTACTGTGGGTAAAACCCTTAAGGATACCATCTTTGAGTATCTCAAAAACAATAACATGATTCCCCAGCCGTCAGGAGAAAGCTCACAAATGTCACAAATGTATAACAACAGTGCTCAAATTACATGGGAGCAGCATGGGGAAGACCCCTGTAAGCATTTGTGACTCCCAGGTCACTACTGTGAGCAATGTTGAGTATTAGGGAGAGGAAGAATCCTGTGTTCCTCCTCCCGTGCGACATGCACTTTTGCTTAGTAGCGTATGTGTGGCAGCTTCTCTCTGCCTGCACATTCACTGCTAAGCAAAATCAAAAGTGAACAGTTGAAAAAAAAATAATATCATATTCACCTCTCTGCAGACTCCTGGGACACGTCCGATCGCTCCAGGACCTGCCGATGATCAGCTGATGCGGTCACCTGACATCATCAGCTGATCGTATAAGTCCAGTGGTGAGGCCGGCTTTTTACCGCCCAGCCGGTTTAAACAATCAGCTGATGCCGTCAAGTGACAGCATCAGCTGATTACCGGCGGGTCCTGCAGCGATCGGACGGTAGTCTGCACAGAGGAGTATAGGTTTTTTTTCTACTAATGCATCAGCTGATTGCGAAAATGGCTTTTAAACAATCAGCTGATGTGTCATGTAATTCAGGTCCTTGAACCTGACAAATTTTCTGATTGCTTTGCCTTCCTTCCGGCAAACCTATCAGATGATACTGGATCCGGATTGGACATCGCAGGACACTTAACCCAGGACTATGGTGGAGGGGGGATTCTTTAGTTCAATAAAGATGGAGTCACTAATTGTGTTGTGTTTTATTTCTAATAAAAATATTTTTCTCTCTGTTGTGTTTTTTTTTTTATCTTTATTAGAAATTCATGGTGGCCATGCCTAATATTGGCGTGACACCATGAATTTCGGGCTTAGGGCCAGCTGACAATACACAGCTAGCCCTAACCCCATTATTACCCAGTGAGCCACCCTGAACCAAGGCCACTGGGATAGTTGGATACAGCGCCAGAAGATGGCACTCATATGAACCTGCCATTTTCGGGGTGGCTTCTGACTGCAATTCTCAGCAGGGGGGGCAGAAAGCTTGGGTCAACCTGCTCGGCGGATTACAATCCCCAGCTGTCTAGTTGTACCTGGCTGGACACAAAAATTGGATGAAGCACACATCGTTTTTTTTATTATTTCATGAAATTCATGAAATAATTAAAAAAAGGGCTTCCCTATATTTTTGGTTTCCAGCTGGATACAAATAGGCAGCTGGGGTTCGGGGCAGTCCGTACGTGCCTGCTGTTCTTGGCTGGCATACAAAAATATGGCAAAGCCCATGTCGATTTTATTTTTTTAAATCATTAACAAATAAAAGAAAAAAACAATCACAATAAAAATAATTTGTAAGCTACTGCTGCATTTTCTATTTCTAGCTAAGGGTAACCCAAGCAGCTACTGGCTGCTTGGTGTTATCTTTTCTGGCTATGGAAAATCCAGGAAAGTCCTTCTTTTAAGTTTTTTTTCCAAAAATATAAAAAAAAAAAAAATGATGTGGGCTTCGCCATATTTTTGTATGCTAGCCAGGTACAGCAGGCAGGAACGGGCTGCCCCCAAATCCCAGCTGCCTATTTGTACTCAGATGGAAACCAAAAATATAGAGAAGTCCTTTTTTTAATTGTTTCATGAATTTCATGAAATAAAAAAAAAAAATGATGTGTGCTTCATCCAATTTTTGTGTCCAGCCAGGTACAACTAAGGAATCCATCTTCATTACTCCCTCTCACCCCTCCACGATCCTGGTCTTCTGTTGTCTTCAACCCATGCAGCTCTGCTATATCACAAAGCACAGGGAGGAAGAATGCTGCTCTTCCCCATGCTGTGTAATCGAGCAGAGGCTGCGGCAGGTTAATATGCGGTGACATCACCGCTACCACCATTGCCATAGTAACCTACTGAGCGGGATACTACAGCAACAGTGATCTCCGATCAGCTGATTCCCGGCGCCGCTATTCAGCGGATCCTGCATAAGCCACTGAATAGCGGCAGCGGTAAAAAGGGAGTTAACTCCTGTGGCTCCTGCAGGAGGCAGTGCATAGCGGCCCCGGGAATCAGGGGATCGGAGATCACCGATGCTATAGTAACTCACTCGGTAGGTTACTATGGCAACGGTGGCAGCGGTGATGTTGCATCTCCTAGTACCTACATTACCTAAGACACACACTAAAGTCTGTCCCTTACTCAGCAGCACCTCCCCCTACACTAGCTGACTTTGGATTACACTGCTGAGCACAGCGCCATCAGGTGTCATATAGAGCTGATGATGCTGTGAGGCCAGCCAATCACTGTAATGCCACAGCTATGTTGGTTGTGGCATTATAGTGTGTGACAGCCAATCCCTGCATGTGGGTTGACTCTGTAAATACAGCCCACATGCAGGGACGGGGAACCGAGCATTTGCCCGAGCATCTCGCCGGTACTCTGAGCTCGCCGAGTATACCGAGCAGTGAGATGCACGGTTGAGCACCGAGTAGCGGCAAGCATGCTCGCTCATCTCTAATGAGGAGGCAAGTTCCAGGCTGGACCAGGAAAATACAGTGAATGTTGTCTATTTGGATTTTTTAAAGGCTATTACAATGCCATACAAAAGGTTGATACATAAAACTAGATTAATAGGAATAGGGGAAAATAAGTGTAACTGGGCTCAGTAATAGGAAACAAAGAGTGGTGGGACACATTCGGACTCGGTCACAGTTAACAGTGGAGTACCACAGGGATCAGTATTGGGCCCTCTTAACATATTTATTAATTGCTTTTTCGGGGGCATTGAAAGTAAAATATTAATATTTGCAGATGATACTAAGTTATGCATGGCTATTAATACAGAGAAAGATAATTTAATATTGCAGAGGGATTTGTGTAAGCTGGAGGCTTGGACTAAGAAAAGGCAATTGAAGTTTAATGTAGATAAACGTAATGTCATGAACTTGGGCAGAGGAAATAAAATGTATAACTATGTACTTAACTGTAAAACACTGGGTAAAACTGTCACTGAAAATGACTTGGGTGTATGGGTGGATGGCAAACTCAACTTTACTGACCAGTGCTGGACAGCTGCAACCAGGGCTAATAAAATAATCGAATGCATTAAAAAAGGCATAGATGTTCAAGAGTAGAACATAGTTTTACACCCATACAAGTCACTAGTGTTTCCACACTTAGTATACTGTGTACAATTTTGTTCTCCGGTGTATAAGAAGAAAATAGCTCAAGTAGAGCAAGTGCAGACAAGAGCAATCAGGGTTATTAAAGGAATGGGGGAAGGAAGTACCAAGACAAGTTACTAAACTTGGGGTTATTAAATTTGGAAAAACTAAGGTATAGGGGGAATCTTATTACAATGTACAAATATATGAGTAGACAGTACAGTGCTCTCTCTAATGATCTTTTTACACTAAGGCCTGCAACAGGGACAAGGGGGCATCCACAATGGTTAGAGGAAAGAAAGTTTAATTATAATCACAGATACAGATTTTTTACTGTAAGAGCAGTGAGACTATGGAACTCTCTGCCACATGATGTTGTAATGGTTTATTCACTACTAAAAGTTAATAGATCCCTGGATGTCTTTCTTAAAAACTGTAATATTATTGGTTATGTGCACTAAATTCCATGATGGGGCATTGATTCAGGGAACTAGTCTGATTGCTGTATGGGGAGTTAGGAAGGAATTGTTTTCAATAATGGTGAGTTTACTGTCTGATGCATGGTTTTTTTTGCCTTCCTCTGGATCAACATGTTAGGTTAGGTCATGGGGTTAGCTAGATGGACTTAAGACAACTTTCAACCTTAAACACTATGAAACTATGAAACCGGAAGAGGCCCCACCCTGGAGGGTGCAGTCTGGAAGTTGTAGTCTCTCCCAAGAAGACCAGCCGGCTACATTTCTAAAGCAAATGCTGAGAGAGACTGCTCTTGAAGCAAGGCTGAAGGGGGAGATCAGCATCACCATGGAAGAGGGACAACCAATGGAGGAAGCGACCACTGCCAAGCCGGCTGATTATGACAGCGGGAATCAGCAAGCAAATGTGTAGTGGCTGGTAAGCAAATTAGTGGGTACAGTCTTGCTGAGATGGAATGCCTTTGGGTTATGGACCAGCGGGATGTGGACCTAGATCAATTATCAATGACAAGGTACCAGCAACTGGCCATGACTGGTGAGGTGGCCTATTTTGACTTATTGCTCTGACACAGGTTCATCCTGGAGTCCGGAACCCAGGACTGACTGTTTGTTGAACAGGAGCCGGTGGAACATTGACACCGGCTGTTGCGGAATAGTCCCTTGGCCAGTGTTATGCAGAGAGCATTCATCTTCAGAGGGCAAGATTTTAGCTACTATAGCACCAGAACATCGGGATCACTACTGTGTCGCCCTGGGCAAGCCAGGGGACACAGGTCACAACACCACCACACCCCACACTCCAGGTAGGCACATCTGCTAACCAGAAATCCTTGTTGCCTTCCTCCGGGAGTCTGTTGATGCACACCAGGGGGTGGGCCAGGCGGTTGGCTCCGCCCACCAAGGAGCTCACAGCTCTGGAGGCAGGAAGTGTCAGGCAGAAAGCTCAGGGAGGAGGAAGTGGAAGGAGTGAGAAGGCCCAGGGAGGGCAAGTGTGAGGAGCTAAAGTGAGAGTTAACAGAGAAGGAAAGAAGAGTAGTAAAGGAGGAAAGCAAGAAGTGGTGACAGCGCAGAGAGTGTGCAAAGCCTGAGAGCCCAGCTGTGTGTAGGGCTAGAACAGCAAGGTCAGCGACGGCGGTGACTGTTCGGAGGGGGACCGTTTGGAAGTTCCTGGAAGGACCCCGTTGGCTGTGTGCCCGGTGGTCTGGAGCAGTGTTCCGAAGGACAGTCAGCACCAGGGCAGGGGCCTCTCGGACCCCGGCAAGGCTAGGAGTCGCCAAATTTGCCGAATCCATCAGTGAAAGGGACGTAGATCCCCCAGCAACCAAGTCCCGATTGACGGCAACAGCCCGACCATTACAGGGGAGACACCGCCACCGCCAGGGCACCAGTTTCCCCAGGGCCAGCGCCTGCGGGCAAAGTGTAGAGCTCCTCCGGCCCAGATTGCAGTCGGGGAGCGGGTAACCGGAGGGAATCCACCGCTACCATCAGTCAACACAGGTGCAAGGAAGAGAGACATCACCGTCACCTACCGGGAGTGCAGGTGCAGCCATCTGTGGGACCGTCCTACCAGCCGTTTGGTTTACCGTACAAACTGTGTTCAAGTCTCAGGCTGAGTGAGTACCACAGTGCCGCAAGGCACAGCGCTGCCCCCGCGTCCCTGCGCCCTCCAGGCCCTACACTTCACATCTCTTCACTGGGCCCCGGGATCACCAACCCCTACCCACGGAGGGGCAACACAACACCTGGCTGCTCCGCATCACCATCCCCGGGACCCCCACACTGAGCAGCGGTGGTGCAATCACCACAACCGTGGGTGGCGTCACGAACTATAACAATCCCCACACCCAACAAACACCCCCCTTTCACTCACGGGCGAGGAGTGTCGCTCGAGGAACCCCGGGATCCGGCCCACGGCTCGAGCCACCACTGAGCAGCTGCCGGACCCGAGCAGAAGGGGTGAGCGCGGTGTGCTGACACCCTCCTCCCCGCCCGCGACACTACCAGCAGAAGAATAAGGAGTGTGGCCATGACTGACATGAGATTGGTCATCGGTGAAAAGGTAATTCTGCAATCCTACCCTCCCCAGTTGTGCTAGTTGCACTCAGGTCTATGGGACTGTTCTGCGTTCTGTGGGGGGCAGTTCATCAGAAGCGACAAACAATACTTTGTTTTTTTTCCCCCTCCCAAGTTGTTTTGCGCACATTGCATGCCTCTCTGTTGGACTGTTGGACTATGAGCAGTGGGAGAGCTTTCTGACCCTGCCATGGACATTTGCCCCTTTTTGCCATAAACCTTGCCAATTTTCACCATAGAACTTGCCCCTTTGCCCCTTTCCCACATGGAACTCTGGCCCCCGGGCCAAAAGAAATGTGGACTTTAAAAATATGTATGACAATGATAATATCTTGCTGTGTTATTTGTTTCAGTGTTCTTCAAGATGGTCATGGTCTGTACTGACCATATTGAAGTTGGGAGGTGGGTAGCGTGGTGTCAAGCCCTGTAATGTAGATGTTGGTTATGCTGTAAATTTTATGTCTGTACTGTTAAATAATATGTTAACAATACTGTATGTAGTATGTCATATTAATCAGATAGATATAGGGTTTTAGCTTGCAAGACCTAAAGGAATGTCACCATCTGGCGACCAGTTTAGGAATCACAAAATAATAGATTAGATGTTTAATGGGTTAAGAGACAGGGTTAGTTAATGTTCTACCAAGCAGGAGAAGGCCCTGGGTGCCAGGTTTGATCCTAATTGTCTTTCCAGGAAAGGAGACAAACTCTAGCGCCACCTATTGGAAGTAGCAATCCTAAAAGTCAAAAGTGGCCTTTTAACAATCCTTTTCATATGACCTAGGATATATGTCAGATCAGAATCCCAATTTGCAGACACGGTGTTTCGGGGTGATTGCCCCTCGTCAGTTAAAAGTGTGGGTAATTGATCTGGCTTATGGTTGATCATGAAATCCTAAGACCAATCCCAAAAGGTCTGGAGCTTGACGCTCATGTCTGTGAGCTTGGTGAAGCTGCCATGGCTTGACGCAAATGGTGAATTGGATTGAGAAAGATGGGATGATTCTGTGGTGCTGTATACCTGTGTGAAACACTTTGAGGGTATTGACAAAGAAGGTAGAGACTGACGCTGCGCATACGGTAGTCTAGGATTGGCAAAGTTTCCATTGAACCAATAGTGAGAGCTTTTAGATGGAAGGATGGCTGCCACTGAATTTATACAGTAATCCTTACAGAAGCAATACCTTAGTCAGGGAGGAAGAATGTTGAACAACTTGTCTACCATACAACTAATAACTGAAAGACCGTGGTGTGGATTGACATCTGTCTGGCAACCCCTGCAGGTGTGAATGGAGATATGGACAATGTCATTCAGGAGCAAGTAAGTGCCATGCACCCTACACAGGCAGATTGAAGGACCATTGAAGAGAGAAGTAGGGCATCCTAGTGGACTGGCACCCTCTCCCTTCACATATATAAAGTTGAAGATAGAAATAAAGAAAAAATTCAGAAAACGTACTTGGCCTGATGAATATACCAATTCTTTATACAAATGTGTATGAATATCTTACCAATAAAGAAGCTTTGACTGCATATTCTATTCGTCGAATCGCCATTATCAGAAACATTCATGACCTTCATTTTTTTTCTATTGTTATATATCCTGTGATGTAGCTTGCCCATCAACGCTCAGGAAAAGAGCAGCGGGTGACAGAACATAATTCTACAAGCCTTCATCAGGATTGTACCTGTAATTACATAACTCCAGCAGGAGAGTGCATCTCCTTCTAATCTACCTACAGTATATCTCCACCTTATTTTGGCTTTATTGCACTAGGAAACACCATGTCTCTTTTCTATGTTTTGCACCAATTATAAAGCTGAACAAACTTTTTACGACATATAACAACCTGCTTTTACAATGGGTATAATATTTCGTAACTGGCAACTGTTTGGCGTGCACTAAACCGAATCACTAGCTGCTTTTCTATTTCTTTTCAAGATTAAAACACTTTATTTTGCTTCAAACAGGATATGGATTATTTTACTTACACTTTATTTCATTTGTGGAATAAGCAGAGAGCACTTCGGCATTTGTTTCCTTTTTCTGTTGAACTGGCTTCCATTGTTTCATAGTAGGCCGCAAATTAATTTTAAGTCGTGTCGGTTGGTTGTAAACAAAAAAGTAAAAAGGTTGCAATAACTGAAGACAAGAAAGCCAGTCAGGTGTCTTACTGCCGGCATAGCATTTTGATTACCTATGGCCTACAGAGATAATATTGTATAAACTTATGTATTGTCTTGCTGTGAATGAGAACAAAATAAAGCTGTGACTAGCCTTCCCCCGTGAAAACACGACAATATTTTTATCTTTTATTTAATGGATGTCAGGTTACCATTTAGTCAAAGGTATGGACACCTTAAAGGAATCCTGTGAGGTGTAATATGCACCTAGAACCCACAAGCAGTTCTGGGTGTATCTTGCTAATCCCTGCCTAACTGTCCTTGTATACATTAGCATACATAAAGGGATCTTTAGAAAAAGTATTTCTAAAGATATTTTATCTTATACTAATGAGCGCAAGGACTAGTGGCAAGGGCGTTATTTCCCCCTACTAGTCCGCCCTCTTAACATGGTAGCATGTTCAATGCAGCTTCACCAGCGAGGCCGTGCGTACCTGTGTCCTCTGTCACCGTTGATCTAAATCCCTGGACTTCCGATCATGCGCAGTATGAAGCCGTATGTACGCGTCCCTGCTTCAGAGAGGTCTAGTGTGCATGACCGGAAGTGCCGAGAATTTAGTCACAGCAGACACTGGTATGCGCGTCACTGCTGATGAAGCTGCATTGAATAGCATGTTAGGATGCCTCTGTGGGCGAGCTGCCACGCTAAGAGGGCGGACTAGTCGAGGGAAGTAACGCCCTTGTAACTAGTCCCTAACCTTATTGGCATATGATAAAAGATCTTTAGAAATACTTTTCCTAAAGATCCCTTTATCTATGCTAGTGTATATGTCGTGGGCGGAGAAGGACGCTGCTGCGCTGCGCTGGCTAACGCACGGGGCCGGCACTGCTGCGGTGGCGGCTCGGTGCCTCGAGCGGTGGGCCGGATCCGGGAACTTGAGCGGCACTCCTCGCCCGTGAGTGAAAGGGGGTAGTTTGGTTTGGGGATTTGGTCCGTGACGCCACCCACGGGTTGTGGTGAAGTTGGGCACCACCGCTGCTGGTGACGGGGATCCCGCGAGCGATGGCAGGGACCAGCTGGGATGTTGTTTTCCCCCTCCGGATGGCACGGTTGTACTCACTCAGCCACAAAGGTACGCAAAGTCTCTGGTAAACCAAACGGCTGGATGGATGGGTCCCGCAGCCGGCTGCTGTAGTCTCTCCCGGACGGTTAGTGATGGCTGCCTTTCCCTGCACCTTTGTGTATGTTCAGTCCCGATTGATTCCCACCGGTAACCCGCTCCCCAGCGTATATATGTGCCGGAGGAGCCCTTTTGCCCGCAGGCTCTGGCCCTTGGAACTCTAGCTGTGGCGGTAGCTGTATTATCTTTTGCTGGTCGGACGGTTGCCTTCAATCGGGTCTTGGCTGTTAGGAAACCCCTGGGGTTCCGGTCACTGACGGATTTGACCTCTAATGGCGACTCCAAGCCTGGTCGGGGTCCGCAGGCCCTGCCTGAGTGTGCTGGCTTCACTTCGCTCCCCGGTTCGGTACTGGTGGGCCACCGCCCGTCCCCGGTCCTACGGTTCTGCTTTGATCTGCCTCTCCTGCAGACGGCCACCACCGTCTGCCAACCTTGCTCTAAGTGCCCGGGCCACACACCCGGACATGGTCAGTTCGCTCCTCCACTTCCACTTCACTCCTCACCCTCACTGTTCTCTCCTCTCCACTCAACTGACTTCCTTCTCCCGCCTCCAGGACTGTGAACTCCTCGGTGGGTGGGGCCAACCGCCTGGCTCCACCCCACCTGATGTGGATATCAGCCCCTGGAGGGAGGCAACAAGGATTTTGTGTCTGGCTGATGTGCCTGTCTCGGGGTGGGAGTGTGTGTTGCAGTACCTGTGACCACCTGGCTAGTCCAGGGCGCCACATATACAGGGACAGTTAGGCAGGGGTTAGCAATATACACCCAGAACTGCTCATGGTTCTGGGTGCATATTACATCTGACAGATTCCCTTTCAAAGAAACCAATCATCCATTGGAGTAACTAGAGTCTTATAGGCCTCAGGGCAAAATTTGGACCTGAACACCCACCACTACCATAAGCCTTTTGCTCAAATGCATGGGCCCCAGTTGCGTTGCAAAAGTCTATTTCTACCATCTTCTCCCCTATAAAAATAAAGAATACAAATATGATATATAAATATCTAAGAAAATGTAGAAAAAAGTCAATTTTGTAAGTAATGTTTTTAATTATTAGTCATATAGTAATCAAATACTATCACTTTACTTTTACTTTACAGTGATATATACCAATTATACACAGGTCATTGCAGATTATATACCAGTATATGGTATAGCTAAGTCCAGTCACTCACTAATGATGTCTCCAGCTGCAGTTATTTATATTCTCTTTTCTTTTTCTTCTTTGGTGCCACTATGACTTCTTCTAGCCAGGTCATCAATGGCTGATTGCTTAGAAATGAGGGGAAAGTTGAGGGTTTACTTTAGAAGCAAACTAGATAATGCCACATTGTCCATGTTGGGTCCTCACTTTTTTCCTTGGACAATAACAGCATCCCTAAAAATAAAATACAATACAGTAGTGAGTATGCCTATTTGTGATCACCCTCACCAAAAAAATGTTCCTCTCTGTGTTCCTCATACAATAGCAATATCTATTACCCGTTTTCTACTCGCATACAATAGTATAACTCCCACCCTCACAGGCATAATAAACTCAGTCATGTCCCAGTATAGTCAGTCTCAATAACAATAACCACAACTACTGTGCTGTCACAGAACAGAAATAATTAATAATGATGTCACAGCATAGAGGTATTAAACACACAGATGTTACAGTATGGATGACTCGCCCACCCCAGGGCTGTGGGACACCCGGTGCCAGGCTGGACTAGTCCGGGGGTCGTCAGTGGTGGCTGGGCCCAACTCCGTGGCCCTGGTGAGTGGCAATTAAATATGGCTGGTGAATAAAGTTTATGGTTGTCGTGACGCCACCTGTGGTTTGCAGCTATTAAGCCGCCGCTGCTGTAAGAGGCCTCCGGGGCTGATGGACTGGCAGCTATGGTGGTACTGCTCCCCACAGGTGGAGCAGTGCCCCGGGGCAACAGTTGGTGCTCGTGAGAGTCTATGGTGTGATGTTGTGTGAATAATACGGTGCAGGGCCTACAGGCAGTGAAAGAAACAGGCACAAACAGTAGTCTCTTTACCTTCTCCTCTTTTACTTGGCACCAGTTAGTCCTGGGAGACCGTTACAGGTGGTAGAGGGCTCCGGCCAGCCTGGAAGTAACTGAGGTATCTTTTTGGCCAGATGAGTATGAGGCCTACTCCTGTTCTTTCCTTACTGTTATAGGACCCTGCTCTCTAGATTGGCAATGGCCCTCTTGCTGCTGGGACCGGTGGTTCATCCCTTTTTCTGTGTGGTAGGCTGCGCAGGCCCTCTCTGGTGCTTCTCTGCTGGAGTCTACACCGGGCCCTTGGGATGCAGCTGTACCTTCAGATTGCTTCTAGGCCAGGGGGCTTGCAGCTCTCCTGCCCTCCGGATTCGGGTACCAGGGAAGGATTTTACACCCTGGCAACCACAGACTCCGATGTCCGAGTCTCTTCTGTGCCTCTCTGCTCCTCCTGCTTCACTGGGCCAAGCTACTCCAGCTCCAGGCCCCAGTCCGCAGGACAGCACTACTCTGCGTCTGCTTTCTCTGCCTTCTCTCTACAGACTGACCACTAACTCCTCCCTCAGGTCAGACTTGAGGAATGCTCCCTGGAACTCCAGGTTCAGAGCTCCCCCTGCTGGCCTGAGAGAGGATGGTGTTGGATGTTGGTACCTACTGGCCAGTAGACTTCCCAATTACCTCCAGGCTCAGCATCACCCTTGGAGGGGCAATGCTGTTGTGGCGACCAGGTCCTAGGGTGCCACATGGAGAGCTGAGCAGGGAGCCAGTGGCTATCTGCTCTGAAATAATTTTCAAACAGTTATGTATCCAAGGACGCACATCCAGGCCAAAATCGTGCTGGCCCCTGTTTCCTCTTCACCCAAATTATATATTGTACTAACTGATTTACAACTGTTTGACAATTTTGTTTAGTTATACAAGGGGCTGCTGATAAGTCTTTGGCTTTACCCAGAAAGTAATGAGATTGGATGATGAAACTTTACATTTATTCCACATACTCTCCACTGATGTCAACACACTTCTTACATTAGTATTCTAAGTTCTGTAAGCCTAGCAAAAAGAAGGATTTTTGTTGTACCTCAAACCAGGTATCCGTAGCAGCCATGGCATCAGAAATGGTGTGAAATTTGATTCCCTTCAGGTGTTTCTTCAGGTTTGGAAACAGATGATAGTCAGAGGGAGCTAGATCTGAAGAATAAGGTGGGTGGTCAATCAGCTGGAAACCCAACTTTGCCAGTTTTGAAGTGGTCGCTTGTGCAGTGTGAGTGGAGTCGTTGTCTTGTAGTAACAAGATTCCTTTGGACAGCTTATCGGACCTTTTGGCCTTCAGAGCTGCATTCAATTGGTCCAAAAGTTCAATGTAATACCTTAAATTGATGGTGGAACCCTTTTGAAGGTAGGATACTAGTGTGGCGCCCCTGACTCGGTCAGGCGCCACTGAGTACTGCACCTATGCTGGAACAGTACTTCCAGGTAATCCTAAGGGCCAGAACGAGGTGTATACGCACAGACACATAGCAACCAGTTCTCCCACACCAGTAGATGGGACCCTTGGGCAGTCTCCGGAGGGGGCTGGCTTTCAAATATTGTCAAGGGGTGATGCGGAGGGGCTGGGAGCTAGAGTGAAGAGGTTGTCAGGAAAGGAGGGAGAGAGCCAGTCTGGTGGTGGTGAGCGGCGGTCTCGAGGTGGATACGAGCACTCCCACTAGTCAGACCCTGCACGGGGTAGTATGGGTTAGTGGGGGAGAACGGTCACCTGGTGAGAAACAGTACGGTGCTCTGGTGACTAGGCATGTATCGGGTACAGGTCCCTATAGCAGACTTCAGTTTAACTACCTGCTAAACCTGCCGGTGAGGAGAACTACACGTACCTCACCAACCACACAGAGTCTGAGCCTCAGCAGCAACGCAGGGACCCATAAGGGGACAGAGCCTGGAGCCATCTCACTTGGTCCACGCTGCTGGCAAACGGGCCAAACAAAGGGGAGAAAAGGTAAAAGCGACTACCTGGATAGACCCCCATGGTACTCCACGTCAGGGGGTTATCCGAACACAGAGTACTAGGAAGGCGAGCTAACAGGTTACCCTCAGACTGGCCTGAAGGAGCCCCTGGTCCTACCTGGTTCATCACAGCAACGCACGGGTCAGCTCACCATAACAACTGAAGTGAGTAAAAAACAGTTAAAAGACTTTTGAACTCAGCCTGTGTTATTCTGAGACCTGCTACCCTGCTCGCCATATTGAACAAGCCCTGTGGCATCCCTGAACAGGATTGGCACCCCTGGAGCGTCACACTAGTAGCACTCCCTCCTTATGCCAGAACAGACGCCATCACCTTAGTGGCTGATTTTTGCACCCTGAACTTCTTTGGATAATGAGAACCACTCTACCTCCACTCTTTTGACTTCTCCTTGTTTTCAGGGTCATACAAATAAATAGGTCTCATCTATAGTGACAAGTCGATCCAGGAAGTTCTTAGCAGTCCGGACACACTGACAAATTGACCGGGAAGTTTTCACTCGCTTGCTTCTCTGATCTGATGTCAAATATTTAGGGACCCACTTTACAGATAGATTCCTCATGTCCAAATTTTCATGGATAATGACTAGAGATGAGCGATGTTCGAGGTTCGCCATATTCATGTTCGAGTGATTTTGGGGGGTGCTCGAACTCGAACTCGAGCTTTTTGTTAAAAGCTCGACAGTTCGAGTTACGTTTGAGAACAGTTCGATCACCAAAAGCAGGGCTTTTTACAGCTACAGTGCGCAGGGAGCCATCGCTGGCAGCCTGCGGTAAGCAGGTAACCAATGTAAATATCGGGTATCCAAGCAAAGCGGTTTGCTTGGTAACCCGATATTTACCCTGATTACGTGTGTAGGGAGCCGACACTTCCCCACTCAGCTCCGCACCCTCCTGCACCCGGCATGTACACACACACTCACACTCACACTCAAATGTCTCCAGCCATGCAGTCCCCGGCACTAACGTCCTCAGCGCAACATGGCCCCTCTAGGCTCCACTCACCTCGCACTCCGCCGCCTGCACACATGGCCCCGCTAGGCTCCACCCACTTAGCACTCCGCTGCCTGCACAAATGGCCCACTAGACTCCACCCACCTCGCACTCCGCACACATGGCCCCGCTCGGCTCCACCCACCTCGCACTCTGCACACATTACCCTGCTTGGCTCCACCCACCTTGCACTCCGCACACATTAGCCCGCTTGGCTCCACCCACCTCGCACTCTGCACACATGGCCCCGCTCAGCTCCACCCACCTCACACTCCGCACACATTACCCTGCTTGGCTCCACCCACCCCACACTCCACACACATTACACCGCTTGGCTCCACCCACCTCACACGCCGCACATATTACCCCGCTAGGCTCCACCCACCTCCCACTCTGCACATATGGCCCCGCTCGGCTCCACCCACCTCGCACTTCGCACACATGGCCCCGCTTGGCTCCACCCACCTCACACAACATACATATTACCCCGCTTGGCTCCACCCACCTCACACTCCGCACACATTACCCCGCTTAGCTCCACCCACCTCGCACTACGCACACATTACCCCACTTGGCTCCACCCACCTTGCACTCTGCACACATTACCCTGCTCGGCTTACCGGCGGTGATGAAGTCCTGCCCTCCCGACCTCAGCACTGTCACTGTCCTCCATGGCCGCCGCTTGTCACATCTCCTCCTCTCGCTGCCGACCCGAGACTGTGACTAGCGGTGACGTCACAGGCTCCCGCGATACTTGGCTGTGAAGGCGGCGGTCATTGAAGTCAGTGACAGCTCTGCTATCAGCAGTGCAGGAGATCGTCACCACAGGTAATGTACCTTGCTCCAGACAGCAGCACTTGTCATGCCCTGTAGTGACCTGGGCTGACCTATTGATGTTAGCTCAGGTCACTGCATTGCTCTCCCAGCCAATGGGGAACATTCTGTTCTTCATTGACTGGGACAGTGACTATGGTATAGATCGCCATGGGAACCCCTTGGATTACAGCAGACCTGGATTTGTTTTTCTTTCTAATAAATTGGTGAAAGGGAATGTTTTGTGGAGTGTTTTTTCAAATAAAAATGTGCTTGTCGTTAGTGATGAGCGAGTACTAAAAAGCTCGGGTGCTCGAAGCTCGGGCCGAGCCTCCCAAGATACTCGTGTACTCGGCCCGAGCAACGAGCCCAATGTTATCCTATGGGAGACCCGAGTATTTTTGTGAAATGACCCCCCGGCAGCATGGAGAAACCCTAAAAATGTCACAAAAGTCTCAGAAGAGTGCTCAAATGACATGGCAACAGCATGGGGAAGACCCCTTGAAGCATTTATCACTGAAAAATCACAGCTGTGAACAATTTTGTCCGCGTTTTACGCCATTTTTACGGACTCACCAGAAAACCTTCCAAAATGACCCCAAAATGATTTTTCATGGCGGACATGTTAAGGGCACATACCCAATAGTGAGATAGAGCTGGTGTATGTTACTTTTTGAGATTAATACATGAAAGATTTTACGTGAAAACATTGTGTGGCACTCCGATGTCCCTGAGAAGAGACGTACATGAAGGCCTCTTGAGTCTAATGTGCCCATTTTGAGGAAGTGAGTCTTTGTAGTATTTTCCTTTGCCAGGGCAGTCCAAAATTGTGAGGTTCACCAATGCCCCTGCATACAGACGTGCATGATGGCCTGTAAACCTGAAGTGCCCATTGTAAGGAAGTGGGTCTATTGTAGTATAGCCCTTAGGCAGGGCAGCCAAAAATTGGGAGGCTCCACGTTGTCCCTGGGTAGAGACGTGCATGAGGGCCTCAAAACATTAAGTGTCCATTGTCAGGAAGTGGGTGTATTATAGTATAGCCCTTAGGCAGGGCAGCCAAAAATTGGGAGGCTCCACATTGTCCCTGGATAGAGACGTGCATGAGGGCCTGTAAACCTGGTGTCCATTGGAAGGAAGTGGGTCTATTGTAGTATAGCCCTTAGGCAGGGCAGCCAAAAATTGGGAGGCTCCACGTTGTCCCTGGGTAGAGACGTGCATGAGGGCCTCAAAACATTAAGTGTCCATTGTCAGGAAGTGGGTGTATTATAGTATAGCCCTTAGGCAGGGCAGCCAAAAATTGGGAGGCTCCACGTTGTCCCTGGGTAGAGACGTGCATGAGGGCCTGTAAACCTGAAGTGCCCATTGGAAGGAAGTGGGTCTATTGTAGTATAGCCCTTAGGCAGGGCAGCCAAAAATTGGGAGGCTCCACGTTGTCCCTGGGTAGAGACGTGCATGAGGGCCTCAAAACATTAAGTGTCCATTGTCAGGAAGTGGGTGTATTATAGTATAGCCCTTAGGCAGGGCAGCCAAAAATTGGGAGGCTCCACGTTGTCCCTGGGTAGAGACGTGCATGAGGGCCTGTAAACCTGAAGTGCCCATTGGAAGGAAGTGGGTCTATTGTAGTATAGCCCTTAGGCAGGGCAGCCAAAAATTGGGAGGCTCCACGTTGTCCCTGGATAGAGACGTGCATGAGGGCCTGTAAACCTGAAGTGCCCATTGGAAGGAAGTGGGTCTATTGTAGTATAGCCCTTAGGCAGGGCAGCCAAAAATTGGGAGGCTCCACGTTGTCCCTGGATAGAGACCTGTTAGGTTCTTAGTGCCTCCGTGCTTGCATTTAAAAACCGCACGTGTGTGCCTGTTGGTGGCAGCTTTCCGCTGCATTTGTGTGAGTTTTGCAAAAACTTGGATATAACGCACAAGTCTAGTGAATACACATCAGCACAGCATTCCAAAATGCGCAAGGGCGTTGTCAACGAACAAGGAAGTGGACGTGATGGTGGTGCAGGCAGAGACCGAGGTTGTGTGCAAGTTCTAATTTCGCCACAACAAAGGGCCACATCTAGTCGCTCGCACGTCCTGTCCCAAATTCTTGGGGACCGCAGCAGTACACCGCTCTTGAACCAAGACCAGTGTCAACAGGTTGTTAGTTGGATAGCGGATAATGCTTCCAGTCAGATTGGCACCACCACAAACACTCTGTCTTCCACATGGTCAAGTGTCAGTAGCCGTGATACTGCACCGCACATTTCAGAACCTGATCCTCCTTCCTACCACCAGGCCGAGTACACGTCCACGGACATTACTGATCCCACACTTGGACACTCGAAAGAGCTGTTCATTCACGTTTCCATTCACAAATTCTGGCCTCTCGCCAGCTCCTGTTGAAGTGGGCCATGACGAGATTTTATGTACAGATGCCCAAATATTTGAGCAGCCACGTTCTCACGAAGTTGGCAACGTGTCTCAACAAGGGGTGGACGATGATGAGACACAATTGTCAGGAAGTCAGGAGGAGGAGCAGGGTGCGGAAGAGGAAGACGACGTGGTGGATGATCCAGTAACTGACCCAACCTGGCAGGAGGATATGCAGAGCGAGGACAGCAGTGCACAGGGGGAGGGAGGCGTAGCATCCCAACAGGCAGTAAGAAGCAGAGTGGTGGCCCCAGGCAGACGTCAGGCAACTGTTCCCCGGAACAACACGACACAAGGTGCCTGTACAAATGTTAGGTCTTCCCGAGTCTGGCTGTAATACTATTGTATGTATTGAGGATTTCGATTGCGTTAGGGCAATGACAACCAGAGACGAGTTCTTGGTGCAAGACGTTTATAATATGCAACCAGCAAATATGTACATAAACGGAACAAAAACACAGTAGAACATAAATACAGGAAATACCTTCCAGGGACGGAGCGAAAGGGAATTCCCGGGACCGCGCACCGGACTCCCCCAGGGAGACCACCAAGAGCGAACCCCTATACAGGGACTGTCTGGCAATCACCCCAGAAGCCCTAAATGCGCAGCAGCCGGGACACAAAAGGGCAATAGGTAAGTCCAAAAATGTCCGTACGTGATGTGAGTCCAGAGTGGTATTAAACGGAAGGAACCGGGCAGAAGTGCCGACCAAAGACGGCAAACGGAGTCCGGGCACAGCTAGATGATACCAGATGAAGTCCAGAGTCGGTGTCGGTTGTTTTCCAAGAGGATCCGAATAACAATCAGGAACCAAAAGCAGCAGGGCAGGAGCACACAGGAAGCAGTATACTCAGGCACTGGACTAAGCTTTAGGGGCGGCTTTTAAACAGATGGACAGGAAGTAGGGCAACAGAACAGAAAACTCCATGTTAACAAAGGGCAAGCTCTTTCAAAAGAAAACTGGAAAACCCGGAACTCTGACACTGGCAGTTTTTTAAGTTGGCTCCAGATGATTCTAAAAAGGCCATTTGCAACACCTGCCATGCCAGCATCAGCAGGGGTACCAAAACTAGCAGCCTGACCACCACCAGCATGATCAGGCACATGTCAGCCAAGCACCCGACTTTGTGGGAAGTACAACAGAGTCGAGGAGCAGTGCTTGCTGATGTCACTGCTACGTCTTCGCTGGTTGTGCATGCGAGCCAATCCCCTGTCCATGCTGCCTGCGAACAAGCCTCCTCCACTCCTGCACCTGTTGCCTACGCAGAAAGAACACCATCATCAAGCACGTCCTTGTCCCAGCGCAGCGTTCAGTTATCCATTCAGCAAACCTTTGAACGCAGGCGCAAATACACTGCCAACACCCCACATGCCACAGTTCTAAATGCTAACATTTCGCGACTGCTTGCGCTGGAAATGTTGCCTTTTAGGCTGGTTGAGACAGAAGCATTCCGCGACATGATGGTGGCAGCTGTCCCACGTTACTCGGTCCACAGCCGCCACTATTTCTCCCGGTGTGCCGTCCCCGCATTGCATAACCACGTGTCACAAAACATCACACGTGCCCTGAACAACGCTGTTTCAGCCAAAGTCCACCTAACCACAGACACGTGGACAAGTGCATGTGGGCAAGGCCGCTACATCTCGTTGACGTCACACTGGGTTAATATTGTGCAAGCTGGGACCCAGTTTGAGCGAGGGACGGAACACGTCCTTCACACACCAAGTTTTGCAGGCCCTACCTCAGTCAGGGTTTCACACACACTCTACAGCTCCGGAATGTCATGCTCCTCAGCCTCCTCCTCCTCCTGCGCATCCTGATCCACTTTACCCTCCACACCAGTCCCAAGCTGGAAGTGTCGCGGGCGGAGGAGGGGACGGTGCGCTCTCCCACTGCTCGGGTCCGGCTGACGCTGCTCTACGGCTGCTGCTGCTCGTTGGCTCGAGCGATGGCCGGATCACGGGGACTCGAGCGGCGCTACTCGCCCGTGAGTGAAAAGGGGTGGTTTGGGTTTTGGGGATATTGTCCGTGACGCCACCCACGGTTGTGGTGATTGTGTGGACACCACCGCTGCTCTGGACGGGGATCCCGGGAGCCTGTGACAGGGAGCAGCTTTGTTGTTATTTCTCCCCTCCGTGGGTAGGGGGGTTGGTTGTCCCGGGGCCTGGTGATGGGGTAGAGATGGATGACAGGCGGGTTGCGGGGCCTGATGAGGTGCAGGGTCGCAAGGGCAGCGCTGTGCCGCACGGCACGGAGGTACTCACTCAGCCCAATGATGATGACACAGTTCACGGTAAAACAAGTGGCTGGATGGACGGGTCACTCGGACGGCTGCGGTTGTTCCTCCCTGCAGGTTAGTGATGACTGTCTCTCCCTGCACCTAAGTTAAGTGTTGGTAGTGATGGTTTCCCAACGGTAACCCGCTCCCCGACCTGGATATGGGCCGGAGGAGCCCCTTTTGCCCACAGGCGCTGGCCCTGGGAGACGGTTGCCCTTAGCGGTGGCGGTGTCTCCCCTTCACGGTTGTACGGTTGCCTTCTATCTGGACTTGGCTGTTTGGAAACCCTGAGGTTCCCTTCACTAACGGATTTGGCAAATTCACGGCGACACCAAGCCTTGCCGGGATCCGAAAGTCCTCTGCCAATGGTGCTGGCTTCTCTTTGTATACCGGTCCGGTACGGCCGGATCACCACCCGTCCACGGTCCTTACGGCAGACTCCAATCGGCCTCCACTGCAGACGGTCACCACATCCTGCCAACCTTGCTGTCCTGTCCGGGCCACACACCCGGACCAACTTCAGGCTCTTTGCTGTCACTTTTCTCCTCTCTACTACTTTCCTCCTTCCACTTCCTTAGCTTAACTCTCACTGTCTGTGTTTTCCCTCCTCCTCGGTGGGTGGAGACCAACCGCCTGGCTCCACACCCTGGTGTGGACAACAGCCCCTGGGGAAGGCAACAAGGATTTTGTGTTTTGACTATGATATGCCTGCAGGGAGTGTGGGGTGTTTAAGTGTTGTGCTCTGTGGCCCCTGGCTTGTCCAGGGCGACACAGAAGCACTGCAGCACTGCCTCGGCGAAGCGGCAACAGGCAGTGCTGAAGCTAATCTGCATAGGTGACAAACCCCACAATGCAGAAGAGGTGTGGACAGCTCTGAAACAGCAGGCAGATCACTGGCTCACAACTCTGAACCTAAAACCAGGAAAGGTCGTGTGACAATGGCCGGAACCTGGTGGCGGCTTTGAGGCGAGGCCAGCTGACACATGTTCCATGTGTGGCCCATGTGCTCAACCTCGTGGTTCAGCGGTTTCTAAAGTCATACTCAGAGCTGTCTGATCTGCTGGTAAACGTTCGCCGCCTGTCTGCACATTTTCGAAAGTCACCTACTGCTTCAGCCGGCCTTGCCGGCTTAAGACGCCGTTTGCATCTTCCGGCACACAGACTGGTGTGTGATGTCCCCACGCGTTGGAATTCAACTCTGCACAAGTTGGTCAGGATATGTGAGCAGAAGAGGGCAGTTGTTGAGTACCTGCATCACCTAAGCCGTCGGGAAATGGGTCAAACTCCACACATAACACCTGAGGAGTGGAGATGGATGTCCGACCTATGCACCATCCGCCAAAACTTTGAGGACTCCACCAAGATGGTGAGCAGGGATGACGACTTTATTAGCGTCACCATACCGCTTCTCTGCCTTCTAAAATGGTCTCTGCTCAAAAAACAACCATGATGCATTGCAGGCGGAGCGCGATGAGTTTGAGCAAGAAACAGTAGTGGGTGTGGGTGATGATAACACACAGCCCAGCCTCGTCTCATCACAACGTGCAGTGGAGGACTATGACGAGGAGGAGGATGAAGACATGGAGCAACTCTCTGGCCAAATTGAGGATATGACATGCAGTCATATCCTCGGTTCAGCGTGGCTGGCCAGAGGACAGGGTAGATGATGAGGAGGAGGAGGACAGCATGTTCAGTCATCGTGTTGGTCAGGATACTGAAGTGATGGCTGTTAAGAGTCTGGCACACATGGCTGACTTTATGGTAAGCTGCCTGTCTCGTGACCCTCGCGTTAAGAACATCTTGGCCGACAATCATTACTGGTTGGTAACACTGTTAGACCCACGCTAAAAGGAGAACTTTATGTCTCTTATTCCCGAGGCGGAGAGGTCAGGCAAAATGCAGCAGTTCCAGAAGGCCATAGTCACGGAAGTAGGCAAAGCATTCCCCTCACAAAACGCTAGCGGCATAGGTCAGGAATCACTGGACAACCAAGGCGTACAGCCGAGAGGGGCACAAGTCCAATCCGCCAGAGGTAGGGGAACAGTCTTTAAGATGTGGGACAGTTTTCTCAGCCCCTCACATACCACAGCCCCTGAGGTGAGGGGTAGTGACACAAGAAATCCTAAGTTTGGCCAGATGCTCAAGGAGTACCTTGCAGATCAAACAACTGTACTCCGACATTCCTCTGTGCCTTACAATTAATGTGTATCCAAGCTGGACACGTGGCATGAATTGGCTCTCTACGCCTTGGAAGTCCTGGCCTGCCCTGCCGCTAGCGTTTTGTCAGAGCGTGTTTTTAGTGCCGCAGGTGGAATCATTACAGATAAACGCACCCGCCTGTCAACTGTAAATGCTGACAGGCTGACTCTGATCAAGATGAACAAGGGTTGGATTTGGCCAGACTTCACCACACACACCAACAGCAAATTACAGCGGAATTTAAAGTTTGTAACGGGAATTTGCCATGTACCTCCACTCACCCATGGTAACACACTTCTGGACTTTGGCTAATTGCTGGACTGCTCCTCCTTCTCCTCATGCGCCATCATGGTGACCGTTACAATAGTTAAGCCGTTGTTTCAGGTATACCCCCAGTGGTAAATTTTTTCGCCCATTCTTTCTGAATGGGCATTACAACGACAGGAGACCCGCTCCTTTGCAATGGGAACAATGTTTTGAGGCCCTCATGCACATCTCTATCCAGGGACAATGTGGAGCCTCCCAATTTTTGGCTGCCCTGCCTAAGGGCTATACTACAATAGACCCACTTCCTTACAATGGGCACTTCATGTTTACAGGCCATCATGCACGTCTCTATCCAGGGACAATATGGAGCCTGACGCTGCCACCGACTGCCACACACATGCTGTTTTTAAATGCAAGCACGGACGCAATAAGAACCTAACTGGTTTTTAGGAGCGACAATTACTGAGAAGTCTGACACTATCAGACACTGCTGACTGACGTGTATTATACACTAGACTTGTGCGTTATATAATTGTTTGTGCAAAACGCGCACCTGTACGCTGCCACCGACAGACACACACGTGCTGTTTTTAAATGCAAGCACGGACGCAATAAGAACCTAACTGGTTTTTAGGAGCGACAATTACTGAGAAGTCTGACACTATCAGACACTGCTGACTGACGTGTATTATACACTAGACTTGTGCGTTATATAATAGTTTGTGCAAAACGCGCACCTGTACGCTGCCACCGACAGACACACACGTGCTGTTTTTAAATGCAAGCACGGACGCAATAAGAACCTAACTGGTTTTTAGGAGCGACAATTACTGAGAAGTCTGACACTATCAGACACTGCTGACTGACGTGTATTATACACTAGACTTGTGCGTTATATAATAGTTTGTGCAAAACGCGCACCTGTACGCTGCCACCGACAGACACACACGTGCTGTTTTTAAATGCAAGCACGGACGCAATAAGAACCTAACTGGTTTTTAGGAGCGACAATTACAGAGAAGTCTGACACTATCAGACACTGCTGACTGACGTGTATTATACACTAGACTTGTGCGTTATATAATAGTTTGTGCAAAACGCGCACCTGTACGCTGCCACCGACAGACACACACGTGCTGTTTTTAAATGCAAGCACGGACGCAATAAGAACCTAACTGGTTTTTAGGAGCGACAATTACTGAGAAGTCTGACACTATCAGACACTGCTGACTGACGTGTATTATACACTAGACTTGTGCGTTATATAATAGTTTGTGCAAAATGCGCACCTGTACGCTGCCACCGACAGACACACACGTGCTGTTTTTAAATGCAAGCACGGACGCAATAAGAACCTAACTGGTTTTTAGGAGCGACAATTACTGAGAAGTCTGACACTATCTGGACTGTTTTACACTGTGTACACCAGCCCCAGATATGATGAAGGCTGGTATACGGTCACCACTAGGAATGGCTATATACCCTGCCTGCCTGCCTGCCTGTATACTGCTACAATAGTCCTGACAAGGACTCTTCTGGTCACTAGCCTGTATTCCGACCTGGCTATACCCTGCCTGTATATAGCAACAATAGTCCTGAGAAGGACTCTGCTACTGTACTCCGACCTGGCTATACCCTGCCTGCCTGTATACAACTAGAATAGTCCTGAGAAGGACTTTTGGTCACACTGTTTGCAGCCCTGCAACTGAAAAAGCTATAAAGGGCCGCAAAGCTTTCCCTGAATCAGCGACACTCTCCCTGCACTGACTGTCTGGATAGCTGTGAGCAGAGCACAGCGCGCCGGCCGGTATAAAGGCTCGGTCACGCTGTGCAGGCCGGCCAATCACTGCAATTCCACAACTAACAGGGCTGTGGCATTGCAGTGGTCTGCCAGCCAATCCCTGCATGAGGGCTGGCTCTCAAAAGAGCGCCAACATGCAGAAATGAAGACCACGAGTACAGCACGAGTATCGCGAGATTACTCGGTCCCCGCCGAGCAGCCCGAGTACAGCGATACTCGTGCGAGTACCGAGTAGTTACAAGCATGCTCGCTCATCACTACTTGTCGTCTTTTTTTTTTATTACTGACTCGGTTGGTGAAGTTGGGTATCTGATAGACGCCTGACCTCACCAACCCCAGGGCTTGATGCCAGGTGACATTACACATCTGGTATTAACCCCATATATTATCCCGTTTGCCACCGCAGCAGGGCACAGGATGAGCTGGGGCGAAGCACCATAATTGGCGCATCTAGTGGATGCACCACTTCTGGGGCGGCTGCAGCCTGCTATTTTTAGGCTGGGGAGAGTCCAATAACCATGGACCTCCCTAGTCTGAGAATATCAGACCCCAGCTGTCCGCTTTACCTTGGCTGGTGATCCAATTTTGGGGGGACCCCCACGTGTTGTTTTTTTTAAATTATGTATTTAATTTAAAATAACAGCATGGGGTGCCCTCAGTTTTGGATTACCAGCATAGGTGAAGCTGCCAGATGTGGTCTGCAGGCTGCAGCCGTCTGCTTTACCCTAGCTGGCTATCAAAAATAGGGGGAACCCTACGTCATTTTTTTTTTAATTTATTTATTTTTTGGCTAAATACAAGGCTAAGCACCCCTTAGTGCTACATGAAAGGCACCAAAGGGTGCAAAATTGCAAAATGCAGGAGAGTGGGACATTATGTGTCTTTCTGTCATTATAATGACAGAAAAGACTGATATGAAGTGTACAAGCACAAGAAAATCACCAGAGCGCTCTACACTGTGAAAAGCAGTAGAAAATGGCACTGGAGTGAACATGTGACCGCCTCATGTAGGAAACGGAAACGGATGCCACACAGATGCACCCGTGAAAAAAACGGACCATTTTTTGCGGACCGCAAAAACGGATTGGTCGTGTGAATGTAGCCTTATTCTGATCCGCCATTTATAAACAGCAGGCAGAAATAAGTGAATAGCGCCGCCCAGCGTCAGAAAATCTCCGGGGTTTCAGGGGTAGCTGAGACACTGGAGATCATGATTCAGGCCAGTTTTTCCGGTCCCCGCTCACGTGATCACAGGTATACACCGTATACCGATGATCATGTTACAGTAAATGACAGCGCCGGTAAAAAATTATTTAGCTCCCATCTGTCATGCACAAACATTTCAGATGGGAGATAAATTTCCTCCCCGGTCCCTTCCGGTCCCCCGGTGTCGCCAAAGGTCCCCCCTCGACCCCTTCCCGGAAATCCAAGATCACAGCAGCGCGCCGGCCACATTCACCCTACTCCTCTGATTTCTGTCGCGTGTGCCATGACACATGCAACAGAAAACTCCTCCCCAGGCCCTGCCAGGTCACCCCCTATAACCCCACTGGTGTTCCCCGGTGTTCCACGGTACCTGTGCAGCGTTGATCCCCCGCGGCCCCCTCCTTCACAATAGACGCTGCCGCATGCACAGAGCGGCTGTCAGCTCAGCTTCCTGTGTTCAGACACAGTGAGTGGTGGTAACCATGTATCTGTAAGCTACTGCAATGCCCTGCTCATCAGGTAAGGAACATAGTTAATCAGGAGCGCTATACTACATTTCCAAATGGAGGTATTTGATTTTATAGTTGCCCTGCTGAACGACTACCAAACATGAGAGTCCGTTATACGCCACAAAAAAACATGGATAACTGGACTTAAAGGGGTATTCCATCTCCAAGATCCTATCACCAATATATAGTAAGTGGAATAGCAATAATATCAGCAAATACTTATATTTGAAAATGTAGAATAGTTCTCCTATTTAGGCATGCCCTTATCTCATGAGCAGGGCATTGCAGCTTTGGTAGCAACAGTTACGACATTGACTCTGCTGCTGTGGACCCGGGGAGAGTGGGTGCAGATTCATTGCACCCACACTCCTCTCATGGAGGGTCTGCACTCCTTGAAAATAGGGGATACGTTCCCTGAGCATGTCCACCCATATTCTAGACAGTCCAGAGTCATCGTGGGACCCCCTTATTTTTTTTTCCTTACAATAAATTGGTGAAAGAGGAAATGTTTTGGGGAGTGTTTTTTCAAATACATTTTTTTGTCTATTTTTTTTGTTAATACTGACAGTTTGGGATGTCGGGTATCTGATAGACGCCATGACATAACAAACTGCTGCACTTGATGTCAGGTGAACTTACAGCTAGTATCAACCCCATTTATTACCCCGTTTGCCAACGCACCAGGGCACTGGATGCTGGGGTGAAGCGCCAGGATTGGCGCATCTAGTGGATGCGCCACTTCTGGGGCGCCTGCGGCCAGCTATTTTTAGGCTGTGAAGGGCCAATAACTATGGACTTTCCCACCCTGAGAATACCAGACCACAGCTGTCCGCTTTACCTTGTCTGCAGATCCAATTTGGGGGGGACCCTACTTTTTTTTTGAAATTATTAATATTTATAAAATATTTAGAAAAAAAGAGCCTGGGGTGACCTCCACATTGGGTTCCCAACCACGGTAAAGCTGCCAGCTGTGGTTTTCAGGCTACAGCCATCTGCTTTACCCTAGCTGGCTATCAAAAATGGGGGACCCAAGCAGAACGGGGAGTTGACCGTGTGCCAGACCATGTCGCCGGTACATGGCGATACACAAACGTGCACCGTGTACCGGAGAGATGCAATGACAGGACCTAGCATGATGTCAAAGCCATGTGACCAGTCTGTAGCTAATGAGATAATAGACACGTGACTGGTCACATGCTATTTTGGCATCACGATAGGTCATCACTGCTGGTTACCGGGAGGACGCAGCGATTACCGATGGAAAAGCTGCGGGAGACAGAGTGCAGGACGCATTGCGGGGACAGGTAAGTGTAATGGCAATGTTAACTGTGTGTGTACATTTACAGTTAGGTCCAGAAATATTTGGACAGTGACACAATTTTCGCGAGTTGGGCTCTGCATGCCACCACATTGGATTTGAAATGAAACCTCTACAACAGAATTCAAGTGCAGATTGTAACGTTTAATTTGAAGGTTTGAACAAAAATATCTGATAGCAATTGTAGGAATTGTACACATTTCTTTACAAACACTCCACATTTTAGGAGGTCAAAAGTAATTGGACAAATAAACCAAACCCCAAAAAAATATTTTTATTTTCATTTTATTTTATTGTTGCGAATCCTTTGGAGGCAATCACTGCCTTAAGTCTGGAACCCATGGACATCACCAAACGCTGGGTTTCCTCCTTCTTAATGCTTTGCCAGGCCTTTACAGCCGCAGCCTTCAGGTCTTGCTTGTTTGTGGGTCTTTCCGTCTTAAGTCTGGATTTGAGCAAGTGAAATGCATGCTCAATTGGGTTAAGATCTGGTGATTGACTTGGCCATTGCAGAATGTTCCACTTTTTTGCACTCATGAACTCCTGGGTAGCTTTGGCTGTATGCTTGGGGTCATTGTCCATCTGTACTATGAAGCGCCGTCCGATCAACTTTGCGGCATTTGGCTGAATCTGGGCTGAAAGTATATCCCGGTACACTTCAGAATTCATCCGGCTACTCTTGTCTGCTGTTATATCATCAATAAACACAAGTGACCCAGTGCCATTGAAAGCCATGCATGCCCATGCCATCACGTTGCCTCCACCATGTTTTACAGAGGATGTGGTGTGCCTTGAATCATGTGCCGTTCCCTTTCTTCTCCAAACTTTTTTCTTCCCATCATTCTGGTACAGGTTGATCTTTGTCTCATCTGTCCATAGAATACTTTGCCAGAACTGAGCTGGCTTCATGAGGTGTTTTTCAGCAAATTTAACTCTGGCCTGTCTATTTTTGGAATTGATAAATGGTTTGCATCTAGATGTGAACCCTTTGTATTTACTTTCATGGAGTCTTCTCTTTACTGTTGACTTAGAGACAGATACACCTACTTCACTGAGAGTGTTCTGGACTTCAGTTGATGTTGTGAACGGGTTCTTCTTCACCAAAGAAAGTATGCGACGATCATCCACCACTGTTGTCATCCGTGGACGCCCAGGCCTTTTTGAGTTCCCAAGCTCACCAGTCAATTCCTTTTTTCTCAGAATGTACCCGACTGTTGATTTTGCTACTCCAAGCATGTCTGCTATCTTTCTGATGGATTTTTTCTTTTTTTTCAGCCTCAGGATGTATTGCTTCACCTCAATTGAGAGTTCCTTAGACCGCATGTTGTCTGGTCACAGCAAAAGCTTCCAAATGCAAAACCACACACCTGTAATCAACCCCAGACCTTTTAACTACTTCATTGATTACAGGTTAACAAGGGAGATGCCTTCAGAGTTAATTGCAGCCCTTAGAGTCCCTTGTCCAATTACTTTTGACCTCCTAAAATGTGGAGTGTTTGTAAAGAAATGTGTACAATTCCTACAATTTCTATCAGATATTTTTGTTCAAACCTTCAAATTAAACGTTACAATCTGCACTTGAATTCTGTTGTAGAGGTTTCATTTCAAATCCAATGTGGTGGCATGCAGAGCCCAACTCGCGAAAATTGTGTCACTGTCCAAATATTTCTGGACCTAACTGTATAATGTGTTTTTATGTGTTCGTGATTGCCTCCCATTGTTTTCAATGGAGTTCGAGAGGTTTGTCGAACGGTTCGTCGAACGTTGCCGAACCGAACTCGAACTCTAGGGGGGTGGCTCATCTCTAATAATGACACAAAAACGTTCACGGCAAATCCCCATGATGTCTGCTATTGCTTTAGCTGAAATTCGTCGATT
Organism: Anomaloglossus baeobatrachus; assembly: GCF_048569485.1. NCBI lineage: Eukaryota > Metazoa > Chordata > Amphibia > Anura > Aromobatidae > Anomaloglossus > Anomaloglossus baeobatrachus. Next base: position 229,867,010 of record NC_134353.1, on the reverse strand, counting down.
CTCCAGTATGAGGTTGTGCACAGCATCGGTAATCTCCAAAACATCAACCACTCTTGGTCGTCCAGGACGTTCCTCATCATTGGTGCTGAAGTGGCCCATTTTAAATTTGGCAACCCAATTCTCAACTGTGGATTATGAAAGGCATTGATCCCCCAATGTCTGAAACATATCACCATGAATATCCTTCATGGACTTTCCTTGGAGAAACAAGAATTTTATCACTCCTCTGCTCTCAGTTGCTGTGAATATTGCATTAGACTCTGCCATTTTGTTTGCCCGCATGTGTAGAACACTGTTGCCATAAGCAAAAAATACAAAACTTTAAAAACATATATTAGACACATAAGGCTTTCATGTAATGTAACATTCGTTATCATAGAAACAAAAAAAGATCACAAAACCAAACACTTATCAGAAGCCCCTCGTACAACACATTCAACAACATCTGAACATCAAGAGTAGAGTTGAGCGCGGTTCGTGGTTCATGGTTCTCCAGTTCGCAGTTCGAGTGATTTTGGGGGCTGTTCTAGATCGAACTAGAACTCGAGCTTTTTGCTAAAGCTCGATAGTTCTAGTTACGTTCGAGAACGGTTCTAGCAGCAAAAAGTCAAGCTAATTACTCGCTGGCTTTCCGCTGTAATAGTGTAAGTCACTCTGTGACTCACACTATTATGAAATTTCAGCGTATAGTGTGCGGGAACAGCGGATTCAGATCACTGCTGCTGGGATAATGGCGATCGCCATTTTTTTTTTTTCCTTGTCTTCCTTTCCTAAGCGCGCGCGTGTGATGGGGCGGGCCAGCATGTCAGCCAATCCCAGACACACACACAGCTAAGTGGACTTTTAGCCAGAGAAGCAATGGCATGTGTGATAGAATATCCATGTCACATGTCCCTGCATTATAAAAACGGGTATCTGCCCGTCCGGACGCCATTATCTGCCTTCTGCGTCTGGGTGTCAGTCACCGCTGGCGTAGCTCCTGTCTCCGATACTGCTGTGTACGCTTACACACAGCACTATACAGAATAGGGATAGAAGTTTCTATTAGCCCTTGTAAGGGCTAATAACAGCAGGCTCAGAGCCATAGGTGACAGTCAGGTCTGTGGAAACAGATTTTAACAGCTACAGAAGATAACAGCTTCTGTGTAGCTAAGGTCAGGGACTTCCTTGCTGCATTTCCCCATTAGGAGGGATAGAAAGTGAGGCTTCCTTTCCTCTACCCAGACCCACAACCCTGCCACTGTACCCTCCTGCCCTTTGCACACTCAAGCTCATTGTTACCAAGCCATTATACTAGCAAACACTGAGTAAACTTAGTGGCTGTTGGACTTCCATTAGTGTCCCACTAGTGCATATCTATTTGCAGAACCTCTGCATTGCACACTCAAACTCATTGTTATTAAGCCATTATACTAGCAAACACTGAGTAAACTTAGTGGCATCCTAAAAGTGGCTGTTGGACTTCCATTAGTGTCCCACTAGTGCAAAGCTATTTGCAGCACCTCTGCATTGCACACTCAAACTCATTGTTACTAATCCATTATACTAGCAAACACTGAGTAAACTTAGTGGCATCCTAAAAGTAGCTGTTGGACTTCCATTAGTGTCCCACTGGTGCAAAGCTATTTACAGCACCACTGCATTGCACACTCCTGCTCTGTTTTTAATAAGCTATAATAATAGCAAAAAATGCTGCCAGTTAGTGGCATCCAAAAAGTGGCTGTTGTACTCCATTTGTGCCCCAATGGTGCCAAGCTATTTCTAACACCTCTGCATGACACCCTCCTGCTCTGTTTTTAATAAGCTATAATAATAGCAAAAAATGCTGCCAGTTAGTGGCATCCAAAAAGTGCCTGTTGTACTCCATTTGTGCCCCACTGGTGCCAAGCTATTTCCAGCACCTCTGCATGACACCCTCCTGCACATTTTGCAATGCTATTTTTATAGCAAACTCATGAAATTCCTTGCTGCATTTCACCATTAGGAGGGATAGAAAGTGAGGCTTCCTTTACTGTCCTGGTACACACAGAACACGGCCACTGTACCCACCTGCCCACTTTTGCCATGCTATTTAATTTGCCCAAAGAGCTGACACTTTTTCTGCCATCCTAAAATTGTCTGGAATACTAAGTTAGTGTTCCTTTTCTGCCAAGCAAGGTACAACACATGTGCGTTCTACACTCCTTTCCATTTGTGGAATGCAATAATTAACTGCAGGTAGTCCAGCCAATCTTTCACGAAGGTGCAGGCATGGATATAATGTTGCCTTCATCCAATGGTGGTTCTCTCGATGTCTGACAGCTCAACAATACCATCTGTTTCCACTTCCAAAACAAGTGACGACCTGGCAATCACACTCCCGCTTACGGGTAAAGGGGTGGAAGTTCATCGTGAAAAAGCATGTGTGACTGCTGTCCCCACAGTCACAGAAGATGAAGAGCACGCAGATGCACTTGATGGGGCAGGCGGTGGTTGCACAGCCCCGCTAGGCCGCATTGTAGCACAGTGAAATTCCCTTTGCGACTTATGCTTCATTTTAAGTCTTGTATTTGGTGGGATCGACAGTATGCAGCAAAACCATGCAACATGAAAAGCACTGTTTGCAGTTGGTTCATAAATGATTCTTTTACTTTCCCAAAACAAACAATAAGAACCATGCATTAAATTGAAATAATAGAACAATCTAATCAGTGGCTTACTGCTTGCTAAGCCCTCTGCGTAGCAGCAGTAATTGTGTGTTTGTGCGTGTGTGTGTGTGTGCGAAGACAACTAACTAGTGGCGCATCACAAGAGCTTCCCAGTTATCTACCTAAACATAGACAAAACACATCACCCACCCTGAATACCCTTGTTAGCTGAAGCCTCACAGATAAGGCAGATGATAACAGTGTGAATGCAAACCACACAGCTCTGCAACACAGTCATGTAAATATTGAAAAGCAACATTCAATGCAAACATGTGTCGCTGTCCCTCTATGATTTAAACTGTACGTGACAATTTGACAGTGCAGAGGCAGCAAGTATGATTGTCTATATAGTTGTCCTACCCAGAACAGATATGTGTTTTCATAATAAAACAAAGTGTTGCGTGCACGCATTACTGTCTGGGCACAGCCTACCGTACCCGGGTAATGTGATGTCCAGTTGCCATAAATACAGACTTTACGCTCCTATCATGGTTAAAAGTATAGACAGCACCGGAAGAATGTTGGTCTGTGGCACAGGATGCTGCTCACTGGCGTTACGGTACTCCTCACAAAACTCCAAAATGACTCCCCTCACAATTGAACAAAGTGTTTCCGCGGTTGCTCCTTCCTGTGTGCCGATTTACCCCAGCCGCAGCCTAACTCCAGTGTTTTGCCAACTGAGTATGCTCTCCCTGACTGTGTCATTCCTGAGGCAAAGTCTTAATTTTGGGCTACAGCGCATGCTCGTTTGGACTGTGCCTGAGTCATTCTGCGACCTGCGGCTCAACACACTTACACAGGGCCCTGGTGCTTGACTCACTCTCGGGAGGCCACTAAAACTAACTGCACCCAACATCAGCCCCAGGTGTCCCCTTACACTGCAGTGGCGGTCCCAACTGACCGCAATACCAAGAGTGGCGTCACGAAAATACATATAAAGAAGCAACCTAAGTGTGACCAGACTCTTCCTCCACGTGGAGTCCCTGAAGGTAATGCACCAACACAACACCTGTGGGACTTCACACTGACTGAGAAAAGCCTCTTTGCACAGGTACTTGCACTCCGTGCCGGGTCTAAGTCCTGTGTTGTGCCTAGACAGCATGCTGAAGCGGATAGTCTTTTTTTGAGAAGCTGTATTTCATGCTACTGAGCATGCTCAGGCACTTACTGCATCAGAGGCTAGGTCGGGTAATGAACTCTTTGGCCCTGCCCCTGATGTGGGGAGCCCATATAGACCTACAGCCAAGATCTTCACTACTTTTTATATAAAACCATGTACTTTATTAATATCAAAATGCACATACATACATAAATTTCATTAAAAACAGGAGGGAAAAAGGAAGGATGATTGACCCTATCCTTTTCCTGCCTCTACTACGGGGGTCAGCGTCCTATTTATGAAGACGCCCCTGTTCCACAACGACTGACCCTGGATATGTCCTCCCTGCTGATTTTCGGGTGCAATCCCTCTCAAGAATGAAACAACCCCAACAGTAGTAACACCACAGTGAGGAAGAGGTGCTCAGTCAGTAATGGCTAATTTGTCTGTATCACCAATATGACCTATTGGGATTTGGGGCCTTAGGGTCAGAGACTGTCCATAGGTCTGTGTGCTCAGTAGCAGATATAGAGGGATAGATACTATAAGTATGATGTTTTGCTATTCAAGAAATGCCCAACTAGAGATTTAGCTATTTCAAGGACTGCCCGACGCGTTAAGCCCTTTAGAAAATTGAGGGCTCATCAGGGGCTTTGCAACTGTTTCTTGAAAAAGATTCTTTTTTGGCAATTCCGTACTAGTAGAGTCCTTTCTGCCACTTTGAGAGATGTAGGATGGAGAAGTATTGCCTCACAGCTAGTATGTCCTGAGATATATCAGGATAAGGATATTGCCTCCCCGAGGGATGGTTCTCATAGCCGTAATTTGTCACAGATATGACCAGGGAGTAGCTGGACTTTGGTCTCAGGTGCCAGATTACTTTGAATTCCTTATGTATATTCCGCTGTAGATAATATATAAATTAATAACACCTTTGACTGTCAAGTGTGGCTCATTCAATCGCCATGATGATAGTTGCGCCAGTAAACAACCTTTCATTTACTTGGGGAAGTGAATGCTTCCAGGCGAGCGATCAGCAGGTAATGATGATGTACTGATTTACTACTGTCTCCAGTATTGATAGACAGGGACCGTCAGACCCACAGCCCTGATTACTGTCCCACAATGGGGTAACGGTGAGGGAATCCACCACAGCAGGTATCTTCTGTGATCCGTATGGAGAGTCCCAGGTCTGGCGTTCGGTGATCACCGAAGTAATCACACCGCACTTGACAGTAGTAAATCAGTACATCATCATTACCTGGTGATCGCCCGCCTGGAAGCATTCACTTCCCCAAGTATATGAAAGGTTGTTTACTGGCGCAGCTATTATCATGGTGATTGAATGAGCCACACTTGACAGTCAAAGGTGTTATTAATTTATATATTATCTACAGCGGAATATACATAAGGAATCCAAAGTAGTCTGGCACCTGAGACCAAAGTCCAGCTACTCCCTGGTCATCTCTGTGACAAATTACGGCTATGAGAACCATCCCTCGGGGAGGCAACGTCCTTATCCTGATATCTCAGGACATACTAGCTGTGAGGCAATACTTCTCCATCCTACATCTCTCAAAGTGGCAGAAAGGACTCTACTAGTACGGAATTGCCAAAAAAGAATCTTTTTCAAGAAACAGTTGCAAAGCCCCTGATGAGCACTCAATTTTCTAAAGGGCGAAACGCGTCGGGTAGTCCTTGAAATAGCTAAATCTCTAGTTGGGCATTTCTTGAATAGCAAAACATCATACTTATAGTATCTATCCCTCTATATCTGCTACTGAGCACACAGAGCTATGGACAGTCTCTGACCCTAAGGCCCCAAATCCCTATAGGTCATATTGGTGATACAGACAAATTAGCCATTACTGACTGAGCACCTCTTCCTCACTGTGGTGTTACTACTGTTGGGGTTGTTTCATTCTTGAGAGGGATTGCACCCGAAAATCAGCAGGGAGGGCATATCCAGGGTCAGTCATTGTGGAACGGGGGCGTCTTCATAAATAGGACGACGACCCCCGTAGTAGGGGCAGGAAAAGGATAGGGTCAATCATCCTTCCTTTTTCCCTCCTGTTTTTAATGAAATTTATGTATGTATGTGCATTTTGATATTAATAAAGTACATGGTTTTATATAAAAAGTAGTGAAGATCTTGGTTGTAGCAATATCTACTTTAGTATTTGGAATTGGTATAGAGCCCATATAAACCACAGGGCATCAGGTGTCCTGACAATTTGGCCAGGCCACTCCCAACAGGCTTGCAGAGGGCCGCCCCTATTACTTGTCACCTCATTGTTGTTGGTCAGACGATGACTGTTGAGGTGTTTTGGTTGTGGCAGCCATGAGGTCATCATTCAAGTTGCGGTTTAAAATAGGACGCTAGTTATGCCACTCATGACGTGTCACTCTGCTTTTGTCTCCAGGAGGTGCTATGTGGTCCACCCTGCTTTCGGGCGGACCGAGGTTATAAAAGGGGCTGGAGCCAAGAAGAAGGTGCCCAGTCTTCTATTATGCTCCAAAAGAGCACACCTCCATGTGTTGAACCCATTGCGGCTTTAGGCCAGAGGTAGGCAGGGATAGGTCATCGATGCAGGCCGCCACCACAGTTGGTAACGCAGAACGTTTAAGAACAGCTCCTGTCCTACCAGTCCTGCTAGTGCAGCCCAGTGGCATAAACAGGCCTGCTGCTGCTGATGCACCTGCTGTCCACAGGTGTGTCCCCTACGCACATGGACTGCATAACCAATGGCCCCTGTGTTGTTAGCAGGGAGTTCCAGGGCTGGGTGGTTATGTGGACCCTGTCACGCTAACAGGGCTCCAAGTCTCCAGATCTGAGTTGCGTCTAACTCGGTTCAGGCTACTATTTTTTTGAGAGTCAACCTGCTCTGTATCCTCCACCTAACCTTCCAGTTGCCAACCTCTCCTTTTCCATCTGTGAGCACGGTGGACACCGATTGGCGATTGGGATATCTACTTTTCTCGTTCTTTTCTTCTTAATATCTTTGATATAGCGGTAACATAGTATATACCACCTTAACCAAATCTGCCAGTCCCACCATACCAGATGTTGTTTCTTCAGCAAATGTTAATGTTGCTTAACCACCAAACCCACGGACACAAACTTTTTTATCCTTTCCAACACACCTGTTCCCCTTTCCACCAGCATCTGTCCTTTTTCAACTCAGTTTGTATATGACCAAAAATGCAACTCTGCAGAGACACCGTACTCAACGCCGTCTCAGCACATCAGCCAGCCCTCGGTCCCTCAGATGTGGACAAGTAAGACCATTTCCTCCTATCGATGAAAAAGCGTTGAGATTCACTCTGTGCACCACTGGTGTTTAGTGTAAAAGCAGATGTAAGATTGCGTACCACCTTCTGCTGATACTCCTGCATACGTGCGTCACGTTTTATGGCAGTAGTTTTTTCGCAAAATTTTGTGTTGTACCGGGGATCTTACAGTGTGGCAACCCAGTAGTCAGCATGACTTGGAATTCGTACAATCCGAGGGTCATGTTGTAGGTAGTGCAGCAAGAAGGCGCTCATGTGTCTTGTGCATCCAGGAGGACCAAGTCCTTGGTGTGTTGGTGGCAGAGAGGTGAGAATCGTGCCTCCTTCCTCTGCCCTCTCCCCACAACCTCGCACAACCAAAATGTGAGCAAGCTCTCACTAATCTGCTGAGTCTTCCATGCCCATCGCCAGTTCATCCTCCATTTCTTCCTGGGCTCCTGCACCTTCCTCAACTGTTTTGCTGATACTATGCGCCCTTGATAACCCCTCTCCCCCACCGTACCATGACTGCCGCCAAGGTGCCGCTGACCGTCTGGACCTTGTAGATCTTGTTATCCCTTCCGCGTATGACTCCTCCAGTACTTCCTCCCTTCCTCTTGGACCAACACCTGACTCCGAATAATACTTACAGTGTGTTCCATCATGTAGATGACCAAAATTGTCACGCTGAGAATGTCATCGCCAGTGTTAAACATCTGAGTCGACATTTGTAAACTGTGCAGAACGGTGCATATGTCCTTGATCCGACACCACTCCAGCAGCGTGATCTGCACCACCTTTGGATCAAGTTAGCCCAGGCTATACGTCATAACGTATTTCAGCTGGGCTCTGCGGTGCTGCCACAGATGCTGCAAAATGTGCAGATTAAAATTCCTGCGTGTCGGAACATCGCATTTCTGACGTTTAACCACCAGACCTTAAGACTTCAGGAGAGATGAAAGTTGTTGAGCTACTGGGTGCGAACGATGGAAGTGAGTACATAGTGAGCGTGCCCGCTGTACAAGGCCATGTAGGCTGGGATGTTGTTTTAAAAATTGCTGGAGAATCAGATTGAACACGTGAGCCATACAAGTCACGTGTGTCACATGGGCCTGACGAAGGCACGCTGCCATGTTTGCATCATTGCCGCACACGGCTGTTAAGTCACCACCGTAGTCCGCTACATCAATTTGGAGAAGGAGTGGCAAATGGCCATCGGCTCTTGGGGCACTGCAATGGGCACTTCTGTAGCCAACAAGTTTGAGATGCGGAAACAAAACCTCTTAGGCATGTCATGCACTTCGAAAATCATGTAAAAAACAGTGAGGGGACTCCAACCACAGTCTCCCTCATTGCCAATAATTGGGCCACACACACCCCACTTGACTGTCATCAGTTGATCCCCCTTTTCAAAATGAAAAATGAAAAAGATGCTTTGCATGAAGCACTCTCAAAAATACGTGTGCCTTTCACGTCCCCTGGCTGACCCAGGGGAAGAAAAGTCCTCTGAGAGCCATGACTTGTTCATCTTGGTTCTTTTAGAAACACAGCGAGGGGACTCCAACCACAGTCTCCCTCGTTTCCACTAATTGGGCCACACACACCCCACTTGACTGGCATCAGTTGATCCCCATTTTCAAAATGAAAAAGATGCTTTGCATGAAGCACTCTCAAAAATACGCGTGCCTTTCGCGTCCCCTGACTGACCCAGGGGAAGAAAAGTCCTCTGAGAGCCATGACTTGTTCATCTTGGTTCTTTTAGAAACACAGCGAGTGGACTCCAACCACAGTCTCCCTCGTTTCCACTAATTGGGCCACACACACCCCACTTGACTGCCATCAGTTGATCCCCCTTTTCAAAATGAAAAGATGCTTTGCATGAAGCACTCTCAAAAATACGCGTGCCTTTCGCGTCCCCTGGCTGACCCAGGGGAAGAAAAGTCCTCTAAGAGACATGACTTGTTCATCTTGGTTCTTTTAGAAACACAGCGAGGGGACTCCAACCACAGTCTCCCTTGTTTCCACTAATTGGGCCACACACACCCCACTTGACTGTCATCAGTTGTTCCCCCTTTTCAAAATGAAAAAGATGCTTTGCATGAAGCACTCTCAAAAATACGCGTGCCTTTCGCCTCCCCTGGATGACCCAGGGGAAGAAAAGTCCTCTCAGAGCCATGTCCACATTGTCAGTGGACAGACGCGTGTGCTTATCTGCCAGCAGACCCCCAGCAGCACTGAAGACAGGTTCCGAGAGAACGCTGGCGGCAGGACACGACAAGATCCCCAAGGCGTACATGGCAAGCTCAGGCAATTTATCCAGATTGGAAGCCTTAAATGAGCAGGGCTCAAGTTGCACAGTAATGGCATTGATGTTTCCTTGCATATACTCATATACCTGTGTCTCCTCCTCTTTTTCCTTGTCCAGCTGTTTTGTTTTCGCATGAGTATATGTCCTTGTCACTTTCCCATGTGTTTGTGTTGTGTTGTGAGTTGTTTGTCACCTTTTGGACACCTTTGAGGGTGTTTTCTAAGTGTTTTTATGTGTTTGTGATTGCCTCCCATTGTTTCCTATGCGGTTCGAGTGGTTCGCCGAACCGGTTCGCCGAACCGAACTCGAACGAGACCTCCGTTCGGCGAACCGAACTCAAGTCGAACCGGTTCACTCATCTCTAGTGGGCACACAGGATTTTAGAGACCTTATGTCTGTCGCTGTGCCACAGTACCAGATGCCCAGTCGCCACTACTTCTCTAAGAAAGATGTGCCTGCGCTACACCAGCATGTCGCACACAACATCACCGCTTCCTTGAGAAACTTTGTGTGTGAACGGGTGCATTTCACCACTGATACTTGGAGCAGTAAGCATGGACAGGTTCGTTACATGTCGCTGACAGGGCAATGGGTAACTATGGTGATAGATGGTGAAGGGTCTGCTGCACAAGTCTTGCCGTCCCCACGACTTGTGTGTCAATCCTCTGTCTGTCCAAGTTCCGCCACTGCTTCTGCCTCCTCCACCTCCTCTGGGTCCTCCACCTCCGCCCCAAGCCTGCCTGGTCAGGCCACCAGCATTCTCACTGTGCAGAAGGAATCACGCACTCCTCATTACTATGCTGGCAGCAGAGCGCAACGGCATAACGCGGTCTTTAGCTTGAAATGTCTTGGAAATAAGAGTCACACAGCGGCTGAGCTGTGGGCAGCTCTGGAGATTGAGTTTGGTAAATGGTTGTCTTCACTCAACCTGCAGCCTGGTAAGGCCGTGTGCGACAATGCTGCAAACCTGGGTGCGGCCCTTTGCCTGGGTAAGGTGCCACACATGCCTTGTATGGCTCACGTGTTGAACCTTGTTGTCCAGCAATTTTTAACACACTATCCCGGCCTAGAATGCCTTCTGAACAGGGCACGAAAACTGTCTGCTCACTTGCGCCGTTCTACCACCGCTGCTGAGCGACTTGCATCGCTCCAGAAGTGTTTCGGTCTGCCGGTTCATTGCCTGAAATGCGATGTGCCGACACGCTGGAATTCGACTCTCCACATGTTACAGTGACTGTGGCAGCACCATCGAGCCCTGGTGCAATACGTCATGAAGTATAGCCTGGGCCAATGAGATGCAGAGGTGGGGAAGATTACCCTGATGGAGTGGTCTCAGATCAAGGACCTATGCACCCTTCTGCACAGTTTCGACATGGCGACGAATATGTTTAGCGCTGACAATGCCATTATCAGCATGACAATTCCAGTCATTTTCATGCTGGAGCACACACTAAACACTATTCGGTGTCAGGGGGTCGGACAACAGGAAGGGGAGGAACTACAGGAGGATTCATATGCGCAAGAGACAACAACATCACCAAGGTCCAGACGTTCATCATCACCAACGCGGCAGGCATGGGACCATGGGGGACAGGGATCAACAAGGGCGCATGGTAGCAGGCGAAATGTTAAGGAGGGTGCAGGAGAAATGGAGGACGAACTGTCCATGGACATGGAAGACTCAGCGGATGAGGGAGACCTTGGTCAAATTTCAGTTGAAAGAGGTTGGGGGGAGATGTCAGAGGAAGAAAGAACGGTTAGCACCTCTATGCCACAAACACAGCGTGGACTTGGTCTGCATGGCTGCTCAAGACACATGAGTGCCTTCTTGCTGCACTACCTCCAACATGACCCTCGTATTGTCAAAATTAGAAGTGATGATGACTACTGGCTTGCCACACTATTAGATCCCCGGTACAAGTCCAAATTTTGTGACATAATTCCAGCCATAGAAAGGGACGCACATATGCAGGAGTATCAGCAGAAGTTGTTACTCGATCTTAGCTCGGCTTTTCCACCAAACAACCGTTCAGGTGCAGGGAGTGAATCTCCCAGTTGTAACTTGACAAACATGGGACGGTCTCGCCATCTTCAACAGTCTACCCATACCAGTAGCACCGTATCTGGTGCTGGTAACAGCAATTTTATTGAATCTTTTCATAATTTTTTTAGACCCTCCGTTGCAAGGCCACCAGAGACAACAAGTCTGACACATAGTCAACGGCTGGAGAGGATGATACAGGAGTATCTCCAAATGAACATCGATGCCATTACTTTGCAAATGGAGCCTTGCTCATTTTGGGCTTCAAATCTTGAAAAATGGCCAGAGCTCTCCACTTATGCCTTGGAGATTTTGTCATGTCCAGCTGTCAGCGTTGTCTGTGAACGTGTCTTCAGTGCTGCTGGGTGTGTGCTGACAGATAAGCGCACGCGTCTGTCCAGTGACAATGTGGACAGACTAACGTTCATCAAAATGAACAAGTCATGGATCCACAAGGAATTTACTACCCCTGTGTCATCCTGGGGAGAGTAAATGCTTGTGTATTTTGAATGTGCTTGATGCAAATCTAGCTGTGAAGTGTACAACTAGGGCACAAGTGCTGCCACTGATGGGGTGTCTGTGTGGCCCAATTTTTGGAAAAAAGGGAGACTCTTTTTGGAGTAACCCTTGCTGTGTTTTTAAAATGATCCAAGATGCACAGCGCTGGGATCAGGAAAGACTTTGCTACCTACCCCGGTGTCATCCTGGGGACGGTTAAGTATGGTGTATTTTTGAATGTGCTTGATGCAAATCTAGCTGTGAAGTGTACAACTAGGGCACAAGTGCTGCCACTGATGGGGTGTCTGTGTGGCACAATTTTTGGAAAAAAGGGAGACTCCGCTTGGAGTAACCCTTGCTGTGTTTTTAAAAATGATCCAAGATGCACAGTGCTGGGATCAGGAAAGACTTTGCTACCTACCCCGGTGTCATCCTGGGGACGGTTAAGTATGGCGTATTTTTGAATGTGCTTGATGCAAATCTAGCTGTGAAGTGAACAACTGGGGCACAAGTGCTGCCACTGAAGGGGTGGGTGTGTGTGTGGCCAAATTTTTGGAAAAAGGGAGACTCCGTTTGGAGTAACCCTTGCTTACATTGTTTTTAAAAAATGATCCAAGATGCACAGAGCTGGCATCAGGAAAGACTTTGCTACCTACCCCGGTGTCATCCTGGGGACGGTTAAGTATGGCCTATTTTTTAATGTGCTTGATGCAAATGTACCTGTGAAGTGAGCAACTGGGGCACAAGTGCTGCCACTGAAGGGGTGGGTGTGTGTGTGGACCAATTTTTGGAAAAAAGGGAGACTCCGCTTGGAGTAACCCTTGCTTGCTGTGTTTTTTAAAAGGAGCCAAGATGAACAGAGCTGGGATCAGGAAAGACTTTGCTATCTACCCCGGTGTCATCCTGGGGTCGGTTAAGGATGGCGTATTTTTGAATGTGCTTGATGCAAATCTAGCTGTGAAGTGTACAACTGGGGCACAAGTGCTGCCACTGAAGGGGGTGGGTGTCTGTGTGGCCCAATTTTTGGAAAAAAGGGAGACTCTGCTTGGAGTCACCTTGCGGTGTTTTACATGATTTTAGAAGGGCGTGCCATGCCTATATCTGTGTCTCCTCCTCTTTTTCCTTGTCCAGCTCTTTTGTTTTCGCATGAGTATATGTCCTTGTCACTTTCCCATGTGTTTGTGTTGTGTTGTGAGTTGTTTGTCACCTTTTGGACACCTTTGAGGGTGTTTTCTAGGTGTTTTTATGTGTTTGTGATTGCCTGCCATTGTTTCCTATGCGGTTCGAGTTCGGTTCGTCGAACGTTCGCCGAACCGAACTCGAACGAGACGCCCGCTCGGCGAACCGAACTCGAGCCGAACCGCGACAGGTTCGCTCATCTCTACTCACCATTAATATTCATTATGGACTTACCAGAATTATATACGAGACATACTCTTACCCACATCCCAGATACGCTTCATACCTTAAACACTCCAATTGAAATGATTCTAGACAACAGGATGTTAGTGACGTGGGAAAAATTAAATTATATCATTGCACCATGAACACTGAATTTCCTTCAGTATGAGCATTTAAAAGTAGCTATCAATCACAGACTAAACAATAGAGTTGAGCGGTGTTCGATTTGAACGGTTCGCCAATTTTAAATTCGAGTGATTTTGGGCGGTGTTCGAGTCGTTCGATGAACTCGAACGATTTGCTTCAAGTTCGGCAGTTCGAGTTAAGTTCAATAATGGTTCGATCAGCAAAAGTTTGGCTTTTCACAGTAAAGCGGGATTTACACGCTACAATTTATCTAACGATGTGTTGGCGGGGTCACATCGTAAGTGACGCACATCCGGCATCGTTAGTTACATTGTAGCGTGTGAAACCTCCGTGCATTTGCGATTGAACGTTACAATGTTGATCGCATACACGCCGTTCAATTACTAAAAATTGAATGTTCGGTTGTTCAATGTTCCCGAGGCAACACAGATCGCAGTGTTTGACACCCCGGGAACGATGAACAGCAGTTTACCAGCGTCCCGCGGCTCCCACCGGCAATGCGTAAGGAAGGAGGTGGGCGGGATGTTTCTATTGGCCAGCTGCCGCGTGACTTCACGGTGGCGTCGAACATCCCTCCCACTCCAGGAAGTGGATGTTCGCCGCCCATATCAAGGTCATATGGAAGGTAAGTACGTGTGACGGGAAAATATCGTTTGGGCGACACGATCAACAAATTAAACGTGATGCACATACGATGGGGGCGGGTCACATATCGATATCGTATGCGAAATTGTAAGGCCTAAAGCAGCCTTAAGGCTATGTGCGCACGTTGTGTATTTGCATGCGTCCTGCATCCCCAGCAAAATCCCTCTCTCTTTCCTACTCCCCAATCACGAGCGCGGCGCTGCACGGCTGTCACAAATCTCCGGCAGCTTTTCCTCTTTTAAAAATGGCTGCCACTTCATTATTCAATCTGGTATTCCTTGCTTTCCCCGCCCGCCGACGCCTATGATTGGTTGCAGTCAGACACGCCCCTACGATGAGTGATAGCTGTCTCACTGCAACCAATCACAGCCGCCGGCGGGTGGGTCTACATCGTGCAGTAAAATAAATAAATAAATAATAAAAAAAAATAAAAAAGCTGCGGTTCCTCCCAATTTTGATACCAGCCAGGATAAAGCCATACGGCTGGAGGCTGGTATTGTCTGGATGGAGAGCGCCACGTTATGGGGAGCCCACCACCCTAAGAATATCACCCAGCAGCCGTCCGGAATTGCCGCATCCATTAGATGTGACAGTCTCGGGACTATACTCAGCTCATCCCGAATTGTCCTGGTGTGGTGGCAATCGGGGTAATAAGGAGTTAATCAGGGCAGGTATCTCCCCGAGATACCTTCCATGATTAAACTGTAAGTGAAAGTAAATAAACACACACAACGAAAAATCCTTTAATTGAAATAAAAGACAAAAAAACACCCTCTTTCACCATTTTATTAAAATCCCCAAATACCCCTCCAGGTCCGGGGTTATCCACGAGGTCCCGAGACGCATCCAGCTCTGCTACATGAAGGTGACAGGAGCGCCGTAGAACAGGAGCGCTCTGTGTCAGATCCACGCAGCAGCTTAAGTGAGCTGCGCGGTCAGCGGGGACGTCACTGAGGTAATGTGCGGTGATGATGGGGGTTGTAGTGCTTGTGTATGTGCGAGGATGATGCGTGCCATAGTGCCTGCGTGTGTGCGAGGATGATGAGTGCCACAGTGCCTGCATGTGTGCGGTGATGATGGGGGTTGTAGTGCCTGCGTGTGTGCGAGGATGATGAGTGCCGTAGTGCCTCCGGTGATGATGAGGGTTATAGTGCCTGCGTGTGTGAGAGGATGAGTGCGGTAGTGCCGGTGTTTGCCCTCCCATCCATTCATCCATCCCTCCATCCATTCATCCATCACTCCATCCCTCCATCCAGCCCTCCATCCCTCCATCCATCCATCCCTTCATCCCTCCCTACAACCATCCCTCCAACCATTCATCCCTCCCTCCATCCCTCCTTCCTTCTCTCCATCCATTCATCCCTCCCTTCATCCCTCCCTCCATCCATCCATCCATCCATCCCTCCTTCCCTCCATCCATCCATTCATCCATCACTCCATCCCTCCCTTCCTCCATCCATCTCTCTCCATCTCTCCATCCATTCATCCCTCCATCCATTCATTCCTCCATCCATCCATCCATCCATCCAGTCCATGTGAAAAGAGACGGAAGGCACTCACCAAATATGCGGTAAACAAAGCTGTTTTATTTGACCATCAGGTCAGGGGGAAAGGCGTGGCCTTTCATTGGAATGAGCACTGTGGCCAGAATGCAAAAAGATAATTTACAAGCCATATAATGTGTGTGTAAACCTGAAATAGGAAGATTGAGCGGTTAGCTCGCTGAATGGTGCCAGTGTTTCCTCCTTTCACCATCCATCCATCCATCCTTGCAGCTGAACAATCTGCTTCTGGATTCTCTACTGCAATTTAGAAGTCAGAATTACCAAATCTTCCTATGCTTTTCATTAGAGGCAGTGGCTCAATGGATAGAGCTACTGCCTAGGGAGAATTAGTTCACGAGTTCGAGTCCCGGCCGTCCAGGTAAAGAATTTACTTTATTTTAAATTATAATTATTATTTATAATTATAATTTAATTTAATTATGCACTGAGGGGAGGAGACGGACATCAGCTGGGAGCCGCGGGATACACCTCTAAAATCGGAGCAGTTCACGAAATGAGGCTGCATTGCTCTCTCCTCTCTCTCTTCTCTTTCTCACTCACTCTCTTCTCTCTCTCTCTCTCTTCTCTCTCTCTCCTCTCTCTCTCTACTCTCTCTCTCTTCTCTCTACCTCTCTCTCTCTATCTCTTCTCTCTCTCTTTCTCTCTTTTTCTCTCTTTCTCTCTCTTTCTCTCTTTTTTTTTCTCTCTTTCTCTCTTTTTTTCCTCTTTTTCTTTCTTTTTCTCTCTTTTTCTCTCTTTTTCTCTTTTTCACTCTCTTTCTCTCTCTTTCTCTCTCTTTCTCTCTTTCTCTCTCTTTTTTTTCTGTCTTTTTCTCTCTTCTCTCTCTCTTCTCTCTCTCTTTTCTCTCTCTTTTCTCTCTCTCAGACCTGGCAATGATCAGCTGATGCGGTCACCTGACGGAATCAGCTGACACTATAAGTTGAGCGGTGAGGCCGGTTTTTTTACCACCCGGCCGGCTAAACTATCAGCTGCTGCTGTCGGACAGGAGTCTGCACAGAAGTGTGTAGTTTGGGGTTTTTTTGCACTGATGCATCATCTGATTGTATAAAAGCCGTTTATACAATCAGCTGCTGTGTCATGTGATTCAGGCCCTTGAACCTGACACATCATCTCATCGCTTTGCCTTCCAGCAAACCGATCAGATGATATTGGATCCGGATTGGACGGTGCGGGAGACTTGACCCAGGATTACTGTGAAGGGGGGGTACTTTATTTCAATAAAGATAAAGTCACTAATTGTGTTGTGTTTTATTTCTAATAAAAAAAAATTTCTGAGTGTTGTGTTTTTTTTATCTGTACTAGAAATTCATGGTGGCCATGTCTAATATTAGCATGACACCATGAATTTCGGGCTTAGGGCCAGTTGATAATATACAGCTAGCCCTAACCTCATTATTACCCAGCGAGTCACCCATCACCAGGGCAGCTGAAAGAGTTGGATACAGCACCAGAAGATGGCGCTTCTATGAAAGCGCCATTTTCTGGGGCGGCTGCGGACTGCAATTCGCAGCAGGTGGGCCCAGAAAGCTTGGGCACCCTGCGCTGCGGATTCCAATCCCCAGGTGCCTAGTTGTACTTGGCTGGACACAAAAATTGGGCGAAGCCCACGTCATTTTTTTTTTATTATTTCATGAAATTTATGAAATAATAAAAAAAAGGGCTTCCCTATATTTTTTGTTCCCAGCCGGGTACAAATAGGCAGCTGGGGGTTGGGGGCAGCCCGTAGCTGCCTGCTGTACCTGGCTAGCATACAAAAACATGGCGAAACCCACGTAATTTTTTTGGGGGGCAAAAAACTCCTGCATACAGTCCTGGATGGAGTATGCTGAACCTTGTAGTTCTGCAGCTGCTGTTTGCTGTCTGTCTGTATGGAGGAGAGCAGACAGAGCTACAAGGTTCAGCATCCTCCATCCAGGACTGTATGCTGGAGAGAGAGGCAGGGGGAGCAGAACTGCAAGGCTCAGTGTACTTCATCCACCAGTTTATGCAGGAGAGCAGACAGCAGCTGCAGAACTACAAGGCTCAGCATACTCCATCCTGAACTGTATGCAGGAGTTTTCTGCCCACCAAAAAAATGACGTGGGCTTCGCCATAGTTTTGTATGCTAGCCAGGTACAGCAGGCAGGTACGGCTGCCCCTAACCCCCAGCTGCCTTTTGTACCCGGCTGGGAACTAAAAATATAGGGAAGTCCTTTTTTTAATTATTTCATGAATTTCATGAAATATTTAAAAAAACCCGACATGGGCTTTGCCCCATTTTTGTGTCCAGCCAGGTAACACTAGGCAGCTGGGGATTGGAATCCACAGCACAGGTTGGCCCGAGCTTTCTGGGCCCCTTTGCTATGAATTGCAGTCCGCAGCCACCCCAGAAAATGGCGCTGTTTATCACTCCCTCTCAGCCCTCCACTATCCTGGTTCTTCTGTATTCTTTCTCCTTCAACCAATGCAGCTTTGCTACATCAGACAACATTGCATAGGTGCAAGACGCTGCTTCTCCCGTGCAGTCTAATCACTCAGTGAGTGAGCAGAGGCTGCAGGTTGTAAGCGGTGACGTCACTGCTGCCACCGTTGCTAAAGTAATCTGACCGGCGGGTTACTATAGCAACGGTGCTCCGATCACGTGATTCCCAGTGCCGCAATTCACCAGCTGTGCCAGCCAGTCCCTGCATGTGGGCTGACTCTGTAAAGAGCGCCGACATGCAGGAACGGGGAAGCCAACCATGTGATACTCAAACGAGCACCGCGTACCGGATAGATGCACTGACAGGACCTAGCATGACGTCTAGCCATGTGACCAGTCTGTAGCCAATGAGATAATAGACACGTGACTGGTCACATGCTATGATGACATCACGGAAGGTCCTATCATCAGTGTTGTTTACCGGGAGGATGCAGCGATTATCGGAAGGAAAAGTGGTGGGAAACCGCGTGCAGGACACATCGCGGGGACCTGTAAGTGTAATGGCAATGTTTATTAACTGTATGTGTATATGTATAATGTGTTTTTATGTATTTGTGTTTGCCTGCCATTGTTTTCAATGGGGTTCGAAGGTGTTCATCGAACATTCGCCGAACTAAGCTGCCATTCGATGAACCAAACCGAACTTGAACACTAGGGGTATGGCTCAACACTACTAAACGACCAATAAAGACCATATCTAAATTACACCAACACTTGATTTCAAGCAAATTATCGCTGAATCGGGCATACGTATCCATCTGGTAAAAAGATTACTAACTCTTTCAAATGTTGAGATAACACAGATTTATAAAATGTCTTTTAGGCTATCAGTATGTGAAGGTGCAGCAGAACTCCAATAAAATAATAACAAGATGGTATACAGCCCCAGTGAAAACACACTTATGGTCCCCATCTCTTCCCGAGACATGCTGGAGATGTAACAGAGAAACAGACACTTTTATACATATTTTGTGGCATTGCAAGGTTTTAAAATCGTTTTGGAGCCAGATATTGGAACTTTTAAGGCAAATCTGCTCTTTACCTCACCAACCACAATTGAGTACGATTTTTTGCACCTATTAGCGAATTCATCAAAGAAGCCTAATAAGATATTACTTCTTTTTCTTCTGGCAGCAGAAAAGCTACTCATCCCACCCGTGTGTCAGACAACTCAAAGCCCCAAGGTTGTACATTGGTTACTGAGGGTGCACCAATTTTTTCACATAGAGGAAGTTGCATGACTTGCATATCATACTCAAATAAAATTTGATAAGGTATGGACCCCTTGGAAAGCTTTTTGAACACCCAACCAATATCTTGATTTGGTAAAATCATAGTGCTCCATCCCAGACTCCTCATCTCCTTATCTTTAATAACACCCCCCCTTCCTTCCCCTCCTTAGTACACTCCCCCTATATCAAATCTATCTGACTTTCACTATATCATACTGCTTAATGGTGGAGAGTTTAATTTGTCTTCACGGGGCTCTGTACCGCTCCCTCTTTTTAATACACTATATTATGCCCCACCTTTGGGGCATGAAGTTAGTTATATTGTTTCTCACCTTCCTGTGAAAGTCAATACTAGATAAAATTAAACAGGGAGTTAATCTGGAAACTTACTAGGAAGACAAACTGTTATTATCGTATGCTACCCTGGTTGAAAAATGTTTTGGTCTTCCGTAAGCAATACTGGTTTTCTTAAACTGAAAATGTTTTAACAAAATCCAGTGGTCCCTGTATAAGGAAGATGTCTAATTTACCATTATGTCTGTTGTATTTAAAACTGTTTCATGTTTATTATGCACAAAAATAAAAAGAATATTGAAAAGAAAAAATATAAAGTGTGGATCTGTGTACATAGTATTTAATATGGAGCACTACGTGGGATACCTTCCCGATATTTGAAAGTCTGACAGCTGTAGACCACCTCGATTCCAAAAATTGGGACTCTGAAGACCCCATATTAATTAACCTGGCATCAATCATGTGCACATTGACTCAATTCACATATGGCTCTTCAGATCATCAGTTCACAAGATTGATGAGGTCTTTGTAGCTGGTTCTCTAGTGATAAGGAAGTTGTCCCATATCCAACAGATAGGAAAAACATCCAAATTTAACACAACCCCTTCAATGGTTCAGGGCATGACCAAAAGTAAATCAAAATTTCCTAAACCTTGCATTGCACCTTGATGTGGGTTGGTGGGATTTTTGTGCCAGGGCTGTTATTGCAGCAGTCTTAGTATACCCTTTTATTACATTTCTGTATTTCACGATACGAGAAATAAATATCTACAATGACTGTATGAAGCAAGTGCTAAAGCATTGTCTCCTTTTTGTTTCTTTTTACAATAAATATATTACTGATGACAAATTTACTTATTGCTTCAGAATCATCCTATTAATCAATAAATGATTGTAAAACCTAGTTATTTTATGTCATTTATCTTTACTGTAAGGAAAAATAGGTGCAAAGCTATATATACATGTGTTATTAAACTTGTAAAATAATGGATTTATAGAAATATGGTCTTCATTGTATTCTCTACTGCAGTAAAGAAATCAACCCTTAACAAGATATAAGTTTAGTTTTGTTTCCTTGGTTATATTGGTTATATTGAAGGTTAAAAAAATATATCAATTTAATTCTTCATAAGTGATATAAGAAAGTACAAACTCAAGGCTGACTATAGTTTTAATAAAAGAAACAAGTAAGTGGGTTCAATTTGTTTACATGAGCAAATGAATGTGAAGATCAAGGACAGTCCTACATTCAGAATGGGAATACAACCTCAGCAGCTAACTTAAGAGAAATACATTTACATTTCAAATAACACATTATAGCATTTTTATATTGTATCTTTGTTAGATAATAAGCATATTTCAGAATAAGTACTAGTCATTATGCTCTTTACTTTCTACGTCAGCTCATTAGAGCTGCATACGACTAAAACCAAATTCAAGGCCAAAAATATCCAATCATTAGTATTCAGGGAGTGTGTTTGCTCAACTGCATACAACAGCAGCTGTAAGCTTTCACCAGGTATACATATACAATGATTACACTACAGAACAAGAAAATTGATGCCTGAGATATTTAACCTCTTTTTTGGTCAGTTTTTTCTCACTGATTCTAAAACTGTCCTTATTTCATATTCATCAGCACTTGGGATTAGTGAACCCGAACTGTACAGTTCGAGGTTCGTACCGAACTTGATCTGAACACAGACTTTTATCTGTATGTCCAGTTCTTTTTCCGTTTCGGTCACTCGGATAATAACTTAAAAAAGGAAGCAGGACATACTTACTATTCTCCGCGCGCATGACACACTGCTTCCGGGTCCACTCATTACATCTCATGCATATTTACTGCTTCCCATGCCCACCATCTGTGACAATATCTGTGATTGACTGCAGTCAGACTGCTGGAGTGTCGGCGTCCTCTATTGGTTGCTCTCACAGAGGTTGTCTAGGTCACTTAATGGAGTGTAAAATTAAAGAAAAAAATGAAGCAGGGTCCTCCATATATTGATACTTACAGCACATAAAGCAGATTGCTACATGCTGCAGCCCCCAGCCGTGTATGTTATCTTGGCTGTATAACAAAATAAGAGGGACTCCAAATTTATTTTAAATTAAGATGATGGAAAGAAGATAGCAGTTCAGTGTAATTATTTCTTTTATAGTTACAAAGAAAATAAAATTGTGTACAACCTTCCAAAAAAAAAGACCATGCATCTGCCTCAGCATTGTTCAATGAAATTTTGAATAATGGATCTTTCATGAGTCCTCTGATTTGAGGAGCATCAAAAATATTCACCTTTAGCTTTTACATGGTCAGGTCAGGAGATTTTCTTAGATGTATTAGTTATTATGCATTGCTTTTATAGCGCCATCATATTCTATAACACTTTACAGATATCCTCATCATAACTGTCCCCATTTGGGTTCACATTCCAAATTCCCTATCATTTTTTCTTTTAAGTGTGGGGGAAAAAGTAGCATAAGGAAACCCACAGAAACACTGGGATAACATACAAATTCCTTGCAGATGTTATCCCTGGTGAGATTTGAACCCAGGACTGCAGCATTGAAAAGCAGCAGTGCTAACCACTGAGTCAGCGTGCTGTCAGGATCCGTTTGTGTGCTTGTTTAGAGTTTTTATAATCTGCTTTATTAAATCTAATTTGATGTTAAGAGGTGGTAAGATTATCCTATTTCTGTCAACCAATGGTTCTGCAATTACATTCATTTTTTCTATTACCATGAGTTTTCTCAGAAGCCACTCTTCACACAAAGTGCAAATTTTTTAACTACTATCCCAGAGATCGATAAAACAGGTATATTTAATGTATCCACTCTGCTGTCCCAGGTGGATATTCCCCATCTGTAGATCGACACAGATTGGCCACTGGTGATCATGGTATGATATTTTCTTTTTTGTTTCTTTCTAGAGTAAAATTGTATCTTGCTCTTCAGTCATCTTAGTTGCATGACCTATTGGAATTAATCCATATTTGTTTCCATTGTGTAAAGGCACACAATTTAGGATCCACTTAGCACTGCCTACAAACAGCCACCATTTACATGGTCGAAATTGTGAAATGGCCATTTTTCATTAGCAAGCCTTGAACAATGTTGCAATAAACAAAATCACTTTCCTGCAAGAAGAATTGTAAGAAATCATTTCTTCTATTGTGATACTGTACGATTTTGGTTTCTTGATGTAATGAGTAACAATCATCACTGTCATTCCTCTGTTCTCTCTAGTCGATGAGTAAAAAGCTGTGGAGAAGAAGCGCAATAGGGTTTTACCCCAATAACACACGGGGTAGAGACAGGGAGCAGTACTACTCACCAAGTGAAGTTGTGAAAGTCACAACTACTATGCAGGCATGGAAAGTTTTGATCAAGGCAGCAGCAACCCAGACTGAAGATAACAGAGAACAATAGAGGAAAATAGGGTTTTTTTGAGCCGCGCCAATTATCACTTCTCAGGTATTCAGATTAATGGATCTTTATTTTGCACAGGTCTACGCGTTTCTGGAGTCTCAGCTCCCTTCCTCAGGACCATCAGGCATAAGAAGATTTGATAGAGATTTGATGTGTTCTTATGCCTGATGGTCCTGAGGAAGGGAGCTGAGACTCCAGAAACGCGTAGACCTGTACAAAATAAAGATCCATTAATCTGAATACCTGAGAAATGATAATTGGCGCGGCTCAAAAAAAACCTATTTCCCTCTTTTCTCTCTAGGACATAGGTATGCCAAATTTCAGACATCACAATGTACCATTTGTCTACAACCGAAGTTACTCAATACAAGTTTTACAGACAATGTGTGAAGCCCATGTCTTATCTTCGTCCCCTAGTTTTATTTTGATATAGATTTGGTATGCCCTTTTCACAAAATCACAAATGAATTTTCTTTGTTCCCTTAATGTATATCATAGATGGTCAATTATCTATTTGACTACTACCTTTAAAGGGTTTTCCCAAGAATAAAGTTAATTTTAAAGTTTACTGTAATCAATAGATCTTGGAATAATAATAGTTCCACGATTGGATGTTTTTAAAAAAAATGTTCCAGTGCTCAGATAATCTTCTATATGAGCCCCTGCTATGTACTGTCAGCAAGAGTCAGCAAATTTTTTAGGTTCTTTTGAACCTACGCCAAACTACATGGAAATAATGTGATACTGGTTTCCTTACCCTGAAAACACCAGCCCCGTCATTAAACATGGTGGTGGTGGTGGCAACATCGTGCTGTGGGGATTGTTGTGAATGTCATTCGAGGGTGTGATGGTTTGGAGCTCTTTCTGGTGGTTAGGACTGGGGGTGAAGCTGACTGTGACTCAACAGGTGTGAGAGTTAATTGGGAGTTTGGGAGGCCCAATTGCAGATCAGCCTGGGTTACATAGTAGAGCAGTGTCTGCTGGCTAGGGCCAGTGATAGATGTTTATCCTCAGTTTCTGAATTGGCTTGGAGTTTGTCCTTCCATTTATCCTGTGCCTGTACCATTCTAGATAAGTTGCAAGTTCTTTGCTTTATTGCCTGATCCACACCTAAGGGTGGTTGTGTTTCTTTTCATTTTCCGTAAAGTGGTTTTCTTGCAGGAGAGGAATTGTCTTTCTGTTTTAATGATCATGGGGGTTCCCCCTCTGCAGGCCCCACAGCAAGAAAAGGGAGATCCTCCCTGTTTTATTTGATTATTTGCACTTTGTGTTTCTTGTGGGTTTTTTTGTATTTTGTTTCTCCCATTAATTACAAGAGTACCTGATATAGTGGGGGAGAGTCCATGTGGTCTCTGTATTTTTTATTATCAGAAGATTGGTATTTTTTGCAGAGTTTTATGCTGGCCGCAATCAGTTATCTGTCCTGTCCTGTTCTATCTAGGAAGTCGGGCCTCGTCTTTGCTAATCTATATTCCCTATCTGTGTATTGTGTTTTCTTACATCACCATTGGCTTTATATGTTGGGGGCTTGCTATTCCTTTGGGGACTACTCAGAGGCAAGAAAGGTTTGCTCATTTCTATCTGTGAGGTGTGGTAAATTTCTCCGGCTGTTACGAGGTGTCTAGATGTGTTTTTAGGATCGCTACTTCCAATAGGTGGCGCTGCGCTAGAGTTTGTCTCCTTTCATGGAGAGACAATTTAGATGTGTTTAGGAATGCTCCACGGCTACTTCTAGTGTGGTCTGACAGATAAGGGATTGCAGTCAGCTCAGGTTCCAACTACTCTTGTGTTTTTCTGTTAATAGAATTTTTGTGATCGCCCACAGTAATCAGATCATAACAGGGGATGATTTTGTTAAGTAGTGACAGTGAAGCTAGTCAAAGTTGATAGGAAGATAGATGGAACTAATTACAGGCCAATCCTGGAGGAAAATCTATTAAAGGCTGCAAAAGACTTGAGACCATAATGTAGGATCACTTTCCAGCTAGACACCAACCCTAAATATACTGCCATAGCTACAATGGAATGGCTTAGATCAAAGCATATTCATGTGTGGGAATGGCGTAGTCACAATTCAGACCAAACTCCCAAAGAGGGTCTGTGGCAACACTTTAAAATTGCTGTTCACACATGCTCTCCATCCAAGCTCACTGAGAGTGCTTTGTTGCAAGGAAGAATGGGCAAAAATTCAGTATCTACAGTTAGGTCCAGAAATATTTGGACAGTGACACAATTTTCGCGAGTTGGGCTCTGCATGCCACCACATTGGATTTGAAATGAAACCTCTACAACAGAATTCAAGTGCAGATTGTAACGTTTAATTTGAAGGTTTGAACAAAAATATCTGATAGAAATTGTAGGAATTGTACACATTTCTTTACAAACACTCCACATTTTAGGAGGTCAAAAGTAATTGGACAAATAAACCAAATCCAAACAAAATATTTTTATTTTCAATATTTTGTTGCGAATCCTTTGGAGGCAATCACTGCCTTAAGTCTGGAACCCATGGACATCACCAAACGCTGGGTTTCCTCCTTCTTAATGCTTTGCCAGGCCTTTACAGCCGCAGCCTTCAGGTCTTGCTTGTTTGTGGGTCTTTCCGTCTTAAGTCTGGATGTGAGCAAGTGAAATGCATGCTCAATTGGGTTAAGATCTGGTGATTGACTTGGCCATTGCAGAATGTTCCACTTTTTTGCACTCATGAACTCCTGGGTAGCTTTGGCTGTATGCTTGGGGTAATTGTCCATCTGTACTATGAAGCGCCATCCGATCAACTTTGCGGCATTTGGCTGAATCTGGGCTGAAAGTATATCCCGGTACACTTCAGAATTCATCCGGCTACTCTTGTCTGCTGTTATGTCATCAATAAACACAAGTGACCCAGTGCCATTGAAAGCCATGCATGCCCATGCCATCACGTTGCCTCCACCATGTTTTACAGAGGATGTGGTGTGCCTTGGATCATGTGCCGTTCCCTTTCTTCTCCAAACTTTTTTCTTCCCATCATTCTGGTACAGGTTGATCTTTGTCTCATCTGTCCATAGAATACTTTTCCAGAACTGAGCTGGCTTCATGAGGTGTTTTTCAGCAAATTTAACTCTGGCCTGTCTATTTTTGGAATTTATGAATGGTTTGCATCTAGATGTGAACCCTTTGTATTTACTTTCATGGAGTCTTCTCTTTACTGTTGACTTAGAGACAGATACACCTACTTCACTGAGAGTGTTCTGGACATCAGTTGATGTTGTGAACGGGTTTTTCTTCACCAAAGAAAGTATGCTGCGATCATCCACCACTATTGTCATCCGTTGACGCCCAGGCCTTTTTGAGTTCCCAAGCTCACCAGTCAATTCCTTTTTTCTCAGAATGTACCCGACTGTTGATTTTGCTACTCCAAGCATGTCTGTTATCTCTCTGATGGATTTTTTCTTTTTTTTCAGCCTCAGGATGTTCTGCTTCACCTCAATTGAGAGTTCCTTAGACCGCATGTTGTCTGGTCACAGCAACAGCTTCCAAATGCAAAACCACACACCTGTAATCAACCCCAGACCTTTTAACTACTTCATTGATTACAGGTTAACAAGGGAAACGCCTTCAGAGTTAATTGCAGCCCTTAGAGTCCCTTGTCCAATTACTTTTGGTCCCTTGAAAAAGAGGAGGCTAAGCATTACAGAGCTATGATTCCTAAACCCTTTCTCCGATTTGGATGTGAAAACTCTCATATTGCAGCTGGGAGTGTGCACTTTCAGCCCATATTATATATATAATTGTATTTCTGAACATGTTTTTGTAAACAGCTAAAGTAACAAAACTTGTGTCACTGTCCAAATATTTCTGGCCCTGACTGTATATGTGCGAAGCTGGTAGAGACATTGCCAAAAAGATTTGCACCAGTTATTGATACAAATGGTGGTTGGTCCTGCAAAGTATTAACTCAGGGGGTCTGAATGTGAAAGGAAGTGGAAATTGTTGCACACACAACCTGGAAGAAAATGTGATGTTATGTGTAACTTTATGCACTTTACTTAAATGTGTTTTTTTGTGTTTGGTAAATGACATGTATTGATCAGGCACATGTTGGTTTAATGGTTAAGACTGGTTCAGAGTGGCAATGGGTAACAATGTTTTGAACTTTTGACTTTCAGGCTCCATATGTTACCATCCACTACATCTTCCAAAGTGAAGCTACCTTAATTTTAATGGACAATCATCTTGGCTATCTCATACATAAATGTGATTTTCAACTATTCATCATATGGTAAGTTGTGCATATTCTTTTCATGTCACAGCATTATTGTTTTCTAACCAAAATCCTAAATTTTTATTACTTTGTTAGTATTTTGTAAATCCACCTTAGGCTTTCAGCACTGCCTGAATCCTTTTGGGCATGCACTCGATTAGCTTAAAGCATATCTTGACCAAAATCTGATCCTAGGTCTCTTCTACACATTCTCAATGTTCTTGTGTACTGGTCAACTCACTTGGGCATGTATACAGCTTTTTCTTCAAGTCTAAATAGAATTGTTCGATTGGGTTGAGGTCTCGAGACTGTAAGGACCAATCCAACACCTCTTGATCAAGATCATTGTCATTGAACCATTCTTTGTAAATTTCAATATATATGCTTCAGATTGTTGTTCTAGTGGAACACTATGTCATCTTTTTCATGCCCATAGTACTTGAGTATACAAAGTATCTCATCTAGTAGGATACTCGCATATAGCTCAGCATTGTGACCACTATCAATATTGGTCAAGTATCCAATGCCTTTGGCTGTGAAACAACCCCATATAAGTAGGCTTCCTTCACCAAACTTGTTCCTTCAATTTTTCAATCCATTAGCCCATTTTTCACTTATTTCTTCCATACATATTTGCACCCATCAGTCTTGTTTATGGACTTTCATCTTACCACTCACCTGTTCAAGTTCTTCTACTGTCCTTTTTTCATACATTTTTGCAAACTCAAACTGACACTTCCTAAGACGATAGTGAAGTCGAGGCTTCTTCATCTTTTTCTGAGTCACCATTCAAGGCTTGTAATATGCATTGCATGGTGCTTGCATGGAGAACTGTAAAATCGCTATTACAAAGCATATGAGCTACTTCCACTGCAGTCTTTGTCGTGCCAGAACTAATAGACCTTGTGATGAGCCAACTTGCTGACGCCGATATATTTTGCCTGGACGTCCACCTCTTGGTCTTTGAATGGTTAGATGGACTTTCATATACTTTCAACTTCATGGCACTCAAATTATTTAGTTTGGCAATTTTCTTGGCTGGGAAACTGCTATCAATGAACTCAATGATGCTGATTTTTGTTTTTGAGAAACCTTCTTCATGGCTGCTCATTGATTCAAACAAGTTACCTTTCATTTTGGAATCAAGGCATTAACATACTGAGATATTAGGAAATGTGAGAACAGGTTATAATTTGTAGTATTAAACACAGGAAAAAAATGGCCATACTAGAGTAGAGTTACACCGTGGAGTCACTATTTAGTGGTCCCTCGGTGGGTACATTCTTCAAATAACATGGAAAAACCGGAGAAGAGGAAGAACAAAACCAAGAGAAATGTAAGAGTGAAATATAAATATTTTTATTTTATTGTGATGCAAAAATTTCATAAAAACATCAAAGGTCAATTACAAGGGGAATGGGGTTATTATAGAAAAAAAGAGAGACTGCACAAAATATGACAGAAAATGAGAAAGGGCCCCTTTCCCATGCAATGCGACCTGCCGTGGTAAGTGATGTAAAAAACAAAAAACAGAAAAAAAGGGCTGACAGATGGGTCAGAGATTAACCGTAATTCAGAAAAAATTAAAACATTTATTTATTTAGCGGTTAAATGACCAATCCATCCACTAGGACATAAGTATGAAAGTGTAAAGATTCAGAAAAAATATATATTTTTGTAGTCATTGGGAATAAAGATAATGAAATAATCCATATAATTTGTAAATTTGTAGTATACAGGAAGAAAATGAGTTTTCCACCATCAGGAGCAAAATAGTAACAATGTACTGACATGACAAGAATCTGCATTACTAAGCATATGCTAAACTGTTGCAATTCAAGACTTTGGCAAGATGATTGTCTACAAAATGAGAGTAGTCTCATTGTTCTAAGCTATAGTGGATGGTGAGATGTGGAGCCTAAAAGTCAAAAGTTAAAACGTTACTCTATTGCTTGTCAGTGGTTTTCCTGGGAGTTCACAGAACCCAGAGTTCAGTGGTGCAAGAACTAAGGTTTCTGTTTAGTGCAATATCAAGGACTGCTGGGAAGGAGATATTATCAGTGGGTTAGCAGGTACTAGAAATGATCACACCATACCGCTGTCTTCTCCCTGTTCTCATACTGCATACAAGCAGATATTATGGGGCTGGCAGTGAGCAAACCATGCTCACTGATGTGTGAAATAATGTCCCAGAAGGGAGAGGGAGCACTAAGGAGCAAAACACTGATTTTTAAAATACTGTGAGGCTGAATAACAGTACTATAGACAGAGTATTACTCTATACTCTATCAGTAGAGTTCATGAGATCAATGACATTAAAATAATGTATTTTTTCCCCTGAGTACCCATTTAATTGTTTTGGGGTGCCATGTCATAGTAACAGTGCCCTTGAGGTGTAATAACAGCAGCATCCATGAAAAGTAACCCTATTTAACAGACTACACCCCTCCGTAAATTCATCTAGGGGGTGAACATGTTGACATCATAGGCATTTCACAGAATTTGAAAAAAAATTATTTTTACCACTAAAATGGACTTTTAAGTTAAGATTTATCATTTTAAAAGGGGTATTAGATGAAAATGGACTATATAATTTGTTATGCAATTTCTCTTAGATAAACTATTTGACTTTTAGAGTGCAGCTATTCCTTGACTGGACATACCGGCATAGCAGCAAGTTCAGCTATACAGAGGCCCTAAAGTGGAGGGGACCATACCAGCTTTGCAGGCCTATAAAGAGGGCTTTCTAGCCAAAGACTGCCGTGGAGTCTTGGGCCCCTAGTGGTAGGCAACATTGCTCACAATATTAGCTGTGAGAGGGAAGGAGCTTTACTACAGTTCTGATGCCTACAGTAGAGAATAGCAGCTTGTCCTCCACTTCCTGTATGGCAGTTTATCTATGTCTCATGCTGTGCACTGATGCAAACACACTGCTTGCATCATATAGGAAGTACCCTGCTCAAAGAAGTAGTAAGCAGAACAGCGGGGGATCGTCTGTGTAGAGGTGAATTCTTCCTTTTTTTAACACAATGGGAAGGGATATGATGAGCAGATACTGGGGAAAGTAAGAAGAGAGTACAGTATATAAGAGGACCAACACTGGAAGAAAGGATGATGAGAGCACAGTGGGGAAGTACATGATAGGAATATGGTAGGTTAGAGCACAATGAGAAAATCCCAGAGGAGAGCATGATAGAAACACTGGAGAACAGCACAATGAAAAACACAGTGGTGGTGAACACGCTAGCAATACAGTGGGAGAGATCATGATGGAAGCACTGAGGGTGAGCAAGATGAGAACAGGGTGGAGAAGAACATAATGAAAATTTGGTAGGGTAGAGAACAATGAGAAAATCTCAGAGGAGAAAATGTTGAGAACACTGGAGAACAGAACAATGATAAACACAGTGGTGGTGATCATGCTAAGAACACAGTGCAGATATCATGATGGAAACACTGAGGGTGAGCAAGATGAGAACACAGTAGGGGAGAGCATGATGGGAACTGAGTGGAACAAAGCTTGATGGGGTGAGATGCCACAAGACAAGGATTTGGAATGGATTGGAGGAGTAGGATTTATGTTTTTAGGGTGTTTCAGAGTGAATCTAGTACATCATCATTTATTGAACCATTCACAGGTCTTTTCTTACCAACATTTCAGATTATAGCAACATTGTTTTGTAGTAGAGCAGGTAATTATGTCACATTTTACTTCTAGCATCCCAGCAATATGACACTATAAATTGTATTCATCACTGCTCTCAATATGAAGTTGTGAACTTATACGAAGTTGTAAGGCAATGAAGGGGACCTTTCTTATTCAGTAATATTGATTGTTTCCTTTCCTTCTTATTTATTGAACATAAGTAATGCCCAAGGTCCTTCAATGACAGAAACTTTTATATTTTGTTCTCATTTAATAACAAAAGGCAGTGTTTCTATCTAGAAGAAAATACCATTGAATACAGTATCGTGCAATAGGAGTGAGACCAAGGCCACTTTATCTCATACGTTTGCAGTATTTAAACATTGAAACGTGTATGTCAGAGATTCTATTACAAGTCAGCTGTGTGGAGTCTGGTTTTTTTGTATTCCGCCAATATAAAAGGTTATGGATACAATGCCTAGAGGGAAAAATGGATATATGTGAGCACTCTACTGACATATTCAACTGCCCATTTTCCAGGTCTTTGGTGATCTATTGAACACTACCATACAGCTAAACTAAATTTCTACAATACCATTGTGGAAGAAATAAAACACTGCATTGTAAATGCCACATAAAGATGAAACATTATTCTAGTAAAATCTAAAGTACATTTTTTTATTGAATAGCATAAACTTCACTATCAGTTGGAAAGCATATATTGTACATTTATTTCTACTTTTAAAAACATTATGTTTTCCTTAATGTAATAATAGTATATTATTTCAGGTAATATATTGTTGAGGAACTCTGCCGACATAATCATCGTGCAACAACACACACTAATAGAATATATAGAATCATGTAGCTTATTTGCTCTGTGCTTTGCATTTAAAAATAATCTTCAGGTCTGCAGTACGGAATGAATATGGCTATGAATTCAATCTTATATCTAACTACTTATCATTTGCAAATACATTCCAGTTTAGAAAATCTAAAATCTAAAAGAAGTTCTCTTAAAGATAATAGACAACATTACTCTTTTTTTATAACGGTTAAAGTTGTTCACATTAGATAAAAGGGTATCCATTTTCCAGAACAGTGCCACAATTGTCGGTGTTATGTGAAAAAAATAATACCTCAGCCAAATTATTAAAAAAAAAAGAATGAGCTACAATACCAGATGTGACGCCCTGGCGCCACCAGAAGGTCACAGAAGAATACTACACCCCACATAACACCATCCCACATTGGGTACCATCAGCCACAAAATCCTAGCCAGCCCCCTCAGGGTAGGAAGGACACACCAGTGGGCGGGACCAGGTGGATTTGGAGCGCCCACCTAGGGGTCTTGAGGACCCAGGGGCGGGAACACAGTGGTCTAAGTTAAGTTCGAGTTGAAGTTGGAGGTCAAGGCTGTGCCTAGTGGAGGGTAGCCAGGGTAGTAGCCCTGGTCTACTGGCTAGGTGGCAAGCAGTGGACTGTGTCCAAAGGAGACAGGAGTACAGTAGCGGGAGATCCAGAGTGGACCGGGAAAAGGTTGGAGCCTACCGGTACCGACAGCGTAGATCCGGTTCCGAAACCGTGCACAGGCGGGGTACCTGGACCCTAGTTGCAAGCCCCTTCTCTAATTCACCAGGCCAGGAGCAGGGTTCCAGACACTGCTCCAGAAGTGTTAGCCCAGAAACGGCAGCCCATCACGGGGGATAGGGTATCCGCAAACACCCACTGAAATCCCAAGGGTCAGTTTTCGTGGGCACGTCTCCTACCCACTACAGAATCGTTAGCGGACTTCCGCGTTCCATACAGAGTTGTCCAGAATTAAGAAAGTATGAGTGCCGGAGGAAGGGACATTGGTACACCAGCCGGGTGTGGGACCCGAGTACACCTGGACGCGGCAGCCGGCCACTTACACCTTGGTTTACCAACAGACATGTGTGCAATTATTCAAAAGCGAGTACACCAACATCCCCCGGTCCAGCCCGACGCGCCACCTCCGGTTACATCACTCCCCGTGTTCTGGACACTGAACCCCAGGGCATCCACCCCTACCCACGGAGGAGTTAAACAACCAGCTGCAATTCCATCGCCCCCGGGTGCCTCCCAACAGCAGTGGTGGTACTCCATATTACCACACACCATGGGTAGCGTCACGAAGTATTCACAGCAATCCCCGTATATATACGTCCCTTTTTATTTGAGTGTCCGCGTGACCCTCGGGTCCGGAAATCCCTCAAGCCACTGCAGAGTCGGATCCGAGCAGCCTGACTGCTGACGTGGAGGTGGCACAGCAGACAGAGGCAAAGGACAAGATATGAACAACCCTTTGACATCTTTAGTTTACATAAATGTTTAAGAAAAGGGAATCATACATTAACTTCTTAAGAACATTAGAATTTTTTTTTGAGCTTTAATTTTTCCCTTTTAGAGATAAAACATACCAATAGTGCCAAACAAGATGATGTGTGCACAAACAGAATGTAGTAAACCTTCCTCTTGAAGGCGGCCGCAGCCCAAGTGCAGGATGCTGGTGTCACAGCCACTACCACTCACCCCTCCAACCTGGGGGGGAGGGGCAGCTGCTCAGCAAAAAACTTGCACACTAATAACTTGCACTGGGAGCCCATCATATTGATAGGTGTGATGCACTGTGTCTGAACTGTAACTTATAGATGACGCCAGAAACCTAGGTCAGTCGGGCCATTCAGCACTATGTAAGTGCATCTCACACGGACAAGTGAGATGCACAGTGTTTGAATTGTGGCCTATGCATGATGTACAACACTAGGCTAGGCGGGTCAGTTAGCACTATATGAGTGCAGAACACATGACAGGCTCACCAATATACCACCTAAAATCAAAAGGTCCACACACATCCTGCAAATATGGATAAAATGTGCCATATCTCAATTGTGAGATATTGGTTGATATATTGGGGAAAAATGGGGGGTGCGTCTTATAGTCTGAATGTAGGACTGCGGGGAATGAGGCTGCTGCTGTAGAGCGGGTAATTGGCGGCACAAGCAGGCTGTAGCAGCCTGTCGTGACCAGGTGGACCCGCTCATTTAATATGTACGCCCATCATCCCGCCCATCATCTCTCAGCGCTGAAGCTAGCACTGACAGGTGGGCGGGGTGATTGGCGGGGAATGTGCGCATATTAAACAGCCTGCCCGCATGATCACCCCTGGCAACTACAGCCTGGAGTGATCATGTGCGGCTGTATTCACTGCCCCCCCCGCACATCATCATCAGCGCGGGGTGCAGTGAATCAGTATAAGTCACCGGCCACGATCCCTGCAGCACCGCGATGTCCTCCTGTCTGTGCCAGTGGCGGCTGTGTGAGGAGACTAGCGGTGTACACAGCGATGTCGTCATCGCTGTGTGCACGTGTCCACACACAGCCGCCGCCGGCACAGACAGAAGGAAATCGCAATGCTGCAGGGATTGTCGCTGGCTCCACACTCCAGCGCTGCTGCTGACATAGACGGAGGAGCGATGCTGCAGGGAATGAGGTAAGGTGAGTATGAACGTTTATTTTTTTTTATGTGCCACAGGATGCAGGCCATATATAAGCATGGGGGTATATAGCAGGATGGGGTGTACAGAAGGATGAGGGCATATAGCAGGATGTGGGTATATTATGAGCTAAATGGGGGTATATGAGCAGGATGGGGATATATGAGCAGGATGGGGGTATATGAGCAGGATGGGGGTATATTATGAGCAGGATGGGGGTTTATGAGTAGGATGGGGGTATATGAGCATGATAGGGGTATATAACAGGATGGGAGCATATGAGCAGGATGGGGGGTATATGAGCAGGATGGGGGTATATAGCAGGATGGGGGTATATGAGCAGGATGGGAGTATATGAGCAGGATGGGGGTATATGAGCAGGATGGAGGTATATAGCAAGATGGGGCCATATGCCAGTATATAGCAGAATGCGGCCATATGCCAGGATGGGGTATATAGCAGGATGCGGCCATATGCCAGTATATAGCAGGATGTGGCCATTTGCCAGGATGACGGTATATAGCAGGAAGGGGGCTATACCAAGATGAGGGACATATACTATATATACAAGGCAGAAGGATCATTACCAGGCTGGGGTACCTTAGTAGGGAATTTGGGGAAATTACCCTCATAACAGTGTCAGCAGCAGATCCTCACCCAAAACAATGTGTCATGACCACATTTTTTGCTTAAAATTTTATTTTGCTATTTTCCTCCTCTAAAACCAGGGTGCGTCTTAAGGTCCGGTGCGTCTTATAGTCCGAAAATTACGGTACTCTCTGAAAAATCTTTTCGTGCACTTCACCAGGCTCTGTGTAGTTAATCTATAATAAGCTCTATTTGGCCAATGTGCACCAGTTTCTGTGGGCTTAATCTCCAGAAAAGGTCTGTTACGCCAATGCACCAGGCTCTCTGTGGGTACTCAGAAAAAAGGGATTGTGTAGATACTGTTCAAAAAGGGTGCATTTGAGCACCCAGAATACAAGAAGTGTTTAATATCTGCTGTTCAGTCTCTCTCTGCAAAGAGGCCATCTAATATCAGCACTTTTTGGGAGGTAAAGAATGAGGAGAACATCATATACGGGACAAGTGCGTGGTGCTGCTGCTGGTGGTTGCACTGCTTCACGTCAAGGACGTGGTAGATTCAGTTTTTTACTCACACTCATTGACTTGCATTGGCGAGTCTCGGGTGTTTTACGTGGCTATATGCGGCATTCTGAGTTTTTTTCCTCAATCAGATTCCAGCTGAAGAAAAACTCGCAGATCAGCACTGACTGAGTGATTAAGATTGCAATTTTTATCCCATTGCACTCAGGATTAATACGGCAGATGTGAGCGACCTCTAATCTTGAGAAACATGGTAATTTGACGGAAACCCTGGTGGAACCATTCACTATTATCATCTAGGCAAAATTACTCTGCGCTTCCCATAGTCTTTGTCCTGATAGTGTCCGTCCTTTTAGAGGTGAATAAAACAGTGGTAGACTGCCGTTTTGTGGGTGCCTAAAAAAAAAGATGGGACACCACCGGGAAAGGTCAGATGAATCGTAAAGTTTTTCCATCTGAGTCAATATAGTAAATGGTTTGGTTGGGTTTTTGTATGAATCCTGTTTTTCAGAAATTTAGACAGAAACTTCAATGTAAGTTCTCAGTGTAGAAATTTGAACGTAGTATTACAGAGATTCTTTGAAGGCGGAATAAACAAATCTATAGCACTTTAATTGCTTTTATTTTTACGGTGTTCAATGTGCGGTATCAGTAATGGCACAATTGTATTCTTTAGATAAGTATGATTACAGCTATACAAGATTTACATAGTTTTTTTATGGTTTACTACTGTTCTACACTAAAAATGCTTTTTTGCAAAAAGAAAAAAAAATGTTGCATTGCCATATTTTGAAAGCTACAACTTTTCAATTCTTTTACCGACAGTGCTGTATAAGGGCTTGTTTTTTGAGGGATGAGTTGAAGTAATTTTCAGGTTCACAGCATTCTTTTATCACATTCAATTGACTGAGCAAAAAATATTGTTTTGGTACTTTTTATACTTTTGTTTTTGCTACTTTTGCACACTTATAACAATTTTGTAGAAAAGGAAAATGTTTATAGATTGCTATATTCTGAGACCTATAATTTTTAAATATTTCGCTGACAGAGATGATTGAGAATTTTTTCATGAGACGAGGTACAATCTTACACAAGATTTTTTTTATTGAGTTTCACTCCATTTATTATGCAGTAGATTTATATATGCATATATATATATATATATATATATATATATATATATATATATATATAAAAAAAACAATGTTCTGCTGTGATTTTTTTTATGGTGTTCATTGTAGTGGTTAAATAGTGTGACAGTTTCATAAAGTAGGTGATTGGGAACTTAACTATACCAGAAGTCTCTGTATCTTTTTGGATTATTTTTGATTTTACATAAAAACTATCTGTTTACTGACTGAACATTTTTCTGTGATTTTAACATTTTTATCATATTTTAACCTCTCACCAACATTTGACGTACTGGGTACATTCTAGATAATGTCGGTGTAATCATTGCCAGCTTCTGTGGTGAGCCGTTGATTAGTCCCACATATGTCAGCTGATTTGAACAGCTGACATTTGTGGCTATCAAGCGTCGGTGGATCCGCGATCCACATGCACCTGTTAACCCCTTAGATTGCGCTGTGAAAATGTGACAGCACAATTTAAATGGCCACGGCAGGGAAATCGCCTTTCCCCGCCGCCATCAGATTACCCCAATGTGATCATGGGGAGCCGATGGTTGCCATGGTAGCACAGGGTCATGTGATGACTTCTGTTGCAATCATGACTCACTTCCTCTTACAGCCGGCAGAGTGCTGGCTTGAAGAGGAGAGCAGCATTTCTCCTGGTCTGAGCTGTTAAGCTATGATCAGGAAAAATGAACAAGCGACCAGACTGCTGAACCTTATATTCCTCTAGGGGGACTAGTAAAATAAAAAAAAAGTTTAAAAAAACCCTAAAAGTTCAAATCACTCCTAGTCGTCCCATTGAAAATTAAAGGGTTAAAAAAATGAAAAATTTACACAAATTTTGTATCACCGTGTTCAGATATACCTCATCTATCAAAATATAAAATTAATTAACCTGAACGGTAAGCGGTGTAGTGACAAAAAAATTCCAAACGTCAAAATTACATTTTTTGGTTGCCATACATTTTGCGCAAAATGCAGTAACAGGCGATCAAAACATAGCATCTACGCAAAAATGGCACCATTAAAAATGTCAGCTCGAGACGCAAAATTATGCTATCACTGAACCCCATTTCCCAAAAAATTAGAACGCTAAGGGTTTTGTAAAATGGTTGAAAAAGTGTGCCAGTTTTTTTGGACAAATTTCTTAATTTTTTTTAACCCTTTAGATAACAGTAAACCTATACATGTTTGGTGTCTATGAACTCATACCAACCTGAGACATCACACCAACACATCAGTCGGTACCTCATATTTGCACCTTGAAGTATTATAAAAGGACCCTTATACCTAATATATATGTAACTTATAGGATTACATCTTATATTTGCCCCTAAGATTTCTTAAAGAGATCCTTATATGGAATAATAATAATAGTTTTAAAGGGCTATGCCGTGTATTTGTATTTTTTAAAAAATTGTTTCTGAGAGGGTCCTGGATGTAATATTCATATCTGCCAAGGAGATTTATGTTTCATGCAGTTTCCAAATTTCTTAAAGGGATTGACATCCTATATTGAAGATAAAAGTGATACATTTTCATATACATTTTAATGATATGTATTTATATATTTAGCGGTGATTGCCTCCCGCTGTGTTGAGTATTGTTTGAAAATATTTGGAAATGTAAAAAAAAAAGTTTTGCTGGAATCAGGATCTCTGTCTCCACATTATGCTGCTCTCAAACGAGGTAGCAAAAACCTGGTGACAGATTCACTTATTCATTCTGAGAACAGGAAACCTGTTTCGGATTTCCATAATTTATCCAAAATTATAATTTCTTCACTGCAGGCTGAGAAGCCATTACTTCTACTCATTTAAACAGTACACCTGTGTTTGCTTCCGGAAATAATGGATAATTTGTAAGATTCTTATGAAAAAGCTATTGCTATTTAATTTAAAAAAATACAAAGCTCTTGATATTACCCAAACAGGGATCAGTTTTGAATCCCCCCATGAGCAAGCTACATTACACCAACCCATACTCTGGTTCATTTTTTCTGATTTTGCTTTAGTCTCTTGTACTTAGTACAAATAGAGTGTTGTTCCCTTTTCACTGACCTAAGCATTTAATTTATAATGCTTTCCATTGACTGGTAACCATAGTCAGAGCCCATTCACTCTCTGTCATTAATCACGTTGAGGTCTGTTCTGACACATGGTAAGGTTTTTAACATTAGTGAGTATTGATACTGTCCCGATTTTGGTCGTGGTAGGATGGCTTAAGGCTTTTTTTTATTAAACCCAATGTTTATTAAGTACTAGTTATAAGTTGTTAGAATAAATGTAGGATACATAGTTGTGACTTGCTTGTCACTATGCATTATCTATATTTGACAACAGCCTTAAGATTTTTGCAGTGTGACTTAAGGAAGTGCAACACATACAACATATCCAAATCTTTTTGAGAGCATCTCTCTGCTCCTACAAAGTCTTTGTCTGAGCCCATAACATTTTTTAAGTTGGTGAACTCTTTGTATATACTGTAGAACAAGTGTCTATACCTTTAGAACAAGAACATTTTGTTTAGTTGTGGATGATACAAGTTGAACATCAGTCTCCCTAATAGACTCTGTGCCACTAGTGTTGAGCGGACCTGAACTTGAAAAATCAGGATCCACGCGGTTTCAGTGGTAGATCTGGGTCCGACCTGGACGCGTGATTCCGGTTGCACGATCCGGATTCCGCTTTGGTATTCTTTTTCTCTCTCTCTCTTCTCTCTTTCTCTTTCTCTCTTTCTCTCTCTCTCTCTTTCTCTCTCTCTCTCGTTCCGGATTCCGCTCATCATTGACTACTTCTATTGAGCCGGATTCCGGATTGGATCCGGACTTCCGTGTCAACCCACGACTGATCCGCCGGACCCGGATTATTAGCAATACGCTCAACTCTATGTGCCACTTAACACTCTACATTTAGTGGTTGTGTTATTACTAGAGATGAGCGAACCTATTCGGAAAAGATTCACCAATTTCAAATTTCCTACGAGCCTTGGCCAGCTCAGTTCATGCTCGGATTTCCGAACACTTTTATCAAAAGCTGGTAATATCAGTTTTTGTTTGGTAACTGTTTTCAAATTTTCTAATACCCTACTAATAATTTGTCTATGATAGTGGGGCTGTATGATAAGCAGGTGTATGTGTTTGATGAGGGAAGTGGGTGGGGAGAGGTAAGAGGAATGGCTGACTTTTTTATTAATTTTTTTTTTTCTTAACTTTATG
Organism: Anomaloglossus baeobatrachus; assembly: GCF_048569485.1. Classification (NCBI taxonomy): domain Eukaryota; kingdom Metazoa; phylum Chordata; class Amphibia; order Anura; family Aromobatidae; genus Anomaloglossus; species Anomaloglossus baeobatrachus. Next base: position 229,827,069 of record NC_134353.1, on the reverse strand, counting down.
TGTGTATGTTCTGGCAGCCAATCAGAAACCATCCACAATGTTCACACATAAGGGCTTGTGTCATTGGCTGCCTAAGTCACATATCCCTCTGCATAGAAAAGTAAACATGCAGTGTCAGTGCCATTTTGTGATTGCTAAAGCTTAGGATCAGTGCTGCTAGACAGTTAAGGCCCCGTCACACTAAGCAACATCGCTAGCAACATCGCTGCTAACAAACAACTTTTGTGACGTTGCTAGCGATGTTGCTGTGTGTGACATCCAGCAACAACCCGGCCCCTGCTGTGAGGTCGTTGGTTGTTGCTGAATGTCCTTGGCCATTTTTTAGTTGTTGCTGTCCCGCTGTGAAGCACAGATCGCTGTGTGTGACAGCGAGACAGCAACAACTAAATGTGCAGGCAGCAGGAGCCGGCTTCTGCGGAGGCTGGTAACCAATGTAAACATCGGGTAACCAAGAAGCCCTGTCCTTGGTTACCCGATATTTACCTTTGTTACCAGCCTCCGCCTCTCTCACTGTCAGTGCCGGCTCCTGCTCTGTGCACATGTAGCTGCAGCACACATCGGGTTAATTAACCCGATGTGTGCTGTAACTAGGAGAGCAAGGAGCCAGCGCTAAGCAGTGTGCGCTGCTCCCTGCCCTGTGCACATTTAGCTGCAGCACACATCGGGTAATTAACTGGATGTGTGTTGTAACTAGGAGAGCAAGGAGCCAGCGCTAAGCATTGTGCGCTGCTCCCTGCTCTGTGCACATTTATCTGCAGCACACATCGGGTAATTAACCCGATGTGTGCTGTAACTAGGAGAGCAGGGAGCCAGTGCTCAGTGTGCGCTGCTCCCTGCTCTCTGCACGTGCGGTGGTAACCAAGGTAAATATCGGGTTGCTTACCCGATATTTACCTTAGTTACCAAGCGCAGCATTTTCCACGCGGCGCTGGGGGCTTGTCACGGGTTGCTGGTGAGCTCACCAGCAACTTGTGTAGCGACGCTCCAGCGATCCCTGCCAGGTCAGGTTGCTGGTGGGATCGCTGGAGCGTCGCAGTGTGACATCTCACCAGCAACCTCCTAGCAACTTACCAGCGATCCCTATCGTTGTTGGGATCGATGGAAAGTTGCTTAGTGTGACTGGACCTTAAGTTTAGCTAGAGGGTTTAATCATAGGTAGTTGAAACAGTTAGGGGTGCAATAGTGTAAAACAGGGAAGTGCAGGGACGCGCAGGGAATGTTGTATGCCAGAAATCGGCATTTTATCATCTGGTGATTGCTAATTGAGTGCTTCAACTAAAAATTACTGTATCCTCATCTAAATAGTGTTCACTCTGTGGTCAAGCTCAAAACTGCTACTTTATTATCTAAATAGTCTCCATTATGTGGTGGAAGTCAAAATTGCTATTTCATTATCTAAATAGCAGCCATTCTGTGATCAAGCTCAAAAGTGCTATTCCATTATCTAAATAGTGGCCATTCTGAGATTGAGCTCAAAATTTCTATCTTATTATCTAAATAGTAGACATTCTTTGGTCAAGCTCAAAAGTGCTATTCCATTTTCTAAATGGTGTCCATTCTGTTGTGGAGCTAAAAATTGCTATTTCATTATCTAAAGAGTGGCCATTCTATGGTTGAGCTCAAAATTGCTATTTCATCTTTCTAAATATTGCAAAATCTGTGCTCCAGGTCCAAATTGTCAATTAATCACCTATATAGTGATTGTTAATTTAGTGATAAGTGACTGGCAGGTGTGGGACTAGGGTTGTGAAACAGCTGGGAAAAAGGGGGAAAGGGTAACTCAAACATGAGTGTGAAATCCAAAGGTTATAGTGGAAGGGGAAGTAAGCGTGGAGTTCAAGGTGTACGTCAGGTAGGTGCTAAAGTTTATGAAAGCTCTACTGAGCAAACACAGGCTTGTCCTAAGCAAAGACAACTCACAATTTCTGTTACTGGATGGGCTACTCCACTCCCTTTCTTTGGCTGCCGCACAGCTGTATGATTTTTAGATGAGAGTCAGAAAGAATATGTGCTATAGTGGATGGCAAGTGCTGCATCAAGTGGCCTCTCCTCCTTTTCCTCCGCCTCAACTTCACATACAGTACAGTCCAGAGAGGTGGCACCCCAATTACCCTTCCCTCCCACATCAAAACTCTACAACCACCCAACTGACTGTGGAAAACTACAGATGAACTAGTCTGCAGAGATTTTCACACATTCCATTCCATAGGCATCAGAGGTCTGCTCCAAAGATTCCCAGACTTAAAAGGAGGAAAGCATCTACTCCAATGCCCAAAAAATCTTTGTCAGTTGGATCCAGGGTCAGAAAAAGTAGGGTCCAAGCAGACCCTCCTCACCAAACATTAAGCCCCAGGGGTGGAGGTGATGATGATGAGACTCAGATACCTGAGACACACACATAGTAGAGGTAAGAATTCCCATAATTTGATTACTTCATGCATAAATCAGCACATGCTTTATCAAAATACTACTCTGGGAAGCTTGTAACACTAAAACACAGCCTAGCAGGCCTCCCCACAGGCGAGCCGCTCCGTCAACTGCGTCTCCTGCTTCTTCCTTCTCCGTCACCATCAAAAGTGTTCTTATGTTAAAAATCTAGGAAGGTAATGGCTGTGTCACAACAGTGTGGCTCCACTGTAAAATAATACAGGTCTAAAAATAATATTTTTTGTAATCGTAGCACGTGACTTTGTACTTTTCTAAAAAATCATCTTTTTGTCCTTATTTAAAAAATGTATATAGTTTTTCTGTAGCACGTATAGTTTCCATGGAGCAGCATCATTATTATAAGGTATAGGAAATATACTGGCGACATTAAGAAAACAGTAATCTACATATCAGAAAAAATTCTTCACCTTACAAAACCAATTTTATTGAACTAAAATAATTTCACATGCAATATAGAAACCAAAATATGAGCAGAAATTAAAAGTGCTTGACATTAGACTGTCGTTGATACACTTTTTCAGGGTTGTCCCTATATAACATCCAACAGTAACCTGCCATCATTGAGTCATTCCAAAAACCCTGGGAGCGGTCTTCCATTACTTTAATGTCCTGGTGAAACTGCTTGCCTTATTTATCGCTTACATACCCAAGATTTTGAGGAAAGAAATTTAAATGTGAATGCAAAAAGTGCATTTTCAGAGACAAGTGACATCCAAGACACTGGTATGCATTTAGCAGTTCCACAACACCTTCAACATATGCTGGTGATTTATTTTTTCCTAGTAAGTTTTCTCAGATCCACTTGAAGCTTTTCCAAGATCTCAATTCCTTATCATTTAGAGTTCCTTCAAACATACCATCTCTCATAAGCTCTCTGATCTGAGGACCAACAAATACCCCTTCCTTCAATTTTACTGGTGAAATGCTGGAGAATTCCTGTGAAATGTACTGGAACCCTTGTGAGTTTGTCTTTGCCATGGCGTTCACAAAGTTTTTAATGAATCCCAACTTTATATATAGGGGAGGAAGAAAGTTGGAGCAACTAAAGGATTATGCTGAACATTGTCTCTACCTGTAGCATAGATGTTTTTCTGTCCCCAATTATGACGAACATAATGCTCTACTGTATTTCTACTGTCCCATAAACACAAGAAGGAACAATATTTTGTGAAACCTCCTTGCATTCCCATTAGCAGACCAATCACTTTCAAATCTCCACAGATATTCCATTGATGATGCTTATATTTTATAGCATCCAAAGCAGCTGAAAGTGTTCATAACTTTCCTTTAGATGACATGAGTGAGCAATAGTGATTGGTGGTTGCATATTTAAATTGTGAAGCAACACAATTTTCAAACTTCTCTGGGATGAGTCAAAAACAATCGCCAATCTGCAACAAGATACTGTGAATTTATTTCTTCAAAGAGGCCATTCATATTGTCACAATACACCATTGGTCCATCAACTGTTATAAGTTTTGTTAAAATTTTACTTCTGTTTCGGTAATAACACACTTTGACATCATCATGAAAAAGATTCTTCTGTTTCAACCTAGATGCAAGAAGTTCAGCTTTATGTTTTCACAATGAAAGGTCTCTCATGAGATCATTTAATTCATGTTGAGTAAAGCGTTCTGGCTACTCGGCTGCTCCATCAGGTACATACAGTACTCATCTTGACTTGAATTCTCCATGTATTCGTCAGTAGCTTCAGCGTCATAGTCTTCATATTCTACTTCATTTTAATCTAATCCAGACAACAGTGGTACAGGAACTGGCAAGGTACCATCATGTGGAACTGGCCTAATTGCAGATTCAAATTCAGGGTAATTAATCTTATGTTTGTTCTTTGTAGAAAATCCCTTCAGTTTGAAAAAACAAAAGTAGCAGTCATCACTATGATTTTTGGGTTCTCTCCAAATCATGGGAACAGCAAATGACATAGCCATTTTCCCCATATTCAACCAGTCACGAAGACAATTTGAATAGCTTAAGCAAATCACATGAGGGGCCCAGCATATATTGAAAATGCAGAAATAACATAATAACAAAAATATGTCTATCGCAGAAGCTTTATGTGACAGAGAATAACTAAGCATATTTTTGGAATTAGCACATCAATCTCCGTAAAACAGACATATTACCTTTGCTCGTGATTTTTTTGTATTGACCAGTGCAATTTGAGCTGTTTTAGCAGCTTTCGGGCTCCTATAAAAGTGTTGTCTATGCCTTTGTTTTTGCCTGCATTTAAATTTAATGGTTTTAGATATGTTTGTCAAACCATTTGTCTAAACATTCGGCAAACACAGGTGAAGTTGTCAAATATGAACCGAACCTCGGGCAGTTCACCCATCTGTATCCAGTACAGATTGTTGAATAAGGTTTCCAGTGGATCTGGAGTCCAAATGAGCCATCTCAGAATACTAGAATGCTCCATAAGATATGGACATGGACATGGTCAAGGAAGAAGAGAAACTGCTTTCACCGAGTTTCCCTACTTCTGACCTTGGCCTGTTTTTCTCAATACTTAACTGCCTTACTATTCTGCTTTTGATTTTTCCTTCCTGGTTTTGATATGACTCCCTGAGGAGCCTGCCTGGGAGCATCTTTTTCCTAGTACCATGTGCTAAGCTACTCTCATTCTTCTCAAAAATGAATGAATACATTTACAATTTGGTATATTCTCTGTCAATGATGCATGTCTGTGCACATTTTGAGAGGGCAAGTGGATTGGTAACATCAATGTGTCAATTTATTTATATAGTACCCACACACCTGCTTTAATGTACGCAGTACACAAATGCATAAATGTGGCATCTTTAAGGTAACCATTGATGAAATCTCGGCACAGTATCATGAGTGACTTTGACCACAGTGCACTGCTTCTCATGCACTTTAAAATGAAGCTTAATAAGATATATTTTTTGAGCTTTTATATGTATAAATTTGATTAAAAAAAAGGAAAACCCTTAAAGGAATTAGCTAACAATTTGAGGCTCATGCTGATTTGCTCACTGGTGAGATTGATTTTGGGCTCGAAGAAAGTGGACATAAATATTGAGCCTCTTTTAATCTTGATGTTGGTGTCTTACGGTTGCAATGATTAGTTTTTTCATTTTTTATTTTTTTTTGAACACTAGTTGTTATCTGATCTCACACATGAACCCCTGAAGAACAAAGTGCTCAAGGAGAAACACCACAGGTGTTGTGAATCAGTCATGCAGGATATAAAAACACCTGATATAGCTTTGATATCTGTAAACTTTCTTCTCTTTTACTCCCAGTGCTCCAGGCTTTTGTAGGGTTTGTAAACTCTGGTTTCAAAATTAGTTTTCAAAGTCAAATTTAAAAGTTTATTGCCACTGTAACTACTGAATCCAATATATCAAAATAACAATAAAACGAAAACTATTAGTAAGGTACTATATTACGTGCTGCAAAAAAGCATTGTGTTTACTACATTTGACTGATTCATATTTCTTCTCCTGGGATCCCCCCAACAAAACATGAAAAAAAACTTGTGTGATGACTTCTATGTAAGTTAAAATATTAATTTTAATTAATAATATTTTCATAATAACATTTATATGTTTATAAAAAGGTCAGTCCTGTAACAGATGAATGTATCATTCCATTTGGCTGTTTATTTGAAAAAAAACAAACACTATTTCAGGTGGAAACAATCAAGAGGTCATTCTGATAATAATACAGAATGTTTTTTAAATAGTTTTTGACTATAGTAAATCAATAAAAATGTGAAGTAAAATCAACATAACAATACATGGACCAAAAGAGAATAAAAATTGATGCACCTTTACTAATGTTTATGTATCTAACACTAGCATGAACTTTTTTTTATTTTATGACCAAGGGCTGGACTCTCCATCTGGAAGTCTTGTCAAATGCCAGACTGCCTTGTAAACAGTTACCACCCATACATTAAGATTTGGTTAGTGGTGTTCCGTGGGCTAAGGCGACAATCAGAACTAGCAGCAAGCCTACCAGTCATTGGGTGAGCTTCAGCTAATCGGTACTGAATGATTTGTTTTCTCATTGCCTTCAGATCTGGCTGTGTTAGAGAAGATGGCTGAATAATCTCATAACTAGAGATGAGCACACCTCTAGAGGCTCGAATTCGGATCGGTTCGTCCAACGAAGCCCGCGTGTCCAAAAGGTGACAAACAACTCACAAGACAACACAAACACATGGGAAAGTGACAAGAACAAATAATCATGCGAAAACAAAACAGCTGGATGAGGAAAAAGAGGAGGAGACACAGATATAGGCATGGCATGCCCTTCTAAAATCATGTAAAACACAGCAATTCGACTCCAAGCGGAGTCTCCCTTTTTTCCAAAAATTGGGCCCCACAGACATAACTTCAGTGGCATCACTTGTGCCCCAGTTGCAAACTAGACAGGTTGATTTGCATCAAGCACATTCAAAAATACGCCAGCCTTAACTGTCCCCGGGATGACACCGGTGTAGGTAGCAAAGTCTTTGCTGATCCATGATTTGTTCATTTGGATCATTTTTAAAAACACAGTAATGGGACTCCAAGCGGAGTCTGCCTTCTTTTCCAAAAATTGGGCCCCACAGACACCACTTCAGTGGCAGCACTTGTGCCCCAGTTGTACACTTCACAGGTACATTTGCATCAAGCACATTCAAAAATACGCCAGCCTTAACTGTCCCCAGGATGACACCGGGGTAGGTAGCAAAGTCCTTGCTGAACCATGACTTGTTCATCTTAGCTCGTTTTTAAAAACACAGCAAGGGGACTCCAAGTGGAATCTTCCTTTTTTCCAAAAATTTGGCCCCACAGACACCACTTCGGTGGCATCACATGTGCCCCAGTTGCAAACTGGACAGGTTGATTTGCATCAAGCACATTCAAAAATACGCCAGCCTTAACTGTCCCCGGGATGACACCGGTGTAGGTAGCAAAGACAACACTGGCTGCGGGACACGACAAGATCTCCAAGGCGTAAGTGGCAAGCTCAGGCCATTTTTAAAGATTTGAAGCCCAAAATTAGCAAAGCTCCAGTTGCAAAGTCATGGCATCGATGTTCATTTGGAGATACTCCTGTATGATCCTCTCCAGCCATTGACTATGTGTCAGACTTCTTGTATCTTGTGGCCTTGCATTGGATGGTCTAAAAAAATTATGAAACGATTCCATAACATTGCTGGTACCAGCACCAGATACGGTGTTGCTGGTATGGTTTGACTGATAATGACGAGATAGTCCCATGCTTGGCAAGTGAAAACTGTGAGATTCACTCCGTGCACCACTGGCGTTTGGTGGATAAGCCAAGCTAAGATTGAGTAACAGCTTCTGCTGATACTCCTGCATACGTGCGTCCCTTTCCATGGCTGGAATTATGTCACCAAATTTGGACTTGTACCGGGGATCTAATAGTGTGGCAACCCAGTAGTCATCATCACATCTAATTTTGACAATCCGAGGGTCATGTTGTAGGTAGTGCAGCAAGAAGGCGCTCATGTGTCTTGCGCATCCATGTGGACCAAGTCCTCGCTGTGTTTGTGGCGTAGAGGTGTTAACCATGCTTTTTTCCTCTAACATCTCCCCCCTACCTCGTTCAACCGAAATTTGACCAAGGTCTCCCTCATCTTCCATGTCCATCGAGAGTTCGTCCTCCATTTCTTCATGGTCTCCTGCACCTTCCTCATCATTTTGGCTGCTACCATGCACCCTTATTAATCCCTCTCCCCACCGTCCCATGCCTGCCGCCTTGGTGATGATGAACGACTGGACCTTGTAGATGTTGGTATCCCCTGGGCATATGAATGCTCCTGTACTTCCTCCCCTTCCTCTTGTCACACCCCCTGACTCCGAATAGTGTTTAGCGTGTGCTCCAGCATATAAATTACTGGAATTGTCATGCTGATAATGGCATTGTCAGCGCTAAACATATTCGTCGCCATGTCAAAACTGTGCAGAAGGGTGCATAGGTCCTTGATCTGAGACCACTCCAGAAGCGTGATCTGCCCCATCTCTGCATCTCGTTGGCCAAGGCTATACGTCATAATGTATTGCACCAGGGCTCGGCGGTGCTGCCACATTCGCTGTAACATGTGGAGAGTCGAACTCCAGAGTGTCGATACATCGCATTTCAGGAGATGAACCAGCAGGCCAAAAGACTTCTGAAGCGATGCAAGTCGGTCAGCACCCAGGTTTGCAGCATTGTCGCACATGGCCTTCCCTGGCTGCAGATTGAGTGGTGGCAACCATTTAAGAAACTCGGACCGCAGAGCTGAGCACAACTCATCCGCTATGTGACTCTTACTTCCAAGACACTTCAAGCTAAAGACCGCCTGATGCCGTTAAGCTCTGCTGCCAGCACAGTAAGGAGGTGTGTGGGATTCCATGTGCGCAGTTACAACGCGGGTGGCCTGACCAGGCAGGCTTGAGGCGGAGGTGCAGGATCCAGACGAGGTTGAGGAGGCAGAAGCAGTGGAGAAACTTCGACATACAGAGGATTGACGCACACATCTTGGAGACTGCAAGACTTGTTCAGCAGACCCTTTTCCATCTCTCACCATAGTTAGCAAGTGCCCAGTCAGCGACATGTAACGCCTCTGTCCATGCTTACTGGTCCAAGTATCGGTGAAATGCACCCGGTCACACACAGAGTTTCTCAAGGAAGCGGTGATGTTGTCTGCGACATGCTGGGGTAGCGCAGGCACACCTTTCTTGGAGAAGTAGTGGCGAGTGGGCATCTGGTACTGGGGCATTGCGACGGACATAAGGTCTCGAAAATCCTCTGTGTCCACCAGGCGGAATGGCAGCATTTCGGTAGCCAAGAGCTTACAGTGGGATAAAGTCAACCTCTTAGCTTTGTCATTGCTCGGAGGAAATGGCCTTTTATTTGTCCACATCTGAGGGACAGAAATCTGGCTGCTGTGTGGAGACAGTGGTGAGTAGGGTGTCCCTGGAAAAATGCAGGTCTGTGAGGAAAGTGCAGGCAGAGACATGATGTTGCCTTCATCCAAAGTTGGTGCTCTCGATGTCTGAGAGAGCTGTACACCAGCACTTTTTTCCCCTTCCAAACCAACTGACTACCAACCAAGCAAACTGCCTGTTGTAGTTAAAGTGGTGTTAGGTCTGCGTGTAAAACCAGTTGTGACAGCTGTCCCCACAGTCATAGAAGATGAATAGCGCGCGGAGGAACTTGAAGGGGCAGACGGAGTTTGGCCCGCTACGCTAGGCTGCATTGCAGCACGGTGAGCTTCCCACTGGGACTTATGCTTGTTATTCATGTGACGATTCATGGAAGATGTTGTCAAACTGGTGAGTTTTTGGCCTCTACTTATAGATTGCCGACAAATTTTACAGATCACTTGATTTGGGAGATCCTTTGTAAGGTCAAAAAAGGACCAGGCTAGGCAAGACTTAGAGGCCATGCGACCTGCAGAGCCACCCCGACTTGTGCTCAGAGGCAGAGTTGTGGCTGAGGATGCAGTTGTAGACATGCTTCCAGTACTCCGACTCTGTCCAGGAAGGTGCAAGGTAACTTCGTCGTCAGTTGCATCCTCCTCCACCGCCTCTGGTGACCTCCTCGAGTTCCTGACTGTGGGTTGACAGTAAGTGGGATCTAGAACTTCATCATCAAGCATTGTGTTTGCCCTTCCCTCACCCTCAGACCTAACCTCGTCCTGCCCTGACTGAGTAGTTAAGTTGTCATCCCAATCCGGTATCTGCGTCTCATTGTCATCAGTATGTTCCTCACTGTCTACACCAACAGGTGTTACTGTTTGGGAATGAGGGTGTACATTATGCTCAGAAACTTGGTCATCAGGGCCTGAATCTGAGTCACAAAGCTTCTGTGCATCACTGCAGACCATTTCCTGGTCTGTACTCATTGTAGCTTGGGAGCAGACCTCTGATTCACAGGCCATAGTGTGACTGAACAGCTCTGCAGAGTCAGCCATCTCTGTTACACCATACTGTGCAGGGCGGGTGGAGACCTGAGAGCTGGGAGAAAGCAAGTGTGATTGGGATGACAACTCAGAGGACTGTTGTTTTTTGGATGTTGAAGTTGAGGTGGAGGAGAGGGCACTTGTTGAAGCACTTGAGATCCATTCAAGCATGTTTTTTTGTGTGCATCATCTACCTTTATTACAGTTGTTCGGTTCCGTAAAAAAGGGAGCTCATCGGATTGTCCACGGAAAGTAGTAGACATCTTACTTTTGCTGGAAGATGGCCTTCAGCAGATGTTAATGTAGCTTTCCCACCTTCCCCACGGACACAAACTCTTTTTTCCTTTTCCAACACGCCTGTTCCCCTTTCCACCTGCATCTGTCCTTTTGCCACCCATTTTGTTAGCGACAACATTGGCCACTTAAAATGTGGATGCAACAATTGAGAGGTGGTGTAGATTGCAGAGGTGGTCTAGCTTTATTGACAGCTGAAGAATCAACACTGACTATTTCAGACATTTTTAGTATGCCCCCAACAGTGGCAGCACAGTTTGCAATTAGAATTGCGTATCAAAAATGGACAGGTATGTACAATGCAGAGGTGGTCTAGCTTTATAGACATCTGAAGAACCAACACTGACTATCACAGACAATTTTTGTATGCCTATAACAGTGGCAGCACATTTTGCAATTAAAATTGCGTATCAAAAATGGACAGGTGTGTACAATGCAGAGGTGGTCTAGGTTTATAGACAGCTGAAGAACCAACACTGACTATCACAGACAATTTTTGTATGCCCCTAACAGTGGCAGCACAGTTTGCAAATAAAATAGCGTGGCAAAACTGGGCAGGTGGGTACAGTGCCCGGGTTCTGTGGGTCAGTGGACAGAAAAGGAACACTAACTTTGTATTCCAGACACTTTTAGGATGGCAGAAAAAGTGTCAGCTCTTTGGGCAAATAAAATAGCGTAGCAAAACTGGGCAGGTGGGTACAGTGCCCGGGTTCTGTGGTTCAGTGGACAGGAAAGGAACACTAACTTAGTATTCCAGACACTTTTAGGATGGCAGAAAAAGTGTCAGCTCTTTGGGCAAATAAAATAGCGTGGCAAAACTGGGCAGGTGGGTACAGTGCCCGGGTTCTGTGGGTACCAGGACAGGAAAGGAAGCCTCACTTTCTATCCCTCCTAATGATGAAATGCAGCAAGGAATTACCTGAGCTGAGGTACACAGACACTGTTATCTAAAGCTGTACACAGCGTTTGCACAGACCTGCCTAGCAGCTATGGCTATGAATGCCTGGAAATCAGCCTTGAAAAGGGCTGAAATAACCTGCAGTCCCTAATCCCTACAGCACTGTGTAGCTTGCACTATGTCTATAGCACACACAGCAGGATCGGCGGCAGTAGCGTGAGCTGTGACTGTCACCCACATGCAGAAGGCAGATAATGGCAGCGAAAGAGAAAATGGCCATATTTTATAAGGCAAGGGCATGTGACATTCACAGCCTATGACACATGCCCTTGCTTGTCTGTCAAAAATCCACTTAGCTGTGTGTGTGTCTGTGATTGGCTGACATCCTGGCCCGCCTCACTGCACGCGCGCTTAGGAAAAAAAAAATGGCGATCGGCATTCTCTCAGCACCACAGATCTAAACTGCCTCCTCCCCGCACACTATTTGCTGAAATTTGATAATAGCATGAATCACAGTGACTCCCACTATTACAGTGAAAAGCCAGCTAGTAACTAGCTAGGCTTTTTGCTGATCGAACCCTTATCGAACGTAACTCGAGCTGTCGAGCTTTTAGCAAAAAGCTTGCGTTCGAGTTCGATCTCGAGCACCCCCAAAAATCACTCAAACATGAAATTGGCAAACCTCGAACATCGCTCAACTCTACTCATGACAGGTGTAATACCGATATCACAAGTATGTCGTATCTGCATGTTATCTCTGTGGAATCTGGAATCATGAGGTCTCAATGCCTAATTGATCACAAGTAGCGATGGGCAAACCCGAACTGTAAAGTTCGGGGTCCGTACCGAACACATAATGTTCGTGGACAAGGTCCCGAACACGGGTTTTCCTGGGAAACCTATGTTACAGTTTAGGTCCAGCTCGGGTCTAGGGGCTGTAAAAAAAAAATAAAAAAAAAACCTCCGACGTAGTTTAAAGGCAAGTATCTCTTCAGCTCTGCTACATCTTTGTGAGGAGACAAACACAGGTCTGCTCACACAGACGAGCAGGCACAGACTCAGCTGAGAGCTGTCAGAGACTTCACCTGAGTGCACAGCTGAAGTCAGTCAGTGCCCCCTGGGTAACCTCCACAGACTACAGGACGTTCCATGAAGTCATAGCCATGTGACCAGTCTGGTGTGAATGTTGTTGTTACCTCGTGGGTTACAGGACCTTCCATGATGTCATATCCATGTGACCAGTCTGGTGTGAGTGCTTTTGTTACCTCATGGGTTACAGGACCTTCCATGACCTCATAGTCATGTGACCAGTCTCGCGGGAACATTGTTGTTACCTTGTGGGTTGCAGGACCTTCAATGACATCTTACAAATGTCACCATTCATAGGTTTTTTTTGTTTTCTTTTGTTTTTTTTCAATTAATAAAGCATTTTATAACATGAAAGTTTTTCAGGTTTTTTTTACCTTTTTGTGTTCCTTTTTTTAATTTTTTAATATCTGTTACTTTTATATTTTTCCATCTATATAGTCTCTCATGCCATTTTTTATGCATTTTTTTAATGGCACCATTTTTAGATACATACAATTTATTGATTGTATTTTATAACTCTTTCTGTGATGTCCGATGCTTTAATACATTTTTTTCTAGCCCTGAATTGGATTAATATAGTGGAGGGAGGCATCGTCCCTTTTGGTGCTCCCTGCAGTAATGTATGGCCGGGTCAGAAGTTACCAGGACAGTCTGTGATTGGCTGCAGCGGTCAGGTGACTAGAGGAGGGCATGATGGGAGGCTTCTCTAATGACGCGCTGTCCCAGTTACCTGACCGCTGCAGTCAGTCACTGGCTGAAGTGGTTTTGGTGACCTTCTAGTGCACAAAGTCCCGAAGATTCACGGTGTGAGTAGCCTGCACTGATCCCCTGGTAACCTCCACTGATGTCGCTACAACACTGCCATAAAGTGAGCGCTTGTCGGTGGTGAAAGAGGTGACGTTTGCTGTGCCCTCGGGTAACCCAGACTCTGACGTCAGTGCTCTCACTGCTGACAAATGCTCACTTTACGGCAGTGTTGCATTGACGTCAGTCGAGGTTACCCGGGGGCACAGCTCACCGGCCTCAGCTGTGCACTCGGGTAAAGCATCTGACAGCTCTCAGCTGAGTCTGTGCCTGCTTGTCTGTTTGAGTAGACCTGTCTGTCTCCTCGCACAGATGTAGTAAAGTTGAAGATGCTCACCCGCCTTTGGACTACGTCAGAGGGGTTTCATTTGGGTAATAAAGATGGAGTCCTAAATGTCTTCTGTTTTATTTCTAATAAAACATATTTTTCTCTTTGTTGTTGTTTTATTTTACTGTTAAAATAACAGAGAATCACAGGGCGGCACAGTGGCTCAGTGGTTAGCACTGCAGTCTTGCAGCGCTGGGGTTCTGGGTTCAAATCCCACCAAGGACAACATCTGCAAGGAGTTTGTATGTTCTCCCTGTGTCTGCGTGGGTTTCCTCCGGGTACTCCGGTTTCCTCCCACACTTCAAAGACATACTGATAGGGACTCTAGATTGTGAGCCCCAATGGGGACAGTATTGCCAATGTATGTAAAGCGCTGTGGAATTAATAGCGCTATATAAATGAATAAAATTATTATTATTATTATTATTAGACTCTGTCACAGAGTGGGCGTCTGTGATTGGATGCTGGAGTAACCTGAAACCAGCCCTGAAACTACCATCTAGAATTTATGGGCAGATTCCAGGTTCCTCCAACAGCCAATCACAGACGCCCATTCTGCGTGAGAGCGTCTGTGATTGGCTGTTGGGTCTCTCACACATATAGTAGTGTAAAAAAAATAATTTAAAAAAATGATGTAGCCATCCACAGTACATTTGATTCTCAGTGCAGATAAAGCGGACAGCTATGGGCTTCCACCCCCATCTGCCTGGCTTTACCTTGGCTGGCAATCAAAATACAGAGAAGCCCAATATTTTTATAATTATGTAACAAAAAATTGAAAAAAATGCGTGTGCTCCAGCCATATTTTGATCACCAGTCAGGTTAAACCAGAAAGCTGGGGGCTGAGATTCTCAGCGTGGTATGGCGGTGGCATGCTGGGTAATAAAGGGGTTAATACCAGCTTTGTTTTCTCAGCTGGTACTAAGCCCGAAATTCTTGGTGTCATGACAAATTAGACATGGCCACTATGAATTCCTAGTAAACAGTAAAAAAAATACAACACAGAAATTTTTGTTTTATTAAAAATAAAACAAAAAAAAGCATTTAGAGACTCTTTCTTTATTATAAAAAAAATCGTTAGTCCAATGTAGTCCACAGGGAGAGCAATGTCAGCTCTGCCTCATTGCTGTATACAGACTAGCATCTCTAAAGAGCGAGAATTAGGCTGACACTGACAATGACAGTCAAAGATTGGACCCATTGAAGCACAAGGAAGTGAAAAACGTCCGTCGTCCATAAGGGGGCCTGCACCCAGCTCTCTCCCCGCTAGTTTTAACTGCATTTTATGATGGAATAAAGCACTTTGGAATACTGGATGGTGACTGCCGCAGATTTTACTTCTTAGACATCAGTTTGGATCTTCTTTTTCCTTGACTGCATGCACCATTTACCATTGTTTCCATAAAGAGAACTGAAGCTGACCTATAAATCCGGTGACAAGGTATTGCACGGTATGATGCAGAAACTGCTTCTACATAATATACTACCCATAATCTACAGTATATATATACTGTATATACAGTGGGTATGCAAAGTATTCAGACCCCTTTAAATTTTTCACTCTTTGTTTCATTGCAGCCATTTTGTAAATTCAAAAAAGTTCATTTTTTTCCTCATTAATGTATACTCTGCCCCCCATCTTGACAGAAAAAAAGCAGAAATGTAGAAATTTTTGCAAATTTATTAAACGAGAAAAAAACTAAATATCACATGGTCATAAGAATTAAGACCCTTTGCTCAACCACTCATATTTAAGTCATATGCTGTCCATTTCCTTGTGATCTTCCTTGAGATGGTTCTACTCCTTCATCGGAGTCCAGCTGTGTTTAATTAAACTGATAGGACTTGATTTGGAAAGGAACACACCTGTCTATATAAGACCTCACAGCTCACAGTGCATGTCAGACCAAATGAGAATCATGAGGTCAAAGGAACTGCCCGAGGAGCTCAGAGATGGAATTGTGGCAAAGCACATATCTGACCAAGGTTACAAAAGAATTTCTGCAATACCCAAGGTTCCTAAGAGCACTGTGGTCTCCATAATCCTTTAAATGGAAGAAATTTGGGACCACCAGAACTCTTCCTAGACCTGGCCGTCCATGCAAACTGAGCAATCATGGGAGAAGAGCCTTGGTGAGAGAGGTTAAGAAGAACCCCAAGATCCCTGTGGCTGAGCTCCAGAGATGCAGTAGGGAGATGGGAGAAGTTCGACAAAGTCAACTATCACTGCAGCCCTCCACCAGTCAGGCCTTTGCGGTAGAGTGGCCCAACAGAAGCCTCTCCTCAGTGCAAGACTTATGAAAGCCTGCATAGAGTTTGCAAAAAAAAACAACACATGAAGGGCTCCCAGACTATGAGAAATAAGGTTCTTTGGTCTGATGAGATGAATATAGAACGTTTGGTGATAATTCTAAGTGGTATGTGTGGAGGCACTGTACATGACCTGCCTAATACAATCCCAACAGTGAAACATGGTGGTGGCAGCATCATGCTATGGTTGTGTTTTTAATCTGTAGGGACAGGACGACTGGTTGCAATTGAAGAAAAGATGAATACAGCCAAGTACAGAGATATCCAGAAAGAAAACCTCTTCCAGAGTGGTCTGGACTTCAGACTTAGCCGAAGGTTCACATTCCAACAAGACAATGTCCCTAATCACACAGCTAAAATAACAAAGAAGTGGCTTCAGAACAACTCTGTGACTATTCTTGACTGGCCAAGCCAGGGCCCTGATGTAAACTCAAGTGAGCATCTCTGGAGAGACCTGAAAATTGCTGTCCTGTCCACCAACGTTCACCATCCAACCTGACGAAAGTGGAGAGGATCTGCAAGGAAGAATGGCAGAGGACCCCCAAATCCAGGTGTGTAAAACTTGTTGCATCATTGCCAAGAAGATTCATGGCTGTATTAGCTGAAAATGGTGCTTCTACTCAATACTGAGCAAAGGGTCTTAATACTTATGACCATGTTACATAGTTACATAGTTGCTTAGGTTGAAAAAAGACTTAGGTCCATCTAGTTCAACCTTCCTCCACCTATTCTACATTTTGTCCCAAAGTCACTTATAACCGACAATGCTGTGTGTACTGAGGAAATCATCCAGCCCTTTTTTAAAAGCTGTTATAGTATCTGCCATTACTACCTTTTATGATAGGGCATTCCACAGTCTGACTGCTCTAACTGTAAAGAACCCTTTCCTATTTAGCTGATGGAATCGCTTTTCTTCCCCTTGCAGTGTATGCCCCCTGGTCCTTAGTATTGTCTTTGGAAGCAATAAGTCATGTGCCAGTCCTTTATATTGACCACACATGTATTTATACATATAAATGAGATCTCCTCTGAGACATTTTTGTTTAAGCTAAACATATCTATCTTTTTCAACCTCTCATCATATGAGAGGCCTTCTATTCCTTGTAGTAGTCTAATTAGCCACCTTTGAACTGACTCTAACTTTTGAATGTCCTTTTTAAAATATGGAGCCCAAAACTGGATCCCATATTCCAGATGTGGCCTTACAAGTGATTTATAGAGGGGTAACAATATGTTGAGATCATGGGATCTAATCTCTTTTTTTATACACCCTAAAATCTTGTTTGCTTTAGCAGCTGCTGCTTGACATTGAGTGCTGCTGCTCAGCTTATTTGTAATAAGAATACCCAAGTTCTTCTCCTGTTTTGTAGTCCCGAGTTTACTTCCATTTAATTTATACGCAGCTATAGGATTACTCCGTGCTAGGTGCATTACTTTACATTTATCAACATTAAATTTTATTTGCCAAGTATCTGCCCATTCTGACATCTTATTCAGATCTTTTTGTAATATTGTACTATCAAGGTCAGTTTTTAATATCCTACACAGTTTGGTGTCATCAGCAACGACAGACACTCTACTATCAATCCCATCCACAAGGCTAAAAAGATTAAAAAGAATCGGTCCTAGCACAGATCCATGCGGCACCCCACTCTTGACTATAGCCCATTTAGAGAATGTACCATTTATGACTACTCTTTGTTTCCTATCTTTTAGCAAATTCCTTACCCAGTCGCATATAGTTTCCCGTAATCCTTGCTTCTGTAGCTTTAGTATAAGGCTATTACTGTATGTGGTACAGTATCAAATGCCTTTGCAAAGTCCAAATAAATCACATCAGCTGCATTACCAATATCCAGGTTTGCACTTACCCCCTCATAGAACCCCAACAGGTGGGTTAGACACAACTTATCTTTCTTGAATCCATGCTGTCTATCAGTTATTATATTATTTTCTGTAATATATTTTTGCATGTCATCCCTTAAAATGCCCTTAAAACTTTGCATACTACTGATGTCAGGTTTACTGGACGGTAGTTGCATGGATCTACCCTCTTACCTTTCTTAAATATCAGTACCACATCAGCAATCCTCCAATCTTGAGGCACCAACCCTGTTACAAGCGAGTCTAAAAAGATGAGATACAGCGGTCTGTCGATTACTGAGCTCAATGCCCTCAATATTCTGGATGAATGCTATCTGGCCCGAGGGATTTGTCAATGTTTAATTTACTCAGACGTAGATGTACTTCTTCTTGTGTTAAATTTATTATATCGGGTGGTGAACTTTGATTTTTGACTTGTTGAATGATTCCTGGTACAGTCAGTTCCTTGGTGAACACTGATGCAAACGGCCTGTTTAATATCTCAGTCTTTTGTTTGTCCTCTATAACTAACTTATTATATTTTAAGGGGCCGATAGTATCCTTTGTTTTCCTTGTGGCATTAATGTATTTATAAAAGATTTTGGGATTTTTTTTTAATGTCCTTGGCGGTTTTTGTTTCAGTAGCTAATTTTGCTTGCTTGATTTTTTTTTGCATTTCCTATTGATATCTTTATACTTCTGAAATGCTTTTCCTGTATTCTCAGCCTTCAAGATTTTAAACGCCCTCTGTTTTTGTTTTATTATACTTTGTACAGTCTTATTTTTCCATAGTGATTTCTTTTTATTCCTGGACATTTTATTACCAGAGGGTATAAGTTTTTTTTATAGGACTAGTAGTATATCCTTAAACTTACTCCATTTATGTTCGGTATCCCCAGTTATCATAACATTGTCCCAATCTACACAATTAAGCTCTTTCCTAAATTTGTTGAAATCAGCTTTCCTAAAATTCCAGGTTTAAGCATTTCCCCTTTGAAATGTTCTATTGAATATTACTTTGAAGCTTACCATATTATGATTGCTGGTGCCCAAGTTCTCCTGGACCTGTAGATCTGAAATTGTATCTGGTCTATTTGACAGGACCAGATCTAGCAAATTATCTCCCCGTGTATCTACCATCTGAGAGAGATAATTGTCTTGAATACTAGATAAGAACTTACAGCTTTTAGCACAACCAGAAGATTCTATGACCCACTGAATGTCTGGATAGTTAAATCTCCCCATAATAAGACCCAATTTATTATTATTATTATTATTATTATCATTATTATCATCTGCCTTTTCAATTTGTTGCAGCATTTCCCCCTATTTCTGTTCAGGTATGTTAGGAGGCTTATAGCAAACTCCAATTAGCATTTTTCCATTATTCCCCACCCCATGTACATTAACCCATACTGACTCTACATTGTTGCAGTTCCCCCCAAAGTCATCATTCAACACAGGTTTTAGGTTAGATTTGATAACTATACACACCCCCCAACCTTTTTTTTTTGTCTTTCCTGTCCTTCCTGAATGTACATTAAAAAGGAGTTTGAATCCAGCACTGGTAAAATAAACTTCTTTCTTTATTCCATAACGTTAAAAACACGATAGTGAAAAAGATTAAAGCATCTCCAAATTAAAACGTGGCCAAATGACGCATTTCGAACAACTATATGTTCTTGATCACATTGAACATTATGTTGAAGTAGAGAATGTCTCTCCTTCAACATAATGTTCAATGTGATCAAGAACATATAGTTTTTCAAAACGCGTCATTTGGCCACATTTTAATTTGTAGATGCTTTAATCTTTTTTACTATTGTGTTTTTAATGTTATGAAATAAAGAAAGAAGTTTATTTTACCCGTGCTGAATTCAAACTCCTTTTTCCTGTGCTTCCATGTGGACACAGGCCTCAGGATCCGTGCATTGTTTCTACATACTCCCGTTGGCTACTGTGAGGAGACGTGTATGTGGTGAGCTGATATTATCCTTCTTTTCTTCCTGAATGTAGTATAATCCTCCACATTTGTCACCCAGTCATGGCTTTCATCCAGCCAGGTTTCGGTAAGGCCCACTACATCATAACCCATGGTTGACATAAGAGTCTCCAATTCATTCATCTTGTTTGCAAGACTTCTTGCATTTGCCAGTAGACATTTAATACTATTAACACATTTATTAATCCTAGCCTCCCTACGTTCCTTGCTTGTCCCAGCCCCCCCTAATCCTTCAGTAACCCCTACCGTCTCACTGTCTCTATCTAGCCCCTTATTTGCTCCACTACCCTCCCTCCTTCCAGATCATAGTTTAAAAGCTTCTCCATCCGTCTGACCATTTTCTCCCCCGGCACAGTTGCACCCTCACCCTTGAGGTGCAGCCCGTCCCTACCGTAGAGCCTGTAGCTGACTGAGAAGTTGTCCCAGTTCTCCATGAACCCGAACCCTTCCTTCCTGCACCAATTTCTAATCCACATATTTATCTCCCTAAGCTCCCACTCCCTTTCTAGTGACACTCGTGGCACCGGTAGTATTTCTGAAAACACCACCTTGGAGGTCCTGGACTTCAGCTTCTCTCTTAGTTCCCTGTAATCATTTTTAAAGACCTTCCACCTGCCTCTAACTTTGTCATTAGTACCAATGTGCACCATTACTGCTGGGTTTTCCCAGCCACACCCAGCAATCTGTCTATCCGATCCGCAACATGCCGAACCGGAGCACTCGGCAGACAAAACACTGCTAAGCATTCATGGGACCTGCATCCCTAATATCAGCCAAACTAGCATATTTACTAGGTTGTGCCAGATCAGGACTAGGCTCCCTGACACTTTTTTTCCCTACCCCTTCTTCTAACTATTACGCAGCTACCTACCTCTGGGTCCTGACCTTCCACACCTCCACCCTCCTCTATAGCACTGGCCCCAGCCAGAGAAAGCTCAGTAAGCTCTAAACTCCTCTCCAAGTTTGCAATGCTCCTGAATGTTGGAAGCTGCATATTTAGATCAGTTACCTGGGCTTAAGAGATTGTAAGATTGTAAGATGCTGGCATCGAGTGCAGACATATTCACCCTCGAACGGCAGTTCAAGGCATGCATAGATCTCACAAGATACACACCTGATAGCATTGTCCATGGAGCACCTATTAAATGGGGATAAAGAGTACAGATAAAACTAGAAAAACAAAGAAAAAACAGTGGGAAACGTATAAGGATAACTTCAAACTATGCTCTTGTGTCAAACTGTGAGATCGTGCTTAAACCATGTACGTGCCTGCAATCCTTGCACTTCTCTGCAGAACCTTGCATGCTCAGCAACCCTTGCTTGCTTTGGGTGGAATATGTAGTCCACAAGAACTACCAGTAGTTTCCAGAAGATTCTAGAAACAGGTGTGGCTACTACTACTACTAATTAATTCACAAGACAACACTTTTTTTTTTCATAGTATCACAGACAGACACACAATTCCCTAAAGAAATTAAACAATTACACAGTTATCACAACTATGACATTGTGCTTAAACTATACACTTACCTGCAATCCCCGTACTTCTCTGCAGAACCTCGCACGCTCAGCAACCCTCGCTTGCTTTGGCTGGAATATGTAGTTCCACAAGAACTACCAGTAGTTTCAAGAAGATTCTAGAAACAGCTGTGGCTACTACTACTAATTAAATCACAAGATATTTTAGGTTTTTCTTGTTTAATACCTTTATTACCTCTATTGCTACCATACCAGGGCAATCGGGAAGAGTTAGTTAAAGCACTGGGATAGTCGCATCTAATGGCTGCGACAATTCTGGGAAGCTGAAGGTTGTTTTTTTTAGGCTGGGGGGGCAAATAACAATGGGTCTCCCCAGCCTGAGAATACCAGCCCTCAGTTGTCGGGCTTTATCATGGCTGGATATCAAATTTGGAGGGACCACAGGCCGTTTTTTAAAAATATTTATTTAAATAATTAAAAAAACGCGGCATGGGGTTCCTCTTATTTTGATACACAGCCAAGATAAGTGTATGGCTTTGGGCTTTGGCCTGTAGCCTTATGCTTTATCTGTGCTGGTTATCATAATATGAGGGGACTCTACACCAAATATTTTATTTATTTATTTATTTATTTATATTTACTGTACACTATATACCCTTCTGTGATTAGAAGCATCAGACACGCTGTCACACAGGCTGGGGAAACATCTGACTTCAACCAATCACAGACACTGATGGGTATTGAAAGAAGATCATGTGAAATAAAGGTAATGAGTGGCCCCACAAAAGATTGAGCTGTCGCAGGAGCAGTTACAGCCACACCAGTGACTCAGTAAGTATAGCCTGCTTGCTTTATTATTTTTTTCTTTAATTTTCCTTTATTTTTTTGTATTACCCGAGTGCCGGATTTGGATCAACACCTGGAGTTTCCTGAAAATTCTGGGCCCTGGCCCAGCACTTGGGTACATTTGAGTCCACGCAGGTCTAGACTTTTAAAGTCTGGTTCCGCCCATCACCACATATAATTTATCATATATTAATATATTTTATATATACATTGTAAGGATTCAATAATTTTTAGCATCTAGTAGCATACTCCCAAGCACATGGTTCCTTGGTCAAGCAGGGTGGATTATTATAACTGCATAAAATATTAGTAAAAATTGCAACCAAACACAGCCTTTCTCCGGCACCAAGGAACAAAAATAAACAGTCCACATACAGGCATATGTAGGAACACCCCTAAAGATAATTTTTCAGCAGAAAAGTGTCCAGCTCTCACTTCAGGATCACCAGTGTCAGGGTGAGCTGTAAATCAGGTTTCCACAACAAGGCCAGTATGTGTCACATGCACTGGTTGCCTCCCAGCTCCGAGACTGTTCAGACTGACACAGGACCAACTGTCCAAAATGAAACATAGTTTTTCCTTTTGGTCAGCAGCAGACATCCTCAGACATTCTCTGCATCTTGGTTGCCAAGTTCAACTACCTCAAAGACTTGCTCACCCTGAGACATCATTTGGACACTCTCTGTTCCCAGCTGCCATTTGCAGCTTCCTCAGAGACTCTCATTCCTTTAGACTTCATTCAGACATTCCCTGTCCTGGCTGCCACATGCATCCTCCTTTAGAGAGCGAGCTCCCTCTCCCTGAGCACACTCCTTTGGTTGTTACATAGTTACATTGGGTGAAAAATTACCTAGTTCAAGTTCAAGCTTTCTCCGCCAATTATATATTTCTTGTCAATAAATTATCTATATGCCACAATGTTATGTGTACTCAGGAAATAATCCACAACTTTTTAAAAGACTGTCATACCTACCTCTTGTGGAACGGCATTCCAGAGTCTGACTGCTCTATCTGTAACGAACTGTTATCTATTTAGTTGCTGGAATCACCTTGCTTCCACCCATAATGAGTAGAGATGAGCGAACCGGTCCCGGTTCGGCTCGAGGCGGTTCGCCGAACGGGGGGTCTGGCTCGAGTTCGGCTCGTCGAACGTTCGACGAACCGAACTCGAGCCCATAGGAAACAATGGCAGGCAATCACAAACACAGTAAAACACCTAGAAAACACCCTGAAAGGTGTCCAAAAGGTGACAAACAACTCACAACATAACACAAACACATGGGAAAGTGACAAGGACATATACTCATGTGAAAACAAAACAGCTGGACAAGGAAAAAGAGGGAGACACACAGATATATGAGTATATGCAAAGAAACATCGATTCCATTATTGTGCAACTTGAGCCCTGCTCATTTTAGGCATCCAATCTGGATAAATTGCCTGAGCTCGCCACGTACGCCTTGAGGATCTTGTCGTGTCCTGCAGCCAGCGTTCTCTCGGAACCTGTCTTCAGTGCTGCTGGGGGTCTGCTGGCAGATAAGCACACGTGTCTGTCCACTGACAATGTGGACCTGGCTCTCAGAGGACTTTTCTTCCCCTGGGTCAGCCAGGGGAGGCGAAAGGCACGCGTATTTTTGAGAGTGCTTCATGCAAAGCATCTTTTTCTTTTTCAAAAGGGGGCTCAACCGATGCCAGTCAAGTGGGGTGTGTGTGGCCCAGTTAGTGGCAACGAGGGAGACTGTGGTTGGAGTCCCCTCGCTGTGTCTCTAAAAGAACCAAGATGAACAAGTCATGGCTCTCAGAGGACTTTTCTTCCCCTGGGTCAGCCAGGGGACGGGAAAGGCACGCGTATTTTTGAGAGTGCTTCATGCAAAGCATCTTTTTCTTTGTCAAAAGGGGGGCTCAACCGATGCCAGTCAAGTGGGGTGTGTGTGGCCCAGTTAGTGGCAACGAGGGAGACTGTGGTTGGAGTCCCCTCGCTGTGTCTCTAAAAGAACCAAGATGAACAAGTCATGGCTCTCAGAGGACTTTTCTTCCCCTGGGTCAGCCAGGGGACGGGAAAGGCACGCGTATTTTTGAGAGTGCTTCATGCAAAGCATCTTTTTCTTTTTCAAAAGGGGGCTCAACCGATGCCAGTCAAGTGGGGTGTGTGTGGCCCAGTTAGTGGCAACGAGGGAGACTGTGGTTGGAGTCCCCTCGCTGTGTCTCTAAAAGAACCAAGATGAACAAGTCATGGCTCTCAGAGGACTTTTCTTCCCCTGGGTCAGCCAGGGGACGGGAAAGGCACGCGTATTTTTGAGAGTGCTTCATGCAAAGCATCTTTTTCTTTTTCAAAAGGGTGCTCAACCGATGCCAGTCAAGTGGGGTGTGTGTGGCCCAGTTAGTGGCAACGAGGGAGACTGTGGTTGGAGTCCCCTCGCTGTGTCTCTAAAAGAACCAAGATGAACAAGTCATGGCTCTCAGAGGACTTTTCTTCCCCTGGGTCAGCCAGGGGACGGGAAAGGCACGCGTATTTTTGAGAGTGCTTCATGCAAAGCATCTTTTTCTTTTTCAAAAGGGGGCTCAACCGATGCCAGTCAAGTGGGGTGTGTGTGGCCCAGTTAGTGGCAACGAGGGAGACTGTGGTTGGAGTCCCCTCGCTGTGTCTCTAAAAGAACCAAGATGAACAAGTCATGGCTCTCAGAGGACTTTTCTTCCCCTGGGTCAGCCAGGGGACGGGAAAGGCACGCGTATTTTTGAGAGTGCTTCATGCAAAGCATCTTTTTCTTTTTCAAAAGGGGGCTCAACCGATGCCAGTCAAGTGGGGTGTGTGTGGCCCAGTTAGTGGCAACGAGGGAGACTGTGGTTGGAGTCCCCTCGCTGTGTCTCTAAAAGAACCAAGATGAACAAGTCATGGCTCTCAGAGGACTTTTCTTCCCCTGGGTCAGCCAGGGGACGGGAAAGGCACGCGTATTTTTGAGAGTGCTTCATGCAAAGCATCTTTTTCTTTGTCAAAAGGGGGGCTCAACCGATGCCAGTCAAGTGGGGTGTGTGTGGCCCAGTTAGTGGCAACGAGGGAGGCTGTGGTTGGAGTCCCCTCGCTGTGTCTCTAAAAGAACCAAGATGAACAAGTCATGGCTCTCAGAGGACTTTTCTTCCCCTGGGTCAGCCAGGGGACGGGAAAGGCACGCGTATTTTTGAGAGTGCTTCATGCAAAGCATCTTTTTCTTTTTCAAAAGGGGGCTCAACCGATGCCAGTCAAGTGGGGTGTGTGTGGCCCAGTTAGTGGCAACGAGGGAGACTGTGGTTGGAGTCCCCTCGCTGTGTCTCTAAAAGAACCAAGATGAACAAGTCATGGCTCTCAGAGGACTTTTCTTCCCCTGGGTCAGCCAGGGGACGGGAAAGGCACGCGTATTTTTGAGAGTGCTTCATGCAAAGCATCTTTTTCTTTGTCAAAAGGGGGGCTCAACCGATGCCAGTCAAGTGGGGTGTGTGTGGCCCAGTTAGTGGCAACGAGGGAGACTGTGGTTGGAGTCCCCTCGCTGTGTCTCTAAAAGAACCAAGATGAACAAGTCATGGCTCTCAGAGGACTTTTCTTCCCCTGGGTCAGCCAGGGGACGGGAAAGGCACGCGTATTTTTGAGAGTGCTTCATGCAAAGCATCTTTTTCTTTTTCAAAAGGGGGCTCAACCGATGCCAGTCAAGTGGGGTGTGTGTGGCCCAGTTAGTGGCAACGAGGGAGACTGTGGTTGGAGTCCCCTCGCTGTGTCTCTAAAAGAACCAAGATGAACAAGTCATGGCTCTCAGAGGACTTTTCTTCCCCTGGGTCAGCCAGGGGACGGGAAAGGCACGCGTATTTTTGAGAGTGCTTCATGCAAAGCATCTTTTTCTTTGTCAAAAGGGGGGCTCAACCGATGCCAGTCAAGTGGGGTGTGTGTGGCCCAGTTAGTGGCAACGAGGGAGACTGTGGTTGGAGTCCCCTCGCTGTGTCTCTAAAAGAACCAAGATGAACAAGTCATGGCTCTCAGAGGACTTTTCTTCCCCTGGGTCAGCCAGGGGACGGGAAAGGCACGCGTATTTTTGAGAGTGCTTCATGCAAAGCATCTTTTTCTTTGTCAAAAGGGGGGCTCAACCGATGCCAGTCAAGTGGGGTGTGTGTGGCCCAGTTAGTGGCAACGAGGGAGACTGTGGTTGGAGTCCCCTCGCTGTGTCTCTAAAAGAACCAAGATGAACAAGTCATGGCTCTCAGAGGACTTTTCTTCCCCTGGGTCAGCCAGGGGACGGGAAAGGCACGCGTATTTTTGAGAGTGCTTCATGCAAAGCATCTTTTTCTTTGTCAAAAGGGGGGCTCAACCGATGCCAGTCAAGTGGGGTGTGTGTGGCCCAGTTAGTGGCAACGAGGGAGACTGTGGTTGGAGTCCCCTCGCTGTGTCTCTAAAAGAACCAAGATGAACAAGTCATGGCTCTCAGAGGACTTTTCTTCCCCTGGGTCAGCCAGGGGACGGGAAAGGCACGCGTATTTTTGAGAGTGCTTCATGCAAAGCATCTTTTTCTTTTTCAAAAGGGGGCTCAACCGATGCCAGTCAAGTGGGGTGTGTGTGGCCCAGTTAGTGGCAACGAGGGAGACTGTGGTTGGAGTCCCCTCGCTGTGTCTCTAAAAGAACCAAGATGAACAAGTCATGGCTCTCAGAGGACTTTTCTTCCCCTGGGTCAGCCAGGGGACGGGAAAGGCACGCGTATTTTTGAGAGTGCTTCATGCAAAGCATCTTTTTCTTTTTCAAAAGGGGGCTCAACCGATGCCAGTCAAGTGGGGTGTGTGTGGCCCAGTTAGTGGCAACGAGGGAGACTGTGGTTGGAGTCCCCTCGCTGTGTCTCTAAAAGAACCAAGATGAACAAGTCATGGCTCTCAGAGGACTTTTCTTCCCCTGGGTCAGCCAGGGGACGGGAAAGGCACGCGTATTTTTGAGAGTGCTTCATGCAAAGCATCTTTTTCTTTTTCAAAAGGGGGCTCAACCGATGCCAGTCAAGTGGGGTGTGTGTGGCCCAGTTAGTGGCAACGAGGGAGACTGTGGTTGGAGTCCCCTCGCTGTGTCTCTAAAAGAACCAAGATGAACAAGTCATGGCTCTCAGAGGACTTTTCTTCCCCTGGGTCAGCCAGGGGACGGGAAAGGCACGCGTATTTTTGAGAGTGCTTCATGCAAAGCATCTTTTTCTTTTTCAAAAGGGGGCTCAACCGATGCCAGTCAAGTGGGGTGTGTGTGGCCCAGTTAGTGGCAACGAGGGAGACTGTGGTTGGAGTCCCCTCGCTGTGTCTCTAAAAGAACCAAGATGAACAAGTCATGGCTCTCAGAGGACTTTTCTTCCCCTGGGTCAGCCAGGGGACGGGAAAGGCACGCGTATTTTTGAGAGTGCTTCATGCAAAGCATCTTTTTCTTTTTCAAAAGGGGGCTCAACCGATGCCAGTCAAGTGGGGTGTGTGTGGCCCAGTTAGTGGCAACGAGGGAGACTGTGGTTGGAGTCCCCTCGCTGTGTCTCTAAAAGAACCAAGATGAACAAGTCATGGCTCTCAGAGGACTTTTCTTCCCCTGGGTCAGCCAGGGGACGGGAAAGGCACGCGTATTTTTGAGAGTGCTTCATGCAAAGCATCTTTTTCTTTTTCAAAAGGGGGCTCAACCGATGCCAGTCAAGTGGGGTGTGTGTGGCCCAGTTAGTGGCAACGAGGGAGACTGTGGTTGGAGTCCCCTCGCTGTGTCTCTAAAAGAACCAAGATGAACAAGTCATGGCTCTCAGAGGACTTTTCTTCCCCTGGGTCAGCCAGGGGACGGGAAAGGCACGCGTATTTTTGAGAGTGCTTCATGCAAAGCATCTTTTTCTTTTTCAAAAGGGGGCTCAACCGATGCCAGTCAAGTGGGGTGTGTGTGGCCCAGTTAGTGGCAACGAGGGAGACTGTGGTTGGAGTCCCCTCGCTGTGTCTCTAAAAGAACCAAGATGAACAAGTCATGGCTCTCAGAGGACTTTTCTTCCCCTGGGTCAGCCAGGGGACGGGAAAGGCACGCGTATTTTTGAGAGTGCTTCATGCAAAGCATCTTTTTCTTTTTCAAAAGGGGGCTCAACCGATGCCAGTCAAGTGGGGTGTGTGTGGCCCAGTTAGTGGCAACGAGGGAGACTGTGGTTGGAGTCCCCTCGCTGTGTCTCTAAAAGAACCAAGATGAACAAGTCATGGCTCTCAGAGGACTTTTCTTCCCCTGGGTCAGCCAGGGGACGGGAAAGGCACGCGTATTTTTGAGAGTGCTTCATGCAAAGCATCTTTTTCTTTGTCAAAAGGGGGGCTCAACCGATGCCAGTCAAGTGGGGTGTGTGTGGCCCAGTTAGTGGCAACGAGGGAGACTGTGGTTGGAGTCCCCTCGCTGTGTCTCTAAAAGAACCAAGATGAACAAGTCATGGCTCTCAGAGGACTTTTCTTCCCCTGGGTCAGCCAGGGGACGGGAAAGGCACGCGTATTTTTGAGAGTGCTTCATGCAAAGCATCTTTTTCTTTTTCAAAAGGGGGCTCAACCGATGCCAGTCAAGTGGGGTGTGTGTGGCCCAGTTAGTGGCAACGAGGGAGACTGTGGTTGGAGTCCCCTCGCTGTGTCTCTAAAAGAACCAAGATGAACAAGTCATGGCTCTCAGAGGACTTTTCTTCCCCTGGGTCAGCCAGGGGACGGGAAAGGCACGCGTATTTTTGAGAGTGCTTCATGCAAAGCATCTTTTTCTTTTTCAAAAGGGGGCTCAACCGATGCCAGTCAAGTGGGGTGTGTGTGGCCCAGTTAGTGGCAACGAGGGAGACTGTGGTTGGAGTCCCCTCGCTGTGTCTCTAAAAGAACCAAGATGAACAAGTCATGGCTCTCAGAGGACTTTTCTTCCCCTGGGTCAGCCAGGGGACGGGAAAGGCACGCGTATTTTTGAGAGTGCTTCATGCAAAGCATCTTTTTCTTTTTCAAAAGGGGGCTCAACCGATGCCAGTCAAGTGGGGTGTGTGTGGCCCAGTTAGTGGCAACGAGGGAGACTGTGGTTGGAGTCCCCTCGCTGTGTTTTACATGCTTTTAGAAGGGCATGAAATGGCTTGGAGGTTGACTTTCATCATATGCAAACTGTTGGCTACCAAAATGCTGCCTTTCCAACAACTGTGGTTATAGGCAATGAGGAACATACTGATGAAGATGAGACGCAGATACCCGATTGGGATGACAACTTAAATATTCGGTCAGGGCAAGAAGAAACTCGGTCTGAGGGGTAGGGGAGTGCAAACACAACAATTGATGATTAAGTTCTAGATCACACCTACTGTCAACCCACAGTCAGACACTCGAGGAGGTCAACAGAGGCGGTGGAGGAGGATGCAACCGACGTCGAAGTAACCTGGCGCCTTCCTGGACACAGTCGGAGCACTGGTAGCACGTCTACAACTGCATCCTCAGCCACCACTCTGCCTCTGAGCATTATTCGGGGTGGATCAACAGGTCGCATGGCCTCTAAGCCTTGCCTAGCCAGGTCCTTTTTTGACATAGAAAAAGATCGCCCAAATTATGTGATCTGTAAAATTTGTCATGGTTCTCTTAGTAGAGGTCAAAACCTCAGCAGTTTGACAACTTCTTCCATGAATCGTCACATGAATAAATATCATATGGCCCGATGGGAAGCTCACCGTGCTGCAATGCGGCCTAGCGGAGCGAACCATCCACCGCCTGCCCCTTCCAGTGCATCCGCGCGCTCGTCATCTTCTAGGACTGTGGGGACAGCTGTCACACCTGTTTTTCCACCCACAACTTCCACCACTGTAACCGCAACAGGCAGTTTGCTTGGTAGGTCGTCAGTTGGTTTGGAAGGGGAAACAAGTGAGTGTGTACAGCTCTCTCAGACATCGATAGCACCAACTTTGGATGAAGGCAACATCATGTCTCCGCCTGCACTTTCCTCACAAAGCTGCATTTTTCCAGGGACACCCGACTCAACACCGTCTACACACAGCAGCCAGATCTCTGTCCCTCAGATGTGGTCAAATAAAAGGCCACTTCCTGCGACCCATGACAAAGCGAAGAGGTTGACTCTATCCCTCTGTAAGCTGTTGACTACAGAAATGCTGCCTTTCCGCCTAGTGGACACACAGGATTTTAGAGACCTTATGTCTGTCGCTGTGCCCCAGTACCAGATGCCTAGTCGCCACTACTTCTCTAAGAAAGGTGTGCCCGCGCTACACCAGCATGTCGCACACAACATCACCGCTTCCTTGAGAAACTCTGTGTGTGAACGGGTGCATTTCACCACCGATACTTGGACCAGTAAGCATGGACAGGGACGTTACATGTCGCTGACTGGCCACTGGGTAACTATGGTGATAGATGGTGAAGGGTCTGCTGCACAAGTCTTGCCGTCCCCACGACTTGTGTGTCAATCCTCTGTCTGTCCAAGTTCCGCCACTGCTTCTGCATCCTCCACCTCATCTGGGTCCTCCACCTCCGCCCCAAGCCTGCCTGGTCAGGCCACCAGCGTTCTCACTGCGCAGAAGGAATCACGCACCCCTCATTACTATGCTGGTAGCAGAGCGCAACGGCATCAGGCGGTCTTTAGCTTGACATGTCTTTGAAATAGGAGTCACACAGCGACTGAGTTGTGGGCAGCTCTGGAGACTGATTTTGATAAATGGTTGTCTCCACTCAACCTGCAGCCTGGTAAGGCCGTGTGCGACAATGCTGCAAACCTGGGTGCGGCCCTTCGCCTGGGCAAGGTGACACACGTGCCTTGTATGGCTCACGTGTTTAACCTTGTTGTCCAGCAATTTTTAACACACTATCCCGGCCTAGATGGCCTTCTGACCAGGGCACGGAAACTGTCTGCAGTGCTCACTTCCGCCGTTCAACCGCCGCACCGGAGCGACTTGCATCGCTCCAGAAGTCTTTCGGCCTGCCGGTTCATCGCCTGAAATGCGATGTGGCGACACGCTGGAATTCAACTCTCCACATGTTACAGCGACTGTGGCAGCACCGGCGAGCCCTGGTGCAATACGTCATGATGTATAGCCTGGGCCAACGAGATGCAGAAGTGGGGCAGATCACCCTGATGGAGTGATCTCAGATCAAGGACCTATGCACCCTTCTGCACAGTTTCGACATGGCGACGAATATGTTTAGCGCTGACAATGCCATTATCAGCATGACGATTACAGTCATTTACATGCTGGAGCACACGCTAAACACTATTCGTAGTCAGGGGGTGGGACAACAGGAAGGGGAGGAACTACAGGAGGATTCATATGCGCAAGACACAACAACATCACCAAGGTCCAGACGTTCATCATCACCAACGCGGCAGGCATGGGACCATGGGGGACAGGGATCAACAAGGGCGCATGGTAGCAGGCGACATGTTGAGGAAGGTGCAGGAGGACATGAAGATATGGAGGACGAACTGTCCATGGACATGGAAGACTCAGCAGATGAGGGGGACCTTGGTCAAATTTCAGTTGAAAGAGGTTGGGGGGAGATGACAGAGGAAGAAAGAACGGTTAGCACCTCTATGCCACAAACACAGCGTGGACTTGGTGCGCATGGCTGCGCAAGACACATGAGTGCCTTCTTGTTGCACTACCTCCAACATGACCCTCGTATTGTCAAAATTAGAAGTGATGATGACTACTGGCTTGCCACACTATTAGATCCCCGGGACAAGTCCAAATTTTGTGACATAATTCCACCCATAGAAAGGGACGCACGTATGCAGGAGTATCAGCAGAAGCTGTTACTCGATCTTAGCTCGGCTTTTCCACCAAACAACCGTGCAGGTGAAGGGAGTGATTCTCCCAGTTGTAACTTGACAAACATGGGACGGCCTCGTCATCTTCAACAGTCTACCCGTACCAGTAGGACCGTATCTGGTGCTGGTAACAGCAATTTTATGGAATCTTTTCATAATTTTTTTAGACCCTCCTTTGCAAGGCCACCAGAGACAACAAGTCTGACACATAGTCAACGGATGGAGAGGATGATACAGGAGTATCTCCAAATGAACATCGATGCAATGACTTTGCAAATGGAGCCTTGCTCCTTTTGTGCTTCAAATCTAGAAAAATGTCAAGAGCTCTCCAGTTACGCCTCGAAGATTTTGTCGTGTCCAGCTGCCAGCGTTGTCTCTGAACGTGTCTTCAGTGCTGCTGGGTGTGTGCTGACAGATAAGCGCACGCGTCTGTCCAGTGACAATGTGGACAGACTGACGTTCATCAAAATGAACAAGTCATGGATCCAGAAGGAATTTACTACCCCTGTGTCATCCTGGGGAGAGTAAATGCTTGTGGATTTGGAATGTGCTTGATGCAAATCAAAACATCCTGTTTGCAACTAGGGCACAAGTGCTGCCACTGATAAGGTGTCTGTGTGGGGCACAATTTTTGGAAAAAAAGGGAGACTCCGCTTGGAGTAACCCTTGCTTGCTGTGTTTTTTAAAAATGATACAAGATGAACAGATCTGAAGGCAAGATGAAGCCAACATCATGTCTCCGCCTGCACTTTTCTCACAAACCTGCATTTTTCCAGGGACACCCTACTCAACACCGTCTACAGACAGCAGCCAGATCTCTGTCCCTCAGATGTGGTCAAATAAAAGGCCACTTACTGCGACCCATGACAAAGCTAAGTGGTTGACTCTATCCCTCTGTAAGCTGTTGGCTACCGAAATGCTGCCTTTACGCGTAGTGGACACACAGGATTTTACAGACCTTATGTCTGTCGCTGTGCCCCAGTACCAGATGCCCAATCACCACTGCTTCTCCAAGAAAAGCATGCCCGCGCTACACCGGCATGTCGCACACAACATCACCACTTCCTTGAGAAAATCTGTGTGCGACAGGGTGCATTTCAACACAGATACTTGGACCAGTAAGCATAGACAGGGTCAGTACATGTCACTGACTGGGCACTGGCAAACTATGGTGAGAGATGGAGAAGGGTCTGCTGTACAAGTCTTGCCGTCCCCACGAGTTGTTTCAATCCTTGTTCTGTATGTAGAAGTTAATACACTGCTTCTGCCTCTTCAACCTCGTGTGGGTCCTCTACCTTTGCGCAAACCCTGTGTGGTCAGGCCACCCTTCCTTGCAACTGCGCACAAGGACTACCACACACCTCCTTACTATGCTGGCAGCAGAGCTCAATGCCATCAGGCGGTCAAAGTTTTACTTTGAAATGTATGGGAAATGTGAGTCACACCGCTATTACAGAGAATAGTAGTCAGGCAGGGTCAAAACATTAATTGAGGAACAGGAACAGAATGGGACGGCCAGGACTTAATCAGAAAACAAGCAGAGGTGAAATGCGTATCGGCCAACAAGGTACATAAACAGCAAGCAGGAAAAGTAGTCAGGTAACAAGCACACAAAATCATAAAACTGAACTGGGGGTAAAATTAACCAGAGGTTCATAGCTATGTCTGGCAGTGGTCTGCAGACAGGATGGGCATAAAAAAGGGTGTGGTGTCTTCCCATTGGTTGTAGCTGAATGATGGTATTTCATCTGTGAGATACCCACCAGCTACATTCAGCCAGAGATTCTGCATCTGTCAAGGTAATGCAGCCCAGTGGGTGAGCATAACCTGCGTCCACCTGCGCCGCTGGCATCGACTACTCTCCCATCATCAGCACTATTCATGAAAGGAACACGTTGTCACCTGGCGACCGGAGTACAAATTGACGGAGCGGACTCCGTTGGTGACTTAACAGCCGTGTGCGGCAATGATGCAAACCTGGCTGCGGGCCATCCTCAGGGCAATGTGACACACGTGCCTTTTATGGCTCACGTGTTGATCCGAATTCTCCAGCAATTTTTAAAACACCATCACGGCCTACATGTCCTTGTGCAGCGGGCACGCTCGCTATGTGCTCACTTCCATCGTGCGCACACAGCAGCTCAACAACTTTCATCACTCCGGAAGTCTTAGGGTCTGGCAGTTAAACGCCGTAAATGCGATGTTCCGACACGCAGGAATTGGAATCTGCACATGTTGCAGCGTGTGTGGCAGCAGCGCAGAGCCCTGCTGAAATACGGTAAGACATATAGCCTGGGATAAGTTGATCCAGAGGTGGTGCCGATCACGCTGCTGGAGTGGTGTCAGATCAAGGACCTATGCACCCTGCTACACAGTT
Source organism: Anomaloglossus baeobatrachus (assembly GCF_048569485.1). Lineage (NCBI taxonomy): Eukaryota > Metazoa > Chordata > Amphibia > Anura > Aromobatidae > Anomaloglossus > Anomaloglossus baeobatrachus. Next base: position 229,792,617 of record NC_134353.1, on the reverse strand, counting down.
TTGAAATGTCGACGAAGATGTTTAGCACTGGCAATGTCATTCTCAGCGTGACAATTCTGGTCATCTACATGATGGAGCACACTGTAATTATTATTCGGAGTCAGGTGTTGGGACAAGAGGAAGGGGAGGAAGTACAGGAGGAGTCATATGCGGAAGGGATAACAAGATCTACGAGGTCCAGATGGTCAGCGGCACCTATGCGGCAGTCATGGTGAGGGAGAGGGATTAACAAGGGCGCATAGTATCAGCAAAAAGTGTTGATGAAAGTGCAGGAGCCCATGAAGAAATGGAGGACGAACTGGCGATGGGCATGGAAGACTCAGCAGATGAGTGAGAGCTTGCTCACATTTCGGTTGTGCGAGGTTGTGGGTAGAGGGCAGAGGAAGGATGAACGATTCTCACCTCTCTGCCACCAACACACCAAGGACTTGGTCCTCCTGGATGCACAAGACACATGAGCGCCTTCTTGCTGCACTACCTACATGACCCTCGGATTGTATGAATTTGAAGTAATCCTGAATACTGGGTTGCCACACTGTTAGATCCCCGGTACAAGACAAAATTTGGCGAACTAATTCCTGCCATAGAAATAGACGCACGTATACAGGAGTATCTGCAGAATGTGGTACGCAATCTTAGATCTACTTTTCCACTAAACACCAGTGCTGCACAGAGTGAATCTCAACACTTTGTCATGGATAGGAGGAAATGGTCTTTTACTTGTCCACATCGGAGGGACCGAGGGATGGCTGCTGTGCTGAGATGGCGTTGAGTACGGTGTCCCTGCACAGTTGCACTTTTGGTCATATCCCAAAATGAGTTGAAAAAGGACAGATGCTGTTGGAAAGGGGAACAGGTGTGTTGGAAAGGGGAAAAAAATTTTGGTCCGTGGATTTGGTGGTTAAACAACTGTAACATTTGCTGAAGAAACAACATCTGTTACAGTGGGACTGGCAGATTTGGATAAAGTGGTATATAATCTGTGACCGCTATATAACAAAAATTAATAAGAAAAGAAAGAGAAAGGTATATATCACCTTCAGCAGTCAGTGTCCACCGTGCTCCCAGTTGGAAAAGGAGAGGTTGGCAACTTGAAGGTTTGGTGGAGGATACAGAGCTGTGTGGCTATGAAACTAATAGTAGCCTGAACCGAGTTAGACGCCATTCGGATCTGGAGACTGTGAGCCCTGTTAGCGTCACAGGGTCCACATGCCCACCCAGCCCAGGAACTCCCTGTTAACAACACAGGGGCCATTGAGTACGCTGACCGTGTGCGTAGGGGCCACACCTGTGGACAGCAGGCGCATCAGCAGCAGCAGGCCTGTTAATGCCACTGGGCTGCACAAGCAGGACTGTTAGGACAGGAGCTGGTCTTAACCGTTCTGCGTTACCAACTGTGGTGGTGGCCTGCATCCACCACCCTATCCCTGCCTACCTCTGGCCTAAAGCCGCAATGGGTTCAACACATGGAGGTGTGCTCTTTCGGAGCATAATAGAAGACTGCGCACCTCCTTGTTGGCTCCAGCCCCTTTTATAACCTGGGTCCGCCCCAAACCAGGGTGAACCACAATGCACCTCCTGGAGACAAAAGCAGAGTGACACGTCATGAGTGGCATAACTAGCGTCCTATTTGGAAACGCAACTTCAATGATGACCTCATGGCTGCCATGACCCAAACACCTCACCAGTCATCGTCTGACCATCAATAATGCGGTGACAAGTCATAGGTGTGGGCCTCTGCAAGCCATTTGGGAGGACACCTGATGCCCTGTGGTCTATATGGGACCCCCACATCAGGGCCAGGGCCAAAGAGTTCATTACCGGACCTAGTCTCTGATGCAGGAAGTGCCTGAGCATGCTCAGTAGCATGAAATACAGTCTCTGAAAAAAGACTATCAGCTTTAGCATGGTGTCTAGGCACAAAACAGGACTTAGACCCGGCACAGAATGCAAGCACCTGTGCAAAGAGGCTTTTCACACTTAGTGTGGGAGCATGCGCTGTATCCCGAAATGAAGACTTAGCGTCAGGAATGGCACAGTCAGGCTGAGCATACTCACTAGGCGAAACACTGTAATTATGCTGCAGCTGGGGTACATCGGCACACGCATGCGCACTAGCTGCCTCTCCACACTTAGACGTGGAGGGGAAATTTGTCTTGGAGATGCTGTCTATGAACAGAAGGAAAAGCTAAAGGAAGCCTGACTTTCTATCCCTCCGAATTATGAAATGCAGCAATGAATTCCATGAGTTTGCTATAACATTAGCGTAGCTAAATGTGCATGAGGGTGTGATGTAGAGGTGCTAGAAATAGCTTGTCACCAGTGGGGCACTAATGGAATACAACAGCCAGTTCTATGATGCCACAAAATGGCAGTATTTTGTGCTATCATTATAGCTTATTAAAAACAGAGCACGAGGTTGTCATGCAGAGGTGCTGCACATAGATTTGCAGTAGTGTGAATAGACAAAAGTACAATAGCCACGTTTAGGATACAACTAGGTACACTGAGTGTTTGCTACTATAAATGGCTGAGTTTAAAAAAGTTTGAGTGTGCAATGCAGGCAGACGTGCTGCAAATAACGTTCCAATACTGTGAATTGACAAAAGTACAATAGCCACGTTTAGGATACAACTAGGTACAGTGAGTGTTTGCTAGTATAATGGCTGAGTTTAAAAAAGTTAGAGTGTGCAATGCAGGCAGACGTGCTGCAAATAACGTTCCAATACTGTGAATAGACAAAAGTACAATAGCCACGTTTAGGATACAACTAGGTACAGTGAGTGTTTGCTAGTATAATGGCTGAGTTTAAAAAAGTTTGAGTGTGCAATGCAGGCAGACGTGCTGCAAATAACGTTCCAATACTGTGAATTGACAAAAGTACAATAGCCACGTTTAGGATACAACTAGGTACAGTGAGTGTTTGCTAGTATAATGGCTGAGTTTAAAAAAGTTAGAGTGTGCAATGCAGGCAGACGTGCTGCAAATAACGTTCCAATACTGTGAATAGACAAAAGTACAATAGCCACGTTTAGGATACAACTAGGTACAGTGAGTGTTTGCTAGTATAATGGCTGAGTTTAAAAAAGTTTGAGTGTGCAATGCAGGCAGACGTGCTGCAAATAACGTTCCAATACTGTGAATTGACAAAAGTACAATAGCCACGTTTAGGATACAACTAGGTACAGTGAGTGTTTGCTAGTATAATGGCTGAGTTTAAAAAAGTTAGAGTGTGCAATGCAGGCAGACGTGCTGCAAATAACGTTCCAATACTGTGAATAGACAAAAGTACAATAGCCACGTTTAGGATACAACTAGGTACACTGAGTGTTTGCTACTATAAATGGCTGAGTTTAAAAAAGTTTGAGTGTGCAATGCAGGCAGACGTGCTGCAAATAACGTTCCAATACTGTGAATTGACAAAAGTACAATAGCCACGTTTAGGATACAACTAGGTACACTGAGTGTTTGCTACTATAAATGGCTGAGTTTAAAAAAGTTAGAGTGTGCAATGCAGGCAGACGTGCTGCAAATATCGTTCCAATACTGTGAATAGACAAAAGTACAATAGCCACGTTTAGGATACAACTAGGTACACTGAGTGTTTGCTACTATAAATGGCTGAGTTTAAAAAAGTTAGAGTGTGCAATGCAGGCAGACGTGCTGCAAATAACGTTCCAATACTGTGAATTGACAAAAGTACAATAGCCACGTTTAGGATACAACTAGGTACAGTGAGTGTTTGCTAGTATAATGGCTGAGTTTAAAAAAGTTTGAGTGTGCAATGCAGGCAGACGTGCTGCAAATAACGTTCCAATACTGTGAATTGACAAAAGTACAATAGCCACGTTTAGGATACAACTAGGTACAGTGAGTGTTTGCTAGTATAATGGCTGAGTTTAAAAAAGTTAGAGTGTGCAATGCAGGCAGACGTGCTGCAAATAACGTTCCAATACTGTGAATAGACAAAAGTACAATAGCCACGTTTAGGATACAACTAGGTACAGTGAGTGTTTGCTAGTATAATGGCTGAGTTTAAAAAAGTTTGAGTGTGCAATGCAGGCAGACGTGCTGCAAATAACGTTCCAATACTGTGAATTGACAAAAGTACAATAGCCACGTTTAGGATACAACTAGGTACAGTGAGTGTTTGCTAGTATAATGGCTGAGTTTAAAAAAGTTAGAGTGTGCAATGCAGGCAGACGTGCTGCAAATAACGTTCCAATACTGTGAATAGACAAAAGTACAATAGCCACGTTTAGGATACAACTAGGTACACTGAGTGTTTGCTACTATAAATGGCTGAGTTTAAAAAAGTTTGAGTGTGCAATGCAGGCAGACGTGCTGCAAATAACGTTCCAATACTGTGAATTGACAAAAGTACAATAGCCACGTTTAGGATACAACTAGGTACACTGAGTGTTTGCTACTATAAATGGCTGAGTTTAAAAAAGTTTGAGTGTGCAATGCAGGCAGACGTGCTCTGCAAATAACGTTCCAATACTGTGAATTGACAAAAGTACAATAGCCACGTTTAGGATACAACTAGGTACAGTGAGTGTTTGCTAGTATAATGGCTGAGTTTAAAAAAGTTTGAGTGTGCAATGCAGGCAGACGTGCTGCAAATAACGTTCCAATACTGTGAATTGACAAAAGTACAATAGCCACGTTTAGGATACAACTAGGTACAGTGAGTGTTTGCTAGTATAATGGCTGAGTTTAAAAAAGTTAGAGTGTGCAATGCAGGCAGACGTGCTGCAAATAACGTTCCAATACTGTGAATAGACAAAAGTACAATAGCCACGTTTAGGATACAACTAGGTACACTGAGTGTTTGCTACTATAAATGGCTGAGTTTAAAAAAGTTTGAGTGTGCAATGCAGGCAGACGTGCTGCAAATAACGTTCCAATACTGTGAATTGACAAAAGTACAATAGCCACGTTTAGGATACAACTAGGTACACTGAGTGTTTGCTACTATAAATGGCTGAGTTTAAAAAAGTTTGAGTGTGCAATGCAGGCAGACGTGCTGCAAATAACGTTCCAATACTGTGAATTGACAAAAGTACAATAGCCACGTTTAGGATACAACTAGGTACAGTGAGTGTTTGCTAGTATAATGGCTGAGTTTAAAAAAGTTTGAGTGTGCAATGCAGGCAGACGTGCTGCAAATAACGTTCCAATACTGTGAATTGACAAAAGTACAATAGCCACGTTTAGGATACAACTAGGTACAGTGAGTGTTTGCTAGTATAATGGCTGAGTTTAAAAAAGTTAGAGTGTGCAATGCAGGCAGACGTGCTGCAAATAACGTTCCAATACTGTGAATAGACAAAAGTACAATAGCCACGTTTAGGATACAACTAGGTACACTGAGTGTTTGCTACTATAAATGGCTGAGTTTAAAAAAGTTTGAGTGTGCAATGCAGGCAGACGTGCTGCAAATAACGTTCCAATACTGTGAATTGACAAAAGTACAATAGCCACGTTTAGGATACAACTAGGTACACTGAGTGTTTGCTACTATAAATGGCTGAGTTTAAAAAAGTTTGAGTGTGCAATGCAGGCAGACGTGCTGCAAATAACGTTCCAATACTGTGAATTGACAAAAGTACAATAGCCACGTTTAGGATACAACTAGGTACAGTGAGTGTTTGCTAGTATAATGGCTGAGTTTAAAAAAGTTTGAGTGTGCAATGCAGGCAGACGTGCTGCAAATAACGTTCCAATACTGTGAATTGACAAAAGTACAATAGCCACGTTTAGGATACAACTAGGTACAGTGAGTGTTTGCTAGTATAATGGCTGAGTTTAAAAAAGTTAGAGTGTGCAATGCAGGCAGACGTGCTGCAAATAACGTTCCAATACTGTGAATAGACAAAAGTACAATAGCCACGTTTAGGATACAACTAGGTACACTGAGTGTTTGCTACTATAAATGGCTGAGTTTAAAAAAGTTTGAGTGTGCAATGCAGGCAGACGTGCTGCAAATAACGTTCCAATACTGTGAATTGACAAAAGTACAATAGCCACGTTTAGGATACAACTAGGTACACTGAGTGTTTGCTACTATAAATGGCTGAGTTTAAAAAAGTTAGAGTGTGCAATGCAGGCAGACGTGCTGCAAATATCGTTCCAATACTGTGAATAGACAAAAGTACAATAGCCACGTTTAGGATACAACTAGGTACACTGAGTGTTTGCTAGTATAATGGCTTAGTTAAAATGAGTTTGAGTGTGCAATGCAGGCAGACGCGCTATGCAAATGTCTTTGCACTAGTGGGACTATAGCAAAGTCCAATAGCCACGTATAGGATGCCACTAGGTACACTGAGTGTTTGCTAGTATAATGGCTTGGTTTTAATGAGTTGGAGTGTGCAATGCAGGCAGACGCGCTCTGCAAATGTCTTTGCACTAGTGGGACTATAGCAAAGTCCAATAGCCACGTATAGGATGCCACTAGGTACACTGAGTGTTTGCTAGTATAATGGCTTGGTTAGAATGAGTTGTAGTGTGCAATGCAGGCAGATGTGCTCTGCTAATGTCTTTGCACTAGTGGGACTATAGCAAAGTCCAATAGCCACGTATAGGATGCCACTAGGTACACTGAGTGTTTGCTAGTATAATGGCTTAGTTAAAATGAGTTTGAGTGTGCAATGCAGGCAGACGCGCTATGCAAATGTCTTTGCACTAGTGGGACTATAGCAAAGTCCAATAGCCACGTATAGGATGCCACTAGGTACACTGAGTGTTTGCTAGTCTAATGGCTTGGTTAGAATGAGTTGTAGTGTGCAATGCAGGCAGATGTGCTCTGCTAATGTCTTTGCACTAGTGGGACTATAGCAAAGTCCAATAGCCACGTATAGGATGCCACTAGGTACACTGAGTGTTTGCTAGTATAATGGCTTAGTTAAAATGAGTTTGAGTGTGCAATGCCGGCAGACGCGCTATGCAAATGTCTTTGCACTAGTGGGACTATAGCAAAGTCCAATAGCCACGTATAGGATGCCACTAGGTACACTGAGTGTTTGCTAGTATAATGGCTTGGTTTTAATGAGTTGGAGTGTGCAATGCAGGCAGACGCGCTCTGCAAATGTCTTTGCACTAGTGGGACTATAGCAAAGTCCAATAGCCACGTATAGGATGCCACTAGGTACACTGAGTGTTTGCTAGTATAATGGCTTGGTTAGAATGAGTTGTAGTGTGCAATGCAGGCAGACGCGCTCTGCAAATGTCTTTGCACTAGTGGGACTATAGCAAAGTCCAATAGCCACGTATAGGATGCCACTAGGTACACTGAGTGTTTGCTAGTATAATGGCTTGTTTAGAATGAGTTGTAGTGTGCAATGCAGGCAGACGCGCTCTGCAAATGTCTTTGCACTAGTGGGACTATAGCAAAGTCCAATAGCCACGTATAGGATGCCACTAGGTACACTGAGTGTTTGCTAGTATAATGGCTTGTTTAGAATGAGTTGTAGTGTGCAACGCAGGCAGACGCGCTCTGCAAATGTCTTTGCACTAGTGGGACTATAGCAAAGTCCAATAGCCACGTATAGGATGCCACTAGGTACACTGAGTGTTTGCTAGTATAATGGCTTAGTTATCAGTTGGAGTGTGCAGAGGACAAGAGGGTACAGTGGCAGGATTGTGGTGCTCTGGGTAGAGGAATGGAAGCCTGCCTTTCTATTCCCTCCTAATGGTGAAATGCAGGTAGGAAATCCCTGACCTGGGCTACACAGACGCTGTTGCTGTTTGCAGGACCTGTCACCTATGGCTCTCTGACCCTGCCGGTTGGAGCCCTTAAAAGGACTGCTATAAAGTGCTCTCCCTAAGCTGTCTAACGCTGTGTATGCAGCGCATACAGCTGTATCGGCTATAGGACTCAGGAAGACGGAGCTGCGACAGTGATGTCTGACACCAAAGACGCAGAAGGCAGATAATGGCGTCCGTGAAGAAAATGTCCGGTTTTTTAATGCAGGGACATGTGACATGCAGATCCTATCACACATGCCGTTGCTTCTCTGGCTCAAAGTCCACTTAGCTGTGTGTGTGTCTGGGATTGGCTGACATGCTGGCCCGCCCCACAAGACGCGCGCACTTAGGGAAGGAAGACAAGAAAAAAAAAAAAAAAAATGGCGATCGCCATTATAGAAACAGCAGTGATCTGAAGGCGCTGTTCACGCACACTATACACTGAAATGTGATAATAGTTTGATTCACAGAGTGACTTACACTATTACAGCAGAAACCAAGCTATGATTTAGCTGTTTTTTGGCTGCTAGAACCGTTCTCGAACGTTTCTAGAACTACCGAGCTTTTGCAAAAAGCTCGAGTTCTAGTTCGATCTAGAACATGCCCCAAAATCACTCGAGCCGCGAACTGGAGAACCACGAACCACGAACCGCGCTCAACTCTAATAATGAGTGCCCCTTGTCCTTATTGTCCTTAGTAATACTGTACCTTTTGGAAGGAATAAATCATGCACCAGTCTTTTGTATAAATATAAATGAGATCTCCTGTGAGACGTTTTTTTTTCTTAGCTAAACAAGCCCAACTTTTTCAACCTCTCGTCATATGGGAGGCCTTTCATCCCTCGTAAAATTCTAGTATCTTGCTTTTGAACTGATTCTAACTTCTGAATATCCTTTTTAAAATTTGGAGCCTAAAACTAGATCCCATATTCCTAATGTGGTCTTACAAGTTATATATCGAGGGATAAAAATACATTGGGATCACTGGATTTATTTTTTTATACACCCTAAAATCTTCTTTCCTTTTGCAGCGGCTCCTTAACATTGAGTTCTGCTGTTTAGTCCAGAAAAATCAAATCAGCTAAAAATACCAACATTCAGATTTGCACTAACCTCATAGAAACCAAATGTGTTAATTAGACAATCTTTCATGATTCCATGCTGGTTGTCAGTTATAATATTCTCTGCAAAATATTTCTGAAGAACATCTCTTATATTGCCCTCAAAACCTTTGCACACTACTAATGTCAGACTTTACAGAAGGTAATTGCCTGAATTCACCTTACCTTGTTTGAATCAGTCACCTTTAAATGCTGTGGCCAAGTTACAAAAGAGTCTATGAAGATGATATACAGTGGTCTGCCAAATACTGAGCTTAATTCCCTCAGTATCCATGGATGAATGCCATCTGGTTAAAGAACTTTGTCCATGTTTAATTTGCTTGGATGCAGCCGTACTTTTTTTTAACACATGTTATATCAGGTGGTGATCTTTAAATTATTCCCTTGTTGATTGACCCCTGGAACAGTCTTTTCATTGTTGAACACAAATGAAAAGTCCCTATTTAATATCTCAGCCTTTTCTTTGTCCTCTGTAATTATCTTTCTATTATCATCTATTAAGAGGCAAATTCCATCTGCTGGTTTTTTTTTGGCATTGATGTATTTTTAAAAATATGGTGGATTTTTGTTAATGCCGGAGGGGATTTGGGTTTCATTAGTTAAATCATTAGTTAACTTTGCTTGCTATTTTTCTTTTTTACATTTGATATTGACAACTTTATACTCCTGAAATGCTATTTCCATCTTCTAAGCTTTCAACATTTTGAACGCCTTTTGCTTTTCTCTTATTAAATTTTGTATAGTCTTAGTTATCTATAGTGGTTTCTTTTCATTCTTGGAAAATTTTTAAAAAGAGTGTATATGTTTCCTACAGGGATCTGGTAGTATATTGTTACATATGCCCAATTAATTTTAAATGATAAATTCCCATTTAATATATATTATAATTATTCTGATTAATTATTATTATTAATTATTATCATTTTATATATATATATATATATATATATATATATATACATATATATATATATATATATATATATACACACACAATTATATTATTATTAATTATTAAAAAATGTTAATTATATATATTATAATTACACTAATTATATATATCTATATATATATATAATTGCCTTATTCTGTCTGTCTGTCTGTCTGTCTGTCTGTCTTGCTCCAAAATTGTGTCCTTACGGTGACACAAAGCTGATTGGCCGCTGGGCTCGCCATGGCCCCGCCCCCCGCACGGATTGGCCGCTCGCCTCGGCTCCGCCCCCCCACGTATTGGTCGCTCGCCTCGGCCTGGCCCCGCTCTCCGCATGGATTGTCCGCTCGCCTCGGCCCTCCGCACGCATCGCCAGACATAACCTTGCACTGCTGGGATCGTGACGGAGCCGGTGTACGTTGGTAACCATTATACACATCGGGTAACTAAGGTCCCTTGGTTACCCATTACCAGTGTACACTGGCTCCTTCACGATCCCAGCAGCGCCAGACATAACCTTGCGATGCGCTGATCGTGACGGAGCCGGTGAACGCTGGTAACCATTATACACATCGGGTAACTAAGGTCCCTTGATTACCCGATGTGTATCATAGTTACCAGTGTACACCGGCTCCGTCACGATCCCAGCAGCGCCAGACATAACATTGCGATGCTGGGATCGTGACGGAGCCGGTGAACGCTGGTAACCATTATACACATCGGGTAACTAAGGTCCCTTGGTTACCCGATGTGTATCATAGTTACCAGTGTACACCGGCTCCTTCACGATCCCAGCAGCGCCAGACATAACCTTGCGATGCTGGGATCTTGACGGAGCCGGTGAACGCTGGTAACCATTATACACATCGGGTAACTAAGGTCCCTTAGTTACCCGATGTGTATCATAGTTACCAGCGTACACCGGCACCCGGTACACATGTGCAGGGAGCCGGCATTATACTCCTCTCCCCCCAGGACTACTCCTCCTATTATAGTCATCCTAATATACTCCTCTCTGAGTATAATAGGAGAACTATTATAGCATGGGGGATGGAGCACGATGGGGTGCACAGCATGGGGGATGTAGCACGATGGGGGGTGCGCAGCATGGGGGATGTAGCACGATGGGGAGTGCGCAGCATGGGGGATGGAGCACGATGGGGAGTGTGCAGCATGGGGGATGGAGCACGATGGGGGGTGCGCAGCATGGGGGATGGAGCACGATGGGGGGTGCGCAGCATGGGGGATGGAGCACGATGGGGGGTGCGCAGCATGGGGGATGGAGCACGATGGGGGGTGCGCAACATGGGGAAAGAAGCACGATGGGGAGTGCGCAGCATGGAGGATGGAGCACAATGGGGAGTGCACAGCATGGGGGATGGAGCACGATGGGGAGTGCGCAGCATGGGGGATGGAGCACGATGGGGAGTGCGCAACATGGGGGATGGAGCACGATGGGGGTGCGCAGCATGGTGGATGGAGCATGATGGGGAGTGCGCAGCATGGAGGATGGAGCACGATGGGGAGTGCGCAGCATAGGTGATGTAGCACGATGGGGGGTGGGCAGCATGGGGGATGGAGCACGATGAGGGGTGCGCAGCATGGGGGATGGGGCACAGGGGGGGGTGCGCAGCATGGGGGATGGGGCACGATGGGAGGTGCACACCTCCCCCCAACACACACACACAACACACCACACACACACTGGGAACCACAAACACCGCCATACACAGACACCCACACACACAGACAACGCCGCACACACACAACACCCAACACATAAACACCACGGCATACATAAATATACGCACATACCACGCAACACACACACATTGCACAAAACATACCTCCCCCCAAAACACACCACACCCACACAAACCGTGCAACACACACACACACAACGCTACAGACCCACAGCGCTCCACAAACAATGCAACACACGCAACACACATACAACACCGCTCTCACCCCCCGCCACACCCAGACAACACCCAGAACATGTACAGCGCCCTACACAAACACTTGGTAACTACACACAACAACATATATATATATATATATATATATATATATATATATATATATATATAACAAAAATCATATATTAACTACACAATACGTAAATTCTAGAATACCCGATGCGTAGAATCGGGCCACCATCTAGTATATATATATATATATGTATATATATATATATATATATATATATAATTACACTGCCCTTTTTCCAAGGTATCCCACCTACAAAGAATGGAGAGGTCTGTAATTTTTATCAAGGGTACACTTCAACTGTGACAGACAGAATCCCCCAAAAAATATAGAAAATCACATTGAATCATTTTTAAATATGCATTTTAATGCATGAAATAGGTATTTGATACAAGAAAAATGCAGTTAATATTTGGTACGGAAACCTTTGTCTGCAATTTCAAAGGTCAGACGTTTCCTGTAGTTCTTGACCAAGTTTGTACACAGTGCAGCACAGCAGGGATTTTGGCCCACTCCTCCATACAGATCTCCAGATCTTTCAGACTTCAGGGTTGCATCTGAGTAGAGTTGAGCGCGGTTCGCGGTTCGAGGTTCTCCAGTTCTAGGCTCGAGTGATTTTGGGGGTTGTTCGAGATCGAACTAGAACTCGAGCTTTTTGCAAAAGCTCGATAGTTCTAGATACGTTCGAGAACGGTTCTAGCAGCAAAAAGCAGGGCTTTTTACAGCTACAGTGTGCAGGAGCCATCGCTGGCAGCCTGCCAGAAGCTGGTAACCAAGATAAACATCGGGTATCCAAGCAAAGCGCTTTGGTTAGTAACCCGATGTTTATCCTAGTTACGTGCAGGAAGCCCACACTTCCCCGCTCAGCTCACTCCGCCCCCTCCTGCCCGCGGCATGTACACATACATACACACACACACACACACACACATACACACACACACACACACACACACACACTCACATACACACACACACACACACGGTCCCGCTCGGCTTACCTGCGGTGATGAAGTCCCGCCATCCCGACCTCAGCGCTGTCACTGTCCTCCATGGCCGCCGCTTGTCACATCACCTCTCGCTTCCGACTCGAGACTGACTAGCGGTGACGCCACGGGCCTCTCGCGATACTTGGTGTGAAGACGCCGGTCATTGAACTCAGTGACAGGGGCTGTCAGTGTGCTGGAGATCAGCGCAGGTAATGTACCTCGCTGACAGCAGCACTTGTCATCCCCTGCAGTGACCTGGGCTGACCCATTGATGTTAGCTCAGGTCACTGCATTGCTCTCCCAGCCAATGGGGAACATTCTGCTCTTCATTGACTGGGACAGTGTGGATCGTCATGGCAACCCCTTGGATTACAGCAGACCTGGATTTGTTTTTCATTCTAATAAATTGGTTAAAGAGGGAATGTTTTGGGGAGTGTTTTTTCAAATAAAAATGTGTTTGTCGTCTATTTTTTTTATTACTGACTGGGTTGGTGATGTCGGATATCTGATAGACGCCTGACCTCACCAACCCCAGGGCTTGATGCCAGGTGACATTACACATCTGGTATTATCCCCATATATTACCCCGTTTGCCACCGCACCAGGGCGCGGGATGAGCTGGGACGAAGCACCAGGATTGGCGCATCTAATGGATGCGCCACTTCTGGGGCGGCTGCGGCCTGCTATTTTTAGGCTGGGGAGAGTCCAATAACCATGGACCTCCCTAGTCTGAGAATATCAGGCCCCAGCTGTCTGCTTTACCTTGGCTGGTGATCCAATTTTGGGGGACCCCTACGTGTTTTTTTTTTTAATTATTTATTTAATTTAAAATTACAGCGTGGGGTGCCCTCAGTTTTGGATTACCAGCCAAGGTGAGGTTGTCAGCTGTGGTCTGCAGGCTGCAGCCGTCTGCTTTACCCTAGCTGGCTACAAAACTAGGGGGAACCCTACGTCATTTTTTTTTTCATTTTTTTGGCTAAATACAAAGCTAAGCACCCCTTAGTGCCACATGAAAGGCACCAAAGGGTGCTCCACTTTTTCTCCACTTTTTCTCCACTTTTTCTCCATTTTTACTCCACTTTTTCTCCATTTTTTTCTCCACTTTTTCTCCACTTTTTCTCCACTTTTTCTACATTTTTTTCTCCATTTTTTCCTCCACTTTTTCTCCACTTTTTCTCCATTTTTACTCCACTTTTTCTCCACTTTTTCTCCATTTTTTTCTCCACTTTTTCTCCACTTTTTCTCCACTTTTTCTCCACTTTTTCTCCACTTTTTCTCCATTTTTTTCTCCACTTTTTCTCCACTTTTTCTCCACTTTTTCTCCATTTTTTCCTCCACTTTTTCTCCACTTTTTCTCCACTTTTTCTCCACTTTTTCCTCCACTTTTTCTCCACTTTTTCTCCATTTTTACTCCACTTTTTCTCCACTTTTTCTCCATTTTTTTCTCCACTTTTTCTCCACTTTTTCTCCACTTCTTCTCCACTTTTTCTCCACTTTTTCTCCACTTTTTCTCCATTTTTTTCTCCTTTTTTTCTCCACTTTTTCTCCACTTTTTCTCCACTTTTTCTCCACTTTTTCTCCATTTTTTTCTCCATTTTTTCTCCACTTTTTCTACATTTTTACTTTACTTTTTCTTCACTTTTTCTCCACTTTTTCTTCACTTTTTCTCCATTTTTTCTCCACTTTTTCTCCACTTTTTCTCCATTTTTTTCTCCACTTTTTCTCCACTTCTTCTCCACTTTTTCTCCATTTTTTTATCCACTTTTTCTCCACTTTTTCTCCACTTTTTCTCCATTTTTTTCTCCACTTTTTCTCCACTTTTTCTCCACTTTTTCTACATTTTTTTCTCCATTTTTTCTCCATTTTTTCTCCACTTTTTCTCCACTTTTTCTCCATTTTTTTCTCCACTTTTTCTCCACTTTTTCCTCCACTTTTTCTCCACTTTTTCTCCCCTTTTTCTCCACTTTTTCCTCCACTTTTTCTCCACTTTTTCTGCATTTTTACTCCACTTTTTCTCCACTTTTTCTCCATTTTTTTTCTCCACTTTTTCTCCACTTTTTTCTCTACGTTTTCTCCACTTTTTCTCCACTTTTTCTCCACTTTTTCTCCATTTTTTCCTCCACTTTTCCTCCACTTTTTCTCCACTTTTTCTCCACTTTTTCTCCACTTTTTCTCCACTTTTTCTCCATTTTTACTCCACTTTTTCTCCACTTTTTCTCCATTTTTTTCTCCATTTTTTTCTCCACTTTTTCTTCACTTTTTCTCCACTTTTTCTCCACTTTTTCTCCATTTTTTTCTCCACTTTTTCTCCACTTTTTCTCCACTTTTTCTCCATTTTTTCTCCACTTTTTCTCCACTTTTTCTACATTTTTTTCTCCATTTTTTCTCCACTTTTTCTACATTTTTACTCCATTTTTTCTCCACTTTTTCTCCACTTTTTCTTCACTTTTTCTCCATTTTTTCTCCACTTTTTCTCCACTTTTTCTCCATTTTTTTCTCCACTTTTTCTCCACTTCTTCTCCACTTTTTCTCCATTTTTTTATCCACTTTTTCTCCACTTTTTCTCCACTTTTTCTCCATTTTTTTCTCCACTTTTTCTCCACTTTTTCTCCACTTTTTCTACATTTTTTTCTCCATTTTTTCTCCATTTTTTCTCCACTTTTTCTCCACTTTTTCTCCATTTTTTTCTCCACTTTTTCTCCACTTTTTCCTCCACTTTTTCTCCACTTTTTCTCCCCTTTTTCTCCACTTTTTCCTCCACTTTTTCTCCACTTTTTCTGCATTTTTACTCCACTTTTTCTCCACTTTTTCTCCATTTTTTTTCTCCACTTTTTCTCCACTTTTTTCTCTACGTTTTCTCCACTTTTTCTCCACTTTTTCTCCACTTTTTCTCCATTTTTTCCTCCACTTTTCCTCCACTTTTTCTCCACTTTTTCTCCACTTTTTCTCCACTTTTTCTCCACTTTTTCTCCATTTTTACTCCACTTTTTCTCCACTTTTTCTCCATTTTTTTCTCCATTTTTTTCTCCACTTTTTCTTCACTTTTTCTCCACTTTTTCTCCACTTTTTCTCCATTTTTTTCTCCACTTTTTCTCCACTTTTTCTCCACTTTTTCTCCATTTTTTCTCCACTTTTTCTCCACTTTTTCTACATTTTTTTCTCCATTTTTTCTCCACTTTTTCTACATTTTTACTCCATTTTTTCTCCACTTTTTCTCCACTTTTTCTCCACTTTTTCTCCATTTTTTCTCCACTTTTTCTCCACTTTTTCTCCATTTTTTTCTCCACTTTTTCTCCACTTTTTCTCCATTTTTTCTCCACTTTTTCTCCACTTTTTCTCCACTTTTTCTCCGTTCTTTTTCTATGGTAAGTCTACCCATTAGCTCTGCCATGCATACTGTAGCTCTACACCTACTGCACATGTTACTTTATGATTGACATCTCTTTCGTACCAGAGCTGTCTAAGCCTACTCTGACCCCATATTTGTCATTACTATATTGTCCTTGTACTGTATTATGACATTTGTATCATGTGTTTCATTTCTTGCTGTGTTGCAATTTTTTTGCTGCATCCCAATTGTACCTCTACATTGTTCAAGTTTATGTTATTGTTCTCTCACTCTTATGTGATACTGATTATTGTCATTTTTCATGATTACAAGCAGATAAGTCCAATCTGAAGAAGGCTCAGGCCGAAACGTCATTTGTAACTTGTTTTGGACAAAAACATATATGCTTATGAAAAATTTTTTTCTTAATACGGACCAATAAAGAGTGATTTTGCATTACTATCCGTTGTGACTTACTGACTTAGTCTGGGAGATTTAGAGTGCCGAGGTTACTCACTAATTTTATCTATTATTACCTCTGAGCACCTATATACCAGTGAGCAGAGCTTCCTCTACAGTAGTTCTCCTGATTAGGCATGCCCTTACCTCATGAGCAGGGCATTGCAGCTTTTGTAGCAACCATTACGACATGGACTCTGCTGCTGTGGACCCGGGGAGAGTGAGTGCAGATTCATTGCACCCACACTCCTCACATGAAGGGTCCGCACTCCTAGAAAATGGGGGATACGTTCCCTGAGTGTCTCCCCCCCATATTCTAGACGGTCCAGAGTCGTCGTGGGACCCCTTTATTTTTTTTCTTACAATAAATTGGTGAAAGAGGAAATGTTTTGGGGACTGTTTTTTCAAATAAATTTCTTTTGTCGATTTTTTTTTTTTTTTTGTTAGTACTGACAGTTTATGATGTTGGGTATCTAATAGACGCCATGACATCACAAACTGCTGGGCTTGATCTCAGGTGACTTTACAGCTAGTATCAACTCGATTTATTACCCCGTTTGCCACTGCACCAGGGCACGGGATGAGCTGGGGTGAAGCGCCAGGATTGGCGCATCTAGTGGATGCGCCACGTCTGGGGTGCCTGCGGCCTGCTATTTTTAGGCTGTGAAGGCCCAATAACTATGGACCTTCCCACCCTGAGAATACCAGACCACAGCTGTCCGCTTTACCTTGGCTGGTGATCCAATATGGGGGGGACCCTACTTTTATTGTGTAATTATTAATATTTATAAAATAATTGTAAAAAAGAGCCTGAGGGGACCTCCACATTGGATCCCCAACCACGGTAAAGCTGCCAGCTGTGGTTTTCAGGCTACAGCCGTCTGCTTTACCCTAGCTGGCTATCAAAAATGGGGGGACCCAACGTCATTTTTTTTTTAACTATTTTTTAAATAGAAAAAATTAATGGGCTTCCCTGTATTTTGATTGCCAACCAAGGTAATGGCAGGCAGATGGGGGTGGCAACCCATAGCTGTCTGCTTTATCTGCTGAAAATCAAAAATACCACGGAGCGCTACGTCATTTTTTTAAAGATTTATTTTTACAGCACTGTGATGTCCAGCAATCAAAATACAGGGAAGCCCATTTTATTTTTAGTTATTTAAATAAATAATTAAAAAAAATATATATGGGCTCCCGCTGCATTTTTTGTATTGCTAGCTAAGGGTAATCCAAGCAGCTACTGGCTGCTAACCCCCACTGCTTGGTGTTACCTTCACTGGCAATGGAAAATCCAGGGAAGCATTTTTTATTTTTTTTGCCAAAAAACTACAAAAAAAGGACGTGAGCTTCGCCATATTTTTGTATGCTAGCCAGGTACAGCAGGCAGGTGCTGGAAGAGTTGGATACAGCGCCAGAAGATGGCGCTTCTATGAAAGTGCCATTTTCTGAGGCGGCTGCAGACTGCAATTCGCAGCAGTCGGGCCCAGAAAGCTCAGGCCAACCTGTGCTGCGGATTCAAATCCCCAGCTGCCTAGTTGTACCTGGCTGGACACAAAAATGGGGCGAAGCCTACGTCATTTGTTTTCTAATTATTTCATGAAATTCATGAAATAATAAAAAAAGGGCTTCCCTTTATTTTTGGTTCCCAGACGGGTACAAATAGGCAACTGGGGGTTGGGGGCAGCCGTACCTGCCTGCTGTACCTGGCTAGCATACAAAAATATGGCGAAGCCCACATAATCTTTTCAGGGGGCAAAAAACTTCTGCATACAGTCCTGGATGGAGTATGCTGAGCCTTGTAGTTCTGCAGCTGCTGTCTGTCTGTATGGAGAAGAGCAGACAGCAGCTGCAGAACTACAAGGCTCAGCATACTCCATCCAGGACTGTATGCAGAAGTTTTTTGCCCACCAAAAAAATGACGTGGGCTTCGCCATATTTTTGTATGCTAGCCAGGTACAGCAGGCAGCCACGGGCTGCCTCCAACCCCCAGTTGCCTATTTGTACCCGGCTGGGAACCAAAAATATAGGGAAGCCCATTTTTTTTTAATTATTTCACTTATTTCATGAAATAATTAAAAAACAAATGACGTAGGCTTCACCCCATTTTTGTGTCCAGCCGGGTACAACTAGGCAGCTGGGGATTGGAATCCGCAGCACAGGTTAGCCCGAGGTTTCTGGGCGCCTCTGCTGCGGATTTCAGTCCGCAGCCGTCCCAGAAAATGGCGCTCTCATAGAAGCGCCATCATCTGGCGCTGTATCCAACTCTTCCAACAGCCCTGGAGCCGGGTGGCTTGTTGGGTAATCATGAGTTAATACTGGCTTTGTTTTACTAGCCAGTATTAAGCCAGAGATTCTTATAGTCAGGCACGTTTGACCCGGCCATTAAGAATCTCCAATAAAGGGTTAAAAAAAAGACACCACACAGAGAAAAAATACTTTAATAGAAATAAATACACAGACACATTAGAGACTCCATCTTTATTACCCCCTGTCAGCCCTCCACGATCCTGCTCTTCTGTCTTCTTTCTTTCTAGTGTAGTAGTAGTGACGATTGTAGTGAGGATGAGGTTCACCAGCCCATCACTTGGGGCTGGGGAACCTCATCCTCAGTACAATCCTCACTACAATCGGGAAGCAGCGTGCAGCCTTCACTTCGTGAGTGATCAGTGCTGGCTGTCAGCGGTAACAGCGGTAACGCTGACAGACGTGTTACCATAGCAACGGTGATCTCGGAGCTGCGGTTAGCGGTGACGTCACCGCTAACTGCGTTGCTATGGCAACGGTGATCTCCGTTAATGACCGGCTGTGTCAGCCGGTCCCTAACAGAACGGGGAGTCGACCGTGTGCTAGAGCATGTCGCCGGTACACGGCGATACACCTATGTGCACCGTGTACCGGAGAGATGCACTCGCAGG
Organism: Anomaloglossus baeobatrachus; assembly: GCF_048569485.1. NCBI lineage: Eukaryota > Metazoa > Chordata > Amphibia > Anura > Aromobatidae > Anomaloglossus > Anomaloglossus baeobatrachus. The sequence goes on along the minus strand of NC_134353.1, from coordinate 229,773,134 downwards.
TCCTACATGACGCGTCATAGTCATGTGACCAGTCTGTAGCCAATGAGATAATAGCCACGTGACTGGTCACATGGCTATTTTGACGTCACGACAGGTCCTGCATTTCTGCTGGCAGTGCCAGTCACGGGAGGATTCAGCGATCATCGGATGGAATAGCGGCAGGAGACAGAGTGCAGAAGGGATCGCGAGGACCGGTAAGTGTTATGGCAATGTTTATTAACTGTTTGTGTACATTTATCATGCATTTTTATGTGTTTGTGATTGCCTCCCATTATAGCCTATTGGTTCTAGTTCGGTTCGTCGAACGTTCGACGAACCGAACTCGAACGGGACCCCCGTTCGGCGAGCCGACCTCGAGCCGAACCGCGACCGGTTCGCTCATCTCTACATCTGAGTTTCAGCTCCCTTTAAAGATATTCTGATAGGTTCAGCTCTAGAGACTGGCTAGCAAACTTCATCACCTTGAAATGCTTCTTCCTAAGCCACACTTTAGCTGCCCTTACTTTGTGCTTCTGGTCATTGTCATGTCATGCTGGAAGACCAAGCCATGACCCATTTTCAATACTCTTACTGAGAAAAGGAAATTGTTGGCCAAAATCACACGATACATGATCCCATCCATCCTCCCTTCAATATGGTGCAGTTGTCCTGTCCCCTTTGCCAAAAAGCACCCCCAAAATATGAGGTTTCCACCCCAATGCACCTCGATTGGGATGGTGTTCTTGAGGTTGTACTCACTTCTTCCACCAAACACAGTGAGTGGACTTGATACCAAAATATTCTTATTTGGTCTCATCTGATCACATAACCTTCTCCCATGCCAACTCTGATTCTTCCAGATGGTCATTGGTGAACTGCAAACAAACCTGAACATGTACTGGCATGAGCAAGGGGACTATGTGTGCCCTGCAGGATTTTAATTCATTATGGCATAGTGTGTTACTAACAGTAATCTTTGAGACTTTGTTCCCAGCTATCTTTAGATCATTGACAAAGTCCTCCAGAGTAGTTTTGAGCAGATTCCTGACCTTTGTCAGGATCATTCTTACCCCATGAGGCAAGACCTTGCTTCCAGCCCCAGACTGAGTAAGATTGACAGCCATCTTGTGTTTCTTCCATTTACTATAAATTTCAGCAAGAGTTGTTGCCTTCTCACCTCATCAAGCTGCTTTCCTATTGTCATATAGCCCATCCCAGCCTTGTGCAGTTCTATAATTTTGTCCTAGGTGTCCTTTGACAGCTCTTTTGTCTTGGCCATGGTTGAGAGGTTGGAGTGTGATTGATTGAGTGTGTGCACAGGTGTTATTTATATGGGTAACTAGTTCAAACATGATCAAACAATACAGGTAATTGGTGGAAAGTAGGAGGGCTTCATAAAGAAATAACAGGTCTGTGAGAGCCAGGATTTTTGTGGTTGGTAGGGGATTAAATGCCTACTTCATGCAATAAAATGCAAATTAATTATTTACAAATCATTCAATATGATTTCTTTTTTATTTTTTTTATTCTGTCCGTTAAAGTTGAAATGTAAAAAACAGTAGACCTCTCCATTCTTTGTAGATGGGAAAACTTGCAAAATAGGCAGTGTATTAAATACTTATTTTCTCCACTGCATATAAAGCAGGTGAAATAAGTATTGAACATATCACCAAGTTTCTAAATAAATATATTTCTAAAAGGGCTCTTGACATGAATTTCTCACCAGATATTGGTCCCAACTCATCCTATCCACACAGACAAAGAAATCAAACCGTAGACGTCCAAAAAATTAGTGATATGTAATAATGAGAAATAGCACAGGGAAAACAATTTAAATATGCTTTCTGAAATGTAATTAATACTTTATACAAAAGCATTTGTTGGTAAGGACAATTTCAAAATACCTCCTGTATGGAGAATCTAGTCACATGCATTGTGCAGGTGTGATTTGGGACCAGTCTTCAACATAAACACTTCAAATATTGAAGGTCCATGGGCTTCTTGTATGTACTCTGAGCTTCAGCTCCTTCAATAAATTTTCTATTGGATACAGGTCAGGTGATTGGCTTGGTCATTCAATGAGCTTTATTTTCTTCGAGCCAATAGAGAGTTTGTTTGGCTGTATGGTTAAGATCATTTTATTGCTGAAATCTCATTGTCATCGTTCTGGTAGATTTGGAAATAATTAATGTGCATACTGCCATATGTGTTGGTGTCGGTAGATGGGATGCAAGATCTCCCGTAGTATTTCTGTATGGAAATCCCCGCACTCTTCAAAGTGTTTCATGCAATTTGGCTATTTAATTTAAACAGACAGGTGATGGACAGGTGAGTGTACAGGAAAAAGGTGACACAGGGGACGTTTCGACGTATGTAGGTAGTTTTCATAACATCGCTCTTGTTACTTGATGAAGGGGTGCTTCCGCGCCTGAGTCCCAGCTGTTCTGTCTGTGTAACAGCACACAGACAGAACAGCTGGGACTCAGGAGCTCCTGCATCAAGTAACAAAGAGCGATATTATGAAAAAGACCTACATACGTCGAAACGTCCCTTGTGTCACCTTTTTCCTGTACCCTCACCTGTCCATCACCTGTCTGTTTAAAATAAAAAGCCAAATTGCATGAAACGCATTGAAGAGTGCGGTGATTTCCATAGAGAATTTGTCCTGGTAGAGGCAGCAGATTTTTCTCAAGAATGTCTTGGCACATTTCTCCATTCATAATTGTATCAATCATATGAGGTTTCTCAGTGCCATACACTGAAAAACAGCATAAACCCATGATATTCTTATTGTCAAACTTCACTGTTGGTACAGTATTAAAGGCCACAAAACATGGTGTGTATTATGGCATCCAAAAAGTTTTATTTCAGGCTCAACTGTCCAGACTATATTCTCCCAGTATTTCACAATCTTGACTAAATGTTGTTGTGCGAACTTTACACTCACTTCAACGTGTTTTAAGCTCAGCAATGGAGTCTTGGGTGGTAACTGTGAATACAGGCCTGGAAGTTGTATACATTACTTATTGTTATCGTTGAAACAATTGTACCTTCTGATTCAAGGTCTTTCTGTAGTTCTCCACAGGTTGTCCTAAACAACATTTCTGATAATTATTTTCACTCAACTGTCTGAAATCTTGTTGGACCCCATGGTCGTGGCAGGTTTATGATCAAATGATGCTCTTTCCACTTCGAGATTATGGCTCCATCAGTGCTCACTTGAGCTTTCAGTATTTTAGAAATTCTTTTGTATGTAATTACAGTACATCAGTATGTTTTGCAAAAATAAGGTTACAAATGTCTTGAGTCAGCTCATTGGTTTACCGAGCATAAGATAAATCTCATTTGACACCTTGTTATTGAGACACATTTTTATAGGCCCGTTGGTTGAATCAGCTGATATCCTTTTTCACCGTGTGGCAAGATTGTTTTCTAATTACTGATAAATTTCAGCTGGTGTCATGACATTCCATGGATTTTTGCATGTCCCTTTCTTCATATATTCATTTATTTTTCCTTGTGTCATTTCTTATTATTCCATATAGCCTAATTTCTAGACAACTTTGGTTTGATTTCTTTGTCCGTCTGTATTTCATGGGTTGTTCCTGTCATCAGGTGATAAATTCATGTCAATAACACATTTAGAAATATATTTGCTTAAAAAATTGGTGATGTATTCAAAACTTATTTCACCCACTTTATGTAATCATTATACAATTAGGTCCAGAAATATTTGAATCGTGACACAAGTTTTGGCATATGCGCTGTTTACTAGAACATATTCTAGATACATTTATATAATCTAGATGGTAAGTGTTTAGGAATTACAGCCTGAATGCATAATTTTACTGCTGTGTATATATATATATATATATATATATATATACACACACACACACACACACTGGAGATCAAAATTAGAGAACAACAACACACAATTTCCTAAATGTTAAAGTCATTGTTTAGACCTGTGTGATTATATCCTAACATGAGTAAACGGGCTTTATTTTAAGCTTATTTCATAAATTGAATTTATCACAAAGCACATAATACATATGTAAATGAGATAAATGAAAAAGAACGCTGATCAAAATTAGATAACACTTTGAGATACCTGCAAGTTATTGTTGTTAGTCTAGCACTTGGTGCTAATTTCTTTAATTTTCTGACAAACCCTATGTAACTGGCACCATAACTTTCCAGTTTGCACTGACTTTTCAAAACTGGTGTGCCATTCCAAAGTGACTGAAACCATCCAGCAGCTTGTCCAGATAAAGGCCAAAGGGGTGACCCTATATACACCATAGCAAGAGAAAGTGGTAATCCCAAGTCTGTGATTTTGAGAATGTTGCATCTTTATAACATCACATACTTTTTCAAGTCCCCAAAAAAATCTGGTCACCATCAAAACACAAATGCAAGATAGGACAGGATAACGTGGAGAGTAATTGTTTCAACACTGGAATTTCTCGCAAAGTTCAGCACTGAACAGGGTAAGGATCTGTTGCGTTACACAGTGTCACAAAGTTTAAGAGCATTTGGACTGAAAGACCGCTCTGCAGTGACCAAAGAATCAAAAGGCTAGATTCATCTTTGGTTAGGAGAATATTGTGTGGACAGAAGAGAAGGGGTCCACAGTTCATTTTACTGATGAAAGTAAGTTTAATTTATATGGGTCTGATGGGAAGTCAGTGAAAGATGGTAGAAGGGGTGTCATGGTTTGGGGAATGTTTTCTGCAGCAGGAGGTGGACCTCTCATATAGTAACATGGCAGAGTGAATGCTTGTTTGTATCAAAGCCTTCTTCAATAATAAACAGTTCCTTACTTGCTTTCATCACTCACTCAGCCATCAATGTTCATGCAGGACAATGGCCCCTGTCACACAGCAAAATGGGTAAAGCAGTCCCTTGAAACAGAAAACATTGAAGCATTGAAATGGCCAGCCCAGAGTCCTGATGTAAACCCAATAGAAAATCTCTGGAAAATCCTTGGTGACAAAGTTATGGACAAGAAACCAACAACAGTCAAAGAACTGTGGAAGAGATTGGAAGAAGAGTGGACCAAAATCACATGAGAGCAGTGTGAGAGACTAGTGATGTCCTGTGGCCGCAGATGTGCTGAAGTCATTCAAGGAAAAGGCCTATACACTTCCTACTGATTGGTGACTGTTGTTACCTTCAGAAAATTTTGTTATAATCTTTCTCTTTGCTACAGTCATTGTTTTTCTCTAATTATGATAATCACGTTTTGGGAAAAATAAAGGTGTTATGTTGATAAACATATCATTTGTAAAACACTATTCTAGTGGCTAGGTGTACCCCTTACAAAAAACCTTCAAATGTTAATTAATGTAGATTACGTGATTTCTGAAAAAAGCAAGTGATCATACATTGTTCTCTAATTTTGATCTCCAGTGTGTATACAGCATACAAAATGCAACCCAGTTTCTATATTTAACTGCAGTGAACTTGCATGTCCATTTTCTTCAACCTTTCATATCATAAGACTCTCCTGATTAAGTGTTAACTTTTGTGGTCATCCTGTGTGTCACTGTAAGATAATTACAGTTCCATCCTGACTAAATTTTTGTATTACTTTTGCTACTGTATTCTAACTGATAAGTGAAGTGCTGATGATTTTCTTGTACCTGTCACCTTTCTTCAGTAACAAAATTATTTTCTTTCTCAGGTCTTTAGACATTTCTCTTCCAAGTGGTGCTATTGCTGAAAGCATGAAATATGAAAGAGTTTTCTTTGTTAAGTACAGTACTTTTATAGTCAACTGACTGATGGACTCTTGATTAATGAACAATTAATGTTGTAGTTTGAATTTTGGCTCCATTCTCAAGACTTTCATTGTTTGCTCATTTTTACAACATAGTCTTGAATGATTTTTTTTTTAGGAAAACGTATTTTTTGGATGTGCAAATTAGCAAATCTTGTTTGTAATCAATAACCCACAGTTAATGGGGTATATTGTAGAATGGTATCTCATAGAAAATGTTCATTTGTAAAACTAAAGGTTTTCTAACAAATCTGTTTGGGTGTGCTCATGTCTGATGAGCACTGTATATAGTGCAAACCACTTACATCTCAGTGGTATTTGAACATAAAAAATACATAACTTCAGCTTTCTATTAATTCTATTTAATGACATAGAAATAATAATACTGCTGGTAATTACCCAATGGTCAGAAGTAGAGTTGAGCGCGGTTCGTGGTTCGTGGTTCTCCAGTTCGCGGCTCGAGTGATTTTGGGGCATGTTCTAGATCGAACTAGAACTCGAGCTTTTTGCAAAAGCTCGGTAGTTCTAGAAACGTTCGAGAACGGTTCTAGCAGCCAAAAAACAGCTAAATCATAGCTTGGTTTCTGCTGTAATAGTGTAAGTCACTCTGTGAATCAAACTATTATCACATTTCAGTGTATAGTGTGCGTGAACAGCGCCTTCAGATCACTGCTGTTTCTATAATGGCGATCGCCATTTTTTTTTTTTTTTTTTCTTGTCTTCCTTCCCTAAGCGCGCGCGTCTTGTGGGGCGGGCCAGCATGTCAGCCAATCCCAGACACACACACAGCTAAGTGGACTTTGAGCCAGAGAAGCAACGGCATGTGTGATAGGATCTGCATGTCACATGTCCCTGCATTATAAAACCGGACATTTTCTTCACGGACGCCATTATCTGCCTTCTGCGTCTTTGGTGTCAGACATCACTGTCGCAGCTCCGTCTTCCTGAGTCCTATAGCCGATACAGCTGTATGCGCTGCATACACAGCGTTAGACAGCTTAGGGAGAGCACTTTATAGCAGTCCTTTTAAGGGCTCCAACCGGCAGGGTCAGAGAGCCATAGGTGACAGGTCCTGCAAACAGCAACAGCGTCTGTGTAGCCCAGGTCAGGGATTTCCTACCTGCATTTCACCATTAGGAGGGAATAGAAAGGCAGGCTTCCATTCCTCTACCCAGAGCACCACAATCCTGCCACTGTACCCTCTTGTCCTCTGCACACTCCAACTGATAACTAAGCCATTATACTAGCAAACACTCAGTGTACCTAGTGGCATCCTATACGTGGCTATTGGACTTTGCTATAGTCCCACTAGTGCAAAGACATTTGCAGAGCGCGTCTGCCTGCATTGCACACTACAACTCATTCTAACCAAGCCATTATACTAGCAAACACTCAGTGTACCTAGTGGCATCCTATACGTGGCTATTGGACTTTGCTATAGTCCCACTAGTGCAAAGACATTTGCAGAGCGCGTCTGCCTGCATTGCACACTACAACTCATTCTAACCAAGCCATTATACTAGCAAACACTCAGTGTACCTAGTGGCATCCTATACGTGGCTATTGGACTTTGCTATAGTCCCACTAGTGCAAAGACATTTGCAGAGCGCGTCTGCCTGCATTGCACACTCCAACTCATTAAAACCAAGCCATTATACTAGCAAACACTCAGTGTACCTAGTGGCATCCTATACGTGGCTATTGGACTTTGCTATAGTCCCACTAGTGCAAAGACATTTGCAGAGCGCGTCTGCCTGCGTTGCACACTACAACTCATTCTAACCAAGCCATTATACTAGCAAACACTCAGTGTACCTAGTGGCATCCTATACGTGGCTATTGGACTTTGCTATAGTCCCACTAGTGCAAAGACATTTGCAGAGCGCGTCTGCCTGCGTTGCACACTACAACTCATTCTAACCAAGCCATTATACTAGCAAACACTCAGTGTACCTAGTGGCATCCTATACGTGGCTATTGGACTTTGCTATAGTCCCACTAGTGCAAAGACATTTGCAGAGCGCGTCTGCCTGCGTTGCACACTACAACTCATTCTAACCAAGCCATTATACTAGCAAACACTCAGTGTACCTAGTGGCATCCTATACGTGGCTATTGGACTTTGCTATAGTCCCACTAGTGCAAAGACATTTGCAGAGCGCGTCTGCCTGCGTTGCACACTACAACTCATTCTAACCAAGCCATTATACTAGCAAACACTCAGTGTACCTAGTGGCATCCTATACGTGGCTATTGGACTTTGCTATAGTCCCACTAGTGCAAAGACATTTGCAGAGCGCGTCTGCCTGCGTTGCACACTACAACTCATTCTAACCAAGCCATTATACTAGCAAACACTCAGTGTACCTAGTGGCATCCTATACGTGGCTATTGGACTTTGCTATAGTCCCACTAGTGCAAAGACATTTGCAGAGCGCGTCTGCCTGCGTTGCACACTACAACTCATTCTAACCAAGCCATTATACTAGCAAACACTCAGTGTACCTAGTGGCATCCTATACGTGGCTATTGGACTTTGCTATAGTCCCACTAGTGCAAAGACATTTGCAGAGCGCGTCTGCCTGCGTTGCACACTACAACTCATTCTAACCAAGCCATTATACTAGCAAACACTCAGTGTACCTAGTGGCATCCTATACGTGGCTATTGGACTTTGCTATAGTCCCACTAGTGCAAAGACATTTGCAGAGCGCGTCTGCCTGCATTGCACACTACAACTCATTCTAACCAAGCCATTATACTAGCAAACACTCAGTGTACCTAGTGGCATCCTATACGTGGCTATTGGACTTTGCTATAGTCCCACTAGTGCAAAGACATTTGCAGAGCGCGTCTGCCTGCGTTGCACACTACAACTCATTCTAACCAAGCCATTATACTAGCAAACACTCAGTGTACCTAGTGGCATCCTATACGTGGCTATTGGACTTTGCTATAGTCCCACTAGTGCAAAGACATTTGCAGAGCGCGTCTGCCTGCGTTGCACACTACAACTCATTCTAACCAAGCCATTATACTAGCAAACACTCAGTGTACCTAGTGGCATCCTATACGTGGCTATTGGACTTTGCTATAGTCCCACTAGTGCAAAGACATTTGCAGAGCGCGTCTGCCTGCGTTGCACACTACAACTCATTCTAACCAAGCCATTATACTAGCAAACACTCAGTGTACCTAGTGGCATCCTATACGTGGCTATTGGACTTTGCTATAGTCCCACTAGTGCAAAGACATTTGCAGAGCGCGTCTGCCTGCGTTGCACACTACAACTCATTCTAACCAAGCCATTATACTAGCAAACACTCAGTGTACCTAGTGGCATCCTATACGTGGCTATTGGACTTTGCTATAGTCCCACTAGTGCAAAGACATTTGCAGAGCGCGTCTGCCTGCGTTGCACACTACAACTCATTCTAACCAAGCCATTATACTAGCAAACACTCAGTGTACCTAGTGGCATCCTATACGTGGCTATTGGACTTTGCTATAGTCCCACTAGTGCAAAGACATTTGCAGAGCGCGTCTGCCTGCGTTGCACACTACAACTCATTCTAACCAAGCCATTATACTAGCAAACACTCAGTGTACCTAGTGGCATCCTATACGTGGCTATTGGACTTTGCTATAGTCCCACTAGTGCAAAGACATTTGCAGAGCGCGTCTGCCTGCGTTGCACACTACAACTCATTCTAACCAAGCCATTATACTAGCAAACACTCAGTGTACCTAGTGGCATCCTATACGTGGCTATTGGACTTTGCTATAGTCCCACTAGTGCAAAGACATTTGCAGAGCGCGTCTGCCTGCGTTGCACACTACAACTCATTCTAACCAAGCCATTATACTAGCAAACACTCAGTGTACCTAGTGGCATCCTATACGTGGCTATTGGACTTTGCTATAGTCCCACTAGTGCAAAGACATTTGCAGAGCGCGTCTGCCTGCGTTGCACACTACAACTCATTCTAACCAAGCCATTATACTAGCAAACACTCAGTGTACCTAGTGGCATCCTATACGTGGCTATTGGACTTTGCTATAGTCCCACTAGTGCAAAGACATTTGCAGAGCGCGTCTGCCTGCGTTGCACACTACAACTCATTCTAACCAAGCCATTATACTAGCAAACACTCAGTGTACCTAGTGGCATCCTATACGTGGCTATTGGACTTTGCTATAGTCCCACTAGTGCAAAGACATTTGCAGAGCGCGTCTGCCTGCGTTGCACACTACAACTCATTCTAACCAAGCCATTATACTAGCAAACACTCAGTGTACCTAGTGGCATCCTATACGTGGCTATTGGACTTTGCTATAGTCCCACTAGTGCAAAGACATTTGCAGAGCGCGTCTGCCTGCGTTGCACACTACAACTCATTCTAACCAAGCCATTATACTAGCAAACACTCAGTGTACCTAGTGGCATCCTATACGTGGCTATTGGACTTTGCTATAGTCCCACTAGTGCAAAGACATTTGCAGAGCGCGTCTGCCTGCGTTGCACACTACAACTCATTCTAACCAAGCCATTATACTAGCAAACACTCAGTGTACCTAGTGGCATCCTATACGTGGCTATTGGACTTTGCTATAGTCCCACTAGTGCAAAGACATTTGCAGAGCGCGTCTGCCTGCGTTGCACACTACAACTCATTCTAACCAAGCCATTATACTAGCAAACACTCAGTGTACCTAGTGGCATCCTATACGTGGCTATTGGACTTTGCTATAGTCCCACTAGTGCAAAGACATTTGCAGAGCGCGTCTGCCTGCGTTGCACACTACAACTCATTCTAACCAAGCCATTATACTAGCAAACACTCAGTGTACCTAGTGGCATCCTATACGTGGCTATTGGACTTTGCTATAGTCCCACTAGTGCAAAGACATTTGCAGAGCGCGTCTGCCTGCGTTGCACACTACAACTCATTCTAACCAAGCCATTATACTAGCAAACACTCAGTGTACCTAGTGGCATCCTATACGTGGCTATTGGACTTTGCTATAGTCCCACTAGTGCAAAGACATTTGCAGAGCGCGTCTGCCTGCGTTGCACACTACAACTCATTCTAACCAAGCCATTATACTAGCAAACACTCAGTGTACCTAGTGGCATCCTATACGTGGCTATTGGACTTTGCTATAGTCCCACTAGTGCAAAGACATTTGCAGAGCGCGTCTGCCTGCGTTGCACACTACAACTCATTCTAACCAAGCCATTATACTAGCAAACACTCAGTGTACCTAGTGGCATCCTATACGTGGCTATTGGACTTTGCTATAGTCCCACTAGTGCAAAGACATTTGCAGAGCGCGTCTGCCTGCGTTGCACACTACAACTCATTCTAACCAAGCCATTATACTAGCAAACACTCAGTGTACCTAGTGGCATCCTATACGTGGCTATTGGACTTTGCTATAGTCCCACTAGTGCAAAGACATTTGCAGAGCGCGTCTGCCTGCGTTGCACACTACAACTCATTCTAACCAAGCCATTATACTAGCAAACACTCAGTGTACCTAGTGGCATCCTATACGTGGCTATTGGACTTTGCTATAGTCCCACTAGTGCAAAGACATTTGCAGCACGTCTGCCTGCGTTGCACACTCCAACTAATTATAACTAAGTTGCATTGTCAGGGATATTTATTCTTTATTATTCTGCTGTTAATAAAGCTAGACCACCACTGCAATCTTCACCACCTCTCAATTTTTACTACCACATTTTCAGTCCACAATCTTGTCGCAATCAACATGAGTGGCAAAATGACAGATGCTGGTGGTAAGGGGAAGAGGCGTGGTGGAAAAGGCAAAAAAGGTTTTGTCCGTGGGGAAGGTGGCAAAGCTCCATTATCATCTGCTGAAGATAGACCATCTACCAGCAAAAGTAAGATGTCTACTACTTACCGTGGACAATCCGATGTGCTCCCTTTTTTACGGACACGAACAACAGGAAGAAAGGTAGATGATGGGCAAAAAAGGAAAATGCTTGAATGGATCTCAAGTGGTCCAACAAGTGCCCTCTCAGCCACTTCAAGTACCGCATCCAAAAAACACCAGTCCTCTGAGTTGTCATCCCAATCACACTTGATTTCTCCCAGCTCTGAAGTCTCCATCAGCCCTGCACAGTATGGTGGAACTGAGATGGCTGAGTCTGCAGAGCTGTTCAGTCACACTATAGCCTGGGAATCAGAGGTCTGCTCCCAAGCTACAGTGAGTACAGAACAGGAAATGGTCTGCAGTGATGCCCAGAACCTTTGTGACTCAGATTCAGGCCGTGAGGACCAAGTTTCTGAGCATAATGTTGACCCTTTGTCACAAACTGTAACACCTGTGGTTATAGACAATGAGGAACATACTGATGAAGATGAGACGCAGATACCCGATTGGGATGACAACTTAAATATTCCGTCAGGGCAAGAAGAGGCTCGGTCTGAGGGGGAGGGGAGTGCAAACACAACAATTGATGATGACGTTCTAGATCCCACCTACTGTCAACCCCCAGTCAGGCACTCGAGGAGGTCAACAGAGGCGGTGGAGGAGGATGCAACCGACGACGAAGTTACCTTGCGCCTTCCTGGACAGAGTCGGAGCACTGGTAGCACGTCTACAACTGCATCCTCAGCCACCACTCTGCCTATGAGCATTATTCGGGGTGGATCAACAGGTCGCATGGCCTCTAAGCCTTGCCTAGCCTGGTCCTTTTTTCACATCGAAAAAGATCGCCCAACTCATGTGATATGTAACATTTGTCATGATTCTCTTAGTAGAGGTCAAAAGCTCAGCAGTTTGACAACTTCTTCCATGAATCGTCACATGAATAAATATCATAAGTCCCGGTGGGAAGCTCACCGTGCTGCAATGCGGCCTAGCGGAGCGAACCATCCACCGCCCGCCCCTTCCACTGCATCCGCGCGCTCTTCATCTTCTAGGACTGTGGGGACAGCTGCCACACCTGTTTTTCCACGCAAAACTTCCACCACTGTAACCGCAACAGGCAGTTTGCTTGTAAGGTCGTCAGTTGGTTTGGAAGGGGAAACAAGTGAGTGTGTACAGCTCTCTCAGACATCGATAGCACCAACGTTGGATGAAGGCAACATCATGTCTCCGCCTGCACTTTCCTCACAAACCTGCATTTTTCCAGGGACACCCTACTCAACACCGTCTACACACAGCAGCCAGATCTCTGTCCCTCAGATGTGGTCAAATAAAAGGCCACTTCCTCCGACCCATGACAAAGCTAAGAGGTTGACTCTATCCCTCTGTAAGCTGTTGGCTACCGAAATGCTGCCTTTCCGCCTAGTGGACACACAGGATTTTAGAGACCTTATGTCTGTCGCTGTGCCCCAGTACCAGATGCCTAGTCGCCACTACTTCTCTAAGAAAGGTGTGCCCGCGCTACACCAGCATGTCGCACACAACATCACCGCTTCCTTGAGAAACTCTGTGTGTGAACGGGTGCATTTCACCACCGATACTTGGACCAGTAAGCATGGACAGGGACGTTACATGTCGCTGACTGGGCACTGGGTAACTATGGTGATAGATGGTGAAGGGTCTGCTGCACAAGTCTTGCCATCCCCACGACTTGTGTGTCAATCCTCTGTCTGTCCAAGTTCCGCCACTGCTTCTGCATCCTCCACCTCATCTGGGTCCTCCACCTCCGCCCCAAGCCTGCCTGGTCAGGCCACCAGCGTTCTCACTGCGCAGAAGGAATCACGCACCCCTCATTACTATGCTGGCAGCAGAGCGCAACGGCATCAGGCGGTCTTTAGCTTGACATGTCTTGGTAATAAGAGTCACACAGCTGAGGAGTTGTGGTCAGCTTTGCGGTCCGAGTTTAATAAATGGTTGTCTCCACTCAAACTGCAGCCTGGTAAGGCCGTGTGCGACAATGCTGCAAACCTGGGTGCGGCACTTCGCCTGGGCAAGGTGACACACGTACCTTGTATGGCTCACGTGTTGAACCTTGTCGTGCAGCAATTTTTAACACACTATCCCGGCCTAGATGGCCTTCTGAACAGGGCACGAAAACTGTCAGCTCACTTCCGCCGTTCAAGCGCCGCAGCAGAGCGACTTGCATCGCTCCAGAAGTCTTTCGGCCTGCCGGTTCATCGCCTGAAATGCGATGTGGCGACACGCTGGAATTCAACTCTCCACATGTTACAGCGACTGTGGCAGCACCGCAGAGCCCTGGTGCAATACGTCATGACGTATAGCCTGGGCCAACGAGATGCAGAGGTGGGGCAGATCACCCTGATGGAGTGGTCTCAGATCAAGGACCTATGCACCCTTCTGCACAGTTTCGACATGGCGACGAATATGTTTAGCGCTGACAATGCCATTATCAGCATGACGATTCCAGTCATTTACATGCTGGAGCACACGCTAAACACTATTCGGAGTCAGGGGGTGGGACAACATGAAGGGGAGGAACTACAGGAGGATTCATATGCGCAAGGGACAACAACATCACGAAGGTCCAGACGTTCATCATCACCAACGCAGCAGGCATGGGACCATGGGGGACAGGGATCGACAAGGGCGCATAGTAGCAGGCGAAATGTTGAGCAAGGTGCAGGAGAACATGAAGAAATGGAGGACGAACTGTCCATGGACATGGAAGACTCAGCGGATGAGGGAGACCTTGGTCAAATTTCAGTTGAAAGAGGTTGGGGTCAGATGTCAGAGGAAGAAAGAACGGGTAGCACCTCTATGCCACAAACACAGCATGGACTTGGTCCGCATGGCTGCGCAAGACACATGAGTGCCTTTTTGTTGCACTACCTCCAACATGACAGTCGTATTGTCAAAATTAGAAGTGATGATGACTACTGGATTGCCACACTATTAGATCCCCGGTACAAGTCCAAATTTTGTGACATAATTCCAGCCATAGAAAGGGACGCACGTATGCAGGAGTATCAGCAGAAGCTGTTACTAGATCTTAGCTCGGCTTTTCCACCAAACAACCGTGCAGGTGCAGGGAGTGAATCTCCCAGTTGTAACTTGACAAACATGGGACGGTCTCGTCATCTTCAACAGTCTACCCGTACCAGTAGGACCTTTTCTGGTGCCGGTAACAGCAATTTTATGGAATCTTTTCATAATTTTTTTAGACCCTCTTTTGCAAGGCCACCAGAGACAACAAGTCTGACACATAGTCAACGGCTGGAGAGGATGATACAGGAGTATCTCCAAATGAACATCGATGCCATGACTGTGCAACTGGAGCCTTGCTCCTTTTGGGCTTCAAACCTACAAAAATGGCCAGAGCTCGCAACTTACGCCTTGGAGATTTTGTCGTGTCCAGCTGCCAGCGTTGTCTCTGAACGTGTATTCAGTGCTGCTGGGTGTGTGCTGACAGATAAGCGCACGCGTCTGTCCAGTGACAATGTGGACAGACTGACGTTCATCAAAATGAACAAGTCATGGATCCAGAAGGAATTTACTACCCCTGTGTCATCCTGGGGAGAGTAAATGCTTGTGGATTTGGAATGTGCTTGATGCAAATCAAAACATCCTGTTTGCAACTAGGGCACAAGTCCTGCCACTGATGGGGTGTCTGTGTGCCCAATTTGGGGAAAAAAGGTAGACTCCGCTTGGAGTAACCCTTGCTTGCTGTGTTTTTAAAAGAAGCCAAGATGAACAGAGCTGGGATCAGGAAAGACTTTGCTACCTACCCCGGTGTCATCCTGTGGACGGCTAAGAATAGCGTATTTTTGAATGTGCTTGATGCAAATCAAAACATCCTGTTTGCAACTAGGGCCCAAGTGCTGCCACTGATGGGGTGGGTGTCTGTGTGGCCCAATTTTTGGAAAAAAGGGAGACTCCGCTTGGAGTAACCCTTGCTTACATTGTTTTTAAAAGAAGCCAAGATGAACAAGTCATGGGTCAGCAAAGACTTTGCTACCTACCCCGGTGTCATCCTGGGGACGGCTAAGAATAGCGTATTTTTGAATGTGCTTGATGCAAATCAAAACATCCTGTTTGCAACTAGGGCCCAAGTGCTGCCACTGATGGGGTGGGTGTCTGTGTGGCCCAATTTTTGGAAAAAAGGGAGACTCCGCTTGGAGTAACCCTTGCTTACATTGTTTTTAAAAGAAGCCAAGATGAACAAGTCATGGGTCAGCAAAGACTTTGCTACCTACCCCGGTGTCATCCTGGGGACGGCTAAGAATAGCGTATTTTTGAATGTGCTTGATGCAAATCAAAACATCCTGTTTGCAACTGGGGCCCAAGTGCTGCCACTGATGGGGTGGGTGTCTGTGTGGCCCAATTTTTGGAAAAAAGGGAGACTCCGCTTGGAGTAACCCTTGCTTGCTGTGTTTTTAAAAGAAGCCAAGATGAACAGAGCTGGGATCAGGAAAGACTTTGCTACCTACCCCGGTGTCATCCTGTGGACGGCTAAGAATAGCGTATTTTTGAATGTGCTTGATGCAAATCAAAACATCCTGTTTGCAACTAGGGCCCAAGTGCTGCCACTGATGGGGTGGGTGTCTGTGTGGCCCAATTTTTGGAAAAAAGGGAGACTCCGCTTGGAGTAACCCTTGCTTACATTGTTTTTAAAAGAAGCCAAGATGAACAAGTCATGGGTCAGCAAAGACTTTGCTACCTACCCCGGTGTCATCCTGGGGACGGCTAAGAATAGCGTATTTTTGAATGTGCTTGATGCAAATCAAAACATCCTGTTTGCAACTAGGGCCCAAGTGCTGCCACTGATGGGGTGGGTGTCTGTGTGGCCCAATTTTTGGAAAAAAGGGAGACTCCGCTTGGAGTAACCCTTGCTTGCTGTGTTTTTAAAAGAAGCCAAGATGAACAGAGCTGGGATCAGGAAAGACTTTGCTACCTACCCCGGTGTCATCCTGTGGACGGCTAAGAATAGCGTATTTTTGAATGTGCTTGATGCAAATCAAAACATCCTGTTTGCAACTAGGGCCCAAGTGCTGCCACTGATGGGGTGGGTGTCTGTGTGGCCCAATTTTTGGAAAAAAGGGAGACTCCGCTTGGAGTAACCCTTGCTTACATTGTTTTTAAAAGAAGCCAAGATGAACAAGTCATGGGTCAGCAAAGACTTTGCTACCTACCCCGGTGTCATCCTGGGGACGGCTAAGAATAGCGTATTTTTGAATGTGCTTGATGCAAATCAAAACATCCTGTTTGCAACTAGGGCCCAAGTGCTGCCACTGATGGGGTGGGTGTCTGTGTGGCCCAATTTTTGGAAAAAAGGGAGACTCCGCTTGGAGTAACCCTTGCTTACATTGTTTTTAAAAGAAGCCAAGATGAACAAGTCATGGGTCAGCAAAGACTTTGCTACCTACCCCGGTGTCATCCTGGGGACGGCTAAGAATAGCGTATTTTTGAATGTGCTTGATGCAAATCAAAACATCCTGTTTGCAACTAGGGCCCAAGTGCTGCCACTGATGGGGTGGGTGTCTGTGTGGCCCAATTTTTGGAAAAAAGGGAGACTCCGCTTGGAGTAACCCTTGCTTGCTGTGTTTTTAAAAGAAGCCAAGATGAACAGAGCTGGGATCAGGAAAGACTTTGCTACCTACCCCGGTGTCATCCTGTGGACGGCTAAGAATAGCGTATTTTTGAATGTGCTTGATGCAAATCAAAACATCCTGTTTGCAACTAGGGCCCAAGTGCTGCCACTGATGGGGTGGGTGTCTGTGTGGCCCAATTTTTGGAAAAAAGGGAGACTCCGCTTGGAGTAACCCTTGCTTACATTGTTTTTAAAAGAAGCCAAGATGAACAAGTCATGGGTCAGCAAAGACTTTGCTACCTACCCCGGTGTCATCCTGGGGACGGCTAAGAATAGCGTATTTTTGAATGTGCTTGATGCAAATCAAAACATCCTGTTTGCAACTAGGGCCCAAGTGCTGCCACTGATGGGGTGGGTGTCTGTGTGGCCCAATTTTTGGAAAAAAGGGAGACTCCGCTTGGAGTAACCCTTGCTTGCTGTGTTTTTAAAAGAAGCCAAGATGAACAGAGCTGGGATCAGGAAAGACTTTGCTACCTACCCCGGTGTCATCCTGTGGACGGCTAAGAATAGCGTATTTTTGAATGTGCTTGATGCAAATCAAAACATCCTGTTTGCAACTAGGGCCCAAGTGCTGCCACTGATGGGGTGGGTGTCTGTGTGGCCCAATTTTTGGAAAAAAGGGAGACTCCGCTTGGAGTAACCCTTGCTTACATTGTTTTTAAAAGAAGCCAAGATGAACAAGTCATGGGTCAGCAAAGACTTTGCTACCTACCCCGGTGTCATCCTGGGGACGGCTAAGAATAGCGTATTTTTGAATGTGCTTGATGCAAATCAAAACATCCTGTTTGCAACTAGGGCCCAAGTGCTGCCACTGATGGGGTGGGTGTCTGTGTGGCCCAATTTTTGGAAAAAAGGGAGACTCCGCTTGGAGTAACCCTTGCTTACATTGTTTTTAAAAGAAGCCAAGATGAACAAGTCATGGGTCAGCAAAGACTTTGCTACCTACCCCGGTGTCATCCTGGGGACGGCTAAGAATAGCGTATTTTTGAATGTGCTTGATGCAAATCAAAACATCCTGTTTGCAACTAGGGCCCAAGTGCTGCCACTGATGGGGTGGGTGTCTGTGTGGCCCAATTTTTGGAAAAAAGGGAGACTCCGCTTGGAGTAACCCTTGCTTGCTGTGTTTTTAAAAGAAGCCAAGATGAACAGAGCTGGGATCAGGAAAGACTTTGCTACCTACCCCGGTGTCATCCTGGGGACGGTTAAGAATAGCGTATTTTTGAATGTGCTTGATGCAAATCTAGCTGTGAAGTGTACAACTGGGGCCCAAGTGCTGCCACTGAAGGGGTGGGTGTGTGTGGGGCCCAATTTTTGGAAAAAAGGGAGACTCCGCTTGGAGTAACCCTTGCTTGCTGTGTTTTTAAAAGAAGCCAAGATGAACAGAGCTGGGATCAGGAAAGACTTTGCTACCTACCCCGGTGTCATCCTGGGGACGGATAAGAATGGCGTATTTTTGAATGTGCTTGATGCAAATCTAGCTGTGAAGTGTACAACTGGGGCACAACTGCTGCCACTGAAGGGGTGGGTGTGTGGGGCCCAATTTTTGGAAAAAAGGGAGACTCCGCTTGGAGTCACCTTGCGGTGTTTTACATGACTTTAGAAGGGCGTGCCATGCCTATATCTGTGTGTCCTCCTCTTTTTCCTTGTCCAGCTGTTTTGTTTTCGCATGAGTACATGTCCTTGTCACTTTCCCATGTGTTTGTGTTGTGTTGTGAGTTGTTTGTCACCTTTTGGACACCTTTGAGGGTGTTTTCTAGGTGTTTTACTGTGTTTGTGATTGCCTGCCATTGTTTCCTATGGGCTCGAGTTCGGTTCGTCGAACGTTCGACGAGCCGAACTCGAGCCAGACCCCCCGTTCGGCGAACCGCCTCGAGCCGAACCGGGACCGGTTCGCTCATCTCTAGTCAGAAGATAAGTGGAAGAATAGAACCTGGCAGATTTTATTTCTTACATTGGTATCTTTACTGATAGCTTAACCTGTCTTTTGAAGATAAATTCATTCTTTAGCTATGACTTGTTAAAAACATGTTAGTGCTATATTTCAACAAATTCTGTGAACAGAAAAGAAAAAATACATTGGCTTACTTCCAACTTACTATCAAATTGTAATTTTAATGCAGCCAGCAAATATTCCCAAATGGATTAAACTTGGGTTTAGCTCTCATCAGAAAGTACAGCAAACTGCCACCATGAAACAGTGGCAACACTAAAATAGTAGAAAATATGTATTCTATCAGTACAAGCTTGAATGCTTTTCTATAAGTGCCATGTAAAAGGCATACACTAATGTGGAAGAATACAATGACAAGATGTCAACTCCTTTGACTGCCTTTTGGAATTTTTACTTTTTGGAAACTTACCGTAATTTCAATGTTTAAAGTTTACCTGGCCTCTATTATTTATTAGTCTTTTTATATTCTTGGTAGAACTTGGTATATTTTCTTTTGTTAACATTTTGGAGGGAAATTGTATTTGCATCGAAGTTACTTGATGATAAAAGAATGTTCCCTATTATACTCTGAGGTCTCTCAAGAACATAGAGCATAGTAAATATCTACCTACTACTGCAGTTCACTGTCTAGTGTTCAACAAATGTCCTAATATCGTCTTCTGCGCTCTTAATTTGGCACTGAGGCTAAGCAGTTTTAGATGATATGACTGCCTCACTCACTGTGCCCAAGTGCAAGTCAACACCTCTCATCTGTAATGATATCACAATGTAGTTTGTGAAATATGAGGTCTACTTATTGCAAGAATCTAAGCACTAACTAAAAGATCATGGAAGAACAAGAGAGAGGAGATGCAGAGCACCGAATGTTATTCTGAAGAATTCAATTTTTTTTTAACATATGTCAGTTCTTAATAACATAGTATGTTTGGAGTCATTGTTCTGCTAGTGAATTGATTTGGAGTTGATAAGATACTTCCCTCATGGTATTGCATGATGGAACAATATCTGTCCATATTTTTCAGCATTGAAAACACCATTAATCCTCACCAAATACCCAATTCCATTTTCTGAAATTTGTCATGGGCAGTTGTGCACGATGCCCACCCGGAAGGACTAGCAGGCAGAGGCTTGTCAGGCGAAAAATCTGGGTGTCGAAATCGAAGGCAAAGTCATCAAGCAGGTGGGTACTCAGGAAAAGAAACCAAAGAAAAAAAACCATTGAGCCCAATAAAGAGCTTTTAAGATAATTGTCAATTTTCCTTTGATCCCTTGAAAAAGAGGCATCTACATATTAAACAGCAGTAATTCCCAAACCCTTTTTCCAATTCGGATGTGAATATCCCTCAAATTAAAGCTGAGAGTCTGTTCTTAAACCCCTTCAGCCCCGGGGCACTTTCCGTTTTTGTGTTTTTGTTTTTTGCTCCCCTTCTTCCAAGAGCCGTAACATTTTTATTTTTCCGTCAATCTTGCCATATGAGGGCTTGTTTTTTGCGGGACAAGTTGTACTTTTAAATGAAACCATAAGTTTTACCATATGGTGTACTGAAAAACAGCAAAAAAATTCCAAATGCAGAAAAATTGCAAAAAAGTGTGATGGCACAATAGTTTTTGGGATGTTTTATTCACGTTGTTCACTATATGGTAAAACTAATATGTGGGAATGATGCCTGAGGTCGGTGCGAGTTTGTAGACACCACACATGTATAGGTTTACTTGTATCTAAGGGGTTAAAAAAATTCACAAGTTTGTCCAATAAAAGTGGTGCACGTTTTGCGCCATTTTCTGAAACACGTAGCGTTCTTATTTTTTGGGATCTATGGCTCAGTGATGGCTTGTTTTTTGCGTCTCGAGCTGACGTTTCTAATGGTACCATTTTTGTGCAGATGCTATGTTTTGATCGCCTGTTATTGCATTTTGCGTAAAACTTGCGGTGACCAAAAAACGTAATTTTGGCGTTTGGAATTTTTATGCCACTATGCCGTTTACCAATAAGATTAATTGATTTTATATTTTGATAGATCGGGCATTTCTGAACGCGGCCATACCAAATATGTGTATATTTATTTATTTTTTAACCCTTTAATTTTCAATGGGGGAAAGGGGGGTGATTTGAACTTTTAGGTTTTTTGGGTTTTTTTTATTTTTTAAAACTTCTTTTTTTACTTTTTTTTTTAATTTTACTAGTCCCCCTAGGGGGCTATAGCGATCAGCAATCCGATCGTTCTTATCTATCTGCTGATCACAGCTATACAGCTGTAAACAGCAGATTCAGTCACTTTCTGTTTCTCTCTGCTCGCGGCCGAGGGAAAACGAAAGTGAAACTTAATAGCTGCAGGCGTCATCGCATGACCCTGTGCTACGATGGCAACCACCGATGATCACGCACGTGACTTCCGGTGGGGGCGGCGGTAAGTAAAAAACATGGCCGCGCGCATTTAGATCTTGCTGCCAGACTTTGGCAGCAAGATTTAAGGGGTTAATGGCCGCAGGTGGAAGCAGTTGAAAACAGCTGATATGTGTGCCGACCGCCGCCGCCTGCCCGTGGCAGGAGGCGGGGCTTAACGGGACACGCTCTTTGACGGATATATCCGTCCATGGTCGTGAAGGGGTTAAGCCCATATTGATTATATAAATGCATCTAGAATATGTTCTGGTAAACAGTGTATATGCCAAAACTTGTGTCCTTAGCAGTCAAGCAATGTCACATTTTCAATTTTTCCAATTTTTCATATGGCAATTTGTATTTTTCATTTCTTTATGTATTATAGAGCAGTTATGCTTATTCATATTTCTCTGAATTTGGTGTATAGCTTTCAATTTATATAAATTTCTCATTACTACACATAACTTAATTTATAGACATCCATGGTCTGATTCCTTTGCCGGTATAAATAAGATAGGTGGTTATTGATATTTTGTAAAGATTTTATGTCAAAGCACCTCTTGCAATATATTTACTAAAAAAGTTTGTGATGTGATCAATACTCAGTTCACCCACTGTGTATATATATATATATATATATATATATATAGTTAGATATATTATATAATATATATATATATATATATATATATATATATATATATATATTGTTAGATATATTATATATAATATTACATATAATATAATATTATATATAATTGTAGATTCACATTGAAGGTATCACAACTATGAATTAAAACATGCGTAATGAAATACTTAAAAAAGTGTGAAATAACTGAAAATATGTCTAATATTCTAGGTTCTTCAAAGTAGCCACCTTTTGCTTTCATTACTACTTTGCACACTCTTGGCATTCTCTTGATGAGCATCAAGAGGTAGTCACCGGAAATGGTTTTCCAACAGTCTTGAAGGAGTTCCCAGAGATGCTTAGCACTTGTTGGCCCTTTTGTGTTCACTCTGCGGTCCAGCTCACCCCAAACCATCTCGATTGGGTTCAAGTCTGGGGACTGTGGAGACCAAGTCATCTGACTTAGCACCCCATCACTCTCCTTCTTAGTTAAATAGCCCTTACACAGCCTGGAGGTGTGTTTGGGGTCATTATCCTGTTGAAAAATAAATGATGGTCCAACTAAATGCAAACCGGATGGAATAGCACGCCACTGCAAGATGCTGTGGTAACCATGCTGGTTCAGTATGCCTTCAATTTTAAATAAATCCCCAACAGAGTCACCAGCAAAGCACCCCCACACCATCACACCCCCTCCTCCATGCTTCACGGTGGGAACCAGCTACGTAGAGTCCATCCGTTCAAATCAAACAATGTATAAAATCAACGTGGAAAGGTCCAGCAGGAATGGAGACTTCAGGTATTGTGATTAAAATCCCAAATTTATTGCAAATGGATTAAAAAAATTTCCAGAGTTCAATAGCAAGGTGCAGACATCACGCTGAACAGACTACGTGTTTCTTTGGAGACAATATGCCGCCTTCTTCACGGTCTCAAGCTGAAGACCGGGAAGAAGGCGGCATATTGTCTCCACTGAAATGCGTAGTCTGTTCAGCGTGATGTCTGCACTTTGCTATTGAACTCTGGAAACTTTTTTAATCCATTTGCAATAAATTTTGGATTTTAATCACAATACCTGAAATCTCCATTCCTGCTGGACCTTTCCACGATGAATATATATATATATATATATATATCTATGTATATATATATATATATATATATATATGTATATATATAAAAAAAAGTACATGTATATATATCGATATTTATATACTACTCAAAAAAATTAAGTGAACACTAAAATACCATTGTGTTGTTTAAGTGTTCCGTTTATTTTTCTGAGTAGTATATATAGTGTATATACCGTATTTTTCGGACTATAAGACGCACCTGACCATAAGATGCACCCTGGTTTTAGAGAAGGAAAATAGGAAAATAAAATTTTAAGCAAAAAATGTGGTCATGACACACTGTTATGGGGCGAGGATCTGCTGCTGACACTATTATGGGGGTAGTATCCCCAAATTCTCTACTAAGGTACCCCATCCTGGTAATGATCTTCCTGCCTCGTGTATATATTTATGTCCCTCATCCTGGTATAGCCCCATCTTGCTATATACTGCACCCTGGTATGTGCTCCCATCCTGCTATATACGCCATCATCCTGCTCATATACGCCATCATCCTGGTCATATACCCCCATCATCCTGCTCATATACCCCCATCATCCTGCTCATATACCCCCATCATCCTGCTCATGTACACCCATCATCCTGCTATATGCCATCATTCTGTTCATATACTCCCATCATCCTGGTATATGGCCCCATCATCCTGCTCATATACCCCCATCATCCTGCTATATGCCATCATTCTGTTCATATACTCCCATCATCCTGAAATATGGCCCCATCCTGGTCATATACCCCATCATCCTGCTATATGCCATCATCCTGCTCATATACCCCCATCCTGCGGCACACACACAAAAATAAATAAACGTTTACACTCACCTTTCCTCGTTCCACGCAGCATCGCTCCTCCTCCTGTTTGTGCCGGCAGTGCTGTGTTGAGCCTGCCACGTTCCCTGCAGCACTGCGATGTATTGTCCTCCAGTCTGCCAGCGCAGCTGTGAAGACACACGCGCGCACAGCGATGACCTTATTGCTGTGAGCACCGCTAGTCTCCAATTCACAAAGCGCGGCAGGCAGACTGGAGGACATCGTGATGCTGCAGGGGAACGGTAAGTACATTGATTCACTGCACCCCGCGCTGATGATGATGCGTGGGGGGGAGTGAATACAGCCGAGCATGATCACGACAGGCTGTAGTTGCCAGGGGTGATCACGGCTGGCTGTTAATTATGCGCGCGTCCTCGCCCATCATCCCGCCCACCTATCAGCCCCGGCTTCAGCGCTGAGAGATGGGCGGAAGGATGGGCGTGCATATGTAATAAGCGGGCCCACGTGGTCACGGCAGGTGCTGCTGCTGCCTGCTTGTGCCCCCGATGACCCACTCCACCGCAGCACCCTCATTCCCCGCAGCCATGCACTACATTCAGACCATTAGACTCACCCCCCACTTTCCCCCAACATTTGGGGGAAAAAAAGTGCGTCTTATGGTCCGAAAAATACGGT
This sequence comes from Anomaloglossus baeobatrachus, assembly GCF_048569485.1. Taxonomy (NCBI): domain Eukaryota; kingdom Metazoa; phylum Chordata; class Amphibia; order Anura; family Aromobatidae; genus Anomaloglossus; species Anomaloglossus baeobatrachus. The sequence continues at coordinate 229,748,263 of NC_134353.1, read as the reverse complement.
ATATATATATATATATATATATATATATATATATATATATATATGTATACAGTCATATGAAAAAGTTTGGGCACCCCTATTAATGTTAACCTTTTTTCTTTATAAAAATTTGGGTTTTTGCAACAGCTATTTCAGTTTCATATATCTAATAACTGATGTACTGAGTAATATTTATGGATTGAAATGAGGTTTATTGTACTAACAGAAAATGTGCAATCCGCGCATTTAAACAAAATTTGACCGGTGCAAAAGTATGGGCACCCTTATCAATTTCTTGATTTGAACACTCCTAACTACTTTTTACTGACTTTCTAAAGCAATAAATTGGTTTTGTAACCTCATTGAGCTTTGAACTTCATAGGTAGGTGTATCCAATCATGAGAAAAGGTATTTAAGGTGGCCACTTGCAAGTTGTTCTCCTATTTGACTCTCCTATGAAGTGTGGCATCATGGACTCCTCAAAACAACTATTAAATGATCTGAAAACAAAGATTATTCAACATAGTTGTTCAGGGGAAGGATACAAAAAGTTGTCTCAGAGATTTAAACTTTTAGTTTACACTGTGAGGAACATAGTAAGGAAATGGAAGAACACAGGTACAGTTCTTGTTAAGCCCAGAGGTGTCAGGCCAAGAAAAATATCAGAAAGGCAGAGAAGAAGAATGGTGAGAACAGTCAACGACAATCCACAGACCACCTCCATAGACCTGCAGCATCATCTTGCTGCAGATGGTGTCACTGTGTACAAGGAGAAGCTGTATGGGAGAGTGATGCGAAAGAAGCCGTTTCTGCAAGCACGCCACAAACAGAGTCGCCTGAGGTATGCAAAAGCACATTTGGACAAGCCAGTTACATTATGGAAGAAGGTTCTGTGGACTGATGAAACAAAGATTGAGTTGTTTGGTCATACAAAAAGGCGTTATGCATGGAGGCAAAAAAAACACGACATTCCAAGAAAAGCACTTGCTACCCACAGTAAAATTTGGTGGAGGTTCCATCATGCTTTGGGGCTGTGTGGCCAATGTCGGCACAGGGAATCTTGTTAAAGTTGAGGGTTGCATGGATTCAACTCAGTATCAGCAGATTCTTGACAATAATGTGCAAGAATCAGTGACGAAGTTGAAGTTACGCAGGGGATGGATATTTCAGCAAGACAATGATCCAAAACACTGCTCCAAATCTACTCAGGCATTCATGCAGAGGAACAATTACAATGTTCTGGAATGGCCATCCCAGTCCCCAGACCTGAATATCATTGAAAATCTGTGGGATGATTTGAAGCATGCTGTCCATGCTCGGCGACCATCAAACTTAACTGAACTGGAATTGTTTTGTAAACAGGAATTGTCAAATATACCTTCATCCAGGATTCAGGAACTCATTAAAAGCTACAGGAAGCGACTAGAGGCTGTTATTTTTGCAAAAGGAGGATCTACAAAATATTAATGTCATTTTTATGTTGAGGTGCCCATACTTTTGCACCGGTGAAATTTTGTTTAAATGCGGATTGCACATTTTCTGTTAGTACAATAAACCTCATTTCAATCCAGAAATATTACTCAGTCCATCAGTTATTAGATATATGAAACTGAAATAACTGTTTCAAAAACCCAAATTGTTATAAAGAAAAAAGGTTAACATTAATAGGGGTGCCCAAACGTTTTCATATTTCTGTATATATATATATATATATATATATATATATATATATATATACAGTCATGGCGAAAAGTTTTAAGAATGCTACAAATATTAATTTTTACAAAGTCTACTGCTTAAGTTTTTCTAATGGCAATTTGCATATACTCCAGAATGTCATAAAGAGTGATCAGCTTAACAGCAATTACTTGCAAAGTCAATATTGGCTAAGAAAATGAACTTTAACCCCCAAAACACATTTCAACATCATTGCATTCCTGCCTTAAAAGGAGCAGCTAACATTGTTTTAGTGATTGTTCCATTAACACAGGTGTGGGTGTTGATAAGGACAGGGCTGGCGATCAATCAGTCATGATTAAGTAAGAATGACACCACTGGACACTTTAAAAGGAGGCCGGTGCTTGGTATCATTGTTTCTCTTCAGTTAACCATGGTTATCTCTAAAGAAACACGTGCAGCCATAATTGCTCTGCACAAAAATGGCCTAACAGGGAAGAGTATCGCAGCTACAAAGATTGCACCTCAGTCAACAATCTATCGCATCATCAAGAACTTCAAGGAGAGAGCTTCCATTGTTGCCAAAAAGGCTCCAGGGCGCCCAAGAAGGACCAGCAAATGTCAGGACCGTATCTTAAAACTGTTTCAGCTGCGGGATCGGACTACCAGCAGTGCCGAGCTAGCTCAACAATGGCAGCAGGCTGGTGTGAGTGCTTCTGCACGCACTGTGAGGCGGAGACTCTTTGAGCAAGGCCTGGTTTCAAGGAGGGCAGCAAAGAAGCCACTTCTCTCCAGAAAAAACATCAGGGACCGACTGATATTCTGCAAAAGGTACAGGGAGTGGACTGCTGAGGACTGGGGTAAAGTCATTTTCTCAGATGAATCCCCTTTTCGATTGTTTGGGACATCTGGAAAACAGCTTATTAGGAGAAGAAGAGGTGAGCGCTACCACCAGTCTTGTCTCATGCCAACTGTTAAGGATCCTGAAACGATTCATGTGTGGGGTTGCTTCTCAGCCAAGGGAATCGGCTCACTCACAGTCTTGCCTAAAAACACAGCAATGAAGAAAGAATGGTACCAGAATGTCCTCCAAGAGCAACTTCTCCCAACTGTCCAAGAGCAGTTTGGCGCCCAACAATGCCTTTTCCAGCATGATGGAGCACCTTGCCATAAAGCAAAGGTGATCACTAAATGGCTCATGGAACAAAACATAGAGATTTTGGGTCCATGGCCTGGAAACTCCCCAAATCTTAATCCCATTGAGAACTTGTGGGCAATCATCAAGAGACGGGTGGACAAACAAAAACCAACAAATTCTGGCAAAATGCAAGCATTGCTTATGCAAGAATGGACAGCTATCAGTCAGGATTTGGTCCAGAAGTTAATTGAGAGCATGCCAGGTAGAATTGCAGAGGTCCTGAAGAAGAAGGGTCAACACTGCAAATATTGACTTGCTGCATTAACTCATTCTGTCAATATAACCTTTTGGTACTCATAATATGATTGCAATTATATTTCTGTATGTGATGTAAACATCAGACAAACACAATTAAAAACCAGAGGGCAACAGATCATGTGAAAATATAATTTTGGTGACATTCTCAAAACTTTTGGCCATGTATATATATATATATATATATATATATATATAATGTGTGTGTATTTATATATACAGTATATTAGCTGTACTACCCGGCTTCGCCCGGGTTAATAACTGCTGTTAACAAAATAGAATGTATTAACAATAATGTATTCTGCACACAAAAACCGCAAAACAGATAGAAATGTAATTATTAAATTGTTGCCTATATTAGCCAATCAGAGCTCAGATTAATTAACTGTAGCAAAATAGCAGCTAAGCAGTGATTGGTTGCTATTGGCAGCCTGATAAATCTCCAGGCAACAGACAGCCCTTCCCCTGACAGTATATATTAGCTCACACATACACATATAGACAGGTCATGTGACTGACAGCTGCCGGATTTCCTATATGGTACATTTGTTGTTCTTGTAGTTTGGCTGCTTATTAATCAGATTTTTATTTTTGAAGGATAATACCAGACTTGTGTGTGTTTTAGGGCGATTAAGTGGTGAGGTTGGTGTGTGTGTGGTGAGATGTGTGCTGAGGGTGATATATGTGTTCAAGCACGTGGTAGTGTGTGGCGCATTTTGTGTGTGTGTTCATATCCCCGAGTGTGGCGAGTGTCCCATGTCGAGGCCCCACCTTAGTAACTGTATGGTATATACTCTTTGGCGCCATCGCTCTCATTCTTTAAGTCCCCCTTGTTCACATCTGGCAGCTGTCAATTTGCCCCCAACACTTTTTGTTTCACTTTATCCCCATTATGTAGATAGGGGCAAAATTGATTGGTAAATTGGAACGCGCGGGGTTAAAATTTCACCTCACAACATAGCACCCGGTGCTGCCCGGGATAGTAACTGTCTCTCTGTTTCTCTCCCATTCTCTGTCTGTCTCCCCCTCTGTATATATCTCTCTGTCTCTCTCTCTCTCTCTTTGTCTCTTTCCCTGACTGTCTCTTTTTCCGTCTGTCTCAATCTCTTTCCCTGTCTGTCTATCTATCTCTGTCACTTTCCCTGTCTGTCTCTTTCCCTGTCTGTCTCTTTCCCTCTCTGTCTCTTTCCCTGTCAGTCTGTTTCTTTGTCTGTGTCTGTCTCTTTGTGTCTGTCTCTTACCCTGTCTATGTCTGTTTCTTACCCTGTCTGTGTCTGCCTCTTTCCCTGTCTGTGTCTGTCTCTTTCCCTGGCTGCATTGTGACATGCCAACATTCCATATAAGGGCGTGGCTCTGTGTCTGTCTCTTTCTCTGGCTGAATTGTGACACACCAACATTCCATATAAGGGCGTGGCCGCGCATTCTTCTGAAGTTCTGGCTGCACTGTGGCTCCCAGCTTCATTCGCTTTAATAGAGGCAGGTTTTTTGTTGAATAACTGTAAAGAGCGGGGTTAAAATTTCCCCTCAAAACATAGCCTATGACGCTCTCGGGGTCCAGAAGTTTGAGTGTGCAAAATTTTGTGGCTGTAGCTGCGACGGTGTGGATGCCAATCCCGGACATACATACACACACACACACACACACACACATACACACATTCAGCTTTATATATTATTTATATATATATATATATATATATATATATATACACACATATATATATATATATATATATATATATATATATATATACACACACAGTGCCTTGCGAAAGTATTCGGCCCTCTTGAAATTTTTAACCTTTTCCCACATTTCAGGCTTCAAATATAAGGGTAAAAAATGTTAATGTTATGGTGAAGAATCAACAACAAGTGGGACACAATTGTGAAGTTCAATAAAATTTATTGCTTATTTTAAACTTTTGTTAAAAGTAAAAAACTAAAAATTGGGGTGTGCAATATTACTCGGCCCCTTTACTTTCAATGCAGCAAACTCATTCCAGAAGTTCATTGAGGATCGCTGAATGATCCAATGTAGTCTTAAATGACTGATGATGCTAAATATAAGCCACCTGTGTGTTATCAAGTCTCCGTATAAATGCACCTGCTCTGTGATAGTCTCAGTCTTCTGTTTAACCCCTTCACGACCATGGACGCCAATAACAGGCGATCAAAACACAGCATCTGCGCAAAAATAGTACCATTAGAAACGTCAGCTCGAGACGCAAAAAATAAGCCATCATTGAGCCATAGATCCCAAAAAATAAGAATGCTACGTGTTTCGGAAAATGGCGCAAAATGTGCGCCACTTTTATTGGACAAACTTGTGATTTTTTTTAACCCCTTAGATACAAGTAAACCTATACATGTTTGGTGTCTACAAATGCACACCGACCTCAGGCATCATAACCACACATCAGTTTTACCATATAATGAACACTGTGAATAAAACATCCCAAAAACTATTGTGCCATCACACTTTTTTTGCAATTTTTCCGGATTTGGAATTTTTTTGCTGTTTTCCAGTACACCATATGGTAAAACTTATGGTTTCATTTAAAAGTACATCTTGTCCCGCAAAAAACAAGCCCTCATATGGCAAGATTGATGGAAAAATAAAAAAGTTACGGCTCTCGGAAGAAGGGGAGCAAAAAACAAAAACGCAAAAACGGAAAGTGCCCTGGGGCTGAAGGGGTTAAAGCACAGAGAGCATCATGAAGACCAAGGAACATAACAGGCAGGTCCGTGATACTGATGTGGAGAAGTATAAAGCTGGATTTGATTCCAAAAAGATTTCCAAAACTTTGAACATCCAAATAAGCACTGAGCAGCGATCATATTAAAGTTTGCCACAAGCCACCTGGGAGACACACCAAACATGTGAAAGAAGGTGCTCTGGTCAGATAAAACCAAAATCAAACTTTTTGGGCACAATGTCAAATGATATGTTTGGCATAAAAAAAACACAGCTCATCACCCTGAACACACCATCCCCACTATCAAACATGGTGGTGGCATCATCATGGTTTGGGCCTGCTTTTCTTCAGCAGGGACAGGGAAGATGGTTAACCCCTTAACGACCCATGACATACTGGGTACGTCATGGATCGTGTGCCGGTAAGCCCCGCCCCCTGCCGCCGGCAGGCGGCCGCGATCCGCGCACATATCAGCTGTTATCAACAGCTGACATGTGTGCCTGCTAGCCGCGGGTGGAATCGCTTCCACCCGTGGCCATTAACCCCTTACATTTCACTGCCAAAATCTGGCAGCGATATGTATATGGGCGCCGCCATGACAGTCACTTACCCCGCCCCCGCCGGACGTCACGTGACACGATCACGTGACTTTCGGTGGTTGCCATGGTAGCACAGGGTCATGTGATGACGCCTGTAGCTAACATAACTCACTTCCTCTCAATGCCGGAATACAGCCGGCATTGAAAGTAAAGCAGCAAATCTGCAGTTCTCAGCTCTGTAGCTGAGATATGCAGATAGTGCAGAGCGATCGGATTGCTGATCGCTATAGCCCCCTAGGGGGACTAGTAAAATAAAAAAAAAAAGTTAAAAAAAAAGTTTTAAAAAATTAAAAAAAATAAAAAAAAATAAAAGTTCAAATCACCCCCCTTTCAACCCATTGAAAACTAAAGGGTTAAAAAAATACAAAATACACATATTTGGTATCGCCACGTTCAGAAATGCCCGATCTACCAAAATATAAAATCAATGAATCTGATCAGTAAACGGCGTAGCGGAAAAAAAATTCCAAACGCCAAAATAACGTTTTTTGGTCGCCGCAAATTTTGCGCAAAATGCAATAATAGGCGATCAAAATGCAGCATCTGCGCAAAAATGGTACCATTAAAAACAGCAGATCGAGACGCAAAAAAAAAGCCATCACTGAGCCTTAGATCCTGAATAATGAGAACGCTACGGGTTTTGGAAAATGGCGCAAAACGTGCGCCACGTTTTTTGGACAAGTTTGTGATTTTTTTTTAACCCCTTAGATACAAGTAAACCTATACATGTTTGGTGTCTACAAACTCGCACTGACCTCAGGCATCACATAGATATCTCAGTTTTACCATATAGTTAGCACAGTGAATAAAAAATCCCAAAAACTATTGTACGATCACACTTTTTTTGCAATTTTTCCGCACTTGGAATTTTTTTGCCGTTTTCCAGTACACTATATGGTAAAACCTATGCTTTAATTTAAAAGTACAACTCGTCCCATAAAAAACAAGCCCTCATATGGCAAGATTGATGGAAAAATAAAAAAGTTACGCCTCTCGGAAGAAGGGGAGCAAAAAACAAAAACGCAAAAACGGAAAGTGCCCGGGGGCTGAAGGGGTTAAAATTGATGAGAAGATGGATGGAGCCAAATACAGGACCATTCTTAAAGAAATCTTGTTGGAGTTTGCAAAAGACCTGAGACTGGGAGATTTGTCTTTCAACAAGACAATGATCCAAAACATAAAGCAAAATCTACAATGGAATGGTTCACAAATAAACATATCCAGGTGTTAGAATCGCCAAGTCAAAGTCCAGACCTGAATCCAATCGAGAATTTGTGGAAAGAGCTGAAAACTGCTGTTCACAAACGCTCTCCATCCAACCTCACTTAGCTCCAGCTGTTTGCAAAGGAAGAATGGGCAAGAATTTGAGTCTCTCGATGTGCAAAACTGATAGACACATACCCCAAGCGACTTGCAGCTGTAATCGCAGCAAAAAGTGGCGCTACAAAGTATTAAATTAAAAGGGGCCGAATAATATTGCAGGCCCAATTTTCAGTTTTTTTAACTTTAACAAACGTTTAAAATAAGTAATAAATTTCGTTCAACTTCACAATTGTGTCCCACTTGTTGATTCTTCATCATAGCATTACATTTTTTTATCTTTATGTTTGAAGCCTGAAATGTAGGAAAAGTTAAAAAATTCAAGGATACTTTTGCAAGGCACTGTGTGTGTATGTGTATATATATATACAGTGCTAGAGAAAAGTATTGGCACCCCTGCAATTCTGTCAGATAATACTCAGTTTCTTCTTGAAAATGATTGCAATCACAAATTCTTTCGTATTATTAACTTCCTTTAATTTGTCTTCAATGAAAAAAAATAAAAAAAATTTCATAAAGCCAAATTGGATATAATTCCACCCGAAACATAAAAAAGGGGGTGGACAAAAGTATTGGCACTGTTTGAAAAATCATGTGATGCTTCTCTATTTTGTGTAATTAACAGCACCTGTAACTTACCTGTGGCACCTAACAGGTGTTGGCAATAACTAAATCACACTTGCAGCCAGTTGACATGGATTAAAGTTGACTCAACCTCTGTCCTGTGTCCTTGTGTGTAGCACATTGAGCATGGAGAAAAGAAAGAAGACCAAAGAACTGTCTGAGGACTTGAGAATCCAAATTGTGAGGAAGCATGAGCAATCTCAAGGATACAAGTCCATCTCCAAAGACCTGAAAGTTCCTGTGTCTACGGTGCACAGTGTCATCAAGATGTTTAAAGTCCATGGCACTGTGGCTAACCTCCCTAGATGGGGAAGGAAAAGAAAAATTGACAAGAGATTTTAACGCAAGATTATGCGGATGGTGGATAAAGAACCTCGACTAACATACAAACAAGTTCAGGCTGCCCTGCAGTCCGAGGGTTCAACAGTGTCAACCCGTACTATCCGTTAGCGTCTGAATGAAAAGGGACTGTATAGTAGGATATCCAGGAAGACCACACTCCTTACCCCGAGACATAAAAAAGCCAGGCTATAGTTTGTCAATACTTACCTGAGAAAGCCTAAAACATTTTGGAAGAATGTTCTCTGGTCAGATCAGACAAAAGTAGAGCTTTATGGGAAAAGCCATCAACACAGAGTTTACAGGAAAAAAAAAGAGGCATTCAAAGAAAAAAACACGGTCCCTACAGTCAAACATAGCGGAGGTTCCCTGATGTTTTGGGGTTGCTTTGCTGCCTCTGGCACTGGACTGCTTGACCGTGTGCATGGCATTATGAAGTCTGAAGACTACCAACAAATTTTGCAGCATAATGTAGGGCACAGTGTGAGAAAGCTGGGACTTCCTCAGAGGTCATGGGTCTTTCAGCAGGACAATGACCCAAAACACACTTCAAAAAGCACTAGAAAATGGTTTGAGATAAAGCACTGGAGACTACTAAAGTGGCCAGCAATGAGTCCAGACCTGAATCCCATAGAACACCTGTGGAGAGATCTCAAAATGGCAGTTTGGAGAAGGCACCCTTCAAATCTCAGGGACCTGGAGCAGTTTGCCAAAGAAGAATGGTCTAAAATTCCAGCAGAGCATTGTAAGAAACTGATTGATGGTTACCGGAAGTGGTTGTTTACAGTTATTTTGGCTAAAGGTTGTGCAACCAAGTATTAGGCTAAGGGTGCTAATACTTTTGTCTGGCCCATTTTTGGAGTTTTGTGTGAAATGATCAATGATTTGATTTTTGTTTCATTCTCTTTTGTGTTTTTTCATTGCAAGTAAAATAAATGAAGTTAGTAATACCAAAGAATTTGTGATTGCAATCATTTTCAGGAAGAAACTGAGTATTATCTGACAGAATTGCAGGGGTGCCAATATTTTGGCCAGCACTGTGTATGTGTATATATACATATATATATATATATATATATATATATATACATATATATATATATGTACATATATATATATATATATATATATATATATATATATGCTAGAAGGTGGCCCGATTCTACGCATCGGGTATTCTAGAATTTACGTATTGTGTAGTTAATGTATGATTTTTGTTATATATATATATATAGATGTTGTTGTGTGTAGTTACCAAGTGTTTGTGTAGGGCGCTGTACATGTTCTGGGTGTTGTCTGGGTGTGGCGGGGGGTGAGAGAGGTGTTGTTTGTGTGTTGCGTTGTGTGTGTTGTGTTGTTTGTGGAGTGCTGTGTGTGTGTGTTGCGCGGTTTGTGTGGGTGTGGGGTGTGTGTGTGTATTTTGGTGGGAGGTATGTTTTGTGCAATGTGTGTGTTGTGCGGCATGTGCGTATATTTGTGTGTGCCACGCTGTTTGTGTGTTGGGTGTCTGTGTAGGGCGGTGTTTGTGGTTCCCAGTGTGTGTGTGGTGTTGTGCAGTGGGGGGAGGTGTGCACCCCCCATCGTGCTTCATCCCCCATGCTGCGCACCCCCCATCGTGCTCCATCCCCCATGCTGCGCACTCCCCATCGTGCTCCATCCCCCATGCTGCGCACCCCCCATCGTGCTCCATCCCCCATGCTGCGCACCCCCCATCGTGCTCCATCCCCTATGCTGCTCACCCCCCATCGTGCTCCATCCCCCATGCTGCGCACCCCCCATCGTGCTCCATCCCCCATGCTGCGCACCCCCAATCGTGCTCAATCCCCCATGCTGCGCACTCCCCATCGTGCTCCATCCCCCATGCTGCGCACTCCCCATCGTGCTCCATCCCCCATGCTATAATAGTTCTCCTATTATACTCAGAGAGGAGTGTAATAGGAGGACTATAATAGGAGGAGTAGTCCTGGGGGAGAGGAGTATAATGCCGGCTCCCTGCACATGTGTACCGGGAGCCGGTGTACGCTGGTAACTATGATACACATCGGGCAACTAAGGGACCTTAGTTACCCGATGTGTATAATGGTTACCAGCGTTCACCGGCTCCGTCACGATCCCAGCATCGCAAGGGTATGTGTGGCGCTGCTGGGATTGTGACGGAGCCGGTGTACACTGGTAACTAAGATACACATCGGGTAACTAAGGGACCTTAGTTACCCGATGTATATAATGGTTACCAGCGTTCACCGGCTCCGTCATGATCCCAGCAGCGCAAGGTTTTGTCTGGCGATGCATGCGGAGGGCCGGGGCGAGCGGCCAATCCATGCGGAGGGCGGGGCCAGGCTGAGGCAAGCGACCAATCCGTGGGGGGGGACGGGGCAAGGCCGCTGGGGAGCCGGTGTACACTGGTAACTATGATACACATCGGGTAACTAAGGGACCTTAGTTACCCGATGTGTATAATGGTTACCAGCGTTCACCGGCTCCGTCACGATCCCAGCAGCGCAAGGTTATGTCTGGCGATGCGTGCGGAGGGCCGGGGCGAGCGGCCAATCCGTGCGGGGGGCGGGGCCAGGCCGAGGCGAGCTACCAATCCGTGGTGGGGGGGTGGGGCCAGGCCGAGGCAGCGGCCATTCAGACGCTTGTCACCGTAAGGACACAATTTTGGAGCAAGACAGACAGACAGACAGACAGACAGACAGAATAAGGCAATTATATATATAGATATATATAGTATATATATTTATATAGTGATAGATAGATAGATGGATAGATACTTTATATGCAACTCATCATAATGCAGGAATGCAGGTAAAGGTGCAGTACAATTTTATACACAAGTATAAAAGAGAGGGATTGAATTTGTCAAGATATCATCTTTCCATATATAATATGATGCATAAATTGTTATCATAGAAGTGTTTGCTGTTTTATTTAAAAAGATACACTATTTTAGATGCTATGTGGTAAGAAAATTAGAAAAGTCACATGCCTATTTCTTTCTGGTTGTGCACAAGTCACATGATGGTGAATGTTTCAATTGAAATTGTCATTTGGTAAAAATATGTTGCATCCCTCTACAACTGTCTTCTTTTCATTATTGCATGGACTGCCAGCTTCTTAACCCAGTATCAAAATTACCAACGAGTAGTGAATAATAAATATTTACACATACACGAAGAAAAAAGCTAGGAATATTTGGTTTTCGTGGGACATTTTTGCAAAATGTAAAAAGTTTACACTTTTACACTACATTGATATTTTACCATGACAGTAGAGCATTTAAGTAGAAGCATGCAATAGTGATTTCATCAACTCAGATAATTTATTGAAACAAAAGCCAACAACAGTGGTGAGTCTGTCGAGCTAATTTACCAACTAGTGATTTACAAGAAAGAAAACAGCTGTGAGTTTGCTGGTAAGGGGAATCTGTCAGCAGGTTTTTGGTGTGCAATCTATAAGCAGTAGCAGACAGAAACTCAGCATTGTGTCATTTATTACTTTGAGTGCTCTATTATTTACTTATAGTGAAGGTTTTATTACCTGGGATTATTATTGCTCTGTCTACACTAATCTGAGCATGCCCCCTACTCCTTTAACCCCTTCACGACCTTGGACGGATCTATCCGTCCAGGATCGTGTCCCGTTAAGCCCCGCCCCCTGCCGCGGGCAGGCGGCGTGGATCGGCACACATATCAGCTGTTTTCAACAGCTGACATGTGTGCCTGCTAGCCGCGGGTGGAATCGCTTCCACCCGCGGCCATTAACCCCTTAAATCTTGCTGCCAAAGTCTGGCAGCAAGATTTAAATGCGCGCGGCCATGTTTGTTACTCACCGCCGCCCCCACCGGAAGTCACGTGTGTTATCACGTGACTATCGGTGGTTGCCATCGTAGCACAGGGTCATGTGATGACGCCTGCTGCTACGATGTTTCACTTTCATTTTCCCTCGGCCGAGAGCAGAGGGAAAACCAAAGTGACTGAATCTGCTGATTACAGCGGTATAGCTGTGATCAGCAGATAGCGATCAGCAATCGGATTGCTGATCGCTATAGCCCCCTAGGGGCACTAGTAAAATAAAAAAAAAAAGTAAAAAAAAAAGTTTTAAAAAATAAAAAAAAAAACAAAAAACCTAAAAGTTCAAATCACCCCCCTTTCCCCCCATTGAAAATTAAAGGGTTAAAAAAGAAATAAATATACACATATTTGGTATCGCCGCGTTCAGAAATGCCCGATCTATCAAAATATAAAATCAATTAATCTGATTGGTAAACGGCGTAGTCGCAAAAAAATTCCAAACGCCAAAATTACGTTTTTTGGTCGCCGCAAGTTTTACGCAAAATGCAATAACAGGCGATCAAAACGTAGCATCTGCGCAAAAATGCTACCATTATAAACGTCAGCTCGAGACGCAAAAAATAAGCCATCACTGAGGCATAGATCCTTAAAAATAAGAACGCTACGTGTTTTGGAAAATGGCGCAAAACGTGCGCCACTTTTATTGGACAAACTTGTGATTTTTTTTTAACCCCTTAGATACAAGTAAACCTATACATGTTTGGTGTCTACAAACTCGCACCGACCTGAAGCATCACATAGATACCTCAGTTTTACCATATAGTGAACACAGTGAATAAAATATCCCAAAAACTATTGTACGATCACACTTTTTTTGCAATTTTTCCGCACTTGGAATTTTTTTGCCGTTTTCCAGTACACTATATGGTAAAACTTATGGTTTCATTTAAAAGTACAACTCGTCCCGCAAAAAACAAGCCCTCATATGGCAAGATTGATGGAAAAATAAAAATGTTACGCCTCTCAGAAGAAGGGGAGCAAAAAACAAAAACGCAAAAATGGAAAGTGCCCGGGGGCTGAAGGGGTTAATAAGCACCTCATTGAGACATTGTACATGCAGAGCCTGATGTGGGCGGAGTTATCTTTCTCAGCTCTGCTGCATGGCTAAATCTAAAACTCTGATTGTGTCACAACCACTGCACCCAGTATACTAAGTGATATATGGTTACATTCAGGGTCCCCTTGACTACATCATGCTGCTCTCAGATGAGGTAAGAAAATGTTCTGACAGATTCCCTTTAATAAATGGGGACGGGTGACTATAAATAATCATTCCAATACAGATAATTTACCAAATGTGCAGTAAATGTAAGTCACATACTTATGTAATGTTATTGTCAGGTCAGTGCTGATATCCTAATTTGTAGACCACTGTTTCCTTGTTTCCTGTAGCATTCCGCCTATTCTGCCTAGCAATCTGATTCACAAAAATGTCTGCAGATGGACAGCGGCAATGATCTGATGAGACCTACATTGCTGTTTTCTCTAGATTTGGAAAATGATTACAAAGTAGCCAGACCCTTTAACCCTTTAATTTTTCACACACATCCATAAAAAAAGAGCATGTTCTTTCTGAAATCGTAAGAAGTTTGCATGAAGGAGAAGTGTTGGTATTGCTTCAGTTCCTCTCCAACCCATCTAAGTAACTCTTGTAATATAGGACGTGTCAAGAGCAACATAAACACATAAGTTCTCCGAGCGCAATATATCCACATCAAATGTCTGGGAATTTGAAGAGCATACACCATGATATCTTTCTGCAATTCTCCTGCTCTTGTCCTTTAGACATTTTTCTGTTTGTTTGTTTTTCCCCTTTGATAGAAGACAAGTGATGTTCACAGAAAAAAACTTCAGTCATCTTACTGCCTTTGAGAAACACCTCAGAGAGTGTTCCTGCCGGAATGTCTTCCTATGAGTGGTGCAGTAATTTCTGCATCAAAGAAGACAATTCTCCTGTTCTGCTTGATTTACCATTCATAGTCTGATTTACAGTTTCAGAGGATATACAAAGGTTTTCCTATTTGCAATATAGCTGTTGTACTTTCTGATGGCACTAGTGCTGCTTTTGTATATTGCACCCCTGAAGCTACAAAATCAATGTATTCATGTATTCTTATTCCAAACACTGACATCAAAATAAAGAAATATTCATAGACATATCAGAGGGGCCTGTCAGAATAAAAGATAAATGCTTTTGCAATGGTATAAAATGCTGAAGCTCTATGTCAATATGTAGTTTTAAATATGCCTACTACTGTTTTTTTTATATAAACTTCTTCCCAAACTACAATAATTGTGATTAAATTCTTTTACTATTGTATTTAAGAGTCCAAAGTGTTAATGATCCATCATAGAATATAAAGATTGTCTGGAATTTTATTATACCAAGAGACAGAGCCTTGAGAAAGTGCCATGAAAAGTTAAAATTGAATACAGTTATTTATATAACATATATTGCTTGATAAGGTGACTCCTTTCGGTTATACTTATGCAGCAGTCAAGGAAACACAATAGATTATTTCCTAATTTCACATTTATTGATTCTGAAGTTCATGCTGCTAACTAAACACGCATATGTATTGAAATTGGACAGTAGGAACATATCCAAATAGATAGTCTTATTATTTGGGCATTGGATAACTTAAGAAATTACAGATATTCTAGTATATAAAACAACATACTGTACATTTCTATATAGAAATATTTTTTAACACATAATCACAAGCAAAATGAATATCCGTATGCAACAATTATCATTTAAGCACTATAAATTGTATCAAGGTCATAGAATATCAAATAATAATAAGTGTAAGTGCAATGCAATGTTCATGTTTACTAATTGTTTCTCCTCTCATTTGCATTGTATCTTTGGCTCTTTTTAGCTTGAGTCACTGTCGATTTTTTTAGACAGCAGATGTAAAATAAGTTATCTTTGTAAAAAAAAGTCTTCATTATGTTTTGATGAAAATTATTCTTATATTGTAGTCTTGATTGTACTGTGAGAAGAGATAATTGAATATTTTAAAATTCGAATTTGTCAGGTTCCACAGTTTTATTTTCAAAAATTGTATTTGCAGTGAATCCAATACTGCATAGCCTCTGCTTGCCCTGAAAAGAAGTATATAACACGCTGATGGCTCTTAGGATTATACAAAATCACTTTTTAGCTTCTTATCATAAACACAGTCTTAGGCCCCCTTCACACGTCCGTGAAACACGTGCGTGTTTGTTCCGTTTCCGTATATACCGGAGACACGGACAAACATGCACCAATGTTAATCTATGATTGTGGTCACACGTGCGTTATTTCATTATGTCCGTGTGTGCGTGTCCGTGATCCGTATGTGTTTGCGTTTTGCACGGATGCATTACCGTTATCTGCATGGAGCACGCACACGTGGACACAATGAAAGTCTATGGGTATGTGCACACACGTTAGTAAACACGTATGCATCTACCTATAGTCCGTGTCCGTTTGGTGTTTTTATTTCTAGTGATGTCGGCCATTCTTTCTATTTCTGTGTATGTCGGTCGATCTCCCTGAGTCCGTCGGTCGGTCTCTCTGTCTCTCTGTCGGTCTCTCTGTCTGTCTGTCCCTCTCTCACAGTCTGTCGGTCAGTTTCCCCCCCCTCTCTCATACTTACCGTTCCCCGATCACCGGCGCGGCGCTGCACGGCCTTCACACTGCTGCGGCGGCTTTTACTATTTTGAAAAAGCCGGCCGCTCATTAAACAATCTCGTATTCCCTGCTTTCCCTGCCCACCGACGCCTATGATTGGTTGCAGTGAGACATGCCCCCACGCTGAGTGACAGGTGTCTCACTGCACCCAATCACAGCAGCCGGTGGGCGTGTCTATACTGTGCAGTAAAATAAATAAATAAATAATTTAAAAAACCGGCGTGTGGTCCCCCCCAATTTTAATGCCAGCCAGATAAAGCCATACGGCTGAAGGCTGGAAGTCTCAGGATGGGGAGCTCCACGTTATGGGGAGCCCCCCAGCCTAACAATATCAGTCAGCAGCCGCCCAGAATTGCCGCATACATTAGATGCGACAGTTCTGGGACAGTACCCGGCTCTTCCCGATTTGCCCTGGTGCTTTGGCAAATCGGGGTAATAAGGAGTTAATGACAGCCCATAGCTGCCAATAAATCCTAGATTAATCATGTCAGGCGTCTCCCTGAGATTCCTTTCATACGGACATTCCACGTACACATACACGTTAATTCCACATGCACACACGGACGTTCTACACACAAACACGGCTAGCATACACAATTCACACAGATGCCACACGGACCATAAAAACGGACACAAAAACGGGATACGGACCCGAAAAACGGCCCGTAACACACATGCGTGTTTTTCATGGACGTATGAAGGGGGCCTTAGGCCCCTTTCACATTGCGCTTTTACTTACATTCAGTGGTCCCATCGCGGCATCTGTCTGAACCTTCCCTGTCCCCCCTCAAAATATCTTTCGAACGCATGCACAGACGGGGACATTGACTATAATGGAGCAGACTTCATTAGCGTATGCTCTGTCTTGCACCATTTTCGGGCATATACGTTTCCTGCAGGCGGACACCAAAACGTAGTCTACTATGTTCGGGTGTCCACCTGCAAAAATCCTATATGCCCGAAAATGGTGCACGACAGAGCACACACTAACGGAAACTGCTCCATTATAGTCAATGGCCTTGTCGGCGCATGCAACCGAAACACATTTTGCGTGAGGGGGAAGGGGAGGTTCGGACGGATGACCCGACGGGAACACTGAACGTAAGTAAAAACGCAATGTGAAAGTAGCCATAGTAATTTCAAAGTCCTGTCACAATAGGAATATGGTAGTAGTGACCAACAGCACATTTAATAATTCAGTGCAAACACAGACTTTTCATGTTTTTTATATTAAAAAATACAAAAGGTTAAAAAACTGTCCCTCATGGTCATTTGAGATTAAGCAGTCTGTCCTGTGCATAACGCTATTGTAACACCCTAGGGGGTCAGGGAAAATACGCGTCACCGGGCCGATGAAGGTCAGGGGACGTCACAGGTGGCCCTGCTCGGTTTTGTGACCCTCAGGTGTACACGGAGGGAGAGAGGGAATAAGGATGATGGTAGAGGTTGATTTTGTGATGCCACCTGCGATATGTGGCCAGGGAATTAGCCGCTGCTGCTGTCACTGTCCTCCAGTGCAGATGGTAGTAGCAGCTGAGGTATTTTTCTCCCCAAAGGTGGAGCGAGCCCTGGGGAGGATGATGAGGGGAGTAGTGATGGCTGGCGCCGAGGCGCAGGGCAGCAGTGCCGGGAATGACAGGCAGACACAGTCTCTGTGGGTTCCACGTGTTTTACTCACAGTTCTTTAAGTAACCCGGTTGCCGCTTCTGAAGCACTGGCCACCTCTGTGATGGGCCCCAGCCAATCCCGAGCAGTTCGAGGTCACCGCCAGTGTTCCCACTGTGAGTTCTTTCTGTTCAGGGTTCCTCAAACCCTGTTGTATGAGGAATATTGAACGGGCCACGGGTGTTCCTTGCACTCTCCACAGACCCTGGAATCCCATGTAGCTCTAGAGAACCCGGGCTGAGCTGTATGCTCCAAGCCACAGGTCCACAGAGCTCCCAGAAGTGTGAGGTAAAAGAAGATTGGACCGAGGTCCAAGGTGTGTGTTTCACCCCAAGCTGTGCCTGGGGCAAACTGGCTATGTGTGAAGATGCTCCTTGCCTTTTCCCCAAGTGATGCCCGCCCACCAGGTGGTTGTGCCAGTAACCAGGAAAGTCCCATGCTTCGTGATGGCCACCCCCCCTATCTACCCCAGGCCATCCCCCCAGTGGGAAGGCACCTAGCTGTTTGTAGTATGTGAATGTGAGAATCACCAGTGACTAACCTCTCCTTACCTGGGATGAGTATTACATCTTAATGGAGATGCAGTATCCTGTGGCGACTGAAGCCTCAGGGGCGCCACAATATCATCTGGCTGTGACAAATGAGAGATGTGCTATATATATCATAATATCTTCCTCCTGTTCCTCACTATTATGCTTTCCAGAGGCAGGCCAATTGTGACCTGTGTGTGGTAGCATTGCTGACCAGATTGCTGAAACCATCTTCCAAAACTACTTGATACTGTTCCCATGCCTCTGATGGACCTGCTGTATTTCTCCCTCGTTTCTCCTCTTTGTGTCCTCTGCCACCAGCATTGTTAGATGGGATTTATTTTTACCAATTCTTCAACTATGGTCTTCTGTATTGCACCATTTTAGTAGCCCCATCTGCCACAGGAAGGAAAGCTGGAAAGTTTTCCTTGTAGCATGGGTTGAAAAAGATGAACAACCAGTAATTAGTGTTAGCCAATATGCGTATAACAGAACCACCACCAGGTCATGACCATTTACACACATGGCCATGTCTGGTTGAAGGTTCAATGGTGAAAGCCACAGATCTGTCTGCTCTGTTAGAATTCTCAACAACTCTGCAGCAGTGTGCTGTTTTCCACATAAACAAATTTGTTTCAGCAGAGCCTGTTGACATTTCACCAAGGTAATGATGCAGTCATTTCAGCTTGTGTATGATATAGGTGACAATTTGGAAATGGAGGAGGAGGCAGGGGGTGCAGGAATTAGTGTAGGAGGTGAGGGAAACCCTGATGGAACTATGGTGCACCAAGGTCTAAGAGCCATGTGCTTGAAACGCGTCTGGTGTGGTGTTCAACATAATGCTAGATCATTCCTTTGTTCACATGTGCCTCAGACGCTGAACAACAGCGGGATCTCGTGCTTTTACACCGCTAGAAGTCTTGGGGTGAGCTGGATATTTGTTTCCTTGCACTTATAGCTAAGTTCATTACCTGCTCTCATGAAGTCCGCTGCCCTCCAGATGTCAGCGCTCGTCACTGACTTCCATGCCCACTGCGTTATGACATCAAGTCTCGCAAGCGGCCTGAGACTGTGACTAGTGGTGATGTCATATGCAGCTTGCAATACTTCGCTTGTGACGTCAGGAGTTCAGCGGAGTTCATCACTGCAGGTAATGTACCTAGCTAACCTCATGATATCGGCGCTTGTCATGCCCTGCGGTGACCTTGGCTGACCTATTGATGTTAGCTCAGTTCAATGCACTGCTCTCCCAACCAATGGGGAACATTCTGTTCTTCATTGACTGGGACAGTGACTATCGTATGGATCGTCGTGGGACCCCCTTATTGGATTACGCTGAACTTAGAATTGATTTTTCTTTCCAATAAATTGGTGAAAGAGGGAATGTGTTGGGGAGTGTTTTTTCAAATAAAAATGTGTTTGTCATCTATTTTTTTATTGCTGACTAGGTTATTGATGTCGGGTATCTGAGAGACTCCATGACATCACTAACCCCAGGGCTTGAATCCAGATGACATTACACAGCTGGTATAAACCCCACATATTACCCCATTTGCGACCGCACCAGGGCAATGAGATAAGCATTTGGGAAGCATCAGGATTGGTGCATCTAATGACTGTGCCACTTCTGGGGCGGCTGTGGCCTGCTATTTTTAGGCTGGGGAGGGTACAATAACCGTGGACCTTCCTAGTCTGAGAATACCAGAACACAGCTGTCCACTTTGCCTTGGTTGGTGATTAAATTTGGGGGGACACCTTTTTGTTTTAAATGATTTATTTAATTTAAAATAACAGTGTGGGGTGCTCTCTGGTTTGGACTACGAGACAAGGTGAAGCTGCCAGCTGTTGTCTGCAGGTTGCAGCCATCTGTTTTACCCTAGCTGGCTACAAAAGATAGGGGGGACCCGACATTGGGTTTTTTTACTATTTATTTATTTTTTGTTAAGTACAAGGCTAAGCACCCTTTAGTGCCAGATGAAAGGCACTAAAGGGTGCAAAATTACAAAATGCAAGGGAGGGGGACATTATACTGTATATGTCTTTCTCATCTATCTATGACGAGCGCCAACATCATGAGGTTCAATAAAACATGGTCTGCACTCTAAAAATGATGGTGGTGCAAGTGAAAAAATGGGTCAGCAACCCTGTAGCAATGTATCAGATAAATTTCTCTGCAATATGATGCAAAAGGTAAGGAGTTTATTGATACAAAAGAGAAGTGACTGTGGAGCCATTCGACCTTTCAAACCACTTGGGTCTTAGTCAATAGTCACTTGAGAATGGGTAGCTAGGGTATGATTATGAAAAAACACACTGGCGTTAATGTACAGTATATGTAAATTGCCTTGAGGATAGTAGGAGCCAGATTTGCAAGCGCAGTGGCACTGTTGCTATATGTGATGCATATCCTGGATCACATTAAGTATCGCGAGCTTTGACTAGCAGTGACATTGCTCAGGTGATGTGCGGTCACAGCTGGAGTCCTCCACCGGTGACTGGAAATCACCAGAGTGACGTCTCTCTGACTGGCCAGAAAGTTATGCCACACTAAATAGTTAATAAATAACATTTCCCACATGTATACTTTACATCAGTACAATTATTCAAACATAATTTTATTTTGTTAGGAAGTTAGAAGGGAAGCAATTTATCATTTTTAAAAGAAAATTTACAAAGCATTTTTTTTTGGACCACATCATATTTGAAGTGTCTTTGAGAGACCTAGGTGACAGAATATACCCAAAAGTAACACCATTCTAAAAACTGCATCCCTCAGACTGCTCACTACATCCAAGAAAAATATTAACCCTTCAGGTGCTTCGCAGGAACGAATGCAAAATGGAAGAAAAAAATTAAAATTTCACTTTCTCCCACAAAAATGATAATTTTGCTACAAATTTACCATTTCCACAAGGGCTGAACAAGAGAAAATGTGCCATAGTTTGTTGTGCAACTTTTCCTGAGTACGCCAATACCCCACATGTGGTGGAAATTTACTGGGCTCAGAAGGGAAGGCGTGCCATTTGAATTTTAGACTGCAAAATTGTCTAGAAGAGATAACAAATGCCATATCACATTTGGAGAGTGTCTAGGTGCTTAAACAGTGGAGCTCCTCCACAAGTGACTCCATTTTGGAAACTAGACCCCTCAAGGAATGTTCCTAGATGTTTGGTGAGCACCTTGAACGCTCCGGTGTTTCAGAGAATTTTAAAACATTGAGCAGTGAAAATAATAATATAAAAAAATTAACACAAAATTGTTACTTCAACCAGATAGCTATTTTTACAAAGTTTACAGGATAAAATGCACTATACAATTTGTTGTGCAATTTCTCCTGAGTACGACGATATCTTATATGTGGTGAAAATCAACTGTTTGGGTGCACACTATGGCTCGGAAGAGAAGGAGCACCATTTGACTTTTTGAATGCTAAAATGGCTGCAATTGTTAGCGGACACCATTTTGCATTTGGAAAACCCCTGATGTGCTCACCACTAGAGTTGAGCGATGTTTGAGGTTCAAGGTTTGCCAATTTCATGTTCGAGTGATTTTTGGGGGTGCTAGAGATCGAACTCGAACGCGAGCTTTTTGCTAAAAGCTCGATAGCTCGAGTTACGTTCGATAACGGTTCGATAAGCTGGCTTTTCACTGTAATAGTGTGAGTCACTGTGATTCACACTATTATCAAATTTCAGCATATAGTGTGCAGGGGACGCGGTTTAGATCTGTGGTGCACTGCTGAGAAAATGCCGATCGACATTTTTTTTTTTTCCTAAACGCGTGTGCAGTGGGCCGGTCCAGGATGTCAGTCAATCACACACACACACACAGCTAAGTTGATTTTTGACAGACAAGCAAGGGCATGTGTCATAGGCTGTGAATGTCACATGTCCTTGGATTATAAAATACGGCCATTTTCCCTGTCGCCGCCGTTATCTCCTTTCTGCGTGTGGGTGACAGTCACCGCTCACGCTGCTGCCGCCGATCCTGCTGTGTGCGCCATAGACATAGTGCAAGCTATACAGCGCTGTAGGGATTAGGGACTGCTTGTTATTTCAGCCCTTTTCAGGGCTGATTTCCAGGCGTTCATAGCCATAGCTGCTAGGCAGGTCAGTGCAAACGCTGTATACAGCGTTAGATAACAGCGTCTGTGTACCTCAGCTCAGGGAATTCCTTGCTGCATTTCATCATTAGGAGGGATAGAAAGTGAGGCTTCCTTTCCTGTCCTGGTACCCACAGAACCCGGGCACTGTACCCACCTGCACACTTTTGCCACGCTATTTTATCTGCCCAAAATGCTGACAATTTTTCTGCCATCCTAAAAATGTCTGGAATACTAATTTAGTGTTCCTTTCCTGTCCACTGACACACAGAACCCGGGCACTGTACCCACCTGCCCAGTTTTGCCATGCTATTTTATTTGCCCAAAGAGCTGACACTTTTTCTGACATCCTAAACGTGTCTGGAATACTAAGTTAGTGTTCCTTTCCTGTCCAATGACCCACAGAAGCCGGGCACTGTAGCCACCTGCACACTTTTGCCACGCTATTTTATTTGCAAACTATGCTGCCACTGTTAGGGGCATACAAAAATTGTCTGTGATAGTCAGTGTTGGTTCTTCAGTTGTCTGTAAAGCTAGACCTCCTCTGCATGGTACACACCTGTCCATTTTTGATATGCAATTCTAATTGCAAACTGTGCTGCCACTGTTAAGCCTGCTTTACATGTTACGATTTCGCATACGATATCGTATGCGATCGTAACTGCCCCCATCGTATGTGCGGCACGTTCAATTTGTTGAATGTGCCACACAAACGATTAACCCCCGTCACACGTACTTACCCGGCCATACGACCTCAATGTTGGCGGCGAACGTCCACTTCCTAGAGTGGGAGGGACGTTTGGCGTCAGAGCGACATCAAGCGGCAGCCGGCCAATAGAAGCGGAGGGGTGGAGATGAGCGGGACGTAAACATCCCGCCAACCTCTTTCCTTCCGCATTGCCGGCTGGAGCCGCGGGATACAGGTAAGATCTGTTCAATGTTCCCGGGGTGTCACACAATGCAATGTGTGCTGCCTCGGGAACATTGAACAACCTGATGTGCAATTCGTCAGGATTCAACATTCAACGACGTGTATGCGATGAACGGTTTAGCGTTCAATCGCAATCGCACGTACCTGCCTGTACCTTACGATGCCGGATGTGCGTCACTTACGACGTGACCCCGCCAACACATCGTAAGCTATATTGCAACTTGTAACGCGGGCTTTAGGGGCATACAAAAATTGTCTGAGATAGTCATTGTTGTTTCTTCAGCTGTCAATAAAGCTAGACCACCTCTGCAATCTACACCACCTCTCAATTTTTGCATCCACATTTTAAGTGGCCAATCTTGTCGCTAACAAAATGAGTGGCAAAAGGACAGATGCTGGTGGAAAGGAGAACAGACGTGTTGGAAAAGGAAAAAAGTTTGTGTCCGTGGAGAAGGTGGGAAAGCTACATTAACATCTGCTGAAGATAGGCCATCTTCCAGCAAAAGTAAGATGTCTACTACTTTCCGTGGACAATCCGATGTGCTCCCTTTTTTACGGACCCGAACAACTGTAACAAAGTTAGATGATGCACAAAAAAAGAACATGCTTGAATGGATCTCAAGTGCTCCAAAAAGTGCTCTCTCCTCCACCTCAACTTCAACATCCAAAAAACAACAGTCCTCTGAGTTGTCATCTCAATCACACTTGCTTTCTCCCTGCTCTCAAGACTCCACCCGCCCTGCAGAGTATGGTGTAACAGAGATGGCTGAGTCTGCAGAGCTGTTCAGTCACACTATAGCCTGGGAATCAAAGGTCTGCTCCCAAGCTACAGTGAGTACAGACCATGAAATGGCCTGCAGTGATGCCCAGAAGCTTTGTGACTCAGATTCTGGCCCTGATGACCAAGTTTCTGAGCATAATGTACGCCCTCATTCCCAAATGGTAACACCTGTTGGTGGAGACAATGAGGAACATACTGCGACGATGAGACGCAGATACCTGATTGGGATGACAACTTAACTATTCAGTCAGGACAGGACAAAGTTAGGTCTGAAGGCGAGGGGAGTGCAAACACAACGCTTGATGATGAAGTTTTAGATCCCACTTACTGTCAACCCACAGTCAGGCACTCGAGGAGGTCACCAGAGGCGGTGGAGGAGGATGCAACTGACGACGAAGTTACCTTGCGCCTTAGTGGACAGAGTCGGAGTACTGGAAGCACGTCTACAACTGCATCCTCAGCCACAACTCTGCCTCTGAGCACAAGTCGGAGGGGCTCTGCAGGTCGCATGGCCTCTAAGCCTTGCCTAGCCTGGTCCTTTTTTGACCTTGCAAAGGATCTCCCAAATCATGTGATCTGTAAAATTTGTCGGCAATCTATAAATAGAGGCCAAAAACCCACCAGTTTGACAACTTCTTCCATGAATCGTCACATGATTAACAAGCATAAGTCCCAGTGGGAAGCTCACCATGCTGAAATGCAGCCTAATGGAGCAGGCCAAACACCGTCTGCCCCTTCAAGTTCCTCCACGAGCTATTCATCTTCTATGACTGTGGGTTTCAGCTGTCACAACTGGTTTTCCACGCAGACCTTCCACCACTTTAACCACAACAGGCAGTTTGCTTGGTAGGTCGTCAGTTGGTTTGGAAGGAGAAACAAGTGCTTGTGTACAGCTCTCTCAGACATCGAGAGCACCAACTTTGGATGAAGGCAACATCATGTCTTCGCCTGCACTTTCCTCACCTGCATTTTTCCAGGGACACCCTACTCCACACCCTCTCCACACAGCAGCCAGATCTCTGACCCTCAGATGTGGACAAATAAAAGGCCATTTCCTCCGAGCCATGACAAAGCTAAGAGGTTGACTTTATCCCTCTGTAAGCTCTTGGCTACGGAAATGCTGCCTTTCCACCTGGTGGACACAGAGGATTTTTGAGACCTTATGTCCGTCGCAGTGCCCCAGTACCAGATGCCCAGTCGCCACTACTTCTCTAAGAAAGGTGTGCCTGCGCTACACCAGCATGTTGCATGCAACATCACCGCTTCCTTGAGAAACTCTGTGTGTGACAGGGTGCATGTCACCACCGATACTTGGACGAGTAAGCATGGACAGGGGCGTTACATGTCGCTGACTGGGCACTTGGTAACTATGGTGAGAGATGGATAAGGATCTGCTGAACAAGTCTTGCCGTCCCCACGACTTGTGCATCAATCCTCTTTATGTAGAAGTTCCTCCACTGCTTCTGCCTCCTCAACCTCGTCTGGGTCCTCCACCTCCACCCCAAGCCTGCCTGGTTAGGCTACCTGCGTTGTAACTGCGCAAAAGGAATCTCGCACACCTCCTTACTATGCTGGCAGCAGAGCTCAATGGCATCAGGCGGTCTTTACCTTGAAATGTTTTGGAAATAAGAGTCACACAGCGGAGGAGTTGTGGTCAGCTTTTGCGAGCGAGTTTCGTAAATGGTTGTCTCCACTCAACCTGCAGCCAGGGAAGGCCATGTGCGACAATGCTGCAAACCTGGGCAAGGTGACATACGTGCCTTGTATGGCTCATGTGTTGAAACTTGTTGTCCAGCAATTTTTAACCCACTATCTGGCCTAGATGGGCTTCTGCCCAGGGCACGGTCACTCTCTGCTCACTTCCGCCATTCAACCGCCGCAGCTGAACGACTTACATTGCTCCAGAAGTTTTTCGGCCTGCCGGTTCATGGCCTGAAATGCGATGTGGCGACACGCTGGAATTCGACTCTCCACATGTTACAGCGACTGTAGCAGCATCGCCGAGCCCTGGTGCAATACATTACGATGTATAGCCTGGGCCAACGAGATGCAGAGGTGGGGCAGATCACGCTGCTGGAGTGGTCTCAGATCAAGGACCTATGCACCCTTCTGCACAGTTTCGACATGGCGACAAATGTGTTTAGCACTGACAATGCCATTATCAGCATGACAATTCCAGTCATTTACATGCTGGAGCACACGCTAAACACTATTCGTAGTCAGGGGGTGGGACAAGAGGAAGGGGAGGAAGTACAGGAGGATTCATATGCGCAAGGGATACCAACATCTACAAGGTCCAGACGTTCATCATCACCAAGGCGGCAGGCATGGGACAGTGGGGGTGGGGGCTTAACAAGGGCGCACGGTAGCAGCCAAAATGTTGAGGAAGGTGCAGGAGACCATGAAGAAATGGAGGATGAACTCTCGATGGACATAGAAGACTCAGCAGATGAGGGAGACCTTGGTCAAATTTCGGTTGAACGAGGTTGGGGGGAGATATCAGAGGAAGAAAGCACGGTTATCACATCTATGCCACAAACACAGCGGGGACTTGGTCTGCAAAGATGCGCAAGACACATGAGCATCTTCTTGCTGCACTACCTACAACATGACCCTCGGATTGTCAAAATTAGAAGTGATGATGACTACTGGGTTGCCACACCATTAGATCCCCGGTACAAGTCCAAATTTGGCGAAATAATTCCAGCCATAGAATGTGACGCACGTATGCAGGAGTATCAGCAGAAGCTGTTACTCAATCTTAGCTCGATTTTTCCACCAAACACCAGTGGTGCACTGGGAGTGAATCTCCCAGTTGTCACTTGCCAAGCATGGGACTGTCTCGTCATTATCAGTCAAACCGTACCAGCAACACCTTATCTGGTGCTGGTAACAGCAATTTTATGGAATCGTTTCATAATTTTTTTAGACCATCCAATGCAAGGCCACAAGAGACAAGAAATCTGACACATAGTCAACGGCTGGAGAGTATGATACAGGAGTATCTCCAAATGAACATAGATGCCATGACTTTGCAACTGAAGCCTTGCTCATTTTGGGCTTCCAATCTTGAAAAATGGCCTGAGCTTGCCACTTGCGCCTTGGAAATCTTGTCGTGTCCCGCAGCCAGCATTGTCTCTGAACGTGTCTTCAGTGCTGCTGGGTGTGTGCTGACAAATAAGCGCACGCGTCTGCCCAGTAACAATGTGGACAGACTAACGTTCATCAAGAAGAACAAGTCATGGATCCGCAAGGACTACAATACCCCTGTTTTCTTCGTAGGGAGAGTAAAGTCTGACGTATTTTTGAATGTGCTTGATGCAAATGTACCTGTGAAGTGTACAACTGGGGAATAAGTGCTGCCACCGAAGTGGTGTCTGTGGGGCCCAATTTTTTGAAAAAAGGGAGACTCCGCTTGGAGTCCCATTGCTGTGTTTTACATGATTTTAGAAGGGCATGCCATGCCTATATCTGTGTCTCGTCCTCTTTTTCCTCATCCAGCTGTTTTGTTTTCGCATGAGTATTTGTCCTTGTCACTTTCCTATATGTTTATGTTGTCTTGTGAGTTGTTTGTCACCTTTTATACACCTTTTAAGGTGTTTTCTAGGTTTTTTTATGTGTTTGTGATTGCCTCCCATTGTTTTCTATATGGTTCGAGAGGTTCGTCGAACGGCTTGCCGAACCGAACTTGAACGTGGCCTCCGTTCGACGAACCAAACCGAACTCAAGCCTCTAGAGATTGGCTCATCTCTACTCGCCACAAGTGACCCAATTTTTAAAACCAGACCCCTCAAGGAACTTAGCTAGGTGTTTGGTGAGCAATTTAAACCCCCGGGTGCTTCACAGAATTTTATGACATTGAGCCATGAAAATACATTTTCACCACAAAATTGTTATTTTAACCATATAGATTATTTTTTTTACAAGGGTAAGAGGAGAAAATACACCATAGAATTTAATGTGCAATGTCTCCTGAGTACACTGATACCTTATATGTGGTGAAAATCAACTGCTTAAGCGCACGGCAGGGCTTGGAA
Organism: Anomaloglossus baeobatrachus; assembly: GCF_048569485.1. NCBI lineage: Eukaryota > Metazoa > Chordata > Amphibia > Anura > Aromobatidae > Anomaloglossus > Anomaloglossus baeobatrachus. The sequence goes on along the minus strand of NC_134353.1, from coordinate 229,719,997 downwards.
TGGAATGAGCGCCATTTGACTACAAGATTGGTTAAGATCAAAAGTGACCCTATTTTACAAACTGCACTCCTTAATGAATTCACCCATTGTTGCAGTGAGCATATATATTGACACTACAGATGTTTCACAAAATGTTATACTATTGGAGCTGTGAAAAAAATTGCATTTTTACCATTGAACTGTTATTTTAACCCCAGATTTCTAATTTTCACAAGGAGAATAGGTAAAAAAGGTCACAAAATATGTTACAAAATTTCCACTGAACATGGCAATACCCTACATGTACTGTATAGTACTGTTTGGCTGCACCGCAGGGCTTGGGTGGGAGAGAGCGAAATTTGATTTTTGCAGCACAGATTTTCCTAGAATAGTTTGTGGACTCCTTTTGCAGAGCCCCAAAGTGCTGGAACAACATAAACCCCCTCAAGTGACCCAATTTTGGAAATTACACCCCTCTGGGATTTCATTTAATGATTAGTCTGTTGAAAACAGCAATGGAGTCAAATGCAGTGAATGTTGCTGTATAAAAAATTGCAAATAAGCCCTGTTGTAGCCAGTACATTGTAGTGCCCGTGTATTGTGCACAGCTCGTGCTTCTGGAAACCTGCACCCCGTAAATTAAGTGCGCTCTCCTCTCTGTGCCAAACAATGTAGACGCTAACTGTGGTTTAGGCACATTGTGCGGCTCAGAAGGGAGGGGAGAATTTGGATCTGGGAGTACAAATCTTGCTGGTTTTCTTTTTTTGACGGGGTGAGCCATAGCATTTTTTCACAGCTTTTGTGCTACCAGTAACATGGTAGCATATTTCTGTTCATGCATGGCAGACCTCAGTGGAGACTTGTGTTTTTGTTGGCTGGATTGAAAGCTATTTGGTAGCAATTTTGGTACAAAACATTTTGTATGAGATCTTACTTATCCCATTCTCTATGCTGAGAACTTGCATCAAGGTTTCCATCTACATCTCTGAAATACATGATTCAGGTAATACCTGTGATGGATTCATTCACTAATGAGGCAGCAGAGTTAAGGGTGCTTTACACGCTGCGACATCGCTAGGTATTGCTAGCGATGTCGAGCACGATAGCTCCCGCCCCCGTCGCTCGTGCGACATTTGGTGCTCGCTGCTGTAGCGAACATTATTGCTACGGCAGCGTCACACACACATACCTAGTCAGGAGGTGCGTTTGGCGTTATAGCGACGTCACTGCAGCGTCACTAAGCGGCTGACCAACAGAAGCGGAGGGGCGGAGATGAGCGGGACGTAACATCCCGCCCACTTTCTTCCTTCCGCATTGCCGGTGGACGCAGGTAAGGAGATGTTCATCGCTCCCGCGGTGTCACTCATAGCGATGTGTGATGCTGCAGGAACGACGAACAACATCGTACAGGTGGCAGCAGCAATATTAAGAAATGAATGACGTGTCAACAATCACCGTTTTGGAACGATTTTGCGATCATTGATCGTCGCTCATTAGTGTTACACGCTGCAATATCGCTACCAGCGCCGGATGTGCGTGACTAACGACTTGACCCCGACGATATATCGGTAGCGATGTCACAGCATGTAAAGTACCCCTTACTCTGGTCTCTATTTGGCCTCTGTTCAGCGGTGTCCATCTTTCAATGGTGAACAAAAGTGTTGATGAGTGCACTTTTTTACATGTCTGAAAATAGGCATAAAAAGATGGACACTGGTAGATTACAGGCCAGACGTGAGGACAAAGTGACTCTCTCTGCCTCATTACAGTGAATTTTCCATTGTGAATTTTGTCTGAATCACGATTTTCAGAGATTTACACATAATCCCCGATGTAAGCGCTCAGCATAGAGCGCATGATATATGTGAGCCATGCCATACTGCGATCTGTGGGAGGCAGGATAAACAAATTAATAGCAGAATTGAAGAATTAGCTTTATTTATTTATTTTTTACGCTGTTCCCCCTGCGGTGTAAGTGATTAGGCGGCTTTATTCCTCAGATCAGTAGGATTACAGTGATAGCAGACTTATATTTTTTTTTGTTTGCTACTATTACTCGAAAAACACATTTTTACAAAATCATCACTGTATTTTGAAGACTAGTTTTTTATTTTTCTGCTGACAGAATCATGTGAGGGCTTGTTATTTGCAGAATGAAATGGAGTTTTTATTGGTACCATTTTGGGCCACATTTTTTTTAATCACTTTATATTCTGCTTTTTGTGAGGCAGAATCAAGAAGAAACAGAAATTCATGGATTGTTTTTTGTTTTGTTTTTACACTGTTCACTATGTCATAAAAAGATAATTATTCCTCAGGTTAGTATGAATTCAGCGATTCCACATTTATGTAGTGTTTGTTAATGTTTTGACACTTTTACACTTTTAAAACATTTATAGGGAAAAATAATAGTTTTTGCGTTGCTGTAATCTGAGAGCTATAGCTTTTATATTTTTTGGCTGACAAAATGGCTGTATGGCAGTTTGCTTTTTGCGGTACACGATGACGTTTTCAGGGATTCCAGTTTTATTTATATATGACTTTTTGATCACGTTTTATTCCACTTTTTTGTCAGATGTATCATGAAAAGACATAGTTTTTTCTACATTTTTTATTTACCATGTTTACTGAAGGTGTTAACCAGTGTGACAGTTTTATACATCAGGTTGTTACGGATATGGCGATACCAAATATGTGTAGTATTTTCTTTGTTTTATTTCTTACATAGATATAAATATTTATTAGAATCATTTTTTCGTTATTTAGCTTGAGTTTTTTTTATATATTTACCATTTTTTTTTACTTTTTTACTTAGTCCCTTTATGGGACATTACCTTTCGTCACTTTGATCACTCACATAACCCACTGAACTGTTGATTACTGAAGTGGGTTATAAGTGTCAGAGCTGCAATCGCAGCACTGACACTTTACCTTGCACACCATGCATCTGGCATGGTGTGCGAGGCTTTCCATAGCAGGGTGACCCGGGGTTATTATGGCAGTGATTGGTTCCCTATGATCGCATTACACAGATCCGATCGCTTGAAAGAGGTACTTCATCCTCTCCCTGCCTCTTCAATATTGCGATCATCATTGATTGTAGCATTTAGATAGTTAAACTCCCAGAAGGGGCACCGGCACCACTCCTGGCAGTGGGAGCTGTGTCTCAGCTGTAACATCAACTGGAGACCCGGTGGCAATCGCTGGAGTACAGCACCTGAACTCCCGAGATTGTCATGACGTACCATGTAAGTTATAGGATGGGAATGGACAGAGTAAGTAAGGGTAAAGGCCACTTTACACTCTGTGACATCGCTAGCCGATGCTAGCGATATCGAGCGTGATAGCACTCGCCCCCATCGTATGGCCGATATGTGGTGATCGCTGCCGTAGCGAACATTATCGCTATGGCAGCGTTACACGCACATACCTGCTCTGCGACATTGCTGTGACTGGCGAACCGCCTCCTTTCTAAGGGGGCAGTTCGTTCAGCATCACAGTGACATCAGTAAGCGGCCGCCCAATCAAAGTGGAGGGGCGGAGAAGAGCGGGACCGACATCCCGCCCACCTCCTTCCTTCCTCATTGCTGGCGGGACGCAGGTAAGGAGAGGTTCCTCGTTCCTGCGGTGTCACACATAGCGATGTGTGCTGCCGCAGGAATGAGGAACAACATTGTTACTGCAGCAGCAACGATATTTGGGAAGAGGGGGGCATGTCACCAATTAGCGATTTTGAACATTTTTGCAACGATTCAAAATCGCTAATAGGTGTCACACGCAACGATATCGCTAAAGCGGCCGGATGTGCGTCACAAATTCCGTGATCCCAACAAGATCGCTTTAGCGATCTCGTAGAGTGTAATGCCACCATTAGTCAAGAGTCAATAATGGGTTAAATAGAATATTCAGACGTTCAAGTCAGTTCAAAGGCAGTCAACTAGTTTATTATAAGGGATGGAAGGTCTCTCATATGATCAGAGATTGGAAAAGTTGGGCTTGTTTAGCTTAGAAAAAAACATCTTAAAGGAGATCTCATTTATATATATAAATACATGTGTGGTCAATATAAAGGACTGGCACATGACTTATTCCTTCCAAAGACAATACTAAGGACACAGGGCACTCATTATTGCTGGAGGAAAGTTGATTATGACAGCTAAATAGGTAAGGGTTCTTTACAGTTAGAGCAGTTAGACTGTGGAATACCCTACCACAAGAGGTAGTAATGGCAGATACTATAACAGCTTTTAAAAAAGGGCTGGATAATTTCCTCAGTACATACAACATTTTGAGTTAGGCCTAAGACACACGGCGATAAAAAATCGCATTCCACTCGGACCAATATTAGCCTGTGTGTCAGCACACATGAACGATTATTTTCTCAGCTGTAATCGGACAGAGAAAACAATCGCAGAATGCTGCGATTGTAATGTGATCATTTTTTCTCTCGCACCCATTCAAATGAATGGGGTGAGAGAAAAATCGCACTGCACTTGCGGTACACCACGAGTGCAGTGCGAGAATGGCAATAGCCAGCTACAGAGGAGAAAGGGAGATAAATACCTCCCTCCCCTCCTCAGTGCCGGCCCGCCCCCCCCTTTCCCCCCCCGTAGCTGAGGTACACTCGCACAGTTGGACCTCAGTGGCAGGGACACTCGCATGACACTCGGCTCTGCTGTACTGGCAGCGTGAGCCGAGTGTCATGCGAGGATCGCACCAGTGCCCCGTGTGGCCCCAACCTTATAGATGATTTTACTACATAAAATGTATAACTGATTGAGAACAGTTCAACTTAATGGACCATTGTCTTTTTTCAATCTATGTAACCATGTCACGTAAGCCTTCTGTGGCTTATGAGATTTTGTTCTATGTGTAAAATGGAAATATTAATTTCTTTGTCAATTCACGTAACTCAAATAGCAGATTGTTCAAGTTCATAAAATTCAAATGAATTGATACACCTTAAATGGATTTGCTCACCTCTAATTGTTAAGTGTAAAAAGACTTCATGATAGAATCCATCAACAAAGCCGTTTTTAGCTGCTGATGATGCATCTAGCTACAAAGTATGTTGTTAATTTTTTTGTTTTGTAGCTTCAGGTGTTCTACAACTATAACATCTATAGTAAAAATATTAGAAATGTTATTAAAATAATGATTATGCTCTTTTGCTCGAGAGAGTGCATGAATATGTACAATGAGCAAATAGCCTGGTTTGTTAGTAAACAATAAACAATATACTGACTATTCTATTCTACTATTTTAACTGTCACGTAACCCAGCAGTTTCATACCAATTGTTTCAAGATGTGTGCATTATACATTTTAGTAGCTGATTTCTTTCTTATGAATATATTTGTTATGTGACACCTGCATGAAAATGTCATGTAATCGCAAATCGCAAGTTCATGCATTTCACTTGCTTGATAGTCAAAGCTGGGGTTGTTAGAAAACCATGTCTGTTTATCTGCATTGCCTAATTATTTAAATGGATTTTATTAATTTTCAAATGTTGGGTAGGATATGAACTAGAAAAGTATGGGGACACTGAAGGAAAAATTAGGGATGGTGATTACATGGGGTAAACAGGGGGGAAATAAATAAATAAATGAAGCAATTTCCATGGAAAGATCAGACCTTTTTCCTTTTGTTAACAGTTCTTTAATCTGAGTGAGTATTTTTATAATTATTATATATATATCACAGCTGGCTATATAATGGCATAAAGAAAGATTACTCCTAGTCAATGCCATCATTAATATATAACTTGTGTGTGAAGGTTTTTATCCAAGGAAGACATTTTTTATTGTATTTTTCCTAGTTCTCTTTTAGAGTCAAATTATATTCAAATGTATTGTGGAGGGAAACTCTCTCCACTAGGTTCTCTATTTTGGGGGGAAACACCTGTTTCCAACTTGACGCTATAAGAAGTTTTATGGTTAGTAAATTATGGCAGATGATATGTCTAAATTTGTTTGGAATGTCTTCAAAACATATTGAGAACAGAATTAGCTGGGGAGTGAGCGGGATATATAGATGCGCAATTTGTTATATAAGGCCTTGCGTGTCCAACCACAAATTCTCAAGGATTGGGCAGTTCCAAAATATATGGATTAGGCTTCCTTTTTCCCCCACAATTCCTCCAGCAGAGGGGTGATTTTTCTTGTTAAATCATATTTAATTTTTGCAGGGTGAAATACCACTGAGAGAGTACCTTATAGTATGTTTCTTGAAAAGTAAAGCAGGGGGAGTTTGCGTATAAAGTATCTAAGGTTTACAAAAATCTCTCCTCAATTTTTATTGGCAAGTTTTTTTCCAATGTTTTTAGAATGGGCCCTTTATAAAAGCCTGAGTCTTCATTAAATATTTTATAAATATAATTAGTTTTCCATGTTTGGGCGTTTAGGGGGTTGTTTTGTAGATTGACTTCTTTTGTTAAAAAATGTTGATCAATGCGTAACCAATTTTTTATACTCTTTTTTTGGGGAGACCAAATTTGAGCTTTATCTCTCAAAGGTGACCGGGATGTCATCTATAAGGATATCTAATAGATTTGTTATACAGTGATGTTCGATTTATTTTGGGGATAATACATTTTAGGGTTTCTAGGGGTATGAATTTTGGAGTATCATTTGTTTTGCACATCTGGGTGTTGAGGAGGAGAGATTTTCAGGTAATGATGGTAGACTTATTTAGCATATTTTTGGGTAAGGATCTCAAATGATCCATGAGATGAACCGGCAACAGGTCAAGTAGAGATTTGTCATTATTTAAACTTCTTTCAATCATAACCCAGGCTGGGTTGTCTCCATCTTGCAGCCATTGCTGAATAGTAAGCAGATATGATTGGGAGGCTTAGTCCACCACTCTTTTTATGTTTTCCTAAGATGGATCTTGCAACCCTTCTTTTATTGTTGTTCCATAACTATTTGACTAACTGGTGTTGAAGTTTTTGTAGCCATGATTTGGGAATGATTAAGGGGATAGAGCGGAAAACATATGGGTTTTGTCAGCAGTGACATTTGTATGAGACTACTCTAGCTATCCATGAAAGTTCGACTTTTGCAAGGTTGAAGAGGATTTTTTGTATAGATTGGTATATGGTTTCTAGGTTTGTTTAAATTATATTTGATAAGATTTTTGTTAAAAAGATTCCTAGGTACGATATGTTTTCATTCTCCCACTTGAATGAGTATTCCTTTTTAATAGTGTCTTGAATTATATTAGCAAGCTTTCAGCGCATCAAGGCTCCTTCTTCAGGTTGCAAAAGGAGCCTTAATGCGCTGAAAGCTTGCTAATGTAATTTTTCTGGTTAGGCTATAAAGGTATCACGCCTAAAATACTTTTGTCATTCTTGGAACATAGTATTTCAAGTGATTTTAAGCAAGCTGAAAGATTTGGTTTTGCAACAATCAAACAATATCACAATCACTAGCAACTATTACACATTGTGAATACCGCTCTGTTTCAATCGATATTACACAATTTTCGCCTTGTCTAACAAGGGCTTTAAGATTGCCCAAAGAGCCAAACATCTTAAATGTGTAGGATTTCAAATTGGACCCTCTGCAGGTTAGGATACAAATATGGGTTAGCATATGGGTTAGCAAGTACAGGTACAGGTAACAGACACAGGATACACAGGACCTGATACAACTAGTGACCATGCAAGCAAACTAACTAAACACATTGCTCAAGTACCTCCCCTAAAGGAAGGATGCCTCAAGCACCTAGTGCCTCTCAGACATAGGCTGAGAGGCACTTCTGGGTAATAGTGATCGTAATAGTGCGCTGGCCCTTGGTAGAGGGAAGGAGTGTGAGCCCTAAGCGCACTCCCGGGAGACCTATGCGGCATACGTTGGACCAGGGAGAAGGAAGCAGGAATGGGGCCCAAGGCCAGACATGGCGAGGCAAGTGACCGCAGTGGAGAGTACGTCAGCATCCCTGCTAAAGTGAAAAGGCAGGACAGTGCAGGTCTCCTCATGCTTTTCAACAAACTTTGCCTAATTTTCTTTTAAGGAATATGTAATAGTCATCTTCTATATTATTACACTTTGCTATAAAACTGAAATATATTTTGGATACTTTTGACTATCATATTGCGTTACTGTGGCTAAGTAATTGTAATTGAATTAAACTGCATTCAGATAGCTGCATATACTTATTTTCTGCTGCTTAATATAATCTTAGCACTATATACGAACTTAGAATTATTCTTACCTGATGAGGCTATGCCCCTCTCTAAGGAAAAATTTGCTTTTTAAATATTGTTGATTTTTAATATATTTAATAGAATGAAATTTTTATTATCTATAGGATTCATTGCACTGCCCTCATTCTTTCGCGTTTGTACCCAAGATTTCTGTTTTGTATATTGGTGGGCTTTAATATAGCTTTCCAGTCCAGTTAAGTTCCTGAAGAACTACCGTGTTTCCCCGAATATAAGACATCCCCTGAAAATAAGACCTAGCCGCGGTCAATAATGAAGTGTCATGCAGCGGTGAAAAAGTTAAAGACACTGCAGGACACTTCATTATAGACAGCGGGCACCCCCAGAGGAGAGAACACAGAAGAAAGAAGACCCCCGATCATACTTACCAGACGCCGACCGGGAGCAGGTAAGCGCATCAAGGTCCTGCAGCGGAACACACATGCACACACACATCACACACATCACACACACACACACACACACACACACACACACACTACAGATCGCATCCACACACTCACCACATCCAGCAATATCGCTTGCTTCTCGGCGGCGATACTGTGCACTGTGTGTGCAGTGATCTTCCAGGACCTGCCAAGGATCACATGGCCGGAAGCATGTGGTATCTCCAGATGTTGTGAGTGTGTGCGCGCATATGAGCACTTCATTGCATATAAAGAGTCCCTCACCACTTTCAAGTCCACACTCACTGCTGCAAAACAAACCTACTTCTCATCCCTCATATCTTCTTTCTCTCACAACCCTAAACAGCTATTCAACACTTTCAATTCTCTCCTCCGTCCTCCGGCACCACCTCCCTCTCCTCTCATCTCAGCTGAAGACTTTGCCTCTTTCTTCAAGCGGAAGATTGACAACATCAGAGCAAGCTTTGGCCCACAATCACCACAGCCCCTCATCATAGCTATTCATCCCTCTTCCTCCAAATCCAGCTTCTCCACCATGACAGAAAACAATCTCTCCACTCTACTCTCAAGATCACATCTAACCACCTGTGCACTGGACCCGCTCCCATCGCACCTCATCCCCAACATCACCGCAGTCCTCATCCCAGCCCTAACCCATCTCTTCAACCTATCACTAGCAAGTGGTGTATTCCCTTCATGCTTTAAACATGCCTCTATTACACCCATCCTCAAAAAGCCCTCCCTTGACCCATCCTCTGTGTCAAACTATCGCCCCATATCCCTTCTCCCCTATGCCTCAAAACTACTGGAACAGCATGTCCATCTTGAATTGTCCTCATACCTCTCCTCCTGCTCCCTCTTTGACCGGCTTCAATCTGGCTTCCGACCACATCATTCTACCGAAACTGCCTCAACCAAAGTCACCAATGATCTACTAACCGCCAAAGCCAAGCGACACTACTCTATCCTCCTCCTCCTGGACCTGTCCTCTGCCTTCGACACAGTAGACCATTCCCTCCTACTACAGATTCTCTCATCTCTGGGCATCACAGACTTGGCCCTATCTTGGATCTCCTCATACCTAACCGACCGAACTTTCAGCGTCTCCCATTCTCACACCACTTCCTCATCTCGCCCCCTATCTGTCGGTGTCCCTCAAGGCTCAGTTCTTGGACCCCTGCTGTTCTCCATCTATACCTTCGGCTTGGGAAAGCTCATAGAGTCCCACGGCTTCCAGTATCATCTCTATGCCGATGACACACAGATCTACCTCTCTGGACCTGACATTACCTCTCTACTAACCAAAATACCACAATGTTTGTCTGCTATTTCATCCTTCTTCTCTGCACGATTCCTAAAACTTAACATGGACAAAACAGAGTTTATTGTCTTTCCTCCTCCTCACTCACCTCCTCCAACAAGCCTTTCCATCAAACTTGATGGTTGCTCACTCACCCCAGTCTCACAAGCTCGTTGCCTTGGAGTAACCCTCGACTCTGCTCTATCCTTCAAGCCACACATCCAAGCCCTCTTCAACTCATGCCGATTACAACTCAAAAATATCTCCCGGATCCGTGCTTTTCTTAACCAAGAATCTTCAAAAACATTAGTGCATGCCCTCATCATCTCCCGCCTCGACTACTGCAACCTCCTGCTCTCTGGCCTCCCTTCCAACACTCTTGCACCCCTCCAATCTATCCTAAACTCTGCAGCCCGCTTAATCCACCTCTCCCCTCGCTACTCCCCAGCCTCGCCACTCTGCCAATCCCTTCACTGGCTTCCCATCGCCCAACGACTCCAGTTCAAAACATTAACCATGACATACAAAGCCATGCACAACCTGTCTCCTCCCTACATCTGTGACCTAGTCTCCCAGTACCTACCTGCACGCAACCTTAGATCCTCACAAGATCTCCTTCTCTGCTCCTCTCTTATTTCCTCTTCCCACAATCGTGTACAAGATTTCTCCCGTGCATCCCCCATACTCTGGAACGCTCTACCTCAGCACATCAGACTCTCCGCTACCGTGGAAAGCTTCAAGAGGAACCTCAAGACCCACCTCTTCCAACAAGCCTACAACCTACAATAGCCCTCAGCCCAGTAGACCACTGCGCAACCAGCTCTGTCCTCACCTATTGTACCATCACCCATTCCCTGTAGACTGTGAGCCCTCGCGGGCAGGGTCCTCTCTCCTCCTATACCAGTCTGTCTTGTACTGTTAATGATTGTTGTACGTATACCCTCTTTCACTTGTAAAGCGCCATGGAATAAATGGCGCTATAATAATAAATAATAATAATAATAATAATAATATGTGTGATATTGTGAGTGTGTGTGTTTGTTTGAGTGTATGCAATCAAATGTGTGCGTGTATGCTGTCTGATGTGTGAGTGTGTGTGTGTATGAATGTATGCGATCGGATCTGTAAGTGTCGACAGGAGGCAGAGGAGGACGGCGTGCAGCACAGCTGCTGGGACCGCCCACCGGAGAGCACAGGGAGAAGTGATGTGTGTGTGTGTGTGTGTGTGTGTATATATGCTGTCTGATGTGTGACTGTGTTCTGATATGTGAGTGTCGGCCGCAGGGGAGCACAGCTGCAGGGAGATCATATGGAGAACTGATGTGGTGTGTGTGTGATCTGATGTCAGCCAGATGCAGGGGAGGCATGCAGCGTACCTGCTGGGAGATCACAGGAGGATCTGGGAGCCATACAGATGCCAGGGTCTGGTAATTATGACAATCCTGGAATGGAGGGAGACCTGCTTTTTGTGGGGGGTAAACTTACCCTCAACCATGTCTCCTCGAGAATAAGACACCCCCCCCCCCCCCGAAAATAAGACCTAGTGCTTTTTTTCAGGGCAAAGAAAAATATAAGACAGGGTCTTATTTTCGGAGAAACAGGGTACATTAATTAATATAATAATTGTGATCAATTTGGTACTTTGCATTTTCTATAAAAGTGTTATACACACAAATTCACAAAAAGCTCCAGTAAATTTTTTTTGTATGCCAGGATATTTTACAGCTGATAAAATTAAAGAAATTCATTTCAAAATGTGAAGAAATTATTTCAAGAACCCATGGGCTGCTCATTCACCTCCTGAGACAGTGGAGAAGAAAAAGCTAAAAAAGCAACAGGCAACTATATAAAGAAAACTTATAAAGATAAATATATAATAAATGGTAAACTGGAGAATCTTAGCTTATTTCACAACAGCATAAAGACAAAATAAAAAAAGATGATAAACTTAATATCATCATAGTCCCTAAAGATACTGTATCTACCTAGAACTATGGAGAAAATGCAACATATATTTCACTTCCACATTGACGCGTATTATGTTTAATTTCATATGTAGAAGATTAGTTAACCAATGTATTAAAGCTTGAAACAAAACTAGAGAACCTAGAGGAAACCCAGATAAACATGGGGATGCATTAATTATAAGTCAAGCGAATGAAATACAGAAATGTATTTCAGTAGTTGTTATCTTTGCAGGATCAATCTCTAGTTGTCTTTCTTTTGAGCTAGATAGTAAAGGTTATCAGCTATAATGTCTCCTATACACAGAACACACAGACATAAGAGATTCCTGCGCTCCTGTGTCATGCTAGTTACAGGGAAGTATAAAGTGACCAACGAAAGGGAAGGGAAACCCGGTGTCTAGGAAAGGGGAAGATAGTTACCTACCTCTGGCTCCTAGATTTCCTAACCACCCTAGACAGGTTCCACACCTATGCGCCAGGCTGTATACCTGACCCTGGCTGCCCCTGAAATAGGCCATAGTTCGGGAATGGATGGGATGAGCAGTTAGTGAACCCCACTAAGCTATAAAGAGCTCACAGGGAATACAAACACGGGAAGTGAACAAATAGCTTATCTCCAGATTACTCAGGGAGAGGAACTGCAGCTACAACAAAGTTTCTCCAGAATAATCCAAACTGACTGCATGCATTGAAGACTTGTTAAGGGCATTGGACTTATCACCAGCACAGACGTGAAAGGAATGAGTGTTTTTAAGGACACCAGGAGAAGTGCTTGATGAAAACAGCTGAAAGGGTGAGGAACTCTGAAGGGTCCTAATTAGAGTTGAGCGCGGTTCGTGGTTCGAGGTTCTCCAGTTCTAAGCTCGAGTGATTTTTGGGGCTGTTCGAGATCGAACTAGAACTCGAGCTTTTTGCAAAAGCTCGATAGTTCTAGATACGTTCGAGAACGGTTCTAGCAGCAAAAAGCAGTGCTTTTTACAGCTACAGTATGCAGGAGCCATCGCTGGCAGCCTGCCAAAAGCTGGTAACCAAGATAAACATCGGGTATCCAAGCAAAGCGCTTTGGTTAGTAACCCGATGTTTATCTTAGTTACGTGCAGGAAGCCCACACTTCCCGCTCAGCTCACTCCGCCCCCTCCTGCCCGCGGCATGTACACATATACACACACACACACGTACACATACATACACACACACACACACACACACACATCCCCCCCCCGCTCGGCTTACCTGCGGTGATGAAGTCCCGCCATCCCGACCTCAGCGCTGTTACTGTCCTCCATGGCCGCCGCTTGTCACATCACCTCTCGCTTCCGACCCGAGACGTCACGGACCTCTCGCGATACTTGATGTGAAGGCGCCGGTCATTGACCTCAGTGACAGGGGCTGTCGGCAGTGCTGGAGATCAGCGCAGGTAATGTACCTCGCTGACAGCAGCATTTGTCATGCCCTGCAGTGACCTGGGCTGACCCATTGATGTTAGCTCAGGTCACTGCACTGCTCTCCCAGTCAATGGGGAACATCCTGCTCTTCATTGACTGGGACAGTGTGGATCGTCATGGCAACCCCTTGGATTACACCAGACCTGGATTTGTTTTTCATTCTAATAAATTGGTTAAAGAGGGAATGTTTTGGGGAGTGTTTTTTCAAATAAAAATGTGGTTGTCGTCTATTTTTTTTTTATTACTGACTGGGTTGGTGATGTCGGGTATCTGATAGACGCCTGACCTCACCAACCCCAGGGCTTGATGCCAGGTGACATTACACATCTGGTATTAACCCCATATATTACCCCGTTTGCCACCGCACCAGGGCGCGGGATGAGCTGGGGCGAAGCACCAGGATTGGCGCATCTAATGGATGCGCCACTTCTGGGGCGGCTGCGGCCTGATATTTTTAGGCTGGGGAGAGTCCAATAACCATGGATCTCCCTAGTCTGAGAATATCAGGCCCCAGCTGTCTGCTTTACCTTGGCTGGTAATCCAATTTTGGGGGACCCCTACGTGTTTTTTTTTTAATTATTTATTTAATTTAAAATAACAGCGTGGGGTGCCCTCAGTTTTGGATTACCAGCCAAGGTGAGGTTGCCAGCTGTGGTCTGCAGGCTGCAGCCGTCTGCTTTACCCTAGCTGGCTACAAAACTAGGGGGAACCCTACGTCATTTTTTTTTTCATTTTTTTGGCTAAATACAAAGCTAAGCACCCCTTAGTGCCACATGAAAGGCACCAAAGGGTGCTCCACTTTTTTCTCCACTTGAGAAAAAATGGAGAAAAAATGGAGAAAAAGTGGAGAAAAAGTGGAGAAAAAGTGGAGAAAAAGTGGAGAAAAAAATGGAGAAAAAGTGGAGAAAAAGTGGAGAAAAAAATGGAGAAAAAGTGGAGAAAAAGTGGAGAAAAAGTGGAGAAAAAGTGGAGAAAAAAATGGAGAAAAAAATGGAGAAAAAATGGAGAAACAGTGGAGAAACAGTGGAGAAAAAGTGGAGAAAAAGTGGAGAAAAAATGGAGAAACAGTGGAGAAAAAGTGGAGAAAAAGTGGAGAAAAAAATGGAGAAACAGTGGAGAAAAGGTGGAGAATAAATGGAGAAAAAGTGGAGAAAAAGTGGAGAAAAAATGGAGAAAAAGTGGAGAATAAATGGAGAAAAAGTGGAGAAACAGTGGAGAAAAAGTGGAGAATAAATGGAGAAAAAGTGGATAATAAATGGAGAAAAAGTGGAGAATTTTTTTCTCCACTTTTTCTCCACCTTTTATCCACTTTTTCTCCATTTTTTTCTCCACTTTTTCTCCACTTTTTCTCCACTCTTTCTCCATTTTTTTCTCCACTTTGTCTCCACTTATTCTCCACTTTTTCTCCACTTTTTCTCCACCTTTTCTCCACTTTTTCTCCACTTTTTCTCCACTTTTTTCTCCACTTTTTCTCCACTTTTTCTCCACTTTTTCTCCATTTTTTTCTCCACTTTTTCTCCACTTTTTCTCCACCTTTTCTCCACTTTTTCTCCACTTATTCTCCACTTTTTCTCCACTTTTTCTCCACTTTTTCTCCACTTTTTCTCCACTTTTTCCCCATTTATTCTCCACTTTTTCTCCACTTTTTCTCCACTTTTTCTCCATTTATTCTCCACTTTTTCTCCATTTATTCTCCACTTTTTCTCCACTTTTTCTCCATTTATTCTCCACTTTTTCTCCACTTTTTCTCCATTTTTTTCTCCACTTTTTCTCCACTTTTTCTCCACCTTTTCTCCACTTTTTCTCCACTTATTCTCCACTTTTTCTCCACTTTTTCTCCACTTTTTCTCCACTTTTTCTCCACTTTTTCCCCATTTATTCTCCACTTTTTCTCCACTTTTTCTCCATTTATTCTCCACTTTTTCTCCACTTTTTCTCCACTTTTTCTCCATTTATTCTCCACTTTTTCTCCAATTTTTCTCCATTTTTTTCTCCACTTTTTCTCCACTTTTTCTCCACTTTTTCTCCACTTTTTCTCCATTTATTCTCCACTTTTTTTCCACTTTTTCTCCATTTTTTTCTCCACTTTTTCTCCACTTTTTCTCCATTTATTCTCCACTTTTTCTCCACTTTTTCTCCACTTTTTCTCCACTTTTTCTCCATTTATTCTCCACTTTTTTTCCACTTTTTCTCCATTTTTTTCTCCACTTTTTCTCCACTTTTTCTCCATTTATTCTCCACTTTTTCTCCACTTTTTCTCCATTTTTTTCTCCACTTTTTCTCCACTTTTTCTCCATTTATTCTCCACTTTTTCTCCACTTTTTCTCCACTTTTTCTCCACTTTTTCTCCACTTATTCTCCACTTTTTCTCCATTTTTTTCTCCACTTTTTCTCCATTTTTTTCTCCACTTTTTCTCCACTTTTTCTCCACTTTTTCTCCACTTTTTCTCCACTGTTTCTCCACTTTTTCTCCATTTTTTTTCTCCACTTTTTCTCCACTTTTTCTCCACTTATTCTCCACTTTTTCTCCACTTTTTCTCCATTTATTCTCCACTATTTCTCCACTTTTTCTCCATTTTTTTCTCCACTTTTTCTCCACTTATTCTCCACTTTTTCTCCATTTTTTTCTCCACTTTTTCTCCATTTATTCTCCACTTTTTCTCCACTTTTTCTCCATTTTTTTCTCCACTTTTTCTCCACTTATTCTCCACTTTTTCTCCACTTTTTCTCCACTTTTTCTCCACTTTTTCTCCATTTTTTTCTCCACTTTTTCTCCATTTTTTTCTCCACTTTTTCTCCACTTTTTCTCCACTTTTTCTCCACTTTTTCTCCACTTTTTCTCCACTTTTTCTCCATTTTTTTTCTCCACTTTTTCTCCACTTTTTCTCCACTTATTCTCCACTTTTTCTCCACTTTTTCTCCATTTATTCTCCACTTTTTCTCCACTTTTTCTCCATTTTTTTCTCCACTTTTTCTCCACTTTTTCTCCATTTTTTTCTCCACTTTTTCTCCACTTATTCTCCACTTTTTCTCCATTTTTTTCTCCACTTTTTCTCCATTTATTCTCCACTTTTTCTCCACTTTTTCTCCATTTTTTTCTCCACTTTTTCTCCACTTATTCTCCACTTTTTCTCCACTTTTTCTCCACTTTTTCTCCACTTTTTCTCCATTTTTTTCTCCACTTTTTCTCCATTTTTTTCTCCACTTTTTCTCCACTTATTCTCCACTTATTATCCACTTTTTCTCCACTTTTTCTCCACTTTTTCTCCACTTTTTCTCCATTTATTCTCCACTTTTTCTCCAATTTTTCTCCATTTTTTTCTCCACTTTTTCTCCACTTTTTCTCCACTTTTTCTCCATTTATTCTCCACTTTTTTTCCACTTTTTCTCCATTTTTTTCTCCACTTTTTCTCCACTTTTTCTCCATTTATTCTCCACTTTTTCTCCACTTTTTCTCCATTTTTTTCTCCACTTTTTCTCCACTTATTCTCCACTTTTTCTCCATTTTTTTCTCCACTTTTTCTCCATTTATTCTCCACTTTTTCTCCACTTTTTCTCCATTTTTTTCTCCACTTTTTCTCCACTTTTTCTCCACTTTTTCTCCACTTTTTCTCCATTTTTTCTCCACTTTTTCTCCACTTTTTCTCCGTTCTTTTTCTATGGTCGGTCTACCCATTAGCTCTGCCATGCATACTGTAGCTCTACACCTACTGCACATGTTACTTTATGATTGACATCTCTTTCGTACCAGAGCTGTCTAAGCCTACTCTGACCCCATATTTGTCATTACTATATTGTCCTTGTACTGTATTATGACATTTGTATCATGTGTTTCATTTCTTGCTGTGTTGCAATTTTTTTGCTGCATCCCAATTGTACCTCTACATTGTTCGAGTTTATGTTATTGTTCTCTCACTCTTATGTGATACTGATTATTGTCATTTTTCATGATTACATGCAGATAAGTCCAATCTGACGAAGGCTCAGGCCGAAACGTCATTTGTAACTTGTTTTGGACAAAAACATATATGCTTATGAAAAAAAAAATTTCTTAATACGGACCAATAAAGAGTGATTTTGCATTACTATCCATTGTGACTTACTGACTTAGTCTGGGAGATATAGAGTGCCGAGGTTACTCACTAATTTTATCTATTATTACCTCTGAGCACCTATATACCAGTGAGCAGAGCTTCCTCCACAGTAGTTCTCCTGATTAGGCATGCCCTTACCTCATGAGCAGGGCATTGCAGCTTTGGTAGCAACCATTACGACATGGACTCTGCTGCTGTGGACCCGGGGAGAGTGAGTGCAGATTCATTGCACCCACACTCCTCACATGAAGTGTCCGCACTCCTTGAAAATGGGGGATACGTTCCCTGAGTGTCTCCCCCCCATATTCTAGACGGTCCAGAGTCGTCGTGGGACCCCTTTATTTTTTTTCTTACAATAAATTGGTGAAAGAGGAAATGTTTTGGGGACTGTTTTTTCAAATAAATTTCTTTTGTCGATTTTTTGTTTTTGTTAGTACTGACAGTTTATGATGTTGGGTATCTAATAGACGCCATGACATCACAAACTGCTGGGCTTGATCTCAGGTGACTTTACAGCTAGTATCAACCCGATTTATTACCCCGTTTGCCACTGCACCAGGGCACGGGATGAGCTGGGGTGAAGCGCCAGGATTGGCGCATCTAGTGGATGCGCCACGTCTGGGGTGCCTGCGGCCTGCTATTTTTAGGCTGTGAAGGCCCAATAACTATGGACCTTCCCACCCTGAGAATACCAGACCACAGCTGTCCGCTTTACCTTGGCTGGTGATCCAATTTGGGGGGGACCCTACTTTTATTGTGTAATTATTAATATTTATAAAATAATTATAAAAAAGAGCCTGAGGGGACCTCCACATTGGATCCCCAACCACGGTAAAGCTGCCAGCTGTGGTTTTCAGGCTACAGCCGTCTGCTTTACCCTAGCTGGCTATCAAAAATGGGGGGACCCAACGTCATTTTTTTTTTTTAACTATTTTTTAAATAGAAAAAATTAATGGGCTTCCCTGTATTTTGATTGACAACCAAGGTAACGGCAGGCAGATGGGGGTGGCAACCCATAGCTGTCTGCTTTATCTGCGCTGAGAATCAAAAATACCACGGAGCGCTACGTCATTTTTTTAAAGATTTATTTTTACAGCACTGTGATGTCCAGCAATCAAAATACAGGGAAGCCCATTTTATTTTTAGTTATTTAAATAAATAATTAAAAAAAATATATATGGGCTCCCGCTGCATTTTTTGTATTGCTAGCTAAGGGTAATCCAAGCAGCTACTGGCTGCTAACCCCCACTGCTTGGTGTTACCTTCACTGGCAATGGAAAATCCAGGGAAGCATTTTTTATTTTTTTTGCCAAAAAACTACAAAAAAAGGACGTGAGCTTCGCCCTATTTTTGTTTGCTAGCCAGGTATAGCAGGCAGGTGATGGAAGAGTTGGATACAGCGCCAGAAGATGGCGCTTCTATGAAAATGCCATTTTCTGAGGCGGCTGCAGACTGCAATTCACAGCAGTGGGGCCCAGAAAGCTCAGGCCAACCTGTGGTGCAGATTCCAATCCCCAGCTGCCTAGTTGTACCTGGCTGGACACAAAAATGGGGCAAAGCCTATGTCATTTGTTTTCTAATTATTTCATGAAATTCATGAAATAATAAAAAAAGGGCTTCCCTTTATTTTTGGTTCCCAGCCGGGTACAAATAGGCAACTGGGGGTTGGGGGCAGCCGTACCTGCCTGCTGTACCTGGCTAGCATACAAAAATATGGCGAAGCCCACATAATTTTTTCAGGGGGCAAAAAACTTCTGCATACAGTCCTGGATGGAGTATGCTGAGACTTGTAGTTCTGCAGCTGCTGTCTGTCTGTATGGAGAAGAGCAGACAGCAGCTGCAGAACTACAAGGCTCAGCATACTCCATCCAGGACTGTATGCAGAATTTTTTTGCCCACCAAAAAAATGACGTGGGCTTTGCCATATTTTGTATGCTAGCCAGGTACAGCTGGCAGCCACGGGCTGCCTCCAACCCCCAGTTGCCTATTTGTACCCGGCTGGGAACCAAAAATATAGGGAAGCCCGTTTTTTTTAATTATTTCACTTATTTCATGAAATAATTAAAAAACAAATGACGTGGGCTTCGCCCCATTTTTGTGTCCAGCCGGGTACAACTAGGCAGCTGGGGATTGGAATCTGCAGCACAGGTTAGCCCGAGGTTTGTGGGCGCCTCTGCTGCGGATTTCAGTCCGCAGCCGTCCCAGAAAATGGCGCTCTCATAGAAGCGCCATCATCTGGCGCTGTATCCAACTCTTCCAACAGCCCTGGATCCGGGTGGCTTGTTGGGTAATCATGAGTTAATACTGGCTTTGTTTTACCAGCCAGTATTAAGCCAGAGATTCTTAATGTCAGGCACGTTTGACCCGGCCATTAAGAATCTCCAATAAAGGGTTAAAAAAAAGACACCACACAGAGAAAAAATACTTTAATAGAAATAAATACACAGACACATTAGAGACTCCATCTTTATTACCCCCTGTCAGCCCTCCACGATCCTGCTCTTCTGTCTTCTTTCTTTCTAGTGTAGTAGTAGTGACGATTGTAGTGAGGATGAGGTTCACCAGCTCATCACTTGGGGCTGGGGAACCTCCATCCTCACTACAATCATCACTAGTGTAGTAGTAATGACGATTGTAGTGAGGATGAGATTCACCAGCTCATCACTTGGGGTTGGGGAACCTCCATCCTCACTACAATCATCACTACAATCGGGAAGCAGCGTGCAGCCTTCACTCCGTGAGTGATCAGTGCTGGCTGCTAGCGGTAACGCTGACAGACACGCTACCATAGCAACGGTGCTCTCGGAGCCGCGGTTAGCGGTGACGTCACCGCTAACTGCGTTGCTATGGCAACGGTGATCTCCGTTAATGACCGGCTGTGTCAGCCGGTCCCTAACGGAACGGGGAGTCGACCGTGTGCTAGAGCATGTCGCCGGTACACGGCGATACACATATGTGCACCGTGTACCGGAGAGATGCACTCGCAGGTCCTACATGACGTGTCATAGTCATGTGACCAGTCTGTAGCCAATGAGATAATAGCCACGTGACTGGTCACATGGCTATTTTGATGTCACGATAGGTCCTGCATCTCTGCTGGCAGTGCAGGTCACCGGGAGGATTCAGCGATCATCGGATGGAATAGCGGCAGGAGACAGAGTGCAGAAGGGATCGCGAGGACCGGTAAGTGTGATGGCAATGTTTATCAACTGTTTGTGTACATTTATCATGCATTTTTATGTGTTTGTGATTGCCTCCCATTCTAGCCTATACGTTCGAGTTCGGTTCGTCGAACGTTCGTGACTCTTCAGATTTTGTGTTATACCATGCCTGATGAAGAGACCTGAGTAGTCTCGAAAGCTTGCAATTATTACCATCTTTTCAGTTAGCCATTAAAAGGTATCAACCACTGAGGACTCTCTGTTCTTTTAAACAATTTTTGGATTTAACAAGAATTTCACCGTTGGGTTCTTATTTCATAATCCTGATATGTTAAGATTATAAAGGGATCATGAATTTTATGCTCTATTTATGTTTTTGTCTGGGACTTAGAAGAAAATATTGCTCGGCCGAACCCACTGAACCTAAACATCCATAGGTACGCTCATCTCTAGTCCTGGGCCAGCTAGCTGCATGTCTTCAGTTTTAAAGACAGCACCCTTCATTCAATTGTTACCATGTGAGCCTGTGTGGTGACACTATAACTTAAACACATACATGTATAATGGAATGTGGCAAGGCTCCGTATCCCCAAATATAAATATACATGATTTTGCGTTAACGGTGTATAGTACTGGAATATTATTCAAGATCCAACACTGTCACCTGACTTGAACTAACAGAACACTCTTTTCAACTCCTAAAGACAAAACTGAAGGCAAAAAGACTATCAAGTAGGAAGGAAACTGGATATAGTTGCTTTTATAAGAAATCTCTCACCATGTTATTGCTATGCAGTCTGAGAGCAGCATAATATATTTCAGAGATTTGTCACTTGCTGGCCAGAATGCTGTCAATTTTGAAACAATCTTAAGCCTGCTTTACACGTTGCAATTTTGCATACAATATCATATGCGATTTGCAACGCCCCCATCGTATGTGTGGCACGTTCAATTTGTTGAACGTGCCGCACAAATGATTAACCCTCGTCACACGTACTTACCTTCCATACGACCTCGATGTGGGCGGCGAACGTCCACTTCCTGGAGTGAGAGGGACGTTCGGCGTCACATCGACGTCACGTGGCAGCCGGACAATAGAAGCGGAGGGGCGGAGCTGAGCGGGACGTAAACATCCCGCTCACCTCCTTCCTTCTGCATTGTGAGCTGGGAGCAGCAGGACGTAGGTAAGATCTGTTCATCGTTCCCGGGGTGTCACACACTGCAATGTGTGCTACCCCGGGTACGATAAACAATCTGACGTTCAATTCTAGAGACAGGTACGATGTGTATGCGATGAACGTTTTAACGTTCAATCGCAATCGCACGTACCTATCACACACTGCAATGTAACTTACGATGCCGGATGTGCGTCACTTACGACGTGACCCCGCCGACACATTGTAAGATACATTGCAACGTGTAAAGCAGGCTTTAGTTTTCCCTACAGTAGATTTAGTAGTGCGCAGATAACCCTGCCCACACCAATGACTGCCAGCTTTCTGTGTACACAGTATATTGACATAAAGCCGGTAGTCAGTGGCGGTGGCAGGTTTACATGGCGCATTTGACTAAGAGCCACAAGACACCTAGTGCTTTAGTGATATGTCATTGCAGGGTTCCTGATTGCGTGTGAGAGGGAGCGCATTCCCTCTCCCAGCCTGTAACTGTTGCAATTGCTATTGCTCACAGCATTTAGTGAGTTAAACAGCCGGGGGCGGTGCAGGAACAACTCCTGCCTGTGAGAGTGGGGCCCAGCTGTCACGTAAGCCAAGCTCCAAGCGTCGATCAGTCGGACACAGTGCCTCGCACAATCGCCATGATGTACCCATACATCATAGGTTGGAGACCCTTCCCAACCATGATATATGAGTACATAATACATGTTGAAGGGAAAGCATCTCAAGAGATGAGATTCAGTATTTGCTAGTGCAAGCAGGTTCTAGACCTTGGACAGTCATTGACTGCAAAGTATATACATCAAAGTATTAAAATTATTATTGTATTTATAATTATTTTAATTTGTTCAATTCCTTTTGAGCCTATGAAATGAAGGTGAAATATTATTTTCTGCATTCATATACATTTTTTTTCCTTTATGTTCATCATTACCTTAAAGGGGTTCTCTGGGTAGATAAAAAAAAATATTCTAATAGCTCTGATCTCATACATTCTAAAGATGAGATCCATAGTACTCCTCTTCACCCTCATAATACCTGTAATTCAGTGTAACATTGGAGCTGCCCCTTAGTGTTCTCTTTTCCTTCTGGGACATTGCAGGGGGTGTGGCCTCCTCTATGCTGTTAATAACCGCCAGCCGCATGATAATATTTGTTCCTCTGCAGTCTGAGAACAAGGGACATGGTGGGGATCCAGAAGGTATGGGGAGAACGAAGCAACAGCTCTGGTGTCACACCTAATTACAGGTAAATGTGAGGAACAGTAATATGGAACTCTTTTTTAGAGTTTATGATGGCATGACCATTAGAAGAATATTTGTATCTCTCTGGATTACCCCTTTAAGGCCACCTATAAACACAAGCTTACTTTTTATACAGAGAAATCTGGTCCCTTTGTAGGATTCAATGCTGTAACTTGTAAGCCTGGTAATATAGTACAGAATATTTTAGTTTATCCTCCATAAATTCAACTTGAGTAATTTGCATTCATGTGCGATCATCCTGTTTGGATGTTTCACAAAAACATAAAATATATTTTTTAATATCTTGTAAATTCCTAGGCCACTTCTTTATGACTTCTACGCGACTTTGACTTAAATTCCACAAATTAGGATGCAATCACAAAAAAAGGCAATGACACACTTCCTTAACTCAACCGTTCACAGTTCCGCATACAAATGTCTATAAAAAATCATTTTCCTTAGTAAAAATGAAGTTCCCTGTTACTGATACCATTGGGTTCTTCCCCGTAACTTAAGCTGCGTTGATCATTGCGTTCCCTGTCATCTACAATTTAAAAGCAAAGATAAACAAATATTTATTATCTTAATAATTTATCACTGGTTGGATTAATTTCACAATTGGCAACGTTTGATTATTTCTTTATGACAAGCAGAAAGAATCTAATGACACTTGCAGCTGTCTATAATTATTGTCTATAATAAGTGCAGCTTGTGAAGTAAAAGATCACTATAAATGGAGATTTAGTGTTATATCATGACCCCCCAAAAAGATAATCATCCACCAGTCTGAGAAATCTATATATCTTAATTATCATCTGCATATCAAAGTTCTTCTTCGTAAAGCGCCCGCGGGTAAAATTGGTATAACCATGTAAATTATTACACTGATTGAACTGGACACAAATCCAATGAAAAGTACCAATAAAATAGCTGCTGTGAGTTTTACGTTTCCCTAATGCTTCAGTTTTATTACAGAAAGGTCTAAATCTGAAACCTGTCATTAGGTTAATGAGAATGGATGTTATAATGTCCCAGTCATTGCATTGTCACTAGAGTAGACCTTGAAGAGTACAACAGCATATACGCTTTCCTGGAAGAAGGAAAGAAAATCTAAATTTCAACCATTTATTCGAGAAAGTCCATTATTAAATAGATCAATCTTGATTGTGAGATATTTATAGATACATTGGTCGCTCCGACAATCTGCGTACTGAACAAACTTGGTGATTACTATATCTAAAGGAAATCAATCATGAGAAGATTTTATGATTGAACACAGCAGCAGCCATCAGTGTATTTGCTATGTAATTCCTGCAGACACGCCAAACTGTCATATATATTGGTACATGTAAAGGCTGCATACTGCAGGGTAGCAACGTCAATGGGAAAGTGCTAACATATCCAGAAACAATATTCTATATCAGATTTTGCCTGATGAAACAAAGTTATTAATGAGAATAAGTGTTGTATTCTACACCTAGACAATCAGTAGTGCCATTTAATTCAATATGTGATGTAAATGCTTTCTCCCCGATGCCGCAGGGAGTATGAGATCAAGCATTCTTTTTATATTACTAGCTTAATGGGGAAGAATTCAGTGCAGTCGAGGATGAATATAACGCACTGCGGGAAATAATGTGAGGTTCAGCTCAGTTTTACATACTAATACATTTTTATATGGAAATATGCATTTATTGACATATTAAATTTACACCTGCAACAGGAGGGAATTGTAGACGCCTTGCACTTTTATTATTCTTAAATGACACATCTGTTTTCTGCAGGGTTTTTATAAATACAATGTCTCAGTGATTATACCACTTGTCATTATAATTTGCTGAATTCGGAAATATGGTATTGTTATGATGATTGACATTTACAAGTAATGAATTTGAATGAGAAAAATAAAGCAAATGTATTATGGCCGAATACATGTAATCCGTTGTACTGTAATTTCTACATTTTAGCAATAAGTAGGTAAGAAAGGGTTTAGCTTTAGATCATTTACATGAGTGGCTGATGTAAAACATTTATTCTTACTTAAAGGGGTTGTCCCACAAGTAAATTACATTTTAATCAAGAGATTTTGGAATAGTAATAAGTTCCACAATTGAATGTGCTTAATAAAAAATGTTCTTGTGCTGAGATAATCTTATATACGTGTCCCTGCTATTTACTGTGTTAGGCCTCTGTCACACGTTCGTGCCTCCGGTACGTGTTTGACAGTTTTCTCACGTACCGGAGAAACGTACACACGTTGACATATGTTTTCCTATGGTTTCGGGCACACATAAGTATTTTTGCATGGAACGTGTGTCCGTTCCGTACTTATGTGTGCCCGTGTGCTCCACATGCCAACATGTCCGTGTTATCTCCGGCATCACGGGTGTCACACGGAACGCAAAAGTGTCACACGTAACACACACA
Organism: Anomaloglossus baeobatrachus; assembly: GCF_048569485.1. Lineage (NCBI taxonomy): Eukaryota > Metazoa > Chordata > Amphibia > Anura > Aromobatidae > Anomaloglossus > Anomaloglossus baeobatrachus. The sequence continues at coordinate 229,694,569 of NC_134353.1, read as the reverse complement.
GACCACACGGATGTGTTCCGTGTGACACGCCGCTGCTGTCACTTGCTGCCGACCGCCGCTCATTATGCTAACTGAATATTTACTTTACTTTACTTTACTGCGGCCGGAAGCAGCATCAGCAGGGAGCTGCAAGACCGGAGACCGAAGATCAGCACCACGGACAGCGACGCCAGGGACGAGTGAGCAAAAAATTTCCGTTCTCCACTTGTTATCACAGATAACACACAGAGAACACACGTAGGCCATAAACATGGCCCACAGAGGGGAAAACGCACCTCTGACACGTCCGTGAAAAATGCGCGTGATTTTTAACGGACGTGTGAAAAAGGCCTAATGGCCATGTCTGACCGTACAGGAACATGGTCTGATCATACCACAACTCCTGGGCCGGAGAGGAAGTAAAAAAGTATACAGAGAATACAGCATGAGATTGCAAATGATTCTTTTTTGAGGTTAAAAATTGCTTAAAAGCAGACAAGGAAGTGTTTTACCCCCAAAAATGTATCCGCTTTGATCCCAGTCTATCCTCACTGTGTACTCTTTTACAGTGCTAGCCAAAAGTATTGGCACCCCTGCAATTCTGTCAGATAATACTCAGTTTCTTCTTGAAAATGATTGCAATGACAAATTATTTGGTATTATTAACTTCATTTATTTTGCTTGCAATGAAAAAACACAAAAGAGAATGAAACAAAAATCAAATCATTGATCATTTCACACAAAGCTCCAAAAATGGGCCAGACAAAAGTATTGGCACCCTTAGCCTACTACTTGGTTGCACAACCTTTAGCCAAAATAACTGCGAATAACTGCTTCTGGTAACCATCAATGAGTTTCTTACAATGCTCTGCTGGAGTGTTAGACCAATCTTCTTTGGCAAACTGCTCCAGGTCCCTGAGATTTGAAGGGTGCCTTCTCCAAACTGCCATTTTGAGATCTCTCAACAGGTGTTCTATGGGATTTAGCTCTGGACTCATTGCTGGCCACTTTAAAAGTCTCCAGTGCTTTCTATCAAACCATTTTCTAGTGCTTTTTGAAGTGTGTTTTGGGTCATTGTCCTGCTGGAAGACCCATGACCTCTGAGGGAGACCCAGCTTTCTCACACTGAGCCCTACATTATGTTGCAAAATTTGTTGGTAGTCTTCAGACTTCATATAGCCATGCACACGGTCAATCAGTCCAGTGCCAGAGGCAGCAAAGCAACCCCAAAACATCAGGGAACCTCCGACATGTTTGACTGTAGGGACCGTGTTCTTTTCTTTGAATGCCTCTTTTTTTTCCTGTAAACTCTATGTTGATGGATTTTCCCAAAAAGCTCTACTTTTGTCTCATCTGACCAGAGAACATTCTTCCAAAACGTTTTAGGCTTTCTCAGGTAAGTTTTGGCAAACTCCAGCCTGGCTTTTTTATGTCTCGGAGTAAGAAGTGGGGTCTTCCTGGGTATCCTACCATACAGTCCCTTTTCATTCAGACGCCGACGGATACTACGGGTTGACACTGTTGTACCCTCGGACTGCAGGGCAGATTGAACTTGTTTGGATGTTAGTCGAGGTTCTTTATCCACCATCCGCACAATCTTGTGTTGAAATCTCTCGTCAATTTTTCTTTTCCTTCCACATCTAGGGAGGGTAGCCACAGTGCCTTGGACTTTAAACTTCTTGATGACACTGCGCACCGTAGACACAGGAACTTTCAGGTTTTTGGAGATGGGCTTGTAGCCTTGAGATTGCTCATGCTTCCTCACAATTTGGATTCTCAAGTCCTCAGACAGTTCTTTGGTCTTCTTTCTTTTCTCCATGCTCAATGTGGTACACACAAGGACAGAGGTTGAGTCAACTTTAATCCATGTCAACTGGCTGCCAGTGTGAATTAGTTATTGCCAACACCTGTTAGGTGCCACAGGTAAGTTACAGGTGCTGTTAATTACACAAATTAGAGAAGCATCATATGATTTTTCAAACAGTGTCAATACTTTTGTCCACCCTCTTTTTTATGTTTGGTGTGGAATTATATCCAATTTGGCTTTATGACCATTTTTTTTATTTTTTTTCATTGAAGACAAATTAAATGAAGATAATAATACCAAAGAATTTGTGATTGCAATCATTTTCAAGAAGAAACTGAGTATTATCTGACAGAATTGCAGGGGTGCCAATACTTTTGGCCAGCACTGTACTTCCTCCTCTGTCCAGGAGCTATGGTATGTTCACATCCTGTCCCTGCATGGTCAGACAAAGCCAAGCTATATTAGAGCTGCTGCACCAGGCGGCATTACAGCTATTTGCATTAGGCCCCTTTCACATGTCAGTGATTCTGGTACGTTTGTGCTTTTTTATAAACGTACCAGAATCACTGACATACGCAGACCCATTATAATGAATGGGTCTGCTCACACGTCAGTGATTTTTCACTGCACGTGTCTCCGTGCAGCGTACCCGCGTGTGCGTGATTGCTGCACGGAGACATGTCCATTTTTTTCTGGCATCACTGATGTTCCACAGACCACGCAGTGGTGTGGTCCGTGAAACACGTGCCAGAAAAAAGCGTGCATTTAAAATAATAAACATTTTAACTCACCCGGCGTCCAGCGATGTCCTCTGCAGCCCGTCCTCCCTGCTGCTTCTAAGCCGGCTGAATACTGTCGCGCATATTCATTATGCGCGACACAGCCGACCCGGAAGCAGCTCCTGCAGGGGTCACCGCCGGCCGAATGCTGCGTCGCGGGAGCGATCAGCACCATGGACAGTGGGAGCGGGCGCAGATGAGTGAATCTCTAAGTGCAATCACGGGCCATGGAGAACTGAGCCCGGATTGCACTTAGACAACCCACGTGTGCCGTGATTTTCGGCACACGCAGGGACATGTGCGTGTTTTACATGCCAGTGAAAAACGTCTGTGTTTTTTACTGACGTGTGAGACGGGCCTTAGGCGGTGTTAGAGCTGTTTGCAACATGTGGCGTTAGAGCTGTTTGCATCAGGCATTAGTACTCCAGTATGCACTCGGCTATATTAAAAAGCTGTTTGCAGCAGGCAGTGTAAGCTGTTTGTATCAGGTGGTATTAGTGCTGTTTGTACAAGAAGGTATTAAGGCAGTGTGTACCTGGCTGTAGTAGAGCTATATGCTCCAGACAGTATTAGCGCTATTTGCACCAGGCAGCATTAGGCCCTGTGCGCACTAGAAAATGGAATTTTCTTAAGAAAATTCCGCAGGCTCTCAAAGATTTCCCCACCTGCGGGAAAAAAACGCACCAAATCCGCACCGAAATTTGCATGCGGTTTGTTGCATTTTGGTGCGGATTTGGTGCGGATTTGGTGCAGTTTTTCTGCAGGTTGTTCCCTGCGGCATTACACAATTACCTTAGTGAAATCCTGCAGCTACCTGTGGAAAAGAAGTCACATGCAATTGTTTTTGCTGCGGGAAGCCCGCAGCAAAACCTGAAGCTGTCAAAATCAGCCTAGTGCGTACAGAATTTTTTTTTTCCCATAGGATTTGCTGGTGAATCACTGCAGAAAGGTTAGGAACATTTTCTGCAGCGAAACATGCAACAAATCCGCGGGAAAATCCAGCTATTGCGCACAGAGCCTTAGACCATTATTGCCCCAGTTTATGGTTGCACCAAGCGGGATTACAGCTGTTTGCCCCAGAAGGTATTAGAATAGTTTGCACCAGCCTATTTTACAGGTGTTTGTGTGACGCCCTGGCAAAACCAGGTAGTCACACAGAATAGGCCGCCGCAAAACACCATCCCACAAAGGGTTACACACAGCCGACCAGAAACCCTAGTCACCCCCCCAGGGTAGGAAAGGAACACCAGTGGGCGGGACAGGCAGATGGAGAACATCCACCTAGGGGTCTGGAGAAGCCAGTGTGGGAAGAGCAGAAGTCAAAAGTTGTAGTTCAAGTGGAGTGGAGTGAAGTAGTTGTGGAGGAGAAAATGAAGGCTGAGACAGAAAGGAGAGGCATCGGGGTTGGAGCCCCGGCTTGCTGGCTAGGTGGCAGACGGTGGTCTGTGTCTGTCAGGAGATGGGAAGATGGCTGCCGGAGATCCGAGGTGGACCGGAGCAGGGTTGGAGCCTGCCGGTACCGACACCGGAGAACCCACCTGGAAACCGTGTACTGAGGGGGTACTTGAACCCTGAAGCCAGGACCGGAACCAACGGCCTAGCTAATTAACCAATTGAGGGCAGGACTTTAGGTCCTGTCCCAACCAAGGTCCCAAAAGCAGACAACCACCCACCGCAGGGGATAGGGCATCCGCCAGGGCCCGTTAGATTCTAAGGGTCAGCGTCAGCGGGCACGGCTCCCAATCAAAGGACCGGGAGCGTACTCCCGTGTTTCACACTGGGAAGTCCACCACACCAAACACAGAGTGCAGAGGAAAGTGACACATACCACCAGTCCGGGTGTGGGACCAGATACACCCGACCGCGGTGGCCGGCCACCAGCACCTTGGTTTACCATTGGACTTGTGTGATTCATTTGATCGTGAATAAACTAACATCCCCCGGTCTGATCGGGCGCACTGACCCCTGCAGTCACCATCCTCAGCATAAGGCCTAAAACACACTTCCGCAAAAAAACGTCCATGTGACACGGTCCGTTTTTCGGGTCCGTGTTCCGTTTTTTTGGGGCATTTCTCCGGTACGTATGGCATCCGTCTGATGGCGTATGCGAGCCGTGTGTACGTGTAAAATGTCCGTGTTTGTGTGTAAAATGCCCGTGTATGTGTACGTGGAATGTCCGTGTGGAATGTCCGTTTGTGTGTTGCACAATGTCGTTGATACATGTCGGCTGACAGCAGACAGAGTTGCGCGATGAGAATGAACTCGGGTGAACTTCACCCGACTTCATTGTCATGCCGCGGCTCTGTCTGTTTGCCGCGTACTGATTAGCGGTCACCTGTGAAGGATTCACCAGTGTCCGCTAATCCCCCGAGTGACTGAAGTGAGCAGCCCTCTCTCATACTCACCACTCCCCGATCACCAGCGGCGAGGAACAGCTGTGCAGAGAATACGCGGCAACAATTACTTTGAATATGCCGGCCGCTCATTAATCAATCTCGTATTCCCTGCTTTCCCCACCCACAGGCGCCTGTGATTGGTTGCAGTCAGACATGCCCCCCCACGCTGAGTGACAGCTGTCTCACTGCAACCAATCACAGCAACTGGTGGGCATGTCTATACTGTGCAGTAAAATAAATAAATAATTTAAAAAAACGGCGTGCGGTCCCCCCTAATTTTAATACCAGCCAGATAAAGCCATACGGCTGAAGGCTGGTATTCTCAGGATGGGGAGCCCCACGTTATGGGGAGCCCCCCAGCCTAACAATATCAGTCAGCAGCCGCCCAGAATTGCTGCATACATTATATGCGACAGTTCTGGGACTGTACCCGGCTCTTCCCGATTTGCCCTGGTGCGTTGGCAAATCGGGGAAATAAGGAGTTTTTGGCAGCCCATAGCTGCCAATAAGTCCTAGATTAATCATGTCAGGCGTCTCCCCGAGATACCTTCCATGATTAATCTGTAAATTACAGTAAATAAACACACACACCCGAACAATCCTTTATTAGAAAAAATGCTGAATACAGCTGATCGCGCTATTCCCTTCATTAGCTGCGTGGAGCTGACAGGAGCGGCGGTGTCTTCTGCAGCTCTGGTCACCTTCATGCAGCAGAGCTGGATGCGACGCTGGACCATCCTGGAGTACGCCGGACATGGAGGGCTTTTTCGGGCTTATTAAATTGGTGAACAAGGCAATTTGTTAGTGGGGTTTTTTCTAATAAAGGATTGTTCGGGTGTGTTTGTTTATTTTCTGTAATTTACAGATTAATCATGGAAGGTATTTGGGGGAGACGCCTGACATGATTAATCTAGGACTTATTGGCAGCTATGGGCTGCCAAAAACTCCTTATTACCCCGATTTGCCAACGCACCAGGGCAAATCGGGAAGAGCCAGGTACAGTCCCAGAACTGTCGCATATAATGTATGCGGCAATTCTGGGCGCCTGCTGACTGATATTGTTAGGCTGGGGGGTTCCCCATAACGTGGGGCTCCCCATCCTGAGAATACCAGCCTTCAGCCGTATGGCTTTATCTGGCTGGTATTAAAATTGGGGGGGACCGCACGCCATTTTTTTTAATTATTTATTTATTTATTTTACTGCACAGTATAGACACGCCCACCGGCTGCTGTGATTGGTTGCAGTGAGACAGCTGTCACTCAGCGTGGGGGGCATGTCTGACTGCAACCAATCATAGGCGCCGGTAGTTGGGGAAAGCAGGGAATACGAGATTGATTAATGAGCGGCCGGCACTTTCAAAGTAATTGTTGCCGCGTATTCTCTGCACAGCTGTTCCTCGCCGCGCTGGTGATCGGGGAGTGGTATGAGCCGGGGGAAGAAAAAAACCGAGCACCAATGTAAGTATGACTGAGAACATCTGGATCCGAGCAGCTCGGCTGCTGGCACGGGGGCGGCACACCTCAAAACCTGGCGTCACGAACAGGATTGTAACCCATCCACCTACCTGGTGGAAGTACGCCTTGTTCTGAACTGTCAGCGGTGCTCTGCTGCAAAATTTTGAAAAGCCGCCATTTTGCCGCCATTTTTGGGCGCGAAAAACGATAACCCAGCGTCTTCTTCCCTAGAAAGGGTGCAAAGTTGAAGCCCCACCCCCTGGGAACATGGCCGGAAGGAAGTGACACCCTAGGCCGAAAACAAAACTAGAGAGCCACGTCTGAAGACTGCTCCCGAAAAACCAGGGGGTAGGCGAAAACTGCGGCATGTGACCCAAGGAGATAAGAGGCAGGAACACCAGGACTCTGCGATCTTCTGCTCCTGGACACCATCTCGAGAGGATGTCTGCCTGGTCCGGCAACCCGACCATGGAGGAACCTGCTCCCGGGACTGCTGAAGGAGTGGAAGCCCAGACCGCAAGGATGTGCCGCAGGATCCAGACTCAGGCCAATTATATGCTGGCAAGATGGACGGCCGAGATGAGGGATCTGGCTGCAGCCATTCGGGCACGCGAAGAGGAGATGGCCTCGGAGGAGCGGGTAAGCAACCCACGCCCCTATGTTCCACCGGAACCGGCCCAGCTCGCTGAGGAGCTTGGTCTGCCCCCGTCCACCACGTCGCCTCCCTCGCCGCCTGCACTTGCAGTTAGTGACCCAATCGGTCCGCAGCCCCAAGCCATGGCAGCGGTACCCATTATATCTGCCTGCGAGGACCTGGCAACGGGGTCCTCGGGCCACAAGCATGCCACCGCTCCGGCATCCGTACCAGCCCCATGCAAGGCCAAAGCCCGGAAGACATCCCCTTCAGCCCCGAGCCCGGTCACCGTGCCAAAGATGACGTCACCCCCAGTCCCGAGGAAGACTGCGCGCTAGAAGACATCGGCTCTGGCAGTCCGCCTGGCTGCAACAGAGGCGACGCCCAAACAGAAGACGGCCAAAGCAGAGACGTCAACCTCTCCCCAGTACCCAGTCTCGGCTGAGGCGCAGCCAGGATGCATCTGCAGGGTGGCAGAGCAGGCCACGAGTCATTGAAGTCCTCCACTTCAAGAGAGGCCGGTCATAGCCGGCAGTGAGGGTATCCGAGTGAGCCAAGCCCCTGAGCAGGAAGAAGCCGAGTATGGAACCAGTGTCCCGTACTGGGAGCTACAACTGCAGCAGCTGAAGGCCGAGATCGCTGCAAGAGAAAAGCGGAAGGCAGAGGTGTTAACCAGTACCTACCGAGAAAAGGACAATCTCCGACAGGCAACCTTCTGGGTGCAGGGCCCAACCTACCAAAGACAGGTCCGGCATTTCAACCCCCAAAAGGGATGGGGCTTCATTTATGAGCCGGGCCTGGATGCCGAGATATTTGTTTCCCGGAGGGATGTGGCTCCACACCTGACTATGGGGCACCCGGATCGAGACCTGGAGCCAGGAGAGCTGGTCTCTTACACCCGACACTGCGGAGAGAGGGGGTGGTTCACCCTAGACGTAAGGAAGTGGGTGAAAGTTGGTGACCAGCTTTACCTCTACCCTCCCTCCGCCATCTCCAAGCACAGATGAAGAGTAAGGTAGCGGTTCCCGGCTACCCCAGTTGATCATGTTGGAGTTTCTTCAGTTTAAATGGACCATGGCTTTTGGACTGGAAAAGCCAACCAAAAAACTTTTGGGCTGTGTAAATACCCCCCAAACTACCTTCTTGTTGCTCGCCACAGTCTCTGGAGAGGCTGATTGGAGGAAGGGCCTGCGGTAGAGTAGGCCGAGGCCCAGTCACCACTGGAACCGGTGACTAACCTCCAGGCCAGGGGTCCCCGGAGTTGGGGCCCGTGACAAGGACTGCTGGGTAAGGAACTTTTTACATGGCCCGTGTAGGCGTCACCCGGACTCGTTCCTGGACTGGGGAAAAGGGGTGTGCACCAGTGTTAGCGGTGGCACCAGGGAACAGGTTGTGTTGGGTGGGGGCGATGAGAAGGTGGTCCGTTCCATCCCGTTCCGGCTTTGCAACATTTAAAAACTGTGCCTCCCGTAAAGGGAAGAAATGTTTTTACCTGTTTCAAATGTTATTATTCTTGTTACCCCTTTTCTATTTCTACAGTTCCGGTTTCAATAAACGTTTGTGGTCGGACAGCCCACAGATGGTCTGTATTTAACCAAGGGGGAATGTGACGCCCTGGCAAAACCAGGTAGTCAAACAAAATAGGCCCCTGCATAACACCATCCCACAAAGGGTTACACACAGCTGACCAGAAACCCTAGTCACCCCCCCAGGGTAGGAAAGGCACACCAGTGGGCCAGACCAGGCAGATGGAAAACGCCCACCTAGGGGTCTGGAGAACCTGGGGCGGGAAGAGCAGGAGTGAAAAGTTGTAGTTCAAGTGGAGTGGAGTGGAGTAGTTGTAGAGGAGAAAGTGAAGGCTGACACAGAAAAGAAAGGCATCGGGGTTGGAGCCCCGGCGAGCTGGCTAGGTGGCATATGGTGGTACGTGTCTGTCAGGAGACGGGAAGATGGCTGCCGGAGATCCGACGTGGACCGGGACAGGGTTGGAGCCCGCAGGTACCGACACCGGAGAACCGACCCAGAAACCGTGCACTGAGGGGGTACTTGAACCCTGAAGCCAGGACCGGAACCAATGGCCTAGCTAATTAACCAATTGAGGGCAGGACTTTAGGTCCTGTCCCAATCAAAGTCCCAAAAGCAGACAACCATTAACCGCGGGGGATAGGGCATCCGCCAGGGCCCATTAGATCCCAAGGGTCAGCGTCAGCGGGCACGGCTCCCAACAAAAGGACCGGGAGCGGACTCCCGTGTTTCACACCGGGAAGTCCACCACACCAAACACAGAGTGCAGAGGAAAGTGACACAGACCACCAGTCCAGGTGTGGGACCAGATACATCCGACCGCGGCGGCCGGCCACCAGCACCTTGGTTTACCATTGGACTTGTGTGATTCATTTGATCGTGAGTAAACTAACATCTTCGGTCTGACCGGGCGCGCCAGCCCCTTCAGTCACCATCCTCAGCATAAAAGATACTGGGTCCCGGGGCAACCATCCCTACCTACGGAGGGGTTAACATCCAGCTGCCATCCCATCGTCCCCCGGGTGCCCCACAACGGCAGCGGTGGTGCCACATTTCACCACACACCGTGGGTGGCGTCACAGACTGTTTACTACACATCCCGTACAAATACATCCCCTTTTATTTGAAGTGTCCACGCGACCCTCGGGTCCGGAAGAATCCCTCGAACCACACTGCGTATCCGAATCCGAGCAGCCTGGCTGCTGGCAGGGGGGCGGCACGTTTGCATCAGGCAGTATTAGAACTGCTTGTACAAGGAGGTATTAGGGCAGAGTGCACCATACTATTTTAGAGCTCTTTGCTCCAAGTGGTATTACACCAGTATGCATCTGTCAAATTAAGTACAGGTAAGTACCCAGCATACGGTGAAAGGGAAGAAAATCCCTGTGTCTAGAGAAGTGGGGGATGGTGACCACTGACCAAACTTACCGCTTGGCCCTGAGTTCCCCCACCGCCCTAGATAGCTTAGGTTCCAAAACCTATGCACCGATCAGGATACCTGACCAAAGGCTGACCCTGTATCTGAATCTTAGGTAAGGAGTGGATGAGATAAGCTCTCCACCAACCCAACTGAGCGCTGAAGGACACACAGGGATAGAAAAACAATGGAAGGAAACAACAACTTATCTCCAGATGCATCAGGAAGAGGAACTGCAACAGCAATCAGGTTACACCAGAAGAATGCAAGCCGACTGCTTGCACTGTAAACTTGTAAAGGGTAGAAAGACTTACCAAGCACTGAACATGGAAAAATAAGGGTATATATAGTCACCAAGGAAGTGCTGATGAAAAGCAGCTGAAAGAATGAAGAACTTCACAGGGTCCTAAAGGGAAAAGGATGAAATAAAACAGAGGAGATTCAAAGGATACCAAACACATCAAACAGGAGATAGATAGATGTTTGTGTAGCCAAGCACTGTGACCTTCTATTGCCAGACAACACATGCCTGTCATCTGTGACACACCCATGACAGCACCAGGTTGTATTATAGCTGTTTGCAGCAGGATGTTTTAGACCAGTATTGCACCATGCTGTATTACAGCCATTTGCACCAAGCGATATTAGACCACTATTGCACCAAGCTATATTACAGTACTTGGCAAGGCTCTGAGGGCCCCATAAGTACCCACAGCCATAATGCTTGTTGATTGAACCTTAGGGGTACTTTGTACGTTGCAACATCGCTACTGCGATATCGTCGGGGTCAAATCGAAAGTGACGCACATCCGGCGTCGGTAACGACGTTGCAACGTGTAAAGCCTAGATGCGCCGACAAACGATCGCAAAAGCGTCGTAAATCGGTGATCTGTGTAGTGTCGACATTTTCATAATGTCACACCAATAGGAGATACGATGTTGTTCCTCATTCCTGCGGCAACACACATCGCTGTGTGTGAAGCCGCAGGAGTGAGGAACTTCTCCTTACCTGCCTCCACCACCAATGCGGAAGGAAGGAGGTGGGCCGGATGTTTACGTCCCGCTCATCTCCGCCCCTCCGCTTCTATTGGACGGGTGTCGTGTAACGTCGCTGTGATGCCGCATGACCCGCCCCCTTAGGAAGGAGGCGGGTTGCCGGCCAGAGCGACGTCGCAGGGCAGGTAAGAGCGTGTGAAGCTGCTGTAGCGATAATGTTCGCTGTGGCAGCTATCACAAGATATTGCATGTGCGACGGGGGAGGGTACTATCGCGCTCGGCATCGCTATCATCGGCTAGCGATATCGCAGCATGCAAAGTACCCCTTACAGTTCGGATTCTCCCAATCCTACTTATAAACATTATAAAAAAACCTGTAAATCATATGGTTTTGAAGAGCAGCTAGGGTTAAAGGGGTTGTCCTGCCAAAAAAGTTAATTTTAATAAATAAATCTTGTATTAATAATAATTTCCACAACTGGATGTATTTAAAAAAATATTTCTGTGTGGAGGTAATCCTATATATGTGTCCCTGCTATGTTCTGTGTAATGGCTGTCTCTGACTGTACAGGGACATTGTCTGATCATACCACAGCTCCTTGGTCGGAGAGAAAGTAATAAAGTATACAGGAGAGCAAATAATTATTTCTTGAAGGTAAAACATTTTTTAAAAAAAGGGCAGTGGAAATGCTTTACTTCACATCAGTCGCGTAGCTACTAGGGGGGCAGAGGGGGCAGAGGGGGCAGAGGGGGCAGTTGCCCCGGTCCCCGTTCTCAAAGGGGCCCACCTGTAGCTTCTGCTACTCTTTAACTATGCAGGAGTAGAGCAGGGTAAAGTAGTAAATCACGTCATTTGCTGGAGCGGGCGGGGTGACGGGAGGGCATAGAGATCAGGCTGCAGTGAGAGAGCAGGAAAAAATGAAAGGAAAGTGCTGACAGGTGAATCAGCAGTCAGCAGGGGGCTGCTGTGGAAGGCTTCACTAATAAAAATGCTGATTGCTCGACTCACTCAGGAATCTGCCAGGATCATGAAGGCAGCGCTGAGGAGGAGGAAGCTCTGCGCCTCCAGGCAGCAGCTGAGGATCAGTGTCCTATATTCTGCTGCCAGACAGGAGAGTGTGAGGACGGCACCTCTGTACAGACACTGCAGGCTGTGCTGCTGGTGAGTGGAGACTCAGGACAGCACTTCTCTGGGGAGGTGATTGCTTCCTGTGAACACTGGAGAAATTCTGTCCTGTTCTCTATTTCATATCTGTGATAGAACCCCCCTCCCTGTGCAGTGCACAGGGCGTCAGGCTCCTGAAAGTCAGGAACAGTGTGACCCCCTAACCTGTGTCTGCACCTGATAGTGGGGCAGGAGGAGTTTAGGGATGTGCAGGTCTGTGACACTGCCCTGCCACTCTGCCTTGTCACTCTGCCCCACCACTGTATACTGACGCCTGCTGCACAGTGCTCCTGTCCAGACACTGTACTGAACTGTAATCATAGAACAATGTCACCAGTCATAGTGACCCCATGACATCCTTGAAGGGTTTTTTCACTTTCAGTTAATCTTCGTCCAAGAGTGCACTTCAGTGTGAAAAAAACTGCAAACCGTGCTGTCCCCACCATCCCTGGGTCTACTGCCAGTTTCTGCCGCTGGTGACTGGTATTGACCATTTTACTGACATCACGATTACAGTGCAGCAGCCAATCAGTGAGCTATGCCAGTGTAAACCGACCGCCCCCCCCCCAGAGCTGCTGAGCTCACTGATTGGCTACTGCACGTGTCAGTAAAATGGTCAATATCAGACTCATCAGTTGTTTCCCAGTCTGTACATCACATGTAAATTTACCCTTGAGAGTCTATTGGGCTCATCACAGATAGGGCCAATACCTATGAGAGTCTATGGGGCTGATCAAAGATAGAGCTCATATCTATGAGAGTTTATGGGGCTGATCACAGATACAGCCTGTACCTATGAGAGTCTAAGGTGCTGATCACAGATAGAGTCTGTACCTATGAGAGATTATGGGGCTGATCACAGATAGAGCCCGTACCTATGAGAGACTATGGGGCTGATCACAGGTCCATGTATTTGTGAAGACTTAGCGGTACTTTGCACAATATGACATCGCAAGCCGATGGTAGCGATGCCGAGCGCGATAGTCCCCGCCCCCATCGCAGCTGCGATATCTTGGGGAGAGCGGTGGCAGATGGAGGTGGGGCAGCATATAGAGGAGGGCAGCGGTGGATTGGCAGCAGTGACTGATGGGGAGAGCAGTGGAAAATAGAGGCAGCAGATAGAGGAGGTCGGTGGCGGATCGACAGCAGTGGCTGATGGGGAGAGCGGTGGCAGATAGAGGAGGGGCAACAGATAGAGCAGGGCGGTGGCGGATCAGTGGCAGTTGCTGATGGGGAGAGCGGTGGCAGATGGAGGAGGGGCAGCAGATAGAGCAGAGTGGCATTGGATCGGCGGAAGTGGCTGATTCGGGAGAACGGTGGCAGATGGAGGAGGGCAGCAGCGGATCAGCGGTGGATCAGCGGCAGTGGCAGCGGATAGGGGGCAGGGGTGGTGGATTGGGGGATCAGGAGCAGGGGCTTACCAGGGATCACTCTTCTCAGCTTCCATGGATGGACTGAAGCTGAGGGGAGCAGTCACCAGCCCCAGATTCACGGTGATTGGAGAGATCGGTCACAAGGCCGGTCTCTCCAATCAGAGCTGGGGGCGGGTGAAGCAGTGACCACCCAGCTCCAGCCAATGATCAGTGCTATAGCTGCATTGATCATGGCTGGATTTCAATGTTTCAGCAATGGCTGAAACATTACAGTGGCTGTGATTGGCTGAGAGGCGTTCGTCAGCCAATCACATGCTCCGTAGGTCCAGGGAGGGGGCACCACCCCTCCTGAGGTCAGGCATAGGTCCCCTCCTTCCCGAATCTGCGATTTGTGTGAACCGATCGCACTCACCAGGGCTCCAGGACCGTGATTTCGCCATGACATACTGGGTACGTCATAAGTCTTTAAGTACCATATCACCATGATGTACCCAGTACGTCATGGGTCGTTAAGGAGTTAAAATGGTCTTGGAAATTATATCAGTGTTGGCTTTTGTTTAGCTTCTGCTGAGGGTCCACTATACCCATAATTAGGGTGTGACATTGTAGTTGTAATCAGGATTACTGGTTAGGAGCCCACTCAGAGTTTTTGCCCCCCCTGAGCTGAACCCCTAGCTACGCCTCTACCTCACATAAAAGAAGCTGTGACCCACACTGTGTTATCTGTATATTCTCTTTTGTGTCCTCCCGTGCCCATGAGCTGTGGTATAATCCACCCATGTCCCTGTACGGTCAGGCACAGCTTTTACACAGTACATAACAGGGCCACATATAGAAAATTATCTCGGTACAGGAAAAAAAAAATAAACATACTGTATCAAGATACAGAAATTATTATTATTCCAAAATCTATTGATTAAAATTAATTTTAAAATGACATTGTTTATGTAGTGATGAGTAAGGACAACCATTCTCAGTGCACGGTACTCATTATTAGCATTTAGATGCTCGAATGGGCTTTTCTCGAGCACCCGAGTTTAATGGAAATCAATGGAGGATGCAAGCATTTTTCCAGTAACTCTTCCAGATAAATGCTCAAGCTCCCCATTGACTTCCATTAACCCCTTCTCCCCGGGACACGATTTTCCATTTTTAGTCTTCGTTCTGCATGACTTTCTTCCTAGAGGCATAATTTTTTTTTTTTCCATCCATCTAGTCATATGAAGGCTTATATTTTGCAGAACGAGTTGTAGTTTTGAACATCCCCATACATTCTGCACGTATTATACTGAAAAACGGGGAAAAAAAATCAAAGTGTGGTGAAATTTAAAAAAGAACTGCAATTGCAAAAATGTTTTTGGGGTATTTTATTTACCATGTTCACTATATGGTAAATGTCGCGGGCGGAGGAGGGGACGCTGCGCTCTCCCACTGCTCGGGTCCGGCTGCAGCTGCTGCTGTGGCTGCTGCTGCTGCTCGGTGGTGGCTCGAGCGGTGGGCCGAATCCCGGGGACTCGAGCGGCGTTCCTCGCCCGTGAGTGAAAAGGGGAATTTTGATGGTGGGGGTTTTGATTATGGTCCATGACGCCACCCACGGTTGTGGTGATATTGGTGACACCACCGCTGCTCTGGACGGGGATCCTGGGAGCGGTGACAGGGAGCAGCTTTGTTGTTAGTTCTCCCCTCCGTGGGTAGGGGGTTGGTTGTCCCGGGGCCCGGTGATGGGGAAGGGATGGATGGCTGGCAGGTTACGGGGCCTGGCGAGGTGCAGGGTCGCAGGGGCAGCGCTGTACCGCACGGCACGGTGGTACTCACTCAGCCAATGATGAGGACACAGTTCTCGGTAAAACACACGGCTGGATGGACAGGTCCCACAGACGGCTGCGGTAGTTTTTCCCCTGACCCTGGTTGGTAGTGTAAGTCCTTTCTTTCACCTTCGTGCACGCTCCTCCTGCGCTCCGGTTTCCAGCTGGCTCCCTGGTTCTGTACCGGTGGGCCACCGCCCAGCCCCGGCTACCTACGGTTCCACCAACTGTCTTCCCGGCTCTCTGCAGACGGCCACTACCGTCTGCCTCACTCTCTACACGAGGGACCTAAGCTCCAGCCTAGGCCCCTGTCTGCTTCTGTCTCCCTGCAGACCTCCTCTCTCTTCCTCTCCTAGACTTGTCTGGACCTGCTTCCTGCCTCAGGCCAGCTAGACTCTTCGGTGGGCGTGCCTATCTGCTTGACTCCGCCCACCTAGTGTGTCTGTCTGAACCCGAGGGAAGGAATCAGGTTTCACTGGGGATGTCTGTTGTGAACTGCTGGGGGTGGGTGTGTGTGTGTGTTGTTACCTGTGGCCCCTGGCTTGTCCAGGGCGACACAGTAAATCTGACCTACTATTATCATTCATCAGGACAGTACAAGTTTCACAGATACCAAACAAGTATATTTTTACTTTTATCTAAGGGGTGAAAAAATATTCAGAAGTTTGTAAAAAAATAATTGCACTTTTGTTGCCATTTTCCGAGACCCGTAGAGTTCTCATTATTTAAGACCTAGGGCTCAGAGGTGACCTATTTTTGCTTTTTGTGTTTTTAGTTATATCATTTTTCGATAGATGCAAAGTTCCGCCTGTTATTGTATTTTAATGCTGTGGCGACCAAAAAAGCGTAATTTTGAAATTTAGAATTTTTTTCTCGCTACGTCGTGTGCCGATTAACTGATTTTATATTTTGATAGATCCAGAATTTCTGAATGTGTCAATACCAAATGTGGGTTTTTTTTTATTTTGTTATTGTCAATAGGGCATTTTTTTATTTATTTATTTATTAATTTTTTTATTATTGTCAGTGAGGCAAAATTTTATTTTTTTTATTTTTCAATATTTTTTAAACTTTTTAACACTTTTTATTGATTGTACTAGTCCATCTGGGGAACTTTATCACTTCACAGTCTGATTTCTTGTGCTGATAAGAGTGATGCTTCAGCATTGCTCTGATCAGCAGAAGTGCTGCTCTCCTGTGAGTGCCGGCGCTCAGACGGAATTTATAGGAAATATGTCATGGGAGTGACAGGGTTGATCATCTGACCCAAGCTATGGCAACCCATTGGTGTCCATGATTATATCATGGAGCCGCTGATGGCGGTGGGGAATGGCGCGATCCCCGCTAGAGTACATTAGATCGCGCTGTCAGAGCTTGAGAGCATGATCTAAGAGGTTAACAGGTGCGGGTGGATCTACAATCATACTTGATTGAGACTTCTGCAGGGAATAGTGCGGTCTCATCACATATTAAAGGGCCAAACATGACCAAAGACATATAGGTACGTAATTGGTCGGGAGCTCAAGTACTGCTCATCCAAGCATCCAATTGCTCTTAATGAGTCTCAAGCACCTGTGCATGGTAGTGCGCGCTCATCACCATTCAATTGAAAACCCATTTAAGACTATGTTACAATAAGTCCTATAGTAACATGTATTAGCATTAGTAATGAGTTAGCATACTTAATTCTGCTCAATATAAATTGATACCATTTCTATTAATATAAAACAAAAAATATTATCATTAATATGGTAATAATAATCAAAATTAATTCAAGCCTATTGGTTCAGCACTCCTCCAAAGTCATGGTCTGTCATGTGGCCCCTAGGGAGAACTATTTGCCATCTCTGGTCTAAACAGAAACCTGATCACTTGATGAAGGAGTAAACTGCTGCTTTTGGCAGCACATACTCCTGTACAAACAAGACATGCTGTATTATGATAAGAACAACAATATATTTTGTGCTTACAAGTCTATCTATGTGAACAGTCTATTAAACAACCACCGGCTGCATGTTGCTGAACGATAATCAGCTAGGTAGTGCCTAATTTTTCATTCTTGCTTACATATATATATATACATATATACAGTATATAGCGGGTGTAACTATCGGCTTGCATGCTGCTGATCGATAATCAGCTAGGTAGTGCCTAATTTTTCATTCTTGCTTACACATACATATATATATATATATATATATATATATATATATATATACATATATACAGTATATAGCGGGTGTAACTATCGGCTTGCATGTTGCTGATCGATAATCAGCTAGGTAGTGCCTAATTTTTCATTCTTGCTTACATACATATATATATATATATATATATATATATATATATATATATATATATATATACTAGCTGTACTACCCGGCTTCGCCCGGGTTAATAACTGCTGTTAACAAAATAGAATGTATTAACAAAAATGTATTCTGCACACAAAAAACACAAAACAAATAGATATAAATGTAATTATAATGTCTGTGTCCCCCTCTGTATATATCTCTCTGTCTCTCTCTCTATCTCTTTGTCTGTCTGTCTCTTTCCCTGTCTGTCTCTGACTGTCTCTGTCTCTTTCTCCGTCTGTCTCAATCTTTTTCCCTGTCTGTCTATCTATCTCTTTCCCTGTCTGTCTATCTATCTCTGTCTCTTTCCCTGTCTGTCTCTTTCCCTCCCTTTCCCTCTCTTTCCCTGTCTGTCTCTTTTCCCTGTCTGTCTCTTTCCCTCTTTCCCTCTGTCTCTTTTCCTGTTTCTGTCTCTTTCCCTGTCTCTTTACCTGTCTTTATCTGTCTCTTACCCTGTCTGTCTCTTTCCCTCTCTTTCCCTGTCTGTTTCCCTGTGTCTGTCTCTGTCTCTTTGTCTGTGTCTGTCGCTTTACCTGTCTGTCTTTTTCCCTCTCTTTCCCTGTCTGTCTCTTTCCCTGTCAATCTGTCTCTTTGTCTGTGTCTGTCTCTTTGTGTCTATTTCTTACCCTGTCTATGTCTGTTGCTTACCCTGTCTGTGTCTGTCTCTTTCCCTGTCTGTGTCTGCCTCTTTACCTTTGCATTGTGACACGGCAACATTCCATATAAGGGCGTGGCTGCGCATTCTTCTGAAGTTCTGGCTGCACTGTGGCTCCCAGCTCCATTCGCTTTAATGGAGGCAGGTTTTTTGGCAAATAACTGTAAAGAGCGGGGTTTCCCCTCGAAACATAGCCTATGGCGCCCTCGGGGTCCAGAAGTGTGAGTGTGCAAAATTTTGTGCTTGTAGCTGCGACGGTGCGGATGCCAATCCCGGACATACACACACATACACACACATTCAGCTTTATATATTATATATATATATATATATATACATATATATATATATATATATATGTATATATATATATATATATATATATATATAAAATCACATATATATAGTGTGTGGAATAGGTTTTGAACATGTCACCATATATATTTCTAAAGGTGCTATTGACATTAACTTCTAATGAGACATTGGTAATAACTCATCCAAATCCACAGAAAGAATTCAAACCATAAATGTTCATAAATTTGGTGATGTGAGAAATGACATAAGGAAAAAGTATTGAACACTGACATTTTTTTAATATTTCATACAAAAGTCTTTGTTGGTGATGACAGTATGAGTGTGATTTTTGGCCCATTCTTCCACACAAACACTCTTTAAATCCTGAAGGTTCCGTGCTCTCCTTCTATGACCTCTGAGTTTTAGTTATTTCCATAAATATTCTATTGGATTCAGGTCAGGTGATTGGCGGGGCCATTCAAGCAGCTTTATTTTCTTTCTCTACAACCAATTGAGAGTTTCCTTGGCTGTGTGTTTGGGATCATTGTCTTGCTGAAATGTCCACCCTCGTTTCATCTTCATTATCCTAGAAATTACAGTAGATTTTTATCAGAATGTCTCAGTACATTTGTTCATTCATTCCTTCTTCAATTGTATGAAGTTTGCCAGTGCTGTATGCTGAAAAACAGCCCCACACCGTGATGTTACCAACTTCTGGTGAGAAATGCATGTCAATACCCCGTTATAAAATATATTTACTTTGGAAACTCTGTGACTTGTTCAATAATTATTTGAGTCGCAGAAAATAACATAATTAATTTTAGCGGAAAGTAACGTAATGTTGCAGCTGACAATGTTTCTTCTGCTTGTTTGTTCATGCCATAGAATCTGATTTTATTATTTATGAAAAGAAATAACAATTTCATAAACTTGCCTAATACCTTCACCATTTCTAATATTCACAATTGTTTGTTAATTTTTTAAAGCATTAAATGTCATATTTGGTTTTCAAGACTGTTACATGTTGAACCTCTAAATCATTTTATATTGATGTCATGTCATGTAATGCTATTAACCGAACAGCTTGTCTATAAATGGAAACAGAAAGAATTAAGCAAAGCTAAAATGAAGCAAGGCAATTTATCATACTTAACCCCCTCTTATGTGTTAAGATTGAATTTTCCGGAGCATTCTTCTAAATGTTAATTCTAAAATATGTGAAGATATGGCAAGGACAGGGTTGCTGAAAGGAGCTGCACAAACCGCACATCTCTATCACACTGATTTTGGTATAGTGATTTTACAAACTGTACTGCTATTTCTAGGAAATATTCCTAGGTTCAAATGTATAGCTTGAACCTTCTGGGACCTTATGCATTACATGTCACGTGGTCCTTAAAGAGGTGGTCCACCCCTACAAGTGACGTAACTGATCTCTGTATGATAGATATTCTGACAACACACTCTCCTGTAGGTTCATTACTGCTGATCTGAGCCGAAAACAGAGTGCGCTGTCATTATGCACACTGCACAGTACACTGCGCAAAGGGACTAGCACAAACCCTGAAATGAGCATCACTTATGATGCTTTGTTTCTCGGAGGGGGCAGAGGCTGCAACATTGACCATAGCCCTTAACTCTGATGATGCTTTATTTGAGTATCACACAATTGACTAGGATTCTGAAGTGAACGTCATTAAAGCATGAGTGAAAAAAGATGGAAAAGCAGTTAGTGTAGTTTGGAAAGAATAGGGAATTTTAAATTCAAGTACAGTATATTAGAAACTAGTTTATATTATGGCACTAAATAGATAGGTATGTGGGAGAAAAATTACTCCGGACTTCGGACTGCACTTTAAACTAGCACATGTCATTTATAGTACTGATCTCAAAAATCAGAGAAAGCTTTAGTTCCTGTCAATAGCCACAGTCTTGTTCCACAGTTAGTTGCAGTGAATTACTAATTAATACATTCAAAGAGAACCTACATTGTGGGATCATCGGAATATACCAGTGCAGTATGTAGTTATACAGATAGA
This sequence comes from Anomaloglossus baeobatrachus, assembly GCF_048569485.1. Lineage (NCBI taxonomy): Eukaryota > Metazoa > Chordata > Amphibia > Anura > Aromobatidae > Anomaloglossus > Anomaloglossus baeobatrachus. The sequence continues at coordinate 229,673,897 of NC_134353.1, read as the reverse complement.
TAAAAGTTATATATATTGTGACAACTTGGGTGTCAATTATCTCTTGAGTTCACCATCTTATGGCATACAAAGTACTTTCACTCTAACACAGAGGATTAGGTTCCAAGCTGACTGTAACCAGCTTTATTAGCTTCATACACACAGTAAATCAAGAACATCACAGAACGAAATAAATACCTGCCTGTGTGGACTGTAACTAAACATCAGCAGGTTTCCTCACCAATTCCGAAAATCAAACAGTATCACACACAGTGAGTCAGACTTCCCAAGCAAGTTCAAATGACTTTTTTGTCTCTGTGACCCAGTTTATAGAAACTGCAAACTCTATATAGTCCAAGCATGAGCCCCACAGCTTCACATGAGATCAGTTATTAGTTTATTTTCTCATAACGTTATACCTATTGGTGCAATGTCCATTCCTCCATTTTGCTGAAAAATAAATAGATTATTTATTGTTGTTGTTCAACTTATTAAGGCTTCAATTCAGAATTTAATAAATTAATGATTAGGATGATTATTATTATTATTATTTATTATCATAGAGTCATTTATTCCATGGCTCTTTACATGTGAAAGGGGTGTACTTAATAGGGACAAGTACAATAATCATAAACAATACAAGGCACAGACAGGTACAGGAGGAGAGAGGTCCCTGCCCGCGTCGCTCACAGTCTACAAGGGATAGGTGAGGATACAGTAGGTTAGAGTAGAGCTGGTTGTGTGTCGTTACATCAGACTGGGGGTTACGGCAGGTTGTAGGCTTGCTGGAAGAGGATAAGATTGATTGATTGATACTTTGGGTCAAAAGAAAAAATTAGTTGTCTCCAACCGATTGACATGGAGTATATGTGCTGTAATGCTCATGCTTTATCTTGAAACCACCAGCATTTACTGTTCCTCAAGGATGAGCTGTGCTGCTACGTGTCATAGGCTACAAGACTCTTGACCTTGTCAGCTCCTTGGGGGTACTTCACACACAGCAAGATCGCTACTGAGATCGCTGCTGAGTCACGTTTTTTGTGACCTCATTAGCGATCTCGCTGTGTGTGACACTGAGCAGCGATCTGGCCCCTGCTGTGAGATCGCTGCTCGTTACACACATTGCTGGTTCGTTTTTTTATTGTTGCTCTCCCGCTGATAAGCACACATCACTGTGTGTGACAGCGAGAGAGCAACAATCCTGAATGTGAAGGGAGCAGGAGCCGGCGTCTGACAGCCTGCGGTAAGCTGTAACCAAGGTAAACATCGGGTAACCAAGGTGGTTACCCGATATTTACCTTTGTTACCAGCCTCCGCAGCTCTCACGCTGCCAGTGCCGGCTCCTGCTCCCTGCACACACTAAGTTAAGCGGTGTGAGCTGGTAACTAAGGTAAACATCGGGTAACTATACCCGATGTTTTCCTTAGTTACCAGTGTCCGCAGCTTCCAGACGCCGGCTCCGTGCAAGCGCAGCGTCGCTTGCACGTCGCTGCTGGCTGGGGGCTGGTCACTGGTCGCTGGTGAGATCTGCCTGTTTGACAGCTCACCAGCGACCATGTAGCGATGCAGCAGCGATCCTGACCAGGTCAGATCGCTGGTCGGATCGCTGCTGCATCGCTAAAGTGTGAAGGTACCCTTGGAGTCCACTGCTAATCCTCACTACTACACTACTACTTTTTAAAATATATCATTACAGTGTTAGTCATTATTGAACCAAGTATATGTGAATATTGAACACATGAATTTTGAATTACGCCAGTGTAAACTCATACAATTGATGCATTTAGCTCAAATTGTGTGAGCTCATCTACAAATAACAAGGTGACCTCTATAGATGGAAACCTAAATTGGCTTGCTTATTGTTTCCTAGGTCTATGAAAGTAAAGGGCAATAAAGAAAACCAACCTTAGTTAGGAAGAAGTGCTCAGGTAAGTAGGAGACCAACAACACAATCATTTAAGCAGAGCCAATATAGCAGTAATGCAGTTCAAAATATATATTTTCCCACACCTCAACGTACATAAAGTGTGGTTGCAGTTGTTTGTCTATATATACCGATGAAGTCACAAATGTGAATGTTCATTTCATTTTATTAGTAGGTGTTTGTATGCTTGACTTATTTTTTGTACTATTAAAAGACAGATGGGAGTCGTCAGAACCAGTCCTATGTGGAGTTCCTAGGAATCCGCTACACTCCAGAGCTGATTTCTTCTTTAGTTTTTGGCAGTGCTTTCGGCACTGGCTAGAACTTCAATGTGCTTTCTGATGTCAAGATATGACATGCATCGTCCCATGTCAAAAAGGGAATTAGAGATTGAAGCAGAAATGAGGACTAAGAATGTTAAAGGGGAACATTCGGGGAGCAGCAAATATACAAACAGGGGAGAATGATTTTTTTAGGGATTTTTAATCACCTACTTCCAGCAAAACGTTGACCTTGGAACGAATTAATTCTGTCATATTGAATCCCTAAAAATTCTGATTCAATAGAATCCATACATTTTGAGAAATTGTAAACAAATCCTTTAATATGTAATAAATGACAGTCCACTGTAACAAATGGTTACAATGACAAGCAAAAGGGTAACAATGTTTTGAACGTTTGAATTTCAGTCTCCATATCTAACCATCCACTACATCTTTGAGCGTGAGACTACCTTAATTTTTAGATAATAATCTTGGCTATCTTATACATGAATTTGACTTGCATATATTTAGCATATGATTAGTTATGTAGATTCTTGTCATTTTACTGTGTCGTTGCTGTTTTTCTCTCACATTCCCTAATAACCAAGGTGCAATGTGGAGTAGTCACTATATTTTTATTTTCCAATTTCCCCCCTTTAAAACCTAGATGTGTCCGAAAAATTTGTAGTTAAAGTTGGTTAGTAAATATTCTTTGAGGAATAGCACAAAGTTCAAGTTGTTGAGTTGGCCATCACAAATTATGGATCTTATTCTCATCAGGCATCTATAGGATATGCTGGAAAAACAAGTCCAATCCATGAATATTCTCCTCACAATTAACAGAATTTGCTGCTAACAAATTGTTGCCAGATACCACAGGACACATTTAGATGATTGATAGACTCTGAAATATTTCACATTTTTTTGTGCATCTCATAAATGCAGAAAAATTTGGTGACCTTTGTGCTTTTATGCTAGTCTCTGTCAGCGCCAACACATTTTTTAAAAGTGTCCAGAACTTAGCTAAAAGAGGCATGGCCAAGCAAAACGTATTAATTTGTCATAATTTACAGTGTCCGTACTGGTAGGACTTGAATCATGTTGCTGGTTGCTTGGAAATGATTTGTCTCTTCTTCATAATTTACAGGGTAAATTGCAGCAGAAATGTGCTCCAGTCTATGACAGCGGTAAGAGGCGCAAAAACCCATTTAGAGACTTTTGTCTCTTGACAAATATACTGAATCCTATTCCAGTGCACTCTTTGTGAAGACTGGCATGCAAAAGACCAATGTTGAGGAAACAGGCCAATATCTCAACTGGTCAAAGCTGCCAGAAAAAATCCTGCGCAAAATTAGGCAGGTGGTTTTAATGTTGTGGCTGCTCTGTGCTTTCCGCTAAATGTTTGTTATTTTTCTGTTCACCTTGCCAAGGACATTATAGACTTAAAAAAAATTAAAAAGGCTTCTGCACACATTACAGAATGAAGGTAAAACCAACAAAAGCATATGGCGAACAGTACATCAACATAATTACAAAAGAGCAGAATGTGTAATGAACACAATTAAAACAGGTCTGCACTAACAGTCTAAAATATATGTTAACAACTAATATGCAAATTTCCTTAATATGTGTATGTTTGCACTCATTAAATGCATTTAATATGTAAATTGCAGAAAAATGTTGATACACAAATTTGCTAACAGCGGAGGATTATTTACCCATCTTAGAAAAACATTTACTTTTCTAGCAATTTATCTGTCCGTGCCCACGAAGCAAGAGATGCTGAACTTTAGAGGATTATTGTATTTAATGCAGCCAAAATATTAAACTAAAATTACTTATTACAGCTCATGCTTAATAGTCCCAAAACATTTTAAATACCAATTTTAACACAGAAATAAGCCAAAAGTCTTGATCATATGTCCTTGGAAATACTTTAAAATATTGAGTTCATAAGGTTGAAAATACGCAGCAGTGGAAACTGAGATTAAAGATACTGAGATAGGAAATGGTAGCTGTAACTGATGAGATTCTATGATTACGGGAGAACAGGAGGAGCTAGAGGCAGAGGGAGGAGCCATAGGTAGAGGGAGGCGCTAGAGGCAGGGGGAAAAGCTAGGCAGAGGAAGGAGCTAGAGGCAGAGGGAGGAGCCAGAGGCAAAGGGAGGCGCTAGAGGCAGAGGGAGGAGCTAGAGGCAGAGGGAAAAGCTAGAGGCAGAGGGAGGAGCTACAGGCAGAGGGAGGAGCTACAGGCAGAGGAAGGAGCTAGAGGCAGAACTCCGCTCCCTCCTTCCTCTTCTATCTACATAGAATCTCATGAATAACAATTACCATTTCCTTTATCAGTACAGTGGAGTTAACCTTGGTTAACGAGAACAATCCGTTTTGGGAGTGTGCTTTTTAACCAAGTTACTCGTCTAGCCAAGCAAGATTTCCCAAAGGAAATCATTGCAATGCAGACAATTCATCCCACAACTTGTTAAATGTCCCATCCTGGTCCCCTATTGTGCCATTCCATACACGTACAAACACGTACAAACACGTACAAACACGTACAAACACGCACAAACACGCACAAACACGCACGCACATACACATATTATGCTCACCTTACCTTCCGTTCCATTGCCGGCCTCCTGGATCTTGCAGTTCATCGGTACAGGATGGGTATCGGGTAACCATCGCGACGAGGGAAGGAACTTCCGCTGACGTCAAAGGCATTAGCTGCTTGCTTCTGATTGGTCAGGGCACTGCCTTTGAGTAGCGGCTGACAGCGGAAGTTCCTCCATCGTTGCTATGGTTACCGATACACATCCTCTACCGGCAAACTACAAGAACCGGGAGGCCGGCGATGGAACGAAAGGTAAGGTGAGCAAAATATGTGTTTGTTTGTGTGTGCTTGTGTGTGTGTGTTTGTGTGTGTTTGTGCGTGTTTGTGCGTGTTTGTGTGGACTGCAAGAGAGGGTTAGAGTGCGGTGGATGTACAGGACCAGAAGTGTGTGCGGTGAGTATTTTGCTCATATGGCAAAGCTTGCTCGTGTACTGAGTTACAAATTTACAGCAAGCTTTGCTCGTTAAGCGGAATACTCGCTAACTGGGCTACTCGTTAACTGAGGTTCCACTGTAATGGGAAAGTCTTAGCTGAATACAGATTTTACCTTAGAATTGAGAATTTAGATAATGACTGATCAATTCTGGCAGAGAAAGAAGCAAATTTGTCTGATAAGATATATTACAAAGTTGGCTATTTATATGTGTACTATTGAGTTATGAATAGTGAAGAGCGAACCCACACTGTAAAATTCCGAATCCATACCGGATACCTATTATCCGTGCACTGACCCCGGACATGGAGTTCTCAGGAAACTCTGTAACAATCTGGATTCGGCCACCATTACAAAAAAAATAAAGGAAAAAGAAAGAAAATAGTTATAAGCAGGAACGTTATAATAACCACTACTTCCAGGGCCACTCATTACCCTCATACATATTTACTGCTTCTCCTGCCCACTGGCAGTCCCGGTGTCTGACAAGTTGCAGTAAAATTGCACCCCCACCCAGTGTGACACCGTGTTTGATTGCTTGTATTCACACACGCTGTTTGCATCTTTATATTTGTGTAAAAATAAACAAATAAATAATAAAATTGGGTTAGGGTCCCCCAATATTATGATACCCAGCACTGATAAAACATATGGTTACAGGCTACAGCCCCCAGCCCTGTGCTTATCTTGGTTGTGTATCAAAATAAGAGGGACCCCATGAGGCGATTTTTTTTTTTTAATTATTTAAATAAATAATTAAAAAAAAATGTGCAGTTCCCTCCAATTTTGATACTCAGCCATGATAAAGCCAACAACTGGGGGCTGGTATTCTCAGGCTGGGGAGACCCATGGTCATTGGGCTTCCCCCAGCCTAAAAATAGCATCTTGCAGTCATCGAGAATTGTTGTAGCTATTAGATGCGACAGTCCCGGCAATTTACCAGACTCATCCTGATTGCCCTGGTGCAGTAGCAATCAGGGTAATATAAGGAGTTAATGACCACTCACAGCTGCCACTAAGCCCTAGATTAGCAATGTGAAGCATCTATGAGATTCTCCATTAGTAATGTGTAACTGAAAACAAATAAACACAAACATCAAAAAAAATCCTTTATTTGAAAAAAAATACAAAGAGACACCATCTTTCACCCATTTATTATGCCCAAACGTTCCTATATAATCCGCACGAGGTCCCGCAAACATTACGGCTCTGCATATTGGGGTACTAGTGATGCATTTTTTTTTTCAAGAAAGTGTAGATTGTGTGCAGGAATATGGTGTAAAAATTTCAGCACCAAATCTGTATCTCTTGGCAAAAAACCCCCACAGTTTTCTGCCAGCAGATATAGGTTTGTGAACTCAGTGAGAATTCATTCAAGTTACCTGAGGTCAGGTCACCTGCAGTTACAGGTGGAGGGATGTGGGAACCTCCAGCTGTGACTGTAACTAACCTGAGTGATGTCACCGATCATCACGACTCCCAGCTGTGACCGCAGCTAACCTGAGTGATGTCACCGATCATCACGACTCAGTCTCTTCCTGTACCTCATAGCATTCGGTCATGTTCCATAATCACATTCTGTGCCTTAAGTAATGTAGCAGAGCTGGAATAGTCATGGGACCTCATGTGGATTACGTTGGACATGGGTGCTTTGTGGGTTAATAAAATGCTGAGAGGGTGCTTTCTTGTCTTATTTCAAATAAAGGATTTTTTCGATGTTTGTGTTTACTTTCACTTATAGACTAGTAATGAAGGGGGGTCTCATAGATGTCTCCCATTACTAATCTCAGGCTTAGTGGCAGCTGTGATCTGACATTAACCCTTTAATATCTCTTTATTGCCACTGCACTAGGGTAATTGCAAAGATCCAGTAAAGTGTTGGATCGTCACATCTAATGGATGAAACAATACTGGGCGGGTTTAGCCTGCTATTTTTAGGCTGGGGGAGGCCAATAAGAATGGGTCTCCGCAGCCTGAGAATATCAGACTCCAGCTGTTGGGCTTTATCTTGGCTGGGTATCAAAATTGGGGGGACACTGCATGCCTTTTGTTAATGATTTATTTATTTAAATCATTTTTTTTTTTAAAAGCCAAGTACCCCTGACCTAGACTCTGGACCAGAGTACCGTGATCTATCAGCTCTTCTCTAGTCCCAACTGTCTGTCCTGGATACAATGGGCAGTCCTGGATTTAGGTCTGCACCATGCTGTCTTGGATGTCTGCCAGATGTCCCTTAATGCCACCTCCCATCTCACCTTACATCTCTTCTTGCAAGGGAGGAAAAAAATGACAAATGGGTATGGCTTGAGGTGTGGCTATGGGTGGGATCAAAATTTGCTTTCTTTCTATCCTTCCTAAGTTGGGAGTTATGATAAAAGCCTTCAGCCACACACATGTTTCTACATAAAATAAACAAATAGGAAACAATGCAGAAAATACCTGTGCACCTCAGTGAGTATCCTGCTTCAGGCCCACCTAAGTACTCATGTGTTTATAGTGGAGCACCCCACGGGGCAAGGAGTTGAAATACTGGTCACTGGGCCGGTGAAGGGTCAGGGGATTTCACGGGTGGCCCTGCCTGGTTTTGTGACCCTGAGGTGTCCACAAAAAGGGGATGAAGGATGGGATGATAGTGGGGAGATGATGAAGATGTTGGGAGTTGTCTCATGATGCCACCTGCGGTATGCGGCCAGGGATTAGCCGCTGCTACGGTCGCAGTTCTCTGGGGCAGATGGTGTCGCAGCTAAGATAGTTCAGCTTCCCACAGGTGAAGCAAAGCCCCAGGGAGGATGATGCAGGTAGTAGTGGCCATTGGCACCAGCAATGAAGGGTGTACACAGTAGTTGCGGTTCCAGGTCTTTACTCACTCTCCCTTGGTTGCCCGGGGGTACCGGTCTTTGCTGCGATGGGCTCCAGCCAATCCCGGATAAGTTAGAGGTAGAAAATGGTGCTTGAAAGTGTCCTTTCCTAAGGGATGCCCCTCCAGAAGTGAGGAACTCGGGCTGAGCGTCCCGCTCCAAGCCTTAGGTCACATGAAGAAAGAAAAAAGAAAATGGTGTTGTGTCGCCAGAACTGTAGTCCAGACTTGACTGAAAAATGTGTCCAGATTGCTCCTACTTCTACCCCAAGTGGTGCACGCCCCCCAGGTGGTTGTCCTAGTGACTGGGAAAGTCCCATGCCTCATGATGGCCACCACCCCTATCTACCCTAGTCCAGTCCCCAGTGAAAAGGCACCTAGGCTGTATGTAAGGTGAAATGTGGGAACACCGGTGATTAACCCCCTCCTTACCCGAAATGAATGCTGCACCTTAAGTGAGGCACAGTACCCTGTAGAGACTGAAGCCTCATGGGCACCACAATAGCAATGGTTGCGTTAGGCAGGTATACATCTGATAATTAACCTGTACACAGTTGCTACCAAGAACCAGTTTGTGTTGTTCGATGGCCTCATTTTTGGATGGGACTGAGTCACCCCAATCTGAATTGGTACCTTAGTATAAGGGTAATAGTTACACAAGTCTAAGATGGCGGTGCAGAGTTAACAGTGCATTCCTGTCTGTTCATGCAACAAGATGGATTGATAGACACATAATTGAGTCAACGGAGTCATGACAAGGAAACTGTAATAACATGTCCTTGATTTAGTTTAAAATTCCAGGACATAAATGATGACGAAGAGCCTGGTCACACTACTGTGCTCATTATGCCAAATGCAACGCCATGTAGAGCATTACAACTCAACAATCTAACATAATTTGAGGCCTCATAAGCATCAAAAACACAAAAGAGTCGATACAGAAAAGTCCAAGCAGCTCTGGAGACAGGACATAAAAAGGACAAGTTTAATAATTTTTTAAAATATTTTTTTAAAACTCCTTCCTTCCCTAAAATGAATCAATCAAAATGGTAACTGGCCAGAATCAAGTCACAATGAAATTGTGTTTTGGCAAATCCAAATCTAAATTTTTAGGTTACATATTCTGTTAACATTAAATCCTTCATCTTTGCACTATTACATGATCTAATAGTTATCTATTTCAGGATTCAAACACCATTATGGAAAAGTGATTACTGATCTCACTATAAACATGGAAATCTAACCATTTCCATGTGACACTGTAAACAAGGTTTATTTCTGGTCATACATATGGATGGGCTGTTTTAAGTTCCAGTGATTTATTGCTTGAGCACAATGGTACTTGATTTGATATACACTTCTAAGCGCTGCGTACCTGCTATGATAGTACTTATGTATGAAAAGCTCAGCAAGGCACATGCCATCTAAAAGGTCACATAGTTGCAAAGGCTTCTATAAATGTTTTTTCTTTTCTTTTTTTTTTTTTGTGGATTATCTGAGCTTCTTTTACCTTCAGTGTGTTTTTTGCTTTTAACTTGACATTAATGTTTTGATGTCTGCCCTGAGCTTGTTATATGACCTGATAACTGACTTTCTCTTGTGATGTCTGAATTTCCCTTTTGGCTTGCTCTAGATGTACTGGTATTTTGATCAGATGATGAAAAGTAATGATAATGCATTGACTCATGTTATAACTTAATTGAGCAATTTAAGGATAATTACAAAAGTGCATCCTTGGTGCATCTGTTGCTTGATAATATTTGTTTACTTCTTAAGTACAAGTCAAAGTTTTCCCAATCACTTAGGTACTTTCAAACTAAATCTTTTGAGTAGTATCTGTCATACGTTTTGAAAACTCTGAGTTAAAAGGGGTTTTTTTTACATTAAATTGGCAATTAAGTAAAAGTAAGCAAATTTGTTTGAGGAGAATTTAATTCTACTTGAATATTACAAAATATTTAAGTAATTCGCTTATGCACTGAATCAGCAAAAAGACAGCCCACTAGTAGAACACTTGGCCTTTCCCAGAATGCCCTGCAGCAATCACTTTATAGTGTCTAGCCAATCAGGGGTATCACAGCCAGTATAAAAGATAGGGGCCGGCCAAGGAATGACATTGTATATCTGTACTGTATAGGAGCTCAGAGCACAACACAAGATAGGGATAGAAAAATGTCTATTGCGACTGTTTTGTACTGCTTTAGTGATGATGTACCAAATTGGAATAGTAATAGTCTGTCTTTTACTAGTAATCTAGTAGTCTATGAATACTAATCCAATGATTCAAGTGATATATACAGAACTGCTGTAACTGTAAAGTTACTCAGTGTGACTGTGAATTGATTAAAAAGGTTAAAAAAAAGTTTTATACAATTAAAACAATTTAAAAAAAGTTCAAATTACCCCCCATTCGGTCCATTGAAAATTAAAGGGTTAAAAAAATATACAGATTTGGTATCACCGCGTTCAGAAATGCTCAATCTATCAATATATAAAATCAATTAATCTGATCAGTAAACGGCATAGCGGCAACAAAATTTCAAACGCCAAAATTTAGTGCAAAATGCAATAACAGGCGATCAAAAATGGAGCCGTTAAAAATGGCAGCTCAAGACACAGAAAATAAGCTGTCCCTGAGCCATAGATCCCGAAAAATGAAAATGCTATGGATTTTGGAGAATGGAGCAAAAAGTGCGCCAATTTTTTTGGACAAACTTGTGAACTTTTTCTAACCCCCTAAATAAGAGTAAACCTATACATGTTTGGTGTCCACATACCCATACCGACCTGAGACATCACACTGATACATCAGTTTTATCATATAGTGAACATGGTGAATAAAATATCCCAAAAGCTATTGTGTGATTGCACTTTTTTTGCAGTTTTTCCATACTTGAAATTTTTTTGCTATTTTCCACTACACTACATGGAAAAACATATGGTTTCATTTAAAAGTACAGCTCGTCCCACAAAAAACAAGCCCTTATATGGCAAGATTGACGGAGAAATAAAAACATTATGGCTCTCGGAAGAAGTAGAGGAAAAAACAAAAATGGAAAATCACCTGGGATGAAGGGGTTAATTGTTGTACTCATTGTGTTTAGGATAGAGTCAGAGTAAGGACGTAACATTCGAAACACGTCTTGTTCCCATACGATGGCTATTTCTAACATGATTGACTGTTTAAATCTGTTGTAATAAATATAAAACCTAAATGTTGTGATACCTTATGGAAATATAATAATAGATCAGTGCCAGGGATACACAAACCAAAAGAGAACCAGAAAAGATTTGTTGCCAAATACAAAATACAAAAAGGTGAAACAATTGCACAGCGGTAGCAAGGAAAGAATGGAACACACCTTGCCCAGAAAAACACAGGGGATGCCTAGGGCTTCCTCAAGAGGTATATGTGTAGAACCCAGGGGGCAGGAGAAGTCATGCACGGGGTCTTGTACCTGAGTTACTCATCACAGGGCCAGTTGGGTGGTCTGGGATGTTGCGGTGGCCTGCCCTGCTTCGTGCCCCGTGGTGTACACCAAAAAAGAGGGAGGATGATGGGGGTTGTAGTAGGATATATAATGTGACGCCACCTGTAGTTCACGGCCAGAGATCAGCCGACGCTGCTGTCACTGTCCTCCGGGGTGGATGGTAATAGCAGCCGAAGATAGTATCTCTCCCCACAGGTGGAACGGGCCCCGAGAAGGATGATGAGGGGAGTAGTGATGGTGATGGCCTTTGGCAATGAGGCACAGGGCGGCGGCACCGATAATAAGAGTCCGCGTCAGGTGCTGCGGTTCCACGTGTCTTTACTCACTCTGTGTGGCGCTTGCCCAGGTAGTACTGGTCACCCACTGTGATTTTCCCCATAGACCTCGGATAAGTTAGAAGAAGTCACTGGTGTTTGAAAGAAGAAAGTCCTTTTTCAGAATTGCCTTTCCAACCGTGAGGAACCTGGGCTGAGCATTCCACTCCAAGCGGCGTGCCCTGTGAAGAGAAGAAAGTGGTGGTGGCGTCATGTCCCAGAACTGGTGTCCCAGGTCAACTGACTAAAGATTGTGTGAGTTTGCTCCTATTTCTACCCCAAGTGGAATTCGCCCCCCAGGAGGTTGTCCTAGTGACCAGGACAGTCCCAAGCTTTGTGTTGGCCAACCCCCTCACCTACCCTAGTCCAGCTCCCCAGTCAGAAGGCTCTTATGCTTTATGTAAGGTGTAAATGTGGAACACCGGTGATTAACCCCCTCCTTCCTGAGCTGAATACCGCACCTTAAATGAGATGCAGTACTCTGTGGCGACTGGAGCCTCAGGGGCGCCAAATTCCCTCACAGCAAATGGCAGCACTCCAGGACTGCAACCAAACAAAGTTAGTACACCGCAATTTTTGTATGCAATAAAAAAGTAGCATTCTTCCCTTTATGGGAGGCACCATTAGTAAACAGTTTGAAACATTTTCAACAGTTACCAGTAAGAAGTATCATCATACAATTAATATCAACATTTGCATATGGAAAAGAAAAACTGTTATTCTTGCTTGCCAGCTGGTGGGGCCATAGGGCTGATCCCAACCCCCTGGTTCTGGGCACTCAATGGACACCCACGGGCAAAGTGTCCAACTTTATTGCAGCATCGGCAGATCGGCTGCCCATCAGCATCATAACGATCAGGAACCAGAGGCAGCGGGTTCCTTCCACATCGCCGCCAGGGGAGGTTGTCAGCACTGGAAGCCAATTCCATGGTTGCAGGTTGCTGAGTACCTTGCTTAGATTGCACTGCTTTGGTCAGAATAGCCATAACTTTGATCAATTCCAAGATCTGGAGCTGCAGTTAAAACAAGCTGTACAGTCTATCTTTGAAATCACTTAGATATGCGATTCTCCTCACTGGACATGTCATATAAGGCACAGGGTTTCCTGCTGGTAACTGCCAGTGGGCCTCTTTTTGGTGCTCTCTTTGGGCTCCACTCACGCTTTTGCGCTCTTTGCAGGTACCACCCACGATGGCCTGCCCTTTCTTTTCCCACTCTGCGCCAGTAATGGTGACTGTGCTTTCAATAGATCCGGTTTTAACACAGTCTAATAAGACGCACAGGTTTTTGGCTGGGCACGTTATCCTGTTCGTGACGCCAAAAATGTAGCACCCGGGGAGCAGGGGGAGTCTGGCATGGGGTCTCGTACCTGAGTTACTCGTCACCGGGCCGGAGTGTTAGTCTGGGATGTCGCGGTGGTCTGCCCGACTTCATGCTCCGAGGTGTACACCAATAAGGAGGGAGGATGATGGGGTTTGTAGTGGGATAATTGTCATGACACCACTTGTGATACGCGGCCAGAGATCAGCCACTGCTGCTGTCGCTGTCCTTTGGGGCAGATGGTAATAGCAGCCGAAGATAGCAACGCTCCCCACAGGTGGAGTGGTCCCCGGGTAGGATGATGAGGGGAGTAGTGATGGTGATGGCCTTTGGCGCCAAGGCCCAGGGCGGCGGCACTGGTAATAAGAGTCCAAGTAAGTTGCTGCGGTTCCAGGTGTCTTTGCTCACTCTTTGTGCTGCTCGCCAAGGTAGTACCGGTCACCCGCTGTGATGTGCCCCATTGACCTCGGATAAGTTAGAAGTCACCGGTGTTTGAAAGAAGAAAGTCCTTTTTCAGAGTTGCCTTTCCAACCATGAGGAACCTGGGCTGAGTGCTCTGCTTCAAGCCGCAGGCCCCATGGAGAGAAGAGAAGAGTGGTGATGGTGTAGTGTCCCAGAACTGGTGTCCCGGGTCAACTAACTGAAGATTGTGTTAGTTTGCTCCTATTTCTACTCAAAGTGGAATCTGCCCCCCAGGAGGTTGTCCTAGTGACCAGGACAGTCCCAAGCTTTGTGTTAGCCAACCCCCTGCCTACCCTAGTCCAGCTCCCCAGTGAGAAGGCTCCTATGCTATATGTAAGGTGTGAAAGTGGAACACCGGTGATTAACTCCCTCCTTACCCCAGATGAATACCGCACCTTAAATGAGGTGCAGTACTCTGTGGCAACTGGAGCCTCAGGGGTGCCAGATTTCCCTACAGCAAATGGCAGCACTCCAGAGCTGCAACCAAACAAAGTTAGTACACCGCAATTTTTGTATGCAATAAACTAAAGTAGCATTCTTCCCTTTATGGTAGGCACCATTAGTACAAACACTTTGAAACATTTTCAACAGTTACCAGTCAGCAGTATCATCATGCAATTAATATCAACATTTGCATATGGAAAAGAAAAACTGTTATTCTTGCTTCTTGCTGGTGGGGCCATAGGGCTGGTCCCAAACCCCTGGCTCTGGGCACTCAATGCGCACCCACGGGCAAAGTGTCCAACTTTATTGCAGCGTCGGCAGATTGGCTATCTATCAGCATCATAACGATCAGGAACCGGAGGAAGCGGGTTCCTTCCACATTGCCGCCAGGGGAGGTTGTCAGCACTGGAAGCCAGTTCCATGGATGCAGGTGGCTGAGTCTCTTGCTTAGATTGCACTGCTTTAGTCAGAATAGCCATAACTTTGATCAATTCCAGGATCTGGAGCCGTAGTTGAAACAAGCTGTACAGTCTATCTTTGAAATCACCTAGGTATGTGATTCTCCTCAGTGGACATGTCCTTGAAGGTACAGAATTTCCTGCTGGTTGCTGCCAGTTGGGCTCTTTTTGGTGCTCTTTTCGGGCTACACCCATGCTTTCCCGCTCTTTGCATGAACCACCCATGATGGCCTGCCCCTTCTTGTCCCACTTTGTGCCAGTAATGGTGACTGTCCTTTCAATAAATCCAGTTTTAACACAGTCTCATAAGGTGCACAGGTTTTTGGCTGGGCACGTTATCCTGTTCGTGATGCCAAAAATGTAGCACCCAGGGGGCAGGGTGGGCAGGCACGGGGTCTCGTACCTGAGTTACTCGTCACCGGGCAGGTGGGGTGCTCTGGGATGTCGCAGTGGTCTGCCCGGCTTCGTGCCCCGAGGTGTAGACATATAAGGAGGGAGGATGATGGGGGTTGTACTAGGATAATTGTCGCAACGCCACCTGTTGTACGCGGCCATAGATCAGCCGCCACTGCTATCGCTGTCCTCCGGGGTGAATAATAATAGCAGTCAAAGATATTATCCCTCCCCACAGGTGGAGCGGGCCCCGGGAAAGATGATGAGGGGAGTAGTGATGGCAAAGGCCTTTGGCACCATGATGCAGGGCGGCGGTGCCGGTAATAGGAGTCTGAGTAAGTTGCTGCAGTTCCAGGTGTCTTTACTCACTCTTTGTGCCGCTCACCCAGGTAGTACCGGTCACCCGCTGTGATGTGTCCCATTGACCTCGGATAAGTTAGAAGAAGTCACCGGTGTTTGAAAGAAGAAAGTCCTTTTTCAGAGTTGCCCTTCCAGCTGTGAGTAACCTGGGCTGAGTGCTCTGCTCCAAGCCACAGGTCCCGTGAAGAGAAGAGAAGAAAATGGTGAAGGTGTAGTGTCCCAGAACTGGTGTCCCGGGTCAACTGACTGAAGATTGTGTGTGTTTGCTCCTATTTCTATCCCAAGTGGAATCCGCCCCCCCCCCAGGAAGCTGTGTTAGTGACCGGTACAGTCCCAAGCTTTGTGTTGGCCAACCCTCTGCCTACCCTAGTCCAGCTCTCCAGTGAGAAGGCTCCAAATCTTTATGTAAGGTGGTTTTTTTTTGAACATTGGTGATTAACACTAGAACTACTGGACTCTTGCCACCTATATAAAAATACATGGTGCAAAGTAGTCAAAATGACTACCTCAGTAGTTCTAGTGTTAACCCCCTTCTTACCCGAGGCGAATACCGCACCTTAAATGAGGTACAGTACTCTGTGGTGACTAGAGCCTCAGGGTTGCCACATATGTAATGTGCAACCAACAGTAGCTGCAGGAAAGAGGGTGTATATGACAAACAATGGAATGTCTAAATCACCCTAAAGTGCTTCCTCCAAGAGCAGCTAAGATAAAGAAAATAACACAATACCTTGGGAAATATTGTTATAATAAATTGAATTTTTAATCCCCCTGAATTTGCAATATGTTAAAATAAAATCAACAAACAAATCAAACAAAAAAATAAATAAATGTTTAACCCCTTTTCCCTGGCTATTTTCCATTTTTCATCTTTTCCTCCCTTTTGCCAAAGAGCCATAACATTTTTCCATCAATATAGCCATATGAGGGCTTGTTTCTTGCGGGACAAGTTGTACTTTTGAATGAAACCATTAGTGTACTGAAAAATGGGAAAAAAATTCCATGTGCGGTGAAATTGCAAAAAAAGTATAAATGCACTATTGTTTTTTGTTTTTTCATTTACCATGTTCACCATATGGTATAACTAACCTGGCATTGTGATTCCCCAGGTCAGTGCGAGTTTGTAAATACCAAACATATATAATTTTACTTTTATCTAAGTGGTGAAAAAAACTCAGAAGTTAGTAAAAAAAAAAAAAATAGCGCTTTTGTCAACGTTTTCTGAGACCTGTAGCATTCTCATTTTTCAGGCTCTGGGGCTCAGTGTTGGCTTGTTTTTTGCCTTTTTATATGGTATTTTTGATTGTTTCATCTTAACATAGAACTAGAAACCACTATAGTTATTCAATAAGGTGATATTACTAACAAAACCTGACCATACAACACCTTATATCAAAAATGTCTTTATTAAGATTCACTAAAATAACACGAATAAAGGGTTCATATAAGCTCATCAGCAAAGTGCAAGTGTCAATTAACATACATTCCAACTAGCGGAGCGCCCAGGACAGTAGTGGGCTATAAATGAAAGACATATATATATATATATATATATATATATATATATAAAACGACAGTGAGAGGGGTAGGGGGAGTCAGATGTGCCTTAATGTCTAGTTCTCCACCCTTTCTGTCCCTTCTTACATAGTTACATAGTTACTTAGGTTGAAAAAAGACCTAGGTCCATCTAGTTCAACCTTCCTCCACCAGTTCTACATTTAGTCACTAAGTCATTTATAACCAACAATGTTTTGTGTACTGAGGAAATCATCCAGCCCTTTTTTAAAAGCTGTTATAGTATCTGCCATTACTACCTCTTGTGGTAGGGCATTCCACAGTCTGACCGCTCTAACTGTAAAGAACCCTTTCCTATTTAGGTGTCGGAATCGCTTTTCTTCCACTCGCAGTGAGTGCCCCCTGGTCCTTAGTATTGTTTTCGGAAGAAATAAGTTATGTGCCAGTCCTTTATATTGACCACACATGTATTTATACATATAAATGAGATCTCCTCTGAGACGTCTTTTTTCTAAGCTAAACATATCTAACGTTTTCAATCTGCCATCATATGGGAGGCCTTCCATTCCTTGTAATAGTCTAGTTGCCCGCCTTTGAACTGACTCTAACTTCTGAATGTCCTTTTTAAAATGTGGAGCCCAAAACTGGATCCCGTATTCCAGATGTGGCCTTACAAGTGATTTATAGATGGGTAACAATACGTTGGGATCACGGGATCTAATCTCTCTTTTTATACACCCTAGAATCTTGTTTGCTTTAGCAGCTGCTGCCTGACATTGAGTGCTGCTGCTCAGCTTATTTGTAATGAGAATACCCAAGTCCTTCTCCTGTTCTGTAGTCCCGAGTTTACTTCCATTTAATGTATACGCAGCTATAGGATTACTCCGTCCTAGGTGCATTACTTTACATTTATCAACATTAAATCTCATTTGCCAAGTATCTGCCCATTCTGACATCTTATCCAGATCTTTTTGTAATATTGTACTATCCAGGTCAGTTTTTAATATCCTACATAGTTTGGTGTCATCGGCAAAGACTGACACTGTACTATCAATCCCATCCACAAGGTCATTAATATAGAGAGTAAAAAGAATTGGTCCTAGTACAGATCCCTGCGGCACCCCACTGCTGACTATAGCCCATTTAGAGAATGTAGCATTTATGACTACTCTTTGTTTCCTATCTTTTAGCCAATTCCTTACCCAGTTGCATATTGTGTCCCCTAGTCCTTGCTTCTGGAGCTTTAGTATAAGGCTATTATGTGGTACAGTATCAAATGCCTTTGCAAAGTCCAAATAAATCACATCAGCTGCATTACCAATATCCAGGTTTGCACTTACCCCCTCATAGAACCCCAACAGGTTGGTTAGACACGACTTATCTTTCATGAATCCATGCTGTTTGTCAGTTATCATATTATTTTCTGCAATATATTTTTGCATGTCATCCCTTAAAATGCCCTCAAAAACTTTGCATACTACTGATGTCAGGCTTACTGGACGGTAGTTGCCTGGATCTACCCTCTTACCTTTCTTAAATATCGGTACCACATCAGCAATCCTCCAATCCTGAGGCACCAACCCTGTTACAAGTGAGTCTAAAAAGATGAGATACAGCGGTCTGTCGATTACGGAGCTCAATTCCCTCAATATTCGTGGATGAATGCCATCTGGCCCTGGGGATTTGTCAATGTTTAATTTACTCAGACGTAGGCGTACTTCATCTTGTGTTAAATTAATTATATCAGGTGGTGGACTTTGATTTTTCACTTGTTGAATGATCCCTGGTACAGTCAGTTCCTTGGTGAATACAGATGAGAAATGCCTATTTAATATCTCAGTTTTTTGTTTGTCCTCTATAACTAACTTGTTATTATATTTTAAGGGTCCGATACTATCCTTTGTTTTCCTTTTGGCATTAATGTATTTATAAAAGATTTTTGGATTTATTTTAATGTCATTGGCGATTTTTGTTTCAGTAGCTAGTTTTGCTTGTTTGATTTCTTTTTTGCATTGCCTATTGATATCTTTATACTCCTGCAATGCTATTTCTGTATTCTCAGCCTTTAAGATGTTAAACGCCCTTTGTTTTTGTTTTATTATACTTTGTACAGTCTTATTTATCCATAGTGGTTTCTTTTTATTCCTGGACATTTTATTACCAGAGGGTATAAGTTTTTTACAGGACTCTAGCAGTATATCCTTAAACTTACCCCATTTATGTTCGGTATCCCCAGTTACCATGACTCTGTCCCAATCTACACATTTAAGCTCTTCCCTTAATTTGTTGAAATCAGCTTTCCTAAAATTCCAGGTTTTAGCATTCCCCCTTTGAAATGTTCTATTGAATATTATGTCGAAGCTTACCATATTATGATCGCTGGTGCCCAAGTGCTCCCGGACCTGTAGATTTGAAATTGTATCCGGTCTATTTGACAGGACCAGATCTAGCAAATTATCTCCCCTGGTCGGTTCATCTACCATCTGAGAGAGGAAATGGTCCTGAATGGTAGATAAGAACTTACAGCTTTTAGCAGAACCAGAAGATTCTATGTCCCACTGTATGTCTGGATAGTTGAAATCCCCCATAATAAGAACCCGATTATTATTATTAGCTGCCTTTTCAATTTGTTCCAGCATTTCACCCTCTATTTGTTCAGGTATGTTAGGAGGCTTATAGCAAACTCCAATTAGCATTTTTCCATTATTCCCCTCCCCATGTACATTTACCCATACTGACTCTACATTGTTGCTGTTCCCCTCAATGTCATCAGACAACACAGGTTTTAGGTTAGATTTGATAAATATACACACCCCACCACCTTTTTGGCCTTTCCTGTCCTTCCTAAATGTACTATAACCCTGTATGTTTGTCACCCAGTCATGGCTTTCATCCAGCCAGGTTTCCGTAATGCCCACCACATCATAATCCATGGTTGACATAAGAGTCTCCAATTCATTCATTTTGTTTGCAAGACTTCTTGCATTTGCCAGTAGACATTTAATCCTATTAACACCTTTATTACTCCTAGCCTCCCTACGTTCCTTGTATGTCCCATCCCCCCCTAATCCTTCATTGACCCCTACCGTCTCCCTGTCTCTATCTGCTCTATCTATCCCCTTATTTGCTCCACTACCCTCCCTCCCCCCCGATCCTAGTTTAAAAGCTCCTCCATCCGTCTGACCATTTTCTCCCCCAGCACAGCTGCACCTTCCCCATTGAGGTGCAGCCCGTCCCTACCGTAGAGCCTGTAGCCGACTGAGAAGTCGGCCCAGTTCTCCATGAACCCGAACCCTTCCTTCCTGCACCAATTTCTAAGCCACATATTTATCTCCCTAAGCTCCCGCTGTCTTTCTAGTGACGCTCGTGGCACCGGTAGTATTTCTGAAAACACCACCTTGGAGGTCCTGGACTTCAGCTTCTCTCCTAGTTCCCTGTAATCATTTTTAACGACAGAGGAATCGTAATTTAATGGACAATCCCCGTTCCTCGACGGCTGTTCCTGATTATCCCTAGGTTCCACTAGTAGGAAACCATCACCACACATACTCCCAGTGCTTAACTAGACAGACAAAAACATAAAGAAAATGGACAGGTGCAGGATTGTCAACTGATAGAATTTTTTTCAGTTCTCTGCAGGAAAAATCTGCCTACAGCACGATAATAGTGCTGATCCCTGCCCTTTTCAAAAGAAATGTGGGGGCTGTAGGCAGTTTTTTTCCTGCAGAGAACTGAAAAAAATTCTATCAGTTCACAGTCCTGCACCTGTCCATTGTCTTTATGTTTTTTCCACAACTTAACACACATACACCACACACACACACACACACACACACACACACACACTATTACAAAAGGCTGTTGTTGAATTATCCTTTTTTTAAAAGAAGGCTTGTTGAAAAAAAATTGAGAAGTTTTTAAAAAAAATTAAACTGTTTATTTTTATAAAAAAATTTTTTTAGAGATTTTGTTACCTATTATTAAAGATTTGTACATTTAACTAGTATAATAAAAGCTCTATTTTAATTAATATAATAAAAACAGCATTTTAAAACTTTTGATTTACCCCCAGTAACTTAGTTGCCTATATTATATTATATTATATTTTTTCTAATCTTTTTTTACAGTACTGTGTCACAATTAAGTTTATATGTATATGTTACCTTTTGTTGCTATTATAGCCACACATAGGTCAGTACACAATTGAGTTTTCATGATTGGTATTCACTTCATTAATTCCAGATGGCATACATCTGTTTAATATGGGACCTATCCCCTATTGGCAGACGTAGTTGCGGCATAAATATAACAACCTAGCGTGACACCAGTAGGGCATTCCCTGACGAAGAAGAACCGCTGTTTCTTCGAAAAGTGTAAGAATAGTTTGCTCTTACAGGCCTTTCGTAGCTTGCTCAGAACATTGTGACATCACACGCTCTATTAGCGCGCTGCCAGGTATCCAGGGAATCTACCGGCCGGGGCTCCTGGATATCTGCATCAGCTCTCACCGCACGCCGCGGCTCACATGCCAGCAGCTGGTGAAAGTCTCCCCGCTTTGCCTGTCATCTGCACCTCTCCAGCAACCACCATCCACACAGCAAGCTCCTGCCAGCACAGGCTCCTTCACAGCATAGTCCTAAGGAACCCTCATCTCGCATGACTGGAAGTTCCCAGGAGCTGGGCAGGCTCTAGTGCTCTTACCAGGCAAGGTCTCTTTAATTTCTTCTTATTATAGATTCTTTCAGTGATTTAAATTGCGAGTTTTGTGAAAACCAATTTCTCTTTATCAGAAATCACCAACAGTGCCTACAAGTAGTATTCAACTCCCTGCAGATTTAGCAGGTTTGATAAGATGCAAATAAGTTAGAGCCTGCAAACTTCAAACAAGAGCAGGATTTATTAACAGATGCATAAATCTTACAAACCAACAAGTTATGTTGCTCAGTTAAATTGTAATAAATTTTCAACATAAAAGTGTGGGTCAATTATTATTCAACCCCTAGGTTTAATATTTTGTGGAATAACCCTCTGTTTGCGATTACAATTAATAATCGTCTTTTATAAGACCTGATCAGGCCAGCACAGGTCTCTGGAGTTATCTTGGCCCACTCCTCCATGCAGATCTTCTCCAAGTTATCTAGGTTCTTTGGGTGTCTCATGTGGACTTTAATCTTGAGCTCCTTCCACAAGTTTTCAATTGGGTTAAGGTCAGGAGACTGACTAGGCCACTGCAACACCTTGATTTTTTCCCTCTTGAACCAGGCCTTGGTTTTCTTGGCTGTGTGCTTTGGGTCGTTGTCTTGTTGGAAGATGAAATGACGACCCATCTTAAGATCCTTGATGGAAGAGCGGAGGTTCTTGGCCAAAATCTCCCGGTAGGCCGTGCTATCCATCTTCCCATCGATGCGGATCAGATGGCCAGGCCCCTTGGCTGAGAAACAGCCCCACAGCATGATGCTGCCACCACCATGCTTGACTGTAGGGTTGGTATTCTTGGGGTCGTATGCAGTGCCATCCAGTCTCCAAACGTCACGTGTGTGGTTGGCACCAAAGATCTCGATCTTTGTCTCATCAGACCAGAGAACCTTGAACCAGTCTGTCTCAGAGTCCTCCAAGTGATCATGAGCAAACTGTAGACGAGCCTTGACATGACGCTTTGAAAGTAAAGGTACCTTACCGGCTCGTCTGGAACGGAGACCATTGCGGTGGAGTACGTTACTTATGGTATTGACTGAAACCAATGTCTCCACTGCCATCAGATCTTCCCGGAGCTCCTTCCTTGTTGTCCTTGGGTTAGCCTTGACTCTTCGGACAAGCCTGGCCTCGGCACGGGTGGAAACTTTCAAAGGCTGTCCAGGCCATGGAAGGCCTCACAGTAGTTCCATAAGCCTTCCACTTCCCGATGATGCTCCCAACAGTGGAGACAGGTAGGCCCAACTCCTTGGAAAGGGTTTTGTACCCCTTGCCAGCCTTGTGACTTTCCACGATCTTGTCTCTGATGGCCTTGGAATGCTCCTTTGTCTTTCCCATGTTGACCAAGTATGAGTGCTGTTCACAAGTTTGGGGAGGGTCTTAATTAGTCAGAAAAGGCTGGAAAAAGAGATAATTAATCCAAACATGTGAAGCTCATTGTTCTCTGTGCCTGAAATACTTCTTAATACTTTAAGGGAACCAAACAGAATTCTTGTGGTTTGAGGGGTTGAATATTTAATGACCCTCTGAATAAACTTTTCACAATTTAAAAAAAAAATAAAAAAAGAAATAACATTCTTTTTTGCTGCAGTGCATTTCACACTTCCAGGCTGATCTACAGTCCAAATGTCACAATGCCAAGTTAATTCCGAATGTGTAAACCTGCTAAATCTGCAGGGGGTTGAATACTACTTGTAGGCACCGTATGTTTTGATCACCAGTGCACCTGTTAAGTGCCACAGAGTCGTGTAGTATATGTGTTTTATTTTTTAATTATCTTTTTTGTCCGTCACATGAGCCGTGCTAGTGCCTAGTAATTCTGTTTGATGTTGTATTTTGCCTAGGTTGGCTAACTTTGTCAACAAAGTTTGGAAATGACTTAAACATTACCTTTGTGTCCAAAATGTATATTAAATTAAAGCCTAGCATGGACAATGGATGCAGTAGGGAGATAGAGAAAAACATTTAGTCTCCTTTTCCACTGGCAAGCATATTAGTGAGTGGAAGTGGAAGGTTAATTGGTGTAAATGTCACATCACTTATTTCAGTCACTGTTGGATGACGTAGCCTCTAAAATCAATACCATGAACTAGAGTAAAGTGTGCTTTACACGCTGAAACATTGCTAACAATATATCGTCGGGGTGACGTCGTTGGTGCCGCACATCTGGCACCGTTAGCGACATCGCAGCGTGTGACACCAAGGAGCGACATTCAACGAGCGCAAAAACGTGAAAAATCGTTGCTCGTTGACACGTCGCTCCTTTCACAAATATCGTTGCTACTGCAGGTATGATGTTGTACGTCAATCCTGTGGCACTACACATCGCTATGTGAGACACCGCAGGAACGACGAACATCTCCTTACCTGCGTCCACCAGAAATGAAGAAGGAAGGAGGTGGGCGGGATGTTACGGCCGCTCATCTCCGCCCCTCCTCTGCTATTGGACGGCTGCCGTGTGACGTCTCTGTGACGCCACACGAACTGCCCCCTTAGAAAGGAGGCGGATCGCCGGCCAGAGCGACGTCGCAGGGAAGGTAAGTCCGTGTGATGGGTGTTAGCAATGTTGTGCGCCATGGGCAGCGATTTGCCCGTGACGCACAACTGACGGGGGCGGGTACGCTCGCTAGCGATATTGGTACCGATATCGCAGCGTGTAAAGTACCTTTAAGAGTTCTGCCCAGTCCACCATCTCCGCCACAATAACATTTAATGTTGTTCATAGTGGGATTTACAATCCGACAATAATATCTATTTCTGTTTTTCCCCATTGTTCTCTAACATACAGCATCCTGGGGACTAAGAAACATGCTACATATACTACAGAAAAACTCCTTTCAGTTGATTTTTTTTAAAGA
Source organism: Anomaloglossus baeobatrachus (assembly GCF_048569485.1). Taxonomy (NCBI): domain Eukaryota; kingdom Metazoa; phylum Chordata; class Amphibia; order Anura; family Aromobatidae; genus Anomaloglossus; species Anomaloglossus baeobatrachus. The sequence goes on along the minus strand of NC_134353.1, from coordinate 229,649,523 downwards.
GATGAATAGTTTTTGTTTTTTTTCTCAGAAGACATAGTGGTAGAGGAATTGAACACCATTCTAACACCAACCTGTATTACAGGGTCTTTGAGCCTTGGTGGTAGGAACACGCTCAGTAGAAGAAGCATCAATATTGACTGCAAATATGGATAATAATCAGAAATGTAATAATGAGAAATGACACAGGGAAAAAGTATTGAACACTATTACTGTAATGTATTTTTACAAAAGTCTTTGTTGGTGATGATAGGTTCAAGGTGCCTGCTGTATGGAGAAAATAGTTGCATACATTGCTCGGGTGTAATTTTGTTCCATTCTTCCACACAAACACTCATCAAATCCCGAAGCTTCTGTGGGCTCTTTCTATAAACTCCGAGCTTTAGTGTCTTACATAACTTTTCTATTGGATTCAGGCCAGATTGGATGAGCTATAATAGCAGATTTATTTTCTTTCTCGGAAACCAATTGAGTTTCCTTGGCTGTTTATTTGGGATCACTGTCTTGATAAAATGTCTACCTTCATTACATCTACTGTACATAGTAGATGGTGGGAGATTTTTTTATCAAAAATGTCTCCAGATATTTACTAATATGATGTTTGCCATTGCTGTATGCTGAAAAAAAGCCTCATACCATGATGTTCTCACCTACAAACTTTACTGATGATATAGTCTTTTAAGGGGTGATATGCAGTGCCTTTTGCCCTATAAACATGGTACAGTATATGTAATACTTTAACTGGTGTCCCCATGCTTTCCTAACTATCTTTTCCAGGAATAGACACTGGTACTTTCACCTTTCCAGCTATGCTCCTCCATCCTTGGTCCCTACTGCTGTCCCCCAACGCCTGTGCACACTGCACTGATAGTGTCCTTAGGGCCTGTGTGCCCTAACCTGGAAGTGCTTTTCAGCCTATCGCTGAGAGAAATCAGGTATTTAAGACATCTTCCACTTAAGGGAGGTGCCTTGGCAATGTGGTCTATAGATTGGTCCCTTTATACTGGCACTGGCGTTACTCTGCTTTGTGCTGTATATCTGACTGGTATCTGTGATCCAGTGCATGTCAAATGTACTACTTCTACTTCTGTACTTGTCCATACCGATTGCTGCAATAGAATAGAATAAAAAAAATCTGACAACATGCTGGGGCCAGTGATATGGAGGAGGTTGGAGGTGGGGAAGATAAGGACCAAGAAGTAAGTAGCTGGGTAACAATTAGGCAGCCAAGCCCTGATCTGACACAAATCAGTGTTACACCTCGTGGCAAGGAATGAGACAGTCTCCTTGCCTGCCACGAGCGCTCCTGCTCCGCAGCGCCGAAGGTCTGCCAGACTGCACAGAGTGCAGGAGAAACCTCCTCAGAGAGGCAGCACAAGGGTGACACCTAGTGGTACTCCTGTTGCAAGAAATGAGGCGGTCTCCCATTCCTTGCCTGCCACAGCTCCTCCTGCTCAGCAGCCTCGAAGGTCTGTGAGGTTGCGCAATGTGCAGAGATTTGCTGCTCAGGGAAGCAGTGAGACTCCCGTTATCTCTACACATTGTGAGACCGAGGATCCCGCCTCTATTTCCCAGAGGCAGGAGGGTGAGCATGTGCTATGCTTGGTGGATCCTGATTCGCCCACTGACGTCACACGGCTTGATGACAAGGCTGGTGACGTGGTGAATCCTGACTGGCCAGGCTGGGATGTCGTGGATCCTGATTGGGTCAAGTCCGTCATCTCCGCCTCGCGCCCGCCCTTGGCTGGAGCTACACCTCCTTAAAAGCTCCTCCTGCCATCATGGCAGCGCGCGACCGTCCTTCTATGTTTGGATGTCTGGCAGCGTGCTGCCGTGCCACTGCTCAGGCATTATCTTCTTCTGTGGGCTTGGCCCTTGCTGCTTAGGCAGCACCTGGTTTGCAGGCCGTGTCCCTGCCTTGCTGCTCCGGCAGTAGCTCCTTCTACAGGCCGTGTTCCTGTCCCAGGTGAGCTCCTCGAGTCTCCACTGGACTCACCTGGTTATTGAAAGCACACGTGCGTGGGCACCTCTGTGCTACCCTCGTGCCATATTCTCGTGACTTCCACTGGCACACGTGCGTGGGCACCTCTGTGCTTCCCCGTGCAACAGGTACACCGAGCCGTGTGATCCCTGCCATACAACCCACACGGGTTAGGGCAGACCGGTGTACATAGATCGTCTGTGACATTCCAGACGATCGCTAGCAGCAACCCGCTCACTCTTCACCCACCATAGCAGCGGTCCCTTACACCGCACAGTGGACCTTGACCGGCGGAAGCTGTCCATTCCCCATCTTGGCACGCTTCCCCGGGTCCCCCTCGTAACATTACGGTCGCGCCAAAGGTCTGGCTATGGCTGAAGAGCAGCAGCAGTTGCTGCGTTATGTGCAGCAGTTGGAGTCACGATTGGCAGCAGTGGAGCAGTCTTCCTCCAACAAGACTGCTCTGACGACAGTCGCCACCCAGGCGGCTACCCAGGCTGTGCTATTGGGCGGAAGGTCTCCTCGCCTTGCGCTTCCAGAGCGCTTTAGCGGGGACAGCTCCGAGTGCCGTGGGTTTATAAACCAAGTTACCACCTACTTAGAGCTGTCCGCGACTCTTTACGCTACCGAGAAGGCGAAGGTAGCCTTCGTCCAGTCCCTGCTCACAGGGAGAGCGCTGAAGTGGTCCACTCCGTTGTGGGAGCGCGGAGATCGGGTGGTGAATAACTTAGCATCTTATCTTGGGGCCATGAGAATGGTGTTCCTCGGTCCTCAAGTCACCCACGACTCCGCGCTGCGCCTCCTACGACTTCGGCAAGGGTCCGCTTCAGTCGGGGACTTTGCCGTACACTTTAGGACACTTGCCGCAGAGCTGGACTGGCCCGATAAGGTCCTTGTCCCTGTGTTCTGGGAGGGCCTGGCAGGGTTCGTCAAAGACGCACTGGCCACGCGTGAGGTGCCTGCTACTTTAGAGTCCTTGATTGTGGTTGCCTCTCGCATAGACATCCGCCAGGCGGAGCGGAGGCTCGAGGTCTCTTCAGCACCCACGTCCTCACGGCCTAAAAAGCGTCTGGCTCCCGTATTCCACCAGACAGGTCTCCCAGCCAGCTCTGTAGGCGACTCCGTGGAGTCAATGGAGGTGTCCAAAGCGGTCTCCTCTACCCCAGGTTCTCGGTCTGGTGTCATCTGCTTTTCCTGTGGGCAGAGGGGACACATAGCTACCCGATGTCCCAAACCGTCGGGAAAAGACAGCGTCTAGTTTCCATCAGAGGGGGGTTACTAGACGCTGCTTCTCCCTCTAGGTTGACTATCAGCGCCCAGTTGCAGTTTGGCACTACTCTCTTCTCTGCTCTGGCCTGCCTGGACTCAGGCGCTGATGGCAATTTCATTTCGACCTCCCTGGCAACCCGATACTCAGTTCCCCTGGTTCTCTTACCCAAGCCACTCAGGGTTCGGGTAGTCAACGGGTCCCTACTAGTCGATCCCATCACCCAGATCACCATCCCTCTCAGGATGGAAGTACCACCAGGACACCATGAGCAGGTGTCCTTCCTGGTGCTTCCAGGGGGGACGGATGAGATCCTACTGGGCCTCCCCTGGTTGAGACAGCATGCTCCTATACTCAACTGGGCAACAGGGGAGATCTCATCATGGGCAGGATCCTGTAGGGAGCACCTCGTGACTACCGAACCACCCGCTACCATTAGGTCGGTTGGGTCCTCAGGGAATACAGGGGAGCCAGGTTTACCGACACCTTATGAGGCCTACAGGGACGTCTTCTCCAAGAGGGCCGCAGATACCCTTCCTCCCCACCGGCCATACGATTGCCGAATAGACCTGAAGCCAGGCTCCGAGCCCCCTAGGGGCAGAGTGTATCCCCTCTCTGCTCCAGAGACGGAGGCTATGTCCAAATATATTCAGGACAGCCTGGCAAAAGGGTTCATTCGCAAGTCTATTTCACCGGCCGGTGCGGGGTTCTTCTTCGTGCAAAAGAAGGAAGGGGATCTATGCCCCTGTATCGATTACAGGGGATTAAATGCAATCACGATCAAAAACAAATACCCTTTGCCCCTCATTACGGAGTTATTTGATCGATTCCGCGGGGAAAAGATCTTCACGAAGCTGGATCTACGCGGGGCGTATAATCTAGTGCGAGTCCGAGAGGGCGATGAGTGGAAGACCGCCTTCAACACCAGGGACGGTCACTACGAGTATCTCGTAATGCCCTTCGGACTCTGCAATGCCCCCGCCGTATTTCAAGACTTTGTGAATGATGTTTTCCGGGATTTGTATCTTTCCGTGGTTGCATACCTGGATGATATCCTTATCTTCTCCCCCGATCTTGCCACCCATCGGAGGGATGTCATCCGAGTACTTAAGAGGCTCCGCACTCATTCGTTATATGCTAAGCTAGAAAAGTGCGTTTTTGAACGTGAATCCTTGCCGTTCCTGGGGTATATCGTGTCCAGTCAGGGGTTAGCAATGGATCCGGGGAAGTTGGAGACAGTGATGAAATGGCCTGAGCCCCGCTCGCTGAAAGCGATCCAGCGATTCTTGGGGTTTATCAATTATTATCGCCAGTTCATTCCCAACTTCTCGACGGTGGCAGCACCCATCATTGCCCTTACCCGCAAGGGCGCTAATCCCAAAGCATGGACACGGGAAACGGTAGAGGCATTTCACACTCTCAAAACTTACTTCTCCAGAGCTCCCATCCTTCATCGTCCAGACATCTCCAAACCCTTTCTACTAGAGGTAGACGCCTCTTCGGTCGGTGCTGGTGCAGTCCTGTACCAGAAAGACGAACGAGGAAGGAAGCATCCTTGTTTCTTTTTCTCCAAGACCTTTTCTCCGGCCGAGAGGAACTACTCCATAGGGGATAGGGAGTTACTGGCGATGAAACTAGCATTCCAGGAATGGCGGCATCTCCTGGAGGGTGCGAAGCATCCATTTGAAGTATTTTCCGACCATAAAAATCTCACATACCTCCAGACAGCACAACGCCTGAACCCAAGGCAGGCCCGTTGGTCCTTGTTCTTCTCCCGGTTCCGCTTTTTTATCCGCCACCTGGCCGGTGAGAAGAACGTACGGGCCGATGCCTTGTCACGTTGTATGGTTGTGTTGGAGGAGGACGAGGAGGAGCCTCGTCTTATACTACCCCCGGACAGCTTGAGGATGGTCACTCCCACTTCTTTGGACCAGGTGCCACCTGGCAAGACCCTCGTTCCCCCTGAACTACGGAATGAGGTGCTATCGTGGGCCCATGCCTCCAAGGTCGGGGGTCACTTTGGGGTCAAAAGGACCAGAGACCTTGTGACTAGGCACTATTGGTGGCCGAGACTACCCCAGGACATACAGGAGTATGTGGGAGCCTGTATGTTGTGTGCACGGAATAAGCCGTCCCGGCAGAGACCGGCAGGTCTTCTTCACCCACTGCCAGTGCCGGATCGTCCCTGGGAAGTGGTGGGGATGGACTTCCTGGGAGATCTGCCCAAACATTGTGCCCAGCTCATGCTTTTGGAGACATGCACACTATAAATTAAGTGGACTTCCTCAGTACAGAAATGCCAAACATGTGGAAGCTAAATGTGGTTAAGACACACTGTGGGGCTCAGAAGGGAGGTGGGCATTTGGATTTTGGAGCACAGAGTTCACTGGATTTCTTTTGGAGGGGAGTAAGCACTTTCAAGAGATTTTGTGTTACCAGTAATATGAAAATATCCCTATTTTCCATTGGCAGATGATGGACCTGAGTGGAGATTTTTTTTTTGTGGATTAAATTGAAGCTTTTATTGGGAACATGTTCCATAACATTTTCTGTCACATTTATCCTTCGCTCTACTAAGAGCACTAAGGGGCACTTTGCACACTACGACATCGAAAGCCGATGCTGCGATACCGTGCGCGATAGTCCCCGCCCCTGTCGCAGCAGCGATATCATGGTGATAGCTGCCGTAGCGAACATTATCGCTACGGCAGCTTCACATGCACTTACCTGCCCTGCGACGTCGCTCTGGCCGGCGAACCGCCTCCTTATTAAGGGGGTGGGTCATGCGGAGTAATAGCGATGTCACGCGGAAGGCGGCCAATAGAAGCAGAGGGGCGGAGATGAGCGGGACGTAAACATCCCGCCCAACTCTTTCCTTTCACATAGCCGGCGGAACGCAGGTAGGAGATGTTCCTCGCTCCTGCGGCTTCACACACAGCGATGTGTACTGCCGCTGGAACGAGGAACAACATCGTAACATCGGTCTTTCCCAATTCATGGAAATGATCGACGCTACACCGATGATACGAATACGACGCTTTTGCACTCGTTAATCGTATCATAAAGGATTTACACACTATGATGTTGACAGCGACGCCGGATGTGTATCACTTTCAATTTGACCCCACCGACATCGCACCTGTGATGTCATAGTGTGCAAAGTGCCCCTTACATTGGTGTTTGCATCTAAATCTCTGATTCACATGAAACCTTTGAGGGATCCATTTACTATAACAAGACAGCATATCTACTCTTGAGTCAGACTAGCCTCTGTTCAGGGGTGTCCTTTTCAGAAGTGCACAAAACTATGGTTCACTGTGCTTTTATGCACCACTGAAAAGATGGCCAGATCATAGGCTAGAGGCTGTCCAAAATGACTCCCTCTTCCTCATTATAGTAAATGTTCTGCTGTAGCCTGAACATAGACAATCCTTTACCACAATTTGCTTTCATTGCTCAATTAATCATGCATATCAATTCATATCTGCTTAAATGTTGTAGGTCACAGTATTGTGTAAAAGGTTTCTTAACATTTCATTTTTTAAATTTGCATGAAATCTTTCTGCATCACTATGATAACAGTGTGTTTAACATTAAAATAATATGTTCTACACTTGACTGTACAATAGTTAGTTAAACTACTGTGTAAGTAGAGTTGTTTATCCTATTAGCATTGACACCAATGTCAAGGAACATTTTAATTAGTGATTTGGAATCAGTGAAATGCCTGACAGAGACAAGAAAATAATTAATTACCTAACTGTCATATTTTGCAAATAAATTGGACTACCAGCACTTTCACTTACAAGGATGAATTACTGAAACTGGGCCCCCAGCAATAGTAGTCATAATTAGCCATGAAAGAATATTGTTAACTGAAAGGGCATAGATAATTGTTTTTAAAATAATGGTCAAATAGTAAGATTGCATGCTGTATGTAATGAAATGTTAACATGTTAACAGACATGCTTAAAAAGCCAACAAAGAAGGCATCGGCAGAGCTGATATGAACCAGGACCCATTGAAGCACAAGCCGTGCGCGAAATGGCCGTGGTCCACTCGTGCCACATCTTCCCCTCCCCACTATTTCTGTGCTTTGAAGTCGATTAAACACTGCAACAAATGGTGAATGCCATCCTTTCTTTCCTTGATGGATTAGACATGCTTAGAAAAAGACCAATAAATTGGCGTTACATATTTTGGTAAGTTTTGCTTTTACAACATTTTCAGTAGGAGTTTTAATTCCCAAGATTTTCCTTAAAAAGAAATGTACCCTCTAAATGTACTATTTACCTGTAGATATAGTGCTAATCTTCAGGTAAATTACCTATAAATCATGTCTAGTTAGCTTACTGGGAGAAAATGAAGTAATTTTCTCCCACAATCCATCGTTTTCAATCATCGGTGGTGCAGATTGTAGATGCAGACTCCGCTTACTATACTGTGAGTGTGCTGAAATCACACCAATGAGCATTCATTAAAATAAAATTGTAGGGGAGTGAGTGCAGTGACTACAGTATAGTGAGAGGCAACTGTAAGAGCCCCCTGCACGGCCCCAATGACGAGAAGCAAGCAGCTGTAGGTAGAATGTAACTTTATTTTCTCCTTGTAGCTGCTGCTAGAGTAAGCTAGTTAGACATGGTGTATTTGCTATTTATTTGCTTATTATCATTATTTCTTCACATAAACAGTGTTTCTAAAAATGACCAGTTTCCTATAAAGCCTATAATGCATTATTATTTTTTAGTGTTTTATTTTTATTCAATATGTAGCATTCGGTGTGAATGGATTTGGTTTCTGGTATTTTTCAAATGGTTTCTCTATTGAACTCCAGGAAAACTATATACATTAAGTATTACAATATTGGTACAGCTACATTTTTAAAATGTCCATTGTATCATTAATACAAAAATAATACACAATTTTAAGAAATAGAAAGCTTGCTATAGGATTATAAGATGTTGTAGAAAGTCCTTAGAATTGAGCCCCACTTAAAAGAATGGGACTCCTTCACGTGACTAAAAATACTAATAATTATAGCCAATGTCAAATGAAGCAGAGGAATACTGCTAAGGTAGAAGAGAACTGGATGACAAAGGCATACTCTGTTAGTGCCGAGATGGCCATTAGATAATATTACTATGTTGCATTTAAAGAGAATAAAAACATTGTTAAAAAGATTTGGTGTGTAACAGCATATTGTCTTAAGAAGGCAGACAAGAGAGTTTGTGGGCATTGAGTTATTGCAACCCACTACTGTGAAGAGAAGAAGGGATGGCTGGATAAATGTGCTAGAGGGAGCAGCATTGCAGTAGGTGTGATCATGTATCCATACTATATGCATCCCTTTTAGGGATGAGCTTTTGGCCCTATACACCAAAAAGCACAGGAAGTATCTCTATTGGCAGGATTGCCATAAAACATGCTACAAAGCTAAAGGGTAGAGCAGATGAGAAAATTTGTGAGGAAAAGGTAGGATTGGGCATTTTGAATAACATCAAGCAAGTCCGTTGTTGTCATGTGAGATAGTTGTGTGGCACCCCTGAGAAACCAGGTTGCCACAGGGTAATGCATCTCTAGAGGTGTGATATCCATTCTGTATTCTAAGGACTCCTGTGTCAGAAAAAGCCACTAACAACTAGAGATGAGCGATGTTCGAGTCGAACGGTTCGCCAATTTCATGTTCGAGCAATTTTGGGGGGTGTTCGAGTCGTTCGACGAACTTGAACGATTTGCTAGTTCGAGTTACGTTCGAGAACGGTTTGATCACCAAAAAGCGTAGCTAGTTACTAGCTGGCTTTTCACTGTAATAGTGTGAGTCCCTGTGAATCATGATATTATCAAAAGTCAGCGTATAGTATGCGGGGAGGACGGGGTTTAGATCAGTGCTGCTGAGTGCTGAAAGAATGGTGATCGCCTTTTTTTTTTTTTCCCCTAACCACGCATACAGTGAGGCGGGCCAAGCTGTCAGCAAATCACAGACACACACACAGCAAAGTGGATTTTTGCCAGACAAGGATGGGCATGTGTCATAGGCTGTGCATGTTACATGTCCTTGCCTTATAAGACACGGCCATTTTCCCCATTGCCGCCATTATCTCTCTGCTGCAGGTGGGTGACAGTCACCGCTCCCGCTCCCACTGCTGCTGCTGTGTGCGCTATAGACATACAGTGCAATCTACACAGCGCTTTAGGGATTAGGGGCTACTTGTAATTTCAGCCCTTTTCAGGGCTGCATTACAGCCGTTCAGAGCCATTGTTGCTAGGCAGGTCCGGTCCATCGCTGTGCAGGGGTTTATATAACAGCGTCTGGCTACATCAGCTCAGGCAATTCCTTGGTGCATTTTTTCATTGGCAGGGATAGAAAGTGAGGCTTCCTTTGCTGTCTAGCTACCTACTGCACCTGTGCATTCTACACACCTGCCCATTTTTGCTACGCAATTGTAATTGCAAACAGTGCTGACACTTTTAGTGGCATACTAAAATTGTCTGGGATACTAACTTTGGGGCACTTTGCACACTACGACATCGCAAGCTGATGCTTGCGATGCCGAGCGTGATAGTCCCCACCCCCGTCACAGCTGCGATATCATGGTGATAGTTGGCGTAGCGAACATTATCGCTATGCCAGCTTCACATGCACTCACCTGCCCTGCGACGACGCTCTGGCCGACAACCCGCCTCCTTATTAAGGGGGCGTGTCGTGCGGCATCATAGCGACATCACACGGCAGGTGGACAATAGAAGCGGAGGGGCAGAGATGAGCGGGACGTAAACATCCCGCCCACCTCCTTCCGTCTGCATAGCTGGCGTGAGCCGCAAGACGCAGGTAGGAGATGTTCCTCGCTCCTGCGGCTTCACACACAGCGATGTGTGCTGCCGCAGGAACGAGAAACAACATCGTAACATCGGTCATTTCAAAAGTATGGAAATGACCGCCGCTACACCAATGATACGATTACGACGATTTTGCGCTCGTTAATCGTATCAAAAAGGCTTTACACACTACGATATCACCTGCGACGCCGGATGTGCGTCACTTTCAATTTGACCCCACCGACATCGCACCTGCGATGTCGTAGTGTGCAAAGTGCCCCTTAGTGTTCCTTTGCTGTCCAGCTACCTACAGCACCTGTGCATTCTACACACCTGCCCATTTTTCCTACGCAATTTTAATTGTCAAAAGTGCTGCCATTTTTAGGGCCATAGTTTCATTGTCAGGGTCATAATCAGTGTTGGTTCGTCAGCTATCAATAAAGCTAGACCACCTCTGCATTGTACACCACCTCTCCATTTTTGCTACGACACTTTAAGTGTCCAATCTGGTCACAAACAAAATGAATGGCAAAAGGACAGATGCTGGTGGAAAGGGGAACAGGCGTGTTGGAAAGGGAAAAAAGTTTGTGTCCGTGGGGTGGGTGGTAAAGCGACTGTAACATCTGCTGAAGAAAGGCCATCTTCCAGCAAAAGTAGGATGTCTACTACTTTCCGTGGACATTTTGATGTGCTCCCTTTTATACAGAGCCAAACAACTCTACTAAAGGTAGATGATGCACAAAAAAAGAACATTCTTGAATGGATCTCAAGTGCTCCATCAAGTGGCCTCTCCACCTCAACTTCAACATCCAAAAACCAACAGTCCTCTGAGTTGTCACCCCAATCACACTTGCTTTCTACCAGCTCTCAAGTCTCCACCCGCCCTGCAGAGTATGCTGTAACAAAGATGGGTGAGTCTGCAGAGCTGTTCAGTCACACTATAGCCTGGGAATCAGAGGTCTGCTCCCAAGCTACAGTGAGTACAGACCAGGAAATGATCTGCAGTGATGCCCAGAAGCTTTGTGACTCAGATTCAGGCCCTGATGACCAAGTTTCTGAGCATAATGTAGACCCTCATTCCCAAATTGTAACACTTGTTGGTGGAGACAATGAGGAACATACTGATGACGATGAGACTCAGATACCTGATTGGAATGACAACTTAACTATTCAGTCAGGGCAGGAAGAGGTTGGGTCTGAGGGCAAGAGGAGTGCAAACACACAGGTTGATGATTAGGTTCTAGATCCCACTTAATGTCAACCCACAGTCAGGCACTCGAGGAGGTCAGCAGAGGCAGTGGAGGAGGTTGCGAATGTCGACGAGCTTTGCTTGCGCCTATCTGGACAAAGACGGAGTACTGGAAGCATGTCAACAACTGCATCCTCAGCCACAATTCTGCATCTGAGCACAAGTCGGGGTGGCTCTGCAGGTCGCATGGGCTCTAATAGTTGCCTAGCCTGGTCCTTTTTTCACATCGCAAAGAATCACCTAACTTATGTGATCTGTAAGATTTGTCGCCAATCTGTAAGTAGAGGCCAAAAACTCACTAGTTTGATTACTTCGTCCATGAACCGTCACATGAATAACAAGCATATGTCCCAGTGGGAAGCTCACTGTGCTACAATGCGGCCTAGTGGAGCGGGCCAACCACCGTCTGCCCCTTCAAGTGCATCCGCGCGCTCTTCATCTTCTATGACTGTGACAGCTGTCACACATGTTTTTCGACGCAAACCTTCCACCTCTTTAACCACAACAGGCAGTTTGATTGGCAGGTCGTAAGTTGTTTTGGAAGGGGAAACAGGTGCTGTTGTAGAGCTCTCTCACACATTGAGAGCACCAACTTTGGATGAAGGCAACATCATGTCTCCACCTGCAGTTTCCTCACAGACCAGAAGTATTCCAGGGACAACCTACTCAACGCCGTCTCCACACAACAGCCAGATCTCGGTCCCTCAGATATGGACAATTAAAAGACCATTTCCTCCTAGCCATGACAAAGCTAAGAGGTTGAATTTCAGCATCTGCAAGCTGTTGGCTACAGAAATGCTGCCTTTCCACCTGGTGGTCACAGAGGATTTTCGAGACCTTATGCCCATTACTGTGCCCCAGTACCAGATGCCCAGTCGCCAATACTTCTCCAAGAAAGGCGTGCCTGTGCTACACCAACATGTCGCACACAACATCACCGCTTCCTTGAGAAACTCTGTGTGTGACAGGGTGCATTTCACCACCGATACTTGGACCAGTAAGCATGGACAGGGGCGTTACATGTTGCTGACAGGGCACTGGGTAACTATGGTGAGAGATGGAGAAGGGTCTGCTGTACAAGTCTTGCCGTGCCCACGAGTTGTGCGTCAATCCTCGTCGAAGATCCTCCACTGCTTCTGCCTCCTCAACCTCGCCTGGGTCCTCCACCTCCGACCAAAGCCTGTCTGGTCAGGCCACGCATTGTAATTGCGCACAAGGAATCCCGCACACCTCCTTACTATGCTTGCTGCAGAGCTCAATGGCATCAGGCGGTCTTTACGTTGAAATGTCTAGGAAATAAGAGTCACACAGCTGAGGAGTTGTGGTCAGCTCTGGAGAGCAAGTTTAGTAAATGGTTGTCTCAGATCAACCTGCAGCCAGGGAAGGCCATGTGCGACAATGCTGCAAACGTGGGTGCGGCCCTTCGCCAGGGCAAGGTGACACACGTGCCTTGTATGGCTCACGTTTAGAACCTTGTTGTCTAGCAATTTTAACCCACTATCCCGGCCTAGATGGGCTTCTGCACAGGGCACGGTCAATCTCTGCTCACTTCCGCCGTTCAACTGGCGTAACTGACCAACTTGCATCGCTCCAGAAGTCTTTCGGCCTGCCGGTTCACCGCCTGAAATGCGATGTGGTGACACTCTGGAATTAGACTCTCCACATGTTGCAGCAACTATGGCAGCACCGCCGAGCCCTGGTGCAATACGTTATGATGTAGCCTGGGCCAACGAGATGCAGAGGTGGGGCAGATCATCCTGATGGAGTGGTCTCAGATCAAGGACCTATGCACCCTTCTGCACAGTTTCGTCATGGCGATAAATATGTTTAGCGCTGACAATGCCATTATCAGCATGACAATTCCAGTGATTTACATGCTGGAGCACACTCTAAACACTATTCTGAGTCAGGGGGTGGGACAAGAGGAAGGGAAGGAAGTACAGGAGGATTCATATGCAGAAGGGATACCACGATTTGCAAGGTCCAGACGTTCAGCATCACCAAGGCGGCAGGCATGGAACGGTGGGGGAGGGGGATTAACAAGGGCGCATGGTAGCAGCCAAACTGTTGAGGAAGGTGCAGGAGCCCAGGAAGAAATGGAGGACGAACTGGCGATGAGCATGGAAGACTCAGCAGATGAGGGAGACCTTGGTCAAATTTCGGTTGTTCGAGGTTGGGGGGAGATCTCAGAGGAAGGAAGCAAGGTTATCACCTCACCGCCACAAACACAGCAAGGACTTGGTCCGCATGGATGTGCAAGACACATGAGCGCCTTCTTGCTGCACTACCTACAACATGACCCTCGGATTGTCCGAATTAGAAGTAATGATGACTACTGGTTTGCCACACTCTTAGATCCAAGGTTCAAGTCTAAATTTGGCGAAATAATTCCAGCCACAGAAAGGGACGCACGTATGCAGGAGTATCAGCAGAAGCTGTTATGCAATCTTAGCTCGGCTTTTCCACCAAACACCAGTGGTACACGGAGTGAATCTCCCAGTTGTAACTTGCCAAGCATGGGACTGTCTCATCATCATCAGTCAAACCGTACTAGCAACACTGTATCTGGTGGTAACAGCAATTTTATGGAATCGTTTCAGACTTTTTTTAGACCATCCTTTGCAAGGCCACAAAAGACAAGAAGTCTGACACATAGTCAATGGCTGGAGAGGATGATACAGGAGTATCTCCAAATGAACATCGATGCCATGACTGTGCAACTGGAGCCTTGCTCATTTTGGGCTTCCAATCTTGAAAAATGGCCTGACCTTGCCACTTACGCCTTGGGGATCTTGTTGTGTCCCGCAGCCAGCGTTGTCTCGGAACGTTTCTTCAGTGCTGCTGGGTGTGTGCTTTCAGATAAGCGCACGCGTCTGTCCAATGACAATGTGGACAGACTAACGTTCATCAAATTGAACAAGTCATGGATCAGCAAGGACTTTGCAACTGGGGCACAAGTGATGGCACTGAAGTGGTGTGGGTGGCCCAATTTTTGGAAAAAAGTGAGACTCTGCTTGGAGTCCCCTTGCTGTGTTTTAAAAAATGATCCAAGATGAACAAGTCATGGTTCAGCAAGGACTTTGCTACCCCGGTGTCATCCTGGGGACAGTTAAGGCTGGCGTATTTTTGAATGTGCTTGATGCAAATCAACATTTCCAGTTTGTAAATGGGGCACAAGTGATGCCACTGAAATGGTGTGTGTGGCCCAATTTTTGGAAAAAAGGGAGACTCTGCTTGGAGTCCCCTTGCTCCCTTGCTATGTTTTTAAAAATGATCCAAAATGAACAAGTCATGGTTCAGCAAGGACTTTGCTACCCAGGTGTCATCCTGGGGACAGTTAAGGCTGGCGTATTTTTGAATGTGCTTGATGGAAATCAACATGTCCAGTTTGCAACTGGGGCACAAGTGATGCCACTAAAGTGTTGTGTGTGGCCCAATTTTTGGAAAAAAGGGAGACTCTGCTTGGAGTCCCCTTGCTGTGTTTTACATGATTTTAAAAGGGCATGACATGCCTATAATCTGTGTCTCCTCCTCTTTTTAGTCGTCCAACTCTTTTGTTTTCACATGAGTATATGTCTTTGTCACTTTCCCATGTGTTTGAGGTGTCTTGGGAGTTGTTTGTCACCTTTTGGACACCTTAGAAGGTGTTTTCTATGTGTTTGTATCTGTTTGTGTTTGCCTGCCATTGTTTTCAATGGGGTTCGAGTTGGTTCATCTAACGTTCGTCGAACGTTTGATGAACTTGTCTTCCGTTCGACAAACCGAACCAAATTTGAACTCTAGGGGGTGGCTCATCTCTACTAGCAACACACCTAAACAATAGGATAAAGAGTTTCACACCAGTCACAATTGTGAGGTAGCGTGGTCGGCTGCGCAGCAGAAGACACGGGATCCAGGCATTAAGGTTCACAGCACACGGTTTAATGTCCAAACAAAAATCCACAACAATATACATGTGCCTCTCCAGCAGAGAACACAGGGAGTTCTATTCACTCCCTCACACCCGGCACACCTGCCCTTGTTCCTGTTTCCATTTAACCCTTCCTTCAGCCTGTAGGGAAACAGCATTAACCCTGGAGTGGATTTACTTTCTATCATGGAGTGAGCACAACCGGGGCGAGACATACCGGCCGTCATAGATAACCCCGGTCACAGTCTCACATAATGTATAGGGGAATAATGAAAAGCAAAACTGCTATGGTAATATTAGACTAAAAAATACAATGGACTCATTGTCGTGACAGTGGGGCAGTGCGGCCTGGAGCCTTGGGGGCTTTGCCTTGCAGCAAGGGTGCTGTGAGGCACCGGGTCGCCTGCCCTGCTGGTGCTTTGTCGCTGCAGCAGTGGTTGGTGCACAGTGCCGCACCACAAAGGCTTAGGATAGGGACCTACTCTAGAGGTTCGCCGTGACGTGGCAGTGGGCTTAATACAGTCTGATCAGAATGGTAACTAAGAACCTCACGTTCTATTTAAATTTTTGCCTAGCGGCTTTAGATCAATATATTTTTGGGATGTGCGATCCATGTCTTTTTCTCCAATTGGCCTATTATTCATAGCAGTTATGTTTATATCATTTTCATGTTTTTCACTTTTTTCAGATAGTCCATTGTGTTTTTCAGTCTAGTATTCCCATAGCAGTTTTGCTTTTCATTATTCCCCTATATATTAAAACTGGTGTGCAACTCTTTATCCTATTGTTTAGTTGTATATTTTTGAGTCTTGCACCTTGTTCACACCATTGGTGTTCCAGACGTACACGCCTTTAATTACTAACAACACACCAGCACCATCAGGTACACACCTACACCACAACACCAGGCTGGGAGGCTGCCTAGCAACAGATGACAGGGATGGGCACTCATTGGTTAAATGGGGCATTCAATTTGTGAGGGGAGACCCAGCAGGGGGAGGAAACAGTGGTGTGGTAGATGGGAGTTCGCAGGAAGTGAGTTCAGTTAAGTCTGTGACAGGAAAGAGTCGAGTCAAGAGTGAGGTTTGAGAGGAACAAGAAGTTGAAGGGAGAGTTCTTTGGGACCCGTAGTTTGGGCAATGTGAGTACTGGGGTAAGGTCTGGCCACCGGTGTCGGGTGGACCAGAGGAGCGGGCAGAGAGGAGCAGAGGACAAGAGCAGTGAGGGGCCAGAGAGGCCAGTTGGTCTGGTGGCGCGGCAGCCCTAGAGCTGGCAGGGGCCGAAGCTGCTTGAGTACCTGTCTGTAGCCTGGGGCTGGTAACTGAGCTCAGCCCAGGTTCTGTCTGTTAACCGCTGGTGAAACTGAAGGTGCAGGAAGGGTTCATCTAACCCGTTACCGGCACGGGAGTCTGAGAAGAAGGGGTTCCCTGGGGTCCACCTTGGTAGAATACAGTAGCAGGCGGCTGCACCTTTTTACCGTGAGTAAAGTGACATCAACCGCAGCACTCATGTGGACTGAATTATTGCCGGCACACTGCACCGCAACACCAGCTCCGAACACTACTACCATCCATCATCCCCAATGGGAACATGCAGCGGCGGTCCTACCATTCCTGGCCGCAAACCGCGAGTGGCGTAGTCGGACTTTATTTTTATTTTAATTTAAAACTGGTCGATGGTGCCCCCAGATCCGGAACCCCTCGGCTGCCCCGGGGCGCGACAGTTGTATTTATCCCATTTAAATAATACTGCGGAAGATGAAGAATTTTCTTTCCATTAAATAGTGTAACCCTAGCCTTTTCATTATTTTCACAGTCATCATGTTTGGTTAATTGCTTAACTATAATCCAGCTACTGGCACCGCACCACCACTAATTCTGCCATTGTGTTTTGGATTTCACTTTTATTGCATTCGGTGTGTGGTGAAGGTGACCTTTCAAAATAGTTCACTAGTGCTCTTATGTCAATACCAAACTTGTATAGTTTTTATAATTTAGTGAATGAAAATATTTAGACCTTTGTAAAGAAAAATGTTGTTTCTGTTGCCATTTTTTTACAACAATAGTTTTTTTATTTTATGTTATGCTCTTTTACTCTTTTATGAAGGCTAATTAATGAGTTGATGTTTTTATTGATAATATTTTGGGGTATATGTGCTGTTTTGAATGCTTTTTATTTCAAATTTTCTAGGAGGTAATGCAACTGAAAATCAAGTCTGGTGTTTAATTTTTGTGTAATGCATTTATCATATGCTAACTCATTTAATTCATATTATATTACCACAGTTTGGATTGTTATTAACATTTAGGGATCACCAGACCCGTAGATGTTCAAGTTTGCTGGGTTCGGCTGGACTTTAGACCAATGTTCAGTCCGGGTACCTGGTTTTTACCCAGACTCAAACTCGATCCCAAACTCCATATCAGTAGAGATGAGTGAATCCGAAGTTCAGTTCTACCAAACATAGACTTTGGGTGCTTTACATATGCAAACTACGTGCACGAGCATTGCTGTGCTCAGTTATGCTCGGTGCTCACCCCAGTGCAAATTCAGTGTTTGAACAGCTCGCAGTGGGGATAACAAGAAGCATGATTGGATGTAGTATGCACCAACCCCCCAAAAAATGTAAAAACCCTGCCCACTCGTTCCTGAAAGTGTTCTGTTTAAGGCACGCTGCATGTCGGCGGAGACCTGAACTGCCTAATTAGTGACTTCCATTTGGGGTTCAGGTCAAGTCTGGGTCCCAAACCAAACTTTATCTAAAGTCCAGCACAAAAAACAAATTTCAAATTTGGAGTTCGGGTGCTTTACGTATGAACACCACTTGCGTGAGCATTGCTGTGCTCAAGTGCATGGGTGGGTGGTGTTTTTACCTTTTTTTGGGGCATGCACACTTTATCCCATTATGCTGTTATTACCACATGTGTGAGCCATTCAAACACTGCAAGCAGCTCAATCTGGGCTGATGACCGAGCATACCTCAGCACAGCAATGCTTGCACAAGTAGTGTTTATACGTAAAGCATCCAAACTCAGAGTCTGAACTTTGTTTTTTTGTGTAAAGTATGTGTTTGGTATGAACACTCAACACCAAAACTCAGGTTCTCACATCTCTATTAAAAATCAGTGTTTGAGTTCGCAGTCCTTTACGTATGCAGAATTCTCGAGCGAGCATTGCTGTCCTCGAATACGCTCCATGCTCAGCCCAGTGCAAGCTGGCTGCAGTGTTTGAATGGTTTGCACTGGGGGTAACAACAGCATTATCAGATGTAGTGTGCACCCATCAAAAAAAGGAAAACCCCTCCCTCCCCCCGAAGTGTTATGTGTATGGCTGGCTGCAATTGGGCGGAGACCTGAACTGCCCAATTAGTGACTTCCATTGGAGTTCAGGCTAAGTCTTGGTTCAAAACTAAACTTTATCTAAAGTCTGTCTGAACCCGCCAAACTGAACTTCAATGGGTCAGCTCAACTGTAGTTACAGTCAGTCTGCGTTATAGTAGTGTAAAAATAAATAAATAACTAATAAAAAAATGACGTGGGGTCCCCCTTATTTTGCTAACCAACCAAAGCTAAGGCAGCAGCTGCGGTCTACTACCAGGCTGGAAAGGAGCCAAGATCAATGGCCCTTTCTACCCTGGTTATATCTGCCCTCAGCTTTACCTTGGCTGATTAGAAAAAATAGAGTGGATCCCACATCTTAAATAAATAATTGAAAAAAACAAATTGGGTCCTCCTCGCCTTTGAAAACCAGCCAAGGTAAAGCAAACAGCTGGGGCTAGTATTATCAGGGGGAAAGGGCCATAGATATTTCCTCCTTCCCAGACTAAAATTTCCCACAGCCACCCCAGAAACACTGCATCCAATAGATAGCCCAATTCTTGCGTTTGGACCGGCTTTTCCAGATTGCCCTTGGGATATGGCAATCGGGGTAATACTTTTGGGACTGATGTCAGATGTGAATCGAAAGCTAGTAATATATGGTAAGACCTGCTTAACTGTGATATTTTTGGTGCTCTGAAGTAAAAATAGTCAATAGAAAAAGTTGAACTTTGCACTCATACAAGAAAAAATAAAGGAAAGGAAGCTTTTTTTATTTTGCTTTTATAGTGATATAAATGGGGTCTGTCCCATTCTCTGACATTTCGGCCCTAATATGGGCCTTTATCAATGTTATCAGGACCTATCTAGACATAGGAAATATGCGGTATCACATGTATTATCGGTCAAGGCGGACTATTATCTGTCTTACTGATGAGTAGAAAGAAGTTGGCCTGCAGTTGTGGTTCACATGGGAGTGATAGCCATTTTTAGGCCAAGAAAATTGCCAAACTGCATCATGTGAGTGCCATGACTGTCAAAATGAAGTCTATCCATCCATTCAAAAGCCAATAGGTGGACGTCAAGGTAAAATATCGGAGTCAACAAGTCATCTCATCATTACCAGGTCTATCAGATCTGGCTTGACAGCAGTAGAGATGGCTCGTATGCTACATAAGAATGAGCTCACAGACATTCGTGCAAGTGTGGCACCCCAGTGGTTTGGTTGCCACAGTAATGTTTCCCCACAAGAGTTAATATTAAGCCTGGAAGCAAGAGGGGGAGTCCCTTGGCCAGTAGTGCCTACATTCAACACAGTTCCTACTCCGGGCCCACAGAGGGAGCTCTAAAACTGGTGTTCTGGAGAGTTTCCCAGAAATTCTGACCTGGGGGAGGAGTTAGAGGAGTGACAGTTGGAAGCTGACAGTTGAGGAGAGAGGAGCTTCAGTGAGGAGCTGGGGTAGTGCGGACAAGCAAGATGGGGTCTGCGGCTAAGAAAGCCAAGCCTAGAAAAGCGAGGTCTGCAGAGAGGAGCAGGAGGAATATTCTGGGTAGCGGAGTTGAACCGGCTCACCTCAGAAGAAAATGCTAAAGACCGGACATCGGAGTCCGTGGTTGACCGGGGTTCTCGAGTCCCGGTAATCAAATCCGAAGGGCAGGAAGACTGCAAGTCTCCTGGCCCCACAACAACCCAAAGGTACAGCTGGCCATCAGGGACCTGGAATCGCTGCCAGTAGAGCAGCACCTGAGAAGGCCCACGCAGCCTACTATACGGATAAAGGGTAGTACCACAAGTCCTAGCAGAGAGCGCCTCCATTTGACTAACGCAGCGGGGTCCTGGAGGAGAGAAGAAGAGCATAGTGTGAAGGCCTCAATATTCATCTGACCAGGGAGATAGATCCCCAACTGCTTCCAGGCCAACCGGATCGCTACCATCACCTGTACCGGTCTCCCAGGACTTCACCGGTTGTTGCAGAGTAAAAGGAAGGAGGTAAAGAAACTGCTGTCTTTATTCATTATTGTCCATAACCCGACCCTGCACCCTGGAGTCCACCGGGTTCCCAAAATAGACTTTCCAACAGTTACCCCAGGGTCCCGCTCCACCTGTGGGAAGCAAGAACACCTCAGCTTCACCATCATCACCTGCCCCGGGGAACACGCCGCGCAGCGGTGGCCAACATAGCCGCAAAAACCACAGGTGGCATCACAAACTTTAAAATCTCTGAAAATACAACTCCTATCATCATACCCTTTATTATTTAAAAGACACAGCCAGGGTCACGGAGCTGGATCCCACCACCGCTGACATCCCCGGGCTAGTCTGGGGATGGGTGTGTCACAAGTACCGTCTGGAACAATGGCTTGAAAAAAGGTGAAGAATCCTCGACTTCAATAACATAATAAGAAAAGTTGGCTCCAGTTTGCAAAGAAGTACGAAAAGTGGACAGTCGAAGAAATGGGTGATTTGGAGCAAATGAGATGAAAGTCAATAGGCTAGGTTCTAATGGGTGCAAATTGATCTGAAAGAAACAAGGGAAAAAGGGGCTAAAAGATCAAGAAATTGAAGGAACTGTCAAGTTCGGTGGAGGAAGCCTGATTATATTGGATTGTTTGACAGCCAAAGGTGTTGAATACTTGACCAGGATCAATGGTGGTCTCGAATGCTGAGCTATATGTCAGTATACTACAAGACAAGTTACTTTTTACACTCGAGTGCTATGGGTATGAAAATGACACGATAGTTTTTAAGCAGGACAACGACCCAAAGCATATGTAGAAAATTGATCAACAAATGATTCAATGACAATGAAGTAGAGGTTGCTGCATGGCCACTGCAGTCCCCAGACCTCAAGCCAATTGAACACTTGTGGGTAAAGTTAAAGAAAAACTGTATACATACCGAAGGGAGTCTCTACCAGTATGCAACAACATTGGGAAGTGTAAATGAGACCTAGAATTAGGTTATGGTTGAGACATGCTTGAATCTGACAGAGATAATGCCCAGAAGGATTCAGGCAGTGATGAAACTCAAAGGTGGATTTAAAAAATACTAGCAAAATAATACAATTTAAATTTAGATGTTTAGGAGCAAAATAGTAACAATGCAGTGGCATGATAAGAATGTGCATAACTATTAATATTCTAAATAGTTGCAATTCCAATTTATGCATAAGATAACCAAGATGACTGTTTATAAAATAAAGGTAGTCTCACACTCAAAGATGTGGTGGATGATGATATATGGAGCCTGAAAGTCAAATGCTCAAAACATTGTTACCCTTTTGCTTGTCAATCTATATGCCATGTATATTCTCAATACATGTTGCTATCTTTAACACTAGCAGTAGTTTTCAGCATTTTTGGTGTAAGGTTAAATATAAGAGCACTCAAAGAAAATTACAGGAGGACCTGGAAATGACCCAGACGCCTGGGGTATGGTAAGTATGACTCTCCTGGGAAGGGGGGGGTCTGAGAATAAGCCCTACCTCGAAAATAAGCTCTAGCGCTTTTTCTGGGGCAAAAAAATAAATATAATACAATGTCTTATTTTCGGGGAAATATGGTAGGAAGAAGAAATAAGTCAACACTGTTAGGAGCAGTTTACTAGGACAAAGAGGGAAATCACACATTACTCAGCTTCAGTATTTTGCAGCATGAGCTGTAGAAGAGTAAGCAGACCAGGAATAATGCTGTGATTATACATGCTATCTAGTGATGGCAGCATTCTGGACATACAGAACTCATATAAATCCAATAGAGAAAAAGAGTTCAAACCCATGATACAAAATACAATAAATTTTATTCAATAAATTACTACAATTGATATTACAGAAAATACATCCAGATATATAACATTAATATTCAAAAAGTTCAGGAGGTATAAGTGTGGACACTAGGAGAGTCACAGACACAACTGCTGATTTCAGGGTAGGGAAGCGCAGGAAAAAACAGTGAAAGTGTCAAACCCATATATTGGTTGGACAATAAAGGGGATCCCTATAAGGCACAAAGCTCAAAGGGTCACTCAGTTCAAAATAGATTAACATAAATTATATAATAGATAACTCCTCCAGCTTACCCATAGTCGCCCTGCAACTGTTCCGTGCCTCACCGACCCCAACGCCGCGTTTCGCGTAGGGCTTCCTTGGGGGCCGGCTATACTCATATCTAGCATGTATTATTAGGGAGAAACAACTGTAGATGGCCTAATCTAGAAAAAGGTTACAAACTGCATTTTACAGAATCTAAAATGAACATTGTGAGGCAAATCCCGGGATATGAAGATGAATTATGACTTCCAGTCATAATCGCTCATCACTCCCTGGCAGTGCCCCCCTCCCTTCTTGTTCTCAATGTCCAGCATCTGTGAAGGTGTTACACCTCCATGGCCATCTCCTATGATATGGAGATGAGATGATGTGGGAACAATGGACACAGGAGGACTCCCTGCCGTGACCCTGTGGTAGGAGCTGCTATCTAATTAGCAAGCTTGGAAGTATCCAGACAGAACGACTCCAGTAAAAAATGGTTCATATCTCGCAAGCCATATTTCCGATAAATATGGCAACCATAAAAATGGTGTCTCCGCATGCGGACGATGCTGGCACACCCTTTTTATGGGAGCGGGAGCTTGGGAAATACCCCAGGCGTGATATCAGCCAATGTGGAACTAGTAGACGAGTCATGAGTCCTCTCATTCTGTAGCTAAATTCATAACTGTCACAATGAGAGCATTGGCGTCCGCCTACGACGCTCCCAGGCAAAGTTATGGCCCATATTCCATGTTGTGGATTGTCCATAACTCCAGCCAGGGGTGGAGCAGTGCTCCCTCTGAGGTCACTAAGGTAGGAGGGGACCTGGATTTGCCCAGGTTGATAACCCTACTTCGGCCATTTTCCAGGGTTCTTTCGCTGGGGGTCACGTGCAGGAAACATCTGTGGGAGTTCCTAGAAACCTGGTCTACAGCGCCCCCCTGTGGCCAGACGCACAAGGTAACTGATTGAATTGCATACCTGTTTGTAAACCATGCTTTATCTGTAACTGTACTCTGACATATGTATATTCTGTAGATTCCCTATTGTATATATTGTAGTTTCTAGTGTGCTTTAGGCTGATTAAATTATATAATTAATCTTGGGCTGTTCTGTTATCTCGATCTTGAATCCCACGTCTGTGTGTTCGGCTAATAGTTACCGTGAAGCGGTTGGTGGCAGCGAGTTGTGCCAAGGATTATTGTGGGGAGGCCAGTGAGATCCGGGGAGGTTTTATATATTCCGCCCGCGGAGGTCGGGGGAATATATACCCTACTCTCACTGGGGACCCTTCAATAATCGGCATAAGTAGTATAGCGGCCTCCTTGCTTATTGTCGGGCAATTCCATAATTGGCCTGACTATAAGAGGGGCGCTAGAGAGCGCGTCACGTGCTCTGTCTGTCGGTCGGGAGGTATAAAGGAGGGGTGACCCCCACTTGTTACCCCCCGATTGTGACGTACTGGTAGCCAGCGCGGGGGATTTCTGAGTGACCCCCCGGTGGTTTGTGACATATTGGTGGCATAGCGGTGGGATCGAGATAATAGTGTGTGTGAGTGTGAGACCCATACTCCCAGACACTAAAGACTGCCTGCAGCAGCTGTGGCTGCTGGGGTCTTCAGACTAGCTCAACACTAGAGTGTCAGAGTGCAGATACTGTAAGGTGTGTGGAGGCATCAGGTGTCAGTTCTGTGTCAGTGACCAAAAGTCTGCAAGAATTGCTGATGGCACCAGGAGCAGAGCTAGGCAACTGGCCAATGCTAAAGCAGGAGCCGAAGAGAGGGAGGACGGTGCTGTGGACAGTAATGAGGAGGTTGCCCACGAGTCCTCCAGGAGCTCGACGCCAGAAAACAGCTCTGCAGAGGACATTGCACAACCTGGCACTGCTGGACAAGATGAGGAGCAGCTCACCCAAGGGTCCTCAACGAGCCAGATGCCAGCCCTCCGCTCTGCAATGGACAGTGAATCACCAGGCTCCGCAGCGGGCCGCAGACCACCACGTGCCATTCCACCGAGCCTCCCAGGCTCGGATAGCCTTCTTCAAATGGCTATGGCCCTTCTCCAGGCTGGAGACCGGGAGGGCTACAGGGAACTCATGGCAGAGCGCAGGGCAGCGTGTGAGGCTGCGGAGCGGCAGGCAGAGCGGCAGGCAGCGCGTGAAGAGCGCCAGGCAGAGCGTGAGGCTGCGGAGCGACGGCAACAGGCAGACCGGGACCACCAGCTGCAGCTAGCTCAGCTCCGGCCCTCATCAGCCACACGTGACCTTCAAGACACCAAACTTCCAAAGGTCCGTGTTGAGGACTTCCCAGTGCTGGAGAAGGATGGAGACTTGGACTCTTTCTTGACTGCTTTTGAACGGACTTGCTTGCAGCACCATCTGGACAAGGACCAGTGGGCCAAATACCTGACCCCCCGTTTAAGGGGTAAGGCCCTGGAAATCCTTGGGGACTTGCCTGCTGAGGCAGATCAGGGCTACGACACCATCAAGCGGGCCCTGATCCAACAGTACAACCTCACTCCAGAGTCCTACCGCAAGAAGTTCCGGAGCCTACAGAAGGGACCAAAGGACTCCTGGGCTGACCACAGGCGGGCACTTGCCCGAGCTGCCGACCACTGGACCCAAGGCCTGCAGCTTTCCGCCGGACCGGAGATCCTGGACTTGTTCATCACGGAGCAACTCTTGTGGAACTGCCCTGAGGATCTCCGCCAGTTCATCCGAGACCAGAAGCCAAAGGGGTCCACGGCTACAGCTGCCCTGGCCGATGACTACACCAACAATCGGGCTCCTGAGGCCAGGAGAGCAGCCACCAGCAGCACCTGGAGAGGGGGTAAGATGAATTCTGCGACTGCCCCACCTGCCCCTAGACTGCAGGGGGTGTCCCCCTCAACTCCCCTCTCCAGGCCCGTGGCAGAGCCAAGACGGTGCCACCAGTGCAACCTACCTGGACACTTCAAGGCCATGTGCCCTCAGCGTCCCAAGGCCCCGGCTCCGTCCCCGTCCCAAGGGCCGCCCAAGGTGTATTGTGTGGGTGGGGGTGGTGGTAGGTCCCTGGACAGCTTCCAACCTGTCACCGTCGGCCGGTCTGTGACCATAGGACTGCGAGACAGCGCCTCGGAGGTGACTCTGGTGCGGCCTGAGATGGTGTCCCCCCAAGACTTGATCCCTGGAAAAACCCTCGCTGTCTCCGGGATTGGAGGCATTGACCCGGCGCTGCCTGTTGCTGACATTTATGTGGACTGGGGCGCAGGGCGAGGGGTGAGGGAGGTGGGGGTAACTGATCGGATCCCCGCAAACGTGCTACTTGGGACAGATTTGGGGCAGATAACCTCCCAGTTTGGGCCCCCCCCAAGGGCTGAACCTTCAGCCAGTACGGACATGACTCCTAACAATGTTAATGTGTTATCTATGAATGATGTAAGGGAGGAGGGAGTGAACTCTGATATTTCTGCTTGCATAGACACCATAGACACACACTCAGCTGCAGCTGTGACAGGGGAGGGGGTCAGAGAAAGGTGTGACAATGCCTCTACAAGTAATCAGCCTGTGAGCTGGGATCTGCTGCCCTCTGCAGGGATAAGCAGAGAGCAGGGTGCTGCAGGGGGAGGACCAGTGTGTGGGGTGGGGGCTACCACAGCAAATGTGGGGTCCCCAGAGATTTCACAGCGGGGTTCTGTTGCTGCAGGAGGGGAACAGGCAGGTGAGATTGGGGCCGGTCCAGGAGCGGAAGTGCTCCCAGGTAAGATCTCGGTGCATGGTTCCCCCACAACCGGGGTGTCAGGAAGCCAGGTCGGTCTGCCTGAACCGGCGACTTGGTCAGGAACGGAGGAGGAGCAGGCACGACCCACGGTCGCAGCGGCTGTGGCCGCTGTCACCCGCAGTGGGAGTGCTGGAAGCCAAGGGGCCTCCCGGAGGTCCGATAGCTCTTCCCCTTCTGACCAAGTGGCAGCCGAGTCAGGTGGAGGCCAGGACACAGGTCCCGGGGTACTGACCGAAGATGTGACAGTCTCGTCGATTCTGGCCACATCTAGTCAGGGGTTTCAGGCAGCGTTAGAAGCTGACGACAGCCTGAAAGCTCTTAAGGAGCAGGCGGCACAGCCTCCCTCGGACTCGGACCCGGAGCGAGTGGTCTGGGACCAAGGACGGCTGTACCGGGCCACGGTCCAGCAGGGTTCACCGGAGGCGTGGCCCAGGGACCGACAGTTGGTGGTACCCTATCCGTTCCGGACGGAGTTGTTGCGGATCGCACATGAGATTCCGATGGCCGGACACCTAGGGATCGCTAAGACCAAGGCCAGGTTAAACCAGCATTTCTACTGGCCAAAAATGGGGGCCGATGTGGCTGCCTACTGCCGTTCGTGTGAAACCTGTCAGAGAGTGGGGAAGGCGGGGCCACACCCCAAAGCCCCACTGGTATCTCTGCCCATCATCGATGAGCCTTTCAGGAGGGTGGCTGTGGATCTGGTCGGCCCGCTGGCCATCCCCAGCAGCTCCGGGAAACGCTTCATACTGACGGTAGTGGACTATGCCACCCGGTACCCAGAAGCAGTGGCCTTGTCGTCCATTCGGGCTGACAAGGTGGCCACCGCATTGCTGGAGATTTTCTCCCGAGTGGGTTTTCCCCAGGAAATGCTCACTGACCGGGGGACCCAATTCATGTCCCAGCTGATGGAGGCCCTCTGTAAGCAAGTCCAGGTGCGACATCTGGTGGCCAGCCCGTACCATCCACAGACTAATGGCCTGTGCGAGCGGTTCAATGGCACCTTAAAGCAGATGCTTAAGATGTTGGTCGACTCCCATGGGCGTGACTGGGAGCGGTATCTCCCACACCTGTTATTTGCTTACCGGGAGGTTCCACAGGCCTCAACAGGATTCTCACCGTTTGAGCTCCTGTACGGGCGACGTGTGCGGGGCCCCCTGGCTCTGGTGAAAGAGGCTTGGGAAGGGGATTTGGCCACCCCTGGAGTGTCGGTTATCGAGTATGTCATGCGCTTCCGGGACAAAATGCAGGCCTTGACGCAACTGGTACACGACAATATGGCTCAAGCCCAGGCCGATCAGAAGCGTTGGTACGACCAGAACGCTTGTGAGAGGACCTACCAAGTGGGTCAAAAGGTGTGGGTACTGGTCCCAGTACCACAGGACAAGCTTCAGGCAGCCTGGGAAGGCCCATACCTCGTGTACCAGCAGCTCAACCCTGTGACGTACCTGGTCACCCTGGACCCTGCCCGTGGAAGGCGGAAGCCCTTCCATGTGAACATGATGAAGGCACATCATGAGCGGGAGGCATGTGCGCTACCCGTGTGCAACCTGCCCGAGGAGGGAGAAGCGGAAACCCTCTTGGATATGCTAGCCCAGGTTAGGGCAGGCGGATCCATGGAGGATGTGGAGGTTGGCCACCAGCTCTTGGAGGACCAACGGTCCCAGCTGTGGGCCACCCTCCTCCCCTTCCGGGGGTTGTTTACCAACCAGCCCGGAAGGACTGACTTGGCTGTCCATCACGTGGACACTGGGGATCATCCCCCGATCCGGCGTTCAGCATATCGGGTCTCCCTGGAGGTGCAGCAACACATGCGCCAGGAGATTGACGAGATGCTGAAGCTGGGGGTGATCCAGGCATCCAACAGCGCTTGGGCCTCGCCTGTAGTCCTCGTCCCTAAGAAGGACCGAACCACTCGGTTCTGCGTGGACTACAGGGGGCTCAATGCTGTCACGGTCGCCGATGCGTACCCAATGCCACGCATCGATGACCTGCTCGATCAGTTGGCCGGGGCTCAGTACCTGACCATCATGGATCTGAGCCGGGGATATTGGCAGATCCCCCTGACTCGCAAGGCCAGGGAACGCTCTGCCTTTATTACCCCATTTGGACTATACGAGTCCACGGTGATGCCATTCGGGATGAGGAATGCCCCTGCCACTTTCCAGCGGATGGTCAACACCCTGCTCAAGGGACTTGAAGGGTACGCGGCCGCGTACCTGGATGACATTGCCGTCTTCAGTCCCACCTGGGAGGACCACCTAGAGCATCTAGCACAGGTGCTCAGGCGGATCCACCGGGCAGGTTTGACCATCAAGCCGGGAAAGTGTCAGCTGGCCATGAGCGAGGTCCAGTACCTCGGTCACCGGGTAGGCGGGAGAACCCTGAAGCCCGAGCCTGAGAAGGTGGAGGCCATCGCATCCTGGCCCACCCCCAGGACCAAGAAGCAGGTGATGTCCTTCTTGGGGACCGCTGGGTACTATAGGAGGTTTGTTCCATGCTATAGTAGCCTGGCAAAGCCCTTGACGGACCTCACCAAGAAGAAGCTGCCCTCTGCAGTCGATTGGACAATGGACTGCGAGACAGCCTTCCGGGCCCTAAAGGACGCCCTGTCCAGCCCGCCCGTGCTATAGGCAGCCGACTTCACGCGGCCGTTTGTAGTACAGACCGACGCCAGTGACTTCGGCCTCGGTGCGGTACTCAGCCAGGTGGACTCTGCGAGCCAAGAGCACCCAGTCTTGTACCTGAGCAGGAAGCTGTTACCAAGGGAAGTGGCCTATTCCACGATGGAGAAGGAGTGCCTGGCCATAGTGTGGGCCCTGCAGCGTCTGCAACCCTATCTATACGGGCGCCACTTCATCGTGGAGACGGACCACCATCCCCTCAGCTGGTTGCACACCGTCTCTGGGACGAATGGGCGATTGTTGCGATGGAGCCTTGCGCTCCAGCAATACAACTTCACCATTCGCCACAAAAGGGGCCGTGACCACGGTAACGCAGACGGGCTGTCCCGACAAGGAGAGGTCGCGGACGGGCGCACGGGGGAACACCGGAGTGTGCTGCCCCCTAGCGCCCTCAAAAGGGGGGAGGTGTGAGGCAAATCCCGGGATATGAAGATGAATTATGACTTCCAGTCATAATCGCTCATCACTCCCTGGCAGTGCCCCCCTCCCTTCTTGTTCTCAATGTCCAGCATCTGTGAAGGTGTTACACCTCCATGGCCATCTCCTATGATATGGAGATGAGATGATGTGGGAACAATGGACACAGGAGGACTCCCTGCCGTGACCCTGTGGTAGGAGCTGCTATCTAATTAGCAAGCTTGGAAGTATCCAGACAGAACGACTCCAGTAAAAAATGGTTCATATCTCGCAAGCCATATTTCCGATAAATATGGCAACCATAAAAATGGTGTCTCCGCATGCGGACGATGCTGGCACACCCTTTTTATGGGAGCGGGAGCTTGGGAAATACCCCAGGCGTGATATCAGCCAATGTGGAACTAGTAGACGAGTCATGAGTCCTCTCATTCTGTAGCTAAATTCATAACTGTCACAATGAGAGCATTGGCGTCCGCCTACGACGCTCCCAGGCAAAGTTATGGCCCATATTCCATGTTGTGGATTGTCCATAACTCCAGCCAGGGGTGGAGCAGTGCTCCCTCTGAGGTCACTAAGGTAGGAGGGGACCTGGATTTGCCCAGGTTGATAACCCTACTTCGGCCATTTTCCAGGGTTCTTTCGCTGGGGGTCACGTGCAGGAAACATCTGTGGGAGTTCCTAGAAACCTGGTCTACAGCGCCCCCCTGTGGCCAGACGCACAAGGTAACTGATTGAATTGCATACCTGTTTGTAAACCATGCTTTATCTGTAACTGTACTCTGACATATGTATATTCTGTAGATTCCCTATTGTATATATTGCAGTTTCTAGTGTGCTTTAGGCTGATTAAATTATATAATTAATCTTGGGCTGTTCTGTTATCTCGATCTTGAATCCCACGTCTGTGTGTTCGGCTAATAGTTACCGTGAAGCGGTTGGTGGCAGCGAGTTGTGCCAAGGATTATTGTGGGGAGGCCAGTGAGATCCGGGGAGGTTTTATATATTCCGCCCGCGGAGGTCGGGGGAATATATACCCTACTCTCACTGGGGACCCTTCAATAATCGGCATAAGTAGTATAGCGGCCTCCTTGCTTATTGTCGGGCAATTCCATAATTGGCCTGACTATAAGAGGGGCGCTAGAGAGCGCGTCACGTGCTCTGTCTGTCGGTCGGGAGGTATAAAGGAGGGGTGACCCCCACTTGTTACCCCCCGATTGTGACGTACTGGTAGCCAGCGCGGGGGATTTCTGAGTGACCCCCCGGTGGTTTGTGACAAACATAACCCAATGAACCTGATCTGAAGATATTAAAGGGAACCTGGGAGGAGATTCATTGTGATCAAGTTATGAACAGTAGAGATGAAGAAATATATTCAAGTGGAATTGAATTCTACTCAAATTTGCCAAAAAGCAGAATTTTGTAATTTGCTTCAGGGCATCAAAATGATGGTCACTGGCTGACATTTTTCTGACCCATAAAGGGACATCAAAAAGTTGAATACTCACCTTACCACACACATATTCAGCCCTATCACTCCTACTTATTACCCATCTGATGCTTATCATATTCTTGTCATATCTTCTGACCATTGCGGGAAGCGTTAAACATACATGTGCAAGGTCACGGCTCACGTCATGATATCATCATGTCCTGACCTTTGTGCGTTTGTGCAGGTTTCAGAATAAAAAGGGTGAAGGACTGGATAGATGACAGTGAAGAGTGGAGCGACTGGAAATAAGGTTAGTATAATAATATTTTTTCTTTTTTCCATATTATGTTTATTATGCTCTGGGGTCTAAAGAGACATTAATAACATCTCTACAAATCAAATTTCTCAGGAAAATCTGTGCAAAACAGCAAACTTGAGTTTTGCCTTATCCGCTCATCTCTAATGGGCAGCATCAATCAGACACTAGCTGCCATATTACAGCCATGTACGATTTACTCTGAAATGCTGCGGCACAGCGCATACTTTGAACAGTTGATTGAGGACAATGCGTCTGAAATAACTAGTCCAAGAAGCCAGTCCCCAGTGGCCACAGTCAAACCTTCTTCCTAGGCTGAAAGCTCTCCACTTAGATGTGTGGGAACAGACCTGTTGGCTTTCAACCCATATTTTCTCTCTGAAACATACTAGATTATCAGAGGAAAACATACACATCTCCAATAATGCAGCTGATTCATGCTGCAGGGGGTTCAATCAGCATGAATCTCATGTCAGGTTCCATTTAACTGAAAAGTGGTCACTGAGATATATTAATTTTAAAGGTATATATAGACTTTTAGCCCCTTAATGACAAATGACCTACTGTGTACATTGTATGCCAGCTCTTTGACTTTCATGTTTGGTCACAAGCCAAGCCCACATCTTTTAAGGTAGACCATGGTTGTGATATTCAGCCATCATATGCCTATGACAGCATGGGTGGAGCAGAGCTATGTTTACTGCTGTTAGCCTTTTTAATGCCACTGTCAATCTATGAAGGGGGTGCTATATTAACCACTTGTCAGCAGGATGCCGATGGGTTGTCACGAATGCCAGAGGTCTCCTCAAAACCCTTGTGAAGGTTAGCATGTGGCTGGTGTTCATAGGAGTCCATAATTTTTGCTTTATACAGCAATACTTTGGCATTGCTATTGGATAATCGCAGGTTCAAGTCTCTTGAGGTGACTAACAATTGCAGTGAAAAAAAAAGAAAATATTTAAAAAATATGACTTTATAAAAAAATATCAAAAGTTCAAATCACCCCTATTCTACTTTCATTAAAAAAAAAATAAAAATGTATATACACGTATTTGGTATCGCTGTGTTTGTAAAAGTCTGATCTATCAAAAATATAAAATAAATTAATCCGATCAGTAAACGGCGTAACGAGGAAAAAAAAAATCAAAATAGCAGAATGGCGTTTTTTTCATCCCCACAACAGCACAACATAATGTTTAACAGCCGATCAAACCATTGCTCCATCCTTAGGGGGGTAAGATGCTCTGTCCTTTATCACTTATAGGAGTTGTGACACCCATGGGTGTTTTAGTCTTGAATTCTCTTGAGTGCACAAAAGGGAAGCACAAAAGGGAATCTGCCACTACATAAGTTGGAGCTGCTGAACAACAACCCCCTGTTATTACATATTCTATATACTGTATATGACATAGATGTCTCAGCTAACGCAGACTAAGTTTTATTACTCATGAGAGTGGTACCAACTAAGAAAATGGCCCTCATAAGAGGTTGTACACCTTGGCTTACAGGGAATCTATCATCAAGTATTTTTCTATGTAAGCTAAAGCCAGCATACTTAAAGAGTTAACACAGAAAGTTCAACCATGCCTGTTTTGTCACAATCCGATCTTTTGTTTATTTGCTATGTTTTTTTAAGCAGCAGAATCCTTATCATAACAGAACTAAACTCAGGTGCATGGCAGTCTGCCCACGCTCCCTGTTGTGATTGCTACCTCACTGTCAATGTACAAACTTTATTGAGAAGTTTGGTGTGGATGGGAGCAGCTCCCTGGGCTCAGCTACATGACTATATGTAAAAAATCAGAATATGTCAGAATGGCTGCATCCAGTAATCTAAGTGATACATTCTTGGATTCAGGACTTCTTTGTCTACATCATGCTGTTCTCAGATGAGGTAACAAAAAACTGCTGATAGATTCCCTTTAACATGGTTCAAGCTTTTTTTCAATATGTTTGAAATAAAATATCACCTAATGGCATATCAGTATTTTTTTTTTTAGAATCTTTAATAATGGTTCTTTTCTTATGAGTTTCCTTTTTTACTATCCTCTTACATTTTATCAGCTTAGCCAGTAAGTTACTTTTTAAACCATTTATGCTTTAACCTTTTGGATCCATCATCCATACATTATTGATGGCTTGCACTTTTCTGACAGAACACCAGGGAGATGAGGAATTTTGGGAAATGTACTGCAGCAAGAAATAATTACAGCGACTCTGAACTTGGCATCACTGTTCTTCACTTTTGGCAAAGGGTTATTAATTGTTCAACTTTCGAAAAAATAATATATCATTATAAATAATGGCCTAACATATTTCTGTTATCTGCCCTATGGGTTTGCGCATTCTGTTTTGTTACATACAGCTGTTCTGCTGTGGTTGAGCACATTTCTTGTTTTCAATGCTCACCGATGACATGAAAAACAGATCTAGTTTTGTGCAAAGCTTCAGCAGGATTCGTAACAGCACCAGCTCATCATCTATGAAGTGAATATTAGAAAAGTCCCAAAAGACTACTTAGTCTAGACGAGTGCTAATATTTCAAACCCATGATACAAATAACCTCTATCCGTGGAGAAACATTTTAGACTTATTGGAAACAGTAAATCTATTCTTCACTAGTAGTATCTCTTGTTTATCACGTAAATGATACATTGCATTCGGCTACTAAAAGTTTTCCGCTGAGAGTCAACTTATCTTGAATGGATGTGTAAGATGACAAGGCAAATACACTGTGCTCACTCTAGATGCAAAAATATGAGACTAAAATTTATGTTATCCAAAAATATTACTGTGGAAACAATACTGACTGTAGAATAGATAAAGTAGAATTGGGATGATTGATTGCTTGTATTCCAAAACTTGCTAATATGACAAAGAAATTTAGAGAGATGCATTATTCTACAGTTTTGCTTAAATGAATTTAGCAACTCATAATTTCAATGTGACATTGGATTGTTGAGAGAACTTGAATCCTTCCCATCATAAAACTTTCCAAAATGTCAGTTTTACATGGGCCCCTAAATAAAAAAAACCTTTAAAATAAGTGAGAAAGAACAGCAAAATGGACATTATCTCTTTGGGCATTACTACATTAAATGATGAGAATCAATAAAACACCTTTATAAACAGTGGAGGAGTCTATTGAACAAGGTTTCTCCAACATGATGTACCCCTAAAACCTGAAAATAATTCCTATTCCAATTTCCTAAGATAAAAGTGTACTGTTGTGTGTATCACAAAGAGTGATGATGAGACTGTATATTTACATGGTAGACTTGTTGCAAAAATGTCTGCAATTGATAATAATCTATTCCATACAGATGTCGAAAAGCTAAGATAAACAATTAATTTGGAGTTCAAATTCTCAAAGTTGTGCAACTGATCTAATTCAAAGTAAATGAATGGCCATATTACACAGGCTGTGTAGCCACGCTAAGATAATTATGGACTGTGCCATGATTGTATCATTAACCCCTTAAAGGCATAGCCAATTTTGTACCCAAAGACCAGGCCATTTTTTGCAATTCTGGCCACTGTCACTTTCACTCTAACTCTAAGGCGGGCTTTGCACACTACGACATCGCAGGCCGATGCTGCGATGCCGAGTGCGATAGTCCCCGCCCCCGTCGCAGCAGCGATATGTGGTGATAGCTGGCGTAGCGAAAGTTATCGCTACGCCAGCTTCATACACACACTCACCTGCCGTGCGACGTCCCTGTGGCCGGCGACCCGCCTCCTTGTTAAGGGGGCGGGTCGTGCGGCGTCACTGCGACGTCACACGATAGGCGGCCAATCGGAGCGGAGGGGCGGAGATGAGCAGGATGTAAACATCCTGCCCACCTCCTTCCTTCCGCATATCCTACGGAAGCCGCAGTGAGGCCGGTAGGAGATGTTCCTCGCTCCTGCGACTTCACACACAGCGATGTGTGCTGCCGCAGGAGCGAGAAACAACATCGGACGATTGCGTCAGCGTAATTATGGATTACGCCGACGCTGTACCGATGATACGATTACGACGCTTTTGCGCTCATTAATCGTATCATCCAGGCTTTACACACTGCGATGTCGCATGCGATGCCGGATGTGCGTCACTTTCAATTTGACCCCACCGACATCGCACCTGCGATGTCGCAGTGTGCAAAGTGCCCCTAAGGCTATGTGCACACGTTGCTTTTTTTTCAGCGCGGAAAAAAACGCACCCTCTGGCAGAGGGGCGAATTGTAAACAATGCTTTTAGAGAAAAACGCATCGAAAACGCATGCGTTTTTCATGCGTTTTCCATGCGTTTTTTTGGTGCGTTTTTTAAGACTTGTCAGTGTTAATAAAGTTGGTTGAACACAGACCTTTGGAAAAAAAAACCTGTGATGTCATTTCCTTCTTCTCCACATTCTGTTTGGATAAATGGGAGGGCTTGGAATGGAAGGAGCACCATTTGAATTTTGGAAAAGTTTTTATTAGAAAAAACACTCCCCAAATCATTCCCTTGTTCTCCAATTTAATCAAAAAAGTTGAAAAAAATGGGTCCGCAGAAATCCATTTGGATGTCCCACGTCGGCTCTGGACCTTCTAGAATATGGGGGCATGTTCAGGGAACGTATCCCCCATTTTCTAGGAGGGCAGACCCTCCATTTGAGGAGAGTGGGTGCCAAAAATCTGCACCCACTCTCCCCGGGTCACAGCTGCAGAGTGCGAGCAGCCAGCACAGCTCTCTGAATACAGTGCTGGCTGTCAGCTGCTCTGCTCATGTGACCGCACTGACCGGCGTCTGCTGTGAAGGAGGAGGGGGCCGCGGGGGATCAGAGCTGCGACCAGACAGGTAAGGGGGAATACCGGGGGAATAGGGGGTGACCTGGCAGGGCCTGGGGGGCATTTTTCTGTCGCATGTCTCAAGGCACATGCGACAGAAATCATAGGAGCAGGGCGGCCGGTGCGCTACTGTGCGCGTGGCCATGTTAGACTTTTGGGAGGGGGGTCGGGGGTCGGGGCTGGCACTTTGGCGACACCGGGGGCTTTCCAGGACTTTGCCAGGAAGTGAGGTCAACAGGAAACCTCTTGACCTCACTTCCAGGTAAATGCCTGCGTTCTGGCATGCCGACAAAGCCCGCGGATTGCAACAAAAAAGCAGATCACTGCGGTGTAGCTGCGTTCTGACCCACATCATTGATTCAATGGGGGAGAGAATGCAGCCACAACGCACAAAAGAAGTGACATGCTGCTTTTCTTTCCGCACCAATTTTTGGCATCCAAAACGCTGCGTTTAGAAACGCAGCGTGTGCACTGATTTTTCGGCTTTCTCATACACTTTGCTGGGAAAGCTGAACGCATGCAATTTGCCACTGAAACGCTGCGGTTCTAAACGCAGCGTTTCCGCGGTAAAAAACGCAACGTGTGCACACAGCCTAAGGGTATGTGACTACGATCAGGACTCCCTGCATCCTGATCGCAGTGGGTCCTGACCTGTGGGCCCGCGAGTCTCCTCTGCAGGAGAACACAGGAGACCGCAGCTGCTCTTACCCACGATCAAGGTTCAGTGCGCTGCGGTTTTTCGCTTGTGTTCTCCCTACAGAGGACGCATGTGAATCTGCAGCAAACAATTGACATGCTGTGGTCTGGAAAGACGCACCCCAGGTCAGTATTTGCTTCAGAAAAAACAAGCACAGTGGCCACGGGATTTCTAGTAATCCAGTCCACTATGCTTATACTGTACAACACAGCATTTTGGACACAGCTGAAGCATGTTGCATCCAAAACGCTGCAAACACTGAGCATGGGCACGCACCCTTACTCTAACTTCTAGAGTCTAGAAGACTTCAATGGATCCCAATGATTCAGACATTGTTTTTTCGTGACATATTGTAGTTCTGGATAGGTATAAATTTAGGATGATATTTTTTGCTTTTATTTCTGAAAAAAATGTTGAAAAATTTGCAATTTTCAAGCTTTAAATTTTTATGCTCATAAACCAGAGCGTTATATCACATAATAAGTTGATAAAGAACATTTCTCAAATGTCTACTTTACATCAGCACAATTTTGAAACAATATTTTTGGGGGTTAGGAAGATAGAAGAGTTCAAAGTTGATCAGCAATTTCCCATTTTTTCAACAAAACTTACAAAACCAATTTTTAGGGACCACATCACATTTGAAGTGACTTTGAGGGGCCTAGATGACAAAAAATACCCAAAAGTGACACCATTCTAAAAACTGCACCCCTCAAAACCACACGCTTCCGGTGCTTCACAGGAACTAAAACAATGTTGAATAAAAAAATCAACAATTGTTGATTTTTCTGTAAAATTGTCCTGAGGAAGGAGGCTGTCTCCTCCAAAACGCGTAGACCTGATTGAATAAAAGAAAATGAATCAACTGCTTGATGTTTGATGTCAGCACGACATATCCCAGTTTCACTCCTCTATATTTGTAATACGTCACTCCGGGGCTGCAGCAGACACCATTTCATGCTTATACTGTATAGGAGTTATGACTGGCATAACCTCTATAGGTGAGTTCCCTTACCTGTTTGTTTTGTCACATCTCACCAGATAAGACCGACCCTATCTGGGCTTTTTATCCACAGTATACTATATGTCTGTCTGTCTCTGTGTTGCTGTCTGTTTCTGTGTCTCTGTCTTTGTCTCTGCCTGTCTGCCTGTCTGTCTGTGTCTCTCTCTGTGTCCTTGTCTGTCTGTCACTGTGTCTCTGTTTGTCTGTCTCTGTGTCTTTGTCTGTCTCTGTGTCTTTGTCTGTCTCTCTGTCTGTCAGTCTCTGTGTCTGTCTGTGCCTCTGTCTGTCTCTGTTTCTCTGTCTGTTTGTGTCTCTGCCTGTCCCTGTCTGTGTATCTCTGTCTGTCTGTCTCTTTGTCTCTGTCTGTCTGTCTGTCTCTGTGTCTCTCTGTCTGTCTGTATTTGTCTGTCTGTGTGTGTCTCTCTCTCCACCAATATGATATTACCTCACACATAAGCTTCTTATACTAAGAATGTCCTTTTATGCTTATAGCAACCAATCAGAGCGCCTATGAATGACTTGTAGCTCACAGCTCCATTGACTTTAATGAAAGCAGGTTTTTTTACGAATAACTTTAAATCACAGGGTTAAAATTTCCCCTCAAAACACAGTCTATGACGTTCCCTGAGTCATATGAGGTGTCTGTGCAACATGTCATGATTGTAAATGCGATGGTGCGGATTCATTTACCGGACATACACACATACACACACACACACACATAAACTGATACAGTCAGCTTTATATATTAGAT
This sequence comes from Anomaloglossus baeobatrachus, assembly GCF_048569485.1. Taxonomy (NCBI): domain Eukaryota; kingdom Metazoa; phylum Chordata; class Amphibia; order Anura; family Aromobatidae; genus Anomaloglossus; species Anomaloglossus baeobatrachus. Next base: position 229,611,089 of record NC_134353.1, on the reverse strand, counting down.
TGTTAAGTCTCAGCACCACTGTTGAGCACACTTTGAAGGGTTAAGTCTGAATAATTCTGATTGAATTTACTGTATAGTAAATTACTATTGATATCCATGAGGCTATTAAAATAACTGAAACTTAAACTGGTTAGTAAGTGATTTTTCTTCCGAAAAGTGATATTCACTTGCCCTGAAGCACTTATTTGCTGTAATATAATGGCCTTTCTGGCTATACTTTAAAAGAAATGATTGCTAGAAGAGCAGAAGAGTAAATCTGAATGTGATCTTGGTAGAGTTACATAAGTCACTGACATGGCTGAAAGAGGGAAAAGGGCAGACACACAGTAATGAGGAGACAGGCAGCACAGAAAAAAAGAAATAAATCATATGATGGCAGAAAATAAAGTTGCAGTAACTATACAGGCAAAAGGTAAACTGATATTAAATAGAAAATTACATTGCTGCCAGGAAAAACATACGCTAATTTGTTTATATTAGTTCATGCATATAAACGCTATAGATTTATAGATTTAAGTGTAAATGACATAATAACAGTAAATGTTTTCGTGACATATCTTAGGAATACGTCACCAAATGTTACATATGGCGCTATCGGGTCAGTGCAGCATGGTATCTGCCCTAACAATTGGGGTGTGTGAACTTATCGTTAAGTATACATATATCCCGTGCAAAAAGAGGCTGAGTCCTGCACCACTCATGCGTCTCCGTTACCCGGATGATGAGCTTTCACTTGCAGGAGCTTGCAGCACCAATATAGGAATTACTCCGGACACAGCGTGCTGGTCAGGTATGGAGGTACGATCCAATCAACAGGGTAAGATGAAAAATGACCGCAAAACAGCTGCTATACCGGATGTTCTTTTATTCAATCTTAGTGCAGGATAAAAATCGCGGAACTAGGAAGCCTAGTTGCAGTCGAAACAGCCGTCGTCCTCTGTGAGGGGCCAGTATCCAGGTCTCCTCCCGCCGCGATTTTTATCCTGCACTAAGATTGAATAAAAGAACATCCGGTATAGCAGCTGTTTTGCGGTCATTTTTCATCTTACCCTGTTGATACATATATCCCGTGACAGAACTAAGATCCTAAAGGTACCAGTATTATATTTAAACCCATCAAAACCCACAAACCAGCATGTTGCTCAGACGTGTAAGCCCCAGCGGCATTGCTAGTGTCTATAAAAAGGAATGCTCAAACCAGGAAAAAAAATCTACAACATTTTAAAGTAGATATATAATATCATTTTATTTTGAAGAAATAGTTGTAACTAAAACAACCAAAAAGTTACAAAATAAATATTATTACCATATTGTTACAAAACAAAACTACCTATTGCAAGACTAAATGCCACTTTACACACAACAATATCGCTAGCAATCTCGTTAAGAGATGTGACACGCCCAGATCATTGCTACGATTTGCCGCGATCATTCATAGGTCGTTTTGTAGCGGTCACACGTACACATCTCACAAACGATGCTACATCGTTCAGCGATATATTGTTTGACCAAGGCAGTCGTGTGGACACCGTCACACAGCATTCCTCCCAACAATTCCGGCAACGACAGAGGCATATAATTGTCCATAGCATCAACCATGGCTGCCAAATCAGAATGCAGTTGGGACCACCAATCAGAGCAGAGGAGGCGAGGAGCATTGCTCGTAATGACACACCCGCGTTGCTGATGACGGAAGTACTAACGATGTTGTTCGTCGTTGGCAGGGTGTCAAACGTAGCAATATGTCTGCTGTGTTACAAACGACGAACAATATTTTGAAACTGAACGACGTGTCAACGATCAACGATTTTTGCTATTTTTAAGATCGTTCAGAGTCGCTCCTAGGTGTCACACGCAACGACATCACTAACGACAACGGAAGTGCATCACGAAAACTGTGACTCCGACGACATATCGTCAGATAGATCATAGTGTGTAACGGGGTCTTTAGAGTAACAATAATATCTTATACAAAGGAACTATCACCAAACCATGACCAGATTTACCAGCATTAACAGTGGTGACTGTATAAGACCAAAATGCTAATCATTAAAAAATACTGCTGGAGAACAATTAAGGAAAGTGTATAAAAGTAGAAATCATGACTAGAAATGAACAAACCTTTCAAAGTTCGTGTTGCCAATCTTCGGCAACTTTCCCTATGTTCGGCAAACAGTTCGCCGAACATTTTCAAACCCCATTGGTTTTCAATGACAGGCCAAACCTTAGGCAGAGAAAACCTCTTTAGGAGGGTCAAAAAGATTTGAAAATAGCAGAAATACATTTTACAGTGTAGCCCCACTGTTTTGGCATAGCTTTTTAGACTATTGACATAAGAAATATTGAGGTGCTTGAGAGACAGGTATAGGGCTGGTGCTCCCATACCCCTGCCAGTAAAACAAGACACAACTTGGAAACCCACCTTGGAGTCTTCATATTTAAAAACATTTCAGGCAGACAGCAGGACAGTGGCATCAATTGCCCCCCCTCATTTCCCCATAGTGTCTTTGCACATCAGGAAGGTATAGTCCATACAACACCCAGGGTGTGGCCTGACATTTTAATTTTAAAACTCAAGAGATGCATGAGTGATAAGACTTGGCCTCTTGCTCCCAGACCCCTGGCAGTATAGGCAAAAGACAATTTGGAGACCCTATTTGGAGTCTCCGCATTTGCAAAAACTGAGATCGAACAATAGGAAAATTGGCAATAATTGGCATAGACTACAAATACTCGAATGCTGCAACATGGATGCGTGGGACTGACAGTGTAACAATGTTTGGAAAGTATCGGTCTGGCTCAATTGGTGCTAAATAGTAAAAAAAAATACAAATAACAAATAGACTATAGCACCTAAAGTAATAAAGAAAATAGGAGTAGTGTATTTTCTTTAATGGTGAAAACATTTTTACAGAAAAATTCCAAGGAGTAGTTGTCCTAATGTTAATCCTTTCTGAAAGGATTTTTATCTAGTGTGACAAACAAAGGTTTTTTTTCACAAATCATGGTTATTTCTATCAAGATTTATACCGAACGCCTTTATGCTAAAGTGAGTGATTAAACCATAGAAACTAGACAGTGGTTGCTGTTGATTGGTAGAATTTCTTAATGTATCCAAAGCTAAAGGAAATGCCAATCCTCACCTTGAAATCCTGTCAATAAAGTACTGTGGTGATATAAGGGGTAGAGGAGTGGTTCTCCTATAGGTAATGGTAAAAAACACCAAAGGTCTCCCAATCCTGTATGTTGTGCAGTGGTGGTACCAGCTATTTAGTTTACTAGCAAATTTACAGCAAGCACAACTAACTAACAATACCTATAAATGTGGTTCAATGCATAATGTGAAGCAGGCCCTTAAAAGAGCCAAGACCTATTTAGCTAGTTCACTAGCAAATTTAGAGCAGGCACTACTAACTAACAATAGCTGGAAATGTGGATTACTGGCTTATTTGGCCCAGGCAATATTAAGTAACAATACTTAGAAATTTGGTTCACTGCGTAATTTGGAGCAGGCACTGAAAATTGCCATGACCTATTTGGCTAGTTCAGACCTATTTGGCTAGTTCACTAGCAAATTTACAGCAGGCACTACTAAGTAATAATACCTTGAAATGTGGTTCAATGTGTAATTAGGAGCAGGTAGTAATAAGTAGCAATACCTATTTAGATCATTCACTGGCAACTCTTTAGCAGGCACTGACAAGTAGCTATTCCTATTTCTATCATGAAATGCTGATTTGTGACACATACCTTTCCCTACACTGTATATCGCTATTCTACACTATCACTCTCTTATCTAACTCAGCTACATATCATTAAACCCTTAGCTAAGCTAACTGTCTAGCAGCACCAGCAGCAGTGGCGGTAGCACCTTCCCTAATGTTTAACATTCACAAAATTACACCGATGCTGCATGTCCTCATTTTATATGCAGAGGGACATGTGACTTAGACAGCCAATTACACAAGCCCTTGTGTCAGAACTTTATGGATGTTTGCTGCTCCATGAGTGGCTTCAGGAACATCCGCAAACAAAGTTGAGAGAAAAAGGTGCCACGTACCTCTGGCTTCTCCTGAGTCCCCACCCCCTCCACTTATTAAATACATCCCCCCTTCATCATACAGCACCACAATCCTATCCAAAAGCATAACTTGTTATTATACAAGTATATTGGAAAACACAATTAGTTATAGAACAAAACCGAACATTGATGACTTTTGGGGAAAGTGCTTGTGTTACCGAGCCCAAACCAAACAAGCTAAGGATCATACCGAATTTGAAATTGGTGATGCTTTATCAAACAGATTTGCTCATCTCTGTTCTCTATCAACATTGTTTTGCATGGCAATTGTCTTGCTTTTAACCCCATTTTGATTATTTTTGCAGCCCCCTAGCCATTATTATGATCATTTTACTGTCCTTTTACAGCATCAAAGCTCGGTTCCCCATTGCCTTACATTGAGTTCGGGGTCCAGTTTGGATGAAGTGTGGGTCCTGAACTGAACTTTCAGCTAACGTTCTGCCGATCCTGGTGAACCTGAACTTCCATGGGTCTGCTCATTCCTTATAGGGACCATTCTGATTGGGTACACCTTGTTGCAGTGGGATGGCTTTGATGATCTTCTGATTAAAATGTTGTCTTCTATTCATTTATTTTGTGCCAACTATTGTTGCATATTGTCTTTATCCTTCATAGTGTGAACATTGCAAGATTATTAACTTTGTTGTTTTTTTAGCTTTCCTTCAAGAAAAGAACTGTGCTTATGAAGAAGTTTACAATCAAGATGCCTATGATCCGTCAGCAGCCACAGAAGATGAGGATGAGATTGCAATACAATGTTATTGTTTCTATCGTATTTTACATCTTGCAGGTCTTTAATTACAAAGATGGCAACTGTTAAGAAAGGGTGATGTGTTAAAGAGTAGAAGATCTTGTAAATTGTATTGTTGTTACTTGCAGCCAAGTGTTATATTAAGTGTCTTATCTGATATAGTGATATAAATGTAAGCTCCAAGTGTTGCTGCTTGAGACACTTCATGTTACATGACAATGATACAATTGTTATGATATTATTATATTATGGTATTAGAAGAAAATAAATTTCTAGGAACAGGGTAAGAAGGAGTTAATATTGAGTTGACTCAGGTTCTGCAGCAAGGAAGAGTTATGGAATAGAGCAGTTTCTCTAGGAAATTCGGGTCAGTGTGTGGTAAGTAGAGAAAAGAGATTCTGAGAAAGTCAGGCTACATTTAGTGTGTATTAACAACAAGGTCTGAAACAAGTATTCACTGTAAACAAAGTTCAAGACAACATTTGTGGAGTAAAAAAGTATACTCAACAAGAAAAACAGTGATTTCAATATATAAAATTAGTTTATTGAATAATTATTATAAAAACATGCATGTCAAAATTCATAAAATAGTAATGGTACTTCTAAACATGAGGAACGATCTATAAGCAATAAAATGACAATAATTAGTGCACAAAATTACATATGGAGCCGACTTGTTTGTTGTATTAAAGATAAAAGACAAAAAATATTTGTTTCATTCTATATCATTTTGAAAAAAACATACTAGAGAATCTTTAAAATATTTATACAGTGAAACTAATGTATCCAGGGAATAAGGATGTGTAATAAGAAGAGAATATTGTGACTGTATGAATAAAGAATAATATTAATATTGGGAATATGTATCAATCCAGTAAAAGGCCTGCCTGCCAATTCTTACAAGGTGTATGTGCAGTATAACAAAAAAGGTGAAAAAGTGAAAAAAATATATAAATATAAAAATAAATATAAAAAGACACAATAGTCAAAAAAACGCTATATCAAGCAAAATCAGTGTAAAATAGTTTGTAAAAAAGAGGCACAAAGTGACTGGTATAAAATATTAATGACTCTGAATTCACAATAATAGATTGGTGAGCAATGGGCTACAATGACAAAAAACTGAAAAATAAAGTGCAAAGTGCTAAATGTACTAATGTATTTTATATAAAAAAAAAATGTAAATAAAGTGCATAGTGCAAACTTGCAAAAAATCTCCCGGATATCATTAAAAATAGCACTGAAAAACCACCTAGATGTCTAGATAAAAGAGGTATATACTGAGTGGAAAAAATTCAACTAATCATGGATCATATAGAAACACATAAACAAACTGCCTAATAATATAGCAGAAAGCCGCATAAATAGTGAAGGGGCACAGGTGAAATTAACACAGTAAATGTTGCAAGGTCTTCCACGTAATAAGGTGAAGTGTGCAAATAACAGTGGATCAGACCAAGGTGCATGTGCTGTGCAAAGAAAAAGACGGCAAAATATCCAGTTTAAAAAGGCAAACAAGCAGCCGACAAATGAAATTAAAAGTGCTAACGTGCTACAGAGCAATGGTTATTACCTAAAGGGCAGTGCTGTATCATCCCTCTACCCCGACGTACGTTTCAATGTATTTTTCCTCAGGGGGCGTATCAATCGGGTCAGTGTGTGGTAAGTAGAGAAAAGAGATTCTGAGAAAGTCAGGCTACATTTAGTGTATGAAAAAAAGGGAAACAGGAAAAGCAAGAACAACTGGTTTATAAAAGTTGCAGTTTGGACCCCAGACATGGGTCGGACCTAGGGAAGTGGAGCAAGGAGTAAGTAAAGCACAGCTGCTGCAGGCATGGAACCAGGAGCCATGTAGGGTATAATTGAAGATTTGTGAGGACCCTGAGACAGCACAGGAGAAAACAGGAAACTGAGGCAAGGTGTAGTGCGGATCTGGATATGTTAGTGAAATAATACTGGGCCTGGCAAGCCAGGCCACAAATATTTGCTGAAGATGGTTGAGGCCAAAAGAAAGAAAGGTGGGCAGAAAGAATTGAGTGCACACATCAGCTATGCTGTGCAATTAAAATGTTTCTTACAAAGAATGTGCCAATACAGGTAACCAAACTGTTTGAACCTCTGGGCTACACAGAAAATATTATTTCACAGTAAAATCAAGTTTTTTTTATTAACAGGACTAACTCTTACATTATTTATACTGTGAGTTTTGGACACTTGTTTGATCTACAGACACGTGGCCAGAGATATATTGAGACAGAACACACATAATAAAAGAGTTTCCCTGCAGTAGAACAAGTTAACTTATGTGATTAAAAAAAAAGCCTTGGAAAGTGGGAAATTCACAATGTTTGTGAGATATTTCCTTGAAGTCCACAGCTGTGGCATTAGTTATAGAGATGATGAGACCATAGGCGCGCAAGAGCCACGCATGCTCCTTGGATACAGGTCCAGAAAGAAGGTGAAACTGGAGATATGCCCTGCATTTATCCTAAAATATGTCAGTAAATCACAAATAACAACCTCAGTGAAACTGATAATTACAATTTTATATATATATATATATATATATATATATATATATATATATATCTCAATGGCCACATCTTGCTTGTTGATAAGGTACAATTTTTTTAAGGAAAAGATCTCGGAGAAAAAGACCTGCATTCATGTGGGCATGATCAATTTTTCTGTTTATTTAGCTAAGGTACAGTTTATTTATACCATTTACAGATCAATGTGATATTGCAAATAAGGCTTCTCGCTGGACTTTACAAGTTGCTCATATGAGCTTTAAGTTTTAGCAAAACAAAAATGTAGAGTCATGCATATGAGATAAGAAGATAAGAAGAACATTTAGAGACAATAATAATCCTTGAGCCTGTCTCTTATTCCGTAGGCTCCATGACTATGAACTACCATCAGATATACTTACTAATAACAATAAAATATCTTTAATGAAGAAATAGAGAAACTATTAACCCTTCTATATCACATGTGATATTTTGGTCTTTTTAGAATCACAGAATTTTCCACAGTGCCTTTAACCTACTGATTTCTTTCTTTCTTTAATCCACTAATTTATACTAATTTTAATTTCGGAATATTCTAGAATATCTTAAATAATAGGTTTCTGATTCTATGTAGGAAAGTACAGAATATGGAAAATACAAGAAAAAAGCACTTTCATGTGCAGGATCAAAAGATACAGTGTGAACTGATGTGTCTTTTGATATAATTATATAGAGTGTTTCTTTCTATATTGCAATTAACACTTAGAATGATCGCTGAGTTGATCCTATTTTGAATTCCCGCTAGAGGGGCCGAGGTGTATTGGATATCATTAGAGGGTTCGCTCACATCTGTGTATAATTATGCTAATTGCAATCCTTAAAAACATTAGATTGCACTCGCACCAATGTTAAACAATAAGGCAGTACTGATCTGCGATTTTACCTCTACTGTTTTTGACCTGAGCAAAAAAATCGCAGCGTGCTGAGTATGGTCACATAAGCAGCCGAGTTGCCAATGCAAGTCTATGGATATGAGATAAAAAACAGATGGCACATAAACAATCCATATGCCATCCATTTTTTATGGATACATTACCCTTTTGTAGCATAGGAGACTGCAAATGGCCTTGTAAATGATTGTTGAATAATAGTTGTAGAATAATTTCACATAGAGTTTTGCACACACTTCGGTGACTGTCATGGCGTCATTTAACTGTGTTCAGATTGCAGATTCTGACACTCTGCCCAATGGGTTCTCTTGTGTCTGACCTGCTGTGTGCTGATTCACAGCAGGCTATTAATAGCTATTCTCTGCTAATCTACTTGCTCATTTAATCACAGGTTGTGTGGGGAGACCTATAACATCTGTTCCGCTCCTAATTATACTGTTGGAATCCTTCTACACATGCCCGCTATAGTTTATTCTGTGTTGGTCTGTGAGGTGTGGTGTCCCTGACCCACTCTGGTGAAAGTTCTGATTAGTGGTGCTTTTTGCTTTGTGTCATTGTGGAGTGTACCCCTGTTTTTTTGTACTTTACTCTTATTTTTCCTCCTGAATCGCTTTTTGTCTTACCCTGTGTGTGAGCGTGCTATGTGAAAGAGTTATGGTTTTTCCCTTGTTTGTGTTTAGCTGTGGTTTCTACATACTCCTGTCCTGTCTCTCCCTGGGAGGAGGAGGAGGAGGGGGAATTAGATTACAACTAGTTAGGAGCAAGGCCAGGAAGGATACTCAGGCCTTTTCACCATTAGGAGTAGCCCTGAAATTAGGGATAGCCTAGGGTCCCCTAGCTTGAGGGACAGCTTGGGAACTCCGGTTCCCTGCTATCCCAAGTTATTTGTGACAAATAACTTAAGCTAAAAAAAAACATTTTGTAGACAGGCAGCATAAACATGTTATGCGGATGCTAGACAAGAAAGCAAGCATACCCTCACATAGCACTCACATGACATATAGAATACCAAACAGAATTCACTCGTCCCACGTTTCTGGATGAAAACCAGACCGATTTTTTCATGTGCAGATGTGAGCTAACCCAGAGGAGAAGAGTTGGAGCTTTAGCACTTGCATTTAAAAGGAGTACTCCAAATCACAGAGATAACTTACATATATTTTTACTCTATTACTTATCAATATAAACCACAAGATGTTTCTACCTCTGACCAGAGCCTTCATCAGATACCTTACCTTAAGTTATCTTTGAGTTTTGGAATATTCCTTGTGGAAGAAAGTACGAGTAATGAAGATTGGTAGCAAATGTTCTCTGAAAGATATCCTCTGATTCTGTGGAATCTGGATTAATAATACAGTCAGCGTCGGACTGGCTCCCAGAGGAATCTCCTGTAATGCCAGGCCTGGATATAGTTACCTGCATTGTACTCCGGTGCTCTCAGCTGCAACCGGGTCTGATCTCAAAGTTTGCAGGACTGCCACGCGAGTGCCGAATGGTTGATTCCCCAGCGATTGCGGTTCAGTTCATAACAGCTGCGGACAAGCCGGGCTGCAATCCGGAGTTCAGGTGAAAGCACCGGAGATCAGCCCGGGATGTCAGCAGGTGTCATGAACTAAACCGCAATTCCCGGGGAATAAATCACTCGGCGCTCACGATTAAGGTGAGAGCTCCAGAGTGCAATGCAAGTAACTGAATCCAGGCCTGGCATTACTGAAGATTCCTCCGGTAGCCAGTCCGACACTGAATACAGTGCAGGATATGAATTGATGAATATAAATAATAGTGATACATTATTTTTTCATCTTTGTTTAATGAGTTGTGGTAATTTTAAAACTGTAATATGTTGTACATTTTAGTTTGTATTCTTTTCATGAACATATTATCATTATTGCCTATGAATTGCATTATTTTATTATTATTATTTTTCTTAATTTTTCAATTTCTTTTTCAGAACTCTCATGCAGACACTTGGATTTCTTTTCCTGACAGTAGATCTGCAGCATTTTTGAAATTTGCAGCATGTCAATTCTTTCGGCATTTTTTGCAGCGTTTTTTTTACACCCATAAAAAGCAATGAGAAAGAATAAAAAAAGCTGCAAAAACATTTTTTGCACCATTTTTGCTCTTTGTCTGGTATTTTTGAAGTATTTTTTTTTAATTAAACTAACTTTAATAAATATATACCGTAGACAAAGCACACATGTAGTCCACACCCATAAAAAGCTGCAAAAAATGCTGCGAAAGCCCAAAATGTAGTTTTGACCTTATCGTTTTTAATGCAAAGAATGCAGGTTTTAGCTACAGACCGAAACACAACAAAGTGAATTGTGAAAATAGCTTTGCAAACATATTTCTAAATTACAATTTGAAAAAATCCAAAATGTTTTCTGAAAGGTACAAAAAAATTAAATATAGTATTGAAATGGCCAATCAAACTTCAGTAATGTTTATAATATATTTTATTAGGTAATATACTGTACCTACAATTTTTGGAATACTAATTACCAATTAATTTAAAAAGAGAAATAATATTATTGTTGCATAAGAAATGCACATAGTATGTTTTTTTTTCTCCCCTAGAGAGCTCTGCCAGTACGAACCTTACCTATACTAATTAGCAAAATAATTAACAAGTGTAAAATGTTCTAAAGTGATCATACTTAAGATAAAGACATTTTCTCACTACCATCAAAAGTAATTTCCACATATTTAGATTAGAATAAATTGGGATCTTAATAAGTCAGAATAATTTCACAGTGTGTTAAGGTGATTAACATTTGACACTATCATAAAATACCTTGAATGAATTATTATATTTTTTTTCCACATTTAGGGAAAGGCAGTTTAAGGAAAGTGGTTAATTGGCACATGTTCATCTGCTGGGTGGAGATAAGAATTGTATAAAAGTGCTTGAACAAAGTTAGAAATTAAACTGGGAAAATCGGAAAATGAAGTGGAGTTATATTATGTGAACACTTCATTTATTTTCCAGTTACTGATGTTAAAAATAATACATATTCATCATTCTCAACTGTTCTCTCTGATAATCTTCCATTTTTATGAGGAAGTTTAGAAAACTGTGATATTTCAGTTTTACCTTCCATTAGATAGATTTTTCATTCCAATATCCATTATATATTTATGACTTAACATATGCTTTGTAAATATCATAGATATACAGTTGAAACCAGAAGTTTATATACACTATCTAAAAAGACATATATGCATGTTTTCTCAATATCTCACATGAAATCAGGATAAACCTTTCCCCTTTTAGGTCAATTTGGATAACCAAAATTATTTATATTTGTCAAATGCCAGAATAATGAGAGCGAATGTTTTAAGGCATTTCTATTACTTTCTGCAAAATCAAATGTTTACATACAATAAGAGAACTATGCCTGTAAACGATATGGGACAACCCATATCATGATGTCATGTCTTTGGAAGCTTCTAATAGGTTTATTGGCAAAATCTGAAACACACCTGTGGATGTATTTTAATGCACACATGAAACACACTACTTCTTTGTCTAGCATCATGGAAAAGTCAAAGGAAATCTTCCAAGGTGTCAGGAAGACAATTGTGAACTTCCACAATTCTGGTTCAATCTTGGGTGCAATTTCCAGATACCTGAAGGTGCCTTGTTCATCTTTACAAGCAATTATATGCAAGTACAAACAAGATGGGAATGTGCAACCATCATACCACTCAGAAAAGAGACTGGTTCTGTGTACCAGAGACAAATGTGCTTTGGTCAGACATGTGCATATCAACCCAAGAACAAAAGCAAAAGACCTTGTGAAGATGCTGGCAGAAGCTGGTAAGATTGTGTCATTATCCGCAGTGAAACGAGTACAGTATCAACATGAGTTGTAATGCCACTCTGCCAGGAAGAACCATCACTCCAAAAGAAACATACAAAAGCCAGATTAATGTTGAAAATGCACACAGGAGCAAAGACTTTCATTTTTGGAGACATATCCTGGGGTCCGATGAAACAAAAATTGAATTGTTTGGCCACAATGATCATCGCTACTTTTGGAGGAAAAAGGGATAAGCTTTGAAGGCTAAAAACACCATTCCATCTGTGAAACACAGGGGTGTCAGCATCATGTTGTGGGGTTGTTTTGCTGCTGGAGGGACTGATGCACATACAAAGTACATGGCATCATGAGTAGAGATGAGCGAACCGGTCGCGGTTCGGCTCGAGGTTGGTTCGCCGAACGGACCTCCCGTTCGAGTTCGGTTCGTCGAACGTTCGACGAACCGAACTCGAACTGCATAGGAAACAATGGCAGGCAATCACAAACACAGAAAAACACCTAGAAAACACCCTCAAAGGTGTCCTAAAGGTGACAAACAACTCAAACACATTGGAAAGTGACAAGGACATATACTCATGCGAAAACAAAACAGCTGGACAAGGAAAAAGAGGAGGACACACAGATATAGGCATGGCACGCCCTTCTAAAATCATGTAAAACACCGCAAGGTGACTCCAAGCGGAGTCTCCCTTTTTTCCAAAAATTGAGCCACACACACACCCACCCCTTCAGTGGCAGCAGTTGTGCCCCAGTTGTACACTTCACAGCTACATTTGCATCAAGCACATTCAAAAATACGCCATTCTTATCCGTCCCCAGGATGACACCGGGGTAGGTAGCAAAGTCTTTCCTGATCCCAGCTCTGTTCATCTTGGCTTCTTTTAAAAACACATCAAGCAAGGGTTACTCCAAGCGGAGTCTCCCTTTTTTTCCAAAAATTGGGCCACACAGACACCCACCCCATCAGTGGCAGCACTTGGGCCCTAGTTGCAAACAGGATGTTTTGATTTGCATCAAGCACATTCAAAAATACGCCATTCTTATCCGTCCCCAGGATGACACCGGGGTAGGTAGCAAAGTATTTCCTGATCCCAGCTCTGTTCATCTTGGCTTCTTTTAAAAACACATCAAGCAAGGGTTACTCCAAGCGGAGTCTCCCTTTTTTCCAAAAATTGGGCCACACAGACACCCACCCCATCAGTGGCAGCACTTGGGCCCTAGTTGCAAACAGGATGTTTTGATTTGCATCAAGCACATTCAAAAATACGCCATTCTTATCCGTCCCCAGGATGACACCGGGGTAGGTAGCAAAGTCTTTGCTGATCCCAGCTCTGTTCATCTTGGCTTCTTTTAAAAACACATCAAGCAAGGGTTACTCCAAGCGGAGTCTCCCTTTTTTTCCAAAAATTGGGCCACACAGACACCCACCCCATCAGTGGCAGCACTTGGGCCCTAGTTGCAAACAGGATGTTTTGATTTGCATCAAGCACATTCAAAAATACGCCATTCTTATCCGTCCCCAGGATGACACCGGGGTAGGTAGCAAAGTCTTTGCTGATCCCAGCTCTGTTCATCTTGGCTTCTTTTAAAAACACATCAAGCAAGGGTTACTCCAAGCGGAGTCTCCCTTTTTTTCCAAAAATTGGGCCACACAGACACCCACCCCATCAGTGGCAGCACTTGGGCCCTAGTTGCAAACAGGATGTTTTGATTTGCATCAAGCACATTCAAAAATACGCCATTCTTATCCGTCCCCAGGATGACACCGGGGTAGGTAGCAAAGTATTTCCTGATCCCAGCTCTGTTCATCTTGGCTTCTTTTAAAAACATATCAAGCAAGGGTTACTCCAAGCGGAGTCTCCCTTTTTTCCAAAAATTGGGCCACACAGACACCCACCCCATCAGTGGCAGCACTTGGGCCCTAGTTGCAAACAGGATGTTTTGATTTGCATCAAGCACATTCAAAAATACGCCATTCTTATCCGTCCCCAGAATGACACCGGGGTAGGTAGCAAAGTCTTTGCTGATCCCAGCTCTGTTCATCTTGGCTTCTTTTAAAAACACATCAAGCAAGGGTTACTCCAAGCGGAGTCTCCCTTTTTTTCCAAAAATTGGGCCACACAGACACCCACCCCATCAGTGGCAGCACTTGGGCCCTAGTTGCAAACAGGATGTTTTGATTTGCATCAAGCACATTCAAAAATACGCCATTCTTATCCGTCCCCAGGATGACACCGGGGTAGGTAGCAAAGTCTTTGCTGATCCCAGCTCTGTTCATCTTGGCTTCTTTTAAAAACACATCAAGCAAGGGTTACTCCAAGCGGAGTCTCCCTTTTTTTCCAAAAATTGGGCCACACAGACACCCACCCCATCAGTGGCAGCACTTGGGCCCTAGTTGCAAACAGGATGTTTTGATTTGCATCAAGCACATTCAAAAATACGCCATTCTTATCCGTCCCCAGGATGACACCGGGGTAGGTAGCAAAGTATTTCCTGATCCCAGCTCTGTTCATCTTGGCTTCTTTTAAAAACACATCAAGCAAGGGTTACTCCAAGCGGAGTCTCCCTTTTTTCCAAAAATTGGGCCACACAGACACCCACCCCATCAGTGGCAGCACTTGGGCCCTAGTTGCAAACAGGATGTTTTGATTTGCATCAAGCACATTCAAAAATACGCCATTCTTATCCGTCCCCAGGATGACACCGGGGTAGGTAGCAAAGTCTTTGCTGATCCCAGCTCTGTTCATCTTGGCTTCTTTTAAAAACACATCAAGCAAGGGTTACTCCAAGTGGAGTCTCCCTTTTTTTCCAAAAATTGGGCCACACAGACACCCACCCCATCAGTGGCAGCACTTGGGCCCTAGTTGCAAACAGGATGTTTTGATTTGCATCAAGCACATTCAAAAATACGCCATTCTTATCCGTCCCCAGGATGACACCGGGGTAGGTAGCAAAGTCTTTGCTGATCCCAGCTCTGTTCATCTTGGCTTCTTTTAAAAACACATCAAGCAAGGGTTACTCCAAGCGGAGTCTCCCTTTTTTTCCAAAAATTGGGCCACACAGACACCCACCCCATCAGTGGCAGCACTTGGGCTCTAGTTGCAAACAGGATGTTTTGATTTGCATCAAGCACATTCAAAAATACGCCATTCTTATCCGTCCCCAGGATGACACCGGGGTAGGTAGCAAAGTATTTCCTGATCCCAGCTCTGTTCATCTTGGCTTCTTTTAAAAACACATCAAGCAAGGGTTACTCCAAGCGGAGTCTCCCTTTTTTCCAAAAATTGGGCCACACAGACACCCACCCCATCAGTGGCAGCACTTGGGCCCTAGTTGCAAACAGGATGTTTTGATTTGCATCAAGCACATTCAAAAATACGCCATTCTTATCCGTCCCCAGGATGACACCGGGGTAGGTAGCAAAGTCTTTGCTGATCCCAGCTCTGTTCATCTTGGCTTCTTTTAAAAACACATCAAGCAAGGGTTACTCCAAGTGGAGTCTCCCTTTTTTTCCAAAAATTGGGCCACACAGACACCCACCCCATCAGTGGCAGCACTTGGGCCCTAGTTGCAAACAGGATGTTTTGATTTGCATCAAGCACATTCAAAAATACGCCATTCTTATCCGTCCCCAGGATGACACCGGGGTAGGTAGCAAAGTCTTTCCTGATCCCAGCTCTGTTCATCTTGGCTTCTTTTAAAAACACATCAAGCAAGGGTTACTCCAAGCGGAGTCTCCCTTTTTTTCCAAAAATTGGGCCACACAGACACCCACCCCATCAGTGGCAGCACTTGGGCCCTAGTTGCAAACAGGATGTTTTGATTTGCATCAAGCACATTCAAAAATACGCCATTCTTATCCGTCCCCAGGATGACACCGGGGTAGGTAGCAAAGTATTTCCTGATCCCAGCTCTGTTCATCTTGGCTTCTTTTAAAAACACATCAAGCAAGGGTTACTCCAAGCGGAGTCTCCCTTTTTTTCCAAAAATTGGGCCACACAGACACCCACCCCATCAGTGGCAGCACTTGGGCCCTAGTTGCAAACAGGATGTTTTGATTTGCATCAAGCACATTCAAAAATACGCCATTCTTATCCGTCCCCAGGATGACACCGGGGTAGGTAGCAAAGTCTTTGCTGATCCCAGCTCTGTTCATCTTGGCTTCTTTTAAAAACACATCAAGCAAGGGTTACTCCAAGCGGAGTCTCCCTTTTTTTCCAAAAATTGGGCCACACAGACACCCACCCCATCAGTGGCAGCACTTGGGCCCTAGTTGCAAACAGGATGTTTTGATTTGCATCAAGCACATTCAAAAATACGCCATTCTTATCCGTCCCCAGGATGACACCGGGGTAGGTAGCAAAGTCTTTGCTGATCCCAGCTCTGTTCATCTTGGCTTCTTTTAAAAACACATCAAGCAAGGGTTACTCCAAGCGGAGTCTCCCTTTTTTTCCAAAAATTGGGCCACACAGACACCCACCCCATCAGTGGCAGCACTTGGGCCCTAGTTGCAAACAGGATGTTTTGATTTGCATCAAGCACATTCAAAAATACGCCATTCTTATCCGTCCCCAGGATGACACCGGGGTAGGTAGCAAAGTATTTCCTGATCCCAGCTCTCTTCATCTTGGCTTCTTTTAAAAACACATCAAGCAAGGGTTACTCCAAGCGGAGTCTCCCTTTTTTCCAAAAATTGGGCCACACAGACACCCACCCCATCAGTGGCAGCACTTGGGCCCTAGTTGCAAACAGGATGTTTTGATTTGCATCAAGCACATTCAAAAATACGCCATTCTTATCCGTCCCCAGGATGACACCGGGGTAGGTAGCAAAGTCTTTGCTGATCCCAGCTCTGTTCATCTTGGCTTCTTTTAAAAACACATCAAGCAAGGGTTACTCCAAGCGGAGTCTCCCTTTTTTTCCAAAAATTGGGCCACACAGACACCCACCCCATCAGTGGCAGCACTTGGGCCCTAGTTGTACACTTCACAGCTACATTTGCATCAATCACATTCAAAAATACCCCATAATTAACCGTCCCCAGGATGACACCGGGGTAGGTAGCAAAGTCTTTGCTGACCCATGACTTGTTCATCTTGGCTTCTTTTAAAAACAATGTAAGCAAGGGTTACTCCAAGCGGAGTCTCCCTTTTTTCCAAAAATTGGGCCACACAGACACCCACCCCATCAGTGGCAGCACTTGGGCCCTAGTTGCAAACAGGATGTTTTGATTTGCATCAAGCACATTCCAAATCCACAAGCATTTACTCTCCCCAGGATGACACAGGGGTAGTAAATTCCTTCTGGATCCATGACTTGTTCATTTTGATGAACGTCAGTCTGTCCACATTGTCACTGGACAGACGCGTGCGCTTATCTGTCAGCACACACCCAGCAGCACTGAATACACGTTCAGAGACAACGCTGGCAGCTGGACACGACAAAATCTCCAAGGCGTAACTGGAGAGCTCTGGCCATTTTTCTAGATTTGAAGCCCAAAAGGAGCAAGGCTCCAGTTGCACAGTCATGGCATCGATGTTCATTTGGAGATACTCCTGTATCATCCTCTCCAGCCGTTGAGTATGTGTCAGACTTGTTGTCTCTGGTGGCCTTGCAAAAGAGGGTCTAAAAAAATTATGAAAAGATTCCATAAAATTGCTGTTACCGGCACCAGATACGGTCCTACTGGTACGGGTAGACTGGTGAAGATGACGAGACCGTCCCATGTTTGTCAAGTTACAACTGGGAGATTCCCTCCCTGCACCTGCACGGTTGTTTGGTGGAAAAGCCGAGCTAAGATCGAGTAACAGCTTCTGCTGATACTCCTGCATACGTGCGTCCCTTTCTATGGCTGGAATTATGTCACAAAATTTGGACTTGTACCGGGGATCTAATAGTGTGGCAATCCAGTAGTCATCATCACTTCTAATTTTGACAATACGACTGTCATGTTGGAGGTAGTGCAACAAAAAGGCACTCATGTGTCTTGCGCAGCCATGCGGACCAAGTCCACGCTGTGTTTGTGGCATAGAGGTGCTACCCGTTCTTTCTTCCTCTGACATCTCCCCCCAACCTCTTTCAACTGAAATTTGACCAAGGTCTCCCTCATCCGCTGAGTCTTCCATGTCCATGGACAGTTCGTCCTCCATTTCTTCATGTTCTCCTGCACCTTGCTCAACATTTCGCCTGCTACTATGCGCCCTTGTCGATCCCTGTTCCCCATGGTCCCATGCCTGCTGCGTTGGTGATGATGAACGTCTGGACCTTGGTGATGTTGTTGTCCCTTGCACATATGAATCCTCCTGTAGTTCCTCCCCTTCATGTTGTCCCACCCCCTGACTCCGAATAGTGTTTAGCGTGTGCTCCAGCATGTAAATGACTGGAATCGTCATGCTGATAATGGCATTGTCAGAGCTAAACATATTCGTCGCCATGTCGAAACTGTGCAGAAGGGTGCATAGGTCCTTGATCTGAGACCACTCCATCAGGGTGATCTGCCCCACCTCTGCATCTCGTTGGCCCAGGCTATACGTCATGACGTATTGCACCAGGGCTCTGCGGTGCTGCCACAGTCGCTGTAACATGTGGAGAGTTGAATTCCAGCGTGTCGCCACATCGCATTTCAGGCGATGAACCGGCAGGCCGAAAGACTTCTGTAGCGATGCAAGTCGCTCAGCTGCGGCGCTTGAACGCCGGAAGTGAGCAGACAGTTTTCGTGCCCTGTTCAGAAGGCCATCTAGGCCGGGATAGTGTGTTAAAAATTGCTGCACGACAAGGTTCAACACGTGAGCCATACAAGGTACGTGTGTCACCTTGCCCAGGCGAAGGGCCGCACCCAGGTTTGCAGCATTGTCGCACACGGCCTTACCAGGCTGCAGGTTGAGTGGAGACAACCATTTATTAAACTCGGACCGCAGAGCTGACCACAACTCCTCAGCTGTGTGACTCTTATTACCAAGACATGTCAAGCTAAAGACCGCCTGATGCCGTTGCGCTCGGCTGCCAGCATAGTAATGAGGCGTGCGTGATTCCTTCTGCGCAGTGAGAACGCTGGTGGCCTGACCAGGCAGGCTTGGGGCGGAGGTGGAGGACCCAGATGAGGTGGAGGATGCAGAAGCTGTGGCGGAACTTGGACAGACAGAGGATTGACACACAAGTCGTGGGGACGGCAAGACTTGTGCAGCAGACCCTTCACCATCTATCACCATAGTTACCCAGTGCCCAGTCAGCGACATGTAACGTCCCTGTCCATGCTTACTGGTCCAAGTATCGGTGGTGAAATGCACCCGTTCACACACAGAGTTTCTCAAGGAAGCGGTGATGTTGTGTGCGACATGCTGGTGTAGCGCGGGCACACCTTTCTTAGAGAAGTAGTGGCGACTAGGCATCTGGTACTGGGGCACAGCGACAGACATAAGGTCTCTAAAATCCTGTGTGTCCACTAGGCGGAAAGGCAGCATTTCGGTAGCCAACAGCTTACAGAGGGATAGAGTCAACCTCTTAGCTTTGTCATGGGTCGGAGGAAGAGGCCTTTTATTTGACCACATCTGAGGGACAGAGATCTGGCTGCTGTGTGTAGACGGTGTTGAGTAGGGTGTCCCTGGAAAAATGCAGGTTTGTGAGGAAAGTGCAGGCGGAGACATGATGTTGCCTTCATCCAACGTTGGTGCTATCGATGTCTGAGAGAGCTGTACACACTCACTTGTTTCCCCTTCCAAACCAACTGACGACCTTACAAGCAAACTGCCTGTTGCGGTTACAGTGGTGGAAGTTTTGCGTGGAAAAACAGGTGTGACAGCTGTCCCCACAGTCCTAGAAGATGAAGAGCGCGCGGATGCACTGGAAGGGGCGGGCGGTGGATGGTTCGCTCCGCTAGCCGGCATTGCAGCACGGTGAGCTTCCCACCGGGACTTATGATATTTATTCATGTGACGATTCATGGAAGAAGTTGTCAAACTGCTGAGGTTTTGACCTCTACTAACAGAATCATGACAAATGTTACATATCACATGAGTTGGGCGATCTTTTTCGATGTGAAAAAAGGCCCAGGCTAGGCAAGGCTTAGAGGCCATGCGACCTGTTGATCCACCCCGAATAATGCTCATAGGCAGAGTGGTGGCTGAGGATGCAGTTGTAGACGTGCTACCAGTGCTCCGACTCTGTCCAGGAAGGCGCAAGGTAACTTCGTCGTCGGTTGCATCCTCCTCCACCGCCTCTGTTGACCTCCTCGAGTGCCTGACTGGGGGTTGACAGTAGGTGGGATCTAGAACGTCATCATCAATTGTTGTGTTCGCACTCCCCTCCCCCTCAGACCGAGCCTCTTCTTGCCCTGACCGAATATTTAAGTTGTCAAGTAGTAGAGATCTTACTTTTGCTAGTAGATGGTCTATCTTCAGCAGATGATAATGGAGCTTTGGCACCTTCCCCACTGACAAAACCTTTTTTGCCTTTTCCACCACGCCTCTTCCCCTTTCCACCAGCATCTGTCATTTTGCCACTCATGTTGATTGCGACAAGATTGTGGACTGAAAATGTGGTAGTAAAAATTGAGAGGTGGTGAAGATTGCAGTGGTGGTCTAGCTTTATTACCAGCAGAATAATAAAGAATAAATATCCCTGACAATGTAACTTAGTTATAATTCGTTGGAGTGTGCAACGCAGGCAGACGTGCTGCAAATGTCTTGGCACTAGTGGGACTATAGCAAAGTCCAATAGCCACGTATAGGATGCCACTAGGTTCACTGAGTGTGTGCTAGTATAATGGCTTAGTTATAATTAGTTGGAGTGTGCAACGCAGGTAGATGCGCTCTGCAAATGTCTTGGCACTAGTAGGACTATAGCAAAGTCCAATAGCCACGTATAGGATGCCACTAGGTACACTGAGTGTGTGCTAGTATAATGGCTTAGTTATAATTAGTTGGAGTGTGCAACGCAGGCAGACGTGCTGCAAATGTCTTGGCACTAGTGGGACTATAGCAAAGTCCAATAGCCACGTATAGGATTCCACTAGGTACACTGAGTGTGTGCTAGTATAATGGCTTAGTTATAATTAGTTGGAGTGTGCAACGCAGGCAGACGTGCTGCAAATGTCTTGGCACTAGTGGGACTATAGCAAAGTCCAATAGCCACGTATAGGATGCCACTAGGTACACTGAGTGTGTGCTAGTGTAATGGCTTAGTTATAATTAGTTGGAGTGTGCAACGCAGGCAGACGTGCTGCAAATGTCTTGGCACTAGTGGGACTATAGCAAAGTCCAATAGCCACGTATAGGATGCCACTAGGTACACTGAGTGTGTGCTAGTATAATGGCTTAGTTATAATTAGTTGGAGTGTGCAACGCAGGCAGACGTGCTGCAAATGTCTTGGCACTAGTGGGACTATAGCAAAGTCCAATAGCCACGTATAGGATGCCACTAGGTACACTGAGTGTGTGCTAGTATAATGGCTTAGTTATAATTAGTTGGAGTGTGCAACGCAGGCAGACGTGCTGCAAATGTCTTGGCACTAGTGGGACTATAGCAAAGTCCAATATCCACGTATAGGATGCCACTAGGTTCACTGAGTGTGTGCTAGTATAATGGCTTAGTTATAATTAGTTGGAGTGTGCAACGCAGGCAGATGCGCTCTGCAAATGTCTTGGCACTAGTAGGACTATAGCAAAGTCCAATAGCCACGTATAGGATGCCACTAAAAAACACTTAGTGTGTGCAAGTATAATGGCTTAGTTATAATTAGTTGGAGTGTGCAACGCAGGCAGATGCGCTCTGCAAATGTCTTGGCACTAGTGGGACTATAGCAAAGTCCAATAGCCACGTATAGGATGCCACTAGGTACACTGAGTGTGTGCTAGTATAATGGCTTAGTTATAATTAGTTGGAGTGTGCAACGCAGGCAGACGTGCTGCAAATGTCTTGGCACTAGTGGGACTATAGCAAAGTCCAATAGCCACGTATAGGATGCCACTAGGTACACTGAGTGTGTGCTAGTATAATGGCTTAGTTATAATTAGTTGGAGTGTGCAACGCAGGCAGACATGCTGCAAATGTCTTGGCACTAGTGGGACTATAGCAAAGTCCAATAGCCACGTATAGGATGCCACTAGGTACACTGAGTGTGTGCTAGTATAATGGCTTAGTTATAATTAGTTGGAGTGTGCAACGCAGGCAGACGTGCTGCAAATGTCTTGGCACTAGTGGGACTATAGCAAAGTCCAATAGCCACGTATAGGATGCCACTAGGTACACTGAGTGTGTGCTAGTATAATGGCTTAGTTATAATTAGTTGGAGTGTGCAACGCAGGCAGACGTGCTGCAAATGTCTTGGCACTAGTGGGACTATAGCAAAGTCCAATAGCCACGTATAGGATGCCACTAGGTACACTGAGTGTGTGCTAGTATAATGGCTTAGTTATAATTAGTTGGAGTGTGCAACGCAGGCAGATGCGCTCTGCAAATGTCTTGGCACTAGTAGGACTATAGCAAAGTCCAATAGCCACGTATAGGATGCCACTAAAAAACACTTAGTGTGTGCAAGTATAATGGCTTAGTTATAATTAGTTGGAGTGTGCAACGCAGGCAGATGCGCTCTGCAAATGTCTTGGCACTAGTGGGACTATAGCAAAGTCCAATAGCCACGTATAGGATGCCACTAGGTACACTGAGTGTGTGCTAGTATAATGGCTTAGTTATAATTAGTTGGAGTGTGCAACGCAGGCAGACGTGCTGCAAATGTCTTGGCACTAGTGGGACTATAGCAAAGTCCAATAGCCACGTATAGGATGCCACTAGGTACACTGAGTGTGTGCTAGTATAATGGCTTAGTTATAATTAGTTGGAGTGTGCAACGCAGGCAGACGTGCTGCAAATGTCTTGGCACTAGTGGGACTATAGCAAAGTCCAATAGCCACGTATAGGATGCCACTAGGTACACTGAGTGTGTGCTAGTATAATGGCTTAGTTATAATTAGTTGGAGTGTACAACGCAGGCAGACGTGCTGCAAATGTCTTGGCACTAGTGGGACTATAGCAAAGTCCAATAGCCACGTATAGGATGCCACTAGGTACACTGAGTGTGTGCTAGTATAATGGCTTAGTTATAATTAGTTGGAGTGTGCAACGCAGGCAGACGTGCTGCAAATGTCTTGGCACTAGTGGGACTATAGCAAAGTCCAATAGCCACGTATAGGATGCCACTAGGTACACTGAGTGTGTGCTAGTATAATGGCTTAGTTATAATTAGTTGGAGTGTGCAACGCAGGCAAACGTGCTGCAAATGTCTTGGCACTAGTGGGACTATAGCAAAGTCCAATAGCCACGTATAGGATGCCACTAGGTACACTGAGTGTGTGCTAGTATAATGGCTTAGTTATAATTAGTTGGAGTGTGCAACGCAGGCAGACGTGCTGCAAATGTCTTGGCACTAGTGGGACTATAGCAAAGTCCAATAGCCACGTATAAGATGCCACCAGGTTCACTGAGTGTGTGCTAGTATAATGGCTTAGTTATAATTAGTTGGAGTGTGCAACGCAGGCAGATGCGCTCTGCAAATGTCTTGGCACTAGTAGGACTATAGCAAAGTCCAATAGCCACGTATAGGATGCCACTAGGTACACTGAGTGTGTGCTAGTATAATGGCTTAGTTATAATTAGTTGGAGTGTGCAACGCAGGCAGACGTGCTGCAAATGTCTTGGCACTAGTGGGACTATAGCAAAGTCCAATAGCCACGTATAGGATGCCACTAGGTACACTGAGTGTGTGCTAGTATAATGGCTTAGTTATAATTAGTTGGAGTGTGCAACGCAGGCAGACGTGCTGCAAATGTCTTGGCACTAGTGGGACTATAGCAAAGTCCAATAGCCACGTATAGGATGCCACTAGGTACACTGAGTGTGTGCTAGTATAATGGCTTAGTTATAATTAGTTGGAGTGTGCAACGCAGGCAAACGTGCTGCAAATGTCTTGGCACTAGTGGGACTATAGCAAAGTCCAATAGCCACGTATAGGATGCCACTAAAAAACACTTAGTGTGTGCAAGTATAATGGCTTAGTTATAATTAGTTGGAGTGTGCAACGCAGGCAGATGCGCTCTGCAAATGTCTTGGCACTAGTGGGACTATAGCAAAGTCCAATAGCCACGTATAGGATGCCACTAGGTACACTGAGTGTTTGCTAGTAAAATTGCTTAGTTTAAAAAACTTGGAGTGTGCAATGCAGGCAGATGTGCTCTGCTAATGTCTTTGCACTAGTGGGACTATAGCAAAGTCCAATAGCCACGTATAGGATGCCACTAGGTACACTGAGTGTGTGCTAGTATAATGGCTTAGTTATAATTCGTTGGAGTGTGCAACGCAGGCAGATGCGCTCTGCAAATGTCTTGGCACTAGTGGGACTATAGCAAAGTCCAATAGCCACGTATAGGATGCCACAAGGTACACTGAGTGTTTGCTAGTAAAATTGCTTAGTTTAAAAAAGTTGTAGTGTGCAATGCAGGCAGACGTGCTCTGCAAATGTCTTTGCACTAGTGGGACTATAGCAAACTCCAATAGCCACGTATAGGATGCCACTAGGTACACTGAGTGTGTGCTAGTATAATGGCTTAGTTATAATTAGTTGGAGTGTGCAACGCAGGCAGACGTGCTGCAAATGTCTTGGCACTAGTGGGACTATAGCAAAGTCCAATAGCCACGTATAGGATGCCACTAGGTACACTGAGTGTGTGCTAGTATAATGGCTTAGTTATAATTAGTTGGAGTGTGCAACGCAGGCAGACGTGCTGCAAATGTCTTGGCACTAGTGGGACTATAGCAAAGTCCAATAGCCACGTATAGGATGCCACTAGGTACACTGAGTGTGTGCTAGTATAATGGCTTAGTTATAATTAGTTGGAGTGTGCAACGCAGGCAGACGTGCTGCAAATGTCTTGGCACTAGTGGGACTATAGCAAAGTCCAATAGCCACGTATAGGATGCCACTAGGTACACTGAGTGTGTGCTAGTATAATGGCTTAGTTATAATTAGTTGGAGTGTGCAACGCAGGCAAACGTGCTGCAAATGTCTTGGCACTAGTGGGACTATAGCAAAGTCCAATAGCCACGTATAGGATGCCACTAGGTACACTGAGTGTGTGCTAGTATAATGGCTTAGTTATAATTAGTTGGAGTGTGCAACGCAGGCAGACATGCTGCAAATGTCTTGGCACTAGTGGGACTATAGCAAAGTCCAATAGCCACGTATAAGATGCCACTAGGTTCACTGAGTGTGTGCTAGTATAATGGCTTAGTTATAATTAGTTGGAGTGTGCAACGCAGGCAGATGCGCTCTGCAAATGTCTTGGCACTAGTAGGACTATAGCAAAGTCCAATAGCCACGTATAGGATGCCACTAGGTACACTGAGTGTGTGCTAGTATAATGGCTTAGTTATAATTAGTTGGAGTGTGCAACGCAGGCAGACGTGCTGCAAATGTCTTGGCACTAGTGGGACTATAGCAAAGTCCAATAGCCACGTATAGGATGCCACTAGGTACACTGAGTGTGTGCTAGTATAATGGCTTAGTTATAATTAGTTGGAGTGTGCAACGCAGGCAGACGTGCTGCAAATGTCTTGGCACTAGTGGGACTATAGCAAAGTCCAATAGCCACGTATAGGATGCCACTAGGTACACTGAGTGTGTGCTAGTATAATGGCTTAGTTATAATTAGTTGGAGTGTGCAACGCAGGCAAACGTGCTGCAAATGTCTTGGCACTAGTGGGACTATAGCAAAGTCCAATAGCCACGTATAGGATGCCACTAAAAAACACTTAGTGTGTGCAAGTATAATGGCTTAGTTATAATTAGTTGGAGTGTGCAACGCAGGCAGATGCGCTCTGCAAATGTCTTGGCACTAGTGGGACTATAGCAAAGTCCAATAGCCACGTATAGGATGCCACTAGGTACACTGAGTGTTTGCTAGTAAAATTGCTTAGTTTAAAAAAGTTGTAGTGTGCAATGCAGGCAGACGTGCTCTGCAAATGTCTTTGCACTAGTGGGACTATAGCAAAGTCCAATAGCCACGTATAGGATGCCACTAGGTACACTGAGTGTTTGCTAGTAAAATTGCTTAGTTTAAAAAACTTGGAGTGTGCAATGCAGGCAGATGTGCTCTGCTAATGTCTTTGCACTAGTGGGACTATAGCAAAGTCCAATAGCCACGTATAGGATGCCACTAGGTACACTGAGTGTGTGCTAGTATAATGGCTTAGTTATAATTCGTTGGAGTGTGCAACGCAGGCAGATGCGCTCTGCAAATGTCTTGGCACTAGTGGGACTATAGCAAAGTCCAATAGCCACGTATAGGATGCCACTAGGTACACTGAGTGTTTGCTAGTAAAATTGCTTAGTTTAAAAAAGTTGTAGTGTGCAATGCAGGCAGACGTGCTCTGCAAATGTCTTTGCACTAGTGGGACTATAGCAAACTCCAATAGCCACGTATAGGATGCCACTAGGTACACTGAATGTTTGCTAGTATAATGGCTTACTTAGAATGAGTTGGAGTGTGCAGAGGACAAGAGGGTACAGTGGCAGGATTGTGGTGCTCTGGGTAGAGGAATGGAAGCCTGCCTTTCTATTCCCTCCTAATGGTGAAATGCAGGGAGGAAATCCCTGACCTGGGCTACACAGACGCTGTTGCTGTTTGCAGGACCTGTCACTTATGGCTCTCTGACCCTGCCGCTTTGAGCCCTTAAAAGGACTGCTAGAATGTGCTCTCCCTAAGCTGTCTAACGCTGTGTATGCAGCGCATACAGCTGTATCGGCTATAGGACTCAGGAGGACGGAGCTGCGACACTGATGTCTGACACCAAAGACGCAGAAGGCAGATAATGGCGTTCGTGAAGAAAATGTCCGGTTTTATAATGCAGGGACATGTGACATGCAGATCCTATCACACATGCCGTTGCTTCTCTGGCTCAAAGTCCACTTAGGTGTGTGTGTGTCTGTGATTGGCTGACATGCTGGCCCGCCCCACAAGACGCGCGCGCTTAGGGAAGGAAGACAAGAAAAAAAATGGCGATCGCCATTATAGAAACAGCAGTGATCTGAAGGCGCTGTTCACGCACACTATACACTGAAATGTGATAATAGTTTGATTCACAGAGTGACTTACACTATTACAGCAGAAACCAAGCTAGGATTTAGCTGTTTTTTGGCTGCTAGAACCGTTCTCGAACGTTTCTAGAACTATCGAGCTTTTGCAAAAGGCTCGAGTTCTAGTTCGATCTAGAACATGCCCCAAAATCACTCAAGCCGCGAACTGGAGAACCACGAACCACGAACCGCGCTCAACTCTAATCATGAGAAAAGAAGATTGTGGCAATACTGAAGCAACATCTCAAGACATCAACTTAAATCTTGGGCGGAAATGGCTCTTTCAAATGGACAATGACCCAAAGCATACTGCCAAACTGCTTACCAATTGGCTTATTAATAACAAAGTCAATGTTTTTTAGTGGCCATCACAAAGCCCTGATCTCACTCTTATCAAAATTTCTTGGCAAAGCTGAAAAGGCCGGTGTGAGCAAGACGACCTACAAACATGGCTCAGTTACACCAGTTCTGTCTGGAGGAATGGAACCAAATTCCTACCAACCATTGTAAGAAGCTTGAGGAAGGATAACCAAAACATTTGACCCAAGTTATACAGTTTAAGGGCAATGGTACCAAATACTAATGAAAAAAAATGTAAACTTTTGACATTGCAGAAAATATTCAAAATACCTTAAAACATTCTACCTTTCTCATTACTCTGGCCTTTGGCAAATATAAATAATGTTGATTCCTAATTGACCTAAATTTGTAAAGGTTTATTCTGATTTCATGTCAGATATTGAGAAAAATATGCATGTGTGTTTTTAGATAGTGTATGTAAACTTCTCATTTCAACTGTAGATGAGCGGACCCATGGAAGTTCACGTCTTTAAATATAAGTTCAGTTTGGGACCCGGACTTTACCCACACTTGACCTGAGACACCGCACCTCATATAAGACCCAAACATATGTGCTGTAAAATGGCTATAATATGGTTGTAGCAAAGTCTGCGGGGCTGCAAAAGTAATCAAAATGGGGAAGATGGCACTGCAAATAAATGTGGATAGGGAATAAATAATATAAAAAGACTTGCAGTCCCTCCTATTTTTGATGACCAGCAAGGGTAAAGCAGCAGCTGCAGGTTGCAATCCTCAGCTGTCAGCTTTACCTTGGCTAATTATCAAAAACAAAGGGGATCCCACACTGATTTTTTTTTTTTTAAACTATTTAAAAAAATAATTAAAAAATGACTTGGGCTCCACCCTATTTTTGATAACTGGCCATGGTAAAACCGACAGCTGGGGGCTGTTATTATCAGGCTGGGAGGACCCATGGTAATTTGGCCCCTCCTACCCTGAAACTAGCAGCCCACAGTGATCCCAAAAGTGGCACATCCATTAGATGTGCCAATTCTGGAGCTTTGACTGGCTCTTCCCAATTGTCTTGGTGCAGTGGCAGTGGGGTAATAATTTTGGGGTTGATGTCACATGTGAATTGACAGCTGGCATCAATGCCAGTGGTTTCTAATGGTACTGACCTAGCAAGTATAGAGTTAAAAAAAACACACCGAAAAAAAGTTTGTTTAAATAAAGATTCTCTCACATGCCTTGCTTAACCAATGTGTTAATAAAATAAGCCCTATGGAGCTGCATTCTGAGAACATTCTCAGAATTCAGCTGCATAGGTCACTGCCAGTAAATGGCAGTCCCGAACTTCTGGCGAGCGATGACATCAGTGACTCAGTAACGTCACCACTCATGAGAAATTCTAGGCTGCTGCATACCAGCAGTAACCTAAGGAGCTGTGTTCTGAGAAACATCCCAGAATGTAGCTCCATAGGAATCAATGGACATTGTGGGACATTACTCTTTGGATTACATTGGAACTTCCAGGATTTTTTACATAGTTACATAGGTTGAAAAAGACCTAGATCCATCTAGGTCAACCTTCCTCCACCAATTATACATTTTGTCATTAAGTCATTTAAAACCAACAATGTTATGTGTACTGTGGAAATCATCCAGCCTTTTTTTAAAAGCTGTTATAGTATCTGCCATTACTACCTCTTGTTTACGGTATTCCACAGTCTGACTGCTCTAACTGTAAAGAACCCTTTCCTATTTAGCTGCTGGAATCACTTTTCTTCCTCTCGCAGTGAGTGCTCCCTGGTCCTTATTCCAAAGACAATACTAAGTCATGTGCCAGTCCTTTATATTGACCGCACATGTATTTATACATATAAATGAGATCTCCTCTGAGACGTCTTATTTCTAAGCTAAACATATCTAACTTTTTCAACCTCTCATCATATGGGAGGCCTTCCATTCCTTGTAGTAGTCTATTTAACCAGGTTGAACTGACTCTAACTTCTGAGTGTCCTTTTTAAAATGTGGAACCCAAAACTGAATCCCATATTCCAGATGTGGCCTTACAAGTGATTTATAGAGGGGTAACAATACGTTGGGATCATGGGATCTAATCTCTCTTTTTATAAACTCTATAATCTTGATTGCTTTAGCAGCTGCTGCTTGACATTCAGTGCTGCTGCTCAGCTTATTTGTAATGAGAATACTCAAGTCCTTCTCCTGTTCTGTAGTCCCGAGCTTACTTCCATTTAATGTAAATGCAGCTATAGGATTACTCCGTCCTAGGTGCATTACTTTACATTTATTAACATTAAATCTCATTTGCCAAGTATCTGCCCATTCTGACATCTTATCCAGATATTTTTGTAATATTGTACTATCAAGGTCAGTTTTTAATATCCTACATAGTTTGGTGTCATCAGCAAAGACTGACACTTTACTATCTATCCCATCCACAAGGTCATTAATTAAAAGATTAAAAATAATCGGTCCTAGCACAGATCACTGTGGCACCCCACTACTGACTGTAGCCCATTTAGAGAATGTTCCATTTATGACTACTCTTTCTTTCCTATCTTTTAGCCAATTACTTACCCAGTTACATATAGTTTCCTCTACTCATTTTTTCTGGTGCTTTAGTATAAGGCTATTATGTGGTACAGTATCAGTTTAGGGCTTTGTACCTGAATGCCTGTTTCCATGCTGACCCATTAGAAATACCAAAAGTGCCTATAATGCGCAAGTGAGAATTAGGACCAGAACATAGAGTAATCATAGCAGGATGACGTGTCTGACAAATTACATTTTCTTTTCATCAAATGGTTAATTGGATGCATATGATAAATTCAGAGGGTATTATATGAGAAAGCAAGAGGATGGAAGTAGAGTAATGCTCTGGACAACAGTGTTCCTAATGACTGAGGCTTTTGAAACAGAATAGTGCACCCCAAGACACCGTAAAATTGTTCACAAACATAGCACAAAAGTGTAGACCCGGCCTTTGAATTACCTATTTGAGCTGGAAGAAATGCTTGAAAACCATGGACGCAACTTAAAAGACTAAAGCCTGGTTTACACGCTTCAATAGATCTTTCAATCCGTCGTCGGGGTCAAGTTGTAAGTGACGCACATCCGGCATCGTTCGTGACTTATTTGCGTGTGAAACCTACGTGCAATCAAGATTGAACGAAAATACGGTGATCGCATACACGTCGTTTATTCCTCATACATTGGACGTTTTGTTGTATGAACCTAGTCAATTGTAACGTGTGACATCCCTCATACGATTTTGGTGTCTGATGCTATGTGCGCAGGTGTGCGCTCTGCACCGCAGCTTAAAAAAGGTCTGCTTCAGAGCGCAGCTGAAAAGCTGCGTTCTGAAGCGCCTCACAATGTCTGTCATTCACTAATCTCTGTCAGTCCGTCACTATCTCTGTCCCTCACTCTCTGTCCATGTCAGTCTATCCCCCTCATATACTCACCGTTCCCCGATCCCCGGCGCTGCACGGCATTCACACTGGTCCGTCGGCTTTTACTGTTTTGAAAAAGCCGGCCGCCCATTAAACAATCTCGTATTCCCTGTTTTCCCCGCCCACCGGCGCCTATGATTGGTTACAGTGAGACACGCCCCCACGCTGAGTGACAGGTGTCACACTGCACCCAATCACAGCAGCCGGTGGGCGTGTCTATACTGTGCAGTGAAATAAATAATTAAATAATTTAAAAAAACGGCTTGCGGTCCCCCCCAATTTTAATACCAGCCAGATAAAGCCATACGGCTGAAGGCTGGTATTCTCAGGATGGGGAGCTCCACGTTATGGGGAGCCCCCCAGCCTAACAATATCAGCCAACAGCCGCCCAGAATTGCCGCATACATTAGATGCGACAGTTCTGGGACTGTACCCGGCTCTTCCCGATTTGCCCTGGTGCGTTGGCAAATCGGGGTAATAAGGAGTTATTGGCAGCCCATAGCTGCCAATAAGTCCTAGATTAATCATGTCAGGCGTCTATGAGACACCCTCCATGATTAATCTGTAAGTTACAGTAAATAAACACACACAATCAGCTCAGCTGATCGCGCTACTCACCTCAGTTGCTGCGTGGAGGTGAGAGGAGCAGCGGTGAGTAGCGCGATCAGCTGAGCTGTCACTGAGGTTACCCGCGGCCACCGCTGCATCCACCGCTGGATCCAGTGACAGCGGGTAACCTCACTGACAGCTCAGCTGATCGCACGGCTGTCTTCATTTGCTGTATGGAGGTGACCGGAGCGGCTGTGTCTGCTGCAGCTCCGGTCACCTCCATGCAGCAGCGCTGGATGCGACGCTGGACCATCCTGGAGTACGCCGGACATGGAGGGCTTTTTGGGGCTGATTAAAGTGGTGAACCAGGGAATGTGTTTGTGTTTTTTATTTCTAATAAATGATTTTTCGGGTGTGTGTGTTTATTTACTGTAACTTACAGATTAATCATGGAGGGTGTCTCATAGACGCCTGACATGATTAATCTAGGACTTATTGGCAGCTATGGGCTGCCAATAACTCCTTATTACCCCGATTTGCCAACGCACCAGGGCAAATCGGGAAGAGCCGGGTACAGTCCCAGAACTGTCGCATCTAATGTATGCGGCAATTCTGGGCGGCTGTTGGCTGATATTATTAGGCTGGGGGGCTCCCCATAACGTGGAGCTCCCCATCCTGAGAATACCAGCCTTCAGCCGTATGGCTTTATCTGGCTGGTTTTAAAATTGGGGGGGTCCGCACGCCGTTTTTTTTAATTATTTAATTATTTATTTCACTACACAGTATAGACACGCCCACCGGCTGCTGTGATTGGGTGCAGTGTGACACCTGTCACTCAGCGTGGGGGCGTGTCTCACTGTAACCAATCATAGGCGCCGGTGGGCGGGGAAAGCAGGGAATATGAGATTGTTTAATGGGCGGCCGGCTTTTTCAAAAGTAAAAGCCGCCGGAGCAGTTTGAATGCCGTGCAGTGCCGGGGATCGGGGATCGGTGAGTATATGAGAGAGGGCTGCTCAATTCAGTTACTCAGGAGATTAGCGGTCACCGGTGAGTCCTTCACAGGTGACCGCTAATCAGGGCGCGACACAGACAGAGCCGCAGCATGACAATGTAGTCGGGTGAGGTTCACCCGAGTTCATTCCGACAGTGCGGCTCTGTCTGTGTCTGCTGTCAACTACCATTCACCGCTGCTACATGGCTGTCTGTGTCTGCTGTCAGCGGCAATGTAGCAGAGCTGAATGGCAGATGACATAGTAAAAACGCATCTCTACATTACACACGCTTGGCAAGTCAGTAAAAAAAAAAAAAAGGTGCCCAATGCATACGTCACAGAACACATGATCTAAAGGATCGCACACAAAATTGATCAATTTAACATAGACTACTAACGCTCGTGTGACAGCAAATGAATGACCTACGTGCAATCTCATAAGATCGCATATGCGACCTGGGCGTGTCACATCGCATACGAGATCGCATACCTAATTGTAAGGTGTAAAGCTGGCTTTAATGCACCACTCCAGCTGTTTTTTTTTCAGTGCTGGTGTGGTGCTTTAAATATAAGTCCACTGCCCCTGTCTTATACTCAACCTAAAATACAAAATTATCCCCGGCACTCCAAGAGAAAGAGAAACAATGTCTGGGTATTTTTGATATTTTTTATTGTGAATAGTCTTATCTCGACGTTTCGGTCACACCTTGACCTTTATCAAGAGAATCAATCAGACTATAGAAAGAGAACATAAAAAACAGAAATTAATACATAAAGCAGGCGATAAATACCAGGAGACACAGCTCCGGTTATCTGTATACATTGTGTACAAAAGGACAAGTAGTATACATTACAATGACAGGGTACAAAGTCACAGACATACAGGGTAATAATACATATATACACCCAAGAAGAAGGAACAACATCCGAAGTAATTGTTTACACAATAGAAGCTTATCAAGTATATATCAGAAGAGACTGACAAACAAACGTACCTATGAAGCAGAGGGATCAATATGTGCAAAATACTCGAGAGGAAGCAGTAAGAGTCACCACTCATATGGAGAGGAGATATCAGGTGCGTATGAGCACTAGGTGAAAGAAAGGGGAAATCATTATATATGCAGTGATTCTTGACATGTGATCCACTAACGAGTGATATGTGAATACCTGTGACTGAATAATAGACAGTCGGGATCAGCCAGTCAAAGTCTATGGGGTAATCATGTAGTGGTATTCCACCGGGGTAGGAAGTCACATGTCGTGGCTGGGTATAGGTAAAAGAGAGTGAACGAAAGTAAAACATGAACAGGGAGGAAAAAAGAAGTAAGGAGGGAGAGGGAAAAAAGGCGGGGGGGAGAGAGGGGGGGGGAAAGGAGGAAGGATAGTGAAGTAAGGCTGAAGGTAAAGATAAGTGTATATGAAGAAAATAAGAAGAAGAAGAAGAAAATTTAAGGTAAGACAAGGTACCTGTCCAAAAATTGGCTACTGTATAAATGCCATGCCAGTCTTTTTAGAGAGTAGAGGACCTAATGGAGGAATTCTAGAATAAACAAATCAGTGAATAGAGAGACGTGTCTCTAAAATTGGTTCTACTCTGTTCACTACCTGTCAAGCAGCATGAAATGGTGTACAGGAGGTAATATGTCTCTGGAAACTTGTGACACCAATATATCAGCATTAAGGCATATAGCCCATACTACCGCAGGTTAATGTTCTATAAAAATAGAAAGATCTCATGAGATAAATGCACAAACTGTGTAACATCCAATGAGGTGAGTAACCTCCATAAAAATGACTAGTAATACTCACAATCTATGAGCGGCCGTGAAAACGGTTATATGGGAGACCTTCTTAAAGGGGTAGTGGAAAAAGAGGATTTATCCTGACTGTGTTGGTATTACACATATGCTGCGGACTAGTGACATAAACAGACAGACGTTAATGCAAAAGTGTACTGATAAATAACTTGACCGTGGACCAAACTGAATAAGTAACATAACAGTACCTCAAAAAGGAACAGCCTACGTGGAAGTAATGTCCTATGTGAAGGCTATTCACAAAGTGATGTCTAGGAAAATGGTCAAAGACCTATGGAGAGCCTAATGAAAAGACATAGATTAACGGTCACCAAATGTAACGAAAGCTCATAATGATACCTGGTGTATAAGATGATACAGACCTATGTCCGGTGGGAATGGTAGCTGGCTACTGCGTTGGTCTGTGCAAAGAAAGCCGTCTTAAATGCAGGTTGTGATGAGGAGATCAGCTACAGGTGGAGCCGACTTCCTGAATGCGGTGTGGAAGGCAAATGGCGTCCAAATGGACCGCATACCGGCGCATGCGCAGATCGGGTGAACTCCGCACATGCGCACTGACACTGTCATGCTGCGCATAGGGACGGTAGTGGTGAAGGTTGGTACTGCAGCACTGAGCTTGTATAGAGGACTATTGGATGTTGTGAATCATGCATAATACAGTGTGAAGTGGCATACAGACCTCCGTGATGTGAGGGAGTGAGTGCCTCACATGTGACCGCTAAAGCAGAAGAGTGAACCGGTGATATGTGGAAATCACGTAGTGAAGAGAGCCTAAGAAAGGGGGGAGAAAAATAAATTAGTAGGCATATGATAAGAAAGAATTAAAACCTGGAAAACACAAGAATGTAAGGGATTCACAAAACAACAGGTACCTTTTAATTACCATGGATCTGAGTCTAAAATCACTCTCGTATGGTGATATCATGTATTGTGTAGCTTAGAGCATGTGGAAAGGTTAGATACACAACCAATCAGAGACCTAAAAAAATCACAGTCATAAAATGCAAAGAGAGGTTTATACGAAAAGGAGTCTACGGAGACCACAATTAGGACCTGAGTGTGTCACAGATGGACCTCATATTCACGGTTCAGTCCTCGGGGTTCCAGAGTACCCAACGTGAAGATCCAATATGCTTCTCTTTCTTTTAGTCTACGGACCCTATCACCACCCCTGCGTAATTGTGGAACATGCTCAATGACCTGAAATCTCAGTTGAGCTACTGTGTGATGGAAAGTGTCAAAATGATGGGGGATGGGTAATAAAAGTTGCTTACATCTGATCGTCGATTTGTGTTTACTGATTCGGTCTCGGATATGTTGGGTAGTTTCCCCAACATACCCGAGACCGCAAGGACACTTGATCAGGTATACACATAGGAAGACTCACAGGTGTGATATCCTCTGATGGCAACATTTCTACCAGTGTGGGGATGTGTGAACTTGTTACCTTTGGTCAGATTATTGCATTGGAGACAATGTAAACATGGGAAGTTACCTGTTTTGGGTGGTCCCAAGAAAGTCTGTCGTGGTGAAATTGATGACCCTATGTCGGCTCGGATCAGACTATCCCTCAGGTTCCTCGCTCGTTTGTGACAAAAAATAGGGAACATCCCGAACTCTTTTATGGAAGGGTAAGCCTTCTGTAGTAATGGCCAATGTCTTGTGATGACCTCCTTGAAAAGTGGCGAAAAAGGGTGGTATGTCTGGACACAATGAATTCGTGGCCTAATGACATCATCATCGCGGGCACGGGTAGAACGATTAAAAGCCACGGAGGAAGGGTAGCCTCGTGAGAGGAATTTCTCACCCATCTCACGAAACCTTGTTGCTTGTGTTTGAGGATCAGAAACGATCCTTTCCACTCTCTTATGCTGTGAAATGGGCAATGATTTTTTAATGTGTGGAGGGTGGCAGCTGGAGTACAGCAACAGGCTATTCTTGTCGGTGGGTTTGACGTACAAATCAGTTGTGATAGTCCCTTCAGGGGATAAAATGACAAGAGTGTCCAGAAAGTTAATCTGGAAGGGATCACTGTGTACCGTGAAAGTGAGTCCCGGACGGGCGGAGGAGATATATTGGTGAAAAGTATCTAGGGATAATGAATCACCGTGCCATATGACAAAAATGTCATCAATATATCTCCTCCATCCGATGGCATGTTGTTTCCACAGCGAGTGACTGTACACAAATATGTCCTCAAAATGCGCCATGTAGATATTCGCGTACGGGGGCGCTACGTTAGAACCCATCGCTGTGCCCCGTTGCTGCATATAAAACTGATCCTCGAAGAGGAAAAAATTATTGCCCAATACCAATTGTAGGAGATCAAGACAGAAAGAGTGTTGTAAAGGGGACAGTGACCCATAAAGTTCCAAGAACCAGTTAACGGCTTGGATGCCATCACTATGTGCTATACTTGTGTAGAGACTGTCTACATCAAAGGTCACAAGAAGGCAATCGGGAGGAAGAGAGGTGAAAGATCTGATGTGAGACAAAAAGTCAGACGTGTCCTTTAGGTATGACGGAATCACAGGAATTAGTGGTGTGAGAATCTTATCCAGGGAGATGGCCAGTGGTGAAAGGATAGACTCAGTGGAGGCTACGATAGGTCGTCCGGGAGGTTGTTGAAGATTTTTATGGATCTTGGGTAGAACATAAAAGACGGGTGTTACGGGGTTAGATTTAATGAGATACTCAGCCAATTTCTTATCGATCGTGCCCTGTGATAAGTGGTAGTCCACAATATCCCTGATCCGTTCGCGTATTTGAGGAGTGGGGTCTCGAGGGACGGGCAAATAAGTAGAGTTATCACGTAGTTCTCTGTAAATCTCAGAGAGGTAATATGTTTTGTCCAAGATGACAATGGATCCCCCTTTATCGGCTGGCTTAATGACTATACTTTTGTTATTTTGAAGTTCCCTGATGGCTTTGTCTTCTTCAGGGGTATTGTTGTGTCTGATCTTGTATAGGCCCCTATCTATATCCTGCAAAATTTTATTCATATCATTGGAAACCAGAGAGATGTAAGTCTCAACGGGATGATATGACCTGGGGGGATGAAAGGTACTCGTGAGACTGAGTTTAAGATCCCGGAGACTAAAAGTGCCAGAACCCGAACTTACGTCCTCAGTGGTCGTGTCTAGAGATGAGCGAACCGGTCGCGGTTCGGCTCGAGGTTGGTTCGCCGAACGGACCTCCCGTTCGAGTTCGGTTCGTCGAACGTTCGACGAACCGAACTCGAACTGCATAGGAAACAATGGCAGGCAATCACAAACACAGAAAAACACCTAGAAAACACCCTCAAAGGTGTCCTAAAGGTGACAAACAACTCAAACACATTGGAAAGTGACAAGGACATATACTCATGCGAAAACAAAACAGCTGGACAAGGAAAAAGAGGAGGACACACAGATATAGGCATGGCACGCCCTTCTAAAATCATGTAAAACACCGCAAGGTGACTCCAAGCGGAGTCTCCCTTTTTTCCAAAAATTGGGCCACACACACACCCACCCCTTCAGTGGTAGCACTTGTGCCCCAGTTGCACACTTCACAGCTAGATTTGCATCAAGCACATTCAAAAATACGCCATAATTAACCGTCCCCAGGATGACACCAGGGTAGGTAGCTAAGTCTTTCCTGATCCCAGCTCTGTGCAGCTTGGATCATTTATAAAAAACACAGCAATCAAGGGTTACTCCAAGCGGAGACTCCCTTTTTTCCAAAAATTGGGCCCCACACACACCCACCCCTTCAGTGGCAGCAGTTGTGCCCTAGTTGTACACTTCACAGCTACATTTGCATCAAGCACATTCAAAAATACGCCATTCTTATCCGTCCCCAGGATGACACCGGGGTAGGTAGCAAAGTCTTTCCTGATCCCAGCTCTGTTCATCTTGGCTTCTTTTAAAAACAATGTAAGCAAGGGTTACTCCAAGCGGAGTCTCCCTTTTTTCCAAAAATTGGGCCCCACACACACCCACCCCTTCAGTGGCAGCAGTTGTGCCCTAGTTGTACACTTCACAGCTAGATTTGCATCAAGCACATTCAAAAATACGTCATTCTTATCCGTCCCCAGGATGACACCGGGGTAGGTAGCAAAGTCTTTCCTGATCCCAGCTCTGTTCATCTTGGCTTCTTTTAAAAACACATCAAGCAAGGGTTACTCCAAGCGGAGTCTCCCTTTTTTCCAAAAATTGGGCCCCTCACACACCCACCCCTTCAGTGGCAGCAGTTGTGCCCTAGTTGTACACTTCACAGCTACATTTGCATCAAGCACATTCAAAAATACGCCATTCTTATCCATCCCCAGGATGACACCGGGGTAGGTAGCAAAGTCTTTGCTGACCCATGACTTGTTCATCTTGGCTTCTTTTAAAAACAATGTAAGCAAGGGTTACTCCAAGCGGAGTCTCCCTTTTTTCCAAAAATTGGGCCCCACACACACCCACCCCTTCAGTGGCAGCAGTTGTGCCCTAGTTGTACACTTCACAGCTACATTTGCATCAAGCACATTCAAAAATACGCCATTCTTATCCGTCCCCAGGATGACACCGGGGTAGGTAGCAAAGTCTTTCCTGATCCCAGCTCTGTTCATCTTGGCTTCTTTTAAAAACACATCAAGCAAGGGTTACTCCAAGCGGAGTCTCCCTTTTTTTCCAAAAATTGGGCCCCACACACCCACCCATTCAGTGGCAGCAGTTGTGCCCCAGTTGTACACTTCACAGCTAGATTTGCATCAAGCACATTCAAAAATACGTCATTCTTATCCGTCCCCAGGATGACACCGGGGTAGGTAGCAAAGTCTTTCCTGATCCCAGCTCTGTTCATCTTGGCTTCTTTTAAAAACACATCAAGCAAGGGTTACTCCAAGCGGAGTCTCCCTTTTTTCCAAAAATTGGGCCCCACACACACCCACCCCTTCAGTGGCAGCAGTTGTGCCCTAGTTGTACACTTCACAGCTACATTTGCATCAAGCACATTCAAAAATACGCCATTCTTATCCATCCCCAGGATGACACCGGGGTAGGTAGCAAAGTCTTTGCTGACCCATGACTTGTTCATCTTGGCTTCTTTTAAAAACAATGTAAGCAAGGGTTACTCCAAGCGGAGTCTCCCTTTTTTCCAAAAATTGGGCCCCACACACACCCACCCCTTCAGTGGCAGCAGTTGTGCCCTAGTTGTACACTTCACAGCTACATTTGCATCAAGCACATTCAAAAATACGCCATTCTTATCCGTCCCCAGGATGACACCGGGGTAGGTAGCAAAGTCTTTCCTGATCCCAGCTCTGTTCATCTTGGCTTCTTTTAAAAACAATGTAAGCAAGGGTTACTCCAAGCGGAGTCTCCCTTTTTTCCAAAAATTGGGCCCCACACACACCCACCCCTTCAGTGGCAGCAGTTGTGCCCTAGTTGTACACTTCACAGCTAGATTTGCATCAAGCACATTCAAAAATACGTCATTCTTATCCGTCCCCAGGATGACACCGGGGTAGGTAGCAAAGTCTTTCCTGATCCCAGCTCTGTTCATCTTGGCTTCTTTTAAAAACACATCAAGCAAGGGTTACTCCAAGCGGAGTCTCCCTTTTTTCCAAAAATTGGGCCCCACACACACCCACCCCTTCAGTGGCAGCAGTTGTGCCCTAGTTGTACACTTCACAGCTACATTTGCATCAAGCACATTCAAAAATACGCCATTCTTATCCGTCCCCAGGATTACACCGGGGTAGGTAGCAAAGTCTTTCCTGATCCCAGCTCTGTTCATCTTGGCTTCTTTAAAAACACAGCAAGCAAGGGTTACTCCAAGCGGAGTCTCCCTTTTTTTCCAAAAATTGGGCCCCACACACCCACCCATTCAGTGGCAGCAGTTGTGCCCCAGTTGTACACTTCACAGCTAGATTTGCATCAAGCACATTCAAAAATACGTCATTCTTATCCGTCCCCAGGATGACACCGGGGTAGGTAGCAAAGTCTTTCCTGATCCCAGCTCTGTTCATCTTGGCTTCTTTTAAAAACACATCAAGCAAGGGTTACTCCAAGCGGAGTCTCCCTTTTTTCCAAAAATTGGGCCCCACACACACCCACCCCTTCAGTGGCAGCAGTTGTGCCCTAGTTGTACACTTCACAGCTACATTTGCATCAAGCACATTCAAAAATACGCCATTCTTATCCATCCCCAGGATGACACCGGGGTAGGTAGCAAAGTCTTTGCTGACCCATGACTTGTTCATCTTGGCTTCTTTTAAAAACAATGTAAGCAAGGGTTACTCCAAGCGGAGTCTCCCTTTTTTCCAAAAATTGGGCCCCACACACACCCACCCCTTCAGTGGCAGCAGTTGTGCCCTAGTTGTACACTTCACAGCTACATTTGCATCAAGCACATTCAAAAATACGCCATTCTTATCCGTCCCCAGGATGACACCGGGGTAGGTAGCAAAGTCTTTCCTGATCCCAGCTCTGTTCATCTTGGCTTCTTTTAAAAACACATCAAGCAAGGGTTACTCCAAGCGGAGTCTCCCTTTTTTCCAAAAATTGGGCCCCACACACACCCACCCCTTCAGTGGCAGCAGTTGTGCCCTAGTTGTACACTTCACAGCTACATTTGCATCAAGCACATTCAAAAATACGCCATTCTTATCCATCCCCAGGATGACACCGGGGTAGGTAGCAAAGTCTTTGCTGACCCATGACTTGTTCATCTTGGCTTCTTTTAAAAACAATGTAAGCAAGGGTTACTCCAAGCGGAGTCTCCCTTTTTTCCAAAAATTGGGCCCCACACACACCCACCCCTTCAGTGGCAGCAGTTGTGCCCTAGTTGTACACTTCACAGCTACATTTGCATCAAGCACATTCAAAAATACGCCATTCTTATCCGTCCCCAGGATGACACCGGGGTAGGTAGCAAAGTCTTTCCTGATCCCAGCTCTGTTCATCTTGGCTTCTTTTAAAAACAATGTAAGCAAGGGTTACTCCAAGCGGAGTCTCCCTTTTTTCCAAAAATTGGGCCCCACACACACCCACCCCTTCAGTGGCAGCAGTTGTGCCCTAGTTGTACACTTCACAGCTAGATTTGCATCAAGCACATTCAAAAATACGTCATTCTTATCCGTCCCCAGGATGACACCGGGGTAGGTAGCAAAGTCTTTCCTGATCCCAGCTCTGTTCATCTTGGCTTCTTTTAAAAACACAGCAAGCAAGGGTTACTCCAAGCGGAGTCTCCCTTTTTTTCCAAAAATTGGGCCCCACACACCCACCCATTCAGTGGCAGCAGTTGTGCCCCAGTTGTACACTTCACAGCTAGATTTGCATCAAGCACATTCAAAAATACGCCATAATTAACCGTCCCCAGGATGACACCAGGGTCGGTAGCAAAGTCTTTCCTGATCCCAGCTCTGTTCATCTTGGCTTCTTTTAAAAACAATGTAAGCAAGGGTTACTCCAAGCGGAGTCTCCCTTTTTTTCCAAAAATTGGGCCCCACACACCCACCCATTCAGTGGCAGCACTTGTGAACTAGTTGCAAACAGGATGTTTTGATTTGCATCAAGCACATTCCAAATCAACAAGCATTTACTCTCCCCAGGATGACACAGGGGTAGTAAATTCCTTCTGGATCCATGACTTGTTCATTTTGATGAACGTCAGTCTGTCCACATTGTCACTGGACAGACGCGTGCGCTTATCTGTCAGCACACACCCAGCAGCACTGAATACACGTTCAGAGACAACGCTGGCAGCTGGACACGACAAAATCTCCAAGGCGTAAGTTGCGAGCTCTGGCCATTTTTCTAGGTTTGAAGCCCAAAAGGAGCAAGGCTCCAGTTGCACAGTCATGGCATCGATGTTCATTTGGAGATACTCCTATATCATCCTCTCCAGCCGTTGACTATGTGTCAGACTTGTTGTCTCTGGTGGCCTTGCAAAAGAGGGTCTAAAAAAATTATGAAAAGATTCCATAAAATTGCTGTTACCGGCACCAGATACGGTCCTACTGGTACGGGTAGACTGTTGAAGATGACGAGACCGTCCCATGTTTGTCAAGTTACAACTGGGAGATTCACTCCCTGCACCTGCACGGTTGTTTGGTGGAAAAGCCGAGCTAAGATCTAGTAACAGCTTCTGCTGATACTCCTGCATACGTGCGTCCCTTTCTATGGCTGGAATTATGTCACAAAATTTGGACTTGTACCGGGGATCTAATAGTGTGGCAATCCAGTAGTCATCATCACTTCTAATTTTGACAATACGACTGTCATGTTGGAGGTAGTGCAACAAAAAGGCACTCATGTGTCTTGCGCAGCCATGCGGACCAAGTCCACGCTGTGTTTGTGGCATAGAGGTGCTACCCGTTCTTTCTTCCTCTGACATCTGACCCCAACCTCTTTCAACTGAAATTTGACCAAGGTCTCCCTCATCCGCTGAGTCTTCCATGTCCATGGACAGTTCGTCCTCCATTTCTTCATGTTCTCCTGCACCTTGCTCAACATTTCGCCTGCTACTATGCGCCCTTGTCGATCCCTGTCCCCCTTTGTCCCATGCCTGCTGCGTTGGTGATGATGAACGTCTGGACCTTGGTGATGTTGTTGTCCCTTGCGCATATGAATCCTCCTGTAGTTCCTCCCCTTCATGTTGTCCCACCCCCTGACTCCGAATAGTGTTTAGCGTGTGCTCCAGCATGTAAATGACTGGAATCGTCATGCTGATAATGGCATTGTCAGCGCTAAACATATTCGTCGCCATGTCGAAACTGTGCAGAAGGGTGCATAGGTCCTTGATCTGAGACCACTCCATCAGGGTGATCTGCCCCACCTCTGCATCTCGTTGGCTCAGGCTATACGTCATGACGTATTGCACCAGGGCTCCGCGGTGCTGCCACAGTCGCTGTAACATGTGGAGAGTTGAATTCCAGCGTGTCGCCACATCGCATTTCAGGCGATGAACCGGCAGGCCGAAAGACTTCTGGAGCGATGCAAGTCGCTCAGCTGCGGCGCTTGAACGGCGGAAGTGAGCAGACAGTTTTCGTGCCCTGTTCAGAAGGCCATCTAGGCCGGGATAGTGTGTTAAAAATTGCTGCACGACAAGGTTCAACACGTGAGCCATACAAGGTACGTGTGTCACCTTGCCCAGGCGAAGGGCCGCACCCAGGTTTGCAGCATTGTCGCACACGGCCTTACCAGGCTGCAGGTTGAGTGGAGACAACCATTTATTAAACTCGGACCGCAGAGCTGACCACAACTCCTCAGCTGTGTGACTTTTATTACCAAGACATGTCAAGCTAAAGACCGCCTGATGCCGTTGCGCTCTGCTGCCAGCATAGTAATGAGGGGTGCGTGATTCCTTCTGCGCAGTGAGAACGCTGGTGGCCTGACCAGGCAGGCTTGGGGCGGAGGTGGAGGACCCAGATGAGGTGGAGGATGCAGAAGCAGTGTCGGAACTTGGACAGACAGAGGATTGACACACAAGTCGTGGGGACGGCAAGACTTGTGCAGCAGACCCTTCACCATCTATCACCATAGTTACCCAGTGCCCAGTCAGCGACATGTAACGTCCCTGTCCATGCTTACTGGTCCAAGTATCGGTGGTGAAATGCACCCGTTCACACACAGAGTTTCTCAAGGAAGCGGTGATGTTGTGTGCGACATGCTGGTGTAGCGCGGGCACACCTTTCTTAGAGAAGTAGTGGCGACTAGGCATCTGGTACTGGGGCACAGCGACAAACATAAGGTCTCTAAAATCCTGTGTGTCCACTAGGCGGAAAGGCAGCATTTCGGTAGCCAACAGCTTACAGAGGGATAGAGTCAACCTCTTAGCTTTGTCATGGGTCGGAGGAAGTGGCCTTTTATTTGACCACATCTGAGGGACAGAGATCTGGCTGCTGTGTGTAGACGGTGTTGAGTAGGGTGTCCCTGGAAAAATGCAGGTTTGTGAGGAAAGTGCAGGCGGAGACATGATGTTGCCTTCATCCAACGTTGGTGCTATCGATGTCTGAGAGAGCTGTACACACTCACTTGTTTCCCCTTCCAAACCAACTGACGACCTTACAAGCAAACTGCCTGTTGCGGTTACAGTGGTGGAAGTTTTGCGTGGAAAAACAGGTGTGACAGCTGTCCCCACAGTCCTAGAAGATGAAGAGCGCGCGGATGCACTGGAAGGGGCCGGCGGTGGATGGTTCGCTCCGCTAGGCCGCATTGCAGCACAGTGAGCTTCCCACCGGGACTTATGATATTTAGTCATGTGACGATTCATGGAAGAAGTTGTCAAACTGCTGAGGTTTTGACCTCTACTAACAGAATC
The DNA here is from genome assembly GCF_048569485.1 of Anomaloglossus baeobatrachus. Lineage (NCBI taxonomy): Eukaryota > Metazoa > Chordata > Amphibia > Anura > Aromobatidae > Anomaloglossus > Anomaloglossus baeobatrachus. Next base: position 229,566,417 of record NC_134353.1, on the reverse strand, counting down.
ATGACAAATGTTACATATCACATGAGTTGGGCGATCTTTTTCGATGTGAAAAAAGGACCAGGCTAGGCAAGGCTTAGAGGCCATGCGACCTGTTGATCCACCCCGAATAATGCTCATAGGCAGAGTGGTGGCTGAGGATGCAGTTGTAGACGTGCTACCAGTGCTCCGACTCTGTCCAGGAAGGCGCAAGGTAACTTCGTCGTCGGTTGCATCCTCCTCCACCGCCTCTGTTGACCTCCTCGAGTGCCTGACTGGGGGTTGACAGTAGGTGGGATCTAGAACGTCATCATCAATTGTTGTGTTCGCACTCCCCTCCCCCTCAGACCGAGCCTCTTCTTGCCCTGACCGAATATTTAAGTTGTCATCCCAATCGGGTATCTGCGTCTCATCTTCATCAGTATGTTCCTCATTGTCTATAACCACAGGTGTTACAGTTTGTGACAAAGGGTCAACATTATGCTCAGAAACTTGGTCCTCACGGCCTGAATCAGAGTCACAAAGGTTCTGGGCATCACTGCAGACCATTTCCTGTTCTGTACTCACTGTATCTTGGGAGCAGACCTCTGATTCCCAGGCTATAGTGTGACTGAACAGCTCTGCAGACTCAGCCATCTCAGTTCCACCATACTGTGCAGGGCTGATGGAGACTTCAGAGCTGGGAGAAATCAAGTGTGATTGGGATGACAACTCAGAGGACTGGTGTTTTTTGGATGCGGTACTTGAAGTGGCTGAGAGGGCACTTGTTGGACCACTTGAGATCCATTCAAGCATTTTCCTTTTTTGCCCATCATCTACCTTTGTTCCTCTTGTTCGTGTCCGTAAAAAAGGGAGCACATCGGATTGTCCACAATAAGTAGTAGACATCTTACTTTTGCTAGTAGATGGTCTATCTGCAGCAGATGATAATGGAGCTTTGCCACCTTCCCCACTGACAAAACCTTTTTTGCCTTTTCCACCACGCCTCTTCCCCTTTCCACCAGCATCTGTCATTTTGCCACTCATGTTGATTGCGACAAGATTGTGGACTGAAAATGTGGTAGTAAAAATTGAGAGGTGGTGAAGATTGCAGTGGTGGTCTAGCTTTATTAACAGCAGAATAATAAAGAATAAATATCCCTGACAATGTAACTTAGTTATAATTAGTTGGAGTGTGCAACGCAGGCAGACGTGCTGCAAATGTCTTGGCACTAGTGGGACTAAAGCAAAGTCCAATAGCCACGTATAGGATGCCACTAGGTACACTGAGTGTTTGCTAGTATAATGGCTTAGTTATAATTAGTTGGAGTGTGCAACGCAGGCAGATGCGCTCTGCAAATGTCTTGGCACTAGTGGGACTATAGCAAAGTCCAATAGCCACGTATAGGATGCCACTAGGTACACTAAGTGTTTGCTAGTATAATGGCTTAGTTATAATTAGTTGGAGTGTGCAACGCAGGCAGATGCGCTCTGCAAATGTCTTGGCACTAGTGGGACTATAGCAAAGTCCAATAGCCACGTATAGGATGCCACTAGGTACACTGAGTGTGTGCTAGTATAATGGCTTAGTTATAATTAGTTGGAGTGTGCAACGCAGGCAGATGCGCTCTGCAAATGTCTTGGCACTAGTGGGACTATAGCAAAGTCCAATAGCCACGTATAGGATGCCACTAGGTACACTGAGTGTGTGCTAGTATAATGGCTTAGTTATAATTAGTTGGAGTGTGCAACGCAGGCAGATGCGCTCTGCAAATGTCTTGGCACTAGTGGGACTATAGCAAAGTCCAATAGCCACGTATAGGATGCCACTAGGTACACTGAGTGTGTGCTAGTATAATGGCTTAGTTATAATTAGTTGGAGTGTGCAACGCAGGCAGATGCGCTCTGCAAATGTCTTGGCACTAGTGGGACTATAGCAAAGTCCAATAGCCACGTATAGGATGCCACTAGGTACACTGAGTGTTTGCTAGTATAATGGCTTAGTTATAATTAGTTGGAGTGTGCAACGCAGGCAGATGCGCTCTGCAAATGTCTTGGCACTAGTGGGACTATAGCAAAGTCCAATAGCCACGTATAGGATGCCACTAGGTACACTAAGTGTTTGCTAGTATAATGGCTTAGTTATAATTAGTTGGAGTGTGCAACGCAGGCAGATGCGCTCTGCAAATGTCTTGGCACTAGTGGGACTATAGCAAAGTCCAATAGCCACGTATAGGATGCCACTAGGTACACTGAGTGTGTGCTAGTATAATGGCTTAGTTATAATTAGTTGGAGTGTGCAACGCAGGCAGATGCGCTCTGCAAATGTCTTGGCACTAGTGGGACTATAGCAAAGTCCAATAGCCACGTATAGGATGCCACTAGGTACACTAAGTGTTTGCTAGTATAATGGCTTAGTTATAATTAGTTGGAGTGTGCAACGCAGGCAGATGCGCTCTGCAAATGTCTTGGCACTAGTGGGACTATAGCAAAGTCCAATAGCCACGTATAGGATGCCACTAGGTACACTGAGTGTGTGCTAGTATAATGGCTTAGTTATAATTAGTTGGAGTGTGCAACGCAGGCAGATGCGCTCTGCAAATGTCTTGGCACTAGTGGGACTATAGCAAAGTCCAATAGCCACGTATAGGATGCCACTAGGTACACTGAGTGTGTGCTAGTATAATGGCTTAGTTATAATTAGTTGGAGTGTGCAACGCAGGCAGATGCGCTCTGCAAATGTCTTGGCACTAGTGGGACTATAGCAAAGTCCAATAGCCACGTATAGGATGCCACTAGGTACACTGAGTGTGTGCTAGTATAATGGCTTAGTTATAATTAGTTGGAGTGTGCAACGCAGGCAGATGCGCTCTGCAAATGTCTTGGCACTAGTGGGACTATAGCAAAGTCCAATAGCCACGTATAGGATGCCACTAGGTACACTAAGTGTTTGCTAGTATAATGGCTTAGTTATAATTAGTTGGAGTGTGCAACGCAGGCAGATGCGCTCTGCAAATGTCTTGGCACTAGTGGGACTATAGCAAAGTCCAATAGCCACGTATAGGATGCCACTAGGTACACTGAGTGTGTGCTAGTATAATGGCTTAGTTATAATTAGTTGGAGTGTGCAACGCAGGCAGATGCGCTCTGCAAATGTCTTGGCACTAGTGGGACTATAGCAAAGTCCAATAGCCACGTATAGGATGCCACTAGGTACACTGAGTGTGTGCTAGTATAATGGCTTAGTTATAATTAGTTGGAGTGTGCAACGCAGGCAGATGCGCTCTGCAAATGTCTTGGCACTAGTGGGACTATAGCAAAGTCCAATAGCCACGTATAGGATGCCACTAGGTACACTGAGTGTGTGCTAGTATAATGGCTTAGTTATAATTAGTTGGAGTGTGCAACGCAGGCAGATGCGCTCTGCAAATGTCTTGGCACTAGTGGGACTATAGCAAAGTCCAATAGCCACGTATAGGATGCCACTAGGTACACTAAGTGTTTGCTAGTATAATGGCTTAGTTATAATTAGTTGGAGTGTGCAACGCAGGCAGATGCGCTCTGCAAATGTCTTGGCACTAGTGGGACTATAGCAAAGTCCAATAGCCACGTATAGGATGCCACTAGGTACACTGAGTGTGTGCTAGTATAATGGCTTAGTTATAATTAGTTGGAGTGTGCAACGCAGGCAGATGCGCTCTGCAAATGTCTTGGCACTAGTGGGACTATAGCAAAGTCCAATAGCCACGTATAGGATGCCACTAGGTACACTAAGTGTTTGCTAGTATAATGGCTTAGTTATAATTAGTTGGAGTGTGCAACGCAGGCAGATGCGCTCTGCAAATGTCTTGGCACTAGTGGGACTATAGCAAAGTCCAATAGCCACGTATAGGATGCCACTAGGTACACTGAGTGTGTGCTAGTATAATGGCTTAGTTATAATTAGTTGGAGTGTGCAATGCAGGCAGATGCGCTCTGCAAATGTCTTGGCACTAGTGGGACTATAGCAAAGTCCAATAGCCACGTATAGGATGCCACTAGGTACACTGAGTGTGTGCTAGTATAATGGCTTAGTTATAATTAGTTGGAGTGTGCAACGCAGGCAGATGCGCTCTGCAAATGTCTTGGCACTAGTGGGACTATAGCAAAGTCCAATAGCCACGTATAGGATGCCACTAGGTACACTGAGTGTGTGCTAGTATAATGGCTTAGTTATAATTAGTTGGAGTGTGCAACGCAGGCAGATGCGTTCTGCAAATGTCTTGGCACTAGTGGGACTAATGCAAAGTCCAATAGCCACGTATAGGATGCCACTAGGTACACTAAGTGTTTGCTAGTATAATGGCTTAGTTATAATTAGTTGGAGTGTGCAACGCAGGCAGATGCGCTCTGCAAATGTCTTGGCACTAGTGGGACTATAGCAAAGTCCAATAGCCACGTATAGGATGCCACTAGGTACACTGAGTGTTTGCTAGTATAATGGCTTAGTTATAATTAGTTGGAGTGTGCAACGCAGGCAGATGCGCTCTGCAAATGTCTTGGCACTAGTGGGACTATAGCAAAGTCCAATATCCACGTATAGGATGCCACTAGGTACACTGAGTGTTTGCTAGTATAATGGCTTAGTTATAATTAGTTGGAGTGTGCAACGCAGGCAGATGCGCTCTGCAAATGTCTTGGCACTAGTGGGACTATAGCAAAGTCCAATAGCCACGTATAGGATGCCACTAGGTACACTGAGTGTTTGCTAGTATAATGGCTTAGTTATAATTAGTTGGAGTGTGCAACGCAGGCAGATGCGCTCTGCAAATGTCTTTGCACTAGTGGGACTATAGCAAAGTCCAATAGCCACGTATAGGATGCCACTAGGTACACTGAGTGTTTGCTAGTATAATGGCTTAGTTATAATTAGTTGTAGTGTGCAATGCAGGCAGACGTGCTCTGCAAATGTCTTTGCACTAGTGGGACTATAGCAAAGTCCAATAGCCACAGATAGGATGCCACTAGGTACACTGAGTGTTTTCTAGTATAATGGCTTAGTTATGAGTTGGAGTGTGCAGAGGACAAGAGGGTACAGTGGCAGGATTGTGGTGCTCTGGGTAGAGGAATGGAAGCCTGCCTTTCTATTCCCTCCTAATGGTGAAATGCAGGGAGGAAATCCCTGACCTTGGCTGCACAGACGCTGGCGCTGTTTTCAGGACCTGTCACCTTAACTCTGACCCTGCCGGTTTGAGCCCTTAAAAGGACTGCTATAAAGTGCTTCCCCTATGCTGTCTAACGCTGTGTATGCAGCGCATACAGCTGTATCAGCGATAGGACTCAAGACGGAGCTGCGACAGTGATGTCTGACACCAAAGACGCAGAAGGCAGATAATGGCGTCCGTGAAGAAAATGTCCGGTTTTATAATGCAGGGACATGTGACATGCAGATCCTATCACACATGCCGTTGCTTCTCTGGCTCAAAGTCCACTTAGCTGTGTGTGTGTCTGTGATTGGCTGACATGCTGGCCCGCCCCACAAGACGCGCGCGCTTAGGGAAGGAAGACAAGAAAAAAAAAAAAAAAAATGGCGATCGCCATTATAGAAACAGCAGTGATCTGAAGGCGCTGTTCACGCACACTATACACTGAAATGTGATAATAGTTTGATTCACAGAGTGACTTACACTATTACAGCAGAAACCAAGCTATGATTTAGCTGTTTTTTGGCTGCTAGAACCGTTCTCGAACGTTTCTAGAACTATCGAGCTTTTGCAAAAAGCTCGAGTTCTAGTTCGATCTAGAACATGCCCCAAAATCACTCGAGCCTAGAACTGGAGAACCACGAACCACGAACCGCGCTCAACTCTAGTCGTGTCCCCCTCTGAGGAGGCAAAATGGGCTTTAAGACGGAGATTCCTAAAAAAGCGTCTCATCTCCTGGTCCACCCTGAAGGGATTGAACTTAGGAGTGGGACAAAACGAGAGACCCCTTTGCAAAACCTGTGACTCAATGGGTGAAAGGTTATATGACGAAATGTTAAACACCAAGTTATCAACGATATTGTCATTTACAGTGGTCATACCTGTGATCTGGTCTGCATGCGAGGAGGATGACCTGGTCTTCCTCTGGCTCCTCCTCGTTTTTCTCCTGGGGTGTATCCGGCCCCTAAAAAACGGTTGGATGACGTGGGGTAAGAATCACTATCAGAACCAGAGGAGGCCGAGAATCTGTGAAAGCTAGGGCGATAGGGAGGATTAGTGTCCTGTGAGCGCCACCTATAGACACGATTTTTAAGATAATCCTCTTGATCCCTGATGAACTTCGTCCTTTTACGTTCCTGTAGGTTTTTCTGGAAGGTGTCGATATATTCTTTGGTTTTCTGTCTGAGTCTGTCCCACTCGGCACTTGGTAAGGTGTTAGAGAATTGGTCTTCGATGGATTTGATTTTGGGTTCCAATTCGCTAATCTCTTTCTGGAGAAACTCAATGGTCAAAATAATCACGTCTATCGAACACTTGTTTAAAATACTTTCGTACTTGGTACAGTATTCGGGGTTATCCGAAAATAAGGTAGGACGAAGGGGTACTCTGAGGCCTCGCGGGATTCGTTGAACTTTATGGTACTCAGCTAATGTAGCGCAATGTAAGTCCAAAGCTGTGTATCTCTTGAGCTCCTTTTCATAGTCGCGGGTACGAATCTCTTCAGTGGGAACTGATAAAAAAGTGCGTGGTGTGGTGACCCTTGACAGGATATTTGTCACCTCTTCATTAGCATATGAAAAAGTGTTGAAAGACATTGAGGTCAAGAAAAGTCACGGATAATAGGAGCCCAGGAAAAAATAGAGTCCAATAAATCGTATAGACCTGGCTCACTATATATTCGGGTGCTCTGGGGAAACAGTCAATCGTCCAAAATACAAAATTATCCCCGGCACTCCAAGAGAAAGAGAAACAATGTCTGGGTATTTTTGATATTTTTTATTGTGAATAGTCTTATCTCGACGTTTCGGTCACACCTTGACCTTTATCAAGAGAATCAATCAGACTATAGAAAGAGAACATAAAAAACAGAAATTAATACATAAAGCAGGCGATAAATACCAGGAGACACAGCTCCGGTTATCTGTATACATTGTGTACAAAAGGACAAGTAGTATACATTACAATGACAGGGTACAAAGTCACAGACATACAGGGTAATAATACATATATACACCCAAGAAGAAGGAACAACATCCGAAGTAATTGTTTACACAATAGAAGCTTATCAAGTATATATCAGAAGAGACTGACAAACAAACGTACCTATGAAGCAGAGGGATCAATATGTGCAAAATACTCGAGAGGAAGCAGTAAGAGTCACCACTCATATGGAGAGGAGATATCAGGTGCGTATGAGCACTAGGTGAAAGAAAGGGGAAATCATTATATATGCAGTGATTCTTGACATGTGATCCACTAACGAGTGATATGTGAATACCTGTGACTGAATAATAGACAGTCGGGATCAGCCAGTCAAAGTCTATGGGGTAATCATGTAGTGGTATTCCACCGGGGTAGGAAGTCACATGTCGTGGCTGGGTATAGGTAAAAGAGAGTGAACGAAAGTAAAACATGAACAGGGACTCACTTTCACGGTACACAGTGATCCCTTCCAGATTAACTTTCTGGACACTCTTGTCATTTTATCCCCTGAAGGGACTATCACAACTGATTTGTACGTCAAACCCACCGACAAGAATAGCCTGTTGCTGTACTCCAGCTGCCACCCTCCACACATTAAAAAATCATTGCCCATTTCACAGCATAAGAGAGTGGAAAGGATCGTTTCTGATCCTCAAACACAAGCAACAAGGTTTCGTGAGATGGGTGAGAAATTCCTCTCACGAGGCTACCCTTCCTCCGTGGCTTTTAATCGTTCTACCCGTGCCCGCGATGATGATGTCATTAGGCCACGAATTCATTGTGTCCAGACATACCACCCTTTTTCGCCACTTTTCAAGGAGGTCATCACAAGACATTGGCCATTACTACAGAAGGCTTACCCTTCCATAAAAGAGTTCGGGATGTTCCCTATTTTTTGTCACAAACGAGCGAGGAACCTGAGGGATAGTCTGATCCGAGCCGACATAGGGTCATCAATTTCACCACGACAGACTTTCTTGGGACCACCCAAAACAGGTAACTTCCCATGTTTACATTGTCTCCAATGCAATAATCTGACCAAAGGTAACAAGTTCACACATCCCCACACTGGTAGAAATTTTGCCATCAGAGGATATCACACCTGTGAGTCTTCCTATGTGATATACCTGATCAAGTGTCCTTGCGGTCTCGGGTATGTTGGGGAAACTACCCAACATATCCGAGACCGAATCAGTAAACACAAATCGACGATCAGATGTAAGCAACTTTTATTACCCATCCCCCATCATTTTGACACTTTCCATCACACAGTAGCTCAACTGAGATTTCAGGTCATTGAGCATGTTCCACAATTACGCTGTCAGGTTTCCAGGTTTTCCAGTTCTCTTTTGAATGAGCTTGCCCTCAGTTAACATGGAGTTTAAGGTTATGTTGCCCTACTTCCTGTCCAGCTGCTTAAAAGGCCGCCTCTCAGCCCAGTCCAGTGCCTGAGTATACTGCTTGCTGTGTGCTCCTGCTTTGCTGTTTCTACTTCCTGATTGCCTTGGATTCTCCTGAAACTCTACCGACCGACTCTGGACCATACCCGGTTTTCTTCAAGCTGTGCCCGGACTCCGTCTGCCGTCTTTGATCAGCACTCTGCCCGGTTCGTAACCACTCTGGACAATCATCCCGTACGGACACTCCTGGACTATACCACTTGCCCCTTGTGTACCGGCTGCCGCACATTTAGGCCTTCCGGGGTTGATTGCCGGACAGTCCCTGTACAGGGGTTCGCTCTGGTGGTCTCCCTGGGGGAGTCCGGTGCGTGGCCCTGGGAATCCCCTTCGCTCCGTTTTGTGTGTTGTTTTACTGTGTTTATTCCCGTTGTGTATCTACCGTGGTGACATATTATATAACATCTTGTACCAAGAACTCGTCTCTGTTGTCATTGCCCTAACGCAATCGAAATCCTCAGAACATACAGTAGTATTACATACGCAGGGGTGGTGATAGGGTCCGTAGACTAAAAGAAAGAGAAGCATATTGGATCTTCACGTTGGGTACTCTGGAACCCCGAGGACTGAACCGTGAATATGAGGTCCATCTGTGACACACTCAGGTCCTAATTGTGGTCTCCGTAGACTCCTTTTCGTATAAACCTCTCTTTGCATTTTATGACTGTGATTTTTTTAGGTCTCTGATTGGTTGTGTATCTAACCTTTCCACATGCTCTAAGCTACACAATACATGATATCACCATACGAGAGTGATTTTAGACTCAGATCCATGGTAATTAAAAGGTACCTGTTGTTTTGTGAATCCCTTACATTCTTGTGTTTTCCAGGTTTTAATTCTTTCTTATCATATGCCTACTAATTTATTTTTCTCCCCCCTTTCTTAGGCTCTCTTCACTACGTGATTTCCACATATCACCGGTTCACTCTTCTGCTTTAGCGGTCACATGTGAGGCACTCACTCCCTCACATCACGGAGGTCTGTATGCCACTTCACACTGTATTATGCATGATTCACAACATCCAATAGTCCTCTATACAAGCTCAGTGCTGCAGTACCAACCTTCACCACTACCGTCCCTATGCGCAGCATGACAGTGTCAGTGCGCATGCGCGGAGTTCACCCGATCTGCGCATGCGCCGGTATGCGGTCCATTTGGACGCCATTTGCGTTCCACACCGCATTCAGGAAGTCGGCTCCACCTGTAGCTGATCTCCTCATCACAACCTGCATTTAAGACGGCTTTCTTTGCACAGACCAACGCAGTAGCCAGCTACCATTCCCACCGGACATAGGTCTGTATCATCTTATACACCAGGTATCATTATGAGCTTTCGTTACATTTGGTGACCGTTAATCTATGTCTTTTCATTAGGCTCTCCATAGGTCTTTGACCATTTTCCTAGACATCACTTTGTGAATAGCCTTCACATAGGACATTACTTCCACGTAGGCTGTTCCTTTTTGAGGTACTGTTATGTTACTTATTCAGTTTGGTCCACGGTCAAGTTATTTATCAGTACACTTTTGCATTAACGTCTGTCTGTTTATGTCACTAGTCCGCAGCATATGTGTAATACCAACACAGTCAGGATAAATCCTCTTATTCCACTACCCCTTTAAGAAGGTCTCCCATATAACCGTTTTCACGGCCGCTCATAGATTGTGAGTATTACTAGTCATTTTTATGGAGGTTACTCACCTCATTGGATGTTACACAGTTTGTGCATTTATCTCATGAGATCTTTCTATTTTTATAGAACATTAACCTGCGGTAGTATGGGCTATATGCCTTAATGCTGATATATTGGTGTCACAAGTTTCCAGAGACATATTACCTCCTGTACACCATTTCATGCTGCTTGACAGGTAGTGAACAGAGTAGAACCAATTTTAGAGACACGTCTCTCTATTCACTGATTTGTTTATTCTAGAATTCCTCCATTAGGTCCTCTACTCTCTAAAAAGACTGGCATGGCATTTATACAGTAGCCAATTTTTGGACAGGTACCTTGTCTTACCTTAAATTTTCTTCTTCTTTTTCTTATTTTCTTCATATACACTTATCTTTACCTTCAGCCTTACTTCACTATCCTTCCTCCTTTCCCCCCCCCCTTTTTTCCCTCTCCCTCCTTACTTCTTTTTTCCTCCCTGTTCATGTTTTACTTTCGTTCACTCTCTTTTACCTATACCCAGCCACGACATGTGACTTCCTACCCCGGTGGAATACCACTACATGATTACCCCATAGACTTTGACTGGCTGATCCCGACTGTCTATTATTCAGTCACAGGTATTCACATATCACTCGTTAGTGGATCACATGTCAAGAATCACTGCATATATAATGATTTCCCCTTTCTTTCACCTAGTGCTCATACGCACCTGATATCTCCTCTCCATATGAGTGGTGACTCTTACTGCTTCCTCTCGAGTATTTTGCACATATTGATCCCTCTGCTTCATAGGTACGTTTGTTTGTCAGTCTCTTCTGATATATACTTGATAAGCTTCTATTGTGTAAACAATTACTTCGGATGTTGTTCCTTCTTCTTGGGTGTATATATGTATTATTACCCTGTATGTCTGTGACTTTGTACCCTGTCATTGTAATGTATACTACTTGTCCTTTTGTACACAATGTATACAGATAACCGGAGCTGTGTCTCCTGGTATTTATCGCCTGCTTTATGTATTCATTTCTGTTTTTTATGTTCTCTTTCTATAGTCTGATTGATTCTCTTGATAAAGGTCAAGGTGTGACCGAAACGTCGAGATAAGACTATTCACAATAAAAAATATCAAAAATACCCAGACATTGTTTCTCTTTCTCTTGGAGTGCCGGGGATAATTTTGTATTTTGGACGATTGACTGTTTCCCCAGAGCACCCGAATATATAGTGAGCCAGGTCTATACGATTTATTATACTCAACCTAAGGCATTTTCATCTTTTTCTTGCATTGCTCTGGTCCCACGGAGCCATCTTGTCTCCATAACTCCAGACTTCCGTGAGTCAGAATTTACGTCACAAGCACTCAATTCAGGTCTATGAGAACCACATCAAGTCTCTTATAGACAAGTATTGAATTGTGACATCTTGCTCACTGCATAAAACACTGTAGCAGCCAGCAAGTCACAAAGTGTTCGAGAACGATCGGAGCAACCCTGAAAACAAATGAAGATGGGTGGGTATAAGACAGGACAGGAGACTTAGATTTAAAGCACCACTCCAGTGATGGAAAAAAAAAGATTGCTTGTGTGGTGCTTTAAGGGTACGTGACAAAGACCAGTGTTAGCAGCATTTTGGATGCAGTGTATTTTTGCTGCATCCAAGACGCTGAGCAGTACAGTACAAGCACAGTGGATGAGATGTATAGAACTCCCATATCCACTGTGATTCTTTTAGATGCAGCGTAATCTGACATTTGGAGTGGCTTTCAGAGCCACAGAATGTCAATTTATGCTTGCAGAGACGCACTTGTCAGACACTCATAATTCATTGAGAAATGTGTGCCTCCTAATCAATTAGGAGTGTATGACTCCAAGGCCACATGCACACATTCACTATTTACTGAGGTTTTACCTCAATATATGTAAGCCAAAATCAGAAGTGGGAAAAAAAATTCAGAAGTTCTGCACATGCTTCTATTACTTTTTTCCTCTACATTTGTTCCACTCCTGGTTTTGGCTTACAAATAGAGGTAAAAAACTCACTAAATACTTAATATATGCATGTGGCCTAACACATCCCCTAATCAGGCATGGCATGAAAATCGGTGGTCTTGATGAATCGGGGAGTTTTATACACCTTGCATTTATTTTTTTAGGAAGCTGCTAGTGTTAGCTTTAGGCCGGAGTCATACTTGCGAGTCTCGCATCTCATCACCCGGCACGGCCTGATGTTCTCCAGACAGGAGCATTTCAGCTGCATAGAAATACATGCAGCCAACCCACTCCTGTCAGGAGAGTGTGCGGCTGTGTCGGGGTAATGTGATGTGGGACTCGCAAGTGCGACTACGGCCTAATTGTGGCAAACTGATGCAAAATTGCAGGAAGGCAGAAAAATGTAAAAGTGAAGGCAAACATGTGAATATTCATTTTTTAATTGTATTTTGATTAATATTTTATGTGATTTCTGTAAAATGCAGATTTTAGTGTTATAGTAGCTCTTAAAGTGGTCCAGTATATGTTTTTCTTAATTTTTCTTATATCCTATTTAGGATCACCCATTTAATATTACAATTCACCTCTAGCGACAGGTCCAAGGAAATCTATGATGGAGAGCAAGGATTTCATGAGCAGGCACGCAATCATCACGAGAAAAGCCTTTTAAGTTCCTTTGAGGTTACTTTCAAATGACTTTGAAAAATATATTGCACATCTATTTGGAAGCTAAAATCAGGAGTCTGCTTATAACATGCAAGTGGTGTAAATCGTTCCATTACATTTAATCTGTTTAGGCTTTATTTCTGGTTGATACTTACAAACACTGATACAAAACACTAACCAAATACTGATCTGTGAAAATGACCTTAATTGCCATTTTAAATACACTTACAATCTATTCTTTTCTATTCATCATTTTTTTTTTTTAAATTACAAAACAGTTGAAAATCTATTCGCTCTTCAATGCCAGTGAATACAATACGTGAATATACCATACCAGCAGCTTTATCTCATAATAGCTGCTTATGAAGAAGAAGGACACGGTTTCCTGGTGGCTTTGTGTTTCATAAGTACTGGTACACTTACTAAGGACAGCTGGTATTCATGGGCAGACTATTATATCACTTTTTTGTTGTAATCAGTCATTGAACATGCCATTGTAAGGTTTATATATTTAAACAATTGCTTAACTTTCATCATAAAAATCAAATATCAATGCACTTATATTGACTTTATCCTCACAACTATTATTAGATTTTATGTACTGCCTCTCCTATAACCCAGTACAAATAAGGACATAATGTAAACACAGTTATGCAACAAATCCTATTGTTTGTTCAATAGATATAAAACTTTAAAACTCTAGCGAATTAACCATCTACGCATCTTTCAATAGGATTAGAGATGAGCGATGATCGAATCGAACGGTTCGCCAATTTCAAATTCGAGTGATTTTGGGCAGTGTTTGAGTACTGGAACGATTTGCTTCAAGTTCGGCCGTACGAGTTACAGTTCGATAACGGTTCGATCACCAAAAGCGTAGCTAGTTACAAGCTGGCTTTTCACTGTAATACTGTCAGTCACTGTTAATAATGATATTATCAAAATTCAGCGTATACTGTGCGGGGGGGACGGGGTTTAGATCAGTGCTGCTGAGTGCTGAAAGAATGGCGATCGCCATTTTTTTTTTCTAACCGCGCATACAGTGGGGCGGGCCAGGCTGTCAGCCAATCACAGACACACACACAGCAAAGTGGATTTTTGCCAGACAAGCAAGGGCATGTGCCATGGGCTGTGCATGTCACATGTCCTTGCCCTATAAGACCCGGCCATTTTCCCCATCGCCGCCATTATCTCTCTGCTGCGGGTGTGTGACAGTCACCGCTCCCACTTCTGCTGCTGCTGTGTGCGCTATAGACTTATACAGTGCAATCTACATATCGGTTTCGGGATTAGGACTACTTGTAATTTCAGCCCTTTTCAGGGCTACATTACAGCAGTTCATAGCCATTTTTGCTAGGCAGGTCTGTGCCAGTGCTGTGCAAGGGTTTATCACAGCGTCTGTCTAAATCAGCTCAGGCAATTCCTTGGGGCATAGTTTCATTGTCTGGGATAGTAAGTGAGGGTTCCTCTGCTGACAAGAAAGCTACACCACCTCTGCATTGTACACCACCTCTCCATTTTTGCTACGCCATTTTAAGTGCAAAAAGTGCAGGCAGTTCCTTGAGGCATACTTTCATTGTCAGGGATAGTAAGTGAGGGTTCCTCTGCTGACAAGAAAGCTACACCACCTCTGCATTGTACGCCACCTCTCCATTTTTGCTACGCCATTTTAAGTGCAAAAAGGGCAGGCAGTTCCTTGGGGCATAGTTTCATTGCCTTGGATAGTAAGTGAGGGTTCCTCTGCTGACAAGAAAGCTACACCACCTCTGCATTGTACACCACCTCTCCATTTTTGCTACGCCATTTTAAGTGCAAAACGTGCAGGCAGTTCCTTGGGGCATAGTTTCATTGTCTGGGATACTAAGTGAGGGTTCCTCTGCTGACAAGAAAGCTACACCACCTCTGCATTGTACACCACATCTCCATTTTTGCTACGCCATTTTAAGTGCAAAAAGTGCAGGCAGTTTTAGGGGCATAGTTTCATTGTCTGAGATAGTAAGTGAGGGTTCCTCTGCTGACAAGAAAGCTACACCACCTCTGCATTGTACACCGCCTCTCCATTTTTGCTACGCCATTTTAAGTGCAAAACGTGCAGGCAGTTCCTTGGGGCATAGTTTCATTGTCTGGGATACTAAGTGAGGGTTCCTCTGCTGACAAGAAAGCTACACCACCTCTGCATTGTACACCACATCTCCATTTTTGCTACGCCATTTTAAGTGCAAAAAGTGCAGGCAGTTTTAGGGGCAAAGTTTCATTGTCTGAGATAGTAAGTGAGGGTTCCTCTGCTGACAAGAAAGCTACACCACCTCTGCATTGTACACCGCCTCTCCATTTTTGCTACGCCATTTTAAGTGCAAAACGTGCAGGCAGTTCCTTGGGGCATAGTTTCATTGTCAGGGATAGTAAGTGAGGGTTCCTCTGCTGACAAGAAAGCTACACCACCTCTGCATTGTACACCGCCTCTCCATTTTTGCTACGCCATTTTAAGTGCAAAACGTGCAGGCAGTTCCTTGGGGCATAGTTTCATTGTCAGGGATAGTAAGTGAGGGTTCCTCTGGTGACAAAAATGCTACAGCTTTCCCGCAGCCAGTGTTCTCTCGGAACGTGTCTTCAGTGCTGCTAGATGTGTGCTGACAGATAAGTGCACGTATCTGTCCAGTGACAATGTGGACAGACTAACGTTCATCAAGATGAACAAGTCATGGATCCGCAAGGACTTTTCTACCCCTGTGTCATCCTGGGGAGAGTAAAGGCTTGTGGATTTTGATTGTGCTTCATGAAAATCAACATGTCAAGTTTGAAACTGGGGGACAACTGATGCCACTTAAGTGGTGTCTGTGGCCCAATTTTTGGAAAAAAGGAAAACTCTGGTTGGAGTCCCCTTTTTTTTTTTTAAAATGTTCCAAGATGAAGAAGTCATGGATCCGCAAGGACTTTTCTACCCCTGTGTCATCCTGGGGAAAGTAAAGGCTTGTGGATTTCAATTGTGTTTCATGCAAATCAACATGTTAATTTGCAACTGGGGGACAACTGATGCCACTTAAGTGGTGTCTGTGGCCCAATATTTGGAAAAAAGGGAGACTCTGGTTGGAGTCCCCTTTTTGTTTTGTTTTTTTAAAATTTTCCAAGATGAAGAAATCATGGATCCGCATGGACTTTTCAACCCCTGTGTCATCCTGGGGAGAGTAAATGCTTGTGGATTTTGATTGTGCTTCATGCAAATCAACATGTCAAGTTTGCAACTGGGGGACAACTGATGCCACTTAAGTGGTGTCTGTGGCCCAATGTTTGGAAAAAAGGGAGACTCTGGTTGGAGTCCCCTTTTTTGTTTTTTTTTAAATGTTCCAAGATGAAGAAGTCATGGATCCGCAAGGACTTTTCTACCCCTGTGTCATCCTGGGGAGAGTAAAGGCTTGTGGATTTTGATTGTGCTTCATGCAAATCAACATGTCAAGTTTGAAACTGGGTGACAACTGATGCCACTTAAGTGGCGTCTGTGGCCCAATTTTTGGAAAAAAGGGAGACTCTGGTTGGAGTCCACTTGCTGTGTTTTACATGATTTTAGAAGGGCATGACATGCCTCTATTTGTGTCTCCTCCTCCTTTTACTCGTCCAGCTCTTTTGTTTTCGCATGGGTATATGTCCTTGTCACTTTTCCATGTGTTTGTGGTGTCTTGTGAGTTGTTTGTCACCTTTTGGACACCTTAGAAGGTGTTTTTTATGTTTGTATGTGTTTGTGTTTGCCTGCCATTGTTTTCAATGGGGTTCGAAGGTGTTCGTCAAACGTTCGTCGAACGTTCGCCGAACACACCTGCCGTTTGCCGAACACACCCGCCGTTCGACGAACCGAACTCGAACACTAGGGGGGTGGCTCAACTCTAAATAGGATATTATATTTTGTCTTTTATATAGAATATTATATTACTATTAATGATGAGCGAGTTTCACAATACTCTGAGTCGCGATACTCGTAACAAGTACTGTTAACAACCTCATGTCCTATTCAGTACTGGAATAGCACTCCAACAGCCTAATCAAACACAACCTTTGGACATCAATGAATGACCAAAACAAGGGGAGTGACAATATTACTATTAAAAAAACAATTTTTCTTGGTATTCATTACAACAAATAAAATCAGCATAAAGGTACCGATTAA
Source organism: Anomaloglossus baeobatrachus (assembly GCF_048569485.1). NCBI lineage: Eukaryota > Metazoa > Chordata > Amphibia > Anura > Aromobatidae > Anomaloglossus > Anomaloglossus baeobatrachus. The sequence goes on along the minus strand of NC_134353.1, from coordinate 229,549,349 downwards.
ACAGAGAGACACAGACAAACAATTCAAATAGATCCCAATGTTTATTAAAATTACAAATGGGACATATACACCAGCCTCCCAGGAAAATTGGTTAATAATAGGAGCCCTATGCCTATATAGACCGTCTAGACGATAGAGGACAGAGGTCTGTGCAGTTTGTTAGTCCTATATATGTTAGTAACAAAGCACGTAAATGGAACCAATTAGTTTAATTTTACCACTCATGGGTATCTCATGAATAATAAATTCCCACGCAATAAATATACATTAATAAATAGAAAGGTATATATTGAGATACTCCAAAAAGTGTAGAAGTGCATAGATGCATGTGTAAAGTGCATAGATGCGCGCATAAGGACATAAATAGGACAAAAACTGCACATCCCAATTAAGTCAAAGTAAGGCATACAGGGAATTAAACATAACATCCAAAGTTGGTTATATCACCTGAGAAGCGGTACCCGATACCGTTGCCCTCACACTCCGACACGTGTTTCGCTATCGCTTTTTCGATATCGCTCCTCGAAAAAGCAATAGCGAAACACGTGTCGGAGTGTGAGGGCCACGGCATTGGGCACCGCTTCTCAGGTGCTTTAACTAACTGTTGATGTTATATTTAATTCCCTGTATGTTTTACTTTGACTTAATTGGGATGTGCAGTTTTTGTCTTATTTATGTCCTCATGCACTTTATGCACGGTGCACTTTACTTTACACATGCACCTATGCACTTTTTGGAGTATCTCAATATATACCCTTTTATTTATTAATGTATATTTATTGTGTGGGAATTTATTATTGATGAGATACCCATGAGTGGTAAAATTAAACTAATTGGTTCCATTTAAGTGCTTTGTTGCTAACATACAGTTAGGTCCAGAAATATTTGGACAGTGACTCAATTTTCGCGAGTTGGGCTCTGCATGCCACCACATTGGATTTGAAATGAAACCTCTACAATAGAATTCAAGTGCAGATTGTAACATTTAATTTGAAGGTTTGAACAAAAATATCTGATAGAAATTGTAGGAATTGTACACATTTCTTTACAAACACTCCACATTTTAGGAGGTCAAAAGTAATTGGACAAATAAACCACAGCCAAACAAAATATTTTTATTTTCAATATTTTGTTGCGAATCCTTTGGAGGCAATCACTGCCTTAAGTCTGGAACCCATGGACATCACCAAACGCTGGGTTTCCTCCTTCTTAATGCTTTGCCAGGCCTTTACAGCCGCAGCCTTCAGGTCTTGCTTGTTTGTGGGTCTTTCCGTCTTAAGTCTGGATTTGAGCAAGTGAAATGCATGCTCAATTGGGTTAAGATCTGGTGATTGACTTGGCCATTGCAGAATGTTCCACTTTTTTGCACTCATGAACTCCTGGGTAGCTTTGGCTGTATGCTTGGGGTCATTGTCCATCTGTACTATGAAACGCCGTCCGATCAACTTTGCGGCATTTGGCTAAATCTGGGCTGAAAGTATATCCCGGTACACTTCAGAATTCATCCGGCTACTCTTGTCTGCTATTATGTCATCAATAAACACAAGTGACCCAGTGCCATTGAAAGCCATGCATGCCCATGCCATCACGTTGCCTCCACCATGTTTTACAGAGGATGTGGTGTGCCTTGGATCATGTGCCATTCCCTTTCTTCTCCAAACTTTTTTCTTCCCATCATTCTGGTACAGGTTGATCTTTGTCTCATCTGTCCATAGAATACTTTTCCAGAACTGAGCTGGCTTCATGAGGTGTTTTTCAGCAAATTTAACTCTGGCCTGTCTATTTTTGGAATTGATGAATGGTTTGCATCTAGATGTGAACCCTTTGTATTTACTTTCATGGAGTCTTCTCTTTACTGTTGACTTAGAGACAGAAACACCTACTTCACTGAGAGTGTTCTGGACTTCAGTTGATGTTGTGAACGGGTTCTTCTTCACCAAAGAAAGTATGCGGCGATCATCCACCACTGTTGTCATCCGTGGACGCCCAGGCCTTTTTGAGCTCCCAAGCTCACCAGTCAATTCCTTTTTTCTTAGAATGTACCCGACTGTTGATTTTGCTACTCCAAGCATGTCTGCTATCTCTCTGATGGATTTTTTCTTTTTTTTCAGCCTCAGGATGTTCTGCATCACCTCAATTGAGAGTTCCTTAGACTGCATGTTGTCTGGTCACAGCAACAGCTTCCAAATGCAAAACCACACACCTGTAATCAACCCCAGACCTTTTAACTACTTCATTGATTACAGGTTAACGAGGGAGACGCCTTCAGAGTTAATTGCAGCCCTTAGAGTCCCTTGTCCAATTACTTTTGGTCCCTTGAAAAAGAGGAGGCTATGCATTACAGAGCTATGATTCCTAAACCCTTTCTCCGATTTGGATGTTAAAACTCTCATATTGAAGCTGGGAGTGTGCACTTTCACCCCATATTATATATATAATTGTATTTCTGAACATGTTTTTGTAAACAGCTAAAATAACAAAACTTGTGTCACTGTCCAAATATTTCTGGCCCTGAGTGTATATAGGACTAGCAAACTGCACAGACCTCTGTCCTCTATCATCTAGACGGTCTATATAGGCATAGGGCTCCTATTATTAACTAATTTCCCTGGGAGGCTGGTGTTTATGACCTATTTGTAATTTTGATAAATATTGGGATCTATTTGAATTGTTTGTCCGTTTCTCTCTGTTTAATCGGTACCTTTATGCTGATTTTATTTGTTTTAATGAATACCAAGAAAAATTGTTTTTTTAATAGTAATATTGTCACTCCCCTTGTTTTGGTCATTCATTGATGTCCAAAGATTGTGTCATAGCAAGTACTGTCTAATACTCGCATATGCATTCTGAATATCATGTGCAATGCAAGTCAATGGGGAATACTCGCAATGTAATGAGTAACCCGAATGGGGCAATATTCCCTATTGACTTGTATTGTACACACTATTCAGAATGCATATGCGAGTATTAGACAATACTCATTATGAGTATTGCGACTCCGAGTATTTTGAAAACTAACTCATCATTAATTGCTATTATTGTTATTATTATACTGTACATTTTTAGTGTCAGCTTTCAAGGTAATTTTTAGTGTATTTTTGGCCAGTTGACAAAACAGGGCAAGGGCAATGGTAATTGAGATTAGACACTTAGGGCGGCTTTGCATGTTGCAACATCGCACGTGCGATGTCGGTGGGGTCAAATCGAAAGTGACGCACATCCGGCGTTACTTTCGACATCGTAGTGTGTAAATCCTAGATGATACGATTAACGAGCGCAAAAGCGTCGTTATCGTATCATCGGTGCAGGTTCCGACTTTTCCATAATTACGCTGCCGCAACAGGTACGATGTAGATCCTCGTTCCTGTGGCAGCACACATCGCTTTGTGTTACGCCGCAGGAGCGAGGATCATCACCTTACCTGCCGCCGACGGCTCTATGGAAGGAAGGAGGTGGGCGGGATGTTTACATCCTTTTCATCTCCGCCCCTCCGCCGCTATTGGCCGCCTGCCGTGTGACGTCGCTATGACGCCGCACGACCCGCCCCCTTAGGAAGGAGGCAGGTCGCCGGCCAGAGCGACGGTCACAGGACGGGTGAGTGCATGTGAAGCTGGCTTAGCGATAATTTTCGCTATGCCAGCTATCACAAGATATCGCACATACGACGGGGCGGGGACTATCGCGTGCGACATCGCAGCATCGGCTTGCGATGTCGCAACGTGCAAAGCCCGCCTAACTCTCCAATTTGATCCAAACTCTCATGAACATCTATGTGTGTCATTTTTTAGGTATATATCTCAATGTAGGCTCACAGGTATGCCAAGCTAAGTAGATAAAGTGCTCACACTGTAAAATATTAAAAATGTATAATATTTATTGTAATAGGAAAACATTAAAACATATGACTTCTAAAATGGTGCCTTTTATGTAGAGGGACATGTCTATAGAGCTGCAATCAATATGGGGCAATTTCACATACACATATCCAAATATGCTTCCATACAAGTGTAGACGTCAAGCTCAGAGACACCACGAAAACTGTGCTGCGTTGCACATGATATACTAACATGATATTCTCATAGATGATTACCTTGGGCATATAGATATAGTAAACAGGGATAAATATGTAGTAGGTCCCGCTTACCTCCACCATAGGAGGCACCGTTTTAGAATTCATGTTTTTTATGTGTTTTATTATTGCAATAAAGACTATTAATTTTAATAGTTTATCTACTTAGTGAGGCATGCCTGTGAGTCTAAGGAATATTGAGATGTTGTGAACCTACTATGCAACTGAGGACAAAGCTGGACCTGTGCATGAACAAATTCAAATCATAGGATATATGCGTAGGGTACTTTCACACCTCCGGTTTTTCTTCTGCGGCACAATCCGGCACTTTGCAGGAAAATCGCAACCGTTTTTTTTTCCTGCCGGTTGCTATTTTCCTGCATAGACTTTAATTAGTGCCGCATTGTGCCGCATGGCCTTGCGTTCCATCCGGTTTTTGCCGCATGCGGCAGATTTAGCCGATGCGGCGGCCGGATGGAACGTTGCCTGGCATGTTTTTTCGTGCGGCAAAAAAAACCGCATCGCGCCGCATTCGGCCGATGCGGCGCATCTGTCAATGCATGCCTATGGCGGCCGGATGCGGCGCGATGCGGCAAATACCGCATCCGGCCGCCGCATGCGGTTTTTGCCACTGCGCATGCTCAGTAGCATGCCGCAAGCGGCAAAAACCGGGCGGGCCGCATGGGAAAAACGTATGCAAAGGATGCGGTGTTTTCACCGCATCCGTTGCATAGCTTGCACAGCCGGATTGAGCCGCAGAGCTCAAGCCGGATGTGTGAAAGTAGCCTTATAGAGCTGAGCTTGCTAAATACACAATGGGTGCTGGTTGTGTTACACAGCTGATTACTTCTAACTGCAGTGACTGCAGTGTCTGGTGCCCTTACCCCCACTCTTGCATCATTGTTGGTCTACTCACCTGGTGAGGTATATTCTCTAAGACGTAAGGCTGAGCAAACAGTACAGAATGGAGGCCAAAGTGCAAAAGAATGCGTCTTGATGAGTGATGCTTGGATCAGCAAGGATCCAGACAGCATGGTATGTAAGACAGGAGACAATTTAGAGAAGCAGGTGGTAAAAATTAAGATAAGCCAGGTGTGTGGATACACAGGAACAGTAGTAGTGTAGGAAACCGGTATCTTCTGAGGGAAAATCAGTTAATTACAAGACTGCAATTTGCTATGCTCCAATATGGAAATAGCTAAGAATTAAATGCATTTTGGTAAGGCAATGGTTAATATCAGCAATGTAAAGAGAAATTATTGCAGTCTGGCATCCTTCAGCAGGACAATGGTTAATAATAGCAATGTACTGTAACAGAGAATTAAATGAGGTCTGGCATCTTCCTGCAGGTCAATGGTTAATTGCAGCAATAGTAAGAGAGAATTAAAAGAAGTCTGGTATATTCCAGCAGGACAGTGTTTAATGATAGTGATGAAAGAGCAAAATTAAATCTGTTATCTTCCAGCAAAACAATAGATTAATCACAGGAATGCAATCATGTATAGGCAAATTGGTGGCTACCTTGAATAGAGGTGTTATTTTGAATGCAACAGCCAGGTTTGAACATTTGCAAGGATTTGGTAACTTTGGCTCTTTCCCTCAGTACCCAGGTTTTCCATGATCTGAAATCCCTCCTTCTTTCAGCACCCAGCTTTCCTATGTTCTTATATCCATCTTATCCTCAGCACCCAGCTTCCTATACATCTTTCTCTCAGCAATGACCTTTGCATGGGAAAGCTGGGTGCTGAGAGTGATGATGTATAGCAGAGCATGGGAAAGCTGGGTGCTGAGAGTGATGATGTATAGCAGAGCATGAGGAAGCTGGGTGCTGAGGGAAAGAGCCTTTTTCCCTCAGCACAAAACTTTCCCATCCCCTCTTGTATCTTTGTCCCCCCTCGTATATAGTTCTCCAAATACAATAAATACAATAATATTCCCCATATAGCCTTCCATATAGTATATAGGGTCCCACATAACCCTTCATATATTAGAATGCCTCCCCATAGTCCTCCAAGTATTATAATGCATTACCCATAGTCCTTCATGTATAAAGTAGCCCTCATAGCCCTCCAATTATTATCCTGTAACTCCCATAGTCCTCCATGTATTATAATTCACCCCCCAGTTCTCAATATATTATAATGCATCTTATAGTACTCCATATATTATACTGCACCACATAGTCCTCCATGTTTTATAATGCACCCCCAAAGTCCACGTATAAGGTAGCCCCCATAGTTCTCCATATTTTATAATGCATGCCCCATAGTCCTATATGTATTATAATGTAGCCCCATAGACCTTCATATTGTATTATGCAGCCCCATAGTCCTCCATACATAATGCACCCCTATAGTCAATGTATAAGGTGTCCTTCATATTGTATTATGCAGCTCCATACTTCACCATGTATAATACACCCCTATAGTCCATGTTTAAAGTGTCCATATTGTATTAATCAGCCCCATACTCCACCATGTATAATACACCTCTATAGTCCATGTATAAGGTGTCCTTCATATTGTGTTATGCAGCCCATAGTCCTCCATGTATAATGCACCCCTATAGTCCATGTATAAGGTGTCCTTCATATTGTATTATGCAGCCCCATAGTCCATGTAAGGTGCCCTTCCTATTGGATTATGTAGCCCCATAGACCTCCATGTATAATGCTCCCCTATAGTCCATGTATAATGCACCCCTATAGTCATGTATAAGGTAGCCCCCACAGTCCTCCATATATTATAATGAAGCCTCCATAGTTCTATATGTATTATAATGTAGCCGCATAGACCTTAATATTGTATAATGCAGCCCCATAGTCCTCCATGTATAATGCACCCCTATAGTCCATGTATAAGGTGTCCTTCATATTGTATTATGCAGCCCCATACTCCACCATGAATAATACACCCCCATAGTCTATATATAAGGTGTCCATATTGTGTTATGCAGCCCCATAGTCCACCATGTATAATGCACCCCTATAGTCTATGGATAAGGTGTCTTTCGTATTGTATTATGCAGGCCCATAGTCCTCCATGCATAATGTACCCCTATGTCCATTTATAAGGTGTCCTTCATATTGCATTATGCAGCCCCATAGACCTACATTGATAATGCAGCCCCATATACCTCCATGTATAATGCAGCCCCAAAAACCTCCATGTATAATGCAGCCCCGTAGACCTCCATGTATAATAAAGCCCCCTAGACCTCCATGTATAATGCACCCCTATAGGCTTCTGGCCACCGTATACTCATTGATTAAAAAATGGATAACATCAGTCCCTTAGAAGATGATAATAAGATAATCAGGGAGGACAAAAAAACAGACATTTTTCATCTATATTCAACAATGAACAAGACTGTTCTAGGGATCATTCAACAAGACAAAAATCCAAGTTCACCACCTGATATAACTAATTTAACATAAGAAGAACTATGGCTATATCTGAACAAATTTAATATTGATAACTCCCTCAGGCCAGGTAGCATTAATCCATGGATACTGAGGGAATTGAGCTCATTAATTGACAAACCCCTGTATATCATGTTCTTAGACTCTTTGGTTACAGGTTTGGTGCCACAATATTGGAGGATGACTGACTTTGTACTCATATTTAGGAACAAAAAGAAGGTAGATCCAGGTACCTACTGTCCGGTAAGTCTGACATTAATGGTGTGCAAGTGTTTTTAGATCATTATTAAGAATGACTTGCAAAAATACATTGCAGAGAATAAAATAAAAAATTTGAACAAATTTTTGATGCAAACATAACACTATCTGTTTAAAGCTGAAGTTGAAAGAGAATTACTTCTACAAAGGGTTAACGATCTTAAACACATCTCAATATCTACAATAGACTACCTCCAAAGGTGCAAGCTGAAGGTTTTACAATGGACACCACAGTCCCCTGATCTAAACATCATTGAAAATCTGTGGCTAGAGCTTAAAAGAACAGTGCATGCAAGATGACCCAAGAATTTCACAGACCTGGAAGACTTTTCTTAAGGAAGGATAGATGATAATCCCTCAAATATGAATTGAAAGACTCTTGGTCAGCTACATAAAGCTTTTACAGGCTATGATAGTTGCCAAAGGGGGTGACACTAGGCACTAACCATGCAGGGACCCGAAACATTTGCATCAGACCATTTTGCTTTTTGTTAATTCAAAAATGTAAAAGATGACAATATATATATTTTTTTTTTGCTAAACCCCTTTACAACCAAGGATGTAACTGTACATCCATGGTCGTCTATCTCCCTTTACCGCAGGGTCCGGCGGTGAGTCCGCGGTAATTCGTGGAAGTCTGCTGATTTGAACAGCAGACATGTGGGGCTAACAGGCACAGGTGGATCTACGATCTACCCGGGCTTGCTTGCCACTTAGATCGTGCTGTCAAAATTTGACAGCGCAATTTAAATGGCCGCAGGAGGGATCAAGCCATTTCCTGCTGCCATCGGAGACTTTCCGATGCGGTCACGGGGAGATGATGGTTGCTATGGTAGTAAAAGGTCATGTGATGACCCCTATCGCTATCATGAAATATTTCCTGTGAGAGCTGACAGAGCGCTGGCTCACAGCAGTGCAGCTCTGATCAGCAGAAATAAACAAGCGATTAGAGTGTGGATCCATAAAGTTTCTTAGGGGGACTAGTAAAATAAATAAAAAATATAAAAAAGTTTTAAAAAATACGAAAAAATAAAAAACCTAAAAGTTCAAATCACCACTCATTCGCCCTTTTGAAAATAAAACAGTTACAAAAATAAAAAATATACACATATTTGGTATCGCCACTTTCAGAATTGCCCTATCTATCAAAATATAAAATCAATTAATCTCATCGGTACATAACGTGGCAAGAAAAAAATTTCAAATGCCAAAATTACAAGTGAAGCGGGACCCTGCATCTTCAATTACTTTCTTTAGGTGATGTACTCTTATTGAATGGGGTTTAAATATATGGTATGACCTTTATTGAATTTTGCACATATTTTTTTAATATATATTGTATTTAGAGGATATGCCTCTTGTTTGATCTCCTCCTTCCTTAGTATTAGGTGTGCTATGTATTACTCCCTTTAGACACAGAATTTTTACATATTTATTATCTATATATAGGTTTTCTACATATTTACTTTAATACATACCATTTATGTATTAACCCTTATTAATTCATATGATATATATATATACTGCTCAAAAAAATAAAGGGAACACTTAAACAAGGATTTTGTATTTTGGTGTTCCCTTTATTTTTTTAAGCAGTATATATTTTTCACCTATTTATTACATGTCAGGTGTCCGCCTGTTCTTCTTTTCTGTTTTTATGTATTATTTTTTGGGGTCTCCTCCCTAGTGTTTGTACAATTTTAATGAAATTGAATAAAAAGTAATATTTTTACTGTTTGGGCTTGTTATTCTTTTTTTGGTTATTTAGATTTATCATTAAATTTAGCCCCTACATACTAAGTGTGGTCAATGGGGTATTGATAAGATATATTACAACGTTGCTTAATTTCATATGTGTTATTGATTTCTTAAATAAAATTTAAATGATGGTTACGCTTTAAATAAAATGTATGCTACTTTAAATATACATTAGGGATAAAAGTATATGTATTAACTAATACAGTACAAGTGATCCATATGTACCTACAAGAAATGTTTTCCCCTCCACCAAAATCCTCCCACTTATAAATATTATTCATTCAGTATCAAAATGAAATAGACTTAAAAACTCTGGTTCCAGTAAACGAAGCTCTTAACACTATACTCAGCTATTAGTCTTTTACAGCCCTGGTTTACTGTATTTTTCAGAAAGAACGCAGTAAAGCTGTCACAGGGATAGGTCAGAGGTTTTGAGGATAGGTGAAAGATCACTTTATTTATTGGAGCTTTCAGCTAACATTGTTATTGAATTTGACCCCCTGTGCCAGGAATGGGACTAGGCTGAATGTGGTCTAATAGGTAGAGTGTACTATTTCTCTTAGGGCTAAAACAATATAATTGATCTGTACCTCTGCGTATTAGCTCTAACTTATTTGTAACTAATGCTGATGCATATTACATTGTTACACAGTGTGCTACTATCCAAAATAGCTAATTGCAAAATATAAAACTGCTGCTTTTAATAATTATTTTAAGCAGGACTCATAGTAATATTGTTACATTGTAAGCTTTTTTAATCTACGCTCAGTTGTATATCAATATATTTTACAGCATTTCAAACTGTGTTATGTGATTTCTAGTGTGACGACAAGTACTGAGTATCCTGTCCTGTGTGTAGAGTTTGCCATTACAGGATTATATTATTATCTATGAAATCCCTACTTGAACTCGTTCTCAGACACATCCTTTTCACCCAAACTCCAGCTTATTTGTTGTTCTGTATGTCTGTATTTATTGTTCTGTATTAGAGATGAGTGGACCCGTGGAAGTTCAGTTTGACATGTTCAGCCGGACATTAGATGAAATTCGTTATGGGACCCGTACTTGACCTGAACTCCAATGGAAGTCACCATTTGGGCAGTTCGGGTGTCCACCCACATATAGCCAGCCATAAACAGATCACTTTTGGGTAAGGGTAAGCAGGGTTTTTCCATTTTTTTTGGTGCACAGTACATCCAACAACGTTGTTGTTACCCCCAATCGCTTGCACTGGGCTGTGCACTGAGCGTACCCGAGCACAGCGATGCTTGCTTGAGTGGTCAGCATACATAAAGATATGAACCTGAACTCTGTTTTTTTTGGCACAGTCTTTGTTCTGCACAAATACCTAACATGAAATTTGGTTTTGTTCATCTCTTCTCTTCATGGAAGATTGGGTTTGCCGGGTTAGGACAGACTTTAGTTAAAAGTTCAGTTTGGGCCCCAAACTTGACTCAAACTTGACTCCATATCCCGAATCCCATAAAAGTCAATGGAGAACTGAACTTCTATGCTGTATTATGACTGTAAAACAGTGGTAGTAAGGGTTAAGGGGCTACAAAAGGTAGCAAAATGGGGGAAATTGCCTTGTAAACACATGTGGATACGGATATATAAATTTAAAATAAATAACATGAGGTCTCCCCTATTTTTGACAACCAGCCAAGGTAAAAAAGACAGCTACATGTTGCAACTATCAGCTTTACCTTGGCTGGTTATCAACAATAGAAGAGATCATATGCCGTGTTTTTAAAATATTTAAATAATAATTTTAAACACCGGTGTAGGTTCCTCCCTATTTTCGAAAAACAGCTAAGGTAAATCAAACAATTGAGGGCTGATATTATCAGGGTGTGAAGGGCCATGATCATTTGGCCCATCCCAACCTAAAAATAGTAGCCCAAAGCACCCAAGAAGTGGTACATTCATTGGATGCTCTAATTCTAGCACTTTACCCAGCTCTTCCCGATTGCCCTGGAGGGGTGGAAATTGGGGTAATATTTTTGGGGTTGATGATAGCTGTGAATTAACAGCTGACATGAAGTCCAGGGGTACTGGATAGGCGTCTAACTGACCATTACTAACCCGGCAACTACAAAGTTAAAAAAGACACAGATACCAATTTATTACTTCAAAATAAATCCTGGAAGTTCCAGTGTAATCCAAACTGTATTGTCCCACGACGTTAATCGATTCCTATGGAGCATCGCTCTAAGATTTGTCTCTAAATGATGTTCCATAAGTCACTGCTTGTCAGTGGTAGCCCCCAGTCTTCCTAGTAACGAATATGCACTCAGACCTCCCCATCCCTCTCTTGTGATGTATATGCTCACCCTCCCCAGTGACGTTTATGTCTACAGCTCTCCCTAGTGTTGTATGCCTCAAGCCTCCCCAGTGATATATATGCTCTCAGCTTCTCCAGTGATGAATATGCCCCAGCCCTCCCTATAAATTTATATGCCCCCAGCCTTTCCAATGATGTATATGCTCCGGGCCCTCCTTAGTGAAATATGTGTACTAGCCCTCACCAGTGATATATATATGCTCTCAGTCTCCAGTCCGCAGTGGTATATATCCACCAGCCCTCCCTGGGGATGTATATGCTCCTAGCCTCCCTAGTGATGTAAATGCCCCCAGTGTCTCCTGTTATGTATATTTCTCAGCCACCTCCTGTGATGTATTTGCCCCCAGCATCTCCTGTACTGTTTATGCACCCATTGACTTCTGTGATGTATATGCCTCAGTGTCTCTTGTGATGTATATGCTGCAGTCACCATGTTTCCTGTGATGTATATACTCCAGACACAGCATCTCCTGTGATGTTTATACAGCAGTCCCAGCATCTTTTATTTGATGTATATGATTTATAAAACTTGATAGCACAAAGAGTTGACTGTGCTGCAGACCAATGCAATCCTGGAAAATTAGTTGTGAGAAGTAAGATGATCAATACCCCCTAACATCACAGCTGCACCAAAAAGAAGCAGCTCTTGCCACCACAGTAGGACTGAGTTAATTAATTGTTTGATCCAATATTGCAGGGTCATTTTCAAGTTGATAATATTGTATGGCACTCGAATGATGATAGAAATATCCAAATTGTTTTTGGCAGAAAAAAGGTTTTCCACCCCTGCAGTAGACACATCTCAAAACAACGGTAGACTCTGAGCACATAAAGATATGCAACGTGAATTAGGGCAGTTTTATAACTCAGCAGATATTGTAGACACTGTATCAATGCACTCCTTTAGATGAGGCATGCACTTAATTATGAATAGGTATGAGCAAACCCGAACTGTAAAGTTTGGGGTTCATATCAGACACCGGGTACCTGTGGAAGCTGGGGTTCGCCGGGTTCAGCCGGACTTTGGATAAAGTTCAGTTCGAGACCTTGGCTTGACCTAATCTTCATCCTGGAGCCCGAAACCTCTTGGATTTCAATGATTGGGCAATTTGTTTCTACGACTACATACAGCCAGCCATAAACAGAGCATTTCTGGGGGAAGGAGGGGGGGTTGTTTTTTTTATTACTGCACACTACATTTGAAAATGTTGTTTTACCACCAATGGGAGTGATTCAGAGACTGAAAATTGCTCGCACTAGTCCGAGCACAGAGCATAGCCGCGCATAACAATGCTCAATCAAGTGGTTAGCATAGTAGAAGCAAGCACTGTGGAAAAAGAAGCGCAATAGGGTCTTACCCAAGTAATATTAGGATGATAAGGGTAAAATACACTCACCAAATAGAGTTGTGAAAGTCACAACTACTATGCATGCATAGAATCCAGGCCAACGGCAGCAGCACCCAAGATGGCTGATAACGGAGAGTGATGAAGTAGGGCTTCTAAAGCCGCACCAGTGACCACTATGACCGCTAGTAAGATCAATGTAACATTTTATTTCATATTCAGGTCAACGCGTTTCTGGAGTCTCTGCTCCCTTCCTCAGGACATACAGAAAAAAGTACATCAGATCTCAGAGATCTGATGTACTTTTTCTGTATGTCCTGAGGAAGGGAGCAGAGACTCCAGAAACGCGTTGACCTGAATATGAAATAAAATGTTACATTGATCTTACTAGCGGTCATAGTGGTCACTGGCGCGGCTTTAGAAGCCCTACTTCATCACTCTCCGTTATAAGTGGTTAGCATATGGAGAGCACCTGAACTCCAAACTCGGACACTGATTTTTTGTAATGTCCATGTTAGGTATGAATGCCAAACTTTAATGTTTGGGTTTGCTCATCTCTATTCGTATGTTAATAAAGTTTGTTAAAAGATGTATTGCATGCAGAAGATGACTGTACACTGCTGTGAACAATAAGGCCCTGTGCGCACTAGAAAATGGAATTTTCTTAAGAAAATTCCGCTTCCTCTGAAAGATTACCGCACCTGCGGTAAAAAACGCAGAAAACCGCACCAGAAAACAGCAAAAGGTTTTACCGCAGTTTGTTGCGGTTTTAGTGCAGTTTTGCCGCAAATTTACGCGGGTTGTTCCCTGCGTTTTTTTACCATTATCTATGGCAAAGACCACAGGGATCTGCGGAAAAGAAGTGACATGCACATTCTTTTTGCTGCAGAAATTCTGCAGCAAAACCTGTAGGGGTATAAACCACACTGTGCGCACACCTTTTTTTTTTTACCATAGGTTTTGCTGGGGAAGGACTGCAGAAAGGTTATGAACATTTTCTGCAGCAATTCATGCAGCAAAACCATAGCAAAACTGTGGCTAAAACTGCAGCATGCACACAAGGCCTAAAGGTTAAAAAGAACAAAATGACATGGGCTCCCGCCTTTTATTCATAACCAGCACAGGTAAAGCATACAGAAATTAAGACGCGATTACTACAGTAGGAATGTCGGTGGATCACCATCTTAAGAACAATTGTACCTTTTGGACTTAATGAACAATGGGGCTTTGGTAGCTTTTTGTGAATTGTTACTTTTCTATCGTGCGACGACATGCAGCTTTAAACGATGGGTTAATGCTTATATAGTGATAGCCACATTTTCTCTGGGGGGTATACATTAAATGTGGGTTTTTCAGTGGGTCAAGGGACTTAAAGCCTGCTTTACACGGGACGACCGATCGTGCGATTTCCCGATCGATCATACCCGCCCCCGTCGTTTGTGCATCATGGGCAATTGATTGCCAGTGGTGCACAAACTCGTTAACCCCCCGTCACACGCACTTACCTCCCAGGCGATGTCGCTGAAGGCGGCAAACATCCACTTCCTGATGTGGGAGGGATGTTTGGCGTCACAGCGACGTCACGCGGCGGCCACCCAATAGAAGCGGAGGGGCGGAGATGAGCGGGATGTAAACATCCCGCCCACCTCCTTCCTTCCTCATAGCCGGCGGGAGCCGCGGGACGCAGGTAAGCGATGTTCATCGTTTCCGTAGTGTCACGCGGAGCGATGTGTGCTGTCACGGAAGCGATGAACACCTGGTGCCATGTTTCATAAACAATTTTATGAAACCTAGCGACGAGTACACGACTCATGATTTGTGAGCGATACTGCGTTGCTAGGAGGTGTCACACAGCCCGACATCGCAAGCAACGCCGGATGTGCGTCACAAAAACCATGACCCCCGAAGATCTATCGCACGATAGATCGTCTCGTGTAAAGCACCGTTTACTTTAGGAGGTTTTTGGGGGTTAACAATTGAATGGGCAAATCATGTTTGTAATATATAGAGACCTAATCTGTATGGTGGCTGTATTTTTTAAAACATTTTTGGTCTATATGAATGTGTTTGTGGTTTTTAATATCAATTGATATTTATTAAAGATAAGTGTATTTATATGTGTTTGGTGAAATAAATATTGATGTAATACATAAATTTAATATTTTTTAATATATATGTTTATATATGTATATATTTTAATTATTATTTTTTAGTGTACACTTTTCTAACTGTATTTTTCATTTTCTGTTCACTCTCAATCGTATTCACTAATTTTTTATTCTATTATGGATATATTTTTTTATATCCTCTTATTGGTTCACGTCTTTGCAATAATTATGCTATACACTTTATTAAATGGTGGTCATTCACCTACACTTTGGTTAATTCTTGCACTTTTTTATATACCGTATTTTTCGGACTTTAAGACGCACCAGACTATAAGACGCACTCTGGTTTTAGAGGAGGAAAATAGGAAAATAAAACTTTAAGCAAAAAAATGTGGTCAAGACACACTGTTATGGGGCGAGGATCTGCTGCTGACACTGTTATGGGGGTAATGTCCCCAAATTCTCTACTAAGGTACCCCATCCTGGTAATGATCCTCCTGCCTTGTATATGATCCTGCTATAAACCCCCATCCTGCTCATATACCCCTATCCTGCTCATATTCCCCCATCCTGCTCATATACTCCCATCCTATTGATATTTCCCCATCCATCCTGCTCATATACTCCCATCCTGCTCATATACCCCTATCCTGCTCATATTCCCTCATCCTGTTCATATACCCCCATCCTATTGATATTTCCCCCACCCATCCTGCTCATATACTCCCATCCTGCTCATATACTCCCATCCTGTTCATATACCCCCATCCTTTTCATATACCCCCATCCTGTTCATATACTCCCATCCTGTTCATATACCCCATCCTGTTCATATACCCCCATCCTGCTCATATACTCCCATCTTGTTCATATACCCCCATCATGTTCATATAACCCCCATCCTGTTCATATACCCCATCCTGTTCATATACCCCATCCTGTTCATATACCCCGATCCTGCTCATATACTCCCATCCTGTTCATATACCCCCATCCTGTTCATATACCCCCATCCTGTTAATATACCCCCATCCTGTTCATATACCCCATCCTGTTCATATACCCCATCCTGTTCATATACCCCCCATCCTGTTCATATACCCCCCATCCTGTTCATATACCCCCCATCCTGTTCATATACCCCCATCCTGTTCATATACCCCCATCCTGTTCATATACCCCCCATCCATCCTGCTCATATACTCCCATCCTGCTATATGCCCCCATCATGCTCATATACCATCCTGGTATATGGCCTGTATCCTATAGCATAGAGAAAAAAAATAAACGTTTATACTCACCTTTTCCTCACTCCCTCCAGCACCGATCATCTTCCTCTCAGCGGCAATGACCTGTATGTGTGGAGCCGTCCCCTGCAGCACGCAATGTCTTCTTGTCTGTGCCGATCAGCTGATCAGCACAGATCAGCTGACCGGCACAGACAGGAAGACATCGCGTGCTGCAGGGGGACGGCTCCACACACGGGGACGGGTGAGTACACTGATTCACTGCACCCCGCGCTGATGATAACGCGCGGGGAGCAGTGAATACAGCCGCACATGATCACTCCAGGCTGTAATTGCCAGGGGTGATCATGCGGACCGGCTCTTTACTATGCGCGCGTCCCAGCTCATCCTCCCGCCCACCTGTCAGTGCCTGCTTTAGCGCTGAGAGATGGGCGGAAGGATGGGCGTGCATATGTAATGAGCGGGCCTACATGGTCACGGCAGGCGCTGCTGCTGCCTGCCCGTGCCCCCGATGACCCGCTCCACCGCAGCACCCTCATTCCCGGCCGCAGCCCTATAGTCAGACCATAAGACGCACCCCCAACTTTCCCCCAACATTTGGGGGAAAAAAAGTGCGTCTTATGGTCCGAAAAATACGGTATTTTATTTTTTATCACAGTTTTTCACTAATACTATTCTGCAATTTATTGCCGTTTTTACATTCAATTATAACATATATTTTAACTTGCACGTGCACTTTTGTTCTTATAAATTAATTTTATATATATATCATTATATATTTTATGAATGTTTCTAATTATTATGTGCATGTGGTATGTTATGACTAGTGTGAATGGGTTCCTGTGATGTAATTCTGTGTGAGTAACATGTATTTTTGCCTTGTTAATGCTGCCCTTATAGATTATGTGCCTCCTATGTGCGTCCTAGAAGTTGCTAGGGGACGCGTCTCCCCCGCTCGCGTCACCATATGCGGGTGTGTATTGGTGGCGTGGGTGGGGGCGTTGTGCCTCTGATCTTCCGGTCTGGGCGGACCCACAGTGTGTTCATGTGACCTGAGCAAAACATGTGACTTTCCCCTACTGTGCGCCGTCTGTCTGCGTCCTGGCAGTTGCTAGGGGACGTGTCTCCGTCGCTCGCGTCGTTGCATGCCTTGTGCGCATGCGTGGTGACGTGACCGACGGTGATGCACCTCTGGACTTCCGGTCGGGGCGTTTTCAAAGCGGCGCCACATAATATGGTATGGGGGTTTTTAATTAAACAACACATGTGCCAGGTATATATATATATATATACTATATATAGGCCCATTATTTGCTTCCACATCACTCCCTGAGGAAGCGATGTGAAATATGTGTTGGAGTGGCTGGCGGGGGAGTGGTGTTACACCATGAGTATGGCAGCAGGTCTGGTATTGAGCATTTGATTACACCTTAGTGAGGCATCTATATATATGATTAGTGTTGGTATTTTACCTTTATGAAGCTAAATATATAATGTATCTTTGTTTTAATGCCTCTATGTAATTGGACTATATAATGGTGTGCTCTGTGACTTGTAGCGCCAGAACTTAGTAATTTAATTGCAAATGAATTTTTATGGCATATACTCTGATATCCTTGGTGTATGACCTGCTCCCCCTGCCTTCTAACTTTGTTATTGTAATTTTAATCTTGTCTGTGTTTATGTTTTTTAATCATCATTAATAAAAACAAATTTTATGAGTCTATAGTTTATTGGGATAATTTGTAATACCTACAAAGCATACAGCATATGGGCTGCAACCCAGGCTGATAGTCAAAAATAGAGAGGATTTTTAAATTATTTTAGAAAATAATTTTTAAAAAACGGCCTGGGCTCTGCCCTATTTTTAATAACCAGCCAGGGTAAAGCAGACAACTGAGAGTTGCAGGTAACCATAGAAACCTAGGCTACTGTAATGCCCTGCACATGAGGAAAGTAATATAGCTAGTCAAGGGAAGTATACTACATTTCTAATTGGAGGAGTTTCATATTATTATTACTACATCTACTTCATATTGGGATAGGATCTGGAAGAGAGGCATACTCCTTTAAGTCACAATCTATTAGGCTGGATAATGCACTACATTACAAAAGTAGGGTAGTGTATATTATCTATTCAATCAGAGGAATATGTTCAAGTCTCCTTGTGGGAATTAACAATAGTTTTTAAAAAATATATATATTAGATAATGTTTTTAAGTGTTTAAATGTAAACAAATCCTACTGCTCTGAATTATTAGACGTTCAAGCTAATAGTTTTTTGCCACTAAAAAACAATGAATCATCCAGGCCTTTCTTAAGAGCTGTTATAATGGCTGCCATATCTCTTGCAGTAGAGCATTCCACAGTCTGACTGCTCTATCTGTTAAGAACCTTTTCCTATTATACTGCCGGAATCTCTTTTCTTCCACCTATAATGAATGCCCCCTGAACTTTAGTATCATCTTTAAAAGGAATGTCATGTGTTAATCCTTTGTATTGACTACAAATGTATTAGTAAATATAAATGAGATCTCCTCTGAGATGTCTTTTTCTTAGCTAAGCAAGCCCAACTTTTCCAACCTCGAATTATAAGAAAGACCTCCTATCCCTTGCAATAATCTAGACACCCGCCTTTAAACTCATTCTAACTTCTGAATATCTTTTTTTAAAATATGGAGCCCAAACTCGCTACCACTTTCTAGATGTGGCCTTACCAGTGGTTTATAGAGCGGTAACAATACGTTTGGATAACAGGATATTATCTTATTTTTTTATACAGTCTAAAATTGTGTTTGCCTTTGCAGATGCTAGATGACATTGGGTACTGCTGCTTAGCCTACTTGTAACGAGAATACCCAAATCCTTCTGTTCTGTAGTCCCGAGTATACTTCTATTTAATGCATTAGGATTTCTCCACGTTAGGTGCATTAACCCCTTCACGACCTTTGACGGATCTAGCCGCCATGGTGCCCTGGTACTTAAAGACCCATGACGGATACATCCGTCATGGCGGAATCGCGGCACCAGAGCACCGGGCACCGCCATCGGTTTTAAAAAACTGTAGATTCGGGAAGGAGAGGACTTGTACCTGACCTCAGGAGGGGTGGTGTCTCCTTCCTGGACCTACGGAGGCTGTGATTGGCTGACGAACGCCGCTCAGCCAATCACAGCCAGTGTTATGTTTCAGCCATTGAAAATGACTGAAGCATTGAAATCCAGCCATGTCAGTGCAGCTGCAGCACTGGCCATTGGCTGGAGCTCAGTGTGCTTTACTGCACCCGCCCCCAGCTCTGATTGGAGAGATCGGCCTTGTGACCCATCTCTCCAAGCAGTACCGTGCATCTGGGACCAGGTGAGGTCGCTGTAGGAGATCGCTCTCCTTAGCTTCTCCCTCCGTGGAATCTGAGGAGAGCGATCCCTGCGGGCGCTCATCTGTGAGTCACAGCCCCTGATCCACCGCTGCCCTGCTCCATGTGCTTCGCCCCTGCTCTCCCGCTGCGCCCCTGCATCTGACGCCGCTACTCTCCCCCTGCATGTGACGCCGCTACTTTCCGGCTGCGCCCCTGCATGTTACGCCGCTACTCAGCAGTAAGAAAGCAGTGGCGTCAGATGCAGGGGGGGCGCAGCGGCGTCAGATGCATGGAGGCATCTGACGCCACTGCTCTCACGCTGCGCCCCCCCTGCATCTGACGCCACTGCTTTCTTTCTGCTGCCTGCTTGTATCTGCCGCTCCACCGCCCCTGCATCTGCCGCTCCACCGCCCCTGCATCTGCCGCTGCACTCTCCCCATCAGCCACTGCACTCTCCCCATCAGCCACTCCACCCCCCTGCATCTGCCGCTGCACTGTCCCCATTAGCCACTGCACTCTCCCCATCAGGTCGCTCCACCGCCCCTGCATCTGCCACTGCACTGTCCCCATTAGCCACTGCACTCTCCCCATCAGTCGCTCCACCGCCCCTGCATCTGCCGCTGCACTCTCCCCATTAGCCACTGCACTCTCCCCATCAGCCACTCCACCGCCCCTGCATCTGCCGCTGCACTGTCCCCATTAGCCACTGCACTCTCCCCATCAGTCGCTCCACCGCCCCTGCATCTGCCGCTGCACTCTCCCCATTAGCCACTGCACTCTCCCCATCAGCCGCTCCACCACCGCTGCATCTGCCGCTGCACTGTCCCCATTAGCCACTGCACTCTCCCCATCAGTCGCTCCACCGCCCCTGCATCTGCCGCTGCACTCTCCCCATTAGCCACTGCACTCTCCCCATCAGCCGCTCCACCGCCCCTGCATCTGCCGCTGCACTGTCCCTATTAGCCACTGCACTCTCCCCATCAGTCGCTCCACCGCCCCTGCATCTGCCGCTGCACTCTCCCCATTAGCCACTGCACTCTCCCCATCAGTCGCTCCACCGCCCCTGCATCTGCCGCTGCACTGTCCCCATTAGCCACTGCACTCTCCCCATCAGTCGCTCCACCGCCCCTGCATCTGCCGCTGCACTCTCCCCATTAGCCACTGCACTCTCCCCATCAGCCGCTCCACCGCCCCTGCATCTGCCGCTGCACTGTCCCCATTAGCCACTGCACTCTCCCCATCAGTCGCTCCACCGCCCCTGCATCTGCCGCTGCACTCTCCCCATTAGCCACTGCACTCTCCCCATCAGCCGCTCCACCGCCCCTGCATCTGCCGCTGCACTGTCCCCATTAGCCACTGCACTCTCCCCATCAGTCGCTCCACCTCCCCTGCATCTGCCGCTGCACTCTCCCCATTAGCCACTGCACTCTCCCCATCAGCCACTGCACTCTTCCCATCAGCCACTGCACTTTCCCCATCAGCCGCTCCACCACCCCTGCATCTGCCGCTGTACTCTCCCCATTAGCCACTGCACTCTCCCCATCAGCCGCTCCACCGCCCCTGCATCTGCCGCTGCACTCTCCCCATCAGCCATTGCACTCTCTCCATCAGCCACTCCACCGCCCCTGCATCAGCCGCCGCACTCTCCCCATCAGCCGCCGCACTCTCCCCATCAGCCGCCGCACTCTCCCCATCAGCCGCCGCACTCTCCCCATCAGCCGCCGCACTCTCCCCATCAGCCGCGCCGCCGCTCTCTCCCCATCAGCCGCCGCTCTCTCCCCATCAGCCGCCGCACTCTCCCCATCAGCCGCTCCAGCGCCCCTGCATCTGCCGATGCACTCTCCCCATCAGCCACTGCACTCTCCCCATCAGCCGCTCCACCGCCCCTGCATCTGCCGCTGCACTCTCCCCATCAGCCACTGCACTCTCCCCATCAGCCGCTCCACCGCCCCTGCATCAGCCGCCGCACTCTCGCCATCAGCTGCCGCACTCTCCCCATCAGCCACTGCACTCTCCCTATCAGCCGCTCCACCGCCCCTGCATCAGCCGCCGCACTCTCCCCATCTGCCGCTGCGCCCCTGCATCTGCCGCTTCGCCCCTGCATCTGCCACCTCACTCCCCCATCAGCCTCGTCGCCCCTGCATCTGCCACCTCACTCCTTCATCAGCCTCTGCCCCCTCCCTGATCTGCTGCCTGCTCTCTCCCATCCCCTTAATCCTCTGCCCCCTCTCCCCCCTCCCGGATCTGCTGCAATCCTGCTGCCTAGATCCATTCTGTAAGGTAGCTATCCCCAATATCACCTCCCACTCCCATTCCACCCTTCTCCTTGCCCCCCCTTCCTCCGCCGCTCCTCCATTCGCCGCGCCCTCTCCCATCCTCCGCCGCACCCCCTCTCCCATCTTCCGCCGCCCCCTCTCCCATCCTCCGCCGCCCCCTCTCCCATCCTCCGCCGCGCCCTCTCCCATCCTCCGCCGCGCCCCCTATCCCATCCTCCGCTGATCCTGCATCCGTTGCGCCCTCTTCTATCCTCCATCCATCTTTTTTCCATCCCACCTAGTCCCCCCCCTTTTTGCAGCACATCCGTGCATTCGTCCTAATTTTTTTTATGTAAACTAAGAAAGAAATACAAATAAACTTAGTTTAGGGCCAGTAAAATTGTACTGTAGTAATCGTCAACTACAGTATTTTTTACTGAATATTGTAAGGGTCAGCCCAGTGCCACACATGAGAGCGATGCACAAGCCTCACTCCGCATCATCCGGCACCGTCGTTCTCTTCCAGACAGGAGTGTGCGGCTGTGTCGGGTGATGTGATGCGAGATTTGTGCATTGCTCTCACTATTGGCACTTGCTTTAGTGTCAGTTGCAGGCGCTCATTATATATATATATTTTTTTTTTTTTTACTGACGTCTGTATTTTTTATTTTGCCAAACTAATATTTCTTTGTATGGGGGGGTCTAGTTTCCAACATGGGGTCACATGTGGGGGAGCTCCACTGTTTGGGCACATCAGGGGGATCTCCAAACGCAACATGGTGCGGCTAACAATTCCAGCTAATTTTCCATTTAAAAAGTCAAATGACGCTCCTTCCCTCTGGAGCTCTGCCGTGCGCCCAAACAGTGGTTTTCTGCCACATATGAGGTATCAGCGTACTCAGAACAAATTGCCCAACAAATTTTGTGGTCCATTTTATCCTGATACCCCTGTAAAAATTAAAACATTGAGCCTAAAATAACATTTTTGTGGAAAAAAAAAAGTACTTTTTTGTTTTTATGCCTCAATGTATGAAGCACGTGAGGGTTCAAAGTGCTCATTACCCATGTAGATTTATGCCATGGGGGTCTAGTTTCCAAAATGAGGTCACTTGTGGGGGAGCTCCATTGTTTAGGCACCTCAGCGGGTCTCCATACGCAACATGGCGTACGCTAATAATTCCAACCAATTTTGATGTGAAATGGCGCTCCTTCTCTTCTGAGCCCCGCCGTGTGCCCAGACAATTACTTTCCACCACATATGAGGTATCTGTGTACTCAGGAGAAATTGCACAATACATTTTATGGTGCATTTTTTCCTGATACCCTTGTGGAAAAAAAAGCTACCTGGTTGAAATAACAATTTCATGGTAAAAAAAAAATATATATATTTTCACGGCTGAACATTCTAAACTTTTGTGAAGCCTCCAGGGGTTCAAAGTGTTCAGTAAACATCTAGATAAATTCAATGAGGGGTCTAGTTTCCAAAATGGGGTCACTTGTGGGGGAGCTTTAATGTTTAGGCACCTCAGGGGGTCTCCAAACACAACATGGCATCCACTAACGATTCCAGACAATTTTGCGTTTGAAAAGTCAAATGTCGCTCCTTGCCTTCCGAGCCCTGCTGTGCGCCCAAACATTTGATTTCCACCACATATGAGGTATCTTTGTACTCAGGAGAAAATGCACAATACATTTTATGTTGCAATTTTTCCTGATACACTTGTGGAAAAAAAAGCTACCTGATTGAAGTAACAATTTCGTGGTAATTTTTTTTTTTTTTATTTTCACGGCTCAAAGTTATTAACTTTTGTGAAGCCCCCAGAGGTTCAAAGTGCTCAATAAACATCTAGATAAATTCCATGAGGGGTCTAGTTTCCAAAATGGGGTCACTTGTAGGGGAGCTCCATTGTTTAGGCACCTCAGGGGTCTCCAAACGCAACATCGCATCTGCTAATTATTCCAGACAATTTTGCTTTCAAAAATTCAAATGATGCTCCTTCTCTTCCGAGCCTTGCTGTGCGCCCAAACAATTGATTTCCCCCACATATGAGATATCGGTGTACTCAGGAGAAATTGCCCAATTAATTTTATGGTGCATTTTTTCTGATACCCTTGTGAAAATGCTAAATTCTATGGCTAAAGAAACATTTTTGTGTAAAAAAGTAAAATTTTCATTTTTTTCCTTCCACATTGCTTTGGTTGCTGTAAAGCTCCTAAAGGGTTAATAAACTTTTTGGATGTAGTTTTGAGCAGAGTGAGGGGTGCAGATTTTAGAATGGGGTCACTTTTGGGTATTTTCTGTCACCGAGGTCTCTCAAAGTCACTCCAAATGTGATGTGGTACCTAAAAAATTTTTTTTGTAAATTTTGTTGGAAAAATGAAAAATTGCTGATGAACTTTGAACCCCTCTAACTTCCTAACGGAAAAAAAAAATTGTTTCGAAAATTGCGCTGGTGTAAAGTAGACAAGTGGGAAATGTTATATAGTAACTATTTTGTGTGACATATCTCACAAATTTATGGGCATAAAATTTCAAATTTTGAAAATTGCGAAATTTTCAAAATTTTCACCAAATTTCCAAAATTTTCACAAATAAACGCAAAAAATATCGGCCTAAATTTACCATTGACATGAAGTACAATATGTCACGAAAAAACAATCTCAGAATCGCCAGGATCCGTTGAAGCGTTCCAGAGTTATAACCTGTCAAAGTGACACTGGTCAGAAATGTAAAAAATGGCCAGGTCTTTAAGGTGAAAACAGGCTGGGGGCTGAAGGGGTTAATCTGCATTTATCACAGTTAAATCTCAGTTGCCAAGTATATGCCCATTCAGACATGTTATACAAATCATTTTGTAATATTGTACTGTCAAGGTAAGTTTTTAACCCCTTCACCCCTGAGCTTGGTTTTCCCCTTCATGACCAGGCTATTTGTTTCAATTCTGAACAGTATCATTTTATAAGGTTATAACTCTGTAACGCTTCAAAGAATCCCCGTGATTCTGACAATGTTTTTCTGCAACATATTGTACTTCATGATAGTGCTAAATTTAAGACAATATTTTTTGTGTTTATTGAAAATATTGGAAATTTAGCAAAAATGTAGAAAATGTCACAATTTTCAAACTTTGAATTTTTATGCCCTTAAACCAGAGAGATATGCCACACAAAATAGTTAAGATTTCTCAAGTCTACTTCACATCAGCACCGTTTTTAAAAAAAAATTGCCTGAACCTTGCCCTGATTGCTTCCCTAATCTTGGCTGAAGATTATGATTTCATCAAGGTAGGCTGCTACATATTTCTTGCAGGAGGCTAGGTCCATGCCTCTCTGAAAGGTGGATGGAGCTCTTTGCAGCCCAAATGGCATTCGGACATACTGGAAACACATATGTGGCATTGGAAAATTTGTCTTTTCTTTGGCCTTTTTGGAAAGAGAAATCTGCCAATACCCCTTTGTGAGGTTCAGGGTGGTGATTTAATGGCCTTAGCCTCTCAATGACCTCACTGACATGAGGCATTGGATAAGTATCGAACTTGGAAGCCTCGTTCAGCTTCCTGTAGTCATTGCAGAACCACCATTCTCCAACTGGTTTTGGTATTGAGACAATGGGACTGGAGAAGCCACTCTTGGATTCCTCAATCACTCCAAAGTACAACATCCACTTCACCTGCTTTCATATTAATTCTTAGTAGGCCTCATGAATCCAGTATGACTTCAATCTCACTCAGACATGAGATTCTGTGATGATTTCATGTTCTATGACCTGAGTACAGCCTGGCAGTTCTGAGAATGTGTCTGTTCTGATGAAGCAATTCTCAGCATTGCTGATTTTAGGCAGGTAAGAAATGTTCCCCGAATCTATCCCTCTGAGGGTTGTATATGGAGATCCTCAGTTGTGTGATCTATCAGCTGCTTGATTAGCTCCTCCATGCTGTCTGCTTTTACTTCTGCAGCCACTTTAACCCACAATATGTGTTTCCCTGCAGCAGTCAAATGTGTCCCTCTGGATTAATGCCTGCACTTCTGCACCAACTGTACAGATATGGCTCACTTAGTTGTGGATTGAGGTAGGCACAGGGAGCAGTTTCAGTAAAACTTTAAACTTCATAAACCATTAAGGATAACAAAACAAAACTAAAAAAAGTTTGCAGCTAGCTTCCAGAGTTACATTGCAGAGTATAACCACCTCTGTGATACATATCTCCCCCCATGACATGCCCAACAGGCATCTTACAACCCTTAAAGAGTGAAATACTGCAAATTGTAGGTTTTTTTCAGCATCCAAGTGCTACCAGTAACTTTACTAAGCTGTTGCCAAGCAGTAAACACGGTAATTATATCACCAGTCGGTAACAGCTTATGAATGTTTTCAGCAGTGTTGGGTTACTGGAAATAACAAGACCTTACATTTTCAATGTGGGAGTGGTCAAGGAGGGTTGTTGCATCTTGCTTTAGATGCCAGGATCCCACAACCCAGAAGCTTGGGCTTGACATTGGGCTACTTTTGAGGGGTTTGGTTTTACTGCAAGCAATTAGCAGCCTCTGATTTACTATAGCAATTCAATTTTGCTCAAGCAAGAAGAATCAGGAGTTTGTTTATTCCACCTCAAATGAAATGTGACATCTGCAGCTACTCAGATACTGCTGGCTGCATAAGTCACCTGACATTGCCCGCCAACGGAGGAAGTCAAGAGACTGGTAAGGGGCACAATGTAGAATTCTGAGTACAGTCATCTGGACCAATTAAAAGTCTCTTCCATTGTGTTATTGTGAATATCTTATCCTTACTTATTCACTGTACAAAAGGAAGATGCCACCTGTGAATAACTCCACCTACTGCCATATAACATGTCATTATTGATGTATTTATAAATTATTATTTGCTTATTTTTAGTGGTTTTTATGTTCCCTACTAAATGAATAATGGTGTCTCTGTACATATTTTTTTTTCCCTTTTACTACAAATATACTTGAAGAAATACTTTCATGCAAAAAGTAACTATGCACAATATTCTACATGCATTGGAATTACTTTGTTTATCTCATGGTATACTAATTTTACTATTTTTTCACTTACTATTTCATCATAGAAAATGAATAGAAAAGCTGTTTTAGAGGAGTAGTCGTACAGATAAGAAATTTGATACAAGTGAAATCTGTTTGTTTTTTGTAAAACATAAATAAAATAAGTAATAAAATATTTCCGGTTCTTCTTTTGGTCATCACAATAGGTTATAAACTGAAAATAAAGAGGTTTTCCCAACACTAAAATGTGTCATCACTTACTGATTGTCGCATAGTCTAGCTAAGCATTGTGACCCAATGCCCATACAGCTTAGGTAGTTGTCACATGCTTAGTGTGGGTGAGTATACCTATGATTTCTGAAGGGGTTAGCCACTTCTTTGCAAGTGATATTCAGCAGGGCTCCACTCTCCTTCCTCAATCTGGTTTCATTCATGTGTTCTACTCCGGCTGGGGGGTGCGACACTTACTTGCGTCTTCAGTGGTTCGTTCGTCCCCGCCCGTTGCTAATCACTATCATAGACGTAGTTGGGCAACATATCACAGAAACAATTTCTTTTTAACTCAAACTCCAACTTCTTTATTTAGCATATAATCTTCCTGAGAGATACCTTCATAACAAACTTTCCAGGACAGGCATGCCACGTTCCTTCTTCGTTACCATTCTGCTACCGCTGATCTATGGAGTAACCTTCTGTTTTGCCCTCGCTCCGATTTATTAGCTCTCCAGCAGCCGAGTCTGACATCTGCGTTCTCTAGCCTTTAAGGCTTGCCGAGCCTGTGGGACATGATGGAGAATATCTCTTAAGGACTGGGCGTACCCTGAAACAGAGCTCGTTAGGCTCAGGGACCCCTATACAGAACTGAACTTTTTTCCTAACTAACTCCCTGATCCTACCACTGTGCTCTGTCTCTCAGGCTACCACTGTATCCATCTCTGGTTTGCTACAGCCGACGGGCTGCTCAGATACGGATCCGCAGTGGCTCAAGGGGTCTCCGGACCCGAGGCGGCCGCTCAAAATGAAAGAGGGGGGGAGGAAGGTACTTACAAAAGGGGGTGGATTGGAAAATGTTCATGACGCCACCCATGGGTCATGGTAAAAGTAGGGTATCACCACTGCTGCATTTGGGAGGGAGAGCCTGGGAGAGATGGGATGGCAGTTTGAGATGTTAACCCCTCCGTAGGCAAGGGGAAGATGTCCCGGGGCTTGATGATGGTAGAGTGGGGACCCGATGGAAACAAAGGGGTACAACGTACTCACACAGTCCAGAGATACTAACACTGACACCGGGTAAACCAAAGTCTTGAACGCCCTGCAGCTTTAGTTCGAACACGCTGGGTCCGTGCCCCTTTGGCGTTGCTGGTTGGTCTGAAGCCTTGTCCCTTGGCACTGTGTTTACACTTAGTGGATCCCTTTCACCTAAAACTATTTGGGTCCCGCTCACCTGCGTGGCTAGGAAGGTGAGCCTGCTCACAGGGTTCACGCTTGGGATTTTCTGGACGGTTTTGGGAAGTCCTATCCCTCTTGTTGCACTAGTACCCCAATTTTGGAGCGGGTGGAGAGCAGTTCATAAAGATTCCGTCCTCGTCGGGTGAATTACTGGGCTGCATAAAGCTACTTTCCAGCCTAGGGTTCGCGTACCCCGTCGTGCCCTGGCCCCCGCCTGGTTGTAGCACAAGGCCACCGAACTGCCCTCCGTGGCAGTACCGTGTCCCTTGCCACTACCCCCTGCGACCGGGGTTCCAGCTCCTTCCAGGACAGGCCAACGTCCGGCACCTGGGACGGGTACAGGAGCCCAGCTCAACAGTGTGACCTCTTCCTGTCACTGCTCACTGACACTCTCTAACTGCAACTGACACTTCTGGCCCTCCTTCTACGATCCCTCTATGTGGGTGGTTCTATTTCCCTCAGGCTGCCCAATGGGTGTCTGGTGGGTGTGGTGCAGAGTTTTCCTCAGTATTTGTGTATACCTGTTGTTAGCACCACCAAAGGGACAGGACCCGTAACCAAGGAGGAGTGGGTACCATGCAGAAGGGCAGATTGCACGGCACCCTTATACGGCACCTTGATAAGCCAGAGCATCACATTCCCCCTTGGTTAAACGTAGCTCGTCCACGAGCTACAGGACACCAAGCATTTATTAAACTATAAAGAGAAAAGGTTAACATAATTAACATTTATAAACAAATTCATCCCTAATGAGGGAGGCACTTTTACTTTAACGTTGCAACATTTTTTTGAGTTCATCTGTCTACAGGGGGACGCCACCGGTTGTGATGGCAGCGGGGACCCAACCTACCCCGTTGCGGTCCCTTCCTGCGACAGTCCAGTCCCAACGTCCCGGATCCCGATAACCCCCACCCAAACAACCAGTTTCCCCTGGAAACCTAATGTGGGTCCTTGACCAGGTTACGGTCCCGGGAAGTGTCAGACGACTCTTGTGGCACAGGAGGGGCAATTATGTACAATAATATAATAATAATAATATTTATTCACTTATATAGCGCTATTAATTCCACAGTGCTTTACATACATTGGCAACACTGTCCCCATTGGGGCTCACAATCTAAATTCCCTATCAGTATGTTTTTTGGAGTGTGGGATGAAACCGGAGTACCCGGAGGAAACCCAAGCAAACACGGGGAGAACATACAAACGCCTTGCAGATGTTGTATTTGGTGGGACTAGAACCCAGGACCCCAGTGCTGCAAGACTGCAGTGCTAACCACTGAGCCACCATGCTGCCCACACAAGTTTGTGTTGGTCACGCCATTCCTGTGACCGTGGTCCATATTTACTTAGCTATTTAAAACAACAAAGTCCTTGAAAAATTGTCAAAGTCCATGTACCAGTGTACACTTGTAGAAAATCTAGAGGAAAATCAGGTTACTTTCCCATTTAATTTAAAACTCGTTTCATTAAAGCATTCATTTTCTAGCAATTGCTATATGAAAAATAACAAACTGTGAAAAACAACAAACGAAAGTACCGATACCTAACAATTCTATGGCATCGTTAACTTTTTCCGTATTAACATTTTTAATAGTAGACGGCCGGGTCGCGTAGCCACGCCTCTTTGCAGCTGCGGCCTACCTCTGCCGACACATACCCTTCCTCAAAGATCACATGCTTTGTCACCTCCAGGGCATACCAGCCCCGTTCCCCCACAGTGTCGGGTATAAGTGACCATTTGTTCGGGCTCCAAATTACTTGCTGGGTGCTTCCAAGGAAGGTGCGGGGATACATCCCGCCGGGACACAAATACCCCCGCTGTGAGGCCTGCTTCACGGATGAAATCCCTTCCTTGCTCGGGGTCAAAACTATCCACAAGACCACGGCACCGTGGCTCTCTGACTCGTGAAGCAGCGCTCCTCACCTGCTCCTTCTCTGCTCTGTTGCGGGTGGCATGCTCCCATCGTCGACGTTCTCTGGTGATGATCTTCTGCTGTAATTCTTTGCTGTGTCACTCCCAGTAGGGGACATCGGCATCCAACCTCAGCTCCCTAGCTGGCTTTGGCTTGACCCGGCCTCGTGCGGCCCCCAACAACTGTCGGGATGCCGTGTGGTAGTGGAACTGGTGGACTGGAAGCTCCCACTCCCGCTGCTGTTGGTAGAAAGACCAACTGCTCCGCAGGGCCTGGGTGCTTCACCTCTGAGGACGGGCCCAGTGATGCGGCTGGGTCTGATTTGGCCGGGGACTGGGTGACCGCTGACGTGACTGGGATGACGGTAGACATCGGGGCTGCTGCTGGAGCTTCACATAAGAATACTGTAGGTTCCGCTGCCAGGATGGGTGATGGAAGCTCAGCGCCCGCCGAGGACGTGGTAGGTGACGGTGAAGTGGTTGCCGCAAGCGGTGGCGGACCGGATCCCTCAGCCGCCATGGCCGGATTAAGGTAATCATCAGGGACTGGGTAACCGCTTACCCTCTCTTCCCGTGGGATTTCGATCTCATGGGCTCGCACCGCCACCGCCAGACTCCTCATCTCTTCCCTCCAATGATTCAATATGAACAGGAACTGCATCCGCATTCTCCTGCACAGCAGCTCGGTTTCTCCTTCAATACAAGTCGCGGTCCCGGGAATAGTACGTTCCGGTTACAAGCTCTGCTTCGCCATCTTGCCTCTACGTTGTCCAGGAACAGTATGGCAGACTCCTGGTGTCCCTGCCTCTCTTCCACTTTCGCCACTTTCAGGCACGCCCCCTCAGTTTTCTCCCAGCACTCTTTTGCGCGCCGTGGCCCTCTGGGAACTTCCGGTTCCTGTTTCAGGCTGAGGATGAAGGGCGGGTCTTCGGCTTCGCGCACTTTCTGAGGAAGATGACGTTTTTGGCGCGAAAACAGCGGGAAAATGGCGGACGTCGCGGGAGAAAAGGATTTTAACTTCCAGACTTCACTTCTCAAGGCGCACGTCACCCAGGTTAGTGGGTCCTGCTGGCATTCTGTTCATGACGCCAAGATTTTCGAGGGTGTGCCGCCCCGAGGCGGGTTCGTGCGGCCACTTGAAATTAAAAAGGGGGGGGAAAGGAAGGTATTTTCAAAAGGGGGTGGATTGGAAAATGTTCGTGACGCCACCCACGGGTCGTGGTAAAAGTGGGATACCACCGCTGCCGAATTTTGGAGGGAGCGCCCGGGAGCGATGGAGTGGCAGCTTGAGATGTTAACCCCTCTGTGAGCAGGGGGAGGGTGTCCTGGGGCTCGGTGATGGTAGAGTGGGGCCCGTTGGAAGCAAAGGGGCACAACGTACTCACACAGTCCACTGACACCATGTAAACCAAAGTCTTGAACGTCCTGCAGCTTTAGTTCGAACACGCTGCGTCCGTGCCCCTTTGGCATTGCTGGTTGGTCTGCAGCCTTGTCCCTTGGCACTGTGTTTACACTTGGTGGATCCCTTTCGCCTAAAACTACTTGGGTCCTGCTCACCTGCGTGGCTAGCAAGGTGAGCCTGCTCTCAGGGTTCACGCTTGGGGTTTTCTGGACGGTTTTGGGAAGTCCTATCCCTCTCTTTGCGCTAGTACCCCAATTTTGGAGCGGATGGAGAGCGGTTCATAAAGATTCCATCCTCGTTGGGTGAATTACTGGGCTGCATAAAGCTACTTCCCAGCCTAGGGTCCGTGTACCCCGTCGTGCCCTGGCCCCTGCCCCGTTGTAGCACAAGGCCGCCAAACTATCCTCCGTGGCAGTACCGTACCCCTTGCCACTACCCCCTGCAACCGGGGTTCCAGCTCCTTCCAGGCCAGGCCAACATCCGGCACCTGGGACGGGTACAGGAGCCCAGCTCCGCAGCGTGACCTCTTCCTGTCACTGCTCACTGACACTCTCTAACTGCAACTGACACTTCTGGCCCTCCTTCTACCATCCCTCCATATGGGTGGCCCTATTCCCCTCAGGCTGCGCAATGGGTGTCTGGTGGGTGTGGTGCAGATTGTTCGTCAGGATTTGTGTATACCTGTTCTTAGCAACACCAAAGGGAGAGGACCCGTAACCAAGGAGGAGCGGGTACCATGCAGAAGGGCAGATTGCACGGCACCCTTGTGACGACCTGATAGACCAGGGCGTCACACTAACACCTGCACATAAGATTGCTTACACACTATATATCTACCACCTAACCCTCTCCTGCATATTTGGACCCTACGTTTCACTAAATCTTACCTTAAAACATTCTTATGCATTACATAATGACAATAGAATATTTCCCTGCAATAAAAGACCTTACATAAAACACAATATAGCTTGGTAGCCACATGTTATATAACAAGACACAATACTTTCCTGTAATAAGCCCACCTGACATACATTACATACTCAGACACAATAAGATAAAATCTAACGAAGACACAATAGGATACACATATAGATATATAAAACGCAGTATACACTCAGTAGGAGTGGTGAAATCTGTCTACCTCCTACATTTCAATAGGTAGATGGGATAAATCACTGCCATACACTTCTGTTCGTGTTTTATCTCCTGTAGGAACAAACGGATTAGGCATTGAAATTCAAATTCTTCATTACTGTTTGCTTTACATCATCAGTCAGACTGGAGTCAGAAGACCTCAATGAACATTGAATTATCCCATCAAAATTCTCAAATTTTGCAAATGTTAATCTAATACATAGCCCATTGCAAACTTTGTTAAACTGTGTTATGTTTGTCAATGCAAAAGTGGGATAGACAGGTGGCCCATTGTGAACCATAGAGATATACGTTTTAGGTTTTACATGTTTAGAAAGTTTATGAGTTTTGTAGGTGTATTAACATCATTGTGATGTCCGTCACAAGGTGGCACTAGACACTACAAGCGTGAATGTGAATGGGGAGGTAGTCAGACAAGCCGAGGTCTGAAGCCAGGAGGTAGCAATAGGACACTGGGAGCAGACAGAGATGAGGTCAAGATACAAGCCGAGGGTCAGAATTCCAGAAGAGTACGTACAGGATACAGGAAGCAGCCATGGACTAGGTCAGGAGGAGGTCCGAGGTCAGAAGCAGGGAGGTAACGACAAAAACAGGCAGACAGGCAGAGAAGAGTATAAAACAGTCCAGAGTTGAAAGCTAAGATCAGATCACTAAACACTACAGGAGCCGAGAGCATTATTGTAAACAGGAAGTACAACTGGTGACATTCCGAGCGCGTATGCTCCCTAATGAAGCAGAGCAATCACCAGGAATGAGGAGCATTTGCGTAGACACTTCCCAGGACCAGCAAACTCAGAGCTGAGAGACAACACATTCATAGTTTTCAAGACAAATAGCAGAGGATCCAAACCTTCAAAAAGCTCTGCATGATGGAACAGCAAGTACCGGCTCTGCACAAGAGCATGGCAGAACATAACAACACAAGATGCTCCACGCATCAGAACCGTGACAATGAGGCAGTAGGAGTTAACATTTAGGGATCACCTAGGGTAAGCTTGATGTGCTGTGTCAAGCCTAGCACTTACCCCAATGGGACATAAAGAGCATTACATTAAGATTTTCTCTTTAGCATTTTTCCATCCATGTGCTACACATTACTCCTGAATTAGGCAATCTTAGTTTTAGCTGGAGTACTCCTTTTTTGAATCTTGGGTTACACAGTATTTGCTTCAGTGGACATTTCATTTCCCTTGGAGATGATAATCTAAATACCTTCATAGTCATCTGGTTATTTCACTTCTTCCATAATATATCAAACATAATGTTGGACTGTGCATGTAAAATTAATCTTATAAGTGGAATTTACAAAGTTTGGTGTTTTATGAATAGTTTCACTATTCAGACCACTTAGACATACTTACCATGCGATAAGTGTACTGCACTTTATTATCTTGATAAATTGACTTCTTTGCAAAGAAAATAGATGGCTAGCAAGTGGTGTTATTATTTTATCCCCCTGCAATTGGTCATTAATTCATTAAATGCGCTGATAAATCAATACTTAAATGATAAAATTGGAGAACCGTACACATTTCGCAGGAACATGAAAGGTTTGATAAGTCATATCTAAATGTACTCTATGGCCTGTCATAAACTAATAGAAAAAGATTTACACAGAGGAATGAAGTCATCATTTATACTAATAAAAAATGACACCAGTGTTTGAACATAATTTTTCAGTGATTCATATGCATTTTATCTATGTAACTAGGACTGAAATTTCTTGGTGGGAATAATAAAATTCCGGTTTCATCAAATACTCAAAGCAGAGAAATTAAATGATCAAAAATGAAGGCAGAGGCAAGATTTTTATGGATTTGTATCCTACAAATATAGCACATCTCTTCCTCCCAGAAGAATATATATTTAGATTATTGGAAGTAAGTGATCCTATGAAAGGCATTCTTATTTGTCAAATTGACACAGATAGAGCTACTTAAGTCAAATAAATCTGATTGTAGCCGAGTTGCTCACGTCATGTCCCTCCTGCAGCGCCTCTGAGATTTCTGCACACTATGTAAGGTAAAATGGAGATGGTTATTTCCCACTTATACTGTAGACAAAAACTCACACTTATGGAAAACAAATCATTTAGAAACAAAATAGTCACCATTAAACAGTACTCCGATGAAAGGTAATATTAATGTGGAACTGCTATAAATACTCAATGTGACCTAAGTCAATGTTGGCCTATCAACTACACATGGCCCTGGAAGAAGCCATAAGCTTAGGTCACTTCTACTAGCAACACTTACTCCTCTGGGAGCACTGGTACAAACAAAAGGAGAAATACCTTGAGAAAAGGATATAGAAGGACAGGGAAACTGTCACTTGTACAGGCACTGATCATCTGAACATCTAAATACCACACTGAGACAGATCAGAGTGGTTGTATAAAAAAAAGTAGTGTATGAACATCTGTATTCGACTTATCGTGCCATACACATGCACTTTAAGCCAATACCAGTCAAAACAATTCAGTCTGACAGATGACATTTAGGTCCCAGGAGTCTGCTATCTGCATTCATGAACAATTGTTCTCTTGTAATCTATTTAATTCAACTTTACTGTTATACTAGCTGTACTACCTGGCTTCGCCCAGGTTAATAACTGCTGTTAACAAAATAGAATGTATTAACAAAAATATATTCTGCACACAAAAACCACAAAACAAATAGATAGAAATGTAATTATGTCTGTCTCCCCCTCTGTATATATCTCTCTGTCTCTCTCTCTATCTCTTTGTCTGTCTGTCTCTTTCCCTGTCTGTCTATGACTGTCTCTGTCTCTTTCTCCGTCTGTCTCAATCTCTTTCCCTGTCTATCTATCTCTTTTCCTGTCTGTCTATCTATGTCACTTTCCCTGTCTGTCTCTTTCCCTGTCTGTCTCTTTCCATCTCTTTCCCTCTCTTTCCCTGTCTGTCTCTTTCCCTCTTTCCCTCTGTCTCTTTCCCTGTGTCTGTCTCTTTGTCTGTCTCTTTACCTGTCTTTGTCTGTCTCTTACCCCGTCTGTCTCTTTCCCTGTCTGTCTGTTTCCCTGTGTCTGCCTTTGTCTCTTTGTCTGTGTCTGTCTATTTACCTGTCTGTGTCTGTCTCTTAACCTGTCTCTCTCTTTCCCTCTCTTTCCCTGTCTGTCTCTTTCCCTGTCAGTCTGTCTCTTTGTGTCTGTCTCTTACCATGTCTATATCTGTTTCTTACCCTGTCTGTGTCTGCCTCTTTCCCTGTCTGTGTCTGTCTCTTTCCCTGGCTGCATTGTCACATGCCAACATTCCATTTAAGGGCGTGGCTGCGCATTCTTCTGAAGTTCTGGCTGCACTGTGGCTCCCAGCTCCATTCGCTTTAATGGAGGCATGTTTTTTGGTGAATAACTGTAAAGCACGGGGTTAAAATTTCCCCTCAAAACATAGCCTATGAAGCTCTCGGGGTCCAGAAGTGTGAGTGTGCAAAATTTTGTGGCTGCAGCTGCGACAGTGCAGATGCCAATCCCAGACATACACACACACACACACATACATACATACACACATTCAGCTTTATATATTAGATTTATATTGGAATCTTTATTATCTAATGTGAATATCACTTTTAAGATATAATTTATTTGTCTCATATCCATATTGTGATGGTTTCATACAAGGTTCTAGAAGTTATCTTATGGTAGCACTGTTACGGGGAATGTGTCTGTTTTTTATGAGATTAGTACAACTGCAGTTGACACTTATGGAGCATTCCTGTTGGCTCAAATAGGGGCACTGCTGTTGGCTCTTACAAGGATACTATTGCTGGCATTGCAAAACCACTATTGTTAACTCCCACAGGCAGGGGCATAATGATCGCAGTTGCAATCATGACCGGGCCCGAAGGTGGAAGGAAACTACAAAGTCTAGCTCCTACTTTAGCTGGATGTGCGTCTGAGAAATGCATTGCGCCAAAAAGAACCCATCAGGTACCTGCACTGCAATGCATGCTGAGAGGGGGACATGTATTCCAGAAAGTGGGACATATGTTACCAAGATGGGGGATATATTTACCAGTATGGAGGACATATTTACCAGGAAGGGACCCAGTATGGGGGGACATTAGTACAGGAAGGGGATATTACTACATAATAAAGGGTGAGGGGGGCAACCCTTATGTCTTTATAGGATTTATAATGCTACAAGAGCCCACACATGTGACAAACATGTGGGTGAGGACATCTTATCAAGCTGCTGGAGGAGCCTGGTCCAAATTTTGCAGTGAGGCCTATCGAACTCTAGTTACGCCACTGTTTACAGGAGTACTGTTGATAACTTTTGCAGGGACACTGTTGTTGGATTCCACAAGGGCACTGTTATTTTTCTTTATCAGGGGCACTGTTGTTGGCTCCTGAAAAAAAAAAAAGGAATAAAAATAGTGTTAGTTAGTATATGTTGTATGTTAGTATTTTGACCACAGCGTATTGTGCACATGTATATTAATTTGTTACTAAAGACTTTGGGGCACTATTTTTTTTTTTAAGTGCATATTGGGGAGTGACCCCTCCAAGCCTCAGAACCCTTATCCACCCATCTTTCTCACACAAGGTTTTAATTGCAATTTACCATTTACTTCACCATTCATTCGTCTGCCTTTGCACATGGAGAGGTAGGACATTAGTTATAGGGACTATCAATGTTAATATACATCTTGCCACTCATGAGAATTTCAGTGCCTTCCACTGACTGGCGAAGAGCTATGGAGCTTTGTTTCTAGAAAGCTCTCAGAACAAAACTCCATAGCAATCAATGGATGTTGTGGATTACATTGGAACTTTCAGAATTTATTTTGAAGTAATAAATTGCTGAACGAGGGAGCTTGTGGGGAAGTTTTTACTCAAATAAACTTTGTTTTCCCTGTGTCTGTGTCCTTTTTAACTCAATACTTGCCTGGTTAGTAATGGGGGTGTCTGATAGCTGCCTATCCATTGCTAACCCCTGGGCTTGATGTCAGCTGTCAGTTCACAGCTGACATCAACCGCAAAATTATTACCTCGATTGTCACTGCACCAGGAAAATTAGGAAAATACGGGTAAAGCACGAGAATTGGGGCAAATAATGTCGCAAGTTATCCAGCAATCCTCGATGGTGATATGATATGCGCCAAAACACCTTCCACCTTAGAACCAGCTGCCACCATTATGTTTACCAAGTGGGCCATTAGGGAGATATAAGAGCTCTGCCCATGCTTACTGGTCCACGTGTCAGTGGTTATGTGGACCTTACCACTGAGGATGTTGCGCAGTGCACATCTGATGGGGACCGCAACATGATTGTGAAGGGCAGGGATGGTCCCCATAGGAAAGAAGTGGCGAGACAGCCATCAACATCAGTTTTTTAAAAGTGTCTCCACCAGCCGGAATGGCAGCATTTTGAATGTCAGAAATTTTTAAATGCTGTTGCTCAGGGCTAGGGCTCATGGGTGGGTAGAGGAGTATTTCCTCTTTCTCTCCAGAATTTGGGGGGGGTGGCGAGTTGAACACTTCCATGGGTCTGTGAAGAGATGCTCCGTGACACTGCTGGTGGTGCTGTCCTCTCTTTGTGGGGAGGCAAGTGGCCTTGTTGATCTCCACTGCAGCTCACGCTTGGAAGTCAGATATCTTGTTATGCAGGTGGCACTCAGGTTCAGAACATTTATGCCTTGCTTCAGGCTCTGACGGCACAGCATGCAAATCTCCCATCTCTTGTTATCAGCAAATTTCCTAAAAAAATGATACACAGTGAATTTTTAAAGCTTGCTTTGGTGTGCTAATTTTCTTGGCATAGTAGGCGTAGCAGCTGATGTACTAGCTAGGGGTCAGTTGCTGTGCTTTTGCACCTGCTCCCTCTTTTGCTGGATCAGTGTGACCACCTCCTCTTCCTCTGAATGGAGCACATTGGTAAGATGGCCTTCACTCAATATGAGGTCACGTGGGTTGTCCATGTGCTATCCGTGATACGTGCTCCGTTATCCGTGATTGCATATTGAGATACACTCACCTGTCCTTGCTCCTGCTGTCCGTGGTGCTGAACTATTTGGCTCTCCTGTGTTTCCGCCCCTGCTGCAGCAACTTCCGGGTCAGCTGTGGCTGCATACATGAATATGCATGAGAGTAAGCATCCGGCTCTGAAGCAGAGGCAGCAGAGGCCAGAGACAAGCAGCGCTGGAGAAGGTGAGATTAAAATGTTTTTTATTTTAAATGTCCGTGTTTTTCTGGTACGTGTTTCAGGGATGACACCATAGTGTGGTCCGTGGGACATCAGTGATGCCAGAAGAAAACAGTTATGACTCTGTGCGGCAATCACGGACATGCGTGTACGCCGCACGGAGACACGGTCAGTGACAAATCACTGATGTGTGCGCAGATCCATTGATTACAATGGGTTTGCTTATGTCAGTGATTCTGGTACGTATAAAAACTAGCACATACGTACCAAAATTACTGACATCTGAAAGAGGCCTTATAGAGATGAGCGAACCCAAGGTTTGATTAAATCTGTCATCTGCCGGGAAAGATATGGGTTCGCACGCTGAGGCAGGGATACCACCTTTGACGTACATGTATGTTACAAGTCCTGAAGGGGTTAACAAGGCTTTGAGGTTAAATTTCCTATTTTCAATTTTGCCTATGAGTACTGCAGTTTTTCAAGATCTAAGCTGACAGTAAATCTGTGTTAAAAACAAATCCATTCTAGATGTCATTGTCACCTAATCACATGTATCTTACAGCACCCTTGGAGAACATTGTTAAGAGGCAAACAATTGGATTTAATGGCCATTCATTTAATTAATTTTGTATTTGCACCATAAAGCTCCTAATAAGACAGCTAGTGTATGGTGCCACTATGTAAATCAATAAATTGTAATATTTATGCAACATGGATCACACGTTTTTCATTCTCCAAGATTACTAACCACGTTCCGCATGTTTTTACAGTTCTAACACCTATTATTTAAAGTTTGCAATTAATGGAAGCACTGAAGAGCATCAGGATCCCATCTTCAATGGAGGTTTCAGTGACCTCTTCTTTCTAATTATTACCATGCATGTAAAAACAGCGGTGTATTATGCTGTCGTTCCTGTTTGTTTTTGTACCTTTGAGCTGCTAATCATTTGTTCTTCTTAGATAACACTTCCTTACAGATCTACATCCAGTAAGTTCATGGAGCGCGCCAGTTATTTGTGCTCCGTGAGCCATTTATAATTCAGCGTAAAAAGTAAGAAACACGCAATGGATCATTAATAGTTTAGTTCATTAGTGTCAACAGTCTTGTCGTCAGATAATGGCAGACATTTACAAAGCCTGCATCACATTGTGCTCGAAGCAGATGAAAGGAGCCGGTTCATCTGAGCATACGGCAAAGAAAGGCCTCATTTTTCCATTGTTTGAAACCCTCTACACCTGTATTTCCGGTCACATCCCTATTAAAAAGCAGATTTTCTAGCTTCTTATAACTGACGAGAAGTGAGATTACAGCTTCGATTTACTAAACATGATAAGGAGACTACTTCATAAATCTGCCCAAAGAGATGAGAGCAAATGCATGGTGAAATACTTTTATATATATATATATATATATATATATATATATATATATATATATATATACAGAACGTCAAGTGTCTCTGATGTTATAAAGGATAAAATATGTATGAGCGAGAAACTACAAATGGAAAAGACTATAAGGAGCTAAAAAGAGTATTTGGTCTGAGTGGCTGCTTTTATGTCCCGTGTAATCTGAAGGCGTTATTAACCAATTCACTATGGATGCGGCTGTTTGTCTGCTAAGAAATATACCTCGGTGCGGTGGTTGGCCTGATAGCATCTTCATGTCGTCCTGCCGCAGATATCACTTTCCTTTTATCTGAAAGGCGTCGGATCAGCATATTCTCTTCTTAGCCGATTAGCGGTGTAACTCTTCCCTGTATTGGACAAACATTGGGTCCGTAAATGCCATTTGTGATCCGCCGAGGGAAAAAAAATTGATGGGGGTGACAAGAGTTTAATGGGGATTCTTTTAATCACGCTGACTTCATGCAATCTATAAAGTTCACCAGCCGCAGATATTTCCTGACGATTAAAAGATTTTGCCAGTATAAACAGGACTCTTTCTTATCTGAGAATCAAACAATTTCTGCACGGCAAGAAGTGAAAAAAAAATGGTAAGCCGCACGCACTCCCAGCATGCATCTGGAATACATTTCGATCAAACAATCTCTTAAAGCAATAGAAAATTGACTGAATTTTAAATGGAAGCATTGTATTTAAATATGTCAAGCTGCTCTTTGCTCATCTCAATGAGGGAAACATATTGACTCCCAGCTGCAGCTAATGCAGTTTTTTTTTTATAAATATCCTGTCAGACAAATAATGGTTCTCTATGGATTCCAGTATGATGTACATTTCTAAAGCAAACACTGAACAGCCAGGAGGCTTGAGGGAAACAGCCATAACAAGACTCTGAACTGAGAAATAGGATTTATTTTATCTTCCTTACTACAGTACCATGTATTAGAGGAGCCA
Source organism: Anomaloglossus baeobatrachus (assembly GCF_048569485.1). Lineage (NCBI taxonomy): Eukaryota > Metazoa > Chordata > Amphibia > Anura > Aromobatidae > Anomaloglossus > Anomaloglossus baeobatrachus. The sequence goes on along the minus strand of NC_134353.1, from coordinate 229,507,720 downwards.
TGACAAGAATGTCAGCTGTTTAACCAAAACTAAAACGTCTACACGTCTGGGGAAAAGCTGCCAAGCCGTTCATTATAAAATAAGAGCTACATTCACACGAGATTAGCAGATCAGGGCTATTCTTCCCACAATTTAGAATATTGCAGAAAAAAAATCTAAATTAAAGCGGCATCGAGTAAAAATAAACCCAAAATCCCAAACTATAAATGAACGTGATAATTGATCCACTTGTCGCAGAACAGCCTCTCGCTGTATTCCCATTGTGTTCAGACAAAGACACTTTATTATCCAGCGATATATCTGTCAAGGTTTGGCTCAGCTACCAATCAATATGTCCTGTTTTTGGAAGTTTGCAAATGGAAAGGTTCTTTTTCTATTTATGTTCTTCACCGCTTCACTTATGTTTCATTAAAACATAACTTTGAATTTGTATCTTGTGGAGACAGCAATAACCGCAACAGATGCCAGTAAGTTGAATAAAGTGACACATTTACGCGTAGTGCTGCCAAGATGGAGGGTGGATGTTAAAACACTGCAAATCTTTTATTTTATCTTCAACTACAACTTTAGTCTAGCAAGAAAAAGAGAGAATGTTATTAAAGTTCCATAATGTGAGACACATGATTTCTGCATACAGATGGGACTATAGCTATCCTCACTTGCTGGGCAGCCTAGTTACGGCATACAGACTAAGTGCTTGCAAATAAGTATGGCTTGTGTTAATATTCAGTATGGTAATTTCTCAATCAAAATAGTAATTATTGATTTGTAGCAGATGGATACATTTCTAAAAGTGTGTTAAGTTTTTAGAAGACGGAAAACACGTTTTTCACATGCAGATTTCAAGAGAACTTTTTTACATAAAGAAGTAGTGTTATGGCTGTGTAGACGCTTGTCCCCGCAAGAAAGGGCAACAATGTTTACCTGCCCAGACCACAGAAACAAATGCAGCAAAAAGATAATAACCTTAATAAAGATGGAGGCAACAGGTGCAAAACACTGATGGAGCAACCACTCACACACTGCCAATCCATAGAGGTGAGGTGGTGATTGCTTAGTATTAAAATTGGACATAAATGGCTTGTATGGGATACCGTTCACAAATGTAGGTGTACAGTGTCTGGCTTACAGCCTACTGATGACACCCATACTTTTAGGGGTACTTTGCACACTGCGACATCGCTAGTTGATGCTTGCGATGCCGAGCGCTATAGTACCCGCCCCCATCGCACATGCGATATCTTGTGATAGCTGCTGTAGTGAACATTATCGCTACAGCAGCTTCACACGCACTTACCTGCCCTGCGACGTCGATCTGGCAGGCGACCCGCCTCCTTCCTCAGGGGGCGGGTGGTGCGGTGTCACAGCGACGTCACATGGCAGGCGGCCAATAGAAGCGGAGGGGCGGAGATGAGCGGGACGTAAACATCCCGCCCACCTCCTTTCTTCCGTATAGCCGGTGGAGGCAGGTAAGGAGATGTTCCTCGCTCCTGCGGCTTCACACACAGCGATGGGAACAAGATAATAGTAGAATGAAATGCACTCACCGGAATAGTTGTGTCAAAGAAACCTTTTATTCCATCAACTGTGTGGACCCGTAGAAGCGTTGAACAAAGATGCAAGACAGCTGTCGTCCGACGTGCCCTGTATTACCCCCCTTCCCCGTGCCCTCACTTGTAACCAGTGGGATGGGATTTTTTACACAACTATTCCGGAGATTGCCTTTCGTTCTACTATTATTTTGTTCAGCAAGTGTTTTTTTCTTTGAAATTAGCACCCCAGATTTTTTTCCTTGCTGCCAGCATTCAACCAAATGGATGGATTTGATGGACATTAACTGTTTTACCAGATTAATAAAAAACATGGGGTGTCATTAACCGCTGAGTGTGGATAGTGCACAGTTTTTCCTTCACTTATTCATTAATGTATAAAGATATGATATGTGCCCAGGTCACAGAAACAAATGCACTCACAGGATGCAGCAAAATCCTGCAGTAAAGACACACACTGCCACTTCATGGAGGGGGTGATTGCTTAGTATTAAAATTGCACAATGAAGATGCTTGTCCCCTAATAAAAATGATAACTTTTTGTAGAGCTTCGATGAGAAATCTAGTTTAGAAGTCATATGCAAATCAGATTCGAAGAGCAATGTGGGTGTGTCAAAGCACTTGAACTGAAATGTACATTAAAGGAAACCAATCACCAGGATATTTCTATACAGTTAGGTCCAGAAATATTTGGACAGTGACACAATTTTCGCGAGTTGGGCTCTGCATGCCACCACATTGGATTTGAAATGAAACCTCTACAACAGAATTCAAGTGCAGATTGTAACGTTTAATTTGAAGGTTTGAACAAAAATATCTGATAGAAATTGTAGGAATTGTACACATTTCTTTACAAACACTCTACATTTTAGGAGGTCAAAAGTAATTGGACAAATAAACCAAACCCAAACAAAATATTTTTATTTTCAATATTTTGTTGTGAATCCTTTGGAGGCAATCACTGCCTTAAGTCTTGAAACCCATGGACATCACCAAACGCTGGGTTTCCTCCTTCTTATGCTTTGCCAGGCCTTTACAGCCGCAGCCTTCAGGTCTTGCTTATTTGTGGGTCTTTCCGTCTTAAGTCTGGATTTGAGCAAGTGAAATGCATGCTCAATTGGGTTAAGATCTGGTGATTGACTTGGCCATTGCAGAATGTTCCACTTTTTTGCACTCATGAACTCCTGGGTAGCTTTGGCTGTATGCTTGGGGTCATTGTCCATCTGTACTATGAAGCGCTGTCCGATCAACTTTGCGGCATTTGGCTGAATCTGGGCTGAAAGTATATCCCGGTACACTTCAGAATTCATCCGGCTACCCTTGTCTGCTGTTATGTCATCAATAAACACAAGTGACCCAGTGCCAGTGAAAGCCATGCATGCCCATGCCATCACGTTTCCTCCACCATGTTTTACAGAGGATGTGGTGTGCCTTGGATCATGTGCCGTTCCCTGTCTTCTCCAAACTTTTTTCTTCCCATCATTCTGGTACAGGTTGATCTTTGTCTCATCTGTCCATAGAATACTTTTCCAGAACTGAGCTGGCTTCATGAAGTGTTTTTCAGCAAATTTAACTCTGGCCTGTCTATTTTTGGAATTGATGAATGGTTTGCATCTAGATGTGAACCCTTTGTATTTACTTTCATGGAGTCTTCTCTTTACTGTTGACTTAGAGACAGATACACCTACTTCACTGAGAGTGTTCTGGACTTCAGTTGATGTTGTGAACGGGTTCTTCTTCACCAAAGAAAGTATGCGGCGATCATCCACCACTGTTGTCATCCGTGGACGCCCAGGCCTTTTTGAGTTCCCAAGCTCACCAGTCAATTCCTTTTTTCTCAGAATGTACCCGACTGTTGATTTTGCTACTCCAAGCATGTCTGCTATCTCTCTGATGGATTTTTTCTTTTTTTCAGCCTCAGGATGTTCTGCTTCACCTCAATTGAGAGTTCCTTAGACCGCATGTTGTCTGGTCACAGCAACAGCTTCCAAATGCAACACCACACACCTGTAATCAACCCCAGACCTTTTAACTACTTCATTGATTACAGGTTAACGAGGGAGATGCCTTCAGAGTTAATTGCAGCCCTTAGAGTCCCTTGTCCAATTACTTTTGGTCCCTTGAAAAAGAGGAGGCTATGCATTACAGAGCTATGATTCCTAAACCCTTTCTCCGATTTGGATGTGAAAACTCTCATATTGCAGCTGGGAGTGTGCACTTTCAGCCCATATTATATATATAATTGTATTTCTGAACATGTTTTTGTAAACAGCTAAAATAACAAAACTTGTTTCACTGTCCAAATATTTCTGGACCTAACTGTATAACCTAAGGCCAGTGCTATACTGGCACTATCAGGCTGAGTCTATACATACCTGTAGTGGTCAGCTCGGATGTTTAGGTTTTGAAATCCAAGAAAGTAAAGTTTATAAAGTTAGCTGCTTGTTGAGTGACAGACGCAAAGGAGCAGATAATATATTCAGAGTTATCTCCTCCCTCTGTTAAAATTAGAATAAAAATTGTACAAATGATTCACTTTGTCTCTTGCAGGACCTGTGTGAGGTTATACCCATTTGATGTAGCAGCAAACAAATTCGAAATGCCAAAATTATGTTCTTTTGGTCGCCGCAAATTTTGGGCAATCAAAACGTAGCATCTGCGTAAAAATGGTACCGTTAAAAATGTCAGCTTATGAATTTTTTTTAACCCCATTAGATAAAAGTAAACCTATCATGTTTGGTGTCTACAAACCCGTAAAACCTGAGGCATCAACCAACACATCAGTTTTATCATATAGTGAACATGGTGAATAAAATATCCCAATAACTATTGTGCGATTGCACTTTTTTTGCAGTTTTTCCGCACTTGAAATTTTTTTGCTGCTTTCCAGTATATTATATGGTAAATCTTATGCTTTCAATTAAAAGTACAGCTCATCCCGCAAAAAACAAGCCCTTATATGGCAAAATTGACAGAAAAATGTAAAAAAGTTAGGGCTCCCGGAAGAAGGGGAGCAAAAAAAACAAACGGAAAAATGGAAATTTGCCCAGGGGTGAAGGGGTTAACATAGCCATTCTCCAATCCGGTCTTCTTATTTCATCCGGTAACTGATATGGTGTCTTCATTGGCATCTATGTCCTATCTCCAATAAGTAGGGCAGCATAACTTTGCGGGACATTGCATATCATGACATCATACTGTATAAGGCCTCTTTCACACGTCCGTGAAAATCACGCACGTTTTTCACGGACGTCTCAAAGGTGCGTATTGCCCTCGGTGTGCCGTGTGTATAGCACACGTATGTTCTCCATGATAACACACGGAGAACGGGAACTTTCTACTCACCTGTCTCTGGCGTAGTCCGTGGTGCGGATCTTCGGTCTCCGGTCCTGCCGACTGCCCGCTGCTGCTGCTGCTTCCGGCCGCAGTGAAGTGAATATTCAATGAGCATAATGAGCGGCAGTCGGCAGCAAGTGACAGCAGTGGCAGAGACAGCAGCACTGGAGAAGGTGAGTAAAGGTTTGTTATTTTTCTCACAGACACATGTCTTTTCTCCGGTGCGTGTCACACGGAACACATCCGTGTTGTCCGTTTGCATTACGTGTTGGGTGCCATAGTTGGGTGCCCTGTTGGATATTATGCAATGGAGGTTATGAATTTTATACCAAACCACAGTGTATTTGGGCATAATGAAAGCTCTTTTTTACATCTTCCAGAGCTGATTGTGGGCATATTGTATATACAGCATACCAGAATGCTGTTATAGAGAACGGACCATACTTAATATAGGGAAATTTAATTTTATTTTTAACCCCTTTGCACATAGATTTATTGTATACATTCACTCTGTGGTGACTGCATGTGGAGAAGGCTATGGAGTTGAACCCTTCAGATACAGCTACAGTCGTGGCCAAAAGTATTGGCATCCTTGAAATTGTATCAGAAGAAGAATTTCTCCAAGAAAATTATTGCAATTACACATGTTTTGTTATACACAAAACATGGTAGCACAGGGTCATGTGATGACGCCTGTAGCTAACATGAGTCACTTCCTCTCAATCCTGGAATACGCCATTGAAAGTAAAGCAGCATATCTGCAGTTCTCAGCTCTGTAGCTGTGATCTGGAGATATGGCAGAGTGATCAGATTGCTGATCGCTATAGCCCCCTAGCGGGACTAGTAAATTAAAAAAAAAAAAGTTGAAAAAAGTTTTAAAGTAAAAAAAAATAAAAGTTCAAATCACCCCCCTTTCACCCCATTGAAAATTAAAGGGTTAAAAAGATAAAAAATATAAACATATTTGGTATCACTGCATTCAGAAATGCCCGATCTATCAAAATATAAAATCATTTAATCTAATTAGTAAATGACGTAGCAGCAAAAAAATTCCAAACACCAAAATTACGGTTTTTGGTCTCCACAAATTTTGCGCAAAATGCAATAACAGGCGATCAAAACGTAGCATCTGCGCAAAAATGGTACAGTTAAAAACGTCAGCTCGAGACACAAAAATAAGCCATCACTGAGTCATAGATCCAGAAAAATGACAATACTACGTGTTCTATAAAATGGCGCAAAACGTGCGCCATTTTTTTGGACAAGCTTGTGAATTTTTTTAACCCCTTAGATACAAGTAAACCTATTCATGTTTGGTGTCTGCAAACTCGCACCGACCTGAGGCATCACACCGACACATCAGTTTAACCATATAGTGAACATGGTGAATAAAATATCCCAATATTCCCTGTTGTGCAATCACACTTTTTTTTGCAGTTTTTACGCACTTGAACATTTTTTGCTGTTTTCCAGTACATTATATAGTAAATCTTATGGTTTAATTTAAAAGTACAGCCTGTCCTGCAAAAACAAGCTGTTATATGGCAAGATTGGCAGAAAAATAAAAAAGTTACGGCTCTCGGAAGAAAGAGAGGAAAAAAACCCAGGAAAAACGCAAAATGCCTGGGGGCTGAAGGGGTTAAATGGCACTGTCAATATGTGACAGCGCCATTATAATCACCGCGCTAAAACTGTACTTACATGCCGATACCAGAAGTCACGTGACATGATCACGTGGATCCGGTGGTTTTCATGGTAGCACAGGGTCATGTGATGACTCCTGGTCCTATAACAAACAGCTGAGTACTGGCTGTTAGAAGAGATGATTATTTCTTCTGATCTTAGCGGTGCTGCTCTGATCAGGAGAAATGAAGGAGCGATCAAACAGTTGATCCTTATAGCCCCCTAGGAGTACTAGTAAAATAAACAAGAAAGTTTAAAAAAAAATTGAAAAATTAAAAAAAACGTTCAAATCACCCCCCCTTTTGCCCCATTGAAAATTAAAGGATTAAAAAATAAAAAAATACACACATTTGGTATCAATGCGTTCAGAAATGCACGATCTATCAAAATATAAAATTAATAAATCTGATCGGCAAATGGCGTAGCAGCAAAAAAATTTCAAACACCAAAATTATGTTTTTTGGTCGCCACAAATTTTACGCAAAATGCAATAACAGGTGATCAAAACATAGCATCTGCACAAAAATAATACCGTTAAAAACGTCAGCTCGAGCTGCAAAAAAAAGCAATCACTGAGCCATAAATTCTGAAAACTGAGAACGCTATGGGTCACAGAAAATGTTGCAAAATTTAAGTCACTTTTTTTGTACAAACTCCTGATTTTTTTAACCCTTTAGATAAAAATAAATCTATTCATGTTTGGTGTCTACGAACTCGCACCAACCTCAGGCATACTACTGACACATCGGTTTTCCCATATAATGAACACAGTGAATAAAATATCTCAAAATCAATAGTGCAATCACACTTTTCTTTCAATTTTGTCTGCATTTGGGATTTTTTTTTTGCCACATTCCAGTATACTATATGGTAAAATTCATGCTTTCATTTAAAATTACAGCTTGTTCTGCAAAAAATGAGCTCTCACATGACCATATTGACTGAAAAATAAAAAAGCTACGTCTATCAGAAGATTGGCGAAAAAAAAAAACGGAAGTGCAAAATCGGACTGTCGCGAAGGGGTTAAATAACTGGCCATAAAAGCTACAGCCAGAGCTGAGTTCTGGACACTGCCATTAACCATTTAGATGACTATTTTCTTCTCTGACTAGCATTTAAATAATGTCGCAGCCAATGCAAGTGAATTCTAGCTCCCATGAGAGGCTCATGACTCAATCATGGTGCAACGATGGGTTACAATGACAGCCAAAGGCCTGCTGAAGGTGAATACTATCTTTGTCATCTTATGTTATCAGCTGTTTTAAGATACAATGAATGCCATAAAAAAGAATGTCGGATTTGTATGTTTTTCACCATTTTGCCACACTTGTGATTTTTTCCCCTCTTATCAGTATATGATACAGTAATATAAATGATGATATTCAAAAGTACAACTTGTCCCACACAAAAAAGCCCTCATATAGTGATGTCACCCAAAAAATGAAAAAGTTATGGTTTTTAGATGAAGAGGGAAAAAAAATGAAACGGATAGTTACTAGGTCCTGAAGAGGTTCATTTATGTATAATTTGCTACAAGGTAACAAAAGTGATGATTTGTAATAATTTGTATTTTACACAACACGTTTTTTCTGGTAATTTGAGTGATAATAGCCTTAATTTGGACTTTTCTAGGTCAAATTAGAACTAGACATTAAGCCATTTTACTATTCTTTTTTTCAAACACTTGATTGTGTGATTACGCATGGAAGTTGATGGAGAGAATATAAAAATCACACTCTGCTGTTTCTTATGCAAGTCCAGATGCTTGTGATTACTTGCTATGTCTTAATAACCTCCTCAAAAAAAAGAATAGTCTGTCAATAAGGTGTTAAAATAGCATAATTAGGATTACAGTATTTAGTGTAAGCTGGGACATTCATTCCTGTAACAATAGTTGTAATAATGGACACACTTAAATAGAAGAGGACAATTCCATCCACTTACAGAGCAAAAACTAGCAGCAGATTATCATCATTGAGGAACTATATTATTGTACTCAATAGGATAATTGTCAAGTCCATTATTTTTTTCCCTTGGCTTGTGTGAAGAAGACATCCTTCATATTTCAGGAACACTGAAGAAAGTTAAATGTAAAACTTAGTTTCCACCGTAACAGTAAATTTAATACCATATATCATAACATGACTTTAGTGTCATACAGGTTAAGACAAGCCTGGCAATACTGGTTCATTTAAGCCATTTGTGATACTGTTTCTCAGCCTGGAAAAACACCTCAGGTAACCTCCAACATATCGTTTTCATCAAGCACTTCTGTTTCCTTGAAGCTGACAGGCCTCCCGGACATCCCCATCTTAGAGTTTCATTATTACTACAAGCCTGATTGACAGCAAGTCAGTAGATACAGCTTCAATGATTGTCACCAGTGACAATATGTCAGCACTTCTCCCCATAGATTTGCATGTGATTGATTTGGCAAAACAATAATTATTTCTTTTTATCCAAAAGTCTTCTTAGTATTGTATAGTTACAACATGAAATAAAAAGAAAAAGATAATGCTAAAGGAGAAGAATTCCTCGAGGAAACACCATTAGGATTGTTCATTGTTTCCCTCCATTTACTATATCAGTTATAAACAAGAAGACAAGTGGTATAACAGAAAAGTTAGGAAGTTTCTTAAACTCAGTATTACATTGAATTAACTGTGACTAAGAATTGAATCTTTCTCTATTTTATCAATGATGTTTACAGAAATCAAACATACACCTTATCCATAAGGAATACACTCATCTAAAAATCTAAAAAATTTTGGAACGTTTGATACTGTCCATAAGGTTAACTAACCATCAATAGCTTAAGAAATTGTGAAAAAAAAGAAGTGGAAATTAAGGTTGTTGCTCTGAAGAGATACAGGGGTTGGACAAAATAATGGAAACACCTGGAAACATCAACAAAAGTCAGTTTAATATGGTGTAGGTCCACCTTTTGTGGCGATTACAGCCTCAATACTTCGAGGTATGGATTCATACAAGGTGTGAATTGTTTCCAAAGGAATTTTAGCCCATTCTGCAGTTAAACCACCCTCGAGTTCTTTGAGCGTCGATGGTGGCAGAAATCGATGTCTAACTTGAATCTCTAAAATCGACCATAAATGCTCAATAATGTTGAGGTCTGGGGATTGTGGGCACCAGATGAGATGCTCAACTTCATTAGAATGTTCCTTAAGCCATGCTTTAACGATTCTATCTGTATGAATTGGTGCATTATCATCCTGAAAGATGGCGTTCCCCTCCGGGAACAATGCTTGAACCATGGGGTGCACTTGGTCACCCAAAATGCCTAAATAATCTCGGCTGTTAATTTTTCCATGAAGGGATGTCATTGGAGCGGCGGATCTCCATGAAATAGCACCCCAGATCATCACAGAACCTCCGCCATGTTTTACAGTTGGGAGAAGGCAGTCTGGATGAAATGCTTCTTTCGGCTGTCTCCAAACGTACACTTGGCTGGAGGTCGGAAAAAGGGTAAACGATGATTCGTCTAAGAATATCACGTTTCCACTGCTCGAGGGACCAATTCTGGAGGTTTCTACACCACTCTAAACGCTTGGACACATTTGTCATTGAGAGCAGCGGTTTTCTAATTGCAGCTCTTCCGTGGAATCCAGATTTGTGCAGCTCCCGACTAAACGTTTTCGTGGAAACTGGGTTCTGTAGGTGTTCATTGAGCTCAGCAGTGATTTTTGGAACCGTGGTCTTGCGATGCTCTCTCACAATTCGCTTTAGAGTCTGACGGTCTCTCTCAGTCAACTTCGACTTACGACCGCACCTGTGCTTTGCTGCGGACGTTTTTCTTTCTCTTTCAAATGCAGTCATTACTTTGGAGACAGTACCTCTTGACAAGCCAAGCATTCGGGCACTTTCTGTTACACTAGCGCCTGCCATACGAGCACCAACAATTTGGCCTCTTTGAAAATCCGAGAGGTCTGCCATTGGTATCAGGTTCTCATCAATGTTCTTACAATTCTGCAAAACAAACAGTTAATTTACATACACATATCACATAACACAAATAATCAACTACAAAACATTAACAAATGTCACGGTTTGCATGTGTATAACATGTTTAAAGACTATTATGCCAAAACGTTGGGTGTTTCCATTATTTTGTTCAACCCCTGCATGTTTTCAGATATGTATAAAGAGAACTGGTCAAGTCCAATGTGCACCCTGAACCACGAGCAGTTGTTGTCATTGTTTTTGTCAGAGTAAATTGGATGGAACTCGGATGACACTCGAGCGATGTTTTACACACAAAAATAGACTTGAATGGGTGTGTGTGATCTGATATATGCAGCCAATTGCAGCATACTGAAATTTTTGTTCTCATGCTAAATTTGCCACGTAGCCTAACATTGGACCGAATGTTGTCTGATAAAACTTTGGGCAGCACTCGTTAGATGTACCCCCTCTTGTGAGTGAGCCTATATGAGACAAGTCAAGAGATGCTGCAAACCACAGTATCCCATTTAGAACATGAAGGCAACTCAAAGTAACACACAGCAACATGCAGCGTGCAGTTTTCATAATGCTAAGCAGCTCCTGGGACAGTTTAGAGAAATTGTCATACTACTAGTTCCATGACTAAATCAATGTAATGCCAAACTGTTAGTGTCCCTGAAATAAAAACTAGAGGGATCTGGCTACTGCACATCATAATTCTGAAATAAATAAGGAATAACGTTTGGAACTCCATTCTATGTCTGAACTGGGTGCAAAAACCTAAAAAAACAACACTATATGGAGATAAGGTATGTACACCAGTGACTATGCAAGGGGAATGCATGTAATAGCAAAAAACTGCTGTGTGAATACTGACATGAAAAATTCATAGCTATATGTAAGAATGAAATGTGAAAAATGGAACCTGCATTACTGCCATGAATATATGAATAAAGAGAAATTTAGCTACTGAATTGATCAATGCAATAGAGCCCCAACACTACGCCAAAGTATTTCTCTACGTTGGGGTCCCTAGCTTGTGTGTGTCCTCTCATGCAGCTAAAAAACTTACCGTGTATGGGAAGCTGAGACCCAGGCTATATATACGTATCATGTGGATTGGCAATAGGTGTGAGTAGGGTGGGTTCACAAACGAAAAACTACTAACAAATAAGGAATAACGTTTGGAACACCATTCTATGTCTGAACTGGGTGCAAAAACCTAAAAAAATCACTATATGCAGATAAGGTATGCACACCAGTGACTATGCAAGGGGAATACATGTAATAGCAGAAACTGCTGTGTGAATACTGACATGAAAAATTCAATAGCTATATGTAAGAATGAAATGTGAAAAATGGAACCTGCATTACTGCAAGTATGAAGCGCTTGCTCCTACCCCCTTGCGCTGGATTCTGGTCCCCATACATTATATGGGGACCGGCTTGTGGCCACATACCAGGGATCAATCCCCCGCTGACCCCGAGTCGGCGGAGGATTGTTTTGTGAGTCCTCCCATCACTAGTGAGAAATGCAAGGACAAAATGCAAAAAGAATGAACATGCTGCAGTTTATTTGTCAGACGTTTGACAAATAAACTGCAGACAAAAAAACTACAACGTGAGCACAACAAATATGAATTCTAATAGACTTTGCTGGAAAGTCAAAAGTGAGAACTTTCTGACAACAAAACTGCACTAAACAACGTAGTGTGCACAAGTAGCGTAAAACTTGGTATATGACATCTAGAGAGATGAGTGGACCTGTGGAAGTTAGAGTTCTGCAGGTTAAGCCCGACTTTAGATAAAACTCTGTTCTTGAGCTGAAACTGAACTCAACCTCATTGGAAGTTAAGAATTGGGCAGTTCCGCTCGCTGCCCACATACAGTTTCTAAGGGAGGGAGGGCAGAGCTTTTTTTTTTTTGTACACACTACATCTGATAACACGATGCTCCCTAGAATGGTCTGGATATGTAAAGCTCCCTGACTCCAAACTCAAACACTAATTTTTATGGAAAATGTGTGTTCCGTACAAACACCAAACTTTAAAGTTTGAGTCCGCTAATCTCTAGTAACATCCAATTTCACTTGCAGTACTGAGTCATTTCACCAAAGTGTCCCAGAAGCTGTTTTTCAACATGACAAAGCAAGACTGCATGGTGCTTGTCCTGCTGTGGTTTGCTGCATCTTCATCTCTGGACATAATCTTCTATCAAGCACACTTGGGATGTTATTGGGCAATAATTGCAAAAGAATCTCCCAGCAGTGTATCCTGCTGATATGTATGTCCAAGGGCATCCAGTGTGGCTGGACAATCCTAAGAGAACCAATAATAACCTCACTGATAGCAGCCAAGGTGTCATTGCATATATTTCCGAGTATTGTTCTCTTATTTGATACTAGAGATGAGCGAACCGGTCGCGGTTCGGCTCGAGTTCGGTTCGCCGAACGGAGGTCTCGTTCGAGTTCGGTTCGTCGAACGTTCGACGAACCGAACTCGAACCGCATAGGAAACAATGGGAAGCAATCACAAACACATAAAAAACACCTAGAAAACACCCTCAAAGGTGTCCAAAAGGTGACAAACAACTCACAACACAACACAAACACATGGGAAAGTGAGAAGGACATATACTCATGCAAAAATAAAAGAGCTGGACAAGGAAAAAGAGAAGGAGACACAGATATAGGCATGGCACGCCCTTCTAAAATCATGTAAAACACCACAAGGTGACTCCAAGCGGAGTCTCCCTTTTTTTTCCAAAAATTGGGCCCCACACACACCCACCCCTTCAATGGCAGCACTTGTGCCCCAGTTGTACACTTCACAACTAGATTTGCATCAAGCACATTCAAAAATACGCCATACTTAACCGTCCCCAGGATGACACCGGGGTAGGTAGCAAAGTCTTTGCTGAACCATGACTTGTTCATCTTGGCTCCTTTTAAAAAACACAGCAAGCAAGGGTTACTCCAAGCGGAGTCTCCCTTTTTTCCAATAATTGGGCCCCACACACACCCACCCCTTCAGTGGCAGCACTTGTGCCCCAGTTGTACACTTCACAGCTAGATTTGCATCAAGCACATTCAAAAATACGCCATAATTAACCGTCCCCAGGATGACCCCGGGGTAGGTAACAAAGTCTTTCCTGATCCCAGCTCTGTGCATCTTGGATCATTTTTAAAAACAATGTAAGCAAGGGTTACTCCAAGCGGAGTGTCCCTTTTTTCCAAAAATTGGGCCACACAGACACTCACCCCTTCAGTGGCAGCACTTGTGCCCCAGTTGTACACTTCACAGCTAGATTTGCATCAAGCACATTCCAAAATACGCCATACTTAACCGTCACCAGGATGACAACGGGGTAAGTAGCAAGTCTTTCCTGATCCAAGCTCTGTTCATCTTGGATCATTTTTAAAAACAATGTAAGCAAGGGTTACTCCAAGCGGAGTCTCCCTTTTTTTCCAAAAATTGGGCCACACAGACACTAACCCCTTCAGTGGCAGCACTTGTGCCCTAGTTATACATTTCACAGGTAGATTTGCATCAAGCACATTCAAAAATACGCCATACTTAACCTTCCCCAGGATGACACCGGGGTAGGTAGCAAAGTCTTTGCTGAACCATGACTTGTTCATCTTGGCTCCTTTTAAAAAACAAAGCAAGCAAGGGTTACTCCAAGCGGAGTCTCCCTTTTTTTCCAAAAATTGGGCCCCACACACACCCACCCCTTCAGTGGCAGCACTTGTGCCCCAGTTGTACACTTCACAGCTAGATTTGCATCAAGCACATTCAAAAATACGCCATACTTAACCGTCCCCAGGATGACACCGGGGTAGGTAGCAAAGTCTTTGCTGAACCATGACTTGTTCATCTTGGCTCCTTTTAAAAAACACAGCAAACAAGGGTTACTCCAAGCAGAGTCTCCCTTTTTTTCCAAAAATTGGGCCCCACACACACCCACCCCTTCAGTGGCAGCACTTGTGCCCCAGTTGTACACTTCACAGCTAGATTTGCATCAAGCACATTCAAAAATACGCCATACTTAACCGTCCCCAGGATGACCCCGGGGTAGGTAGCAAAGTCTTTCCTGATCCCAGCTCTGTGCATCTTGGATCATTTTTAAAAACAATGTAAGCAAGGGTTACTCCAAGCGGAGTCTCCATTTTTTTCCAAAAATTGGGCCACACAGACACTAACCTCTTCAGTGGCAGCACTTGTGCCCTAGTTGTACACTTCACAGGTAGATTTGCATCAAGCACATTCAAAAATACGCCATACTTAACCGTCCCCAGGATGACACCGGGTAGGTAGCAAAGTCTTTGCTGAACCATGACTTGTTCATCTTGGCTCCTTTTAAAAAACAAAGCAAGCAAGGGTTACTCCAAGCGGAGTCTCCCTTTTTTTCCAAAAATTGGGCCCCACACACACCCACCCCTTCAGTGGCAGCACTTGTGCCCCAGTTGTACACTTCACAGCTAGATTTGCATCAAGCACATTCAAAAATACGCCATACTTAACCGTCCCCAGGATGACACCGGGGTAGGTAGCAAAGTCTTTGCTGAACCATGACTTATTCATCTTGGCTTCTATTAAAAAACACAGCAAGCAAGGGTTACTCCAAGCGGAGTCTCCCTTTTTTCCAAAAATTGGGCCACACACACACCCACCCCTTCAGTGGCAGCACTTGTGCCCCAGTTGTACACTTCACAGCTAGATTTGCATCAATCACATTCAAAAATACGCCATACTTAACCGTCCCCAGGATGACCCCGGGGTAGGTAGCAAAGTCTTTCCTGATCCCAGCTCTGTGCATCTTGGATCATTTTTAAAAACAATGTAAGCAAGGGTTACTCCAAGCGGAGTCTCCCTTTTTTTCCAAAAATTGGGCCACACAGACACTCACCCCTTCAGTGGCAGCACTTGTGCCCTAGTTGTACACTTCACAGCTAGATCTGCATCAAGCACATTCAAAATACACAAGCATTTACTCTCCCCAGGATGACACAGGGGTAGTAAATTCCTTGTGGATCCATGACTTGTTAATTTTGATGAACGTTAGTCTGTCCACATTGTCACTGGACAGACGCGTGCGCTTATCTGTTAGCACACACCCTGCAGCACTGAAGACACGTTCAGAGACAACGCTGGCAGCTGGACACGACAAAATCTCCAAGGCGTGAGTGGAGAGCTCTGGCCATTTTTCAAGATTTGAAGCCCAAAATGAGCAAGGCTCCATTTGCAAAGTCATGGCATCGATGTTCATTTGGAGATACTCCTGTATCATCCTCTCCAGCCGTTGACTATGTGTCAGACTTGTTGTCTCTGGTGGCCTTGCAAAGGAGGGTCTAAAAAAATTATGAAAAGATTCAATAAAATTGCTCTTACCAGCACCAGATACGGTGCTACTGGTACGGGTAGACTGTTGAAGATGACGAGACCATCCCATGTTTGTCAAGTTACAACTGGGAGATTCACTCCCTGCACCACGGTTGTTTGGTGGAAAAGCCGAGCTAAGATCGAGTAACAGCTTTTGCTGATACTCCTGCATACGTGCGTCCCTTTCTATGGCTGGAATTATGTCACAAAATTTGGACTTGTACCGGGGATCTAATAGTGTGGCAAGCCAGTAGTCATCATCACTTCTAATTTTGACAATACGAGGGTCATGTTGGAGGTAGTGCAGCAAGAATGCACTCATGTGTCTTGCGCAGCCATGCGGACCAAGTCCACGCTGTGTTTGTGGCATAGAGGTGCTAACCGTTCTTTCTTCCTCTGACATCTCCCCCCAACCTCTTTCAACTGAAATTTGACCAAGGTCTCCCTCATCCGCTGAGTCTTCCATGTCCATGGACAGTTCGTCCTCCATTTCTTCATGTTCTCCTGCACCTTCCTCAACATTTCGCCTGCTACCATGCGCCCTTGTTGATCCATGTCCCCCATGGTCCCATGCCTGCCGCGTTGGTGATGATGAACATCTGGACCTTGGTGATGTTGTTGTGTCTTGCGCATATGAATCCTCCTGTAGTTCCTCCCCTTTCTGTTGTCCCACCCCCTGACTCCGAATAGTGTTTAGCGTGTGCTCCAGCATGTAAATGACTGGAATTGTCATGCTGATAATGGCATTGTCAGCGCTAAACATATTCGTCGCCATGTCGAAACTGTGCAGAAGGGTGCATAGGTCCTTGATCTGAGACCACTCCATCAGGGTGATCTGCCCCACCTCTGCATCTCGTTGGCCCAGGATTTACGTCATGACATATTGCACCAGGGCTCGGCGCTGCTGCCACAGTCGCTGTAACATGTAGAGAGTCGAATTCCAGCGTGTCGCCACATCGCATTTCAGGCGATGAACCGGCAGGCCGAAAGACTTCTGGAGCGATGCAAGTCGCTCAGCTGCGGCGGTTGAACGGCGGAAGTGAGCAGACAGTTTTCGTGCCCTGGTCAGAAGGCCATCTAGGCCAGGATAGTGTGTTAAAAATTGCTGAACAACAAGGTTCAACACGTGAGCCATACAAGGCACGTGTGTCACCTTGCCCAGGCGAAGGGCTGCACCCAGGTTTGCAGCATTGTCGCACACGGCCTTACCAGGCTGCAGGTTGAATGGAGACAACCATTTATTAAACTCAGTCTCCAGAGCTGCCCACAACTCAGCCGGCGTGTGACTCCTATTCCCAAGACATGTCAAGCTAAAGACCGCCTGATGCCGTTGCGCTCTGCTGCCAGCATAGTAATGAGGGGTGCGTGATTCCTTCTGCACAGTGAGAATGCTGGTGGCCTTACCAGGCAGGCTTGGGGCGGAGGTGGAGGACCCAGATGAGGTGGAGGAGGCAGAAGCAGTGGCAGAACTTGGACAGACAGAGGATTGACACACAAGTCGTGGGGACGGCAAGACTTCTGCAGCAGACCCTTCACCATCTATCACCATAGTTACCCAGTGCCCAGTCAGCGACATGTAACGTCCCTGTCCATGCTTACTGGTCCAAGTATCGGTGGTGAAATGCACCCGTTCATACACAGAGTTTCTCAAGGAAGCAGTGATGTTGTGTGCGACATGCTGGTGTAGCGCGGGCACACCTTTCTTAGAGAAGTAGTGGCGACTGGGCATCTGGTACTGGGGCACAGCGACAGACATAAGGTCTCTAAAATCCTGTGTGTCCACCAGGCGGAAAGGCAGCATTTCGGTAGCCAAGAGCTTACAGAGGGATAAAGTCAACCTCTTAGCTTTGTCATGGGTCGCAGGAAATGGCCTTTTATTTGACCACATCTGAGGGACAGAGATCTGGCTGCTGTGTGTAGACGGTGTTGAGTAGGGTGTCCCTGGAAAAATGCAGGTTTGTGAGGAATGTGCAGGCGGAGATATGATGTTGCCTTCATCCAACGTTGGTGCTATCGATGTCTGAGAGAGCTGTACACACGCACTTGTTTCCCCTTCCAAACCAACTGACGACCTACCAAGCAAACTGCCTGTTGCGGTTACAGTGGTGGAAGTTGTGCGTGTAAAATCAGGTGTGACAGCTGTCCCCACAGTCCTAGAAGACGAAGAGCGCACGGATGCACTGGAAGGGGCAGGCGTGGATGGTTCGCTCCGCTAGGCCGCATTGCAGCATGGTGAGCTTCCCACTGGGACATATGATATTTATTCATGTGACGATTCATGGAAGAAGTTGTCAAACTGCTGAGGTTTCGCCCTCTACTAACAGAATCACGACAAATTTTACAGATCACATAATTTGGGCGATCTTTTGTTATGTCAAAAAAGGACCAGGCTAGGCAAGGCTTAGAGGGCATGCGACCTGCTGATCCACCCCGACTAGTGCTCAGAGGCACAGTGGTGGCTGAGGATGCAGTTGTAGACGTGCTACCAGTACTCCGACTCTGTCCAGGAAGGCGCAAGGTAACTTCGTCATCAGTTGCATCCTCTTCCACCGTCTCTGTTGACCTCCTCGAGGGCCTGACTGTGGGTTGATAGTAGGTGGGATCTAGAACTTCCTCATCAATTGTTGTGTTTGCACTTTCCTCACCCTCAGACCAAGCCTCTTCTTGCCCTGACCGAAAATTTAAGTTGTCATCCCAATCTGGTATCTGCGTCTCATCATCATCAGTATGTTCTTCATTGTCTATAACAACAGGTGTTACAGTTTGTGAAAAAGGGTCAACATTATGCTCAGAAACTTGGTCCTCACGGCCTGAATCAGAGTCACAAAGGTTCTGGGCATCACTGCAGACCATTTCCTGGTGTGTACTCACTGTAGCTTGGGAGCAGACCTCTGATTCCCAGGCTATAGTGTGACTGAACAGCTCTGCAGACTCAGCCATCTCAGTTCCACCATACTGTGCAGGGCGGATGGAGACTTCAGAGCTGGGAGAAAGCAAGTTTGATTGGGATGACAACTCAGAGGACTGGTGTTTTTTGGATGCGGTAGTTGAGGTGGCGGAGAGAGCACTTGTTGGAGCACTTGAGATCCATTCAAGCATTTTCCTTTTTTGGCCATCATCTACCTTTGTTCCAGTTGTTCGTGTCCGTAAAAAAGGGAGCACATCGGATTGTCCACGGTAAGTAGTAGACATCTTACTTTTGCTGGAAGATAGTCTATCTTCAGCAGATGTTAATTGAGCTTTGCCACCTTCCGCACGGACAAACCCTTTTTTTCCTTTTCCAACACGCCTCTTCCCCTTTCCACCAGCATCTGTCATTTTGCCACTCATTTTGATTGCGACAAGATTGTGCACTTAAAATGTGGTAGTAAAAATTGAGAGGTGGTGTAGATTGCAGCGGTGGTCTATCTTTATAAACAGCAGAATAAACAACAATAATTATCACTGACAATGCAACTATGGCCCTTAAACTGGCAGCATAGTTTGTTAGTATAATGGCTTAGTAACAATGAGTTTGAGTGTACAATGCAGAGGTGATGCACATAGATTTGCACCAGTGGGACACTAATGGAAGTCCAACAGCCACTTTTAGCATGCCACTAAGTTTACTCAGTGTTTGCTAGTATAATGGCTTAGTAACAATGAGTTTGAGTGTGCAATGCAGAGGTGCTGCATATAGATTTGCACCAGTGGGACACTAATGGAAGTCCAACAGCCACTTTTAGGATGCCACTAAGTTTACTCAGTGTTTGCTAGTATAATGGCTTAGTAACAATGAGTTTGAGTGTGCAATGCAGAGGTGATGCACATAGATTTGCACCAGTGGGACACTAATGGAAGTTCAACAGCCACTTTTAGGATGCCACTAAGTTTACTCAGTGTTTGCTAGTATAATGGCTTAGTAACAATGAGTTTGAGTGTGCAATGCAGAGGTGATGCACATAGATTTGCACCAGTGGGACACTAATGGAAGTCCAACAGACACTTTTAGGATGCCACTAAGTTTACTCAGTGTTTGTTAGCATAATGGCTTAGTAACAATGAGTTTGAGTGGGCAATGCAGAGGTGATGCACATAGATTTGCACCAGTGGGACACTAATGGAAGTTCAACAGCCACTTTTAGGATGCCACTAAGTTTACTCAGTGTTTGCTAGTATAATGGCTTAGTAACAATGAGTTTGAGTGTGCAATGCAGAGGTGATGCACATAGATTTGCACCAGTGGGACACTAATGGAAGTCCAACAGCCACTTTTAGGATGCCACTAAGTTTACTCAGTGTTTGCTAGTATAATGGCTTAGTAACAATGAGTTTGAGTGTGCAATGCAGAGGTGCTGCACATAGATTTGCACCAGTGGGACACTAATGGAATTCCAACAGCCACTTTCAGGATGCCACTAAGTTTACTCAGTGTTTGCTAGTATAATGGCTTAGTAACAATGAGTTTGAGTGTGCAATGCAGAGGTGCTGCACATAGATTTGCACCAGTGGGACACTAATGGAATTCCAACAGCCACTTTCAGGATGCCACTAAGTTTACTCAGTGTTTGCTAGTATAATGGCTTAGTAACAATGAGTTTGAGTGTGCAATGCAGAGGTGCTGCACATGTGAAGCCCCACAGGTGCAGTGTCGGTGCATTACCTTCAGGGACTCCACGTAGCTGGATCTGGTCACAGGTAGGAGATCTTCTTCTTGTCGTGACGCCACTCTCAGTATTGCGGTCAGTGGGGACCGCCACTGCAGGTTGAGGGTCGCCTGGGGCTGATGGTATGTGCAGTTGGTTGGAATGGCCTCCTGAGAGTGAGGCAAGCCCCAGGGCCCGGTGTAGATGCATAGTACTACAAGTCGCAGAATGACTCACACAGGCAGAACTGTCTTTCAAGGGCTTTACTCACATTTGATGGCAGGGTGAGTAGCCCGGGCGTAGCTGAGATGAACCAGGTGGGAACCAGGTATCCTTCAGGCTGACTTTATGAGGGTGACTACCAACTCGCCTTCCTTAGCCCTTGGTGGTTTGGGGTGACCCCGACTTTGAGTCCCGATGGGGGTCACCCAGGGAAGATGCTGCAGCCTCTCTCCCCTTCGTTCGCCGTGTGCTTGTCGCCTGGGCCAGATCACTCCAGCTTCTTGCCTCCTGTGAGCTATGGGCCCTAACTGTGGCTACGTGGCTGCGGCTTTTGTGGTGTTGTGGCGTGGGCTTTGAGAGCCCCACACCGGCAGGTTTAGCAAAAGAAAGCTGAATCTATCTCCGCTTCGGGATCTGCCGCCCGTTTGGGCCTGGTGCTCTCTAGCAGTCTCCTTACTTCCCACTCCGTGCTCTTCTCTCTAGCTGAGATGGGTTTCGGGTAGCACTCCTAGTTGACCATTCTCCCCCGTCAGTAGCCACTGCGCGGGCGCTGTTAGACAGCAACAGCCCCACAGGTCTGCTCCTCACTGAGCCCTATGGAGTTCTGCTCTAACTGACTCACTGCCCCTCCTCTCCTGTTCTTGCCTACGCCACCTAGCAACCAGACTCTCTTACCACACCCCTTGAGAGGAGATGGAGGCTTTTGGCCCCCTCCACTATTCCAGTGAAGGTCAAGGCTTTTCCCCCTCCTGGGATCCCCAGGGGTCCTCTCATGGGTACATGTGTGAGAGCTGATTACTATGCGCCTGTGTACCACACCCCTGTCAGCCTTCTGGATTACCTGTATTGTACTGTCCCCAGCATGGGTGCAGTACTCAGTGGTGCCTGACCAGGTCAGGGGCGCCACACACATATATTTGCACCAGTGGGACACTAATGGAAGTCCAACAGCCACTTTTAGGATGCCACTAAGTTTACTCAGTGTTTGCTAGTATAATGGCTTAGTAACAATGAGTTTGAGTGTGCAATGCAGAGGTGCTGCACATAGATTTGCATCAGTGGGACACTAATGGAATTCCAACAGCCACTTTCAGGATGCCACTAAGTTTACTCAGTGTTTGCTAGTATAATGGCTTAGTAACAATGAGTTTGAGTGTGCAATGCAGAGGTGCTGCACATAGATTTGCACCAGTGGGACACTAATGGAATTCCAACAGCCACTTTCAGGATGCCACTAAGTTTACTCAGTGTTTGCTAGTATAATGGCTTAGTAACAATGAGTTTGAGTGTGCAATACAGAGGTGCTGCACATATATTTGCACCAGTGGGACACTAATGGAAGTCCAACAGCCACTTTTAGGATGCCACTAAGTTTACTCAGTGTTTGCTAGTATAATGGCTTAGTAACAATGAGCTTGAGTGTGCAAAGGGCAGGAGGGTACAGTGGCAGGGTTGTGGGTCTGGGTAGAGGAAAGGAAGCCTCCCTTTCTATCCCTCCTAATGGGGAAATGCAGCGAGGAAATCCCTGACCTTAGCTACACAGACGCTGTCATCTTGTGTAGCTGTTAAAATCTGTTTTCACGGACCTGACTGTCACCTATGGCTCTGACCCTGCTGGTATTAGCCCTTAAAAGGACTAATAGAAACTTCTATCCCTATTCTGTATAGCGCTGTGTATAGAGCATACACATCAGTATCGGAGACAGGAGCTACGCCAGCGGTGACTGACACCAAGACACAGAAGGCAGATAATGGCGAGCTGGAGGAAAATGTCTGTTTTTATAATGCAGGGACATGTGACATGGACATCCTATCACACATGACGTTGCTTCTCTGGCTAAAAGTCCACTTAGATGTGTGTGTGTCTGGGATTGGCTGACATGCTGGCCCGCCCCACTACACGCGCGCGCTTAGGAAAGGAAGACAAGGAAAAAAAAAAAATGGCGATCGCCATTATCCAAACAGCAGTGATCTGAATGCGCTGTTCCCGCACACTATACGCTGAAATTTCATAATAGTGTTAGTCACAGAGTGACTTACACTATTACAGCGGAAAGCCAGCTAGTAATTAGCTTGTCTTTTTGCTGCTAGAACCATTCTCGAACGTATCTAGAACTATCGAGCTTTAGCAAAAAGCTCGAGTTCTAGTTCGATCTAGAACAGCCCCCAAAATCACTCGAGCCGCGAACTGGAGAACCTCGAACCACGAACCGCGCTCAACTCTACTTGATACTAAATAAATCTATATTTTTTTCAACATTTTGTTTAACTGTTAATCTGCAGGTTACTAGTGTTACAATGCTTTCTACAAACCTAATTTAAAGTGTTGTTAGGCTATGTGCGCACGTTGTGTAGTGTCCATGCTGAAAAATCTGCAGTGATTTGGCAGTGGATGTGCTTTTCAAATCGCTGCAGAAACACTGCATAATGGATGCAGTGTGTCTGCATAATAGATGCCGATTTCATGCGCTCTGGATGCTGCCTCTCCCATAGACAGAGTAGGAGCAGCATCCAAAGCGCACAAAATAAGTGACATGTTAATTTTTTGAGCACAGCAATTTAAATCAAAATTTCAGCATGCAAATCGCTGCACTCTCAAACGCAACGTGCGGATGGATTATGCACAATCTTCATAGATTGTGCTGGGGATGCAGGACACATGTGCTTACGTTGCAGTGCAATATGCAGCGTAAACGCATGAAATCACGCAATGTCCGCACATAGTCTAACGCTGTGAAAATTTACAAGTCATAGTGGCATGTATAATGTAGCTACAGTCATCTCTCACAGCTTTGTGAGCACTAGCTATAGACATGCCTTGGCACTTTGATTGCCAGCTTGTTTTACACAGAGGCACTGCGGATTGAGCTGTCAATCAAAGTGTTGGAGAATACTTACAGTCATCTCTCACTGTGTAATGTATGGTAACTGTAGCTATTTTAGTCATGCCTCTTTGACTGAAAGCCGATGTCTCCTGGGATGAATAAAGTTAATTTTCTCCCAGCAGCTGCACTTTCAGTTAGGCGACTGGACAGCATTGTAACACTACTTCCCTGCAAACAAAAGGGAACCTGACAGATGGCCCATGCCATGCCTTCCAATCCACAAGCATTTGTATATTTCCTACTACATACTGTCACGGTTTCCCTTCCCCGTCCACATGGCCAGGGGGTGGAGCCTTCTCCTGGGCCTCACTTCCGGAGCTGGAATGCTTTAAATACTGTCATCAACGGTGAACCAACGCCGGCTATAAGCTTAGCGCTGCTTTGCCTGTGATTGCTGGTCCCTGTATGTGTGATCCTGATCCGTTCCGTCTCTGTGCCCTAAGCCTCTGCCTGTGTTCTGTCCCCTAGTCGTTCTGCCATTCCTCTGTCCCACCTCGTTCCTTCCCACAATAGCCCCGGTTGTTTCCCCCTCTCCTACCTCCCCACTCGGTTGTTTCCTCTGGTACTGACCTCGGCCTGATCTCGACTCCTTCTCTGCTAGTTCCTCCGGTCTTCTTGCTGCCCGTACTGTGTATGACCTGGACCCGTCTGACCATCCCTCGCATGCCCCACAGCTTCAGCTGTCCGGCTGATGCTTGCAGACACTGCATCAGCACAGACTGGGAGTTCCTCTCCTTTCTCATTCAGCTCTGTGTAGTGTCTTTCCCTAGAGGACTCCAGCTCTCCCTGCTGGCAGACTGACACATACCCTGCCTAATGAGGCCTTTATTGTGTTTGACACTTAAACACATGTTTTAAAAAAAAGTCTTATAAAATCCATTTTTCATAATTAGCCTTACTTGTTGATGGAGCATTTGTTTCCCCATACTAGTCGTCGTACTCGGCATA
This sequence comes from Anomaloglossus baeobatrachus, assembly GCF_048569485.1. NCBI lineage: Eukaryota > Metazoa > Chordata > Amphibia > Anura > Aromobatidae > Anomaloglossus > Anomaloglossus baeobatrachus. The sequence continues at coordinate 229,483,130 of NC_134353.1, read as the reverse complement.
TTATTACACCACTAGAGGTGTAATAACAAGCTTTGCAAAGGCCAGTGTGAAGCCCCACAGGTGTAGTGTCAGTGTCGGTGCATTACCTTCAGGGACTCCACGTTGCTGGATCTCCGTCACTGGTAGGAAATCTTCTTGTTTGATCGTGACGCCACTCTCAGTATTGCGGTCAGTGGGGACCGCCACTGCAGGTTAGGGGACGCCTGGGGCTGATGGTGGGTGCAGTCGGATGTAGTAGCCTCCTGAGAGTGAGGCAAGCCCCAGGGCCCGGTGTAGGTTTGTAGTACCACCAGTCGCAGAATAACCACACAGGCAGGAATGTCTTTCAAGGGCTTTACTCACATTTGATGGCAGGGTGAGTAACCCGGGCGTAGCTGGGATGAACCAGATGGGAACCAGGTATCCTTCAGGCTGACTTTATGAGGGTGACTACTGACTCGCCTTCCTTAGCCCTTGGTGGTTTGGGGTGACCCCGACTTTGAGTCCCTATGGGGGTCACCCAGGGAAGATGCTCCAAGCCTCTCTCCCCTTCTTGTTTCGCCGTGTGCTTGTTCCCCGGACCAGGCCACTCCAGCCTCTTGCCTCCTATGACCTATGGGCCCTAACTTGTGGTTACGTGGCTGCGGCTTTTGTAGTGTTGTGGTGTGGGCTTTAAGAGCCCCACACCGGCAGGTTTAGCAGAAGAAAGTTGAATCTATCCCCGCTTCGGGATCTGCCGCCCGGTTGGGCCTGGTGCTCTCTAGCAGTCTCCTTACTTCCCACTCCGTGCACTCTCTAGCTGAAGCTGGCTTTCAGGCAGCACTCCTAGTTGACCGTTCTCCCCCGTCTGTAGCCACTGCGCGGGCGCTGTTAGACAGCAACAGCCCCACAGGTCTGCTCCTCACTGAGCCCTATGGAGTTCTGCTCTAACTGACTCACTGCCCCTCCTCTCCTGTTCTTGCCTACGCCACCTAGCAACCAGACTCTCCACCACACCCCTTGAGAGGAGATGGAGGCTCTACCCCCTCCACTATTCCAGTGAAGGTGAAGGCTTGCCCCCTCCTGGGATCCCCAGGGGTCCTCTCATGGGTACATGTGTGAGACCTGGTCACTATGCGCCTGTGTTCCACACCCCAGTCAGCCTTCTGGATTACCTGTATTGTACTGTCCCCAGCATGGGTGCAGTACTCAGTGGTGCCTGACCAGGTCAGGGGCGCCACATTCCCCCTTAGTTATCACCAGCACGTCCTCGGGCTGCAAGACAACATTTTAAAATGCATAAAACATTAAAACATGTAAAACATTTTTAAAACCACCAGGTATCAGACATCACCACCCTCCACCCACAAGTCCGTTAACCCACCCAAAACCCTCTCAGGAGGCAGGTCACCGGTCCTGTTGGTAACCAGGTCTGGGCCATCCGTTTCCCCAGACCTTTCCTCCAATCTTCCTCTCCCGTTGGCCGCGACTTCAGCCACTTCTGGCAGGATGTAGAGGCGGCTTACATGGGCTGGTGGTTTCAGGGTATACCTGGCCTGGTGGATCCGCGCCGTCAGCCTCTTCTGGCAGGATGCAGAGGCGGCCTCCACAGTTGGTGCTGACCAGGTACCCTCTTTGTGGTGGTGAGCCAAGGCCCCATAAACAGGCGTGCTCTCTGGTCGCAGGTGAGCCAAGGCCCTTTTCTACGGACGGGCCCCCCTGGTTGCAGACGAGCCAAGCCCCTAAACAGGCTGGCCCTGGTGGTGGTGCCACTGGTGTAACTATTTACACTGCGAGAGTTTGTGGCTATAGCAAGTTCATAGCCTTAAAGTTTATTTCTCACAATAGTTTTTGTGGGCACATTCTTAAACATAAACGTTGCAAACTTTTCAAAACTTTAACTGGTCAAACAGTAACTTCTCTTCTTACTTTACTTTTACTCCTCCATTTCACCAGGGCGTGGGCATGTAGGGCACCGGCACCTGTGACTTTCTTGCTCTCCGTCGTCGTCCGTGGTTGTTTCATCTGTAGGATCTTTGTCTATGGTTGTTTCATCTGTAGGATCTTTATCTTTCTGTTCTTGGTCTTCGTCTGTTTCTACATCTGGTTCTTTATCTCTGTCTTTTCTTTCTTGTCTTTCTTGTCTTTCTTGCCTTTCTTGTCTGGGACATGGTGCTACGTCTAAGGCATAGTAGCCCCTTTCTCCTTGATGCAAGGTGAACTGTACTAAGTCCCCAATTTTCAAATTTCTGCCTGAATGTCCTCTGGGCAGGTGGGCTTGAACATCTCTCCTGTTAACAAATATCCCCTCCTTGATGCCAGGGGCTACAATGAATCCATAACCACTTTTCAAGTTGAAATCTTCCACTACGCCATAACACAGGGGTCCTCTGGTCTGGGCTTTGGACCTTCTTAGGCACCTTTTCTCCTCCAGGTCTCTGACCGTGACCTCTCTCTGCTCTGGAGACTGTGGTGTTGGAGGATACTTTGTTCTGCTGCGCCGTGTCTTGCGGGCTGGGTTCATGTCTGCGGGCTCCCAGGTGAGGTCTTTGGGCTGATCTTCATCTGCTGACGGTGTCAGGTCTTCCTCATCCCAGCGAGAATAGGGCAGCATCTCTGGCTCTGGGTATGGGTCCACTGCTGGTGGCTCCGGAGTCAGCTCCTCAGCTTCCTGGCCTCCTCTCCCCCTTAGTTCTTCACTGCACTCTGGTTGTGGCAGTGCTGGGGATGGGCTTTCTTCAGCTGGTCTGGGCGGTGGACTCTCTGGCGCAGCTGCAGGGGTTGCCTGAATCTCCTTGGGGGTATACGGAGGGAGCAGGTACCGATCCACCATCTCTTGTGGGAACTGGGCCTCTAGGTCAGCCTTCAGCTTCCAGTATTCAGGGTCCTCTCCTATCAGGGTCTTCCTAGCAGGGACCTCTCTGGACTGGGGAGCGGTGTCTGCTCTGGCCTTGCAGGCCGGGGAAAATAGTGATGCAATCTCTTGGCGGGCCGCGCCCTGTATGGCGGCGGCCTGGTCTTGGCGGACCGCGCCTGGCATGGCGGCGGCCTGGTCTTGGCGGGCCGCGCCTGGCATGGCGGCGGCCTGGTCTTGGCGGGCCGCGCCTTGGATGGCGGCGGCCTGGTCTTGGCGGGCCGCGCCCGGCATGGCGGCGGCCTGGTCTTGGCGGGCCGCGCCTGGCATGGCGGCGGCCTGGATCGGCGTCTCAGCTGCGATGGGATCTGTGCAGGCTGGGCTGGACGTCGCTGCAGCGATCGGAGCTTGGCGGGCCGCACCCGGCGGGGCTGCGGCCTGGTTCAGCACCTCACTTGCGGCGCGGACGAGCGTTGCTGCGGCGGTGGGGTCTCGGCGGGCCGGGCCTAGCAGGGCGGCGGCCTGGGTCAGCGTTACGCCTGCGACGCGGATGAGGGTCGCGGTGGCAGCCGGTTCTTTGCGGGCCGGACTGGGCGTTGCTGCAGGGACCGGGTCTTGGTGGGCCGAGCAGGGCATCGCTGCGGCCGCTGGGGCTTGGAAGGCCGCACCTGGCGTGGCTGCGGCCTGCTTCAGCGTCGCCGCACCGGACGCCTCTTCGGGGACCGCGGGCGTGGCAGCAGGGGTCGGGGCACTTGCGCTGGCCGGGGCATCACTCGACTCACCCACCGGTGGCAGCATCGGGGTCTGCGTCATCGCCGTCCTGTCTGGCACTCGGCGCACGGCTCTCCTTTCATAGGCCCGAACCGCCGCGGTCATCTCCAGCATTTCCATTCGTTCTTCCCGGATCTGCTCCACAACCCGGGTCTCCAGTCGGTCGCAGAACTGGGCCAGCTCCCGATACCACCAGGCAGCGGAGCCCGGTTCTGGATTTCTGCGGTCAGACGCCATTTCTTCTGCGCCCTCTTCTGCACGACTCTCCAGCTGTGGACTCGCCGTTGCCTCTGATAGCAAGCTGTTCAGTTTCTGCTCTGCCTCTTTCAGCAGCTCCTCTCCCAGCAGCAGGCTTCTGGCTCCCTTTCTGTCCCGACGTCTCTGGACGCTTCCGCTTTCTCCATCAGCGAGGTCAGGACTCTGCAGGGGATCTCTGGGTAGCCACACCTCTTCGTGGGCGGTAACTTCTCCCAGCGCGGGCTGCTGTTGTTTTTCAGCGCGCTTTTCATGGTGGCAATATGGCGGCGCTTCCAATTTTTCAAGCGGACCGCCTAGGCACATGGTCACCTGTCTGAACAGGTCTAGTCCTTATCCTGTTCGTGACGCCAGATGTGAAGCCCCACAGGTGTAGTGTCAGTGTCGGTGCATTACCTTCAGGGACTCCACGTTGCTGGATCTCCGTCACTGGTAGGAAATCTTCTTGTTTGATCGTGACGCCACTCTCAGTATTGCGGTCAGTGGGGACCGCCACTGCAGGTTAGGGGACGCCTGGGGCTGATGGTGGGTGCAGTCGGATGTAGTAGCCTCCTGAGAGTGAGGCAAGCCCCAGGGCCCGGTGTAGGTTTGTAGTACCACCAGTCGCAGAATAACCACACAGGCAGGAATGTCTTTCAAGGGCTTTACTCACATTTGATGGCAGGGTGAGTAACCCGGGCGTAGCTGGGATGAACCAGATGGGAACCAGGTATCCTTCAGGCTGACTTTATGAGGGTGACTACTGACTCGCCTTCCTTAGCCCTTGGTGGTTTGGGGTGACCCCGACTTTGAGTCCCTATGGGGGTCACCCAGGGAAGATGCTCCAAGCCTCTCTCCCCTTCTTGTTTCGCCGTGTGCTTGTTCCCCGGACCAGGCCACTCCAGCCTCTTGCCTCCTATGACCTATGGGCCCTAACTTGTGGTTACGTGGCTGCGGCTTTTGTAGTGTTGTGGTGTGGGCTTTAAGAGCCCCACACCGGCAGGTTTAGCAGAAGAAAGTTGAATCTATCCCCGCTTCGGGATCTGCCGCCCGGTTGGGCCTGGTGCTCTCTAGCAGTCTCCTTACTTCCCACTCCGTGCACTCTCTAGCTGAAGCTGGCTTTCAGGCAGCACTCCTAGTTGACCGTTCTCCCCCGTCTGTAGCCACTGCGCGGGCGCTGTTAGACAGCAACAGCCCCACAGGTCTGCTCCTCACTGAGCCCTATGGAGTTCTGCTCTAACTGACTCACTGCCCCTCCTCTCCTGTTCTTGCCTACGCCACCTAGCAACCAGACTCTCCACCACACCCCTTGAGAGGAGATGGAGGCTCTACCCCCTCCACTATTCCAGTGAAGGTGAAGGCTTGCCCCCTCCTGGGATCCCCAGGGGTCCTCTCATGGGTACATGTGTGAGACCTGGTCACTATGCGCCTGTGTTCCACACCCCAGTCAGCCTTCTGGATTACCTGTATTGTACTGTCCCCAGCATGGGTGCAGTACTCAGTGGTGCCTGACCAGGTCAGGGGCGCCACACCAGCATCATCACCAGCTCTCTGCATATCTCGTGTATACGTGCAGCTTGTATCATCCGCGTCATTGAGCCTATGAAGCTAGATGTATGCTTCCCGGCATCAGGGGTCCACTGTGCATGTTTGAGAATAAAGAAGACAGGTTAATAGTATTTAGGGATATGACAGGTCCCCTTTGATTACATTTGCAAAGAGTTCCAACAATATTATAAAACACAGCGTGCAAAACAGATTATAAAAATATATTACAATGGGAAACCTTTCTACCTCCAGCTGCTTGCTTATCTTCTGTTTCTGTGGGATACGACCTGTAGACATGGAGCACTCTCTAGTTGATCATTTATACTGGATGTCTTGTTCTGACTGTAAAACCTCAAGAACATGCATTGTGCATTGTGAAACTCAGCTGCTACTGTGATGGGGAGGAAGGGGTAGAGTCTCCACCACAATACTGAACCCACACTAGTGTAAACAGTGTAAAAATGTGGCTGCATAGATAGCACAGACTCAGAAGTACAGTAAAACAAGGGATTATTTACAAAATATATACAACTTAGCAAGACAATGTATAATATCAATGAGACAGATTAATAACAATGAAATACTTGTAGGCTGGCTTTGCTCTAGCGGTTATTGACTATCCTTAACTCTGACACTCTTGCCCTAAATGTGGCGCCCCTGAGGTTTCAGTTGCCACGGAGTGTTGCACCCAAATTTGGGTGTAATGCTAAACCCGGATCCTGAAGAGGTCTGTCCCAGTTTCACCACATTACACACTCAAATACACACCAGGTTGCCCTGTTCCCACTGCGGACTGGGCTAGGGTAGGGTAATAAAGGGGTGCCGACAAAGTGGCATTTATAGGATGCCCTCACACAGGGGCCCCAGTCCCACTAGCTTAGGCCCTGAGAGTGGGAAGGAGCAGGGGGAGTCAGGAGCCAACACAACAGTTAGAGTTCTCCAGTAGGAGAGGAAGGGAGCAGTTGTATCTTACAGGTGCTGCGGTGGGAAGGAGGAGAAGTTTACTCGATTGCTGTGGGGATATTGAACCTGCTCCCCACAGAATCAACACCACACAGGGCGGCAGGACCCTAGGGAAGATCATACGTCACATTGGTTTTTCAGAATCTTCCTGGACGAGGAAAGTTTCAAGCTTCCCTGACCACACAGCACCCGACAGAAAAGTGCCATATAGAATCCGGGGTCTCGCATCAAGCCAGACCCCACATCGGAACCGCAGCACCTGCATATAGGGACATCACGTGAAACACAGGATCCCCTCATAGTTTCAAGCCAGGGGATCCACAGACATATGTTTTAAGAAAGCAACTTAGCAAACACCCAAACCGGATTTATCTCTAATGGGTTCGGGTTCGACGGAGCCCATCATAGCAAGTGACTGGTATTACCCGGATGAGCGGCACAGCACTAAAAGTGAGCAAACAACCTGGAACTACAGCCGTAGACTCTGTCCCTTCATTACTGGCACCTTCGCTCTGTGCTTCAGCGCCCTCCATTATTTCTCCCCTCATCATCCTCCCCGGGGCCCGCTCCACCTGTGGGGAGTGATACCATCCATAGCTGCTACCACCATTTGTCCTGGAGGACAGCAACAGCAGCGGTGTCCCATTATCTGGCCACATACCACAGGTGGTGTCATGACATTTACCTCACTACTACCCCCATCATCCTTCCCCAGCCATCTTCTGTATACCTCGTGGCAACGGAGCTGGGCTAGGCCACCCATGAGAACAACAGTCGACGACCCAGCAACGAGTTGTTTAACCGCCTGTCCCGTAGGAGGCTACACTAAATAATGCCCTATAAAATAATAAACTTTCCACTACCACACTTAGAAGTGTGTCACCAATAGACTAGTCATCGACTAACGCTAATACAAATAACCGCTATACAGATACAAACCAAATTACTAACTTCGATAATAGTATTGTTACGTCACCACCGGTGTTCGCTCCAGTAACTTCTACTCCGATCGTTAGGCAACACCGTGTTCCTGCCATGGATGGTGCTGGTGATGGGAGAGGAGTCGATGCCAGCAGCGCCGGGGGACGCAGGCTCCGCTCATCCACTGGGCTGGGTTCCCTGGGACCTGCAGTACCACTGGCTGACTATAGGTGGCATGTGTCTCCCAGCTGAAGTTATCATCATTCAGCTACAACCAATGCAAAGACACCACACCCTTCTTAATTCCCCTCCTGTGTGGTGACCACTGCCAGAGATAGTTCTGAAATTCTGGTTCCTGGTCCACCCTATTCTGTTTTGTGATTTTCGTGTTCTGACTTCTGCTTGTTTCCTAACTACTAGTGATGAGCGAGTACTAAAAAGCTCGGGTGCTCGAAGCTCGGGCCGAGCCTCCCAAGATACTCGTGTACTCGGGCCGAGCAACGAGCCCAATGTTATCCTATGGGAGACCCGAGTATTTTTGTGAAATGACCCCCCGGCAGCATGGAGAAACCCTAAAAATGGCACAAACGTCTCAGAAGAGTGCTCAAATGACATGGCAACAGCATGGGGAAGACCCCTTGAAGCATTTATCACTCAAAAGTCACAGCTGTGAACAATTTTGTCCGCGTTTCACGCCATTTTTACGGACTCACCAGAAAACCTTCCAAAATGACCCCAAAATGATTTTTCATGGCAGAAATGTTAAGGGCACATACGCAATAGTGAGATAGAGCTGGTGTATGTTACTTTTTGAGATTAATACATGAAAGATTTTACGTGAAAACATTGTGTGGCACTCCGATGTCCCTGAGAAGAGACGTACATGAAGGCCTCTTGAGTCTAATGTGCCCATTTTGAGGAAGTGAGTCTTTGTAGTATTTTCCTTTGCCAGGGCAGTCCAAAATTGTGAGGTTCACCAATGCCCCTGCATACAGACGTGCATGAGGGCCTGTAAACCTGAAGTGCCCATTGGAAGGAAGTGGGTCTATTGTAGTATAGCCCTTAGGCAGGGCAGCCAAAAATTGGGAGGCTCCACGTTGTCCCTGGATAGAGACGTGCATGAGGGCCTGTAAACCTGAAGTGCCCATTGGAAGGAAGTGGGTCTATTGTAGTATAGCCCTTAGGCAGGGCAGCCAAAAATTGGGAGGCTCCACGTTGTCCCTGGATAGAGACGTGCATGAGGGCCTGTAAACCTGAAGTGCCCATTGGAAGGAAGTGGGTGTATTATAGTATAGCCCTTAGGCAGGGAAGCCAAAAATTGGGAGGCTCCACGTTGTCCCTGGATAGAGATGTGCATGAGGGCCTGTAAACCTGAAGTGCCCATTGGAAGGAAGTGGGTCTATTGTAGTATAGCCCTTAGGCAGGGCAGCCAAAAATTGGGAGGCTCCACGTTGTCCCTGGATAGAGACGTGCATGAGGGCCTGTAAACCTGAAGTACCCATTGGAAGGAAGTGGGTCTATTGTAGTATAGCCCTTAGGCAGGGCAGCCAAAAATTGGGAGGCTCCACGTTGTCCCTGGATAGAGACCTGTTAGGTTCTTAGTGCCTCCGTGCTTGCATTTAAAAACCGCACGTGTGTGCCTGTTGGTGGCAGCTTTCCGCTGCATTTGTGTGAGTTTTGCAAAAACTTGGATATAACGCACAAGTCTAGTGAATAATACACATCAGCACAGCATTGCAAAATGCGCAAGGGCGTTGTCAACGAACAAGGAAGTGGACGTGATGGTGGTGCAGGCAGAGACCGAGGTTGTGTGCAAGCTCTAATTTCGCCACAACAAAGGGCCACATCTAGTCGCTCGCACGTCCTGTCCCAAATTCTTAGGGACCGCAGCAGTACACCGCTCTTGAACCAAGACCAGTGTCAACAGGTTGTTAGTTGGATAGCGGATAATGCTTCCAGTCAGATTGGCACCACCACAAACACTCTGTCTTCCACACGGTCAAGTGTCAGTAGCCGTGATACTGCACCGCACATTTCAGAACCTGATCCTCCTTCCTACCACCAGGCCGAGTACACGTCCACGGACATTACTGATCCCACACTTGGACACTCGGAAGAGCTGTTCGTTCACGTTTCCATTCACAAATTCTGGCCTCTCGCCAGCTCCTGTTGAAGTGGGCCATGACGAGATTGTATGTACAGATGCCCAAATATTTGAGCAGCCACGTTCTCACGAAGTTGGCAACGTGTCTCAACAAGGGGTGGACGATGATGAGACACAATTGTCAGGAAGTCAGGAGGAGGAGCAGGGTGCGGAAGAGGAAGACGACGTGGTGGATGATCCAGTAACTGACCCAACCTGGCAGGAGGATATGCAGAGCGAGGACAGCAGTGCACAGCGGGAGGGAGGCGTAGCATCCCAACAGGCAGTAAGAAGCAGAGTGGTGGCCCCAGGCAGACGTCAGGCAACTGTTCCCCGGAACAACACGACACAAGGTGCCTGTACAAATGTTAGGTCTTCCCGAGTCTGGCTGTAATACTATTGTATGTATTGAGGATTTCGATTGCGTTAGGGCAATGACAACCAGAGACGAGTTCTTGGTGCAAGACGTTTATAATATGCAACCAGCAAATATGTACATAAACGGAACAAAAACACAGTAGAACATAAATACAGGAAATAACTTCCAGGGACGGAGCGAAAGGGAATTCCCGGGACCGCGCACCGGACTCCCCCAGGGAGACCACCAAGAGCGAACCCCTATACAGGGACTGTCTGGCAATCACCCCAGAAGCCCTAAATGCGCAGCAGCCGGGAAACAAAAGGGCAATAGGTAAGTCCAAAAATGTCCGTACGTGATGTGAGTCCAGAGTGGTATTAAACGGAAGGAACCGGGCAGAAGTGCCGACCAAAGACGGCAAACGGAGTCCGGGCACAGCTAGATGATACCAGATGAAGTCCAGAGTCGGTGTCGGTTGTTTTCCAAGAGGATCCGAATAACAATCAGGAACCAAAAGCAGCAGGGCAGGAGCACACAGGAAGCAGTATACTCAGGCACTGGACTAAGCTTTAGGGGCGGCTTTTAAACAGATGGACAGGAAGTAGGGCAACAGAACAGAAAACTCCATGTTAACAAAGGGCAAGCTCTTTCAAAAGAAAACTGGAAAACCCGGAACTCTGACACTGGCAGTTTTTTAAGTTGGCTCCAGATGATTCTAAAAAGGCCATTTGCAACACCTGCCATGCCAGCATCAGCAGGGGTACCAAAACTAGCAGCCTGACCACCACCAGCATGATCAGGCACATGTCAGCCAAGCACCCGACTTTGTGGGAAGTACAACAGAGTCGAGGAGCAGTGCTTGCTGATGTCACTGCTACGTCTTCGCTGGTTGTGCATGCGAGCCAATCCCCTGTCCATGCTGCCTGAGAACAAGCCTCCTCCACTCCTGCACCTGCAGTTGCCTACGCAGAAAGAACACCATCATCAAGCACGTCCTTGTCCCAGCGCAGCGTTCAGTTATCCATTCAGCAAACCTTTGAACGCAGGCGCAAATACACTGCCAACACCCCACATGCCACAGTTCTAAATGCTAACATTTCGCGACTGCTTGCGCTGGAAATGTTGCCTTTTAGGCTGGTTGAGACAGAAGCATTCCGCGACCTGATGGTGGCAGCTGTCCCACGTTACTCGGTCCACAGCCGCCACTATTTCTCCCGGTGTGCCGTCCCCGCATTGCATAACCACCACGTGTCACAAAACATCACACGTGCCCTGAACAACGCTGTTTCAGCCAAAGTCCACCTAACCACAGACACGTGGAAAAGTGCATGTGGGCAAGGCCGCTACATCTCGTTGACGTCACACTGGGTTAATATTGTGCAAGCTGGGACCCAGTCTGAGCGAGGGACGGAACACGTCCTTCACACACCAAGTTTTGCAGGCCCTACCTCAGTCAGGGTTTCACACACACTCTACAGCTCCGGAATGTCATGCTCCTCAGCCTCCTCCTCCTCCTGCGCATCCTCATCCACTTTACCCTCCACACCAGTCCCAAGCTGGAAGTGTCGCGGGCGGAGGAGGGGACGGTGCGCTCTCCCACTGCTCGGGTCCGGCTGACGCTGCTCTACGGCTGCTGCTATCGCTCGTTGGCTCGAGCGATGGCCGGATCCCGGGGACTCGAGCGGCGCTACTCGCCCGTGAGTGAAAAGGGGTGGTTTGGGTTTTGGGGATATTGTCCGTGACGCCACCCACGGTTGTGGTGATTGTGTGGACACCACCGCTGCTCTGGACGGGGATCCCGGGAGCCTGTGACAGGGAGCAGCTTTGTTGTTATTTCTCCCCTCCGTGGGTAGGGGGGTTGGTTGTCCCGGGGCCTGGTGATGGGGTAGAGATGGATGACAGGCGGGTTGCGGGGCCTGATGAGGTGCAGGGTCGCAGGGGCAGCGCTGTGCCGCACGGCATGGAGGTACTCACTCAGCCCAATGATGATGACACAGTTCACGGTAAAACAAGTGGCTGGATGGACGGGTCACTCGGACGGCTGCGGTTGTTCCTCCCTGCAGGTTAGTGATGACTGTCTCTCCCTGCACCTAAGTTAAGTGTTGGTAGTGATGGTTTCCCAACGGTAACCCGCTCCCCGACCTGGATATGGGCCGGAGGAGCCCCTTTTGCCCACAGGCGCTGGCCCTGGGAGACGGTTGCCCTTGGCGGTGGCGGTGTCTCCCCTTCACGGTTGTACGGTTGCCTTCTATCTGGACTTGGCTGTTTGGAAACCCTGAGGTTCCCTTCACTAACGGATTTGGCAAATTCACGGCGACACCAAGCCTTGCCGGGATCCGAAAGTCCTCTGCCAATGGTGCTGGCTTCTCTTTGTATACCGGTCCGGTACGGCCGGGTCACCACCCGTCCACGGTCCTTACGGCAGACTCCAATCGGCCTCAACTGCAGACGGTCACCACATCCTGCCAACCTTGCTGTCCTGTCCGGTCCACACACCCGGACCAACTTCAGGCTCTTTGCTGTCACTTTTCTCCTCTCTACTACTTTCCTCCTTCCACTTCCTTAGCTTAACTCTCACTGCCTGTGTTTTCCCTCCTCCTCGGTGGGTGGAGACCAACCACCTGGCTCCACACCCTGGTGTGGACAACAGCCCCTGGGGAAGGCAACTAGGATTTTGTGTTTTGACTATGATATGCCTGCAGGGAGTGTGGGGTGTTTAAGTGTTGTGCTCTGTGGCCCCTGGCTTGTCCAGGGCGACACAGAAGCACTGCAGCACTGCCTCGGCGAAGCGGCAACAGGCAGTGCTGAAGCTAATCTGCATAGGTGACAAACCCCACAATGCAGAAGAGGTGTGGACAGCTCTGAAACAGCAGGCAGATCACTGGCTCACAACTCTGAACCTAAAGCCAGGAAAGGTCGTGTGTGACAATGGCCGGAACCTGGTGGCGGCTTTGAGGCGAGGCCAGCTGACACATGTTCCATGCGTGGCCCATGTGCTCAACCTCGTGGTTCAGCGGTTTCTAAAGTCATACTCAGAGCTGTCTGATCTGCTGGTAAAAGTTCGCCGCCTGTCTGCACATTTTCGAAAGTCACCTACTGCTTCAGCCGGCCTTGCCGGCTTAAGACGCCGTTTGCATCTTCCGGCACACAGACTGGTGTGTGATGTCCCCACGCTTTGGAATTCAACTCTGCACATGTTGGTCAGGATATGTGAGCAGAAGAGGGCAGTTGTTGAGTACCTGCATCACCTAAGCCGTCGGGAAATGGGTCAAACTCCACACATAACACCTGAGGAGTGGAGAGGGATGTCCGACCTATGCACCATCCGCCAAAACTTTGAGGACTCCACCAAGATGGTGAGCGGCGATGACGACATTATTAGCGTCACCATACCGCTTCTCTGCCTTCTAAAATGGTCTCTGCTCAAAAAACAACCATGATGCATTGCAGGCGGAGCGCGATGAGTTTGAGCAAGAAACAGTAGTGGGTGTGGGTGATGATAACACACAGCCCAGCCTCGTCTCATCACAACGTGCAGTGGAGGACTATGACGAGGAGGAGGATGAAGACATGGAGCAACTCTCTGGCCAAATTGAGGATATGACATGCAGTCATATCCCCGGTTCAGCGTGGCTGGCCAGAGGACAGGGTAGATGATGAGGAGGAGGAGGAGGAGGAGGACAGCATGTTCAGTCATCGTGTTGGTCAGGATACTGAAGTGATGGCTGTTAAGAGTCTGGCACACATGGCTGACTTTATGGTAAGCTGCCTGTCTCGTGACCCTCGCGTTAAGAACATCTTGGCCGACAATCATTACTGGTTGGTAACACTGTTAGACCCACGCTAAAAGGACAACTTTATGTCTCTTATTCCCGAGGCGGAGAGGTCAGGCAAAATGCAGCAGTTCCAGAAGGCCATAGTCACGGAAGTAGGCAAAGCATTCCCCTCACAAAACGCTAGCGGCATAGGTCAGGAATCAGTGGACAACCAAGGCGTACAGCCGAGAGGGGCACAAGTCCAATCCGCCAGAGGTAGGGGAACAGTCTTTAAGATGTGGGACAGTTTTCTCAGCCCCTCACATACCACAGCCCCTGAGGTGAGGGGTAGTGCCACAAGAAATCCTAAGTTTGCCCAGATGCTCAAGGAGTACCTTGCAGATCAAACAACTGTACTCCGACATTCCTCTGTGCCTTACAATTAATGTGTATCCAAGCTGGACACGTGGCATGAATTGGCTCTCTACGCCTTGGAAGTCCTGGCCTGCCCTGCCGCTAGCGTTTTGTCAGAGCGTGTTTTTAGTGCCGCAGGTGGAATCATTACAGATAAACGCACCCGCCTGTCAACTGTAAATGCTGACAGGCTGACTCTGATCAAGATGAACAAGGGTTGGATTTGGCCAGACTTCACCACACACACCAACAGCAAATTACAGCGGAATTTAAAGTTTGTAACGGGAATTTGCCATGTACCTCCACTCACCCATGGTAACACACTTCTGGACTTTGGCTAATCGCTGGACTGCTCCTCCTTCTCCTCATGCGCCATCATGGTGACCGTTACAATAGTTAAGCCGTTGTTTCAGGTATACCCCCAGTGGTAAATTTTTTCGCCCATTCTTTCTGAATGGGCATTACAACGACAGGAGACCCGCTCCTTTGCAATGGGAACAATGTTTTGAGGCCCTCATGCACATCTCTATCCAGGGACAATGTGGAGCCTCCCAATTTTTGGCTGCCCTGCCTAAGGGCTATACTACAATAGACCCACTTCCTTACAATGGGCACTTCATGTTTACAGGCCATCATGCACGTCTCTATCCAGGGACAATATGGAGCCTCCCAATTTTTGGCTGCCCTGCCTAAGGGCTATACTACAATAGACCCACGTCCTTACAATGGGCACTTCATGTTTACAGGCCATCATGCACGTCTCTATCCAGGGACAATATGGAGCCTGACGCTGCCACCGACTGCCACACACATGCTGTTTTTAAATGCAAGCACGGACGCAATAAGAACCTAACTGGTTTTTAGGAGCGACAATTACTGAGAAGTCTGACACTATCAGACACTGCTGACTGACGTGTATTATACACTAGACTTGTGCGTTATATAATAGTTTGTGCAAAACGCGCACCTGTACGCTGCCACCGACTGCCACACACGTGCTGTTTTTAAATGCAAGCACGGACGCAATAAGAACCTAACTGGTTTTTAGGAGCGACAATTACTGAGAAGTCTGACACTATCAGACACTGCTGACTGACGTGTATTATACACTAGACTTGTGCGTTATATAATAGTTTGTGCAAAACGCGCACCTGTACGCTGCCACCGACTGCCACACACGTGCTGTTTTTAAATGCAAGCACGGACGCAATAAGAACCTAACTGGTTTTTAGGAGCGACAATTACTGAGAAGTCTGACACTATCAGACACTGCTGACTGACGTGTATTATACACTAGACTTGTGCGTTATATAATAGTTTGTGCAAAACGCGCACCTGTACGCTGCCACCGACTGCCACACACGTGCTGTTTTTAAATGCAAGCACGGACGCAATAAGAACCTAACTGGTTTTTAGGAGCGACAATTACTGAGAAGCCTGACACTATCAGACACTGCTGACTGACGTGTATTATACACTAGACTTGTGCGTTATATAATAGTTTGTGCAAAACGCGCACCTGTACGCTGCCACCGACTGCCACACACGTGCTGTTTTTAAATGCAAGCACGGACGCAATAAGAACCTAACTGGTTTTTAGGAGCGACAATTACTGAGAAGTCTGACACTATCAGACACTGCTGACTGACGTGTATTATACACTAGACTTGTGCGTTATATAATAGTTTGTGCAAAACGCGCACCTGTACGCTGCCACCGACTGCCACACACGTGCTGTTTTTAAATGCAAGCACGGACGCAATAAGAACCTAACTGGTTTTTAGGAGCGACAATTACTTAGAAGTCTGACACTATCAGACACTGCTGACTGACGTGTATTATACACTAGACTTGTGCGTTATATAATAGTTTGTGCAAAACGCGCACCTGTACGCTGCCACCGACTGCCACACACGTGCTGTTTTTAAATGCAAGCACGGACGCAATAAGAACCTAACTGGTTTTTAGGAGCGACAATTACTGAGAAGTCTGACACTATCAGACACTGCTGACTGACGTGTATTATACACTAGACTTGTGCGTTATATAATAGTTTGTGCAAAACGCGCACCTGTACGCTGCCACCGACTGCCACACACGTGCTGTTTTTAAATGCAAGCACGGACGCAATAAGAACCTAACTGGTTTTTAGGAGCGACAATTACTGAGAAGTCTGACACTATCAGACACTGCTGACTGACGTGTATTATACACTAGACTTGTGCGTTATATAATAGTTTGTGCAAAACGCGCACCTGTACGCTGCCACCGACTGCCACACACGTGCTGTTTTTAAATGCAAGCACGGACGCAATAAGAACCTAACTGGTTTTTAGGAGCGACAATTACTGAGAAGTCTGACACTATCAGACACTGCTGACTGACGTGTATTATACACTAGACTTGTGCGTTATATAATAGTTTGTGCAAAACGCGCACCTGTACCCTGCCACCGACTTCCACACACGTGCTGTTTTTAAATGCAAGCACGGACGCAATAAGAACCTAACTGGTTTTTAGGAGCGACAATTACTGAGAAGTCTGACACTATCTGGACTGTTTTACACTGTGTACACCAGCCCCAGATATGATGAAGGCTGGTATACGGTCACCACTAGGAATGGCTATATACCCTGCCTGCCTGCCTGCCTGTATACTGCTACAATAGTCCTGACAAGGACTCTTCTGGTCACTAGCCTGTATTCCGACCTGGCTATACCCTGCCTGTATATAGCAACAATAGTCCTGAGAAGGACTCTGCTACTGTACTCCGACCTGGCTATACCCTGCCTGCCTGTATACAACTAGAATAGTCCTGAGAAGGACTTCTGGTCACACTGTTTGCAGCCCTGCTCCGGAACTAACTATAAAGGGCCGCAAAGCTTTCCCTGAATCAGCGACACTCTCCCTGCACTCACTGTCTGGATAGCTGTGAGCAGAGCACAGCGCACCGGCCGATATAAAGGCTCGGTCACGCTGTGCAGGCCGGCCAATCACTGCAATTCCACAACTAACAGGGCTGTGGCATTGCAGTGGTCTGCCAGCCAATCCCTGCATGAGGGCTGGCTCTCAAAAGAGCGCCAACATGCAGAAATGAAGACCACGAGTACAGCACGAGTATCGCGAGATTACTCGGTCCCCGCCGAGCAGCCCGAGTACAGCGATACTCGTGCGAGTACCGAGTAGTGACAAGCATGCTCGCTCATCACTACTAACTACCTCTACTGCCTACTGTTTATGTACCTCGCTGCCCGATTTGACTTCTGCTTCATTTGCTGATTACGTCCTTGCCTGCCGATTCTGTCCCTGTTCTGCAATTCCTGGTTTGACCCTGCCTGACTACTACTCTCTCAGACTGCAGCCTTCCACAGGTAGTGATTACCTTGGGCCCTGAGTAATTCCAAATCCCTGTATAGGGGTTAAAGGGTTTCAGGGTTTAGGGGTCCTGCTTGGTGCGTGGCTTTCCTCTGTGGATACAGGCAGGCGTTACAGGTATACACTAAGCAATATTATGAAAGATATATTGGTCTATTAATTATCACACTCTGTGCTGAATCCATAAGGTCTTTCCTTGGTCCATAAACCTTATGATAGCAGATACAGTATATCTCCAGGCCCTAACAGGAGCTAAGTAACTACTGCTAGGTCACACATCCTGCACTTTCAGCTGCAGCCAATCAGTTCAATTACCAACCTGTTCCTGTAACTTTCAGATCATAAGGAGACAGTTCACGTCTCTTAGCTAGGCCTCCGTGCCTACTGCTTGCTTGATTGGGGGTTCAGTCCCATAGTTAAGCCTCCGCATCTGCTACTCACTCAATTGGGGGAATTTATCCTGTTGTGAAGCCTCTGAGCATGCTGCTCACTTCTTCGTGGGGTTCTGTCCTGTAGTTCGGCTTCTGTGCCTGCCACTCACTCAATCGTGGATTACTGTTCCATAGTCAAGCCTCCGGTATTCCTTGTTACTCATGAAGGTCATGTACACCAGAGTTCTTCTACCATCTTCTACTACTAATAACTGTTCTCTGTTTATTCACATGGCCTCCTATGATTTTGCTGTAAGCTAGTGTACGTCTTATTCCACACACAACTTGCTACAAGTATAGATGGAGACTGACTTCCTGTCCTGGCCCCTGTGGCTTAATTATTTTCTTGCTTTGCCACAGCAACTCACATGTCCCTGCCTCTCCATCTAACTTCTGCAACTAATACTTCTGCTTTTGTTTCCTATCACCTCTGACTACCAGAATTTGTCCACAAATGCTTCACAGTACATTCCTATAGTCAGTCACTTCAATTCCTTAAATTAGGTATCAAAAGTGTGCGTGCGCCAGTACCTATAAAATGTGACGTGCTCCATAAAGGAGTTGTGTGCACAAGGACTCAAGGTGGGATATACTGTACGAGAGAGCTGTGTACTCACGGGTTAAATGTGTGATACACTGCAGGAGAGCAATCTTTACATAGGCTAAAAGGGGGTAATAAACTTGATATCCTGTAGGAAAAAGCAGTGCATAATGGGGATGAAAAGAGTGATATTGTGTCACCCCCGGTAGACCTTTGATGTCACGGTGGTGGGTCCGCGTGGCGATGTGGCTGGGGTTAAAAAATAACATTAAAAAAAGGAGAGAAAAATAAAATAAATAAATAAAGAAATAAAGAGTTTGGGATGTCAGTTGGGATGTACTGCTTTAGTATGGCCGGCACTACTGAAGGTCTCCAGGAGTTAGGTGGTGATGCACAGTGCCAGAGCGTTGTCCTCTCGCTCCCCCAACTAGGGCTCGTTCCTGTAGATGTTGAAGTAAGGATGGTGCCTTCACAATGATGGTGGTGTGACCTGCCCCAATGAGAGTTTGGTTTCTCTGCTGTGTGATGGTAGTGTATTCCTCCTGCCGCTACTTCCCTACCTGGGAAAAGATGTCTTGAAATCCTGGGGTTTCAAGACAAAAAACTCTGGATCTTTAATCCCTTCCATCAAGCAGGTGACTTGAATCCTGAGGGAAAACTCACTGTTTCTTCTAGAAGTTTCCAGACTCAATCATGTCGCTGAGCTCCTGGCTAATTTCACTGCTCCTTATAAAAAGGAAGACTCTCAGCTTGCCACTGACCTTGAAAGTCAAGCTTACCCAGGGACTGATACCCTACCAATTTGTAGCTGGCCCCACCAGAGGTTTCAACAGTTACCTCAGGACAGGACCATCTCCATTTTACACTCCTCTCACACACTGACACTAACTCCAACTGCCTTTTTCTGAACTTACCTCACACTTAAGCTCCTCCCATTTCTCCTTTTAGGGCACACATGTAAGCTTTGTTGTCAGCTCAGGTGAACAGCCCAAGTAAGGGAGTATGGGCAAATGTTTGTATGTAGTGCACAGCAGAGAAAACCGAATCTCATGAAAGCTGGCAATACATGTTATACATATTGAAATACACATGTAGCTATTATTATTGGTGACAATATCTGCAAAAGTGAGATGTGTATTTAGGGGCTGTACAAGTGATACACTGCAGAAGAGAACAGTATATACAGCTAAATTTGATTGTGTTCAAAACAAAAGGAGTGCCAGCTTGCTGAGGAATTAAAAAACAGCTGCTGATTGAAATTTATGGTTATGGAGGTGGAGAGAAAAATGAGAGTCACCAACACAAACAGACACCTGTTGCATTCTAGCACGTTTTTTTATTGCACTGCAGAGCTGAACTCACAGCCACACTGCTCAATACTGCTATATAATGCTCTCATAGAATCCTGTGGCTTCTCAATATGTGTTAGTTAGAAACAGAAGAGGAGGAATCCCTCATGTCTGAGTATGCAGTGTATAAGGGACATCACAGAACCTAGTGTGTTCCTATTAACTCTGAAACAACAGAAAATGTAAGATAATGAGCACGCTTGTCTTGTAATGGCCAAAAATAGTGTTATTGTTACCTGACGTAAGAGGAGTACTTTAAAGATTATTTGTGAAATCTGTTGTTGATAGATGGATAGATACTTGATCAATATGAGTAAACAGACAGTATATAGTTGATGTACTTTCACTCTAAGTTTTATTCTTTTCTATTTCTTCATTTATAATTTACAATATGTCTTATAAAAGGGCTCCATCTGCCAGGCATGACTGATTTGGCATAATTTCAATTAAACGTAATTGCTGCTGAGGCCGCCACATCATGTTTTACAAAAAAATACCTTTATGAAATGTAAACATCCTTAAGCTGAGTTCTTCACAAAGTAACATATATGGTGACACCAAATTGGGCAGGTTAATGGTAAATCTCAGAGAATAGGATAACTAATAGATATACTAGTGAATGTATTTTGTACAAAGGTTCTATTAAAGGTATACAATTATTTGTTTCTAAAATTTTCTCCTCTGTAATAGTGATGGATAATTAGGCCTTCAGATTATTTTTCACAATTGATAACGCAATTCTGCCAATGCTTAGGTTTTATTTGGGTCATTTGGCTCAAAACCATATTATTCATGATTGTAAGTTATTATAATATCAATGCAGAGACAGAAGAAGAGTAAGCATTTCTAGGTGAAGAGTTGAGTAAGTAAATACATTGCATTACTTTTTTTGTACTTATCCTATATCCAGTTACAGGTTGTGCTATAGTCCAAATCTGCATTCACATATCTGGAAGCTTCGGAGCTGAAATCTACCAAAACATGTTCCTGTTTTATAATATTCACACAGCCTACCATAGTGATTTTAATTTTTTGAAATGTGGACCTAATACTAGACACTGTACAGTAACCTGACGTAGAAAAAAAAATCAATATATTAAGGTGTACTGATTTAACTCCTTTCTTCACAATGATGTGCCATAATGTTAAGATAATTGACATAAAATAATAGCATGTCATGGTGGGTGCTGGCTGTAACTAACAACTAACATTTTTCTTTACTACTTGGCATTGCAGGTGACTCTAATGAAAAGGAGGGAAGAGATTCCATCTGTTAAGGCCCCGTCACACGTAGCGACGTATCTAAAGATATATCACCGGGGTCACAGATTCCGTGACGCACATCCGGCATCGTTAGCGACGTCGTTGCGTGTGACACCAAAGAACGGCCGTTAACGATGGAAAATACTCACCTTATCATCCATCGTTGACACGTCGTTCATTTTCAAAAAATTGTTGATTGTTGAGGACGCAGGTTGTTCGTTGTTCCCGAGGCAGCACACATCGCTATGTGTGACACCTCGGGAACGATGAACTACAGCTTACCTGCGGCCGCCGGCAATGAGGAAGGAGGTGGGCGGGATGTTACGGCCGCTCATCTCCGCCCTTCCGCTTCTATTGGGCGGCCGCTTAGTGACGCCGCTGTGATGCCACACGAACCGCCCCCTTAGAAAGGAGGTGGTTCGCCGGCAACAGCGACGTCGCTAGGCAGGTAAGTCCGTGTGACGGCTCCTAACGATATTAAGCGCCACGGGCAGCGATTTGCCCGTGACACACAAACGACGAGGGTGGGTACGCTCGCTAGCGATATCGCCTTTACCCCATCAGCACCTACAAGGATGGTTTATGGCAGCCACGAGCCTAATGAAGGAATACAAGAGAGTCATCTTCATAGTCAGAAGCAGAGTCATTTATGATGGATGAATATTTTTTATTACATAACCTTAGCAGGATCAAAAATATGTTTTTATTTCTTTTTATAAAAAGGACATAAAAAATGTATTGAAAATAATATTCCCATTATAAAATGTTTTGGTCTTCTTTACATCCTCCGTGGCCAGCGGCTGACTATATGTTTTAGGGCATGTTGGATTCTGTGGTAATCCAGCATGTAGCTCTGATGCCAACATCGGCTCAGGTTGCTGCATGCTGCCTGAGTATTCAGACAGCGACTGCATGCTGCTACCACATGCTTGCAGAAGACAAACCATACTTTCCAATTAGCTGTGCTACTGTACATGTCTGCTTTTCTGCCAAGCTCAAATTGTTTGCAATCTGTACTTGCATGTGTAACTTTGATGAGGAAAAAAAAGTTGTTTACACAGCTTTCCTGTTACTGAGTGCTCTCTGCACATCTAGCTCTGCCATAGCAAGCTGCTTGATATTATATTTAGCTCTGTTATGCACTCATAGTAACTCACATGGGAACTTTGGGCCTATATCAGAACAAACATATCTGACCCACCTGGTCCTGTACATACTAAGCTGAACAGTCCCTAGTGGCATCTAAGGGGGTGAGCACTAAAACCTTGACTCAGGAAGGTGTGCAGAGATATTAAGGATGCCTGAGTGAGAAAATAAGAAACCACAAAAACAAAGTGAAAAAGCCTACTAGCTATATAAAGCAGAAAGGAGTAGCACAGATAGAAGAAACAGAAGAGATAAATAATCTATCTGAGCTTTATAGAATGGCAGACATCCAAAAGCAGTGTGATTGTAATTCCAAATGGAATCCACAAAGAATATCACCAGTAGGAAAGATCACCCACGGGAAGGTTTAAAGGGAATCTGTCAGCAGGTTGTTAACACCTAATCTGAGAGCAGCATAATGTAGGGGTAGAGGTCCTGATTCCAGAGATGTGTCACTTACTGAGCTGCTTAGTGTAGTTTTGATAAAATCATTGTAATGCAGATTACTATTAGAGGACTACTTAGCCTGCTGCCAGGCAGTCCAGCATATTCATGATATAACTGCTACATCTGCAGCAGAGAAAACATTCATTTTATTAGTGACAGCAAACAGCTCAGTAAGTGACACATCGCTGGAATCAGGATCTCTGTCTCTACATTATAGTGCTCTCAGATGGCGGAGCAAAACCTGGGGACAGATTCCCTTTAAATAGCTGCATCCATAAATAATAGGGCAGAAAAATGTATAAATGAAAACACCTGTTGTCTGAAAGGAATGAAACTAAGACAACAGATATTAAGAAACTAGAAATAAACAGAAACCACTGTGGCTCAGAGGAGCAAGAAGCAAATCATACAACACAGACTCGCCGGTTTGAATCCCAAAGCATGATACTCAGCTGTTCCTGAGTGCTGTCCACACATCTGCTGCATTAAGGTAAATGCTACCCAGGGGGTAGTGATCACAGTCACAGAAATCATGGCAGGGTTAGGGGCCCTGCACCCACCTTGCAGAGCTGGCTCCTCTCAGTAACAAAGGAGCTGTGTTGTTCACTGGCATACTGCCATTGGTGGTAGACCATTCAGCTGCAATTGGGCCCGTGAGTCAGAGGAGCCTGGTGCCAGTGGGACAACAGACCCCCCTTGCCGTTGGGCCTTCACCCTTCAATGTACAAAGCAATGACAAGAGAGGGAGTGGATCACTCTGTTCCATCCTTCATCATTCTCCCCCTGTGTCTGCGCTTGATATCTCAGAGCAGCGAGCTTGGTGACGTCACTACTGTGCACCGCTGTGCTGAGACATGCAGGACACTCTGAACAGGGGAATGAGGAGAGGTGAGTACTTGCTTTTTTTTTTAATCAGTGAGTACACAATGACCACAGGCCTATGGGGGTGCATTAAACGGTATGTAGGTTGCATAATACAATATGAAGGACTATGGGGGATATCTTATACATGATTTCTGGAGGTGAATTATAATACATGGAGGCTTATGGCTGTTCAGTAAACAGTATGTGGGCTGCATAATACAATATGAAGGATTATGGGGGCTGCATTACAATACATATAGGACTATGGTAGCTGCATTATAATACATATACAACTATGGGAGCTAGATTATAATACATGGAGGACTATGGTGACTGTAACAAAATACATGTCCCAGGTGGCTTGTGGCAATCTTTAAATGACACTTTTATATGGATATCTTTGAAAAATGGCTTTCTCCTTGCCACTCTTCCATAAAGGCCAGATTTGTGCAGTGCACGACTGATTTTTGTCCTATGTTTAGAGTCTATTTTTATTTTACATACGGATTACATAATTTAAAAAAATGGGTTGTCAAGGAAGAGGGTTACCCCTTTAAATCGTTAAAGGTTTTGTATAAAAGCTTATACAAAAGGATCCTACTTAGGCACGTACTTACAAGAAGTACCGTGCTTTATCGTTATTATCCATGTAAAAGCTTGTGAGTTTCTGTAGACATTTATTTTAGGTAAGCTATCTTTAGTTCTTTGGGGTGGTAGTCCAACAAGTACTTTTATGTGCACTAGAGTGCCCTCTGCCTTTTTTACGGATAGCAGGCGTACCTACAATAGGAAAGTGGGCTTCTCATATAGCTGTGATTTTTTTGTGGACCAGGCAGTCTGTCCAAAAATCAAGAAGCCATACCCAATATTTATTCGAGTGTTGGATCAAAATCAGCACTTTAAATCTATGGGACCATGAAAAAAAATTAGATGCCATTCGAGTGCAATCCAATTTTCAATGACTGTAAGACAGAAGAGGGTGGAGAAAGTTAAACTGATGAAGATCGAAACGGACTCTGATGAATTAAAATCACTGATTGAACTTGGCCAGTAAGTGAAAAAACTGACGTGAGTGAGCCCCAACTGTGCCACCTCTGTGCCTCCACATAACAATAGTGTTCCCCATTTTAAAAATGCTCTTTGTGCCTCCAGATAATTTTACATTAATAGTATTCTTTGTGCCCCTAAACTGCAAATTGTCTTTTCAGTGAGGAAGTAGACAAACTCTAGTGCAACTGTACCGCCCCCATGGCAGCAGCCGAGCTGCTCGGATCCGGGTTCGCTGTGGCTCGAGGGTCTCCGGACCCAGGGGTCATGTGGCCACTCAAGTGAAAAGGGGGGTATTTATGGGGGAGTTATAGTTTGTGATGCCATCCGTGGTGTGTGGTAATTTGGAGTACTACCGCTGCCGTTGGGAGTACCTGAGGATGATGGAGCAGGGGCAGCAAAGTGTTGTAACCCTCCACGGGTAGGGGTTGCCCCGGGACTCAGTGAGGAGGTGCCGAGGGAATGCAGGGGTCACTCTCGTACCCACTCAGTTCATAGGCAGACAATGACAACCGGGTAAACCAAGTCTCTGGGTACCACTGCCGCTGAGGGGAGCTCGTCCGGGCCCCGTCCCCAAGTGGTGCTGCCTGGTGATCCGTGACCTGCCTCCTGGCACTTAGCTTGACTTCAACTTGATGGCCCGGTAGCATGGAACTAGCCGGGTCCCGCTCCCTACTATGGTTAAGTATGGGAGCTTTCTCTCAGGGCTCACGCTTGGGATTTTCTGGATGATTTTGGTTGGAAAGTCCTATCCCCCTCGTTGCGCTAATGCCCCGATTCTTGAGCGGGTGGGAACGGATCGTAAAGGCTCCATTCTCCTCAGGTGAATTGTCGGGTTGCCTGAAGCTACTCCCCGATCTAGGGTCCGCGTGCCTTCGGTCCCAGACCGGTGATAGGGCTAGGCTGCCAGCCATCCTCCTCAACTGGTCTGAGCACCTCACCGCAATCCCCTGCGACCGGGGGTCCGACTCCTCTAGGCCCAGACCACCGTCTGCAACCTAGGCAGTTACTTCAGGAGACACCACTCCTGACTTTCTCTGAGCTCCTCTCAGCTCGAGGGCTACTTCCAACTCCTTCTCCTCTCACAGACAGACTCGACTCTCTACACTCCTCACCTCCCCTCCCTGACCCCCCAGATGGGCGACTCTATTCCATTCAAGCCGTCCACTGGTGTGTCAGGTGGGTGTGGTGCAGGGTGTCTGATAGTCCAGGGGTGTCACACAACCTATTGGAGGTAGCAATCCTAAAAGTCAAAAATCACCCATTAGCATGCCTTGTCATATGACTTAGGATTTATGCCAGATCAGAACTTCAATTTGCAGACACAGAGTTTCAAGATGTTTGTCCCTCATCATTGCAAATGAGATCTGATTTGGCTATATAAAAGGTTAAGAGGGGTTTTAAAGGGGAAGCTATTTTCCTTGTGGAGACTAACACACCATTCCAGCATGCCAGTGGGGAGGAGACTTTAAGCCACAATGTTCCTCTGGGAAATATGCAAATTGTCTCTTCAGTGAGGAAGAAGACGAACTCTAGTGCCACTGTCGCGGGCGGAGGAGGGGACGCCGCACTCTCCCACTGCTCGGGTCCGGCTGCCGCTGCTGCTGCGGCCTCTGCTGCTCGGTGGCTCGAGCGATGGGCCGGATCCTGGGGACTCGAGCGGCGCTCCTCGCCCGTGAGTGAAAAGGGGATTGCTTTTGGGGGATTTATTGTCCGTGACGCCACCCACGGTTGTGGTGATTGTGTGGACACCACCGATGCTCTGTATGGGGATCCCGGGAGTGATGGTATGGAGCAGCTAGATGTTGGCCCTCCCCTCTGTGGGTAGGGGGTTGGTGGTCCCGGGGCCCGATGATAGAGAGTTAGAATGGTTGACAGGCGGGTTATGGGGCCTGTTGAGGTGCAGGGGCGCAGGGGCAGCGCTGTGCCGCACGGCACGGAGGTACTCACTCAGCCCAAGGATGATGACACAGTTCACGGTAAACAAGCGGCTGGTTGGACGGCTCCCTCGGACGGCTGCGGTGTTGATGTTCCCTGCAAGTTAGCGGTGACTGTCTCTTTCCTGCACCTAAATACGGTTGTTGGTAGCGATGGATTCCCACCGGTAACCCGCTCCCCAGCTTGGAAATGAGCCGGAGGAGCCCCTCTTTTGCCCGCTGGCGCTGGCCCTGAGAAACTGGTGCCTTGGTGGTGGCGGTGTCTCTCCAATATGGTTGGACGGTTGCCTTCAATCGGGACTTTGGCTGTTGGGAGACCCAGGAGGTCCCCTTCACTGACGGATTTGGCAAATTCACGGCGACTCCTAGCCTTGCCGGGATCCGAAAGGCCCCTGCCAATGGTGCTGGCTTCTCTTCGTATACCGCTCCGGTACCGCCGGGCCACCACCCGTCCACGGTCCTTTCGGCAACCTCCGATCAGCCTCTCCTGCAGACGGTCACCGCCGTCTGCCAACCTTGCTGTCTCAGTCCTGGGCACACACCCGGACCAACTTCAGGCTCTGTTGCTGTCACTTTCTCTTCCACTTTTACTCCTCTCTAGCTCCTCTACCACTTCACTCTAACCTCCACTTCAGCTCCAACTAATCTGTCTGGTTTTCCCGCCTCCAGGACTGTGAACTCCTCGGTGGGCGGAGCCAACCGCCTGGCCCACCCCCTCGTGTGGACATCAGCCCCTGGAGGAAGGCAACAAGGGTTTTGTGTTCTGACCTTGGTGTTCCTGCAGGGAATGTGGGGTGTGTGGTGGTGTCATGACCTGTGACCCCTGGCTTGCCCAGGGCGTCACATTCCCCCTTAGCAAAACGCAGACCGTCCTCGGGCTGCCCGTCCAACACCGGTTTTATTTTTCTGAAAAAGATAAGAAAAACAAGACATACAAGTATAGTAACATCATCCCACAGCGGGAGGCACTTTGCTTAAACGTTACGGTAACATTTCAAACGGTTGCTGCTGCCGCTCTCTCCCACCCAAGTAACCTGGCCCTGATGCTGCCCCTAAGAAACAGGCAGCACCCCTTGACCCCAGTCCTAAACCAAATTACCCGAGCGGGATCTGTCCTTCCCCTCCAGAGGGTAGCCACCGGTTCCGGTGGTGGCTGGGCCCCAGCCTGCTCCACTGCGGGCCCTCCCTCCAACCTGCCTCTCCGGAGGCGGTAACGGTAGCTGCAACAAACATATTTTATTTACATGCCACTAATGTTTGTGGTTGCCCTGCAAGTTCTCGGGCCTGTTCATAGAGAGTTCCCTATGCATAAAATGTGGATGGTCCCCACGGGGACAACGGTGCCGGCAACGGCCGGTTCAATCACGGTGCTGAGAATCAGGTTACTGTTCGGTAATCATTTACTTTCATTTTCAACTTGCAAACTTAAAACTTTCAACACACATTCCCCTTTAAAGAACAGTTTCCCTGTACCTAAGTGGGGGTCTACCTAGGTTGGGACGAGTGGACCTCCGGGGCCCGGCGTCAGTGGTGACAGGCAGCTGGGAAGAGAGAACAATCAGTTCCTCTTCTCTGCTAATTTGTGGGGCAGGCGGAGGCATAGGGGAGTTGGGCACAGGTTCATCCCTGGGCACTGGCACTGGTTCTGGCTCACGGTTGACCACTTCCATCACTTCTTCATCCACGGGTTGTGGGAACAGTATCACTGGAAGAATTACTGCGCCGTTCTGTGTAGGCCAGTCCGCTGGGAAGTCACCCATCACGGTATGGATTACCTCTTTTGCCTTCTCTGCTGGTGGAGAAACCGGTACTTCAGCCATTGCCCTCAATGCTGGTGGGCACCTTTTCAGATGGTCCCGGGAAACTGTGGCCAAAGTGCCCTCTTGGTCACGACTGATTTGGTAAGCCTTCCCATCTTCCCATCCTGTGGGCTGTATGATGTATGGGGTTGGCTCCCACTGATCATCCAGCTTGTGGGTTCTTCTCTTCCGTTTCAGCACTACATCTCCAGGCTGGAAAGAGCCAGCAGACACCTTCTGATTGAAGCGCCGCTCCTGTTGTTCTCGACTCCGACTTAAGTTCTTCTCCACATATTCTTGAATCTGTCGGTACTGAACGCTCCGCCGGGTCTCCCATTCAGCCGTCGAGGGGAGTGTCTCTGAAGCTTCCAGTCCCATTTCCAGATCCACCGGCAGTCGGCCGGGGCGAGCCCTCATCAGATATGCTGGGGTGCACTTCGTTGAGCTGGATGGGATATTGTTGTACATATCGACCAAGTCGGGCAGCTTCTCCGGCCACAGGTTCCGCTCTTCTAGCGGCAATGTCTTAAGGAGGCCAAGGACCAAATGGTTCATCTTCTCACACATACCGTTGGTTTGGGCATGGTAAGGCGTGGTCCGGATCTTCTTGCAGCCGTACAGCTGACAGAACTCATGGAACACCTCTGCTTCAAAGGCTGGGCCTTGGTCAGTGAGCACCCTCTCAGGGTATCCATGTGGTCGACAGAAGTAAGCTTGGAACGCTCTAGCGGCGGTACGGCCGGTTAGGTCCTTGACCGGGACAACCACTATGAATCTTGAATAATGATCCACTATGGTGAGAGCGTAAGTGTACCCACTTCGGCTGGGGGTGAGCTTCACATGGTCCAGGGCGACCAGCTCCAGCGGTTGATGTGTCACGATCGGGTGCAGGGGTGCCTTCTGGCTGGCCTCGTCCTTTCTTCTCAGCGTACACGGGCCACACTCTCGGCACCAGGCCTCCACAGACTCCCGCATCCCACTCCAATAGAACCGCTCCCTCAGCAGCATTTCCAATTTCTTCCATCCAAAGTGTCCGGCACCATCATGGTACGCTTGTAGAATGGTGGACACATTAGCTTGGGGAATCACCAACTGGCGGATTTTCTCATGAGTCTTTGGGTTAACCAGCTCGCGGTACAACTTCCCTTGGTATAGATACAGTCGGGTCCGCTCTTTCCACAGGCGTTGGGCTTCAGCTGGGGCGGCAGGGTCTATTCCAGCTGCGCTTTGCTCCACCAGAGTCTTGACTAGGCGGACAGCGGGCGCCTGGTTTTGAGCTTCCTGCCACTCCTGGCTAGGCAGTGGATCCAGGCTCACCCGTTGTTGGTGGACATGTACCTTGCCAGTTGGTGGCTGGTGAAATGCAGGCAACTCAATCTCTTCAAGGTCATCATCCTCGCACCCTTCTTCTGACAAGTGGGGCATCCGAGAGAGTGCATCAGCATTAACGTTGGCACGACCAGCCCTGTATTTAATTGTGAAGTCATAGTTGTCTAGCCTGGTCACCCACCGCTGTTCCAACGCGCCCAATTTGGCCGTGTCCAGATGGGTCAACGGATTGTTATCCGTGAAAGCGGTGAATTTTGCTGCGGCCAAGTAATGGCGGAACCGCTCGGTGATAGCCCACACCAGCGCCAGGAGCTCCAGCTTGAAAGAGCTGTAATTTTCAGGGTTCCTTTCGGTCGGTCGAAGTTTTCGGCTAGCATAGGCAATCACTTTTTCCTTCCCATCCTGGACCTGGGACAAGACTGCCCCCAAGCCCACATTGCTGGCATTGGTGTAGAGGATCAATGGGTGGCTGTAATCAGGATAAGCCAGGATCTCCTCCCCGGTCAAGGCCGCTTTCAGCTGACGGAAAGATTCCTCATGCCTCTCCTCCCACACCAGTGGGGCCCCGAGGGGTCTACCACCTTTGGTCTGTCCCATGAGGAGGTCTTGCATGGGGGCAGCCATCTTCGTGTATCCCTTGATGAAGCGACGGTAGTACTCCACCAGACCCAGGAACTGCCTTACTTCCCTCACGGTGGTTGGCCTCGGCCAGTCTTGGATAGCGGTGACCTTCTCGGGGTCGGGGGCTACACCTTCTGCTCCCACCACATGCCCCAGATACTTCACCCTGGGTTTCAGCAGATGACACTTGGAGGGTTTCAACTTCATCCCGTACTTGGCAAGGGACGCGAACACCTCGGCTAGGTGTTCCAGATGGGCTTCATATGTCTGTGAATACACAATTACATCATCCAGATACAACAGGACGGTTTCAAAATTCAAGTGCCCCAAACAGCACTCCATCAGCCGTTGGAAGGTACCCGGGGCATTGCACAGCCCAAACGGCATACTGTTGAATTCACAGAGTCCCATAGGGGTGGTAACGGCAGTTTTCTCCCGGTCTTCGGGCGCCACGGCCACCTGCCAGTACCCACTGGTGAGGTCAAGGGTAGAGAAGTAGTTGGCGGTTCTCAGCGCGGACAATGACTCCTCAATACGGGGCAGAGGGTAGGCATCCTTATGTGTGATCTGGTTAATCTTCCGGTAGTCCACGCACATCCGCATGGTGCCGTCTTTCTTCTTAACCAGTACCAACGGGGTGGCCCAGGGACTACAGCTGTCCCTGATAACCCCTGCCTCCCTCATATTCCTCAACATGTCCTTGGCGCACTGGTAGTGTGCAGGGGGAATGGGCCTGTACCTCTCCTTGATAGGGGGGTGTTCACCGGTAGGGATATGATGTTGGATCCCTTTAATCTGACCAAAGTCTAGGGGATGTTTGCTAAAAACTTGCTCATACTCCCGTACCACTCTGTATACCCCTTCTTTGTAATGTGTAGGTGTCTCGTCAGTGCCCACGTGTAGCTGTTGGTGCCACCCCTCTAACTCCCCTTGGGGCGGGTGAGTGTTGGCCGTGGGTAGTGAGACTGGAGGAGCTGCGTCATGGATGGTGTGGGGATCTAGGGTGAGCAACTTGGCAAGTGTAGCATACCGGGGAAGCCTGACTTCTTCCTCCCCACAGTTCAGCACCCTCACGGGCACTCTCCCCTTTTTTACATCTACCACCCCTCGGGCGGCCATTACTGTGGGCCAGTGTTCAGAGGGCATGGGCTCTATCATGGCAGGGTAGTCACGCCCCTGCGGCCCGACTGCTGCCCTACACCAAATCATCATCTCACTCCTAGGGGGCACAGTCAACGGGGCGGCATCCATCACCCTCACTCCACCAATCTCTCCTCCTGTTGAGTTTACATGCTGGCGGTACATCAGGGCTCGGATCTCCCGCTGCACAGCTCTTTGTCGGCTCCCCGCCGCCGTGGCGGCCAGCTGCTGCAGTAGGGCCAATACATCACTCATACAGTGCTCCATCACATTGGTTCCCAGCACTATCTTCGGGTTATGATCACTGGGTTCATT
This sequence comes from Anomaloglossus baeobatrachus, assembly GCF_048569485.1. Lineage (NCBI taxonomy): Eukaryota > Metazoa > Chordata > Amphibia > Anura > Aromobatidae > Anomaloglossus > Anomaloglossus baeobatrachus. Next base: position 229,451,607 of record NC_134353.1, on the reverse strand, counting down.
CATGATCACAATCATACCCTGGTGTTGCAGTTAAGCTTGCCCCACTGTCATGGCCACTTGTTTATACCCCACTTGGGTCAATGGGAGTCCATTAGCAGCAATTAGTGTTATACTAGTATCTGGGGGAGCCAGCTCGTCTGTCCCCCAATACCGTTGGTACAATGTGTATGGTATGGTGGTTACCTGTGATCCAGTGTCCAAGAGAGCCATCACCGGTACGCCGTCCACAGCGACGGGGATGATGGGCCGGGCCCCGATATACCGGTCCCGCCAGTCTGGGGGGCCACGGGGTTCCACTCCTGAGGATTGGCCCGTGGCCCCAGGGGTTGCTCATTTAACGGGCACTGTCGGAAGTAATGACCAGGCTTGCTGCACCGGTAGCAGGTTGGAGATCTGTTCCACAAGTTGTTAGCACCTCTCCGCTGCACTTAGGGAACATCCTCAGGGCTGTCGGCGAGCTGTATCTTGGCTGGAGGCTGGGATCTGGTCAGAGGTTGGAGTGCGGCGAGAATCTTGGCGAGGTCTCCATCCATGCGGTGGACCTGGGCAGCCAATTATTCCATTGTGCTGCTTGGAGCTGTAGGTACTGGAGAGGCTGGTAGGGCAGGGGCCACCACAACGGGGGCCGTCTCAACTGGCCATGGGGCTGGTTCCAAGACTTCCGAAGCTGGGGGTTGCAGAGCTTTAATGGCTCGTTCTTTTAACACAGCAAAGTCCACGTCAGGGTGTTCTAGGGCCCACAGCCGGAGTTGTTTGCGGTCCTCAGAGGATCTCATCCCCTGCACAAATTGCTCTACTAACATTTTGTTGCTGTCTGCCTCGTTGATGGTGTCCACCCGCTTCAGGGTGCGGAGGGCGGTTTGCAGACGTAAAGCGTAGTCCCGAATGCTGTCTACAGGCCGTTGCCGGCATTGGTAAAACTGCATCCTCAGCTCAGCTTCGGTACGGGTCTCAAAGGCAGTCTGTAGTTTCTCAAAGATGGTGGCTACAGAGAACCGGTCCCCCTCGGCCCAGGTCTCTGCCTCCTGCTCAGCCGCGCCGGTTAGCTGGCCCAGCACCACCGCTGCACGTTGCTTATCAGTCAGGGGGTACAATTCCAGGAGCGGGTTAAGCTTTTTCCGGAAAACCTGTAACGCATCAGGTTTCCCGTCGTACTGCGGTAGCCAGGTAGCTCCGGGCACATAGGGCAAGGAGAACGGCATTACCTGAGCGAGAGCTGGGGCCGCGGCACCCTCCGCCAGCGCGGCCGGGACCTGGGCAGGCCCATTCCCATCCACGGGTGCCACTGCGGCTGCGACCGCCGCTCCCCTAGCAGCTCCGTCGGGCGCAGACATCTTGTTTCCGTCCCCCTTAGCCTTTTTCCGGCCCGTCCTCTATCTGGGCGGGGTTTTGGCCTTCGCGCCTCCACTACTCGAGAAGACGCTTGAGCGGGTACTTTTCGCGCCAAAGATGGCGGCTTCTGAAATTTTTCGGCCGGACACCTCCGGCGGTAACAAGGCGCACCTCTACCAGACGGCAGAGCGGTAAGATCCTGTTCGTGACGCCAAGTTGTCGCGGGCGGAGCAGGGGATGCCGCGCTCTCCCACTGCTCGGGTCCGGCTGCCGCTGCTGCGGCCTCTGCTACTCGGTGGCTCGAGCGATGGGCCGGATCCCGGGGACTCGAGCGGCGCTCCTCGCCCGTGAGTGAAAAGGGGATTGGTTTGGGGGGATTTATTGTCCGTGACGCCACCCACGGTTGTGGTGATTGTGTGGACACCACCGCTGCTCTGTATGGGGATCCCGGGAGTGATGGTATGGAGCAGCTAGATGTTGGCCCTCCCCTCCGTGGGTAGGGGGTTGGTGGTCCCGGGGCCCGATGATAGAGAGTTAGAATGGTTGACAGGCGGGTTACGGGGCCTGTTGAGGTGCAGGGGCGCAGGGGCAGCGCTGTGCCGCACGGCACGGAGGTACTCACTCAGCCCAAGGATGATGACACAGTTCACGGTAAACAAGCGGCTGGTTGGACGGTTCCCTCGGACGGCTGCGGTGTTGATGTTCCCTGCAAGTTAGCGGTGACTGTCTCTTTTCTGCACCTAAATACGGTTGTTGGTAGCGATGGATTCCCACCGGTAACCCGCTCCCCAGCTTGGATATGAGCCGGAGGAGCCCCTCTTTTTCCCGCAGGCGCTGGCCCTGAGAAACTGGTGCCTTGGTGGTGGCGGTGTCTCTCCAATATGGTTGGACGGTTGCCTTCAATCGGGACTTTGGCTGTTGGGAGACCCAGGAGGTCCCCTTCACTGACGGATTTGGCAAATTCACGGCGACTCCTAGCCTTGCCGGGATCCGAAAGGCCCCTGCCAATGGTGCTGGCTTCTCTTCGTATACCGCTCCGGTACCGCCGGGCCACCACCCGTCCACGGTCCTTTCGGCAACCTCCGATCAGCCTCTCCTGCAGACGGTCACCGCCGTCTGCCAACCTTGCTGTCTCAGTCCGGGGCACACACCCGGACCAACTTCAGGCTCTGTTGCTGTCACTTTCTCTTCCACTTTTACTCCTCTCTAGCTCCTCTACCACTTCACTCTAACCTCCACTTCAGCTCCAACTAATCTGCCTGGTTTTCCCGCCTCCAGGACTGTGAACTCCTTGGTGGGCAGAGCCAGCCACCTGGCCCACCCACCGGGGGTGGACATCAGCCCCTGGAGGAAGGCAACAAGGGTTTTGTGTTCTGACCTTGGTGTTCCTGCAGGGAATGTGGGGTGTGTGGTGGTGTCATGACCTGTGACCCCTGGCTTGCCCGGGGCGTCACACCACCTATTGGAGGTAGCAATCCTAAAAGTCAAAAGTGAACCTTTAAACAGCCTTGTTAAGTCTTGTGCCCCTAAACTGAAACTGTTTGTAACCTACCAGAATAGTCATGGAGCGGGAAGTTTATGGCTATGACCTTCAACTGTATTAGCAACACAGGGATACAGATACATTTTAAAACATGGGAGAGTTAGAAACTCCCCAGGAGGTCCTCCTCTCCCAGACATTACGGGTGAGCTGTTAAGCATGATTAAAGGTAGAAAGAGTAAACCTCATTATATGTTCTTACATTTTTTCCCAGTAAGTTCTATAGCTTAATAAAGCAGAAAACTGTGTACTTTGTTTAAAACAAAAAATAAAAAACATCAATGGTAATATTGAATTTTTGTTTGACGTGATGATGAGGCTGGTATACTTCTTTTTGTGAGACTGGCTATATAATTATATTATAATAAGCAGCCAAAAAGTGAGAGCGCTCATGAGACCAAGCATATACAGTATACACTCACCCAGCCTGACTGATAGTAGTATGAGAGTTTAGCAGAAGGGAAGAGGGACACTAAAAATCAGTAAATAAGACTTGTCCATCAGAGACTGAAGTTAGACTTTCAAAAAGGTATCAATGGCTATCATTTTTAGGTGCGCACTTGGTAGATTATGTTGTTTTCATGGTTTTAAACAGCAGCCCCAGAGGAACCACAATCGTGTGTCAATAATTAGTCATGGGCAGACCCGTACTGTAAAAGTTCAGATCCGTGCAGGTTCAAAAGTATCCATGCACTGACCCCGTGCCTGGAGTTCTCAGAACTCCGGGTACTGATCCGGATCCGGCCACCCGGGCAATTAAAAAAAAATTAAAGAAAAATAAAGACAAAAGAAAAATGTAGGCGCGATATACTTACCAGTGTCCCACATTGCTGTAAAGCTACTTCTGGGGCTGCTCATACTACTTCTGGGCCGCTCATTATCCCTCATGCAAATGCACTGCTTCTCCGCCCACTGGCAGTCCTGGCATCTCCGATTGCTTGCAGTCAGAGAGTGTGTCTGACCGCATTCAATCACAGATGCTGTCTGTATTTCTATAGTGTAAAAATAAATAAATTTAAAAAAAAAATCGGACTAATGTCCCCCCATACTATGCGTTCAAACACATACGCTGTCTGTGTATATTGGTGTAAAAATAAATTAATAATTTATAAAATAAAAGCCACATGCGGTCTCCCATATTATGATACCCAGCAGAAATAAAGCATATGGCTAAAAGCTGCAGACCCCAGCCATGTGCTTCTCTTGGTTGTGTTTAAAAATAAGATGGATCCCATGCGGCTTTTATTAAAATTATTTAAACAAATAATTTGGGTCCCCCAAATTTTGATACCCAGCCATGATAAATCCGTCAGCTGGGAGCTGGTATTCTTAGCCTGGGGAGGACCCATGGTTATTGGACCCCTCCACAGTCTAAAAATTGCAGACTGTAGCCGCTCAGGTTTGTTGCATCCATTAGATGCGACAATTCCGGAACTTTACTAGGCTCATCCATATTGCTCTGGTGAGGTAGCAATCGGGGTAATAAGGGGTTAATGACAGCTCACAGCTGCCACTAAGTCCTAGATTAGTTATGGGAGGTTGTCTATGAGCCTACCCATTACCAATCTGTAAGTGAAAAGCAATAAAACACAAAACAGAAAAAAATATTCATTTGAAATAAGATGCAAAGAAATCTTTTTTCTCTACTTTATTAATCCCCAAAACACCCAAAAACGGGTTAAAACGTAATCCACACAAGTTCACATGATGATTAAAGCTCTGCTACATTACTGAAGGTATAGCGTAGGTGCACAGAACATGTCCGCATGTTGTGTGCTGACTGAGCCACAGCGCTGAGTGGTGACATCACTCAGTTTATTTGCGGGCACAGCTGACGGTTCCCACGGTCCTTCATCTGTGACCACAGGTAACCTTACCTCAGGTAACCTCTTTAAAGTCAGTGACCTCACCTCAGGTAAAGTCATTGAGTTCACAGACCTGCATCTCCTGGCAGAAAACTATAATTTTTTGCCAACAGATGCAGATTTGGTGCCGGAGTGACTACACCAGATTTCTGCACAAAAATTGCATTGTCTGGCAGAAAACTACACTAAAACAATGTTAGGCCCCCTTCACACGTCCGTGATACACGTGCGTGTTTGGTCCGTTTCCGTATATACCGGAGACACGGCCAAACGTGCACCAATGTTAATCTATGATTGTGGTCACACGTCCGTTATTTCATTATGTCCGTGTGTGCGTGTCCGTGATCCGTATGTGTTTGCGTTTGGCACGGATGCATGTCCGTTATCTGCACGGAGCACGCACACGTGGACACAATGAAAGTCTATGGGTATGTGCACACACGTTAGTAAACACGTATGCATATACCTATAGTCCGTGTCCGTTTGGTGTTTTTATTTCTAGTGATGTCGGCTATTCTTTCTATTTCTGTGTATGTCGGTCAATCTCCCTGAGTCCATCGGTCAGTCTCTCTGTCTCTCTGTCGGTCTCTCTGTCTGTCTGTCCCTCTCTCACAGTCTGTCGGTCAGTTTCCCCCCCTCTCTCATACTTACCGTTCCCCGATCTCCGGCGCAGCGCTGCACGGCATTCACACTGCTGCGGCGGCTTTTACTATTTTGAAAAAGCCGGCCGCCCATTAAACAATCTCGTATTCCCTGCTTTCCCCGCCCACCGGCGCCTATGATTGGTTACAGTGAGACACGCCCCCACGCTGAGTGACAGGTGTCACACTGCACCCAATCACAGCAGCCGGTGGGCGTGTCTATACTGTGCAGTAAAATAAATAAATAAATAATTAAAAAAAAACGGCATGCGGTTCCCCCCAATTTTAATGCCAGCCAGATAAAGCCATACGGCTGAAGGCTGGTATTCTCAGGATGGGGAGCTCCACGTTATGGGGAGCCCCCCACCCTAACAATATCAGTCAGCAGCCGCCCAGAATTGCCGCATACATTATATGCGACAGTTCTGGGGCTGTACCCGGCTCTTCCCGATTTGCCCTGGTGCCGTTGGCAAATCGGGGTAATAAGGAGTTATTGGCAGCCCATAGCTGCCAATAAGTCCTAGATTAATCATGTCAGGCGTCTATGAGACACCTTCCATGATTAATCTGTAAGTTACAGTAAAAAAACACACACACCCGAAAAAATCCTTTATTTGAAATAAAAAACACACACAAATTCCCTCATTACCAATTTATTAACCCCGACAAACCCTCCATGTCCGGCGTACTCCACGGACCTCCAGCGTCGCGTCCAGCTCTGCTGCATGCAGGTGACAGGAGCAGCAGAAGACACCGCCGCTCCGGTCACCTCCACACAGCAAATGAGGTGAGTAGCGCGATCAGCTGCTGTCACTGAGGTTACCCGCCGTCACTGGATCCAGCGGTGGCCGCGAGTTACCTGACTGACAGCAGCTGATCGCGCTACTCACCTCATTTGCTGTGTGGAGGTGACCGGAGCGGCGGTGTCTTCTGCTGCTCCTGTCACCTCCATGCAGCAGAGCTGGACGCGACGCTGGAGGTCCGTGGAGAACGCCGGACATGGAGGGTTTGTCGGGGTTAATAAATTGGTAATGAGGGAATTTGTGTGTGTTTTTTATTTCAAATAAAGGATTTTTCGGGTGTGTGTGTTTTTTTACTGTAACTTACAGATTAATCATGGAAGGTGTCTCATAGACGCCTGACATGATTAATCTAGGACTTATTGGCAGCTATGGGATGCCAATAACTCCTTATTACCCCGATTTGCCAACGGCACCAGGGCAAATCGGGAAGAGCCGGGTACAGTCCCAGAACTGTCGCATATAATGTATGCGGCAATTCTGGGCGGCTGCTGACTGATATTGTTAGGGTGGGGGGCTCCCCATAACGTGGAGCTCCCCATCCTGAGAATACCAGCCTTCAGCCGTATGGCTTTATCTGGCTGGCTTTTAAATTGGGGGGAACCGCACGCCGTTTTTTTTTAATTATTTATTTATTTATTTTACTGCACAGTATAGACACGCCCACCGGCTGCTGTGATTGGGTGCAGTGTGACACCTGTCACTCAGCGTGGGGGCGTGTCTCACTGTAACCAATCATAGGCGCCGGTGGGCGGGGAAAGCAGGGAATAGGAGATTGTTTAATGAGCGGCCGGCTTTTTCAAAATAGTAAAAGCCGCCGCAGCCGTGTGAATGCCGTGCAGCACCGGTGATCGGGGATCGGTGAGTATGAGAGAGGGGGGGACACTTCAGTCAATCGGGGGATTAGCGGTCACCGGTGAATCCTTCACAGGTGACCGCTAATCAGTACTCGACACAGACAGAGCCGCGGTATGAGGATGAAGTCGGGTGAAGTTCACCCGAGTTCATTCTCATCGCGCAACTCTGTCTGCTGTCAGCCGACATTTATAAACGACATTGTGCATCACACACACGGACATTACACACGGACATTACACGTACACATACACGTTAATTCCACACGCACACACGGACGTTCTGCACACAAACACGGCTAGCATACGCAATTCACACAGGTGCCACACGGACCATAAAAACGGACACAAAAACGGGACACGGACCCGAAAAACGGCCCGTAACACACGTGCGTGTTTTTCACGGACGTGTGAAGGGGGCCTTAAGACCATTTTTGTGCATTTTTTTGACAAGAGATGCATATGTTGTGCTGAAAATTTTACACCATATTCTTGCACCAAATCTGCACCTCCTGACAAAAAAATGCATCATAACACAGATTCCCTTTAAATAATTCACATATCAGTCTTAAAATGGGGTTCGTGCCTTTGGTCCAGGATATTTAAAGTGAATATGTCACCAGGTTTTTGCCACCTAATCTGAGAGCATCATCACATAGGGTCAGAGATCTTGATTTTAGCGATGTGTCACTTACAGGGCGGGTTAGTGTAGTTTTTATAAAATCACTGTTTCATCAGCTGGACATTATCAATAGAGGACCGCTTGGCCTGCTGCATATTCAACCTGCAACTTGGCCTGCAAAATATTCATGAGCTCTGTATAGCTGCTAAATCTGCAGCAGAGAAAACATTGATTTTATCAAAATAACAGCAAACAGCCCAGTAAGTGACACATTCCTGGATTCAGGGTCTCTTTCTCTACATTATCTCTGTCTCTGCCACTGCTGTGAGATGGGGTATCAAAGAATCTTGTAACGGATTCCCTTTCAAGCATGTCCTATTCTCATTAAATTTTGAGTATAAGACATTAATGTCAATGATCCATGAGACACTAGGAAGCCAGACTTTGTAATTGAGAGACCTCTATCTTAAGCCGGCGTTACATGCTACGATTTATCTGACGATATGTCGTCAGGGTCACGGTTTCCGTGACGCACATCCGGCATCGTTAGCGACGTTGTTGCGTGTGACAGCTACGAGCGACTACGAACGATCGCAAATAGGTTGAAAATTGTTGATCGTTGACACGTCATTCAGTTTCAAAATATTGTTCGTCGTTTGGATCTCAGCAGACATATTGGTACGTTTGACACCCTGCCAATGACATGTTGCGTTGGCACCATTTTGTGAATGTAAAACGTTATGGAAGGTGCTGCCACCAGGGCTGCTAGATAGTGAGCTTATTTAGGGGTGTATTGCTATGCAGTTGAAATAGATAAGAGAGCGATAGTTTAGAATAGGGACGTGCAGTGTAGGGAAAGGGGTGTGTGTGCCACAAATTGACACATTTCATGATCAAAAGGAGAATTGGTACTTCCAGTGCCTGCTAATGAGTTGCCAGTGAAGCATGTAAAAATGTATTGCTACGTATTTCTGCTGTTCAAAAGTATGCAAACACACTTATAGGTACTGCTAGTTAGCTAAAAGTTGGTAGAAAAGTATGTAAAAAGTGGTTCTTGGTAATTTTAATTGCCTGCTGAAAATTACAAAAACACTTTTAGGTCTCTGCCACACTCACGTGAAAATGACGCACGTGCCGCGAGACACGTAAATTCCCTGCGTGTTGCATGTAGGTAAGTACGTGTCTCCGGTACGGGCCACGTGTGTTCTCCGTGTGCTATCCGCAATAACACACGGAGAACCGGTAATTTGCATACTCACATGGTCCTTCCTGCTGTCCAGGGTACTGATCTTCGGTCTCCAGCTCTGCCGACTCCCCGCTGCTGCTGCTGCCGACCGCAGTGAAGTGAATATTAAATGACCATAATGAGCGGCGGTTGGCAGCAAGTGATAGCAGCGGCAGAGACAGGAGGGCTGGAGAAGGTGAGTAAAGATTAGTTATTTTTTACTCTGACATGTGAGTTTTCTCAGGTGCGTGTCACACAGGACCGCATCCACATTACATCCGTGTGGTCTGTATGTGGGCCGTGTGACACCCGTGCTGCCGGAGAAAAACGGACATTTTAGCGTGTTGGAAAACGCACACACGTACAAACAGACATGGACACACGTTCCGTGTGGTTTTACGTGTGTGTGCCTGCTACCATAGGGTAGCATTGGTGTACGTGTCTCCGTGCCGCCGGTACGTGCAAAAACGTACCAAACACGTACCGGCGGCACGGATGAGGCCTTATAGGTATTGCCAGTTAGCCGTGCATGGCCTAAAAGTTGCTAGGGAAGTATGTAAAAAGTAGTTCTTGTCAATTTTAATTTCCTGCTGAAAATTATGTAAACACATTTATAGGTATTGCTAGTTAGCTGTGCGTGGCCTACAAAATTGCTAGTGAAGAATGCAAAAAGTGTTTTTTGCCAATTTTAATTGCCTGCTGAAAATTACACAAACACATTTATAGGTATTGCTAGTTAACTGTGCGTGGCCTAAAAAGTTGCTAGGGAAGTATGTAAAAAGTAGTTCTTGGCAATTTTAATTGCCTGCTGAAAATTACGCAAACACATTTATATGTACTGCTAGTTAGCCATGCGTGGCCTAAAACGTTGGTAGGGAAGTATGTAAAAAGTGGTTCGTGTCAATTTAATTGCCTACTCGAAATTACACAAACACATTTACAAGTAATGCTTGTTAGCCGTGCCTGGCCTGATGTAAACTTTTTAGACAATTAGCTAAAATGTTGTTCTTGGCAATTTTATTTGTCACACAGTGAAACACATTATAGGTATTCTTAGTAGTGCCTGCTGAAAATCTGCTATTGAACAAGCTAAAAAGGTCTTTTTTGCACTTTTACATTTCTGCTCCAAATTACGCCGTAAAACACATTTATACATACTGGTTCTTTTTAGTGCCTTCACAAAATTGCCAACTCAGGCAGGAAATAAATAATAAATTTTTTGTATCACGTGTCTAACGGGGTGGGCGTAGAGTTGAGAAACATCTGTTTGAAAGGGGAAGGGTTCATCAGCAATGAGTGGTAAATCATGATGAGGTTGTTGTGAAAGGGTGTAATACTATTGTATGAACTTGAGGATTCTGATCGCTTAGGGCAATGAAGAGCAGAGACGGGTTCTTGGTGCAAGGAACTTCTATAATACACAGCCAACAATATGTACCCAGTTTATAGCACACAGAAACAAACACAAACACGGTATATACCGCTGAGCACAGTCCTTACGAATATAGTCCAGTAAAAAAGTAGTCCAGGTAACGTAGATCCGAAAGAACAAAGTTTGTGGCATAAGTCCTCATACCGGTTTGACCGGGTGATAAGTCCCTGGTTTTGATCTACACGAATAATGTATCAAATGGTCCTGGCAAAGTTCAATAAGTCCAAACACCATTCTTAGCAGAAAGAGTAAACACGGGTAAAGTTCCGGAAAGACAGTCACAATGTATCTAACCGATAAGTATCGCTTACATACATGTGGGACGTCCGAGCCGCTGCTAGAAGCAATACTGCCGGCAGTTAACCTGAGACCAGCCTTACAAAGAAGCCGTGGGTAATTCACAAGGATCCAGAAAGGCAACCAGGTAACGAGAGCAGCTGACCAGGAGCAGACAGGAAGCAGTATACTCAAGCAACAAGACTAAGCTTAGGGGCGGGTCTTTAAGCAGATGAAACGGAAGTAGGACATACAGAACAGAAACTCCATTTTAACAAAGGGCAAGGTCATTCAGAAGCAACCTGGAAACCCCGGAATACTGACAAAGGGGGAATACACAGTGTGTTGGAGATTTACGTGTGGGAAGTTCTAGTAGTCAAAGGTCTAGTGAGCAAACGCCAGCTCTACTATATTTCTTTGGCAGCTACACATAGCTTCAACCTTAAAATGAGGCCGATAAACAGCAGGTGCTGGTGTGGATGGCAAGCACTGCATCAAGTGGTTTTTCCTCCGCTTACTGCACCTCAGCCTCACACACAGTTCATTCCTCAAAGTTACCACCTTAACAACACTTGCTTCCAACCATGCCACAAATCTCTACCCAGCAAACTGACTGTGGGGAACCATACATGGGTGAGTCTTAAGAGCTGTTGACACATTCTATCTCATGGGCATCACCGGTCCACTCCAAAGATTTCCAGACTGAAGAGGAGGAAAGCATCTGCACCAATGCCCAAAATCTTTGTGAGTTGGATCCTGGCCCGGACTAACTAGGGTCCCAGCAGGATCCCAACCCTCGTCAACTGACATTAACCTCCGGAGGTGGAGGTAATGATGATAAGACTCAGATATCTGAGGTGCATGCATACTGTCTTGTGATGTACAGTCAGGAAGAGGAGGAGTGGGACAACATAGAGCTTGATGATAAAGTTGTTGATCCCACTTGGTGTGAACCCAGATGCACGCAGCTGTGTAGCTCAGCGGTAAGAAGGAGGAGGAAGCTGAGGATGTTACATTGGCAATTCCCAAATAGAGTCTTCCCTCCAGGTGCCCCCATTGTCGCTCCCCCTTCTACATGAGCATCGCTGATTCAGGATGATACAACTCTATCAATTAGAACTTCGAGAGCAAACACCCTTTCATCTTTGTGAAGCTCATATTCATACACACAATCAAATCCATCATATTTTATAAGATAAAAAGAAGGGTTGACTGGTACTTCATTCAAAATAGTTCCTTTCTATTGAGTTATTGGACTACTGTCCTCTTTCCAGCCATGTTGTATCCTGCAACCTACAATATTTCTTCTTGGTTGAGAAATTTGTTTACTTGGTCCCATATTGCTTTGATGTTTCTTGTGAGAGGTCCTTTTCTTCATCGTATTTGCAGAAATATCTTCATGTTCTACCTCAGATCTTAATCGCTGAGTTTCAGCCTTTCCAAATGGAGCCTTCATTTACCTGTGTATGCAAGGGCAGCAACACTGCCAAACTAGGGTGCAAATGAGTCACTCCAAGTCTGATGATGTTGTTACAGTCTGCAAGAATAACATATCCTTTCTTTCCACCTCACAGGTAAAGACATTTTTGTCTATAGTGCAAGTCTTCTGGGAGCAAGAGGCCTACACCGGTCACAGTAGTATGTCTTCATTTTTCAAATCCTAATGCTGGGCCACAGCTTGTGTGTTGCATGGACTATACCTCCCAGCTCTTTTAAAGCACTATGGGGAAGGGGGAAATTGAGTCTACTGTACTGCTGTCTGCCTGGAAGGTTTTTAAACATTTCTGTTGAGTTTTAAAATTTAAATGCTAGGCATCATTCTATGTGCAAGTCAACACAATTAATCAGTGCTTAAGTTAATATGCATCAAAGAATTCAAGTGACACAGCTGCAGAGTTGTGGAACACTATACAGGCCCATTTTGATCAATAGGTGTTTCTACTGAATCTGGAGCAAGGGAAGGCTGTGTGAAAACCTGGTGGTGACACTGCACTTGGGTAACATCATATGTGCATTGCATAGCTCCCGTGCTCAACTTGATTGTAAAGAAATTTCTAGGGCTATATTCCTGCCTGGATGAGCTGATGCAGAAGATGTGGTCACTGTGTGCTCACTTTTTAAAATGGAAATGCCAGATCACATACTGTGTGTTTCATCGACCATACCTTCCTGTTGTGCAAACACACTATAGGGAAATGTGGAGAGGAAGAGCAATTGATGCCACTGTCCTGCTGTCTGCCTGAAATGTTTTTGATTCTTTAAACTCCAAGATGGGTCTCCAAGTTGTGTCTTGTCTGTACTGGCAGGGGTATGGGGGAACCAGACTTACACCTGCCTTTCATCCACCTCTATATTTCTTCTGTCAATAGCCTAGTAAGCTAATGGCTATGCCAAAACAGTGGTGCTGCACTCTAAAACATATTTTTGCTGGTTTGGAAGCTTTTTGATCCCCCTAAAGGTATTTTCTCTGCCTTACATTTGGTCTCCCATTGAATTCAGTGGGGTTCAGCAAGGTTCGGATTATGTTCGTCGAATGGTTTGGTGAATGCACCATATGTTCGGTTTGGTGAACTGAGCCTTGAGAGATTTGCTTATTTCTAACCAAGGGCCACTGATGGCGCCGGGGAAGAAAGTAATACCCACTGGAGCATGTTAGATTGCCCTGTCTGAGTTGATAGCACGATCTAAGGAAAAGATAAGCAAACATGTGCAGGGATTACAGTTGGCTCGCCATGCAAGCCCACCATAACGGGTCAGACACAGTCAAGCTTGTATTGATACATACTTGATCATTAAGGGGTTAAATAACTGATTTCTGCCAGATTCGCTTTTTTAACATGGGAGTCTAAAGCGGACTTTACACACTACAATATATCTTACGATGTGTCGGCGGGGTCACGTCGTAAGTGACGCACATCCAGCATCGTAAGTTTTATTGTAACGTGTGACAGCTGCGTGCGATTGCGATTGAACGTTAAAACGTTCATCGCACGCACGTCGTTCAATTCCTAAAAATTGAACGTGAGATTGTTCATTGTTCCCGAGGTAGCACACATGGCAGTGTGTGACACCATGGGAACGATGAAAAGCAGCTTACCTGCGTCCCGCAGCTCCCGTCGGCAATGTGGAAGGAAGGAGGTGGGCGGCATGTTTACGTCCCGCTCATCTCCGCCCCTCCGCTTCTATTGGCTGGCTTCTAGGTGACGTCACTGTGACGCCGAACGTCCCTCCCAATCCAGAAAGTGGATGTTCGCCGCCCACAGCAAGGTTGTATGGAAGGGTAAGTACGTGTGACAGCAAATAATCGTTTGTGCGACACGGTCAACAAATTGAACGTGTCGCACATACGATGGGGGCGTGTCAAATCGCATACGATATCGTATGCGAAATTGACACGTGTAAAGCAGGCTTTAGGAGGACGGATCTGTTAACGGATTGCTATTTAGCCATCCATTGTACTTGCCTTTGTAATTGATCCATTTTTTTCTTACAGGATCCATTAGAAATGGAAGATAAATAGCAATCCATTAATGGATCCGTCCTCCATAGACTCCCATGTTAAATAAATGGATCCAGCAGAAATCATTTTACCAACAGATCTTTTTACTTACAGCAAAGATGGAACTGCAGCTGTACGTTACCAAGGCCAAAAAGCTACTATTCCAGCAGGATACAGCTAAATCGCCACTAGGTGGAGGCATCACAGGAGCAGAAGGACCAAATCACACACACTTCAAAACATGGAGGAGGCGATTGCTAGATGGTAAAACTGCAAACGGATGGCTTGCATAGAGCGCTGTTCACACTTGCAGATACACAGTCACAAATCTGCAGTCTATTAGGTGACACCCATACTCATAGCCGGCTTTACCATGTGCGAGTGGTGCAGTCACACAGGGCGCGGCAGGCAGACAGCAGAGGGGGTGCCCAGGGAGCAGCTGTTTACTTTCACTTTTCTGCTCCTAATGCACATGCTCCAGCAGGGAGCACCCCCTCCGCTCTGCTCTGCGTACTGTTGGCTCCCTGCACAGGATCCAGCAGGGGGCGCCCTCCACTCTGCGTACTGTCTGCTCCCTGCACAGCCTCCAGCAGGGAGCGCCCCCCCTCTCCTTCGCTCTGCTCTGCGTACTGTCGGCTCCCTGCACAGGCTCCAGCAGGGGGTGCCCTCACCTGCTCTCGGCTGTGTCCTCTCTCCTCCCGTCTTTACCAGAGAGAGATGGGTAGTGGGGCAGCAGCACTGTCGGAGATGCTGCTACAGCAGCCACACTGAACTCCTTGAGCCCAGGAAGTGACTGTATGTGAGTATAACGTGCTGTGTGTCATACCTGTAATGTATTATATGCTGCCTGTATGTGTTATGTATAACGTGTGTATCTATGATATATCTATCTATCTATCTATCTATGATATATCTATCTATCTATCTATCTATAATCTATCTATCTATAATCTATCTATCCCTCTATCAATCTATCGATCCCTCTATCTATCTATCTCCCTATCTATCTATCTATCTATCTATCATTTATCTATCTATCTGATATCTATTTGTCTATCATCTATCCAACGTTGGTCTGGCACACAGACACCAGTCAATGCCCCAAAGGGCTCTCCAACTGGACATAAAGGGGACCTGCTGGCAGGGGCACCACTGGCATCAAAGATCCGGAGCTCCGGCCCAGAACTTCTTGGCCGGAGCCCCGAATCTTCTGCAACCACTGCACTGAATTACGTCGGCGTCACCTCGATACAGTTCAATCCTGTGACAGAGCAAGAGCTCCCTACTCTATCACTGCCCGTCTCCTAAGCCACAGACTGCTGCAGGCCTGTGTCTTAGGACTCTAGGAGACCGTATATCCACAAGGGCAGTGCAGTGACATCATTGCATCGCGCTGCCTCCGCAGGCCACTACAGAAGAGAAGATGGAGGCTGCGGTGCTGGGAATCAGGATTAGGTGAGTATAATTTTTTTATGTCTATATGGGATCTGTGGGGGCTCCTGTTGTATATAAGAGGCTATGTGGGGGCACCTGCTGTGTATGGGAGCCTGTGTGAAGGCTCCTGTTGTCCATAGGAGGCTGTGGGGGGGCTCCTGCTGTGTATAGGAGGCTGTGTGAGGGATCCTTCTCTGTGTAATAGGATGTGTGGAGGCACCTGCTGTGTGTAGAAGGTTTTGTGGGGGCTCCTGCCGTGTGCAGGAGGGTGTGTGGGGGCTCCTGCTGTGTGCAGGAGGCTGTGTGGGGGCTCCTGCTGTGTGCAGGAGGCTGTGTGGGGGCTCCTGCTGTGTGCAGGAGACTGTGTGGGGGCTCCTGCTGTGTGCAGGAGGCTGTGTGGGGGCTCCTGCTGTGTGCAGGAGGCTGTGTGGGGGCTCCTGCTGTGCATAGGAGGCTGTGTGAGGGATCCTGCTTTGTGCAGGAGGCTGTGTTGGAGCTCCTGCTGTGCATAGGAGGCTGTGTGGGGGCTCCTGCTGTGCATAGGAGGCTGTGTGGGGGCTCCTGCTTGCATAGGAGGCTGTGTGGGGGCTCCTGCTGTGCATAGGAGGCTGTGTGGGAGCTCCTGATGTGCATAGGAGGCTGTGTGGGGGCTCCTGCTTTGCATAGGAGGCTGTGTGGGGGCTCCTGCTGTGCATAGGAGGCTGTGTGGGGGCTCCTGCTGTGCATAGGAAGCTGTGTGAGGGCTCCTGCTGTGCATAGGAGGCTGTGTGGGGGATCCTGCTGTGCATAACATGCTGTGTGGGTGCTCCTGCAGCTATTTGTAAATAGTTGTTGTGTGGCCTCTAGAGTTAACTCCTCATGTGGACCCCAGACATCCTAGTCCGACCCTGCATCCATCTATCTTTTCCATAGTATCTATGTGTGTGTCATGTATATGGTGTAATTTATGCAGTGGCAAAATGACTGGGCCTGTGGGTGATGGGGGCCATTGCTTTTTTCTCAGATGCATGGTTGAAAACCACTGAGAAGCAGTTGGCCACTGGCTCTCTGTTTTGCTCTTGCTCTGCACTGCTGTGGGCCCTGGATAGGTGTAATGACATCAGGGGGAGCCTGTGACATGATGCCAGTGGGCCCTGCAGCTGTGGCCAGAGTGGGTGCAGAGCATGTGTAGGAGGTAATAGATACATATATATTTACTAGCTGTAGTACCTGGCGGTGCCCGGGATAGTAACTGTCTCTCTCCCTCTCTCCCACCCTCTGTGTCCCTCTATGTCTGTCTTTCTCCCTCTCTCTGTCTCTGTGTGTTTCTGTCTCTGTGTGCTTGTGTTTGTGTGTATCTCTATGTCTCTGTCTCTGTGTATCTCTGTCTATGTGTGTCTCTGTGTCTATATCTGTGTCTATGTGTCTCTTTGTGCCTCTGTGTGTCTCTGTGTGTCTCTGTCTGTGTGTCTCTGTCTTTGGGGGTCTCTGTGTGTGTCTGTCTCTGGGTATCTGTCTATGTTCCTGTCTCTCTGTGTATCTGCCTCTGTGTCTGTCTGTCTCTGTGTCTCTGTGTGTGTCTGTGTTTCTGTGTGTGCCAGTGTCTCTGTAAGTGTGCCTCTGTGTATCTCTGTCTCTGCGTGTCTCTTTGTGTCTCTGTCTGTGTGTCTCTGTCTTTGTGGGTCTCTGTTTTGTCTCTGTGTATCTCTGTCTGTGTCTCCATCTCTTTCTCTGTGCCTCTGTGTCTCTGTATCAGTTATCAGTCTTTGTGTGTCTATGTCTCTGTATCAGTCTCTGTATTAGTCTGTCTCTGTGTGTGTCTCTGTATCAGTCTCTGTGTGTCTTAGTGTGTCTCGGTCTCTCTCTCTTTGTCTCTGTCTCTATATCAGTCTCTGTGATTCTATGTCTGTGTGTGTCTATGTCTCTGTCTATGTCTCTGTATCTCTATCTCTGTGTCTCTGTCTCTGTTTCTGTGTCTCTTTGTCAGTCTATGTGTGTGTCTCTGCATCAGTCTCCGTGTGTGTCTCTCTCTTTGTGTCTCTGTTTGTCTCTGTGTTTCTGTGTGTCTGTCTCTGTATCAGACTCTGTGTCCCTGTGTGTCTCTTGATCAGTCTGTGTGTCTCTGTGTGTCTCTGTCTCTATATCAGTCTCTCTGTGTCTCTGTCTCTGTGTGTGTGTCTCTGTGTGTGTGTCTGTGTCTCTGTGTTTGTCTCTATCGACATTATATTATCTGACACATTACCTGTCTTATACTAACAATGCCCTTTGTTACCTATAGCAACCAATTACAGCTCATATTAATGACCTATAGCTCCCAGCTCTATTGATTTTAATGTAAGCAGGTTTTTCGGCAAATAACTGTAAAGCGCGGGGTTAAACTTTCCCCTCAAAACATAGTCTATGACGTTCCCTGAGTCACATGAGGTCTCTGTGCAAAATTTTATGATTGTAAATGTGACGGTGCTGATTCCTTTAACGGACATACACACACACATACATGCATACATACAAACACTCAGCTTTATATATTAGATTATACACCCTACGTATGCCCTGTACCTGTCACATACAGTGTGTAATGTAATGTAATTCTGAATATTGACCTGCCATATCCTATAGGTGTGTAATGTGCACTCTGTTAGGATTTCACTTGCCGATTCAAGTAGTTGTCACCTGATCGCTCACTTGTGATTTGCAATGTGTGGTCATCTGCCGAATGACATCTCCTCCTGTTTCTCTCAAATTGAAAATTATAACAATAAGAGAAGCAGGAGGAGACTTCATTCTACAGATGACACAGAGTCTGCAAATCACACGACCACTCAAATTGGCAAATTAAATCCTAACAGCGTATATTACACATTTTGGGGGTTCGACCAGTCAATGTGCAGAATGTCAGACCCAGGGGAGACACCGGTCAGTCCAGTGCAGCAGAGCAGGGAGATTGGGCACTGGCCTCCCGGGCTCCTCATCATGACTGCGTCGTCCTCGGCAGAGATAAAATGTGTTTTATCTGAAATGTGGAAGCGTCAGAGTAAAATATACACGACTGCAATAATGGAGCCGATTTTTGATTCTTTCCACTCGGGGGTCGTGCAGGAGGAATCAGCTGTCAGATTCCTTACCTTGTAGCAAAATAACAGTGGAGTCTCATATGTTACATGGCGTCACTGCTGTCTGCACATCACATGAAATGGTTTAGGGTATGTTCACAGAGGGCATTTTTTTTTACCACAAATATGCAGCGTTTTTGTCCCAAGAATGCACCAAAAACGCACCACAGCAAAAACGCATAAAAAACGCAATGTGTTTTTGACGCGTTTATACCGTGTTTTGCCCAATGCGGTTTTTAAGTCTAATCTATTGACTGGAAGGGTTCAAAAACGAAAACGCAAAAAGAATTGACATGCTGCATCTTCAAAAACGCAGCCAACAATAGATGCCCAGTGTGGATAGCAACATCGAAATCCCATAGACTTTGTTGGAAGGAGGAAATGCATGCATTTGCTGCATCTTTGTGACCTCAAAAATGCAACAAAATATGCACTGTGTGAACTTAGCGGTAGTGTCGTTATGAAGGCCATTCTATCAATGTAATGCATCTTCAGCAACTGAGGTGTATTATGAGGTTCTGCAGCAGCTGAGATGTGTATTATGGGGTTATGCAGCAGCTGAGATGTTTATTATGGGGTTCTGCAGCAGCTGAGGTGTGAATGATGAGGTTCTGTAGTAGCTGAAGTGTGTATTATGGGGTTCTGCAGCAGCTGAGGTGAATTATGAGATTTTGCAGCGGCTGAGATGTGTTTAATGAGGTTCTGTAGCATCTGAGGTGTGTATGATGAGGTTCTGAAGCAGCTGAGGTGTGCATTATGAAGTTCTGCAGAATATTACATTATTCAGCGTGGATTTATCTTACAAATTTTCCAACAAAAGTATTTGCAGCATTGCCAAATGGGGTGAGCCCATACACAGCGCCCGTTATCCTCATGGTGTGTATGTGGTGGTGCACCTCAGTCTGTTCAGGTCATTTTAGCTGAGAGGCAGCGACACATACACAGTGCCCCCATCCATATGGTGGGTATGTGTTGCTGCACCTCAGTCTGTTCAGGGTAGTGGAGCTGAGAGGCAGCGACACATACACAGCGCCCCCCGTCCTTATGGTGTATGTGGCAATGCACCTCAGTGTGTTCAGGTCAGAGGAGCTGAGAGGCAGTGAAACACATAACCTGAGGACTCTTTATTATGTATAAAGCAGAGCTTTTTACTAATTTCTTACATTCCCCTTTAACATCTGTATTTTGGACTTTTTGGTTCAGAGTACACACAGCATCGGCCACCGACTCCATGGTGCCTTGTCTGGTATCATCTGGTACATTTATCCTCAGGATCCCACCAATGGGACCACGACCTGCGCCACTCTAAGTGTATAGGAATTTATAACATCTCTCCACGAAGAGCGGCAGTGCCTCATTCTGCAGATACATGTGTGCCCCATTGGGGGGATCCATATGTACCATCCATAATGTAATATCCAGGCATACAGCATGTACGAGATGAGAAGACCCCAATAAGAATAATTTCAGATGTGGTGGAATTAATGTGGAATTGAGAAGCAGATTCTCCAGCACAAATCTGGAGGACTTTATTGTACATTTGAATAGATCAATTTTCTTAGGATATAAAAAATGGCCTCTGGTCCTCATTTGTTTCCTGGAAACTGGGTAAAAAAATCAGTAGGGAGGGGGAGGTTGGGAGCACCAAAGGGCAGTTTTGCACAGGGGCCGGCCCTGCCCATACTATTAGATCAGGTGGGCTGCCAAGCCGTACTCCACTGCGCATCATACAGGGATAGAACTCTATTATGGAAGGCCTAACAAAAAGGGGCCTGGCTGTATCTTGTACATAAAAATATGAGGTATTTTGTTGGTGTTATGGCCATAAGACGGCATCTGCAAGTGTGAACAGCGCTCTATGCAAGCCATTAGTGTGCAGTTTTACTATCCAGCAATTGTCCCCTCCATATTTTGGAAGTGTGTGTGTGATTTGCTCTTCCTGCACCTGTGATGCCTCCACCTAGTGGGGGCTTAGCTGTATCCTGCTTTAGTAGTAGTTTTTGGCCTAGGTAATGTACAGCTGCAGTTCCATCTTTGCTGTAAGTATTTTTTTTTGCTTTTTTATATTATATATAGTGTAGGGACCTACAAAACAAGCATGAGGTTCCCATGACGAGGGTTGTAGGCTTCCGTCTTATGGCCAAAACACCAACAAAATAGCTCATATTTTTTTGTACAGGATACAGCCAGGCCCCTTTCTGTTAGGACTCACATATTAGAGTTCCTGTCCCTGTATGATGCACAGATGGAGTATGGCTTGGCAGCCCACCTGATCTAATAGTATGGGCGTCACCTAATAGGCTGCCGGTTTGTGACTGTGCATCTGCAAGTGTCAACAGCGCTCTATGCAAGCCATCCGTGTGCAGCTTTTCCATCCAGCAATCATCCCCTCCATGTTTTGGAAGCGTGTGTGTGATTTGCTCCTCCTGCACCTGTGATGCCTCCACCTAGTGGGGGCTTAGCTCTATCCTGCCGGAGCAGTAGTTTTTGGCCTAGGTAACGTACAGCTGCAGTTCCATCTTTGCTGTAAGTAACCAATGGATCTCTGCAGGATATACTGTATATATGTATTCATAATGATAAAAGATCGTACATTTAACCATATTCTACCATGGCATAGGGTAGCAATATCAATCTGGAGGATAGAATGTGCGGCAGCATATGCAAGGTGGATCTCACTGTGTAAGAAAACAATGCACATGTATAAGGCTGAGGTTATATTCACACAGCAGATTTGTGGTAGAGGTTTCTGAAGGGAATATCTGAAACTGATTGTTTCAGTAACAAGCTCATGGATATCGCAAGCTCCATTCAAATAAATGGGAAAGTCAAAGAAATGTCTGCAACGAATCTGCAGTGTACGGCTATACCATAATACTGTACACGTAAGCTACAGGTAGCCTGGCATTATCCTATTCTAAATAGAACTGCTGTAGATAAAATTATGGAAACCTACGTCTAGCAAAGAGAGATTTACGCTACTTGTCAGGGATCCAGAGTAGTTGGATTAAATCATAATATGAATTAGATTTAATATGAGTGCACAGGCAATAACAAAACACACAGTACTGATCCACGGTTGAACTATTTAAATGTGTTCCTAATGTTTGTGCTAAGCAGGAGACCGGGGGATAATTGGCAATGCACATTTTGTACCGAAAAAAAAAATATTTGTTCATTTAAAGTCGATCAGCTGAATATATTTTCACACAATCCCCAAGGTCCGCATTTTTTGCATATTATCAACCCCCCCAATATTTCCATGTTTTAGAAATGCACAGTGTAATTGGGTACTGAATGGCAATTAGGAATACATTCTATGCAAGAAAATGCAAGGGCAATAATTTTGAACCTTTGGTAGTTTTTTTTATAGGCTGTTTTGCAATTCATAATATAAAAGATGTTGCATCAGGGGAACCAAGGACTGCACTGTTTAACAAAAAGATATTCTTCCTGACCAAATGTTATGCTTTTTAGCTTTGTTCACTTTTAATTTTTTCCATTATTTATTTTTTTTCTCACTGAAAAACAAAACAAAATTTTAAACTGATCCAACATTGCCCCCTGCAGGTCTACAATGGTATAAAGCCTGAAAACCTAGGACGAAGAAAGAAGCCAGAGCATTTCATTCTTTTCTCCTGCCTATTATCTCTATGCACATTTATATATATAGTACCCTATATAGTACTACCACATCCTCACTAAGGTTTTAGGGGAAGAATTATTGCATTTGAAAATTGGTCTAAAATAAATGTAATATAATGAATAATGTTCTTTTCGTTGCCTCGGAAGGACGTACTAGTAATCGATTCTGTTCCTATTAATAACATGTTTACCAGTTACGATTAATCTAGTTTCTTGTTGTGAGGATGCAGAAGAAGGAATATTATTTTCTATGCTGATAATGAATGCAGCGAGATAGGGACAGATATTTTGTAAATGGATTTTGAATAAGTGTATGTGGCATAACAGCAGTCGTGCAATGCAATATCACAGAGAGAATCATGAGCCAGAATACATTCTCACATTAAAATAGGATGAAGCTAGTGCAATATCTAAAGCACGGAGATATGAAATAGATAGGTTGTATTCTTTTATTTTCTTCAAGAAATCTGTGACTTACTTCAAATGAAAAGTTTAATGTGAATATAGCTATTTGGTAAAGTAAGTGCGCCTTAACTGGTAATGTATATTACAACATACAGCAGGATCACCATTAATTAGGGCCTTTTACCAGTTTTCAGCTTGTTAAATTGACCACATAATAAGATAGTGCCTACAGAGCTGACAATAACATAGTTTTTAATTGCTCATCACTGCTGAGAAGATATTCATTTGCAAAGTTTAAATTCCAATATAAGAACCAGGAGGAGAAAGCAGAAATGCTTTTCAGGAATTAGAGCTTTTTCTCCCGCCTAATGTTGACCAATCATAAGCAGGAGTCATCATAGAGGGGGAAAAAATAACACGCCCCTATAGAAGCTTAGATCAGAGTTTCTCTGTGTGAGACATGTAATGACACTAATGACACAGAGTCTTGCTTTCTGCCATGATCTCTGTACCAGCTGTTTAAATTAGAACAGAGCTATGTGTCAGTACAAACACTTCTTGCATCTTTCATCTCAGGGCAGTGAGTGTGGGAGGAGTAAATCAGAGCTGTAATGACGCAAAGTAATGACAGAAAGCCCCATTGTGCTCCCCTTCCCTGCTTGTAGTCACAATAGATGTCGGCAATGAGATTAGGAGGAGCACAGAGATGTGTGCCTTAAGGCCCCGTCACACTAAGCAACATCGCTCGC
Organism: Anomaloglossus baeobatrachus; assembly: GCF_048569485.1. Lineage (NCBI taxonomy): Eukaryota > Metazoa > Chordata > Amphibia > Anura > Aromobatidae > Anomaloglossus > Anomaloglossus baeobatrachus. The sequence goes on along the minus strand of NC_134353.1, from coordinate 229,428,196 downwards.
AACATCGCTGCTAACGAACAACTTTTGTGACGTTGCTAGCAATGTTGCTGTGTTTGACATCCAGCAACAACCTGGCCCCTGCTGTGAGGTCGTTGGTTGTTGCTGAATGTCCTGGGCCATTTTTTAGTTGTTGCTGTCCCGCTGTGAAGCACAGATCGCTGTGTGTGACAGCGACAGAGCAACAACTAAATGTGCAGGCAGCAGGAGCCGGCTTCTGCGGAGGCTGGTAACCACAGTAAACATCGGGTAACCAAGAAGCCCTGTCCTTGGTTACCCGATATTTACCTTTGTTACCAGCCTCCACCGCTCTCACTGTCAGTGCCGGCTCCTGCTCTGTGCACATGTAGCTGCAGGACACATCGGGTTAATTAACCCGATGTGTGCTGTAACTAGGAGAACAGGGAGCCAGCGCTAAGCATTGTGCGCTGCTCCCTGCTCTGTACACATTTAGCTGCAGTACACATCGGGTAATTAACCCGATGTGTGCTGTAACTAGGAGAGCAGGGAGCCAGCGCTCAGTGTGCGCTGCTCCCTGCTCTCTGCACGTGTAGCTGCGTGCGCTGGTAACCAAGGTAAATATCGGGTTGGTTACCCGATATTTACCTTAGTTACCAAGCGCAGTGTCTTCCACGCGGCGCTGGGGGCTGGTCACTGGTTGCTAGTGAGCTCACCAGCAACTCGTGTAGCGACGCTCCAGCGATCCCTGCCAGGTCAGGTTGCTGGTGGGATCGCTGGAGCGTCGCAGTGTGACATCTCACCAGCAACCTCCTAGCAACTTACCAGCGATCCCTATCGTTGTTGGGATCACTGGTAAGTTGCTTAGTGTGACTGGACCTTTACTGCAGAAAGCCTATTTTAAGCTTCTCTGGATGTGTGTTCTTTTATCCTTGGTATGATACCTTCAGCTGATGATAGGACTACTTAGCAAAATGTCACGCTGTACAAAGGTCTAGTAAGACATAGTACAGCGGAGAGTCAAAATAACACTGTAACAGAAAGGCAGCTGAAGTACAGCAGAGTAACTATAGCAAGCAGTACACAGGCGAACCACAAGGGGGCAATAGTGTAGCCAAGCAGTCAGGGTCAAGCCAGGAAAGTCAAGTCACTGCAAAGGGAGGATCAAGATCAGGTCAGAAAACAGAATTGAAGTCTGATGCCGGAAGATCAGGTATGGAGAGGAAACACAAAGGGCGCAAGGAACAGAAGACAAGACCGGAGGGTGAGGAGACGCAAACACGGGAAGAAGAATAAACTAGGATGGGTAAAAAACTGACAGGAGCGGGAAGTCCGGGACTGGGACACACTGATGAATGGGGGAGGGTACAGGTCAGGGCATGGTTACAAGGAGTCAGATCAAACAGGAAATCTCACCAGAGCCAGTGACAGGCTGCAGAGCAAAACTGTAACCAGCACAGGAATGCAGGTTCAGGGACCAGATATAGTGTCTCCTGAAACCAGATTGAGCCTGACATGACCAGGCCAGGTCAGGTCTGGGAAACTCTGGAGAGGGGAATACTGGTTCTGGATCATGACAGCAAGAAAATAAAAACCCGCCGCATAGAAAAATCATTAGTAAACCACATTGGTCTTAGTATAAATAAGAATCTAAACATCTCTGCAACATTTTATTTAGTTCACCAGTCACTATTCCATAATGTGGCCAGTTTAACATGTTGAAACTGATGAGGGGTTCTCCTTAAATTTTCTTCACTTTTATGTGGGAAAATCATGCCCCAATAGAAATAGCCCTTTTGGCTCAAAGAATTAGCCAGGCATAGTGGCTTTCTGAAAATGTGCAATTGCTCTGATACCTTATTTCAGTGAAAGAAACTTTCCCAATAATAGTAAGTGGCTATTTCAGTACTGTTTAAGATCATGAGTGGAGAACACATAGACTAGGATCTGGGGGCAGAGACTAATACCTAGTGTTCTCAATAGTCATGGAATATGGGGTTGACCCTTTATCAATCTAAAACACAAACAAAGAAAGCGGTCCTGCACCACTTTATGTTACCTGCGGAATCGTACGTGCGCCAGGAATCTAGCTCCAACCCAATGAATGTCCTTTATCAATCTAATTATCTTGGAGTTTAAGCAATTGAGACCTCTTTGTACATGGACAAGCAGAGAAGCATTCCTTGGATACCGAACAAAAGCCAAACAAGAAAGTATGAAAGAAGACTTAGGCATAAATATACAGTCTGAATTGCTTCAACTCAAAGGTGGATAGTTTCAGGGCCAGCCCAATATACCCTGGGCCCTGATTAAGTAACAAAATGGAAGAAACTAGATGGACCTATTACAACAAATAAGTAAATGGGTATTATTTTAAGTCTATAACTCTCATTCAGTCCCATTACCTCAGGTCTACAAAATTTGGTCCCTAGCCATGCAGATTGCCTTTAGAAACATGTGTGAAGAATGGATGGTTCTAAAAAGTCACAGAATTCAAACAGGATCCTGTAATGGGATGTCATATTTGCATCAGGTCAGTTCATTACATTTATTCCCCATGCTTTTCCATGGCCAATCAGCTACATGCAAGCCTTACATCACCAAGCACAGCGCCAAGTGTCAGAGGGAGTGGTGTAAAGCACACTTTCAGTGGACTCTGGTGCAGTTGAAATGTAATCCGCAGAGTAAGAAATCACACTGCTTTATCTGTTAGCCTGAAGGAAGATTCTAAGCTTGATGAATACCAGGTGAATGTTACATGACTGACTGTATTGTGCCAAGGTAAAGAATGGATAATATTCTGGGATTGTTTTTCAAAGTTTGGTCTAGGACCCTTGTTAGTGCATCAGCATACCCATGTTAGATGGCAGCGGTGTGCAGGGGTAGTCGTGGCAGATTCTGCCAGATCTCTTCTGTGCACCACATCCACCTCTCCAACGCAGGGGAAAGATTCTTGGGACTTGTGGTACGGGGGTACTTGCTATCAGGCCAGAGGCAAGTATTCAGTCTTTTTTCAGGACCTCCTTTCAAATGCCAGCTGCAGCAGGTCCCAATATCCCCAGACACCTCACTGAAACTGAGTTCTTCTTAACCAACAACATTACTTTACTGAACAACTTGCTACACAGCTTTTGATCAGTCCTGTGCTCCGGAACCCCGACAGAGTTGTCTACAGCAACCGGAGTCACACTTAATTTGCCAGCCAGTCACTTCCCTGGTACTCGAGCATCTGAGCCCCTCATTCCCTGTCATCTTCATTCTGTTGAGTAGATTCATCAATTCCTTCAGGGGTATGTCGTTCAACCCACAGGGATTAACTATAAGCTGTGACAGGGCGCCTGGAGACAGCACTCTTGTGGTCCAAGGTTGGTCAGGCCCTACTTCCCACTTGGGAGCCCACTGACCTTCAGCTTGGTAAGGTGGTTCTTCGTATATACGCCAGGGGGTGTCGACCATCCAGGCAATCCGGACTTCACCCTTTTAGGATGTGGTTCGCACAACCCAGCTCTCACCCGCGCCCCACATGTCCGGTGTCGGGATCTGACCTGAGGGTCCAAATCAAATAAAGGTATTGTGGTCTTTCTCCACCACACCTACTGCAGATGTGGGTTTTCACTTTCCAATCAGGACTCTCCTGCTCTTCCCTGTGTGCTCCCCATTTTTGTGTCCTTCTCGCCTCCCACACTAAGCACTTCCTGCCTAGCAGGCACCAAGGAAGTGGCTTACACATGGTGGCCACCTAGTGGCCAAATACACACACAAATTATACAAATTATACTTATAATGAATAAAATATGACACACTTAATTTATAACCAGTTTGCAGGTCTGGAGTGGGCTGAGCCCTGCACCCCCTCACACCCAGATATTTTGAAGAACTGTATGCTATCAACTTTTTGGCACATTTTGGCGAAGGCCCTTTCTGTCCCAGTATGACACAAAGCAACATCCATAAATCCATATACACATTTGCAGGACTTGACTGGTCCACTCAAAGCCCTAAACACAACCTTATCAAAAACCTTTTGAATAAACTAACATTTACATTTTAAGCAAGGCGCCCTTGCTCAACATCAGTACCTGACTTCCCAAATGCTCTTCTGAATGAATATACAAATATTCCCAGAAAATGTTGTAGAAAACCTTGGCAAAAGAGGGAAAGTTGTTACAGCTACAGAGGATGGACCAATGCCAGATTAATCCATATGGATTTAGAATGGAATGCAATAAAAGCTCCCGCAAGTGTATTATTATGTTTCACACCTGAGACCTTGTAACACTAACAAGTCAGATGACATTGGAAGGGTGAAAGGTGGGCGGGATGATGGGCGAGGGATACGCGCATAATTAATAGCCGGCCCGTGGGATCATCCCATGCAACTACAGCCTGGAGTAATCATGTGTGGCTATATTCACTGCCCCCCGTGCATCATCAGTGCAGATGATGCACGGGGGGCATGGTATACTCACCATTCCCTGCAGCATTGAAATGTCATCCTGTCTGCCTGCCCGCTGATGTGTGTGGAGAGCGGTGCGCACAGCGATGATGTCATCCCTCTGCGCACCGCTCTCCACACACATCAGAGGGGTGCAGGGAACGGTGACCGGCTCCACACAGGTCAACGGCGCTGCTGCTGGCACTGACAGGAAGAAGAGCGATGCTGCTAAAGTGAGGAAAGGTGAGTATAAACGTTTATTGTTTTTTTTGTGCCACAGGATGCAGGCCATATACCAGGATGGGGGTATATAGAAGGATGGGGGTATATAGCAGGATGGGGGTATTTATAAGAATGGGGGAATTTATCATCATGGGGGTATATAGCAGGATGGGGGTATTTATCAGGATGGGGGCTATACCAGGATAAGGGTATTTATCAGGATGAGGGTATTTATCAGGATGTGGGCTATACCAGGATGAGGGACATCCAGTATATACAAGGATGGGGATCATTACCAGGATGGGGTACTTTTGTAGAGAATTTGGGGACATTACCCCCATAACAGTGTCAGCAGCAGATCCTCGCCCCATAACAGTGTGTCATGACCACATTTTTTGCTTAAAATTTTAGTTTCTATTTTCTTCCTCTAAAACCAAGGTCCGTCTTAAGGGGGCTTTATACGCAACGACATCGCTAACGAGATGTCGTTGGGGTCACGGAATTCGTGATGCACATTCGGCTTCGTTAGCGACGTTGCTGCAAGTGAAACGCACGAACGACCGCTAATGATCAAAATTACTTACCTAATCATTGATCGTTGACACGTCATTCTAATCCAAATATCGTTAATGTAGCAGGACGCAGGTTGTTTGTTGTTCCTGCGGCAGCACACATCGCTATGTGTGACACCGCACGAACGAGGAACAACATCGTACCTGTGGCCACCGGCAATGAGGAAGGAAGGAGGTGGGCTGGATGTTCCGGCTGCTCATCTCCGCCCCTCCGCTTCTATTGGGTGGCTGCTTAGTGGCGCCGCAGTGATGCCGCACGAACCACCCCCTTAGAAAGGAGTCGGTTTGCCGGCCACAGCTACGTCGCTAGGAAGGTAAGTATTTGTGACGGGTGTTAGCGATGTTGTGCACCACGGGCAGCAATTTGCCCATGACGCACAACCGATGGAGGTGGGTGCTTTCACCAGCGACATCGTTAGCGTAAGAGTGTAAAGCAGCTTTTATAGTCCGAAAAATATGGTAATTAAAAAAAGTGTAAATAGTAAGGGTAAGTAAAATCATTCCTTCTAGTGTTTATATAGTTTCTAAACAAACTTCAAATAACAAACACTTATGTCCTTTGTTCTTGGGCTTTGAAGGCTTTTTATGTTTGTCCTGATTTTTTCTGTTCAGTCATTTTAAAATCTGTGAAACGACTTCATTTATTTTAATGTCAGGTATTAATCTATTCAACCCTCAGCAGAATGTAGCTCCCAAAACAATAAAACCCAAGTTTTTCACAATTGATTTAAATGAAACAGGTTTCATATTTGTACACGTAAGTGAATAAGGCACTTCAATAGCATTGATTCTGTTATGTGGAAGCTATTCATTCATTTATACTTTGCATCTTTCCTTCGGGACTGATTGCTCTGGAGGTAAGCAGAGCTTCTTGGCTATGCTATGCAAACCTCAATGTATATTTAATTTAGTTAAATATATTGACATTAAATAAATGAGACTGCAATTTATAGAAACAGGTTTATTGTCAGCACATTGCGACAATTAGATTTCATTTGTAATTAACATTTATGTTGGATGGACAGAGTGCAAACCACAAACCTCATTCAATAGAAACAAACATTGTTTAAAATATGTTGTATAGAAAGATGGAGAACATAATTAAGTCTTCAGAATGGCATATGTGCTCTGTTTCCTTTGGAATTCTAAGAACAGCCTTTCTATAATACAATATGCTTTTGTAGGAGAGCAGAAACGTATACAGTTTTATAAATAGAGCAAATAAGAGAACATGGGCATTTGAACAGTATCATTGCGGCCCTTGGCCTGTACTAAACTTTCAACATATAGATTTAAATGGATATTTGAACAGAATAAGGAGCATACATAACCAAAGATGGAAATAAAATGAGCTTAGAGCTTTCTAAGGGGGAGGTTCATTCGGTGTCACAGCGGCGTCACTAAGCCCAATAAGTCACTAAGCCCAATAGAAGCGGAGGGGTGGAGATGAGCGGCCGGAACATCCCGCCCACCTCCTTCCTTTTTCATTGCCGGCGGTCGCAGGTACGATGTGGTTCCTTGTTTCTGCGGTGTCACACATAGCGATGTGTGCTGTCGCAGGAATGACGAACAACCTGTGTCCTGTTACAGCAAAGACATTTGAGATTAGAATGACGTGTCAACAATCAACGATATGGTGAGTAATTTTGATCGTTAGCGGTCGTTTGTGCGTTTCACATTCAACGACGTCGCTAACGAGGCCGGATGTGTGTCACACATTCCATGACCCCAATGACATCTCGTTATCAATGTCGTTGTGTGTAAAGCAGCCTTTAGGGTCCCCCCATATTATGATAACCAGCACAGATAAAGCATATGGCTACAGGCTGCACCCCAAGCCACGTGCTTATCTTGGCTGTGTATCAAAATAAGAGGGACCACATGTGGCTTTTTTAAAAATTATTTAAATAAATAATTTAAAAAATTGATGTGTGGTCCCCCCAATATTGATACCCAGCCATGATAAAGCTGATAGCTGGTGGCTGGTTTTCTCAGGCATTTTTAGTGACAATTTTTTTTTAATTCTTTAGTTTGAGATTTTTTCATACAATTTAGAACTGTATAGTATTTCTGGCTAGCATCTTGTAGCACTGTCCCTATAGTGTATGATTGTCTCCCATCCAGGTCCTCATCTTCTACTAATGTCCTGTATCAACAGATATAGAGAACTGCTAAATTACCAAGGACTGGACAAGATCGTTGTTTATTTCTATATCAAAGAAGGGAGATGCTACTGACTATAGAAGCTATCAGACTATTGCTCTCATACCTAATACCAGCAAAGTACTATTGAGGATCCTACAAAGATGGCTACAACCTTACTTTGATGAAGAGTTGCCAGATAAAAAAAAAAAGGATTCAGAAAAGGCAGAGGAACAATTGATGTCATTGCTAAAACTAGATGGATAATGGAAAAGGCCAAATAATCTAATAACGAGCTCTATTTTTCCTTCATCGACTGCAGCAAAGCCTTTGACTGTCTTGATCACCTGAAACTTTGGTATACCATAAAGGATATGGGTGCAGCAGACCTTCTGATCAGCTTCATCAGAAACCTTTACATCGACCAAGAAGCAACAGTCTTATGAGAATACAGGGACTCGGCATTGTTCAAAGTAGAGCAAGGTGTCAGACAAGTCTGCATATTTTCATAATTTCTCTTGAATTTATATGCAGAAGCTATTTTCAGGAAGGCTGGACTTGCCGAAAAAGAAGAAGGAATTAAAATTGCTAGAAGAATCATCAACAATCTTAAATACACAGACAATACAACATTAATAGCAACAAGCATAGATGGAATAACATTGATAGCAACAAGCATAGATGGAATGAAGGACTAAATGTTAAGATGGAAAGCTTGAACATAGGACTCCTACTCAATACAAGGAAGGCAAAAAAATTGACTACTGCTAACTACAACAGGGACAAATTTCAGACAATTGATGACAAACTAGAAGTTGTAAAGTACTTCAACTTGCTTGGCTCAATGGTCACTCAAGATGCAGTGACGAAACTTAACTGGTGACGAAGGCATGGCTCGTACATATGGATGCGAAACATGGGCTATAAAGAAACAAGACAAAAGAAGACTCAATGCCTTTGAAATATGGTGCTGGAGAAAGCTGTTATCAATGCCATGCAAGTCAAGAAGAACAAACAAATCAATTTTGGAACAAATCAAACCAGACATGTCACTCAAAGTAAGGATCACTAAGCTATGCCATGCCTACTTTGAACACATTATAATAAGAGAGCAGTCACCGGAGAAGAACATCATGGTTGTAAGAATAGAAGGAATAAAGCAAAGAAGAGGACCAACAACCCGATGGCTTGATCCAATCAAGAAAATAGCATAGAAGACCCTGGTGGACCTATCTAGGCTTGCTCAAGATCGATCTTCCTACAGAGCAATCAGCCACCAAGTCGCATGGATCGAGATCAAGCTAAAGGATTTAAAAAAGATTAAATAGCCAGTTGTATTCAGTACCATGCAAAAGTTTCAGTTAGATGTATAGATGTAGTGAAAATGTTGTAAAGTATATATATATATATATATATATATATATATATATATATATATATATATATATATATATGGGAAATGCTTTACACCATGCCTGGCTGGAATTATCTCTTGGGTGTGATATTGTCTCGCTATACAATACAATATATGAGTAAATAGTACTTTCCCCAAATCACATATTTCTAGTTTACAATTGACGATGATGACACACACACTGTAGATGACAGCAAACAGTCACCGTTTAACTATTAACAGAGAGCACATGAACAAAAAATGGTGACAGTAATACAATTAATGCAGGTCCATGTTGGTGCCCAGTTGCTGCCTATGTTGACGTGCTTGCTATAATGTTATAGTCCCAGCAAAATCCCCACAGCAAAAGATCTCTTGTGAATTCATCATCGGTAGACCCATAATTCTCAGCAAAGACTACTCACTTCTGTAGAAAATCTAATGTCACACGGGGATTCAGCTTTTTACTGCAGCTTTCAGAGTCTTGGAAGTACATGGAGTGGGTAGCAGGATCCTCCTCTGGGGTAGAATGGGAAGGAGTGGGTGAATCCCGGTAACATGGCTGATATGAAGACTTGACACTACTTAATGACTATTTCTTTTCCTTACCCACAGAAGAAGAAGGTACCTGCCCAACCCCCCATCCCTATTCATGTACCCTTTAGAACCTATGTGGTCTACCGCTATGGATGGTATACCTCTATCTTTGAACACAGTTTGATGTTCAATGCATAAATGCAAGTTAAAGTTTTATTACACAAAGAAGGATCCATATACTGCATCAGAAACGCTGCCATCTTCTCTGAGCCAATGCAAATTTAATATAGACTAAAGCAAAATGGAATACTGTTCTGTGGTCACATGAATTAAAATTAGAAATTCTTTATGGAATCCACGGTGTCCTCATGACTTGAGGAGAATGACCATCAGCTTGTTATCATCGCACAGTTCAAAATCTTGCATCTCTGATGGTATGGGATTGCATTAGTGACTATGGCATTGGCAGGGTACACATCTTTAAAGGTACTATCAATGCTAAGTTTTATATAAGTGTTTGAGAACAACATATGCTCCCATACAGAAAACTTTTCTTACACGGAAAACCTTGCATATTTCAGCAAGGCAATACTAAACTACTTACTGCATCAATGACAACAGCATGGCTATGCATTTAGCCCAAAAGGTTCTACTTTGGTCTCATCTGACCAGAGCACTTCTTCCACATGCTAGCAGAGTCCCCTACATGGCATGTGGAAATGTGGAAGAAGGTGCTCTGGTCAGATGAGACCAAAGTAGAACTTTTAGACTAAATGCAAAGCAATATGTTTGGAAGAAAACAAATACTGCACATCACCCTGAAAACACAGTTTCCACAGTCAAACGTGGTGGTGGCAACATCATGCTGTGGAGATGCTTATCTTCAGGAGGTGAAGGGAAGCTGGTCAGAGTTGATAGGAGGATGGATGGAGCAAATTATAGGGTAATAATGAACAAATACCTGTTAGAGGCTGCAAAAGACTTGAGACGGAGGAATAAATCCACTTTCCAGCAGGACAACAACACTAAACATACTGCCACAGCTACAATGGAATGGTTTAGATCAAAGCATATTCATGTGTTTGAACGGCCCAGTCAAAGTCACCCACCAGCTGAACAATGACCCTAAACATACTGCAAGAGCAACTCTGGAACGGTTTAGATAAAATCATACTACTGTGTGAATGGCACAGTCGATGTCCAGACCTAATTCCAATGAAGAATTTGTGGCAAGACTTGAAAGTTGTTGTTCACTGTGTCTTTGCACCCAATCTCACTCAAATAGAGCTATGGTGCAAGGAAAAATGGGCAAAAATTTCAGGCTCTACATGTCAAAAGTTATTAGTGACATACCCCACAAGTCTTGAAGAAGTAATTGCATCAAAAGGTGGTCCTACAAAGTATAGACTCAGGGGGACTGAATACAAAAGTACATTACAATTTTCAAATTTAAGTTTGTGGGTGTAACATGAATAAATGAGGAAAAGTTCAGGTATGAATACTTTTTCAAGGCACTGTATATCTATATATAATGTTACATCTCTACGCAGATTTGACAAGGATGGATTTTCAACTCTGATGTACCTTGTCCCCTTCTTTGAGAGCACCGATTCTATAAAAGACCATTTTTCATTGTAATTTTGTAAAGCCATTGTATAAAAAGGAAAAGTATATTTACTAATACTGTCTGGTTGACAAAAGTGTGCAATAATTATCTGTATCTTCCGTATACACTTGCATACATCTTGTAGCAAGTGAAATACTTTCTGACTTTCTGTCTTAGCTCACGGTCCAGCAGTCTTGCTCCTGTCCCAGACATCTGTCTTGCATGACCTAATATTGTGACATAGCCTGTCAATGGTCTCCGCTATCCTACCATTGTTTGAGTGTCTGGAACTTGAACAGAATAATCTATTGCTCTCTGTCAAGATCTTGACAGATTTGTTCTTTTATGACGCTGTAAGGTTTATCCCAATTGAAATTTTAGGACATGTATTCTATCTAATAATTGATTATTAGTGCACAATGCTACAATATGTACTATTTGAAAATGTGTCTGTTCCAGAAAATAATTCTAGCAATTATCCTGCAAGGTCAACATTAGATAAATGAGTAGAACCAAATCGTGGTGATATCAGCTTATGTATATTTGGGCTAAAATGTATTTTTATTTTTTTTTTTTAATATTTGGGTTCACTAAGTCCACAGTATATATGAGTAAGAAAGAAACATCAGTTAGATGCAATCCTAAAATCTAGAGCTACTCATTTCTTTGTGATTAGGCAGTTTCAAGTGTTATGTAAAAGACCATTAAGACCTAATTATAATGCTTGAACTACAAGGAGGTTTACAAAAAGCACACAATTTAGACTTATGGAAATGTAGGGTATCATTTTAATAGTTTTGTGTAAAAAAACACACAAAAAAAACATTTTTTTCCAAATTATTGATAAATGGGGTTGTCCTAAAATTACAAAGATTTATTATTAAATTAAATAATATTAATAATGAATTATTAATTAATTAATAATCAATGCATTCATTATTGAAAAGTCAGTGTAAATAAATATAATTAGCAAGGCACACTTTTTTTTAATCTAAGACCTACATAATAAATACTAACAGAAATGTTGGTTCCCCCTACTTTCATGTGTAGAAAGCTCCCAGTGCATGTTCTGATCGATTATGAGAGACACTTACATAGTTACATAGTTACATAGGTTGAAAACAGATCTAGGCCCATCTAATTTAACCTTCCTTCACCAATTATATATTTTGTCACTAAATCATTTATAACCAACAATGTGGTATGTACTGAGGAAATCATCCAGCCCTTTTTTAAAAGCTGTTATAGTGTCTGCCATTACTACCTCTTGTGGTAGGGCATTCCACAGTCTGACTGCTCTAACTGTAAAGAACCCTTTCCTATTTAGCTGCCAGAATCTCTTTTCTTCCACTCGCAGTGAGTGCCCCCTGGTCCTTAATATTATCTTTAGCAAGAATAAGTTATGCGCCAGTCCTTTATATTGACCACACATGTATTTATACATATAAATGAGATCTACTCTGGAACGACTTTTTTCTAAGCTAAACAAATCTAACTTTTTCAACCTGTGATCATATGGGAGGCCTTCCATTCCTTGTAATAGTCTAGTTACCCGCCTTTGAACTGTCCTTTTTAAAATGTGGAGCACAAAACTGGATCCCATATTCTAGATGTGGCCTTAAAAGGGATTTATAGAGGGGTAAAAATAAGTTTCGATCACGGGATCTAATCTCTCTTTTTATACACCCTAAAATCTTGTTTGCTTTAGCAGCTGCTGCTTGACATTGAGTGCTGCTGCTCAGCTTATTTGTAACCAGAGTATCAAAGTCCTTCTCCTGTTCTGTAGTACTGAGTTTACTTCCATTTATTGTATACGCAGCTATAGGATTACTTTACATTTATCAACGTTAAATCTCATTTGCCAAGTATCTGCCCATTCTGACATCTTATCCAGATCATTTTGTAATATTGTACTATCAAGGTCAGTTTTTAATATCCTACTTAGTTTGGTGTCATCAGCAAAGACTGACACTTTACTATCTATCCCATCCACAAGGTCAAGAGATTAAAAGCAAGAGGCTTTAAGGTCCAGTCACACTAAGCAACTTACCAGCGATCCCAACAACGATAGGGATCGCTGGTAAGTTGCTAGGAGGTTGCTGGTGAGATGTCACACTGCGACGCTCCAGCGATCCCACCAGCAACCTGACCTGGCAGGGATCGCTGGAGCGTCGCTACACGAGTTGCTGGTGAGCTCACCAGCAACCAGTGACCAGCCACACGTGCAGAGAGCAGGGAGCAGCGCACACTGAGCGCTGGCTCCCTGCTCTCCTAGTTACAGCACACATCGGGTTAATTACCCGATGTGTGCTGCAGCTAAATGTGCACAGAGCAGGGAGCAGTGCACACTGCTTAGCGCTGGCTCCTTGCTCTCCTAGCTACAGCACACATCGGGTTAATTAACCCGATGTGTCCTGCAGCTACATGTGCACAGAGCAGGAGCCGGCACTGACAGTGAGAGCAGCTGAGGCTGGTAACAAAGGTAAATATCGGGTAACCAAGGACAGGGCTTCTTGGTTACCCGATGTTTACATTGGTTACCAGCCTCCGCAGAAGCCGGCTCCTGCTCACTGCACATTCAGTTGTTGCTCTCTCGCTGTCACACACAGCGATCTGTGCTTCACAGCGGGACAGCAACAACTAAAAAATGGCCCAGGACATTCAGCAACAACCAACGACCTCACAGCAGGGGCCAGGTTGTTGCTGGATGTCACACACAGCAACATCACTAGCAACGTCACAAAAGTTGTTCGTTAGCAGCAATGTTGCTAGCGATGTTGCTTAGTGTGACGGGGCCTTTAGTATGAAATAAGATACAGTAGTAAGATAACAGCGCAGATCTCCCCTGTATTTCCATGTGATACACTCCCAGTTTCCTCCACACAGTGACATCTACCAGCTCAGAAATAGTAAATGTTACATATCTGTCAAAGTAGTGAGACAGCAAAGAATCTAACCTTAGTTAACCTCAAAACTATTATCACTATATTACTACTATATTACTATATATTTTAGAGCTATTTAATATGGTGTGTAGGTCCTTTATAAAGGGGATCTGTCAGCAGGTTTTTGATACCTCACCTGAGAGCAGTATGATGTAGGCAAAGAGATCCTGAATCTAATGATGTATCACTTAGATTACTGGGTGCAGCCGTTCTGACATATTTAGAATTTTTAGATTTAGTCATCTAGCAGAGCTGAAAGGGCTGTCCAGGCTCTCCATAGAGATAGTACATTATTATTTATTATTATAGCGCCATTTATTCCATGGCGCTTTACAAGTGAAAGAGGGTATACGTACAACAATCATTTACAGTACAAAACAGACTGGTACATGAGGAGAGAGGACCCTGCCAGCGAGAGCTCACAGTCTACGAGGAATGGGTGATGGTACAATAGGTGAGGACAGAGCTGGTTACGCAGTGGTCTACTGGACTGAGGGCTATTGTAGGTTGTAGGCTTGGTGGAAGAGGTGGGTCTTGAGGTTTGTGACAGTGAGATGTCAATTAGAGGAGGGTACATGTCAGACTGCCGTATGCTTGACATTGTTGTCTGAGCAATAAGAAGTCCTACTAGTTACATAAACATAGATTGGACCCTGACAAGACAGGTATCCCTAAATTCTATGTTTTAACCCTTGCAGTATACTGTCTTCAGATTACATAGCAGAAATCTGCTGTCAGCTTCTCTTTAATGCTCATGCACACATCATGATTTGTACCCCTGTGACATGAATTCCAATTGGTCCATATTACAGACCCATGGGCATCTGTGCTGCTGATTGATGTGTTATAAAATATTGTATTCTCCCCTGAAAGCAATGCTATACATAAATGAGAGCTCTGGATCCCAGATCCAGTGATCATTGGGGTCCCAGTTTCCTGACCTCCACTTGATTAGCTACTCATAGTAATTTACAGTACTACAGTACTGGTAAGTTTGAATGTAAAAAAACATTTGCAGTGTTATTTATTTTCAGTTATAGCAACGGTAAGTTGTAGGTTTTCTGATGATGCAGGTTTACTAGGGACAAATGGGGATGGGTGAACGTATCTATTCCATGGCCCTGTTAAGATATTGGCAGTGTCTTGTCTTACATGCAATGAAAGCAAGTAATATATGTATAATTGTACTGTGTTTGTAATGTAATTAAAATGTGTATGGAGTTTTTAGTATAACCATTGTATGAGTCAAATGGGCAGTGTGAGAAAAAGTTATAAGTCAAGAACACAACGTTAGTGGCATCTATAGAATTATCAGGCCTGCACATAACATGTGTGACCAATGTGTTCTGAATGCATGGAATGTGTGCGTGAGGTGTGCACTACATGTATATAATGCTGGTCACGTGTGTTACACGTCTATTGTGTAAGTGACCGAAGCGTCATGCATTAAACTTATAAATGACATATGTCCAGTAGGTGAGTGATGTGTTTGGCATGTATAGAAAATGCGAGTGAGATGTGCAACATGTATCCAATATCTGAGTGATTTGTGTCCAGCTTGTACAGTGGTACTTGAAAGTTTGAGAACCCTTCTGAATATTTTTTTTTAAATATTTTACTTAAACCTCCATCAGATTTTCATACAAGTCCTAATAGTAGATACTGAGAACCAATTAAAATAAATGAATCAAATATATTATACTTTCCATTTGTTTACAAGAGGAAAATGATCCAATATTACATTTTTGTGAGTGTAAAAAATACATGAACCTTCACTTTCATCATCTAGTGGCACCCCTTTGTGCAGCAATACCTGCGTCTAAACGTTTCAGGTAATTACTGCAAACCTGTTATCTTGGTAGGTTTTCTCCCAGAAACTGCTCACTTCAAGTCCTTCCACAGCATTTCTAAAGTATAACGGAGTACATTTCACTAATTTGTTTATGTTGAACTGGACATATAATTTAATAGTGGTCGCAGAGCTGAATAAAACATTTTTTTTATATTTTGCTTCTCCATTGTGGAGATATTAACAGTAAAATTATTTGAGCCCTAATGAGTAGAGTTGAGCGCGGTTCGTGGTTCGTGGTTCTCCAGTTCGCGGCTCGAGTGATTTTGGGGCATGTTCTAGATCGAACTAGAACTCGAGCTTTTTGCAAAAGCTCGGTAGTTCTAGAAACGTTCGAGAACGGTTCTAGCAGCCAAAAAACAGCTAAATCATAGCTTGGTTTCTGCTGTAATAGTGTAAGTCACTCTGTGAATCAAACTATTATCACATTTCAGTGTATAGTGTGCGTGAACAGCGCCTTCAGATCACTGCTGTTTCTATAATGGCGATCGCCATTTTTTTTTTTTTTTTTTCTTGTCTTCCTTCCCTAAGTGCGCGCGTCTTGTGGGGCGGGCCAGCATGTCAGCCAATCCCAGACACACACACAGCTAAGTGGACTTTGAGCCAGAGAAGCAACGGCATGTGTGATAGGATCTGCATGTCACATGTCCCTGCATTATAAAACCGGACATTTTCTTCACGGACGCCATTATCTGCCTTCTGCGTCTTTGGTGTCAGACATCACTGTCGCAGCTCCGTCTTCCTGAGTCCTATAGCCGATACAGCTGTATGCGCTGCATACACAGCGTTAGACAGCTTAGGGAGAGCACTTTATAGCAGTCCTTTTAAGGGCTCCAACCGGCAGGGTCAGAGAGCCATAGGTGACAGGTCCTGCAAACAGCAACAGCGTCTGTGTAGCCAAGGTCAGGGATTTCCTCCCTGCATTTCACCATTAGGAGGGAATAGAAAGGCAGGCTTCCATTCCTCTACCCAGAGCACCACAATCCTGCCACTGTACCCTCTTGTCCTCTGCACACTCCAACTGATAACTAAGCCATTATACTAGCAAACACTCAGTGTACCTAGTGGCATCCTATACGTGGCTATTGGACTTTGCTATAGTCCCACTAGTGCAAAGACATTTGCAGAGCGCGTCTGCCTGCATTGCACACTACAACTCATTCTAACCAAGCCATTATACTAGCAAACACTCAGTGTACCTAGTGGCATCCTATACGTGGCTATTGGACTTTGCTATAGTCCCACTAGTGCAAAGACATTTGCAGAGCGCGTCTGCCTGCATTGCACACTACAACTCATTCTAACCAAGCCATTATACTAGCAAACACTCAGTGTACCTAGTGGCATCCTATACGTGGCTATTGGACTTTGCTATAGTCCCACTAGTGCAAAGACATTTGCAGAGCGCGTCTGCCTGCATTGCACACTCCAACTCATTAAAACCAAGCCATTATACTAGCAAACACTCAGTGTACCTAGTGGCATCCTATACGTGGCTATTGGACTTTGCTATAGTCCCACTAGTGCAAAGACATTTGCATAGCGCGTCTGCCGGCATTGCACACTCAAACTCATTTTAACTAAGCCATTATACTAGCAAACACTCAGTGTACCTAGTGGCATCCTATACGTGGCTATTGGACTTTGCTATAGTCCCACTAGTGCAAAGACATTAGCAGAGCACATCTGCCTGCATTGCACACTACAACTCATTCTAACCAAGCCATTATACTAGCAAACACTCAGTGTACCTAGTGGCATCCTATACGTGGCTATTGGACTTTGCTATAGTCCCACTAGTGCAAAGACATTTGCATAGCGCGTCTGCCTGCATTGCACACTCAAACTCATTTTAACTAAGCCATTATACTAGCAAACACTCAGTGTACCTAGTGGCATCCTATACGTGGCTATTGGACTTTGCTATAGTCCCACTAGTGCAAAGACATTAGCAGAGCACATCTGCCTGCATTGCACACTACAACTCATTCTAACCAAGCCATTATACTAGCAAACACTCAGTGTACCTAGTGGCATCCTATACGTGGCTATTGGACTTTGCTATAGTCCCACTAGTGCAAAGACATTTGCAGAGCGCGTCTGCCTGCATTGCACACTCCAACTCATTAAAACCAAGCCATTATACTAGCAAACACTCAGTGTACCTAGTGGCATCCTATACGTGGCTATTGGACTTTGCTATAGTCCCACTAGTGCAAAGACATTTGCATAGCGCGTCTGCCTGCATTGCACACTCAAACTCATTTTAACTAAGCCATTATACTAGCAAACACTCAGTGTACCTAGTGGCATCCTATACGTGGCTATTGGACTTTGCTATAGTCCCACTAGTGCAAAGATATTAGCAGAGCACATCTGCCTGCATTGCACACTCCAACTTTTTTAAACTAAGCAATTTTACTAGCAAACACTCAGTGTACCTAGTGGCATCCTAAACGTGGCTATTGGACTTTGCTATAGTCCCACTAGTGCAAAGACATTTGCAGAGCACGTCTGCCTGCATTGCACACTACAACTCATTGTTACTAAGCCATTATACTAGCAAACACTCAGTGTACCTAGTTGTATCCTAAACGTGGCTATTGTACTTTTGTCTATTCACAGTATTGGAACGATATTTGCAGCACGTCTGCCTGCATTGCACACTCTAACTTTTTTAAACTCAGCCATTTATAGTAGCAAACACTCAGTGTACCTAGTTGTATCCTAAACGTGGCTATTGTACTTTTGTCAATTCACAGTATTGGAACGTTATTTGCAGCACGTCTGCCTGCATTGCACACTCAAACTTTTTTAAACTCAGCCATTTATAGTAGCAAACACTCAGTGTACCTAGTTGTATCCTAAACGTGGCTATTGTACTTTTGTCTATTCACAGTATTGGAACGATATTTGCAGCACGTCTGCCTGCATTGCACACTCTAACTTTTTTAAACTCAGCCATTATACTAGCAAACACTCAGTGTACCTAGTTGTATCCTAAACGTGGCTATTGTACTTTTGTCAATTCACAGTATTGGAACGTTATTTGCAGCACGTCTGCCTGCATTGCACACTCAAACTTTTTTAAACTCAGCCATTTATAGTAGCAAACACTCAGTGTACCTAGTTGTATCCTAAACGTGGCTATTGTACTTTTGTCAATTCACAGTATTGGAACGTTATTTGCAGCACGTCTGCCTGCATTGCACACTCAAACTTTTTTAAACTCAGCCATTTATAGTAGCAAACACTCAGTGTACCTAGTTGTATCCTAAACGTGGCTATTGTACTTTTGTCTATTCACAGTATTGGAACGTTATTTGCAGCACGTCTGCCTGCATTGCACACTCTAACTTTTTTAAACTCAGCCATTATACTAGCAAACACTCAGTGTACCTAGTTGTATCCTAAACGTGGCTATTTTACTTTTGTCTATTCACAGTATTGGAACGATATTTGCAGCACGTCTGCCTGCATTGCACACTCTAACTTTTTTAAACTCAGCCATTATACTAGCAAACACTCACTGTACCTAGTTGTATCCTAAACGTGGCTATTGTACTTTTGTCAATTCACAGTATTGGAACGTTATTTGCAGCACGTCTGCCTGCATTGCACACTCAAACTTTTTTAAACTCAGCCATTTATAGTAGCAAACACTCAGTGTACCTAGTTGTATCCTAAACGTGGCTATTGTACTTTTGTCAATTCACAGTATTGGAACGTTATTTGCAGCACGTCTGCCTGCATTGCACACTCAAACTTTTTTAAACTCAGCCATTTATAGTAGCAAACACTCAGTGTACCTAGTTGTATCCTAAACGTGGCTATTGTACTTTTGTCTATTCACACTACTGCAAATCTATGTGCAGCACCTCTGCATGACAACCTCGTGCTCTGTTTTTAATAAGCTATAATGATAGCACAAAATACTGCCATTTTGTGGCATCATAGAACTGGCTGTTGTATTCCATTAGTGCCCCACTGGTGACAAGCTATTTCTAGCACCTCTACATCACACCCTCATGCACATTTAGCTACGCTAATGTTATAGCAAACTCATGGAATTCATTGCTGCATTTCATAATTCAGAGGGATAGAAAGTCAGGCTTCCTTTAGCTTTTCCTTCTGTTCATAGACAGCATCTCCAAGACAAATTTCCCCTCCACGTCTAAGTGTGGAGAGGCAGCTAGTGCGCATGCGTGTGCCGATGTACCCCAGCTGCAGCATAATTACAGTGTTTCGCCTAGTGAGTATGCTCAGCCTGACTGTGCCATTCCTGACGCTAAGTCTTCATTTCGGGATACAGCGCATGCTCCCACACTAAGTGTGAAAAGCCTCTTTGCACAGGTGCTTGCATTCTGTGCCGGGTCTAAGTCCTGTTTTGTGCCTAGACACCATGCTAAAGCTGATAGTCTTTTTTCAGAGACTGTATTTCATGCTACTGAGCATGCTCAGGCACTTCCTGCATCAGAGACTAGGTCCGGTAATGAACTCTTTGGCCCTGGCCCTGATGTGGGGGTCCCATATAGACCACAGGGCATCAGGTGTCCTCCCAAATGGCTTGCAGAGGCCCACACCTATGACTTGTCACCGCATTATTGATGGTCAGACGATGACTGGTGAGGTGTTTGGGTCATGGCAGCCATGAGGTCATCATTGAAGTTGCGTTTCCAAATAGGACGCTAGTTATGCCACTCATGACGTGTCACTCTGCTTTTGTCTCCAGGAGGTGCATTGTGGTTCACCCTGGTTTGGGGCGGACTCAGGTTATAAAAGGGGCTGGAGCCAACAAGGAGGTGCGCAGTCTTCTATTATGCTCCGAAAGAGCACACCTCCATGTGTTGAACCCATTGCGGCTTTAGGCCAGAGGTAGGCAGGGATAGGGTGGTGGATGCAGGCCACCACCACAGTTGGTAACGCAGAACGGTTAAGACCAGCTCCTGTCCTAACAGTCCTGCTTGTGCAGCCCAGTGGCATTAACAGGCCTGCTGCTGCTGATGCGCCTGCTGTCCACAGGTGTGGCCCCTACGCACACGGTCAGCGTACTCAATGGCCCCTGTGTTGTTAACAGGGAGTTCCTGGGCTGGGTGGGCATGTGGACCCTGTGACGCTAACAGGGCTCACAGTCTCCAGATCCGAATGGCGTCTAACTCGGTTCAGGCTACTATTAGTTTCATAGCCACACAGCTCTGTATCCTCCACCAAACCTTCAAGTTGCCAACCTCTCCTTTTCCAACTGGGAGCACGGTGGACACTGACTGCTGAAGGTGATATATACCTTTCTCTTTCTTTTCTTATTAATTTTTGTTATATAGCGGTCACAGATTATATACCACTTTATCCAAATCTGCCAGTCCCACTGTAACAGATGTTGTTTCTTCAGCAAATGTTACAGTTGTTTAACCACCAAATCCACGGACCAAAATTTTTTTCCCCTTTCCAACACACCTGTTCCCCTTTCCAACAGCATCTGTCCTTTTTCAACTCATTTTGGGATATGACCAAAAGTGCAACTGTGCAGGGACACCGTACTCAACGCCATCTCAGCACAGCAGCCATCCCTCGGTCCCTCCGATGTGGACAAGTAAAAGACCATTTCCTCCTATCCATGACAAAGTGTTGAGATTCACTCTGTGCAGCACTGGTGTTTAGTGGAAAAGTAGATCTAAGATTGCGTACCACATTCTGCAGATACTCCTGTATACGTGCGTCTATTTCTATGGCAGGAATTAGTTCGCCAAATTTTGTCTTGTACCGGGGATCTAACAGTGTGGCAACCCAGTATTCAGGATTACTTCAAATTCATACAATCCGAGGGTCATGTAGGTAGTGCAGCAAGAAGGCGCTCATGTGTCTTGTGCATCCAGGAGGACCAAGTCCTTGGTGTGTTGGTGGCAGAGAGGTGAGAATCGTGCATCCTTCCTCTGCCCTCTACCCACAACCTCGCACAACCGAAATGTGAGCAAGCTCTCACTCATCTGCTGAGTCTTCCATGCCCATCGCCAGTTCGTCCTCCATTTCTTCATGGGCTCCTGCACTTTCATCAACACTTTTTGCTGATACTATGCGCCCTTGTTAATCCCTCTCCCTCACCATGACTGCCGCATAGGTGCCGCTGACCATCTGGACCTCGTAGATCTTGTTATCCCTTCCGCATATGACTCCTCCTGTACTTCCTCCCCTTCCTCTTGTCCCAACACCTGACTCCGAATAATAATTACAGTGTGCTCCATCATGTAGATGACCAGAATTGTCACGCTGAGAATGACATTGCCAGTGCTAAACATCTTCGTCGACATTTCAAAACTGTGTAGCAGGGTGCATAGGTCCTTGATCTGACACCACTCCAGCAGCGTGATCTGCACCACCTCTGGATCAACTTATCCCAGGCTATATGTCTTACCGTATTTCAGCAGGGCTCTGCGGTGCTGCCACACATGCTGCAACATGTGCAGATTCCAATTCCTGCGTGTCGGAACATCGCATTTCCGGCGTTTAACTGCCAGACCCTAAGACTTCCGGAGTGATGAAAGTTGTTGAGCTGCTGTGTGCGCACGATGGAAGTGAGCACATAGCGAGCGTGCCCGCTGCACAAGGCCATGTAGGCCGTGATGGTGTTTTAAAAATTGCTGGAGAA
Source organism: Anomaloglossus baeobatrachus (assembly GCF_048569485.1). Classification (NCBI taxonomy): domain Eukaryota; kingdom Metazoa; phylum Chordata; class Amphibia; order Anura; family Aromobatidae; genus Anomaloglossus; species Anomaloglossus baeobatrachus. The sequence goes on along the minus strand of NC_134353.1, from coordinate 229,405,897 downwards.
TTCGGATCAACACGTGAGCCATAAAAGGCACGTGTGTCACATTGCCCTGAGGATGGCCCGCAGCCAGGTTTGCATCATTGCCGCACACGGCTGTTAAGTCACCAACGGAGTCCGCTCCGTCAATTTGTACTCCGGTCGCCAGGTGACAACGTGTTCCTTTCATGAATAGTGCTGATGATGGGAGAGTAGTCGATGCCAGCGGCGCAGGTGGACGCAGGTTATGCTCACCCACTGGGCTGCATTACCTTGACAGATGCAGAATCTCTGGCTGAATGTAGCTGGTGGGTATCTCACAGATGAAATACCATCATTCAGCTACAACCAATGGGAAGACACCACACCCTTTTTTATGCCCATCCTGTCTGCAGACCACTGCCAGACATAGCTATGAACCTCTGGTTAATTTTACCCCCAGTTCAGTTTTATGATTTTGTGTGCTTGTTACCTGACTACTTTTCCTGCTTGCTGTTTATGTACCTTGTTGGCCGATACGCATTTCACCTCTGCTTGTTTTCTGATTAAGTCCTGGCCGTCCCATTCTGTTCCTGTTCCTCAATTAATGTTTTGACCCTGCCTGACTACTATTCTCTGTAATAGCGGTGTGACTCACATTTCCCATACATTTCAAAGTAAAACTTTGACCGCCTGATGGCATTGAGCTCTGCTGCCAGCATAGTAAGGAGGTGTGTGGTAGTCCTTGTGCGCAGTTGCAAGGAAGGGTGGCCTGACCACACAGGGTTTGCGCAAAGGTAGAGGACCCACACGAGGTTGAAGAGGCAGAAGCAGTGTATTAACTTCTACATACAGAACAAGGATTGAAACAACTCGTGGGGACGGCAAGACTTGTACAGCAGACCCTTCTCCATCTCTCACCATAGTTTGCCAGTGCCCAGTCAGTGACATGTAATGACCCTGTCTATGCTTACTGGTCCAAGTATCTGTGTTGAAATGCACCCTGTCGCACACAGATTTTCTCAAGGAAGTGGTGATGTTGTGTGCGACATGCCGGTGTAGCGCGGGCATGCTTTTCTTGGAGAAGCAGTGGTGATTGGGCATCTGGTACTGGGGCACAGCGACAGACATAAGGTCTGTAAAATCCTGTGTGTCCACTACGCGTAAAGGCAGCATTTCGGTAGCCAACAGCTTACAGAGGGATAGAGTCAACCACTTAGCTTTGTCATGGGTCGCAGTAAGTGGCCTTTTATTTGACCACATCTGAGGGACAGAGATCTGGCTGCTGTCTGTAGACGGTGTTGAGTAGGGTGTCCCTGGAAAAATGCAGGTTTGTGAGAAAAGTGCAGGCGGAGACATGATGTTGGCTTCATCTTGCCTTCAGATCTGTTCATCTTGTATCATTTTTAAAAAACACAGCAAGCAAGGGTTACTCCAAGCGGAGTCTCCCTTTTTTTCCAAAAATTGGGCCCCACACAGACACCTTATCAGTGGCAGCACTTGTGCCCTAGTTGCAAACAGGATGTTTTGATTTGCATCAAGCACATTCCAAATCCACAAGCATTTACTCTCCCCAGGATGACACAGGGGTAGTAAATTCCTTCTGGATCCATGACTTGTTCATTTTGATGAACGTCAGTCTGTCCACATTGTCACTGGACAGACGCGTGCGCTTATCTGTCAGCACACACCCAGCAGCACTGAAGACACGTTCAGAGACAACGCTGGCAGCTGGACACGACAAAATCTTCGAGGCGTAACTGGAGAGCTCTTGACATTTTTCTAGATTTGAAGCACAAAAGGAGCAAGGCTCCATTTGCAAAGTCATTGCATCGATGTTCATTTGGAGATACTCCTGTATCATCCTCTCCATCCGTTGACTATGTGTCAGACTTGTTGTCTCTGGTGGCCTTGCAAAGGAGGGTCTAAAAAAATTATGAAAAGATTCCATAAAATTGCTGTTACCAGCACCAGATACGGTCCTACTGGTACGGGTAGACTGTTGAAGATGACGAGGCCGTCCCATGTTTGTCAAGTTACAACTGGGAGAATCACTCCCTTCACCTGCACGGTTGTTTGGTGGAAAAGCCGAGCTAAGATCGAGTAACAGCTTCTGCTGATACTCCTGCATACGTGCGTCCCTTTCTATGGGTGGAATTATGTCACAAAATTTGGACTTGTCCCGGGGATCTAATAGTGTGGCAAGCCAGTAGTCATCATCACTTCTAATTTTGACAATACGAGGGTCATGTTGGAGGTAGTGCAACAAGAAGGCACTCATGTGTCTTGCGCAGCCATGCGCACCAAGTCCACGCTGTGTTTGTGGCATAGAGGTGCTAACCGTTCTTTCTTCCTCTGTCATCTCCCCCCAACCTCTTTCAACTGAAATTTGACCAAGGTCCCCCTCATCTGCTGAGTCTTCCATGTCCATGGACAGTTCGTCCTCCATATCTTCATGTCCTCCTGCACCTTCCTCAACATCTCACCTGCTACCATGCGCCCTTGTTGATCCCTGTCCCCCATGGTCCCATGCCTGCCGCGTTGGTGATGATGAACGTCTGGACCTTGGTGATGTTGTTGTGTCTTGCGCATATGAATCCTCCTGTAGTTCCTCCCCTTCCTGTTGTCCCACCCCCTGACTACGAATAGTGTTTAGCGTGTGCTCCAGCATGTAAATGACTGTAATCGTCATGCTGATAATGGCATTGTCAGCGCTAAACATATTCGTCGCCATGTCGAAACTGTGCAGAAGGGTGCATAGGTCCTTGATCTGAGATCACTCCATCAGGGTGATCTGCCCCACTTCTGCATCTCGTTGGCCCAGGCTATACATCATGACGTATTGCACCAGGGCTCGCCGGTGCTGCCACAGTCGCTGTAACATGTGGAGAGTTGAATTCCAGCGTGTCGCCACATCGCATTTCAGGCGATGAACCGGCAGGCCGAAAGACTTCTGGAGCGATGCAAGTCGCTCAGGTGCGGCGGTTGAACGGCGGAAGTGAGCACTGCAGACAGTTTCCGTGCCCTGGTCAGAAGGCCATCTAGGCCGGGATAGTGTGTTAAAAATTGCTGGACAACAAGGTTAAACACGTGAGCCATACAAGGCACGTGTGTCACCTTGCCCAGGCGAAGGGCCGCACCCAGGTTTGCAGCATTGTCGCACACGGCCTTACCAGGCTGCAGGTTGAGTGGAGACAACCATTTATCAAAATCAGTCTCCAGAGCTGCCCACAACTCAGTCGCTGTGTGACTCCTATTTCAAAGACATGTCAAGCTAAAGACCGCCTGATGCCGTTGCGCTCTGCTACCAGCATAGTAATGAGGGGTGCGTGATTCCTTCTGCGCAGTGAGAACGCTGGTGGCCTGACCAGGCAGGCTTGGGGCGGAGGTGGAGGACCCAGATGAGGTGGAGGATGCAGAAGCAGTGGCGGAACTTGGACAGACAGAGGATTGACACACAAGTCGTGGGGACGGCAAGACTTGTGCAGCAGACCCTTCACCATCTATCACCATAGTTACCCAGTGGCCAGTCAGCGACATGTAACGTCCCTGTCCATGCTTACTGGTCCAAGTATCGGTGGTGAAATGCACCCGTTCACACACAGAGTTTCTCAAGGAAGCGGTGATGTTGTGTGCGACATGCTGGTGTAGCGCGGGCACACCTTTCTTAGAGAAGTAGTGGCGACTAGGCATCTGGTACTGGGGCACAGCGACAGACATAAGGTCTCTAAAATCCTGTGTGTCCACTAGGCGGAAAGGCAGCATTTCTGTAGTCAACAGCTTACAGAGGGATAGAGTCAACCTCTTCGCTTTGTCATGGGTCGCAGGAAGTGGCCTTTTATTTGACCACATCTGAGGGACAGAGATCTGGCTGCTGTGTGTAGACGGTGTTGAGTCGGGTGTCCCTGGAAAAATGCAGCTTTGTGAGGAAAGTGCAGGCGGAGACATGATGTTGCCTTCATCCAAAGTTGGTGCTATCGATGTCTGAGAGAGCTGTACACACTCACTTGTTTCCCCTTCCAAACCAACTGACGACCTACCAAGCAAACTGCCTGTTGCGGTTACAGTGGTGGAAGTTGTGGGTGGAAAAACAGGTGTGACAGCTGTCCCCACAGTCCTAGAAGATGACGAGCGCGCGGATGCACTGGAAGGGGCAGGCGGTGGATGGTTCGCTCCGCTAGGCCGCATTGCAGCACGGTGAGCTTCCCATCGGGCCATATGATATTTATTCATGTGACGATTCATGGAAGAAGTTGTCAAACTGCTGAGGTTTTGACCTCTACTAAGAGAACCATGACAAATTTTACAGATCACATAATTTGGGCGATCTTTTTCTATGTCAAAAAAGGACCTGGCTAGGCAAGGCTTAGAGGCCATGCGACCTGTTGATCCACCCCGAATAATGCTCAGAGGCAGAGTGGTGGCTGAGGATGCAGTTGTAGACGTGCTACCAGTGCTCCGACTGTGTCCAGGAAGGCGCCAGGTTACTTCGACGTCGGTTGCATCCTCCTCCACCGCCTCTGTTGACCTCCTCGAGTGTCTGACTGTGGGTTGACAGTAGGTGTGATCTAGAACTTAATCATCAATTGTTGTGTTTGCACTCCCCTACCCCTCAGACCGAGTTTCTTCTTGCCCTGACCGAATATTTAAGTTGTCATCCCAATCGGGTATCTGCGTCTCATCTTCATCAGTATGTTCCTCATTGCCTATAACCACAGTTGTTGGAAAGGCAGCATTTTGGTAGCCAACAGTTTGCATATGATGAAAGTCAACCTCCAAGCCATTTCATGCCCTTCTAAAAGCATGTAAAACACAGCGAGGGGACTCCAACCACAGTCTCCCTCGTTGCCACTAACTGGGCCACACACACCCCACTTGACTGGCATCGGTTGAGCCCCCTTTTGAAAAAGAAAAATATGCTTTGCATGAAGCACTCTCAAAAATACGCGTGCCTTTCCCGTCCCCTGGCTGACCCAGGGGAAGAAAAGTCCTCTGAGAGCCATGACTTGTTCATCTTGGTTCTTTTAGAGACACAGCGAGGGGACTCCAACCACAGTCTCCCTCGTTGCCACTAACTGGGCCACACACACCCCACTTGACTGGCATCGGTTGAGCCCCCTTTTGAAAAAGAAAAAGATGCTTTGCATGAAGCACTCTCAAAAATACGCGTGCCTTTCCCGTCCCCTGGCTGACCCAGGGGAAGAAAAGTCCTCTGAGAGCCATGACTTGTTCATCTTGGTTCTTTTAGAGACACAGCGAGGGGACTCCAACCACAGTCTCCCTCGTTGCCACTAACTGGGCCACACACACCCCACTTGACTGGCATCGGTTGAGCCCCCTTTTGAAAAAGAAAAAGATGCTTTGCATGAAGCACTCTCAAAAATACGCGTGCCTTTCCCGTCCCCTGGCTGACCCAGGGGAAGAAAAGTCCTCTGAGAGCCATGACTTGTTCATCTTGGTTCTTTTAGAGACACAGCGAGGGGACTCCAACCACAGTCTCCCTCGTTGCCACTAACTGGGCCACACACACCCCACTTGACTGGCATCGGTTGAGCCCCCTTTTGAAAAAGAAAAAGATGCTTTGCATGAAGCACTCTCAAAAATACGCGTGCCTTTCCCGTCCCCTGGCTGACCCAGGGGAAGAAAAGTCCTCTGAGAGCCATGACTTGTTCATCTTGGTTCTTTTAGAGACACAGCGAGGGGACTCCAACCACAGTCTCCCTCGTTGCCACTAACTGGGCCACACACACCCCACTTGACTGGCATCGGTTGAGCCCCCTTTTGAAAAAGAAAAAGATGCTTTGCATGAAGCACTCTCAAAAATACGCGTGCCTTTCCCGTCCCCTGGCTGACCCAGGGGAAGAAAAGTCCTCTGAGAGCCATGACTTGTTCATCTTGGTTCTTTTAGAGACACAGCGAGGGGACTCCAACCACAGTCTCCCTCGTTGCCACTAACTGGGCCACACACACCCCACTTGACTGGCATCGGTTGAGCACCCTTTTGAAAAAGAAAAAGATGCTTTGCATGAAGCACTCTCAAAAATACGCGTGCCTTTCCCGTCCCCTGGCTGACCCAGGGGAAGAAAAGTCCTCTGAGAGCCATGACTTGTTCATCTTGGTTCTTTTAGAGACACAGCGAGGGGACTCCAACCACAGTCTCCCTCGTTGCCACTAACTGGGCCACACACACCCCACTTGACTGGCATCGGTTGACCCCCCCTTTTGACAAAGAAAAAGATGCTTTGCATGAAGCACTCTCAAAAATACGCGTGCCTTTCCCGTCCCCTGGCTGACCCAGGGGAAGAAAAGTCCTCTGAGAGCCATGACTTGTTCATCTTGGTTCTTTTAGAGACACAGCGAGGGGACTCCAACCACAGTCTCCCTCGTTGCCACTAACTGGGCCACACACACCCCACTTGACTGGCATCGGTTGACCCCCCCTTTTGACAAAGAAAAAGATGCTTTGCATGAAGCACTCTCAAAAATACGCGTGCCTTTCCCGTCCCCTGGCTGACCCAGGGGAAGAAAAGTCCTCTGAGAGCCATGACTTGTTCATCTTGGTTCTTTTAGAGACACAGCGAGGGGACTCCAACCACAGTCTCCCTCGTTGCCACTAACTGGGCCACACACACCCCACTTGACTGGCATCGGTTGAGCCCCCTTTTGAAAAAGAAAAAGATGCTTTGCATGAAGCACTCTCAAAAATACGCGTGCCTTTCCCGTCCCCTGGCTGACCCAGGGGAAGAAAAGTCCTCTGAGAGCCATGACTTGTTCATCTTGGTTCTTTTAGAGACACAGCGAGGGGACTCCAACCACAGTCTCCCTCGTTGCCACTAACTGGGCCACACACACCCCACTTGACTGGCATCGGTTGAGCCCCCTTTTGAAAAAGAAAAAGATGCTTTGCATGAAGCACTCTCAAAAATACGCGTGCCTTTCCCGTCCCCTGGCTGACCCAGGGGAAGAAAAGTCCTCTGAGAGCCATGACTTGTTCATCTTGGTTCTTTTAGAGACACAGCGAGGGGACTCCAACCACAGTCTCCCTCGTTGCCACTAACTGGGCCACACACACCCCACATGACTGGCATCGGTTGAGCCCCCTTTTGAAAAAGAAAAAGATGCTTTGCATGAAGCACTCTCAAAAATACGCGTGCCTTTCCCGTCCCCTGGCTGACCCAGGGGAAGAAAAGTCCTCTGAGAGCCATGACTTGTTCATCTTGGTTCTTTTAGAGACACAGCGAGGGGACTCCAACCACAGTCTCCCTCGTTGCCACTAACTGGGCCACACACACCCCACTTGACTGGCATCGGTTGAGCCCCCTTTTGAAAAAGAAAAAGATGCTTTGCATGAAGCACTCTCAAAAATACGCGTGCCTTTCCCGTCCCCTGGCTGACCCAGGGGAAGAAAAGTCCTCTGAGAGCCATGACTTGTTCATCTTGGTTCTTTTAGAGACACAGCGAGGGGACTCCAACCACAGTCTCCCTCGTTGCCACTAACTGGGCCACACACACCCCACTTGACTGGCATCGGTTGAGCCCCCTTTTGAAAAAGAAAAAGATGCTTTGCATGAAGCACTCTCAAAAATACGCGTGCCTTTCCCGTCCCCTGGCTGACCCAGGGGAAGAAAAGTCCTCTGAGAGCCATGACTTGTTCATCTTGGTTCTTTTAGAGACACAGCGAGGGGACTCCAACCACAGTCTCCCTCGTTGCCACTAACTGGGCCACACACACCCCACTTGACTGGCATCGGTTGAGCCCCCTTTTGAAAAAGAAAAAGATGCTTTGCATGAAGCACTCTCAAAAATACGCGTGCCTTTCCCGTCCCCTGGCTGACCCAGGGGAAGAAAAGTCCTCTGAGAGCCATGACTTGTTCATCTTGGTTCTTTTAGAGACACAGCGAGGGGACTCCAACCACAGTCTCCCTCGTTGCCACTAACTGGGCCACACACACCCCACTTGACTGGCATCGGTTGAGCCCCCTTTTGAAAAAGAAAAAGATGCTTTGCATGAAGCACTCTCAAAAATACGCGTGCCTTTCCCGTCCCCTGGCTGACCCAGGGGAAGAAAAGTCCTCTGAGAGCCATGACTTGTTCATCTTGGTTCTTTTAGAGACACAGCGAGGGGACTCCAACCACAGTCTCCCTCGTTGCCACTAACTGGGCCACACACACCCCACTTGACTGGCATCGGTTGAGCCCCCTTTTGAAAAAGAAAAAGATGCTTTGCATGAAGCACTCTCAAAAATACGCGTGCCTTTCCCGTCCCCTGGCTGACCCAGGGGAAGAAAAGTCCTCTGAGAGCCATGACTTGTTCATCTTGGTTCTTTTAGAGACACAGCGAGGGGACTCCAACCACAGTCTCCCTCGTTGCCACTAACTGGGCCACACACACCCCACTTGACTGGCATCGGTTGAGCCCCCCTTTTGACAAAGAAAAAGATGCTTTGCATGAAGCACTCTCAAAAATACGCGTGCCTTTCGCCTCCCCTGGCTGACCCAGGGGAAGAAAAGTCCTCTGAGAGCCAGGTCCACATTGTCAGTGGACAGACACGTGTGCTTATCTGCCAGCAGACCCCCAGCAGCACTGAAGACAGGTTCCGAGAGAACGCTGGCTGCAGGACACGACAAGATCCTCAAGGCGTACGTGGCGAGCTCAGGCAATTTATCCAGATTGGAAGCCTAAAATGAGCAGGGCTCAAGTTGCACAATAATGGAATCGATGTTTCTTTGCATATACTCATATATCTGTGTGTCTCCCTCTTTTTCCTTGTCCAGCTGTTTTGTTTTCACATGAGTATATGTCCTTGTCACTTTCCCATGTGTTTGTGTTATGTTGTGAGTTGTTTGTCACCTTTTGGACACCTTTCAGGGTGTTTTCTAGGTGTTTTACTGTGTTTGTGATTGCCTGCCATTGTTTCCTATGGGCTCGAGTTCGGTTCGTCGAACGTTCGACGAGCCGAACTCGAGCCAGACCCCCCGTTCGGCGAACCGCCTCGAGCCGAACCGGGACCGGTTCGCTCATCTCTACTAATGAGTTAACTTTTGTTACAAAGATGTATGTTATCTGACAGTTTTCACTGGTGGTGTGTACTTCTTCCCCCTCTATGATGCTGACCAATCATAAGCAGGCAGCAGCACAGCAGAAAAGAGACACGTCTCACAATAGCTTAGCACAGGGGTTTTTTTTACTGTGTGAGAGAGTTGACCATTCACAGGGAGGGTAATAATGGACTTGAGTTTCCTCCATCATTACAAAATTTGTTAAACTTGGTGATTAAAATTGGTAATGAATTAAACACTAATTCTAATGATGTTCCCAATGGTTCATTCAAGAGGACAGAAAAATGTTTTCAGAGAAAACAATATATAAAATGATGGATGGAATCTATAATGGAATGGATTAGTAACATAAAAGAGTGGGTGAAAATAGAATTATCAGCATACATGTGTGACATATAATCCCAGTAAAAATATGGTTATTTTAACCATCCTGTACCAGGTTTGTGGCTCATAAGGCTAAACATTTGGGCAATTATCTCTCACCTAGTTATCTTTCCACTGGTAAATATAATAGGGACAATTCTACTACAGACCCACTGGGAGCGACCACCACTCATAACTGTATCAGTTAAACTTTGCGGTAGAGCAGGGAAACAGTCTCACTGCACTACCACTCTACGTTCTGTAGGCCACAGGTCTCTTTAGGCTTGTGGTCTGCAGAACGGCATGACCCAAGCAGAGCAATGTGATAACACCACTGTGCCAAGACTCTGACATTCCATGTGTTTCCTGGCATGATGACATCACCATGTAAGTTGTTCCGAGACCATCAGCTGTCTGTCGCTGGACTTGAGTTTGGTGAGTATATGATTTTTTTTTATTTTAGTAATGTGTGAGGGCCATGATTCACTATGGTTGCTATTAAGAGGATCCTTTTACAGAGCAGAGGCTACTAAGGAGCTGTCATTGTGAGGAAGGCTACGTAGGGGGCCCTCATACATAGTTGGGGGTTATTAAGAGTGCCATATTACTGTGGAGGCTACAAACAGGGCCCTCATACAGAGTTGGGGCTATTAAGGGGGCCCTCATACCGAGTGGAGACAATCAAGGAGGCCATCTTAGATTGTGGGTGCTACTAAAAGGGCCATGATACAGTTTTGGTGCCTTCATACAGTGTTATGCAATCATAATGTTGAAATTATGATACTTTATAGGGGATACTAAGGGGAACCTTATATATAGTGAGGTCTTCTGATGTGGCCCTTTTACAGAGTGGTGGCTATTAGAGGGGACCTAAAACAGAACAGGGGCTCGTAAGAGAGCCCTCAAATATAGTGGAGACTGCTAAGTGGGTAATCATACAGCATGGAGGCTACTAAGAGAGCCATGATACAGTGGGGGTGATCATACAGTGTGGAGGCCACTGTGAGGTTATAGTATAGTGTGAGGACCACAATACAGTGTGGGAGCCATCATACAGTCTGGGTGCTACTGTGGGGCCATCATGCAGTGTGAGAGCTACTATAAGACCATCATACAGTTTAGGGGACATTATACTGTAATAGAAAAGCTGTGGGGACATCTTACTGTGTATAGGGGAGCTGTCGGGACATCATACTCTATATAAGGATCTGTGGTGACAACATACTGCTTATAAAGGAGCTCTGGGGACATCATAATGTTTAAAGGGGAGCTGTGAGGACATCATACGGTGTGTAGTGGAACTTTGGACTTATTATATTGTACAATGCACTGTGTATAGTAGAACTATACATGAGGGACCACATTGGACAATAGTAAAGGGAATCTGTTGTCAGATTTTTGCTACCTCATCTGACAACAACATAATGTAGGCAAAGAGATTCTGAATCCAATGGTGTATTACATAGATTATTGTCTGAAACAGAGAATTTAGATCCAGAAAAACAGCAGAGCTGATAGAGCTGTCCCGGCCCCTCCAGGCTCTCAATAGAGATTGTGTGTTGACTGTGTGGTGTCAATCAAAGCAGGGGACGTGTCGTACTGCCATGCACATGAGTTTATTGACCTGCAATGTTAACCACAGGGTAATAAACCCTTTATTTTATGTAAGTAATAGCATAAATACTGATAAGAAGAGCACAGTTGTTTTGTTTTTTAACCCTTACAGCCTGCTGTCCTCAGCTTAGATAGCAACAACCTGCTGACAGACTTTAAATGTTAATTGGCTCTTATTATTATAGGGGTACTCAGGGAGATTTTTTCTATTGAGCCTATCCCTGTTTTAAGTGATGTTTATAATGCTTTGTGTATTTACTTAATAAAGAAAACTGTTTTTGATACATGGGGAAAAAGAAGTCAACTCTTTATCGGTTCAGAAGCCATATTAGATAGCAGTCTGATTTATTATGTATAGTGCCATCCTTTATTGTATATAGTACCCTCTTATTATGTAGAGTGTTATTCCTTATATACAGTATCCTCTACTGTTTTGTATATATCTGTACATAATAGAAAAAACTTGGCACTGCTTCCTCTATTTCCTTCGATGTACGAATGTGCATCAGAGAACCTGTTTAATCATCACGTGACCCATCATATGACCCACAAAAATGTCATGTGACAAGTCAGATGATACATCAGGTGCTGGAGGACTCACACACAGTAAACTGCTTGGGGCTCTGACAACCCATAATTTACCCCTGACTGTAGGAGACACCCCCTGATATTATTATACTTCTTATTATAGATATGTTACATTTAAAATGTAGTCACTAGCTCCATATTTCTTTACTGTCATACATAACTACTTTGCTGAGGTTCTGGGAACTTCATATGTCTATCTTCAGTCTTTCAGATCACAGAAGAGTTAGCAGCTATATTACTGTATGATGCAGCTTGCAGCCTGATTTATCATACACTCGGTAGCTCCTACCCCTGGCCTCCTTAAACACAGATATTCTATATATAAACTGTATATGCCTTTGCCAGAGAGCTCTGCCACTTCCTATTAATGACTGAATTGTTACTGTCTCATATGTCATTTCTTGGAGGTAATGAGTAATGGAAGCTGTGTGTGTACTGCACAAAGTTTGTATAATAAGCAGCAACAAATAATATAGATGTGTATAAAAAGCTCCTGACCATATACATATATTAATATGTCCCTAGAGGTGAAGAAAAATTTAGATTTTTTTTTTGTTCCTATAAAACTACTATAAAATAATTACAATAAAAGGCATTTTTTTATTTTCATCCCTCTCTGGGACTTGAACCAATAATTTTCAAACATTTTAGCAGGAGCCCTAGCTTTTGAGCCACGAACTTGGGTGATGGCATAAGGGTAATTTGGTATATTTGAAGTTGCATTGCAGAGTCCACAGGCAGGTTACAGTGAACATAAAGATCCATTGTACAAAGCAGTGCATCTCTTCGCAGTGCATCTCAACCCTCTGGCTGGTCCACCCGGCCTGCTGACTGAAGCAGCCAATGGGCTGAAACCAGTAAATGGCGGGCTGCATTGTGGCCTCCCCCACCACCCACCTGTCAACACCCATGCTACACAATGTCACTGCTATTTGCATCCACAGGATGCAAACAGCCGTGAATACAATACATCGGTGAAGGAAGGACCGCTGGCTCCATCTTCCACCAATCAGCCTGAGGCACAGTAGACGTGATGATGTCACATCATCGCATGTGCTGTGCGAAACGTAAGTGCACCAGAGATTGGCGCAGAGTCCCTGAAAATGGGAGCGAGGTGAGTATGTGGTGTTTTCTTTTTTCTGATGTATGAGATGTTTGCATGTATGTAGTAAGCTGTGTCGAGACTCAAAGTATATAGGACACTATGTGGGGCTCATAAAGTATATAGAAGGCTATGTGCAGGCTCATAAGGTATATATGATATTATTTAGCAGCTTATAAAGTATATAGAAGGTTATATGGGGGCTGATAAAGTATATATGAGGCTATTTGGTGGTTCATAAAGTATGCAGGGGGCTATTTGGAAGCTCATAAAGTGTATAGGAGGCTATGTGGGGCTCACAAGGTCTACTGGTGGCTGTATGGGAGCTTATGTTGTATTTTGGAGGCAATATGGTGCTCATAATTATATGTAAGGCTATGTTGGGGCTCATACTGTATATGGGAGTCTACTATGTGGGTATCAAAAGACATATAGGATGCATTGTGGGGGTTTAAATTGTATTAAAAAGCTATGTGAGGCTCATAATGTATATAGGATGCTTTGTGAGGCTCATGCTGTATTTAGGAAGCTATGTGGGTCTTATACTGTAGATAGGAAGCTATGTGGGGGCTCAAAGTATATAGGAGGTTATGTGGGGGCTAAAAGTATACAGGGGGATATGTGGAAGCTCATAAAGTATATAGGAGGCTATGTGGGGCTCATTAAGTCTACTGGAGGCTATATGGGGGCTCATGCTGTATCTAAGAGGAAAAATGGGTCTCATAATTACAGAGGAAGATTTGTGGGGGCTCATACTGTATTTATGAAACTAATTGGGGCTGATAATGTATATGGGAGTCTATGTGGGGATCATAAGACATATAGGAGGCTTTGTAGGGGCTCATATTGTATAAAGAAAGCTATGTGAGGCTTATAATGTATATAGGAGGCTATGTGAGGCTCATGCTGTATTTAGGAGGCTATGTTTGGGCTCAAAGTATATAGGAGGCTATATGGGGCTCACGAAATATATAGGAGGCTATCTGGGGGTTCATGCTGTATTTAGGAGGCTATGTGATACTCATTATGTATATATGAGGCTATGTGGGGGCTCATTCTGTATATATGAAGCTAAGTGGGAATCATAATGTATATAGGAGGCTATGTGGGGGCTCATACTGTATATAGGAGGCTAAGTGGCGCTCATAATGTATATATGAAGATATGTGTGGCTCATGCAGTATTTAGGAGACTATGTGGGGGTTTATCTGAATTTAAGAGACTGTGGAGGCTCATACTATATAGGGGCTGTTTGAGGGCTCTTAGCAGACTAAGTGGGGGCTCATAAAGTATATGGAAGATGATGTGGTGGCTCATAAAACATATGCACGGCAATGTGGGAGCTCATGCTGTATTTAAGAGGATATTTGGGGCTCAAATGTATATAGGAGGCTATGAGAGGCACATCATGTATAAACAAGGCTATTTGGGGTTCATACTAGATATTGGATGCTATGTAAGGAACATACTGTATATATGGGACTATGTGGGGCTAATGATGTATTTAATAGGCTATATGGAGCTCATGCTGGATTTAGAAGACTGCGGGAGCTCATATTGTATAAGTGGGGCAATGTGGGGGCTCATACTTTATATATAGGAGCTAATTAATGGCTTTCACTGTATATAGAGAGGCAATTTGGGGTCTCACAGTGAATATAGAGGGTTTATGGGGCTCACATTGTATATAAAGGGACTATGTGGGGGGTGCTCACATTGTATATAGAGGGGCTATGTGGGGGCTCATACTGTATATAGAGAGTTATGTGGGAGGTTCAAACTGCATTTAGGAGACTGTGGTGGCTCATACTATATATTTGGGCTATGTGTGGGCTCATACTGTATATAGAGGAGATGTTTAGGGTTCACACTGTATATAAAGAGGCTATGTGGGGGCTCACAGTGAATATAGAGGGTTTATGGGGGCTCACATTATATATAGAGGGCCTATGTGGGGGCTCACACTATATAAAGAAGGGTTATGTGAAGGCTCACAGTGATTATAGAACCTTTATGGGGCTCACATTGTATTTAGAGGAACTATGTGGGGGCTCACATTGTATATAGAAGTGCTATGTGGGTGCTCATACTGTATATAGAGAGGTTATTGTACTGCTTGTGCTGTATTTAGAAGGCTATGTGAGCGTTCATACAGTATTAAGGAGGCTGTGAGGGCTCGTAATGTATATAGGAAGTTCTATGGAGGATTACACTATATATAGAGGAGCTATCAGATTGTATATAGAGAGACTGTGTGGGGCTTATAGAGCATATAAGTGACTATGTTAAGGCACATACTGTATCTAGAGAGGCTGTGTGGAGGCTCATACTGCATGTAGGGGGCTGTGTGAGGGCTTAGTCTATTTGTCGGGCGCTATGTGAGGGCTCATGCTGTATATAGAGGGGGCTGTGTGTGGGTTCATACTGTATATAGAAGGTTATGTGGAGGCTCATACTGTATGTAATGGGCTGTGTTTGTGCTCATACAGTATAAAGGGCGATATTAACATACTTAATTTTGCTCAATATTATGTAATACAATTGATATTAGTATACAAAAATAATTATAATTAACATATTAATATTAATATTGAGCAGAATTAATTTCAGCCTATTAGTTCAGCTCTTCACACCAGTCATGGTTTCTCATGTTGCCCCTCATGAAAATTAATTGCCCACATCAACCCTGGTCTAGGCTCTAAGAAGATTGGCAACATTCTTAACCTGAGCTGCATCATGGTGGCCAAGACCATACAGTGGTTTAAGAAGATTAGTTTTACTCAGAACAGACCTTGCCATTGTCGACCAAAGAAGTTGAATGGACATGCTCAGCATGATATCCAGAGAAAAAAGTAGAAATCTAGTAGTCAAGGTATTTTGGCTTATGTTATGTGGGGGCTCAAAGTATACAGGGGGCTATGTGGAAGTTATGTATGTGTTGAGGTAAAAGTGTGATGTTTCTCAAACATATCCAAGTTGTGGGGAGCCATGTGGGTAGAATTGTTGAACTACAGTTCGATGGGCCCCAGTGCAAAATTTAGACCTGGGCCCTCATACACCAAAACTAAGGGTACGGGATAATGACGCCGACCCTCGGCTCTTTCTCTCAGCACCTAGCTTTCCCATGCTCTGAAATCCCTCTATCAGCATCCAGCTTTCCTATTTTCTGATATACATCTTGTCTTCGGCACCCTGCTTTCCCAGGCTTTGCTATACATCTTTCCCTCAGCACCCAACCTTCCCATGCTCTGCTGTACATCTTTCCCTCAGCACGCAACTTTCCCTTGATATCAGAGCAAGGAAAAGCTGGATGCTGAGGGAAAGATGTTTAGCAGAGGATGGAAAAGCTGGATGCTAAGGGAAAGATGTTTAGCAGAGCTTGGAAAAGCTTTAAAGAGGGAAAGAGCCTTCTTCCCCCAGCTTTCCCATCCCATTCTTGAATCTTTCTCCCCCATCCTTGTATATATGTCCCCATCCTGGTACATATGATCCCCATCCTAGTACATATGATCCCTATCGAGCCGCACACTTTAAAAAAACAATTGTACTCACCTTCCCTTTGCTGCCCCGGTGAGTGATGTTCACTTCTGATACAGTTTTTCCACATGCACTCATATACCCCTACAGAGAAACGCATGCTGTACATTGTACATACGCTATTACAGGCATAGTATACTGTGCACAATATTACCTTTACTGTATACCATATACACACTTATATACAATACAAACATTATATGCCCACTTCAATACACTATATAGTACCTACATACACACTCATACACACTATATAATACCCACATAGACAATATATACTACCCCCATACACACTATATACTACCCACATACACACTGATATACAGTATATACTATCCACATGCACACTGATATACTGTTGTGAATGTCATCCGAGTGGGTGCTGGTGTGGAGCTCCCTCTGGTGGCCAGGAATGGTAATAAAGCTGAGTCTGAATCTGTGACTGAGATAGCTGTTGGAGTTCATTGCAAATTCAGGAAGTCTTATTGCAGATCAGCCTAGTGTATTTAGAAGAGCATTTTCTGCCTGGTGGCCACTGGTGATAACTGTTTTCCTGCTGCTTCTGAAGATGTCTCACAGACATTTATTCTGTGCCTCAATCTACTCCAGATACGTTTGCTAGTTTCTGTGCTTAATTGCTGAAATTGCACTTAAGGGTATTTCTGCTTATTCCTTTTGGTTCTGTGTTTTATTTCTAGTATATGAGAATCTGTCTCTCTGCTTTTGTGAGAAGGGCTGTTCCTCCAGCAAGAAATGGAGCTTGCTCCCTGTTCATGTTTGAATTATTTGCACTTTAGAATATTATATATTATATACTACTATACTATATAATACCCACATACACACTGATATATACTATATACTACTCACATACACACTGATATACATTATATACTACCCACATACACACTGATATCTACTATATACTACCCACATACACACTCATATACACTATATACCACCTACATACATACTAATATACACTATATATTACCCACATACACACTGAATTACACTATATACTGCATACACACTATTATATTTACTTACCTATGCTGAAGTCAGTTTCCAGGAGGAGTAGGGCCTTCACATCCCTGCCCCATCATAGGGCAGCAGCCATGTCCAATTAGGTCTCTGGTCTGCGGGAAATGGAGAACACAACACAGAGCAGGGCTGGGAGCTGAGCTGCCCCTGTCACAGGTTCTGCTGCCACAGCTGCCATGTCCTCCTACCTCTCCATCTTTTCTCAGTCCCGACTGCTTCTAGTGACAAGAGGGATGGAAATGAAGGGGGCTGCACTGACCATTAGGTTCCCTGCAGCTCACGATGGCAGCAGTACCACACTCTACACACTGTAGGCGACGTGGCAGGACCAGCGAGCCTGAGATCTCAGGCAGGAAAAGGTTGGAGGGGGTAGAACCAGGTACTGTCCGGCCAATTGTATTAAAACTAGTACAGAAACAGCGCAGCTCCTCTGTCACTGAGCAGAGTCAGCTGATGCTGATTCCCTGCAGGACCGGCGCTGAGCCCAGCCACAGTCGCGACCTCTGCGATCGTGGTTGTTTTTCATGTGGGTAGGCGAATGTGAAATGTAGTTATAATTAATGCACAATTTATGACGTACCCTCAACAAATATGGCGCTGCTACACTCAGTGTAGCATGTTATTTGCTCTGCCATTCTTCACTACTTCTCTGGTGGGCAGATATTAGTTTTTATTAAACTCTTCTGATTGCTGAACCACTGCAATAATTATATTACACTTGTGTTTCCATTTAATGTAATTAATTATTTATGCACTTTATGTTTTTTTACACTTTAACGGCACTTTGTTTTCAGTTTATTATTGCATACTTCTATTGGCTGCTATATAATTATCTTTGTGTGTAACACATTTTTTATACCATTATAAATCATTTTATTGATTGATTTGCCTTATGCTGTTATTCAAATATTTGGACCTTTATATATAAGATTATTGGAATATCTGAATTGCTTGCATTGTGGAGTTGAACTGATGCCTTTGCACATATGGACTTGTTAAAAATTTAACTGGACTTTTGTTAGTTCTCATTGTTACAGTAGATTTTAATTTCTAGATAGATAGATAGTTAGATAGATAGATTTCTACCTTTGCTGAAGGATTTTAATGCACAATTATAATGTAAAATAGTGTAATTCAATAATATTTATTTTTTCCATTGTTTTGTTTCATATTCTAGAAACAAATCTGCATTTTTTGGGTCTCCTGCAAATACCAGTTGTCCACACAGCCTGTCTAATCAAACAATAGAACTGGCAATAGGAAACATAATCCCGCCAGGCTGTGCTCTCTGGTGCATTAGGCTTTCCCAGGTGATGGTATGGTTCTGAATGCCATGAATGACTGGGTTTCTGGCAGAAGATACTGGTGGACAGATTTTCCCCTTTGAAACAAACTGTATGACTCTTTTTGTGTTTTATAGAGCTGTCGATCAATGCTTTATGTTTCAGTTATGATTTTATCTTAACCATTTGTGTTGATTGTATAATTTCACTCTTTATTTTATTGACAGAAATAATAGAATGATTTACATAGTATTGTCATATGACATTTTAGCTACAAAGGTTTGTCATCAATACATTCCAAAAATATTATAACATCAGTGGACACATGAATGGATCTATAATGGGTAATGCAGCAGTTCCAAATAGTATTTACCGAAGTCCCTTCTGTTGTATATTTTTCTCAGCTTTACCAAAACCCATGTTTTTCCAAAGCCTTGAAAAATATTAGCAATAGACTATCGATGCAATAGACATCTTATTGTTGGTAATATTTGTTTATGGAACTGTTAATAAAGGAAAGTAATTTTTTCCTCTACTTTCATATAAAATGTGTTCATGGAATTATTAGGTATTGGTGACGTTGCACTCTGCCAAACAATACAAGAGCAAATAATTGAAGAAATAAAAGATAGCATAATATTAAGTTTTTTTAACACATGTCATAAAGCACAGGTTGTATTCTGAGCTAAAGGACAGAGCATATAAAGTTAAGCCCAAAATGGCTTTACAGCTGTATGGAAGGATTTAGAAAAAAAGCAGCGGAGAGGAGAATATTTCAAAGGAAAAAGTAATGATAGAATAAGGTAACAAAAGGTCAACCTATTGTGATGGAGATGGTAGTTCTGTTTTAAAATAGTTAGTGGATTCATGTTTTAAGGTTAAAACAATGAGAACATTCACATATTCTGATAGCTAAATCTAACAGGAATGTACTTTGTGCATATGTAAAAATGGACTTTATAAATTAAATCAAGGTAAGTGGAGTCTCAAAAGAGTCTGTGGAAACAACAATTGGATTATCACAATTTTCATGGGATTCTGCAGGAAAAGAGATATACTTTACGGTACATGAATGGCTTTTCCCAATCTAATATATATATATATATATATATATATATATATATATATATATATATATATATGTATGTATATATATATATATATATATGTATATATAAAGCTGAGTGTATGTGTGTATGTATGTGTGTGTGTGTGTGTGTGTGTGTGCCTTCCCTGGCTGCAGGTTGAGTGGAGACAACCATTGATGAAACTCGGTCTCTAGAGCTAACCGTCCACAACTCCTCAGCGGTGTGACTCACATTTCCCAGACATTTCAAAGTAAAGAGTCGACCACCTGATGCCGTTGAGCTCTGCTGCCAGCATAGTAAGGAGGTGTGTAGGGATTCCTTGTGCACAGTTACAATGCGGCTGGTCTTACCAGACAGGATTTGAGTGGAAGTGGAGGACCAAGACGAGGTTGAGGAGGCAGAAGCAATGGAGGAACTTCTACATACAGAGGAATATTTGACACACAACTCGTAGGGACAGCAAGACTTGTACAGCAGACCCTTCTCCATCTCTCACCATAGTTACCCAGTGCCCAGTCAGTAACATGTAACGCCCCTGTCCATGAAGACCGGGCCAAGTATCTGTGGTGAAATGCAGAAATGCACCCTGACACACACAGAGTTTCTCAAGGAAGCGGTGAAAAGTCCTTGCAGATCCATGATTTGTTCATCTTGATGAACGTTAGTCTTTCCACATTGTCACTGGACAGACGTGTGCACTTATCTGTCAGTACACACCCAGCAGCACTGAAGACACGTTCCGAGAGAACCCTGGCTGCAGGACACGACAAGATCCCCAAGGCGTAAGTGGTGAGCTCAGGCCATTTTTCCAGATTGGAAGCCCAAAATGAGCAAGGCTCAAGTTGCACAGTAATGGCATCGATGTTCACTTACAGATACTCCTATATCTGTGTCTCCTCCTCCTTTTACTCATCCAACTCTTTTGTTTTCGCATGAGTATATGTACTTGTCACTATTCCATGTGTTTGTGGTGTCTTGTGAGTTGTCACCTTTTGGACACCCTAGAAGGTGTTTTCTATGTGTTTGTGTTTGCCTCCCATTGTTTTCAATGGGGTTCGAAGTTGTTAGTTGAGCGTTCGCCGAACGTTCGCAGAACTGAGCCGCTGTTCGATGAACCGAACTCGAACACCTGGGGGGGTGGCTCAACACTAGTACTCAGATAAGGAACAGGGAAAACCTGAAGAAGCACAGCACCTCGTAGTATGATATTGAATGACTGAGCTGTCACTCAAAACACTGACATAGCACGCCCCATGTCCTGGTTGGACAACCAAGTTATCACTCACCCAACTGATAGCTCAGCACATCCTGATCACAGAGCGGAGGAATGATGACAGTTATACATAAAAAATACACAATACTTCATATTAATTGAGAGTACTTGATACAATTATATCGCAATTAAAACAATAAATACGGAGAAGACACAATTACTCAAATATAAAGCAGCACACAATAGGCAAGGAGGATTATGAATATATGAATAAGATAAATACAAACATAAATCAAGGGTGCCAAACAGCCTGGGAAGAGTAATTCAATTGATTGAATTACATAAATAATCCCTAAAAGGCATTAGCCCCACTGGTATACAGCCCATCACTAGTAGGCTACTAAAACAAAACTTTTAATTACACATTTTAAAATGTATATCACAAAGTAGTATTTAATGGGTCAAGAAGATAAAAAAAAAAGTAATCCTAAGCTGTAAATGAAATATTGACGTGTAAAGACCTGTGGGGACATGCCCAAAAATGTATGGGTACAGAAGTTCATAATATCACTAAATTAACTATTATTACAACTATGAATATATTAAAAGGAAAACATGTTTAGGTTCCTTCCATCATGTTTCACTGCATCTGGTGTTTTCAGGGGATAGGATAATAGAGTGACTCGCAGCAAGCCGAGACATGTTATCTACAATATATATAGCCTATGAAGACATCAGTTTAGTGCAGAAGATGCTGTGATAAAACATTTTCCTAAGTTATTATAGTGATAGAAAATACTTTCCAAGAGAAGTAATCATACTAAAGATACACAATGTTAATATACACCTGCATTATTATGTAAGCAAAAATGTCTTAAATAGTGACCTATCCAGGGTTGTGTCTACTTACTGATGTAAAGTGCCAAAGGTAATGTGTAGGACATAATTCATGAGCCATGCAGGTACTCATAGTCACCTTTGCCATGTAATAACCTCAACATTGATGCAAACTACAAGTCCATATAAAAGACACCTATGACAATACAGGTAAAATATATCTTTGTACCGTGTTAGCCAGTAGAGATAAAAAATTGTTTAAAAGAACTGAAGTCCTCAGTGGTTGATACCTTTTAATGGTTAACTGAAAAGATGGTAATAATAGCAAGCTTTCAAGACTACTCAGATGTCTTCTAAAGCCTCTACTAAAGCCTGATTCATATTGAGCCTGAAGAAGAGACCTGAGCAGTCTCGAAAGCTTGCTATTATTACCATCTTTTCAGTTAGCCATTAAAAGGTATCAACCACTGAGGACTTCAGTTCTTTTAAACCTATGATAATGTAATTACTGGTAAAGAGCACATAATATGATGGGACATATTCTTATTCATAATGTGTGCAAAATAGAAATAAATCATAATAAATTCTATAAACTAATTTACAAGTGTAATTACAAATACAATAGTATGATTTCAGTCAAATACACATACGTAATATAGAACAAAATACTGACCCCCCACACACCAAACTTTCTCACAGTATAAATCTAAAGCTGCCGGGAAGAATAAAGTTTATTTTCTCCAGGGAGCAGAGTTGTCAGTGCAGAGACCGCATGGCTTCAGAAAGCTATTAACCTGCAGGTTAACCCCATATTTGCAGGTTAATAGCTTTTTTACATGACAGGTTACCTTTAAAGAACACATATTGGACATTTGAGCAGCAACAGAAATCAATGACACTGTTAAGTTGAAAACATTATCCCAACACTTTAAGACCTTTCACACTTTATTAAAGATAATAGGCATTGACAAAGCACTTATAGATGAAAGAGGGGCAATTCTAGACAGACCTTGCCCACAAGGATAAACACAGGATCACCATTCTTAGCTCCAGGTTCACCAAAGCTTTAAATAAATCAGCTAGGTTTTTACCATTCTTATAAATTCCTTCCTGCTTCTCTTATCTTGATTCTTTGTGCTATATATTGATATAGTTTTTTTAACCATTTATTTTCTTTTTTTAATTTTCTTTTACAAATTTAACAATTTATTTTTTAGCTATTTTGCCATCAACTGAGATCCTATTCATGGAAAACATTTATGTTCCAGTCCCATGTTGAATTCAATGATATCAGCCTATGAGCTGAAGTGATCCTATTTTTTTCCAATAAGGATTTATATAATAGGCTGCCATCACATATTTCTTATTTATATCTTGGTATCTTAGTACGATTCCATTGTAAGGTTAGTGCATAAGCAGTTTGAGTGAGACACATACACTTTTGAGGGTCAGTATTTTGTTCTATATTACTCAGTATATTTGACTGTAATTATGGTACTGTATTTTTATTTACTCTAAAAATTAGTTTATTTAAATTTATCATGACTTGTTTCCATTTTACTCATATCTTGTATATATCCTCATAACTCTCCTCAGTGTGGAGCTGTATATTTCAGTAATCGTGTCTTTCATGTTAGTATCCATTTTTAATGGTTATATAATAGACCTTTTTGAATACAGGTGCTATATGTTCTCCTTAGGTAGATATCTCTATGATTCTATTCAAGTCATGGGTATTTTAGTGTTTGTGTAAAATAGCTGCTGAAACTGCAGGAAAGGGTTATCAAATTTAAATGTATTAAATAAAATATTCCTTGAAACCTCAAATAAATCTTCAGTAGTTCACACTTAAAAAGAATTAATATATCACTGAAGATCTGTGTAACCTTCTCCTCCAAGTTCTTGTACAGAGCATTTCACTAGAACCACACATCAGAATATTCCCACCCGACACAGGTCTCAACAGACAATTTCCTTCTCACCAAAATCCCAGTGGTTAAACTTCCTAGAGAGGTCTCCAAAGGACTACCTCTACAAACCAATTCTCATGTGCCCTTCATTTTTTCGTCTTGGTCCTGAACTAAGGTTACTTGATCATCTTGACCCACACCCTATCTTTAAGAATATATTTCCTCCTTGTCTAGACAATCCAATTCAAGGGTCTCATTCTACCCTACCTAGTCTTTATTCTACTAAAGCCTGATTCCCATTTTCCCATTTAGAATATTTCTGTTCAGTCTTATGCACCACATAACTGAACCACCAATAGAACCATTTTTCTCTAACTGAGCCCACTGATAGCCTTCCCTGGGTTTAACCCACCCCTCCATTTAACTCTCCAGGCTGATATCTTCACAGTAGACTTCTCAGAGATTGCCCAGTATACAAGGGCAGCAAACTGCAAAAACACTGCACACCACCATCCTCCATAGCGTAGCTCTCTGGCCCCTGCATTTTGAGAATCAATTGCTCCCACGGCAATCAGGTCAGACTCAGTTGAGCATTCTGTATATTACATAGTTACACAGGTTGAAAAAAGACCTAGGTCCATCTAGTTCAACCTTCCTTCATCAATTATATATTTTGTCATTAAGTCATTTATAACCAACAATGTTGTGTGTACTGGTGAAATCATCCAGCCCTTTTTTAAAAGGTGTTATACTATCTGCCATTACTACCTCTTGTGGAAGGGCATATTACATTTTCACTTTTCAGGCCCTGTATTAAAACACATGGTTACTAGACCATATTCATTTATAAGTTGACTAACCACTCTTCCTCCAGTCCACCACTGTTTCCCCGTGTTGCCCTGCACCATCATTCAGCATACCACAATGCTTATCAGTAGAATGGGCTCACATCCAATTATCACACAGACCAATTACAGCTTCAATAGGAGTATTTGAACCATATGCATTTTATCCTATTCACACCCACTTTTTTCTACTCCTGTCTAAGCCTCCCAATAGTGGTTTGTCATAATATGTTGGCCCAAAATATCATGATCATCCAGCAAATCTCTCCAGCAACACCACGTTTCCCTATCCTACTCTGCTGTCTGCACCTTCCCATGCAGCTGATAGCCAAATAGACATTCCCAATGCCAGATTCAGTATCCTTACCTGATGGCAATGCAAAGCATTACTTGCTGCCTTTTGGGCAACCTATAAGGATACATAATTCGCATTATCTATAGGCAAGGACAAATAAACTACTAAGCAGTCCCTCAGAAAACGAATCCTTCAATTTAAAGAAACAAACATTTTATTTGTTAAATCCTTAGTCCATGAGTTGTGAATGCTTTTCCAAGCTGTCGTGCTCTTACATTCTATGATGAATGAGATATTACACAAGATGTTTTCCTTTTTTTGCACTGTTACTTCTCATCAAAATTATAAATAAATTAATGTACAAACAAAATTATATTAGTTGTATATTTGGGGTCATTGTCCTGCTGCAAAATGAATTTGGAGCCAATTGGATGTATCACTGATGATTTTCTAAGATAATTATTTGCTGTATTTCTCAACCTTTCAGGACTAAAATGGGCAGAGTTGAGTCTTGCACTGGTTTGCCTCAAAAACGTAATGCACCAGATTACAAACACATCAGGCTTACTTCACATTTGCAGGTTTCTGTCCGCCCATAAATTGGAAGCTTTTTTTAACCCAAAGAGAGCCATTAGAGTAGCCAGGGACCCAACAATAAGAGGTTGCCTTGGAGTTGGCTGTTGGCCTCACATAAAACTGGCCATTTTTGTGTGCTAAGTATCTATTTTTTTACATGCTTTCCATAGCAGTAATGCATGTCTATATTAATTGTTAAACTTATCTTAGAACTACAGAGTGCAACTGTCTTTTTTTTTATTGGCTTAGAACTGACAGCAGCCAGTGGATCCAACTACACCCCTCTACTGTTCGAAGAAGTGAAGTCTGGAAGAATTGTGGCAGAAAAACATACATTCACTGATAATAATAATATTTTTTTCTTTCTATAGCGCCAACATATTCTGCAGCAATTTACAATTTAGAGTGCACTTGTACTTCTCCAAACAAGATGAAACATCACAGGATAACACATAGTACAACACATGCCAAAGAAGAATGAGGGCCTTGCTCACAAATATACAATCTATGAGTAAATAGTTGAGATACAAAAGTTAAAAATATAGTGCTCGTTATATAAGGCCCACCCTTCAGTATAATAAATAGAGGTTGCTTAAATAATGCTACGTGAACCAGTAACCAGTCAGGTACAAAGTTCTACTTAAGGTACCATCACACTAAGCGACTCTTCAGCGATCCCACCAGCAACCTGACCTGGCAGGGATCGCTGGAGCATCACTACACGGGTTGCTGGTGAGCTGTCACACAGGCAGATTTCACCAGAAACCAGTGACCAGCCCTCAGCCAACAGCGACGCGTGGAAGCGATGCTGCGCTTGGTAACTAAGGTAAATATCGGGTAAGTAACCCGATTTTTACCTTGGTTACCAGCGCACACCGCTTAGCGCTGGCTCCCTGCACTCCTAGCCAGAGTACACATCGGGTTAATTACCCGATGTGTAGTCTAGCTATGTGTGCAGGGAGCAGGGAGCCGGCACTCGCCACGTGAGAGCGGCGGATGCTGGTAACAAAGGTAAATATTGGGTAACCAAGGAAAGGGTTCCTTGGTTACCCGATATTTACATTGGTTACCAGCATCCGCAGAAGCCGGCTCCCTGCTCACTGTAAATTCAGTTGTTGCTCTCTCACTGTTACACACAGCGATGTGTGCTTCACAGGGGGAGAGCAACAACTAAAAAATGGTCCAGGACATTCAGCAACAACCAACGACCTCACCGCAGGGGCCAGATTGTTGCTGGATGTAATACACAACAACATCGCTAGCAACATTGCTGTTACGTCACAAAAGTCGTGCCTCAGCAGCGATGTTGCTAGCGATGTTGCTTAGTGTGACGGTACCTTTAGGACATGGAAGAGAGCATAGGGGATAGAAAGTTAATTAGATTAGTGAGATAAGGTGATGGGCCCATCTAAAGGTGGTGTCACACATAGCAACGACGACAACGATGTCGCTGCTAAGTCACCATTTTCTCTGACGTAGCAGCAACGTCCCGTTGCTGTCGCTGTGTGTGACATCCAGCAACGACCTGACCCCTGCTGTGAGGTCGCCGATCGTTGCTGAATGTCCTGCTTCATTTTTTGGACGTTGCTCTCCCGTTCTGAAGCACACATCGCTGTGTGTGACAGCGAGAGAGCGACGAACTGAAGTGAGCAGGGAGCAGGGAGCCGGCGTCTGGCAGCCTGCGCTAAGCTGTAACCACGGTAAACATCGGGTAACCAAGAAGCCCTTTCCTTGGTTACCCGATATTTACCTTAGTTACTAGCGTCCGCCGCTCTCACGCTGCCAGTGCCGGCTCCCTGTTCCCTGCACACGTAGCTGGAGTACACATCGGGTAATTAACCCAATGTGTACTCTGACTAGGAGTGCAGGGAACAGGGAGCCGGCACTGGCAGCGTGAGAGCGGCGGACGCTAGTAACTAAGGTAAATATCGGGTAACCAAGGGAAGTGCTTTCCTTGGTTACCCGATATTTTCCTTAGTTACGCTTCCACGCGTCATTGCTTGCTGGGGGCTGGTCACTGGTCGCTGGTGAGATCTGCCTGTTTGACAGCTCACCAGCGACCATGTAACGACGTAGCAGCGATCCTGATAAGGTCAGATCGCTGGTCGTGATCGCTGCAGCGTCGCTATGTGTGACACCACCTTTAGGAATATACAGTGAGTCCACCCATATCCTGTCCACCGCCATTAACTTGAGAACGGTGGCAGCTATAGGCATAGAAGTGGTGTCTAGGTATAGTAAAGTAGCCATGTGCTACGCCATGAAACCACCTATAGCGCCATCTGGTGGAAAACAATGGAGTTAGTATTTTTATCTCGAAAACGGAACGAGATAGAGAAAAAAAGTGATTTAAAAAATTGTAGGGCATCATCAATTCAATACGATTCAACACCTTGCATACAGAAATGCTATGATATGAAACCCATGACCCCCCAAAAGCATTGAATGCTGGTCACGCATATGGCGCTCATTTAACTTTGATGCTCAAAGTGGCCACCGTCAGCTGCAATGCACATCTGGACTCTGAACAGTATACTGTATCTTGCTGCACGTTGTGCAATATGGTAGGTGACATGTTTGCACAAGCATCTGTAAAACGTCGTCGTAGGTCCTGCAATGTTGGTGGAGGGATCACATACACCTGCTGTTTGATGTGACCTCACAGAAAGAAGCATTTCTGTATGCAAGGTGTCGATTCATATTGAATTGACGATGTCCTACAACTTTGTAATTCACTTTTTTTCTCTGTCTCATTCAGTTTTAGAGATAAAAATGCTAACTCCATTGTAATCCACCAGGTGGCGCTATAGGTGGTTTCATTGTGTAGCGCATGGCTACTTTACTATACCTAGACACCACTTCTATGCCTATAGCTGCCACCATTTTCAAGTTAATGGTGGTGGACAGGATATGGGTGAACACACTGTATAGCAGGGATACAATGTAATAATAATATAATTTTTAATAGCGCTGTATAAAATACCTTCCCATACAGACAATCTTTGTATAAAGTGATAAAGTGCTCAAAGTGCACCAGTGATTAAATATACAGTGTCTTGTGAAAGTATTTGGCCCCCTTAAATTTTTCAACCTTTTCCCACATTTCAGGCTTCAAACATAAAGATAAAAATTTTAATGTTATGGTGAAGAATCAACAAGTGGGATACAATTGTGAAGTTGAACAAAATTTATTGCTTATTTTATACTTTTTTAAAAAATAAATAACTGAAAATTGGGGTGTGAAATATTATTCGGCCCCTTTAAGTTAATACTTTGTAGTGCCACCTTTTGCTGCGATTATAGCTGCAAGTCGCTTGGGGTATGTGTCTATCAGTTTTGCACATCGAGAGCCTGAAATTCTTGCCCAGTCTTCCTTTGCAAACACCTCAGTCTGAGTGAGGTTGGATGGAGAGCGTTTGTGAACAGCAGTTTTCAGCTCTTTCCACAGATTCTTGATTGGATTCAGGTTTGGACTTTGACTTGGCCATTCTAACACCTGGACACGTTTATTTGTGAACTATTCCATTGTAGACTTTGCTTTATGTTTGGAATCATTGTCTTGTTGGAAGACAAATCTCCGTCCCAGTCTCAGGTCTTTTGCAGACTCCAACAGGTTATCTTCAAGAATGGTCCTGTATTTGGCTACATCCATCTTTCTATCAATTTTAACCATATTCCCTGTCCCTGCTGAAGAAAAGCAGGCCTAACCATATTTGACAGTGGAGATGGTGTGTTCAGGGTGATGAGCTGTGTTGCTTTTACGCCAAGCATATTGTTTGGCATTGTGCCCAAAAAGTTTGATTTTGGTTTCATCTGACCAGAGCACCTTCTTCCACATGTTTGGTGTGTCTCCCAGGTGGCTTGTGGCAAACTTTAAATGACACTTTTTATGGATATCTTTGAGAAATGGCTTTCTCCTTGCCACTCTTCCGTAAAGGCCAGATTTATGCAATGTACGACTGATTGTTATCCTATAGACAGACTCTCCCACCTCAGCTGTAGATCTCTGCAGTTCAGCCAGAGTGATCGTGGGCCTCTTGGCTGCACCTCTGATCAGTCTTCTCCTTGTTTGAGATGAAAGTTTGGATGGATGGCTGGGTTTTGGTAGATTTGCCGTGGTATGATACTCCTTCCATTTCAATATGATTTTTCAAAAAATGTGAGGAGGGGAATCCAGGGCACTACTCAGCATGCACTGTGTCCATTAAGAAAAGAGTCTCTTGCCCAAAGACTAGAATCAGTGCAGAACCGGGGTGCATATATATAGAGATCAATTGTCATCCAGTATGAGAATAGAAAAAAGAATATTGCACTCACCGGTTTTTTGCTGTGCAGGGTGCAGTTTATTCAATAGTGGAGGTTACAGCAGTTTATTCAATAGTGGAGGTTACATGTGTGGAGAGGGCTGGTAGGGGAGGGAGTACACGTCGTACGTGGCAGACGACGGCCGTTTCGCACCTGTCTGGTGCTTCAGCTAGTCTGATTAGGTATGACATCATGTCCGTTTTATCAGGGGAGATATTATTAAGGTGTAATGAAGCCCCTAGTTTATGGGTACTTAAATTCATGCAATGAATTGTGGTGTTAATCTTTTTGTCAAAACTACCCCAAAAAACTGACAGAGTGCTATGCCGCAAACCATTTGGTGTTCTCACATGGCAGCCCATGACCTGTCTGATTAAATACTTTTTTGATTGAGAGACACCCCATGGAGTCTGACATCACTTCCTGGAAAACCAAGAGTGATTTTACATGTAACCACCGCCGGAATCTACTATCGGTAAATACAAACATACAGACAATACAAAGTCATAGCAAGCATATTTCCTAAGCCAACCCGAATATAAATTCACAATATAGAAAAAATCACTGACCTGGTGGAATAACGGGATTAAAATTACTTCTTTATTGGATATAATATCTAATAAATAAGTAATTATAATTGTGTTAATCTACCAGGTCAGTGATTTTAACCCCTCATCCCACCCTTATTTAAAATATCAGTTCTATACTGGAAGGTCTTAAAATATACAATATGTTTTAAGAAATGAGATATTTTCCATGTTATTTTATTATTTAATTTAGAAATTGTTCTTGTCAACCATATGAACATGCATCACTGTTAACAGTAAGATTTCAAGCATATAAAAATAGCCCTATTGTGAGATTTCACCACCTAATCCTTTTTTAATAATATTACTTGAGTGTGATAATCCTCTTGGAGCATTATAGTTTGGGAGCCAAGGAATTGATTGGCAGCAGGGTAGCATTCAGCGGAACATAGCTCTGTATACCTGGCCATGTAAGAAGGTACCTCCCCAAAATAGCTTACTTGTAGGAGAACATAACATTGTCTAGCACATACATGTTCCTCGACAAAACATAAGAAAAAAATATTTTTCAAGTGAATTAATTCAAGATGCTTTTAATTAACTAAATCTGTTTTTAACAAGCATATTTCACAAGCGTGTTAATAAATCACCTTTTTCTTGCATAGCATATTAGAAAAAAAATGTAGATTTTCTGAACCTAGAATAATTCCCTTCTTCAATGTGCCCTTTATCTCTCGCAAGTCTAGCTCAAGTAATCAGTGGATCTTCTTGACAAGCAAATTGAGATTCAGGCTAGCTTGACAAGAAAATTAGAGTTAATTAGCAATTACTTTATGCAATGCTATGCTCATATCTTTAAATCACTTACGTTTTTATCTTTATCACATTATTGTTCCAGCTTCGAGTACGCTACAATTGGAAAAGCTTTTCCATCACTACAACAGCTTTTTAACTTCATTAATCATTGCCATCAAGAACACTTTTTTAGATACTATGTGGAAATTCTTCAGACAGTAAATAACAGATAGGTTTTCGGGAACAAATTTATTGTAATTCTAACTCATATAATAAAGTAAAAAGAAATAATTAATGTTAAGTATTAATACATAGAATGCTAAATTAGCTTAAGGTACCCACCTCAAACTTTTACCATGGACTAGATACCAAGACTAGCAATCTCTCCATTTTACTTGTTGCATTTCTCGCTAATGTATTTTTCTTTTCCCTAAAGCAAGTGATAAAATTAGATAGGAGGTGCAGACTTTCCGTTTTTCGGGGTTTTTTTTCCTTTCCTTCTTCCGAGAGCCGTAACTTTTTTATTTTTCCGTCAATCTTGCCGTATAAGGGTTTGTTTCTTGCAGGACGAGTTGTACTTTTGAATAAAACCTTTAGTTTTACCATATAGTGTACTGGAAAAAAGCAAAAAAATTCCAAGTGCGAAATAATGTCAAAAAAAGTGCGACTGCTTGATTGTTTTTTGGATATTTAATTCAACGTGTTCACTAAAGATGAGCGAACTGGCCATGGTTCGGCTCGAGTTCGGTTCGTCGAACTGAGGTCTCGTTCGAGTTCAGTTCGGCGAACGTTCGACAAACCGAACTCGAACCAATAGGATATAATGGGAGGCAATCACAAACACATAAAAACACATTATAAATGTACACATACAGTTAATAAACATTGCCATAACACTTACCGGTCCCCGCGATCCCTCCTGCACTCTGTCTCCTGATGCTATTCCATCCGATGATCGCTGAATCCTCCCGGTGACCAGCACTGCCAGCAGTGATGCAGGACCTATCATGACGTCAAAATAGCCATGTGACCAGTCACGTAGCTATTATCTCATTGGCCACACACTGGTCACATGATATGACGCGTCATGTAGGACCTGTCATTGCACTCTCCGGTACACGGTGCACATTTGTGTATCGCCGTGTACCGGCGACATGCTCTAGCACACGGTCGACTCCCCATTCCGTTAGGGACCGGCTGACCCAGCCGGTCATTAACGGAGATCACCGTTGCCATAGTAACGCAGTTAGCGGTGACGTCACCGCTAACCGCGGCTCCGGGAATCACATGATCGGAGCCCTGTTGCTATGTTATCGCGTCTGTCACCGCCAGCAGCACTGATCTCTCACGGAGTGAAGGCTGCACGCTGCTTCCCGTGCAGCCTTCACGGAGTGAAGGCTGCACGGGAAGCAGCGTCTTCCCCCATGCAGCAGTGATGGAGCAGAGCAGCATTTGTTGAACGAGAAAGACAGAAGACTATGGATCGTGGAGGGCTGACAGGGGGTAATAAAGATGGAGTCTCTAATGTGTCTGTGTATTTATTTCTATTAAAGTATTTTTTCTCTGTGTGGTGTTTTTTTAACCCTTTATTGGAGATTCTTAATGGCCGGGTCAAACGTGCCTGAAATTAAGAATCTCTGGCTTAATACTGGCTAGTAAAACAAAGCCAGTATTAACTCATGATTACCCAACAAGCCACCCGGCTCCAGGGCTGTTGGAAGAGTTGGATACAGCGCCAGATGATGGTGCTTCTATGAGAGCGCCATTTTCTGGGGCGGCTGCGGACTGCAATTCGCAGCATAGGCGCCCAGAAACCTGTGCTGTGGATTCCAATCCCCAGCTGCCTTGTTGTACCTGGCTGGACACAAAAATGGGGCGAAGCCCACGTCATTTGTTTTTTAATTATTTCATGAAATAAGTGAAATAATTAAAAAAAAACGGGCTTCCCTATATTTTTGGTTCCCAACAGGGTACAAATAGGCTACTGGGGGTTGGAGGCAGCCCGTGGGTGCCTGCTGTACCTGGCTAGCATACAAAAATATGGCGAAGCACACGTCATTTTTTTGGTGGGCAAAAAACTTCCTTGTAGTTCTGCAGCTGCTTTCTGCTCTTCTCCATACAGACAGACAGCAGCTGCAGAACTACGGTTCAGCATACTCCATCCAGGACTGTATGCAGAAGTTTTTTGCCCCCTGAAAAAATTATGTGGGCTTCGCCATATTTTTGTATGCTAGCCAGGTACAGCAGGCAGGTACGGCTGCCCCCAACCCCCAGTTGCCTATTTGTACCCGGCTGGGAACCAAAAATAAAGGGAAGCCCTTTTTTTATTATTTCATGAATTTCATGAAATAATTAGAAAACAAATGACGTAGGCTTCGCCCCACTTTTGTGTCCAGCCAGGTACAGCTAGGCAGCTGGGGAATGGAATCCGCAGCACAGGTTGGCCTGAGCTTTCTGGGCCCCACTGCTGCGAATTGCAGTCTGCAGCTGCCTCAGAAAATGGCACTTTCATAGAAGCGCCATCTTCTGGCGCTGTATCCAACTCTTCCAGCACCTGCCTGCTATACCTGGCTAGCATACAAAAATATGGCGAAGCTCACGTCTTTTTTTTGTAGTTTTTTGGCAAAAAAAATAAAAAATGCTTCCCTGGATTTTCCCTTGGCAGTGAAGGTAACACCAAGCAGTGGGGGTTAGCAGCCAGTAGCTGCTTGGATTACCCTTAACTAGCAATACAAAAAATGCAGTGGGAGCCCATATATATTTTTTTTAATTATTTATTTAAATAACTAAAAACAAAATGGGCTTCCCTGTATTTTGATTGCTGGACATCATAGTGCTGTAAAAATAAATCTTTAAAAAAAATGACGTAGCGCTCCGCGGTATTTTTGATTCTCAGCGCAGATAAAGCAGACAGCTATGGGTTGACACCCCCATCTGCCTGCATACATAAATACAGGGAAGCCCATTAATTTTTTCTATTTAAAAAATAGTTAAAAAAAAAATGACGTTGGGTCCCCCAATTTTTGATAGCCAGCTAGGGTAAAGCAGACGGCTGTAGCCTGAAAACCACAGCTGGCAGCTTTACCGTGGTTGGGAATCCAATGTGGAGGTCCTCCCAGGCTCTTTTTTTTATAATTATTTTATAAATATTAATAATTACACAAAAAATGTAGGGTCCCCCCCAAATTGGATCACCAGCCAAGTTAAAGCGGACAGTTGTGGTCTGGTATTCTTAGGGTGGGAAGGTCCATAGTTATTGGGCCTTCACAGCCTAAAAATAGCAGGTCGCAGGCACCCCAGACGTGGCGCATCCACTAGATGCGCCAATCCTGGCGCTTCACCCCAGCTCATCCCGTGCCCTGGTGCAGTGGCAAAAGGGGTAATAAATCGGGTTGATACTAGCTGTAAAGTCACCTGAGATCAAGCCCAGCAGTTTGTGATGTCATAGCGTCTATTAGATACCCAACATCATAAACTGTCAGTACTAACAAAAAAAAAAATCGACAAAAGAAATTTATTTGAAAAAACAGTTCCCAAAACATTTCCTGTTTCACCAATTTATTGTAAGAAAAAAAATAAAGGGGTCCCACGACGACTCTGGACCGTCTAGAATATGGGGGGGAGACACTCAGGGAACGTATCCTCCATTTTCTAGGAGTGCAGACCCTTCATGTGAGGAGTGTGGATGCAATGAATCTGCACTCACTCTCCCCGGTTCCACAGCAGCAGAGTCCATGTCGTAATGGTTGCTACCAAAGCTGCAATGCCCTGCTCATGAGGTAAGGGCATGCCTAATCAGGAGAACTATTCTACATTTCCAAATATTGGTATTTGCTGATATTATTGCTATTCCACCTACTATATATTGGGGATAGGATCTTGGAGATGGAATACCCCTTTAAGTCCAGTTATCCAGCTGAATGAATACTTAACAACAAAGCTCGCTATTTAGATGTGTTTTCTTGTGGCGTATAACGGACTCTCATGTTTGGTAGTCGTTCAGCAGGGAAACTATAAAAGCAAATCCCTCCATTTGGAAATGTAGTATATAGCTCTCCTGATCAATTATGTTCCTTACCTCATGAGCAGGGCATTGCAGTAATAATAATAATTTATTCATTTATATAGCGTTATTAATTCCATAGCGCTGTATGTCTTTGGAGTGTGGGAGGAAACCGGAGTACCCAGAGGAAACCCACGCAAACACGGGAAGATCACACAAACTCCTTGCAGATGGTGCCTTTGTTGAGAATTAAACCCAGGACCTCAGCGCTGCAAGACTGCAGTTCTAACCACTGAGCCACCGTGCCGCCCATTTAGCTTACAGATGCATAACCACCACTCACTGTGTCTGAACACAGGAAGCTGAGCTGACAGCTGCTCTGTGAATGCGGCAGCGTCTATTGTGAAGGAGAGGACCGTGGGGGGATCAAAGCTGCACAGGTACCGTGGGACACCGGGGAACACCGGTGGGGTTATAGGGGGTGACCTGGCAGGGCCTGGGGAGGAGTTTTCTGTCGCATGTGTCATGGCACATGCGACAGAAATCAGAGGAGTAGGGTGCTGTGCGCGCGGCCTTCTAGGATTTCTGAGAGGGCATCAGGGGGGGCACTTTGGCAACACTGGGGGACCGGAGAGGACCGGGGAGGAGATTTATCATGTTTGTTCATGCCAGATGGGAGATAAATAATTTTTTACCGGCGCTGTCATTTACTGTAACGTGATCATCGGTATACGGTGTATACCTGTGATCACGTGAGCAGGGACCGGAAAAACCATCCTGAATCATGATCTCCAGGGTCTCAGCTAGCTCTGAAACCCCGGAGATTTTCTGACGCTGGGGGGCGTTATTCACTTATTTCTGCCTGCTGTTTATAAACGGCAGATCAGAATAAGGCTACATTCACACGACCGATCCATTTTTGTGGTCTGCAAAAAACAGTCTGTTTTTTTTCACGGGTGCATCCGTGTGGCATCCGTTTCCGTTCCATAGACGGTCCGTATGTCATTAAACTGAAGGAGGGAAAATACATAAATTTACCCAGGATCCTTAGCTTCAACCTACATGAGGCGGTCACATGTTCACTCCAGTGCCATTTTCTACTGCTTTTCACAGCGTAGAGCGCTCTGGTGATTTTCCTGTGCTTGTACACTTCATATCAGTCTTTTCTGTCATTATAATGGCAGAAAGACACATAATGTCCCTCTCTCCTGCATTTTGTAATTTTGCACCCTTTGGTGCCTTTCATGTGGCACTAAGGGGTGCTTAGCTTTGTATTTAGCCAAAAAAATGAAAAAAAAAATGACGTAGGGTTCCCCCTATTTTTGTAGCCAGCTAGGGTAAAGCAGACGGCTGCAGCCTGCAGACCACAACTGGCAGCCTCACCTTGGCTGGTAATCCAAAACTGAGGGCATCCCACGCTGTTATTTTAAATTAAATAAATAATTTAAAAAAAAACACGTAGGTGTCCCCCCAAAATTGGATCACCAGCCAAGGAAAAGCAGACAGCTGGGGTCTGATATTCTCAGACTAGGAAGGTCCATGGTTATTGGACTCTCTCCAGCCTAAAAATAGCAGGCCGCAGCCGTCCCAGGAGTGGCGCATCCATTAGATGCGCCAATCCTGGTGCTTCGCCCCAGCTCATCCCGTGCCCTGGTGCGGTGTCAAACAGGGTAATATATGGGGTTAATACCAGATGTGTAATGTCACCTGGCACCAAGCCTTGGGGTTGGTGAGGTCAGGCGTCTATCAGATACCCGATATCACCAACCCAGTCAGTAATAAAAAAAAATAGACGACAAACACATTTTTATTTGAAAAAACACTCCCCAATACATTCTCTTTTTAACCAATTTATTAGAAAGAAAAACAAATCCAGGTCTGGTGTAATCCAAGGGGTTGCAATGACGATCCACACTGTCCCAGTCAATGAAGAGCAGGATGTTCCCCATTGGCTGGGAGAGCAGTGCAGTTACCTGAGCTAACATGAATGGGTCAGCCCAGGTCACTGCAGGGGATGACAAGTGCTGCTGTCAGCGAGGTACATTACCTGCGCTGATCTCCTGCACTGCTGACAGCACCTGTCACTGAGTTCAATGACCACCGCCTTCACAGCCAAGTATTGCGAGAAGCCCGTGACGTCACCGCTAGTCAGTCTCGGGTCGGAAGCGAGAGAAGGTGATGTCACAAGCGGCGGCCATGGAGGACAGTGACAGCCCTGAGGTCGGGACTTCATCACCGCAGGTAAGCCGAGCAGGACCATGTGTGCAGAGTGCCAGGAGGACGTCAGTGTCATGGACTGCATGGCTGGGGACGTGTGTGTGTGAGTGTGTGTGTGAGTGTGTGTGTACATGCCGCGTGCAGGAGGGGGCGGAGTGAGCTGAGCGGGGAAGTGTGGGCTTCCTGCTTGTAACTAGGATAAACATCGGGTTACTAACCAAAGCGCTTTGCTTGGATATCCGATGTTTATCTTGGTTACCAGCTTCTGGCAGGCTGCCAGCGATGGCTCCTGCACACTGTAGCTGTAAAAAGCCCTGCTTTTTGCTGCTAGAACCGTTCTTGAACGTATCTAGAACTATCGAGCTTTAGCAAAAAGCTCGAGTTCTAGTTCGATCTAGAACAGCCCCCAAAATCACTCGAGCTGCGAACTGGAGAACTATGAACTGCGAACCGCGCTCAACTCTAGTGTTCACTATATGGTAAAACTGATGTGTTTGTTTGATGCCTCAGGTCAGTACGAGTTCGTAGACACCAAACCAGTATAGGTTTACTTTTATCTAAGGGGTTCAAATAAATTAACAAGTTTGTCCCAAAAAAGGCTCACTTTTTTCGCCATTTTCTGCGTTCTGTAGTGTTCTCCTTTTTCGGGATCTATGGCTCATTTATGGCTTGTTTTTGTGTCTCGAGCTCGAGTTTTTAATGGTATCATTTTTGTGCAGATGCTACATTTTGATCGCCTGTTGTATTGCATCTTGCATAAAATATGCGGCAAAAAACCGCATAATTTTAGCGTTTGGATTTTTTTGCTGCTACGCTGTTTACCGATCAGATTAATTGATTTTATATTTTAATAGATCGGGCATTTCTCAATGTGGCAATATGAAATTTGTGTATATTTTTTTCTTTTTTTAACCCTTTAACTTTCAATGGGGTGAATGGCGGGTGATTTGAACTTATAGTCCCCTAGGGGACTATAAGGATCAGCAGTTTGATCTCTCATTCTTTCCTGTAGATCAAAGCAGCATCGCTCTGATATACAGAAAAGCAGCTCTCCTCTCACACATGGCAGTTTGCCGGCTGTGAGAGTAACTTACTCATGATAGCTACAGGAGTCATGACGTGACCCTGTGCTACCATGTAAACCATCGTATCAATGTGACTTCCGATGGCCCCAGGTAAGTGAATGCTTACTGCGGCCTGCTGTTACATTGCGCTGTGACATTTTCACAGTGCGCTGTAAAGGATTAACAGGCACAAATGGATAATGAATCCACTCGTGACTGATAGCCGCACATGTCAGCTGTTCAAACCAGCTGACATGTTCAGAGATCACCGACGGCTGCCTGCAGCAGCTTGCATAGATTAAACTGAAACAATCCATGATGTACCCAGTACACCATGTGTCATGAAGAGCTTAAAAAGCGCGTGCATATTAAAAGTGCCATGATCCTCCAAGTTGTCCACACAAAAATTTTACTCCAGTCCAAGTTTTGTGGCGTAATGTATGCCACAGCCCATAATAAATGAGACATAAGGCACTATCACACCCACTGACTTTTTTATTTTGATACTGCTGGTTGGAATGGTCATGAAGTTCACAAACATTTTGTGCAACTTTGCAGAATAATGTTGTAATTTTTTTAATTATTTTACCCCCGTTTTATGGTGTAAAAGATTTGATGATTCAGAGCTCTGCTCTGTATAGCAGAAATCACGATTTCCTATGAACGCTGACTCACAGCTGACCTTCACAGGAGGATACTAATGACAGACACAGGGGTCACAAGCAGACCACTGACTATCATGGCAACCCATCAGCACTCCATGATCATGTCTTGAAGGGAGCAGGGAATGATGCACCCTCCTGACAGCACGAGTTAAATTTCGCTGTCAATCTCATATATAGCCACGGCCGTTAGAGGTGCAATGCCAAAAAACTCCCTCCAGTCACCTACAGAAGTGAAATGTCTTATGTAAGGAATGCCACAGCTCATCATGAGTTAGAAAAAGTGTGTCATCCTGCCCCTGCCATGCCTCTGTTCCATCCCAGCTCCACCTGTTTTGTTGGACCTAGGAAAAACTAGCATGAAAATGGCAAAAGTCACAGAATTTAGGAGCAGCTCTGAGTTACGCCTAAATTTTGCAACTTTTCAAAGCTTTTACACAAAATTCTGCTGTGAAACCTTTGATGATTAAGGAACTTGGTGTCTAAAATACATAGATACAGTGCCTACAAGTAGTATTCAACCCCCTGCAGATTTAGCAGGTTTACACATTCGGAATTAACTTGGCATTGTGACATTTGGATTGTAGATCAGCCTGAAAGTGTGAAATGCACTGCAGCAAAAAAGAATGTTATTTCTTATTTTTTTTTTTTTTTTTTAAATTGTGAAAACTTTATTCAGAGGGTCATTTATTATTCAACCCCTCAAACCACCAGAATTCTGTTTGCTTCCCCTAAAGTATTAAGAAGTATTTCAGGTACAAAGAACAATGAGCTTCATATGTTTGGATTAATTATCTCTTTTTCCAGCATTTTCTGACTAATTTAGACCCTCCCCAAACTTGTGAACAGCCCTCATACTTGGTCAACATGGGAAAGACAAAGGAGCATTCCAAGGCCATCAGAGACAAGATCGTGGAGGGTCACAAGGCTGGCAAGGGGTACAAAACCCTTTCCAAGGAGTTGGGCCTACCTGTCTCCACTGTTGGGAGCATCATCCGGAAGTGGAAGGCTTATGGAACTACTGTTAGCCTTCCACGGCCTGGACAGCCTTTGAAAGTTTCCACCCGTGCCGAGGACAGGCTTGTCCGAAGAGTCAAGGCTAACCCAAGGACAACAAGGAAGGAGCTCCGGGAAGATCTCATGGCAGTGGGGACATTGGTTTCAGTCAATACCATAAGTAACGTACTCCACCGCAATGGTCTCCGTTCCAGACAAGCCCGTAAGGTACCTTTACTTTCAAAGCGTCATGTCAAGGCTCATCTACAGTTTGCTCATTATCACTTGGAGGACTCTGAGACAGACTGGTTCAATGTTCTCTGGTCTGATGAGACCAAGATCGAGATCTTTGGTACCAACCACACACGTAACGTTTGGAGACTGGATGGCACTGCATACGACCCCAAGAATACCATCCCTACAGTAAAGCATGGTGGTGGCAGCATCATGCTGTGGGGCTGTTTCTCAGCTAAGGGGCCTGGCCATCTGGTCCGCATCCATGGGAAGATGGATAGCACGGCCTACCTGCAGATTTTGGCCAAGAACCTCTGCTCCTCCATCAAGGATCTTAAGATGGGTCGTCATTTCATCTTTCAACAAGACAATGACCCAAACCACACAGCCAAGAAAACCAAGGCCTGGTTCAAGAGGGAAAAAATCAAGGTGTTGCAGTGGCCTAGTCAGACTCCTGACCTTAACCCAATTGAAAACTTGTGGAAGGCGCTCAAGATTAAAGTCCACATGAGACACCCAAAGAACCTAAATAACTTGGAGAAGATCTGCATGGAGGAGTTGGCCAAGATAACTCCAGAGACCTGTGCCGGCCTGATCAAGTCTTATAAAAGACGATTATTAGCTGCAATTGCAAACAAGGGTTATTCCACAAAATATTAAACCTAGGGGTTGAATAATAATTGACCCACACTTTTAGGTTGAAAATTTATTAAAATTTAACTGAGCAACATAACTTGTTGGTTTGTAAGATTTATGCATCTGTTAATAAATCCTGCTCTTGTTTGAAGTTTGCAGGCTCTAACTTATTTGCATCTTATCAAACCTGCTAAATCTGCAGGGGGTTGAATACTACTTGTAGTCACTGTATACTATATTTGATACATAGCACATACTACATGTTTTTCTTAAGTTTGTTAATTATTTCTTTAAATTAGTAGACAGTATGTTTTGTGTTTCCCAGTCCTTTGTAAGAAAGCTAAGCTGTCCAATTGTTCTGGTTGATTACTGATTGTGAATAGAGTTGAGCGCGGTTCGTGGTTCGAGGTTCTCCAGTTCTAGGCTTGAGTGATTTTGGGGCCTGTTCTAGATCGAACTAGAACTCGAGCTTTTTGCAAAAACTCGATAGTTCTAGAAACGTTCGAGAACGGTTCTAGCAGCAAAAAAACAGCTAATTCCTAGCTTGGTTTCCGCTGTAATAGTGTAAGTCACTCTGTGAATCACACTATTATGACATTTCAGTGTATAGTGTGCGGGAACAGCGCCTTCAGATCACTGCTGTTTCTATAATGGCGATCGCCATTTTTTTTTCCTTGTCTTCCTTCCCTAAGCGCGCGCGTGTAGTGGGGCGGGCCAGCATGTCAGCCAATCCCAGACACACACACAGCTAAGTGGACTTTTAGCCAGAGAAGCAACGGCATGTGTGATAGGATGTCCATGTCACATGTCCCTGCATTATAAAACCGGACATTTTCCTCCAGGACGCCATTATCTCTTCTGCGTCTTTGGTGTCAGACATCACTGTCGCAGCTCCGTCCTCCTGAGTCCTATCGCCGATACAGCTGTATGCGCTCCATACACAGCGCTGAACAGCTTAGGGATAGCACTTTCTAGCAGTCCTTTTAAGGGCTCAAACCGTTAGGGTCAGAGCCATAGGTGACAGGTCCTGAAAACAGCGACAGCGTCTGTGTAGCCAAGGTCAGGGATTTCCTCCCTGCATTTCCCTTTTAGGAGGGAATAGAAAGGCAGGCTTCCATTCCTCTACCCAGAGCCCCACAATCCTGCCACTGTACCCTCCTGTCCTCTGCACACTCCAACTCATTATAACTAAGCCATTATACTAGCAAACACTCAGTGTACCTAGTGGCATACTAAACGTGGCTATTGGACTTTGCTATAGTCACACTAGTGCAAAGACATTTGCAGAGCACGTCTGCCTGCATTGCACACTCCAACTCATTATAACTAAGCCATTATACTAGCAAACACTCAGTGTACCTAGTGGCATCCTAAACGTGACTATTGGACTTTGCTATAGTCCCACTAGTGCAAAGACATTTGCAGAGCACGTCTGCCTGCATTGCACACTCCAACTCATTATTACTAAGCCATTATACTAGCAAACACTCAGTGTACCTAGTGGCATCCTAAACGTGGCTATTGGACTTTGCTATAGTCACACTAGTGCAAAGACATTTGCAGAGCACGTCTGCCTGCATTGCACACTCCAACTCATTATAACTAAGCCATTATACTAGCAAACACTCAGTGTACCTAGTGGCATCCTAAACGTGGCTATTGGACTTTGCTATAGTCACACTAGTGCAAAGACATTTGCAGAGCACGTCTGCCTGCATTGCACACTCCAACTCATTATAACTAAGCCATTATACTAGCAAACACTCAGTGTACCTAGTGGCATCCTAAACGTGGCTATTGGACTGTTGTCTAGTCACACTAATGCAAAGACATTTGCAGAGCACCTCTGCCTGCATTGCACACTCCAACTCATTATAACTAAGCCATTATACTAGCAAACACTCAGTGTACCTAGTGGCATCCTAAACGTGGCTATTGGACTTTGCTATAGTCACACTAGTGCAAAGACATTTGCAGAGCACGTCTGCCTGCATTGCACACTCCAACTCATTATAACTAAGCCATTATACTAGCAAACACTCAGTGTACCTAGTGGCATCCTAAACGTGGCTATTGGACTTTTCTATAGTCACACTAGTGCAAAGACATTTGCAGAGCACGTCTGCCTGCATTGCACACTCCAACTCATTATAACTAAGCCATTATACTAGCAAACACTCAGTGTACCTAGTGGCATCCTATACGTGGCTATTGGACTTTGCTATAGTCACACTAGTGCAAAGACATTTGCAGAGCGCGTCTGCCTGCATTGCACACTCAAACTCATTATAACTAAGCCATTATACTAGCAAACACTCAGTGTACCTAGTGGCATCCTAAACGTGGCTATTGGACTGTTGTCTAGTCACACTAGTGCAAAGACATTTGCAGAGCACGTCTGCCTGCATTGCACACTCCAACTCATTATAACTAAGCCATTATACTAGCAAACACTCAGTGTACCTAGTGGCATCCTAAACGTGGCTATTGGACTTTGCTATAGTCCCACTAGTGCAAAGACATTTGCAGAGCACGTCTGCCTGCATTGCACACTCCAACTCATTATAACTAAGCCATTATACTAGCAAACACTCAGTGTACCTAGTGGCATCCTAAACGTGACTATTGGACTTTGCTATAGTCACACTAGTGCAAAGACATTTGTAGAGCACGTCTGCCTGCATTGCACACTCCAACTCATTATAACTAAGCCATTATACTAGCAAACACTCAGTGTACCTAGTGGCATCCTAAACGTGGCTATTGGACTTTGCTATAGTCACACTAGTGCAAAGACATTTGCAGAGCACGTCTGCCTGCATTGCACACTCCAACTCATTATAACTAAGCCATTATACTAGCAATTTTTGCTGCCAGTTTAAGGGCCGTAGTTGCATTGTCAGGGATATTTATTCTTTATTATTCTGCTGTTAATAAAGCTAGACCACCACTGCAATCTACACCACCTCTCAATTTTTACTACCACATTTTCAGTCCACAATCTTGTCGCAATCAACATGAGTGGCAAAATGACAGATGCTGGTGGAAAGGGGAAGAGGCGTGGTGGAAAAGGCAAAAAAGGTTTTGTCCGTGGGGAAGGTGGAAAAGCTCCATTATCATCTGCTGAAGATAGACCATCTACCAGCAAAAGTAAGATGTCTACTACTTACCGTGGACAATCCGATGTGCTCCCTTTTTTACGGACACGAACAACAGGAACAAAGGTAGATGATGGGCAAAAAAGGAAAATGCTTGAATGGATCTCAAGTGGTCCAACAAGTGCCCTCTCAGCCACTTCAAGTACCGCATCCAAAAAACACCAGTCCTCTGAGTTGTCATCCCAATCAAACTTGATTTCTCCCAGCTCTGAAGTCTCCATCAGCCCTGCACAGTATGGTGGAACTGAGATGGCTGAGTCTGCAGAGCTGTTCAGTCACACTATAGCCTGGGAATCAGAGGTCTGCTCCTAAGCTACAGTGAGTACAGAAC
The DNA here is from genome assembly GCF_048569485.1 of Anomaloglossus baeobatrachus. Lineage (NCBI taxonomy): Eukaryota > Metazoa > Chordata > Amphibia > Anura > Aromobatidae > Anomaloglossus > Anomaloglossus baeobatrachus. The sequence continues at coordinate 229,361,662 of NC_134353.1, read as the reverse complement.
AGGAAATGGTCTGCAGTGATGCCCAGAACCTTTGTGACTCTGATTCAGGCCGTGAGGACCAAGTTTCGGAGCATAATGTTGACCCTTTGTCACAAACTGTAACACCTGTGGTTATAGACAATGAGGAACATACTGATGAAGATGAGACTCAGATACCCGATTGGGATGACAACTTAAATATTCGGTCAGGGCAAGAAGAGGCTCGGTCAGAGGGGGAGGGGAGTGCAAACACAACAATTGATGATGAAGTTCTAGATCCCTCCTACTGTCAACCCACAGTCAGGCACTCGAGGAGGTCAACAGAGGTGGTGGAGGAGGATGCAACTGATGACGAAGTTACCTTGCGCCTTCCTGGACAGAGTCGGAGTACTGGTAGCACGTCTACAACTGCATCCTCAGCCACCACTCTGCCTCTGAGCATTATTCGGGGTGGATCATCAGGTCGCATGGCCTCTAAGCCTTGCCTAGCCTGGTCCTTTTTTGACATAGAAAAAGATCGCCCAAATTATGTGATCTGTGAAATTTGTCATGGTTCTCTTAGTAGAGGTCAAAACCTCAGCAGTTTGACAACTTCTTCCATGAATCGTCACATGAATAAATATCATATGGCCCGGTGGGAAGCTCACCGTGCTGCAATGCGGCCTAGCGGAGCGAACCATCCACCGCCTGCCCCTTCCAGTGCATCCGCGCGCTCGTCGTCTTCTAGGACTGTGGGGACAGCTGTCACACCTGTTTTTCCACCCACAACTTCCACCACTGTAACCGCAACAGGCAGTTTGCTTGGTAGGTCGTCAGTTGTTTTGGAAGGGGAAACAAGTGAGTGTGTACAGCTGTCTCAGACATCGATAGCACCAACTTTGGATGAAGGCAACATCATGTCTCCGCCTGCACTTTCCTCACAAAGCTGCATTTTTCCAGGGACACCCTACTCAACACCGTCTACACACAGCAGCCAGATCTCTGTCCCTCAGATGTGGACAAATAAAAGGCCATTTCCTGCGACCCATGACAAAGCTAAGAGGTTGACTCTATCCCTCTGTAAGCTGTTGGCTACCGAAATGCTGCCTTTCCGCCTAGTGGACACACAGGATTTTAGAGACCTTATGTCTGTCGCTGTGCCCCAGTACCAGATGCCTAGTCGCCACTACTTCTCTAAGAAAGGTGTGCCCGCGCTACACCAGCATGTCGCACACAACATCACCGCTTCCTTGAGAAACTCTGTGTGTGAACGGGTGCATTTCATCACCGATACTTGGACCAGTAAGCATGGACAGGGACGTTACATGTCGCTGACTGGGCACTGGGTAACTATGGTGATAGATGGTGAAGGGTCTGCTGCACAAGTCTTGCCGTCCCCACGACTTGTGTGTCAATCCTCTGTCTGTCCAAGTTCCGCCACTGCTTCTGCATCCTCCACCTCATCTGGGTCCTCCACCTCCGCCCCAAGCCTGCCTGGTCAGGCCACCAGCATTCTCACTGCGCAGAAGGAATCACGCACCCCTCATTACTATGCTGGCAGCAGAGCGCAACGGCATCAGGCGGTGTTTAGCTTGACATGTCTTGGGAATAAGAGTCACACAGCTGAGGAGTTGTGGTCAGCTCTGCGGTCCGAGTTTAATAAATGGTTGTCTCCACTCAACCTGCAGCCTGGTAAGGCCGTGTGCGACAATGCTGCAAACCTGGGTGCGGCCCTTCGCCTGGGCAAGGTGACACACGTACCTTGTATGGCTCACGTGTTGAACCTTGTCGTGCAGCAATTTTTAACACAGTATCCCGGCCTAGGTGGCCTTCTGAACAGGGCACGAAAACTGTCTGCTCACTTCCGCCGTTCAAGCGCCGCAGCTGAGCGACTTGCATCGCTCCAGAAGTCTTTCGGCCTGCCGGTTCATCGCCTGAAATGCGATGTGGCGACACGCTGGAATTCAACTCTCCACATGTTACAGCGACTGTGGCAGCACCGCAGAGCCCTGGTGCAATACGTCATGACGTATAGCCTGGGCCAACGAGATGCAGAGGTGGGGCAGATCACCCTGATGGAGTGGTCTCAGATCAAGGACCTATGCACCCTTCTGCACAGTTTCGACATGGCGACGAATATGTTTAGCGCTGACAATGCCATTATCAGCATGACGATTCCAGTCATTTACATGCTGGAACACACGCTAAACACTATTCGGAGTCAGGGGGTGGGACAACAGGAAGGGGATGAACTACAGGAGGATTCATATGCGCAAGACACAACAACATCACCAAGGTCCAGACGTTCATCATCACCAAGGCGCCAGGCATGGGAGCATGGGGTACAGGGATCAACAAGGGCGCATGGTAGCAGGCGAGATGTTGAGGAAAGTGCAGGAGGACATGAAGAAATGGAGGACGAACTGTCCATGGACATGGAAGACTCAGCAGATGAGGGAGGCCTTGGTCAAATTTCAGTTGAAAGAGGTTGGGGGGAGATGTCAGAAGAAGAAAGAACGGTTAGCACCTCTATGCCACAAACACAGCGTGGACTTGGTCCGCATGGCTGCGCAAGACACATGAGTGCCTTCTTGTTGCACTACCTCCAACATGACCCTCGTATTGTCAAAATTAGAAGTGATGATGACTACTGGCTTGCCACACTATTAGATCCCCGGTACAAGTCCAAATTTTGTGACATAATTCCAGCCATAGAAAGGGACGCATGTATGCAGGAGTATCAGCAGAAGCTGTTACTCGATCTTAGATCTGCTTTTCCACCAAACAACCGTGCAGGTGCAGGGAGTGAATCTCCCAGTTGTAACTTGACAAACATGGGACGGTCTCGTCATCTTCAACAGTCTACACGTACCAGTAGGACCGTATCTGGTGCTGGTAACAGCAATTTTATGGAATCTTTTCATAATTTTTTTAGACCCTCCTTTGCAAGGCCACCAGAGACAACAAGTCTGACACATAGTCAACGGCTGGAGAGGATGATACAGGAGTATCTCCAAATGAACATCGATGCCATGACTGTGCAACTGGAGCCTTGCTCCTTTTGGGCTTCAAACCTAGAAAAATGGCCAGAGCTCGCAACTTACGCCTTGGAGATTTTGTCGTGTCCAGCTGCCAGCGTTGTCTCTGAACGTGTCTTCAGTGCTGCTGGGTGTGTGCTGACAGATAAGCGCACGCGTCTGTCCAGTGACAATGTGGACAGACTGATGTTCATCAAAATGAACAAGTCATGGATCCAGAAGGAATTTACAACCCCTGTGTCATCCTGGGGAGAGTAAATGCTTGTGGATTTGGAATGTGCTTGATGCAAATCTAGCTGTGAAGTGTACAACTAGGGCACAAGTGCTGCCACTGAATGGGTGGGTGTGTGTGGGGCACAATTTTTGGAAAAAAAGGGAGACTCCGCTTGGAGTAACCCTTGCTTACATTGTTTTTAAAAGAAGCCAAGATGAACAGAGCTGGGATCAGGAAAGACTTTGCTACCTACCCTGGTGTCATGCTGGGGACGGTTAATTATGGCGTATTTTTGAATGTGCTTGATGCAAATCTAGCTGTGAAGTGTACAACTAGGGCACAAGTGCTGCCACTGAATGGGTGGGTGTGTGTGGGGCCCAATTTTTGGAAAAAAAGGGAGACTACGCTTGGAGTCACCTTGCGGTGTTTTACATGATTTTAGAAGGGCGTGCCATGCCTATATCTGTGTGTCCTCCTCTTTTTCCTTGTCCAGCTGTTTTGTTTTCGCATGAGTATATGTCCTTGTCACTTTCCGATGTGTTTGAGTTGTTTGTCACCTTTTGGACACCTTTGAGGGTGTTTTCTAGGTGTTTTTCTGTGTTTGTGATTGCCTGCCATTGTTTCCTATGCAGTTCGAGTTCGGTTCGTCGAACGTTCGACGAGCCGAACTCGAACGGGACCTCCGTTCGGCGAACCGACCTCGAGCCGAACCGGGACCGGTTCGCTCATCTCTAATTGTGAACTATTGACAGACTGAAAGAAACATTTTTGGCATTTTTTTCTTTATTGGTAATGAGGAAACTTTTTCCACTTAAGTTGAGTAACATTTTACATTTTGTTATTGGTTCTTTCTCTGTTGCTACTTGATCATTTCTACATTACTATAATCTGAATTAGATGATTCATTCTCTTTTCAGCTTTAGTGAATATAATAACCATTTAATTGTGTTCTCAATCCCAAGCTTTGTCTTTGTACTTCCCCTGGTCAGTCTGTGAAGCCTGGATCTCTGCAGAATTTACTGTTCTTGTGCCGTTCTTGAATCTCTTCTCCCTGACAATAATAGTGTCACACACAGTACCAAAAAAAAATATTAGTGCTACATAAAGTTTTTGCAAAAGTTATCAATAACCTTAATTCACCATCTTGATAACGTTCACAGAAGATTATTTCAATTAAGAGTATTAAGACAACTTACCATATCATAAACCATTAGCCAATATCAAATTAGCTGTCCAATTATACCTTTTTTGTTCTATGATACCCTAGTGCTATGCTATCTTTGTCAAGGTAACTTTAATGAATCTATATAATGTCCTCCAAAATATTAGTGACTCACATTGTGCCCCATGAAACTTTCTGTTCAATTGGCACATTCAGTACACAACATTCTGTAATTCAACAGTCCAGAACAGGCTTGTCTAGTCTTAGATGACAAGTTTTCAGCCACACTATATGACTGCATATTTGTGAATCCTCCATGTAGTGAGGATTCTTTGATGCCAGTCCTTGGATTTACATGCATGCAATCACATGCCAACTAGATGTGTAGACCTTGCTCAATGCAAGTCTATTGACTGAGGCCAAATACAGTCTAGTTGTAATGTGGCTGGAAGTCTGAAAATCACATAATTGCAGCCACATGACTTGACAGCTTCCGACATTGACACTGGACAATCCTTACAGCAGGCAGAGTGTGCCACATGAAGATTCACACAGGTTTGCAGCCCCATAGCGTGACTACCCTTTGAATATCATGCTATCATACAATTTGCCCACTAAAAACTATGCCCCCTGAATTTAATGACATCATATATGTTGCCTTCTGAATATTATGCAGTCCTACATTGTAGCTCCTGAAAAAAAGGGAAAAAAAAGAAAAAAAGGGAACCAGCACGATCTTAAATTGGCATGCATCATATAAAAAGTGAAAATTCACAGATTTATTCCAACTGTACTATAATAAAATGAGATTTTTAGCAAATAATTGATCAATTTTTTGAGCCACCCCTGCCAACGTCACGGCAAATCTCAATAGGGGGGTCCTACTCTACATTCTGTATTTCATGTGCCATGCGGCCTCCTAGATAAAGTTAAAAGCAGAACCATAATGGAGCACACATACCTGCAACCTGTATATAGCCGCTTCCATGTTGCAAAAAAGGCACTTGTGGATAGAGACCAGCCCAGGTCCCAGCATGTGGAGCAAGCTCTACACATACCAGGACTATATCAGAACTGATCCTCCCAGTGCCAAACAGCAACCATTGATAAAGGCGGACCAGATCCAAGATGGTGCTTAATTAGCATTGCCTTTGGAAAGGGATGAGGTAACTGAATCTGAACAGCTACCAACAGGAGGAATACATAGCAAACCAAAATCAGGCATGCATGGTATGGTGTTGGTCAGTCACCAGAATTGTAGCATAACTACGGTCAAAACAGAGAAAAAAAGGGAACCAGCACGATCTGAAATTGGCATGCATCATATAAAAAGTGAATTTATTCCAACTGTACTATAATAAAATGAGATTTTTAGCAAATAAAAAAATTGATCAATTATTTGCTAAAAATCTCTTTTTTTTTTTTTTTTTTTTTTTTTTTTTTTTTATTGTAGTACAGTTGGAATAAATCTGTGAATTTTCACTTTTTATATGATGCATGCCAATTTCAGATCGTGCTGGCTCCCCTCTCTCTCTGTTTGGTCGTAGTTATGCTACAAATTCTGGTGGCCGGTCACCACCATGCCATGCACGCCTGATTTTGGTTTGCTATGTATTCCTTCTGTTGGTAGCTGTTCAGATTCAGTTACCTCACCCCTTTCCACAGGCAATGCTAATTAAGCACCATCTTGGATCTGGTCCGCCTTTATCAATGGTTGCTGTTTGGCACTGGGAGGATCAGTTCTGATATAGTCCTGGTATGGTGCAGAGCTTGCTCCACATGCTGGGACCTGGGCTGGTCTCTATCCACAAGTGCCTTGTTTGCAACATAGAAGCGGTTATATACAGGTTACAGGTATGTGTGCTCTGTTATGGTTCTGCTTTTAACCTTATCTAGGAGGCCGCATGGCACATGAAATACAGAATGTAGAGTAGGACCCCCCTATTGAGATTTGCCGTGACGTTGGCAGGGGTGGCTCAAAAAATTGATCAATTATTTGCTAAAAATCTCTTTTTTTTTTTTTTTTTTTTATTGTAGTACAATTGGAATTAATCTGTGAATTTTCATTTTTTATATGATGCATGCCAATTTCAGATCGTGCTGGCTCCCCTCTCTCATTGTAGCTCCTGAGTATAGTAGTGTCCATAATGTACCCTTTGGATACAATGGTGTTTCATACCATACCCCATGAGTAGAATGCTTCCCATTAAATTGTAAGTTATCACATACTGTACCACTTGAATAAAATAGGTGTTCTTCACTGTAATCCTGAATAGTATGCTATTATACACTGTGCACACTGATGAAGCTGCTCTTTGCGTCTGTGACGCCCCTGGACTATCAGGTCGTCACAGGGTATTGCACAATCTGCCCTCCCGTGCAGTATCCACCTCCTTCTTGGTTATGAGTCCCCAAATATATGGTGTTACCTACATCAGCTAATCAAATCCTAGGTACACTCTGCACCACACCCATCAAACACACCAGTGGACGGCTTGAGTGGAATAGAGTCGCCCACTTGGAAGGTTGGAAAGGGGAGGTCAGGAGTTTCAGGAGTGGAGGAGAGTGTGTTGGAAGTGAAAGGGAGAGGAGGTCAGGAGCAGGACTCCTAGAATGCGATCTAGGTGGCAGACGGTGGTCTGGGCCTAGAGGAGATGGACCCCTGGTCGCAGGGGATCTTGGAAAGGGGCACCGATCGGTCAAGGAGGACAGCCGGCAGCCTTGCACCATCACCGGGCTGGGACCAAGGCACGATGGGGTACATTGACCTTAGGTCAGGGAGTAGCTTCAGGCAACCTGACAATTTACCCGACAAGAACGGAGCCTTCAAGATCTGCTCTCCACCCGCTCCAGAATCGGGGTACTAGCACAATGAGGGGGATAGGATTTTCCACTCAAAACGGTCCAGAAAATCCCAAGCGTGAACCCTGAGAGCAACTCCCACACTTAGCCATAGTGGGGAGCGGGAACCGGCCAGTTCTATCTACAGATCACCAGGCAGCACCATTGGGGACGGGACCCGAACTAAGCTCTCCTCAGTGGCAGCGGTATCCAGAACTTTGGTTTATCCAGTTGTCGGTGTCAGCTTAATGGACTGAGTGAGTACGCAAGAGACCCCCTTTGCATCCAACGGCATTTCCCCTCACCATCATCGAGCCCCGGGGTATACCCCCTACCCATGGAGGGTTACAACACTAGGCTGCCCCATTCCATCACCCCCGGGTATTCCCAACTGCAGCGGTGGTACTCCTAGTTACCACATACCACGGGTGGCATCACAAACTCAATAATACCTGTAGATACCCCCCCTTCATTTGAGTGGCCGCACGACCCCCGGGTCCGGAGAACCTCGAGCCACCGCGGATCCGGATCCGAGCAGTTCGGCTGCTGGCACAGGGACGGCACATGTCCATTGTGAGAAAAGCGCAACACACATGTTTGTATGATTGGTGACTAGGTCATTGTTTTATCAAACCAAAATAGAGACCATGAGGTTTGGGTAATGGAATCCATGGTCAGTCTTGGTGTTTTCATAGTTTCCTGCTGTCCTGATTCATGCTTGCATCTAAAATGGTTGATTCAGATTCACTCACAGTCTGGTCCCTTGGATTGAGTAAGATGGACAGCAGCATATGTGGCGCCCCAGGACCTGGTCGCCACAACAGCATTGCCCTTCCAAAGGGTTAATGCTGAGCCTGGAGGTAATTGGGAGATCTATTGGCCAGTAAGTTTAACACCCAACGCAGTTCTCCCTCCGGCCAGCAGGGGGAGCTCTGAACCTGGAACTTCAGGGAGCATTCCTTAAGTCTAGCTGGAGGGAGGAAGTGTAGTCGGTCTGTAGGGAGAAGTGGAAGGAAGCAGACGCAGAGTGAGCTGTCCTGCAGAACTGGGGCCTAGAGCTAGAGTAGCTTGGCCCAGGGAAGCAGGAGTAGCTGAGAGGCAGCAGAGAGACTCGGACATCGGAGTCTGTAGTTGCCAGGGCATAAAATCCATCCCTGGTTGCTGAATCCGGAGGGCAGGAGAGCTGCAAGCCCCTGGCCCAGAAGTAATCTGAAGGTACAGCTGCATTCCAAGGGCCCGGTGTGGACTCCAGCAGAGAAGCACCAGAGAGGGCCTGCGCAGTCTACCACACAGAGAGAGGGACGAACAACAAGTCCCAGCAGCAAGAGGGCAATTGCAAACCCAAAGTGCAGTGTCCTAAAACAGCAGAGAAAGATTAAGGAGTAGGCCTCATACTCAACTGGCCAAAGATCACCCCAGGCACTTCCAGGCCGGCCGGACCATCTTTACCATCTGTGACGGTCTCCCTGGACTAAGTTTCTGCCGAGTAAAAGAGGAGAAGGTAAAGAGACTACTGTTTGTGCCTGTTTCTTTCATTGCTTGTCGGCCCTGCACCGTGTTAGTCACACAGCACCATAGACGTCCACAAGCACCAACTGTGCCCCGGGCATTGCTCCACCTGTGGGGAGCAGTACCACCTTTGCTGCCATAACATCATCCCGGTGGCCTCACACAGCAGCGGCGGCTTAATAGCCGCATACCACAGGTGGCGTCACGAATACAAACTTAAAGTCATCAGCCACATATTAAACTGACACCCACCAGGGCCACGGAGCCGGGCCCAGCCACCACTGACTACCACCGGACTAGTCCGGCCCGGCACCGGGTGTCCCATAGCCCTGGGGTGGGCGAGTCAACTTTGGCGTCACGAACAGGATTTCGTGCCCGGTCCCACCGGGTACTGTGCGCCTGCAGGAAATGTGCTTAAAAAACTGTGTACTGGCTGTAAACTGCCGCCGCCATTAGCCTCGCCGAGCGCAGGAAGAAGGGGGGCGTGCCTGACAAAGAGCGCGAAGGGAGCGCGCCATCAGAGCAGAGCGCTGTTAACCCCGCGCGACCCAGAAGGAAATTTGAAAAGTGAACGGAGCCTGGTAAGGTTCACTAAGGGGGAGGAAGATGTCCGACTCAGAGGGAGAGCAGGTGGCTGCCATCGCCCAAGGTGCCGCAGCACCGGCCGAAGCAATCCCAGTCGCCGTCGCCCCAGCCCCCACTGTAGCGCCGGTAATGCCGATCACCATGCCGTACATCCCGGGAGCAGAATGGCTGCCGCAGTACTCCGGGGAGTCCCATACCTTGAGCGACTTCAGAGAAAGTCTGCACAGCTTATTCCGGGTGTATCCGCTGACTGAGAGCCAGAAGGTGGGCATATTAATGGGGCAGCTAGCCGGCGCAGCCCAGCGGGAAGTGAAGTTCTGGCCTGATACAGATAAAGGGACAGTAACCCAGATAATGGCCAAGCTAAAGAGTACTTTTGACACCCGCACCGCAGCAGAGATAAAGATGAGATTCTTTGGGTGCAAGCAGCGGGCCACAGACAGCATAAGGGACTATGCCTTAAACTTGCAGGAGGCCCTGAAAGCAGTTAAACAGGTGGAGCCAGAGAGTGTACGTGAAGAACACAAACTCCTAACTGAGCAGTTCATAGAGGGGCTCCTGTCAGATGCCCACAGGACCCAGCTGCGTATCCTGGTCCTGCAGAACCCTGCTCTGGACTTTGCAAAGTTTAAGGACCAGGCCATCCGGGTACTGAGAGAATCTACACCGAATGACCCAGTACCCCTCCGGCCTCTTGCTATCACGTACCCCGGGGTGGTGCCTGCAACACGAGCCGCTGCAGGGGCTGAGGCGCAGACCCTGGATAAGGATCCCACTGCGGAGCTCAGACAGCAGTTCCAGGAGCTGACCAAGACTGTAGCTGCCCTGGCCAAGACCGTGCAGTCTCTACAAGTGACCCCATCGCCTGCAAGACTCGAGTTGGCCTCCAGCCCAGATGACGTCCCCTGGATGCGACAGAGGAGGATTCCGCCGACCCGAGGCAGAGACACAGACCAGTATGATTCAATGGGACAACCGATCTGCCGCCGCTGCAGCCAGGCGGGCCACATTGCACGACACTGTCCTTTAAATGGGCCGAGCCTGGGGCCAGGAGCCAACCCCCAGGTGTGAGGAAGCCCGGCTCAACCCCCAGCCGCAGCAAGTATGTGGGAGGACGCCCGGTCCTTCCTATTGTGCTGGATGGGATCCCTTTGAATGCCCTCCTGGATACGGGGTCCCAGGTAACAACCATCCCCTACAAACTGTACAAAAGATATTGGGCTGATTCAGACATTGATCATGGCCCAGATGATGATTTAACAATTGTTGCCAGTAATGGTTAGCCCTTACCCCAAATTGGGTACAAAGAAGTAACCATTAAAGTGGGGCGGGTAGAATTGCCATGTCAGGGGATGATAATTGTCGATATTGATCGCAAAGAATCTGAACCTCTGCTAACCATTGGTACAAATGTGATAGAAAATTGTATTGCCGAAGTGATAATTTTGTTGCAACAGGCGTCTGAAACCGCCAGCTCCGGGCAGCAGCGTGCCCTACAGAGGGAGATCAGAGCCCTGATGAGGAGGCAGCAGGTAGAGCTGGCCGGAGGAGAAATTGGCAGTGTGAGGGTAAGTGACCCCCTCCCCATTGTAATACCCCCAAGAAGTGAAATGTTGATATGGTGTCGGGCAGCAATAGGCCTCAAGGGTCAGGATTACCATGCCTTGGTAGAACCGGTGTATTCAGACAGTAGGCCGGGAGTCCTGGTAGCCAGAGGGGTAGCAGACGTCCGCAAGGGGAGAGTGCCCGTCCGTGTCCTGAATTGTGGGGAGGAGGAGGCCAAATTGCCCCGGTACGCCACTGTAGCAAAACTGTACACTGTCGGCAACAATACCATCAAAGCAGTGGAACCCTTGATCCCGTCCGACCAGGCGGAAGACAATGGCTCCAAGGGGCAGCTGGAAGACTGGTGCCAAAACTTACATGTGGGCACCGACTCCACCCCCTCACACCAAAAGCATGGGGTTTACCGGGTGGTACAGGAGTACGAGCGGGTCTTCAGCAAACACCCCCTAGATTTTGGGCAGGTGCAAGGGGTTAAACATCAAATCCCCACGGGTGATCATCATCCCATTAAAGAGAGATACCGCCCTGTGCCCCCCGCACAGTACCAGCGTGCCAAAGAAATGTTACGGGAAATGAAGGAGGCTGGGGTTATCAGAGATAGTTGTAGCCCCTGGGCAGCTCCACTAGTGCTCGTAAAGAAAAAAGATGGTACAATGAGAATGTGCGTAGATTACAGGCAAATTAACCGCATTACACATAAAGATGCTTATCCACTGCCCAGAATAGAGGAGTCACTAACAGCCTTAAAGTCAGCTAATTATTTCTCCACCTTGTATCTCACCAGTGGGTATTGGCAGGTTCCCGTGGCAGAGGCGGACAAGGAGAAGACTGCATTCACGACACCGATGGGCCTCTGTGAGTTCAACTGTATGCCATTCGGGCTCTGCAACGCCCCAGGGACATTCCAAAGGTTGATGGAGTGCTGCTTGGGCCACCACAACTTTGAAACCGTGCTGTTGTACCTGGATGACGTCATAGTCTACTCCAAGACTTATGAAGACCACCTGAGGCACTTAGCAGAAGTGTTTGAGTCCTTGTCGAAATATGGCCTGAAGATAAAGCCGTCCAAATGTAACCTCTTGAAGCCAAAGGTACAGTACCTGGGTCATGTGGTCAGCGCAGAAGGTGTGGCACCTGATCCGGAGAAAGTCACTGTAATCAAGGACTGGCCAAGACCCACCACAGTGAAGGAGGTGCGGCAGTTCCTTGGACTGGTGGGCTACTACCGAAGGTTCATCGATGGTTTCACCAAGATAGCAGCGCCCCTTCAAGATCTCCTGGTGGGCCAGCCAAAGCAGGCTAAGAAGCAGAGCCCTCCATTTGAATGGAGCAGCCAAGTAGAAACATCCTTTGTCCGGCTGAAAGGGGCTCTCACGGGAGAAGAAATTCTGGCCTACCCTGACTACAGCCAACTGTTTGTACTGTATACAGACGCCAGCAACGTGGGACTGGGAGCAGTTCTGTCCCAGGTACAGGGAGGCAGAGAGAGGGTGATAGCGTACGCCAGTAGGAAGCTTCGGCCCACAGAAAGGAATCCAGAAAACTACAGTTCCTTCAAGCTGGAGTTCCTCGCTATTGTTTGGGCAGTGACTGAACGCTTCAAGCACTATCTGGCATCGGCCAAGTTCACCATCTTCACGGACAACAATCCGTTGACACACCTGGCAACAGCCAAGTTAGGTGCGTTGGAACAGCGATGGATGGCCCGGCTGTCTAACTTTGACTTTACCATCAAGTATCGGGCTGGCAAGAAGAATAACAATGCTGATGCGCTGTCCAGAATGCCTCACTTACCCGAGTCTGGAGAAGACCTGGATGAACTCGAAGAGATAGAGTTACCGGCTTTCCATCACCAAGGTGTTTCCCAGTGTGAGCATGCTGTAGGAGTGAAGCGCTCGAGCCAGCACGAGGTCTCGGTCAACCCATTACTCCACCATAATTGGGAAGAGACACAGAACGGTGACCCGGCCGTGCGATTGGTCAAAGAGAAGCTAGCACAAGCTGAGACCCATCTTGGCCCGGATGCTCCAGAAGAAGCCCAGCAGCTGTGGAAGGAGAGGGGACGACTGTTCACATACCAAGGCAAGCTCTGCAAGAGATATGTCAACTGGCGAACGAATGAACTCGTCTGGCAGATAGTGGTCCCACAGAGGGATGCTCCAATGGTCCTAGCAGCTTATCATGATAACGCAGGACACTTCGGGTGGAAGAAGTTGGAGACCCTACTCCGCGAACGGTTCTACTGGGTGCACATGAGAAAGATGATTGAGAAGTGGTGCCGAGACTGTGGTCCATGTAACCTGAGGCGGAAAGATGATGCCAGCCAGAGGTCTCCCCTACAGCCAATTGTCACGAAGCAGCCCCTAGAGTTGGTGGCCCTGGACCACGTGAAGTTAACACCAAGCCGGTCAGGCTATGTGTACGCCCTCACCATTGTGGACCATTACTCTCGTTTCCTGGTAGTAGTGCCCGTGAAGGACCAGACAGCCAGAACAGCAGCTAGAGCATTTCAGGCATACTTTTATCGACCTCACGGTTACCCTGAAAGGGTACTGACCGATCAAGGTCCTGCATTCGAGGCAGAAGTGTTCCAAGAGTTCTGTAACATGTACGGTTGTAAGAAAATCAGAACCACACCGTACCACCCCCAAACCAATGGATTGTGTGAGAAGATGAACCATGTGGTTATTGATATGCTCAAGACTCTACCTCTGGAAGAAAGAAACCAATGGCCAGAGAAGTTGCCAGATCTGGTAGACCTGTACAACCATATCCCGGTAAATTCGACCAACTGCTGCCCTGCTTACCTGATGCGAGCAAGACCTGGCAAGTTACCCGTAGACTTTGAGATGGGGACTGTGTCACCTGAGGCGGTTCAGGAAATAGAGGATTGGGATACAGAGCGGCAGCAGCGGTACCGTAAGGTCCAGGAATGCGTAGAGAGGAGCCTGTCTCAAGCAAGAACGAGACAAGAGCAGCATTACAATCAAACAGCCCCAGCAACTCCCTTAGCACCTGGAGAACAAGTCCTCAAGAAGAAGCGGAGGACGCATAAATTGGATGATCAGTGGGAAAACGAGCCCTACACCATTATCCCCTCCAACTTTGACAATAGTAAGGTATGCCTCATAAGCAAGGATGAAGGCAAGACCTATCAAGCAATTTCTCGAGACCGCCTGAAAGCGTGCCCTGAACGGTGCAGAATCCAAAGAGAAATGGAAGAAGTACAAGGAAGTCCCCAAAGTCAAGAGAAAGAGGGGGAGATGATCCAAACAATCCTTGGAAAATTCCCCAAAACTTGGACCCGAATAAACAATGCCATAGTGGTACCAGTTTTGACGTTTCCGCAGTTGGTCGAGCCAGAAACAGAAGAGGTTCCGAATCCACCTAAAGAACCGTCTGCTCCAACACGAGATGACACGCCAGCAGTGGAGCAGGAGGATCAACCCCCTGTCAGTGGCGAACCTGTCATACCCTTGGCGACTCTTGGACCACATAGGCAATCATCACGCTTACCTATCGGGGTTAGGCCCACCTGTAGTGCTGAGGTAGAAGACACACTAAGTAGTCAGGGGCAAACACCAGAGCTACGCAGGTCTCAACGCAGCACCCGGGGACAACCCCCTCTAAGGTATAGAGAGTCAACTGTATAAGGGAAAGAGTACTTATTAGAATGTAAATAGTTATGCAAAATGTCTGTCATGTTGTGTACAAAATGTTTTCTTTTTCTTTGATTGCGAAAATGGACAATTGGGCCACTGGACTATGGGTGGCCAACACCCAAATTGTTCATAGTTAGCACCAGTGTGCTCAACACCCCTGAAGAAAAACCCGTCCGGCGTGCATAGAGTGGGGTCATCAATGCTCTGACGCACGCCCAGAGCCTACGTTGGGGGTTTGAACGTGGCGGGTCCCCCATGGAGCAGTGTAATGGACACCCGGCAGGGAGCCACACTGGACTCTTATAGTAATGTTTAAGTTTGTAACGTTCAAGTAATGCGCCTCCCATAATGGGATGAAATGTTCTAACATGTCATGTTTGTTTCTACAGTCCGGGAGTACTGAATTTAACTAAGGGGGAGTGTGGCGCCCCAGGACCTGGTCGCCACAACAGCATTGCCCTTCCAAAGGGTTAATGCTGAGCCTGGAGGTAATTGGGAGATCTATTGGCCAGTAAGTTTAACACCCAACGCAGTTCTCCCTCCGGCCAGCAGGGGGAGCTCTGAACCTGGAACTTCAGGGAGCATTCCTTAAGTCTAGCTGGAGGGAGGAAGTGTAGTCGGTCTGTAGGGAGAAGTGGAAGGAAGCAGACGCAGAGTGAGCTGTCCTGCAGAACTGGGGCCTAGAGCTAGAGTAGCTTGGCCCAGGGAAGCAGGAGTAGCTGAGAGGCAGCAGAGAGACTCGGACATCGGAGTCTGTAGTTGCCAGGGCATAAAATCCATCCCTGGTAGCTGAATCCGGAGGGCAGGAGAGCTGCAAGCCCCTGGCCCAGAAGTAATCTGAAGGTACAGCTGCATTCCAAGGGCCCGGTGTGGACTCCAGCAGAGAAGCACCAGAGAGGGCCTGCGCAGTCTACCACACAGAGAGAGGGACGAACAACAAGTCCCAGCAGCAAGAGGGCAATTGCAAACCCAAAGTGCAGTGTCCTAAAACAGCAGAGACAGATTAAGGAGTAGGCCTCATACTCAACTGGCCAAAGATCACCCCAGGCACTTCCAGGCCGGCCGGACCATCTTTACCATCTGTGACGGTCTCCCTGGACTAAGTTTCTGCCGAGTAAAAGAGGAGAAGGTAAAGAGACTACTGTTTGTGCCTGTTTCTTTCATTGCTTGTCGGCCCTGCACCGTGTTAGTCACACAGCACCATAGACTTCCACAAGCACCAACTGTGCCCCGGGCATTGCTCCACCTGTGGGGAGCAGTACCACCTTTGCTGCCATAACATCATCCCGGTGGCCTCACACAGCAGCGGCGGCTTAATAGCCGCATACCACAGGTGGCGTCACGAATACAAACTTAGTCATCAGCCACATATTAAACTGACACCCACCAGGGCCACGGAGCCGGGCCCAGCCACCACTGACTACCACCGGACTAGTCCGGCCCGGCACCGGGTGTCCCATAGCCCTGAGGTGGGCGAGTCACATACTGCAATATGGACTGTGTAGAAGAA
Organism: Anomaloglossus baeobatrachus; assembly: GCF_048569485.1. Classification (NCBI taxonomy): domain Eukaryota; kingdom Metazoa; phylum Chordata; class Amphibia; order Anura; family Aromobatidae; genus Anomaloglossus; species Anomaloglossus baeobatrachus. The sequence goes on along the minus strand of NC_134353.1, from coordinate 229,345,617 downwards.
GGACCAGTTACTGCCCATCCTTGGCTGCATTTTAGCAACCTGATCTTCAAAACCCAGAAGAACCTACCTCAATAGTTAAAATTAGGGAGACACAAAAAGAAAAAGTAATCCAAGAATCTTTGTAAATTTCTGCATTCATGATTTTCCATTTCCAATTCAGTTTCATACAATCCTTTTATTGCAGAAAGAAAATCATCTTAGACACAGGTCAATAGAACCACTGTCAGGCTTTTCTGATAGAATATTGTAGCACGCCCACTACTGACCTTTGTGTTCAAATACATACAGTATGTGATCTTTGAGCAATTATCCCAGTATGTGAGACCAGCATAATTCCTACACATGTCTGGGTCCTGCCCTGTTAAGCCATTGAACAAGTAATTTACACACCTGGAGACGTTATATAAAAGAGAACGCAATATGTCATTTTTAAGGCGTACTAAGCAATATACAGTGTTGAAAGTAATAAATATATAGCAAGTAATATACATAAAAATGTTATTTTGCTTTTCTTTTACTTCATGTAAGATTTTGCTATGTGTGTTTTGTACTAAATTTCAATACTGACTTCTTGTTACTTTACTTACTTAAAATAAAGCCAAATTTCCATACAAGATATTAGATATTTGTGCATATGCCAAAGAAAATGAATAATATGCCTGCATTTGACAGCTATTTTTATGAATAGTATAGCATGGTCATCTATCAGCATGGTACGGTTTCTTTTGTCAGAAAGATATGCAAATTCAAAATTTCAAAATCACAGTGTGCCACCAATATAATTCAAGTATTGTGTTTCGCAGAGAATATATTCTTATTTTTACTATGTAGCTTAAAAATGTAGGCGACTTCACATGAAACAGTTATTAACAGTCGCACACATATTTATGCAAGGAGTCTCTAAAATACAGACAGTAAATAGACGTTATATGGAGAACTGGTGGAGTAATATACTTTTCACAAAAGTAATAGATTTATTTTAAAACCCCTACTAATTCTTCATACTATGCTAAGCAATGCATGACAATGTTCAGATGTCAGAATATATTTAGAAACTTTAAAATGAATGTCCACTTTTATAAGGCAAAAGTTTCATAGTTCTGTAATGATTCATTTCTTAAAGGGAACCTGTCACAAGATCCATGCTGCCCAAACCAGGGTCAAAATGAATCCGAGCTTAGCTGCACAATTGCAGTCAGGTATATTTTCTCTGAAATGTGGCAATATTTCAAATAATATATAGTAAGAAGATTTTAGATGAAATAGTTGTTAGCCCCAGGCCAGCTTTTCCCTGCATCACTCTAGGTGACTGACACCAGAAGTGATTCGAGAAGAGGATGGTCAGAGGTGGAGCCAGACTAGTCTCATCTTTGATAGTGATGAGCGGACCTGTGGAAGTTTGGTTTGGCGTGTTGAGCTGAACTTTAGATAAAGCTCTGTTCTGGGCTTGGACTTGATCTGAACCCCAATGGAAGTCTCTAATAGGGCAGTTCGGATCTACGCCCACATGCAGCCAACCATAAACAGATCACCGTATAACATGCTGTGAGGGATCAAAGGGATGTGCCCGGAATTAAGTTAAATGTCTAGCATGAGCGTAGCATAAAGTGCATAGTGCAAGAAGCATTACCAAAGTCCGGTGGTGGAGGGGAGCCCGACGAACGTTTTGCGGCACCTAGTAGATCGCTGGCAGCTTCGTCATGGGGGAACGTAGAAGGTTCCTTATACCATAGGGATAATTTCTTCCATTAAGTATGTTACTTCTGTTTTGGAATCCTTAGTGATTTACCTAGCACTCTTTTTACAAATACAGATAGGCCTCATATATAAGTGTTCTCTATCATGGCATTACCTTAGTCTGTACCCGACAATGGTTTTGTTATGTCCCCCATTCTCCTCCTTTATCACCATCTTATGTTCTTTACTGTGTGTAATTTTTGCACTATACACTCTAAGATTTTCAAAATAAAAATTGATCATTATTCAGCATTTTGCTCAAGTTTCTCTGTTTATTTCATATTCCTTGAGGGGTCTAGTATCCATAAAGGTGTCATTTGTGGGTGAGCTCCACTGTTTAGGCACATCAGCGGCTGTCCAAATGTGACATGGGGTCACATGGGGGGACATTTCAGCCAATGTGGTGCTCTAAAATTCTAAATGCGCTTCTCCCCTTCCAAATTCTGCTGGGTTCCCAAACAATAGATTTCCACCATATATGGGGTATCAGCATACTCAGGATAAATTGCACAATTTATTGTATGGTGCATTTTTTCTTGATACCATTTTGAAAGTGCAAACTTTGGAGCTAAAGCAAGTAAAATTTTCATTTTTTTTCTTTCCACACTGCTTTACTTCCTGTGAAGCACCCAAAGAGTCAATAAACTTCTTGGGTGTGATTTTGAGTACTTTGAGGGGTGCAGATTTTAAAATGGAATCGCTTTTGAGTATCTGTGATGTTGTGTCTAAAACTTGTTTTTGTAAATTTTATTGGAAATTTGAGAAATTGCTGATAAACTTTGAACTCATCTAACTTTGTAACAAAAAAAATGTTTCAGAAAAAGCATTTTATACTCACCTTCTCCAACAACGCTCTCTCCGGCCTCTGCTGCCTCCTCCTTCCAGCCCGGCTGCTTATTCTCATGCATATTCATTTATGCACGGAGCATCCGACCTGGAAGTAGCTGCAGCGGAGGTGGAAACACAGGAGAGCCGAAGAGTTCAGCACCACGGACAGCAGGAGCGGGGACAGGTGAGTATATGTCCATGTGCTATGGCGGATGACGGACACAGATCACGTATTGCAAATGGACAACACATGTGTGCTGTGAATCATAGCACATGGAGGGACATATGCGTTTTTTACACATCAGTGAAAAAGTCTGTGTTTTTCACTGATGTATGAAACAGGCCTCATGAGGTACAATATATCTTGAAAAAAGCAGTCTCAAAATCGCTGGGATCCCTTGAAGTGTTCCAGAGTTACAGTCATATGAAAAAGTTTGGGCACCCCTATTAATGTTAACCTTTTTTCTTTATAACAATTTGGGTTTTTGCAACAGCTATTTCAGTTTCATATGTCTAATAACTGATGGACTGAGTAATATTTCTGGATTGAAATGAGGTTTATTGTACTAACAGAAAATGTGCAATCCGCATTTAAACAAAATTTGACCGGTGCAAAAGTATGGGCACCTCAACATAAAAGTGACATTAATATTTTGTAGATCCTCCTTTTGCAAAAATAACAGCCTCTAGTCGCTTCCTGTAGCTTTTAATGAGTTCCTGGATCCTGGATGAAGGTATATTTGACCATTCCTGTTTACAAAACAATTCCAGTTCATTTAAGTTAGATGGTCGCCGAGCATGGACAGCACGCTTCAAATCATCCCACAGATTTTCAATGATATTCAGGTCTGGGGACTGGGATGGCCATTCCAGAACATTGTAATTGTTCCTCTGCATGAATGCCTGAGTAGATTTGGAGCGGTGTTTTGGATCATTGTCTTGCTGAAATATCCATCCCCTGCGTAACTTCAACTTCATCACTGATTCTTGCACATTATTGTCAAGAATCTGCTGATACTGAGTTGAATCCATGCGACCCTCAACTTTAACAAGATTCCCGATGCTGGCATTGGCTACACAGCCCCAAAGCATGATGGAACCTCCACCAAATTTTACTGTGGGTAGCAAGTGCTTTTCTTGGAATGCCGTGTTTTTTTGCCTCCATGCATAGTGCCTTTTTGTTTGACCAAACAACTCAATCTTTGTTTCATCAGTCCACAGGACCTTCTTCCAAAATGTAACTGGCTTGTCCAAATGTGCTTTTGCATACCTCAGGCGACTCTGTTTGTGGCGTGCTTGCAGAAACGGCTTCTTTTGCATCACTCTCTAATACAGCTTCTCCTTGTGCAACGTGCGCTGTATTGTTGACCGATGCACATTGACACCATCTGCAGTAAGATGATGCTGCAGGTCTATGGAGGTGGTCTGTGGATTGTCCTTGACTGTTCTCACCATTCTTCTTCTCTGCCTTGCTAATATTTTTCTTGGCCTGCCACTTCTGGGCTTAACAAGAACTGTACATGTGTTTTTCCATTTCCTTACTATGTTCCTCACAGTGGAAACTGACAGTTTAAATCTGTGAGACAATTTTTTATATCTTTCCCCTGAATAACTATGTTGAATAATCTTTGTTTTCAGACCATTTGATAGATGTTTTGAGGAGCCCATGATGCCACTCTTTATAGGAGATTCAAATAGGAGAACAACTTGCAAGTGGCCACCTTAAATACCTTTTCTCATGATTGGATACACCTGCCTATGAAGTTCAAAGCTCAATGAGGTTACAAAACCAATTTAGTGCTTTAGTAAGTCAGTAAAAAGTAGTTAGGAGTGTTCAAATCAAGAAATTGATAAGGATGCTCATACTTTTGCACCGGTCAAATTTTGTTTAAATGCGGATTGCACATTTTCTGCTAGTACAATAAACCTCATTTCAATCCAGAAATATGACTCAGTCCATCAGTTATTACATATATGGAACTGAAATAGCTGTTGCAAAAACCCAAATTGTTATAAAGAAAAAAGGTTAACATTAATAGGGGTGCCCAAACTTTTTCATATGACTGTATTACATCATAAGGTGTCAATGGTCAGAATTAAAAATATGGCCTGGTCATGAAGGTGAAAACAGGTAAAGGGGTGAAGAGGTTAAAATGCCCAGTGTACAAAATTATTATCTTTATTTATTGCCAATTGTTGTGTTTCTACAGACCTTCTGAAATCATAAGAGCAATGCATGGGTTAACAAAAGTTAAAGTTTCACAGATTTTAAAAAAGGAAATCTGTCAAGCAGAAGTCTATAAACAATAGTTTCTTTGAGACCTTGCTTTGGATCAAGCAATGTTTCAAGCTGATCTGATTCATGTGTCAGGAACTCACTTACACCTTGTTTTATATTGTCTGGAAAACCTGCCAAGCTTCACGGAATTTTCCAGACCTCTTTAATCAAAACAAACTTGATCTAATGGTATAAAAATAGTGAATGTATAAGGCATTATTCTATGGTCTGCCTGCCTCTATTTCATAGGTTAAAGAACTGTGACCTAAATATTTCATTCACACCTCATCCAAGCCAGCTATGGGGCACCTGCCATTACTCTACCAATATAACTCATACTCTACACCAACTTCTTTACCTCTATTATAGCTTTATAGAAGTTACAGTATTTTGCTGTTGAATTCTTATTCTCCAACTATTTACAAATTAAGGTACTTTTTGCATAAAAAGCCACCAATATGAAGGGCACATTAACTTCTTCATACCTTGGCTATTTTCCACATTTGCCCTTTCATTTTTCCTCGCCTTCTTCCAATAGCCATAACTTTATTTTTTTGTCAACATAGCCATATGAAGGCATGTTTTGTACAAGACGATTTGTACTTTTGATAGTCACCATTCAGTCTACCATATAGTGTACTGCAAAATGAGAAATAAAAATGAATTTGCAAAAAAAAGTGCAATTCAACCTTTGTTTTTTGGGTTTTCTATTAACCATGCTCATTATATGCAAAAAAAAAAACCCAAAAAGTACATCTCCAAAAATAGTAAATGTGAACAGATGCTGAAAGTTGTTGTTTATAGAAGATAATGGTTTCATCTACAGTGGGCAAAATAAGCATTTGATACACTGCCGATTTTGCAAGTTTTCCCACCTGCATAGAAGGGAGAGGTCTGTATTTTCTATCGTAGGTACACTTCAACTGTGATAGGCAGAATCCTCCCAAAACATCCAGAAAATCACATTGTATGATTTTTACCAGAGTTCATAGCCTCCAGGTGTCCCAACACAGCTTGGAACTCCAGGAAACTTAAAGGCTCATTTAAAGGCTCCTTTAAGGTTTACGGGCCTCACAGCTACCAGACTGTAGGACTACTATGCTGTCGTGTCTCACAAATCGGCAGTCCAGTCACCGGAGTTCACACTCGGGGGCTTCCCCAATGCTCTCAGTGAATTCAGTTGAACCTGCTGCAGAATTGCTGGACTGTTAGATTGCAGTACATTGCCAAACAACAGCTCGCCAATCCAGCAGTGGATTCAGCTGAGTTCACTGAGTGGGAACTCCGGTGACCTGACTACCGGATTGACAGACTGCTGTGCTGCGGTGTCCCACAATCTGGCAGTCTAGCAATTCAGTAGCAGGTTCATTGGTTGTCACACTGTGGGAACACCGGTGACCTGACTGATGTCATCGCTTCTCACAACTGTCCCACTAGCAGCAGTTGAATTTTCCATCACTGCATCTTTTAGATGTAGGAGAGCCAGGATCATCGTGGGATGTTGTGTAGATTATGTCGAACCAGAGGAGTGTTTTAGGGATAAAAATTGACATACTATATCTTGGTATGAACAGTTCAAATGGTTTACTGGATAAAATATAAATGATTTATATCTTCTTAAGCATTTAGCCCCAACACTGGATTTCCATATAGATTCTGATTGGATGTCAGCTGGAGTGGTACTATGAAATGGCAAATCTTTAACTGCGGTTTGGCCTTGCTGTGATGGGCTCTGAAAAGACTGTCTGGCAAGCTACTTGACATCTGCAGCCCTTGAAACCTGCTGATCACCTCTAGCTGGGCTTGTCTCAACTGCCTTTGTCCTATCATAGTGCAACATTAGGATATTACGGTTACGTGAGTTCCGGAACTTCACTTGAGTTCACGAAGCCACACTTCATCATTCATGTCGACCCTTGAGAAGCTCAGGGTCAAGATCAGGTGTTAGGCGGGCTTTGCACGTTGCAACATTGCAAGCCGATGCTGCGATGTCGCACGCGATAGTCCCTGCCCCCGTCGCAGGTACGATATCTTGTCATAGCTGGCGTAGCGAAAATTATCGCTACACCAGCTTCACATGCACTCACCTGCCCTGCGACCGTCTCTCTGGCCGGCGACTTGCCTCCTTCCTAAGGGGGCGGGTCGTGCGGCATCATAGCGACGTCACACGGCAGGTGGCCAATAGCGGCGGAGGGGCGGAGATGAGCAGGATGTAAACATCCCGCCCACCTCCTTCCTACCGCATAGCCGCCGGCAGCAGGTAAGCTGATGTTCCTTGCTCCTGCGGCGTTATACACAGCGATGTGTGCAGCCGCAGGAGCGAGGAACTACATCGTACCTGTCGCTGCAGCATAATTATGAAAAAGTCGGAGACTGCAACGATGATACGATAACGACGCTTTTGCGCTCGTTAATCGTATCATCTAGCATTTACACACTACAATCTCAAAAGTGACGCCGGAAGTGCGTCACTTTCGATTTGACCCTACCGACATCGCACGTGCGATGTTGCAACGTGCAAAGCCGCCCTTAGAGTCTCATGTTTAATTCCCAAAAATAGATTTTTCACATTTGCCACAGTCGTGATAGAACAGCAAAATAATGAAAAATGTAATGTAGCTGCATTGTGTGAATGCAGCCTCCAGCAGACATTAATTAATGCTCTAATTAATTTCACTTTGCTAATTTCACAATAACGTCTACACATTTTCCAATACATTTCTTAGTGTTCTATTAATTTCATATCGTATTTTCTTGTGTAACTTTCTAACCACTATGTAACTACCATGCAGATCCATAAGAAAACGGTTTTGAAACTTATCTGGCCAAATACAGTATATGGTAAATATTACATCCAACGCACAGAAATAGCGGACTAAATTTTCAGACATTTAAAATATACATTTTTTTATTATATTCCCGGGTGGAAAATATCACACTTTATCTAAAATTACACATTTACATCTGCTGTTTTATGATCTCAGGAAGCAAAGAACTGAATTTTTTTGCTGGAAATGTATAGGATTATAAAATTACAAAGCGCATAATAGGTGTCATGGACATGGAACATATGTGATTATGTCTGGCATAAAATTGGAGGTAAGAAATATAGCACAAATACAGTAAGATTATATTCTGAGAACTTTTTTTTTTTAAATGGAAGTGTTTTTACAATTTAAGAATCACTATGGTAAAGAAGCAGAACGCTATAAGATACATTGTAAAGTTTCTTATATTTGCCCGTACTATTGATTTCTGCAAAGTTTGTTGAAAATACAATTTCCATTTTAGCAATATTGTGTCATGCACACACAAGGAAAAGATGCCGTTTTTACACAGCAATAAAATATAGACCGTTAATTGCTTAAAATTGTCTCAGTTGGCTACTTAGGGTAAAATTCTGCAGTATAGACACATAAAGAAAGTGCTTTTAGAATAAATCGCAATAACAGGAAATGACTTTTTATATAAATTACAGTACCGCCTTATAAAAGGGAATAAACAGAGATGGAATAATCACCAAGACAGATAAATATTTTATCTGCCATTATGAGCAGAGACTGAAGCTTCAGGGATATAAGGTTTCCAGGCTTACTTGGAAGTATTAATGAAATTTTTATGTTTTTTTATTTATATCTGAGTGAAGATATACTGAATGCTGTTGTACAATTTGATGGCATAAAATAAATTGCTCTCAGACTCACTTATCTACCTATTCATTGGTAAGAGGCTTGGAATTATTTACATCATTCTTATTTCAAAAGTCTTGCAAAGTATTGTAATAATGCATGCAATTAGATTCATCAGTCCTCCAATGAGTAGTTAATCATAGCAAAACCCGAGGAAATGAGAAAAGCACTTTTAATAAAATAATACTCAAGACTCTTTGTCTCCAAGTGCTTGCCTTTTTACCATTTTGTACAGTATAAAATGGCCTATTTTACATATGATATGAAATTAGTCTACGGTTATTATATTCTAGAATTGTAAGTCTTACAGACCTAATAATAAATGAACATATTATTTGCACAATTCTTATACTGGATATATTAGATTATGCTATATTGTATAGTGTAATGTGTAAAAAGTTGGATAGAAATAATAAGTATTTCTATCTAAACACATGGTACTAAATACTACTTAAAATGTTTTTGATATTTAACAGGAGTAAGATAAAATATACAGTATATGAGATAGATATAATACAGATAGATGATAGATAGATAGATAGATACAGTATATCACAACAGTGAGTACATCCCTCACATTTTTGTAAACATTTATTATATATTTCATGGGACAACACTCAAGATATGGCACTTTGATACAATGTAAAGTACTCAGTGTACAGCTTGTATGAAAATGTAAATTTGGTGCGCACTCTAAATAACTCAATACACAGCCATTAATGTCTAAGCCACTGGCAACAAAAGTGATATACTGCAGATAGATGATAGACAGACAGACCAATCGATCAATCAATCGATAGACAAAGACAGTGAGAAAAAAATTGCAAACGGTGGAGATCCAGCAACAAATATCTTCATGCAGGAGAAAAATTGAAGATGTTTGTTGCTGGATCTCCACTGTTTGCAATCACTTCTAGCCTCTCTTGTTCCATGCACCGTTTGTCCTCTTCTACGGAATGATTTAGATTTAAGAATATCCACGTCCAACAGTGAGCTGTATTTTTCTTTCCAGTGAGAAAAAAAAGTATTTGCTACCCTGCCGATTTCGCAAGTTTTTCCACATATAAAGAATTGAGAGGTCTGTAATTTTTATCAAATACAGCTCAAGTGTGACAGACAGAATAAAAATAATCCAGAAAATCACATTGAATGATTTTTAAATAATTAATGTGCCTTTTATTTAATAAAATAAGTATTTGATTCAATAGAAAAACAGAATTTAATATTTGGTACAAAAACCTTTGTTTGCAATTACAGAGGTCAGACATTTCCTGTAGTTCATAATAACGTTTGCCCACACTGCAGCAGGGATTTTGGCCCACTCTTCCATACAATAAGCAGATTACATGGGATAACAAACTCTTTACTCCTTAGAGAACATGAGGTAAAAATATGCAGTCATACAGCATTGCATCAGGAAGAGAAAGTGAAACTAGAAAGAAAAAGCAAAAGACATTTTACAACAATGAGTAAGGAAACTTTACACAACATCGTCATCTACTGTTAGATCAGCATAAAGTTCTCCTTCACACATACAAAGAAGTCCTTCAACTGTTGTATATATTAGCAAAATGTTTGTTGGCTAAAATCTCCCAATACATGATCCAATCCATTGTCCTTTCAATACAGTGCAGCAGTCCTTCCTGTCCCCTTTGAAGAAAAGCATCCCCCAAGGTATGATGTTCCACCCCCATGTTACATGGTTGGGATGGGGTTCTTGAGGTTGTACTCATCCTTCTTCTTCCTCCAAACATGGCGAGTGGAGTTAATACCAAAAAGTTCTATTTTGGTCTCATCTGACCACATGACCTTCTTCCATGCCTCTTCTTGATCATCTACATAGTCACTGGCGAAATTGAAATCCAGCAACAACATGCTCCTGGACACGTGCTAGTGTGAACAGGTAGACCTTACATGCACTGTATGGTTTTAACCCATGAAAGCATAGTGTGTTATTAACTGTAATCTTTGAAACTGTGGTCCCAGTTCTATTGAAGTCATCGACCAGGTCCTCCTGTGTAGTTCTGGGCTAATTGTTGACCTTTCTCAGAATCATTAATCCCCACGAGGCAAGATCTTGAATGGAACATCAGATCAAGGAAGATTGACAGTCATCTTGTGTTTCTTCCATTTTATAATAATTGTGCCAACAGTTGTTGCCTTCCCACTAAGCTGCTTGCCTAGGAGGGCTTCTTAAAGAAAAAACAGCAGGTCTGTGACAGCCAGAATTCTTGCTGGTTGGTAGGAGATCAAATACTTATTTCATGCAATAAAGTGCTAATTAAGTAAAAAATCATACAATCTGATTTTCTGGATTTTCTGGGATTCTGTCTGTCACAATTGAAGTGTACCTACAATAAAAATTACAGACCTCTCCATTCTTTCTAAGGGAGAAAACTTGGAAAATCGGAAGTGTATCAAATATTTATTTTCCTGACTGTACATTGAATGGATATGTGATGTGTAGATAGATAGAGATAAACAAAGATTGATTGATGCATAAAGATGAAAAAGCATTCTAATACACTTTGGTTTTATGCACACATTGCAGTTCTATTGCGTTTTTTCAGGGAAGATTTATCACATACCGTATTTTTCGGACTATAAGACGCACTTTTTTTCCCCAAATGTTGGAGGAAAGTGGGGGGTGGGTCTTATAGTCTGAATGTAAGGCTATGGGGAATGAGGGTGCTGCGGTGGAGCGGGTCATCGTCGGCACGAGCAGGCTGTAGGAGCATCTACCGTGACCATGTGGGCTCGCTCATTTAATATGGGCCCGCCCATCCTCCCGCCCATCTCTCAGCGCTGAAGCCGGCACTGACAGGTGGGTGGGATGATGAGCGGGGAATGCGCGCATATTAAGCAGCCGGCCCACATGATCACCCCTGGCAACTACAGCCTGGAGTGGTCATGTGCGGCTGTATTCACTGCCCCTTCGCATCTTCATCAGCACGGGGTGCAGTGAATCGGTATATTCACCGGTCACGATCCCTGCAGCATCGCGATGTCCTCCTGTCTGTGCCGGCAGTGGCTGTGTGGAGACTAGCGGTGCACACAGCGATGACGTCAACGCTGTGCTCACGTGTCCACACAGCCGTGGCCAGCAGAGACAAGAGGAGATCGCAGTGCTGCAGGGATCGTGGCCGGCTTCACACACTCCAGCGGTGCTGCTGCTTATACAGACGGAGGAGGAGTAATGCTGTAGGGAGTGAGGTAAGGTGAGTATGAACGTTTAATTATTTTTATGTGCTACAGGATGCGGGCGGTATACCAGGATGGGGGTATAAAACAGGATGGGGCTATATTATGAGCAGGATGGGAGTATATGAACAGAATGGGGGTATATGAGCAGGATGGGGGTATATAGCAGGATGGGGGTATATAGCAGGATGGGGCCATATGCCAGGATGGGGGTATATAGTCTGATGTGGGCTATACCAGGATGAGGGACATATACTGTATATACAAGGCAGGAGGATCATTACCAGCATGGGGTACCTTAGTAGAGAATTTGGGGACATTACCCCCATAACAGTGTCAGCAGCAGATCCTCACCCCATAACAGTGTGTCATGACCACATTTTTTGCTTAAAATTTTATTGCCCTATTTTCCTCCTCTAAAACCAGGGTGCGTCTTATGGTCCGGTGCGTCTTATTGTCCAAAAAATACGGTAACCTAAAGATTTCCTGGTCCTAGAAATGTGAATGAGATTCCTGAAGTCTCATGTGATTGTTACTAATTTTTTTTCTTGCATATTTGGTACAGAGATAAATCTACAGCATGTCAATTCTTTCAGTGTTTTTGCTGCACATTTTACCCATTGTACTGAAAGGGGGAAAATGCATAAATCATAAAGATCATATTGCTCTTTTGTGTAATTCATCAAAAAGTTTTCACCAGAAAAATGGCGTAAAAAACACCTTGAAAAGTTATAATTTTATGCAACGAGTGGTTGCCCAAAAATGTGACTTTTGGTGTTTTGAAGCAGCTTTGCCAAAATAAGTGCAGCTCAGGTGGAAGAGGGCGTGGCCTTGCCCACCTATAAAATTCGGCAGAAATACAGCTGTTTCTTACACAAAAAAGGTTACTACTGTACCAGAGACTCATCCCTGAAAAGATACCCCAAGTTTATTATGCGGCATACACTTCTTAAAGAATTTGATACATCGTACTCCTAAAGGGAGTGTCGACAGGTTTTTGCTACCTAATCTGAGATCACCTATGATAAAAACAAAATGAGCAAATACCTTGCAGTAAATAAATAAATAGTATTAGTACATGTAAATTACATAGGGTACTTAGTTGACACTGTTTGGCAGCTTTCTACCTATGCACAGTGTACACAGAAAGCTGGTGTGGGCGGGGTTATACAAAGGTCAGCATTCAGAGCACTGCTAGATCTGCAGCACATAAAACATTTTTAATCAAAACTGCAAACATTAGTCAAATAAGTGATATATTGCGCTGGAATCAGGGTCTCCCTACCACAGCATGCTGCTCTTAATTTGGTAGCAAAAACCTAGTGAAAGAGACATTTTTCTCGTTTTACATACTTTTTCCTAGTAAGCATTGCCCAAAAGTCTGCTCACCCCAGGGATCTTTTAAAGGATGTTTAGTACCTTCTAAGGCGGGCTTTGCACGTTGCCACATCGCAAGGCGATGCTGCGATGCCTCACGCGATAGTCCCCACCCCCGTCGCAGGTACGATATCCTTGTGATAGCTGCTGTAGCGAACATTATCGCTACGGCAGCTTCAGATGGACTCACCTGTCCTGGGACGTCGCTCTGGCCGGCAACCCGCCTCCTTATTAAGGGGGCGGGTCGTGCGGCGTCACAGCGACGTCACACGGCAGGCGGCCAATAGGAGCGGAGGGGCGGAGATGAGCGGGATGTAAACATCCCGCCCACCTCCTTCCTTCCACATATCCTACTGAAGCCGTGGTGACGCCGGTAGGAGATGTTCCTCGCTCCTGCGACTTCACACACAGCGATGTGTTCTGCCGCAGGAGCGAGGAACAACATCGGACCGTCGGGTCAGCGTAATTATGGATTACGCCGACGCTGCACCGATGATACGATTACGACGCTTTTGCGCTCGTTAATCGTATAATCGAACCTTTACACACTACGATGTCGCATGCGATGCCGGAAGTACGTCATTTTCAATTTGACCCCACCGACATCGCACCTGCGATGTCGTAGTGTGCAAAGCCCGCCTAAGAGCTTGTGTTCTTATTGCATGGCTTGGCTCACAGAAATAGTAGGGGAAAATTGTCCTAAGACTTAAACATCAGGTCTTGCTACATATTTTTAATGAGACTTATTTTTTATGGTTGGTGTTACATGGCAGAGAATATATTTCAATGCATCACTGTTCAGAGGAAACGCTCTGTGATAAATTATGGATTAAGTTTAAGTTGAGGAGACACAATGTCTCCAGTCAGTCTTAATATTCTCAAATTTAAATTCAAATAAATAATTTATAGCATAAAAATACAAATGAGCTTGAGGCATGTCTGCATTTTATTCTTTAATAAAGAAGTCCATTAAACATTTTCAATGTTTTAATTTTAGTTTAAGATTTTTTCTTATTAAACTACATTTTAGAGCTAGACCCTTAAAATAGTGTCTGAATAGATGACCTTACCTATCTTTCACTGCTCATTAGGTAAAATATAAAAAGATGTCTTCTTTATAGGACAGTCAGAGGGTCATGGGCAAAGGTCAGCAGCTTGACATAAAAGTCAATAATCAAGAAGATTTAATCAACAGTCAAGAGCATGAAAGTAAAGATTAGGGTGTATAGAGTTAAGACGACAAACTACAGTAGAAATCACTTGGACCATGTTAGATCACATGGGAGCTCCTAGTGGGTGCAAGATCAATTAACCTTCAATATCTTATCCTATAGTGTTAGCGGGTAAATTAACTTGACTTGTATGGAAATTACATCAGTGTCTAATACTGACCTCCGTGACATTTGCATGATTATTATTCAAAATGTAAAAAAAAATGGACTTTGTGCTTGTACAGACATATGATCCAGTTAAAGATAGGCACTGCTTATATATTCAAACAACGAATGTAAAAGGGACAATTGTCTGTGAGCAGTATAAAGAAAAGTTTTAATTAAATTATATACTTTTTTAGAACATCAGATAATATTCTGAACTAATATTTAACTGCAGAATGAATTCTAGGTATGTCTTTAATACTAATTCTATGTAACGTAATTTTTATATAATGGGTGGAAATTAAGAGATTGGACAGGAACTAAAGTTCGCAAGATTGACATCTGAAGACGTCTATGGAACACGTCAACCTAACAGACAAACCTAGTGTCAGGCTGCCAGCAGAGGGAGCTGGAGTCCTGCAGGAAAAGACACTACACGGAGCTGAGTGAGTAAGGAGGGGAACTCCCAGAGTGTGCTGATGCAGTGTCTGCTAGCATCAGCCGGACAGCTGAAGCTGTGGAGCATGCGGGGGATGGTCAGACAGGTCCAGGTCATACACAGTACGGGCAGCAAGAAGACCGGAGGAACTAGCAATGGAGGAGTCGAGATCAGGCCGAGGTCGGTACCAGATGAAACAACCGAATGGGTAGGTAGGAGAGGGGGGAAATACCGGGCTATTGTGGGAAGGAAGGAGGTGGGAGAGAGGAATGTCTGAATGACTAGGAGACAGAACAAAGACAGAGGCTTAGGGCACAGAGAGGGAACGGATCAGGATCACAGTTACAGGGACCAGAACTCACAGGCAAAGCAGTGCTAAGCTCATAGCGGGCGCTGGTTCACTGGAAATGTCAGCTTTTAAGGCATCCAGGCTCCGGAAGTGAGGCCCAGGAGAAGGCTCCACCCCCTAGCCATGTGGACGGGGAGACGAACCATGACACCTAGCCTCTATAGTCTATAAACTGTGCCTTGGATCTAGCCTTGTAGAGTTTTGCTTTTAATGGTCTTTTTCATCAGAAACAAACTGAAAATTCAGCCATAAGTAAATTAGTTGATCATCATGTTCCCAAAACAGTGGCAAGCCCAGCATTTTCTCTATAGTGGTTGATGAATGGTCATCTTTGTAATACAAGGATGGCTTGGTCCGACAGAATGGGACGATTCTTACAAAACCACTCTCTGCACTGATTCATTTTCTTTGAAATCATTGAATAATAAAGTTCTGGTTATCTATGTTGCCTGATAAAATATTAGTTTGTTTTAGGATTTGTCAATAGCTATTTACTAGATTAGAAAAACATGAGATAAAATATTCACTCAACCTAGTGACATTTTTGTCCTTTTTTTTCATATTTTGGGGAATTCAATATTTTGTTTCTATTTTAGCATTTATAATATGGCATAAATAATTTAAAATTTTATTTGTTCATCCAATTATACATGCAACAATACCAAATATGTTTTTTTTAAATATCTGACAGTGGGATTTATATAATAAATCGCCGGTGTATGGGCTCACTGGTGCCCACTAACCAGCCGATAGGTTACTATAACAGCCAGGGGCATTATCTTGGTACTTCTTTGAAGCTAAGTTATTAGCTAAACTTCAAAGGACAACACAATTTATAATATATATTGCAGTGCCGTGGTATATAGTATAAGCGATCAAATGATCACAGTTTAAGTGCCATAAAAGGACTAAAAATAAAGTAAAAAATATTAAAAATATTAAAAATAAAAATAAATGTTAAATGTCCCTCATTTTTCAGTTTTTTATAAAAAGAAATCTAAAATAGTAATAAATATAATTGGTATCAACACATGTATAAAATTCTATCCAAATGGAAAATCATTTATCATACTTTAGGGATTATAAAACACACTTTTCCTCCCAAAAACTTGGGAGGAAAATGAGGGGTGCGTCTTAGAATCTGATTAGAATCTGAATGCAACTTACTGGGAGTGCTGGAGAATGGTGACAGGAGGCAGGGATGATGCTGCAGGTGTTGTGGCGCTGTGAGGCAGAGAATACATGTAGCTTACTGGGGTGGGGTGGTAAGAATGGTGACAAGAGGCAGGAGCAATGCTGAAGGCTGTGTGCTGCTATGGGCTGTGTGCTGCTCTGTGCTGCTGCGGGCTTGATGCTGGGTGCTGAGGCAGGGGACGTCCTGTGAAGACATTGGCTGTGTGGTCTTCAAATAATGATGCCTGGGAGTCAGCGCATGTGCAGATGGAGCTCTCGGCTCAAGATCTCATCTGCGCATGTGCCGGCTCCGACCCATTGAAGTCCCAGCAGCAGACTTAAGGAAAATGGCGCTTGGAGGTGGTGTGTGCGCAGATGAGATCTCGGCTTGTCAGTGAGCTGATAACTCAGTCTGCGCACATGCATCTCTTTGAAGCCTGCCCCACTGACATCTTCAGCCTCACTGCCTGCAGCACCCAGCCCTCAGCACAGAGCAGCGCCCAGCCCTCAGCGCTCACAGGACAGAGCAGTGTACAGCCTGCAAGACAGAGCAGCACACAACCCACAGCATAGAGCAGCGCCCAACCCACAGCGGTCGCAGCACAGAGCAGAACACAACCCACAGCGCTCGCAGCACAAAGCAGCGCACAACATGCATCAAACAGCAGCACACAGCCTGCAGCACACAGCCCTCAGTGCCCACAGCATCGCTACTGCATCCTGTTACCATTATTCACCATTGTTACCCCCTGGTATGCTACATTTCTGGATGTTTTCTCTGCCTCAGCGCCGCTGAGCATCTGGGACACCCGCCTCACCGCCCACAGCATCGTCCTGCTCCACAACTGCCCCCGCCTCCTGTGATCCTGAATATTGTAAATTATACCTTGAAAGGTGAAAAAAAAATGAAACTGCCAGATTTGTTGTACTTCAATGACTTCAGTTCCTGAAAAAAATGCAATAAAATATGACCAATAGGTCATATAATAGTTGTATCAATAAAAATATCAGCTGAGTATACAAAAAAGCCATGCATAGGTAAAAAAAAGTCCCATATCTAAAGAACCATTTACACGCTGCGACATCGCTAACGATATATCGTCGGGGTCATGGTGTTTGTGACGCACATCCGGCGTTGTTAGCGACATCGCAGCGTGTGACACATATGAGCGACCTTCAACGATCGCAAAAGAGGTAAAAATCGTTGGTTTTGGAGAGGTCGTTTATTTACCAAAAATCGTTGTATGTGCAGTAACGGGGTTGTTCCTCGTTCCTGCGGCAGCACACATCGCTATGTGTGACACCGCAGGAACGAGGAACATCTCCTTACCTGCGGCCGCCGGCAATAAGGAAGGAAGGAGGTGGGCAGGATGTTACGTCCATCTAATCTCCGCCCATCCGTTTCTATTGGGCGGCCGCTTAGTGACGTCGCTGTGACGCCGAGCGAACTGTCCCCTTAGAAAAGAGACAATTCGCCGGCCAGAGCGACGTCGCTAGGCAGGTAAGTCAGTGTGACTGTTCCTAGCGATGTTGTGCGCCACGGGCAGCGATGTGCCCGTGACGCACAACCGACAGGGGCGGGTACGCACACTAGCAGAGTGTAAAGTACCCTTTAGGAAATGACAACAGAAACAATTTTTTTACACATTTTAGAATTTGTTTACATTACTGAAATATAAGAAAACAACACGAGTTTGTAAAATCATACTGACCAGGAGAATCAAGCTGCCATGTCACTTTTACTGGACAATGAATACAAGACTTAAAACACAATAGCAGAATTGTATTTTTTTACAACTTTACCTACCTCACTTGGAATTATTTTTTATTGTTTGCCAGCATATGATATAATAACATATATGTTATTCAAAACTATAACTAGCCTCATATGGCCAATAGAAAAAGAAGAGATAAAAAAAATACAAAAAATTGGAGAATCTTGAACAGGTTTAAAAGGAATCTGTCACCAGGTTTTTGCTACCCTATCTTAGAGAAACATAAGAGACAGAAACCCTGATTTCAGTGTTGTATCACTTATTGGGAAGCTTATTGACAGTTTGATAAAATCACTGTTTTCTCTGCTTCAGATCTAGCAGTTATTTGAATGTAGAGCAGGGTTATAACGAGCTCATGCACTTGTTGGATTACATGGCAGCACACCAAGTAGTCCTCTAATGGTAATCTACTGCTAATTAAACAGTGATTTTAATGAAACCTGTTGCAGTATGTCATGATGCACAGCATAGGGCAAATCACGCTTCCAGAGTGAGCACAGATGAAGGACTTCTGCACCCTTCTGCAGAGTTTCAAAGTGGCAACCAAGATGGTTACGTCTGATGCTGGCATCTTTAGCCTCACTATTCTGGTCATCTACATGCTGGAGCACACTTTAAATAGTCTGTAGGAGAAGGGGGGGGGGGTCCCAGAGGAAGAGGAAGATGCAAGAGGGATACCAATATCTTTAAGGTCCGGACTGTTGTTGCACAGGCGGGTGTAACAGGAGGGTCGAGTACAGTGATCAAGAGGGGCTCATGGTGCCAGACAAACTGTTAGTGAAGGTGCTGGATCCGAGGAACAAATGGAGGAGGATGAGGAGGGACAGGTGATGAGTGCGCAACAGTCATGAGATGAAGAAGATATTGATCCCCTCTCTGTTGTCCGTGGTTGGTAGGAGTGGACGGAGGAAACAAGCTTGAGTGTTATCCCGCCACCAAGTATTGAAACCAACTTGTTCACAATCGTAAGAGGGGTTTTCTCTAAGACATCAATGAGGTACACAGTGCATCGTTGTTCTAGACTTTCAACCCTGGGAACATCGAGTAGTCACTGCGGAAACATTATCAGCAGTAGCAGTTTAAGTGGCAGAAGCAATTGCTGTCAGTTATGGTGCACATTTGTTAGACCATACCATGCAATAGTAGAACAAAGTACTAGTCTGACACAAAGTGAACAACTGAAGAGGATGGTGCTGGAGTGGGGGTTGGATCCTTTTGCAATTTGGTCTTCAAAAATGGAAGAGTGGCCTGAGCTCACCAGTCACACCTTAGAGGGTTTGTTATGCCCGGCCATGTGACCTGGTATCCAGCTTTGGTGGCTGAAGCCCCACCCCTTCTGGTCACATGGGTATGACCTCACAAAGGTCCTTCAACAGACAAAGTGAATTGTTTGTATAATACTAATGCTAATTCTAACAAAGGGAGGGGATAACTATGAATATATGATCTGCTCCTTTGCTGCTCTCAGTCAACTAGCTGCTCATTTTATACACTTTGGTTTTTTGGATTTCAAAACCTAAACATCCGAGCTGACCACTAAAGGTATGTATAGAATCAACCTGATAGTGCCAGTATAGCACTGGCTTTAGCTTATATACAAAAACCCTGGTGATTGGTTCCCTTTAAATGTGTCTAGCATTAACAGTCTATGAAGCTAATGTACCACCCCATTCTCGGCTGCAGCCAAGCCGCTCGGATCCGGGCTCGCTGGTGGGTGGCTCGAGCGTCTCCGGACCCAGGGGTCCTGTGGTCACTCCGATCTGAAAGGGGCTGGCGGTTTAGGGGACTTGGGTGTACGGCCGGAGTCGTGGTTAAGTTTGTTGCGCCACCCACGGGATGTGGTGAAGGTGGACACCACCGCTGCAGTTATGGGGCACCCGGGGGAGATGATATGCAGCAAGTTGTTAACCCCTCCGTGGGCAGGGATGGTGGCCCCGGGACCCGTTGGGGGTGCTTGGCAGTGCAGGGAGATGGGCGGCCGGAGGGCACTGGTGTACTCATGATTAGAAACACACACAAGTCTCTGGTAAACCAAGGTGATGGTGGTCGGTGCCCGCAGCCGGCCGCAGTCTGGTCCCCCACCCGGTTGGTGGTCTCTGCCTTTCTCCTGCACCTGTTTGTGTGATGGTGGACTACCTGCGCCTGCAGCATCAGGAGTCTGCTCCCTTGCTTGTAGATGTCAGAAGAGCCCTTTGCCCGCAGACGCTGGCCCGTGGGATCTCTCTGCCGTGACAGTGGCTTTCTATCCCCCTCGTTGGGCTGTTGTCTTCAGTCAGGACTTTGGGTGGGACAGGACCTATAGTCCTGTCCACAATCAGTGAATTAGCTAGCCCCCAGTAGCTTCTGGACCTAGCATCAGGGTCTGAGTACCCTCCTTTGTGCTCTGGTTTCCGAGTCGGTTCCCCGGGTCGGTACCGGCAGGCCACTACCCTTTCCCGGTCCACCACGGTTCCACTGAGCCGTCTTCCCGGCTCCTGCAGGCAGAAGCCTCCGTATGCCTTCTGGCCAAAGGTGCCCGGGCTCCTACCTTGGCACCTGTCAGTCTGCTGCAGGCCTGTCACACAGGCCTGACCTCCTCCACTGAACTCTCATACCCAACTTCTCAACTCAACTAACTGTGTATCCTGCCTTCGGCTCTCTGAACTCCTCAGTGGGCGTGGCCAACCGCCTGGCTCCGCCCCCTGGTGTTTCCATCAAGCCCTGAGGGAGGTGACTAGGCTTTTAATGGTTGGCTGATGACACCTTGTTATGGGACTGGTGTAGTTCGGGGCTCTATCTGTGACTGCCTGGCTTGTCCAGGGCGTCACACTAATATTGCAGCCACTTGAGTGTGGCTGAGCAGAAAAGCAGTAAAAGCAGAAAAAAGTAGAATGAGGACTCCCAGCCCACCAGGGCTATACCTGTCACACATCAACCTCAATATTTGTTATGTTGATTGTCTAGGAAGCTAATGGCTGTGCCACAATAGTGTGGCTCCACTATAAAACAGTTTGTGATATTTTGGCAGCTTTTTGCCCCCCAAATGTATTTTCTATGCCCTTTTTTTTGCCTCCCATTGAATTCAATGGGGTTAGGATATGTTTGTAAAGCAATGCATTGAACCGTTTGGTGAACACGGGTGAAGTGGCGAATACTAACCAAATCAAACCTTGGGAGGATCTCTCATCTCTAATTCCAACTACCTGTTAGATCACTGTAGAATAAAAATGGACCTTAACCTCTTCAGTACTGGATGAAATTAAATACACTCCAATTCAGAATAAATAATAAGTGAGCATAAAGTGGATCCACGATCAACAATTCGCTATGACCTTCTGATCCCAGGGCACCCCAGATCACATCAGGCCGTAACACACTTAAATTCGGTCTTCCACTTTTCTTTTACAGCTTACGGAGTGCGCAATTATTTCTAAATATCTCCCCTCATGTTCTTCTGTAGACCTGAAGAGGACATGGAGGGGCCGGTGTGAATGCATATTGAATTCATGATCAAACTCCTATTATAAGCTGGAGCTCTCGCGGTGAATTTACCTCTATTATTCCTGCACTTGTACAAAAGCAGAAAACTGATATACTTCTACTTGTAGTACCATTAAATGCTTTGACATTGCAAATATTTTCAACACTTACTTTTAGATGGGTAAAAATTCTAAACACATATCTAGCTTTCATGAGAAATGTCATTCTATAAAAATTGCATTTATATTTTAGTATGTCATAAATTGTCTGACAGAAATTTTAACTGCAGTACTTTTTATTTAAGAGGCTTTCAATCATTTACTCTTGTCTGATTCACAAAATATACAGTAAATCCAGCATGCAGTTTGCAAAGGCATTTATTAATACAATTTCCATCTGCCCTTCTAATAACATCAAACTTTGTTGCTTCACTGCTAGTGTGTTTTCCTTAAACCTTTCAGAGACATTATATATTCTTTGAAAAGGCGCAGTCAAATGTCATTCTTGTTTATAATGGTTGGCACACTACATTGCTCAGTCACTTTATATACTTGGTCATGAGCAATGTTGCATAACCTTAAGTGAGATGGTGAAAACAATCAAAGATTTAACCATTACAGGTGGCATAAAGCAGCTTTTTCTTCATGTATGGCTCGCTCTCCTAAACCCCAGGAGCATTTTGGAGAGAGGATTTTGTCTGATGGAATTAACGTTTCCAAAGCTATTTATTTCAAAGCCATATCTTTTGTGCAATAACTTACAATATGAGATATTAATGCCTGATACCTTCTAAGGGGTACTTTGCACGCTGCGACATCGCAAGCCGATGCTGCGATGCCGAGCGCAATAGTCCCCGCCCCCGTCGCAGCTGCGATATCATTGTGATAGCTGCCGTAGCGAATATTATCGCACTCACCTGCCGTGCAACATCGCTCTGGCCAGTGAACTGCCTCCTTAATAAGGGGGTGGGTCTTGCGGCGTCACTGCGACGTGACACGGCAGGCGGCCAATGGGAGTGGAGGAGCGGCATCCTGCCCACCTTCTTCCTTCCGCATTGCCGGCCGGGACGCAGGTAGGAGATGTTCCTCGCTCCTGCGACTTCACACACAGCGATGTGTGCTGCCGCAGGAGCGAGGAACAACATCGGACCGTCGCGTCAGCGTAATTATGGAATTCGCCAACGCTACACCGATGATACGATTACGACGCTTTTGCGCTCGTTAATCGTATCATCTAGGATTTACACACTACGATGTCGAGAGCAACGCAGGAAGTGCGTCACTTTCGACATGACCCTACCGACATCGCACCTGCGATGTCGTAATGTGCAAAGTCCGCCTTAAGTCCTTTACCCTTCTTGTCAGCCCTCACACAGACAACTGTATTTTCGGTCTGAGTGCTATCGGTGAAAAAAATGGACCGCGTTTGGACCAAAGTTATTCAATGGGGTAGTGCAGATGACCGATTTTGTTCACTGGCAGAATGTAAAAAAGATTGCAGTGTGACGCCCTGGGCAAGCCAGGGGTCACAGGTCATCACACCACCACACCCTACACCCCAGTTAGGAACACCAAAGCTAACCAGAAATCCTTGTTGCCTTCCTCCAGGGGCTGATGTTCACACCAGGGGGTGGGCCAGGCGGTTGGCTCCGCCCACCGAGGAGTTCACAGCTCTGGAGGCAGGAAGTACCAGGCAGATTAGCCCAGGCAGGGCTCGAGTGAAGTTGAGTGAGGAGCTAAGTGGAGGAGTAAACAAGTAGTGAAGTGAAGGAAGTAAAGTGGTAAAGGAGGACAGCAAGAGTGGTGACAGGAAAGAAAGGGAGTGGAAAGCCTGAAGTGAGTCCAGCTGTGTGCAGGACAGGTCAGCAAGGTCAGCAACGACGGTGACTGTCCAGAGGGGTGACTGTTCGGGAGTTCCTGGAAGGACCGCGGACGGGTAGTGACCCGGCGGTCTGGAGCAGCGTGCATAGGACAGTCAGCACCAGGGCAGGGGCCTCTCGGACCCCGGCAAGGCTAGGAGTCGCCATAATTTGCCGAATCCGTCAGTGAAGGGGACGTAGATCCCCCAACAACCAAGTCCTGATTGAAGGCAACAGTCCAACCATTGAGGAGGAACACCGCCACCGCCAAGGCACCAGTTCCTCAGGGCCAGCGTCTGCGGGCAAAGTAGAGCTCCTCCGGTCCAGCTTGAAGCCGGGGAGCGGGTTACCGGTGGGGACCCATCGCTACCAACTTAGAAACATCAGGTGCAGGTCAGAGGGACATCACCGTCACCTACTGGGAGAGCAAGTGCAGCCGTCCGTGGGAACCGTCTTTCCAGCCGTGTGGTTTACCGTAAAAATGTGTCAACGTCTCAGGCTGAGTGAGTACCACAGTGCCGCAAGGCACAGCACTGCCCCCGCGTCCCTGCGCCCACCAGGCCCTGCATCTCCCATCTCATCACCGGGTCCCGGGATCACCAACCCCCACCCACGGAGGGGCAACACAACACCTGGCTGCTCCGCATCACCATCCCCGGGATCCCCATATAGAGCAGCGGTGGTGAAATCACCACAACCATGGGTGGCGTCACGGACAATAAACAATCCCCACACCCAACAAACCCCCTTTCACTCACGGGCGAGGAGTGTCGCTCGAGAACCCCCGGGATCCGGCCCACAGCTCGAGCCACCACTGAGCAGCAGCCGCCGGACCCGAGCAGAAGGGGTGAGCGTAGTGTGCTGACACCCTCCTCCCCGCCCGCGACAACTTGGCGTCACGAACAGGATCTTACCGCTCTGCCGTTTGGTAGAGGTGCGCCTTGTTACCGCCGGAGGTATCCGGCTGGAAAATTTCAGAAGTCGCCATCTTTGGCGCGGAAAGTTCCCGCTCGAGCGTCTTCTCGAGTAGCAGAGGCGCGAAGGCCAAAACTCCGCCCCAAGAGAGGAGTGGCCGAAAAGAGCTAAGGGGGACGCGATGGCGGCTGGCTGCATGTAGCTGCAGCTATAAAAGCAGGGACGCCAGGACTCTGCGGACATACGGTTCCTGGAAGAAGAAGAAGTCACCATGTGGATGCCGTCCCGCGACACCGTAGCCCCCGTGCCTGGAACCGCGGCGTGGGTGGAAGTCCGGACCGCGCAGCTCTACCAACGGCTGCAGGTGAAGATGCAGCTCCTCATGGAGGAGTGGGAGGCCGACATGGCGGATGTTATAGCCACCGTGCGGAGACGCGAGGAGGAAGCGGAGAAAGGGAGGGTGAGTGACCCACGCCCCTATGTCCCCGAGGGACCGGTCGCTGCGGCTGAGGGACCCGGTCCAAGCCCTCTCCCCCCGCTGCCTCCCTCGCCACCCATCCCGGGGGCCGTGACCCCGCCATTAGGCCTGCTACCACCGCAACCGGTAGCAACACCCAGCGTCCCCGCCCAGGCGGGCCAACCTGTAGCCAGAGCCCGCAGTAAACCGGAGGTGTTACCGTGGAAGATTCCGAAGGTTGAACCGGAGGCATCCCCTGAAACGTCCCCCGAGCCGGAGCCGATGACCCGCTCCGAGCCAAAGGCCCAGCAGCGGAAAGCCCCTATGCCCATCCCCCACACCTCGGCTGAGGTAGCACCGGGTTGTTGCTGTAAGGCAGCGCCCAAGGCCAAGACACCGCGGGACACGCCGCCCAGATTCCTGACAGTGGGCAACGTCCAGAATGTCCCGCGGGGCCCGACCCGTGCGCCGGCGCTCGCAGCAGCGCCGTATTGGGATAGGGAGCCGGTAGCGCTGGGCCTGGAGATCGCTGAGAGGGAGAGGAAGAAGGCCGAGCTGGTGGCCCGAGCTATCCGGGAGAAGGAGAATCTCCGCCAGGCCACGTTCCGTGTCCGGGGTCCGCTGTACGAGGGGCAGGTGAGGCGGTTTGATGTCCGCCGGGACTACGGGTTTATCTATGAACCGGGCCTGGAGGCCGAAGTGTTTGTAGCCCGGCGGGATGTGAATGCCCACCTGCCTGAGGAGCATCCCGGCCGCAACCTAATGCCGGGAGACATTGTTCAGTACACCCGACACTGCGGAGAGAGGGGGTGGTTTGCCCTGGATGTGAAACTGCGGGGCAGCCAGGAGAGCAGAGTGAGTTCTGCACCCCTCCCTCGGATGAAGTTGAAGGCCTGGAGTAGGACAGCGGAGCACCGTTGTCCAGTCCCCGTTGGGACCGAAATCTGTGTGAATTCATGTTTAAAAGTTTAAAGAAGTAGAAAATGATAAGTGAAATGATACCGAGTACTTCATCAGATTATCTTTGTGATTGAACCGGCCGGAGCCGGCACCGTTGTCCCTGTGGGGACCGTTTAAAAAGTTTGCATGGGAACTATCCATGGACAAGCCCGTGAACTTGCAGGGCAACCACAAACGTTAAGTGGCTTGTAAATAAGTTGTTTACCGTTACCGTTTTCCGCAATGCCGCCTCCGGAGAGGCAGGTTGGAGGGAGGGCCCTCAGCAGAGCAGGCTGGGGCCCAGCCACCAAAGGAACCGGTGGCTACCCTCTGGAGGGGAAGGACAGATCCCGCTCGGGTACCGTGTGCTGGACTGTGGGTCAAGGGGTGCTGCCTGGGCTTTAGGGGCAGCATCAGGGCCAGGTTGCTTGGGTGGGAGAGAGCGGAAACCGTAACCGTAAACCTTTATGCAACGTTTAAGTAAAAGTGCCTCCCGTTATGGGAAGATTAATTAAAAATGTAAATATGTTGCCGTTTTACCATGTTATACCTTTTTATGCCTTACAGAAAAATAAAACCGGTGTTGGACGGGCAGCCCACGGACGGTCTGCATTTTGCTAAGGGGGAATGTGACGCCCTGGGCAAGCCAGGGGTCACAGGTCATCACACCACCACACCCTACACCCCAGTTAGGAACACCAAAGCTAACCAGAAATCCTTGTTGCCTTCCTCCAGGGGCTGATGTTCACACCAGGGGGTGGGCCAGGCGGTTGGCTCCGCCCACCGAGGAGTTCACAGCTCTGGAGGCAGGAAGTACCAGGCAGATTAGCCCAGGCAAGGCTCGAGTGAAGTTGAGTGAGGAGCTAAGTGGAGGAGTAAACAAGTAGTGAAGTGAAGGAAGTAAAGTGGTAAAGGAGGACAGCAAGAGTGGTGACAGGAAAGAAAGGGAGTGGAAAGCCTGAAGTGAGTCCAGCTGTGTGCAGGACAGGTCAGCAAGGTCAGCAACGACGGTGACTGTCCAGAGGGGTGACTGTTCGGGAGTTCCTGGAAGGACCGCGGACGGGTAGTGACCCGGTGGTCTGGAGCAGCGTGCAAAGGACAGTCAGCACCAGGGCAGGGGCCTCTCGGACCCCAGCAAGGCTAGGAGTTGCCATAATTTGCCGAATCCGTCAGTGAAGGGGACGTAGATCCCCCAACAACCAAGTCCCGATTGAAGGCAACAGTCCAACCATTGAGGAGGAACACCGCCACCGCCAAGGCACCAGTTCCTCAGGGCCAGCGTCTGCGGGCAAAGTAGAGCTCCTCCGGTCCAGCTTGAAGCCGGGGAGCGGGTTACCGGTGGGGACCCATCGCTACCAACTTAGAAACATCAGGTGCAGGATATAGGGACATCACCGTCACCTACTGGGAGAGCAAGTGCAGCCGTCCGTGGGAACTGTCTTTCCAGCCGTGTGGTTTACTGTAAAACTGTGTCAACGTCTCAGGCTGAGTGAGTACCACAGTGCCGCAAGGCACAGCGCTGCCCCCGCGTCCCTGCGCCCACCAGGCCCTGCATCTCCCATCTTATAACCGGGTCCCGGGATCACCAACCCCTACCCACGGAGGGGCAACACAACACCTGGCTGCTCCGCATCACCATCCCCGGGATCCCCATATAGAGCAGCGGTGGTGAAATCACCACAACCGTGGGTGGCGTCACGGTCAATAAACAATCCCCACACCCAACAAACCCCCTTTCACTCACGGGCGAGGAGTGCCGCTCGAGAACCCCCGGGATCCGGCCCACAGCTCGAGCCACCACTGAGCAGCAGCCGCCGGACCCGAGCAGAAGGGGTGAGCGTAGTGTGCTGACACCCTCCTTCCCGCCCGCGACAGCAGCGAAATAAAAAAACAAATGCCACAGTATGATATCCAATTTTTAGAGCTACTTTACAATTAGGTAACATAATTTGTAAATGTTCCGGTCAATGATTAAAAGCTCCTGCTGTAAAAAAAAAAATCTGGATTGTGCATAGACTTCACATGGAAGACAAGTGAAAAAAAAGATGAAAAGCAGACTAATATTTTTACAGGCTCATGTGACCCCAGTCTAAGGGGCACTTTGCACGCTGCGACATCGCAGGCCGATGCTGCGATGCCGAGCGCGATAGTCCCGAACATTATTGCTACGGCAGCTTCACATGGACTCACCTGTCCTGCGACCGTCGCTCTGGCCGGCGACCCGCCTCCTTATTAAGGGGGCGGGTCGTATGGCGTCACTGCGACGTCACACGGCAGGCGGCCAATAGGAGCGGAGGGGCGGAGATGAGCGGGATGTATACATCCCGCCCACCTCCTTCCTTCCGCATATCCTACGGAAGCCGCAGTGACGCCGGTAGGAGATGTTCCTCGCTCCTGCGGCTTCACACACAGCGATGTGTGATCCCGCAGGAACGAGGAACAACATCGGACCGTCGCGTCAGCGTAATCATGGATTACGCCGACGCTGCACCGATGATACGATTACGATGCTTTTGCGCTCGTTAATCATATCATCGAGCCTTTACACACTACGATGTCGCATGCGATGCCGGAAGTACGTCATTTTCAATTTGACCCCACCGACATCGCACCTGCGATGTCGTAGTGTGCAAAGCCCGCCTAAGAGAGACTGGTTTACATCTCATATAAATCAATTGTCTAATTCAAAGCTAGAATGGCAATATATTGCAAAGTATTGGATATATATTCCTGCTAACAAAAAAATATTAAATGATCAACCATTTGAAATATTTCCAGAAAATCTGTTATCACTGCTGAATAGAAATGAGCGAGCCCAAACCTTAAAGTTCAGTGGTCGCATAGACACAGCTGTATGTAGGCAAACCACAAGATTGAGCATCGCTGTGCTCGGGTACACTCGGTGCTCAGCCCAGTGTGAGCTGTTTGCAGTGTTTGATTAGCTTTCACTGGGGGTAACAACAGAGTTATCAGATTTATTGCATACAAATAAACAAAAAATGAAAAAAAAACACCCTCACTCCCGCGGAAGGGATCTGTTTATGGTTGGCTGTATGTGGTCGGAGAGCCAAACTGCCA
The DNA here is from genome assembly GCF_048569485.1 of Anomaloglossus baeobatrachus. Taxonomy (NCBI): domain Eukaryota; kingdom Metazoa; phylum Chordata; class Amphibia; order Anura; family Aromobatidae; genus Anomaloglossus; species Anomaloglossus baeobatrachus. The sequence continues at coordinate 229,316,689 of NC_134353.1, read as the reverse complement.
ATCAGTGACTTCCATTGGGGTTCAGGTCAAGTCCGGATGCAGAACTGAACTTTATGAAACGTCCGACTGAACCTGCCTAACTGAACTTTCAAGGGTCCATTGATCTCTACTGCTTACATGACAATTGTAGGAGGTCTTTGGAAGTTGCACTTCACTTTCTTCAATAAAGGGAGCAGTTTTGCAGTAGACTGATTATTATTTAGATTGATACATTTATAGATGACTAGCTGTACTACCCGGCTTCACCCGGGTTGATATCTGTTGTTAACAAAATAGAATGTATTAACATTACCGGGATAGAATGTATAAATAGAATGTATTAACGCCCGGGATAGTAACTGTCTCTCTGTTTATAAAAAAGAAAAAGTTTTTCCAGCTTACCCAATATATTGTAGGATCAAGCTGCTATGACTATAGAGGCTCTTAGCACCGATATATGGTAGAAGCTCTTACCAGCACAAATAGAAGAGATGAATCCAATGAGCCAAAGTTGTAGTACATAAAAAGTTTCTTTAGTCTTTATTTCAATAATATTAAAAAAAGTCTTTGTCCATGGCAATGATAAAGGTTTAGCTGAAACACGTCTTGCCGTGCGCCAGCAGCAACTTTTCCTACCTCTGTCTGTCATCATTTATGCTGCTATGGACAAAGACTTTTTTTAATATTATTGAAATAAAGACTAAAGAAACTTTTATCTACTACAATTTTGGCTCACTGGATTCATCTCTTCTGTCTCTCTGTTTCTCTCCCATTCTCTGTCTGTCTCCCCCACTGTATATATCTCTCTGTCTCTCTATCTCTTTGTCTGTCTGTCTCTTTCCCTGTCTGTCTCTGACTGTCTCTGTCTCTTTCTCCGTCTGTCTCAATCTCTTTCCCTGTCTGTCTATCTATCTATGTCACTTTCCCTGTCTGCCTCTTTCCCTGTCTGTCTCTTTCCCTCTCTTTCCCTGTCTGTCTCTTTCCCTCTCTTTCCCTGACTGTCTCTTTCCCTCTTTCCCTCTGTCTCTTTCCCTGTGTCTGTCTCTTTGTCTGTCTCTTTACCTATCTTTGTCTGTCTCTTACCCTGTCTGTATCTTTCCCTTTCTTTCCCTGTCTATCTGTTTCCCTGTGTCTGTCTCTGTCTCTTTGTCTGTGTCTGTCTCTTAACCTGTCTCTCTCTTTCCCTCTCTTTCCCTGTCTCTTTACTTGTCAGTTCGCCTGGGTTAATAACTGCTACCCGGGATAGTAACTGTCTCTCTGTTTCCCTCACATTCTCTGTCTGTCTCTCCCTCTGTATATCTCTCTCTGTCTCTCTCTATCTCTTTGTCTGTCTCTTTACCTGTCTGTCTCTGTCTCTCTGTCACTTTCCCTGTCTGTCTCTTTCCCTGTCTGTCTCTTTCCCTCTCTTTCCCTGTCTGTTTCCCTGTGTCTGTCTCTGTCTCTTTGTCTGTGTCTGTCTCTTTACCTGTCTGTGTCTGTCTCTTAACCTGTCTCTCTCTTTCCCTCTGTTTCCCTGTCTGTCTCTTTCCCTGTCAGTCTGTCTCTTTGTCTGTGTCTGTCTCTTTGTGTCTGTCTCTTACCCTGTCTATGTCTGTTTCTTACCCTGTCTGTGTCTGCCTCTTTCCCTGGCTGTGTCTGTCTCTTTCCCTGGCTGCATTGTGACACGCCAACATTCCATATAAGGGCATGGCTGCGCATTCTTCTGAAGTTCTGGCTGCACTGTGGCTCCCAGCTCCATTCGCTTTAATGGAGGCAGGTTTTTTGTTTTTTGGTGAATAACTATAAAGCGCGGGGTTAAAATTTCCCCTCAAAACATAGCCTATGACACTCTCGGGTCCAGACGTGTGAGTGTGCAAAATTTTGTGGCTGTAGCTGCGACGGTGCAGATGCCAATCCCGGACATACATACATACATACATACACACACATTCAGCTTTATATATTAGATAGATAGATCGATAGATAAATAGATAGATAAACAGATTTTGAGAATATATAAAACTCATTTAAGATTATTAATATTCATAGCACAATTAGTTTTTCCAATATATGACATATGATTAATAAAATATACATATATATATAAATTTGTAAATTACTAAGAATATTTACTAACCCATAATAAAAGGGGTTTTCCCAATAGCAAAGTTAATTTTAAGGTTCATTTTAATCAATAGATCGTGAAATAATAATTTCCACAATTGGATGTGTTTTAAAAAAATGTTTCTGTGCTGAAATAATCTTATATATGTGCTTTTTGTATGTACTGTGTAATGGGCATGTCTTATCATACAGGTACCATCTCGATTTGGGTACAGCTTGTCACGGTGGGATGGCTTTATGCTTTTTTGATAAAAAATAGTATTTACTAAGTATCCTATGTTTATTTATATGCACTATGCTTTTATTTAGTTACAGTAGGGTATATGTCCATATTATTTTCATCTTTCTTTTTTTTTGTCTTATGACCAGTATGAGCATGTGATTATGTGCATGTATACCAGCTCATACTCTGGCTCATTTTTTTCCATACAGGGACATGGTCTGACCATCCCATAGCTCCTGGGGAGGGAAGGATGCAAAAGAGCATAGAGACATTAAAACACAGGATCATAGCTGAGTTTTTTTTGTGAGGTAAAACTCTTACCTGTTTGTTTTTAAAAAAAATGTTTTACCTCAATGAAAGAATAATTTGCCATCCCATAATGTAATGTCTGTATACACTTTTGTTCCCTACCCGACCAAGGAGATGTGGTATGATCAGACCATGTCTCTGTACGGTCAGACACGGCCATTACACAGTACATAGCAGGGACACATTTATAAGATTATCTCAGCACAGGAACTTTTTTTTAAACAAATCCAATTGAAAAAAGTATTATAGTTTCATAGTTTCATAGTTTTTAAGGTTGAAGGGAGACTCTAAGGGGCACTTTGCACACTGCGACATCGCAGGTGCGATGTCGGTGGGGTCAAATTGAAAATGACGCACTTCCGGCATCGCATGCGACATCGCAGTGTGTAAAGGCTGGATGATACGATTAACGAGCGCAAAAGCGTCGTAATCGTATCATCGGTATAGCGTCGGCGTAATTCATAATTACGCTGACGCAATGGTCCGATGTTGTTCCTCGCTCCTGCGGCAGCACACATCGCTGTGTGTGAAGTCGCAGGAGCGAGGAACGTCTCCTACCGGCCTCACTGCAGCTTCCGTAGGATATGCGGAAGGAAGGAGGTGGGCAGGATGTTTACATCCTGCTCATCTCCGCCCCTCCGCTCTGATTGGCCGCCTGCCGTGTGACGTCGCAGTGACGCCGCACGACCCGCCCCCTTAACAAGGAGGCGGGTCGCCGGCCACAGAGACGTCGCACGGCAGGTGAGTGTGTGTGTGAAGCTGGCGTAGCGATAACTTTCGCTACGCCAGCTATCACCACATATCGCTGCTGCCACGGGGGCGGGCACTATCGCACTCGGCATCGCAGCATCGGCCTGCAATGTCGTAGTGTGCAAAGCCCGCCTAAGTCCATCTAGTTCAACCCGTAGCCTAACATGTTGATCCAGAGGAAGGCAAAAAAACCCCAATGTGTCAAATAAGCTCCAATGGGGAAAAAAATTCCTTCCTGACTCCACATACGGCAATCAGACTCGTTCCCTGGATCAACACCCTGTCATAAGCTCTAATATACATAACTGGAAATATTATATTTTTCAAGAAATGCATCCAGGCTCTGCTTAAATGTTAGTAGTGAACTATGAGTTGACTCCAAGGTCTATTGGTTAAAATGAACTTTGCTTGTGGGAAAAAAAACCTTTAATATCAATACTTCACACTTTAAAAACCTCTTATATCATATGTTATCATAGAAAGTATGCAGTGTGTATAAATCATGATCAATGTACTGACACTATTGTGCACCAGTTCAATATCATACTTAATAGGCCATAAGGAATCATACAAAAAATCCTTTTCTAAATCTTATAAAATCCGCCACAAGAAGCCTCAAATATACTCATGATAGGTGTTGATTAACACATTTTCTCTGGTTCATTTGTAGAGATCATGCTCTCCATAGCTCTGTTGACAAGTACACCATATGTTCACCACAAATATTGCGGACTACTGACTAAAACTCAGTGGTTACGGTTTAATGCCAAATAATTACCACAGGGAAGCACTTGGCTCGGAAGTGTCTTGCGGAGAGCGGCGGTAACATAGTTTTATTTTATAGGCATTGAAAAAAAAACTTAGTATAACAATAAGCGCTATAAGTTTTTTAAAGTCATTTAGAGAAATATTTTACCTGTGTAGAACAGCAGGTAACATTATCTATAAATGAAGTTAACTTTTGCTAAGGGCTTTATTCTTGAGTGCGATAAGCCATCTGCTTCAAAAGTGTAAAGGGAATGTGCAAGTGACGGAGAGTTTAATCTGACTTCTTCACTGAGCCGCAGGAATTCTATTTCAGGACGATAAATTCCTCAGCCCTTCAGAACTGGACAGATGTGCACGATTGGGACACAAGCCAAATAAAATGCTGTATTTAAAATTCTAATTTCCCATTTCACAAATTCCTCAAGTTCATTACAAAATGCATAATGTAGATCTAAGGCATAACACAGCGGTGGTCATTAATTACATGACATTTGTCTTCCAGGGCATAAAATCATTGCAGATTTTGAGGAAAATACCAGTCTAGAGCTGATCAAAACTCAATGGGAAAATATGTTTAATATACAGTTGATTGCTTATTCAATTAATGGCTTATACTTTGTCCTGTTGGGACAAACCGCGCAGGTGTTAATAAGCCCCAAGAGTGAAGCTGCCCAGGATAGCTACATCACTTATGTTAAAGGGAACGTGACTTGTCCAGAAACATTATTAATCCGCAGATATAGGGACAATCTGCAGGTAAACAACATTTAAATCCTTTATACTCGGCTTACTGAAGCAGCAGCTGCAAGGAGATAATTAAGTTGTTATGGCAGAAAAAAAGGTCGGCACTACTCCCAAACATAGGATGAACACATTGGTACACTATACTTGAAAGAGTTCAAATGTAACATATGAAAAAGTAGATGGGAACTCTTCATGTAATATGATAAAATAACTGTGTATTTTCATTGTGTGGTGAAGATGTATACAGCAGGTCAGTTACCCATGGCCGGTTCATGCCCAGAGCGCGTTCTCAAGGGTTTTCTTGAGAATGCCCTCTATGCATAAAAAGGCAGTGGGCTCTTGACCGGCTGTATATTATTTTTGTATATCTCTTTATTATGCAAGAAAAATAAATAGCTATTTTATCCTACTATAAATACATATATATACATCCTACTATGTATAGTGAGTGCCGATCTACATTATGGTGAACTTTTTTTTTGCTGTAACAGCTTGGTCTGAGTCACCCGTGATGACAATACATAGTGATTAGAGTTGAGCGAGTACCTAACTATTCGTACTCGCTATACTCATAATGAAAACTGTCAATGGGGAAAAAGTTGCAAAGTAACGAGTAACCCGAATGCTGTACCATTCATGCGAGTAGCGAATAGTGCAGAATTCAGGTTACTCGTTACATTGTGAGTTTTCCCCATTGACTTGCATTGCACATGCTATCCGGAATGAATATGCGAGTATTAGACTGTACTCATTATGGTTATAGCGAGTACAAATAGTTAGGTACTCGCTCAACTCTAATAGTGATCTTGGTTGTAACCTCACCCCAGCACTTTGATGCACAGCCTGCTCTGCATATACAGTTAGGTCCAGAAATATTTGAACAGTGACACAAGTTTTGTTATTTTCGCTGTTTACAAAAACATGTTCAGAAATACAATTATATATATATAATATGGGCTGAAAGTGCACACTCCGAGCTGCAATATGAGAGTTTTCACATCCAAATCGGAGAAAGGGTTTAGGAATCATAGCTCTGTAATGCATAGCCTCCTCTTTTTCAAGGGACCAAAAGTAATTGGACAAGGGACTCTAAGGGCTGCAATTAACTCTGAAGGCGTCTCCCTCGTTAACCTGTAATCAATGAAGTAGTTAAAAGGTCTGAGGTTGATTACAGGTGTGTGGTTTTGCATTTGGAAGCTGTTGCTGTGACCAGACAACATGTGGTCTAAGGAACTCTCAATTGAGGTGAAGCAGAACATCCTGAGGCTGAAAAAAAAGAAAAAATCCATCAGAGAGATAGCAGACATGCTTGGAGTAGCAAAATCAACAGTCGGGTATGTCGCGGGCGGGGAGGAGGGTGTCAGCACACTACGCTCACCCCTTCTGCTCGGGTCCGGCGGCTGCTGCTCAGTGGTGGCTCGAGCTGTGGGCTGGATCCCGGGGGTTGTTGAGCGGCACTCCTCGCCCGTGAGTGAAAGGGGGGTTGTTGGGTGTGGGGATTGTTTATTGTCCGTGACGCCACCCACGGTTGTGGTGATTTCACCACCGCTGCTCAATATGGGGATCTCGGGGATGGTGATGTGGAGCAGCCAGGTGTTGCGTTGCCCCTCCGTGGGTAGGGGTTGGTGATCCCGGGGCCCGGTGATGAGATGGGAGATGCAGGGCCTGGTGGGCGCAGGGACGCGGGGGCAGCGCTGTGCCTTGCGGCACTGTGGTACTCACTCATCCTGAGACGTTGACACAGTTTTACGGTAAACCACACGGCTGGAAAGACGGTTCCCACGGACGGCTGCACTTGCTCTCCCAGTAGGTGACGGTGATGTCCCTCTGACCTGCACCTGATGTTTCTAAGTTTGTAGCGATGGGTCCCCACCGGTAACCCGCTCCCCGGCTTCAAGCTGGACCGGAGGAGCTCTACTTTGCCCGCAGACGCTGGCCCTGAGGAACTGGTGCCTTGGCGGTGGCGGTGTTCCTCCTTAATGGTTGGACTGTTGCCTTCAATCGGGACTTGGTTGTTGGGGGATCTACGTCCCCTTCACTGACGGATTCGTCAAATTATGGCAACTCCTAGCCTTGCCGGGGATCCGAGAGGCCCCTGCCCTGGTGCTGACTGTCCTTTGCACGCTGCTCCAGACCGCCGGGTCACCACCCGTCCGCGGTCCTTCCAGGAACTCCCGAACAGTCACCCCTCTGGACAGTCACCGTCATTGCTGACCTTGCTGACCCTGTCCTGCACACAGCTGGACTACTTCAGGCTTTTCACTCTCTTTCTTTCCTGTCACCACTCTTACTGTCCTCCTTTACCACTTTACTTCCTTCACTTCTACTTGTTTACTCAAGCTCTCCCTGAGCTGACCCCTCTCTAGCCCTCAGCTAGACTTCAACTGCCTGGTTCTTCCCGCCTCCAGAGCTGTGAACTCCTCAGTGGGCGGAGCCAACCGCCTGGCCCACCCCCTGGTTTGAACATCAGCCTCTGGAGGAAGGCAACAAGGATTTTAGTTTAGCTTTGGTGTTCCTAACTGGGATGTAGGGTGTGGTGGTGTGATGACCTGTGACCCCTGGCTTGCCCAGGGCGTCACATTCCCCCTTAGCAAAATGCAGACCGTCCGCGGGCTGCCCGTCCAACACCAGTTTTATTTTTCTGAAAAATATAACATTGTAAACGGTAACATATATACATTTTTAATAATTCTTCCCATAACGGGAGGCACATTTACTTAAACGTTTCAAACGGTTTACGGTTACGGTTTCCGCTCTCTCCCACCCAAGCAACCTGGCCCTGATGCTGCCCCTAAAGCCCAGGCAGCACCCCTTGACCCACAGTCCAGCACACGGTACCCGAGCGGGATCTGTCCTTCCCCTCCAGAGGGTAGCCACCGGTTCCTTTGGTGGCTGGGCCCCAGCCTGCTCTGCTGAGGGCCCTCCCTCCAACCTGCCTCTCCGGAGGCGGCATTGCGGAAAACGGTAACGGCAAACAACATATTTACAAGCCACTTAACGTTTGTGGTTGCCCTGCAAGTTCACGGGCTTGTCCATGAGCAGTTCCTCATGCAAACTTTTTAAACGGTCCCCACAGGGACAACGGTGCCGGCTCCTGCCGGTTGCAAATCACAAAGATAATCTGGTTAAGTACTCGGTATCATCATTTTTCATCATTCTCTGTAACTTTTTTTCAAACTTTTAAACAAGAATTCACAAAGACTTCGGTCCCAACGGGGACTGGACAACGGTGCTCCGCTGCCCTACTCGTACTTTTCTGCTGAGGCGGACCCATCCTCTGCCACCAGCACATCAAACATGCACTGACATGCCTGCGGTGACAGGGGCACCCGGTACCCATTTCCACCGGTACGCGGGGTATGGACAACCACGGGGCCTCCTACATAGCGGGAACGCTCACTTGCCTCTTTAAACTCAACAGCGGACCCGAGGCTGGGGCAGGAGTCATCACCTCTTGTTCCTGCGTCAGGTGGGTTGCCACCAGCTGTCGCAGCCTCCTGGCCTCCAGCATCCAGCACTTCAGCCCCTTCTGCGGTAGCACGGAGCAGCAGATTAGGCGAGCTTACACTGAGGCGCCCCATAAGTAACGGCAAGGGTGATGCATAGGCCGAGACTAGGCCGGGCCCCTCAGCTGCAGCGGCCGGTCCAGGTAGGACATAGGGACGTGGGTCACCAGTCGACTCTGCTACATCCATTCCCCCTCCGTACCTCGGGGTAGTCGTGGTCAGCATCTCCACCTCGCTGGTCCACTGCTCCATCATCTGGAGGATTTGTTCCTGTTGACGCTGGTGGAACTGGATTACCAGGGCCCTCATCCAGGCCACGGTCCCGGGCTCAGGGTCTGGCACAGTCTCTACTGGCATTTCTGGCACCATTCTGTTAAGGGGCTGCGGTTCCAGCAGTTCCCCCTGGTGTACTTCAGGGACGTCCCGGACGTCTGCAGCCGGCTGGTCCGCCGGAGCGGCTGTGCAGGGTATCGCTACCGGTTGAGCAGGTAGCGGGCCTAATGGTGGGGCGGCAGCAGCTATTACGGGTAGCAGGGAGAGAGGTAGGGTGAGCGGAAGCCGGCCGGGCCCCTCAGCTCCAACGGCCGATCCCTCAGGAATACAGGGGCGTGAGTCGCTTACCCGCTCCTCCAAATCCTCTTCTGCCTCGCGTCTCCACATAGCAGCCACCACATCCGCCATGTCGGTCTCCCACTCCTCCAGGAGAAGTTGCATATGGGCCTGCAGACGATTACTCAGCGGGACGGTCCGGTCCCTCAACCACGTCGCCATGCCGGGCGCGGGGGCTTCCTCGTTGGGAGTTGGGTCATACATCTTGGCAATCGTGCCTTCCAGGAACCCGGTATTGCTGCAGAGTCCTGGCGTCCCTGCTTTTATAGCTGCAGCTACATGCAGCCAGCCGCCATCGCGTCCCCCTTAGCACTTTCCGGCCCCTCCTCTCTCGGGGCGGGGTTTTGGCCTTCGCGCCTCTGCTACTCGAGAAGACGCTCGAGCGGGAGCTTTTCGCGCCAAAGATGGCGGCTTCTGAAATTTTCCAGCCGGATACCTCCGGCGGTAACAAGGCGCACCTCTACCAAACGGCAGAGCGGTAAGATCCTGTTCGTGACGCCAAGTTGTCGCGGGCGGGGAGGAAGGTGTCAGCACACTACGCTCACCCCTTCTGCTCAGGTCCGGCGGCTACTGCTCAGTGGTGGCTCGAGCTGTGGGCCGGATCCCGGGGGTTGTCGAGCGGCACTCCTCGCCCGTGAGTGAAAGGGGGGTTGTTGGGTGTAGGGATTGTTTATTGTCCGTGACGCCACCCACGGTTGTGGTGATTTCACCACCGCTGCTCAATATGGGGATCCCGGGGATGGTGATGCGGAGCAGCCAGGTGTTGTGTTGCCCCTCCGTGGGTAGGGGTTGGTGATCCCGGGGCCCGGTGATGAGATGGGAGATGCAGGGCCTGGTGGGCGCAGGGACGCAGGGGCAGCGCTGTGCCTTGCGGCACTGTGGTACTCACTCAGCCTGAGACGTTGACACAGTTTTACGGTAAACCACACGGCTGGAAAGACGGTTCCCACGGACGGCTGCACTTGCTCTCCCAGTAGGTGACGGTGATGTCCCTCTGACCTGCACCTGATGTTTCTAAGTTGGTAGCGATGGGTCCCCACCGGTAACCCGCTCCCCGGCTTCAAGCTGGACCGGAGGAGCTCTACTTTGCCCGCAGACGCTGGCCCTGAGGAACTGGTGCCTTGGCGGTGGCGGTATTCCTCCTTAATGGTTGGACTGTTGCCTTCAATCGGGACTTGGTTGTTGGGGGATCTACGTCCCCTTCACTGACGGATTCGGCATATTATGGCGACTCCTAGCCTTGCCGGGGTCCGAGAGGCCCCTGCCCTGGTGCTGACTGTCCTTTGCACGCTGCTCCAGACCGCCGGGTCACCACCCGTCCGTAGTCCTTCCAGGAACTCCCGAACAGTCACCCCTCTGGACAGTCACCGTCGTTGCTGACCTTGCTGACCCTGTCCTGCACACAGCTGGACTACTTCAGGCTTTTCACTCTCTTTCTTTTCTGTCACCACTCTTACTGTCCTCCTTTACCACTTTACTTCCTTCACTTCTACTTGTTTACTCAAGCTCTCCCTGAGCTGACCCCTCTCTAGCCCTCAGCTAGACTTCAACTGCCTGGTTCTTCCCGCCTCCAGAGCTGTGAACTCCTCGGTGGGCGGAGCCAACTGCCTGGCCCACCCCCTGATGTGAACATCAGCCTCTGGAGGAAGGCAACAAGGATTTTAGTTTTGCTTTGGTGTTCCTAACTGGGATGTAGGGTGTGGTGGTGTGATGACCTGTGACCCCTGGCTTGCCCAGGGCGTCACAGGTCCATTCTGAGAAAAAAGGAATTGACTGGTGAGCTTGGGAACTCAAAAAGGCCTGGGCGTCCACGGATGACAACAGTGGTGGATGATCGCCGCATACTTTCTTTGGTGAAGAAGAACCCGTTCACAACATCAACTGAAGTCCAGAACACTCTCAGTGAAGTAGGTGTATCTGTCTCTAAGTCAACAGTAAAGAGAAGACTCCATGAAAGTAAATACAAAGGGTTCACATCTAGATGCAAACCATTCATCAATTCCAAAAATAGACAGGCCAGAGTTAAATTTGCTGAAAAACACCTCATGAAGCCAGCTCAGTTCTGGAAAAGTATTCTATGGACAGATGAGACCAAGATCAACCTGTACCAGAATGATGGGAAGAAAAAAGTTTGGAGAAGAAAGGGAACGGCACATGATCCAAGGCACACCACATCCTCTGTAAAACATGGTGGAGGCAACGTGCTGGCATGGGCATGCATGGCTTTCAATGGCACTGGGTCACTTGTGTTTATTGATGACATAACAGCAGACAAGAGTAGCTGGATGAATTCTGAAGTGTACCGGGATATACTTTCAGCCCAGATTCAGCCAAATGCCGCAAAGTTGATCGGACGGCGCTTCATAGTACAGATGGACAATGACCCCAAGCATACAGCCAAAGCTACCCAGGAGTTCATGAGTGCAAAAAAGTGGAACATTCTGCAATGGCCAAGTCAATCACCAGATCTTAACCCAATTGAGCATACATTCTCTTGCTCAAATCCAGACTTAAGACGGAAAGACCCACAAACAAGCAAGACCTGAAGGCTGCGGCTGTAAAGGCCTGGCAAAGCATTAAGAAGGAGGAAACCCAGCGTTTGGTGAAGTCCATGGGTTCCAGACTTAAGGCAGTGATTGCCTCCAAAGGATTCGCAACAAAATATTGAAAATAAAAATATTTTTTTTGGGTTTGGTTTATTTGTCCAATTACTTTTGACCTCCTAAAATGTGGAGTGTTTGTAAAGAAATGTGTACAATTCCTACAATTTCTATCAGATATTTTTGTTCAAACCTTCAAATTAAACGTTACAATCTGCACTTGAATTCTGTTGTAGAGGTTTCATTTCAAATCCAATGTGGTGGCATGCAGAGCCCAACTCGCGAAAATTGTGTCACTGTCCAAATATTTCTGGACCTAACTGTACATGTTCCATAGCAAGCTGTCAATTAAAGTGTAGGTGAATGGATATAGCCAAGATCGCTGTATAGTGAGCGGTGACTTTCAACGCCTCCCGGCACTGCCCAAATAGCAGTAAGCTGGTTACACGGGATTTACCTACAGGCTAACATTATATACATGTAAATAACTTTTCTGGACATATCAGGTTCCCTTTATTAAGTGGTAAAAGAAAATGTGCAAGACTTGAGGAATAATCCCAAGGATAATAAAACAAAGATTTCAACCTGTTCCAGATGTTTAAAGAGAAACTGTCATGTTACCAAATGCTGTTAACTTGCAGATATAGAGTTAATCTGCAGGCCACACTCACATGTTCAGATTTGGTTAGTATTTTACATCAGTATTTGTAAGCCAAAATCAAGAGAAAAATTCAAAAGAGGTGCTTGTGTTTCTATTATACTTTTCCTCTGATTGTTCCACTCCTGGTTTTAGTTTCCAAATAGAGATGGGCAAACCAGTAGATGTCCTGGTTGAGCGGATCTGGCAGGAGTTTAAAAAAAAGTCTGGATCTGGACAGAACTAGAGCTCGGACACCGAACCCCATATAAGTCCATGGGGACCCAAACTTGTGTGCTGTAAAATAGTATTAGTAAGAGCTAGGAGGCTGTAAAAGAAGAAATATCGGGATTTAAGCTGGACAGATATGCTTACCGAGACTCACGTGCAGCTGTCACACTACTCTGAGTTCAATAACTTTCAAACATATTCATTGCTTCCCCTGCCCTGCCAGACTGCCGGAGTGTAAAAATAAATAAGTAATTGAAAAAAATAACGTAGGGTCCCCCGTATATTGATGCCCAACACAGATAAATCAGATGATAAAAATAGCAGCCTACAGCCACCCAGGAATTGTTGCACCCATTAGATGCACCAATCCTGTTGCTTTACCCGACTCATGCTGATTGTCCTGGTGTGGTGGCAATCGAGGTAATATAAAGGGTTCATGACAGCTGTGATTTGTCAAAAAATCTGTCATCAAGTCTGAGGTTAGTAATGGGGAGGGGTCTATGACATACCCCCCTTTACTAACCCTGTAAATCAAAATAAATAAATGCAAAACACAGAGAAAATCCCATATTTAAAAAAAACAATAAAACCTTCTTTCTCCATTTTTTGTAACACCGATAAGACCCCTGCAGGTCTGACGTAATTCACAAAAGGTCCAACATCGATTCTGGCTTTGCTACATCTGAGATTGCAGTGCTTGGTCATATTAGAAAACATGACCGATCACTGTGGTGTCAGGGATACACTTATGGAGACGCAGCTGTGAGCAGTGATGTCAGTGAGTTCACCTGAGGTCACTACTGATGGTTGTAATGGTACCCTAGCTGTGACTTCAGGTAAACTGACCTGAGGTAAACTCACTGAACTCAGAATATGCATTAGAGTTAATTATCAGACCTGGAAGCAGTGCTATAGCTCCATGGGAGACTTGATAAGTATAACTGTCCTACTGTAATCCCCATTTTGCTTCTTTTTTAATTTTTTTAATATTTAGTTTTATTATCCAGGTGGCCAAACCTGAACAGTAACACAGACTTCCCTGAGAAGTCCGTGTTTGGGGTTCATGAACAGATACAGAAGCTTACAGTTGGGATTCGCCCACCACTATTTACAAATACTGCGGAAAAAACCTCACCAAATACTGAACATGTGAACGTGTCCTAATAGTATTACAAATCTGTCTTGCCACCTTATTGAAAATGCAGCTACCAGAAGAAAATGAACTTTATTCCTCAGTAGGAGCTGGCTTTCAGTCATACAACTTACCAGAGACAGCTTCAGTCACTGTTTAATACATAGTAGGCTGCAGATGAAAAAAGCAGAAGAAATTTCATTGACAAGTTGCTCTGCACAGATTATGTGCTGGAGAGGGAGATGTCAAACAGCTGGGTCATTCTTACAACCACCGCTCACTTTGTATTGAGCAGTAACTGAAGATGCTCCGGCATGCTCGTGTGACTGAAAGCCAGAGGCTGCCAAAAGTAATAAAGTTAATTTTCTCCCAATAGCAGCATCTTCAGTAAGGTGGACAGAAAACATTTCAATGCTATTAGCCTGCAGAACAATCGTTTATCTGTTAATAGTATTTGGGTACATGACAGGTTACCTTTAAGCATATGGTAGTATTATTAATTGCAGAGGCGACACTTATTTATTAGTTTATTTAATATTTGCAATGGACAACTTTCTCTACTACATCACATCACAAATGGTTGATTCTGTAAGAATGTAAAGTATCTAGGCATGGTCATGGTCAGAAATAGTTGTAATCTGCTAATTAGAGGTAACCTGTCACCAGTTTTTCAGTATTCAAACAAAAGCCACCATCTTTAATTACTCCTTTAACACATTTCACAAAACCTATACATTAGCTACTAACTCCAGTCTGTATATCCCCACAAATACCATTGCTCCCACCCTGAACATTACTACAATCCGGTCCAATGAGTTTCATCGCTGTGTTGTCTGTACCTCCTCTATTTTCCTAATGGCCATGCTGTTGCTCTGATTGACATGGATAACGCAACCTGCAACATCCACATAGCGCAAAGTAATCTTCCACCTACGCAATAGCTTCACAGGCCTGCGCAAGCATACTTTGCTTTCCCCTACTGAAAGCACAGCTTAGGCCATCATTATACATGCACCATGCAAAACTTAATTCTTGCTGTTACTTTCCCATTTGTTTATTTTTTTAGTGAAAAAAAATCAAAACGCCTGAAATACAGTACGGCTTTTTGGTTACCGCAACATTGCATTAAAATGCAATTATAGGCAATCCAAAGATTGCATCTACCCAAAAATGATAGAATTAAAAACGTCAGCTAAAAACTCAAAATATAGGCTGTTACTGATACCAGGTGCCGAAAAATGAGAACTCCAAGAGTCTTGGAAAATGGTGACAAATCCACAATTCTTTTTCTTTTTTACAAACTTCTGAATTTCTTTCTCGACTTGGATAAAATTAAAACGATACATGTTTGGTATCTACAAACTCATACTGACCTGTGGAATCATACTGCCAGGTAAGTTTTATCATATAGTGAACATGGTAAATAAAATAAAAAAAAAACAATTGTGGAGTCACACTTTTTTTAGCCATTTCACCGCACTTGGAATTTTTTTCCCGTTTTCCACTACAATATGTGGCAAAAGGAAAAGTGTTATTCAAAAGTATAACTCGTCCTGCAAAAGACAAGTCCTCATATGGCTATACAGTGGAACCTTGGTTTAAGAGTAACTTGGTTTGAGAACATTTTGCAAGACAAGCAAAGTTTTTTACAAATTTGTAACTTGGTTTAAGAGCAATGCTTTGCAATAAGAGCAAATACTCTCTGTGCACACTTCCGCTTGCATCCTTAAACCACGCTCTGACCCGCTCTGGAGATAACTTTCTCCACATTTGTACTGTATACTTTATATCATTGTACAGTACAGTATATACTATATAGCAAGTCTATTAATTTGCATTTGTGGATACAGTATTGTACTTTCTGCTAAAAAGTACAGTACATTGCTCGTACTGTAATCTGCCTGTGCAGTATTCCTACCCCACATTTGTTTAGTTCTGCCCTTATTTTGGGGAGAATAGATTTGGGGGAGGGTTTTTTGTGTATTGTATTAGAATAAAGATTGTCATATTTATACATCATTTTTTCTGTCTCTAGTGTACCTCCCACACACCAACAATTCTATTGTAAGCTAACATGCAGTTTAATCTGTTTTTATGTTATTACTGCACTGTACAGCATTTTGTATTAGTGTACTGTAATAATTTTATGAATACAGTACATTATTTTGTATTACTGTAATAAGTTTGTATAAATACAGTAATTTTTTTTGGGGTTGTAGAATGAATTTTCTGCATTTCAATGATTTCCTATGGGAAAATTTGCTTTTCTGTTAGAGTAACTTGGTTTAAGAGCACACTCCCGGAACCAATTTTGCTCGTAAACCAAGGTTCCACTGTATTTATGGAAAAATAAAAAAGTTATGGGTCTTGAAAGAAGGGGAGGAAAAATAAAAAAAAATGGAAAACCCCATGGGGGTGAAATACTGAAAGCCTGTGGACAGGTTCCCTGCCTAATTTTAGTAGGTCAGCATTTTACAAATGACATAGCTTCATGTGAATTTGCTCTATATTATTCTTACTTTGAATGATAATTAATACACTGAGCTATTGGAACTTGTGTAGATATGATGGTGAAAAAACAAAGGCCTTCTGATTAAATTTTACATGAAGTTAAAGGTATAAAAGAACATGGATTACAATAGTCTAGTAGCTGTCATTTCAGATATATCACTTTTAAGAAAAAGTTGGTGTGTATCTCCAGGAGGAGTAACACTTGTTATTGACCTATATCTGCCATTGAAGTAATTTTCTCTTTTGCATTTTATATTTCTAACTAGCTGTAGTACCCGGGCGTTGCCCAGGATAGTAACTGTCTCTGTCCCTCTCCCAGTCTCAGTCTGTGTGTCGCTGTCAGTCTGTCTCTCTGTCTGTCTCTTTCCTTGTCTGTCAGTGTCTATGTCTCTATGTCTGTCTGTTTTTATTTCTCTGTCTGTATTTGTATCAGTTTATCTGTCTCCATCTCTGTCTGTCTGTCTCTATCTCTGTGTCTGTCTCTGTGTGTGTCTGTCTGTCTCTTTCCCCGTCTGTCTCTTTCCCCGTCTATCTCTTTCCCCGTCTGTCTTGGTCTGTCTCTTTCCAGGTCTGTCTCTTTCCAGGTCTGTCTCTTTCCCTGTCTGTCTCTTTCCAGGTCTGTCTCTTTCCCGGTCTGTCTCTTTGCCCGGCTGACTCTTTCCAGGACAGTCTCTTTCCCTGTCTGTCTCTTTCCCCATCTGTCTCTTTCCCCGTCTGTCTCTTTCCCCGTCTGTCTCTTTCCCCGTCTATCTCTTTCCCCGTCTGTCTTGGTCTGTCTCTTTCCAGGTCTGTCTCTTTCCCTGTCTGTCTCTTTCCAGGTCTGTCTCTTTCCCGGTCTGTCTCTTTGCCCGGCTGACTCTTTCCAGGACAGTCTCTTTCCCGGTCTGTCTCTTTCCCGGTCTGTCTCTTTCCCCGTCTGTCTCTTTCCCCGTCTGTCTCTTTCCCCGGCTGTCTCTTTCCCCGTCTGTCTCTTTCCCGGGCTGTCTCTTTCCCGGGCTGTCTCTTTCCAGGGCTGTCTCTTTCCAGGGCTGTCTCTTTCCAGAACTGTCTCTTTCCTCATCTGTCTCTTTCCCCGTCTGTGTCTTTTCCCGTCTGTGTCTTTCCAGGTCTGTCTCTTTCCAGGTCTGTTTCTTTCCAGGTCGGTCTCTTTGCCCATCTGTCTCTTTCCCTGTCTGTCTCTTTCCCCGTCTGTCTCTTTCCCCGTCTGTCTCTTTCCCCGTCTGTCTCTTTCCAGGTCTGTCTCTTTCCAGGTCTGTCTCTTTCCCCGTCTGTCTCTTTCCCCATCTGTCTCTTTCCCCGTCTGTCTCTTTCCCCGTCTGTCTCTTTCCCCATCTGTCTTTTTCCAGGTCTGTCTCTTTCCAGGTCTGTCTCTTTCCAGGTCTGTCTCTTTCCCCGTCTGTCTCTTTCCCCATCTGTCTCTTTCCCCGTCTGTCTCTTTCCAGGGCTGTCTCTTTCCCCATCTGTCTCTTTCCAGGTCTGTCTCTTTCCCCATCTGTCTCTGTCTGTGTCTCTGTCTGTCTCTCTTTCTCTGTCTCTCTATCCATCTCTCCACCGACATCATATAACCTCATGCATAAGCTTCAACTAACAGTTTATTTTGTTCCTATAGCAACCACTGACAGTTGCTATTAATAACCTATTGCTTCCACCTCCATTCAGTTTAATGGCGGAAGGATTTTAGAGACTAACTGTAAAGCATGGGGTTAAATTTTTCTGTCAAAATATAGTCTATGACGCTCCCTGGGTCACATAAGACGTCTGTGCAAAATTTCGTGATTGTAAATGCAACGCTGCGGATTCCTTTAGCGGACACACATAGACACACACATACACACAAATACACTCAGCTTTATATAGTAGATTGTCAATTTACCTGATTTAGCATGAAGAAAATACTATAGCTTGTATGATGGCTTCTATGCATAGTCATGAAGAATCATTGCTCCCCTTACTCTCTGTAGCACCCTCTCAGAAGAAGCAGGAACATTACAGAGCAGTAATGAGTAGAGTAGCTGTGAATCCAGCTCTGGAGTAACTAGAAAGCAGCAGCACTGTCTCTGAGTATCATTCTGTCTCAATTTCTCTCTCCTCACTCCTTCTTTTCTCCTATCCCCACACTTCTATAGGCAGCAGAATGACTTGAACAGTAAACTAAAAGATGGGGATTTAATATATTTATACGATTTCTATCTTTAAATGATTTCTTTAAAAAAAAAAAGAAAAATAAAGTGAAAATGGTAAAAAAAAGTTTGCTGGGCTATGATGTAGAGACTCATAATACTAATACAGTATCAACCCAGTCCCGCGCATGTATGCTTAATTTCTGTATAATAAAATTAGCCTAATTTCCCTTAAATTGATATGCAAATAGCCTTTTCAGAAGGAAAAGCATTTGACTCCTGGCGCCACCTAGTATATGAGTTATATACGTTTTCATCCTTTTTTATGCGCTGCTTCGATCCCGCAGTGCCGTCTTCTGTATGTACCTTCTGAATGGCCAGACTTTATGAGTAAAGATGGGTCCACATGAGCATTACAGCGAGTTCATCGCACAATACTTGGCTCCTGCTCTGCTGCATGTGTAATCTGAGTGTCATGCCACTGAGAAGCGATCTTGCACAGCTGCGGATGGGAAGGCAGGCACTGTGGAGGAGAGGGAGGGACTCATCACCCTATCTTTTCCATTATCAGCTGTTGGGATTATCGCACTGCACTCTGGTGTCACGCAAGTGCAGTGCGATGTTTCTCTCTCGCCCATAGACTTGTATAGGTGCGAGTGAAAATTAATCTGAGTCCACCCGCAGCATACTGCGATGTTTTTTTCGGTCCGATTAGGGCTGAGAAAAAAATTGCACATAGGAGCGGCCCCATAGAGTAACATGGGTCTGAGTGGAATGCGATTTTTTTTTATTACATTCCACTCTCTCCATTTTACTGGCCGTGTGTCCTTAGCCTAAGAACAAGGTTACCATACAGTTGTATTGAGTTGTGACCTCTGGAACACTCTATTAAACACTAGAGCTGTCGGCAGATCTCAAAGTGCTGTAGACCGACAGCAGCGTTACTGGAAAAAGCTGACGACGGCAGCAAGTGAATATAAGCAGGTGATTAACATTTAAAGTAAAACTCCAGCAGGGAAATAAAAAATAAAAACGCTTTAAGGAGCCTTGCCATATGACTTAGGATAGGATGCCTCAAATACTGACATTCATTAACACAACTCAGCTTGTGTTATTACATCATTAAAGGGAACTTGTCAACATGGTTTTACGACTTTTCTAACTTATTAATACAAAAGTAGAAATAGGATCTTGGCAAAGAGTAAGCTTGTGGTGTCTGTTCTAGTTACCAGATAACTGCCTCCCAAATTTGAAGGAAAGTCCTGCTGTTTCAATAGAGTAAGCTAAGCAATTTACACTGCAGCACTAAAGGGTAATTTACCAAGGTTAAAGTAGAGAAAAGCTAAATAAATATTGCTCACTCACTGAAGTATTTGCTCTTTCTTGTGTGTTTACCATTGAAAAGATCATAAGCATGTACATCACATCTATTTAGAACATTCATTCTAAAGCCATAAACATTTAAATAGAATAGATCCTCTTATACTTCTATATGTCTGCACATTTTGCTGAAAGTTTCCACTAGATTTCCAAACAGGGCTTCAGGGAGTTGTGTTATTCAGCAACAATATCATGAGTATATAAGACTAGATATACAGTAGGAAAATTAAGTATTGAATATGTCACTAATTTCCCAAGTAAATATTATACTATACTATTGACATGAATATCTCACTAGATGTCAGTAACAACTATTGCAAACCACACATGCAAAGAAATCAACCAGTAGATTTCCATAAATTTAGTGATGAGTTGTGATGAGCGAGTACTAAAAAGCTCGGGTGCTCGAAGCTCGGGCCGAGCCTCCCAAGATACTCGTGTACTCGGCCCGAGCAACGAGCCCAATGTTATCCTATGGGAGACCCGAGTATTTTTGTGAAATGACCCCCCGGCAGCATGGAGAAACCCTAAAAATGTCACAAAAGTCTCAGAAGAGTGCTCAAATGACATGGCAACAGCATGGGGAAGACCCCTTGAAGCATTTATCACTGAAAAGTCACAGCTGTGAACAATTTTGTCCGCGTTTTACGCCATTTTTACGGACTCACCAGAAAACATTCCAAAATGACCCCAAAATGATTTTTCAAGGCGGAAATGTTAAGGGCACATACCCAATAGTGAGATAGAGCTGGTGTATGTTACTTTTTGAGATTAATACATGAAAGATTTTACGTGAAAACATTGTGTGGCACTCCGATGTCCCTGAGAAGAGACGTACATGAAGGCCTCTTGAGTCTAATGTGCCCATTTTGAGGAAGTGAGTCTTTGTAGTATTTTCCTTTGCCAGGGCAGTCCAAAATTGTGAGGTTCACCAATGCCCCTGCATACAGACGTGCATGAGGGCCTGTAAACCTGAAGTGCCCATTGGAAGGAAGTGGGTCTATTGTAGTATAGCCCTTAGACAGGGCAGCCAAAAATTGGGAGGCTCCACGTTGTCCCTGGATAGAGACGTGCATGAGGGCCTGTAAACCTGAAGTGCCCATTGTCAGGAAGTGGGTGTATTATAGTATAGCCCTTAGGCAGGGCAGCCAAAAATTGGGAGGCTCCACATTGTCCCTGGATAGAGACGTGCATGATGGCCTGTAAACCTGAAGTGCCCATTGTAAGGAAGTGGGTCTATTGTAGTATAGCACTTAGGCAGGGCAGCCAAAAATTGGGAGGCTCCACGTTGTCCCTGGATAGAGACGTGCATGAGGGCCTGTAAACCTGAAGTGCCCATTGGAAGGAAGTCGGTCTATTGTAGTATAGCCCTTAGGCAGGGCAGCCAAAAATTGGGAGGCTCCACGTTGTCCCTGGATAGAGACGTGCATGAGGGCCTGTAAACCTGAAGTGCCCATTGGAAGGAAGTGGGTCTATTGTAGTATAGCCCTTAGGCAGGGCAGCCAAAAATTGGGAGGCTCCACGTTGTCCCTGGATAGAGACGTGCATGAGGGCCTGTAAACCTGAAGTGCCCATTGTCAGGAAGTGGGTGTATTATAGTATAGCCCTTAGGCAGGGCAGCCAAAAATTGGGAGGCTCCACATTGTCCCTGGATAGAGACTAATTTCCCAAGTAAATATTATACTATACTATTGACATGAATATCTCACTAGATGTCAGTAACAACTATTGCAAACCACACATGCAAAGAAATCAACCAGTAGATTTCCATAAATTTAGTGATGAGTTGTGATGAGCGAGTACTAAAAAGCTCGGGTGCTCGAAGCTCGGGCCGAGCCTCCCAAGATACTCGTGTACTCGGCCCGAGCAACGAGCCCAATGTTATCCTATGGGAGACCCGAGTATTTTTGTGAAATGACCCCCCGGCAGCATGGAGAAACCCTAAAAATGTCACAAAAGTCTCAGAAGAGTGCTCAAATGACATGGCAACAGCATGGGGAAGACCCCTTGAAGCATTTATCACTGAAAAGTCACAGCTGTGAACAATTTTGTCCGCGTTTTACGCCATTTTTACGGACTCACCAGAAAACATTCCAAAATGACCCCAAAATGATTTTTCAAGGCGGAAATGTTAAGGGCACATACCCAATAGTGAGATAGAGCTGGTGTATGTTACTTTTTGAGATTAATACATGAAAGATTTTACGTGAAAACATTGTGTGGCACTCCGATGTCCCTGAGAAGAGACGTACATGAAGGCCTCTTGAGTCTAATGTGCCCATTTTGAGGAAGTGAGTCTTTGTAGTATTTTCCTTTGCCAGGGCAGTCCAAAATTGTGAGGTTCACCAATGCCCCTGCATACAGACGTGCATGAGGGCCTGTAAACCTGAAGTGCCCATTGTAAGGAAGTGGGTCTATTGTAGTATAGCCCTTAGGCAGGGCAGCCAAAAATTGGGAGGCTCCACGTTGTCCCTGGATAGAGACGTGCATGAGGGCCTGTAAACCTGAAGTGCCCATTGGAAGGAAGTGGGTCTATTGTAGTATAGCCCTTAGACAGGGCAGCCAAAAATTGGGAGGCTCCACGTTGTCCCTGGATAGAGACGTGCATGAGGGCCTGTAAACCTGAAGTGCCCATTGTCAGGAAGTGGGTGTATTATAGTATAGCCCTTAGGCAGGGCAGCCAAAAATTGGGAGGCTCCACATTGTCCCTGGATAGAGACGTGCATGATGGCCTGTAAACCTGAAGTGCCCATTGTAAGGAAGTGGGTCTATTGTAGTATAGCACTTAGGCAGGGCAGCCAAAAATTGGGAGGCTCCACGTTGTCCCTGGATAGAGACGTGCATGAGGGCCTGTAAACCTGAAGTGCCCATTGGAAGGAAGTCGGTCTATTGTAGTATAGCCCTTAGGCAGGGCAGCCAAAAATTGGGAGGCTCCACGTTGTCCCTGGATAGAGACGTGCATGAGGGCCTGTAAACCTGAAGTGCCCATTGGAAGGAAGTGGGTCTATTGTAGTATAGCCCTTAGGCAGGGCAGCCAAAAATTGGGAGGCTCCACGTTGTCCCTGGATAGAGACGTGCATGAGGGCCTGTAAACCTGAAGTGCCCATTGTCAGGAAGTGGGTGTATTATAGTATAGCCCTTAGGCAGGGCAGCCAAAAATTGGGAGGCTCCACATTGTCCCTGGATAGAGACGTGCATGATGGCCTGTAAACCTGAAGTGCCCATTGTAAGGAAGTGGGTCTATTGTAGTATAGCCCTTAGGCAGGGCAGCCAAAAATTGGGAGGCTCCACGTTGTCCCTGGATAGAGACGTGCATGAGGGCCTGTAAACCTGAAGTGCCCATTGTCAGGAAGTGGGTGTATTATAGAATAGCCCTTAGGCAGGGCAGCCAAAAATTGGGAGGCTCCACGTTGTCCCTGGATAGAGACCTGTTAGGTTCTTAGTGCCTCCGTGCTTGCATTTAAAAACCGCACGTGTGTGCCTGTTGGTGGCAGCTTTCCGCTGCATTTGTGTGAGTTTTGCAAAAACTTGGATATAACGCACAAGTCTAGTGAATACACATCAGCACAGCATTGCAAAATGCGCAAGGGCGTTGTCAACGAACAAGGAAGTGGACGTGATGGTGGTGCAGGCAGAGACCGAGGTTGTGTGCAAGCTCTAATTTCGCCACAACAAAGGGCCACATCTAGTCGCTCGCACGTCCTGTCCCAAATTCTTGGGGACCGCAGCAGTACACCGCTCTTGAACCAAGACCAGTGTCAACAGGTTGTTAGTTGGATAGCGGATAATGCTTCCAGTCAGATTGGCACCACCACAAACACTCTGTCTTCCACACGGTCAAGTGTCAGTAGCCGTGATACTGCACCGCACATTTCAGAACCTGATCCTCCTTCCTACCACCAGGCCGAGTACACGTCCACGGACATTACTGATCCCACACTTGGACACTCGGAAGAGCTGTTCGTTCACGTTTCCATTCACAAATTCTGGCCTCTCGCCAGCTCCTGTTGAAGTGGGCCATGACGAGATTGTATGTACAGATGCCCAAATATTTGAGCAGCCACGTTCTCACTAAGTTGGCAACGTGTCTCAACAAGGGGTGGACGATGATGAGACACAATTGTCAGGAAGTCAGGAGGAGGAGCAGGGTGCGGAAGAGGAAGACGACGTGGTGGATGATCCAGTAACTGACCCAACCTGGCAGGAGGATATGCAGAGCGAGGACAGCAGTGCACAGGGGGAGGGAGGCGTAGCATCCCAACAGGCAGTAAGAAGCAGAGTGGTGGCCCCAGGCAGACGTCAGGCAACTGTTCCCCGGAACAACGCGACACAAGGCTGTAATACTATTGTATGTATTGAGGATTTCGATTGCGTTAGGGCAATGACAACCAGAGACGAGTTCTTGGTGCAAGACGTTTATAATATGCAACCAGCAAATATGTACATAAACGGAACAAAAACACAGTAGAACATAAATACAGGAAATACCTTCCAGGGACGGAGCGAAAGGGAATTCCCGGGACCGCGCACCGGACTCCCCCAGGGAGACCACCAAGAGCGAACCCCTATACAGGGACTGTCTGGCAATCACCCCAGAAGCCCTAAATGCGCAGCAGCCGGGACACAAAAGGGCAATAGGTAAGTCCAAAAATGTCCGTACGTGATGTGAGTCCAGAGTGGTATTAAACGGAAGGAACCGGGCAGAAGTGCCGACCAAAGACGGCAAACGGAGTCCGGGCACAGCTAGATGATACCAGATGAAGTCCAGAGTCGGTGTCGGTTGTTTTCCAAGAGGATCCGAATAACAATCAGGAACCAAAAGCAGCAGGGCAGGAGCACACAGGAAGCAGTATACTCAGGCACTGGACTAAGCTTTAGGGGCGGCTTTTAAACAGATGGACAGGAAGTAGGGCAACAGAACAGAAAACTCCATGTTAACAAAGGGCAAGCTCTTTCAAAAGAAAACTGGAAAACCCGGAACTCTGACACTGGCAGTTTTTTAAGTTGGCTCCAGATGATTCTAAAAAGGCCATTTGCAACACCTGCCATGCCAGCATCAGCAGGGGTACCAAAACTAGCAGCCTGACCACCACCAGCATGATCAGGCACATGTCAGCCAAGCACCCGACTTTGTGGGAAGTACAACAGAGTCGAGGAGCAGTGCTTGCTGATGTCACTGCTACGTCTTCGCTGGTTGTGCATGCGAGCCAATCCCCTGTCCATGCTGCCTGCGAACAAGCCTCCTCCGGCCATGCACCTGCAGTTACCCACACAGAAATAACACCATCATCAAGCACGTCCTTGTCCCAGCGCAGCGTTCAGTTATCCATTCAGCAAACCTTTGAACGCAGGTGCAAATACACTGCCAACGCCCCACATGCCACACTTCTAAATGCTAACTTTTCGCGACTGCTTGCGCTGGAAATGTTGCCTTTTAGGCTGGTTGAGACAGAAGCATTCCGCGACCTGATGGTGGCAGCTGTCCCACGTTACTCGGTCCACAGCCGCCACTATTTCTCCCGGTGTGCCGTCCCCGCATTGCATAACCACGTGTCACAAAACATCACACGTGCCCTGAACAACGCTGTTTCAGCCAAAGTCCACCTAACCACAGACACGTGGACAAGTGCATGTGGGCAAGGCCGCTACATCTCGTTGACGTCACACTGGGTTAATATTGTGCAAGCTGGGACCCAGTCTGAGCGAGGGACGGAACACGTCCTTCACACACCAAGTTTTGCAGGCCCTACCTCAGTCAGGGTTTCACACACACTCTACAGCTCCGGAATGTCATGCTCCTCAGCCTCCTCCTCCTCCTGCGCATCCTGATCCACTTTACCCTCCACACCAGTCCCAAGCTGGAAGTGTCGCGGGCGGAGGAGGGGACGGTGCGCTCTCCCACTGCTCGGGTCCGGCTGACGCTGCTCTACGGCTGCTGCTGCTCGCTGGCTCGAGCGATGGCCGGATCCCGGGGACTCGAGCGGCGCTACTCGCCCGTGAGTGAAAAGGGGTCGTTTGGGTTTTGGGGATATTGTCCGTGACGCCACCCACGGTTGTGGTGATTGTGTGGACACCACCGCTGCTCTGGACGGGGATCCCGGGAGCCTGTGACAGGGAGCAGCTTTGTTGTTATTTCTCCCCTCCGTGGGTAGGGGGGTTGGTTGTCCCGGGGCCTGGTGATGGGGTAGAGATGGATGACAGGCGGGTTGCGGGGCCTGATGAGGTGCAGGGTCGCAGGGGCAGCGCTGTGCCGCACGGCACGGAGGTACTCAGCCCAATGATGATGACACAGTTCACGGTAAAACAAGTGGCTGGATGGACGGGTCCCTCGGACGGCTGCGGTTGTTCCTCCCTGCAGGTTAGTGATGACTGTCTCTCCCTGCACCTAAGTTAAGTGTTGGTAGTGATGGTTTCCCAACGGTAACCCGCTCCCCGACCTGGATATGGGCCGGAGGAGCCCCTTTTGCCCACAGGCGCTGGCCCTGGGAGACGGTTGCCCTCGGCGGTGGCGGTGTCTCCCCTTCACGGTTGGACGGTTGCCTTCTATCTGGACTTGGCTGTTTGGAAACCCTGAGGTCCCCTTCACTAACGGATTTGGCAAATTCACGGCGACACCAAGCCTTGCCGGGATCCGAAAGTCATCTGCCAATGGTGCTGGCTTCTCTTTGTATACCGGTCCGGTACGGCCGGGTCACCACCCGTCCACGGTCCTTACGGCAGACTCCAATCGGCCTCCACTGCAGACGGTCACCACATCCTGCCAACCTTGCTGTCCTGTCCGGGCCACACACCCGGACCAACTTCAGGCTCTTTGCTGTCACTTTTCTCCTCTCTACTACTTTCCTCCTTCCACTTCCTTAGCTTAACTCTCACTGCCTGTGTTTTCCCTCCTCCTCGGTGGGTGGAGACCAACCGCCTGGCTCCACACCCTGGTGTGGACAACAGCCCCTGGGGAAGGCAACAAGGATTTTGTGTTTTGACTATGATATGCCTGCAGGGAGTGTGGGGTGTTTAAGTGTTGTGCTCTGTGGCCCCTGGCTTGTCCAGGGCGACACAGAAGCACTGCAGCACTGCCTCGGCGAAGCGGCAACAGGCAGTGCTGAAGCTAATCTGCATAGGTGACAAACCCCACAATGCAGAAGAGGTGTGGACAGCTCTGAAACAGCAGGCAGATCACTGGCTCACAACTCTGAACCTAAAGCCAGGAAAGGTCGTGTGTGACAATGGCCGGAACCTGGTGGCGGCTTTGAGGCGAGGCCAGCTGACACATGTTCCATGCGTGGCCCATGTGCTCAACCTCGTGGTTCAGCGGTTTCTAAAGTCATACTCAGAGCTGTCTGATCTGCTGGTAAAAGTTCGCCGCCTGTCTGCACATTTTCGAAAGTCACCTACTGCTTCAGCCGGCCTTGCCGGCTTAAGACGCCGTTTGCATCTTCCGGCACACAGACTGGTGTGTGATGTCCCCACGCGTTGGAATTCAACTCTGCACAAGTTGGTCAGGATATGTGAGCAGAAGAGGGCAGTTGTTGAGTACCTGCATCACCTAAGCCGTCGGGAAATGGGTCAAACTCCACACATAACACCTGAGGAGTGGAGATGGATGTCCGACCTATGCACCATCCGCCAAAACTTTGAGGACTCCACCAAGATGGTGAGCGGCGATGACGACATTATTAGCGTCACCATACCGCTTCTCTGCCTTCTAAAATGGTCTCTGCTCAAAAAATAACCATGATGCATTGCAGGCGGAGCGCGATGAGTTTGAGCAAGAAACAGTAGTGGGTGTGGGTGATAACACACAGCCCAGCCTCGTCTCATCACAACGTGCAGTGGAGGACTATGACGAGGAGGAGGATGAAGACATGGAGCAACTCTCTGGCCAAATTGAGGATATGACATGCAGTCATATCCTCGGTTCAGCGTGGCTGGCCAGAGGACAGGGTAGATGATGAGGAGGAGGAGGAGGAGGACAGCATGTTCAGTCATCGTGTTGGTCAGGATACTGAAGTGATGGCTGTTAAGAGTCTGGCACACATGGCTGACTTTATGGTAAGCTGCCTGTCTCGTGACCCTCGCGTTAAGAACATCTTGGCCGACAATCATTACTGGTTGGTAACACTGTTAGACCCACGATAAAAGGAGAACTTTATGTCTCTTATTCCCGAGGCGGAGAGGTCAGGCAAAATGCAGCAGTTCCAGAAGGCCATAGTCACGGAAGTAGGCAAAGCATTCCCCTCACAAAACGCTAGCGGCATAGGTCAGGAATCAGTGGACAACCAAGGCGTACAGCCGAGAGGGGCACAAGTCCAATCCGCCAGAGGTAGGGGAACAGTCTTTAAGATGTGGGACAGTTTTCTCAGCCCCTCACATACCACAGCCCCTGAGGTGAGGGGTAGTGCCACAAGAAATCCTAAGTTTGGCCAGATGCTCAAGGAGTACCTTGCATATCAAACAACTGTACTCCGACATTCCTCTGTGCCTTACAATTAATGTGTATCCAAGCTGGACACGTGGCATGAATTGGCTCTCTACGCCTTGGAAGTCCTGGCCTGCCCTGCCGCTAGCGTTTTGTCAGAGCGTGTTTTTAGTGCCGCAGGTGGAATCATTACAGATAAACGCACCCGCCTGTCAACTGTAAATGCTGACAGGCTGACTCTGATCAAGATGAACAAGGGTTGGATTTGGCCAGACTTCACCACACACCACCAGCAAATGACAGCGGAATTTAAAGTTTGTAACGGGAATTTGCCATGTACCTCCACTCACCCATGGTAACACACTTCTGGACTTTGGCTAATCGCTGGACTGCTCCTCCTTCTCCTCATGCGCCATCATGGTGACCGTTACAATAGTTAAGCCGTTGTTTCAGGTATACCCCCAGTGGTAAATTTTTTCGCCCATTCTTTCTGAATGGGCATTACAACGACAGGAGGCCCGCTCCTTTGCAATGGGAACAATGTTTTGAGGCCCTCATGCACATCTCTATCCAGGGACAATGTGGAGCCTCCAAATTTTTGGCTGCCCTGCCTAAGGGCTATACTAC
The DNA here is from genome assembly GCF_048569485.1 of Anomaloglossus baeobatrachus. Classification (NCBI taxonomy): domain Eukaryota; kingdom Metazoa; phylum Chordata; class Amphibia; order Anura; family Aromobatidae; genus Anomaloglossus; species Anomaloglossus baeobatrachus. The sequence continues at coordinate 229,288,044 of NC_134353.1, read as the reverse complement.
AATAGACCCACTTCCTTACAATGGGCACTTCATGTTTACAGGCCATCATGCACGTCTCTATCCAGGGACAATATGGAGCCTGACGCTGCCACCGACTGCCACACACGTGCTGTTTTTAAATGCAAGCACGGACGCAATAAGAACCTAACTGGTTTTTAGGAGCGACAATTACTGAGAAGTCTGACACTATCAGACACTGCTGACTGACGTGTATTATACACTAGACTTGTGCGTTATATAACAGTTTGTGAAAAACGTGCACCTGTACGCTGCCACCAACAGGCACACACGTGCGGTTTTTAAAATGCAAGCACGGACGCAATAAGAACCTAACAGGTTTTTAGGAGCGACAATTACTGAGAAGTCTGACACTATCAGACACTGCTGACTGACGTGTATTATACACTAGACTTGTGCGTTATATAATAGTTTGTGCAAAACGTGCACCTGTCCCCTGCCACCGACTGCCACACACGTGCTGTTTTTAAATGCAAGCACGGACGCAAAAAGAACCTAACAGGTTTTTAGGAGCGACAATTACTGAGAAGTCTGACACTATCAGACACTGCTGACTGACGTGTATTATACACTAGACTTGTGCGTTATATAATAGTTTGTGAAAAACGTGCACCTGTACGCTGCCACCAACAGGCACACACGTGCGGTTTTTAAAATGCAAGCACGGACGCAATAAGAACCTAACAGGTTTTTAGGAGCGACAATTACTGAGAAGTCTGACACTATCAGACACTGCTGACTGACGTGTATTATACACTAGACTTGTGCGTTATATAATAGTTTGTGCAAAACGTGCACCTGTACGCTGCCACCGACAGACACACACGTGCTGTTTTTAAATGCAAGCACGGACGCAATAAGAACCTAACAGGTTTTTAGGAGCGACAATTACTGAGAAGTCTGACACTATCAGACACTGCTGACTGACGTGTATTATACACTAGACTTGTGCGTTATATAATAGTTTGTGAAAAACGTGCACCTGTACGCTGCCACCAACAGGCACACACGTGCGGTTTTTAAAATGCAAGCACGGACGCAATAAGAACCTAACAGGTTTTTAGGAGCGACAATTACTGAGAAGTCTGACACTATCAGACACTGCTGACTGACGTGTATTATACACTAGACTTGTGCGTTATATAATAGTTTGTGCAAAACGTGCACCTGTACGCTGCCACCGACAGACACACACCTGCTGTTTTTAAATGCAAGCACGGACGCAATAAGAACCTAACAGGTTTTTAGGAGCGACAATTACTGAGAAGTCTGACACTATCAGACACTGCTGACTGACGTGTATTATACACGAGACTTGTGCGTTATATAATAGTTTGTGAAAAACGTGCACCTGTACGCTGCCACCGACAGACACACACGTGCTGTTTTTAAATGCAAGCACGGACGCAATAAGAACCTAACAGGTTTTTAGGAGCGACAATTACTGAGAAGTCTGACACTATCAGACACTGCTGACTGACGTGTATTATACACTAGACTTGTGCGTTATATAATAGTTTGTGCAAAACGTGCACCTGTACGCTGCCACCGACAGACACACACGTGCTGTTTTTAAATGCAAGCACGGACGCAATAAGAACCTAACAGGTTTTTAGGAGCGACAATTACTGAGAAGTCTGACACTATCAGACACTGCTGACTGACGTGTATTATACACTAGACTTGTGCGTTATATAATAGTTTGTGAAAAACGTGCACCTGTACGCTGCCACCAACAGGCACACACGTGCGGTTTTTAAAATGCAAGCACGGACGCAATAAGAACCTAACAGGTTTTTAGGAGCGACAATTACTGAGAAGTCTGACACTATCAGACACTGCTGACTGACGTGTATTATACACTAGACTTGTGCGTTATATAATAGTTTGTGCAAAACGTGCACCTGTACGCTGCCACCGACAGACACACACGTGCTGTTTTTAAATGCAAGCACGGACGCAATAAGAACCTAACAGGTTTTTAGGAGCGACAATTACTGAGAAGTCTGACACTATCAGACACTGCTGACTGACGTGTATTATACACTAGACTTGTGCGTTATATAATAGTTTGTGAAAAACGTGCACCTGTACGCTGCCACCGACAGACACACACGTGCTGTTTTTAAATGCAAGCACGGACGCAATAAGAACCTAACAGGTTTTTAGGAGCGACAATTACTGAGAAGTCTGACACTATCAGACACTGCTGACTGACGTGTATTATACACTAGACTTGTGCGTTATATACTAGTTTGTGCAAAACGTGCACCTGTACGCTGCCACCGACAGACACACACGTGCTGTTTTTAAATGCAAGCACGGACGCAATAAGAACCTAACTGGTTTTTAGGAGCGACAATTACTGAGAAGTCTGACACTATCTGGACTGTTTTAGACTGTGTACACCAGCCCCAGATATGATGAAGGCTGGTATACGGTCACCACTAGGAATGGCTATATACCTTGCCTGCCTGCCTGCCTGTATACTGCTACAATAGTCCTGACAAGGACTCTTCTGGTCACTAGCCTGTATTCCGACCTGGCTATACCCTGCCTATATATAGCAACAATATTCCTGAGAAGGACTCTGCTACTGTACTCCGACCTGGCTATACCCTGCCTGCCTGTATACAACTAGAATAGTCCTGAGAAGGACTTCTGGTCACACTGTTTGCAGCCCTGCTCCGGAACTAACTATAAAGGGCCGCAAAGCTTTCCCTGAATCAGCGACACTCTCCCTGCACTGACTGTCTGGATAGCTGTGAGCAGAGCACAGCGCGCCGGCCGGTATAAAGGCTCGGTCACGCTGTGCAGGCCGGTCAATCACTGCAATTCCACAACTAACAGGGCTGTGGCATTGCAGTGGTCTGCCAGCCAATCCCTGCATGAGGGCTGGCTCTCAAAAGAGCGCCAACATGCAGAAATGAAGACCACGAGTACAGCACGAGTATCGCGAGATTACTCGGTCCCCGCCGAGCAGCCCGAGTACAGCGATACTCGTGCGAGTACCGAGTAGTTACAAGCATGCTCGCTCATCACTAGTGATGAGTAATATTCCATAGAATAAGTATTGAACATGAAAAGTCATGACACCAGCTGCAATCTAACATTAATTAGAAAGCTATCATGCCACTTAATGAAAAATACCACCTGGTCTAATTATTCCATATAAATTGTGTTTCATTACCAAGGTACCACACAAGAACCATCTCATGATGGGTAAAACCAGTGAGCTGTCACAAGACCTTTGCAACCTTATTGTTGCAAAACTTACTGATGGTATTGGTTGCAGAAGAATTTCTAAACTACTGAAGGATGCAATGAGCAACATTGTGGCCATAATCCAGAAGCAAAAAGAACATAGTTTCACTATAAACTGGCCAAGACCAGGTGCCCCCCACAAGATTGCAGATAATGGAGTGAACATAATTTTCAGAAAAGCTGTCCAAGACACCTTGTGGAGAGCTACAGAAAGGCCTGGAATCAGCAGGTACAATTTTTTCAAGGAAAACAATAAGTAATGCACTGAACCTCCATTGCCTGTATGCACACTCACTATGCTAGACTCTATTGCTGAATAAAACGCATATTCAAGTGCTTTTAAAGCTTGCTCAATAACATTTAGACAAGCCTATGAAATCTGTGAAATACTGGGAGAATACTGTATAGGTTAGTCAGATGAGATCAAAATTGAATTCTGTGGATGCCATAATGCACATCATGTTTGGAGGCAAAAATGCACTGCAAATTGTGCCGCCTCCGTGCCAGCAGCCGGCGCTGCTCGGATCCCGGCCTTCAGGGGTGGTGGCTTGAGAGTCTCTGAACCCGGGGATCTTGCGGACACGCCGAATAAATGGGGGGACGTATATGTACGGACTGGGCCGTATTAAGATTGTGACGCCACCCACGGTGTGTGGTGAGGTGGGACACCAAAGCTGCTGTTACGGGGCACCCGGGGGAGATGGTGTGCAGTAAGTTGTTAACCCCTTCGTGGGCAGGGATGGTGGCCCCGGGACCCGTTTGGTGCATGCAGGGGATGGCGACCACAGGGGGTGCTGGTGTACTCACAGTTAGTAAAACACACAAGTCTCTGGTAAACCAAGGTGATGGTGGCCGCTGCCGCTGCCGGTTGCGTTCTGGCCCCCCAACCGGCTGGTGGTCTCTATCCTTTTCCTGCACTGCTGTATGTAAGATGGACTTTCCTAGTGTGAAACTCAGGAGTCCGCTCCCGGCTGGATGTGGCCTAAGGAGCCATGCCCACAGACGCTGGCCCGTGGGATCTATGGGCCCTGGCGGTGACCTCTTATCCCTAATTGGTGGGCTGTTGTCTTCTATGAGGGACTTTGGGTGGGACAGGACCTTAAGTCCTGGCCTCAATCGATTAATTAACCAGTTCCAGTTGGTTCTGGTCCTGGCTTCAGGGTCCCCCTTTGTGCTACGGTTTCCGAGTCGGTTCCCCGTGTCGGTACCGGCGGGCTACAATCCTCTCCCGGTCCACCTCGGTTCCACCGAGCCATCTTCCCGTCTCCTGCTGACGGAGACCACCGTCTGCCTCCTAGCCAGTGGCACCAGGGCTCCTACTCTGGTACCGTTCAACTTGGACTTCACTGCTGGAGCTACCACTAGCTCCAGCCCACACTCCTCTCCAAACTGAACTTCAAACTTAACTGCTGTTTTTCCCACCCTGGGCTGTCTGGACCCCTGGATGGGCGTGTCCCAACTGCCTGGTCACGCCCACTGGTGTGTCTATCTTTCCCTGAGGGGGGTGACTAGGGTTTTCTGGTTGGCTGTGTGTTTCCTAATGAGGGAAGGTGTTATGTGGGGGCCTAACTGTGACTACCTGGTTTTGCCAGGGCATCACCAAATCACCCCAACACAACAAGTCAACAGTGAAGTTTGGAGGTGGGAACATCATGGTGTGGGGCTTTTTTTAAGCATATGGCGCTGTAAAACTTCATAGAATTAAAGGAAGGATGAATGGACAAAAGTAAAGAGACATGCTTGAAAAAAATCTGCATCCATCTACGAGAGTGATCATTTCAGCAAGGCAATAATCCCATCACGCAGTTAAGAAAATTCTTAATTCATTTCATTGAAAGAAAATAAAGCTGTAAGAATGGCCCAGCCAATCACCTGACATGAATTCAATATAAACTTTTTGGCAGGAACTAAAGCTCAGTGTTCATAGAAGGAGCCAACAGAACCTTCAGGATTTAAAGAGTGTTTCTGTGGAAGAATGTGCCAAAATTACACCTGAGCAATGCATGTGACTAGTTTCTTCATGCATAAGGTGTCTAGAAAGCTGTCATCATTAACAAAGGCTTTTGTATGAAGTATTAAATACATTTCCGTAAGGGTGTACAATACTTTTTCATTTTGTCATTTCTCATTATTATACATCATCACTAAATTTATGGAGATATATGGTTTCATTTATTTGTGTTGATGGGTTGTTACCAACATCTGGTGAGGAATTCATGTCAATAGCACCTTTATAAATATATTTACTTAGAAAATTGGGGAATTGTTCGATACTTATTTTTTAGTCTGTATTGCAGAGTTAAGTGGTTTTCAAGAATTACTTTTTATTGCACAGGTTTGATAAGGTTAAAAATAAAGCGGGCTTTACACGCTACGATATCGCTAGCAATTGCTAGCGATATCGTACGCAAAAGCACCCGCCCCCACCATGCATGCGATTTCGTGTGATCGCTACCGCAGAGAACATTATCGCTACGGCAGCGTCACACGAACTTACCTGGTCGGCTTCGTCGCTGTGACTGCCGAACAATCCCTCCCTCAAGGGGGAGGGACGTTCGGCATCACATCGACATCACCGCGACTTCACTAAGCGGCCAGCCAATCAAAGCGGAGGGTCGGAGATGAGCGGGACGTAACATCCCGCCCACATCCTTCCTTCCGCATTACGGCCGGCGGCATGTAAGGAGACGTTCCTCGCTTCTGCGGTGTTACACACAGTGATGTGTGCTGCCGCAGGAGCGACGAACAATATCGATAATCAACCATTACCGATTTTTGGTTTTGGGACGACCTCTCCATGGTGAACGATTTTCACTATTTTTGAGGTCGCTTAAGGTCGCTGGTAAGTATCACACGCTGCGATGTCGTTAATGATGCCGGATGTGCGTCACTAACAACGTGACCCCGACGATAAAAGATTAACGATATCGTAGCGTGTAAAGCCCCCTTAACACTATGAGCCTACTCAACAATTGTTGGTTCAGCTCCAGTGCACCATTGCCTCCGATGCTCTTTGTTAACAAGCTGCAGAGGTAACATAATGACTAGAGTGAATGAAACCTCTGAGGTTATTATCTTGACTCAGAGGTCTAGTGCCAACTACCATCACTGCTCAGTATTGGCTGCAGAAGTCATGTATGTTGGGATTAGGATGTCACCAATATAGTCTGAAAACAAAGACCTCAGGGGCAGCAACAAAGAGCCATTGGTGAAGCAACACTGATTAGGTAAACTTCGGTTAATTATTTTAAACCTCAGCATACTAATAAACTACAGAGATAAGTTCTTGTAATGCTCTATCAGGCAATTATTAAAGCTTCTGGATATTTTGTTAGTATATGTGCGCACATTGCGTTTTTTCCTGCATTTTGGCTGCATTTTAAACTGCAGTGTGTCATTGTCAAAATGCATGCTTTCTGCTTACCCAGCAATGTCTATGAGAAGTCGGCAAATTACATGCGCACGTTGCCTTTTTAAATGCAGCGTTTTGGATGCCAAATATTTGACAAAATCGATGCATTTAAAAAAGCAGCATGTCACTTCTTTTGTACCTTTTGGTTGCATTGAAATCATTGAGGTGTGTCAAAACACAACCAAAATATTTAGCTGTGCACTTGCACTGCATTTTTGTTGCGTACTGCATGCTTTTTTAACAAACAAAACGCAGGTCTTTCGGTCTCTTTCTCTGTCTGTCTGTCTTTCTGTCTCTCTTTTATACTCACTGATCACCAGCGCAATGCTGCACAGCTGTCACAAAACTCCGGCAGCTTCTCCAGCTTTTGAAAATGCCGGTCGCTCATTATTCCATCTCGTATTCACTACTTACCCCTATGCCTATGATTGGTTGCATTCAGATAAGCCCCCACGCTGAGTGACAGCTATCACACTGCAACCAATCACAGCCGCCAGTGGGCGGGTCTATATCGTGTAGTAAAATAAATAAATAAATAATTTTAAAAAAATGATTTGCCGTCCCCCCCAAATTTGATACCAGCCAAAGTAAAGCCACACAGGTGAAGGCTGGTATTCTCAGGATAAGGAGCCTCACGTTATGGGGAGCCCCCAGCCTAAAAATATCAGCCAGCAGCCGCCCAGAATTGCCGCATCCATTAGATGCGACAGTCCCGACACTCTACCCGGCTCATCCCGAATTGCCCAGATGTGGTGGCTATTGGGGTAATAAGGCATTAATGACAGCCCATAGCTGCCACTAAGTCCTAGGTTAATCATGGCAGGTGTCTATGAGACACCCCCTATGATTAACTTGTAAGTTAAAGAAAATAAACATATACATCCAAAAAATCCTTTATTTGGAATAAAAGACAAAAAAACACCCTCTTTCACCACTTTATTAATCCCCAAACAGCCCTCCAGGTTCGACAAAATCCACATGAGGTACCATGACGCTTTTAGCTCTGCTACATGAAGCTGACAGGAGCATCCACAGACCATGACACTTGCTGTGAGCTCCACGAAGCAACTGAAGTGAGTTGCACTGTCAGCGGTGACGTCACTCAGGTTACCCGTGGCCACCGCTTGATCCCCCAACTGTGACAGCAAGTCGCCCCAGTGCCTGAAGTGATCAGCGGTGCCCTCACTCAGGTGAATTGCTGTCTCAGGTGGAGGACTGCAGCTGGCCGCGAGTAACCTGAGTGACGGCACCGTTGATCGCACAGCTTACTTCAATCACTCAGGGGATTTGTGCTGACCAGTGAGTCCTTCACCGGTGACCGCAAATTAGATCACGGCACACAGAGAGAGTGATGACAATGAAGTCGGGTGAAGTTCATCTGAGTTCATTCTGATCGCGCGGCTCTGTCTCGCAGCCAGCCATGTTCTATGGAGATGTTGCAGAGCCGAGTGGGACCGCACTGTCAAAAATGCATCCAAAATGCATTCAAAATGCATTCAAAATGCATTCAAAATGCAAGCGTTTTGGATGCATTTTTTTTGTCAAACGCAGCGTTTACAGTTGTCCAATTTGCCAGAGGGTGCATTTTTTTCTGCACTTGACAGATTGCAGCATGCGCACATACCCTTAAGGTGCAAAAATTAATGGATTAATGAAATCCATCTTGAAAAATAAAAATTAATCTTATGTCACTGAGGGATCATGTTACATTGTGCCGATAAGTGTTTTGGTAGATGGGAGGTAGAAATAGAAGTGGATCACAAAGAAAAGAGGTAAGAGACAGATAAAAACAGTGCTGATTTCTGGTTAGTATTTTAACTAAACCCATTGTTGGACTCGTAGCTTCACTGCTCCCATGGTGCCATATAATGTCCTCCATGCTGCTTCTGATGGTGTGCTTCAAAGAGACTGGAGACCAGGAAACCCTAAGTTATCTGTGTGCTTTGTATGGTCAACTTTACAGACAACACGGCTACAACCAATGGTTCAAGGACAACAGAAAATAAGAGGCAGGGCTTGTTGAAAAACGTAGAGTACAAGTTGTATAGTGGACAGTAAAAATGTAGTTCTTCATGCATGTAGACATGACAGCTTATTCTGAAGCTACAGGTATGATTTTACTTTTAATAAAAGGGTATTTTCAAGTTGTACCAGCATATAGCCATTTAGCCTTCTTCAGTTTTTGCAGCTTTGGGGGCTTCCCCTTGAGTGACTCTTTTGGATCAGTACTTTTGTCCTGCTACTGTGACACATTACTGATTAGTCAGTGCTAGTTTTGAAGTTTACATTGTTATCACTATACTTACATATACAGTAGATATAACAGGACCTTTGAAGAGCCATGATTAGGAGCATTGCTCTGGACACTGCTAATGATGGGGTTGGAGAATTGTGATTATGCAAGACTAGAAACATCAATTCAAAAGCTTACATGTAAAGGGAAGAAGGTGAGCAACTAAGTTCTGTATAGAAATCAATGTGCTATAGAGAAGTGGCTGGTGTCTCAGGAATTAACTGCTGAGCTTGAAGTGTAGCTACTGAACACACTCGGACAGATTTGCTTGTGACACAGAGTTTTGCACAAATGTCACTGACTGTCATGGTGGCATTGTTCAGATTTCAGATTCTGACACTCCTCCCAATGGTTTCTCTGGTGTCTGGGATCAACACAGGCAGACTAGGACATTAACCTGCTGTGTGCTGATTAATAGGCAGGATAGCAAAAATTGATCACTGCTAGTCTGCTTGCTCCTTTAATCACATTTTGTGTGGGGAGACCTATCACATCTGTTCCCCTCCTATTTATGCTGCTTGAATACTTCTGTCAATTCCAACTATAGTTTATCCTATGTTGGTTTGCGAGGTGTGGTGTCGCAGACTCTCTGGTTAAAGTTGTGCTTTTGCTGTGACTATTGCTTGGAGCGGTTGTGGAGTGTAGCCCTCTTTTTTTACTTCCTTCCTACTCTTGTTTTTCCTGTTTAATCTCTTATTGCCTTTACCTTTGTGTTTGCATGCTGTAGGACAGAATTTTGTTTTTTCCCTTGTCTTTTTTATCTGGGGTTTCAACACACTCCTGTCCTGTCGATTCCTGGGGAGAGTTGGAGTGGAAATCAGATCAGGACTGTTCGAAAGCATGGCCAGGACGGAGACTCAGGCCTCTTTATCATCAGGAGTATCCATGAGATTAGGGATAACATAGAGTTCCCTAGCTTGAGGGACAGCTTAGTATCCCAAAGTCATCATGACACTGGTAGTTAGTCTCCTTGGCAACAAGCTGTATACTATGTTAGATAAAATATATCAAAAGTATATCACAGCCAGAGAATAAAAACAAATAGAAAAAGAAAGCCAAGTGCAAACTTGATTATTTTCATGTTGTCTAACATAAGAATACCCCTTTAATTGTTTCTGATGTGGAATGGAATAAAAAAAAATATTTTTGTCATTGCTTTTTATGTTTACTTTTTTTGCGTATTTTGTGCATGATATATGTTATATTTATTCTATGTGTCGGTATAATTACATTGCTTCTATGCCAGAGCTATTGTGTGATATAGTTTTGTTTCAAGGTGCACAAAATTTGTCCTAACCACAACATACTGTCGTCATGATGTGGTGCAGAATGAGTTAACTAAATACTATGGATTTTTTTCACTTTAGTATAATAGTTTTTTTTGTTCAGAACTAGGCCGTCAGGCTTGCTAAAAATTGATTGACTCCTGCTCTAGATTCATCACTTTGCCAAACACCCATTTCCTTAGCAAATATTGATAAAAACATTAATGGCCAATGTTAACCAGCTATTGCTGGTGTAATGAAAAGCAATTTAAAATAAACTATCCAGACAGCAGCAGGTGCCGCACAGCGAATGTTTCCGAATCTTTCATGTGCAGATACAGACCAATTCTCGGAGACAGTAGCTCTGCAGCTTCATTGCTGTTCAGCACTTCTAACAAGTGCAAAAATATGTCAGAGAGCATTTATATTTGGATTCCAAACTTCACCTGTATAAATTTTGTGTGAAACTTAGATCTTGGTGCAGGCTTTAATCATGTACCTGTAAGGAATCCTGAGTCCTCGAGAAGAACTTTTGATTTAACAGTGAGATTCTGTCTACTCAAGAGTCTTTTAAAGATGTACCCTTTATGCCTAGCAGGCAATTAATTCACCTTATGATAAGCAAATCCACCAAACTGTCAAATTAGCATTTTTACTTCATGCGTAGCTGGAACTTTGTTCAGTGTGAATTTATCTTTCATGTGTTTGTTATCGGGCTTAGACAATCTGCAGAAAATAGGTTCAGTCACTATGGATTAATGGTGCAGTCCCACCTAAAACCAAAGTAACTTCATCATGACAGTCATTTTCATGAGTGTGCTGGAAGCAGCCGTCATCTAAAAGAAAAACTTACTTTTAAATATATTTGTTTTACTGGTAAGCAGAATGTATTCAACCTTTATCTAACCTCTTTTATGTCACATTAGCATAAACAGTGAAATTACCATACCGAAGTTTATAAGATGCTGCTTGCTAGGGATTGTTTATAACTTGCTCTAATAACAACTTATAGAATATTTGGTGTATTACTTTACTTGATAACATTTGGAACCATGGTAATTAAAAATTATATTTTTTAAATACAGTACAGTGGAACCTTGGTTAATAAGAACAATCCGTTCTGGGAGGGTGCTTGTTAACCAAGGAAATCATTGCAATGCAGACAATTCATTCCACAACTTGTTAAATGTCCCATCCTGGTCCCCTATTGTGCCATTCCACACACGCATAAACACGTACAAACTCACACAAACACGCACAAACACACACATATTATGCTCACCTTACCTTCCGTTCCATCGCTGACCTCCTGGGACTTGCTGTTCGCTGGTACGGGATGTGTATCGGGTAACCATCACGACGTGGGAGGAACTTCCGCTGCCAGAGTGCTCACATCAAACGCATGAGCCGCTTTCCTCTGATTGGTCAGCGCGCTGCCTTTGAGTAGTGGCTGACAGCGGAAGTTCCTCCCTTGTCGCGATGGTTACCAATACACATCCTGTAGCGGTGAACTACAAGAACGGGAGGTCGGCAATGGAACGGAAGGTAAGGTGAGCATAATATGTGTGCGTGCGTGTTTGTTAGTGTTTGTGTGTGTTTCTGTGTGTTTGTGCGTGTTTGTGTGTGTTTGTGCGGACTGCAAGAGTGGGTTAGAGCGTGGTGGATGTACCGAACCGAAAGTGTGTGTGGTGAGTATTTTGCTCGTACAGCAAAGCTTGCTCGTAAACTGAGTTACAAACTTACAGCAAGCTTTCCTCGTTAAACGAAATACTTACTAACTGGGTTACTCGTTAACTGAGGTTCCACTGTATTTTATTTAATTAATCCCTTCACCCCCGGTTGATTTTCCGTTTTTGTTTTTTGCTCCCCTTCTTCTGAGAGCCTTACCTATTTCAATTTTTAGTCAATCTTGCCATATGAGGGTTTGCTTTTGCAGGACAAGTTGTACTTTTAATTTAAACTATTAGTTTTACCATATAGTGTAGTGGAAATGGCAAAAAAATTCCAACTGCGAAAAATGGCAAAAAAAGTGTGATTGCATGATTGTTTTGAGAGTATTTTATTAACTGTGGTCACTGTGTTCACTGTTCCCTTAATAGCCGCACATGTCTGCTGTTCAAATCATCAGACATGTGCAGGGATCACCGCCGGCTCACCGCAGTAGCCGGCGGTGATCACCCCTTCATGATTTAGGATGTACGTCCTCGGTCGTGAAGGGTTTAATTTAGTTGACAAATTTCTGGTATCATTGTAGACTCTATGTATCAGGCTAGAAATCTATCAGGACCTATGGTCAAGTTCTTCATCATTCAACTCAGAAACTTCTTGACCTCATAAAATAAAGGCATACTGTATGTGATTAATTTATTATGAGTAGGAGTCTGATTTCTGGTATACTCCATAATCCTTAGAATTAAGGGTTTAAAATGTTTGTCCTCTCCTAAATTTCTTGAGCAAAATCATGCTAGCAGACACACAGCTTTGCAGGTGGCTTAATTCACTAGAAAAAGGTCAAACTTAACTTTCAGTTAGTCGCACCAAATATCAATCTATGAGACATCAAGCACCTTGCTGTGGCACACGTAGTCGACGCTGCATCTCACGATGCACTGAGGAGGGAGGGACACCTGATCCAAAGGAAGCTACCAAAACAAACGGTTATCTACTCTCCATACTTGCAGAAATATCACAGAAACAAACTCATTTGGAGTCCAATGGACTCCACGCAACTAATTAAAAGTAAAATCCAAACACCCATAGTTGACTGGGGACTGCTGTGCAGAACAAAATTTGGTTCTAATATAATATTTTATGGGAAAAATGTGATTTCCTGTTTTCACCTGTTAACATTATAACATTCTGTGAAGCACCTGGGGGTTCAATGTCCTCACCACATACCTAGATAAATTCCTAAAGGGTACTAGTTTCCAAAATTGGGTCACATTTAAGGAGTTTTGACTGATTAAGCCAATCAGGAGCTCTTCAAATGGGGTCCACTAACATTCGAGCCAATTTTGCATTTGAAAAGTCAATTGGTGCTCCTACCCTTCAGATCCCTGCCACGAGCCCAAACAATAATTTTCCAGCACCTATGAGTATTGGAGTACTCTGGAAAAATTTCATAACAAACTGTATGGTGCAATTTTTTCTGTTACCTTTGTGAAAATAAAAAATTGGAGCTTAAACACATTTTTGTCAGAATAATTTGATTTTTTTATTTTAACCGCTCAACGTTATAAAATTCTGTGAAGCACCTGGGGGTTCAAGGAGCTCATCATCTCATATCTAGATAAATTCTTTGGGGGTCTAGTTTCCATTCCAGAATTAGGTCATTTTTGGGGGGGTTTCCATTGTTTAGGCACTTCAGGGGCTCTGCAAACACAACGTGGCATCTGCTAACGATTCCAGGTAATTTTGAGCTTGAAAAGTCAAATGGCGCTCCTTGCCTTCTAAGCCCTGACATGCACCCAAACAATAGTTTTTCACCACATATGGGGTATTGGTGTACTAAATAAACTGTTTGGTGCATTTTCTTCTGTTACCCTTGTGAATATGCAAAATTTGGGGATAAAGAAACATTTTTGTAGGAAAAAGTAAAATATACATTTTTTTCTTTCACATTGCTTTAGTTCCTTTGAAGCACCTGAAGGGTTAATATTTTTGTTGAATATGGTTTTGAGTACTTTTAAGGGTGCAGTTTTTAAACTTGTGTTAATTTGGGATATTTTTTGTCACATAGGCCCATCAAAGTCACTTCAAATGTGATGTGGTCCCTAAAAAATTGTTTGCAAATTTTCTCTGAAAAATTAGAAAATTGTGATAAACTTTTAACCCTTCTAACTTTGCAACAAAAAATATGTCACGAGTAAACAGTCACAGAATCATTGTGTCACTGCCAAGTGTCATGGCGGCATCAGTAGCTGTTCACATTACAGATTCTGACACTCCGCCTGATTTTCTGAGTGTTTGAGTTTCTCTACTGTTTTTGAGTTACACAAACAGGCTTGGATGTCAACCACCTGTGTGCTCATTAATGGTCATGCTAGCAAGAGATAACCTCTGCTAGCATGCTGGTTATCTCTAGGATCATATGTTGTTGGATACCTATTACATTTACTCCCTGACTTTTTAAGATGATGGAATCAGTCTACCCATACCGACTATAGTTTTTGCTGTGTTGGTCTGTGTGCTGTTGTGTCCCAGCACTGCTGGTGATTGTATTGCTTTGTGCTTGGAGTTGTTGTGGAGTTCCCCCGTCATCTTGTAAATATGTCCGCCCTGCTCTTATTTTACTTCTTAGCTCTATATTGTTTTACACCTTTGTAAGAGTGTGCTGTGAGATAGCTTTGGTTTCCTCTGTTTATCTATCTCTGTTTATCACACTCCTCTCCCAGCCCTGCCCTGAGCTAGGGAGGAAATGGGTATAAGATCAGGGCTGGTCAGGAGCAAGTCAGGTTTGTGGCTCAGATATCCTCACCTTCAGAGGTAACTCTGAGATAAGGGATTGCTAGTGACACACCCCAGGGCTATGGGGTACTCAGTCCTGGGCAGTATATTTACTGGGACAGTTCACTGGGTGGCTGTTGCCCGGTTCTGTGACCCTGGGGGTCACTTAAAAGGGGTTACTTACAGGGGAATGATAAAGTTTTTGTCGTGACGCCACTTGAGGGTTGTGGCTATTTAGATGGAGCCGCTGATGCATAGTTTCTCCCTACTGGGGCTGATGTTAGTGGCAGCCTGGATGTTGGGCCCTTCGCAAGTAGGTCCAGGTCCCAGGGGATAGGTGATGGTGCTAGGGCGCGGAAAGAAGGTAGGCCAAACAGGGGATTGCAGTGTAACTGGTTTCTTTACTCACAGTGTTGTTATGGCTGGGCCTCACCACTGGTCCCCTTAGTTCCAGTGCTGGTGTGGTGACCAGGTAGCTGTCTTCCCCGGCACCAATCTCTAGTTGATAGGTCCCCGTGACTTGGAACGTCTGGTCTGGGGGTCCCCTCCTGGTTGTCTTCCAGTCTTAGTCCGTATGACAAGTAGCTTGAACCCTTGGGGTTGGTTTTTCTGGTCCTGTTCCCCTGGTTCTCCCATTACTACTGTGTCCCGAACTTTACAGTCGGTGAGGTCCTGGATGGTCCCCTCACCATGCAGATTTTATCAGGTCTGCCTGGAGCGTTTTTCTGACCCAGGGCTCTGTACCCCATTGGTGCTATGGTTCCAGGAGTACTCCACCGTACTCCACCGGCAACCACACGCCTTGGCCCACAGGTCACCGCTACACTCTCCCGTCAGTACCGTTACGTCTGTCTCCTCCCACTTCCACTTATTGACTGTCTGACCTCTCCCCTCTGGTTGTCGTCTAGTGGACTGGATCGGTTCCACTCCTGAGTGGCCATCTATTGGGTCCAACCCTAGCCTGTCACCAGTCTTTGGGAATGGGGAAAACAAGGATTGAAATGAATGTTTTGTTGTTATCGGCATTGGTCTTCTTGGTTCCTAGGGGTAGGCCCTGCATCCTTGATAGGATGTAGTTCCCTGTAGCTCCTGATGGCTTCAGGGGTGCTACACTAGGCCCTTCCTAGTCTGAGGGCCAGTATAGGAGTCCCGGTCCCTTGCTCTCCCCAATCATTGTGAAACACTGGGGTTTATTGAAGTGTTGCACCCCTATAGACAAAAAATAGCCAATGCAAGAATAGAAACAATAAAACTGAGTTTTATTAATGAATGAATAAAAATAAAATTAGTGCAAAGTGCACAATAGGACGGCACAACAAGGGACATATAATAGTATCAAAATTTACAACAATATATATACAAGGCTCCACATGATATACCAAAAACTGTAAAAAAGATAATAGCCAAAAAATAGCATTAAATATAAATAGTATGTCCAAGGTAGTATGTTCTCCCAAATAAAATACACAAAAAGGTGACACTCATATGCAGCACAAGATTGCACATAAAGTATAATATATGTAATAAAAAATGTAATACAATATGTAAAAAATAGTCCCACAAGGTTGACTAAGCTGCAGGACTAAAGTGCAAAAGGATTAAGGTGCATTATAGAGCTATAACCAGATAGACACAGTATCTTGATGTAGATGTGTATCAAGTTCAATAGATGATAGTATGGGGAGCTACCAGGACAGGCACATAGGTAAGAGCAAGTGTTACAGATATGGGGGGGATTGTTTACCTGAGGTCATGTCCCTCTGCCATGCCGAAGCCAAACCAACACGTGTTTCGGCACATGGCCTTCGTCAGGTGCTATCTGGTTATACCTCTATAATGCACTTCCGGCCATGTGATCCTCCGGCAGGTCCTGGAAGCTTACTGCACAGTCCTTACGCCGCCGAGAAGCAAGCGATATCGCTGGATGTGGTGAGTGTGTGTATGCGATCTGTAGTGTGTGTGTGTGTGTGTGTGTGTGTGTGTGTGTGTGTGTGTGATCTGATATGTGTGTATATGTGATCTGATGTGTATGTTCCACCGCAGGACCTTGATGCACTCACCTGCACTCACCTGCTCCCGGTCGGCGTCTGGTGAGTATGATCATAGGGTCTTCTATATTCTTTCTTCTGTCCTTTGGGAGTGCCCGCTGTCTATAATGAAGTGTCCTGCAGTGTCTTTAACTTTTTTACCACTGCATTACACTTCATTATTGACCACGACTAGGTCTTATTTTCAGGGGATGTCTTATATTTAAGCCTCCCTGAAAACTCCTGCTAGGTCTTATTTTCGGGGAGGTATAATTTTTGGGGAAACATGGTAGTTTTGCATCGCAGAAGTTAGCACCTGCAACTGGTTGTTTTATTCAGGTATTCTGGTGGCTTGAACAGGTCAACGTTGGACTGCTAAAAAAAGAAGTGTGTAAAAGAAAAATTATACCAACATGTACAGTTTGTGACTTATATATCCAGGAATAGAGGAAGAAAGTGGCACTTACCATTGCCTTGCATAAAAGTCCACTTTATTGAAAATGGTGCACTAGAATCATGCGGGAGAGGGGCTGGGTGCAGTCACTCAAAGGGACGATGGCCATTTTGTGCAGCCTGCACTTTTACGAGTCCTTGAAGGTAACATGAAACCCCCTCCCACTAAAGAGAAGCACACAGTCCACGTCACTGCCAATGAAAACAATCAGAAGTGCAACATTTGTATACAAAGAAGTTAATCATCAGAAAATTGGAAATGATTACAAAAATACTGTTATATCATTTCTGTCATTTAGACTTAAATTTCCCATTTAATAATAAGTTTGGGTTTAGCTTTCAGTAAAGTCCTGTGTAGGTCTCGTCCTTGAATTGGGAGATTTACCCTTACTAGACCTACAAATTGTAGGGAGTCTGAATTGCCGTTCTGACTATCATGAATGTGATCTATTAGGTGTGGGGAAACTTTGCCCGTGGTTATGGAATTATAGTGTTGTTTGAAACGAACATATGGTTTTGGGAATATAAAACCTTCTACAAGGGCAAAAAACAATGTACACAATGTATTTCATTTTGCAAGAGATTAATTGTTTCACAGAGTGTGAATAGGAACCAGTTTTTATTGGGTTAGTGGTCATGTTCAATTGACAAAAGCAGCAATTTCCACAACGGAAATTGCCAGAGGGGCAGGTTCGATCCAAACAAGTAGGGGGACATGTTAGTCTGTTGTGTGCGCTAGAATGTCTTTTAGATTGTTACTCCTGTGATAAGTGATCAAAGGTTTAAATTTAGTTACTTCTTTGAGGTAAGGATCATTGCATAGAATATGTCACCGTTTTCGGACATTTATGTAAGGCGATAGTGAATGCAGCTTTCTTCCAAATTCCTGGATATATTACCGGACTCTCTTCTGACTACAAGCGTGCACCCCTTACCAGCTTCATTTGCAGTATCTGAAGGGAATCCTTTCTCTGCAGCATCTGACAAGGCATTATATTTTTTGCAATATGCGCAAATGAAATCTCAAACTGTTCAAACTCACTGCCCCTGCAAATTTCATGAAATTCAAGGCTTTTCAGGGGATCAATTCTATCATCTCTAGATGATACAGTTTAATTTTTTGTCTGTTTTTATACATCATAGGTTGTATTTCATCTAATTTTAAGAACTTCTAAGCACCAGATATTTACCATGTCCTGAGAGTGATATGTAAAACCATAAAATTCACAGTGTATTTTTTTTTCTCATGACTGTATATATCAATAACACAACTTTGGAGACTAGTAATATTTCTTTGCAACAGGATCAAGAGTAAAGCATAAAAGCCAATAAAGGATATAGCAGCCAAGAATATAACAATATATGTAATACTTGAACTTTTTTGTAAGAAGATAGCTTATCATTCTTCAATGATTTTACAATAAGGGCACTTCACTACTTCTCATGATGCATCTTGTCCCAATATTATAGCCTCTGGATCCCTGATACTTTAGATCTACTTTACCCAAATTATTACTTAGCACAGCCTACTACTTAGCTTCAATTGTGGCTTACCACTCAAGCAAATCATCAATTTGAAAGTTAACTAAACTTCATTTTTCTATTTTAGCTGCATCACTGCCCTATTTCTCAACATCTCCAGAGTTACCATGGCTCTGGTTTTCCTTGGAAATAGAGATAAGCAAACCTGAGGTTCAAGGTTCAGGCTCAGAACCCGACTTCCAAAAAACAAGGTTCAGGTTCGAGCAAAGGCAAGTACAAACCATTCAAGCGAGCAGCACTGTACTTGGCTAAGAGTGATGCTCAGCCCTGTGCGAGCCAAGAAGAGATGTTCCCAAGTAGAGATGAGCGAACCTGAGGTTTGAGGTTTGAGTTCAGAAACCAATTTTGTGCATAAAGTATTAATATATTCTCTCGAGGACTTGATTTAGAGTATGAGGGTAACACATATCATTTTTTTTACAGTTTTTGTTTGAAGGATATGTACAACTTTAGCTAATAATCCAATGCTTTTAACTGAAAGTTATTTTGAAAAATGAAGGCTCGGTAACATGGACACCAATACTCAGCAGGTGCCTTAGGAGGTCTTGAATGTAACACCACTGATCAGATACTTTAACCGACCTTGCCACTTGAGATGGCACCGCAATGCTTTCTTATCAATGTATCATTAAAGCTTTCAAAAAGTGTAACTATTTGAGTGAGTCTGAGCAGATACATCAATTGGGTTAATGGTGATTTTCTGATGGAAGAATAGATAAATCAATAATTTCAGTACAGACTCAATAACATTTAAGAAAAGGACATTCAAAAAATTTCTGTACATCTTTTGCTGTTTCTGTGTTCATTATTTCTGGTCATTGTCTCTGGAAAGTGCACGGATCACTAAAACATAAAAGGATAATCAGTGCTGAAATAGCTTTAGGGATTGCAGCACAAAAAGGGTGTGGGTCATTCAGTCGTCCAGTAGAGCACTACTACAGTGACCAACATAAACTAAAAATACTAATCTCAATCTTTCATGTACAAAAAACAAGGACCAAACTACTAGGAAGATAGAAAAAGGATGGTTTATTATTAGATGCCGGTATTTGACTAAATGTTTTACAAGACAAATGTTGAGAGTGAATTTGGCAATCTGGAAACTGTTGAATAAGGATATTATATTGCTCTATACGTATGATTATGTATGCAAAATATGGTACAAAAAAACAATGACCAGGACTCCCTAAACAAATGAAGGATTTGTGAATAATAAGAATAAGAATAATTTTTATTTACAGTATATAGCACAATACTTATTCCACAGCACTTTACAATTGAGGGGGGACCTGTACAGACAATATGAGAATATGAGTACTGAACAATAGAGATGAGCCACCCCCTAGAGTTCAAGTTCGGTTCGGTTCATCGAACGGAGCCTCCGTTCGGCGAACGTTCGACGAACCCCTTCGAACCCCATTGAAAACAATGGCAGGCAAACACAAACACATAAAAACACATAAATGTACACATACAGTTAATAAACATTGTCATAACACTTACAGGTCCCCACGACGCATCCTGCACTCTATCTCCCTCCGCTTTTCCTTCCGATAATCGCTGCGTCCTCCCTGTAACCAGCACTGATGATAGGACCTTCCGTGACGTCAAAATAGCATGTGACCAGTCATGTGTGTAAAACTGAGAAAAATTGAAAATTAATTTAAAAACCTTAAAAGCATTCCCCTTGTCTATAGAGATGAGCGAGGCTCTGAAGGCTCCAGTTCGGTTCGGTTCGTCGAACGGAGGCTCCGTTCGAGTTCAGTTCCACGAACCGTTCGACGAACCTCTCGAACCCCATTGAAAACCATGGGAGGCAAACACAAACACATAAAAACACATTATACATGTACACATATAGTTAATAAACATTGTCATAACACTTACAGGTCCCCGCGACGCATCCTGCACTCTGCCTCCCTCCGCTTTTCCTTCTGATAATCGCTGCGTCCTCCCGGTAACCAGCACTGATGATAGGACCTTCCGTGACGTCAAAATAGCAGGTGACCAGTCATGTGTGTATCATCTCATTGGCTACAGACTGGTCACATGGCTAAACATCATGCTAGGTCCTGTCAGTGCATCTCTCCGGTACGCGTATGCTCATTTGAGCATTTCTGTGTACCAGCGAGATGCTTGGACACATCCTTGGCTCCCCGCTCCTGCATGTCAGCGCTCTTTACAGAGTCAGCCCACATGCAAGGACTGGATGCCACAGCTGGTGAAAAACGGAGATCACCGTTGCTATAGTAACCAGCCTGTCAGATTACTTTAGCAACGGTGGCAGCGGTGACGTCACCGCTTACAATCCGCAGCCTCTGGTCACTCACTGAGTGATTAGACTGCACGGGAGCAGCAGCGTCTTCCCCATGCAGTGCTGTCTGATGTAGAAGAGTTGCATGGGTTGAAGGAGAAAGAAGACAGAAGACCAGGATCGTGGAGGGGTGAGAGGGAATAATAAACATGGAGTCTCTAAGTGTGTCTGTGTATTTATTTTTATTAAAGTATTCTTTCTCTGTGGGGTGTCTTTTTTTTAACCCTTTATTGGAGATTCTTAATGGCCGGGTCAAACTTGCCTGACATTAAGAATCTCTGGCTTAATACTAGCTAGTAAAACAAAGCTAGTATTAACCCATTATGACCCAGCAAGCCACCCGGCTTCAGGGCTGCTGGAAGAGTTGGATACAGCGCCAGATGATGGCGCTTCTATTACAGCGCCATTTTCTGGGGCGGCTGCGGACTGCAATTCGCAGCAGAGGGGCCCAGAAACCTCGGGCCAACCTGTACTGCGGATTCTAATCCCCAGCTGCCTAGTTGTACCTGGCTGGACACAAAAATGGGGCGAAGCCCAAGTCGATTTTCTTTTTAATTATTTCATAAAATTCAAGAAATAATTAAAAAAAGGGCTTCCTTATATTTTTAGTTCCCAGGGGGGTACAAATAGGCAGCTGGGGGTTGGGGGCAGCCCGTACCTGCCTTCTGTACCTAGCTAGCATACAAAAATATGGCGAAGCCCACGTCATTTTTTTGGGTGGCAAAAAAATCCTGCATACAGTCCTGGATGGAGTATGCTGAGCCTTGTAGTTCTGCAGCTGCTGTCTGCTCTCCTGCATAGACTAGTGAATTGAGCATGCTGAGCCTTGTAGTTCTGCAGCTGTCTGCTCTCCTCCATACAGACATACAGCAGACAGACAACAGCTGCAGAACTACATACACTAGTGAATGGAGCATGCTGAACCTTGTAGTTCTGCAGCTGCTGTCTGCTCTCCTGCATAGACTAGTGAATTGAGCATGCTGAGCCTTGTAGTTCTGCAGCTGTCTGCTCTCCTCCATACAGACATACAGCAGACAGACAACAGCTGCAGAACTACAGGGCTCAGCATACTCCATCCCGGACTGTATGCAGGAGTTTTTTTGCTCACCAAAAAAATTACGTGGGCTTCGCCATGTTTTTGTATTGCTAGCCTGGTACAGCAGGCAGCTACGGGCTGCCCCCAACCCCCAGCTGCCTATTTGTACCCGGCTAGGAACCAAAAATATAGGAAAGCCCGTTTTTTTTAATTATTTCATGAATTTCATGAAATAATAAAAAAAAAAAAATGACTTGGACTTCGCCCAATTTTTGTGTCCAGCTAGGTACAACTAGGCAGCTGGGGATTGGAATCCACAGCGCAGGGTGCTTAAGCTTTCTGGGCACCCCTGCTGCGAATTGCAGTGCGCAGCCGCTCCAGAAAATGGCGCTTTCATAGAAGCGCCATCTTCTGGCGCTGTATCCAACTCTCTAGCTTCCCTGGTGATGGGTGGCTTACTGGGTAATAATGGGGTTAGGGCTAGCTGTATATTATCAACTGGCCCTAAGCCCGAAATTCATGGTGTCACGCCAATATTAGACATGGCCACCATGAATTTCTAGTACAGATAAAAAAAAACACAACACAGAAAAATATTTTTATTAGAAATAAAACACAACACAATTAGTGACTCCATCTTTATTGAAATAAAGAACCCCCCTCTGCAGTAATCCTGGGTCAAGGGTCCCGCGCTGTCCAATCCGGATCCAATATCATCTGAACGGTTTGCTGGAAGGCAAAGCGATCAGATGATGTGTCAGGTTCAAGGGCCTGAATCACATGACACGGCAGCT
This sequence comes from Anomaloglossus baeobatrachus, assembly GCF_048569485.1. Lineage (NCBI taxonomy): Eukaryota > Metazoa > Chordata > Amphibia > Anura > Aromobatidae > Anomaloglossus > Anomaloglossus baeobatrachus. The sequence goes on along the minus strand of NC_134353.1, from coordinate 229,265,180 downwards.
GATTGTATAAACGGCTTTTATACAATCAGCTGATGCATTAGTGCAAAAAAAAAAAATACACACTTCTGTGCAGACTCCTGTCCGACAGCAGCAGCTAATAGTTTAGCTGGCCGGGCAGTAAAAAGCCGGCCTCACCGCTCGACTTTTAGTGTCAGCTGATTCCGTCAGGTGACCGCATCAGCTGATCATTGCCATGTCTGAGAGAGAGAAAAGAGAGAGAAAAGAAATAGAAAAGAGAGAGAAAAGAGAAGAGAGAAGGAGAGAGAAAAGAGAGAAAAAAGAGAGGGAGAGAGAGAGAAGAGGAGAGAAGAGAGAGAAGAGGAGAGAAGAGGAGAGAAGAGAGAGAAGAGGAGAGAAGAGAGAGAAGAGGAGAGAAGAGGAGAGAAGAGAGAGAAGAGGAGAGAAGAGAGAGAGGAGAGAGAAGAGATAGAGAGAAGAGAGGGAGAAGAGAGAGGAGAGAAAGAGGAGAGAGAAAGAGAGAGAGAACAAGAGAGAGAGAACAAGAAAGAGAAAACGAGAGAGAAAAGAGACAGAGGAGAGAAGAGAAAGAGAAGAGAAAGAGGAGAGAGAGGAGAGAGAGAGAAAGAGAGAAAAAGAGAGAAAATGAGAGAGAGGAGAAAGAGAGAGAGAACAATAGAAAGAGAGAAACAAGAGAGAGAGAACAAGAGAGAGAAGGAGAGAAGAGAGAAAGAAGAGAGAGAGGACAAGAGAGAGAGAAGAGAGAGAAAGGAGAGAGAGGAGAGAGCGAGGAGAGAGAAAGAGAGAAAAAGAGAGATAGAGAACAAGAGAGAGAAAGAGATAGAGAGAGAGAACAAGAGAGAGAGAGAACAAGAGAGAGAGATGAGAGAGAGGACAGAAGAGAGAGAGAAGAGAGAGAGAAGAGAGAGGAGAGAAAGGAAAGAGAGAGGGAAAGAGAAAAAGAGAGAGAAAGAGAGAGAAAGAGACAGAGAGAAAGAGAGAGAGAAAGAGAGAGAGAGAGAACAAGAGAGAGAAAGAGAGAGAGAAAGAGAGCGCTATTGCACCAGGGCACTATCGCACCAGGCGCACATACAGAACAGCAACCCCAGCTCCTACCATCATAAAGCCCTGCTGAGCCAGAGCCCAGAGCAAGCTAGGAACCCCGGCAGCCAGTCCAGCCAAAGTCAGCAACACACCCTGACAAAAGCCCAAATAAAAGAGATCTCAGAGAGCCGCAAGATGCAATACATAGATGACTGGAAGAGTGAATTAGAGAACTCCCAGAAACTCACCCTCTACCGGTCACTGCAGAGGGACTACACTCTGGCCCCATATCCGGAAAGGTTATGCCACCCCAAAGACAGGCAGACCCTGAGCTTGTACAGACTGAGTGCCCACAGCCTAGAGGTGGAAACAAGGTGGCACCGACAGACATACAAGCCGCGGGAGAACAGACTGTGCCAGCACTGCCAGCAGGGGGCTCTGGAGGATGAGGCACATTTCCTGCTGTACTGTGACAAATACTCAGCAGTGAGGGCCTCCCACTGCCAGAAACTTACCACTCATACCCCGGACTTTCCATCCATGGACGAGGAGATGAAACTCTGCCTTCTACTGGGGGAAGAGGAATCAATGGTGGAGATCGCCGCCCAATATGTCACCACATGTCATAAGCTGAGGGGAACATAAGGCCCCTAAATGGACTTTCAGAGCCCAAATTGTGCCCCCAACTCCCCATAACCCTGATCCCCTCACACACCACTTACTGTATTTCTCTTGCTTTGGCAACACTAATTATATTTTGGGACTGCCAATAAAGCATATTTGAATTTGAATTTGAGAGAGAGAGAGAACAAGAGTGAGGGAGAATAAGAGAGAGAGAGCACCGACAGACATACAAGCCGCGGGAGAAAAGACTGTGCTAGCACTGCCAGCAGGGGGCTCTGGAAGACGAGGCACATTTCCTGCTGCACTGTAACAAATACTCAGCAGTAAGAGCCTCCCACTTCCAAATACTTACCACTCATACCCCGGACTTTGCATCCATGGACGAGGAGATGAGACTCTGATTCCTACTGAGGGTAGAAGAATCAATGGTGGAGATCGTCGCCCAATATGTCACCACTTGTCATAAGCTGAGGGGAACATAAGGCCCCTAAAAGGACTTTCAGAGCCAAAATTGTGCCCCTAACTCCCTATAACCCTGATCCCCTCCCACCACACTTACTGTATTTCTCTTGCTTTGGCAATACTAATTGTATTTTGGCCCTGCCAATAAAGCATATTTGAATTTGAATTTGAATTTGAGAGAAAGAGAGAGAAGAGAGAGGAGAGGAGAGAAGAAAGAGAAGAGAGAGAGAAAGAGAGAAAGAGAGAGAAAGAGATAGAGAACAAGAGCGAGAGAGAGAGAACAAGAGAGAGAAGAGAAAGAGGAAAGAAGAGAGAGAAGAGAGAGAAAACAAGAGCGAGAGAGAGAACAAGAGAGAGAACAAGAGAGAGAAGAGAAAGAGGAGAGAAGAGAGAGAAGAGAGAGGAGAGAGAGGAGAGAGAAAAAGAGAGAGAAAGAAAGAGAAAGAGAGAAAGAGAGAGAAAGAGAGAAAGAGCGAGAGAGAGAAAGAGAGAGAAAGAAAGAGAAAGAAAGAGAGAGAGAACAAGAGAGAGAGAGAACAAGAAAGAGAAAACAAGAGAGAGAAATATAGAGAAGAGAGAGAGGAGAGAAGAGAGAGAAGAGACAGGAGAGAGAGAGGAGAGAGAGAGAGAGAAAGAGAAAGAGAGAGAACAAGAGAGAGAAAGAGAGAAAGAGAAAGAGAGAAAGAGAGAGAGAAGAAGAGAGAGAAAGAGAGAGAACAAGAGAGAGAGAACAAGAGAGAGACAACAAGAGAGAGAAAGAGGGAAGAGAGAGATGAGAGAGAGGAGAAAAGAGAGAGAGAAGATAGAGAGAAAGAGAGAAAGAGAGAGAAAGAGAGAGAGAGACAGAAAGAGAGAGAGAGAGAAAGAGAGAGAAAAAGAGAGAGAAAGAGAGAGAGAGAAGAGGGATAGGAGAGAAGAGAGAGAGAAAGAGAGAGAGAGAGAGAGAACAAGACAGAGAAAGAGAGAGAAGAGAGAGAGGAGAGATGAGAGAGAAGAGAGAGAGAAGAGAGAGAGGAGAGAGAGGAGAGAGAGAAATAGATAAAAAGAGAGAGAAAGAGAGAGAAAGAGAGAGAGAAAGAGAGAGAGAGAACAAGAGAGAGAGAGCAAAGCTGGAATCAAGGTCTCATAACGCCCATCTACAAGGATGGAGACTGATATGACCCAGCAAACTACAGAGGGATCTGTGTCAACAGCATTCTGGGAAAACTGTTTAACAGCATCATTAATAAAAGGATTATCGCCTTCCTCACCCAGGGTGACGTCCTCAGCAGAAGACAAGCTGGATTCATGCCAAACCACCGCACCACGGACCACATTTACACCCTGCAAAGCCTCATCAAGACTAGAGATGAGCGAACCGGTCGCGGTTCGGCTCGAGGTTGGTTCGCCGAACGGACCTCCCGTTCGAGTTCGGTTCGTCGAACGTTCGACGAACCGAACTCGAACTGCATAGGAAACAATGGCAGGCAATCACAAACACAGAAAAACACCTAGAAAACACCCTCAAAGGTGTCCTAAAGGTGACAAACAACTCAAACACATTGGAAAGTGACAAGGACATATACTCATGCGAAAACAAAACAGCTGGACAAGGAAAAAGAGGAGGACACACAGATATAGGCATAGCACGCCCTTCTAAAATCATGTAAAACACCGCAAGGTGACTCCAAGCGGAGTCTCCATTTTTTCCAAAAATTGGGCCACACACACACCCACCCCTTCAGTGGCAGCAGTTGTGCCCCAGTTGTACACTTCACAGCTACATTTGCATCAAGCACATTCAAAAATACGCCATTCTTATCCATCCCCAGGATGACACCGGGGTAGGTAGCAAAGTCTTTGCTGACCCATGACTTGTTCATCTTGGCTTCTTTTAAAAACAATGTAAGCAAGGGTTACTCCAAGCGGAGTCTCCCTTTTTTCCAAAAATTGGGCCACACAGACACCCACCCCATCAGTGGCAGCACTTGGGCCCTAGTTGCAAACAGGATGTTTTGATTTGCATCAAGCACATTCAAAAATACGCCATTCTTATCCGTCCCCAGGATGACACCGGGGTAGGTAGCAAAGTCTTTCCTGATCCCAGCTCTGTTCATCTTGGCTTCTTTTAAAAACACATCAAGCAAGGGTTACTCCAAGCGGAGTCTCCCTTTTTTTCCAAAAATTGGGCCACACAGACACCCACCCCATCAGTGGCAGCACTTGGGCCCTAGTTGCAAACAGGATGTTTTGATTTGCATCAATCACATTCAAAAATACCCCATAATTAACCGTCCCCAGGATGACACCGGGGTAGGTAGCAAAGTCTTTGCTGACCCATGACTTGTTCATCTTGGCTTCTTTTAAAAACAATGTAAGCAAGGGTTACTCCAAGCGGAGTCTCCCTTTTTTCCAAAAATTGGGCCACACAGACACCCACCCCATCAGTGGCAGCACTTGGGCCCTAGTTGCAAACAGGATGTTTTGATTTGCATCAAGCACATTCAAAAATACGCCATTCTTATCCATCCCCAGGATGACACCGGGGTAGGTAGCAAAGTCTTTGCTGATCCCAGCTCTGTTCATCTTGGCTTCTTTTAAAAACACAGCAAGCAAGGGTTACTCCAAGCGGAGTCTCCCTTTTTTTCCAAAAATTGGGCCACAGGGACCGTTTAACACATAGCCACTATGTGGCCCCTGAGAAACCAATCACATGGATTCCGGATAAACCGACCGGATGTTTCAGATGTGGGGCATGTGTGGCATGTGACCATATCCAGACGGGTAAAACGTTTAAAAGCACTGTCACAGGCGAATGCCTTGGGGTCAAAGAATTCATAAACTGTAGAACTAAAGGCATCGTGTATCTGGCCACTTGCAACTGTGGTAAACAGTATGTTGGAAAGACCATCAGAGAGTTTCGCCGTCGTGTAGGAGAACACTTTGGCGACATTAGGAACGAACGGGACACCCCGATCTCTAGACACATGAACTCGCAGCATTTTGGAAACAGAGAGGCCATTGTTTTTATGGGAATTATGAAGGTTAAACCGTCTCCAAGAGGGGGCAACCTGGATAGGCTGCTCCTACAAAAGGAAGCGAGAATGATCTTTAAATTAAGGACGTGTCGTCCAGAGGGTCTAAATGACCAGATTAGTTACGGATGTTTCATATAGTGTAAGGATCTTTTTCTTTTTCTTTCTCTCTGGCTGGGGTGGGTTGTTGGTGGTGTGATGGTGTGGGTTGTTCATTGAGCTGGGCATTTGACCAAGATGATTAGCCCCTATTTATATATTTGAGCCCAACCCAGATTCTTTGGGTTCTGCATTATTGGGCTTAAGGGGAGGGTTGGAATTGTATGTACTATCTTGATTTTGGACATGGCAGGAAGGGTGTCCTCTCTTTTTCCTTTCCCCCCCCCCCTTTTCTTCTATTGCAGTGTTTGATCTTTTGACTGTTGGACTCTGTAATACCCCGTTATGAATACTACTGTGAATATACCTCCTGCTCCTTTCCATACTAAGCCCTTTATTAGTTATGGTATCATTTAATCTTATAGAATGTGTGTCTGTATCGGCACATTATGAGAAATGGTACTGTTTACGCTATAACAGCGTCTATACTGTAGGTTTGTTTACGATCATGCACTGCACGTGCGCATCGGAGGCTGCATGTAAGCCCTAGGTATAATGGGCATATCGGCTCGGATGTGACCGCGGGCTGCGCATGCGCGGAAATGTGTGTTTTTAAGGATTCCTGATTTAACAATATTAGGGTTATTTTCACACCCGTGCATGCGCGGCGACGGCATCGCGCATATACGTTGGGCGCTGCATACAAGGCTCTATTTAGATTGAGCATATCAGTTTTGTATGATTGCGCGCCGCGCATGCGCGGAATGTGCGGTTCATGAGGTGGAACGCGGAAGTGTGATCTGAGTATATTACCGCTTCCGGGCATGCGCGGTGAAGATATCGTCAGGCAGCCCTAGTATGCTGCTGAATCACTGATCGAGCATGCGCAGTGGGGGAGCGGATCCATTGATTTTGGATTGATTATGAGGGCTGCTTAAACATGTGGCACGATGGATTGCTGAGGACGCAGCAGGTATGAGGGGGTATATAGCTTGTGGGTCTAACAGCGCACAGCGTCCCACTGGCCATTAGCATACACATGTGCACCACGAACGGGCACTGTGTTGATACACATTTGTACTACGACTGTACTGTGTGTAGTATTGTCCTGCCATTGCAGGCTATACTCTAAGTTCTCCCCTGATGAACTCTCTCTTTGTGGAGAGAGGGAAACGCGTTGGGAGGGTGTATTCGTCAGTAGGGTGAGCATTTCCTGACTTGGGTGCTGCCCTTGTAAGGGCGGAAGCATTATTTTGCAGGGGCACGACAGGGGTAGGGAAATTGTATTTTGATTGTCCCCCCAAAACCCCCCCCTCTTCTTTCTGTGGTCCTGGACTGACCTGCTTCCGCCTGGGATTATCCAGTGGTTTCCGATCTCATCAGAAAAGAACTGGGTGAGATCTTTCTATGTATATAATTTTCTTGCACTGCACCGCACTTTATTGCACTGTGTTTTAAACTAATGATATTAAAAGTTATGTTTTAATTCTAAATCCTCGCTTGCATCTTATCTCCCTTTTTTTCCAAAAATTGGGCCACACAGACACCCACCCCATCAGTGGCAGCACTTGGGCCCTAGTTGCAAACAGGATGTTTTGATTTGCATCAATCACATTCAAAAATACCCCATAATTAACCGTCCCCAGGATGACACCGGGGTAGGTAGCAAAGTCTTTGCTGATCCCAGCTCTGTTCATCTTGGCTTCTTTTAAAAACACATCAAGCAAGGGTTACTCCAAGCGGAGTCTCCCTTTTTTCCAAAAATTGGGCCACACAGACACCCACCCCATCAGTGGCAGCACTTGGGCCCTAGTTGCAAACAGGATGTTTTGATTTGCATCAAGCACATTCCAAATCCACAAGCATTTACTCTCCCCAGGATGACACAGGGGTAGTAAATTCCTTCTGGATCCATGACTTGTTCATTTTGATGAACGTCAGTCTGTCCACATTGTCACTGGACAGACGCGTGCGCTTATCTGTCAGCACACACCCAGCAGCACTGAAGACACGTTCAGAGACAACGCTGGCAGCTGGACACGACAAAATCTCCAAGGCGTAACTGGAGAGCTCTGGCCATTTTTCTATGTTTGAAGCCCAAAAGGACCAAGGCTCCAGTTGCACAGTCATGGCATCGATGTTCATTTGGAGATACTCCTGTATCATCCTCTCCAGCCGTTGAGTATGTGTCAGACTTGTTGTCTCTGGTGGCCTTGCAAAAGAGGGTCTAAAAAAATTATGAAAAGATTCCATAAAATTGCTGTTACCGGCACCAGATACGGTCCTACTGGTACGGGTAGACTGGTGAAGATGACGAGACCGTCCCATGTTTGTCAAGTTACAACTGGGAGATTCCCTCCCTGCACCTGCACGGTTGTTTGGTGGAAAAGCCGAGCTAAGATCGAGTAACAGCTTCTGCTGATACTCCTGCATACGTGCGTCCCTTTCTATGGCTGGAATTATGTCACAAAATTTGGACTTGTACCGGGGATCTAATAGTGTGGCAATCCAGTAGTCATCATCACTTCTAATTTTGACAATACGACTGTCATGTTGGAGGTAGTGCAACAAAAAGGCACTCATGTGTCTTGCGCAGCCATGCGGACCAAGTCCACGCTGTGTTTGTGGCATAGAGGTGCTACCCGTTCTTTCTTCCTCTGACATCTCCCCCCAACCTCTTTCAACTGAAATTTGACCAAGGTCTCCCTCATCCGCTGAGTCTTCCATGTCCATGGACAGTTCGTCCTCCATTTCTTCATGTTCTCCTGCACCTTGCTCAACATTTCGCCTGCTACTATGCGCCCTTGTCGATCCCTGTTCCCCATGGTCCCATGCCTGCTGCGTTGGTGATGATGAACGTCTGGACCTTGGTGATGTTGTTGTCCCTTGCACATATGAATCCTCCTGTAGTTCCTCCCCTTCATGTTGTCCCACCCCCTGACTCCGAATAGTGTTTAGCGTGTGCTCCAGCATGTAAATGACTGGAATCGTCATGCTGATAATGGCATTGTCAGAGCTAAACATATTCGTCGCCATGTCGAAACTGTGCAGAAGGGTGCATAGGTCCTTGATCTGAGACCACTCCATCAGGGTGATCTGCCCCACCTCTGCATCTCGTTGGCCCAGGCTATACGTCATGACGTATTGCACCAGGGCTCTGCGGTGCTGCCACAGTCGCTGTAACATGTGGAGAGTTGAATTCCAGCGTGTCGCCACATCGCATTTCAGGCGATGAACCGGCAGGCCGAAAGACTTCTGTAGCGATGCAAGTCGCTCAGCTGCGGCGCTTGAACGCCGGAAGTGAGCAGACAGTTTTCGTGCCCTGTTCAGAAGGCCATCTAGGCCGGGATAGTGTGTTAAAAATTGCTGCACGACAAGGTTCAACACGTGAGCCATACAAGGTACGTGTGTCACCTTGCCCAGGCGAAGGGCCGCACCCAGGTTTGCAGCATTGTCGCACACGGCCTTACCAGGCTGCAGGTTGAGTGGAGACAACCATTTATTAAACTCGGACCGCAGAGCTGACCACAACTCCTCAGCTGTGTGACTCTTATTACCAAGACATGTCAAGCTAAAGACCGCCTGATGCCGTTGCGCTCGGCTGCCAGCATAGTAATGAGGCGTGCGTGATTCCTTCTGCGCAGTGAGAACGCTGGTGGCCTGACCAGGCAGGCTTGGGGCGGAGGTGGAGGACCCAGATGAGGTGGAGGATGCAGAAGCTGTGGCGGAACTTGGACAGACAGAGGATTGACACACAAGTCGTGGGGACGGCAAGACTTGTGCAGCAGACCCTTCACCATCTATCACCATAGTTACCCAGTGCCCAGTCAGCGACATGTAACGTCCCTGTCCATGCTTACTGGTCCAAGTATCGGTGGTGAAATGCACCCGTTCACACACAGAGTTTCTCAAGGAAGCGGTGATGTTGTGTGCGACATGCTGGTGTAGCGCGGGCACACCTTTCTTAGAGAAGTAGTGGCGACTAGGCATCTGGTACTGGGGCACAGCGACAGACATAAGGTCTCTAAAATCCTGTGTGTCCACTAGGCGGAAAGGCAGCATTTCGGTAGCCAACAGCTTACAGAGGGATAGAGTCAACCTCTTAGCTTTGTCATGGGTCGGAGGAAGTGGCCTTTTATTTGACCACATCTGAGGGACAGAGATCTGGCTGCTGTGTGTAGACGGTGTTGAGTAGGGTGTCCCTGGAAAAATGCAGGTTTGTGAGGAAAGTGCAGGCGGAGACATGATGTTGCCTTCATCCAACGTTGGTGCTATCGATGTCTGAGAGAGCTGTACACACTCACTTGTTTCCCCTTCCAAACCAACTGACGACCTTACAAGCAAACTGCCTGTTGCGGTTACAGTGGTGGAAGTTTTGCGTGGAAAAACAGGTGTGACAGCTGTCCCCACAGTCCTAGAAGATGAAGAGCGCGCGGATGCACTGGAAGGGGCGGGCGGTGGATGGTTCGCTCCGCTAGCCGGCATTGCAGCACGGTGAGCTTCCCACCAGGACTTATGATATTTATTCATGTGACGATTCATGGAAGAAGTTGTCAAACTGCTGAGGTTTTGACCTCTACTAACAGAATCATGACAAATGTTACATATCACATGAGTTGGGCGATCTTTTTCGATGTGAAAAAAGGCCCAGGCTAGGCAAGGCTTAGAGGCCATGCGACCTGTTGATCTACCCCGAATAATGCTCATAGGCAGAGTGGTGGCTGAGGATGCAGTTGTAGACGTGCTACCAGTGCTCCGACTCTGTCCAGGAAGGCGCAAGGTAACTTCGTCGTCGGTTGCATCCTCCTCCACCGCCTCTGTTGACCTCCTCGAGTGCCTGACTGGGGGTTGACAGTAGGTGGGATCTAGAACGTCATCATCAATTGTTGTGTTCGCACTCCCCTCCCCCTCAGACTGAGCCTCTTCTTGCCCTGACCGAATATTTAAGTTGTCATCCCAATCGGGTATCTGCGTCTCATCTTCATCAGTATGTTCCTCATTGTCTATAACCACAGGTGTTACAGTTTGTGACAAAGGGTCAACATTATGCTCAGAAACTTGGTCCTCACGGCCTGAATCTGAGTCACAAAGGTTCTGGGCATCACTGCAGACCATTTCCTGTTCTGTACTCACTGTAGCTTGGGAGCAGACCTCTGATTCCCAGGCTATAGTGTGACTGAACAGCTCTGCAGACTCAGCCATCTCAGTTCCACCATACTGTGCAGGGCTGATGGAGACTTCAGAGCTGGGAGAAATCAAGTGTGATTGGGATGACAACTCAGAGGAATGGTGTTTTTTGGATGCGGTACTTGAAGTGGCTGAGAGGGCACTTGTTGGACCACTTGAGATCCATTCAAGCATTTTCCTTTTTTGCCCATCATCTACCTTTGTTCCTCTTGTTCGTGTCCGTAAAAAAGGGAGCACATCGGATTGTCCACAATAAGTAGTAGACATCTTACTTTTGCTAGTAGATGGTCTATCTTCAGCAGATGATAATGGAGCTTTGGCACCTTCCCCACTGACAAAACCTTTTTTGCCTTTTCCACCACGCCTCTTCCCCTTTCCACCAGCATCTGTCATTTTGCCACTCATGTTGATTGCGACAAGATTGTGGACTGAAAATGTGGTAGTAAAAATTGAGAGGTGGTGAAGATTGCAGTGGTGGTCTAGCTTTATTAACAGCAGAATAATAAAGAATAAATATCCCTGACAATGTAACTTAGTTATAATTCGTTGGAGTGTGCAACGCAGGCAGACGTGCTGCAAATGTCTTGGCACTAGTGGGACTATAGCAAAGTCCAATAGCCACGTATAGGATGCCACTAGGTACACTGAGTGTGTGCTAGTATAATGGCTTAGTTATAATTAGTTGGAGTGTGCAACGCAGGCAGACGTGCTGCAAATGTCTTGGCACTAGTGGGACTATAGCAAAGTCCAATAGCCACGTATAGGATGCCACTAGGTACACTGAGTGTGTGCTAGTATAATGGCTTAGTTATAATTAGTTGGAGTGTGCAACGCAGGCAGACGTGCTGCAAATGTCTTGGCACTAGTGGGACTATAGCAAAGTCCAATAGCCACGTATAGGATGCCACTAGGTACACTGAGTGTGTGCTAGTATAATGGCTTAGTTATAATTAGTTGGAGTGTGCAACGCAGGCAGACGTGCTGCAAATGTCTTGGCACTAGTGGGACTATAGCAAAGTCCAATAGCCACGTATAGGATGCCACTAGGTACACTGAGTGTGTGCTAGTATAATGGCTTAGTTATAATTAGTTGGAGTGTGCAACGCAGGCAGACGTGCTGCAAATGTCTTGGCACTAGTGGGACTATAGCAAAGTCCAATAGCCACGTATAGGATGCCACTAGGTACACTGAGTGTGTGCTAGTATAATGGCTTAGTTATAATTAGTTGGAGTGTGCAACGCAGGCAGACGTGCTGCAAATGTCTTGGCACTAGTGGGACTATAGCAAAGTCCAATATCCACGTATAGGATGCCACTAGGTTCACTGAGTGTGTGCTAGTATAATGGCTTAGTTATAATTAGTTGGAGTGTGCAACGCAGGCAGATGCGCTCTGCAAATGTCTTGGCACTAGTAGGACTATAGCAAAGTCCAATAGCCACGTATAGGATGCCACTAGGTACACTGAGTGTGTGCTAGTATAATGGATTAGTTATAATTAGTTGGAGTGTGCAACGCAGGCAGACGTGCTGCAAATGTCTTGGCACTAGTGGGACTATAGCAAAGTCCAATAGCCACGTATAGGATGCCACTAGGTACACTGAGTGTGTGCTAGTATAATGGCTTAGTTATAATTAGTTGGAGTGTGCAACGCAGGCAGACGTGCTGCAAATGTCTTGGCACTAGTGGGACTATAGCAAAGTCCAATAGCCACGTATAGGATGCCACTAGGTACACTGAGTGTGTGCTAGTATAATGGCTTAGTTATAATTAGTTGGAGTGTGCAACGCAGGCAGACGTGCTGCAAATGTCTTGGCACTAGTGGGACTATAGCAAAGTCCAATAGCCACGTATAGGATGCCACTAGGTACACTGAGTGTGTGCTAGTATAATGGCTTAGTTATAATTAGTTGGAGTGTGCAACGCAGGCAGACGTGCTGCAAATGTCTTGGCACTAGTGGGACTATAGCAAAGTCCAATAGCCACGTATAGGATGCCACTAGGTACACTGAGTGTGTGCTAGTATAATGGCTTAGTTATAATTAGTTGGAGTGTGCAACGCAGGCAGACGTGCTGCAAATGTCTTGGCACTAGTGGGACTATAGCAAAGTCCAATAGCCACGTATAGGATGCCACTAGGTACACTGAGTGTGTGCTAGTATAATGGCTTAGTTATAATTAGTTGGAGTGTGCAACGCAGGCAGACGTGCTGCAAATGTCTTGGCACTAGTGGGACTATAGCAAAGTCCAATAGCCACGTATAGGATGCCACTAGGTACACTGAGTGTGTGCTAGTATAATGGCTTAGTTATAATTAGTTGGAGTGTGCAACGCAGGCAGACGTGCTGCAAATGTCTTGGCACTAGTGGGACTATAGCAAAGTCCAATAGCCACGTATAGGATGCCACTAGGTACACTGAGTGTGTGCTAGTATAATGGCTTAGTTATAATTAGTTGGAGTGTGCAACGCAGGCAGACGTGCTGCAAATGTCTTGGCACTAGTGGGACTATAGCAAAGTCCAATAGCCACGTATAGGATGCCACTAGGTACACTGAGTGTGTGCTAGTATAATGGCTTAGTTATAATTAGTTGGAGTGTGCAACGCAGGCAGACGTGCTGCAAATGTCTTGGCACTAGTGGGACTATAGCAAAGTCCAATAGCCACGTATAGGATGCCACTAGGTACACTGAGTGTGTGCTAGTATAATGGCTTAGTTATAATTAGTTGGAGTGTGCAACGCAGGCAGACGTGCTGCAAATGTCTTGGCACTAGTGGGACTATAGCAAAGTCCAATAGCCACGTATAGGATGCCACTAGGTACACTGAGTGTGTGCTAGTATAATGGCTTAGTTATAATTAGTTGGAGTGTGCAACGCAGGAAGACGTGCTGCAAATGTCTTGGCACTAGTGGGACTATAGCAAAGTCCAATAGCCACGTATAGGATGCCACTAGGTACACTGAGTGTGTGCTAGTATAATGGCTTAGTTATAATTAGTTGGAGTGTGCAACGCAGGCAGACGTGCTGCAAATGTCTTGGCACTAGTGGGACTATAGCAAAGTCCAATAGCCACGTATAGGATGCCACTAGGTACACTGAGTGTGTGCTAGTATAATGGCTTAGTTATAATTAGTTGGAGTGTGCAACGCAGGCAGACGTGCTGCAAATGTCTTGGCACTAGTGGGACTATAGTAAAGTCCAATAGCCACGTATAGGATGCCACTAGGTACACTGAGTGTGTGCTAGTATAATGGCTTAGTTATAATTAGTTGGAGTGTGCAACGCAGGCAGACGTGCTGCAAATGTCTTGGCACTAGTGGGACTATAGCAAAGTCCAATAGCCACGTATAGGATGCCACTAGGTACACTGAGTGTGTGCTAGTATAATGGCTTAGTTATAATTAGTTGGAGTGTGCAACGCAGGCAGACGTGCTGCAAATGTCTTGGCACTAGTGGGACTATAGCAAAGTCCAATAGCCACGTATAGGATGCCACTAGGTACACTGAGTGTGTGCTAGTATAATGGCTTAGTTATAATTAGTTGGAGTGTGCAACGCAGGCAGACGTGCTGCAAATGTCTTGGCACTAGTGGGACTATAGCAAAGTCCAATAGCCACGTATAGGATGCCACTAGGTTCACTGAGTGTGTGCTAGTATAATGGCTTAGTTATAATTAGTTGGAGTGTGCAACGCAGGCAGATGCGCTCTGCAAATGTCTTGGCACTAGTAGGACTATAGCAAAGTCCAATAGCCACGTATAGGATGCCACTAAAAAACACTTAGTGTGTGCAAGTATAATGGCTTAGTTATAATTAGTTGGAGTGTGCAACGCAGGCAGATGCGCTCTGCAAATGTCTTGGCACTAGTGGGACTATAGCAAAGTCCAATAGCCACGTATAGGATGCCACTAGGTACACTGAGTGTTTGCTAGTAAAATTGCTTAGTTTAAAAAAGTTGTAGTGTGCAATGCAGGCAGACGTGCTCTGCAAATGTCTTTGCACTAGTGGGACTATAGCAAAGTCCAATAGTCACGTATAGGATGCCACTAGGTACACTGAGTGTTTGCTAGTAAAATTGCTTAGTTTAAAAAACTTGGAGTGTGCAATGCAGGCAGATGTGCTCTGCTAATGTCTTTGCACTAGTGGGACTATAGCAAAGTCCAATAGCCACGTATAGGATGCCACTAGGTACACTGAGTGTGTGCTAGTATAATGGCTTAGTTATAATTCGTTGGAGTGTGCAACGCAGGCAGATGCGCTCTGCAAATGTCTTGGCACTAGTGGGACTATAGCAAAGTCCAATAGCCACGTATAGGATGCCACTAGGTACACTGAGTGTTTGCTAGTAAAATTGCTTAGTTTAAAAAAGTTGTAGTGTGCAATGCAGGCAGACGTGCTCTGCAAATGTCTTTGCACTAGTGGGACTATAGCAAAGTCCAATAGCCACGTATAGGATGCCACTAGGTACACTGAATGTTTGCTAGTATAATGGCTTACTTAGAATGAGTTGGAGTGTGCAGAGGACAAGAGGGTACAGTGGCAGGATTGTGGTGCTCTGGGTAGAGGAATGGAAGCCTGCCTTTCTATTCCCTCCTAATGGTGAAATGCAGGGAGGAAATCCCTGACCTGGGCTACACAGACGCTGTTGCTGTTTGCAGGACCTGTCACTTATGGCTCTCTGACCCTGCCGCTTTGAGCCCTTAAAAGGACTGCTAGAATGTGCTCTCCCTAAGCTGTCTAACGCTGTGTATGCAGCGCATACAGCTGTATCGGCTATAGGACTCAGGAGGACGGAGCTGCGACACTGATGTCTGACACCAAAGACGCAGAAGGCAGATAATGGCGTTCGTGAAGAAAATGTCCGGTTTTATAATGCAGGGACATGTGACATGCAGATCCTATCACACATGCCGTTGCTTCTCTGGCTCAAAGTCCACTTAGGTGTGTGTGTGTCTGTGATTGGCTGACATGCTGGCCCGCCCCACAAGACGCGCGCGCTTAGGGAAGGAAGACAAGAAAAAAAAAAAAAAATGGCGATCGCCATTATAGAAACAGCAGTGATCTGAAGGCGCTGTTCACGCACACTATACACTGAAATGTGATAATAGTTTGATTCACAGAGTGACTTACACTATTACAGCAGAAACCAAGCTAGGATTTAGCTGTTTTTTGGCTGCTAGAACCGTTCTCGAACGTTTCTAGAACTATCGAGCTTTTGCAAAAAGCTCGAGTTCTAGTTCGATCTAGAACATGCCCCAAAATCACTCGAGCCGCGAACTGGAGAACCACGAACCACGAACCGCGCTCAACTCTAATCAAGAGCCACATCCACGACAAAAAACAGGGGAAAATATTTGCATGTTTCGTGGACTTCAAAAAGGCCTTTGACTCAGTGTGGCATCCAGGCCTGTTCCTGAAACTCCTGGAGAGCGGAATAGGTGGCAGGACCTACGACGTGATCAAGAGCTCATACACTGAGAACCGGTGCAGCATGAAGGTGAACGGAAAGAGGACGGCTTTCTTCCGACAGGGCCGTGGGGTCAGACAGGGCTGCAGCCTGAGTCCAACTCTATTCAACATCTATATAAATGGACTAGCAACAGCTCTAGAGTCCTCCCCCACTCCAGGCCTCAGTCTGCATGACCGAGAGGTGAAGTTCCTGCTGTACGCAGATGACCTCCTGCTACTCTCCCCAACTGAAAGAGGCCTCCAAGATAGCCTGGCAGTACTGGAAACATTCAGCACCACATGGGCGCTTCCCATCAACCAAAAGAAGACCAAAGTCATGGTGTTTCAGAAGAGGAACCAGAACAAAATAAACACTCCCTCCTTCACATTAAATGGCTCCACGCTGGAGAACACCAGCAGCTACACCTACCTCGGTCTGGAGCTAAGCAATAACGGGAGCCTCAAGCAAGCAGCAGAAGCCCTGAAAGGAAAAGCATGCAGAACCTTCTATGCCATCAGAAGACAACTGTACCACCTCAAACCACCTGTGAGAGTCTGGCTCAAGATATTTGACAGCGTCATCACCCCTATACTGCTATATGGCAGCGAGGTATGGGGCCCAGTGACCTACCCAGACCACACAAAGTGGGATTCCAGCCCTACCGAAGTCTTCCACATGGAGTTCTGTAAATATCTCCTCCAAGTCCATCGCAGCACCTCAAACATAGCCTGTAGGGCAGAGCTGGGCCGATTCCCCTTATGGTTCACTATACACAAGAGGGCGCTATCACACCAGGCACACACACAGAACAGCAACCCCAGCTCCTACCATCATAAAGCCCTGCTGAGCCGGAGCCCAGAGCAAGCCAGGAACCCCGGCAGCCAGTCCAGCCAAAGTCAGCAACACCCCCTGACAAAAGCCCAAATAAAAGAGATCTCAGAGAGCTGCAAGATGCAATACATAGAGGACTGGAAGAGTGAATTAGAGAACTCCCAGAAACTCACCATCTACCGGTCACTGCGGAGGGACTACACTCTGGCCCCATATCTGGAAAGGCTACGCCACCCCAAAGACAGGCAGACCCTGAGCCTGTACAGACTGAGTGCCCACAGCCTAGAGGTGGAAACAGGGCGGCACCGACAGACATACAAGCCGCGAGAGAACAGACTGTGCCAGCACTGCCAGCAGGGGGCTCTGGAGGACGAGACGCATTTCCTACTGCACTGTGACAAATACTCAGCAGTGAGGGGCTCCCACTTCCAGAAATTTACCACCCATAGCCCGGGCTTTCCATCCATGGATGAGGACATGAAACTCCGCTTCCTACTGGGGGAAGAGGAATCAATGGTGGAGATCGCCGCCCAATATGTCACCACATGTCATAAGCTGAGGGGAACCTAAGACCCCTAAATGGACTGTCAGAGCCCAAATTGTGCCCCCCAACTCCCCATAACCCTGATCCCCTCCCACCACACTTACTGTATTTCTCTTGCTTTGGCAACACTAATTGTATTTTGGTCCTGCCAATAAAGCATATTTGAATTTGAATTTGAATTTGAATTTGAGAGGAGAGAGCAATGCAGCCTCATTCCGTGAACTGCTCCGATTTTAGAGGTGTGGCCCGCGCCTCACAGCTGTTGTCCGGCTCCTCCCCTCAGTGCATAATTAAATTAAATTAAATTATAAATAAATAATAATTATAATTTAAAATGAATTAAATTATTTACTGGGGCAGCCAGGACTTGAACTCGTGAACTAATGCTTCTTAGGCAGTAGCTCTATCCTTTGAGCCACTGCCTCTAATGGGAAACATAGGCAGATTTGGTAATCTTGATATCTGCATTGCAGAGTGAAGTCTCCAGTGACAGCGCGGCTCACTTCAGGTGCTGTGTGGAGAGGACACAGATCGCTCGTGTTCTACGGGGCTCCCTGTCATCTTCATGTAGCAGAGCTGACACTGTCGTGTGGATTACTTCGGACCTGGATTGTTGTTTGGTGATTAATAAAGAGGTAAATGAGGTTTTTTTTGTCTCTTACTCCAAATTAAGGATTTTTCGCTCTGTGTGATTCTTTACTTTCACTTACATGTTAATCAAGGAAGGTGTCTCGGGGAGATGCTTGTCATGATTAACCCCGTTATTACCCCGATTGCCACCGCACCAGGGCAATTCGGGATGAGCTGGGTAGAGTCCCGGGACTGCTGCATCTAATGGATGCGGCAATTCTGTGCGGCTGCGGGTGATATTGTTAGGGTGGTGGGCTCCCCATAACGTGATGCTCCCCATCCTGACAATACCAGCCTCCAGCCGCGTGGCTTTATCCTGGCTGGTATCAAAATTGGGGGGGACCGCATTTTTTTTCATTATTTATTTATTTTACTGCACGATATAGACCCGCCCGCTGGCGGCTGTGATTGGTTGCAGTGAGACAGCTGTCACTCATCGTGGGGGCATGTGTGACAGCAACCAATCATGGGCGCTGGTGGGCGGAGAAGGCACGGAACACCTGATTGAATAATGAAGCGGCAGCCATTTTCAAAAGAGGAAAAGCCACTGGAGATTTGTGACAGCCGTGCAGCAAGGCGCCCGTGATCGGTGAGTAGGAAAGAGAGAGGGATTGTGCTGGGGACGCAAGACGCATGCAGATATACAACGTGCGCACATTCTTACTGTGAAAAGTCACGCTTTTGATGATCGAACCGTTCTCGAACGTAACTCGAACTGCCGAACTTTGAGCAAAACGTTCGAGATCGTCGAACGACTCGAACACCCCCCAAAATCACTTGAACATGAAATTGACGAACCGTTCAACTCGAACATCGCTTATCTCTACTGAGCAACAAAATTCAACAGATACCAAGAGGAGTAAGGGCCCTGCTCAGAAGCTTACATTCTATGAGTAAATGGGAAGACTCAAAAGGTAAATTGGAAGGAAAAAAAGCTTGTCATGTATGGTATGGTCCAGCAATCAAAATAATAGGGGGTTCAAATCCAGCTGCGTGGACCAGCCAGTGTTAGACAGTAGATATGAGCGAACCTGAGGCAAAGTGTTCGGTGTCTGTACCGAGCAAAGGCTTTAAAAAAACAGAGTTTGGGTTTGGAGTTCAGGTGCTTTATATATGCAGACCACTCACTCAAGTAGCATTGTGCTCAGCTATGCTTGGTGTTCAGCTCTGCGCGAGCCTCTTACAGTGTTTAAATGGCTCCCACTGAGGCACTGGTAACAACAGCATGGCCGGATGTATTGTGCACCAGACAAAAAAAAATTTGGAAAAAAGCCCACCCCACCGTGAAATGCTTTGTTTGTGGCTGGCAGCATGTGGTTGGAGACCAGAACTAGCAATCAGTGACTTGAAAAAAAATTCAGGTCAAGTCCAGGTCCCAATCCAAACTTTTTCCAAAGTCCAAACTTCCATGAGTTCGCTCATCAATATTAGACACTTTTTTCAAGGGCAATTGGAAGCTTTTTAATATTGCAATTTGTGTAAAATAAATTTGACGGAAGCCAAATTTTATGGACGAATTTGATGAATTTTTGAATTTCAAATATGCGATTGTCTTTAGTAATTTGAGCAAATAAGTCTAATACCACTTATGAGGGTGCAAAAAAATGTGCTCCAGCCCAATACTGCTTGGATTCTTAGGCCAGAGTCACATTTGAGAGGGACTCGCGTGAGTCTTGCATCGCATCACCCGGCATGGCTTGATGCTCTTCCGGACATGAGGGTGCAGCTGCATGGAAATACATGCAGCCGACCCCCTCCTGTCAGGAGAGTGTGTGGTCGTGCCGGGTGATGCAATGTGAGACTCATGAGAGTCCCTGGCAAGTGTGATTCTAGCCTTACTTAGATTATAGTGAGAATTTCGTGACACTTGTCTCCTTACTTGTCCTCTCTGCAACTATACAAACTGGGTATCAAGGGCATGTTTTATCCGAGCAGATTTCATTCATTATCGCAACTGAGTTAGAAAGAAATGCAGCTGTACATATTTGAGACAAATGACCTTTTTAGCCTACAGCAATTATGGATCATCTGCCCTTGTCGTAGCCATAGAAGAATAATACGTGGATTGCAAATATATACCTATCCACTACCAAATAAAATTATATCAAGAATGCTTCTTTTTTACAACATTGTCCGAGCTCTAGAGTGAGCTACATCATGCATTCAGATGCTCCAAAATCATTTGTAATTCATTCCTTATGATTCTCAAGCTGTCTGCCTTATTAATCCTGGGGAAGCAATTAACCCATCCCTTGCCAAAAAGACCTTCAACACAAGTGTTTCTCCTTGAGGTGCTATTAATCCTCTTTATAGGTTAACTAATTGGCAGTCACTTCTTTTCTGTGTGAGAAGTATAATGGCAAGCTGGCAGACTACATCGGTTTGTTTCAGCCCGTTCATCTTTGTGTTTATTAACATATATCTCTGTGTGCTCATTATAAAAAAAGTCCTGAGTAGACTGGGTAACACAAAAGACAGGACATATTCATTATACTTATTTATATAAACTGGCTGTGTATCAGATAATGAAACTAATAACTTGGAATAGCTGATAGCATTGTGTGCTGCTTAATATAAGTCCAAAAGAAAATACAGCCATAATTATATGTGTGATGTAATGATATCATTAATATCCTATCTTCAATTTTATCTTTGTACCATTCCTAATTAATTATTATTTGATCCTTAGTCTCCAACCACTGGTTTTGGAAAAATATACAAAAGACAAAGAAGCACAGACATTGACCTAATTCCAAACACAAAGCGCTCTCTTTTACATATCCTGTACTGATAGCGCTGTCATCAAAAGCTTTGAAATGAAAGTTGGTTTATTTAATTTTTTCATGTCTGGCCATGTTTTCAACAAAAAAAGAAAACTAACAAACAATTTAAATAGATTTTGAAATGGATTAGAAACCTTTTTTTCTAAGGATATTTAATCTGCATAGTAAAACATGTTAGAATTAAAAAGCACAAGTCACATAGAGTAAACAAGTATCAGCCGAAACATTAAAACCACCTGTCTTAGGCTTCTGCCACACTCACGTGTAAAAAACGTACGTTTGCTGTAGTCCGTTTTTTGTGTCCGTGTTCCGTATTTGCTGTCCGTTTTTCCCCTCCGTGTAGTGTCCGTATGCATATCGTGTGTCATACGTGTGTACGTGTGTGCGTTTTCCTGTGCGTGAAATACGTCAGTGTGTGTTCCGTGTGCAGTCCGTTTTTTGTGCGTGTTTAACATGTTTCACACATTGAGATAATGGTGATTACTTGGAATTAAATGACACATAGGTGTATGTGATTAGGACATAAATATAAGTTAACTATAAACTGTTTCCTGCTTGTATTCTGCCTTGGAGCACCTATGTGTTGAGACAAAATTGTCGCAATGCCATTATCCACGGAGGCCTTAGTGTTTTTATGTTGGATTATATCTCGTCGTTTTGGCGTTAGACGCCACATGTTGCAATCTGATAATGTAAGAAGAACCAGATTGTGGGTGCATCCACTAATGATGATGCGGCCTATGCATGGTCATTTCCATACTTTATTTTTTGAGTTACGGAATTTCCCAGATAAGTTTTTTTCATACTGCCGTTTGTCAGTTGAGAGTTTTGATTACTTACTAAATATAAGAGAAAAATTGCATGAAAAATACCCTGACTATAAATAAATAAATTGCAAGTGCTTAATAACAGGGTACTTAGTGTATACATTTTTGCAAAAAGGTAAAAAGCTGTCTCACCTCGTCACGGTGTACCCATCTGAGACAGTCCCTAACCTACTGAAGTTAAAAACATTATCCATACCTGACTAGTGTCATGTCAAACTCCAATATGGATGGTGGCAAGTGGTCAGCTGTGTCCCAGATTAAATACACAGTGAAGTGAGACGCAATTAGTTGTTCAGTCTCAGTATTAGGAGGGCTGCGCCCCCAACTTGCAAAAAAGCAAGATAACATACAAAAACACAAAAAACCTGAGCTGAAACAATGTTCAGTAAACATGCAACATTAAGCATGTGAATTGCAGCCTTAAGACTAGAAAAAAACCAAAGAGAAAAATTGCATGAAAAATACCCTGACTATAAATAAATAAATTGCAAGTGCTTAATAACAGGGTACTTAGTGTATACATTTTTGCAAAAAGGTAAAAAGCTGTCTCACCTCGTCACGGTGTACCCATCTGAGACAGTCCCTAACCTACTGAAGTTAAAAACATTATCCATACCTGACTAGTGTCATGTCAAACTCCAATATGGATGGTGGCAAGTGGTCAGCTGTGTCCCAGATTAAATACACAGTGAAGTGAGACGCAATTAGTTGTTCAGTCTCAGTATTAGGAGGGCTGCGCCCCCAACTTGCAAAAAAGCAAGATAACATACAAAAACACAAAAAACCTGAGCTGAAACAATGTTCAGTAAACATGCAACATTAAGCATGTGAATTGCAGCCTTAAGACTAGAAAAAAACCAAAGAGAAAAATTGCATGAAAAATACCCTGACTATAAATAAATAAATTGCAAGTGCTTAATAACAGGGTACTTAGTGTATACATTTTTGCAAAAAGGTAAAAAGCTGTCTCACCTCGTCACGGTGTACCCATCTGAGACAGTCCCTAACCTACTGAAGTTAAAAACATTATCCATACCTGACTAGTGTCATGTCAAACTCCAATATGGATGGTGGCAAGTGGTCAGCTGTGTCCCAGATTAAATACACAGTGAAGTGAGACGCAATTAGTTGTTCAGTCTCAGTATTAGGAGGGCTGCGCCCCCAACTTGCAAAAAAGCAAGATAACATACAAAAACACAAAAAACCTGAGCTGAAACAATGTTCAGTAAACATGCAACATTAAGCATGTGAATTGCAGCCTTAAGACTAGAAAAAAACCAAAGAGAAAAATTGCATGAAAAATACCCTGACTATAAATAAATAAATTGCAAGTGCTTAATAACAGGGTACTTAGTGTATACATTTTTGCAAAAAGGTAAAAAGCTGTCTCACCTCGTCACGGTGTACCCATCTGAGACAGTCCCTAACCTACTGAAGTTAAAAACATTATCCATACCTGACTAGTGTCATGTCAAACTCCAATATGGATGGTGGCAAGTGGTCAGCTGTGTCCCAGATTAAATACACAGTGAAGTGAGACGCAATTAGTTGTTCAGTCTCAGTATTAGGAGGGCTCACTTCACTGTGTATTTAATCTGGGACACAGCTGACCACTTGCCACCATCCATATTGGAGTTTGACATGACACTAGTCAGGTATGGATAATGTTTTTAACTTCAGTAGGTTAGGGACTGTCTCAGATGGGTACACCGTGACGAGGTGAGACAGCTTTTTACCTTTTTGCAAAAATGTATACACTAAGTACCCTGTTATTAAGCACTTGCAATTTATTTATTTATAGTCAGGGTATTTTTCATGCAATTTTTCTCTTTGGTTTTTTTTCTAGTCTTAAGGCTGCAATTCACATGCTTAATGTTGCATGTTTACTGAACATTGTTTCAGCTCAGGTTTTTTGTGTTTTTGTATGTTATCTTGCTTTTTTGCAAGTTGGGGGCGCAGCCCTCCTAATACTGAGACTGAACAACTAATTGCGTCTCACTTCACTGTGTATTTAATCTGGGACACAGCTGACCACTTGCCACCATCCATATTGGAGTTTGACATGACACAAGTCAGGTATTGATAATGTTTTTAACTTCAGTAGGTTAGGGACTGTCTCAGATGGGTACACCGTGACGAGGTGAGACAGCTTTTTACAAAAATGTATACACTAAATACCCTGTTATTAAGCACTTGCAATTTATTTATTTATAGTCAGGGTATTTTTCATGCAATTTTTCTCTTTGGTTTTTTTCTAGTCTTAAGGCTGCAATTCACATGCTTAATGTTGCATGTTTACTGAACATTGTTTCAGCTCAGGTTTTTTGTGTTTTTTTACTTACTAAATATTTTACGACCTCATTTGCAACATCAGGACACTTGGATGCGGCTTTCCATTTCCCCAGAGGAGAGATTTATGGTGACTCTGAGGTATTTGTTAATTTTTTAAACATTTTTGTAAATGTTTTATGTTTCACATTGAAATGTGTAATTGATCTTTCTTGATCTAATCTCTGTTTTGAATCAATGTTTTTGTTTTTTTGATTGCTTTTATTTAAAATAACATATTGTTAATTGTAAATCATTGTTTGTCTTGTTTTCATAGATTGTTGGCGACTGGTCAATCTTTTAGTGCTTTACATTTTGATTTTTTGTTGGGGAGATCAACCATTGCCGTTATAGTACGTCACACATGCGACATGATATGGCAACATTTAAAAGACCAAATGATGCCTCAGCCAAACAGAGAAGATTGGTTGAAAATCTCTAAGGGCTTCAAGG
Source organism: Anomaloglossus baeobatrachus (assembly GCF_048569485.1). Classification (NCBI taxonomy): domain Eukaryota; kingdom Metazoa; phylum Chordata; class Amphibia; order Anura; family Aromobatidae; genus Anomaloglossus; species Anomaloglossus baeobatrachus. The sequence goes on along the minus strand of NC_134353.1, from coordinate 229,240,949 downwards.
ACTCTGTGGACTTTCCTAACTGCATAGGAGCTTTGGATGGCAAGCATTTCAGAGTTAAAAAACCACCAAACTCTGGTTCACGTTATTTCAATTTTCATAAGTTTTTTTCCGTTGTTATTTTGGCATTGGTTGACACAGAATACCGTTTTATTTATGCTGACATTGGGGCCTATGGTAGTGCCTCAGATGCCCGTATTTTCCGTTCATCAAGATTAGCCCAACGCCTGCAAGAAAATGCATTATTGATCCCCCCACCAGTTGCCCTACCTGGTACATCTGGTCCGTTGGCACCATATGTCATGGTAGCAGATGCAGGATTTGCATTATCCAAACATGTTATGCGACCATATCCAAGGAGATCCATTGATGACAGGAAACAGTACTTTAATAACCGGCTAACTAAAGCAAGACGTTATGTGGAGTGTGCATTTGGTATTTTAGCTAACAAATGGCGCATTTATCACACAACTATTCAGTTGCAGCCAAACTTTGTCACATCTGTCCTCAAGGCTACCATAGTGCTTCACAATTTCTGTCGGATACATGAAGGAGGAACTTACGTGGATGATGAATTTCAGATAAACCATGTTGTTAATCCAACAGGTGAACCTATGTCTCATAATTCCGTGACATCTGGTTTACAAATTAGAAATTTATTTACTGATTACTTTAATTGTTTTGATGATAATAATAATATTGATGTTTGTTAAGATTGTTATGGGTTTATTTCGATAAAAATTTATTATTTTCTCTTATACGAAAATGTTTAATTTTTTTGAAACATCTAAGAGCTTAAAGCTTACTTGTATTAAAGTGAAAATGCGTTAATCACCAACTGACATTTCTGTTAACAACATGGATTTCTGAATGTTGTATGTATGTGTTTGTACATTTCTGTGTTAGTATCCAGATTTTTTGTTAGTTTAAACTTACAAAATTAATAATGTTAAACGTCTATGGAAAAAATGCAATATTATTTATAAATTTAAATAATAAACATGATAGTTTTTTTCTAAAACATAATTTTTTATTAATAATATGCCTATTATTCCATAAAGTAATGGTGTTATTTTTTCACATCAAAATAAAAAATGAAATTCTTGTTCATCTTCTGTACAATTTAACAAAATTTGAATTTTTTTAGTATTTTTTCTAAATTTTAAAATATACTTTACTTACAATAGTACATTTTATAAAATGTGTGCATTGCTTACAATGTTGTTAAATTGTCGACCAATTAAGTTGGTCTCATGTTGGACATTGACATAGACATAATAATTGAAAACTGTGTTTTGAGAATATAAGAACTAATCTACCCATCAAATTGGTTGGGTACAAATGTGTTCCTAAAATAAAAAACATATCCATGGCATCAAACATATATGTGATCCGTCACAAACTATAATCACACATGCCTTTTTTTTTTTTTTATTACTCAGAGTTTACACATTTTTGGAAATCCCTTTTTTTTTTTTTTTTACACATTCATCATATTTGTTGTTTGAATGTAAAGATTACCAAAAATGTGTTTCATAAGTCAACAAGATCTTCTAGTGAAGTAACCTGAGTGTTGCTGAGTATGTTGTTTTGTGTGGCCTCAGAAATAGTATTTTCAGGAATGGAAGCAGTTGTTTGCTGAACAACATTCCTATTACTAACTACAGTAGTGTGTGGAACAGTCTGTTGCATGCTTGTTTGGCCCAACACATTGCCTGTTGTTGAGTACACCTGTGGATCTACATGGGTAATTGGGTATTGTGTGTGTGTATGTTGTTGACCTTGAGGATAGTTGACTGATGTTTGTAAGTGTGGTGTAGGTAACATAGTAGAGATTGGATAATGAGGCATCATGAATGATTGTGGGTATGTTGAACCAGGAAACAAGTTAGGTAAACCACCAATATTTGTGGGTTGAGTAAAGTAACTAGTACTTGGAGTGGGTTGTAAATTCATATAGTTCATGGGTTGCTGTGAGGTTGCACTTTGTACAGTGCTTAAGGCACCAGTATTGGTTGCAACATACCCTTGTCTAATTGGTGTTGGGAATACCGTACTTGAAGCAATTGAAGGTTGACCAGATTGTTGTAATACTGGATTATTGACAATTACAATTGCCATTGTTGTTTGTGTTGAAATGGTATTTTGATTGTCTGTTGTGTTTGGGACTGTATGTTGTTGCATAATGGTACGCCAATTTTCTATGGCCTCATAAACTCTCACTGGTTCCTGTTCTGCCTGACTAGCTGAAAGTAGGGTCAGCATAGCAGCACGTACACGTTCCTGCCTATCGGATGCAATTTTGGTTAAGCTAGAAGATAAAGACCGACAAAAGCGCTCGGCATCTGTTTCTGGAATTAGAGTGTTCATTATGTGAATAATGCGTGTGTCAATTATTTCCGGTAAGGATCTCATTTCCTCAGGTCTGCGGATTCTTCTTGCACGTAGAGGTTGTGGTGCAAAACGTGGAAGTACAATTGTTTGTGTTGATTGTGTAGCTGGTGTGGTTGTTTGTTGTGTTGATGAGCCTTGGGTGTTGGTTTGTGCACTCTCTGTCCCACCCTCATGTGATTCAGTTGCTGCATCTTGTTGAATCTCTGGATTTTCACTGTCTTCTCTGCCAGGTTCTTGTTCTGATGCTGAGGTGGCTGTAGCAGAGGGACCTGCTGTTGGGTGATCATCAGAATCGTCTAGATTATCCTCCGTTCTATATGAAATGAGATAACATATTACAATCTTAACATTTATATTTGTACAATTATCTTCATAAAGTAAATGAATGTTGCAGACATTTTTTTTATTTTTAAAAATTAAAAAAAAAAAAATAAAAACTTACTGTGTTACTTCTAAGATGGGTGCTAGGAAGCTTATTTGTTCATAATAAACATATCTGCGTTTGCGGCCTTGGCTGGATGAGGATGGTATAGGGTTGTACTCCCTTCGGTACTGATCACGTGCTGAACACCAACGCCTTTTGACCAAGTCAACTGTGGAATTTAACAAAATATGTCACTTGCAACATTCTGCATAAATCTGCACACATTAATTATAATAATGTTTGCTAAATGTAATATACAATTTTAAATAATAATGGTGGGCAAATAGTTTTGAGGAAAAATCTTTTTTTTATATATTCTTCATTCAAAAGCATTTTTAGACATTCACACATAACAAAATAATATTTCTGATAAATTATCTTTGAAGTAATTGTCATATAGATTTAAATTTTCCTTTTTTTTTTTTTTTTATCAATAACATTTGGCAATAAATGACTAGAAATATTATTTTATTAATGTAGGTCATGATATTGAAATGTTAGTTAAAAAAATAAAAAAACAATATTAAAAATAAATATAAAAAAATTGAAATTGTGATACAAAAATTAGACTAATAAAACAGGGAATTTCAAATCACATGACAGTTTAATCTTTAAATTAATTAACTTCATGAAGAATTCAAAGTCATATTACAAAATTAAGTATACTTTGATTTTTTGAACTTTTGAAATGTTAGGTTAACTTTTTAAGAATTTAACATGAACTCAATATATAGAGTAATACATATACCAATTCTTCACAAAGTTAATTTAACTAAAATACAACATTACTATAACAAAACATTCACAGTTTGAAATTTTTAGAAAAATCCTAATATATATATTAAATAAATAAATATAAAAACATACAACAACTTACCATATTTAGCACGCTTTGCAGGCGAACATCTAGCCCATGCATTATTGGGGTACACTTCCTCAGCAACTTGAATCCAATGGCGGTCAACTGTCAGTCGGTCATGGTAACCATCAACACGTGTATCCCATAATGGTGGGTGAGTCTCGACAGCTGTTATCAGTTTCTCCGTGTCCACCCGTGGTGCCATTATTATATTTGGAAGCAGAAATTTTGCTCAAAAAATATCTTTCAATACACAGAACTACAACTGCTTGCTTGCTCACTCCTTCTGCAAATGCAAAGTTAGTTTTGTGCAAAAAAAATATGTTAGCTACGCCACCTGAAAGTATTTGAGATTGTAACAACCTTTAAATTTAAAACACGGACACGGACCACACGGATAGCATACGGAGGCCATCCGTATCACGTACGTGTAAACACGGACCCATAGGATTTAATGGATCCGTGAGGACGTTATGCCGGTGGAAAACGGACATGTCAGCGCTTTTTCGGCACGCTCAAACGTACGCACGGAACGGACACACGCTCCGTGCGAAAACACTGACGTGAGGCTTTTTATATTAAAAATACTGTGTCAACATAAGCACGTGTCTCCGGTACGTGTAAAAAATGCCAAACACGTACCGGAGGCACGGATGTGTGGCGCTAGCCTTATAGTGTGTAGAAAATAATAATTATATTGTGAGGTTGTTTAAACCTGGAAACGGAATTGCTAAATGAGCAAAAGCCCCGCTAGCTAGACCGCCTTTCGCTAACATGCCATTCAAACTTAACCTTAATTGCTTACATATTAAAAAAATATTACCGTATTTTTCAGTTTGTAAGATGTACCTGATTATAAGACGCAGCCCAAATTTAGAGAAAAGAAAAGGTAAAAAAGATAGGGGGACCATTTAACAATCCAGTGTTCTCTTAGCGAGGGTGGTTGGCATCGGTGGTGGAGGGCGAGTCACAGGAGGTAGGGGCGGTGGTGGAGCAGGTCGATGCTGCGGGTGGTGTGGGCGGCAGGTGTCCCGGCTGCTGTGAGGTAGGTAACGTCCAGGAACTAACCAATTGTAGAAACTAAAGGCAGTCACCGGGCTTCCTGTGTAAAAAACCTTTAATCCAACATTGGGTTACAGGTGGTAGTGATGGCTGTGAGGGAGGGGGGTGCACAAAGCACGTGGAACGATGGCCGTTTTGTGCCTTATCAGTCCTGGTCCTGGTGGACCTGTCGAAGTGCCGGTAAGGCACGAAACGGCCATTGTCCCACGTGCTTTGTGCACCTCCTCCCTCACAACCATCACCATCACCTGTAACCCGATGTTGGATTAAAGGTTTTTTACACAGCAAGCCCGGTGAGTGCCTTTCATTTCTACAATTGTTTTTTCATGGAATTCTTATACTTTGAAATGAGCCCCACAGTTGGCGACTTTAGTACTGCCATTTTAAGTGGGACTTTTAAGTGACCGGCGGCATCGTTTTTTTGGAGCCACTCATTTGTGGATTTGGCATGCTGAATAGTGCCCAGTTTTCTTTCTTTTTTTTACTGCAACTTCCAGAAACTATTGGTGGTGTGAGCTCCATTGAAATAGTGCCCCGAGTTGACGTGTGCACAGATTGAGCTATCAGCTCAAAGCCGAGATCTGATCTGTGCACACGCCACCTCTAAGTGCCATTTTTCTTGAGTCCTCTGCTGGGAGATCAATGGGCTGGACGTGGCACTTGCACAGATGAGAGTGCAAGCCAAGCTTTCAATCTGTGCACTTACTGCCTCCGTGCACCATTATTTGAACCATACATTTTCAGGAGGCCCCTTCTTTATCATGCCCGCCCACCGCACCAGCCCAAGCCCCAGCACAGCCCGCTACACCGGCCCCAGCACAGCCTGCCACACTGGCATCCAGAACAGCTTGCCGCACCGGCCCCAGAACAGGCCGCCGCAGCAGCCCTAGCACAGCCCACCACATAGGCACCAACACAGCCCAACGCACAGGCCCCAACCCAGCCTGCCACATAGGCCCCAGCATAGCACGCTACATAGGCCCCAGCACAGCGCCTGCCTCCTGCAACCCCTCTACACCACCTCCCAGTAAGGTTTATTCAGATTATAAGATGCACCCCTAATTTTCCTACCAATTTTTAATTAAAAACTTGGGGCCCAAGCAACACTTTAGTGGAAAAAAAGGTTATTTTTATTTACTGAGCCCAATATTATACAATTCTGTAAATATCCTGAGGGTTATAAATGCTCACAAATCCTCCACATGACTTCCTTGAGGGGTGTAGTTTTCAATATGGGGTCACTTGTGGAATTTTCTGCGGTTTTGGCATGTCTGAGGCTCTTCAAGTGTGACATTGCATTCAATATTTACTCTAGCCAAAATGACACTCCTTTCCTTCTGAGCCATATCGTGCACTCAAACTGTGGTTTTTGACCACTTATAAATACCAGCATACTCAGGAGATATTACACAACAAATTGAATGGTGCAATTTTTACCCTTGTGAAAATAAAAAAAAAATGGGGGTTAAAGAAACTTTTTTGTGAGAAAAATGGGAACTTTATTTTCACAGCTCAATATTACAATATTCTGAGATGCACGTTGGGATTCAAAATGCTTAACATACATCTAGAAAAATTCCTTTAGGGTCTAGTTTCCAAAATGAGGTCAATTGGGGGGGGGGGGAATAACACTGTTTTGGCACATCAGGGGCTCTCCAAACACGATATGGCTTCCATTATCGATTCCAAAAATCTTCTCTTCCAAGCCCAGCAGAGTACCCAAACCATTCATTGTCACCACATATGAGATATCGGCTTACTCAGGAAAACTTGCACAATAAACTGTACGGTGCATTTTTATTTGTTAACCTTAACATTTTTGTGGGGAAAAAGTAAACTTTTCATTTTTTCCTTCCACATAGCTTTATTTCCTGTAAAGTACCTAAATGGTTAATAAACTTTTTAAAAGTTATTTTAAGCACTTTTGCAGTTCAGTTTTTAAAATGGTGTCACTTTTGGTATTTTCTGCCTTATTTACAAAAAAAAATGGTTTTGTAAATTTTGTTGGAAAAATCATTAATTGCTAATAAAGCTTTAACTCTTCTAACTTCCTAACATAAAATAATATTTAAAAAATGATGTGGATTTGAAGCAAACATCTTATAAATGTTATTTATTAACTATTTTGTGGCACACTATAAAGAAAAAGACATGGATCGCACATCCCAAAAAATACAATGATCTAAAGCCGCCAGGCAAAACATTAAATAGAACATGAGGTTCTTTTGTTACCATTCTGATCAGATTGTATTAAGCCCACTGCCATGTCACGGCAAACGTCTTGAGTGGGTCCCTAACCTAAACCTTTTAGTGCGGCACTGTGCACTAACCACTGCTGCAGCGACAAAGCGCCAGCAGGGCAGGCGACCTGGTGCCTCACAGCACCCATGCTGCAAGGCGAAGGCCCCAAGGCTCCAGGCCGTGCTGCCCCACTGACACAACACCACCAAAACCATCAGCCACCACACAGCACCAGCACACAGTGAGAGGAGCTGTGCACTCACCTCCCACTGGCTCCCATATGTGGACTGGGAGCAAAAAGAAGGCTGACCCCTCTTGCAGTCTCCTGCTGATTAAAATCACCTGTGCCAAATGGGGAGAGTGCAGATCCAAGCAAAAAGAAGAGGGGGATAGAATGATATAAATACCATACTATAAAGAAAAAGACATGGATCGCACATCCCAAAAAATACAATGATCTAAAGCCGCTAGGCAAAAAATTAAATAAAACATGAGGTTCTTTTGTTACCATTCTGATCAGATTGTATTAAGCCCACTGCAACGTCACGGCAAACCTCTTGAGTGGGTCCCTAACCTAAACCTTTTAGTGCGGCACTGTGCACTAACCACTGCTGCAGCGACAAAGCGCCAGCAGGGCACTAACTATTTTGTGGGATACAACTCTCTGGTTTAAGGATATAAAATTCAATGTTTGAAAATTGTGACATTTTCAAAGATTTTGCTAAATTTCTTATATTTTCAAAAATAAACACAAAAATTATGATCCTAAGTTTACCATTAATATGAAGTACAATTTGTAACAAAAAGTAATCTTAGGTTCTCTGGGATCTGTTGAAGCTTCTTAGTGTTGTTACCACATGAAGTGACACTAGTCAGAATTAAAAAATTTGGCCTGGTCAGGACGGTGAAAACAGGCTTCTGGTTAACCCCTTAATGATCCTGAGCAGTAATATTGTCGCGGGCGGAGGAGGGGACGCTGCGCTCTCCCACTGCTCGGGTCCGGCTGCCGCTACTGCTGCGGCCGCTGCTGCTCGGTGGCTCGAGCGATGGGCCAGATCCCGGGGACTCGAGCGGCGCTCCTCGCCCGTGAGTGAAAAGGGGTTTGGTTTTGGGGATTTGTTGTCCGTGACGCCACCCACGGTTGTGGTGATTTTTGGTAACACCACCGCTGCTCTGTATGGGGATCCCGGGAGCGGGGACAGGGAGCAGCAGAGTTGTTAGTTCTCCCCTCCGTGGGTAGGGGTTGGTTGTCCCGGGGCCCAGTGATGGGGTGGAGGATGAGGGATGGCAGGCCAGGTGCGGGGCCTGGTGAGGTGCAGGGTCGCGGGAGGGGGGCAGCGCTGTGCCTCACGGCACGGTGGTACTCACTCAGCCTGAGACGGTGACACAGTTCTCGGTAAAACACACGGCTAGAAAGACGGTTCCCACGGATGGCTGCTGTTGCTTTTCCCCGGTAGTTAACGGTGACTGTCTCTTTTCCTGCACCTAAGTTCAATGTTGGTAGCGATGGATTCCCACCGATAACCCACTCCCCGACTTGGATATGGGCCGGAGGAGCCCCTCTTTGTCCGCAGGCGCTGGCCCTGAGAAACTGGTACCTTGGCGGTGGCGGTGTCTCTCTCATACGGTTGGACTATTGCCTTCAATCGGGACTTAGTTGTTTGGAAACCCGGAGGTCCCCTTCACTGACGGATTTGGCAAATTTATGGTGACTCCTAGCCTTGCCGGGATCCGAAAGGCCCCTGCCAATGGTGCTGGTTTCTCCTTGTGCACCGGTCCAGGACCGCCGGGTCACCACCCGTCCACGGTCCTCACGGCACCTCCGATAGGCCACTCCTGCAGACGGTCACTGCCGTCTGCTAATCTTGCTGTCTCCGTCCGGGGCACACACCCGGACTAACTTCAGGCTCTGTTGCTGTCACTTTTCTCCTCACACTTCAACTACTCTCCTGCACTCAAGCTCTGCCTGAGCTGAACTCTCCCTCTCACTGCCTGTGTTTCCCTCCTCCAGGACTGTGAACTCCTTGGTGGGTGGAGGCCAACCGCCTGGCTCCACCCCCTGGTGTGGACATCAGCCCCTGGGGAAGGCAACAAGGATTTCTGGTCTAGCTTTGATGTACCTAACCGGGGTGTATGGTGTGATGATGTCATTACCTGTGACCCCTGGCTTGTCCAGGGCATCACAATATTACGTAGGACAGCCTACGTTGAGCGGGGGCGCCTATTGCGCAGGTTTTAGGGTGCCAACCTCCGCAGCAAGGAAGGGGCGAGCGTAGGGCATCATAAGGGCCAGGCCCTCCCTCCCCTTGGATTTTTTGATTCTATTTAAATTTTGACATAAATGTTGGGTATTTTCCCTTTTTAATACTGAATTTAATAAAAATTTGTAGTTTTAGGAGTTTTTTCTATAATTTTGCACTAATGCACTTCTAATTGATTGTCTCAACTTCACTTGTCTATAAATAGTCGGCCTACCCAGAACAGATATGTGTTTTGCTAATAAAACAAAGTGTTGCATGCCCGCATTATTGTCTGGGCACAGCCTACCGTACCCGGGTACTGTGATGTCCAGTTGCCATAAATACAGACTTTACGCTCCTCTCACGGTAAGCAGTATAGACAGCACCGTAAGAATGTTGGTCTGTGGCACAGGATGCTGCTCACTGGCGTTACGGTACTCCTCACCAAACTCCAAAATGACTCCCCTCACAATTGAAAGAAGTGTTTCCACGGTGGCTCCTTGCTGTAACACACACCTTTAGCTTTTCCTTCTGTTCATAGACAGCATCTCCATGTCCACACCCGAAGAGCAATTTCTCCTCCACGTCTAAGTGTGGAGAGGCAGATAGTGCGCATGCGTGTGTCGATTTACCTCAGCCACAGCCTAACTACAGTGTTTCGCCTAGTGAGTATGCTCAGCCTGACTGTGCCATTCCTAAGGCTAAGTCTTCATTTCGGGATACAGCGCATGCTCCCACACTTAGTGTGAAAAGCCTCTTTGCACAGGTACTTGCATTCCGTGCCGGGTCTAAGTCCTGTTTTGTGCCTAGACACCATGCTAATGCTGATAGTCTTTTTTCAGAGACTGTATTTCATGCTACTGAGCATGCTCAGGCACTTACTGCATCAGAGACTAGGTCCGGTAATGAACGCTTTGGCCCTGCCCCTGATGTGGGGGGCCCATATAGACCACAGGGCATCAGGTGTCCTGACAATGTGGCCAGGCCACTCCCAAATGGCTTGCAGAGGCCCGCCCCTATGACTTGTCACCTCATTATTGATGGTCAGACGATGACTGGTGAGGTGTTTGTGTCGTGGCAGCCATGAGGTCATTATTGAAGTTGCGGTTCCAAATAGGACGCTAGTTATGCCACTCATGACGTGTCACTCTGCTTTTGTCTCCAGGAGGTTTATTGGGTATTTTCCCTTTTAATACTGAATTTAATAAAAATTTGTAGTTTTAGGAGTTTTTTCTATAATTTTGCACTATTTCTAGACAATAAGACTTGCTGCCTCTGCACTGTCAAATTGTCACGTACAGTTTAAATCATAGAGGGACAGCGACACATGTTTGCATTGACTGTTGATTTTCAAGATTTCCATGACTGTGCTGCAGAGCTGTGTGGTTTGCATTCACACTGTTATCATCTGCCTTATCTGTGAGGCTTCAGCTAACAAGGGTATTCATGGGGGGTAATGTGTTTTGTCTATGTTTAGGTAGATAACTGGGAAGCTCTTGTGATGCGCCACTGGTAAGTCATGTTCGCACACACACACACACACACACATGCACAAACACACAATTACTGCTACGCAGAGGGATTAGCAGGTAGTAGGCAACAGAATAGATTGTTCAATTATTTAAATTGTATGCATGGTTCTTATTGTTTGTTTTGGTAAAGTTAAACAATCATTTATCAACCCAACTGGCTAGAGTCCTTTTCCTGTTGCCTGGTTTTTCTGCATACTGGGGAGCCCACCCTGTACACGACTTAAAATGAAGCATAAGTCGCAATGTGAATTTCACTGTGCTACAATGCGGCCTAGGGTGCCTGTGCAACCACCGCCTGCCCCATCAAGTGCATCTGCTCTACTTCCTCTGTGACTGTGGGGACATCAGTCTCACATGGTTTTTCACACTGAACTTCCACCCCTTTACACGCAACAGGGAGTGTGATTGGCAGGTCATCACTTGTTTTGGAAGTGGAAACAGATGGTATTGTTGAGCTGTCAGACATTGAGAAAACCAACATTGGATGCAGGCTACATTATATCCACACCTGCACCTTCGTCACAGATTGGCTGGACTACCTGCATTTAATAATTGCGTTCCAGAAATGGAAAGGAGTGTAGAATGCACATGTGTTGTACCTTGCTTGGCAGCAAAGGAACACTAACTTAGTATTACAGACAATTTTAGGAAGGCAGAAAAAGAGTCAGCTCTTTGGGCAAAATAAATAGCGTGGCAAAAGTGGACAGGTGGGTACAGTGGCCGTGTTCTGTGGGTACTAGGACAGTAAAGGAAGCCTCACTTTCTATCCCTCCGAATGATCAAATGCAGCAAGGAATTCCCTGAGTTTGCTATAAAATTAGCGTAGCAAAATGTGCATGAGGGTGTCATGCAGAGGTGCTGCAAATAGAATTGCACCAGTGGGACACTAATGGAAGTCCAACAGCCACTTTTAGAATGCCACTAAGTTTCCTCAGTGTTTGCTAGTATAATGGCTTAGTAACAATGAGTCTTAGTGTGCAATGCAAAGGTGCTGGAAATAGATTTGCAATAGTGGGACACTAATGGAAGTCCAACAGCCACTTCTTGTATGCCACTAAATGGCAGCATATTTTGCTATTATTATAGCTTATTAAAAACAGAGCAGGAGGGTGTTATGCAGAGGTGCTAGAAATAGCTTGGCACCAGTGGGACACTAATGGAGTACAACAGCCACTTCTTGTATGCCACTAAATGGCAGCATTTTTTGCTATTATTATAGCTTATTAAAAACAGAGCAGGAGGGTGTCATGCAGAGGTGCTAGAAATAGCTTGGCACCAGTGGGACACTAATGGAGAACAACAGCCACTTCTTGTATGCCACTAAATGGCAGCATTTTTTGCTATTATTATAGCTTATTAAAAACAGAGCAGGAGGGTGTCATGCAGAGGTGCTAGAATTAGCCTGGCACCAATGGAACACTAATGGAGTTCAACAGCCGCTTCTTGTATGCCACTAAATGGCAGCATTTTTTGCTATTATTATAGCTTATTAAAAACAGAGCAGGAGGGTGTCATGCAGAGGTGCTAGAATTAGCTTGGCACCAGTGGAACACTAATGGAGTACAACAGCCACTTCTTGTATGCCACTAAATGGCAACATTTTTTGCTATTATTATAGCTTATTAAAAACAGAGCAGGAGGGTGTCATACAGAGGTGCTAGAAATAGCTTGGCACCAGTGGGACACTAATGGAGTACAACAGCCACTTCTTGTATGCCACTAAATGGCAGCATTTTTTCCTATTATTATAGCTTATCAAAAACAGAGCAGGAGGGTGTCATGCAGAGGTGCTAGAAATAGCTTGGCACCAGTGGGACACTAATGGAGAACAACAGCCACTTCTTGTATGCCACTAAATGGCAGCATTTTTTGCTATTATTATAGCTTATTAAAAACAGAGCAGGAGGGTGTCATGCAGAGGTGCTAGAAATAGCTTGGCACCAGTGGGACACTAATGGAGAACAACAGCCACTTCTTGTATGCCACTAAGTTTCCTCAGTGTTTGCTAGTATAATGGCTTAGTAACAATGAGTTTGAGTGTGCAATGCAGGCAGACGTGCTGCAAATATCTTTGCACTAGTGGGACAATAATGAAGTCCAACAGCCACTTTTAGGATGCCACTAAGTTTCCTCAGTGTTTGCTAGTATAATGGCTTAGTAACAATCAGTTTGAGTGTGCAATGCAGGCAGACGTGCTGCAAATATCTTTGCACTAGTGGGACAATAATGAAGTCCAACAGCCACTTTTAGGATGCCACTAAGTTTCCTCAGTGTTTGCTAGTATAATGGCTTAGTAACAATGAGTTTGAGTGTGCAAAGGGCAGGAGGGTACAGTGGCAGGGTTGTGGGTCTCTGGGTAGAGGAAAGGAAGCCTCTCTTTCTATCTCTCCTAATGGGGAAATGAAGCGAGGAAATCCCTGACCTTAGCTACACAGACGCTGTCATCTTGTGTAGCTGTTAAAATCTGGTTTCACGGACCTGACTGTCACCTATGGCTCTGACCCTGCCGGTATTAGCCCTTACAAGGGCTGAAAGAAACTTCTATCCCTATTCTGTATAGCGCTGTGTATAGAGCGTACACAGCAGTATCGGAGACAGGAGCTACGCCAGCGGTGACTGACACCAAGACGCAGAAGGCAGATAATGCAGTGCTGGAGGAAAATATCCGTTTTTATAATGCAGGGACATAAGACATGGACATCCTATCACACATGCCGTTGCTTCTCTGGCTAAAATTCCACTTAGCTGTGTGTGTGTCTGGGATTGGCTGACATGCTGGCCCGCCCCACTACACACGCGTGCGTGAAAAAAAAAAAATGGCGATCGCCATTATCCAAACAGCAGTGATCTGAATGCGCTGTTCCCGCACACTATACACTGAAATTTCATAATAGTGTGAGTCACAGAGTGACTTATACTATTACAGCGGAAAGCCAGCTAGTAATTAGCTTGTCTTTTTGCTGCTAGAACCATTCTCGAACGTATCTAGAACTATCGAGCTTTAGCAAAAAGCTTGAGTTCTAGTTCGATCTAGAACAGCCCCCAAAATCACTCAAGCCGCGAACTGGAGAACCTCGAACCGCGAACCGCGCTCAACTCTACCAGTAACGGGCGTCCGATCAGCCTTTATTAAAAGATTGGTAGCGACAGCTAGATTCTCTGGAAAGTTACTGGGCAAAGGTGGAATCATATCTGTATATACCGTACATTTACTGGGAAGCACCCAATAACCTGCCTAGCCGATACTTCGCCCAACAATTGTCAGTCATTTGCTGATTGTCCTGATAATCCCTCCGTCACATACAATATCGGTTCTAACGAGTTCACATACAATGTGACTGTCGGGCGCAGGCTAGAAAACTACCTATAATATCTAATGTTTGCAATTTCAGTGCTCTAAAAGTGATCAGTGACCTTCATAAGGATGTAATAAAAGAGACTACACATAATCAGGTGCAAAAAAAAACCCCATTTACTTAACATAAAACTAATAACTCTGAAATACAAACATTTCAAAACTCCTGCCAAATAGTCCCCAGTTCGACTCTGTTAAAAAACTCTACAAAGAAAATGTATGGAAACAAACTTTTAAGGTACTTTAAGTACTATTAAACACATATTCAATCAGAATTAGATCCTGAAGTTTCCCCAGAAAAATTACACTTGCAGAGCATGTGATGAATAAAACCATAAAATACCAACCTTATTGAGTGTGACGTTTTCACATACAATGAGCCTGAGAGATTAGCGCAGTTATATCTGTCCTCCTGAAGCTCTGCAATCCAACTGTGGTATGAGGTTTCACAGAGCTGCTAGAGACATGAGACTACCTGGAGGGAGGAGATTTCCTCTCAATCTGGTGAGGAAGGAGAAATGAAAGTAAAAGAGATGTGCCTGTCAGGCCTATTGTATGTGACGGAGGGTAATTGGTGGCAGTGGTGGGATCAGTCCCTGATAATTTTGTGGAAAGCCAAGTGTTTGTCCTGATGTACCTCTATTTATGTTAATGGTTTCAACTATAACTATAGGTAGAGAAACTTCACCTGATCTTTTTGGTTACTTGTGGTTAAAAGAGAAAACAACGAGACTCATTTAGAAGTCAGTTTGCTTTTATACATCATCTGTATAACATAAGCATCAAAACAAATCACCAGTGGGAAACCCAGCAGTTAGAATATTTCGAGTAAACCAACATCTCTGTCAGTTTCTCAATATCCTGACTGCTGAGTGTCCCAGAGGTGTCATATGTTGGTGTTTATACAGTCTTGTATTTATAGTAATTTCCACCATATGCATTGCGGGGGGCCATTGTAACCAATGTGGATTCATATACAAGCATTTTCACAATGTCTCATATGATTTAATATTAGCTTGAAAAAGTCTTAGCATTCAGAAATCCTTTGCCTTGTTACGCTCCTAAAACAAGTTATATTTTGCTATGTGCCTTGGTTATCTAGTTCCTGCATGATAGTAGCATTAAAGTGAAATAAACTGCGGATAAATGATATGGGAGCTCACACATATTAGTCATGCGTGTATCACCTTAATCAAAAGGTCTCGAGACATATTATCAAACCTATACAAACCTATACATTGCTGGTATGACCACTGTGCCAATTTTCCTTGCTGCTACATGCCATAGGGCTGTTGTATTACTATGACTAACTATTGGTGCATTTTTTTTTGCTTCTGCCCTTTGTATGCCACATCCATTATCTTTGCCTTTTTGTGTCTGTATGTCATTACTATCTTGTATGGATTTCTATTTAATACAACTGTATTTTTTGTGCATCTAAGCTCCACTTTGCTGCTTTGCGTAATATTGCTCATATGTGGAGATGTAATTTTGTGCTAGTTAATGTGGCTTATTTCCCTCCTATGGCTCTATTGTTCGCACTAGAAATGTACCAGGTGGATTCTGTTTACTTTATTATTATTTTATTATTAAACCCGATGATTTTGACAAGACTGGTCAACTACTTAATGTGTATGAAAAGTTTGGCTGATTTTTGTTTGCCATGTAATAAGAAAAAAAGCTCTCGCTTTCTGAATTTCAATATACCAAATATTTTGTTCTTAAAGAAGTTGTTCCAACTTGTCAATCAGGAGTACACCGCTCCTCTACCTCCCAGCTTCCATTTGCTGGGAAGGGGCAGCCCCCATGCAGCAGTGGATACCACGCTTCATGCCATCCTATGCCTCCAGTCCACTCCACTAATGTGCAACTGAGGAAGGTCCGTAGTTGACCGAAAACGTTATTTTTCATGCACATATAATAAACTTGCATCACTTTCCAGCTCGAGAGTGCCTTGTTTAATTACATTGTATGGCTTTGGAACCTGAAGAGCACCCCTATTTCTCTTGATATCCCTTCAAGGAAGTGCCATTTCTTCTTTCTACTGCTGGGAAGGGACTGTCTTGTACTATTAAGAGTTCGGTCCTGTGGTATTTTTGTGCCTCTGGCCTAAAACTGTGACCTCTCGGATACTAGTATATGAGGAGGCATCAGGGGAGCACAGTGACACTGAAGCTGGCTGGGATCGAGACCTAACACTTTGCTCCATCAAACCTTGCTAACTTCAGTGCAGTGCTTACAAGCTCTATTCAGTACAGCTTGAAAGTACTGTGAAAGTCAAATCATTGATACTAACCTGCATAGATAGCAGGTAACCTAATCACTGAGCTACTAAAGTTAGAAATCACTCCATTCTTGCAAATGAAGAGGATATTTAAAGAGGTGGTTCACCCCTTTTCATTACTGGCCACATTAATATTATGTTGAGAAACAAGGTATCCCTCAAATACATTGTGTTTCCAGTAGTGCCTGTGAGTGGTGCTAATACGGTCCGCTCATCACCATCGTCCGACTCCTGGGGCTCCATGACCTCTGATGTTCAGTGATGTCACGTCAACTTACTGTTGACTTGACATTACCCTAGCCAGGCTGGGCGGCATGTGGGAGGCATGTCATCGCTCGTTACAGCCCAGCATGTCTCCCGCTTGCATGCTCTGTAGTGAAGGAGGAGGAAGATGCTGCGCTGTGACACTGGGCTATGACAAGCGGTGAAACACCTCCCCCATAGCCCAGTTACTCACAGAGAATGGGGCCCACCTCAGTTGACGTGACATCACCAGACATCAGAGGTCACAGAGACCGGAGGTCACACAAAGGGGATGAGTGGATCGCAATAGCGCCGCTCACAGGTGCTATTGGCAACACAAGGTATTTGAGAGAAACATTGTTTCTCAACATAATATCGATGTGGCCAGTAATGAAAAAGGGTGAACCACCCCTTTAATAGCAAGTAAATTAAAAAGTTGATTATTTTTATAAGCATTTTGTAATTTCACTAAAAAACCCTATTGGAATAACCTTGTAATGAAGATAAGCCATATCCTGAGGACTGTCACTCCCTTTACCGATTGAGATCTTACTGCATATACAATTGGCCGAATTAGGGATGAATCTGTATAGGGAGTAAAAGGGAGAGTGTCACCCCAAAAACTGAAATTAAACCATTTACACATTCATATAAGTGACTGATTGCCAATAACAATCCTAATTGTGGCACAAACTTAAAATATTTAGTTTAATGTAAACCAGTTTTATTACATGTGTGATTCATCATTGATCAACAACCTCTGTACGATCCTTTGGTGGACAGGCGAATCTGAGGGCTCCTGCTCCTCCAACGTCAGTATGTGCAGGGCTGAGGTTTCAGTCTTAATAAAGGGAGTGGAGGAGGGTGGTAATTGGGGTGCAAGTGTAGCGCCCCTGAAGCCATCAGGGAGCTACAAGGTTCTGCATCCCCACCAGGATGCAGGGCCTACCCCGAGGAACCCAGAAGACCAGTGTCGGTAATAACCAAACATTCCCGTTAATCCCTGTTTTTCCCCAATTCCCCATAGACTGGTACCAGGCTAGGGTTGGACCAATGGATGGCCACTTAGAGGTGGAGCCAATCCAGTCCACTAGTTGACCAGGTGGGAGGGGCAGACAGTGGACAGTGAGTAAGACAGAGTAGTCGGTGATGGAGGAATTGAGCAGATGCACTGACAGGAGTGTGATAGTGACCTAAGGGCTCAGGCGGTTAGTTGCTGTTGGAGTACGGTGAAGTACTCCTGGAACCACAGCATCGATGGGGTACAGAATCCTAGGTAAGGCAAACGCTCCAGGCAGACCTGATAAAATCTGCACAGTGAGGTGACAATCAAGGACCTCACTGACCTTGAAGTTCGGGACTCAGTAGCAGGACCAGGGAACAGGACCAAAGACTCCAACCCCACAGGGTTCACGCTACCGTCATACGGACTGCCGTTAAAGACAACCAGGAGGGGACACCCAGTTGCTCCAAGCCAAGGTGACCCACCAACCAAAGAAGGTGCAGGGGAACAAAGAAACCAGGTCATTAAACCGACACTGGTACAAAGGGGACCTGCTGTCAACACCAGCCTTCCTCGCGTGACCAGTTTTCATCTTGCCGTGAGTAAAGGAACCAGTTACACTGTAAACCCTTGTGTGGCCTACCTTCTTTCAACACCCATCTACCTCACCTATCCTCTGGGGCCAGGCCCTGCTTTTGTAGGGCCTCACATCCAGGCTGCCACTAACACCAGCCCCAGCAGTGAGAAATGTGCAGCGGTGGCTCCATCCACATAGCCGCAAACCGCAAGTGGTGTCACATGATAAACTTTCATTGAATTCCCCTGTAACTATACCCCTTTTAAAAAGTACCCAGGGCACGGAACCGGGCAAAGGCCACCAAGTGACATTTCCCCAGTTATAAACCGCCCGAGACCGAGTACCCCATAGCCCTGGGCGACACACAAGGTTACACTGAAGCCCCTCATTTATATATTTTAATTGTTTTTACATAAAACATAAAAACTAACATCTGCACCACAATTTTGATTTCTATATTTGCTAAGTCTGCTATATGGATGTATAAATGGTTTAATTTCAATTTTGGGGGTAACGGACTCCCTTTATGAAGGAATGTCTGTGAGCTATTAAAATTGTATGACCACCCAAAAGTGCAAACAATAATATCAGATAACCAGCTCAATAAAGAAGAATCCTTTTCAGCCATTTTTTGGTCCTTGTGTCTCATTGCATTTGGGAGCACTAAATATTTCTAGAGTATTGTGGTGGTGAGATATATTTAGTTTCTTGTGCAATAAAGAAGAATCCTTAACGTAAAAACCCCTGTGATTTGTTATGTAACAATACATAGAATGTGATAATAAATAAAAAAATATTTTCCTAGTGGATTTAATCAGAAACTGACTGATGAATTTGCTTATATTCATGACTGCATACGTACAAGGGATATAGTTTTGCATTTGTATCCATCTAATTTCTATCCATTTTGTCAACAGACAAGATTAATGTTTGAGGCCATTAACCATTTAATAAATCCATATCCGATCCATATTTTACAGGTATATATTGTCCTCTAGGATATTCCTGAGAATCTCTACATCCATCTTGTTGACAATGAGCTTCAAAGAACTAATGCTGAATGAAGAGGAAGTCGTCTCAGACCATCACACAGCCATGACCATTGAGGAAGGATTCTCCAGTCGTGCTGTATGTGTGTTACCCACCAATACCATCTGTAAATAATACACGAACTGCATGTGACTTGGTTTAAAATTGGCCACAACAGCCTTTATTACCTATTATTTACATACTAACACAAGGGGGCGCCGTCCAACGGGCGACCCCAACAAATAACAATAGGTAACACAGTAACCAATACAGTAAATATACAACCCTGAGTAGGCCCAGTCCAGGAACCACTTCTCACCCCAGTATCCCTGGCCGCAACACACCGACCCAGAGATGAGGTATTAATCACCTACGGATTAACCCCCCAACTTTGCAGAACCCCGTGCCTGCAACATCCCGGAACCTGGAGCCACCATACCAAGATGGTGTCTCTCTGTCCAGTTACCATTGCCTTCAACCGCCTCTGGACCAGACCTACCCCCCGCTGCTGTGACAAAGAAACAACCCAGACCAAATTCCCCTCGGCATTAAACACAAGGGAGGGTGGGCGGGGATCGTTCCATATCCGGAAGTCAAGAGAGAGGGGGTAAGTCAAAGTCCTTTACTTACACCCCTCAACTGTCCCACCTCTTCCTCCAGGGAACTCCTCCTACCCACCAATCCCTTTACTCTGCCTTATAAAAAAACATTCCTGTTTCCATTAACCCCATCACTCCTTCCCTTCCCTCTAGTCATGTCGCCCCTCCACCCTATGGGTTCCATGGCTTTCTTGACCATTGAGGAAGGATTCTCCAGTCGTGCTGTATGTGTGTTACCCACCAATACCATCTGTAAATAATACACGAACTGCATGTGACTTGGTTTAAAATTGGCCACAACAGCCTTTATTACCTATTATTTACATACTAACACAAGGGGGCGCCGTCCAACGGGCGACCCCAACAAATAACAATAGGTAACACAGTAACCAATACAGTAAATATACAACCCTGAGTAGGCCCAGTCCAGGAACCACTTCTCACCCCAGTATCCCTGGCCGCAACACACCGACCCAGAGATGAGGTATTAATCACCTACGGATTAACCCCCCAACTTTGCAGAACCCCGTGCCTGCAACATCCCGGAACCTGGAGCCACCATACCAAGATGGTGTCTCTCTGTCCAGTTACCATTGCCTTCAACCGCCTCTGGACCAGACCTACCCCCCGCCACAGGACAGGGCACGTGACTCCTTACGTGGCCTGGACCCGCCACACACCAAAAGCTTGTACCACACCTCCACGCAATCCCAGCGTCCACAAAACAGCACCAAGCACGTGAAGATGCACCCCCATCGCATCCCCAAAACCACCAGTTCAGCGCCACCAACTTTTGGCGCCGCCCCCCCCCAATAAGGCTCGATTGATACTGCCTATCGCACGAGCCACACGCCATTCCAACCTGGTCACACTATCAAAACTACCCCACGATTAAGCTCAGGTATGTCTTACACAATGCAACAACCAACAATTTTTTTTTTTTTTTTTTTAAAACATTCATAAATAACTTCTCGAGATACCAAATCGCTGCCTCCAATTTACTGGACCAGTACCATCGACCCGTCCAGACCCAACTGGCAACATTCAGGCGAGCCTCAGACCGTCGAGGCCCCGAGAACCAACGAATGCCCAAATATCCAAATGAGGCACACCCTCACCACAAAAACCCAGGGGTTATAAAACCACAGATAACACCAACCTGTTACGCCAACCCATTCCACTCCCAAAAGACTCAAATGCCCCCATTGCCTTAACCCGATAACAACTGAGGCCAAACGTAACACCGAAACAAGAGGACTCCCACCTCCCAATACTTCTCACAACCCCTTTTCTGAGCCCACCGAGGGGCCTCCGTGGCAGCCCAATCCAGAAGGAATACGACCCATAGTATTCCGGGCGCCCACCCCCGCCACCTGCAATCAAGTCTGCAGCACTGCCACAAAATGGTACCTTAACAAACGCGACACAATAATGAGCCTGGGCGCCCTCACAACATAATTCCGCACCCGGGACCGCGTATAACAACACCAACCTTCACCACCCGCCTAATCTAATTCGGTGAGCGACAAAGCCGGCGCTCAACCCACTGCACCACCTCGGACACATCCTCCAACATCCAACCTCCGCTCTTGACCGTAGATGGGCTGACCAACCCCACAATCTCAAAGCCCCCCAAAAGGCTAACACAAACCGTTTTGGACAAGTGAAACAAAAACCCGCTCGTGCTCAGATGAACATAGCCGCCACAAACCACTCACCAAACCCTGCCACAAAACAACGGAGACGGACCCTTGTATCCCGCTCCCTCACACCCTTACGACCAAACCCTTCAAGGCCTGCCGCGCCCTAAGATCCTGCGAAAACATCTCTCCACATCTAATCCTTAACAAGACAGCCACAGCCGCCACCCTCTGCTCCACTGCGGACGCCGGCCTAGCAGCCTGAAAACCGTTACTCACCACTGCCAACGCAACCATCAAATACTCCACCGGGCCTTCCTCACACATTGTTCCAAACGTTATCCGCGCCACCCATACTTCTGAATATCAGCCCCAAATAACCTCAGTCACTGGGCACCGAGCCGCTCCCCAACACAGCCACACCAGACTCCACAAGCCCTCCGGACACACCGTGCCCACCTCGTCTGCTACCCGGCCTCAACTCCCGAGACCTGCAGAACTGGAAGGAAACACAGCAGCTGCTATTCCCTTGGCGAACCCCAGTACTGGTTGCGCCACGCATAACATTTTTTTTTTTTAAAACACATCCAATTGAGAAACCAACTGTCGCAAGTACGCCACCCTTGGCCCCAGGATTAGCAAACCAACTATTAATCGAATTCTCCACCAACTGATAGCCAGAATGACAGCACACCTTCCTCTTGGAAAAAACTGCCAACCTCCACCACCCGACCACTACCACCGATTGGAAGCGCTACCCCACAATGCCCAACCAGAAAACAACTGGACCCGCTGCCTCCGAGTACCGCAGCTACGTTCCATCAGGTAGCACCTTACCCAGCCACAATCCGCGGCCACTAAATCGCCGTAAGAAAAACCTCCTACACCATCAGATCATCATTGATCTCCCTCGTGACCACACACAAAGGATCCGATGGCTGCACCCTTGGCGCAGCCATCGCCAGCCGTCCAGCAGACACGCACCCCAGCGGCGTAACTCTGCACCCGTGGTTCGACCGCCCCTGCAAAGACTGCACCGCCTGAAACCGCACCGTCTTAGCTGACCTAACTGCCTCTATCGCAGCCCATAGGACCACACCATTACCCACGAATCCTACCCCTCTGACCATAACATCAAACTTTATCCCCACAAACCGTATCACTGGCGTTGGACCCTCAGTCTTCGCCTGCGCCAACAGGCCCAAAAGAGTATCCACCACCATCTGTAATAAAACAATCAACCTCAACGAATCATCAACCCGCCAACCCGATGTAAAGAGAATCAACCTATAATGAATAAGAGGTGTAAGCTGGGACACACCACGCACAAACCACTCCACCAAGAAATAACCGCCTCCAAAGGAACATAAAATGGGACAACAACCCATTAGCACCCACCGATCAACATAATAATAACTCCCCTCCCCACCGCAGCACCAGAACTGCTAGCTAGCAGGGTGGACCAGTAACAACCTAAATGCCGCCTCCAAATTCGCCTTTGCCATCAATGCTCCCCGGCTCACCGCCTTTACCAAATCCCACCCTCTGTCAAACGACACATAATAAACCGCCGACAATTCTGGAGCCAAGCAGGCATACACCGATGACTCCTCCAGATAAGATACGTTTTGAACAAGCCGAAATATATACATCTATATACGGCTCATTTCCGGCACTACCCCCAACAGAGAAACCCAATCGTGACAAGGAGGGCCCCGAATGGCCCACCCATCCTGCCCAACACCACTTCCTGACCCCTCTTTCCACTGACAACCACCAGGTGTCCCCTAGCCCAGCGCAAACTTCCAATAAGGAGGCAAAGATCCACCAATATAAATAGAATGACGCAGAATTACTATGTTCCTTACCACAACCCAACACTTATGCTTAAGACAACCGTCCGCGCCAAATCTGCACCACCCATCCTTCTATTCCCCCCAAAAAACCCTCATCGTCCGTGTCGCCGGGGTTCCAAGCCCCGAACAGCCAACTACCCCCCAAAAAGGGGGGGGGCTGACTAGGAGCCGCCATCCACTGCAGCCATAAGGATGTGCCCGTATGATCCTACCGCATACTGGCACGCAACACCTTCCCTTGCTGAAATTACTCGGCGTACTGAAGCCAGACTAAACCGCCATATGACCTAACAAGCCACCCCAAATGGATCCATATAACCGAACCATGCCGAACCAATTACCCAATTCCTTCCCCCGATACCCTTGCCAAAAAACGCAAATGCCCGCAGCCACGTTGCAAATGTACGAGGGTGAGCCTCCACCGGCGCTCTCCTTCCCTCTACTTATCCTTCCTGGAATCACTTGGCTTAACCTAATCCAGGTGAAACTGTTCCCGGGGGAGCAGCGAAACTATTGCTACACGTTCCCCATTCAAATCTTATCCCTCACATCCTCCAGCAAGTGAGCCCCCCCAGCGGGCCTTTGAAGCACCCATACCTCTCACACTTGGCCACTGTCAGCCAGACGCACCACCTCATCCCCCTCTTCGTTCCTCACCACTCACTCTGTCACAGCCCTTGCCGCCTCTGCCCGAAAATGCTCCCCTGCCACCTCATGCGCCCTCACTCTGCCTGCCGCACCTGCGCCTACTAACCACCGATCCCGTCCATGCCGCCGGCGGTGCATGCGCACTCTCCACAACCGTATACACCACTTCAGTAAACCCCATACCTGGTCAAAACACCAACCCACTCGGCGCTGCCGTGTCCGCAGCCGCCCCCCCCCAGCCCTGCCAAATCCACGGCCGTCTCACCCGACCGCGACCCGGCATATCCTGGAATAAAAATCACGCCATCCGGACGTCTGATTCATCCGTCGCTGCTTCCTCCTCCTCCTCGCTGGAGCCAACCGCCTCTGGCTCATGTAATGCAGACGCCGCCGAAGCGCTGCCACCACCACGGCCGTCCTCCTGGTATGCCGCGTGGGCACCATCCTCCAAGCTCCATCTTCTGTCCCGCGGCGACAACCCCGGAAACCGTCCCGTCCTACGGGCTGCCACCGCGGGCCTTATCTTCTGGCCTGACCCCCCCTTGCTACCTGCAAGGACAGGGGGTACCTGTGGCCCGACCCGCTGCCAGCAGACTCCCATCCAGAGCCGCCAGCCTCCTGCCCTCCTGGGCCCAGAAGGCATCCGTCCGCCGGGCCCTCCCCCCCTTGAGGGAGACCGCCGCTGCCGGGAGCTGCACGCCTGCTCTGGGTGACCAGTCGGGGACCGCAGGGCCCCCGCCGTCACCCCCACGTACCGACGCCTCCCGGGCATCCGTCGCACCATGCTCGCCTGCCCTGGTGCCGGACCCCTTGCTGGCTGCAGCCCCCCGCCCCCCCCCCCACCCGCGGGGGGGGGGGGGGGGTAACGCTGGCCTCCGTCCTCGCCGGGCGCTCTCCTGGCCAGGAGCCGCCGCATCCAGCCCTCCTGGGCCCCATGAAAGCCTCTGTCCGCTGGGCCCTCCCCCTCCTGGGGGAGACCGCCGCGGCCGGGAGCTGCAACCTGATCTGGGTGACCAAGCAGGAACTGCAGGGCCCCTGCCGTCACCCCCACTCACCGACGCTTCCTGGGCACCCGTCGCCCCAGGCCCGCCTGCCCTGGTGCCGGACCCACCACTGGCTGCAGCTCCGCGGCCCCCCCCCCGCTTTCCGCGAGGGGTAAAGCTGGCCTCTGTCACCGCCGGGCGCTCTCCCCGTCCGGGAGCCGCCGCATCCAGCAATCCAGGCCACGGCTCGGACCGGAAGTAGGCCGCAGCCAAGCCACGCCCCCCTCCCGGCTGCCGCGGCCCGGACGGAGATTCCTCCCGCGGCCGGAGCAACAGCTGAGTACTGCCCTGCCCACGTCCCACCGCGGAGGGTCCCCGAAGGGGCTCTCGCATCTCCTCCTCGCTCCCCCCGCACACGGCAAGTACCTGAGATATGAGGGAGGGGGGACGCCGCCCGCAGCTGACAGGGGAGCGAGGGGAAAGTGCCAACGGGTTAACCCCCAGCAGCCAAGACGTGGGACCGCGCTGCCAGGGGCCCGTGCACTGCCATGATGAATCCGCTGCTCCCGGGTAGCAGCCATCCTGTCGCACGTCCGGATCGTTCCATATCCGGAAGTCTGGTGATGTGAGGGGCTGGGGAACCTCCATCATGACGTCCTTGTACAGATCTTTGTGTCCTTCTAAATACTCCCACTCCTCCATGGAGAAATAGAAGGTGACGTCCTGACACCTTATAGGAACCTCTCCAGTCAGATCGTTCCATATCCGGAAGTCAAGAGAGAGGGGGTAAGTCAAAGTCCTTTACTTACACCCCTCAACTGTCCCACCTCTTCCTCCAGGGAACTCCTCCTACCCACCAATCCCTTTACTCTGCCTTATAAAAAAACATTCCTGTTTCCATTAACCCCATCACTCCTTCCCTTCCCTCTAGTCATGTCGCCCCTCCACCCTATGGGTTCCATGGCTTTCTTCTCTGTGCCTCGGTCATTGAAATGTGGGAACATAGAAATATATTTGTGGCACTAATATTTAATCCGAGTGCTGGGAATTATTTTCACAGGTTATGGTTGATGCATCACTGCATAGGGGTTTATTAATGCAACTGCATAGTCCTGCTATTTAATGACTACAATGTCTGGTGCTTTTAAGATGGCACTGTTTGGTATCATTTTTTCACCCCATGAGTACCATATAAAACACCATTAAAATTCTGCTTTTAGAAACAGAAAAATAAAATTCACACCAGTCGTGGATCTTTTGTGTGATCAAATTGGTTCCAAAGAACCCCACTGACGTATAGAGAATCTGTCACAAAGTTTTTGCTCTGTAATTTGAAAGCAGAGTAATGTTGTGGCAGAGACCCTGATTGCAGTGATATGTCACTTACTGGCAGCGTCGGACTGGCTACTGGAGGAATCTCCAGTAATACCAGGCCTAGTCGCGGTTACCTGCACTGAACTCCGGAGCTGTCACCTGAGCTCCGGAGTGCAGCCTGGACTGAACCGCGAGCGCCGAGTGATTGATTCCCCGGCAATTGCGGTTCAGTTCATGACAGCTGCAAACAGGCCGGGCTCCACTCCAGAGCTGTCACCTGAGCTCCGGATTGCAGCCCGGCCTGTCCGCAGCTGTCATGAACTGAACCGCAATCGCTGGGGAATCAATCACTTGGTGCTCGCGGTTCAGTCCTGCAAACCCCGAGTTCAGTCTAGGCTGCACTCCGGAGCTCAGGTGAGAGCTCCAGAATTCAGTTCAGGTAACTGCGGCAAGGCCTGGTATTACTGGAGATTCCTCCGGTAGCCAGTCCAACGCTGCTTACTGGTCTGTCTGATGTAGTTTTGATAAGATCACTGCTGCATCTGCTGCAGATCTACCAGTTCTCTAAATGATGAGCGGTTTATAACTCTGCCAACACCACTGACTGAGTTTTTAATTTACACTGTGCATAGGCAGAAAGTTAAAAATGGAGGTAGGTTTACACACAGCAGGAGAACTACACTCTAGTAATAATCTCTTAATGATAAAGCACTAATTTTATTTAAACTACAATAGGTAGCCGAGTAAGTGACACATCAGTGGAATCAGTGTCACTGACCCGACATCGTGCTGCTCTCAGATTAAATAGCAAAAACCTGCTGACAGGATTGCTTTATAATGGAATCTGCTATGGTATACACTGATGAGCAAAAGGATACCTTCATTTTATAGTCGATCATCTTGGCAATATCATACATAAATTTTACATGCAAAAATGTAGCATATGATTAGTTATGCAGATTCTTGTCATGTCACTGCATTTTTACTGTGATTTTGTGCCTGTGGGGCAGAATGACCTGGAGTAATGGGGACTCAGCCATACTGCATGGATGCAATGGGCACCTGTTAATCCGCCCTGCTGGTGCATTGTTACTGCGGCAGTGGTTGGTGCATTGTGCCGCACCTTTAAGGCTGTTAAAAGTTAGGAACACATTGAAAGGTTCCCTGTGACGTGGTAGTGGGCTTCATACAGCATGATCAGAAAACTGAACGAAGAAGCTCATGTTCAGTTGTATAGATTTTTGTTTAGCAGCACTAGATTAACATATGATTTTTGAATTTCCATGTTTTTTTTACAGCTATGAAATATTGCATGGCCTGTTTGTTTTACTTGCACAAGCCCTCCTCTCATGTGGCACAGGTGGTTTTAATTAGCAGGAGACAGCAAGACGAGTCCTGCTTATTTTTTGCTTTCAGTTCACAGTCCGAGAGCTTGTAGAAGTTGAGTTTTCTATTCCCTTCACTAGATATTGGTGCTCTGTGTCAAAATCTGATCCCAGGTCTTCTATGCATGTTCCAAAACTTGGCGCATGCTGTTCGACTCTGGGGACCGTGGGGCCAATCCAGCACCTCTACTTCATTGTCATTGAATATTTCTTCCCCAATATCACCTTATGCTTTGGGAACACTATGTCGTCCTTTTCATACCCATAGTATTGGAGTGTACAAAGTAACTTGTCTTGTAGGATACTCACATATAGCTCACTATTGAGACCACCATTGATCCTGGTTAATTATCCAATACCTTTGGCTGTGAAACAACCTCATACCCTCAGACTTCCTTCACTGAACTTAACAGTTCCTTCAATTTATCAATCCGTTAGCACCATTTTCCTTTGTTACTTCCAAACCAATTTACACCCATCAGAGCCTAGTCTATTGACTTTAAGCTCATCTCTCCAAATCACCTGTTTCCAATCTTATATTTTCCACTTTTCATACTTCTTATGATGATATTGAAGTTGAGGCTTCTTCACTAGTGATGAGCGAGCATGCTTGTCACTACTCGGTACTCGCACGAGTATCACTGTACTCGGGCTGCTCGGCGGGGACCGAGTAATCTCGCGATACTCGTGCTTTACTCGTGGTCTTCATTTCTGCATGTTGGCGCTCTTTTGAGAGCCAGCCCTCATGCAGGGATTGGCTGGCAGACCACTGCAATGCCACAGCCCTGTTAGTTGTGGAATTGCAGTGATTGGCCGGCCTGCACAGCGTCACCGAGCCTTTATATAGGCCGGCGCGCTGTGCTCTGCTCACAGCTATTCTGACAGTGAGTGTAGGGAGAGTGTCGCTGATTCAGGGAAAGCTTTGCGGCCCTTTATAGTTAGTTCCGGAGCAGGGCTGCAAACAGTGTGACCAGAAGTCCTTCTCAGGACTATTCTAGTTGTATACAGGCAGGCAGGGTATAGCCAGGTCGGAGTACAGTAGCAGAGTCCTTCTCAGGACTATTGTTGCTATATACAGGCAGGGTATAGCCAGGTCGGAATACAGGCTAGTGACCAGAAGAGTCCTTGTCAGGACTATTGTAGCAGTATACAGGCAGGCAGGCAGGGTATATATAGCCATTCCTAGTGGTGACCGTATACCAGCCTTCATCATATCTGGGGCTGGTGTACACAGTGTAAAACAGTCCAGATAGTGTCAGACTTCTCAGTAATTGTCGCTCCTAAAAACCAGTTAGGTTCTTATTGCGTCCGTGCTTGCATTTAAAAACAGCACGTGTGTGGCAGTCGGTGGCAGGGTACAGGTGCGCGTTTTGCACAAACTATTATATAACGCACAAGTCTAGTGTATAATACACGTCAGTCAGCAGTGTCTGATAGTGTCAGACTTCTCAGTAATTGTCGCTCCTAAAAACCAGTTAGGTTCTTATTGCGTCCGTGCTTGCATTTAAAAACAGCACGTGTGTGGCAGTCGGTGGCAGCGTCAGGCTCCACGTTGTCCCTGGATAGAGACGTGCATGAGGGCCTCAAAACATTGTTCCCATTGCAAAGGAGTGGGTCTCCTGTCGTTGTAATGTCCATTCTGCAAAGAATGGGCGAAAAAATTTACCACTGGGGGTATACCTGAAACAAAGGCCTAAGTATTGCAATTTGTAACGGTCATCATCATGGTGGCGCATGAGGAGAAGGAGGAGCAGTCCAGCGATTAGCCAAACTCCAGAAGTGTGTACCCATGGGTGAGTGGAGGTACATGGCAAACTTTAAATTCCGCTCTCATTTGCTGGTGGTGTGGTGAAGTCTGGCCCAATCCAACCCTTGTTCATCTTGATCAGAGTCAGCTTGTCAGCATTTTCAGTTGACAGGCGGGTGCGTTTATCTGTAATGATTCCACCTGCGGCACTAAAAACACGCTCTGACAAAACGCTAGCAGCAGGGCAGGCCAGGCCTTCCAAGGCGTAGAGAGCCAATTCATGCCACGTGTCCAGCTTGGATACCCAATAATTGTAAGGCACAGAGGAATGTCGGAGTACAGTTGTTCGATCTGCAAGGTACTCCTTCAGCATCTGGGCAAACTTAGGATTTCTTGTGGCACTACCCCGCACCTCAGGGGCTGTGGTACGTGAGGGGCTGAGAAAACTGTCACACATCTTAAAGACTGTTCCCCTACCTCTGGCGGATTGGACTTGTGCCTCTCTCGGCTGTACGCCTCGGTTGTCCACTGATTCATGACCTATGCCGCTAGCGTTTTGTGAGGGGAATGCTTTGCCTACTTCCGTGACTATGGCCTTCTGGAACTGCTGCATTTTGCCTGACCTCTCCGCCTCGGGAATAAGAGACATAAAGTTCTCCTTTTAGCGTGGGTCTAACAGTGTTACCAACCAGTAATGATTGTCGGCCAAGATGTTCTTAACGCGAGGGTCACGAGACAGGCAGCTTACCATAAAGTCAGCCATGTGTGCCAGACTCTTAACAGCCATCACTTCAGTATCCTGACCGACACGATGACTGAACATGCTGTCCTCCTCCTCCTCATCATCTACCCTGTCCTCTGGCCAGCCACGCTGAACCGAGGATATGACTGCATGTCATATCCTCAATTTGGCCAGAGAGTTGCTCCATGTCTTCATCCTCCTCCTCGTCATAGTCCTCCACTGCACGTTGTGATGAGACGAGGCTGGGCTGTGTGTTATCATCACCCACACCCACTACTGTTTCTTGCTGAAACTCATCGCGCTCCGCCTGCAATGCATCATGTTTGTTTTCTGAGCAGAGACCATTTTAGAAGGCAGAGAAGCGGTATGGTGACGCTAATAATGTCGTCATCGCCGCTCACCATCTTGTTGTAGTCCTCAAAGTTTTGGCGGATGGTGCATAGGTCGGACATCCATCTCCACTCCTCAGGTGTTATGTGTGGAGTTTGACCCATTTCCCGACGGCTTAGGTGATGCAGGTACTCAACAACTGCCCTCTTCTGCTCACATATCCTGACCAACATGTGCAGAGTTGAATTCCAACGCGTGGGGACATCACACACCAGTCTGTGTGCCGGAAGATGCAAACGGCGTCTTAAGGCGGCAAGGCCGGCTGAAGCAGTAGGTGACTTTCGAAAATGTGCAGACAGGCGGCGAACTTTTACCAGCAGATCAGACAGCTCTGACTATGACTTTAGAAACCGCTGAACCTCGAGGTTGAGCACATGGGCCAAGCATGGAACATGTGTCAGCTGGCCTCGCCTCAAAGCCGCCACCAGGTTCCGGCCATTGTCACACACCACCTTTCCTGGCTTTAGGTTCAGAGTTGTGAGCCAGTGATCTGCCTGCTGTTTCAGAGCTGTCCACACCTCTTCTGCATTGTGGGGTTTGTCACCTATGCAGATTAGCTTCAGCACTGCCTGTTGCCGCTTCGCCGAGGCAGTGCTGCAGTGCTTCTGTGTCGCCCTGGACAAGCCAGGGGCCACAGAGCACAACACTTAAACACCCCACACTCCCTGCAGGCATATCATAGTCAAAACACAAAATCCTTGTTGCCTTCCCCAGGGGCTGTTGTCCACACCAGGGTGTGGAGCCAGGCGGTTGGTCTCCACCCACCGAGGAGGAGGGAAAACACAGGCAGTGAGAGTTAAGCTAAGGAAGTGGAAGGAGGAAAGTAGTAGAGAGGAGAAAAGTGACAGCAAAGAGCCTGAAGTTGGTCCGGGTGTGTGGCCTGGACAGGACAGCAAGGTTGGCAGGATGTGGTGACCGTCTGCAGTGGAGGCCGATTGGAGTCTGCCGTAAGGACCGTGGACGGGTGGTGACCCGGCCGTACCGGACCGGTATACAAAGCGAAGCCAGCACCATTGGCAGAGGACTTTCGGATCCCGGCAAGGCTTGGTGTCGCCGTGAATTTGCCAAATCCGTTATTGAAGGGGACCTCAGGGTTTCCAAACAGCCAAGTCCAGATAGAAGGCAACCGTACAACCGTGAAGGGGAGACACAGCCACCGGCAAGGGCAACCGTCTCCCAGGGCCAGCGCCTGTGGGCAAAAGGGGCTCCTCCGGCCCATATCCAGGTCAGGGAGCGGGTTACCGTTGGGAAACCATCACTACCAACACTTAACTTCGGTGCAGGGAGAGACAGTCATCACTAACCTGCAGGGAGGAACAACCGCAGCCGTCCGAGTGACCTGTCCATCCAGCCACTTGTTTTACCCTGAACTGTGTCATCATCATTGGGCTGAGTGAGTACCTCCGTGCCGTGCGGCACAGCGCTGCCCCTGCGACCATGCACTTCATCAGGCCCCGCAACCCGCCTGTCATCCATCTCTACCCCATCACCAGGCCCCGGGACAACCAACCCCCCTACCCACGTAGGGGAGAAATAACAACAAAGCTGCTCCCTGTCACAGGCTCCCGGGATCCCCGTCCAGAGCAGCGGTGGTGTCCACACAATCACCACAACCGTGGGTGTCGTCACGGACAATATCCCCAAAACCCAAACCACCCCTTTTCACTCACGGGCGAGTAGCGCCGCTCGAGTCCCCGGGATCCGGCCATCGCTCGAGCCAACGAGCAGCAGCAGCCGTAGAGCTGCGTCAGCCGGACCCGAGCAGTGGGAGAGCGCACCGTCCCCTCCTCCGCCAGCGACACTTACAGCTTGGGACTGGTGTGGAGGGTAAAGTGGATCAGGATGCGCAGGAGGAGGAGGAGGCTGAGGAGCATGACATTCCGGAGCTGTAGAGTGTGTGTGAAACCCTGACTGAGGTAGGGCCTGCAAAACTTGGTGTGTGAAGGACGTATTCCGTCCCTCGCTCAGACTGGGTCCCAGCTTGCACAATATTAACCCAGTGTGACGTCAACGAGATGTAGCGGCCTTGCCCACATGCACTTGTCCACGTGTCTGTGGTTAGGTGGACTTTGGCTGAAACAGCGTTGTTCCGGGCACGTGTGATGTTTTGTGACACGTGGTTAGTTATGCAATGCGGGGACGGCACACAGGGAGAAATAGTGGCGGCTGTGGACCGAGTAACGTGGGACAGCTGCCACCATCAGTTCGCGGAATGCTTCTGTCTCAACCAGCCTAAAAGGCAACATTTCCAGCGCAAGCAGTCGCGAAATGTTAGCATTTAGAACTGTGGCATGTGGGGTGTTGGCAGTGTATTTGCGCCTGCGCTCAAAGGTTTGCTGAATGGATAACTGAACGTTGCGCTGGGACAAGGACGTGCTTGATGATGGTGTTCTTTCTGCGTAGGCAACTGCAGGTGCAGGAGTGGAGGAGGCTTGTTCGCAGGCAGCATGGACAGGGGATTGGCTCGCATGCACAACCAGCGAAGACGTAGCAGTGACATCAGCAAGCACTGCTCCTCGACTCTGTTGTACTTCCCACAAAGTCGGGTGCTTGGCTGACATGTGCCTGATCATGCTGGTGGTGGTCAGGCTGCTAGTTTTGGTACCCCTGCTGATGCTGGCATGGCAGGTGTTGCAAATGGCCTTTTTAGAATCATCTGGAGCCAACTTAAAAAACTGCCAGTGTCAGAGTTCCTGGTTTTCCAGTTTTCTTTTGAAAGAGCTTGCCCTTTGTTAACATGGAGTTTTCTGTTATGTTGCCCTACTTCCTGTCCATCTGTTTAAAAGCCGCCCCTAAAGCTTAGTCCAGTGCCTGAGTATACTGCTTCCTGTGTGCTCCTGCCCTGCTGCTTTTGGTTCCTGATTGTTATTCGGATCCTCTTGGAAAACAACCGACACCGACTCTGGACTTCATCTGGTATCATCTAGCTGTACCTGGACTCCGTTTGCCGTCTTTGGTCGGAACTTCTGCCCGGTTCCTTCCGTTTAATACCACTCTGGACTCACATCACGTACAGACATTTTTCGACTTACCTATTGCCCTTTTGTGTCCCGGCTGCTGCGCATTTAGGGCTTCTGGGGTGATTGCCAGACAGTCCCTGTATAGGGGTTTGCTGTTGGTGGTCTCCCTGGGGGAGTCCGGTGCGCGGTACCGGGAATTCCCTTTCGCTCAGTCCCTGGAAGGTATTTCCTGTATTTATGTTCTACTGTGTTTTTGTTCCGTTTATGTACATATTTGCTGGTTGCATATTATAAATGTCTTGCACCAAGAACTCGTCTCTGGTTGTCATTGCCCTAACGCAATCGAAATCCTCAATACATACAATAGTATTACAGCCAGACTCGGGAAGACCTAACATTTGTACAGGCACCTTGTGTCGTGTTGTTCCGGGGAACAGTTGACTGACGTCTGCCTGGGGCCACCACTCTGCTTCTTACTGCCTGTTGTGATGCTACGCCTCCCTCCCCCTGTGCACTGCTGTCCTCGCTCTGCATATCCTCCTGCCAGGTTGGGTCAGTTACTGGATCATCCACCACGTCGTCTTCCTCTTCCGCACCCTGCTCCTCCTCCTGACTTCCTGACAATTGTGTCTCATCATCGGCCACCCCTTGTTGAGACACGTTGCCAACTTCGTGAGAACGTGGCTGCTCAAATATTTGTGCATCTGTACATACAATCTCGTCATGGCCCACTTCAACAGGAGCTGGCGAGAGGCCAGAATTTGTGAATGGAAACGTGAACGAACAGCTATTCCGAGTGTCCAAGTGTGGGATCAGTAATGTCCGTGGACGTGTACTCGGCCTGGTGGTAGGAAGGAGGATCAGGTTCTGAAATGTGCGGTGCAGTATCACGGCTACTGACACTTGACCGTGTGGAAGACAGAGTGTTTGTGGTGGTGCCAATCTGACTGGAAGCATTATCCGCTATCCAACTAACAACCTGTTGACACTGGTCTTGGTTCAAGAGGGGTGTACTGCTGCGGTCCCCAAGAATTTGGGACAGGACGTGCGAGCGACTAGATGTGGCCCTTTGTTGTGGCGAAATTAGAGCTTGCACACAACCTCGGTGTCTGCCTGCACCACCATCACGTCCACTTCCTTGTTCGTTGACAACGCCCTTGCGCATTTTGCAATGCTGTGCTGATGTGTATTCACTAGACTTGTGTGTTATATCCAAGTTTGTGCAAAACTCACACAAATGCAGCGGAAAGCTGCCACCAACAGGCACACACGTGCGGTTTTTAAATGCAAGCACGGAGGCACTAAGAACCTAACAGGTCTCTATCCAGGGACAACGTAGAGCCTCCCAATGTTTGGCTTCCCTGCCTAAGGGCTATACTATAATACACCCACTTCCTTCCAATGGGCACTTCAGGTTTACAGGCCTTCATGCACGTCTCTATCCAGGGACAACGTGGAGCCTCCCAATGTTTGGCTTCCCTGCCTAAGGGCTATACTATAATACACCCACTTCCTTCCAATGGGCACTTCAGGTTTACAGGCCTTCATGCACGTCTCTATCCAGGGACAACGTGGAGCCTCCCAATGTTTGGCTTCCCTGCCTAAGGGCTATACTATAATACACCCACTTCCTTCCAATGGGCACTTCAGGTTTACAGGCCTTCATGCACGTCTCTATCCAGGGACAACGTGGAGCCTCCCAATGTTTGGCTTCCCTGCCTAAGGGCTATACTATAATACACCCACTTCCTTCCAATGGGCACTTCAGGTTTACAGGCCTTCATGCACGTCTCTATCCAGGGACAACGTGGAGCCTCCCAATGTTTGGCTTCCCTGCCTAAGGGCTATACTATAATACACCCACTTCCTTCCAATGGGCACTTCAGGTTTACAGGCCTTCATGCACGTCTCTATCCAGGGACAACGTGGAGCCTCCCAATGTTTGGCTTCCCTGCCTAAGGGCTATACTATAATACACCCACTTCCTTCCAATGGGCACTTCAGGTTTACAGGCCCTCATGCACGTCTGTATGCAGGGGCATTGGTGAACCTCACAATTTAGGACTGCCCTGGCAAAGGAAAATACTACAAAGACTCACTTCCTCAAAATGGGCACATTAGACTCAAGAGGCCTTCATGTACGTCTCTTCTCAGGGACATCGGAGTGCCACACAATGTTTTCACGTAAAATCTTTCATGTATTGATCTCAAAAAGTAACATACACCAGCTCTATCTCACTATTGGGTATGTGCCCTTAACATTTCCGCCATGAAAAATCATTTTGGGGTCATTTTGGAAGGTTTTCTGGTGAGTCCGTAAAAATGGCGTAAAACGCGGACAAAATTGTTCACAGCTGTGACTTTTGAGTGATAAATGCTTCAAGGGGTCTTCCCCATGCTGTTGCCATGTCATTTGAGCACTCTTCTGAGACTTTTGTGACATTTTTAGGGTTTCTCCATGCTGCCGGGAGGTCATTTCACAAAAATACTCGGGTCTCCCATAGGATAACATTGGGCTCGTTGCTCGGGCCGAGTACACGAGTATCTTGGGAGGCTCGGCCCGAGCTTCGAGCACCCGAGCTTTTTAGTACTCGCTCATCACTATTCTTCACCTTTTTTTTGGCCACCAATCCAAACAGGTGTAACATGTATTACACAGTGCTTGCATGGATGTCTGTGATCTCAACATTACGAAGCTTACAAGCCACTTCCACTACCGTGTTTGTTGCACTAGAACTGATTGACCTTGTCATGAGCCAACTTGTTGATCCTGATATTTTGCCTGGACGTCGACATCTTGGCTTTTGAATGGATTGACGGACTTCATTTCATATTTTTCTAACTGTCATGGCACTCACATGATGCAGTTTGGCAATTTTCTTGGTCGAGAGATCGCTATTGATGAGCTGAATGATGCAGTATCTCTTTTTTTGGGCAATCTTCTTCACGGCTGCTCCTTGTTTAAAACCTGTGATCTTTCACTCGGGAATCAACCTAATAGCAAACTAAGCTATTAGGAAATGTGAGAATAGGTTGGAATGTGTAGTAAACAGGAAGAAAAAGATTTTTCTGCCCATAGGAGCAAAACAGTAACAATGCAGTAACATGACAAGAATCTGCATAACTAATCATATGCTACATAGTTACAACTCCAATTTAGGTATGAGATAACCAAGATGATTATTTATAAAACTAGATGGTGGCCCAATTCTAGCGCATCAGGTATTCTAGAATATGCATGTAGTTTCTGTGTCACGTTGCTAATGCTGCAGTCGGGTATTTAAGGGGCCTGCCCGCACCACTCCCTCAGCAACACCCACATCCAATCCAGAGGCAGCTGAGCAGAGAGGTGGGCGGGACATGCTGAGGAGGCGCAACCAATCAGCGACACAGGATTTCCATTACAGGCAGACAGAATTGGACAATTATATATATAGATTATGTACTAGATGGTAAGATATGGAGCCTGGAAAAGTTCAAAACATTGTTACCCTTCTGCTCATCAGAGTATGCCATTTTAGAACAAGAAGAGTTCCGAATTCCTCATTAGTTATAAAAATAAAGATGAACAATTTTTTGGACGGTAGCTCAAAAGCAGAAGTCAATCTAGTCTAAAGGCTGCTTTACACACAGCGGCATCGCTAGTGACGTCGCTAGCGAAAGCATCCGCCCCCGTCATTCATGCGTCATGGGCAAATCGCTGCCCGTGGTGAACAATATTGCCGGTACGCGTCTCACATACTTACCTTCCTAACGACGTCGCTGTGGTCGCGGAACAACCCCTTTTTTAATGGGGTGGTTCGTTCGGCGTCACAGCGACGTCACTCAGCGGGCCACCAATAAAAGCGGAGGGTCAGAGAGCAGCCGCATGAACGTCACTCCCACCTCGTTGCCAGAGGACGCAGGAACGCTGTTGTTCATGATTCCTGGGGTGTCACACGTAGCGATGTGTGCTGCCTCAGGAACGGCGAACAACCTGCGTCCTGAACGAGCAACGATATTTTGAAAATGAACGACGTGTCAACAATCAACGATTTGGTGAGTATTTCTCATCGTTAGCGGTCGCTCGGAGGTGTCACACGCAAAGAAGTCGCTAACGAGGCCGGATGTGCGTCACGAATTCCATGACCCCAACGACATATCGTTAGCAATGTCGTTGCGTGTAACGGGGCCTTTAGTCTTCAAGATGGTCGATACTTTTCAGCTGTATTTTAGATGCAGTGAAACTTGCTTAGCAAATTTTGCTTTTATTTAGCATTTTGTATTTTAACTAAAACCTTTTTAAGAGTTGACAATATTTTAGAATAATAGTCTTAAGAGCCATGCCAATTTGTATAATAATAGGTACATTGAAGAAAACATGTTTACTCTACTGAAAGCAGGTAAACCACGGCTAGACATGTGCAGATCTTATATTTCTATAATCCCTAAGATCTTCGGTAAGAGCATTACTTTTTAGCATTTCATATTTTGTAATATTATCTTAGTAGCAGAACTGTAATCAAGTGGTTCAGCACTTTGCACTTATAAAGCAGCTGTTAGCTCCATAAAGCTTGCAGTTTGCTTTCCTGTGGGGAACCTGCTTAACATTCACAATGCCTGGTTCCATTACATGCATATTCATTCAACCTTCAGCTTCCCCACAGCACCCTATTTCACTGCGCATCCAGAGAGCTGACTAGAGGATACATGTTGAGACATGCATCTTCGTCAGCTTACTTGGGACTCGCAAGAAATCTGCCTTACTTTTTTCCATTTTAAGCTTCTTATTTTATTTACTAACTAAACAAAACCTTTATGCCTCAGCATGTTGGATTAGAAAACCAAATAAAAAGGTTTACTTTCAATCAATATTACCATATATGCATTGCATTGTCTATTGATTATTTGTTAGTTTGGTTATTGCATGTAACTTGGAAATTAGCATATAGATGAAGTATGTTTTTTCTCTTCTCTCAGAGGCACTGATAAACTAGTTTTTGCTTGGTTATTCATGAATGGTGAAAGTGTGATAAGAAGTCAGGCACAGTGAGATGTCCTTCAAGTGACCTTTTCGATGGAGACAGAAATCAGTGTTTGGTAGCTGGAAGCACAAACAGAGGTTCAGAATGGTTCTGACCCATGATCTTTGTCTTTCGCCTATACAGTATCTCTAACCATCTCCAGAGAGGAGGGGAAATTTGGAGAACTCAAATACGTTCATTCCAAGCACGATCTATCAATCTATTCTTTTAAATAATAGTAGCAAAAGAAATCAGTGTGTAAAGTTTAAAAGCGATCTCTCCTCCAAAATGTTGGGAAAATATTTAAGAAGGATGTAATTTATTTGCTACTTTTCATTTTCACATACAGCCTATACCATTGGA
Source organism: Anomaloglossus baeobatrachus (assembly GCF_048569485.1). NCBI lineage: Eukaryota > Metazoa > Chordata > Amphibia > Anura > Aromobatidae > Anomaloglossus > Anomaloglossus baeobatrachus. The sequence continues at coordinate 229,202,079 of NC_134353.1, read as the reverse complement.
TGAAAAAAAGTGACTGTAAAGTAAAGGAAAATGTATTTAGACCACAGATTGTCCATATTCTTCTGTCACTCAATATAAAGTAAAAATAAATTTAGCATTATTTCCCAGTAAAAATGAATAAAATTCAACCTTTATTCCTTGTTTAAAAGCATAACAGTTAAAAAACATGTCTAAATAATCAAGGCTAGATAGGCTAACGCGTTTCGGACTTAAGGAGCCCTCATTCATGTTCACTTTATATGGATCTTCATGCCTCTCTGGACTAAAGGCACACATCCGTGCAACACCCTGCATTTGACATCCAGCTTCGATTGATGTTATGAGCCAGGTGAGCTGAAATAATATCTCTCCTGTCACTCAAGTATCTGTAAGTGATAATTTTATGACTTAAGGTTTATATTTATCAGTGTTCCATCTAGCAAACACTTGGAAACACGTGCTACCCAAACAATTAGGGATCCCAAATACCCAAACAATTAGGGATCCCAAATACCCAAACAATTAGGGATCCCAAATACCCAAACAATTAGGGATCCCAAATGAAGTCCAATTTTTACATTATTCCCATGCTCTCTCTATTTTGGCCAATATTAGGCAATAATGGTGGGAACATACAGTATATTAAATATGTGCCTGTTTTTATGTTATATGCAAATTTTTATTACTACAAAGAACTTCTAAAAACATTTAAATTTAAAACATTTACAAGCAGATTTTTACAATGTGCAATACAGGGTAATATTGTGGTACCGTGTTAGCCAGAAAAATCAATTGAAATACTATGTCCCAAGAATGACAAAATTATTTTAGGAGTGATACCTTTTATAGGCTAACCAGAAAAATCATATTAGCAAGCTTTCAGAGCACAGGCTCCTTCTTCAGGCAAATTACAAATGAATTACTGAGACCAAACACAACATTTAAATGAATGTTACAACAGGACATGGTTCCATTCTTACAATGTCCTGTTGTAACATTCATTTAAATGTTGTGTTTGGTCTCAGTAATTCATTTTTAAATTTCCTGAAGAAGGAGCCTCTGTGCTCTGAAAGCTTGCTAATATGATTTTTCTGGTTAGCCTATAAAGGTATCACTCCTAAAATACTTTTGTCATTCTTGGGACATAGTATTTCAATTGACTAGCAGATTTTAAAATTTATTCTCTTTTCTATAACTTTTTTTTATAGTTTGGGCTTCTTTTTACAAGGATGGGGCTAGTAACAACTATTTGTTTGTTTTAATGTTTTATTTATTGATACAAGTTTAGCATAACATATTCAACCATACATACAATCAAGTTTAAGATCAATTTGAATAATCGAATAACATTTGGCTCATCCCACTATAATCGAGTCCCATCAATACAAATACACTTGGCGCTGAACATAGTGTTAAAACATTCAATAGGTTGGTGGGTTAATCAGAGCAACATCATTAACTTGTTTTCTAAATTGTAATGTATCTATTTTATAAAATGAATACTAAAGAAATTGTGAGGTAAGGGTTGATGGCTGAGATCAAAGAAAGCAACTATTTAACTCAGGAGATTCAGCCCCTAGAAAAAATAAAATTAGTGAATCAAGGAATTAGATAGGAAGTAGGAGAAGGAAGAAGAGGATAGAGGGTTGGGAGTGGGTGGTGTGGGATCCGTTCATCTGATAGTTAGTGTGTTAAATGCTCTATCAGTAGTTCGTCACTTCTCATGTGGCAATGAATGTCTCATAGGCCTCTATTCTGTCTCCTTTTGCCGGGGTACTTCATGTGCCCCCCTCTCTGCCGTATTTGCTAGGAAACAGCGTTTAGTCCTATAGACTTGCCAAGCATTCCAGACTCGTGTGAAAGAGGGCATATTTTGCTGTGTCAGAGCTGAGAGCTCTTCTGCATAATATAATTGGTCAATTTTCAGAAGGAGTTGCGCGAGGGTGGGTGTCTTTGTTGTGCACCACAGTTGAGCTATAAGAAGCTTACAGGTCGAGCCCACAAATTAGTAACAATTATTTGGACTGGTAATAGCTTTTTTTATTAATTTATTTGTTACTTACTTTTATTTTTTAGAGACAATATTTTTTCATTTATTTAACATATTGTTCTTGGTATAAGGTCATAAAAGACCTTTGGGATGCATTTTAATATTTATATATATATTTTTTTTCATCTGATTTTATCTGTAACTGAGGCTGATATATTAGTTATAGTTACAGTGGAAATGCCGCTTCCTAAATGTATAGTAGAGCTGCACGAGTGTCTTTGGACACAGCAGCTTATTCTCCCTACACCCAGTGATCACATGCCTGCTGGGTTCAGAGGAGATAGTGCAATTATTGTCCCCTATTACTAGATATACAGCAATTTTTCAGCACTGTGTATGCAGCGATCAAGACGGCAAAGATGGTAATAAACCATTCCTGCCTTCTCTATAGAAAGCTTAGCTAGGTGTGACAGCCAGCTCTCCACTCTCCCTGCTGTACAATTGTGTGAAGTTGCTCTATTATGCAGGGATATTTTTCAATGTCACTGTAGAATAGAGCGCAGACTTGTTTTCGTCTTTTAATCACTTTAGTACAGGACCATTTTCCCATTTTGCTCATGACCAGACAGATTTTAATTTTTTTTTCTGTACATTTGGTTTTAAAGCTCTAAAAAAAAAAATTCAAATATTTTTCTTTATTGTATGATCCATGGGCCCAGATTTCCAATTTTAATGTAAATTTTATTTTCAATTTTTTCCGACTGTATATTTATTACTTTTTTAAATGGCAACAAAGGACCACTAAAACCCATTTTAGATTGCTTAATCCTTTCCATAAAATTTTTTAAAATATTTCTGTGTCAGGCATGTTTTATTCAGGGGACTAGAAACAGTGATTTGGACGGGCAGTGACTTTTTTTTAATTTTATTTTTTCTTGCTCTTATTTATGTTTCATTATTTTAACTGCTTTCCAGACCATTGGGGGCATTTCAGCTTTTGAATACATTTTATGTTGTTTCTTTCCTCTGCAACTGGGAGTGGTATCCCCAGTTATAGGGAAAATTCAGCCAGTTTAAACAGCACCCAGAGATCACATGATAACTTAGTATATTCATTGTCTATACAGTGATCAGGAAGGCAAAGATGGTGATAAATCAGATCTATTCAGCTGTGTCTGAGATTCTGAAACATCATTGTAGAGTTATACGCAGATCACATAGACGTTTAAAGTCAACTCTATGTATAAAACTGATTATTTTATTAGTTTACATGACCGCATTTTGTTTTACAGTTCAGAGTTTACATTGAACTTTCAACAAGCACTTACATAGTCCATTTCATCTTCATTTGACAATTATTTTCATTGCTTATATAGCGCCATCATATTCTGGAGCACTTTACAGAGATTATCATAACTGTCCCCATTGTGGCTCACAATCTAAATTCCTTATCATAGCATCTTTGGACTGTGGCAGGAAACCCACAAACATGAGAGAACATACAAACTCCTTACAGATTTTGTCCTTGGTGGGATTTGAACCCAGGACCCCAGCGCTGGAGAGCAATAGTACTAACCACTGAGCCGCCATGCTACATATTTGTATGCTGTATTTATTTATATGTTTATCGTTAGAAGTTTATAAGAGATTGCAATGGTGGAATTAGCGAGTTAAGACACCAGATGATTTAGAAAACTGGGGGATTGCATCAAACATATAAGACTGGTAAAATCAAAAGGTTTCTCTTGTTTGATAGTTAAATTATATTAAAATCAATATAAAAATGAATAAACAATTCTTATTACATTTTTTACAATGTTAATTAGTCGTATTTTCTGTCAGTGAATATGAATATTTTTCTTTATGCCCAGAGACTTGTAGAGACGTATCTGTAACAGCTGTGGCAGTTAGCCAGTAGTCAAGGCTGATACACTTTCTTTACACATTAAAGGGGTCATCCGCGACTTTAAAACTGATGACCTCTCTTTACTATAGGTCCTTAATGTCTGATTGGTGGGGGTGAGACAGTAAGCAATCCAGCTGTTCCCGAAGCCACCAATGGACGGCACAACTCAGTTGCACAGCGCAGCTCCATAGATGGAATAGGGGATATGGCTCGGTACTATACATCTGCCCTTATGGATTCAAATAGGGGGTGGATGTGCAGAACCCAGTCATGGCCACAATAAGGTTGACAGAGCTGTGCAGGACTGCAACTGAGTAGTTCCAGCCGGCTGTGGCACCAGAAAAAAACTGATCGGCAGGTGTGCTGAGTATTGCACCCTCATTGATCAGATATAGTTGACAATGTTAAAGTGATAGACAACCCCTTTACTGTGTAAAGAAAGGATGGGTCATTATTAGTAAAGTCCTGGACAATCCCTATAACATAAATTACTAAGGTCTGGTAAAGTATTTGTTGATTGAGCATGAAAGATGTTTCTTTCTTCCTTACATACATTACATGCATTAATTTTCCTGTTTATATGGACACAACTGCCTTTATTCAAGGTTAAGACCACAAACAAATAGCACACAAACTTTACAGGCAGCGATGAACTCTGAACTTAAGTTTCGCTTAGGTCAGCTTCATCTGGGACCATATAAATTTATCAGTCTTTTACATAATGTAAAGTAAAAAAGGTTTAGTGTCTCTTTAATAAATCTTTGCTTGCTGTACAGTTTTATATACGTAAAGTATAGATAAATAATGAATGTAGCCAGATACAAGCTAGCAGCAGTATTAAAGATTGCTTTTTCAGCCATGGGGAAAGTGATTTCTAGATGTGTCCAAACAAATAACTGAGTGCACACACAGCTGGAGACTTCTGTTTTTATGAGGAGAACATTTATGATTGTGAAAGATTGTAGAGCAGAGGTGAAAAGGCAATTCTGAAAGATCCTGACATGTCAAAATGATGGACAAACCTACAATTTAGGACAAGTGGGAATAGTCAATAATGGCCAGGTAATGATCTAAAGAAATTTCCAATGATAACAGACAAGACTAAAGAAATCCATAACTACATAATGGAAAGAATTGTATATCCAAGCGTAGGCTCTTTGACAGCCTATATCATGCAAAAAATACATTTCTATAATGTCTAAAGAATGTTTATTATAATAAAGCTTGCTAGCCTGAGTTGAGCATGTTAAATAAAAAGAATGCACACTTAAACCTTGTTCAGACGGCCATTTAAAAAAAGCCAAATGTTGCACTTTCCATTTTGAAATCTGTGTGGCCATATGTGTGTACATATATATCATCCGTGTGTGTATTTCAGGTTATATCCGTGTGTCGTTCACATGTACATGTGTGCTGTTCGTGTGACATCCGTGTGAAAAAAGCATGAAATTAATTATTTTGTGTTAAAGATTTGCAAAGACAGACAGACAGACAGACTTTGGTGCCATTAACCATATAAATAATTACAAGAAAAAAAAATAAAAAAACTTTCTCACGTCCCCTAATTTTTTATAACCAGCAAAGGTAAAGAAGACAACTGCAGGAAAATATTATTAGGCTGGGAGGGTCAATGGTTATTGGACCATTCCCAGCCTAAAAATACCAGCTGCCCTAGAAGAGGAGCATGAAAAGATTCTCCAATTCTGGCGCTTCACTTTGGCTCTCACAGATTGCTCTGGCGTGTTGGCAATTGGAGTAATGATTTATGGTGTTAGCAATGGAGAGATGTCTATCAGTCAACCCATTGCTAACCCAGTAAGTAAAAAGAAAAAAGACACACGCACAAAAAAATTATTTATTTTAATAAACACTTCTCAAAACTTTTCCTCATTCACCATTATATAGAAAAAGTATATAGGCAGCTCTGTCTTAAGGCCCTGTCACACATAAAGATAAATCTTTGGCAGATCTGTGGTTGCAGTGAAATTGTGGACAATCAGTGCCAGCTTTTTGGCTGTGTACAAATGGAACAATATGTCCATGATTTCACTGCAACCACAGATCTGCCAAAGATTTATCTCTGTGTGTGACGGGGCCTTTAGTCCAGTGAATCCGCCATGGTCAAAGAAGGATATTGGAGAAAAAACAAAAACAAACACAGAGGAATAAAACAAGACACTTAAAGCGGCTTTGCACGTTGCAACATCGCACGTGCGATGTCGGTGGGGTCAAATCGAAAGTGACGCACATCCGGCGTCACTTTCGACATCGTTGTGTGTAAATCCTAGATGATACGATTAACGAGCGCAAAAGTGTCATTATCGTATCATCGATGCAGGCTCCGACTTTTTCATAATTACGCTGCCGCGACAGGTACGATGCTGTTCCTCGTTCCTGCGGCAGCATATATCGCTGTGTGAGAAGCCGCAGGAGCGAGGAACATCTCCTTACCTGCCGCCGGCGGCTATACGGAAGGAAGGAGGTGGGCGGGATGTTTACATCCTGCTCATTTCCACCCCTTCGCCGCTATTGGCCGCCTGCCGTGTGACGTCGCTATGATGCCGCACGACCCGCCTCCTTAGGAAGGAGGCGGGTCGCCAGCCAGAGCGACGGTCGCAGGGCAAGTGAGTGCATGTGAAGCTGGCGTAGCGATAATTTTCGCTAGGCCAGCTATCACAAGATATCGTACCTGCGACGGGGGCGGGGACTATCGCGTGCGACATCGCAGCATCGGCTTGCGATGTTGCAACGTGCAAAGCCCGCCTTACCCTCATTCACTTCTTTATTTAAAAGAAATAACAAATTTCCAGCTAGTCCAACGTAACCAGAGCAATTCTGACGAACAAAGAATATGGAGCATTTTTCTGACCCACCATAGACTTTGCTTACAGTCTATTCTGGGTCATGCTGCACTTAATGAGACCCGGTGCCTCTGAAGAGCGGTAATAGCAGTAATGATACCACTCATCAAAGTCACTGGGTCACCAGGTCACTCCGGGCCATGCTGCGCTGCATGCGCCTCTGAAGAGTGGTGATATCAGTAACTTTACTGCTTCTGCCACTCTCCTAAAATGCACAGCACAGACGCATCATTAAGTAGAGGCAGCCAAACACTGAGTGGGATAACATGAACAGCAAGGAGGAGTGTAATGCTACCACCAGAGCGAGTTGGTACTCAAGTGGAATGTAGTGCTTCTAAGTGTAGTTCAGCGCAAGCCCACTAGATGTCACAGATTCCATGTAAGGATGCAATAGAATGGTCGATCAAGACTAAGGTCAGTGCCAAGAATGCACGGAGATACATAGGGGTAAGCGGAGCCAGAGTCACGTGAGAGCAGATGGCCGGAAGGCCAGGAGGAATCGTAAGCAAGCCGAGGTCGGAAACCGAGAGGACAAGTAAGTACAAAGGAGGATCAGAACAAACTTACAGGATCAAGGAGCGCACACTGCAGGCCAGGAACTATAACTAGCGGTGTACCAAGGTAAACCATTCCAAGATAAGGCAGCATGTCCCTGGAAATGAGGCACAACAGAATTGGCTCTTCCCACCTGACCTGACCTAGAGACTGCAGACAGCAGGAAAACAAACATATACAATGGCTCTGCAGAAGCAGAGTAATACGGAAATCATGACAAGGAGGATATAGCCTTAACCTTTTCATGGCTCATCCTCATGCACTTCGTCCTGTTCATGGCTGTCTGCTATACTCGGCACTAATGCACTGAGAAAGCAGATAGCCGTGAGCCGTAAAGCAGGGGCATGCATGCCACATGAGCTTTAGGTTGGGGATCCTTGCTCATTCCTATCCCAAAAGACACCAAGAATTCTGTGAGCAACATTCCTAGTGATGTGACTATTAGAGATGAGCGAACCGGTCGCGGTTCGGCTCAAGCTTGGTTCGCCGAACAGAGACCCCGTTCGAGTTCGGTTCGGTGAACCGGTTCGGCGAACCACTCGAACCCCATCTGAAACAATGGGAGGCAATCACAAACATATAAAAACACATTATAAATGTACACATACAGTTAATAACCATTGCCATAACACTTACCGGTGCCCGCGATCCGTCCTGCACTCTGTCTCCCGCCACTTTTCCATTGGTAATTGATGCGTCTTCCCGGTAACCAGCAGTGATGCAGGACCTATCGTGACGTCAAAATAGCCATGTGACCAGTCACGTGTCTATTATCTCATTGGCTACAGACTGGTCAAATGGCTAGACGTCATGTCCTGTCCTAGGTCCTGTCACTGCATCTGTCCAGTACGCGGTGATCGTTTGTGTATCTCCGTGTACTGGCGAGATGCTCTGGCACACGGATGACTCCCCGTTCCTGCATGGGGCGCTCTTTACAGAGTCAGCCCACATGCAAGGACTGGCTGTCACAGCCGGTGAATAACGGCACCGGGAATCACGTGATTGGAGCACCGTTGCTATGGCAACCCGACTGTGAAGTCACCGCTAACAGCTGGCAGCCTGTGGTCACTCTCACTGAGTGATTTCTGCATGGGGCAGCAGCGTCTTTCTCCCATGCAGTGAAGCCTGATGTAGCAGAGCTGCATGGGCTGAAGGAGAAAGAAGGCAGAAGAGCATGGATCATGGAAGGGGTGAGAGGGAGTAATACACATGGAGTCTCTTAAGTGTGTCTGTGTATGTATTTCTATTAAAGTATTTTTTCTCTGTGTGGCGTCTTTTTTTAACCCTTTATTGGAGATTCTTAATGGCTGGATCAAACGTGCCTGACATTAAGAATCTCCAGCTTAATACTAGCTAGTAAAACTAAGCTAGTATTAAGCCATTGTTACCCAGCAAGCCACCCGGCTTCAGGGCTGCTGGAAGAGTTGGATACAGCGCCAGATGATGGCGCTTCTATGAGAGCGCCATTTTCTGGGGCAGCTGCGGACTGCAATTTGCAGCAGAGGTGCCCAGAAACCTCGGGCTAACCTGTGCTGAAGATTCCAATCCCCAGCTGCCTAGTTGTACCCGGCTGGACACAAAAATGGGGCGAAGCTCACGTCGTTTTTTTTTTAATTATTTTATGAAATTCATGAAATAATTAAAAAAAGGGCTTCCCTATATTTGTAGTTCCCAGCCAGGTACAAATAGGGGGTTGGGGGCAGCTGTACCTGCCTGCTGTACCTGGCTAGCATACAAAAATATGGCGAAGCTCACGTCATTTTTTTTTTTTTAGATAACAGGATGGCTGAGAGAAAACCGGGTTAAATGCTGCGCTAGAAAACCACGATTCCGATGGATAAAATAAAATCCTTTCCTTTATTGGCACAAGTCAATGCGTTTCGAAGGCATAACCGCCTTCTTCATCAGGACAAGACAGTACAAGAAAAGAACAGCATGACATGTGCTGCTGCACGGCGTGAGATATAAAGCATTGAAAAAAATGAGTGACCATTTTTTTCAATGCTTTATATCTCACGCCGTGCAGCAGCACATGTCATGCCGTTCTTTTCTTGTACTGTCTTGTCCTGATGAAGAAGGCGGTTATGCCTTCGAAACGCGTTGACTTGTGCCAATAAAGGAAAGGATTTTATTTTATCCATCGGAATCGTGGTTTTCTAGCGCAGCATTTAACCCGGTTTTCTCTCAGCCATCCTGTTATCTACTATTTCTGCATCGGGGCTGCTGCTGATCACTGCTGCATAATCTGCCTATATGCTTGCATAGGAGTTGTGCCTGTCACAACCGAAACAGGTGAGTACCTGTCTTTACTTGTGTATCCCCTCATCCACCAGATAAGACCCTATTTCTGCGCTTGTTTCCTCCACAGTTTTTCTCCTGATTTTTTTTTTTTTAGTTTTTTGCGAAAAAAAAATAAAAAATGCTTCCCTGGATTTTCCATTGCCAATGAAGGTAACACCAAGCAGTGGGGGTTAGCAGCCAGTAGCTGCTTGGATTACCCTTATCTAGCAATACAAAAAATGCAGCGGGAGCCCATATATATATATATATTTTTTATTATCTATTTAAATAAAAAAAAATGGGCTTCCCTGTCTTTTGATTGCCTGACATGACAGTGCTGTAAAAATAAATCATTAAAAAAATGACATAGCGCTCCACGGTATTTTTGATTCTCAGTGCAGATAAAGCAGACAGCTACGGGTTGCCATCCCCATCTGCATGGCTTTACCTTAGCTGGCAATCAAAATACAGGGAAGCCCATTAATTTTTTTTATTTAAAAAAATAGTTAAAAAAAAATGACGTGCGGTCGCCCCATTTTTGATAGCCAGCTAGAGTAAAGCAGACTGCTGTAGCCTTTAAACCACAGCTGGCAGCTTTACCTTGGTTGGGGATCCAATGTGGAGGTCACCCCAGGCTCTTTTTTATAATTATTTTAGAAATAATAATAATTACAAAAATAGTAGGGTCCCCCCCAACTTGGATCACCAGCCAAGTTAAAGCGGACAGCTGTAGTCTGGTATTCTCAGGGTAGAAATGTCCATAGTTATTGGCACTTCACAGCCTAAAAATAGCAGGCCGCAGGCGCCCCAGAAGTGGTGCATCCACTAAAAGCGCCAATCCTGGCACTTCACCCCAGCTCATCCCGTGCCCTGGTGCGGTGGCAAACGGGGTAATAAATGGGGTTGATACTAGCTGTAAGGTCACCTGACATCAAGCCCAGCAGTTTGTGATGTCATGGCGTTTATCAGATACCCGACATCACAAACTGTCAGTACTAACAAAAAAACATAGACAAAAAAAAATGTATTTGTAAAAACAGTCCCCAAAACATTCCCTCTTTCACCAATTTATTGTAAGGAAAAAAAATAAGGGGTCACACGATGACTCTGGACCGTCTAGAATATGGGGGGACACGCTCAGGGAACGTATCCCCCATTTTCTAGGAGTGCAGACCCTCCATGTGAGGAGTGTGGGTGCAATGAATCTGAACCCACTCTTCCCGGGTCCACAGCAGCAGAGTCCATGTCGTAAGTGTTGCTACCAAAGCTGCAATGCACTGCTCATGAGGTAAGGGCATGCATAATCAGGAGAACTATTCTACATTTCCAAATATTGGTATTTGCTGATATTATTGCTTTTCCACCTACTATATATTGGGGATAGGATCTTGGAGATGGAATACCCCTTTAAGTCCAGTTATTTAGCTGAATGAATACTAAACAACAGAGCTCGCTATTTAGATGTGTTTACTTGTGGCGTATAACGGACTCTCATGTTTGGTAGTCGTTCAGCAGGGCAACTATAAAATCAAATACCTCCATTTGGAAATGTAGTATAGCTCTCCTGATTAACTATGTTCCTTTCCTCATGAACAGGGCATTGCAGTTCCTTAGAGATACATGGTTACCGCCACTCACTGTGTCTCAACACAGGAAGCTGAGCTGACAGCCGCTCTGTGCATGCGGCATCGTCTATTGTGAAGGAGGGGGCCGCGGGGGATCAATGCTGCACAGGTACCGTGGGACACGGGGAAACACCGGTGGGGTTATAGGGGGTGACCTGGAAGGGCCTGGGGAGAAGTTTTCTGTCGCATGTGTCATGGCACATGCGACAGAAATCAGAGGAGTAGGGTGAATGCGGCCGGCGAGCTGCTGTGCATGTGGCCATCTTGTATTTCCGGGAGGGGGTCGGGGGGGCACTTTGGTGACACCAAGGGACCGAGGAGGAGATTTATCTCCCATCTGACATGTTTGTTCATGCCAGATGGGGGATCAATAATTTGTTACCGGCGCTGTCATTTACTGCAACTTGATCATCGGTATACGGTGTATACCGGTGATCACAAGAGCGGGGACCAGAAAAAAACGACCTGAATCATGATCTCCAGGGTCGCAGCTCCCCCCTGAAACCCCGGAGATTTTCTGACGCTGGGGGGGGGCGCTATTCACTTATTTCTGCCTGCTGTTTATAAACGGCAGATCAGAATAAGGCTACATTCACACGACCGATTCATTTTTGCGATCCTTTTTTTTCACGGGTGAATTCGTGTGGCATCCGTTTCCGTTCCTTATACGGTCCGTATGTCATCCGTTTGTCATCCGTGCGCCTTCCGTTTTTTTTGCGTACTGCAAAAAAACTGAAGGAGGGAAAATACATAAATTTACCCAGGATCCATAGTTTCAACCTACATGAGGTGGTCACATGTTCACTCCAGTGCCATTTTCTACTGCTTTTCACAGCGTAGAGCGCTCTGGTGATTTTCTTGTGCTTGTACACTTCATATCAGTCTTTTCTGTCATTATAATGGCAGAAAGACACATAATGTCCCACTCTCCTGCATTTTGTAATTTTGCACCTTTTGTTGCCTTTCATGTGGCACTAATGGGTGCTTAGCCTTGTATTTACCAAAAAACCCAAATACATTTAAAAAAAAAATTACGTGGGGTGCCCCCTATTTTTGTAGCCAGCTGGGGTAAAGCAGACGGTTGCAGCCTGCAGACCACAGCTCGCAGCTTCACCTTGGCTAGTAATCCAAAACTGAGGGCACCCCACGCTGTTATTTTAAATTAAATAAATAATTAAAAAAAAAAAAACACATGGGGATCCCCCCAAATTGGATTACCAGCCAAGGTAAAGCGGACAGCTGGGGTCTGATATTCTCAGACTAGGGATGTCCATGGTTATTGGACTCTCCCCAGCCTAAAAATAGCAGGCCGCAGCCACCCCAGAAGTGGTGGATCCATTAGATGCGCCAATCCTGGTGCTTCGCCCCAGCTCATCCCCTTCCCTGGTGCGGTGGCAAACGGGTAATATATGGGGTTAATACCAGATGTGTAATTTCACCTGGCATCAAGCCCTGGGGTCCGTGAGGTCAGGCGTCTATCAGATACCCGACATCACCAACCCAGTCAGTAATAAAAGAAAAATAAACGACAAACACATTTTAATTTGAAATAACACTCCCCAAATCATTCCCTCCTTCACCAAATTATTAGAAAGAAAAACAAATTCAGGTATCCTGTAATCCAAGGGGTTCCCATGACGATCCATACCATAGTCAATGTCCCAGTCAATGAAGAACAGAATGTTCCCCATTGGCTGAGAGAGCAATGCAGTGACCTGAGCTAACATCAATAGGTCAGCCCAGGTCACTGCAGGGCATGACAAGTGCTGCTGTAAGGAGCGAGGTACATTACCTGCGGTGACGATCTCCAGCACTGCTGACAGCAGACCTGTCACTGACTTCAATGACCGCCGCCTTCACAGCCAAGTATCGCGGGAGCCTGTGACGTCACTGCTAGTCACAGTCTCGGGTCGGCATCGAGAGGAGGAGATGTGACAAGCGGTGGCCATGGTGGACAGTGACAGCGCTGAGGTCGGGAGGGCAGGACTTCATCACCGCAGGCAAGCCAAGCGGGGTAATGTGTGGAGAGTGCCAGGTGGGTGGAGCCAAGCGGGGTAATGTGTGTGGAGTGCAAGGTGGGTGGAGCTAAGTGGGGTAATGTGTGCAGAGTGCCAGGTGGGTGGAGCCAAGCGTGGTAATGTGTGCAGAGTGCCAGGTGGGTGGAGCCAAGAGGGGTAATGTGTGCAGAGTGCCAGTTGGGTGGTGTCAAGTGGGGTAATGTGTGCAGAGTGCGAGGTGGGTGGAGCTAAGGTGGGTAATGTGTGCAGAGTGCCAGGTGGGTGGAGCTAAGCGGGGTAATGTGTGCGGAGTGCCAGGTGGGTGGAGTCAAGCGGGGTACTGTGTGCGGAGTACCAGGTGGGTAGAGCCAAGCGGGGTATTGTGTGCAGCGTGCCAGGTGGGTGGAGCCAAGCGGGGTAATGTGAGCAGAGTGCCAGGTGGGTGGAGCTAAGTGGGGTAATGTGGGCAGAGTGCCAGGTGGGTGGAGCAAAGCGGGGTAATGTGTGCAGAGTGCCCTGTGGGTGGAGCCAAGCGTGGTAATGTGTGCGGAGTGCAAGGTGGGTGGAGCTAAGTGGGGTAATGTGTGCAGAGTGCCAGGTGGGTGGAGCCAAGCGGGGTAATGTGTGCAGAGCTTCAGGTGGGTGGAGCTAAGCAAGCTAATGTGTGCAGAGTGCCAGGTGGGTGGAGCCAAGTGGGGTAATGTGTGCAGAGTGCGAGGTGGGTGGAGCTAAGCTGGGTAATGTGTGCGGAGTGCCAGGTGGGTGGAGCTAAGCGGTGTAATGTGTGCAGAGTGCCAGGTGGGTGGAGCCAAGTGGGGTAATGTGTGCAGAGTGCCAGGTGGGTAGAGCCAAGTGGGGTAATGTGTGCAGAGTGCCATGTGGGTGGAGCCAAGCGGGGTAATGTGTGCAGAGTGCCAGGGGGGTGGAGCCAAGTGGGGTAATGTGTGCAGAGTGCCAGGTGGGTAGAGCCAAGTGGGGTAATGTGTGCAGAGTGCCATGTGGGTGGAGCCAAGCGGGGTAATGTGTGCAGAGTGCCAGGGGGTGGAGCTAAGCTGGGTAATGTGTGCAGAGTGCCAGGTGGGTGGAGCCAAGCAGGGTAATGTGTGCAGAGTGCCATGTGGGTGGAGCCAAGTGGGGTAATGTGTGTGAAGTGCAAGGTGGGTGGAGCTAAGTGGGGTAATGTGTGCAGAGTGCCAGGTGGGTGGAGCCAAGCGGGGTAATGTGTGCAGAGCTTCAGGTGGGTGGAGCTAAGCGGGGTAATGTGTGCAGAGTGCCAGGTGGGTGGAGCCAAGTGGGGTAATGTGTGCAGAGTGCGAGGTGGGTGGAGCTAAGCTGGGTAATGTGTGTGGAGTGCCAGGTGGGTGGAGCTAAGCGGGGTAATGTGTGCAGAGTGCCAGGTGGGTGGAGCCAAGTGGGGTAATGTATGCAGAGTGCCAGGTGGGTAGAGCCAAGTGGGGTAATGTGTGCAGAGTGCCATGTGGGTGGAGCCAAGCGGGGTAAAGTGTGCAGAGTGCCAGGGGGGTGGAGCTAAGCTGGATAATGTGTGCAGAGTGCCAGGTGGGTGGAGCTAAGCAAGGTAATGTGTGCAGAGTGCCAGGTGGGTGGAGCTAAGCGGGGTAATGTGTGCAGATTGCCAGGTGGGTGGAGCCAAGCGGGGTAATGTGTGCAGAGCTTCAGGTGGGTGGAGCTAAGCAAGCTAATGTGTGCAGAGTGCCAGGTGGGTGGAGCCAAGTGGGGTAATGTGTGCAGAGTGCGAGGTGGGTGGAGCTAAGCTGGGTAATGTGTGCGGAGTGCCAGGTGGGTGGAGCTAAGCGGTGTAATGTGTGCAGAGTGCCAGGTGGGTGGAGCCAAGTGGGGTAATGTGTGCAGAGTGCCAGGTGGGTAGAGCCAAGTGGGGTAATGTGTGCAGAGTGCCATGTGGGTGGAGCCAAGCGGGGTAATGTGTGCAGAGTGCCAGGGGGGTGGAGCCAAGTGGGGTAATGTGTGCAGAGTGCCAGGTGGGTAGAGCCAAGTGGGGTAATGTGTGCAGAGTGCCATGTGGGTGGAGCCAAGCGGGGTAATGTGTGCAGAGTGCCAGGGGGTGGAGCTAAGCTGGGTAATGTGTGCAGAGTGCCAGGTGGGTGGAGCCAAGCAGGGTAATGTGTGCAGAGTGCCATGTGGGTGGAGCCAAGTGGGGTAATGTGTGTGAAGTGCAAGGTGGGTGGAGCTAAGTGGGGTAATGTGTGCAGAGTGCCAGGTGGGTGGAGCCAAGCGGGGTAATGTGTGCAGAGCTTCACGTGGGTGGAGCTAAGCGGGGTAATGTGTGCAGAGTGCCAGGTGGGTGGAGCCAAGTGGGGTAATGTGTGCAGAGTGCGAGGTGGGTGGAGCTAAGCTGGGTAATGTGTGTGGAGTGCCAGGTGGGTGGAGCTAAGCGGGGTAATGTGTGCAGAGTGCCAGGTGGGTGGAGCCAAGTGGGGTAATGTATGCAGAGTGCCAGGTGGGTAGAGCCAAGTGGGGTAATGTGTGCAGAGTGCCATGTGGGTGGAGCCAAGCGGGGTAAAGTGTGCAGAGTGCCAGGGGGGTGGAGCTAAGCTGGATAATGTGTGCAGAGTGCCAGGTGGGTGGAGCTAAGCAAGGTAATGTGTGCAGAGTGCCAGGTGGGTGGAGCTAAGCGGGGTAATGTGTGCAGATTGCCAGGTGGGTGGAGCCAAGCGGGGTAATGTGTTCAGAGTGCCATGTGGGTGGAGCCAAGCGGGGTAATGTGTGCGGTGTGCCAGGTGGATGGAGCTAAGTGGGGTAGTGTGTGCAGAGTGTCAGGTGGGTGTAGCAAAGCGGGGTAATGTGTGAAGATTGCGAGGTTGGTGGAGCCAAGCGGAGTAATGTGTACAGAGTGCCAGGTGTGTGAAGCCAAGCGGGGTAATGTGTGCAGAGTGCCAGGTGGGTGGAGCCAAGCGGGTTAATTTGTGCGGAGTGCCAGGTGGGTAGGGCCAAGTGGGGTAATGTGTGCAGAGTGCCATGTGGGTGGAGCCAAGCGAGGTAATGTGTGCAGAGTGCCAGGGGGGTGGAGCTAAGCTGGGTAATGTGTGCAGAGTGCCAGGTGGGTGGAGCTAAGCAAGGTAATGTGTGCAGAGTGCCAGGTGGGTGGAGCTAAGCGGGGTAATGTGTGCAGATTGCCAGGTGGGTGGAGCCAAGCGGGGTAATGTGTTCAGAGTGCCATGTGGGTGGAGCCAAGCGGGGTAATGTGTGCGGTGTGCCAGATGGGTGGAGCTAAGTGGGGTAGTGTGTGCAGAGTGCAAGGTGGGTGTAGCAAAGCGGGGTAATGTGTGTGGAGTGCCAGGTGGGGGAGCCAAGCGGGGTATTGTGTGAAGATTGCGAGGTTGGTGGAGCCAAGCAGGGTATTCTGTGGAGAGTGCCAGGTGGGTGGAGCCAAGCGGGGTAATGTGTGCGGAGTGCAAGGTGGGTGGAGCTAAGTGGGGTAATGTGTGCAGAGTGCCAGGTGGGTGGAGCCAAGCGGGGTAATGTGTGCAGAGTGCCAGGTGGGTGGAGCCAAGCGGGGTAATGTGTGCAAAGCTTCAGGTGGGTGGAGATAAGCGGGGTAATGTGTGCGGAGTGCCAGGTGGGTGAAGCCAAGCGGGGTACTGTGTGCGGAGTACCAGGTGGGTAGAGCCAAGCGGGGTATTGTGTGCGGAGTGCCAGGTGGGTGGAGATAAGCGGGGTAATGTGTGCAGAGTGCCAGGTGGGTGGAGCCAAGCGGGGTAATGTGTGCAGAGTGCCAGGTGGGTGGAGCCAAGCGGGGTAATGTGTGCAGAGTGCCATGTGGGTGGAGCCAAGCGGGGTAATGTGTGCGGAGTGCCAGGTGGGTGGAGCTAAGCGGGGTAATGTGTGCAGAGTGCCAGGTGGGTGGAGCCAAGCGGAGTAATGTGTACAGAGTGCCAGGTGGGTGGAGCCAAGCGGGGTAATGTCTGCAGAGTGCCAGGGGGGTGGAGCCAAGCGGGTTAATTTGTGCGGAGTGCCAGGTGGGTGGAGCCAAGCCGGTTAATGTGTGCGGAGTGCGAGGTGGGTGGAGTTAAGCGGGGTAATGTGTGCGTAGTGCGAGGTGGGCAAAGCTAAGCGGGGTAATGTGTGTGGAGTGTGAGGTGGGCGGAGCTAAGCGGGGTAATGTGTGCAGAGTGCCAGGTGGGTGGAGCCAAGTGGGGTAATGTGTGCGGAGTGCAAGGTGGGTGGAGGTAAGTGGGGTAATGTGTGCAGAGTGCGAGGTGGGTGGAGCTAAGGTGGGTAATGTGTGCAGAGTGCCAGGTGGGTGGAGCTAAGCGGGGTAATGTGTGCAGAGTGCCAGGTGGGTGGAGCCAAGTGGGGTAATGTGTGCAGAGTGCCAGGTGGGTGGAGCCAAGTGGGGTAATGTGTGCAGAGTGCCATGTGGGTGGAGCCAAGCGGGGTAATGTGTGCAGAGTGCCAGGGGTTGGAGCTAAGCTGGGTAATGTGTGCAGAGTGCCAGGTGGGTGGAGCTAAGTGGAGTAATGTGTGCAGAGTGCCAGGTGGGTGGAGCCAAGTGGGGTAATGTGTGCGGAGTGCAAGGTGGGTGGAGGTAAGTGGGGTAATGTGTGCAGAGTGCGAGGTGGGTGGAGCTAAGGTGGGTAATGTGTGCAGAGTGCCAGGTGGGTGGAGCTAAGCGGGGTAATGTGTGCAGAGTGCCAGGTGGGTGGAGCCAAGTGGGGTAATGTGTGCAGAGTGCCAGGTGGGTGGAGCCAAGCAGGGTAATGTGTGCAGAGTGCCATGTGGGTGGAGCCAAGCGGGGTAATGTGTGCGGAGTTCCAAGTGGGTGGAGCTAAGCGGGGTAGTGTGTGCAGAGTGCCAGGTGGGTGTAGCAAAGCGGGGTAATGTGTGTGGAGTCCCAGGTGGGTGGAGCCAAGCGGGGTAATGTGTGCAGATTGTGAGATTGGTGGAGCCAAGCGGAGTATTGTGTGGAGAGTGCCAGGTGGGTGGAGCTAAGCGGGGTAATGTGTGCAGAGTGCCAGGTGGGTGGAGCCAAGTGGGGTAATGTGTGCAGAGTGCCAGGTGGGTGGAGCCAAGTGGGGTAATGTGTGCAGAGTGCCATGTGGGTGGAGCCAAGCAGGGTAATGTGTGCAGAGTGCCAGGGGGTGGAGCTAAGCTGGGTAATGTGTGCAGAGTGCCAGGTGGGTGGAGCTAAGTGGAGTAATGTGTGCAGAGTGCCAGGTGGGTGGAGCCAAGCAGGGTAATGTGTGCAGAGTGCCATGTGGGTGGAGCCAAGCGGGGTAATGTGTGCGGAGTGCCAGGTGGGTGGAGCTAAGCGGGGTAGTGTGTGCGGAGTGCAAGGTGGGTGGAGCTAAGCGGGGTAATGTATGCAGAGTGCCAGCTGGGTGGAGCCAAGCGGGGTAATGTGTGCGGAGTACCAGGTGGGTAGAGCCAAGCGGGGTATTGTGTGCAGAGTGCCAGGTGGGTGGAGCCAAGCGGGGTAATGTGTGCGGAGTGCCAGGTGGGTGGAGTCAAGCGGGGTACTGTGTGCGGAGTACCAGGTGGGTAGAGCCAAGCGGGGTATTGTGTGCAGAGTGCCAGGTGGGTGGAGCCAAGCGGGGTAATGTGAGCAGAGTTCCAGGTGGGTGGAGCTAAGCGGGGTAATGTGTGCAGAGTGCCAGGGGGGTGGAGCCAAGTGGGGTAATGTGTGCAGAGTGCAAGGTGGGTAGAGCCAAGTGGGGTAATGTGTGCAGAGTGCCATGTGGGTGGAGCCAAGCGGGGTAATGTGTGCAGAGTGCCAGGTGGGTGGAGCCAAGCGGGGTAATGTGTGCAGAGTGCCATGTGGGTGGAGCCAAGTGGGGTAATGTGGGTGGAGTGCAAGGTGGGTGGAGCTAAGTGGGGTAATGTGTGCAGAGTGCCAGGTGGGTGGAGCCAAGCAGGGTAATGTGTGCAGAGCTTCAGGTGGGTGGAGCTAAGCGGGGTAATGTGTGAAGAGTGCCAGGTGGGTGGAGCCAAGTGGGGTAATGTGTGCAGAGTGCGAGGTGGGGGGAGCTAAGCTGGGTAATGTGTGCGGAGTGCCAGGTGGGTGGAGTTAAGCGGGGTAATGTGTGCAGAGTGCCAGGTGGGTGGAGCCAAGTGGGGTAATGTGTGCAGAGTGCCAGGTGGGTAGAGCCAAGTGGGGTAATGTGTGCAGAGTGCCATGTGGGTGGAGCCAAGCGGGGTAATGTGTGCAGAGTGCCAGGGGGGTGGAGCTAAGCTGGGTAATGTGTGCAGAGTGCCAGGTGGGTGGAGCTAAGCATGGTAATGTGTGCAGAGTGCCAGGTGGGTGGAGCTAAGCGGGGTAATGTGTGCAGATTGCCAGGTGGGTGGAGCCAAGCGGGGTAATGTGTGCAGAGTGCCATGTGGGTGGAGCCAAGCAGGGTAATGTGTGCGGAGTGCCAGGTGGGTGGAACTAAGCGGGGTAGTGTGTGCAGAGTGCCAGGTGGGTGTAGCAAAGCGGGGTAATGTGTGTGGAGTCCCAGGTGGGTGGAGCCAAGCGGGGTAATGTGTGCAGATTGTGAGGTTGGTGGATCCAAGCGGAGTATTGTGTGGAGAGTGCCAGGTGGGTGGGACCAAGCGTGGTAATGTGTGCGGAGTGCAAGGTGGGTGGAGCTAAGCGGGGTAATGTGTGCAGAGTGCCATGTGGGTGGAGCCAAGCGGGGTAATGTGTGCAGAGTGCCAGGGGGTGGAGCTAAGCTGGGTAATGTGTGCAGAGTGCCAGGTGGGTGGAGCCAAGCGGGGTAATGTGTGCAGAGTGCCATGTGGGTGGAGCCAAGTGGGGTAATGTGTGTGGAGTGCAAGGTGGGTGGAGCTAAGTGGGGTAATGTGTGCAGAGTGCCAGGTGGGTGGAGCCAAGCGGGGTAATGTGTGCAGAGCTTCAGGTGGGTGGAGCTAAGCGGGGTAATGTGTGCAGAGTGCCAGGTGGGTGGAGCCAAGTGGGGTAATGTGTGCAGAGTGTGAGGTGGGTGGAGCTAAGCTGGGTAATGTGTGTGGAGTGCCAGGTGGGTGGAGCTAAGCGGGGTAATGTGTGCAGAGTGCCAGGTGGGTGGAGCCAAGTGGGGTAATGTGTGCAGAGTGCCAGGTGGGTAGAGCCAAGTGGGGTAATGTGTGCAGGGTGCCATGTGGGTGGAGCCAAGCGGGGTAATGTGTGCAGAGTGCCAGGGGGGTGGAGCTAAGCTGGATAATGTGTGCAGAGTGCCAGGTGGGTGGAGCTAAGCAAGGTAATGTGTGCAGAGTGCCAGGTGGGTGGAGCTAAGCGGGGTAATGTGTGCAGATTGGCAGGTGGGTGGAGCCAAGCGGGGTAATGTGTTCAGAGTGCCATGTGGGTGGAGCCAAGTGGGGTAATGTGTGCGGTGTGCCAGGTGGGTGGAGCTAAGTGGGGTAGTGTGCGCAGAGTGCCAGGTGGGTGTAGCAAAGCGGGGTAATGTGTGTGGAGTGCCAGGTGGGTGGAGCCAAGCGGGGTAATGTGTGAAGATTGCGAGGTTGGTGGAGCCAAGCGGAGTAATGTGTACAGAGTGCCAGGTGGGTGGAGCCAAGCGGGGTAATGTGTGCAGAGTGCCAGGTGGGTGGAGCCAAGCGGGTTAATTTGTGCGGAGTGCCAGGTGGGTAGAGCCAAGTGGGGTAATGTGTGCAGAGTGCCATGTGGGTGGAGCCAAGCGGGGTAATGTGTGCAGAGTGCCAGGGGGGTGGAGCTAAGCTGGGTAATGTGTGCAGAGTGCCAGGTGGGTGGAGCTAAGCAAGGTAATGTGTGCAGAGTGCCAGGTGGGTGGAGCTAAGCGGGGTAATGTGTGCAGATTGCCAGGTGGGTGGAGCCAAGCGGGGTAATGTGTTCAGAGTGCGATGTGGGTGGAGCCAAGCGGGGTATTGTGTGCGGTGTGCCAGGTGGGTGGAGCTAAGTGGGGTAGTGTGTGCAGAGTGCCAGGTGGGTGTAGCAAAGCGGGGTAATGTGTGTGGAGTGCCAGGTGGGGGAGCCAAGCGGGGTAATGTGTGAAGATTGCGAGGTTGGTGGAGCCAAGCGGGGTATTGTGTGGAGAGTGCCAGGTGGGTGGAGCCAAGCGGGGTAATGTGTGCGGAGTGCAAGGTGGGTGGAGCTAAGTGGGGTAATGTGTGCAGAGTGCCAGGTGGGTGGAGCCAAGCGGGGTAATGTGTGCAGAGTGCCAGGTGGGTGGAGCCAAGCGGGGTAATGTGTGCAAAGCTTCAGGTGGGTGGAGATAAGCGGGGTAATGTGTGCAGAGTGCCAGGTGGGTGGAGCCAAGCGGGGTACTGTGTGCGGAGTACCAGGTGGGTAGAGCCAAGCGGGGTATTGTGTGCAGAGTGCCAGGTGGGTGGAGCCAAGCGGGGTAATGTGTGCGGAGTGCCAGGTGGGTGGAGCTAAGCGGGGTAATGTGTGCAGAGTGCCAGGTGGGTGGAGCCAAGCGGGGTAATGTGTGCAGAGTGCCATGTGGGTGGAGTCAAGCGGGGTAATGTGTGCAGAGTGCCAGGTGGGTGGAGCCAAGTGGGGTAATGTGTGCAGAGTGCCATGTGGGTGGAGCCAAGCGGGGTAATGTGTGCAGAGTGCCAGGGGGGTGGAGCTAAGCTGGGTAATGTGTGCAGAGTGCCAGGTGGGTGGAGCTAAGCATGGTAATGTGTGCAGAGTGCCAGGTGGGTGGAGCTAAGCGGGGTAATGTGTGCAGATTGCCAGGTGGGTGGAGCCAAGCGGGGTATTGTGTGCAGAGTGCCATGTGGGTGGAGCCAAGCAGGGTAATGTGTGCGGAGTGCCAGGTGGGTGGAACTAAGCGGGGTAGTGTGTGCAGAGTGCCAGGTGAGTGTAGCAAAGCGGGGTAATGTGTGTGGAGTCCCAGGTGGGTGGAGCCAAGCGGGGTAATGTGTGCAGATTGTGAGGTTGGTGGATCCAAGCGGAGTATTGTGTGGAGAGTGCCAGGTGGGTGGAGCCAAGCGGGGTAATGTGTGCGGAGTGCAAGGTGGGTGGAGCTAAGCGGGGTAATGTGTGCAGAGTGCCAGGTGGGTGGAGCCAAGTGGGGTAATGTGTGCAGAGTGCGAGGTGGGTGGAGCTAAGCTGGGTAATGTGTGCGGAGTGCCAGGTGGGTGGAGCTAAGCGGGGTAATGTGTGCAGAGTGCCAGGTGGGTGGAGCCAAGTGGGGTAATGTGTGCAGAGTGCCAGGTGGGTAGAGCCAAGTGGGGTAATGTGTGCAGAGTGCCATGTGGGTGGAGCCAAGCGGGTTAATGTGTGCAGAGTGCCAGGGGGGTGGAGCCAAGTGGGGTAATGTGTGCAGAGTGCCAGGTGGGTAGAGCCAAGTGGGGTAATGTGTGCAGAGTGCCATGTGGGTGGAGCCAAGCGGGGTAATGTGTGCAGAGTGCCAGGGGGTGGAGCTAAGCTGGGTAATGTGTGCAGAGTGCCAGGTGGGTGGAGCCAAGCGGGGTAATGTGTGCAGAGTGCCATGTGGGTGGAGCCAAGTGGGGTAATGTGTGTGGAGTGCAAGGTGGGTGGAGCTAAGTGGGGTAATGTGTGCAGAGTTCCAGGTGGGTGGAGCCAAGCGGGGTAATGTGTGCAGAGCTTCAGGTGGGTGGAGCTAAGCGGGGTAATGTGTGCAGAGTGCCAGGTGGGTGGAGCCAAGTGGGGTAATGTGTGCAGAGTGTGAGGTGGGTGGAGCTAAGCTGGGTAATGTGTGTGGAGTGCCAGGTGGGTGGAGCTAAGCGGGGTAATGTGTGCAGAGTGCCAGGTGGGTGGAGCCAAGTGGGGTAATGTGTGCAGAGTGCCAGGTGGGTAGAGCCAAGTGGGGTAATGTGTGCAGGGTGCCATGTGGGTGGAGCCAAGCGGGGTAATGTGTGCAGAGTGCCAGGGGGGTGGAGCTAAGCTGGGTAATGTGTGCAGAGTGCAAGGTGGGTGGAGCCAAGCGGAATAATGTGTGCAGAGTGCCATGTGGGTGGAGCCAAGTGGGGTAATGTGTGTGGAGTGCAAGGTGGGTGGAGCTAAGTGGGGTAATGTGTGCAGAGTGCCAGGTGGGTGGAGCCAAGCGGGGTAATGTGTGCAGAGCTTCAGGTGGGTGGAGCTAAGCGGGGTAATGTGTGCAGAGTGCCAGGTGGGTGGAGCCAAGTGGGGTAATGTGTGCAGAGTGTGAGGTGGGTGGAGCTAAGCTGGGTAATGTGTGTGGAGTGCCAGGTGGGTGGAGCTAAGCGGGGTAATGTGTGCAGAGTGCCAGGTGGGTGGAGCCAAGTGGGGTAATGTGTGCAGAGTGCCAGGTGGGTAGAGCCAAGTGGGGTAATGTGTGCAGGGTGCCATGTGGGTGGAGCCAAGCGGGGTAATGTGTGCAGAGTGCCAGAGGGGTGGAGCTAAGCTGGATAATGTGTGCAGAGTGCCAGGTGGGTGGAGCTAAGCAAGGTAATGTGTGCAGAGTGCCAGGTGGGTGGAGCTAAGCGGGGTAATGTGTGCAGATTGGCAGGTGGGTGGAGCCAAGCGGGGTAATGTGTTCAGAGTGCCATGTGGGTGGAGCCAAGCGGGGTAATGTGTGCGGTGTGCCAGGTGGGTGGAGCTAAGTGGGGTAGTGTGTGCAGAGTGCCAGGTGGGTGTAGCAAAGCGGGGTAATGTGTGTGGAGTGCCAGGTGGGTGGAGCCAAGCGGGGTAATGTCTGAAGATTGCGAGGTTGGTGGAGCCAAGCGGAGTAATGTGTACAGAGTGCCAGGTGGGTGGAGCCAAGCGGGGTAATGTGTGCAGAGTGCCAGGTGGGTGGAGCCAAGCGGGTTAATTTGTGCGGAGTGCCAGGTGGGTAGAGCCAAGTGGGGTAATGTGTGCAGAGTGCCATGTGGGTGGAGCCAAGCGGGGTAATGTGTGCAGAGTGCCAGGGGGGTGGAGCTAAGCTGGGTAATGTGTGCAGAGTTCCAGGTGGGTGGAGCTAAGCAGGGTAATGTGTGCAGATTGCCAGGTGGGTGGAGCCAAGCGGGGTAATGTGTTCAGAGTGCCATGTGGGTGGAGCCAAGCGGGGTATTGTGTGCGGTGTGCCAGGTGGGTGGAGCTAAGTGGGGTAGTGTGTGCAGAGTGCCAGGTGGGTGTAGCAAAGCGGGGTAATGTGTGTGGAGTGCCAGGTGGGGGAGCCAAGCGGGGTAATGTGTGAAGATTGCGAGGTTGGTGGAGCCAAGCGGGGTATTGTGTGGAGAGTGCCAGGTGGGTGGAGCCAAGCGGGGTAATGTGTGCGGAGTGCAAGGTGGGTGGAGCTAAGTGGGGTAATGTGTGCAGAGTGCCAGGTGGGTGGAGCCAAGCGGGGTAATGTGTGCAGAGTGCCAGGTGGGTGGAGCCAAGCGGGGTAATGTGTGCAAAGCTTCAGGTGGGTGGAGATAAGCGGGGTAATGTGTGCGGAGTGCCAGGTGGGTGGAGCCAAGCGGGGTACTGTGTGCGGAGTACCAGGTGGGTAGAGCCAAGCGGGGTATTGTGTGCAGAGTGCCAGGTGGGTGGAGCCAAGCGGGGTAATGTGTGCGGAGTGCTAGGTGGGTGGAGCTAAGTGGGGTAATGTGTGCAGAGTGCCAGGTGGGTGGAGCCAAGCGGGGTAATGTGTGCAGAGTGCCATGTGGGTGGAGTCAAGCGGGGTAATGTGTGCGGAGTGCCAGGTGGGTGGAGCTAAGCGGGGTAATGTGTGCAGAGTGCCAGGTGGGTGTAGCCAAGCGGAGTAATGTGTACAGAGTGCCAGGTGGGTGGAGCCAAGTGGGGTAATGTGTGCAGAGTGCCAGGTGGGTGGAGCCAAGCGGGTTAATTTGTGTGGAGTGCCAGGTGGGTGGAGCCAAGCCGGTTAATGTGTGCGGAGTGCGAGGTGGGTGGAGTTAAGCGGGGTAATGTGTGCGGAGTGCGAGGTGGGCAAAGCTAAGCGGGGTAATGTGTGTGGAGTGTGAGGTGGGCGGAGCTAAGCGGGGTAATGTGTGCAGAGTGCCACGTGGGTGGAGCCAAGTGGGGTAATGTGTGCGGAGTGCAAGGTGGGTGGAGGTAAGTGGGGTAATGTGTGCGGAGTGCGAGATGGGTGGAGCCTAGCGAGGCCATGTGTTCTGGTGGCGGAGTGCGAAGTGGGTGGAATCCAGCGGGGCCATGTGTGCGGGCGGCGGACTGCAAAGTGGGTGGAACCTAGCTGGGCCATGTGGCGCTGAAGACGTCAGTGCCGGGGACTGCATGGCTTGGGACAGGTGAGTGTGAGTGTGTGTGTGTGTACATGCCGCGTGCAGGAGGGGGCGGAGCCAAGTGGCTCCCTGCACATGTAACCAGGGTAAATATCGGGTTACTAACCAAAGCACTTTGCTTGGATACCCGATATTTATCTTGGTTACCAGCTTACCGCAGGCTGCCAGCGATGGCTCCCTGCACACTATAGCTGTAAAAAGCCACACTTTTGCTGATAGAACCGTTCTCGAACGTAACTCGAGCTGCCAAACTTTTAGCAAAAAGCTCGAGTTCTAGTTCGATCTAGAACACCCCCCAAAATCACTCGAACAGCGAACTGGAGAACCGCGAACCACGAACCGCGTTTAACTCTAGTGACTATAGTATTTTCAAACAACAATATTGGGAGAATCCAGTTTGTCTCATATAAGTTGGCAAACAGGAAAGGGCTTTGCGTTGTTACTCCATAAACTAGTCAGTAAGTCAGCGTGCCAAAGTATGGGCACAGCTTCCAAATGTAAAAAAACAAAAACGTTTTTACACATAATGATACAGCAAGTATTTTGCACTCAGCTTGAATATGACACTATATTAAGCAAAATTCCCAAAATCCCAGATCCCTGAGGAAGAAACAAGCAGTTTCAATATGCATTGGATTGGCCCCTGGAGTCTGCCGTACTTAGTGGTGACATCACCCCTCTTGCTCCTGCGTGATCTGTGTCCGGGACGCTGACGGCTGAGGCGCCCAGCAGCAGCATCGCACCTAGCAAACTGGGGGACCACTCTGCTGTGCTGAGATAGACCCATACAGTACCCCACATCAAGGTATGGTTTCCGAGTTTGGTGCAAAATTACGTGAACCTACTTATCTCCAAGCACTCCGTAACTGGAGTTTACTCGTACTCTGTCCCAAAGTTAAATTTTTTCAAGCAAACTATCTGTAACCAGCCCCAAGTCTCCCTACTTCTAACCTCCGGTTTTCATTGGATACGACTATCAGTTACATATGTATGGTTACAGTGAGTGCCCCCCTTGGTTGAAGTATACACCATGCTCCAAATTATTATGCAAATTATATTTTTCTCTGATTTTCCTAAATGGTCACTGGTCAGTGCAAATGATAGTCAGTATAATAAAAGTCATCACCTGTTAGAGTATACATCAAATTTTTTTGAAGAAATCTCTCAATCATAACAGTATAATCTTCAAAATTAAAAACAAATCCTCAAAATGCACTGTTCCAAATTATTAGGCTCAGTAGAGTTTCTAAACATTTATATGTTAAAGAGCTGAAAATGCTCATTTATGGAATTTGCAACATTAGGAGGTCACAATCACTGAAATAGAAAGCTATTTAAATCCAAAACATCCTAACAGGCCAAGTTACATGTTAACATAGGAACCCTTCTTGATATCACCTTCACAATTCTTGAACTTGTCAGTTTTTGGAGAGTTTCTGCTTAAATTTCTTTTCATGATGTCAGAATAACCTCCCAGAGCTGCTGTTTTGATGTGAACTGTCTCCCACCCTCATAGATCTTTTGGTTGATGATACTCCAAAGGTTCTCTATAGGGTTGAGGTCAGGGGAAGATGGTGGCCACACCATGAGTTTATCTCCTTTTATGCCCATTGCAGCCAATGACACAGAGGTATTTTTTGCAGCATGAGATGGTGCATGGTCATGCATGAAGATGATTTTGCTCCTGAAGGCACGTTTCTGCTTTTTGTATCATGGAAGAAAGTTGTCAGTCAGAAACTCTATATACTTTGCAGAGGTCATTTTCACACCTTCAGGAACCCTAAAGGGGCCTGCCAGATGTCTCCCCATGATTCCGGCCCAAAACATCACTCCTCCACCTCCTTGCTGACGTCGCAGTCTTGTTGGAACATGGTGGCCATCCACCAACCATCCACTACTCCTTCCATCTGGACCATCCAGGGTTGCTCGACACTCATCAGTAAACAAGACTGTTTGAAAATTAGTCTTCATGTATGTCTGGGCCCACTGCAACCATTTTTGCTTGTGAGCACTGGTTAGGGGTGGCCGAATAGTAAGTTTATGCATCACAGTAAGCCTTTGATCCTTCACCTTGAGGTTCGAGGGACTCCAGAGGCACAAGCAGCTTCAAATATCTGTTTGCTGGTTTGTAAAGGCTTTTAACAGCTGCTCACTTAATCCGATGAACTTGCCTGGCAAAAGCCTTCCTCATTCTACCTTTATCAGCACGAACACGTATGTGCTCAGAATCAGCCATAAATCTCTTCACAGTATGATGATCACGCTTACGTTTTCGTGAAATATTAAATGTTTTCATCCCTTGTCCAACGCATTGCACTATTTGATGCTTTTCGGCAGCAGAGAGATCCTTTTTCTTTTCCATGTTACTTGAAAACTGTGGCCTGCTAATCTGTGACGCCCCTGGACTATCAGGTCATCACAGGGTACTGCACGCTCTTTCCCCTTAGTGAAGTATTAAAATCCCGCATGGTTCTGGGTCCGCAACTTACAGTGCTGCCTCCAACAGCAAATCAAATCCTAGGTACACCCTGCACAACACCCACCTGACACACCAGTGGGCAGCTTAAGCGGAATAGGGTCGCCCACCTAGGGGTCAGGAAAGGAAGGTGAGGAGTGTCAGAACAGTGAACAGAGAGGGAGAGTAGAGAATGCAGTGAAGTGGAGGAAGCAGGGAGCGGTGGCACCCAAGAGTAGCTGTCTAGGTTGCAGATGGTGGTCTGGACATAGAGGAGTTGGACCCCCAGTTGCAGGGGATTGAGGCAAGGTGCCTGGACCTGTTAAAGAGAACAGTCAGCAGCCTGGTCCTATCACCAGTCTGGGACCAAAGGCACGGCAGGGTACACGGACTCTAGGTCGGGGAGAAACTTCAGGCAACCCGGCAATTAACCTGCGGAGAGCGGAGCCTTTATGGACTGTTCCCACTAGCTCCAAAATCGGGGCACTAGCGCAACGAGGGGGAGAGGGCCTTGCATACAAGCAGCCCACTAAAATCACAATCGTGAGCCCTGAGAGCAGGCTTCCACACTTAGCCACAGTGGGGAGCAAGGCCCGGCAAGTTCCAGACTACCGGGCCACCACGGTGAATCTAAACTTTGTGCCAAGAGGCAGGTCACGAATCATCAGGCAGCACTGCAGAGGATGGGACCCGGACGAGCTCCCCTTGAGAGGCAGCGGCACCCAGAGACTTGGTTTACCCGGTTGTTAGCGTCTGCTTACTGGCTGAGTGAGTACATGAGTGATCTTCCCATCACGGCACCCAGTATCATCTTCCAGAACCCCGGGGCATACCCCTACCCGTGGAGGGTAACGACACCTTGCTGCTCCATTCCATCACCCCGGGTACTATCAATGACAGCTGTGGTACTCCCAATTACCACACACCACGGGTGGCATCACAAACTATAATTCCCCTGTAAATATCCCCTTTTACTTTAGTGTGTGACCCCAGAGCCACGAATGGACACTGACTAAAAACGTGGCGTCACGAACAGGATTTGGACAGGACTCACTAACCTGGGTGACGTGCTCTTTAAAATCCAAAAATTGCGTGTCAAAAGTCCCGTTCCCGCCATTTTCGGCGCCACAACGCCGTCTTCTCAACCAAAAGCGCGCAAAGCTGAAGCCCCGCCCCTCGTCCTGAGAATCTGCCCAGAACCAGAAGTTTCCAGAGGGCCCCAATGCAAAAGTGAGTGACTGGCGAAAACCGAGGGGGCGTGACGGCATGTAACAGCGGAAGGGGAGCAGGGACGCCAGGACTCTGCCATAATGTTCCTGGGTACCGCAGATGTAAGACAGTGGCTGCACGAGACTGGTCACCGGAGAGTGCTACTCCTGGGACCACGACCTGGATCAAGCAGGAGACGGAACAACTCTGCAGGAGGATGCGGACACAGTTCCTCTTTATTCTGGACCACTGGAGGGAAGAGATGAGGAGCCTGGCAATAGCGGTGCCAGATCGTGAAATTGAAGTCCCATGCGAGGAGCGGGTAAACAGCTACCCAGCCCCGGTTGATCCAGCCTATATGGCTGCGGGGTCCGGTCTGCCCCCCTCCGATGCAAGTGCTCTGCCACTTTCTCCCTTGTCCTCGGCGGACACTGAGCTGCCCATCCCATCACCGGCAGTGGAACCTTCAGCACCTATTTTCCAAGAATAAGCTGCAGAACTTCCAACCCAACCAACCAGGCCACAACAGCAGCTCCCCCAGCATCGGCCCGACCAGACCCGGCCGCATCACCGGGCCCATACCTTGATATGGAGCACTCGGACTCTGCACCCCCAGCTGCGGAGCAGTCGGTCCTTTTTTCCATGATGGCGGAGGCGGAACCTGAGGAGCTGCCAACTCTGCCACTGCGCGCCATCCCAGCGGCTGCTTGGGCCACAGAAGTCCATCTTCTAGAGCTACCAGTGAGGCAGGCGAGGCTGGACGCTGACGCCAGTTACTGGGAAAGAGAGAAGCAGCTGCAAAAATTGAAATTGGAAGTAGCCACAAGAGATCAGCGATGATGGGAGATTGCTGCTCTCACCCAAAAAGAAAAAGAACACTTAAGGAAAGCCACCTTCCGTGTCAGAGGGCCAAGGCACCGGGGCCATGTAAGGCGTTGTGACCCTGACGGAGGATGGGGGTTTATAATGGAAGCGGGCCTCACAGAGGAGGTGTTTGTCTCCCGGAGAGATGTAGAGGAGCATCTCGTGAGGGGGCACCCGGGCCGTAACCTGGAACCGGGACAAGTGGTGCCTTACACCTGGCATTGTGGAGAGCGGGGCTGGTATGCCCTAGATGTAAAAGGCTCGTCATTATCGATGAGAAGGTCATGCCAGCCTCCTGGTAGCAGGACTCGGCTATCTAAAACTTAAAAATGTTAGGTATGTGTGTTTTCCTTTGTTATTTTTCATAGTTTGTTATTTTTCTTGAGCAATAATAAGTAATGTTTATATGCAAATGATAACCGGTTTTAATCAACAAAGTATTTCACCGATTAAGAAAAGTCTATATAATGTTTGAACCTGGTGCATGGACTCCGTCTCTTTTATGTATATTAGTAGTAAAAATGGACCATGGCTGCGGGACTGGTTGCGGCCAGCACGAACTTGTGCTATTGTAAATAAGTTGCACCTCCTGTGCCTACCAGAGTTGTCCTTTTTAAATACAGGACTTTAATCCTGTCACAGAACCAATTAGGAAGCAGTGGGGTTCAGGTTGTTTGGGTGGTGGGTTAATGGGAACCTGGGACATTGGGACTGGACTGTCGCAGAAAGAGGCTGCAACAGAGCAGGTTGAGCCTCCGCTACTAACATGGCCAGTAGCGTTTCATCGCTACTTAATAAAGATGAACTCTAAAGTTAATGCAACGTTTAAGTGAAGTACCTCCCCTATGAGGGATGTGAACCTGTTAATAAAAATGTTATTCATTTTTGTTTTTTCCTAGTTACAAAATAAACCTCTGATGTCCTGTAGTTCGAGGACGAGCTACGTTTAACCAAGGGGGAATGTGACGCCCCTGGACTATCAGG
Organism: Anomaloglossus baeobatrachus; assembly: GCF_048569485.1. Taxonomy (NCBI): domain Eukaryota; kingdom Metazoa; phylum Chordata; class Amphibia; order Anura; family Aromobatidae; genus Anomaloglossus; species Anomaloglossus baeobatrachus. Next base: position 229,171,227 of record NC_134353.1, on the reverse strand, counting down.
TCATCACAGGGTCCTGCACGCTCTTTCCCCTTAGTGCAGTATTCAAATCCCTCATGGTTCTGGGTCCCCATCTTACAGTGCTGTCTCCAACAGCAAATCAAATCCTTGGTATACCCTGCACCACACCCACAAGACACACCAGTGGGCGGCTTAAGCGGAATAGGGTAGCCCACATAGGGGTCACGAAGGGAAGGTGAGGAGTGTCAGAACAGTGAATAGAGAGGGAGAGTAGAGAGTGGAGTGATGTGGAGGAAGCAGGGAGCGGTGGCTCCCAATAGTAGCTGTCTAGGTTGCAGATGGTGGTCTGGACCTAGAAGAGTTGGACCCACAGTCACAGGGGATAGAGGCAAGGTGCCTGGACCTGTTAAAGAGAACGGTCAGCAGCCTGGTCCTATCCCCAGTCCAGGAGCGAAGGCACAGCGAGGTACACGGACCCTAGGTAGGGCAGAAGCTTCAGGCAACCCGGCAATTAACCTGCGGAGAGCAGAGCCTTTATGGACTGTTCCCACTAGCTCCAGAATCGGGGGACTAGCGCAATGAGGGGGATAGGGCCTTCCATACAAGCAGCCCACTATAATCACAAGCGTGAGCCCTGAGAGCAGGCTCCCACACTTAGCCACAGTTGGGAGCAAGGCCCGGCAAGTTCCAGACTACCAGCCACCACAGTGAATCTAAACTTTCTGCCAGGAGGCAGGTCACGAATCATCAGGCAGCACTGCAGAGGATGGGACCCGGACGAGCTCCCCTTGAGTGAGTGAGTACATGAGTGAGCTTCCCATCACGGCACCCAGTATCATCTTCCAGAACCCCAGGGCATACCCGTACACGTGGGGGGTAATGACACCTTGCTGCCCCATTCCATCACCCCAGGTACTCCCAACGGCAGCGGCGGTACTCCCAATTACCGCACACCACGGGTGGCGTCACAAACTATAATTCCCCGTAAATATCCCATTTTACTTTAGAGTGTGGCCCCTAAGCCCCTGGGTCCGGAGACCCTCGAACCACGAACGGACACTGCCCATGGATCCGAGCAGTTCGATCCGCTGCTGGGGCGGCACAAATCCAATTTGCATAATAATTTGGAACATGGTGTATATGTTACCTTGGCACTTTTCCTTTGTTTTGACCCCAATGGCAGAGCTATTTACGCAGCAGTATTATTCTTAGACAAAATTCCCAGAATATTAGGCTTTGTACCTTTATACAATTCTCTAGTTATAAATGGCTCATGAGATAAGCTTTAATAATATACCGAAGTAAAGACAGTATTTTTTCATATTTTTTTATAAAACTGATCGACAGTCTTGAGAAATATCTAATAATTATTTAACAATTTTAATTTGCCAATATAAACAAAAAACCTGGAATATATTTACTATAGCTCTGCAAAATCTTCTAGTGATTATTATGTTTGCACACTGCAAAACGAGTCTGGATTTGTTTGCATTTATCCGCTGTTTACTCTATGATTTTGAAGTCATCATTAGATAAACAGATTAGTGATTTTTATGCATCTGGGGAAACGGTTGTTCACTCAACAGGATGCAAACTGTTTGCAAGAAGTATATAAAAATATAAAACTGAAGGAGAAAAGCGTAACATTAAAAGCAAGCCTTCCAGGTATGGCAGAGGAACAAAAAAACGATCATTGAACAGAACAGTAGCTGTAATGATAGCAGCCGCTGCTAGAAGTACAGGTTCAATTGCAACTTTAAAGAAGAAGAAAACAAAGGTGAAGAAAATGAGAAACAATAAAAATGGAAGAAAAAAAGCTGAACCTTCTCTTTTTTCACTCGCCACTTGACACAACAGTATTTTAATCAATGGTGCGTGATCAAAGATGATGGAGATATCGTCATTTCTCTGAAATCCTCTCTGGAAAAAAGAATTCCTGTTATAATCAAATTACAGGTCAAGGCAATAATGCTCAAGATATAGAGATATAAGATCAATGCATACAACACTTATCAGTGACAATCCATCCATGCCAAACAGACTTTAAAATGATGTATCATATTGGCATCCTCCCAGACTTCTTGGCAAGAACCTGTAAAGGTTATTGAAGTGATTTATGTTAGAGCACCGAGGACACCTTCCATCATATCAGGTGACTATGCCCTCAGCACAATTGTTTTAGAAGTAAGCACATCATTTAAAACAAATAATAGTGACAGTCTATGCAAGTTCTTTTTTTTTACATTTATTCTTCGTAAATATTCCAATTGCCTTCCTATCATAAACTAAATAATCATTTATACACAACATATCTATGCATAATGGATAAATAATATCTCAAAAAATAAAAAAGCAATGAATAATTGTAACAAGATAAAAAAGACTAAATACTTGATTAGATTAGATAGTTTTGCTAATTTTTCCAATATATGCAGGAAATTAGTTACTTCTAGGGTATGTGCAGATGCTGCAGAAATGTACTCGTTATGCTGTTAGCGAGTACTGTCTGCTACTCGCATATTCGTTACTAGAGTTGAGCGCGGTTCGCGGTTCGAGGTTCTCCAGTTCGCGGCTCGAGTGATTTTGGGGCCTGTTCTAGATCGAACTAGAACTCGAGCTTTTTGCAAAAGCTCGATAGTTCTAGAAACGCTCGAGAACGGTTCTAGCCGCAAAAAAACAGCTAATTCCTAGCTGGCTTTCCGCTGTAATAGTGTAAGTCACTCTGTGAATCACACTATTATGACATTTCAGTGTATAGTGTGCGGGAACAGCGCCTTCAGATCACTGCTGTTTGTATAATGGCGATCGCCATTTTTTTTTTCCTTGTCTTCCTTCCCTAAGCGCGCGCGTCTTGTGGGGCGGGCCAGCATGTCAGCCAATCCCAGACACACACACAGCTAAGTGGACTTTTAGCCAGAGAAGCAACGGCATGTGTGATAGGATGTCCATGTCACATGTCCCTGCATTATAAAACCGGACATTTTCCTCCAGGACGCCATTATCTGCCTTCTGCGTCCTTGGTGTCAGACATCACTGGCGCAGCTCCGTCCTGAGTCCTATCGCTGATACAGCTGTATGCGCTCCATACACAGCGCTGGACAGCATAGGGATAGCACTTTCCATCAGTCCTTTTAAGGGCTCGTACCGGCAGGGTCAGAGCCATAGGTGACAGGTCCTGAAAACAGAGACAGCGTCTGTGTAGCTAAGGTCAGGGATTTCGTCGCTGCATTTACCCATTAGGAGGGAATAGAAAGGCAGGCTTCCATTCCTCTACCCAGAGCCACACAATCCTGGCACTGTACCCTCCTGTCCTCTGCACACTCCAACTCATTATAACTAAGCCATTATACTAGCAAACACTCAGTGTACCTAGTGGCATCCTAAACGTGGCTATTGGACTTTCGTCTAGTCCCACTAGTGCAAAGATATTTGCAGCACCTCTGCCTGCATTGCACACTCCAACTCATTATAACCAAGCCATTATACTAGCAAACACTCAGTGTACCTAGTGGCATCCTAAACGTGGCTATTGGACTTTTGTCTAGTCACACTAGTGCAAAGACATTTGCAGCACCTCTGCCTGCATTGCACACTCCAACTCATTATAACTAAGCCATTATACTAGCAAACACTCAGTGTACCTAGTGGCATCCTAAACGTGGATATTGGACTTTTGTCTAGTCCCACTAGTGCAAAGATATTTGCAGCACCTCTGCCTGCATTGCACACTCCAACTCATTATAACTAAACAATTATACTAGCAAACACTCAGTGTACCTAGTGGCATCCTAAACGTGGCTATTGGACTTTGCTATAGTCCCACTAGTGCAAAGATATTTGCAGCACGTCTGCCTGCATTGCACACTCCAACTCATTATAACCAAGCCATTATACTAGCAAACACTCAGTGTACCTAGTGGCATCCTAAACGTGGCTATTGGACTTTTGTCTAGTCACACTAGTGCAAAGACATTTGCAGCACCTCTGCCTGCATTGCACACTCCAACTCATTATAACTAAACCATTATACTAGCAAACACTCAGTGTACCTAGTGGCATCCTAAACGTGGCTATTGGACTTTTGTCTAGTCACACTAGTGCAAAGACATTTGCAGCACCTCTGCCTGCATTGCACACTCCAACTCATTATAACTAAGCCATTATACTAGCAAACACTCAGTGTACCTAGTGGCATCCTAAACGTGGCTATTGGACTTTTGTCTAGTCACACTAGTGCAAAGACATTTGCAGCACCTCTACCTGCATTGCACACTCCAACTGATTATAACTAAGCCATTATACTAGCAAACATTCAGTGTACCTAGTGGCATCCTAAACGTGGCTATTGGACTTTTGTCTAGTCACACTAGTGCAAAGACATTTGCAGCACCTCTACCTGCATTGCACACTCCAACTCATTATAACTAAGCCATTATACTAGCAAACACTCAGTGTACCTAGTGGCATCCTAAACGTGCCTATTGGACTTTGCTATAGTCCCACTAGTGCAAAGATATTTGCAGCACCTCTGCCTGCATTGCACACTCCAACTCATTATAACTAAGCCATTATGCTAGCAAACACTCAGTGTACCTAGTGGCATCCTAAACGTGGCTATTGGACTTTGCTATAGTCCCACTAGTGCAAAGATATTTGCAGCACCTCTGCCTGCATTGCACACTCCAACTCATTATAACTAAGCCATTATACTAGCAAACACTCAGTGTACCTAGTGGCATCCTAAACGTGGCTATTGGACTTTTGTCCAGTCACACTAGTGCAAAGACATTTGCAGCACTTCTACCTGCATTGCACACTCCACCTCATTATAACTAAGCCATTATACTAGCAAACACTCAGTGTACCTAGTGGCATCCTAAACGTGGCTATTGGACTTTGCTATAGTCCCACTAGTGCAAAGATATTTGCAGCACCTCTGCCTGCATTGCACACTCCAACTCATTATAACTAAGCCATTATACTAGCAAACATTCAGTGTACCTAGTGGCATCCTAAACGTGGCTATTGGACTTTTGTCTAGTCACACTAGTGCAAAGACATTTGCAGCACCTCTACCTGCATTGCACACTCCAACTCATTATAACTAAGCCATTATACTAGCAAACACTCAGTGTACCTAGTGGCATCCTAAACGTGGCTATTGGACTTTGCTATAGTCCCACTAGTGCAAAGATATTTGCAGCACCTCTGCCTGCATTGCACACTCCAACTCATTATAACTAAGCCATTATACTAGCAAACACTCAGTGTACCTAGTGGCATCCTAAACGTGGCTATTGGACTTTGCTATAGTCCCACTAGTGCAAAGATATTTGCAGCACCTCTGCCTGCATTGCACACTCCAACTCATTATAACTAAGCCATTATACTAGCAAACACTCAGTGTACCTAGTGGCATCCTAAACGTGGCTATTGGACTTTGCTATAGTCCCACTAGTGCAAAGATATTTGCAGCACCTCTGCCTGCATTGCACACTCCAACTCATTATAACTAAGCCATTATACTAGCAAACACTCAGTGTACCTAGTGGCATCCTAAACGTGGCTATTGGACTTTGCTATAGTCCCACTAGTGCAAAGATATTTGCAGCACCTCTGCCTGCATTGCACACTCCAACTCATTATAACTAAGCCATTATACTAGCAAACACTCAGTGTACCTAGTAGCATCCTAAACGAGGCTATTGGACTTTGCTATAGTCCCACTAGTGCAAAGATATTTGCAGCACCTCTGCCTGCATTGCACACTCCAACTCATTATAACTAAGCCATTATACTAGCAAACACTCAGTGTACCTAGTGGCATCCTAAACGTGGCTATTGGACTTTTGTCCAGTCACACTAGTGCAAAGACATTTGCAGCACTTCTACCTGCATTGCACACTCCACCTCATTATAACTAAGCCATTATACTAGCAAACACTCAGTGTACCTAGTGGCATCCTAAACGTGGCTATTGGACTTTTGTCTAGTCACACTAGTGCAAAGACATTTGCAGCACCTCTACCTGCATTGCACACTCCAACTCATTATAACTAAGCCATTATACTAGCAAACACTCAGTGTACCTAGTGGCATCCTAAACGTGGCTATTGGACTTTTGTCTAGTCACACTAGTGCAAAGACATTTGCAGCACCTCTACCTGCATTGCACACTCCAACTCATTATAACTAAGCCATTATACTAGCAAACACTCAGTGTACCTAGTGGCATCCTAAACGTGGCTATTGGACTTTTGTCTAGTCACTCTAGTGCAAAGACATTTGCAGCACCTCTACCTGCATTGCACACTCCAACTCATTATAACTAAGCCATTATACTAGCAAACACTCAGTGTACCTAGTGGCATCCTAAACGTGGCTATTGGACTTTTGTCTAGTCACACTAGTGCAAAGACATTTGCAGCACCTCTGCCTGCATTGCACACTCCAACTCATTATAACTAAGCCATTATACTAGCAAACACTCAGTGTACCTAGTGGCATTCTAAACGTGGCTATTGGACTTTGCTATAGTCCCACTACTGCAAAGATATTTGCAGCACCTCTGCCTGCATTGCACACTCCAACTCATTATAACTAAGCCATTATACTAGCAAACACTCAGTGTACCTAGTGGCATCCTAAACGTGGCTATTGGACTTTTGTCTAGTCACACTAGTGCAAAGACATTTGCAGCACCTCTGCCTGCATTGCACACTCCAACTCATTATAACTAAGCCATTATACTAGCAATTGATGCTGCAAGTTTATGGGCCGTAGTTGCATTGTCAGGGATATTTATTCTTTATTATTCTGCTGTTAATAAAGCTAGACCACCGCTGCAATCTACACCACCTCTCAATTTTTACTACCACATTTTCAGTGCACAATCTTGTCGCAATCAACATGAGTGGCAAAATGACAGATGGTGGAAAGGGGAAGAGGCGTGGTGGAAAAGGAAAAAAAGGGTTTGTCCGTGGGGAAGGTGGCAAAGCTCCATTATCATCTGCTGAAGATAGACCATCTACCAGCAAAAGTAAGATGTCTACTACTTACCGTGGACAATCCGATGTGCTCCCTTTTTTACGGACACGAACAACAGGAACAAAGGTAGATGATGGCCAAAAAAGGAAAATGCTTGAATGGATCTCAAGTGGTCCAACAAGTGCCCTCTCAGCCACTTCAAGTACTGCATCCAAAAAACACCAGTCCTCTGAGTTGTCATCCCAATCAAACTTGCTTTCTCCCAGCTCTGAAGTCTCCATCAGCCCTGCACAGTATGGTGGAACTGAGATGGCTGAGTCTGCAGAGCTGTTCAGTCACACTATAGCCTGGGAATCAGAGGTCTGCTCCCAAGCTACAGTGAGTACAGAACAGGAAATGGTCTGCAGTGATGCCCAGAACCTTTGTGACTCTGATTCAGGCCGTGAGGACCAAGTTTCTGAGCATAATGTTGACCCTTTGTCACAAACTGTAACACCTGTGGTTATAGACAATGAGGAACATACTGATGAAGATGAGACGCAGATACCCGATTGGGATGACAACTTAAATATTCGGTCAGGGCAAGAAGAGGCTCGGTCTGAGGGGGAGGGGAGTGCAAACACAACAATTGATGATGAAGTTCTAGATCCCACCTACTGTCAACCCACAGTGAGGCACTCGAGGAGGTCAACAGAGGTGGTGGAGGAGGATGCAACTGATGACGAAGTTACCTTGCGCCTTCCTGGACACAGTCGGAGTACTGGTAGCACGTCTACAACTGCATCCTCAGCCGCCACTCTGCCTCTGAGCATTATTCGGGGGGGATCAACAGGTCGCATGGCCTCTAAGCCTTGCCCAGCCTGGTCCTTTTTTGACATAGAAAAAGATCTCCCAAATTATGTGATCTGTAAAATTTGTCATGGTTCTCTTAGTAGAGGTCAAAACCTCAGCAGTTTGACAACTTCTTCCATGAATCGTCACATGAATAAATATCATATGGCCCGGTGGGAAGCTCACCGTGCTGCAATGCGGCCTAGCGGAGCGAACCATCCACCGCCTGCCCCTTCCAGTGCATCCGCGCGCTCGTCATCTTCTAGGACTGTGGGGACAGCTGTCACACCTGTTTTTCAACCCACAACTTCCACCACTGTAACCGCAACAGGCAGTTTGCTTGGTAGGTCGTCAGTTGGTTTGGAAGGGGAAACAAGTGAGTGTGTACAGCTCTCTCAGACATCGATAGCACCAACGTTGGATGAAGGCAACATCATGTCTCCGCCTGCACTTTCCTCACAAACCTGCATTTTTCCAGGGACACCCTTCTCAACACCGTCTACACACAGCAGCCAGATCTCTGTCCCTCAGATGTGGTCAAATAAAAGGCCACTTCCTGCGACCCATGACAAAGCTAAGAGGTTGACTCTATCCCTCTGTAAGCTGTTGGCTACCGAAATGCTGCCTTTCCGCCTAGTGGACACACAGGATTTTAGAGACCTTATGTCTGTCGCTGTGCCCCAGTACCAGATGCCTAGTCGCCACTACTTCTCTAAGAAAGGTGTGCCCGCGCTACACCAGCATGTCGCACACAACATCACCGCTTCCTTGAGAAACTCTGTGTGTGAACGGGTGCATTTCACCACCGATACTTGGACCAGTAAGCATGGACAGGGACGTTACATGTCGCTGACTGGGCACTGGGTAACTATGGTGATAGATGGTGAAGGGTCTGCAGCACAAGTCTTGCCGTCCCCACGACTTGTGTGTCAATCCTCTGTCTGTCCAAGTTCCGCCACTGCTTCTGAATCCTCCACCTCATCTGGGTCCTCCACCTCCGCCCCAAGCCTGCCTGGTCAGGCCACCAGCGTTCTCACTGCGCAGAAGGAATCACGCACCCCTCATTACTATGCTGGCAGCAGAGCGCAACGGCATCAGGCGGTCTTTAGCTTGACATGTCTTGGGAATAAGAGTCACACAGCTGAGGAGTTGTGGTCAGCTCTGCGGTCCGAGTTTAATAAATGGTTGTCTCCACTCAACCTGCAGCCTGGTAAGGCCGTGTGCGACAATGCTGCAAACCTGGGTGCGGCCCTTCGCCTGGGCAAGGTGACACACGTATCTTGTATGGCTCACGTGTTGAACCTTGTTGTCCAGCAATTTTTAACACACTATCCCGGCCTAGATGGCCTTCTGAACAGGGCACGAAAACTGTCTGCTCACTTCCGCCGTTCAAGCGCCGCAGCTGAGCGACTTGCATCGCTCCAGAAGTCTTTCGGCCTGCCGGTTCATCGCCTGAAATGCGATGTGGCGACACGCTGGAATTCAACTCTCCACATGTTACAGCGACTGTGGCAGCACCGCCGAGCCCTGGTGCAATACGTCATGACGTATAGCCTGGGCCAACGAGATGCAGAGGTGGGGCAGATCACCCTGATGGAGTGGTCTCAGATCAAGGACCTATGCACCCTTCTGCACAGTTTCGACATGGCGACGAATATGTTTAGCGCTGACAATGCCATTATCAGCATGACGATTCCAGTCATTTACATGCTGGAGCACACGCTAAACACTATTCGGAGTCAGGGGGTGGGACAACAGGAAGGGGATGAACTACAGGAGGATTCATATGCGCAAGACACAACAACATCACCAAGGTCCAGACGTTCATCATCAACAAGGCGCCAGGCATGGGACCATGGGGGACAGGGATCAACAAGGGCGCATAGTAGCAGGCTAAATGTTGAGGAAGGTGCAGGAGAACATGAAGAAATGGAGGACGAACTGTCCATGGACATGGAAGACTCAGCAGATGAGGGAGACCTTGGTCAAATTTCAGTTGAAAGAGGTTGGGGGGAGATGTCAGTGGAAGAAAGAACGGTTAGCACCTTTATGCCACAAACACAGCGTGGACTTGGTCTGCATGGCTGCGCAAGACACATGAGTGCCTTCTTGTTGCACTACCTCCAACATGACCCTCGTATTGTCAAAATTAGAAGTGATGATGACTACTGGCTTGCCACACTATTAGATCCCCGGTACAAGTCCAAATTTTGTGACATAATTCCAGCCATAGAAAGGGACGCACGTATGCAGGAGTATCAGCAGAAGCTGTTACTCGATCTTAGCTCGGCTTTTCCACCAAACAACCGTGCAGGTGCAGGGAGTGATTCTCCCAGTTGTAACTTGCCAAACATGGGACGGTCTCGTCATCTTCAACAGTCTACCCGTACCAGTAGGACCGTATCTGGTGCTGGTAACAGCAATTTTATGGAATCTTTTCATAATTTTTTTAGACCCTCTTTTGCAAGGCCATCAGAGACAACAAGTCTGACACATAGTCAACGGCTGGAGAGGATGATACAGGAGTATCTCCAAATGAACATCGATGCCATGACTTTGCAAATGGAGCCTTGCTCCTTTTGGGCTTCAAATCTAGAAAAATGGCCAGAGCTCTCCAGTTACGCCTTGGAGATTTTGTCGTGTCCAGCTGCCAGCGTTGTCTCTGAACGTGTCTTCAGTGCTGCTGGGTGTGTGCTGACAGATAAGCGCACGCGTCTGTCCAGTGACAATGTGGACAGACTGACGTTCATCAAAATGAACAAGTCATGGATCCAGAGGGAATATACTACCCCTGTGTCATCCTGGGGAGAGTAAATGCTTGTGGATTTGGAATGTGCTTGATGCAAATCAAAACATCCTGTTTGCAACTAGGGCACAACTGCTGCCACTGAAGGGGTGGGTGTGTGTGGGGCCCAATTTTTGGAAAAAAGGGAGACTCCGCTTGGAGTCACCTTGCTTGCTGTGTTTTTTAAAAGGAGCCAAGATGAACAAGTCATGGTTCAGAAAAGACTTTATCTACCTACCCCGGTGTCATGCTGGGGACGGTAAATTATGGCGTATTTTTGAATGTGCTTGATGCAAATCTAGCTGTGAAGTGTACAACTGGGGCACAACTGCTGCCACTGAAGGGGTGGGTGTGTGTGGGGCCCAATTTTTGGAAAAAAGGGAGACTCCGCTTGGAGTAACCCTTGCTTGCTGTGTTTTTTAAAAGGAGCCAAGATGAACAAAGCTGGGATCAGGAAAGACTTTGCTACCTACCCTGGTGTCATCCTGGGGACGGTTAATTATGGCGTATTTTTGAATGTGCTTGATGCAAATCTAGCTGTGAAGTGTACAACTGGGGCACAACTGCTGCCACTGAAGGGGTGGGTGTGTGTGGGGCCCAATTTTTGGAAAAAAGGGAGACTCCGCTTGGAGTCACCTTGCTTGCTGTGTTTTTTAAAAGGAGCCAAGATGAACAAGTCATGGTTCAGCAAAGACTTTATCTACCTACCCCGGTGTCATGCTGGGGACGGTTAATTATGGCGTATTTTTGAATGTGCTTGATGCAAATCTAGCTGTGAAGTGTAAAACTGGGGCACAACTGCTGCCACTGAAGGGGTGGGTGTGTGTGGGGCCCAATTTTTGGAAAAAAGGGAGACTCCGCTTGGAGTAACCCTTGCTTGCTGTGTTTTTTAAAAGGAGCCAAGATGAACAGAGCTGGGATCAGGAAAGACTTTGCTACCTACCCCGGTGTCATCCTGGGGACGGTTAATTATGGCGTATTTTTGAATGTGCTTGATGCAAATCTAGCTGTGAAGTGTACAACTGGGGCACAACTGCTGCCACTGAAGGGGTGGGTGTGTGTGGGGCCCAATTTTTGGAAAAAAGGGAGACTCCGCTTGGAGTCACCTTGCTTGCTGTGTTTTTTAAAAGGAGCCAAGATCAACAAGTCATGGTTCAGCAAAGACTTTATCTACCTACCCCGGTGTCATGCTGGGGACGGTTAATTATGGCGTATTTTAGAATGTGCTTGATGCAAATCTAGCTGTGAAGTGTACAACTGAGGCACAACTGCTGCCACTGAAGGGGTGGGTGTGTGTGGGGCCCAATTTTTGGAAAAAAGAGAGACTCCGCTTGGAGTAACCCTTGCTTGCTGTGTTTTTTAAAAGGAGCCAAGATGAACAGAGCTGGGATCAGGAAAGACTTTGCTACCTACCCCGGTGTCATCCTGGGGACGGTTAATTATGGCGTATTTTTGAATGTGCTTGATGCAAATCTAGCTGTGAAGTGTACAACTGGGGCACAACTGCTGCCACTGAAGGGGTGGGTGTGTGTGGGGCCCAATTTTTGGAAAAAAGGGAGACTCCGCTTGGAGTAACCCTTGCTTGCTGTGTTTTTTAAAAGGAGCCAAGATGAACAAGTCATGGTTCAGCAAAGACTTTATCTACCTACCCCGGTGTCATGCTGGGGACGGTTAATTATGGCGTATTTTTAAATGTGCTTGATGCAAATCTAGCTGTGAAGTGTACAACTGGGGCACAACTGCTGCCACTGAAGGGGTGGGTGTGTGTGGGGCCCAATTTTTGGAAAAAAGGGAGACTCCGCTTGGAGTAACCCTTGCTTGCTGTGTTTTTTAAAAGGAGCCAAGATGAACAGAGCTGGGATCAGGAAAGACTTTGCTACCTACCCTGGTGTCATCCTGGGGACGCTTAATTATGGCGTATTTTTGAATGTGCTTGATGCAAATCTAGGTGTGAAGTGTACAACTGGGGCACAACTGCTGCCACTGAAGGGGTGGGTGTGTGTGGGGCCCAATTTTTGGAAAAAAGGGAGACTCCGCTTGGAGTAACCCTTGCTTGCTGTGTTTTTTAAAAGGAGCCAAGATGAACAAGTCATGGTTCAGCAAAGACTTTATCTACCTACCCCGGTGTCATGCTGGGGACGGTTAATTATGGCGTATTTTTGAATGTGCTTGATGAAAATCTAGCTGTGAAGTGTACAACTGGGGCACAACTGCTGCCACTGAAGGGGTGGGTGTGTGAGGGGCCCAATTTTTGGAAAAAAGGGAGACTCCGCTTGGAGTAACCCTTGCTTGCTGTGTTTTTTAAAAGGAGCCAAGATGAACAAGTCATGGTTCAGCAAAGACTTTATCTACCTACCCCGGTGTCATGCTGGGGACAGTTAATTATGGCGTATTTTTGAATGTGCTTGATGCAAATCTAGCTGTGAAGTGTACAACTGGGGCACAACTGCTGCCACTGAAGGGGTGGGTGTGTGTGGGGCCCAATTTTTGGAAAAAAGGGAGACTCCGCTTGGAGTAACCCTTGCTTGCTGTGTTTTTTAAAAGGAGCTAAGATAAGCAGAGCTGGGATCAGGAAAGACTTTGCTACCTACCCCGGTGTCATCCTGGGGACGGTTAATCATGGCGTATTTTTGAATGTGCTTGATGCAAATCTAGCTGTGAAGTGTACAACTGGGGCACAACTGCTGCCACTGAAGGGGTGGGTGTGTGTGGGGCCCAATTTTTGGAAAAAAGGGAGACTCCGCTTGGAGTAACCCTTGCTTGCTGTGTTTTTTAAAAGGAGCCAAGATGAACAGAGCTGGGATCAGGAAAGACTTTGCTACCTACCCTGGTGTCATCCTGGGGACGGTTAATTATGGCGTATTTTTGAATGTGCTTGATGCAAATCTAGCTGTGAATTGTACAACTGGGGCACAACTGCTGCCACTGAATGGGTGGGTGTGTGTGGGGCCCAATTTTTGGAAAAAAGGAAGACATCGCTTGGAGTCACCTTGCAGTGTTTTACATGATTTTAGAAGGGCGTGCCATGCCTATATCTGTGTCTCCTCCTCTTTTTCCTTGTCCTGCTCTTTTGTTTTCACATGAGTATATGTCCTTGTCACTTTCTCATGTGTTTGTGTTGTGTTGTGAGTTGTTTGTCACCTTTTGGACACCTTTGAGGGTGTTTTCTTTGTGTTTTTATGTGTTTGTGAATGCCTGCCATTGTTTCCTATGTGGTTCGAGTTCGGTTCGTCGAACGTTCGATGAACCGAACTCGAACGGGACCTCCGTTTGGCGAACCGACCTCGAGCCGAACCGGGACCGGTTCGCTCATCTCTATTCGTTACGAGTAGGGCTGATCGAATTCACCAAAATCCAGGATCGGCGGATCCCTGCTGGATTGAAAATAAAATCCGGATCCGCTCTGGATTATGGTGCCCATATACAGTGCCTACAAGTAGTATTCAACCCCCTGTAGATTTAGCAGGTTTACACATTCGGAATTAACTTGGCATTGTGACATTTGGACTGTAGATCAGCCTGGAAGTGTGAAATGCACTGCAGCAAAAAAGAATGTTATTTCTTTTTTTTTTTTTTTTTTTAAATTGTGAAAAGTTTATTCAGAGGGTCATTTATTATTCAACCCCTCAAACCACCAGAATTCTGTTTGGTTCCCCTAAAGTATTAAGAACTATTTCATGCACAAAGAACAATGAGCTTCACATGTTTGGATTAATTTTCTCTTTTTCCAGCCTTTTCTGACTAATTAAGACCCTCCCCAAACTTGTGAACAGCACTCATACTTGGTCAACATGGGAAAGACAAAGGAGCATTCCAAGGCCATCAGAGACAAGATAGTGGAGGGTCACAAGGCTGGCAAGGGGAACAAAACCTTTTCCAAGGAGTTGGGCCTACCTGTCTCCACTGTTGGGCGCATCATCCGGAAGTGGTGAGGCTTATGGAACTACTGTTAGCCTTCCACGGCCTGGACAGCTTTTGAAGGTTTCCACCCGTGCCAAGGCCAGGCTTGTCCGAAGAGTCAAGGCTAACCCAAGGACAACAAGGAAGGAGCTCCGGGAAGATCTCATGGCAGTGGGGACATTGGTTTCAGTCAATACCATAAATAACGTACTCCAACACAATGGTATCCGTTCCAGACGAGCCCGTAAGGTACCTTTACTTTCAAAGCGTCATGTCAAGGCTCGTCTACAGTTTGCTCATGATCACTTGGAGGACTCTGAGACAGACTGATTCAAGGTTCTCTGGTCTGATGAGACCAAGATCGAGATCTTTGGTGCCAACCACACACGTGACGTTTGGAGACTGGATGGCACTGCATACAACCCCAAGAATACCATCCCTACAGTCAAGCATGGTGGTGGCAGCATCATGCTGTGGGGCTGTTTCTCAGCCAAGGGGCCTGGCCATCTGGTCCGCATCCATGGGAAGATGGATAGCACGGCCTACCTGGAGATTTTGGCCAAGAACCTCCGGTCCTCCATCAAGGATCTTAAGTTGGGTCGTCATTTCATCTTCCAACAAGACAACGACCCAAAGCACACAGCCAAGAAAACCAAGGCCTGGTTCAAGAGGGAAAAAATCAAGGTGTTGCAGTGGCCTAGTCAGTCTCCTGACCTTAACCCAATTGAAAACTTGTGGAAGGAGCTCAAGATTAAAGTCCACATGAGACACCCAAAGAACCTAGATAACTTGGAGAAGATCTGCATGGAGGAGTGGGCCAAGATAACTCCAGAGACCTGTGCCGGCCTGATCAGGTCTTATAAAAGACGATTATTAGCTGTAATTGCAAACAAGGGTTATTCCACAAAATATTAAACCTAGGGGTTGAATAATAATTGACCCACACTTTTATGTTGAAAATTTATTACAATTTAACTGAGCAACATAACTTGTTGGTTTGTAAGATTTATGCATCTGTTAATAAATCCTGCTCTTGTTTGAAGTTTGCAGGCTCTAACTTATTTGCATCTTATCAAACCTGCTAAATCTGCAGGGGGTTGAATACTACTTGTAGGCACTGTAAGTCTATGGGGACCATAATCCGGAGATTAAAACGTTTGTAGAGGGGATAGGAGGACAGGACAGGAGCGTGCGCGTTGTACTCACGCAAGGCTGTGTCATGGCAGCAAACTCCTTCTGGGTCACGCTTTTCCCTTCCGAGCATACAATTCTATATTCATTGTTTTGCCTGCCCACCGGAGCGTGTAACTGGTTGTAGTTAGACCTGCCCCCACCCTGAGTGGCAGCATGTCAGCTAACTGCAACCAATCACAGGTGGCAGGACGGCCAGTGGGTGGGGAAAGCAGTGCAAGTGTCTGCAGGTCAGTATTGTGAACATGCATGTCTTTGAGAAACACGTGCACGCTCCTGTCAGCAGTATATGGCTGTGCCGGTGATGCGCTGTCAGACTCATACAAGTCTGACATGACATCAGCCGGCACAGCCTGCCGCGCTCTGAGCATGAGCGTGGATGTACAAAGAAACACATGCAGGCTCCTGTCAGAAGTGTGCGCAGCTGTGCCGGTGATGCAGCATTTTTTATTTAAATAAATAAATAATTTTTTTAAAAAATGACCCCTTAATTTTCATCCCCAGCCATGATAATGCCGGCTGGGAGCTGGTATTCTCAAACCGCAGCCACTCGGTATTGCTGCATCTATTAGATGTGACAATCCCGGTGCAATACCGCCTCTTCTCGATTGCCCTGGAGCAGTGGCAATCGGGCTAATAAGGGGTTAATAGCAGCGCACAGCTGCTACTAAGCAATAGGTTAGTAATGGCACAGGCGTCTATGAGATACTTGCATCACACTAACCTGTAAGTGAAAGTAAGTAAACACAGACACTGAAAAAAATCCTTTATTTGGAATAAAGTACAAAACACACACCTTTCTTCACCTCTTTACTAACCCCTATCACCCTGCAGGTCTGGCGTAATCCACACGAGGTCCCACGCCGCTTCAGCTCTGCTACATAGCCAGCAGCCATAGAGCATGACCGCTGACTGCGCAGACAATTACAGCCGCAATAACTGCATGGCAGGCAGATACTGACACAGTATAATCCTACAACCAACATAGTTATATATAATCAAAAAATATTCTCCAAGTGGATTCAATATATCACTATATTAAATTAATTATTTTTTGTTATTTTTTGGATACACACAGTGCAGAAAGTGCAGCATAAAAACAAGATATACATTTGGGTAAACAAAAACAAAGGACAGTGTGACCAAAGATCCTAGAAGCAGTCATATAAAACAATTTATGTAGTGAAAAATTGTACAGCATTTAGGGGAGCAATATAAGTATATATGTGTACACAGAGATATATTTACAGATAGATAGCTGGATTAAAGTGCTTGATTATAGTGCTAAATAATCAATCCCATATACTGTCTTATTGCACATTAATCATATTGCACATATCCCACCGCAAAAAGATATATATATATATATATATGAACAATTAATTGGATAAAGTGCTTAACTATAATGCTTAGATAGCTTTTATTACATGTTTGTCATATTGCACATATCCCAATCAACAAAATAGATCCATGATTTTAGGCTGGACCCATAGTACACAATTCAAGGTCTATTAACAAAATTCATGCTCACAATGAATGCTAAACAATCATGGCTGGCTACCATAGCAGCAGGCTAAATGAAGAAATTGTAAGGAAGTTACAGCATATATTAGCATTACAATCAGCCCAGCAGTTGGCCCAATCACCCGCTTATAAGTACAGTATGGGGAGTCGATCCCCTAAGATAGCCACCTAAAGTTACCATGCCCGGTCTCAGGTCACACTGCCCCGCACCCCAACGCGTTTCGCCGGAGCTTCGTCCATACGTTATAGATCTGCTGATTCTAATTCTTAGATACTGACACAGGCTGGGGGTGCGTGTGCCTGCAGCCAATCACAGACGAGAGGGCGTTCGGTGGGCATGGAAAACACAGAAAGCTGTGTCAATATGATGCACAGTACAGGAAGTGAAAGCGCGACCCGGAAGCAGTGTGCCGCCATGACACCGAGTCTCGGTAAGTATGAAACGCTGTTTTATACCTGTTTCCTGTGATCCAGCACCCGTAAATCTTTTAAACTGCGCGGATCCGGACTTGTACACTCGGATCCGCTCAGCCCTAGTTACGAGTAGTGTAAGTCAATGGGAAATACTCGCTAAGTAGCGAGTAACCTGAAAGCTGTACTATTCGCTTCTCACACGAAAAGGTTTCGGGTTAATTGCTACATAGCGAGCATTTCCCATTGACTTTACATTGCGTCCACTACTCGTAACGAATATGTGAGTAGCGGACGGTACTCGCTAACTGCATAGCGAGTACGAATAGCTAACTAATTGCTCAACACTTATAATCAGTATTTCAGACACCACATATTGTGTTGTCATGATGCATAGTGAGATATCAAGGCTCACAATGTGAAAGTGTGGAGACATCTGAGGCCTACTCCAGTGATTCAGGAACTAGTTGAAGAGCGAAAGTGGATGCTGAAAGAATTGGACAGGGGTCTGTAATGCAAGGAGAATGCTCCTTTTTACTGCCCTCTACATTTCAGCAAAATTGCGGCTAGCTGGCTATCATTTTGCTGAATTCTATTTAAGTGAATCACAAAACCTTTGAATTTTGAAGAATCTGAATTTAATTCTAAAATTCAAGGTGAAGTTCATTAGCTCCAAATAGATTTGTTCATCTTTAGTCAACTTTCATTTTAATTGACTGTCATGTCTCTAAGGCAGGGGGCCCGTGAGGCTGCTTCATGCTGCTTGCAGGCACTGTAGACCCCTTGACAATCATCGCTGGGTCGAGGGGGCCACTGACAACAGTGCTGTCAGGTTTCCAGGTTTTCCAGTTCTCTTTTGACTGCCCTTGCCCTCGGTTAACATGGAGGTTACCGTTCTGTTGCCCTACTTCCTGTCCAGCAGCTTAAAAGGCCGCCTCCCAGCCCAGTCCAGTGCCTGAGTATACTGCCTGCTGTGTGCTCCTGCTGTGTTTGCTGCTTATTCCGGATTGCCTCGGGATTCCCCTAAAGGACTACCTACCGATTGTCTCAGGACTGTACCCGGCTCTTAAGGCTGTGCCCGGATTCCGTTTACCATCTTCGGTCAGCACTCCGCCTGGTTCTCTTTTGGTTCGTAACCATCCTGGACAAACATTTCCGTACGGACACTCATTGACTTTACCGCTTGCTCCTTATCCCGGCCGCTGCGCATTTAGGCCTTCCGGGGTAGATTGCCGGACAGTCCCTGTATAGGGGTTCGCTCCGGTGGTCTCCCTGGGGGAGTCCGGTGCGTGGTCCCGGGAATCCCCTGCGCGTCTATTCCGGAAAGTATTGTATGTGTTATTGTATTGTTGTGTTTGTTCTGTTTCTACCGTGGTGACATACTATAAAACATCTTGTACCCGGAACTCGTCTCTGATTGTCATTGCCCTACGCTATCGAAATCCTCAGAATATAGAATAAGTATTACAAGTGCTTTAGTCCAGTTGATTTAGCATTTTTGGACGCATATTCAAATGAAATGCATTGACATGCAGAAGCAAGCTCTCTGCATCACATTACCAATGCCAGACACTAGCCAATCAGAGGCCAGCTGCTGATGGCACAGCAATGCATAAAAGTGACGTCCTACACCACTGCGTCAGAACGCAGACGTCAGCTGCTGGTCTCTGAATGGTCAGCTGCTTGCAATGATATTGCAATGCAGAGAGCTTGTGTTTACCCATTAATATATTTTAATTAGATATGCATCTAAGGATGCAACATTCAACTGAAATAAAGCACTAATGTAGCTCCCCTGAACCCATAAGGGCACTACAAGGTACTGCAATCAGCCAAAGATGCAGGGCCTACCCCCAGGAACCTGGAAGACCAGTTCCGGTAACAGAAAAACAAATCATAATCCCAGTTTTCCTCCATCCACACAGACTGGTGACAGACTAGACATGGACCCAATGGCTGGCCATCCAGGAGTGGAACTGATCCAGTCCACTAGACAACGACCAGTTGGGAGGGGACAAACAATAGGAGAGAGTAGTAGGAAGTGAGAAGAGATGGACGTGACTGATCTGACATGAGGAGTGTAAAAGGGACCTGAGGGCCCAGGCATTTGGTTGCCGGAGGAATACGGTGAAGTACTCCTGGAGCCATAGCACCAATGGGGCACAGAGCCCTAGGTCAGGCAAACGCTCCAGGCAGACCTGACAAACATCTGCACAGTGAGGGGACCATCCAGGACCTCAATGACCTTAGACGTCCGGGGGCACCAGCAGTAACATGAGAGCCAGGGATCGGAAGCAAACACCGTCCCTACAGGGGGTTCACACTGCCCGCTGTACGGACCAGAGACTGAGAGACAAACAGAAGGGGACCTGAAGTCACTGCAAGCCACAGGGACCCACCAACTTGAGAAAGGTGCAGAGGAAAGAAGCTATCAGGTCACCAACCGGCACTGGGACTAAGGGAACCAGAGGTGAACACCAGCATTCCTCCGAGTACCAGTTACCAACTACAGTGAGTAAAGAGAACCAGTTAAACAGCAACCCTTGTGTGGACTAAGATTCTTTCTGCGCCAAACTCCTACACCTAACCCCTTGGGGCCACGGCCCTACTTGCGGAGGGCCCAACACCCAAGCTGCCATCACATCAGCCCCAGTGGAACGTCTCTGCAGGGGCGGTTTCATCACCATAATCGCAACCCGCAAGTGGTGTCACGACATAAACTTTATTGAACATTCCATTGTATATAAACCCCTTTTAAAAGCGACCGCAGAGTCACGGAATCGGGCAACGGCCATGCAGTGACACATCCTAATGGCACACTGCCCGGGACAGAGTACCCCATAGCCCTGGGCGTCACAATAACATTGGCAGCCTGCCCCGGGCTGCAATCATCAAGGGGTCTACAGTGCCTGCAGTTGACTAGAATTAATATGTGGTGATAATTGTAACATAACATTATTGTATGTGGCCAATTGTGGGGAAACATTTTAAAAATGCAAAAAAAAAAAAATCAAACTGAGGCATGAAAAAATATTTTGCAACTATAAATGCTGTTTTATTTATAACTTAAAATTAAATAGAAAAACTGCAGGTTTTAACTGCCACATCCATAATGACCCAAGCTATGAAATCGTACCAAAACTCATACAATGCATGCCATTTAAAAACTAAAATAAGCACTCCAAAAATGTTTTATTTTTGTTTTTTTTTAAATAAATAAATAAAAACTAGTAAAAGGTGTATAGAATATGGCCCCACTAATTCAATTTATTTCTATGGCCTTATACCCGAGCCGAGTTTGAGACCCCTGCTTAAACCCATTCTTCCCGGGGTGACTTTCCTTTTTTGTTTTTTTCCTCCCCTTCTTCCAAGAGTGATAACATTTATATTTTTCAATCAATATAGCCATATGAGGGATTGTTTGTTGCATAACAAGTTGAACTTTTCAATGACACCATTTATTCTGCCCCATATTGTACTGGAGAATGAAAAAAAATTCCAAGTGTGGTGAAATTGCAAAAAACTATGATTTCCCAGGTCAGTACAAGTTCATAGATACCAAACATGTATAGATTTACTTTTATGTTTTCCATAGGACAACTACTGTATTTTTCGGACTGTAAGACGCACCAGACTATAAGACACACTCTTGTTTTAGAGGAGGAAAAAAATAGAAAATAAATTAAAGTAAAAAAAATGTGGTCATGACACACTGTTATGGGGGGTGGTCTGCTGCTGACACTTTTATGGAGGTAATACTATCCTCAAATTGTGTACTTATATCCCCCATTCTTGGCCCCTTCCAGGTATATATGGCCCCCATCGTGGAATATGTACTGTATGTTCCCCATCCTTATATGTATTTTCCCCATCCTTATAAGTGTGATCCTCCAATCTGGTGTGTGTATATATATATATATATATATATATATATATATATATAAAATTCAACCCCATTCAGGTGTACAATGATGCCTTTATATACTATACTAGCTGTAGTACCCGGGCGTTGCCCGGGATAGTAACTGTCTCTCTGTCTCTCTCCCAGTCTCTGTCTGTGTGTCCCTGTCTGTCTGCCTCTCTGTCTGTCTCTTTCCTTGTCTGTCTGTGTCTATGTCTCTGTATGTCTATTTCTATCTCTGTCTGTATTTGTATCAGTCTGTCTCCATCTCTTTGTCTGTATGTCTCTCTCTATCTCTGTCTCTATGTGTGTGTCTGTATGTCTCTTTCCCCGCCTGTCTCTTTCCCCGTCTGTCTTTGTCTGTCTCTTTTCCATCTGTCTTTGTCTGTCTCTTTCCCCATCTGTCTTTGTCTGTCTTTGTCTTTCTCTTTCCCCATCTGTTTCTTTCCCCGGCTGTCTCTTTGCCCGGCTGTCTCTTTGCCCGGCTGTCTCTTTGCCCGTCTGTCTCTTTGCCCGGCTGTCTCTTTGCCCGGCTGTCTCTTTCCAGGGCTGTCTCTTTGCCGGTCTGTCTCTTTGCCGGTCTGTCTCTTTGCCTATCTGTCTTTTTGCCTGGCTGTCTTTTTCCCGGCTGTGTCTTTCCAGGGCTGTCTCTTGGCCCGTCTGTCTCTTTGCCCGGCTGTCTCTTTGCCGGGCTGTCTCTTTCCAGGGCTGTCTCTTTGCCTGGCTTTGTCTTTCCAGGCTGTCTCTTTGCCCGTCTGTCTCTTTGCCCGGCTGTCTCTTTCCAGGGCTGTCTCTTTGCCCATCTGTCTCTTTCCAGGGCTGTCTCTTTCCCCATCTGTCTCTGTTTGTATCTCTGTCTGTCTGTCTTTTTCTGTCTCTCTATCAATGTCTCCACCGACATCATGTTACCTCACACATAAGCTTCAACTAACAGTTCATTTTTTTCCTATAGCAACCAGTGACAGTTGCTATTAATAACCTATAGCTCCCACCTCCATTCAGTGTAATGGCGGCAGGACTTTAGAGACTAACTGTAAAGTACAGGGTTAAATTTTTCTGTCAAAACATAGTCTACGACGTTCCCTGAGTCACATGGAGTGTCTGTGCAAAATTTCGTGATTGTAAATGTGACGGTGCGGATTCCTTTAGCGGACATACACACACACACACACACACACACACATACACACACACACACATATACATACTCTGAGCTTTATATATTAGATTTATTTATTGCCTTAATTTTACAGATGTGATGCTCACGTAGCTTTCAGTTTGGTCCTGCCTCTGTACTAAAAACAAAGTCTTCCATAACTCAACAGGACCTGCAGTGATGTAATGAAGAGGCGGGTCATTGTGAGCACTCAGCACAGAGGCTGCGGGCTGTGCTGTGATGGTATGCCATGCTCTGGCCCGGACACTGCAGTGATGTGCACTTCCTCTGGGCCAGACATGACTGCAGCGGCCCCCTGCTCCTGCCTCCTAAACAGTGGACACACAGTCTTCCCAGCCGCTACAGGAAGCCGGTGGCTGGAGCACCCATGTGTGTCTGCTGTTTAAATTAAACAAGTATTGATTTGCTGCTCCTCACACCCACTGCTAGGCACTGACTGAAGAGAGTGGAGAGAGGTGGGCGGGGAGCAGCTAATGAATATTCCTTTACTTTAAACAGCGGGTACACATGGTTTCTCCAGCCGCCGGCGTCCTGCAGCAGCGACCCTCCCTGCCTCCTGTGATCCCACTCCACAGCCACTCCCTCCCCACAGCTCCCTAACCCGCAGGTACACCGCTTTGACATTCGGACTATAAGACGCACACCACACTTTCCTCCCAAATTTGGAGGAAAAAAGTGCGTCTTATAGTCCGAAAAATACGGTTTTAGTTCCATACTTGACAAATCTGGCCTTATAGAGTTGTGTAAAGAAGAAAGCCATTTTTTAAAGCAAGCCATGAGAAGTCCTGTTTGAAGTTTGTAAAAAGCCATGTAGCACAGATAAAATGTGGAAGAAGGTGATCTGGTCAGATGAGACCAAAGTCCAACTTTTGGGGCTAAATGCAAGACGCTATGTGTGGTGGAAAACTAACACTGCACATCACCCTGAAAACACTATCCCCCAGTAACACATTAATTAAAGAGTTGAAAATTGCTGTTCACAGACGCCTCCATCTAATGTCACTTACCCAGCTAGTTTTCAAAAAAGAATGGGCAAAAATGTTGGCGTCTAGATGTGCAAAGCTGGCAGAAACATATCCCAAAGACTTACAGCAGAAATTGCAGTGAAAGGTTATTCTGTAAAGTATTGGACCAGGGGGGCTCAATACAAATGCAAGTCATAATTTTCATATTTATATTTTTATAATACTTAGACATTATTAACCATGCATAATTTCCTGTATACCTCAGAAATACTTGATACTTGCTGTTGGTATATCACATAAAAATCCAATAAAATGCATACGTTTATGGGTGTAACACGAAAAAATGTGGAAAAGATCATAAGGGTATGAATACTTTTTAAAGGCACTGTATGTGATTGTGTAAATTCCTTAGATTTCCACCACTACTGCCATGTGTTTTCTGTATTAGCTGCAGTGCTGATGTCGTCAACAGTGTGATGGTCAGTGCGCCCAGCCACTCTGAGCAGGGCATTCCATCTACATAGAGGCAAAGTCACTGAAGTCAGTGATTGGCTTCCTTACCATTGATGGATGCTCTGCAGCCAATATCAGACACTGGAAGAAGAAGCAGAGACTCATCCATGGACTGTGAGACAGTGAGTAAAATGTGGTTTGTTGCTTTATAATAAACTAGCTGTAGTACCCTGGCGTTGCCCGGGATAGTGACTGTCTCTCTGTCTCTCTCCCAGTCTCTGTCTGTCTGTCTCTGTCTGTAAGTCTCTGTGTGTCTGTGTGTCTGTCTATCTCTCTCTATCTCTGTGTCTGTCTCTCTCTATCTCTGTTGTCTGTCTCTCTCTCTCTGTCTGTTAGTCTTTTTCTCCGTCTGTCTCGTTCCAGGTCTGACTCGTTCCAGGTCTGTCTCATTCCAGGTCTGTCTCGTTCCCCGTCTCTCCTTCCCCGACTGTCTCTTACCCCGATTATCTCTTTCCCTGTCTCTCTTTCCCCGTCTGTCTCTTTCCCCGTCTGTCTCGTTCCAGATCTGTCTCGTTCCCTGTCTGTCTCGTTCCCCGTCTGTCTTGTTCCCCATCTGTCTCCTTCCAGGCCTGTCTTGTTCCAGGTCTGTCTCATTCCCGGTCTGTCTCGTTCCCGGTCCATCTCTTTTCCTGCCTGTCTCTTTCCCCGCCTGTCTCGTTCCCCGCCTGTCTCGTTTCCCGCCTGTCTCGTTCCCCGCCTGTCTCGTTCCGCGTCTGTCTCGTTCCCTGTCTGTCTCATTCCCCATCTATCTCATTCCACATCCGACTCGTTCTACATCTGTCTCGTTCCACGTCTGTCTCTTTCCCCGTCTGTCTCGTTCCAGGTCTGTCTCTTTCCATGTCTGTCTCTTTCCCCGTCTGTCTCTTTTCCCATCTGTATTTTTTCCCATCTGTCTCTTTCTCTTTGCCTGTCTCTTTACTTGTCTCTGTCTCTTTCCCTTTCTCTTTACTTGTCTCTGTCTCTTTCCCTGTCTCTTTACTTGTCTCTGTCTCTTTCCCTGTCTCTTTCCTTGTCTCTGTCTCTTTCCTTGTCTCTGTCTCTTTTCCCATGTGTCTCTTTCCCTGTCTCTTTCCCTGTCTTTTTACTTGTCTCTCTCTTTCCCTTTCTCTTTCCATGTCTCTGTCTCTTTTCATCTGTCTGTCTCTTTCCCTGTCTGTTTCTGTCTGTTTCGTTCCCTTTCTACCTATCTCTGTATGCCTCTTTGACTGTCTGTCTCTCTCTCTCTTTCTCTGTCTGTCACCTTCTGTCTCTCTCTATTCGTCTCTCCACTGACATCTTATTACACATCACACATAAGCTTCTTATACTAACAATTTATTTTGTTTCTATAGCAACCACTCACAGCTGCTATTAATAATCTAATAGCGCGCAGCTCCATTGACTTTAATGGAAGCAGATTTTTTGGAGAGTAAGGCGGGGTTTTCACACTACGACATCGCAGGCCGATGCTGGGATGCCGAGTGCGATAGTCCCCGCCCCCGTCGCAGCAGCGATATGTGGTGATAGCTGGCGTAGCGAAAGTTATCGCTACGCCAGCTTCACACACACACTCACCTGCCGTGCGACGTCCCTGTGGCCGGCGACCCGCCTCCTTTTTAAGGGGGCGGGTCGTGCGGCGTCACTGCGACGTCACACGGCAGGCGGCCAATCAGAGCGGAGGGGCGGAGATGAGCAGGATGTAAACATCCTGCCCACCTCCTTCCTTCCGCATATCCTACGGAAGCCGCAGTGAGGCCGGTAGGAGACGTTCCTCGCTCCTGCGACTTCACACACAGCGATGTGTGCTGCCGCAGGAGCGAGGAACAACATCGGACCGTCGCGTCAGCGTAATCATGGATTACGCCGACGCTGCACTGATGATACGATTACGACGCTTTTGCGCTCGTTAATCGTATCATCCAGCCTTTACACACTGCGATGTCGCATGCGATGCCGGAAGTGCGTCATTTTCAATTTGACCCCACCGACATCGCACCTGCGATGTCGCAGTGTGCAAAGTGCCCCTAACTCTAAAACATGGGGTTAAATTTTCCTGTCAAAACATAGTTTATGACATTCCTAGTCACATGGGGTGTCTGTGCAAAATTTCGTGATTGTAAATGCGATGGTGTGGTTTCCTTTAGCGGACGTACACACACACACACACGCACGCACACACACGCACGCACACACACGCACGCACACACACACACGCACACACACGCACACACACACACACACACACACACATACATACACTCAGCTTTATATATTAGATTGGTTCTGGGACTGGGATTTTCTAAAAGAAGACAACTCAGTGGTGGTCCAACCTGTGCAGTGGCACCGGAGCCCAAGAGTTAAGGGACTCACTTTTACTTCCAAAGCTGGCGAAAATTGTGCATTGTGATGAGTTATTGGCCTGTTAAGGGCCTAGATTTTGTTCTTGCACAAGGGACTTCTTTGTGTCCACCCCGGGACAATTCCTTTAATTCTCCAACTTCAAACAAATTGATTTTCCAGATTCAATTCTCTGTTAAAGCTTGTGACAGCTGGAGACGGTCAGCATGCAGTTTACCTACCTTAATATGGGCTGTTTGTTCAATTCTTTGTACGCTGCAATAAAACAAAATTTGTTTTGACTCAGCCGAAAAAATGTTAAAGGGAACCTGTCAGCAGAAATTTTGCAATAAACCTAAAAGATACCCCTCTGCAGCTCCTGGGCTGCATTCTGGAAAGGTTCCTGTTTCTATTGTGCCTCCTTTAAGACCAAAATAAAGACTTTATAAAGTCTTACCTTTTTGTATGCAAATCTTTTTTTATGTACACAGGGGCAGGCTCTCTTGCGTCTGTTAGTCGCCCTCCTGCCGCTTTACACCGTCCCCCATCACTCATTTCCATAACTGAGGATGCTGCTCAGTGCTTCCGAGGTCTCGCGCATGCACCGTGCTACTCTCGCGGGACTGAGCACTGTGCACAGTGTGACCGCTGGTGACGTGATTGCGCAGGCGTGAGATTATGGGCGACGCTGTGATTGTCATCAGCAAGTACCCGCCCATAATCTCGTGCCCGCGCTTTCCCTTCTGCCTCCAGAGTTCTGTGCAAACGCGGGACAGATGAACCCACGTCACCTCTTACCCATCTTTCCCTGGAGCAGGAAATAGATGGGAGGAGCGGAGCAGCATAACGGTGGAGGCAGAGGGAAAAGCGCAGGAACGAAATTATGGGCGGGTACTTGCTGATGACAATCACAGCGCCGCCCATAATCTCACGCCTGCGCAATCACGTCACGAGCGGTCACACTGCACAGTGCTCACTCCCGCGAGAGTGGCACTGGGCATGCGCGGGGACCTCTGGAGCACTGGGCGGCGTCCTCAGTTATGGAAATGAGTGATAGGGGACGACGTAAAGTGGCAGGAGGGTGACTAACGGACGCAAGAGAGCCCGCCCCCGTGTATATAAAAAAAGATTAGCATACAAAAAGGTAAGACTTTATAAAGTATTTATTTAGGTCTCAAAGGGGGCACAATAACAACAGGAACCTTTCTAGAATGCAGCCCAGGAGCTGCAGAGGGGGAATCTTTTAGGTTTATTGCAAATTTCTGCTGACAGGTTCCCTTTAATAAATGCCCCATTCCCAGTAATGTTTTTCTTATCTTACAGCATGTTATTCTCAATGTAGAAAAACATTTTGCAGTTTGCATTTAGTGACTTTGGTGGGAAGACATTTCAGTAGCTGTGTTTTACGTTTTATTGTGAATGCAAAAGTATAGGAAAACATATATTTTTTAACAATGAGTAGCTCAGGGAGTTTTCCCAGTGATTCCAGACCAGTTTCTTAAAAATAATAATAATAACAATATCCCAGGATTTAGTAAAGTGTAGATGTATAATGTGAGAAATGTTTTGGCATTTTCGGATCAAACTATAGGGCACATGTGCTGTATTTATAGTTTGTAGAAGATGTTTTGTATTGAATAATTTATTGCAATGGATTACATACCAAGAGTTAACCTTAAAAGATAGTGCAAATAGGAGAGCAAAACACACATTTGTCAGGTGAAAGCATCATGTAGTTTTGTTAAAAGAGATCATTGTTCTCTGTAGCACATTATTCTGTGCAAAAAATGTATTTGCACAGAATAAATGTACGCAAATTTGAATACTCGAAAGCTCATAAAATATAAGAACAAACACTAGCTGATCATAAGAACTTATACTTTTCAGGCAAGAAAGCGAGGACCCCACTGATGATAGAGCTTATACTTTACAGGAGAGAGTGGATCCCACTGATCATAGAGCTTACTCTCTACAAGAGACAGAAAGATGACCCTGCTGACCATAAGTGCTTATGCTCTACAGGAGAGAGAGTATCCTGCAGATCATAAAGCTTACACTGTAAAGGACATAGAGAGAGAGATAACTTTGTTGACCATAATTAGCTTACACTCTACAAGAGAGAGAGAGGACCCTGCAGATCATAAGAGCTTGTGTGACGCCCCTGGACTATTCAGGTCGTGACAGGGTACTGCACAAACTATCCTACCCATGCAGTATTCAACCCCCCATGGTTCTTGGTCTCTATCCTGCAGTGCTGCCTCCATCAGCATTCACAAATCCTAGCTACACTTTGCACCACAACTGTCAGGCACACCAGTGGGCTGCTTAAGCAGGAATAGGGCCACGCACTTAGGGGTCAGACAGGGAGGTAGGAGGTGTCAAAGTCAAGTCAGTTGAGTGGTGACCCTCGAGCTGTGAGGAGCTCTGATGAAGCTGGGAGTTGGAGCTCCCAGGGGAGAGGAAAACTAGGTCGCAGACGGTGGTCTGGACCTAGAGGAGTCGGACCCCCGGTCGCAGGGGATTGAGGCTAGGTGCCTGGGACCCATCGAGGAGGACGGCCGGCAGCCTTGTCCTGTCACCGGTCCGGAACTGAAGGCCCGATGGGGTACACGGACCCTAGTTCGGGGAGAAGCTTCAGGCAACCCGGTACTTAACCTGAGAAGAACCGGGCCTTTAAGGACTGTTCCCACCAGCTCCAGAATCGGGGAACTAGCGCAACGAGGGGGATAGGGCTTTCCTAGCACGCAGCCCACTGAAATCTCAAGCATGAGCCCTGAGAGCAGGCTCCCCCACTTAGCCACAGTGGGGAGCGGGGCCCGGATAGCTCCAAGCTACTGGACCACGACGGACACTCTAAAACTTAGTGCCAGGGGGCAGGTTACAGACCACCAGCAGCACTGCAGGGAACGGGACCCGGACGAGTTCCCCTTGAGAGGCAGTGCTGTTCAGAGACTTGGTTTACCCTGTTGTCAGCGTCTGCTTCATTGCTGAGTGAGTACCCGACTGACCTCTGCACTGTGTCCCCGTATCACCA
Source organism: Anomaloglossus baeobatrachus (assembly GCF_048569485.1). Lineage (NCBI taxonomy): Eukaryota > Metazoa > Chordata > Amphibia > Anura > Aromobatidae > Anomaloglossus > Anomaloglossus baeobatrachus. Next base: position 229,141,734 of record NC_134353.1, on the reverse strand, counting down.
TCCAGAGTCCCAGGGCCTACCCCTACCCGTGGAGGGCAATGTCACCTAGCTGCCCCACTCCATCACCCCGGGTACTCCCAATGGCAGCGGCGGTACTCCCAATTACCGCACACAACGGGTGGCATCACAAACTATACAACCAAATCCCTTGTAAATACTCCTTTTTACATTTGAGTGTCGACCCTAAGCCCCCGAGTCCGGGAACCTCGGCCACGAACAGACATTACCCCTGAATCCAAGTGGTTCAATCTGCTGCTGGGGCGGCACACTTGCACTTTCACAGGAGAGAAAGGACCCTGGTGACAATAATGAGCTTACACTCTGCAGAAGAGAGTGAGTACCCTGCTGACCATAACAGCTTACACTGTTCAGGAAAGATAAGACCATGCTGACCATAATAAGCTTACACTCTACAAGAGGAAGAAAAGACTCTGCTGGCCAGAAGAGCTTCTACTCTAAAGGAGTGAGGACCCCTTTGACCACACAGATTACACTCCACAGGAGAGAGAGGATCCTGCTGATCGTAAGACCTTACAGTTTACTGAGAAATGAAGAAGGTGATCCAGCTGAGTGATCAGGTGATTTATTTCAGTGCAGTTCAGTTCAGACAATGCATAGAGATGTTGTTAACGCGTTTCTGGCTTAACGCCCTTGATTAAGGGCGTTAAGCCAGAAACACGTTAACAACGTCTCTATGCATTGTCTGAACTGAACTGCACTGAAATAAATCACCTGATCACTCAGCTGGATTACCTTCTTCATTTCTCATTGCTGTGCGGCCGGGGCAGGGCCGGATCCGAGCTGAGGCACGGTGAGGTCAGACATGGGTGAGCTGGATTCCTACACAAGTTCTTACAGTTTACTGGCGAGATAGAGATCACCCTGCTGACCATAAGTGCTTAAACTCTCAAGAAAAGTTAGACGCACCCAGTAATTCTGAAGGTGGAAACTATTTCTACTTTACAAACTTTGTTCCACTGGGAACTGCTGATCTGTGATGGCCCAGGTACTGACCACAACTGTATAAGTTATGATAATCTGTAATATATCACAGCTAGAGGGCATTATGGGGAAGCCTGTGTGACAATGAAAATGACATTTGCCTGCACTCTCATGGGGAGATATGTGCCGTCCCAGAGGCCTCTGATGTCACGTCGGATTCTCCAAGCGGTGAAGTGGCAATACCGGGCGCGAGCAACAGGCTTTTTGTAATGGGGAGTAAAAATAATATTTAAAAAGGGGAGAAAGAAAAATAAAGTAAATAAAGAGTTTGTGACACCAGTTGGGATGCTCGGCTGTGGTATGGCCGGGCACTGCTGGTGGGCCCCAGGAGTTAGGTGGTGATGCGCAGTTCCAGAGGGTTGTCCTCTCACCCCCCCAACTAGGGCTTGGTCATGGGGAATGTGTTGAGGTAGGGATGGAGCAGCAGGGAATAAATCAGCCAGAGATAGGACAGGGAGCTTTTACCTTTTACTGAAGCTCTTGCATAACAGTCCGGAACATTCTTTACATACCTTCACAACAATAGTGGTTTTCTTCCTGCCCTGATGGGAGTTTGGGCTTCTTTGCTGTGTGGTGATAGTGTGCTCTTCCACTGCTATGATTTCCCTACCTGCATATAGGTATCTTGGTATCCTGAGATTTCCAAGACCACAATAATCCAGATTTGTAATAACTTCTGGCGAGCAGGTGACTGGAATCCTGAAGGACTACTCTTTACTTCTTCTAGAAGTTTCTGGACTCACACATGCCATGTGCTCCCGAGCAAATGTCACTGCTCTTTATAAAAAGGCTGTAGCCTCTCAGTTTTGTCACCAACCTTGAAGGTCTTGAAGGTGACCTAGGGACTGATACACTGACAAGTGTAGCTAGCCCCTCCAGATGTTTCTAGAAATCACCTCAGGACAGGACCTCTCCTCAGCCCGCTCTTCACTTCACCTCACTAGTCGACCAACTGCCACCAACTCAAATTTACCTCACAACTAAACTCCTCCCCTTTCTCTTTCTAGGGCTCATTACTTAAGAGTTGGTTTTCTCTCAAGTGAAGACCCCCAGTAAAGGAGTGTATGTAAATGTGTGTTTTGTTGTGAACAGCAGAGAAAACCAAATTCTCATTAAGGCTAACAAGACATGTTATATAGATGGCAATGCACATGTAGTTGTGTGATATTATTTGTGGCAACTAGGCACAGGGCACCACATTTAGTGCTGGGAAATTCCTTTTGTTCTGTGACCCATAATTTTCCATGAAGACTAGAGCTTAGAGATGAGCAGAATCATTGAAGTTCAGTTCGGTGGGTGCAGCCGAACTACAAATTAAAATCAATTTGGGAGCAGAACTTGACGTGAACCCCAATGGAAGTCACTAATTGGGCAGTTTGGGTCTCTGACCACAAGATGACAGCCATAAACATGTCACTTTGAGGTGCCGGATGAGCGGGTGGGGGGGTGCTTTTTTTGTGCACACTACATACAATCAAGCTTTTGTTAACCCCAGTGTGAGCCATTCAAACACTGCAAGTGACTCACACTGAGCTAAGCACCAAGCATACCCAAGCACAGCGAAGCTCGAGTAAGTGGTGTTCATACATAAAGCACCCAAACTCCGAACCTGAACTCAGTTTTTTTGTAAAGCCAGAGTTTGATATGAACACCGAACACTGAACCTCAGGTTTGCTCATCTCTATTAAGGATTTGGTTTGGTGGGTTCAGTCAGACTTTAGATACATTTCGGTTTGGGACCTGGTGTTGACCTGAACTCCAATGGAAGTCACTAATTGGGCAGATCAGCTGTCCTCCCACATACAGCCAGCCATAAACAGAACACTTTCAGGGGCAAGTGGATAGGGTTTACCCTTTTTTTTGTGCACACTACATCCGATCCAGCTGTTGTTACCCCAAGTGTGAGCCATTCAAACACTGCAAGCGGCTCGCACTGGGCTGAGCACTGAGTGTACAAAAGCAGAGCAATGCTCACGTGAGTGGTTTGCATAAGTAATGCACTCAAACTCAGAATCCGAACTCTGTTATATTTGTAATGTCTGTGTTTGGTATAAACACCGAATACTAAACCTCAGGTTTGTTCATCTCTAATGAAGATATAATTTTCAGAAAATTTGACTCATACTCATTCCTTCTCAAATTGATCTGCATATCTAAAATATAAGCTCTTGGGCATCCAAACTTAGGCAGATTTTTATCCACTGAGATAATCCAGGATATTAAGAATTGTTCTTTTCTTCAAAATAAAAACAGCATTAATGGACTCCATATTTGGGGGGATTCCTAAGGGGCCATTTACATAGATTATCGTGCAACTAGTGTTCCTAGGAATGCTTGTTTCACAATAATATTTCAGTTTAAACAGATGACCAATCATCCAGTGAGTGATCAAAACACTCTTCTCAGGGGAAAGACCATCATATTGAGCAGCACATTGTCCTGTGTAAACAGGACCTATGCTGCCGAGAACAATCACAGCCTATGCGCCCTGAATTATCTATTACAGATCGTTCAGTGAGCATCATTAAGAGTGGTCTGCTTATGTAGCAAGTCTGTTAACGACTGTCAATAAACAGTTCATGTAAAAGAACCTTAAAGATGGGAATTATAAAACTTTGTAAGGATCATTTCCAGCCTCCTTGATATTGATCCACCACTTTGTTCTAAAATGCTTCATTTCTCATGACCTCTTCCTTTGATTTCTATCTTTTGTGTTAAACCTTTTACCTTCTCTTCTTCTTTTCTAATCTTTAGCACTTTCTGCATGAAATACTACAGTGAATGAATAGATAAATAATTAACCACTTGGTGACACAGTGTAATGATACAGCATGATATAACTATGACATGAAATATTATTCTTGAAATTTTTGAGTATTCTTCTAGCTTACTCCCTTCTTTACTAGACTATTTCTTGTTTTTGTGCTTTGTTTTTCTTTCTTCTGCTTCTTCCAAGAGCCATTGCTTTTGAACTTTTCTATGAATATAGCCATAGCTTGTTTTTGTGCCACAAGTTGTAGTCTAGATTTATGAGGATCTGTCGCGGGCGGGGAGGAGGGTGCCGGCACCGCGCTCAACCCTCTGCTCGGGTCCGGCTGCTGCTGCTCAGTGGTGGCTCGAGCGGTGGGCCGGATCCCGGGGGTTCTCGAGCGGCGCTCCTCGCCCGTGAGTGAAAGGGGGGTTTTGTTGGGGAGATTGTCCGTGACGCCACCCACGGTCGTGGTGATTTGTAACACCACCGCTGCTCAATATGGGGATCCCGGGAGTGGTGATGCGGAGCAGCCAGGTGTTGCGTTGCCCCTCCGTGGGTAGGGGTTGGTGATCCCGGGGCCCAGTGATGGTGTGGAAGGTGCAGGGCCTGGTGGGCGCAGGGACGCGGGGGCAGCGCTGTGCCTTGCGGCACTGTGGTACTCACTCAGCCTGAGACGTTGACACAGTTTTACGGTAAACCACACGGCTGGAAAGACGGTTCCCACGGACGGCTGCACTTGCTTTCCCAGCAGGTAACGGTGATGTCCCTCTGACCTGCACCTGATGTTTCTAAGTCGGTAGCGATGGGTTCCCACCGGTAACCCGCTCCCCGGCTTGGATATGAGCCGGAGGAGCCCTACTTTGCCCGCAGACGCTGGCCCTGAGGAGCTGGTGCCCTGGCGGTGGCGGTGTTCCTCACTAATGGTTGGACGGTTGTCTTCAATCGGGACTTGGTTGTTGAGGGATCGATGTCCCCTTCACTGACGGATTCGGCAAATTATGGCGACTCCTAGCCTTGCCGGGGTCCGAGAGGCCCCTGCCCTGGTGCTGACTGTCCTTCGTATACTGCTCCAGACCGCCGGGCCACTACTCGACCGCGGTCCTTCCAGCAACCTCCGAGCAGTCCCCCTCCAGACGATCACCGCTGTTGCTGACCTTGCTGACCTGTCCTGCACTTAGCTGGACTAACTTCAGGCCTTTCTACACTCTCTTTTGTTCCTTTTCTTCTTTGCTCCACTACTACTTCACTTTCACTTAGCTCCTCTACCACTTCCTTCTACTTCACTCCCCTGAACTGCACTTTAGCTCTTCCCTGAGCTAACTGCCTGGTTCCTCCCGCCTCCAGGGCTGTGTACTCCTCGGTGGGCGGAGCCAACCGCCTGGCCCACCCCTTGGTGTGAACATCAGCTCCTGGAGGAAGGCAACAAGGATTTTGGTAGCTTTGGTGTTCCTGACTGGGATGTAGGGTGTGGTGGTGCAGTGACCTGTGACCCCTGGCTTGCCCAGGGCGTCACATTCCCCCTTAGCAAAATGCAGACCATCCGCGGGCTGCCCGTCCAACACCGGTTTTATTTTTCTGTAAAATGTAAAAAAGATAACATATAATCATAACATCTTCCCACAACGGGAGGCACATTTCTTAAACGTTACTAAATGGTTTTACGGGTACGGTTTCCGCTCTCTCCCCCCAAGCAACCTGGCCCTGATGCTGCCCCTAAAGCCCAGGCAGCACCCCTTGACCCACAGTCCAGCACAAGTTACCTGAGCGGGATCTGTCCTTCCCCTCCAGAGGGTAGCCACCGGTTCCTTTGGTGGCTGGGCCCCAGCCTGCTCTGCTGAGGGCCCTCCCTCCAACCTGCTTCTCCGGAGGGGGCAACTGCGGAAAACGGTACAGTAAAACAACATATTTACAAGCCACTTAACGTTTGTGGTTGCCCTGCAAGTTCACGGGCTTGTCCATGGATAGTTCCCATGCTAAACTTTTGAACGGTCCCCACTGGGACAACGGTGCCGGCTCCGGCCGGTTCAATCACAAAGAATCAGGTGAAGTACTCGGTAATCATCATTTTTCTTATCATTTTCAACAAACTTTTTCAAACTTTTTTAACAAACTCAAGGTGGTCCCAACGGGGACTGGACAACGGTGCTCCGCTGCCCTACTCCGATTCTTCGGCTGCGGTGGACCCTTCCTCTTCCACCAGCACATCAAACATGCACTGACATGCCTCCAGTGACAGGGGCACCCAGTACCCATTTCCACCAGTACACGGGGTATGAGCAACCACGGGGTCTCCTACATAGCGGGAGCGCTCTCTTGCCTCTTCAAACTCAGCAGCGGACCCGGGACTAGGGCCGGAGTCGTCATCTCTTGTTTCTGCATCAGGCAGGTTGCCGCCAGCTGTCGCAGCCTCCTGGCCTCCAGCATCCAGCATTTCAGACTCTTCTGCAGTAGCACGGAGCAGCAGATTAGGCGAGCTTACACTGAGGCGCCCTATAAGTAACGGCAAGGGTGATGCATAGGCCGAGACTAGGCCGGGCCCCTCAGCCGCAGCGGCCGGTCCTGGTAGGACATAGGGACGTGGGTCACCAGTCGGTTCTACTACATCCATTTCCCCTCCGTACATCGGGGTAGTTGTAATGAGCTCCTCCACCTCGCTGGTCCACTGCTCCATCATCTGGAGGATTTGTTCCTGCTGACGCTGATGGAATTGCATCACCCGGGCCTTCATCCAGGTCACGGTCCCGGGCTCAGAGTCTGGCACAGTCTCTACTGGGACTTCTGGCACCATGCTGTTAAGGGGCCGCGGTTCTAGCAGTTCCCCCTGGGGTACTTCAGGGACATCCCGGACGTCTGCAGCCGGCTGGTCCGCCGGAGCGGCTGGGCAGGGTATCGCTACCAGTTGGGGAGGTAGCGGGCCTAATGGCAGAGCGACAGCAGCTATCACGGGTAGCGAGGAGAAAGGCAGGGTGAGCGGAAGCCGGCCGGGTCCCTCAGCCTCAATGGCCGATCCCTCAGGAATACAGGGGCGTGGGTCGCTTACCCGCTCCTCCAAATCCTCTTCTGCCTCGCGTCTCCACATAGCAGCCACCACATCCGCCATGTCGGCCTCCCACTCCAGGAGGAGTTGCATATGGGCCTGCAGACGATTACTCAGCGGGACGGTCCGGTCCCTCAACCACGTCGCCGTGCCGGGCGCAGGGGTCTCGCTGTTATTAGCTGGAGCGGACATCTCAGCAGTCGTGCTTTCCAGGAACTAGCAACAAGGTGGCCACAGGGTCCTGGCGTCCCTGCCTTTATAGCCACCTCACATGCGTCCAGCCGCCATCGCGTCCCCCTTAGCTTCTTTCCGGCCACTCCTCTATTGGGGCGGAGTTTTGGCCTTCGCGCCTCTGCTACTCGAGAAGACGCTCGAGCGGGAACTTTTTGCGCCAAAGATGGCGACTTCTGTAAATTTTCAGCCGGATACCTCCGGCGGTTACAAGGCGCACCTTTACCCAATGGCAGAGCGGTAAGATCCTGTTCGTGACACCAAGTTGTCGCGGGCGGGGAGGAGGGTGCCGGCACCGCGCTCACTCCTCTGCTCGGGTCCGGCTGCTACTGCTCAGTGGTGGCTCGAGCGGTGGGCCGGATCCCGGGGGTTCTCAAGCGGCGCTCCTCGCCCGTGAGTGAAAGGGGGGTTTTGTTGGGGAGATTGTCCGTGACGCCACCCACGGTCGTGGTGATTTGTAACACCACCGCTGCTCAATATGGGGATCCCGGGAGTGGTGATGGTGTGGAAGGTGCAGGGCCTGGTGGGCGCAGGGACGCGGGGGCAGCGCTGTGCCTTGCGGCACTGTGGTACTCACTCAGCCTGAGATGTTGACACAGTTTTATGGTAAACCACACGGCTGGAAAGACGGTTCCCATGGACGGCTGCACTTGCTCTCCCAGCAGGTAACGGTGATGTCCCTCTGACCTGCACCTGATGTTTCTAAGTTGGTAGCGATGGGTTCCCACCGGTAACCCGCTCCCCGGCTTGGATATGAGCCGGAGGAGCCCTACTTTGCCCGCAGACGCTGTCCCTGAGGAGCTGGTGCCCTGGCGGTGGCGGTGTTCCTCACTAATGGTTGGACGGTTGTCTTCAATCGGGACTTGGTTGTTGGGGGATCGATGTCCCCTTCACTGACGGATTTGGCAAATTATGGCGACTCCTAGCCTTGCCGGGGTCCGAGAGGCCCCTGCCCTGGTGCTGACTGTCCTTCGTATACTGCTCCAGACCGCCGGGCCACTACTCGACCGCGGTCCTTCCAGCAACCTCCGAGCAGTCCCCCTCCAGACGATCACCGCTGTTGCTGACCTTGCTGACCTGTCCTGCACTTAGCTGGACTAACTTCAGGCCTTTCTACACTCTCTTTTGTTCCTTTTCTTCTTTGCTCCACTACTACTTCACTTTCACTTAGCTCCTCTACCACTTCCTTCTACTTCACTCCCCTGAACTGCACTCTAGCTCTTCCCTGAGCTAACTGCCTGGTTCCTCCCGCCTCCAGGGCTGTGTACTCCTCGGTGGGCGGAGCCAACCGCCTGGCCCACATCCTGGTGTGAACATCAGCTCCTGGAGGAAGGCAACAAGGATTTTGGTAGCTTTGGTGTTCCTGACTGGGATGTAGGGTGTGGTGGTGCAGTGACCTGTGACCCCTGGCTTGCCCAGGGCGTCACAGATCATTTTACCATACAATGTACTGAAATGGAGGGAAAAATGCCAATTCCGTCATATAATGTTTTTTTCTCATTCCAGTATTTTACTTAAGTGCTGCTGTCAGTGATTGGCAGCAGTGTTTAAATTGATAAACATCAGTGATTGAAGCAAATTCTAGCTGCATTTATTGCAGGAAGATTCTCTCAGGTTTGAGCTTCTGAGTCCACTTCATGCACCTCTACTTGATTTGTATTGTACTGTTATGCAATATATTGAAAAAGAGGTTACCGGAGTTGTTCCATAAATGACATATTTCACTTATTCACATAAGTTATAAATCTATGATTGCTTTGATTCTGACTTTAGAAACTCCCACCAGGAGTATCTTGTCTATGTGAATGAAGCTTTGGTGACCATATACAAAGACTGCTCCATCATCTGAACATTAAAGAGGTTGTCTGGTCTTCTGCTTCTGATGAAGGTTGCAGTCACTCTATCTTTAAGTATAAAGGCCGCTTTACATGCTACAATTTATCTGACGATATCTCATTGGGGTCACGGTTTTTGTGACGCGCTTCCGTCATCGTTAGCAATGTTGTTGCGTGTGACACCTACGTGCGACTCTGAACAATCGCAAATAGGGTGAAAATCGTTGATCATTGACACGTTGTTCAGTTTCAAAATAATGTTCGTCGTTTGGAACGCAGCAGACATATTGGTACGTTTGACACCCTGCCAACGACGAACAACATCCACATGACCGCCTTGGTCAAATAATATACCGCTGAATGATGTAGCGTCGTTTGTGAGATGTGTACGTGTGACCTCTACAAAATGACCTATGAGCGATCTCGGCAAATCATAACAACGATCTGGGCATGTCACATTGCTAATGAGAGGTCTCAGGTCTCATGGCCTCCCGCTCTTGCCAGTGACACTGGAGAATCCCAATGTGCATGTTGTTAGGATTCAGAAGTTTACATTCACATAGAATTACTTTCATCAAAAGACCGGACAACCTCTTTAAGTATCTTTATTAATTACAGTGAATGGAACAGTGATCTCACTAATTCACTAAAACTTAATTCATTAAGTGGGACTTTGGATCCCCCATTCTATAGATCAGTAGGTACCCCACTAGTTAGCAACAAAGCAATTGTACATTTTAATCAATCTTGTAGGTAATGGATAAATAATTATTTATTATAATGTTTGTTGGACAACCCGTTTAATGCTTTTGTCACTTAAGATGGTTTCCAGGAAAAAACATGTACTGGTGTTAACTAAGTAAATCAATCAACCTTTAGAATAATTTAAGATTTAAAGTAAATATCTGCTTTTCAAAATGTATTATTTTCTGGTCAAACATTCTGTGCTGATTATGACTCAAAGAAATTTTCATTAGAGATAAGTGAACCCGAACTTTAAAGATCAGTGTTGAGACAGAACACAGACTTTCCAAAAAAATCAGTGTTCAAGTTTTGAGTTCGGGGACTATACGTATACTGCCCAATTGAGTGAGCATCACTGTGCTCGGGTACGCTCGGTGCTCGGCCAGAGTGAGCCACTTGAACGGCTAACATGGAGGGTAAAATCAGCGTTATTGGATGTAGTGTGTACAACAAAAAAATGAAAAAAAGAAAAAGAAAAAAACCCACTCGCATTCAGAAGTGCTCTGTTTATGGCTAGCTGCATGTGGGCAGAGATCTGAACTGTCTTATCAGTGACTTCCAGTAAAGTTCTGGTCCAGAACAGAACTTTATCTAATGTCCAGCTGAACCTACAGAACTTCCACAAGTCCGCTCATCTCTAATTTGTATCTGATCAGGTCGGACTTTCATTTTTTCTGGTAGAAAACTTGACCTTACATATTCGTATACAATATATTATACTAAGGGGAATCTGCCACCAAGTTTATGTTCAGTTTTGTAAATTTTTGCCTAACTGTATTAGATCAATGTATGATTTTTAGATGTGAAGCCCATTCTTTTTTTTTTTTAGTCCTAGCATATTGCACTACTGTCAACCCCTCTTTTTGTTTTACTTGGTGCAACACTCCTCCAATTTGACCCAGGTGTTTGTAAATTAGCAGGAGACTACAAAGGTGGTTTGTTTTTTGCTTGCTCTCAACTCACAGTCTGAGAATACGTGGAAGGTGAGTTTTCCAGCTACAGTATTTTCCCTTGTTTGTGCTTTCTGGTGGCCAGTGTTGCTGAAATGCTGTGCCTGTAGGGTGGGGTGGCTTGGAGCCCTTGGGGCTTTGTCTCGCAGCATAGGTGCCGTGGGGAATCGTTGTCCTGTCACTTTGTGATGGTCACCGCATGGTGCCACACCTTTTAGGTTAGGAACTCAAAGAGAAGATCACCATGACGTGGCAGTGGCGACATACAGCGTTGTTGATTTGCAATGGTCAGAGCAAAGCACCACTCATTTTAGGTTAGGGACTCACTGAGAGGCTCTCCATGACCCATGATGTGTTTGTGGGCTTCACACAGTCTGATCAGAAAGTTAAACTAAGAACATCATGTTCAGTTTTGTATGTTTTTGCCTTGTGTCATTAGATCAATGTGTAATTTTTTTGATGTGTGGTCCATGTCCCTATCTCCGCAGTTGTGGCATTTTGCATGCTGTCCCCTCCTCTTCTTGCTTTGCTTGGACCAGCACTCCTCCCATTTGACTCAGGTGTTTTTAAAATAGCAGGAGACTGCAAGAGGGGTTCTGCCTATTTTTGATCTCAGTCCACAGTCTGAGAAAATCTGGAAGGTGAGTTTTCTAGCTCCTTTCTACAAAGATGCTGTGCTTGTGTCATACTCCACCTGCTGGAGCATTGTTGCTTTGCGATGGTCGGTGCTTAGAACCATTCTTTTTAGGTTAGGGACTCACTGAGAGATTCACCATGACCGATGACATATTAGTGGGCTTCACACAATCTGATCACAATAATAAACTAAGAATGTTTTTGTACATTTTGTAAATGTTCAGTGTTGTACAGTTTTGCCTGGCAGCAATGATTTGTTTATGTGAGGTCCATGTCTTTTTCTCTGCAGTTGTGGCATTATGCTGCCAGTGACTGTCAATCAGTAGCAGAGTGGGCTCCTGTTGTAGGTTTTACACAGTGATTTTATGAGAACTACTGCGATATCATAAAAAAGGATGTGATCCAGCACTGAAATCAAGGTGCCCATGACATGACAGTATGTACTAATATCTCAGGTTCTCTTGTTCTCAATGCCTTTTTCCTTTTTTTCTTTTTTCCCTTTTTTTCTTTTCTTCCCTTTTTTCTTTGTACAACTTTATTGATTATCTCACTTGCTTACGTGTCACGAGGAGGATGACGTAGTAAGTGTAGACGTGACTATTTTAGACACATATATAGGAGCCTGCGGCCCCTTGTTTGCTATAATATTTCCTGTGCATTGTCCTGAAGAAGGGGTCAGATATGTCCCTGAAACGCATAAATCTGTGGAAATAAAAGGGATTTACTTTTACTCCTCGCATTTCTGTGGTTTTGGCACGGTATTCAAACTCGTTTTCTTCTGCATTGAAATTTATCTCAATGTCTATTAAATAGCCTTACACCTTGATAGTAGAAAAAACTGAACTCTGTTGACATAGAAAAATTATTAAAAATTGAATTCACATTTCATGTGTCTTGGATGATGTCACATTGATATCATCTGACAGCTGCTGTAAATCACAGGTCTTAGCAGTCAGGTGACAGACGTATAAGACATTACAGCATCTGGCCCTAACCGGGGTTAAGAATGAGAGAGTATAGCTCAGATTATTATTTTAAAAGCATCTCTAAAGTCAGCAAGGGTTGTCCACAAAAAATACTGAAACCACATCCTCCAGCACCCCAGATCCACTATGAGTTATTCTATCCTCCCCTCAGGTTCTATAGATAAGATGTAATTTGATCGTGTCTCTAACAAGAACAGTAATAAGCTACCAAGGAATGGAAGGTCAATAGAGCAAGAACTATTAAAGGTAAAAGAGACAGATATGAACTAAGACAGGGCAGGACCCCAAACACGGTAATGACCCGTAAATCTAGAACATAACTTTTCCTTGTTATTACAGTAGGAAGTTTTCAGAATTTGTGGCGATCATTAAAACTGCAGTACCCAGAATTTAATCTGAAGAGTTATAGGATTTTATACCAAGTTTATTTTAGGAAGTTGTACAAGTGTACTCACATGAGAGTTACTACAGTCTGTACTGTACAGTCTTTGCCACCTGTACTCTGTAATTCAAGAGGAAATTGAGCTTTCTAGTTTTCTACAGATTCCCTTATGAATACTTTTCCTATGCTGCTGCCTAGGCACTAGCCTGAAAAATTCAGCACGTGGATTAGCAAGATATGACAAATTCCCTAGGTGACAAACTCTAGATGTTGTAGATAGCAGTAATGTCAAGTGCTATACTGCTGAAGGTGGCGCATATTCATAATGTCCTATCTGCATTCTTTATGTAGAGCCTGAAGGAATAAGATGGCCACTGATCCACAAGATAGGCATTATTCTTTTTCTTAGTATGTACTGTACTTTTTTATTTTTGTCCATATTCCCTCAAAATAGTCAATAGAATTTATAAGTATAGAACCATAAATCATGAGTTTTCTAAATAATGCATAAAAGCTCATCTGTAGTAATGCTCTATATTTATTCTAAAGTGCATCAACAAGAGAATTGCAGCAAACAATCTGGATGGAAGGATTTACTTCATTTAATATATTATGAAATTTGTGCAAAGCAGAAAATGTAGTAATTGTTTTGGAGGGGTTTTCTACTTTATACAATTACGTTAATTTTCATGAGTCTGATCATAGATTTTTCCCTATTGATATGTACAACAGCTGCAGGCTTGTGCAGTAACTATATTAAAGGGAATCTGTCAGCAGAATTTTAACACCTCAATCTTATATGCACATTTAGATCTTTCAAAGACAAGTCAGACAATGCCTTTATATGTGCAGTACGTTCCTCTGTTACTGAAAAATCAGAGTTTGAGTTGATATGCAAATAATGTTGTAGATCTAAAGCCTCAGTCACTCCAGCTCTGCTCCCCACTCTGCCTTTTTGAAGTAGATGCACATACGTCTGTAGCTGAAGCATAAAACTAAAATACTTTTTCCACTTTTCACAACACTGTGACAGAGTATGTTGATCCCCATAAGGCCCCTTTCACACGTCAGTGATTCTGGGACGTTTGTGCTTTTTTTAAAACGTACCAGAATCAGTGACATACGCAGACCCATTATAATGAATGGGTCTGCTCACACGTCAGGGATTTTTCACTGCACGTGTCTCCATGCAGCATACCCGCGTGTGCGTGATTGCCGCACGGAGACATGTCCATTTTTTTCTGGCATCACTGATGTTCCACGGACCACGCAGTGGTGTGGTCCGTGAAACACATGCCAGAAAAAAATGTGCTTTTAAAATAAAAATGATTTTTACTCACCTGGCGTCCAGCGATGCCCTCTGCAGCCCGTTCTCCCTGCTGCTTCTGAGCCGGCTCATTATTGTCGCGCATATTCATTATGCGCGACACAGACGACCCGGAAGCTGCGGGGGTCACCGCCGGCTGGATGCTGCACCGCGGGAGCGATCAGCACCAAGGAGAGCGGGAGCGGTCACATGTGAGTTGTTTTCTAAGTGCAATCACGGGCCATGGAGAACGGAGCCCGGATTGCACTTAGACAACCCACGTGTGCCGTGAATCACGGCACATGCAGGGACATGTGCGTGTTTTACACGCCAGTGAAAAACGTCACTGTTTTTCACTGACGTGTGAAACGGGCCTAAGGCACATAATATTGACATAGTATGCACCTAGTAATTTAACACATTACCGCCCAAGATGTTTTACAACAATGATTCATAATGTCTGAGGGCAAACACAACATTTGAACATTCATTTGGGAAATAGTTTTAAGAACTGTCACTAATTCACTTGGGAACTCCAACAAACCTACCAAGAACACAAGAACCCCTACTTTGGGGAACATTTGCATAAAGCCTTTCGGCTTTGTAATATTTTTCCCTGGGAAATGTGGCTAAGGGAGCTTACTTTAATCCTCCAAATGGTTTGTTAAACAATTTCATAAAAATAAATGACCTTGCAAAGCCTGAAGAATATGTTTATATGAGCCTCCTCAGCTGCTAAGAAGTGAAATGATGTGTCAAGTTACCTAATCTGTTTTGGCATCTAATGGCTCCCCTTTAAGTGAGCATTTTTTAAAGGGACTCTGTCAGTAGGATCTAGATGGACATGCAGTTATGGAAGCCCGGAATATGCATTTTTATACGAGATTTTATGCTTCAATAAAGAATATATTTTACTGAGAAACAGAATGCTGGATCTTTCTATCCTTATTACACTGAATAAAATGACACCTTGATATTTGTGATTAGAATTCTTCCATTATTAGCTATAATTGCCAATACGTCTCCTCTTATGAACCATGGTCTATATCACTGTCATTTCTATATCACTCGACACTGTCCTTCCGCCATGCTAACTTCTCCATTTCACACTATGGCCTCAAACTGCCTATGATGTTATCCTGTCCAAACTGTACTGCTCTCCTCATACTGTCCCCCTGCACAGTATGATGGTCACCACAGTCATCCATACAGTATCATATCCACAACAGCCGCCAATAAACACTATGGTGTCCATCACAACCCCATGCAACATGATGTTCACAACAGCCCCGCATTACATATTAGGATAACCCCCACAATCCTCATACAATATAATCACCACAGCCCCTATACAGTATAATGTTCCCACAACCCCCTTTACAATATGCTCATCACAGCTCCCAATATAAGGTTCCCAACACCGCTATACAGTATTGTCACCACAGCCCGCTTTACATTATGATGTCTCTACAGCCCTCAGTATAATGTTTCCCATATTCCGTTATAGAGTATGATTCTTGCTACATATCCTAAACAGCATGATGTTCTCACAGACCTGGTAAAATGACCCCCACAGCCTCTAGTATAATGTCTTCATAGTCTCTCTTATAATAGGGGTCCACACAGCTCCTCTTCTCATGTCCCCCACAGCCCTTTTTGTGATGTCACCCACAGCCCCTCTTATGATAGTCACCACAGCCCCTCTTGTGATTGCCCACCACAGCCTCTCTTTTAATGTTTTCACAGCTAGCCCATTTTGCTGTGTCCACACAGTCAGCCCCTCTTGTGATAACCCCCATTCATTTGCAAAATTATGTAAAAAAAATAACAAAACTTACAGTATAGTCACCTAATCCAGGTTTTCAGCAATGTCAGTTTTTTCTCTTATTTTTTTTCTTAAAGTGTAAGGGGGGGAATAGAACCCTCTCATGCTGTCAGTTGTGGACTGACTGTGCCATGACTGGTCTAACCCTGAAGGGACGTAAATATGTGTCTACCAGGTCTTCACCAGAGCCTCTAATGGTGAGGATGCCATAGCCTGCCGGCAGACAGACAGGTACCACTGCAGGGCAGTCCTCATTACTGCTGCAGTTAACTGGAGGGTCATGGATGCAGGTATAGGAAGGCAGGCTGGACAAAGGCAGAACAGCAAGCTGGAATTGGTAAAGGAGGTTAGCAAAATGGAGACGGAATAACTAGCAGGGTTTAGTACTGGAGGGTGGCAGAGCAGAGTTGGAACTGCACGCAAGAGACTGTTATGCCAACGGGAACTAGACAAGCTAGGAACTTAATTGTGCAGGCACCTCCCCACAGGGAAAGATGCCTAAAGTGTTCAGAGATTCCCAGCCATAGAATGGGGGCATATTAGGGTGTGTGCTTATCTCTTTTTTAGATATCGGGAGCATATGTGTGCCTTGCCAGGAGACCTCCATGACATGTGAAGGACTTTGACCCTGGAGACCTGAAGCTGAGAGAGCTCCCCAGACAGAGCCGGAGAGGAGAGTGGGGAGAAGAAAGATGTCCAACTGTGGAGGTGAGCATGTCGGCCTCCCTTCTGAGAGGAGGCAGCGGAGGTAGGCACACTTTAGGTAGGGGCCTACCCTGCCTACCCCTCAATCCAGCCCTGTGCACTGATATGTATTTTTATCACTGGTGTCTTAATACATAACTATTTGTCTCAACATGAAAATACGATGCAAATATGTTGCACAATGTGATAACATTAAATCTAACATTTCTGTTTAGAGCTGCGTCTTCAAATTTTACTACACCCTCCTTTAGGAATGAGAATTATAACTTTTTGTGACTTAAAAAAACTGGGAATCTTAATTCTGCATTGGACCTGTCTGCATAGTTAACCACATTTAAAGCACCACTCCAAATCTTATACTTATAAAGTTTTTACCTTTTGTGGGGACCGCTGCCATCGATGTTAGGCAGTTTGTGACTGCCCAATCGCTCCAGTGTTTCATGGAGTGAAAAGGAGGCCAATCTTCAATGCAAGTCTATGGGAGCCATCTGGCTCTTTTAGACTTGCATTGAGAGCTTGTGACGTAATTTCTGACTTCCAGCCAGTCAGAAGTTGTGGTCACAAGATGAAGCCACAGTCCAGAGTGGCACTACAAAAGGTTAAATAGAGGGTAAGTATAAGTGTAGGGGCAGGGATCTTAGGGTACTTTCACACTTGCGTTGTGCGGCATTCGTTACAATCTTCCGCCTTGAGGAATTACGGTAATCATTGCAGGAAGCCATTTATTCCTCATAGGCTTCTATTAAGGGCGGATTGCAACGGATGGTCTTGTGTTGCATCCGACCCGCAGCGCATCAGTTGTTTTGTCCGTGACTGTCAGTGATCGTCGGGCAGAAGGAACGCTGAATGTAGCATTTTCTGTTGCTGTTAAAAAACACACTCCGCAGGATTCCGACGGAATCTGTTAAGAGGCATAATGAATGTCTATGGTGCTGGATTCTGTTGCCATGCATTTGGCAAAGGATTCCAGTGCAGGATTTCGTCACGTTCTAATGAGCATGCTCAGCATGTCCAGCAGACTGTTCTAAATCGTTTAAAATCACTCCTGGTCTCTCTCTCTCTGTTGGTTGGTCAGTCTCTCTGTCTCTGTTGGTCTCGTTCTCTGTGGGTCAGTCTCTCTCTCTCTGTCGGTCGGTCTCTCTCTCTCTGTCGGTTGGTCTGTTTCTCTCTCGGTCTCTATCCGGCGCCTATGATTAGTTGCAGTCAGACGCGCCCCCACGCTGAGTTACAGCTGTCTCACTGCAACCAATCACAATCGCTGGTGGGCGGGTCTGTGTAGTGCAGTAAAATAAATAAATAATTTAAAAAAACGGTGTGCGGTCCTCCCCAATTTTGATACCAGCCAAGGTTAAGCCACACGGCTGAAGGCTGGTATTCTCAGGATGGAGAGCTCCACTTTATGGGGAGCCCGCCAGCCTAAAAATATCAGCCAGCAGCCGCCCGGAATTGCCGCATCCATTAGATGCGACAGTCCCGGAACTCTACCTGGCTCATCCCGAATTGCCCTGGTGCGGTGGCAATCGGGGTAATAAGGAGTTAATGGCAGCCCATAGCTGCCACTAAGTCCTAGGTTAATCATTGTAGGTGTCTATGAGACACCCCCAATGATTAACCTGTAAGTGAAAGTAAATAAACACATAAACCCGAAAAAATACTTTATTTGGAGTAAAAGACAAAAAAACCACCCTATTTCACCATTTTATTAATCCCCAAACACCCCTCCAGGTCCAACGTAATCCACACGAGGTCCCACGGTGCTTTCAGCTCTGCTACATCGGAAGCTGACAGGAGCGGCAGTAGAATTGTGAGCTCCACGGAGAAACAGAAGTGAGTCGCGCTGTCAGCGGGGACGTCACTTTTGGGAGTGCCTGCATGTGTACGGTGATAATGCGGGCGGTAGTGCTGGGATATGTGCGGTGATGATGGATGCGGTAGTGCCGGTGTGTGTGCGGTAGTGCCAGGTTGTGTGCGGTGATGATGGGGGCGGTAGTGCTGGGGTGTGTGCGGTGAGGATGGGTGCGGTAGTGCCGATGTGTGTGCGGTAGTGCCAGGGTGTGTACGGTGATGATGGGGGCTTTAGTGCCGGTGTATGTGCGGTGATGATGGGGCTGGAGGGTGCCGGGGTGTGTGGGGGTATGATGGGGGCGGTAGTGCCGGGGTGTGTGCGGTGATGATGAGGGCTCTCTCTCTCTCTCTATCTCTCCCGGCTAAATAAAACGAACGCAACGCGTTATTTCACAGGAATCGGTTGCCTTTATTATCACACTATTTACATCGCATCCGTCACATGTGTCACACAATGCACTGTGACGGATGCCAAATGACGCAAGTGTGAAAGTACCCTTAGATTAAAAGCACCACTCCAGTGGTGACAAACAAACCCCACTTGAGTGGTGCACAATTCTGTACCCAAAATTTGATTACTAAAATTGTAACACCCAAAAACTGGCACCATGGCTTATATCATCCAAGCTACATGTTTCAGATAAGCACAAAGATAATCCATTTCTCTATATTATAAATATCACCCCCTTACAAACACTTGCAAAATATTATAATAGTCAAGAAATTGTACAAAATATATTTCCTTTATTATTAAATATGTAGTCAGCAAAAGAGCCATACTTGGAAGTGTGGCAAACTCATCAGGAGGAGACAAATGTTGAAAGCATCCTAAACCAATGTATCTTACCATTCACTACAGCTATAAGTGTGAGACTACCTTAATTCCATAGACAATCATCTTAAATCAAGGAACAGCCTTGTAGTATATTTTCCAAGAAAAGAGAAACTGCATCATTCTGCTCATCGATAGCGGTCTCTCAGCCAAGAAAATTGCCCAACTGCATCATATGAGTGCCATGAGAGTTAGAAGAATACCAAATGAAATCCATCAATCCATTCAAAAGCCAAGAGGTGGACGTCCAAGTTAAATATTGGAGTCAAAAAGTTGGCTCATCACAAGGTCTATGAAACACCGCAGTGGAGGTAGCTCGTATGCTTCGTAATAGTGAAATCACAGATGTCCATGCAAGTACCATGCAACTCATGTTACAAAAGTCATGAAAGGTGAAGAAGCCTCGACTTCAATATCATCATTAGAAGCGTCAGGTCGGGATTACAAAAATATACAAAAAGTGGACAGTACAAGATTGGAAACTGGTGATTTGGAATGATAAGACAAAAGTTAATAGACTAGGCTCTATCTGATGAGTACAAATCGGTCTGGAAGAAACTGTACTAAAGGCCCCTGCGTGTCTGCTCTGTCCTTCCCCCCTCCTCCAGTGGGGATGCTGGCATTCTCACCTTCCTGGTCACTCAGTGATGGCTCCTCCCTCCCCGACCCCTGCCGTCAACTCCTGGGACTTGCGCATGCCAATAATGGATGGTAAGATATGGAGTCTGAGAATTAAAAGTTCAAAACATTGTTACCCTTTTGCTCATCAGTGTATTTCATTGTATACGATAAGCTATGCAAATGAGAATAAAGCCTGCTTTACACCTTTCAATGCTGCATACGATATCATATGCGATGTGACACGCTCCCATCGTATGTGCGACACGTTCAATTTGTTGACCGTGTCGCACAAACGATTAATTGCTGTCACACGTACTTACCCTTCCATACGACCTCGATGTGGGCAGCGAACATCCACTTCCTGGAGTGGGAGGGATGTTTGGCATCACAGCGATGTCACGCGGTAGCTGGCTAATGAGGGGCGGAGATGAGCAGGATGTAAACATCCTGCCCACCTCCTTCCTTCCGCATTGCAGGTGGGAGCCGCGGGACGCAGGTAAGATCTGTTCATCGTTCCCGGGGTGTTACGCACTGCGATGTGTGGTACCTCGGGAACATTAAACAACCCGACGTGCAATTTTATGGAAATGAACAACGTGTATGCGATGAACGGTTTTACGTTCAATCGCAATCGCACGTAGCTGTCACACGCTACAACAACACTAACGATGCCGGATGTGCGTCACTTATGACATGACCTCGCCGACACATCGTTAGATTTGTTGTAGCGTGTAAAGCCCACTTAACACTATAATACTTATAAGTATTAGCATAAAAATAAAACAAAGTTCTGGAAAATGATTCCACTATAGCCAATGCAATCCTTGCAACTTATGTTTGTTTCTTTTTGAGTGCATCACCTTTCTTGAAGACAATTTTCAGTCATCTAAGGTGTTACTTTAGTCTTGCCTTTGGCAGTGATATATAAAATACTTTTGTTTTCATGACTGATATCTACATAAAAATATGCAATGTTAACGGTGTTTTCCAACTACATGACCTTTATATCACCTTTCCACAGGACAAATCTATGAGTGTTGACGATCCAATTGCTGAAACCCCCACAAGGGGCCTAAATCTCTTGTGTGAATGGAGAAAGAGTGTATGTGACGCCCTGGCCTATCAGGTCGTCACAGGGTATTGCACAATTTTCCTTTCCGTGCAGTACTCATCTCTAGAGATGAGCGAACCGGTCCCGGTTCGGCTCGAGTTCGGTTCATCGAACAGAGGTCCCGTTCGAGTTCGATTCGGCGAACGTTCGACGAACCGAACTCGAACCGCATAGGAAACAATGACAGGCAATCACAAACACATAAAAACACCTAGAAAACACCCTCAAAGGTGTCCAAAAGGTGACAAACAACTCACAACACAACACAAACACATGGGAAAGTGACAAGGACATATACTCATGCGAAAACAAAAGAGATGGACAAGGGAAAAGAGGAGGAGACACAGATATGGGTATATGCAAGGGAATGTCCATGCCATTACTGTGCAACTTGAGCCTTGCTCATTTTAGGCTTCCAATCTGGATAAATTGCCTGAGCTCACCATGTACGCCTTGGGGATCTTGTTATGTCCCGCAGCCAGCGTTTTCTCGGAACGTGTCCTCAGTGCTGCTGGGGGTGTGCTGACAGATAAGCATGCGCGTCTGTCCACTGACAATGTGGACATACTAACGTTCACCAAGATGAACAAGTCATGCCTCACAGAGGACTTTTCTTCCCCTGGGTCATCCAGGGGAGGTGAAAGGCACGCGTATTTTTGAGAGTGCTTCATGCAAAGCATCTTTTTCATCTTGAAAATGGGGGTCAACTGATGACAGTCAAGTGGGGTGTGTGTGGCCCAATTAGTGGAAATGAGGGAGACTGTGGTTGGAGTCCCCTCGCTTTTGAAAAAAGAACCAAGATGAACAAGTCATGGATCTCAGAGGACTTTTCTTCCCCTGGCTCATCCAGGGGAGGTGAAAGGCACGCGTATATTTGAGAGTGCTTCATGCAAAGCATCTTTTTCATCTTGAAAATGGGGGTCAACTGATGACAGTCAAGTGGGGTGTGTGGCCCAATTAGTGGAAACGAGGGAGACTGTGGTTGGAGTCCCCTCGCTTTTGAAAAAAGAACCAAGATGAACAAGTCATGGCTCTCAGAGGACTTTTCTTCCCCTAGCTCATCCAGGGGAGGTGAAAGGCACGCGTATTTTTGAGAGTGCTTCATGCAAAGCATCTTTTTCATCTTGAAAATGGGGGTCAACTGATGACAGTCAAGTGGGGTGTGTGTGGCCCAATTAGTGGAAATGAGGGAGACTGTGGTTGGAGTCCCCTCGCTTTTGAAAAAAGAACCAAGATGAACAAGTCATGGATCTCAGAGGACTTTTCTTCCCCTGGCTCATCCAGGGGAGGTGAAAGGCACGCGTATATTTGAGAGTGCTTCATGCAAAGCATCTTTTTCATCTTGAAAATGGGGGTCAACTGATGACAGTCAAGTGGGGTGTGTGTGGCCCAATTAGTGGAAATGAGGGAGACTGTGGTTGGAGTCCCCTCGCTTTTGAAAAAAGAACCAAGATGAACAAGTCATGGCTCTCAGAGGACTTTTCTTCCCCTGGCTCATCCAGGGGAGGTGAAAGGCACGCGTATATTTGAGAGTGCTTCATGCAAAGCATCTTTTTCATCTTGAAAATGGGGGTCAACTGATGACAGGCAAGTGGGGTGTGTGTGGCCCAATTAGTGGAAATGAGGGAAACTGTGGTTGGAGTCCCCTCGCTTTTGAAAAAAGAACCAAGATGAACAAGTCATGGCTCTCAGAGGACTTTTCTTCCCCTGGCTCATCCAGGGGAGGTGAAAGGCACGCGTATTTTTGAGAGTGCTTCATGCAAAGCATCTTTTTCATCTTGAAAATGGGGGTCAACTGATGACAGTCAAGTGGGGTGTGTGTGGCCCAATTAGTGGAAACGAGGGAGACTGTGGTTGGAGTCCCCTCGCTTTTGGAAAAAGAGCCAAGATGAACAAGTCATGGCTCTCAGAGGACTTTTCTTCCCCTGACTCATCCAGGGGAGGTGAAAGGCATTCGTATTTTTGAGAGTGCTTCATGCAAAGCATCTTTTTCATCTTGAAAATGGGGGTAAACTGATGACAGTCAAGTGGGGTGTGTGTGGCCCAATTAGTGGAAACGAGGGAGACTGTGGTTGGAGTCCCCTTGCTTTTGAAAAAAGAACCAAGATGAACAAGTCATGGCTCTCAGAGGACTTTTTTTCCCTGGCTCATCCAGGGGAGGTGAAAGGCACGTGTATTTTTGAGAGTGCTTCATGCAAAGCATCTTTTTCATCTTGAAAATGGGGATCAACTGATGACAGTCAAGTGGGGTGTGTGTGGCCCAATTAGTGGAAATGAGGGAGACTGTGGTTGGAGTCCCCTTGCTGTGTTTTACATGCTTTTAGAAGGGCATGACATGGCTTAGAGCTTGACTTTCAGCATCTGCAAACTGTTGGCTACCAAAATGCTTCCTTTCTAACCTTTTTAACCGAGGATTTTCGAGACCTTATGCCCATCGCAGTGCCCCAAGAGCCGATGCCCAGGCGCCACTCCTTCTCCAACAAAGGCGTGCATGCGCTACACCAGCATGTCGCACCAAACATCACCGCTTCTTTGAGAAACTGTGTGACAGGGTGCATTTCACCACAGATACTTGGCCCAGTAAGCATGGACAGGGGCGTTACATGTTGCTGACTGGGCAATTGGTTACTATGGGGAGAGATGGAGAAAGGTCTGCTGTACAAGTCTTGCTGTCCCCACGAGTTGTATCAATCCTTCCTCTGTATGTAGAAGTTAATACACTGCTTCTGCCTCCTCAACCTCATGTGGGTCCTTCACCTCGGCCCAAACCCTGTGTGGTCAGGGCACTCTTCCTTGTAACTGCGCACAAGGAAAACCACACACCTCCTCCTTACTATGCTGGCAGCAGAGCTCAATGCCATCATGCGGTCAAATGTTTACTTTGAAATGTATGGGAAATGTGAGTCACACCGCTGAGAAGTTGTGGACGGTTAGCTCTGGAGACCAAGTTTCATCAATGGTTGTCTCCTCTCAACCAGCAGACAGGGAAGGCCAGGTGTGACAATGATGCAAACATGGGTGCGGCCCTTTGCCGTGACAATGTGACACACGTGCCTTGTGTGGCTCACGTGTTGAATCTAATTCTCCAGCAATTTTTAAAACACCATCCCGGCCTACATGGCCTTGTGCAGTGGGCATGCTCACTATGTGCTCACTTCCATCGTTCGCACACAGCAGCTCAACAACTTTCGTCGCTCCAGAAGTCTTTAGATCTGGTGGTTAAACGCCTGAAATGCAATGTGCCGACACGCAGGAATTTGAATCTGCACATGTTGCAGCATTTGTGGCAGCACCGCCGAACCCTGCTGCAATACGTTATGACATATAGCCTGGCCTAACTTGATCCAGAGGTGGTGCAGAACACGCTGCTGGAGTGGTGTCAGATCAAGGACCTATGCACCCTTCTACACAGTTTACAAATGTCGACGAAGATGTTTAGCACTGGCAATGCCATTCTCAGCGTGACAATTCTGGTCATCTACATAATGGAGCACACTGTAAGCATTATTCGGAGTCAGGTGTTGGGACAAGAGGAAGGGGAGGAAGTACAGGAGGAGTCATATGCGGAAGGGATAACAAGATTTACGAGGTCCAGATGGTCAGCGGCACCTAGGCGGCAGTCATTGTGAGGGAGAGGGATTAACAAGGGTGCATAGTATCAGCAAAAAGTGTTGAGGAAGGTGCAGGAGCCCATGAAGAAATAGAGGACGAACTGGCGATGGACATGGAAGACTCAGCAGATGAGTGAGAGCTTGCTCACATTTCGGTTGTGCGAGGTTGGGGGGAAAGGGCAGAGGAAGGAGGCACGATTCTCACCTCTCTGCCACCAACACACCAAGGACTTGGTCCTCCTGGATGCACAAGACACATGAACGCCTTCTTGCTGCACTACCTACAACATGACCCTCGGATTGTACGAATTCGAAGTAATGCTAACTACTGGGTTGCCACACTGTTAGATCCCCTGTACGAGACAAAATTTGGCGAAATAATTCCTGCCATAGAAAGGGACGCACGTATACAGGAGTATCTGCAGAAGGTGGTACGCAATCTTAGATCTGCTTTTCCACTAAACACCAGTGCTGCACAGAGTGAATCTCAACGCTTTGTCATGGATAGGAGGAAATGGTCTTTTACTTGTCCACATCTGAGGGACCGAGGACTGGCTGCTGTGCTGAGATGGCATTGAGTACGGTGTCCCTGCAGAGTTGCACTTTTGGTCATATACAAAATGAGTTGAAAAAGGACAGATGCTGGTGGAAAGGGGAACAGGTGTGTTGGAAAGGGGAAAAAAGTTTTTGTCCGTGGGTTTGGTGGTTAAGCAAAAGTAACATTTGCTGAAGAAACACCATCTGTTGCGGTGGGACTGGCAGATTTGGATAAGGTGGTATATACTATGTTACCGCTATATAACAAAAATTAATAAGAAAAGAAAGAGAAAGGTATATATCCCCATCAGCAGTCAGTGTCCACCGTGCTCCCAGATGGAAAAGGAGAGGTTGGCAACTGGAAGGTTAGGTGGAGGATACAGAGCTGTGTGGCTATGAAACTAATAGTAGCCTGAACCGAGTTAGACGCCACTCAGATATGGAGACTAGGAGCCCTGTTAGCGTCACAGGGTCCACACGCCCACCCAGCCCAGGAACACCCTGTTAACATCACAGGGGCCATTGAGTACGCTGACCGTGTGCATTGGGGCCACACCTGTGGACAGCAGGCGCATCAGCAGCAGCAGGCCTGTTAATGCCACTGGGCTGCACAAGCAGGACTTGTAGGACAGGAGCTGGTCTTAACCGTTCTGCGTTACCAACTGTGGTGGCGGCCTGCATCGACGCCCTATCCCTGCCTACCTCTGGCCTAAAGCCGCAATGGGTTCAACACATGGAGGTGTGCTCTTTCGGAGCATAATAGAAGACTGAACAAATTTTCATAGAAGAAAAGGGGTATAATGTGTTGTGAATATACATGTCAGGCAAAAACATCATCTGCCTATAGTAAAACCCCCTTGATAGGATCTGATTATGGAAGGAAACATTCCAGTCTAACTGCAAAATTATGTGAAACACACAAAGGAATGATTAATCCAATTTTATTCATGAAATGTACATACAAATTAAAAACAGGAGTGCACACACATACTCCTGATTAGTAATACTCATCACTTATGAGGACATTGTAACCTCACTAACGTGGGGACCAAGACCGGATAAAAGTATATCCACTATGCTTAGGTGAGTAAACGGCAAATTGCCAATCACAATACCCCTAGGTTATCCCCAAGCATAGAGAGTGACTCCCTCAACCTAACTCTGATATCGGATAATGCAGTACTAACCCGGAGTGCACAATGCACGATCGGGTCACATATATGTTATAGGTACATACCGAAGGTCGGAGTAGGTAGGGGAGCCGGTCCAGAGTCCACGCCCGACGCGCGTTTCGGATACCTTTTTCAGGGGCACCTTTTTCAGGGGCACGGTATCCGTATCCGAAACGCGCGTCGGGCGTGGACTCTGGACCGGCTCCCCTACCTACTCCGACCTTCGGTATGTACCTATAACATATATGTGACCCGATCGTGCATTGTGCACTCCGGGTTAGTACTGCATTATCCGATATCAGAGTTAGGTTGAGGGAGTCACTCTCTATGCTTGGGGATAACCTAGGGGTATTGTGATTGGCAATTTGCCGTTTACTCACCTAAGCATAGTGGATATACTTTTATCCGGTCTTGGTCCCCACGTTAGTGAGGTTACAATGTCCTCATAAGTGATGAGTATTACTAATCAGGAGTATGTGTGTGCACTCCTGTTTTTAATTTGTATGTACATTTCATGAATAAAATTGGATTAATCATTCCTTTGTGTGTTTCACATAATTTTGCATAATAGAAGACTGCTCACCTCCTTGTTGGCTCCAGCCCGTTTTATAACCTGGGTCCGCCCCAAACCAGGGTGGACCACAATGCACCTCCTGGAGACAACAGCAGAGTGACACGTCATGAGTGGCATAACTAGCGTCCTATTTGGAACCGCAACTTCAATAATGACCTCATGGCTGCCACGACACAAACACCTCACCAGTCATCGTCTGACCATCAATAATGCGGTGAGAAGTCATAGGGGTGGGCCTCTGCAAGCCATTTGGGAGTGGCCTGGCCACATTGTCAGGACACCTGATGCCCTGTGGTCTATATGGGCCCCCCACATCAGGGGCAGGGCCAAAGAGTTCATTACCGGACCTAGTCTCTGATGCAGTAAGTGCCTGAGCATGCTCAGTAGCATGACATACAGTCTCTGAAAAAAGACTATCAGCTTTAGCATGGTGTCTAGGCACAAAACAGGACTTAGACCCGGCACGGAGTGCAAGTACCTGTGCAAAGAGGCTTTTCGCACTAAGTGTGGGAGCATGCTCTGTATCCCGAAATGAAGACTTAGCCTCAGGAATGGCACAGTCAGGCTGAGCATACTTACTAGGCGAAACACTGTAGTTAGGCTGCGGCTGGGGTAAATCGGCACACGCATGCGCACTAGCTGCCTCTCCACACTTAGACGTGGAGGAGAAATTGCTCTTCGGGTGTGGACTTGGAGATGCTGTCTATGAACAGAAGGAAAAGCTAAAGGTGTGTGTTACAGCAAAGAGCCACCGCGGAAACACTTCGTTCAATTGTGAGGGGAGTCATTTTGGAGTTTGGTGAGGAGTACCGTAACGCCAGTGAGCAGCATCCTGTGCCACAGACCAACATTCTTACGGTGCTGTCTATACTGCTTACCGTGAGAGGAGCGTAAAGTCTTTATTTCTGGCAACTGGACATCACAGTACCCGGGTACGGTAGGCTGTGCCCAGACAATAATGCGGGCACGCAACACTTTTTGTTTTATTAGCAAAACACATATCTGTTCTGGGTAGGCCGACTATTTATATACAATAAGACTTGCTGACTCTGCACTGTCAAATTGTCACGTACAGTTTAAGGGTACCTTCACACTTAGCGATGCGGCAGCGATCCGACCAGTGATCTGACCTGGTCAGGATCGCTGCTGCATCGCTACATGGTCGCTGGTGAGCTGTCAAACAGGCAGATCTCACCAGCGACCAGTGAACAGCCCCCAGCCAGCAGCGACGTGCAAGCGACGCTGCGCTTGCACGGAGCCGCCGTCTGGAAGCTGCGGAGACTGGTAACTAAGGTAAACATCGGGTATGGTTACCCGATGTTTACATTAGTTACCAGCGCACACCGCTTAGCTGTGTGTGCAGGGAGCAGGGAGCCGCGCACACTGAGCGCTGGCTCCTTGCTCTCCTAGCTGCTGTACACATCGGGTTAATTAACCCGATGTGTACAGCAGCTACATGTGCAGAGAGCCGGAGCCGGCAGCACAGGCAGCGTGAGAGCTGCAGAGGCTGGTAACTAAGGTAAATATCGGGTAACCACCTTGGTTACCCGATGTTTATCTTGGTTACAAGCTTACCTCAGCTGTCAGACGCCGGCTCCTGCTCCCTGCTCGCTTCATTTGTCGCTCTCTCGCTGTCACACACAGCGATCTGTGTGTCACAGCGGGAGAGCGCCTTTGAAGAAAACGAACCAGGGCTGTGTGTAACGAGCAGCGATCTCGCAGCAGGGGCCAGATCGCTGCTCAGTGTCACACACAGCGAGATCGCTAATGAGGTCACTGCTGCGTCACAAAAAGCGTGACTCAGCAGCGATCTCGGCAGTGAGCTCGCTGTGTGTGAAGCACCCCTTAATCATAGAGGGACAGCGACACATGTTTGCATTGACTGTTGATTTTCAAGATTTCCATGACTGTGTTGCAGAGCTGTATGGTTTGCATTCACACTGTTATCATCTGCCTTATCTGTGAGGCTTCAGCTAACAAGGGTATTCAGGGGGGGTAATGTGTTTTGTCTATGTTTACGTAGATAACTGGGAAGCTCTTGTGATGTGCCACTGGTAAGTCGTGTTCGCACACACACACACACACACACACACACACACGCACAAACACACAATTACTGCTACGCAGAGGGATTAGCAGGTAGTAGGCAACAGAATAGATTGTTCAATTATTTAAATTGTATGCATGGTTCTTATTGTTTGTTTTGATAAAGTTAAACAATCATTTATCAACCCAACTGACTAGAGTCCTTTTCCTGTTGCCTGGTTTTGATGCATACTGGGGAGCCCACCCTGTACACGACTTAAAATGAAGCATAAGTCGCAATGTGAATTTCACTGTGCTACAATGCGGCCTAGCGTGCCTGTGCAACCACCACCTGCCCCATCAAGTGCATCTGCTTGCTCTTCATCCTCTGTGACTGTGGGGACAGCAGTCACACATGGTTTTTCACACTGAACTTTCACCCCTTTACACGCAACAGTGAGTGTGATTGGCAGGTCATCACTTGTTTTGGAAGTGAAAACAGATGGTATTGTTGAGCTGTCAGACATCGAGAAAACCAACATTGGATGCAGGCTACATTATATCCACACCTGCACCTTCGTCACAGATTGGCTGGACTACCTGCAGTTAATAATTGCATTCCAGAAATTGAAATGAGTGTAGAATGCACATGTGTTGTACCTTGCTTGGCAGCAAAGGAACACTAACTTAGTATTCCAGACAATTTTAGGAAGGCAGAAAAAGAGTCAGCTCTTTGGGCAAATTAAATAGCGTTGCAAAAGTGGACAGGTGGGTACAGTGGCCGTATTCTGTGGGTACCAGGACAGTAAAGGAAGCCTCACTTTCTATCCCTCCGAATGATCAAATGCAGCAAGGAATTCCCTGAGTTTGCTATAAAATTAGCGTAGCAAAATGTGCATGAGGGTGTCATGCAGAGGTGCTGCAAATAGATTTGCACCAGTGGGGCACTAATGGAGTACAACAGCCACTTCTTGTATGCCACTAAATGGCAGCATGTTTTGCTATTATTATAGCTTATTAAAAACAGAGCAGGAGGGTGTCATGCAGAGGTGCTAGAAATAGCTTGGCACCAGTGGGACAATAATGGAATACAACAGCCAGTTCTTGTATGCCACTAAATGGCAGCATTTTTTGCTATTATTATAGCTTATTAAAAACAGAGCAGGAGGGTGTCATGCAGAGGTGCTAGAAATAGCTTGGCACCAGTGGGACAATAATGGAATACAACAGCCAGTTCTTGTATGCCACTAAATGGCAGCATTTTTTGCTATTATTATAGCTTATTAAAAACAGAGCAGGAGGGTGTCATGCAGAGGTGCTAGAAATAGCTTGGCACCAGTGGGACAATAATGAAGTCCAACAGCCACTTTTAGGATGCCACTAAGTTTACTCAGTCTTTGGTATTATAATGGCTTAGTAACAATGAGTTTGAGTGTGCAATGCAGGCAGACGTGCTGCATCTTTGCACTAGTGGGACAATAATGAAGTCCAACAGCAACTTCTTGTATGCCACTAAATGGCAGCATTTTTTGCTATCATTATAGCTTATTAAAAACAGAGCAGGAGGGTGTCATGCAGAGGTGCTGCACATAGATTTGCACCAGTGGGGCACTAATGGAGTACAACAGCCACTTCTTGTATGCCACTAAATGGCAGCATTTTTTGCTATCATTATAGCTTATTAAAAACAGAGCAGGAGGGTGTCATGCAGAGGTGCTAGAAATAGCTTGGCACCAGAGGGACAATAATGGAATACAACAGCCAGTTCTTGTATGCCACTAAATGGCAGCATTTTTTGCTATTATTATAGCTTATTAAAAACAGAGCAGGAGGGTGTCATGCAGAGGTGCTGCACATAGATTTGCACCAGTGGGGCACTAATGGAGTACAACAGCCACTTTTAGGATGCCACTAAGTTTCCTTAGTGTTTGCTAGTATAATGGCTTAGTAACAATGAGTTTGAGTGTGCAAAGGGCAGGAGGGTACGGTGCCAGGGTTGTGGGTCTGGGTAAAGGAAAGGAAGCCTCCCTTTCTATCCCTCCTAATGGGGAAATGCAGCGAGGAAATCCCTGACCTTAGCTACACAGACGCTGTCATCTTGTGTAGCTGTTAAAATCTGTTTTCACTGCCCTGACTGTCACCTATGGCTCTGACCCTGCCGGTATTAGCCCTTAGAAGGGCTGAAAGAAACTTCTATCCCTATTCTGTATAGCGCTGTGTATAGAGCGTACACAGCAGTATCAGAGACAGGAGCTATGCCAGCGGTGACTGACACCCAGACGCAGAAGAGATAATGGCGTCCGGACGGACAGATACTCGTTTTTATAATGCAGGGACATGTGACATGGACATGCTATCACACATGCCGTTGCTTCTCTGGCTAAAAGTCCACTTAGCTGTGTGTGTATCTGGGATTGGCTGACATGCTGGCCCGCCCCACTGCACATGCGCGCTTAGGGAAGGAAGACAAGGGAAAAAAAAAATGGCTATCGCCATTATCCAAACAGCAGTAATCTGAATTCGCTGTTCCTGCACACTGTACACTGAAATTTCATAATAGTGTGAGTCACAGAGTGACTTACACTATTACAGCGGAAAGCCAGCTAGTAATTAGCTTGTCTTTTTGCTGCTAGAACCGTTCTTGAACGTATCTAGAACTATCGAGCTTTAGCAAAAAGCTCGATTTCTAGTTTGATCTAGAACAGCCCCCAAAATCACTCGAGCCGCGAACTGGAGAACCTCAAACCGCGAACCGCGCTCAACTTTACTCATCTCCTGCTTGGTTCCAGGTGCCACCCAGTGATGTTGCTAAGACCAGCATGCAAATCCAACACACACACCAGGGGGCAGGTCCAGTGAGGAAAGGGCCGCCCACTGAAGGGTTAAGCAGGCTGGGTGGGAGGTGACTAGTCAGTCGTCGGCTGGGGAGCAAGGAGAGTGGTGGCTCTCAAGTAGCTCTCAGGGGGAAAGCAGGCTGGGGAGTTGGAGCTCCCAGAACAGCGTGAGAGAGCAGCCCTCAGAGAGTGAGGGGCTGAAGTGTAGAGGCTCCCAGAGGGTCGGAAGAGACTGGAACACACCAGGCAATATCACAGGGAACGGTCACCTGGACGTGCTCCCCCTCAGCGGCAGCAGTACTGCAGGATGTTTGGTTTAATCATAGTGTGTGTTTACTGACCTACCAAATTAGCACAGCTTCATCCAGCACCACGACTACCAATTGTGAGTTTCTCTGCTCCCTGTCTCCCAGGCCTACCGAGCATGGCTCCCCTACCATCACAGAGCCTCGGGGCATTCCCCCTACCCACGGAGGGGTTAAACACTTGGCTGCCATTCCATCGCCACCGGGCGCTCCCAACAGCAGTGGTCCTCCACCTTACCACACACCATGGGTGGTGTCACGAACTGTCTATACCATCCCATGTACATAATTCCCCTTTATTTGAGTGACCGCACAACCCCCGGATCCGGAGACCCTTGAGCCACCGCGGATCCGGATCCAAACAGCCCGGCTGCTGACGTGGGGGCGGCACATGTACATGTGTGATCACTGCTTCATTCACTTCTATACAACAGATTGGAAAACTATTTCCATTTGTTCTATCAAAAGTGAAGAGAGCAGAGTTTTGTATGCCACCACTTCTTTCGTAAAAGGGATTTAGGGCCTCTTATTTTTGGGATTGGTGGGAGTTCTGGAGATTGCATTTCCAATAATCCTAAATTTAACACCTTTGACCTAAACAACTAATAAATCTATTTAGTTATAGAAACCCTTTTAAAATGTAGCTGTATTATGCTGCAAAATGTTTGATAAGCATACAATTAAAGTTGGAATAATTACAAATATTTTAAACATAGTGTTTTCTCACTGCAGAGTCGTGTTTTAAATAATTCATTTTGACAATGTATTGAAATATATATATATATATATATATATATATAATAAAAATATATATATATATATTCAGTAATTCATCCTATATAGTGGATATAAATCGAGAATCTGGAGATATATTGACGACCAGATTTGCGACTGGAACCCTTGCTCTGACCCAGGAAGTCTGTCTTCTGAGATATCTGCGTATTTTAGATTTCCTCCTTTCTTGTTGCCATTGTGACTTTCATCTACATTTTTTTCTCCATCTATCTCATATGTTCTTGATGCAACCATCTGGTCTAGCTTTGAAATATTCATTTGAAATCTTCTACCTGTCTTCTGTGGGTGTTTTTATTCTCCTTTCAAGGTGCTTCACACAGAAAACACTGATCCCATTGAGCAGTGGCACAGCAGAAGGAATGCTAATGTTCCAGGCATTCAATCCCTCAGCAGAGAGCTGTCATATCCTAAGGGAGGCTTTGCATCACATAGTTGCTCTGCTCCTCTAATTCCTCTGTAAATGATTGTGTCACTTTTGGGGATCTGGCCAAAGACAGGGCAAGACAGGTGCATGCAATCTGGATTTAATCAGTAATTCACCCACTGGTAACAGAGCTGCTTGCAGTGTTCCCGTATTACAAATGTGTCAAAATCAAACAATTGAGGAACTTTTAAAGATTTAATAAAGTACACTGATGTTTAAGAAGTTGAGAATGTTTCTAATACTGGCAGGTAAAAGGGAAACATTTATCATACTTCTTCCATATTACGCCCACCTCTTTGCTGTACTGTACAAATCATAGAAATGATTATAAGTGAGTATAAGTCCTGTTACGTGGGTTTACTTCTAATACCAGATAAAAGTTTCCAGCTTCTCTCAGGTCTGCATCTATATGAAGTCTATATTATTTCAAATAAATATCAATATATATATATATATATATATATATATATATATATATTATGTATATATATATATATATATATATATATATATATAGATAGACATATATATATATATATATATATATATATATATATATACTGAGTAAATATTTGTATATATTTTTTTTCTATCTAAAGGTATGCTGTGAAAAGGACTGTTTTTTATGTGACCCTGAACTCAGTTAACCTCTTAGGCCTCTTTCACATGCCCATGATAAACACACACGTTTTGCATGGTCTATGGTGTAGGTGCGTATTTGTGTGTGTGTGTGGGTGTCCATGTGTGTTTGTTCAGCATGTGCTGTTATACTTACCTGTCAATGGTGCTGCTGTGTCTGGCGCTACTGCTGCTTCCGGTCCGAGGTGCAGTGCATATGCAATGAGCATAATGAGCGGGGGTCAGAAGCAAGTGACTGCAGCGCTGGAGACATCAGCAGTGGAGACAGGCGAGTATAGAAAAACATTTTATTTCACAGGCACGTGTTTTCTCCAGTACATGTCATACTGATGTTACACAGAGCAATTCAATGTGCGGGCACTATGACATCCGTGCTACTGGAGAAAAATGGACATTTCTATGTATTGAGTACACGGACACATGTATGCTCCACATGGACCACGGTCCGTGTGAAAATACGCACGTGCACACAAATCCATTTAATGGGTCTAATTCTGTCTGTGTCTCCAGTACGTGTGAAAACGGATATCATATGTACCATATGTACATAATTTAATGGTACCAGTTTTGATCGCCTGTTACTGCATTTTGCGCAAAGTCTGTGACAACCAAAAAAATTAATTTTCGTATTTTTATTTTTTTTCTGCTATGCCATTTACCAATCAGATTAATTGATTTATAATTTGATAGATTTCTGAACGCGGCGATGCCAAATGTGTGTATATGTTTTATTTTTTTTTAATCCTATAATTTTTGATGTGGTGAATGGGGGGACTTGAACTTTTAGGTTTTTTTATTTTTTTTTAATTTTTTCAAAACTTTTTTAAACTTTGTTTTATTTTACTAGTACCCCTATGGGGCTATAAGGATAAGCAGTCTGATCGCTCATTCATTTCTCTTAATCAGAGCAGGACCACTCAGACCAGGAGAAATGATCATGTCTTGTAACAAGCAGTACTCGGCTGCTTCTTACAACACCTTAGCTACAGTGAGCTACAGGAGTCATCACATGACCCTGTGCTACCATGACAACCACTGGATTTATTTGATCACGTCATGTGACTTCCGGTATCGGGCAGTGACTAAACTTCTACTGCGATCACTGTTAACATGGCGCTGTCACATCTTGACAGTGCCATTTAAGGGGTTAACAGGTATGGGTGGATAGCGATTCCACTTGTACCTGTACAAACCAGCTGACATATGCGCGGATCTCCGCCTGCAGCTCGCAGCAGCAGGTGGGGATTAACACTATGACTGCAGGGACGTAATATTATTTCTGCGGTCGTTATAATGGGGTAATAAGGGGTAATAATGGTAATAATTTGTATTCTGAGGCTCTATTCTATGTATCTTCCAGGCAGTATGCAGTCCTTTCTTCTGATTTTTGGCAGCCCTTGCACAAAGTGCATAGGCTTTACTCCTCCCACTCCTTAATAATGGAGAAAAATGTATTCTTAGCCTCTCCACTACATTTTCCAAGGTGTATTGCACTCCCTCCTTCTACGTTTTGGCAGCCCTTGCATACAGTTTATAGGCCTTACTGGTCTAGTAGTCCCATAATATTGGGAAATATTTGTATTCTGAGGCCCTCCTCTACGTGTCTTCCAGACTGTATTGAAGTCCCTGCTTCTAATTTTTGTCAGGCCGATGGACAGATAAGACAGATAGATAGATAGATAGATAGATAGATAGATAGATAGATAGATATGTTATACACTTGGTTTGGAAAGTTATGTCAATACTTCAGAATGTGATATGACTAAAATTGCATAAATGTTGATTTTTTTTGTTCAAGAATAAATGTAGATTGTTGTTCATGATAAAAAGACATCCCCTGTAAATAAGCCCTAACCCATTTTTTAAAGCAAAAAATGAAATTAGACCCTATATTATTTACAGGGAAAATACACGGTAGTTTAGGAGCCACAAGTCTTAATAATGGTAAATAATTGTATTCTGAGGCCTTCTTCTATGTGTCTTCCAGGGTGTATTGCAGTCCCTATTTCTAAATTTTCGCAGGCATTACACACAGTGAATAGGCTTTGTTATTCTAGGAGTCCACTCCTTAACATTGAAAAAAAATTGCATTCTGAGACTCTCCTCTTCGTGTCTTCCAGGGAGTAATGTAGTCTTTCCTTCTGATTTTTAGCAGCCCTTGTACACAGTGCATAGGCTTTACAAGTCTAGGAGTCCCTCTCCTTAATAATGGGAAAAAAATGTATTCTGAGGCTCTCCTCTACATGCAGTCCAAGATGTTTTGCAGTCTTGCTTTCTTATTAGTCCTTGCACACAGTACATAGGCTTTACTAGACTAGGATTCACACTCCTTAATAATGGTAAATAATTGGATTCTGAGGCCCTCCTCTTTGTGTCTTTCAGGAAGTATTGTAGTCACTCCTTCCAATTTTTTGCAGCTCTTGCACACCGTGTATAGGCTTCACTAATCCAGGAGTCCACACCTTAATAATGGTAGAAAATTGTATTCTGAAGTCCTCCTCTACATGTATTCCAGGGTGTATTGAAGTCCCTCCTTCTAATTTTTGGTAGCCCTTGCACACAGTACATAGGCTTTACTAATCTATGAGTCCCATTCTTTCATAATGGTAAATAATTGGATTCTGAGGCCCTCCTCTTTGTGTCTTCCAGGAAATATTGTAGTCAATCCTTCCAATTTTTGGCAGCCATGTGCACACTACGCATACGCTTTACTAGTCCAGGAGTCCCACTGCTTAATAATGGGAAAAACTTGTATTCTGAGGCCCTTCTTTTTGTGTTTTCCAGAGCGTTTTACAGTCCCTCCTTTTCATTTTTTTTGTAGTTCTTTCACTCAGTGCATAGGCTTTTCTATTCTAGGATTCCCACTTAATAATAATGGAAAAAAAAACTGAGGCTCTCCTCTACGTGTCTTTTGGGTGTATTTCAGTCCCTTCTAATTATTGGCAGCCATTGCACATAGTGCATAAGCTTAAAGGGATGATGTTGTAAAAGAAAAAAAAAATCAATAATTGAAAAAATGTTAAGTATTAATGTTTTAATGTTATGTTTAAATATTATTATTTGTTTTTAATTGAGAAAAATATAAAAAGAAATAAAGTTTGATATTTTCCACTGTTAAACTCTAGAGGGAGCAGCTGCTGAAATCCAACTGTTCAACTACTGTAGAACTTGCTCACGTTACAACTGCAATAAAAGTAGGTGGAATGCTTCCCTGTGTGTGATGTCACACCTTTCCCTCCCATTCTGGGTGTTTCCAAGATGATAAGGGAAGATGAAGTTTAGGATCACGGTGCGGAGCCATTTTGTTGGTGACCGCAAAGTGATTCTAATATGTCTAAAGTGTCAGCAAGGACAGTTGGCATAGTGCGCCACTGTATACTATGATCCGCTCTATACCGTGCCCCCCACTGTATACTGAGCTCCTTTGTATTCCACACTACGCTGTATACCGCACTCCACAATATACCACATTCCTCAGTATACCACGCTCCCCAGTGTACCGCTCTCCTGAGTATACTGTGCTCCTCTGTATTCTGTGTTCCACTGTATTCTGCGCCTCGCTGTATGCTGCGCTCTGCTGTATTCCATGCTCTGCAGTATACCGTGCTCCGCTGTATTACGTGCTCCGCCATATAATGTGCACTGCTGTATTCCACGCTCCGCTGTATACTGTGCTTCATGCACTGTATACTGCACTCCCCAGCATACTGTGCCACACTGAGCTGCCAGGAGCGGAGACCCAAGGTGAGCACACAAGAGCGGGGGGAGCAGCGGGGGTAGAGGGGGGAGTAACTGCGGGGACAGCGATGGGAGAGGGGGAAGGGGGAGCAACAGTAAGGGGGAGAGGGTAGCGGTGGCAGGGGAGAGGGGGGCAGCGGTGGTGCCGCTACTTGCACATCTTGAGCGCATGACGGGGGAAAGTGCAGCACAGAGCATATGCTGTGAGCTCCAAAAAGATGGCGGCAATCACAGCCCTCTGCTGTAATCTGGACAGCCCAGTGGGCATGTCCACCTCACAGCACAAGCAGTGTCAGTGTTAAGTATAGGGTCGCAACCAGACAACTGACTGTTATGCACAGGAACTGCCGTATTTGAGGTGAGTAACTGTCGTTACAGACAGCAAATCCAAGATGGCAGCCCCCAGTGTTTCAGTAAAACTAGTATTAAATGAAAACTAAATAAACAGTGAATTTAATTTTGTATTAAAAATACTTGATTCCATAAACACTATTATTAATATGTAAGGGGTAGTCGGACCCCTGGTAGTGAAGGAGTGGTTTTTTCCCCCCCTGAAGACGCCACAGTAGTATGGTGGCAAATTGTAAATGTTGATGGTAAAATGTTACCTGTCATAAACTGTTTCCCCACTAGGTGCCAGTGTAGAGCAGTGGTTCCCCTGGTAACAGTGGCAGGGAAGGAAGGGGCAGGGCAGCCTAGGTGGGGAAGGAAGGGTTCTGAACGCAGAGTCCAGTGTGCAGTGAGATGTGAGAGGCGAGCAAGCTCGGTCTGAGGTGACGGGGCAGAGTGTGGGAGTGAGACGAGGCAGTCAGCCTGAGTGAGTACTCTTGGCTAGAAAGCAGAGGAAACCCATGAGAAACGGTGGAAGAGTTGGGACTAGTCCGGAGCCGGTGGTGTGTACTAGAGTGGAGTGCAGCTATCAGGGGGATAACAAGTGGCCCCTGCAGGCGAAGGTTAGTGCCCTGACAAAGAAGTGGAGAGGTGAGAACTTATCCAGAGCCGGTAGTGTGTGCTGGATCTGCCCTACAGTAAATCCGGGTTAGAGCGCAGCTACTAGGGGGTTAACGTATGTCCCCTGCAGGCAAAGGAAAGTGCCCCTAGAGAAAAA
This sequence comes from Anomaloglossus baeobatrachus, assembly GCF_048569485.1. NCBI lineage: Eukaryota > Metazoa > Chordata > Amphibia > Anura > Aromobatidae > Anomaloglossus > Anomaloglossus baeobatrachus. The sequence goes on along the minus strand of NC_134353.1, from coordinate 229,103,172 downwards.
GGAAACCGTTTTTGTAGAAAAGGACCTGTAACTTGTAACGTACTAAAGTAAACCTGCTGCAAACAAAAAGATGGAAGCTTTGTTTAATAAATCGGTGTTTGGTTTATCCGCTGCCTGCAATTGTCTCTTTCCTGAAAGTGAAAAAGGAGCTGGAGAGCTGAGAAAGAACGCTGTCATGAATGGGCCCCATGTATCCACACTCTGCCCCAACAACACACCTGTTTTGCAAGTGACGGCCGGGCCAGGGTTTAGCCTGCGGCCCACAAGGCGAGGGGACTCGACTACACCCCCTGAGGCGCCCCCTGCCCCCGTTTCATTTTGGCGTAGTCGGCAGGATCAAGCCTGCAGAAGAGAAACCCCGAGTAGAGACCAAGTGGTGCCTGATGTACTGAACAGGCCACAAGATGGCGGCAAGATGGCGGCCGTCCTCATGGATTCAGTGAAGGCGCGAAAAGTGGGCGCCAAACGAAAAGCGCTGGGCTGGCCTGTAAGGAAGAAGCCCGGAGTGCACCGCCCAAAGAGGGGAGGTGCTTGCCCCGAGATACTGCAGAGGTCTAGAGACGTGGGCGGCGCCGCAAGAAAGAAGAGGCGTCGCAAACGCTGTGCCGACCTGGTGAGTGAGGCCGGGGGCGGAGTAGGGGAAGAAGCGGGAAAAGAAGAACCGCCTCCACCTTCCCCGGCGCGATTGCAACCCCGGCAGTGGAAGAAGAAGCAAACTCCAATACCTGGACCAAGCAGAATGGAGAACAGAGCGTGGCGCGCTCAGCATAAGCAAGTGCTCGCTGAAGCCTGTGGGCTGAAGAGTACCCCGACAGTCGCGCCAAAAGCGGCCGCCGAACCTACGGCTGGAGACATGCCAAGAGAAGCATCGGCATTACTGGTGATACATCAGAGTATGGTGTTGCACCTGGTAGTTGTTGTCGGCAGCCCACTGCGGTCCCATCCAGCTACCCCCTCACCCCCGCAGGAGGCTGAAGGGCCTGAACCGGAGAAGGAAGTACCGGAGCCACCGGGTTATGAGCCATTTCGTAGGCTACCCCGCTTACCTGGACAGTCCCTCTCCGACCATGGGAGGGCCCAGCGGGCCGAATGGCTGTGTGCATACCACCCAGCGTGAAGAGGTGGTCATCCGGAAGAGACGTCTGTTTGTTGTTGGGAGCGGGTGCTGTTAGGAGCCAGCGAATGTTACAGCTCAAGCAACGTTAAAAGTACTGAACCCGGGAGGAGCTTAATGCAGAACTGTGCGTGGACTCCTTCCGTGACTGTTAAGAAGGAATCTTGTTGTCCTGTTGTTTTCTGCCCACCCAAAGACCGGGAGCGCTTGGAAATAGCCTCCGGGCAGAAGGTCAGCTAAGACCGGGAGCGCCTGAGGAGGGCCTCCGGGCAGATGTGCGACTAAGACCGGGAGATTCCCTGGAGGGACTCCGGGCACCATACTTGTGTGCCAGTCTGTGTGTTTTAAGTATTGTGTTTTCCTACATGTGTTGTTTTGCAGGTACGAACCTCGCCAGGAGGCTGAGGTTAAAGAGGGGAGGAATGTAAGGGGTAGTCGGACCCCTGGTAGTAAAGGAGAGGTTTTTCCCCCCCTGAAGACGCCACAGTAGTATGGTGGCAAATTGTAAATATTGATGGCAAAATGTTACCTGTCATAAACTGTTTCCCCACTAGGTGCCAGTGTAGAGCAGTGGTTCCCCCGGTAACAGTGGCAGGGAAGGAAGGGGCAGGGCAGCCTAGGTGGGGAAGGAAGGGTTCTGAATGCAGAGTCCAGTGTGCAGTGAGATGTGAGAGACGAGCAAGCTCGGTCTGAGGTGACGGGGCAGAGTGTGGGAGTGAGAAGAGGCAGTCAGCCTGAGTGAGTACTCTTGGCTAGAAAGCAGAGGAAACCCATGAGAAACGGTGGAAGAGTTGGGACTAGTCCGGAGCCGGTGGTGTGTACTAGAGTGGAGTGCAGCTATCAGGGGGATAACAAGTGGCCCCTGCAGGCGAAGGTTAGTGCCCTGACAAAGAAGTGGAGAGGTGAGAACTTATCCAGAGACGGTAGTGTGTGCTGGATCTGCCCTACAGTAAATCCGGGTTAGAGCGCAGCTACTAGGGGGTTAACGTATGTCCCCTGCAGGCAAAGGAAAGTGCCCCTAGAGAAAAAGGAAACCGTTTTTGTAGAAAAGGACCTGTAACTTGTAACGTACTAAAGTAAACCTGCTGCAAACAAAAAGATGGAAGCTTTGTTTAATAAATCGGTGTTTGGTTTATCCGCTGCCTGCAATTGTCTCTTTCCTGAAAGTGAAAAAGGAGCTGGAGAGCTGAGAAAGAACGCTGTCATGAATGGGCCCCATGCATCCACACTCTGCCCCAACAACACACCTGTTTTGCAAGTGACGGCCGGGCCAGGGTTTAGCCTGCGGCCCACAAGGCGAGGGGACTCGACTACACCCCCTGAGGCGCCCCCTGCCCCCGTTTCAAATACAAAAATAAAAAAAGTGACATCTTAACTTTTAAGCCTGCTTTACACGTTGCAATTAGTTGTACAATCGCATTTGCGATGTGACACGCCCAGATTGCATATGTGATCTAATGAGATCGCAAGTAGGTCGTTCATTTGCTGTCACACGTGCGTTGGTAGTCTATGTTAAATTGATCAATTTTATTTATTGACTTGCCAAGCGTGTGTAATATGTAGGGGATCCGTTTTTACTATGTCATCTGCCATTCAGCTCTGCTACATGGCCGCTGACAGCAGACACAGACAGCCATGTAGCAGAGATGAATGGCAGATGACAGCAGACACAGACAGAGCCGCACGATCAGAAAGAAGTTGAATGAACTTCACCTGACTTCATTGCCTTACCACGGCTCTGTCTGTGTTGTCTACTGATTAGCGGTCACCCGTGAAGGACTCACCGGTGACCGCTAATCTCCTGAGTGACTGAATTGAGCAGCCCTCTCTCATACTCACCGATCCCCGACGCGGCACTGCACGGCGTTCACACTGCTCTGGCGGCTTCTCCTCTTTTGAAAAAGCCGGCCGCTCATTATTCAATCTCATTATCTCATTATTCAATCTGCTTTCCCCACCCACCGGCGCCTATGATTGGTTGCAGTCAGACATGCCCCCACGCTGAGTCACAGGTGTCTCACTGCACCCAATCACAGCAGCCGGTGGGCGTGTCTATACTGTGCAGTGAAATAATTAAATAAAAAAAACCGGCGTGCGGTCCCCCACAATTTTAAAACCAGCCAGATAAAGCCATACGGCTGAAGGCTGGTATTTTCAGGATGGGGAGCTCCACGTTATGGGGAGCCCCCCAGCCTAACAATATCAGTCAACAGCCGCCCAGAATTGCCGCATGCAATAGATGTGACAGTTCTGGGACTGTACCCGGCTCTTCCCGATTTGCCCTGGTGCGGCGGCAATCGGGGTAATAAAGAGTTAATGGCAGCCCATAGCTGCCACTAAATCCTAGATTAATCATTGCAGGTGTCTCCCCGAGATATCTTCCATGATTAATCTGTAAGTTACAGAAAATAAACACACACAGCCGAAAAATCCTTTATTTGAAATAAAAAACACTAACAAATTCCCTCATTCACCAATTGAATAAGCCCGGAAAAGCCCTCCATGTCCGGCGTAATCCAGGATGGTCCAGCATCGCTTCCAGCTCTGCTGCATGAAGGTGACTGGAGCAGCAGAAGACACTGCCGCTCCTGTCACCTCCACGCGGCAACTGAAGACAGCCGCGCGATCAGCTGAGCTGTCACTGAGGTTACCTGCGGCCACCGCTGGATCCAGCGGTACTCACGTTACTCACCTCAGTTGCCGCGTGGAGGTGACAGGAGCGGCGGTGTCTTCTGCTGCTCCAGTCACCTTCAAGATGTGTTTGCGATCACCGTTTTTGCGTTCAATCTTGATCGCACGTAGGTGTCACACGCAAATACGTCACGAACGATGGTGGATGTGCGTCACTTACAACTTGACCCCAACGACGGATTGTAAGATATATTGCAACGTGTAAAGCGGGCTTAAGAGTCTAGGAGTCCAACTACCTAACAATTTGAACAGAATGTGTATGAGGCCCTCTTTCATGTCTATTTCATGGTGTATAAGAGATGATCTTCTTTCTAATGTTTTTGCAGTTATTGCATTCTCGATATAGGCTTTTTGCGTTTCAGAGTCCCTCCTTCAAAAAAGAACCCCTGTACAACCAAGGAAGTACTGGTACTTCCGTGGTCGCCTTTCTTTGGTTACCGTGAGCTCTATTGGTGAGCCTGCTGTATTCTCCGCACATGTGTGCTGATTTCATCAGCAGACATGTGTAGCTAACAGGCACAGGTGGATCAGAGATACACCTGTGTCTGTTAACCCGTTAGATCGCACTGTGAAACACACATCACTCCCCGCCTCCATGTGATCATGGGACGCCAATATGTTGTCACAGTAGAACGGGGTTAGCTGATGACCCCTGACACTGCCATGACTCACTTCCTGTGAGAACCAACAGAGCGCTGGCACTCAAAGGAGTTGAGTGATATTGTTTTGATCAGCAGAAATGCAGAGGTGATCAGACTGTGCAGTGATAAAGTCCCTAGGGAATTAGTAAAATAAATAAAAATGTAAAAAAAAGCTTTCAAAAAATATGAAAAATAAAAGTTAAAATCACCCCCTTTCGCCCTATTGAATAAAAACACTTTTTTTAAAAAAAAAATACACATATTTGGTAATGCTGCATTCATAAATGCCAGGTATATCAAAATATAATATCAATTAATCTGATTGGTACATGGTGTGGCAAGAAAAAAATTCCAAGCGCAAAATTTTTTGGGTCGCCGCAAGATTTCTTTAAAATGCAATAACAGGTGATCAAAACAGCAAATCTACACAAAAATTGTATAATTAAAAACACCAGCTCGAGCTACAAAAAATAATCTGTAATTGAGCCCCAGATCCCAAAATATGAGAACACTACGGGTCTTGGAAAATGGCAACAAAAACACAATTCTTTTTTGGACAAACTTCTGAATTTTTTTCCATCACATAGATAAAAGTAAAAGTATACATGTTTGATAACTGCGAACTTGCAACAACGTGAGACATTAGTCCGACACATCAGCTTTACCATATTGTGAACGTGGTAAATAAAAGACCCTCAAAACAATCGTGCTATTGCACTTTTTTTTGCAATTTCACTGCACTTGGAATTTTTTTTCCCATTTTCCAGTACACTATACAGTAAAACTAAGGATTTCATTAAAAAGTACAACACATGCTTCAAAAAATAAGCTTTGATGTGGCAATATTGATGCAAAAATAAAAAAGTTATGGCTCTTGGAAGAAGGGGAGTAAAAAAAACGGAAAATCGCCCAGGGGCGAAGGCGTTAAACAGCGTGTGTGTCTTACCATGTCATACACACTACATGCTCAAATAAGGTAAAATGTTAAAATATCTTCCAGTGACTACCAGTGGGTGTAGTTTTATTTCTCCCTATACTATGTCATCTACTGTAGTCATAGGCGAAGGGGAGATAACTTGAGAGCTGGCCCTGCTATTAAGGATATGTTCACATATTGTATTTTTGCTGCGGTTTTTCATGAGTTTTCTGCAAATTAAAAGCTGATTTTTACAGTACCAGCAAAAGCGTGGACATTTCATAAATCCAATGCATATGATTGTTTTTTTTACTGTGCGCAGTGGGAAATTTGCTTTTCTTAAGAAAAATCCGCACCCTCTGGCAGAATTCCGCACCTGCGGGAAAAACCGTGGGAAAACGCACCCGGAATCCACATGCGGTTTTACAGCAGTTTGTTACGGTTTTGATGAAATTTTGGTGCAGTTTTGGTGCAGTTTTGCCATGGTTTTTCCATAGTTTGGTTCCTGTGGTTCTTTTACCAATATCTATGGCAAAAACGCAGGTACCTGCAGAAAAGAAGTGACATGCTACTTCCTTTTTGCTGCAGAAAAGCTGCAGAATTTCTGCAGCAAAACCTATAGAAAAAAAATTGCAGTGTGCGCACAGCATTTTATATTTCCCATAGATTTTGCTGGGGAATGCCTGCAGAAAGGTTGTGAACAAAAACCGCATCTTTTCTGCAGCAAAAACCGTGGCAAATCCGTGGCAAAAAAAACGCAGTGTGTATACAGGACCAGAAATGGAAAACTTCTGCATTTTTTAAGGAAGCAGCATGTCTATTCTTTCAGCATTTTTGCAGCGTTTTTTCAATATTAAAAGCAATGTGAAAGTGCAAAAATGCTGTGTATGAACATACTCTAGGGGGTTGAGGAGATGGGGTTCTTTTTCTCTTTTTTAATTTTGCCTTATATACAAGTCATTATAATGTCTCTTAACATTTTTTCCTATAAAATCCATTTTAACTTTGGTTTTGTGTGCTTTATACTTTGTAAAAGTGACGTAATACTCTGACAACATTGTTCCCAGCAGTGACCTGGGAATCAGAGATGTGTCCAGGTGTCTTTCTTAGGTCCCCTTCACACGCACGTGTCTCCGGTACGTGCTAGGTCCGTGCCCGCATGTACCGGAGACACGGGCACACGTAAACCCATTAAAATCAATGGGTTTATGTGCACGCACGTGTGCAGCCATTGGCCCGTGCCTACGTGTGGAGCAGACGTGAGCCCGTGTGCTCCACACAGATGCATGTCCGTTTTTCTCCATCAGCACGGGTGTCACACGGCCCACACACGTACCACACAGATGTAGTGTGGATGCGGTCCCGTGTGACACGCGCCGAAGAAACACACGTGTCAGAGAAAAAAATAAAAAAACATTACTCACCTTCTCCAGCCCTCCTGTCTCATCCACTGCTGTCACTTTCTGCCAACTGCCGCTCATTATGTTCATTTAATATTCACTTCACTGCGGCGGAAGTGGCAGCAGTGGGCAGTCGGCAGGACCGGAGACCGAAGATCATCACCACAGACAGCGACGCTGGGGACAGGTGAGTTGAAAGTTCTCATTCTTCGTGTGTTATCACGGATAACACAAGGAGAACACACGTGTGCCATAAACACGGCACACGGAGGGAGAAACACACTTTTGACACGTCCGTGAAACACGTGCGTGATTTTCACGGACATGTGAAGGGGGCCTCATGCTGTTCCCATTCCATTTCCTAATGACTTCCATAATACTTGTTACTCAAGTTGAGCAAACCTGAGCGTATAACCTGCTCGATTCAAGTATCAAGCAATCAAGCATTTTAGTGCTCGCTGATCACTAGTTGTTACCAACATCTGGTGAGAAAATCATGTCAATAGCACCTTTAGAAATATCTGTGCTTAGAAATCTGGTGACGTGTTCAATACTTATTTCACCCGCTGAATATATGCGTCTGATCTATGTGTTTTTCCATTTGAGCATATGCTATTTATATACATGTGTATGAGCATGTAATGTGTGTTACGGTATATACTCATGTGATGTGTCTTCTACGGTGATGTTTATGCGAAATACACTTTATGTATATGTAAAATATAGTAACTGTTATACTCTTATTTGTCTGTAAATTACAGTGTTTATGCCACATGTAAGTATATGTGTTTGTTTGGCATCCTCATTTATAAATATTGGCAGCGCACACTAAGGTTAATAGATATAAACATGTTGACAATCACCTAACGAACTAGCAAAATGATGCAGATTCTTCGGGTGATTGGATTGTTTATGCCGTAACAAAAATCATTGTGTTCAGCAACACATCACCTATTTCAACAGAAGATGTGCTGCTGATAAGAAGATATGTATATGATATCTGTGAGCACAGAATGATCTTTTAATGATCATCCTGTTCCCATCATTCTTTATCTATGTAAACATGCCAGTAAACAAGCACTAAATGGATTGAATATAGTCAATCATACTCATTTAACCATCTGAAATCAGATCATGTACCACAAGTGTTTTGTTAGATTTTAGGGCCCCATTTTTAAATTTTGCCCAGGGCTCCATATGGTTTAAAAATAGCCTTGCATATACAAGAATAATATATAATATTAAGCTGCGCCCACTATGCCCATATGTTACAAAACACCTATGATACATACAGTGGTGTGTAAAGTGTTTGCCCCTTCCTAATTTCTTACTCTATTGCATGTTTGAAACACTAAAATGTTTCAAATCACAAAAAAAAAATAAAATATTAGACAAAGATCACATAAGTAATCACAAATTACAGTTTATAAATGAAAGTCTTTATTATTTAGAGAAAGATAAATTCAAACCTACAGGGCCCTGTATGAAAAAGTGATTGCCCCCCCCTCCTTAAAACATAAATTAATTGTGGTTTATCACATCTTTGGGAAGCTGAGTTCAATTTCCCTAGCCACACCCAGGCCTAATTACTGCTGCTCCTATTCTCAATCAAGAAATCACTTAAATGGTACCTGCCTGACAAAGTTAACTAGACCAAAGGATCTTTATAAGCTAGACATCATTCTGCGATTCAAAGAGATTCAGGAACAAATAAGAAACAAAGTAATTGAGATCTATCAGTCTGGAAAAGATTAGAAAGCCATTTCTAATGCTTTAGGACTCAAGTGAAATACAGTGAAAACCATTATGCACAAATGTCAAAAACATGGACAAGTGATGAACCTTATCAGTGGACGGCCATCCAAAATTACCCCAGGAGCGCATCAATGACTCATCAAAGAGGTTACAAAAGACCCCACAATAACATACAGAGAAGTGCAGGCCTCATGTGCCTCAGTTAAGGTCAATGTTCATGACTCCGCTTTAAGGAAGAGACTGGGCGAAAATGGCCTGCATGGTAGAGTTCCAAGATGAATGCGACTGCTGAGCAAAAAGAACATAAAGGTTTGTCTCAGTTTTGCGAGAAAACATTATGATGTTCCCTAAGACTTTTGGTAGAATACTCTGTGGATTGACACAACAAAAGTTGAACTTTTTGGAAGGTGTATGTACATTACTTCTGGCATAGAAGTAACAAAACATTTCAGAAAAGGAACATTATTCCAACAGTAAAATATAGTGGTGATAATGTGATGGTTTGGGGCTGTTTTGTTGCTTCAGGACCTGGAAGATTTGCTGTGCTAAGTAGGACGATGTTTTTTGAGGTCTACCAAAAAATCCTGAAGGAGAAAGTCCGGCCATCTGTTTGTGACCTCAAACTGAAGCACTCTTGGGTTATGCAGTGGGACAATGATCCAAAACACACCAGAAAGTTCCCCTCTGAATGGCTTAAGAAAATCAAAATTCAGACTTTGGAGTGGCCTAATCATAATCCTAACCTTAATCCTATTGAGATGCTGTGGCATGACCTTAAAAAGGCAGTTCGTGCTCGAAAAATCTCCAATGTGGTTGAACTACAATAATTCTGTAGAGTGGGCCAAAATTCCTCAAGAGCATTGTAATAGACTCATTGCCAGTTATCACAAATGCTTGATTGCAGTTGTTTCTGCTTAGGGTGGCCCAACCAATTATTAGGTTTAGGGGCAATCACGTTTTCACACATGGCCCTGTAGGCTTGAATTTCTTTTACCCTTAATGATAAATACACTCTTTTATAAACTGCATTTTGTGTTTACTTAATATTTAAATTTGTTTGGTGATCTGAAACATTTAAGTGTGACAAACATGGAAAGAATAAGAAATGTGGAAGGGGCTAACACTTTTTCACATCACTGTATTTCCATATAGATTGCGTTCATACAACAACTTTTTCTTTTCTTTAGCAGAAACACATGAAATAACATAAAATCTCAGCACATGGTATATCAGTTTTATGTAGTCAGGGTCAACGGAGGCTTTGCTGGCAGAATAAATTTTAAATGTGTTGTATGTGTGCCCAAAGGGGTTTTTAGATATATTTTGCTGTTCTTGTCAAGGTTAATGCTGCCATAAAATGTTATCTAAAGTATTTAAGGTATTGCAAGACATCTGAACAGATGACATAAAATATGATTAATCTTCAGTGTGTAATAATTTCATGTGTAGGACACCACAACTAATTCCCTGCAAAAGCAACATTGCCCGTCGTATATGATTTTAATAGGCAGTGTACCAACAGAGGTTCAGTTGATGTACACACGTGGTCAAAATTGTTGGTACCACTCGATTAATGAAAGAAAAACCCTAAATGGTCACAGAAATAGCTTGAATCTGACAAAAGTAATAATAAATAAAAAAAAAATCTATAAAAAATAACAAATTAAAGTCAGACATTGCTTTACAACCATGCTTGCACAGAACTTTTTTAAAAATAAAACTGATGAAAAAGGCCTGGACAGAAATGATGGTACCTGTTACGGTTGCTGTGGCTCTGGAGACTATCTTCGGATTTCTTGCTACTGCACATGTGCGAGCGCTGTAGACTAAGTCCTATCTTGGAGCCATTGCACATGTGCGGGTGACATCATCGCTGACACGAGGTCACATGTCTCTGACACCTTCTAAGCTGATTGGCCACTGGGCATGTGCTTGTGACACGTGGTCACATGTCTCTGACACCTTCTATGCCGATTGGTCGCTGGTCATGTGCTTGTGACGCTTTGCTCGGTGATAGGCCAGCGTGACGTCATTGCTGTCATTTTGCCAGCGGATTGGCTCTGGTGTCCTCCATCTTGGATGAGGCACAGAGTCTATATAAGACCCTGATGCACGCCGCCCGGCGCTCAGTCCTCTTGGTTCATGCATGAGGGTAGACGCTCTGTGCATGTCCCTCTAGGCATCTCTCTGTCTATGTTGGCTGAGCGCTACCGGTAGGGTAGCGTTCTTATACCTTACAGCTTTGGCTGGAGTCCGTATCCTTACCTCTTAGAGGAGCGGACATAGGCAGGTGCCTGAGGCACATGGTCCAGCTGGGCCTTGTGATTCTACTCGTAGGTGGACGTTGACGCTAGGGTAACGTTCCTTATACTGCGTCTGGCAGTTGTTCGTATCCTTGCACACTAGGGGAGCGAACAGAGGTAGGAGCTTTGTGTGGTTTATGCTGCTGTCCATCTCTTTTGCACCACTAGAAGAGCGGACCTAGGCAGGTGCCATATTTAGTGGTTCGTGTCCTCGCACACTAGTGGACCGAACGCAGGTAGGAGCTTTGTGCGGCTTACGCTGCTGTCCGTCTCCTGGCACCACTAGAGGAACGGACCTAGATAGGTGCCATTTCACACTCACTGCTTTTGTCTCTGTGATCATTAACAGAGATCATTCCACACACCCTCCAAGTAAGGTAGGAATTGCTTCATTTTCTAATTATATTCCTCTGTGAGTTTAACAGAGGTATTGCACTCTGCCATAGTCTGCAGCAGAGTCTTTGCACGGTGGACCCTGACTGTCTGATATTCCTTTAGGTTTTTTTTATCAGACAGCCCCCCGTAACAGTACCCCTGTAAATAATGTGACAAAAAAGACATGTTAAATCAAGATGTGTCCACTAATTAGCATCACAGGTGTCTACAATCAGTCAGTGGACCTGTACATAGGGCTACAGTTACTCATTGTGATGTTTGGTGACATGGTGTGTACCACACTCAACATGGAACAGAGGAAGCAAAGGAAAACGTTGTCTCAGGAGATTAGAAAGAAAATTCTAAACAAGCATGTTAAAGATAAAGGTTATAAGACCATCTCCAAGCAGCTTGAAGTTCCTGTGACTACAGTTGCACATATTATTCAGAAATTTAAGATCCATGGGACTGTAGCCAACCTCTCTGGACGTGGCCACAGGAGCAAAATTGACGACTAATCAAAAAGATGAATAATACAAATGGTAAAAAAGAGCCTAGAAAAATTTCTAAAGAGATTAAAGATGAACTTCAAGCTCAAGGAATATCAGTGTCAGAACGCACCATCTGTCATTGTGTGAACCAAAGTGAACTTCATGGGAGAAGACCAAGGAGGACATCATTGTTGAAAAAAAAATCCTAAGAAAGCCAGACTAGAATTTGCCAAACTACATGTTGACAAGCCACAAAGCTTCTGGGAGAATGTCCTATGGACAGATGAGACAAAAAAGGAACTTTTTGGCAATTCACATCAGCACTAAGTTCACAGACAAAAATTTGAAGCATATCAAGAAAAGAACACTGTCCCTACTTTGAAACATGGAGGAGGTTCTGTTATGTTCTGGGGCTGCTTTGCTTCATCTGGCACAGGGTGTCTTGAATCTGTGCAGGGTACAATAAAATCTCAAGACTATCAAGAGATTCTAGAGAGAAATGTGCTGCCCAGTGTCAGAAAGTGTGGTCTCACTTGTAGGTCATTGGTGTTGCAACAGGATAATGACCCAAAGCACACAGCTAAAAACACCAAAGAATGGCTAAGAGGAAAACATTGGACTATTCTGAAGTGGCCTTCTATGAGCCCTGACCTAAATCCTATTGAGCATCTTTGGAAAGAGCTGAAACATGTCATCTGGAAAAGGCAATCTTCAAACACGAGGCAACTGGAGCAGTTTGCTCTTGAGGAGAGGGCCAAAATACCTGTTGAGAGGTGCAGAAGTCTCATTGACAGTTACAGGAATCGTTTGGTAGTGATTGCCTCAAAAGGTTGTACAACAAAACATTAGGTTAAGGAACCATCATTTCTGTCCAGGCCTATTTTATGAGTTTTATTTTTAAAAAATTTCCGTGAAAGCAGAAAAGCAATGTCTGACTTTCATTTGTTCATTTTCATCGATTTTTTCTTTATTGTTACTTTTGTCAGATTCAAGTTATTTCTGTGACCATTGTGAGTTTTTCTTTCATTAAACGAGAGGTACCAACAATTTTGACCACGTGTGTAGATGTAAGGGTATATTCACACGTTGCTTTTTTGTCCTTTTTTTCTCCTGCATTTTTTCCAGTCGTCTATGCCTTGATAAAATGCAGCGTTTCTATACCACAAAGTAAATAAAATTTCTGAAATCTCATGCACACGCTGCTTAATATTTCATAGCAAATTTCGAGCAGTTTCATATATGCAGCATATCAATTCTGTCATTGTTTTTATAGGATTTTTTAACCATTCAAATGAAGAAAAACTCATGAAAAATGCACAGAAAACCGCCTCAAAAACATGTTAATAATGCACATATTTTACGCAGCTTCTCATGCCAACACTTTAGTTTTTGCAGCAGATTTTTCTGTTGCAATACTGAATGTGTGTACATACTCTAAGCTATTATTCCTTGCCATTGCGTCCTTGATTTTGCTATTTCTCACCAACCCCCCTATATTTCATCAAGTGTTTTCCAATTCTCTGTTAAGTAACCTTGTTTTCCTGGTACCATCCTCAACACTACTGGTAAATCCACACAAACTTTTTCCAATAATTGATGCTAGCTTTAAAAATCTCTCCAATTATGTCAGGTGCTGAAATATTCTATGGCATCACTACTGAATACAGAATATCTTTGCTCTAAATTTCTGCCACATTACATCCCTATTCCAATGCTGGTAATAATTGTTCATTACTTATGGTTTGGGTTCTACAACTTTCTAAGTTAAGTCCACAAATTCTTGTGAGTTAAGCCTGCTTTACACCTTACAATTTCGCATACGATATCGTGATGTCATGATATGCGATCATATCATCGTGATGATGATATGCGATGTGACCCGCCCCATCGTATGTGCAGCTCGTTCAATTTGTTGACCCTGTTGCACAAATGATTATTTCCCGTCACATGTACTTACCTTCCATACGACCTCGATGTGGGTGGCGAACATCCACTTCCTGGAGTGGAAGGGACGTTCGGCGTCACAGCGACGTCACGCGGCAGCCGGCCAATAGAAGCGGAGGGGCGGAGATGAGTGGGACGTAAACATCCCGCCCACCTCCTTCCTTCCGCATTGCTGGCGGGAGACGTGGGACGCAGGTAAGGAGATGTTCATCGTTCCCGGGGTGTCACACACAGCGATGTGTGCTGCCTCGGGAACATATAACAACCTGACGTTCAATTTCTAGTAATTGAATGACATGCATGCGATCAACGTTTTAACATTCAATCGCAATCGCACAGAGGTATCACACGCTACAATGTAACTAACGATGCCGGATGTGCGTCACTTATGACGTGACCCCGCCGACACATCGTTAGATAATTTGTAGCGTGTAAAGCCCGCTTTAGTGGTGCCTTATAGAGCAGATTTGTTATCAATTTACACCCATATTATAGACCTGGTCATTATCTTTTATTTTCTATAGGTCAGGTTTTCAATGTACTGACATACACAGCCTTGAGAAGTATTCATACCCTGTGAACTTTTCCACATTTTTTTCACATTACATGCACGAAATTACATGCATTTTCTTTGGACTTTATGTGATAAACCAACACCAAGTAGTGAGTACTTGTGACATGTAGAGGAAATTATATATGTTTTATTTTAAATGTTTTAAAAATATAAATCTTAAAATTGTGACGTGTACTCAGCCGACCTGAGTCAATATCCTAGTAGGATCATCCTTCTCTGTAATTAATGCTACAAATACAGTATTTGTGGGTAAGTCTTTACCAGCTTTATGCATTTAGAGGCTGAAAATTTTGCCCGTTCTTTACAAAATAGCTCTGGTATAGTGAGATTGGGTAGAAAGCGTCTGTGAGCGTCAGTTTTTGCAGCCTATAACAGATTTTCCTCCTGTATTGCCCTGTGTATTGTGCCATCCACCATCCCATCAACTGTGACCAGCTTCAATGTCTCTGCTGAAGAAAAGCCTCCCCACAGCATGATGCTGCCACCACCATGCTTGATGGTGGGGAAGGTTGTTTTTGGGTAATGTAAAGTATAGGTTTTCCTCTCCCATTTGCATCTTGCAATTAACCCAAAAAAGTTTTACTTTTCTCCCATCTGACCAGATCACCTTATTCTACATGCTAGCTGTGTCTCTTATATGGCTTTTTGAAAACTGCAAACGAGACTTCTCATGGCCTGTTTACAAAAATAGTTTTCTTGTTGCCACTCTTCCATAAATGCCAGATTTATGGATTATACAACTAATAGTTGTCTTGTAGACAGATTTTCCCACCTGAGCTGTTGATCTCTGCAGCTCCTCCAGAGTGACCATGGGCACTTGGCTGCTTCTCTGGTTATTGCTCCCTTGGTTTGGGATTTCAGTTTAGGTGGACAGCCAAGTCTCAATAGATTTGTAGTTGTGCAATACCCCTTCCATTTTTGGCTGATGGATTGAACAGTTCTCCATGAAATGTTAAGAGCTTGGGCTATTTTTTTTATAACCTAACCCTGCTTTACTCATCTTCATATTTTTATCCCTGACCAGTATTCTTTGCTTTTTATGATGCTGTTATATCCCTAACAAACCTCTAAGGGGTACTTTGCACTTTGCGACATCGCTGCTGCGATCTCGTCTGGGTCAAATCGAAAGTGACACACATCCGGCGCCGGTAACGACGTTGCAACGTGTAAAGCCTAGAAGCACCGATAAACGTTCGCAAAAGCGTCATAAATCGGTGATCTGTGTAGTGTCGGTCATTTCCATAATTTGGCTGCAGCGACAGGTACGATGTTGTTCCTCCTTCCTGCGTCAGCACACATCGCTGTGTATGAAGCCGCAGGAGCGAGGAACATCTCCTTACCTGCCTCCCACCTGCAATGAGGAAGGAAGGAGGTGGGCGGGATGTTTACGTCTCTTCATCTCCACCCCTCCGCTTCTATTGGCAGCCTGCCGTGTGACGTCGCTGTGACGCCGCACGACCCGCCCCCTTAGGAAGGAAGCGGGTTGCTGGCCAGAGCAACGTCACAGGGCAGGTAAATTAATTTTCATAAAGTCGTCCTCCCCCCTTCTGCGCGCCGGTTGTTCGTCCTTCCCGTGGCAGCACACATCGCTTTGTGTGACACCCCGGGAACGACGAACACAGCTTACCTGCGTCCCGTCGGCAATGTGGAAGGAAGGAGGTGGGCGGGATGTTATGTCCCGCTCATCTCTGCCCCTCCACTTTTATTGGGCGGCCGCTGTGTGACGTCACTGTGACGCCGAACGTCCCTCCCCTTCGGGAAGAGGATGTTCGCTGCCCACAGCGACATCGTCCGGGAGGTACAGTACAGACCAAAAGTTTGGATACACCTTCTCATCTCTAGAACAACTATTAAGAGGAGACTTTGTGCAGCAGTCCTTCATGGTAAAATGGCTGCTAGAAAACCACTGCTAAGGACAGGCAACAAGCAGAAGAGAATTGTTTGGGCTAAAGACCACAAGGAATGGACATTAGACCAGTGGAAATCTGTGCTTTCGTCTGATGAGTCCAAATTTGAGATCTTTGGATCCAACCACCGTGTCTTTGTAGAAAAGGTGAACGGATGCACTCTACATGCCTTTTTCCCACCGTGACGTATGGAGGAGGAGGTGTGATTGTGTGGGGGTGCTTTGTTGGTGACACTGCTGGGGATTTATTCAAAATTGAAGGCATACAGAACCAGCATACCTATCACAGCATCTTGCAGCGGCATGCTATTCCATCCGATTTGCGTTTAGTTGGACCATCATTTATTTTTCAACAGGACAATGACCCCAAACACACCTCCAGGCTGTGTAAGGGCTATTTGACTAAGAAGGAGAGTGATGAGATGATATGCCAGATGACCTGCTTCCACAGTCACCAGGCCTGAACCCAATCGAGATGGTTTGGGGGTGAGCTGGACCGCAGAGTGAAGGCAAAATGGCCAACAAGTGCTAAGCATTTCTGGGAACTCCTTTAAAACTGTTGAAAAATCATTTCCGGTAACTACCTCTTGAAGCTCATCAAAAGAATGCCAAGAGTGTGCAAAGCAGTAATCAAAGCAAAAGGTGGCTACTTTGAAGAAACTAGAATATAAGACATATTATCAGTTGTTTAACACTTTTTTAAGTATTTCATTCCACATGTTTTCATTCATAGTTTTGATGCCTTCAATGTGAATCTACAATTTTTAGTCATGAAAATAAAGAAAACTCTTTGAATGAGAAGGTGTGTCCAAACTTTTGGTATGTACTGTAAGTACGTGTGACAGGGGGTTAACGACTTTGCGCGCCACGGGCAACTAATTGCCCGTGACGCACAAACGACAGGGGCGGGTACGATCACTCGTTCGATCGCATGATAGATCGTACCGTGTGACGCCGCCTTATGATTCTATGATTCACAATGACAGCCTGTGGACATGTTTACCATTTATGCAGGAGTTTTCTCAGTGTATGTACCTAACGTAGAAGAAAACATGATGGTAAAGAGCCTAAAATTTGTATTGTTAAAAATAATTAGTTTGTATAGCTGATAGTTATCATGACATGTTATCTGGAACAAATTTCATTCCTATGTAGGGCCCTGGACATCCCCAACCATAAAAGACACACTGTATCTTTAATCTCTGTATCAAAACACCTTTTAAAAAAATTGTCACAAATTTGATAAGTATAGCATCAGTGAGCATTAGACACATTACATGTAATAACCTTAATGTAGCAAATACACTTCACAATATTTGCTCTCACACTGTCTTCTAATGTATTTTAAATGGTTATATTTGCACTGGGAAATAACATGCACAATTTCAAGTGCTCTAAAATAAAATAATTAAAACGGTAATTTTCTAATCCCGGTACACTTGCTATCCTTCTCCTTCAAGCATTATAATTCTGCATCTTTACTTCTGTTACCAGAATTTTGTTTCAGAAGAAACACAAAATAAATCTGTCAAGTTACAGATCTCATTCGACGGCACACAGAGCTTTATAGGCAGGGTCAGTGTAATCGATATGAGACTGGATGCCCATAATGAGGCATCTACCAGCCGCCTATTCCATGCAGTATTACCCTTGTTGCAGGCCTCCTCTTACCAATTTAGCAAAACAATTGCTTCTTAATCCTAGACTCCTCTGCTGTAGAAAATATGTCCCTACAGCTTAGGTATTTACATTTGTATAGGTTGGATATGATGACAGATACTGCAAATTTCTTACTGTGAAACAAGAAATCTGACTGCCAGGCAGGTTTTTCGTGACCTTGGGCCAGTCACCTCATCTCCCTGCACTACAGGTGGCAAATTAAATTCTAAAATCTCAGCAGCCATGGTTTATGCTACCGGTGGGATCCTATTTTACAAAAACCTATGTGCATTAACGACACAATTTACAAAATCACATTATGAAATGATTCTGTGTTTTATGCTTTTACAACTATAGTCCTGTACAGACGTACAAGTTAAATCATTGGATGATTTCGGTCCATGTTTTATTACACAGCCTGATTATGGAATGGAAAAATGCTGTATTACATCTTCTAAATCAATTTCTCAATACGTTTAGATTTGTTGTTAAAAAGAGGTGTTAACGCGTCTGTGATTTTAGTTTTATGTTTTTATATGGAAATCATATAAAAGTCACTCAGTGTTTCACACCTATGTCATGTCTCTCACTGTACTCTATATAATTAACATGGTAAGGCGTTAATGACCCTTTTAATAGTGACAGGACTTCTCATGGAAATATCAATAATCTAATCACATGCATTGAGGTTATATATATATTTATGCAGTTGGTGAAGCAAAGAAAGACATAAAACTGTCAGCTTTTACATTAATAGATCTTCAGCAAGTGGAGATAAAATTGGGTTTGATAGGTTTTACTGACTATAAAACAAGCATGCATGGCTATGGATTGTACGGACAACGTGTTAATGGTATTGGTGTGCTTTCAAGAAAAAGTTGTTCACAGATAGAAAATGTTGTTAGATTAGAGACATGACTAGAGATGAGACAATCAGTTCACTTTCAGTTGAATTTCATAAAATTTTCAGGTCCTGGTGGATTCCCAACATTTTGCAATTCAATTTGCATAAGTCACCGAAAAAAAACTACAGGTACTATATGACACATTCAGAAAATTTGCATTAGGGTATGCTCAAAGAAGCGTATGACTCGGATTTTATCGCATTGCACTCGGAACAATGTTATTCAATGAGGGAGAGCAGATGGTCAGCTTTTTTCACATCCAGGTTGTCAGCAGAGACGTGTCACTTGCACCCATACAAATCAATGGGAGTGAAACGTCGGACTGCAGTGCGATAATCGCATCAGCTGACAATGGAGGAGATTAATACCTCCCTCTCCTCCACTGCTTCGCCCTTTCTCCGCAGCTGTGATCCGAACGCAGGATTGGATCACAGTTGTATGACACTCGGCTCACATTGGCAGCACAGCGGGAGCCGAGGGTCATTAGCATATCGCATACGATGCACTCGCATCGGTTGCTTTACGTTTATGTTAATCCAGCCTTAGGGCCGCTTTACATGCTGCGTCATCACTAGCAACTGCTAGCGATGTTGCGCGCGATAGCACCCGCCACCGTCGTGTGTGCGAACATTATTGCTACGGCAGCGTCACACACATATACCTTGACAGCGATATCGCTATGACCGCCGAACAATCCCTCCTTCAAAGGGGAGGGGTGTTCGGCATCATAGCAACCTCACTGCCGCGTCACTAAGCGGCCGGCCAATAGAAGCGGAGGGACGGAGATGAGCAGGGCGTAACATCTCGCCCACCTCCTTCCATTCACATTGCCAATTGGACGCAGATAAGGAGATGTTCGTTGCTCCAGCGGTGTAACACATAGCGATGTGAGATGCCGCAGGAATGACGAACAACATCGTACCGGTGGCAGCAGTGATATTAAGGAAATGAATGACGTGTCAACGATCACCGTTTTGGAACGATTTTGCAATACTTGATCGTCGCTCATTAATGTTACATGCTACGATTTCGCTATCGGCGCCGGATGTGCGGCACTAACAACGTGACCCCGACGATATATCGGTAGGGATGTTGCAGCGTGTAAAGTACCCCTTAGTCTGAGAGAAAGCTCACATGATTTCTGGTGCAGCTATGCAGACTTCCCAATAATGATTTGAAACCTAAAAAGTACTTCCTTCACAGGAAAGGTCCAACAATTATGTGAAACCAAAAGTAGGAACACCCCATCTGAGAGACGATAGAAAAACAATCACTGATATGGGAACTAAAACAGAAGGGCCAAAAGAATAGTAAAGGACTAACTTTATTAGTGAGCAGGGCTGAGCGACCCGGACTGTAAAAGTCCAGATCCGCGTGGTTTGAAAGATGCCCGGGTGCTGGACTCGGGCCCGGGATTCCGGGTGTACGATCCAGATTCTGCAGTGGGGAAATTAAAGGGAAAATAAAGAAAACAAGAATTAAGCAAGAATTTCATACTCATGGTGGGAAACTGCTTTCCCCGCCCAACGGCCGTCCTGTTGTCTGTGATTGGTTGCAGTCAGATGCACCCCCATCCTGTGACAGTGTCTGCCCTCAGTCATTGCTCATCATGGCTCAGTCATTGTCTACACTCACAGCCGGTGGTGCTCTTCGGCCGCTCGCTGTGAGATGTAGCAAAGCTGGAAGCGGACCTTGTGTGGATTACGCCAGACCTGGAAGGTGTTTTGGGGGTTAATAAAGTGGTGAAAGAGGGTGTGCTTTTGTATTTTATTACAAATAAAGGATTTTTTTCTCTGTGTTTGTACTTTTTTACTTTCATTTACAGGTTAGTGATGCAGGTATCTCATAGACGTCTGTGCCATCACAACCTAGGGTTTAGTAGCATCTGTGCACTGTTATTAACCCCTGCTATAACTCGATTGCCATTGCACCAGGGCAATTCAGGAAGAGCCGGTAAAGCACCGGGATTGTCACATCCAATGGATGCGGCAATACCCAGCGGCTGTGGGCTGAGAATACCAGCCCCCAGCTAGCTTTATCTTGGCTGTGTATCAAAATTGGGGGACCGCAAATCATTTTTTTAAATTATTTCTTTAAATAATAATAACAACTAAAAAAAAAAGCTGCATGCGGTTTCTCTTAGGCTGAAATCACACCTGCAAGGGACTCGCGCAAGTCTCGCATCTCCTCACCCGGTACAGCCGCACACTCGCCTAACAGGAGCGGGTCAGCCGTTGTGTTCATATTCGGATAGTGACAGGCCATGTCGGGTGATGTTCTGCTATCCTGGCATCGCCTCACTCAGGATAGCCACACACTCTTTTGACAGGAGCGGGTAGGCAGCATGTGTTTCTATGTCCGTACATGCTCCTGTAAGGAGAGTGTGCGGCTGCCGGGTGATGTCATACCTAGAGATGAGCGAACCGGGTTCGGCTCGAGCTTGGTTCGCCGAATGGAGGTCTCGTTCGAGTTCGGTTCGGCGAACCACTCAAACCCCATAGGAAACAATGGGAGGCAATCACAAATACAAAAAAACACATTATAAATGTACACATACAGTTAATAAACATTGCCATAACACTTACCGGTCCCCGCGATCCATCCTGCACTCTGACTCCTGCCGCTATTCCATCCGATGATCGCTGCATCCTCCCGGTAACCAGCACTGACAGGACCTATCGTGACGTCAAAATAGCCATGTGACCAGTCACGTGTCTGTTATCTCATTGGCTACAGACTGGTCACATGACTATGATGCGTCATGTAGGACCTGCGAGTGCATTTCTCCAGTACGCGGTGATCGTTTGTGTATCGCCGTGTACCGGGGACATGCTCTGGCACGCGGTCGGGTTCCCGGTCTGCTTCCCCGTTTCGTTATAAACCATCTGCCACAGCCGGTCGATAACGGAGATCACCGTTGCTATAGCAATGCGTCTGTAAGTGGTGACGTCACCGCTCACAAGCAGCAGCTCTTTCTCACTCACGGATTGAGAACACTGCACGGGGAATAGCCTTCTTCCTATGCAGTGCTGCTGATGGAGCAGAGCTGCATGTGGTGAAGGAGAAAGAAGACAGAAGAGCCAGATCGTGGAGGGATGCGAGGGAGTAATAAACATGGAGTCTCTAATGTGTCTGAGTATTTATTTCTATTAAAGTATTTTTTCTCTGTGTGGTGTCTTTTTTTAACCCTTTATTGGAGATTCTTAATGGCCGGGTCAAACTTGCCTGACATTAAGAGTCTCTGGCTTAATACTAGCTAGTAAAACAAAGCTAGTATTAACCCTTATTACCCAGCAAGCCACCGTCACCAGGGCTGTTGGAAGATTTGTATACAGCACCAGATGATGGCGCTTCTATGAATGCGCCATTTTCTGGGGCGGCTGCGGATTGCAATTCGAAGCAGAGGCGCCCAGAAACCTCAGGCTAACCTATGCTGCAGATTCCAATCCCCAGCTGCCTAGTTGTACCTGGCTGGACACAAAAATATGGCGAAGCCTACGTCATTTGTTTTTTAATTATTTCATGAAATAAGTGAAATAATTAAAAAAAACGGGCTTCCCTATATTTTTAGTTCCCTGTCGGGTACAAATAGGCAGCTGGGGGTTGGGGGAAGCCCGTAGCTGCCTGCTGTACCTGGTTAGCATACAAAAATATGGCGAAGCCCACGTCATTTTGTTGGTGGGCAAAAAACTCCTGCATACAGTCCTGGATGGAGTATGCTGAGCCTTGTAGTTCTGCAGCTGCTGTCTGCTCTCCTGCATACACTAATGAATGGAGCATGCTGAGCCTTGCCGTTCTGCAGCTGCTGTCTGCTCTCCTCCATACAGACAGACAGCAGCTGCAGAACTACAAGGCTCAGCATACTCCATCCAGGACTGTATGCAGGACTTTTTGCCCCCCCAAAAAATTATTTGGGCTTCGCCATATTTTTGTATGCTAGCCAAGCACAGCAGGAAGCTATGGGCTGCCCCCGACCCCCAGCTGTCTATTTGTACCCGGCTGGGTACCAAAAAGATTGGGAAGCCCTTTTTTTTATTAAATATTTCATGAATTTCATGAAATAATTCAAAAACAAATGACGTGGGCTTTGCCATATTTTTGTATGCTAGCCAGGTAAAGCAGGCACCTACGGTCTGCCCCCAACCCCCAGCTACCTATTTGTACCCGGCTGGGAACCAAAAATATAGGGAAGCCCTTTTTTTATTATTTCATGAAATAATTAAAAAACAAATGACGTGGGCTTTGCCATATTTTTGTGTCCAGCCAGGTACAACTAGGCAGCTGGGGATTGGAATCCACAGCATAGGTTGGCCTGAGCTTTCTGGGCCCCTCTGCTGCGAATTGCAGTCTGCAGCCACTCCAGAAAATGGCGCTTTCATAGAAGCGCCATCATCTGGCGCTGTATCCAACTCTTCCAACAGCCCTGGTGATGATAACTTGCTGGGTAATAATGGGGTTAGGGCTAGCTGTATATTATCATCTGGCCCTAAGCCCGAAATTCATGGTGGCATGCCAATATTAGACATGGCCACCATGAATTTCTAGTACCGATAAAAAGAACCACAACACACAGAAAAATATTTTATTATAAATAAAACACAACACAATTAGTGACTGCATCTTTATTGAAATAAAGAACCCCCCTCCGCAGTAATCCTGGGTCAAGGGTCCCGCGCCGTCCAATCCGGATCCAATATCATCTGATCATTTTGCTGGAAGGCAAAGCGATCAGATGATGTGTCAGGTTCAAGGGCCTGATTCACATGACACAGCAGCTGATTGTATAAACAGCATCAGCTGATAGTTTAGCCGGCCGGGCGGTAACAAGCCAGCCTCACCGCTTGACTTATAGTGTCAGCTGATTCCGTCAGGTGACCGCATCAGCTGATCATCACCAGGTCTGAGAAAGAGAGAGAGAGAAAGAAGATAAAGAGAGAAAGAGAAAGAAGAAAGAGAAAGAAGCAAAAGAGGAGAAAGAAGAGAAAGAGAGAGGAAATAGAGAGAGAGAAAAAGAGAAAGAAGAGAAAGAGAGAAAGAGAGAAAGAAGAGAAAGAAGAGAAAGTAGAGAAAGTAGAGAAAGAAGAGAAAGAAAGGAGAGAGGGAAAGGAGAGAAAGAAAAGAGAAAGGAGAGAGAGAGAAAGAAAGGATAGAGAGACAGGAGAGAGAGAAAGAAAGGAGACAGCGAAAGAAGAGAAAAAGAGAAGGAAGAGAGAGAGAGAAAGAGAGAAAAAGAGAAAGAAGAGAGAAGAGAAATAGGAGAAAGAAGAGAAAGTAGAGAAAGAAGAGAAAGAAAGGAGAGAGGGAAAGGAGAGAAAGAAAGGAGAGAGAGAAAGAGAGAGAGAAAGAGAGATAGAAAGGAGAGAAAGAAAAGATAGAGAAAGGAGAGAAAGA
Source organism: Anomaloglossus baeobatrachus (assembly GCF_048569485.1). Taxonomy (NCBI): domain Eukaryota; kingdom Metazoa; phylum Chordata; class Amphibia; order Anura; family Aromobatidae; genus Anomaloglossus; species Anomaloglossus baeobatrachus. The sequence goes on along the minus strand of NC_134353.1, from coordinate 229,079,107 downwards.
AAGGAGAGAGAGAGATAGGAGAGAGGGAAAGGAGAGAAAGAAAAGAGAGAGAGAAAGGAGAGAGAGAGAGAAAGAAAGGAGAGAGTGAAAGGAGAGAGAGAAAGAAAGGAGTGAAAGAAAGAAGAGAAAGAGAGAAGGAAGAGAGAGAGAGAAAGAGAGAAAGAAGAGAGAAGAGAAATAGGAAAAAGAAGAGAAAGAAGAGAAAGTAGAGAAAGAAAGGAGAGAGGGAAAGGAGAGAAAGAAAGGAGAGAGAGAAAGAGAGAGAGAAAGAGAGAGAGAAAGGAAAGAAAGGAGAGAGAGAAAGGAAAGAAAGGAGAGAGAGAAAGGAGAGAGAGAAAGGAGAGAGAGATAGGAGAGAGAGAAAGGAGAGAGAGAGAAAGAAATGAGAAAGAAAGGAGAGAGAGAAAGAAAGCAGAGAGACAAAGAAGAAAAAGAGAGAAGGAAGAGAGAGAGAAAGAAGAGAAAGTAGAGAAAGAAAAGAAAGAAAGGCGAGAGAAAGGAGAGAAAGAAAGGAGAGAGAGATAGGAGAGAGGGAAAGGAGAGAGAGAGAGAGAGAGAGAGAGAGAGAAAGGAGAGAAAGAAAGGAGAGAGAGAAAAAAGAGAGAGAGAAAGGAGAGAGATAGAGAGAGAGAGAGCTCACAGCTGATGTCTGGCTCCTCCCCTCAGTGCATAATTAAATTATATTTATAAATATATTATAAATATAATTTATTAAAAATAAAAAAAAAATAATATTACCAGGTCTAGAACTCAGAACCTTATGCTCCTTAGGTGAGCTCTCTATCCACTCAGATATTGCTTCTAACGTGAATGATAGGCACATTTGGTAGTCTTGAAGTCTGGATTGCTGAAGTCTCAGCTGACCATGTGATTCATTTCATTGCTATGTGAAGCTCATGCAGAACACTCGTGTTCTGTAGCAGAGATGACAGTGTCGTGTGGATTACGTCGGACCTGGAGGGGTATTGGAGGATTTTAATAAAATAGTGAAACTGTGTTTATTTGTCTTTTATTCCAAATAAAGGATTTTTCGCGGTGTGTGTTTATTTACTTCCACTTTATAAATAGATAATAATTTTAATTTAAAATTATAAATAAAAAAAAAATAAAAAATTTACCAGGACTAGAACTCCCGACGTTATGCTTCTTAGGCAGGCACTTTATCCACTAGTCTATTGCTTCTTACAAAAGAGATAGGCAGATTTTCTAATCTTGAAGCCTGCTGAAGTCTCTGCTAACTGCATGAGTCACTTCATTGCTACGGAGCCACTACATCCCAAGAGAGCAGAGCTGACCTTGTCGTGTGGATTACTTTGGACCAGGAGGGGTATTTTTGGGATTAATTAAGGGGTGAACCAGGGTTGTTTTTTTGTCTTTTATTCCAAATAAAGGATTTTTCGGTGTGTGTGTGTGTGTGTTTCTTTACTTCTACTTACAGTTTAATCATGGACGGTATCTCGGGGAGACACCTGCCATGATTAAACTCATTATTACCCCAATTGCCACCGCACCAGGGCAATTAGGGATGAGCCGGGTAGAGTCCCGCAGGACTGTCGCACCTAATGGATGCGGCAATTCTGGGCGGCTGCAGGGTGATATTGTTAGGGTGGTGGGCTCCCCATACAGTGTCGCTCTCCATCCTGACAATACCAGCCTCCAGCCGTGCGGCTTTATCCTGGCTGGTATCAAATATGGGGGGACCGCATTTTTTTATTTTTATTTATTTATTTATTTTAATGCACGATATAGACCCGGCCACCGGCGGCTGGGATTGGTTGCAGTGAGACAGCTGTCACTCAGCTTGGGGACGTGTCTGACTGCAACCAATCATAAGTGCCGGTGGGCAGGGAAAGCACGAGATAACTAATTGACTAATGAAGCGGCAGCCATTTTCTAAAGAGGAAAAGCCCCCGCTTTGTGACAGCTGGGGAGCGAGACGCCCGTGATCGGTGAGTAGGAAAGGGAGAGGGATTGTGCTGGGGACGCAGGACACATGCAGATAGCAACATGTGCACATAGCTGTGAAAAGCCATATTTATAGTGATCGAACCATTGTCAAATGTAACTCGACCTGCCGAACTTTTAGCAAAACCTCGATTTCTAGTTCTATCTAGAACACCCTCAATAAAAATAGCTATCCTAAAATGGCCACAACATAACGAATCCCCTCAGCATGTAAAGGGGAGAGGGTTTCAAAGGCCAGAAGAACACTTTGATAGCCAATTGGTATGCTGACCACTGTAAATCTGCACAAACAGAGCCGCTACCAAGAGAATATGGACCACCACAGTACCACTGGGTCACAAAATTCACTGCTTCAATATATAGAGAAAGTGGAATGGTCTCACCCAGACACGATTCATCCAACTTTTTCTCTAAAGGATCCTCATATCACTCAGGGCGTCCCAATGGTCCTTGCATGGACTACACATATGGTTTCTTTAAAAAAGAAATGAGGTCCTGGTGTCCCCGTTCTCCCGACGCGTTTCCTACATTTAGTATTCGTCAGGGGAGTAAAACGACACACACCAGTCCTAGAATCACATGGACCGGGCGGGACATGCTGCAAACAGAAAAATATATAATCAGAGTACTGATAATAATGGATCACGATATCCAGCAAACCGTTAGGAGAATAGCTGATAAACACTTACCAAGCGGCAGCAGCGGGCCTTCCAAAATGCTGTGCACCGCTCTGCTGCGCCCGCCATTTTTAAAAAGACTTAATCAGCCGCCTGCGTGTGACGCCGCATCCACGCCGCCCCTCTCTTCCGGGACGCTCAGTGGAACGCACGCTTGAGGCGCACCCGTCACTGAATGTGACGTTGCCGGCGCATGCGCAGATAACCAATACCACGGTGGGCATTGAAACATGCGAGCTGTCACGCCTCCTCACCCAGTGTGGGAGGACTTTAACCCATGCACGACAGGCTAACACAGCGCTCAATACAATACACAGTAGGCGCTGCATCGGCTCCAATGACTCAGAGCCGAGAATGTGAGAAGGCAGACAACGCTGCCACTTACATAGATACCAGATATATGGCGAATTATCAGTAGCCTAGAGACCCAAATGAATTCATAGCAAACAGAGGGATAAGAAAAGAAAAGAAAGAAAACAAGAAAGAAAATAAAAGGAATAGTCCAGGATGAGGCAAACGCCAGGTGACCCATTATACTAGGGGTAGTTTGGGAGACTCTTAAGGAGGAGGAGAACACTGGAGAACGGGCCCCATAGGAAAATAGGGAGAAGGATGTGGAATTGGAGAGGTATAAGTGGTAGAAAGAAGAAAGACCCTAATGCTACCACCACCACTAAGTCTAACTAAACAAGGGCTGACCCCTACCTAACAGCAGAGGTCGGCACCCTAAAAAGACGGTGTGTGGCGCCCCTGCTCGTACGACGGCTGGCCCTCCTAGCTAAACACTGACCTTAAACTTACAAAAAGGGTGCGAAGGAAAGGGTTTCATTGAGACCTTTGGGGCTAACCGTCTTCAATCTAAAGATCCATTCAGCCTCACGTTGAAGGATCCTCTTATTCCAATCCCCACCCCGTCTGAGTGGAGGGATCATGTCAATGCCCTGAAAGAAAAGGCAGTCCAAATTTCCACAATGCATGGCGTTAACATGCCGTGCCAGCGGGGTATCATTTTTGAGCCTAAGGTCCCTTAAGTGCTCACCAATCCTTCTCCTAAACTCCCTTTTGGTCTTCCCTATATATTCAAGGCCACACTGACAGGTTGCTTTATATATGACACCCTTGGTACGACAATTAATGAACCAACGAATGTCATATTCTTTCCCTGTCACATTGCTGAGGAACCTTCTGCCAGTTTTTAACACCCTGCAGGCGACACAACCACTACAGCGGAAACAACCTTTGATGTTACTCCTAAGCCATCCACTATCAGCCTTTCTGTTATCCACGAAGTTACTGTGTACAAGTCGATCTTGTAGGGATCTAGCTCTCCTAAACGTAATGCTAGGTCTAGCTGGAATAAAATTCCCTATGTCTCCATCCATCTTAAGAATTGGCCAGTATTTCTCCAGTATCCTCCTCACTGCCCCAGCTCCATTATTAAAGGTGGTGATAAACCGAATCACCTCATTTGCCTCACCCGTCTCTTTAGGTGGGGGGTACAGTAAGGTCGACCTTTCAACCTGGTCCGTCACCCTTCGAGCTTCACTGATAATTCTGCGTGGATATCCTCTTTCATGAAAGCGATTCTCCAGGTCGTCTGACTGTGCGGCACATTTCTCCTCGCTAGAGCAATTCCTTCTGATTCTAGAAAATTGTCCCCGCGGGATGCCCCTTTTTAAAGCCAGGGGGTGTCCACTCTCCCATCTCAGCAATGAATTTGTTGCTGTGGGTTTACGATATGTACTAGTGGCCAGATACCCTCCTGCGATTTTCTCTATCAGAATATCCAAGAAGGGGAGACTAGAAGGATTACCCTCAAAAGTAAAGTGTAGACCTAGATCATTTGGTTTGAGCCTTGCTACAAATGCAGCCAGGTCAGATTCTGAGCCTCTCCACAGTAAAAACACGTCGTCAATGTATCTGCACCACATTAGTATCTTATCAGTGGGCAGAACAGACTCATCTCTGAAAACCACAATCTCCTCCCACCAGCCCAGGAGCAAGTTAGCATACGATGGCGCACAAGGGCTGCCCATCACGGTGCCCCTGAGCTGGTGGTAGAGATGGCTTTCAAAAATGAAGATGTTACGTGTTAGACAGAATTCAAGAATCCTCATCAAAAATGCATTATGCTCATTATACTGACTACCTCTACCATTGAGGAAATGCCGCACAGCCCTCAGACCCACTTCATGCCTGATAGAAGAATAAAGACATTCCACATCGATACTCGCAAGTATGACATCATCCTCAACTGACACGCCCTCACGTTTCTTCAAAACGTCGGTGGTATCCCTTAAATAGGAACTCAAAGAGACCACAAATGGTCGAAGGAGTTTATCTAAATAAATCCCCAGGTTCTGAGTCAAACTCCCAACACCTGACACAATTGGTCTCCCTTTTAACGGATTGGTGCCTTTGTGTACCTTCGGTAAACAATAGAATGTGGGAGTGACCGGGAACCTGGGGAGAAGAAAATCAAACTCCTTCTTATCAATCAGGCCATTGGCCTTAAGCTGGGTTTACACGCTGCAACATCGCAAAGGACATCGCTGTAACGTCACCGGTTTGGTGACGCAATAGCGATCTCCATAAGTCTCTGCTAAGTCTCTGGTGAGCGTTCAACCCGGCAAACCTGGCCAACAACTTACCAGCGATCCGGACCTGCAGAGCGACCTAGCTGGTTGTTCGGGACGTTGATAAGCAGCCTTTTGAAAGGGAAGTTGCTAACAAAGTCGCTGAAAAGGATTCACACACTGAAACTTCATGCTGCACAGCGGGAAACAAAGGACCTAGGAATGGTCCTGAACGACTTGTAGTGATCAGCAACTTCCAGCAACTTCACAGCAGGGGCCAGGTCGCTGATAGGTTTCACACACTGCAACATCGCAAACAACATCGCTATTTCGTCACAAAACCGGTGACGTTACAGCGATGTCGTTTGAGATGTTGCAGTGTGTAAACCCAGCTTTAGCAGTCAAAAGAATGTCCCTGAGTTCCTGGATAAAAGACTCCATCGGGTTATGTAAAAGTTTGCCATAGCTCCCTCCATCTTTCAGAATATCCAAACACATTTTTTTGTAATCCTCGATGTCCATAACGACCACATTTCCACCTTTCTCTGATTTTTTTATAATCAGATCAGGAGATTTTTCCAAGGAGGTCAGACCCACCATTTCTTGCTTAGTAAGGTTAAAATTGCAAGGATGCGCCAGATTTAAACATTCAAATTCCTTGGTGACCAGATTACAAAAAATGTCAATGGAGCCAACATCATTAACCACCTGCGGCATCTTATCACTTTTTAACTTGAGGTCCGTGAAAGGACCCAGGCCGCTGAGATTCGGATCAGGTTCACCGATATTGTACAACAGCCTTACATCTTCCAAGATATCCTCTGAGATACCCAATTCAATACTCTGTTTTTTGTCCTCCCAGATGAAATGTTTCCTCCATTTTAACTTACGGACAAAAAGATTAAGATCTTTTACCCCTTCAAAACTACAGAAATCTGACGTTGGCACAAAAATGAGACCCTTGCTTAAAACGGACATTTCACTAGCTGACAAATCGCGTTTAGATAGATTGATTACTTGGGCGGGGCCAGGGGGGGAGGGGGAGGGCCGGGTTTCTGCCTGTTTCGTAGGGAATAACCTGTTTGCTCTAAAAAACGGCTATTACCCCTACCTCTACCCTTATTCCTTCCCTTACCTCTAGACGCCCCACCACGTCCTTCAAAATCAGAGGCGTCAGTGTCAGTGGATGTACTGTCATGCTCGTTGGGTCTCGGGGGTCTGGAGAGAAAGAAGCTATAGGCCTTGTTGTCTCTAAATTCTTGGAGATCTCTTATATAAAACCTATGTTTCTTCTCCTTAAGGTGATACTGAAACTTCTCTATCGTGTTTTGTAGGACGGTCTCCTTGGCCACAAATTCACCGTCCGCAGAGAACTTCCTAGTAATATCAATCTTCTCCTTCAGTGCCACCTCAAGACCAGCTAGTTTTTTATGTTCCTCGTCTAACAGCAGTTTCATCAATTTTAAGGAGCAATCCGTAACCTCCTTCTCCCACTTAGACGCCAGACCAGAATCCCTATACCTATAGCCAGGTGTAAGTGAAATACGTAGATAGCGGGGTACTATTTTATCCTTTAAATACACCTCCAGTGACTGGACCTCCCACCAAGAGGTGGTCCGTTCTTTATAAGTCCTTGTCAGGTCACTAAAGGCACTATTCAGGGTGGGGGTGTATTTTTTCTGGACAAATTCCTTCTCAGAAAATACCTCCTTTGCTTCAGAAAACCAATTATTGGTATCAATACCTGAGGCCAGAAATCCTGCCATATCAATGCATAAACAAATTTAGCTACTGGTACAGTACCACATCAAAAATTAGGACAGTCAGCCGGGGTACAGAAAGTAAAGAAAGTAAAACTTAACTTTTAATAAATTTTCTTTAAAAGAAGCCGGAAAAGCCAACCTCAATAAAAATAGCTATCCTAAAATGGCCACAACATAACGAATCCCCTCAGCATGTAAAGGGGAGAGGGTTTCAAAGGCCAGAAGAACACTTCGATAGCCAATTGGTATGCTGACCACTGTAAATCTGCACAAACAGAGCCGCTACCAAGAGAATATGGACCACCACAGTACCACTGGGTCACAAAATTTACTGCTTCAATATATAGAGAAAGTGGAATGGTCTCACCCAGACACGATTCATCCAACTTTTTCTCTAAAGGATCCTCATATCACTCAGGGCGTCCCAATGGTCCTTGCATGGACTACACATATGGTCCCTTTAAAAAAGAAATGAGGTCCTGGTGTCCCCGTTCTCCCGACGCGTTTCCTACATTTAGTATTCGTCAGGGGAGTAAAACGACACACACCAGTCCTAGAATCACATGGACCGGGCGGGACATGCTGCAAACAGAAAAATATATAATCAGAGTACTGATAATAATGGATCACGATATCCAGCAAACCGTTAGGAGAATAGCTGATAAAGACTTACCAAGCGGCAGCAGCGGGCCTTCCAAAATGCTGTGCACCGCTCTGCTGCGCCCGCCATTTTTAAAAAGACTTAATCAGCCGCCTGCGTGTGACGCCGCATCCACGCCGCCCCTCTCTTCCAGGACGCTCAGTGGAACGCACGCTTGAGGCGCACCCGTCACTGAATGTGACGTTGCCGGCGCATACGCAGATAACCAATACCACTGTGGGCATTGAAACATGCGAGCCGTCACGCCTCCTCACCCAGTGTGGGAGGACTTTAACCCATGCACGACAGGCTAACACAGCGCTCAATACAATACACAGTAGGCGCTGCATCGGCTCCAATGACTCAGAGCCGAGAATGTGAGAAGGCAGACAACGCTGCCACTCACATAGATACCAGATATATGGCGAATTATCAGGAGCCTAGAGACCCAAATGAATTCATAGCAAACAGAGGGATAAGAAAAGAAAAGAAAACAAGAAAGAAAATAAAAGGAATAGTCCAGGATGAGGCAAACGCCAGGTGACCCATTATACTAGGGGTAGTTTGGGAGACTCTTAAGGAGGGGGAGAACATTGGAGAACGGGCCCCATAGGAAAATAGGGAGAAGGATGTGGAATTGGAGAGGTATAAGCGGTAGAAAGAAGAAAGACCCTAATGCTACCACCACCACTAAGTCTAACTAAACAAGGGCTGACCCCTACCTAACAGCAGAGGTCGGCACCCTAAAAAGACGGTGTGTGGCGCCCCTGCTCGTACGACGGCTGGCCCTCCTAGCTAAACACTGACCTAAGTCAGTTTAGTTAGACTTAGTGGTGGTGGTAGCATTAGGGTCTTTCTTCTTTCTACCGCTTATACCTCTCCAATTCCACATCCTTCTCCCTATTTTCCTATGGGGCCCGTTCTCCAGTGTTCTCCTCCTCCTTAAGAGTCTCCCAAACTACCCCTAGTATAATGGGTCACCTGGCGTTTGCCTCATCCTGGACTATTCCTTTTATTTTCTTTCTTGTTTTCTTTCTTTTCTTTTCTTATCCCTCTGTTTGCTATGAATTCATTTGGGTCTCTAGGCTACTGATAATTCGCCATATATCTGGTATCTATGTAAGTGGCAGCATTTTCTGCCTTCTCACATTCTCGGCTCTGAGTCATTGGAGCCGATGCAGCACCTACTGTGTATTGTATTGAGCGCTGTGTTAGCCTGTCGTGCATGGGTTAAAGTCCTCCCACACTGGGTGAGGAGGCGTGACGGCTCGCATGTTTCAATGCCCACCGTGGTATTGGTTATCTGCGCATGCGCCGGCAACGTCACATTCAGTGACGGGTGCGCCTCAAGCGTGCGTTCCACTGAGCGTCCCGGAAGAGAGGGGCGGCGTGGATGCGGCGTCACACGCAGGCGGCTGATTAAGTCTTTTTAAAAATGGCGGGCGCAGCAGAGCGGTGCACAGCATTTTGGAAGGCCCGCTGCTGCCGCTTGGTAAGTCTTTATCAGCTATTCTCCTAACGGTTTGCTGGATATCGTGATCCATTATTATCAGTACTCTGATTATATATTTTTCTGTTTGCAGCATGTCCCGCCCGGTCCATGTGATTCTAGGACTGGTGTGTGTCGTTTTACTCCCCTGACGAATACTAAATGTAGGAAACGCGTCGGGAGAACGGGGACACCAGGACCTCATTTCTTTTTTAAAGGGACCATATGTGTAGTCCATGCAAGGACCATTGGGACGCCCTGAGTGATATGAGGATCCTTTAGAGAAAAAGTTGGATGAATCGTGTCTGGGTGAGACCATTCCACTTTCTCTATATATTGAAGCAGTGAATTTTGTGACCCAGTGGTACTGTGGTGGTCCATATTCTCTTGGTAGCGGCTCTGTTTGTGCAGATTTACAGTGGTCAGCATACCAATTGGCTATCGAAGTGTTCTTCTGGCCTTTGAAACCCTCTCCCCTTTACATGCTGAGGGGATTCGTTATGTTGTGGCCATTTTAGGATAGCTATTTTTATTGAGGTTGGCTTTTCCGGCTTCTTTTAAGGAAAATTAATTAAAAGTTAAGTTTTACTTTCTTTACTTTCTGTACCCCGGCTGACTGTCCTAATTTTTGATGTGGTAGTGTACCAGTAGCTAAATTTGTTTATGCATTGATATGGCAGGATTTCTGGCCTCAGGTATTGATACCAATAATTGGTTTTCTGAAGCAAAGGAGGTATTTTCTGAGAAGGAATTTGTCCAGGAAAAATACACCCCCACCCTGAATAGTGCCTTTAGTGACCTGACAAGGACTTATAAAGAACGGACCACCTCTTGGTGGGAGGTGTATTTAAAGGATAAAATAGTACCCCGCTATCTACGTATTTCACTTACACCTGGCTATAGGTATAGGGATTCTGGTCTGGCATCTAAGTGGGAGAAGGAGGTTACGGATTGCTCCTTAAAATTGATGAAACTGCTGTTAGACGAGGAACGTAAAAAACTAGCTGGTCTTGAGGTGGCACTGAAGGAGCAGATTGATATTACTAGGAAGTTCTCTGCGGACGGTGAATTTGTGGCCAAGGAGACCGTCCTACAAAACACGATAGAGAAGTTTCAGTATCACCTTAAGGAGAAGAAACATAGGTTTTATATAAGAGATCTCCAAGAATTTAGAGACAACAAGGCCTATAGCTTCTTTCTCTCCAGACCCCCGAGACCCAACGAGCATGACAGTACATCCACTGACACTGACGCCTCTGATTTTGAAGGACGTGGTGGGGCGTCTAGAGGTAAGGGAAGGAATAAGGGTAGAGGTAGGGGTAATAGCCGTTTTTTAGAGCAAACAGGTTATTCCCTACGAAACAGGCAGAAACCCGGCCCTCCCCCTCCCCCCCTGGCCCCGCCCAAGTAATCAATCTATCTAAACGCGATTTGTCAGCTAGTGAAATGTCCGTTTTAAGCAAGGGTCTCATTTTTGTGCCAACGTCAGATTTCTGTAGTTTTGAAGGGGTAAAAGATCTTAATCTTTTTGTCCGTAAGTTAAAATGGAGGAAACATTTCATCAGGGAGGACAAAAAACAGAGTATTGAATTGGGTATCTCAGAGGATATCTTGGAAGATGTAAGGCTGTTGTGCAATATCGGTGAACCTGATCCGAATCTCAGCGGCCTGGGTCCTTTCACGGACCTCAAGTTAAAAAGTGATAAGATGCCGCCGGTGGTTAATGATGTTGGCTCCATTGACATTTTTTGTAATCTGGTCACCAAGGAATTTGAATGTTTAAATCTGGCGCATCCTTGCAATTTTAACCTTACTAAGCAAGAAATGGTGGGTCTGACCTCCTTGGAAAAATCTCCTGATCTGATTATAAAAAAACCAGATAAAGGTGGAAATGTGGTCGTTATGGACATCGAGGATTACAAAAAAATGTGTTTGGATATTCTGAAAGATGGAGGGAGCTATGGCAAACTTTTACATAACCCGATGGAGTCTTTTATCCAGGAACTTAGGGACATTCTTTTGACTGCTAAGGCCAATGACCTGATTGATAAGAAGGAGTTTGATTTTCTTCTCCCCAGGTTCCCGGTCACTCCCACATTCTATTGTTTACCGAAGGTACACAAAGGCACCAATCCGTTAAAAGGGAGACCAATTGTGTCAGGTGTTGGGAGTTTGACTCAGAACCTGGGGATTTATTTAGATAAACTCCTTCGACCATTTGTGGTCTCTTTGAGTTCCTATTTAAGGGATACCACCGACCTTTTGAAGAAACGTGAGGGCGTGTCAGTTGAGGATGATGTCATACTTGCGAGTATCGATGTGGAATGTCTTTATTCTTCTATCAGGCATGAAGTGGGTCTGAGGGCTGTGCGGCATTTCCTCAATGGTAGAGGTAGTCAGTATAATGAGCATAATGCATTTTTGATGAGGATTCTTGAATTCTGTCTAACACGTAACATCTTCATTTTTGAAAGCCATCTCTACCACCAGCTCAGGGGCACCGCGATGGGCAGCCCTTGTGCGCCATCGTATGCTAACTTGCTCCTGGGCTGGTGGGAGGAGATTGTGGTTTTCGGAGATGAGTCTGTTCTGCCCACTGATAAGATACTAATGTGGTGCAGATACATTGACGACGTGTTTTTACTGTGGAGAGGCTCAGAATCTGACCTGGCTGCATTTGTAGCAAGGCTCAACACAAATGATCTAGGTCTACACTTTACTTTTGAGGGTAATCCTTCTAGTCTTCCTTTCTTGGATATTCTGATAGAGAAAATCACAGGAGGGTATCTGGCCACTAGTACATATCGTAAACCCACAGCAACAAATTCATTGCTGAGATGGGAGAGTGGACACCCCCTGGCTTTAAAAAGGGGCATTCCGTGAGGACAATTTTCTAGAATCAGAAGGAATTGCTCTAGCGAGGAGAAATGTGCCGCACAGTCAGACGACCTGGAGAATCGCTTTCATGAAAGAGGATATCCACGCAGAATTATCAGTGAAGCTCGCAGGGTGATGGACCAGGTTGAAAGGTTGACCTTACTGTACCCCCCACCTAAAGAGACGGGTGAGGCAAATGAGGTGATTCGGTTTATCACCACCTTTAATAATGGAGCTGGGGCAGTGAGGAGGATACTGGAGAAATACTGGCCAATTCTTAAGATGGATGGAGACATAGGGAATTTTATTCCAGCTAGACCTAGCATTACGTTTAGGAGAGCTAGATCCCTACAAGATCGACTTGTACACAGTCACTTCATGGATAACAGAAAGGCTGATAGTGAATGGCTTAGGAGTAACATCAAAGGTTGTTTCCGCTGTAGTGGTTGTGTCGCCTGCAGGGTGTTAAAAACTGGCAGAAGGTTCCTCAGCAATGTGACAGGGAAAGAATATGACATTCGTTGGTTCATTAATTGTCGTACCAAGGGTGTCATATATAAAGCAACCTGTCAGTGTGGCCTTGAATATATAGGGAAGACCAAAAGGGAGTTTAGGAGAAGGATTGGTGAGCACTTAAGGGACCTTAGGCTCAAAAATGATACCCCGCTGGCACGGCATGTTAACGCCATGCATTGTGGAAATTTGGACTGCCTTTTTCTTTCAGGGCATTGACATGATCCCTCCACTCAGACGGGGTGGGGATTGGAATAAGAGGATCCTTCAACGTGAGGCTGAATGGATCTTTAAATTGAAGACGGTTAGCCCCCAAGGTCTCAATGAAACCCTTTCCTTCGCACCCTTTTTGTAAGTTTAAGGTCAGTGTTTAGCTAGGAGGGCCAGCCGTCGTACGAGCAGGGGCGCCACACACCGTCTTTTTAGGTTGCCGACCTCTGCTGTTAGGTAGGGGTCAGCCCTTGTTTAGTTAGACTTAGTGGTGGTGGTAGCATTAGGGTCTTTCTTCTTTCCACCGCTTATACCTCTCCAATTCCACATCCTTCTCCCTATTTTCCTATGGGGTCCGTTCTCCAGTGTTCTCCTCCTCCTTAAGAGTCTCCCAAACTACCCCTAGTATAATGGGTCACCTGGCGTTTGCCTCATCCTGGACTATTCCTTTTATTTTCTTTCTTGTTTTCTTTCTTTTCTTTTCTTATCCCTCTGTTTGCTATGAATTCATTTGGGTCTCTAGGCTCCTGATAATTCGCCATATATCTGGTATCTATGTGAGTGGCAGCGTTGTCTGCCTTCTCACATTCTCGGCTCTGAGTCATTGGAGCCGATGCAGCGCCTACTGTGTATTGTATTGAGCGCTGTGTTAGCCTGTCGTGCATGGGTTAAAGTCCTCCCACACTGGGTGAGGAGGCGTGACAGCTCGCATGTTTCAATGCCCACAGTGGTATTGGTTATCTGCGTATGCGCCGGCAACGTCACATTCAGTGACGGGTGCGCCTCAAGCGTGCGTTCCACTGAGCGTCCCGGAAGAGAGGGGCGGCGTGGATGCGGCGTCACACGCAGGCGGCTGATTAAGTCTTTTTAAAAATGGCGGGCGCAGCAGAGCGGTGCACAGCATTTTGGAAGGCCCGCTGCTGCCGCTTGGTAAGTCTTTATCAGCTATTCTCCTAACGGTTTGCTGGATATCGTGATCCATTATTATCAGTACTCTGATTATATATTTTTCTGTTTGCAGCATGTCCCGCCCGGTCCATGTGATTCTAGGACTGGTGTGTGTCGTTTTACTCCCCTGACGAATACTAAATGTAGGAAGCGCGTTGGGAGAACGGGGACACCAGGACCTCATTTCTTTTTTAAAGGGACCATATGTGTAGTCCATGCAAGGACCATTGAGACGCCCTGAGTGATATGAGGATCCTTTAGAGAAAAAGTTGGATGAATCGTGTCTGGGTGAGACCATTCCACTTTCTCTATATATTGAAGCAGTGAATTTTGTGACCCAGTGGTACTGTGGTGGTCCATATTCTCTTGGTAGCGGCTCTGTTTGTGCAGATTTACAGTGGTCAGCATACCAATTGGCTATCGAAGTGTTCTTCTGGCCTTTGAAACCCTCTCCCCTTTATATGCTGAGGGGATTCGTTATGTTGTGGCCATTTTAGGATAGCTATTTTTATTGAGGTTGGCTTTTCCGGCTTCTTTTAAGGAAAATTTATTAAAAGTTAAGTTTTACTTTCTGTACCCCGGCTGACTGTCCAAATTTTTGATGTGGTACTATACCAGTAGCTAAATCTATCTAGAACACCCCCCAAAATCACTCGAACCGCGAACTGTGAACCACGCTCAACTCTAGTCATAACAGACTCACAAAAGTCTTGCATCGCATCACCCAGCACAGCCACACACTTTTCTGACAGGAGTGGGTAGGCAGCATGTGTTTCTATGTATGTGCACACTCATGTTTGGAGAGCGGCAGGCCGTGCCGTGTGATGTCATGCCAGACTCACACTCACACATAAAAGTTCAAATCATCCCCCTTTTTGCCCCATTAAAAATAAAAATAATATTTTTTAAAAAATACCCATATGCGGTATTGCCACATTTAAAATAATTAACACTAAGGCCCTGTGCACACGCTGCAGTTATTATGTGTTTTTTGATGCGCTGTTTAAAATCTACATCAAAATCTGCATGTCTGTCATGAAGCCAGCAAAGTGTATGGGTTTTTTTGATTTGCTGTTCCCACACTACGGTTTATTTCCATCTGGTCTCGGTCTGTTTTTTTATGCAGAAAAAAATCAGCAGCATGACAATATGAGTCTGGTTAAGCAGCATTTTTCACGCATTGACTTCAGTGCCTTGGATTCGGGAGTGGGAGGTTCGAACCAACCCTGATCCTAGGAGACTTCAACATCCCCATGAACAGCCCCTCCTCCCCATCTGCATCACAGTTTCTATCTCTCACCACCTCCCTTGGCCTCTCACAGCTCTCATCCTCTGAGACACATGAAGATGGTAACACCCTTGACCTGGTCTTTTTCCGCCTCTGCTCAATCTCTCACTTTGACAACTCACCTCTTCCCCTCTCTGACCACAACATTCTCTCCTTCAAGCTCACAAACCCTCGTCCACCACAGCACACTCCCACCTATCACACATTCAGAAACCTACAGGCCATTGACTCTCAAACACTTACAGACTCTCTACACTTATGACTATCCCCTATCTCCTCACTTTCCTGTCCTAATCTGGCTGTAAAGCACTACAATGACACACTCAGAAGCACCCTGGACCAAGTAGCACCCCTCACCCTCAGAACCTCCAAACACTGAGTAAAACAACCTTGGCTCACATCACAAACTCGATTTCTCCAGCGATGCTCTAAGAGTGCCGAGCGCCTATGGAGAAAATCCCGCACACCAGAAAACTTCATCCACTACAAGTTCATGTTAAGGACCTACAACTCTTCCCTTCACCTCGCCAAACAGATCTACTTCACCACCCTTATCTCCTCACTAGCCAACAATCCAAAAAAGCTCTTTGACACCTTTCACTCCCTCCTCAGTCCCAAAGCACAGACCCCTATCACAGACTTTCATGCTGATGACATGGCCTCGTATTTCACAGAGAAAATAGAAAACATCCACCAAGAGATCAGCTCCCAGCCACCAAGCTTTGTGAATCCCATCCCTCCCCATATCCCATCCAGCTCACTTTCCACATTTGACCCAGTCACAGAGGAGGAAGTCTCCAGGCTCCTCTCTTCTTCTCATCCTACCACTTGCCCTACTGATCCCTTTCCCTCACACCTACTCCAGTCCCTCTCTCCGGTTGTCACCACTCACCTAACTAAAAACATTTAATCTCTCTCTCTCTTCTGGTATCTTCCCTTCCTCCCTCAAACACTATATCATTACTCCATTATTAAAAAAACCTTCCCTTGATCCATCCTGCACAAGCAACTACAGACCAGTCTCCAATCTCTCCTTCATCTCTAAACTCTTGGAGCGCCTGGTCTACTCTCGTCTCACCCACTACCTTTCCACTCACTGTCTTCTAGATCCTTTACAGTCTGGCTTCCACCCTCTACACTCAACAGAAACTGCCCTTGTCAAAGTGACCAATGACCTATTGACAGCAAAACGTAACGGTGACCACTCTCTGCTTATTCTTCTTGACCTTTCTGCCGCCTTCGACACTTTTGACCACCGTCTCCTTCTCTCTATGCTCCATTCTATCGGCCTAAAGGACACTATGCTTTCCTGGTTCTCTTCCTATCTTTCTGGCCGCTCATTCAGCGTATCATTTGCTGGCTCCACATCTTCTCCTCTTCCTCTCACTGTTGGGGTCCCTCAAGGTTCAGTCCTTGGCCCTCTTCTTTTCTCCCTCTACACTGCCCCAATTGGAATGACCATCAGCAGATTTGGCTTCCAGTACCATCTTTATGCTGATGACACACAGCTATACAACTCATCCCCTGAGCTCACCCCCGCTGTACTACAGAACACAAGTGACTGCCTGACTGCAGTTTGCAACATCATGTCTGCTCTCTATCTGAAACTTAACCTTTCCAAAACTGAACTTCTGCTTTTCCCTCCATCTCCCAACCTTCCTAAACCTGACATCTCCCTCTCTGTGTGTGGCACAACGATAAGTCCTAGGCAGCAGGCCCGCTGTCTGGGTGTTATACTTGACACCGATCTCTCCTTCACCTCCCACATACAATCTCTTGCCCGCGCCTGCACCTCAAGCACATCTCTAGAATCCGCCCCTTTCTCACAATGGAAACGACAAAAACCCTCACCATGTCCCTGATCCACTCTCGCCTTGACTACTGTAACTCTCTATTAATTGGTCTCCCCCTAACTAGACTCTCCCCTCTACAGTCCATCCTTAATGCAGCAGCCAGGGTCACCTATCTGGCTAACTGCTACTCGGATGCCTCTGCTCTTTGCCAGTCATTGCACTGGCTGCCCTTATATCACAGGATCCAATTCAAACTGCTTGTTCTCACCCACAAAGCTCTCCACAGTGCAGCACCCCCCTACATCTCCACCCTCCTCTCTGTCTATCATCCCACCCATTCTCTACGCTCTGCAAATGACTTTTGACTAACATCCACACTAATTCGAACCTCCCACTCCCGAATCCAAGACTTCTTCCGAGCTGCACCAAACCTCTGGAACGCTCTACCCCAAGAAGTTAGGACAAATCACAACTTACTCAGCTTCAGACGCTCCCTAAAAACGCATCTTTTAGGGTGGCCTATCACACTCCCTAGCCAAACTAATTTCATCTAATCCCCCTACAACTTCTCAGAACATAACCCCACGTCAAACACCATGGCACCCAAATGCATCTCAAGGCTCTGGCAAACTGGTCCAGGAAGCCATTATCTATCCCCCATGAGATGGCTGGATTGTCATTGTAAATAAGCACTTGTACCTTGCCCCCTCCCCCGATCTCATTGTAGATTGTAAGCTCTCACGAGCAGGGTTGCCATTTTTCCCTTTAAATATTGTATCTTCTATAATTGTTACTTGTTTGTATATGTTTATGTATATGATATGTATATGTATATGAGCCTCCTGAATTGTAAAGCGCTGCGGAATATGTTGGCGCTATAGAAATAAAGATTATTATTATTATTATTATTATTCAGTGTTGTCATGAAATAATGCTGCTAATCCGCATGTGTATTCACACTGTGATGGTTTGGGTCCAGATTCAGAGCATTATTTTAACCATTCCTGAGTCTCTCTCTGTCTGTCTCTGTCTGTCTCTGTTTGTTTCTGTTTGTTTCTGTCTGTTTCTGTCTGTCTCTGTCTGTTTCTGTCTGTCTCTGTTTGTCTCTATCTGTCTCCCTTCATACTCACCAATCACCAGTGCAGCTGTCACACTGTTTCCACAGTCTCTCATTCTTCTTCCTGACCCGCTCATTAGTATCATTACATATTCACTGCACCTGTTCATTGAGCTCATACATATTCACTGCTTCACCCTCTGTGGTTGGTTTCAATCAGATGCGCCCCCATCCTTAGTGACAGCTGTCTGATTGCAAACAATCACAGCTGCCAGTGGGTGGGTCTATATTGTAAGTAAAATAAATAAATAAGTTAAAAAAAATGGCTTGCAGCCCCCCTAATTTTGATACCCAGTCAAGTTAAAGCCATACATCTGAGGGCTGGTATTTTCAGGCTGGGGAGACCCACGTTATTGGGAGCGCTCCAGCCTAAAAATGTCAGCCAGCAGCTGCCAGGAATTTACGCATCCATTAGATATGATAGTCCCGGGACTTTACGCGGCTCATCCCGATTACCCTGGTGCGGTGGCAGTCAGGGTAATAAGGAGTTAATAGCAGCCCATATCTGCCACTAAGTCCTAGATTAGCCATGGGAAGCGGCTATGAGACACCCCTTCATTAATAATTAGTAAGTGAAAGTAAATAAACATAAACACCCAAAAATCCTTTATTTGAAATAAAAGAAAAAAGCACCCTCTTTCACCACTTTATTAACCCCCAAACACCCCTCCAAGTCCAGTGTAATCCACACGAGGTCCCACGACGCTTTCAGCACTGCTACATGTGACACTCACAGCGAGCAGCCATAGAACATGACCACCCGCTGTCAGCTCCACACAGCAACTGAAGTGAGTCACGCTATCAGTGGTGACGTCACTCAGGTTACCCACGGCCACAGCTGGAGTCCTCCTCCTGTGACAGCAAATCACCAGAGGGACTGAAGTAAGCTGCAGGTGGAGGACTCTCCTGAGTGACATGACTGCTGATGTGGTAATATGAATGGTAGTATTCAAAAGTACAACTCGTCCTGCAAAGAAAACAAGCCCTCATATATCAAAGTGGACAGAAAAAGAAAAAAGTTATAGTTCCAAGAAGAAGGGGTGGAGAAAGCGAAAACGCAAAAATGAAAATTAGACCCGTCATGAATGGGTTAATGTGACGCCCTGGCCTATCAGGTCGTCACAAGGGTGTCATGCAATCTGCCCTTTTGCATGGTACCCGCTCATCCTTGGTTACGGGTCCTGTCCCTTTGGTGTTGCTAAGAACAGGTATACACAAATCCTGAGGAACACTCTGCACCACACTCACCAGACAGCCATTGGGCGGCCTGAGAGAATAGGGCCACCCAGATGGAGGGATTGTAGAAGGAGGGCCAGAAGTATCAAGGAGTAGTCAGAGAGAGTCAGTGAGCCGTGACAGGAAGAGGTCACGCTGCGGAGCTGGGCTCCTGTACAAGTCCCAGGTGCCAGACGTTGGCCTGGCCTGGAAGAAGCTGGAACCCCGGTCGCAGGGGGTAGTGACAGGGGGCACGGTACTGCCACGGAGGGCAGTTTGGCTGCCTTGTGCTACAACTGGGCAAGGACCAGAGCACGACGGGGTAAGCGGACCCTAGGCTGGGAAGCAGCTTTATGCAGCCCAGTAATTCACCAGACGAGGACCGAGTCTTCACGAGCCGTTCTCCACCCACTCCAAAATCGGGGTACTAGCACAACGAGGGGGATAGGACTTCCCAAAACCGTCCAGAAAATCCCAAGCGTGAACACTGAGAGCAAGCTCACTCTGCTAGCCACGCGGGTGAGCAGGACCCGAGTAGTTTCAGGCAAAAGGGATCCACAAAGAGTAAACACAGTGCCAAGGGACAAGACTTCAGACCAACCAGCAATGCCAAAAGGGCACGGACCCAGCGTATTAAAACAAAGGCTACAGGACATTCAAGACTTTGGTTTACCCGTTGTCGGTGTCAGCATCTCTGGACTGTGTGAGTATGTTGGGCCCCTTTACTCCCAACGGGTCCAAGCCTTCCAACACTGAGCCCTGGGACACCTTCCCCCTGCCCACGGAGGGGTTAACATCACAAGTTGCCATCCCATCGCTCCCGGGCGCTCTCTCCCAAACGCAGCAGCGGTGGTGGTATCCCACTCTTACCACGACCCGTGGGTGGCGTCACGAACATTACTCCATTTTTCCACCCCTTCTGTAAATACCTTTTTCCCCTTTTTCATCTCGAGCAGCCACGCGACCCTGCCTCGGGTCCAGAGACCCCTTGAGCCACTGTGGATCTGGATCCGACAAGCCCGTCGGCTACTGCGGGGCGGCACATTAACATAAATCAGTTATTATACACTCAAAAACAATATTATGTTAATATTATAATTCTCTTGTTATCTGCCACAAGGATGTAAGCTGTAGATCATTGGCAATAATACTGTTATATACTGCTCAGAAATCTACAATCCACAGCTGTAACCTCTTCCAGTAGTAAGTTCCTTCGTTTTACTCCTATATTATTCCGCGTGTTTCTCAATGAAATTTTTCAGTAACTTTCATTGTATGCTACTTAAAAGTGTACAATGTGTGCTATTCTCCCTATTGTGATGCTACTAAGATGATTTGTAATTTATTGTGCAAAAGTCTATGCAGAAATGCTTTGCTGAGCTGCTAGGCTGCGCAGATTTAGTTTTTTTTATATTTAGAACAATTTATTTTCCATCCTGTAAAATTTTTGCTGCTTATGGGTTTAACGTGAACAAAGTTTTTTTTACACAACTACATCCGAAAGTCATTATGGTTAGGCTACACAGATGGAAAGTCATGTGCTGTGTTAGCTTATTTCGAAACGTGACAGAACAATAACAATAAAGTCTTCAGTTGTTTTCGGTTTTGCAGTATTAGGAAAGCATTGAGCTTCATGAATCAAGTGTTGTGGCTTATCCATTACTGTCCCAGACCTTATGGCTAAACTGGACCTGCTCACTAAGCAAAAAGCTCACACGCACATTAGATGACAGCTGAACCAGACAATGTTGGTGAGATTGGCAAGCCATCCAATAAGAATGTGGAACCAAAATGGCTGTTGAAATTTAAGCAGTTTAATTGTTGCCTTCTGGGGAGGTAAGCCACTGTCAGAGGAGTCTGGCTAAAGGGGGCTTTACACGCTGCAATATCGGTAACGATATATTGTCGGGGTCACGTCGTTAGTGACGCACATCCTGCACCGTTACCGACATCGCAGCGTGTGACACCAATGAGCGACGAATAACAAGCACAAAAACGTGAAAAAACGTTGTTCATTGACACGTCCCTCATTTCCTTAATATCGCTGCTGCCACAGGTACGATGTTGTTTGTCGTGCCTGCGGCAGCACACATCGCAATGTGTGACACCGTAGGAGCGAGGAACATCTCCTTACCTGCGTCCACTGGCAATGCGGAAGGATGCCCCGCTCATCTCCGCCCCTCTGCTTCTATTGGCCGGCCGCTTAGTGACACTGCAGTGATGTCGCTATGACGCCGAACGCACCTCCCCCTTGAGGGAGGGATTGTTCGGCCGTCACAGCAACGTTGCTGACAAGGTATGTGCATGTGATGCTGCCCTAGCGATAATGTTCGCTACAGCAGCGATCACCACATATCGTGCCACCAACGGGGCGGGTGCTATCGCACACGACATCGCTAGCAATCGCTAGCTTTGTCGCAACGTGTAAAGCACCCTTAAGACTTTCTCCTCAATCTACATGAACAGTCGTCTGTGCTGACTGCTCAGGTGTATGGGAGAGCAGGGAGACATAGCTGTTTGAGGTGTATGTCCATTGGAACAGTCAGAGCAGGAAAGATTGCCCATTTCCTCCAGACTCATAAACAGCTGCTTCAGTCTGCTGTCTGGACATTTTTGGGCTTTGGGCCTTAATAGCTATAAAGACAGTCGACTAACTGTTGAATATTTATGACACATCTGTATTGTGAATCCATTTAAATACTGATGTAAAGTCTAAGCCATACTATTCCTGATCTACATGATTAGAAGAAACTATCTAATACAACTTGAATTGAAAGATGTCATTTCATTTTTGTACAATTGTACAAATTAAAGCCATATCATATCAGATTTAAAAAAGGCTTTCAGACACCTCCCTGCTACAAACTAGAGGCCAAAGAGGAGAAAAAAAAAATTACTAGTAATCCATAGCTTTCTTATTAAAGCATCCATGAACGAGGCCTGGCTTAGTTCTACTCAGGGGAATAGTTTGACATTTAAAAATGGGAAAGAATGATGCAGTTTCTAAAAAAAATAATCAGCCGTAGTTTTTAGATTTTCTTATGACCCCTTAATTTGTTGTCATTTTAAGTCCATAGGATGTTATAAGAGCATAATTCTAAAACGGCATTCATTGCATAGGATTCAATCAATGAACACAATGTATATTTTTAGAACATATAGCCCTTCCAGTGAATTGTTTGTAAGGTACAATCACGTCAAATAGAAAATGTATTAGCTGGTGAGGTGAATTAAGCCACGGCCGTGAAGCTCATATGAAATAGTAGAAGACCATTATTAGAATGATGCGTTTAAAAAAGCCCTTTGTAATAAATCAGTCCTTTAAAAATGAAAGGAACAGAAATTAACTTTGTACGAAGTATGAATTATTGCCTCCTGAATACTGAGCAATTCCCGTCAGGGTCATCCAGCAACAAAGAAGTTAACCTAATGTCATAATGTCGCTTCCACCATTTGGTTCTAAAACATACCCTGTCAGGAACGATTCCTAATGCCATATTACTGCTGAGAAGTTACGCTGGAATCACTAGCATGACCTTGAGCAGACAATAATTCTTTACACGCTCCTGACAACTTTCATTCAACTCTTCCTACCAAGGTTTTTATTATTATCATTATTATTATTATTACTATTATGTTGCTCTCTTTCTCTCTATATATATTTATATATATTATTTCTCTCCCTCTCTCTCTCTCTCTCTCTCTATGTATATATATATATATATATATATATATATATATATATCCAGTGCCTTGCAAAAGTATTCGGCCCTCTTGAATTTTTCAACCTTTTCGCACATTTCAGGCCTCAAACATAAAGATAAGAGATTTTAATTTTATAGTGAAGAATCAATAACAAGTGGGACACAATTGTGAAGGTAAACGATATTTATTGCTTATTTTAAATTTTTGTAAAAAATAAACTGAAAATTGGGGCATGCAATATTATTCAGCCCTTCACTTTCAGTGCAGCAAACTCACTCCAAAAGTTCATTGAGGATCTCTGAATGATCTAATGTTGTCCTAAATAACTGATGATGATAAATATAAGCCACCTGTCTGTAATCAAGTCTCCGTATAAATACACCTGATTTGTGATAGTCGCAGTGTTCTGTTTAAAGCACAGAGAGCATCATGAAGACCAATGAACACAACAGGCAGGTCCATGATACTGTTGTGGAGAAGTTTAAAGCTGGATTTGGTTGCAAAAAGATTTCCAAAACTTTAAACATCCCAAGAAGCACTGCGCAAGCGATCATATTGAAATGGAAGGAGTATCATACCACTGCAAATCTACCAAGACCCGGCCGTCCCTCAAAAATTTCATGTCAAACAAGACGAAGACTGATCAGAGATGCAGCCTAGAGGCCCTGATCACTCTGGATGAACTGCAGAGATCTACAGCTGAGGTGGGAGAGTCTGTCCATAGGACAACAATCAGTCGTACACTGCACAAATCCTGATTTTATGGAAGAGTGGCAAGAAGAAAGCCATTTCTCAAAGATATCCATAAAAAGTGTTGTTTAATGTTTGCCACAAGCCACCTGGGAGACACACCAAACATGTGGAAGAAGGTGCTCTGGTCAAATGAAACCAAAATCGAACTTTTTGGGCACAATGCCAAACAATATGTTTGTCATAAAAGCAACACAGCTCATCACCCTGAACACACCATCCCCACTGTCAAACATGGTAGTGGCAGCATTATTGTTTGGGCCTGTTTTGCTTCAACAGAGACAGGGAAGATGGTTAAAATTGATTGGAAGATGGATGGAGCCAAATACAGGACCATTCTTGAAGAAAACCTGTTGGAGTCTGCAAAAGACCTGAGACTGGGACAGAGATTTGTCTTTCAACAAGATAATGATCCCAAACATAAACCAAAATCTACAATGGAATGGTTCACAAATAAACGTGTCCAGGTGTTAGAATGGCCAAGTCAAAGTCCAGACCTGAATCCAATCGAGAATCTGTGGAAAGAGCTGAAAACTGCTGTTCACAAATGCTCTCCATCCAGCCTCACTCAGCTCGAGCTATTTGCAAAGGAAGAATGGGCAAGAATTTCAGTCTCTCGATGTGCAAAACTGATAGACACATACCTCAAGCGACTTGCAGCTGTAATCGCAGCAAAAGGTGGCACTACAAAGTATTAACTTAAAGGGACCGAATAATATTGCACACCCTAATTTTCAGTTTTTATTTTTTACAACAATTTAAAATAAGCAATAAAAATCATTCACCTTCACAATTGTGTCCCACTTGTTAATTCTTCACCATAAAATGTAAAAATGTTATCTTTATGTTTGAAGCCTGAAATGTGGGAAAAGGTTGAAAAATTCAAGGGGGCCGAATACTTTCGCAAGGCACTGTATATACTGTATATATGATATGTACATTTATTTTAGAATTCCATTGTAAAAAACAAAAGAACATTTGGCAACATTACAGATGTTAACATGTGGGTCAGCACAAATCAAGAAGTAGTAAATTAAATGTTGTGTATAACAAAATAGGAGAACATGGTAATAATTAAACCGTAGCAATGAGCTGAAAAGACTTCTGCCAAAAAATAAATGCTAAAATGTCGATAGGTATAGGGAAAAACAGTCATTCCAAAACACACAAGTAGCTGGCTACATAGCGGCTTCGGAAACGTATCACAGCACATAATAAGCATGCCATTCGTCTTGATTATTTCAATCTTCCTATTTAAAGCTTCATCATGGTGGCAGCTGGTTTAAACAGAGCTGCTCATTTAACAAGGCACTGCAGGAGCCAGACAAGTTAAATAAGTGCCCTTCCATATTACAACAAGCATTTCTCTTGCAGCTCTTCTTGGATCACAGGGCTGGCGGACAATCTGTGGAAATCTGTTCATGAGATAACAGGCCCAAAAGCACAAAATCGGAAAGTGTTTCATGTTCCAGGATATATATAACAAAAGAAATGTACAGTAAAGGGAACTCAAAAATAACCAAATGGATCCCAGAATCATTTATAAGGATTTTTTTGTCATTACTTGCATAATAATTTCCGTTAATTCTAAGAAAAGAACAGTAAAAAATGTTATCATTCTTATGCTATATAGGTAAGGAAAGAAAAAAGGATAATATCCAGCGGAGATATTTACATATGTAATTCCCAGAGAAAAAATGTTTTTTTTAGTGTTTTTCATATTTTTTTTCTTTATTCATAAATTCATTTAAATCTCATAGTGCATATTAAAAGTTGGCAGAGTGGAGTACTATATTAGGATATGTGGTATACGACTACGCGTTTCAGCATTACATACACACCTTCATCATAGACCATGATGAAGGCATGTATGAAACACCGAAAGGATCATAGTCACATAGGGGATGGGTGAGGATATAGTAGGTAAGGGTAGAGCTGGTCGTGCGGCGCTATAGTGGACTGAGGGTTACTGCAGGTTATAGGCTTGTTGAAAGCGGTGGGTCTTCAGGTTCTTTTTGAAGTTTTCAAGCTAGGCAAGAGTCTGATATGTTGTGGCAAAGCATTCCAGAGTATGGGGGATGCACGGGAGAAATCTTGAATGTGATTGTGGGAAGAGGAGATGAGAGGGGAGCAGAGAATGAGATCTTGTGAGGATCGAAGGTTACGTGCAGGTAAGTACCAGGAGACTAGGTCACAGATGCCAGGAGGAGACAGGTTGTGGATGGCTTTGTAGGTAATGGTGAGGGTTTTGAACTGGAGTTGTTGGGCAATAGGAAACCAGAGAGGAGGGGTTGGGGAGTAGTGGGGGAGAGGTGGATTAGTAGGGCAGTATAGTTTAAAATAGATTTTAGGGGTGTGAGACTGTTAGATGGGAGACCAGAGAGCAGAAGGTTGCAATAGTTGAGACGGGAGATAATAAGCGCATGCACTAGGGTTTTTTCAGATTCTTGGAAAAGGAATGTACGAATCCAGGAAATATTTTTGAGTTGGGGGTAGCAGGAGGTGAGGAGGACTTGGATGCAATCCACAGCTAAAAAAAAGGTTTTGAATGCAGCATTTTTACTGCCAAGAGAGCAGATTTTGACTGCAGGAAAAAACGCAACAAGAATGGTACATGTGAACTTAGCCTTTAGGGTGTATCCACACACCATGCATATCCTTATGATGTTAATTTTTATTTTAACTGACAACACATAAACTCAAAGATGTATTGATCCATGTACACGTCCATTTTAAAAACTATGTGTCCATTCCAAGAGGCACAGCAATTCTTAATCTCATCTGATTCACAGATCAGATTTGAGCCCAAGAAAGTATAGGGGATAAATTAAAAACAGATGAAAAATGGAAGCCATCCATTGTACTTCAGTTTTCCATCCATGTTTTTTCTGTTCATTCAGATTTCAGTGTTTTTTTATTTCATAAACAAAAAAAACAGTCTGAGCTTCCCCAGTGATTGGACAGTGTGTCTATTCTTACCATCAGATTTTGGTCAGAATTTCACTATTTTTTTCTAGGATGAAAAAAATATTGATGGAGGTTTATCTAGCTTTTCATATGAAATAGTCCTTGAAAAATGGACAGCACATTGATGGAAACTAAACTGAGAACAAAATTAGTCATGACTTTATGCACATCACTAAGTCCTCAAGTATACACCAACATGTGAACAGCTCCAAAAAGTAAAATAAGTGCTAGTTCTATGAAAACCATGGATAGAACTTGTGTAAGAAAAACTGACATCTCATTGAGTCCTTAAGGCTGCTTTACACACAATGATATTGCTAGTGATCTCGTTAGCGATGTGACACGCCCAGATCGTTGTTACGATTTACCGAGATCACTCATAGGTCGTTTAGTAGCGGTCACACGTACACATCTCACAAACGACGCTACATCATTCAGCGATATATTGTTTGACCAAGGCGGTCGTGTGGATGTTGTTCGTCGTTGGCAGGGTGTCAAACGTAGCAATATGTCTGCTGCGTTCCAAACGACGAAAAATATTTTGAAACTGAACGACGTGTCAACGATCAACGATTTTCACCCTATTTGCGATCGTTCGGAGTCCCACGCAACGACGTCGCTAATGATGACGGAAGTGCGTCACGAAAACCGTGACCCCAATGACATATTGTCAGATAAATCGTAGCATGTAAAGTGGCTTTTATCTGATATTGTCCAAGAAAAAATGAAAACAGACTTCATTTCTTTCAATTTTTCAAAAAGTATGAGAAAAATTGGATGCAACTCAAATGAAAAAGGCATAAACGCAAGTCCCACGTGAAAAAAAATAACAGTCTACTGTATAATGGCTGTAAAAACAGAATCTTATGAGTGAATGTAGCCTTAACTAATTTGATTTAAATCGTAATTTGATTCTTATTTATTTTAATCTAAACTGCAATAAGTTATATTTTTGGCAACAGTAAAAAAAATGGAAATTTTGTTATTTTAAATATTTCCAACATTCCCCAATTATTCTGTGCCTAACTGTACAGATATGTATAGTAGCTATTGTTCAGCTTGCATTCATATGAATGAATTTTTATTCAACAAAGAAGACACTTTTACAATGGCCATTATTTTACAATGACCGAGTGTCAGTCATTTTGAATTCCCACGTGCCTATTTTTTTGTTTCTCTCCAACATCTTCTACTGCAAGGGACCTTTGTACATTAGGTTAGGTTTAGTTGACATTTTGCTGAACAATGTATGCTGCAAATCTAACATGTCATTAGCTAAGCAAATGCGAAAAGAATGACTTTAAATATTAAAATATAATTTTGTCTTAACTGTATTGAAAAGCAATTACAATGTTGCTTTCAATACAGTAGATCCATGACTGGATCCATAAACTTGCAAAGTGCTGTTTTCCTTAAATGGACTCTGTCAGCAGGTTTCTGCTACATAATCTGAATACAGCATGTTGTAAGGGTTAAAACAGAGAATTCAGCGCTGCATCTCTTATATCAAAGTCTGCAGATGTTTACTTGCAATGTTAGTTTAAGCCTCTTAGCTTTATTATTAGTGGGGCTAAGGAGCCCATAGGCTGTAGTACAAATCCGCCCCTTTCTGTGATTATTTCTGTCTATAAAAATGTACACTGAAAGTGTGGTGTGGGTGAGGATAGATTTCCCATCAAAGCTACATGCAAAAAATTAAATCTTGGAAAATGGCAAAAAAGTGTAAAAATGGCTGCACCCAGTAATCTAAGTGATATATTATTGGATTCAGGGCCTCTTTGCCTACATCATGCTGCTCTCAGATGAGTAGGAAAAAACCTGCTGACAAATTCCCCTAAAGTGCTTAAGGGCTTGCATTATCACTGAGTTTTACACCACCTTCTCTGTCATAAGCCATCACTTGACTCTGTAAGGGCCCAGGGACAGAGGACCTCAAATGTTCTATATGTCACAGTTGCTGTTCTGGCACAAGAGTGCAGGGGCCATGTTCCCTAAGTGGTCTACAAGGCCCTAATGTTCCCTGCTATCGACCCCCACACAGTATCCACAGCTGATGGACAGTCCACAGACACGGTCTTGGGGATAACAGTTGCTTTAATACAGCGGGAACAAAGGAAAACAACACGGAATATACTGTATGTTTCAGTCTTTTGTGGGTAGGCAAATACAGTTTGGAGTTGAATGCTGAAGTGCAATTAGGGTTCTGGAGCTTTTAAGAGCACGATTTGTTTCAGATTTAATTCTGGTATGATTTTAGCAGGTTCAGAGTCTCTTGAGCTTAGAGGGTAGATATGATACAGTAATAAGATTGTACAGACCTGGAGTCCTAGGGTTAATTTCACTGCTAGTTCAGACACGTGCAGTACTTGTAAGCAAATGTATAAAGTTGCCCAGCACGCTACGGGGACCGGACAGCTGGTGCGTGGACAATGGCATGCAAGCCACTAATATTGCAGTGGGGTGGGAGACCCTCAAACTTCCCCAATCTGCATGCAGTAGGGTCTGGTATATATTCAGCATGCCCTACTGTCTGAAGAGATGCACAGTGTATATCTGGCCGGTGAGGATTCAGGATAGGAAGCCTTTAGCATATTGGCTGTAGAAATCAGTAAATGGTGAAATTCTAGGCCTCGGGCCTAGCAGGAGTCTTGTGGTGAAGAGAAACTCCACATAATGTCTGCCCTCAGAGGAGACTCAGCCAGAACCAGAACATTCCAGTTCTTTCCAGACAGAGGCTGGAGAATAACTCCACCTATTGAGCCATGTGACCAAGAACTGGCCAATAGGAAAATACCCAATGCACACTTCAGATTCTTACAGTTTTCACCAGTAGATGGTGCTAGAACACAGCAAATGAAAAATGCTTTACTTATAACATATAGCATAATATTACATATAAGTGAATGTACTTAAAGAAACAGACACAATCTGGACCGGGCCACTACACCTCCAGTTCTAGTATGGCTCACACTCATACTGGTTACTAAGGCAGCTGTACAACTCTGTTTCAGGTCAATTTGGGCTACTGCATGAGATCTTTGTCCATATAGCCCTCATGATAACCTGTAGGGCAGGTATGGTTAGCTCAGCTTCATGTCTTATACAGTTATCTGCATGCTTTTCATAAGTGCCTCATAAGTGCACAGAAATATCCCAGAAATGTAATTCTATGTTATAACTATGTTATAACTTCTACAATGTCACCATTCATCTCTGATTCTGATCATCCATCTGTATCATTCACAGGTAGCCTTGACTGTCCATTTAATTTCCTGCATTTATTTTCATCTCCTGTCCTGTGTTCACATCTAAAGCTGTCTCTAATTTTGGTATGCATGTCTGCTCCTTCCCTGCTGTGTAATTAGATAAGCTTTGTCTTCACTTTTGTAAGTTAATTATAATAATAATAATCTTTATTTCTATAGCGCCAACATATTCCACAGCACTTTACAATTCAGGAAGATCATATACAAACAAGTAACAGTAATAGAAGATACAATAATTAGAGCAAAAAAGACAACCCTGCTTGTGAGAGCTTACAATCTACAATGGGGTGTGGGGGGGCAAGGTACAAGTGCTTATTTACAATGACATGACAATCCAGCTATCTCAAAGAAATCAGGGATAGATAAAGGCTGGCTGAACCAGTCAGACAAAACTTCGAGATGATTTTGGGTGCAGCGTTGTTTGACGAGGAGTTATGTTCTGAAAAGTCATGGAGGGACTATGTGAATTTAATTCGGCTAGGAAGTGTTATAGGCCACCCTAAACAGATGTCTAGTTAAGGGGAGACCAGTTAATAGAGAATTGCAGTAGTCAAGGCTGGAGTGGATCAGGGTCACGGTGAGGGTTTTCGTAGTTTTCATGGTGAGAAAGGGGCGTATACAAGAGATGTTCTTGAGGTGCAAGCGACAGGAATAAGCAAGAGATTGTATATAGGGGGTGAAGGAGAGATCAATGTCGAGCATAACACCCAGACAGCGAGCCTGCTGCTTAGGAGTTATCGTGGTGTTGCATATAGAGAGGGAGATGTCAGATTTAGGAAATTTAGAAGATGGAAGGAATATAAGCAGTCAAGGTTTAGAAAGGTTAAATTTCAGATACAGAGCAGACATAATTTTGAAAACTGCAGCCAAACAGTCACTGGTGTTCTGTAGTACAGCGGGGGCGAGGTCAGGGGATGAGGTGTACAGTTGTGTGTCATCAGCATAAAGATCGTAGTGGAAGACAAATCTACAGAAGGTCTGTGCAATTAGGGCAGTGTAGAGGGAGAAAAGAAGAGGGCCAAAGACTGAACCTTGAGGGACCCCAACAGTGAGAGGAAGAGGAGGAGCAAATGATCTGCAGAATGAGTGGCCAGAAAGATAGGAAGAGAACTAGGAGAGCACAGTGTCCTTTAGGCCAATTGAATGGAGCATAGAGAGAAGGAGATCATGGTCAACAGTGTCGAAGGCTGCAGAGAGATCAAGAAGAATAAGCAGAGTAGTCACTATTACGTTTTGCTGTTAGAAGGTCATTGGTGACTTTGACAAATGCAGTTTCTGTCGAGTGTGGGGGGCGGAAGCCAGATTTTAAAGGATCTAGAAGAGAGTGAGTGGAAAGGTAGTCAGTGAGGCGGGAACAGATCAGGTGCTCCTAGAGTTTGGAAATGAAGGGGAGATTAATTCTTCCTATGTGTCTAAGTGTTTGATCTGGCTCCTCCCCTCTGGGTTGCCTGCTGTTCATCTTGTGCACTGAGATGTATTTAAATCTAGAGCAACAGATCTCTGACCGTGGTCTCTGCGTGCTTTTGATAAGTGCACAGATATATCCCAGAAGTGACCACATAGTAATTGCCAACACATCTGTTTGTGTTTCATATGCTAAGTATGAACAGCTCCTGAATTCAGTTTTGCTATATAATATTTGTTCCTTTTATTTGCTTCCAAATGGTTCACATTGACTCCCACTTGTTTTTCTGTTGAGTCGGGATGTCTGTTATCTTGTATAGCAATCCCTGCTGTGGTGTCTCTGTAATTGCTTAATTAATCAACATAGAAAATAGTGTCATACATCCCTACAGATACTACAAAAAAGTATTTTAATTCGACTTAGTGATTACACCTGTGCTGCATATTCCTAAGAGCAATATTTTTGAAGTGTCTCTCCAGTTAATCATGGCCCATGGACAGGGCAGGATACAGAGACGCTGGGCTCGACAATCTCACAAGCATGATTCTGGTTCTGCTTTATTACACAATTCATTTGTCATATCTCTTTGATTCTTATATGTATTAGTTTTTGCCCTCCCTCACCTATACCCCCCTCTTACACATTCTGTGCTTTCTCTCTATATCAGCCCCTCTCTCCTTCCCTCTCCCATGTACAACATTGAGGCCTTACTGACATTTTTCAACCACTCTAAACCATCGACTACCCCCATACAGTGCACAAAACACTCACACAAATCACTGAACCACCTTACTCGCTCTCTTTTTCCTACTCCTCCTAGCCGCTGGTGACATTTCCCACAACCCAGGACACTTGTCCTTTAGTACATATAACGCTCATCCCGCAACACATAGAAACCCTGCCAATCTTATTAATATCCAGTGCTCATCTTCTCCTGTTCCTTTTAATTGCGCACTCTGGAATTCATGGTCAGTGTGAAACAAACTCCTCTACATTCAAGACTTCTTGCTCTCCAACTCCCATAGCTTCTTGCTCTTATGGAAACCTGTATCCAGCATTCTGACACCACCGTTTTAACATCCCTATTGAATCATAGAATCATAGAGTTGGAATGGACCTCCTGGGTCATATAGTCCAACCCCACTGCTCAATGCAGGATTCACTAAATCATCCCAGACAGATGTCCGTCCAACCCCTTTTTAAAGACTTCCATTGAAGGAGAACTCACCACCTCTTGTGGCAGCCTGTTCCACTCGTTAATCACCCTCACTGTCAAAAAGTTTTTTCTAATATCTAATCTGTGTCTCCTCCACATCAGTTTCATCCCATTGCTTCTAGTCTTTCCTTGTGAAAATGAGAATAAAACTGATCCCTCTACAGTGTGACAGCCTTTAAGATATTTGTAGACAGAGCTATTAGGTTTCCTCTCAGTCTTCTCTTTTTCAAGCAATGAGGACTTTCTCTCCCCATCTGACACCCATTTTCTTTCTCTAACCTCCTCCTTCGGCCTTATTCAGCTCACTAACTCTCCTACGCATGAGGATGAGAATAAGCTGGACCTGGACTTCTCTCGCCTATGCACTCTTAAAGACTTTAATAATTTCCCTCTCCTACTCTCTGACCACAACCTTCTCTCCTTTTCTGTCAAAAACTGTCTCTACACCCGGGACACCCCCACTTATCGCCCATACAGAAATCTAAACGCCATCAATACCCAGCTGCTTATGAACAATATGCAGTCAGCCTTGGCTCCCATCTCCTCCCTCTCCTGTGCAGACTCTGCAGTGTCACATTATAATAAGACATTGCGGAGTGCCCCAGATAAAGCTGCACCATCTACATGCAGTAAAAAAAAACACACAGGCAGTGGCAGCCCTGGCAAATGCTTCAAACACACATCCTCCAGTGCTGTTCAAGGTGTGCAGAGTATCTGTGGGGAAAATTACTTTCAGCAGAAAACTTCATTCACTATAAGTTGTGCAATGGTAAGGAAATTTGAACACATGCAATGTTGGTGGCCCTTCAGGTCTGGTGTTGTTTCCTTGTCCTAAAGCATTGGACAAATACTTCATATAGACTGTGTTGTACAACTGCAGGCTTAAAGATTATGAGTGTAGTAGTTGGTCAATGAATAATACCAAGAATCAATTGAAGGGGAGAGAGTTACATTTTGGACTGGAGTAGCAGTGGGATTCATCAGTAATATGATCTAGCTGCCATTTGTCATGCTGCATTTAAGATACCGACTTTTTCATCCTACTACATACATTAGAAAATAGCAAATAAGCCCATCAGCTCAACCTTGATGCAGTTTTGATGCAGTTCTTTGCAGAAGATACAGATTTGGTGCAGGAATTTGGTGTATAACTTCCAGCACCAAACTGCATCTCCTGGCAGAAAGCCACACAAAAAACATGGTTTTGATGCTGTGTTGGTGCGGTTTTCTGCCAAGATATGCACATTTGGTGCAGAAATCTGATGTAGACATTTCTGCACCAAATCTGCATCTCCTTGCAGAAAACTGCATTTTTTTTTTTGCCAGGAGATGCAGATTTCTTGCTGGAATTTAGACACCAAATTCCTGGACCAAATCTGCATCTTCTGGCAAAAAAAAACGCATCAAAATGGGATGCCATTTTTTTTCAAAGAGATGCAGATTTGGTGCAGGTATTTGGTGTATATATTCCAGTGTCGCGGGCGGGGAGGAGGGTGCTTGCACACTACGCTCACCCCTTCTGCTCGGGTCCGGCGGCTGCTGCTCAGTGGTGGCTCGAGCGGTGGGCCGGATCCCGGGGGTTTCCCGAGCGGCACTCCTCGCCCGTGAGTGAAAGGGGATTTGGGGTGTTGGGATAATGTCCGTGACGCCACCCACGGTTGTGGTGACTTGTAGCACCACCGCTGCTCAATACGGGGATCCCGGGGATGGTGATGTGGAGCAGCCAGGTGTTGTGTTGCCCCTCCGTGGGTAGGGGTTGGTGATCCCGGGGCCCGGTGATGGCTTGGGAGGTGCAGGGCCTGGTGGGCACAGGGACGCGGGGGCAGCGCTGTGCCTTGCGGCACTGTGGTACTCACTCAGCCTGAGACGTTGACACAGTTTGTACGGTAAACCAAACGGCTGGTAAGACGGTCCCACGGACGGCTGCACCTGCTTTCCCGGTAGGTGACGGTGATGTCCCTCTTCCTTGCACCTGTGTGTACTGTTGGTTGCGATGGGTCCCCACCGGTAACCCGCTCCCCGGCTTCAAGCTGGGCCGGAGGAGCACTACACTTTGCCCGCAGGCGCTGGCCCTCAGAGACTGGTGCCCTGGCGGTGGCGGTGTCTCTGTTGTACAGGTTGAGCTGTTGCCTTCAATCGGGACTTGGTTATTGGGGGATCTACGTCCCCTTCACTGACGGATTTGGAAAATTTGGCGACTCCTAGCCTTGCCGGGGTCCGAGAGGCCCCTGCCCTGGTGCTGACTGTCCTTCGGAACACTGCTCCAGACCACCGGGCACACAGCCTACTGGGTCCTTCCAGGAACTTCCAAACGGTCCCCCTCCAGACAGTCACCGCCGTTGCTGACCTTGCTGGCCTGTCCTGCACACAGCTGGACCTTCAGGCTTCTCTCTCTCTGTCACCACTCTTGCTTTCCTCCTTTCCTCCTTTTCTTTCCTTCACTTTCACTTAGTTGTTTACTCCTTTCTAGCCCTCAGCTAGACTTCACTCTTGCCCTGCCTGGGCTAATCTCTTCCCGGGCTCTAACTGCCTGGTACTTCCTGCCTCCAGAGCTGTGATCTCCTCGGTGGACGGAGCCAACCGCCTGGCCCATCCCCTGGTGTGAATCATCAGCCTCCGGAGGAAGGCAACAAGGATTTTTGGTTCAGCTTAGGTGTGCCTACCTGGGATGTAGGGTGTGGTGGTGTGTGACCTGTGTCCCCTGGCTTGCCCAGGGCGACACATTCCCCCTTAGCAAAATGCAGACCGTCCGCGGGCTGCCGTCCTACACCGGTTTTATTTTCTGTAAAAGGGATAACAAGGTAATTAAACATATATACATTATTAATAATCTTCCCTTACGGGAGGCACATTTACTTCAACGTTGCAACGGTTTACGGTTACGGTTTCCGCTCTCTCCCACCCAAGTAACCTGGCCCTGATGCTGCCCCTAAAGCCCAGGCAGCACCCCTTGACCCACAGTCCAGCACATGGTACCCGAGCGGGATCTGTCCTTTCCCTCCAGAGGGTAGCCACCGGTTCCTTTGGTGGCTGGGCCCTAGCCTGCTCTGCTCAGGGCCCTCCCTCCAACCTGCCTCTCCGGAGGCGGCCTGCGGAAAACGGTAACGGTAAACAACATATTTACAAGCCACTAACGTCTGTGGTTGCCCTGCAAGTTCACGGGCTTGTCCATGGAAAGTTCTCCATGCAGAACAACTTTTTAACGGTCCCCACGGGGACAACGGTGCCGGCTCCGGCCGGTTGCAAATCACACGGATAATCAGGTGAACTTCGGATCATTTCACTTCTTATCATTCGTCAAACTTTTAAACCTTTCAAACAAACAAGCAGGTGGTCCCAACGGGGACGGTGCTGCGGGCATCCATTGCCCTACTCCGGTTCCTCAAGCGCTGGGGCCACTGCCAAGGGATAGAGGTCTGCGCTCGCTCGGGCCTCCGGGCCCCTCCTGAGTTTAACGTCCAGCGCAAACCACCCTCGCTCCCCAAAGTGCCGGGTATATTGTACAATGTCTCCCGGCATCAGGTTGCGGCCGGGATGTTCTTCGGGCAGGTGGGCATGCACATCCCGCCGGGCTACAAATACCTCGGCCTCCAGGCCCGGCTCGTAGATGAACCCGTAGCCCCGGCGGACATCAAACCGCCTCACCTGTCCCTCGTACAGCGGTCCCCGGACACGGAACGTGGCCTGGCGGAGATTTTCTTTTTCTCGGATAGCTCGAGCCACCAACTCGGCCTTCTTCCGCTTCCTCTCGGCGATCTCCAGGCCCAGCAGTACCGGCTCCCTATCCCAGTACGGCGCTGCCGCCAGCACCGGCGCACGGGTCGGGCCCCGCGGGACATCCTGGACATTGCCCACTGTCAAGAATCTGGGCGGCATGTCCCGCGGTGTCTTGGCCTTGGGCGCTGCCTTGCAGCAACAACCCGGCGCGACCTCAGCCGAGGTGTGGGGGATGGGCCTAGGGGCTTTCCGCTGCTGGGCCTTCGGCTCGGAGCGGGCTATCGGCTCCGGCTCGGGGAACTTTTCCGGGGATGCCTCCGGTTCTACCTTCGGAATCTTCCACAGCAACACCGCCGGTGTGCTGCGGGCTCCGGCTACAGGTTGGCCCGCTTGGGCGGGGACGCTGGGTACTGCTACCGGTTGCGGTGGTAGCAGGCCTAGTGGCGGGGTCACGGCCTCCGGGACGGGTGGCGAGGGAGGCAGCGAAGGGAGAGGGCTTGGACCGGGCCCCGCAGCCGCGATGACCGGCCCTTCCTGGGCATCGGGACGTGGGTCACTTACCCTCCCTTTCTCCGCTTCCTCCTCGCGTCTCCGCACGGTGGCTACAACGTCCGCCATGTCGGCCTCCCACTCCTCCATGAGGAGCTGCATCTTCACCTGCAGCCTTTGATAGAGCTGCGCAGTTCGGATTTCCACCCACGCCGCGGTTGCAGGCGCGGGGGCTACGGTGTCGCGGGACGGCATCCACATGATGGCTTCTTTTTCTTTCCAGGAACGGTATGTTTGCAGAGTCCTGGCGTCCCTGCTTTTATAGCTGCAGCTACATGCGTCCAGCCGCCATCGCGTCCCCCTTAGCTCTTTCCGGCCCCTCCTCTTTCGGGGCGGGGTTTTGGCCTTCGCGCCTCTACTACTCGAGAAGACGCTCGAGCGGGAACTTTTCGCGCCAAAGATGGCGGCTTCTGAAATTTTTCTGCCGGATACCTCCGGCGGTAACAAGGCGCACCTCTACCAAACGGCAGAGCGGTAGGATCCTGTTCACAGCGCCAAGTTGTCGCGGGCGGAGAGGAGGGTGCTTGCACACTACGCTCACCCCTTCTGCTCGGGTCCGGCGGCTGCTGCTCAGTGGTGGCTCGAGCGGTGGGCCGGATCCCGGGGGTTTCTCGAGCGGCACTCCTCGCCCGTGAGTGAAAGGGGATTTGGGGTGTTGGGATAATGTCCGTGACGCCACCCACGGTTGTGGTGATTTGTAGCACCACCGCTGCTCAATACGGGGATCCCGGGGATGGTGATGTGGAGCAGCCAGGTGTTGTGTTGCCCCTCCGTGGGTAGGGGTTGGTGATCCCGGGGCCCGGTGATGGCTTGGGAGGTGCAGGGCCTGGTGGGCGCAGGGGCAGCGCTGTGCTTTGCGGCACTGTGGTACTCACTCAGCCTGAGACGTTGACACAGTTTGTACGGTAAACCAAACGGCTGGTAAGACGGTCCCACGGACGGCTGCACCTGCTTTCCCGGTAGGTGACGGTGATGTCCCTCTTCCTTGCACCTGTGTGTACTGTTGGTTGCGATGGGTCCCCACCGGTAACCCGCTCCCCGGCTTCAAGCTGGGCCAGAGGAGCACTACACTTTGCCCGCAGGCGCTGGCCCTCAGAGACTGGTGCCCTGGCGGTGGCGGTGTCTCTGTTGTACAGGTTGAGCTGTTGCCTTCAATCGGGACTTGGTTGTTGGGGGATCTACGTCCCCTTCACTGACGGATTCGGCAAATTTGGCGACTCCTAGCCTTGCCGGGGTCCAAGAGGCCCCTGCCCTGGTGCTGACTGTCCTTCGGAACACTGCTCCAGACCACCGGGCACACAGCCTACTGGGTCCTTCCAGGAACTTCCAAACGGTCCCCCTCCAGACAGTCACCGCCGTTGCTGACCTTGCTGGCCTGTCCTGCACACAGCTGGACCTTCAGGCTTCTCTCTCTCTGTCACCACTCTTGCTTTCCTCCTTTCCTCCTTTTCTTTCCTTCACTTTCACTTAGTTGTTTACTCCTTTCTAGCCCTCAGCTAGACTTCACTCTTGCCCTGCCTGGGCTAATCTCTTCCCGGGCTCTAACCGCCTGGTACTTCCTGCCTCCAGAGCTGTGATCTCCTCGGTGGGCGGAGCCAACCGCCTGGCCCACCCCCTGGTGTGAATCATCAGCCTCCGGAGGAAGGCAACAAGGATTTTTGGTTCAGCTTAGGTGTGCCTACCTGGGATGTAGGGTGTGGTGGTGTGTGACCTGTGTCCCCTGGCTTGCCCAGGGCGACACACCAGCAACAAATCTGCATCTCCTGGCAAAGAACCTGCCTCATTGAGCTCAATAAGTGCACCTGAGGTGCGGTCACTGAGTTCAATGAGTTCACCTGAGGCGAGTTTATGTATGTTTACATGTTTATG
The DNA here is from genome assembly GCF_048569485.1 of Anomaloglossus baeobatrachus. Classification (NCBI taxonomy): domain Eukaryota; kingdom Metazoa; phylum Chordata; class Amphibia; order Anura; family Aromobatidae; genus Anomaloglossus; species Anomaloglossus baeobatrachus. Next base: position 229,040,592 of record NC_134353.1, on the reverse strand, counting down.
AATGTAGCAGAGCCAGAATCGCAATGGGACATCGTAGTGTGAATAATCTTGGACCTGGATGTTTTGGGAGTTAATAAATTGGAGAAAGAGAGAGGCTTTGTTTTTTTAAATAAACAATTATTTTTTGTGTTTTGTGTTTGTTTCTTTTTACTTACAGTGTTAGTAATAGAGGGTCTCATAGACCCCTAGCCATTACTAAGCCAGGGTTTAATGGTAGCTGTGATTATTGAAAAATGACAGCTGTCATTAACCCCTTATATTACTCTGATTGCCACTACACCATGGTGCTTGAATTGTCGCATCTAATGGATGCGACAATTCTGGGTGGCTGCAAGCTGCTATTTTTATGCTAGGAAGGGCAATAAATATGGGCCTCCGTAGCCTGAAAATACCAGCCCCCAACTGTCAGCTTTATCTTGGCTGAATATCAAAATTGGGGGGGCCACATGTCATTATTTATTTAAATAAGTAAAATAAAAGCTGTATTGGGTTCCTCGTATTTTGATACACAGCCAAGATAATGTGCATGGCTAGGGCTGCAGCCTGTAGCCTTCTGCTTTATCTTCACTGATTATCAGTATATGCAGGACGCTACATCATTTTTTTATTTATTTTTTACACTCCATTAGGGGACCCTGACAGCCTCTTTGAGGGCATCCAATCAGAGACGCTGGCATGCCAGCAGTCTAACTGCAACCAGTCACAGACACTGTCACAGACGCTGGGTGCTGGAAGGAGTGAATATATATTTGATGTAATGAGAGGATCTGGAAGCAGTGTGACTCATTAATATGATCATTATTACCTTCTTTTCTCTTTTATCAAACACTGTATTTTATCACTTTCTTGAACAAAGTTTCTCCATTTTGAATGAAAATTGCTTTTTATGCAAAAAGTAGGGTGAAATCTAGAGATTTTTGAATGCTAAAATGCTCTGGTGCTCGTTATTCGAGTGGAGCAAGTCAGACGCTCTGAAAGGGCTCAACTTGAGTAATGAATATAATGGAAGCCAATGAATGGGCAGTTCGGTTCTGCACCTACATACAGCCAGCCATAAAAAGAGCATTTCTGGTGGAGGTTTTTTGGACACACTACATCCGGAAACATTGTTTTAACCCTCAGTGAGCCATTCAGAGAGTGCAAATGACTCTCACTGTGGTGCCTGTACACATCATGCAGTGAAGCAAGCTTGTACGTTGTGGTTGTTGTTTCATGGACTAAACATCAGAGCACCATTGGGACTCTATGCCACAATGCATTTTAGCTAACTGTGTGTCCTCGGATGCATATCTAGCTGAAGTAAGCATTGAGGTTAGCTGGCCCCCTCCATCCCCAGGCCTTGTCATGGTCACAACCTCTTTGATCACAATCGTTATGCCCCTCTTTGTGGAAGGAGGTCTGAGCTTCCTTCCAACTTGCAGACCCCAGTGGGGTTATGTAATTTAGCGCTAAGAGGTTAAATGCGTTGTCCCCTACTTTACAGCTAGGGTGGTTTAAAGGGAATCTGTCAGCAGGTTTTTGCTATGTAATCTTAGAACAGCTTGAGGTAGGGGATAAAGCACAGAATTCAACTATGTGTAATGTATCAAGCTGTGTCTCCTGCCAAGTTGTCTGACTCTGGCCCTCCTTTTATAAGCAGCTCACTGCCTATAGATATTGTACAGAGCCTAGTGTGACAGAGTTTAGTTTTCTCAGCACTGCTGCATTGCTAAATCTAAAAATTTTGATTGTGTCAGAACCATTGCACCCAGTAAACTTAGTGATACATTGTTGGAATCGTGGTTTCTTTGCCTACATCATGGTGCTCTCAGATAAAGTAGCTAAAAGCTGCTGACAGATTCCCTTTAAGGAAAAAAGATCTACATTCACCTCTTTGACCAGCAGTGACCCTATGCATAACACAAGTAGACTGATGGGGGTGCAGTAACAAGTAGGTGCAGCACCAATCTAATAATTTACCTGTAAAATATGCTGCCATTTCTAAAAGAGACAGTCAACCGTACTGAAATCTGTACTGTACATACTTTGGTTATGAGAAGTGAAAGTGCAATGAACCTCTGCGACAACTAAGAGAAACATCCTTGTGCTGAGTAGTCTCGCCAACTTGTCCCCCCACTGGAAGTCTCCACTATGAGAAAGACTTGGTTTACCTTTTTTTGCACATCGATAGTTTATGTGGGATACTTGTATTGAAGTCCTTTTTCATTTGTTAACAATGGGACCATTTGACAGGTTAAGTGTACAGCAACAAGCACAAAGAAACAAATATCCAGCTCACCCCAAGATGTCCGCACTTCTGGCGGTGTTGAAGCACGAGATCCCGCTGCTGTTTAGCGTCTGAGGCACAGGTGAACAAAGGAATGATCCAGCTTCACGTTTCCATAAAAACACAGCTTTAATGAAAAACTTTTTTAAAATACAAAAAATATTTTTCTTGTAATAAAGATAAGCCACAAAAGTATACTATCTCTGTGTCAGGAAAAATCCAAAGGTTCTTTAAACAGCACACCAGACGCGTTTCGAGCACATAGCTTTTAGACCTTGGTGTAAGGTCTAAGAGCTATGTGCTCGAAACGCATCTGGTGTGCGATTTAAAGAACCTTTGGATTTTTCCTGACACAGAGATGGTATACTTTTGTGGCTTATCTTTATTACAAGAAAAATATTCTTTGTATTTTAAAAAAGTTTTTCATTAAAGCTGTGTTTTTATGGAAACGTGAAGCTGGATCATTCCTTTGTTCACCTGTACAGTAACAAGCACCAACATTACAGGCAGAAAACCATCAACAATATGCAGCGGCGCATGCAGGCATGCTCTTGAATGTAAACAGTGGACATTTTCAACACCTGCTTTAAAACAATAATTTCTCATGAACCAAAGTATGTACATTCCAAATGTCAGTGCGATAGTCTGTTTTAGAAGTTATAGCAATTTTTTCAAGTAAAGTAACGAGTGAATCACCCTGTGGAGCACATGTAGAAAATGAAAAATCCATTGTAAATGTAAAATTACTAAAGCTCTAAATGAGCTCCGTGGTTATTGTCGGCATGTTTCTCATTTTGTGTTCTTAGACTCATAGGGCTTGAGAGTCAAAGTTGGAATAGACGGCTGCTGCTCCGCTATCACAGATGGCTATTTAGTACTGTTGCAAAAATGGTGTTAAAACAGATCCGCTATGATCAGATATGACAATATACTTTACTAGAGAGGTTATTTTGCAAGCGATGTCACTTTTACTGTGAAGCCATGATTTATGAAATTGCACAGATGGTGGCATTACAACGCTACACAGTGAGGGCTCCTTATCTTTAGGCCTGACGCCCATTCATGTCATGTTGTGTTTATTGCTGTCATGAAGCTTTTTGTACATAGCTGGTGAGGTGAACTAGAAGCAAATTTACATCTAGATATCCAAAACAAGTCATTATGTTGACCTACGGCTCTTTACTTATGACAGAACTATCTTTTGAGACAATCAGTTCTATAGTTTGACCTCAGGGCTTACAAACTTAAAATAAACAAAATGGTTCAGGATGAAACAAATCACAGAAAAGAGCAAAAATATTTATATGTATGTAGATATTTGTGCTATATGTTAGTCATATGACTTTTATATGCATGGTTATTATTCTGTGAAGATCACTATTATTCTCAATATTTTATCTATACTATTGCTATATTTTTCTATCCAATTATTTTGCCTCGAAAGAGGAAAAGCTCTTATTTTCATTGCTCAAATGACAGTGATTTGTGACTGTTATAATAGTCATTCCAAGCAGATTGTATAAGGGCATTGTAATACAAATCATACAAAACAGGTGCTGATAATCCCATATACAGGAGAGGAAAATATTAAATTTTTATGATCTAACAAAATGTGCAGACAGCTACCAGAAGAATATCACCAAATTCCCCAGGAATACATACTGGACGGAAATTTCATTCATCAGAATAAATACAGCAATCGGTCATCTTACCACTTTCTGAGAAGGAGAACACCCCATGCTAAACACCGGTGACTCACAGTTTGTGCAATTTTTAGAACATATAGGTAATTTAGTCTATGAGGCATTCACATGTCCATAGTCACAAACAGAGATCCATCTGATTTTTCTGCGTTTTGTAGTTAAAAAAATGGGCTACGTTTAACAATGAAGAAACCACAAGCGTCGTTTGAGCTTTTTCTATTGATTTGTATTTTGAAGTATACAGTGTCTTAAGAGAAGAAGATGCCTTAAAAATGGTCAGCTCACTTCCTTTAGCCACATCTTAAAGGGAAACAGGTTTTTGCTACCTCATCTGACAGCAACATAATGTAGGCAAGGAGATTCTGAATCCAACAGTTCATCACATAGATTACTGGATGCAGCCATTCTGAAACAGGAACAGAGTAATACAGCAAAGCTTCTCCGCCCACACCAGGCTCTCAATAGCGATTGTGCATTTACTGTGATGGGTCAATAACAGCAGGACGTGTGTCGGACTGCTGTGCATGAGAGTCTCCAGTCCTGTAATGGTAATCACAGTGTAAAAAACCCTTTAGTTTAGGTAAGAAATTGCATACAAAGGGATAAGAGAAGCACAGTTGCTTTTTGGGTTTCTTTTTGTTTGTTTTTTAACACTTACAGCATGCTGTCCTCATCATCCATAACAAAATCCTGATGACAGATTCCCTTTAAAGCTCCATCTAGATGGGTGTCTTCTTTTTCCAACTAAATCATCTTTTTCCAACTGCTAACTAAATCTGAATTGTTTGTAAGACAGAGAAGAAAGCAGAGTTGTGGACCTGAGTATAATTAATCACCTTATGATATTAGGGAAAATAAAGTTACTGTGGCCAAAGAACTCTATTTTAGCCTCATTGGTCCACAGGACTTGTTTCCAAAATGCATCAGTCTTGTTTAGATGTTCTTTTGCATAGTTCTGATGCTGAATTTTATGGTGAGGACGCAGGAGAGGTTTTATTCTGATGACTCTTCCATGAAGACCATATTTGTGAAGGTGTCACTGAACAGTATAACTATGTACCACAACTCCAGAGTCTGCTAAATCTTCTTGGAGATCTTTTCCAGTTAATCGGGGATTCTAATTTGGTTCTCTAGCAATCCTAAGAGCAGCTCCCACAGAAATTTTGCTTAGTTTTCCAAGACCTTCACTGTCCCTGTTAACTGCCATTTCTGAATTACATTTTGAATTGAGGAAAGATCAATTTGAAAACACTTTTCTATCTTTTTATAGCCTTTTCCTGATTTGTGGGCCTTCATCATTTTCATTTTCAGAGTGCTAGGCAGCTACTTAGATTAACCCATGGCTGCTGTTTTTTGGCACAAGGTTAGATAAGGATGGGGTTTTATAAAGTTGTGATATTTGCATGGCTCTTCCTAACGATGTTAGTGAACACGCCATAACCCTAACAGGCCAATTAAGGTCTGAAAGAATAATCAAAGCTCTCTGAGCACACAAATCTCCAAGGGTGTCCAAACGTTTGCATTGGTCCACTTTTCTTTTTGTCATTTTAAAATGTAAAAGATGAATATAAATATAAATATATATAGTATGAAATACAAAAGAAATATGTCAGCTTCAACTTTATTTCTTTTAGAGATCATTTCATCTTCAAATTGCTTAACTGTTCACAAACTTTTGCACACCACTGTATTGGCATTGTTTTAATTTGGTCAAGGAACCATTGCTGCAGCCATTTCTCCAAAGAGTCCCAGGAGCCATTATTCTAAGCAATCAAACCAGGCTGCATATTGCTTATGCTTATAGGAACAGCCTGCTTAGCCTAAATGTCCTGACATGGCCTGCAGTGCCTACCATCGAACACTTCTGGGACATCTTTGGTCGGTAATTGCAAAGGAAGTTGCCAGCAACGGATATTGATGACGTGTGTGCCAGGATGCATTTGGCATAGCAGAACATTCCTCATACAACCATGAATATCATCATTGATTGCATTCTAAGGCGTGTAAGTGTCTTTATTTTTGCATGCGACGTTCATACTCAATAATGAATAAATCAAGTTGTTTATATTATTTCATCATTTTCATATCAATAAGATATCTATTGTCATAATACCTTGAACATTCCCTCTTGGTGTTGATATTCCAATGTTGATGATTTTATAAATGATTTGTCATTCTAAAGGGGGCTTTACACGCTACGATATCGTTAATGTTTGGTCGCCGAGGTCAAGTTGTTAGTGACGCAAATCCGGCGTCATTAACGATATCGCAGCATGTAATACTTACCAGCGACCTTAGGCGACCTCAAAAATGGTGAAAATCGTTCACCATGGAGAGAATGTCCCAAAGTCAAATATCGGTAAGGGTTGTTTAGCGTTGTGGTTCATCGCTCATGCGGCAGCACACATCGCTATGTGTGACACCGCATGAGCGAGGAACGTCTCCTTACCTGCCGCCGGCCCCAATGAGGAAGGAAGGAGGTGGGCGGGATGTTATGTCCTGCTCATCTCCGCCCCTCTGCTTTGATTGGCCGGCCGCTTAGTGACGTTGCGGTGACGTCGCTGTGATGCCAAACGTCCCTCCCTCTTGAAGTAGGGATTGTTTGGCAGGCACAGCGACGACGCCGACCAGGTAAGTATGTGTCACGCTGCGTAGCGATAATGTTCGCTACGGCAGCGATCACAAACAATCGCATGCGCGACGGGGGCGGGTACTTACACGGTCGCTATCGCTAGAAATTGCTAGCGATATTGCTACCGTGTAAAGGGTATGTGCACACAATCCGAAGACACTGTTTCCTAGAGACACGAGTGTTGTCCGCAGTTGTCTGTGCCCATGATCAGGGTTCAATGTGCCATGGATTTTCACTTTGTTCTCCCACTGAGAACACTTGTGTCTGCACAAACATAAATTTACATGCTGCCGGATTTCTAAAAATCCCATCTACTGTGCTTGTACTGTAGAATTCTGCATTTTGGAAGCAGCAAAAATACGCTGTGTCCAAAACGCTGCAAACACTGATCGCATGCAGTCACCCTAACACAATTATGCTACATGAGAACACAATACACATGTTTAGGGCTCTTCTCCACTTGCGTTTACAAATTCACAGCGACACTCGGCTACAAATGTGAGTCGAGTGTCCTGCATATGGTCTGCGTACGGTGTGTGTTTTTTTCCTCACATAGCACCCGTATGACATGCGAGCATCATGCGAGTGCTATGTGAGTGTTTATGCATACCACGTCAGACTGGCTACCGGAGGAATCTCCAGTAATACCAGGCCTGCACTGAACTCCGGAGCTGTCACCTGAGCTCCAGAGTTCATCCCAGTCTGTCTGCAACTGTGCTGAACTGAACAACAATCGCCGGGGAATCAATCACTTGGTGCTCGCTGTTCAGGCTGTACTCTGGAGCTCAGGTGACAGCTCCGGAGTACAGTGCATGTATCCGTGGCAGCCCTGGTATTACTGGAGATTCCTCCGGGAGCAAGTCTGATGTGGTATGCAAGTGTCAAGGATCCATGTGACATGCGTATGCCATCTGTATGACATGCACATGCCACCCAGATTGTGATTTTTTTCTCACTCCCATAGGATTGCATGGGGGTGCGAGAGCTGAGACTCGGTGAAATTGCAACATGCTGCGATTTCACTGAGAGCACGAGACGTGCCGTAAAACATTTAGCAAGAGGACACGGCCTCATTGATTAACACTGGTGCGAGTGCGATCCGATTTTCTATCTGATCGCACTCGCACATAGAAATCGCAAGTAGAAAAGAGCCCTTAGAGAAATAACACACTTGTTCACATGAGATAGTGCTAATCAATAAGTCTAGGCTAGAAACTCAACATAAACAACGACAAACAAAGATTCTTGGTTGTGCAAAGAAGGCAACCAGAGCATTATGCCCAATAAAATATTTATTATTCAAATATTAAAACAATCATAAGAATTAATACATATATTCAAATAAATTCTGCAATTCTGCTATTGCTACATAAAAATAGGGGGGGGGGGGACACAGCATCCACAGCCAGTATTTTGGCAAGCAAAGGCATAAATAACACAAACTATGCACTAGCAAAGTGCTTGTGCCTAATCAAATAGTATGCGTACAGCCAGAGTAAGGGGCACTTTGCACACTACGACATCACAGGTGCGATGTCGGTGGGGTCAAATTGAAAGTGACACACATCCGGCGTCGCAGGCGATATCGTAGTGTGTAAAGTATTTTTGATACGATTAACGAGTGCAAAAGCGTCGTAATCGTATCATCGGTGTAGCGGCGGTCATTTCCATGAATTGGGAAGGACCGATGTTACGATGTTGTTCCTCGTTCCTGCGGTAGCACACATCGCTGTGTGTGAAGCCGCAGGAGCGAGGAACATCTCCTACCTGCATCCTGTGGCTCACGCCGGCTATGCGGAAGAACGGAGGTGGGAGGGATGTTTAGGTCCCGCTGATCTCCGCCCCTCTGCTTCTATTGGCCGCCTGCCGTGTGACGTCACTATGACGCCGCATGACCCACCCCCTTAATAACAAGGCGGGTCGCCGGCCAGAGCGACGTTGCAGGGCAGGTGAGTACATGTGTACACCATGATATCGCAGCTGCAACGGGGGCGGGGACTATCGTGCTTGGCATCGCAGCATCGGCTTGCAATGTCGTAGTGTGCAAAGTGCCCCTAAGAGTGATAAAATTGCTGCTTACAGATAACTGTGCTCTGTGCGTCCCCCTCACCCCAACGTATGTTTTGCTCTTCTTCAGGGACATATCTTTGCTTGCCGATATACTGGATGTGGATGCTGTGTTTTTATGCAGCACCAGCTATTTATAGCAGAATTTATTAGAATACATGTATTAATACTGATGATCGTTTTATTCTTTGAATAATAAATACAATTTTTATTGGGCATAATACTCTATTTGGTTGCCTTCTTTACACAACCAGGTATCTTTGTTTGTACATGTTTAGAGAATAATTATTTTTACGGCCTTGAGCAAGTCCTGTAATCTCATGGACACATAGGTTGCAATTAAATGCTAAGCTCTTCATTGTAGTTAATCATCTTTTCTGCATGGCTGTACTATAAGGGAATGTGAACACAAAAGTAGCATAGAGCATTATGGTAATATGAAAAAACAGAAGTCAACTAATAGCACAGGGCACTGCATGAATACAAACAGAAATTAGAAGCAAGGACTGAACAATGTAGACAGGTAGATGAGCAGCAAGAAATACATTCCAGAAGATTTCTCATAATAGAACTAATACAAAAGATAATAAACAAATTGCCAAATCAGATGTTGTGACGCACATATCTATCATTATTGTACCCATTGTTTCCTGTGCGGAAAACAAAATCATTTTATGACTACAAAAGTTCCCTTCATACTAACCTCATTATAACATGGCTTACAAACTACCGCAGGTTTGTGATTATGAGTTAACCTGAGAATGCAGAGAGCACAAGTCTAAACAGAAGGCACAACTAATTCTGGATTATCTGTTTCGTGTAACTGTAACTGATTAATTGAATTGTTTAATGATATGCATATAAATTTCTATTCTTTTAATGGACCCTGTTCGCTGAATCATGCTTGATACTAATAACATCTTTAAGATCTGCTCTGATCAAAGCTTACTGAGAGATCATAAGAGCATGGGCTGGAGATGAGAAGCTCTCCCAGTGATCTTGTGCTGCTAGCATTAATCCTATATTACTTGTATAGAACTGTTATTTGCTTTCCTTTGAGTTAACTGCTACCGCTATTTAACCCCTTAAGGAGCCAGCCACTTTGTACGTTAATGACCGAGCCTCATTTTTCAAATCTGACCACTTTATGAGGTTGTACATGTGCCTGGGGTGGTAGCCATAGACGAGCACTGCCTTTTCTGCGCCAGAAAAATGTTAAGTCCTGAGTGTCTGTGTGTTCTGGTGATGTTGGGCTACCTTGAGGCCGGTCCTGCTACACTTCTCACCAGGTCTGTGGGACTTCCAAATATCGATGACAAACACATTCATAACACTTGGGCACAGAATACAGGAGGCAGCACACTTCATGTTATCTTCTGTATAACACAGAGGCACAATTTTGCCGTTTCTACAGACAGCACTTTACTAAACAGTGTTTTTGTGTCGCCCAGAGTTATGGGGTACTCGGTCCTGGGCGGTGTAAAACTGGGGAATGTCACTTGGTGGCCATTGCCCGATTCCGTGCCCTGGGTGCTTTTTAAAAGGGGTATATTTACAGGGGAATTAAATGAAAGTTTATCACGTGACGCCACTTGCGGTTTGCGGCTATGGGGTTTGAGCCGCCGCTGCACAGTTCTCACTGCTGGGGCTTGTGTTAGTGGCAGCCTGGATGTTAGGCCCTCCGCAAGCAGGATAGGTGAGCTAGATGGGTGTTGAAAGAAGGTAGGCCACACAAGGGGTTGCAGTGTAACTAGTTCCTTTACTCACAGTAAGCTGGAAACTGGTCACCTGAGGCCGGCTGGTCTCAAACACAGGTCCCCTTTGTCCCAGTGCTGGTTTAGTGACCTGGCGGATTCTTTTCCCTGCACCTGTCTTTGGTTGGTGGATCCCAGTGGCTTGGAGAGGCTGGGGGTCCTCTCCTGGTAGTCTCTTAATGGTAATCCATATGACAGTAGCGTGAACCCTGTGAGGTTGGAGTCTCTGGTCCTGTTCCCTGGTTCTCCCGTTGCTACTGAGTCCCAAACGTCAAGGTCAGTGAGGTCCTTGATGGTCCCCTCACTGTGCAGATTTTATCAGTTCTGCCTGGAGCGTCTGCCTGACCTAGGATTCTGTACCCCATTGGTGTGTGGTTCTGGAAGTACTCCACCGTACTCCAATGGCAACCAACTGCCTGGGCCTTCAGGTCACTGTTTCACTCTCGGCAGTCCTTCCTCTTTCACTGTCATAGACTCACTGACTGACTGTCCATTGTCTGCCCATCCCACCTGGTCATCTAGTGGACTGGATTAGCTTCACCACCAGGCAGACATCCATTGGTCCAACCCTAGCCTGGTACCAGTCTATGGGAATTTGGAAAAACAGTGATTAACTGGAGTGTTTGGTTGTTACCGGCACTGGTCTTCTGGGTCCCTGGGTGGTAGGCCCCCTGCATCCAGGTGGGGATGCAGTACCTTGTAGCTCCCTGATGGCTTCAGGGGCTCTACATTTTTGCCAGGCAAGTTAAATTAGAATTCCTTTCCCACAGATCTTCTCCAATTTGCCTGCCAATGTGACTTCTGTCACTAGAACAGGTTCTCTTTAACGATTTCTGTTTCTGTGCTATTTGCTTCACACCACAACATCTTCACTTGAACAAGTCCTTCCTTCTCCAGAATTCTCAACACACTATTCCCAGCATTCACTCTGCTTGCCCCTGTGGTCTATTGCTTGACAAACCTAACCATTCGCCTACATTAATTTTTACACAGATTGCATTACTTTCCTACATAAACATTACTTTACTATATACTATAATACCTTATACATTAGCAACAGTGCTATATCTATGCATTACACCAGACCTGGGCAAGGGGTGGCCCGCGGGCCACATCCGGCCAGCCTACTCTCTGTGACCGGCCCGCCTGGCTCAGGGCGTCCTTGCTGGCCGGTCAGTAATGAGGGCAATCTGACCTGTTGTCCAGAGTTCCAGGCTCCGGGAGACCTGTGGTCAGATCACCCTCATCACACACTGCATGCCGGGCAGGGAGAGATCCTGCAGCGCTGCACAGTGTAGGCAGTGGAATGCAGGAATCTCTCCCCTGTTCCCTGCCAGACACCTTTCTCTGTGACACATGTGCTCCCTGATATCATCAGTACGGCGCGCGTGTGTCATTTGAAAAGTTCCCGCCCGGCAGGAGAAGAAGCAGAAGCAGCCGGGGCCCGTACGGAGAGAAGACGCGGCGGGGGCTCCTAAGAAAACATCATCGGCGCAGCCTGGGCATGTGAAAGAGAAGCAGCTCAGTGGGGGGCTCGTACGGAGGTGCCTGAGGAGAGGACAATAAGAAGAGAGAGGTGAGTGGTTACTAGTAACCTGCGGGGACAATGGGGGGGCGTGGGGGTGGGTAACTGTTGACAAATATTTGGGGTGTAGTGGTGTAGTATATGGGAATGTAGTTTTACAGGTGTGGTATATGGGGGGGTGTAGTGGTGTAGTATATAGTGGTGTAGTTTTATAGGGGTATAGTGGTGTAGTATAATACAGGTCTATATAGGGGTGTAGTATAATACAGGTGTATATAGGGGTGTAGTGGTGTAGTATAATACAGGTGTAGTATATAGGAGTGTAGTATAATACAGGTGTATATAGTGATGTAGTGGTGTAGTATAATACAGGTGTAGTATATAGGGGTGTAGTGATGTAGGTTATCACAGGTGTAGTATATAGTGATGTAGTGGTGCAGTTTATTACAGGTGTAGTATATAGTGATGTAGTATATTACAGGTGTATATAGGGGTGTAGCGATGTAGTATATAGTGGTATAGTATATAGAGGTGTAGTTTATTACAGGTGTAGTGTATAGGGATGTATATTACAGGTGCAGTATGTGGCGGGTGTAGTGATGTAGTATATGGGGATTGTGTTTGTATGTATGTATACAGTGTGTGTATGTGTATATAATATTATATACGCACACAGTGTATATATATGCGTCTGTGTATATAATATATATATATATGTATATAATATATATATATATATATATATATATATATATATATATATAAGATCTAGAACCGAGTTAATTATATTAGTCCGGCCCTCTAAAACCATCCCAATTTCTCAAGCGGCCCCATGGGAAAGTGAATTGCCCATCCCTGCATTACACTAATCCTCATTATACCTACAAACAGTGCCATACATGATACCTAACATTGCTTATTCTACATAGCATTCCTATATATTTTATCTTATGTCCTACATAACAATCTAATACCTTATCACTATCCATGACAGAATTCATTTTACAATACATAGATGCAAATGGTGTCTTCAGGGGGCATGCAACAGTCTGCCTACCTCCTTACAAGGTGATATCTCTGGAACACTACAACACTACAACAGATTTTTATGACATGTAGTGATGGGTGAGCACTAAAATGTTTGGATACCTGTTATTCGAGCCAAGCAATTTCTAATTCTCAGGTGCTCATCTTGAGTAACCAGCAAATGGAAGTTCATGGACAACTCAAGCATTTTTCTGTCAGACCCCACCGGGAGGTCTGAGGGGGGCCTAGAATTCACTGAAATGGATGCAAACACTGCTAAAATCTAGCTCCCTCCCACACTGCCTATTGCGGTGCTGTAGATCCCTCCCATTTTGACCTGTTGTTCTCACCCTGCATGCGACCTGTGGGCACAGAGGCACTGAATAAGAATAAGAATAAGACTCCCTGGTCCAAACGCGTCGGATAATCTGCTATAGTACTTGTGCCTCTGTGCCCACTGGATGAATATCTGTTTTTAATCATTCCAATAAATGCAAGTTTTATTTTTCTACTCTCCATGATGCTGGATCCTTGTTTTTCCTTTAACGTTGTCTTCCACCCGGGCCAGAGCGTTCCGTGCATCAGTGTGGAGTCCAGGAGTGAAGAGGGGTGAGCTGACAACATCCTTTTGTTTATGTATTGGGAAAGTCCTATCCCCCTTGTTGCGCTATTACTCTGATTTTGGAGCGGCTGGAGAACGGATCTTGAAGGCTCCGTCTTCGTCGGGTAAATTGTCAAGACGCTTGAAGCTCCTTCTTGACCTAGGGTTCACGTACCCTGTCATGCCCTGGCCCCTACCCAGTGATGGCACAAGGCTTCTGGCTGTCCTCTTCGACAGTTTGTGCCCCTTGTCGTGATCCCCCTGCAACCGGAGTCCAGCTCCTACTAGGCCCAGACCAATGTCTGCCACCTAGTAAACCAAGGAGCCCAGCTCCTGACCTCCTCTCACTTCCACCTCCAACACTACACTGTCCTCCTCCTAACACTCCTGACCTCCCCTTAACCAACCCCCAAAGTGGGCGACCCTATTCCCTTCAGGTCAGCCACTGGAGTGTCTGGTGGGTGTGGTGCAGAGTGTTCCTAGGATTTTGATTAGCTTGTTCTTGGCAACACCAAAGGTCAGGGACCCGTTACCAAGGAGGAGGTGGATACTGTGCAGAAGGGCAGATTGCACAATACCTTGTAAGGACCTGATAGGCCAGGGCGTCACATATATATTAAAAAAAAAATGAAAAAAAATTAAGATTCTTCTCACCTGTCCTCTGTTCCCTCAGTGTCCTCTTTTATGCTTCTTGCAGCCAGCAGGTCTATGGAACGCTTTACAATCGTGGCCAGTTGACCCTCACAGCCAAGATTAACCGAGATCCACCACCAACCACTCAATGTTTAAAAAGGCCCCTAAACAGTCTCTTTACTTGGTTGACCCTTACAAGTATCATTGCCGAGATCCACCAGACAGCACCCAAATAAAACAGATATAGGCTACAGTACTTCATCCAGCAGAGTGCTCGAAAACCAAAAGTGACAAATGAATAACTTGTTGCGGTTCCCACTGAATTGCTTATTCTGAAGGTGGTGATAATGTCGAAAAATGCCTAGGCTCCTCAGGTGCCAACTCTATGCTTTCAGCAGGGCACCAATTCTTAGGGGTACTTTGCACGTTGCGACATTGCTACTGCAATATCGTCGGGGTCAAATCGAAAGTGAAGTAAATCCGGCACCGGTAACGACATCGCAACGTGAAAAGCCTAGGAGAGAAGATGAACGAGCGTGAAACAGTCAAAAATCGCTGATCAGTGTCACGTCGTTCAGTTTCATAATGTCGGTGCATCCGCAGGTACGATGTTGTTTGTCGTTCCTGCAGCTCCACACATCGCTTTGTGTAAAGCCGCAGGACTGACAAACATCTCCTTACCTGCACCCCCCGTCCACCGGCAATGCGGAAGGGAGAAGGTGGGCGGGATGTTTACGTCCCGCTCATCTCCGCCCCTCCGCTTCTATTGGCCGCCTGCCATGTGACGTCACTGTGACGCCACATGACCCGCCCCCTTAGGAAGGAGGCGGGTCGCAGGCCAGAGCAACGTCACAGGGCAGGTAAGTGCGTGTGAAGCTGCCATAGCGATAATGTTCACTACGGCAGCTATCACAAGATATCGCATGTGCGCCGGGGGCGGGTACTATCGTGCTCGGCATCGCTATCATCGGCTAGTGATGTCGCAGCGTGCAAAGTACCCCTTAGACTACTGGTTTTAATGGTTCCAATTTTCTTCTCCAGTCTAGTTGCTGCATCTAAAAAGCTCATAGTTGGATTTTTGATTGAGCCGGAGGTACATCAGCTAGACTTGCTCCTGCCAGTCCCAGCCGTTTAGATATGAAGCGGCTCATTGATGCTGGTCAGTGTCTATCCTGGGAATGCAAAACATTTATTTTTAAAAAAAACAATATTGTTCAAAGTAGGCAGCTCTCTCTGACTGCAACAGCTATGAATAATGGAATATGACTGTTTCCATTTTTGGGTATGGTGAAAGTATGGCCATGATGAAGAGGGGATTCAGTCACACTTTAGTGATGGAAGTAACCATGCCACCTTGTCGTAGTAGTGGTCAGCCAGCAGGGTGGCAATATTATTATGGGGAGATAAGGTATGCACACCAGTGACTATGTAAGGGGAATACATGAAATAGCAGAAACTGCTGTGTGAATACTGACTTGAAAAATCCAATAGCTATATGTAAGAGTGAAAATGTGAAAAATGGAATCTGCATTACTGCCATGAACATATGAATCAAGAGAAATTTAGCTACTGAATTGATCAATGCAATAGAGCCCCAACACTACGCCAAAGTATTTCTCTACGTTGGGGTCCCTAGCTTGTGTGTGTCCTCTCATGCAGTTAAAAAACTTACCGTGTATGGGAAGCTGAGACCCAGGCTATTTATGCGTATGATATGGATTGGCAATAGGTGTGGTTGGGGAGGGTTCACAAACGAAAAACTACTAACAATAAGGAATAACGTTTGGAACACCATTCTAAGTCTGAACTGGGTGCAAAAACCTAAAAAAACATCACTATGGGGAGATAAGGTATGCACACCAGTGACTATGTAAGGGGAATACATGGAATAGCAGAAACTGCTGTGTGAATACTGACTTGAAAAATCCAATAGCTATATGTAAGAGTGAAAATGTGAAAAATGGAATCTACATTACTGCCATGAACATATGAATCAAGAGAAATTTAGCTACTGAATTGATCAATGCAATAGAGCCCCAACACTACGCCAAAGTATTTCTCTACGTTGGGGTCCCTAGCTTGTGTGTGTCCTCTCATGCAGTTAAAAAACTTACCGTGTATGGGAAGCTGAGACCCAGGCTATTTATGCGTATGATATGGATTGGCAATAGGTGTGGTTGGGGAGGGTTCACAAACGAAAAACTACTAACAATGAGGAATAACGTTTGGAACACCATTCTAAGTCTGAACTGGGTGCAAAAACCTAAAAAAACATCACTATGGGGAGATAAGGTATGCACACCAGTGACTATGAAAGGGGAATACATGAAATAGCAGAAACTGCTGTGTGAATACTGACTTGAAAAATCCAATAGCTATATGTAAGAGTGAAAATGTGAAAAATGGAATCTACATTACTGCCATGAACATATGAATCAAGAGAAATTTAGCTACTGAATTGATCAATGCAATAGAGCCCCAACACTACGCCAAAGTATTTCTCTACGTTGGGGTCCCTAGCTTGTGTGTGTCCTCTCATGCAGTTAAAAAACTTACCGTGTATGGGAAGCTGAGACCCAGGCTATTTATGCGTATGATATGGATTGGCAATAGGTGTGGTTGGGGAGGGTTCACAAACGAAAAACTACTAACAATAAGGAATAACGTTTGGAACACCATTCTAAGTCTGAACTGGGTGCAAAAACCTAAAAAAACATCACTATGGGGAGATAAGGTATGCACACCAGTGACTATGTAAGGGGAATACATGGAATAGCAGAAACTGCTGTGTGAATACTGACTTGAAAAATCCAATAGCTATATGTAAGAGTGAAAATTGGAATCTGCATTACTGCCATGAACAGTTTCTGCTATTTCATGTATTCCCCTTACATAGTCACTGGTGTGCATACCTTATCTCCCCATAGTGATGGTTTTTTTAGGTTTTTGCACCCAGTTCAGACTTAGAATGGTGTTCCAAACGTTATTCCTTATTGTTAGTAGTTTTTCATTTGTGAACCCTCCCCAACCACACCTATTGCCAATCCATATCATACGCATAAATAGCCTGGGTCTCAGCTTCCCATACACGGTAAGTTTTTTAACTGCATGAGAGGACACACACAAGCTAGGGACCCCAACGTAGAGAAATACTTTGGCATAGTGTTGGGGCTCTATTGCATTGATCAATTCAGTAGCTAAATTTCTCTTGATTCATATGTTCATGGCAGTAATGCAGATTCCATTTTTCACATTTTCACTCTTACATATAGCTATTGGATTTTTCAAGTCAGTATTCACACAGCAGTTTCTGCTATTTCATGTATTCCCCTTACATAGTCACTGGTGTGCATACCTTATCTCCCCATAGTGATGTTTTTTTAGGTTTTTGCACCCAGTTCAGACTTAGAATGGTGTTCCAAACGTTATTCCTTATTGTTAGTAGTTTTTCGTTTGTGAACCCTCCCCAACCACACCTATTGCCAATCCATATCATACGCATAAATAGCCTGGGTCTCAGCTTCCCATACACGGTAAGTTTTTTAACTGCATGAGAGGACACACACAAGCTAGGGACCCCAACGTAGAGAAATACTTTGGCGTAGTGTTGGGGCTCTATTGCATTGATCAATTCAGTAGCTAAATTTCTCTTGATTCATATGTTCATGGCAGTAATGCAGATTCCATTTTTCACATTTTCACTCTTACATATAGCTATTGGATTTTTCAAGTCAGTATTCACACAGCAGTTTCTGCTATTTCATGTATTCCCCTTACATAGTCACTGGTGTGCATACCTTATCTCCCCATAGTGATGTTTTTTTAGGTTTTTGCACCCAGTTCAGACTTAGAATGGTGTTCCAAACGTTATTCCTTATTGTTAGCAGGGTGGTAATGTGACGCCCTGGAACCGCCAGGTGGTCACACAGCAAGGCCCCGCACAACACCTTCCCTCACAGGGTTACATACAGCTGACCTGAAACCCTAATCATCCCCCCTCAGGGTAGAATAGGCACACTAGTGGGCGGGACTAGGCAGATGGAGAACGCCCAACTAGGGGTCTGGAGAGCCCGGGGTGGGTAAACAGTCAGTCAAGTTTGTAGTTCAAGGGAGTAGTAGTGGAGGAGTAGTGGGAAGGTGAAGCTCAAGTATTGAGAGCAGAGGCACCGGGGTTGGAGCCCCGGTGCATTGGCTAGGTGGCAGATGGTGGTCCATGTCTGACAGGAGATGGGAAGACGGGAGCCGGAGATCCGAGGTGGACCAGGGCAGGGTTGGAGCTCGCCGGTACCGACACCGGAGAACCGACCCGGAAACTGTGCAGAGAGGGGGTACTTGGACCCTGAAGCCAGGACGGGAACCAACGGCCTAGCTAATTAACCAATTGAGGGCAGGATTACAGTCATGGACAAAAGTTTTGAGAATGACACCAAAATTATATTTTCACATGATCTGTTGCCCTCTGGTTTTTAATTGTGTTTGTCTGATGTTTACATCACATACAGAAATATAATTGCAATCATATTATGAGTACCAAAAGGTTATATTGACAGTTAGAATGAGTTAATGCAGCAAGTCAATATTTGCAGTGTTGACCCTTCTTCTTCAGGACCTCTGCAATTCTCCCTGGCATGCTCTCAATCAACTTCTGGATCAAATCCTGACTGATAGCTGTCAATTCTTGCATAAGCAATGCTTGCATTTTGCCAGAATTTGTTGGTTTTTGTTTTTCCACCCGTCTCTCGATGATTGCCCACAAGTTCTCAATGGGATTAAGATCTGGGGAGTTTCCAGGCCATGGACCCAAAATTTCTATGTTTTGTTCCATTAGCCATTTAGTGATCCCCTTTGCTTTATGGCAAGGTGCTCCATCATGCTGGAAAAGGCATTGTTGGGCGCCAAACTGCTCTTGGACAGTTGGGAGAAGTTGCTCTTGGAGGACATTCTGGTACCATTCTTTATTCATGGCTGTGTTTTTAGGCAAGACTGTGAGTGAGCCGATTCCCTTGGCTGAGAAGCAACCCCACACATGAATCGTTTCAGGATGCTTAACAGTTGGCATGAGACAAGACTGGTGGTAGCGCTCACCTCTTCTTCTCCTAATAAGCTGTTTTCCAGATGTTCCAAACAATCGAAAAGGGGATTCATCGGAGAAAATGACTTTACCCCAGTCCTCAGTAGTCCACTCCCTGTACCTTTTGCAGAATATTAGTTGGTCCCTGATGTTTTGTCTGGAGAGAAGTGGCTTCTTTGCTGCCCTCCTTGAAACCAGGCCTTGCTCAAAGAGTCTCTGCCTCACAGTGCATGCAGAAGCACTTACACCAGCCTGCTGCCATTGCTGAGCTAGCTCGGCACTGCTGGTAGTCCGATCCCGCAGCTGAAACAGTTTTAAGATACGGTCCTGGCGTTTGCTGGTCCTTCTTGGGTGCCCAGGAGCCTTTTTGGCAACAATGGAAGCTCTCTCCTTGAAGTTCTTGATGATGCAATAGATTGTTAACTGAGGTGCAATCTTTGTAGCTGCGATACTCTTCCCTGTTAGGCCATTTTTGTGCAGAGCAATGATGGCTGCACGTGTTTCTTCAGAGATAACCATGGTTAACTGAAGAGAAACAATGATACCAAGCACCATCCTCCTTTTAAAGTGTCCAGTGGTGTCATTCTTACTTAATCATGACTGATTGATCGCCAGCCCTGTCCTCATCAACACCCACACCTGTGTTAATGGAACAATCACTAAAACAATGTTAGCTGCTCCTTTTAAGGCAGGAATGCAATGATGTTGAAATGTGTTTTGGGGGTTAAAGTTCATTTTCTTAGGCAATATTGACTTTGCAAGTAATTGCTGTTAAGCTGATCACTCTTTATGACATTCTGGAGTTTATGCAAATTGCCATTAGAAAAACTTAAGCAGTCGACTTTGTAAAAATGAATATTTGTAGCATTCTCAAAACTTTTGGCCATGACTGTAGAGGTCCTGTCCCAACCAAAGTCCCAAAAGCAGACTACTACCCACAGAGAGGGATCTGGCATCCGCCAGGCCGGGGTAGATCCCACGGGTCAGCAGGCACGGCTCCCAACAGAAGTACCGGGTAGCGGACTCCTGCGTTACACACCGGAAACTCCGCCAGATCACAACACAGTGCAGAGGAAAATGACACAGACCATCAGCCCGGGTGAGGGACCAGAGTAAACCCGGCCGCGGCGGCCGGCCAGCAGCACCTTGGTTAACCACTGGACTTGTTTGATTTATTTATCTGTGAGTAACCTGAGACTCCCTGGTCTGACCAGGCGCGCCGGCCCCTGCCATCACCGTTCCCTGCACCAAGTCACTGGGTCCCGGGGCAACCATCCCTACCCACAGAGGGGTTAACAACCAGCTGCCATTCCATCGCCCCCGGATGTCCCACAACAGCAGCAGTGGTGCCACACTTCACCACACACCGTGGGTGGCGTCACAGACTGACTACGGCAAATCCCGTACAAATACGTCCCCTTTTCTTTGGAGTCTCCGCGTGACCCCCTGGTCCGGAGAATCCCCTGAGCCACATTGCGGATCTGGATCTGAGCAGCCCGGCTGTTACTGACGTAGGGGCGGCACAGCAAGCCATTAATTAGCACAATTAACAGTCAGGAACTTGGCGTTCACTTGGCAGTCACTGCATCAAGGATTTGCTCATGTTAGCCACACTGCACAGAGGCAACAACTAGCTGTCATCAGTTGGAGGTGAATTGCAGTGTAACATTTACAGATTCCCTCCCCTGGAGAAAACCTATTTTAGGCCTGTGCCACACTCACGTGAAAAAAACGTACGTGTGACGATGTCCGTTTTTGTAGTCCGTGTTCCGTTTTTGGAGTCCGTTTTTCCTCTCCGTTTAGTGTCCGTGTGCATTACGTGTGTTTTACGTATGTACGTGTGTGCGTTTTTCTGTGCGTGTAATACGTCAGTGTGTGTTCCGTATGCTTTCCATATCTTGTCCGTTTTTCACATCTTCATCAAATGAAGTTAATGATTATTTGTTGGGAATAATGACACATAGGTGGATTACATTCTGATACATTCTGATAATTATCCCTAATTAATTAACCTGCTGGTCTTTTTACTTGGATATCCAATGTGTTTGGATATATACTACAACCATGCCATTATCCACGGAGGCCTTAGGATTTTTATGTTGGATTTTGTATGGTACCTTGGCCACCTGCAAGTATTTAAACTTGTAGCAAACTTGATTTGAGCCAAACGGACACGGACTGCACGGGGCCTGTGAGGTGGAGGGGCCCGGACGCAGCTGCCTGCTGTGTGTACATTTTCACTTTCTCTTTCATGCCCCCGTGGCGTCACCAAGCAGCTGATTAAGGCCGCTGGGTACCCGCACTGATTCTATAGCTGCAGGCTGGCCGCAATGCAGATGTCGCGGGCGGAGAGGGGTTTTTGGGGAACGCCGCTCGCCTGGGGGAATCTCTGGCGCTCGGGTCCGGTGCTTCTGCTCCTCGGTGGCTTGAGCATGGGGCCGGACCCGGGGCTCGAGCAGCGCCTCCTCGCCCACGAGTGAAAGGGGAAGGTTTGGTGGTGGGATGTTGGTTGTGATGCCACCCACAGGGTTGTGGTAATGGTGAGCACCACCGCTGCTGATGATGGGGGTTCCCGGGAGCAATGGCGGGGAGCAGCTAAGGTGTTGGCCCCTCCGTGGGTAGGGGCAGTTGGTCCCGGGGCCCCGGTTGTGTGAGAGGTTTGGTTGGTTGGATAGGGGCCAGGTGTTGGTTGGTTGGATAGGGGCCAGGTGCAGGTGCCGATGCGGGGAGGCAGCGCGGATGCGGGGCAGCAGTGCAACGCTGTGTCGGATGGCACTGGTGTACTCACTCAGGTAGTCAATGATAGAGTCTCTGGTAAACCAAACGGCTGGATGGACGGGGCCCGCAGTCGGCTGTGGTTTCTTCACCTTTCCCCGGACAGGTTGGTGGCGGCTGTCTTTCCCTGCACCTGTGTGAAGTGTTTGACCCCTATGGATTCCTACGGGTGGTCCGCTCCCCGGCTTGTACGTGTCGGGAGAGCCCGTTTTGCCCACAGGCGCTGGCCTTGGATCTCTGGCCGTTGGTGGGGTCTCTTATCCGGACTGGTTGGGCTTTTGCCTTCTGACGGGACTTGGGTGGGAATGAACCCCTGGGGTCCAGACCGCAATCAGGTAATTTGACCTTTATGCCGGCTTCCGAGCCTAGTCAGGGTCTGAGTACCCTGCCTTGGGGCTTAGCTTCACTCCGATCCCCGGTTCGGTATCGGTGGGCCAACGCCCGACCCCAGTCCTACGGTTCCGCAGATGTCCACTAACTTCTGCAGACGGCCACCACCGTCTGCCGACCTTGCTGATGGTGCCTGGGCTCTGACCCAGACACACACAGTCTCCACTTTACTCCTCACTACCACTCTCCTCAACTCCTGAACTTCACTGAACTGCACTGAACTTGCTACTTTTCCCGCCTCCATGCCTGTGAACTCCTCGGTGGGTGGGGCCAACCACCTGGCTCCGTCCCACCTGGTGTGGACATCAGACCCTGGAGTAGGCAACAAGGGTTTTTGGTTGACGGGTGTTCCCTACCAGGGAAGGGGGTGTGTATGTGTATGATGTTATACTGTGACCCCTGGGGTTCAGGGCGTCACACAGAGATGCAGTCTCACTCACTGCACACTGTGCGCGGCCTGTGCTGAAGAGGAGGGAGTGGCCAGGCAGCTTCCTCTTCCAGTCAGAGAGCAGTGAGAGATGCCAGGAGAAAAACAGCCAATCAGGAGAGGGGGCGAAGCTTCTTCAGTACAGCGCGGGAGAAACAAAGATAAACAGGAATACAGAGTAGAGACTATAGAAAAGAGAGAAGATCAAGCAAAGCATTAAAAACAGTGAGAAGCAGAGAACAGAAGGAATTGAAAGAGAAAGCAGAGGAGATGAGGAGACGCCAGGAGGACTGACAGGAAGTGCAGCAGTGAGGCCGGAGTCACTGAAGATCTCTCACATCACAGGAGCAGGTATTACAATGTACAAATGTCTGCCTGTAACTACAGAAACTGCCCTGTGCTGTGCCATTACACTGTGTGTGTGTGTTTGTGTGTGTGTGTGTGGCTGTGGCGCTGTGGCTGTGTGTGTGGCTGTGTGTGTGGCTGTATGTGTGTGGTTGTGGCTTTGTGTGTGGCTGTGGCTTTGTGTGTGTGTGTGTGGATGTGTATGGCTGTGTGTGGCTGTGTGTGTGTCTGTGTGTGTGGCTGTGTGTGTGGCTGTGGCTTTGTGTGTGTGGGTGTGTGTATGTGTGGCTGTGGCTGCCTGTGGCTGTGTGTGTGGCTGTGGCGCTGTGGCTGTGTGTGTGTGTGTGTGTGTGTGTGTGTATGTGTGGCTGTGTATGTGTGGCTGTGTGTGTGTGGCTGTGTGTGTGTGGCTGTGGCTTTGTGTGGGTGTGTGTGGCTGTGGCTTTGTGTGTGTGGCTGTGTGTGTGTGTGTGTGGCTGTGTGTGGCTGTGTGTGTGGCTGCCTGTGGCTGTGTGTGGCTGTGTGTGTGGCTGTGCGAGTGTGTGTGTGTGTGTGGTTGTGGCTTTGTGTGTGGCTGTGGATTTGTGTGTGGCTGTGTGTGGCTGTGGCTGTGTGTGTGGCTGTGTGTGTGGCTGTGGCTCTGTGTGTGTGGCTGTGGCTGTGTGTGTGTGTGTGTGTCTGTGTGTGTGGCTGTGGCTGTGTGTGTTATATATGTACTTTGTAGAGTTTTACTGTATTTCCTAATGCTATAATGGGTCATAATTGTTACCATTAAATGTGGGAGACAGATGTGAAAATGTATATTGTGTGTGGTGAGGGGCACAAAGAAGGACATCCCTACTTTATGACAAGTTCACATATTGCAGATTTTTTGGGGGGATTTGCGGTGTGAATCCACTGGTCTTGGTGCAGTGGGCTCTTCTCAGTAACAGGACGGTGATTATATTCAGACTCTATGTGGTGATATTTGGCCATGGAGTGGCGGCATTATTGCAATGTATTATTGGCCTTGGTATGGTGGGTGTTGTTCAGTAACACTGTGTAGTACGTATTATTTCTAACTATAACCTGCCCGCAGTAACGCGTATGTCACCCTCAGTAACGTGTGCCGGCCCCCAGTAGCATGTATGATGATTATTATGTTATTATTTTGTTGTAATTTTTTTTTTTTTTATTGGGAGGGGGGGGCCCATTTAGACTTTTGCTATTGGGCCCCATGATTTCTATGTACGCCCCTGCATGTCAGCGCTTTTTTTAAACGGACACACGTATGCAGGGAACGTACACACGCTCCGTGCAAAAATACTGACGTGCGGCTTTTAACATGAAAATAAATGATTCAACGTAAGCACGTATCTCCGGTACATGCAAAAAATGGCAAACACGCACCGGAGGCACGGATGTGTGACGGAGGCCTTAAAAAGGTCCCTAAACAGCCTGTTTACCCTTTTGACCCTCACAGCCAAAATTGCCTGAAATCCAACACTCTTGCATAGTGCTGTAATACAGATGGTTTTCAGGGCTCCACAACACTGTGCCTGCTGGAGCGCAGTAACAGGTTTGTGACAAATTAAGCCCGTAATACCTGATGCACAGTGACTACTCATGTTTTGCTTTTTTTTAAACTGAAGCCACAGACCAGGCTGCAAACTGGCAACAAGTACAATTTTATTAAAAACATAAGGCCACAGACCCTGGTGAGAAGTGGAGACAGCTTTTGTTTCCTAAAAAATCAAGGCCACTGACCCTGGTAAGAAGTGGTGAGAGGTAGTTTTTTTTTAAAAAAAAAAAGAAAAAATTAAGGCAACAGACCCAGTTGCACACTGGCGAAAAGCAGAATTTTATTAAAAACTAAGGCCACAGACCCTGGTGAAGAGTGGCAAAAGGTAGTTTTTTTTAAAAAAAATGAAGGCCACAGAACCAGCTGAACAATGGTGACAGATAGGATTGTGTGGCAAAATTAAGTGGACAGATCCTGGTGCACATTGGTTCCAGCTTCAATTAAAAAACCCCCATAAACATACATTAACAGACCTGGATAGACAGGTAGAGATGAGCGATGTCCGAGTTTCAAGGTTCGCCAACTTCATGTTCGAGTGATTTTGGGGGGTGTTCGAGACGTTCAACGAACTCGAGCCTTCTGCTAAAAGTTCGGCAGTTTGAGTTACATTTGAGAACAGTTCGATCACCAAAAGAGTGGCTTTTTACAGCTACAGTGTGCAGGGAGTCATCGCAGGCAGCCTGTGGTAAGATGGTAACCAAGGAAAAAATCGGGTATCTAAGCAAAGCGCTTTGCATAGTGACCCGATGTTTATCCTGGCTACGTGTGCAAAAATCCCCAAAAGCCACACAGAAGCACCTCCGTGTGACTTCCGTCGGATGCCGCTGCAGTCTGTGTTCCGCTCCAGCCCCAGCCCCGCGGCTGCCCGCTCAGCAGTGTCTGCAGTTGACGGCACTGTAATGTGTCCGCAGCTGCCCACACTGCAGTGACAGCAGCCGCGGGGATGACAAGCGCTGCCGTCAGGAGGTTAGTGAAGTTCATTACCTGCGATGATGAAGTCCTGCCCTCCCGACGTCAGCGCTGTCACTGTCCTCCATGGCCACCGCTTGTCACATCTTCTCTCGCTGCTGACCTGAGCGGTCACAGGCACCCGCGATACTTGGTTGTGAAGGTGGCGGTCATTGAACTCAGTGAAAGCGCTGCTGTCAGGAGTGCAGTGATCACTGCAGGTAATGTACCTCGCTATCCTCCTGACAGCAGCACTTGCCATGCCCTGCAGTGACCTTGGCTGACCTATTGATGTTAGCTCTGGTCACTGCATTGCTGTCCCAGCCAATATGGAACATTCTGTTCTTCATTGACTGGGACATTGACTATGGCAAGGATGATCATGGGAACCCCTTGGATTACACCAGACCTGGATTTGTTTTTCTTTCTAATAAATTGGTGAAAGAGGGATTGTTTTAGGGAGTGTTTTTTCAAATAAAAATGTTTGTTGTCTATTTTTTTTTTTTTATTACTGACTGGGTTGGTGATGTCGGGTATCTGATAGATGCCTGACATCATGAACCCCAGGGCTTGATGCCAGGTGACATTACACATCTGGTATTAACCCCATATATTACCCCGTTTGCTACTGCACCAGGGCTGGAGCCAAGCACCAGGATTGGCGCATCTAATGGAAATAGCCACTTCTGGGGAGGCTGCGGCCTGCTATGTTTAGGCTGGGAAGAGTCCAATAACCATGGACCTCCCTAGTCTGAGAATATCAGACCCCAGCTGTCCACTTTACCTTGGCTGGTGATCCAATTTTGGGAGGACCCCCACGTGTTTTTTTTTTATTATTTATTTAATTTAAAATACCAGCGTGGGGTGCCCTCAGTTTTGGGTTACCAGCCAAGGTGAACCTGCCAGCTGTGGTCTGCAGGCTGCAGCCATCTGCTTTACCCTAGCTGGCTATCAAAAATAGGGGGAACCCCACGTCACTTTTTTTTTAAATTTATTTATTTTTTTAGCTAAATACAAGGCTAAGCACCCCTTAGTGCTACATGAAAGATACCAAAGGGTGCAAAATTACAAAATGTAGGAGAGTGGGATATTATGTGTCTTTCTGCCATTATAATGACAGAAAAGACTGATATGAAGTGTACAAGCACAGGAAAATCACCAGACCACTCTACACTGTGAAAAGCAGTAGAAAATGGCACTGAAGTGAACATGTGACCGCCTCATGTAGGTTGAAGCTATGGATCCTGGGTAAATTTATGTATTTTCCCTCCTTCAGTTTTTTTGCAGTACGCAAAAAAATAGAAGGCACACGGATGACAAATGGACGACATACAGACTGTATACGGAAAGGAAACGGATGCCACGCGGATGCACCCGTGAAAAAAATGGACCGTTTTTTGCCGACCGCAAAAACGGATCGGTCGTGTGGATGTAGCCTTATTCTGATCTGGCGTTTATAAACAGCAGGCAGAAATAAGTGAATAGCGCCCCCCAGCATCAGAAAATCTCCGGGGTTTCAGGGGGTAGCTGAGACCCTGGAGATCATGATTTAGGCCAGTTTTTCCGGTCCCCGCTCACGTGATCACCAGTATACACTGTATACCGATGATCACGTTACAGTAAATGACAGCGCCGGTAAAAAATTATTTAGCTCCCATCTGGCATGAACAAACATGTCAGATGGGAGATAAATCTCCTCCCCGGTCCCCCCGGTCCCCTGGTGTCGCCAAAGTGCCCCCCCTTGACCCCCTCCCGGAAATCCAAGATGGCCACGCGCACAATAGCGCGCCGGCCGCATTCATTCTACTCCTCTGATTTCTGTCGCATGTGCCATGACACATGCGACAGAAAACTCCTCCCCAGGCCCTGCCAGGTCACCCCCTATAACCCCACCGGTGTTCCCCTGTGCAGCGTTGATCCACCGTGGCCCCCTCCTTCACAATAGATGCTGCCGCATGCACAGAGCGGCTGTCAGCTCAGCTTCCTGTGTTCAGACACAGTGAGTGGCGGTAATCATGCATCTGTAAGCTACTGCAATGCCCTGCTCATGAGGTAAGGAACATAGTTGATCGGGAGAGCTATACTACATTTCCAAATGGAGGTATTTGATTTTATAGTTGCCCTGCTGAACGACTACCAAACATGACAGTCCGTTATACGCCACAAGAAAACACATCTAAATAGCGAGCTCTGTTGTTTAGTATTCATTCAGCAGGATAACTGTACTTAAAGAGGTATTCCATCTCCAAGATCCCATCCCCAATATATAGCAGGTGGAATAGCAATAATATCAGCAAATACCAATATTTGGAAATGTAGAATAGTTCTCCTGATTAGGCATGCTCTTACCTCATGAGCAGGGCATTGCAGCTTTGGTAACAACAGGTACGACATGGACTTTGCTGCTCTGGACCCAGGGAGAGTGAGTGCAGATTCATTGCACCCACACTCCTCACATGGAGGGTCTGCACGTCTAGAAAATGGGGAATATGTTCCCTGAGCGTGTCCTCCCATATTCTAGATGGTCCAAAGTCATCGTGGGACCCCCCCCTATCTTTTTTTCCTTACAATAAATTGGTGAAAGAGGGAATGTTTTGTGGAGTGTTTTTTCAAATACTTTTTTTGTCTATTTTTTTTGTTAGTACTGACAGTTTGTGATGTCGGGTATCTGATAGACGCCATGACATCACAAACTGCTGGGCTTGATGTCAGGTGACCTTACATCTAGTATCAACCCCATTTATTACCCCGTTTGCCACTGCACCAGGACACGGGATGAGCTAGGTTGAAGCGCCAGAATTGGCGCAGCTATTGGCTGCGCCACTTCTGGGGTGCCTGTGGCCTGCTATTTTTAGGCTGTGAAGGGCCAATAACTTTGGACCTTCCCACCCTGAGAATACCAGACCACAGCTGTCCGCTTTACCTTGCCTGGTGATCCAATTTGGGGGGGACCCTACCTTTTTTTTGTATTTATTATTATTTATAAAATAATTATAAAAAAGAGCCTGGGGTGACCTCCACATTGGATCACCAACCACGGTAAAGCTGCCAGCTGTGGTTTTCAGGCTATAGCCGTCTGCTTTACCCTAGCTGGCTATCAAAAATGGGGGGATCCCACACCATTTTTTTTTTAAAACTATTTTTTTAAATAAAAAAAGTTAATGGGCTTCCCTGTATTTTGATTGCCAGCCAAGGTAACGCCAGGCAGATGGGGGTGGAATACAGGGAAGCACATTTTTTTTTTCAGTTATTTAAATAAATAATTAAAAAAATATATATGGGCTCCCGCTGCATTTTTTGTATTGGTAGCTAAGGGTAATCCAAGCAGCTACTGCCTGCTAACCCCCACTGCTTTGTGTTACCTTCACTGGCAATGGAAAATTTAGGGAAGCATTTTTTATTTTTTTTGCCAAAAAACTAAAAAAAAAAAATGACTTGAGCTTCACCATATTTTTGTATGCTAGCCAGGTACAGCAGGCACCTACAGGCTGTCCCCAACCCCCAGCTGCCTATTTGTACCCGGCTGGGAACTATAAATATAGGGAAGCCCTTTTTTTAATTATTTCATGAATTTCATGAAATAATTAAAAAAAAAAACGACGTGGGCTTCGCCCCATTTTTGTGTCCAGCCAGGTACAACTAGGCAGCTGTGGATTGGAATCTGCAGCACAGGTTAGCCCGAGCTTTCTGGGCCCCTCTGCTGCGAATTGCAGTCCGCAGCCGCCCCAGAAAATGGCGCCTTCATAGAAGCGCCATCATTTGCCGCTGTATCCAACTCTTCCAGCTGCCCTGAAGCCGGGTGGCTTGCTGGGTAATAATGAGTTAATACTAAATTTGTTTTACTAGCTAGTATTAAGCCAGAGATTCTTAATGTCAGGCGAGTTTAATCCAGTCATTAAGAATCTCCAATAATTTAAAAAAAAAAGACACCACACAGAGAAAAAATACTTTAATAGAAATAAATACACAGACACACTTAGAGACTCCATGTTTATTACTCCCTCGCATCCCTCCACAATACTGGTCTTCTGTCTTCTTTGTCTTTCAACCCATGCAGCTCTGCTACATCAGACAGCGCTGCATGGGAGGAAGACGCTGCTGCTCCCCGTGCAGTCTATTCACACAGTGAGTAAGCAGAGTCTGCAGGCTGTAAGCGGTGACGTCACCGCTGGCAGGCGGGTTACCATAGCAACGTTGCTCCAATCACATGATTCCCGGTGCCGCAATTTACCGGCTGTGGCAGCCAGTCCTTGCATGTGGCTGACTCTGTAAAGTGGATTCTATATTCACCCACCCATCAATGAACCACCCAGGTCAACCCATTATAGTATCAAGACAATAAGTAAACAGCCCGTGCAGATTCGCCTGCAACCCGCTGATGAAGCTTTGGCGACACGCGCGTCCGGGTTGAAGGATATTTGCCTACCCACCTCTGAACCACCACTGTCTGGCTCTCCATTTTCACACCATGGGTAAGTCCACAAACTGTTGTTATCTGATGTGACTATTTGATAACATGGTGTGTCTTCATTATAGCTACACGGGCTGTTTACTTATTGTCTTGATACTAGGATGGGTTGACCTGGGTGGTTCATTGATGGGTGAGTAAATATAGAATCCACTTACCTCATATTTGCATGTATGTAAAATGAATTTTACCTTTTTTTGGTTATTATTTAATAAAATTTG
The DNA here is from genome assembly GCF_048569485.1 of Anomaloglossus baeobatrachus. Lineage (NCBI taxonomy): Eukaryota > Metazoa > Chordata > Amphibia > Anura > Aromobatidae > Anomaloglossus > Anomaloglossus baeobatrachus. Next base: position 229,010,179 of record NC_134353.1, on the reverse strand, counting down.
ATTTTTATAATCTGAATCAGTCTCCTATACGTGTTTTACACGAGTTTTTGAGTTAAATTATGGAGTATATTCTATGACATCCGTTTATTGGGGTATGATATTTAATCCACTAGGATGAGATTACATTATGGTATTTTCCCCTATCTGTCTATGCTATATATTTTAATGTTTATTAACTGTATGTGTACATGTATAATGTGTTTTAATGTGTTTGTGTTTGCCTCCCATTGTTTTCAATGGGGTTCGAGAATTTCGTCGACCGGTTCGTCGAACCGAACTCGAACGGAGCCTCCGTTCGACGAACCGAACCCGAGCCTTCAGAGGTTCGCTCATCTCTATAGTCAAGGGGAATGCTTTTCGGGTTTTTAAATTAATTTTCAATTTTTCTCAGTTTTATCTTTGGTTAAACTTTATTTACTTGAAGCTCTAATCCAACAAAAACAGAAAAAAGGAACTCAAAGGAGGAGTAGGAGGAGAAAGAGGAGTAGGGTCAGGTGGACATGGTGGTGTCGGTCAAAGAGGAGTTAGCCCTTTTTTAAAAATTATTTTTTTGGGGGGAGGTTCATTTTTGGGAGGTTAGTATTTGTTTTTAAAAATGTGTGTGTTTTTTTGGGGGGGTGGAGAATTTTTTTATAAATTCTGATTTCTTTTTGATATTTTAATTTTGAGAGGAGGTATTTATAACATTTTTTTTCTTTAGCTTTTCTTCCCTTTGTTTATGAACATAGCTTCTACAACTTTAATCAAGCTGTAATCCACAACAAAACAAAAAAAAGGAACCCGCAGGGGAAGATGGAGGTCAAAGCGGAGTAGGCTCAGGTTGACATGGCCATGTCGGTGGAAGAGGAGGTGGAGGGAAAGACAGCAAATCACTTATTTATTGGGTTTTCAATGTGAGATTATTTCCAGGGGTTACTTTATTTTTGGACTCTCCAAAACACTAGGCATAGCAAATAGAGTATAGCAATGTCTGTTTGCGGGTGGTCTAGTTGTGTACTTGGCCAAAGGTATGGACAAGTCTGGTGTAATCCACAACTTATTTTTTTTAATTAAAATCAGCTTGTCCACATCAGCTGAGGACAGGTAGATGTGCCTGTCTATGATGACTCCCTCTGTTGTGATGAACATACATTCAGACAGTACACTTGTGGCATGGGAGTCTATCACCTCCAAATCGTATTGTGCAAGCTCAGGCCATGTATTAACCCCTTAATGACCCATGACGTACTGGGTACGTCATGGATCGTGTGCCGTTAATCCCCGCCCCCTGCCGTGGGCATGCGGCGGCGATCCACGCACATATCAACTGTTTTCAACAGCTGACATGTGTGCCTGCTAGCCGCGGGTGGAATCGCTTCCACCCGCAGCCATTAACCCCTTACATTTCGCTGCCAAATTCTGGCAGTGATATGTATATGGGCGCCGCCATGACAGTTACTTACCCCGCCCCCACCGGAAGTCACGTGACATGATCACGTGACTTTCGGTGGTTGCCATCGTAGCACAGGGTCTTGTGATGATGCCTGCAGCTACGAAGTTTCACTTTCGTTTTCACCCGGCTCGGAGCAGGGTGAAACAGAAAGTGACTGAATCTGCTGTTTACATCTGTATAGCTGTAATCAGCAGATAGATAAGAGCGATCGGATTGCTGATCGCTATAGCCTCCTAGGGGGACTAGTAAAATAAAAAAAAAGTTTAAAAAAAAGTTTTAAAAAATAAAAAAAAATAAAAAATCCTAAAAGTTCAAATCACCCCCCTTTCACCCCATTGAAAATTAAAGGGTTAAAAAAATAAAAAAATATACACATATTTGGTATCGCCGCATTCAGAAATGCCCAATCTATCAAAATATAAAATCAATTAATCTGATCAGTAAATGGCGTAGCGGCAAAAAAATTCCAAACGCCAAAATTACGTTTTTTGGTCGCCGCAAATTTTGCACAAAATGCAATAATAGGCGATCAAAACGTAGCATCTGCGCAAAAATGGTACCATTAGAAACGTCAGGTCGAGATGCAAAAAATAAGCAGTCACTGAGTCTCAGATCCCAAAAATTAGAACGCTACGGGTTTTGGAAAATGGCGCAAAACATGCGCCACTTTTTTTGTACAAGCTTGTGAATTTTTTTAACTCCTTAGATACAAGTAAACCTATACATGTTTGGTGTCTACAAACTCGCACTGACCTCAGGCATCACATAGGTACATCAGTTTTACCATATAGTGAACACAGTGAATAAAATATCCCAAAAACTATTGTACGATCACACTTTTTTTGCAATTTTTCCGCACTTGGAATTTTTTTTTGCTGTTTTCCAGTACACTATATGGTAAAACGTATGGTTTCATTTAAAAGTACAACTTGTCCCGCAAAAAACAAGCCCTTATATGGCAAGATTGATGGAAAAATAAAAAAGTTACGGCTCTCGGAAGAAGGGGAGCAAAAAACAAAAATGCAAAAATGGAAAGTGCCCGGGGTCTGAAGGGGTTAAATTTTTACACCCAGAAATTAAATGGTGCAGAACTATCATCTAGCACTGCGATACGTGTGGACATGTATGTTTCCAATATGTTTGCTAAGTAATGACTCTTGGAAATGCACACCATAGCAGATAGTGTTGCTGGATGCTTTGGAGGGTTGCAAATGAATTGTTGCCACTTGCTGCCATAATGACCCTCTCTCCCAAGGTGTAGCCCATGAGACCACTGCACTGTTCACTTCCTCCTCCTACCCCACCTTGTTGGTCCATTGTGCCCCCGATGTCTGGTGAGAATGCCAGCGTACAGCGTTACACAGCTTGGCCTTATATTTGCACATTTTTTTTTTCCACTCCAGTGGCGAAACTATTAATGCTACGTTGTCTTTGTAGCATTGATTCAGTAGGATCACCAACCATTAATGACCCCTAGTCAGACTTCTTGTATCCCAAGGATCATTACTCTGGTAGAACAACATGTGTTGGCTCATGTGTGCCAGGCTTCCCAGATGTGTTGACTGGCTCCTCTGCACCCTCCTAGCCATGCTGCAGTGATGCCCCTGCCCTTACTCCCCTACCACCCTGCTGGGCAGATGGTTCCTCCTCATCTGAAACTGTCTCCTGGCTGGAAAGTTGGGGGCATGGCCTCTTTCAGCCCAGAAACCCTGCACGGTGTGAGATTTGTCCCCCAAGGCAGATGAGTTTAAGAATGGCCTGTTGTTTTTTACCCCTGGCTGTGCTGAAATTGGAGGCAGCATTTCAAGTGCAAAAGCATTTTGGAAAAGCTGTCATTCAGGGCCAGGACTCATGGGTGGCCATGGGGGTATTTCCTCATTCTGTTGAGGGTTTGGGTGATGAAGAACTGCAGACTTCAACGGTATGGTGTGGATATAGTAGATGATGCTGGTGGTGGTTATGTTGGTGGTGTTGGTGGTGATCCTGTTGCTGCCACTTTATTTGCTTGCAAAGAGGAAAGTGGCCCTGGTGATCATGAGCAGATGCAAGATGCCAACACCGCAGCTGAAAAGGCCAACATGATAGCAAAAAAGGGAGCAGGAACAGCCAGAGTTCATTCCTGATTTCTCAGGAAACTACTCAACAGCACCTCGGGCTTGGAAATCAGATGACGCATCATTCAGGTGGTGCTCAAGTTGAGAACATGGTCCCTGTAGGAGCTGCAGGAGTTAACTCCCTGTGTACCGGCACCGCTATTTACCGGTTCTTGCAGGAGCCAGTGAATAGCGGCGATGGGACTGGAGATCACCGTTATTATAGTAACCTGCTCGTTAGGTTACTATGGCAACGGTGGCAGCGGTGAAATTACCGCTTACCAACCCGCAATCTCTGCTCACTCATTGAGTGATTAGACAGCACGGGGAGCAGACGTTCAGAAAAGCCGACCAGCTTTTTACCGCCCAGCTGGTTTAAACGATCAGTTGATGCTATCATAAGCCTAGTTGTACCTGGCTGTACACAAAAATTTGGCAAAGCTTCTGTGTTTTTTTTTTTTAAATTATTTTGTGAAGTTCATGAAATAATTAAAAAAAGGGCTTTCCTAATGAGCAGGTTACTATAGCAATGGTGATATCCGATCACCTGATTACCGGCTCCGCTATTCACCGGCTCCTGCAGGAGCCACAGGAGTTAACCATTCCTACTAAAGATAAAAAAACACAACACTTAGAAAAATATTTTTATTAGAAATAAAACACAAAACAATAGTGACTCCATCTTTACTGAACTGACAACCCCCCCTCCCCCCTCCGTCGTAGTCCTGGGACGAGGGTCCCGCGATGTCCAGATCCAATATCATCTGATCGGTTTGCCGGATATGTCAGGTTCAAAGACCTGAATCAGATGACAAATCAGCTGATTGTTTAAAAGCCATTTAAACAATCAGTTGATGCATCAGTAGAAAAAATAAACTATACTCACGTCTCTGCAGACTCACAGGACACATCCGATCGGCTCCAGGACCCGCCGGTAAGCAGCTGATGCTGTCACCTGACAGCATCATCTGATCATTTAAACTGACTGGGTGGTAAAAAGCCGGCTGGCTTTTATGAACAATCAGCTGATTCATCATCTGATTGTTTAAAAGCCGGACAGCTTTTTACCGCTGGACTTAAACAGTCAGATGATGCTCTCAGGTGACAGCATCAGCTGATTACCGGAAGGACATGTCCCGGGAGTCTGCAGAGAGGTGAGTATGGTTTTTTTTTTCTACTGTTCACTTTTGTTTTACCATAGCAGCGAATGTACAGGCAGAGAGAAGCTGCCGCACATACGCTACTAAGCAAAAGTGCATGTCACACGAAAGGAGGAACACAGGATTCTTCCTTCCCCTAATACTCAGACAACATTGTACACAGCAGTGACCTGGGAGTTATAAATGCTTACAGGGGACTTCCCCATGTTGTTCCCATGTCATTTGAGCACAGTTCTTATACTTTTGTGACATTTTTAGGCTTTCTGCAGACCGCCAATGGTGCCGCCGGCCGGAAAAATTGCTTGAGTTTTCCATAGGCTAAGCTCCCGAGTATTTCAATATGCTTGATCCGAGCATCAAGCACCCAAGCATTTTACTGCTCTCTCATCCCTACTTACAAACCATCACTCTATTCTCATCAGCACATTCCTGGAAGAATGCCAGGGAGCTCTTTTGAGCTGGCTTTGCGGGGAGGTTTTCACTGCCGAGACTGGCGGTAGTAGCTGACTTACTGGCTATACGCCTTCCACAAGACTTTTGTCGTGCTGCTGGTTCGTCTGCCTGAAAACCTCCTCTTCATCGGAACTGCACACGTCACTATTAGAGTTGAGCGCGGTTCGAGGTTCGAGGTTCTCCAGTTCTAGGCTCGAGTGATTTTGGGGCCTGTTCTAGATCGAACTAGAACTCGAGCTTTTTGCAAAAGCTCGATAGTTCTAGAAACGTTCGAGAACGGTTCTAGCAGCAAAAAAACAGCTAATTCCTAGCTGGCTTTCCGCTGTAATAGTGTAAGTCACTCTGTGACTCACACTATTATGACATTTCAGTGTATAGTGTGCGTGAACAGCGCCTTCAGATCACTCCTGTTTGTATAATGGCGATCGCCATTTTTTTTTTTTCCTTGTCTTCCTTCCCTAAGCGCGCGCGTGTAGTGGGGAGGGCCATTATGTCAGCCAATCCCAGACACATACACAGCTAAGTGGACTTTTAGCCAGAGAAGCAACGGCATGTGTGATAGGATGTCCATGTCACATGTCCCTGCATTATAAAAACGAGTATCTGGCCGTCCGGACGCCATTATCTCTTCTGCGTCCTTGGTGTCAGACATCACTGGCGCAGCTCCGTCCTTTGTCCTATCGCCGATACTGCTGTATGCGCTCCATACACAGCGCTGGACAGCATAGGGATAGCACTTTCCATCAGTCCTTTTAAGGGCTCGTACGGGCAGGGTCAGAGCCATAGGTGACAGGTCCTGAAAACAGAGACAGCGTCTGTGTAGCTAAGGTCAGGGATTTCATCGCTGCATTTACCCATTAGGAGGGAATAGAAAGGCAGGCTTCCATTCCTTTACCCAGAGTCCCACAATCCTGGCACTGTACCCTCCTGTCCTCTGCACACTCCAACTCATTATAACTAAGCCATTATACTAGCAAACACTCAGTGTACCTAGTGGCATCCTAAACGTGGCTATTGGACTTTGCTATAGTCCCACTAGTGCAAAGATATTTGCAGCACCTCTGCCTGCATTGCACACTCCAACTCATTATAACTAAGCCATTATACTAGCAAACACTCAGTGTACCTAGTGGCATCCTAAACGTGGCTATTGGACTTTGCTATAGTCCCACTAGTGCAAAGATATTTGCAGCACCTCTGCCTGCATTGCACACTCCAACTCATTATAACTAAGCCATTATACTAGCAAACACTCAGTGTACCTAGTGGCATCCTAAACGTGGCTATTGGACTTTGCTATAGTCCCACTAGTGCAAAGATATTTGCAGCACCTCTGCCTGCATTGCACACTCCAACTCATTATAACTAAGCCATTATACTAGCAAACACTCAGTGTACCTAGTGGCATCCTAAACGTGGCTATTGGACTTTTGTCTAGTCACACTAGTGCAAAGACATTTGCAGCACCTCTACCTGCATTGCACACTCCAACTCATTATAACTAAGCCATTATACTAGCAAACACTCAGTGTACCTAGTGGCATCCTAAACGTGGCTATTGGACTTTGCTATAGTCCCACTAGTGCAAAGATATTTGCAGCACCTCTGCCTGCATTGCACACTCCAACTCATTATAACTAAGCCATTATACTAGCAAACACTCAGTGTACCTAGTGGCATCCTAAACGTGGCTATTGGACTTTTGTCTAGTCACACTAGTGCAAAGACATTTGCAGCACCTCTACCTGCATTGCACACTCCAACTCATTATAACTAAGCCATTATACTAGCAAACACTCAGTGTACCTAGTGGCATCCTAAACGTGGCAATTGGACTTTTGTCTAGTCACACTAGTGCAAAGACATTTGCAGCACCTCAACCTGCATTGCACACTCCAACTCATTATAACTAAGCCATTATACTAGCAAACACTCAGTGTACCTAGTGGCATCCTAAACGTGGCTATTGGACTTTTGTCTAGTCACACTAGTGCAAAGACATTTGCAGCACCTCTACCTGCATTGCACACTCCAACTCATTATAACTAAGCCATTATACTAGCAAACACTCAGTGTACCTAGTGGCATCCTAAACGTGGCTATTGGACTTTGCTATAGTCCCACTAGTGCAAAGATATTTGCAGCACCTCTGCCTGCATTGCACACTCCAACTCATTATAACTAGGCCATTATACTAGCAAAAACTCAGTGTACCTAGTGGCATCATAAACGTGGCTATTGGACTTTGCTATAGTCCCACTAGTGCAAAGACATTTGCAGCACCTCTGCCTGCATTGCACACTCCAACTCATTATAACTAAGCCATTATACTAGCAAACACTCAGTGTACCTAGTGGCATCCTAAACGTGGCTATTGGACTTAGCTATAGTCCCACTAGTGCAAAGACATTTGCAGCACCTCTGCCTGCATTGCACACTCCAACTCATTATAACTAAGCCATTATACTAGCAAACACTCAGTGTACCTAGTGGCATCCTAAACGTGGCTATTGGACTTTTGTCTAGTCACACTAGTGCAAAGACATTTGCAGAACCTCTACCTGCATTGCACACTCCAACTCATTATAACTAAGCCATTATACTAGCAAACACTCAGTGTACCTAGTGGCATCCTAAACGTGGCTATTGGACTTTTGTCTAGTCACACCAGTGCAAAGACATTTGCAGCACCTCTACCTGCATTGCACACTCCAACTCATTATAACTAAGCCATTATACTAGCAAACACTCAGTGTTTCTAGTGGCATCCTAAACGTGGCTATTGGACTTTTGTCTAGTCACACTAGTGCAAAGACATTTGCAGCACCTCTACCTGCATTGCACACTCCAACTCATTATAACTAAGCCATTATACTAGCAAACACTCAGTGTACCTAGTGGCATCCTAAACGTGGCTATTGGACTTTTGTCTAGTCACACTAGTGCAAAGACATTTGCAGCACCTCTACCTGCATTGTACACTCCAACTCATTATAACTAAGCCATTATACTAGCAAACACTCAGTGTACCTAGTGGCGTCCTAAACGTGGCTATTGGACTTTGCTATAGTCCCACTAGTGCAAAGATATTTGCAGCACCTCTGCCTGCATTGCACACTCCAACTCATTATAACTAAGCCATTATACTAGCAAACACTCAGTGTACCTAGTGGCATCCTAAACGTGGCTATTGGACTTTTGTCTAGTCACACTAGTGCAAAGACATTTGCAGCACCTCTACCTGCATTGCACACACCAACTCATTATAACTAAGCCATTATACTAGCAAACACTCAGTGTACCTAGTGGCATCCTAAACGTGGCTATTGGACTTTGCTATAGTCCCACTAGTGCAAAGATATTTGCAGCACCTCTGCCTGCATTGCACACTCCAACTCATTATAACTAAGCCATTATACTAGCAAACACTCAGTGTACCTAGTGGCATCCTAAACGTGGCTATTGGACTTTTGTCTAGTCACACTAGTGCAAAAACATTTGCAGCACCTCTACCTGCATTGCACACTCCAACTCATTATAACTAAGCCATTATACTAGCAAACACTCAGTGTACCTAGTGGCATCCTAAACGTGGCTATTGGACTTTTGTCTAGTCACACTAGTGCAAAGACATTTGCAGCACCTCTACCTGCATTGCACACTCCAACTCATTATAACTAAGCCATTATACTAGCAAACACTCATTGTACCTAGCGGCATCCTAAACGTGGCTATTGGACTTTTGTCTAGTCACACTAGTGCAAAGACATTTGCAGCACCTCTACCTGCATTGCACACTCCAACTCATTATAACTAAGCCATTATACTAGCAAACACTCAGTGTACCTAGTGGCGTCCTAAACGTGGCTATTGGACTTTGCTATAGTCCCACTAGTGCAAAGATATTTGCAGCACCTCTGCCTGCATTGCACACTCCAACTCATTATAACTAAGCCATTATACTAGCAAACACTCAGTGTACCTAGTGGCATCCTAACCGTGGCTATTGGACTTTTGTCTAGTCACACTAGTGCAAAGACATTTGCAGCACCTCTACCTGCATTGCACACTCCAACTCATTATAACTAAGCCATTATACTAGCAAACACTCAGTGTACCTAGTGGCATCCTAAACGTGGCTATTGGACTTTTGTCTAGTCACACTAGTGCAAAGACATTTGCAGCACCTCTACCTGCATTGCACACTCCAACTCATTATAACTAAGCCATTATACTAGCAAACACTCAGTGTACCTAGTGGCATCCTAAACGTGGCTATTGGACTTTTGTCTAGTCACACTAGTGTAAAGACATTTGCAGCACCTCTACCTGCATTGTACACTCCAACTCATTATAACTAAGCCATTATACTAGCAAACACTCAGTGTACCTAGTGGCATCCTAAACGTGGTTATTGGACTTTTGTCTAGTCACACTAGTGCAAAAACATTTGCAGCACCTCTACCTGCATTGCACACTCCAACTCATTATAACTAAGCCATTATACTAGCAAACACTCAGTGTACCTAGTGGCATCCTAAACGTGGCTATTGGACTTTGCTATAGTACCACTAGTGCAAAGATATTTGCAGCACCTCTGCCTGCATTGCACACTCCAACTCATTATAACTAAGCCATTATACTAGCAAACACTCAGTGTACCTAGTGGCATCCTAAACGTGGCTATTGGACTTTTGTCTAGTCACACTAGTGCAAAAACATTTGCAGCACCTCTACCTGCATTGCACACTCCAACTCATTATAACTAAGCCATTATACTAGCAAACACTCAGTGTACCTAGTGGCATCCTAAACGTGGCTATTGGACTTTTGTCTAGTCACACTAGTGCAAAGACATTTGCAGCACCTCTACCTGCATTGCACACTCCAACTCATTATAACTAAGCCATTATACTAGCAAACACTCAGTGTACCTAGTGGCATCCTAAACGTGGCTATTGGACTTTTGTCTAGTCACACTAGTGCAAAGACATTTGCAGCACCTCTACCTGCATTGTACACTCCAACTCATTATAACTAAGCCATTATACTAGCAAAAACTCAGTGTACCTAGTGGCGTCCTAAACGTGGGTATTGGACTTTGCTATAGTCCCACTAGTGCAAAGATATTTGCAGCACCTCTGCCTGCATTGCACACTCCAACTCATTATAACTAAGCCATTATACTAGCAAACACTCAGTGTACCTAGTGGCATCCTAAACGTGGCTATTGGACTTTTGTCTAGTCACACTAGTGCAAAGACATTTGCAGCACCTCTACCTGCATTGCACACTCCAACTCATTATAACTAAGCCATTATACTAGCAAACACTCAGTGTACCTAGTGGCATCCTAAACGTGGCTATTGGACTTTGCTATAGTCCCACTAGTGCAAAGATATTTGAAGCACCTCTGCCTGCATTGCACACTCCAACTCATTATAACTAAGCCATTATACTAGCAAACACTCAGTGTACCTAGTGGCATCCTAAACGTGGCTATTGGACTTTTGTCTAGTCCCACTAGTGCAAAGATATTTGCAGCACCTCTGCCTGCATTGCACACTCCAACTCATTATAACTAAGCCCTTATACTAGCAAACACTCAGTGTACCTAGTGGCATCCTAAACGTGGCTATTGGACTTTTGTCTAGTCACACTAGTGCAAAAACATTTGCAGCACCTCTACCTGCATTGCACACTCCAACTCATTATAACTAAGCCATTATACTAGCAAACACTCAGTGTACCTAGTGGCATCCTAAACGTGGCTATTGGACTTTTGTCTAGTCACACTAGTGCAAAGACATTTGCAGCACCTCTACCTGCATTGCACACTCCAACTCATTATAACTAAGCCATTATACTAGCAAACACTCAGTGTACCTAGCGGCATCCTAAACGTGGCTATTGGACTTTTGTCTAGTCACACTAGTGCAATGACATTTGCAGCACCTCTACCTGCATTGCACACTCTAACTCATTATAACTAAGCCATTATACTAGCAAACACTCAGTGTACCTAGTGGCGTCCTAAACGTGGCTATTGGACTTTGCTATAGTCCCACTAGTGCAAAGATATTTGCAGCACCTCTGCCTGCATTGCACACTCCAACTCATTATAACTAAGCCATTATACTAGCAAACACTCAGTGTACCTAGTGGCATCCTAAACGTGGCTATTGGACTTTTGTCTAGTCACACTATTGCAAAGACATTTGCAGCACCTCTACCTGCATTGCACACTCCAACTCATTATAACTAAGCCATTATACTAGCAAACACTCAGTGTACCTAGTGGCATCCTAAACGTGGCTATTGGACTTTTGTCTAGTCACACTAGTGCAAAGACATTTGCAGCACCTCTACCTGCATTGCACACTCCAACTCATTATAACTAAGCCATTATACTAGCAAACACTCAGTGTACCTAGTGGCATCCTAAACGTGGCTATTGGACTTTTGTCTAGTCACACTAGTGCAAAGACATTTGCAGCACCTCTACCTGCATTGCACACTCCAACTCATTATAACTAAGCCATTATACTAGCAAACACTCAGTGTACCTAGTGGCATCCTAAACGTGGCTATTGGACTTTTGTCTAGTCACACTAGTGTAAAGACATTTGCAGCACCTCTACCTGCATTGTACACTCCAACTCATTATAACTAAGCCATTATACTAGCAAACACTCAGTGTACCTAGTGGCATCCTAAACGTGGCTATTGGACTTTTGTCTAGTCACACTAGTGCAAAGACATTTGCAGCACCTCTACCTGCATTGCACACTCCAACTCATTATAACTAAGCCATTATACTAGCAAACACTCAGTGTACCTAGTGGCATCCTAAACGTGGCTATTGGACTTTGCTATAGTCCCACTAGTGCAAAGATATTTGCAGCACCTCTGCCTGCATTGCACACTCCAACTCATTATAACTAAGCCATTATACTAGCAAACACTCAGTGTACCTAGTGGCATCCTAAACGTGGCTATTGGACTTTTGTCTAGTCACACTAGTGCAAAAACATTTGCAGCACCTCTACCTGCATTGCACACTCCAACTCATTATAACTAAGCCATTATACTAGCAAACACTCAGTGTACCTAGTGGCATCCTAAACGTGGCTATTGGACTTTTGTCTAGTCACACTAGTGCAAAAACATTTGCAGCACCTCTACCTGCATTGCACACTCCAACTCATTATAACTAAGCCATTATACTAGCAAACACTCAGTGTACCTAGTGGCATCCTAAACGTGGCTATTGGACTTTTGTCTAGTCACACTAGTGCAAAGACATTTGCAGCACCTCTACCTGCATTGTACACTCCAACTCATTATAACTAAGCCATTATACTAGCAAACACTCAGTGTACCTAGTGGCATCCTAAACGTGGCTATTGGACTTTGCTATAGTCCCACTAGTGCAAAGATATTTGCAGCACCTCTGCCTGCATTGCACACTCCAACTCATTATAACTAAGCCATTATACTAGCAAACACTCAGTGTACCTAGTGGCATCCTAAACGTGGCTATTGGACTTTTGTCTAGTCACACTAGTGCAAAGACATTTGCAGCACCTCTACATGCATTGCACACTCCAACTCATTATAACTAAGCCATTATACTAGCAAACACTCAGTGTACCTAGTGGCATCCTAAACGTGGCTATTGGACTTTGCTATAGTCCCACTAGTGCAAAGATATTTGCAGCACCTCTGCCTGCATTGCACACTCCAACTCATTATAACTAAGCCATTATACTAGCAAACACTCAGTGTACCTAGTGGCATCCTAAACGTGGCTATTGGACTTTTGTCTAGTCACACTAGTGCAAAAACATTTGCAGCACCTCTACCTGCATTGCACACTCCAACTCATTATAACTAAGCCATTATACTAGCAAACACTCAGTGTACCTAGTGGCATCCTAAACGTGGCTATTGGACTTTTGTCTAGTCACACTAGTGCAAAGACATTTGCAGCACCTCTACCTGCATTGCACACTCCAACTCATTATAACTAAGCCATTATACTAGCAAACACTCAGTGTACCTAGCGGCATCCTAAACGTGGCTATTGGACTTTTGTCTAGTCACACTAGTGCAAAGACATTTGCAGCACCTCTACCTGCATTGCACACTCCAACTCATTATAACTAAGCCATTATACTAGCAAACACTCAGTGTACCTAGTGGCGTCCTAAACGTGGCTATTGGACTTTGCTATAGTCCCACTAGTGCAAAGATATTTGCAGCACCTCTGCCTGCATTGCACACTCCAACTCATTATAACTAAGCCATTATACTAGCAAACACTCAGTGTACCTAGTGGCATCCTAAACGTGGCTATTGGACTTTTGTCTAGTCACACTAGTGCAAAGACATTTGCAGCACCTCTACCTGCATTGCACACTCCAACTCATTATAACTAAGCCATTATACTAGCAAACACTCAGTGTACCTAGTGGCATCCGAAACGTGGCTATTGGACTTTTGTCTAGTCACACTAGTGCAAAGACATTTGCAGCACCTCTACCTGCATTGCACACTCCAACTCATTATAACTAAGCCATTATACTAGCAAACACTCAGTGTACCTAGTGGCATCCTAAACGTGGCTATTGGACTTTTGTCTAGTCGCACTAGTGTAAAGACATTTGCAGCACCTCTACCTGCATTGTACACTCCAACTCATTATAACTAAGCCATTATACTAGCAAACACTCAGTGTACCTAGTGGCATCCTAAACGTGGCTATTGGACTTTTGTCTAGTCACACTAGTGCAAAGACATTTGCAGCACCTCTACCTGCATTGCACACTCCAACTCATTATAACTAAGCCATTATACTAGCAAACACTCAGTGTACCTAGTGGCATCCTAAACGTGGCTATTGGACTTTGCTATAGTCCCACTAGTGCAAAGATATTTGCAGCACCTCTGCCTGCATTGCACACTCCAACTCATTATAACTAAGCCATTATACTAGCAAACACTCAGTGTACCTAGTGGCATCCTAAACGTGGCTATTGGACTTTTGTCTAGTCACACTAGTGCAAAAACATTTGCAGCACCTCTACCTGCATTGCACACTCCAACTCATTATAACTAAGCCATTATACTAGCAAACACTCAGTGTACCTAGTGGCATCCTAAACGTGGCTATTGGACTTTTGTCTAGTCACACTAGTGTAAAGACATTTGCAGCACCTCTACCTGCATTGTACACTCCAACTCATTATAACTAAGCCATTATACTAGCAAACACTCAGTGTACCTAGTGGCATCCTAAACGTGGCTATTGGACTTTTGTCTAGTCACACTAGTGCAAAGACATTTGCAGCACCTCTACCTGCATTGCACACTCCAACTCATTATAACTAAGCCATTATACTAGCAAACACTCAGTGTACCTAGTGGCATCCTAAACGTGGCTATTGGACTTTGCTATAGTCCCACTAGTGCAAAGATATTTGCAGCACCTCTGCCTGCATTGCACACTCCAACTCATTATAACTAAGCCATTATACTAGCAAACACTCAGTGTACCTAGTGGCATCCTAAACGTGGCTATTGGACTTTTGTCTAGTCACACTAGTGCAAAAACATTTGCAGCACCTCTACCTGCATTGCACACTCCAACTCATTATAACTAAGCCATTATACTAGCAAACACTCAGTGTACCTAGTGGCATCCTAAATGTGGCTATTGGACTTTTGCCTAGTCACACTAGTGCAAAGACATTTGCAGCACCTCTACCTGCATTGTACACTCCAACTCATTATAACTAAGCCATTATACTAGCAAACACTCAGTGTACCTAGTGGCGTCCTAAACGTGGCTATTGGACTTTGCTATAGTCCCACTAGTGCAAAGATATTTGCAGCACCTCTGCCTGCATTGCACACTCCAACTCATTATAACTAAGCCATTATACTAGCAAACACTCAGTGTACCTAGTGGCATCCTAAACGTGGCTATTGGACTTTTGTCTAGTCACACTAGTGCAAAGACATTTGCAGCACCTCTACCTGCATTGCACACTCCAACTCATTATAACTAAGCCATTATACTAGCAAACACTCAGTGTACCTAGTGGCATCCTAAACGTGGCTATTGGACTTTGCTATAGTCCCACTAGTGCAAAGATATTTGCAGCACCTCTGCCTGCATTGCACACTCCAACTCATTATAACTAAGCCATTATACTAGCAAACACTCAGTGTACCTAGTGGCATCCTAAACGTGGCTATTGGACTTTTGTCTAGTCACACTAGTGTAAAGACATTTGCAGCACCTCTACCTGCATTGTACACTCCAACTCATTATAACTAAGCCATTATACTAGCAAACACTCAGTGTACCTAGTGGCATCCTAAACGTGGCTATTGGACTTTTGTCTAGTCACACTAGTGCAAAGACATTTGCAGCACCTCTACCTGCATTGCACACTCCAACTCATTATAACTAAGCCATTATACTAGCAAACACTCAGTGTACCTAGTGGCATCCTAAACGTGGCTATTGGACTTTGCTATAGTCCCACTAGTGCAAAGATATTTGCAGCACCTCTGCCTGCATTGCACACTCCAACTCATTATAACTAAGCCATTATACTAGCAAACACTCAGTGTACCTAGTGGCATCCTAAACGTGGCTATTGGACTTTTGTCTAGTCACACTAGTGCAAAAACATTTGCAGCACCTCTACCTGCATTGCACACTCCAACTCATTATAACTAAGCCATTATACTAGCAAACACTCAGTGTACCTAGTGGCATCCTAAATGTGGCTATTGGACTTTTGCCTAGTCACACTAGTGCAAAGACATTTGCAGCACCTCTGCCTGCATTGCACACTCCAACTCATTATAACTAAGCCATTATACTAGCAAACACTCAGTGTACCTAGTGG
Source organism: Anomaloglossus baeobatrachus (assembly GCF_048569485.1). Lineage (NCBI taxonomy): Eukaryota > Metazoa > Chordata > Amphibia > Anura > Aromobatidae > Anomaloglossus > Anomaloglossus baeobatrachus. The sequence goes on along the minus strand of NC_134353.1, from coordinate 228,994,116 downwards.
CATCCTAAACGTGGCTATTGGACTTTTGTCTAGTCACACTAGTGCAAAAACATTTGCAGCACCTCTACCTGCATTGCACACTCCAACTCATTATAACTAAGCCATTATACTAGCAAACACTCAGTGTACCTAGTGGCATCCTAAACGTGGCTATTGGACTTTTGTCTAGTCACACTAGTGCAAAGACATTTGCAGCACCTCTACCTGCATTGCACACTCCAACTCATTATAACTAAGCCATTATACTAGCAAACACTCAGTGTACCTAGCGGCATCCGAAACGTGGCTATTGGACTTTTGTCTAGTCACACTAGTGCAAAGACATTTGCAGCACCTCTACCTGCATTGCACACTCCAACTCATTATAACTAAGCCATTATACTAGCAAACACTCAGTGTACCTAGTGGCATCCTAAACGTGGCTATTGGACTTTTGTCTAGTCGCACTAGTGTAAAGACATTTGCAGCACCTCTACCTGCATTGTACACTCCAACTCATTATAACTAAGCCATTATACTAGCAAACACTCAGTGTACCTAGTGGCATCCTAAACGTGGCTATTGGACTTTTGTCTAGTCACACTAGTGCAAAGACATTTGCAGCACCTCTACCTGCATTGCACACTCCAACTCATTATAACTAAGCCATTATACTAGCAAACACTCAGTGTACCTAGTGGCATCCTAAACGTGGCTATTGGACTTTGCTATAGTCCCACTAGTGCAAAGATATTTGCAGCACCTCTGCCTGCATTGCACACTCCAACTCATTATAACTAAGCCATTATACTAGCAAACACTCAGTGTACCTAGTGGCATCCTAAACGTGGCTATTGGACTTTTGTCTAGTCACACTAGTGCAAAAACATTTGCAGCACCTCTACCTGCATTGCACACTCCAACTCATTATAACTAAGCCATTATACTAGCAAACACTCAGTGTACCTAGTGGCATCCTAAACGTGGCTATTGGACTTTTGTCTAGTCACACTAGTGTAAAGACATTTGCAGCACCTCTACCTGCATTGTACACTCCAACTCATTATAACTAAGCCATTATACTAGCAAACACTCAGTGTACCTAGTGGCATCCTAAACGTGGCTATTGGACTTTTGTCTAGTCACACTAGTGCAAAGACATTTGCAGCACCTCTACCTGCATTGCACACTCCAACTCATTATAACTAAGCCATTATACTAGCAAACACTCAGTGTACCTAGTGGCATCCTAAACGTGGCTATTGGACTTTGCTATAGTCCCACTAGTGCAAAGATATTTGCAGCACCTCTGCCTGCATTGCACACTCCAACTCATTATAACTAAGCCATTATACTAGCAAACACTCAGTGTACCTAGTGGCATCCTAAACGTGGCTATTGGACTTTTGTCTAGTCACACTAGTGCAAAAACATTTGCAGCACCTCTACCTGCATTGCACACTCCAACTCATTATAACTAAGCCATTATACTAGCAAACACTCAGTGTACCTAGTGGCATCCTAAATGTGGCTATTGGACTTTTGCCTAGTCACACTAGTGCAAAGACATTTGCAGCACCTCTACCTGCATTGTACACTCCAACTCATTATAACTAAGCCATTATACTAGCAAACACTCAGTGTACCTAGTGGCGTCCTAAACGTGGCTATTGGACTTTGCTATAGTCCCACTAGTGCAAAGATATTTGCAGCACCTCTGCCTGCATTGCACACTCCAACTCATTATAACTAAGCCATTATACTAGCAAACACTCAGTGTACCTAGTGGCATCCTAAACGTGGCTATTGGACTTTTGTCTAGTCACACTAGTGCAAAGACATTTGCAGCACCTCTACCTGCATTGCACACTCCAACTCATTATAACTAAGCCATTATACTAGCAAACACTCAGTGTACCTAGTGGCATCCTAAACGTGGCTATTGGACTTTGCTATAGTCCCACTAGTGCAAAGATATTTGCAGCACCTCTGCCTGCATTGCACACTCCAACTCATTATAACTAAGCCATTATACTAGCAAACACTCAGTGTACCTAGTGGCATCCTAAACGTGGCTATTGGACTTTTGTCTAGTCACACTAGTGTAAAGACATTTGCAGCACCTCTACCTGCATTGTACACTCCAACTCATTATAACTAAGCCATTATACTAGCAAACACTCAGTGTACCTAGTGGCATCCTAAACGTGGCTATTGGACTTTTGTCTAGTCACACTAGTGCAAAGACATTTGCAGCACCTCTACCTGCATTGCACACTCCAACTCATTATAACTAAGCCATTATACTAGCAAACACTCAGTGTACCTAGTGGCATCCTAAACGTGGCTATTGGACTTTGCTATAGTCCCACTAGTGCAAAGATATTTGCAGCACCTCTGCCTGCATTGCACACTCCAACTCATTATAACTAAGCCATTATACTAGCAAACACTCAGTGTACCTAGTGGCATCCTAAACGTGGCTATTGGACTTTTGTCTAGTCACACTAGTGCAAAAACATTTGCAGCACCTCTACCTGCATTGCACACTCCAACTCATTATAACTAAGCCATTATACTAGCAAACACTCAGTGTACCTAGTGGCATCCTAAATGTGGCTATTGGACTTTTGCCTAGTCACACTAGTGCAAAGACATTTGCAGCACCTCTGCCTGCATTGCACACTCCAACTCATTATAACTAAGCCATTATACTAGCAAACACTCAGTGTACCTAGTGGCATCCTAAACGTGGCTATTGGACTTTTGTCTAGTCACACTAGTGCAAAAACATTTGCAGCACCTCTACCTGCATTGCACACTCCAACTCATTATAACTAAGCCATTATACTAGCAAACACTCAGTGTACCTAGTGGCATCCTAAACGTGGCTATTGGACTTTTGTCTAGTCACACTAGTGCAAAGACATTTGCAGCACCTCTACCTGCATTGCACACTCCAACTCATTATAACTAAGCCATTATACTAGCAAACACTCAGTGTACCTAGCGGCATCCTAAACGTGGCTATTGGACTTTTGTCTAGTCACACTAGTGCAAAGACATTTGCAGCACCTCTACCTGCATTGCACACTCCAACTCATTATAACTAAGCCATTATACTAGCAAACACTCAGTGTACCTAGTGGCGTCCTAAACGTGGCTATTGGACTTTGCTATAGTCCCACTAGTGCAAAGATATTTGCAGCACCTCTGCCTGCATTGCACACTCCAACTCATTATAACTAAGCCATTATACTAGCAAACACTCAGTGTACCTAGTGGCATCCTAAACGTGGCTATTGGACTTTTGTCTAGTCACACTAGTGCAAAGACATTTGCAGCACCTCTACCTGCATTGCACACTCCAACTCATTATAACTAAGCCATTATACTAGCAAACACTCAGTGTACCTAGTGGCATCCTAAATGTGGCTATTGGACTTTTGCCTAGTCACACTAGTGCAAAGACATTTGCAGCACCTCTGCCTGCATTGCACACTCCAACTCATTATAACTAAGCCATTATACTAGCAAACACTCAGTGTACCTAGTGGCATCCTAAACGTGGCTATTGGACTTTTGTCTAGTCACACTAGTGCAAAGACATTTGCAGCACCTCTACCTGCATTGCACACTCCAACTCATTATAACTAAGCCATTATACTAACAAACACTCAGTGTACCTAGAGGCATCCGAAACGTGGCTATTGGACTTTGCTATAGTCCCACTAGTGCAAAGATATTTGCAGCACCTCTGCCTGCATTGCACACTCCAACTCATTATAACTAAGCCATTATACTAGCAAACACTCAGTGTACCTAGTGGCATCCTAAACGTGGATATTGGACTTTGCTATAGTTCCACTAGTGCAAAGATATTTGCAGCACCTCTGCCTGCATTGCACACTCCAACTCATTATAACTAAGCCATTATACTAGCAAACACTCAGTGTACCTAGTGGCATCCTAAACGTGGCTATTGGACTTTGCTAAAGTCCCACTACTGCAAAGATATTTGCAGCACCTCTGCCTGCATTGCACACTCCAACTCATTATAACTAAGCCATTATACTAGCAAACACTCAGTGTACCTAGTGGCATCCTAAACGTGGCTATTGGACTTTTGTCTAGACACACTAGTGCAAAGAAATTTGCAGCACCTCTACCTGCATTGCACACTCCAACTCATTATAACTAAGCCATTATACTAGCAAACACTCAGTGTACCTAGTGGCATCCTAAACGTGGCTATTGGACTTTTGTCTAGTCACACTAGTGCAAAGACATTTGCAGCACCTCTGCCTGCATTGCACACTCCAACTCATTATAACTAAGCCATTATACTAGCAAACACTCAGTGTACCTAGTGGCATCCTAAACGTGGCTATTGGACTTTGCTATAGTCCCACTAGTGCAAAGATATTTGCAGCACCTCTTCCGGCATTGCACACTCCAACTCATTATAACTAAGCCATTATACTAGCAAACACTCAGTGTACCTAGTGGCATCCTAAACGTGGCTATTGGACTTTTGTCTAGTCACACTAGTGCAAAGACATTTGCAGCACCTCTACCTACATTGCACACTCCAACTCATTATAACTAAGCCATTATACTAGCAAACACTCAGTGTACCTAGTGGCATCCTAAACGTGGCTATTGGACTTTTGTCTAGTCACACTAGTGCAAAGACATTTGCAGCACCTCTGCCTGCATTGCACACTCCAACTCATTATAACTAAGCCATTATACTAGCAAACACTCAGTGTACCTAGTGGCATCCTAAACGTGGCTATTGGACTTTTGTCTAGTCACACTAGTGCAAAGACATTTGCAGCACCTCTACCTGCATTGCACACTCCAACTCATTATAACTAAGCCATTATACTAGCAAACACTCAGTGTACCTAGTGGCATCCTAAACGTGGCTATTGGACTTTTGTCTAGTCACACTAGTGCAAAGACATTTGCAGCACCTCTACCTGCATTGCACACTCCAACTCATTATAACTAAGCCATTATACTAGCAAACACTCAGTGTACCTACTGGCATCCTAAACGTGGCTATTGGACTTTTGTCTAGTCACACTAGTGCAAAGACATTTGCAGCACCTCTACCTGCATTGCACACTCCAACTCATTATAACTAAGCCATTATACTAGCAAACACTCAGTGTACCTAGTGGCATCCTAAACGTGGCTATTGGACTTTGCTATAGTCCCACTAGTGCAAAGATATTTGCAGCACCTCTGCCTGCATTGCACACTCCAACTCATTATAACTAAGCCATTATACTAGCAAACACTCAGTGTACCTAGTGGCATCCTAAACGTGGCTATTGGACTTTTGTCTAGTCACACTAGTGCAAAGACATTTGCAGCACCTCTACCTGCATTGCACACTCCAAATCATTATAACTAAGCCATTATACTAGCAAACACTCAGTGTACCTAGTGACATCCTAAACGTGGCTATTGGACTTTTGTCTAGTCACACTAGTGCAAAGACATTTGCAGCACCTCTATCTGCATTGCACACTCCAACTCATTATAACTAAGCCATTATACTAGCAAACACTCAGTGTACCTAGTGGCATCCGAAACGTGGCTATTGGACTTTGCTATAGTCCCACTAGTGCAAAGATATTTGCAGCACCTCTGCCTGCATTGCACACTCCAACTCATTATAACTAAGCCATTATACTAGCAAAAACTCAGTGTACCTAGTGGCATCATAAACGTGGCTATTGGACTTTGCTATAGTCCCACTAGTGCAAAGACATTTGCAGCACCTCTGCCTGCATTGCACACTCCAACTCATTATAACTAAGCCATTATACTAGCAAACACTCAGTGTACCTAGTGGCATCCTAAACGTGGCTATTGGACTTAGCTATAGTCCCACTAGTGCAAAGACATTTGCAGCACCTCTGCCTGCATTGCACACTCCAACTCATTATAACTAAGTCATTATACTATCAAACAATCAGTGTACCTAGTGGCATCCTAAACGTGGCTATTGGACTTTTGTCTAGTCACACTAGTGCAAAGACATTTGCAGCACCTCTACCTGCATTGCACACTCCAACTCATTATAACTAAGCCAATATACTAGCAAACACTCAGTGTATCTACTGGCATCCTAAACGTGGTTATTGGACTTTTGTCTAGTCACACTAGTGCAAAGACATTTGCAGCACCTCTACCTGCATTGCACACTCCAACTCATTATAACTAAGCCATTATACTAGCAAACACTCAGTGTACCTAGTGGCATCCTAAACGTGGCTATTGGACTTTGCTATAGTCCCACTAGTGCAAAGATATTTGCAGCACCTCTGCCTGCATTGCACACTCCAACTCATTATAACTAAGCCATTATACTAGCAAACACTCAGTGTACCTAGTGGCATCCTAAACGTGGGTATTGGACTTTTGTCTAGTCACACTAGTGCAAAGACATTTGCAGCACCTCTACCTGCATTGCACACTCCAACTCATTATAACTAAGCCATTATACTAGCAAACACTCAGTGTACCTAGTGGCATCCTAAACGTGGCTATTGGACTTTGCTATAGTCCCACTAGTGCAAAGATATTTGCAGCACCTCTGACTGCATTGCACACTCCAACTCATTATAACTAAGCCATTATACTAGCAAACACTCAGTGTACCTAGTGGCATCCTAAACGTGGCTATTGGACTTTTGTCTAGTCACACTAGTGCAAAGACATTTGCAGCACCTCTACCTGCATTGCACACTCCAACTCATTATAACTAAGCCATTATACTTGCAAACACTCAGTGTACCTAGTGGCATCCTAAACGTGGCTATTGGACTTTTGTCTAGTCACACTAGTGCAAAGACATTTGCAGCACCTCTACCTGCATTGCACACTCCAACTCATTATAACTAAGCCATTATACTAGCAAACACTCAGTGTACCTAGTGGCATCCTAAACGTGGCTATTGGACTTTTGTCTAGTCACACTAGTGTAAAGACATTTGCAGCACCTCTACCTGCATTGCACACTCCAACTCATTATAACTAAGCCATTATACTAGCAAACACTCAGTGTACCTAGTGGCATTCTAAACGTGGCTATTGGACTTTTGTCTAGTCACACTAGTGCAAAGACATTTGCAGCACCTCTACCTGCATTGCACACTCCAACTCATTATAACTAAGCCATTATACTAGCAAACACTCAGTGTACCTAGTGGCATCCTAATTGTGGCTATTGGACTTTGTTATAGTCCCACTAGTGCAAAGATATTTGCAGCACCTCTGCCTGCATTGCACACTCCAACTCATTACAACTAAGCCATTATACTAACAAACACTCAGTGTACCTAGTGGCATCCTAAACGTGGCTATTGGACTTTGCTAAAGTCCCACTAGTGCAAAGATATTTGCAGCACCTCTGCCTGCATTGCACACTCCAACTCATTATAACTAAGCCATTATACTAGCAAACACTCAGTGTACCTAGTGGCATCCTAAACGTGGCTATTGGACTTTTGTCTAGACACACTAGTGCAAAGACATTTGCAGCACCTCTACCTGCATTGCACACTCCAACTCATTATAACTAAGCCATTATACTAGCAAACACTCAGTGTACCTAGTGGCATCCTAAACGTGGCTATTGGACTTTTGTCTAGTCACACTAGTTCAAAGACATTTGCAGCACCTCTACCTGCATTGCACACTCCAACTCATTATAACTAAGCCATTATACTAGCAAACACTCAGTGTACCTAGTGGCATCCTAAACGTGGCTATTGGACTTTTGTCTAGTCACACTAGTGCAAAGACATTTGCAGCACCTCTGCCTGCATTGCACACTCCAACTCATTATAACTAAGCCATTATACTAGCAAACACTCAGTGTACCTAGTGGCATCCTAAACGTGGCTATTGGACTTTGCTATAGTCCCACTGGTGCAAAGATATTTGCAGCACCTCTGCCTGAATTGCACACTCCAACTCATTATAACTAAGCCATTATACTAGCAAACACTCAGTGTACCTAGTGGCATCCTAAACGTGGCTATTGGACTTTTGTCTAGTCACACTAATTCAAAGACATTTGCAGCACCTCTACCTGCATTGCACACTCCAACTCATTATAACTAAGCCATTATACTAGCAAACACTCAGTGTACCTAGTGGCATCCTAAACGTGGCTATTGGACTTTTGTCTAGTCACACTAGTGCAAAGACATTTGCAGCACCTCTACCTGCATTGCACACTCCAACTCATTATAACTAAGCCATTATACTAGCAAACACTCAGTGTACCTAGTGGCATTCTAAACGTGGCTATTGGACTTTTGTCTAGTCACACTAGTGCAAAGACATTTGCAGCACCTCTACCTGCATTGCACACTCCAACTCATTATAACTAAGCCATTATACTAGCAAACTCTCAGTGTACCTAGTGGCATCCTAATTGTGGCTATTGGACTTTGTTATAGTCCCACTAGTGCAAAGATATTTGCAGCACCTCTGCCTGCATTGCACACTCCAACTCATTACAACTAAGCCATTATACTAACAAACACTCAGTGTACCTAGTGGCATCCTAAACGTGGCTATTGGACTTTTGTCTAGTCACACTAGTGCAAAGACATTTGCAGCACCTCTACCTGCATTGCACACTCCAACTCATTATAACTAAGCCATTATACTAGCAAACACTCAGTGTACCTAGTGGCATCCTAAACGTGGCTATTGGACTTTTGTCTAGTCACACTAGTGCAAAGACATTTGCAGCACCTCTACCTGCATTGCACACTCCAACTCATTATAACTAAGCCATTATACTAACAAACACTCAGTGTACCTAGAGGCATCCGAAACGTGGCTATTGGACTTTGCTATAGTCCCACTAGTGCAAAGATATTTGCAGCACCTCTGCCTGCATTGCACACTCCAACTCATTATAACTAAGCCATTATACTAGCAAACACTCAGTGTACCTAGTGGCATCCTAAACGTGGATATTGGACTTTGCTATAGTCCCACTAGTGCAAAGATATTTGCAGCACCTCTGCCTGCATTGCACACTCCAACTCATTATAACTAAGCCATTATACTAGCAAACACTCAGTGTACCTAGTGGCATCCTAAACGTGGCTATTGGACTTTGCTAAAGTCCCACTAGTGCAAAGATATTTGCAGCACCTCTGCCTGCATTGCACACTCCAACTCATTATAACTAAGCCATTATACTAGCAAACACTCAGTGTACCTAGTGGCATCCTAAACGTTGCTATTGGACTTTTGTCTAGTCACACTAGTGCAAAGACATTTGCAGCACCTCTGCCTGCATTGCACACTCCAACTCATTATAACTAAGCCATTATACTAGCAAACACTCAGTGTACCTAGTGGCATCCTAAACGTGGCTATTGGACTTTGCTATAGTCCCACTAGTGCAAAGATATTTGCAGCACCTCTGCCTGAATTGCACACTCCAACTCATTATAACTAAGCCATTATACTAGCAAACACTCAGTGTACCTAGTGGCATCCTAAACGTGGCTATTGGACTTTTGTCTAGTCACACTAGTTCAAAGACATTTGCAGCACCTCTACCTGCATTGCACACTTCAACTCATTATAACTAAGCCATTATACTAGCAAACACTCAGTGTACCTAGTGGCATCCTAAACGTGGCTATTGGACTTTTGTCTAGTCACACTAGTGCAAAGACATTTGCAGCACCTCTACCTGCATTGCACACTCCAACTCATTATAACTAAGCCATTATACTAGCAAACACTCAGTGTACCTAGTGGCATTCTAAACGTGGCTATTGGACTTTTGTCTAGTCACACTAGTGCAAAGACATTTGCAGCACCTCTACCTGCATTGCACACTCCAACTCATTATAACTAAGCCATTATACTAGCAAACACTCAGTGTACCTAGTGGCATCCTAATTGTGGCTATTGGACTTTGTTATAGTCCCACTAGTGCAAAGATATTTGCAGCACCTCTGCCTGCATTGCACACTCCAACTCATTACAACTAAGCCATTATACTAACAAACACTCAGTGTACCTAGTGGCATCCTAAACGTGGCTATTGGACTTTTGTCTAGTCACACTAGTGCAAAGACATTTGCAGCACCTCTACCTGCATTGCACACTCCAACTCATTATAACTAAGCCATTATACTAGCAAACACTCAGTGTACCTAGTGGCATCCTAAACGTGGCTATTGGACTTTTGTCTAGTCACACTAGTGCAAAGACATTTGCAGCACCTCTACCTGCATTGCACACTCCAACTCATTATAACTAAGCCATTATACTAACAAACACTCAGTGTACCTAGAGGCATCCGAAACGTGGCTATTGGACTTTGCTATAGTCCCACTAGTGCAAAGATATTTGCAGCACCTCTGCCTGCATTGCACACTCCAACTCATTATAACTAAGCCATTATACTAGCAAACACTCAGTGTACCTAGTGGCATCCTAAACGTGGATATTGGACTTTGCTATAGTCCCACTAGTGCAAAGATATTTGCAGCACCTCTGCCTGCATTGCACACTCCAACTCATTATAACTAAGCCATTATACTAGCAAACACTCAGTGTACCTAGTGGCATCCTAAACGTGGCTATTGGACTTTGCTAAAGTCCCACTAGTGCAAAGATATTTGCAGCACCTCTGCCTGCATTGCACACTCCAACTCATTATAACTAAGCCATTATACTAGCAAACACTCAGTGTACCTAGTGGCATCCTAAACGTGGCTATTGGACTTTTGTCTAGACACACTAGTGCAAAGACATTTGCAGCACCTCTACCTGCATTGCACACTCCAACTCATTATAACTAAGCCATTATACTAGCAAACACTCAGTGTACCTAGTGACATCCTAAACGTGGCTATTGGACTTTTGTCTAGTCACACTAGTTCAAAGACATTTGCAGCACCTCTACCTGCATTGCACACTCCAACTCATTATAACTAAGCCATTATACTAGCAAACACTCAGTGTACCTAGTGGCATCCTAAACGTGGCTATTGGACTTTTGTCTAGTCACACTAGTGCAAAGACATTTGCAGCACCTCTGCCTGCATTGCACACTCCAACTCATTATAACTAAGCCATTATACTAGCAAACACTCAGTGTACCTAGTGGCATCCTAAACGTGGCTATTGGACTTTGCTATAGTCCCACTAGTGCAAAGATATTTGCAGCACCTCTGCCTGAATTGCACACTCCAACTCATTATAACTAAGCCATTATACTAGCAAACACTCAGTGTTCCTAGTGGCATCCTAAACGTGGCTATTGGACTTTTGTCTAGTCACACTAGTTCAAAGACATTTGCAGCACCTCTACCTGCATTGCACACTCCAACTCATTATAACTAAGCCATTATACTAGCAAACACTCAGTGTACCTAGTGGCATCCTAAACGTGGCTATTGGACTTTTGTCTAGTCACACTAGTGCAAAGACATTTGCAGCACCTCTGCCTGCATTGCACACTCCAACTCATTATAACTAAGCCATTATACTAGCAAACACTCAGTGTACCTAGTGGCATCCTAAACGTGGCTATTGGACTTTTGTCTAGTCACACTAGTTCAAAGACATTTGCAGCACCTCTACCTGCATTGCACACTCCAACTCATTATAACTAAGCCATTATACTAGCAAACACTCAGTGTACCTAGTGGCATCCTAAACGTGGCTATTGGACTTTTGTCTAGTCACACTAGTGCAAAGACATTTGCAGCACCTCTGCCTGCATTGCACACTCCAACTCATTATAACTAAGCCATTATACTAGCAAACACTCAGTGTACCTAGTGGCATCCTAAACGTGGCTATTGGACTTTGCTATAGTCCCACTAGTGCAAAGATATTTGCAGCACCTCTGCCTGAATTGCACACTCCAACTCATTATAACTAAGCCATTATACTAGCAAACACTCAGTGTACCTAGTGGCATCCTAAACGTGGCTATTGGACTTTTGTCTAGTCACACTAGTGCAAAGACATTTGCAGCACCTCTACCTGCATTGCACACTCCAACTCATTATAACTAAGCCATTATACTAGCAAACACTCAGTGTACCTAGTGGCATCCTAAACGTGGCTATTGGACTTTGCTATAGTCCCACTAGTGCAAAAATATTTGCAGCACCTCTACCTGCATTGCACACTCCAACTCATTATAACTAAGCCATTATACTAGCAAACACTCAGTGTACCTAGTGGCATCCTAAACGTGGCTATTGGACTTTTGTCTAGTCACACTAGTGCAAAGACATTTGCAGCACCTCTTCCTGCATTGCACACTCCAAATCATTATAACTAAGCCATTATACTAGCAAACACTCAGTGTACCTAGTGGCATCCTAAACGTGGCTATTGGACTTTTGTCTAGTCACACTAGTGCAAAGACATTTGCAGCACCTCTACCTGCATTGCACACTCCAACTCATTATAACTAAGCCATTATACTAGCAAACACTCAGTGTACCTAGTGGCATCCGAAACGTGGCTATTGGACTTTGCTATAGTCCCACTAGTGCAAAGATATTTGCAGCACCTCTGCCTGCATTGCACACTCCAACTCATTATAACTAAGCCATTATACTAGCAAAAACTCAGTGAACCTAGTGGCATCATAAACGTGGCTATTGGACTTTGCTATAGTCCCACTAGTGCAAAGACATTTGCAGCACCTCTGCCTGCATTGCACACTCCAACTCATTATAACTAAGCCATTATACTAGCAAACACTCAGTGTACCTAGTGGCATCCTAAACGTGGCTATTGGACTTAGCTATAGTCCCACTAGTGCAAAGACATTTGCAGCACCTCTGCCTGCATTGCACACTCCAACTCATTATAACTAAGTCATTATACTATCAAACACTCAGTGTACCTAGTGACATCCTAAACGTGGCTATTGGACTTTTGTCTAGTCACACTAGTGCAAAGACATTTGCAGCACCTCTACCTGCATTGCACACTCCAACTCATTATAACTAAGCCATTATACTAGCAAACACTCAGTGTATCTACTGGCATCCTAAACGTGGCTATTGGACTTTTGTCTAGTCACACTAGTGCAAAGACATTTGCAGCACCTCTACCTGCATTGCACACTCCAACTCATTATAACTAAGCCATTATACTAGCAAACACTCAGTGTACCTAGTGGCATCCTAAACGTGGCTATTGGACTTTGCTATAGTCCCACTAGTGCAAAGATATTTGCAGCACCTCTGCCTGCATTGCACACTCCAACTCATTATAACTAAGCCATTATACTAGCAAACACTCAGTGTACCTAGTGGCATCCTAAACGTGGCTATTGGACTTTTGTCTAGTCACACTAGTGCAAAAACATTTGCAGCACCTCTACCTGCATTGCACACTCCAACTCATTATAACTAAGCCATTATACTAGCAAACACTCAGTGTACCTAGTGGCATCCTAAACGTGGCTATTGGACTTTTGTCTAGTCACACTAGTGCAAAGACATTTGCAGCACCTCTACCTGCATTGCACACTCCAACTCATTATAACTAAGCCATTATACTAGCAAACACTCAGTGTACCTAGTGGCATCCTAAACGTGGCTATTGGACTTTTGTCTAGTCACACTAGTGCAAAGACATTTGCAGCACCTCTACCTGCATTGCACACTCCAACTCATTATAACTAAGCCATTATACTAGCAAACACTCAGTGTACCTAGTGGCATCCTAAACGTGGCTATTGGACTTTTGTCTAGTCACACTAGTGCAAAGACATTTGCAGCACCTCTACCTGCATTGTACACTCCAACTCATTATAACTAAGCCATTATACTAGCAAACACTCAGTGTACCTAGTGGCATCCTAAACGTGGCTATTGGACTTTTGTCTAGTCACACTAGTGCAAAGACATTTGCAGCACCTCTACCTGCATTGCACACTCCAACTCATTATAACTAAGCCATTATACTAGCAAACACTCAGTGTACCTAGTGGCATCCTAAACGTGGCTATTGGACTTTGCTATAGTCCCACTAGTGCAAAGATATTTGCAGCACCTCTGCCTGCATTGCACACTCCAACTCATTATAACTAAGCCATTATACTAGCAAACACTCAGTGTACCTAGTGGCATCCTAAACGTGGCTATTGGACTTTTGTCTAGTCATACTAGTGCAAAAACATTTGCAGCACCTCTACCTGCATTGCACACTCCAACTCATTATAACTAAGCCATTATACTAGCAAACACTCAGTGTACCTAGTGGCATCCTAAACGTGGCTATTGGACTTTTGTCTAGTCACACTAGTGCAAAGACATTTGCAGCACCTCTACCTGTATTGCACACTCCAACTCATTATAACTAAGCCATTATACTAGCAAACACTCAGTGTACCTAGTGGCATCCTAAACGTGGCTATTGGACTTTTGTCTAGTCACACTAGTGCAAAGACATTTGCAGCACCTCTACCTGCATTGCACACTCCAACTCATTATAACTAAGCCATTATACTAGCAAACACTCAGTGTACCTAGTGGCATCCGAAATGTGGCTATTGGACTTTGCTATAGTCCCACTAGTGCAAAGATATTTGCAGCACCTCTGCCTGCATTGCACACTCCAACTCATTATAACTAAGCCACTATACTAGCTAACACTCAGTGTACCTAGTGGCATCCTAAACGTGGCTATTGGACTTTGCTATAGTCCCACTAGTGCAAAGATATTTGCAGCACCTCTGCCTGCATTGCACACTCCAACTCATTATAACTAAGCCATTATACTAGCAAACACTCAGTGTACCTAGTGGCATCCTAAACGTGGCTATTGGACTTAGCTATAGTCCCACTAGTGCAAAGACATTTGCAGCACCTCTGCCTGCATTGCACACTCCAACTCATTATAACTAAGCCATTATACTAGCAAACACTCAGTGTACCTAGTGGCATCCTAAACGTGGCTATTGGACTTTTGTCTAGTCACACTAGTGCAAAGACATTTGCAGCACCTCTGCCTGCATTGCACACTCCAACTCATTATAACTAAGCCATTATACTAGCAAACACTCAGTGTACCTAGTGGCATCCTAAACGTGGCTATTGGACTTTTGTCTAGTCACACTAGTGCAAAGACATTTGCAGCACCTCTACCTGCATTGCACACTCCAACTCATTATAACTAAGCCATTATACTAGCAAACACTCAGTGTACCTAGTGGCATCCTAAACGTGGCTATTGGACTTTTGTCTTGTCACACTAGTGCAAAGACATTTGCAGCACCTCTACCTGCATTGTACACTCCAACTCATTATAACTAAGCCATTATACTAGCAAACACTCAGTGTACCTAGTGGCATCCTAAACGTGGCTATTGGACTTTTGTCTAGTCACACTAGTGCAAAGACATTTGCAGCACCTCTACCTGCATTGCACACTCCAACTCATTATAACTAAGCCATTATACTAGCAAACACTCAGTGTACCTAGTGGCATCCTAAACGTGGCTATTGGACTTTGCTATAGTCCCACTAGTGCAAAGATATTTGCAGCACCTCTGCCTGCATTGCACACTCCAACTCATTATAACTAAGCCATTATACTAGCAAACACTCAGTGTACCTAGTGGCATCCTAAACGTGGCTATTGGACTTTTGTCTAGTCATACTAGTGCAAAAACATTTGCAGCACCTCTACCTGCATTGCACACTCCAACTCATTATAACTAAGCCATTATACTAGCAAACACTCAGTGTACCTAGTGGCATCCTAAACGTGGCTATTGGACTTTTGTCTAGTCACACTAGTGCAAAGACATTTGCAGCACCTCTACCTGTATTGCACACTCCAACTCATTATAACTAAGCCATTATACTAGCAAACACTCAGTGTACCTAGTGGCATCCTAAACGTGGCTATTGGACTTTTGTCTAGTCACACTAGTGCAAAGACATTTGCAGCACCTCTACCTGCATTGCACACTCCAACTCATTATAACTAAGCCATTATACTAGCAAACACTCAGTGTACCTAGTGGCATCCGAAACGTGGCTATTGGACTTTGCTATAGTCCCACTAGTGCAAAGATATTTGCAGCACCTCTGCCTGCATTGCACACTCCAACTCATTATAACTAAGCCACTATACTAGCTAACACTCAGTGTACCTAGTGGCATCCTAAACGTGGCTATTGGACTTTGCTATAGTCCCACTAGTGCAAAGATATTTGCAGCACCTCTGCCTGCATTGCACACTCCAACTCATTATAACTAAGCCATTATACTAGCAAACACTCAGTGTACCTAGTGGCATCCTAAACGTGGCTATTGGACTTAGCTATAGTCCCACTAGTGCAAAGACATTTGCAGCACCTCTGCCTGCATTGCACACTCCAACTCATTATAACTAAGCCATTATACTAGCAAACACTCAGTGTACCTAGTGGCATCCTAAACGTAGCTATTGGACTTTTGTCTAGTCACACTAGTGCAAAGACATTTGCAGCACCTCTGCCTGCATTGCACACTCCAACTCATTATAACTAAGCCATTATACTAGCAAACACTCAGTGTACCTAGTGGCATCCTAAACGTGGCTATTGGACTTTTGTCTAGTCACACTAGTGCAAAGACATTTGCAGCACCTCTACCTGCATTGCACACTCCAACTCATTATAACTAAGCCATTATACTAGCAAACACTCAGTGTACCTAGTGGCATCCTAAACGTGGCTATTGGACTTTGCTATAGTCCCACTAGTGCAAAGATATTTGCAGCACCTCTGCCTGCATTGCACACTCCAACTCATTATAACTAAGCCATTATACTAGCAAACACTCAGTGTACCTAGTGGCATCCTAAACGTGGCTATTGGATTTTGCTATAGTCCCACTAGTGCAAAGATATTTGCAGCACCTCTGCCTGCATTGCACACTCCAACTCATTATAACTAAGCCATTATACTAGCAAACACTCAGTGTACCTAGTGGCATCCTAAACGTGGCTATTGGACTTTGCTATAGTCCCACTAGGGCAAAGATATTTGCAGCACCTCTGCCTGCATTGCACACTCCAACTCATTATAACTAAGCCATTATACTAGCGAACACTCAGTGTACCTAGTGGCATCCTAAACGTGGCTATTGGACTTTTGTCTAGTCACACTAGTGCAAAGACATTTGCAGCACCTCTACCTGCATTGCACACTCCAACTCATTATAACTAAGCCATTATACTAGCAAACACTCAGTGTACCTAGTGGCATCCTAAACGTGGCTATTGGACTTTTGTCTAGTCACACTAGTGCAAAGACATTTGCAGCACCTCTACCTGCATTGCACACTCCAACTCATTATAACTAAGCCATTATACTAGCAAACACTCAGTGTACCTAGTGGCATCCTAAACGTGGCTATTGGACTTTTGTCTAGTCACACTGGTGCAAAGACATTTGCAGCACCTCTACCTGCATTGTACACTCCAACTCATTATAACTAAGCCATTATACTAGCAAACACTCAGTGTACCTAGTGGCATCCTAAACGTGGCTATTGGACTTTTGTCTAGTCACACTAGTGCAAAGACATTTGCAGCACCTCTACCTGCATTGCACACTCCAACTCATTATAACTAAGCCATTATACTAGCAAACACTCAGTGTACCTAGTGGCATCCGAAACGTGGCTATTGGACTTTGCTATAGTTCACTAGTGCAAAGATATTTGCAGCACCTCTGCCTGCATTGCACACTCCAACTCATTATAACTAAGCCACTATACTAGCAAACACTCAGTGTACCTAGTGGCATCCTAAACGTGGCTATTGGACTTTGCTATAGTCCCACTAGTGCAAAGATATTTGCAGCACCTCTGCCTGCATTGCACACTCCAACTCATTATAACTAAGCCATTATACTAGCAAACACTCAGTGTACCTAGTGGCATCCTAAACGTGGCTATTGGACTTTTGTCTAGTCACACTAGTGCAAAGACATTTGCAGCACCTCTGCCTGCATTGCACACTCCAACTCATTATAACTAAGCCATTATACTAGCAAACACTCAGTGTACCTAGTGGCATCCTAAACGTGGCTATTGGACTTTTGTCTAGTCACACTAGTGCAAAGACATTTGCAGCACCTCTGCCTGCATTGCACACTCCAACTCATTATAACTAAGCCATTATACTAGCAAACACTCAGTGTACCTAGTGGCATCCTAAACGTGGCTATTGGACTTTTGTCTAGTCACACTAGTGCAAAGACATTTGCAGCACCTCTGCCTGCATTGCACACTCCAACTCATTATAACTAAGCCATTATACTAGCAAACACTCAGTGTACCTAGTGGCATCCTAAACGTGGCTATTGGACTTTGCTATAGTCCCACTAGTGCAAAGATATTTGCAGCACCTCTGCCTGCATTGCACACTCCAACTCATTATAACTAAGCCATTATACTAGCAAACACTCAGTGTACCTAGTGGCATCCTAAACGTGGCTATTGGATTTTGCTATAGTCCCACTAGTGCAAAGATATTTGCAGCACCTCTGCCTGCATTGCACACTCCAACTCATTATAACTAAGCCATTATACTAGCAAACACTCAGTGTACCTAGTGGCATCCTAAACGTGGCTATTGGACTTTGCTATAGTCCCACTAGGGCAAAGATATTTGCAGCACCTCTGCCTGCATTGCACACTCCAACTCATTATAACTAAGCCATTATACTAGCGAACACTCAGTGTACCTAGTGGCATCCTAAACGTGGCTATTGGACTTTTGTCTAGTCACACTAGTGCAAAGACATTTGCAGCACCTCTACCTGCATTGCACACTCCAACTCATTATAACTAAGCCATTATACTAGCAAACACTCAGTGTACCTAGTGGCATCCTAAACGTGGCTATTGGACTTTTGTCTAGTCACACTAGTGCAAAGACATTTGCAGCACCTCTACCTGCATTGCACACTCCAACTCATTATAACTAAGCCATTATACTAGCAAACACTCAGTGTACCTAGTGGCATCCTAAACGTGGCTATTGGACTTTTGTCTAGTCACACTGGTGCAAAGACATTTGCAGCACCTCTACCTGCATTGTACACTCCAACTCATTATAACTAA
The DNA here is from genome assembly GCF_048569485.1 of Anomaloglossus baeobatrachus. Lineage (NCBI taxonomy): Eukaryota > Metazoa > Chordata > Amphibia > Anura > Aromobatidae > Anomaloglossus > Anomaloglossus baeobatrachus. The sequence continues at coordinate 228,974,977 of NC_134353.1, read as the reverse complement.
GCCATTATACTAGCAAACACTCAGTGTACCTAGTGGCATCCTAAACGTGGCTATTGGACTTTTGTCTAGTCACACTAGTGCAAAGACATTTGCAGCACCTCTACCTGCATTGCACACTCCAACTCATTATAACTAAGCCATTATACTAGCAAACACTCAGTGTACCTAGTGGCATCCGAAACGTGGCTATTGGACTTTGCTATAGTTCACTAGTGCAAAGATATTTGCAGCACCTCTGCCTGCATTGCACACTCCAACTCATTATAACTAAGCCACTATACTAGCAAACACTCAGTGTACCTAGTGGCATCCTAAACGTGGCTATTGGACTTTGCTATAGTCCCACTAGTGCAAAGATATTTGCAGCACCTCTGCCTGCATTGCACACTCCAACTCATTATAACTAAGCCATTATACTAGCAAACACTCAGTGTACCTAGTGGCATCCTAAACGTGGCTATTGGACTTTTGTCTAGTCACACTAGTGCAAAGACATTTGCAGCACCTCTGCCTGCATTGCACACTCCAACTCATTATAACTAAGCCATTATACTAGCAAACACTCAGTGTACCTAGTGGCATCCTAAACGTGGCTATTGGACTTTTGTCTAGTCACACTAGTGCAAAGACATTTGCAGCACCTCTGCCTGCATTGCACACTCCAACTCATTATAACTAAGCCATTATACTAGCAAACACTCAGTGTACCTAGTGGCATCCTAAACGTGGCTATTGGACTTTTGTCTAGTCACACTAGTGCAAAGACATTTGCAGCACCTCTACCTGCATTGCACACTCCAACTCATTATAACTAAGCCATTATACTAACAAACACTCAGTGTACCTAGTGGCATCCTAAACGTGGCTATTGGACTTTTGTCTAGTCACAGTAGTGCAAAGACATTTGAAGCACCTATACCTGCATTGCAAACTCCAACTCATTATAACTAAGCCATTATACTAGCAAACACTCAGTGTACCTAGAGGCATCCTAAATGTGGCTATTGGATTTTGCTATAGTCCCACTAGTGCAAAGATATTTGCAGCACCTCTGCCTGCATTGCACACTCCAACTCATTATAACTAAGCCATTATACTAGCAAACACTCAGTGTACCTAGTGGCATCCTAAACGTGGCTATTGGACTTTGCTATAGTCCCACTAGGGCAAAGATATTTGCAGCACCTCTGCCTGCATTGCACACTCCAACTCATTATAACTAAGCCATTATACTAGCGAACACTCAGTGTACCTAGTGGCATCCTAAACGTGGCTATTGGACTTTTGTCTAGTCACACTAGTGCAAAGACATTTGCAGCACCTCTACCTGCATTGCACACTCCAACTCATTATAACTAAGCCATTATACTAGCAAACACTCAGTGTACCTAGTGGCATCCTAAACGTGGCTATTGGACTTTTGTCTAGTCACACTAGTGCAAAGACATTTGCAGCACCTCTACCTGCATTGCACACTCCAACTCATTATAACTAAGCCATTATACTAGCAAACACTCAGTGTACCTAGTGGCATCCTAAACGTGGCTATTGGACTTTTGTCTAGTCACACTGGTGCAAAGACATTTGCAGCACCTCTACCTGCATTGTACACTCCAACTCATTATAACTAAGCCATTATACTAGCAAACACTCAGTGTACCTAGTGGCATCCTAAACGTGGCTATTGGACTTTTGTCTAGTCACACTAGTGCAAAGACATTTGCAGCACCTCTACCTGCATTGCACACTCCAACTCATTATAACTAAGCCATTATACTAGCAAACACTCAGTGTACCTAGTGGCATCCGAAACGTGGCTATTGGACTTTGCTATAGTTCACTAGTGCAAAGATATTTGCAGCACCTCTGCCTGCATTGCACACTCCAACTCATTATAACTAAGCCACTATACTAGCAAACACTCAGTGTACCTAGTGGCATCCTAAACGTGGCTATTGGACTTTGCTATAGTCCCACTAGTGCAAAGATATTTGCAGCACCTCTGCCTGCATTGCACACTCCAACTCATTATAACTAAGCCATTATACTAGCAAACACTCAGTGTACCTAGTGGCATCCTAAACGTGGCTATTGGACTTTTGTCTAGTCACACTAGTGCAAAGACATTTGCAGCACCTCTGCCTGCATTGCACACTCCAACTCATTATAACTAAGCCATTATACTAGCAAACACTCAGTGTACCTAGTGGCATCCTAAACGTGGCTATTGGACTTTTGTCTAGTCACACTAGTGCAAAGACATTTGCAGCACCTCTGCCTGCATTGCACACTCCAACTCATTATAACTAAGCCATTATACTAGCAAACACTCAGTGTACCTAGTGGCATCCTAAACGTGGCTATTGGACTTTTGTCTAGTCACACTAGTGCAAAGACATTTGCAGCACCTCTACCTGCATTGCACACTCCAACTCATTATAACTAAGCCATTATACTAACAAACACTCAGTGTACCTAGTGGCATCCTAAACGTGGCTATTGGACTTTTGTCTAGTCACAGTAGTGCAAAGACATTTGAAGCACCTATACCTGCATTGCAAACTCCAACTCATTATAACTAAGCCATTATACTAGCAAACACTCAGTGTACCTAGAGGCATCCTAAATGTGGCTATTGGATTTTGCTATAGTCCCACTAGTGCAAAGATATTTGCAGCACCTCTGCCTGCATTGCACACTCCAACTCATTATAACTAAGCCATTATACTAGCAAACACTCAGTGTACCTAGTGGCATCCTAAACGTGGCTATTGGACTTTGCTATAGTCCCACTAGTGCAAAGATATTTGCAGCACCTCTGCCTGCATTGCACACTCCAACTCATTATAACTAAGCCATTATACTAGCAAACACTCAGTGTACCTAGTGGCATCCTAAACGTGGCTATTGGACTTTTGTCTAGTCACACTAGTGCAAAGACATTTGCAGCACCATTGCCTGCATTGCACACTCCAACTCATTATAACTAAGCCATTATACTAGCAAACACTCAGTGTACCTAGTGGCATCCTAAACGTGGCTATTGGACTTTTGTCTAGTCACACTAGTGCAAAGACATTTGCAGCACCTCTGCCTGCATTGCACACTCCAACTCATTATAACTAAGCCATTATACTAGCAAACACTCAGTGTACCTAGTGGCATCCTAAACGTGGCTATTGGACTTTTGTCTAGTCACACTAGTGCAAAGACATTTGCAGCACCTCTACCTGCATTGCACACTCCAACTCATTATAACTAAGCCATTATACTAGCAAACACTCAGTGTACCTAGTGGCATCCTAAACGTGGCTATTGGACTTTTGTCTAGTCACACTAGTGCAAAGACATTTGCAGCACCTCTACCTGCATTGTACACTCCAACTCATTATAACTAAGCCATTATACTAGCAAACACTCAGTGTACCTAGTGGCATCCTAAACGTGGCTATTGGACTTTTGTCTAGTCACACTAGTGCAAAGACATTTGCAGCACCTCTACCTGCATTGCACACTCCAACTCATTATAACTAAGCCATTATACTAGCAAACACTCAGTGTACCTAGTGGCATCCTAAACGTGGCTATTGGACTTTTGTCTAGTCACACTAGTGCAAAGACATTTGCAGCACCTCTACCTGCATTGCACACTCCAACTCATTATAACTAAGCCATTATACTAGCAAACACTCAGTGTACCTAGTGGCATCCTAAACGTGGCTATTGGACTTTGCTATAGTCCCACTAGTGCAAAGATATTTGCAGCACCTCTGCCTGCATTGTACACTCCAACTCATTATAACTAAGCCATTATACTAGCAAACACTCAGTGTACCTAGTGGCATCCTAAACGTGGCTATTGGACTTTTGTCTAGTCACACTAGTGCAAAGACATTTGCAGCACCTCTACCTGCATTGCACACTCCAACTCATTATAACTAAGCCATTATACTAGCAAACACTCAGTGTACCTAGTGGCATCCTAAACGTGGCTATTGGACTTTTGTCTAGTCACACTGGTGCAAAGACATTTGCAGCACCTCTACCTGCATTGTACACTCCAACTCATTATAACTAAGCCATTATACTAGCAAACACTCAGTGTACCTAGTGGCATCCTAAACGTGGCTATTGGACTTTTGTCTAGTCACACTAGTGCAAAGACATTTGCAGCACCTCTACCTGCATTGCACACTCCAACTCATTATAACTAAGCCATTATACTAGCAAACACTCAGTGTACCTAGTGGCATCCGAAACGTGGCTATTGGACTTTGCTATAGTCCCACTAGTGCAAAGATATTTGCAGCACCTCTGCCTGCATTGCACACTCCAACTCATTATAACTAAGCCACTATACTAGCAAACACTCAGTGTACCTAGTGGCATCCTAAACGTGGCTATTGGACTTTGCTATAGTCCCACTAGTGCAAAGATATTTGCAGCACCTCTGCCTGCATTGCACACTCCAACTCATTATAACTAAGCCATTATACTAGCAAACACTCAGTGTACCTAGTGGCATCCTAAACGTGGCTATTGGACTTTTGTCTAGTCACACTAGTGCAAAGACATTTGCAGCACCTCTGCCTGCATTGCACACTCCAACTCATTATAACTAAGCCATTATACTAGCAAACACTCAGTGTACCTAGTGGCTTCCTAAACGTGGCTATTGGACTTTTGTCTAGTCACACTAGTGCAAAGACATTTGCAGCACCTCTGCCTGCATTGCACACTCCAACTCATTATAACTAAGCCATTATACTAGCAAACACTCAGTGTACCTAGTGGCATCCTAAACGTGGCTATTGGACTTTTGTCTAGTCACACTAGTGCAAAGACATTTGCAGCACCTCTACCTGCATTGCACACTCCAACTCATTATAACTAAGCCATTATACTAGCAAACACTCAGTGTACCTAGTGGCATCCTAAACGTGGCTATTGGACTTTTGTCTAGTCACAGTAGTGCAAAGACATTTGAAGCACCTATACCTGCATTGCAAACTCCAACTCATTATAACTAAGCCATTATACTAGCAAACACTCAGTGTACCTAGTGGCATCCTAAATGTGGCTATTGGATTTTGCTATAGTCCCACTAGTGCAAAGATATTTGCAGCACCTCTGCCTGCATTGCACACTCCAACTCATTATAACTAAGCCATTATACTAGCAAACACTCAGTGTACCTAGTGGCATCCTAAACGTGGCTATTGGACTTTGTTATAGTCCCACTAGTGCAAAGATATTTGCAGCACCTCTGCCTGCATTGCACACTCCAACTCATTATAACTAAGCCATTATACTAGCAAACACTCAGTGTACCTAGTGGCATCCTAAACGTGGCTATTGGACTTTTGTCTAGTCACACTAGTGCAAAGACATTTGCAGCACCATTGCCTGCATTGCACACTCCAACTCATTATAACTAAGCCATTATACTAGCAAACACTCAGTGTACCTAGTGGCATCCTAAACGTGGCTATTGGACTTTTGTCTAGTCACACTAGTGCAAAGACATTTGCAGCACCTCTGCCTGCATTGCACACTCCAACTCATTATAACTAAGCCATTATACTAGCAAACACTCAGTGTACCTAGTGGCATCCTAAACGTGGCTATTGGACTTTTGTCTAGTCACACTAGTGCAAAGACATTTGCAGCACCTCTACCTGCATTGCACACTCCAACTCATTATAACTAAGCCATTATACTAGCAAACACTCAGTGTACCTAGTGGCATCCTAAACGTGGCTATTGGACTTTGCTATAGTCCCACTAGTGCAAAGATATTTGCAGCACCTCTGCCTGCATTGCACACTCCAACTCATTATAACTAAGCCATTATACTAGCAAACACTCAGTGTACCTAGTGGCATCCTAAACGTGGCTATTGGACTTTTGTCTAGTCACACTAGTGCAAAGACATTTGCAGCACCTCTACCTGCATTGCACACTCCAACTCATTATAACTAAGCCATTATACTAGCAAACACTCAGTGTACCTAGTGGCATCCTAAACGTGGCTATTGGACTTTTGTCTAGTCACACTAATGCAAAGACATTTGCAGCACCTCTGCCTGCATTGCAGACTCCAACTCATTATAACTAAGCCATTATACTAGCAAACACTCAGTGTACCTAGTGGCATCCTAAACATGGCTATTGGACTTTTGTCTAGTCACACTAGTGCAAAGACATTTGCAGCACCTCTGCCTGCATTGCACACTCCAACTCATTATAACTAAGCCATTATACTAGCAAACACTCAGTGTACCTAGTGGCATCCTAAACGTGGCTATTGGACTTTTGTCTAGTCACAGTAGTGCAAAGACATTTGCAGCACCTCTACCTGCATTGCAAACTCCAACTCATTATAACTAAGCCATTATACTAGCAAACACTCAGTGTACCTAGTGGCATCCTAAACGTGGCTATTGGACTTTGCTATAGTCCCACTAGTGCAAAGACATTTGCAGCACCTCTGCCTGCATTGCACACTCCAACTCATTATAACTAAGCCATTATACTAGCAAACACTCAGTGTACCTAGTGGCATCCTAAACGTGGCTATTGGACTTTTGTCTAGTCACACTAGTGCAAAGACATTTGCAGCACCTCTGCCTGCATTGCACATTCCAACTCATTATAACTAAGCCATTATACTAGCAAACACTCAGAGTACCTAGTGGCATCCTAAACGTGGCTATTGGACTTTTGTCTAGTCACACTAGTGCAAAGACATTTGCAGCACCTCTACCTGCATTGCACACTCCAACTCATTATAACTAAGCCATTATACTAGCAAACACTCAGTGTACCTAGTGGCATCCTAAACGTGGCTATTGGACTTTGCTATAGTCCCACTAGTGCAAAGATATTTGCAGCACCTCTGCCTGCATTGCACACTCCAACTCATTATAACTAAGCCATTATACTAGCAAACACTCAGTGTACCTAGTGGCATCCTAAACGTGGCTATTTGACTTTTGTCTAGTCACACTAGTGCAAAGACATTTGCAGCACCTCTACCTGCATTGCACACTCCAACTCATTATAACTAAGCCATTATACTAGCAAACACTCAGTGTACCTAGTGGCATCCTAAATGTGGCTATTGGACTTTTGTCTAGTCACACTAATGCAAAGACATTTGCAGCACCTCTACCTGCATTGCACACTCCAACTCATTATAACTAAGCCATTATACTAGCAAACACTCAGTGTACCTAGTGGCATCCTAAACGTGGCTATTGGACTTTTGTCTAGTCACACTAGTGCAAAGACATTTGCAGCACCTCTACCTGCATTGCACACTCCAACTCATTATAACTAAGCCATTATACTAGCAAACACTCAGTGTACCTAGTGGCATCCTAAACGTGGCTATTGGACTTTTGTCTAGTCACACTAGTGCAAAGACATTTGCAGCACCTCTGCCTGCATTGCACACTCCAACTCATTATAACTAAGCCATTATACTAGCAAACACTCAGTATACCTAGTGGCATCCTAAACGTGGCTATTGGACTTTTGTCTAGTCACACTAGTGCAAAGACATTTGCAGCACCTCTACCTGCATTGCACACTCCAACTCATTATAACTAAGCCATTATACTAGCAAACACTCAGTGTACCTAGTGGCATCCTAAACGTGGCTATTGGACTTTTGTCTAGTCACACTAGTGCAAAGACATTTGCAGCACCTCTACCTGCATTGCACACTCCAACTCATTATAACTTAGCCATTATACTAGCAAACACTCAGTGTACCTAGTGGCATCCTAAACGTGGCTATTGGACTTTGCTATAGTCCCACTAGTGCAAAGATATTTGCAGCACCTCTGCCTGCATTGCACACTCCAACTCATTATAACTAAGCCATTATACTAGCAAACACTCAGTGTACCTAGTGGCATCCTAAACGTAGCTATTGGACTTTTGTCTATACACACTAGTGCAAAGACATTTGCAGCACCTCTACCTGCATTGCACACTCCAACTCATTATAACTAAGCCATTATACTAGCAAACACTCAGTGTACCTAGTGGCATCCTAAACGTGGCTATTGGACTTTGCTATAGTTCCACTAGTGCAAAGATATTTGCAGCACCTCTGCCTGCATTGCACACTCCAACTCATTATAACTAAGCCATTATACTAGCAAACACTCAGTGTACCTAGTGGCATCCTAAACGTGGCTATTGGACTTTTGTCTAGTCACACTAGTGCAAAGACATTTGCAGCACCTCTACCTGCATTGCACACTCCAACTCATTATAACTAAGCCATTATACTAGCAAACACTCAGTGTACCTAGTGGCATCCTAAACGTGGCTATTGGACTTTTGTCTAGTCACACTAGTGCAAAGACATTTGCAGCACCTCTACCTGCATTGCACACTCCAACTCATTATAACTAAGCCATTATACTAGCAAACACTCAGTGTACCTAGTGGCATCCTAAACGTGGCTATTGGACTTTTGTCTACTCACACTAGTGCAAAGACATTTGCAGCACCTCTACCTGCATTGCACACTCCAACTTATTATAACTAAGCCATTATACTAGCAAACACTCAGTGTACCTAGTGGCATCCTAAACGTGGCTATTGGACTTTGCTATAGTTCCACTAGTGCAAAGATATTTGCAGCACCTCTGCCTGCATTGCACACTCCAACTCATTATAACTAAGCCATTATACTAGCAAACACTCAGTGTACCTAGTGGCATCCTAAACGTGGCTATTGGACTTTTGTCTAGTCACACTAGTGCAAAGACATTTGCAGCACCTCTGCCTGCATTGCACACTCCAACTCATTATAACTAAGCCATTATACTAGCAAACACTCAGTATACCTAGTGGCATCCTAAACGTGGCTATTGGACTTTTGTCTAGTCACACTAGTGCAAAGACATTTGCAGCACCTCTACCTGCATTGCACACTCCAACTCATTATAACTAAGCCATTATACTAGCAAACACTCAGTGTACCTAGTGGCATCCTAAACGTGGCTATTGGACTTTTGTCTAGTCACACTAGTGCAAAGACATTTGCAGCACCTCTACCTGCATTGCACACTCCAACTCATTATAACTTAGCCATTATACTAGCAAACACTCAGTGTACCTAGTGGCATCCTAAACGTGGCTATTGGACTTTGCTATAGTCCCACTAGTGCAAAGATATTTGCAGCACCTCTGCCTGCATTGCACACTCCAACTCATTATAACTAAGCCATTATACTAGCAAACACTCAGTGTACCTAGTGGCATCCTAAACGTAGCTATTGGACTTTTGTCTACTCACACTAGTGCAAAGACATTTGCAGCACCTCTACCTGCATTGCACACTCCAACTCATTATAACTAAGCCATTATACTAGCAAACACTCAGTGTACCTAGTGGCATCCTAAACGTGGCTATTGGACTTTGCTATAGTTCCACTAGTGCAAAGATATTTGCAGCACCTCTGCCTGCATTGCACACTCCAACTCATTATAACTAAGCCATTATACTAGCAAACACTCAGTGTACCTAGTGGCATCCTAAACGTGGCTATTGGACTTTTGTCTAGTCACACTAGTGCAAAGACATTTGCAGCACCTCTACCTACATTGCACACTCCAACTCATTATAACTAAGCCATTATACTAGCAAACACTCAGTGTACCTAGTGGCATCCTAAACGTGGCTATTGGACTTTTGTCTAGTCACACTAGTGCAAAGACATTTGCAGCACCTCTACCTGCATTGCACACTCCAACTCATTATAACTAAGCCATTATACTAGCAAACACTCAGTGTACCTAGTGGCATCCTAAACGTGGCTATTGGACTTTTGTCTACTCACACTAGTGCAAAGACATTTGCAGCACCTCTACCTGCATTGCACACTCCAACTTATTATAACTAAGCCATTATACTAGCAAACACTCAGTGTACCTAGTGGCATCCTAAACGTGGCTATTGGACTTTGCTATAGTTCCACTAGTGCAAAGATATTTGCAGCACCTCTGCCTGCATTGCACACTCCAACTCATTATAACTAAGCCATTATACTAGCAAACACTCAGTGTACCTAGTGGCATCCTAACCGTGGCTATTGGACTTTTGTCTAGTCACACTAGTGCAAAGACATTTGCAGCACCTCTACCTGCATTGCACACTCCAACTCATTATAACTAAGCCATTATACTAGCAAACACTCAGTGTACCTAGTGGCATCCTAAACGTGGCTATTGGACTTTGCTATAGTCCCACTAGTGCAAAGACATTTGCAGCACCTCTGCCTGCATTGCACACTCCAACTCATTATAACTAAGCCATTATACTAGCAAACACTCAGTGTACCTAGTGGCATCCTAAACGTGGCTATTGGACTTTTGTCTAGTCACACTAGTGCAAAGACATTTGCAGCACCTCTGCCTGCATTGCACATTCCAACTCATTATAACTAAGCCATTATACTAGCAAACACTCAGAGTACCTAGTGGCATCCTAAACGTGGCTATTGGACTTTTGTCTAGTCACACTAGTGCAAAGACATTTGCAGCACCTCTACCTGCATTGCACACTCCAACTCATTATAACTAAGCCATTATACTAGCAAACACTCAGTGTACCTAGTGGCATCCTAAACGTGGCTATTGGACTTTGCTATAGTCCCACTAGTGCAAAGATATTTGCAGCACCTCTGCCTGCATTGCACACTCCAACTCATTATAACTAAGCCATTATACTAGCAAACACTCAGTGTACCTAGTGGCATCCTAAACGTGGCTATTTGACTTTTGTCTAGTCACACTAGTGCAAAGACATTTGCAGCACCTCTACCTGCATTGCACACTCCAACTCATTATAACTAAGCCATTATACTAGCAAACACTCAGTGTACCTAGTGGCATCCTAAATGTGGCTATTGGACTTTTGTCTAGTCACACTAATGCAAAGACATTTGCAGCACCTCTACCTGCATTGCACACTCCAACTCATTATAACTAAGCCATTATACTAGCAAACACTCAGTGTACCTAGTGGCATCCTAAACGTGGCTATTGGACTTTTGTCTAGTCACACTAGTGCAAAGACATTTGCAGCACCTCTACCTGCATTGCACACTCCAACTCATTATAACTAAGCCATTATACTAGCAAACACTCAGTGTACCTAGTGGCATCCTAAACGTGGCTATTGGACTTTTGTCTAGTCACACTAGTGCAAAGACATTTGCAGCACCTCTGCCTGCATTGCACACTCCAACTCATTATAACTAAGCCATTATACTAGCAAACACTCAGTATACCTAGTGGCATCCTAAACGTGGCTATTGGACTTTTGTCTAGTCACACTAGTGCAAAGACATTTGCAGCACCTCTACCTGCATTGCACACTCCAACTCATTATAACTAAGCCATTATACTAGCAAACACTCAGTGTACCTAGTGGCATCCCTAAACGTGGCTATTGGACTTTTGTCTAGTCACACTAGTGCAAAGACATTTGCAGCACCTCTACCTGCATTGCACACTCCAACTCATTATAACTTAGCCATTATACTAGCAAACACTCAGTGTACCTAGTGGCATCCTAAACGTGGCTATTGGACTTTGCTATAGTCCCACTAGTGCAAAGATATTTGCAGCACCTCTGCCTGCATTGCACACTCCAACTCATTATAACTAAGCCATTATACTAGCAAACACTCAGTGTACCTAGTGGCATCCTAAACGTAGCTATTGGACTTTTGTCTACTCACACTAGTGCAAAGACATTTGCAGCACCTCTACCTGCATTGCACACTCCAACTCATTATAACTAAGCCATTATACTAGCAAACACTCAGTGTACCTAGTGGCATCCTAAACGTGGCTATTGGACTTTGCTATAGTTCCACTAGTGCAAAGATATTTGCAGCACCTCTGCCTGCATTGCACACTCCAACTCATTATAACTAAGCCATTATACTAGCAAACACTCAGTGTACCTAGTGGCATCCTAAACGTGGCTATTGGACTTTTGTCTAGTCACACTAGTGCAAAGACATTTGCAGCACCTCTACCTGCATTGCACACTCCAACTCATTATAACTAAGCCATTATACTAGCAAACACTCAGTGTACCTAGTGGCATCCTAAACGTGGCTATTGGACTTTTGTCTAGTCACACTAGTGCAAAGACATTTGCAGCACCTCTACCTGCATTGCACACTCCAACTCATTATAACTAAGCCATTATACTAGCAAACACTCAGTGTACCTAGTGGCATCCTAAACGTGGCTATTGGACTTTTGTCTACTCACACTAGTGCAAAGACATTTGCAGCACCTCTACCTGCATTGCACACTCCAACTTATTATAACTAAGCCATTATACTAGCAAACACTCAGTGTACCTAGTGGCATCCTAAACGTGGCTATTGGACTTTGCTATAGTTCCACTAGTGCAAAGATATTTGCAGCACCTCTGCCTGCATTGCACACTCCAACTCATTATAACTAAGCCATTATACTAGCAAACACTCAGTGTACCTAGTGGCATCCTAAACGTGGCTATTGGACTTTTGTCTAGTCACACTAGTGCAAAGACATTTGCAGCACCTCTACCTGCATTGCACACTCCAACTCATTATAACTAAGCCATTATACTAGCAAACACTCAGTGTACCTAGTGGCATCCTAAACGTGGCTATTGGACTTTTGTCTAGTCACACTAGTGCAAAGACATTTGCAGCACCTCTACCTGCATTGCACACTCCAACTCATTATAACTAAGCCATTATACTAGCAAACACTCAGTGTACCTAGTTGCATCCTAAACGTGGCTATTGGACTTTGCTATAGTCCCACTAGTGCAAAGATATTTGCAGCACCTCTGCCTGCATCGCACACTCCAACTCATTATAACTAAGCCATTATACTAGCAAACACTCAGTGTACCAAGTGGCATCCTAAACGTGGCTATTGGACTTTGCTAAAGTCCCACTAGTGCAAAGATATTTGCAGCACCTCTGCCTGCATTGCACACTCCAACTCATTATAACTAAGCCATTATACTAGCAAACACTCAGTGTACCTAGTGGCATCCTAAACGTGGCTATTGGACTTTTGTCTAGACACACTAGTGCAAAGACATTTGCAGCACCTCTACCTGCATTGCACACTCCAACTCATTATAACTAAGCCATTATACTAGCAAACACTCAGTGTACCTAGTGGCATCCTAAACGTGGCTATTGGACTTTTGTCTAGTCACACTAGTGCAAAGACATTTGCAGCACCTCTACCTGCATTGCACACTCCAACTCATTATAACTAAGCCATTATACTAGCAAACACTCAGTGTACCTAGTGGCATCCTAAACGTGGCTATTGGACTTTGCTATAGTCCCACTAGTGCAAAGATATTTGCAGCACCTCTGCCTGCATCGCACACTCCAACTCATTATAACTAAGCCATTATACTAGCAAACACTCAGTGTACCTAGTGGCATCCTAAACGTGGCTATTGGACTTTGCTAAAGTCCCACTAGTGCAAAGATATTTGCAGCACCTCTGCCTGCATTGCACACTCCAACTCATTATAACTAAGCCATTATACTAGCAAACACTCAGTGTACCTAGTGGCATCCTAAACGTGGCTATTGGACTTTTGTCTAGACACACTAGTGCAAAGACATTTGCAGCACCTCTACCTGCATTGCACACTCCAACTGATTATAACTAAGCCATTATACTAGCAAACACTCAGTGTACCTAGTGGCATCCTAAACGTGGCTATTGGACTTTTGTCTAGTCACACTAGTGCAAAGACATTTGCAGCACCTCTACCTGCATTGCACACTCCAACTCATTATAACTAAACCATTATACTAGCAAACACTCAGTGTACCTAGTGGCATCCTAAACGTGGCTATTGGACTTTTGTCTAGTCACACTAGTGCAAAGACATTTGCAGCACCTCTGCCTGCATTGCACACTCCAACTCATTATAACTAAGCCATTATACTAGCAAACACTCAGTGTACCTAGTGGCATCCTAAACGTGGCTATTGGACTTTTGTCTAGTCACACTAGTGCAAAGACATTTGCAGCACCTCTGCCTGCATTGCACATTCCAACTCATTATAACTAAGCCATTATACTAGCAAACACTCAGAGTACCTAGTGGCATCCTAAACGTGGCTATTGGACTTTTGTCTAGTCACACTAGTGCAAAGACATTTGCAGCACCTCTACCTGCATTGCACACTCCAACTCATTATAACTAAGCCATTATACTAGCAAACACTCAGTGTACCTAGTGGCATCCTAAACGTGGCTATTGGACTTTGCTATAGTCCCACTAGTGCAAAGATATTTGCAGCACCTCTGCCTGCATTGCACACTCCAACTCATTATAACTAAGCCATTATACTAGCAAACACTCAGTGTACCTAGTGGCATCCTAAACGTGGCTATTTGACTTTTGTCTAGTCACACTAGTGCAAAGACATTTGCAGCACCTCTACCTGCATTGCACACTCCAACTCATTATAACTAAGCCATTATACTAGCAAACACTCAGTGTACCTAGTGGCATCCTAAACGTGGCTATTGGACTTTTGTCTAGTCACACTAATGCAAAGACATTTGCAGCACCTCTACCTGCATTGCACACTCCAACTCATTATAACTAAGCCATTATACTAGCAAACACTCAGTGTACCTAGTGGCATCCTAAACGTGGCTATTGGACTTTTGTCTAGTCACACTAGTGCAAAGACATTTGCAGCACCTCTACCTGCATTGCACACTCCAACTCATTATAACTAAGCCATTGTACTAGCAAACACTCAGTGTACCTAGTGGCATCCTAAACGTGGCTATTGGACTTTTGTCTAGTCACACTAGTGCAAAGACATTTGCAGCACCTCTGCCTGCATTGCACACTCCAACTCATTATAACTAAGCCATTATACTAGCAAACACTCAGTGTACCTAGTGGCATCCTAAACGTGGCTATTGGACTTTTGTCTAGTCACACTAGTGCAAAGACATTTGCAGCACCTCTACCTGCATTGCACACTCCAACTCATTATAACTAAGCCATTATACTGGCAAACACTCAGTGTACCTAGTGGCATCCTAAACGTGGCTATTGGACTTTTGTCTAGTCACACTAGTGCAAAGACATTTGCAGCACTTCTACCTGCATTGCACACTCCAACTCATTATAACTTAGCCATTATACTAGCAAACACTCAGTGTACCTAGTGGCATCCTAAACGTGGCTATTGGACTTTGCTATAGTCCCACTAGTGCAAAGATATTTGCAGCACCTCTGCCTGCATTGCACACTCCAACTCATTATAACTAAGCCATTATACTAGCAAACACTCAGTGTACCTAGTGGCATCCTAAACGTGGCTATTGGACTTTTGTCTACTCACACTAGTGCAAAGACATTTGCAGCACCTCTACCTGCATTGCACACTCCAACTCATTATAACTAAGCCATTATACTAGCAAACACTCAGTGTACTTAGTGGCATCCTAAACGTGGCTATTGGACTTTGCTATAGTTCCACTAGTGCAAAGATATTTGCAGCACCTCTGCCTGCATTGCACACTCCAACTCATTATAACTAAGCCATTATACTAGCAAACACTCAGTGTACCTAGTGGCATCCTAAACGTGGCTATTGGACTTTTGTCTAGTCACACTAGTGCAAAGACATTTGCAGCACCTCTACCTGCATTGCACACTCCAACTCATTATAACTAAGCCGTTATACTAGCAAACACTCAGTGTACCTAGTGGCATCCTAAACGTGGCTATTGGACTTTTGTCTAGTCACACTAGTGCAAAGACATTTGCAGCACCTCTACCTGCATTGCACACTCCAACTCATTATAACTAAGCCATTATACTAGCAAACACTCAGTGTACCTAGTGGCATCCTAAACGTGGCTATTGGACTTTGCTATAGTCCCACTAGTGCAAAGATATTTGCAGCACCTCTGCCTGCATCGCACACTCCAACTCATTATAACTAAGCCATTATACTAGCAAACACTCAGTGTACCAAGTGGCATCCTAAACGTGGCTATTGGACTTTGCTAAAGTCCCACTAGTGCAAAGATATTTGCAGCACTTCTGCCTGCATTGCACACTCCAACTCATTATAACTAAGCCATTATACTAGCAAACACTCAGTGTACCTAGTGGCATCCTAAACGTGGCTATTGGACTTTTGTCTAGACACACTAGTGCAAAGACATTTGCAGCACCTCTACCTGCATTGCACACTCCAACTCATTATAACTAAGCCATTATACTAGCAAACACTCAGTGTACCTAGTGGCATCCTAAACGTGGCTATTGGACTTTTGTCTAGTCACACTAGTGCAAAGACATTTGCAGCACCTCTACCTGCATTGCACACTCCAACTCATTATAACTAAGCCATTATACTAGCAAACACTCAGTGTACCTAGTGGCATCCTAAACGTGGCTATTGGACTTTGCTATAGTCCCATTAGTGCAAAGATATTTGCAGCACCTCTGCCTGCATCGCACACTCCAACTCATTATAACTAAGCCATTATACTAGCAAACACTCAGTGTACCTAGTGGCATCCTAAACGTGGCTATTGGACTTTGCTAAAGTCCCACTAGTGCAAAGATATTTGCAGCACCTCTGCCTGCATTGCACACTCCAACTCATTATAACTAAGCCATTATACTAGCAAACACTCAGTGTACCTAGTGGCATCCTAAACGTGGCTATTGGACTTTTGTCTAGACACACTAGTGCAAAGACATTTGCAGCACCTCTACCTGCATTGCACACTCCAACTCATTATAACTAAGCCATTATACTAGCAAACACTCAGTGTACCTAGTGGCATCCTAAACGTGGCTATTGGACTTTTGTCTAGTCACACTAGTGCAAAGACATTTGCAGCACCTCTACCTGCATTGCACACTCCAACTCATTATAACTAAACCATTATACTAGCAAACACTCAGTGTACCTAGTGGCATCCTAAACGTGGCTATTGGACTTTTGTTTAGTCACACTAGTGCAAAGACATTTGCAGCACCTCTACCTGCATTGCACTCTCCAACTCATTATAACTAAGCCATTATACTAGCAAACACTCAGTGTACCTAGTGGCATCCTAAACGTGGCTATTGGACTTTGCTATAGTCCCACTGGTGCAAAGATATTTGCAGCACCTCTGCCTGCATTGCAAACTCCAACTCATTATAACTAAGCCATTATACTAGTAAACACTCAGTGTACCTAGTGGCATCCTAAACGTGGCTATTGGACTTTTGTCTAGTCACACTAGTGCAAAGACATTTGCAGCACCTCTGCCTGCATTGCACACTCAAACTCATTATAACTAATCCATTATACTAGCAAACACTCAGTGTACCTAGTGGCATCCTAAACGTGGCTATTGGACTTTTGTCTAGTCACACTAGTGCAAAGACATTTGCAGCACCTCTACCTGCATTGCACACTCCAACTCATTATAACTAAGCCATTATACTATTAAACACTCAGTGTACCTAGTGGCATCCTAAACGTGGCTATTGGACTTTGCTATAGTCCCACTAGTGCAAAGATATTTGCAGCACCTCTGCCTGCATTGCAAACTCCAACTCATTATAACTAAGCCATTATACTAGCAAACACTCAGTGTACCTAGTGGCATCCTAAACGTGGCTATTGGACTTTTGTCTAGTCACACTAGTGCAAAGACATTTGCAGCACCTCTGCCTGCATTGCACACTCAAACTCATTATAACTAATCCATTATACTAGCAAACACTCAGTGTACCTAGTGGCATCCTAAACGTGGCTATTGGACTTTTGTCTAGTCACACTAGTGCAAAGACATTTGCAGCACCTCTACCTGCATTGCACACTCCAACTCATTATAACTAAGCCATTATACTAGCAAACACTCAGTGTACCTAGTGGCATTCTAAACGTGGCTATTGGACTTTTTTCTACTCACACTAGTGCAAAGACATTTGCAGCACCTCTACCTGCATTGCACACTCCAACTCATTATAACTAAGCCATTATACTAGCAAACACTCAGTGTACCTAGTGGCATCCTAAACGTGGCTATTGGACTTTGCTATAGTTCCACTAGTGCAAAGATATTTGCAGCACCTCTGCCTGCATTGCACACTCCAACTCATTATAACTAAGCCATTATACTAGCAAACACTCAGTGTACCTAGTGGCATCCTAATAGTGGCTATTGGACTTTTGTCTAGTCACACTAGTGCAAAGACATTTGCAGCACCTCTACCTGCATTGCACACTCCAACTCAATATAACTAAGCCATTATACTAGCAAACACTCAGTGTACCTAGTGGCATCCTAAACGTGGCTATTGGACTTTTGTCTAGTCACACTAGTGCAAAGACATTTGCAGCACCTCTACCTGCATTGCACACTCCAACTCATTATAACTAAGCCATTATACTAGCAAACACTCAGTGTACCTAGTGGCATCCTAAACGTGGCTATTGGACTTTTGTCTAGTCACACTAGTGCAAAGACATTTGCAGCACCTCTACCTGCATTGCACACTCCAACTCATTATAACTAAGCCATTATACTAGCAAACACTCAGTGTACCTAGTGGCATCCTAAACGTGGCTATTGGACTTTGCTATAGTCCCACTAGTGCAAAGATATTTGCAGCACCTCTGCCTGCATCGCACACTCCAACTCATTATAACTAAGCCATTATACTAGCAAACACTCAGTGTACCTAGTGGCATCCTAAACGTGGCTATTGGACTTTGCTAAAGTCCCACTAGTGCAAAGATATTTGCAGCACCTCTGCCTGCATTGCACACTCCAACTCATTATAACTAAGCTATTATACTAGCAAACACTCAGTGTACCTAGTGGCATCCTAAACGTGGCTATTGGACTTTTGTCTAGACACACTAGTGCAAAGACATTTGCAGCACCTCTACCTGCATTGCACACTCCAACTCATTATAACTAAGCCATTATACTAGCAAACACTCAGTGTACCTAGTGGCATCCTAAACGTGGCTATTGGACTTTTGTCTAGTCACACTAGTGCAAAGACATTTGCAGCACCTCTACCTGCATTGCACACTCCAACGCATTATAACTAAGCCATTATACTAGCAAACACTCAGTGTACCTAGTGGCATCCTAAACGTGGCTATTGGACTTTGCTATAGTCCCACTAGTGCAAAGATATTTGCAGCACCTCTGCCTGCATCGCACACTCCAACTCATTATAACTAAGCCATTATACTAGCAAACACTCAGTGTACCTAGTGGCATCCTAAACGTGGCTATTGGACTTTGCTAAAGTCCCACTAGTGCAAAGATATTTGCAGCACCTCTGCCTGCATTGCACACTGCAACTCATTATAACTAAGCCATTATACTAGCAAACACTCAGTGTACCTAGTGGCATCCTAAACGTGGCTATTGGACTTTTGTCTAGACACACTAGTGCAAAGACATTTGCAGCACCTCTACCTGCATTGCACACTCCAACTCATTATAACTAAGCCATTATACTAGCAAACACTCAGTGTACCTAGTGGCATCCTAAACGTGGCTATTGGACTTTTGTCTAGTCACACTAGTGCAAAGACATTTGCAGCACCTCTACCTGCATTGCACACTCCAACTCATTATAACTAAACCATTATACTAGCAAACACTCAGTGTACCTAGTGGCATCCTAAACGTGGCTATTGGACTTTTGTTTAGTCACACTAGTGCAAAGACATTTGCAGCACCTCTACCTGCATTGCACACTCCAACTCATTATAACTAAGCCATTATACTAGCAAACACTCAGTGTACCTAGTGGCATCCTAAACGTGGCTATTGGACTTTGCTATAGTCCCACTGGTGCAAAGATATTTGCAGCACTTCTGCCTGCATTGCAAACTCCAACTCATTATAACTAAGCCATTATACTAGCAAACACTCAGTGTACCTAGTGGCATCCTAAACGTGGCTATTGGACTTTTGTCTAGTCACACTAGTGCAAAGACATTTGCAGCACCTCTGCCTGCATTGCACACTCAAACTCATTATAACTAATCCATTATACTAGCAAACACTCAGTGTACCTAGTGGCATCCTAAACGTGGCTATTGGACTTTTGTCTAGTCACACTAGTGCAAAGACATTTGCAGCACCTCTACCTGCATTGCACACTCCAACTCATTATAACTAAGCCATTATACTAGCAAACACTCAGTGTACCTAGTGGCATCCTAAACGTGGCTATTGGACTTTTGTCTAGTCACACTAGTGCAAAGACATTTGCAGCACCTCTACCTGCATTGCACACACCAACTCATTATAACTAAGCCATTATACTAGCAAACACTCAGTGTACCTAGTGGCATCCTAAACGTGGCTATTGGACTTTGCTATAGTCCCACTAGTGCAAAGATATTTGCAGCACCTCTGCCTGCATTGCACACTCCAACTCATTATAACTAAGCCATTATACTAGCAAACATTCAGTGTACCTAGTGGCATCCTAAACGTGGCTATTGGACTTTTGTCTAGTCACACTAGTGCAAAGACATTTGCAGCACCTCTACCTGCATTGCACACTCCAACTCATTATAACTAAGCCATTATACTAGCAAACACTCAGTGTACCTAGTGGCATCCTAAACGTGGCTATTGGACTTTTGTCTAGACACACTAGTGCAAAGACATTTGCAGCACCTCTACCTGCATTGCACACTCCAACTCATTATAACTAAGCCATTATACTAGCAAATAGTGATGAGCGAGTACTAAAAAGCTCGGGTGCTCGAAGCTCGGGCCGAGCCTCCCAAGATACTCGTGTACTCGGCCCGAGCACCGAGCCCAATGTTATCCTATGGGAGACCCGAGTATTTTTGTGAAATGACCCCCCGGCAGCATGTAGAAACCCTAAAAATGTCACAAAAGTCTCAGAAGAGTGCTCAAATGACATGGCATCAGCATGGGGAAGACCCCTTGAAGCATTTATCACTCAAAAGTCACAGCTGTGAACAATTTTGTCCAAGTTTTACGCCATTTTTACGGACTCACCAGAAAACCTTCCAAAATGACACCAAAATGAATTTTCATGGCGGAAATGTTAAGGGCACATACCCAATAGTGAGATAGAGCTGGTGTATGTTACTTTTTGAGATTAATACATGAAAGATTTTACATGAAAACCTTGTGTGGCACTCCGATGTCCAAAACGCACGTTTTGTGCTTTTTACTAGCGATGTCGATCATTTTTTTTTTTTATTCTATCTCCCTCAGTCCGTCGGTCTGTCTCTCTCTGTCTTGTCTGTCCCCCTCTCACAGTCTGTCGGTCAGTTCCCCCCCCCTCTCTCTTACTTACCGTTCCCTGATCACTGCCGCGGCGCTGCACAGCTGTTCAAACTCCGGTGGCTTTTCCTCTTTTGAAAAAGCCGGCCGCTCATTAATCAATCTCCTATTCCCTGCTGTCCTGCTTTTCGGCGCCTATGATTGGTTGCAGTGAGACACGCTCCCACACTGAGTGACAGCTGTCTCACTGCACCCAATCACAGCAGCCGGTGTGTGTATACTGTGCAGTGAAATAAATAATTAAATAATTAAAAAAAACGGCGTGCGGTCCCCCCAATTTTAATACCAGCCAGATAAAGCCATACGGCTGAAGGCTGGTATTCTCAGGATGGGGAGCTCCACGTTATGGGGAGCCCCCCACCCTAACAATATCAGTCAGCAGCCGCCCAGAATTGCCGCATACATTAGATGCGACAGTTCTGGGGCTGTACCCGGCTCTTCCCGATTTACCCTGGTGCTTTGGCAAATCGGGGTAATAAGGAGTTAATGGCAGCCCATAGCTGCCACTAAATCCTAGATTAATCATGTCAGGTGTCTCCCCGAGATTCCTTCCATGATTAATCTGTAAATTACAGTTAAAAAACACACACACCCGAAAAATCCTTTATTAGAAATAAAAAACACTAACAAATTCCCTCATTACCAATTTATTAACCCCGACAAACCCTCCATGTCCGGCGTACTCCACAGTCCTCCAGCGTCGCGTCCAGCTCTGCTGCATGGAAGTGACAGGAGCTGCAGAATACACCGCCGCTCCGGTCACCTCCACGCAGCTAATGAGATGAGTATAGCGATCAGCTGAGCTGTCACTGAGGTTACCTGGATCCAGCGGTGGATGCAGCGGTGGCCGCGGGTAACCTCAGTGACAGCTCAGCTGATCGCGCTACTCACCGCCGCTCCAGTCAG
This sequence comes from Anomaloglossus baeobatrachus, assembly GCF_048569485.1. Classification (NCBI taxonomy): domain Eukaryota; kingdom Metazoa; phylum Chordata; class Amphibia; order Anura; family Aromobatidae; genus Anomaloglossus; species Anomaloglossus baeobatrachus. Next base: position 228,952,660 of record NC_134353.1, on the reverse strand, counting down.
CTCCATGCACCAACTGAGGTGAGTATAGCGATCAGCTGCTGTCACTGAGGTTAATCGCGGCCACCGCTGGATCCAGCGGTGGCCGGGAGTTACCTGACTGACAGCAGCTGATCGCGCTATTCCCTTCATTAGCTGCGTGGAGGTGACCGGAGGGGCGGTGTCTTCTGCAGCTCCTGTCACTTCCATGCAGCAGAGCTGGACGCGACGCCGGAGTCCGTGGAGTACGCCGGACATGGAGGGTTTGTCGGGGTTAATAAATTGGTAATGAGGGACTTTGTTAGTGTTTTTTATTTCTAATAAAGGATTTTTCGGGTGTGTGTGTTTTTTAACTGTAATTTACAGATTAATCATGGAAGGAATCTCGGGGAGACGCCTGACATGATTAATCTAGGATTTAGTGGCAGCTATGGGCTGCCATTAACTCCTTATTACCCCGATTTGCCAATGCACTAGGGTAAATCGGGAAGAGCCGGGTACAGCCCCAGAACTGTCGCATATAATGTATGCGGCAATTCTGGGCAGCTGCTGACTGATATTGTTAGGGTGGGGGGCTCCCCATAACGTGGAGCTCCCCATCCTGAGAATACCAGCCTTCAGCTGTATGGCTTTATCTGGCTGGTATTAAAATTGGGGGGACCGCACGCCGTTTTTTTTAATTATTTATTTATTTATTTTACTGCACAGTATAGACCCGCCCACCGGCTGCTGTGATTGGGTGCAGTGTGACACCTGTCACTCAGCGTGGGGGCGTGTCTCACTGCAACCAATCATAGGCGCCTGTGGGCGTGGAAAGCAGGGAATATGAGATGGCTGTGTACAGAGCACAGCGCGCCGGCCGGTATAAAGGCTCGGTCACGCTGTGCAGGCCAGCCAATCACTGCAATTACACAACTAACAGGGCTGTGGCATTGCAGTGGTCTGCCAGCCAATCCCTGCATGAGGGCTGGCTCTCAAAAGAGCGCCAACATGCAGAAATGAAGACCACGAGTAAAGCACGAGTATTGCAAAATTACTCGGTACCCGCCGAGTAGCCCGAGTACAGTGATACTCGTGCGAGTACCGAGTAGTAACAAGCATGCTCGCTCATCACTACTAGCAAACACTCAGTGTACCTAGTGGCATCCTAAACGTGGCTATTGGACTTTTGTCTAGTCACACTAGTGCAAAGACATTTGCAGCACCTCTACCTGCATTGCACACTCCAACTCATTATAACTAAACCATTATACTAGCAAACACTCAGTGTACCTAGTGGCATCCTAAACGTGGCTATTGGATTTTTGTTTAGTCACACTAGTGCAAAGACATTTGCAGCACCTCTACCTGCATTGCACACTCCAACTCATTATAACTAAGCCATTATACTAGCAAACACTCAGTGTACCTAGTGGCATCCTAAACGTGGCTATTGGACTTTGCTATAGTCCCACTGGTGCAAAGATATTTGCAGCACCTCTGCCTGCATTGCAAACTCCAACTCATTATAACTAAGCCATTATACTAGCAAACACTCAGTGTACTTAGTGGCATCCTAAACGTGGCTATTGGACTTTTGTCTAGTCACACTAGTGCAAAGACATTTGCAGCACCTCTGCCTGCATTGCACACTTAAACTCATTATAACTAATCCATTATACTAGCAAACACTCAGTGTACCTAGTGGCATCCTAATAGTGGCTATTGGACTTTTGTCTAGTCACACTAGTGCAAAGACATTTGCAGCACCTCTACCTGCATTGCACACTCCAACTCATTATAACTAAGCCATTATACTAGCAAACACTCAGTGTACCTAGTGGCATCCTAAACGTGGCTATTGGACTTTGCTATAGTCCCACTGGTGCAAAGATATTTGCAGCACCTCTGCCTGCATTGCAAACTCCAACTCATTATAACTAAGCCATTATACTAGCAAACACTCAGTGTACCTAGTGGCATCCTAAACGTGGCTATTGGACTTTTGTCTAGTCACACTAGTGCAAAGACATTTGCAGCACCTCTGCCTGCATTGCACACTTAAACTCATTATAACTAATCCATTATACTAGCAAACACTCAGTGTACCTAGTGGCATCCTAAACGTGGCTATTGGACTTTTGTCTAGTCACACTAGTGCAAAGACATTTGCAGCACCTCTACCTGCATTGCACACTCCAACTCATTATAACTAAGCCATTATACTAGCAAACACTCAGTGTACCTAGTGGCATCCTAAACGTGGCTATTGGACTTTGCTATAGTCCCACTAGTGCAAAGATATTTGCAGCACCTCTGCCTGCATTGCACACTCCAACTCATTATAACTAAGCCATTATACTAGCAAACACTCAGTGTACCTAGTGGCATCCTAAACGTGGCTATTGGACTTTTGTCTAGACACACTAGTGCAAAGACATTTGCAGCACCTCTACCTGCATTGCACACTCCAACTCATTATAACTAAGCCATTATACTAGCAAACACTCAGTGTACCTAGTGGCATCCTAAACGTGGCTATTGGACTTTTGTCTAGTCACACTAGTGCAAAGACATTTGCAGCACCTCTACCTGCATTGCACACTCCAACTCATTATAACTAAGCCATTATACTAGCAAACACTCAGTGTACCTAGTGGCATCCTAAACGTGGCTATTGGACTTTGCTATAGTCCCACTAGTGCAAAGATATTTGCAGCACCTCTGCCTGCATCGCACACTCCAACTCATTATAACTAAGCCATTATACTAGCAAACACTCAGTGTACCTAGTGGCATCCTAAACGTGGCTATTGGACTTTGCTAAAGTCCCACTAGTGCAAAGATATTTGCAGCACCTCTGCCTGCATTGCACACTCCAACTCATTATAACTAAGCCATTATACTAGCAAACACTCAGTGTACCTAGTGGCATCCTAAACGTGGCTATTGGACTTTTGTCTAGTCACACTAGTGCAAAGACATTTGCAGCACCTCTGCCTGCATCGCACACTCCAACTCATTATAACTAAGCCATTATACTAGCAAACACTCAGTGTACCTAGTGGCATCCTAAACGTGGCTATTGGACTTTTGTCTAGTCACACTAGTGCAAAGACATTTGCAGCACCTCTGCCTGCATTGCACACTTAAACTCATTATAACTAATCCATTATACTAGCAAACACTCAGTGTACCTAGTGGCATCCTAAACGTGGCTATTGGACTTTTGTCTAGTCACACTAGTGCAAAGACATTTGCAGCACCTCTACCTGCATTGCACACTCCAACTCATTATAACTAAGCCATTATACTAGCAAACACTCAGTGTACCTAGTGGCATCCTAAACGTGGCTATTGGACTTTGCTATAGTCCCACTAGTGCAAAGATATTTGCAGCACCTCTGCCTGCATTGCACACTCCAACTCATTATAACTAAGCCATTATACTAGCAAACACTCAGTGTACCTAGTGGCATCCTAAACGTGGCTATTGGACTTTTGTCTAGACACACTAGTGCAAAGACATTTGCAGCACCTCTACCTGCATTGCACACTCCAACTCATTATAACTAAGCCATTATACTAGCAAACACTCAGTGTACCTAGTGGCATCCTAAACGTGGCTATTGGACTTTTGTCTAGTCACACTAGTGCAAAGACATTTGCAGCACCTCTACCTGCATTGCACACTCCAACTCATTATAACTAAGCCATTATACTAGCAAACACTCAGTGTACCTAGTGGCATCCTAAACGTGGCTATTGGACTTTGCTATAGTCCCACTAGTGCAAAGATATTTGCAGCACCTCTGCCTGCATCGCACACTCCAACTCATTATAACTAAGCCATTATACTAGCAAACACTCAGTGTACCTAGTGGCATCCTAAACGTGGCTATTGGACTTTGCTAAAGTCCCACTAGTGCAAAGATATTTGCAGCACCTCTGCCTGCATTGCACACTCCAACTCATTATAACTAAGCCATTATACTAGCAAACACTCAGTGTACCTAGTGGCATCCTAAACGTGGCTATTGGACTTTTGTCTAGACACACTAGTGCAAAGACATTTGCAGCACCTCTACCTGCATTGCACACTCCAACTCATTATAACTAAGCCATTATACTAGCAAACACTCAGTGTACCTAGTGGCATCCTAAACGTGGCTATTGGACTTTTGTCTAGTCACACTAGTGCAAAGACATTTGCAGCACCTCTACCTGCATTGCACACTCCAACTCATTATAACTAAACCATTATACTAGCAAACACTCAGTGTACCTAGTGGCATCCTAAACGTGGCTATTGGACTTTTGTTTAGTCACACTAGTGCAAAGACATTTGCAGCACCTCTACCTGCATTGCACACTCCAACTCATTATAACTAAGCCATTATACTAGCAAACACTCAGTGTACCTAGTGGCATCCTAAACGTGGCTATTGGACTTTGCTATAGTCCCACTGGTGCAAAGATATTTGCAGCACCTCTGCCTGCATTGCACACTCCAACTCATTATAACTAAGCCATTATACTAGCAAACACTCAGTGTACCTAGTGGCATCCTAATAGTGGCTATTGGACTTTTGTCTAGTCACACTAGTGCAAAGACATTTGCAGCACCTCTACCTGCATTGCACACTCCAACTCATTATAACTAAGCCATTATACTAGCAAACACTCAGTGTACCTAGTGGCATCCTAAACGTGGCTATTGGACGTTTGTCTAGTCACACTAGTGCAAAGACATTTGCAGCACCTCTACCTGCATTGCACACTCCAACTCATTATAACTAAGCCATTATACTAGCAAACACTCAGTGTACCTAGTGGCATCCTAAACGTGGCTATTGGACTTTTGTCTAGTCACACTAGTGCAAAGACATTTGCAGCACCTCTACCTGCATTGCACACTCCAACTCATTATAACTAAGCCATTATACTAGCAAACACTCAGTGTACCTAGTGGCATCCTAAACGTGGCTATTGGACTTTGCTATAGTCCCACTAGTGCAAAGTTATTTGCAGCACCTCTGCCTGCATCGCACACTCCAACTCATTATAACTAAGCCATTATACTAGCAAACACTCAGTGTACCTAGTGGCATCCTAAACGTGGCTATTGGACTTTGCTAAAGTCCCACTAGTGCAAAGATATTTGCAGCACCTCTGCCTGCATTGCACACTCCAACTCATTATAACTAAGCCATTATACTAGCAAACACTCAGTGTACCTAGTGGCATCCTAAACGTGGCTATTGCACTTTTGTCTAGACACACTAGTGCAAAGACATTTGCAGCACCTCTACCTGCATTGCACACTCCAACTCATTATAACTAAGCCATTATACTAGCAAACACTCAGTGTACCTAGTGGCATCCTAAACGTGGCTATTGGACTTTTGTCTAGTCACACTAGTGCAAAGACATTTGCAGCACCTCTACCTGCATTGCACACTCCAACTCATTATAACTAAGCCATTATACTAGCAAACACTCAGTGTACCTAGTGGCATCCTAAACGTGGCTATTGGACTTTGCTATAGTCCCACTAGTGCAAAGATATTTGCAGCACCTCTGCCTGCATCGCACACTCCAACTCATTATAACTAAGCCATTATACTAGCAAACACTCAGTGTACCTAGTGGCATCCTAAATGTGGCTATTGGACTTTGCTAAAGTCCCACTAGTGCAAAGATATTTGCAGCACCTCTGCCTGCATTGCACACTCCAACTCATTATAACTAAGCCATTATACTAGCAAACACTCAGTGTACCTAGTGGCATCCTAAACGTGGCTATTGGACTTTTGTCTAGACACACTAGTGCAAAGACATTTGCAGCACCTCTACCTGCATTGCACACTCCAACTCATTATAACTAAGCCATTATACTAGCAAACACTCAGTGTACCTAGTGGCATCCTAAACGTGGCTATTAGACTTTTGTCTAGTCACACTAGTGCAAAGACATTTGCAGCACCTCTACCTGCATTGCACACTCCAACTCATTATAACTAAACCATTATACTAGCAAACACTCAGTGTACCTAGTGGCATCCTAAACGTGGCTATTGGACTTTTGTTTAGTCACACTAGTGCAAAGACATTTGCAGCACCTCTACCTGCATTGCACACTCCAACTCATTATAACTAAGCCATTATACTAGCAAACACTCAGTGTACCTAGTGGCATCCTAAACGTGGCTATTGGACTTTGCTATAGTCCCACTGGTGCAAAGATATTTGCAGCACCTCTGCCTGCATTGCAAACTCCAACTCATTATAACTAAGCCATTATACTAGCAAACACTCAGTGTACCTAGTGGCATCCTAAACGTGGCTATTGGACTTTTGTCTAGTCACACTAGTGCAAAGACATTTGCAGCACCTCTGCCTGCATTGCACACTCAAACTCATTATAACTAATCCATTATACTAGCAAACACTCAGTGTACCTAGTGGCATCCTAAACGTGGCTATTGGACTTTTGTCTAGTCACACTAGTGCAAAGACATTTGCAGCACCTCTACCTGCATTGCACACTCCAACTCATTATAACTAAGCCATTATACTAGCAAACACTCAGTGTACCTAGTGGCATCCTAAACGTGGCTATTGGACTTTTGTCTAGTCACACTAGTGCAAAGACATTTGCAGCACCTCTACCTGCATTGCACACACCAACTCATTATAACTAAGCCATTATACTAGCAAACACTCAGTGTACCTAGTGGCATCCTAAACCTGGCTATTGGACTTTGCTATAGTCCCACTAGTGCAAAGATATTTGCAGCATCTCTGCCTGCATTGCACACTCCAACTCATTATAACTAAGCCATTATACTAGCAAACATTCAGTGTACCTAGTGGCATCCTAAACGTGGCTATTGGACTTTTGTCTAGTCACACTAGTGCAAAGACATTTGCAGCACCTCTACCTGCATTGCACACTCCAACTCATTATAACTAAGCCATTATACTAGCAAACACTCAGTGTACCTAGTGGCATCCTATACGTGGCTATTGGACTTTGCTATAGTCCCACTAGTGCAAAGATATTTGCAGCACCTCTGCTTGCATTGCACACTCCAACTCATTATAACTAAGCCATTATACTAGCAAACACTCAGTGTACCTAGTGGCATCCTAAACGTGGCTATTGGACTTTTGTCTAGACACACTAGTGCAAAGACATTTGCAGCACCTCTACCTGCATTGCACACTCCAACTCATTATAACTAAGCCATTATACTAGCAAACACTCAGTGTACCTAGTGGCATCCTAAACGTGGCTATTGGACTTTTGTCTAGTCACACTAGTGCAAAGACATTTGCAGCACCTCTACCTGCATTGCACACTCCAACTCATTATAACTAAACCATTATACTAGCAAACACTCAGTGTACCTAGTGGCATCCTAAACGTGGCTATTGGACTTTGCTATAGTCCCACTGGTGCAAAGATATTTGCAGCACCTCTGCCTGCATTGCAAACTCCAACTCATTATAACTAAGCCATTATACTAGCAAACACTCAGTGTACCTAGTGGCATCCTAAACGTGGCTATTGGACTTTTGTCTAGACACACTAGTGCAAAGACATTTGCAGCACCTCTACCTGCATTGCACACTCCAACTCATTATAACTAAGCCATTATACTAGCAAACACTCAGTGTACCTAGTGGCATCCTAAACGTGGCTATTGGACTTTTGTCTAGTCACACTAGTGCAAAGACATTTGCAGCACCTCTACCTGCATTGCACACTCCAACTCATTATAACTAAACCATTATACTAGCAAACACTCAGTGTACCTAGTGGCATCCTAAACGTGGCTATTGGACTTTGCTATAGTCCCACTGGTGCAAAGATATTTGCAGCACCTCTGCCTGCATTGCAAACTCCAACTCATTATAACTAAGCCATTATACTAGCAAACACTCAGTGTACCTAGTGGCATCCTAAACGTGGCTATTGGACTTTTGTCTAGTCACACTAGTGCAAAGACATTTGCAGCACCTCTGCCTGCATTGCACACTCAAACTCATTATAACTAATCCATTATACTAGCAAACACTCAGTGTACCTAGTGGCATCCTAAACGTGGCTATTGGACTTTTGTCTAGTCACACTAGTGCAAAGACATTTGCAGCACCTCTACCTGCATTGCACACTCCAACTCATTATAACTAAGCCATTATACTAGCAAACACTCAGTGTACCTAGTGGCATCCTAAACGTGGCTATTGGACTTTTGTCTAGTCACACTATTCCAAATCATTTGCAGCACCTCTACCTGCATTGCACACACCAACTCATTACAACTAAGCTATTATACCAGCAAACACTCAGTGTACCTAGTGGCATCCTAAACGTGGCTATTGGACTTTGCTATAGTCCCACTAGTGCAAAGATATTTGCAGCACCTCTGCCTGCATTGCACACTCCAACTCATTATAACTAAGCCATTATACTAGCAAACATTCAGTGTACCTAGTGGCATCCTAAACGTGGCTATTGGACTTTTGTCTAGTCACACTAGTGCAAAGACATTTGCAGCACCTCTACCTGCATTGCACACTCCAACTCATTATAACTAAGCCATTATACTAGCAAACACTCAGTGTACCTAGTGGCATCCTATACGTGGCTATTGGACTTTGCTATAGTCCCACTAGTGCAAAGATATTTGCAGCACCTCTGCTTGCATTGCACACTCCAACTCATTATAACTAAGCCATTATACTAGCAAACACTCAGTGTACCTAGTGGCATCCTAAACGTGGCTATTGGACTTTGCTATAGTCCCACTAGTGCAAAGATATTTGCAGCACCTCTGCCTGCATTGCACACTCCAACTCATTATAACTAAGCCATTATACTAGCAATTGATGCTGCCAGTTTAAGGGCCGTAGTTGCATTGTCAGGGATATTTATTCTTTATTATTCTGCTGTTAATAAAGCTAGACCACCGCTGCAATCTACACCACCTCTCAATTTTTACTACCACATTTTAAGTGCACAATCTTCTCGCAATCAACATGAGTGGCAAAATGACAGATGCTGGTGGAAAGGGGAAGAGGCGTGGTGGAAAAGGAAAAAAAGGGTTTGTCCGTGGGGAAGGTGGCAAAGCTCCATTATCATCTGCTGAAGAGAGACCATCTACCAACAAAAGTAAGATGTCTACTACTTACCGTGGACAATCCGATGTGCTCCCTTTTTTACGTACACGAACAACAGGAACAAAGGTAGAGGATGGCCAAAAAAGGAAAATGCTTGAATGGATCTCAAGTGGTCCAGCAAGTGCCCTCTCAGCCACTTCAAGTCCCGCATCCAAAAAACACCAGTCCTCTGAGTTGTCATCCCAATCAAACTTGCTTTCTCCCAGCTCTGAAGTCTCCATCAGCCCTTCACAGTATGGTGGAACTGAGATGGCTGAGTCTGCAGAGCTGTTCAGTCACACTATAGCCTGGGAATCAGAGGTCTGCTCCCAAGCTACAGTCAGTACAGAACAGGAAATGGTCTGCAGTGATGCCCAGAACCTTTGTGACTCTGATTCAGGCCGTGAGGACCAAGTTTCTGAGCGTAATGTTGACCCTTTATCACAAACTGTAACACCTGTGGTTATAGACAATGAGGAACATATTGATGAAGATGAGACGCAGATACCCGATTGGGATGACAACTTAAATATTCGGTCAGGGCATGAAGAGGCTCGGTCTGAGGGGGAGGGGAGTGCAAACACAACAATTGATGATGAAATTCTAGATCCCACCTACTGTCAACCCACAGTCAGGCACTCGAGGAGGTCAACAGAGGTGGTGGAGGAGGATGCAACTGATGACGAAGTTACCTTGCGCCTTCCTGGACACAGTCGTAGTACTGGTAGCACGTCTACAGCTGCATCCTCAGCCACCACTCTGCCTCTGAGCATTATTCGGGGTGGATCAACAGGTCGCATGGCCTCTAACCCTTGCCTAGCCTGGTCCTTTTTTGACATAGAAAAAGATCGCCCAAATTATGTGATCTGTAAAATTTGTCATGGTTCTCTTAGTAGAGGTCAAAACCTCAGCAGTTTGACAACTTCTTCCATGAATCGTCACATGAATAAATATCATATGTCCCGGTGGGAAGTTCACCGTGCTGCAATGCGGCCTAGCGGAGCGAACCATCCACCGCCTGCCCCTTCCAGTGCATCCGCGCGCTCTTCATCTTCTAGGACTGTGGGGACAGCTGTCACACCTGTTTTTCCACCCACAACTTCCACCACTGTAACCGCAACAGGCAGTTTGCTTGGTAGGTCGTCAGTTGGTTTGGAAGGGGAAACAAGTGACTGTGTACAGCTCTCTCAGACATCGATAGCACCAACGTTGGATGAAGGCAACATCATGTCTCCGCCTGCACTTTCCTCACAAACCTGCATTTTTCCAGGGACACCCTACTCAACACCGTCTACACACAGCAGCCAGATCTCTGTCCCTCAGATGTGGTCAAATAAAAGGCCACTTCCTGTGACCCATGACAAAGCTAAGAGGTTGACTCTATCCCTCTGTAAGCTGTTGGCTACCGAAATGCTGCCTTTCCGCCTAGTGGACACACAGGATTTTAGAGACCTTATGTCTGTCGCTGTGCCCCAGTACCAGATGCCTAGTCGCCACTACTTCTCTAAGAAAGGTGTGCCCGCGCTACACCAGCATGTCGCACACAACATCACCGCTTCCTTGAGAAACTCTGTGTGTCAACGGGTGCATTTCACCACCGATACTTGGACCAGTAAGCATGGACAGGGACGTTACATGTCGCTGACTGGGCACTGGGTAACTATGGTGATAGATGGTGAAGGGTCTGCTGCACAAGTCTTGCCGTCCCCACGACTTGTGTGTCAATCCTCTGTCTGTCCAAGTTCCGCCACAGCTTCTGCATCTTCCACCTCATCTGGGTCCTCCACCTCCGCCCCAAGCCTGCCTGGTCAGGCCACCAGCGTTCTCACTGCGCAGAAGGAATCACGCACCCCTCATTACTATGCTGGCAGCAGAGCGCAACGGCATCAGGCGGTCTTTAGCTTGACATGTCTTGGGAATAAGAGTCACACAGCTGAGGAGTTGTGGTCAGCTCTGCGGTCCGAGTTTAATAAATGGTTGTCTCCACTCAACCTGCAGCCTGGTAAGGCCGTGTGCGACAATGCTGCAAACCTGGGTGCGGCCCTTCGCCTGGGCAAGGTGACACACGTACCTTGTATGGCTCATGTGTTGAACCTTGTCGTCCAGCAATTTTTAACACACTATCCCGGCCTAGATGGCCTTCTGAACATGGCACGAAAACTGTCTGCTCACTTCCGCCGTTCAAGCGCCGCAGCTGAGCGACTTGCATCGCTCCAGAAGTCTTTCGGCCTGCTGGTTCATCGCCTGAAATGCGATGTGGCGACACGCTGGAATTCAACTCTCCACATGTTACAGCGACTGTGGCAGCACCGCCGAGCCCTGGTGCAATACGTCATGACGTATAGCCTGGGCCAACGAGATGCAGAGGTGGGTCAGATCACCCTGATGGAGTGGTCTCAGATCAAGGACCTATGCACCCTTCTGCACAGTTTCGACATGGCGACGAATATGTTTAGCGCTGACAATGCCATTATCAGCATGACGATTCCAGTCATTTACATGCTGGAGCACACGCTAAACACTATTCGGAGTCAGGGGGTGGGACAACAGGAAGGGGATGAACTACAGGAAGGATTCATATGCGCAAGACACAACAACATCACCAAGGTCCAGACGTTCATCATCACCAAGGCGCCAGGCATGGGACCATGGGGGACAGGGATCAACAAGGGCGCATGGTAGCAGGCGAGATGTTGAGGAAGGTGCAGGAGAACATGAAGAAATGAAGGACGAACTGTCCATGGACATGGAAGACTCAGCAGATGAGGGAGACCTTGGTCAAATTTCAGTTGAAAGAGGTTGGGGGGAGATGTCAGAGGAAGAAAGAACGGTTAGCACCTCTATGCCACAAACACAGCGTGGACTTGGTCCGCATGGCTGCGCAAGACACATGAGTGCCTTCTTGTTGCACTACCTCCAACATGACCCTCGTATTGTCAAAATTAGAAGTGATGATGACTACTGGCTTGCCACACTATTAGATCCCCGGTACAAGTCCAAATTTTGTGACATAATTGCAGCCATAGAAAGGGACGCACGTATGCAGGAGTATCAGCAGAAGCTGTTACTCGATCTTAGCTCGGCTTTTCCACCAAACAACCGTGCAGGTGCAGGGAGTGAATCTCCCAGTTGTAACTTGACAAACATGGGACGGTCTCGTCATCTTCAACAGTCTACCCGTACCAGTAGGACCGTATCTGGTGCTGGTAACAGCAATTTTATGGAATCTTTTCATAATTTTTTTAGACCCTCTTTTGCAAGGCCACCAGAGACAACAAGTCTGACACATAGTCAACGGCTGGAGAGGATGATACAGGAGTATCTCCAAATGAACATTGATGCCATGACTTTGCAAATGGAGCCTTGCTCCTTTTGGGCTTCAAATCTAGAAAAATGGCCAGAGCTCTCCAGTTACGCCTTGGAGATTTTGTCGTGTCCAGCTGCCAGCGTTGTCTCTAAACGTGTCTTCAGTGCTGCTGGGTGTGTGCTGACAGATAAGCGCACGCGTCTGTCCAGTGACAATGTGGACAGACTGACGTTCATCAAAATGAACAAGTCATGGATCCATAAGGAATTTACTACCCCTGTGTCATCCTGGGGAGAGTAAATGCTTGTGGATTTGGAGTGTGCTTGATGCAAATCAAAACATCCTGTTTGCAACTAGGGCACAACTGCTGCCACTGAAGGGGTGGGTGTGTGTGGGGCCCAATTTTTGGAAAAAAGGGTGACTCCGCTTGGAGTAACCCTTGCTTACATTGTTTTTAAAAGAAGCCAAGATGAACAGAGCTGGGATCAGGAAAGACTTTGCTACCTACCCTGGTGTCATCCTGGGGACGGTTAATTATGGCGTATTTTTGAATGTGCTTGATGCAAACCTAGCTGTGAATTGTACAACTGGGGCACAACTGCTGCCACTGAAGGGGTGGGTGTGTGTGGGGCCCAATTTTTTGAAAAAAGGGAGACTCCGCTTGGAGTAACCCTTGCTTACATTGTTTTTAAAAGAAGCCAAGATGAACAGAGCTGGGATCAGGAAAGACTTTGCTACCTACCCTGGTGTCATCCTGGGGACGGTTAATTATGGCGTATTTTTGAATGTGCTTGATGCAAACCTAGCTGTGAATTGTACAACTGGGGCACAACTGCTGCCACTGAAGGGGTGGGTGTGTGTGGGGCCCAATTTTTTGAAAAAAGGGAGACCCCGCTTGGAGTAACCCTTGCTTATATTGTTTTTAAAAGAAGCCAAGATGAACAGAGCTGGGATCTGGAAAGACTTTGCTACCTACCCTGGTGTCATCCTGGGGACGGTTAATTATGGCGTATTTTTGAATGTGCTTGATGCAAACCTAGCTGTGAATTGTACAACTGGGGCACAACTGCTGCCACTGAAGGGGTGGGTGTGTGTGGGGCCCAAGTTTTTGAAAAAAGGGAGACTCCGCTTGGAGTAACCCTTGCTTGCTGTGTTTTTTAAAAGGAGCCAAGATGAACAGAGCTGGGATCAGGAAAGACTTTGCTACCTACCCTGGTGTCATCCTGGGGACGGTTAATTATGGCGTATTTTTGAATGTGCTTGATGCAAACCTAGCTGTGAAGTGTACAACTGGGGCACAACTGCTGCCACTGAAGGGGTGGGTGTGTGTGGGGCCCAATTTTTTGAAAAAAGGGAGACTCCGCTTGGAGTAACCCTTGCTTACATTGTTTTTAAAAGAAGCCAAGATGAACAGAGCTGGGATCAGGAAAGACTTTGCTACCTACCCTGGTGTCATCCTGGGGACGGTTAATTATGGCGTATTTTTGAATGTGCTTGATGCAAATCTAGCTGTGAAGTGTACAACTGGGGCACAACTGCTGCCACTGAAGGGGTGGGTGTGTGTGGGGCCCAAGTTTTTGAAAAAAGGGAGACTCCGCTTGGAGTAACCCTTGCTTGCTGTGTTTTTTAAAAGGAGCCAAGATGAACAGAGCTGGGATCAGGAAAGACTTTGCTACCTACCCTGGTGTCATCCTGGGGACGGTTAATTATGGCGTATTTTTGAATGTGCTTGATGCAAACCTAGCTGTGAAGTGTACAACTGGGGCACAACTGCTGCCACTGAAGGGGTGGGTGTGTGTGGGGCCCAATTTTTGGAAAAAAGGGAGACTCCGCTTGGAGTAACCCTTGCTTACATTGTTTTTAAAAGAAGCCAAGATGAACAGAGCTGGGATCAGGAAAGACTTTGCTACCTACCCTGGTGTCATCCTGGGGACGGTTAATTATGGCGTATTTTTGAATGTGCTTGATGCAAACCTAGCTGTGAATTGTACAACTGGGGCACAACTGCTGCCACTGAAGGGGTGGGTGTGTGTGGGGCCCAATTTTTTGAAAAAAGGGAGACTCCGCTTGGAGTAACCCTTGCTTGCTGTGTTTTTTAAAAGGAGCCAAGATGAACAGAGCTGGGATCAGGAAAGACTTTGCTACCTACCCTGGTGTCATCCTGGGGACGGTTAATTAGGGCGTATTTTTGAATGTGCTTGATGCAAACCTAGCTGTGAATTGTACAACTGGGGCACAACTGCTGCCACTGAATGGGTGGGTGTGTGTGTGGCCCAATTTTTGGAAAAAAGGAAGACTCCGCTTGGAGTCACCTTGCGGTGTTTTACATGATTTTAGAAGGGCGTGCCATGCCTATATCTGTGTCTCCTCCTCTTTTTCCTTGTCCTGCTCTTTTGTTTTCACATGAGTATATGTCCTTGTCACATTCTCATGTGTTTGTGTTGTGTTGTGAGTTGTTTGTCACCTTTTGGACACCTTTGAGGGTGTTTTCTATGTGTTTTTTTGTGTTTATGAATGCCTGCCATTGTTTCCTATGCGGTTCGAGTTCTGTCCGTCGAACGTTCGACGAACCGAACTCGAACGGGACCTCCGTTCGGCGAACCGACCTCGAGCCGAACCGGGACCGGTTCGCTCATCTCTAGTCACTATCATGGCCTATGCTTCAGTTACGTAGGGTCAGGTACCTTGTCATCATTTCTCGCATCGTCTTCCACCCACTCCACAGCCCTATCCTCCTTCCTGTCTGAACACTGATGAAAGCTGCAGCAGTTGACACATGTGTTTCATCATCCTCTGAGCTGTAAAGTGGTGATCCGCAGACCATGTCCACCAGCTCTCCCATGGACTCAGCCTCCAAAACAACAAGTGTTTGGGCGTCAGTGCACTCGGTCTCTTTCACTCTGGGGAAGGGCCATGTAGATGGGTCCCAGGACCGCTGCATGACTTGTGGACTCACACTGCATGGCTGATTTTTAATGGGTTGAGGTGGAAGGAAGATGGCCATGGAACTTAGGAGATGAACCTGAGCTTTCAGGTGTGCACTCAGAGGAAGACAATGCAAATGAACTGGAGACACTGGTAGTGATATAATTTAAAACCACCTCAACATGTTCTGGCCTCACCATTCCTTGAGTGATACTCGGGCCTAAGAAATTACAAAGACCACCCTGTGTGCAGCAAATTAAGTTGTTTCAGTTTGGAACATTGCAGGAACAGATCTACCACGTCCACGCCCTGAAAAAGCTACACCACCATGGCCATATCCCCTATTGGATGTTCTTCTCATTCTTTGGCGCACAAATAAATTCAGAATATTAGATGGCCTATATACAGAGACCGATCATAACAAAGCATGTACTCCATTAGTTTTGACCGCTATGCAAAGCTGCGTGAATGCAACGCAGTATGAGGTTTCAGAGATATTCACATGGCAACGCACACTGTACAAACTCTGTTTTGTGATAGATTGAGCTAATAGATTATACCTCCTGTATGCTGCTGTTTTTAACCGCTATACAAAGCTGTGTGATGATAACCTGTATGAGGTTTCAGATATATTCAAAGCAAGGCACTGTGACATCTGCCCGGGACCACAAACTCAGGATGGTTGTCACGGACAGACTAGAGGCTAGCCGCCCACTCAGCAGGAACCCGAGAAACCCAAAACTTTTTAACCCCTTTACAGGGATCTGGAATTACTACAGGGTCCAGGAGGTCACTGCCTATGGAAAGCTGCAATCCAGCGAAGATTAGTCGTCAAGCAGGATTAAAACCAGGAGGTACAAAAAGGGACAAAATCGTCAGGCACGAGAGTAGTCAGGAAATCAGGCTTAGGTCAAACTGGAGGTGGCAGCGAATTACAAAAATGGCAGGCAGGAGAGTCGTCAGAGAGCAGGCAGAGGTCAAAACACAGGGATCCATAATACAGATCAGGATGTTAACCAGAGACAAGAATTAATACCTAGACTATATCTGGCGGAGACCAGCAGACTGGAGAAAGAAATAACAAAGGTATGGTGCCTTCCCATTGGCCCTTGCTGAAAGGTGGTAACCACCAGTCTGTGGTAGTGCAGGTCCTAGTGAAGCCCAGCTTAGTGGGTGGGTGGAGCCTGCGCCCACCAGAGCCACTGCTACTGCCTCCTCCCTCATCACCAACATTTCCCATTGGGAGAAGGCACCCTTCAAATATGAAAAACCTGGAGCAGTTTGAAAAAGAGAGTGATTGAAACTTTCAATTGAGAGATGTAAGAAGCTTGTTGATGGTTATAGGAATCGATTATTTGTGGTTATTTATTCTAAAGGGTATGCAACCGAATATTAAGTTGAGGGTGCCAACAATTATGTCTGGCCAATATTTGGAGTATTACATGATATTATGTCCAATTGCCTTTTTTCTATGTTTTTTGGAGTTGTACAAATACACGCAAAGGGAATAATTATATGTCTATAACAAAATATGTGTAATTGCAATAATTTTCTGGGAGAAATACTTCATTTTCTTCAACAATTTAAAGGGTGCAAATACATATACAGTAGATCAGCCTTTGGACCGTATAGTAGCCCAAAGAGGCTTCTTAATACTCTGGTATCAATCATTTCTTTTCAAAGCCAAAACTTTTGGTCATAACTGTGTGTGTGTGTATGTATATATATATATATATATATATATATATATATATATATATGTATATATATATATATATACACGGTATATATATATAAAGTAGGAAAGCTGGAAAGGGCAGAGTTAAATTCTAGCTCTGCTGGGTTTGATTAGATGCACCGTCTAGCTTTTTACTGTATTCCTATATCCAGGGAATAGGTTCACTAGGTGTTCAGTGTGCTAGGGGGAACCAACTAATGTGGGGCTTCTGCTGGGAGCTGCAGATACCGTTTGTTGCTGACCAAGCTGGGCTAGATGAAGGGTCTGCATTACTGCACAGGTGAGACACTAAGGTCTGGGTGTGGTAGGAAGAAGGGGACCTTTTTTCTCTCTGTTTTTTTTTTTGTTGTCCCGGTACACACAAAGGAAATACATGTGAGTAACAAAACATGAGTAATTACAATAATTTTCTGGGAGAAATACCTCATTTTCTGAAACAATATCAAGGATGCAAATACATATATATTACTCTTTGGACCGTACAGTTGCCAAAGAGGTATCAATCATTTCTTTTTCTAATTATAATGCATGTATTCTTTCAAATCCAGACATGTAGTTACCACAATTTATAAAAATAAAACATTATGTTTAGTTGGAGTGCTTGCATTTCTACATACAGGTCAAGCAGCAGAAAATTATTTCGCCAGTTAAAAGCCAGTAGGCTTTTTACCAAAGTGTGACAGCCATTAGTAATTATTACTAGGGAGTGTTGTCACATTAATCCCTATCAGTAAGATCTAGTGACAATGAATAACCCACTGGGATTACAGAATGTAATGAACACAAGGAAACATTGAATGCCAGCACAAGAGGGAAAAATATAGCAAATTGCATAGGATTATTCTAACCCTCATTACTGACTTTATTATGCTTTCTTATAGAACCTGTTCAATTCCAAGAGATGACTCTTACAATATACCTCTAAAATGTGACCTGCAAATGTATGAAAGGCATGAATTGTTCACTATAAAATGTTGTCATATAGAAGAATCCATAAATATGGTATCATATAGTTTTGTTATTATTCTTAAATGTCTTTCACATATTTGCTCGTGTACACAAATGTATTGAATTTTAGCCTGTTTGGAAGAATATTCTTTCTACTACGTTAGAAAAGGAAGTTTTATTCTCTTCCCACCTATTCTGCAAGTAGCGTATATCCTTACCGTGTGAAGAAATGGGGAGGAACCACTGGAGGAAGGAGGAAGGGAGAGCTAAAATAATGCTTTGGGGAGGTACCAATCAGCCAGCTATTTCCAGTCCCAGAAACAGGATAGAAGAGGAAGAAGTTGTCTTAAAAAAGGTGAGTTACATACAGTAAATACTGGAACAATTATTGGGCTCCACTTTGGATGTAAAATAGACACACATGCCCCCCTTGGAGAAAAAACTCACTTTTAAGAATTGTAGGTTTACTGATGAATCCAAAGAGCAGTTGTCCAGAGCAAAAAGTCTGTTCTAAACCATATCGGACTAATAAAACTTTTACCTTTATTGTCCAAATCTGTGGCGGTGTCTGCCAAAAACAAATTGGGGGGGGGACTGCATGCCGGTCTTTAAAATTATTTATTTATTTATTTAATTAAAAAAAATGCATGTGGCTCCTCATATTTTGATACACAGCCAAGATAAGCGCATGGCTGGGGACTGCAGCCTGTAGCCGTATGCTTTATCTATGCTGGTTTCAATATATGGGGGGGGACCGCACAGCATTTTTTATTTTATTTTACACCAGCAGTATAACACTGTCAGAACAGGTTGAGGTGCGGTCTGACTGCAGCCAATCAGAGACGCCAGTGGGTGCGGAAAAGAGTGACTATGCATTAGGGATAATTATCGGCCCTGGAAGTAGCGCTACAGCTGTGGGGACACTCTACAAGTATGTACTACTTTAACCCTTTTGCTTCATTTTTCCTTTACAATGGCCAATCACTGTGATGGGCAAGTGTACCGCCGCCGTGTCAGCAGCCGAACTGCTCGGATCCGGATCCGCGGTGGCTCGAGGGGCATCTGGACCCTGAGGTCTCGCAGCCACTCGAATGAAGGGGGGTATTTACAGGGGGGTGGTATATTGAGAGTTTGTGATGCCACCCGTGGTGTGTGGTAAGGTAGAGTACCACCGCTGCAGCAGGGAGTAGCCGGTGGCGATGGTGTGGGCAGCCAGGTGTTTAACCCCTCCACGAGTAGGGGGAAATGCCCCGGGACTCAGTGATGGGGACAGGGAGGTGCCGTTGGGGAAGTAAAGGTCACTTGCGTACACTCACTCAGTCCAATAACGCTGACACCGACAACTTTAGTAAACCAAAGTTCTGGACACCGCTGCCGCTGAGAGGGAGCACGTTTGTGTACCGTTTCTGTTGGTGTTGCCTGTTAATCTGTGACCTTTCCTTTGGCACCTTGTTTCTTTCTAGTTGGTCCCTGTAGCCTGAAACTAGTCGGGTCCCGCTCACCAGTATGGCTAACTGAGGGAGCTTGCTCTCAGGGTTCACGCTTGGGATTTCTTGGACCGTATTTGTGGAAAGTCCTATCCCTCTCATTGCGCTAGTACCCCGATTTTGGAGCAGGTGGAGAGCGGATCTAGAAGGCTCCAATCTCGTCGGGCGAATTGTCAGGTTGCCTGAAGCTACTCCCTGACCTAGGGTCCACGTACCCCGTCCCAGCCTGGTGATGGTACAAGGCCGCTGGCTGTCCTCCACAACAATGCCGTGCCCCTTGTCAAGATCCCCTGTGACCAGGGGTCCAGCTCCTACCAGGCCCAGACCAACATCTGCTACCTAGTAGTTCCAAGTAGCCCAGCTCCTGACCTCCTCTCACTTTCACCTCCAACACTACACTCTCCTTTTCTCTGACTGACTCCTGACACTCCTGACGTCCCATTAACCAACCCCCTCAAATGGGCGACCCTATTCCACTCAGGCCGTCCACTGATGTGTCTGGTGGGGGTGGTGCAGAGTGTTCCTAGAATTTTGATTAGCTGGTTTTGGAAACACCAATGGTTAGGGACCCGTAACCAAGCAGTAGGTGGATATTGCACAGAAGGGCAGATTGCACAATACCCTGTGACACCCTGATAGGCCAGGGTGTCACACAAGGAGAGGATGGTTTTTGCTGATCTTTGGCAAGATCACCGACATTTCTGATAAATGTTCGGATGTCTGATTCATCCAAAGATCGTACGATTTTAACATTTTCCAATCTTTGCCGATCAGGATCGCTCATCTCTAATTATAAGCAGAAATTTACATAAATGCTTCAGGAGAATTTAAAAGCTAAATTTTTGGCCATAGGAACATGCATTTTCTGAACTTCCTGCTGGTTATCCCATAGGAAACTGTCAGCTTCTGTCCAGTTTTAAATGCAATAAAAGGGGAAGAGTAAGCTATAGTCAGCTAACACAGCTAAGACAGATAAAGTTTAGCATTTCTTTTCTTAACAGAAGGAAAAGTTAGATAAAATAGTTTATAGGGCAAATACAATAAATATAGGATGATGTCAATGTCGACCCATGTTCTCTGTTGCTCTAGGCATTCGCCTCTTTTGCCGAAATTGTAAAGACAGGCTACAACAAGAACTTTCATTTTTCTAGGGTGTTTTTTAATTCAAGACTTTTAAAACTCTCCAGACCAATGAGTCAGACGAAGAAGATAGGTTAGACAATAATCCAAGAAGGTCACATTTTGACTAACACAGCTCACTGCTGTTAATTATTGCTGGCCTATAGCAATTTAACAAAGCTGCTTCTGGCTGAAAATGATTTATATTCGTCTAGTATATTAACTTTTGCTCTGAAAGTTGAAAGTATTGGATTCTCGGCTGCTATGTCCTAAGGGTACATCAATATGGCTCAGCTGTCCAAGGTGAGCCATTTACCTCATTGTAATGCTGGGGAGAAAGTGAGCTACATTACATTCATTTTCTGTAACACCTATTCATTTTCTCAAAATCTAGTGAAGCTCATGTAATAAAGCACAATTCCAGCTTTAGACATGTTTCTTAGGCAAAAACCTCCCTCCTCAGCTATTCTGTGCTATTAATGTCTTTGAGGCCAGAAAATGCTAAGACGGGGGAAATGTCTTGAAATGTTATCAATGAGATTGTCCCATCCTCTACTCCAAATATAACAGAATAAAAATAAAGCATGGAATGTAGAACAGAAAAGCTATTGATTTCATGAGGGAAATAACAGCACAGGTTAAAATCATAAATTGCCGTGGCAGCTTGTGGATATTAAAGGTGTGTACAGAACATGACAGTTATAAATGTACATTCTCTAGAAAAACACTTCATTTACAAACTGGATTTGACAGCAGAAGTTTGTTTATGGCGCTGTGGTGGATGGCTTGCGCCCTATACAACGCACAGGAGCTAGATTAATACTTTGATGCTAGATAATCTATAGAGACCACTGAAAAGAGGAGATGGATGAAGTCATGCCAGACCTCATTCCCAGAGTGGCCTTGAGTCTATCTAGTTATCTGTCACCCAGGCGGTGCTGTCAGGGGGAGGACAATGAGCACAGCTGTAGATAACCTTATTCAAATCATCAACGGAGATGAGTGTGCACCCTATACAGGTTAATTGGAAACCCTTGGTTATTTCTTCTCTGCTTACATGACAATTCATGTCATCGCTAACCAGCTTTATCTACATACACTATGACTTATAGAAGAAATGGCTTAACCCTAATATAAAGCTCCTATAATAACGAAAAAGTAATGCATCTATTTAAGGTTTCAGGGCTTGAAATAATACAGAATAGCCATTTTAAAGTACATATTTTATGCATAAGTTGTTTTTCCCATGCTGGCACACCATGTAATTCACTGAGAGTATTCATTCTATAAATACTGCCTGGGAATATGTGATGTATCATTCAAGAGATACATTCACTCTGGGAAAAACAGTAAACTGAACATATTTTAGAAAGCATACAAGGAAAATGCATTGTTTGATATAGAACAGATTAAGGTTACAACATATCAGACCTATGTGAATCTCTTGTGTGCAGGCGTACAGTTGAAACCAGAAGTTTACATACACTGTCTAAAAAGACACATCTGCATGTTTTTCTCGCCATGTGATATGAAATCAGAATAAACCTTTCCCGTTTTAGGTTTTAGGTCAATTATGATTATCAGAATTATTTTATATTTGTCAAATGCTCTAATAATGAGATAGAGATAGAATTTTTAAAACATTTTTATTACTTTCTGCAAAGTCAATAATTTACATTTACTAGGAGTACTATGCCTGGGACAGCCCATATGATGATGTCATGTCTTTGGAGTCTTCTGTTTATTGGCAACATCTTAATAAGAGACACACCTGTGGATGTATTTTAATGCACGCCTGAAACACACTGCTTCTTTGGGTAGCATCATGGGAAAGTCAAAAGAAACCAGGAAGAGAATTATTGACTTGCACAAGTCTGTTTCATCCTTGGGTGCAATTTCCAGATACCTGAAGATGCCTTGTTCATCTGTACAAACAATTACACGCAAGTACAAACAAGATGGGAATGCTGGAAGAAGCTGAAAAGATTTTGTCATGAGAAGCTTGTGTAAGGATATCCAAAGCCTTTGACCCAAGTCATTCAGTTTAAGAGCAAAGGTACCAAATACTAATGAAATAAATGTAAATTTTGAATTTTTAAAAATGCGCAGGATGGGGCAGCTTAGGCGCTCAGGATAAGGCATCATAGTGCACAAGAATGGAGCAACATAGGGGCCCAGGATGTAGGAATATAGGGACCATTATTAAGTAGAGGATGCAAGATTGGGGAAATTATTAAATAAAGGGGGTTAGGAAGGGTATATTATTAAATAAGGGGGCCAGAATGTGGGATATTATTAAATAAAGGGGGTCAGGATGGGGGAGATAATTACTATATGGGGCCAGAAGGGGGAACATACTGTACATTATTGGTTTATGGTGGCAAATGACAACTACAGTAGGGGCAAATTAGTGGGCCATATTACTGCTGTGAAATAATTTAATTTGATGATACTGTCTTCCATGGGGGAACAAAAGGGAGGTCATGTTACTGTGGAGGGCAGCACTATGTAGCTTTCTTCGTCATCTGAAGTAGAAATTGGTGAACAAAATGGGGAATGTGCTCTGAAAGCTATCAGCTATAGTTGACTGTGTGTTATTTTGCGCAAAATCATGTCAAGAAGTAATAGAGGTCAGTGCTGGCTAAAGGAAAAGCAAAGATGAATAACTTCAACTAGAGACGTCACTGGTAAGTCAGTATATTACATGTACACACACACTATACACTACATACAGAGCTCATGTGAATAATATCACTGGTGATCACTGTACCTGTACACTATACACAGAGCTGCTGTCTATAAGGTCACCAGTGATAACTGTATTACCTGTACAAAATGACCCTATATACAAAGCTCTTTTGTATAATTACACTAATGGTAATATTAGTGCTCTTAGTACTGTGGTTTTTAGTCATCATCATTATTGTAGCATTATTTTATGACTATGTGGTGGAAATATTAGGTCTGGTTATGGTGTGGTCGTATTTGATCCTTGAATGTGGTTGAATTCAGTTACTATGTGGTCAAATCACGGTATGGTGGTATTTCTCTCTTGTATGTGGTATTATTTGGCCCCTATGTGGTCAGGTCATAGTATCACAGTATTTCTCCCTTGCATTTGGTATTATTCTGTCATTAAGTGATGGTAATGTGTGGACTGGTCATACTGTGGTGGTATTTCTTGTATGTGTTATTATTCTATCACTACAGGGTGGTTATATGTGGTCTAGTCATGGTGTGGCGGTATTTCTCTCTTGCATGTTGTATAATTGATCTTGGTATAGTGGATTGTGTTGTGTATGGAGGTCACATTTTATTCCATTCCTCCATGAAAGCAACACCAGAGAGAGAGATCCAACCATCTTCGGACAAGAAAACCCACTAAAATAAAAGGGTGGCACCTCTCCTCTGCATCAGTTCGGTCCCTCCAGATTGGGAGACCTCAGAAGCAGACAGCTTGTATGTCCTGTGGCTGAACTGACAGCTGAAAGAGTAGCTTACCTGCTGTGGCACCAGAGTTTGGCCCTTAAAGCGTCTCCTCAGAGCCGGTGTGTCTCTGCAGTGGCTGGTGAAGGCATGGCATGGTCGGACAAGATACTCTGACTGTCATTGCCCAGGCCTGCATGTGAGCACGGCATCCACTCTGTTGTATACTTTGTCACAAAGCACACTGGATAAAGATTTGGAACCATGTGCTCACGCATGGTGGTTGTGTCCTAATGATGCGACACTATGCAAATCGAAAGTCACCATGGTGCATTTGCATGGCCGTCCCCAAGATGGTGCACTCCATCACTGCAACATCAGAACTGGAACCATGCCCTATAAAAACACTTCTATTCTGGGGTAACGGCGCTCATGCCCTTCTCTTATAATGAAAGATCTTCAGGATCTTCAGATCCGAGAGCAGCAGCGAGAGCAGCAGCAACAGCAACAGCAGCAGAGTATGAGTGGCGGCAGAACAAGCCAGATCCAACAAATTCAAGAAGGACCACTCTACGAGCTCATCCAGCCTCCAGATTCGGTATCTCCATGGTGGTAAGTGATCTCCAATGTATTCCCTCTAATATGGGTCCCTTATTTTTACTGTTCTATTTCTATCGAAGAACCCTAGGAAAAGGATGGCAAAGGAGAAGAATAAGGAATGGGCCCTGTGTAATACCCCATTATCATCGAGGGTGCAGAAAAATGTCTGTGTTGTATACAAACAACTATTAGCGAGAAGGACCCTGATTTTGCATCAAAGTTCAGGGCAATTATCATAGCAAAGGTTACAGAGTCCATTAAGAGTTTAGCTAAGTCAGAAATTAAAGGGGTTAAGAAGAATAAGAAAAAACCTATAGAGCAGTTGACCATATCAGGTTCCTCTTCCTCCTCCTCCTCTTCCTCTTATTCTTCTACCTCGTCATCTGACGGTGGGATAGGCGGTAGGCCAGGCGGTTTGTTAAGGCTGTAAGGTCCAGTATGGAACTGAGGGATGCCAAAGAGCCGGAGTTACAAGAGGATATAATGTTTGGATGGCTGGATCAGAAAAAAAGGTGTCCTCTCCCTGTTAATAAGAAGATTAAAAAATTGGTGAAAGAGCAGTAGAAGAAACCTAACAGAAGGGCTACTTTGTCCTCATCTTTAAAAAAGAAGTACCTTTTTGAGGAAGAAGACTCTTTAATGTGGGACAAGAGTCCAAAGAATGATATGGTGGCTGCATAATCAGCCAAGAAATCGACCCTTCCCTTTGATGTCCTTAGAAGCCTTAAAGATCAGCTAGATAGGAAGGCAGACAGCTACCTGAAGGGCTCATGGGAAACATCGGCAGGGGTGCTAAGATCCACTATTGCAGGAACTTGCGTGGCAAGATCATTAATGATATGGCTCCAGCAGGTTGAACAACCAGTTAGGGATATTACGCACAGGGAGAGGATTCTTTCAACCTTACCCTTGCTACAGGGAACAGCCGCCTTCCTAGTAGATGCATCAGCAGATTCCATGAGACTATTGGTGAAATCTAAAGCTCTCTTCAACTTGGCTAGGAAAGCCTTGTGGCTACAATGTTGGCAAGGTGATGCACAGTCCAAGGTGAAATTATGGTCAATCCTTCGTGAGGGAGAACTCCTTTTTGGCCATGCTCTTTACAACATCCTAGAGAAGGCGGGGGATAAGAAAAAATTATTACTTCTTTTCCCAATTACCAGCTTCAAGAGTCATTCTTTTTATAGGAAGAAGTACATAAGGAGAAAGCCTCCCAAAAGTCAGGAAAACTGAGGAGACAGGGAGGAAGAGAATCCCGGGTACATGTTTGGGGATCCCTCCTCTGAGGAAAAAAAGGCTTCCCAATGAGGCCATTATCCAGGTGGGAGGAAGGCTCTCCTCTTTTCTCCCTACCTGGTAAAAAATCTCATTCCGTTACTGGATTTTGAGAATAATAGGAAAGGGTCTGAATTTGAAAGTCCACTCGACCCCTCAGGGATCCCTAATAACATCTATCAGCTGATCTGAGGATAGATTACTGACCTTACAGAAAGAGGTTATGGCTCTAGTTCAGAAGAAGGTCCTGATAGAGATTCCCAGGGAAGAAGAAGATATGAAGTTTTATTCCCCTCTCTTTCTACTAAGAATCCAGATGGCTCTTTCAGGACAATCATCAACCTAAAAGGTCTGAACAGGTTCTATGGGGAACTTTGCACGTTGCGACATCGCTACTGCCATATCGTCGAAGTCAAATCGAAAGTGACGCACATCCGGCGCCGGTAACGACATTGCAACGTGTAAAGCCTAGGAGAGAAGATGAACGAGCATGAAACAATCAAAAATTGCTGATCTGTGTCACGTTGTTCATTTTCATAATGTCGGTGCGTCCACAGGTACGATGTTGTTTGTCGTTCCTGCAGCACCACACATCACTGTGTGTGAAGCCGCAGAACAGACAAACATCTCCTTACCTGCCTCCACCGGCAATGCGGAAGGGAGAAGGTGGGCGGGATGTTTACATCCCGCTCATCTCCGCCCTTCCGCTTCTATTGGCCGCCTGCCGTGTGACGTCGCTGTGACGCCGCACGACCCGCCCCCTTAAGAATGAGGCGGGTCGCCGGCCAGAGCGACGTCGCAGGGCAGGTATGTGCGTGTGAAGCTGCCGTAGCGATAATGTTTGCTACGGCAGCTATCACAAGATATTGCATGTGCGACGGGGCAGGTACTATCACGCTCAGCATCGCTATCATCGGCTAGCGATGTCGCAGCGTGCAAAGTACCCCTAAGTCCAGCATCCCTTCAAAATGGAATCAATAAAGTCTGCAATAAGGCTCCTGTTTCTGGATTGCTATATGGGTGTACTAGACTTTAAAGATGCCTACTATCATGTCCCAATTCACACTACTCATTAAAAGTACCTAAGGATAGCACTTCCCATAGGAGAGAAACTAAGGCACTTTCAATTCAGAGCCCTGCCTTTCGGTCCTTCTATGGCTTGTCTTCATGAAGGTCATAGCAGAGTTGATGGCCCATATTCTGGAACAGGAGATACTTGTAATACCCATATCTGAATGATCTCCTGGTGATGAGGGGGTCAGAAAGTCACTGCAGCTCCCAACTCCTGGGAGTCAGAACAATATTGACAGAGTTGGGGTGGTTACTAAACCTAGGAAAATTGAGTCTGCAACCAGCAAAAAGACTCTGTCTTATCCTGACTCAGAATTCCAGATGTGTCTTCTAGGAGAAAAGAAGGACAAGATAAAGATGTTGGCTACCTCCGCCATAGACAGATCAGGCATGTCTCTCAGGTGAGCTATGTCCTTGATGTGGTCCCTGACATCATGCATGCCTGTGGTCTTATGGGCCCAAATCCATTTTCATCATCTACAATGGGAAGTGTTGGGGCACATAGATGATTAGGAGGTTATTCAGAGGGAAAAATAAAACTTTCCTTGCGAAAATCAGACTTCCTGTATTGGTGGTTGCACTCGGACAATCTGTCATTGGGGGTTCCCTGGGTATCTCCAATATCCAACATAGTCACAACAGATGCAAGTGCATTGGGATGGGGGGCACATATGAGAGAATGTGTAGTTCAGGGTCTGTAGAACTCCTCGTAAAGGGAAACTTCCTCCAATTTAAGAGAATTGTGGGTAATAGGGAAGACCTTAGAGGAATTTCTCCCAATAGTGCAGGGTTAGCATATCTGAATATTATTAGACAACTGGGTATTGGTAGCTTATTTGAACCACCAGGGGGAACAAGATCTCTCTCCCTGATAAAAAGGACACAGTACATCTTCAGCATGGCACAGCATCATCTCTCTTCTCTGATGGCACTACACATAAGGGGAAGAGAGAACTATGCAGCAGATCTCCTAAATTAAAATCAGATATGGCCCCTTAGCTGAAACCAATGGTCCCTTACCCTGGTGGTCTTCAATTAGATTGTAGAAGAGTGGGGGATTTTCATTGGTAGATCTGTTTGCCAACAGAATGAACAGGAAGGTAGACAGGTGCTGTTCTTTGAATGCCAACGAGGACCCATATGTAGTAGACGCTTTCCAGGTTTCTTGGAGTTTGGGACTCCTATATGCCTTTCCTCCTCTCATATTGATTTTCACAGATCTGAGGAAGATAAGTGAGGATCGGGCAAAGGTAATTCTAATCGCATCATTTTGGCCCAAGAGATTATGGTTCTTTTGAATGAAGTGGATGCCGATATCAGACCCTTGGGTCTTGCTTGAGACCCCAGATCTGCTTTCCCAGGGTCCACTATGTCACCCCCGGGTTTCAGGTCTACATTTCATGGCCTGGAATTTGAAAGTGAACTATTAGCAGGTCATGGTTTTTCACAGAATTTAGCCTCCACCCTTCTGGCAAGTAGAAAGCCAGTAACTACTAGGATATATGGTAGGCTTTAAAGGAAGTTCCTCTCTAGCTCAGGGGAGAGGTTGGGAGGAAAGGTCCCAATAGGAGCCATTCTTAAGTTTCTTCAGAGTGGATGAGAACTAGGATTGATCATTAGCAATCTAAAGGTGCAGGTACAGTTAGGTCCAGAAATATTTGGACAGTGACACAAGTTTTGTTATTTTAGCTGTTTACAAAAACATGTTCAGAAATACAATTCTATATATAATATGGGCTGAAAGTGCACACTCCCAGCTGCAATATGAGAGTTTTCACATCCAAATCGGAGAAAGGGTTTAGGAATCATAGCTCTGTAATGCATAGCCTCCTCTTTTTAAAGGGACCAAAAGTAATTGGACAAGGGACTCTAAGGGCTGCAATTAACTCTGAAGGCGTCTCCCTCGTTAACCTGTAATCAATGAAGTAGTTAAAAGGTCTGGGGTTGATTACAGGTGTGTGGTTTTGCATTTGGAAGCTGTTGCTGGGACCAGACAACTACCCAGGAGTTCATGAGTGCAAAAAAGTGGAACATTCTGCAATGGCCAAGTCAATCACCAGATCTTAACCCAATTGAGCATGCATTTCACTTGCTCAAATCCAGACTTAAGACGGAAAGACCCACAAACAAGCAAGATCTGAAGGCTGCGGCTGTAAAGGCCTGGCAAAGCATTAAGAAGGAGGAAACCCAGCGTTTGGTGATGTCCATGGGTTCCAGACTTAAGGCAGTGATTGCCTCCAAAGGATTCGCATCAAAATATTGAAATTAAAAATATTTTGATTGGGTTTGGTTTATTTGTCCAATCACTTTTGACCTCCTAAAATGTGGAGTGTTTGTAAAGAAATGTGTACAATTCCTACAATTTCTATCAGATATTTTTGTTCAAATCTTCAAATTAAACGTTACAATCTGCACTTGAATTCTGTTGTAGAGGTTTCATTTCAAATCCAATGTGGTGGCATGCAGAGCCCAACTCGCGAAAATTGTGTCACTGTCCAAATATTTCTGGACCTAACTGTATTGGCACCGGGAGCACTGTATAACTACAATTTTGCAGCCAATAGCTTAATTAGATTTATTAAGTCATGACACAGAGTTGCGCCTATCCCTTCCCCAAGGGTTCCCCCTTGGGATTTAAATCTAGTACTGGACATTTAAGTATCCAGTCCCTTTGAACCCCCTCCAGAAGCGTCAATTAAAAATCTCACCCTGAAAGTTGTCCTGTTGGTAGGACTAATCTCAGCAAGGAGGATTAACGATATAAAGGCTTTATCCATCCGTCTTCCATATACGCAGATTTTGGACGATAGAGTGATTTTAAGAACAGACTCAGCCTACTTACGTAAGATTGCAAAGGCTTTCCATAGGTCTCAATAAATAATTCTCCCCACCTTCTTTGCTACACCCTGGAATCCGAAGGAGGAAAGGCTCCATAAGTTAGATGTCAGGAGATCCTTGGTGCAATATATAGTCAACTAAGGGTTATAGAAAGAATCTATCACTATTTATATCCTTCCAAGGGGCTAGGAGGGGTCTAAAGCCTAAAAGAGCACCTTGACAAGGTGGATTTGAGAAGCCATTAAAGTAGCCTATATGTGAAGCAATGTCTCAGTGCAAGAGGGCAGTACAGCTCATTCCACCTGGGCAGTCGAGACTTCCTGGGGTGAGAAGGCAGAAGTTCCTATTCACCAAATATGTAAGGCTGCTACTTGGTCATCTCCTTCTACCTTTATTAAGCACTATAGACTGGATTTTTCTTCCACGGCAGACTAAACATTTGGTAGGAGGGTTCTGGAAGCAGTTGTCCCTCCCTAGGTGCTAGTTAATACTACTTAAATGTCTCTGGCGGTGCTGTTATGGGGAAAGGGAAAAAACTTACTTCCGATAATGGGATTTCCCAGAGCCCATGACAGCACCATTGTATTCCCTCTCGATTTCCTTTTCTTGTGTGTTGCACTGTGTATATGTCCTTTGGGGTAATAATAACACATTTTGCTGATTTGGTAAAGGTATGCACTAATGATGGTCTGGAAGTCTTCTCTTGCCCTGTAACCAAACTGATGTGGAGGAGAGGTGTCACCCTTTTATTATAGTGGGTTTCCTGTCCAAAGATGAGTGGACCTCTCTCTATGGTGGTGCTGTAATAGGCTCTGAAAAATACCATTACCAGTAAATAAGTTAGACTATCTCTATCAAAGATTCTTTATTTCCAATAAAAATGAAATACTTAAACGTTTAACCCCTCCCTATCCTGTGATTATTACACTGTAGCAAATATAGACTTACAGAGGTTGTATAAGGAAAACAAGTAATCATCTCTTCTAAGGCCACGTGCACATGTTGAATACTTGGTAAGTATTTTACATCAGTATTTGTAAGTCAAAGCCAGGAGTGGTAAAATAAGAGAAAAAAGTATAATTGAAACACATGCGCCAGTGCTGCATTTTTCACACGCTCTTGGTTTTGGCTACAAATACTGATGTAACATACTGATCAAATACTGAAAGTGTGAACGTAATCTAAGAATAAGTGATAACTTATTCATCAGTGGGGTCCAACTGCTGAGATCCTCACTGATGGGCAAAATGTGAAGCTTTTATCCCCATTTGACTTGAACTCATGCACAACTTGACCACTGATCTATTTATTCCCTCAGTGTCTGCCGCTTGCTTTTCTTGGCTATTTTTCACAGCACCAAACAGGATAAATAGAGCTGTGGTCACACATCCAACCTGCCACTACATTTTATAAATGGGATAAAAGTGCCCTGTCACGGATAAAAGTTCCACATGCTTCCCATCAATATGATTTCCACTGGCCAGATGCCATTAATGAATAAGATATCACTAGTGATGACTGAATATATTCGGCACTAAGGTATTCAAAATATTTGTTACTCTTCAAGTATTTTGGTATTCACATCGTGAAAAAGAGTCCACTCGTCGCATGTTTGGCGTAGCAATCTTTGCTACTTACATTACTGTGATTGTCAAGTGCAGTGAAAAAAAAGGATGATCTGCGGTCTCCCACCTATTTGTGATAACCAGCACAGATAAAGTAGACAGCTGAAGACTAGTACTCTCAGGCTGGGAAGGTTCATGGTTTTTGGGCCCTCCCCAGCCTAAACATAGCAGCCCACAGTTGTCCCACTATTGGCGCATCCATTAGATGCACCAATTGTGGTGCTTTACCCTGCTAATCGTGATTGCCTTGGTACAATGGAAATCGGGATAATATATGGGGTTGATTTCAGCTGTGACTTGTTAAAAGTACAGAAATAAATTTTTTACTTGACCATACCTGCTTTCAGTGCCTGAAAATGCTGCATTTTTTACCATTTGATTAGGAGATGACTCTAGGTATCTTCTTTACACTATTTCCATTCATTTTCAGCACGTTTCCATTCATTTCAATATTTTTACAGCCCCACCAAACATCCAGGAATGGTCCACCTTAAAAAATGTTCAGTTTCCCATTGACTAGCATTCGATACATGTTTATGATGAATAGTACAAAATATTCCAGATGAATAATCCGAAGCCAAATATTTTAGTATTCACCCATCAATATTTATCACTAACCTAACCTGTGAATCTGTGATATCTCATTTTTACTAAAGAAGTCCTTTAATGTAACCTACCGTAATAGTTCATCACAGTTATGGTGTGCACGGTAGATGTGCAGGGTCTGCCTGTGTTTTACAGTCGATGCTTCACTATAACGGGGTTAATGACTAACAGGTGTTTAGTTATCGGCTGCTGTCACCTGTCCGATTGTGCCTCCTACGCACACGGACAGCATACCTGCTGCGTCACCTGTCCGGTTGTGCCTCCTACGCGCACGGACAGCATACCCCAGGACCCCTGTGGAGTTAACAGGGTGTTCCAGGATTGGGTAAGTGAACCTATTATCCTCCTTGGCTTCCCAGTCAACGCTACTGGTGTGATCCCTTGGCCTGACGTGTCCTCTACCCACGTGGCCATTCGCGTAGTGACCAGAATCGCTAATTGAAGGACCGCTCGGCCTGTCGTGTCTGACACACGTGGCCGACAGGGCGCTGTCGCAGCGGTCTTCTCGGTCAACGCTACCTGGTTACCATCCGGCCTGACGTGTTCCCTGCACACGTGGTCGGGGTTGCGCCAATTCCACCGAAACGCTAACTGGGTTGTCATCCAGTCTGACGTGTCTCTACACACGTGACCGATTCCCACGTCTCCTGGGTTATCGGAGTCATCTGTCCTACAGTCTCCGCCTAACCCACAGGGTGCCAGCAGCTCCATTGCCATCTGGAGCACGGTGGGCCCCGACTGGCGATTGAGATATATACTCCCTGGTCCTAATCTGCCGGTCCCCCCGTAACACCAATGGGGTTTAATTTGACTGTTTTTTTGTGGGGGTTTTTTTCTATTAAAAAGTACTTGTTTTTAATTTATGTAGTGGCCCGGTCCATATTGTGTCTGTTTCTTTAAGTACTTTTACTTATAACATATAACATAATATTACATATAAGTAAAGCATTTTTTATTTGTTGTGTTTTAGCACCATCTACTGGTGAAAACTGTAAGAATCTGAAGTGTGCATTAGGTGTTATCCTATTGGCCAGTTCTTGGTCACATGGCTCAATAGATGGAGCTATTCCCCAGCCTCTGTCTAGAAAGAACTGGAATGTTCTGGTTCTGGCTGAGTCTCCTCTGAGGGCAGACATTATGTGGAGTTTCTCTTCACCACAAGAATCCTACTAGGCCCAAGGCCTAGAATTTCACCATTTACTGACTTTTACAGCCAATATACTGAAGGCTTCCTATCCTGAATCTTCACTGGCCAGATATACATCTCTTCAGACAGTAGGGCATACTGATTATATACCAGACCCTACTGCACGCAGATTGGGGAAGTTTGAGGGTCTCCCGCCCCACTGCAATATTAGTGGCTTGCGTGCCATTGTCCACGCACCAGCTGTCCGGTCCCCGTAGCGTGCTGGGTGCTTACAAGTACTGTACGTGTCTGAACTAGCAGTGAAATTAACCGCAGGACTCAACGTCTGTACAATCTTATTATTATATCTACACTCTAAGCTCAAGAGACTCAGAACCTGCTTCTAAAAGCATACCAGTATTAAATCTGAAACAAATTGTGCTCTTAAAGCTCCAGAACCCTAATTGCACTTCAGCATTCAACTCCAAGCTGTATTTGCCATGGCCTACCCATAAAAGACTGAAACATACAGTATATACCGTGTTGATTTGTTTTGTTCCTTCTATATTAAAGCAACTCTTAACCCCAAGACCATGTCTGTCGACCATCCATCAGCTGTAGATACCGTGTGGGGGTGGATAGCAGGGAACATCAGGGCCCTTACATTTACAGTAGGCCATATGTATTTTTTTTGTTATTGCTGCTGTTTGGCTGATGAGGTGACATGTTCCTGTTTTGGGAAGCCAGCGCTGCAACATGAAGTAAAGATTTGCATCAGAAAGGGTAGTGCAGGGAATTGGTCAGGTTCGTATACTTCTTTTATATTTTTACCTATTTTGACAACTCTTTAAATCTTTTAAAAGTATGTCTCTTAAAGGGAACCTGTCAGGTGATTCATGCTACCCAAACTGCAGGCCGCATGAATCCCATAATGACTTTTTGATTCTTTGTAACACTCCAACAATTCAGTGGAAAAACAATTGAAAGGGGTCGTCCAGCCTAAATATGTGCCGCCCCCATGCCAGCAGCCAAGCTGCTTGGATCCGGATTCGCGGTGGCTCGAGGGTCTCCGGACTCGGGGGTTGTGCGGTCACTCAAATGAAGGGGGGTATTTACAGGGGATGTATTAGAGTTCATGACGCCAACCCTGGTATTATAAATGGATAATCTTGCTCACTGTCAAGTAGAGGGGTGCTCAGAGAAAAAGAGACGATACTGAAAAGCGTAGCTCTGGCACACCCAAATGAGAAAGAAACAGATATGGTGGTCCAAAAATTATTTTTATTATTATTATAATTCTTCACTCATTTGCAAAATATCGAGTTGTAACCTTCATTCATTTCATGAACGTTTTCGGCATTAAATAGCCTTTATCAAAAAATTAGGTCTAAGTTTACTGGGTCACAGAGTGTGGGCACCCATAGAGGTCTATATAACCGGTAAGGCTGGTAAAACTGGGAATCTGCATATAAATAGAGGCAAAACACCTTATGTGATACACTGGAGCACGGCCCTGCTTGTATTTCTTGTATCACATAAGGTGTTTACTTCTTGGGTGGTCCCGGTGGTATGAAACCTGCTCCCCTATATGGCTAATTGTGGATGCTTGCACTCAGGGTTCACACTTGGGATTTTCTGGACCGTTTTGAGTGGAAAGTCCTATCCCCATCATTGCACTAGTACCCTGATTTTGGAGCAGGTGGGAACAGGTCTTGAAGACTCCGTTCACCTCGGGTAAATTGTCAGGTTGCCTGAAGCTACTCGCTGACCTAGGGTCCACGTAGCCCATCGTGCCTTGGTCCCAGCCCGGTGATGGTGCAAGGCCGACGGCTGTCGTCTTCGACAGATCCATGCCCTTTTGCCACGATCCCCTGCAATCGGGGGTCCAGCTCCTCTAGGCCCAGACCACCGTCTGACGCCTAGATAGCTTCCCAGGAGCCCTGCTCCTGACCTCCTCTCACTTTCACTTCCCAAGCTTGACCCACTCCTTCTAACAGTCCTGACCTTTTCTCCAACCCCCCCAGGTGGTCGACCCTGTTCCATTCAGGCCGTCCACTCGTGTGTTTGGTGGGTGTGTTGCAGGGTGTATCTAGGATTTCATTAGCTGATGTAGGCAACACCATGTGGTTAGGGACCCAAAACCAAGGAGGAGGTAGATATTGCATGGAAGGGCAGATTGTACATTGTGACGACCCGATAGTCCAGGGGCGTCACAAATACACAAGTCTGCAGTCACTCTATGTGGCTGCAAACTTGTGAATTCTCACATCGCACACATTGTGTGCTGTGAGGATGCGCCAGGAAGCCAGGAACAGCGGTTATTTGGCTGTAAGTATTCAATATGCATATTGCCAGACAGAATCAGACCAGATGGTTGTGGCCTTGCTTAGTACAAGTGTATTGAGCGGAACCCATCTAGTCGAAATGTGGCTGGGAGCAGTAACGGACGGGCTACCGGAGAAACCACCAGTAATACCAGGCCTGGCTGCGGTTACCTGCATTGAACTCCGGAGCTCTCACCTGAGCTGCGGAGTTCAGCCCGGCCTGTCTGCAGCTGTCATGAACTAAACCACAATTGCCGGGGAATCAGTCGGCGCTCGAGGTTCAGTAATGTAAACCCTAAGTTCAGTCCTGGTTCGTGGTTCTCCAGTTCGCGGTTCGAGCGATTTTGGGGGCTGTTCTAGATCGAACTAGAACTCGAGCTTTTTGCTAAAGCTCGATAGTTCTAGTTATGTTCGAGAACAGTTCTAGCACCAAAAAGCCAAGCTAATTACTAGCTGGCTTTCCGCTGTAATAGTGTAAGTCATTCTGTGACTCACACTATTAGGAAATTTCAGCGTATAGTCTGCGGGAACAGCGCATTCAGATCACTGCAGCTGGGATAATGGCGAGTGCCATTTTTTTTTTTCCTTGTGTTCCTTCCCTTAGCGCGCGCGTGTAGTGGGGCGGGCCAGCAAGTCAGCCAATCCCAGACACACACACAGCTAAGTGGACTTTTAGCCAGAGAAGCAACGGCATGTGTGATAGGATGTCCATGTCACATGTCCCTGCATTATAAAAACGGGTATCTGCCCGTCAGGACGCCATTATCTGCCTTCTGCGTCTGGGTGTCAGTCACCGCTGGCATAGCTCCTGTCTCCGATACTGCTGTGTACGCTCTACACACAGCGCTATACAGAATAGGGATAGAAGTTTCTTTTAGCCCTTGTAAGGGCTAATAACAGCAGGCTCAGAGCCATAGGTGACAGTCAGGTCCGTGGAAACAGATTTTAACAGCTACAGGTAAGAGCGTCTGTGTAGCTAAGGTCAGGGACTTCCTCGCTGCATTTCCCCATTAGGAGGGATATAAAGTGAGGCTTCCTTTCCTCTACCCAGACCCACAACCCTGCCACTGTTCCCTCCAGCCCTTTGCACACTCAAGCTCATTGTTACTAAGCCATTATACTAGCAAACACTGAGGAAACTTAGTGGCATCCTAAAAGTGGCTGTTGGACTTTCATTAGTGTCCCACTAGTGCAAATCTATTTGCAGCACCACTGCATTGCACACTCAAACTCATTTTTACTAAGCTATTATACTAGCAAACACTGAGGAAACTTAGTGGCATCCTAAAAGTGGCTGTTGGACTTTATTATTGTCCCACTGGTGCAAAGATATTTGCAGCACCACTGTATTGCACACTCAAACTCATTTTTACTAAGCTATTATACTAGCAAACACTGAGGAAACTTAGTGGCATCCTAAAAGTGGCTGTTGGACTTCATTATTGTCCCACTGGTGCAAAGCTATTTGCAGCACCACTGCATTGCACACTCAAACTCATTGTTACTAAGCCATTATACTAGCAAACACTGAGGAAACTTAGTGGCATCCTAAAAGTGGCTGTTGGACTTCATTATTGTCCCACTGGTGCAAAGATATTTGCAGCACCTTTGCATTGCACACTCAAACTCATTTTTACTAAGCCATTATACTAGCAAACACTGAGGAAACTTAGTGGCATCCTAAAAGTGGCTGTTGGACTTCATTATTGTCCCACTGGTGCAAAGTTATTTGCAGCACCACTGCATTGCACACTCAAACTCATTTTTACTAAGCTATCATACTAGCAAACACTCCTGAAACTTAGTGGCATCCAAAAAGTGGCTGTTGGACTCCATTAGTGTCCCACTAGTGTCAAGCAATTTCCAGCACCTCTGCATTACACTCTCCTGCTCCTTTTTCCTAAGCTATTATAATAGCAAACATTACATCATGAGTAGAGATGAGCGAACCGATCGCGGTTCGGCTCGAGCTTGATTCACCAAACGGAGGTCGCATTTGAGTTCGGTTCGGCGAACCACTCGAACCCCATAGGAAACAATGGGAGGCAATCACAAACACATAAAAACACCTAGAAAATACCCTCAAAGGTGTCCAAAAGGTGACAAACAACTCACAACACAAACACATGGGAAAGTGACAAGAAAAATTCTCATGCAAAAACAAAACAGCTTGAGGAGGAAAAAGAGGACAAGACACAGATATAGGCATGGCATTCCCTTCTACAATCATGTAAAACACTGCAAGGTGACTCCAAGCGGAGTCTCCCTTTTTTCAAAAAATTGGGCCACACAGACACTCTTCAGTGGCAACACTTGGGGCTTTCTAAACCGCTGTTTGTTCCTGTTTCTCGGGGCTGTGCAATAATTTTCCCTGGGATAGTGCAATACCTTATGGGAGATTTTCTTGCGTGGAGCATGTCATTTAATTCCCCCCCTTTTTTCATGCACATTTATAAACCATTATTTAAGTGAATATCAGTGGTTCATCTGTGTTACACACATACGTGAAGTGAAGCAGTGATTGGAATGGTTGTTTTTTGGCAGACATCCCCTTCATCGTTCTATATTCTCATATAATGTTTTTTTAAAAAAAATGTCTTTTAAAAATAATGTTTTCAATAAAATAATTTGATTTTATCCTTTGCTATCTACTCTGGTTACTTCATTGGTTTTTCCGGAGACTAGACTAGTCTAGCTTTAATCCCCAGCTCTTTTTAACACTACTGCATATAATTGTTAGGTCTCTCTAAATGTATTCTCGATTGTGAGACCTGTCAATCACATCTAGCTGCCGTGGGAAGGGCTTGTTTGGGGTGGAGCCAAACTAATTTTGTTCTTGACTATTCTCCTTAGCCATTCTTTAAAGTATATTCTGTCTGAAATATTGGAGTAGTTCAGAGATCAAAATTCTTGTCTGTAATCGAGGAGCCATGCTCTAATTCATGCTGCTTGTGGTTTGGGTACCATGAATTGCTTGACACGTTCTCTTTAAAAATGCTGCACTGTATCTATAAAATGTAAAGATGTTTTATAACTCCATATTCACTCAGGGCTTCATATGTTCTTCAATGAAAGGTAACTGCTGGCAATTACAATTCTTATACTATGATCTGCAGTAATATTATCTTAGCAAATGCTTTCGCTGATTTAGAAAAAAAAATGAAGCAGTATAGCAAGAGATACAAATTTTAATAATGATATCTTCTTTAAGTTATAAGGCCTGATATTACATTCATTTAATCATGTTCTAGCTGGGTTTGCTGCCAATTCCAATCACTAAATGTTTCAGTCACTGTCACAAATCTTCAAAATCATAATCAGTGCTTCCCCATGCTGTCTTCGCCTCTGATTCATTCACAGGTCACTATGGTAGAAAGGCCAAGCCTGATGTACATTTTATATTTCAGATGTCTAACTGCGTGTCCACAGAAGATGATATATTTATCTTACGCTTATTTCTGGTTATCTACAGCATGTCCAATCCATCAATGTATATTTGTTATTTTACACTCAAACATTTTATTTAGATTATACCTGTGTATTTTTTAGATAGATAACAAGATACATTCAATATATTTATGCATTACATGCATTTTTAAGTAATTTATTTCAAATTTACTGTATATTATGAAAAACAAGATAACAATGTATCTAAAAAAGAAATCTACTACAAGCTAAACAGTAGGGAAACATCTCCTTGAGGCTGCCATTTTCTAAATTATACAATGAAGCGGTTTTGCTACACAAAACATATTAGAGAATTTTGTATAGTGCTAATATAGCAATATTATAATATTAAAGGGAACCTGTCAGGTGCAATACGCACCCAGAGCCACGAGCAGTTCTGGGTGTATATTGCTAATCCCTCCCAAGTGTCCCTGTATACACTAGCATAGATAAAGAGATCTTTAGAAAAAGTATTTCTAAAGATCTTTTATCTTATGCTAATGAGCGCGGGGACTAGTCCCAAGGGTGTTATATCCCCCGACTAGCAGCCATCTTAGCATCTTAGCTTGCCCACAGGGACGTACTAACATGCTATTCAATGCAGCATCACCAGCGGTGAGGCGCGTACCTGTGTTCGCTGTGACCATACTTCTGAATGCCGGGCACTTCCGGTCATGTGCAGTATAAACCGGGTGTACGCATCCTGGCTTCAGAGGGGTCTACTGTGCATGACTGGAAGTGCCGGGACTTCAGAAGAGCGTTCACAGTGGACACAGGTACAAGCATCACCGCTGATGACGCTGCATTCAACAGCATATTAGTACACCCCTGTGGGTATACTTACATGCTAAGAGGGCGGACTAGCCAAGGGAATTAACACCCAGGGGACTAGTCCCCATGCTCATTAGCATAATATAAAAGATCTTTAGAAATACTTTTTCTAAAGATCTCCTTATCTATGCTAGTGTATACAGGGACGGTTAGGCAGGGATTAGTGATATGCACCCAGAACTGCTCGTGGTTCTGGGAGCATATTGCCCCTGACAGGTTCTCTTTAACCCCTTAGTAACCTGACCATATTTTCAAATCTGACATGTCCCTTTTTGTGGCAATAACTGCAAAGTTTCAACATTTCACAGTAATTTTAAGATTTTTTTTTTATTGCAGACTAGCTGTAGTACCTGGGTGTTGACCAGCATAGTAACTGTCTTTTTGTCTCTCTCCCAGTCCATCTGTATGTGTCTGTCTGTTTATCTCTTTATGTCTGTGTGTCTGTCTCTGTGTGTCTGTGTGTTTTGCTCTGTCTCTCTGGCTGTCTCTTTCCCTGTCTGTCTCTGTGTGTCTGTCTCTCTGTCTGTCTCTTTCCCTGTTTGTCTGTGTGTCTATCTCTATCCATGTGTCTTTGTCTCTATCCATATCTGTCTGTCTTTCTGTCTGTCTGTGTCTATCTCTCTGTCTGTCTCTGTATCCGTCTCTATCTGTCTCTCTATCTCTGTTTCTGTCTGTCTGTCTCTCTCTATCTTTGTGTCTGTCTGTCTCTTTCCCTGTCTGTTTCATTCCAGGTCTGTCTCATTCCAGGTCTGCCTCGTTCCAGGTCTGTCTTGGTCCAGGTCTGTCTTGTTCCAGGTCTCTCGTTCCATTTCTGTCTCGTTACAGGTCTGTCTCTTTCCCCCTCTGTCTCTTTCCCCCTCTGTCTCTTTCCCTATCTCTTTCTCTGTCTGCCTGCCTCTGTCTGTCTCTTTGACTGTCTCTCTCTCATTCCCTGTCTGTCTCTGTCTCTTTCACTGTCTGCCTCTTACTCTGTCTGGGCTTATGTGTGTCTGTCTCTTTCTGTCTCTCTATACGTGTCTCCACCGACATCTTGTTACCTCACACATAAGCTTCTTATATTAACAATTTATTTTGTTCCGATAGCAACCACTCACAGCTGCTATTAATAAGCTGTAGCTCGTAGCTCCATTGGTTTTTTGGAGAGTAACTGTAAAGCACGGGGTTAAATTTTCCTGTCAAAACATTGACTATGATGCTCCCTGAGTCACATGAAGCGCCTGTGCAAAATGTTGTGATTGTAAATGCGACAGTGCGGATTCCTTTAGCGGACATACATAAATACACACATACATATGTGATGCCCCTGGACTATTCAGGTCGTCACAGGGTACTGCACAAACGACCCTCCCCATGCAGTATTCAACCCCTCGTGGTTCTGGGTCTCCATCCTACAGTACTGCCTCCACCAGAATTCACAAATCCTAGATACACCTTGCACCACACCTGTCAGGCACACCAGTGGGCTGCTTAAGCAGGAATAGGGCCGCCCACCTAGGAGTCAGACGGGGAGGTGGGAGGTGTTAAGTCAGTTTAGTGGTAGCCCTCGAGCGGTGAGGAGCTCTGAGGAACCTGGGAGTTGGAGCTCCCAGGGGAGAAGTAAACTAGATCGCAGACAGTGGTCTGGACCTAGAGGAGTCGGACCCCCAGTAGCAGGGGATTGAGGCTAGGTGCCTGGGACCCGTCAAGGAGGACGGTC
The DNA here is from genome assembly GCF_048569485.1 of Anomaloglossus baeobatrachus. Classification (NCBI taxonomy): domain Eukaryota; kingdom Metazoa; phylum Chordata; class Amphibia; order Anura; family Aromobatidae; genus Anomaloglossus; species Anomaloglossus baeobatrachus. Next base: position 228,911,148 of record NC_134353.1, on the reverse strand, counting down.
AGCAGCCTGGTTCTATCACCGGTCTGGGATCGAAGGAACAACGGGGTACACGGACCCTAGGTCGGGGAGAAGCTTCAGGCAACCCGGCAATTAACCTGCGGAGGACAGGGCCTTTATGGACTGTTCCCACCAGCTCAGAGATCAGGGGCACTAGTGCAACGAGGGGGATATGGCTTTCCTAGCAAGCGGCCCACTGAAATCCCAAGCGTGAGCTCCTGATAGCAGGCTCCTCCACTTAACCACAGTGGGGAGTGGGACCCGGATAGCTCCAAGCTACTGGGCCACAACAGACAATCTAAAACTTAGTGCCAGGAGGCAGGTTATGGACCACCGGCAGTACTGTAGGGGACGGGACCCAGACGAGCTCCCCTCGCGTGGCAACGGCGTTCAGAGACTTGGTTTACCCAGTCATGGCAAAATAGCAAGCAACAGATATATAGCTTCAGGGGAAGAGGCAGTGGGGTCACCAGCAGTAAGTGATTGTGATTGTGACCCAGGCGTTTCACCCCCTTAGTCAACCAGGAGGCATAGCAATATAGCTAGCAACAGATGTACAGAAGAAATTGTGATTCCAATTATTGGTCTATTTTGAAGACACTCTTAATTTCTCACTGTCAAATGGAAAAAGGATTTTTTGTCAGTAAGAAGCCTCGTAAGAATGACTGTAGGCACAGACCAGCCTTCGCTACTTTTCCTGTTGTGGCATCCCCGTCTTATACAACCTTGTGTCCCATAACATCACCTGGGGACCAAGTACCGAGAGACTGCTGAAGGCATAGGCTTGCGGAAAGCTTCATTGTCCACAAGCCTAGACGCCAAAACTTACAGGGAAAGCAATCTGGAAATGTGGCCATTTACTGTTTTGGTCTGTGGCTAGGTGACTGCAAATTATCACTTGTGCTCCAGGGTAGAGACAGCTGGATGCTGCACTGAGACAAGGAAGTGTACGTGGTTCATGGTATGTGGTTCCTGATTGTATTCAGTTTCAAGGCTGGAGGCATCCACGCCTATGTGCGGGACATGAGACTGACCAACAAGTAGTACAGGGCAAGAAGCAGTGTGGTCAACTGGAGTAAATGATTGTAGACCCATGAGTTTGACCCACCTAGTCGTCAAGGAGTCATGGCAATATAGCAAGCAACAGATGTATAGCCCAGGGGAAGAGGCAGTGGGGTCACCAGCAGTAAGTGATTGTGGACCCAGGTGTTTCACCCCCCTTAGTCAACCAGGAGGCATAGCAATATAGCTAGCAACTAGAGATGAGCGAACCGGTCCCGGTTCGGCTCGAGGTCGGTTCGCCGAACGGAGGTCCCGTTCGAGTTCGGCTCGTCGAACGTTCGACGAACCGAACTCGAACTGCATAGGAAACAATGGCAGGCAATTACAAACACATAAAAACACCTAGAAAACACACTCAAAGGTGTCCAAAAGGTGACAAACAACTCACAACACAACACAAACACATGGGAAAGTGACAAGGACATATACTCATGCGAAAACAAAACAGCTGGACAAGATAAAAGAGGAGGACACACAGATATAGGCATGGCACGCCCTTCTAAAATCATGTAAAACACCGCAAGGTGACTCCAAGCGTAGTCTCCCTTTTTTTCCAAAAATTGGGCCCCACACACACCCACCCATTCAGTGGCAGCACCTGTGCCCTAGTTGTACACTTCACAGCTAGATTTGCATCAAGCACATTCAAAAATACGCCATACTTAACCGTCCCCAGGATGACTCCGGGGTAGGTAGCAAAGTCTTTGCTGAACCATGACTTGTTCATCTTGGCTCCTTTTAAAAAACACAGCAAGCAAGGGTTACTCCAAGCGGAGTCTCCCTTTTTTCCAAAAATTGGGCCACACAGACACCCCATCAGTGGCAGCACTTGTGCCCTAGTTGCAAACATGATGTTTTGATTTGCATCAAGCACATTCAAAAATACGCCATTCTTATCCATCCCCAGGATGACACCGGGGTAGGTAGCAAAGTCTTTCCTGATCCCAGCTCTGTTCATCTTGGCTTCTTTTAAAAACATAGCAAGCAAGGGTTACTCCAAGCGGAGTCTCCCTTTTTTCCAAAAATTGGGCCACACAGACACCCCATCAGTGGCAGCACTTGTGCCCTAGTTGCAAACATGATGCTTTGATTTGCATCAAGTACATTCAAAAATACGGCCTAATTAACCGTCCCCAGGATGACACCAGGGTAGGTAGCAAAGTCTTTCCTGATCCCAGCTCTGTTCATCTTGGCTTCTTTTAAAAACAATGTAAGCAAGGGTTACTCCAAGCGGAGTCTCCCTTTTTTCCAAAAATTGGGCCACGCAGACACCCCATCAGTGGCAGCACTTGTGCCCTAGTTGCAAACATGATGTTTTGATTTGCATCAAGCACATTCAAAAATACGGCCTAATTAACCGTCCCCAGGATGACACCAGGGTAGGTAGCAAAGCCTTTCCTGATCCCAGCTCTGTTCATCTTGGCTTCTTTTAAAAACACAGCAAGCAAGGGTTACTCCAAGCGGAGTCTCCCTTTTTTCCAAAAATTGGGCCACACAGACACCCCATCAGTGGCAGCACTTGTGCCCTAGTTGCAAACATGATGTTTTGATTTGCATCAAGCACATTCAAAAATACGGCCTAATTAACCGTCCCCAGGATGACACCAGGGTAGGTAGCAAAGTCTTTCCTGATCCCAGCTCTGTTCATCTTGGCTTCTTTTAAAAACACAGCAAGCAAGGGTTACTCCAAGCGGAGTCTCCCTTTTTTCCAAAAATTGGGCCCAACACACACCCACCCCTTCAGTGGCAGCAGTTGTGCCCCAGTTGTACAATTCACAGCTAGATTTGCATCAAGCACATTCCAAATCCACAATCATTTACTCTCCCCAGGATGACACAGGGGTAGTATATTCCTTCTGGATCCATGACTTGTTCATTTTGATGAACGTCAGTCTGTCCACATTGTCACTGGACAGACGCGTGCGCTTATCTGTCAGCACACACCCAGCAGCACTGAAGACACGTTCAGAGACAACGCTGGCAGCTGGACACGACAAAATCTCCAAGGTGTAACTGGATAGCTCTGGCCATTTTTCTAGATTTGAAGCCCAAAAGGAGCAAGGCTCCATTTGCAAAGTCATGGCATCGATGTTCATTTGGAGATACTCCTGTATCATCCTCTCCAGCCGTTGACTATGTGTCAGACTTGTTGTCTCTGGTGGCCTTGCAAAGAAGGGTCTAAAAAAATTCTGAAAAGATTCCATAAAATTGCTGTTACCAGCACCAGATACGGTCCTACTGGTACGGGTAGACTGTTGAAGATGACGAGACCGTCCCATGTTTGTCAAGTTACAACTGGGAGATTCACTCCCTGCACCTGCACGGTTGTTTGGTGGAAAAGCCGATCTAAGATCGAGTAACAGCTTCTGCTGATACTTCTGCATACGTGCGTCCCTTTCTATGGCTGGAATTATATCACAAAATTTGGACTTGCACCGGGGATCTAATAGTGTGGCAAGCCAGTAGTCATCATCACTTCTAATTTTGACAATACGAGGGTCATGTTGGAGGTAGTGCAACAAGAAGGCACTCATGTGTCTTGCGCAGCCATGCGGACCAAGTCCACGCTGTGTTTGTGGCATATAGGTGCTAACCGTTCTTTCTTCCTCTGACATCTCCCCCCCACCTCTTTCAACTGAAATTTGACCAAGGTCTCCCTCATCTGCTGAGTCTTCCATGTCCATGGACAGTTCGTCCTCCATTTCTTCATGTTCTCTTGCACCTTCCTCAACATCTCGCCTGCTACCATGCGCCCTTGTTGATCACTGTCCCCCATGGTCCCATGCCTGGCGCCTTGGTGATGATGAACGTCTGGACCTTGGTGATGTTGCTGTGTCTTGCGCATATGAATCCTCCTGTAGTTCATCCCCTTCCTGTTGTCCCACCCCCTGACTCCGAATAGTGTTTAGCGTGTGCTCCAGCATGTAAATGACTGGAATCGTCATGCTGATAATGGCATTGTCAGCGCTAAACATATTCGTCGCCATGTCGAAACTGTGCAGAAGGGTGCATAGGACCTTGATCTGAGACCACTCCATCAGGGTGATCTGACCATCCTCTGCATCTCGTTGGCCCAGGCTATACGTCATGACGTATTGCACCAGGGCTCGGCGATGCTGCCACAGTCACTGTAACATGTGGAGAGTTGAATTCCAGCGTGTCGCCACATCGCATTTCAGGCGATGAACCGGCAGGCCGAAAGACTTCTGGAGCGATGCAAGTCGCTCAGCTGCGGCGCTTGAACGGCGGAAGTGAGCAGACAGTTTTCGTGCCCTGTTCAGAAGGCCATCTAGGCCGGGATATTGTGTTAAAAATTGCTGGACGACAAGGTTCAACACGTGAGCCATGCAAGGTACGTGTGTCACCTTGCCCAGGCGAAGGGCCGCACCCAGGTTTGCAGCATTGTCGCACACGGCCTTACCAGGCTGCAGGTTGAGTGGAGACAACCATTTATTAAACTCGGACCGCAGAGCTGACCACAACTCCTCAGCTGTGTGACTCTTATTCCCAAGACATGTCAAGCTAAAGACCGCCTGATGCCGTTGCGCTCTGCTGCCAGCATAGTAATGAGGGGTGCGTGATTCCTTCTGCGCAGTGAGAACGCTGGTGGCCTGACCAGGCAGGCTTGGGGCGGAGGTGGAGGAGCCAGATGAGGTGGAGGATGCAGAAGCAGTGGCGGAACTTGGACAGACAGAGGATTGACACACAAGTCGTGGGGACGGCAAGACTTGTGCAGCAGACCCTTCACCATCTATCACCATAGTTACCCAGTGCCCAGTCAGCGACATGTAACGTCCCTGTCCATGCTTACTGGTCCAAGTATCGGTGGTGAAATGCACCCGTTGACACACAGAGTTTCTCAAGGAAGCGGTGATGTTGTGTGCGACATGCTGGTGTAGCGCGGGCACACCTTTCTTAGAGAAGTAGTGGCGACTAGGCATCTGGTACTGGGGCACAGCGACAGACATAAGGTCTCTAAAATCCTGTGTGTCCACTAGGCGGAAAGGCAGCATTTCGGTAGCCAACAGCTTACAGAGGGATAGAGTCAACCTCTTAGCTTTGTCATGGGTCGCAGGAAGTGGCCTTTTATTTGACCACATCTGAGGGACAGAGATCTGGCTGCTGTGTGTAGACGGTGTTGAGTAGGGTGTCCCTGGAAAAATGTAGGTTTGTGAGGAAAGTGCAGGCGGAGACATGATGTTGCCTTCATCCAACGTTGGTGCTATCGATGTCTGAGAGAGCTGTACACACTCACTTGTTTCCCCTTCCAAACCAACTGACGACCTACCAAGCAAACTGCCTGTTGCGGTTACAGTGGTGGAAGTTGTGGGTGGAAAAACAGGTGTGACAGCTGTCCCCACAGTCCTACAAGATTACGAGCGCGCGGATGCACTGGAATGGGCAGGCGGTGGATGGTTCGCTCCGCTAGGCCGCATTGCAGCACGGTGAGCTTCCCACCGGGCCATATGATATTTATTCATGTGACGATTCATGGAAGAAGTTGTCAAACTGCTGAGGTTTTGACCTCTACTAAGAGAACCATGACAAATTTTACAGATCACATAATTTGGGCGATCTTTTTCTATGTCAAAAAAGGACCAGGCTAGGCAAGGCTTAGAGGCCATGCGACCTGTTGATCCACCCCGAATAATGCTCAGAGGCAGAGTGGTGGCTGAGGATGCAGTTGTAGACGTGCTACCAGTACTCCGACTCTGTCCAGGAAGGCGCAAGGTAACTTCGTCATCAGTTGCATCCTCCTCCACCACCTCTGTTGACCTCCTCGAGTGCCTGACTGTGGGTTGACAGTAGGTGGGATCTAGAACTTCATCATCAATTGTTGTGTTTGCACTCCCCTCCCCCTCAGACCAAGCCTCTTCTTGCCCTGACCGAATATTTAAGTTGTCATCCCAATCAGGTATCTGCGTCTCATCTTCATCAGTATGTTCCTCATTGTCTATAACCACAGGTGTTACAGTTTGTGACAAAGGGTCAACATTATGCTCAGAAACTTGGTCCTCACGGCCTGAATCAGAGTCACAAAGGTTCTGGGCATCACTGCAGACCATTTCCTGTTCTGTACTCACTGTAGCTTGGGAGCAGACCTCTGATTCCCAGGCTATAGTGTGACTGAACAGCTCTGCAGACTCAGCCATCTCAGTTCCACCATACTGTGCAGGGCTGATGGAGACTTCAGAGCTGGGAGAAAGCAAGTTTGATTGGGATGAAAACTCAGAGGACTGGTGTTTTTTGGATGCGGTACTTGAAGTGGCTGAGAGGGCACTTGTTGGACCACTTGAGATCCATTCAAGCATTTTCCTTTTTTGGCCATCATCTACCTTTGTTCCTGTTGTTCGTGTCCGTAAAAAAGGGAGCACATCGGATTGTCCACGGTAAGTAGTAGACATCTTAATTTTGCTGGTAGATGGTCTATCTTCAGCAGATGATAATGGAGCTTTGCCACCTTCCCCACGGACAAAACCTTTTTTGCCTTTTCCACCACGCCTCTTCCCCTTTCCACCAGCATCTGTCATTTTGCCACTCATGTTGATTGCGACAAGATTGTGCACTGAAAATGTGGTAGTAAAAATTGAGAGGTGGTGTAGATTGCAGTGGTGGTCTAGCTTTATTAACAGCAGAATAATAAAGAATAAATATCCCTGACAATGCAACTACGGCCCTTAAACTGGCAGCAAAAATTGCTAGTATAATGGCTTAGTTATAATGAGTTGGAGTGTGCAATGCAGGTAGAGGTGCTGCAAATGTCTTTGCACTAGTGTGACTAGACAACAGTCCAATAGCCACGTTTAGGATGCCACTAGGTACACTGAGTGTTTGCTAGTATAATGGCTTAGTTATAATGAGTTGGAGTGTGCAATGCAGGCAGAGGTGCTGCAAATGTCTTTGCACTAGTGGGACTATAGCAAAGTCCAATAGCCACGTTTAGGATGCCACTAGGTACACTGAGTGTTTGCTAGTATAATGGCTTAGTTATAATGAGTTGGAGTGTGCAATGCAGGCAGAGGTGCTGCAAATGTCTTTGCACTAGTGGGACTAGACAACAGTCCAATAGCCACGTTTAGGATGCCACTAGGTACACTGAGTGTTTGCTAGTATAATGGCTTAGTTATAATGAGTTGGAGTGTGCAATGCAGGCAGAGGTGCTGCAAATGTCTTTGCACTAGTGGGACTATAGCAAAGTCCAATAGCCACGTTTAGGATGCCACTAGGTACACTGAGTGTTTGCTAGTATAATGGCTTAGTTATAATGAGTTGGAGTGTGCAATGCAGGTAGAAGTGCTGCAAATGTCTTTGCACTAGTGTGACTAGAAAACAGTCCAATAGCCACGTTTAGGATGCCACTAGGTACACTGAGTGTTTGCTAGTATAATGGCTTAGTTATAATGAGTTGGAGTGTGCAATGCAGGCAGACGTGCTGCAAATGTCTTTGCACTAGTGGGACTATAGCAAAGTCCAATAGCCACGTTTAGGATGCCACTAGGTACACTGAGTGTTTGCTAGTATAATGGCTTAGTTATAATGAGTTGGAGTGTGCAATGCAGGCAGAGGTGCTGCAAATGTCTTTGCACTAGTGTGACTAGACAACAGTCCAATAGCCACTTTTAGGATGCCACTAGGTACACTGAGTGTTTGCTAGTATAATGGCTTAGTTATAATGAGTTGAAGTGTGCAATGCAGGCAGAGGTGCTGCAAATGTCTTTGCACTAGTGGGACTATAGCAAAGTCCAATAGCCACGTTTAGGATGCCACTAGGTACACTGAGTGTTTGCTAGTATAATGGCTTAGTTATAATGAGTTGGAGTGTGCAATGCAGGCAGAGGTGCTGCAAATGTCTTTGCACTAGTGTGACTAGACAACAGTCCAATAGCCACGTTTAGGATGCCACTAGGTAAACTGAGTGTTTGCTAGTATAATGGCTTAGTTATAATGAGTTGGAGTGTGCAATGCAGGCAGAGGTGCTGCAAATGTCTTTGCACTAGTGTGACTAGACAACAGTCCAATAGCCACGTTTAGGATGCCACTAGGTACACTGAGTGTTTGCTAGTATAATGGCTTAGTTATAATGAGTTGGAGTGTGCAATGCAGGCAGAGGTGCTGCAAATGTCTTTGCACTAGTGTGACTAGACAACAGTCCAATAGCCACGTTTAGGATGCCACTAGGTACACTGAGTGTTTGCTAGTATAATGGCTTAGTTATAATGAGTTGCAGTGTGCAATGCAGGCAGAGGTGCTGAAAATGTCTTTGCACTAGTGGGACTATAGCAAAGTCCAATAGCCACGTTTAGGATGCCACTAGGTACATTGAGTGTTTGCTAGTATAATGGCTTAGTTATAATGAGTTGGAGTGTGCAATGCAGGCAGAGTTGCTGCAAATGTCTTTGCACTAGTGGGACTATAGCAAAGTCCAATAGCCACGTTTAGGATGCCACTAGGTACACTGAGTGTTTGCTAGTTTAATGGCTTAGTTATAATGAGTTCGAGTGTGCAATGCAGGTAGAGGTGCTGCAAATGTCTTTGCACTAGTGTGACTAGACAACAGTCCAATAGCCACGTTTAGGATGCCACTAGGTACACTGAGTGTTTGCTAGTATAATGGCTTAGTTATAATGAGTTGGAGTGTGCAATGCAGGCAGAGGTGCTGCAAATGTCTTTGCACTAGTGGGACTATAGCAAAGTCCAATAGCCACGTTTAGGATGCCACTAGGTACACTGAGTGTTTGCTAGTATAATGGCTTAGTTATAATGAGTTGGAGTGTGCAATGCAGGCAGAGGTGCTGCAAATGTCTTTGCACTAGTGGGACTATAGCAAAGTCCAATAGCCACGTTTAGGATGCCACTAGGTACACTGAGTGTTTGCTAGTATAATGGCTTAGTTATAATGAGTTGGAGTGTGCAATGCAGGCAGAGGTGCTGCAAATGTCTTTGCACTAGTGGGACTATAGCAAAATCCAATAGCCACGTTTAGGATGCCACTAGGTACACTGAGTGTTTGCTAGTATAATGGCTTAGTTATAATGAGTTGGAGTGTGCAATGCAGGTAGAGGTGCTGCAAATGTGTTTGCACTAGTGTGACTAGACAACAGTCCAATAGCCACGTTTAGGATGCCACTAGGTACACTAAGTGTTTGCTAGTATAATGGCTTAGTTATAATGAGTTGGAGTGTGCAATGCAGGCAGAGGTGCTGCAAATGTCTTTGCACTAGTGGGACTATAGCAAAGTCCAATAGCCACGTTTAGGATGCCACTAGGTATACTGAGTGTTTGCTAGTATAATGGCTTAGTTATAATGAGTTGGAGTGTGCAATGCAGGTAGAGGTGCTGCAAATGTCTTTGCACTAGTGTGACTAGACAACAGTCCAATATCCACGTTTAGGATGCCACTAGGTACACTGAGTGTTTGCTAGTATAATTGCTTAGTTATAATGAGTTGGAGTGTGCAATGCAGGCAGAGGTGCTGCAAATGTCTTTGCACTAGTGGGACTATAGCAAAGTCCAATAGCCACGTTTAGGATGCCACTAGGTACACTGAGTGTTTGCTAGTATAATGGCTTAGTTATAATGAGTTGGAGTGTGCAATGCAGGCAGAGTTGCTGCAAATGTCTTTGCACTAGTGGGACTATAGCAAAGTCCAATAGCCACGTTTAGGATGCCACTAGGTACACTGAGTGTTTGCTAGTATAATGGCTTAGTTATAATGAGTTGGAGTGTGCAATGCAGGCAGAGGTGCTGCAAATGTCTTTGCACTAGTGGGACTATAGCAAAGTCCAATAGCCACGTTTAGGATGCCACTAGGTACACTGAGTGTTTGCTAGTATAATGGCTTAGTTATAATGAGTTGGAGTGTGCAATACAGGTAGAGGTGCTGCAAATGTCTTTGCACTAGTGTGACTAGACAACAGTCCAATAGCCACGTTTAGGATGCCACTAGGTACACTGAGTGTTTGCTAGTATAATGGCTTAGTTATAATGAGTTGGAGTGTGCAATGCAGGCAGAGGTGCTGCAAATGTCTTTGCACTAGTGGGACTATAGCAAAGTCCAATAGCCAAGTTTAGGATGCCACTAGGTACACTGAGTGTTTGCTAGTATAATGGCTTAGTTATAATGAGTTGGAGTGTGCAATGCAGGCAGAGGTGCTGCAAATGTCTTTGCACTAGTGGGACTATAGCAAAGTCCAATAGCCACGTTTAGGATGCCACTAGGTACACTGAGTGTTTGCTAGTATAATGGCTTAGTTATAATGAGTTGGAGTGTGCAATGCAGGCAGAGGTGCTGCAAATGTCTTTGCACTAGTGGGACTATAGCAAAGTCTAATAGCCACGTTTAGGATGCCACTAGGTACACTGAGTGTTTGCTAGTATAATGGCTTAGTTATAATGAGTTGGAGTGTGCAATGCAGGTAGAGGGGCTGCAAATGTCTTTGCACTAGTGTGACTAGACAACAGTCCAATAGCCACGTTTAGGATGCCACTAGGTACACTGAGTGTTTGCTAGTATTATGGCTTAGTTATAATGAGTTGGAGTGTGCAATGCAGGCAGAGGGGCTGCAAATGTCTTTGCACTAGTGGGACTAGACAACAGTCCAATAGCCACATTTAGGATGCCACTGGGTACACTGAGTGTTTGCTGGTATAATGGCTTAGTTATAATGAGTTGGAGTGTGCAATGCAGGCAGAGGTGCTGCAAATGTCTTTGCACTAGTGGGACTATAGCAAAGTCCAATAGCCACGTTTAGGATGCCACTAGGTACACTGAGTGTTTGCTAGTATAATGGCTTAGTTATAATGAGTTGGAGTGTGCAATGCAGGTAGAGGTGCTGCAAATGTCTTTGCACTAGTGTGACTAGACAACAGTCCAATAGCCACGTTTAGGATGCCACTAGGTACACTGAGTGTTTGCTAGTATAATGGCTTAGTTATAATGAGTTGGAGTGTGCAATGCAGGCAGAGGTGCTGCAAATGTCTTTGCACTAGTGGGACTATATTAAAGTCCAATAGCCACGTTTAGGATGCCACTAGGTACACTGAGTGTTTGCTAGTATAATGGCTTAGTTATAATGAGTTGGAGTGTGCAATGCAGGTAGAGGTGCTGCAAATGTCTTTGCACTAGTGTGACTAGACAACAGTCCAATAGCCACGTTTAGGATGCCACTAGGTACACTGAGTGTTTGCTAGTATAATGGCTTAGTTATAATGAGTTGGAGTGTGCAATGCAGGCAGAGGTGCTGCAAATGTCTTTGCACTAGTGAGACTATAGCAAAGTCCAATAGCCACGTTTAGGATGCCACTAGGTACACTGAGTGTTTGCTAGTATAATGGCTTAGTTATAATGAGTTGGAGTGTGCAATGCAGGTAGAGGTGCTGCAAATATCTTTGCACTAGTGTGACTAGACAACAGTCCAATAGCCACGTTTAGGATGCCACTAGGTACACTGAGTGTTTGCTAGTATAATGGCTTAGTTATAATGAGTTGGAGTGTGCAATGCAGGCAGAGGTGCTGCAAATGTCTTTGCACTAGTGTGACTAGACAACAGTCCAATAGCCACGTTTAGGATGCCACTAGGTACACTGAGTGTTTGCTAGTATAATGGCTTAGTTATAATGAGTTGGAGTGTGCAATGCAGGCAGAGGTGCTGCAAATGTCTTTGCACTAGTGGGACTATAGCAAAGTCCAATAGCCACGTTTGGGATGCCACTAGGTACACTGAGTGTTTGCTAGTATAATGGCTTAGTTATAATGAGTTGGAGTGTGCAATGCAGGCAGAGGTGCTGCAAATGTCTTTGCACTAGTGGGACTATAGCAAAGTCCAATAGCCACGTTTAGGATGCCACTAGGTACAATGAGTGTTTGCTAGTATAATGGCTTAGTTATAATGAGTTGGAGTGTGCAATGCAGGTAGAGGTGCTGCAAATGTCTTTGCACTAGTGTGACTAGACAACAGTCCAATAGCCACGTTTAGGATGCCACTAGGTACACTGAGTGTTTGCTAGTATAATGGCTTAGTTATAATGAGTTGGAGTGTGCAATGCAGGCAGAGGGGCTGCAAATGTCTTTGCACTATTGGGACTAGACAACAGTCCAATAGCCACGTTTAGGATGCCACTAGGTACACTGAGTGTTTGCTAGTATAATGGCTTAGTTATAATGAGTTGGAGTGTGCAATGCAGGCAGAGGTGCTGCAAATGTATTTGCACTAGTGGGACTATAGCAAAGTCCAATAGCCACGTTTAGGATGCCACTAGGTACACTGAGTGTTTGCTAGTATAATGGCTTAGTTATAATGAGTTGGAGTGTGCAATGCAGGCAGAGGTGCTGCAAATGTCTTTACACTAGTGGGACTATAGCAAAGTCCAATAGCCACGTTTAGGATGCCACTAGGTACACTGAGTGTTTGCTAGTATAATGGCTTAGTTATAATGAGTTGGAGTGTGCAATGCAGGCAGAGGTGCTGCAAATGTCTTTGCACTAGTGTGACTAGACAACAGTCCAATAGCCACGTTTAGGATGCCACTAGGTACACTGAGTGTTTGCTAGTATAATGGCTTAGTTATAATGAGTTGGAGTGTGCAATGCAGGCAGAAGTGCTGCAAATGTCTTTGCACTAGTGGGACTACAGCAAAGTCCAATAGCCTTGTTTAGGATGCCACTAGGTACACTGAGTGTTTGCTAGTATAATGGCTTAGTTATAATGAGTTGGAGTGTGCAATGCAGGTAGAGGTGCTGCAAATGTCTTTGCACTAGTGTGACTAGACAACAGTCCAATAGCCACGTTTAGGATGCCACTAGGTACACTGAGTGTTTGCTAGTATAATTGGCTTCGTTATAATGAGTTGGAGTGTGCAATGCAGGCAGAGGTGCTGCAAATGTCTTTGCACTAGTGGGACTATAGCAAAGTCCAATAGCCACGTTTAGGATGCCACTAGGTACACTGAGTGTTTGCTAGTATAATGGCTTAGTTATAATGAGTTGGAGTGTGCAATGCAGGCAGAGGTGCTGCAAATGTCTTTGCACTAGTGGGACTATAGCAAAGTCCAATAGCCACGTTTAGGATGCCACTAGGTACACTGAGTGTTTGCTAGTATAATGGCTTAGTTATAATGAGTTGGAGTGTGCAATGCAGGCAGAGGTGCTGCAAATGTCTTTGCACTAGTGTGACTAGACAACAGTCCAATAGCCACGTTTAGGATGCCACTAGGTACACTGAGTGTTTGCTAGTATAATGGCTTAGTTATAATGAGTTGGAGTGTGCAATGCAGGCAGACGTGCTGCAAATGTCTTTGCACTAGTGGGACTATAGCAAAGTCCAATAGCCACGTTTAGGATGCCACTAGGTACACTGAGTGTTTGCTAGTATAATGGCTTAGTTATAATGAGTTGGAGTGTGCAATGCAGGTAGAGGTGCTGCAAATGTCTTTGCACTAGTGTGACTAGACAACAGTCCAATAGCCACGTTTAGGATGCCACTAGGTACACTGAGTGTTTGCTAGTATAATGGCTTCGTTATAATGAGTTGGAGTGTGCAATGCAGGCAGAGGTGCTGCAAATGTCTTTGCACTAGTGGGACTATAGCAAAGTCCAATAGCCACGTTTAGGATGCCACTAGGTACACTGAGTGTTTGCTCGTATAATGGCTTAGTTATAATGAGTTGGAGTGTGCAATGCAGGCAGAGATGCTGCAAATATCTTTGCACTAGTGGGACTATTGCAAAGTCCAATAGCCACGTTTAGGATGCCACTAGGTACACTGAGTGTTTGCTAGTATAATGGCTTAGTTATAATGAGTTGGAGTGTGCAATGCAGGTAGAGGTGCTGCAAATGTCTTTGCACTAGTGTGACTAGACAACAGTCCAATAGCCACGTTTAGGATGCCACTAGGTACACTGAGTGTTTGCTAGTATAATGGCTTCGTTATAATGAGTTGGAGTGTGCAATGCAGGCAGAGGTGCTGCAAATGTCTTTGCACTAGTGGGACTATAGCAAAGTCCAATAGCCACGTTTAGGATGCCACTAGGTACACTGAGTGTTTTCTAGTATAATGGCTTAGTTATAATGAGTTGGAGTGTGCAATGCAGGCAGAGGTGCTGCAAATGTCTTTGCACTAGTGGGACTATAGCAAAGTCCAATAGCCACGTTTAGGATGCCACTAGGTACACTGAGTGTTTGCTAGTATAATGGCTTAGTTATAATGAGTTGGAGTGTGCAATGCAGGCAGAGGTGCTGCAAATGTCTTTGCACTAGTGTGACTAGACAACAGTCCAATAGCCACGTTTAGGATGCCACTAGGTACACTGAGTGTTTGCTAGTATAATGGCTTAGTTATAATGAGTTGGAGTGTGCAATGCAGGCAGACGTGCTGCAAATGTCTTTGCACTAGTGGGACTATAGCAAAGTCCAATAGCCACGTTTAGGATGCCACTAGGTACACTGAGTGTTTGCTAGTATAATGGCTTAGTTATAAGGAGTTGGAGTGTGCAATGCAGGTAGAGGTGCTGCAAATGTCTTTGCACTAGTGTGACTAGACAACAGTCCAATAGCCACGTTTAGGATGCCACTAGGTACACTGAGTGTTTGCTAGTATAATGGCTTAGTTATAATGAGTTGGAGTGTGCAATGCAGGCAGAGGTGCTGCAAATGTCTTTGAACTAGTGGGACTATAGCAAAGTCCAATAGCCACGTTTAGGATGCCACTAGGTACACTGAGTGTTTGCTAGTATAATGGCTTAGTTATAATGAGTTGGAGTGTGCAATGCAGGCAGAGGTGCTGCAAATGTCTTTGCACTAGTGGGACTATAGCAAAGTCCAATAGCCACGTTTGGGATGCCACTAGGTACACTGAGTGTTTGCTAGTATAATGGCTTAGTTATAATGAGTTGGAGTGTGCAATGCAGGCAGAGGTGCTGCAAATGTCTTTGCACTAGTGGGACTATAGCAAAGTCCAATAGCCACGTTTAGGATGCCACTAGGTACACTGAGTGTTTGCTAGTATAATGGCTTAGTTATAATGAGTTGGAGTGTGCAATGCATGTAGAGGTGCTGCAAATGTCTTTGCACTAGTGTGACTAGACAACAGTCCAATAGCCACGTTTAGGATGCCACTAGGTACACTGAGTGTTTGCTAGTATAATGGCTTAGTTATAATGAGTTGGAGTGTGCAATGCAGGCAGAGGTGCTGCAAATGTCTTTGCACTAGTGGGACTAGACAACAGTCCAATAGCCACGTTTAGGATGCCACTAGGTACACTGAGTGTTTGCTAGTATAATGGCTTAGTTATAATGAGTTGGAGTGTGCAATGCAGGCAGAGGTGCTGCAAATGTCTTTGCACTAGTGGGACTATAGCAAAGTCCAATAGCCACATTTAGGATGCCACTAGGTACACTGAGTGTTTGCTAGTATAATGGCTTAGTTATAATGAGTTGGAGTGTGCAATGCAGGCAGAGGTGCTGCATATGTCTTTGCACTAGTGGGACTAG
This sequence comes from Anomaloglossus baeobatrachus, assembly GCF_048569485.1. Taxonomy (NCBI): domain Eukaryota; kingdom Metazoa; phylum Chordata; class Amphibia; order Anura; family Aromobatidae; genus Anomaloglossus; species Anomaloglossus baeobatrachus. The sequence goes on along the minus strand of NC_134353.1, from coordinate 228,895,601 downwards.
ACAACAGTCCAATAGCCACGTTTAGGATGCCACTAGGTACACTGAGTGTTTGCTAGTATAATGGCTTAGTTATAATGAGTTGGAGTGTGCAATGCAGGCAGAGGTGCTGCAAATGTCTTTGCACTAGTGGGACTATAGCAAAGTCCAATAGCCACATTTAGGATGCCACTAGGTACACTGAGTGTTTGCTAGTATAATGGCTTAGTTATAATGAGTTGGAGTGTGCAATGCAGGCAGACGTGCTGCAAATGTCTTTGCACTAGTGGGACTATAGCAAAGTCCAATAGCCACGTTTAGGATGCCACTAGGTACACTGAGTGTTTGCTAGTATAATGGCTTAGTTATAATGAGTTGGAGTGTGCAATGCAGGTAGAGGTGCTGCAAATGTCTTTGCACTAGTGTGACTAGACAACAGTCCAATAGCCACGTTTAGGATGCCACTAGGTACACTGAGTGTTTGCTAGTATAATGGCTTCGTTATAATGAGTTGGAGTGTGCAATGCAGGCAGAGGTGCTGCAAATGTCTTTGCACTAGTGGGACTATAGCAAAGTCCAATAGCCACGTTTAGGATGCCACTAGGTACACTGAGTGTTTGCTAGTATAATGGCTTAGTTATAATGAGTTGGAGTGTGCAATGCAGGCAGAGGTGCTGCAAATATCTTTGCACTAGTGGGACTATAGCAAAGTCCAATAGCCACGTTTAGGATGCCACTAGGTACACTGAGTGTTTGCTAGTATTATGGCTTAGTTATAATGAGTTGGAGTGTGCAGAGGACAGGAGGGTACAGTGCCAGGATTGTGAGGCTCTGTGTAGAGGAAAGGAAGCCTGCCTTTCTATTCCCTCCTAATGGGGAAATGCAGCGACGAAATCCCTTACCTTGGCTACACAGACGCTGTCTCTGTTTTCAGGACCTGTCACCTATGGCTCTGACCCTGCCCGTACGAGCCCTTAAAAGGACTGATAGAAAGTGCTATCCTTAAGCTGTCCAGCGCTGTGTATGGAGCGCATACAGCTGTATCGGCGATAGGACAAAGGACGGAGCTGCGCCAGTGATGTCTGACACCAAGGACGCAGAAGGCAGATAATGGCGTGCTGGAGGAAAATGTCCGGTTTTATAATGCAGGAACATGTGACATGGACATCCTATCACACATGCCATTGCTTCTCTGGCTAAAAGTCCACTTAGCTGTGTGTGTGTCTGGGATTGGCTGACATACTGGCCCTCCCCACTACACGCGCGCGCTTAGGGAAGGAAGACAAGGAAAAAAAAAATGGCGATCGCCATTATACAAACAGCAGTGATCTGAAGGCGCTGTTCACGCACACTATACACTGAAATGTCATAATAGTGTGAGTCACAGAGTGACTTACACTATTACAGCGGAAAGCCAGCTAGGAATTAGCTGTTTTTTTGCTGCTAGAACCGTTCTCGAACGTTTCTAGAACTATCGAGCTTTTGCAAAAAGCTCGAGTTCTAGTTCGATCTAGAGCAGGCCCCAAAATCACTCGAGCCTAGAACTGGAGAACCTCGAACCGCGAACCGCGCTCAACTCTACTAGCAACAGATGTACACGAGAAATTCTGATTCCAATTATTGGTCTATTTTGAAGACACTCTTAATTTCTCACTGTCAAATGGAAAAAGGATTTGCTGTCAGTAAGAGGCCTCGTAAGAATGACTGTAGGCACAGATGATGTTATGGGTAGAGTTGAGCGCGGTTCGTGGTTCGTGGTTCTCCAGTTCTAGGCTCGAGTGATTTTTGGGCTGTTCGAGATCGAACTAGAACTCGAGCTTTTTGCTAAAAGCTCGATAGTTCTAGATACGTTCGAGAACGGTTCTAGCAGCAAAAAGCAGGGCTTTTTACAGCTACAGTGAGCAGGAGCCATCGCTGGCAGCCTGCCAGAAGCTGGTAACCAAGATAAACATCGGGTATCCAAGCAAAGCGCTTTGGTTAGTAACCCGATGTTTATCGTAGTTACGTGCAGGAAGCCCACACTTTCCCGCTCAGCTCGCTCCGCCCCCTCCTGCCTGCGGCATGTACACATACATACACACACACATCTCCCTCCCCCCCCCCCCCGCTCGGCTTACCTGCGGTGATGAAGTCCCGCCATCCCGACCTCAGCGCTGTCACTGTCCTCCATGGCCGCCGCTTGTCACATCACCTCTCGCTTCCGACCCGAGACTGACTAGCGGTGACGTCACGGGCCTCTCGCGATACTTGGTGTGAAGGCGCCGGTCTTTGACCTCAGTGACAGGGGCTGTCGGCAGTGCAGGAGATCAGCGCAGGTAATGTACCTCGCTGACAGCAGCACTTGTCACCCCCCTGCAGTGACCTGGGCTGACCCATTGATGTTAGCTCAGGTCACTGCATTGCTCTCCCAGCCAATGGGGAACATCCTGCTCTTCATTGACTGGGACAGTGTGGATCGTCATGGCAACCCCTTGGATTACACCAGACCTGAATTTGTTTTTCAATCTAATAAATTGGTTAAAGAGGGAATGTTTTGGGGAGTGTTTTTTCAAATAAAAATGTGTTTGTCGTCTATTTTTTTTTATTACTGACTGGGTTGGTGATGTCGGGTATCTGATAGACGCCTGACCTCACCAACCCCAGGGCTTGATGCCAGGTGACATTACACATCTGGTATTAACCCCATATATTACCCCGTTTGCCACTGCACCAGGGCGCGGGATGAGCTGGGGCGAAGCACCAGGATTGGCGCATCTAATGGATGCGCCACTTCTGGGGCGGCTGCGGCCTGCTATTTTTAGGCTGGGGAGATTCCAATAACCATGGACCTCCCTAGTCTGAGAATATCAGGCCCCAGCTGTCTGCTTTACCTTGGCTGGTGATCCAATTTTGGGGGACCCCTACGTGTTTTTTTTTTTAATTATTTATTTAATTTAAAATAACAGCGTGGGGTGCCCTCAGTTTTGGATTACCAGCCAAGGTGAGGTTGCCAGCTGTGGTCTGCAGGCTGCAGCCGTCTGCTTTACCCTAGCTGGCTACAAAACTAGGGGGAACCCTACGTCATTTTTTTTTCATTTTTTTGGCTAAATACAAAGCTAAGCACCCCTTAGTGCCACATGAAAGGTACCAAAGGGTGTTCCACTTTTTCTCCATTTTTTTCTCCACTTTTTCTCCACTTTTTCTCCACTTTTTCTCCATTTTTTTCTCCACTTATTCTCCACTTTTTCTCCTCTTATTCTCCACTTTTTCTCCACTTTTTCTCCTCTTATGCTCCACTTTTTCTCCACTTTTTCTCCACTTTTTTCTCCACTTTTTCTACTCTTATGCTCCACTTTTTCTCCACTTTTTCTCCACTTTTTCTCCACTTTTTCTCCACTTTTTCTCCATTTTTTTCTCCACTTATTCTCCACTTTTTCTCCTCTTATTCTCCACTTTTTCTCCACTTTTTCTCCTCTTATTCTCCACTTTTTCTCCACTTTTTCTCCACTTTTTCTCCACTTTTTCTCCACTTTTTCTCCTCTTATGCTCCACTTTTTCTCCACTTTTTCTCCACTTTTTCTCCACTTTTTCTCCTCTTATGCTCCACTTTTTCTCCACTTTTTCTCCACTTTTTCTCCACTTTTTCTCCTCTTATGCTCCACTTTTTCTCCACTTTTTCTCCACTTTTTCTCCACTTTTTCTCCTCTTATGCTCCACTTTTTCTCCACTTTTTCTCCACTTTTTCTCCACTTTTTCTTCACTTTTTTCTCCACTTTTTCTCCTCTTATGCTCCACTTTCTCTCCACTTTTTCTCCACTTTTTCTCCACTTTTTCTCCTCTTATGCTCCACTTTTTCTCCACTTTTTCTCCACTTTTTCTCCACTTTTTCTCCACTTTTTCTCCTCTTATGCTCCACTTTTTCTCCACTTTTTCTCCACTTTTTCTCCACTTTTTCTCCACTTTTTTCTCCACTTTTTCTCCTCTTATGCTCCACTTTTTCTCCACTTTTTCTCCACTTTTTCTCCACTTTTTCTCCACTTTTTCTCCTCTTATGCTCCACTTTTTCTCCACTTTTTCTCCACTTTTTTCTCCACTTTTTCTCCTCTTATGCTCCACTTTTTCTCCACTTTTTCTCCTCTTATGCTCCACTTTTTCTCCACTTTTTCTCCTCTTATGCTCCACTTTTTCTCCACTTTTTCTCCTCTTAATCTCCACTTTTTCTCCACTTTTTCTCCTCTTATGCTCCACTTTTTCTCCACTTTTTCTCCTCTTATGCTCCACTTTTTCTCCACTTTTTCTCCACTTTTTTCTCCACTTTTTCTCCACTTTTTCTCCACTTTTTCTCCACTTTTTCTCCACTTTTTCTCCTCTTATGCTCCACTTTTTCTCCACTTTTTCTCCTCTTATGCTCCACTTTTTCTCCTCTTATGCTCCACTTTTTCTCCACTTTTTTCTCCTCTTATGCTCCACTTTTTCTCCACTTTTTCTCCACTTTTTCTCCACTTTTTCTCCTCTTATGCTCCACTTTTTCTCCACTTTTTCTCCTCTTATGCTCCACTTTTTCTCCACTTTTTCTCCACTTTTTCTCCTCTTATGCTCCACTTTTTCTCCACTTTTTCTCCACTTTTTCTCCACTTTTTCTCCTCTTATGCTCCACTTTTTCTCCACTTTTTTCTCCACTTTTTCTCCTCTTATGCTCCACTTTTTCTCCACTTTTTCTCCATTTTTTTCTCCACTTATTCTCCACTTTTTCTCCTCTTATTCTCCACTTTTTCTCCACTTTTTCTCCTCTTATTCTCCACTTTTTCTCCACTTTTTCTCCACTTTTTCTCCACTTTTTCTCCTCTTATGCTCCACTTTTTCTCCACTTTTTCTCCACTTTTTCTCCACTTTTTCTCCTCTTATGCTCCACTTTTTCTCCACTTTTTCTCCACTTTTTCTCCACTTTTTCTCCTCTTATGCTCCACTTTTTCTCCACTTTTTCTCCACTTTTTCTCCACTTTTTCTCCTCTTATGCTCCACTTTTTCTCCACTTTTTCTCCACTTTTTCTCCACTTTTTCTTCACTTTTTTCTCCACTTTTTCTCCTCTTATGCTCCACTTTCTCTCCACTTTTTCTCCACTTTTTCTCCACTTTTTCTCCTCTTATGCTCCACTTTTTCTCCACTTTTTCTCCACTTTTTCTCCACTTTTTCTCCACTTTTTCTCCTCTTATGCTCCACTTTTTCTCCACTTTTTCTCCACTTTTTCTCCACTTTTTCTCCACTTTTTTCTCCACTTTTTCTCCTCTTATGCTCCACTTTTTCTCCACTTTTTCTCCACTTTTTCTCCACTTTTTCTCCACTTTTTCTCCTCTTATGCTCCACTTTTTCTCCACTTTTTCTCCACTTTTTTCTCCACTTTTTCTCCTCTTATGCTCCACTTTTTCTCCACTTTTTCTCCTCTTATGCTCCACTTTTTCTCCACTTTTTCTCCTCTTATGCTCCACTTTTTCTCCACTTTTTCTCCTCTTATGCTCCACTTTTTCTCCACTTTTTCTCCTCTTATGCTCCACTTTTTCTCCACTTTTTCTCCTCTTATGCTCCACTTTTTCTCCACTTTTTCTCCACTTTTTTCTCCACTTTTTCTCCACTTTTTCTCCACTTTTTCTCCACTTTTTCTCCACTTTTTCTCCTCTTATGCTCCACTTTTTCTCCACTTTTTCTCCTCTTATGCTCCACTTTTTCTCCTCTTATGCTCCACTTTTTCTCCACTTTTTTCTCCTCTTATGCTCCACTTTTTCTCCACTTTTTCTCCACTTTTTCTCCACTTTTTCTCCTCTTATGCTCCACTTTTTCTCCACTTTTTCTCCTCTTATGCTCCACTTTTTCTCCACTTTTTCTCCACTTTTTCTCCTCTTATGCTCCACTTTTTCTCCACTTTTTCTCCACTTTTTCTCCACTTTTTCTCCTCTTATGCTCCACTTTTTCTCCACTTTTTTCTCCACTTTTTCTCCTCTTATGCTCCACTTTTTCTCCACTTTTTCTCCACTTTTTCTCCACTTTTTCTCCACTTTTTCTCCTCTTATGCTCCACTTTTTCTTCACTTTTTCTCCACTTTTTTCTCCACTTTTTATCCTCTTATGCTCCACTTTTTCTCCACTTTTTCTCCTCTTAATCTCCACTTTTTCTCCTCTTAATCTCCACTTTTTCTCCTCTTATGCTCCACTTTTTCTCCACTTTTTTCTCCACTTTTTCTCCTCTTATGCTCCACTTTTTCTCCACTTTTTCTCCACTTTTTCTCCTCTTATGCTCCACTTTTTCTCCACTTTTTCTCCACTTATGCTCCACTTTTTCTCCACTTTTTCTCCACTTTTTCTCCTCTTATGCTCCACTTTTTCTCCACTTTTTCTCCACTTTTTCTCCTCTTATGCTCCACTTTTTCTCCACTTTTTCTCCACTTTTTTCTCCACTTTTTCTCCTCTTATGCTCCACTTTTTCTCCACTTTTTCTCCTCTTAATCTCCACTTTTTCTCCTCTTATGCTCCACTTTTTCTCCACTTTTTTCTCCACTTTTTCTCCTCTTATGCTCCACTTTTTCTCCACTTTTTCTCCACTTTTTCTCCTCTTATGCTCCACTTTTTCTCCACTTTTTCTCCTCTTATGCTCCACTTTTTCTCCACTTTTTTCTCCACTTTTTCTCCTCTTATGCTCCACTTTTTCTCCTCTCATGCTCCACTTTTTCTCCACTTTTTCTCCTCTTAATCTCCACTTTTTCTCCTCTTATGCTCCACTTTTTCTCCACTTTTTCTCCACTTTTTCTCCACTTTTTCTCCACTTTTTTCTCCACTTTTTCTCCTCTTATGCTCCACTTTTTCTCCACTTTTTCTCCACTTTTTCTCCACTTTTTTCTCCACTTTTTCTCCTCTTATGCTCCACTTTTTCTCCACTTTTTCTCCACTTTTTTCTCCACTTTTTCTCCACTTTTTCTCCACTTTTTCTCCACTTTTTCTCTTCTTATGCTCCACTTTTTCTCCACTTTTTCTCCACTTTTTTCTCCACTTTTTCTCCTCTTATGCTCCACTTTTTCTCCACTTTTTCTCCTCTTAATCTCCACTTTTTCTCCTCTTATGCTCCACTTTTTCTCCACTTTTTTCTCCACTTTTTCTCCTCTTATGCTCCACTTTTTCTCCACTTTTTCTCCACTTTTTCTCCTCTTATGCTCCACTTTTTCTCCACTTTTTCTCCTCTTATGCTCCACTTTTTCTCCACTTTTTTCTCCACTTTTTCTCCTCTTATGCTCCACTTTTTCTCCTCTCATGCTCCACTTTTTCTCCACTTTTTCTCCTCTTAATCTCCACTTTTTCTCCTCTTATGCTCCACTTTTTCTCCACTTTTTCTCCACTTTTTCTCCACTTTTTCTCCACTTTTTTCTCCACTTTTTCTCCTCTTATGCTCCACTTTTTCTCCACTTTTTCTCCACTTTTTCTCCACTTTTTTCTCCACTTTTTCTCCTCTTATGCTCCACTTTTTCTCCACTTTTTCTCCACTTTTTTCTCCACTTTTTCTCCACTTTTTCTCCACTTTTTCTCCACTTTTTCTCCGTTCTTTTTCTATGGTCGGTCTACCCATTAGCTCTGCCATGCATACTGTAGCTCTACACCTACTGCACATGTTACTTTATGATTGACATCTCTTTCGTACCAGAGCTGGCTAAGCCTACTCTGACCCCATATTTGTCATTACTATATTGTCCTTGTACTGTATTATGACATTTGTATCATGTGTTTCATTTCTTGCTGTGTTGCAATCTTTTTGCTGCATCCCAATTGTACCTCTACATTGTTCGAGTTTATGTTATTGTTCTCTCACTCTTATGTGATACTGATTATTGTCATTTTTCATGATTACATGCAGATAAGTCCAATCTGACGAAGGCTCAGGCCGAAACGTCATTTGTAACTTGTTTTGGACAAAAACATATATGCTTATGAAAAAAAAAATTTCTTAATACGGACCAATAAAGAGTGATTTTGCATTACTATCCATTGTGACTTACTGACTTAGTCTGGGAGATATAGAGTGCCGAGGTTACTCACTAATTTTATCTATTATTACCTCTGAGCACCTATATACCAGTGAGCAGAGCTTCCTCTACAGTAGTTCTCCTGATTAGGCATGCCCTTACCTCATGAGCAGGGCATTGCAGCTTTGGTAGCAACCATTACGACATGGACTCTGCTGCTGTGGACCCGGGGAGAGTGAGTGCAGATTCATTGCACCCACACTCCTCACATGAAGGGTCCGCACTCCTAGAAAATGGGGGATACGTTCCCTGAGTGTCTCCCCCCCATATTCTAGACGGTCCAGAGTCGTCGTGGGACCCCTTTATTTTTTTTCTTACAATAAATTGGTGAAAGAGGAAATGTTTTGGGGACTGTTTTTTCAAATAAATTTCTTTTGTCGATTTTTTGTTTTTGTTAGTACTGACAGTTTATGATGTTGGGTATCTAATAGACGCCATGACATCACAAACTGCTGGGCTTGATCTCAGGTGACTTTACAGCTAGTATCAACCCGATTTATTACCCCGTTTGCCACTGCACCAGGGCACGGGATGAGCTGGGGTGAAGCGCCAGGATTGGCGCATCTAGTGGATGCGCCACGTCTGGGGTGCCTGCGGCCTGCTATTTTTAGGCTGTGAAGGCCCAATAACTATGGACCTTCCCACCCTGAGAATACCAGACCACAGCTGTCCGCTTTACCTTGGCTGGTGATCCAATTTGGGGGGGACCCTACTTTTATTGTGTAATTATTAATATTTATAAAATAATTATAAAAAAGAGCCTGAGGGGACCTCCACATTGGATCCCCAACGACGGTAAAGCTGCCAGCTGTGGTTTTCAGGCTACAGCCGTCTGCTTTACCCTAGCTGGCTATCATAAATGGGGGGACCCAACGTAATTTTTTTTTTTTAACTATTTTTTAAATAGAAAAAATTAATGGGCTTCCCTGTATTTTGATTGACAACCAAGGTAACGGCAGGCAGATGGGGGTGGCAACCCATAGCTGTCTGCTTTATCTGCACTGAGAATCAAAAATACCGCGGAGCGCTACGTCATTTTTTTAAAGATTTATTTTTACAGCACTGTGATGTCCAGCAATCAAAATACAGGGAAGCCCATTTTATTTTTAGTTATTTAAATAAATAATTAAAAAAAATATATATGGGCTCCCGCTGCATTTTTTGTATTGCTAGCTAAGGGTAATCCAAGCAGCTACTGGCTGCTAACCCCCACTGCTTGGTGTTACCTTCACTGGCAATGGAAAATCCAGGGAAGCATTTTTTATTTTTTTTGCCAAAAAACTACAAAAAAAGGACGTGAGCTTCGCCATATTTTTGTATGCTAGCCAGGTAAAGCAGGCAGGTGCTGGAAGAGTTGGATACAGCGCCAGAAGATGGCGCTTCTCTGAAAATGCCATTTTCTGAGGTGGCTGCAGACTGCAATTCGCAGCAGTGTGCCCAGAAAGCTCAGGCCAACCGGTGGTGCGAATTCCAATCCCCAGCTGCCTAGTTGTACCTGGCTGGACACAAAAATGGGGCAAAGCCTACGTCATTTGTTTTCTAATTATTTCATGAAATTCATGAAATAATAAAAAAAGGGCTTCCCTTTATTTTTGGTTCCCAGCCGGGTACAAATAGGCAACTGGGGGTTGGGGGCAGCCGTACCTGCCTGCTGTACCTGGCTAGCATACAAAAATATGGCGAAGCCCACATAATTTTTTCAGGGGGCAAAAAACTTCTGCATACAGTCCTGGATGGAGTATGCTGAGCCTTGTAGTTCTGCAGCTGCTGTCTGTCTGTATGGAGAAGAGCAGACAGCAGCTGCAGAACTACAAGGCTCAGCATACTCCATCCAGGACTGTATGCAGAAGTTTTTTGCCCACCAAAAAAATGACGTGGGCTTCACCATATTTTTGTATGCTAGCCAGATACAGCTGGCAGCCACGGGCTGCCTCCAACCCCCAGTTGCCTATTTGTACCCGGCTGGGAACCAAAAATATAGGGAAGCCCGTTTTTTTTAATTATTTCACTTATTTCATGAAATAATTAAAAAACAAATGACGTGGGCTTCGCCCTATTTTTGTGTCCAGCCGGGTACAACTAGGCAGCTGGGGATTGGAATCCGCAGCACAGGTTAGCCCGAGGTTTGTGGGCGCCTCTGCTGCGGATTTCAGTCCGCAGCCGTCCCAGAAAATGGCGCTCTCATAGAAGCGCCATCATCTGGCGCTGTATCCAACTCTTCCAACAGCCCTGGAGCCGGGTGGCTTGTTGGGTAATCATGAGTTAATACTGGCTTTGTTTTACCAGCCAGTATTAAGCCAGAGATTCTTAATGTCAGGCACGTTTGACCCGGCCATTAAGAATCTCCAATAAAGGGTTAAAAAAAAGACACCACACAGAGTAAAATACTTTAATAGAAATAAATACACAGACACATTAGAGACTCCATCTTTATTACCCCCTGTCACCCCTCCACGATCCTGCTCTTCTGTCTTCTTTCTAGTGTAGTAGTAGTGACGATTGTAGTGAGGAAGGATGAGGTTCACCAGCTCATCACTTGGGGCTGGGGAACCTCATCCTCACTACAATGCTCACTACAATCGTGCAGCCTTCACTCCGTGAGTGATCAGTGCTGGCTGTCAGCGGTAACAGCGGTAACGCTGACAGATGCGTTACCATAGCAATGGTGCTCTCGGAGCCGCGGTTAGCGGTGACGTCACCGCTAACTGCGTTGCTATGGCAACGGTGATCTCCGTTAATGACCGGCTGTGTCAGCCGGTCCCTAACGGAACGGGGAGTCGACCGTGTGGTAGAGCATGTCGCCGGTACACGGCGATACACATATGTGCACCGTGTACCGGAGAGATGCACTCGCAGGTCCTACATGACGTGTCATAGTCATGTGACCAGTCTGTAGCCAATGAGATAATAGCCACGTGACTGGTCACATGGCTATTTTGACGTCACGATAGGTCCTGCATCTCTGCTGGCAGTGCCGGTCGCCGGGAGGATTCAGCGATCATCGGATGGAATAGCGGCAGGAGACAGAGTGCAGAAGGGATCGCTGGGACCGGTAAGTGTTATGGCAATGTTTATTAACTGTTTGTGTACATTTATCATGCATTTTTATGTGTTTGTTATTGCCTCCCATTATAGCCTATACGTTCGAGTTCGGTTCGTCGAACGTTCGACGAACTGAACTCGAACGGGACCTCCGTTCGGCGAACCGCCTCGAGCCGAACCGGGACCAGTTCGCTCATCTCTAGTTATGGGACACAAGGTTGTATAAGACGAGGACGCCACAACAGGAAAAGTAGCGAAGGCTGGGGACGAAGTACCGAGAGACTGCTGAAGCCATGGGCTTGTGGAAAGCTTCATTGTCCACAAGCCTAAATGCCAAAACTTGCAGGGAAAGTAATCTGGAAATGTGGCCATTTACTGTTTTGGTCTGTGGCTAGGTGACTGCGAATTAACACTTGTGCTCCAGGGTAGAGACAGCTGGATGCTGCACTGAGACAAGGAAGTGTACATGGTTCGTGGTATGTGGTTCCTGATTGTGTTCAGTTTCAATGCTGGAGGCATCCGCGCCTATGTGCGGGACAGGAGACTGACTAAGAAGTAGTACATGGCAAGAGGCAGTTGGGTCACCTGTAAACAATGATTGTGAACCCAAGCTTTAGGCCCATGTAATCATCTAGTCGACTAGGAGGCAAGGCAATACAGCCAGCAACAGATGTGCAGAAGATACTCTGATTCAAGTTTTGGATTAATGTTGAAATCCCTCTTAATTCATGACTATCAAAGTGGGAAATGATCTGAAGGCAGTGCGAGGCCTAACCAAAACGGGCAGAAGGAATGGCAATACAGCCAGCAAGAGATGTACAAAAGACACTCTGATTCCAGTATTAAATCAATCTTGAAAACACTCTTAATTCATGACTCTTAAAGTGCTAAAGAATCTGCAGGCAGTGCAAGGCCTAACCAAAATACCCAGGAGACATGACAATATAGACTTCCATCTTCTCCGGTCTTGCGCAGCACATCCTGACTTAATGCCCTTAAAAATAGCGCTGTCACTTTAGTGCTGTAGAATAAAAATATCTGCCCTATGCTGTTGTAACGCCCCTGACTCTATCAGGGTGTCACAGGGAACTGCACTCATTTCTCTTATGGTGCAGAACTCATCCTTCATGGTTCTGGGATCCTAACTCTGGTATTGCTCCCATCAGCACTCAAATCCTAACCGCACCTCACACCACACCCTGTCAGGCACACCAGTGGGTGGTCTAGCTGGAAAATGGCCACCCGCCTAGGGGTCAGGAAGACTGGTGGGAGGGACATAGTCAGTTCAGCAGTAGCTCCCAAAGAGTGAGGAGCTGGGAGTGGCAGCTCCCTGGAGTTTAGAAGTAACCCTCAGAGAGTGAGGAGCTGAGGGAGTTGTAGCTCCCTGGGAGACTTTGGTTAGGTCGCAGACGGTGGTCTGGGCCTGGAGGAGTCGAACACCCGGTAGCAGGGTGGAGAAGGGTGCACAGACTTAGTTTTGGAGAACAGCACCGGAAAGTCCAGTAACTGGACCGGTACCGAGCACGGCAGCGTACAGGACCCTAGATCAGGGAGTAGCTGGTAATTCACCTGTGGAGGATAGTCTCTTTATGAACTTTCCCCAAGAGCTCAGCGATCGAAGGTACCAACACAATGAGGGGGATAGGGCTTTCCAGCCTATGCGGCCCACTGAAATCCCAAGCGTCAGCCATCGAGAGCACAGCTTCACTATTTAAATATAGGGAGCGACACCCGACCGCTTCAGGCCGAGGGGTCACTCAAAAATATCTATCTACATGTGCATGGAGGCAGGCTCCGGACCACTAAACAATATGAACGGGGATGGATTCCTGGACGAGCTCCCCAGAGTGGCAGCGGAACCCAGAGACTTGGTTTATTTCTGTGTCAGAGTCTGCTTAATGGTCGCACCAACATCCACACAGTCTGAGTGAGTACACTGCTCTCCTTGCATCCTGTCTTCCCACACAGCCCGCACCACGTTATCCTCCACCTATTCTCTAGAGTCCCGGGGTCTCCCCTACTCATGGAGGGAACATCATCTGTCTGCCCCGCTCCATCTCCCCCGGGTACTCCCATCAGTAGCGGAGGTATTCCCCTTACAGTGAACCACTGGTGGCGTCACGAGCTCTACCTTGTAAATATTCCCCCCTTTACACTTCGAAGTGGCTGCAAGCCCCCAGGTCCGGAGACCCTCGAGCCACAGTGACCCCGGATCCGAGCAGTTCGACTGCTGCAGAGGCGGCACACTGTGCGCCTGAATAAATAATTGCTCCTCATTGTGTTCCCTGCACAAAATGGTCATTTTTGGCTAGACCTCACACTAAGTTCAAAATAACAAGAATTCAGTTAGAGAGTTTAGAATTAAAAGTGTGTGTTTAAAATTGAACAAAATATGAGATCAAAGTCTATCCTCTACGTCTGCTGCAGGCTTTATTGCCATGTCTCCTGGTCATTTTTTTTTCAAAAAAAATCTGTGATCTGGTGAGAGTGATGTGTCTAAACATGACCACTATCTCCTGGTCATTTTGACTAGGCCTCTCAATGACTGTGTACCGCCCCGGGGCTCGGCCGGCTGCCGAGTTGCTCGGATCCGTGCTCATCGGTGGGTAGCTCAAGCTCTTCCATGGACCCGGGGGTCACATCGCTCTGAAAGGGGGTTGGCGCTACACGTAGGGACTTCGGTGGGAAGGTCCACGGCCGGAGCCGCGGTGGTTTGCAGGGGATTTAAGTTTGTGACGCCACCCACGGGTTGTGGTGAATGGATGGACACAACCGCTGCCGTTGACTAGGCTCCCAGGGACGGTGTTGAACAGCTTGGTGTTGGTAGAAGAATGATGTTCCCGGGGGCCCGAGGGAGGCGCTGAGGCGAGGGGATGGGTGCGTGTTGGGGTGCTGGTGTGGTGCAGCGCGGTGCGCGGCCCGAAGGCACTGGTGTACTCACTATGATAAAACACGCTGAAGTCTCTGGTAAACCAAACAAGATGATGAACGGTGCCCGCAGCCGGCTGCAGCTTCCCCTTAACAGGTTGGTGGTTTCCGCCTTTTTCCTGCACCTCTTTAGTGTAAATGTTATGACTCTTATGCCTAAGCAATGGTAGTCCGCTCCCCGGCTTGCTGTATGTCGGGAGAGCCCTGTGTGCCCGCAGACGCTGGCCCCTTGGGTCTCTATGCCTTGGCGGTGGCATTACCCTAATGGTTGGGCTGTTGTCTTCAGTCGGGTCTTGTGTGGGAAAGGTCCTAAAGTCCAGTCCTTAATCAATTGATTTGACTTAACCTAGTTGTTTCTGGGCCTCGTACTAGGTCTGAGTACCCCTCCTGGTGCTCCGGTTTCCAAACGGTTCCCCGGTTCGGTACCGGCAGGCCACTGGCCGTCCTTGGTCCCTACAGTTACACCGGCTGTAATCCCAGCTCCCGCAGGTGGCCACCACCGTCTGCCTCTTTGCCAGAGGTGACTGGGCTCCAACCCAGACACCTAGTGTCGACTTTGGCAGACCTGAGCACAGGTCTGCCCTTGAACTTGACTCTCCTCACTTCCTTCAACTGCCAAAGCTCAAACTCGTCTCTACTGTTTCCCGCCTCCGGGCCTGTAAACTCCTCGGTGGGTGGAGCCAACCACCTGGCTCCGCCCCCCAGTGTGAACATCAAACCCGGAGGGTGGTGACAAAGGTTTGTTGTTTGGCTGCTGTCACCTTTCTAAGGGGAGGGTGTGTGTGTGTGTGTGCACGTGACCACCTGTGACGACCTGACTAGTCCAGGGCATTACAACTGCATATCCTTTGGGAGTTGAGAGTTAGAAATTCAGAATGTTTTCAAAATTAAAGCAAAATGTATTGAAAGGACCTCCTCTCCTTCTCTTGCTGCATGTGTTGCGGGCAGGGAGGAGGCCGCCGCCGCTGCGCTCTCGTTAACGCTCGGTTCCGGCGCTGCTGCTGCCTGCTGCTGGCTGCTCGGTGGCTCGAGCGGTGGGCCGGATCCGGGAACTCAAGCGGCGCTCCTCGCCCGTGAGTGAAAGGTGTGATTTTTGGGGTTTGGGGAGTTGGTCCGTGACGGTTTGTGGTGACGTTGGGGCACTACCGCTGCTCTGGACGGGGATCCCGGGAGCGATGACAGGGAGCAGCCGAGATGTTTCTTTCCCCTCTGTGGGTAGGGGGATTTGGTGGTCCCGGGGCCCGGTGAGGTGACGGGGGAGGCCGGGTTGGTGAGGTGCAGGGTCGCGGGGGCAGCGCGGTGCCGGACGGCACGGTGGTACTCACTCAGCCAATGATGGATACAGAGTCTCCGGTAAAACAAACGGCTGGATGGACGGGTCCCACAGCCGGCTGCTGTGGTTACTCCCGGTAGGTTGGTGGTGGCTGCCTTTCCCTGCACCTGTTGTGTAACTTCGGTCTCGATGGCTTCCCACCGGTAACCCGCTCCCCAGCTTGGATATGGGCCGGAGGAGCCCCTTTTGCCCGCAGGCTCTGGCCCTGGGAATTCTAACTGTGGCGGTAGCTGTATTTCCCTTTCTCGATTTGGACGGTTGCCTTCAGTCGGGTCTTTGCTGCTAGGAAACCCCGGAGGTTCCGGTCGCTAACGGATTTGACCTGTTTAACGGCGACTCCAAGCCTGGTCGGGGTCCGCAGGCCCTGCCGGTTTGTGCTGTCTTCTCTTCGCTCCCCGGTTCGGTACCGGCGGGCCACTGCCCATCCCCGGTCCTACGGTTCCGCGTCGATCGGCCTCTCCTGCAGACGGCTACCACCGTCTGCCAACCCTGCTCTCGGTGCCCGGGCCACGAACCCGGACACGGTCAGTCTGCTCCTCACTTGCCACTTCACTCCTACTCCTTCACTCTTCCTCACTGTTCTCTGACTTCCTTTCCCGCCTCCAGGACTGTGAACTCCTCAGTGAGTGGGGCCAACTGCCTGGCTCCACCCCACCTGGTGTGGACATTAGCCCCTGGAGGGAGGCAACAAGGATTTGTGTGTGACTGATGTGCCTATCTCGGGGTGTGGGGTGTGTTGTTGCAGTACCTGTGATGACCTGGCTTGTCCAGGGTGCCACATTCCCCCTTGGTTAAATGCAGACCGTCCGTGGGCTGCCCGTCCATCACCGGTTTTATTTTTGTAAAACTGTAGAAAAAGGTAGAAAACATTTAAACAAAGCATTTTTATGTATCTTCCCTCAACGGGAGGCACAGCACTTAAATGTTACTAACGGTAGTCATTTTTATTACAACATACGGCTTCCGCTCTCTCCCGCCCAAACAACCTGGCCCTGATGCTGCCCCTAAGAAGTGGGCAGCACCCCTTGACCCCAGTCCATATCCAGGCTGCTCAAGCGGGTACGGGTACGGTGTTTCGCACCCTACGGTCTTTTCAGGGGACCACGTCCATGGGGAACCCCTGACCCCCGGAGGATGGCCACCGGTCCAGGTGGTGACCGGGGCCCAGCCTACTCTGCTGCGGGCCCTTCCTCCAATCTGCCTCTCCGGAGGCAGCAACGGATTTATGCCAAATATTTACATTTCCACTAGTTTGTGGTTGCCCTGCAGTTTCTCGGGCGTGTCCGTAAGTAGTTCCTTACGCACGGTGCAAAGGGTCCCTACGGGGACAACTTGCTGGCAATGGCCGGTTCAATCACTGTTGACAATCTGGGGAACTTCTCGGTTGATTACTTTCATTTTCTTGACAACGGTACTGGTGGTCCCAATGGGGACAACTGTGCAACGGAGGGACCGCTGACTCACTTCAAGTCCACAATGCAGGCCGGAGGAGGGGGCTGGGCTGGTGCTGGGGCCCCCTGGGCTCCTCTCAGTTTGGCATCCAGGGAAAACCAGCCCCTCTCTCCACAATGCCGCGTGTAGGTAACTAAGTCACCTGGGAGCAGGTTGTGGCCTGGGTGGTCTTCCGGCAGGTGGGCATTAACGTCCCGACGGGCCACAAAGACTTGGGCCTCCAAGCCTGGCTCGAAGATAAACCCGTAGCCCCGCCTAACATCAAAATTTCTCACTTGCCCCTCGTATATCGGGCCCCATACCCGGAAGGTGACTCTGTGGAGGCTCTCCTTTTCTTGGTGCGGGCTATCAGTTCAGCCTTCCGCCTTTCCCTCTACGCAATTTCTCGACCCAGCGGGGTCAGTTCCCTTTCCCAGTAAGGGGCTACTGCTTGCCCCTGCGCGCGGGTCGGGCCCCGCGGGACTTCCACCACACTGCCCACTACTGGCGCCCTCTGTGGAAGATCCCGCGGTGTCACGGCCTGGGGTGCTGCCTCACAGCAACGACCCGGCGTAGCCTCAGCCGAGGCATGGGGGATGGGTACAGGGGTCCTCTCCCGCTTGACCTCCGCCTCCTCCTGCACAGGACGGACCGCCGGTGCCGGAACGGAACTAGGCACAGTCACTGCATGTGTCACCGGTACATTTTCGCCGGCGGACAATGCCTTCGGTGACTTCCAGGGAAGCAGTTCAGGGCGGCTACGGGTTTCAACTGCAGGTCAGTCCGCTTGGGCGAACGGGCAGGGTGCCGCTACTGGTTGTACGGGTAGTGGACCTAGTGGCGGGGCGGTAGCGACTAGCACGGGTAGCGGGGGAGGCAGCAGGGTGAGCGGGCGCAGGCCAGGCCCCTCAGCCGCAGCGGCTGATCCCTTGGGAATACAGTGGCGTGGGTCGCTTACCTGCTCCTCCAAATCTTCCTCCACCTCGCGTCTCCGTATAGCCGCCCCCCTGTCCGCCATGTCGGCCTCCCACTCCTCCAGGAGGAACTGCATTCGGACCTGCAGTCGGCTGCTCAACTGGACGGTCCGGGCTTCCACCCACGCTGCGGTACCAGGCGCGGGCGCGGGGACTGCGGTGTTATCTGATGGACTGTACATCTTGGCAGTGGTATCTTCCAGGAACCAATTATGGCCGCAGAGTCCTGGCGTCCCTGCTTTTATAGCCGCGGTTTACATGAGGCCGGACGCCATCCGCCCCCCCCTTGGTCTTTTCTCAGCACCTCCTCTTCAGGGGCGGAGCTTCGGCTTTCGCGCCTCCACTGGTCAAGAAGACGCTCGAGCGGCAAAATCTTCGCACCCAAGATGGCGGCTTCTGAAATTTTTCGGCTGGACACCACCGGCGGGACACAAGGCGCACTTCTGCCAGCCGGCAGAATGGTAAGATCCTGTTCGTGACGCCAAGTTATGTCGCGGGCGGGGAGGAGGCCGCCGCCGCTGCGCTCTCGCTAACGCTCGGGTCCGGCGCTGCTGCTGCCTGCTGCTGGCTGCTCGGTGGCTCGAGCAGTGGGCCGGATCCGGGGACTCGAGCGGCGCTCCTCGACCGTGAGTGAAAGGTGTGATTTTTGGGGTTTGGGGAGTTGGTCCGTGACGCCACCCACGGTTTGTGGTGAGGTTGGGGCACCACCGCTGCTCTGGACGGGGATCCCGGGAGTGATGACAGGGAGCAGCCGAGATGTTTCTTTCCCCTCCGTGGGTAGGGGGATTTGGTGGTCCCGGGGCCCGGTGAGGTGACGGGGGAGGCCGGGTTGGTGAGGTGCAGGGTCGCGGGGGCAGCGCGGTGCCAGACGGCACGATGGTACTCACTCAGCCAATGATAGATACAGAGTCTCCGGTAAAACAAACGGCTGGATGGACGGGTCCCGCAGCCGGCTGCTGTGGTTACTCCCGGTAGGTTGGTGGTGGCTGCCTTTCCTTGCACCTGTTGTGTAACTTCGGTCTCGATGGCTTCCCACTGGTAATCCGCTCCCCAGCTTGGATATGGGCCGGAGGAGCCCCTTTTGCCGGCAGGCTCTAGCCCTGGGAATTCTAACTGTGGCGGTAGCTGTATTTCCCTTTCTCGGTTTGGATGGTTGCTTTCAGTCGGGTATTTTCTGCTAGGAAACCCCGGAGGTTCCAGTCGCTAATGGATTTGACCTGTTTAACGGCGATTCCAAGCCTGGTCGGGGTCCACAGACCCTGCCGGTTTGTGCTGGCTTCTCTTCGCTCCCCGGTTCGGTACCAGCGGGCCACCGCCCGTCCCCGGTCCTACGGTTCCGCGTCGATCAGCCTCTCCTGCAGACGGCCACCACCGTCTACCAACCTTGCTCTCGGGGGCCCGGGCCACGAACCCGGACACGGTCAGTCTGCTCTTCACTTGCCACTTCACTCCTACTCCTTCACTCTCCCTCACTGTTCTCTGACTTCCTTTCCCGCCTCCAGGACCAGGGCCAACCGCCTGGCTCCACCCCACCTGGTGTGGACATCAGCCCCTGGAGGGAGGCAACAAGGATTTGTGTGTGACTGATGTGCCTATCTCGGGGTGTGGGGTGTGTTGTTGCAGTACCTGTGACGACCTGGCTTGTCCAGGGCGCCACACATGTACAATTCCTCCTTGCAATTCTAGTTAGTCCTTGCAATGAGTGCATAGGTTGTACCAGAGTAGGAGTTTGAATCTTTTTAAAATTCACACAAAATGGAGTCACAGGCCCTCCTCTCCATCTCTTGCTGCATGTACAATACTTACAATTGCACCAAGAATTGAATCAGAGTTAATTCTCTACTTTTTTTTGCTGGCTGTATTGCAATCCCTCCTTGTGTTCATAGCCTTTGCCAGAACAGGAAGGTGCTGGTAAAAAGACTAGAAGCATTATCTGCCATCTAGCCTACAACCTGTTCGTACTGTTCGGGCATCAACATTGGTGTTCAGTGCTCCCTTGCAAGGTGAGACAGGAAGCTAGGTCTAGATTGTGTATTTTCTGTGCTCCAGTTTGTCCTGGATTATGGCCAAGGCCCCTGTGTGCATCACCATCAGTGAGACAACCAATTCCACGCCCCTTACCACAGGCCTTGCACATTTTAAATTATGTACACACCTAAGGCGGGCTTTGCACACTACGACATCGCAGCCCGATGCTGCGATGCCGAGTGCGATAGTGCCCGCCCCCGTCGCAGCAGCGATATGTGGTGATAGCTGGCGTAGCGAAAGTTATCGCTACGCCAGCTTCACACACACACTCACCTGCCGTGCGACGTCCCTGTGGCCGGCGACCCGCCTCCTTGTTAAGGGGGTGGGTCGTGCGGCGTCACTGCGACGTCACACGGCAGGCAGCCAATCAGAGCGGAGGGGCGGAGATGAGCAGGATGTAAACATCCCACCCACCTCCTTCCTTCCGCATATCCTACGGAAGCCGCAGTGAGGCCGGTAGGAGACGTTCCTCGCTCCTGCGACTTCACATACAGCGATGTGTGATGCCGCAGGAGCGAGGAACAACATCGGACCGTCGCGTCAGCGTAATCATGGATTACGCCGACGCTGCACCGATGATACGATTACGACGCTTTTGCGCTCGTTAATCGTATCATCCAGCCTTTACACACTGCGATGTCGCATGCGATGCCGGAAGTGCGTCATTTTCAATTTGACCCCACCGACATCGCACCTGCGATGTCGCAGTGTGCAAAGTGCCCCTAAGACCAGTATTATTAGAGAATATAATAGATTTTTCAGTTAGCAGCACCAAGGCTATGTAAGCTAAAATGCTTACCTACTGGCAGGTAATACACGATCCCTACTCCAGAATCTCAAAGAATAGAATAGATTTTTTGGCTAGCAGTAGTGGTGTGCTACCCCCGTGCCAGCAGCCGGCGCTGCTCAGATCCGGGACCTACGGTACAGCTCGAGGGGTCGCCCAGACACTCCAAATAAGAAGTGGGGACGTATTTATATGGGGATATTTGTAGAATGTTTGTGATGCCACCCACGGTGTGTGGTGAAGTGGGACACCACCGCTGCAGTTGTAGGGATCACCTGGGGGCAGTGTAATGGCAGCTGGAAGTTAACCCCTCCGTGGGTAAGGGTGATTGCCCCGGGGCCCAGTGTCTCTGTGCAGGGTATGGCGTTGGCAAGGGCTTGCACACCAAGATGGACCGGGGGAGAGGTGTTTACTCACTTTGGAAGAAATCACACGAGTCTTTTGGTAAACCAAGGTGTTAGTTGCCGGCCGCCGCGGCCGGTTGTACTTTATTTCCCCCACCCGGGCTGGTGGTCGGCGTCCTTTCCTCTGCACTAGTGTTGTTGTTATGTAGTTTGACTTCCCGGTGTGGAACACGGGAGTCTGCATGACGCTGACCTGAGGAATCTACAGGCCCTGGTGGCCCTATCCCTCTCATTGGGTGGTTGTCTACTTTTCGGGACTTACGTTGGGACAGGACCTATAATCCTGCCCTCAATCGATTAATTAGCTAGGCCGCTGTCTTCGGTCCTAGCTTCAGGGTCCGAGTACCCCCTCTGTGCACGGCTTCCGGTCGGGTCTCCGGTGTCGGTACCGGTGGGCTCCAACCCTTCTCTGGTCCTCCTCGGATCTGCCGAGCCATCTTCCCATCTCCTGCTGCCGGATACCACCATCTGCCACCTAGCCAAAGTACTAGGGCTCCGACCCTGGCACCGTTCAACTTGAACCTCCTCTGCTGGAGCTACACCTAGCTCCAGCCCACACTCCTCTCAACTTGAACTCCAAAGCTAATCTACTTGTTGTCCCGCCCCGGGCTTTCTAGACCCCTAGGTGGGTGTTCCCTAACCGCCTTGTCTCGCCCACTGGTGTGTCTGTCTTGCCCTACAGGGAGGTGACTAGGGTTTCTGGTCGGCTGTGTGTTACCTAGGTGAGGGAAGGTGTTGTGTAGGGGCCTATCTGTGACTACCTGGTTTTGTCAGGGTGTCACACTCCCCCTTGGTTTAATACAGACCGTCCGCGGGCTGTCCGATCACCAACGTTTATTAACTGGAACTGGAAAAGATAAAAGGGGATAAAACACAATACAAGTATACTAACATATTTACATCGAAGTACATTTGGTTTCTTCCCTTACGGGAGGCACTTTACTTAAACGTTGCACATTTAAAACCGGGACGGGACCGGTTCCTTCTTACCTCGCCCACCCAAAACAACCTAATCCTGATGCCACCTCTAAAACACAGGTTGGCACCCCTTGCCCAAGTCCAAGTTAGGTCCGGGTGTTGTCCGTACGGGCCGGGTAAAAAGTTCCTTACCCGGCAGTCTTTCTCAAGGGTCCCATGTCCAGGGGAACCCTGAGCCGGAGGGTAGTCACCAGTCTCGGTGGTGACTGGACCTTGGCCGACTCTACCGCAGACCCTTCCTCCAACCAGCCTCTCCAGAGACTGCCGCAGGTAAGGTTGGTCAGGGACTATTTACAAGACCCAAATGTTTATGGGTTTGGCCTGCCAGTTCACGGCCATGGTCCTTGAACTATAAACGGGACTGTAAAACAACTTCAAACGCTCCCAACGGGGAGTTTGCAGGGGAGGTAGCCGGGAACCGCTACCTAAACATCATCTTCGGGGCTGGAGAGTGGCGCAGAGGGGCTGAGGTATTACCTTTCTCCTTCGCTCACCCATCTCTTTATGTCTAGGGTGAACCACCCCCTCTCTCCACAATGCCGGGTGTACGTCACCAGCTCTCCAGGTCCCGGTCTGGGTGGCCAACAGGCAAATGGGGGGCCACATCCCTCCGGGACACAAAGATTTCGGCCTCCAGGCCCGGCTCATAAATAAAGCACCACCCCTTTTGGGGATTAAAGTGCCGGACCTGGCCTTGGTGCGTCGGGCCCCGCACCCGGAAAGTGGCGTTCCTTAGATGGCTTTTCTCACTGTAGGACCGGGACAGGAACTAAGCCTTCCTTTTCTCCCGGGCTGCAATCTCCTTGCTCAGCTGGCGCCGCTGCCACTCCCAGTACGGAGCATCTGCTGCCTGCCTCGTTTCTACCTGCACAGGGGCCGGGCCCAGCCGGAGTCCTTCCGTGCTGGCTACGACCGCCACCTTTGCAATGGAGGGCCCCGCTGTGACATAGCCCGCTCTGCTACACCGCAGGCACATCCCTGCTGTGCCTCAGCCAAGGCTGGAAGTTTGGGACCGGTCAGTGTCTCTGGCGGTGCTGGCTTTCGGTCAGGGACTGTCTCCACTGTGACCGGGCGGATTGCCGGGGCCGTCGTCATCGCGGATAAGGGACTGGACAAGACACCTTCTGGGCTTTCATCTGGCGTGGAGCTGGTACGGGTGCTGGGGTGGTGACGGGCTCACTGCCGGTGGCTTCTGCTGGCGGGTCCTCGCAGGCAGACGGGACAGGGACCGCTGCCGTTGTTGGGGGCAGCGGACCGAGCGGGGTGTCAGCAACAGGTGCGGGTGGTGAGGGAGGCAACGTGGCGGGCAGGGGCAGACCGGGCCACTCAGCCTGGTCGGCCGGTCCCTGGGGGACATAGGGCGTGAGTCGCTTACCCGCTCCTCCGAGGCTGCCTCCACTTCACGGGCCCGAACGGCTTCAGCTAACTCCGCCATGTCGGCCATCCATCGCTTGAGCAAGAAGGCTGCCTGCGCCTGGATCCTGCGGCACATGCGCTCAGTATGTACTTGTATCCAGTCAGCTGTTCCGGGCATGGGCTCTTTCTCTGCGGGCTTGTCAGACGAGTCGGCCATGTTGCACTCTTGGTATCCGGGAACAAGAAGGGTGGCAGGGTCCTGGAGTCCCTGCCCTTTATTTGCTCGGGTCACAGGTTGCAGAATCTTCACCCGCCCCCCTTGGTCTTTTGCAGGCACTCTTTTTCTTCTGCTGCGGGTAAGTTTCATTTTACGACCTCGGGATTCACCTCCCGGCCGTGTTCCCAGGGGGTGGGGCTTCATCTTCACGCTCTTTCGCGGGGAAGAAGACGCTGGGTTGTACTTTTTTTTTTCTTTTTCGCGCCCAGAAATTGCAAAAAAAATGGCGACTTCTGAAAATTTTGCAACGGATCACCGCTGACTGTCCAATTTAAGGCGCACTTCCACCCGGTAGGTGAATGGTTCGTATACTGTTCGTGACGCCAAGTTTCGGGGTGTGCCGCCCCCATGCCAGCAGCCGGCGCTGCTCGGATCCGGGAGTTATGGCACAGCTCAATGAGTCGCCCGGACCCGGGGGTTGCAGAGACACTCGGAATAAAAAGGGGGGACATATTTATACGGGGATGTTTGTAGAATGTTCGTGACACCACCCACGGTGTGTGGTGAAGTGGGACACCACCGCTGCAGTTGTAGGGATCACCCGGGGGCGGTGTAATGGCAGCTGGATGTTAACCCCTTCGTGGGTAAGGGTGGTTGCCCCGAGGCCCAGTGTCTCTGTGCAGGGTATGGCGTTGGCAAGGGCTTGCACACCCAGATGGACCGGAGGAGAGGTGTTTACTCACTTTAAAAGAAATCACACGAGTCTTTTGGTAAGCCAAGGTGTATGTGGCCGGCCACCACGGCCGGTTGTACTCTGGTTCCCCCACCCGGGCTGGTGGTCGGCGTCCTTTCCTCTGCACTAGTATTGTTGTTGTGTAATTTGACTTCCCGGTGTGGAACACGGGAGTCCGCTTCCGGCTGGATGAGGCCTAAGGAGCCGTGCCTGTCTAATGCTGACCCGTGGGATCTACAGGCCCTGGCGGTGGCCCTATCCCTCTCATTGGGTGGTTGTCTACTTTTCGGGATTTACGTTGGGACAGGACCTATAATCCTGCCCTCAATCTGTTAATTAGCTAGGCCGCTGTCTTCAGTTCTAGCTTCAGGGTCCGAGTACCCCCTCTGTGCATGGCTTCCGGTCGGGTCTGCGGTGTCGGTACCAGTGGGCTCCAACCCTTCTCCGGTCCTACTCGGATCTGCTGAGCCGTTTTCCCGTCTCCTGCTGCCGGATACTACCGTCTGCCACCTAGCCAAAGTACCAGGGCTCCGACCCTGGCACCGTTCAACTTGAACCTCCTCTGCTGGAGCTACACCTAGCTCCAGCCCACACTCCTCTCAACTTGAACTCCAAAGCTAATCTACTTGTTGTCCCGCCCCGGGCTTTCTAGACCCCTAGGTGGGTGTTCCCTAACCGCCTTGTCTCGCCCACTGGTGTGTCTGTCTTGCCCTACAGGGAGGTGACTAGGGTTTCAGGTCGGCTGTGTGTTACCTAAGTGAGGGAAGGTGTTGTGTAGGGGCCTATCTGTGACTACCTGGTTTTGCCAGGGCGTCACAGTAGCAGCAAGCTATGTTAGCCTAAAATCCATGCCTACAGGCTGATAATACACGATCCCTACTCCAGAATTACACCTGATACTAATTGCAGACTAAGACCAGCATTTAAAGAAAATAGAATAGATTTTTTAGCTAGCAGCATGCTGTATAAGGCTAGAACTCCCTGCCTACAGTCCTGTGTGGCGCCCTTGCGGCTTCAGGCACCACAGGTTACTGTAGGCAGGGAGTTCTAGCCTTATACAGCATGCTGCTAGCTAAAAAATCTATTCTATTTTCTTTAAATGCTCGGATATGGAGGAGGTCGTCACCGGTAAACAACCAACAACACACTCAACCAACAGATAACATGGGAGCTCTTCCACTGGTACGGGGCTGGGGTAGGTGCTGGGGTGACATTCATGGGGTATGGGACCTCTTGCCAACTAGTTCAGGAACCCGGGAGGCAAGGCACCAACAGGGGTAGTTAGGAGCCTTCACGCTTAGTTGTCAGTCAGTTTTTGGCGCAGCAAGTGCCAGGTGGCACTCAGGAGGAGATTACCAAAGACACGGACAGTTCGGGGCCCGTGGTCTAGATCTGGAAGCTTGACTCGGGTTCTTAGGAAAGAAGGTGGATCCTAAGGTTCACGGGGAGTGCAGAATGCACCCGTGACCTGTTCCACGGCTCAGAAGCTACACAGAAGGAAACACCGGCCTCAACCTCCGAACTATCCGGGATCGGCAGAAGCCCATCACAGCGTAGCTCGGTGCTCCAACGGCACTGTGCTTCCAGTGAGTAAAGAACTTGAACTGCACCCTCTGTGTCATTCCGTTACTGCCGGCGTTTCCAATACTGCGCCCCTTCGCCATAGGCGACTACCAGCACCATCATCCTTCCTGGGGCCTAGCTCTACCTCTGGAGAGCTGCAACACCCGAGCTGTGTCACCATCCGCCCCAGCAGAGAGAGAAGTCCCGCAGTGGCGGCTAATATATGGCCGCACACCACAGGTGGCGTCACGAACAATTACTCCCATCATCCCCATCACCATCTTTATTGACACCGTCGGGGTCACAGAACCGGGCAAGATCACCGCGGTGACGGGTAACCTCAGACCCCGTGGGCGTGTCACCAGTAATACATGATCCCTACTAGAGAATTTCAACCAACATTAATTGCAAACTAAGATCGGCATTTAAAGAGAATAGAATACATTTTCTTTAGCTAGAAGCAGCACGCTGTTTAACGCTAGAATACCTGTCTTTAAGCCAATAATACATGATCCCTGTTTCAGAATCTCAGTGAACACTAACTGGAAACTAATTGCAGTATTTAAATTTTAACATTTTTTTTAGCTAGCTGCATGCTGTGTAAAGCCCGCTTTACACACTATAATATATCTTATGATGTGTCGGCGGGGTCACGTCGTAAGTGACGCACATCCGGCATCGTAAGGTACATTGTAGTGTATAACAGCTACGCGCGATTGCGAATGAACGGTAAAATGTTCATCACACACACGTCGTTCATTCCTCATAAATTGAACGTCACGTTGCTCATCGTACCCGGGGTAGCACACATCGCAGTGTGTGACACCCCGGGAACGATGAACAGATCTTACCTGCGTCCTGCAGCTCCCGCCAGCAATGCAGAATGAAGGAGGTGAGCAGGATGTTTACGTCCCGCTCATCTCCGCCCCTCCGGTTCTATTGATCGGCTGCCGTGTGACGTCGATGTGATGCCAAGCGTCCCTCCCACTCCAGGAAGTGGATGTTCGCCGCCCACATCAAGGTCGTATGGACGTGTAAGTACGTGTGACGGGGTTAATCGTTTGTGCAGCACATTCAACAAAATTGAACGTGTCGCACATACGATGGGGGCGGTTACTATCGCATACGATATCGTATGCGAAATCGTAACATGTAAAACAAGCTTAAGGCAAGAATATCTGCTTACAGGCCAGTAATACATGATCCTTTCTCCAGAATCTCACCGAACACTAATTGCAAACTAAGAGCGGTATTTAGTTAAAGAGAATAGAATATATTATTTTGCTAGCAGCAACAGGATGACGTGTAAGGCTACAATCCCTATCTACACGCCTCTTGTTCACTATGCCTACTCCAGAAGCTTGCTCTTCACTAAATGCAGATAAAAGCGGTATTATTAGAGAATAGATGAAATATTTAGGCATCAGCAGAATGGTCTGTAAGGCTAGAATTACTTCCTACAGTTCTGTAATACACAAATTCTACTACATCAGCTTGCTCTATACTAAATGAAGATAAGAACGGTATTATTAGAGAACATAGATTTTTTAGGTATCAGCATCATGGTGTATAAGGCTAGAATTCCTACCTACAGGCCTATAATATACAATCCCTACTCAAGCAGCTTGCCCAACAGAATAAAAATGCAGAATGCAGAATAAGAGCTAAATTATTAGAGAATAGATTCCATTTTTTAGATATCAGCAGCATGGTGTTTAAGGCTAGAATCCCGGCCTACATGCCTCTAATACACTATGCCTACTCAAGAAGTTCACCTTAAACTTAATACAGAATATGAATGGTATTATTAGAGAATAGAAATTTATTTCAATTAGACCTGAATTTTACTGTTTGTTTATTGTTGTTCCAGGAGGTACTGTCACACTATAACACACTGTCCCTTTTGCAGCAAAATCTCTCCCTTGTCCCTACATTATTTCCGGGTAGAGTGTGGCACGTGTATTGTGTCTCTGGGTATTATATACACCCTATGACACCAAGCAGCCAACTAATCACAGTAATTCCAGTAGCCAACATGACTACAACATCACCATGATAGGCAGGCAATCCTCGCATGTTTACTGGCTGATAAAAAGACGGGAAACATGCATGACGGGACCCATCCATGGCGTCTGAGTACTAGAATGCTCAATTTAGTATCGGGCGTCTCAAGCACCCTAATACTCGATCAAGTACCAAGCAGTGCTAAACACGCTCATTCGTCACTAATCACATGCTCTCAATGCTAATCGATGTGAGCCAGAACAAGGCCAGAACAAAGCTCTCAAAGACTTTCATTAAAGAGTGACTTCTGGCTCAACTAGCTTTTCTTCCTGTTTTTCTAAATTTTCATTGATCATTGAGAGAATTAGGAAGAGCAGCTCCTTGGCTCGTGACTGTAAGTGTGCAAATCACATATAAATGTTCGGTCACATGACAACTACTCAAATCACTTGAGTGGCTGCCAAATTAAATTTTTGCCCCAGGTGCTGTAAAACCTAGATACACCTTTGTGCATCTTCTTCACCTCCCTTCTCCATCCCTCCTTCTTTCTTCTCCTGTTCCGTTTTATACTACATGGAACTGAGTTGGGAAGATTTTGAAGTACAGTTGGCTGTAAGATGAGGGAGCTACCGTAATAGTTAACAAACATGACAACAAATTCGCTACGCATAATTTAGGCAAATAAAATATAAAGATAGGTTTGCTTTAAGGGAGAAATGTTGGCTCTGAAATGCTGAGATGCATCACATAAGTTGTACTATTTAAATAGTGAATGTATCAGAATTTATCTGGGCCTGGGCAATGAAGATCCAGGGTTAGCATTCTGCTGACTTTGCAAATTGTCTTTTTTTGTAGATGAAAAATTTATTTCAGATCTCCATGCAGTAAGTATTGATCAATTTGTTCTAGAAGCACTGACACATTACATGCATTTTTTATGCACAATTCTGGTTTTACCTATTGGGAGAAAAGAATTCATGCATACATCGACTTTTATCATCATTAGTTGAATGCAAGCTAATAATAATGACATTAGTACAGTTAATAACATTTATTAATTCTGATCTTGTGCATTCAGAATTCCTAACAGATTTATTTTTAAAACCAATCTGCTTCAATTCCCTTTATTTTATGTACTATAAAATGAGAAATTGGCCAAATATAATGAGAAGATGGACACTTTATGATCACACCTACAAGGAAT
This sequence comes from Anomaloglossus baeobatrachus, assembly GCF_048569485.1. Taxonomy (NCBI): domain Eukaryota; kingdom Metazoa; phylum Chordata; class Amphibia; order Anura; family Aromobatidae; genus Anomaloglossus; species Anomaloglossus baeobatrachus. The sequence goes on along the minus strand of NC_134353.1, from coordinate 228,866,601 downwards.
AAACACACTGCTGATGTGTTATTCACACAGGCCGGCTTTTCAGCAGAATTGCACAAAGTTGGTGTAAAGTATGACAAATTCTAGAGCATGAACAATGCAATCGTAAATGGCTTTCATACAAACAAAATGTGGTCTTCCTTTAACCTGCCTCAAGTATAGCAATAAAGACTATAGTTAAATGGGTTGTTTGGTCTTGGGGTACTCTATATGACTGCAGACTTGTGAATTCTCACAAGGCACAGTAAGGATTCTCCAGTGCCGGTATTGGGAATGGGCAGTCATATGATTGCATTCCTCTAGTCCCATGCTAACTAGCCTCACTCGACTCGCTTGTATTAAATGAGTGTACTCAAGTCTAGTCGGCATGTGACCGCATATATGCAAATTGCATACTTGCGGTCTTGTATCCGCTAGATCTCAGCACCAGAAAACCTGACAGCGCTCAGAATGCATGTTGTGAATATTCACAAGTATGCAATCACATAGAGTGACTACATACTTGTACCCGAATAGTGTCACCATATAGGGGGAGAACAGAGGACAGGGTCTCAAAGACAAGCAATCAGGCTAGAGGAACCTAGCTATCGCTAATCCCAAATTTATCTCTGATAACTGATAAAGCCAACAGAAATAGACAAACAGGGGAAACCAAATCTCTATCTCATGGCACACACACACACACACACGTAAAAAACAAAAAGAGCTTAGGAGGGAAAAAATAGCAGAGAGGAAACAACAAGACAATGGGAGAACTCCACAACAACTCCATGCACAAAGTAAAACAATCACCAGCAAGATTGGAAAACAACAGCACATGGACCGGTTTAGCAAAAGCTATAGTCGGCATGGGAAGACAGGCTCCACCATCTTAAAAAGATGGGGAGTGGCTTTGATAGGTCTCCCACAACATGTGATCCAAGAGGTAACCAGCAAGCTGTCATAAATCAACTCCTGGAAGCTCAACCACTAATAAGAACACAGCAGGTTGGTGCCCAAGCCTGTCTGTGTAACTCAGAAGCACCAAAGGAGGCATAGTGTGGAGGGTCAGATTCTGCAGTGTGAACAGTGTCAGATTCCAACATGACATTTGGCAAGTTTAACACTAGAACTACTGAGGTAGTCATTTTGACTACTTTGCACTATGTATTTCTATATAGGTGTCACGAGTCCAGTAGTTCTAGTGTTAAAGCCAAACACTGTGTGACACAAGGCCTGATAACCCCATTAAAGTGAGCCTCAATTTTTGAACAGCCTCAAAATATTATAGTATATATAGTTCATAATTGCTTTTCAAGGGTAGTGATAGGTGAGCATGGTTAGGGTTAGAGTTACTTATTAAAACTAATTAAGCTCTGGACCACCTCCTTCCTACATAGTGGACTATACCTTGATATGTTTAAGTCAGGCCACATTATGTCATGCATGAGAATATCTGTTTTTAATGCCATCTTATTGCAGACACTACAATTTTATTGTATACCCATGGATAATTACATATGTGATGCATGTAAAGCTACATGTATTGTGGTGGGGCTCAAGTTTGATTTGTAAAAGGTTACAACTGTAAGCACTGAATTATTGTGCCAGGCAGATTCTGTTCTAAATTGGGCTCAATACCTCTTTCCAGTTTTGTAATTTCCAAGATGAGTCTGAGTATTGTGTGTAACACTATTGGACCCTCATTAAGAGACTGTAACCCCTCGCTAGTAGTGATGAGCGAGTATGCTTGTTACTACTCGGTACTCGCACGAGTATCACTGTACTCGGGCTACTCGGCGTGGACCGAGTAATCTCGCGATACTCGTGCTGTACTCGTGGTCTTCATTTCTGCATGTTGGCGCTCTTTTGAGAGCCATCCCTCATGCAGGGATTGGCTGGCAGACCACTGCAATGCCACAGCCCTGTTAGTTGTGGAATTGCAGTGATTGGCCGGCCCGCACAGCGTGACCGAGCCTTTATACCGGCCGGCGCGCTGTGCTCTGCTCACAGCCATCCAGACAGTCAGTGCAGGGAGAGTGTCGCTGCTTCGGGGAAAGGTTTGCGGCCCTTTATAGCTATTTCCGTAGCAGGGCTGCAAACAGTGTGACAAAAAGTCCTTCTCAGGACTATTCTAGTTGTATACAGGCAGGCAGGGTATAGCCAGGTCGGAGTACAGTAGCAGAGTCCTTCTCAGGACTATTGTTGCTGTATACAGGCAGGGTATAGCCAGGTCGGAATACAGGCTAGTGACCAGAAGAGTCCTTGTCAGGACTATTGTAGCAGTATACAGGCAGGCAGGCAGGCAGGCAGGGTATATAGCCATTCCTAGTGGTGACCGTATACCAGCCTTCATCATATCTGGGGCTGGTGTACACAGTCTAAAACAGTCCAGATAGTGTCAGACTTCTCATTAATTGTCGCTCCTAAAAACCTGTTAGGTTCTTAGTGCGTCCGTGCTTGCATTTAAAAAACGCACGTGTGTGCCTGTCGGTGGCAGCGTACAGGTGCACTTGTGTGCGTTTTTACCAAACTATTATATAACGCACAAGTGTAGTGTATAATACACGTCAGTCAGCAGTGGCTGATAGTGTCAGAGTTCTCATTAATTTTTGCTCCTAAAACCTGTTAGGTTCTTAGTGCGTCCGTGCTTGCATTTAAAAACCGCACGTGTGTGCCTGTCGGTGGCAGCGTACAGGTGCACTTGTGTGCGTTTTTACCAAACTATTATATAACGCACAAGTGTAGTGTATAATACACGTCAGTCAGCAGTGGCTGATAGTGTCAGACTTCTCAGTAATTTTTGCTCCTAAAACCTGTTAGGTTCTTAGTGCGTCTGTGCTTGCATTTAAAAACCGCACGTGTGTGCCTGTCGGTGGCAGCGTACAGGTGCACGATTTGCACAAACTTGGATATAACGCCCAAGTCTAGTGAATACACGTCAGCACAGCATTGCAAAATGCGCAAGGGCGTTGGCAAGGAACAAGGAAGTGGACGTGATGGTGGTGCAGGCAGAGGCCGAGGTTGTGGGCAAGCTCTAATTTCGCCACAACAAAGGGCCACATCTAGTCGCTCGCACGTCCTGTCCCAAATTCTTGGGGACCGCAGCAGTACACCGCTCTTGAACCAAGACCATTGTCAACAGGTTGTTAGTTGGATAGCGGATAATGCTTCCAGTCAGATTGGCACCACCACAAACACTCTGTTTTCCACACAGTCAAGTGTCAGTAGCCGTGATACTGCACCGCACATTTCAGAACCTGATCCTCCTTCCTACCACAAGGCTGAGTACACGTCCTCGGACATTAATGATCCCACACTTGGACACTCGGAAGAGCTGTTCACATTTCCATTCGCACATTCTGGCCTCTCGCCAGCTAATGTTGAAGTGGGTCATGAGGAGATCGTATGTACAGATGGCCAAATATTTGAGCAGCCACGTTCTCACGAAGTTGGCAACGTGTCTCAACAAGGGGTGGATGATGATGAGACACAATTGTCAGGAAGTCAGGAGGAGGAGCAGGGTGCGGAAGAGGAAGACGACGTGGTGGATGATCCAGTAACTGACCCAACCTGGCAGGAGGATATGCAGAGCGAGGACAGCAGTGCACAGGGGGAGGGAGGCGTAGCATCCCAACAGGCAGTAAGAAGCAGGGTGGTGGCTCCAGGCAGAAGTCAGGCAACCGTTCCCCGGAACAACAACACGACACAAGGTGCCTGTACAAATGTTAGGTCTTCCCGAGTCTGGCAGTTTTTTAAGTTGGCTCCAGATGATTCTAAAAAGGCCATTTGCAACACCTGCCGTGCCAGCATCATTTGGGGTACCAAAACTAGCAGCCTGACCACCACCAGCATGATCAGGCACATGTCAGCCAAGCACCCGACTTTGTGGGAAGTACAACAGAGTCGAGGAGCAGTGCTTGCTGATGTCACTGCTACGTCTTCGCTGGTTGTGCATGCGAGCCAATCCCCTGTCTATGCTGCCTGCGAACAAGCCTCCTCCGGTCCTGCACCTGCAGTTGCCTACGCAGAAATAACACCATCATCAAGCACGTCCTTGTCCCAGCGCAGCGTTCAGTTATCCATTCAGCAAACCTTTGAACGCAGGCGCAAATACACTGCCAACACCCCACATGCCACAGTTCTAAATGCTAACATTTCGCGACTGCTTGCGCTGGAAATGTTGCCTTTTAGGCTGGTGGAGACAGAAGCATTCCGCGACCTGATGGCGGCAGCTGTCCCACGTTACTCGGTCCCCAGCCGCCACTATTTCTCCCGGTGTGCCGTCCCCGCGTTGCATAACCACGTGTCACAAAACATCACACGTGCCCTGAACAACGCTGTTTCACCCAAAGTCCACCTAACCACAGACACGTGGACAAGTGCTTGTGGGCAAGGCCGCTACATCTCGTTGACGGCACACTGGGTTAATATTGTGGAAGCTGGGACCCAGTCTGAGCGAGGGACGGAACACGTCCTTCCCACACCAAGGTTTGCAGGCCCTACCTCAGTCAGTGTTTCACCCACACTCTACAGCTCCGGAATGTCATGCTCTTCAGCCTCCTCCTCCTCCTGCGCATCCTCATCCACTGTACCCTCCACACCAGTCCCAAGCTGGAAGCACTGCAGCACTGCCTCGGCGAAGCGGCAACAGGCTGTGCTGAAGCTAATCTGTATAGGTGACAAACCCCACAATGCAGAAGATGTGTGGACAGCTCTGAAACAGCAGGCATATCACTGGCTCACACCTCTGAACCTAAAGCCAGGAAAGGTCGTGTGTGACAATGGCCGGAACCTGGTGGCGGCTTTGAGGCGAGGCCAGCTGACACATGTTCCATGCGTGGCCCATGTGCTCAACCTCGTGGTTCAGCGGTTTCTAAAGTCATACCCAGAGCTGTCTGATCTGCTGGTAAAAGTTCGCCGCCTGTCTGCACATTTTCGAAAGTCACCTACTGCTTCAGCCGGCCTTGCCGGCTTTCAGCGCCGTTTGCATCTTCCGGCTCACAGACTGGTGTGTGATGTCCCCACTTGTTGGAATTCAACTCTGCACATGTTGGTCAGGATATGTGAGCAGAAGAGGGCAGTTGTTGAGTACCTGCATCACCTAAGCCATCGGGAAATGGGTCAAACTCCACACATAACACCTGAGGAGTGGAGATGGATGTCCGACCTATGTACCATCCTCCAAAACTTTGAGGACTCCACCAAGATGGTGAGTGGTGATGACACCATTATTAGCGTCACCATACCGCTACTCTGCCTTCTAAAACGGTCTCTGCTCAAAACCAAATATGATGCATTGCAGGCGGAGCGCGATGAGTTGCGGCAAGAAACAGTAGTGGGTGTGGGTGATAACACACAGCCCAGCCTCGTCTCATCACAACGTGCAGTGGAGGACTATGACGAGGAGGAGGATGAAGACATGGAGCAAATCTCCGGCCAAATTGAGGATATGACATGCACACCAGTCATATCCTCGGTTCAGCGTGGCTGGCCAGAGGACAGGGTAGATGAGGAGGAGGAGGATGAGGAGGAGGACAGCATGTTCAGTCATCGTGTTGGTCAGGCTACTGAAGTCCTGGCTGTTAAGAGTCTGGCACACATGGCTGACTTTATGGTAAGCTGCCTGTCTCGTGACCCTCGCGTTAAGAACATCTTGGCCGACAATCATTACTGGTTGGTAACACTGTTAGACCCACGCTACAAGGAGAACTTTATGTCTCTTATTCCCGAGGCGGAGAGGTCAACCAAAATGCAGCAGTTCCGGAAGGCCATAGTCACGGAAGTAGGCAAAGCATTCCCCTCACAAAACGCTAGCGGCATAGGTCAGGAATCAGTGGACAACCAAGGCGTACAGCCGAGAGAGGCACAAGTCCAATCCGCCAGAGGTAGGGGAACAGTCTTTAAGATGTGGGACAGTTTTCTCAGCCCCTCACGTACCACAGCCCCTGAGGTGCGGGGTAGTGCCACGAGAAATCCTAAGTTTGCCCAGATGCTCAAGGAGTACCTTGCAGATCGAACAACTGTACTCCGACATTCCTCTGTGCCTTACAATTATTGGGTATCCAAGGTGGACACGTGGCATGACATGGCTCTCTACGCCTTGGAAGTCCTGGCCTGCCCTGCCGCTAGCGTTTTGTCAGAGCGTGTTTTTAGTGCCGCAGGTGGAATCATTACAGATAAACGCACCCGCCTGTCAACTGAAAATGCTGATAGGCTGACTCTGATCAAGATGAACAAGGGTTGGATTGGGCCAGACTTCACCACACCACCAGCAAATGAGAGCGGAATTTAAAGTTTGTAACGGGAATTTGCCATGTACCTCCAGTCACCCATGGGTACACACTTCTGGACTTTGGATAATCGCTGGACTGCTCCTCCTTCTCCTCATGCGCCACCATGATGACCGTTACAAGAGTTAGGCCTTTGTTAGAGGTATACCCCCAGTGGTAAATTTTTTCGCCCATTCTTTGCAGAATGGACATTACAACGACAGGAGACCCGCTCCTTTGCAATGGGAACAATGTTTTGAGGCCCTCATGCACGTCTCTATCCAGGGACAACGTGGAGCCTCCCAATTTTTGGCTGCCCTGCCAAAGGGCTATACTATAATACACCCACTTCCTGACAATGGACACTTAATGTTTTGAGGCCCTCATGCACGTCTCTATCCAGGGACAACGTGGAGCCTCCCAATTTTTGGCTGCCCTGCCTAAGGGCTATACTACAATAGACCCACTTCCTTCCAATGGGCACTTCAGGTTTACAGGCCCTCATGCACGTCTCTATCCAGGGACAACGTGGAGCCTCCCAATTTTTGGCTGCCCTGCCTAAGGGCTATCCTACAATAGACCCACTTCCTTCCAATGGGCACTTCAGGTTTACAGGCCCTCATGCACGTCTCTATCCAGGGACAACGTGGAGCCTCCCAATTTTTGGCTGCCCTGCCTAAGGGCTATACTACAATAGACCCACTTCCTTAAAATGGGCACTTCAGGTTTACAGGCCCTCATGCACGTCTCTATCCAGGGACAACGTGGAGCCTCCCAATTTTTGGCTGCCCTGCCTAAGGGCTATACTACAATAGACCCACTTCCTTCCAATGGGCACTTCAGGTTTACAGGCCCTCATGCACGTCTCTATCCAGGGACAACGTGGAGCCTCCCAATTTTTGGCTGCCCTGCCTAAGGGCTATACTACAATAGACCCACTTCCTTCCAGTGGGCACTTCAGGTTTACAGGCCCTCATGCACGTCTCTATCCAGGGACAACGTGGAGCCTCCCAATTTTTGGCTGCCCTGCCTAAGGGCTATACTACAATAGACCCACTTCCTTCCAATAGGCACTTCAGGTTTACAGGCCCTCATGCACGTCTGTATGCAGGGTCATTGGTGAACCTCACAATTTTGGACTGCCCTGGCAAAGGAAAATACTACAAAGACTCAGTTCCTCAAAATGGGCACATTAGACTCAGAGGCCTTTATGTACGTCTCTTCTCAGGGACATCGGAGTGCCACACAATGTTTTACGTAAAATCTTTCATGTATTGATCTCAAAAAGTAACATACATTAGCTCTATCTCACTATTGGGTATGTGCCCTTAATATTTCCGCCATGAAAATTCATTTTGGTGTCATTTTGGAAGGTTTTCTGGTGAGTCCGTAAAAATGGCGTAAAACGCGGACAAAATTGTTCACAGCTGTGACTTTTGAGTGATAAATGCTTCAAGGGGTCTTTCCCATGCTGTTGCCATGTCATTTGAGCACTCTTCTGAGACTTTTGTGCCATTTTTAGGGTTTCTACATGCTGCCGGTGGTCATTTCACAAAAATACTCGGGTCTCCCATAGGATAACATTGGGCTCGGTGCTCGGGCCGAGTACACGAGTATCTTGGGATGCTCGGCCCGAGCCTCGAGCACCCGAGCTTTTTAGTACTCGCTCATCACTACTCGCTAGTTGTCTGCTACTGAGTAAACATCTTATCCTATGGAAACTTGATGGGCCTGTCTGAGTTACTGCAACATCCTCAGGAAAGATACCAAGTAAATTGGGTTTTCCCACAGTTAATTTTAAGGTTCATTTTATTTAGTGATGGGAGAATACTGAAATATGTGGGTTCGGATTATTTGTCTCAAATATTTCGTACTATTCATATATTCTTTATGAATAACAAATCTAATGAAAGTCAATAGGAAACATTATTGGGCGGACCCGCCCAGGATGTCTGGTGGCGCTATAAAAATGCTGAAAATTGATGGAAAAGAGCTGAAATTGAATAGGAACAGGATAGGGTAGATGCTTGGATGCATCTCTGAAACACAGGTTGCTTCTGGGAACTATGTGGTCAGAGTACTTTGATGCGAGGTCCCCTGGCTATTTGTGATAGTGCAGGTAAAGTAGAAAGTTGTGGACTGCAGCCCCTATCTGCTTTATCTTACCTAGTTATTAGTGATGAGCGAGTATGCTTGTTACTACTCGGTACTCGCACGAGTATCACTGTACTCGGGCTACTCGGCGGGTACCGAGTAATTTCGCGATACTCGTGCTGTACTCGTGGTCTTCATTCCTGCATGTTGGCGCTCTTTTGAGAGCCAGCCCTCATGCAGGGATTGGCTGGCAGACCACTGCAATGCCACAGCCCTGTTAGTTGTGGAATTGCAGTGATTGGCCGGCCCGCATAGCGTGACCGAGCCTTTATACCGGCGGGCGCGCTGTGCTCTGCACACAGCCATCTCATATTCCCTGCTTTCCTCGCCCACAGGCGCCTATGATTGGTTGCGGTGAGACACGCCCCCACGCTGAGGGACAGGTGTCTCACTGCACCCAATCACAGCAGCCGGTGGGCGGGTCTATACTGTGCAGTAAATAAATAAATAAATAATTAAAAAAACGGCGTGCGGTCCCCCCAATTTTAATACCAGCCAGATAAAGCCATACGGCTGAAGGCTGGTATTCTCAGGATGGGGAGCCCCACGTTATGGGGAGCCCCCCAGCCTAACAATATCAGTCAGCAGCCGCCCAGAATTACCGCATACATTAGATGCGACAGTTCTGGGACTGTACCCGGCTCTTCCCGATTTACCCTAGTGTGTTGGCAAATCGGAGTAATAAGGAGTTAATGGCAGCCCATAGCTGCCACTAAATCCTAGATTAATCATGTCAGGCGTCTCCCCGAGATACCTTCCATGATTAATCTGTAAATTACAGTTAAAAAACACACACACCCGAAAAATCCTTTATTAGAAATAAAAAACAATAACAAAGTCCTCATCACCAATTTATTAACCCCGACAAAGCCTCCATGTCCGGCGTACTCCACGGACCTCCAGCGTCGCGTCCAGCAGCTGATCGCGCTACTCACCTCAGTTGCTGTGTGAAGCTGACAGGAGCGGCGTTGTATTCTGCAGCTCCTGTCACCTTCATGCAGCACAGCTGGATGCGACGCTGGAGGACTGTGGAGTACGCCGGACATGGAGGGTTTGTCGGGGTTAATAAATTGGTGATGAGGGACTTTGTTAGTGTTTTTTATTTCTAATAAAGGATTTTTCGGGTGTGTGTGTTTTTTAACTGTAATTTACAGATTAATCATGGAAGGAATCTCGGGGAGACGCCTGACATGATTAATCTAGGATTTAGTGGCAGCAATGGGCTGCCATTAACTCCTTATTACCCCGATTTGCCAACGCACTAGGGTAAATCGGGAAGAGCCGGGTACAGTCCCAGAACTGTCGCATATAATGTATGCGGCAATTCTGGGCGGCTGCTGACTGATATTGTTAGGCTGAGGGGCTCCCCATAACATGGAGCTCCCCATCCTGAGAATACCAGCCTTCAGCCGTATGGCTTTATCTGGCTGGTATTAAAATTGGGGGGACCGCACGCCGTTTTTTTTTAATTATTTAATTATTTATTTCACTGCACAGTATACACACACACCCACCGGCTGCTGTGATTGGGTGCGGTGAGACACCTGTCACTCAGCGTGGGGGCGTGTCTCATTGCAACCAATCATAGGCGCCGAAAAGCAGGAAAGCAGGGAATACGAGATTGTTTAATGAGCGGCCGGCTTTTTCAAAAGAGGAAAAGCTGCCGGAGTTTAGAGAACAGCCGTGCAGTGCCGCGGCAGTGATCGGGGAACGGTAAGTAAGAGAGAGGGGGGAGAATGACCGACAGACTGTGAGAGGGGGACAGACAAGACAGAGAGAGATAGACAGAGCGAGACCGACCGACGGGAGATAGAATGTAAAAAAAAATGACCGACATCGCTAGTAAAAAGCACAAAACGTGCGTTTTGGACATCGGAGTGCCACACAATGTTTTACGTAAAATCTTTCATGTATTAATCTCAAAAAGTAACATACACCAGCTCTATCTCACTATTGGGTATGTGCCCTTAACATTTCCGCCATGAAAATTCATTTTGGTGTCATTTTGGAAGGTTTTCTGGTGAGTCTGTAAAAATGGCGTAAAACGCGGACAAAATTGTTCACAGCTGTGACTTTTGAGTGACAAATGCTTCAAGGGGTCTTCCCCATGCTGTTGCCATGTCATTTGAGCACTCTTCTGAGACTTTTGTGACATTCTTAGCGTTTCTACATGCTGCCGGGGGTCATTTAAGAAAAATACTCGGGTCTTCCATAGGAAAACATTGGGCTCGGTGCTCGGGCCGAGTACACGAGTATCTTGGGATGCTCGGCCCGAGCCTCGAGCACCCGAGCTTTTTGGTACTCGCTCATCACTACTAGTTATCAAACATTGAGGCTCCCACACAACAATGATTTATTTTTATGTAAATAAATAATAAAAAAAGATGTGGGCTCCTGCTCATTTTTGATAACCACCTCAGATACAGCAGACAGCTAGGAACTGGTATTCTCAGGCTGGGAAGGTCAGGTACGTGCATCCCTAGCCAAAAATAGCAGCCTGAAAACACTCCACAATTGTTGCATTCATTAGATGTACTAATAGTGACACTTTACCTGGCTCATCCATATTGCCCTGGTGTGGAGGCAATCAAAGAAATATATGGGATGGATGTCAGCTGTGATTTGTCAAAAATCACAGCTATCAACAAGCCCTGCATTGGTAATAGAGAGTTGTCTGTGAGACCTTCCCATTACCAACTCTCTAAGTAAAAAGAAAAAAAAAACAATAACACACAAAAATACAAAATTTTAAATAATAGGAAAAACACACTCTTTCACCAATTATTAACCCCCAAAACTCCTCCACAGGTCCGGCGTAATCATCACAATGTCCCACAACGATCTTGGATGTGCTACATCCGGACGCCATGGTGAGTGGTGACATTAGAACACGTGACCGCTCAATGCAGCCTCCAGAACACACCAAGAGCAGCGTGGGGGCTGGCAGAAGTGACCTCAGGAGAACTCAGTGCAGGACTGTCTGACTGCATGTCATGGTAGCAGCGCAGTCCAACAGTCTGCCAATGAGTTCTCCTGGGGTCACAGCTGGCAGCTAACACCGAGAGTACCATGAGAACTACTAGAAGTGACCTCAGGTGAACTAAGTACTAAACAGCTGCACTGTGTGTCTCGGTGGCAGTGCAGTCCAACAGTCCGGTAGCTGGGAGGCCCAGAAACTTTAAAGGAACCTCTTACTAAAGTTCACAGCCTCCAGATGTCCCAACAGCTGGGAACTCCAGGAACCTTAAAGTCTCCCTTAAAGGCTCTTTAAGGTTTCTGGGCCTCACAAGTGCCCATAGACCCAGTTGCTGGGGCTCAAGTAAACTTTGAAGTTACCAGAGCTCACAGTCACTGGGTCTTATGGTAGCTGTCAACATGGTAGCTTTAAGAGAGCCTTTAAGTGAGCCTTTATGGTCCCTGGAGTTCCCAGCTTTCTGCACACTTGGAGGTGTCTCTTATCCTATATACTGGGTCTAATTCTCAGTATCTGTATAATTATGTGTATATAAACTGCACAGTAGCACTTCATGAGTCCTGTATACAGGATGTAATGTTCAGTATCTGAAATATATATATATATATATATATATATATATATATATATATATATATATATATATATATACACTGCACAGTACTATTTCGTCTGTTCTGTATACCTGGTGTAATTTCCAGCATAATTATTATTCTATGTATTTATACACACTGCAGAGTACAACTGATCCTGTCTTGTAAACTGGGTGTAGTTTTCACTATCCGTATTATTCTGTATAAATACATTGCTTAGCACCCCTTCTCCTGTCCTATAAACTGGGTATAAGGGCGAGGGCACACTGTCATCGTAGCTTCATCTGCATTAGCTCAGCAGTCCTCTCTCTTTGGCCAATGCCCGGGCACTCTCCACACAGCAGGGGGACTTTCTGTGTGCAAGCCATACCTCTGCTTAGGTCCTCATGCAGACCAGGATTCTTCTGCCAGGGATCAACAGACACAGATTTTAATTTCTTTGTCAACAGTCAAATACTAACAGTTACACTCAGTATCTCTGTCACATTATTACTGTGGGCATAACAGTTGAACATTGTAGGTACAGTACATTGTACTTTAAAGCACACTTTTACAGCAGACTGCTCCATGGTTCCTGGTACTACTGCTGTGTTTTGTCTGTCCTCTTCCTCACTATCTGACACCATAGTTCCATTCAATAAAGTTCTGCACGTTTATGGTCGCATCCCACCCACAGTAACCCGATACTATTAACGGTTTTGACGAAAGCAAAGGTCGTCTACTGGGGGTTCCGTGATAACCTGTTCACCCAAGTCTATGCCAGATCTCTGCTGTAGGACTAGTACCACTGGAGTTAGTTGCAACAAGGGATAATCAGGTTCAGGTCTGTTACTACAACGGAATAGGGTTGATCTGTTGTCCCATATTACACTGGAGGCCTTCCCACGTGCTACAGATTAACTTTGCCATAGACACCCTCTTTCTTCGGCCATAGGTATCTAACTGGATTGCACACCCCTAGCTATACCTCTCACAGATACAGCTTGCACTACTTGCTACTTGTACTCTTCAGTAACTGAGGCTTGGATAGGGTCTGGCTGTACCCTACAGCTGGCTCCTCCTGCTGTGGGCTTCCTCCAGGACTTAACTGATTGCTGTCTCATTGTTGATGTCACTATGCAACACCTAACCACCTTACCAGAACCTAAAACCTGGCAACTAGATGGCCACTTTCACATATCACTCATAACCACATTATATGTTTATGTCACGGGCGGGGACGCGCGGATCTGGGATCGTGGCTATGGGTCGAGTGGCAGCCGGATCCGGAGCTCTTGCAGCAGCCCATTGCCCACAACAATATAAAGGGGGTATTTACAGGGGAAGAATTTGTCAGTGACGCCACCCATGGGTTGCGGTGATAGTTTGGTGACACCGCCGCTGCCTTGGTATGGGGGCACCCGGGGCTGATGGAGCGGGGCAGCAGGATGGTATCCCCTCCACGGGTAGGGGAGGTGTTGTCCTCCTGACCCAGGTGAAGGTGGTGTGCAGTGCTGGGGCGCCGTCTGCAGACTGGACCGGATGATACCGGTGTACTCACTGTTGTTGAATAAACCACACAAAGTCCAAGTAGTAAACCAAGTGCCGGATACCGGTAGCCTCAGGAGGGGTGTGCTCAGGTCCCACAGACCGGTTGACAGGGCAGGCGCCCTTCCTCCTGCACTTCTGTGTTTTGTCTTGTGTGTTGACTAGTCCGTATAAAACGGAAAAAGTCCACTCCCGGTGTCTTTGCGGTGGGAGCTGTGGCCCGCGAGATCTGACCCTTGGGATTTTTGCAGGCACTTGCAGACATCCTATCCCCCGTGTTGGGCTTCCGTCTCACTCTATCTGGGCTCACTGGTGGGACAAGACGTGGAATCTTGTCCCCTGCTGGCTAATTGACAAGGGGCTTGAAGCCCTCCTCGCCCTAGGGTCCAGGCACCCTGACTGTGCACGGCCTCCAGACCAGATTCCCGCTGTCGGCATCGGCGGGCTACAACCCTGCCGTGGTCCACTTAAGGTCTCCCGCGATCGGATCTCCATCACCGTGGCCCTGCTCTGCCGTCTGCCACCTAGTCAGCTCAGGTAGTCCGGTAGTCCGGGAGCTACAACCCTCGACTACCACTTCACTCCTCTCACTTCCTCTGTCTACTGCACACTGCTGTGTTCCCTCCTCTGACACCTCAGGACCCCTAGGTGGGCGTCACCATCTGCCTGGCCCCGCCCACTGGTGTGTCGCTATTGTACTGGGGGGGTGACTAGGCTTTGTGGCTGGTATTGTACCTGTGTGTGGGTTTGTGTTGGTAGGACAAGGAGGAGGGGATGCTGCATCTTGAAGATGGATGCAGTCTCCTGTGACAACCTGGTTTTGCCAGGGTGTCGCATTTAAACACATCTGTCTCTTATCTTTAATCTCAAGTCTGATTTATCTTATATTTATTAGCTTGTTGTGTTCAGGTTACATTTTTAATTTTTTTTTTTATTGATTGATTGATTGATCTTTGTACTAACATGCTAAGAGGGTAGCTAGTCGGGGTATATAACTGTAGTGTCCCTGAAGCCATCAGGGAGCTACAAGGTACTGCATCCCCACCAGGATGCAGGGCCTACCCCCATGGTCCTAGACGACCAATGTCGGTAACAACAAAAACAATCCAGTTTATCCCTGTTTTTCCCCACATTCCCCAATGACTTGTGCCAGACTAGGGTTGGGCCTAATGGATGGCCACCTAGAGGTGGAGCTGATCCAGTCCACTAGACGACCAGGTGGGAGGGGAAGACAGTGGACAATGAGAGTCAGAACAAAACAGAGGGAGGGAGCGAGTGGAAGCACTGACAGGAGTGTGACGGTGACAAGGCGTGTGGTTGCTGGTGGAGTACCTGATAAAATCTGCACAGTGAGGGGACCATCAAGGACCTCACTGACCTTGAAGTTTGGGACACAGTAGCAATGGGAGAACCGGGGAACAGGTCCAGAGACTACGACCCCACAGGGTTCACTGTGGATCTCCATCACCTGTAGCCCTGTTTACTGTCTGCCACCTAGCCAGGTAGCCCAGGGGCCCCTACCCCTGACTCCACTACACTCAGACTTCAACTTGACTGTCATGTTCCTGCCCCTGACACTAGGTGGGTATTCTCACCCGCCTAATCCCGCCCACTGGTGTGTCCCTATTGTCATGAGGGGGTGGCTAGGCTTTAATTGCTGTGTGTTGTACCTGGGTGTGGGTTTTTGGTGGTATCAAGGAGGGTGGATTACTTCTGTGACTACCTGGTTTTGCCAGGGCTTCACACTAACATCCAGGCTGCCAGCAATATCAGCCCCAGTAGTGAGAACTGTGCAGTGGTGGCTCCCTCTACATAGACGCAACCCGCAAGTGGCGTCATGTTATAAACTTTCATTTAATCTCCCCTGTAAATATACCCCTTTAGAAAAGCGTCCCCAGGGTCACGGAACCGGGCAACGGCCACCAAGTGACATCTCCCCAGAAATACACCGCCCGGGACCGAGTACCCCATAGCTCTTGGCGTCACAGCTTTTTCCTGGCGTCACAAACAGGATTGAACTGGACCCAGTTATAACGGGTGATGTGTGCCTTATAGACTGTGTTTATGGACTGTGTTTTATTATTGGTGAAACTGCCGCCATTTTTGGTGTAAAAAGTGACTGCGCCACAGTAGTGAAAAATACGCGAAGTGAAAGCCCTGCACCCTGGGAGTGTCCAGAATGTAAAATGAAACTGGAAGCAGGGAGCCCGGAAGCCCTGCCACAGAATGCCTCCAGGACTGTTACCAGTTACACTATGTCTGCACCGGAGGATCGTGCAAATGAACCGGGTCACCCAGGGATCTGGACGGTGGAGAGGCTAGAGGCAGAGGTCCAATGGCTGTGCTGGACACTGCGTGCGCAGCAACTACAGCGTATCGAGGAGTTGAGGGCAGAGATAATGGGAGTATTAGCGACCATGCGGGCCCAGGTGGGTAGGGCGCCGCTTATCAAGGCCGCACCAACCTGTATGCCAGAGCCCATCCTCGACCAGGCCACATCACTGCCAGATCCAGCCAGACCCAACCAGGTCACATCACCTTCTCCGGCTGAGAAGAACCAAGTGGCACAGATTTTCCTGGCCAGATCCAGCCCGGTCGCATCATCTGCTCCTGCGGAGAAGGCTCAAGTTACATCGCCTTCTGACCCAGTGACAGCAGACCAAGCTACATCATCATCAGGAGCCATGGAGGAGGCCGCTGCCACCGCTGATGACTGCCCGCAGGTACTGTGCCCAGTCGCTGTTGGGGACAATGCAGTTAGCTACCCTTGACAAGGTAGTGGGGGATCAGCGGTCATCACCTGGGAGTGGGCCCAGGTTGATGACGACACCCATGGGGCGGGAGAAGCAGGAGGCCCAGTGGGTGCAGGCGGAGGCCAGGGACCTCCGGGAGCAACAGCGCCTGCGGTGTGCCAGCTACCGGGCATGGAGACTGCTGTACCAGGGGGTGGTGGAACGCTTCAACCTAAAAAGGGGATGAGGTTTCATTGCGGAGCCCAGCTTGAAGGAAGGAGTCTTCATCTCCCGCTGGGATGTGAGACCCCATCTCCCCAAAGGACACCCAAACTGGGACTTGCACGTAGGAGACAAGGTCACCTATACCCATCACTACGGGGAGCGGGACTGGTACGCCCTTGATGTGGAGGTCGTTGCAGAGAAACCAGGCCCCACTCCTACTATAGCACCAATTCCCCGGCTGTCAGCAGGAGGCAGTAGAGGTGCACGGGACCTGTGTATCCAGACTGTGAGTGCTGATCCCAGGAGGCCAGTCTACCCAGTTGGCCTCTTTCCAGTACCCTGGTAGCTCTAACCTGCTGAGCTACCCAAATGTTCTTTGTGTTGACTGTTCCAGTTAAATAATAGTTTAAATATAGAAAATAAGAATAATTGAACAATGTTGCATTTAACCAGTTTGCATATTTGATAAAAATAGACCCAGACTGCAGGACTGGCAGCAGTCAAAAACTTTAACCCCTTCACGACGGGCCGATTTTTCGCTTTCCGTTTTTTTGTTCACCATTCTTCTTCCGAGAAACGTAACTTTTTTATTTTCCAGTCAGTATGGTCATGTGAGGGCTCATTTTTTGTGGAACAAGCTGTACTTTTAAATGAAATCATAAGTTTTACCATATAGTGTACTGGAAAGCAGGAAACAAATTCCAAATGCAGAACAATTGCAAAAAAAGTGCGATAGCACTATTTTTTTGAGATATTTTATTCACTGTGTTTACTATATGGTAAAACTGATTTGCGGGTGTGATGCCTCAGGTCAGTGCAAGTTCGTAGACACCAAAGATATATAGATTTACTTTTATATAAGGGGTTGAAAAAAATCCTAAGTTTGTCCGAAAAAAGTGGCGCACGTTTTACGCCATATTCCGTGACCCGTAGTGTGCTCATTTTACGAGATCTATGGCTCAGGGATGGCTTATTTTTTGCGTCTCAGGCTGCTGTTTTTAACTGTACCATCTTTGCGCAGATGCTACTTTTTGATAGCCTGTTATTGCATTTTGCGCAAAATTTGTGGTGACCAAAAAACGTAATTTTGGCGTTTGGAATTTTTTTACCGCTACGCCATTTACTGATCAGATTAATTGATTTTATATTTTTATAGATCAGGCGTTTCTGAATGCGGCGATACCAAATGTGTGTATAGTTTTTATTTATTTAACCCTTTAATTTTCAATGGGGCAAAAGGGGGTGATTTGAACTTTTAGGTTTTTATATTTTTTTTTAATTTTTTAAAACTTTTTTTTAACTTTTTTTATTTTACTAGTCCCCCTAGGGGGGCTTTATGGATCAACAATCCAATCTCTCTGCCATATCTGCTGATCACAGTTATACAGCTGTAAACAGCCTCACACAGCTCCTGGCCGGGTGAAACCGAAAGTAATTCATGTGAGCTACAGGAGTCATCACATGACCCTGTGCTACCATGACAACCATCGGAAATCACGTGATCTCGTCACATTACATCCGGTATCGGCCGGTGAGTAAATGTTTACCGCCGATGACATTATAATGGCGCTGTCACATATTGACAGTGTCATTTAAGGGGTTAAACGGCACGAGCAGATAATGATTCTGCTTGTGCCTGGCAGGCACACATCTCAGCTGTGAAAATCAGCTGAGATGTGCGCTGATCGTGGCAAGCTGCCGGCAGCAGACCGCGGGCAGTACCACTGTGACCACTAGGACGTAATATTACTGCCCGCGGTCGTTAAGGGGATAACCTGTAAATAGTTGCACCATTTGTGCATTACCAGAGTACAACCTTACCAGTGGACCCTAATTGACACCGTCACAAAGGAGAGGATGGTTGCAGGAAGGGTCTGCGGCAAAGACGGCCGAGACCTGGTGAGCATGGAAACCCGTGACCTTCCTCCTAGGAGTTTTCAAACTAGGACCTTTGGGTGGTGGGTGATGGGAAAGGGGTACTCCAATTGCAACGTTCAAGCCAATGCCTCCCCTGTGTGGGAAAAATACTATTGTTGATGTTTACCATGTATAATAAAAAGTGGTAACCTGTGTCACTTTGAAGCCCAAGGATGTGCTGGAATTAACCAAGGGGGAATGTAGCAGCCCTGAAGCCATCAGGGAGCTACAAGGTACTGCATCCCCACCAGGATGCAGGGCCTACCCCCAGGGACTCAGAAGACCAGTGCCGGTAACAACAAAAACATTCCAGCTAATCCCTGTTTTTCCCCAAAATCCTTAAAGACTGGTGCCAGACTAGGGTTGAGCCTAATGGATGGCCACCTAGAGGTGTAGCTGATCCAGTCCACTAGATGACCAGGTGGGAGAGGCAGACAATGGACAGTGAGAGTCAGAACAGAACAGAGGGAGGGAGAAATTGTAAGTACTGACAGGAGTGTGACGGTGACCTGAGGGCCCAGGCGTGTGGTTGCCAGTGGAGTACGGTGGAGTGCTCCCGGAACCATAGCACCAGCAGGGTACAGAATCTTAGGTCAAGCAAACGCTCCAGGCAGACCTGATAAAATCTGCACAGTGAGGGGACCATCAAGGACCTCACGGACCTTGAAGTTCGGAACACAGTAGCAACGGGTGAACCGGAGAACAGGTCCAGAGACTCCGACCCCACAGGGTTCATGCTACCGTCATATGGACTACCGTTGAGAGACTACCAGGAGGGGATCCCCAGACGCTCCAAGCCACTGGGACACACCAAACAGAGATAAGTGCAGGGGAAAAAAGCCACCAGGTCACTAAACCGTCACTGGGACTAAGGGGACCAGCGGTCAAGACCAGCCTTTCTCGGGTGACCAGTTTCCATCTCACTGTGAGTAAAGGAACCAGTTACACTGCAACCCCTTGTGTGGCCTACCTTCTTTCTGCACCCATCCACATCACCTATCCTCTGGGGCCAGGTCCTGTTTGCGGAGAGCCTAACATCCAGGCTGCCACCAACACCAGCCGCAGTAGTGAGAACTGTGCAGCGGCGGCTCCATCTACATTGCACCTGACAGGTTCACTTTAAATGCATTGATTAAATGGTTAATTGGAACACATGATATGAAGTGAGGAATCTCCTCCCATGTATTTCGCTTTAAGAGGGAAGTTTGCATTCATGTTGAGACACTTTATTATTAAGATCTAAAATGATCAAAACACGTCAATGTGCGCTAATGTATGCTATAGAGTCTGTATTCCTCTGCCATACTATGTAACTCAGTTTTTAAAATTTTGAAATAAACTAAGAAATTTTTAATCCATTCGGATGTGCTGGTGGCTTTCTATGCTAAGGGGTATAATTCTAAATATCTGTATTATTCTGTATATCTACACTGCATAGTACCATTCTCCTGTTTTGTATATATACACTGCAAAGTACCACTACTCCTGTCCTGTATACTTGGTATAATCCTCAGTATCTGTATTTGGGTCCGGTTTTTTTACTTGCGCTTAGCTTCTGATGCAAGACTATCGGAATTGATATGTTAATGACCCTCTGCGAGCGTCAGCTGAGGGTCATACGACTGTGATCAGATCTTGCGATCGAGGCACAGCTGCAGAGAAGAGGGAGGGAACACTTTCTCCCCATCTCTCTAGTTGCTCAGATTGGAAAAGTTAGCCATTACATAAAATGTCCAAGTGCCCAGATTGGAAAAGTTAGCCATTACATAAAATGTCTAGGTATTATAAAGAATGACAAGAAATGCTCAGGGCAAAGACTGATATAATGCCCAGATTGGAAAAGCCTTTAGTAGAGTTGAGCGCGGTTCGCGGTTCGAGGTTCTCCAGTTTGCGGCTCGAGTGATTTTGGGGGCTGTTCTAGATCGAACTAGAACTCGAGCTTTTTGCAAAAGCTCGATAGTTCTAGATACGTTCGAGAATGGTTCTAGCAGCAAAAAGACCAGCTAATTACTAGCTGGCTTTCCGCTGTAATAGTGTAAATCACTCTGTGACTCACACTATTATGAAATTTCAGTGTATAGTGTGCGGGAACAGCGCATTCAGATCACTGCTGTATGGATAATGGCGATCGCCATTTTTTATTTTTTTTTCCTTGTCTTCCTTCCCTAAGCGCGCGCGTGTAGTGGGGCGGGCCAGCATGTCAGCCAATCCCAGACACACACACAGCTAAGTGGACTTTTAGCCAGAGAAGCAACGGCATGTGTGATAGGATGTCCATGTCACATGACCCTGCATTATAACAACGGACATTTTCCTCCAGCACGCCATTATCTGCCTTCTGCGTCCTTGGTGTCAGTCACCGCTGGCGCAGCGCCTATCTCCGATACTGCTGTGTACGCTCTATACACAGCGCTGTACAGAATAGGGATAGAAGTTTCTATCAGTCCTTTTAAGGGCTAATACCGGCAGGGTCAGAGCCATAGGTGACAGGTCCGTGAAAATAGAGTTTAACAGCTACACAAGATGACAGCGTCTGTGTAGCTAATGTCAGGGATTTCCTCGCTGCATTTCCCCATTAGGAGGGATAGAAAGGCAGGCTTCCTTTCCTCTACCCAGAGACCCACAACCCTGCCACTGTACCCTCCTGCCCTTTGCACACTCAAACTTATTTTTACTAAGCCATTATACTAGCAAACACTGAGTGAACTTAATGGCATCCTAAACGTGGCTGTTGGACTTCTGTATTGTCCCACTAGTGCAAAGATATTTGCAGCACGTCTGCCTGCATTGCACACTCAAACTCATTCTTACTAAGCCATTATACTAGCAAACACTGAGTGAACTTAGTGGCATCCTTAACGTAGCTGTTGGACTTCCATTAGTGTCCCACTGGTGCCAAGCTATTTCTAGCACCTGTGCAGGACACCCTCCTGCTCTGTTTTTAATAAGCTATAATGATAGCAAAAAATGCTGCCATTTAGTGGCATACAAGAACTGGCTGTTGTATTTCATTATTGTCCCACTGGTGCCAAGCTATTTCTAGCACCTGTGCAGGACACCCTCCTGCTCTGTTTTTATTAAGCTATAATGATAGCAAAAAATGCTGCCATTTAGTGGCATACAAAAAGTGGCTGTTGGACTTCTATTAGTGTCCCACTATTGCAAATCTATTTGCAGCACCTCTGCATTGCACACTCAGACTCATTGTTACTAAGCCATTATACTAACAAACACTGAGTGAACTTAGTGGCATCCTAAACGTGGCTGTTGGACTTCTGTATTGTCCCACTAGTGCAAAGATATTTGCAGCACCTCTGCCTGCATTGCTCACTCCAACTCATTCTTACTAAGCCATTATACTAGCAAACACTGATTGAACTTAGTGGCATCCTTAACGTGGCTGTTGGACTTCCATTAGTGTCCCACTGGTGCCAAGCTATTTCTAGCACCTGTGCAGGACACCCTCCTGCTCTGTTTTTAATAAGCTATAATGATAGCAAAAAATGCTGTCATTTAGTGGCATACAAGAACTGGCTGTTGTATTTCATTATTGTCCCACTGGTGCCAAGCTATTTCTAGCACCTGTGCAGGACACCCTCCTGCTCTGTTTTTATTAAGCTATAATGATAGCAAAAAATGCTGCCATTTAGTGGTATACAAAAAGTGGCTGTTGGACTTCCATTAGTGTCCCACTATTTCAAATCTATTTGCAGCACCTCTGCATTGCACACTCAGACTCATTGTTACTAAGCCATTATACTAGCAAACACTGAGTAAACTTAGTGGCATCCTAAAAGTGGCTGTTGGAATTCCATTAGTGTCCCACTGGTGAAAAGCTATTTGCAGCACCTCTGCATGACACCCTCATGCACATTTTGCTACGCTAATTTTATAGCAAACTCAGGGAATTCCTTGCTGCATTTGATCATTCGGAGGGATAGAAAGTGAGGTTTCCTTTACTGTCCTGGTACCCACAGAACACGGCCACTGTACCCACCTGTCCACTTTTGCCAAGCTATTTAATTTGCTGACTCTTTTTCTGCCTTCCTAGAATTGTCTGTAATACTAAGTTAGTGTTCCTTTGCTGCCAAGCAAGGTACAACACATGTGCATTCTACACTCCTTTCCATTTCTGGAATGCAATTATTAACTGCAGGTAGTCCAGCCAATCTGTGACGAAGGTGCAGGCGTGGATATAATGTAGCCTGCATCCAATGTTGGTTTTCTCGATGTCTGACAGCTCAACAATACCATCTATTTCCACTTCCAAAACAAGTGATGACCTGCCAATCACACTTCCTGTTGCGTGGAAAGGGGTGGAAGTTCAGTGTGAAAAACCATGTGAGACTGCTGTCCCCTCAGTCACAGAGGAAGAAGAGCAGATGCACTTGATCTGGCAGACAGTGGTTGCACAGGCACGCTAGGCCGCATTGTAGCACAGTGAAATTCACATTGCGACTTATGCTTCATTTTAAGTCATGTACAGGGTGGGCTCCCCAGTATGCAGCAAAACCAGGCAACAGGAAAAGGACTCTAGTCAGTTGGGTTGATAAATGATTGTTTAACTTTACCAAAACAAACAATAAGAACCATGCATACAATTTAAATAATTGAACAATATATTTTGTTGCCTACTACCTGCTAATCCCTCTGCGTAGCAGTAATTGTGTGTTTGTGCGTGTGTGTGTGTGTGTGTGTGTGTGTGTGTGTGTGTGTGTGTGCGAACACGACTTACCAGTGGCGCATCACAAGAGCTTCCAAGTTACCTACCTAAACATAGACAAAACACATTACCCCCCCTGAATACCCTTGTTAGCTGAAGCCTCACAGATAATGCAGATGATAACAGTGTGAATGCAAACCACACAGCTCTGCAACACAGTCATGGAAATCTTGAAAAGCAACAGTCAATGCAAACATGTGTTGCTGTCCCTCTATGATTTAAACTGTACGTGACAATTTGACAGGGCAGAGGCAGCAAGTCTTATTGTCTATAAGTAGTCGGCCTACCCAGAACAGATATGTGTTTTGCTAATAAAACAAAGTGTTGCGTGCCCGCATTATTGTCTGGGCACAGCCTACCGTACCCGGGTACTGTGATGTCCAGTTGCCAGAAATACAGACTTTACGCTCCTCTCACGGTAAGCAGTATAGACAGCACCGTAAGAATGTTGGTCTGTGGCACAGGATGTTGCTCACTGGCGTTACGGTACGCTTCACCAAACTCCAAAATGATTCCCCTCACAATTGAACGAAGTGTTTCCGCGGTGGCTCCTTGCTGTAACACACACCTTTAGCTTTTCCTTCTGTTCATAGACAGCATCTCCAAGTCCTCACCCGAAGAGCAATTTCTCCTCCACATCTAAGTGTGGAGAGGCAGCTAGTGCACATGCGTGTGCTGATTTACCCCAGCCGCAGCCTAACTACAGTTTTTCGCCTAGTGAGTATGCTCAGCCTGACTGTGCCATTCCTGAGGCTAAGTCCTCATTTCGGGATACAGCGCATGCTCTCACACTTAGTGCGAAAAGCCTCTTTGCACAGGTACTTGCAATCCGTGCCGGGTCTAAGTCGTGTTTTGTGCCTAGACACCATGCTAAAGCTGATAGTCTTTTTTCAGAGACTGTATTTCATGCTACTGAGCATGCTCAGGCACTTACTGCATCAGAGACTAGGTCCGGTAATGAACTCTTTCTCCCTGCCCCTGATGTGGGGGGCCCATATAGACCACAGGGCATCAGGTGTCCTGACGATGTTGCCAGGCCACTCCCAAATGGCTTGCAGAGGCCCGCCCCTATGACTTGTCACCTCATTATTGATGGTCAGACGATGACTGGTGAGGTGTTTGTGTCGTGGCAGCCATGAGGTCATTATTGAAGTTGCGGTTCCAAATAGGACGCTAGTTATGCCACTCATGACGTGTCACTCTGCTTTTGTCTCCAGGAGGTGCATTGTGGTCCACCCTGGTTTGGGGCGGACCCAGGTTATAAAACGGGCTGGAGCCAACAAGGAGGTGCGCAGTCTTCTATTATGCTTCGAAAGAGCACACCTCCATGTGTTGAACCCATTGCGGCTTTAGGCCAGAGGTAGGCAGGGATAGGGTGTCGATGCAGGCCGCCACCACAGTTGGTAACGCAGAACGGTTAAGACCAGCTCCTGTCCTACCAGTCCTGCTTGTGCAGCCCAGTGGCATTAACAGGCCTGCTTCTGCTGATGCGACTGCTGTCCACAGGTGTGGCCCCAATGCACACGGTCAGCGTACTCAATGGCCCCTGTGATGTTAACAGGGAGTTTCTGGGCTGGGTGGGCGTGTGGACCCTGTGACGCTAACAGGGCTCCCAGTCTCCAGATCCGAGTGGCGTCTAACTCGGTTCAGGCAACTATTAGTTTCATAGCCACACAGATCTCTATCCTCCATCCAACCTTCCAGTTGCCAACCTCTCCTTTTCCATCTGGGAGCACGGTGGACATTGACTGCTGATGGGGATATATACCTTTCTCTTTCTTTTCTTATTAATTTTCGTTATATAGCGGTAACATAGTATATACCACCTTATCCAAATCTGCCAGTCCCACCGTAACAGATGGTGTTTCTTCATCAAATGTTACTTTTGCTTAACCACCAAACCCACGGACAAAAACTTTTTTTCCCTGTTCCAACACAACTGTTCCCCTTTCCACCAGCATCTGTCCTTTTTCAACTCATTTGGTATATGACCAAAAGTGCAACTCTGCAGGGACACCGTACTCAATGCCATCTCAGCACAGCAGCCAGTCCTCGGTCCCTCAGATGTGAAGTAAAAGACCATTTCCTCCTATCCATGACAAAGCGTTGAGATTCACTCTGTGCAGCACTGGTGTTTACTGGGAAAGCAGATCTAAGAATCCGTACCACCTTCTGCAGATACTCCTGTATACTTGCGTCCCTTTATATGGCAGGAATTATTTCGCCAAATTTTGTCTTGTACCAGGGATCTAACAGTGTGGCAACCCAGTAGTTAGCATTACTTCGAATTCGTACAATCCGAGGGTCATGTTGTAGGTAGTGCAGCAAGAAGGCGCTCATGTGTCTTATGCATCCAGGAGGACCAAGTCCTTGGTGTGTTGGTGGCAGAGTGGTGAGAATCGTGCCTCCTTCCTCTGCCCTCTCGCCCCAACCTCGCACAACCGAAATGTGAGCAAGCTCTCACTCATCTGCTGAGTCTTCCATGCCCATCGCCAGTTCGTCCTCCATTTCTTCATGGGCTCCTGCACCTTGCTCAACAATTTTTGCTGATACTATGCGCCCTTGTTAATCCCTCTCCTCCACCATGACTGACGCCTAGGTGCCGCTCACCATCTGGACCTTGTAGATCTTATTATCCCTTCTGCATTTGACTCCTCCTGTACTTCCTCCCCTTCCACTTGGACCAACACCTGACTCCGAATAATGCTTACAGTGTGCTCCATCTTGTAGATGACCAGAATTGTCACGCTGAGAATGGCATCGCCAGTGCTAAACATCTTCGTCGACATTTGTAAACTGTGTAGAAGAGTGCATAGGTCCTTGATCTGACACCACTCCAGCAGCGTGATCTGCACCACCTCTGGATCAAGTTAGCCCAGGGTATACGTCAGACGTATTTCAGCAGGGCTCTGCGATGCTGCCACAGACGCTGCAACATGTGCAGATTCCAATTCCTGCATGTCGGAACATCGCATTTCCGGCGTTTAACCGCCAGACCCTAAGACTTCAGGAGCGATGAAAGTTGTTGAGCTGCTGGGTGCGAAGGATGAAAGTGAGCACATAGCAGCGTGCCCACTGCACAAGGCCATGTAGGCCGGGATGGTATTTTAAAAATTGCTGGAGAATCAGATTCAACACATGAGCCATACAAGGCACGTGTGTCATTTTGCCCTGCCGAAGGGCCGCAGACAAGTTTGCATCATTGCCGCACACGGCTGTTAAGTCACCAACGTAGTCCACTCAATCAATTTGTACTCCGGTCGCCAGGTGACAACGTGTTCCTTTTCGTGCATAGTGCTGATGATGGGAAAGGAGTCGATGCCAGCGGCGCAGGTGGACGCAGGTTATGGTCACCCACTGGGTTGCGTTACCTTGACAGATACAGAACCACAGGCTGAATGTAGGTGGTGGGTATCTCACAGATGAAGTACCATCATTCGGCTACAACCAATGGGAAGACACCACACCCTTTTTTAGGCCCCTCCTGTCTGCAGACCACTGCCAGACAAAGCTATGAACCTCTTGTTACTGTTACTCCCAGTTCAGTTTTATGATTTTGTGTGCTTGTTACCTGACTACTTTTCCTGCTTGCTGTTTATGTACCTCGTTGGCAGATCCGCATTTCACCTCTGCTTGTTTTCTGATTAAGTCCTGGCCATCCCATTCTGTTCCTCTTCCTCAATTAATGTTTTGACCCTGCCTGACTACTATTCTCTGGAACTGCAGCCTTCCACAGGTATTGATCAACTTGGCCCCTGTGTAATTCCAAATCACTGTATAGGGGTTAAAGGGTTTCAGGGTTCTGGGTGTCCAGCTTGGTGAGTGGCTTGCCTCTAGCCTATCCTTTACAGCCCATCTGAGTGTGTCGATCCAGGCAGGCGTTACACCGTGCCCTCTGCAGAAGGCCATGTAGGCCGGGATAGTGTTTTAAAAATTGCTGGACAACCAGGTTCAACACATGAGCCATACAAGGCGTGTGTGTCACATTGCCCTGAAGAAGAGTCGCAGACTGGTTTGCATCATTGTTGCACCCGACCTTCCCTGGCTGCTGGTTGAGTGGAGACAACCATTGATGAAACTCGGTCTCACTCTCCAGAGCTTACCGTCCACAACTCCTCAGCGGTGTGACTCACATTTCCCAGACATTTCTAAGTAAAGAGTCGATCGCATCATGCTGTTGAGCTGTGCTGCCAGCATAGTAAGGAGGTGTGTGGGATTCCTTGTGCGCAGTTACAAGGAAGGGTGGCCTGACCACACAGGGTTTGGGCCGAGGTGGAGGACCCACACGAGGTTGAGGAGGCAGAAGCAGTGGAGGAACTTGAACATATAGAGGAAGGATTGACACACAAGTCGTGGGGACGGCAAGACTTGTACAGCAAACGCTTCTCCATCTCTCACCATAGTTACCCAGTGCCCAGTCAGAAACATGTAACTCCCCTGTCCATGCTTACTGGTCCAAGTATCTGTGGTGAAATGCACCCTGTCACACACAGAGTTTTTCAAGGAATCGGTGAGGTTGTGTGCGACCTGCTGTGGTTGCGCGGGCACGCCTTTCTTGGAGAAGGAGTGACGACTGGCCATTGGCTCTTGGGGCACTGCAATGGGCATAAGATCTCGAAAATCCTCGGTCTCAAAAGGGTGTAAAGGCAGCCTTTCTGTTGCCAACAAGTTGCAGATGATGAAACTCAACCTGTTAGGCATGTCATGCCCTTCGAAAATCATGTAAAACACAGTGAGGGGACTCCAACCACAGTCTCCCTCGTTTCCACTAATTGGGCCACACACACCCCACTTGACTGGCATCAGTTGACCCCCCTTTTGAAAAAGAAAAAGATGCTTTGCATGAAGCACTCTCAAAAATACGCGTGCCTTTCACCTCCCCTGGATGACCCAGGGAAAGAAAAGTCCTCTGAGAGCCATGACTTGTTCATCTTGGTTCTTTTAGAAACACAACGAGGGGACTCCAACCACAGTCTCCCTTGTTGCCACTAATTGGGCCACACACACCCCACTTGACTGGCATCAGTTGACCCCCCTTTTGAAAAAGAAAAAGATACTTTGCATGAAGCACTCTCAAAAATACGCGTACCTTTCGCCTCCCCTGGCTGACCCAGGGAAAGAAAAGTCCTCTGAGAGCCATGACTTGTTCATCTTGGTTCTTTTAGAAACACAGCGAGGGGACTCCAACCACAGTCTCCCTTGTTGCCACTAATTGGGCCACACACACCCCACTTGACTGGCATCAGTTGACCCCCCTTTTGAAAAAGAAAAAGATGCTTTGCATGAAGCACTCTCAAAAATACACGTGCCTTTCACCTCCCCTGGATGACCCAAGGAAAGAAAAGTCCTCTGAGAGCCATGACTTGTTCATCTTGGTTCTTTTACAAAGACAGCGAGGGGACTCCAACCACAGTCTCCCTTGTTTCCACTAATTGGGCCACACACACCCCACTTGACTGGCATCAGTTGACCCCCCTTTTGAAAAAGAAAAAGATGCTTTGCATGAAGCACTCTCAAAAATACGCATGCCTTTCGCCTCCCCTGGCTGACCCAGGGGAAGAAAAGTCCTCTGAGAGCCATGTCCACATTGTCAGTGGACAGACACGTGTGCTTATCTGCCAGCAGACCCCCCGCAGCACTGAAGACAGGTTCCGAGAGAACGCTGGCTGCAGGACACGACAAGATCCCCAAGGCGTACGTGGCAAGCTCAGGCAATTTATCCAGATTGGAAGCCTAAAATGAGCAGGGCTCAAGTTGCACAGTAATGGCATCGACGTTCCCTTGCATATACTCATATCTGTGTCTCCTCTTCTTTTTCCTTGTCCTGCTCTTTTGTTTTCGCATGAGTATATGTCCTTGTCACTTTCCCATGTGTTTGTGTTGTGTTGTGAGTTGTTTGTCACCTTTTGGACACCTTTGAGGGTGTTTTCTAGGTGTTTTTATATGTTTGTGATTGCCTGTCATTGTTTCCTATGCAGTTCGAGTTCGGTTCGTCGAATGTTCGACGAACCGAACTCGAACGAGACCTCCGTTCGGTGAACCGAACTCGAGCCGAACCGGGACCGGTTCGCTCATCTCTAGTCTTTAGTAACAAACAGTCAAAAAACTAATGAAATAAAAAATCGTAAATGAACAACAGGATATCTTTACTGGGAAAAACACAAAGAAACAGAAGTGTCATTCCTATTAGTCTTTAGTAACAAACAGTCAAAATCATGAAAGAAGAAATGCAAAATGAACAACAGGATATCTTTGTTGGGAAAAAAAAGGAATCAGAAGTGTCATTCCTGACTGTTGCAGCACGGGAGGCTAGAATGGCATTTTAATGCTAAAGAATGCATTACACGAGATGATCTATCATGCGATAGATCGTCGGGGTCACGGTTTTGTGACACACATCCGGCATCACTTGCGACATCGGGCTGTGTGACACTTCCGAGTGACGCAGTATAGCTCACAAATCGTGAGTCGTGTACTCATCGCTCGGTTTCATAATCTCGTTTAATTAAAATGGCGCCGGTTGCTCATCGTTCCCGGGGTAGCACATACCGCTCCGTGTGACACCCCAGGAACGATGAACAGCAGGTTACCTCCGTCCCGCGGCTCCCGCCGGCTATGCGGAAGGAAGGAGGTGGGCGGGATGTTTACGTCCCGCTCATCTCCGCCCCTCCACTTATATTGGCCGGCCGCTGTGTGACGTCGCTGTGACACCGAACGTCCCTCCCCTTTCAGGAAGAGGATGTTCACCGCCCATAGAGACGTTGCACAGCAGGTAAGTGCGTGTGACGGGGGTTAACGACTTTGTGCGCCACGGGCAACTAATTGCCCGTGACGCACAAATGGCAGGGGCGGGTACGATTGATCGTGAAATTGCACGATAGATCGTACCGTGTAAAGCAGGCTTAAGGGCAACTGAGCCAGTTTCACAGATCTGCTGCTGCCTGCTCTGTCCACCTACTTTTCGATGCTAAGGGCAACTGAGCCAGTTTCACAGATTTGCTGCTGCCTGCTCTGTCCACCTACTTTTGGACGGACCACCCCTGTAGTATTCTACACTCCGCCTGTTTGTCATTTAGGTATTCTATAGAATGACTAGGAAATGTATGAACATCTGATGTATTTCATACTTTGACGACTCATTTCCGACATTGTATACATTGCCTAGGTATTCTATAGAATGCCCATTTTTACACATTGCCAGTAACATATACACTGCACATTATACTTCTTCTGTCCTGTATACGGGGTGTAGTTCTCAGTATCTCTATTATTCTTTACATATACACTGCACAGTACAACTTCCCCTCTACTGTATACTGGGTGTAATTCTCAGTTTCTGTATTATTCTGTATATATACACTTGCACAGTACCACTTCTCCTGTCCTCTATACTGGGTTCCATTTTCAGTATCTGTATTATTCTGCACTGAAATCACTAAAACAGTAAAAAAAAAAATAAAGAAAAGAAGAACAAACTCTAGGATTGACCCAGCATTGTACAAGTCGGAAAACTAAAATAATGCCAGACTCCTGAAGACTATTCCTGCCTAGGAACATCTCTGACATCTCTTTTTAAAACTTTAATATTGATCAAACAATTTAGAATTCAGTTCATAAAGTCTTGCATCATTCACTCATAAATTAAGCTTTTACAGGAGGTTCAGTATTATCGCCACTGCTATTTTGAGCCACTTAAGTCATCAGATTTATAGCAGGTGAGGTGACCATTTGGTGCAGACATCTGCTAAGTTATTCAGAAATCACCTAGAAGGATGAGCAGAATTTTCAGGGTGAAAAAGTTTCTCAGCCGAGAGATGGCTTAGCCAAGCACAGTACCTAGAAATATTGCTTTTACTCTTAGCCCTTTATTCTTACCACCATAATATAAATTTCTTTAGCTGTTGTGGGACTAGCTCATCAATTCATGTCATCCTCCAATGATTGCAGTCATCACAGGGGATTTTCAAGGAGTGAACACTTACATCCATTCATGCACAGCAATGATTTAAAACAAAATGCCTTTAACAGGTATTTTCCCATGGGCACCAAAGTAGAAAAATGTAATTCTGTCAAGATCTTTTGTATTATTGTTATTTACGTCTATTACTTGCAGAGCAAATAGTAAAAGGTCATATAAACTGGAAGTAACGCTATTGGTATTATCTTAAACGAAATCATGTGGGGACTTGAAATATAGTATGTTATATTATTATTTCAAAAGAGCAATTTTAGGATGTAATTCATTCTTCAAAGTGGCTTAATAATGTCTAATTTGATAAAGTATCTAACAAATGTATCCGGTTGTAAATATAGATATACTGATAGTTGCATTTGCCGCCTCTGTCAAGATATTTCCTATGAATCTACTTCTTAGTTTTATCCATGGCTTGTAAAAGGCAAGGATAATGAATATAAGGGCACGCTCACACGAGCGTGAAAAACGGACGAGTGCAATGCGAGAAAATCTCGCAATGCACTCTGACCAATGTTTGACAATGAGGGAGAGCAGTTGGTCAGCTTTTCTCGTATCCAGATTCTGGATGCAAGAAAAGTCGCAACATGCTGCGATTTTCTGCGAGAGCCATATCACTCGCACCCACTCAAGTCTATGGGTGCGAGAGATACATCGGACTGCACTCGGATGTTATCCCAGTGCAGTGTGATATACGCACAGGCTGACAATGGAGGAGATGGGAGGATTAACCCCTCTCTCTCCTCTGCAGCGCCCACCCTCAGCTTTGCAGATTTCACCGAATTGCAAGATCGTGTCATAGTCGCATGACACTCGGCTCACGCTCGTAGCAGAACCTGAGACGAGGGTCAATAGCATATCATATCCGATGCTCTCGCATGAGTCCAGCAGCCTAAAAAAAATTGCAAATCAAAATTGTCATCCATCTTTCTTTGAATCCTAAATAGTGCATGCGCCTGTTCATGCTAAGATTGGGAGATGACTTGCACCAGATGGAGCAGCTTATCACTTATCTTGAGGTGTTTGAAAAAAATAATCTACAACTTTTGGAAAAGTTAATATAGTGACCACATTTGTTATCAGGCAAATCTCTATAAAACTAATGTGCAAGGGCACAGCTATACAGTGAATTGATAAAGTATTCATACCCCGTGAACTTTTTCATATTTTTTCACAATACACCCACAAACTTAAATGTGTTTTATTGGGATGTTATGTGATATACCAACACAAAGTAAAAAGTATTTGTGACGTTTAAAGGAAATGATCCATAGTTTTCTAAATATTTTAAAATATAAATCTGAAAATTGATGTGTATTTGTATTCAGCCTGCGGAGTCAATACTTTGTAGGATCTTTCACTAAAATTACTGCTGCAATATTTTGGGGTATTTCTCTACAGCTTTGTACATCTTGATGTTGAAATTTTTGCCCATTCTTCTTTGCAGAGTATCTCTAGCTCAGTAAGATTGGATGGAGGCATTTGTGAACAGCAGTTTCAGGTCTTGCCACAGATTCTCAGTGGGTTTAGTCTTTGAAAGGGCCATTCACACACATGAATATGCTTTGACCTAAACCCTTCCAGTGTAACTCTGGCAGTATGTTTAGGGTTGTTGTCCAGCTGGAAGGAAAAACTACGCCCAGTCTCAAGTCTTCTGCAGCCTCTAAAGGGTTTTCCTCCAGAAATACCCTGTAGCTCCATCACTGGCAGAAGAGGGCCCCTATGCAAGAACAATATATGGGCCCTTTGGAGTCCAAGAGCTCATCCCAATGCACAATTACACCTGCTTTGGAGGTAGAAATGGGTCCCCTTACCTGTTTGGTCCCTGTGCGACCTCACAGGTTGCACCAATGATATGTCCGCCCCTAAACTCCGTCCATCTTCCCATCAACTCTGACCAGCTTCCCTGTCCCTGCTGAAGAAAATCATGCCACCCAGCGTTACTCTACAGACCAAATAATGACTACAGTACTAACCAATTGTAGTCAGAGGCAGAATACAATTAATGCATTTGCATATTGCAGACAGAAGTATTTTTACTCTTAATACTCCATAAGTGAGTCACCTCACCAAACTGTATATCAACTTTGACATCCGGAACATATTATTGTGTTGGTCAATTTTTTTGGTAAAAAAACAATTTCTCTAATAAAACTTTCTTTATTCTTGATATTATCTGATGTGACTCATTGTCTACATTGTCTGGTTTTCTGTTTTGACTATTGTCAATTTTTAAATTGTTCCTTTAAAAGTCAAAATAATAATAATAACAATAATAATAATTTAAAAAGTAAAGAATATACATTCACATTTATTAACCTATAGGTGACATCCATTCTGATTTGAGTCAGTCTTTTTCTTTTCTTCTTCAATAGCTGCAGGCTTTCTTCCTTACTTCTACTAACCAAATCTGGACAAAAGGACCCATAATAATATATCAAAATGTAAAGAAAATTTAAAGAGTACCCAGTGATTACAAAATGCCTATAAAATACTCCTTAAACCAAAGAATATATACTGAAAAATATGCATATATAAATATATCAAATATGTCGGGAGTGTTTTAATTTTTCGGTTTTGTTTTTTCCTCCTCTTCTTCCAAGAGCCATAACAATTTTATTTTTTCATCAGTTGAGCCATATCAGAACTTATTTTTTGTGGGACTTTTGAGTGACACCATTCATTCTGCCACATAATGTATTAGAAAATGGTAAAAAAAAATTCAAGTGGGGTGAAATTGCAAAAACAAGTGCAATTCCACAATGGATTTTTTATTTTTTTTATTTACCATGTTCACTATATGGTAAATCTGACCCAGGTCAGTATGAGTACATATATATCAAACATGTATAGTTTTTATTTTATTTAGGTGGTGAAAAAATATTCTGAAATTTGTCAAAAAAAACAATTTTGCTTCTGTCACCATTTTCTGAGACCCTGGTAGTTTTAATTTTTCAGGATTTTGGGTTGTGTGACGGCTTATTTTTTGTGCCCTGAGATGATATTTTTACTGATAACTTTTTGGGGTAGATTAAAGACTTTAATCCCCTTTTATTACATTTTATTGCTATGATGCAGTAAACAAAAAAAAAATGTAATTCTAATGTTTCCATATTTTTTTTGTTGTCTTAACTAGTGATGATGAGAGAACCCATGGATATTCACTGAACCAACACAGACTAAAAAAAACAATCGGTTTTGGCAGCTGAACTTGACCTTGGACGTCGAACCCCTTATAAGTCTAAGGGATCCAAATTTATGTGTTATAAATTGGTGATAGTAAGGGCTAGGGATGCTGCAAAAGAAAGAAAATAAGGAATAAAGCAGGGCAGTTATACATACCGACTCTCCCCACGGCTGTCACACTGCTTCTGGGGCTCATGATTAGCTGTCATGCATATTCACTGCTTCCCCCAACCACCACTCAGACTGATCCCCCTGCTTCCCCCGGAATCACACATGCTGTCTGCGTCTGTAAAAAAAAAAATAATTAATTTAAAAACTGAAGTAGGGTCCCAGTATATTAATACCAAGTGCAGATAAATGGCTGTGTTTGAAAATACGAGGGACCTCATGCAGCTTTTTTAATTATTTAAATAATTTAGAAAAAACGACGTGTGGTCTTCCCAATTTTGATACTCAGCCAAGACAAAAACGACAGCTGGAGTCTGGTATTTTCAGGTCGGGGAGGCCCATGGGCCCCTCCCCAGCATAAAAATAGCAGTCCGCAGCCGCCCTGGAATTGTCGCATCCATTAGATGCGACAATTCTGGAGCTTTACTTGGCCCACCCCGATCGCCCTGGTGCAGTAGCAATCGAGGTAATATAAAGGGTTAATGACAGCTTTGATTTGCCAATAATCACAGCTGCCACTAAGCTCTTTATTAGTAATGGGGAGGGGTCTGTGAGAGAACACCATTACTAACTCTGTAAGTCAAAAGAAATAAACACAAAACACAGAGAAAAATCATTTATTTAAAAAAAACCAAACCTCTTTCTCCAATTTAATTATCCTTAAAACACGCAGGTCTAACTAATCCACACCATAATGTCCACGATGATCCCATCTCTGCTACATACTGAAGTCTCAGTGCTTGGGCTCATTAGAGAACATAACTGCCCGCTGCAGCTTCAGGCAGACACTGACTGAGCTGCAGCTATGAGCGAGAACGTCACTGAGTTTACCTGTGGTTTTGATGCAGTTTTTGTCAGAAGATGCTTGTTTGGTGCAGGTATTTGGCGTATAAATTCCAGCACCAAATCTGCATCTTCTTGCAAAAAATTTTAGGTGTGATTTTCTGCCAGAAGATGCAAATTTGGGGCTGAACTGTCCAAAGTTCTGCACCAAATTTGCTTCTCCTAGCGGAAAAATTTCACTGAAACAACGTCAGAACCATGGGGTTTTTTTGTGGTTTTCTGCTAGGAGATACAGATTTGGTATAGGAATTTAAACACCAAATTCCTGCACCAAATCAGCATCTCCTGGCAAAAAAAGCATCAAAACCCCCATCACATTTTGATGTTTTTTTGCCAGGAAATGCAGTATTGGTGAAGGTATTTGGTGTATAAATTCCTGCACCAAATCCGCATCTCTTGGCAAAAAACCCTTAGTTTTCTTCCATGAGTTGCATGTCTCATTGAACTCAATAAATGCAGCTGACGTGAGGTCACTGAGTTCAATGAGTTTACCTCAGGTGAGTTAACCTGCGGTCACAGGTGAGGTAACATAGGAACCTCCTGCTGTGACTGCAGGTAAACCCAGGGACATCACTGTTCACAGCTGTAGCTCAGTCAGTGTCTGTCTGAAGCCGCAGTGGGCGGTCATGTTCTCTAATGTGCCCACGTGCTGCAACTTCAGTATGTGGCATGATCATCATGGAATGTTGTAGTGAGAATTATCTTGGACCTGGGTGTTTTAGGAGTTAATAAATTGGAGAAAAAGGTGTATTTTTAATACAGGATTTTTCTCTGTGTTTTGAGTTAATAATAGACCCCTACCCATTACTAATCCAGGGTTTAATAGCAGCAGTGATTGTTGACAAATTGCCACACACCAGGGCAATCGGAATGAGCTGGGTAAAATGCCGGAATTGTTGCATCTAATTGATAGGACGATTCCAGGGTGGTGTGGGCTGCTATTTTTAGGCTGGTGGGTGGACCAATAATAATGGGCCTCCCCAGGTTGAGAATACCAGCCCCCACATATTGGCTTTATCTTAGCTGGGCATCAAAATGAGGGAGGGGGACCGCATGTCCTTTTTTTTTAAATTATTTATTTAAACAATTTTAAAAAAACTATATGGGGTCCCTTGAATATTGATAGACAATCAAGATAATCTGTACAGCTAGGGGATGCAGCCTGTAGCCATCTGCTTTATCTGCACTGGGTATCACTAATGAGGAACTCTACGTAAGATTTTTAATTGTTTTTATTACTTTACACAACTATAGGGATGCAGAGGTTGTGTGTGATTCCAATCACGGACGCTGTCACAGAGGTTGGAGGCACAGTCTGACTGCAACCAATAACAGATACCGGGATTGATGGTGGGTGGGTGAAGCAGTTGACAGCTAATGATCGGACCTGGAAGCAGTGTGACAGCTGAGAGAAGGTCGTTAAGTATAACTGTCCTGCTTTCATTCTTTTTTCTTTTTCTTTTTTTTTATATTTCTATAATCTGGGTGTCCAAACCCAAACAGTAAACAGATGTCCTTGAGACGTTCATGTTCGGGGTCCATGCACAGACTCCAAACTTTACAGTTCGGGTTCCCTAATTCCTAGCTTTAACTGATTGGATGAAGTTATTTTATATTTTCATAGATCGGATATTTCTGAATACAGCAATACTAAATATGTTAATTTTAAATTTTAATTTTAATAAGGCCAAAAAGGGTAATTTAAACTTCAGGGGTTTTTTTAAAATGTTTTAATATTTAACTTTTTTTAACAGTATTTAATAGTCCCCTTGAGGGATGTTAAACTGCAATCATCTGATCGACTGGGCTATTCAGAACAGTGCAGCAACATTAGTGATAAGCGAGCACGGCTATGCTCGGGTGCTCAGTACTAGTAACAAGCAGGTCGGAAGCTCGGGCTGGCTCGACTCGAGTACTGAGTGTAATGGAAGTTAATGGGGAACTTGAGCATTTTTACTGAAGATCTTCAGGAAAACATCTCAAAATAACCCCAAAGAAGAGACAGAGTGGTAAGTGGTGAATCTCACAATGGCTAAATAATAGCAATCAATATATCACATACCATCGAAGTAGTAGTGGTATAATGCAAAAAAAGAAATACCATAATGTATGTAATAATAAAACACCTGATCTAGAAACTCAAGACATGATTAGGAACTGAGCATCATAATAGCCATGATTGAAAACACTCTAATCAGAAAACTATTTTTTTTCTTTACTACCAAAAGGGGGTTGACTTCTCACATATTTTAAAATATTTTATTATATTTTTTTTGGGACAACACTGACAATATGACACTTTGATACAATGTACAGTAGTTAGTGTATAGCTTGTATATTAGTGTAAATTTGGTGGTCCTCTAAATTATTCATCACAGAGCCATTAGGGTATATTTGCACACGATCTGTAGTTGCCAGTGTTTTGGACGCAGCGTGCTTTCTTTTCTAGAGACACTAGAGTCCTGGGCAGGAGAATGTACTGTCCGTGCACACGATCAGGGTTGCTGACATAGCATAAATCCGCTATGTTCTCCTGCTCAGAGCACTAGCGTCTCCGCAAGAATAAATTGACATTAAGCAGCTTGGAAATCTGCGCTGCATGTCAATTTACGTAGCGTCTAAAAGAAGCACAGTGGGCATGTGATTTCTATAAATCATCCACTCTGCTTGTATTGTACCACACATTGTTTTGGATGCAGCAAAACACGCTGCGTCCAAAACGCTGCTAACTCTGATCGTGGTCACTCACCCTTAATGTGAAAACCACTGGCAACAAATGTGAGTACAAGTGAAAATTTGTGCCCAGTTAGCCATTTTTCCTCCCTGGCTCATGTGACTCATTAGTGTTACAAAGTCTCAAATGTGAATGGAGGCAGGTATGTTAAATTTGGTGTTATCGCTCTCACACTCCTTCATACTGGTCACTGGAAGTTCACCATGGCACCACATGACAAAGAATTCTCTGAGGATCTCAAAAAAGAAATATTGTTCCACGTAATGATGGCTCAGGCTAGTGTTTCTCAGCTCCAGTGTTCAAGGCCCACTAACAGATCAGAGTTTCTGGATTTCTTTAGTATTGCACAGGTGATGGACTTATTCCTTGTGCAATATAGAGGAAATCCTGAAAACTCATCATTTGTGCAGTACTGTAACAATCCTAAAGACATGATCTGTTGGTGGGCCTTTCAGACTGGAGTTGAGAAACAATGGCCTAGGCTTTAAGAAGATTGCCAACAACCTGAACATGAGTTGCAGCACCATAGCCAAGACTATTCTGTAGTTTAACAAGACAGGTTACACTCAGAGCACGCCTCACCATGGTCGATAAAGTTGAGTTCACGTGCTCAGCATCATATCCAGAGGTTGTCTTTTTAAAATTAATTTATGAGTGCTGCCAGAGGTTAAAGGGGTGGGGTGGGCAACCAGTCAGTGCCCAGAACATATGTGGCACATTGTAGCAAATTGCTCTGCATGGCTGTTGTACCGGAAGGAAGACTCTTCTAAAGATGATGCACAAGATAGTCTGCAAACAGTTTGATGAAGGTAAGCAAACTAAGGTCATGGATACCTGAAACCATGTCCTGTGTTCTGATGAGACCAAAATAAACTTTCTTGGTGCAGATGGTGTCAAGCATGTGTGGCGGCATGTAGGTGAGGAGACAAGTGTGTCTTTCCTACAGTTAAGCATGGTGGCAAGAGTGTCATGGTTTGGGGCTGCAAAACTGCTGCCAGCTGTGAGAAGCCGCAGTTCAATGATGGAGTCATCGATGTCACCATGTACTATGACATAATGAAGCATGGAAAGTTTCCTTCCTTTCGTATTCGAACATGATAATGACAACAACCTCAAACACGCTTCCAAGAAGACTACTGCCTTGCTAAATAAACTAAGAGTAAAAGTGCTGGATTTTGCCAAGCATGTCTCCAAACCTAAACCCTTTAAAGCACCTGTGGGGCATCCTCAAACAGAAGGTGGGTGAGTGCAAGGTCTCTAATATCCTCCTGCTTCTTAATGTCATCATGGAGGAGTGGAAAATAATTCCAGTGCCAACCTGTGAAGCTCTAGATAATCTCATGCTCAAGAGTGTTAAGGTAGTGCTTAAAAATAATGGTGGCCAAACAAAATATTGTCACTTTGGGCACAATTTGATCATTTTCACTTAGGGGTGTACTCAATTTTGTTTCCAGCACTTTGGACATTATTGGCTGTGCGTTGAGTTATTTAGAGGGCACACCAAATTTAAACTGTTATACAAGCTGGACAAAAACTACTTAACATTTTCATATGTTCAGTGTTGTCCCATTAAAAAAAATGTGCAAAAATTTGCAATAAAACATAATCACCAAAAGTCTGATGTTCACATGCAGCACCATTGTTCATCTGTTGCCTTACAGTATATAGTACTAACCTGGATCCTGCTGAATGAAACCTTTGACATCATCTACCTCCCTGCATCACATAGAAGTCAGTGGGTGTAAAGTCAGGGATCTGAACATGGATTGCTGTAGCTGTTGTGCAAAAAGAAAATCAACAAGATTTTTCGTAAAGGTAAGGGTCAGAAGCATCGGAGCTCACATGCTGGTGCCTTTCTAGATGTAAGGGTACAAAATCAGCAGTCCCACCCAAGCCCGTGTGCCTGCACAGCTTAAAGTGGTTTTCTACTTTTGTTTAAACCCCTTGCCATATTTCATAGCTCTAAAAAACAATACCTTTTGTAATATACTTGTATTAGATGTCCAGCTTCTATGAGCGCATCTCAGTGGGGTTCACATAGTACTGGATTGTTATGCAGATTATTTTTCCTACTCTGATACTTCCTTTTCAAGCACATAAATCAGACCAAATGAAAGGAAGTAGTCACCTGGGCTCCTGATGGTGGCTGTGGACATTTTGGAAGAATGATAGCTGCCTGAGCATGAGTCCTAAAGATACAATTAATTTGTTTCACGCAAGCTGAGCTGACTGTTTCATTCAGCAGTAACAGCACTGGCTGACACCTTTGCTAGAGAAGTGCTGTGATCTGCATTTCAAAACCAAAGGGTTTAGGTGAACCAATCACTGACTTTGACAGCTGAAAAATACTGAAATTTGCATAACAAACAATGACAGGGCCCTACTGGCCATCTGGACTGGTGTCTAACCCTAAGTCAATCTGACACTTGGTATCTCCCAATACCTTCAGCAGTGCAGGCTGAAGCATGAAGTGGGCGTGCTAAGTGCTAGATCACAGACCACTGCAATGTATGATGGTACTTGTAGCAATAGAGCACAGTAAGCCTGGAGAGAAGAGGTGATCAATGTAAACATCAGCGCTGAAGCTGGCAAGTGATGCTATCTGCATGACAAAAGGTTTATATTACTATACTTAGATGATGGATGTGTTTAATGGCAGATAATAGCACAAAATATCAATAAAAATTATAATGAGTTAGGGTAGTGGATAACTTTTTATGGCATTTTACCCGGCTCTTCCCGATTGCCCTAGTGATTTAGCAAAGCTGACATCAGGCACAAGTGTTAGTAATGGATAGGCGTCTATCACACAACGCCATTATTAACTCGGTAAGTATAGTGTTGAAAAAGACACACACATACACATGCGCAGGAAAAAATTGTTTATCTGAATAAAGATTCACCCACATGACCTCTTTCATAAATCTATTTCTTCAAAATAAATGCTCAAAGTTCTAATGTAATGTCCCAATACGCTCATCAATTCCTATAGAGCATTGTATTTATAATAGCCAGACAAGGCAAAGCTGACAACTGATGGTTGCAGCCTGTAGTTGCCTGTTTTACCTGTGCTGGTTATCAAAAATAGGCGGGAACTCACGTCATTTTTTTTCTTAATGTTTATTGTCCACAACAGAAAACAATCATGTTCCGCATGCAATAAAGTTTGTTGATTGGCTGCATTGCAGCCATTATCAGATGTAGTGTGCAGCAAAAATTAAAGCCCATCCACCTTCCCGCGGAAGTGCTCTGTTTATGGCTAGATGCATATGGGCGGAGAGCCTAACTGCCAATCAGTGATTTCCACTGGCGTTCAGGTCAAGTCTGGATTCAGATCCAAATTTTATCTAAAGTCCGGCTGAACCTGCTAAACCGAATTTCAATGGGTTAACTTATTTCTAATAACAAGTGCTTCTCAATAAATTAGAATATCATCAAAAAGTTAATTCATTTCAGTAATGTAATACTGTAACACCCTGGGGTCAAGGGG
This sequence comes from Anomaloglossus baeobatrachus, assembly GCF_048569485.1. Classification (NCBI taxonomy): domain Eukaryota; kingdom Metazoa; phylum Chordata; class Amphibia; order Anura; family Aromobatidae; genus Anomaloglossus; species Anomaloglossus baeobatrachus. The sequence goes on along the minus strand of NC_134353.1, from coordinate 228,825,115 downwards.
TTTTCACCCGACTCTTCGCCGGTTTTGTGACCCCAAGGCATAAAGGAGGGAGGGAAGGCGGTGGACGGGAGGAAGGATGGAGGATGGGGGTGGTAGTGAGGAAAGTCTTTTTAGATTGTGATGCCACCTGTGGTCTGGGCCAGAGATGGGCCGCCGCTGCAGGTGCTGCTCTCTGGGGCTGATGGTGAAGGTCGCAGCCGGGATGGTGTTGCTCCCCACAGGTGGGGCGGGGTTACCCCGGGGAGGATGATGGAGGACGAACAGGGGTGGTGGTAGTCCCTGTTGGCACTGCAGCACTGGGCGTCGCTGCCTGCAAAGGAGAGGCAGAGACAGGGGCTGCGGTTCCATGTCTTTTGCTCACAAGTAGTTCAGGCGCTTCCCCCAGAGTACCGGTCTCCGCCATGATGGGCTCCAGCCGATCCCGAATCCGTGGAAGGTCAGATCTGGTGTGTGTCAGACTATGGGCTCTTCCTCCTTTGATGCGCTAAGTATTGGATCCCCATTGCGGGAAGCACTTGGTGTCAGTAAAATGTCCCATCCTGTGCGGTTCCGCTGTGGGGCTCGTCGAAGACCTCAGACCAGGATCCTATATGCTTTTTGGCTCCAGAAATGGTGGGACAGGTCCGGTGACTTTTCTAGCCGTTCCCACGACCCTTGCAGAGTTGGTATACAACGTGAAGTATGCCTGCCCAAGGGTTCTGTACCCCAACAGCATCGGTCCTGTGGAAGCAGCCGCCTGCTTCTCCCCAGCGACCGTGTTGAAAATGCCTTGGCCCACAGAGCTGCCTCGCGGCACGTCCGCTCTGCTTGGCATCTGTAGCTGTTCTCTCCTGTAAGTTGTAGTTATGTTGTGTGTTCCAAGCTGTTGCCCCCAGCCGCTGCCACCGGCTGGTTCACTACTCTCACTATGTCAACCTGCTTTTCCCATTGTGTGCTCCTGACTCCCCCTGGTGGTTGCTTCTCCCTGACCCTGAGTCCTAATTCCAGTGGATCGGGAAGCCCCTGGTGCGGTGGTGTCCTGTAAACCCATCCACTGTGGTGACACCCTTCGGTGATCCGACCCTGGCCCAGTCCCCATTGGGGAGGGAAATCCACTGTAACTGTGTGTATGTTGGTGGAACCGGTACCAACATTCCATGGACCCAGGATAAGTACTACACCCTAAAGGGGGTGCAGTACCCTGTGGTGCCTGAAGCCTTAGGGGCACCACAATCCAAAAAGGGAAACACATATATTATATAGAATCATTACAAACAGAGTGATCTATTTCAAGTGTTTATTTCTGTTAATGTTGATGATTATGGCTTACAGCCAATAAAGACCCAAAAGTCATTATCTCAGAAAATTAGAATAATTACCACAAAACACCTGCAAAGGCTTCCATTTAAAATGGTCCCTTAAGCCCGCTTCACACACTACAATATATCTTACAATGTGTCGGCGGGGTCACGTAAGTGACGCACATCCGGCATCGTAAGGTACATTGTAGTGTGTAACTGCTACGTGCAATTGCGAATGAACGGTAAAACGTACATCGCATACACGTCGTTCATTCCTCATAAATTGAACGTCCGGTTGTTCATCGTACCTGGGGTAGCACACATCGCTGTGTGTGACGCCCCGGGAACGATGAACATAGCTTACCTGCGTCCTGCGGCTCCCAGCCGGCTATGCGGAAGGAAGAAGGTGGGCGGGATGTTTACGTCCTGCTCATCTCCGCCCCTCTGCTTCTATTGGCCGGTTGCCTCGTGACATCGATGTGATGCCAAGCGTCCCTCCCACTCCAGGAAGTGGACGTTTGCCGCCCACATCGAGGTCGTATGGACGGGTAAGTACGTGTGACTGGGGTTAATCGTTTGTGCGGCACATTCAATAAAATTGAACGTGCCGCACATACGATGGGGGCGGTTACGATCGCATACGATATCGTATGCGAAATCGTAACATGTAAAGCAGGTTTTAGTTTTTTTAGTAGGCTGAAATAAATTAACTTTTTGATGATATTCTAATTTATTGAGATGCACTTGTATATCTGTTTAGCTGTGTTGCCGTGGATGATTGCATTCTATCGTTCTGGCAGGCGAATTACACTTCTTTAGTAGTGGGGCTGAAATCTGTTGTATTTAAAAACTTAGCTATTAGTTTCCACTCTCCACAACTTGTTTCTTCGTAACTGACAGCATCAGAAGTTGCTTAGCTATTGGAGGATTTAATGCTTCTTTTTGTTGTTTTTTTATATATACAATCACCCCGAAACACCGTGTCTGCAAATTCTGATCTGGCAAATAAATCCTAAGTCTTATGAAAAGGCTTGTTTAAATAGCCACATTTGAATTTTAGGATTGCTACTTCAATTGGTGGCGGTAGAGTTTGTCTCCTTCCTCACTGGAGGGACAATTTGAATTATTCCCAGAGGGGCATTGCAGCTATAAGTTCCCTTACTGACAGCCAGTCTGGTTTGTCAGGTCTCTATAAGGAGAATAGTCTTCCACGTAGTCCCCACATAGCTTTTCATAAGCCAGATCAGAAACCCACACTTTGCACTGATGAGGGGCAATCACCCCGAAACACCGTGTCTGCAAATTGGGATTCTGATCTAGCAAATAAATCCTAAGTCTTATGAAAAAGCTTGTTTAAAAAGCTACATTTGACTTTTAGCATTGCTAATTCTAATAGGTGGCGCTAGAGTTTGTCTCCTTCCTCACTGGATTTTGCATATATATTATATATTAGAACCACAAGAATGAGGATCCGTGACATGGAATGTGGGCTACCGTATTGTGGCAATAATACCAACCAATGCCTCATATATTTATTTATTCTTTTGCACAGAACATTTTATACAGGATGCAGCCAGGTCTCTTTTTGTTAGGTCTTGCATACTATAATCACTGTCCCTGTATGATGCACATATGTAGTACTGGCGCAGCCCGCTGGCATCTAATAGGATGGGCATAACTAATTGGCTGTTTACCAGATACTGTGAGCCTGCATGGGTGAACGGTGCCTTATGCAAGCCACAAATGTACGATTTTACCATCAAGCAATTGCTCACCACCATCATTGGAAACGATAGAGTGATTTGCTCTTCTTGCACCTGTGATGCCTCCATTTATTGGTCTTGCTGCATCCTGGTAGTGCATTAGTGTTTTTTGGCCTGGGCAGTTTACATCTGCTGCCATTTTCCTGTGAGTAATGACAGCATCAGAAGTGCTAACCGAGATTTTTCCTTTGGGTCCCAAGAGTTTCAAACTAAACCTTTGCTAATGTCCATGATATTTGGATTAATATAACCACCAACATCACTATTCTCGAGTGAGTGATTATTTGGTTATGTAATTTATAAATTAAATTGGTTTTCACTTCCTTTTGATTTATTTTTTGCTTTCATTTTGTTCATGGGACACTACAGTGTTGCCTGGGGCATCAGCCATTGTAAGGCTCGGTACTATGCTATAATGAGTTAGATTAAGGCAGCTGTTTCAGACAGCAGTTTGAAATAGAGGGCAGCCACCATAGGGAATAGGCCTAACAATGTTAATGTTGATGCTGCTGCTACAGTTTAGCATAGGGTTGGTATGGTTCCTCATAATTGAAATTACAGCATTATTATTTTTCCAGAACTTTAGTTATATTTAAACATTTATGATACCACAGCGCCTGTAACCGCAAGGTAAATTGTCCCCTGGCCGTACTGATCTTGTAATTAATGCAATTCATAATCTGTAATAATAGAGCATGGCACATAAAAATAGTATTATATGGCACACCATGGCGAAAACAGTGCAAAAGTTTATCTATAAAAGAGAATTTTATTGGTAAATAAATAAAGATCTGTTAACACTTATTTTTTGTTTTCTGTCATATATGCACATCTACTTCTGATTGAAGGCTGCACTAAATAGCTATAGTCTCAGATTTCGCCCTAAGCTATTTCATAACCAGGAACCCCATTTTCCTTTATTAGAAGTTTCTCGCTGTCACAATTTCCACGCAGTTCTCAGGGGAATGTCTGTCAAGGTAGAGTTAAATCTGAGATTGGTCAGCAACCTCCACAAATAGAGAAGGCATAGCCAAAGTGCATGGTTAGTTTGACCACTTTCTCATTTAGTGGGTAGATTAATCAACACTGCAACCTCAACCCTGTCTCTGTTACCGAAGTGAATTATTTCATAAAAACAACTTAATCCAAATTGCAAGTATAATTATTGTATGTTGGAACTGGTATTTCTGCCCGACGTATGGCTGTCTGAAAAAAAAGTATGAAAAATATGACTTCAGTTGTAATAGTCTAAAAATGCATGTCCAAATCAAAAAACCACAAATTGATATTTTCAACAATTCTTCCCTCTCCAATATATTTTTCTGATCATCATTCTCAAGACTTATGATAAGAAGCCAAACCAGACACTTTAAGATTCCTAACCCTGAACTAGAGTTCCAATCATTTTCCTGTCTGAAGAGGCTATTTGCGTACTCAAATTCCCAAAAGAGCATTGTATGGCTTATTCAGTAAGTCTCCTTACACTGACTTGGCACTCTGCACAAGGAGAAATGTTCTCCCTTAGAGCCACTGTCAGAGACGCAGTAACACTTCCTGCTTTGAACTGATGATGCGCAAACAACCCAAAAATATATCTGAAAATGCAGTGTCTGGTTTGGCATCTTATCCTAAGTGATGTTACAAGGCTCATTAAGGGGTCGACATTGACTGTAAAGTTGCCCCCCTAATAGGTGGAATTAGAATTTGAATCCTCTTCCTTTCTGAAGAGGCTATTTCCATATTTAACTTGCATGGCCTACATGACAACTTATGACACTCTCCTCATTCCCCTTTTGACTTTTAATCATAGTAGGGTCATCTTTAATGGTGGTCTTGAACAAAATAAATTACTTATCTTCTGTATTTCCACTGGTGTGTGTGGGACCCTCTATTAATATTGTAAACCTGATCATACAGATGCAAAAGCTCATTCATTTGAAAGCTATCTCTCTCAGTCTACCCCATGCACAAGAGCACTCAGCTCAGCCAAGCATTCATATATTTTCAATTGGGAGACTGGAGAAATCTGCTGCCAGACAGCTCTGGTGTCTGCCTATCTTGAAGAGAATGAAAGACTAGTATTTGAATTCAAACTTGCTGACCTTATTATCAGTGACATCTGATGGGGAAAAAGTTGTAAGGACCCGATACACATTAGACTGTTAGCCAATCTCACCCATACTGGTGTACTAAATTTAATCTTAAGATTACAGAAGCCTTTTGGAGCACCTTTAACTTGTCTGGGGCTGTTGTTTTTATTTAATAAAAGAGTAGAAGGTCCAAAAATAGTGATTTATTTACAAAAGTGCACAGAACACTCCCCAATGTCCCCTGAAAGGCTCCAGCAGAAGTTGGACCCAAAACTTAAGGGTTGTGAGATCCTTACATGGAGAGTAGGAGGCCACAACCCTCCAAGGCCCCTCCCACAGTGAATATAGAGAAGATAACCCTGGCACACTACAACTCCCAGAAAAAGGCAAGATACAGTAATTAAGTTTGCAAATTTTCTTTATTTATATATCAGGTTATCTTTAGAGTTGAGCGCGGTTCGTGGTTCGTGGTTCTCCAGTTCGCGGCTCGAGTGATTTTGGGGCATGTTCTAGATCGAACTAGAACTCGAGCTTTTTGCAAAAGCTCGATAGTTCTAGAAACGTTCGAGAACGGTTCTAGCAGCCAAAAAACAGCTAAATCCTAGCTTGGTTTCTGCTGTAATAGTGTAAGTCACTCTGTGAATCAAACTATTATCACATTTCAGTGTATAGTGTGCGTGAACAGCGCCTTCAGATCACTGCTGTTTCTATAATGGCGATCGCCATTTTTTTTTTTTTTTTCTTGTCTTCCTTCCCTAAGCGCGCGCGTCTTGTGGGGCGGGCCAGCATGTCAGCCAATCACAGACACACACACACCTAAGTGGACTTTGAGCCAGAGAAGCAACGGCATGTGTGATAGGATCTGCATGTCACATGTCCCTGCATTATAAAACCGGACATTTTCTTCACGAACGCCATTATCTGCCTTCTGCGTCTTTGGTGTCAGACATCAGTGTCGCAGCTCCGTCCTCCTGAGTCCTATAGCCGATACAGCTGTATGCGCTGCATACACAGCGTTAGACAGCTTAGGGAGAGCACATTCTAGCAGTCCTTTTAAGGGCTCAAAGCGGCAGGGTCAGAGAGCCATAAGTGACAGGTCCTGCAAACAGCAACAGCGTCTGTGTAGCCCAGGTCAGGGATTTCCTCCCTGCATTTCACCATTAGGAGGGAATAGAAAGGCAGGCTTCCATTCCTCTACCCAGAGCACCACAATCCTGCCACTGTACCCTCTTGTCCTCTGCACACTCCAACTCATTCTAAGTAAGCCATTATACTAGCAAACACTCAGTGTACCTAGTGGCATCCTAAACGTGGCTATTGGACTTTGCTATAGTCCCACTAGTGCAAAGACATTAGCAGAGCACATCTGCCTGCATTGCACACTCCAAGTTTTTTAAACTAAGCAATTTTACTAGCAAACACTCAGTGTACCTAGTGGCATCCTATACGTGGCTATTGGACTTTGCTATAGTCCCACTAGTGCAAAGACATTTGCAGAGCACGTCTGCCTGCATTGCACACTACAACTTTTTTAAACTAAGCAATTTTACTAGCAAACACTCAGTGTACCTAGTGGCATCCTATACGTGGCTATTGGACTTTGCTATAGTCCCACTAGTGCAAAGACATTTGCAGAGCACGTCTGCCTGCATTGCACACTACAACTTTTTTAAACTAAGCAATTTTACTAGCAAACACTCAGTGTACCTAGTGGCATCCTATACGTGGCTATTGGACTTTGCTATAGTCCCACTAGTGCCAAGACATTTGCAGAGCGCATCTGCCTGCGTTGCACACTCCAACTAATTATAACGAAGCCATTATACTAGCAAACACTCAGTGTACCTAGTGGCATCCTATACGTGGCTATTGGACTTTGCTATAGTCCCACTAGTGCAAAGACATTAGCAGAGCACATCTGCCTGCATTGCACACTCCAAGTTTTTTAAACTAAGCAATTTTACTAGCAAACACTCAGTGTACCTAGTGGCATCCTATACGTGGCTATTGGACTTTGCTATAGTCCCACTAGTGCAAAGACATTTGCAGAGCACGTCTGCCTGCATTGCACACTACAACTTTTTTAAACTAATCAATTTTACTAGCAAACACTCAGTGTACCTAGTGGCATCCTAAATGTGGCTATTGGACTTTGCTATAGTCCCACTAGTGCAAAGACATTAGCAGAGCACATCTGCCTGCATTGCACACTCCAAGTTTTTTAAACTAAGCAATTTTACTAGCAAACACTCAGTGTACCTAGTGGCATCCTATACGTGGCTATTGGACTTTGCTATAGTCCCACTAGTGCAAAGACATTTGCAGAGCACGTCTGCCTGCATTGCACACTACAACTTTTTTAAACTAAGCAATTTTACTAGCAAACACTCAGTGTACCTAGTGGCATCCTATACGTGGCTATTGGACTTTGCTATAGTCCCACTAGTGCAAAGACATTTCCAGAGCACGTCTGCCTGCATTGCACACTACAACTTTTTTAAACTAAGCAATTTTACTAGCAAACACTCAGTGTACCTAGTGGCATCCTATACGTGGCTATTGGACTTTGCTATAGTCCCACTAGTGCCAAGACATTTGCAGAGCGCATCTGCCTGCGTTGCACACTCCAACTAATTATAACGAAGCCATTATACTAGCAAACACTCAGTGTACCTAGTGGCATCCTATACGTGGCTATTGGACTTTTGTCAATTCACAGTATTGGAACGTTATTTGCATGACATCTGCTTGCATTGCACACTCTAACTTTTTTAAACTCAGCCATTATACTAGCAAACACTCACTGTACCTAGTTGTATCCTAAACGTGGCTATTGTACTTTTGTCAATTCACAGTATTGGAACGTTATTTGCAGGACATCTGCCTGCCTTGCACACTCAAACTTTTTTAAACTCAGCCATTATACTAGCAAACACTCACTGTACCTAGTTGTATCCTAAACGTGGCTATTGTACTTTTGTCAATTCACAGTATTGGAACGTTATTTGCAGCACGTCTGCCTGCATTGCACACTCAAACTTTTTTAAACTCTGCCATTATACTAGCAAACACTCACTGTACCTAGTTGTATCCTAAACGTGGCTATTGTACTTTTGTCAATTCACAGTATTGGAACGTTATTTGCAGCACGTCTGCCTGCATTGCACACTCAAACTTTTTTAAACTCTGCCATTATACTAGCAAACACTCACTGTACCTAGTTGTATCCTAAACGTGGCTATTGTACTTTTGTCAATTCACAGTATTGGAACGTTATTTGCATGACATCTGCCTGCATTGCACACTCAAACTTTTTTAAACTCAGCCATTATACTAGCAAACACTCACTGTACCTAGTTGTATCCTAAACGTGGCTATTGTACTTTTGTCAATTCACAGTATTGGAACGTTATTTGCAGGACGTCTGCCTGCATTGCACACTCAAACTTTTTTAAACTCAGCCATTATACTAGCAAACACTCACTGTACCTAGTTGTATCCTAAACGTGGCTATTGTACTTTTGTCAATTCACAGTATTGGAACGTTATTTGCAGGACATCTGCCTGCATTGCACACTCAAACTTTTTTAAACTCAGCCATTATACTAGCAAACACTCACTGTACCTAGTTGTATCCTAAACGTGGCTATTGTACTTTTGTCAATTCACAGTATTGGAACGTTATTTGCAGCACGTCTGCCTGCATTGCACACTCAAACTTTTTTAAACTCAGCCATTATACTAGCAAACACTCACTGTACCTAGTTGTATCCTAAACGTGGCTATTGTACTTTTGTCAATTCACAGTATTGGAACGTTATTTGCAGGACATCTGCCTGCCTTGCACACTCAAACTTTTTTAAACTCAGCCATTATACTAGCAAACACTCACTGTACCTAGTTGTATCCTAAACGTGGCTATTGTACTTTTGTCAATTCACAGTATTGGAACGTTATTTGCAGGACATCTGCCTGCCTTGCACACTCAAACTTTTTTAAACTCAGCCATTATACTAGCAAACACTCACTGTACCTAGTTGTATCCTAAACGTGGCTATTGTACTTTTGTCAATTCACAGTATTGGAACGTTATTTGCAGCACGTCTGCCTGCATTGCACACTCAAACTTTTTTAAACTCAGCCATTATACTAGCAAACACTCACTGTACCTAGTTGTATCGTAAACGTGGCTATTGTACTTTTGTCAATTCACAGTATTGGAACGTTATTTGCAGGACATCTGCCTGCCTTGCACACTCAAACTTTTTTAAACTCAGCCATTATACTAGCAAACACTCACTGTACCTAGTTGTATCCTAAACGTGGCTATTGTACTTTTGTCAATTCACAGTATTGGAACGTTATTTGCAGGACGTCTGCCTGCATTGCACACTCAAACTTTTTTAAACTCAGCCATTATACTAGCAAACACTCACTGTACCTAGTTGTATCCTAAACGTGGCTATTGTACTTTTGTCAATTCACAGTATTGGAACGTTATTTGCAGGACATCTGCCTGCCTTGCACACTCAAACTTTTTTAAACTCAGCCATTATACTAGCAAACACTCACTGTACCTAGTTGTATCCTAAACGTGGCTATTGTACTTTTGTCAATTCACAGTATTGGAACGTTATTTGCAGGACGTCTGCCTGCATTGCACACTCAAACTTTTTTAAACTCAGCCATTATACTAGCAAACACTCACTGTACCTAGTTGTATCCTAAACGTGGCTATTGTACTTTTGTCAATTCACAGTATTGGAACGTTATTTGCAGGACATCTGCCTGCCTTGCACACTCAAACTTTTTTAAACTCAGCCATTATACTAGCAAACACTCACTGTACCTAGTTGTATCCTAAACGTGGCTATTGTACTTTTGTCAATTCACAGTATTGGAACGTTATTTGCAGCACGTCTGCCTGCATTGCACACTCAAACTTTTTTAAACTCAGCCATTATACTAGCAAACACTCACTGTACCTAGTTGTATCCTAAACGTGGCTATTGTACTTTTGTCAATTCACAGTATTGGAACGTTATTTGCAGCACGTCTGCCTGCATTGCACACTCAAACTTTTTTAAACTCAGCCATTATACTAGCAAACACTCACTGTACCTAGTTGTATCCTAAACGTGGCTATTGTACTTTTGTCAATTCACAGTATTGGAACGTTATTTGCAGGACGTCTGCCTGCATTGCACACTCAAACTTTTTTAAACTCAGCCATTATACTAGCAAACACTCACTGTACCTAGTTGTATCCTAAACGTGGCTATTGTACTTTTGTCAATTCACAGTATTGGAACGTTATTAGCAGCACGTCTGCCTGCATTGCACACTCAAACTTTTTTAAACTCAGCCATTATACTAGCAAACACTCACTGTACCTAGTTGTATCCTAAACGTGGCTATTGTACTTTTGTCAATTCACAGTATTGGAACGTTATTTGCAGGACATCTGCCTGCCTTGCACACTCAAACTTTTTTAAACTCAGCCATTATACTAGCAAACACTCACTGTACCTAGTTGTATCCTAAACGTGGCTATTGTACTTTTGTCAATTCACAGTATTGGAACGTTATTTGCAGCACGTCTGCCTGCATTGCACACTCAAACTTTTTTAAACTCAGCCATTATACTAGCAAACACTCACTGTACCTAGTTGTATCCTAAACGTGGCTATTGTACTTTTGTCAATTCACAGTATTGGAACGTTATTTGCAGCACGTCTGCCTGCATTGCACACTCAAACTTTTTTAAACTCAGCCATTATACTAGCAAACACTCACTGTACCTAGTTGTATCCTAAACGTGGCTATTGTACTTTTGTCAATTCACAGTATTGGAACGTTATTTGCAGGACGTCTGCCTGCATTGCACACTCAAACTTTTTTAAACTCAGCCATTATACTAGCAAACACTCACTGTACCTAGTTGTATCCTAAACGTGGCTATTGTACTTTTGTCAATTCACAGTATTGGAACGTTATTTGCAGCACGTCTGCCTGCATTGCACACTCAAACTTTTTTAAACTCAGCCATTATACTAGCAAACACTCACTGTACCTAGTTGTATCCTAAACGTGGCTATTGTACTTTTGTCAATTCACAGTATTGGAACGTTATTTGCAGGACGTCTGCCTGCATTGCACACTCAAACTTTTTTAAACTCAGCCATTATACTAGCAAACACTCACTGTACCTAGTTGTATCCTAAACGTGGCTATTGTACTTTTGTCAATTCACAGTATTGGAACGTTATTTGCAGCACGTCTGCCTGCATTGCACACTCAAACTTTTTTAAACTCAGCCATTATACTAGCAAACACTCACTGTACCTAGTTGTATCCTAAACGTGGCTATTGTACTTTTGTCAATTCACAGTATTGGAACGTTATTTGCAGGACATCTGCCTGCCTTGCACACTCAAACTTTTTTAAACTCAGCCATTATACTAGCAAACACTCACTGTACCTAGTTGTATCCTAAACGTGGCTATTGTACTTTTGTCAATTCACAGTATTGGAACGTTATTTGCAGGACGTCTGCCTGCATTGCACACTCAAACTTTTTTAAACTCAGCCATTATACTAGCAAACACTCACTGTACCTAGTTGTATCCTAAACGTGGCTATTGTACTTTTGTCAATTCACAGTATTGGAATGTTATTTGCAGGACGTCTGCCTGCATTGCACACTCAAACTTTTTTAAACTCAGCCATTATACTAGCAAACACTCACTGTACCTAGTTGTATCCTAAACGTGGCTATTGTACTTTTGTCAATTCACAGTATTGGAACGTTATTTGCAGGACATCTGCCTGCCTTGCACACTCAAACTTTTTTAAACTCAGCCATTATACTAGCAAACACTCACTGTACCTAGTTGTATCCTAAACGTGGCTATTGTACTTTTGTCAATTCACAGTATTGGAACGTTATTTGCAGGACATCTGCCTGCCTTGCACACTCAAACTTTTTTAAACTCAGCCATTATACTAGCAAACACTCACTGTACCTAGTTGTATCCTAAACGTGGCTATTGTACTTTTGTCAATTCACAGTATTGGAACGTTATTTGCAGCACGTCTGCCTGCATTGCACACTCAAACTTTTTTAAACTCAGCCATTATACTAGCAAACACTCACTGTACCTAGTTGTATCCTAAACGTGGCTATTGTACTTTTGTCAATTCACAGTATTGGAACGTTATTTGCAGCACGTCTGCCTGCATTGCACACTCAAACTTTTTTAAACTCAGCCATTATACTAGCAAACACTCACTGTACCTAGTTGTATCCTAAACGTGGCTATTGTACTTTTGTCAATTCACACTACTGCAAATCTATGTGCAGCACCTCTGCATGACAACCTCGTGCTCTGTTTTTAATAAGCTATAATGATAGCACAAAATACTGCCATTTTGTGGCATCATAGAACTGGCTGTTGTATTCCATTAGTGCCCCACTGGTGACAAGCTATTTCTAGCACCTCTACATCACACCCTCATGCACATTTTGCTACGCTAATGTTATAGCAAACTCATGGAATTCATTGCTGCATTTCATAATTCGGAGGGATAGAAAGTCAGGCTTCCTTTAGCTTTTCCTTCTGTTCATAGACAGCATCTCCAAGACAAATTTCCCCTCCACGTCTAAGTGTGGAGAGGCAGCTAGTGCGCATGCGTGTGCCGATGTACCCCAGCTGCAGCATAATTACAGTGTTTCGCCTAGTGAGTATGCTCAGCCTGACTGTGCCATTCCTGACGCTAAGTTTTCATTTCGGGATACAGCGCATGCTCCCACACTAAGTGTGAAAAGCCTCTTTGCACAGGTGCTTGCATTCTGTGCCGGGTATAAGTCCTGTTTTGGGCATAGACACCATGCTAAAGCTGATAGTCTTTTTTCAGAGACTGTATTTCATGCTACTGAGCATGCTCAGGCACTTCCTGCATCAGAGACTAGGTCCGGTAATGAACTCTTTGGCCCTGGCCCTGATGTGGGGGTCCCATATAGACCACAGGGCATCAGGTGTCCTCCCAAATGGCTTGCAGAGGCCCACACCTATGACTTGTCACCGCATTATTGATGCTCAGACGATGACTGGTGAGGTGTTTGGGTCATGGCAGCCATGAGGTCATCATTGAAGTTGCGTTTCCAAATAGGACGCTAGTTATGCCACTCATGACGTGTCACTCTACTTTTGTCTCCAGGAGGTGCATTGTGGTTCACCCTGGTTTGGGGCGGACCCAGGTTATAAAAGGGGCTGGAGCCAACAAGGAGGTGCGCAGTCTTCTATTATGCTCCGAAAGAGCACACCTCCATGTGTTGAACCCATTGCGGCTTTAGGCCAGAGGTAGGCAGGGATCGGGTGGTGGATGCAGGCCACCACCACAGTTGGTAACGCAGAACGGTTAAGACCAGCTCCTGTCCTAACAGTCCTGCTTGTGCAGCCCAGTGGCATTAACAGGCCTGCTGCTGCTGATGCGCCTGCTGTCCACAGGTGTGGCCCCTACGCACACGGTCAGCGTACTCAATGGCCCCTGTGTTGTTAACAGGGAGTTCCTGGGCTGGGTGGGCATGTGGACCCTGTGACGCTAACAGGGCTCACAGTCTCCAGATCCGAATGGCGTCTAACTCGGTTCAGGCTACTATTAGTTTCATAGCCACACAGCTCTGTATCCTCCACCAAACCTTCAAGTTGCCAACCTCTCCTTTTCCAACTGGGAGCACGGTGGACACTGACTGCTGATGGGGATATATACCTTTCTCTTTCTTTTCTTATTAATTTTCGTTATATAGCGGTCACAGATTATATACCACTTTATCCAAATCTGCCAGTCCCACTGTAACAGATGTTGTTTCTTCAGCAAATGTTACAGTTGCTTAACCACCAAATCCACGGACCAAAACTTTTTTCCCCTTTCCAACACACCTGTTCCCCTTTCCAACAGCATCTGTCCTTTTTCAACTCATTTTGGGATATGACCAAAAGTGCAACTGTGCAGGGACACCGTACTCAACGCCATCTCAGCACAGCAGCCATCCCTCGGTCCCTCCGATGTGGACAAGTAAAAGACCATTTCCTCCTATCCATGACAAAGCGTTGAGATTCACTCTGTGCAGCACTGGTGTTTAGTGGACAAGTAGATCTAAGATTGCGTACCACATTCTGCAGATACTCCTGTATACGTGCGTCTATTTCTATGGCAGGAATTAGTTCGCCAAATTTTGTCTTGTACCGGGGATCTAACAGTGTGGCAACCCAGTATTCAGGATTAGTTCAAATTCATACAATCCGAGGGTCATGTAGGTAGTGCAGCAAGAAGGCAATCATGTGTCTTGTGCATCCAGGAGGACCAAGTCCTTGGTGTGTTGGTGGCAGAGAGGTGAGAATCGTGCATCCTTCCTCTGCCCTCTCCCCCCAACCTCGCACAACCGAAATGTGAGCAAGCTCTCACTCATCTGCTGAGTCTTCCATGCCCATCGCCAGTTCGTCCTCCATTTCTTCATGGGCTCCTGCACTTTCATCAACACTTTTTGCTGATACTATGCGCCCTTGTTAATCCCTCTCCCTCACCATGACTGCCGCATAGGTGCCGCTGACCATCTGGACCTCGTAGATCTTGTTATCCCTTCCGCATATGACTCCTCCTGTACTTCCTCCCCTTCCTCTTGTCCCAACACCTGACTCCGAATAATAATTACAGTGTGCTCCATCATGTAGATGACCAGAATTGTCATGCTGAGAATGACATTGCCAGTGCTAAACATCTTCGTCGACATTTCAAAACTGTGTAGCAGGGTGCATAGGTCCTTGATCTGACACCACTCCAGCAGCGTGATCTGCACCACCTCTGGATCAAGTTATCCCAGGCTATATGTCTTACCGTATTTCAGCAGGGCTCTGCGGTGCTGCCACACACGCTGCAACATGTGCAGATTCCAATTCCTGCGTGTCGAAACATCGCATTTACGGCGTTTAACTGCCAGACCCTAAGACTTCCGGAGTGATGAAAGTTGTTGAGCTGCTGTGTGCGCACGATGGAAGTGAGCACATAGCGAGCGTGCCCACTGCACAAGGCCATGTAGGCCGTGATGGTGTTTTAAAAATTGCTGGCGAATTCGGTTCAACACGTGAGCCCTAAAAGGCACGTGTGTCACATTGCCCTGAGGATGGCCCGCAGCCAGGTTTGCATCATTGCCGCACACGGCTGTTAAGTCACCAACGGAGTCCGCTCCGTCAATTTGTACTCCGGTCGCCAGGTGACAACGTGTTCCTTTCATGAATAGTGCTGATGATGGGAGAGTAGTCGATGCCAGCGGCGCAGGTGGACGCAGGTTATGCTCACCCACTGGGCTGCATTACCTTGACAGATGCAGAATCTCTGGCTGAATGTAGCTGGTGGGTATCTCACAGATGAAATACCATCATTCAGCTACAACCAATGGGAAGACACCACACCCTTTTTTATGCCCATCCTGTCTGCAGACCACTGCCAGACATAGCTATGAACCTCTGGTTAATTTTACCCCCAGTTCAGTTTTATGATTTTGTGTGCTTGTTACCTGACTACTTTTCCTGCTTGCTGTTTATGTACCTTGTTGGCCGATACGCATTTCACCTCTGCTTGTTTTCTGATTCTTTCCTGGCCGTCCCATTCTGTTCCTGTTCCTCAATTAATGTTTTGACCCTGCCTGACTACTATTCTCTGTAATAGCGGTGTGACTCACATTTCCCATACATTTCAAAGTAAAACTTTGACCGCCTGATGGCATTGAGCTCTGCTGCCAGCATAGTAAGGAGGTGTGTGGTAGTCCTTGTGCGCAGTTGCAAGGAAGGGTGGCCTGACCACACAGGGTTTGCGCCAAGTTAGAGGACCCACACGAGGTTGAAGAGGCAGAAGCAGTGTATTAACTTCTACATACAGAACAAGGATTGAAACAACTCGTGGGGACGGCAAGACTTGTACAGCAGACCCTTCTCCATCTCTCACCATAGTTTGCCAGTGCCCAGTCAGTGACATGTAATGACCCTGTCTATGCTTACTGGTCCAAGTATCTGTGTTGAAATGCACCCTGTCGCACACAGATTTTCTCAAGGAAGTGGTGATGTTGTGTGCGACATGCTGGTGTAGCGCGGGCATGCTTTTCTTGGAGAAGCAGTGGTGATTGGGCATCTGGTACTGGGGCACAGCGACAGACATAAGGTCTGTAAAATCCTGTGTGTCCACTACGCGTAAAGGCAGCATTTCGGTAGCCAACAGCTTACAGAGGGATAGAGTCAACCACTTAGCTTTGTCATGGGTCGCAGTAAGTGGCCTTTTATTTGACCACATCTGAGGGACAGAGATCTGGCTGCTGTCTGTAGACGGTGTTGAGTAGGGTGTCCCTGGAAAAATGCAGGTTTGTGAGAAAAGTGCAGGCGGAGACATGATGTTGCCTTCATCTTGCCTTCAGATCTGTTCATCTTGTATCATTTTTAAAAAACACAGCAAGCAAGGGTTACTCCAAGCGGAGTCTACCTTTTTTCCCCAAATTGGGCACACAGACACCCCATCAGTGGCAGGACTTGTGCCCTAGTTGCAAACAGGATGTTTTGATTTGCATCAAGCACATTCCAAATCCACAAGCATTTACTCTCCCCAGGATGACACAGGGGTAGTAAATTCCTTCTGGATCCATGACTTGTTCATTTTGATGAACGTCAGTCTGTCCACATTGTCACTGGACAGACGCGTGCGCTTATCTGTCAGCACACACCCAGCAGCACTGAAGACACGTTCAGAGACAACGCTGGCAGCTGGACACGACAAAATCTTCAAGGCGTAACTGGAGAGCTCTTGACATTTTTCTAGATTTGAAGCACAAAAGGAGCAAGGCTCCATTTGCAAAGTCATTGCATCGATGTTCATTTGGAGATACTCCTGTATCATCCTCTCCATCCGTTGACTATGTGACACACTTGATGTCTCTGGTGGCCTTGCAAAGGAGGGTCTAAAAAAATTATGAAAAGATTCCATAAAATTGCTGTTACCAGCACCAGATACGGTCCTACTGGTACGGGTAGACTGTTGAAGATGACGAGGCCGTCCCATGTTTGTCAAGTTACAACTGGGAGAATCACTCCCTTCACCTGCACGGTTGTTTGGTGGAAAAGCCGAGCTAAGATCGAGTAACAGCTTCTGCTGATACTCCTGCATACGTGCGTCCCTTTCTATGGGTGGAATTATGTCACAAAATTTGGACTTGTCCCGGGGATCTAATAGTGTGGCAAGCCAGTAGTCATCATCACTTCTAATTTTGACAATACGAGGGTCATGTTGGAGGTAGTGCAACAAGAAGGCACTCATGTGTCTTGCGCAGCCATGCGGACCAAGTCCACGCTGTGTTTGTGGCATAGAGGTGCTAACCGTTCTTTCTTCCTCTGTCATCTCCCCCCAACCTCTTTCAACTTAAATTTGACCAAGGTCCCCCTCATCAGCTGAATCTTCCATGTCCATGGACAGTTCGTCCTCCATATCTTCATGTCCTCCTGCACCTTCCTCAACATCTCGCCTGCTACCATGCGCCCTTGTTGATCCCTGTCCCCCATGGTCCCATGCCTGCCGCGTTGGTGATGATGAACGTCTGGACCTTGGTGATGTTGTTGTGTCTTGCGCATATGAATCCTCCTGTAGTTCCTCCCCTTCCTGTTGTCCCACCCCCTGACTCCGAATAGTGTTTAGCGTGTGCTCCAGCATGTAAATGACTGTAATCGTCATGCTGATAATGGCATTGTCAGCGCTAAACATATTCGTCGCCATGTCGAAACTGTGCAGAAGGGTGCATAGGTCCGTGATCTGAGATCACTCCATCAGGGTGATCTGCCCCACCTCTGCATCTCGTTGGCCCAGGCTATACGTCATGACGTATTGCACCAGGGCTCTGCGGTGCTGCCACAGTCGCTGTAACATGTGGAGAGTTGAATTCCAGCGTGTCGCCACATCGCATTTCAGGCGATGAACCGGCAGGCCGAAAGACTTCTGGAGCGATGCAAGTCGCTCAGCTGCGGCGCTTGAACGGCGGAAGTGAGCACTGCAGACAGTTTCCGTGCCCTGGTCAGAAGGCCATCTAGGCCGGGATAGTGTGTTAAAAATTGCTGGACAACAAGGTTCAACACGTGAGCCATACAAGGCACGTGTGTCACCTTGCCCAGGCGAAGGGCCGCACCCAGGTTTGCAGCATTGTCGCACACGGCCTTACCAGGCTGCAGGTTGAGTGGAGACAACCATTTATTAAACTCGGACCGCAGAGCTGACCACAACTCCTCAGCTGTGTGACTCTTATTCCCAAGACATGTCAAGCTAAAGACCGCCTGATGCCGTTGCGCTCTGCTGCCAGCATAGTAATGAGGGGTGCGTGATTCCTTCTGCGCAGTGAGAACGCTGGTGGCCTGACCAGGCAGGCTTGGGGCGGAGGTGGAGGACCCAGATGAGGTGGAGGATGCAGAAGCAGTGGCGGAACTTGGACAGACAGAGGATTGACACACAAGTCGTGGGGACGGCAAGACTTGTGCAGCAGACCCTTCACCATCTATCACCATAGTTACCCAGTGCCCAGTCAGCGACATGTAACGTCCCTGTCCATGCTTACTGGTCCAAGTATCGGTGCTGAAATTCACCCGTTCACACACAGAGTTTCTCAAGGAAGCGGTGATATTGTGTGCGACATGCTGGTGTAGCGCGGGCACACCTTTCTTAGAGAAGTAGTGGCGACTAGGCATCTGGTACTGGGGCACAGCGACAGATATAAGGTCTCTAAAATCCTGTGTGTCCACTAGGCGGAAAGGCAGCATTTCTGTAGCCAACAGCTTACAGAGGGATAGAGTCAACCTCTTCGCTTTGTCATGGGTCGAAGGAAGTGGCCTTTTATTTGACCACATCTGAGGGACAGAGATCTGGCTGCTGTGTGTAGACGGTGTTGAGTAGGGTGTCCCTGGAAAAATGAAGCTTTGGGAGGAAAGTGCAGGCGGAGACATGATGTTGCCTTCATCCAAAGTTGGTGCTATCGATGTCTGAGAGAGCTGTACACACTCACTTGTTTCCCCTTCCAAACCAACTGACGACCTACCAAGCAAACTGCCTGTTGCGGTTACAGTGGTGGAAGTTGTGGGTGGAAAAACAGGTGTGACAGCTGTCCCCACAGTCCTAGAAGATGACGAGCGCGCGGATGCCCTGGAAGGGGCAGGCGGTGGATGGTTGGCTCCACTAGGCCGCATTGCAGCACGGTGAGCTTCCCACCAGGCCATATGATATTTATTCATGTGACGATTCATGGAAGAAGTTGTCAAACTGCTGAGGTTTTGACCTCTACTAAGATAACCATGGCAAATGTTACAGATCACATAATTTGGCCGATCTTTTTTTATGTCAAAAAAGGACCAGGCTAGGCAAGGCTTAGAGGCCATGCGACCTGTTGATCCACCCCGAATAATGCTCAGAGGCAGAGTGGTGGCTGAGGATGCAGTTGTGGACGTGCTACCAGTGCTCCGACTGTGTCCAGGAAGGCGCCAGGTTACTTCGACGTCGGTTGCATCCTCCTCCACCGCCTCTATTGACCTCCTCGAGTGTCTGACTGTGGGTTGACAGTAGGTGGGATCTAGAACTTCATCATCAATTGTTGTGTTTGCACTCCCCTCCCCCTCAGACCGAGTTTCTTCTTGCCCTGACCGAATATTTAAGTTGTCATCCCAATCGGGTATCTGCGTCTCATCTTCATCAGTATGTTCCTCATTGCCTATAACCACAGTTGTTGGAAAGGCAGCATTTTGGTAGCCAACAGTTTGCATTTTATGAAAGTCAACCTCCAAGCCATGTCATGCCCTTCTAAAAGCATGTATAACACAGCGAGGGGACTCCAACCACAGTCTCCCTCGTTGCCACTCACTGGGCCACACACACCCCACTTGACTGGCATCGGTTGAGCCCCCTTTTGAAAAAGAAAAAGATGCTTTGCATGAAGCACTCTCAAAAATACGCGTGCCTTTCCCGTCCCCTGGCTGACCCCGGGGAAGAAAAGTCCTCTGAGAGCCATGACTTGTTCATCTTGGTTCTTTTAGAAACACAGCGAGGGGACTCCAACCACAGTCTCCCTCGTTGCCACTCACTGGGCCACACACACCCCACTTGACTGGCATCGGTTGAGCCCCCTTTTGAAAAAGAAAAAGATGCTTTGCATGAAGCACTCTCAAAAATACGCGTGCCTTTCCCGTCCCCTGGCTGACCCCGGGGAAGAAAAGTCCTCTGAGAGCCATGACTTGTTCATCTTGGTTCTTTTAGAAACACAGCGAGGGGACTCCAACCACAGTCTCCCTCGTTGCCACTCACTGGGCCACACACACCCCACTTGACTGGCATCGGTTGAGCCCCCTTTTGAAAAAGAAAAAGATGCTTTGCATGAAGCACTCTCAAAAATACGCGTGCCTTTCCCGTCCCCTGGCTGACCCCGGGGAAGAAAAGTCCTCTGAGAGCCATGACTTGTTCATCTTGGTTCTTTTAGAAACACAGCGAGGGGACTCCAACCACAGTCTCCCTCGTTGCCACTCACTGGGCCACACACACCCCACTTGACTGGCATCGGTTGAGCCCCCTTTTGAAAAAGAAAAAGATGCTTTGCATGAAGCACTCTCAAAAATACGCGTGCCTTTCCCGTCCCCTGGCTGACCCCGGGGAAGAAAAGTCCTCTGAGAGCCATGACTTGTTCATCTTGGTTCTTTTAGAAACACAGCGAGGGGACTCCAACCACAGTCTCCCTCGTTGCCACTCACTGGGCCACACACACCCCACTTGACTGGCATCGGTTGAGCCCCCTTTTGAAAAAGAAAAAGATGCTTTGCATGAAGCACTCTCAAAAATACGCGTGCCTTTCCCGTCCCCTGGCTGACCCCGGGGAAGAAAAGTCCTCTGAGAGCCATGACTTGTTCATCTTGGTTCTTTTAGAAACACAGCGAGGGGACTCCAACCACAGTCTCCCTCGTTGCCACTCACTGGGCCACACACACCCCACTTGACTGGCATCGGTTGAGCCCCCTTTTGAAAAAGAAAAAGATGCTTTGCATGAAGCACTCTCAAAAATACGCGTGCCTTTCCCGTCCCCTGGCTGACCCCGGGGAAGAAAAGTCCTCTGAGAGCCATGACTTGTTCATCTTGGTTCTTTTAGAAACACAGCGAGGGGACTCCAACCACAGTCTCCCTCGTTGCCACTCACTGGGCCACACACACCCCACTTGACTGGCATCGGTTGAGCCCCCTTTTGAAAAAGAAAAAGATGCTTTGCATGAAGCACTCTCAAAAATACGCGTGCCTTTCCCGTCCCCTGGCTGACCCCGGGGAAGAAAAGTCCTCTGAGAGCCATGACTTGTTCATCTTGGTTCTTTTAGAAACACAGCGAGGGGACTCCAACCACAGTCTCCCTCGTTGCCACTCACTGGGCCACACACACCCCACTTGACTGGCATCGGTTGAGCCCCCTTTTGAAAAAGAAAAAGATGCTTTGCATGAAGCACTCTCAAAAATACGCGTGCCTTTCCCGTCCCCTGGCTGACCCCGGGGAAGAAAAGTCCTCTGAGAGCCATGACTTGTTCATCTTGGTTCTTTTAGAAACACAGCGAGGGGACTCCAACCACAGTCTCCCTCGTTGCCACTCACTGGGCCACACACACCCCACTTGACTGGCATCGGTTGAGCCCCCTTTTGAAAAAGAAAAAGATGCTTTGCATGAAGCACTCTCAAAAATACGCGTGCCTTTCCCGTCCCCTGGCTGACCCCGGGGAAGAAAAGTCCTCTGAGAGCCATGACTTGTTCATCTTGGTTCTTTTAGAAACACAGCGAGGGGACTCCAACCACAGTCTCCCTCGTTGCCACTCACTGGGCCACACACACCCCACTTGACTGGCATCGGTTGAGCCCCCTTTTGAAAAAGAAAAAGATGCTTTGCATGAAGCACTCTCAAAAATACGCGTGCCTTTCCCGTCCCCTGGCTGACCCCGGGGAAGAAAAGTCCTCTGAGAGCCATGACTTGTTCATCTTGGTTCTTTTAGAAACACAGCGAGGGGACTCCAACCACAGTCTCCCTCGTTGCCACTCACTGGGCCACACACACCCCACTTGACTGGCATCGGTTGAGCCCCCTTTTGAAAAAGAAAAAGATGCTTTGCATGAAGCACTCTCAAAAATACGCGTGCCTTTCCCGTCCCCTGGCTGACCCCGGGGAAGAAAAGTCCTCTGAGAGCCATGACTTGTTCATCTTGGTTCTTTTAGAAACACAGCGAGGGGACTCCAACCACAGTCTCCCTCGTTGCCACTCACTGGGCCACACACACCCCACTTGACTGGCATCGGTTGAGCCCCCTTTTGAAAAAGAAAAAGATGCTTTGCATGAAGCACTCTCAAAAATACGCGTGCCTTTCCCGTCCCCTGGCTGACCCCGGGGAAGAAAAGTCCTCTGAGAGCCATGACTTGTTCATCTTGGTTCTTTTAGAAACACAGCGAGGGGACTCCAACCACAGTCTCCCTCGTTGCCACTCACTGGGCCACACACACCCCACTTGACTGGCATCGGTTGAGCCCCCTTTTGAAAAAGAAAAAGATGCTTTGCATGAAGCACTCTCAAAAATACGCGTGCCTTTCCCGTCCCCTGGCTGACCCCGGGGAAGAAAAGTCCTCTGAGAGCCATGACTTGTTCATCTTGGTTCTTTTAGAAACACAGCGAGGGGACTCCAACCACAGTCTCCCTCGTTGCCACTCACTGGGCCACACACACCCCACTTGACTGGCATCGGTTGAGCCCCCTTTTGAAAAAGAAAAAGATGCTTTGCATGAAGCACTCTCAAAATACGCGTGCCTTTCCCGTCCCCTGGCTGACCCCGGGGAAGAAAAGTCCTCTGAGAGCCATGACTTGTTCATCTTGGTTCTTTTAGAAACACAGCGAGGGGACTCCAACCACAGTCTCCCTCGTTGCCACTCACTGGGCCACACACACCCCACTTGACTGGCATCGGTTGAGCCCCCTTTTGAAAAAGAAAAAGATGCTTTGCATGAAGCACTCTCAAAAATACGCGTGCCTTTCCCGTCCCCTGGCTGACCCCGGGGAAGAAAAGTCCTCTGAGAGCCATGACTTGTTCATCTTGGTTCTTTTAGAAACACAGCGAGGGGACTCCAACCACAGTCTCCCTCGTTGCCACTCACTGGGCCACACACACCCCACTTGACTGGCATCGGTTGAGCCCCCTTTTGAAAAAGAAAAAGATGCTTTGCATGAAGCACTCTCAAAAATACGCGTGCCTTTCCCGTCCCCTGGCTGACCCCGGGGAAGAAAAGTCCTCTGAGAGCCATGACTTGTTCATCTTGGTTCTTTTAGAAACACAGCGAGGGGACTCCAACCACAGTCTCCCTCGTTGCCACTCACTGGGCCACACACACCCCACTTGACTGGCATCGGTTGAGCCCCCTTTTGAAAAAGAAAAAGATGCTTTGCATGAAGCACTCTCAAAAATACGCGTGCCTTTCCCGTCCCCTGGCTGACCCCGGGGAAGAAAAGTCCTCTGAGAGCCATGACTTGTTCATCTTGGTTCTTTTAGAAACACAGCGAGGGGACTCCAACCACAGTCTCCCTCGTTGCCACTCACTGGGCCACACACACCCCACTTGACTGGCATCGGTTGAGCCCCCTTTTGAAAAAGAAAAAGATGCTTTGCATGAAGCACTCTCAAAAATACGCGTGCCTTTCCCGTCCCCTGGCTGACCCCGGGGAAGAAAAGTCCTCTGAGAGCCATGACTTGTTCATCTTGGTTCTTTTAGAAACACAGCGAGGGGACTCCAACCACAGTCTCCCTCGTTGCCACTCACTGGGCCACACACACCCCACTTGACTGGCATCGGTTGAGCCCCCTTTTGAAAAAGAAAAAGATGCTTTGCATGAAGCACTCTCAAAAATACGCGTGCCTTTCCCGTCCCCTGGCTGACCCCGGGGAAGAAAAGTCCTCTGAGAGCCATGACTTGTTCATCTTGGTTCTTTTAGAAACACAGCGAGGGGACTCCAACCACAGTCTCCCTCGTTGCCACTCACTGGGCCACACACACCCCACTTGACTGGCATCGGTTGAGCCCCCTTTTGAAAAAGAAAAAGATGCTTTGCATGAAGCACTCTCAAAAATACGCGTGCCTTTCCCGTCCCCTGGCTGACCCCGGGGAAGAAAAGTCCTCTGAGAGCCATGACTTGTTCATCTTGGTTCTTTTAGAAACACAGCGAGGGGACTCCAACCACAGTCTCCCTCGTTGCCACTCACTGGGCCACACACACCCCACTTGACTGGCATCGGTTGAGCCCCCTTTTGAAAAAGAAAAAGATGCTTTGCATGAAGCACTCTCAAAAATACGCGTGCCTTTCCCGTCCCCTGGCTGACCCCGGGGAAGAAAAGTCCTCTGAGAGCCATGACTTGTTCATCTTGGTTCTTTTAGAAACACAGCGAGGGGACTCCAACCACAGTCTCCCTCGTTGCCACTCACTGGGCCACACACACCCCACTTGACTGGCATCGGTTGAGCCCCCTTTTGAAAAAGAAAAAGATGCTTTGCATGAAGCACTCTCAAAAATACGCGTGCCTTTCCCGTCCCCTGGCTGACCCCGGGGAAGAAAAGTCCTCTGAGAGCCATGTCCACATTGTCAGTGGACAGACACGTGTGCTTATCTGCCAGCAGACCCACAGCAGCACTGAAGACAGGTTCCGAGAGAACGCTGGCTGCAGGACACGACAAGATCCCCAAGACGTACGTGGCGAGCTCAGGCAATTTATCAAGATTGGAAGCCAAGAATGAGCAGGGCTCAAGTTGCACAATAATGGCATGTTTCCTTGCATATACTCATATATCTGTGTGTCCTCCTCTTTTTCCTTGTCCAGCTCTTTTGTTTTCGCATGAGTATATGTCCTTGTCACTTTCCCATGTGTTGTGAGTTGTTTGTGACCTTTTGGACACCTTTGAGGGTGTTTTCTAGGTGTTTTTCTGTGTTTGTGATTGCCTGCCATTGTTTCCTATGCAGTTCGAGTTCGGTTCGTCGAACGTTCGACGAACCGAACTCGAACGGGAGGTCCATTCGGCGAACCAACCTCGAGCCGAACCGCGACCGGTTCGCTCATCTCTAGTTATCTTAAATGTTTTTCAGAGTAAATGAATTTGGTCCAAAAAAACTGGACGTTTCGGCCTCAGGCCTTCGTCACAATGGACTATTATCTGACAGATATACAGAAAATAACAATCAATATCAAAATTACATTCGTGGATGAAAAACATGTATACCATCCAACATCATTTTTTAACAAAAGATAAGGACATGATAATAAGGTAGAAACATACTGTGACATATAGTAAGAACCAGCATAATATGTTCATAAACCTGTAGATTCAGGTGAATAGATAGTGCACATTTTAGGACCTGGATAACTAAATCAAGAATCCTACCCGAAGTGAGGGTGTGTACCCAGCTGCGCCTATGGAAGTCCGACCAGAGCCAAAGGGAAGAGAGAGAAAAGGAGGAAAAAGGAAAAGATGAAGACAAAGAGGCAGGAGGAAGGAGGAAAAAAAGAGCAGGAGAGCGGAGATATGGAAGGAGCAGGTAGATTGAAATGGTGAATGGTAAAATGCAAAGGACATCTAATGTAGCACTCACCATGCAATATCAAATGCATGTAGACACTCGGCTAAGAGGCTGATAATTATAAAAATGAATGGAGTCTCATAAGTACTTCACTACAATGAAAGACATGTATTAGCGAGACATACTATACATATGTGTGATGTATATATGAATAATCAATGACATACATGGAATATATGCGTGGAAAATAATAGTACCTGTGTTAGCTTGCATACCATAAGGTAATACGTTATAATGCGTCAGGGGCACTTAGTGCCAGCACAAGGGCTCTATGCTGGATATTATAATCAATGGTGCTATGGAATCAGACCTTGATAAAAAGAATCATACCTCATGTTAGAGACCACAGAAGGAGAAAAATATATGTATAATACCATGAAAAGGATTACCTATGTGTATGGTGCCAGATAGGGCCAGCGTGCACTCGGTCACACAACATAAAGGGATAACCATAAGATGGCGCTTGTTATTGGGTCCTAGTTCCAAATATAGAAGGAACTATAAATATATCAAACGGTATATCCATAAGCAGTAAATCCTGACCATTATAGCATGAAACATCACACATAACTATGAGGGTAAATCTCATTACCTGCTGAAAGGCGGTGGGATAAGTAAGCTGAAACAGCTGGTGAGCAGTCCTGCATATGCTGTGGCAGTAAGGCTATTCTATAGTAGAAGTGAATAATTATCAGTGGTAAAGCCAAAAGGAAAGTTTACATTTAATGTACTGCTGTTATCTACATTACCTATGATGTCCGGCATAAAAGGAGGAATGAAGCCGGTGGAACCGGAGGGGAAAGCTGCCAGGACCTTGCATAGGCAGAGGTAATGAATTATATGAGCATCAAGAATGTGCAAGATCTTAAAGATGGAGGAAGAGTGAAGAGGTCGGCTGCCATTACTTACCAAACCGCCGCTGGACGTGTGTTCTGTGTAAAGACTCCTGCACAGTGAACTATGTCCAGCATAGAGGCGGTTTAAATGGGAAGTGTGGGCGGGTATACTAGCATAACTTCCTGTGTTTGGAATGCAGGAAGTCGGGAGTGTGGAACGCACGCCGCGCATGCGCAGTGCGCGCTCCAGGCCCGACTTCACTGGCAAACGTCATAGTGACTAAGTCATGTGATGGGGAGGGGAAATCGCTGGGAGAACACATAGGATTCGTGCATACTAGTGGGTGGAAGCCGGAGTGGCTCATCCTAGGTGCCTTATAAGATACAGGAACGGTGCAAAGAGTCCATGAGAGTGTAGATAAGTGCACATTGTCAGATAGCTAGCGTTTCTGCAAGAGAGAGAAAAAAATATCAATATATGGATAATTCAAATGCATAAATGAAAAATACATGTGTTACAAACATGAAATCACAGTGAACCATATATACCACATCATCATTAGATATAAGAAAGTTGATGGATCATATGATCATTGTATATCGTTCAATAAAAATAAGGAGATTATATCCATATCATATTGTGTTATTACAGAACATCTCAATGTATGATGCATTCACATTATTTGTCAGCCCCCAAAAAAATATGGGTCAGCTCCAGACCTAAGGGTTAGTTAGAATTATGAAACAGCTGTCTCATATTTCCGATTCAGACCATATGGTTCTAGTATGCCTAGAATGTGTATCCATTTAGCCTCCTTATCAAGCAGGCGCCTAATCCTATTGCCACCTCTGCGTGCTACATCGACATGATCTATGACCTGAAATTTTAATTGTGAAATTTGGTGTCCTGCTGTCAAGAAGTGGTGGGGAATAGGCAGCAAAGTATTACCGCATCTAATATCAGATTTATGCCGGCTTATACGGTCCCGGATATGCTGGGTAGTCTCCCCAACATACCCGAGACCGCACGGGCATTTGACATAATAGACAACGTACATACTATCGCATGTATAGAAGCCCTTAATTTGAAAGATTCTTCCGGTTCTGGCATGTGTAAAGGTACTGCCTTTGTTTACATTAGCACATTGTGCGCAGCCTAGACACGGAAAGGTGCCTTTCTGTTGTGTGTCCAGAAAAACTTGACGTGGGACCGTTTTAGTGGACCCAATGTCGGCACGCACAAGATGGTTTCTTAGATTGGGCGACTTCCTATGGCAGAAGAGGGGTAAGTCATGAAAAGCCTCAATCTTAGGATATGCGGACTTTAAGAGGGGCCAATGTTGGCAAATGATTTTTCTTAATAGAGGTTGGAAAGGATGATATGTAGTGATGCATGTTAATGGATTACGTGATACATTACTCCGGCTGGATGTAGAACGTGTGACATCAGCTATCCTCTAAGGGTAACCCCTCTGAACAAATTTCTGACTCATCTCATTGTGTCGGAGGATTTTGGTTTCGGGTTTGCTGACAATCCTGTCAACACGTGTATGCTGTGAAATTGGCAGGGCTTTCTTAACATGCTTAGGGTGATTGCTAGTATAGTAAAGGAGGCTATTCCTGTCAGTAGGCTTGATGAAGATGTCGGTCGTCCAGAGGCCATCATCCTCGGCGATAACCATACAGTCCAGATAATTAATCTGATGTTTGTCATAGTGGATGGAAAAGGTTAGTCCTGGCATGAACCCATTGAGATCAGCAAAAAATTCTGCGAGAGTACTCAATTCACCATCCCAAACCATAAAGACATCATCAATGTATCTCCGCCATAGCAGGGCGTGTTTGTTAATGAGTGGGTTGGGATGGATGAAGCGATCCTCAAAGTAGGCCATAAAGATGTTAGCGTAAGGGGGCGCCATGTTACTACCCATAGCGGTCCCCTTACGCTGCATGTAAAACTGATCCTGGAACATAAAATGATTCTTTTCCAGTACTAGTTTAAGAAGATCCAGACAGAACTGTTTATTGTCATTGGGCAAGGTTGTAAATTCACTTAAGAACCATCGTACTGCGTTGATACCTTCATTATGCATGATGCTGGTATACAAGCTATTTACGTCAAGCGTTACAAGGTATGCATTGATGGGGATATGATGTAAATCCTTGATGATATCAAGAAAGTGCGAGTTGTCCTTCACGTATGATGTTATTAGTGGTATGAATGGGGATAATATTTTTTCAATGGTCTTGGCCAGAGGGGAAAGTAGAGAATCCGTCGATGCCACTATCGGTCTACCTGGTAGATGAGTTAAATTTTTGTGTATTTTAGGTAACGTATAAAATACAGGTATGGTAGGGTGTGTGGATTAATTAGGAAGCTGGCCAACTTCTGATCAATAGTGCCTAGTTGCAAATAATGCGCAGAAATGTCCTTAATCAGAGAGGATATCTGATGTGTGGGATCCCTAGATATTGTCTCATAGGTACTGGTATCAGACAGTTGGCCTAGAATTTCACCGACATAATAACTGCGGTCCAAAACGACCATTGCTCCGCCCTTATCGGCCGGCTTAATAATGATGTTAGAATTCATAGTATCATAGTTTTTAAGGTTGAAGAGAGACTCTAAGGGGTACTTTGCACACAGAGATAAATCTGCGGCAGATCTGTGGTTGCAGTGAAATTGTGGACAATCAGTGCCAGGTTTGTGGCTGTGTACAAATGGAACAATATGTCCATGATTTCACTGCAACCACAGATCTGCCAAAGATTTATCTCTGTGTGCAAAGTACCCCTAAGTCCATCTAGTTCAACCCGTAGCCTAACATGTTGATCCAGAGGAAGGCAAAAAAAACCCCAATGTGGCAAACAAGTTCCAATGGGGAAAAAATTTTCCTTCCTGACTCCACATCCGGCAATCAGACTAGTTCCCTGGATCAATACCCTGTCATAAAATCTAATATACATAACTGGTAATATTAAATTTTTCAAGAAAGGCATCCAGGCTCTGCTTAAATGTTAGTAGTGAATCACTCATTACAACATCATGCGACAGAGAGTTCCATAGTCTCACTGCTCGTACAGTAAACAATCCTCGTCTGTGATTATGATTAAACCTTCTTTCCTCAAGACGTAGCGGATGCCCCCGTGTTCCAGTCGCAGGCCTAGGTGTAAAAAGATCTTTGGAAAGGTCTCTGTACTGTCCCCTCATATATTTATACATTGTGATTAGATCCCCCCTAAGCCTTCGTTTTTCCAAACTAAATAACCCCAAGTTTAATAACCTGTCTTGGTATTGCAGCCCACCCATTCCTCTAGTAATCTTGGTGGCTCTTCTCTGCACCCTTTCCAGTTCAGCTATGTCCTTCTTATATATCGGTGACCAGAATTATACACAGTATTCTAAGTGCGGTCGCACTAGTGACTTGTACAGAGGTAGAACTATATTTTTTTCATGAACACTTATACCTCTTTTAATACATCCCATTATTTTATTAGCCCTGGCAGCAGCTGCCTGACACTGTCCACTAAAGTGAAGTTTACCATCCACCCATACACCAAAGTCTTTTTCTGTGTCTGTTTTACCCAGTGTTCTACAATTAAGTACATAATCATAAATGTTATTTCCTCTACCCAAGTGCATGACCTTACATTTATCTACATTAAACTTCAATTGCCACTTCTCAGCCCAATCCTCCAATTTACATAAATCTCCCTGTAATATAAAATTATCCTCCTCTGTATTGATTACCCTGCAGAGTTTAGTATCATCTGCAAATATTGAAATTCTACTCCGCATGCCCCCAACAAGGTCATTAATAAATATGTTGAAAAGAAGCGGGCCCAATACTGACCCCTGTGGTACCCCACTATGAACTGAGACCCAGTCCGAGTACGTACCATTAATAATCACCCTTTGTTTCCTATCACTGAGCCAGTTTTTAACCCAGTTACACATATTTTCCCCTATCCCCATTATTCTCATTTTATGTACCAACCTTTTGTGTGGCACCGTATCAAAAGCTTTTGAAAAGTCCATATACACAACATCCACTGCATTTCCCTGGTCCAGGCTTGAACTTACCTCTTCATAGAAGCTGATCAAATTAGTTTGACAGGATCGATCCCTCATAAACCCATGTTGATACTCTGTCATAAGGTTATTTTTCTTGAGATACTCCAGTATAGCATCTCTCAAGAAACCCTCAAGGATTTTACCAACCGTAGAGGTTAAACTTACCGGCCTATAATTTCCCGGCTCAGTTTTTGTCCCCTTTTTGAATATTGGCACCACATTTGCTATGCGCCAGTCCTGCGGTACCGACCCTGTTATTAAGGAATCTGAGAAGATTAAAAATAATGGTCTATCTATCACAGAACTCAATTCCTGTAGTACTCTGGGGTGTATGCCATCCGGGCCCGGAGATTTGTCAACCTTAGTGATTTCGAGGCGGCGGCGTACTTCCTGCTGGGTTAAGCAGGTAATATTCAAGGGTGAATTTATGGTATCACTGGTCATGTCATCTGCCATGGCATTTTCTTGTATAAAAACCGTAGAAAAAAAGTCATTCAGCAGGTTGGCTTTACCCTCATCCCCTTCCACCATTTCACCAAGACTATTTTTAAGGGGGCCAACACTATGGCCCTTGTCCTTAAGACTCCTAATAGCCCTTGATTCTTCAAGACTTAGATTGTGATTAATACGGAAGTCACCCCTGTGTATCTTGGTATTCAGCTCATCAACGTCTTTGGACACTAATGAGATGAAGGTCTCCACAGGGTGGTAGTGTCTTGGCGGCATGTGTGTGCTGGTCATACCCAGACCAAGATCCTTGGGATTAAAACAGACACTATCCGCTGTTGGAGGCCCAGATCTCATGTCACTATCGTTAAAATGTACTTTCAGTCTTAAGGATCTGAAAAAGTGATTCAGTTCTTGCTCCACTTGGAAGGTATCATACCTTGCAGTAGGACTAAATGATAATCCCTTTGCAAGACTAAATGTTCCGCTGGCGATAAACTGTAGGAAGAAATGTTGAAGACGAGGTTGGTATTACCTGTGACCGAGTCCATATCCGGTTGTCTTGGTTGTTGGGATACCGGTCTCTTCCCCCGCCTGGTCTTTTTGTAGGTGGTCTCCGTTGTTCTAAAAAACTGGGCGACTGTCAGGATGTCCCGTATTCCCCGTCTGAATCGCTGGTGAATATGTAACCTCCGAATCTGTAGGGACGCTGTGGTCGGAAATTTTCCCCAGATCGCCATCGGTATACTGCGCCTTTCGCGTAATCCTCTTGGTCACGAAGAAATTAAGTCGTTTCTTAGTTTCCAGGTTAGAACGGAAACTCATGATGAGGTTGTTAGTTTTGGTCTTTAGCTGATCCAGATCAGAGACCGACAGGGATTGTTTCAGTTGTTCTTCAGTGGATTTTATACTTTCGGATATCTGCTGGATTTCTTGTTGTAAATATTCAATTGTTAGTATGATCCTTACATGGAGAGTAGGAGGCCACAACCCTCAAAGGCCCCTCTCACAGTGAAAGCATGAGATCTCACTGTTTGTGTTAACCAAGCATTGCTATGTCCTTTACAAAGTGTTGACTGACTTTTAACGTCCATACAGTGGAAATCGTTCTGTACCTTATTGAACAATACAGCAGTGCAGGAGATAGAGCAAAGAGTGAGATTATAGCATGCAAGATCTCACACTGTCACTTTTAGAGGGCTGCAAAGGGTTGTGGGATCTTGCTGCTCTACATGCTCTGTTACTACAATCTGGCTATATGGGCCTGACTTTTGCTTCTAAATGTTTTAGTTTACAATGCAAAATGTGTTTCCTTTTGCTTATGCAGGAAAATTCAAATAAATGTTGAAAAAAAATTCTTTAGTAAGACACAAAATAGACATAAATAACATATAATACCTGCAGGTACGAGCGTGGAGTTGACCTACTGGGCCATAGCACACAGAATACCTGAATACCTAGGGGAGTGACAATGGCTCACACCAGGTTTTCACCAGAGCCTTTGATGGTGAGGTGGGTTTGATCTGCAGGTAGAAATCAGGTGCCACTCAGGGAGACTCGGTACTGCAACTGCTGGCCCCAGGGGTACGGACACTAAGGGGCACTTTGCACACTACGACAGCTGCGACGTCGGTGGGGTCAAATCGAAAGTGACGCACATCCGGTGTCGCAGTCGATATCATAGTGTGTAAATCCATTTTGATACGATTAAGGAGCACAAAAACATCCAAATCGTATCATCGGTGTAGCGTCGGTCATTTCCATAATTTCGGAAGGACCAATGTTATGATGTTGTTCCTCGTTCCTGCGGCAGCACACATCGCTGTGTATGAAGCCGCAGGAGCGAGGGACATCTCCTTACCTGCGTCCTGCGGTTCACACCGGCTATGCGGAAGGACGGAGGTGGGCGGGATGTTTACGTCCCACTCAGCTCTGCCCCTCAGCTTCTATTGGCCGCCTGCCATGTGACGTCGCTATGACGCCGCACGACCCGCCCCCTTAATAAGGAGGCGGTTCGCCGGCCAGAGCGACGTCGCAGGGCAGGTGCGTGCATGTGAAGCTGCCGTAGCGATAATGTTCGCTACGGCAGCTATCACCATGATATCGCAGCTGCGACGGGGGCGGGGACTATCGCGCTCGGAATCACAAGCATAGGCTTGCGATGTCGTAGTGTGCAAAGTGCCCCTTACAGTCTCAGATATGGCAGATGCAGCCTGGATGGCCAGTACGGAAGGATGCGGCAGCAGGTTCAGCAGATACGTCTGGTATGGATTGTTGCAGCAGGTACGGCAGATATGTCGGTATGGATTGTTGCAGCAGTGGGTACAGCTACAGACGCTAACAGTCTCTGATATGGCAGATGTAGCCGGGATGGCTGGTATGGAAGGATGTGGCAGCAGGTTTAGTAGATACAACTGGTATGGATTGTTGCAGCAGCAGGTACAGCAGAAATGGTTGGTATGCATTGTTGCAGCAGTGGGTACGGCAGACATGATTCATGTGGATTGATGCATCAGCAGGTATGGCAGATACAGTTGGTACTAGAATAAGGACTGGCATGAGTGACACAGCAACACATTAATATAACAGCAGCGGCACCAGCAGCACAGGGACCTGAGAGCTAGCAACAAATAGACAACATTGCCTTGGCACCTCCTATAAGGGGGGAGTGGCTTAAATACCTGGTGCCTCTCAGCGTGTTAAGGCATACTGGCTCTTTAAGAATAGTCATGCCCTAAGAGTACTCCCATACTTACTGTCACAAACCACCGGGGGGGGTCACTCAGAAATCCCCCGCGCTGGCTACCAGTACGTCACAATCGGGGGGTAACAAGTGGGGTCACCCCTCCTTTATACCTCCCGACCGACAGACAGAGCACGTGACGCGCTCTCTAGCGCCCCTCTTATAGTCAGGCCAATTATGGAATTGCCCGACAATAAGCAAGGAGGCCGCTATACTACTTATGCCGATTATTGAAGGGTCCCCGGTGAGAGTAGGGTATATATTCCCCCGACCTCCACGGGCGGAATATATAATATCTTCCCGAATCTCACTGGCCTCCCCACAATAATCCTTGGCACAAACTCGCTGCCACCAACCGCTTCACGGTAACTATTAGCCGAACACACAGACGTGGGATTCTAGATCGAGATAACAGAACAGCCCAAGATTAATTATATAATTTAATCAGCCTAAAGCACACTAGAAACTACAATATATACAATAGGGAATCTACAGAATATACATATGTCAGAGTACAGTTACAATCAAAGCATGGGTTACAAACAGGCATACACAGTTCAATCAGTTACCTTGTTGCGTCTGGCCACAGGGGGGCGCTGTAGACCAGGTTTCCAGGAACTCCCACAGATGTTTCCTACACGTGCCCCCAGCGAGAAGAACCCTGGAAAATGGCCGAAGTAGGGTTATCAACCTGGGCAGATCCAGGTCCCCTCCTACCTTAGTGACCTCACAGGGAAGCACTGCCACTCCCCCTGCATGGATCAGAATTATCCAGCAAAGGGGATATTGGCCATAACTTTGCCTGGGAGCGTCGTAGGCGGACGCCAATGCTCTCATTGTGACAGTTATGAATTTAGCTACAGAACGAGGGGACTCATGACCTGTCTACGAGTTCCCATATGGCTGATATCACGCCTGGGGTATTTCCCAAGCTCCCCCTTCCATAAAAAAGGTGTGCCAGCATCGTCCGCCTGCGCAAACACCATTTTTATGGTTGCCATATTTATCGGAGATATGGCTTGCGAGATATGAACCATTTTTTACTGGAGTCGTTCTGTCTGGCTACTTCCAAGCCTTGCTAATGAGATACAACTCTTGTTACAGGGTGACGGCAGGGAGTCATCCTGGGTCCATTGTCCTCACATCATCTCATCTCCATATCAGAGGAGATGGCTGTTGGAGGTGTAAGTGGGATGTGACACCTCCACAGATGCTGGACATTTGAGAACAAGAAGGGAGGGGGGGGCACTGCCAGGGAGTGATGAGAGCAATTATGACTTCTAGTCATAATTCCTCTTCATATCCCAGGATTTACCTCACACCTCCCCCCTTTTGAGGGCGCTAGGGGGCAGCACACTCCGGTGTTCCCCCGTGCGCCCGTCCGCGACCTCTCCTTGTCGGGACAGCCCGTCTGCGTTACCGTGGTCACGGCCCCTTTTGTGGCGAATGGTGAAGTCGTATTGCTGGAGCGCAAGGCTCCATCGCAACAATCGCCCATTCGTCCCAGAGACGGTGTGCAACCAGCTGAGGGGATTGTGGTCCGTCTCCACGATGAAGTGGCGCCCGTATAGATAGGGTTGCAGACGCTGCAGGGCCCACACTATGGCCAGGCACTCCTTCTCCATTGTAGAATAGGCCACTTCCCTTGGTAACAGCTTCCTGCTCAGGTACAAGACTGGGTGCTCTTGGCTCGCAGAGTCCACCTGGCTGAGCACCGCACCGAGGCCGAAGTCACTGGCGTCGGTCTGTACTACAAACGGCCGCGTGAAGTCGGCTGCCTGTAGCACGGGCGGGCTGGACAGGGCGTCCTTTAGGGCCCGGAAGGCTGTCTCGCAGTCCACTGTCCAATCGACTGCAGAGGGCAGCTTCTTCTTGGTGAGGTCCGTCAAGGGCTTTGCCAGGCTACTATAGCATGGAACAAACCTCCTATAGTACCCAGCGGTCCCCAAGAAGGACATCACCTGCTTCTTGGTCCTGGGGGTGGGCCAGGATGCGATGGCCTCCACTTTCTCAGGCTCGGGCTTCAGCGTTCCCCCACCTACCCGGTGACCGAGGTACTGGACCTCGCTCATGGCCAGCTGACACTTTCCCGGCTTGATGGTCAAACCTGCCCGGTGGATCCGCCTGAGCACCTGTGCTAGATGCTCTAGGTGGTCCTCCCAGGTGGGACTGAAGACGGCAATGTCATCCAGGTACGCGGCCGCGTACCCTTCAAGTCCCTTGAGCAGGGTGTTGACCATCCGCTGGAAAGTGGCAGGGGCATTCCTCATCCCGAATGGCATCACCGTGGACTCGTACAGTCCAAATGGGGTAATAAAGGCAGAGCGTTCCCTGGCCTTGCGAGTCAGGGGGATCTGCCAATATCCCCGGCTCAGATCCATGATGGTCAGGTACTGAGCCCCGGCCAACTGATCGAGCAGGTCATCGATGCGTGGCATTGGGTACGCATCGGCGACCGTGACCGCATTGAGCCCCCTGTAGTCCACGCAGAACCGAGTGGTTCGGTCCTTCTTAGGGACGAGGACTACAGGCGAGGCCCAAGCGCTGTTGGATGCCTGGATCACCCCCAGCTTCAGCATCTCGTCAATCTCCTGGCGCATGTGTTGCTGCACCTCCAGGGAGACCCGATATGCTGAACGCCGGATCGGGGGATGATCCCCAGTGTCCACGTGATGGACAGCCAAGTCAGTCCTTCCGGGCTGGTTGGTAAACAACCCCCGGAAGGGGTGTAGGGTGGCCCACAGCTGGGACCGTTGGTCCTCCAAGAGCTGGTGGCCAACCTCCACATCCTCAATGGATCCGCCTGCCCTAACCTGGGCTAGCATATCCAAGAGGGTTTCCGCTTCTCCCTCCTCGGGCAGGTTGCACACGGGGAGCGCACATGCCTCCCGCTCATGATGTGCCTTCATCATGTTCACATGGAAGGGCTTCCGCCTTCCACGGGCAGGGTCCAGGGTGACCAGGTACGTTACAGGGTTGAGCTGCTGGTACACGAGGTATGGGCCTTCCCAGGCTGCCTGAAGCTTGTCCTGTGGTACGGGGACCAGTACCCACACCTTTTGACCCACTTGGTAGGTCCTCTCACAAGCGTTCTGGTCGTACCAACGCTTCTGATCGGCCTGGGCTTGAGCCATATTGTCGTGTACCAGTTGCGTCAAGGCCTGCATTTTGTCCCGGAAGCGCATGACATACTCGATAACCGACACTCCAGGGGTGGCCAAATCCCCTTCCCAAGCCTCTTTCACCAGAGCCAGGGGGCCCCGCACACGTCGCCCGTACAGGAGCTCAAACGGTGAGAATCCTGTTGAGGCCTGTGGAACCTCCCGGTAAGCAAATAACAGGTGTGGGAGATACCGCTCCCAGTCACGCCCATGGGAGTCGACCAACATCTTAAGCATCTGCTTTAAGGTGCCATTGAACCGCTCGCACAGGCCATTAGTCTGTGGATGGTACGGGCTGGCCACCAGATGTCGCACCTGGACTTGCTTACAGAGGGCCTCCATCAGCTGGGACATGAATTGGGTCCCCCGGTCAGTGAGCATTTCCTGGGGAAAACCCACTCGGGAGAAAATCTCCAGCAATGCGGTGGCCACCTTGTCAGCCCGAATGGACGACAAGGCCACTGCTTCTGGGTACCGGGTGGCATAGTCCACTACCGTCAGTATGAAGCGTTTCCCGGAGCTGCTGGGGATGGCCAGCGGGCCGACCAGATCCACAGCCACCCTCCTGAAAGGCTCATCGATGATTGGCAGAGATACCAGTGGGGCTTTGGGGCGTGGCCCCGCCTTCCCCACTCTCTGACAGGTTTCACACGAACGGCAGTAGGCAGCCACATCGGCCCCCATTTTTGGCCAGTAGAAATGCTGGTTTAACCTGGCCTTGGTCTTAGCGATCCCTAGGTGTCCGGCCATCGGAATCTCATGTGCGATCCGCAACAACTCCGTCCGGAACGGATAGGGTACCACCAACTGTCGGTCCCTGGGCCACGCCTCCGGTGAACCCTGCTGGACCGTGGCCCGGTACAGCCGTCCTTGGTCCCAGACCACTCGCTCCGGGTCCGAGTCCGAGGGAGGCTGTGCCGCCTGCTCCTTAAGAGCTTTCAGGCTGTCGTCAGCTTCTAACGCTGCCTGAAACCCCTGACTAGATGTGGCCAGAATCGACGAGACTGTCACATCTTCAGTCCGTACCCCGGGACCTGTGTCCTGGCCTCCACCTGACTCGGCTGCCACTTGGTCAGAAGGGGAAGAGCTATCGGACCTCCGGGAGGCCCCTTGGCTCCCAGCACTCCCACTGCGGGTGACAGCGGCCACAGCCGCTGCGACCGTGGGTCGTGCCTGCTCCTCCTCCGTTCCTGACCAAGTCGCCGGTTCAGGCAGACCTACCTGGCTTCCTGACACCCCGGTTGTGGGGGAACCATGCACCGAGATCTTACCTGGGAGCACTTCCGCTCCTGGACCGGCCCCAATCTCACCTGCCTGTTCCCCTCCTGCAGCAACAGAACCCCGCTGTGAAATCTCTGGGGACCCCACATTTGCTGTGGTAGCCCCCACCCCACACACTGGTCCTCCCCCTGCAGCACCCTGCTCTCTGCTTATCCCTGCAGAGGGCAACAGATCCCAGCTCACAGGCTGGTTACTTGTAGAGGCATTGTCACACCTTTCTCTGACCCCCTCCCCTGTCACAGCTGCAGCTGAGTGTGTGTCTATGGTGTCTATGCAAGCAGAAATATCAGAGTTCACTCCCTCCTCCCTTACATCATTCATAGATAACACATTAACATTGTCCGGAGGCATGTCAGTACGGGCTGAAGGTTCAGCCCTTGGTTGGGGCCCAAACTGGGAGGTTATCTGCCCCAAATCTGTCCCAAGTAGCACGTTTGCAGGGATCCGATCAGTTACCCCCACCTCCCTCACCCCCCGCCCTGCGCCCCAGTCCACATAAATGTCAGCAACAGGCAGCGCCGGGTCAGTGCCTCCAATCCCGGAGACAGCGAGGGTTTTTCCAGGGATCAAGTCTTGGGGGGACACCATCTCAGGCCGCACCAGAGTCACCTCCGAGGCGCTGTCTCGCAGTCCTATGGTCACAGACCGGCCGACGGTGACAGGTTGGAAGCTGTCCAGGGACCTACCACCTTGGGCGGCCCTTGGGACGGGGACGGAGCCGGGGCCTTGGGACGCTGAGGGCACATGGCCTTGAAGTGTCCAGGTAGGTTGCACTGGTGGCACCGTCTTGGTTCCGCCACGGGCCTGGAGAGGGGAGTTGAGGGGGACACCCCCTGCAGTCTAGGGGCAGGTGGGGCAGTCGCAGAGTTCATCTTACCCCCTCTCCAGGTGCTGCTGGTGGCTGCTCTCCTGGCTTCAGGAGCCCGATTGTTGGTGTAGTCATCGGCCAGGGCAGCTGTAGCCGTGGACCCCTTTGGCTTCTGGTCTCGGATGAACTGGCGGAGATCCTCAGGGCAGTTCCACAAGAGTTGCTCCGTGATGAACAAGTCCAGGATCTCCGGTCCGGTGGAAAGCTGCAGGCCTTGGGTCCAGTGGTCGGCAGCTCGGGCAAGTGCCCGCCTGTGGTCAGCCCAGGAGTCCTTTGGTCCCTTCTGTAGGCTCCGGAACTTCTTGCGGTAGGACTCCGGGGTGAGGTTGTACTGTTGGATCAGGGCCCGCTTGATGGTGTCGTAGCCCTGATCTGCCTCAGCAGGCAAGTCCCCAAGGATATCCAGGGCCTTACCCCTTAAACGGGGGGTCAGGTATTTGGCCCACTGGTCCTTGTTCAGATGGTGCTGCAAGCAAGTCCGCTCAAAAGCAGTCAAGAAAGAGTCCAAGTCTCCATCCTTCTCCAGCACTGGGAAGTCCTCAACACGGACCTTTGGAAGTTTGGTGTCTTGAAGGTCACGTGTGGCTGATGAGGGCCGGAGCTGAGCTAGCTGCAGCTGGTGGTCACGGTCTGCCTGTTGCCGTCGCTCCGCAGCCTCACGCTCTGCCTGGCGCTCTTCACGCGCTGCCTGCCGCTCTGCCCTGCGCTCTGCCATGAGTATCTCGTAGGTATCCCGGTCTCCAGCCTGGAGAAGGGCCATAGCCATTTGAAGAAGGCTATCCGAGCCTCCCAGGCTCGGTGGAATGGCACGTGGTGATCTGCGGCCCGCTGCGGAGCCTGGTGCTTCACTGTCCATTGCAGAGCGGAGGGCTGGCATCTGGCTCGTTGAGGAACCTTGGGCGAGCTCCTCCTCATCTTGTCCAGCAGTGCCAGGTTGTGCAATGTCCTCGGCAGAACGGCTTTCTGGCGTCGAGCTCCTGGAGGGCTCGTGGACAACCTCCTCATCGTCTCTGGCCTGAGCATCGGCCATTCCTTTGGCTTTGCTCCTGGTGCTATCAGCCATTGTTGCAGACTTTGGTCACTGACACAGAACTGACACCTGATGCCTCCACACACCTTACAGTATCTGCACTCTGACACTCTAGTGTTGAGCTGGTCTGAAGACCCCAGCAGCCACAGCTGCTGCAGGCAGTCTTTAGTGTCTGGGAGTATGGGTCTCACACTCACACACACTATTATCTCGATCCCACCGCTTGCCACCAATATGTCACAAACCACCGGGGGGGGTCACTCAGAAATCCCCCGCGCTGGCTACCAGTACGTCACAATCGGGGGGTAACAAGTGGGGTCACCCCTCCTTTATACCTCCCGACCGACAGACAGAGCACGTGACGCGCTCTCTAGCGCCCCTCTTATAGTCAGGCCAATTATGGAATTGCCCGACAATAAGCAAGGAGGCCGCTATACTACTTATGCCGATTATTGAAGGGTCCCCGGTGAGAGTAGGGTATATATTCCCCCGACCTCCGCGGGCGGAATATATAATATCTTCCCGAATCTCACTGGCCTCCCCACAATAATCCTTGGCACAAACTCGCTGCCACCAACCGCTTCACGGTAACTATTAGCCGAACACACAGACGTGGGATTCTAGATCGAGATAACAGAACAGCCCAAGATTAATTATATAATTTAATCAGCCTAAAGCACACTAGAAACTACAATATATACAATAGGGAATCTACAGAATATACATATGTCAGAGTACAGTTACAATCAAAGCATGGGTTACAAACAGGCATACACAGTTCAATCAGTTACCTTGTTGCGTCTGGCCACAGGGGGGCGCTGTAGACCAGGTTTCCAGGAACTCCCACAGATGTTTCCTACACGTGCCCCCAGCGAGAAGAACCCTGGAAAATGGCCGAAGTAGGGTTATCAACCTGGGCAGATCCAGGTCCCCTCCTACCTTAGTGACCTCACAGGGAAGCACTGCCACTCCCCCTGCATGGATCAGAATTATCCAGCAAAGGGGATATTGGCCATAACTTTGCCTGGGAGCGTCGTAGGCGGACGCCAATGCTCTCATTGTGACAGTTATGAATTTAGCTACAGAACGAGGGGACTCATGACCTGTCTACGAGTTCCCATATGGCTGATATCACGCCTGGGGTATTTCCCAAGCTCCCCCTTCCATAAAAAAGGTGTGCCAGCATCGTCCGCCTGCGCAAACACCATTTTTATGGTTGCCATATTTATCGGAGATATGGCTTGCGAGATATGAACCATTTTTTACTGGAGTCGTTCTGTCTGGCTACTTCCAAGCCTTGCTAATGAGATACAACTCTTGTTACAGGGTGACGGCAGGGAGTCATCCTGGGTCCATTGTCCTCACATCATCTCATCTCCATATCAGAGGAGATGGCTGTTGGAGGTGTAAGTGGGATGTGACACCTCCACAGATGCTGGACATTTGAGAACAAGAAGGGAGGGGGGGGCACTGCCAGGGAGTGATGAGAGCAATTATGACTTCTAGTCATAATTCCTCTTCATATCCCAGGATTTACCTCACACTTACCTTCCATACGACCTCGATGTGGCCGGCGAACGTCCACTTACTGGAGTGGGAGGGACATTCGGCATCACATCGACGTCACGCGGAGGGGCGGAGCTGAGTGGGACGTAAACATCCCGCCCACCTCCTTCCGCATTTTGGGCTGGCAGCCGCAGGACGTAGGTAAGATCTGTTCATCGTTCCCGGGGTGTCACACACTGCAATGTGTGCTACCACGGGTACGATGAACAATCTGACGTGCAATTCTAGAGAAAGGTACGATGTGTATGCGATGAACGTTTTAACGTTCAATCGCAATCGCACGTACCTGTCACACACTGCAATGTAACTTACGATGCCAGATGTGCGTCACTTACGACGTGACCCCTCCGACACATTGTAAGATACATTGAGTATCAAAGAGGGGGGGGGAGGGCACCACCTACAGGGATAATTTTTACCCAATATCAGTAGATGGGTTCGCCTCAGCACACTTAATGCATAACATACCAAAAGAGAGAAAAAGAAGTGTGCATAAAGGAGGGATACACCAAACTTGTATAAAAAGGTACTTTATTACAAAATAGAACACAGGATCACACACTTAAAATCATTTAAAAAATCATAAAGCCTAGAGGCCTTATATCAAAAGATGTCCCAACCTCTGTTAAGATTGGACTATCCTCTGCTGCCAATAGAGGGGAGCCATGCAGTATAATTTTATGCAAAAAGGGGGTATAGATGGGAAATTTATCAACCATCCAAGATAGTACAATACCCAGGGTAACAGAGTGTGTGTAGCTATAACACAGCAATATGCAGTAACAGTGGGTTGTATTAGTGCAACCATCCAAGAGAGTACAATACACAGAGTGACAAAGTATATGTAGCAATAATACCGCAATATGCCATAACAGTGGGTTATATTAATGCAGATAATGCCAACCATCTACAAGGGTACCATATGCAGAGATGTATCTAAAAATATGCAGATATAGTATCACAATATGCAATAGCAATGAATTATGTTTGATGAGAGGAGGGGATTACTTACCAGTGTCACACTGCGTATCGGCATCTCTGATCGGATGCCCTCACAGAGGCATTCTGGGTCCCTAATGAAGTGTAAAAATAAATAAATTTAAAAAATTACATAGGGTCCCACGTATTTTGATACTCTGGACAGGTAAAGCAGATGGCTACAGCTTGCAGCCACCAGCCAAGTGTGTTATATTGGCTATGGATCAAAATACAAGAGACCACATGTGGATTTTTTAATTTTTTCAATAAATAAGTTTAAGAAACAACATGAGCTCCACCCAATTTTGACACTCAGCTAAGATAAATCCAATAGCTGTGGGCTGGGGAGGCCCATAGTTATTGGGATCCATAGCTTAAAAAAAAGCAGCCCACAGCCACCCAAAATTGTTGCATCCTTTAGATGCGGTAATTCCGGCACTTTACGAGGCCCATCCCAATTGTCCTGGCGTTGTGGTTATAGGGGTAATATAAGGAGTTGATGACAGCTGTGATTTGTCAAAAATCACAGCTTCCATGAAACCCTGGATTAGTAATGGGTAGGGGTCTATGAGATACCCACATTACTAATCCTGTAAATAAAAATAAATAAACATGAAACACAGAGAAAAATCGTTTATTAAAAAACACCCTCTGTCTACAATTTATTACCCCAAAACACCCAGGTCCAACATAATCCACACCACAATGTCCCACGATGATCCCGACTCTGCTACATGCTGAAGTCACAGAGAATACGATCACCCTCTGTGGCTTCATGCGGACACTGACTGAGCAGCAAG
Source organism: Anomaloglossus baeobatrachus (assembly GCF_048569485.1). Lineage (NCBI taxonomy): Eukaryota > Metazoa > Chordata > Amphibia > Anura > Aromobatidae > Anomaloglossus > Anomaloglossus baeobatrachus. The sequence goes on along the minus strand of NC_134353.1, from coordinate 228,781,496 downwards.
TGTGAGCAGTGGTGTCACTGAGTTTACCTGCGGTCACAGTTAGAGGTTCCCACAGTACCCCACTGGTGACTGCAGGTAAACTCACCTCAGGTGAACTCATTGAACTCTGTGACCTCACCTTAGATGTTAATTGAGACCCATGGTTTTTTGCTAGGAGATGCAGATTTGGTGCTGGAATTTATACACCAAATACCTGCACCAAATCTGCATCTCCTGGCAAAAAAAAGCATCAAAACCACAGTGTATTTTCATGCATTTTTTGCCAGAAGATGTAGATTTGGTGCAGGAATTTGGTGTATAAATTTCAGCACTAAATCTGCATCTCTTGACAAAAAAGCACAGTTTAGGTGCAGTTTCCTGCAAGCAGGTGCAGATTTGGTGTAGAAATGTCTGCACCAGATTTTGTCACCAAATTTGCATTTCCTGGAAAAAAAAATGAAACTGCATCAAAACCATGATTTTTGTGCAGTGTTTGTGCAGATTGGGTGCTGGAATTTATACACCAGATTCCTGCACTAAATCTGCATCTCCTGACCAAAAATGCATCAAAACCACATCATGTTTTGATAATTTTTTTTTGCAAGAAGATGCAGATTTGGTGCAGGAATTTAGTATATTGCTTTCATCATCAAATCTGCATTCTTGGGGGGAAAAATTTTTTTTTTTTGCCAGGAGATGCAGGTCTCATTGAGTTCAATGAGTTCACCTGAGGTGAGTTTGCCTGCGGTCACATGTGGGCTACCATGGGAACCTCTAGCTGTGACCACAGGTAAATTCAGTGATGTAACTGCTCACAGCTACTGCTTAGTCAGTGTCTGCCTCAAGCTGCAGCGGGCAGTCATGTTGTCTAATGTGCCTGAGCACTGCGACTGCAGTGTGTAGCAGAGTTAGGATCTTCATGGGATGTCATGGTGTGGATTATGTCAGACTTTTGTATTTTGGGGGTTAATACATTGGAGAAAAAGAGTGTTTTTTTGTTTGTTTTCTAGTAAAGGATTTTTCTATACATTTTGTGTTTATTTCTATTTACTTGTAGCATTAGTAATGGGGTGGGTCTCATTGCCCTCTACCCATTACTAATCCAGGGTTTAGTGGCAGCTGTGATTCTTGACAAATCACAGCTGCCACTAACCCTTGACATTATCACAACTGCCATCACACCAGGGCAATCAGGATGAGCTCGATAAAGCGCAGCAATTGTCACATGTAATGAATGTGTCAATTCTGGTACGCTGTGGGCTGTTATTTTTAGGTTGTGGGGGCCTGATAACAATGGGCCTCCCCAGCCTGAGAACACCAGTAGTACTGTTTGCTTTATCTTGGCTGAGTATCAAAATTCGGCAGGACCTCATGTCATTTTTTGAAAATTATTTATTTAAATACTTTTAAAAAATGCCATATGGGGTCCCTCGTATGTTGATATATAGCCAAGATAATGCGCACGGCTGGGATCTGCAGCCTGTAACCATCTGCTTTATCTGCGCTGGGTAACAATATACAGGGGACCCTAAGTCATTTTATTTATTTATTTAGTTTTACACTACTATAGGGATAAAAACAGCATGTGTTATTCCAACCAATCACAGTCGCTTTTGTGGCGCCCTAGGACCTGGTCGCCACAACGGCATTGCCCTCCTGAGGGTTAATGCTGAGCCTGGAGGTAATGGGGAAATCTACTGGCCAGTAAGTTAACATCCACCGCAGTTTCTCCCTCAGGCCAGTAGGGGGAGCTCTGAACCTGAAGTTTCAGGGAGCTTCCTTAAGCCTGACCTGGGGGAGGAGTTAGTTAGTCTGTAGGGAGCAGCAGAAGTGAACAGACACAGAGTGAGCTGTCCTGTGAATCTGGGGCCTAGAGCTGGAGCAGTTTGGCCCAGAGAAGCAGGAGTAGCTGAGAGGCAGCAGAGAGACTCGGACATCGGAGTCTGTGGTTGCCAGGGTATAAAATCCGTCCCTGGTAGCCGAATCCGAAGGGCAGGGGAGCTGCAAGCCCCTGGCCCAGACACATCCAAGGTACAGCTGCAGCATCAGGGCCCGGTGTGGACCCCAGCGGAGAAGCACCAGGGAGTGGGCCTGCGCAGCCACCTACAGAGGGAAGGGACGTGCTATTGGTCCCAGCAGCGAAGAGGGCCATTGCTGGATTCAGAGAAGCAGGGTCCTATCATCACCAAGAAAGGTACAGGAGTAGGCCTCATACTCAGCTGGCCAGAAAGATCACCCCAAGTACTTCCAGGCCGACCGGATCCCCATCACCACCTGTAACGGTCTCCCAGGACTGGACTGTTCCCAGAGTAAAAGAGGAAAAGGTAAAGAGACTGTTGTTTGTGCCTGGTTCTTTCCTCGCCTGTCGGCCCTGCACCGTGTTAGTCACACAGCACCATAGACTTTCACAAGCACCAACTGTGCCCCGGGCATTGCTCCACCTGTGGGGAGCAGTACCATCATAGCTGCCATAATATCATCCCGGAGGCCTCACACAGCAGCGGCGGCTTATTAGCCGCATACCACAGGTGGCGTCACGAACACAACCATTAACAAGCAAGCCACATATTCTACTGACACCCACCAGGGCCACGGAGCCGGGCCCAGCCACCACTGACTACCACCGGACTAGTCCAGCCCGGCACCGGGTGTCCCATAGCCCTGGGGTGGGCGAGTCAACTTTTGGCGTCACGAACAGGATTTCGTGCCCGGTCCCACCGGGTACTGTGCACCTGCCGGAATTGTGCTTAAAAGACTGTGTACTGGCTGCAGACCACCGCCGCCATTAGCCTCGCCGAGCGCAGGAAGAAGGGGGGCGTGCCTGACAAAGAGCGCGAAGGGAGCGCGCCATCAGAGCAGAGCGCTGTTAACCCCGCGCGACCCGGAAGAAAATTTGAAAAGTGAACGGAGCCTGGTAAGGTTCACTAAGGGGGAGGAAGATGTCCGACTCAGAGGGAGGGCAGGTGGCTGCCATAGCCCGAGACGCCGCAGCACCAGCAAAAGCAATCCCAGTCGCCGTCGCCCCGGCCCCCACTGTAGCGCCGGTAATGCCGATCACCATGCCATACATACCGGGAGCAGAATGGCTGCCGCAATACTCCGGGGAGTCCCATACCTTGAGTGACTTCAGAGAAAGCCTGCACAGCTTATTCCGGGTGTATCCGCTGACTGAGAGCCAGAAGGTGGGCATATTAATGGGACAGCTAGCCGGCGCAGCCCAGCGTGAAGCGAAGTCATGGCCTGATACAGATAAAGGGACAGCAGCCCAGATACTGGCCAAGCTAAAGAGTACGTTTGACACTCGCACCGCAGCAGAGATAAAGATGAGATTCTTTGGGTGCAAGCAGCGGGCCACAGACAGCATAAGGGACTATGCCCTAAACCTGCAAGAGGCCCTGAAAGCAGTTAAACAGGTGGACCCAGAGAGTGTACGTGAAGAAGACAAACTCCTAACTGAGCAGTTCATAGAGGGGCTCCTGTCAGATGCCCACAGGACCCAGCTGCGTATCCTGGTCCTGCAGAACCCTGCTCTGGACTTTGCCAAGTTTAAGGACCAGGCCATCAGGGTACTGAGAGAATCTACGCCGAATGACCCAGTACCCCTCCGGCCTCCTGCTATCACGTACCCCGGGGTGGTGCCTGCAACACGAGCCACTGCAGGGGCTGAGGCGCAGTCCCTGGATAAGGATCCCACTGCGGAGCTCAGACAACAGGTCCAGGAGCTGACCAAGACTGTGGCTGCCCTTGCCAAGACCGTGCAGTCTCTACAAATGACCCCATCGCCTGCAAGACTCGAGTTGGCCTCCAGCCCAGAGGACGTCCCATGGATGCGACAGAGAAGGATTCCGCCGACCCGAGGCAGAGACACAGACCGGTACGATTCAACAGGACAACCGATCTGCCGCAACTGCAACCAGGCGGGCCACATTGCACGACGCTGTCCTTTAAATGGGCCGAGCCTGGGGCCAGGAGCCGACCCCCAGGTGTAAGGAAGCCCGGCTCAACCCCCAGCCGCAGCAAATATGTGGGAGGACGACCGGTCCTTCCCATTGTGCTGGATGGGATCCCTTTGAATGCCCTCCTGGATACGGGGTCCCAGGTAACAACCATCCCCCACAAACTGTACAAAAGATATTGGGCCGATTCAGACATTGACCATGGCCCAGATGATGATTTAACAATTGTGGCCAGTAATGGTCAGCCCTTACCTCAGATTGGGTACAAAGAAGTAACCATTAAAGTGGGGCGGGTGGAATTGCCATGTCAGGGGATGATAATTGTAGATATTGATCGCAAAGAATCTGACCCACTGCTAACTCTTGGTACAAATGTGATAGAAAATTGTATTGCCGAAGTGATAATTTTGTTACAACAGGCGTCTGAAACTGCCAGCTCCGGGCAGCAGCGTGTCCTACAGAGGGAGATCAGAGCCCTGATGAGGAGGCAGCAGGTAGAGCTGGCCGGAGGAGAAATTGGCAGTGTGAGGGTAAGTGACCCCCTCCCCATTGTAATACCCCCAAGAAGTGAAATGTTGATATGGTGTCGGGCAGCAATAGGCCTCAAGGGTCAGGATTACCATGCCTTGGTAGAACCAATGTATTCAGACAGTAGGCCTGGAGTCCTGATAGCCAGAGGGGTAGCGGACGTCCGCAAGGGGAGAGTGCCCGTCCGTGTCCTGAATTGTGGGGAGGAGGAGGCCAAATTGCCCCGGTATGCCACTGTGGCAAAATTGTACACTGTCAGCAACAATACCATTAAAGCAGTGGAACCCTTGATCCCGTCCGACCAGGCGGAAGACAATGGCTCCAAGGGGCAGCCGGAAGACTGGTGCCAAAAATTACATGTGGGCACCGACTCCACCCCCTCACACCAAAAGCATGGGGTTTACCGGGTGGTACAGGAGTACGAGCGGGTCTTCAGCAAACACCCCCTAGATTTTGGGCAGGTGAAAGGGGTTCAACATCAAATCCCCACGGGTGATCATCATCCCATTAAAGAAAGATACCGCCCTGTACCCCCCGCACAGTATCAGTGTGCCAAGGAAATGTTACGGGAAATGAAGGAGGCTGGGGTTATCAGAGATAGTTGTAGCCCCTGGGCAGCTCCACTAGTGCTCGTAAAGAAAAAAGATGGTACAATGAGAATGTGTGTAGATTACAGGCAAATTAACCGCATTACACATAAAGATGCCTATCCACTACCCAGAATAGAGGAGTCACTAACAGCCTTAAAGTCAGCTAACTATTTCTCCACCTTGGATCTCACCAGTGGGTATTGGCAGGTTCCCGTGGCAGAGGCGGACAAGGAGAAGACTGCATTCACGACACCAATGGGTCTCTGTGAGTTCAATTGTATGCCATTCGGGCTCTGCAACGCCCCAGGGACATTCCAAAGGTTGATGGAGTGCTGCTTGGGCCACCACAACTTCGAAACCGTGCTGCTGTACCTGGATGACGTAATAGTCTACTCCAAGACTTATGAGGACCACCTGAAGCACTTAGCAGAAGTGTTTGAGTCCTTGTCGAAATATGGCCTGAAGATCAAGCCGTCCAAATGTCACCTCTTGAAGCCAAAGGTACAGTACCTGGGTCATGTGGTCAGCGCAGAAGGCGTGGCACCTGATCCGGAGAAAGTCACGGTAATTAAGGACTGGCCAAGACCCACCACGGTGAAGGAGGTGCGGCAGTTCCTTGGACTGGTGGGCTACTACCGAAGGTTCATTGATGGGTTCACCAAGATAGCAGCGCCCCTTCAAGATCTCCTGGTGGGCCAGCCGAAGCAGGCTAAGAAGCAGAGCCCTCCATTTGAATGGGGCAGCCAACTGGAAACATCCTTTGTCCGGCTGAAAGGGGCTCTCACGGGAGAAGAAATTCTGGCCTACCCTGACTACAGCCAACCGTTTATACTGTACACAGACGCCAGCAACGTGGGACTGGGAGCAGTTCTGTCCCAGGTACAGGGAGGCAGAGAGAGGGTAATAGCGTACGCCAGTAGGAAGCTTCGGCCCACGGAAAGGAATCCAGAAAACTACAGTTCCTTCAAGCTGGAGTTCCTCGCTATTGTGTGGGCAGTGACTGAACGCTTCAAGCACTATCTGGCATCGGCCAAGTTTACCATCTTCACGGACAACAATCCGTTGACACACCTGGCAACAGCCAAGTTAGGTGCGATGGAACAGCGATGGATGGCCCGGCTGTCTAACTTTGACTTTACCATCAAGTATCGGGCTGGCAAGAAGAATAACAATGCTGATGCGCTGTCCAGAATGCCTCACTTACCCGAGTCTGGAGAAGACCTGGATGAACTCGAAGAGATAGAGTTACCGGCTTTCCATCACCAGGGTGTTTCACAGTGTGAGCATGCTGTGGGAGTGAAGCGCTTAAACCAGCACGAGGTCTCGGTCAATCCATTACTCCACCATAATTGGGAAGAAACACAGAATGGTGACCCGGCCGTGCGATTGGTCAAAGAGAAGCTAGCGCAAGCTGAGACCCATCTTGGCCCAGACGCTCCAGAGGAAGCCCAGCAGCTGTGGAAGGAGAGGGGACGACTGTTCACCTACCAGGGCAAGCTCTGCAAGAGATATGTCAACTATCGAACAAATGAACTTGTCTGGCAGATAGTGGTTCCGCAGAGGGATGCTCCAATGGTCCTAGCAGCGTATCATGATAACGCCGGGCACTTCGGGTGGAAGAAGTTGGAGGCCTTACTCCGTGATCGGTTCTACTGGGTGCACATGAGAAAGATGATCGAGAAATGGTGCCGAGACTGTGGCCCGTGTAACTTGAGGCGGAAGGATGATGCCAGCCAAAGGTCTCCCCTACAGCCAATTGTCACGAAGCAGCCCCTGGAGTTGGTGGCCCTGGACCACGTGAAGTTAACACCAAGCCGGTCAGGCTATGTGTACGCCCTCACCATTGTGGACCATTACTCTCGTTTCCTGGTAGTAGTGCCTGTGAAGGACCAGACAGCCAGGACGGCAGCTAGAGCGTTCCAGGCATCCTTTTGTCGACCGCACGGCTATCCGGAAAGGGTACTGACGGATCAGGGTCCTGCATTCGAGGCTGAAGTGTTCCAAGAGTTCTGTAACATGTACGGTTGTAAGAAAATTCGAACCACACCGTACCACCCCCAGACCAATGGACTGTGCGAGAAAATGAACCATGTGGTTATTGATATGCTGAAGACCCTACCGCTGGAAGAGAGGAACCAATGGCCAGAAAAGTTGCCAGATCTGGTAGACTTGTACAACCACATCCCAGTGAATTCGACCAACTGCAGCCCCGCTTACCTGATGCGAGCCAGACCAGGCAAGTTGCCTGTAGACTTTGAGATGGGGACTGTGTCGCCTGAGGCGGTTCAAGAAATAGAGGATTGGGATGCAGAACGGCAGCAGCGGTACCGTAAGGTCCAGGAGTGCGTGGAAAGGAGCCTGTCTCAAGCAAGAACGAGACAAGAACAGCATTACAATCAAACAGCCCCAGCAACTCCCTTAGCACCTGGAGAACAAGTCCTCAAGAAGAAGCGGAAGACGCATAAGTTGGATGATCAGTGGGAAAACGAGCCCTACACCATTATCCCCTCCAACTTTGACAATAGTAAGGTATGCCTCATAAGCAAAGATGAAGGCAAGACCTGTCAAGCAATTTCCCGAGACCGCCTGAAAGCGTGCCCTGAACGGTGCCGAATCCAAAGAGAAATGGAAGGAGTACAAGGAAGTCCCCAAAGTCAAGAGAAAGAAGGGGAGATGATTCAAACCATCCTTGGGAAGTTCCCCAAAACTTGGACCCGAATCAACAATGCCATAGTGGTACCAGTTTTGGCGTTTCCGCAGTTGGTCGAGCCAGAAACAGAAAAGGTTCCGGATCCACCTAAAGAATCGTCCGCTCCAGCACGAGATGACACGCCAGCAGTGGAACAGGAGGATCAACCCCCTGTCAGTGGTGAACCTGTCATACCCTTGGCGACTCCTGGACCACAAAGGCAACCATCACGCTTACCTATTGGGGTTAGGCCCACCTGTAGTGCTGAGATAGAAGACGTACCACGTAGTCAGGGGCAAACACCAGAGCTACGTAGGTCCCAGCGCAGCACTCGGGGACAACCCCCTCTAAGGTATAGGGAGTCTACTGTATAAAGTAAAGAGTACTTATTAGAGTGTAAATAGTTATGCAAAATGTCTGTCATGTTGTGCACAAAATGTTTTCTTTTTCTTTGATTGCGAAAATGGACAATTGGGCCACTGGACTATGGGTGGCCAACACCTAAATTGTTCATAGTTAGCACCAGTGTGCTCAAACACCCCTGAAGAAAAACCCGTCCGGCGTGCATAGAGTGGGGTCATCAATGCTCTGACGCACGCCCAGAGCCTACGTTGGGGGTTTGATCGCGGCGGGTCCCCCATGGAGCAGTGTAATGGACACCCGGCAGGGAGCCACACTGGACTCTTATAGAAATGTTTAAGATTGTAACGTTAAAGAGAATGTGCCTCCCATATTGGGATGAAATGTATGACATGTTATGTTTTGTTTCTACAGTCCGGGAGTACTGAATTTAACTAAGGGGGAGTGTGGCGCCCTAGGACCTGGTCGCCACAACGGCATTGCCCTCCTGAGGGTTAATGCTGAGCCTGGAGGTAATGGGGAAATCTACTGGCCAGTAAGTTAACATCCACCGCAGTTTCTCCCTCAGGCCAGTAGGGGGAGCTCTGAACCTGAAGTTTCAGGGAGCTTCCTTAAGCCTGACCTGGGGGAGGAGTTAGTTAGTCTGTAGGGAGCAGCAGAAGTGAACAGACACAGAGTGAGCTGTCCTGTGAATCTGGGGCCTAGAGCTGGAGCAGTTTGGCCCAGAGAAGCAGGAGTAGCTGAGAGGCAGCAGAGAGACTCGGACATCGGAGTCTGTGGTTGCCAGGGTATAAAATCCGTCCCTGGTAGCCGAATCCGAAGGGCAGGGGAGCTGCAAGCCCCTGGCCCAGACACATCCAAGGTACAGCTGCAGCATCAGGGCCCGGTGTGGACCCCAGCGGAGAAGCACCAGGGAGTGGGCCTACGCAGCCACCTACAGAGGGAAGGGACGTGCTATTGGTCCCAGCAGCGAAGAGGGCCATTGCTGGATTCAGAGAAGCAGGGTCCTATCATCACCAAGAAAGGTACAGGAGTAGGCCTCATACTCAGCTGGCCAGAAAGATCACCCCAAGTACTTCCAGGCCGACCGGATCCCCATCACCACCTGTAACGGTCTCCCAGGACTGGACTGTTCCCAGAGTAAAAGAGGAAAAGGTAAAGAGACTGTTGTTTGTGCCTGGTTCTTTCCTCGCCTGTCGGCCCTGCACCGTGTTAGTCACACAGCACCATAGACTTTCACAAGCACCAACTGTGCCCCGGGCATTGCTCCACCTGTGGGGAGCAGTACCATCATAGCTGCCATAATATCATCCCGGAGGCCTCACACAGCAGCGGCGGCTTATTAGCCGCATACCACAGGTGGCGTCACGAACACAACCATTAACAAGCAAGCCACATATTCTACTGACACCCACCAGGGCCACGGAGCCGGGCCCAGCCACCACTGACTACCACCGGACTAGTCCAGCCCGGCACCGGGTGTCCCATAGCCCTGGGGTGGGCGAGTCACTTTCACAGAGGGTAGGAGCGCAGTCTGACTTCAAGCAATCACAGATGCGAACACGGACAGTAGTCAGGGGAAGCAGCGAATACGTATGAGAGCTGATACGACTTGGAAGCAGTGTTACAGCCACAAAGAAGGTCCGTAAGAATAACTGTCCTACTATTCCTTATTTTATCTCTTTTGCAGCTCCCCTGGCCCTTAGTATCACCATTTTATAACACATAAGCCCAGGTCCCTTAGACTTATATGGGATGTGGCATCCTGGGTTAAATTTGGGGTCAAGTTCAGCTGCCTAACCCGTCCTGGTTCGACAAACCCAAATATCCATGAGTTCGCTCATCACTAGGGCTGATATCTTAGACTATACAGAGCGTGATCTGCCAGCGTGTTAATCCAAAATCTCTTTATTCAAGGATTATAGGCACTAGATATTGTTTAGAGAAAAGTGGTACTTTATGGAAATATTTAACATATGGGCAAAGCGTTCTACAGACCATACACCAATTCTAGTGCAAAAATTAAATGTCAACAAGGCTTACCATTTTTCACATTTGAGTAGCATTTGTGTTACAAGCATTACATACATATGAACAGAGAATGTTTTAAACACAGTGTGGCCCTTGGTAAAAGTAAAAGTGGGTCTGAAAAACAATGAAATATCATACAGTCACTGAGCTAATTCAATAAATTTTGAATAGTTAGTATGTTTTTCTTGTGCTCATGATTTCCTCCTACGCTCCAAAAACATGCACATAGGTTAATTGGCTTCCTATTAACAAAAATGACCCTGGTACTTGTGTGTCTGAAATAGACAAATTTGAATTTGAATGCAAGCCCCGCTGAGTATAAAGGGTGATGTGCGTGATTTACTTCGTTCTACAAAATCTGAAGCACTGTAAAATAAGAAGAACTACGGTATATACTGTAAATATATATATATATAGTATATATATACGGTACAGACCAAAAGTTTGGACACACCTCATTCAAAGAGTTTTCTCACTCTAAAAATTTTAGATTCACATTGAAGACATCAAAACTATGAATGAAAACATGTGGAATGAAATGCTTTAAAAAAAGTGTGAAACAACTGAAAATATGTCTTATATTCTAGGTTCTTCAAAGTAGCCACCTTTTGCTTTGATTACTGCTTTGCACACTCTTGGCATTCTCTTGATGAGCTTCAAGAGGTAGTCACCGGAAATGATTTTCCAACAGTCTTGAAGGAGTTCCTAGAGACGCTTAGAACTTGTTGCCCCTTTTGCCTTCACTCTGCGGTCCAGCTCACCCCAAAAGATCTCGATTGGGTTCAGGTCTGGTGACTGTGGAGGCCAGGTCATCTGGCGTAGCATCCCATCACTCTCCTTCTTAGTCAAATAACCCTTACATAGCCTGGAGGTGTGTTTGGGGTCATTGTCCTGTTGAAAAATAACTGATGGTCCAACTAAACGCAAACCGGATGGAATAGCATGCCGCTGCAGGATGCTGTGGTAGCCATGCTGGTTCAGTATGCCTTCAATTTTGAATAAATCCCAAACAGTGTCACCAGCAAAGCACCCCCACACCATCACACCTCCTTCTCCATGCTTCACGGTGGGAACCAGGCATGTAAAGTCCATCCGTTCACCTTTTCTACAAAGACATGGTGGTTGGATCCAAAGATCTCAAATTTGGACTCATTAGACCAAAACACAGATTTCCACCGATCTAATGTCCACTCCTTGTGTTCTTTAGCCCAAATAAGTCTATTCTGCTTGTTGCCTGTCCTTAGCAGTAGTTTCCTAGCAGCTATTTTATCATGATGGCCTGCTGCACAAAGTCTCCTCTTAATAGATGTTCTAGAGATGAGAGGGTGTGTCCAAACTTTTGGTCTGTACTGTATATATATATATATATATATATATATATATACATAAAGAATGGAGAGGCCTGTAATGTTAATCATAGCTACACTTCAGCTATGACAGACAGAATCCCCCCAAGAAATCCAGTAAATCACATTGAATGATTTTTAAATAATTAATTTGCATTTTATTGCATAAAATAAGTATTTGATAATCAACCAACCAGCAAGAGTTCTGGCTCTCACAGACCTGTTATTGTTTTCTTTAAGAAGCCCTCACACTCTGCACACAGTGTATTAATTGCACCTGTTTGAACTTTTTACCTGTATAAAAGACACCTGTTCACACACTGAATCAATTACAATCCAACCTCTTCACCGCTCGGTCTGGGGCTCCATGTAAGATCTTGCCTCATGGGGTAAGGATGATTCTGAGAAAGGCCAGAAATCAGCCCAGAACTACACGGGAGGACCTGATCAATGACCTGTAAAGAACTAGGACCATCGTCTCAAAGATTACCATTAGGGCTCGGTTCCACTTGTGTACAAATAATCGCTTTGATACTGGTCCTGAAAAGTGGGACAAGTGTCTTGCATATGGTCTTGCGTATATTATCCGAGTGCGACTATTTTTCTCCTCTACATCCATTTGACATGCAAGTGCCATGCGACTGCTATGCGAGTGTTATGCAAGTTTTTCTTGCCTAGCATCCGTGTGACATGCATATGCCATACGTGTGACATGCTTATGTAATGCCATGCAATATTTTTCTTGCACCCTTAGACTTGCATTGGCAAGTCTTGTGTGATCAACGAAGCCAAACACAGCATGCTGCGATTTTATCCTCAGCACCATTGGAGCTGAGGAAAAAATAGCAAATGGACACTGCCTGATAGATTAATATTGGAGCGAGTGCAATTAGATGTTTTATCGGATTGCACTTATCCATGAAAATCACATGGCCTTAGTACACTACACTACAGCATCATGGATCAAAATCCTGCATGGCATGCAAGATCCCCTGGTTAATGCCAGTACATGTCCAGGCTATTGCTGGGCAGACTCGCAGATAACTGGGACTGGTGATGTAACTGGATTAAAAAAAAATGCAGTTATGGCCCAGAATTGATCCCAGATATCTGGCTGGATGACGGTCCCCATATAAGTTTATGGGGACCAGAATCCGTTGCGTAAAAATGGTGGTAGAGGGATTACGGGGATTCGAGCAAGTGCTTCATACTTACCGAGTCTCCGGCAAGTCTGTAACTGCTTCCGTGGCCACTCATTCTTCTTCAAGTGCCGCTCATTATTGCTCATCCATAATCACTGCTTCCCCTGCCCACTGGTAGTCCTGGCGTCTGTGATTGGTTGCAGTCAGACGTGCCCCCATCCCCAAGTTTCTTTGGTCCCCCAAGCCTAAAAATAGCAGCCTGCAGCTGCCCATAATTGCAGCATCCATTAGATGCAACAATTCCAGTACTTTATCCGTCTCATCATGATTGACCTGGTGTGGTAGCAATTGGAGTAATAAGGGCTTAATAACAGCTCACATCTGTCACCAAGCCCTACATAAATAATGAGAGGCATCTATGAGACCGTGCATCACAAATCTTTAAGTGAAAATAAATAAACAACAAACACCCAAAAAATCCTTTATTTGAAATAAAATTAAAAAACACCCTTTTTTAACCCTTTATTAACACCCAAAACACCCAGATCCGACGGAATCCACACGAGGTCCCATAATGATTCAAGCTCTGCTACATCTGAAGTCAAAGCAAGCGGCCATAGAACAGTGACCATCTGCTTTGAGCTTCAGGCAGAGAATGAGCTGCAGCGATGAGTTGCAGTCACAGCTGAAGGTTCCCATAGTACTCCACCTGTGATCGCAGGTAACGTGACCTCAGGTGACCTCAGTAAACTCAGTGACTTCACTACAGGTGATTCTCGCATCTCCTGGCAGAAAACCGTGCATTTTTGCCAACAAATGTAGATTTGGTGCTGAAATTTTTACACCATATTTCTGCACCCATTCTACACCTGATAGCGAAAAAGCATCACTACCACGTCATACCCAGATTGGGTGCATGAATATGGTGTAAAAATTTCCTCACCAAATTTGCATTTCTTAGCCCAAAAATGCAAAAAAACAGGGATTTTTTAGTTTTTTTTTTAATTCTCTGTGAACAAAAAAGATCAGTATGCTGAATAAAAGCCTCATTTGCAATGAACAAACACTTCTAGTAGCGCGCACTATGCAGGTAATCACTCAGACACAAGCACAGTGCGATACTCACTATGGGGATTTTTACATAATTTTCCGAGCCCGAACTCTGAGCCTCGAGCCTGACGTTTGCTCATCTCTAATGGTGAGATATGGAGCCTGAAAATCAAAAGTTCAAAACATTGGTACCCTTTTGCTCATGGGTAGAGATGAGCGAACCGGTCCCGATTCGGCTCGAGGTCGGTTCGCCGAATGGATCTCCCGTTCGAGTTCGGCTCGTCGACGAACCGAACTCGAACTGCATTGGAAACAATGGCAGGCAATCACAAACACAGAAAAACACCTAGAAAACACCCTCAAAGGTGTCCAAAAGGTGACAAACAACTCACAACACAACACAAACACATGGGAAAGTGACAAGGACATATACTCATGCGAAAACAAAAGAGCTGGACAAGGAAAAAGAGGAGGACACACAGATATATGAGTATATGCAAGGAAACATCGATTCCATTATTGTGCAACTTGAGCCCTGCTCATTTTAGGCTTCCAATCTTGATAAATTGCCTGAGCTCGCCACGTACGACTTGGGGATCTTGTCGTGTCCTGCAGCCAGCGTTCTCTCGGAACCTGTCTTCAGTGCTGCTGGGGGTCTGCTGGCAGATAAGCACACGTGTCTGTCCACTGACAATGTGGACATGGCTCTCAGAGGACTTTTCTTCCCCTGGGTCAGCCAGGGGACAGGAAAGGCACGCGTATTTTTGAGAGTGCTTCATGCAAAGCATCTTTTTCATTTTGAAAAGGGGGCAAACTGATGCCTGTCAAGTGGGGGGGGGCAATTATTGGCAACGAGGGAGACTGTGGTTGGAGTCCCCTCGCTGTGTTTCTCCAAGAACCAAGATGAACAAGTCATGGCTCTTAGAGGACTTTTCTTCCCCTGGGTCAGCCAGGGGAGGAGAAAGGCACGCCCATTTTTGAGAATGCTTCATGCAAAGCATCTTTTTTATTTTGAAAAGGGGGGTCAACTGATGCCAGTCAAGAGTAGGGTGTGTGTGGCCCAATTAGTGGCAACGAGGGAGACTGTGGTTGGAGTCCCCTCGCTGTGTTTGTAAAAGAACCAAGATGAACAAGTCATGGCTCTCAGAGGACTTTTCTTCCCCTGGGTCATTCAGGGGAGGTGAAAGGCACGTGTATTTTTGAGAGTGCTTCATGCAAAGCATCTTTTTCATCTTGAAAATTGGGTCAACTGATGCCAGTCAAGTGGGGTGTGTGTGTGGCCCAATTAGTGGAAACGAGGGAGGCTGTGGTTGGAGTCCCCTCGCTGTGTTTCTAAAAGAACCAAGATGAACAAGTCATGGCTCTTAGAGGACTTTTCTTCCCCTGGGTCAGCCAGGGGAGGAGAAAGGCACGCCCATTTTTGAGAATGCTTCTTGCAAAGCATCTTTTTTATTTTGAAAAGGGGGGTCAACTGATGCCAGTCAAGCGTAGGGTGTGTGTGGCCCAATTAGTGGCAACGAGGGAGACTGTGGTTGGAGTCCCCTCGCTGTGTTTCTAAAAGAACCAAGATGAACAAGTCATGGCTCTCAGAGGACTTTTCTTCCCCTGGGTCATCCAGGGGACGGGAAAGGCACGCGTATTTTTGAGAGTGCTTCATGCAAAGCATCTTTTTCATCTTGAAAATTGGGTCAACTGATGCCAGTCAAGTGGGCTGTGTGTGGCCCAGTTAGTGGAAACGAGGGAGACTGTGGTTGGAGTCCACTCGCTGTGTTTCTAAAAGAACCAAGATGAACAAGTCATGGCTCTCAGAGGACTTTTCTTCCCCTGGGTCAGCCAGGGGACGGGAAAGGCACGCGTATTTTTGAGAATGCTTCACGCCAAGCATCTTTTTCTTTTTCAAAAGGGGGGTCAACTGATGCCAGTCAAGTGGGGTGTGTGTGGCCCAATTAGTGGCAACGAGGGAGACTGTGCTTGGAGTCCACTCGCTGTGTTTCTAAAAGAACCAAGATGAACAAGTCATGGCTCTCAGAGGACTTTTCTTCCCCTGGGTCATCCAGGGGACGGGAAAGGCACGCGTATTTTTGAGAGTGCTTCATGCAAAGCATCTTTTTCATCTTGAAAATTGGGTCAACTGATGCCAGTCAAGTGGGGTGTGTGTGGCCCAGTTAGTGGAAACGAGGGAGACTGTGGTTGGAGTCCCCTCGCTGTGTTTCTAAAAGAACCAAGATGAACAAGTCATGGCTCTCAGAGGACTTTTCTTCCCCTGGGTCAGCCAGGGGACGGGAAAGGCACGCGTATTTTTGAGAGTGCTTCATGCCAAGCATCTTTTTCTTTTTCAAAAGGGGGGGTCAACTGATGCCAGTCAAGTGGGGTGTGTGTGGCCCAATTAGTGGCAACAAGGGAGACTGTGGTTGGAGTCCTCTCGCTGTGTTTGTAAAAGAACCAAGATGAACAAGTCATGGCTCTCAGAGGACTTTTCTTCCCCTGAGTCATTCAGGGGACGGGAAAGGCACGCGTATTTTTGAGAGTGCTTCATGCAAAGCATCTTTTTCATCTTGAAAATTGGGTCAACTGATGCCAGTCAAGTGGGGTGTGTGTGGCCCAGTTAGTGGAAACGAGGGAGACTGTGGTTGGAGTCCCCTCGCTGTGTTTCTAAAAGAACCAAGATGAACAAGTCATGGCTCTCAGAGGACTTTTCTTCCCCTGGGTCAGCCAGGGGACGGGAAAGGCACGCGTATTTTTGAGAGTGCTTCATGCCAAGCATCTTTTTCTTTTTCAAAAGGGGGGGTCAACTGATGCCAGTCAAGTGGGGTGTGTGTGGCCCAATTAGTGGCAACGAGGGAGACTGTGGTTGGAGTCCCCTCGCTGTCTTTCTAAAAGAACCAAGATGAACAAGTCATGGCTGTCAGAGGACTTTTCTTCCCCTGGGTCAGCCAGGGGACGGGAAAGGCACGTATATTTTTGAGAGTGCTTCATGCAAAGCATCTTTTTCATCTTGAAAATTGGGTCAACTGATGCCAGTCAAGTGGGGTGTGTGTGTGGCCCAATTAGTGGAAACGAGGGAGACTGTGGTAGGAGTCCCCTCGCTGTGTTTCTAAAAGAACCAAGATGAACAAGTCATGGCTCTCAGAGGACTTTTCTTCCCCTGGGTCATTCAGGGGAGGTGAAAGGCACGCGTATTTTTGAGAGTGCTTTATGCAAAGCATCTTTTTCATCTTGAAAATTGGGTCAACTGATGCCAGTCAAGTGGGGTGTGTGTGGCCCAGTTAGTGGAAACGAGGGAGACTGTGGTTGGAGTCTCCTTACTGTGTTTTACATGCTTTTAGAAGGGCATGACATGGCTTAGAGGTTGACTTTCAGCATCTGGAAACTGTTGGCTACCAAAATGCTGCCTTTCCAACCTTTTTAACCGAGGATTTTCGAGACGTTATGCCCATCGCAGTGCCCCAAGAGCTGATGCCCAGGCGCCACTCCTTCTCCAACAAAGGCGTGCACGCGCTACACCAGCATGTCGCACTAAACATCACTGATTCCTTGAGAAACTCTGTGTGACAGGGTGCATTTCACCACAGATAATTGGCCCAGTAAGCATGGACAGGGGCGTTACATGTCGCTGACTGGGCAATGGGTTACTGTGGGGAGAGATGGAGAAGGGTCTGCTGTACAAGTCTTGCCGTCCCCACGAGTTGTGTCAATTCTTCTTCTGTATGTAGAAGTTAATACACTGCTTCTGCCTCTTCAACCTCGTGTGGGTCCTCCACCTTGGCGCAAACCCTGTGTGGTCAGGCCACCCTTCCTTGTAACTGCGCACAAGGACTACCACACACCTCCTTACTATGCTGGCAGCAGAGCTCAATGCCATCAGGCGGTCAAAGGTTTACTTTGAAATGTATGGGAAATGTGAGTCACACCACTGAGAAGTTGTGGACGGTTAGCTCTGGAGACCGAGTTTCATCAATGGTTGTCTCCACTCAACCAGCAGCCAGGGAAGGCCGGGTGCGACAATGATGCAAACATGGATGCGGCCCTTCGCTGTGACAATGTGACACACGTGCCTTGTGTGGTTCACGTGTTGAACCTGGTTGTCCAGCAATTTTTAAAGCACTATCCTGGCCCACATGGCCTTCTGCAGAGAGCACGGTGTAACGCCTTCCTTTATCCACACACTCAGATGGGCTGTAAATGATAGGCTAGAGGGAAGCCACTCACCAAGCAGGACCCCTAGAACCCTGAAACCCTTTAACCCCTATACAGGGATTAGGAATTACACAGGGCCCAAGGTGAATACCTGTGGAAGGCTGCAGTTCCAGAGAATAGTAGTCAGGCAGGGTCAAAACATTAATTGAGGAACAGGAACAGAATGGGACGGCCAGGACTTAATCAGAAAACAAGCAGAGGTGAAATGCGGATCGGCCAGCAAGGTACATAAACAGCAAGCAGGAAAAGTAGTCAGGTAACAAGCACACAAAATCATAAAACTGAACTGGGGGTAAAATTAACCAGAGGTTCATAGCTATGTCTGGCAGTGGTCTGCAGACAGGATGGGCATAAAAAAGGGTGTGGTGTCTTCCCATTGGTTGTAGCTGAATGATGGTATTTCATCTGTGAGATACCCACCAGCTACATTCAGCCAGAGATTCTGCATCTGTCAAGGTAATGCAGCCCAGTGGGTGAGCATAACCTGCGTCCACCTGCGCCGCTGGCATCGACTCCTCTCCCATCATCAGCACTATGCATGAAAGGAACACGTTGTCACCTGGCGACCGGAGTACAAATTGACGGAGCGTACTCCGTTGGTGACTTAACAGCCGTGTGCGGCAATGATGCAAACCTGGCTGCGGGCCATCGTCAGGGCAATGTGACACACGTGCCTTGTATGGCTCACGTGTTGAACCTAATTCTCCAGCAATTTTTAAAACACCATCCCGGCCTACATGGCCTTGTGCAGCGGGCACGCTCGCTATGTGCTCACTTCCATCGTGCGCACACAGCAGCTCAACAACTTTCATCACTCCGGAAGTCTTAGGGTCTGGCAGTTAAACGCCGGAAATGCGATGTTCCGACACGCAGGAATTGGAATCTGCACATGTTGCAGCGTGTGTGGCAGCACCGCAGAGCCCTGCTGAAATTCGGTATGACATATAGCCTGGGATAACTTGATCCAGAGGTGGTGCAGATCACGCTGCTGGAGTGGTGTCAGATCAAGGACCTATGCACCCTGCTACACAGTTTACAAATGTCGACGAAGATGTTTAGCACTGGCAATGTCATTCTCAGCGTGACAATTCTGGTCATCTACATGATGGAGCACACTGTAATTATTATTCGGAGTCAGGTGTTGGGACAAGAGGAAGGGGAGGAAGTACAGGAGTCATATGCGGAAGGGATAACAAGATCTACGAGGTCCAGATGGTCAGCGGCACCTATGCGGCAGTCATGGTGAGGGAGAGGGATTAACAAGGGCGCATAGTATCAGCAAAAAGTGTTGAGGAAAGTGCAGGAGCCCATGAAGAAATGGAGGACGAACTGGCGATGGGCATGGAAGACTCAGCAGATGAGTGAGAGCTTGCTCACATTTCGGTTGTGCGAGGTTGTGGGGAGAGGGCAGAGGAAGGAGGCACGATTCTCACCTCTCTGCCACCAACACACCAAGGACTTGGTCCTCCTGGATGCACAAGACACATGAGCGCCTTCTTGCTGCACTACCTACAACATGACCCTCGGATTGTATGAATTCAAAGTAATCCTGACTACTGGGTTGCCACACTGTTAGATCCCTGGTACAAGACAAAATTTGGCAAAACAATTCCTGCCATAGAAATGGACGCACGTATACAGGAGTATCTGCAGAAGGTGGTACGCAATCTTAGATCTGCTTTTCCACTAAACACCAGTGCTGCACAGAGTTAATCTCAACGCTTTTTCATGGATAGGAGGAAATGGTCTTTTACTTGTCCACATCTGAGGGACCGAGGGCTGGCTGCTGTGCTGAGATGGCGTTGAGTACGGTGTCCCTGCAGAGTTGCACTTTTGGTCATATACAAAATGAGTTGAAAAAGGACAGATGCTGGTGGAAAGGGGAACAGGTGTGTTGGAAAGGGGAAAAACGTTTTTGTCCGTGGATTTGGTGGTTAAGCAATAGTAACATTTGCTGAAGAAACACCATCTGTTACAGTGGGACTGGCAGATTTGCATAAGGTGGTATATACTATGTTACCGCTATATACCGAAAATTATTAAGAAAAGAAAGAGAAAGGTATATATCCCCATCAGCAGTCAGTGTCCACCGTGCTCCCAGATGGAAAAGGAGAGGTTGGCAACTGGAAGGTTTGGTGGAGGATACAGAGCTGTGTGGCTATGAAACTAATAGTAGCCTGAACCAAGTTAGATGCCATTCAGATCTGGAGACTGGGAGCCCTGTTAGCGTCACAGGGTCCACATGCCCACCCAGCCCAGGAACTCCCTGTTAACAACACAGGGGCCATTGAGTACGCTGACCGTGTACGTAGGGGCCACACCTGTGGACAGCAGGCGCATCAGCAGCAGCAGGCCTGATAATGCCACTGGGCTGCACAAGCAGGACTGGTAGGACAGGAGCTGGTCTTAACCGTTCTGCGTTACCAACTGTGGTGGTGGCCTGCATCGACACCCTATCCCTGCCTACCTCTGGCCTAAAGCCGCAATGGGTTCAACACATGGAGGTGTGCTCTTTCGGAGCATAATAGAAGAATGCGCATCTCCTTGTTGGCTCCAGCCCCTTTTATAACCTGGGTCCGCCCCAAACCAGGGTGAACCACAATGAACCTCCTGGAGACAAAAGTAGAGTGACACGTCATGAGTGGCATAACTAGCGTCCTATTTGGAACCGCAACTTCAATGATGACCTCATGGCTGCCATGACCCAAACACCTCACCAGTCATCGTCTGACCATCAATAATGCGCTGACAAGTCATAGGGGTGGGCCTCTGCAAGCCATTTGGGAGGACACCTGATGCCCTGTGGTCTATATGGGACCCCCACATCAGGGGCAGGGCCAAAGAGTTCATTACCGGACCTAGTCTCTGATGCAGTAAGTGCCTGAGCATGCTCAGTAGCATGAAATACAGTCTCTGAAAAAAGACTATCAGCTTTAGCATGGTGTCTAGGCACAAAACAGGACTTAGACCCGGCACGGAATGCAAGTACCTGTGCAAAGAGGCTTTTGACACTTAGTGTGGGAGCATGCGCTGTATCCCGAAATGAAGACTTAGCGTCAGGAATGGCACAGTCAGGCTGAGCATACTCACTAGGCGAAACACTGTAGTAAGGCTGCAGCTGGGGTAAATCGGCACACGCATGCGCACTAGCTGCCTCTCCACACTTAGACGTGGAGGAGAAATTGCTCTTCGGGTGTGAACTTGGAGATGATGTCTATGAACAGAAGGAAAAGCTAAAGGAAGCCTCACTTTCTATCCCTGCGAATTATCAAATGCAGCAATGAATTCCCTGAGTTTGCTATAACATTAGCGTAGCAAAATATGCATGAGGGTGTCATGTAGAGGTGCTAGAAATAGCTTGGCACCAGTGGGGCACTAATGGAATACAACAGCCAGTTCTATGATGCCACTAAATGGCAGTATTTTTTGCTATCATTATAGCTTATTAAAAACAGAGCAAGAGGGTGTCATGCAGAGGTGCTGCACATAGATTTGCACTAGTGTGACTAGACAAAAGTCCAATAGCCACGTTTAGGATGCCACTAAGTTCACTCAGTGTTTGCTAGTATAATGGCTTAGTAACAATGAGTTTGAGTGTGCAATGCAGGCAGACGTGCTGCAAATATCTTTGCACTAGTGGGACTATACAGAAGTCCAATAGCCACGTTTAGGATGCCACTAAGTTCACTCAGTGTTTCCTAGTATAATGGCTTAGTTAAAAAGAGTTTGAGTGTGCAATGCAGGCAGAGGTGCTGCAAATATCTTTGCACTAGTGGGACTACACAGAAGTCCAATAGCCACGTTTAGGATGCCACTAGGTACACTGACTGTTTGCTAGTATAATGGCTTAGTTAAAAAGAGTTTGAGTGTGCAATGCAGGCAGACGTGCTGCAAATATCTTTCCACTAGAATGACTACACAAAAGTACAATAGCCACGTTTAGGATGCCACTAGGTACACTGACTGTTTGCTAGTATAATGGCTTAGTTAAAAAGAGTTGGAGTGTGCAATGCAGGCAGACATGCTGCAAATATCTTTCCACTAGTTTGACTACACAAAAGTACAATAGCCACGTTTAGGATGCCACTAGGTACACTGACTGTTTGCTAGTATAATGGCTTAGTTAAAAAGAGTTGGAGTGTGCAATGCAGGCAGACGTGCTGCAAATATCTTTCCACTACTTTGACTACACAAAAGTACAATAGCCACATTTAGGATGCCACTAGGTACACTGACTGTTTGCTAGTATAATGGCTTAGTTAAAAAGAGTTGGAGTGTGCAATGCAGGCAGACATGCTGCAAATATCTTTCCACTAGTTTGACTACACAAAAGTACAATAGCCACGTTTAGGATGCCACTAGGTACACTGACTGTTTGCTAGTATAATGGCTTAGTTAAAAAGAGTTTGAGTGTGCAATGCAGGCAGACATGCTGCAAATATCTTTCCACTAGTTTGACTACACAAAAGTACAATAGCCACGTTTAGGATGCCACTAGGTACACTGACTGTTTGCTAGTATAATGGCTTAGTTAAAAAGAGTTGGAGTGTGCAATGCAGGCAGACGTGCTGCAAATATCTTTCCACTAGTTTGACTACACAAAAGTACAATAGCCACGTTTAGGATGCCACTAGGTACACTGACTGTTTGCTAGTATAATGGCTTAGTTAAAAAGAGTTGGAGTGTGCAATGCAGGCAGACATGCTGCAAATATCTTTCCACTAGTTTGACTACACAAAAGTACAATAGCCACGTTTAGGATGCCACTAGGTACACTGACTGTTTGCTAGTATAATGGCTTAGTTAAAAAGAGTTGGAGTGTGCAATGCAGGCAGACATGCTGCGAATATCTTTCCACTAGTTTGACTACACAAAAGTACAATAGCCACGTTTAGGATGCCACTAGGTACACTGACTGTTTGCTAGTATAATGGCTTAGTTAAAAAGAGTTGGAGTGTGCAATGCAGGCAGACGTGCTGCAAATATCTTTCCACTAATTTCACTGCACAAAAGTACAATAGCCACGTTTAGGATGCCACTAGGTACACTGACTGTTTGCTAGTATAATGGCTTAGTTAAAAAGAGTTTGAGTGTGCAATGCAGGCAGACGTGCTGCAAATATCTTTCCACTAGTGTGACTACACAAAAGTACAATAGTCACGTTTAGGATGCCACTAGGTACACTGACTGTTTGCTAGTATAATGGCTTAGTTAAAAAGAGTTTGAGTGTGCAATGCAGGCAGACGTGCTGCAAATATCTTTCCACTAGTTTGACTACACAAAAGTACAATAGCCACGTTTAGGATGCCACTAGGTACACTGACTGTTTGCTAGTATAATAGCTTAGTTAAAAAGAGTTTGAGTGTGCAATGCAGGCAGACGTGCTGCAAATATCTTTCCACTAGTGTGACTACACAAAAGTACAATAGCCACGTTTAGGATGCCACTAGGTACACTGACTGTTTGCTAGTATAATGGCTTAGTTAAAAACAGTTGGAGTGTGCAATGCAGGCAGACATGCTGCAAATATCTTTCCACTAGTTTGACTACACAAAAGTACAATAGGCACGTTTAGGATGCCACTAGGTACACTGACTGTTTGCTAGTATAATGGCTTAGTTAAAAAGAGTTGGAGTGTGCAATGCAGGCAGACGTGCTGAAAATATCTTTCCAATAGTGTGACTACACAAAAGTACAATAGCCACGTTTAGGATGCCACTAGGTACACTGACTGTTTGCTAGTATAATGGCTAAGTTAAAAAGAGTTTGAGTGTGCAATGCAGAGAAAAACACTGTGGAAAGAAAGCGCAATAGGGTCTTACCCCAGAAAAATGGGGGAAATTCAAGGAGGGTGGTCTTACTCACCTATAGGGGTTGTGAAAGTCACAACGCCTATAACAGCATATGAAATTATCCAAGCCACGGCAGCGGACCCAAGAGTAGCAGATAACAGAAAGTAGTAGATAGGGATGTTAAACCGCGCCACTGACTCAGCCGATCCAGGAGATTAATGGATAGGTGTTGCTTTAATTCATTACACAGATCAGGTCAACGCGTTTCGGGAGTCGCAGCTCCCTTCATCAGGACAGTCTGGCAAGCAAAACAAATCTGCTGTACAGGGAATACTTCCAGCAATATATACCTTACTGATGACGTCATAGTCCGCCCACTTCTGAAAAAAATCGGCGGGAATCCATATAGAAAAAAATGTGTATGTTTCATCTCTATTACCTTCAGCCTTTCTTATAGTACGTCACTTTGCCCTTGTCATATCTGTCCTGACGACTCAGAGGTTTAAAATAAAAATGAATTACAAAGAAAATAAAAACATATGTTTGTGCAAAATCTATATGCGTCTCTTTCTTTTTCATATGGTGTCAAAAAAAGTTCATGGGGAACCCATGTAAATGTGCACCTCAACCATCGCAACATTACCTAGAACCTGCTTAGGAAGATATCAATTTGATCAAGCGGCCGGAATGTGATCGTATAATCCGCCCGTACCATATGGGAGGTGACTGTCGGGATGTGTTCAAAAAACGGGAATCATTATAAGGAGTACTACAGGGAAAAAATATATATATATAATGAAAAAAGGACGTAGCTAAGAGGATCAATTATCACATAAATGAAAAAATATATATATATATATCTACATTATGAGATATTCACTGGATGGAAAACAATTTTCTTTTTTTTTTTTTTAATATAAATTGGATTAATAAGAAGAAGAGGATCACAATAATATACCTTAAAGAACGGTGCCATTGTCTGAGACCCAAAAACCTAATTCAGCCTGAGCTCCATGACGGGAACATAAAGCAAACCAAGGACGCTATAGTGTCTTGTGTGTATGTGCAGGTTTAAAAACCCTATTACTATGATTGCTAAACGCCTCGACCAACCCGCTGGTGCGGGTCAAGCTAAGGGAAAGAACTCCATCAATGTTTTTTAATCGGGAACCAGCATTACATCACCATGTAATCTAGTTTAATTTTATTACCGATCTGTGGAATAGTAAAAAAATTTTTTTAAAATTATTATTAATTACTTGACTATACCCGGTTACTAAGTGTGGGAAAAAATACAAACAACTATTTGGTGAAGGTATGGAAATAGTATAAAAAGACTGAATTATGCCGTGAGGGTGAATAAGTACAACATCCAGTGAATATCTCATAATGTAGATATATATATATATATATATTTTTTCATTTATGTGATAATTGATCCTCTTAGCTACGTCCTTTTTTCATTATATATATATATATTTTTTCCCTGTAGTACTCCTTATAATGATTCCCGTTTTTTGAACACATCCCGACGGTCACCTCCCATATGGTACGGGCGGATTATACGATCACATTCCGGCCGCTTGATCAAATTGATATCTTCCTAAGCAGGTTCTAGGTAATGTTGCGATGGTTGAGGTGCACATTTACATGGGTTCCCCATGAACTTTTTTTGACACCATATGAAAAAGAAAGAGACGCATATAGATTTTGCACAAACATATGTTTTTATTTTCTTTGTAATTCATTTTTATTTTAAACCTCTGAGTCGTCAGGACAGATATGACAAGGGCAAAGTGACGTACTATAAGAAAGGCTGAAGGTAATAGAGATGAAACATACACATTTTTTTCTATATGGATTCCCGCCGATTTTTTTCAGAAGTGGGCGGACTATGACGTCATCAGTAAGGTATATATTGCTGGAAGTATTCCCTGTACAGCAGATTTGTTTTGCTTGCCAGACTGTCCTGATGAAGGGAGCTGCGACTCCCGAAACGCGTTGACCTGATCTGTGTAATGAATTAAAGCAACACCTATCCATTAATCTCCTGGATCGGCTGAGTCAGTGGCGCGGTTTAACATCCCTATCTACTACTTTCTGTTATCTGCTACTCTTGGGTCCGCTGCCGTGGCTTGGATAATTTCATATGCTGTTATAGGCGTTGTGACTTTCACAACCCCTATAGGTGAGTAAGACCACCCTCCTTGAATTTCCCCCATTTTTCTGGGGTAAGACCCTATTGCGCTTTCTTTCCACAGTGTTTTTCTCTGACTGTTTCCGGATCTGGTGTGACCAGCTCCCTTGGTGGATATAGCTGCAGAGGGTCGTTTGACTATATAATGGATTATTTCAACAACCGGTTGTCCTCTAGGGAAAAACTAATCCTACAAACAGTAGGTACCCGTGAATTGATCAATACTGACTGTGATTTGGATCTACCTAATGTCTATTCAGAGGAGGATACTTTGAGCATGAAAAGACTGTTTGTACGATTGGAGGATCTTTTGAAAGAAGAACTCCGCTTTGGGTTGGATGCCCGTTTTCTGACCATATATATGGAAGAGAAGTTGTGCCCTAGGGGCTTAAGGATTAAACATGACTCTCCTTTCCCCTCTGATCCGGTTTTTTCACTGGAATGGGAGGAGATCCTTAATGATTGTATGAGGAATATGCTACAATGTTTATATAAGAAAAGAACTATGATTGCCAATGAGGCCACTGCTAAAATTGAGGATCTGTATAAAGAACTCAGTCATTTTGAATTGCACCCTGAATATAAAATAGCCAATTCCGATATTAACACTAAACTCACACAAATGGAACAAGATACGATTTTCAGAAAGTCGAAAAAATTACAGAGAGACAGGCAGGACATGATTCCCTCAAAATCTCAGGTCCCTATCCCTCGTGATTCGTCCAGAGAACCGGTCAATCGCAGGCTCAGGATTAATAGCTTCAATAGCAAAAGCTTTTTTAACAGCAAGTTCCATAAGAGCAGAAAAGGATCTTTATCCTCATCTAGGAATGAGATGGTGGGCCCTATTTCCTTGAACTCTGAGACGACCCCTATTCATCAGACTCCCATAAATTCTGATGCAAGGGGATCACAATTCAAAATATTCTCCATTGAACCTCCAGGGGGAAATTTAAACATGGCACCTAAGGAAGTGGTTCCTAGTGAACCGTCCAATGAGTTTTTGACAGACGTTCCCAAAAATGATGGCAAAGTGAGAGATTTTGAGAGTACTAAAAGACAACTCGAATCTTTAAGGATTCAGATTGAAAGAATCCGTAAGGAAAGAGATATAGCCTTAGAAAAAGAGTTCAATAATTTGATCCCCCTAGATGAACCTGACAAGGATTTCATAGATCTCCTTGAACTATCGACACATGAGGAGTTAATTCCCCTACCAGAGATACCCAATGTTAATGAACCGATGACTATCCTATCCCCTAGGGACCCCCCTAATATAAGCCCTAAAATTAACACGATCACCATTGATAACTCCCAAAAAGGTAATACTTGTGTTCCTTTTTTAGCCCTAGCCAAAAAATCACAGAGCCACATAACCCACTTTCTAACACCAAGAATAAGAAAGAGAAAAAGCACTACAGAGGATCCAGGGCTGGAATTAGGGTCAAACAAAAAAGAGAGAAGAGATCCACTACACGAGACACTAATATAGGGATTTTCAATCTATCTGATCACCCGCTATCCAAAGGGGAGCTTAAAGTTCTCAGGAAAGGCTTATCCTTCTGTCCTGCCACTAATGCCAATGACTTCGAGTTGTATTTGGACTTTCAGAAGTATGTGAGGAAACTGACTCTAACAAGACATTTTGAGATACATAAAACTCGCCCTAATATGGACCTGGAGAGTCCTGTTAATAATTTTTATCATACGGATTTGAAATCAAAATCCAATTTTTACCCTGTACGCAGCAAGGGTCACCATCTACAGACGTTCAGTGATTTAGTTTTGGAAGATTTTAAAAAACTCTCATGCTATAGGAATTCAATAAGAACTAATTTAAATATGGAGGAGAGAAGAGCTTTACTCTCCTTAAAAAATAATCCTGACCTAGTGATTAGATGCGCTGACAAAGGAGGTGGGGTCGTAGTACAAAATAAAGTAACTTACATACAGGAGGCACTTAGGAACCTATCGAACCCTCTCCATTATGAGACTGTGGACATGGCCATTTATAATCAAGCTATTATTGAGTACCATACTTTGATTAATAAAGCGGTCAAAGAAGGAATATTAAATAAGGATGAGGCTAAGTTTCTCAATATTAAAGATCCGAAACTAGCCTTTTACTATCACCTACCGAAGATCCATAAGGATCTGGAGAATCCCCCTGGGAGACCTATCATTTCAGGTATAGATTCATTGACTGCAAATCTGGCAGCTTATATTGACCGCATTATGAGAAGTCATGTCACCAACTTGAGGAGCTATCTCCGTGACTCCACAGAGCTCATTAATACATTTAAGAATATTGAGTGGAAAGATACGTTTGTCTTTGTAACCCTGGATATCTCAGCCCTGTATACTAACATCTCCCACCGATTGGGAATAGAGTGCTTCAGACAATTTCTATTAGTGGATGAACGTCTGCCGGAAGGGCAAAAAAACTTCCTCCTTGAAGGAATGAGGTTTATACTATGTAATAACTACTTCACTTTCCGAGACACACTGTACCACCAATGCTATGGGACTGCGATGGGGTCCAAAGTCGCACCTACATACGCAAATCTGTTCATGGGTATGTTTGAGTTATTATACATTTTTGGGTCGGTATTATTCAAGCATGTGATTGTCTATAAAAGGTACATCGACGACCTGTTCCTGATTTGGGACAACTCACAAAATAATGTGAATGAATTCCTAGGACAAATATGCAATAATAATTGGGGTCTCATTTTCTCCCCTATTATAAATAAGGATAGCATTGATTTCCTAGACTTGACTATATCACATAATGAAGGAGCTATCCTTACGAAAACTTTCTTCAAAAAAGTTGATAGCAATGGCTATATTCATTTTACTAGCAGCCATTACAATAAATGGTTACAAAATATCCCAAAGAATCAGTTCCAAAGAATCCGAAAGAATTGTTCTTTAGATAGGGATTTTGAACTACAAGCCAATATCCTGAGAGAAAGGTTTTTGGAGAAAGACTATCCTATACCATTAATTAAGAAGGCATACCAGATCAACAAAAAACTTACACAGAAAGATTTAGTAAGTTCAAACAGTCACGGGATGAAGGACACGAGTGTAAATTTTTCGTCCAATTTTGTGACGACTTACAGTAACGATGGGGATTTGATCAAGAGTATTATCCGTAAACACTGGGGTATTCTTCGGAATGACCCCTTTCTGAAGGATGCTATCCCAGAGGTGCCTGGGATCACCTATTGAAGAGCATCGACATTAAAAAACCAGTTAGCTCCTAGCCGGCTCAGAGAAAATAAACCCATGGAATCCATGGATAATACTAAGGGATCGTTCAAATGTTTCTCTAAGAATTGTCTATGCTGTAGGTCAATTCAACATCAAAGAGTCAATTTTTGCTCTAAAACGGGGGGGGAAGTGTTTTCCATCAAATCACGTTTAAATTGTCAGTCTGACTTTGTGATATACTTGATTGAATGTGAATGCGATAGACAATATATTGGGAGAACAATACAGGCACTGCATAAGAGGTTAAACTCGCACAGACACAACATTAAAATAGGATTCATGTTACATGGTCTGTCGAGACACATCACTATGGAGCATAATGGGAGAGCAAAGATCAGGATCACCCCGATCGAACAGATAACCCCTCTTTCACACAATCGTATTGATGCTCTAAAGAGGAAAGAGACCTATTGGATCTATAAACTTAACACATTAAAACCATTTGGGCTCAATGAAGTAACGGATCTATTTTATTAGTTCACTAGTTTTTCCCGAAAGAAAGTCCCTTTAATACTGATATACCTGTGCTGTAAGAGAAATGACAATGATGTCCCCAAGGATAGGATGGCTCAGGGCCGCCGTCTAATAAGCAATGGATCTTCCCTGATTAGAGAATATCATGGACTATGAGTCCTTATGTAGTTTTCACTAATCTAATTTTTATGTATTTTTCATGTATTTTTATGTATCTTTATGACGTTTTAATAAATTTTTTTATATATATATTGTTTTAGAGGATTTACATCCTGTCAGGTAGTCATTATCTTAATAATTTTAAGAATTTATTGTAATAATTTGATCAGGTCATAGCTTCAGGTTTTAACATAATTTTAGACACTTTTATACACAATTTCCTTCTTCATATGTACATATATTTATTCTTAATAATAGCTAGAGATACAACAGTTGTAAGGTTTTTATGACACACTACAGACCACACATAGCTTCAGAGAAACGGATTTCTCAAGAGGGATCTCCTTGACATGCACACTGGAATTGTTCCCACGATTTTGAACTTCTTTCACCCGCACGGTATAGCTTCTCTCATACTAGCTCCATATTTCTACTGAACAGAGATCTGGACATTTTCCTCGAGAGAGGTTTGACTTGACATGCGCACTGGAATTTTTCCCACGGTTTTGAACTTTATTCAACCTCAATTTTACACTAGCTCCTTACCTTCACTCAGCAGAGGTCTGCGCACATTCCTCGAAAGAGGTTCTTCTTGATATGGGCACCTGATTTTTCCTCCCATGTTGTACTTATTCACCCTCACGGCATAATTCAGTCTTTTTATACTATTTCCATACCTTCACCAAATAGTTGTTTGTATTTTTTCCCACACTTAGTAACCGGGTATAGTCAAGTAATTAATAATAATTTTAAAAAAATTTTTTTACTATTCCACAGATCGGTAATAAAATTAAACTAGATTACATGGTGATGTAATGCTGGTTCCCGATTAAAAAACATTGATGGAGTTCTTTCCCTTAGCTTGACCCGCACCAGCGGGTTGGTCGAGGCGTTTAGCAATCATAGTAATAGGGTTTTTAAACCTGCACATACACACAAGACACTATAGCGTCCTTGGTTTGCTTTATGTTCCCGTCATGGAGCTCAGGCTGAATTAGGTTTTTGGGTCTCAGACAATGGCACCGTTCTTTAAGGTATATTATTGTGATCCTCTTCTTCTTATTAATCCAATTTATATTAAAAAAAAAAAAAAAAAAAAAAAAGAAAATTGTTTTCCATCCAGTGAATATCTCATAATGTAGATATATATATATATTTTTTCATTTATGTGATAATTGATCCTCTTAGCTACGTCCTTTTTTCATTATATATATATATATTTTTTCCCTGTAGTACTCCTTATAATGATTCCCGTTTTTTGAACACATCCCGACGGTCACCTCCCATATGGTACGGGCGGATTATACGATCACATTCCGGCCGCTTGATCAAATTGATATCTTCCTAAGCAGGTTCTAGGTAATGTTGCGATGGTTGAGGTGCACATTTACATGGGTTCCCCATGAACTTTTTTTGACACCATATGAAAAAGAAAGAGACGCATATAGATTTTGCACAAACATATGTTTTTATTTTCTTTGTAATTCATTTTTATTTTAAACCTCTGAGTCGTCAGGACAGATATGACAAGGGCAAAGTGACGTACTATAAGAAAGGCTGAAGGTAATAGAGATGAAACATACACATTTTTTTCTATATGGATTCCCGCCGATTTTTTTCAGAAGTGGGCGGACTATGACGTCATCAGTAAGGTATATATTGCTGGAAGTATTCCCTGTACAGCAGATTTGTTTTGCTTGCCAGACTGTCCTGATGAAGGGAGCTGCGACTCCCGAAACGCGTTGACCTGATCTGTGTAATGAATTAAAGCAACACCTATCCATTAATCTCCTGGATCGGCTGAGTCAGTGGCGCGGTTTAACATCCCTATCTACTACTTTCTGTTATCTGAGTGTGCAATGCAGGCAGACGTGCTGCAAATTTCTTTCCACTAGTGTGACTACATAAAAGTACAATAGCCACGTTTAGGATGCCACTAGGTACACTGACTGTTTGCTAGTATAATGGCTTAGTTAAAAAGAGTTGGAGTGTGCAATGCAGGCAGACATGCTGCAAATATCTTTCCACTAGTGTGACTACACAAAAGTACAATAGCCACGTTTAGGATGCCACTAGGTACACTGACTGTTTGCTAGTATAATGGCTTAGTTAAAAAGAGTTTGAGTGTGCAATGCAGGCAGACGTGCTGCAAATATCTTTCCACTAGTGTGACTACACAAAAGTACAATAGCCACGTTTAGGATGCCACTAGGTACACTGACTGTTTGCTAGTATAATGGCTTAGTTAAAAAGAGTTTGAGTGTGCAATGCAGGCAGACGTGCTGCAAATATCTTTCCACTAGTGTGACTACACAAAAGTACAATAGCCACGTTTAGGATGCCACTAGGTACACTGACTGTTTGCTAGTATAATGGCTTAGTTAAAAAGAGTTGGAGTGTGCAATGCAGGCAGACATGTTGCAAATATCTTTCCACTAGTTTGACTACACAAAAGCACAATAGCCACGTTTAGGATGCCACTAGGTACACTGACTGTTTGCTAATATAATGGCTTAGTTAAAAAGAGTTGGAGTGTGCAATGGAGGCAGACGTGCTGCAAATATCTTTCCACTAGTTTGACTACACAAAAGTACAATAGCCACATTTAGGATGCCACTAGGTACACTGAATGTTTGCTAGTATAATGGCTTAGTTAAAAAGAGTTTGAGTGTGCAATGCAGGCAGACGTGCTGCAAATATCTTTCCACTAGTGTGACTACACAAAAGTACAATAGTCACGTTTAGGATGCCACTAGGTACACTGACTGTTTGCTAGTATAATGGCTTAGTTAAAAAGAGTTTGAGTGTGCAATGCAGGCAGACGTGCTGCAAATATCTTTCCACTAGTTTGACTACACAAAAGTACAATAGCCACGTTTAGGATGCCACTAGGTACACTGACTGTTTGATAGTATAATGGCTTAGTTAAAAAGAGTTGGAGTGTGCAATGCAGGCAGACATGCTGCAAATATCTTTCCACTAGTTTGACTACACAAAAGTACAATAGCCACGTTTAGGATGCCACTAGGTACACTGACTGTTTGCTAGTATAATGGCTTAGTTAAAAAGAGTTGGAGTGTGCAATGCAGGCAGACGTGCTGAAAATATCTTTCCACTAGTGTGACTACACAAAAGTACAATAGCCACGTTTAGGATGCCACTAGGTACACTGACTGTTTGCTAGTATAATGGCTTAGTTAAAAAGAGTTTGAGTGTGCAATGCAGGCAGACGTGCTGCAAATTTCTTTCCACTAGTGTGACTACACAAAAGTACAATAGCCACGTTTAGGATGCCACTAGGTACACTGACTGTTTGCTAGTATAATGGCTTAGTTAAAAAGAGTTTGAGTGTGCAATGCAGGCAGACGTGCTGCAAATTTCTTTCCACTAGTGTGACTACACAAAAGTACAATAGCCACGTTTAGGATGCCACTAGGTACACTGACTGTTTGCTAGTATAATGGCTTAGTTAAAAAGAGTTGGAGTGTGCAATGCAGGCAGACATGCTGCAAATATTTTTCCACTAGTGTGACTACACAAAAGTACAATAGCCACGTTTAGGATGCCACTAGGTACACTGACTGTTTGCTAGTATAATGGCTTAGTTAAAAAGAGTTTGAGTGTGCAATGCAGGCAGACGTGCTGCAAATTTCTTTCCACTAGTGTGACTACACAAAAGTACAATAGCCACGTTTAGGATGCCACTAGGTACACTGACTGTTTGCTAGTATAATGGCTTAGTTAAAAAGAGTTTGAGTGTGCAATGCAGGCAGACATGCTGCAAATATCTTTCCACTAGTGTGACTACACAAAAGTACAATAGCCACGTTTAGGATGCCACTAGGTACACTGACTGTTTGCTAGTATAATGGCTTAGTTAAAAAGAGTTGGAGTGTGCAATGCAGGCAGACATGCTGCAAATATCTTTCCACTAGTTTGACTACACAAAAGCACAATAGCCACGTTTAGGATGCCACTAGGTACACTGACTGTTTGCTAGTATAATGGCTTAGTTAAAAAGAGTTGGAGTGTGCAATGCAGGCAGACATGCTGCAAATATCTTTCCACTAGTTTGACTACACAAAAGTACAATAGCCACGTTTAGGATGCCACTAGGTACACTGACTGTTTGCTAGTATAATGGCTTAGTTAAAAAGAGTTGGAGTGTGCAATGCAGGCAGACATGCTGCAAATATCTTTCCACTAGTTTGACTACACAAAAGTACAATAGCCACGTTTAGGATGCCACTAGGTATACTGACTGTTTGCTAGTATAATGGCTTAGTTAAAAAGAGTTGGAGTGTGCAATGCAGGCAGACATGCTGGAAATATCTTTCCTCTAGTTTGACTACACAAAAGTACAATAGCCACGTTTAGGATGCCACTAGGTACACTGACTGTTTGCTAGTATAATGGCTTAGTTAAAAAGAGTTGGAGTGTGCAATGCAGGCAGACGTGCTGAAAATATCTTTCCACTAGTGTGACTACACAAAAGTACAATAGCCACGTTTAGGATGCCACTAGGTACACTGACTGTTTGCTAGTATAATGGCTTAGTTAAAAAGAGTTTGAGTGTGCAATGCAGGCAGACGTGCTGCAAATATCTTTCCACTAGTGTGACTACACAAAAGTACAATAGCCACGTTTAGGATGCCACTAGGTACACTGACAGTTTGCTAGTATAATGGCTTAGTTAAAAAGAGTTGGAGTGTGCAATGCAGGCAGACATGCTGCAAATATCTTTCCACTAGTGTGACTACACAAAAGTACAATAGCCACGTTTAGGATGCCACTAGGTACACTGACTGTTTGCTAGTATAATGGCTTACTTAAAAAGAGTTTGAGTGTGCAATGCAGGCAGACGTGCTGCAAATTTCTTTCCACTAGTGTGACTACACAAAAGTACAATAGCCACGTTTAGGATGCCACTAGGTACACTGACTGTTTGCTAGTATAATGGCTTAAAAAAAAAAAAATTTTTTTTTTTTTTTAAAATAAGTACAGTTTGGAATGTTTAGTGCTGTAGTGCACATTTGGTGCTGCTTTTTGTTTTTTCTTCATTGAATTGGTCGGTGGTTGACCTCCACCTTGCTTTGCACCCCAATTTGGGATGTATTCCATCTGTCTAGATTTTGGCGGTTGGTGACTGTTCACATTAAGTCATCAGGCTTTGTCCACAGGCTATTTACTTCATGCAGCATTTGCTTGGACCTGTCCCGCCCACAGCCATGGCTCAGTCATGGGTACGGGATTGAAATAGACCAGGTGAGTGCTGCTAAGAGCAGTTCTACTATTCATATGTGAGGCCGTATGGCACATTTTATAAAAATATTTTAGTGTAGGACTGCTTCAAATGAGATTTGCCGTGACGTGGCGAAGCAGCTCAAGAAATTGCAATTTTTTGCCAAAAATCTCAAAAAAATTTTTAAAAATTTTTTTTTTAAAATAAGTACAGTTTGGAATGTTTAGTGCTGTAGTGCACATTTGGTGCTGCTTTTTGTTTTTTCTTCATTGAATTGGTCGGTGGTTGACCTCCACCTTGCTTTGCACCCCAATTTGGGATGTATTCCATCTGTCTAGATTTTGGCGGTTGGTGACTGTTCACATTAAGTCATCAGGCTTTGTCCACAGGCTATTTACTTCATGCAGCATTTGCTTGGACCTGTCCCGCCCACAGCCATGGCTCAGTCATGGGTACGGGATTGAAATAGACCAGGTGAGTGCTGCTAAGAGCAGTTCTACTATTCATATGTGAGGCCGTATGGCACATTTTATAAAAATATTTTAGTGTAGGACTGCTTCAAATGAGATTTGCCGTGACGTGGAGAAGCAGCTCAAGAAATTGCAATTTTTTGCCAAAAATCTCAAAAAATTTTTTAAAAAAATTTTTTTTTTTTAAAATAAGTACAGTTTGGAATGTTTAGTGCTGTAGTGCACATTTGGTGCTGCTTTTTGTTTTTTCTTCATTGAATTAGTATAATGGCTTAGTTAAAAAGAGTTTGAGTGTGCAATGCAGGCAGACATGCTGCAAATATCTTTCCACTAGTGTGACTACACAAAAGTTCAATAGCCACGTTTAGGATGCCACTAGGTACACTGACTGTTTGCTAGTATAATGGCTTAGTTAAAAAGAGTTGGAGTGTGCAATGCAGGCAGACATGCTGCAAATATCTTTCCACTAGTTTGACTATACAAAAGCACAATAGCCACGTTTAGGATGCCACTAGGTACACTGACTGTTTGCTAGTATAATGGCTTAGTTAAAAAGAGTTGGAGTGTGTAATGCAGGCAGACATGCTGCAAATATCTTTCCACTAGTTTGACTACACAAAAGTACAATAGCCACGTTTAGGATGCCACTAGGTACACTGACTGTTTGCTAGTATAATGGCTTAGTTAAAAAGAGTTTGAGTGTGCAATGCAGGCAGACGTGCTGCAAATATCTTTCCACTAGTGTGACTACACAAAAGTACAATAGCCACGTTTAGGATGCCACTAGGTACACTGACTGTTTGCTAGTATAATGGCTTAGTTAAAAAGAGTTGGAGTGTGCAATGCAGGCAGACATGCTGCAAATATCTTTCCACTATTGTGACTACACAAAAGTACAATAGCCACGTTTAGGATGCCACTAGGTACACTGACTGTTTGCTAGTATAATGGCTTAGTTAAAAAGAGTTTGAGTGTGCAATGCAGGCAGACGTGCTGCAAATTTCTTTCCACTAGTGTGACTACACAAAACTACAATAGCCACGTTTAGGATGCCACTAGGTACACTGACTGTTTGCTAGTATAATGGCTTAGTTAAAAAGAGTTTGAGTGTGCAATGCAGGCAGACATGCTGCAAATATCTTTCCACTAGTGTGACTACACAAAAGTGCAATAGCCACGTTTAGGATGCCACTAGGTACACTGACTGTTTGCTAGTATAATGGCTTAGTTAAAAAGAGTTGGAGTGTGCAATGCAGGCAGACATGCTGCAAATATCTTTCCACTAGTTTGACTACACAAAAGTACAATAGCCACGTTTAGGATGCCACTAGGTACACTGACTGTTTGCTAGTATAATGGCTTTGTTAAAAAGAGTTGGAGTGTGCAATGCAGGCAGACATGCTGCAAATATCTTTCCACTAGTTTGACTACACAAAAGTACAATAGCCACGTTTAGGATGCCACTAGGTATACAGACTGTTTGCTAGTATAATGGCTTAGTTAAAAAGAGTTGGAGTGTGCAATGCAGGCAGACATGCTGGAAATATCTTTCCTCTAGTTTGACTACACAAAAGTACAATAGCCACGTTTAGGATGCCACTAGGTACACTGACTGTTTGCTAGTATAATGGCTTAGTTAAAAAGAGTTGGAGTGTGCAATGCAGGCAGACGTGCTGAAAATATCTTTCCACTAGTGTGACTACACAAAAGTACAATAGCCACGTTTAGGATGCCACTAGGTACACTGACTGTTTGCTAGTATAATGGCTTAGTTAAAAAGAGTTGGAGTGTGCAATGGAGGCAGACGTGCTGCAAATATCTTTCCACTAGTTTGACTACACAAAAGTACAATAGCCACGTTTAGGATGCCACTAGGTACACTGACTGTTTGCTAGTATAATGGCTTAGTTAAAAAGAGTTTGAGTGTGCAATGCAGGCAGACGTGCTGCAAATATCTTTCCACTAGTGTGACTACACAAAAGTACAATAGCCACGTTTAGGATGCCACTAGGTACACTGACTGTTTGCTAGTATAATGGCTTAGTTAAAAAGAGTTTGAGTGTGCAATGCAGGCAGACGTGCTGCAAATATCTTTCCACTAGTGTGACTACACAAAAGTACAATAGTCACGTTTAGGATGCCACTAGGTACACTGACTGTTTGCTAGTATAATGGCTTAGTTAAAAATAGTTTGAGTGTGCAATGCAGGCAGACTTGCTGCAAATATCTTTCCACTAGTGTGACTACACAAAAGTACAATAGCCACGTTTAGGATGCCACTAGGTACACTGACTGTTTGCTAGTATAATGGCTTAGTTAAAAAGAGTTGGAGTGTGCAGAGGACAGGAGGGTACAGTGCCAGGATTGTGGGGCTCTGGGTAGAGGAATGGAAGCCTGCCTTTCTATTCCCTCCTAATGGGGAAATGCAGCGACGAAATCCCTCACCTTGGCTACACAGACGCTGTCTCTGTTTTCAGGACCTGTCACCTATGGCTCTGACCCTGCCGGTACGAGCCCTTAAAAGGACTGATAGAAAGTGCTCTTCCTAAGCTTTCTAGCGCTGTGTATGGAACGCATACAGCTGTATCGGCGATAGGACAAAGGACGGAGCTGCGCCAGTGATGTCTGACACCAAGGACGCAGAAGAGATAATGGCGTCCGGACGGGCAGATACTCGTTTTTATAATGCAGGGACATGTGACATGGACATCCTATCACCCATGCCGTTGCTTCTCTGGCTAAAAGTCTACTTAGCTGTGTGTGTGTCTGGGATTGGCTGACATGCTGGCCCGCCCCACAAGACGCGCGCGCTTAGGGAAGGAAGACAAGGAAATTAAAAAAAAAAATGGCGATCGCCATTATACAAACAGCAGTGATCTGAAGGCGCTGTTCCCGCACACTATACACTGAAATGTCATAATAGTGTGAGTCACAGAGTGACTTACATTATTACAGCGGAAAGCCAGCTAGGAATTAGCTGTTTTTTTGCTGCTAGAACCGTTCTCGAACATTTCTAGAACTATCGAGCTTTTGCAAAAAACTCGAGTTCTAGTTCGATCTAGAACAGGCCCCAAAATCACTCGAGCCTAGAACTGGAGAACCTCGAACCGCGAACCGCGCTCAACTCTACTCATGGATGTATATATCTAAAGGTGCTATTGGCATGAATTTCTCACCAGATGTGAGTAACAACCCATGCAATCCACACAGGCAATTAAATCAAACCATAGATGGTCATACATTTAGTAATGTGTAATAATGAGAAATTATGCAGGGAAAAAGTATTGAACACAAAGAATGAGCAGTACAAAAAACCCCATAGAAAGTCAGGACATCGGCTGAAATCTAGCAATCCTGCCACTTAGTGAAAAATAATATCAGCTGGTTCAACTGATGGCATATAAAAAGCTGTCTCATTACCAAATTGCCACACAAGAAATATTTCATGATGGGTAAAACCAGAAGAACTTTGCCACCATAATTTTGCAAAACATCCTGATGGCATTGGTTACAGAAGAATTTCTAAATTACTGAAGGTTTCAGTGAGCACTGTTGAGTCCATAATTCAGCTGTGGAAAGAACATAATTTCACCATAAACTGGTCATGACCAAGTGCTCATCTCAAAATTTCAGACAGAGGAATAAAAAATAATTATTGGAAGGGTTGTCCAAGAGTCTATAACTAAATAAGGAGATACTCCGAAAGACCTGGAATCAGCAGCTACAATTGTTTCAAAGAAAACAATAAGTAATGCCTTCAACCTCCATGGCCAGCATGAATGCTCACTATGCAAACCTGCATTGCTGAACAAAAAGCATGGGATGATGAATATGAAACAAGGGTGGACATTTCATCAAGGCAATGATTCCAAACACACAGCCCAGAAAAGTCACAATTGGTTTCAGAGAAAGAAAATAAAGCTGCTAGAATGGCCTAGCCAATCACCTGACCTGAGTCCAACAGAAAATGTATGGAAATAAAATAAGCTCAGAGTTCATGGAAGGTGCACACATCGCCTTCAGGATCTGAAGAGTGAGTGGAAGTATTGGCCAAAGTTATACCTGAGCAATGCATGCGACTAGTTTCTCCATACTGGAGGAGCCTTGAAGCTGTCATCACCAACAAAGGCTTTTATACAAAGTATTAAATAACTTTCAGTAAGTGTGTTCAATATTTTTTCTCAGTCATTGCTCATTATTACATATCACTAAATTTATGCATATCTATAGTTTTAATTCTTTGCCCTTGTGGATTGGATTTGTTGTTACCAACACCTGCTGAGACATTCATGTCAAAATCACCTTTAGAAATCCCCAATTTTGTAAGTAAATACATTTCTAGTCTTTGTTGGGATGACAACTTCAAGACGCCTCCTATATGGAGAAACTAGTCCCATGCATTGCTCAGGTGGGATTTTGGCCTACTCTTCAACACACTCTTCAAATCTTAAAGGTTCTGTGATTTCCTTCTACGAACTCTGAGATTTAGTTCTTTCCATAAATTTACTACTAGATTCAAGTCAAGTGATTGGCCATTCTAGCAGTTTTATTTTCTTTCTCTGAAACTAATTGAGAGTTTTCTTGGCTTTGATGTTGACCGAGCGGACTTGTCACTACTCGATACTTGATTGAGCATCAGTGTGCTTAGGCACGTTCTTTACTTGATTAAGTATGGTAAGTACTTGAGTGCTATGCTCGAATGCCTGCCCCAAATGTTTTGCAGCTGTTTTTCAGGCACTAAATATGCGGGGATTGCCTACCAATCACAGTAATGCTATAGCCATGTTAGATACTGACATTGCTGTGATTGGCCGGCCGCATTCCGTCCTGGGGGTGTGATGCTTGGTGTACTGCGGTACAGGGAGAGTTCACATAAAAGGTACAGCTTAGAATAGATCAGGCATATAGGTAGGGTTTTACACATGCACCCCTGATTTTCTCACTCAAGGTGAGTAACTCAGTGATATCACCGCGCATGAGAAAGTCCGGGTCTGGCACTGACTGAAAGTGAGCTATGAAGTCTAATGATGTACGGATTCGGGGGATATCGTGGGAACACTGAACAATGGATAATATCTGAATTTTCATGTTTTTTTTAGAAATTGGTGAAAGAGGGATTGTGTGGGGAAGTCTTTATTCAAATAAACTAGTTTTTCCTGTCGGTGTTTTTTAATGTTACGCTTATTGTGTTAGTAATGGGGGTGTTTGATAGATGAGGTGATGAGATTTTGGTGATTTTTGATGCTGTGAATTTCCACTGTGTCAAAAATACAGCGTTTTACAGTTTTCAAAAAAGTTAATGAGATTTATAGAAATCTCAGGCTCTCTGTGTTTTTTTTTACTCAGTGTAATGTGACCTGCTGTGCATGTTTCAAATCAGCAACATGTTAATTTCTCTTGCGAGTATGCTCAGTTTTACATGGCAAATTTCCCTATAGAATTGCTTTGGAAACAGAAAATTTGCAAGTAAAAATAGCGTATGCATTTTTGGTGCATTTCTGCTGTAGAAGGGTTGGTTCTCAAAAATACAAGGGACCCTATACCTTTTTTACATTATTTATTTTAATTATTTAAGAAAATGGCATGCAATTCCCCCATCTTTTGATAACTAGACAAGGTAAAGAAGACAGCTAGGGGATGGTATTATCAGGTTGGGAAGGCCCATGGTTATTTGGCCCTTCCCAGTCTAAATATACAGCCTGTAGCCACCCCAGAAGTGGTGCATCCATTAGATGCACCAATTCTGGCATTTTTCTCATCTTTTCAAAATTGTCGTTTTAGGGTGGTAATCGCAGTAATACTTTTGTGGTTGATATAAGCTGTGAATTGATAGCTGGCATCAAGCCCCGGTTTAATAATGGAGAGTAATCCATCAGACACATTGATTACTAAGAAAGAAGAAAGAAAACGACCAAAGTCCTATGCATTACAACCACATTTTTTATTGATAAGACCAGGAGGATAGACACCACAATGTGCAATATAAAAACAATATCAAGGAACAATGAATGACCTTATACACAATCGCCATATGAGCAAAAAACCGCATAGGAAGCAGGTACCAATGATATCCTTAATTCACACCACACGATACTTGTAAATATATAATTCATATACCATATGGAAAGAAATTCTTGTGCAAAAACACAATAATGTCATAGAGGAGTGATAAATCAATTATTATAGAGGAAGGCAAGAAGGCTGTATATAGTGATGGATTAATATATAGCAATATAATCTCCTTAAAGGATATAAGTATTGATACAATGATCATAGACAACCATATCCAAGCCTATACGACTACATTGGGATTGCATATAATCAATCCAACCACTAGGTGTCAGTAAACCATAAATAGAGGCTTGAATAACTACATAGAGATTGCATATAATTAGCCCAACCACTAGGTGTCAGTGGTAGCCAACCTTCATAAGTCTCCAAAAGATAAGATTAGAAGGATAAAGACAGTATATTTACCTGCAAGTAAAGAAGGTCAAACAAGTCCAAACACGCCCTACGCGCGTTTCGGCAACGCCTTCGTCCAGGGGCAATGTTAGAATGGTGCCTGCAGCCTTTTATACTGATGTCCATACATCAGGAAGCGGGCAACTCCCATCGTGACGCATGCGTCGCCATGGCCATCCCCGACGCCTGCCGGCCACCGCGTCATGTCCGGGCGGCACCAGATACAGTCACATGATCGGAATGCCGTCCGTCCATAGAGATACGGCAGCCAGAGAGGGCCAGGGGAACCACCGCGCGCATGCGTGCTGGACGTCCGCTTACCGATAAGAGATATAAGCTCTGCAAACAGCATCGCTGCTATGCAGGTAAGATACAGTAATGCAACAGACATTTAACACATACTACATAGACGATACTGATCATTCAATAGATATTGCATTTCGAATAGGCATATCAATCTGAAAGATCCATCATATAATACAATAGTAAAAAATATCCAAATGGAAATAATACATAAATACAGCATACTAGAGGACAGTCAATACATTCCATAAATACATAAAACAGTATAAATAGTCATTAGATATTCCATATAGACAATATCCAAAAGTTGACAGTAGCACACGCTGAGTTAATCCAGATCGATCAGAATTCAATATACCAATAATAAGGTATTCCAAAAAGTAATAACCACCCTAAAAAGATAATTAAAAACAATTAAAATACAAACAACACAGTTACCGATGATTGACACATATAGACACATACAGTTAGGTCCAGAAATATTTGGACAGTGACACAATTTTCGCGAGTTGGGCTCTGCATGCCACCACATTGGATTTGAAATGAAACCTCTACAACAGAATTCAAGTGCAGATTGTAACATTTAATTTGAAGGTTTGAACAAAAATATCTGATAGAAATTGTAGGAATTGTACACATTT
Source organism: Anomaloglossus baeobatrachus (assembly GCF_048569485.1). Taxonomy (NCBI): domain Eukaryota; kingdom Metazoa; phylum Chordata; class Amphibia; order Anura; family Aromobatidae; genus Anomaloglossus; species Anomaloglossus baeobatrachus. Next base: position 228,738,609 of record NC_134353.1, on the reverse strand, counting down.
CTTTACAAACACTCCACATTTTAGGAGGTCAAAAGTAATTGGACAAATAAACCAAACCCAAACAAAATATTTTTATTCTCAATATTTTGTTGCGAATCGTTTGGAGGCAATCACTGCCTTAAGTCTGGAACCCATGGACATCACCAAACGCTGGGTTTCCTCCTTCTTAATGCTTTGCCAGGCCTTTACAGCCGCAGCCTTCAGGTCTTGCTTGTTTGTGGGTCTTTCCGTCTTAAGTCTGGATTTGAGCAAATGAAATGCATGCTCAATTGAGTTAAGATCTGGTGATTGACTTGGCCATTGCAGAATGTTCCACTTTTTTGTACTCATGAACTCCTGGGTAGCTTTGGCTGTATGATTGGGGTCATTGTCCATCTGTACTATGAAGCGCCGTCCGATCAACTTTGCGGCATTTGGCTGAATCTGGGCTGAAAGTATATCCTGGTACACTTCAGAATTCATCCGGCTACTCTTGTCTGCTGTTATGTCATCAATAAACACAAGTGACCCAGTGCCATTGAAAGCCATGCATGCCCATGATATCACGTTGCCTCCACCATGTTTTACAGAGGATGTGGTGTGCCTTGGATCATGTGCCGTTCCCTTTCTTCTCCAAACTTTTTTCTTCCCATCATTCTGGTACAGGTTGATCTTTGTCTCATCTGTCCATAGAATACTTTTCCAGAACTGAGCTGGCTTCATGAGGTGTTTTTCAGCAAATTTAACTCTGGCCTGTCTACTTTTGGAATTGATGAATGGTTTGCATCTAGATGTGAACCCTTTGTATTTACTTTCATGTAGTCTTCTCTTTACTGTTGACTTAGAGACAGATACACCTACTTCACTGAGAGTGTTCTGGACTTCAGTTGATGTTGTGAACGGGTTCTTCTTCACCAAAGAAAGTATGTGGCGATCATCCACCACTGTTGTCATCCGTGGACGCCCAGGCCTTTTTGAATTCCCAAGCTCACCAGTCAATTCCTTTTTTCTCAGAATGTACCCGACTGTTGATTTTGCTACTCCAAGCATGTCTGCTATCTCTCTGATGGATTTTTTCTTTTTTTTCAGCCTCAGGATGTTCTGCTTCACCTCAATTGAGAGTTCCTTAGACCGCATGTTGTCTGGTCACAGCAACAGCTTCCAAATGCAAAACCACACACCTGTAATCAACCCCAGACCTTTTAACTACTTCATTGATTACAGGTTAACGAGGGAAATGCCTTCAGAGTTAATTGCAGCCCTTAGAGTCCCTTGTCCAATTACTTTTGGTCCCTTGAAAAAGAGGAGGCTATGAATTACAGAGCTATGATTCCTAAACCCTTTCTCTGATTTGGATGTGAAAACTCTCATATTGCAGCTGGGAGTGTGCACTTTCAGCCCATATTATATATATAATTGTATTTCTGAACATGTTTTTGTAAACAGCTAAAATAACAAAACTTGTGTCACTGTCCAAATATTTCTGGACCTAACTGTATATATCAACACACACATACATACGTATAATTACATATACACGTGCACATAATTAAATGTACACACGCATATACATCAACAAGTTTATAAATATGGGGCAAAACTAAGATTTTCATTGAGACCAGATGGACATAGTGTGGACAGCATCCATATCCACCTGGTCTCAAGCTGGGCCAACCGTTTACCCAAATTGCCCCCTCTGATACCCATATCGACCATATCGATGCCTCGGACCTTCAAAAGGGCTCCATTCGCCTGATGATGTTGCAAAAAGTGTCGGGGGATGGTTTTTAATGTAGATGCGTCACTCACATCGGGTGCCGCAAAAATCCCCAACACATGTTCCCTTACACAGACTTTTAGCTGTCTTGTTGTTAGCCCAATGTAAATTTTTGGACAGGGACAGGTGGCGTAATAAATTACGCCCCGAGTATTACAATTGATGGTTTTTGTGATATTAAAACTTTTTGTTCCACTCGAATCTGTAAAGGATTGGCATTTTTCAATGTTGGGACAAGCAACACAACCTCCGCAAGGGGCACTTCCCTTACCAACCATCTTCATATTCGTATCCCATAATGTCCTCTGTGAGCCAACATCATAGTGGCTATGAACTAGGTGGTCTTTCAGATTTTTGGACCTACGGAATGTTATTAAAGGTCTATTAGGAATAATTTTTGCCAAGATAGGGTCAGCCTGTAAAACAGGCCATGCCCGTTCAAGGCATTTCCGCATGGATTCAGATTCAGAGTGAAAATTCGTAATAAATCGAATTTCATCACTTGATCGATCTTTATTCTGAGAATATAAGAGTGCATGTCGAGTGGAATATTTTGCTCTATGGTACGCACGTTTAAGTATTCTATTACTATATCCTCGTTTTCTAAACCGGGCGATAAGATCCACTGACTGTTTTTCAAAGTCGGCGTCCGTAGAACATACAAGCCGTAGTCTTAAGAATTGCCCAATTGGAATAGCATTCCCCATGAATTTAGGGTGAGAGGAGGATGCATGAAGTAGTACATTAGCAGCAGATGGTTTTCTATATAGATCCGTTTGTATGACATCCTGCTCATCCCTCTTTAGTGTCACGTCTAGAAACTCAATCAAATCCCGTGACCATTGATACGTAATTTTAATATTTAAATCATTAATGTTAAGATAACTCATAAACAGATGTAATTCATCAGCAGTCCCCTGCCAGATCAGGAAAATGTCATCGATATACCGCGCCCAAAAAAGGACGCGGTCTATCGATAACTCCCAATCTGACAGGAGGAGGTCCCTCTCCCACAGCCCCAGGAACAGATTAGCATAAGATGGTGCGTACGATGCGCCCCTTGCTCTACCCTGGAGCTGCAGGTAGAAGGATCCCTTGAACGTAAAAAAATTATGCATCAATGCGAATTCCAGAAGTGACATGAGGAAGTTGCCTGTAGACCTCGACACATTAGATGTGTCTAAAAAGAATTTTGTAGCTTATAGACTGTCTACGTGTTTAATACTAGTGTAAAGAGACTCGATATCTCCAGTGATCATAAGGGTATCTTTGCCAAGGTGTAGGCCGTCCACCTTTCTGAGAAGATCCCCAGTATCTCTCAGAAAAGATGGAAGGCACTCCACCATTGGCTGGAGATAGAAGTCAATCCATTTGTTGACATTTTCCAAATAATTACCGCAGCCTTATATAATAGGGCGGCCAGGAGGTTTCCATATTCTTATGCAGTTTCGGCAACAAATAGAAGGTTGAGATAGATGGTTCTTTAATCTGTAGAGCAGTAGCCAGACTTTCGGTGACAACGTTGTCACTTAGCCCCACCCCAATTATATCTGATAATAGTTGTTTAAATTTCAATAAGGGATTAATTTCAAAATTGTCGTTTTAGGGTGGTAATCGCAGTAATACTTTTGTGGTTGATATAAGCTGTGAATTGACAGCTGGCATCAAGCCCCGGTTTAATAATGGAAAGTAATCCATCAGACACATTGATTACTAACCAGGTAAGTATACAGTTAAAGGGAGCACACACAGGCTGGATAAATAAGTTTCTTTGAATAAAGACTCCCCCACACTCCCTCATGCACCAATTTATAAATTAAAAAAAATCCTCAAAAAATAGAGAGGACCACACGTCATTTTTTTATTTATTTTATTTATCTTATCCACATTTGTTTGCCGAACGATCGTCCTGCTCTTATCCCCATTTTGCTTCCTTTTGCAGTCCCCTAAACCTTACTACCTATTGTAGGTGGGCTTTTTTGTTCATGGGCAATAGAGGAGGCTACCTTAGTGAATAACATGCATTCATGCCATTCCTCTCCAGTGCGTACTGTACAGTGTCACCCAAAACACTCACCCCAGTATAGCTTTCTACTTCATTTTCTGCATGTTGATTTTCTTTATGCCTCATCAGAATACACTCCTGTTTAAGACTTTCGTGATTGGCCTAGATATCGCTGTGAGATGGTTACAGTTCCATCTTTGTTATATTTTTGTATCACTTTTGCTACTGTATTCTGACTAATAAGTAAAGCTTTGCTGATCTTCTTGTGGACCTCATCTTTTTTGTGTAAAGAATTTTTTTTTCTTTTCCTGTTCTTGTGACATTTCTCTTCCATGTGGTCCCATTGCTGACCGCATGAAATGGGAAAGGGTGTTCATTGTTCAGTAATGCCCTTTTATAACCAACTGTTTGCTGGACTCCTGTTTAGTGAATAATTAAGTTTGTTACATTCTTATTAATTAGAATATTGTAGTCTAAACCAGGACTGTGGAGTCGGAGTTAGAATCGTGGAGTTGGAGTCAGAGTAAAGGGGGCTTTACACGCTGCGACATCGTTAATGCGGAGTCGTTGGGGTCACGGAATTTGTGACGCACATCCGGCCGCATTAGCAATGTTGCTGCGTGTGACACCGATGAGCGATTTTGCATCGTTGCAAAAACGTGCAAAATTGTTCATCGGTGACATGGGGGTCCATTTTCGATTATAGTTACTGCAACAGTAACGATGTAGTTCGTCGCTCCTGCGGCAGCACACATCGCTATGTGTGATGCCGCAGGAACGAGGAAGCTCTCCTTACCTGCCTCCCGGCCGCTATGAGTAAGGAAGGAGGTGGGCGGGATGTTACGTCCCACTCATCTCCGCCCCTCCGCTGCTATTGGGCGGCCGCTCAGTGACGTCGCTTGACGCCGCACGGACCGCCCCCTTAGAAAGGAGGCGGTTCGCCGGTCACAGCGACGTCGCCGGGCAGGTAAGTATGTGTGACGGGTCTGGGCGATGTTGTGCGGCACGGGCAGCGATTTGCCCGTGTCGCGCAGCAGATGGGGGCGGGTACCCACACTAGCGATATCGGGACCGATATCGCAGTGTGTAAAGTAGCCTTAAGTTTCTACTTTGGTCAGAGTTGGAGTTGGTATAAAATGGACCGACTCCGACTCCAAAAATATATAATAAATTGGGTACATGAGTTCAATGCAGAATGTGCTGAATATTTTTTCATAAGAATTTGGGAAAGTTATGAAATGTTCTATAAATGTCTGTTCTATTCCTGATCAAAGGATCTAGGCTTTTAGTTGTGATGAATCTGTGCTGCACTATAAGTACATGATAAAAAGTGAAGCTCCTCCTCCATAGATAAGGGTAAAAACACACTGGGAAGGAAGGAACATCTGCACTCATCTCAGGACTTCTGGGATCGGTTCTTGCAATTGTAACTGGCAATGATTCAAACATGATGAGTACAATTAAACTGATGAATGAGAATAATGAAGGTGATCAGCAGCTAGAAGAAAATTTCAGATTCAGTATGTTTCAAATGGAAGGCCACCGTCCTATTCATATAACTGAGGAACAAACAGATATTATCACAGAACAGCAGAAGGATCCTTTAGCATTAGATGATCTTGTTGCAGCTACTTAAATCTCTTTACTATTCATCATATGCGCTGTGTTGTGCACACAGCCCTTGCCTAAACTTTAGCTTTGCTCCTTACACTTTCATTGGGGTGTTCTCATTTTTGCAACATAGTCTTGAATTAATTTGTTAGGGAAATTACATTTTGGGTGTGCAAAATAACAAGTCTTTGCAATCAATGGCCCACATTTTGTTAGAGTTTTCTGTAGTTTTATATCCCATCAAAATTGTTGATTCTGAAAGAAAGCTAAAGGTTTTCTGACAAATCTGTTGAGTTGTACTAATTTACACTCAGTACTTTACATATATGTGAATAAAGTGCTGTTTATCTGCCTTTCTTTAATATACAGTATTTACATGGCAGTGTTCTGTTGGTAAGAATTAATCATGATATGGTAGAGTGTTATTTATATTAATTATATTTAGAGGTTTGTTAAATATATTCCAGATGAGGCAAACTATTTTGAGTAGGCTAAAGCAGGTCACATACTTATGGCAAAACATGCTACATGGTGGGAAACAAATAGGTATGGACTTGCAAATATATTTACACAGAGCATCCCATATTCTATTATTATCTGTTACATTTGTTATGATGCTGTTCATCATTGCATTAACCTGGATTGAACATAATATAATAGAAATCTTCCTACTGGTAACTAATGATTAACGGTAACTGTGTTAAAACAGCGGACCTCACTGTGTTTGATTTTGTTATCTTGTATCACTTTAGATGATTTAAGTGACTTGTGCCAGGGAAATAAATCATAGCTCTACAATACACAGCCCTTGATTTTTACATAGTTACACAGTTACATAGGTTGAAAAAAGACCTAGCTCCATCTAGTTTAACCTTCCTCCACCAGTTCTACATTTTGCCATTAAGTCTTTTATAACCAACAATGTTATGTGTATTGAAGAAGTCATCCAGCCCTTTTTTAAGAGCTCTTACAGTATCTGCCATTACTACCTCTTGTGGTAGGGCATTCCACAGTCTGACCGCTCTAACTGTAAAGAACCCTTTCCTATTCAGCTGCTGGAATCTCTTTTCTTCTAGTCACAGTGAGTGCCCCCTGGTCCTTAGTATTGTCTTTGGAAGAAATAAGTCATGTGCCAGTCCTTTATATTGACCACACATGTATTTATACATATAAATGAGATCTTCTCTGAGACGTCTTTTTTCTAAGCTAAACTTATCTAATTTTTTTTACCTCTCATCATATAGGAGGCCTTCCATTCCTTGTGGTAGTCTAGTTAGCCACCTTTGAACTGACTCTAACTTCTGAATGTCCTTTTTAAAATGTGGAACCCAAAACTAGATCCCATATTCCATATGTGGCCTTACAAGTGATTTATAGAGGAGTAACAATACTTCTTTTTATACACCCTAAAATATTGTTTGCTTTAGCAGCAGCTGCTTGACATTGAATGCTGCTGCTCAGCTTACTTGTAACCAAAGTCCTTCTCCTGTTCTGTAGTCCCGAGCTTACTTCCATTTAATGTATATGCAGCTCTAGGATTACTCCGTCTTAGGTGCATTACTTTACTTTTATCAACATTAAACCTCGTTGCCAAGTATCTGTCCATTCTGACTAGAGTTGAGCGCGGTTCGTGGTTCTCCAGTTCGCAATACGAGTACTTTTGGGGGTTGTTCTAGATAAAACTAGAACTCGAGCTTTTTGCTAAAAGCTCGATAGTTCTAGTTACGGTCGAGAACGGTTCTAGCAGCAAAAAAAACAGCTAATTCCTAGCTGGCTTTCCGCTGTAATAGTGTAAGTCACTCTGTGACTCACACTATTATGACATTTCAGTGTATAGTGTGCGGGAACAGCGCATTCAGATCACTGCTGTATGTCCTTAGTCCTTCCCTAAGCGCGCGCGTGTAGTGGGGTGGGCCAGCATGTCAGCCAATCCCAGACACACACACAGCTAAGTGGACTTTTAGCCAGAGAAGCAACGGCATGTGTGATAGGATGTCACATGTCCCTGCATTATAAAACCGGACATTTTCCTCCAGCACGCCATTATCTGCCTTCTGCGTCCTTGGTGTCAGACATCACTGGCGCAGCTCCGTCCTGAGTCCTATCGCCGATACTGCTGTATACGCTCCATACACAGCGCTGGACAGCTTAGGCATAGCACTTTCTATCAGTCCTTTTAAGGGCTCATACCGGCAGGGTCAGAGCCATAGGTGACAGGTCCGTGAAAACAAAGTTTAACAGCTACACAAGATGACAGCGTCTGTGTAGCTAAGGTCAGGGATTTCCTCGCTGCATTTCCCCATTAGGAGGGATAGAAAGGGAGGCTTCCTTTCCTCTACCCAGAGACCCACAACACTGCCACTGTACCCTCCTGCCCTTTGCACACTCCAACTCATTGTTACTAAGCCATTATACTAGCAAACACTGAGTGAACTTAGTGGCATCCTAAACGTGGCTATTGGACTTCTGTATAGTCCCACTAGTGCAAAGATATTTGCAGCACGTCTGCCTGCATTGCACACTCAAACTCATTGTTACTAAGCCATTATACTAGCAAACACTGAGAAAACTTAGTGGCATCCTAAACGTGGCTATTGGAATTCTGTATAGTCCCACTAGTGCAAAGATATTTGCAGCACATCTGCCTGCATTGCACACTCAAACTCATGGTTCCTAAGCCATTATACTAGCAAACACTGAGTGAACTTAGTGGCATCCTAAACGTGGCTATTGGACTTCTGTATTGTCCTACTAGTGCAAAGATATTTGCAGCACGTCTGCCTGCATTGCACACTCCAACTCATTGTTACTAAGCCATTATACTAGCAAACACTGAGTGAACTTAGTGGCATCCTAAACGTGGCTATTGGACTTCTGTATAGTCCCACTAGTGCAAAGATATTTGCAGCACGTCTGCCTGCATTGCACACTCAAGCTCATTGTTACTAAGCCATTTTAATAGCAAAAACTGCTGCAACTTAGTTGCATACAAAAAGTGGCTGTTGTACTCCATTTGTGCCCCACAGGTGCCAAGCTATTTACAGCACCTCTGCATGACACCCTCCTGCTCTATTTTTAAAAGCTATAATAATAGCAAAAACTGCTGCAACTTAGTGGCATACAAAAAGTGGCTGTTGGACTTCTGTATTGTCCCACTAGTGCAAAGATATTTGCAGCACCTCTGCCTGCATTGCACACTCAAACTCATTGTTACTTACTAAGACATTATAATACCAAAAATTGAGTAAACTTAGTGGCATACAAGAAGTGGCTATTGTACTCCATTAGTGCCCCACTGGAGCAAATCTATGTGCAGCACTTCTGCAAGACACCCTCCTGCTCTGTTTTTAATAAGCTATAATGATAGCAAAAAATACTGCCATTTAGTGGCATCATAGAACTGGCTGTTGTATTTCATTATTGTCCCACTGGTGCCAAGCTATTTCTAGCACCTGTGCAGGACACCCTCCTGCTCTGTTTTTAATAAGCTATAATGATAGCAAAAAATACTGCCATTTAGTGGCATCATAGAACTGGCTGTTGCATTTCATTATTGTCCCACTGGTGCCAAGCTATTTCTAGCACCTGTGCAGGACACCCTCCTGCTCTGTTTTTAATAAGCTATAATGATAGCAAAAATACTGCCATTTAGTGACATCATAGAACTGGCTGTTGTATTTCATTATTGTCCCACTGGTGCCAAGCTATTTCTAGCACCTGTGCAGGACACCCTCCTGCTCTGTTTTTAATAAGCTATAATGATAGCAAAAAATACTGCCATTTAGTGGCATCATAGAACTGGCTGTTGCATTTCATTATTGTCCCACTGGTGCCAAGCTATTTCTAGCACCTGTGCAGGACACCCTCCTGCTCTGTTTTTAATAAGCTATAATGATAGCAAAAAATACTGCCATTTAGTGGCATCATAGAACTGGCTGTTGTAATTCATTATTGTCCCACTGGTGCCAAGCTATTTCTAGCACCTGTGCAGGACACCCTCCTGCTCTGTTTATAATAAGCTATAATGATAGCAAAAAATACTGCCATTTAGTGGCATCATAGAACTGGCTGTTGTATTTCATTATTGTGCCACTGGTGCCAAGCTATTTCTAGCACCTGTGCAGGACACCCTCCTGCTCTGTTTTTAATAAGCTATAATGATAGCAAAAAATACTGCCATTTAGTGGCATCAAAGAACTGGCTGTTGTATTTCATTATTGTCCCACTAGTGCCAAGCTATTTCTAGCACCTGTGCAGGACACCCTCCTGCTCTGTTTTTAATAAGCTATAATGATAGCAAAAAATACTGCCATTTAGTGGCATCATAGAACTGCCTGTTGGACTTCCATTAGTGTCCTACTGGTGCAAATCTATTTGCAGCACCTCTGCATTACACCCTCATGCACATTTTGCTATGCTAATTTTATAGCAAACTCAGGGAATTCATTGCTGCATTTTATAATTCGGAGGGATAGAAAGTGATGCTTCCTTTAGCTTTTCCTTCTGTTCATAGACAGCATCTCCAAGTCCACATCCGAAGAGCAATTTCTCCTCCACGTCTAAGTGTGGAGAGGCAGCTAGTGCGCATGCGTGTGCCGATTTACCCCAGCTGCAGCCTAACTACAGTGTTTCGCCTAGTGAGTATGCTCAGCCTGACTGTGCCATTCCTGAGGCTAAGTCTTCATTTCGGGATACAGCGCATGCTCCAACACTTAGTGCGAAAAGCCTCTTTGCACATGTACTTGCATTCTGTGCCGGGTCTAAGTCCTGTTTTGTGCCTAGATACCATGCTAAAGCTGATAGTCTTTTTTCAGAGACTGTATTTCATGCAACTGAGCATGCTCAGGCACTTACTGCATCAGAGACTAGGTCCGGTAATGAACTCTTTGGCCCTGCCCCTGATGTGGGGGGCCCATATAGACCACAGGGCATCAGGTGTCCTGACGATGTGGATAGGCCACTCCCAAATGGCTTGCAGAGACCCGCCCCTATGACTTGTCACCTCATTATTGATGGTCAGACGATGACTGGTGAGGTGTTTGTTTCGTGGCAGCCATGAGGTCATTATTGAAGTTTCGGTTCCAAATAGGATGCTAGTTATGCCACTCATGACGTGTCACTCTGCTTTTGTCTCCAGGAGGTGCATTGTGGTCCACCCTGGTTTGGGGCGGACCAAGGTTATAAAACGTGCTGGAGCCAACAAGGAGGTGCGCAGTCTTCTATTATGCTCCGAAAGAGCACACCTCCATGTATTGAACCCATTGCGGCTTTAGGCCAGAGGTAGGCAGGGATAGGGCATCGATGCAGGCCGCCACCACAGTTGGTAACGCAGAACGGTTAAGACCAGCTCCTGTCCTACAAGTCCTGCTTGTGCAGCCCAGTGGCATTAACAGGCCTGCTGCTGCTGATGCGCCTGCTGTCCACAGGTGTGGCCCCAATGCACACGGTCAGCGTACTGAATGGCCCCTGTGATGTTAACAGGGAGTTCCTGGGCTGGGTTTGCGTGTGGACCCTGTGAAGCTAACAGGGCTCCCAGTCTCCAGATCCAAGTGGCGTCTAACTCGGTTCAGGCAACTATTAGTTTCATAGCCACACAGATCTGTATCCTCCATCTAACCTTCCAGTTGCCAACCTCTCCTTTTCCATCTGGGAGCACGGTGGACATTGACTGCTGATGGGGATATATACCTATCTCTTTCTTTTCTTATTAATTTTCGTTATATAGCGGTAACATAGTATATACTACCTTATCCAAATCTGCCAGTCCCACCGTAACAGATGGTGTTTCTTCATCAAATGTTACTTTTGCTTAACCACCAAACCCACGGACAAAAACTTTCTTCCCCTTTCCAACACACCTGTTCCCCTTTCCACCAGCATCTGTCCTTTTTCAACTCATTTGGTATATGACCAAAAGTGCAACTCTGCAGGGACACCGTACTCAATGCCATCTCAGCACAGCAGCCAGCCCTCGGTCCCTCATATGTGGACAAGTAAAAGACCATTTCCTCCTATCCATGACAAAGCATTGAGATACACTCTGTGCAGCACTGTTGTTTACTGGAAAAGCAGATCTAAGATTGCGTACCACATTCTGCAGATACTCCTGTATACGTGCGTCCCTTTCTATGGCAGGAATTATTTCGCCAAATTTTGTCTTGTACCGGGGATCTAACAGTGTGGCAACCCAGCATTAATTCAAATTCGTACAATCCGAGGGTCATGTTGTAGGTAGTGCAGCAAGAAGGCGCTCATGTGTCTTGTGCATCCAGGAGGACCAAGTCCTTGGTGTGTTGGTGGCAGAGAGGTGAGAATCGTGCCTCCTTCCTCTGCCCTCTCCCCCCAACCTCGCACAACCTAAATGTGAGCAAGCTCTCACTCATTTGCTGAGTCTTCCATGCCCATCGCCAGTTCGTCCTCCATTTCTTCACAGGCTCCTGCACCTTCCTCAACAATTTTTGCAGATACTATGCGCCCTTGTTAATCCCTCTCCCCCACCGTCCCTTGACTTCCGCCTAGGTGCCGCTCACCGTCTAAACCTTGTAGATCTTATTATCCCTTCTGCATATGACTTTTCCTGTACTTCCTCCCCTTCCTCTTGGACCAACACCTGACTCCGAATAATGCATACAGTGTGCTCCATCTTGTAGATGACCAGAATTGTCACGCTGAGAATGGCATCGCCAGTGCTAAAGATCTTCGTCGATATTTGTAAACTGTGTAGAAGGGTGCATAGGTCCTTGATCTGACACCACTCCAGCAGCGTGATCTGCACCACCTCTGGATCAAGTTAGCCCAGGGTATACGTCATACCGTATTTCAGCAGGGCTCTGCGGTGCTGCCAAAGACGCTGCGACATGTGCAGATTCAAATTCCTGCGTGTCGGAACATCGCATTTCAGGCGTTTAACCGCCAGACCCTAAGACTTCAGGAGCGATGAAAGTTGTTGAGCTGCTGGGTGCGAAGGATGAAAGTGAGCACATAGCAGAGTGCCCGCTGCACAAGGCCATGTAGGCCGGGATGGTATTTTAAAAATTGCTGGAGAATCAGATTCAACACGTGAGCCATACAAGGCACGTGTGTCACATTGCCCTGACGAAGGGCCGCAGACAGGTTTGCATCATTGCCGCACACGGCTGTTAAGTCACCAACGTAGTCCACTCAATCAATTTGTACTCCGGTCGCCAGGTGACAACGTGTTCCTTTCGTGCATAGTGCTGATGATGGGAAAGGAGTCGATGCCTGCGGCGCAGCTGGATGCAGGTTATGGTCACCCACTGGGTTGCATTACCTTGACAGATACAGAACTACAGGCTGAATGTAGGTGGTGGGTATCTCACAGATGAAGTACCATCATTCAGCTACAACCAATGGGAAGACACCACACCCTTTTTTAGGCCCCTCCTGTCTGCAGACCACTGCCAGACAAAGCTATGAACCTCTTGTTACTGTTACCCCCAGTTCAGTTTTATGAGTTTGTGTGCTTGTTACCTGACTACTTTTCCTGCTTGCTGTTTATGTACCTCGTTGGCCGATCCGCATTTCACCTCTGCTTGTTTTGTGATTAAGTCCTGGCCATCCCATTCTGTTCCTCTTCCTCAATTAATGTTTTTGACCCTGCATGACTACTATTCTCTGGAACTGCAGCCTTCCACAGGTATTGATCAACTTGGGCCCTGTGTAATTCCAAATCACTGTAAAGGGGTTAAAGGGTTTCAGGGTTCTGGGTGTCCAGCTTGGTGAGTGGCTTGCCTCTAGCCTATCCTTTACAGCCCATCTGAGTGTGTCGATCCAGGCAGGCGTTACACCGTGCCCTCTGCAGAAGGCCATGTAGGCCGGGATAGTGTTTTAAAAATTGCTGGACAACCAGGTTCAACACGTGAGCCATACAAGGCCCGTGTGTCACATTGCCCTGAAGAAGGGTCGCAGACTGGTTTGCATCATTGTCGCACCCGACCTTCCCTGGCTGCTGGTTGAGTGGAGACAACCATTGATGAAACTCGGTCTCACTCTCCAGAGCTAACCGTCCACAATTCCTCAGCGGTGTCTCACATTTCCCCTACATTTCAAAGTAAACATTTGACCGCCTGATGGCCTTGAGCTCTGCTGCCAGCATAGTAAGGAGGTGTGTGAGATTCCTTGGGCGCAGTTACAAGGAAGGGTGGCCTGACCACACAGGGTTTGGGCCGAGGTGGAGGACCCACACGAGGTTGAGGAGGCAGAAGCAGTGGAGGAACTTGTACATACAGATGAAGGATTGACACTCAAGTCGTGTGGACGGCAAGACTTGTACAGCAAACCCTTCTCCATCTCTCACCATAGTTACCCAGTGCCCAGTCAGCAACATGTAACTCTCCTGTCCATGCTTACTGGTCCAAGTATCTGTGTTGAAATGCACCCTGTCACACACAGAGTTTCTCAAGGAATCGGTGAGGTTGTGTGCAACCTGCTGTGGTAGCGCGGGCACGCCTTTCTTGGAGAAGGAGTGACGACTGGCCATCGGCTCTTGGGGCACTGCAATGGGCATAAGGTCTCGAAAATCCTCGGTCTCAAAAGGGTGTAAAGGCAGCCTTTCTGTTGCCAACAAGTTGCAGATGATGAAACTCAACCTCTTAGGCATGTCATGCCCTTCGAAAATCATGTAAAACACAGCGAGGGAACTCCAAACACAGTCTCCCTCGTTGCCACTAATTGGGCCACACACACCCCACTTGACTGGCATCAGTTGACCCCCCTTTTGAAAAAGAAAAAGATGCTTTGAATGAATCACTCTCAAAAATACGTGTGTCTCTCCCGTCCCCTGGATGACCCAGGGGAAGAAAAGTCCTCTGAGAGCCATGACTTGTTCATCTTGGTTTTTTTAGAAAAACAGCGAGGGGACTCCAACCACAGTCTCCCTCGTTGCCACTAATTGGGCCACACACACCACACTTGACTGGCATCAGTTGACCCCCCTTTTGAAAAAGAAAAAGATGCTTTGAATGAAGCACTCTCAAAAATACGCATGCCTTTCCCGTCCCCTGGATGACCCAGGGGAAGAAAAGTCCTCTGAGAGCCATGACTTGCTCATCTTGGTTCTTTTTTCAAAAGCGAGGGGACTCCAACCACAGTCTCCCTCATTTCCACTAATTGGGCCACACACACCCCACTTGACTAGCATCACTTGACCCCCCTTTTCAAAATGAAAAAGATGCTTTGCATGAAGCACTCTCAAAAATACGCATGCCTTTCGCCTCCCCTGGCTGACCCAGGGGAAGAAAAGTCCTCTGAGAGCCATGTCCACATTGTCAGTGGACAGACACATGTGCTTATGTGCCAGCAGACCCCCAGCAGCACTGAAGACAGGTTCCGAGAGAACGCTGGCTGCAGGACACGACAAGATCCCCAAGGCGTACGTGGCAAGCTCAGGGAATTTATCCAGATTGGAAGCCTAAAATGAGCAGGGCTCAAGTTGCACAGTAATGGCATCGATGTTTCCTTGCATATATTCATTTATCTGTGTCTCCTCCTCTTTTTCCTTGTCCAGCTGTTTTTTTTTCGCATGAGTATATGTCCTTGTCACTTTCCCATGTGTTTGTGTTGTGTTGTGAGTTGTTTGTCACCTTTTGGACACCTTTGAGGGTGTTTTCTAGGTGTTTTTATGTGTTTGTGATTGCCTGCCATTGTTTCCTATGCAGTTCGAGTTCGGTTCGTCGATTGTTCGACGAACCGAACTCGAACGGGACCTCCGTTCGGCAAACCGACCTCGAGCCGAACCGCGACCGGTTCGCTCATCTCTAATTCTGACATCTTATCCGGATCTTTTTGTAATAATATACTATCATGGTCAGTTTTTAATATCCTACATAGTTTGGTGTCATCAGCAAAGACTGACACTTTACTATCAATCCCATTCACAAGGCCATTAATAATTTGGTAAATTGAAATATGTATATTTGTGATACTACAAGAATTAAAACCAGGGTGACGTCACGTTTGCTACTCATGTTTGAAGAGGTCTAGTGAACATATGATAATTAGTGTGCAAAACGTTTTTTCTTTGGATTTGTATAGACTTATTCAAAAGTACAAATAGAGATACTTAGAAATTGCCCAGGGATCTGTAAAAAGCAAGTAATTCAATAAAAACTAAAAGACATAAAATAGAATACAAGTAAATTGCACTAAATTGTATTGTTTAATTTGTGTATACCCTGACAGTGCACTACAAATGTTATGTTGCGTCACCTCCAGTCTGTCACCTTATCACGATATTATGTCGATGTGTCTGAATAGCCGTATTCCTACACCTTACAATTATTCTTTAGAAGTTTTCTATGGTATGCTATAGACATAACTTTATCTACAGGCTGGGTCTGACAACAAATATGTCTATTGCTTTCTTTAGTGTAGTTAAACTCCCCATGCATATACATCAATTGTCTGACATCTATGTTCCTCTGGCCCATAAGCAGATATTCTTGGATAGTTTCAGCACACATTTATTACAAAGAAGAAAAGGAAATACCCTAAGCACGACCAGACACTTCTAGAGCACTATTTTTTTTCTTCAGTGACAAAAGATCACACAGGTTAAAGTCTCATGTGTCAGATCATTCTTATTAGTCTATGTCAGGCATAATAAATTGTTCTCAGATCCCATTCAAATTGGCTGCGCATAGTACATCACATACTGCAACAATTCCCCAACTCCTGTTGACCAGCAGTGGACCTTTTCAAGGATTTAAATGTCCTGCTGATAGGCTTTGCTAACTGTTGGCTGTTGAGGCAAGAACACTGATTTATATATGAAACAGGATTCTTTACATGCTGCATACTTCTAATTAGTGATTTCACCTGGCATCTACTTATTTATGTAAGAAGAGTTAGGACCATTCTTAGAGGACTTTCATTGTTTCCCTAATGTACCAGAACTACTGTACTGTCAGCACTGTCAGCACTGTCCAGAATCTGTGGTGTTGGGGAGCAGTATCGGGGTCTCTATCTACCTCAGGACAATTATCAATCAGTTTGGATTTCTATGCATATTGGGAAAAATATGGGACTTTAGTGGATTGGTCATTATATTGGGGGATATATTACTATTATTGTATAGTTGTTTTGATATAATGTAGTCTGCTATGACTTCTGCTGTAATTTGTGATTTTTCTATATCTTTAGCCTTCTGATGAACCGTACTAAATGGGGAAATGCGTCGATGCATACGATGCGAATATAACAACTGTATCTTTACCTGGAGCACCTTTCTTTTTTTGTCCATACAAGCGATAGAGGATATTGCTCTATGGGGTTCCTTGACCGATCAGCTCATTGCTATATTTGAATAAGGAATCATTCCTTAAGAATCTTCCTTTGGGAAGCTAAGTATCCACATCTGGAGTTATATGAATTTATTCTGCTATATCTGGACTCTGGCTCTCCTTCCTGCAGTTGTATGTAAATTGTTCTGTTCCTCTTCCTTTTTTTGTCCCTATATATATTAGTAATAGGGGATATACTGTGAGGGAGGGACAGCCACCGTTGAATGGGGCACTATTTTCTAGAGCGTACTCCCTTGTTAGGTAGGGTAATATCGGGGTAGGGTCATGTTAGGCTATTTATAGGCACTGTGATCTAATTATCCCTAATAACTGACCTTTGCGTTATCTTTATATACATGGTTGGTGTCTTTTTGAACATTTTAATATTCTTTGTCTGTTTATGTGTTGGTTTGTCCTTTGACATTTTTAATATTTCCTAATAAAATTTGTATACTTTTATGGGAAATTGTTAGGTTGTAGAGGCATCATACTGTGTGGGTGATAGGTGGGGGCATTATAATGTTTGTATGTGAGTGTTAAGTCTATCACACTGTGTGGGGTACATGGCAAGCTATCATACTGTGTGAACTACTATGGAAGCCATCATACTATGTGTGATAGTGTGTGTGGTGCTCTGGAGCTCTGGAGGCTATCATACAGTGTATGAGGATCATACTGAGTGTGGTGGACATGTAAACTACCATGCTGTGTGGAAAGGTATGTGGCCATCATACTGTGCAAGGTACTGTGAGGGCAATCATACTATGTCGGGCTTTTGGGGAGCATCACTTTGTGTTGGCTCATGCGGTATGTGTGCATTATCCTTTGTAAACAGGACTTGCATTTCCGAGAACAATGGAAGCCTAATGCGCACTGAGGCAATCATACTGGTGGGAACTGTGGTTGCATCAAACTATGGCGTGTGTGTAGGGGCCATCGTAATATGTAGGGAGGGCATGGTGCCATCGTACTGTGTGGAGGCAATGATAATATTATGGTGGCTAATGGGGATAACATAATGTGTGAGGGCCATGGAGGCCATCATATTGTTTGGGGGATTATACTGTGTTCAGGCCATCACAATGTGTGGGGGGCTTCTGGGGCCATCATATTTTGTATGGTTATCATGCTGTATGTGCATCATATTCTGTGAGGGCATACTCATACTCTGTGGTGATCATATATCACACATGTGATGAAATACTTGGGCAATGTCATGCCTTGTTGAATGTACCATACTTTTGTAGGTGAGGGATACTATGTACTATGGGGAGATTCACTGTGGGGGTATCATACTGTGTGTGGGGTACATTTTGAGGGCATCATACTATATGGGGCCATAAAAGGGGTGAGAATACTAATGCATGTCAGTAGTAATTTAAGTGATGCAACAAATGTTCCTCTTCCTGTCATTAAAAGTTTAGCTTTTACCTTCTTTGACTGCGCCTATACATTGTGATCCGGCTTACTCTGACAGGTTTTTTTTTTCTTTTTGGGGGGGTGAGTCTTGCTATGAAATTTCATAATTTCTATACAGTATATGTTCCAGCGAGAAAAGATAGGCTTATGAATCTAGTGAAGGAAAACCAAGGTAGGAAAAGATAAAGACAAAAGAGGAGATTCTACTTAAGAAGTTTTCCAAGAACATAAAAATGTTTGCATTTTTATGCAAATATAGTTTAGTAAAATGTACTTGTATAATTATTTTATGAATGCGACTTATTACTGCATTTGAGATTGGGATCCTCTAAAAGGAATATAACACAACCCTGTATAGCATCACAGTCAGATAGGAAAAAGAAAAACACACACCGGCTTATCCACCTCAATATACTGTATATACACCATGAGGAGAGGCATTTTAACCATTGCAATTTAAAAAATTGACTATTGGAGTTAAGATTTCATCTGCTAACATGCTCAAGATACAAACATTTTTCTCTCCCTACTGTTCTAAACATATAACTCTACTACCTGTAGTACCCGGTGTTGCCTGGGATAGTAACTATCTTTCTGTGTCTGTCCAACTCTCCCTCTCTACCACTCTCTCACTTTCCCTGTCTTTCTCCTCCTTCTTTGTCTGGCTGCCTCTCTGTCTGTCTCTGTATGTTTGTGTCAAAACTGTCTGTCTCTGTTTGTCTCTCTGTCTCTCTGTCTCTGTCTGTCTCTCCCTGTCTATCTCTCTCTGTATGTCTCTGCCTGTCTCTGTCTGTTTCTCTCTGTTTGTCTGTGTCTGTCTATGTCTGTCTCTCTCTCTGTTTTTTATGTCTCTGTCTCTCTCTTTCTTTCTCTCTATCTGTCTCTGTCTCTCTTTCTGTCTCTGTCTGTCTCTTTTCATATATTCCCCTTACATAGTCACTGGTGTGCATACCTTCTCTCCATATAGTGTAGATTTTTTTTTCTCTCTGTCTGTCTTTGTCTGTCTCTGTCTTTATCTCTACCTGTTTCTGTTCGTCTCTGTCTGTCTCTGTCTCCCTCTCTGTCTACTCTCACTCTGTCTGTCTCTGTCTATCTCAGTCTCTTTCTGACTGTCTATCTCTGTCTCTGTCTTTCTCTGTCTGTCTGTTTGTGTCTGTCTCTGTCTCTGTGTCTGTCAGGGTCTGTATCTGTCTGTCTGTCTCCCTGTCTGTCTTTGTCTGTCTCTCTCTTTCTGTCTGACTGTCTCTGTTATTCACTCTCTGTCTGTCTTTGTCTCTGTCTCTGCCTGGCTGTCTGTCTCCCTCTCTATCTGTCTGTCTCCCTCTCTGTCCATCTCTCTTTCTGTCTGTCTCCCGCTCTGTCTGTCTGCCTCTCTGTGTCTCTCTGTCTGTTTCTCTGTCTTTCTGTCTATCTGTCTGTCTCTCTGTCTGTCTTTGTCTGTCCATCTTTGCCTGCCTCTGTCTGTCTGTATCTCCCTCTCTATCAGGAAATAACGTCTGGAACACCATTCTGAGTCTGAACTGGGTGCAAAAACCTAAAAAATCTACTATTAACTGCATGAGAGGACACACACAAGCTAGGGACCCCAACGTAGAGAAATACTTTGGCGTAGTGTTGGGGCTCTATTGCATTGATCAATTCAGTAGCTAAATTTCTGTTTATTCATATGTTAATGGCAGTAATGCAAATTCCATTCTTCATACTTTCACTCTTACATATAGCTATTGGATGTTTCATGTCAGTATTCACACAGCAGTTTCTGCTTTTCATATATTCCCCTTACATAGTCACTGGTGTGCATACCTTCTCTCCATATAGTGTAGATTTTTAGGTTTTTGCACCCAGTTCAGACTCAGAATGGTGTTCCAGACGTTATTTCTTGATTGATTTGTAGCCTTTCGTTTATGAACCCGGCCCCACCCACACCTATTGCCAGTCCACATTATACGCATATATAGCCTGGGTCTCAGCTTCCCATACACGGTAAGTTTTTTAACTGCATGAGAGGACACACACAAGCTAGGGACCCCAACGTAGAGAAATACTTTGGCGTAGTGTTGGGGCTCTGTTGCATTGATCAATTCAGTAGCTAAATTTCTCTTTATTCATATGTTCATGGCAGTAATGCAGATTCCATTCTTCATTCTTTCAGTCTTGCATATAGCTATTGGATTTTTCATGTCAGTATTCACACAGCAGTTTCTGCTTTTCATATATTTCCCTTACATAGTCACTGGTGTGCATACCTTCTCTCCATATAGTGTATCTCCCTCTCTGTCTGTCTCCTTCTCTGTCTCCCGCTTTCTCTGTTTGCCTCTGTCTCTCTCTCTCTCTGTCTGCCTCTATGTCTATCTGTCTGTGTCTCTCTGTCTGTCTGTATCTGTCTCTCTTTGTCTGTTTCTATCTGTCTCAGTCTGTATGTCTCAGTCTGTCTGTCTCAGTCTGTCTTTGTCTGTCTCCATCTCTCTCTCTGTCTGTCTTTCTTTCTGTCTTTGTCTGTTTCTCTTTCTGTCTATCTGTCTGTTTGTCTGTCTGTCTCTCTGTCTGTCTCTCTGTCTGTCTATCTGTCTCTCTCTCTGTCTCTCTCTATCTGTCTCTCTCTCTATCTGTCTCTCCACGAAAATCATATTAACTGACACATAAGCATCTTATACTAAGAATTGCCTTCAATGCCTATACTAACCAATCTGAGCTCCTATTAAAGACTTGTAGCTTCCAGCTCCATTGACTTTAATGTAAGCAGGTTTTTTGGCGAATAACTGTAAAGTGCGGTGTTGAATGTTCCCCTCAAAACATAGTCTATGATGTTCCCTGAGTCAAATGAGGTGTCTGTGTAAAATTTCATGATTGTAAATGCAATGATTCCTTTAGCGGACATAAATACGCACATACACACATACATACACTCAGCTTTATATATTAGATTGAGCCACTTTCAAGGTCATAGCATCAAATTTCTATCAGTGTTTCCGAATCTAGGACTTCCTAGAACAGTACTTCTTAGGCCCCTTTTACACCTCTGTGTTTCCCATGCGTGTGGTGTCCGTTTTCACACGTACCAGTGGCACATTCACACACATACTAGTTAAGGTAAATACAGATCGTCACACCTCCTTGTTTTCACCCGCCCTGTGTGTCCATGTGAAACACCTGCGTGAATATGACATCCATGTGACCGGTACTGGAAAAAACGGATGTAATAGAAATAAATGTTTTTTTTATGTGTAAAAGATATGAAAAGCTAGAAAAATGGTAGATAAATGCTAGATAGATAGCTAGAATATATGGAATAGATAGATAAAATACATAGAAAAGATAGATGTATATACAGTATATATCTATATATACATATATATACAGTATATATCTATATACATATATATACAGTGCATTACGAAAGTATTCATCCCCCTTGAATTTTTCAACCTTTTCCCACATTTCAGGCTTCAAACATAAAGATTATTATTATTATTATTATTATTTATTATTATAGCGCCATTTATTCCATGGCGCTTTACAAGTGAAAGGGTATACGTACAACAATCATTAACAGTACATAACAGACTGGTACAGGAGGAGAGAGGACCCTGCCCGCGAGGGCTTACAGTCTACAGGGAATGGGTGATGGTACAATAGGAGAGGACAGAGCTAAAGATAAAAAAATTTAATTTTATGGTGAAGAATCTACAACAAGTGGGACACAATTGTGAAGTTGAACGATATTTATTGCTTATTTAAAGTTTTTGTAAAAAATAAAAAACTGAAAAGTGGAACGTGCAATATTATTTGTCCCCTTTACTTTCAGTGCAGCAAACTCACTCGACAAGTTCATTGATGATCTCTGAATGATCCAATGTTGTCCTAAATGACTGATTATGATATAGATAATCCACCTGTGTGTAATTAAGTCTCCGTATAAATGCACCTGCTCTGTGATAGTCTCAGTGTTCTGTTTAAAGGGCAGATAGCATCATTAAGACCAAGGAACACAACAGGCAGGTCCATGATACTGTTGTGGAGAAGTTTAAAGTTGGATTTGGTTACAAAAAGATTTCCAAAACTTTAAACATCCCAAGGAGCACTGTGCAAGCGATCATATTGAAATGAAAGGAGTATCATACCACTGCAAATCTACCAAGACCCGGCTGTCCCTCAAAAATTTAATGTCAAACAAGGAGAAGACTGATCAGAGATGCAGCCAAGAGGCCCATGATCACTCTGGATGAACTGCAGAGATCTACAGCTGAGGTGGGAGTGTCTGTCCATGTGACAACAATCAGTCGTACACTGCACAAATCTGGCCTTTTTGGCAGAGTGACAAGAAGAAAGCCATTTCTTAAAGATATCCATAAAAAGTGTAGTTTAAAGTTTGCTAAAAGCCACCTGGGAGACACATCAAACATGTGGAAGAAGGTGCTCTAGTCAGATGAAACCAAAATCGAACGTTTTGGGCACAATGCCAAACAATATGTTTGGCGTAAAAGCCCCACAGCTCATCACCCGGAACACACCATCCCCACTGTCAAACATGGCGGTTGCAGCATTTTTGGGCCTGTTATTGTTCAGCACGGACAGGGAAGATGTTTAAAATTGATGGGAAGATGGATGGAGCCAAATACAGGACCATTCTTGAAGATAACCTGTTGGACTCTGCAAAAGACCTGAGACTGGGACGAAGATTTGTCTTTCAATAAGAAATGATCCCAAACATAAAGCAAAATCTACAATGGAATGGTTCACAAATAAACGTATCAAGGTGTTAGAATGGCCAAGTCACAGGCCAGACCTGAATCCAATCGAAAATCTGTGGAAAGAGCTGAAAACTGCTGTTCACAAACGCTCTCCATCCAACCTCACTCAGCTCGAGCTATTTGCAAACAAAGAATGGGCAAGAATTTCAGTCGCTCGATGTGCAAAACTGATAGAGACATACCCCATGCGACTTGCAGCTGTAATCGTAGCAAAAGGTGATGCTACAAAGTATTAACTTAAAGGGGACGAATAATATTGCACACCCCAATTTTCAGTTTTTTACTTTTTACAAAAATGTAAAATAAGCAATAAATGTCGTTCACCTTCACAATTGTGTCCCACTTGTTGTTGATTCTTCACCATAACATTAAAATTTTCTATCTTTATGTTTGAAGCCTGAAATGTGGGAGAAGGTTGAAAAATTCAGGAGAGCCGAATACTTTCGCAAGGCACTATATATATATATATATATATATATATATATATACATATATATAGTACAGACCAAAAGTTTGGACACACCTTCTCATTCAAAGTTTTCTTTATTTTCATGACTCTAAAAATTGTAGATTCACATTGAAGACATCAAAGCTATGAATGAAGACATGTGGAATGAAATACTTAAAAAGTGTGAAACAACTGACAATATGTCTTATATTCTAGGTTCTTCAAAGTAGCCACCTTTTGCTTTGATTACTGCTTTGCACACTCTTGGCATTCTCTTGAGCTTCAAGAGTGAATGAATGAATTTAAGAGAGGAATGGATGCATTTCTTGTTAGCAAAAGTATAGAAGGTTATAAATAGCATAATCTTACAGGTAGATAGAAGAGCGACCTAGATTATTAGAGGAATGGGGGGGGCTGCAATACCAAGACAGGTTATTAAACTTGGGGTTAGTTAGTTAGGAAAAACAAAGGCTTAGGGGGATCTAATCACAATGTATAAATATATGAGGGGACAGTACAGAGACCTTTCCCAAGATCTCTTTACACCTAGGCCTGCGACTGGAACACAGGGGCATCCGCTACGTCTTGAGGAAAGAATGTTTAATCATAATCACAGATGAGGATTCTTTACTGTACGAGCAGTGAGACTATGGAACTCTCTGCCGCATGATGTTGTAATGAGGGATTCACTTGTAAAATTTAAGCAGAGCCTGAACGCATTTCTTGAAAAATATAATATTACCAGTTATGTATATTAGATTTTATGACAGGGTGTTGATCCAGGGAACTAGTCTGATTGCCGTATGTGGAGTCAGGAAGGAATTTTTTTCCCCATTGGAGCTTATTTGACGCATTGGGTTTTTTTTGCCTTCCTCTGGATCAACATGTTAGGCTACGGGTTGAACTAGATAGACTTAGAGTCTCCCTTCAACCTTAAAAACTATGAAACTATAAGAGGTAGTCACCGGAAATGGTATTCCAACAGTCTTGAAGGAGTTCCCAGAAATGCTTAGCACTTGTTGGCCCTTTTACCTTCACTCTGTGGTCCAGCTCACCCCAAACTATCTCGATTGGGTTCAGGTCTGGTGACTGTGGAGGCCAGGTCATCTGGCGTAGCATCCCATCACTCTCTTTCTTTGTCAAATAGCCCTTACACAGCCTGGAGGTGTGTTTGGGGTCACTGTCCAGATGGAATAGCATGCCGCTGCAAGATGCTGTGGTAGGCATGCTGGTTTAGTATGCCTTCAATTTTGAATAAATCCCAAACCGTGTCACCAGCAAAGCACCCCCACACCGTCACACTTCCTCTCCATGCTTCACGGTGGGAACCAGGCATGTAGAGTCCATGCGTTCACCTTTTCTACAAAGACACAGTGGTTGGATCCAAACTCAAATTTGGATTCATCAGACCAAAGCACAGAAGTCCACTGGTCTAATGTCCATTCTTTGTGTTCTTTAGCCCAAACAAGTCTCTTCTGCTTGTTGCCTGTCCTTAGCAGTGGTTTCCTAGCAACTATTTTACCATGAAGGCCTGCTGCACAAAGTCTCCTCTTAATAGTTGTTCTAGAGAAGAAGGTGTGTCCAAACTTTTCGTCTGTACTGTATATATAGATAGATAGCTTGTCCAGCTATTTAGCAGAATGACTACTTTTAGAAAAACAATGACATGGGTTTCCTGTAATTTTCATAGACAGCACAGGTACAGGAGCAGCTGTGGGCTGGAACCCTCAGCAGTCAGATGTCCCTTGGCTGGTTTTGAAAAATAGAGGGGATCTCATGTTGGTTTTTATTTACTATTTGAACAAATAATTAAAAAAACAGCATAATGTCCTCCTCATTAGTCAAAACCAGCCAAGGGAGAAGAGACAACTGGAGGCTGATATTTTTAGGGTGGGAAGGGCCATGGTTATTTGGCCCTTTACAGCCTAAAAATATCAACTCGTAGTCACCCCAGAGGTGGCACATTTATTAAATGCGTCAAATATGGTGCTGTACTCGGTTCTTCCTGTTACCCTGGTACAGTGGCAAATGGGGTAATATATGGTGTTGATGTCAACTGTAATTTGCCAGTTGGCATCAAGCCCTGGTCTTAGTATTGGGTGGGTGTCCATCAGACACCCCATTACTAATCCATTATAAATATATACAAAATATTTTATTTCAACAAACTCCCCTTGACTACAGCATTCATTCACCGATTTATTAAAAATGTATTTAAAAAAACCAAAACAGCCGTAATCCATAGTGATATCCCATGATGTTCCCCAAAAGCGAATCTCAAAGACATAAAAAGAGAAAATTATTAAAGAAATAAGGGCAAAAGGGCAAAAGACACCCTCATTCACCAACTTATTTTCCTGCAAAACCCTAATTCAAGGACCAGCATAATCCAAAAGGGATCCCTCGACGTTCCAACACTCACTGTCCCAGCCAATAGAGAAAAGATTGTTTCTCTTTAGTAAACAGAGCAGTCACCGTAAGCTCACTAACTGTGCTGTGTGAAAATCACTCCAGTGAACTGAGATGACCTTATGAGGTCAGCCCAAGTCACTACAGCGGTTCATGCAGTAGTGTGTGTGCTGCTGTGGTCAGAGACGAGCGGTGACAGCATGAGTTCACTGCAGTTCAATGCCCGTTACAGTTCTCAAGTCATCAATGTAAAAGTAGTGGACAACCTCTTTAAGCTAAATTAGTATGTATACTGTACAGGTATTGAATTGATGACAGCAAGTTGGACACTTGGATCTAAACTAATATTTCTGCTCTCTACAAAAGGTTTATTAAGAAAGTTAACACTGTCTAAGCTAATTTTGCAGAACTTCTTAAAGGAGGGAAAACATCCAGATAGGAATCAAAGATAATAAGAGCTGTTTTTTAGATTCCTGAAAACATTGTTGAATTATAATACTTTTCTATCACAGAGGAAATATTCACTATATGAAATCCTGATTCTTTCTAATTGGTCAAGATTTCCTTCATGTAGATCTCTGGAGATCTCCTTACCAGCAGAAGTGCTCAATGAGGGAAAATAATTCTGCTGCTTTACCTCCACTACATCAGTCAATAAAATCATTTTAACTCTCCAGACCACTTTAGGGATTCTGACTATAACATATCAATATTATGGACTGTTATGGTTTGACTTGACTTTTATACTCACTGTGAAGCAATATTGATGCGCATTTTACTTTGGGAATTTCTTATGCTCTTGTTAGATTTACAACAGTAAAGTGCTAACAGTTGCAGGTAATAGAGTATTGCATGGAAAGAAAATGGTTTCTAAGCAAAGTGAAATGAATGTGTTACTATTGACACGTTTATTCATTCTAGAATGTGTATAATTGGGGTTAATTTTGCAGTGACATTACTTCTTTATGTTGCAGCAAACTGATTTATAATATAAGACAAATGTGCATTAAGTATCATGCAGAACTATTTACCTTTTCTGCTGTTAATACACAGTAGGCTCCATTAATCAAAGCTTTTGCTCGTAAAAAGTTTTGAAAAGTCAGATAGTAACTGGCTGCTGTGTTAAAATTTTGCGACCCTTGGTGTTTTCACGTCATTTTTGCCAAATTTTGTCAAACTGTGTGGGGATGGGTGGGAGGGGATTATGGCAACCTCCGCTTAGTAAATGTTCTCTACTCCACAAATCTTACTCCAGTGATGACTAGAGTTAGATTAGTGCCGAGGTGCACACAGAGGTGCATGCCCCTTCTCCAATGGTCCTGATTCATAAGGACTAGAGATGAGGGAACCCAACATTCGGTGATCGGTATTCCTACCAAGCACAGACTTTACAAAAAAGAACAGAGTTCAGGTTCGGAGTTTGGGAGCTTTACGTATGCAAACCAGTTGTGCGAACATCGTTGTTCTCAGGTACGCTTGGTGCTCAGCCCAGTGCAAACCACTTGCAGTGTTTCAATGGCTCGCACTGGGGGTATCAACAGCATGATCAGATGTAGTATGCACCCAAAAAAATGGAAATACCCAGCCCACCCTCCTCTGTAAGTCTTCTGTTCACTCCTGTTGGATGTACAGGTCAGTCTTTTTGATATACTTGTAGTTCATCCTCCTTTATAGCTGGATCCTAGCTGCCCGGACATTTAGGTTTTTAACCAAGGTAGAGGCATTTGAGTTAGGGTCCTGGTATATTGAGATACACCTAGCCATTGGATACCGGGCTCACATGCATTGGCCAAGACATAAGCAAAGTATCTCTCTTTTCAAATATTCCTACAGCAGTAATGAAATACCAGAGTTCCCTTATTCATTGTTAGAATTTTAGAGTGCAGCTGTATGTATTTTATAGTTATATTCTGTTTATGGCTGGTTGTATGTGGGTGGAGACCCAAAATACCCAAGTAGTGACTTTCTTTGGGGTTCAGGTCAAGTCCGGGTCCCAAACCGAACTTTATCTTAAGTCAAGCTGAACCCACCAAACTGAACTTCCATGGGTCCGCTCATCTGTAATGAAGATGCATGCATGAATCAGAAGTGTCTGACTCCAGCACAGTACCTCATTAAGACTAACTTGAACAATGCCGGTCTTGATGAATCAGGTCCATTGTTTTTTCTACATTTTAAACTTTTCACTACCACATCGGGATCTTGAATTTTCTGACCCAAAGATGTATGTTCCATAAAGCTTACGGCTGTTATTGGGCCCTTAGTGAGTATCCCTACAGCACTCACCTAGATAGGTGAGTTAGTAAGCAAATGGTCTCACAGTCATAAAATGGGCTGTATAACAAAACACACAACCAGTCCTTCTGTCCTGAGAGTACAACATGGCCCTTTAACCCCTTCAGCCCCCGGCACTTTCCATTTTTGCGTTTTTGTTTTTTGCTCCCCTTCTTCCGAGAGGCGTAACTTTTTTATTTTTCCATCAATCTTGACATATAAGAGCTTGTTTTTTGCGGGACGAGTTGTACTTTTAAATGAAACCATAAGTTTTACCATATAGTGTACTGGAGAACGGCAAAAAAATTCCAAGTGCGGAAAAATTGCAAAAAAAGTGTGATCATACAATAGTTTTTGGGATATTTTATTCACTGTGTTCACTATATGGTAAACCTGAGGTATCTATGTGATGCCTCAGGTCGGTGTGAGTTTGTAGACACCAAACATGTCAAGGTTTACTTGTATCTAAGGGGTTAAAAAAATTCACAAGCTTGTCCAAAAAACGTGGCGCACCTTTTGCGCCATTTTCCAAAACCCGTAGCGTTCTCATTTTTCAGGATCTGAGGCTCAGTGATGGCTTATTTTTTGTGTCTCGACCTGACGTTTTTAACGGTACCATTTTTGCGCAGATGCTACGCTTTGATCGCCTGTTATTGCATTTTGCGCAAAATTTGCGGCGACCAAAAAACGTAATTTTGGCGTTTGGAATTTATTTGCCGCTACGCCGTTTACTGATCAGATTCCTTGATTTTAAATTTTGATAGATCGGGCATTTATGAACGTGGCGATACCAAATATGTGTGTATTTTTTATTTTTTTAACCCTTTAATTTTCAATGGGGTGAAAGGGGGTGATTTGAACTTTTAGGTTTTTTTATTTTTTTTTAATTTTTTAAAACTTTTTTTTTTACTTTTTTTTTATTTTACTAGTCCCCCTAGAGGGCTATAGCGATCAGCATTCCGATCGCTTTGCACTATCTGCAGATCTCAGCTACAGAGCTGAGAACTGCAGATTTGCTGCTTCACTTTCAATGCCGGCTGTATTCCGGCATTGAGAGGACGTGAGTCATGTTAGCTACAGGCGTCATCACATGACCCTGTGCTACCATGGCAACCGCCGAAAGTCACGTGATCATGTCATGTGACTTCCGGTGGGGGCGGGGTAAGTTACTGTCATGGCGGTGCCCATATACATATCGCTGCCAAGATTTTGGCAGCGAAATGTAAGGGGTTAATGGCCGCGGGTAGAAGCGATTCCACCCACGGCTAGCAGGCACACATGTCAGCTGTTGATAACAGCTGATATGTGCGCGGATCGCCGCCGCCTGCCGGCGGCAGGGGGCGGGGCTTACCGGCACACGATCCATGACGTACCCAGTACGTCATGGGTCGTTAAGGGGTTAATGAGGGGCAATTTTAACTGTAGAGCTTCTTCCTTTTTTATGACAGTGGCCCATTCTACATGATGAAATTTACGCACCTTTGAACACATTTGTCTAGTTTTACTCCACCACTTGATTTGCTTACTCTTTTTGGCATACATGGGCGCATCTGAAGCTACTCGCCATCCTATCCAAGCTATGCTCAGCCTCTTTTTTGAATAAGTGTCATTAGTATTTTAGATACCCAACAAATAGGTCTAAATTTAGAGGCTACAATTTACACCAAGAGGCACCAAAATATGACACTCCCAAACCCCCACCCACACACACATAGAAACATATTTGAGGCACACTTTCAATAGTAAACTTTATTCTGTTTTTCTTACATGTTTTTATTTTCTTAGATCAAACCTGACAGCATGTGTTGGATAACCACTACATGAATATAAGCCAAAGATAAAAGAGTGGTATTACTCCAATATAAAAACAACATTTTTATTTCACATTTATAAAATCAATACATAACATTATCAAAATACAAAATTCACAGCAGTAAATCCTCAATAGAAGGTGAGCTGGTATCATACATAAAGAAGTATATTAGACGTTCACAGAAACATGTCAGCAACAATTAGCAATGGTATTCCATACAAATAGTTTAGAGGAAAGAGTACAACCAAACATCCATTAGGGCTTAAACAGTTAATCAGCCTCCATATAGGATAGTGTAATCCCTATAAAAAGTATGGACATCAAAAACCTGAACATGTACTGACCAGTAAGATAGATACCGCAACACCTGCCTGTCCCAACGCGCGTTTCACCTTCTTCCTCAGGGGACGTATACGTTGGTGGGTGGCTATCACTAATGTAGTAGACCCTCTCCTCACTAGTTCCGGAACCCGGGGGAGGAGCTTGACACAGGGGAGCAAGGCGACAGACACACACTCAGACAGTCTGGCAAAGACACGGAACAAGTGAGATGCCGGAGAACACGGTTGCTGAGGGGAGAGCT
Source organism: Anomaloglossus baeobatrachus (assembly GCF_048569485.1). Taxonomy (NCBI): domain Eukaryota; kingdom Metazoa; phylum Chordata; class Amphibia; order Anura; family Aromobatidae; genus Anomaloglossus; species Anomaloglossus baeobatrachus. The sequence continues at coordinate 228,708,240 of NC_134353.1, read as the reverse complement.
GCGCCATAGCTTCCTCAGGACCGAGCGCACTCAACAGGGGGCGGAGCCCTAGTCTGGTGGGCACTTCACGTCCCGCCAGCAGAATCCGCCAGGCAAAGGATTTCAAGTCTTCTGTCCCACCGAAAGTGCCCGGGGTACAGCAGCATATAGAGCCAGGAGTTGTGACAACTGAGCGGCACCAGTAACGGACTCACACTGCCTGCTATATGGGACAGGAACAGGGTCCATCCAAGCCTGGGTCCCCGCGTGGCTTCGTGCCACAGGGACTCACACCGCACAGCACAGAGAGGAAGGACTCACATAATGAAACACCGGTTCTGGCCTCTGAACTAGCCGTGATCGGCTGAGGCCCATCAAAGCGGAATCCGGCAGTCCAAAGGCAGTGACATCTCAGTGAGTAAAGAACTTAAGCTTCAACCTCTGTGTCGTCCAATTCTTCCTGCAACCTGCACTCCTTTATTACAGTGGACTACTACTCCCAACCTCCTTGTGGGCCTGAACTCTGCCTGTGAAGAGCTGTACCAACTTAGCTGCCCTAGGACCTGCCCTCAGGTAGAACATCTTGCAGCGGCGGCTCCCATATCATAGCAGCACACCACAGGTTGCGTCATGAAAAACTACCATCTCCACCATTGATTGACACCGCCGGGGTCATGGAACCGGGCCTAGCCGCTGTGACATCCCACCCCCTGCACCAGCCCGGCGATGAATATCCTCTCCAGACCCCGTGGGCGTATCATGCTTTTACAGCAACCATACTATACTATAGACAGTAAAGGGGGCTTTACATGCTACAATATCGTTAATGCTTTATCGTCAGGGTCACGTTTTAGTGACGCACATCCGGCGTCATTAACGATACCGCAGCGTGTGATACTTACCAGCGACCTTAAGCGACCTCAAAAATGGTGAAAATCTTTCACCATGGAGAGGTCGTCCCAAACTCAAAAATCGGTAATGGTTGATTATCGATGTGGTTCGTCGCTCCTGTGGCAGCACACCTCGCGCTGTGTGTGACACCACAGGAGCGAGGAACGTCTCCTTACCTGCCACCGGCCGCAATGCGGAAGGAAATAGGTGGGCGGGATGTTACGTCCCGCTCATCTCTGCACCTCCGCTTTGATTGGCCGGCCACTTAGTGACGTCGCGGTGACGTCGCTATGATGCCAAACGTCCCTCCCCCTTGAAGGAGGGATTGTTCGGCAGTCACAGCAATGCCGCCGACCAGGTAAGTGCGTGTGACGCTGCCGTAGCGATAATGTTTGCTGCGGCAGTGATCACACGAAATCGCACACACGACGGGGGGGTGGGTGCTTTTGCGCACGATATCGCTAGCAATTGCTAGCAATATCGTAGCCTGTAAAGCCCGCTTAACAGTCCAGAGAAGTCTATGTTCGAGTTTTCGAGGTGTGTTTTATGATTTGTGCAAAGGTTATTATGCAGAAGGGGGAGGAAGTGAGCTGTAACCCTTACCTTGTGTGAAAGTTGGGGTTTGTGTTATCTACAGTACATAGGGGATATACTAATGCTGAAAAGGGATCTCTATAGAACAAGGTGTTAGTCTAATATTGAAAAAGTTTCTCAATGCTGCATATTCTGTTTACTGTGTCCTCCATTGTGTTTCATTTCTTCTTAAAGACTGGAATGCATAAAAGCTAATTAAAAATGTATAGATGTAATTAAGTCATTATGCAAGCAGATCCCCATACACTTTCCAAACACAGATTTGTGGCTGGGCTTTCACTGTGCGTTGGTGTTCGAGAATATGATAGAAATCATACCTAATTGGTTTACTGGGAAATGTACACAGCAGATTAAAAAGGAAAACAGAATATATGGAAAGATAAAGAGATACATTTAAAATAGCAGATCCAAGAGTCTCCATTGCTTAAATATTTCAGCGTTTCACTTGCTTCTAATATCCAGTGACCTAAGCATACTGCATTGATTTAGTAATAATCACTTTCTGGTTTAATGATCCCTGGGCTTCTTGTTACAATTTTCTACTTCCCATGACCTCTAAATATGCCATGTTTTATATTTGTGATGTTATTGCTTCACTTTACAATACATATTGGATTCTGCTGTTGAACTGAGGACCTGGCATTTTTTTCCTTGTCACCTTTGGGGTTTTGGGATTTTTTCGGAATAATATTACATTTTAGCACACTTTGCATTATACATTAATTACAGAGACTTTCATATCTTACCCTTTGTGCTAATGACCAGTAATATAGCTATGCGGTCATAATGCCATGGGGCAAACAAATACGACAGCTAAATGAAAATCCCCCTGGGAAAAAACAGCCAAGTATCAGTTTAACCCCATGGATATGCAGCAATTTTTTTTCAGTTTTTATTTCCTCCTCTCCTTACATGAACCATAACTTTTTAACTTTAGTTAAAATAACCACACGGGGGCTTGCTGTTGGTGGAATTATTTGTACTTGTGAATGGCACTTCTTTTTTACCATATTGAAAATAGTTCCAAGTCGATTTTTGGATACTTTTTCTTACAAAGTACATGTTGCTGCAGAATTGACCTGTTGACTATATTCTATGGGTCAAAACTTTTATAGGGATCTCAGATTTATATAGTTTTTTTATCATTTATTACTTCAAAAATAAAATGAACTTACAAAAAAATGGTTTACATCGCTATATTCTGAGAGCCATAATTTTCCATATCTTGGTCATTAGACTTGCTTGATGGCCCCGTGCTAACCACTTTAGTGAGTATCGCTGTGCTTGGGTACGCTCAGTGCTCAGCCCAGTGCGAGCCGGTTGCAGTGATTGAATGGCTCATACTGGGGGTAACAACAGCGTGATCGGATGTAGTGTGTATAAAAAAACACTTCCCTGGAAGTGATCTGTTTATGGTTGGCTGTATGTGAGCGGAGACCCAAACTGCCCAGTCACTGACTTCCAATGAGATTCAGGTCAAGTTTGAGTCGGGAACAGAACTTTATTTAAAGTCCGACTGAACCCCCAGAACCCGAACTTCCACAGGTCAGAAATGTGGAATACAGAAACTGTAGCAAAGAACCACAAGCTGCACCGTAATGTGTAGAGAATTTTCTCTGCCTAAGGCCTGTTTCAGATGTCAGTGATTCTGGTACATTTGTGCTTTTTTTTTATACGTACCAGAATCACTGAGATACGCAGACCCATTACAATCAATGGGTCTGCGCACACATCAGTGATTTTTCACTGACCATGTCTCCCTGCGGCGTACATGCATGTCCGTGATTGCCGCACGGAGACATGTCCGTTTTTTTCTGGCATCACTGATGTTTCACGAACCACACTATGGTGTGATTCGTGAAATACGTACCAGAAAAACACGGACATTAAAAATAAAAAACATTTTCAACTTACCTGTCCAGCGACGCTCTGTGCAGCCTGTGCTCTCTGCAGCTTCCTGGCCGGCTCATGCATATTCATGAATGCAGTCAGAGCCGACCCGGAAGTAGCTGCAGAGAGCTGTGGACGGATGCTGCTGAGCTGAGGATTTCAGCACCACGGACAGCAGGGATGTGACAGGTGAGTAATGTCCATGTGCAATCACGGATCACGGATCGCAGATTACACATGGACAACCCACGTGTGCTGTGAATCACGGCACATGGAGGGACATAGGCATTTTTTACACGTCAGTAAAGAACGTCTGTGTTTTTTACTGACGTGTGAAACAGGCCTTAGGTGTTAAATGATATTTTTCTTCTTTACACTAATGATGTAATGTTACACATTGTTAAGTCTCTGTATACCAGTACACAATAGGTAAAAATAAAAACTGAAAAAGTAAAGTCATAACGTGACTGAACAATAGGAGTGAAAAAAGCAATTATAATGATAATATATTTATACACAGAAAAATCACAATCCAGTAAATAACATAAGCATGTTTGGTATTGTTGTAATCATTACTACCTGAACAATAAAGAAAATATATTATTTATAGTGATTGGTAAATAGCGTAAATACAAATGGAACATTTTGGGGGGTTTTCTCCAATTAATTCATAATAAAAGTTAATATAGTTGCAGAGATTATATGTGTATAGAAAAAAAACCTTAAAATGCTATCACTTGTGTTGAAAAAAAACAATATTTCGTATAGCTAAATTTATGTAAAAATAAAAAAAAAGTTATGCCTTTTAGAGTTTTTCATGTAGGAAAATAAAAATAAAATATTTTTCTGGTTATCTGAACAAATTATGAAATTTCCTCAATTAAACTTTGTAGCATACAGCTGCCAGTAGTCCTTTTAGGGTATGTTCACACATGGTGGGCTTTTTTGGTATCATCATAATGCTTATGGTGTAATGCTGCTCATGTCACCTAACCGCTGCAACCAATCACAGGCTAGCAGCGGGTGGCACAATGACATCAATGCTTACTGTAACTCTGCAGACCGCAGAATGGCTTGTGCCAATAGGAAAATATGAGAGGGGAGCCAGCACGATCTGAGAGGGGCATGCATCAAATAAAAATGTAAATTCAGAGATTTATTCCAACTGTACTATAATACAAAATGAGATTTTTAGCAAATAATTGATCAATTTTTTTGAGCCACCCCTGCCACGTCACGGCAAATCTCAATAGGGGGGTTCTACTCTATATTTTATATTTCATTATGCCATGTGGCCTCCTAGATATATTAAAAGCAGAACCATATTAGAGCAATGCATACCTGTGACCTTTATATAACCAATAGGAGAATATGACTAAGGCCTCATGTAGGCGTCCATGTGGCACTTACATGTTGTATCCTTCTTTTTTCACCAATACTACACGTATACACTTTAATCTATGGTGCTATTCTCATGACCCTGTTTTTACACAGACTGTGTGTTAGTGCAAAATACATGGAGCCATGTCCACTTTTGTTGGCAGCACAGATTACAAGAGCCAATACCATTCTATGGGCCTGCAAAAAACACATAGACCACACGGATGACATTCGTGTGCCATCCATGTGCTGTTAGCAGAGAGAAGTAGTGGAACGGGGCTTTAAAGAACCGCGCCAGAGATCACAGATGTAATCTTGGATTAATGTAAACTTTTATTTTGGCACAGGTCTACGCGTTTCAGGAGGCTAAGCTCCCTTCCTCAGGACCAGCAGGCACAAGATACATCAGAGATTTGATTTATCTTGTGCCTGCTGGTCCTGAGGAAGGGAGCTGAGCCTCCTGAAACGCGTAGACCTGTGCCAAAATAAAAGTTTACATCAATCCAAGATTACATCTGTGATCTCTGGCGCGGTTCTTTAAAGCCCCGTTCCACTACTTCTCTCTGCTATCAGCCGCTTGGGGTACTGCTGTCTTTGATCCATACATATGCTGTTACAGGAGTTGTGCCTGTCACAACCCTGATTGGTGAGTAGGATTACTCTTCTTTCACCCCCTGTTTGTCAGGGTAAGACCCTATTGCGCTTTTTTGTCCACAGGTTCCTCTTTGTTTCTGCGATCCATGTGCTGTGTGAGATTAACATTACATATAATTATAACATTTTCCATTCGTGAAACACATTGGTGACATACTTATGGTAAAAATGGACACACTGATGAAACAGTGGTCAAAAACAGTATAATTTTTTTTCACGGACGTGTGAATGAGGCCTAAGAATATGCTCTTTTGATGCATATCCAGTCCCTTGGGAAAAGTTTTATTTTACCTGAACAACCTCGGACAAACCCCTATTGTCTGCCGTATAGAACTGTATACCCTGTAAGGAATATGTACTGTATATTATAAATCACCGCACTCTCAGGGATAATCTTGCAAAAGTGTTCCCAGTTTATTTATAAATATGTTGAACAAGCCGTAGGTGCCAGCAAATACGTGAAACACATTTTTGCGACTAATATACAACATTTCGACCCTTTTTCATGGAATAGCACTATACAGGCGCAGGAGCGCAATAATCAATAAATGAGGACACATCATTAACTATACGCCTTTGCAAACAGGTGCTGCAGCACAAAATTACCCATTCATACAAGGGTGCCCAGCCTGACTGCCACACATGAATTTAGGCATAAGAGCGCCACATATACTTGATACCTGAGCGACAGCGTGAGCAAGACCCCATGAAAAAGGGTTGAAACATTGTATATTAGTCACAAAAATCTTTTTCACGTATTTGCTGGCACCTACGGCTTGTTCAACATATTTATAAATAAACTGTGAACACTTTTGCAAGATTATCCCTGAGATTGCGATGATTTATAATATATATGACAAGGGATTTTGTTCCCATCTACCAGCACCTCCCCTTTGACCGAGTGCACGCCATCATCTCTCATAATTACTCTGTAAGGAAGACTCTACTAACAAGTATAGGAGGAGAACCTTTAACACTTTATATATATATAGATAGATATGCATATATGTATATATATATATATATATATATATATATATATATATATATATATATATATATATATATATATATATATATGATAGATACACACATGTACAGTTAGGTCCAGAAATATTTGGACAGTGACACAAGTTTTGTTATTTTAGCTGTTTACAAAAACATGTTCAGAAATACAATTATATATATATAATATGGGCTGAAAGTGCACACTCCCAGCTGCAATATGAGAGTTTTCACATCCAAATCGGAGAAAGGGTTTAGGAATCATAGCTCTGTAATGCATAGCCTCCTCTTTTTCAAGGGACCAAAAGTAATTGGACAAGGGACTCTAAGGGCTACAATTAACTCTGAAGGTGTCTCCCTCGTTAACCTGTAATCAATGAAGTAGTTAAAAGGTCTGGGGTTGATTACAGGTGTGTGGTTTTGCATTTGGAAGCTGTTGCTGTGACCAGACAACATGCGGTCTAAGGAACTCTCAATTGAGGTGAAGCAGAACATCCTGAGGCTGAAAAAAAAGAAAAAATCCATCAGAGAGATAGCAGACATGCTTGGAGTAGCAAAATCAACAGTCGGGTACATTCTGAGAAAAAAGGAATTGACTGGTGAGCTTGGGAACTCAAAAAGGCCTGGGCGTCCACGGATGACAACAGTGGTGGATGATCGCCGCATACTTTCTTTGGTGAAGAAGAACCCGTTCACAACATCAACTGAAGTCCAGAACACTCTCAGTGAAGTAGGTGTATCTGTCTCTAAGTCAACAGTAAAGAGAAGACTCCATGAAAGTAAATACAAAGGGTTCACATCTAGATGCAAACCATTCATCAATTCCAAAAATAGACAGGCCAGAGTTAAATTTGCTGAAAAACACCTCATGAAGCCAGCTCAGTTCTGGAAAAGTATTCTATGGACAGATGAGACAAAGATCAACCTGTACCAGAATGATGGGAAGAAAAAAGTTTGGAGAAGAAAGGGAACGGCACATGATCCAAGGCACACCACATCCTCTGTAAAACATGGTGGAGGCAACGTGATGGCATGGGCATGCATGGCTTTCAATGGCACTGGGTCACTTGTGTTTATTGATGACATAACAGCAGACAAGAGTAGCCGGATGAATTCTGAAGTGTACCGGGATATACTTTCAGCCCAGATTCAGCCAAATGCCACAAAGTTGATCGGACGGCGCTTCATAGTACAGATGGACAATGACCCCAAGCATACAGCCAAAGCTACCCAGGAGTTCATGAGTGCAAAAAAGTGGAACATTCTGCAATGGCCAAGTCAATCACCAGATCTTAACCCAATTGGGTATGCATTTCACTTGCTCAAATCCAGACTTAAGACGGAAAGACCCACAAACAAGCAAGACCTGAAGGCTGCGGCTGTAAAGGCCTGGCAAAGCATTAAGAAGGAGGAAACCCAGCGTTTGGTGATGTCCATGGGTTCCAGACTTAAGGCAGTGATTGCCTCCAAAGGATTCGCAACAAAATATTGAAAATAAAAATATTTTGTTTGGGTTTGGTTTATTTGTCCAATTACTTTTGACCTCCTAAAATGTGGAGTGTTTGTAAAGAAATGTGTACAATTCCTACAATTTCTATCAGATATTTTTGTTCAAACCTTCAAATTAAACGTTACAATCTGCACTTGAATTCTGTTGTAGAGGTTTCATTTCAAATCCAATGTGGTGGCATGCAGAGCCCAATGCGCGAAAATTGTGTCACTGTCCAAATATTTCTGGACCTAACTGTATATTGAAATATTTAGTTTTAATACATTTGTAAAATTAAAGATAAAGTAGCCAACTCATTTAAGGAACATTTTTAATTACAATTATATTTTTTATTATTATTATTATTACTTTTACTACAGTTTATTTAATCAATTCATGAACATATTAAATAGAAATATTACAGAGGCTCGCTCTCTTAAACTCTATAATGTATGTTCTAGCTAGAGCACTTCCAGTCCTTTGGACTGTATTACACCATTTGTCTTGGACATTTAATTAATAGCCCTATATAAGCATACACATACACCATACACATGAGAAACTGTTTAGCTTTTTCTCTGTATGCTTTGTCTTTGGGAATTCACATCCCACTTTCATTTATTTCTTGCATTAGATGCGATAGATAATACTGGCAGGCAATGTAATAGTTTTCTTCCATGTTTACTTAATGCATTTTAAGTATTTCCTAAGGAAATTGATGAATATTTGTGCCAGTCTTTTAATGATTTTCCTTTATGACTTAGTACCATTACTTAGAGTAATATGACTTTTACATGCGTTTTCAAGTCTAACATTTAAGATTGGCTTGCCGGCAAATCCAATCCAATCCCATTTGTAATCTCGGCTGATACTTCCATGTGTTCAATAAAATGCACAGAGACCAGAGGTCAAATTATATTGCAGCTACATTAAACAGCAATGTCAGGAGGCACGGCTCAGCCCGCAAGTGAAAAAGAGGACTCTTGGAATTAAGTTTTGTACACGGGCTTCAAATTGAACAAGGGTGTCGTGCGTTGAGGGAAAGAACATTCAAATCTTCCTCGATTCTTGAAGAAAAGCTCATAATTTAAATCTAAGTGGACAAAGAGAAGGACATTTTGCTTAGGGCAAAGGGGTGAGAGTCATGCTAATTGTCAATCAACATTCATACTTTTCTGGTAATGAGGTTGTTGCACACCAGGATTCTGTCTAGCAAATAGTATTGTTGCTTAAGTAATGGGCTAGTTAAAAATAATTCTCTCCTTTGAACTTTAATAGGCTGTGAAAAAACAGATTTACATCTGGATGTCTGGACCAAACCGATATTGCTGAAGCTTCCTGTGATAAATAATTTTAAATTGCCTATTACCAGATAGGAGCATTAGAAGCTGAATTCATAAGGATTTTTACATTGAGTGATGGTCGAAAAGGCAAAAAAAAAAAAGTAACATCTTCAGCTTTCAATTTCTATGATAAACCCAAAGATATAGTTGAGTGAAATTCTCCGCACAAAGAAAAAGCCATTTCCTCTATTCCTCTACATAGAATATGATAGATCAGCCTGAGCCGCTTCTCAAAGGTTTTGTGGGAAAAAAAAAATAGTATTTGATTTGTAGAAAATGTTTTGCCTGGTCAATTGGATATTCTGACAGCCCAGTGTTAAAAGTATCTGGTGTAATCTACCAATGGCACAAGTGTTTAACTGTTTTATACGGTGTTTTATATAAAGAGTAGCAACAAACTAATTTCTGGCAATAAATTGTGTTCAGCAGCTGTACACAGCCATCCCACACAACAGAAGGTACAGACTCCATGCTGACTGCAGATTCACACAGGAGATGGCAGGAATCTGTAAATATCAAAGCCTAAAGGCTGCTTTACACCAGGCAATCTATCGTGCGATAGATCGTCGGGGTCACGGTTTTTGTGACGCACATCCGGCATCGCTGGCGATGCCGGCCTGTGTGACACCTCCTAGCGACGCAGTATCACTCACAAATCGTGAGTCGGGTACTGCTCGTTAGGTTCCATAATATCGTTTACTTTAGTTGACCATCGTTTCCGTGGTAGCACACGTCGCTCCGTGTGACACCACGGGAACGATGAGCAGCTCACCTGCCTCCCGCGGCCGCCGCCGTCTCTATGTGGAAGGAAGGAGGTGGGCGGGATGTTTACGTCCCGCTCATCTCCGCCCCTCCGCTTCTATTGGCCGGCGGCCGTGTGACGTCGCTGTGACGCCGAACGTCCCTCCCACTCCAGGAAGTGGACGTTTGCCGCCCACAGCGAGGTCGCACGAGAGGTAAGTATGTGTGACGGGGGTTACTAACTTTGTGCGACACGGGCAGCGATTTGCCCGTGACGCAAAAAGGACGGGGGCGGGTACGATCGATTGTGAAATCGCACAATCGGTCGTACCGTGTAAAGCAGGCTTTAAAGCGGACATCTAGCAGACAGCCTACAATGGCTTTATTGGTGATGACTACAGAAATGGGCTTAAATACAAAATATAGTATTTGTCATATCAAGATTATAGCTTTTTCAAAACCTCAGAATACCAATTTAGTCTGCCGGTCTGCAGCTAAAGAAAATAACAACATTGAGTGTAGTTGTAAAATTGCAACACAAGAATCCAATTTGGATATCTAGTGAGTATAGATCCATCTGGTTATGCAAAAAAAATAAGCAAAAATGTAAAAGTTGTTATTCACATCTACAAAATATGTTTTAAGGGTCCTTCTAAAAATATATATGTTATTAGGACAAAGTCTTCCAATTGAAGAACATATCACTGGCGATGAAGACATGGCTTGTACATAGTTTGGTCCTTTCTGTGGTAACATATGAATGCGAAACCTGGATGATAAAGAAACAAGATAGAAGAATGAACACCTTCGAAATGTGGTGCTGGAGAAGGATGATATCAGTACCATGGATGGCAAGGAGAGCAAACACATCAATTTTGGAACAAATCAAGTCAGACATATCACTCGAAGCAAGGTGAATCATATGAAGGGAGCAATCAATAGAGAAGAACATAATGGTCATAAGAATGGAATGAACAATACGAAGAGGAAGACCAGCCACCTGATGGTATGATACTATCAATATAACGCAGAGCAGACTCTGGTGGACCTATCTAGACTTGCACAAGACCGATCTTCCCACAGATCATTCTTCCATCAAGTTACCATGGCTCAAGATTGAGTCGAAGCCCATTAAATAATTATGTTATCAGGATGCACCAAGGGCCAGATTATTTGAAGAGCATGTGGGGTAAGTGCAAAGGGAAATTCAAATTCTTAAAGTCCTATACCTCTCAGTTCACGCAAATACTTTTTAGTCAATTCCTTCAGTAAAAGTAATATTTTATTCCCTGAAAGGGATTGTCTGGTTTAGAAAATTCCTTATCTTCAATTTGTTTAAAAAATAAAAAATAGTGCTTTACTCACCCTTCCTGAGTCCAATGCAGTCATTTCCACTGTTCCTCATTTCTATTATTGTCCCTCATGCTGATGCCATGTAAACAGTGCTGTAGTCAACAACTGAATTCAGTGGCTCTTCCTAAATTCACAGCACAATCTGCTCAGAGTTGCTGAGCTCAGTTACAGCTTCCAGTACTGTTGACATGATGTCAGTGCAGCAGACAATAAGAGAAAACAGAAGACTCAGTTCAGGACACAGGAAGGGTGAGACAACAAAAAAACCAAATTGCAGTTGAGGGACAGGAGTTTTCTAAAAACCCGTTCCAATATACAACCAATTACATTTTTATGCTTTTAATTTTTCCTCCTATTTTTGCAAGAGGTATAGTTTTTTTTTCCCTTAACGTAGCTCTACGAGTGTTTGTTTTCCACAAAACAAGTTGTTGTTTTGAATCACACTTTCATGTTACCATATAATGTACCGAAAATAGGAAAAAAATCCCAGTTAAAGGAGTACTTTGCTGTTTTAAATTAGTTTAGTTAGCATGAAAGTAAGCAAGTTTGCAATTGACTTGCTTTTTTATCTGCTGTGATTCCCCTGTAATGAGAGATTTTATCTTTCATAATGTACAGCTGGTTTCCCTGGCTCTCAGCCACTAGTGCCTATCCAGACTTTCACACGCCAGTGATTCTGGAACGTATACAACAGTTTTTATATGTACCTGAATCACAGGCATACACAGGCCCATTAAAATCAATAGGTCTGCGCACACATCAGTGATTTTTCACTGACCGTGTCCCCGTGTGTAATACACGCGTGTCCATGTACTCCGCACAGAGACAAGTTCATTTTATTCTGGCACGACTAATGTGTATATATAGTGTGTATATAACTATAGTGTGATCCGTGAAACACGTACCAGAAAAACACAAACATTGAAAATAAAAGCTTTTTATACTCACCTTCTCCAGCGACGCTGTGTTCAGTCGCTGCTCTCTGCTGCTTCCAGGCCAGCTCATTAGTCTCATGCATATGCATTTATGCACTGCACAGCCGACCCAGAAGTAGCTGCAACAGAGGTCAGCGGTGGCCAGATACACAGCGGAGCCGAAGAGTTTAGCACCACGGAGAGCAAGAGCGGGGACAGGTGAGTATACGTCCATGTGCTATCACAGATGAAGGATCACGGATAGTACATGGATAACCCACGTGTGCCGTGAATCATGGCACAGAGGGACATATACGTTTTTTACATGTCAGTGAAAAACGTCTGTTTTTCACTGAAGTGTGAAACAGGCTTAATGCTGAGAGTATGCACTAGTTACATTCCAGGAAAGGATTTAACATCTAACATACCAGTCAGCTATCTCCAGCCCATTGGTTTCTATACAGCAGTTAGCTGCTCACCCCCCTATCAGGTACCTAAAAGCTGCTTTTAAAAATCTTGCAAAATCACAAGCCCTCACTATTGGCACTTTTCAAAGCAAGTCTGCTAATTAAGACTCTAAATGAGCCCTGTGCTTGTTCAAATGCCTGTTATCTCTTTGTGTAAATACAATAATAACAGTTTACACCCCAGAACAAACAACTGATAACTATATGTTTTATAGCAGTGTACCGCTCCAGCGCCAGCAGCCGTGCTGCTACTCAGATCCGAATCTGTGGTGGCTTGAGGCGTCTCTGCACCCGGGAGGGGTCGCGCGGACACTCGAAATAAAAGCTGGTATTTACAGGGGATTTTGTAGTTAGAGTTCATGATGCCACCCACGGTGTTTGGTAAGGTGGTAAGGTGGAATACCATCGCTGCTGTTGAGAGCGCCCAGTGGCGATGGAATGGAAGCCAGGTGTTTAACCCCTCCGTGGGTAGGGGGGGTGCCCCGGGGCTTGGTGATGGTGAGAAGGGAGCACCGTTGGGGAGGAAAGGGTCACTGCGTACTCAGTCCAATAACGCTGACACCGATAAATTGTAAACTGGAATTTTTAGCACCGCTGTAACAAGGAGGGAGCACGCTGGGATCCCGTGCTCGATGGTGTTGCTTGTTAGCCTGTGACCTTTTCCTTGGCACTTTCTTTACTGGTTGGCCCCTGTAGTGTAAAACTAGTCGGGTCCCGCTCACCCATATGGCTAACGGAGTGAGCTTGCTCTCAGGGTTCACGCTTGGGATTTTCTGGACTGTGTATTGGGAAAGTCCTATCCCCCTCGTTGCTCTAGTACCCCGATTTTGGAGCGGTTGGAGGACGAATCATGAAGTCTTCACCCTTGTCGGGTAAATTACCAGGTCACTTGAAGTTACTTCCCGGCCTAGGGTCCACGTACCCCACCGTGCCCTGGCTCCTGCTCGGAGATGGCTCAAGGCCGCCGGCTGCCCTGCTCAGCAGTTCCGTGCCCCTTGACACGATCCCCTGTGACCGGGGTTCCAGCTCCTACCAGGCCCAGACCAATGTCTGCCACCTAGTAACTGAGGAGCCCAGCTCCTAACCTCCTCCAACTAGCTTGTGACCTCTCTTCACGAGAGTCACCACTCAACTGACTACTCCTGACACTCCTGACCCTCCCTAACCAACCCCTCAAGTTGGCGGCCTTATTCTCTTCAGGCTACCCATTGTTGTGTGTGGTGGCTGTGGTGCAGAGTGTTTCTAGGGTTTTTGATTGGCTTGATCTTAGCAACACCAAAGGCCAGGGACCCGTAACCAAAGAGGAGATGGACACCATGCATAAGGGCAGATTGGAAAATGTCCTGTGACGACCTGATAGTCCAGGGCATCACATTCCCCCTTGGTTAAATGTAGGTCGTCCCTGAGCTAGAGGACACTAGAGGTTTATTTTTATTTTATTTTTTTTAACTGTAGAAAAAGTAAGAATGGTTAACATGTTTTTATTTTTGGAACTTTCATCCCTCTCAGGGGAGACACTTTTATTAAATGTTATTTAACTTATAAAGAGTTCATCGCCCAACGGTGGAACGCTACCGGTTTTTGTGGTAACGGAGGCTCAACCTGCACTGTTGCAGTCCCTCCCTGCGACAGTCCAGTACCAATGTCCTGGATCCCAATAACCCGCCACCCAAACAACCTGACCCCTGGAAACCTATCCGCGGGTCCGTGACCAGGTTAAGGTCCCGGGCGTGGTTTTCGACGACTCTGGTTGGCACAGGAGGTGCACCTATATACAATACACAAGTTTATGTTGGTCACACTAGTCCTGTGACCATGGTCCATATTTACTTATAGATATAAAAACAACGGAGTCCATGTACCGGGTGTACACTCTGTAAAGAAATCTGGTTGTTAATCAGGTAACTTCTTCGTTCATTTGCAATTGGTTACTCAAGGATTCATTTGCTAACATTTCTACATGAAAAACAACAAACTGTGGAAAATAATAACCGAAAACACCGATACCTAACAGTTCTATGGCATCGTAAAACTACTGGCATTATAACATTTTTCCTTAATAGTAAACTGCCGGGTCCCGTAGCCACGCTTCCTTGCAACTACGTGCTACCAATGCCGACAGAAACCCTTCTTCAAACATCACATGCCTGGTTACCTCTAGGGCATACCAGCCTTGCTCCCCACAGTGCCAGGTATAGGTAACCATTTCCTCAGGTTGAAGGTTGCGCTCGGAGTGCCCCCACGTCCCGTCAGGATACAAACACACCGGCAGTAAGGCCTGCTTCTCGGATGAAACCCCATCCCTGCTCGGGGTCAAACTGGTCCACAAGGCCACGGCACCGTGGCCCTTTAACCCAGGAAGCAGTGCTCCTTACTTGCTCTTTTTCTGCTGTGTTACGGGTGGCAAGCTCCCGTCATCGCCAGTCTCGTGTTGCTATCTCGGCTTGTAACTGGTACTGGTGTCGTTCCCAGTAGGGGGTGTTAGCGTCCGGCCTCAGCTCCCTGACTGGCTCTGGCTTGCTGTGGACTCTTGCGGCCCAAACAGTCGGGATGCCGCGTGGTAGTGGAACCGGTGGTTCTGCAGGCTCCGCTTCCGCAGCTGCAGGTAAAGAGACCGACTGCTCCACAGCCGGGGTTGCAGGGTCCGGGTGCACCGCCTCAGAGGACGGGCCCGGTGATGCTGCCGGGTCTGGTCTGGCCGGGGTCCGGACGACCGCTGTCATGACTGGGATGATGGTCGAGACCGGGGTTTCTGTAGCTGGAGACTCATACACTAGTACTGCGAGTTCCGCTGCCGGGATTTGTGTGGGTAGCTCGGGTCCGCCGATGACGGGGTACGTAACAGTGGAATGCTTTCAGCTAGCGGGGGCGGTCTGGATCCCTCAGCCTCAGTGGCCAGATGAGGGTAATCGACAGCGACTGGGTAACTGCTTACCCTCTCTTCTCGTGGCACTTCCATCTCATGGGCTCACGCCGCCATCGCCAGGCTCCTCATCTCTTCCCTCCAGTGATTTAGTATGAAGAGGAACTGCGACCACATTCTCCTGCACAGTTGTTCCGTCTCTTCCTCTATCTAAGTCGCGGTTCCGGGATCAGCACGTTCCGGTGACCAGCTCCGCTCCACCATCTTGCCTCCGCGTTGTCCAGGAACGTTATAGCAGATTCCTGGCATCCCTGCTCCACTTCCGCTGTTGTTACATTCTGGCACGCCCTCTCAGTTTTCACTCAGCACTCTTTCACGCGCTGTGGCCCTCTGGGAACTTCCGGTTCCAGCCTCACACACAAGACGAAGGGTGGGCTTAGACTTTGTGCACTTTCTCGGGGAAGACGGCGTTTTGGCGCGAAAAGATAGCGGAAAATGGCAGAATCAGCGGGAAGAGGAATTTTGACTCGCAGTTTTCAACTTCAAGCCGTACGTCACCCAGGTAAGTGGGTCCTGCTCGTATCCTGTTCGTGACGCCAGAGGTTTCGAGGTGTACCACCCCAGCACCAGCAGCCGGGCTGCTGCTCGGATCTGGATCCGCGGTGGCTCAAAGGGGTCTCCGGACCCGGGAGGGGTTTCACAGACACTCAAAATAAAAGGGGGTATTTACAGGGGATTTTGTAGTTAGAGTCCATGATGCCACCCACGGTGTGTGGTAAGGTGGAATACCACCACTGCTGTTGAGAGCGCCCAGTGGCGATGGAATGGCAGCCAGGTGTTTAACCCCTCCGTGGGTAGGGGGAGTGCCTTGGGGCTTGATGATGGTGAGAGGGGAGCACCATTAGGAAGGTAAGGGTCAATGTGTACTCACTCAGTCCAATAACGCTGGCACCGACAACTTGTAAACCGGAATTCTTAGCACCGCTGTAGCAGGGAGGGAGCACGCTGAGATCCCATGCCCGATGGTGTTGCTTGTTAGCCTGTGACCTTTTCCTTGGCACTTTCTTTACTGGTTGGCCACTGTAGTGTAAAACTAGTCGGGTCCCGCTCACCCGTATGGCTAACAGAGTGAGCTTGCTCTCAGGGTTCACGCTTGGAATTTTCTGGACTGTATATTGGGAAAGTCCTATCCCCCTCGTTGCGCTAGTACCCCGATTTTGGAGTGGGTGGAGGACGAATCGGTAAGTCTTTGCCCTTGTCGGGTAAATTACCAGGACGCTTAAAGCTACTTCTCGGCCTAGGGTCCACATACCCTGCTGTGCCCTGGCCCCTGCCCAGAGATGGCTCAAGGCCACCGGCTGCCCTGCTCAGCAGTTCTGTGCCCTTTGACATTATCCCCTGCGACTGGGGTTCCAGCTACTACCAGGCCCAGACAAACGTCTGTCACCTAGTAACTGAGGAGCCCAGCTCCTAACCTCCTCCAACTAGCTTGTGACCTCTCCTCATGAGAGTCACCACTCAACTGACTACTCCTGATACTCATGAACCTCCCTAACCAACCCCCCAAGTGGGCGGTCCTATTCCCTTCAGGCTACCCATTGGCTTGTCTGGTGGGTGTGGTGCAGAGTGTTTCTAGGGTATTTCATTGGCTTGATCTTAGCAACACCAAAGGCCAGGGACCCGTAATCAAGGAGGAGATGGACACCATGCATAAGGGCAAATTGCACAATGTCCTGTGACAACCTGATAGTCCAGGGTGTCACAGCAGAACTTGTGCTGAGCTTTTAGGTTCTACTAATATTACAGCTCTTCTACTCACCATAACTGTCACTCAAGGAGGAAAGCCCACTCTGCCATAAAACAAGTAAGGAGACTGCATAGCTTTGAGTTGCTCACGAGGCACCTTGAGAATATCCCATTAAGTGAAATGAGGAAAAAAAAGAATCTGTGTTTTATTTTCTGAGACACATAACTTTTATTTTTCTTTCAATAGAACTGTATCAGCACTTGTACTTTGCATAACAAATGTGTGAAGCAATGTGTGGTGAGACAGTATCGGAAGGATGGGGGATGAGTGAGTGACCAGTAAAGGGGAGAAATGTATGGTGAGAGAAATGTGTGAGGAGATTGTATAAGATAGAAAAGTGTGATGTGGCACAGTATAGAAACTGTGCAGTGTGGATGTCATGTCTTGACTCCGGGGTTTGGTCTAGTGACCTCTGATTGTGTGGGCCGTTTTTCTCTCCATTGGATCACAGCTTGTTTTGTCTCGGTCCAACTGCTGTTAGTTCTCTTGTCTTTCTTTTTCTTTGCCTTGCCTTTCTGTTTTTTTTCTATTCAAGCATGTTCACTTCCTCATTTTGTTTGCCCTATCACATCTTGGGAGGGGCAATTTATTTTTGCCATGCACATGCCTACACTGCTGGCTATATTCAACGGTTGATGGATGTTTGGAGTTCTAAATTTAGGATAATTTTGCTGAGTAATAACTTTTGTTTTTGCCTGTAGTTTGTTTGTGTGTTACTCTATACAGCATTATCCCCTTCTGTTTCATTTAGGATTTTGCGGGGTTCCACCTATTCCATAAGTATTTTTGGGGTTTTTCCAGTTTCCTCCATCTTCCCTGTATGACTGTGTGAACAAGTCATTGGCCCTGTGCCTCTCTAAACTTCTTTTACGTGTTTTGTGTTACACTGGGCTTACAGTTTAGGGCGTAGTTAAGTACACTGGAGGTCAACCAACGTTTAGTGGGGGCACCACTGCATAACTTTAGGATGCCAAGCTTCGCGGTCATGCAGGGACAGAACAGGGTTAGGTTTATGGTACTCCTAGTCTGTATTAATGACCTGTTGTTAACATCTCCCCTGGTTTGTTCATCACTGTGTGAGAGGAAGGTCACAGTTGTAACTGTCGGTGAGGGCAGAATATAGAAACGGGAAGTATAGGGAGAATTTGAGGGTGCAGTATGGAGTGGAATTATGCAGAGGAGTGGAGTGTGATGGTTAACACAGTATAAAGAGTGAAACATTATAGGGGACGTGTGAGGGGGCACAGTAAAGAACAGAGAGGGCAATGTGGAGGGTATGTACCATAAAAAAGACAGCATCAAAGTCCTATATTGTGCAGGGAGAACAGGGAGTGGCAATTATTTATTGAGAGGCACAATGCAGAGCAGATATTTTTATTCAGAAGTTTTATAATCACTTTGTTATTTTTAAAGGCACCGTGTCTGGATACACTACAGAAGACTAGAGAAGATATAAGTCTGCAGAGACATGTTGTGAATGTGAAAAGTCATTAAGATATCTGGACATGGTCATCTGGATAGAATTTTTGGCCCAGGTGCCAGAAAACCTAGATCCACCTCAGCTTTGGGCAACCAGAAAGCCATGCTTTGCAGAACTTGTTTAGGCTATTCTTCATTGCATGAGGAACAATACATAGTTAATGAATCCCCTGCTACAGTCTTTCAGACTTCTCAGCCTATGGGGCTTTCTTTCTCTTGTAAGTGACCCTTCTGATCACTTTCAGTTCCAGAACCCATCTCACACTGTCTATACCTCACTATCCTCATCAGGATTCTGCTATGCTGTTTGTTTCTCACATTCAACTGGCTTGCTTCCTTTTGTTCCAACGTCCTGCTCAATCACATGGCAATTATCTTCCACAGCACTTCTCCCTGTAGCAGGATAACATCTAGAAACACTATTTCTAGTTTCATCAACACAAGTTCGGGTGATATCACTGAGACCGAATTTCACCAGCTAGTATTGTATGCATTGCGGGGTGTCTGGACTACATGGATGAGAACAATGCAACATAATTGAAATCAATGCAATGCCATTACAGTCAGCAATAATGAGACACTGGCAGTTGTCTGTATGTGTAGTAGCTAAACAATCTGTAACAATTTGAAATTGCTAGACTTTCTGGGACAATAGACTAGTGACAATTGAAAACTAAAGATTGGTCTTATTTAAGCTCATAACATCCTGAGTTGGATTCTGATGCCAATAGCATTAATTCTGGGTCTAACACTTCTCTCCACTACATTATCAAATATTCTGTATGTTATACACACTGGAGAAAGTTTCTTTGAAGTTATTGAAGAGTTGATACTGCTGGATTTTCTGATGGAAGTAAGCTCGTGAGTGTCTCATCTCTTGTGAGCATTGAGCTCGTATATATCCACTAAGTGTGGTCAAGTTCTATAAACTGTGTGTTACAAACCACAAAGTAGCACAATTAAGTAGTTTATGTTGTGCTGTCAACCTGACACCATCAAAAGCTTAAAGCAAGATGCAGTGTAGTGACAGCCAGCCAACCTGCGGACAAAATTGACCTGAACCTTAGTAGGATTTATCTGAAAGTAGGTATATTTCAAGAGTTGTCATTAGGCAATTTAGATGCTCTTCAGCCCCCTCCTCAAGGAAGTGGCCATCAGATATGTGGCTGCACAATTTTTCAAACCCTCAATCACTTATCAGTGGTTAAAATATATTACTCTAACTCAGTGTTTCTCAACTCTAGTCTTAAAGGCCCACCAACAGATCAGGACTTCCTCAGTATTGTACAGGTGGTGGGTTTTCAGGATCTCCTGTATATTGCACAGGGAATAAGTCCATCACCTTTGCAATACTAGGGAAATCCAGAAAACCTGACATACAAAGCCATGCACAACCTGTCTCCCCCCTACATCTGTGACCTAGTCTCCCGGTACCTACCTGCAGGCAACCTCAGATCCTCACAAGATCTCCTTCTCTGCTCCTCTCTTATCTCCTCTTCCCACAATCGCGTACAAGATTTCTCCCGTGCATCCCCCATACTCTGGAATGCTCTACCTCAGCACATCAGACTCTCACCTACCGTGGAAAGCTTCAAGAGGAACCTCAAGACCCACCTCTTCCACCAAGCCTACAACCTACAATAGCCCTCAATCCAGTACACCACTGCGCAACCAGCTCTGTTCTCACCTATTGTACCATCACCTATTCCCTGTAGACTGTGAGCCCTCGCGGGCAGGGTCCTCACTCCTCCTATAACAATCTGTTTTGTACTGTTAATTATTGTTGTACATATACCCTCTTTCACTTGTAAAGCACCATGGAATAAATGGCGCTATAATAATAAATAATAATAATAATAATCAGTTCATGAGCCTTGAGGCCTGGAGTTGAGAAGACTGTCTAACTTAACTTTTGGGCCATAGTATTGTCTTGTCTTCAAGACTCAAGCATTACAACATAAATAACATAACTTCTATAAAGCTTCTGAAAATTATATATAGAGCTGTGCATTTTATTATGAGCTCTTTAACTTAATATTATCAGGATTTTTTATTTTATTATTCTTTCATATTTTAATTTATATCTTTAGTCCATAGCTTCAGCATACTAGTTTAGTTCTTACATATTTATGAGCATAAATACTTAAACTAATGAAATTAAGGCGTATAAATAAAACAAGCACAACTCTCTTGAATATGGATATCGTATGACTACCATATGGCAAAACAACAGGAATCAATCTAGCAGGTGTATATACCATCAGCTTGATTGAAAGAGGGTATGTTGGGTCAAAGTCATTCTCAAACATGGGAATATTTTCCAGTGGGAAGAATTATCACTTGCCCACTAATCTGGAGCCATACCATTCTGTAGGAGGAAGTTATGCAACTGTGCTGCTAAATCCAATTTTTCTAGAGCCAGAACCCACATCCATAACAGATGGAAATCTAATGGAAATTTGAAATGTCATCCATAGTGAATAGAACTAACAAGATCTGCTTGATTGAATATGTAGTGACTCTTGCACATCTAGTTAAACAAAATCTGGGATGCAGAGCTTGAAATCTGTTTCCTTAATTTCACAGGTTGCATAAATCATTATCATACATTAAGATTATGACAGGGTATCTGAACTATGTACTTTCAAGAAATCGGCATAAAGGCATAAATAATATAATAGCTGACTACATTGTATCTAGGTTACATATTCTGTACATACCATATACCTTATATTTTCTTATTGATAAGTTCTATACAATGCACATAGATTCATTTTTATGAAAAATATATACTTTGTCACAGTCATACATTCGAAACTAGTACTTTACCCGAACAGGTAAATATTTCTCATTCATTACTATGGATAGTATAAGAATTTGTAGACTGTATCATGGAATTATCAATCTCAAATTAACAAACTAACCGCATTATATCTGTATGAGTAGAGATTTCATCTATAAAGGATTCATTGTATAAATTACAGTTTCTTGGTATCTGCACAGAGGGACAGGTTTAAGAATACATCCTTCCTATGTTAAAGGGGTTATCCGGTCTAAATCAGTAATTTTGGAGTCACTGTATGTGTCTGCAGACTTATGAATCCTCACATTGCACGCACTGTCGTCTGTGAGGATTCAACAGTTTCAGAGCCAGGAACGGTGATCACAATATGCATACTATAGGCCAGAATCCAACTGAAGGCGGCGCATTCCTCAATACAAAACCATAGAGCAAGGCCGCACCCATATATAGTTACATAGTTACTTAGGTTGAAAAAAAGACCTAGGTCCATGTAGTTCAACCTTCCTCCACGAGTTCTACATTTGGTCACTAAGTCATTTCTAACCAACAATGTTGTGTGTACTGAGGAAATCATCCAGCCCTTTTTTAAAAGCTGTTATAGTATCTGCCATTACTACCTCTTGTGGTAGGGCATATGTCGCGGACGGGGAGGGGACGCTGCGCTCACCACGCTCGGGTCCGGTGCTGCTGCTGCTTTGCTTGCTGCTCGGTGGCTCGAGCGGTGGGCCGGATCCGGGGACTCGAGCGGCACTCCTCGTCCGTGAGTGAAAAGGGGAATGGTTTTGGGGATTTATTGTCCGTGACGCCACCCACGGTTGTGGTGAGGTTATGACACCACCGCTGCTCTGGACGGGGATCCTGGGAGCGATGACAGGGAGCAGAGTGGATGTTGTTTTTCCCCTCCGTGGGTAATGGGGTTGGTTGTCCCGGGGCCCGGTGAGGGAGGAATGGTAGGCGGGTTACGGGGCCTGGTGAGGTGCAGGGTCGCGGGAGCAGTGCGGTGCCGCACGGCATGGTGGTACTCACTCAGCCAATGATGAATGCAAAGTCTCCGGTAAAACAAACGGCTGGATGGACGGGTCCCACAGATGGCTGCGGTGGTTCTTCTCCCGGTAGGTTGGCGGTGACTGCCTTTCCCTGCACCTGTGTTATGTTCTCGGTTCTGGTGGCTTCCTACCGGTAACCCGCTCCCCAGCTTGGATGGAGGCTGAGGGAGCCCCTTTTGCCTGCAGGCTCTGACCCTGGGAACTGTAGCCTTGGCGGTGACTGTATTTCCCTTCACGGTTTGAGCGGTTGCCTTCAATCGGGTCTTGACTGCTGGGAAACCCCGGAGGTTCCCTTTAACTAATGGATTTGACCGGTTTTACGGCGACTCCAAGCCTGGTCGGGGTCCGTAAGCCCTGCCGAATGGTGCTGGCTTCTCTTCGCTCCCCGATCCGGTACCGGCGGGCCACCGCCCGTCCCCAGTCCTTACGGTTCACGTCAATCAGCCCCTCCTGCAGACGGTCACCACCGTCTGCCAACCTTGCTGTTTGTGCCCGGGCCACGCACCCGGACACGGTCAGTCTGCTCCGCTACCACTTCACTCCTCAACTCAACTCCTCAAACTGAACTCCTCACTCAACTGCTTCCTTTTCCCGCCTCCAGGACTGTGAACTCCTTGGTGGGTGGGGCCAACCGCCTGGCTCCACCCCCTGGTGTGGACATCAGCCCCTGGAGAGAGGCATCAAGGATTTTTGTCTGACTTTGATGTGCCTAGCCGGGGTGTGGGGTGTGTTGTTGTACGCTGTGACGTCCTGGCTTGTGCAGGGCGCCACACATATAGTCTGATTCTGGCTGGGAATGCACATATTACATACTTCCCGGCACTTGTACCAGTGAATCCTCACAGCACTGTGCGTGTTATGTAAGGACAGAGTAATCCTATAGCTGCATATACATTAAATGGACGTAAACTCTGGACTAAAGAACAGGAGAAGTGTGGCACCCCAGTGGTCCTGGGAGCAACAGTGGCATTGTGCTCATCACTGGGAGCAATGCCATGCTTGGAAACAGTGGGGAAATCTCTGCCAGGTACACTAACATGCAACACCACTTCATTCTCTGGACCGGTAGGGGGAGCTCATAACTAGAGATGAGCGAACCGGTCCTGGTTCGGCTCGAGGTCGGTTCGCCGAACGGAGGTCCCGTTCGAGTTCGGTTCGTCGAACGTTCGACGAACCGAACTCGAACCGCATAGGAAACAATGGCAGGCATTCACAAACACATAAAAACACATAGAAAACACCCTCAAAGGTGTCCAAAAGGTGACAAACAACTCACAACACAACACAAACACATGAGAAAGTGACAAGGACATATACTCATGTGAAAACAAAAGAGCAGGACAAGGAAAAAAAGGAGGAGACACAGATATAGGCATGGCACGCCCTTCTAAAATCATGTAAAACACCGCAAGGTGACTCCAAGCGGAGTCTTCCTTTTTTCCAAAAATTGGGCCACACACACACCCACCCATTCAGTGGCAGCAGTTGTGCCCCAGTTGTACAATTCACAGCTAGGTTTGCATCAAGCACATTCAAAAATATGCTATTCTTAACCATCCCCAGGATGACACCGGGGTAGGTAGCAAAGTCTTTGCTGAAACATGACTTCTTCATCTTGGCTTCTTTTAAAAACAATGTAAGTAAGGGTTGCTCCAAGCGGAGTCTTCCTTTTTTCAAAAAATTGGGCCCCACACACACCCACCCCTTCAGTGGCAGCAGTTGTGCCCCAGTTGTACACTTCACAGCTAGATTTGCATCAAGCACATTCAAAAATACGCCATAATTAACCGTCCCCAGGATGACACCAGGGTAGGTAGCAAAGTCTTTCCTGATCCCAGCTCTGTTCATCTTGGCTTCTTTTAAAAACAATGTAAGCAAGGGTTACTCCAAGCGGAGTCTTCCTTTTTTCCAAAAATTGGGCCCCACACACACCCACCCCTTCAGTGGCAGCAGTTGTGCCCCAGTTGTACACTTCACAGCTAGATTTGCATCAAGCACATTCAAAAATACGCCATAATTAACCGTCCCCAGGATGACACCAGGGTAGGTAGCAAAGTCTTTCCTGATCCCAGCTCTGTTCATCTTGGCTTCTTTTAAAAACAATGTAAGCAAGGGTTACTCCAAGCGGAGTCTTCCTTTTTTCCAAAAATTGGGCCCCACACACACCCACCCCTTCAGTGGCAGCAGTTGTGCCCCAGTTGTACACTTCACAGCTAGATTTGCATCAAGCACATTCAAAAATACGCCATAATTAACCGTCCCCAGGATGACACCAGGGTAGGTAGCAAAGTCTTTCCTGATCCCAGCTCTGTTCATCTTGGCTTCTTTTAAAAACAATGTAAGCAAGGGTTACTCCAAGCGGAGTCTCCCTTTTTTCAAAAAATTGGGCCCCACACACACCCACCCCTTCTATGGCAGCAGTTGTGCCCTAGTTGCAAACAGGATGTTTTGATTTGCATCAAGCACATTCCAAATCCACAAGCATTTACTCTCCCCAGGATGACACAGGGGTAGTAAATTCCTTCTGGATCCATGACTTGTTCATTTTGATGAACGTCAGTCTGTCCACATTGTCACTGGACAGACGCGTGCGCTTATCTGTCAGCACACACCCAGCAGCACTGAAGACACGTTCAGAGACAACGCTGGCAGCTGGACACGACAAAATCTCCAAGGCATAACTGGAGAGCTCTGGCCATTTTTCTAGATTTGAAGCCCAAAAGGAGCAAGGCTCCATTTGCAAAGTCATGGCATCGATGTTCATTTGGAGATACTCCTGTATCATCCTCTCCAGCCGTTGACTATGTGTCAGACTTGTTGTCTCTGGTGGCCTTGCAAAAGAGGGTCTAAAAAAATTATGAAAAGATTCCATAAAATTGCTGTTACCAGCACCAGATACGGTCCTACTGGTACGGGTAGACTGTTGAAGATGACGAGACCGTCCCATGTTTGTCAAGTTACAACTGGGAGATTCACTCCCTGCACCTGCACGGTTGTTTGGTGGAAAAGCTGAGCTAAGATCGAGTAACAGCTTCTGCTGATACTCCTGCATACGTGCGTCCCTTTCTATGGCTGGAATTATGTCACAAAATTTGGACTTGTACCGGGGATCTAATAGTGTGGCAAGCCAGTAGTCATCATCACTTCTAATTTTGACAATAAGAGGGTCATGTTGGAGGTAGTGCAACAAGAAGGCACTCATGTGTCTTGCGCAGCCATGCGGACCAAGTCCACGCTGTGTTTGTGGCATAGAGGTGCTAACCGTTCTTTCTTCCTCTGACATCTCCCCCCAACCTCTTTCAACTGAAATTTGACCAAGGTCTCCCTCATCTGCTGAGTCTTCCATGTCCATGGACAGTTCGTCCTCCATTTCTTCATGTTCTCCTGCACCTTCCTCAACATCTCGCCTGCTACCATGTGCCCTTGTTGATCCCTCTCCCCCGTGGTCCCGTGCCTGGCGCCTTGGTGATGATGAACGTCTGGACCTTGGTGATGTTGTTGTGTCTTGCGCATATGAATCCTCCTGTAGTTCATCCCCTTCCTGTTGTCCCACCCCTTGACTCCGAATAGTGTTTAGCGTGTGCTCCAGCATGTAAATGACTGGAATCGTCATGCTGATAATGGCATTGTCAGCGCTAAACATATTCGTCGCCATGTCGAAACTGTGCAGAAGGGTGCATAGGTCCTTGATCTGAGACCACTCCATCAGGGTGTTCTGACCCACCTCTGCATCTCGTTGGCCCAGGCTATACGTCATGACGTATTGCACCAGGGCTCGGCGGTGCTGCCACAGTCGCTGTAACATGTGGAGAGTAGAGATGAGCGAACCGGTCCCGGTTCGGCTCGAGGCAGGTTCGCCGAACGGAGGTCCCGTTCGAGTTCGGCTCGTCGAACGTTCGACGAACCGAACTCGAACTGCATAGGAAACAATGGCAGGCAATCACAAACACAGAAAAACACCTAGAAAACACCCTCAAAGGTGTCCAAAAGGTGACAAACAACTCACAACACAACACAAACACATGGGAAAGTGACAAAGACATATACTTATGCAAAAACAAAAGAGCTGGACAAGGAAAAAGAGGAGGAGACACAGATATAGGCATGGCACGCCCTTCTAAAGTCAAGTAAAACACCGCAAGGTGACTCCAAGCGGAGTCTCCCTTTTTTTCCAAAAATTGTGCCCCACACACACCCACCCATTCAGTGGCAGCACTTGTGCCCTAGTTGTACACTTCACAGCTAGATTTGCATCAAGCACATTCAAAAATACGCCATAATTAACCGTCCCCAGGATGACACCAGGGTAGGTAGCAAAGTCTTTCCTGATCCCAGCTCTGTTCATCTTGGCTTCTTTTAAAAACACAGCAAGCAAGGGTTACTCCATGCGGAGTCTCCCTTTTTTCCAAAAATCGGGCCACACAGACACCCACCCCATCAGTGGCAGCACTTGGGCCCTAGTTGCAAACAGGATGTTTTGATTTGCATCAAGCACATTCAAAAATACGCCATAATTAACCGTCCCCAGCATGACACTGGGGTAGGTAGATAAAGTCTTTGCTGAACCATGACTTGTTCATCTTGGCTTCTTTTAAAAACAATGTAAGCAAGGGTTACTCCAAGCGGAGTCTCCCTTTTTTTCCAAAAATTGTGCCCCACACACACCCACCCATTCAGTGGCAGCACTTGTGCCCTAGTTGTACACTTCACAGCTAGATTTGCATCAAGCACATTCAAAAATACGCCATAATTAACCGTCCCCAGGATGACACCAGGGTAGGTAGCAAAGTCTTTCCTGATCCCAGCTCTGTTCATCTTGGCTTCTTTTAAAAACACACCAAGCAAGGGTTACTCCAAGCGGAGTCTCCCTTTTTTCCAAAAATTGGGCCACACAGACACCCACCCCATCAGTGGCAGCACTTGGGCCCTAGTTGCAAACAGGATGTTTTGATTTGCATCAAGCACATTCAAAAATACGCCATAATTAACCGTCCCCAGCATGACACCGGGGTAGGTAGATAAAGTCTTTGCTGAACCATGACTTGTTCATCTTGGCTTCTTTTAAAAACAATGTAAGCAAGGGTTACTCCAAGCGGAGTCTCCCTTTTTTTCCAAAAATTGTGCCCCACACACACCCACCCATTCAGTGGCAGCACTTGTGCCCTAGTTGTACACTTCACAGCTAGATTTGCATCAAGCACATTCCAAATCCACAAGCATTTACTCTCCCCAGGATGACACAGGGGTTGTAAATTCCTTCTGGATCCATGACTTGTTCATTTTGATGAACGTCAGTCTGTCCACATTGTCACTGGACAGACCCGTGCGCTTATCTGTCAGCACACACCCAGCAGCACTGAAGACACGTTCAGAGACAACGCTGGCAGCTGGACACGACAAAATCTCCAAGGCGTAAGTTGAGAGCTCTGGCCATTTTTCGAGGTTTGAAGCCCAAAAGGAGCAAGGCTCCATTTTCAAAGTCATGGCATCGATGTTCATTTGGAGATACTCCTGTATCATCCTCTCCACCCGTTGACTATGTGTCAGACTTGTTGTCTCTGGTGGCCTTGCAAAGGAGGGTCTAAAAAAATTATGAAAAGATTCCATAAAATTGCTGTTACCAGCACCAGATACGGTCCTACTGGTACGTGTAGACTGTTGAAGATGACGAGTCCGTCCCATGTTTGTCAAGTTACAACTGGGAGATTCACTCCCTGCACCTGCACGGTTGTTTGGTGGAAAAGCGGATCTAAGATCGAGTAACAGCTTCTGCTGATACTCTTGCATACGTGCGTCACTTTCTATGGCTGGAATTATGTCACAAAATTTGGACTTGTACCGGGGATCTAATAGTGTGGCAAGCCAGTAGTCATCATCCCTTCTAAGTTTGACAATACGAGGGTCATGTTGGAGGTAGTGCAACAAGAAGGCACTCATGTGTCTTGCGCAGCCATGCGGACCAAGTCCACGCTGTGTTTGTGGCATAGAGGTGCTAACCGTTCTTTCTTCCTCTGACATCTCCCCCCAACCTCTTTCAACTGAAATTTGACCAAGGTCTCCCTCATCTGCTGAGTCTTCCATGTCCATGGACAGTTCGTCCTCCATTTCTTCATGTCCTCCTGCACCTTCCTCAACATCTCGCCTGCTACCATGCGCCCTTGTTGATCCCTGTCCCCCATGCTGCCATGCCTGGCGCCTTGGTGATGATGAACGTCTGGACCTTGGTGATGTTGTTGTGTCTTGCGCATATGAATCCTCCTGTAGTTCATCCCCTTCCTGTTGTCCCACCCCCTGACTCCGAATAGTGTTTAGCGTGTGTTCCAGCATGTAAATGACTGGAATCGTCATGCTGATAATGGCATTGTCAGCGCTAAACATATTCGTCGCCATGTCGAAACTGTGCAGAAGGGTGCATAGGTCCTTGATCTGAGACCACTCCATCAGGGTGATCTGCCCCACCTCTGCATCTCGTTGGCCCAGGCTATACGTCATGACGTATTGCACCAGGGCACGGCGGTGCTGCCACAGTCGCTGTAACATGTGGAGAGTTGAATTCCAGCGTGTCGCCACATCGCATTTCAGGCGATGAACCGGCAGGCCGAAAGACTTCTGGAGCGATGCAAGTCGCTCAGCTGCGGCGCTTGAACGGCGGAAGTGAGCAGACAGTTTTCGTGCCCTGTTCAGAAGGCCATCTAGGCCGGGATACTGTGTTAAAAATTGCTGCACGACAAGGTTCAACACGTGAGCCATACAAGGTACGTGTGTCACCTTGCCCAGGCGAAGGGCCGCACCCAGGTTTGCAGCATTGTCACACACGGCCTTACCAGGCTGCAGGTTGAGTGGAGACAACCATTTATTAAACTCGGACCGCAGAGCTGACCACAACTCCTCAGCTGTGTGACTCTTATTCCCAAGACATGTCAAGCTAAAGACCGCCTGATGCCGTTGCGCTCTGCTGCCAGCATAGTAATGAGGGGTGCGTGATTCCTTCTGCGCAGTGAGAACGCTGGTGGCCTGACCAGTCAGGCTTGGGGCGGAGGTGGAGGACCCAGATGAGGGGGAGGATGCAGAAACAGTGGCGGAACTTGGACAGACAGAGGATTGACACACAAGTCGTGGGGACGGCAAGACTTGTGCAGCAGACCCTTCACCATCTATCACCATAGTTACCCAGTGCCCAGTCAGCGACATGTAACGTCCCTGTCCATGCTTACTGGTCCAAGTATCGGTGGTGAAATGCACCCGTTCACACACAGAGTTTCTCAATGAAGCGGTGATGTTGTGTGCGACATGCTGGTGTAGCGCGGGCACACCTTTCTTAGAGAAGTAGTGGCGACTAGAGTTGAGCGCGGTTCGTGGTTCGTGGTTCTCCAGTTCGCGGCTCGAGTGATTTTGGGGCATGTTCTAGATCGAACTAGAACTCGAGCTTTTTGCAAAAGCTCGATAGTTCTAGAAACGTTCGAGAACGGTTCTAGCAGCCAAAAAACAGCTAAATCCTAGCTTGGTTTCTGCTGTAATAGTGTAAGTCACTCTGTGAATCAAACTATTATCACATTTCAGTGTATAGTGTGCGTGAACAGCGCCTTCAGATCACTGCTGTTTCTATAATGGCGATCGCCATTTTTTTTTTTTTTTTTCTTGTCTTCCTTCCCTAAGCACGCGCGTCTTGTGGGGCGGGCCAGCATGTCAGCCAATCACAGACACACACACACCTAAGTGGACTTTGAGCCAGAGAAGCAACGGCATGTGTGATAGGATCTGCATGTCACATGTCCCTGCATTATAAAACCGGACATTTTCTTCACGAACGCCATTATCTGCCTTCTGCGTCTTTGGTGTCAGACATCAGTGTCGCAGCTCCGTCCTCCTGAGTCCTATAGCCGATACAGCTGTATGCGCTGCATACACAGCGTTAGACAGCTTAGGGAGAGCACATTCTAGCAGTCCTTTTAAGGGCTCGTACCGGCAGGGTCAGAGAGCCATAGGTGACAGGTCCTGAAAACAGCGCCAGCGTCTCTGTAGCCAAGGTCAGGGATTTCCTCCCTGCATTTCACCATTAGGAGGGAATAGAAAGGCAGGCTTCCATTCCTCTACCCAGAGCACCACAATCCTGCCACTGTACCCTCTTGTCCTCTGCACACTCCAACTCATTCTAAGTAAGCCATTATACTAGCAAACATTCAGTGTACCTAGTGGCATCCTATACGTGGCTATTGGACTTTGCTATAGTCCCACTAGTGCCAAGACATTTGCAGCACGTCTGCCTGCGTTGCACACTCCAACTAATTATAACTAAGCCATTATACTAGCACACACTCAGTGTACCTAGTGGCATCCTATACGTGGCTATTGGACTTTGCTATAGTCCCACTAGTGCAAAGACATTAGCAGAGCACATCTGCCTGCATTGCACACTCCAAGTTTTTTAAACTAAGCAATTTTACTAGCAAACACTCAGTGTACCTAGTGGCATCCTATACGTGGCTATTGGACTTTGCTATAGTCCCACTAGTGCCAAGACATTTGCAGAGCGCATCTGCCTGCGTTGCACACTCCAACTAATTATAACTAAGCCATTATACTTGCACACACTAAGTGTTTTTTAGTGGCATCCTATACGTGGCTATTGGACTTTGCTATAGTCCTACTAGTGCCAAGACATTTGCAGAGCGCATCTGCCTGCGTTGCACACTCCAACTAATTATAACTAAGCCATTATACTAGCACACACTCAGTGAACCTAGTGGCATCCTATACGTGGATATTGGACTTTGCTATAGTCCCACTAGTGCCAAGACATTTGCAGCACGTCTGCCTGCGTTGCACACTCCAACTAATTATAACTAAGCCATTATACTAGCACACACTCAGTGTACCTAGTGGCATCCTATACGTGGCTATTGGACTTTGCTATAGTCCCACTAGTGCCAAGACATTTGCAGCACGTCTGCCTGCGTTGCACACTCCAACTAATTATAACTAAGCCATTATACTAGCACACACTCAGTGTACCTAGTGGCATCCTATACGTGGCTATTGGACTTTGCTATAGTCCCACTAGTGCCAAGACATTTGCAGCACGTCTGCCTGCGTTGCACACTCCAACTAATTATAACTAAGCCATTATACTAGCACACACTCAGTGTACCTAGTGGCATCCTATACGTGGCTATTGGACTTTGCTATAGTCCCACTAGTGCCAAGACATTTGCAGCACGTCTGCCTGCGTTGCACACTCCAACTAATTATAACTAAGCCATTATACTAGCACACACTCAGTGTACCTAGTGGCATCCTATACGTGGCTATTGGACTTTGCTATAGTCCCACTAGTGCCAAGACATTTGCAGCACGTCTGCCTGCGTTGCACACTCCAACTAATTATAACTAAGCCATTATACTAGCACACACTCAGTGTACCTAGTGGCATCCTATACGTGGCTATTGGACTTTTCTATAGTCCCACTAGTGCCAAGACATTTGCAGCACGTCTGCCTGCGTTGCACACTCCAACTAATTATAACTAAGCCATTATACTAGCACACACTCAGTGTACCTAGTGGCATCCTATACGTGGCTATTGGACTTTGCTATAGTCCCACTAGTGCCAAGACATTTGCAGCACGTCTGCCTGCGTTGCACACTCCAACTAATTATAACTAAGCCATTATACTAGCACACACTCAGTGTACCTAGTGGCATCCTATACGTGGCTATTGGACTTTGCTATAGTCCCACTAGTGCAAAGACATTTGCAGAGCACGTCTGCCTGCATTGCACACTACAACTTTTTTAAACTAAGCAATTTTACTAGCAAACACTCAGTGTACCTAGTGGCATCCTATACGTGGCTATTGGACTTTGCTATAGTCCTACTAGTGCCAAGACATTTGCAGAGCGCATCTGCCTGCGTTGCACACTCCAACTAATTATAACTAAGCCATTATACTAGCACACACTCAGTGAACCTAGTGGCATCCTATACGTGGATATTGGACTTTGCTATAGTCCCACTAGTGCCAAGACATTTGCAGCACGTCTGCCTGCGTTGCACACTCCAACGAATTATAACTAAGTTACATTGTCAGGGATATTTATTCTTTATTATTCTGCTGTTAATAAAGCTAGACCACCACTGCAATCTTCACCATCTCTCAATTTTTACTACCACATTTTCAGTCCACAATCTTGTCGCAATCAACATGAGTGGCAAAATGACAGATGCTGGTGGAAAGGGGAAGAGGCGTGGTGGAAAAGGCAAAAAAGGTTTTGTCAGTGGGGAAGGTGCCAAAGCTCCATTATCATCTGCTGAAGATAGACCATCTACTAGCAAAAGTAAGATGTCTACTACTTATTGTGGACAATCCGATGTGCTCCCTTTTTTACGGACACGAACAAGAGGAACAAAGGTAGATGATGGGCAAAAAAGGAAAATGCTTGAATGGATCTCAAGTGGTCCAACAAGTGCCCTCTCAGCCACTTCAAGTACCGCATCCAAAAATCACCATTCCTCTGAGTTGTCATCCCAATCACACTTGATTTCTCCCAGCTCTGAAGTCTCCATCAGCCCTGCACAGTATGGTGGAACTGAGATGGCTGAGTCTGCAGAGCTGTTCAGTCACACTATAGCCTGGGAATCAGAGGTCTGCTCCCAAGCTACAGTGAGTACAGAACAGGAAATGGTCTGCAGTGATGCCCAGAACCTTTGTGACTCAGATTCAGGCCGTGAGGACCAAGTTTCTGAGCATAATGTTGACCCTTTGTCACAAACTGTAACACCTGTGGTTATAGACAATGAGGAACATACTGATGAAGATGAGACGCAGATACCCGATTGGGATGACAACTTAAATATTCGGTCAGGGCAAGAAGAGGCTCGGTCTGAGGGGGAGGGGAGTGCGAACACAACAATTGATGATGACGTTCTAGATCTCACCTACTGTCAACCCCCAGTCAGGCACTCGAGGAGGTCAACAGAGGCGGTGGAGGAGGATGCAACCGACGACGAAGTTACCTTGCGCCTTCCTGGACAGAGTCGGAGCACTGGTAGCACGTCTACAACTGCATCCTCAGCCACCACTCTGCCTATGAGCATTATTCGGGGTGGATCAACAGGTTGCATGGCCTCTAAGCCTTGCCTAGCCTGGTCCTTTTTTGACATAGAAAAAGATCGCCCAAATTATGTGATCTGTAAAATTTGTCATGGTTCTCTTAGTAGAGGTCAAAACCTCAGCAGTTTGACAACTTCTTCTATGAATCGTCACATGAATAAATATCATATGGCCCGGTGGGAAGCTCACCGTGCTGCAGTGCGGCCTAGCGGAGCGAACCATCCACCGCCTGCCCCTTCCAGTGCATCCGCGCGCTCGTCATCTTCTAGGACTGTGGGGACAGCTGTCACACCTGTTTTTCCACCCACAACTTCCACCACTGTAAACGCAACAGGCAGTTTGCTTGGTAGGTCGTCAGTTGTTTTGGAAGGGGAAACAAGTGAGTGTGTACAGCTCTCTCAGACATCGATAGCACCAACGTTGGATGAAGGCAACATCATGTCTCCGCCTGCACTTTCCTCACAAACCTGCATTTTTCCAGGGACACCCTACTCAACACCGTCTACACACAGCAGCCAGATCTCTGTCCCTCAGATGTGGTCAAATAAAAGGCCACTTCCTCCGACCCATGACAAAGCTAAGAGGTTGACTCTATCCCTCTGTAAGCTGTTGGCTACCGAAATGCTGCCTTTCCGCCTAGTGGACACACAGGATTTTAGAGACCTTATGTCTGTCGCTGTGCCCCAGTACCAGATGCCTAGTCGCCACTACTTCTCTAAGAAAGGTGTGCCCGCGCTACACCAGCATGTCGCACACAACATCACCGCTTCCTTGAGAAACTCTGTGTGTGAACGGGTGCATTTCACCACCGATACTTGGACCAGTAAGCATGGACAGGGACGTTACATGTCGCTGACTGGGCACTGGGTAACTATGGTGATAGATGGTGAAGGGTCTGCTGCACAAGTCTTGCCGTCCCCACGACTTGTGTGTCAATCCTCTGTCTGTCCAAGTTCCGCCACAGCTTCTGCATCCTCCACCTCATCTGGGTCCTCCACCTCCGCCCCAAGCCTGCCTGGTCAGGCCACCAGCGTTCTCACTGCGCAGAAGGAATCACGCACGCCTCATTACTATGCTGGCAGCCGAGCGCAACGGCATCAGGCGGTCTTTAGCTTGACATGTCTTGGTAATAAGAGTCACACAGCTGAGGAGTTGTGGTCACCTCTGCGGTCCGAGTTTAATAAATGGTTGTCTCCACTCAACCTGCAGCCTGGTAAGGCCGTGTGCGACAATGCTGCAAACCTGGGTGCGGCCCTTCGCCTGGGCAAGTTGACACACGTACCTTGTATGGCTCACGTGTTGAACCTTGTCGTGCAGCAATTTTTAACACACTATCCCGGCCTAGATGGCCTTCTGAACAGGGCACGAAAACTGTCTGCTCACTTCCGGCGTTCAAGCGCCGCAGCTGAGCGACTTGCATCGCTACAGAAGTCTTTCGGCCTGCCGGTTCATCGCCTGAAATGCGATGTGGCGACACGCTGGAATTCAACTCTCCACATGTTACAGCGACTGTGGCAGCACCGCAGAGCCCTGGTGCAATACGTCATGACGTATAGCCTGGGCCAACGAGATGCAGAGGTGGGGCAGATCACCCTGATGGAGTGGTCTCAGATCAAGGACCTATGCACCCTTCTGCACAGTTTCGACATGGCGACGAATATGTTTAGCTCTGACAATGCCATTATCAGCATGACGATTCCAGTCATTTACATGCTGGAGCACACGCTAAACACTATTCGGAGTCAGGGGGTGGGACAACATGAAGGGGAGGAACTACAGGAGGATTCATATGTGCAAGGGACAACAACATCACCAAGGTCCAGACGTTCATCATCACCAACGCAGCAGGCATGGGACCATGGGGAACAGGGATCGACAAGGGGACATAGTAGCAGGCGAAATGTTGAGCAAGGTGCAGGAGAACATGAAGAAATGGAGGACGAACTGTCCATGGACATGGAAGACTCAGCGGATGAGGGAGACCTTGGTCAAATTTCAGTTGAAAGAGGTTGGGGGGAGATGTCAGAGGAAGAAAGAACGGGTAGCACCTCTATGCCACAAACACAGCGTGGACTTGGTCCGCATGGCTGCGCAAGACACATGAGTGCCTTTTTGTTGCACTACCTCCAACATGACAGTCGTATTGTCAAAATTAGAAGTGATGATGACTACTGGATTGCCACACTATTAGATCCCCGGTACAAGTCCAAATTTTGTGACATAATTCCAGCCATAGAAAGGGACGCACGTATGCAGGAGTATCAGCAGAAGCTGTTACTCGATCTTAGCTCGGCTTTTCCACCAAACAACCGTGCAGGTGCAGGGAGGGAATCTCCCAGTTGTAACTTGACAAACATGGGACGGTCTCGTCATCTTCACCAGTCTACCCGTACCAGTAGGACCGTATCTGGTGCCGGTAACAGCAATTTTATGGAATCTTTTCATAATTTTTTTAGACCCTCTTTTGCAAGGCCACCAGAGACAACAAGTCTGACACATACTCAACGGCTGGAGAGGATGATACAGGAGTATCTCCAAATGAACATCGATGCCATGACTGTGCAACTGGAGCCTTGCTCCTTTTGGGCTTCAAACATAGAAAAATGGCCAGAGCTCTCCAGTTACGCCTTGGAGATTTTGTCGTGTCCAGCTGCCAGCGTTGTCTCTGAACGTGTATTCAGTGCTGCTGGGTGTGTGCTGACAGATAAGCGCACGCGTCTGTCCAGTGACAATGTGGACAGACTGACGTTCATCAAAATGAACAAGTCATGGATCCAGAAGGAATTTACTACCCCTGTGTCATCCTGGGGAGAGTAAATGCTTGTGGATTTGGAATGTGCTTGATGCAAATCAAAACATCCTGTTTGCAACTAGGGCCCAAGTGCTGCCACTGATGGGGTGGGTGTCTGTGTGGCCCAATTTTTGGAAAAAAGGGAGACTCCGCTTGGAGTAACCCTTGCTTACATTGTTTTTAAAAGAAGCCAAGATGAACAAGTCATGGGTCAGCAAAGACTTTGCTACCTACCCCGGTGTCATCCTGGGGACGGTTAATTATGGGGTATTTTTGAATGTGATTGATGCAAATGTAGCTGTGAAGTGTACAACTAGGGCCCAAGTGCTGCCACTGATGGGGTGGGTGTCTGTGTGGCCCAATTTTTGGAAAAAAAGGGAGACTCCGCTTGGAGTAACCCTTGCTTGATGTGTTTTTAAAAGAAGCCAAGATGAACAGAGCTGGGATCAGGAAAGACTTTGCTACCTACCCCGGTGTCATCCTGGGGACGGATAAGAATGGCGTATTTTTGAATGTGCTTGATGCAAATCAAAACATCCTGTTTGCAACTAGGGCCCAAGTGCTGCCACTGATGGGGTGGGTGTCTGTGTGGCCCAATTTTTGGAAAAAAAGGGAGACTCCGCTTGGAGTAACCCTTGCTTGATGTGTTTTTAAAAGAAGCCAAGATGAACAGAGCTGGGATCAGCAAAGACTTTGCTACCTACCCCGGTGTCATCCTGGGGACGGATAAGAATGGCGTATTTTTGAATGTGCTTGATGCAAATCAAAACATCCTGTTTGCAACTAGGGCCCAAGTGCTGCCACTGATGGGGTGGGTGTCTGTGTGGCCCAATTTTTGGAAAAAAGGGAGACTCCGCTTGGAGTAACCCTTGCTTGATGTGTTTTTAAAAGAAGCCAAGATGAACAGAGCTGGGATCAGGAAATACTTTGCTACCTACCCCGGTGTCATCCTGGGGACGGATAAGAATGGCGTATTTTTGAATGTGCTTGATGCAAATCAAAACATCCTGTTTGCACCTAGGGCCCAAGTGCTGCCACTGATGGGGTGGGTGTCTGTGTGGCCCAATTTTTGGAAAAAAGGGAGACTCCGCTTGGAGTAACCCTTGCTTACATTGTTTTTAAAAGAAGCCAAGATGAACAAGTCATGGGTCAGCAAAGACTTTGCTACCTACCCCGGTGTCATCCTGGGGACGGTTAATTATGGGGTATTTTTGAATGTGATTGATGCAAATGTAGCTGTGAAGTGTACAACTAGGGCCCAAGTGCTGCCACTGATGGGGTGGGTGTCTGTGTGGCCCAATTTTTGGAAAAAAAGGGAGACTCCGCTTGGAGTAACCCTTGCTTGATGTGTTTTTAAAAGAAGCCAAGATGAACAGAGCTGGGATCAGCAAAGACTTTGCTACCTACCCCGGTGTCATCCTGGGGACGGATAAGAATGGCGTATTTTTGAATGTGCTTGATGCAAATCAAAACATCCTGTTTGCAACTAGGGCCCAAGTGCTGCCACTGATGGGGTGGGTGTCTGTGTGGCCCAATTTTTGGAAAAAAAAGGGAGACTCCGCTTGGAGTAACCCTTGCTTGATGTGTTTTTAAAAGAAGCCAAGATGAACAGAGCTGGGATCAGCAAAGACTTTGCTACCTACCCCGGTGTCATCCTGGGGACGGATAAGAATGGCGTATTTTTGAATGTGCTTGATGCAAATCAAAACATCCTGTTTGCAACTAGGGCC
This sequence comes from Anomaloglossus baeobatrachus, assembly GCF_048569485.1. Lineage (NCBI taxonomy): Eukaryota > Metazoa > Chordata > Amphibia > Anura > Aromobatidae > Anomaloglossus > Anomaloglossus baeobatrachus. The sequence continues at coordinate 228,669,910 of NC_134353.1, read as the reverse complement.
CAAGTGCTGCCACTGATGGGGTGGGTGTCTGTGTGGCCCAATTTTTGGAAAAAAGGGAGACTCCGCTTGGAGTAACCCTTGCTTGATGTGTTTTTAAAAGAAGCCAAGATGAACAGAGCTGGGATCAGGAAATACTTTGCTACCTACCCCGGTGTCATCCTGGGGACGGATAAGAATGGCGTATTTTTGAATGTGCTTGATGCAAATCAAAACATCCTGTTTGCAACTAGGGCCCAAGTGCTGCCACTGATGGGGTGGGTGTCTGTGTGGCCCAATTTTTGGAAAAAAGGGAGACTCCGCTTGGAGTAACCCTTGCTTGATGTGTTTTTAAAAGAAGCCAAGATGAACAGAGCTGGGATCAGGAAATACTTTGCTACCTACCCCGGTGTCATCCTGGGGACGGATAAGAATGGCGTATTTTTGAATGTGCTTGATGCAAATCAAAACATCCTGTTTGCAACTAGGGCCCAAGTGCTGCCACTGATGGGGTGGGTGTCTGTGTGGCCCAATTTTTGGAAAAAAAGTGAGACTCCGCTTGGAGTAACCCTTGCTTGATGTGTTTTTAAAAGAAGCCAAGATGAACAGAGCTGGGATCAGGAAAGACTTTGGTACCTACCCCGGTGTCATCCTGGGGACGGATAAGAATGGCGTATTTTTGAATGTGCTTGATGCAAATCAAAACATCCTGTTTGCAACTAGGGCCCAAGTGCTGCCACTGATGGGGTGGGTGTCTGTGTGGCCCAATTTTTGGAAAAAAAGGGAGACTCCGCTTGGAGTAACCCTTGCTTGATGTGTTTTTAAAAGAAGCCAAGATGAACAGAGCTGGGATCAGCAAAGACTTTGCTACCTACCCCGGTGTCATCCTGGGGACGGATAAGAATGGCGTATTTTTGAATGTGCTTGATGCAAATCAAAACATCCTGTTTGCAACTAGGGCCCAAGTGCTGCCACTGATGGGGTGGGTGTCTGTGTGGCCCAATTTTTGGAAAAAAGGGAGACTCCGCTTGGAGTAACCCTTGCTTGATGTGTTTTTAAAAGAAGCCAAGATGAACAGAGCTGGGATCAGGAAATACTTTGCTACCTACCCCGGTGTCATCCTGGGGACGGATAAGAATGGCGTATTTTTGAATGTGCTTGATGCAAATCAAAACATCCTGTTTGCAACTAGGGCCCAAGTGCTGCCACTGATGGGGTGGGTGTCTGTGTGGCCCAATTTTTGGAAAAAAAGGGAGACTCCGCTTGGAGTAACCCTTGCTTGATGTGTTTTTAAAAGAAGCCAAGATGAACAGAGCTGGGATCAGCAAAGACTTTGCTACCTACCCCGGTGTCATCCTGGGGACGGATAAGAATGGCGTATTTTTGAATGTGCTTGATGCAAATCAAAACATCCTGTTTGCAACTAGGGCCCAAGTGCTGCCACTGATGGGGTGGGTGTCTGTGTGGCCCAATTTTTGGAAAAAAAGGGAGACTCCGCTTGGAGTAACCCTTGCTTGATGTGTTTTTAAAAGAAGCCAAGATGAACAGAGCTGGGATCAGCAAAGACTTTGCTACCTACCCCGGTGTCATCCTGGGGACGGATAAGAATGGCGTATTTTTGAATGTGCTTGATGCAAATCAAAACATCCTGTTTGCAACTAGGGCCCAAGTGCTGCCACTGATGGGGTGGGTGTCTGTGTGGCCCAATTTTTGGAAAAAAGGGAGACTCCGCTTGGAGTAACCCTTGCTTGATGTGTTTTTAAAAGAAGCCAAGATGAACAGAGCTGGGATCAGGAAAGACTTTGCTACCTACCCCGGTGTCATCCTGGGGACGGATAAGAATGGCGTATTTTTGAATGTGCTTAATGCAAATCAAAACATCCTGTTTGCAACTAGGGCCCAAGTGCTGCCACTGATGGGGTGGGTGTCTGTGTGGCCCAATTTTTGGAAAAAAAGGGAGACTCCGCTTGGAGTAACCCTTGCTTGATGTGTTTTTAAAAGAAGCCAAGATGAACAGAGCTGGGATCAGCAAAGACTTTGCTACCTACCCCGGTGTCATCCTGGGGACGGATAAGAATGGCGTATTTTTGAATGTGCTTGATGCAAATCAAAACATCCTGTTTGCAACTAGGGCCCAAGTGCTGCCACTGATGGGGTGGGTGTCTGTGTGGCCCAATTTTTGGAAAAAAAGGGAGACTCCGCTTGGAGTAACCCTTGCTTGATGTGTTTTTAAAAGAAGCCAAGATGAACAGAGCTGGGATCAGGAAAGACTTTGCTACCTACCCCGGTGTCATCCTGGGGACGGATAAGAATGGCGTATTTTTGAATGTGCTTGATGCAAATGTAGCTGTGAAGTGTACAACTGGGGCACAACTGCTGCCACTGAAGGGGTGGGTGTGTGTGTGGCCCAATTTTTGGAAAAAATGGAGACTCCGCTTGGAGTCACCTTGCGGTGTTTTACATGATTTTAGAAGGGCGTGCCATGCCTATATAATAATAATAATTAATAATAATTTTATTCATTTATATAGCGCTATTAATTCCATAGCACTTTACATTCATATCTGTGTGTCCTCCTCTTTTTCCTTGTCCAGCTGTTTTGTTTTCGCATGAGTATATGTCCTTGTCACTTTCCAATGTGTTTGAGTTGTTTGTCACCTTTAGGACACCTTTGAGGGTGTTTTCTAGGTGTTTTTCTGTGTTTGTGATTGCCTGCCATTGTTTCCTATGCAGTTCGAGTTCGGTTCGTCGAACGTTCGACGAACCGAACTCGAACGGGAGGTCCGTTCGGCGAACCAACCTCGAGCCGAACCGCGACCGGTTCGCTCATCTCTAGTGGCGACTAGGCATCTGGTACTGGGGCACAGCGACAGACATAAGGTCTCTAAAATCCTGTGTGTCCACTAGGCGGAAAGGCAGCATTTCGGTAGCCAAGAGCTTACAGAGGGATAGAGTCAACCTCTTAGCTTTGTCATGGGTCGCAGGAAGTGGCCTTTTATTTGACCACATCTGAGGGACAGAGATCTGGCTGCTGTGTGTAGACAGTGTTGAGTAGGGTGTCCCTGGAAAAATGCAGGTTTGTGAGGAAAGTGCAGGCGGAGACATGATGTTGCCTTCATCCAAAGTTGGTGCTATCGATGTCTGAGAGAGCTGTACACACTCACTTGTTTCCCCTTCCAAAACAACTGACGACCTACCAAGCAAACTGCCTGTTGCGTTTACAGTGGTGGAAGTTGTGGGTGGAAAAACAGGTGTGACAGCTGTCCCCACAGTCCTAGAAGATGACGAGCGCGCGGATGCACTGGAAGGGGCAGGCGGTGGATGGTTCGCTCCGCTAGGCCGCACTGCAGCACGGTGAGCTTCCCACCGGGCCATATGATATTTATTCATGTGACGATTCATAGAAGAAGTTGTCAAACTGCTGAGGTTTTGACCTCTACTAAGAGAACCATGACAAATTTTACAGATCACATAATTTGGGCGATCTTTTTCTATGTCAAAAAAGGACCAGGCTAGGCAAGGCTTAGAGGCCATGCGACCTGTTGATCCACCCCGAATAATGCTCAGAGGCAGAGTGGTGGCTGAGGATGCAGTTGTAGACGTGCTACCAGTGCTCCGACTCTGTCCAGGAAGGCGCAAGGTAACTTTGTCGTCGGTTGCATCCTCCTCCACCGCCTCTGTTGACCTCCTCGAGTGCCTGACTGGGGGTTGACAGTAGGTGGGATCTAGAACTTCATCATCAATTGTTGTGTTTGCACTCCCCTCCCCCTCAGACCGAGCCTCTTCTTGCCCTGACCGAATATTTAAGTTGTCATCCCAATCGGGTATCTGCGTCTCATCTTCATCAGAATGTTCCTCATTGTCTATAACCACAGGTGTTACAGTTTGTGACAAAGGGTCAACATTATGCTCAGAAACTTGGTCCTCACGGCCTGAATCAGAGTCACAAAGGTTCTGGGCATCACTGCAGACCATTTCCTGTTCTGTACTCACTGTAGCTTGGGAGCAGACCTCTGATTCCCAGGCTATAGTGTGACTGAACAGCTCTGCAGACTCAGCCATCTCAGTTCCACCATACTGTGCAGGGCTGATGGAGACTTCAGAGCTGGGAGAAAGCAAGTTTGATTGGGATGACAACTCAGAGGACTGGTGTTTTTTGGATGCGGTACTTGAAGTGGCTGAGAGGGCACTTGTTGGACCACTTGAGATCCATTCAAGCATTTTCCTTTTTTGCCCATCATCTACCTTTGTTCCTGTTGTTCGTGTCCGTAAAAAAGGGAGCACATCGGATTGTCCACGGTAAGTAGTAGACATCTTACTTTTGCTGGTAGATGGTCTATCTTCAGCAGATGATAATGGAGCTTTGCCACCTTCCCCACGGACAAACGCTTTTTTGCCTTTTCCACCACGCCTCTTCCCCTTTCCACCAGCATCTGTCATTTTGCCACTCATGTTGATTGCGACAAGATTGTGCACTGAAAATGTGGTAGTAAAAATTGAGAGGTGGTGTAGATTGCAGCGGTGGTCTAGCTTTATTAACAGCAGAATAATAAAGAATAAATATCCCTGACAATGCAACTACGGCCCTTAAACTGGCTGCATCAATTGCTAGTATAATGGCTTAGTTATAATGAGTTGGAGTGTTCAATGCAGGCAGAGGTGCTGCAAATATCTTTGCACTAGTGGGACTATAGCAAAGTCCAATAGCCATGTTTAGGATGCCACTAGGTACACTGAGTGTTTGCTAGTATAATGGCTTAGTTATAATGAGTTGGAGTGTGCAATGCAGGTAGAGGTGCTGCAAATGTCTTTGCACTAGTGTGACTAGACAAAAGTCCAATAGCCACGTTTAGGATGCCACTAGGTACACTGAGTGTTTGCTAGTATAATGGCTTAGTTATAATGAGTTGGAGTGTGCAATGCAGGCAGAGGTGCTGCAAATATCTTTGCACTAGTGTGACTAGACAAAAGTCCAATAGCCACGTTTAGGATGCCACTAGGTACACTGAGTGTTTGCTAGTATAATGGCTTAGTTATAATGAGTTGGAGTGTGCAATGCAGGCAGAGGTGCTGCAAATATCTTTGCACTAGTGGGACTATAGCAAAGTCCAATAGCCACGTTTAGGATGCCACTAGGTACACTGAGTGTTTGCTAGTATAATGGCTTAGTTATGAGTTTGAGTGTGCAATGCAGGCAGAGGTGCTGCAAATGTCTTTGCACTAGTGTGACTAGACAAAAGTCCAATAGCCACGTTTAGGATGCCACTAGGTACACTGAGTGTTTGCTAGTATAATGGCTTAGTTATAATGAGTTTGAGTGTGCAATGCAGGCAGAGGTGCTGCAAATGTCTTTGCACTAGTGTGACTAGACAAAAGTCCAATAGCCACGTTTAGGATGCCACTAGGTACACTGAGTGTTTGGTAGTATAATGGCTTAGTTATAATGAGTTGGAGTGTGCAATGCAGGCAGAGGTGCTGCAAATATCTTTGCACTAGTGGGACTATAGCAAAGTCCAATAGCCACGTTTAGGATGCCACTAGGTACACTGAGTGTTTGCTAGTATAATGGCTTAGTTATAATGAGTTGGAATGTGCAGAGGACAGGAGGGTACAGTGCCAGGTTTGTGGGGCTCTGGGTAGAGGAATGGAAGCCTGCCTTTCTATTCCCTCCTAATGGGGAAATGCAGCGACGAAATCCCTGACCTTAGCTACACAGACGCTGTCTCTGTTTTCAGGACCTGTCACCTATGGCTCTGACCCTGCCGGTACGAGCCCTTAAAAGGACTGATGGAAAGTGCTATCCCTATGCTGTCCAGCGCTGTGTATGGAGTGCATACAGCTGTATCAGCGATAGGACTCAGGACGGAGATGCGCCAGTGATGTCTGACACCAAGGACGCAGAAGGCAGATAATGGCGTCCTGGAGGAAAATGTCCGGTTTTATAATGCAGGGACATGTGACATGGACATCCTATCACACATGCCGTTGCTTCTCTGGCTAAAAGTCCACTTAGCTGTGTGTGTGTGTCTGGGATTGGCTGACATGCTGGCCCTCCCCACTACACGCGCGCGCTTAGGGAAGGAAGACAAGGGAAAAAAAAAAAATGGCGATCGCCATTATACAAACAGGAGTGATCTGAAGGCGCTGTTCCCGCACACTATACACTGAAATTTCATAATAGTGTGAGTCACAGAGTGACTTACACTATTACAGCGGAAAGCCAGCTAGGAATTAGCTGTTTTTTTGCTGCTAGAACCGTTCTCGAACGTTTCTAGAACTATCGAGCTTTTGCAAAAAGCTCGAGTTCTAGTTCGATCTAGAACAGGCCCCAAAATCACTTGAGCCTAGAACTGGAGAACCTCGAACCTCGAACCGCGCTCAACTCTACTCATAACCTGTGTTGAAGGGAGCCTCTCTGGACATACTGATTTAGAGGAGGGATTAAAGAGTAACAGAAAGCCAGACCTCTGAACAGTTGTAGGAAGCAAAGAGAACAGTCACTGTCTGTGAGCTGCTTCCCAGCTCTCCAGGACCGAGCACATAGAGTGGGATTCCGGCATCCCAGACTACTGGGTGCTAACGGCCCAGTAGTAACACCGGAGGGCCGAGGTTTCTACCTCTTCTGGCCCATCTGAAATCCGGAGGTGAAGTGGCAAGAAAGAGCCCTGCGTCTCTGCTACAGAGTGAGCCCCAGTACCGACTCATGCTACCCGCTACAAACACCCATAGAAAGAGGGATGCTGTGCAGCTTCAGGCTACACCTGTGCATAGAAGGAGGCTTACAACTACCAGGCAGAGAGAAAGTCCCCTACTGCTTTCAGGCTGACCGGGCCACTAACTCCTGGACTACACCGAGTACCAGTAAAAGGAGACTCCAAGCTGTGTCATCCACTTCTTGTCATCGCCCTCAGTCCTGCACCCCCAACGTATCTCTCCATTCTACCATCATCATATCCTTGGGGCTTAGCTTCACCTGCGGGAACCAAGACCACTCTAGCTGCAGTGACATCCGCCCCAGGGGACAACGACAGCAGCAGCGGCTATTACTTGGACGTGGACCGCAGGTGGCATCACGATAAAAGATTTTCCTCTCTGTCACCCCATCCTCAACCGCCTCCATCCTTCCCACCACCCTCCACCTCTCCACCTTCCCATCCCTGTACACCTCAGGGTCACGGCGACAATTCAGGTTAACCCCCTCAACTCCAAGGTATTAGAGAAGGATTTGGGGATTCTGGTTACAAGTAAGCTGAGCAGCAGCACTCAATGTCAAGCAGCAGCTGCAAAAGCAAACACGATTTTAGGGTGTATAAGAGAGAATAGATCCCATGATCCCAATGTATTGTTACCCCTCTATAAATCACTGATAAGGCCACATCTGGAATATGGGATCCAGTTTTGGGCTCCACATTTTAAAAAGGATATTCAGAAGTTAAAGTCAGTTCAAAGGCGGCTAACTAAACTCCTACCAGGAATAGAAGGCCTCCCATATGATTAGAGGTTGGAAAATTTAGCTATGTTTAACTGAGAAGAAAAGACGTCTCAGAGGAGATCTCATTTATATGTATAAATGCATGTGTGGTCAATACAAAGGATTGACACATGACTTATTCCTTCTAAAGACAATATTAAGGACCAGGGGGCACTCACTGCAGGTGGAAGAAAGGTGATTCTGGCAGCTAAATAGGAAAGGGTTCTTTACAGTTAGAGAAGTCAGACTGTGGAATGCCCTACCACAAGAGTTAAGGGGGCTTTACACGATAGCGATATCGGTACCGATATCACTAGCTTGCGTACCCGCCCCCATCGTTTGTGCGACACGGGCATATCGCTGCCCGTCGCGCATGCCCGTCACACGGACTTACCTGCCCTGCGACATTGCTCTGGACGGCGATCCGCCTCCTTTCTAAGGGGGCTGGTCGTTCACCATCAAAGCGACGTCACACGGCAGGCATCCAATAGAAGCGGAGGGGCGGAGATGAGCGGGACGTAACATCCCGCCCACCTCCTTCCTTCTGCATTGACGGTGGAGGCAGGTAAGGAGATGTTCCTCGCTCCTGCGGTGTCACACACAGCGATGTGTGCTGCCGCAGGAACGAGGAACAACATCGCTAATGAGAGGGAAACGATTTTTTTGTTTTAGGACGACCTCTCCACGGCAAACGATTTTGGCCGCTTTTGCGATCGTTTTAGATCGCACATAAGTGTCACATGCTGCGATATCATTAATGACGCTGGATGTGCGTCACTATCGACGTGACCCCGACGATAAAACATTAACGATATCGTAGCATGTAAAGCCTCCTTTAGGAATGGCAGACACTTATAACAACCTTTAAACAAGGATGATTTCCTCAGTACACACAACATTGTTGGTTATAAAACATTTAGTGACAAAATATATAATTGGTGGAGGAAGGTTGAACCTGATTGACCTAGGTTTTTTTTCAACCTATTTAACTATCTAACTATAAAGGCTGCTTTACACCAGAAGATCTATCGTGCGATAGATCGTCGGGGTCACGGTTTTTGTGATGCACATCCGGCATCGCTTGCGATGCCGGCCTGTGTAACACCTCCTAGCGACGCAGTATCGCCCACAAATCGTGAGTCGTGTACTGCTCGCTAGGTTTCATAATATCGTTTAATTTAATTGTTCATCGTTCCCGGGGTAGCACACGCCACTCCGTGTGACACCCCGGGAACGATGTACATCGCTTACCTGTGACCCGCGGCTCTCGCTGGCTATGTGGAAGGAAGGAGGTGGGCGGGATGTTTACATCCCGCTCATCTCCGCCCCTCCACTTCTATTGGCTGGCGGCCGTGTGACGTCGCTGTGACGCCGAACGTCCCTCCCACTCCAGGAAGTGGACGTCCGCCACCCACAGCGAGGTCGGACGGGAGGTAAGTACGTGTGACGGGAGGTTACCGACTTTGTGCGCCACAGGCAGCGATTTGCCCGTGACGCAAAAAGGACTGGGGCGGGTACGATTGATTGTGAAATTGCACAATCGGTCGTACCGTGTAAAGCAGCCTTTAGTCTTCAGTCACCTAGAGTGACACATAGAGTGACTGCAGACTTGTGGATTTATATTGGACTATTTCCTGGGAATATAATCACCAGAGGTGTCAGGCACCAGATAATTCCCCTTTCTTCACTGAAAAGAAATAAATATGTAGCACATAGAGACCCCATATATAAATTTAAACCTTCTAGTTTGTAGTCAGAGCAATGACCCAAGTGTGAGACCTCAGGTGGTGGTGATGCAGGAAGAAGGAACACAGTGACAGCTGACTGAAAGACGATTTTATTGAGGATGGATGTGAGCTTGGTAAGAAACATTTGATTGGATTGGAGAATTTAATCCCTAAATTACTGTAAGTCAACAGTGGCAGCCCAATGGTGCACAGACTAATGCCGGCGTCACACGGTACGATATATCGGGCGATATGTCGTCGGGGTCACGACGTTAATGACGCACATCTGGCATCGTCAGAGATATCGTAGCGTGTGACACCTCCGAATGACTGTGAACAAGCAAAAATACTTACCTTATCGTTGCTCGTTGACACGTCGTTCATTTTCAAAATGTCGGTCCTCTTTCTGTGCTCCGGTTGTTCATCATTCCCGAGGCAGCACACGTCGCTCCGTGTGACACCCCGGGAATGATGAACTGCAGCTTACCTGTGTCCCGCCGTCAATGTGGAAGGAAGGAGGTGGGCGGGATGTTACGTCCCACTCATCTCCGCCCCTCCGCTTCTATTGGCCGGCTGCTGTGTGACGTCGCTGTGACGCCGAACGTCCCTCCCCCTTCAGGAAGAGGATGTTCGCCGTCCCCAGCGACGTCGCCCGGGAGGTAAGTGCGTGTGACGGGGTTAACGACTTTGTGCGCCACGGGCAACTAATTGCCCGTGACGCACAAACGACGGGGGCGGGTGCGATCGCTCGTGCAATCGCACGATAGATCGTCCCGTGTAACGCCGGTATGAGCAAGACAACAAATCAAGAGAAAAGGAAGGTTAAAGAAAAGAGTGCGGATGTTAAGGGCAGCAACATTGAAAAGACAGCAGATAGCAGCAGACCAAGTGACATCCCATCTGTTATCAGTAAGCAATGAAGGAAACCAAATAGCAGCCTGATCCATTGTACAACACATCAAGGAAATGACTGTTGTTATATATAGTTTATCACAGAGTTCCCCAATTCCAGTCCTCAAGGACCACCAACAGTGCATGTTTTTAGGATTTCCTTAGCATTGCATGGGTGTTGGAATGATCACCTGTGCAGGTGATTAAATTATCACCTGTGCAATACTGAGGAAACCCTGAAAACATGCACTGTTGGTGGCCTTTGAGGACTGGAGTTGGGGACCCCTGGTTTATCAGGTAGAGTCAGTAAGAAATCTCACCATGGAGGCAGTGACCAGATAACACTACAGATGTGAAACATGGATTCTGTTCAGTGCCCTGACAAAGGCTATGTTCACACACTGCATCTTTTCTTGACCACAAAGATGCAGAATTTTTGGGCCCAAAAAACACACCTGCGGTAAAAACGCATCCAAAAATTGCATGCCTTTTTACGTGGTTTTGACACGTTTTTACTGCATTTTGCCCAATGCATTTTTTTAGTCAACTCTATTGACTGGAAGGCCTCAAAAACACTGGCAAAATGCAAAAAGAATTGACATGCTGCATCTTGGCTGTATCTTGGCTGCATCTTCATAAATGCAGCCAAAAAAAAAAAGATGCCCAGTGTGGACAGCAAAATAGAAATTTCATAGGCTAGTTTCACACTTGCGTTGAACGGTATCCGTTGCATTGTGTTGTGTGACGGATGTAAGGAATGTGTTGCATATAGTGGCACAACGGATGCAATGGATGCTGCAAAACAACGGAATCCGTTTTGATTTTTTTTTTTTTTACAGTTTTACCGGCGGTAGACTATTGTGAACGATCAGCTGATCGCTCCCAGTAGCCAGCCGCCGGGTGATCAGCTGATCGCTCCCTGCAGCCGGCCGCCGGGTGATCAGCTGATCGCTCCCTGCAGCCGGCCGCTGGGTGATCAGCTGATCGCTCCCTGCAGCCGACCGCCGGGTGATCAGCTGAGCGCTGTCACTTGCCGGTGCCCGGGCATGCCGGCGGGCGGGCGCTTAGGTGAGCACTGTCACTTGCCGGTGCCCGGGCATGCCGGCGGCCGGTCGCTCAGCTGAGCGCTGTCACTTTCCGGTGCCCGGGTATGCCGGCGGGCGGGTGCTTAGGTGAGCGCTGTCACTTGCCGGTGCCCGGGCATGCCGATGGCCGGGCGCTCAGCTGAACGTTCGGCCACCGCGAGCCAAAATAAAGTTTGTGATTTAAAAAAAAAAAAAGAGCATGCGCAGTGAAATCCAGAGGATTCCGCTGCTCAAAACAATGTTACATGCTGCGTTCCTCCCGCTGGGTGGAAGCAACGGAGCATCGCCCAGCGGAAGCAACGCAGGTCCTTTTGGTACAATCCGTCACCCATACAAGTCTATGGGAAACAGCGGAATCCGTTAACGAATTCCGCTGTTTTCCAAAAGGGCGGATTTTAACAGAAGGAAAACAACGCAAGTGTGAAAGTACCCATAGACTTTACTGAGAGAAGGAAATGCAGACATTTAGGTGCATCTTTGTGACCTCAATGCACCAAAAACACAGTAAGGCTATGTGCGCACTTTGCTTTTTACCTGCTTTTACCTGCTTTTTACCTGCTTTTTCAACTGCAGCGTTTAATGCCAAAATGGTTGTGTTCTGCTTTTCAAGCAAAGTCTATGGGAATTTGGGTTTCTTGTCCGCACTATGCAGTTCAAACTGCAGCCTTTTTGTTGCAGAACTTTGGTCAAAAACTCAGCTTTGCACTGCAAAACCCAAATGGCAAAAACAATTGTCCTGTTTTTGTTTTTGCCATTTGGGTTTTGCCCTGCAAAGGTGAGTTTTTGACCAAAGTTCTGCAACAAAAAGGCTGCAGTTTGAACTGCATAGTGCGGACAAGAAAACCAAATTCCCATAGACTTTGCTTGAAAAGCAGAACAAAACCATTTTGGCATTAAACGCTGCAGTTGAAAAAGCAGCAAAAAAGCAGGTAAAAAGCAAAGTGCGCACATAGCCTAAGGCTAGTTTCACGCTTGCGTTCAGCGCATTCCGTCATTATGGAGAATAGTGCAATCCGTTAACGGACTGCGCTATTCTCCATAGAGTTGTTTGGACGACGCACTGTAACGCAAGTGTCTGCGTTACATCCGCTGGATGACGCAGCGTCGTTATTTTGACGCTGCGTCGGATGGATGGAACGCTGCATGCAGCGTTTTTCCGCGCTTGGCGGAGTGTAAAAAAACCGCAACCTGCAGTAATCCGTTAGGCGTCCGTTGTTTTTATAATGGACGCCTATGGTGGCGGATTCCGTTAGATTGCGTCATTTGACGGATTCCGTTAACGCATCCGTCTTTACACACCTGCGCATGCCCAGATGTGTAAAGTCAAGGAAAAAAACCTATAACGGATTGCGTTATTTTGTATGATCCGTAGCATCCGTTGTGCCACTATATGCAACGCATCCGTTGCATGCGTCACACAACGCAATGCTACGGATCCCGTCCAACGCAAGTGTGAAACTAGCCTAACCGATGCAGTGTGTGAACATAGCCAAAGACTGAAACTGAAGCAAAACTCAAGAGGTAAGCCAGCACAACTGCTGGTATAAGCTCAATGTGTTAGTTCACATTCACATTGTGATCATTATTAGACAAAAACTAGGATAAAAAAAACAAATGAGCAAATACCCTGCAGTAAGTAACTAAATAATAATAGTACATGTAAGGAACATGCAGTACTTAGTTGACACTACTGAAAACTGAAACTGGGAAAACTACCTTCATCTTAATATTTTAATGGGTCTACAGCTGACATAAAATGAGGGACATTAATTTGAAGAGATTAATATTAAAACCCCTTCACCCCCGGCCACTAAAACACCCTAATGACCGGGCCATTTTTTGCAATTCTGACCAGTGTCACTTTGACAGGTTATAACTCTGGGACGCTTCAACGGATCCTGGCGATTCTGAGATTGTTTTTTCGTGACATATTGTACTTCATGTCAGTGGTAAATTTAGGCCGATATTTTTTGCGTTTATTTGTGAAAATTTAGGAAATTTGGCGAAAATTTTGAAAATTTCGCAATTTTCAAACTTTGAAAATTTATGCCCATAAATCTGAGAAATATGTCACACAAAATAGTTACTAAATAACATTTCCCACTTGTCTACTTTACATCAGCGCAATTTTCGAAACAAATTTTTTTTTCGTTAGGAAGTTAGAAGGGGTCAAAGTTCATCAGCAATTTCTCATTTTTCCAACAAAATTTAGAAAATAATTTTTTTTAGGGACCACATCACATTTGAGGTGACTTTGAGAGACCGAGGTGACAGAAAATACCCAAAAGTGACCCCATTCTAAAAACTGCACCCCTCACTCTGCTCAAAACCACATCCAAAAAGTTTATTAACCCTTTAGGTGCTTCACAGGAACCAAAGCAATGTGGAAGGAAAAAATGAAAATTTTACTTTTTAACACAAAAATGTTACTTTAGCCATAAAATTTTCATTTTCACAAGGGAGAAAAGAGAAAGTGCACCCTACAATTTATTGTGCATTTTCTCCTGAGTACGCCGATACCCCATATGTGGTAAAAATCAATTGTTTGGGTGCACGGCAGAGCTCGGAAGGGAAGGAGCGCCATTTGAATTTTTGAACGCAAAATTAGCTGCACTCATTAGCGGACGCCATGTCGGGTTTGAAGACCCCCTGAGGTGCCTAAACAATGGAGCTCCCCCACAAGTGACCCCATTTTGGAAACTAGAGCCCTCAAATATTTTTTCTAGATGTTTGATGAGCACTTTGAACACCTGGGGGCTTCACAGAAGTTTATAACGTTGAGCAGTGAAAAGAAAAAAAAAATTTTTTACCACAAAACTGTTGCTTCAACTAGGTAGCTTTTTTTTTCACAAGGGTATCGGGAAAAAATGCAACATAAAATGTATTGTCCATTTTCTCCTGAGTACGCAGATACCTCATATGTGGTGGAAATCAAATGTTTGGACACACGGCAGTGCTTGGAATGCAAGGAGCGCCATTTGAATTTTTGAACGCAAAATTAGCTGCACTAATTAGCGGACGCCATGTCGGGTTTGAAGACCCCCTGAGGTGCCTAAACAATGGAGCTCCCCCACAAGTGACCCCATTTTGGAAACTAGAGCCCTCAAATATTTTTTCTAGATGTTTGATGAGCACTTTGAACACCTGGGGGCTTCACAGAAGTTTATAACGTTGAGCCGTGAAAAGAAAAAAAAATTTTTTTACCACAAAACTGTTGCTTCAACTAGGTAGCTTTTTTTTTCACAAGGGTATTGGGAAAAAATGCAACATAAAATGTATTGTCCATTTTCTCCTGAGTACGCAGATACCTCATATGTGGTGGAAATCAAATGTTTGGACACACGGCAGTGCTCGGAAGGCAAGGAGCGCCATTTAAATGCAAAATTAGCTGCACTCATTAGCGGACGCCATGTCAGGTTTGAAGACCCCCTGAGGTGCCTAAACAATGGAGCTCCCCCACAAGTGACCCCATTTTGGAAACTAGAGCCCTCAAATAATTTTTCTAGATGTTTGATGAGCACTTTGAACACCTGGGGGCTTCACAGAAGTTTATAGCGTTGAGCCGTGAAAAGAAAAAAAATTTTTTTTACCACAAAACGGTTGCTTCAATTAGGTAGCTTTTTTTTTCACAAGGGTAACAGGAAAAAATGCACCATAAAATGTATTGTGCATTTTCTCCTGAGTACGCAGATACATCATATGTGGTGGAAAGTAATTGTTTGGGCGCATGGCGGGGCTCAGAAGAGAAGGAGCGCCATTTGACAGCAAAATTGGTTGGAATCATTAGCGGACGCCATGTCACGTTTGGAGACCCCCTATGGTGCCTAAACAGTGGAGCTCCCCCACAAGTGACACCATTTTGGAAACTAGAGCCCTCAAATAATTTTTCTAGATGTTTGGTGAGCACTTTGAACACCTGGGGGCTTCACAGAAGTTTATAGCGTTGAGCCGTGAAAAGAAAAAAATTTTTTTTACCACAAAACGGTTGCTTCAACTAGGTAGCTTTTTTTTTCACGCCATTTGACTTTTCAAACGCACAGACGCAGTGCACTGATCGGCCGCTGCAGGACGCACGGTCGGATGCGATAAAAAAAGCGTCGGGGATACGTAAAAAAAAAAGTCACGCCAAAAATTGACCATGGATGCAGATATGTTATGTGCATCCCTGATCAGCGCTCGGCGGGACGCACAGACGGATGCCATACAAAAATTGTCGCGAATACGGAAAAAAGTCACTCCAAAAATTGAGCAGGGATGCCGATCTGTTATCTGCATCCCTGATCAGCGCTCGGCGGGACGCACGGACGGATGCGATACAAAAAGCGTCGCGAATACGGAAAAAAGTCACGCCAAAAATTGAGCAGGGATGCCGATCCGTTATCTGCATCCCTGATCAGCGCTTGGCGGGACGCACAGACGGATGCGATACAAAAAGCGTCGTGAATACGGAAAAAAGTCACGCCAAAAATTGAGCAGGGATGCCGATCCGTTATCTGCATCCCTGATCAGCGCTTGGCGGGACGCACGGACGGATGCGATACAAAAAGCGTCGCGAATACGGAAAAAAGTCACGCCAAAAATTGAGCAGGGATGCCGATCCGTTATCTGCATCCCTGATCAGCGCTCGGCGGGACGCACGGACGGATGCGATACAAAAATTGTCGCGAATACGGAAAAAAGTCACGCCAAAAATTGAGCAGGGATGCCGATCCGTTATCTGCATCCCTGATCAGCGCTCGGCGGGACGCACGGACGGATGCGATACAAAAAGCGTCGCGAATACGGAAAAAAGTCACGCCAAAAATTGAGCAGGGATGCCGATCCGTTATCTGCATCCCTGATCAGCGCTTGGCGGGACGCACAGACGGATGCGATACAAAAAGCGTCGTGAATACGGAAAAAAGTCACGCCAAAAATTGAGCAGGGATGCCGATCCGTTATCTGCATCCCTGATCAGCGCTTGGCGGGACGCACGGACGGATGCGATACAAAAAGCGTCGCGAATACGGAAAAAAGTCACGCCAAAAATTGAGCAGGGATGCCGATCCGTTATCTGCATCCCTGATCAGCGCTCGGCGGGACGCACGGACGGATGCGATACAAAAAGCGTCTGGGATACGGAAAAAAGTCACGCCAAAAATTGAGCAGGGATGCCGATCCGTTATCTGCATCCCTGATCAGCGCTTGGCGGGACGCACGGACGGATGCGATACAAAAAGCGTCGCGAATACGGAAAAAAGTCACGCCAAAAATTGAGCAGGGATGCCGATCCGTTATGTGCATCCCTGATCAGCGTTGGCGGGACGCACAGACGGATGCGATACAAAAAGCGTCGCGAATACGGAAAAAAGTCACGCCAAAAATTGAGCAGGGATGCCGATCCGTTATGTGCATCCCTGATGAGCGCTTGGCGGGACGCACAGACGGATGCGATACAAAAAGCGTCGCGAATACGGAAAAAAGTCACGCCAAAAATTGAGCAGGGATGCCGATCCGTTATCTGCATCCCTGATCAGCGCTTGGCGGGACGCACAGACGGATGCGATACAAAAAGCGTCGCGAATACGGAAAAAAGTCACGCCAAAAATTGAGCAGGGATGCCGATCCATTATGTGCATCCCTGATCAGCGCTTGGCGGGACGCACGGACGGATGCGATACAAAAAGCGTCGCGAATACGGAAAAAAGTCACGCCAAAAACTGACCACGGATGCAGATCCGTTATCTGCATCCCTGATCAGCGCTTGGCGGGACGCACGGACAGATGAAGTGTAAAAATGGACAGGATACAAGAAAAAAAAAAAAAAAAGTTATACTCACAGTACCAAGAGGATCACTGACCAGAAGAGTTGCAGAGGAACAAGAAGGCAGTGAGATAGACAGCTTTACACCAGCAGCAGGCAGGACGTTGGACAGATCAGCAGAAGGACCCAGCGATGGAGGCAGATGTGATCGGGCCAGTGAAGACCTCGGACGACCCGTGAAGGCAGGTAAGAGGACGTCGGGGGGGGGGCAGGGGGGGATGGGGAGAGGGGGGGGCAGAGGGGGGGCAGATGGGGGGGGTTAGAGGGAGAGCAGAGGGGGCGGAGAAGCAAAGGCAGAAGGAAGGAACCTTGGAAGCAGAATAGAGATGACAGAGGAGGCAGGCAGATCGCGTGGGGAGCAGATCGGGATGCCGGGGGGCAGATCGGGGCGTAGGGGGGCAGATCGGGGCGTAGGGGGGCAGATCTGGGGGGGCACGGGCAGGGGCCTTCACGGGAGCGCGCAGGGGCCTTCACGGGAGCGCGCAGGGGCCATCGCCGGAGCGCAATACTTACCTTTGGAGCTGGCGCGGTGACAGCAGAGGCGGCGTCTGCGGCGGCAGCAGCGGTGGCGTGGTACCAAAAGTACCAGCCACTCCACGCTGCAGCCATGTTGGGGGAGGGTCCCCAGAGCAGTACAGGCCTGGGGAGGGCGGCCACCGGCAGATCAGACCGCCCCACTGCACACTGATTGGAGCGATTGCGCGTCATAGCACGATCGCTCCAATCAGTGCTGCAGGGGCTGGGGGCGGCATGTTTGAGGTCCACCTATGATATGCTGCAGCAGCTGCGGCATCTCATAGCTGGATCTCACAGGATCGCACTAATTCGGGCATTATTTTTGCCGAAATTAGTGCGATCGATGTGGTTGGCGGTTCAGATTTGAACAGCCAATCACATCGATCGTCGATAGGGGGTGGCGATGCCACCCCCCCTGGGGTCAAGCAAAGGTCCCCTGCTGTAAGAAACAGCAGGGGACATCATTTGAAAGCCGTTGCTATGGCCACGGCAATCAAATGAAGTTTAGGCAGTAAAATTACGTCCCTGGTCGTTAAGTCACGTTAAAATAGGACGTAATTTTACTGCCCGCGGTCGTGAAGGGGTTAAAGGAGCATTACACTATTTTATAAATACTTTTTATTAGAACTAAATGCCATAGAGAAGCCTTTTTGTAAACATCTTGCTTTCCCAAATCCTTCTGTAATCTGAGCTGCTCTCCCGGTCTCTTGATCTTTGTAGTCTGGTTCACTTATGTTGCGATTTTGACCCTCACCGGAATTTTTTGGAGAGTATGAAAACTGTACATTTCTGGAAAGGTTATTGTATAAGCAATAAGAGAAACAATGTTTCCATTTGCCCTGACTCATATACGGACGCCATATTGGGTTTCACAAAATGGCTGACTTGACATCAATTTTCCTTCAGATATATATATATATATATATATATATATATATATATATATCAGCTTGTAAATAATATAAACATACTTGATTTTAATAAACTTACATTTTCAGGGCACAGAAATGCAAGGGTATCCAAATAAACACTCTAGATTATTTGTATTTATTTATTTGGTATTATTACTTGTTATACAAGTTGTCGTCCACGAACAATATACAGTATAATGTTTATAATTTTTTGAGCCCCCGAGACTTTTTACATAGCGCCACCACCACTGTCATCACTTTCATACTGGATCTGGGTGTCCTCGTGTGCCAGGACTGGAAGCAGCGGTAAGTCGTTTCCTTTCGGACAGCAGTGAGTTGTATCCTGCCCGCACAGGAATATTGCTCGATGCTTTCTGTTGTTGCTGCATTCTGGAAACAACAGTAGCAACAAGCCATCCAAATTGCGATAGTTGGTTGGAACCTGATGATTTCTTGCTTGTGACAAAGTCTTCTGTTCTCTTGGAAAGTGTTCATACTCTCCAAGAAATTCCGGCGAAATTACATAGTGAACCTGACTATTGGCTGAGAATCCTCTGACTTCCTGTCACATCAGATTCTCCCTGACTTCCTGGCTCTGCAATCTCATATGACATCACAGTCATGTGACTTCCATACTGTGTGTGGGTGGGGTTCTATTCAGCAGAGCTCACTCACTGCTTCTGTGCATATGGCTGCAGACACAGCACTCCTCTTTCCCTGCACATTTCTCCCTGTGCACCATGTGTCTGTATGCATACAGCAGAATATACAGTATATTTACACCCTTTTCTATACCCTGTATAATACATGTACACTATGCAATATAGCCTTATATATCCATACATATCCCTTTTCCCCATCCATCCTATTACACTAGAAGATCGTTAGTCATTGAGAGGGAGTAAGGAATGCTGAGGCTTTGTATCAAGCTAGGGAAGGGGTGGAGGTGGAATTACAGGGTGTGCCTTCATTGTACAGGATGATGGGAAATATAGTCAGAAGGGAGCAGAGGATACTGATAAGGAAGTGATGGTTGTGACAGCAGAGTTGGTGCCAGGGACAATGAAGTGAAGGAGAAAGGCAAAAATCATGAAACTTTAGCAAGCAAGTAACTCTTTATAGGGAATCTGCCAGCAGGTCTTTGCTATGTAATCTGGAGACAGCATGCTATAAGAGTTAACACACAGATTTCAGTGATGCGTCTCTTATCACACTGTTTGGTGTTGTTTACCTGCAAAGCTTGTTGCTTCAGAAGATTATCATTGTGGACTAGGTCAGTTTTAGGTCAGCTACTTTGGAATTCCCCCTGCTATGATTTGCAGCTCAGAATATAGACATTGTACATAGAGAGCAAGGTGTGGACAAAGACAGCTTTCTGCGCTCTACTACATGCTAAATCTAAAACTCTGATTAAGGCTATGTGTGCACGTGTGCGCTCTGCATCGCACCGAAAATGTGCGCTTCAGAGCGCAGCTGAAAAGCTGCGTTCTGAAGCGCATGGTGCCGGCAGAGAACGTGCGCTCTGCATGCTGCCTCTCCCTATAGACAGCATGCAAACTGCACGAAAGAAGTGACATGTCACTTCTTAGAACGCAGCGATTCGGCAAGCAGCCGAATCGCTGCGTTCTAACATGCCACGTGCGCACGGCTCCTGCACAATCTCCATAGATTGTGCAGGGGACGCAGGACGCATGCAGTTACGCTGCGGTGCAGAACGCGGCGTAACTGCATGTAATACGCACACGTGCGCACATACCCTAAGTCAGAACTGCTACACCCAGTAAACTAAGTGATACATTGTTGGATTCAAGTTCTCTTTGCAAAATCATGCAGCTCTCATATGAGGTAGGAAAAATTTGCTGACAGATTCCCTTTGAGAGCTAACTATAGTTTTCTATAAGGTTGTAGATTTTGACTTTTTGTTAAAACTTTAAATGAGATATCTCTTTTGTTAATAAACCACACATTTGTCACAAGCTGTATCTAATGGTTTCTCCATGCACATGAAGATGTAAGCAAGTCATATTGGAAGAAAGTATGGTGCTGAATAACTCTGGTGATGGTTAATCTCGCTGAGAATAAAAGGGTCAACTTATTAAATGTATACTGTCTGACCCTCATCTACTCTTACATTATCTTTTGAGGAGAGTCAGGAGGCTCACATAGACATTAGATGGCCAACCGATCCCACCAAAATCAACAGGTTGACTTGTATGTAATCAGTTAATTTACTTTAATCTAATGTATATCACAGCCTAAAAGGGAATTTGTGACCAGGTTTTTGCTACCACATCTGAGAGAAGCATGATGTAGGGGCAAGAACCCTGATTCCAGTGATGATTCACTTACTGTGCTGCTTGTTATAGTTTTGATAAAATCAATGTCTGTATAATTCTGCAGATACCAATGATTGACAGTTTTCTGTGTATACTGTACATAGGTAGAAAGCTGCCAATCAGTATTCAGGGCAGGGTTATATAAAGCTTTTGAATTTTGAAGACAATATGGCAGCGGGTTTACTAGATTCTAGCGATTATCTCCTGCTGGTAAAACAGTGATTTTATCAAAACTACAACAAGCAGCCCATTAAGTGACAGATTGCTGGAATCAGGGTCTCTGTCTCTACATCACTGTTTCCAGATTGGATGACAAAAACCTGAAACCAGATTTCCTTTATAGGAAATCTGTCAATAGAATTGAATGCTTAAACTATTTATTTGCTCATGTAGATCTTTCAAAGACAAGTCCATCAATACCTATACATGACCAATATATTCCTCCATTTCTTAGAAATCAGAGTGTGATACTGCAGAATTGAAGCCTCCGTCACTTCAGCTCTATTCCTTAACCATCGCCACTTTCTCCTGCTTGACTGACAGTCTGTAGGCTGTGTGACTTCAGGCAAAGGAGCCTTTATATTGTGAAGATCAAAGTAGAGGTGGAGGTTAGTTTTAGAGAATAGTTTTTGGTTGGTGGGTTTTTGAATACAGAAAATATAGGAAAGGTTGCAAGGTTATCTTAGTCAGAGATTAACTTGAGGAGTTAAACATCTAATTCCTCGCAGGTTACCTTTTTAATTTATATATAGGGTCTTGGTCAGAATATTATGTTCAAAGTTGGCCTTGTGGAGACCACCAGATGGTGAAGTGAGTCCTTAAGGTTAACAGTTTTCCTTGGAGAAAAAAGTATGTCTGGCGCCCCTCAGGCTTCAGTCGCCACAGAGGTACTACACCTCAGCCAGACGTGTGGTATCCCATCCTGGATATGGAGGAGGTCATTTTATGCACATAAAACACATAAGAGGAGCCCATTACAGTGAAGCCTCAGCACTCCAAAAGCGTTCACTCACGTCGTATTACCTTGGAACCTGCTACAGTGAGTAAAAACCTTGAGACTGCATCACCTACTACTCCCCTCATCCGCCCTGGGGCTCAGCTCTGCCTGTGGAGAGCTATACCATCTAAGCTGCATCACCATCTACCCCAAAGGTCCCCATCCCGCAGTAGCGGCACCCAACTTGCCGCATACCACAGGTGGCATCACGAATAAACTATCATCATCCCTTTCCTTTAAACCACACCGCCAGGGTCACGGAATCAGGTCTCGCCACCGCAACGTCCGAGAAACAGAACCGTGGCCCAGTAACGAGTGCCCCGCGGCCCTGGTATGGGTGTGTTATATGCAAATTATCTGTCTTGCAGAAGAATTTCTAAGAAATTTTGAGGGGCAAGTGAAAACTATGATTTCATTGATTATCAAAATAGCGAATGCACAATCTAAAACTACCACTAATCATTGTCCTCTTCCGAATGCTCCTTCATATATACACTGAACAGTACCATATCATATGTGACACAAAATAATGCCTCTCTCCTAGAATCGCAGACACTTATTCTCTGTACTCAGCTATTAGTACAAGGATCACTCATAGTACTCATTGTGCCTCCAGCCAACATTTTTCAATTACAAGATAATTTGTGCCTCATAACTTAAAAATTGTTGAAGTGACCTTTGAATTGTATTTTTTTATATCCATCGGTTCTTGGGGAAGTGTTTTATAAAAAATCATGACAAAAAAAATATGAAGCGGCATTACTGATAAATTAGAACAATTTTCTTACCTATTATGTTATAAATTATTTATGCTGCATAATTAATCACAAACTGCGGGCTGCGGAGCTGTACTTTTGTTTTCACAGCACATGTCTGGAATACATGAAAGGAATGCTTAATGGGCATCTGAGTTATATGTATTAAAGAGTAGAAGTTTGATGGAACTTTCTGGAATGCTTCTCTTTGCATCTATAAAATAAATATATCTGTACCCATAATAAATAAAAAAATCATAAATTTAATAATTCATTGAATGTTTTAAATACTGAATTTTTTAACCCCTTTAACGGCTGCCAATACACAAAAATGGCAAATGTTAAGGGACCTTATTCCCTCATCGCTGTTTTAAAATGACGATTGGGAATAAGGGGTACTTTGCACACTACGACATCGCAGGTGCAATGTCGGTGGGGTCAAATTGAAAGTGACGCACATCCGGCGTTGCAGGCGACATCGTAGTGTGTAAAGCCTTTTTGATACGATTAACGAGCGCAAAATCGTCGTAATCGTATCATCAGTGTAGCATCAGTCAGTTCCATAATTTGGAAATGACCGATGTTACAATGTTGTTCCTCGTTCCTGCGGCAGCACACATCGCTGTGTGTGAAGCCGCAGGAGCGAGGAACATCTTCTACCTGCGTCCTGCGGCTCACGCTAGATATGTGGAAGAAAGGAGGTGGGCGGGATGTTTACGTCCCGCTCATCTCCGCCCCTCCACTTCTATTGGCCGCCTGCCGTGTGACGTTGCTATGACGCCGCATGATCCGCCCCCTTAATAAGGAGGCGGGTCGCCGGCCAGAGCGATGTCGCAGGGCAGGTGCATGTGAAGCTGGCGTAGCGATAATGTTCGCTACGGCAGCTGTTACCATGATATCGCAGCTGCGACGGGGGTGGGGACTATCACGCTCGCCAGCACAAGCATCGGCTTGTGATGTCGTATTGGGCAAAGTGCCCCTAAGTCTACCTCGTAGCTGAAAGTCCCACAGGTGACAGCTGTATGTGACAACTGACACCCGTGAGCATTGACTCTCATCAGTTTTGGAATCGATTAGTGCCACTTAACCCATTAAATACCACTGCCTATCGCGACAGCTGTCTCTAAGTGGTTCAGATGGGGTTAAAAGACCCCCTTTGACATGATCGACCCACATGATTGTAATTATGGGTGAAAATTGTTTTAATCATGGCACCCTGAGAACAACTGATGACCCCAGGGTATGGTGGGCTGCTAGATACTGCTATCAGCTGGGTCTAACAGGCTCTGTCATTGAATAACTGAAAGGTCTTTTGCACTGCTGTCCACAAGTGCAGCAGGGATCAAACTAAAAAAATATTCATGTCCCTTGTGAGACTAAGAAAATAAAAATAGTTATATAAAATGTGTACAAAAAAACACACACAAAGAAAGCGCACACAAATAGTTAAAATCTTTTTTTGCCACTAAAATCACAGCCTTTGTGTTAAAACAAAAATAACAAAAGAAATACAAATAATTGGTATCGTCGCATCCTGAACGACTCAATCTATAAAACTGCCACATGATGTTCCATACGGTTAAGACCAGTAAAAAATAAAATCACACCAAAAATGTCACTTTTTTATTATACTGATTCACAAAAAAATTGAATAAAAAGTATTCAAAAAGTCATATGTAAAAAAAAAAGGTATAAATAAAAATAGCAAACTGTCCCACAAAACACAAGCCCTAATATGGCTCATTCGACAAAGAAATTTAAACACTACAGCACTCAGAAAATGACAATATAAAAAAAAGGTTTGAAATATATAGTTTTTAGTGTAAAAAAAAGTAGCAAATGTTAAAAAAGAGATAAATCTGGTAAGATAATTGTACTGACCAAAAGAATAAATCAGTCTTTACTGCACGGTGAAAAAAATAAAAACAACTTACGGTAATTGCTGTTTTTTATTCATTCTGCGTCTGTAAAATCTAAATGAAAAGCAATAAAAAAAAACTGTATATCCCAAAATGGCATAAAAAAATCTTCAACTTTTTGCACAAAAAAATAAGCCCTCATACAGCTTTCTTCACCAAAAAATAAAAAAGTTACAGCTTTCAGAATATTGCGAGAAAAAAAGACTATTTATTATAAAAAAAGGGCATTTTTACTGAATGAAAACATAAAAAAAACTATATAAATCTGGTATCGTTGTAATCGCACTGACCCAAATAATAAAGCCATTTAATCACTTAAACTACACAGTGAACAGTGCAAAAATTAAAATATGAATTATTCTTATACTGCTGTCTATTTGATCATTCTACCTTCCAAAAACTAGAATAAGCCAAGGTTCACATTTATCCTGCGGTCTCAACTGAGCACTTACGTCGGGGTTTCCATATAATTCCCCCCCAAAAAAATTGATACAATTCAGACAAAACACCAAACGGAACCACTCATTATAATGAGAAAGTCATTATAATGAGGAAGTCATTATAATGACTTCCGATTATGGGCAGTGAGCACCTTTGAAATTGGGTATCATATATCCGACATCAAAGTAACTCAATGCTGATGGGTACAAAGCCGCACGCATGCACAGCTTTTTATCACACTGGCATGATGCTGGACATTGTAAAGCATTTTATCACACCCGCAAGGCTAATTGGGACGACAAGCCAGGGAGCTAACACCCCTGCGATTAGTTGCAGCCCTCATTAGCATCTTATAAACAATCTTTAAAATATTTTTTCTAAAGGTCTGTTTATGTATGCACCTACATGCAAGGACTGTTAGGCAGGGATTAGCGATATGTGCACAGAACTGCTCGTGGATCTGGCTGCACAGGAGACCTGACAGGTTCCCTTTCAAGGTGATATCTGTTCATGAGTGTAGTTCTTTCAAAGCCTGTCTTTCACATTGGTCCAGATTAGATGGTGGATGTGATTACTTTTTGCAATTGCTCTACATCATATGAGATCAACTTGACTAATATTTCAACTGCTGGACAGATATTCAATGAGGGACATTATTTTTAATTTGGGACAAAGGTGTGTTGTAAAGTACTCACTTGTGAGGAACTTTCATCCTCTGCGAATGACTCTACAATGGCCAAAGCTTCTTGGTTCTCCTTTGTATTTGTTCCGCCCCCGTGGAAGCAGCCGAGCTGCTCGGATCCGGGTTAGCTGTGGCTCGAGGGTCTCCGGACCCGGGGTCGTGCGGCAACTCAAATGCAGGGGGAGTATGTACAGGGGAATTTAAATATAGTTCGTGATGACACCCGTGGTGTACGGTAATTGGGAGTACCGTTGCTGCCGTTGGGACTACCCGGGGTGATGAAGTGGGGCAGCAAGGTGTCGTAGCCCTCCACAGGTAGGGGGATGCCCCAGGACTCAGTGTGGGATGCTGTCGGATGCAGAAGTCACTCTAGTACTCACTCAGTCCATAAACAGACGCTGTCAACCAGGTAAACTAAGTCTCTGGGTACTGCTGCCGCTGAGGAGAGCTCGTCCGGGTCCCGTCCCCTATAGTGTTGCCTGGTAATCCGTGACCTGCTTCCTGGCACTAAGTTTAACTTCAACGTGGTGGCCCAGTAGTCTGAAAATTGCTGGGCCCCGCACCCCACTATGGCTAAGTGTGGGAGCTTGCTCTCAGGGCTCACGCTTGGGATTTTCTGGACCGTTTTGGGTTGGAAAGTCCTATCTCCCTCGTTGCGCTAATGCCCCGATTCTGGAGCGGGTGGGAACAGATCATAAATGCTCCGTTCTCCTCAGGTGAATTGTCGGGTTGCCTGAAGCTTCTCCCCGACCTAGGGTCCGTGTACCCCGTCGTGCCTTCGGCCCTGGCTGTCCTCCTCGACAGGTCCAGGCACCTTGCCTCAATCCCCTTCGACCGGGGGTTCGACGTCTCTAGGTCCAGACCACCGTCTGCAACCAAGACAGCTTCTCTTGGGAGCCACTACTCCCAACCTCCTCTGAGCTCCTCACAGCTCGAGGGGGTTCCTCACTCCTCACTCTCCACTAACCAACACTCTCATTTACTGACTACACTCCTCACCTCCCCTCCCTGACCCCACAGGTGGGCGACTCTATTCCACTCAAGCCATCCACTGGTGTGCCTGGTGGGTGTGGGGCAGGGTGTATCTAGGATTTGATTTGCTGTTGGAGGCAACACTATCATTCCACTACATGAGACAACGTTTTTGCTCCATGTAGTGGAATGCTAAACTTTTAATGAAGTTTACAATAAAATTATATTTTTGTACTTGAAGATAAGAATTTCTTTTGCACGTGTTTTCCACTGGATTCTACTGCTCTTTTTTTTCTCAATTATGGATTGTGTATCTGGCTCCCACCCTGTTTCCCTGCGGATATTCTACCATTCTGGAAAGTAATCCACTAACCATCATGGACACCGTAAGCTGGCTAAATAATTATTTTATATTATTCAATTTAGCCGGATACATAGATGCGCCTGCGCGAACCGGCGAGTTCTCTGCGTAGGCACGAGATTTTGCCCGTGGATGAGGATGAAGCGGGTGACATCATCCACATCACCTGGCAAAATCTTGCACTCGTGCTGAGAACTTGCCAGGATCGCGCAGGCGCCTGCGCGAGCTGGGAATATGTTTTTGCAGACAAGAGATTTTGCCCGCCCATGTGGATAGCATCCAAGGCGTCATCCACATCAGTCAGCTCAGGAAGATGGCAAAATTAGGGACAGGAGGCGCAGAATAGGATGCCCATCAGACTAGACTGGACAATTTACATACCGGGCGGGAGATTTTATAAAGGAATTTTTGGGGGATATAGGGGGGGTCAGTGGGTAACCTGCACCTTTATAGAATGCAGCATGGGTGTTGCTTAAGCTGCTAGTTTTAATTTAGAAGGCTAAAATCTGATGACAGGTTCCCTTTAAGGCCTGAAAGATGTTTGGTTACATGTAGAACAGCTCAAATTGTGATTTTACTTTTATGGGTCAATCAGGCACTTGAAAAGTCAATTGTTTTACGGTTCAGAATGAAATCAAGTCTTTTAATTCCATTATCAAATAAAGATAACTAAAATTGTGCTTCTTTCAAGAAAAAGCCTGGATAGTGCTGAACTTTCAAAGTGATGTTGAATAAATGAATGGTTTAATCTGCATATAAGTGTAGTCATAAATATTGATGACTTCAGAACAAAAAACTTTGCAGGTATTCTTTTCAAGAGTCGTTTTTATAGTATAAATACAAATCAGAAAGAGCACACTCTGCTTCACAAATACCCGGAATGGTACACACCATATATTATATATAGAACATTTTATTCTCGGTGCCACAAGATATTCTCTGTTTTGATCCAAGCATTCTTGTCTTGTACATGCTTCAGCATTTTAATGTGTTTATTACCACAAGCTAGCTCATAATCATAGGCAAGCTGTATTATCAAACGGCAGAAGTAGCCCGCATTATTATCATAACCTCATCTTTCATATACATCCAGCGCCTTTGTTTTTCTTGTATTGGGTACAAATTGGTACTTGGTCTGTCCCAATCGTCCCAGCATGGCTGTTGAAAAATAGATATTGACGAAAAAAAATCATTATGCAGTAATGTTGGGAAGGAAACTATAATATACTAACAATGTGGGAAGAACAGAATATCAAGGCTGAAAAGTAATGGATAGTGTGGTATGGCAAGGGAGGTATGGCAATCAGACGAGACGTGCGGAATATTTCTGATATTTAATGCTTTTCTTAGGAAGGTGACGTCAATGGCATTCACTTACAAGTACCTTTGGGGTTTCTTAGCTGTGGGTGCATTGAAAGAATTTTAAATGTAATGAATATTAGTGCATTGCTTCATGTGAGGATCAGCAGCTCATTTGTATTCATGAATGGGAGAGTGTAAATAAGCAAGCAAATACCAAAAGATTACTGTTGATGACATTTCTACTAGAAAAAAAGATAATCATCCAGAAAAATAGACGATAGTCTTCAATATCTTAGTAGACCTACTTTACATAAAAGCAGATATTTACAATTCACTATTTACATTTTTACTTTTGCACATTCAATAGCATTTCTATTCTTTCTTAAGCTAAGTTTTCCTTTTCCATAAATGGTCTGGTTAGGAAGCAAATAGGTCCTATAGAGGTAGATAATGTGGCTTCTAAGCTGTAGTGATGGGCAGTCCGGCTCTTTTTGGTGACCTGACTAACATGGCTCCTTCACCAAAAAGAGATCATAAATGGCTACCTGTTACGGTAAGTATGTGTTCACTCCAGGTGAAGACGTATTTAAGATTATGGTAACGTGGTTGAAATTTCATCCACACGCTGCTTTCATCCAAGTGGGCGGGGTTTCAATTTGCGAACACTGGACTTTTGCACCCAGTGAGAGCTATTAAGACAATTTAGTGGCTCTCACTGTGGTGCCGCCTCCCGTTGTCCACAGCAGCAACCGACACATCACTACTAAGCTGCCATTGGAGAATGATACCCAGCCCTGGTTGTGGAGTTACGATACAAGCATAGTAAATATTGGTGTACAGTGCATCCCCTGACAGATGTCTGGTCTGCCATGGTTCACTCTCTCCCACACTTCCTGATTTCTATGTTCCCCACTATTGAAAAGTGCTCTCCTCCAGGGACCACTTCCCATGCCCTTCTTTTTCACAGACTGCTCCAACGGTCCCATCTTCTAGGCATTCCTCCTTCTCCCACACACAGACTGCTCCTTATCCCACTTTAAGCCTTATCGCCGAGCACAAAGGGGACAAGAAGCAATGGAGTCCGTCAGAGGGAGTAATGTGAGTTGGAGTGTAAACCCAGCGATCCGCGAGCTTGTACGGATCACCCGGGCGGACTTAAGGCCATTTGCTGAGGCTTCCTGAAATGTGGAAGGGTTCTTCAAGGACTTTGAGCAGAAGTGTGCTGTGATGGAGGTGCCTCACTCTGTCTGGATGCGTTTGTTAGTGGGACTCTTGAAAGAAAGCCTGGCAGAGGCTTATCGCACTATTGAATCACAGCAAAATCGGGATTACAACATTGTAAAGCGGACTATCCTGGATTACTATGCCATCACCCCAGACTCACATAGGCCACAGTTCCAAGACCTCCAATGCACCACAGAAGGATCGTTTAGGATGTATGCCCATAAGATGTCCCAGGCATGTCAGAGATGGCTGGAAGCGGAAGACGCTTTCACTGTGGAAGATATTATACAGGTATTTCTTATAGAGCAATTTCTTTACAAGTGTCCCTCAGAAATACAGGAATGGGTCAGAGAGCGCATGCTGTGCACCATGGATGGAGCTGCAGCCCTGGCTGATGAGGCCCTTACTATCCGACAACAATGGAGGAGGCTTCTGGACAATAAGCCATAGCCTGCTCCTGCACCCCAGACCCCTCCGGTTATATCTGCCCCTCCAACCAGCCGCAGGCCGATGACAACCATGGCTCACAATTCTGGGCCTCAACAGTTCCGAACACAACATGGGGGAATCACAGAAAGGAGATGTTATGGGTGCGGGCAACCTGGGCACCTGCAATCCAGTTGTCCTGCAAGGACTTGGAGGGACCCCCATGCACCTCCACCTCATTCATTGCATTTTGTGCATTCCATCCCGCCTGAGGAAGAGGTACAACCACCTCCACTGGAGTGTACCGCTGACCCCTGCACCATAGATACCCCTGTTGGAGTGTATGGCCTCTGGCCCTAGTCACCAGGTTCTCCTACTGCCTTCTCAAGAATGCACATTGGAAGGAGCTGTTCATTCTCTACAGCCAAATACAAATGGGGATGAGTTCTCACCCCTTCAAGTTGACTTGCCTAATGATTCAGACACTCATGGTCGACCACTAGGGTTTTATGGGGTGCGAGCCACAGCCCCGACTTCCTCTCATCATCAAAGTAAGCACTTACAGGAGGTTGTGCTGGATAGACAGAGAGTCATTGGATTTTGTGACTCTGGAGCATTTGTTACAATAGCTGATCCCCGGGTGGTTCGTCCAGAGGCGATACATCATGGACCAGGGATTGTTATTGAATTGGCTGGAAGACAAAGGAGGAATATCCCAAAGGCGACTGTAGATCTGGACTTTGGCTTTGGGGTTAAGCAATGTGTGGTTTGGGTGATGAGTGGCCTGTTTGCAGATATTCTCCTAGGAAATGATGTGGGAGCTCTATAATGCCAATTTGTGGGTGCAGGAAGCTTGTCCTTCCAACCCTACTGCTGTACAAGGGACTATCCACAGCTGAGCAACATGGACTTAAATGAGGTGGCCAAAGGTCTGTGTAGACGTACTCACTTATTAAGAAGGAGGGAGAGGTTGTGATGGTGTGATATTTTGGGTTATATACCATTTTGTGTGGGTTCATGTTTTGGGTGTGGTGGTCTGACTATTCAATATATTGTTTGTCCTGTTGAGTCAGTGTAATACTATTGTATGTAGTGAGGATTTCGATTGCGTTAGGGCAATGACAACCAGAGACGAGTTCTTGGTGCAAAAGATGTTTTATAATATGTAACCGCAATATGTGCACAGAACAGAATATACACAATAATATGTAACCGCAATATGTAAACAGAACAAAATATACACAGCAATATGTAACCGCAATATGTACACAGAGCAGAATATACACAGTGGAACATAAACACAGTAAATACCTGCCGGGTTCAGAGCAAAGGGGAATTCCCGGGGCCGCGCACTGGACTCCCCCAGGGAGACCGCCATAAGCGAACCCCTATACAGGGGCTGTCCGGCAATCACCCCAGAAGGCCCAAATGTACAGCAGCCGGGACACAAAAGGGCAACAGATATAGTCCAAAAAATGTCCGTACGTGATGTGAGTCCTAGGGTGGATATGAACGGAAGGGACCAGGCAGAAGTGCCGACCAGAGACAGCAGACAGAGTCCGAGCACAGTTGGATGAGACAGGTGAAGTCCAGAGCTGGTGTCAGGTGTTTCAACCGGATCCAAACAGCAATCAGGAGATGAGAGCAGCAGGGCAGGAGTACACAGGAAGCAGTATACTCAGGCAACTAGACTAAGCTTAGGGGCGGGCTTTTAAACAGATGAACAGGAAGTAGGGCAACAGTACAGAAAACTCCATGTTAACAAAGGGCAAGATCCTTCAAAAGAAAACTGGAAATCCCGGAACTCTGACAGTCAGGTTATAACTCCTTGAAGCGCTTCTGTCCCTAAGTGTGGGGGAGGGGGCCTGGAACCCACCTAAACTCTCTGCTTACCTGAGTGATTAGTGAGTGCGTCTGTTGGAGAACTTGAAGAGAGAAGGAAGAAGATTGATCCTCTGAGAGGGAAAAACTGAGGCTGCGGCCAGCATGCCAGAGAGACTGTGAGAAAACCCCATTTGCCTGGAAAAGGACTGCTGGAGATTGTGACTCATCCCCGGGACAGTTATACCATTATTGGACATTTTTTTTCCTCTGTGTGGTGGATTATTTGATGGTCATTCTGTATTGCATAGAAAAAATATGCTTTGGATTGTTCATCTGTGGCGCCCCTGAATATATCAGGGTGCCACAGGGTACTGCAATCCTTACCAAGGGGTAAGGATGGTTGACCTTGGGGAGATCAACATGCAACACCGCAGAGACACCATCACGTGTTTCTCAACGCAGTGACACTAGAACAAGGCCCCCTAGGAAAATATGCAAAACAAGAATGCCGCGGAGACACCATCCTTACCAAGGGTGCAGGGCCTACCCCCCATGGTTCCAGGTTCCTAAGAAACCTGTGTCACTACCATCAGCACAAATCCCAATCGCACCTCACATCATGACCTGTCAGACACACCAGTAGGTTGGTTAAGCGGAATAAGGCCACCTACCTAGGGGTCAGGCAGACTGGTGGAATGGAAGAAGTAAGAGAGTAGTGAGAGCACTCAAAGAGTGAGGATCTGGTGTAGTAGCTTCCGGGGAGCTAGATGTAGGTTGGGTCACAGACGGTGGTCTGGGACCAGAGGAGTCAGGCACCAGTGGCAGTGATATTTGGAGGGTGCGACGGACATAGTCTAGGAGGACTGTCGGCATCAGAAACCCAAAAGAACTGACTGGTGCCAAGCATGATGGGGTTCAGGACCCTAGATCAGGAGTCGGTTCAACGTCCTGATAATTAACCTGGAGGGAGAGTCTTTTTATGAACTTCTCTAGGAGCTCAGAGATTGAAGGCGACAGCACACCACGGGAGATAGGGCTTTCCAGTAATGCGGCACATTAAAATCCCAAGTGCCAGCCATCAAGAGCACAGCTACACTAAAACATAGTGAGCGGTGCCCCAACAGCTTCAAGCCGAGGGGCCACAACAGAGAACTAACTTCTGCATGGAGGCAGGTCCGGATTACCAAGAGACACCAGTGGGAGTGGACACCTGGATGTGCTTCCCTGTAGAGACTGTGATGCACAGAGTGTTTCGTTTATCCTCATTGGGAGTGTCTGCTTTATAATCCTCATCCAGCACCACGACTACCCGCAGTGAGTACCCTGGTTCCCCTGCACCCTGCGCACTCAAACATCTCGCCAAAACCCCAGAGGCCGGTGCCTTCCCTACCTGCGGAGGGACTGATACCTTGCTGCTCCCCACCATCTGCCCCAGTACTCTTTCCAGCATGTACTCCCATTACCGCAACCCACAGGTGGCATCATGAACTTCTCTGTAAATAATCCCCTTTCAAGGATCGGAGTGAGTGCTGAGCCCCGGGTCCGGACTCCTCGAGCCACGACTATCTCGGATCTGAGCACCCCGGTTTGTGCTGGGGCGGCACACATCCAACTCTCACTCTGTTGATTGTGTGATATGGGAGAAGGACCCCGTCACAATGGTGGAAGCGGGGTATTTGGAAAGTTTGTCATGATACCACTTGTGGTATGTGGCCAGGGAGTAGCCGCCGCTGCAGGGTTCCTCGCTGGGGCAGGTGTTATGACAGCCGGGATGGTGTCGCTCCCCACAGACGGAGCGGGCCTCGGGTGCATGATGAAGGGTTTTAATGGCCGTTGGCACACTGGTCACTGCTGTGATGGGCTCAGGTCGATCCTGGATCCGTGGAAGGTCATAACCGTTCCTGTAGTCTGTGGGCCCTTTCTCACTGCGCTATTTTAGTGCAGGTCCCAGTGGCTTAAAGCACTGAGAGTCCCTTCCATACTAGGTAGAGTACTCTTCGCTATGCCAGTAGTGTGGATCCCCTTGAGTCTGACCGTGATCGAGTCCCAGGAGGCCTAGGTGCCACTTTGCTCTGGAAACTTGGGTGGTCGAAGAAGCATAGAACCTCTCCGTCCGGCAAAATTTGGTGATGCAACGTGGAATTTCCCTACCCTATGGTGCTGCACCCTGAAATGCGCTGTCCCAGGGGAACTGACACGTTATCCTCCACAGCGACCGTTAAACTCCAATGTCCCATAGGAACTACTTGGAAAGACGTCCGCTCACTGTCACTCCTGCTGGAGAAATCTCTAAAATTGCTGTGTGTCACTCCTAACTCCCCCTGGTGGCTGCTCCATCCCCAACCCAGGTCTTAAGCTAGTGGATTGGGGCCCCTGTTGTAATGGCATTTTGTAAATGCCACACTGTTGGCAACCCCTTTGGTACCCGACCCCAGTCCAGTCCTCAGTGGGGAAAGGGCAACCCCAGGGCCGGCTCCAGGTTTTTGTGGGTCCCGGGCGGAAGAGTCCCAGTGGGTCCCATAAACACGCAGACACACACACATACACAGATATGTACATATACATATTTAAAGACAAACTCACAAAATACATATAAACAGATAAATCTATACAGTCATATACACTGACATACATAGATACACATCATACATGCCTACAGACAGACACACACAGCTCTGCTGCATACAGACACACACACTGCTCTGCTGCATACATACAGAGACACACACACTGCTCTGCTGCATACATACGGACAGACACACACACTGCTGCTGCATACATACATACAGACACACACATACTGCTCTGCTGCATACATACATACAGACACAGCTCTGCTGCATATATAGACACACACACAGCTCTGCTGCATACATACAGACACACACAGCTCTGCTGCATACATACAGACACACACTGCTCTGCTGCATACATACAGACACACTCACACTGCTCCGGCGGTTTATCCTCTTTTGAAAAAGCCGGCCGCCCATTATTCAATCTCGTATTCACTGCTTTCCCCGCCGACCAGCGCCTATGATTGGTTGCAGTCAGACCCGCCCCCACGCTGAGTTACAGCTGTCTCACTGCAACCAATCACAGCTGCTGGTGGGCAGGTGTACATCATGCTGGACAATAAATAAATAATTAAAAAAAAAACGGCGTGTGGCCCCCCCCCCAATTTTGATACCAGCCAAGGTATCACACACATGGCTGAAGGCTGGTATTCACAGGATGGGGAGTCCCACATTATGGGGAGCCTGCCAGCCTAAAAATATCAGCCAGAAGCCACCCGGAATTGCCGCATCCATTAGATGCGACAGTCCTGGGACTCAACCCGGCTCATCCCGAATTGCCCTGGTGCGGTGGCAATCAAGGTAATAAGGAGTTAATGGCAGCAGCTCATAGCTGCCACTAAGTCCTAGGTTAATCATGGCAGACGTCTCCCCTAGATACCTTCCATGATTAACCTGTAAGTGAAAGTAAATAAACACATACACCCGAAAAAATCCTTTATTTGGAATAAAAGACAAAAAAACACCCTCTTTCACCACTTTATTAAAATCCCCAAATACCCCTCCAGGTCCAGCGTAATCCACACGAGGTCCCGCATCCAGCTCTGCTACATGAAGCTGACAGGAGCGGTGCGGTAGTGCCGGTGTGTGTGCGGTGTGTGCGGTGAAGATGTGGGCGGTAATGTCGGGATGTGTGCGGTGAAGATGTGGGCGGTAATGTCGGGATGTGTGCGGTGAAGATGTGGGCGGTAATGTCGGGATGTGTGCGGTGAAGATGTGGGTGGTAATGTCGGGATGTGTGCAGTGAAGATGAGGGCGGTAATGTCGGGATGTGTGCGGTGATGTCGGGATGTGTGCGGTAATGTCGGGATGTGTGCGGTGATGTCGGGAAGTGTGCAGTGATGTCGGGAAGTGTGCGGTGATGTCGGGAAGTGTGCGGTGATGTCGGGATGTGTGCGGTAATGTCGGGATGTGTGCGGTAATGTCGGGATGTGTGCGGTAATGTCGGGCTCTGTGTGCAGTAATGTCGGGATGTGTGCGGTGATGTCGGGATGTGTGCGGTGATGTCGGGATGTGTGCGGTGAAGATGTGGGCGGTAATGTCGGGATGTGTGCCGTGAAGATGTGGGCGGTAATGTCGGGATGTGTGCGGTGAAGATGTGGGTGGTAATGTCGGGATGTGTGCGGTGAAGATGTGGGTGGTAATGTCGGGATGTGTGCAGTGAAGATGAGGGCGGTAATGTCGGAATGTGTGCGGTGATGTCGGGATGTGTGCGGTAATGTCGGGAAGTGTGCGGTGATGTCGGGAAGTGTGCGGTGATGTCGGGATGTGTGCGGTGATGTCGGGATGTGTGCGGTAATGTCGGGATGTGTGCGGTGATGTCAGGAAGTGTGCGGTGATGTCGGGAAGTGTGCGGTGATGTCGGGAAGTTTGCGGTGATGTCGGGAAGTGTGCGGTGATGTCGGGATGTGTGCGGTAATGTCGGGATGTGTGCGGTAATGTCGGGATGTGTGCGGTAATGTCGGGATGTGTGCGGTAATGTCGGGATGTGTGCGGTGATGTCGGGATGTGTGCGGTGATGTCGGGATGTGTGCGGTGAAGATGTGGGCGGTAATGTCGGGATGTGTGCCGTGAAGATGTGGGTGGTAATGTCGGGATGTGTGCGGTGAAGATGTGGGTGGTGAAGATGTGGGTGGTAATGTCGGGATGTGTGCGGTGAAGATGTGGGTGGTAATGTCGGGATGTGTGCAGTGAAGATGAGGGCGGTAATGTCGGGATGTGTGCGGTGATGTCGGGATGTGTGCGGTAATGTCGGGAAGTGTGCAGTGATGTCGGGAAGTGTGCGGTGATGTCAAGATGTGTGCGGTAATGTCGGGATGTGTGCGGTAATGTCGGGATGTGCGCGGTAATGTCGGGATGTGTGCGGTAATGTCGGGATGTGTGCGGTGATGTCGGGATGTGTGCGGTGATGTCGGGATGTGTGCGGTGATGTCGGGATGTGTGCGGTGATGATGTGGGCTCTCTTTCGACTAAAGAAAACTTAACACAATGCGTTATTTCACTGGAAACCGTTTATTATCACACTTTTTGCAACGCAAGTGTGAAACTAGCTAAGGGGCGGCAGCCACAGTTTCCTGCTGAGGACTGGGGTCCCCGGGACTCGGCCTGGGGGCAGCAGAACTGAAGGAGAGTGGGCAGGGCCCGGGGGCAGCTGAAGTGAAAAGGCCGAGTGGGCCCCCCGGCTCTCCAGGGCCCCGGCATTTGCCCGGGTATGCCGGGTGCTGACGCCGGCCCTGGGCAACCCATGTGTGTATGTGGTTGTGTATGATGAAACCGGCACCGACCTCATTTGGATCCATGATCAGCACTATACCCTAAGTGGAGTGCAGTACCCTGTGGCGACCTGAGTCTCAGGGGCACCACATATATAGTATATGGGAAGAAGAAGGGGGGTGACCTAGAACTTAATCCTGAGGAACCCCAACAGTAAGGGGAAGACGAGAGGAACAGGAGCCAGCAAAAAATACAGTGAGAGGTCAGAGAGGTAGGAGGAGAACCAAGAGAGAATAGTATCCCTGAGAACGATAGTGAGGAAGAGCTGGGTCTTGAATGCTGAAGAAAGATCCAGGCGAATCAGCAGTAAGTAGGGACCACAAGATTTAAAGGTGGCTTTACACACTGCAACATCGCAAACGACATCGCTGTAACGTCACCGGTTTTGTGACGTAATAGCGACCTCCCCAGCGACATTGCAGTGTGTGAAACACATCAGCGACCTGGCCCCTGTTGTGAGGTTGCTGATCGCTACAAATCATTCAGGACCATTCTTTGGTCCTTTGTTTCCCGCTGTGCAGCAAAGTCTCAGTGTGTAAAGGGGACTTAAAACACTGGAAACGAGTGATGTGTCACAATATCTGTCAATCACTATTCTCTGTCAGTCAGTCTCTCCCTCTCGGTCTCTATTCTCTCTCTGTCGGTCCGTCACTAACTCTGTCCCTCTCTCACAGTCTGTCGGTCATTTTCCCCTCCTCTCTCATACTCACCGATCCCCGATCCCCGGCGCGGCACTGCACGGCATTCACACTGCTGCGGCGGCTTTTCCTCTTTTGAAAAAGCCGGCCGCTCAATAAACAATTTCGTATTCCCTACTTTCCCCGCCCACAGGCGCCTATGATTGGTTGCAGTGAGACACGCCCCCACGCTGAGTGACAGGTGTCTCACTGCACCCAATCACAGCAGCCGGTGGGCGGGTCTATACTGTGCAG
Organism: Anomaloglossus baeobatrachus; assembly: GCF_048569485.1. NCBI lineage: Eukaryota > Metazoa > Chordata > Amphibia > Anura > Aromobatidae > Anomaloglossus > Anomaloglossus baeobatrachus. The sequence continues at coordinate 228,632,011 of NC_134353.1, read as the reverse complement.
TGAAATAAATAATTAAATAATTTTAAAAAATGGCGTGCGGTCCCCCAATTTTAATACCAGCCAGATAAAGCCATACGGCTGAAAGCTGGTATTCTCAGGATGGGGAGCTCCACGTTATGGGGAGCCCCCCAGCCTAACAATATCAGTCAGCAGCCGCCCAGAATTGCCACATACATTATATGCGACAGTTCTGGGACTGTACCCGGCTCTTCCCGATTTGCCCTGGTGCATTGGCAAATCGGGGTAATAAGGAGTTATTGGCAGCCCATAGCTGACAATAAGTCGTAGATTAATCATGTCAGGCATCTCCCCGAGAAACCTTCCATGATTAATCTGTAAATTACAGTAAATAAACACACACACACCCGAAAAAATCCTTTATTAGAAATAAAAAACACAAACACATTCCCTCATCACCAATTTAATAAGCCCCAAAAAGCCCTCCTTGTCCGGCGTAATCCACGGACCTCCAGCATCGCTTCCAGCTCAGCTGCATGCAGGTGACAGGAGCAGCAGAAGACTCCGCCGCTCCTGTCACCTCCACGCAGCTAATGAAGACAGCCGTGCGATAGGCTGAGCTGTCACTGAGGTTACCCGCTGTCACTGGATCCAGCGGTGGATGCAGCGGTGGCCGCGGGTAACCTCAGTGACAGCTCAGCTGATCGCGCTACTCACCGCCGCTCCGGTCAGCTCCACACAGCAACTGAGGTGAGTAGCGCGATCAGCTGAGCTGTCACTGAAGTTACCCGCGGCCACCGCTGCATCCACCGCTGGATCCAGGTAACGTCAGTGACAGCTCAGCCGATCGCGCTATTGCCTTCATTAGCTGCGTGGAGGTGACAGGAGCGGCGGTGTATTCTGCTGCTCCTGTCACCTCCATGCAGCAGAGCTGGATGCGACGCTGGAGGTCCGTGGATTACGCCGGACAAGGAGGGCTTTTTGGGGCTGATTAAATTGGTGATGAGGGAATGTGTTTGTGTTTTTTATTTCTAATAAATGATTTTTTCAGTTGTGTGTGTTTATTTACTGTAATTTACAGATTAATCATGGAAGATTTCTCGGGGAGACGCCTGCCATAATTAATCTAGGACTTATTGTCAGCTATGGGCTGCCAATAACTCCTTATTACCCCGATTTGCCAACGCACCAGGGCAAATCGGGAAGAGCCGGGTACAGTCCCAGAACTGTCGCATATAATGTATGCGGCAATTCTGGGTGGCTGCTGACTGATATTGTTAGGCTGGGGGGCTCCCCATAACGTGGAGCTCCCCATCCTGAGAATACCAGCCTTCAGCCGTATGGCTTTATCTGGCTGGTATTAAAATTGGGGGGGACCGCACGCCGTTTTTTTTAATTATTTAATTATTTATTTCACTGCACAGTATAGACACGCCCACCGGCTGCTGTGATTGGGTGCAGTGAGACACCTGTCACTCAGCGTGGGGGCGTGTCTCACTGCAACCAATCATAGGCGCCTGTAGGCAGGGAAAGTAGGGAATACGAAATTGTTTAATGAGCGGCCGGCTTTTTCAAAATAGTAAAGCCGCCGCAGCAGTGTGAATGCCGTGCAGTGCCGCATCGGGGATCGGTGAGTATGAGAGAGGAGGGGAAAATGACCGACAGACTGTGAGAGAGGGACAGAGATAGTGACGGACCGACAGAGAGAGAATAGAGACTGAGAGGGAGAGACCGACTGACAGAGAATAGTGATTGACAGATATTGTGACACATCACTCGTTTCCAGTGTTTGACTAGCTAGGTCGTTCTGCAGGTCCGGATCGCTGTTGCATCGTTGGCCAGGTTTGCCTGTTTGACAGCTCACCAGAGACTCACCAGAGACTTTGTAGCGATCCCGGCCAGGTTGGGATCGCTGGTGGGATCGCTGAAAGTCTCAGTGTGTAAAGGGGCCTTAACTGTTAGTAGATCATTAGAGACTTTAGTAAAATCTTTAGGCTGTTTTGTTAGAGTGTAATGAGTGAAAACTGAATTGTAAAGGGTCAAGAAGAGAGTAATCTGAGAGATGACGGATTGGAAGGGACTGTACCAAGCACTTCAGAAGTTTAGAGGGGAAGGGGAGATTAGACAGGTTTGTAGTTGGTAGCACAGTTCTAGTTGACAGATTTTTTTTAAGTAATAGGTGTTTGCTGGCATGTTTTAAGGAGGAGAAAAAGATACTAGATGAGAAAGGAAGGTTAAATATTTTAGTTAGGTGAATGGTGACAGCCAGGGAAAGGGACTGAAGGAGATGTTATGGAAGTGAGTCACTAGTGCAAGTAGTAGGGCGAGAAGAAGCAAAGAGCCTTGTAACTTCTTTTTCTCTAACCTGTTCAATTTGATAAACAGAGCTAAATGAATTGCCGAAAGAGCAGAACCCCACTCCTACTGACTTGCTGACAACTGCCCGCTCCTATAGTATTATTTCTAGATTATATACAGCGATGTTGTTAAGGTACCTTGACAAATTCCCTTTGCATGCTAGAGAAAAGTGGGAGAGGAACTTAGGCCCTATGACAGAGGAACAATGGGATGAAGTCCTGTTTCAGAATCCAAGCCTTGCTGCCTTTGAAAACCAACGACTGTTGCAGCTAATTTTGCTGCATAGAGTGTACTGTACACTTAGGGTGACTTTGCACGTTGCAACATCGCACGTGCGATGTCAGTGGGGTCAAATCGAAAGTGACGCACATCCGGCGTCACTTTCGACATCGTAGTGTGTAAATCCTAGATGATACGATTAACGAGCGCAAAAGCGTCGTTATCGTATCATCGGTGTATTCTTCGACATTTCCATAATGCCGGTGTAGAGACAGGTACGATGTAGTTCCTCGTTCCTGCGGCAGCACACATCGCTGTGTATGAAACCGCAGGAGCGAGGAACATCAGCTTACCTGCCTCCCTGCAATGAGAAGGAAGGAGGTGGGCGGGATCTTTACATCCTGCTCATCTCCGCCCCTCCGCCGCTATTGGCCGCCTGCCGTGTGATGTTGCTATGACGCCGCACGACCTGCCCCCTTAGGAAGGAGGCGGGTCGCCGGCCAGAGCGACGTCGCAGGACAGGTGAGTTTGTGTGAAGCTGGCGTAGCGATAATGTTCGCTACGGCAGCAATCACAAGATGTCGTACCTGCGACGGGGGCGGGGACTATCGCGTGCGACATCGCAGCATCGGCTTGCGATGTCGCAACGTGCAAAGTCCGCCTTAGTCTATTACATAAGATGGGGATCCAGATAGATGATCTTTGTACTAGGTGTGGGCGGGAGAATGCTAATCTGTTGCACATTATGTGGTCCTGTGGGAATATCGAGGACTAGAAGGCAGTATTAGAGCTGACCACTCAGGTTTTTAATATACGTCTACAGCCAAGACTTGTCACATGCGTTCTGGGTCTCCTGGAGGGGGGTGGACTTGAGCTTGCTGGTGATTGTTAGTATTACGCGACTCTTATATCGGGCCAGGAAACTGTTGGCCAACCATTGGCTGGATTCAGTTGGAGAGGGGGGGGGTATACCTCAAAAGAAATACACCAAAGGAGTTTCATAAGATCTGGGGGGCATGGTTGGGTGCTTCGGGCCTTCCATCCTTGGCACTGCTGCAAGACAGTATGGCAGACCAGGTCCTTATTCTGATAACTGGATAATAATTTACTAGAATGGGGTGAACTGTGTGTAGCTGGGATTTATATGGTTGCTTTAAAAGATGTTTGTTAACTCATATTATGGGCAGTGTATTGAAATGGAATACTTACTGTGTGACCTATACTGATGTGGGGTATAGAAGGCAGGTGCACTGATTATTGTACAACTTAGGTGTTGTTTTTGTGACTGAATACAGTCTCTTTCTTTTCTCTGTACTGTTTTTGTAGGGAAATAGACTGTTATCTGTGTTGTGTAATTTTGTTGATAAATATAAATGAAGTGCCGGAGGGAAAAGAATGCAAGTTATTAGGGGATTGGGAGAAAATTTCCTGTTGGATATAGTCAATTTTTTGTTTCAAATAATTGGCCAGATCGTGAGTGCTGAGGTTGGTGGTTAGGGCCAGCAGTCTTGGACTGAGGAGGAAAATGAAGTGTCAAATAGTTTTTTAGGATTTTTGGATAGTGAGGGAGAAGAGGGTGCTGAAGTATGCTTGTTTGGAGAGGTGACGGGCAGTGTTTTTTGTTTTAAGCATAAACTTATAAAAGATAAAATCTCTGGTCAGATTGGATTTTCTAAAAGACGTTCAGCACACTTAGACAGCCACATGAGAAAATGTGTTTGCAGCGTGTGCCAGGGTTGCCGCCATCGGGGCCAAATTCTTCCATGTGTAGGAGTTGCAGCATCAACCAGTGCACTTTACATGTTTTCATAATGTTTCAGAGTAAAGTCAGGACTTGAGAGAGAGAAGATGGAGGACAATGATGACTGACAATTCATCATATGTTTCTGGGTATTAAAGGCATCTATATTCCTATAAGTGTGGTAAGTGGTAGGTCGTAGTGTCATGAGCATTGTGACAGTATTTGACAGAGGATGAAAGAAGTTTGTGGTCAGAGAGGGAGAGATGGGAGTTTGTAAAATCATGCATTGAGCAGAGCCAGGAGAAAGTCAGATCCAGCGTATTCCCGTCTTCTTGTGTAGCAGGGAAGTGTGAAAGACCAAGAGAGGAATTTAGAGATAAAAGTTGAGTGGCAGATTGGGAGAGCGGTACATCAAAGGGATGTTAATGTCTTCCATGATTTGAGCCACATGATAGAGATTGTGGAAGCTAGGTGGCAAAGTGATTGAGGAACTGATGGTAGGTGCCTGAAGGACGAGTCACAAGTGCAACTCGTAAGAAGAAAGGCCACAAAAGTCTAAAGGGTGGACCTAAAAAGAAAGTACGCTAAGTAAGAGTACTGAGGAAATAACCTGAAAAGCCCATTTTGTTGAATGGAGCAAACCAAAACCTCAATCTGATTTGTTGTCATAACTAGCAGTATGTGAATAATGAAGGCCACCATATGAGTGAGCAACAGTGGAGATGGTGCCAGACTGCTGAATCCAAGTTTTAGTAGGAGACAGAAGGTTATGTGAATTTGAAAGAAAAAATTCATTGATGTAGGAAAGTTAGTTACATACTGACTGTGAGATACAGATGGCAACATTAAAGGGGACAGATGGCATGCAAAGAATATTAATGAGATTATCAGGGTTTTCTGAGTGTAGCAGGGAAGGAGTTAAGCTTACTAGTACAGGAAGGGCCTGGGTTAGAGGAGATATCTCCTATAACAAGGAGAATAGAGAAAATGAGCATGTAATTAAGAGATTTGTGAGAGCGTTTCTTGTGTTGTATGGTGGAAGAGAATGAATCTGTGCAGTTTAAAATTGTATTTTGAACTTTTGACTTTGAGGCTCCATATCTCATCATCCACAACAAATTTGAGTGTGGGACTACCATCATTTAATAGACAATCATCTTGGCTATTTCATATATAAATTTGACTTGCAGCTATTTGGCAAATGATTAGTTATGCAGATTCTTTTCATGCCGCTGAATTGTTACTTAGTAACAAAAAATATTCAGTTGCACTCTGTAGGGCTAAGAAATGTAAACAATGAATATAGCAATATAAATATGCATTATTGCAATGAAAAACATGTAAAAATTGAGATACTTAGCACACAAATATGGACAGTTTTATATGAGCCCAACAGCCAACACCAAGGCGACCTCTTATTCTCACTATCAAACTTATGCCTCTCTTTGGGTTAAAAAAACCTACAATATATTGGTGGATAGAAACCTGCTAATAAAGAATTATAATCGCCTGAGGCTGGAGAGTGGAGTGCTCAATCAGAAGACATAACCCTGTAATCTAAGAAAAAGATTGATGGCACTTCCTAACTTTCTAATGTGAACATCATGCGCTGAGCAAAGCCAGGAGAAAATCAGTGCAAGTGTATACCCGTCTTTTTGTGTAGGAGAGAAGTATGTAGGAGGGATAGATAATCATCCTGGCTATCTCATACATACATTTGACCAGCAACTATTTAGTATGTAATGCAGATTCTTGTCATACAATAAATTGTTAATGTTTTGCTGCCAATACTCTAAATTTAAATTTTTATTATTTTGTTAGAACTTTTTTTAAATCTGCCTTTGGTTTTCACTAAAAGAGGCCATCCATCCCATGTAATGATCTGGTTGCCCTCTTTTGAACTGACTGTAACTTCTGAATATGCTTTTTAAAATGTGGGTCCAAAACTGGATCCTATATTCTAGATGTCACCTTACAAGTGATTTATTGAGGGGTAACAATACATTTTAATTAAAGGATTTTATCTTTATTTTTATACACCCTAAAATCTTGTTTGCTTTTGCAGCTGCTGCCTGACATTGAGTATTGTTGTTCAGCTTACTTGTAACCAAATTGTCTAAATCCTTTTCCTACTCTGTAATCCCTAATATATTTTCGAAAAATCGATATGCAGCAATACGATTACTCCCACCTAGATACATCACTCTAGATTTATCAATCATTCAACTTCATCTGCCATATGTTTGCCTATGGTGGCATTTTATCCAGATCATTTTGTAATATTGAACTGTCAAGCTCAGTTTTTCTATCTTACATAGGTTTGTGTCAGCAGCAAAGACTGACATTGTACTCTTAATCCCATTCACAAGGTCATAAAGAGTTTATAAAGAATTGGTCATAGCACAGATCCCTGCGGCACCCCACTGCTGACCATAGCTCAATTAGAGAATATACCATTTATAATGACTTTTGGTTTCCTCTCCCTTAACCAGTTTTTCTCCCATGTGCCTATAATTTTCCCTGGTCCCAGCTCCTGAAGCTTCAGCATGAGGCTATTATGTGGCATCAAATGTTTCTGTAAAGTCCAGTTGTATCACATCAGCTGCATGGTCAACATCCAGATTCGCACTTATCTCTAGTAGACACCCAGCATGTTCGTTAAACACGACTTATCTTTCATGAATCCATGCTGGTTGTCGGTCATTATCCTATGTAATATATTTTTGCAGGTCATCACCTTTAATGCCCTCAAAAACCTTGCACACCACTGATGTTCTCTTACCTTTCTTAAATATCTGTACTGTGTCAACCATTCTGTAATCTTGAAAAATCGACCCTGTTACAAGAGAGTCTAAGATGAGATACAGTGGTCTGTCAAATATTGAGCTCAATTCCCTTAATATCAGTGGATGAATGCCATCTGGCCTGGGGCTTTACCTTACTCAGATGCAGGCGTACTTCTACTTGTGCTAATTTAGTTTGCTAACTGATTCGTGGCACAGGCAGCTGATTGGGGAACATGGTTAAAAGTGTATGTCAACGATTGTGGGCATCCTAATAAAGAAATTGGTTAGACTTTGAAGCACTTTGAGAATAAACTGCACATTTTTCTTTACTATCACATTTCCTTATTTGTATTTTCACTAGCAGCACAGGATATCTTCTTTCCCATGTTAGACTGATTGTCTTTAATTCTGCACTCCTCTGACCCCTCGTACTTTAATGCAGCCATTGCATCACTCAGCAAACCTCACTTGATGTCTCTGGAAACACTATTTTTTTCCCGACTCTTTCCAGAAATTTTAATAATCACAACACAAAAAAAAAACCAAACAGATAACCACTCAAGTGCAGCAATTGCACAGTTTTCACAGACTATACAGTTATCTGACATCTCAAACTTTAATGCAGCAATTGCTTCACTCAGCAAGCCTTCTTTGCCAATATTCATACACTGCATTCAAACAGTTTATGTATGAGAATCCCCCATCTGAGCAAATTGGTGGAGAATGAATGCTCAAACTAGAATAGCCCCATTAACAGACTGCATACACAGCAATACACAGATATTGCAGTGCAGCAGTTAAAAGCAGCTTCTAAAGGAGCTTGAAGTGGGCATTGCTACAGCATTTCACCGTAGTGTTTGTGATGGAAGGAAGTAAAATAAGATAATAGAAATAAATATATTATAAAAATTCATAACTTTACAATGCATAGACAGCAATGAAGCTTAATTACTCTTTAAAAATGTTTCTAAATGTTTATAGGGGAAACATCCATATTTGAATATTCAGTATGTTTTCTTTGTTTTCTACATGTCATAAAGTTACTGTACCGTGTTAAATGACATGTATGGTGTAATTGCATATCTTATGTACCCTGATACAGCCTAAGAATTTCCTAATTAGTATTGTTTTTAATTATATAAATGTCTGCCATACCGTACATGTGTCAACAGATATAAACACATATGTATCTTTCTATATTAATACATAGTAATTTTCTTTTATGCGTTTGCATATTGTATGTTCATTTCAGAATAAAATATGCTTAAATGTAAATTTGGGTGCTTTTACTATTACAAATTATGAAAATCAAAAAAAGGTCTGCGGAGCCTCTGTTAGGAGTCTCAACACAGAAAATAGCCAGATATCCCTCCGAGAAGGACCTAGCCAAGGAGTAGCTCTTTTTAGGAGACCACCATAACCACCATATTGAGTGGCCCTTTTAGTCAATATCCAAATGTTAATGAGCATAAATACTCACCTTATCGTTGCTCGTTGACACGTCGTTCATTTTCAAAATATCGGTCACATTCCTGGATGCAGGTTGTTCGTCGTTCCTGAGACAGCACAAATTGCTCCGTGTGACACCTCGGGATCGACGAACACAGCTTACCTGCATCCCGCCGGCAATGAGGAAGGAAGGAGGTGGGCGGGATGTTAAGTCCCGCTCATCTCCGCCCCTCCGCTTCTATTGGGCAGCTGCTGTGTGACGTCGCTGTAACGCCGAATGTCCCTCCGCCTTCAGGAAGAGGATGTTCGCCGCCCTCAGTGAGGTTGTTTGGGAGGTAAGTACGTGTGACAGGGGTGACCGACTTTGTGCGACATGGGCAACAAATTGCCCGTGATGCACAAATGATGGGGGCGGGTGCGATCGCTTTTGCGATCGCACGATATATTGTCCCGTGTAACGCCGCCCTTAGGCAGCATTGATTACCAAGGAGAGAAAGTCAAATCAATCAAGACATATTGTTAATAATATAGTGTAATTTAATAAAACAAGGTATGAAACAAGTTTTTTGTGTCTTGCATGTGAATATAGTGTTCTGTCAGCATCATAAACCCAAAGAAGTATTTCCTTTATAATGTTATTCAAAAGTTGGCAAAAAAAAAGGCTAAAATTAGGTTTTTAGTCTGGTGAAATTGCATCCTATTTAGAAAGTCCACCAATCCACATGTGCCTCGCTCTCATCATCCAACATAGCAGGACTCATAGGGTTGGAGCAGTCTCTCGAAACATCCCAAAAAAGTAAAGTAATAGTTATTAGATTTTTCTATCCTTAACTGATTTATTTTCTACCACATTTACACAACGGTCCTACTCTCCACTGAGCCTTTCTGAAGCCTTGAGAAACGCTGAGCCAAAACAAGACTTCTTGAGATCATGGTGCAGTTACTTGCGTTGTTTTTGGCTGTTTGTACATCCTATATACAGTATAGAAAATTAAAGTGGAAATTAAATATGAAAAAAATGTTTAATACTAATAAACTGAAAAAAAGTCTATTTTTGTATAGTTTTATGTCTTGGTTTGCCTTTCCTATTATGACGATATGACTTGTGGACTAGAATACTGCATTTTATTTTATAAAGAAAATGGAAATAATTTACTCCATCAGACACATTTAGGATATAATTACAGGGCAGTATGGTTCCTTGATGGTTAGCACAGTTGTTTTGCAGCACTGTGGTTTAGAACCCACTAAGAACAAAATCAGCAAAGAGTGTCTATGTTCTCCCCGTATTTGCATGGGTCTTCTATGAGTATTCCAGATTCCTTCCACACTCCAAAGACACACTGATACACAGCTTAGATTGTGAGCCCAACACAAAGTTGGGGCACTGATGAAGATGTCTGAAAAAGTCCTGAGTTAATGCAAATATAAAGAAATATGACCTACATGTCTGATAGATGCAGACTCCACCTATACCTATCTCAGGATCGGGGCCCCAGTTTGGTGTAAAATTGCTCAAATGTGACAAATCTTGTGTAGCTCAATGTTTTGGGAGTTTTGTAATTTTTCTGTCAGTATCTGCCAACTCCAAAAGCTTTTTTAAGAATGGGTAAATCTCAGGCAGGACTGGGCCTTGCCAAGTGCACCTGAAAGCTTTATCACCATTTCTGCCACAAGAGTGGTGTAAAGTACAACAGACGTGTACGTCAGTTCCTGACTGGTATACATGTCTGGCACTACGCAAATTGCCTCTTCAGAGAGGAAAAGGACATGAATTCCAATGCCACCTATTGGAAGTGCCACCTATTCACTGCATCCTAAGCGCTGTGAACCCTGATCATGGGCACGAAGCCTTCGACCTCTCAACTGGAATGTTGGACCACTCCTCTTCAACTGCTCCAGGTCTCTTATATTCGAACGACATCTTCTTCCAAGAGCAATTTTAAGATATCTCCACTGGTGTTCAATGGGATTTAGATCTGAACTCATTGCTGCCACTTTAGAACTCTCCAGTACTTTGTTTCTGTCCATTTCCAATATATAATCTTTTGGACTACAATATATATATGTTTTCTATGAATATATTGATGGTACCTTAAGGACCTGTCTGAATTTTGATGACTAGCTGATAATTGACATGTGACTAATAGGATATGAGGTAAAACACTGAAGACACATGGTTGGGATATACAATGAATAAGGACAGCTAGTCCAAAACGCGTTTGTATGAAAAAGGATATTCATGGACATTGTATTTTTATCCTTTATCAAATGGATTGGAAGTTTTTAATGATATTATAATAAAATTTCTACCTTTATGGATCCTGGATGCCGGATTATTCTCTTGATCAATGAATTCTGACACTCGGTGCACCATGGCTGGTCCAAACATTTAAGTGCACCTTCCCATCTGCTTGTTTTCCATCTATCTCCACCTTCTCTGGTTCAATGAAGCAAGAACTATAAATCAAATGAGAGGAGGTGGAGGTAGAGAGAAAACAAGCAGGTGAGAATGTGCACTTAAATGTTTGCCCCCACCATGATGCCCAGAGCACCTGTACTTGTCGTGTGCTGACAAAGTCCCTTTAAGAGGCACATCCTATTCCAGTGCTCCTTCATTAAGTGTGGTATAAAAAAATGCCTATGAATTGGCACCTGTGTGCCTACATATACTTTACCCTCACAACAGAGAATAAAACCGCAGAGAATGAAACAATATAGCCTCAATTATGAAGATCATGGCTTGAATGACTTTGTATTGACCTTGTTTCCTTTCTGTAACTATGATTGGCAATGTTTAACTCCTATGGTGCACAAGTATGGCTTATCTTTAATGTAAATGTAACTCCCTTTGCAACTACTTCTCATCATTGGCTTTAATTTTAATTACCTTCCATGATTAATACATGCTGTTATTGGGTAACTTTAAATGAATTGTCTCTGGCCATCAATAAACAGAAACAGCAAATTAGATAGTGAATGTACATGGGACTGGACATCCTCTAGGCTAGATAATATCAATATAGGAAGTTGTATCAATAGCTCACAAAGCGTGGACATATTGGGGAACTTTCCTATCTAAAGGTCATACAACACAAATCTTGTGACCAAGATAAGTGTTTATTACCTATTTGTATTTCTAGCTCTTTTTGTACTGTATATAGCCTGTTATACTACAAAAATGCTATACCGTGCTAGAAATGGAGCAAAGAAAGAATATGGGATTGTCATTGCTAATTAAAGGGGTGGTCATTGTCCACTCTAGGATAACTCAATCTAAATGACTCCAATGTGCTTAACAAAATAAGGAAAAATATACCTTCCTCCTTGACTGCTGCTGCTCCTCCGCTCCAAGCAATCTTGTGACATTATATTAGTCTCATGGTCACTATTGTTGCTGCATGGCTGCATCGCTCTTGTAGTCTTCAGTGTAATTAATATTGAACTCAATTTGATAACATAGTCATAAAAAAGCCATATTATTGCTTCAGCTCGAAGAGCGATTTTCATAACTTCTGTAGAAATGAATTGAGAAAGTTGTGCATGCAAGACGCCTCTCTATTATCACAGCTGATGCCAGTGCTTTGTTCTCTAGATAGAAACAGTGAATAAAAACCACACTAAAGGTCCAGTCACACTAAGCAACTTACCAGCGATCCCAACAACGATAGGGATCGCTGGTAAGTTGCTAGGAGGTTGCTGTGAGATGTCACACTGCGACGCTCCAGCGATCCCACCAGCAACCTGACCTGGCAGGGATCGCTGGAGCGTGGCTACACAAGTTGCTGGTGAGCTCACCAGCAACCAGTGACAAGCCCCCAGCGCAGCGTGGAAGATGCTGCGCTTGGTAACTAAGGTAAATATCGGGTAACCAACCCGATATTTACCTTGGTTACCACCGCACGGAGCTACACGTGCAGAGAGCAGGGAGCAGCGCACACTGAGCGCTGGCTCCCTGCTCTCCTAGTTACAGCACACATCGGGTTAATTACCCGATGTGTGCTGCAGCTAAATGTGCACACAGCAGGGAGCAGCGCACAATGCTTAGCGCTGGCTCCTTGCTCTCCTAGTTACAGCACACATCGGGTTAATTAACCCGATGTGTGCTGCAGCTAAATGTGCACAGAGCAGGGAGCAGCGCACAATGCTTAGTGCTGGCTCCTTGCTCTCCTAGTTACAGCACACATCGGGTTAATTAACCCGATGTGTGCTGCAGCTAAATGTGCACAGAGCAGGGAGCAGCGCACAATGCTTAGCGCTGGCTCCTTGCTCTCCTAGTTACAGCACACATCGGGTTAATTAACCCGATGTGTGCTGCAGCTACATGTGCACAGAGCAGGAGCCGGCACTGACAGCGAGAGCGGGGGAGGCTGGTAACAAAGGTAAATATCGGGTAACCAAGGACAGGGCTTCTTGGTTACCCGATGTTTACATTGGTTAACAGCCTCCGCAGAAGCCGGCTCCTGCTGCCTGCACATTTAGTTGTTGCTGTCTCGCTGTCACACACAGCGATCTGTGCTTCACAGCGGGACAGCAACAACTAAAAAATGGCCCAGGACATTCAGCAACAACCAACGACCTCACAGCAGGGGCCAGGTTGTTGCTGGATGTCACACTAAGCAACATCGCTAGCAACGTCACAAAAGTTGTTCGTTAGCAGCGATGTTGCTAGCGATGTTGCTTAGTGTGACGGGGCCTTAAGGGTACCTTCACACTTCAGCGATGCAGCAGCGATCCGACCAGCGATCTGACCTGGTCAGGATCGCTGCTGCATCGCTACATGGTCGCTGGTGAGCTGTCAAACAGGCAGATCTCACCAGCGACCAGTGACCAGCCCCCAGCCAGCAGCGACGTGCAAGCGACGCTGCGCTTGCACGGAGCCGGCGTCTGGAAGCTGCGGACACTGGTAACTAAGGTAAACATCGGGTATGGTTACCCGATGTTTACATTAGTTACCAGCGCACACCGCTTAGCTTTGCTCTCCTAGCTACAGTACACATTGGGTTAATTAACCCGATGTGTAATGCAGCTACATGTGCAGAGAGCAGGGAGCCGCGCACACTGCTTAGCGCTGGCTCCTTGCTCTCCTAGCTACAGTACACATCGGGTTAATTAACCCGATGTGTAATGCAGCTACATGTGCAGAGAGCCGGAGCCGGCAGCACAGGCAGCGTGAGAGTTGCGGAGGCTGGTAACTAAGGTAAATATCGGGTAAACACCTTGGTTACCCGATGTTTATCTTGGTTACAGCTTACCGCAGCTGCCAGATGCCGGCTCCTGCTCCCTGCTCGCTTCATTTCGTCGCTCTCTCGCTGTCACACACAGCGATCTGTGTGTCACAGCGGGAGAGCGCCTTTGAAGAAAACGAACCAGGGCTGTGTGTAACGAGCAGCGATCTCGCAGCAGGGGCCAGATCGCTGCTCAGTGTCACACACAGCGAGATCGCTAATGAGGTCACTGCTGCGTCACAAAAAACGTGACTCAGCAGCGATCTCGGCAGCGAGCTCGCTGTGTGTGAAGCACCCCTAAGACTTTTAGGGCATATCCTATCAATGTGTTGTAAATGTCCCAGATGTGAAAACCCTTTTAATTTAGGCCCTTTCACAAACCAGTGAAAAACACACATATTTTTCACTGACGTGATAAAGGTGCCTATGTCCCTCTGTGTGCCATGATTTTGGCACACCTGTGATCTCTGTGTGCTATCCATAACAATACATGGAGATCAGGCACTTATAATCACGTGTCCATGCTCCACATGTCCACATTCTGGACAAAGGAACATAAGGATTTCTGGTTATGGGCTTTTAACCTTGAGGTTCTTGATATTTTTCAACATTTTTGGTTCTCAAGTCCTCAGACACTTCTCTTCTACACTAAGGCTATGTGCGCACTTACCGGATTTTGCCGCGGATTTTTTGCGGTTTTGCTGCATGTTTCGCTGCAGAAAATGTTCATAACATCTCTGCAGTGAATCACCAGCAAAACCTATGGGCAAAAAAACACAGACACATAGAACACACATAGAAAGAAAACGGAAATATAGAAAAAAAAGAACGTGGGCTCCGCTGTATATTTACCTTCCAGCCGAGGTAAGCACACAGCGGCGGCCCGGTATTCTCAGGCTGGGGAGGGAGAGGGGCAGGGTTAATGTCCCCCGCCTCACTCCCACCTCCCACAGCCGAGAATATCAGCCGCAGCTGCCCCGGGACTGTCACATGCATTATGCGGCAGCACCGGAGTGTCCTCGGCTCTTCCTGCCGCCGTGTAGCAGTGGCAGCAGGGTAATACAAGGGGTTAAGGGTGGTGGATCACCGCCATTAACTCCAGGCTTGATCATGGCAGTGTCTATGAGACAGCTGACATGATCAACCCGTAAGTAAAGTGAATAAAACACAGACACAGAAAAATCCTTTATTTTAAATAAAACAAACAAGCCTCATTCACCATTTTATTAACCCCTCCCGCACCAAAGCTCCGAAGTAATCCACAGCTCCGACGCCCTGCGCTGCTTACATCCAGCCGCGACTGTCACAGACACAGCGCTGAATGAATGCAGCAGACAGCAGAGATAATTACCGGTCATTTCCCATGGCCGGTAATGTGAACTCACTGCCGACCGTGGGAAATGCAGCGATCTGTCCTCTATCCATCTATCTATTCTTCTGTCTATCTATCTACTATCTCAGAATTAAATGACTTTTTTTATTTTTTTTTTCAATGTGCTTTATTGCATTGAATGCAATAAAGCACATCCCAACCCGCACGCGGCAAAACCACGGCAATGCCGCGAACAATACCGCGGTGAAACCGCAGCAAACCGCGGCAAACCGCATGCGGTTTTCGGGTGCGGTTTGCCGCGTTTTTTTACCGCGGGTGCGGTAATCTATGAGAGCATGCGGAATTTTATCAAGAAAATTCCATTTCCCAGTGCGCACATAGCCTTACTGTTATTGATGCTAAGTTTGGCACATACAGACACAATGCAAAGATTGACTCAACTTCTCCCCTTTTTTATCTGATTTCAGGTGTGATTGTCATGTTGCCCACACCTGTTACTTACCACAGTTGAGTTTGAACGAGCACTACATGATTGAAATAAAGTTGTTTTTCCCACAATTTTGGAAAGGTGCCAACAATTTTGAGGTTTTATGTGAAATTAGGTCCAATTTGCCTTTTTTACCTCAGTTTTATTGTGTTGTTCCAATACACACAAGAGTAATAAATGTGTATAATAAATCTTGTGTAATTGCAATAATTTTCTGGAAGAAATATTTCATTTTCTGGAACAATTTTAAGGGTACCAACACTTTCGGAAATGACGGAAACGGAAGGATCCAATCTAACTGTTTAAACACAGCTTTTGGTCTTTGTTTTTCACCTAGCATATTATATATTTCCTCAAAGAATTAACATTGATGCCAAAAATCTACCCCGAAATTTTCCACAGCATTTTAACACAGATGCAAACATTTCATTCGGAACCATTGTATGTAGATTGTCCAGAGATATGACACATATTTCTGCATGAGGAACTCATGAAATCCATGTCCAACTTGATATGATTTAAATGGCTTTCAGATTGTTAGCTCTGCTGTTATTGATTTGTGACGCCCTGGCAAAACCAGGTAGTCACACAGATAGGCCCCCGCATAACACCTTCCCACACAGAGTTACATTCAGCCGACCTGAAATTCTAGCCACCCCCTTTTGGGTAGTACAGACACACCAGTGGGCCAGACCAGGCGGATGATAAATGCCCACCTAGGGGTCTGGAGAACCCGGGGGCGGGAAAGCAGTCAGTTGAGTTTTGTTGGAGGAGTTTGGAGGTGCTAGTTGACAGGCGTCGGGGTTGGAGCCCTGGCGTACTGGCTAGGTGGCAGACAGTGGCCATTGTCAGCAGGAGACGGGAAGACAGCTGCTGGAGATCCGAGGTGGACCGGGGCAGGGTTGTAGCCCACCGGTACCGACACCGTAGAACCGACCCGGAAACCATGCACACAGAATTCCTACAGGGTACTTGGACCCTGAAGCCAGGACCGAAACCAACGGTCTAGCTAATTAACCAATTGAGGGCACTATTATACGTCCTGTCCCAACCTAAGTCCTGAAAAGAGACAACCACCCACCAAGAGGGATAGGGCATCCGCCAGGGCCCGGTAGATCCCAAGGGTCAACGTCAGCGGGCAAGGCTCCCAAATAAAGGACCGGGAGCGGACCCCCATGTTTCACACTTCGAGGTCCAACACACAACAAAAAGCGTGCAGAGGAGAGAAACATTTACTAATAGCCCGGTTGTGGGATCAGATACACCCATCTGCGTCCGGCCACCAACACCTTGGTTTACCAAAAGGACTTTGTGTTTATTGACTCCACACATCAGTGCAACTTCATCCAGCACCAGGACAACCGAACTGTAAGTTTACTGGCCCCTGCAACCCTGCACAACCCTGGGCCCCGGGGCATCCATCCCTACCCACGGGGGAGTTAATATCCAGCTGCCATCCTATCACCCCCGGGTACTGCATAACAGCAGCAGTGGTGCTACATCATACCACGCACCGTGACTGACGTCACTGACTAATTACAGCAAACGTACGTCCCCTTTTATTCGAAGTGTCTGCGCGAACCCCGGGTTCGGTAGAGTCCCTCGAGCCATACCGCAGATCCGCATCTGAGCAGCACGGCTGCTATGATCGCTGCTTAGCTATCAAACACAGCAGACGCAGCAGCGATCATAACAACACGCATCGCTGTGGAAGCCATGCTGCACTTGGTAACTAAGGTAAATATCGGGTAACCATTACCCGATATTTACCTTGGTTACCAGCACACACGCTTAGCGCTGGCTCCCTGCTCTCCTAGCCAGGGTACACCTCGGGTTAATTACCTGATGTGTACTCCGGCTCCGGCTACGTGTGCAGGGAGCCAGCGCTAAGCAGTGTGCTCTCACGCTGCCAGTGCCGGCTCCCTGCTCACGTAGCTGGAGTACACATCGGGTTAATTACCCGATGTGTACTTCAGCTACGTATGCAGGGAGCAAGGATCCGGCACTGGCAGCGTGAGAGCGCAGTGCTAGTAACTAATGTAAATATCGGGTAACCAAGGAAAGGGCTTCCCTTGGTTACCCAATGTTTACCGTGGTTACAGCTTACCGCAGGCTGCCAGACGCCGGCTCCTGCTCTCTTCAGTTCGTCACTCTCTCGCTGTCACACACAGCGATGTGTGCTTCACAGCGGGAGAGCAACAAGCAAAAATGAAGCAGGACATTCAGCAACGAGCGGCGACCTCACAGCAGGGGCCAGCTCGTTGCTGGATGTCACATACAGCGACAGCGACGGGACGTCGCTGCTACGTCACAGAAAATGGTGACGTAGCAGCGACGTCGTTGTCGCAGTTGCTGTGTGTGACACCACCTTAAGAATCAAAAGGCACTTTCTATGCTATAATATGATGCCTCTGTAAGATAGTATACTTTTTCTATATGTGCATATTTTTTGTTGGTTTATTTTTGGTTTAGTCCACCATCTTTGAGAATACATTTCAATATGTTTCTTTAAATTGCCATAGAAAGGTATATGTGCACTGTGGGCTCATTGAGCACAATAAGACTGTATTATTCTATTAGGCTGTCCATCAGTGTAAGGAAAGCTTTTATGTGTGTTGCTATTATTATTATTATTATTATTATTATTATGATGATGATGATGATGATGTAAAATATAATAATAAACAAACCTAATACCACCCTGCATAATGTTGTACATCCCCAGTCTACACTGGAATGTAAAGCTGAATGGTTTGTAACAACAACTAATAATATCTTTTTTCTCCTGGTATCCTCCATGATGAATCAATGCACTTTTCTGTCAGTATTGTGATTTTCTTGGAGGCCATCCCAATGAAACAACACAAAGCATCTCGTTACTTTACTCTGTCAGATCAATTTATAACACACTGACCAGGAATCCCAAGACAAAGCTCCAACAACAAATATTGGGATTAAGTGTCAACATCTGTAAAAAGCAGCCTATGGGGCCTCATAGCATCCAATCTTATCATTTGTTTGAAATGTCATGTAAATCTTGGAAATATCTCCAGAGTGGGTTTTATAAAGCAGCATTTATTTTCCTTCTGCATTTTCTCCGTGTTACATATAGGGATACTACTAAAGGTAAATAATGTGTTTTCCAGACTGAAAGCGAGTAGGTAGCAAAATTACATGTGACTTAAATTCCCGCGAGGCAGAAGAGATGATTTGCCTGACCCTGCTGAGGGCAGTTGTTCAATCACAGTTAAGATAAAAAATTCTCATAATACCCAACAGACGTGTCATTAAAGATTGTATCATGGCAGAACCAAAAGAGACTAAAAAGCTGAAATCATTAAATATGCAGATTACTTTTACACACAAGAGAATCGCCCACATATCCTCCAGAAATCCTGTCACAACATGTATAATGATTAAAATATGAAAGGGCTACCATCCCAGTAAAATCATTTACAAACTTAAAAAATATACATAGAACTGAAAAATAGCCATATAGTGATGATTCTGCTTTAAGAAAATAATTTGTAGAACAAAATACCTTTAAAATGGGTGTGATGACTCAGCATCAATCTGGACACTTGTGCGGGGTGAACTATTCATAATTGTGCTAGACATATTGTTCCTTTGTTCTCTATATCAAGAGACATTGGCCATTGTTTCATGTCAAACTGTTCAGTTCCTGTTTCTGTATGTTAATTTCTGGACTGTCTGCTGATTAAGGATCGCATCAGCACCCAGTGGTGTACTAGTCTGCCTTTGGAGGACAAATATGCAGTCTAATTGAATCAGCGAACATTGAGAGAATAGCCATGATTGCCTCCCCTCCATTCCTGTAAAACACAATACCCTAAAATGGTAACTGATAGATATAAAAAAGTCTGTGCTCCTGTCACCGGTGTGATACTACAGAACTTCAACCTAGGGTCCATTGTTGCAGCTGGAAGATTATAGAACTGCACCACTGCCCAACACTGAGTCCACATATTAGCTTGGAGAACCCAGGTTGTGAACAATCCAGTCAACTCGCTACATACCTCACTGTGATCGGTCAGCACAGTGAGTGCCTGCTAAAAGCAGGGTGCTGTTGGCTGGAATACATGGCCCTGGATGCCTTGAAGTCACGCAGATTCTAATCCTTCATGGGGCAGCAGTAGAGTGAGTCACTTGTACGATCTTCTGTTCTTGTTGGGAATGTACTATATGCTATTGACTGTTAGTGACCTAATAAAATCTTATCAGAGTGTGGTGCCTTCACCCTGTGTAGTCTGTGTAGTGTTGTGACAATGGGGATGAAATACAGGGATTCAGTGAGATGAGATCTGGTCCGGACAGGAGTACCCATTGACCCTCGTGTTTCCATAATGGTTTCCCCAACTAAGCAGCTGATGTCAAATCCAGTCCTTAAGGTGACCATCAATGACTGTGGCCATCTCTGGAGTTTCGTGGCCATCAAGATTTTTATCAAGCACAGCACTACATTCACCCGAGTTCTGTGATTGTGTGACGCCCTGGCCTATCAGGTCGTCACATGGTACTGTGCAACCTGCCCTTCTGCACAGTATCCGCATCCACCTTGGTTACGGATCCTTGGCCTTTGGTGTTGCTAAGAGCAGAACCAGTCAAAACCCTAGGAACCGTCTGCATCACACCCACCAGACACACCATTGGGGGGCCTGAAGGGAACAGGACCTCCCACTTGGGCATTTGGTATTGAAGGAGTCAGAGGTGTTGGAGTGGTAAAGTTGAGGAGAAAGGAGGTCAGGAGCAGGGCTCCCTGTAGAATACTAAGTGGCAGACGTTAGTCTGGGCCTGGTAGGAGCTGGAACCCCAGTTGCAGGGGATCGTGTCAAGGGGCACAGATCTGCCGAGGAGGGCAGCCGGCGGCCTTGAGCCATGTCCGGGCAGGAGCCAGGGCACAACGGGGTACGTGGACCCTAGGCCGGGAAGTAGCTTCACGCATCCTGGTAATTTACCCAATACGGGTGAAGTCTTCAAGATTCATCCTCCACCCGCTCCAAAATTGGAGTACTAGCGCAAAGAGGGGATAGGACTTTCCCAATATATAGTCCAGAAAATCCCAAGTGTGAACCCTGAGAGCAAGCTCACTCCGTTAGCCATACGGGTGAGCAGGACCCGACTAGTTCCACACTACAGGGTCTAAAGCGGGCTTTACACGCTACAATATATCTAACGATGTGTCGGCGGGGTCACGTCGTAAGTGACGCACATCCGGCATCGTTAGTGTTGTTGTAGCGTGTGAAACCTACGTGCGATTGCGATTGAATGAAAAACCGTTGATCACATACACGTCGTTCAATTACTAAAAATTGAACGTCCGGTTGTTCAATGTTCCTGAGGCAGCACACATCACTGTGTGTGACACCCCAGGAATGATGAACACAGCTTACCTGCGTCCCGCCAGAAATGCTGAAGGAAGGAGGTGGGCGGGATGTTTACTCCGCCCCTCCGCTTCAATTGGCCAGCCGCTGTGTGACGTCGCTGTGACGTTTAACATCCCTCCCCCTTCAGGAAGTGGATGTTTGCCGCCCACATCGAGGTCGTATGGAAGGTAAGTACGTGTGATGGGATTTAATCGTTTGTGCGACACGGGCAACAAATTGAACGATGGGGGCGTGTCACATCGCATACGAGATCGCAAGTGTAATTGTAAGGTGTAAAGCAGCCTTAATAGTGAAGAAAGTGCCACGGAAAAGGTCACAGGCTAACAAGCAACACCAAGGGCACGGATTCACGCATGCTTACTCCCTGCTGCAGCTGTGCTCAGAATTCTGATTTACAAGTTGTTGGTGTCAGTATTCTTAGACTGAGTGAGTACGCAGAAACCCTTTTCCTCCCCAATGACACACTTTCACTACCATCACCGGGCCCCAGGGAAAAACCCCTACTCACGGAGGGGTTAAACACGTTAGTGCCATACCACCGCCACCGGGTGCTCCCAACAGCAGCGGTGGTACTCCATCTTACTACGCACCATGGGTGGCGTCACGAACTTCTAATCCCCCTGTACATATTTCCCCTTTTAATTCGAGTATCCGCACGACTTCCCTCATGGGTCCGGAGACCCCTCGAGCCACCGCGGTTCCGGATCCGAGTGGCTCGGCCGCTGACACAGGGGCGGTACAATTGCAGCAAAGCCCCAAATGATAAATTCCCTTATTCATTAGAACGCTAATTGTTTGAAAAGATCCCAAAATAGCAAGACAGCCATTGTTCAAAGCCTACAAGTAGTTGCATGGTCTGCATTTCACTGGCATGAGAACAGTCATAGGGTCGATTCAACCCCTACCTCAGCATTAGTAGTAATGACATTCAGATATGTCATTGTCCCAAACAGTTAAGGTATACAGAGCTTTCGGCCACTGACTGTGCAATGAGAGGGATGGCTTTAGCCTGTAATTTTGGTTCAATAATCTAAGAATTCCATTACTCTTACAGCGACGTGGAACTAATTCTCTCCTCCTTATATTGATGGGAGCTTTAGTTTAGTCCCTTAAGAACAGTATATACATTGACAGAATGGGCAGGACCATATGAGAACATCACCTACCTGAGAAGTGTCAGAACCGCTCCCATGCTGCAAGGGCTGACAACTGCGAGTAGAAGGGCAGTCCAGGTGCCGGTGCGTGCGGCAGAACCACACACACCAGCACAATGTCAGAACTAGCCCCCACAGTGTCAGACCAGCAGACATGGATGAAGGTCTGAACAGCCACAGGCAGGTGGTGCTTAAGTAATAATGCCTATGGAACAGGAGGCGGTGGCTGTATGTGAACAGGCACCAACATAAATTTTGATGGCAATAGAAGGAATTTGCAAACCACACTGGGCGTGCACGGCATGGTGGCGGTCAACCACCTTACCAGTAAACGAAAAATGGAGGGGAGCCAGCACTGCTTATGAGTGGCATGCAACAATGAAAAAGAAAAAGTGTAATATTCACAAATTCATTCCTACTGTAACAATTCAATGAGATTTTTGGCAAATAATTGATCAATGATTTGAGCCCCCCTGCCCCGTCACGGCAAATCTCTATAAGGGGGGTCCCTACACTACAGTTATAATATACATACGTACCATAAGGTCTCGTGTAATGCGCAGGACCATATGAGAACATCACCTACCTGAGAAGTGTCAGAACCGCTCCCATGCTGCAAGGGCTGACAACTGCGAGTAGAAGGGCAGTCCAGGTGCCGATGCGTGCTGGCTCCCCTCTTCTTTGCGTTTACTGGTCGGTGGTTGACCGCCACCTTGCCGTACACGCCCAGTGTGGTTTGCAAATTCCTTCTCTTGCCATCAAAATTCATGTTGGTGCCTGTTCACACACAGCCACCGCCCCCTGGTCCATAGGCATCATTATTTAAGCACCACCTGCCTGAGGCTGTTCCGCCCTTCATCCATGCTTGCTGGTCTGGCACTGTGAGGGCCAGTTCTGACATTGTGCTGGTGTGTGTGGTTCTGCCACACACACTGGCACCTGCGCTGCCTTTATTCGCAGTTGTCAGTCCTTGCAGCATGGGAGCGGTTCTGACATTCCCCGGGTAAGTGGTGTTCTTATATGGTCCTGTTCAAGTCATTATATGAGACCTTATGGTACGATATTAATTTATAACATAGTGTAGGGACCCCCCTATACAGATTTGCCGTGACGGGGCAGGGGGGCTCAAATCATTGATCAATAATTTGCAAAAAATCTCATTGAATTGTTACAGTAGGAATGAATTTGTGAATTTTACACTTTTTATTTTTTCATTGTTGCATGCCATTCATGAGCAGTGCTGGTGTCGCGGGCGGAGGAGGGGACGCCGCGCTCTCCCACTGCTCGGGTCCGGCTGCCGCTGCTGCTGCGGCCTGCTGCTGCTCGGTGGCTCGAGCGATGGGCCAGATCCCGGGGACTCGAGCGGCGCTCCTCGCCCGTGAGTGAAAGGGGATTGCTTTTTGGGATTGTTTATTGTCCGTGACGCCACCCACGGTTGTGGTGATTATGTGGACACCACCGCTGCTCTGTATGGGGATCCCGGGAGCGATGACAGGGAGCAGCAAAGTTGTTGGTTCTCCCCTCCTCTCCGGAGGCGGTAACGGTTGCTGCAACAAAACATTTTTATTTACATGCCACTAATGTTTGTGGTTGCCCTGCAAGTTCACGGGCTTATCCATAGAGAGTTCCCTATGCAACTTTTTGAAGGGTCCCCACGGGGACAACGGTGCCGGCAACGACTGGTTTCAATCACATGGCTAATCAGGTCAATCTTCGGTTATTATTCTCATTTTCATTCTTTGACAAAACTTTTTCAAACTTTCAAACACACAGATGGTCCCAACGGGGACTGTGCAGCGGCACTCCGCTGCCCTACTCCGATTCTTCAGCTGAGGCGGATCCATCCTCCGCCACCAGCATATCAAACATGCACTGACATGCCTGCTGTGACAGGGGTGCCCAGTATCCATTTCCACCGGTGCGCGGGGTGTAGAAAACCACTGGGTCTCCTTCATAGCGGGGACGCTCACTTGCCCCCTCAAACTCAGCGGTGGGCCCGGGGCCAAGGCCGGAGTCATCATCAATTATTCCTGCGTCAGGCGGGTTGCCGCCAGCTGCCGCAGCCTCCTGGCCTCCAGCATCCAGCACATCAGATCCTTCTGCAGTAGCACGGGGCAGCAGGTCAGGCGAAACACTGAGGCGCCCCATAAGTAACGGCAAGGGTGATGCATCGGTCGAGACTAGGCCGGGCCCCTCAGCCGCAGCGGCCGGTCCTGGTAGAACATAGGGACGTGGGTCACCAGTCGACTCTATTACATCTGTTCCCCTCCCGTACATCGGGGCAGTAGCAATCAGCATCTTCACCTCGTTGGTCCACTGCTCCATCATCTGGAAGATCTGATCCTGTTGATGTTGGTGGAACGCAATCACCCGGGCCTTCATCCATGCTACGGTCCCGGGCTCGGGGTCTGGCGCAATCACTGCCGGGACTTCTGGCACAATTTTGTCAAGGGGCCGCAGTCCCAGCGGTTTCCCCGGGAGTACTTCAGGGACGTCCTGGACGTCTGCAGCCGGTTGGTCTGCCGGAGCGGATTGGCAGGGTATCGCTACCGGTTGGGCAGGTAGCGGGCCTAGTGGCGGAGCGGCAGCAGCTAACATGGGTAGCGGGGAGAGAGGCACGGTGAGCGGAGGCAGGCCGGGCTCCTCAGCTTCAATGGCCGATCCCTCGGGAATACAGGGGCGTAGGTCTCTTACCCGCTCCTCCAAATCCTCTTCCACCTCGCGTCTCCGCATAGCAGCCACTACATCCGCCATGTCAGTCTCCCACTCCTCTAGGAGGAGCTGCATATGGGCTTGCAGACGGTTATTCAACGGGGCAGTGCAGTCTCTTAACCACATCGCCGTGCCGGGTGCGGGAGCGTCCTCGTTGGCGGTCGGACTGTACATCTTGGCAATCGTGCCTTCCAGGAACCCAGTATTGCTGCAGAGTCCTGGCGTCTCTGCCTTTATAGCCGCGGCTACATGCGACCAGTCGCCATTTCGTCCCCCTTAGCCTCTTTCCGGCCCCTCCTCTATCGGGGCGGGGTTTTGGCCTTCGCGCCTCCGCTACTCGAGAAGACGCTCGAGCAGGAACTCTTCGCGCCAAAGATGGCGACTTCTTAAATTTTCCGGCGGTCACAAGGCGCACCTCTACCCAATGGCAGAGCGGTAAGATCCTGTTCGTGACGCCAAGTTGTCGCGGGCGCAGGGGGGGACGCCGCGCTCTCCCACTGCTCGGGTCCGGCTGACGCTGCTGCTGCGGCCTGCTGCTGCTCGGTGGCTCGAGCGATGGGCCAGATCCCGGGGACTCGAGCGGCGCTCCTCGCCCGTGAGTGAAAGGGGATTGCTTTTTGGGATTGTTTATTGTCCGTGACGCCACCCACGGTTGTGGTGATTATGTAGACACCACCGCTGCTCTGTATGGGGATCCCGGGAGCGATGACAGGGAGCAGCAAAGTTGTTGGTTCTCCCCTCCGTGGGTAGGGGTTAGTTGTCCCGAGGCCCAGTGATGAGGTGGGTGATGAGGGATGGCGGGGCCGGTGCAGGGCTTGGTGGGGTGCAGGGACGCGGGGGCAGCGCTGTGCCTCACGGCACTGTGGTACTCACTCAGCCTGAGACGGGGACACAGTTCTCGGTAAAACACACGGCTGGAAAGACGGTTCCCACGGACGGCTGCAGTTGCTTTTCCCCAGTAGTTGACGGTGACGGTCCCTTTTCCTGCACCTAAGATGATGATGGTAGTGATGGGTTCCCACCGGTAACCCGCTCCCCGACTTGGTTATGGGCCGGAGGAGCCCTACTTTGCCCGCAGGCGCTGGCCCTGAGAAACTGGTGCCTTGGCTGTGGCGGTGTCTCTCTCTAACGGTTGGACTGTTGCCTTCAATCGGGACTTGGTTGTTTGGAGACCCAGAGGTCCCCTTCACTGACGGATTTGGCAAATTCATGGCGACTCCTAGCCTTGCCGGGATCCGAAAGGCCCCTGCCAATGGTGCTGACTGCTCTTCGTATACCGCTCCGGTACCGCCGAGCCACCACCCGTCCACGATCCTTCCGGCAACCTCCAAGCAGCCTCTCCTGCAGACAGTCACCGCCATCTGCTGACCTTGCTGTCTCAGTCCGGGGCACAGACCCGGACCAACTTCAGGCTTCCTTAACTGTCACTGTCTCTTCCACTTTACTCCTCTCTCTTGCTCCTCTACCACTTCACTTCCACTTCAGCTCTCACTACTCTGAACTCTAACTTCTAACTTGATCTGATCTCTAAACTCAACTGCCTGGTTTTCGCGCCTCCAGGGCTGTGAACTCCTCGGTGGGCGGAGCCAACTCCCTGGCCCACCCCCTGGTGTGGACAACAGCCCCTGGAGGAAGGCATCAAGGATTTTTGTGTAGCTTTGGTGTACCTATCTGGGGTGTAGGGTGTGGTGGTGTTATGACCTGTGACCCCTGGCTTGCCCAGGGCGTCACACTGGCTCCCCTCTTCTTTGCCAAAACTTTTACACTGATTGCCCATCCTTAGAATAGGTCATCCATATATGATTGATTAGTACAGGTCCACCACTCAAAACCCTTGCCAATCAGCTATCGAATAGAGGCCGGATGCACAGTACCTGGCCTTGGCTGCAATGCTGTAGATGGAGCTGTGCTGTTCAGCTAAACCAATGAGTGCTTCTGGCCACCGTTGGCACCGGGAGAGCTCTCTGGGGTGCCAGGTGTTGCACTTCCACTAATCAGATATTGATATTCTATTCTAAAGATAAGGCATCTATGAAAAATCTAAGGAAATTTTAAACATAGCCATGTTCATAAATATTACTAAATCATTTACCAAAAGAAGTTTTAATCAACTGAATTCATCGAACATTTTTCCTTTTTATGCAATAAATATATTGGTAATGTTGTGAATGCAGTTTATAGGGGCTAAAGCTTATACGCAGGTAAATAATGCATACAGATAATTGTAATTTAGTTAATTCAGCATCCAAAGACTATGGTAAATTTATGAAACAGCAGGGTGAAAAGTCGAGCAAGTTCAGGATTATAATATATATCTTAGACTTGCACCTGGCAGTAGCATTTTCTTTTCATTTCATCAATGCAATGTGTTTGGTCTTAATTAGCCTTATTTACATTGCTCTAGGGATGAGTTTTATCTGTAGGTAACTCAAATAACACTAAATACCAGTGCCAGTTAATGAAAATTAAATGATTTTGCTCCTAGCACAAATGCTGTGTGGATTTAAGAAATCCTCTAGACACAAGCCCAAAATGTCCTGTTTTGAAACTCTAGCTTTCTCTTTAAAAAAGTAAAACCAGTATAAAGTAATGAGGCTTTCTCCACATTACATTGGGCCTTCCACCTGAATTATACAGAATATCTGTGGATATCCCACCTTATACTTCCAACAGGAGGCATACAGTAAGGGTTCCCCATATACAAGAGATAGCTGTTGGATTAACAATGGTTCTGCCTATAGTATGGCTGGCAGTCATCTCTCTCAACTCTTCCATATGTAAGCAGGTGGACCTACAGTCATGCATGTAACCCTCCAAAGATATTGGTTGTTTTAAAACATCTGTGTGGTATGTTACAGTGAAAAAATGAGGGGTTTAATGTTTTCACTGTCTCATCCCTATGGCCAGAGTTAGTGTCAGAACTATTGTAGGGTTAACTATGGGGCCGGCCCTTTTAGGGAGGAGTAATAGGGATTAGAGTGAGTTAAGTATAGTGATATGATATAAGGTGTAGTGTAATATAGTAATGTTGGTGAGGTATTATAATGTTTAAATAGCAAATGTAGGATGTGATAATGCAGAGTGTTATAATGTGTGTACAAAAAGTGAAAGGTCCCGTGGTCAGTGGTGTAGGATACCAAGCTCAGAGACGTTGTCTACGTAATGGTTACAGAGGTGATAATTGAAGTAAGCAGTTCAGTTGAGTTGGTGACAGGCAAGTGAGCAGTCCTGCAAGGAAGGGTTATGGGTGTGGGACGAGTGTTCAACAGCAAAGAGAGGGCCTCTGTCGTCAGAAGGCTGCCCCTAGCTGAGTACACTGTAAAAGGGATTGGCTCGAAGAGCAGCCCTTAGGATGACGATGAACAAGTGGTGGGATATAGGAACCATAGCAAAACACATGGACCCATGTGGCTCTATATCTGGAAAGATAGAGGTAAACAAACTTTCTTCCCATTCGCCTGTGGTTTCTCTCACTGAAAATAGAATGTTATCTGTAACTCTGAGGAAAGAGTTGGTATATTAAAAAGAATGTGATAAAGATCATGTAAGGCTGCTTTCACACATCCGGTTTTTGCTGAGCGGCACAATATGGCGCTTTGCAGAAAAAACGCAACCGTTTGGTTTTTTTCCGCCGGTTGCGTTTTTTCCGCATAGACTTGCATTAGCGGCATATTGTGCCGCATGGCCTTGCGTTGCATCCGATTTTTGTCGGATGCATCATATTTAGTCCATGCGGCAGCCGGATGAAACGCTGCCTGGCACGTTTTTTTGTGCGGCAAAAAAACCGCATCGCGCTGGACCCGGCGTGATGCGGCGTGATTTACAAGGCAAGCCTATGGATGCCGGATGCGGCGTCCTGCGCCAAAAACCGCATCCGGCCGCCAGATGCGTTTTTTTTGCACTGCGCATGCTCAGTATCAAGCCGCATCCGTCAAAAACCGGACGGGCAGCATGGATAAACTTATGTAACGAATCCAGTTTTTTCACAGCATCCGTTGCATAGGTTTTTGAGCCGGATTGAGCCGCACTGCAAAAACCGGATGTGTGAAAGCAGCCTAACATGTCACCTACTGCTCACCAGCCTGGCTGTATATAAAAAAGGCACTGTTTGTAAAAGTAGACTTGGTGTGCTCATTGAATGGCAGAAATAGGATGGTACTGCACTAAGTGCAACAGACTGGAAGATGGAGATCTCTGATTCCGAGTTACCGCAACACACAACCAATTACTCAATATTCTGTAGTGTGCCCAGGCTTGGAGAATGAAGCCCTCTCCCAAAACTGCCACTTTGGGACATGGTACACATCTACGGGAGCACTCACTCTACTAATCTACAAGAGAGCTGCTGCCAGACTCTTCTATCAGTGGTGTAGCTTGCAAAGAACAAAAGGATCAGAAGGCCGAAATTGAACATATCAGATCATTTTCCGTGAGAGTTAGAAGTATCTCATACACATTACACTGTCAGTCGAGTCTGTCAATATTGGGGAGGTTCAGCTAATATTACAGAAAAAGGGTATACCAACATAAACCAGCCTCATGGATGGCAAATAATACTGTTTTTCTGGGAGCATTTGCAATGAATACAATATACGTACACTTGAATGTGATATAGACAGACCACTAACATGTATTTCTTTTTTTCCTGCAAGAAATCAAATCCTAACTTAGGTTTTCTGATATGCTAATACAACATTACAAAACAATGAATGGTGAAGGTTAAACTATTGCAAACCTCAGTGATCTTGAAATGTAATTATCCATTTAAAATATTGGGAGTGATATTGGAATATCACAACACCCAGTGATATGGCTTCTGTGGCCAGTGATTGGTTGCAGGGACAGGAGATTGTTGGTCATGATGGCTTTGTTTTTGACTGTCAGAGCAGGAATACTGGAGCGAGGTGCAGATTTCAGGGGTCTGTACACCTTTATTTTATTCTTTCTTCAGGTTTGCTCCCACTATAAAAAATATATTGAAGAACTTGTTTTAGAACAATCCTTTGCAGCACAGCATATTTACCGCTCATGGACAATCTCTTAATATCAGTGGGAATTTCCATCTCTAAAGGCCGCTTTACACGCTGCGACATCGCTCAAGCGATCTCATTGGGGTCACGGAATTTGTGACGCACATCCGGCCGCTTTAGTGATGTCGTTGCGTGTGACACCTATGAGCGATTTTGAATCGTCGCAAAAACGTTCAAAATCGCTCATCGGTGACATGCCCCCCTAATCTCGATTATCGCTGCTGCAGCTAGCGATGTAGTTCCTCGTTGCTGCGGCAGCACACATCGCTATGTGTGACACCGCAGGAACGAGGAACCTCACCTTACCTGCGTCCGCCTGCAATGAGGAAGGAAGGAGGTGGGTGGGATGTTACGTCCCGCTCATCTCCTCCCCTCTGCTTCTATTGGGTGGAGGTTCAGTGACGCTGCTGTGATGTCGCTGTGACGCTGAACAAACCGCCTCCTTAGAAAGGAGGCGGTTCGCCGGTCACAACGACGTCACTAGGCAGGTAAGTAGTGTGACGGGTCCGCGCGATGTTGTGCGCCACGGGCAGCGATTTGCCCGTGTCGCACAACCGATGGGGGCGGGTACGCACGCTGGCGATATCCGTCACGATATCGCAGCGTGTAAAGCGGCCTTAAGAGTTCTAGAACATGCTGTAAATCAATACACTAGTTGTGGCAGTTTCTACATTCGGTCCACCCAGACATCAGTGGTTTTCTGTTATGTAAAAAATGGTACGAGTGTTTTGGATCAACGTTTTGTCAGTGTTTGGTCAGTGTGCCAGTTTTCAAACCATCAGTGTTTCATCAGTGTGAAAAAAAATAAAAAAATTACAAAGCTTCTCCTATCCATTGCAATGTTATTCACAGATATCACATAGATGTTATCTGTGTGTTGTCCATATCTTTCATGGACCCATTGACCATTGCAAGATTAATTTCCATTGATAAAACTGATAAAAAAAATGGATGTCTCATTTTTTCTTGATAGTCTGCAAATAAGCATGCACATGTGAACATGGACTATAATGGAAATGTGTTCTATCCATGAAAACCATATGAATATGAAATACACGTCTGAACCAGGCTTTAGAGAGCTTTGTAATGAAGATTAAAGGTTGTGAGAAAGAGACCGGCATTCAATCTTCCTTGTAAAGATGATCCAGTTGATTTCATGAATGAATTATATGAGTCCAAATATAGTCTCAACATCTGCCGTATTTCAGAGATTACATCTCCTTATTCATAGCTGTGAATAAGGAAATTCATGAAATCATTTTCATAAGGAAGATGGACCACCGATCTCTTCTCCCAGTGGATTTATTGCCTTGCCCTTGCTCCCAGCTCCGAGCACCTGAGATTGGAGACTTGTGAATGTGGTGAGCTTTAATTAATTTCTACATGAAAAATTAAACATTTTCTTAAGACATACAGTAGTACCAAGTAGTAGTGGATTTAGGGTAATTACACACTAGAGTTTTGATGTCTTGTCAATCTGTAATAACAAGTGTGGCTGTCATGTCTGGATATCAGGCACCCTTCAGATGTCAGGGATTTTGGTATGTATATGGCACATATGTTGCAGTTTTTATACGAACCAGAATCACAGACATACGCAGACCCATTAAAATCAATGGCTCTGCGCACACATCAGTGATTTTTTTTTGCTGACCGTGTCTCCATGCTGCGCATACGCGTGTTTGCGTGTTCCACACGGAGGCAAGTCTATTTTTCTCCATTGTCACTGATGTCACACGGACCACACTATAGTGTGATCCATGAAACATGTATCAGAAAAAACACTTAACACATTTAAAATAAAAAGCTTTTTAAACTCACCCATCTCTAGCGATGCTATCTCCGGCTGCTACTGTCCCTGCTTCCAGGCCGGCTAATTATACTCATACTGCATATTCACTGCACAGCTGACCCGGAAGTAGCAGCAGCGGTGAGACAGCAGCGGCCAGACATAGCATCGTGGGAGACTTTAGCACCATGGACAGCAGGAGCGTGGACAGATGAGTATAGGTGCCTGATCTCCAAAATCACGGCACACCGAGGGACATACGCATCTTTAACACGTCAGTGAAAAATGTGTGTATTTCACTGCTGTGTGAAGGGGCCCAACACTGTGGACATCATTGGGGACATATAACGAACTCTGAGAACTGTATGTAGCTGTTATAAGAGAGCAAAAAGTTACCATATTGGAGAGCAAACAACTTTCTTATTGTTTTTTAAATACAAAACATACGTTATAAACATATATTTTATTATTTTACATTTATGATTTTTGTTACTTTTCTGTGTTTGCTTACAGTTTGTAAAGCCTAGGTCGCCCTCTTCTAACAGCAAATATAAGATATTTGTTTAATACAAAATACATTTCATTTGAAGAGAAAGGTCATGTCAAGATTTACATGGGCTTAAGCTCATTATAATGAATGCCGCTTTGTTTTGAATTCTGTCAAAATGATGTAAAAATGGTAATCGGAATTAAAAATGTTACAAGACACGTTGTCCTAATTATATTCATTTCGCCTGTAATCTAATAAGGACTGCATTGCTGATTTGTCACATAATTTGATCTTTTTAACATTGTAATATATTTTATTATCAGGAAACCATCTAGATTTTACAATTGGCTATTTGAGTTCATTGTCCGTTGCACTATGAAAGGGAATTTCCACACATCATTGTGGATGCCCACCATCAGTTATATGGACAACTTGATCTCATTTGATAGATTATGTTCTATATAGTTAATCTGCAAATCACTTTATTTAACAATCATGCGCTTACCCCTGAAAAATGACACTTTTTAAGGCCCCCTTCACATGTCAGTGATTATAGTATGTAAGTCACCATTTTTATATGTACCGGAATCATGGACATACACAGACCCATTAAAATCAATGGGTCTGCACACACATCAGTGTTTTCAGAAGGACCATGTGTCCGTATGGAGCACACGTGTGTCCATGTGTTCCGCATGGAGACAAGTCCATTTTTCCCCAGCACCACGGATGTTACACGGACCGCACAGTGATGTTATCCATGTGACACGTACCAGAGAAAACACGTCTGTGAAATAAAGTGCTTTTTTATACTCACTGTTACAGTTGTGCCTCGAATCGGCCTAGTCCTGTCATTGACTCCCACATTGGGGTCGGTTAACTCTGCAGCGCCACATGGCCATTGCTTGAGGCATCAGGTGGCTAGAGTTTTGTACCATCCTGAGCCTAAGTGCTCATGCAGCCACACTGAGCATGTGCGTGATGTCATTGATGACAAGGCAGCAGTGACATCAGCGATGAAGTGGCAGCCACTGATTGGTCATCATGACTTCAGCAATGACGTGGCAGCCCCTGTATGGCTGCAGCCGAAGCCATTACCACATACTGTGTGGTCTGGGCCAGGGTGGCGGCTATAAAAGGTCTGTAGCTCCACCCATCGGGGCGCGAGCATCATTCTGCATGCTGACAGCAAAGGCTGTATTCCCGGCTGTCAGAGTGAGTGGGTTCCAGCGCCATTGTAAGTCTGCAGTGCTTGTGGCAGACCCATGTATATGTGCAGTGTGATTCTGAATTTAGGGCAGGCACTGGTACCAGGTAATGAGAATAAGAAAAGGTTTCTTCAGCTCACCTGCTGCCCGGACTGTTCAGCCTTGCGGGTGCCCGGGATCCTTCGGTCTAACCCGACCGGTAACTAGGAACGTAGAAGGCAAAGAGAGAGAAAGCGATCCGGCACAAATTCTCCTTAAGTTAAAATATTCAAGTCTTTATTTGGACATGGTTAAAAAATACACATCGTGAAGACCAAAAAAATCCATACAGATGGTGCAAGCTCAGATCATGAAGGCTTTACGCGTTTCGGACTAATAACATAAAAACAAAACAAGTCCTTAATCATAAGTCATTATGATTAAGGACTTGTTTTGTTTTTATGTTATTAGTCCGAAACGCGTAAAGCCTTCATGATCTGAGCTTGCACCATCTGTATGGATTTTTTTGGTCTTCACGATGTGTATTTTTTAACCATGTCCAAATAAAGACTTGAATATTTTAACTTAAGGAGAATTTGTGCCGGATCGCTTTCTCTCTCTTTGACTGGTACCAGGTACTCGTATCTGGGTACAAACTGTGTCACAGCACGGTGAGGGATTAGATGTGTCCCCTACACACATGCCCCGTCTGCAGTGGCAGACTTGTGTGTATGTGTGTGCCAGCTTTGGGTACCCAGTGACGCTAACTGGGTGACCTTCACGGTCTGACGTGCCCCTGTACGCACGTGATCATCTCAGTGTTTACATTCCAGGTTGCCATTGACGCTAACTGAGTAGCCTTCACGGTCTGACGTGCCCCTGTACGCACGTAACCGGCACAATGGTTACGTTCCAGGTTTCTCAGTGACGCTAACTGGGTTACCTTTCGGTTATGACGTGTTCCTACACAATTGACCATTCTCTGTTGCGTTTTCATTGGTTTTGATGTGTTCCTACACACATGACCATTACTTGTGCACTTGTGAGGTTAACAGCGACACGCTACACGTAGGAGTGTGCCTTTACAACATCTCCTTCGTTTCTGTTTTGGTTTCCTGAGTTGCTGTAATCCGTTCTTCTGTCCTTAGTGGCTTTAACTCCTGCCTGGCGGACGTGGGGCAATGATTGATATTATATTATTTTTTATTTCAATTGTCCCCTCTGTAACATTCACCTGTCTCCAGCGCTGCTGTCTTCGGCGGTACTGTCCTTTGCTTCCAGGCCTGATAAGCAGCGATGGAGACATCAGCGCCAGGGACAGTAGCAGTGTGGACAGGTGAGTATAAAGTTTCTGCTCTCCGTGTGAACACACGTGTGCCAATATCACAGCACACGGAGGACCATGTGTGTTTATCACTGACATGTGAAAGACGCCTAAGAGAGATGTTGTGACAAATTAGAGAAAATGGGTCTTTTTCTTTTTGCTCTTGCCCTTCTGTCTGAAAAAATGCATAAAGACTTAGCAGACACGCAAGCTTTCAATTTCACAAATGTATACCATTGGACAAATGAGGATGCAATGCATACTGGAAAGTGAATAAGAGGAAGTTCTAGGGCATGTAATGCTGGCAGAATGCAGGTGAAAAGAAACTAAAAGAGATGGAGTTTCAAAGTATTGGAATTGGAACAGATATTAGACATATTAGACTGTTATGTGCCCAAAAAACAGTTTTAACTTCTGGGTAATAGGCACAGCAAAAACATGCTTCTCTACAGGTTATGTGTTAAAAGGAAGTTACACTTTAAAGAGGTAATCCCAAATTTAGAAGATATCCCCTATCCACTGGATAACTTCCTGAATGCTGGGACCTCCAGTGATCCTGAGGATCGAGACTTTGTGAATAGAGCATGGTCAATCCTGTGCACTGCCCCTTCATAGATTTCATAGATTTATAATTGAACCACCAGAGATAGTCGAGCACTGCACTCAGCTGCTCTTCATCACTCCCAGAAGAATTATGGGAGGGGCAGTGCTCACATGGGGTTCCTCAGAGCTTTGGATCTTGGGAATAGGGGGTACTAGCCATCGATTCACCTGCAAAAGAAGATCCAGAGTCAGGGCATGAGCCGGGGTCGATAAACAGAGAGGTCACGTAAGTATAAGGGAGTGAGCAGATTCAGAGTCAGGGGACGAGCCAGGGTCAGTAAACAGACAGGTCACATAAGTACAAGGGAGCGAGGAGAGCCGGAGTCAGGGAACAAGCTGAGGTCAGTGAGTCAGGCAATCAAGTCAGTAGGTAAGGAGACGAGAGGGAAAAATGAAACTAGGTATTGGAATAAGATCAGGTCAGACACTTACGGGAACCAGATACGTGCACTGCAAAAAAGGAACTATCTCTGGCGGCGTTCTGGATGAAAAAGCTCCAAGATAAAGCAGAGCAAACACCTGGAACGAGGCTCCAACAAACAGACCCCTCCCACACTACATAGGACTCAACCGGGAACCTGGGAAAAATATGAAGCCCAGCATAGGCTCTGCAGGAGAGCAGAGCACTGCTGAGCAGAATCATGACACTTCCTAACTTTGAGACCAGTTTCACATGAAAGTTTTTGTGAAAAAAAGAGCTAATAAGAGAGCCTTCTTACATGACCATATCTATGTCTATCAGGTGGATTAAGGAAAATAGCTTTGTGATTTTATCCAACAGCTATCTCAAATAAATGACCACTTAGGTAGCATTGTTATATGTATTATATAACACTAAGGGGTGCTTCACACACAGCGAGCTCGCTGCCGAGATCGCTGCTGAGTCACGCTTTTTGTGACGCAGCAGTGACCTCATTAGCGATCTCGCTGTGTGTGACACTGAGCAGCGATCTGGCCCCTGCTGCGAGATCGCTGCTCGTTACACACAGCCCTGGTTCGTTTTCTTCAAAGCCGCTCTCCCGCTGTGACACACAGATCGCTGTGTGTGACAGCGAGAGAGCGACAAATGAAGACAAATGAAGCGAGCAGGGAGCAGGAGCCGGCGTCTGACAGCTGAGGTAAGCTTGTAACCAAGATAAACATCGGGTAACCAAGGTGGTTACCCGATATTTACCTTAGTTACCAGCCTCCGCAGCTCTCACGCTGCCTGTGCTGCCGGCTCCGGCTCTCTGCACATGTAGCTGCTGTACACATCGGGTTAATTAACCCGATGTGTATAGCAGCTAGGAGAGCAAGGAGCCAGCGCTAAGCAGTGTGCGCGGCTCCTTGCTCTCTGCACATGTAGCTGCATTACACATCGGGTTAATTAACCCGATGTGTACAGCAGCTAGGAGAGCAAGGAGCCAGCGCTCAGTGTGCGCGGCTCCCTGCTCTCTGCACACAGCGCTGGTAACTAATGTAAACATCGGGTAACCATACCCGATGTTTACCTTAGTTACCAGTCTCCGCAGCTTCCAGTCGGCGGCTTCGTGCAAGCGCAGCGTCGCTTGCACGTCGCTGCTGGCTGGGGGCTGTTCAGTGGTCGCTGGTGAGATCTGCCTGTTTGACAGCTCACCAGCGACCATGTAGCGATGCAGCAGCGATCCTGACCAGGTCAGATCGCTGGTCGGATCGCTGCTGCATCGCTAAGTGTGAAGGTACCCTTACTCTTACAGCCCCGGGCAATTTTGCTTTTTACGTTTTAATTTTTTCCTTCCCTTCCAAGAGACATAACATTTTTATTTTCTCGTTAATATAGCCATATGAGGGCTTAGTTATTGCGGGACAAGTTTTACTTTTTAATGACACCATTCATTCCACAATAATTTACTGAAAAACGGAAAAATAATTCCAGGTAAAATTAAATTCCCCAAATAAAGTGCAATTCCACAATGGTTCTTTGCTTGTTTTTAACTACCATGTTTTCTATTTGGTAAAACTGACCTGCCAATATGATTCCACAGGTCAGTACAAATTCATAGATACCAAACATATACTTTTTTTAATTAATAGGTGAAAAAAATCAGAAATTTGTCAAAAATGTTGCTTTTGTCGCCATTTTCCAATACCAGTAACGTTTTACTTTTCAGGATCTGGAGCTGTCTGAGGGCTTAAGAGTAGATACGATATTTTGATTGACTTTTATTGTATTTTATTGTAATGTCGCAGTGACCCAAAAAACTTAATTCTGTCGGTTTGATTTTTTTCTTATTCATATTTTGATAGATCAGACATTTCTGAACACAACGATACCAAATGTGTGTATTTTTTATTTTAATTGTTTTATTTTTAATAGCGCAAAAGTGGGATGATTTGAACTTTGGTGTTTTTTAGTTTTTATATTAATAAAAATATTTTAACTTTTTACAGTATTTAATAGTCCCTTTAGGAGACTTGACACTGCGATCATCTGATTGCCTGTGCTATACAGAGCAGTAAATTATCACTGCTCCATATAGGAGAATTCATGACCTGCTATGAACCCTGGCTAACAGAAAGTATATACAGGGGGATAGTGATGACAGGCACAGGGGTTATCAGCTGACCCCTGGCAGTCAGGACAACTTGAGGTGAATGGACTCGAACTTTAAAGTTTGGTGTTCGAACCACTCAAGCGAGCATCGCTGTGCTCGGGTACGCTCGGTGCTCAGCCCAATGTGAGCCGCTTGCATTGTCTGATCAGCTCACACTGGGGGTAACAACAACATGATCAAATATAGTGTGTACAAACACAAAAAAATGCAAAAAAAACCCTTGCTGCCCCTGAAGTGATCTGTTCATAACTGCCGGTATGTGGGAGGAGAGCCAAACTGCCCAATCAGTGACTAACAATGAATTCAGGTCCAGAACAGAACTTTTTCTAAAGTCCAGCTCAACCTGCAGAACCTGAAGTTTCACGGGTCCACTCATCTCTAATGACCACCCATCAGTGCCCCGCAATCACATGACGTGGGCGTTGATGGGTGGACTTAGTGACGCACTTCCTGTCAGTACACTTTAAATGCCGCTGTCAGAGAATGACAACAGCATTTAACTGGTTAATACCCACAGGTGGATCGGAGATGTACCCACAGCTGTTAGAGGCACTTGAAGGCTGATTAAATCAGATACAAAGATTAGTCTCACTCACTGCCTGACGTTGGGTGCTCAGAAAAAATTATTTATTAGTATAGAATAAATTTGGCACTAAAAAAAGAGGGCTATACTGTGCATTCAAGAAAGTCTTTTATTAAATGACTCAAAAATAAAGAATACATATCCAACATTTTGGCACCTTGTGCTTTTCTCAAGCTAAGTCTAGGGGAGTAGAGTCATGGGGTGCAAGCACATAATTCAAGAATTTTTGGGGAACCT
Organism: Anomaloglossus baeobatrachus; assembly: GCF_048569485.1. Lineage (NCBI taxonomy): Eukaryota > Metazoa > Chordata > Amphibia > Anura > Aromobatidae > Anomaloglossus > Anomaloglossus baeobatrachus. Next base: position 228,593,365 of record NC_134353.1, on the reverse strand, counting down.
ATCTTTCTTATGAGGCAATGATAACTATGTGGAAAGTGTGTGCACCATGGATGCAGTGGCGACTGTGACACACAGCGATGCAGCATGGCTTTCCTTTCCTCCCCTGGCACGCCGCATGCATTCGCCACAGCGTCCATGGTGCACACACTTTCCACATAGTTATCATTGCCTAAATCACATTGGTTCCCCATAAATTCTTGAATTTCGTGCTTATACGCCATTACTACTCCCACAGACTTACCTTGACGAAGGCACAAGGTACCAAAATGTTGAATGTCTATTCTTTATTTTTGAGTCATTTAATAAAAGATTTTCTTGAATGCACAGTATATCACCCCTTTTTTGGAGTGCCAGATTTATTCTATACTGATTAAATCAGATGTCAAGTGTCGGGTGTTATGCTCACCGGGGAGCGGCGAGCATCCGGAGGTGGACCCACTGGACCGTGCACCGGACTCCCCTGAGAAGGTGACCAACAACGAACCCCTGAACAGGGATTGTGCGGCGCCTCCCCAGAAGGCCTAAATTCACGGCAGCCAGGAACTGGTGGTAGGAGTCTCTGTACGACCAGGCATAGCTTGGGTACGACGTCTGCAGCAGGCAGAACACGGGTGTGGTACTGGAGATGTTCACTGCGGGTATGGCCGGTGACGTCCACTGCGGGTATGGCCGGTGACGTCCAGTGCGAGTATGGCCGGTGACATCCACTGCGGGTATGGCTGGTGACGTCCACTGCGGGTATGGCCGGTGATGTCCACTGCGGGTATGGCCAGTGACGTCCACTGCGGGTATGGCCGGTGACGTCCACTGCGGGTATGGCTGGTGACGTCCACTGCAGGTATGGCCGGAAGGTACAGACGGCACTACGGTGAGATAGAGTATTAGTAACGGGCAGATAACAAACAAGTAACAGAAGTACAAAGGGGCCTGAACACTAGCAGAGCTCAAGTAGAAGTGTTGCTCGGGTGCCTGCTGCCGGGGGAGGTGAACCTAAATACCTATTAGGTAACAGGTGACGTCTGAGGTCACTTCCAGAAAACGGGGCATACCACTTTAAGAAAGGGGGCGTGGCCTCGCGCGCAGCCTAGAGTCACTTACTGCAATTCTGTGTGAGGACGGGAGACAGGAAGAGGCTGCAGCAGGTCTGGGAGTATGAGCAGCGTCTGCAGAGCCATGGGACCGGTAAGAGGAAGGCCTTCGCTGCCTGGGACTGGGACCAGGAGTGCACGTGGGAGCCATGCTGGGACTGGGCAGATGTGAGGGAGAGCTCCCCCCCCGGGGTCTGGTGGGTCAGGCGTTACATCGGGAAAGAGAGAGGCTCAGCGTGTGAGCCCGCATCAAAGGCAGGGACACAGTCGAAGGGGTTTACTTAGAAAATGTCTAATATGAATACCCTTCTTTTCTAATTTAGCGCCACTAAAGTCATTCTTACAATTAGCAGATGTGATGAGATTGCAGAATGATAAAGTGGATAACGTGCTTAATTTGAACATTTTCCTTCCATTTCATATGACGTGTCGAATTTGACAGGTTTTTTTTTTGCTATTTTACATTAAGTTCCTGACTCTAACTAGACTTCGCCGACTGTCAATCACATTTGACTCAGATTAAGAAATTGTTCTGCCGGTGACACAAGACTCTTCAGGAGCTTCTGACATTATCTTTTTAATATGAATTTTGACTTTAAAATCCTGAACATCGACATTAATCCCCAGAACACATTTATACATCAGCGAGCCAGCAGACATAAGGAGCACTAACAAATTAAACTGTGTGCATGCTTAATCTTAGGTATGAATGTGGACATCTTTGTGTGTTAGGCCCTGGGTAATGACATGCTTTTTACATCCACAGATTCATTAGTCTTCTGAAATGAATTCCCAGAACCTGCTGTGTGGTGCGTTTTAATAGGGTTCATCCTGGCTCGGCAATACATCTTAAGAACACATTTGTGAAGCATCGGGAACTACAACTACATATTTCTATTACTTTCACGGCTAATCTATTAGATTATCTCAACCTGCAACAAACCTATGCTCATCCGGCTCTAATAAAGGCATTGGCATTCAGCGCCGGTCTGGAGGAGAAATACAGATGTATGCTTTATCCTCGGCTATTAATGCCGAAATATCCTTCTTCAAAATAAAAAAAAATGCTTTAATGGATGAGGGAGCAAGACGCTTACTGAAAGGTTGTAGTTAACTATATCTTCGACCCAAAAAAATAACAAATTCCTAACTATTATAGATAATTAGCCTGTCTGCAGCATATTTGGTTTTGTTCAGGGGGCACCCAATGTCTGCCCAATCTCGGCGGTAAAACATATGATTGTTTAATAGGCAGCTCGCTGGAAAGCCGCGGTTAATTGCAAGAGAAAGTAAGAATCTGCAAAGTTTGTCCTTTAAAAAGCATTTCGAGGCTCAGCACGTTACATTACAGTCAATAGTTGTATTGGACAATTACTGAGTGAGAAGTGCATAATTAATGAACAGTCATCATGCATGTTTGAGAATCTGTGACCCAATCATTGAATAGATAGTCTGGGCTCTAAAATAAATGGCTTGTTCAACTTATTACCTGATCAGCATTTGTTTAGAAGCTCTCCGACTCCCTATCAAAATTCTAATCAGTCCCATTTAAATTACTTTTTTTTCCCTCAGCATTGTTACGAATGCTAATGTATGCCTAGCAAGGAGCAGCTCCATTTCTTACCTCATGGGGAAAAGAATAAAAACATACAGTAGCTCCACAGGGCATAAAACATTATCAAAATTTCAATGACTACTGCATTTTATATTTTGGAGCTTTTGAAACAGCACACAAAGCGTTAGGTGTCTGCAAAGGGAATTCAGCGCCTGTACAATTCCTTAAAGAAAAAGTCTCATATAGTCTGACAACCGGTCTATTTAAAGTCCGGAGGACATTTCTGCCGATATTTCAGCAGAAATACTATTACAATTTTTAAGGAAATGTCGCCTAATTTAAATAGGGCGCATATAAAGCATGCATGATACATGGTAAGACGAGAAATATTTTAATGAAGAATACAGGATAGTAAGAAAAATGTTTTATTTCAGATATTCAAAAATCTTTATCGGGATTATCACTGCAGCTTCTTAAAGTCCATACAGATAGATGGGCTTTGTGGGCTTTGTTTTCTTAGTTATATTGGAATTGGACATTTTTTGGGGATTTTTTTTCACTAAAAAGAATGTATTTCGGGATAAAAATGTTTTTTTTCCAATTCGATTTCCTTAAATGTTTTGCACCATTTTGCTTTTAAGGGCTTATGTCTACTTGCATCCCGCTTCCGATGTGAGAGCATCGGAAGCGATATGCTAATGACCCTCTGCTGCGGGTGTCAGCCGAGGGTGTTGCGATCGCATCACAGGTGCGGAGAAAATGGAGGGAGCACTATCTCCCCATCTTCTCTGCTGCCTTTCTATGTGTGCACCGCACTGCACTCGCATACCATGCCAGTGCAGTGTGATGTTTCACACGCTCCCATAGGCTTGTATGGGGGTGCGAGAGCTGAGACTCGCTGCAAAATGCAGCTTGCTGCGATTGCACCGACAGCATGAATTGTGCTGTAGAAAAATAAGCAAGAGGATACTGCCTCATTGATTAACACTGGTGAGAGTGCAATCCGATGTTTTATTGGATCGCACTCGCACATGAAAATCACATGAAAAAGTGGACATGAACCCTAAAGGTTGTTTTCTGCACATTCAACTTAAATGTAGACTGTGGCCATAAATCAGCTAAAAGGATTTCAGAAAACAACAAATGGAAAAGAGTTATAAACTTTCCCTTTATCAGAACCAGCTCAATGATGGATTCTCAGGTAAGGATGTCGGCCACTTTCTCATTACTGCGGGTGCCACAAAAACTGACCAGCACTTCTGACTATACAATGGCTGGTGGTGGAGAATCATATGAACAGACCAGTCCATCAGTCTGTTCCAACAGAAAAACATCTCACATAGGAAAGCTGTTTTTCTATTCAGATTTGATCACTTGTAGAGATGGGTGAACCCGCAGATGTTTAGATTCAGCGGGTCTGGCTGGATTTTAAAAAAGAAATCCAGTTTGGGACCAGACTTGAACCCAATCATCTGCCTGGATGCCAAATCCCATATACGTCTATGGTGACTCCAACATTGTGTTGTAAAATGGTGGTAGAAAGGGCTAGGGGGCTGCAAAGCATGACTGTTAGGCTATGTGCCCATGCTGCGGAAAATTTGCGGAATTTGCCGCGATTTTTTTGCGGAAATCCATGGATTTCTCAAAAATCCGCAACACAGCAAGTTTCCTGCCATTTCTATGGCATTTTGGAAGTGCTGTGCCCATGCTGCAGTTTTTTCCGCAGTGGAAATAGTGCGGATTTCTCTGCGGAAAAATCTGCAGCATGTCAATTATTCCTAGGGATTTTTCCGCGCAATCCTATACTTACCTGCCTTGACTGAAGACACCGGAGTCACTTCCTCCAGAGCAGAGGAGCGTAGTGGAGCCAGGAGTGGGCAGCAGGAGGTGGGCGGGGCCTGCACGAGCTTCGGTCATGTGACAGGCGGAGCTAGTTCAGGCCCGCCCACCTTCTCTTGCAAAGTGCAGACAGACATGGCCGGAAAGTGAATTGCTGCGTGATGGAGGTATGAACTCCCCGAGCACTCCATCACTTGTTCTGCATTAAAGATGCAGTGCCAAAGCCATTACTGTATCCTCAATGCAGAATGCCCGCAGCATATCCGCAGGACATTCCGCAATATATCCACAGCACAAAACAGACAAAATTGTGCTGGGGTTTTCTGGGAGCTGCTGCGGAATGTCCTGCAGATTTATCCGCAGGACACTTTTCCTGTGGGCACATAGCCTTATACTTACAGAGTTTCCCATGCGGCTGTCACACTGCTTCCAGGTCTGGTCATTGGATCTATGCATATTCACTGTGTTCCCCACACATCCTTTGTGACAGCATCTGTGATTGGTTACAGACAGACTGCCGGTGTGCCGGGGTCTATGATTGGTTGTGGAGTGTAAAAATAAATAAATAATTGGAGAAAATGATGCAGGGTCCTTTTTATATTGATGCCAAGCACAGATAAAGCAGACAGCTAGAAGATTCAGACCCCAGGTGTCTGCATTATCTTGGCTGAGTATCAAAAACTACGAGGTACCCCATGTAGCTATTTTTGAATTATTTCAATAACTGATTTTATAAAACGGCATGTGGTCCCACCAATTTTTATACTCAGCCAAGATAAAGCAAACATCTGGGGGCATGTATTGTCAGGCTGGGGAGGCCCATGGTTATTGGGCCCCCTAGCCTAAAAATAGCAGCCTGCAGCTGCCCCGTAATTGTCCCATCCATTAGATACCACAATTCCAGCATTTTACACGATTCATCCAAATTTCCCTTGTGTGTTAGCAATTGGGGTAATATAAGGGGATAATAACATCTGTTATTTGTCAAAAAATCACAGCTGTCATCAACCCTAAGGTTAGTAATGGGTAGAGGTCTATGAGACCCCCATTATTAACCCTGTAAGTGAAAAGAAATAAACACAGAGAAAAATCCTTTATTAAAATAAAACACTCCCTTTCTCCAATTTATTAACCCCCAAAACACCCCTGCAGGTTCAACATAGTCCACACGAGGTCCCACAACAATCCAGGCTCTGCTATCTGAGGTCACAGTGCATGGTCACATTAGAAAACGTGACCACTCACTGCAGCTTCAGGGACACAATGACAGAGCAGCAGCTGTGAGCAGGGGTGATATTGAGCTCAACTGAGATCACCCCTGGAGGTCCTCACAGTACCCCAGGTGTGACCTCATGGGAACTGACATGACTTAAATTCAGTGACCTCACCCTATGTGAAGTCCTTGAACTCAATACCGGATTGTCAGATTAGGCAATGTGTGCACATTGAGTATTTGATTGCAGACATTTCTGTACCAAAACTGCATCTCCTTGCAAAATACCACAACAAAACCGCATGTATTTTGATGCTGTTTTGGTGCATATTTTTGCCAAGAGATGCAGTTTTTGTGCAGAATTGTCTGCATGCACATACTCACTGTACACACATTGCCTAATCCTGGTAATCCGGCATTCAGTTCAATGACTTCACCTGAGGTTACAATTGGGGTTCCCACAGTACCCCAGCTGTTATCTCAGGGGAAGTCATTGAATTCAATACCAGATTACCGGATTAAGCAATGTGTGCACGATGAGTATTTGGGTGCAGACATCAAAAACTACATCTAATGGCAAAAAAGCAAACCAAAACTGCATCAAAACTCATGTGTTTTTGGTGCGGTACTTTGTAAGAGATGCAGTTTTGCTACAGAAATGTCTGCAACCAAATACTCAATGTGTGCAAATTAACTAATCTGGTGTTAGTTCTCTAGACTAGTCAACCTTCTTTCTTTGTTATCATGCCTACAAGGGAATGATAACATACTTTCCACTAGCTGGAGTCAACACCAGCTTCTGGAAATCTTGTGCATGTGCGGCACTCATTTCAGTCACTTCAGTGCGCCTTTTAAGCCGGGTGTATGCGTCCTGGCTTCATTAGGAACACTGTGCATGATCAGATGAAGCAGGGAAGCATCCACCCTGCTTCTGAGGTGCACTGACAGGGCTGAAATTAGTCTCATTAGGAAGCAGTGATGCCAGCTCATAGAAATCATGTTATCACATCCGCAGGGGCATGATAACATTGAAAGAGGGCTGACTAGTCTAAAGAAACACCCTTGCGACTAGTCAAGCTCCTAATTAGCGTAGGGAAAGCAAGGTTTATAAGATTTTTTACATGGCTGGTTAGGCAGGGAATATGGACATCAATGTTGCTTGGTAGGAAGTGCATAGGGGACCTGACAGGCTTCTTTTAAATTTATTTTAATTTGTTTCAGGCCTTATAGTTACAGTATATACTGTATCTATATGAACTACTTTCCAGTCCCACCATGACAATCATTATAATATTTATTTTATTATATTTTAATAGAATCTGTCAGCAGGATTCCTTCCAAAACTATATTATGTATGTGTTTTTAAAAACTAGTCCAGCAATGCCTTTATATGTACAGTCCATTCCTCCATAACTGAGAAATCAGCATTTGACATGATATGCAAATGAGGCTGAAAAGCTTTGGTAAATCTATAGCCTCTGTCACTCAAGCTCTATTCCCTGTGCAGCACTGCCTCCTCCTGCCTAAGTGATGTCTCCTTTGCCTAAAGTCACACAGCATAGAGATTGTCAGTCAATCTCGGTGTCATGACTGATGGCTGTCAAGGTTCCCCAGAGAGTGGCGAGCGAGCCCCCCTCTATGCTTCGTTCACAGGATCATGGTGCCTTCTCTATGGGGCATTTCTGTTCATGTGGTGCCAGTTATAATTCTGCATTGCAGTGTGCCACTAGTCCATGTAAGTTCTGATCCTGCCTCCTGTCCTGACTTTGTCTGTTACCCCCTGCACCAGTCCTGACTGTGTACGTTCTCTCTGCCTCCCATCCTGACTGTCCATCCTCCCTGCTTCCCGTCCTGACCACTGCTGTTCTTTTTTGACACCCATCCTCCCTCCTCTGTTGTTCTGTTCTCCTGTATTCCCAGGAAATACCTGCTCTCCCGGTTCCAGACTTTGGCTTGCAATTTAACTCTGATTTTCGCACTCCGTCGGTCTCTGGTGTTCTCTCTCTCTCTCAGTTTTCAGACTCTTCCTGGACTCTATGTCTGTCTGATCTCTGGTATCTCGTCGACCTCCTGGCTCTGACTTCGTCTTGTATGACCTGCCACTCCTTCCACTAGGGAGACTAGTGCCATCTAGTGGAGAGTTTTTGCCTAGCACCTGCTGGTGCTCCAGCTCCCCCTGCTGGTTTATTACAGTCTAGTGCCACCCAGTGGAGAATATCTGCCTACCACTTTCCTAGTGTTCCATCTCCCCATCCTGGTTCCTTGACACTCGGGAACTCTTTCTGTGTCTCCTCCCAGATAAAAGAGAGGTTTTTTGGTGGTCCTGAGGTGGGATAAAAGACGATCAGCTGATTGTGGCTCCGACTACATTTTGAAAGGAGTTGTCTACGATGACACAACCCATTTAAGGTGATTTATGAAAGACTACTATTAATTGTTATATATTCTTTTAGTTTTTAATTAAATGAGTGTTCTTTCCCATCCAAGAATGTTTTGCTCAGTAAAAAAAAAAGGCTCCAAAAGAATATTTTCTGAAAATGTTTACCAGTGTTTAACAGTGTTATCAAGCATACGGTATTTTATTTGTTTATACAAGCTGTATTAAGTTTGTTTAAAGTGAAATTGGACATTTACAGTATAGTCATGCCACTTTCAAGGTGAAACTCTGCTCCTTTTTCTCTTGGACCCTTGCGCAGCTGCACAGGCTGCACCATTGCGTGTCTGCCTCTTTGGCTACCATTAAAGCATAGGGAATTGACTGTGGATCTGGTACATATCAGGGTTTAGGGATGATCGAATACCTCAAATATTCGGCTTCGCGAATATTTGCCGAATAGGTCGCCTCCATTCAACTATTCGCGAATATTCGATGCGCAATGTAAGTCTATGGGAAACTCAAATAACAACTATTCGGAACTATTCGGGCTTCCCATAGACTTACATTGCGCATCAAATATTCGCATAGCGGCGACCTATTCGTCGGATATTCGCGAAGCCAAATATTTGAGGTATTCGATCATCACTAATCAAGATCCTACATTTTTGTTTCAGATGTATACTGCCAACTGAAAGGCTACACATTTGTGCAATCCATATAGTCTAGAACTTATTAGAAAGAACTCAGCATGGAAGTTCATGCACAACAGTTGTAATAATATATATCAGTCAAGTTACTGCACCAAAATATAGGCTGCAAATACAGTATCAGGAATAACAGTCCACTGGATAAAAATGACATGGAATTCATCATCCATATTCTGCAGATGTTACTAAAGCATGCAATAAATGAAAGAATGCCTTATTAGTAACTAAAAAGTATATATCATTAAAGCTTTCTGCTGGTTTTCTTAACAGAAAAGTCATGTAGTAGAAACTTAATAATCTATACATCTGACAGGAGTTGTTTCCACAGCCAATGCATTGGATTTTTTAGTCTGCCACAAATGGCCATTATCTTTTATACTTTTTGGTTAACATTAAAGTATTATTTATTTATTATAATATTTTTATTATATTACCTGGAAAATACTTGAATAAGTAGACTGCTTTAACACTATGTTATATACAGCATGTAGTGTATCGTTCATCCCACAATTTCTACTTAAAAGGCTGCTGATTTATATTGTAAATTAATCCGAATTCTAAGTCAGACATTAGTAACGTAATAAAGAACCTAGATACACAATGACTTCTCCTGCAGCGCTCACACAACAGGATCTGACACTCCAGACAATCCATTAATAATCTAGAGGGTGAAGAGCTGCGGAGACCCGTTAATTAAACTTGGAGCCAGACAGTCCCGAATTGCATAAAAATTACTTTTTATCATATCATGTATTAGCTTGATTTTCTTTAAACAATGTGCAAAATTCAGTTTTAATGGTTGGATGGAGGTTACAAGCAGAACAGATCACCCGCATCTGTTACAAAAAAAAATAGATAAAAAATAGTGATGTTAATAAAAATACTGGACAACATTATACCTGAAAGAAATTATTCTTCTAAGGAAAATGTCTCTTAAATAATACAAAAAATGCAATCAAACGTGTAGTTACGGGCAAAAATCCTCGCAGTTACAGTGTATTGTTGCTGGATTGAAACCAAAAGCTGGCAGTTTTTTAATCAAATGTTGTACTTGCATGTCAGTGTATATTTAAAGGGAACCTGTCACCAGATTTGGGGCCTATAAGCTGGGGCCACCACCAGTGGGTTCTTATATACAGCATTCTTACAAGGTGTATATAAGAGCCAAGGCCGCTGTTTAGAACGTAAAATTCACTTTATAATACTTACCTAAACAGTCGGCATCGTGCAGATGGGTCAGATGGGTGTCTCCGTTCTCAGGGTGCAGTGCCTCCTTTTTCGGCCATCTTTGTCCTCCTTCGTTTGAAGTCGGGGGGCATAACGCATCCTACATCATGCACATGCACCGGCATTGAGGTCCTACGCAGGCGCACTATAATACTTTGATCTGCACTGCTCAAAGTGCGCATGCACAGGACCTGCAGGCGTGTGTGCATGACCGGCTTCAGAAAATGGAGGACAAAGATGGCCAAAAGAGGAGGCGCCGCACCTGGAGAACGAAGACACCCATCTGACCCATCTGCACTGTACTGACCATTTAGTTGAGTATTATAAAGTCATTTTTACATTCTACACAGCGGCCTGGGCTCTTATATACATCATGTTAGAATGCTGTATATAAGAGCTTACTGGTGGGGGCTGAAGCTTATAGTCACCAAATCTGGTGACAGGTTTCCTTTAAAACTCATAGCAAAAAGCATGAATCTACCACACAAAGCCGGGTTTATATTGTTTTAGACAGAATTTACAGAGTAAATCAGGTCAGAGCTCTTCGCTCCTGTTTAATGATTCCTATTGCATTTGGAGCAGAAAGTAGTAAAAACGACCAGACAGGAAGCATGTTGCTGTCACTATGACTAGTATTGTGCAGAGTGTATACAGGCAGAACAGGTAGTGATGTCTCACAGGTCAGTATTATTTTGGCACCTTTTGGTATACAGCTCAGATATTCAGCAGTAGGGGGATGAGGACTTTAATACTTCCCATTTGTGTTGCGATGTGTGAAGAATAAAAATAATCTGTTATTAAGGTGCTGTTACTGCAGTATCTCTCAGATCAATCAATTCACAGGCTCACAGAGTGACTATACAGCTACAGCACTTCCCTACAGATCATTTTAAAGAGGTTGTCAACAACATTCCATGGATGGCTTATGCTTATGATAGGTCATCAATGTCTGATCAGCCGCCAACCCCGCCGATCAGCTGTTATCAGTACCGCCGGCTGCAGCAGGCAGCCAGAAACGCTCAGTTCCGGAGCTGCCCCGTCAACTGATAGCGGCCACAGCTGGGTGCTGCATATCTGCCTCCTATTGATTTGAATAGGAGGCGGACATGGAGGACCCGACCAAGGCTTCTATCAGAAAATGGGGCAGTTCCGGAACTGAGCATTTTGGGCCGCCTCCTGCCGCCGCTGGCACCAAGAAGAGCTGATCGGTGGGGGTGCAGGATGTTAGACGCCAGACAATCAGACACTGATTACCTATCCTAAGGCTAAGCCATCAATGTAAAAGTAGAGGACAACCTCTTTAATCTTTGAAATATTATTCAGAGACTATTACTTACATTTTTAGTTGTTTGCATGAGCACTGATAGTAGTACACCACAATCACATTAGGCCTTTAGACTTTGCTCCCTGACTTATATCCCTACATTGTACAAGCATATAATGATGTTCCTTGGCCAGCGCCCATCTTATATGTTATGGACTCTGATAACTCTCCTGATTGGCTGTGCTCAACAATCTGATTTTATATCCTGCAGGGACTTACGGAGAAGTATTTGTCACCACACCTGACCTTGTTGGACAAATCACTGACTTTTCACCAAGTTATTAAATGGCGGTACACATTTATTTATTTATTTTTCCAATCCTCATGAATTGAATCAGTGTTTAAATTCACCGGGGACCTGTGAGGTTTAAGTAACTCGACTCAAAGTAGATCCTCTAAAGATCAATCCGCTTAGCTTTAGTTCGGCTTTAATAAAATCACTAAAATATATGCGATCCACATAACGCTGATAACAGTTGCATGTTTGGAAAGACCTATAAATTAAATATGGCAGCAATCACTTTAAGGCACAAAACTAAATATTAGGTCCTTGAAGCTGTTTGCCCTTTAGGCACTGAATGAGTTAATCAGCTGTGTGAGTTTTCATTACACCTAAAATATAATTTAACAAATAGAAAGAAAAGGGAAAACACAGAAGCCTGTAATGTCAACAACAATGTTTTCAACCCACCATCTAATTATAAAAATGCCTTCTGGAAGAAATAACAGCACGATAGCTTTCAGTGTAAGACTGAATGGTGGCACTGTATTATTGCAATCATTTCAGTTGCACCCCAGGTCAATGAAAAGCAAAACAATTGTTAAAATGAGTGTTTTTAATCATTGTATTCCACCAAGACAACGTATTGGCTGCTTTAACCTTCAAAAATGGCTGCAGAAAAAATAAAGAATTCGGTACTCTACGGACCTACGTTTACTAAGAGAAAATGTGTGGAATAAAACGTAAATCTTTTGCTTAAAGTTTGTGTTAATTGCCGGCTCAAATACCAGTTTACGGTAAGGCAACAAGAAAGGGCTCTGACATGCGGCTTTCCAGAAAAATGATACCTTACTCAAGCGGACTGTTAATGGCAGATCGATGTTCTGGGTAAACAGTACTTTTGCCAGTAAAATCATACAGTTATAAATTCCTTAAAAAGCGGCAGGTTAGTGTTCACATTAGGACAGATTTATGGCCCCATCTTAGCTCCATAGAGGCCTGCTATGTGAACGTAATTCTAATAGCAACAATAATTCTCCAAATGTCATCTTTTTGTGCAATGATTATTTTTTAAATTTTTTAAGATGTAAGAGAATATTACACGCAACCATATACAGTTGAAACCAGAAATTTACATACACTAAAAAAAAGACACATCTGCATGTTTTTCTCACTATTTGACATGACATCAGAATAAACGTTTATCGTCAATAGGTCAATTAGGAACCAAAATTATTTATATTTGTCAATTGCTAGAATAATGAGAGCGACAGAGAATGTTTTAAGGCATTTTTATTACTTTCTGCAAAGTCAAAAGTTTACATACACTAAGGGGTACTTTACACGCTACGACATCGCTCAACCAATGTCGTTGGGGTCACGGTGTTTGTGACGCACATCCAGCACCATTAACGACGTCAACGCGTGTGACAGGCTGGAGCGACCTAAAACAATCGCAAAAAAGACAAAATCATTTGTTTTGGAGAGGTTATTTAATAACAAAAAATCATTGTCAGGTAAGTTGCGATGTTGTTCCTCGTTCCTGCGGCATCACACATCGCTATGTGTGACACCAAAGGAGCGACGAACATCTCCTTACCTGCATCCATCGACAATGCGGAAGAAAGGAGGTGGGCGGGATGTTATGTCCCGCTCATGTCCGCCCCTCCGCTTCTATTGGCCGGCCATTTAGTGACGTCGCGGTGACTAGAGATGAGCGAACCGGCCGTGGTTCGGCTCGAGTTCGGTTCGCCGAACGGAGGTCTTGTTCGAGTTCGGTTCGGCGAACCACTCGAACCGCATAGGAAACAATGGAAGGCAATCACAAACACATAAAAACACCTAGAAAACACCCTCAAAGGTGTCCAAACAGTGACAAACAACTCACAACACAACACAAACACATGGGAAAGTGACAAGCATAAATTCTCATGCGAAAACAAAACAGCGTTACAAGGAAAAGAGGATGAGACACAGATATAGGCATGGCATGCCCTTCTAAAATCATGCAAAACACCGCAAAGTAACTCGAAGCGGAGTCTCCATTTTTTCCAAAAATTGGGCCCCACACACACTCACCCTTTCAGTGGCAGCACTTGTGCCCCAGTTGTACACTTCACAGGTAGATTTGCATCAAGAACATTCAAAATTACGCCATCCTTAACTGTCCCCAGGATGACACCGGGGTAGGTAGCAAAGTCTTTCCTGATCCCAGCTATGTTCATCTTGGATCATTTTTAAAAACACTGTAAGCAAGGGTTACTCCAAGCGGAGTCTCCTTTTTTTCCAAAAATTGGGCCACACACACACCCACCCCTTCAGTGGCAGCACTTGTGCCCCAGTTGTACACTTCACAGCTAGATTTGCATCAAGCACATTCAAAAATACGCCATACTTAACTGTCCCCAGGATGACACCGGGGTAGGAAGCAAAGTCTTTGCTGATCCCAGATCTGTTCATCTTGGATCATTTTTAGAAACACTGCAAGCAAGGGTTACTCCAAGCGGAGTCTCCCTTTTTTCCAAAAATTGGGCCACACACACACCCACCCCTTCAGTGGCAGCAGTTGTGCCCCAGTTGTACACTTCACAGGTAGATTTGCATCAAGCACATTCAAAAATACGCCATAATTAACCGTCCCCAGGATGACACCGGGGTAGGTAGCAAAGTCTTTGCTGAACCATGACTTGTTCATCTTGGCTCCTTTTAAAAAACACAGCAAGCAAGGGTTACTCCAAGCGGAGTCTCAATTTTTTCCAAAAATTGGGCCACACACACACAACCACCCCTTCAGTGGCAGCACTTGTGCCCCAGTTGTACACTTCACAGGTAGATTTGCATCAAGAACATTCAAAATCCACAAGCATTTACTCTCCCCAGGATGACACAGGGGTAGTAAATTCCTTGTGGATCCATGACTTGTTCATTTTGATGAACGTTAGTCTGTCCACATTGTCAGTGGACAGACGCGTGCGCTTATCTGTCAGCACACACCCAGCAGCACTGAAAACACGTTCAGAGACAACGCTGGCCGCTGGACATGACAAAATCTCTAAGGCGTAAGTGGAGAGCTCTGGCCATTTTTCAAGATTTGAAGCCCAAAATGAGCAAGGCTCCATTTGCAAAGTCATGGCATCGATGTTCATTTGGAAATACTCCTGTATCATCCTCTCCAGCCATTAACTATGTGTCAGACTTGTTGTCTCTGGTGGCCATGCAAAGGATGGTCTAAAAAAATTATGAAAAGATTCAATAAAATTGCTGTTACCAGCACCAGATACGGTGCTGCTGGTACGGGTAGACTGTTGAAGATGACGAGACCGTCCCATGTTTGTCAAGTTACAACTGGGAGATTCACTCCCTGCACCTGCACGGTTGTTTGGTGGAAAAGCCGAGCTAAGATCGAATAACAGCTTTTGCTGATACTCCTGCATACGTGCGTCTCTTTCTATGGCTGGAATTATGTCACAAAATTTGGACTTGTACCGGGGATCTAATAGTGTGGCAAGTCAGTACTCATCGTCACTTCTAATTTTGACAATACGAAGGTCATGTTGGAGGTAGTGCAGCAAGAAGGCGCTCATGTGTCTTGCGCTGCCATGCGGACCAAGTCCACGCTGTGTTTGTGGCATAGAGGTGCTAACCGTTCTTTCTTCCTCTGACATCTCCCCCCAACCTCTTTCATCTGAAATTTGACCAATGTCTCCCTCATCCGCTGAGTCTTCCATGTCCATGGACAGTTCGTCCTCCATTTCTTCATGTTCTCCTGCACCTTCCTCAACATCTCGCCTGCTACCATGCGCCCTTGTTGATCCCTGTCCCCCATGGTCCCATGCCTGTCGTGTTGGTGATGATGAACGTCTGGACCTTGGTGATGTTGTTGTCTCTTGCGCATATGAATCCTCCTGTAGTTCCTCCCCTTCCTGTTGTCCCACCCCCTGACTCTGAATAGTGTTTAGCGGGTGCTCCAGCATGTAAATGACTGGAATTGTCATGCTGATAATGGCATTGTGAGCGCTAAACATATTCATCGCCATGTCGAAATTGTGCAGAAGGAAGCATAGGTCCTTGATCTGAGACCACTCCATCAGGGTGATCTGCCCCACCTCTGCATCTCTTTGGCCCAGGCTATACATCATGATGTATTGCACCAGGGCTCGACGGTGCTGCCACAGTCGCTGTAACATGTGGAGAGTCGAATTCCAGCGTGTCGGCACATCGCATTTCAGGCGATGAATCGGCAGGCCGAAAGACTTCTGGAGCAATGCAAGTCGCTCAGCAGCGGTGGTTCAACGGCGGAAGTGAGCAGACAGTTTTCGTGCCCTGTTCAGAAGGCCATCTAGGCCGGGATAGTGTGTTAAAAATTGCTGGACAACAAGGTTCAACACGTGAGCCACACAAGGCACGTGTGTCACCTTGCCCAGGCGAAGGGCCGCACCCAGGTTTGCCGCATTGTCGCACACGGCCTTACCAGGCTGCAGGTTGAGTGGAGACAACCATTTACCAAACTCAATCTCCAGAACTGCCCACAACTCAGCCGCTGTGTGACTCTTATTTCCAAGACATTTCAAGCTAAAGACCGCCTGATGCCGTTGCGCTCTGCTGCCAGCATAGTAATGAGGGGTGCGTGATTCCTTCTGCACAGTTAGAACACTGGTGGCCTGACCAGGCAGGCTTGGGGCGGAGGTGGAGGACCCAGACGAGGTGGAGGAGGCAGAAGCAGTGGCGGAACTTGGACAGACAGAAGAGTGACACACAAGTCATGGGGACGGCAAGACTTGTGCAGCAGACCCTTCACCATCTATCACCATAGATACCCAGTGCCTAGTCAGCGACATGTAACGTCCCTGTCCATGCTTACTGGTTCAAGTATCGGTGGTGAAATGCACCCATTCACACACAGAGTTTCTCAAGGAAGCGGTGATGTTCTGTGCGACATGCTGGTGTAGCGCAGGCACACCTTTCTTAGAGAAGTAGTGGCGACTGGGCATCTGGTACTGGGGCACAGCGAAAGACATAAGGTCTCTAAAATCCTGTGTGTCCACCAGGCGGAAAGGCAGCAGAGCTTACACAGGGATAAAGTCAACCTCTTAGATTTGTCATGGGTCGCAGGAAATGGCATTTTATTTGTCCACATCTGAGTGATAGAGATCTGGCTGCTGTGTGTAGATGGTGTTGAGTAGGGTGTCCCTGGAAAAATCCAGGTTTGTGAGGAAAGTGCAGGCATAGACATGATGTTGCCTTCATCCAACGTTGGTGCTATCGATGTCTGAGAGAGCTGTACACACGCACTTGTTTCCCCTTCCAAACCAACTGACGACCTACCAATCAAACTGCCTGTTGCGGTTACAGTGGTGGAAGTTGTGCGTGGAAAACCAGGTGTGACAGCTGTCCCCACAGTCCTAGAAGATGAAGAGCACGCGGATGCACTCAAAGGGGCAGGCGGTGGATCGTTCGCTCCGCTAGGCCGCATTGCAGCATGGTGAGCTTCCCACTGGGACATATGATATTTATTCATGTGACGCTTCATGGAAGAAGTTGTTAAACTGCTGAGGTTTTGCCCTCTACTAACAGAATCACGACAAATTTTACATATCACATAATTTGGGTGATCTTTTGCAATGTCAAAAAAGGACCAGGCTAGGTAATGCTTAGAGGGCATGCGACCTGCTGATCCACCCCGACTAGTGCTAAGAGGCAGAGTGGTGGCTGAGGATGCAGTTGTAGATGTACTACCAGTACTCCGACTCTGTCCAGGATGGCGCAAGGTAACTTCGTCGTCAGTTGCATCCTCCTCCACCGCCTATGTTGACCTCCTGGAGTGCCTGACTATAGGTTGACAGTAGGTGGGATCTAGAACTTCCTCATCAATTGTTGTGTTTGCACTCCCCTCACCCTCAGACCAAGCCTCTTCTTGCCCTGACCGAATATTTAAGTTGTCATCCCAATCTGGTATCTGCATCTCATCGTCATCAGTATGTTCCTCATTGTCTATAACAACAGGTGTTACAGTTTGTGAATAAGGGTCAACATTATGCTCAGAAACTTGGTCCTCATGGCCTGAATCAGAGTCACAAAGGTTCTGGGCATCACTGCAGACCATTTCTTGGTCTGTACTCACTGTAACTTGGGAGCAGACCTCTGATTCCCAGGCTATAGTGTGACTGAACAGCTATGCAGACTCAGCCATCTCAGTTCCACCATACTGTGCAGGGCGGATGGAGACTTGAGAGCTGGGAGAAAGCAAGTGTGATTGAGATGACAACTCAGAGGACTGGTGTTTTTTGGATGCGGTAGTTGAGGTGGCGGAGAGGGCACTTGTTGGACCACTTGAGATCTATTCAAGCATTTTCTTATTTTGGCCATCATCTACCTTTGTTTCAGTTGTTCGTGTCCGTAAAAAAGGGAGCACATCGGATTGTCCACGGTAAGTAGTAGACATCTTACTTTTGCTGGAAGATGGTCTATCTTCAGCAGATGTTAATGGAGCTTTGCCACCTTCCCCACGGACAAACCCTTTTTTTCCTTTTCCAACACGCCTCTTCCCCCAGCATCTGTCATTTTGCCACTCATTTTGATTGCGATAAGATTGTGCACTTAAAATGTGGTAGTAAATATTGAGAGGTGGTGTAGATTTCAGCGGTGGTCTAGCTTTATTAACAGCAGAATAAAAAACAATAACTATCCCTGACAATGCAACTACGGCCCTTAAACTGGCAGTATAGTTTGCTATTAGAATGGCTTAGTAAAAATGAGTTTGAGTGTGCAATGCAGTGGTGCCGCAAATAGCTTTGCACCAATGGGACAATAATGAAGTCCAACAGCCACTTTTAGAATGCCACTAAGTTTCCTCAGTGTTTGCTAGTATAATGGCTTAGTAAGAATGAGTTTGAGTGTGCAATGCAGTGATGCTGCAAATAGCTTTGCACCAATGGGACAATAATGAAGTCCAACAGCCACTTTTAGGATACCACTAAGTTTCCTCAGTGTTTGCTGGTATAATGGCTTAGTAACAATGAGTTTGATTGTGCAATGCAGTGGTGCTGCAAATAGCTTTGCACCAGTGGAACAATAATGAAGTCCAGCAGCCACTTTTACGATGCCACTAAGTTTCCTCAGTGTTTGCTAGTATAATGGCTTAGTAACAATGAGTTTGAGTGTGCAATGCAGTTGTGCTGCAAATATCTTTGCACCAGTGGGACAACAATGAAGTCCAACAGCCACTTTTAGGATGCCACTAAGTTTCCTCAGGGTTTGCTAATATAATGGCTTAGTAACTAGAGATGAGCGAACCGGTCCCGGTTCGGCTCGAGGTCGGTTCGTCGAACGGAGGTCCCGTTCGAGTTCGGTTCGTCGAACGTTCGACGAACCGAACTCGAAACGCATAGGAAACAATGGCAGGCAATCACAAACACATAAAAACACTTAGAAAACACCCTCAAAGGTGTCCAAAAGGTGACAAACAACTTACAACACAACACAAACACATGGGAAAGTGACAAGGACATATACTCATGCGAAAATAAAAGAGCAGGCAAGGAAAAAGAGGAGGACACACAGATATAGGCATGGCACGCCCTGCTAAAATCATGTAAAACACCGCAAGGTGACTCCAAGCGGAGTCTCCCTTTTTTCCAAAAATTGGGCCACACACACACCCACCCATTCAGTGGCAGCAGTTGTGCCCCAGTTGTACACTTCACAGCTAGATTTGCATCAAGCACATTCAAAAATACGCCATAATTAACCGTCCCCAGGATGACACCGGGGTAGGTAGCAAAGTCTTTCCTGAGCCCAGCTCTGTTCATCTTGGATCATTTTAAAAAAACACAGCAATCAAGGGTTACTCCAAGCGGAGTCTCCCTTTTTTTCCAAAAATTGGGCCACACACACACCCACCCATTCCGTGGCAGCAGTTGTGCCCCAGTTGTACACTTCACAGCTAGATTTGCATCAAGCACATTCAAAAATACGCCATAATTAACCGTCCCCAGGATGACACCGGGGTAGGTAGCAAAGTCTTTCCTGAGCCCAGCTCTGTTCATCTTGGATCATTTTAAAAAAACACAGCAATCAAGGGTTACTCCAAGCGGAATCTCCCTTTTTTTCCAAAAATTGGGCCCCACACACACCCACCCATTCAGTGGCAGCAGTTGTGCCCCAGTTGTACACTTCACAGCTAGATTTGCATCAAGCACATTCAAAAATACGCCATAATTAACCGTCCCCAGGATGACACCGGGGTAGGTAGCAAAGTCTTTCATGATCCCAGCTCTGTTCATCTTGGATCATTTTTAAAAAACCCAGCAATCAAGGGTTACTCCAAGCGGAGTCTCCCTTTTTTTCCAAAAATTGGGCCACACACACACCCACCCATTCCGTGGCAGCAGTTGTGCCCCAGTTGTACACTTCACAGCTAGATTTGCATCAAGCACATTCAAAAATACGCCATAATTAACCGTCCCCAGGATGACACCGGGGTAGGTAGCAAAGTCTTTCCTGAGCCCAGCTCTGTTCATCTTGGATCATTTTAAAAAAACACAGCAATCAAGGGTTACTCCAAGCGGAATCTCCCTTTTTTTCCAAAAATTGGGCCCCACACACACCCACCCCTTCAGTGGCAGCAGTTGTGCCCCAGTTGTACACTTCACAGCTAGATTTGCATCAAGCACATTCAAAAATACGCCATAATTAACCGTCCCCAGGATGACACCGGGGTAGGTAGCAAAGTCTTTCCTGATCACAGCTCTGTTCATCTTGGATCATTTTAAAAAAACACAGCAATCAAGGGTTACTCCAAGCGGAGTCTCCCTTTTTTTCCAAAAATTGGGCCACACACACACCCACCCCTTCAGTGGCAGCAGTTGTGCCCCAGTTGTACACTTCACAGCTAGATTTGCATCAAGCACATTCAAAAATATGCCATAATTAACCGTCCCCAGCATCACACCGGGGTGGGTAGCAAAGTCTTTGCTGAACCATGACTTGTTCATCTTGGCTCCTTTTAAAAAACACAGCAAGCAAGTGTTACTCCAAGCGGAGTCTCCCTTTTTTCCAAAAATTGGGCCCCACACAGACACCCCATCAGTGGCAGCACTTGTGCCCCCGTTGCAAACAGGATGTTTTGATTTGCATCAAGCACATTCCAAATCCACAAGCATTTACTCTCCCCAGGATGACACAGGGGTAGTAAATTCCTTGTGGATCCATGACTTGTTCATTTTGATGAACGTCAGTCTGTCCACATTGTCACTGGACAGACGCGTGCGCTTATCTGTCAGCACACACCCAGCAGCACTGAAGACACGTTCTGAGACAACGCTGGCAGCTGGACATGACAAAATCTCCAAGGCGTAAGTTGAGAGCTCTGGCCATTTCTCAAGATTTGAAGCCCAAAATGAGCAAGGCTCCATTTGCAAAGTCATGGCATCGATGTTCATTTGGAGATACTCCTGTATCATCCTCTCCAGCCGTTGACTATGTGTCAGACTTGTTGTCTCTGGTGGCCTTGCAAAGGATGGTCTAAAAAAATTATGAAAAGATTCCATAAAATTGCTGTTACCAGCACCAGATACGGTGCTACTGGTACAGGTAGACTGTTGAAGATGATGAGACCGTCCCATGTTTGTCAAGTTACAACTGGGAGATTCACTCCCTGCACCTGCACGGTTGTTTGGTGGAAAAGCCGAGCTAAGATCGAGTAACAGCTTCTGCTGATACTCCTGCATACGTGCGTCCCTTTCTATGGCTGGATTTATGTCACAAAATTTGGACTTGTGCCGGGGATCCAATAGTGTGGCAAGCCAGTAGTCATCATCACTTCTAATTTTGACAATACGAGGGTCATGTTGGAGGTAGTGTAGCAAGAAGGCGCTCATGTGTCTTGCGCGGCCATGTGGACCAAGTCCACGCTGTGTTTGTGGCATAGAGGTGCTAACCGTTCTTTCTTCCTCTGACATCTCCCCCCAACCTCTTTCAACTGAAATTTGACCAAGGTCTCCCTCATCCGCTAAGTCTTCTATGTCCATGGACAGTTCGTCCTCCATTTCTTCATGTTCTCCTGCACCTTCCTCAACATCTCGCCTGCTACCATGCACCCTTGTTGATCCCTGTCCCCCATGGTCCCATGCCTGCCGCCTTGGTGATGATGAACGTCTGGACCTTGGTGATGTTGTTGTGTCTTGCGCATATGAATCCTCCTGTAGTTCCTCCCCTTCCTGTTGTCCCACCTCCTGACTCCGAATAGTGTTTAGCGTGTGCTCCAGCATGTAAATGACTGGAATTGTCATGCTGATAATGGCATTGTCAGCGCTAAACATATTCGTCACCATGTCGAAACTCTGCAGAAGGGTGCATAGGTCCTTGATCTGAGACCACTCCATCAGGGTGATCTGCCCCACCTCTGCATCTCATTGGCCCAGGCTATACGTCATGACGTATTGCACCAGGGCTCGACGGTGCTGCCACAGTCGCTGTAACATGTGGAGAGTCGAATTCCAGCGTGTCGGCACATCGCATTTCAGGCGATGAACCGGCAGGCCGAAAGACTTCTGGAGCGATGCAAGTCGCTCAGCTGCGGCGGTTGAACGGCGGAAGTGAGCAGACAGTTTTCGTGCCCTGGTCAGAAGGCCATCTAGGCCGGGATAGTGTGTTAAGAATTGCTGGACAACAAGGTTCAACACGTGAGCCATACAAGGCACGTGTGTCACCTTGCCCAGGCGAAGGGCCGCACCCAGGTTTGCAGCATTGTCGCACACGGCCTTACCAGGCTGCAGGTTGAGTGGAGACAACCATTTATCAAACTCGGACCGCAGAGCTGACCACAACTCCTCAGCTGTGTGACTCGTATTCCCAAGACATGTCAAGCTAAAGACCGCCTGATGCCGTTGCGCTCTGCTGCCAGCATAGTAATGAGGGGTGTTTGATTCCTTCTGCGCAGTGAGAACGCTCGTGGCCTGACCAGGCAGGCTTGGGGCGGAAGTGGAGGACACAGATGAGGTGGAGGAGGCAGAAGCAGTGGCGGAACTTGGACAGACAGAGGATTGACACACAAGTCATGGGGACGGCAAGACTTGTGCAGCAGACCCTTCACCATCTATCACCATAGTTAACCAGTGCCCAGTCAGCGACATGTAACGTCCCTGTCCATGCTTACTGGTCCAAGTATCGGTAATGAAATGCACCCGTTGACACACAGAGTTTCTCAAGGAAGCGGTGATGTTGTGTGCGACATGCTGGTGTAGCGCGGGCACACCTTTCTTAGAGAAGTATTGGCAACTGGGCATCTGGTACTGGGGCACAGCGACAGACATAAGGTCTCTAAAATCCTGTGTGTCCACCAGGCGGAAAGGCAGCATTTCGGTAGCCAAGAGCTTACAAAGGGATAAAGTCAACCTCTTAGCTTTGTCATGGGTCGCAGGAAATGGCCTTTTATTTGTCCACATCTGAGGGACAGAGATCTGGCTGCTGTGTGTAGATGGTGTTGAGTAGGGTGTCCCTGGAAAAATGCAGCTTTGTGAGGAAAGTGCAGGCGGAGACATGATGTCGCCTTCATCCAACGTTGGTGCTATCGATGTTTGAGAGAGCTGTACACACGCACTTGTTTCCCCTTCCAAACCAACTGACGACCTACCAATCAAACTGCCTGTTGCGGTTACAGTGGTGGAAGTTGTGCGTTGAAAACCAGATGTGACAGCTGTCCCCACAGTCCTAGAAGATGAAGAGCGCGCGGATGCACTGGAAGGGGCCGGCGGTGGATGGTTCGCTCCGCTAGGCCGCATTGCAGCACGGTGAGCTTCCCACCGGGACATATGATATTTATTCATGTGACGATTCATGGAAGAAGTTGTCAAACTGCTGAGGTTTTGACCTCTACTAAGAGAACCATGGCAAATTTTACAGATCACATAATTTGGGCGATCTTTTGCTATGTCAAAAAAGGACCAGGCTAGGCAAGGCTTAGAGGGCATGCGACCTGTTGATCCACCCCGACTAGTGCTCAGAGGCA
The DNA here is from genome assembly GCF_048569485.1 of Anomaloglossus baeobatrachus. Lineage (NCBI taxonomy): Eukaryota > Metazoa > Chordata > Amphibia > Anura > Aromobatidae > Anomaloglossus > Anomaloglossus baeobatrachus. Next base: position 228,569,808 of record NC_134353.1, on the reverse strand, counting down.
GAGTGGTGGCTGAGGATGCAGTTGTAGACGTGCTACCAGTACTCCGACTCTGTCCAGGAAGGCGCAAGGTAACTTCGTCATCAGTTGCATCCTCCTCCACCACCTCTGTTGACCTCCTCGAGTGCCTGACTGTGGGTTGACAGTAGGTGGTATCTCGAACTTCCTCATCAATTGTTGTGTTTGCACTCCCCTCACCCTCAGACCGAGCCTCTTCTTGCCCTGACCGAATATTTAAGTTGTCATCCCAATCTGGTATCTGCGTCTCATCGTCATCAGTATGTTCCTCATTGTCTATTACCACAGGTGTTTCAGTTTGTGAATAAGGGTCAACAAACTTGGTCATCACGGCCTGAATCTGAGTCACAAAGGTTCTGGGCATCACTGCAGACCATTTCCTGTTCTGTACTCACTGTAGCTTGAGAGCAGATCTCTGATTCCCAGGCTATAGTGTGACTAAACAGCTCTGCAGACTCAGCCATCTCAGTTCCACCATACTGTGCAGGGCGGATGGAGACTTCAGAGCTGGGAGAAAGCAAGTTTGATTGGGATGACAACTCAGAGGACTGGTGTTTTTTGGATGCGGTAGTTGAGGTGGCGGAGAGAGCACTTGTTGAACCACTTGAGATCCATTCAAGCATTTTCCTTTTTTGTTCCAGTTGTCCGTGTCCGTAAAAAAGGGAGCACATCGGATTGTCCACGGTAAGTAGTAGACATCTTACTTTTGCTGGAAGATGGTCTATCTTCAGCAGATGTTAATGGAGCTTTGCCACCTTCACCACGGACAAACCCTTTTTTTCCTTTTCCAACACGCCTCTTACCCTTTCCACCAGCATCTGTCATTTTGCCACTCATTTTGATTGCGACAAGATTGTGCACTTAAAATGTGGTAGTAAAAATTGAGAGGTGGTGTAGATTGCAGCGGTGATTTATCTTTATTAACAGCAGAATAAACAACAATAATTATCACTGACAATGCAACTACGGCCCTTAAACTGGCAGCAGTGTTTGCTAGTATAATGGCTTAGCTACAATGAGTTTGAGTTTGCAATGCAGGCACACGTGCTGCAAATATCTTTGCACTAGTGGGACTATATAGAAGTCCAATAGCCACGTTTAGGATGCCACTAGGTACACTCAGTGTTTGCTAGTATAATGGCTTAGCTACAATGAGTTTGAGTGTGCAATGCAGGTAGAGGTGCTGCAAATATCTTTGCACTAGTGGGACTATACAGAAGTCCAATAGCCACGTTTAGGATGCCACTAGGTACACTCAGTGTTTGCTAGTATAATGGCTTAGCTACAATGAGTTTGAGTGTGCAATGCAGGCAGACTTGCTGCAAATATCTTTGCACTAGTGGGACTATACAGAAGTCCAATAGCCACGTTTAGGATGCCACTAGGTACACTCAGTGTTTGCTAGTATAATGGCTTAGCTACAATGAGTTTGAGTGTGCAATGCAGGCAGACGTGCTGCGAAAATCTTTGCACTAGTGGGACTATACAGAAGTCCAATAGCCACGTTTAGGATGCCACTAGGTACACTCAGTGTTTGCTAGTATAATGGCTTAGTAACAATGAGTTGGAGTGTGCAATGCAGGCAGAGGTGCTGCAAATATCTTTGCACTAGTGGGACTATACAGAAGTCCAATAGCCACGTTTAGGATGCCACTAAGTACACTCAGTGTTTGCTAGTATAATGGCTTAGTAACAAAGAGTTTGAGTGTGCAATGCAGGTAGAGGTGCTGCAAATATCTTTGCACTAGTGGGACTATACAGAAGTCCAATAGCCACGTTTAGGATGCCACTAGGTACACTCAGTGTTTGCTAGTATAATGGCTTAGCTACAATGAGTTGGAGTGTGCAATGCAGGCAGACGTGCTGCAAATATCTTTGCACTAGTGGGACTATACAGTAGTCCAATAGCCACGTTTAGGATGCCACTAGGTACACTCAGTGTTTGCTAGTATAATGGCTTAGCTACAATGAGTTGGAGTGTGCAATGCAGGCAGAGGTGCTGCAAATATCTTTGCACTAGTGGGACTATACAGAAGTCCAATAGCCACGTTTAGGATGCCACTAAGTACACTCAGTGTTTGCTAGTATAATGGCTTAGTAACAAAGAGTTTGAGTGTGCAATGCAGGTAGCGGTGCTGCAAATATCTTTGCACTAGTGGGACTATACAGAAGTCCAATAGCCACGTTTAGGATGCCACTAGGTACACTCAGTGTTTGCTAGTATAATGGCTTAGTAACAATGAGTTGGAGTGTGCAATGCAGGCAGAGGTGCTGCAAATATCTTTGCACTAGTGGGACTATACAGAAGTCCAATAGCCACGTTTAGGATGATACTAGGTTCACTTAGTGTTTGCTAGTATAATGGCTTAGTAACAATGAGTTGGAGTGTGCAATGCAGGCAGAGGTGCTGCAAATATCTTTGCACTAGTGGGAGTATACAGAAGTCCAATAGCCACGTTTAGGATGACACTAGGTTCACTCAGTGTTTGCTATTATAATGGCTTAGCTACAATGAGTTTGAGTGTGCAATGCAGGTAGAGGTGCTGCAAATATCTTTGCACTAGTGGGACTATACAGAAGTCCAATAGCCACGTTTAGGATGCCACTAGGTACACTCAGTGTTTGCTAGTATAATGGCTTAGTAACAATGAGTTGGAGTGTGCAATGCAGGCAGAGGTGCTGCAAATATCTTTGCACTAGTGGGACTATACAGAAGTCCAATAGCCACGTTTAGGATGATACTAGGTTCACTCAGTGTTTGCTAGTATAATGGCTTAGTAACAATGAGTTGGAGTGTGCAATGCAGGCACAGGTGCTGCAAATATCTTTGCACTAGTGGGAGTATACAGAAGTCCAATAGCCACGTTTAGGATGACACTAGGTTCACTCAGTGTTTGCTATTATAATGGCTTAGCTACAATGAGTTTGAGTGTGCAATGCAGGTTGAGGTGCTGCAAATATCTTTGCACTAGTGGGACTATACAGAAGTCCAATAGCCACGTTTAGGATGCCACTAGGTACACTCAGTGTTTGCTAGTATAATGGCTTAGTAACATTGAGTTTGAGTGTGCAATGCAGGCAGAGGTGCTGCAAATATCTTAAAAGGACTGATAGAAAGTGCTATCCCTAAGCTGTCCAGCGCTGTGTATGGAGCGCATACAGCAGTATCGGCGATAGGACTCAGGATGGAGCTGCGCCAGTGATGTCTGACACCAAGGACGCAGAAGGCAGATAATGGCGTGCTGGAGGAAAATGTCCTTTTTTATAATGCAGGGACATGTGACATGGACATCGTATCACACATGCCGTTGCTTCTCTGGCTAAAAGTCCACTTAGCTGTGTGTGTGTCTGGGATTGGCTGACATGCTGGCCCTCCCCACTACACGTGCGCGCTTAGGGAAGGAAGACAAGGAAAAAAAAAAAATGGCGATCGCCATTATCCACACAGCAGTGATCTGAATGCGCTGTTCCCGCACACTATACACTGAAATGTCATAATAGTGTGAGTCACAGAGTGACTTACACTATTACAGCGGAAAGCCAGCTAGGAATTAGCTGGTTTTTTTGCTGCTAGAACCGTTCTCGAACGTATCTAGAACTATAGAGCTTTTGCAAAAAGCTCGAGTTCTAGTTCGATCTAGAACAGCCCCCAAAATCACTCGAGCCTCGAACTGGAGAACCTCGAACCGCGAACCGCGCTCAACTCTATTAGTAACAATGAGTTTCAGTGTGCAATGCAGAGGTGCTGCAAATATCTTTGCACCAGTGGGACAATAATGAAGTCCAACAGCCACTTTTAGGATGCTACTAAGTTTCCTCAGTGTTTTCTAGTATAATGGCTTAGTAACAATGAAATGGAGTGTGCAATGCAGGCAGAGGTGCTGCAAATATCTTTGCACTAGTGGGACTATACAGAAGTCCAAAAGCCACGTTTAGGATGCCACTAGGTACACTCAGTGTTTGCTAGTATAATGGCTTAGTAACAATGAGTTAAAGTGTGCAATGCAGGCAGAGGTGCTGCAAATATCTTTGCACTAGTGGGACTATACAGAAGTCCAATAGCCACGTATAGGATGCCACTAGGTACACTCAGTGTTTGCTAGTATAATGGCTTAGTAACAATGAGTTGGAGTGTGCAATGCAGAGGTGCCGCAAATATCTTTGCACCAGTGGGACAATAATGAAGTCCAACAGCCACTTTTAGGATGCCACTAAGTTTCCTCAGTGTTTGCTAGTATAATGGCTTAGTAAAAATGAGCTTGAGTGTGCAATGCAGAGGTGCCGCAAATATCTTCGCACTAGTGGGACAATAATGAAGTCCAGCAGCCACTTTTAGGATGCCACTAAGTTTTCTCAGTGTTTGGTAGTATAATGGCTTAGTAAAAATGAGTTTCAGTGTGCAATGCAGAGGTGCTGCAAATATCTTTGCACTAGTGGGACTATACAGAAGTACAATAGCCACGTTTAGGATGCCACTAGGTACACTCAGTGTTTGCTAGTATAATGGCTTAGCTACAATGAGTTTGAGTGTGCAATGCAGGCAGACGGCCTGCAAATATCTTTGCACTAGTGGGACTATACAGAAGTCCAATAGCCACGTTTAGGATGCCACTAGGTTCACTCAGTGTTTGCTAGTATAATGGCTTAGTAACAATGAGTTGGAGTGTGCAATGCAGGCAGAGGTGCTGCAAATATCTTTGCACTAGTGGGACTATACAGAAGTCCAATAGCCACGTTTAGGATGACACTAGGTTCACTCAGTGTTTGCAAGAATAATGGCTTAGTAACAAAGAGTTGGAGTGTGCAATGCAGGCAGAGGTGCTGCAAATATCTTTGCACTAGTGGGACTATACAGAAGTCCAATAGCCACGTTTAGGATTCCACTAGGTTCAATCAGTGTTTGCTAGTATAATGGCTTAGTAACAATGAGTTTGAGTGTGCAATGCAGGCAGAGGTGCTGCAAATATCTTTGCACTAGTGGGACTATACAGAAGTCCAATAGCCACGTTTACGATGCCACTAGGTACACTCAGTGTTTGCTAGTATAATGGCTTAGTAACAATGAGTTGGAGTGTGCAATGCAGAGGTGCCGCAAATATCTTTGCACCAGTGGGACAATAATGAAGTCCAACAGCCACTTTTAGGATGCCACTAAGTTTCCTCAGTGTTTGCTAGTATAATGGCTTAGTAAAAATGAGCTTGAGTGTGCAATGCAGAGGTGCCGCAAATATCTTCGCACTAGTGGGACAATAATGAAGTCCAGCAGCCACTTTTAGGATGCCACTAAGTTTTCTCAGTGTTTGGTAGTATAATGGCTTAGTAAAAATGAGTTTCAGTGTGCAATGCAGAGGTGACGCAAATACCTTTGCACGAGTGGGACAATAATGTAGTCCAACCGCCACTTTTAGGATGCCACTAAGTTTTCTCAGTGTTTGCTAGTATAATAGCTTAGTAGAAATGAGTTTGAGTGTGCAATGCAGTGGTGCTGCAAATATCGTGGCACCAGTGGGATACTAATGAAGTCCAACAGCCACTTTTAGGATGCCACTAAGTATCCTCAGTGTTTGCTAATATAATAGCTTAGTAAAAATGAGTTTGAGTGTGCAATACGGTGGTGCTGCAAATAGCTTTGCAACAGTGGGACAATAATGAAGTCCAACAGCCACTTTTAGGATGCCACTAAGTTTCAACAGTGTTTGCTTGTATAATGGCTTAGTAAAAATGAGTTTGAGTGTGCAATGCAGTGGTGCTGCAAAAAGCTTTGCACCAGTGGGACAATAATGAAGTCCAACACCCACTTTTAGGATGCCACTAAGTTTACTCAGTGTTTGCTAGTATAATGGCTTAGTAACAATGAGTTTGAGTGTGCAATGCAGTGGTGCTGCAAATAGCTTTGCACCGGTGGAACAATAATGAAATCCAGCAGCCACTTTTACGATGCCACTAAGTTTCCTCAGTGTTTGCTAGTATAATGTCTTACTAAAAATGAGTTTGAGTGTGCAATGCAGAGGTGCCGCAAATACCTTTGCACCAGTGGGACAATAATGTAGTCCAACCGCCACTTTTAGGATGCCACTAAGTTTCCTCAGTGTTTGCTATTATAATGGCTTAGTAACAATGAGTTTGAGTGTGCAATGCAGTGGTGCTGCAAAAAGCTTTGCACCAGTGGGACAATAATGAAGTCCAACAGCCACTTTTAGGATGCCACTAAGTTTTCTCAGTGTTTGCTAGTATAATGGCTTAGTAAAAATGAGTTTCAGTGTTCAATGCAGGGGTGACGCAAATACCTTTGCACCAGTGGGACAATAATGTAGTCCAACCGCCACTTTTAGGATGCCACTAAGTTTCCTCAGTGTTTGCTAGTATAATAGCTTAGTAGAAATGAGTTTGAGTGTGCAATGCAGTGGTGCAGCAAATAGCTTTGCACCAGTGGGACAATAATAAAGTCCAACAGCCACTTTTAGGATGCCAGTAAGTTTCCTCAGTGTTTGCTAGTATATTAGTTTTGTAAAAATGAGTTTGAGTGTGCAATGCAGTGGTGCTGCAAATAGCTTTGCACCAGTGGGAGAATAATGAAGTCCAACAGCCACTTTTAGGATGCTACTAAGTTTTCTCAGTGTTTGCTAGTATAATGGCTTAGTAAAAATGAGTTTGAGTGTGCAATGCAGTGGTGCCGCAAATATCTTTGCACCTGTGGGACAATAATGAAGTCCAACAGCCACTTTTAGGATGCCACTAAGTTTCCTCAGTGTTTGCTAGTATAATAGCTTAGTAGAAATGAGTTTGCGTGTGCAATGCAGTGGTGCCGCAAATAGCTTTGCACCAGTGGGACAATAATGAAGTCCAACAGCCACTTTTAGGATGCCACTAAGTTTCCTCAGTGTTTGCTAGTATAATGGCTTTGTAAAAATGAGTTTGAGTGTGCAATGCAGTGGTGCTGCAAATAGCTTTGCACCAGTGGGACAATAATGAAGTCCAACAGCCACTTTTAGGATGCGACTAAGTTTTCTCAGTGTTTGCTAGTGTAATGGCTTAGTAAAAATGAGTTTGAGTGTGCAATGCAGAGGTGCCGCAAATATCTTTGCACCTGTGGGACAATAATGAAGTCCAACAGCCACTTTTAGGATGCCACTAAGTTTACTCAGTGTTTGCTAGTATAATGGCTTAGTAACAATGAGTTTGAGTGTGCAATGTAGAGGTGCCGCAAATACCTTTGCCTCAATGGGACAATAATGAAGTCCAACAGCCACTTTTAGGATGCCACTAAGTTTCGTCAGTGTTTGCTAGTATAATGGCTTAGTAAAATTGAGTTTGAGTGTGCAATGCAGAAGTGCCGCAAATAGCTTTGCACCAGTGGGACAATAATGAAGTCCAACAGCCACTTTTAGGATGCCACTAAGTATCCTCAGTGTTTGCTAATATAATAGCTTAGTAAAAATGAGTTTGAGTGTGCAATGCGGTGGTGCTGCAAATAGCTTTGCACCAGTGGGACAATAATGAAGTCCAACAGCCACTTTTAGGATGCCACTAAGTTTCAACAGTGTTTGCTTGTATAATGGCTTAGTAACAATGAGTTTGAGTGTGCAATGCAGAGGTGCCGCAAATACCTTTGCACCAGTGGGACAATAATGAAGTCCAACAGCCACTTTTAGGATGCCACTAAGTTTCCTCAGTGTGTGCTAGTATAATGGCTTAGTAAAAATGAGTTTGAGTGTGCAATGCAGTGGTGCTGCAAAAAGCTTTGCACCAGTGGGACAATAATGAAGTCCAACAGCCACTTTTAGGATGCCACTAAGTTTCCTCAGTGTTTGCTAGTATAATGGCTTAGTAAAAATGAGTTTGAGTGTGCAATGCAGAGGTGCCGCAAATATCTTCGCACTAGTGGGACAATAATGAAGTCCAACAGCCACTTTTAGGATTCCACTAAGTTTTCTCAGTGTTTGGTAGTATAATGGCTTAGTAAAAATGAGTTTCAGTGTGCAATGCAGAGGTGACGCAAATACCTTTGCACGAGTGGGACAATAATGTAGTCCAACCGCCACTTTTAGGATGCCACTAAGTTTTCTCAGTGTTTGCTAGTATAATAGCTTAGTAGAAATGAGTTTGAGTGTGCAATGCAGTGGTGCTGCAAATATCGTGGCACCAGTGGGATACTAATGAAGTCCAACAGCCACTTTTAGGATGCCACTAAGTATCCTCAGTGTTTGCTAATATAATAGCTTAGTAAAAATGAGTTTGAGTGTGCAATACGGTGGTGCTGCAAATAGCTTTGCAACAGTGGGACAATAATGAAGTCCAACAGCCACTTTTAGGATGCCACTAAGTTTCAACAGTGTTTGCTTGTATAATGGCTTAGTAAAAATGAGTTTGAGTGTGCAATGCAGTGGTGCTGCAAAAAGCTTTGCACCAGTGAAACAATAATGAAGTCCAACACCCACTTTTAGGATGCCACTAAGTTTACTCAGTGTTTGCTAGTATAATGGCTTAGTAACAATGAGTTTGAGTGTGCAATGCAGTGGTGCTGCAAATAGCTTTGCACCGGTGGAACAATAGTGAAGTCCAGCAGCCACTTTTACGATGCCACTAAGTTTCCTCAGTGTTTGCTAGTATAATGTCTTAGTAAAAATGAGTTTGAGTGTGCAATGCAGAGGTGCGGCAAATAGTTTTGCACCAGTGGGACAATAATGAAGTCCAACAGCCACTTTTAGGATGCCACTAAGTTTCCTCAGTGTTTGCTATTATAATGGCTTAGTAACAATGAGTTTGAGTGTGCAATGCAGTGGTGTTGCAAAAAGCTTTGCACCAGTGGGACAATAATAAAGTCCAACAGCCACTTTTAGGATGCCACTAAGTTTCAACAGTGTTTGCTTGTATAATGGCTTAGTAACAATGAGTTTGAGTGTGCAATGCAGAGGTGCCGCAAATACCTTTGCACCAGTGAGACAATAATGAAGTCCAACAGCCACTTTTAGGATGCCACTAAGTTTCCTCAGTGTGTGCTAGTATAATGGCTTAGTAAAAATGAGTTTGAGTGTGCAATGCAGTGGTGCTGCAAAAAGCTTTGCACCAGTGGGACAATAATGAAGTCCAACAGCCACTTTTAGGATGCCACTAAGTTTCCTCAGTGTGTGCTAGTATAATGGCTTAGTAAAAATGAGTTTGAGTGTGCAATGCAGTGGTGCTGCAAAAAGCTTTGCACCAGTGGGACAATAATGAAGTCCAACAGCCACTTTTAGGATGCCACTAAGTTTCCTCAGTGTTTGCTAGTATAATGGCTTAGTAAAAATGAGTTTGAGTGTGCAATGCACAGGTGCCGCAAATATCTTCGCACTAGTGGGACAATAATGAAGTCCAACAGCCACTTTTAGGATGCCACTAAGTTTTCTCAGTGTTTGCTAGTATAATGGCTTAGTAAAAATGAGTTTCAGTGTGCAATGCAGGGGTGACGCAAATACCTTTTCACCAGTGGGACAATAATGAAGTCCAACAGCCACTTTTAGGATGCCACTAAGTTTCCTCAGTGTTTGCTAGTATAATAGCTTAGTAGAAATGAGTTTGAGTGTGCAATGCAGTGGTGCAGCAAATAGCTTTGCACCAGTGGGATAATAATAAAGTCCAACAGCCACTTTTAGGATGCCAGTAAGTTTCCTCAGTGTTTGCTAGTATATTAGTTTTGTAAAAATGAGTTTGAGTGTGCAATGCAGTGGTGCTGCAAATAGCTTTGCACCAGTGGGAGAATAATGAAGTCCAACAGCCACTTTTAGGATGCTACTAAGTTTTCTCAGTGTTTGCTAGTATAATGGCTTAGTAAAAATGAGTTTGAGTGTGCAATGCAGTGGTGCCGCAAATATCTTTGCACCTGTGGGACAATAATGAAGTCCAACAGCCACTTTTAGGATGCCACTAAGTTTCCTCAGTGTTTGCTAGTATAATAGCTTAGTAGAAATGAGTTTGCGTGTGCAATGCAGTGGTGCCGCAAATAGCTTTGCACCAGTGGGACAATAATGAAGTCCAACAGCCACTTTTAGGATGCCACTAAGTTTCCTCAGTGTTTGCTAGTATAATGGCTTTGTAAAAATGATTTTGAGTGTGCAATGCAGTGGTGCTGCAAATAGCTTTGCACCAGTGGGACAATAATGAAGTCCAACAGCCACTTTTAGGATGCGACTAAGTTTTCTCAGTGTTTGCTAGTGTAATGGCTTAGTAAAAATGAGTTTGAGTGTGCAATGCAGAGGGGCCGCAAATATCTTTGCACCTGTGGGACAATAATGAAGTCCAACAGCCACTTTTAGGATGCCACTAAGTTTACTCAGTGTTTGCTAGTATAATGGCTTAGTAACAATGAGTTTGAGTGTGCAATGTAGAGGTGCCGCAAATACCTTTGCCTCAATGGGACAATAATGAAGTCCAACAGCCACTTTTAGGATGCCACTAAGTTTCGTCAGTGTTTGCTAGTATAATGGCTTAGTAAAAATGAGTTTGAGTGTGCAATGCAGAAGTGCCGCAAATAGCTTTGCACCAGTGGGACAATAATGAAGTCCAACAGCCACTTTTAGGATGCCACTAAGTATCCTCAGTGTTTGCTAATATAATAGCTTAGTAAAAATGAGTTTGAGTGTGCAATGCGGTGGTGCTGCAAATAGCTTTGCACCAGTGGGACAATAATGAAGTCCAACAGCCACTTTTAGGATGCCACTAAGTTTCAACAGTGTTTGCTTGTATAATGGCTTAGTAACAATGAGTTTGAGTGTGCAATGCAGAGGTGCCGCAAATACCTTTGCACCAGTGGGACAATAATGAAGTCCAACAGCCACTTTTAGGATTCCACTAAGTTTTCTCAGTGTTTGGTAGTATAATGGCTTAGTAAAAATGAGTTTCAGTGTGCAATGCAGAGGTGACGCAAATACCTTTGCACGAGTGGGACAATAATGTAGTCCAACCGCCACTTTTAGGATGCCACTAAGTTTTCTCAGTGTTTGCTAGTATAATAGCTTAGTAGAAATGAGTTTGAGTGTGCAATGCAGTGGTGCCGCAAATATCGTGGCACCAGTGGGATACTAATGAAGTCCAACAGCCACTTTTAGGATGCCACTAAGTATCCTCAGTGTTTGCTAATATAATAGCTTAGTAAAAATGAGTTTGAGTGTGCAATACGGTGGTGCTGCAAATAGCTTTGCAACAGTGGGACAATAATGAAGTCCAACAGCCACTTTTAGGATGCCACTAAGTTTCAACAGTGTTTGCTTGTATAATGGCTTAGTAAAAATGAGTTTGAGTGTGCAATGCAGTGGTGCTGCAAAAAGCTTTGCACCAGTGAAACAATAATGAAGTCCAACACCCACTTTTAGGATGCCACTAAGTTTACTCAGTGTTTGCTAGTATAATGGCTTAGTAACAATGAGTTTGAGTGTGCAATGCAGTGGTGCTGCAAATAGCTTTGCACCGGTGGAACAATAATGAAGTCCAGCAGCCACTTTTACGATGCCACTAAGTTTCCTCAGTGTTTGCTAGTATAATGTCTTAGTAAAAATGAGTTTGAGTGTGCAATGCAGAGGTGCCGCAAATAGTTTTGCACCAGTGGGACAATAATGAAGTCCAACAGCCACTTTTAGGATGCCACTAAGTTTCCTCAGTGTTTGCTATTATAATGGCTTAGTAACAATGAGTTTGAGTGTGCAATGCAGTGGTGCTGCAAAAAGCTTTGCACCAGTGGGACAATAATGAAGTCCAACAGCCACTTTTAGGATGCCACTAAGTTTCCTCAGTGTGTGCTAGTATAATGGCTTAGTAAAAATGAGTTTGAGTGTGCAATGCAGTGGTGCTGCAAAAAGCTTTGCACCAGTGGGACAATAATGAAGTCCAACAGCCACTTTTAGGATGCCACTAAGTTTCCTCAGTGTTTGCTAGTATAATGGCTTAGTAAAAATGAGTTTGAGTGTGCAATGCACAGGTGCCGCAAATATCTTGGCACTAGTGGGACAATAATGAAGTCCAACAGCCACTTTTAGGATGCCACTAAGTTTTCTCAGTGTTTGGTAGTATAATGGCTTAGTAAAAATGAGTTTCAGTGTGCAATGCAGAGGTGACGCAAATACCTTTGCACGAGTGGGACAATAATGTAGTCCAACCGCCACTTTTAGGATGCCACTAAGTTTCCTCAGTGTTTGCTAGTATAATAGCTTAGTAGAAATGAGTTTGAGTGTGCAATGCAGTGGTGCTGCAAATATCGTGGCACCAGTGGGATACTAATGAAGTCCAACAGCCACTTTTAGGATGCCACTAAGTATCCTCAGTGTTTGCTAATATAATAGCTTAGTAAAAATGAGTTTGAGTGTGCAATATGGTGGTGCTGCAAATAGCTTTGCAACAGTGGGACAATAATGAAGTCCAACAGCCACTTTTAGGATGCCACTAAGTTTCAACAGTGTTTGCTTGTATAATGGCTTAGTAAAAATGAGTTTGAGTGTGCAATGCAGTGGTGCTGCAAAAAGCTTTGCACCAGTGGGACAATACTGAAGTCCAACACCCACTTTTAGGATGCCACTAATTTTACTCAGTGTTTGCTAGTATAATGGCTTAGTAACAATGAGTTTGAGTGTGCAATGCAGTGGTGCTGCAAATAGCTTTGCACCGGTGGAACAATAATGAAGTCCAGCAGCCACTTTTACGATGCCACTAAGTTTCCTCAGTGTTTGCTAGTATAATGTCTTAGTAAAAATGAGTTTGAGTGTGCAATGCAGAGGTGCCGCAAATAGTTTTGCACCAGTGGGACAATAATGAAGTCCAACAGCCACTTTTAGGATGCCACTAAGTTTCCTCAGTGTTTGCTATTATAATGGCTTAGTAACAATGAGTTTGAGTGTGCAATGCAGTGGTGCTGCAAAAAGCTTTGCACCAGTGGGACAATAATGAAGTCCAACAGCCACTTTTAGGATGCCACTAAGTTTTCTCAGTGTTTGCTAGTATAATGGCTTAGTAAAAATGAGTTTCAGTGTGCAATGCAGGGGTAACGCAAATACCTTTGCACCAGTGGGACAATAATGTAGTCCAACCGCCACTTTTAGGATGCCACTAAGTTTCCTCAGTGTTTGCTAGTATAATAGCTTAGTAGAAATGAGTTTGAGTGTGCAATGCAGTGGTGCTGCAAATAGCTTTGCACCAGTGGGAGAATAATGAAGTCCAACAGCCACTTTTAGGATGCTACTAAGTTTTCTCAGTGTTTGCTAGTATAATAGCTTAGTAGAAATGAGTTTGCATGTGCAATGCAGTGGTGCCGCAAATAGCTTTGCACCAGTGGGACAATAATGAAGTCCAACAGCCACTTTTCGGATGCCACTAAGTTTCCTCAGTGTTTGCTAGTATAATGGCTTTGTAAAAATGGGTTTGAGTGTGCAATGCAGTGGTGCTGCAAATAGCTTTGCACCAGTGGGACAATAATGAAGTCCAACAGCCACTTTTAGGATGCCACTAAGTTTCCTCAGTGTTTGCTAGTATAATAGCTTAGTAGAAATGAGTTTGCGTGTGCAATGCAGTGGTGCTGCAAATAGCTTTGCACCAGTGGGACAATAATGAAGTCCAACAGCCACTTTTAGGATGCGACTAAGTTTTCTCAGTGTTTGCTAGTATAATGGCTTAGTAACAATGAGTTTGAGTGTGCAATGTAGAGGTGCCGCAAATACCTTTGCCTCAATGGGACAATAATGAAGTCCAACAGCCACTTTTAGGATGCCACTAAGTTTCGTCAGTGTTTGCTAGTATAATGGCTTAGTAACAATGAGTTTGAGTGTGCAATGTAGAGGTGCCGCAAATACCTTTGCCTCAATGGGACAATAATGAAGTCCATCAGCCACTTTTAGGATGCCACTAAGTTTCGTCAGTGTTTGCTAGTATAATGTCTTAGTAAAAATGAGTTTGAGTGTGCAATGCAGAAGTGCCGCAAATAGTTTTGCACCAGTGGGACAATAATGAAGTCCAACAGCCACTTTTAGGATGCCACTAAGTATCCTCAGTGTTTGCTAGTATAATAGCTTAGTAGAAATGAGTTTGAGTGTGTAATGCAGTGATGCTGCAAATAGCTTTGCACCAGTGGGACAATAATAAAGTCCAACAGCCACTTTTAGGATGCCATTAAGTTTCCTCAGTGTTTGCTAGTATAATGGCTTAGTAACAATGAGTTTGAGTGTGCAATGCAGAGGTGCTGCAAATAGCTTTGCACCAGTGGGACAATAATAAAGTCCAACAGCCACTTTTAGGATGCCACTAAGTTTCCTCAGTGTTTGCTAGTATAATGGCTTAGTAACAATGAGTTTGAGTGTGCAATGCAGAGGTGCCGCAAATATTTTTGCACCAGTGGGACAATAATGAAGTCCAACAGACACTTTTAGGATGCCACTAATTTTTCTCAGTGTTTGCTAGTATAATGGCTTAGTAACAATGAGTTTGAGTGTGCAATGCAGTGGTGCTGCAAATATCTTTGCACCAGTAGGACAATAATGTAGTATAATGGCTTAGTAAAAATGAGTTTCAGTGTGCAATTCAGAGGTGACGCAAATACCTTTGCACCAGTGGGACAATAATAAAGTCCAACAGCCACTTTTAGGATGCCACTAAGTTTCCTCAGTGTTTGCTAGTATAATGGCTTAGTAACAATGAGTTTGAGTGTGCAATGCAGAAGTGCCGCAAATAGCTTTGCACCAGTGGGACAATAATGAAGTCCAACAGCCACTTTTAGGATGAAACTAAGTATGCTTAGTGTTTGCTAGTATAATAGCTTAGTAGAAATGAGTTTGAGTGTGCAATGCAGAAGTGCCGTAAATAGCTTTGCACCAGTGGGACAATAATGAAGTTCAACAGCCACTTTTAGGATGCCACTAAGTATCCTCAAAGTTTGCTAGTATAATAGCTTAGTAGAAATGAGTTTGAGTGTGCAATGCAGTGGTACTGCAAATAGCTTTGCACCAGTGGGACAATAATGAAGTCCCACAGCCACTTTTAGGATGCCACTAAGTTTCCTCAGTGTTTCCTGGTATAATGGCTTAGTAAAAATGAGTTTGAGTGTGCAATGCAGTGGTGCTGCAAATAGCTTTGCACCAGTGGGACAATAATGAAGTCCAACAGCCACTTTTAGGATGCCACTAAGTTTTCTCAGTGTTTGCTAGTATAATGGCTTAGTAAAAATGAGTTTCAGTGTGCAATGCCGAGGTGACGCAAATACCTTTGCACCAGTGGGATAATAATGTAGTCCAACCGCCACTTTTAGGATGCCACTAAGTTTCCTCAGTGTTTGCTAGTACAATAGCTTTGTAAAAATGAGTTTGAGTGTGCAATGCAGTGGTGCTGCAAATAGCTTTGCACCAGTGGGAGAATAATGAAGTCCAACAGCCACTTTTAGGATGCCACTAAGTTTTCTCAGTGTTTGCTAGTATAATGGCTTAGTAAAAATGAGTTTGAGTGTGCAATGCAGAGGTGTGCCGCAAATATCTTTGCACCTGTGGGACAATAATGAAGTCCAACAGCCACTTTTAGGATGCCACTAAGTTTACTCAGTGTTTGCTAGTATAATGGCTTAGTAAAAATGAGTTTGAGTGTGCAATGCAGAGGTGTGCCGCAAATATCTTTGCACCTGTGGGACAATAATGAAGTCCAACAGCCACTTTTAGGATGCCACTAAGTTTACTCAGTGTTTGCTAGTATAATGGCTTAGTAAAAATTAGTTTCAGTGTGCAATGCAGTGGTGCCGCAAATAGCTTTGCACCAGTGGGAGAATAATGAAGTCGAACAGCCACTTTTAGGATGCCACTAAGTTTTCCCAGTGTTTGCTAGTATAATGGCTTAGTAAAAATGAGTTTGAGTGTGCAATGCAGAGGTGCCGCAAACATCTTTGCACCAGTGGGACAATAA
This sequence comes from Anomaloglossus baeobatrachus, assembly GCF_048569485.1. Classification (NCBI taxonomy): domain Eukaryota; kingdom Metazoa; phylum Chordata; class Amphibia; order Anura; family Aromobatidae; genus Anomaloglossus; species Anomaloglossus baeobatrachus. The sequence goes on along the minus strand of NC_134353.1, from coordinate 228,553,893 downwards.
TGAAGTCCAACAGCCACTTTTAGGATGCCACTAAGTTTCCTCAGTGTGTGCTAGTATAATGGCTTAGTAAAAATGAGTTTGTGTGTGCAATGCAGAGGTGCCGCAAACAGCTTTACACCAGTGGGACAATAATGAAGTCCAACAGCCACTATTAGGATGCTACTAAGGGCGGCTTTGCACGTTGCGACATTGCACGTGCGATGTCGATGGGGTCAAATCGAAAGTGACGCACATCCGGCGTCGCAGTCGATATCGCAACGTGCAAATCCTTTTTGATACGATGAACGAGCGCAAATGCGTCGTTATCGTATCATCGCTGCAGCCTCCGACATTTCCATAATGCCGGTGCAGCGACAGGTGCGATGTTGTTCCTCGCTCCTGCGGCAGCACACATCGCTGTGTGTAAAGCCGCAGGAGCGAGGAACTTCACCTTACCTGCCGCCACCTGCAATGAGAAAAACGGAGGTGGGCGGGACGTTTACATCCTGCTCATCTCCGCCCCTCCACTTCAATTGGCCGCCTGCCGTGTGACGTCGCTGTGACGCCGCACGACCCGCCCCCTTAGGAAGGAGGCGGGTCGCTGGCCAGAGGGACGTCGCACGGCAGGTATGTGCATGTGAAACTGCCGTAGCGATAATAATCGCTACGGCAGCTTTCACTAGATATTGCACGTGCGACGGGGGCGGGGCTATCGCTGCAGCATCGGTAACACATTGTTACCGATGTCTCAGCGTGCAAAACCCCCTAAGTTTCCTCAGTGTTTGCTAGTATAATGCCTTAGTAACAATGAGTTTGAGCGTGCAATGCAGTGGTGCTGCAAATATCTTTGCACCAGTGGGACAATAATGAAGTCCAACAGCCACTTTTAGGATGCCACTAAGTTTCCTCAGTGTTTACTAGTATAATAGCTTAGTAAAAATGAGTTTGAGTGTGCAATGCAGTGGTGCTGCAAATAGCTTTGCACTATTGGGACAATAATGAAGTCCAACAGCCACTTTTAGGATGCCACTAAGCTTCCTCAGTGTTTGCTAGTATAAAGGCTTTGTAACAATGAGCCTGAGTGTGCAAAGGGCAGGAGGGTACAGTGGCAGCATTGTGGGTCTGTGTAGAGGAAAGGAAGCTTCACTTTCTATCCCTCCTAATGGGGAAATGCAGCGAGGAAGTCCCTGAGCTTAGCTACACAGACGCACTTATCTGTAGCTGTTAAAATCTGTTTCCACAGACCTGACTGTCACCTATGGCTCTGAGCCTGCTGTTATTAGCCCTTACAAGGGCTAAAAGAAACTTCTATCTCTATTCTTTATAGCGCTGTGTGTAGAGCGTACACAGCGGTATCGGAGACAGGAGCTACGCCAGCGGTGACTGACGCCCAGACGCAGAAGGCAGATAATGGCGTCCTGACGGGCAGATACCCGTTTTTATAATGCAGGGACATGTGACATGGACATCCTATCACACATGCCGTTGCTTTTCTGGCTACAAGTCCACTTAGATGTGTGTGTGTCTGGGATTGGCTGACATGCTGGCCCGCCCCACTACACGCGCGTGCTTAGGGAAGGAAGACAATGAAAAAAAAAAATGGCGATCGCCATTATCCCAGCAGCAGTGATCTGAATGCGCAGTCCACACACACTATACGCTGAAATTTCATAACAGTGTGAGTCATAGAGTGACATACAGTATTACAGCGGAAAGCCAGCTAGTAATTAGCTTGGCTTTTTGCTGCTAGAACCATTCTCGAATGTAACTAGAACTATTGAGCTTTAGCAAAAAGCTCGAGTTCTAGTTCGATCTAGAACAGCCCCCAAAATCACTCGAACCGCGAACTGAAGAACCACGAACCGCGCTCAACTCGCGGTGACACCGAACGCACCTCTCCCTTGAGGGAGCGATTGTTCGGCAGTCACAGCGACATCGCTGAACAGGTATGTGCGTGTGACGCTGCTGTAGCGATAATGTTCGCTACGGCAGTGATCACCACATATCGTTATAACGACGGGGGCGGGTGCTATCGCACGCAACATCGCTAGCAATTGCTAGCGATATTGCAGCGTGTAAAGTACCCTAAAGAGTATTATGCCTTTAAACAATATGAGTCAGCCCATATGGTGATGTCATGTCTTTGGAAGCTTCTGATAGGTTTATTGGCAACATCTGAGTTAATTAGAGACATTTCTGTGGATGTTTGTCCCCCCACCTCAAAGTCACTGCCCTCCTCTAGAGTTGTATGCCCCTGATTGTTGTATACTCTTTCCTCAGTAATATGTATTCCCCCCCAGTAATTTGTATGTCCCCAGCCTCTCTTGTGATGTATATACAGTACAGACCAAAAGTTTGGACACACCTTCTCATTCAAAGAGTTTTCTTTATTTTCAAGACTCTGAAAATTGTAGGCTCACATTGAAGGCATCAAAACTATGAATTAAAACATGTGAAATGAAATACTTAAAAAAGTGTGAAACAACTGAAAATATGTCTTATATTCTAGGTTCTTCAAAGTAGCCACCTTTTGCTTTCATTACTACTTTGCACACTCTTGGCATTCTCTTGATGAGCTTTAAGAGGTAGTCACCGGAAATGGTTTTCCAAGAGTCTTGAAGGAGTTCCCAAAGATGCTTAGCACCTGTTGGCCCTTTTGCCTTCACTCTGCCATCCAACTGACCCCAAACCATCTCGATTGGGTTCAGGTCTGGTGACTGTGGAGACCAGGTCATCTGGCGTAGCCCCCCATCACTCTCCTTCTTAGTCAAATAGCCCTTACACAGCCTGGAGGTGTTTTTGGGGTCATTGTCCTGTTGAAAAATAAATGATGGTCCAACTAAACGCAAACCGGATGGAATAGCACGCCGCTGCAAGATGCTGTGGTAGCCATGCTGGTTCAGTATGCCTTCAATTTTGAATAAATCCCCAACAGTGTCACCATCAAAGCACCCCCACTGTTACGAGGGGGACCCGGGGAAGCGTGCCAAGATGGGAAATGGACAGCTTCCGCCGGTCAAGGTCCACTGTGCGGTGTAAGGGACCGCTGCTATGGTCAGGAAAGAGTGAGCGGGTTGCTGCTAGTGATCGTCTGGAATGTCACAGATGATCTATGTACACCGGTCCGCCCTAACCCGTGAGGGTTGTATGGCTCGGGGCTTCTCGTACGGTGTACCTGTTGCACGGGGACGCACAGAGGTGCCTACACACGTGTGCCAGCGGGAGTCACAGGAATATGGCACGGGGGTAGCACAGAGGTGCTCACGTACGTGTGCTTCAGAAACCAAGTGAGTCCGACAGAGACTCGAGGAGCTCACCTGGGACAGGAACACAGCCTGCTAAACGGGATACTGCCGGAGCAGCAAGGCAGGGGCAAGACCTGCTAACTAGGTGCTGCCTGAGCAGCAAGGGCAAAGCCCACAAAAGACAATAATGCCTAAGCAGTGGCGTGGCAGCACGCTGCCAGACATCCAAACATAGAAGGACAGTCACGCACCGCCATGATGGCAGGGGGAGCTTTTAAGGAGGTGTAGCTCCACCCAAGGGCGGGCGCGAGACGGGCGTGACCCAATCAGGGTTCGTGACGTCCTGGCCCAGCCAGTCAGGATTCAGCACATCACCAGCCTCGTCATGGGGCCGTGTGACATCAGTGAGCGAATCAGAAGACGTCACGTGGAGCACATGCTCATCTTCCTGCCTCTGGGTCATAAACGCGGGATCCCCGGTTTCACAATGTGCAGAGACATAGGAAGTCTTGCTGCTTCCCTGAGCATCTATTCTTTGCACACTGCGCAACCTCCCAGAACCTCCGTGATGCTGAGCAGGAGAGCTCGTGGCAGGCAAGGGATGGGAGACCGCTCCATTCCTTGCAAGGAGAGAACCACTAGGTGTCACCCTTCTGCTGTGTCTCTGAGAAGGCAACTCCTGCAGACTGCGCAGTCTCCCAGACCTTTGGTGCTGCTGAGCAGGAGGGCTCGTGGCCGACAAGGAATGGGGGACCACCTCATTCCTTGCAATAAGAGAGCCACGACGTGTAACACCCCACACCATCGCACCTCCTCCTCCATGCTTCACGGTGGGAACCAGGCATGTAGAGTCCATCCGTTAACCTTTTCTACAAAGACACGGTGGTTGGATCCAAAGATCTCAAATTTGGACTCATCAGACCAAAGTACAGATTTCCACTGGTCTAATGTCCATTCCTTGTGTTCTTTAGCCCAAACAAGTCTCTTCTGCTTGTTGCCTGTCCTTAGCAGTGGTTTCCTAGCAGCTATTTTACCATGAAGGCCTGCTGCACAAAGACTCCTCTTAACAGTTGTTCTAGAGATGAGAAAGTGTGTCCAAACTTTTGGTCTGTACTGTATACTGAGGCAAATAAGCCTTAAGGGTGCTTTACATGCTGCGACATCGCTAACGATTTATCGTCGGGGTCACGGTGTTTGTGACGCACATCCGGCGTCGTTATCAACATCGCAGCATGTAACACCTCTGAGCGTCCTAAAACGATCGCAAAAGAGGTAAAAATCGTTGGCATTGGAGAAGTCGCTCCAACAACAAAAATCTTTGACAGGTGAGTAGCGAGGTTGTTTGTCGTTCCTGCGGCGGCACACATCGCTATGTGTGACACCACAGGTACGAGGAAACTCACCGTACCTGCGTCCCGCCGGCAATAAGGAAGGAAAGAAGTGGGCGTGATGTTTGGCCTGCTCATCTCCGCCCCTGCTCTGCTATTGGGCGGCCACTTAGTGACGTTGCTATGACGCCGAACGAACCGCCCCCTTAGAAAGGAGGTGATTCGCCAGCCACTGCAACGTCGCTAGGCAGGTAAGTAGTGTGACGGGTGTAAGCGATGTTGTGCGCCACGGGCAGCGATTTGCCCGTGTCGCACAACCGACGGGGGCGGGTACGCTCGCTAGCGATATCGGTACCGATATTCCAGCGTGTAAAGTACCCTTCAGTCCAAGTGTCCAGTGGTAACTAACTGATCATGCAGAGCTCTATGTTTAGACTGTGTTTCATATTATCAGTATTGTGAACAATATACCTGATGTATGAGTATTATGTCGTTAGTATGATAAATCCCTTGTTATCTCTGATAGGGAATCAATATAGCAAATATTTCTGAAGCTGTAAAAATATACGTGGGAAACAACAGTCTCTCTTTCACCCCTTAACCAGATGCCTGTTCTTTAGTCTTTCTTTTCGTTTTCAATCAATAAGTATATGTAAATTCCCAAATGTAAAGCTAGCGAGCTTCTCTGGCTGATTTTATCTCCCAACACGTCACCCCTCGTATTGACATCTTTAATCAGCCACTCTGTTTCTGTTCCTTGACCTTTAAACTGCTGGGATTGCTGCATCTAAATGTCTGATGAAACTTCTCAGTGGTAAATAAATTTAAGACTTTTCGAGAATCGTGCCGCTGTCCTTTTTCTTTTTGGTGGTCATTAACATAATATGAATACAGTACCATGTTCATGTTTCAATTAAGGTGTCATACACCTGGCTAAACAGTCCACAACCACCTCTCCAGCTCGCTCATACACACAAATGCATATTTTTAATGTCAAGAGGGCAAAAAATCCCTACCAGACACTTCTGGGGTGGCTTATCTCTTAGAACAAAATGATTGCATGGTTGTCCTTGCACTATCCAAACCTTAATTCCTTCATCATCATAGGTCAGGGAAAAGCGTAATGTGAATACAGATACAAAAAATTATTTATTACAAAGCTGTTTGCAATCCAAAAAAGTACATGTTTAACGTTTCAGTCATTGCTGGATCTTCATCAGTACGGATTACCAGGACACATCTGTGTGCAGCAGTATGATAGTTTAGCATCCATCACTTACTGCGAGGCATGCCACTGAGGGCCAATGGTGACCGAACTGTTCAAAACATTTATTTTTTGGGATTGCAAACAGCTTTGTAATAAATATTAATATATTTTTTTCCCAAAATATTGGAGTGTCAAGTATGTGTCTTCACATTATATGTTTGGAGCCGACTAATCCACCATCAGTTAGTGGAAGTGCCACAGATACTTAATGAGGGAAAAGAATGGAGGCCTCCGTAGAGATTAAAAAGTTATCTTACCTTACCGAAAATTGTTTAAGGTGTATGAGTCCTTTAGTTTAGATATACACAGGGACATAATGCTGTGTTAACATTTTAGTAGTACCAGGTTTTGCCCATCAACCTAAATCGACTATTACACTACATTACTATATTATCACTATGGAAATAAAAGTCTAATGGCCTACCCAACAAAGCAATTACCATGAAAGCCATTAAAAGCAATGTGATAAAGTAACTAGAGGGGTGTTCTAGTATCAGATTTAAATCTGGCTGTAAATTTATTGTTTGTCTTTTTTTCTTAAATCCATCGCTTGTTGATCATAAGAATTGAAGACAATGTATAATGGTGATTCCAGCCTGTAGGGACTCTCCATACAACACATACAAGAACATAAAGTTACATTTTTACTATTTTACTAGTGTTGACAGTAAGGCTATGTGCACACGCTGCAGATTTGGTGCAGAAATTTTCTGCACCAGATCTGCACGCTGTGGCAAAAAAAAAAAAAACGCATCAAAACCGGATGCTGTTTTGATGTAGTTTTGATGCTGTTTTTACGTGGTTTGATGTGGTTTTGGTGCTGGTTTAATGCGTTTAAGTCAATGAATTGCGTTAAGGTCAATGAATTGAAGTCGGTGGGTGAAAAAAACACTGCTAAACCTGACCAATTATTGACATTTTCTCCATCAAAATCTGCACCAAAAACGCATGGAAAAAAAACCCCACAGTGTGTGCACAGCAAATCTAAAATCCCATAGACTTTGCTGGCTAGAGGAGAGGCATGCAGATTTTGATGCAGATTTAAAAAAACTGTGTAAAAAAAAAATGAGACAAAAACCTCAGCGTGTACACAGGGCCTAAAGTGTCACTAGTTCTCCCAGTAGATATTGGAGGATTGTCCTTTCTTTTTATCATTTTTTATTAATTCTTCATTTTTTTTAAGGCAGATACCTCGATGGGTGTGAAAAGTGCATTGTTTTGTATGAAGTGTTTTCATCAATGGCTAAACTAAAAGAATCCTAACATAGCAGCTATCATTGTTCAACTGATACAGAGGAAGTATAGTGTAGAAGATTTGAATGTTGTTTGGATAATCCGTAGAACGTAGACCTAAAAGTAAAATGATATCAGCAAGTTATCTTAAGGGTGCTAAGTGCTGTGACTGGGTGTTTTTGATTGTGTGTTTGGGTTGTGGGGCAAAGAAATCCTGATCCAATATAATTTTGTTATATAAAAGATAACACGAACATAATCTAGCATGAGGGACAGTGTAGGAGCACAATGTCCCTTGCTATACGAAAGTCACATCGTAATACGTGGCTTGTAAAGTGGTGATCAACCCTTTTAATGAAGATGGTGTGGAAAGGAAAGAACATGACCTTTCTAACATCTTCAAGTATTTTCTTTCTTTCCCTGGTTTTCTTGACTTTCCATAAGGCCTCTTTCACACATCTGTGTCTCCGGTACGTGTTTGGTCCGTTTCCTCACGTGCCGGAGACACGAGCACAAGTAGACCCATTAAAATCAATGGGTCTGCGCACACATACGTATTCTGGCATGGACCGTGTGTACGTGTGGAGCATACGTGTGCCCGTGTGCTCCACACGTGAACAGGTCCATTTTTCTCCGGCATCACGGGTGTCACATGGCCCGCATACGGACCACACGGAGGTGTCCCGTGTGACACGCACCGGAGAAAACACACGTGTCTGAGAAAAAAAATAACAAATCTTTACTCACCTTCTCCAGCCCTCCTGTCTCTGCCGCTGCTGTCACTTGCTTACGACCACCGCTCATTATGCTCATTGCATATTCACTTCACTACGGCAGGAAGCAGCAGCAGCGGGTAGTCAGCAGGACCGGAGACCGCAGATCAGCAGCACAGACAGCTACGCCAGGGTCAGGTGAGCAGAAAGCTCCTGTTCTCCGTGTGTTATTGTGAAGCCCCGCATGTACTGTGTCGGTGCATTACCTTCAGGGACTCCACGTGGATGGAACAGTCTGGTCACAGGTAGGGAACCTTCTTCTAGGATGGTCGTGACGCCACTCTCAGAATTGCGGTCAGTGGGGACCGCCACTGCAGATTAAGGGATGCCTGGGGCTGATGATGGGTGCAGTCAGTTGTAATAGCCTCCTGAGAGTGAGGCGAGCCCCAGGGCCCTGTGTAAGTGTGTAGAACCACAAGGCGCAGAATAACTCCACACAAGCAGAATGTCTTTCAGGGGTTTTACTCACGGAAGGTGGCAGAGTGAGTAACCCGGGCGTAGCTGGGATGAACCAGGCTGGAACCAGGTGTCCTTCAGGCTGACTGATGAGGGTGACTACCGACTCGCCTTCCTTAGCCCTTTGCGTTTTGGGGTAACCCCGACTTTTAGTCCCTATGGGGGTCACCCAGGGAAGTTGCTGAAGCCTCTCTCCCCTTCGTTTTGTCCGTTTGCTTGTAGCCTGGACCAGGACACTCCGGCTGCTTGCCTCCTGTGAACTATGGGCCCTAACTGTGGCGACGTGGCTGCGGACTTTGTAGTGTGATCTTGGGGGTGTAAAGTACCCCCTCAAGCAGGTTTGGCAAGGAAAGGTGGATCTATCCCTGCACTGGGACCTACTACCCGTTTGGGCCTGGTAACTCCCTAGCAGTCTCCTTACTTCCCACTCCGTTGCTCTCTCTTTAGCTGAAGATGGCTTTCGGGTAGCACTACTAGGTGACCGTTCTCCCCCGTCGGTAGTCACTGCGCGGGCGCTGTTAGACTGCCACAGCCCCAGGGGTCTGCTCCTGACGTCTGCTCTCCCTGGACTGCACACTAAACCGGCTCACTGCTCCTCCTCTCCTGTTCTTGCCTACGCCACCTAGCAACCAGGCTCTCTTACCACACCCCTCGAGTGGAGATGGAGGCTTTGCCCCCTCCACTGCTCAAGTGGAGGTGAAGGCTTTGCCCCCTCCTGGGATCCCCAGGGGTCCTCTCAAAGGTACATGTGTGAGACCTGATCACTATGCGCCTGTGTAGTCACACCTCGGTCAGCCTTCTGGATTACCTGTATTGTACTGTCCCAGCATGGGTGCAGTACTCAGTGGTGCCTGACCAGGTCAGGGGCGCCACATTCCCCCTTAGTTATCACCAGCACGTCCTCGGGCTGCAAGATAACATTTTAAAATGCATAAAACATTAAAACATGGTAAAACTTTTAAAACCACCAGGTACCATACATCACCACCCTCCACCCACAAGTCCGTTAACCCACCCTAAACCCTTTCAGGAGGCAGGTCACCGGTCCTTTTGGTAACCAGGTCTGGGCCATCCACTTCCCCAGACCTTTCCTCCAATCTTCCTCTCCCGTTGGCCGCGCCTTCAGCCACTTCTGGCAGGATGTAGAGGCGGCTTTCGTGGTTTAGTGGTCTTCAGGGCATACCTGGCCTGGTGAAGCCGCGCCTTCAGCCACTTCTGGCAGGATCCAGAGGCGGCCTTCACAGTTGGTGCTGACCAGGTACCCTCTTTGTGGTGGAGAGCCAGGCCCCATAAACAGGCGTGCTCCCTGGTTGCAGGCGAGCCAGGCCCCTAAACAGGCTGGCTCTGGTGGTGGTACCTCTGGGGTAACCATTTACACTGCGAGAGTTTGTGGCTATAGCCAGTTCATAGCCTTAAGGTTCATGGGTTTCTCACATTAGTTCATGTGGGCACATTTCTTAAACATTAACGTTGCAAAACTTCAAACTTGTCAAACTGGTAACTTCTGTACTTCTTTCTTTACTTTACGCAGATTCCTCCTCACCAGGGCTTGGGCCTGTAGGGCTGCGGCACCTGTTGCTTTCTCCATCTCTGTCTTTTCTTTCTTCTTCTGTGTCTGTTTCTTTTTCTGTATCTGTTTCTTTTTCTGTATCTGTTTCTTTTTCTGTTGAGACAGCAGGTTCACTGTAGGGATTGCTGGAACATGGTGTAACATCCAGTGCATACCATCCTCTTTCTCCTTGGTGCATGGTGAATTCCACTGAATCTCCTGTCCGTAGGTTCCTTCCTGGATGTCCTCTGGGCAAATGAGCTCTAACGTCTCTTCTGTTGACAAAGATGCCTTCTTTCATACCAGGAGCTACTATGAAACCATATCCACTCTTCAAGCTGAAGTCTTCTACTACACCACGACAAAGGGGACCTCTGACCTGGGATTTGGCCCTCCTCAAGAACCGTTTCTCCTCCAAGTCTCTGGCCGTGACTTCATCTTTCTTCTCTGGAGATTGCAGTGCAGGGGAAAACTTTGTTCTGCTGCGGCGCCGTGTCTTGCGGGCTGGATTCTGCTGGGTTGCGACTTCGCGGCTTGCGGGCTCCCAGATAAGGTTTCTGGACAAATCTTCCTCTTCATCCCAGCGGGAGTACGGCAGCATCTCTGGCTCTGGGCATGGATCCACTGCTGATGGCTCCGGGGTCAGCTCCTCAGCTTCCTGGCCTCCCCTCCCCCTTAGTTCTTCTGAGCACTCCTGTCGTGGCAGTGCTGGGGATGGACTTTCATCAGCAGGCCCGGGCGGGGGACTCTTTGGCGTGGTTGCTGCAGGAGTCGCCTTGGGGGTGTGCGGAGGAAGCAGATACCGGTCCACCATCTCCTGTGGGAACTGGGCCTCTAGGTCAGCCTTCAGCTTCCAGTATGCGGGGTCCTCTCCTATCAGGGACTTCCTAGCAGGGACTTCCTTGGACTGGGGAGCGGTGTCTGCTCTGGCCTTGCAGGCCGGGGTAAACGGTGGTACATTCTTGTCTTGGCGGGCCGCGCCTGACATGGCGGCGGCCTGGTCTTGGCGGGCCGCGCCCTGCACGGCGGCGGCCTGGATCAGCGTCGCTGTCGCAGCTGGAGTCTTAGCGGGCATCGCTACTGTGGACGGTTCTTGGCGGGCCGGGCAGAGCATCGCTGCGGCGGCCTGGATTGGCGTCGCAGCTGCGATGGGATCCGTGCAGGCTGGGCTGGGCGTCGCTGCAGCGATCGGGGCTTGGCGGGCCGCACCTGACGTGGCTGCGGCCTGGTTCAGCACCTCACTTGCGGCGCGGACGAGCGTCGCTGCTGCGGTGGGGTCTTGGCGGGCCGGGCCTAGCATGGCGGCGGCCTGGGTCAGCGTCACACCTGCGGCGTGGATGAGGGTCGCGGCGGCAGCCGGATCTTTGCGGGCCGGACAGGGCATCGCTGCGGCGGCCTGGGCTTGGCGGGCCGCACCTGGCGTGGCTGCGGCCTGGTTCAGCGTCGCCGCGCCGGGCGCCTCTTCAGGGACCGCGGGCGTGGCAGCAGGGATCGGGGCACTCGCGCTGGCAGGGGCAACTCTGGACTCACCCATCGGTGGCATCATCGGGGTCTGAGTCGTCGCCGTCCGGTCTGGCACTCGTCGCGTGGCTCTCCCCTCGTAGGCCTGAACCGCTGCAGCCATCTCCAGAAGCTCCGTGCGTCCCTCTCTGATCTGCCTTACAACCCTGGCCTCCAGTTGGTCGCATAGCTGGGCAAGCTCCCGACACCACCAGGCAGCGGAGCCTGGCTCTGGGTCTCTGTGTTCAGACGCCATTTCCTCTAACAGCAGACTTCTGGCTTCCTTTCTGTCCCGACGTTTCTGAACGCCTCCGCTCTCATCACTTGCGAGGTCAGGACTCTGCAGGGGATCTCTGGGTAGCCACACCTCTTCGTGGGCGGTAACTTCTCCCAGCGCGGGCTGCTGTTGTTTTTCAGCGCGCTTTTCATGGTGGCAATATGGCGGCGCTTCCAATTTTTCAAGCGGACCGCCCAGGCACATGGTCACCTGTCTTAACAGGTCTAGTCCTTATCCTGTTCGTGACGCCAGATGTGAAGCCCCGCATGTACTGTGTCGGTGCATTACCTTCAGGGACTCCACGTGGATGGAACAGTCTGGTCACAGGTAGGGAACCTTCTTCTAGGATTGTCGTGACGCCACTCTCAGAATTGGGGACCGCCACTGCAGATTAAGGGATGCCTGGGGCTGATGATGGGTGCAGTCAGTTGTAATAGCCTCCTGAGAGTGAGGCGAGCCCCAGGGCCCTGTGTAAGTGTGTAGAACCACAAGGCGCAGAATAACTCCACACAAGCAGAATGTCTTTCAGGGGTTTTACTCACGGAAGGTGGCAGAGTGAGTAACCCGGGCGTAGCTGGGATGAACCAGGCTGGAACCAGGTGTCCTTCAGGCTGACTGATGAGGGTGACTACCGACTCGCCTTCCTTAGCCCTTTGCGTTTTGGGGTAACCCCGACTTTTAGTCCCTATGGGGGTCACCCAGGGAAGTTGCTGAAGCCTCTCTCCCCTTCGTTTTGTCCGTTTGCTTGTAGCCTGGACCAGGACACTCCGGCTGCTTGCCTCCTGTGAACTATGGGCCCTAACTGTGGCGACGTGGCTGCGGACTTTGTAGTGTGATCTTGGGGGTGTAAAGTACCCCCTCAAGCAGGTTTGGCAAGGAAAGGTGGATCTATCCCTGCACTGGGACCTACTACCCGTTTGGGCCTGGTAACTCCCTAGCAGTCTCCTTACTTCCCATTCCGTTGCTCTCTCTTTAGCTGAAGATGGCTTTCGGGTAGCACTACTAGGTGACCGTTCTCCCCCGTCGGTAGTCACTGCGCGGGCGCTGTTAGACTGCCACAGCCCCAGGGGTCTGCTCCTGACGTCTGCTCTCCCTGGACTGCACACTAAACCGGCTCACTGCTCCTCCTCTCCTGTTCTTGCCTACGCCACCTAGCAACCAGGCTCTCTTACCACACCCCTCGAGTGGAGATGGAGGCTTTGCCCCCTCCACTGCTCAAGTGGAGGTGAAGGCTTTGCCCCCTCCTGGGATCCCCAGGGGTCCTCTCAAAGGTACATGTGTGAGACCTGATCACTATGCGCCTGTGTAGTCACACCTCGGTCAGCCTTCTGGATTACCTGTATTGTACTGTCCCAGCATGGGTGCAGTACTCAGTGGTGCCTGACCAGGTCAGGGGCGCCACATTATCATGGATAACACACGGAGAACACATGTGTGCCATAAACACGGCTCATGGAGGCCAATACGCACCTTTGATACATGCGTGATTTTCACGGATGTGTGAAAGAGGCCCAAAGCAGCACTTCTCACTCTGAAGACTTTGATTGACATCAATGGTTTAAAAAGGAAACTGCTTTGCACAAGTGTTGTATGGGCTGTCGGGAGTCTGCGCGCTGCAAAGATGTTCCTCTGACCATGTATGTATGCTTAGCCTTGGCTAATCTGAGTATGGATGAAACATAGCAATGCTCATCTGTTTGAGGGAAGGAAGGGTCAGGGGCCACCACTGAAGAGCTGAATGCATCATGAAAGCGGCAGAAACGGTTATATATTACCTTACTATATTAAATTGCGAAGTCGTTTTAAAATTGTCTGATCTTAATAATAAAACGATAATAATAAAACAAAAATTACTCTTTAACAACAAAGGACTATGTCAGGCCATGAGATAATACATTAGATAAACAAGTATGAGCCTCATATATACTGCACTTATGTGTGTTTCCCATCGTTTTCACAATTTATAGGGAGCCCCTCTTACAAACATGGTCCAGTCTTCTTATTTTGCAACAGAGGAGAGGGGAAAACACTAACTTTGAAATTTACTATACAATTTCAATCATAGAAATCAGTATTTTCACATTAAGTTATTAAAATATTGTCAGCAATGCTCACACAAAATGATTGACACATTTCCTGTGACATCAGTATTTAAATGACACGCATACTGGGGCTTATGCGCGCTGTCTTCCATTGACCCTCTCTGAGACCCGCAACACACATCCTTTTTTTTGTACGTGTGCGATACGTATTTGCACGTACCGGAGACACGTACACACGGAGACCCATGTTATTCAATGGTAGATGGCACACACACTTAAAATCACACGGAACGTGTGTCCGTGTGATAAGTACGTGTGTGCGCTTTTCTGCACGGACGACATGTCTGTTTTTGGCCGGCAGCACGCAGGCACGGACCCGCTAAAGTCTATTGGTCCGTGCCTGCACGGACCGCACACGGAGTATGTCCGTGTTCAGCACATTTCGTGCGTGTGCGTTTTTACACTAGCGATCTTATTTATTTATTTTTTTTAAATTAAATTCAGTATACTTACCTTTTTTCATGATGTTCTCAGTCATACTTACATTGGCGCTCGGTTTTTTTCTTCCCCCGGCTCATACCGCTCCCCGATCACCAGCGCGGCGAGGAACAGCTGTGCAGAGAATACGCGGCAACAATTACTTTGAATATGCCGGCCGCTCATTAATCAATCTCGTATTCCCTGCTTTCCCCACCCACAGACGCCTGTGATTGGTTGCAGTCAGACACGCCCCCCACGCTGAGTGACAGGTGTCTCACTGCACCCAATCAGAGCAGCCGGTGGGCGTGTCTATACTGTGCAGTAAAATAAAAAAATAAATAATTTAAAAAAACGGCCAGATAAAGCCATACGGCTGAAGGCTGGTATTCTCAGGATGGGGAGCCCCACGTTATGGGGAGCCCCCCAGCCTAATGATATCAGTCAGCAGCCGCCCAGAATTGCCGTATACATTATATGCGACAGTTCTGGGACTGTACCCGGCTCTTCCCGATTTGCCCTGGTGCATTGGCATTCGGAGTAATAAGGAGTTTTTGGCAGCCCATAGCTACCAATAAGTCCTAGATTAATCATGTCAGGCGTCTCCCCGAGATACCTTCCATGATTAATCTGTAAATTACAGTAAATAAACACACACACCCGAACAATCCTTTATTGGAAAAAAAAACACTAACAAATTGCCTTGTTCACCAATTTTCTAAGCCCGAAAAAGCCCTCCATGTCCGGCATAATCCAGGATGGTCCAGCGTCGCTTCCAGCAATCAAATGATCACAGGTTCAAGTTCCCTAGGGGGACTAAAAATAATATAACATTTTGAATATGGAATTAATTCACTTGATCAGTAAATGGCAAAGAGAGAAAATAAATCATGATGCCAGAATTCTGGGGGGGTTTGTCACTTTACCTTTCTAGAAAAAAATAATAATAAGCTATCAAAGCATCATATGTACACAATATGAATATTAATAAAAACTTCAGGTCCCCGTTCTACAAACAAGCCCTTACCCTGTCACATAAAAAAATGTTACAAGTCTTGGAAATGGCAACACAAAGGTAAACATTTTTTTCCAATATTCTGAATTATTTTTCATTACTTAAATAGGAAAAAATCAATGCATATTTGGTATCATTGTAAGAGGGTAGATCTAGCATCATGTTGCCCCCATTATGGATGGTTATTCTTATTTAAGACTTTTGCTCCCAAATAATTACTTCACCCCCCATAGACTTTGGCCCTTCAGTATTGGATTCTGTCTCTGAGGGACTTTTGCCATAGTCATAAGGACTGTTGTTGGAGGGAGGGGAAACAAACAACCCAATATTCTGGCCGATTCAGGTACCTTGAGGATTGTCCCTTCGATGCAGAGCACCTCCCCTTTGCAAGAATGGACTGTCTCATACAAGCCCTTGATAAAATTGACTACACCTATAGGGATGGACTGTGCTTTTGCACAGGAAGGGCTGCTGTGTTGTTGGCCTGTGAGCTTCTGTTAAAATATGGACATGGGCAATTTGTCCTGGGCTAATATAACTTCCATGACTAAAAAACTGTTCAATAGTAAAGTGAAACTGCAATGATGGTGCCTCTGTGTTATACAGAGGATACCATGAAGTGTGCTGCCTGCTATCAACATGCCTGTTATCCTTATCTGGAAGTCCCATGGATGTGGTGACAGGACCAGTCTGAAGGCACTCAAAGTATTAGCACTAGCAAACACAGACACTCCCAAACCCCAGTTTTCTGTAGCATGTAGGACAGATAGCACTCACCCATGACTAACTCCAAGGGCACATTCACATCATTGTAATTGAATTGGCCTGGGCAACTGTGGTGCCCTGGACAAGCCAGGATGTCACAGGTACTGCAACAACACACCCCACACCCCGGTTAGGCACATCAGCCACACACACAAATCCTTGTTGCCTCCCTCCAGGGGCTGATGTCCACACCAGGTGGGGTGGAGCCAGGTGGTTGGCCCCACCCACGGAGGAGTTCACAGTCCTGGAGGCGGAAAAAGGAAGGGAGTTCAGTTAGGGAGAGCGAAGTGAAAAGAGTGTGAAAGAGTAGAGGAACAACTGACTGCCGGTGTCCGGGTACGTGGCCCGGGCACATATAGCAAGGTTGGCAGATGGTGGTGACCGTCTGCAGGAGAGGCCGATTGACGTACAACCGTAAGGACCGGGGAAGGGCGGTGGCCCGCCGGTACCGAACCAGGGAGCGAAGAGAAGCCAGCACCATTCGGCAGGGCCTACGGACCCCGACCAGGCTAGGAGTCGCCGTTAAACCAGTCAAATCCATCAGCGACGGGAACCTCCGGGGTTTCCCAGCAGTAAAGACCCGACTGAAGGCAACCGTCCAAACCATGAGGGAGAGAAAGCTACCGTCAGAGCTAGAGCTTCCAGGGCCAGAGCCTGCGGGCAAACAGGGGCTCCCTTAGCCAACCAACCGCTGGGGAGCGGGTTACCAGTGGAAAGCCATTGGCGCCGAGAACAGAACACCGGTGCAGGGAGAGACAGTTACCGCCAACCTACCGGGAGTGACCGTCGCAGCCGTCTGTGGGACTCGTCCATCCAGCCGTTTGTTTTACCAGAGACTCCGTGTGCATTACTGGCTGAGTGAGTACCGTCTGGCACTGCGCTGCCCCGCGACCCTGCACCCGGCCAGGCCCCCGCAACTCACCTTCCGACCTCCACCACCGGGACCCGGGACCACCAAAACCCCCTACCCACGGAGGGGAGAGAAACATCTCAGCTGCTCCCTGCCATCGCTCCCGGGATCCACGTACAGAGCAGCGGTGGTGCCACAACCTCGCCACACACCGTGGGTGGCGTCACAAACTGACATCCCAAACACCAACCAACCACCCCTTTCACTCACAGGCGAGGAGCGCCGCTCGAGTCCCTGGATCCGGCCGAACGCTGGAGCCACAGAGCAGCAGCAGCAGCGCCGGACCCGAGTGTGGTGAGCGCAGCGCCCCGCCGCCCGCGACAACTTGGCGTCACAAAGAGGATCCTACCATTCTACTGCCTGGTGGAAGTGCGCCTTGTGTTCCGCCGGAGGTGTCTGGCCGAACATTTTCGGAAGTCGCCATATTGGGCGCGAAAAGTCCCCGCTCAAGCATCTTCCCGAGCAGTGGAGGCGCGAAAGCCGAAGCTCCGCCCCTGAAGAGGAGGTGTCAGAGAAGCACTAAGGGGGGACGGAAACAAGATGTCGGCGCCTGACAAAGCCGCTGGGGAAGCGGTGGATGTAGCCGCAGACATGCCGGCAGATGGAAATGGGCCCGGCTGTGCTCTGGCCGCAGGAGCGGGGGGCCGTGGCCCCCGCACTTGCTCAGGTGATGCCGTTCTCCTTGCCCTATGTGCCCGGAGCTACCTGGCTGCTGCAGTACGACGGGAAACCTGATACCTTGCAGGTCTTCTGGAAAAAGCTTAGCCCGCTTTTAGAACTGTACCCCCTGACTGAGAAGCAGCGTGCAGCGGTGGTGCTAGGGCAGCTAACCGGCGCCGCTGAGCAGGAGACGGAGACCTGGGCCGAGGGGGACCGGTCCTCTGTGGCTACTATCTTCAAAAAGCTACAGGTTGCCTTTGAAATTCGCACCGGGGCTGAGCTGCGAATGCAGTTTTACCAATGCCGACAGCGGCCTGCCGACAGTATCAGAGACTATGCCCTGCGTCTACAAACTTCTCTCCGAACGTTGAAGCAGGTGGACCCCTTCAATGATGCTGACAGTAACAAAATGCTGGTAGAGCAATTCGTGCAGGGGATGAGATCCCCGGAGGACCGCAAACAGCTGCGTCTGTGGGCCTTAGAGCACCCTGATGTAGACTTTGCTGTGTTGAAAGAACGGGCCATTAAGGCTCTGCAGCCCCTGGCATCCGAAGTCCCGGAAGCGGCCCCGTGGCCAGCTGAGACGGCTCCCATCATAGTAGCTCCTTCTCCCCCAACGCCGGCAGCGCCTGGGAATTCTGGCAGAACGATGGAGGAGCTGGCTGCCCAGGTCCGTCGTATGGATGGAGACCTCGCCAAGATCCTCGCCGCACTGCAGCCTCCAATGAGGTCCAGGCCCCTGGGGGGGTTAAAGGTCGCCGATCGCCCTGAAGATGTTCCCTGGATGCAGCGGAGAAGGGCTACTGCCCCGCGGTATGGACCTCCGATCTGCTACAAGTGCAGCAAGCCCGGTCACTACTTCCGATGGTGTCCGTTAAACAAACAACCCCTGGGGCCAAGGGCCAATCCTCAGGAGTAGAACCCAGTGGCCCCCCCGACTGGCGGGACCGGTTCATCGGGGCCCGTCCCATCATCCCTCTGGCTGTGGACGGCGTCCCGCTGATGGCACTCCTGGACACTGGATCTCAGGTAACCACGATCCCGTATACACTGTATCAACGTTATTGGGGGGAGGATGAACTTGCCCCTCCAGATAGCAGCATGACATTGATTGCCGCTGATGGCCTCCCTTTGACCCAAGTGGGGTACAAACATGTGGCTGTGACTGTGGGGCGAACCGAGCTACAACACCAAGGGATGGTCGTGATAAGGAATAACCCCAGCGATCATGATCCAAAGGTGGTGCTAGGAACGAATGTAATGGAGCATTGCATGAGTGAGGTGCTGACCCTACTACAACAGCTGGCCGCCACCGCAGCGGGAGGTCGACAAAGGGCGGTGCAGCGAGAGATTCGGGCCTTGATGTACCGGCAGCAAGTGAACTCTGCGGGAGGAGAGATTGGGGGAGTGAGAGTGATGGATGTGGCCCCTTTAACTGTGCCTCCCCGGAGCGAAATGATGATATGGTGTAGGGCAGCGGTAGGTCCCCAGGGACGTGATTACCTGGCCATGGTAGAGCCCATGCCCTCAGAACACTGGCCCACCGTAATGGCCGCCAGAGGAGTGGTGGACGTTAAGAAGGGGAGGGTGCCCGTGAGAGTGCTAAATTGTGGGGAGGAAGAGGTTAGGCTCCCACGGTACACCACCCTCGCCAAGCTACTCACCCTGGACCCCCACACCATCCAAGAGGCAGTCTCCCCAACCTCCTCGCCCTCCGCCAGTCGCCACACGCCCCCTGCCCAGTTGGGTGAGTGGTGTCGAGAGCTGCATGTAGGCACTGACGATACCCCCACACATCACAGGGACGGGGTATACCGGGTAGTACAGGAATGCAAGCAGGTTTTCAGCAAACACCCGCTAGACTTTGGGCAGATTAAGGGGGTCCAACACTACATACCCACCGGCAGGCACCCCCCTATTAAAGAGAGGTATAGGCCTATTCCGCCCGCACATTACCAATGCGCCAAAGATATGTTGAAAAACATGAAAGAGGCAGGGGTTATTCGGGATAGCTGCAGTCCCTGGGCAGCTCAGTTGGTGCTGGTCAAGAAAAAGGATGGCACAATGAGGATGTGTGTGGATTACCGGAAGATCAACCAGATAACCCATAAAGATGCCTATCCTGTGCCCCGTATTGAAGAATCTCTAGCCGCGCTGAGGACTGCTAACTACTTCTCTACCCTCGACCTCACCAGCGGGTACTGGCAGGTGGCCGAAGACCATGAAAAGACCGCCTTCGCTACCCCCATGGGACTCTGTGAGTTCAACAGCATGCCGTTTGGGCTGTGCAACGCCCCTGGAACCTTCCAACGGCTAATGGAATGCTGTCTGGGACACCTGAATTTTGAAACTGTCTTGCTGTACCTGGACGATGTAATCGTGTACTCACAGACGTATGAAGCTCACCTGGAGCACCTCGCTGAGGTGTTCGCGTCCATTGCCAAGTATGGGATGAAACTGAAACCCTCCAAGTGTCACCTGTTGAAGCCCAGGGTACAGTACCTCGGACACGTGGTGGGCGCAGAAGGTGTCGCCTCGGACCCGGAAAAGATCACTGCCATACAGGACTGGCCGAGGCCGACTACGGTGAGGGAGGTGAGACAGTTCCTGGGCCTAGTGGGCTACTACCGCCGCTTCATAAAAGGGTACACGAAGATGGCTGCGTGTACCCACGTGGCTGCCCCCATGTGGTAGGCCTACTGGGACTCCGTTAGTGTGGGTGGAAAAGTGTTTCCACCAGCTGAAGGCGTCGTTGACCGGGGAAGAGATCCTAGCGTACCCCGACTACAGCCTCCCATTCATCCTTTACACTGATGCCAGCAATGTGCGCTTGGGAGCGGTATTGGCCCAGAATCAAGACGGAAGAGAAAGGGTGATCGGTTATGCCAGCCGAAAACTCCGACCCACCGAAAGGAATCCTGAGCATTACAGCTCCTTCAAGCTTGAGCTTCTAGCACTAGCGTGGGCTATCACCGAGCGGTTCCTCCATTACCTAGCATCGGCCAAGTTCACCGCTTACACGGACAATAACCCACTAACCCATCTGGATACAGCCAAGCTGGGTGCATTGGAGCAGTGGTGGGTGGCCAGGCTGGCCAATTATGACTTCACCATCAAATACCGGGCCGGCCGTACAAATGCCAACGCCGATGCCCTCTCCCGGATGCCCCACCTGTCAGAAGAGGGGCTGGACGATGATGACCTCGAAGAAATCGAGTTGCCTGCGTTTCACCGGCCGCCAGGCGAGAAGTTGCGGGTCTATCAACAACAGGTGAACCTGGACCCGCTGCCCAGTAAGGGGTGGCAAGAAGCCCAAGATCAAGCACCCGCTGTCCGCTTGGTCAAAACCCTGGTGGAACAGGGCTCGGCTGGAATGGACCCTACTGCCCCTACCGAGGCCCAACGCTTGTGGCGGGAACGAACCCGGTTATACCTGCATCAAGGGAAGCTGTATCGGGAGTTAATCAATCCGAAGACCCACGAGAAGATTCGCCAGCTGGTGATTCCTCAAGCTAATGTGCCCATTGTCCTCCAGGCATACCAAGACGGTGCCGGACACTTCGGTTGGAAAAAGCTGGAAATGCTGTTAAGAGAGCGGTTCTATTGGAGTGGGATGTGGGAATCTGTGGAGGCCTGGTGCCGAGAATGCGGCCCCTGCACACTGAGAAGAAGGGATGAGGCCAGCCAGAAGGCCCCGCTACGCCCAATCGTTACACATCAACCGCTGGAGCTGGTGGCCCTCGACCATGTGAAGCTCACCCCTAGCCGAAGTGGGTATACTTATGCCCTGACCATTGTGGACCACTATTCAAGATTTATGGTGGTTGTCCCAGTCAAGGACCTGACCGGCCATACCGCCGCTAGAGCATTCCAGGCCTATTTCTGTCGGTCACATGGATACACGGAGAAGGTACTTACCGACCAGGGCCCGGCCTTTGAAGCGGAGGTGTTCCAGGAATTCTGCCAGCTGTACGGTTGCAAGAAAATTCGGGCCACGTCTTATCACGCCCAAACCAATGGCATGTGCGAAAAGATGAACCACTTGGTCCTGAACCTCCTTAAGACGTTGCCACTGGAGGAGCGGAACCTATGACCAGAGAAACTACCTGACCTGGTCGATATGTACAACAAAATTCCTTCTAGCTCTACAAAGTGCACACGGCGTACCTGATGAGAGCTCGGCCCGGTCGACTGCCAGTGGACCTAGAAATGGGGTTGGAGGCCCTGGAAGCGCTCTCTTCGACCATGGGGTGGGACATTCAACGCAGAGCACAGTACCAACAGGTCCAGGACTATGTAGAAAAGAATTTGTGCCAGAGTCGGAAGCAGCAAGAGCAGTGCTTCAACAAAAAGGCGGCTGCAGGTCCCTTCCTGCCTGGAGATGTCGTCTTGAAGCCGAAGCGAAGGACCCACAAGCTAGACGACCAGTGGGAGGAGGCCCCGTATGTAATACAACCCACCAAATGGGAGAATGGAAAGGCCTACCAGATCAGACGTGACCAGGGAAAGACTTCGGCCACGGTTTCCCGAGATCACCTGAAGAGGTGTCCCCCACCATTGAGGACGGCAACTGAAGCCCTGGCCACCAAACCGGCTGAGGAGAAGGAGAAAGGGGTAATCCACACCATGATGGGCGATTTCCCGGCCGATTGGCCAACACAGAACGGCGCAGTGATCCTTCCTGTAATACTGTTCCCACAACCCGTGGAGGAAAAAGAGATGGAAGTGGCCGTTAATGCCCAAGCGCCCAGGGATGTGCCCGTACCCAGCTCCCCTATGCCTCTGCCTGCCCCACATGATAGCCGGGGGGAGGGACTAGCTGTGCCCTCTACTCCACTGCCTACCACCACCAACATTGGCCCCCGTAGGTCCACACGTCCCAACCTAGGTCGACCCCCGCTTAGGTACAGGTAGACTAACATTTAAGGGTGTGATGTTCTTGTATGTTGTTGAATGATAAGAGGAAGCAATCAACCGAAGAAGTTTATCAGATTAACACCGTGATTGAACTGGCCGTTGCCGGCAACTAGTCCCAGTTGGGACTTTCTGCACCGTGCGTAAGGAACTTCTTATGGACACGCCCGTGAACTTGCAGGGCAACCACAAAATTGTGGAATGTAAAATAATTGGCTTAATTCCGTGACCGCCTCCGGAGAGGAAGAATGGAGGAAGGGCCCGCAGTGGAGTAGGCTGGGGCCCGGCCACCACCTGGACCTGTGCCGATCCTCCGGGGGTCAGGGGTTCCCCATGGACGTGGGTCCCCTGAAAGAGACCGTACCCGCTCGGGCAACTTGGGTCTGGACTGGGGCAAGGGGTGCTGCCCATTTTCTTAGGGGCAGCATCAGGGCCAGGTTGTTTGGGCGGGGGGAAGAGCGGAAGCCGTACCGTTTAATAAAAATGTTTGGTAACGTTAAAAGAAAGTGCCTCCCGTTAAGGGAAGTTTATACAGAAATGCTTGTGTTTTATATGTTTTTCCATTTTCTATCTTTTCGTAGTTGTGAAAATAAAACCGGTGACGGACGAGCAGCACGCGGATGGCGCTTAACCAAGGGGGAATGTGGCGCCCTGGACAAGCCAGGACGTCACAGGTACTGCAACAACACAGAAAAGTAGAGATAAAGATATTCAGCTCACCCATATAATGTCCTCCAAACTGCGATAAATGCACGTAGTCCCCCGGACAGGCAGGTCCGTGTTCCAAGATAGGTAGCAGAAAAGGGGGGGTGGGTGGGACTCAGCACCAATACGAATAAGTAAAATTCTTCATGCTTTATTTAGATAAATTAAAAAGAAGGTCACAGATCATCCAAAACCGCCACTGCAACAACACACCCCACACCCCGGTTAGGCACATCAGCCGCACACACAAATCCTTGTTGCCTCCCTCCAGGGGCTGATGTCCACACCAGGTGGGGTGGAGCCAGGCGGTTGGCCCCACCCACGGAGGAGTTCACAGTCCTGGAGGCGGAAAAAGGAAGGAAGTTCAGTTAGGGAGAGCGAAGTGAAAGGAGTGTGAAGGAGTAGAAGAGCAACTGACTGCCGGTGTCCGGGTACGTGGCCCGGGCACATACAGCAAGGTTGGCAGACGGTGGTGACCGTCTGCAGGAGAGGCCGATTGACGTACAACCGTAAGGACTGGGGACGGGCGGTGGCCCGCCGGTACCGAACCAGGGAGCGAAGAGAAGCCAGCACCATTTGGCAGGGCCTACGGACCCCGACCAGGCTAGGAGTCACCGTTAAACCGGTCAAATCCATCAGCGACGGGAACCTCCGGGGTTTACCAGCAGTAAAGACCCGACTGAAGACAACCGTCCAAACCGTGAGGGAGAGAAAGCTACCGTCAGAGCTAGAGCTCCAAGGGCCAGAGCCTGCGGGCAAACAGGGGCTCCCTTAGCCAACCAACCACTGGGGAGCGGGTTACCAGGGGGAAGCCATTGGGGCCGAGAACAGAACACCAGTGCAGGGAGAGACAGTTACCGCCAACCTACTGGGAGTGACCGTCGCATCCGTCTGTGGGACTCGTCCATCCAGCCGTTTGTTTTACCAGAGACTCCGTGTGCATTACTGGCTGAGTGAGTACCACCGTGCCGTCTGGCACTGTGCTGCCCCGCGACCCTGCACCCGGCCAGGCCCCCGCAACCCACCTTCCGACCTCCACCCCCGGGACCACCAAAACCCCCTACCCATGGAGGGGAGAGAAACATCTCAGCTGCTCCCTGCCATCGCTCCCAGGATACCCGTACAGAGCAGCGGTGGTGCCCCAACCTCACCACACACCGTGGGTGGCGTCACAAACCGACATCCCAAACACCAACCAACCACCCCTTTCACTCACGGGCGAAGAGCGCCGCTCGAGTCCCCGGATCCGGCCCAACCCTCGAGCCACCGAGCAGAAGCAGCAGCGCCGGACCCGAGCGTGGTGAACGCAGCGCCCCGTCGCCCGCGACACAACCATATTTCCAGGTCATCCTTACCCCACAATGAATGTTGAACAAGCAACACCCAAAAAACAAAGGCAGAATTCTATTTTTTTTTTCACTATTTCATTCCACTTGGAATATTATTTCAGTTTTTCTGTACATTATTTGGTAAAATAATTGATGTCATTCAAAACTGCAACTCGTACTGCTAAAGACAAGCCTTCAGATGTCTATCTTGAGAGCAAGTAAAAAAATATGGCTTTTGGCCCTGTGGGAGGAAAAAGCAAAAGCGCAAAAACTAAAAGTTACCATATTTTTCAGATTATAAGATGCACTTTTCCTCCAAAAAATTTGGGAGGAAAATGAGGGGCGCGTCTTATAATGCAAATGTAGCTTACTGGGGGTGGGGCAGATGGGTCACAGGAGGCAGAAGCAATGCTGCGGACTATGAGCTGCTCTGTGCTGCGGGCGGTTGGTGTGCTGCTCTGTGCTGCAGGCGGGCGATGCTCTGCTCTGTGCTGCGGGTGGGCGATGCTCTGCTCTGTGCTGCAGGCGGGTGGTGCTCTGCTCTGTGCTGCAGGCGGTGTGATGTGAGCTGTAGTGAAGCAGCGGCCGTCCTGAAGATAGGCTTCAAGCAATGGTGCCCGGAGTTGGCGCGTGCGCAGATGGAGCTCTTGGCTCAAGATCTCATCTGCGCACGCGCTTCCTCCAGCCCATTGATCTCCCATTAGCCAACAACGAAAATGGCACCAGGAGGTGGCGCATGCGCAGATGAGATCTTGACTTGTCACTGAGCCGATAGCTCAATCTGTGCAAATGCTTAATCTGGGCGCCATTTCTTTGAAGCCCACACTGCCAACATCTTCAGGATGGCCCCAGCCCACCATCCGCCCGCAGCACAGAGCACTGCCTGCTCACAGGACAGAGCAGAACACCGCCCGCAGCGCACCGCCCCTGCCTCCTGGTACCCTTGCTCAACTCCTGCTGCCGCCCTCCTCCTCCCCTTGGTTAAACCACCGGATTATAAAATGGACCCCATTTTTTTTCCTTACATTTGGGGTGCATCTTATAATCCGATGCATGCGTCTTATAAAATGAAAAATACGGTACTTGGCTGAGAAGAGTTAAAAAGTCAGGTTCATATAACATAAGTATAGAAGTCTTCTCATGCAGTTTTTATACATTTCATGCATACAAACTTGTATTGATATCCAGTTTATTCGTCAGAGAACATTTAAAAGTATTTATTTGTGTGCTTAGAATTTTTTAAGGATTTTTTTCTTTATTAGACTGAAATGTCAGATGTGGGTGAAACAGTATGCGAAGAAATCACGAACAAATTACTTGATTAACACATAATACATTTGCAGGTAGAAAACAGCGACCAAAATAATACACTGTAATAATCAAAAAAGAGATTACTATTCCCACAGCGCACAAAGTCCGCTGGATTCATTTATTTGCTTGGAAACCTATTCAGCAGTGCCTTCCTTTTACACTAGTTGTTATTTTTACCATTTTATCTTTCAGTATAAAAAAAAGAAGAAACTAAAGTACAGTATGCTGAGGGCATATTATTGACAATGTATGATATCTGTAATACCAGAGCAGCAGATTATAGAGGAAATCAGTGGACGATTTCAGTTCACTTTATCCTTGTACTCAACCTCTTAATATTGAACTGATTAATACTGAGTTGTGGAATCGCAGCTTCACATCATTTTAGCTCTGGTTGTCTGGTGAATAGGCAGAATTTGGCATGTTGCGATTGCAAGGGCTGATGATAGTGATCTGCTGCACTTTCCAGTGCTGGCATTGTGCGTGAGATTGTCAGAAATCTCAACCCCATCTGCAAACGTTATCCAAAGCATAAATGAAAATTAGCTGTGGGTTTGAGATATATGTGCCGCCCCTGCAGCGATCGAACCGCTCCGATCCGGGGGTGATTATTTGTGGCTTGAGGGTCTCCGGACCCGGGGGGCTAGGGGCCACACTCGAATGAAGAGGGGGGTATTTACAGGGGAGATATAGTTCATGACGCTGAAACGCCTGCGCCGGGGCTTGCAGGGCTCGCACGGTCATCGAGCCGGTGGTATTCGGGGTCAGGCTGTGAGTGGCCCTACCTGGCTTCCGTGATCCCCGGCGGGTTTCAATAAAAGGAAAGTCCGACCGTCAGTCCGGTGTTACAAGGGGGATGGAAGGAGGGTAACGGGGTTCCTGGGGAGCTTGTCATCGCTCTCCCCCAGGAAACGGTACGGGATAGGGATGGGGGATGCTTGCAGCGCCACCCGTGGTTTGCAGCCAGGTGTTCAACCGCCGCTGTGCAGTCTCTCTCCGGGGCAGGTGTTACGGGCAGCCGGATGGAATCGCTCCCCATGGGTGGAGCGGGGTGGCCTCGGGAGGTTTATGAGACCCAGGGCAACAGTCCTCAGGGACACTGGGGGCACAGGGCGGCGGCATTACTCACACCAGTCACAGAGTGCGGTTCCAGTTGTTCTTTATTTAAAGTTCGTCTCACATCACACCCGGGTGCTGGTCCTCGCTGCCTGTAGCCTTTGGTCGGTCCCGGGCAGGTAGGAGGAAGGGGTGTCTGGTGAGGTGTTCTTGGGGTCTCTCCCTTTCGGTGCGTTAGTGCCGTCCCCGTGGCATAGAGCATCTTGGGAACTCGCCACCTCTCTGTCTCTCTCATCCCTGGTAGCGGACCTAACACAACCACCACCGGGTACAACTTTCTCCAGGGAACCCCAGTCCTCAGCTCCATTCCCCTCCTCTAGGTGTTATCAGCCCTGGTCTCGTGGCATCTCCTCAGCAGGAGCTGTTCTCTGGACGTCTGCACGCCCTTGCAGCCTCTGACGTTCTGCCTCAACTTTCTGCGTGTTCTGCACTAAACTCACTCCTATTCAGGCCCCCCTCCCCTTGGTTGTCATGGGGACCTGCCTATGTCCAGCCACCTGCTCATTAAGGAGACAGGATGAGTCATGGACTCAAAACTTTATGCTGCAAAAGCTATTAACTCCTTCCTGCCAGTGTGATGTGAGTGTATGTTGTAGGGACTCTTCTTCCTCCTGCCCGGGAAAAAATGGGGTAACATTTAAAACCCTGTAATGACCTGTTTACAGGGGCGTTACAACGCCACCCATGGTGTTCGGTAATTGGGAGTACCGCCGCTGCCGTTGGGAGTATTCGGGTTGATGGAGTGGGGCAGCTACGGTGTCGTCGCCCTCCACGGGTAGGGGAAAGCCCCGGGACTCGGTGGGATGCCGTGGGATGCAGGGGTCACTCAGCTACTCACTCAGTCAATAAGCAGACGCTGACAACCACGTAAACCAAATCTCGGGGTATCGCTGCCGCTTGAGGGGAGCACATCCGGGTCCCGTCCCCTATGGTGTTGCCTGGTGATCCGGGACCTGCCTCCTGGCACTAAGTTTAACTTCAACGTGGTGGCCTAGTAGTCTGAAACTTGCCGGGCCCCGCTCCCCATTGTGGCTAAGTGTGGGAGTCTGCTCTCAGGGCTCACGCTTGGGATTTTCTGAACCGTTTTGTTGGAAGGCCCTATCCCTCTCGCTGTGCTAGTGCCCCGATTCTGGAGCGGGTGGGAACAGATCATAAAGACTCCATTCTCCTCAGATTAATTGTCGGGTTGCCTGAAGCTTCTCCCCGTAGCGCAGAACCCCGAGGAAGGTCACGAAACGTGCGCGTCGGAGCATGCCACGGCGGTTAGACAGCACACATGGGTAAGTTTCACATTTAATATGGCTCTTTAAATTTCAATTCCCACTGATAACTTTTTTCGAGGGAGTTTTATATATGAGCTTTCACATGTGAAACTGAGCACATCGCTCCTTACATATGCACACTATCAACAGGTTTTCTGTTTGGCATTGCTGGCATTTACCTTATTGTATCTAGCATTGCCTCCTTGAGACTTGGCTTAGCTTTGTCTTAGCGTTAAAATTATTTACTTCTAAATGGATCTGATTTAATTATCGCCCCTGGGGTATGGTTAGGTCACTGGTATCTGATTATGATTCACTCAGTGAATTTTTGCTTGCTTTTCTAAATATGATTTTTATTCATGCAATATAAATCTGAGTATTTTTCACCTTTGGTGATTTATTTACCTTTGGATTATATCAGTGATCCAGTGATCCCTACCACCCATTTGTGGAGTAATATCCATTCATTATTGCTAGACATTGTCTATTCCTGACTTTTATAACATCTTCTATATTTTTGTATCCTGCTGATATTTTTATATCTTTGTGTTACTCAGTGTGTGCACTACCCGTTCTCTCTGGTTC
Organism: Anomaloglossus baeobatrachus; assembly: GCF_048569485.1. Classification (NCBI taxonomy): domain Eukaryota; kingdom Metazoa; phylum Chordata; class Amphibia; order Anura; family Aromobatidae; genus Anomaloglossus; species Anomaloglossus baeobatrachus. The sequence goes on along the minus strand of NC_134353.1, from coordinate 228,525,196 downwards.
CTGGTATTTTCCGTTTTTAGCCTCTTTGTCCATTATACCTACCTTATATTTCTACTATTTAATGAATTTTCTCCTCTTTGGCTGTATTTATGCAATAATAAAATTTCATTGGATTTTTTTTCAAGAGGTTGAGTCACTGTGTATTATTTCTGACCACTTTTGTGGCCTCACTAGTAGAAACCCCGTTTCTTTCTCTTGTTTCTTGATACTTTCATTATGGGGTCTAGTAACTTTAGACATCAATTATGACAGGCCCAAACGTCCCTATTCTTGTTATATGTGGTGGCCTAGTAGTCTGAAACTTGCCGGGCCCCGCTCCCCATTGTGGCTAAGTGTGGGAGTCCGCTCTCAGGGCTCACGCTTGGGATTTTCTGAACCATTTTGTTGGAAGGCTCTATCCCTCTCGCTGTGCTAGTGCCCCGATTCTGGAGCGGGTGGGAACAGATCATAAAGACTCCGTTCTCCTCAGATTAATTGTCGGGTTGCCTGAAGCTTCTACCCCACCTAGGGTCCGTCTACCCCACCGTGCCTTCGATCCCGGACCGGTGATAGTGCCAGGCTGCTGACCAATCCCCTTGACAGGTCCAGGCACCTAGCTGCAATCCCCTGTGACCGGGGCTCCAACTCCTCTAGGTCCAGACCACCGTCTGCAACCTAGACAGCTTCTCTTGGGTGCCACCACTCCCAACCTCCTCTCACTCACTCTCTCTGACTACATTCACTGACTACACTCCTCACCTCCTGAACCCACAAGTGGGCGACTCTATTCCACTCAAGCAGCCCATTGGTGTGCCTGGTGGGTGTGGTGCAATGTGTATCTAGGATTTGATTTGCTGTTGGAGGCAACACCTTAAGATAGGGACCCAGAACCATGAGGGACTTGGAATACTGCACGGAAGGGCAGTTTGTGCAGTACCCTGTGATGACCTGATAGTCCAGGGGCGTCACACTTACAATAGGTCCCTTTATGCAGAAGTGAAATGTGCAACCCTCCCGCATCAGAAAGTCAGTGTTTAAGTAAGTCCACACGAGCGTAATTTTGCTGTCATGCTGTCCATGAAAAAACGGAAAATCACTCAACCAGTGTTATTCAATGGGGCAGTACAGATGAGCGAATTATTTTCACTGAACAAATCTGCATGTGAAAAAAATCACATTGTGCGTTTGTTTCTTACGTGTAACAAATGCAATTCAGTCATTCAAGACTATGGGTGCACAAAAAATTTGGGTGCCGTAAGAAGCTACCTTATAGCTATAACATCTGCCCTGGACCACAGTCGCAGGATGGCAATCACAGACAGTTAAAAGCTAGCCGTCCACTCAGCAGGATCCCGAGAACCCTGAAACACTTTAACCCCTGTACAGAGATCTGGAATTACTACAGTGTCCAGGATGTTGCTGCTTATGGAAGGCTGCAATCCAGAGAAGAGTAGTTGTCAGGCAGTGTCAAAACCAGGAGGTACAAAAAGGGACAACATTGGCAGGCAAGAGTTTAGTCAGGTAATCAGGGCAAGGTCAAACCACATATGGCAACAAGGTACAAAAACAGCAGGCAGGAGAGTCGTCAGTGAACAGGCAGGGATCAATACATGGAAATCACTAATACAGAGCAGGTTGTGAACCAGAGACAAGCAGTAATAACTAGACTATATCTGGCAGGGAACAGCAGACCACTGAAGGTATAAGAAGGGTGAGGTGCCATCCAATAGGCTGGGGCTGGAAGCTGATAACTTCACCTGGAAGGCATTATACCACCACAGTTAGCTAGTGGTACTGCAAGTCCCAGGCCTACCAAGCATAGTGGATGGGAGGAGACTGCGCTCACCCGAGCTACTGGTACTGACTCCACCTCTATTACCGCCCACTCTGGGAATGTGGCGGCGCCTGGTGGCCGGAGCAGACACAGAATCTGGTGGAGACATGACTATAGCATCCATTTTTACCATTACAATTCTGTAAAGTAGAATCCTGTACATGGTCTTGTTAAATATTAATAACAATCAGCATGATGTCGGCTGTCCCAACCTGTCTACATAGCAGGGTGGATGAGAAGCCAGCGCTCTGTTGTTGTAATGTCAGCAGAAACTGCAGAAATCGCCAGTAGGAGTGGTCTGTAACCGATCTGTGCCGGTGGAGAAGGTTGCCGGCAGAACAGGCAGGTAGGTAGCAACTATCTGCCTTTTTTTGCTTAGGCACATTTTTTTTTTTTTTGTAAAGTCCCAGATGTACCCTTTAAGGGTTTCACATAATGAAGATGAAAAATCTTTTCACCATTTTGCTGCAATTTGCATTTTTTGTGCCATTTTTCTTTACTTCATACAGTGAAATGAATAATGTTATGCAAAACTACAATTCGTCCCATGAAAAACAAGTCCTTGTACATCAATGTTAGCAGAAAAATAGAAAGTTATTGCGACTTCAAAAAAAGAAGGATAAAATGAAAGTTCTGCAGTGATAATCTCCTGCTGATAAAACAGTGATTATATTGAAACCACTGCAAACTGTTGGGCAATCATGCTCTCTGCCCCTACGTTATGCTGCTCTCAGGTTAACCACTGGCAGATTCCCTTTATAGGGAATCATGACAGGTTTCTATAAAGTTTGGGCAGTTGTCTAATTTTCTAGTGCCAAAGTGGCCAGAAACTTTATCCTTGATCTAACCTTGACCCTTTTATATTTTTTAACAAGCAAAATGATATACCATTAACATAGAGAAAAATATTTCATTAGTCACAATGCATAAAATCAATTTTGTTCATTTGTTGCTCATAGACTTATATAACCGTATTCAAAGATTAGATATATAGGGGTAAAAACTGTTCAGAACAGTCTTGTAACCCTTGTTGGCCTTGAGATATGTCTTACGTTTAGAGTTGAGCGAGTCCCTAACTGTTCGTACTCGCTATATTCATAACGAATACTGTCTAATACTCGCGTACTTGTTCCAAATAGCGTGTGCAATGCAAATCAATGGGGAAAAACTTGCAAAGTAACGAGTAACCTGAATGCCGTACTATTTGTGCAAGTAGAAAATAGTACGGCATTCGGGTTACTCGTTACATTGCAAGTTTTTCCCAATTGACTTGCATTGCACACACTATTCGGAACAAATATGCGAGTATTAGACAGTATTCGTTATGAGTAGAGCGAGTACCAATAGTTAGGGACTCGCTCAACTCTACTTACGTTACAAAAGGGGGGGGCATAAGTGGCAAACTGTTGTTCGGGCACTTTGAGTATAATTGAGTCCGCTAGTTGAGGGCTATTAGCGTTATAACCTTCAATGACCTCACTGCTTCACCACCGTGCGGAGCTGCCGCCCCACCACCGTGCGGAGCTGCTGCCCCACCACCGTGCGGAGCTGCCGCCCCATCTACACCCCACCTACTGTCTCCTCCCCATAATCCTATACAATGTAAGCCCGCAAGGGCAGGGCCCTCTTCCCTCTGTACTAGTCTGTCTACTGTAACTTGTATATGTATTTTGTATGTAACCCCCTTCTCATGTACAGCACCATGGAACTAATGGTGCTATATAAATAATAATAATAATAATAATAAATGTACTGTATATGGTAGAGAATCAATAATATTCAGCCAGTTTCCTTTAAGAGCGTCTCATTTTTCCGAGAGTACATTCTCTTTCTATGAAATGCTCATAAAATGATAGGAACAGCTCTAAAATCCTGTTTTATCCGTTCAGGCTTTCTCAGACCTTGGAAAACAGGCTCCCTGAATTAATACCCAGAAAGAACTAGGAAGCTTTATGTGCCAGGAGTGATGTCTAACCACATGATAAATCTAGGCTTTAGCAGTGATTCCGATAACAAGGGATTGTGGCATCATTCTTCCATCTAGGTAGCCCTAGCTATAATGCTGGCAGGGCCAGATTTCCTATTATTTGCTTCATGTGGTTTCTTATTATTCTTTGTAATCATCTAAAATAAAATATCAGAAGCAGATCAGCATGTCGACAAATCATGAAATTACTAAAAAGCAAACATTATGCAACTCAAATTATACAGAGCCACAAAATGATAAATCCTTTTGTTTTTTGTTATTGAGGAAATAATTATAGACCATGCAATAGCTGTTTTTACTCATTGTATTTGATGTATATAGTTATACAATGTTTATATAGTTTATTTGCATTGTTTTCAAAGGTACCAGATAAGGCAGCTGCAATACCCCTTCACTTTCCCTCCATCACAGTGCCTAATGACTGAAGTCATGAGAAGTAATGAGGCAGAAAACAGATGCATGTACAGACTAACCTTTTTATTTGCATTTTATTCTAACAGCTACTGTAAAACCCATATCCAACTTGTGCTATAAATCACCACTAGAGGGGGTTAGCACTGGAGTGGGGCCTTGCATGTAAGTCCCCTGCTCCTCCAGTATTATACTTACCGGCCACCGTCTTCATCATTTTTCGGTGCCGCTCCAATCCTGTGGCACCATATTCTAAAGTTACATCACAAGGTCTCAATGCAAGTCTATGAGAGCCAGCATGAGGCCATAAAGAGGCTCTCATAGACTTGTATTGAGTTCTAACCTCCACTAAAGGGGGCTTTACACGGTAGTGATATCGCTAGCAATTTCTAGCGATATCGAGAGTATAAGTACCCGCCCCCGTTGCGCATGCGATTGTTTGTGATCACTGCCGTAGCGAACATTATCGCTATGGCAGCGTCACACGTACTTACCTGGTCGGCGGCGTCGCTGTTACTGCCGAATAATCCCTCCTTCAAGGGGGAGGGACGTTCGGCATCACAGCGACGTCACGGCAACGTCACTAAGCAGCCAGCCAATCAAAGCGGAGGGGCGGAGATGAGCAGGACGTAACATCCCGCCCACCTCCTTCCTTCCTTATTGTGGCCGGCGGCAGGTAAGGCGACGTTCCTCGCTCCTGCGATGTCACACATAGTGATGTGTGCTGCCGCATGAGCGATGAACAACATGGATAAACAACCCTTACCGATTTTTGAGTTTGGGACGACCTCTCTATGGTGAACGATTTTCCCCATTTTTGAGGTCGCTTAGGGTCGCTGGTCAGTGTCACACGCTGCGATATCGTTAATGACGCCGGATGTGCGTCACTAACAACGTGACCCCGACGATAAAACATTAATGATATCGTAGCGTGTAAAGCCCCCTTTACTCCATGAAACACGATAGCTTCTGGTGGATCACAAATCGCTTAGAGTGACCCTGAAAAAAAATGAAGATGGCAGTAAGTGAATATACTACAGGGGGCAGGGAACTTACACTTAAAGCGGCACTCCAACGCTGAAATAAAAATAATTGGTGGAATGGTGCTTTAAAGCCGTTACAATTACTGATCATTATGCCGTGAGCGGTGGCTGCAATCATTCCTTGAAATTACATTAATTGTAAGCTGTCAAGCAAAGTGCCTAGGAGTGATCACAGCTGCCCTTCACAGGATAGTTAGCGGTGACTGTAACCGATCCATGCACCAATGATTAGAAGTGAGCAGCTACAAGTAGGATATACGTTCATTTTCTCACTATAAGGCAGCACAGCATTATTTTAAACTGTGTTACCTTCAAATTAACCCAATATTTGCAGTTAAATAGCATTTCCTGACATGACAAAGTCCCTTCAAGGCATAACACAATGAATTTCTTTTATTCGGAGTGTTTCTTTGACCCACAAACAACATATATCACCAATATGAGTCCCGGGAGATCAGAAGTCAACGGCACAATCCATTCGATATCCAAAACGTGTTTTATTTAATCCAATTAATCTCCAATCCACAGAATAGATGATTAATGTACTTTAGCTCCAGAAATATTTGGACAGTGACCGAATCTTTGTGATTTGAGCTCAGCATGCCAAAGGTTTTTATTTAATTTGAAACTGAGATGTAATTGAAATGGAGATTTTCCGGTGTCATATTCATCTCCCCACATGTACAGTAGAGACCAGTGGCAGCTTTTGGACTGGAGCCTCTCATCCTGCGCTCTATATTTAAATGGGTTTCATTTCTCTTGGCACCAACGTGGTCAAGTGTCAGTTTTTCTCTTGCAGCCTTTCCAAGCAGTTCCTTGCTGAATGCTTTCAGCTGCACTTACTTTGTAGTCACACTCGCCAGTGCACTCAGATTTATTCAAGATATATCAAACTGTTAGTTTAGCCACTCCTAGTATTTCCACTATCTCTCTGATGGTTCATCTTTTTTTTCAGCATAACAATCGTCTGTTTCTCTTTTATTGAGAGCTCATTGACCATTTGTTGTGAGATAAAAGCAACAGCTTCCAAACAAATATGCCACACCTGGAATCAGCTCCAGACCTTTTACTGCTTAATTGATTATGTATAATCAAGGAAATAGTCCATGCAGCCTATAAAAGGAAATCAACCAGCAGGATTTTCACATAGAAAGTAAAGGCAGTGCCACACTGGCACTAGGATGGTGAGTCAAATCATACCTTTAGTTTACAAATTGGATGTTTGATTGCAGAAAAAAAACATTGTCAAAGTTTCAGACATGAAGTTCATTGGTTGAGTGGCATGTGCATTGGGGCGGGACTATGTGGGTTTTGTTTTACATTAATATCCCTCCCCTGTGTGCTTTGCTGACCTCTATGTAAATTTCATCCCCCCATTGTTGCCATTATATTTATGGCTAGCGCATGCACAGTAATAATCTAGAAATGTTTTATGAACTCTTCAATAAAATGGCATCAGAGTCAGTGCCTGTGCATACCACTATCTCCAGCACCATCTTATTAAACACACCACCCTTGACATGAGCATCCAAAAAGTCAGAAGCAGAAGAACAGCGTTGTCAATAAGATGGCGTGGAGATAGCAATATGCGCAGGTACTGACTCTGATGTCATTTTATTGAAGAGTTCATAAAATACTTCTATATTCTACTGCGCACGCGCCGGCCATAAGTATATGGCGGGGATATGGGGAAGAAACTTACATAGAGACCAGCAAAGTACAAAGGGGAGGAATTGTGACTCAAGGCCTGACGACATAGTCCTGCAGTCCCGATGCAGATGCCACTTAACCAATGCGCTAATTTCTGGACCTCTGATAACATATTTTTCTGCAATCAAACATCCAATCTCTAAACTCAAGGTATGATTGGATTCATTATCCTAACCCTAGTATGCACTGCCTTTACTTTATATGTGAATATTTTGCTGGTTGGTTCCTTTAATTTTTGGAGGTAATTGTCCAATTACTTTTGGTCCCTGGAAAAAAGTCAGCTATATACTAAAGAGCTGTAATTCCTAAACTCTTACTCCAATTAGGATATGAACAACCACAAATTAAGACCGATAGGCTGCACTTTAAGCTTATAATGATTATAGAACGGTATCTTGAAAATGTTTTAGTAAACAGCTAAAATGACAAAAACTAGTGTCATTGACCAAATATTTCTGGCCCTAACTGTATGAAACCAATTCCATAAAAAGCTTAGGTGGGAATAAACTTTTAGGGGCACTTTGCACACTACGACATCCCAGGTGCGATGTCGGTGGGGTCAAATTGAAAGTGATGCACATCCGGCGTTGCAAGCGATATCGTAGTCTGTAAAGCCTTTTTGATATGATTAACGAGCACAAAATCGTCGTAATCGTATCATCGGTGTAACGTCGGTCATTTCCATAATTTAGAAATGACCGATGTTACGATGTTGTTACTCGTTCCAGCAGCATCACACATCGCTGTGTGTGAAGCCGCAGGAGCGAGGAACATCTCCCACCTGCATCCTGTGGCTCACGCCAGCTATGCGGAAGGAAGGAGGTGGGCGGGATGTTTACATCCCGCTCATCTCCGCCCCTCCGCTTCTATTATCTGCCTGCCGTGTGACGTCGCTATGACGCCGCACGACCCGCCCCCTTAGTAAGGAGGCGGGACGCCGGCCACAGCGAAGTCGCAGGGCACGTGAGTGCATGTGAAGCTGCCGTAGCGATAATGTTCGCTACGACAGCTATCACAAGATATTGCACCTGCGACGGGGGCGGAGACTATCGCTGCAGCATCAATAACACATTGTTACTGATGTCACAGCGTGCAAAGCCCACCTTAGGATTCCAAATGCGTAACTGCCAGTCACAACTAATAATAGTGAACGTAGCTGCAGAAAAATCGAAGAGGTTGGAATTTATGCTGATGTTTGGTCTTGATCACAACAGGATGTTATGCGCCGGAGGCGAGTGCCTTCTGCCTCTCCTTTGTCCGAGGTTCCCTCTGCAGCCACTGCTTCATCTAAGCACCAGTCTCAAGTTTGTTTGGGGCGGTGCTTAGGTTATATATGCATGCCGCCAATGTTGTACTGTGCTCAGTCTTTCTCAGCCTTATGGTGTGAGGGTGTTAGGCAGATTGCTTGAATTGCGTTTTCAGTACCGGTGTGTGTCCTGGTTAAGCGTGCTCTGCACCGCACATAGGCAGGTTGCTTGAATTGCGTCTTTAGTACCGGTGTGCACACTAGTTAAGTGTGCTGTGCACCGCATACAGGCAGGTTGCTTGAATTTGCATTACTTTATGTTACTGCTAGTGCAGCCTGTTTGCAAATAACACAGAACCTAGTGCACTCATTAATACCCAGCTTTACGTTAATCTGCTGTTGTCCGCCCTGCTCTCTGGGCTCTTAGCAGCTATATTCCATCCATAGCACGGTGGTCCCCGGGTTGCGCTTAGGATTGTACACTCCTTCCTTCCTAAGCCGTCAACCCTGTAACACAGGTCACCTTAATGGTTTTAACTATGACAGACTAATGCTATTGGAAGGGAAGTAGAGCTCTTTAGCACCACAAGAAGCGCACTAAAACTGTATATAGTGAAAATGTACAGTATTAATGCAATTTTCAAATCAATTAGGGTGGACACTCAGGGCCTAATTCAATAAGACTGGTATTGTGCTCTCCAGTCTCAATGAATGGGATCACTGGAGTAATGGCACACCTAATTCATTAAAGATGCAAGCCACCTATTGACCTAGGTACTGTGAATATGCCAGAAATGTTAGTGGACTATTTTTCTGGTGAAATTTATATCACTAAAGTGGTGAGAATTTTAATTAGTGGGACACGCCACGTCCCTCTCATGCTACACCTATTTTGAACACTGTTGAAGTAATTGCCATGATTTACAGTATAAGATATAATAAATTATAAGATTTATAAAATGGCAAAATGATCATTTTTTCTTATTGGCAGATATAAAATCACAATTAGAAATCCATTGTTGTTAATATGAATGGCACAATTCTTCTTACTTAAAGCTTTTTGATTATGAACATGTGAAATATAACGTTGAATAAACCCTAAATTCTGGGGATTCAAAAAAATCTCGTCATGTCATAAACATAACCTCCGTACTTCTATATATGAATGAATGTGATTGTGTAACTATAATAAACTTTAATTAATGCGGCCCATGGCCCTTTATGCCCCGTGATAAGCTAAATATAGGCTGCTGCACAGAGATGCCAAAGGGTAACAAGATATTCAGGAGTTTCTACTAAGCTTTTTATTTTACAGTTTTGAAACTTACTTCAAGTAATCATTTGTATAGAAATGATTTATACAGCTCTCTATAACATCATCTAAATAAAATACATAGAAAATAAGTCTACCTTCCTTCGGATGCGTGATATACCAGCTTCGAAAGTAATGGCACCAATCTTATAGCTAAAGCAAGCAATATACACAGCTTAAATTTCAAAAATGCTTTATTAACAATAAATTCTGGTAAAAATGAATCAAATGGAAAAACGCAGATGACGTGCTTCGTCCACGGTAGCTGCGAAACGCGTGTCAGTGTTCGTGGGGGCCGCTGTACTGATACCTTTTGGATACTTTACTTCTTGGTAATATGATTTGTGCCTTGCAACTTTAATCTCACTGTCCTTACACATAGTAACTTATTATTTATTTATTTACATACTTTGTAATAGATTGGCTGTGACTTCCACTGCTAGGCACACATTCTAATAGCCTTTTTTACTATCTTGCTGGTATATGGTGGTGTGAATTTCTCACCACAAGTGTCGTGTCCCCCATGTGTAATTATTCCATCCGTCATCTGGGTGGTTCCATTTGATTCATTTTTACCAGAATTTATTGTTAATAAAGCATTTTGAAATTTAAGCTGTGTATATTGCTTGCTTTAGCTATAAGATTGGTGTCTATACTATGTAGCAAATATCTGATGATATTGTGGCATTGGTGTTATATTTAGCTTCGAAAGTAATGTCAAAATTTAAATAAATTTTAATATACTCAAATCTGAGTGAGTGGGGCTTTGCTGGAATATCAGACTTGCCCCATGGATGGTACTGTTTCTGAAGTAGGTTGGGTGAACCTCAATTATGGCATGCCTATTCATGTATTCAGCCAGAGCTGACCCAGAAGTAGCTGCAGAGGTGAGAGACAGCGAGGGCTGGATGCTGCAGAGCTGGAGATTTCAGCACCATGGACAGCAGGAACAGGACAGGTGAGTATATGTCCATGTGCAATCACGGAGTACGGATCACATATCACGGATTGCACATGGACAACCCACATGTGCCGTGAATCATGAAACACGGAGGGACATATGAGTTTTTTACTCGTCAGTGAAACAGGCCTTATATGTGGCACCCTGGTTTTAAAAGACCTGAAAGTAATTAGACAATTGACTCATTGACGGACTGGGTCCTTAGTGTTTATTGATGATGTGACACAGGACAGAAGCAGCCGGATGAATTCTAGGGTTTTCAGAGACACACTGTGTGCTCAAATCCAGCCAAATGCAGCCAAACTGATTGGTTGGCGTTTCATAATACAGATGGACAATGACCCAAAACATAAAGCCAAGGCAACCCAGGAGTTTATTAAAGCAAAGAAGTGGAATATTCTTCAATGGCCAAGTCAGTCACCTGATCTCAACTCAATAGAGCCGCATTTCACTTGTTAAAGACTAAACTTCAGACAGAAAGACCCACAAACAGCCAGCAACTGAAAATCCCTGCAGTAAAGGCCGGCAGAGCATTAAAAAGGAGCAAACACAGCGCTTGATGATGGCCGTCAGTTCAAGAGTTTTCAACCAAGTATTAGAAACTAACATTTTATTTACAAATATTTAATTTGTCCAATTACATTTGAGCCCTGAAATGAAAGGATAAAGGTTAAAAAATGCTTTGGCTCCTCATATTTTATGCAATCATTTTGTTCAACCCACTGAAATACAGTTAGGTCCAGAAATATTTGGACAGTGACACAATTTTCGCGAGTTGGGCTCTGCATGCCACCACATTGGATTTGAAATAAAACCTCTACAACAGAATTCAAGTTCAGATTGTAACGTTTAATTTGAAGGTTTGAACAAAAATATCTGATAGAAATTGTAGGAATTGTACACATTTCTTTACAAACACTCCACATTTTAGGAGGTCAAAAGTAATTGGACAAATAAACCAAACCCAAACAAAATATTTTTATTTTCAATATTTTGTTGCGAATCCTTTGGAGGCAATCACTGCCTTAAGTCTAGAACCCATGGACATCACCAAACGCTGGGTTTCCTCCTTCTTAATGCGTGCCAGGCCTTTACAGCCACAGCCTTCAGCTCTTGCTTGTTTGTGGGTCTTTCCGTCTTAAGTCTGGATTTGAGCAAGTGAAATGCATGCTCAATTGGGTTAAGATCTAGTGATTGACTTGGCCATTGCAGAATGTTCCACTTTTTTGCACTCATGAACTCCTGGGTAGCTTTGGCTGTATGCTTGGGGTCATTGTCCATCTGTACTATGAAGCGCCGTCCGATCAACTTTGCGGCATTTGGCTGAATCTGGGCTGAAAGTATATCCTGGTACACTTCAGAATTCATCCGGCTACTCTTGTCTGCTGTTATGTCATCAATAAACACAAGTGACTCAGTGCCATTGAAAGCCATGCATGCCCATGCCATCACGTTGCCTCCACCATGTTTTACAGAGGATGTGGTGTGCCTTGGATCATGTGCCGTTCCCCTTCTTCTCCAAACTTTTTTCTTCCCATCATTCTGGTACAGCTTGATCTTTGTCTCATCTGTCCATAGAATACTTTTCCAGAACTGAGCTGGCTTCATGAGGTGTTTTTCAGCAAATTTAACTCTGGCCTGTCTATTTTTGGAATTGATGAATGGTTTGCATCTAGATGTGAACCCTTTGTATTTACTTTCATGGAGTCTTCTCTTTACTGTTGACTTAGAGACAGAGACACCTACTTCACTGAGAGTGTTCTGGACTTCAGTTGATGTTGTGAACAGGTTCTTCTTCACCAAAGAAAGTATGCGGCGATCATCCACCACTGTTGTCATCCGTGGACGCCCAGGCCTTTTTGAGTTCCCAAGCTCACCAGTCAATTCCTTTTTTCTCAGAATGTACCCGACTGTTGATTTTGCTACTCCAAGCATGTCTGCTATCTCTCTGATGGATTTTTTCTTTTTTTTCAGCCTCAGGATGTTCTGCTTCACCTCAATTGAGAGTTCCTTAGACCGCATGTTGTCTGGTCACAGCAACAGCTTCCAAATGCAAAACCACACACCTGTAATCAACCCCAGACCTTTTAACTACTTCATTGATTACAGGTTAACGAGGGAGACGCCTTCAGAGTTAATTGGAGCCCTTAGAGTCCCTTGTCCAATTACTTTTGGTCCCTTGAAAAAGAGGAGGCTATACATTACAGAGCTATAATTCCTAAACCCTTTCTCCGATTTGGATGTGAAAACTCTCATATTGCAGCTGGGAGTGTGCACTTTCAGCCCATATTATATATATAATTGTATTTCTGAACATGTTTTTGTAAACAGCTAAAATAACAAAACTTGTGTCACTGTCCAAATATTTCTGGACCTAACTCTAAATGTGAAAGTCTGAACTTCAACTGCATCTGCATCTGAATTGTTTTATTCAAAATCCATGGTGGTAATGTACAGAACAAAAATGTGTTGTCTCTGTCCAAATATATATGGACCTAATTGTATTTTATTTCCTTTCTTTCATCGAAACTTTGGTGCCTTACACTGTCCATTGTATTCTCCAGAGTAGACTGCACAGCGTGATGCTTCTTAGGCAGTTAAAGAAGCATTATTATGAAACTTTTTATTGGCCAAATCTGTGTAAGCGTATATGTAATGTAGTGTAAGTGTGGTAATATACTCACCGATCAGTGGAGCATTAGAACAAGGCTCCTTAGATTTAGTCCCCTTTCAGACATCCATGTTTAATCAGGTACAAGCCACACACATCGGTATGGTCATACGTGTGTCATACATGTGTCATCATGCGTGTGTCACACATGTGACATCTGTGTTTGCATATGTGTGACATCAGTGTGACGCATACTGGAGAAAACACGGGTCTTTGAAGTAAAAAGATGTTCTATATTGACCTGTATCCAGCGCTGTTTTCTTTGGCTCTGCTGTCTCCTGCTTCTGACCTCATTCATTATATTAATTGATTATTCACTGAACTGAGGACCTGGATGCCGGAGCATCGCCGGGACAGCCCCGCCGAGGACAGCACTGCCACATTGCCGCTGACAGGTCTAGCAAGCAGTATGTGTGCAGTGAAGTCCAGAAGGTCACTGGAGTTTCCAATGAACTCTGATGACATCCTGATGACACCCCTGCAACACCTGAACTCCAGTGACCTCCTGGATGTCACTACGCACACACTTCTTGCTTGCTGAATACTCACCTGTACTCGTCGGTGCTGTCCCTGGCACTGTCCCCGGCGATGCTGTGTCCGCGATGCTCCAGCTTCCAGCTCCTCAGTGCAGTGAATAATCAATGAATATAATGAGCGGGGGTCAGAAGCGGGAGACAGCAGAGCTGCAGAAAACAGCGCTGGATATAAGTGAATATAGAAAATCTTTCTATTGAAAAGACCCGTGTTTTCTCCGGTACGTGTCACACTGATGTCACACAGATCACATCAGTGTGTGATTTGTGTGGCACCCATGCTGCCGGAAAAAAAACGGACATGTCTGCATGTGTGCGTGCGGGGCCATGAGGGGTCACACAGTCCATGTGAAAACATAGCCATGTGAGGAACACCAGAGAATAACATGGGTACGTGTGGCATCCATGTTAAAAATGGATATCCCACATACCTGAAACACTGACGTCTGAAAGGGGCCTTACATTGTAAAAGGGACTTCCGGTTCACACAGATATCCGAATGTGATCTGGCAAGTCGGATTGGAAGTCATTACAGTTGGTGAGGCGTGTATTCAGTAATTTCAGTACTATATATAACATATATACAAATTAGACAGACGCCTAGAGCAGTACTGCGCAAGAGGCAGCAGAGAAATTGTTTATATTGATTTATGTGTGGGGATTAATTTAATTTAAGTATTAGTCAAACAGCCTAAAGCAACTTAAATAACTAACTAAACATTAAATGTCCTCAACCATATAACTTAACAAATAACCCCCTGACCCACAGATTGCTGGACGCATGGATGGATGATAGAAACGCTAAAAAAACAACTGACCAGCAGCTCTCAACAGAATACAGCGAGTGTGACCACATGCAAAGTGCTATGACTGCATAATAGACAAACAAACCTGCCCTTTTTACCCTTCAATACCAATCACAGACATAGCACATCATGAACTGGTGTGAGTTCCTGTACTATGACATGCTTGGTGCATCATGGCTAGGCTATGTACGCACGTTGCGTACTGACTCTGCAGAAATTTCTGCAGCGATTTGAACAGCACACGTGCGCTTCAAATCGCTGCAGAAACAAAAGCCGATTCCATGCGCTCTGCATTTAGCCCCTCCCAGCCCCTCCCATAGACAGAGCAGGGACTGCATGCAGAGCGCACGAAAGAAGTGACATGTCACTTCTTAGAACGCGCGCTTCGGGCAGCAGCCGAATCGCTGCGCTCTAATACGCCACGTGTGCACGTCTCCTGCACAATCTCCACAGATTGTGCAGGGGACGCAGGACGCATGCAGTTACGCTGCGGTGCAGATCGCAGCGTAACTGCATGCAATTACGCAACGTGCGCACATAGCCTTACTGTGTATAAACACACAGTGACAGTTCTGTGCCAACAGCTTCAACAGCTGTCACTGACAGCTGACGAGAACAAGAAGAGGTGCAGGAATCCATGTCGGCGGTCCCCGCACTCAGATCACTGTGATTAGTCAGTCAATCTGATGATTGTGCAGAGAAGGGCTGAATATCAGCACCTCCCACAAGATCACTGCAGGGGCTCGGCACAGCAAACAGCCAAGCTCCTGCAGAAACAACAGCCAGGAACGGCATGCTCGCTGACCCTGGCTGATTCACCCTGTAGATGCCGCAATCAATAGGCATCGTAGCATTTATAAGGATGAGGGGGTAACGCTCCCTCTCACACCCCCAACGGTCTTGCGGTGATGAAGTCACAGTGAGCTGATGGTTGTCATGGCACCTGGAGGTCAAACAATGAAATTCTGATGTGCCGTGTAAGGTGGGCATTCTGTCAGTGTAATCCGAAAGGTCTCATACATTGCAATACATGTCTATTACAATACATAACACCAGTGATCAGAAGAATACAAGTTTTATATATTTGGTATCTCCACATCCGGAACAACGTAATATAGAAACATGGCCAATCATTTAACCCCTACAGTGAACACTGTAAAAAAACATTTACAAGAAATTATGCTTTTTCATCATACACCCGAAATAAAAGTGGAGTAAAATGCAATCAAAAAGACAAATGTAAATAAAAAGGTATAGCTGGAAACATCATCTTCTCTGACAAAAAACAAGCTACCACATAGCTGCATCAGTGGAAAATTAAAAAGCTATAGCCGTCAGAATACAGCGATACCAAAACAATACTTTTTTTTATAAAATTGTTTTTACTGTGTAAAAGTGGCAAAACATAAAAAATGAAATTATTGTGGTATCACTGTCACTACACTGACCCGTAGAAAAAAGATGGCATCAATTTTACCATACGTTGAACGGCATACATGAAACTCCCAAAAAGATTATTTCTGAATTGCAGGTTTTTATTCATTCTGCATCACAATAATTGGAAAAAAAAGTGATCAAAAACATTTTGTGTATGAAAACGGTGCCAAAAAATTAGTCATCTTGTCCTGCAAACAATGAGCCCTCATATGTCTCTCTTGGCAAAAATATGGAAAAAAAATTATAGCTCTCAAAGTATGGTGATGGAAAAAAATTCTTTGTAAAACACAAACAAAACATTTCTTAGTGTGTGATAGTAGACAAACGTAAAAAAAATGTATACACACGTGGTCAAAATTGTTGGTACCCCTCGTTTAATGAAAGAAAAACCCACAATGTTCACAGAAATAACTTTGATCTGGCAAAAGTAATAATAAATTAAAAAAAATCTTTGAAAATGAAAAATTGGTTAAAAGAACTGAAGTCCTCAGTGGTTGATACCTTTTAATGGCTAACTGAAAAGATGGTAATAATAGCAAGCTTTCGAGACTACTCAGGTCTCTTCATCAGGCATGGTATAACACAAAATCTGAAGAGTCACATATTTATACACAACAGGACATAGAATAGTACAGTAAAAAAAAACAAAAAAAAAACAAGTTATATGAAACAGAACTCTCACTATGGCAGGGGGCAAACTGTTGTGGCCATAAATATTGCTGCAGTTCAGTGTGAAAGTTTTATTGTCCTCTGATAAGGGTCTGGCCCGGGCTGTGATGCGCTCGGATGGTCAGAGGAGCACATCTCTTAACTGATGTAAAAAGACATGAATCAATGAGACACATTCATTCCTGCTCTGAATGTGTCAAAGGTCATCATAAGTTTGTACTCCCATAGTCTCCTGTCTCTCTGGGACTTGAAATTCCCTTTCAATACCAGCAATTTCATATCCATGATGCTGTGGTCGGGGTTACAAAAATGTTTGGCCACAGGTAGATCTATTCTTTTTTCCTTAATTGTGTGGCGGTAAGAATTCATCCTTGTCCTGAGCTGTGGTCCGGTCTCAACTACATACAGACCCCCAGTTGGACATTTGGTACATATAATTAAGTGCACCACATTGGTTGTAGTGCAGCCAAAGGTACCTGGGATCTTGTAGTCCTGATGTGATCTGGGAATCTAAATCTAGATAGGACAACAGCTCAGGACAAGGATGAATTCTCACCGCCACACAATTAAGGAAAAAAGAATAGATCTACCTGTGGCCAAACATTTTTGTAACCCCGACCACAGCATCATGGACATGAAATTGCTGGTATTGAAAGGGAATTTCAAGTCCCAGAGAGACAGGAGACTTTGGGAGTACAAACTTATGATGACCTTTGACACATTCAGAGCAGGAATGAATGTGTCTCATGGATTCATGTCTTTTTACATCAGTTAAGAGATGTGCTCCTCTGACCATCCGAGAGCATCACAGCCCTGGACCAGACCCTGATCAGAGGACAATAAAACTTTCACACTGAACTGCAGCAATATTTATGGCCACAACAGTTTGCCCCCTGCCATAGTGAGAGTTCTGTTTCATATAACTTGTTTTTTTTTTGTTGTTTTTTTTACTGCACTATTCTATGTCCTGTTGTGTATGTGACTCTTCAGATTTTGTGTTATACTGAGCCTGATGAAGAGACCTGAGTAGTCTCCAAAGCTTGCTATTATTACCATCTTTTCAGTTAGCCATTAAAAAGGTATCAACCACTGAGGACTTCAGTTCTTTTAACCAATTTTTTATCTCTACTGGCTAACATGGTACAAAGATATATTTTACCTGTATGAAAATGAACAAATGTAAGTCAGACATTGGTTTTCAACCATGCTTCCACAGAATTTTTTAAAAAATAAAACTCATGAAAAAAGACTTGGCAGAAATTATGGTACCTTAACTTAATATTTTGTTGCATAACCTTTTGAGGCAATCGCTGTAATCACACGATTCCTGTAACTGTCAATGAGACTTCTGCACCTCTCAAAGTATTTTGGCCCACTCTTCAAGAGTAAACTGCTCCAGTTGTCTCGTGTTTGAAGGTTGCCTTTTCCAGACGGCGTGTTTCAGATCTTTCCAAAGATGCTCAATTGGATTTAGGTCAGGACTCTTAGAATGCCACTTCAGAATAGTCCAATGTTTTCCTCTTAGTCATTCTTGGTTGTTTTTAGCTGTGTGTTTTGGGACATTATCCTGTTGGAAGACCCATGACCTGTGATTGAGACCAAGCTTTTCTGACACTGGGCAGCACATTTCTCTCTAGAATTCCTTGATAGTCTTGAGATTTCATTATACCCTGCACAGCCACAGAACATAACAGAGCCTCCTCCATGTTTCACAGTAGGGACAGTGTTCTTTTCTTGATATCCTTTATTTTTCCGTCTGTGAACTTAGTGCTGATGTGTCTTGCCAAAAAGTTCCATTTTTGTCTCATCTGTCCATAGCACATTCTCCCAGAAGCTTTGTGGCTTGTCAACATGTTGTTTGGCAAATTCCAGTCTGGCTTTTTTAAAAAAAAAATTCAACAATGGTGTCCTCCTTTGTTGTCTCCCATGAAGTCCACTTTGGCTCAAACAACAACAAATGGTGTAATCTGACACTGATGTTCCTTGAGCTTGAAGTTCACCTTTAATCTCTTTAGAGGTTTTACTGGGCTCTTTTGTTACCATTCGTATTATTCGTCTCTTTGATTTGTCATAAATTTTCCTCCAGCGGCCACATTCAGGGAGGTTGGCTACAGTCCCATGGATCTTATATTTCTGAATAATATGTGTAACTATAGTCACAGGAAGATGTTCTTATAACCTTTACCTTTAATATGCTTGTCTATAATTTTCTTTCTAATATCCTGAGACAACTCTTTCCTTTTCTTCCTCTGCTCCATGGACACACCTTGATTTAACATGTCCCTTTTGTCACATTATTTTCAGGGGTGCTATCATTTCTACCAAGGCCTGTTTCATGAGTTTTATTTTCTTACTTTTTAAATTCTGTGGAAGCATAATTGAAAAGCAATGTCTGACTTTGATTTATTCATTTTCATAGATTTTTTATTTATCACTTTTGTCAGATTCAAGTTATTTCTGTGACCATTGTGGGCTTTTCTTTCATTAAACGATTTGTTCCAACAATTTTGACCATGTGTGTAAATCTGGTATTGCTGCAATTGCACTGACTCGAATACCGCACAGTGAATGACTTCAAAAATAAATTAAATTCTTGACCTGCTGGTGATTTATTCATTTTGCCTCTCAAACATCGCAGTAACGCTTGGCTCACATTTATCCTGTAAATCTCTGAAATACAGTACATGATTCAGACAGAATCCCCTGATGGAAGATTCCCTATTATGAGGCAGTTGGAGTCACACTGGACTCTCTCTATCCTATGACCTGGTCTTGTCCATCTTTTTTGTGCAGAGCCTGTTGCCACTTCACCAAGGCCGTGCTGCAGTGCTTCCAATTTGCCACTGATATGGGTGACAATGGAGATGGAGGATGAAAAGGAAGAAAGGAAGAGGGGGTGCAGGAACTGGTGTAGGAGGGGGGTAAATCTTATGGGACTAGAACCCACTATTTTAGGCATCAGTATCATGTAATGTCCCAGTGTCTGACTTGGTCCTGGCTCCTACAAAGTTCACCTAGTGTGCCATTGGAGAAATTTAGCATCCATGGTCACAAGCACTTGTGTAAGTGGTTAAATGGACCTTCCCAGTAACTGCATTGGTCTGGGCATGGGTGATGGTTTGGGACACATGCTACAGCCATGAGGTTGTGAAATGCCTCAGTGTCTACAAGCCTAAACGGCAACATTTCCAGAGCAAACAGCTTGTTTAGTGTTTTCGCCTGTGGGTGTGTGGCTGCGCATTTCCACTTGCATCCCAAGGCCTGAGGTAGGGACAGCTGAATGCTCTGCTTGGACAAGGAAGTGGATGTGTATGCTGATCGTGGTTGTGAATGTGCAATGACAGATACAAGGTGAGAGGCATCTGCGTCTGCATCCTGAACATAGGATTTGGAAGGAACATAGCACAGGAGAAGAGGCAGTTGTGTCCCCTGTAGACACTGATTGTTGATCCAGTCATTTTAACCACCTAGTCAGGTGATTTGATGTCATGTGCCTGAGCATGCTCGTGGTGGTCAGGCTAGTAGAGATCAGGCCCATGCTGATCTTGGTATGGCACAGGTTATACACACTTTCTTGGAAAAAAGCACCAGACTTGAGAAAAATATGTTCATCTTTAACATTTTAAAAATTGCTAATATTAAAAAAAAACATGCAAAATTTGAACAGCATTGGAGACTTGTGTGATCAGTAGAGTTGAGCGCGGTTCGTGGTTCGCGGTTCTCCAGTTCACGGTTCGAGTGATTTTGGGGGGCATTCTAGTTAGAACTCGAGCTTTTTGGTAAAAGTTCGGCAGTTCGAGTTACGTTCGAGAACGGTTCTATCAGCAAAAGCAGGGCTTTTTACAGCTACAGTGTGCAGAGAGCCATCACTGGCAGCCTGCGATAAGCTGGTAACCAAGATAAATATCGGGTATCCAAGCAAACCGCTTTGTTTAGTAACCCGATATTTATCCTAGTTATGTGTGCAGGGTGCCGACACTTCGCTGCTGGGCTCCGCCCCCTCCTGCGCTCGGCATGTACACACACACACACACACTCACACTCACCTGTCCCCAGCCATGCAGTCCCCGGCACTGATGTCCTCAGCAACACATGGAACCACTAGGCTCCATCCACTTCGCACTCCGCCGCCCGCACACATGGCCTTGCTAGGCTCCACCCACTTGCACTCCGCACACATTACCCCGCTTGGCTCCATTCACCTGGGACTCTGCACACATTACCCCGCTTGGCTCCGCCCACCTGGCACTCTGCACACATTACCCCGCTTGGCTCCACCCACCTGGGACTCTGCACACATTACCGCGCTTGGCTCTGCCCACCTGGCACTCCGCACACATTACCCTGTTTGGCTCCACCCACCTGGGACTCTGCACACATTACCCCACTTGGCTCCGCCCAACTGGCACTCCGCACACATGGCCCCGCTTGGCTCCGCCCACCTGGCACTATGCACACATTACCCCGCTTGGCTCCATTCACCTGGGACTCTGCACACATTACTCCACTTGGCTCCGCCCACCTGGCACTCCGCACACCTTACCTCGCTTGGCTCCACCCATTTGGCAATCCACACACATTACCTCGCTTGGCTCCGCCCACCTGGAACTCCGCACTTATTATCCCACTTGGCACTCTGCACACATTATCCTGCTTGGCTCCACCCACCTGGCACTCTGCACACATTACCCTGCTTGGTTCCGCCCACCTGGCACTCTGCACACATGGCCCCGCTTGGCTCCACCCACCTTGCACTCTGCACACGTTACCCCGCTTGGCTCCATTCACCTGGGACTCTGCACACATTACCCCGCTTGGCTCCACCCAACTGCACTCCGCACACATTACCCCGCTTGGCTCCGCCCACCTGGCACTCCACACACATTACCCCGCTTGGCTCCACCAACCTGCACCCTGCACACATTATCCCGCTTGGCTCCGCCCACCTGGCACTCTGCACACCTTACGCCGCTTGGCTCTGCCCACCTGGCACTCCGCACACATGGCCCCGTTCGGCTCCGCCCACCTCGCACTCCGCAAACATGGCACTGCTTGGCTCCCCCCACCTCGCACTGCGCACACATGGCCCTGCTTACCTCCACCCACCTCACACTCCGCACACATTACCCCGCTTGGCTCCACCCACTTCGCACACCGCACACCCCGCTTGGCTTACCTGCAGTGATGAAGTCCCGCCCTCCCGACCTCAGCGCTGTCACTGTCCTCCATGGCCGCCCCTTGTCACATCTCCTCTCGCTGCCAACGAGAGACTGTCACTAGCGGTGACGTCACAGGCTCCCACGATACTTGGCTGTGAAGGTCATTGAACTCAGTGACAGCTCTGCTATCAGCAGTGCAGGAGATCATCACCGCAGGTAATGTACCTCGCTCCTGACAGCAGCACTTGTCATCCCCTGCAGTGACTTGGGCTGACCTATTGATGTTAGCTCAGGTCACTGCACGGCTCTCCCAGCCAATGGGGAACATACTGTTCTTCATTGACTGGGACAGTGACTATGGTATGGATCGTCATGGGAACCCCTTGGATTACAGCAGACCTGGATTTTTTTTTCTTTCTAATAAATTGGTGAAAGAGGGAATGTTGTGGGCAGTGTTTTTTCAAATAAAAATGTGTTTGTCGTCTATTTTTTTTTATTACTGACTGGGTTGGTGATGTCGGGTATCTGATAGACGCCTGACCTCACCAACCCCAGGGCGTGATGCCAGGTGACATTACACATCTGGTATTAACCCCATATATTACCCCGTTTGCCACCGCACCAGGGCACGGGATGAGCTGGGGCGAAGCACCAGGATTGGCGCATCTAATGGATGCGCCACTTCTGGGGCGGCTGCAGCCTGCTATTTTTAGGCTGGGGAGAGTCCAATAACCATGGACCTCCCTAGTCTGAGAATATCAGACCCCAGCTGTCCGCTTTACCTTGGCTGGTGATCCAATTTTGGGGGGACCCCACGTGTTTTTTTTTAATTATTTATTTAATTTAAGATAACAGCGTGGGGTGCCCTCAGTTTTGGATTACCAGCCAAGGTGAAGCTGCCAGCTGTGGTCTGCAGGCTGCAGCCGTCTTCTTTACCCTAGCTAGCTACAAAAAAGGGGGAACACATGAAAGGCACCAAAGGGTGCAAAATTACAAAATGCAGGAGAGTGGGACATTATGTGTCTTTCTGCCATTATAATGACAGAAAAGACTGATATGAAGTGTACAAGCAAAAGAAAATCACCAGAGCGCTCTACACAGTGAAAAACAGTAGAAAATGGCACTGGAGTGAACATGTGACTCCCTCATGTAGGTTGAAGCTATGGGTCTGTACCGCCCTGGGGGCTCGGCTGCTTTCCGCCGATCCGCTCGGATACGGGCTCGGGTTGTCGGTGGCTCGAGCGCCTCCGGACCGGGGGCCACGTCGCTCTCGAAAGGGGGGGGTTTGGTTGTTTGGTTTGGGGTGGACCGGTTTCACGGCCGGAGCTGCGGTGACCGGTAACAGTTCGTGACGCCACCCATGAGTCGTGGTGAGGTGATGGGCACCACCGCTGCGGTGAGGTTGCGGGGGCTCATCCGGGATCGGTGGTGGGTTGCAGCTAGGTGTTGACCTCTCCGTGGGTAGGGGGTTTGTTAGTCCCGGGGCCAGGTGGCAGGAGCGGGGGGTTGCAGGACGCAGGGGCTCGCTTGCGGCGCGGTGCCTGATGGCACTGTTGTACTGACGATTAAACCACACAGAGTCAATGGTAAACCAAGCTCGGAGTAGATCGGTGCCCGCAGCCGGTTGCGTGTGTCCCCAGTGAGGTTGGTGATGTCGCCTAAGGTTTTCTCCTGCACCTTTAAATTTGCAATAGTGACTCCTATGCTTCAGCAACGGTAGTCCGCTCCCCGGCTTTTGGGTACCGGAGGAGCCCTTTTGCCCGCAGGCGCTGGCCCTTTGGATCTCTGGCCCTTGGCGGCGGCTCTTATCCGGAATCGGTGGGCTGTTGCCTTCTATCGGGACTTTGGGTGGGAATGAACCCCTGAGGTTCAGACCGCAATCAGTAGATTTGTCTGAGCCCAGTTGCTTCTGAGCTAGAACGGGGTCTGAGTACCCTGCCTGGTGCTCCGGTTGACTTGTTAGCTCCCCGGTTCGGGTCCGAAGGGTCACCACCCTCTTCTCGGTCCCTACGGTTCCGCAGTTCAGTCCCTGACCGGACTCCTGCAGACGGCCACCACCGTCTGCCTGCCTGACCGCTCCAAGGGGTCCTAGGCTCCGTCCTAGGGCCCTGACTCTCAGCTCGCCACTTTTACTCCTCTCACTACTCCTCTTCCCACTCGACTTACTTGTCCTTTTGCTGCCTCAGGCCAGCAGACTCCTCGGAGGGCGTGCCTGGCTCCGTCCACCGGGTGTGCCTGGCTAGACCTGAGGGAGGTGGTCAGGACTTGTTGGCTGCTGGTGCCTCACTAGGGTGGGGGTGTGTGTGGTGTTGTGTGTTGTTACCTGTGACCCCTGGGAGTCCAGGGCGTCACAGATCCTGGGTAAATTTATGTATTTTCCCTCCTTCAGTTTTTTTGCAGTACGCAAACAAACGGAAGGCACACGGATGACATACGGACCGTATATGGAACAGAAACGGATGCCACACGGATGCACCCGAAAAAAACTAACCGTTTTTTGCGGACCGCAAAAACGGATCGGTCGTGTGAATGAAGCGTTATTCTGGCCTGCCGTTTATAAACAGCAGGCAGAAATAAGTGAATAGCGCCCCCCAGCGTCAGAAAATCTCTGGGGTTTCAGGGGGTAGCTGAGACCCTGGAAATCATGATTTAGGCCGGTTTCTCCGGTCCCCGCTCACGTGATCACCGGTATACAGAAGGACACCATCTGCAAGGAGTTTGTATGTTCTCCCCGTGTTTGCGTGGGTTTCCTCCCACACTCCAAAGACATACAAATAGGGAATTTAGATTGTGAGCCCCAATGGGGACAGTGTTCCCAATGTATGTAAAGCGCTATGGAATTAATAGCGCTATATAAATGAATAAATGATTATTATTATTATTATTACTGCAATGCCCTGCTCATGAGGTAAGGAACATAGTTGATCAGGAGAGCTATACTACATTTCCAAATGGAGGTATGTGCTACTTCTGTTGCCCTGCTGAACGACTACCAAACATGAGAGTCCGTTATACGCCACAAGAAAACACATCTAAATAGCAAGCTTTGTTGTTTAGTATTCATTCAGCTGGATAACTGGACTTAAAGGGGTATTCCATCTCCAAGATCCTATCCCCAATATATAGTAGGTGGAATAGCAGTAATATCAGCAAATACCAATATTTGGAAATGTAGAATAGTTCTCCTGATTAGGCATGCCCTTACCTCATGAGCAGGGCATTGCAGCTTTGGTAGCAACCGTTACGACATGGACTCTGCTGCTGTGGACCCGGGGAGAGTGAGTGCAGATTCATTGCACCCACACTCCTCACATGAAGGGTCTGCACTCCTAGAAAATGGGGGATATGTTCCCTGAGTGTCTCCCCCCATATTTTAGATGGTCCAGAGTCGTCGTGGGACCCCTTTATTGTTTTCTTACAATAAATTAGTGAAAGAGGGAATGTTTTGGGGAGTGTTTTTTCAAATACATTTTTTTTGTCTATATTTTTTCTTAGTACTGACAGCTTGTGATGTCGGGTATCTGATAGACGCCATGACATCACAAACTGCTGGGCTTCATGTCAGGTGACCTTACAGCTAGTATCAACCCCATTTATTACCCCGTTTGCCACTGCACCAGGGCACAGGATGAGATGGGGTGAAGCGCCAGGATTGGCACATCTAGTGGATGCACCACTTCTGGGGCGCCTGCGGCCTGCTATTTTTAGGCTGTGAAGGGCCAATAACTATGGACCTTCCCACCCTGAGAATACCAGACCACAGCTGTCCGCTTTACCTTGGCTGGTGATCCAATTTGGGGGGGGACCCTACTTTTTTTTTGTAATTATTATTATTTATAAAAGAGCCTGGGGTGGCCTCCACATTGGATCACCAACCAAGGTAAAGCTGCCAGCTGCGGTTTTCAGGCTACAGCCGTCTGCTTTACCCTAGCTGGCTATCAAAAATAGGGGGACCGCACGTAATTTTTTTTAAACTATTTTGTTAAATAAAAAAATTTAATGGGCTTCCCTGTATTTTCATTGCCAGCCAAGGTAACGCCAGGCAGAGGGGGTGGCATCCCGTAGCTGTCTGCTTTATCTGCGCTGAGAATCAAAAATACCGCGGGGCGCTACGTCATTTTTTTAATGATTTATTTTTACAGTTCTGTCATGTCAGGCAATCAAAATATACAGGAAAGCCCTTTTTTTTTTAGTTATTTAAATAAATAATTAAAAAAATATATATATGGGCTCCCGCTGCATTTTTTGCATTGCTAGCTATGGGTAATCCAAGCAGCTACTGGCTGCTAACCCTCACTGCTTGGTGTTACCTTCACTGGCAATGGAAAATCCAGGGAAGCATTTTTTACTTTTTTTTGCCAAAAACCTAAAAAAAATGACGTGAGCTTCGCCATATTTTTCAATGCTAGCCAGGTACAGCAGCCAGCTACGGGTTGCCCCCAACCCCCGGCTGCCTATTTGTACCCGGCTGGGAACTTAAAATATAGGGAAGCCCTTTTTTTAATTATTTCATGAATTTCATGAAATAATTAAAAAACAAATGACGTGGGCTTCAACATATTTTTGTGCCCAGCCAGGTACAACTAGGCAGCTGGGGATTGGAATCCGCAGCACAGGTTAGCCCGAGGTTTCTGGGCTCCTCTGCTGCGAATTACAGTCCGCAGCAGCCCCAGAAAATGGCACTTTCATAGAAGCGCCATCATTTGGCGTTGTATCCAACTCTTCCAACAGCCCTGGAGCCGGGTGGCTTGCTGGGTAATCATCATGAGTTAATACTGGCTTTGTATTACTAGCTAGTATTAAGCCAGAGATTCTTAATGTCAGGCAAGTTTGACCCGGCCATTAAGAATCTCCAATAAAGGGTTAAAAAAAGACACCACACACAGTTAAAATACTTTAATAGAAATAAATACACAGACACATTAGAGACTCCATGTGTATTACTCCCTCTTATCCCTCCACGATCCATGGTCTTCTGTCTTCTTTCTCCTTCAACACATTCAGCTCTGCTACATCAGCAGCGGTGCATGTGAGAAAGGACGCTGCTTCCCGTGCAGCCTGAGTGATCAGAGGCTCCATGCAGAATAGCGGTGACGTCAACACTGACAGGCGCGTTTCTATAGCAACGGTGATCTCCGTTTTTAACCGGCTGTGGCAGCCGGTGAATAAGGGAATGGGGAAGCAGACCGGGAACCCGACCATGTGCCAGAGCATCTCGCCAGTACACAGAGATACACAAACGATCACCGCGTACTGGAGAGATGCACTGACAGGACCTAGGACAGGACATGATGTCTAGCCATGTGACCAGTCTGTAGCCATTGAGGTAACAGACACATGACTGGTCACATGCTATTTTGACGACGTCACGTAGGTCCTGTAATCACTGCTGGTTACCGGGAGGACACAGCGATTATCGGGAGGAATAGCGGCAGGAGACAGAGTGCAGGACGCATCCCGGGGACCGGTAAGTGTTATGGCAATGTTTATTAACTGTATGTGTACATTTATAATGTGTTTTTATGTGTTTGTGATTGCCTCCCATTGTTTCCTATGGGGTTCCAGCAGTTCGCCGACCTGAACTCGAACGAGACCTCCGTTCGGCGAACCAAGCTCGAGCCGAACCGTGACAGGTTCACTCATCTCTAGTGATCAGATAATTTGGACCAAGGTTTCAGACATTAATCAGCTGGTTAGGGTTATGGCTGTTTACTTATTAGATAAGGCTGGGTGAGGAAAATCTCACAATTTCACAGATTTATTAAAGCCCAGCCTCCTCTAACCTTGTGCCAAAAAACATTTGCCATGGGTTCTTCTAAGCAGCTGCCTAGCACTCTGAAAATAAAAATGGTGGAGCCCCACAAAACAGTAGAAGGCTATAAGAAGATAGTGACGCATTTTCAAGATGTTCTTTCCACAGTTGAAAATGTTGCTAAGAAATGGTAGTTAACAGGAACAGTGGAAGTCAAGATAAGGTCTAGAATACTAAGGAACATTTCTGTGAGATCTGCTCATAAGATTGCTTGAGAGGTAAATAAGAACTCCTGTTGACTGCAAAAGATCTTTAGGAAAATTTAGAAGACTCTGGAGTTGTGGTACATTGTTCTACTGTTCAGAGACACCTGCACAAATATGGCCTTCAAGGAAGAGTCATCAGAAGAAAACCTCTCCTGTGTCCTCACCATAAAATTCAGCATCAGAAGTATGCAAAATAACATCTAAACAAGACTGAAGCATTGTGGAAACAAGTCCTGTGGACCAATGAGGTTAAAATAG
Organism: Anomaloglossus baeobatrachus; assembly: GCF_048569485.1. NCBI lineage: Eukaryota > Metazoa > Chordata > Amphibia > Anura > Aromobatidae > Anomaloglossus > Anomaloglossus baeobatrachus. The sequence goes on along the minus strand of NC_134353.1, from coordinate 228,497,162 downwards.
AACCCTTGGGCCACAATGTCAAATGTATGTCTGAAGAAAAAAGAGCACAGAATTTCAGGAACAGAACAAACCGCCAATCATTAAGCAAGGGCGCGTCTCAATCCTGCTTTGGGATTGTGTTGCAGCCAATAGCATGGGGGACATTTTCTGGGGAGAGGGAAGAAAAGATTCAATGAAATCTCAACAAATTCTTGATGCAAACTTAACACCATCTGTGAAAAAGCTGAAGACTTATACCAAGAAAGAGTGAATGAAATCCCTCTAGATTTGAAAGACTCTTGCCTGGCTACAAAAAGTATTTACAAGCTGTGATAATTGAAAATGTAATTGCTACTAGGTACTAAGAATGCAGGGGACACAAACATTTGCATTGGCCCAGTTTCTTTTTTTGTTAATTTTAAAAAAAAAATAGAAAATGAAAATATTTTTTTTTACCTGAAAAGCAAGGTAAGTGTGTTATCATGAACTTTATGCCTCTTTGAGATCATTAAATCTTCAACTTGCTCAACTGTTCACAATAACAGTAATTTTCACCAGTGGTGCCCAAACGTTTGCATCCCATTGTAGATGTTGGCCAGAAAAGTACTGTTGGTTTTACATTACAGCAGAAAGGATAGTAAGGCTATAATCCTTGCCTGGATGCCTCTAATACAGTATCTTTTCTCTGGCAGATCTGTACACTAAATACAGCTAAGAGCAGTATTATTAGAGAATAGAATATATTTCTTACATTGCAGCAATATGGAGTGTAAAGGCCGCTTTACACGCTACGACATCGCTAATGCGATGTCGTTGGGGTCACAGAATTTGTGACGCACATCTGGCCGCATTAGCGATGTCGTTGTGTGTGACACTTCTGAGCGATTTTGAATCGTCGCAAAAACGTTCAAAATCGCTCATCGGTGACATGGGGGTCGCTTCTCAAATATTGCTGCTGCAGCGTGTACGATGTAGTTCGTCGCTCCTGCGGCAGCACACATCGCTGCGTGTGACATTGCAGGAACGAGGAACCTCACCTTACCTGCTGTCGCCCGCAATGCGGAAGGAAGGAGGTGGGCGGGATGTTACGCCCCGCTCATCTCCGCCCCTCCACTTTGATTGGGCGGCCGCTTAGTGATGTCGCTGTGACGCTGCACGGACCGCCCCCTTAGAAAGGAGGTGGTTCACCGGTCACAGCGACGTCGCAGAGCAGGTAAGTAGTGTGACGGGTCCGGGCGATGTTGTGCACCACGGGCAGCCATTTGCTTGTGTCGCACAACCGATGGGGGCGGGTACCCATGCTATCGATATCGGTACCGGTGCCTTAAGGCAATAATCACAGTAATACGCTATCCACTCTCCAGCAGCTCTCCCTATTCTAAATGCAGCTAACAGTGTTATTATTAGACAACAGAATAGATTTTGTGCATTGCAGCAGAATGAAGTGTAAAGCAATAATCACTGTAATACACTATCCCTTCTCCAGCAGCTCTCCCTACACAAAATGCAGCTATCAGCGGTATTATTAGAAAATAGAATAGAATGTTTACATTGCAGCAGCAAGGAGTGCAAGGCAGTAATTACTGTAAAGCCTGTTTCCACTTGCGTTTTGCACAGATGAGTGCAATCCAATAAAACATCGGATTAATCTTGCACCAGTTCAAAATTATGGGGCAGTGTCCATCTGCAATTCATTTATCATGCTATAGCGGCATGAGAAAAAAATTGCAGCATGCTACATTTGGCATCTATACACGTCTATGGGTGCACGTGAAACATCGCACTGCACTTAGATGTCATCCAAGCGCAGTGCAATGTAAGAAGAGACAGGCCACGGAGGAGAGGGAGAAAGTGCTCCCTCTTTTCCGCAGCTGTGATCCAATCGCAAGATTACAGTCACATGACCCTGGGCTCACTATCGCAGCAGAGGATCATTGGCATATCGCTTCTGATACTGTCACATTGGAAGGTATGCATTAGTGAAACTGATGCCTAGTACACTGTCCATTCTCCAGCAGCTCTACCTACATTGTTTCTGGGGAAGAGTGAGCTGAGTGTTGCATCTTATATAGAACAGATGATGTGACATGGCTGACCATTCACAGTAGTGCTAGTAGGAAGCAATGCATTACCATGATTGGTAGGCAATCTCTGCATGTTTAGTGGCTGAAAAACAGCCCCAAAACATGCGTGGCGAAGACTCGAGCACCATGGGATATTCGATCCATTACCTAGCGTGTCCAAGCACCCCGATGCTCGATCAAGCATCAAGCAGTGGAGAGCATGCTCGCCCATCACTAATCACCACATATTTTTGCATGTTTTTCCTGCTGATAGTTCTAATTTGTATGTGGTTAATGGTCTCTATTACATGTAAGATGTTCTTTATGATAATATAGGCAGAGATAAACTAATGTGCCAGAGAAATGCTTCTTCCATTAATAGTCTTGTATAATGAATGCGCAAATATCCCTTCTGGGAATATCTCTCACAAGTAAAAGATCTTTTCGCTATAATCTTCAAACTGTATGTGAAATAATAGAGCTCTTTTTCTCTGCAATCAGTTTCCTTTGTCTGCAGTGCAATAGCATCAGATAGACTGTAACATGCAAGATTTCTGTATATCTCATGTGCCTGTATCAGTGAAAATGGCAGCTTTCTATTTTATATAGAGAGCCTGGAATTACTAATGCCTGTAACAATACAACTGCAAAGACCTATAGGATGTAGACCCTACAGAAATGTGAGAGGAACACTATGTTTTAATTAAGACCAGCCTTGCGTCAATGTCAGATAAGGCACAAACAGTTTTGCTAGCTCAGATGCCACAGCTATATCCATTACTTAAGTGGAGCATACACATATTATGACCATTATGTTTAAAATAGCCCTGAGCCACACGGAATGGAGAGTGGAGTCGGAATTCCATGGTTTATTACAGTAAAAGGGCAATAAGCATCTGTAATATTAGCAGTGGCAGAACACAAAATTGCTTGATAGCATTTGAAAAGAGAACCAGTCATGTGAATTGAATTTTCAGCTTGGGGCCTAAGAGGCCAAATTTAATCATCCAGCTGAAATTATCACACAAGTCAATATTCCCCCTTCCCTACAAAATAAAAAGAAAGAGAGCGAGAAATGAATTCTCCATGCTGAAGTTCAGCAGGTGGCCTTGAGGCTGATAACCAACTGGATGAAATCTAAATAACTTTGCCGAAACAAAACCAGCAACAGAATTGATTGCCTTTCAAGTTAAATGAAAGTGGCCCTACCCAGTCAATATGAATACCGAGAGCTCACATTCTACGCACTTCGCTTTGAGATCTAATAAAGAGCAGCCCCTTCAATCCTGAGCTATGATTGGCTCACAACTTCTCTAACTACTAAAGTCAATTTGATCTATTGATTTGCACCAAGTTAAAAACCCCTTGTATTACAATCTAAATCACTTTTATAAGTGCTCCTGTAAGGCTCCGGCAATCAAAGTCTGCTACGCATAAACTGAGTAATTCAAGGATGTGCTGGGTTGACTGCTGGTGGTGTTTATCCCAAGGAAGAACGTGGCTTGAAGAGACGAGGTAAAATAAAAATGAAGATTTATTTCTATCAGTTCAGAAACTGAAATTCTTCACAATTAAAAATAACTTTTTTGCTAATTTACTTCCACTTTTCTAAAGCTAATGTGGAATTTAAACTTCTACATCTATCAAATTTTCAAAAATAAGAAAATAGTGATTTAAAAAAACCAAAACAGATCTTAAGGCTATGTGCCCACGGGACAATGATATATCCGCAGGTACGTTCGCAGGTTTACCGCAGCTGTTCCCCGGAATCCGCAGCTATCCATTGCTGCGGGATTCCAGCAAAATATCTGCGGTAAACCTGCGGACATTCGTGCGACTTACCTGCGGAGGTCCCAGCCTATATCTCTATAGTGGAGAGGCGGGACTTCCGCAGGAATAATTGACATGCAGCTACGTGCGGCTGCAGGACATCCACAGCATATTCCGCAGCCGCACATACCGCAGCATGGACACAGATACTCCCCATGTTCCATAGGATAACATGGGGAGTGTCTGTACTTGCTAAAACCTGTGGCTTTATCTAGAAAATCTGGATAAATCCGCAGGTTTTCCGTGGCAAAATCCATGGGTACATTGTCCTGTGGCCACATAGCCTAAAGGTTAGGCCCAGGATTATCTCCACAACATCCGGCGTACACGTATATGTTAGGGCCAGATGGACGGGCAGACCCGGGAGGTGGATCCACTGGGCCGAACTCCCCGATGAGGGAAAGGAGTCCGGTAGCCGCAGCACTTTAGGTAGCAGGACAGTCCGTGCACTGGAACACAATGGAGAAGTCCCTGGGACCACGAGGTCACTGATGGTGGTCCGGGTGACGGAGCTCAGGTTCGGAAGCCGTGATGATGTCTGGCGGGGTCCGGAACCGTTGGAGCGAGATGACGGGTCACCGCAGGGAACCGAGATGGTACGGACTGTCAGGATGGCAGATGGGCAGCGTTCGGGGTTTGAGATACAGCAGGACCGGATGGCGATGCAGGATCGGCTCTAGAAGACAGAGAGGTAAGTATCTCACAGAACACAAGGAGACCTGACTCCTAGCTTGGGAAAACACGAAGAACAGGCCCCGCTCCCTTGGACATTAACCCCCTTTATACCCTGTACCTGTATGCATCATTTCCTGTCAGTGGACACTGGCCCTTTAAGAAAGGGTCAGTGACCGCGCGCGCGCCCTAATGCGCATGCGCGCGGCCCGGGTGCCAGAAGCCAGGGCAGGAAGCTGAGAGGAGGACGCAGCAGAGCCGGCCAGGGACTGGGAAGCCGACGGGCGCCGGGAGCGGGAACCCGGAGGCTTGGGAAGCGTGGGCACTGGAGGCTAGAGAGCGGGGAGCGTGGCAGGTGAGCCGGGGAGCGGAGCAGAGGACCCGGGGAGCGGAGCAGAGGACCCGGGGAGCGTGACAGTACCCCCCCCCATGCCCCGCTCCCCGCAACCGGGACAGGAAGGCACGGATCAGAGGAGTGCCCACATTCTCCCTGGGCTCCCAGGACCTATCCTCAGGACCATACCCTTCCCAGTCCACCAGGAAGAACTGTCGACCTCGTACGGTCTTCATGGCCACGATATCCCTTACCGCATAGATGTCGTCCTCAGCAATAGGAGGAGGAGCCGGACTGGCGGCAGCGGAGAAGGGACCAAGGACAACCGGCTTGAGCAGAGACACGTGGAAGGAGTTGGGTATCCTCATCGTGGCCGGGAGCTGTAGTTTGTAGGAGACCTCATTGATCTTGCCGAGGACTTTAAACGGTCCGATGTAGCAAGGTCCCAGCTTGTAGGATGGTATCTTCAGTCGGATGTATTTGGAAGCAAGCCAGACGAGATCTCCCGGAGAGAAACATGGAGGATCCAGCCGTCTCTTGTCCGCGTGCCTCTTCATCCGCAGGGATGCACGTGCAAGGGAGGCCTTAACTGAGTCCCAAATGGTTGTAAAGTCACGGAGTACTGCATCAGCAGCAGGGATGTCCGAGGAAGAGGATACAGGCAATGGGACAGACGGCTGAAGTCCGTAGACGACATGGAAGGGAGAACTGGAGGAGGACTCACTGACGTGGTGATTATGGGAGAATTCAGCCCAAGGCAGAAGCGTGGACCAATCGTCATGATGGGCGTTGACGTAGTGACGTAAGAAAGAGGTCAATATCTGATTGACCCGTTCCACTTGGCCGTTCGACTGAGGATGGTAGGCCGAAGAAAAGTCCAGAGTCACTCCCAGATGTTTACAGAGAGCCCTCCAGAAGCGGGAGGTGAACTGAGTTCCTCTGTCGGACACTATGTGTGATGGAAAGCCATGCAAGCGGAAGATGTGATGTATATAGGCGTCCGCGAGTTCCTGGGCAGAGGGCAGTCCATCCATAGGGACGAAATGGGCCATTTTAGAGAACCGATCCACCACGACCCATATGACTGTGTGTCCGGAGGACAATGGCAAGTCCGTAATAAAGTCCATCGCTATGTGTTGCCAGGGAACTGAGGGTATGGGCAGAGGCAGAAGACGGCCATATGGCAGGTGTTTGAGAGTCTTGTTCCTGGCACAGGAGGAGCAGGCAGAGACAAAAGAGGCGACGTCCATGCGAAGAGATGGCCACCAGTAATGACGTGCAATCGCACTCCATGTTCTCTTCTGACCTGCATGACCGGCTGTTTTCGAGGCATGGCCCCAGTGTAACACTTTTTGCCTGTCAGTCTCAGAGACATAGGTCTTCCCAGGCGGTATCTGGGCCAGGGTGACAGGAGCCACCGGAATGATCTTACTAGGGCAGATGATGGGTTGGGATGTCTCTTCCTCCTGCTCCATGGGCATGAAAGACCTAGACAAGGCATCAGCGCGTACATTCTTGTTCGCGGGTCGGAAATGGAGCTGGAAGTCGAATCGGGCAAAGAACAAGGACCACCTGGCTTGCCGTGGGTTCAGTCGCTGAGCCGTCCGCAGGTATTCCAGGTTTTTGTGGTTCGTGTAAATAATGACGGGGTACACTGCTCCTTCCAGGAGATAGCGCCATTCCTCCAGAGCCAGCTTGACTGCCAATAGCTCTCTGTCACCGATGGTGTAGTTGCGTTCAGGCGCTGAGAAGCTCTTGGAGAAGAAACCGCAAGTCACCATCCTCCCGGAGGAGGTTTTCTGCATGAGCACTGCTCCGGCTCCCGAGGAGGAGGCATCCACCTCCAAGGTGAACTGGCGGTTTAACTCTGGACGGTGGAGTACAGGAGAGGAGGCAAAGGCTCGCTTTAGAGAGCCAAACGCGGCGTCGGCCGCAGGTGACCAGTCCTTTGGATTAGCCCCCTTCTTGGTCAAGGCGGAAAGAGGAGCAGTCAGAGCCGAGAAGTGAGGAATAAACTGGCGGTAATAGTTGGCGAATCCCAGAAAGCGTTGGATTGCCTTCAGTCCAGAAGGAGGAGGCCAGTTGAGAACGGAAGAGACCTTCTTTGGATCCATCTGCAGTCCGGTATCGGTGATGAGGTAACCCAGGAAGGGGAGAGAAGACTGTTCGAAGACGCACTTCTCGTACTTGGCGTACAGACGATTCTCTCTCAGTCTTTGTAGAACCAGTTGCACGTTCTCTCGGTGGGTCTGGAGGTCCGGAGAGAAGACAAGGATGTCATCCAGATATACCACCACACAAACGTAGAGAAGGTCCCGGAACACATCGTTCACTAATTCTTGGAAGACTGCTGGTGCGTTACACAGGCCGAAGGGCATCACGCAGTATTCATAGTGCCCATCGCGAGTGTTGAACGCGGTCTTCCATTCATCCCCTGAGCGGATACGGACCAGGTTGTAGGCACCCCGAAGATCCAACTTGGTGAACACACGAGCTCCTCTGAGCCGATCAAACAATTCGGGGATGAGCGGCAGGGGGTACTTGTTTTTTACGGTGATTAGGTTCAATCCCCGGTAGTCTATACATGGGCGTAGGTCGCCCTCTTTCTTCTTTACGAAGAAGAAGCCTGCTCCAGCAGGAGAGGAGGATCTCCGAATGAATCCCTTAGCCAGGCTCTCTGTGATGTACGTAGACATGGCCCTTGTTTCGGCTGGAGACAGTGGATATATCCGTCCTCAAGGTGGTGTAGTTCCCGGGAGCAGGTCAATGGCACAATCGTAAGGACGATGTGGCGGAAGTACTTCGGACTCCTTCTTATCAAATACGTCCACGAAGGACCAATAGGCTGAGGGCAGTCCCGGTAGGGACTCGGGAACCGGAGGTCGCCGGATAGGTTGTATGGTCTTCAGACAGTTCTTATGGCAAGAAGACCCCCATCGAGTGATATCGCCAGTACCCCAGCTGACTGAAGTCTCGTGTGTCCGCAACCAAGGAAGGCCCAGCAGGATTTGATGTGACATATGTGGGAGGACGTAGAGAGCGATGTTCTCGGTGTGCAGAGCACCGATATGCAGTTCAAGCGGCTTGGTGATCCAGGATATGGTGTCAGAGAGGGGTCTCCCATCCACAGAGGCAATCACAAGAGGTTTGGCGAGTGGAGTAACAGGCACCTGGTATTTGTCCACCGTGGCCTGCTGGATGAAATTGCCTGCTGCCCCAGAATCGAGGTACGCCTCTGCCGTAAAACGCGTCTCTCCCGTTGTCACTTGCACAGTCCATGTAACTGGGTCTGAGAGAGTCCCAGCACCTAGGGTGGCCTCTCCTACCAACCCTAGGCTTTGGAGTTTCCCGGCCTCTCTGGACAGGAGCGTAGCAGGTGTGTGCCCTCTCCGCAGTAGAAGCAGAGACCCTTGGCGAGCCGCTCTGCTCGGCGTTGTTCAGACTGTCGCACACGGTCGATCTGCATGGGCTCATGGACGGAGACACCAGAGGCCGTTGACTGAAGTACGGCGGGCTTCTGTGGAGGAGAGGAATGCCTTACCGGACGTCTCTCACGGGACACCTCTTTGGACCGCTCCTGAAAGCGTATGTCCACTCGAGTCGCTAGGGTAATCCGGGCGTCCAGGGTGGACGGTACGTCACGTCCAGCCAGCTCATCTTTGATTCGACCCGAGAGTCCTTCCCAGAAGGCGGCGGTTAGGGCCTCGTTATTCCACCCGAGTTCTGAAGCCAAGGTGCGGAAACGGATGGCGTATTGACCCACCGTCAGAGTCCCCTGACGTAACCGGAGAAGAGATGAAGCAGACGCGGAGGCGCGTCCGGGTTCGTCAAAGGTGCTGCGAAAGGCCTGCAGGAACTCCTGGAGGTTCTTGGTCATAGGGTCCTCCTTCTCCCACAAAGGGTTCATCCACGCCAGTGCCTCGCCCTCTAGGTGAGACATGATGAAGGCGACCTTGGCTTGGTCGGAGGCAAACAAATGTGGCAGCTGCGTGACATGGAGGGAGCATTGGTTTATAAACCCCCTGCAGGTCTTGGGATCTCCGGCGTACCGGGGTGGTGAGGCCAAACGCAGTCTGGAAGCATCCGAGGAGGCTGCCACGGGAGCGGGGGCCGTGGATTGACTAGTGGAGACCCGAGGCGCTGAAGACGTGACCGAGGCTTGTAGCGTGTTCAAGCGGGCGTCCACAGAGGTCATAAAGTTCAGCATGCGGGTCTGGACTTCACGCTGGCGTTGGAGTTCCTCTTGCAAGGCCGCTAGTGCTTCGGCGGGATCCATGGCCTGTTCTTACTGTTAGGGCCAGATGGACGGGCAGACCCAGGAGGTGGATCCACTGGGCCGAACTCCCCGATGAGGGAAAGGAGTCCGGTAGCCGCAGCACTTTAGGTAGCAGGACAGTCCGTGCACTGGAACACAATGGAGAAGTCCCTGGGACCACGAGGTCACTGATGGTGGTCCGGGTGACGGAGCTCAGGTTCGGAAGCCGTGATGATGTCTGGCGGGGTCCGGAACCGTTGGAGCGAGATGACGGGTCACCGCAGGGAACCGAGATGGTACGGACTGTCAGGATGGCAGATGGGCAGCGTTCGGGGTTTGAGATACAGCAGGACCGGATGGCGATGCAGGATCGGCTCTAGAAGACAGAGAGGTAAGTATCTCACAGAACACAAGGAGACCTGACTCCTAGCTTGGGAAAACACGAAGAACAGGCCCCGCTCCCTTGGACATTAACCCCCTTTATACCCTGTACCTGTATGCATCATTTCCTGTCAGTGGACACTGGCCCTTTAAGAAAGGGTCAGTGACCGCGCGCGCGCCCTAATGCGCATGCGCGCGGCCCGGGTGCCAGAAGCCAGGGCAGGAAGCTGAGAGGAGGACGCAGCAGAGCCGGCCAGGGACTGGGAAGCCGACGGGCGCCGGGAGCGGGAACCCGGAGGCTTGGGAAGCGTGGGCACTGGAGGCTGGAGAGCGGGGAGCGTGGCAGGTGAGCCGGGGAGCGGAGCAGAGGACCCGGGGAGCAGAGCAGAGGACCCGGGGAGCGTGACAGTATAGCACAAGTTAGAAGTGGGTGTATGAAGCTGGCCAGGACCTGCCTCTAAAAATCGCGAGCCTGTTAAGTCCCTCTGTCAAACTCCGACAGCAGCATTTAACAACTGCCGGCATGAGGGTGCGTCATTCAATGTGCCCATTAGCGTGCTCAAGACATTATCATCCCCTCCGTGTTTGTCATCACAGCTCCTTTGAAACCATGCCTGTGGCTGAGCCTCAAAGGAGACTGTGATTTTGACTACATGCAGCAATGCTGTGGCATTGCTGTATATAGCACAAGCTATCAGATGATCAAAGGTTATAGTCCTCTAAAAGGACTATTAAGAAAAGTAAAAAAATATAACCTAAAAGAAAAAGTAAAAATATTAGTGAAAAGTAAAAAAAGTTTTTAAAAATATGAGAAAAAAAACAAGTTAAAATCATCTCCATTTTAACCCATTAAAAAAAGTTAATAAAAAATGTTAAAAAATACACATAGGTGGTGTTCAGAAAAGTCCAATCTACCAAATAATAATATAACTAACCTGATCGGTAAACAATGGAAGTGATAAATAGCTATGTTTTTTGTTCTCTGCAATGCCACTAAAAATACTGTAACAAACTATGAAAATGTCTTACCTATCTCAAAATGGTATCAATAAAAATGTTACGTTACCCCCGTATGGAAGATAGAAACAAATCCCCCAATTTTTTTTGTAAACTTCTATTTTTTTTAACCACTAAAATAATTTAAAAACCTGGACATGTTTGGTATCGCCGGGATCGCACTGATTAGGATAATCACATTGTGAGGTCATTTTTAGCACAAAAATCTATAACGTAAAAATAATTCCCAAAATACCATGACAGAACTGCGATTTGGGCACCATTTCTCCCAATTTTTTGCCCATTTTTCCAGTACTTTATGTAGTAAAATGAATGATGTTATTCAAAAGTACAACTTGTACCACAAAAACAAGCCCTCATATGTCTATGTGGACAGAAAAATATAAATGTTATGGCCGTGGGATGAAGGGGAGAAAAAAACTAAAATGTAAAACCAAAAAACAGCTGAGGAATTAAAAAAAATGGCCTAAAAGAAAGCATTGTTTTTGTTTACATGTCCTGCAGTAAGAACGTCCATGAGATTGCTGCAGCCAATTGATGGCCTCAGTGGTCTTGCACTATATTGAACATACCAGTTTCACCACAGAGACCAGTGATTGGTTACAGGGAAGTCAAAATATAACAATAGTAGAAGCAGTGGGGGCAATTTGCAGATAAATAGCAAGAGGTTCGGATTTGCCATCTGCTCCAAACAGCAAAGTGGGCAGCCAACCCTTTAAAACTTGTGCATAGAGGTGCACTTGTATGCACAGGGCTATTTCTGTCTGATGCTGGCTGGTACAAGTGTCAGAATGTCTTTTTGGGGGCAACATTTTTGCTCTGCTCTCCAGGTCCAAGGATCCGCTTCTCTGCACGCTCAACAGCCAAAGCTTGATGGTAGACTGGCTGCACTCTTTATCCTTATGCCATCTCAGGTAACTGGGTGAATCTCAAGATGGAAACTTATTTTATATATTTACTGCAGTTGTTGCAGTATCACCTATATATAAGATGGCTGTATATACAAAACATAGCTGGCATTATCACCTATGTAATGTGTATACAGCAGTCACTCCATCACCTGTATAATGTATATAAACTGCTGTATGTACATTATGTAGGTGATGCTGCAACTTCTGTATGCGCATTCTATAGGTGATACTGCGACAGCTGTATATACATTATGTAGGTGATACTGCAGCTTCAGCATACACATTATATAGGTGATTCAGTGACTGATGTATATCCATTATATAGGTAATACTGTGACTACTATATATACATTATATAGCTGATACTGTGACTGCTATATATAAATTACAGAGATGATACTACAGCTGCTGTATATACATTAGATAAGTGATACTGTTAATGCTGGAAATACATTATATAAGTAATACTGTGACAGCTATGTATAAATTACAAAAGTCGGTAATGTTCGTTTTTGTTCACTTTCTGCCCCCGAATGCTGGCCGCATTTTCCAAAAATGCTTTTTTAATAGCATTTTCTACTTTTGGATAGCATTGTGGTGCTGTTTTACGTGGGGATATGTAAAATCAGTGGTTAAAGAGGCGGGGACTCTGGCCCGGCGGAAGCCATGCGAGCGTGGCACCATGTTTTTGTTTTTTACATAATTTTATTTATGGATGTTGCTGCAGGCAATTACAGTGCAGTAAACATCCACGATGTTCAGACAGAAGTTTACAATAGGCATGTGCAGTGTACAGAAAGGTCTGTGTGTGTCACATATCAGCACATTTGATGCTCAAAATAGGGATTGGAACTTGTAGTGCCTGCTAAACAATTGCCAGTGAAGCATTTAAATAAATATTGCTACATATTACTGGCTGCTGAAAATATGCAAACACAGTCATAGGTCTTGTTACTTGATAGTGTGCTGCCTAAAAAAAATAGCAAGTGAAGTATCTAAAAAGTGGTTCTTCGCAATTTTAATTGCCTGCTGAAAAATCTGCAAACAACGCTATAGGTATTGTTACTGGCCTAAAAAAATTCCTAGGGAAGTATCTAAAAAGTGGTTCTGCTCAATTTTAATTGCCTGCTGAAAATTACACAAACACATTAATAGTTATTGGTAGTTAGCAGTGCATGGCCAAAAAAGTTGCTAGGGAAGTATCTAAAAAGTGGTTCTTGCCCATTTTATTTGCTTTTAAATTGTTTTTACACTTGCACCCTGTACTGCCTTTCATGTGGTACCAAAGGGTGTTTTTATCCTTATTTAATTTATTTATAACTTAAAAAAACGTGTGGCATCAGCCCTATTTTTCACAACTATGTAAAACAGACAGCTGTGGGCTGATATTATCAGGCTGGGATGCTCCATGGTTATTTAGTGCTTCCCAGCCTAAAAATAGCAGGCTGCAGCCTCCCAGAATTGGTGCATTACTTAAGGTTTACCAATACTGGTGCTTCATGCCGGCTCTTCCCAAATGCCTTGGTACATTGGCGATCACAGTAATTATGGTTGATGGGTTGATGTCACCTGTTTAATGTCAGCTGATATCAAGCCCAGGGGATAGTAATGGAGAGTTGTCTATTAGACACCACATTAATCCAGTAAGCATAAAGTGAAAAAACAGACCTGGAATTTCTCAAGAGTGGTCACTGAGTTAAAAACGTCACCGCATGTCAGAAATTCCGGGTCCGGCACTGATTGGGAGTGACCTATGGAGCCTCATTCTCTGAAAGAGACTTAATAGGTTGGACTACTATTTCGGTGGATTGTCATGGGACCCTTACACCATGGATTATGTTGGAGTTTTGTGGATTTTTTTTTTTAAAAGGGAAGGGCCAAAAAAACATAGATCTTTCCAGTCCGATAATACCAGCCCACATCTTTCTTCCTTACCTTGGCTGCTTATTAAAAATAAGGGAGAACCCAAACCTTTTTTTTTTAATTATTGATTTATTACCCAGCAGCAACCTGGGAGTCAGAAATGCATCCAGCTATCTTTGCCATGCTGTTCCCATTATATTTGAACTCTGTTTCCATGTTTCACAGCAATTTTCTGGCCTCCCCAGCCTTCCTAGTGGTCTGCCGGAAAAAAGCTTGAGTTCTCCATTGACTTCTATTGTACTTGTTATTCGAATCAAGCCCATCCATGCATCAGACCTGCTTGATTCGAGTAACAATAACTCAAGCAGTTTAGAGCTCATTCATCACTACTGTATATACATTATATAGGTGACGCTGTGACTACCGTATATACATTGTGTTGTAAAATGGTGTAGGGGGCTATAAAAGAAAGAAAATAAAAAAGGGTTAAAGCAGTACATACTTACTGAGTCTCTGCGGCTGCAGTGCTACTTCCAGGGCCGACAAATATCGCTAATGCATATTCACTGCTTTCCCCATCTACCGGCATCTCTGGCTGCAGTTGGATCACGCCTCCACCCTCTGAGACAGCATCTGTGTGAATGGTTGAAATCCCAAGCGCTGTCTGCGTCCTTTATACTGGTTAAAATAAATAAGACAATTAGCGTAGGGTCCCCCTATACAGTATTATGATGCCCAGCACAGATAACGCCTACGGCTACAGGCTACAGCCCCCAGACATGGATTTATCTTGGTTATGTATCAACATAAAAGGAACTGCATGTGGCTTTTTTTAAAAAAAAAAAAAAATTTAAATAAAAAATCGGTGTGTGGTTCCCCCCAATTTTAACATTCAACCAAGATAAAGCCCGACAACTAGGGGCTAGTATTCTCAGGGTGGGGAGACCCATGCTTATTGATCTCCGCAGCCTAAAATTAGCATCCTGCAGCTGCCCAAGATTGCCGAATTCATTAGATGTGACAAGCATGGCATTTAACCCAGCTCTTTCCGATTTCCCTGGTGCGGTGGCAATCAGGGCCATAAAGGATTAATGCTAGCTCTAAGCTGTCACTAAGCCCTAGATTAGTAATGGGAGGCGTCTATGAGATGCCCCTATTCCTAATCTGAAAGTAAATAAACACAAACACCAAAAAAATTCTTTATTTGGAATAAAAGGCAAAAAAGCACCCTTTGTCACCACTTTATCAACTCAAAACACCTCTGCAGGTCCAGCGCAATCCACATGAGATCCTACAACAATTCCAGCTCTGCTACATCTGAATGCATAGCAAACGCCATAGAACATGACTGCCCACTGTGAGCTCCAGGCAGAGATTGAGTGAGCCACGTGATCAGCAATGATGTCCCTCAGGTTAGTTGCGGTCACAGCTGGAGGTTCACACAGCCCTCCACCTGTGATCGCATATAACCTGACCTCAGGTGACTTTAATGAACTCTAACTGAGTTCACAGACCTGCATCTCCTGCCAGAAAACTGAATTATTTTGCCAAGAGATGCGGATCTGGGGCTGAAATTTTTATATCATGTTCCTGCACCCAATCTACACCACCTAGATAAAAAATGCATCACTTCTGCATGTGGTATGATGCAGTAGTGATACATATTTTTGCCAGGAGGTGTAGATTGGGTGCAGGAGTTTGGTGTACAAATTTCAGCACCAAATCTGCATCTCTCGGCAAAAAAACAGCAGTTTTCTGCCAGGAGATGCAGGTCTGTGAACTCAGTTTAATGAGGTCATCTGAGGTCAGGTTACCTGCAATCACAGGTGAAAGACTGTAGGAACCTCCATCTGTGACTGCAAATAACCTGATGATGTCAACACATCCCACGGCTCATGCATTCTCTGATTGAAGCTCACAGTGGGCTGTCATGTTCTATTGGCATGCGCTGTGCCTTCAGATTTAGCAGAGCTGGAATCGTTGTGGGACTTCGTGTGGCTTACGTCGGACCTGGGTGCTTTTGAGGTTAATAAAGTGGTGAAAGAGGGTGGGTGTTTTGTATATTATTTCAAATAAAGGATTTTTGGGGTGTTTGTGTTTATTTTACTCAGGTAGCCATGTCTACAGCTGGAGAGACCCACAGTCCTCCGCCTGTGACTGCAGGTAACTTCAGTGACCTCACCTGAGTTCATTGAGGTCCCCTGATGTCAGGTTATCTGCGGTCACAGGTGTAGGGGAGTGGGAACCTCAAGATCTGGCAGCGGCTAACCTGAGTGATGTCACTGCTGATTTCATGGCTCACTCAATCTTTGCCTGAACCTCACAGCGGGCGGTCTTGTTCTATGGCGCTCGGTGTGAATTCAGATGTATCAGTGTTAGAATCGTTATGGGACCTCATGTGGATTACATCTATCCTGCATGGGTGTTTTGGGGGTTAATAAAGTGGTGAAAGAGAGGGATTTTTTGTCTTTTATATCAAATAAAGGATTTTTTCGGTGTTTGTTTATTTCTTTTTACTTACATATTAATAATGAGAGGGTCTCATAGATGCCTCCCATTAGTAATCTAAGGCTTAATGGCAGCTGTGGGCTGTTATTATCCCTTTATTACCCCGATTGCCACCAACCAGGGCAATCGGGGTGAGCTAGATCAAGTTACAGGATTTATGTATATAATGGAAGCAACAATCCTGGGCAGCTGCAGGCTGCTATGTTTAGGGTGGAAAGGATCAATAAGCATGGGTCTCCCCAGCATGAGTTTACTAACCCCCAGCTGTTGGCTTTATCATGACTGGGTATCAAAATTAGGGGGGAACCACATGCTGGTTATTATTTATTTAAATATTAATAAAAAAAAGCCGCATGTGGTTCCTCTTATTTTGATATACATCCAAGATGAGCGCACAGCTGGGTGCTGAGCCTGTGGGGGACCCTGTGCCAATTTATTTATTTATTTTTATACCACGATAGTGACCCGCAGACAGGGTCTGTGAGTGCAAGCAGTCAGACATCACATAAGTTAGGGGCATCTGCTGGTGGACAGGGAAAGCAGTAAATATGCAAGAAGGTAAATGAACAGCCTCGGAAGAAGTTACAGCCGCACTGGAGACTTGGTAAGTATAGTGCACTTGCTCTAATCCCCTTATCCCTTCTACCACCATTGCTGACTTTTATGGGGACCGGCGTCCAACCAGATATTCAGGATCAATTCTGCGCCGGAACGGTTTTTTTTTTTTTTGTTAAGTCCAGTTTGACTCACAGATCCTGGATATCTGTGAGTTCGCCCATCACTAGTTATAATGCCGAATAACTGTGTGGCATTGATGTTTCTATCACAATATGTATAAAAAGGTTACTGTAGTAGATGCAGACTGCCATACATTGGCAAAAAGAAAGAAGCATATGTCCATGTAAAATCTGGAAAGATAAAGGACCACCTAAGTAAAGGCCGCTTTACATGCTACAATAAATCTTACAATGTGTCAGTGGGGTCACGTCGTAAGTGATGCACATCCGGCATCGTAAGTATGATTGTAGCGTGTAAAACCTCCGTGCAATTGCGATTGAACGAAAATCCGTTCATCGCATGCACGTTGTTCATTCCTCAAAGATTGAACATGCGGTTGTGCAATGTTCCCGAGGCAGCACACATCGCAGTGTGTGACACCCCGGGAACATTGAACGACAGCTTACCTCCGTCCGCGACTCCCGCTAACAATGCGGAAGGATGGAGGTGGGCGAGATGTTTACGTCCCGCTCATCTCCGCCCCTCCGCTTCTATTGGCCGGCTGCCGCGTGACGTCGATGTGACGCCGAACGTCCCTCCCTCTCCAGGAAGTGGACTTTCACCGCCAACATCGAGGTCGTATGGACGGGTAAGTACGTGTGACGGGGGTTAATCGTTTGTGTGACACATTCAACAAATTGAACATGCCGCACATACGATGGGGGCGTTGCAAATCGCATACGATATCGAATGCAAAATTGCAACGTGTAAAGCAGGCTTTACTCGTCAACTTCTAGTAAATGCACAGAGCGGGCAACGACGTTTAGTAAGCTAACACTGATTAAAGTAGGCAGCTGAACACATTACTTGGTGTTGAGTTTGCAAAAAAAAAAATCTTGCATAGATTTACGTTTTAATACAGTAGCCAAAAATAAACATTAGAGAATACAATAATAATCAGGTACCCCAGACGGAACAACACAATAAAAAACTTTTTTCTTGTCTATTTTCAATTCGGTTTTCATGCTGTCAAATGTAAAATTAGATGATGAATGCACATGTGCACTGATTGTTATCCTGACAAGCACATAACGCAAATAAAGCTCAGAAAAGGCTTTCAAATGATAAATCCAGGTGTTGGAACAGGAATAGCCCAGCCGACACATTCTGTATAATCACATCAACCTTTCAGACTCCTTGTCAAGATCCTTGAATATTGATTGCCTTGCAAACACCAGGTAAATCATGTAGGATGCTTAAATTATTCTCTTCAGGCAATGTAATACTTGTTTGAGAACATGTCGGCAACCTGCCCGTTCCCTCAGTGCGGTCAGTGCTTCTTGTCAGACACCATAGTCTGCGGTGTAAACCATTGCTTTAGATTTACTGCTGAAGGTGACTAATTGTTAGTCCAACTCAGTACACATCATTATTAAGGGATTTGGTCAATAAAAGGTCATAGGAAAACTAGCCAGACCCACTTCAGGGACCCTGGTGCCGGGATGAGCTGAATCGCTGATGTGTATTTAAGAAACCCATAAAAATAGAAGTTTTGAAATGCTGAAAAAAAAGTTCAGAAAGAATGATCTGCTGTAAAGTGGAGCTGCTTTAAGGATTCTCAAAGCAAAGTGCTAAATATTACTCTGCTGTATAAATTATTTAGCTTCAAAGACGGGAGACGGGATGCTCTTCAGATGAAGGCATTAGTTGATTTTAAGCCAATGTTATTCTGAATATGAATTTCAAGTCTAAATCCTGTCTAGCCAAAGAAATTTATATGTATTAAGGACAAAGGCGTGTGCTCTTGTTAAATAATGTTTTATTCCGGGTTTTAGGAAATGTAGGTAAATTCACTGCATGTAGATTTAATTCAGAAAAATAATGCGTGATGTTTCCAATTGACACAGTCTATTCAAATGAGCAGTCGTGATTGTGCTCAGTCACAGATCTGACAGATTATACATAGGGAATATGTTTTCTGACTGTCACAAAATCTGCATGTACAATGGCAACTTTTGAATACCATTTCTCATCAGAGTCTCTACGCTCAGGCGGATTGCTTTAAAAAGTAGTTACATTATACAATCATTTTTCTGAGCTTTTTAATTGGCTCATCGAAAACTCAACTTACAGCTAGACACGTAAGTTTCACACATACTCATTGCAACTCTCGCACAAGTACATAGAGCTGTAGTCACATATATACACTGCGGCTCCATTCTGTTACGCACACTGAAATTCACACATAGAAAATTATGTAACTTAAGGTCTAACTCAAAACTACTATACCTGACGCACCGATTCTCATACAGACTAGAGCACTCAGCTGCACAGTCCCTAATGACCTCTGCGCAGACTGCAACAACCCCAACTGGAAGACTTATACAACCACTCAGACCTCTGCTTCCTAAGCAGTCATCGAAGATTTCATGTACCTCCTTAAGAATCCAGGGGAAGGTACAAAGTAATAAACAAGGTAAACCAAAAGTAAAATTCTGCCAGGAGACACTTGGTGGACAGCCTCTAATTCAGGGGTGGGGAACCTTTTTTCCGCCGGGGGCCATTTGGAAATTTCTACCAACCTTCGGGGGCCGCACAAAATTATCAATGTGAAAATGACCCTGCTATATTTGGCCGGAGCAGATTCTCTTTGGTGCGGCTGTGATGTTTGATGATACTAATCATGTTTCTTCTCACAGCTGCTTTTTCATTTTTGTCTGGGTCTAGAGCACAGTCAACTCTTTGTGATAAGATTGGTAAATCATATACATAGAAACCTTCAAGAAAATTACTTGGGGGGTCTTAGAACCAAGAATACCTCACAAAAACAAACCCCACCATAAAATTCAATGCTTTATTTCATAAACCAACAAGTGCAAGTTTAAAAACAGAGTGAGTTTGATACATTAAATCACTATTATAGGGGGCATTCCGGGCCGGTTCCCTATTATAACCCTTCCTAGCCACAGGGGTCGGCACCCTACATATATGAACGTTGTGGCGCCCCTGTTCCAACGTGGACTGACCCTTCTAGCCCTACACTGACACTCTTGTTCGTGCTGCTGACCTCTGTGAAAGCCTTGTATAGTCTTTCGTGAGGTTCTCATGCATCCACCCAGGCATTCAATAATAATATTTTCAATGCAACATCTATAATTTCCTGGATATTCTAAATAGACATCTCAGCATTTTTAACGTGATAAGTTTATCAAGTAGAAGGTACTGTCCACGTCGTTAAGTATCAAACTTTGCATATCACCAGTAAATGATGTAGCCAAATCGCCACTGCTTCGCCAGTTGGCATAGCTCACTGCCCATTTCACCAGAGAATAATGTAGCCAAATCGCCTACTGCTTCGCCAAAAGGCATAGCTCACTGCCCGACGCGTTTCTCCTCCTGGACCAACAATAGAACGGAGGTTCATCAGGGGCTGTTCAGGGCTCAATTGCGCAGATAACAGACTGAAATTATCAATATGTCTATATTAGATGACTGATCACATTAAGAGTCCATAAAAAGCAATTCCACACAGGGCCATTACTCACATTGCAATAGTGCCAGACTTAGTAATTCAGTCCTTCAATAAGGTAATGTTGTTCACACTGAAAATATATATATATACACATAAGTCCATCATATTCTCATCAGTTTACAGAAAAAAACAGACTATTTTGTGAAACCCAGTACTCACTCACAATCAGATATTGTCTGGGACTGCATGTTCTTATTTAGGCCATAGATACACACTTCCTTAATGAGGTGTCAGCTGTAAAACAACATAAGAATCCACTCAACACCTCCCAAGCTCCTTCATATTCTCCAGGTCATATCAATAATCCATATCAAAGGGGTACTCACTCAGGTATTTCACTGCATAGATCTATATGCTGGCTGCAC
Organism: Anomaloglossus baeobatrachus; assembly: GCF_048569485.1. Lineage (NCBI taxonomy): Eukaryota > Metazoa > Chordata > Amphibia > Anura > Aromobatidae > Anomaloglossus > Anomaloglossus baeobatrachus. The sequence continues at coordinate 228,476,735 of NC_134353.1, read as the reverse complement.
ATCAATGGTGCAGGGATAATGGCGCCTAGCTTAATGCTGAACGCTGACAAGTTTAAATCCCCCTCCTCGTCAGCGTCATATTGCCTCATTTCCGGTTTACCATTCATTGCCGGTCATCCAGGGGGGAAGGACGGGGGCGTTATTCCTGGGCCCTGACGTCAGTCAGTACCACCCACACATGACGCGCGATGACACACCTCCAGTCTCATTGATCAATCTCCTCTGGGGTTTCTCTGTTTCCGGCTGTCATGTGATTAACAACTGGAGCGTTGCCATGCCTATGACGCTTATCGTCATGTTAGAGGGCATCATATCCGGCCTCCACTCCCCACACAGTCCATATGTGGGAGGTCATTCAATCGCCTCACTTCCTGTACTGGCAAAAAGTCTGTACATCTTTTGCAGCCGGCGTCAGGATGCCCTACTTCCGGTTTTCGTAACAAGCATAATATCAGGATAATCCACATCCCTATCAACGGGGTAGCTGTATTTATTATGCGTTTAGGGTCTACAAGGACCCCAGTCTAATCTGGCGCCCTTATTGACCATTCTACTTTCATACCCTATTGATTACTTGCTCCATGTGAATTTGTCCCCAATTATCAAACCGGGACCTAACCCACATCCTGGTTTTAAACCGCCCCCTCCCCCTCCCTTTAGGGTCCCAAAGCCCCTTATGACCGGTTATTTGAGTTTGTACCCGTACATTCCCTGATCTTTCACCAGAAGAACATGAATTTTAGGGACTCTAGAGTTGACAGTCATTTCCAATCAGACCACTGGTCTACCCTGCCATTAATCTGCATTTAAATTTGGTCATGTATATAAGATGATACCCATATTAGCTACTTGTATATATATAGACTCATTTAGAACACTTTCCTTCCATTAGAAGGGCAATTATGTGTTTCCTGGATCTATTTGTCCTGTATTAAATAAAATTAAAATCAAATGAAGCTTACAAAGCTCAACTGCTCATTGAGCCCCTCCGGATGTATTGTTCGCAACCAAAAGATCCATCGGGTCTCCCTTTGAATGATTATTTTGTCCCAGTCTCCTCGTCTCATAGGGACCGGTATGGTTTCAATGGTCCTAAAGGAGAGAACTCCCACATCCCCGCCTTGACAGCCATTAACATGGCGGGCAATGGGGGTATCCCTTTTATTCCTTACATCTCCTAGGTGTTCACTTATCCTAACTCTGAATTGCCTTTTAGTTTTCCCAACATAGTTGAGTGGACATACACACGTACACAAATAGACCACTCCCTCTGTCCTACAATTGGCAAAATTTCTATTTCTGTATATCCTCCCTGTACTCACACTTGTAAATTCCTTTGATGGAATGATGTATTTACAGAAGGAACATTTCCCACATCTGAAAGTCCCCATTTCTCTATGGTCTAACCAGGTCCCTGCTTTCTGTGGGGGAGTGTATAAACTATGGACAACATGGTCCCTTATTGTATGGCCCCTCCTGTAAGTCACAGATGGTGTATTTGTGATTGATTCACCAATGTCTGGGTCACTGGTTAGAATTCCCCAATACTTTCTCAAAATCCCCATCACTTTTCCATTCTGATCGTCAAATGTACCAATCAGTCTAGTCTTCAAGGTTTCCTCATTCTTCTGTCTTGGTACCAACAGTTTAGTCCGTTCGCTTTGCCAGGCGTGTTCATAGGCCGCATTTATTGTTCCCATAGGGTATCCTCTTTGGATGAACCTATTCCTCAGGCACCTCGACTGTTTGTCAAAGTCCTCTACCAAGGAGCAGTTCCTGCGTATTCGCAGGAACTGCCCCTTGGGAATCCCTCTCTTCAAAGGGGTTGGGTGGAAACTCTTCCAATGTAATAGACTATTGGTGGAATTAGGTTTCCTGTAGATGTTCGTCCTCAACCGTCCATTGGCATCTTTCTGGATAAAGGTGTCCAAAAATGGGATCTTGTCACCTCCTATCTCGTATGTCAGCCTGAGTCCAAGATTATTGTTATTAAGATATCCCACAAATGAGATAAATGACTCCTCAGTGCCGGACCATATAGCAATCACGTCATCAATGTATCGCCCCCAGAAACTAATCTGGGGGCTCCACACTGTGTCCTCTTCACCAAAAACCACTGTATCCTCCCACCAGCCCAGGAACAAGTTTGCGTATGTGGGAGCACAAGGGCTCCCCATCGCGGTGCCCCTGAGCTGGTGGTAGAATCTTGAGTCAAAAATAAAGTAGTTCTTGGTTAGGACAAATTCCATGAGATTTCGTATAAACCTGTTGTGAGGACCATATTGAATCCCACGAGATGAGAGAAAGTAATCACTGGCACCTAGGCCATGTTCATGGGGGATTCGGCTATATAGTGACTCCACATCTATTGATGCCAGGATGGCCTCTTTCTCCACTGTCACACCCTCTATTCTTCTAAGTAGGTCCATCGTGTCCCTAATATGCGATGGTAGGGCTGTTACGAACGGTCGTAGGATTTGGTCTATGTATGTGCTACTATTTTGACAAAGGGCATCGATCCCCGAGACGATCGGTCGTCCTTTTAGGGGATCGAGCCCTTTGTGTACTTTAGGCAATGTGTAAAACGTGGCAATCCTAGGGTGTTTGGGACACAGAAATTCAAATTCCTCTTTGGAGATTAATTTATCATCTCTTGCTGTATTTAGAAGCTCCCTTAGTTCACCACAGTAGGTGTCAGTCGGATCCTTCCTTAGAACCTCATAGGTGTCTCTGTCATTAAGGAGTGCCAAACACATATATACATATTCTGATCTATTCATGATTACTGTGTTCCCGCCTTTATCAGACGGTTTCACTACAATTTCCAGGTTTTTTTCCAAATTACTTAGGGTCTCTCTTTCTTGTCTGGTCATGTTCGCGGGAGCCGGATTATGTTTAGGGTCGATTTTCATCAGTTCCCTGGTCACCAATTTACAGAAAATCTCTGTACTATCATACTCCCCTGGAGGGGGCATTTTAGTGCTTTTGTTCTTTAATGTGGAGAAGGGGCCTTCACCTACCAATCTCCTACCTTCCTCCTCCAACTCCATCAGTATATCAAAATCATTCATCATATCTGACGGTAGATCCAGTCTTTGGCATTTCATTCGGTTACTTATTGCGAAATATTTTTTCCACTTTAATTTCCGAATGAAAAGGTTTAGGTCTTTCACCCACGTGAATACATCAAATCTTACTGTGGGTACAAAGCCCAACCCTGCCCTAAGCACTGATAGTTCAGTTTCTGATAATTGATAATTCGATAAATTGATGACCTGTATCCTGCTCCCTGTGTCATCCCACATCCCACCTAGGCCCTGTTCGTTTTCGATGGCACCCGGTCCCTTAAATCGTAAGGTCTCATGTCCCTCCTTTCTAAAAAAAGAAGATGGAGTGGGAGGGGGGGGGAGCCAATGATGTAGATGGTAATCCAGAGCCAGATGAACCATTGCCATCTGTATTCCCCTGGTAGGTATTCTGATTGTATTTTGCTCCTCCTCCCCTTCTGAAGCCTCCCTTCCATCTCCTCCTTCCTGATCCTCTTGGAATCCATGGATTCCTATTAGTCCTACTGTCAGAGTCTGATGACTCCGCCTCTGTGGATGAGACGTAACTTGGATAAATATTACGACTATTATCCTGAAAATTGTATGCCTGCTTCTCCCTAAAGTCTTTCAGGTCTCTTATAAACCTCTTATGTTTCCTATCTTTAATACTAATTCTATAGCGTTCCACTGAGGTTTTTAGCGCTATTTCCCTGCTAGAGAAGTCTGTATCTGCCTTATGCTTAAGAGCAGTATCTATGAGTTCCTGTAATCTTGTCGTGGTTCTCTGTAGTGTATTTTTCTCCTCTTCGAGAAGAATTCCCATGAATCTCAAGGATGAAGAGACAGATTCCTCTTCCCACTTCGCTAATAGTTCCGGTGACCTCGACCTGGGTGCAGGTGAAATCAAAATGCGTAGGCCTCTAGGGACTACCCGGTTCTTGATATAATTGTCGAGAGACTGCACCTCCCACCACGACTTTATATTTTCTTTATATCCTATCAATAAATCCGAAAAGATTGATCTCAAAGTTTGAGTTTGTAAAGGGGTTTCCTCACTGAGCAGTTCAGAGAAAGCTTCCTTAGCATCATTAAGCCAAGTATTATCCCCAATCGGTCCGGACAAAAAAACAGCCATACTAATTTACCTAGAAACCTTCAAGAAAATTACTTGGGGGGTCTTAGAACCAAGAATACCTCACAAAAACAAACCCCACCATAAAATTCAATGCTTTATTTCATAAACCAACAAGTGCAAGTTTAAAAACAGAGTGAGTTTGATACATTAAATCACTATTATAGGGGGCATTCCGGGCCGGTTCCCTATTATAACCCTTCCTAGCCACAGGGGTCGGCACCCTACATATATGAACGTTGTGGCGCCCCTGTTCCAACGTGGACTGACCCTTCTAGCCCTACACTGACACTCTTGTTCGTGCTGCTGACCTCTGTGAGAGCCTTGTATAGTCTTTCGTGAGGTTCTCATGCATCCACCCAGGCATTCAATAATAATATTTTCAATGCAACATCTATAATTTCCTGGATATTCTAAATAGACATCTCAGCATTTTTAACGTGATAAGTTTATCAAGTAGGAGGTACTGTCCACGTCGTTAAGTATCAAACTTTGCATATCACCAGTAAATGATGTAGCCAAATCGCCACTGCTTCGCCAGTTGGCATAGCTCACTGCCCATTTCACCAGAGAATAATGTAGCCAAATCGCCTACTGCTTCGCCAAAAGGCATAGCTCACTGCCCGACGCGTTTCTCCTCCTGGACCAACAATAGAACGGAGGTTCATCAGGGGCTGTTCAGGGCTCAATTGCGCAGATAATAGACTGAAATTATCAATATGTCTATATTAGATGACTGATCACATTAAGAGTCCATAAAAAGCAATTCCACATAGGGCCATTACTCACATTGCAATAGTGCCAGACTTAGTAATTCAGTCCTTCAATAAGGTAATGTTGTTCACACTGAAAATATATATATATACACATAAGTCCATCATATTCTCATCAGTTTACAGAAAAAAACAGACTATTTTGTGAAACCCAGTACTCACTCACAATCAGATATTGTCTGGGACTGCATGTTCTTATTTAGGCCATAGATACACACTTCCTTAATGAGGTGTCAGCTGTAAAACAACATAAGAATCCACTCAACACCTCCCAAGCTCCTTCATATTCTCCAGGTCATATCAATAATCCATATCAAAGGGGTACTCACTCAGGTATCTCACTGCATAGATCTATATGCTGGCCGCACATCAATGGTGCAGGGATAATGGCGCCTAGCTTAATGCTGAACGCTGACAAGTTTAAATCCCCCTCCTCGTCAGCGTCATATTGCCTCATTTCCGGTTTACCATTCATTGCCGGTCATCCAGGGGGGAAGGACGGGGGCGTTATTCCTGGGGCCTGACGTCAGTCAGTACCACCCACACATGACGCGCGATGACACACCTCCAGTCTCATTGATCAATCTCCTCTGGGGTTTCTCTGTTTCCGGCTGTCATGTGATTAACAACCGGAGCATTGCCATGCCTATGACGCTTATCGTCATGTTAGAGGGCGTCATATCCGGCCTCCACTCCCCACACAGTCCATATGTGGGAGGTCATTCAATCGCCTCACTTCCTGTACTGGCAAAAAGTCTGTACATCTTTTGCAGCCGGCAAATCATATACATCACATAACAAACGCTGTATATACATCACAGGAGACACTGGAGGTACATATAACACATAGGAGACACTGGGACTGCTGTATATACATCACAGGAGACACTGGGGACACATACATCACACAAGGGGCTGGGGACATGTATATGCCCCCACCCCCTCCTGTGATGTATATGCCCCCCGCCCCTCCAGTGATGTATAAGTCACAGGAGACACTGAGGACATGCACATCACAAGAGGGGCTGGTGACATGCACATCATAAGAGGGGCTGGGGACATGCACATCACAAGAGGGGCTGGGGCGCTGATGCCACAAGAAGGGCTGGGGCGCAGGTGCCACACAAGAGGGGCTGGGGCGCAGGCGCCACACAAGAGGGGCTGGGGTGCAGGCACCACACGAGAGGAGAAAATTTAAATATCAATTGTCCTTATTGAACACACTCTTCAAACTAATCCAAAACAACAACCCAACCAAAATAATGATTAGGTATGAAGTGAAAGCGTATACATATGTTTTTTGTAAAAATAGAAAATGTATTGATATAAATTCAAAATTTTTTTAAAAGCAGGAAAAACCCACAACGTAGAGCACATGATCCCAGGATGACATCCGTAATTATTCACATGTAATCTCCATTACAATAGATTTGTTAACAACAGGATAAATGTCACAATCATATTCCCATATAGTCAAAATAACCACATACAATTTTTTATGGGGCTTGTTTTGCTGTTTGCCTGCTGGTGGCAAAATAATATAGGCTTGCTTGTAGTTCATGTAAAAAATACCTAATTCAAACACCATTGGTTTCTGCACCAACAGGCAAACAGCACCAGCCTCCTATGCAGATAGTCACCCTGCAGTTCAGATACAGTCAAATAGTATGCATAGAGTAACCTGGGCTATAGTTGTTAAACTACTGCATATAGATACACTGCAAATGCCTGTTAAAGATAATAACACTGGCTCACATATCACTGCTGCTATAAGGCAATTAAAGTGGGTAGGAAGGATATTTACCTATTGGAAAGGGAGCACCTGGCCATGTGCTCCACCACCCCTGACGCCGTTTCGCCTCGCTTCTTCAAAAGGGGCATGTCAGGGCCATGGCCGGATTACCATAATCAATAGGGACTGGGTAACCGCTCACCCTTCCTTCACGTGGGATTTCGATCTCACGGGCTCGCACCGCCACTGCCAGACGCTTCATCTCTTCCCTCCAGTGGTTTAATATGAACAGCAACTGCGCCCGCATTCTCCTGCACAGCTGCTCGGTCTCTTCTTCGATCCAGGCCGCGGTCCCGGGAACAGCACGTTCCAGTGACCAGCTCCGCTCCGCCATCTTGCCTCTGCATTGTCCAGGAACAGTATGGCAGAGTTCTGGCATCCCGGTCACCTGCCCCGTCCTCAGCGGATGCCGAGCTGCCGCTATCCATCCAGGCAGCGAGACTGGCAGTCTGTTTTTATGAAGCTTCAGCAACAGCCCCAAGGTCAATCACCATCCCAGTCACGTCCTTGGTTTCCCGGAGCCTGGCTAGATCAGATCCGCCCACATCACTGGGCCCGTCCTTAGAGGCGGAGCACCCAGGCCCTGCAACCCCGGCTGCAGAGCAGTCGGACCCACTACTTTCATCAGCGGGAGTGGAGCCTTCCTGTTCACCGATTCCACCACCGCGCGGTATCCCGACGGCTGTTGGGGCTGCATGAGTCCAGTTCAAGCCGGAGCCGGTGGGGGAGCTGAAGCCGGATGCAGATGCCCCCTACTGGAAGTGGCACAGTCAGGAGTTGCAGAAGGAGATTGCTACCAGGAAACAGCTGTGGCAGGAGCGGGCCGCTAGTAACAGAGCAGGGAAGGAGCAGGTGAGGAACACTGCTTCACATGTTAAAGGGCCACGGTGCCGCGGTCCGGTGGATCATTTTGACCCTGAGCAGGGATGGGGTTTCATTTGTGAAGCAGACCTCACAGCAGGGGTATTTGTGTCCTGGCAGGACATATCCCCACACCTTCCTTGGAAGCATCCTGGCCGCAACCTAGAGCCAGAAGAAATGGTTACTTACACCCTACACTGCGGGGAGAGTGGCTGGTATGCCCTGGAAGTGACCAAACATGTCATGTTTGAAGAAGGGTACGTGTCCGCAGAAGTAGCATGCAGGCGAAAGGAGGCGTGGCTACAGGACCCGACCGTATATTATTAACAAAAATGTGGTACCGTAAAAGTGTTGGGTATCTGTGTTTTCCGTTTGTTATTTTCCACAGTTTGTTATTTTCCATATAGATAATGTTAGAAAAAGGAGAGAACCAATGAAACACTAATTGCATGGGAAAGTAACCTGATTTTCTCTAAATTTGCAACAGTTGTACTATGGTACAGCACTTTCAGGTGTGGTTTTATAAGAACTTCTGCATTTTATAGTTGATTAAAAATGAACCACGGTCACAGGACTGGCGTGACCAACACAAACTTGTGTCTTGTACAAACATTGCACCTGTTGTGCCATTGGCGTCGTCTGGCATAACCCGGGACCTTAACCCGGCCCAAGGACCCATCTAGGTTTCCAGGGGAACCAGGTTGTTTGGGTGGGGGGTTATTGGGACCCGAGACGTTGGGACTGGACTGTCGCAGGGAAGTACCGCAACGTGGAAGGTTTAGTCCTCGCTGCCATTCTGTGGCTCGCGGACGAGCTACGTTTAACCAAGGGGGAAGGTGACACCCTGGCCTATCAGGGCATCACAAGTGTACCATGCAAACTGCCCTTCTGCATGGTACCTGCTCCTCCTTGGTTACAGGTCCTGTAACTTGGTGTTGCTTCCAACAGGTTTACACAAATCCTGAGGAACACTCTGCACCACACCCACCAAACACCCATTAGGCAGCCTGAGGGGAATAGGGCCACCCAGATGGAGAGCTGGTAGAAGGAGGGCAGAAGTGTCAGTGCAGTAGAGTTAGTGAGTTGTAAAGTGGGAGAGAGGAGGTGGAAGGAGAGACAGCAGTGACAGTGCAGGTCACGCTGTGGAGCTGGGCTCCTGTACCCATCCCAGGTGCCAGATGTTGGCCTGGCCAGAAGGAGCTGGAACCCTGGTCGCAGGGGGTAGTGGCAGGGAGCATGGTGCTGCTACAGAGAGCAGGCTGGCTGCCTTGTGCTACAACCAGGCAGGGACCAGGGCACGACAGGGTACGCAGACCCTAGGCTGGGAAGTAGCTTCACGCAGCCCAGTAATTCCCCTGACGGGAACGGAATCTTCAGGAACCGTTCCCCACCCACTCCAGAATCAGGGTACTAGCGCAACGAGGGGGATAGGACTTCCCACAACCGTCCAGAAAATCCCATGCGTGAACACTGAGAGCAAGCTCACCCTGCTAGCCATGCAGGTGAGCGGGACCCGAAACGCTTCAAGTGCAAGGGATCCACACATAGGACACACAGTGCCAAGGGACAAGGTTTCAGGTCAACAGGCAACACCAAGAGGACACGGACCTAGCGTGCCCGTCCAAGGACCACGGAGTGCTCAAGAGTTTGGTTTACCTGGTGTCAACGTCAGTGACCTTGGACTGTGTGAGGACACGTAACCCCCTTGCACTGGACGGGTTCCCCACGCCATCCATCACCGGGCCCCGGGACACCACTCCCCTGCCAACGGAGGGGTTAACAACTTCAGCTGCCTCACACCAGCATCCTCAGTGCTTCCCAAACTGGCAGCGGTGGTCCCTTACGTTACCACACACCGTGGGTGGCGTCACGAACACTATCCAAAACAAACAAATTTCCCCCTTTTTATTTCAAGAGGCCGCACGACCCCACCTTGGGTCCGGAGACCCCTCGAGCCACTGCGGATCCGGATCCGAGCAGCCCGTCGGCTGTCGAGGGGGCGGCACAGGCACATGTCAGTTCCTCTGCTACAGTTTGCATCAGTTATGCAACAGATCTGTTTGGTACAATAATTCCACCTAACTGTTCATTAAAATGGAACTCACAAATGAAAAATCCAAACACAAGTGTGAATGTTGGCCCAGTGTGAATTGGAAACCATAAACACCAGTGACACGTGATGTAGTGACAATGTCTGCCCTCGCACTCTCGGTACTGCTTCCTTGGTAGTCCATTGGGAAAGATTTAATATATTGAGGAGACAAACAAGTGGACAGGAGACATCCTTATAGTTACCAGCAGAAAATATTTTACTTAAGTAGCTGACATTTGAAACACATAACGCATAAACGGCTTCAGGCTGGGTGGCATTCAGAGATGACATACAGAACCTTCAAAAAAAATGGCTATACATGGCAGTGTCTTACATTTCTTTGTAATTATGATCTCACAATCATACAAATCCATTTTTAGGAAACTCCATCTTCACTACTTTCTGCACACAGGTTGTAGCGGCTACAGTGCCTTGATAATATATTCCTACTCCTTGAACTTTTCCACCTTTTTTCTCATTACACTCACAAACTTAAATGTGTTTTATTGGGATTTTATGTTATTATACCAACACCGAGTAGCAAGTCCATACTTTCTATGACCACCTTTGGCTGCAATTACTACTGCAAGTCTTTTGGGGAATGTCTCTATCAGCTTTGCACATCTAGAGGCTAACATTCATCTTTGCACTATAGACTTAGCTCAGATGGCGAGCATCTGTGAACAGCAGCTTTCAAGTCTTGCCATAAATTGTCAATGGGATTAAGGTCTGAATTGTGACTGCACCATACACACACATGAATATACTTTGATCTAAACTATTTCATTGTGGCTCTGGCAGTATGTTTAAAGGAAACCTGTCACCAGTTTTTTCATGTCTGAACAAAGACTAGCACCGTCAACAGCACCTATCCTGCATTCCATAAAGGTATATATTATCCCATGACTCTCCCTGTATATCCCCCAAAAACGTTTTGAAACTCTCCGGCACTCTATGTATATCAAGACAGTCCAGTCCGATGAGCATCCTTGCTGCAGCACTTATCCCTCCTTTCCACTGCTGATCACCATCCACTTGCTTTGATTTATGTGGATGATGCTTCCTGCGTCATTAACATAGCTGGGCAAAATCTTGCCCCTGCGCAGAAATATTGCCAATTCGCAGAGCCTAACACATAAGTGCGCATATGCGAGCCAATGATATCTCTGCACAGGCATGAGACTTTGCCAGTTTATGCATTCACACTTTACTCTGCCCTACTGCGAGCAAAGCCAAAAACATAAGTGTGCATGTGCAAGCCAGCAATGTCTTTGTGCAGGCATGAGATTTCGCCCCAGCTATATGAATAACACAAGATAACAAGTCAATAAAACCCAAAGGACAGTGATCAGTAGAGGAGAGGAGTGGTAGCACTGCAGCAAGGGTGTCCATCAGACCGGACCACCCCGATTTACATACAATGCTGGAGAGTTTCAAAAGGTTTGGAGGATATACAGTGGGATTCAAGGGATAGAATGCAGCACAGGCACTGTCAAACGTGCTGGTCTATGTTCAGACATGAAAAAACGGGTGACAGGTTCTCTTTAACATCATTCTCCTGCTGGAAACTGAACCTATGTCCCACTATCAAGTCTTTTGCAATCTCTAACTAGTTTTCATCCAAGATTGCCCTGTATTTAGTTCCATCCATCTTCGAATTAACTTTCACCAACTTCCCTGTATCGGTTGAGGAAAAGTGTCCCCAAAGCATGATGTTGCCACGAGCATGTTTGATGGTGGGGATGATGTTTTTAGGGGTATGTGCTTTATTAGTTTTCCACCACACATTGGAATTTACATTTAGGCCAAATATTTCTACTTTGGCTTCATTTAACCAGAGCATCTTCTACCACATGGTAGTTTTGTCACCTATCATTAGATACATTAGTACACTATAAATCCATGCAAAAATTGAGAAATGCATCAACACAGAAAAAAAATCCTTTATTTGAAATAAAATGCACACATCCTCTTTCACCCCTTTATTAACCCCAAAACACCCTTGCAGGTCTAACGTAATCCATATGAAGTCCTATCATGATCCTCAGCTATGCTACATGTGGAATCTGCAGAGAGAGAAAACATGTCCATTCTCGTCAGGCTCTGGGAATCACTGACAGCAAAGGAGGGGGATCCGGCTGTGAGCAGGTGACTTTACTCTGTTCAGCAGAGGACACATCCAGGCTCCCCAGCTGCGCTCAGTGAAAGTGCTGCCGGACTGTTGGATTGAAGGTTTTCCTGAGCTGGTTTGGCGAACCTGAATATCCATGAGTTTGCTCATCACTACTCGTTACTATATATGTTCACAATCAAGCTCACTAAAATAGACAAATAAATATAGCTTCAGCTGTGCCTGACCATACAAACTGGTGAAGACAAAACAAAAAGCCAGCACCAAATGTGCACTACAGCACTAAACATTCCAAACTGTACTTATTATAAAAAAAAAAAAAAAAAAAAAAAAAATTTTGAGATTTTTGGCAAAAAATTGCAATTTCTTGAGCTGCTTCGCCACGTCACGGCAAATCTCATTTGAAGCAGTCCTACACTAAAATATTTTTATAAAATGTGCCATACGGCCTCACATATGAATAGTAGAACTGCTCTTAGCAGCACTCACCTGGTCTATTTCAATCCCGTACCCATGACTGAGTCATGGCTGTGGGCGGGACAGGTCCAAGCAAATGCTGCATGAAGTAAATAGCCTGTGGACAAAGCCTGATGACTTAATGTGAACAGTCACCAACCGCCAAAATCCAGACAGATGGAATACATCCCAAATTGGGGTGCATAGCAAGGTGGAGGTCAACCACCGACCAATTCAATGAAGAAAAAACAAAAAGCCAGCACCAAATGTGCACTACAGCACTAAACATTCCAAACTGTACTTATTATAAAAAAAAATTTTTGAGATTTTTGGCAAAAAATTGCAATTTCTTGAGCTGCTTCGCCACGTCACGGCAAATCTCATTTGAAGCAGTCCTACACTAAAATATTTTTATAAAATGTGCCATACGGCCTCACATATGAATAGTAGAACTGCTCTTAGCAGCACTCACCTGGTCTATTTCAATCCCGTACCCATGACTGAGTCATGGCTGTGGGCGGGACAGGTCCAAGCAAATGCTGCATGAAGTAAATAGCCTGTGGACAAAGCCTGATGACTTAATGTGAACAGTCACCAACAGCCAAAATCCAGACAGATGGAATACATCCCAAATTGGGGTGCATAGCAAGGTGGAGGTCAACCACCGACCAATTCAATGAAGAAAAAACAAAAAGCCAGCACCAAATGTGCACTACAGCACTAAACATTCCAAACTGTACTTATTATAAAAAAATTTTTTGAGATTTTTGGCAAAAAATTGCAATTTCTTGAGCTGCTTCGCCACGTCACGGCAAATCTCATTTGAAGCAGTCCTACACTAAAATATTTTTATAAAATGTGCCATACGGCCTCACATATGAATAGTAGAACTGCTCTTAGCAGCACTCACCTGGTCTATTTCAATCCCGTACCCATGACTGAGTCATGGCTGTGGGCGGGACAGGTCCAAGCAAATGCTGCATGAAGTAAATAGCCTGTGGACAAAGCCTGATGACTTAATGTGAACAGTCACCAACCGCCAAAATCCAGACAGATGGAATACATCCCAAATTGGGGTGCATAGCAAGGTGGAGGTCAACCACCGACCAATTCAATGAAGAAAAAACAAAAAGTCAGCACCAAATGTGCACTACAGCACTAAACATTCCAAACTGTACTTATTATAAAAAAATTTTTTGAGATTTTTGGCAAAAAATTGCAATTTCTTGAGCTGCTTCGCCACGTCACGGCAAATCTCATTTGAAGCAGTCCTACACTAAAATATTTTTATAAAATGTGCCATACGGCCTCACATATGAATAGTAGAACTGCTCTTAGCAGCACTCACCTGGTCTATTTCAATCCCGTACCCATGACTGAGTCATGGCTGTGGGCGGGACAGGTCCAAGCAAATGCTGCATGAAGTAAATAGCCTGTGGGCAAAGCCTGATGACTTAATGTGAACAGTCACCAACCGCCAAAATCCAGACAGATGGAATACATCCCAAATTGGGGTGCATAGCAAGGTGGAGGTCAACCACCGACCAATTCAATGAAGAAAAAACAAAAAGCCAGCACCAAATGTGCACTACAGCACTAAACATTCCAAACTGTACTTATTATAAAAAAAAATTTGAGATTTTTGGCAAAAAATTGCAATTTCTTGAGCTGCTTCGCCACGTCACGGCAAATCTCATTTGAAGCAGTCCTACACTAAAATATTTTTATAAAATGTGCCATACGGCCTCACATATGAATAGTAGAACTGCTCTTAGCAGCACTCACCTGGTCTATTTCAATCCCGTACCCATGACTGAGTCATGGCTGTGGGCGGGACAGGTCCAAGCAAATGCTGCATGAAGTAAATAGCCTGTGGACAAAGCCTGGTGAAGACAGAGGCAATTAACTAGTGACGATACAATATGAATATAAGAGTGGGTGTTTCAACCTCTGAGTGATCTCTAAGACAGCTCTCCCCTAAATTCTAACCGACCATCAATATTTGCAGTTGTAAAGTGCTGTAAATTATTGCTCATTAATACCCAACCAAGTGAATGTGCTTAATGAGCAATAAGAGCTAGCACACTTTAGTGAACAAGCTGCATAATGGAGTTGTGACGCATAATAGACTGCACTTCTTACAATTATAAAATGCAATTAAATTATTTTAAATGAGACCGTTATGGGAAATTAATATTTCATATTGAACAAGAATACAAGTGTCCATGAAATGGTAATAACTCAGCCAGTCGGTAATCACAGTGCGAACCACTATCTAATCAGAGCAAGTCACTTTCTAGTGTGTGATCAAATTGAACATTTTGGTAAAGTATAACTATTATGATCTAATTTACCAGTATGTGCTTTAAAACTGGCAAACGTTGAGAATAGGAATCAGGAATGGCTGCGTTTTTATGAAAATACTTGGAAAATAAGTAATTGAACTGTCTAATCATTAGTATGTTTTGAAAAGTTACCTGGTCTTCTCACTAGACTAGACAAGGATAAATTCAAATATGACTGTTCTTGCAGATTTTTCCATGAACTTATTTTCTTTGAATTTAAAGGGAATATGTCAGGTTTTTACTACCTCATCTGAGAGCAGCATAATGTAGGGGCAGAGATCCTGATATTGGAAGCTATGCATGCCCAGCCATCACACTGCCTCCGCCATGTTTTACAATCGATGTGGTGTGCTTTGGACCATGAGCCCTTACAAGCTTTCTCCATACTTTCTGCTTCCATTACTCTGTTACAGGTTAATCTTCATTTCATCTGTCCATAGAATGCTATCCCAGAACTGGGCTGGCTCCTTTAGATACTTCTTGTCAAAGTCTAATCTGGCCTTCTAATTTTAAGGCTGATTAATGGTTTGCACCTTGTGGTGAACCCTTTGTATTTGCTCTCATGAAGTCTTCTCTTTATGATAGACTTAGATTCTGAAACACCCACTTCCTGGAGAATGTTCTTCATGTTGTGAAGGGGGTTTTCTTCACTAAGGAAAGGATTCTGTGATCATCCATCACTATTATCCTCCTTGGACATACAGAATTCCTTGAATTCCCAAGCTCTCCGGTGTGCTTATTTTTTCCAAAATATACCAAACTCTTGATTTGGCAACCCCTAACATTATTGCCATTTCTCTGAAGGTTTTATTTTTTGTACTTCATCCCAATGATGGTCTGTTTTTTTTCCATAGAGAGCTCCTTTGACCGCATGTTGTAGGTTCACAACTGCTTCCAAATGCAAATGTCACACCTGGAATCAGCTCCAGCTTGTAACTGCTTAATTGACCATGTATTAATAAGGGAATAGGCAATGCAGCCCATTAAAAATCTTTTGAGATAATTGTCCAATTACATTTGGTCCCTTGAAAAAGATGCAGCTACAAATTAAAGAGGAATTCCTAAACCTTTACTCCAATTAGGATGTAAATACCCTCAAATTAAAGCTGAGAATATGCACTTAAAAAACATATTGATTACATAACTGTATATTGAAAATGTTTTGGTAAAATGCCAAAATTTGTGTCACTGTCCAAATATTTCTAGACCAAACTGTATATCTGTACATGCTGCTGCTAGAAACCACATAGTACAAGGGTAAAACTGCGTGAATTAATCTAATATTCTTCTAGTTTTTGATGTATAGCTCATCGTACATAAAAAAATAAACTTTAAATCCCTCTTCCCTGAAGAGTGCAGTTGATAAGTTAATGCACGTTGCACATTTTTACAATACAATAAATAATAATTGAATTATGCTCTAATGTGAGAAAAGTTGGTAGATGGAGAATAACTTGAATTAAATAGTGTTGCTTTTGCATGTCAATGCTGTTGCAGATGATAAGATAACTTTATGTTTTGCACAACCTTTACACAACCTCAAGCCCCCTGTAAAGTCTAATAGAACATATAAAAGTGACTTTCCTACAAGTAGACGTCAGATTGTCGTAGAGTTACAAAAGTGCTTGTTAGGTAACTTTCATCTGTCAGAAATGTCAGCAAGTTATCGCAAGTGTCAGCCAAATGTCACAAGTGTGAACCAATTGTCAAAAGTGTCAAGAAACTACCTCTATTCAAGTCAAACTGTTGCTTCATGTAAGGCAGCAGTATTTATTTTAGCATATAAAATAGTTTTCAACCACCCCCTCCATGAATGGTAGGTTGTGAGTGGTTGTTTCATCAGTATTTTGCACCTGTGCTGACTCTAGATATTATGTGCACCTGCTGCGTTCTGTATAGCATAAGAGTTGTGACCTGGACTTTCTGTGATGTTTTTTGAATTTTATATCCTTTCCTCAAGTTGTGCCTCACGTTGGGCCTGAGGGGTTACAAACTACCACAGCTGTGCCCTGGCTATTGCCTAACATAGAAGGACACACGTGAGCATATTCCCCTTTCCCCTGATGACTACTGATCCCTATCTCATTAAGAGGTGGTTCCTCCTCTCCTGAGGCTATTCAATCCTTTGTTCATTAATAGTGATGAGCGAGCATGCTTGTTACTACTCGGTACTCGCACGAGTATCACTGTACTCGGTCTACTCGGCGGGGACCGAGTAATCTCGCGATACTCGTGCTGTACTCGTGGTCTTCATCCCTGCATGTTGGCGCTCTTTTGAGAGCCAGCCCTCATGCAGGGATTGGCTGGCAGACCACTGCAATGCCACAGCCCTGTTAGTTGTGGAATTGCAGTGATTGGCCGGCCTGCACAGCGTGACCGAGCCTTTATACCGGCGGGCGCGCTGTGCTCTGCTCACAGCTATCCAGACAGTCAGTGCAGGGAGAGTGTCGCTGCTTCAGGGAAAGGTTTGTGGCCCTTTATAGCTATTTCCGTAGCAGGGCTGCAAACAGTGTGACCAAAAGTCCTTCTCAGGACTATTCTAGTTGTATACAGGCAGGCAGGGTATAGCCAGGTCGGAGTACAGTAGCAGAGTCCTTCTCAGGACTATTGTTGCTGTATACAGGCAGGGTATAGCCAGGTTGGAATACAGGCTAGTGACCAGAAGAGTCCTTGTCAGGACTATTGTAGCAGTATACAGGCAGGCAGGCAGGCAGGGTATATAGCCATTCCTAGTGGTGACCGTATACCAGCCTTCATCATATCTGGGGCTGGTGTACACAGTCTAAAACAGTCCTGATAGTGTCAGACTTCTCAGCAATTGTCGCTCCTAAAACCTGTTAGGTTCTTAGTGCGTCCGTACTTGCATTTAAAAACCGCACGTGTGTGCCTGTCGGTGGCAGCGTACAGGTGCACTTGTGTGCGTTTTTACCAAACTATTATATAACGCACAAGTGTAGTGTATAATACACGTCAGTCAGCAGTGGCTGATAGTGTCAGAGTTCTTAATTTTTGCTCCTAAAACCTGTGTTAGGTTCTTAGTGCGTCCGTGCTTGCATTTAAAAACCGCACGTGTGTGCCTGTCGGTGGCAGCGTACAGGTGCACTTGTGTGCGTTTTTACCAAACTATTATATAACGCACAAGTGTAGTGTATAATACACGTCAGTCAGCAGTGGCTGATAGTGTCAGAGTTCTTAAGTTTTGCTCCTAAAACCTGTGTTAGGTTCTTAGTGCGTCCGTGCTTGCATTTAAAAACCGCACGTGTGTGCCTGTCGGTGGCAGCGTACAGGTGCACTTGTGTGCGTTTTTACCAAACTATTATATAACGCACAAGTGTAGTGTATAATACACGTCAGTCAGCAGTGGCTGATAGTGTCAGAGTTCTTAATTTTTGCTCCTAAAACCTGTGTTAGGTTCTTAGTGCGTCCGTGCTTGCATTTAAAAACCGCACTTGTGTGCCTGTCGGTGGCAGCGAACAGGTGCACTTGTGTGCGTTTTTCACAAACTATTAAATAACGCACAAGTCTAGTGTATAATACACGTCAGTCAGCAGTGCCTGATAGTGTCAGACTTCTCAGTAATTGTCGCTCCTAAAAACCTGTTAGGTTCTTATTGCGTCCGTGCTTGCATTTAAAAACCGCACGTGTGTGCCTGTCGGTGGCAGCGTACAGGTGCACTTGTGTGCGTTTTTACCAAACTATTATATAACGCACAAGTCTAGTGAATAATACACGTCAGTCAGCAGTGCCTGATAGTGTCAGACTTCTCAGTAATTGTCGCTCCTAAAAACCTGTTAGGTTCTTATTGCGTCCGTGCTTGCATTTAAAAACCGTACGTGTGTGCCTGTCGGTGGCAGCGTACAGGTGCACTTGTGTGCGTTTTTCACAAACTATTATATAACGCACAAGTCTAGTGTATAATACACGTCAGTCAGCAGTGCCTGATAGTGTCAGACTTCTCAGTAATTGTCGCTCCTAAAAACCTGTTAGGTTCTTATTGCGTCCGTGCTTGCATTTAAAAACCGCACGTGTGTGGCAGTCGGTGGCAGCGTCAGGCTCCATATTGTCCCTGGATAGAGACATGCATGATGGCCTGTAAACATGAAGTGCCCATTGTAAGTTAGTGGGTCTATTGTAGTATAGCCCTTAGGCAGGGCAGCCAAAAATTTGGAGGCTCCACATTGTCCCTGGATAGAGATGTGCATGAGGGCCTCAAAACATTGTTCCCATTGCAAAGGAGCGGGTCTCCTGTCGTTGTAATGCCCATTCTGAAAGAATGGGCGAAAAAATTTACCACTGGGGGTATACCTGAAACAACGGCTTAACTATTGTAACGGTCATCATTATGGCGCATGAGGAGAAGGAGGAGCAGTCCAGCGATTAGCCAAAGTCCAGAAGTGTGTTACCATGGGTGAGTGGAGGTACATGGCAAATTCCCGTTACAAACTTTAAATTCCGCTGTCATTTGCTGGTGGTGTGGTGAAGTCTGGCCCAATCCAACCCTTGTTCATCTTGATCAGAGTCAGCCTGTCAGCATTTACAGTTGACAGGCGGGTGCGTTTATCTGTAATGATTCCACCTGCGGCACTAAAAACACGCTCTGACAAAATGCTAGCGGCAGGGCAGGCCAGGACTTCCAAGGCGTAGAGAGCCAATTCATGCCACGTGTCCAGCTTGGATACACATTAATTGTAAGGCACAGAGGAATGTCGGAGTACAGTTGTTTGATCTGCAAGGTACTCCTTGAGCATCTGGGCAAACTTTGGATTTCTTGTGGCACTACCCCTCACCTCAGGGGCTGTGGTATGTGAGGGGCTGAGAAAACTGTCCCACATCTTAAAGACTGTTCCCCTACCTCTGGCGGATTGGACTTGTGCCCCTCTCGGCTGTACGCTTTGGTTGTCCACTGATTCCTGACCTATGCCGCTAGTGTTTTGTGAGGGGAATGCTTTGCCTACTTTCGTGACTATGGCCTTCTGGAACTGCTGCATTTTGCCTGACCTCTCCGCCTCGGGAATAAGAGACATAAATTTCTCCTTTTAGCGTGGGTCTAACAGTGTTACCAACCAGTAATGATTGTCGGCCAAGATGTTCTTAACGCGAGGGTCACGAGACAGGCAGCTTGCCATAAAGTCAGCCATGTGTGCCAGACTCTTAACAGCCATCACTTCAGTATCCTGACCAACACGATGACTGAACATGCTGTCCTCCTCCTCCTCCTCCTCATCATCTACCCGGTCCTCTGGCCAGCCACGCTGAACCGAGGATATGACTGCATGTCATATCCTCAATTTGGCCAGAGAGTTGCTCCATGTCTTCATCCTCCTCCTCGTCATAGTCCTCCACTGCACGTTGTGATGAGACGAGGCTGGGCTGTGTGTTATCACCCACACCCACTACTGTTTCTTGCTCAAACTCATCGCGCTCCGCCTGCAATGCATCATGGTTGTTTTTTGAGCAGAGACCATTTTAGAAGGCAGAGAAGCGGTATGGTGATGCTAATAATGTCGTCATCGCCGCTCACCATCTTGGTGGAGTCCTCAAAGTTTTGGCGGATGGTACATAGGTCGGACATCCATCTCCACTCCTCAGGTGTTATGTGTGGAGTTTGACCCATTTCCCGACGGCTTAGGTGATGCAGGTACTCAACAACTGCCCTCTTCTGCTCACATATCCTAACCAACTTGTGCAGAGTTGAATTCCAACACGTGGGGACATCACACAGCAGTCTGTGAGCCGGAAGATGCAAACGGCGCTGAAAGCCGGCAAGGCCGGCTGAAGCAGTAGGTGACTTTCGAAAATGTGCAGACAGGCGGCGAACTTTTACCAGCAGATCAGACAGCTCTGGGTATGACTTTAGAAACCGCTGAACCACGAGGTTGAGCATATGGGCCACGTATGGAACATGTGTCAGCTGGCCTCGCCTCAAAGCCGCCACCAGGTTCCGGCCATTGTCACACACGACCTTTCCTGGCTTTAGGTTCAGAGTTGTGAGCCAGTGATCTGCCTGCTGTTTCAGAGCTGTCCACACCTCTTCTGCATTGTGGGGTTTGTCACCTATGCAGATTAGCTTCAGCACTGCCTGTTGCCGCTTCGCCGAGGCAGTGCTGCAGTGCTTCTGTGTTGCCCTGGACAAGCCAGGGGCCACAGAGCACAACACTTAAACACCCCACACTCCCTGCAGGCATATCATAGTCAAAACACAAAATCCTTGTTGCCTTCCCCAGGGGCTGTTGTCCACACCAGGGTGTGGAGCCAGGCGGTTGGTCTCCACCCACCAAGGAGGAGGGAAAACACAGGCAGTGAGAGTTAAGCTAAGGAAGTGGAAGGAGGAAAGTAGTAGAGAGGAGAAAAGTGACAGCAAAGAGCCTGAAGTTGGTCCGGGTGTGTGGCCCGGACAGGACAGCAAGGTTGGCAGGATGTGGTGACCGTCTGCAGTGGAGGCCGATTGGAGTCTGCCGTAAGGACCGTGGACGGGTGGTGACCCGGCCGTACCGGACCGGTATACAAAGAGAAGCCAGCACCATTGGCAGAGGACTTTCGGATCCCGGCAAGGCTTGGTGTCGCCGTGAATTTGCCAAATCCGTTAGTGAAGGGGACCTCAGGGTTTCCAAACAGCCAAGTCCCGATAGAAGGCAACCGTCCAACCGTGAAGGGGAGACACCGCCACCGCCAAGGGCAACCGTCTCCCAGGGCCAGCGCCTGTGGGCAAAAGGGGCTCCTCCGGCCCATATCCAGGTCGGGGAGCGGGTTACCGGTGGGAAACCATCACTACCAACACTGAACTTAGGTGCAGGGAGAGACAGTCATCACTAACCTGCAGGGAGGAACAACCGCAGCCGTCCGAGGGACCCGTCCATCCAGCCACTTGTTTTACCGTGAACTGTGTCATCATCATTGGGCTGAGTGAGTACCTCCGTGCCGTGCGGCACAGCGCTGACCCTGCGACCCTGCACCTCATCAGGCCCCGCAACCCGCCTGTCATCCATCTCTACCCCATCACCGGGCCCCGGGACAACCAACCCCCCTACCCACGGAGGGGAGAAATAACAACAAAGCTGCTCCCTGTCACAGGCTCCCGGGATCCCCGTCCAGAGCAGCGGTGGTGTCCACACAATCACCACAACCGTGGGTGGCGTCACGGACAATATCCCCAAAACCCAAACCACCCCTTTTCACTCACGGGCGAGTAGCGCCGCTCGAGTCCCCGGGATCCGGCCATCGCTCGAGCCAACGAGCAGCAGCAGCCGTAGAGCAGCGGCAGCCGGACCCGAGCAGTGGGAGAGCGCACCGTCCCCTCCTGATGATGGTGTTATTTCTGCGTGGGTAACTGCAGGTGCAGGGCCGGAGGAGGCTTGTTCGCAGGCAGCATGGACAGGGTATTGGCTCGCATGCACAACCAGCGAAGACGTAGCAGTGACATCAGCAAGCACTGCTCCTCGACTCTGTTGTACTTCCCACAAAGTCGGGTGCTTGGCTGACATGTGCCTGATCATGCTGGTGGTGGTCAGGCTGCTAGTTTTGGTACCCCTGCTGATGCTGGCATGGCAGGTGTTGCAAATGGCCTTTTTAGAATCATCTGGAGCCAACTTAAAAAACTGCCAGTTTCATAGTTACATAGTTACATAGTTACATAGTTACTTAGGTTGAAAAAAGACCTAGGTCCATGTAGTTCAACCTTCCTCCACCAGTTCTACATTTAGTCACTAAGTCATTTATAACCAACAATGTTTTGTGTACTGAGGAAATCATCCAGCCCTTTTTTAAAAGCTGTTATAGTATCTGCCATTACTACCTCTTGTGGTAGGGCATTCCACAGTCTGACCGCTCTAACTGTAAAGAACCCTTTCCTATTTAGGTGTCGGAATCGCTTTTCTTCCACTCGCAGTGAGTGCCCCCTGGTCCTTAGTATTGTTTTCAGAGTTCCTGGTTTTCCAGTTTTCTTTTGAAAGAGCTTTCCCTTTGTTAACATGGAGTTTTCTGTTCTGTTGCCCTACTTCCTGTCCATCTGTTTAAAAGCCGCCCCTAAAGCTTAGTCCAGTGCCTGAGTATACTGCTTCCTGTGTGCTCCTGCCCTGCTGCTTTTGGTTCCTGATTGTTATTCGGATCCTCTTGGAAAACAACCGACACCGACTCTGGACTTCATCTGGTATCATCTAGCTGTGCCCGGACTCCGTTTGCCGTCTTTGGTCGGCACTTCTGCCCGGTTCCTTCCGTTTAATACCACTCTGGACTCACATCACGTACGGACATTTTTGGACTTACCTATTGCCCTTTTGTGTCCCGGCTGCTGCGCATTTAGGCCTTCTGGGGTGATTCCCAGACAGTCCCTGTATAGGGGTTCGCTCTTGGTGGTCTCCCTGGGGGAGTCCGGTGCGCGGTCCCGTGAATTCCCTTTCGCTCCGTCCCTGGAAGGTATTTCCTGTATTTATGTTCTACTGTGTTTTTGTTCCGTTTATGTACATATTTGCTGGTTGCATATTATAAACGTCTTGCACCAAGAACTCGTCTCTGGTTGTCATTGCCCTAACGCAATCTAAATCCTCAATACATACAATAGTATTACAGCCAGACTCGGGAAGACCTAACATTTGTACAGGCACCTTGTGTCGTGTTGTTCCGGGGAACAGTTGCCTGACGTCTGCCTGGGGCCACCACTCTGCTTCTTACTGCCTGTTGGGATGCTACGCCTCCCTCCCCCTGTGCACTGCTGTCCTCGCTCTGCATATCCTCCTGCCAGGTTGGGTCAGTTACTGGATCATCCACCACGTCGTCTTCCTCTTCCGCACCCTGCTCCTCCTCCTGACTTCCTGACAATTGTGTCTCATCATCGTCCACCCCTTGTTGAGACACGTTGCCAACTTCGTGAGAACGTGGCTGCTCAAATATTTGGGCATCCGTACATACAATCTCGTCATGGCCCACTTCAACAGGAGCTGGCGAGAGGCCAGAATGTGTGAATGGAAACGTGAACGAACAGCTCTTCCGAGTGTCCAAGTGTGGGATCAGTAATGTCCGTGGACGTGTACTCGGCCTGGTGGTAGGAAGGAGGATCAGGTTCTGAAATGTGCGGTGCAGTATCACGGCTACTGACACTTGACCGTGTGGAAGACAGAGTGTTTGTGGTGGTGCCAATCTGACTGGAAGCATTATCCGCTATCCAACTAACAACCTGTTGACACTGGTCTTGGTTCAAGAGCGGTGTACTGCTGCGGTCCCCAAGAATTTGGTACAGGACGTGCGAGCGAGTAGATGTGGCCCTTTGTTGTGGCGAAATTAGAGCTTGCACACAACCTCGGTCTCTGCCTGCACCACCATCACGTCCACTTCCTTGTTCGTTGACAACGCCCTTGCGCATTTTGCAATGCTGTGCTGATGTGTATTCACTAGACTTGTGCGTTATATCCAAGTTTTTGCAAAACTCACACAAATGCAGCGGAAATCTGCCACCAACAGGCACACACGTGCGGTTTTTAAATGCAAGCACGGAGGCACTAAGAACCTAACAGGTCTCTATCCAGGGACAACGTGGAGCCTCCCGATTTTTGGCAGCCCTGCCTAAGGGCTATACTACAATAGACCCACTTCCTTCCAATGGGCACTTCAGGTTTACAGGCCCTCATGCACGTCTCTATCCAGGGACAACGTGGAGCCTCCCAATTTTTGGCTGCCCTGCCAAAGGGCTATACTACAATAGACCCACTTCCTTCCAATGGGCACTTCAGGTTTACAGGCCCTCATGCACGTCTCTATCCAGGGACAACGTGGAGCCTCCCAATTTTTGGCTGCCCTGCCTAAGGGCTATACTACAATAGACCCACTTCCTTCCAATGGGCACTTCAGGTTTACAGGCCCTCATGCACGTCTCTATCCAGGGACAACGTGGAGCCTCCCAATTTTTGGCTGACCTGCCAAAGGGCTATACTACAATAGACCCACTTCCTTCCAATGGGCACTTCAGGTTTACAGGCCCTCATGCACGTCTCTATCCAGGGACAACGTGGAGCCTCCCAATTTTTGGCTGCCCTGCCTAAGGGCTATACTACAATAGACCCACTTCCTTCCAATGGGCACTTCAGGTTTACAGGCCCTCATGCACGTCTCTATCCAGGGACAACGTGGAGCCTCCCAATTTTTGGCTGCCCTGCCTAAGGGCTATACTACAATAGACCCACTTCCTTCCAATGGGCACTTCAGGTTTACAGGCCCTCATGCACGTCTCTATCCAGGGACAACGTGGAGCCTCCCAATTTTTGGCTGACCTGCCAAAGGGCTATACTACAATAGACCCACTTCCTTCCAATGGGCACTTCAGGTTTACAGGCCCTCATGCACGTCTCTATCCAGGGACAACGTGGAGCCTCCCAATTTTTGGCTGCCCTGCCAAAGGGCTATACTACAATAGACCCACTTCCTTCCAATGGGCACTTCAGGTTTACAGGCCCTCATGCACGTCTTTATGCAGGGTCATTGGTGAACCTCAAAATTTTGGACTGCCCTGGCAAAGGAAAATACTACAAAGACTCAGTTCCTCAAAATGGGCACATTAGACTCAGAGGCCTTTATGTACGTCTCTTCTCAGGGACATCGGAGTGCCACACAATGTTTTACGTAAAATCTTTCATGTATTGATCTCAAAAAGTAACATACATTAGCTCTATCTCACTATTGGGTATGTGCCCTTAACATTTCCGCCATGAAAATTCATTTTGGTGTCATTTTGGAAGGTTTTCTGGTGAGTCCGTAAAAATGGCGTAAAACGCGGACAAAATTGTTCACAGCTGTGACTTTTGAGTGATAAATGCTTCAAGGGGTCTTCCCCATGCTGTTGCCATGTCATTTGAGCACTCTTCGGAGACTTTTGTGCCATTTTTAGGGTTTCTACATGCTGCCGGTGGTCATTTCACAAAAATACTCGGGTCTCCCATAGGATAACATTGGGCTCGTTGCTCGGGCCGAGTACACGAGTATCTTGGGAGGCTCGGCCCGAGTTTCGAGCACCCGAGCTTTTTAGTACTCGCTCATCACTATTCATTAATCGAATGAGGACTATCGTTACAGAGTGTTTAACTGCTCTGACACAGCCACTTGGTTCCTCCTCTCCTGAGGCTACACACTTCCTTATCTGTTAATCGATTTAGGACTATCATTACAGTGTATACGATTCTCCTGACACGGCCACTTGTCATAACATATCGTAAGGTGTACGCTGATGCTACAAATGAGCTATCGTGGTACAAGATAATTGCAGTGGTCCTTATATGCTGGGTCCACATCCCTTATGTGGGTTCTCTACCTTTGATACCCAGTACCATCAAAAGGTCAATTAATTATAAAAAATAGTGTTATGGACTACCCGATTCATAGATATACCATCTTAAGCTCCTGATACATGATAAAAAACTGTTGGTTATACCAACCTTACTATTTTCTCGATTAGTCCATCTCAGGCATTTATATTAGAAGGTATCATTCTTCACCTCCTTTGTTGTATCCCTCTGGCCATTCGCCAATACCGTATACCTACACCACTTGTTTTAGCTGATGCTGTGTTTTCTTAGATGGTCCAGTC
Organism: Anomaloglossus baeobatrachus; assembly: GCF_048569485.1. NCBI lineage: Eukaryota > Metazoa > Chordata > Amphibia > Anura > Aromobatidae > Anomaloglossus > Anomaloglossus baeobatrachus. The sequence continues at coordinate 228,450,537 of NC_134353.1, read as the reverse complement.
TGATGAAGGCCAGTAAGCCGAAACATTACCAGTGGCGGACATGACTTTGTACAGCACTGTTCACTGAAGTATTTGAACCAATAAAGAAAAGAACAGTACTCCTGTGTTTGTCTATATTTTTTTGGGGTATATAGAGTGCCGGAGTTCCTTACCTCTCGGCCCTGCCTTTTTGACACTCATCAGTCAATATTTATTTAAATAATTTTAAACAGAGCCACATGCGGTTCCTCCTATTTTGACACACAACCAAGATAAGCACATGGCTGTGGGCTGCAGCCTGTAGCCGTATGCTTTATTTGTGCTGGGTATCATAATATGGGAGACCCTACGCCAATTTTTTTCTTCATTTATTTTATTGTACAATATAAACCTACCCACCAGCGTCTGTGATTGGAAGCGTCAGGCACACTGTCACTCATCGTGGGGGCACGTCTTACTGCAACCAATCACAAACATTGGTGGCAGGGAAAGCAGTGCATATTCAATGAAGGTCATGAGCGGCCATGGAAGTGAATGAGTGGCTGCGGGAGCATACAGCAGCACCAGTGACTCAGTAAGTATGAAGCGCTTACTCCTACCCCTTTGCGCTGGATTCTGGTCTCCATAGATTATAAGGGGACTGGCATCCAGCCAGATACCAGGGATCAATCCCCTGCTGACCCCTAGTCGATGAGGTATTGATCTGTAGCGCACCTGAGACCCTCAGAGCACTACAAGGAACTGCATTCTCTTGGGGATGCAGGACCTACCCCGTGGGACCTGGAGTACCAGTGTCGATACCACAAAAGCACAACCAAAATCCTAGTTCTCCACTCCACACCAGGCATAGCGGGTTAACCATGTAAGGGGATGGTTGCCATGGAAAGGAACCAGTCCCTGGGATTAGCCAGCCTAGTGGGAGGGGTCAGCAGTCAGTAGAGAGTCGAGAGAGTGTGGCACACAGGAGAGGTGTGCGGACATGCCTGAGCTGGGTCCGAGCAGTGGTGACCCAGGGGCACAGGAGAGAGGTCACCAGGTCGGGTACCGGAGATACCGCTGGGACCGCAGCATGCATGGGGCACAGGGCCCTAGATCTAGTGACAGTTCTACATGACTTGATAACTACCTGCCCGGTGAGGACACCTTCACGGACTTCACCAAACCAAATAATCCGGGTGCATCAGCAGTAAATTAGGATCGGGTTTGGACACTTACCTCCCCACAGGGCCCGAACTGCCCGTCGTACAGAGAAGGAGGTTGTATCCCAAAAGGCACAGTCGAGCTCCAAATGCTCCATGCTACGGGGACCCAACCAACAGAGCGTTCCAGGGACAGAACAACCTGGGTCACTACATTGGCACTGATACTCCAATGGACCTGAACCAGCAACTCCTGGGTCCAAGTGAGTAGAGACTGTTAAAGACAACCTGGTGTGGTCTCCGTTATTATCCCTCATCATCTCCCAGGCACGTCCCTACCTGTGGAGGCCCTAACACCATTGCTGCAATCACCACCAGCTCTGGGAGTACCCACATTTAGCAGCGGCGGGTCTCTATCCTTTACTGCAACCCACAGGTGGCGTCATATGAGATTAACTCTATTCCCCCTTGTAAATATCTGCCCCTTACAAAAGAGGCCCAGGGCACGGGACTGGGCATCGGCCACCAGAGTGACATTCCCATTTGTTACCGCCCTGGACCGAGTACCCCCTTCCCTGGGCACTACAAATCTTCTGCGAGTCCTCCCATCACTTGTGAGAAACGAAGAGACAAAACGCAAGAAGAATTGACATCCTGCATCATTGTGGTCACCACTAAGATGCGGGCAAAAAAAACCTGCTGTGTGCGAACAGCAAAAATGAAATCTCATAGACCATGCTGAGGAAGGAAATGCATGCATTTTTTGTATCAAAACTGCACCCAAAAAAGCAGCAAAAATACAGCAGCGCGCTCCCTCTCTTATCATTCTCCCCGCTGTGACTGTCGGCACTCTGACAGCTCTGCAGCGGAGCGCGGTGACATCATCACTGTGCACCTGCAGTGAGGTTGGAGCGACAGCAGTGGACACACCGAAGAGACTGGGGTAGCGGGGGAACGAGGAGAAGTGAGTATTAATCACTGTATGCTACATGAGGTAGCTACTGCTATCTAGCTCTGCACTGTGCTGTATACAGGCTGTCCTATATACAGGTTATATACTATATGAGGGTGCCTACTGCTATCTGGCTCTGCACTGTGCTGTATACAGGCTGCCCTATATACAGGCTATAAACTATATGAGGGTGCCTACTGCTATCTGGCTCTGCACTGTGCTGTATACAGGCTGTCCTATATACAGGCTATATACTATATGAGGGTGCTACTGCTATCTGGCTCTGCACTGTGGTGTATACAGGCTGTTGTATATACAGGCTATATACTATATGAGGGTGCCTACTGCTATCTGGCTCTGCACTGTGCTGTATAAAGGCTGTCCTATATACAGGCTATATACTATATGAGGGTGCCTAATGCTATCTGGCTCTGCACTGTGCTGTATACAGGCTCTCCAGTATACAGACTATATACTATATGAGGGTGCCTACCGCTATCTGGCTCTGCACTGTGCTGTATACAGGCTTTACTATATACAGGCTATATACTATATGAGGGTGCCTACTGCTATCTGGCTCTGCACTCTGCTGTATACAGGTTCTTCTATATACAGGCTATATACTATATGAGGGTGCCTACTGCTATCTGGCTCTGCACTGAGCTGTATAATAGCTCTCCTATATACAGGCTTTATACTATATGAGGGTGCCTACTGCTATCTGGCTCTGCACTGTGCTGTATACAGGTTCTCCTATATACCGGCTATATACTATATGAGGGTGCCTACTGCTATCTGGCTCTGCACTGTGCTGTATACAGGCTCTCCTATATACACGCTATATACTATATGAGGGTGCCTACTGCTATCTGTCTCTGCACTGTGCTGTGTACAGGCTCTCATATATACAGGCTATATACTATATGAGGGTGCCTACTGCTATCTGGCTCTGCACTGTGTTATATACAGGCTGTGCTATATACAGGCTGTAAACTACATGAGGGTGCCTACTGCTATCTGGCTCTGCACTGTGCTATATACACTGTACTATATGCAGGCTGTCCTATATACAGGCTTTATACTACATGATGGTGCCTAATGCTATCTGGCTCTGCACTGTACTATCTGAGTCTGCACTGTACTATATAGAGCTGTGTACTACATGAGGATATCTGATGGTATCTGGGTCTGCACTGTGCTATATAAGAGCTGTATACTACATGAGGGTGCCTAATAATATCTGGCTCTGCACTGTGGTATATAGGGGCTGTATACTACATGAGGGTGCCTAATGCTATCTGACTCTGCAGTGTACTATATAGGGGCTTTGCACTACATGAGGGTGCCTAATGCTATCTGTGTCTATATTGTGCTATATGTGGGCTGTATACTACATGAGGGTGCTTATTGCTTTCTGGGTCTGCATTGTGCTATATGTGGGCTGTATACTATATGAGGGTGCCTATTGCTATCTGGGGCTGTACTGTGCTGTATATGGGCTGTATAATACATGAAGGTACCTAATGCTATATGTGTCTGCATTGTGCTATATAGGGGCTGTATACTACATGAAGATGCCTAATGCTATCTGGGTCTGCATTGTGCTATATGTGGGCTGCTTAGTGTTATATGGGGGCTGCATAGTGCATATGAGGGCTACATAATACTATATGGAGGACTATGGGGGTTTCATAACACTATATGAAGGAATATGGGGACTGTATACTACTATACTTCCAGAGTTGTATTTTTCCCCCAGGTACTGTATACCCCCCTCAGAGCTGTATGTCCCCCCACCCCAGTGCTGTATACCCCCAGAGCTGCATGTCACCCCCACCTCAGAGATATTTGTCCCCCCACCTCAGAGTCACTGCCCTCCTCTAGAGCTGTATGCCCCCCATTGCTGTATACCCCTTTCCTCAGTAATATGTATTTCCCCCAGTAATTTGTATGTCCCCAGCCTCTCTTGTGATGTATATACAGTACAGATCAAAAGTTTGGACACACCTTCACATTCAAAGAGTTTTCTTTATTTTCAGGACTCTGAAAATTGTAGATTCACATTGAAGGCATCAAAACTATGAATTAAAACATGTGGAATGAAATACTTAGAAAAGTGTGAAACAACTGAAAATATGTCTTATATTCTAGGTTCTTCAAAGTAGCCACCTTTTGCTTTTATTACTACTTTGCACACTCTTGGCATTCTCTTGATGAGCTTCAAGAGGTAGTCACCGGAAATGGTTTTCCAACAGTTTTGAAGGAGTTCCCAGAGATGCTTAGCACTTGTTGGCACTTTTGCCTTCACTATGCGGTCCAGCTCACCCCAAACCATCTCAATTGGGTTCAGGTCTTGTGACTGTGGAGGCCACGTCATCTGGCGTAGCACCCCATTACTCTCCTTCTTAGTCAAATAGCCCTTACACAGCCTGGAGGTGTGTTTGGGGTCATTGTCCTGTTGAAAAATAAATGATGGTCCAACTACACGCAAACCGGATGTAATAGCATGCCGCTGCAAGATGCTGTGGTAGGCATGCTGGTTCAGTATGCCTTCAATTTTGAATAAATCCCCAACAGTGTCACCAGCAAAGCACCCCCATACTGTCACACCTCCTCCTCCATGCTTCACGGTGGGAACCAGGCATGTAGAGTTCATCCGTTCACCTTTTCTACAAAGACATGGTGGTTGGATCCAAAGATCTCAAATTTGGACTCATCAAACCAAAGCACAGATTTCCACTGGTCTAATGTCCATTCCTTGTGTTCTTTAGCTCAAACAAGTCTCTTCTGCTTGTTGCCTGTCCTTAGCAGTGGTTTCCTAGCAGCTATTTTACCATTAAGGCCTGCTGCACAAAGTCTCCTCTTAACAGTTGTTCTAGAAATGAGAAGGTGTGTCCAAACTTTTGGTCTGTACTGTACATCACTGTTAGTGTGCTCTATGTGTGGCCATGTTTGTTAGACAAGCGGGGAGGTGAATGAGGCTGTTGCCGGCTTCCCAATATTAGAAATATATATACAGTATAAATATATAAAAATAATGTGTGTGTGCATGTATGATGTGTATCTATGTATGTCAGTGTATATGACTGTGTCTAGATTTATGTTTATGTGTTTTTGTGAATTTCTCTTTAAATAAGTATGTGTACGTATGCCTGTATGTGTATGTATCTGTGCATGTGTATGTGTGGATGGGGCCCACTGAGACTCTTTCGCCCAGGGCCCACAAAAACTTGGAGCCGGCCCTGGACGTGGATATGGATATCACAAGACTTTCCCCTGGCCATGGTGACAGGGCCCTTCTCCTCTACGAGGAGACTAGACGTGGAGCTGCTGGAAGGGAAAGTGACTGTCACGAGTTAAGGGCCATTTACATGCTGCATCATCGCTAACGATTTATCGTCGGGGTCACGGAGTATGTCACGCACATCCGGCGTCGTTAGCGACATCGCAGCATGGAAAACCTATGAGCGACCTTAAACAATCGCAAAAGAGGCAAAAATCGTTGGTCTGTGATACGTCGTTCATTTACCGAATATCGTTGTCTGGTCAGTAGCAAGATTGTTTGTTGTTCCTGCGGCAGCACAAATCGCTATATGTGACACCGCAGGAACGAGGAACAACCTAGTACCTGTAGCCGCCCGCAATGAGGAAGGAAGTAGGTGGGCGGGATGTTTGTTTCTCTCATCTCCGCCCCTCCGCTTCTATTGGACGGCTGCCATGTGAAGTCGCTGTGACGTCGCACGAATTTCCCCCTTAGAAAGGAGGCGGTTCGCCGGCCACAGCGACGTCGCAGGGAAGGTAAGACCATGTGACGGGTATAAGCGATGTTGTGCACCAAGGGCAGCGATTTGCCCATGACATACAACAGACGGGAGCGGGTACACTCGCTAGCGATCTTGCTAGCGAGATCGCAGCGTGTAAAGCACCCTGTAAAGCAAGGCTGTAGCTTTACGCTGGATTGTTCTAGGATTACAGGACCAGTAAGATCGGAAACAACCCAGTGTGAACTAAGAATGTGTCTTGATTGTCTTGTACAATTGAAACATGTTGGTAGATATATGCCCACTATCTGGTGTATGAAGTTGTTGGTCAAAACAAGCTGTTGTGTAAAATACCTCTGTTTGAAACAGAGTTTTGATTTCTTTGCAGAAACAAGTCATCCGACGTCAGTGGCAATATGCGGACTGCAAGGGTTCACAGCCCACAGAACACAAGTCCACACACCCAGCCAGGACCAGTCCTTTAATGTAGCATACCGGGGCATCTGGAGTCAATCCCTTGCCCACATATACTGCCCCACACCTCTCTAGACCATTACTGAACATCTTTGGCTGCAAGCATGCAATGCGCACATCTAAATTTCACTGTTTAACAAAGAAGCACAAGTGGCATGAAGAGTCCTAAGTCCTTGTTGGAAAAGGTTCCTTTTTGTTCCTTTAAAGGCATGCTTAATATTACCTTCAATACCAATTTTTGATGATTTATGCAAACAATTGAGTATACACTTCTTGCAAAAGGGGAAAAATAACTAACTTGGCCAGTACGGCTGCTCCGTAGTTAGCTTTATTGATTTGCAGTGTCGGAGAGATTGTATGTTCTCCTCATGTATGTGTGAGCTTTGAGCTTTCTCCAACACTCCCAAGACACACTGATAGAGAAGATAGATTGTTAGCTCCAATGAGGACAGTAGTAACGATGTCTGTAGAGCGTTGTTGAAAGTAATCGTGCTATGTGAGTAAAATAAGTATATAAAGTAAGCTTATATTTAAACTTCTTTTCTAAAAACTCTTGGCTGGATACTGTGCTTATTTGTCTTACAAGTCCTTTCATACTATTAGATTATTCATTACAAGTGGCTGCTGATCAGCCTGTTCTTACTGCTTAGTCCTCTCCGTAAAGCTTCCTCATGAGTTTCTCACTATATCACAATTCCACATTCCAACACTGCCCCATCACATTGCCTCACCAAATGTCATACTCAAGCCCTATGTGAGCCTGATCTGATGCATCTTCTGCAAGTTTGCCACAAATTGAGCAACATCTCTCAACACAGTTCCAGGTGAGTGGCAGGTCTGTGCCATACCAGGAAAAGCCAGCCAGTGGTGGAGCTGGACCAGTCATGTTTCTGCAATCCTGCAGCCAAGCTCTGAATCAAGTTGACCCTAGGAACAGCAATAGGCGCAACCATGAATAACTGAGGTCACCCCTCTCCCCTCATCTGGGAAATGGAAAGCTTACTGCTCAAAGAGCAATGATCCTTTTGAGGTCCAAGCAGTGCTGCCTGATGTTTAATGAGTCATGTAACTAGCATGTCAACGACATATTAAAAGTGGCACAGAGAGAGGAAAAGAGCTTACCAGCATTTTTGGTGAATAGTGACGTGGACAGCATGGTCAGTGTTACCCCCTCAGTCCTCCATGAGGGTTGAGCCCTAGCAATGGCCCGCTGTAGTGAAAAGCAAGAAGAATGATAGCCTGTCTGCTCCAGTCATTAAGGAGTAGCTGAGTTGGAGCTGGTTGTAGTGGTGCAATAGCTCTGAGTGTGGCGTGACTACCCATGAGATGTTGACCTCAGGTCTAGGCATACCCAGCTATTAAGTAGAGATGATGATAAGGGGGAAGCTAAATACGTACTGTAGATTCATTTCCAACACAAAGCTCTGTAGTCACTGAAGAGCACAAACACTTAGATAACATTTATGCTTTAATAAACTAAAATAATCTTACAATGAACGAACTCGATAGAGGAAACCACATAGCGGAACAATACAATGCAGTTAATAAAAGCACTAATGAAAATACTGGTTCATTATTTGTAAGATGACAAAATAAGATCAAAAGATACATATTTCTCTGCCGCAATAATAATGGGAATACAATTTTACTTGGCGAAGGTCGTGTAACTTTAGCATTGAAAACAGCCTAAAGGACGATCATTAATTATTGCAATCATTACTTATTGGTGTTATTTTTTTTCTTTATAAAAGAATTAACTCATTGATCAAACTGTTGCATCTTTACAATATGTAGTTGAATTATGCCTGGTTATGTCACACAACGCAATAACCTAGGGGCAGTATTGACTTTCCTTAAAGAGATCAGATGCATATGGAGTCTTACAGAGAATGGTCAAAGAGGAAAAAGGAAGCAGAACAATTGAAACTACCATATCTTGATAATACCATCTCAGAGAGGTATCTACCTTATAAGTTCGACCTTTTAATAAGCCTTTCAACATGACCAAGAATAATTGGATATTTACCAAGTCAGGAAGTCATCTCCAGACAACCTGAAGTTTAATTCTTTCCTACCTGAAAGGTAGAGTACAAGTTACCTATGGAAAAGATATCCTGAGCCTAGGTTTGAAGGGCTTCATATTTTGGAGCTATGTTGCATGCATTGGTAAAAATGTGCCACCTATAACTTGTTATAGGAACATGACTGCACCATTGTGAGCCCTTGATTTTGATATAGACACACAGAGATGTTTCTCATGAATCTCAATCTATGCCATTTTAAAAAGGTAGGCTCTCTTGAAAGCAAAACTCCTTGGGAAGAGTATAGTACCATACGGGTCTGCATAGACCCCTATACTTATTTATATTCATACAGAGATAAATCTGCATTTATCTCGTCTTCTATCCTTTAATACATATCAGTTTAAAATGTATCATCCGTATCCACGAAGAAGAAAGAAAACAGGTGTCACTTATGTGTCGCCCACCTGCAGCGGTCGCCCCAGGGACACCACACCACCTTCGGGGACACCACAGGGTCTTCACTTTGGGTACATCTGGCTACAGGTATGTCAGGTTTATTTATATAGGAGTCGTGACACCAATCACGGTTTGCGGTCAGGGATATGGGTGACCGCCACTGCAGTTTTAACAAGCGTCTGGGGCTGATGGAGTCTGCAGTCGGATGGTGTGGCCTCCCGTGAGTGAGGCTGGCCCCAGGGGCTCGGGTGTGTAGAACAATAGGTTCCAGAATAACTCAGTCTCAGTCCGGAAAGTCTTTCAACTTGTTTTTACTCACTTTTAGATGTTTTGTGAGGTACCCGGGCGATGCTGAGATTGAACCAGGAGAAACCAGGTATCCTTTAGGCCGGTCTAAGGGTAACCGTTAACTCGCCTTCCTAGCACTTCTTGTTTCGGATAACCCCTGACTTGAAGTATAGTGGGATTCATCCATTGAAGTCGCTACTGCCTTTTCTCCCCTTTTTGGCTCGTTTGCTGGCTGCGTGGACCAAGGAAGATGGCTCTAGGCTCGATCCTCCTTATGGGCCCCCTTATTGCTGCTGAGGCTTGGACTCTAGTTAGTTGGTGAGGGACTTGTAGTTCCCCTCACCGGCAGGTTTAGCAGATCAATAAATGAACGTCTACTATAGGGATCTGTTCCCCGTTCGTGCCTAGTCACCAGGAGTCCCCGTACTCGACCGACTGACTCCCTCAGCATCTTTCTGACTGACTTGCTGGTGACCGTTCTCTCCCGATAACGGCTACTTCACGTGCAAGGTCTGACTAGCGTGTTCCGCGCTTGAGTCTCTTGGCAACCACCCCTTATCGCTACCAGACTGGCTCTCCTCCTACTTTCCTGACCTGCAACCTTAGCTTCCAACCTCTCCGCTCCACCCCTTGATGAGATGTGCAGGCAAGCCCCCTCTTGGGTCTGCCCAAGGGTCCCCTCTAAAGGTGTGGGAGACGTGGTTGGTATATGTCTGTGCGTACACACCCTATTCCAGCCTTCAGGATTACCTGGAAGTACTGTCGCAGCATGGGTGCAGTACTCAGTGGTGCCTGACCAGGTCAGGGGGCGCCACATTTACCCTGATAAAATTATTATTTTCTTTCATCCAAAAGTGAAAAAAAAATTGAAGGAGGGGGATGGGGGGACAAGCGTAAAGCCATCCCACCACGACAAGGTGTAACCAATCGGGATGGTACCTACACTCTTATATTAAAACCTCACCATGTGTCAACAGACATCAATCTGAATAAGGGCAGAGAGTGTCGGGGTCCCAACTATAGGCACACAGCCATGGGAATTACTAGATGAAATGCCCGGCTCACTAAGAAAGGGCCACTCCCTATTTGTACTACGTACAAGAGTCTACAAAAAAAACAAAAAAGTGAGCCGGAGTATGAGTTGGTGTACATACAGCTTGTAAGCTCATGACCACAAGATATAAAAAAAAAGATGAAAATGATATGAATATATACCCTATTGTAAGTAAAATAAAAGCATAATGCATATAAATAAACATAGGGTACTTAGTAAACACAGTTTGTGATAAAAAAAAAAAGCGGGAAGTCATCCCACCGCAACAAGGTGTACCCAATCGGAACAGTACCTACACTCTCCTAATATTAAACCTCACCTCAACCTCACCTCAACAGACATCAATTTGAATAAGGGCAGAGAATGGCTGGGTCCCAACTAGACTCACAGCCATGGGAATTCCAGTTCCATTTATTTCCATGCAGCTGAGGCGCATCTGTCCAGAGAGTGTCAGGCCGTGCTGGGAGATACTGATGTGAGACTTGCACGAGTCATACGCAAGTGGAACTCCGGTCTAGTACTAAATACTATATGAGGTGGAGCTAGGTGTATTGAGTCATTGGTGGCAGACTTTCTTTTTCTTCTGGGTTTTTGTTGTTTTTTTTTTTTATTTATCATGGACAAGCATGAGGATACTGTCACGCTTCCCGGTTCCCGTGCCCCGCTCTCCGGTTCCCGACGGCGTCCCCGGCTCACCACTCCGGTCCCGGTTTCCTCGCCCTCACCTGCACCCCCCATGTGTCCTGCTCCCCGCTCCCGGCGCTCCTCTGCGACGCAGGACACTCAGCCGGGCACACCTGCTTCTTCCTCACCGCTTCCTGTACTGGCTTCTGGCACATGGGCCTTGCACATGCGCATTAGGGCGCGCGCGCGGTCATTGACCCTTTCTTAAAGGGCCAGCACCTAGAAACAGGATATTGCATAGACAGGTACAGGGTATATTAGGATTCTCTTTCCTGGTGGGCGGGGCCTGTTCTACGTGTTTAGTAAGCTAGGAGTTCAGGTCCCCGTATTGCTTTGTCCTGTATTAACCCATGTCTGTCTCGCAGAGCCTGTCCTGCCACGCCAGCCGGTCCTTACCACGTCCGTTCCAGTCCTCCTGACGGTGACTTTGGCTGATGTTCCACCACCTCTTCAGCTCCGCCAGTCTCCGGTCCCTGGCTCCGTTTGGTGACCTGTCCTCTCGCTCAGCTGGTTCCGGATTCCGCCTGACCCTACAACCCGGCCTCGGACCCTGAGCCTCGTCACCTGGACTACCATCTAGGACTCCGTGTTCCCAGGGACATCTACTTTCCAGCTGTCATACGGACTGTCCTGCTACCAGTAGTGCTTCGGCTGCCGTGCATCAAGGCCCTCTGGTGGGGTGACCGGCCTGGGTGCCTCACCAGGGGAATCCGGTGTACGGTCCAGTGTTTCCACCACCCGGACGTAACAGATACTGCTGATAATTTCATGTGTATGTTTCTCATTAGAACACCCTAATTCTCAGAAACAGGAAAATGTCATTTTGGATCTGAACCCACATTCTTTTCCAGAAGTTAAGTAAACTGAAACCAGTATTCCCATATCAGTCATTCATGGCTGAGACAGGAACATCTGTGTCCAAGAGCCACAGGAGCTGAAGTGCAGCTGAGTAAGGCCGGTTTCACATCTGCGTTGTTTCGACGCAATTGGACTCCGTCACTAATGTAGTACAGTTCCTTTATTTACAGTGTAAGCACGATACCATGTGGACACATGCGGGTAGTGCATGAGTCATGCTGTCGCTCTTCCACTGTAAATAAATGAACTGTTCTACATTAGTCACGGAGTCCGTTTGCGTTGAAACAACGCAGATGTGAAACTGACCTTACACGGTTTCCAATACTCCCATAGAAATGAATGTATTTCTCTAATGTGTACAGGGTTGTGCAGACTCTCCATGAGGACAAAAATGAAAATGATTGTGCTTGTTCAATTTAAATATGTTCAACTCTTATTTCTGAGAGGAGATAAGCCAGAAGTATCTGTAGTAGGGCTCATGTCCACTTGCGATTTTCATGTGCGAGTGCGATAAAAAATCGGGATTGCACTCGCACCAGTGTAAAGGGTAGTTTACACGCTGCGATATCGCTAACGATTTATCGTCGGGGGTCACGGTGTTTGTGACACACATCCGGAGTCGTTAGCGACATCACAGCATGTAACACGTACGAGCGACCTTAAACGATTGCAAAAGAGACAAAAATTGTTGATTTTGGAGAGGCCATACAAACACCAAAAATCGTTGTCTCGTACGTAGCGATGTTGTTCGTCGGTCCTGCGGCATCACACATCGCTATGTGTGACACCGCAGGAGCGAAGCTTACCTGCCTCCACCGGCAATGCGGAAGGAAGGAGGTGGGTGGGATGTTACATCCCGCTCATCTCCGCCCCTCCGCTTCTGTTGGCCGGCCACTTAGTGACGCCGCAGTGACGTCGCTATGACGCTGAACGCACCTCCCCCTTGAGACAGGGATTGTTCGATGGTCACAGCGACGTCACTGACAAGGTATGTGCATGTGACGCTGCCGTAGCCATAATGTTCACTACGGCAGCGATCACCACATATCGCTGGAACGACAGGGGCGGGTGATATCTCGCTCGACATCGCTAGCAATCGCTAGCAATGTTGCAGCGTGTAAAGTACCCTTTAATCTATAAGACAGCGTCCTCTTGCTTAATTTTCTATGGCACGAATCGTGCTCTCGGTGCAATCACAGCATGCTGCATTTTGCACCAAGTCTCGGCTCACACATGTGTAAAATCGCACTGCAGTCGCATATTATGCGGTGCACGCAGAGACAAACAGCGGAGGAGATGGGGAGAAAGTGCTCCCTCCATCTTCTCTGCTCCTGTGATCCCATCACAAGATCACATCACAGTCGCATGACCCTCGCCTGACAGAGGGTTATTAGCATATCGCTTCCGATGCTCTCGCATCAGAAGCTATGCACAAGTGGACAAGAGCCCTTTCTCACATGTCCAGGCACCAGCACCGGAGCCTGCACCCTTCTCCTATGGCCACCACCCTATGCAGCAGGCCAACCCAGGATTTTAAGTAACTCACTTTTCTTTACCACCCAAAGTCTTTTAATGCTGACTTAGACATTAATGTGCTGTCTGAGAAATCAGTAAGCATTTGCATTGTTACCACACCTATCCGTTCATTTCTCTTGGCTTGTTTAATAAACCACCACTCTGGCATTTTAGTTTTAATTTAACTACTGGAGTAGTACCTTAAATCTAAGTTCTCAGACCCTACTCTAATACTCACCCTCTGGCATCATCATCTTCTATCACTGCCGCTCCTGCCGGTCTCGACAGTTTGTGAACTTCCAGATGATTCAGTGTTTCATGGAGCGAGCCAGAGTTCATTCTTTAATGCAAGTCTATAAGAGCCTCATTTTTGATCTCATAGACTTGCATTGAGAGCTCATGACGTAACATCTGACTTCCGGACAGTCAGAAGCTGTGGTCATAAGATAGCGCTACTGGACTAGTGAGGCATCAGTAAAACATGAAGACACCGGAGGATGAGTACATTATTAGGAGCATGAATCTTAGATTAAGACATAAGCCACACAGTGAGAAAAACGGTGTGAGTGGAGTGCGATAAAACATCGCATTCCACTCGGACCAATTTTAGCCTATGTGTCAGTACACATGAGCGATTATTTTCTCAGTTCTAATCGGACCGAGAAAACAATCGCAGAATGCTGCGATTGTAATGCGAGACTCTTTGTCTTGCACCCATTCAAGTGTATGGGGAGAGAGAAAAATTGCACTGCATTCGCGGTACACCGGTGTAACCCGAGTGCAGGGCGAGAATCGCAATAGCCGGCTACGGAGGAGAGAGGGAGATAAATCCCTCCCTCCCCTCCTCAGTGCCGGCCTGCCCCCGCAGCTGAGGGCCGCTCGCACGGTTTCAGGGATACTTGCATGACACTCGGCTCCTGCTGTGCTGCCAGCGTGAGCCGAGTGTCATGCGAGGATCGCACTAGTGCCCTGTGTGGCCCCAGCCTAAAAGTACCAGTCCAGCACTGGAAAAAAATGCTGGATGGAGTAGTGCTCTAATTTTATCTCCATTTACTTCCTGGCTCAGTCCTGCAGATTATCATTTGTACAACACAGCTGCAATAGTATACAATATTTTCTTCAAGGCAGTATTCAGTTTTTCTGCTCATAACCTCTGTCCTCGGATAACTACTTGTTTGCTAATTGCCTATGTCTCTATTTTTGGCTTATGTCTCTTGATAGTATGCAACTGCCATTTGCTTGCTGCAAGTCTTGGACTAACTACACTTCTTCAGTTGTTTTGTACATCTACACTCCTGGCTCTAAAGGGGGCTTTACACGCTATGATATCGTTAATGTTTTATCGTCGGGGTCACGTCGTTAGTGACGCATATCCGGCGTCATTAACGGTATCGCAGCGTGTAACACTAACCAGCGACCTTAAACGTCCTCCAAAGTGGTGAAAATTGTTCACCATGGAGAGGTCGTCCTAAAACCAAAAATTGTTAATGGTTGTTCATAGATGTTGTTCCTCGTTCCTGCGGCAGCACACATCGCTGTGTGTGACACCACAGGAGCGAAGAACCTCACCTTACCTGCGTCCCGCCCGCAATGAGGAAGGAGGAGGTGGGCGGGAAGTTCTTCACGCTCATCTCTGCCCCTTCGCTTCTATTGGGCGGCCGCTTAGTGACATCGCGGTGACGTAGCCGTGATGCCAAACGCACCCCCCCCTTGAGGGAGGCATTGTTTGGCAGTCACAGCGCCGACGCCGACCAGGTAAGTGTGTGTGACACTGCCGTAGCGATAATGTTCGCTGCGGCAGTGATCACACGATATCGCATGAACGACGGGGGTGGGTGCTTTTGCGTACGATATTGCTAGCAATTGCTAGAAATATTGTAGCGTGTAAAGCCCGCTTTAGTCCTCTGGAGTTTCCAACTCCACTTGTCTACCATCCTGCATTCACTGCTGTTCTGGGCCCCGCTGAGCCAATTGCCATATGACAAGTCCTGCCTGCTTTACCAATGCACTTACTCCATGTAGCTAAACTTGACTTACAGAGTCTAGAACCTTACTCACAAGCGGAGTCCAAAAGAGGCCATAACAATCTGTCAGTTGTGTATTGCTCTTATCCCACTGTTATCTCATGTTTGTTCGGCCAAGTTGAGCATGCATGTAGAAAGGGGAGTTAAGAAAAATGGCTGTTGGCTGAAAGCTACTGATAATATACACTGGAGATCAAAATTAGAGAATGACACACAATTTCCTAAATGTTAAGGTCACTGTGTAGTCCTACGTGATTATATCCTAACATAAGTAAATTAGCAGTATTTTAAGCTTATTTCATAAACTGAATTTTTTCTCTTTTTTTTTTAAACTGAATTTTTTCAAAACACATAATAAAAATGTAAATGATATAACTGTAAAAGCACACTAAGCAAACTTAGAGAACACTTTCAGATATCTGTAAGTTATTGGTGTTAATCTGGAACCTGGTGCTAATTTCTTTAATTATCTAACAAACCCTATTTAATTGGCAGTCCAACTTTCCAGTTTGCACTGACTTTGCAAAAATGGTGTGCTGTTCCAAACCGACTGAAACCCTCCTGAAGCAGGTTGTTCAGATGAAGGCCAAAACATTATGTTCATTGAAAAACTGGGGAATGATTGAACCCAGAGTGTTAAGAAGTCAGTGAAAGGAGGTGGTGGAAGTGTCATGGTTTTGGGGAATGTTTTCTGCAGCAGGAATTTAATCTCTCATACAGCTACATGGCAGAGTGAATGCAAATGTGTATCAGAACCTTCTTGAACAACACGTGGTTCCTTACTTGTGTTCATCACTCAATCTGCCAGCAATTTGATGCAGGACAATGCCCCCTGTCACAAAGCAAAAAGGGTAAAGCAATTCATTGAAACAGAAAATGTTTAAACAATGAAATGCCCAGAGTCCTGATCTTAACCCAATAGAAAACCTCCAGAAATCCTTGGTGACAAAGTTATGGTCAAGAAACCCACAACAGTCAAAGAACTGTGGAAGAGTCTAGAAGAAGAGTGGACCATAATCACACCAGAACATTATGAGAGACTAGTGTGGCCGCAGATGTGCTTACGTCATTTAATGCAAAGGCCTGTACACTTCCTACTGATTGGTGACTGTAGTTACCTTCAGAAAATGTAGGTATAATCCTTCTCTGGGCTACAGTCATTGCTGTTCTCTAATTAGTAAGTAGTGCTTTAAATTTAAGTCCTCTGACTCCAGTCTTATACTCACCTGCCGCTGTCTTCATCTTTTTCTGGGTTGATCTCCTGTGATTTGTTAACTGTTGGCAGCTTCAGTTTTTCATAGTGCATGCCGAAGATCACAAATCAATGTAACTCTATGAGAGCCTTGTTTTGGCTTTCATAGAGTTGTTTTTAGACCTTGTGACATAAATTCTGACTTCCGGCCAGTCAGAAATTACAGTCACAAGATGGTGCCATAGACCTGAAACACAATGAAGCTGCTGGAAAGTGTGTATAGGAAAGGGGGAAGGAGGCTTACATTTAAAGCACCTCCCCAGCACTGAAAAATACCCAACAATATTATATTATATAAAAATATAATATGTAAAAACAAGCAACTTTGTAATTTCCCTCTTATTAAAAATAATTTATGCTCTCAAGAATGGAAAAATATGTAATTCTATAGTTTACTGCTCATTGCTAAGATTACCGTCTTTAGCCTAACAGAGCGGCAAGTTTGCCAGGCAAGCAATTCGAGCGTCCAAGTTTTTTTCTTATACAGCATGAAATAACTGCTCTATAGTTGAATCCTACCAGTTTAGGTGACCCCCAAGCTCTTCCAATGCTACATCTGTGAGAGCAGAGATAATGCTACTCGCACATCCATACCACTGATCTGAACTGTCAGTCTTCAGGAGCACACACTCTCCTGGAAAGCAGGAAGCAGGAGGCAGGGGTGTGACTTGCTCCTGGAGAAAGACAACCTGTGGCTTAACCTTAGGGTTTGAGTATGCTGATGAAGTCATAGGTCACTTAGGAGTAATATTATTTGAATAGCTTCCCTCTAACAGAAGTGTAGGGTTCTCATTGACTAAGGAAAATATTATTAACCAGGATTGTGACTTTGTGGAACCTCTACATTCGTAATCTTACTGTCCCTCAGTGAGTAAAATGTTCACTGAGTTATTGTTAGCAGAAAGAGCACAGGACACAGACAATAAGCCATAATGAATAGTAAAATGACCCTTGTTAATGAATATTGGTTTGCACAATGGATAAACACTGGGATTGCTTCTGACCGTATGTGAATGAATCAGCCTTTTTGTTGGGACACCAGAACATCAATCTTCATAAATGCCTGTTACCATATGCTCTCAGCACTAACATTACAGACCGTCACAATGAATTATAGAGGAGGAGACATGTGTAACCACGAGCAGGTCATCCCCCACACTGTTTTACACACCACTTCAGCATAATATTTATAGCCCAGGTTATGTACAATGTCAACACTGCATCTGCCAATAAGCCGAATGATTTTAATTTAATTCTTACAATGCTAGGCTACCAATCTTAATTACATGAGACATCAAGGGCAAACTCAAGGATTCATCATAAGTAGTGCTATATTTATTAGATCACATAAAACATGCGATCATGTGATGACTTTGAAGATTTGCCGGATTTACCGTATCCAGGATGAGCTATTTGCTCAAATATTCATTCTTCGTATACTTTTACACCGTGAAGGAGGTAACTGTTGAGATTGTGTGAAGTGTATTAAAGTACAAAGTTCAGTAGTGTGCACTGTCCTGGATCGATATGTGCTGCCATATGTGCAGCTGAGCAACATAATGGCGATTCCTGATGAACCCCAATATACAAGTGGGGAGAAACACTTTGAATCTTGGATTGTTTCCAATATTTTGATAAAGACTGTGGAAAGCCTGGTATTATTATATACCAATGATAAAAGTCATGAGGGTGCTGTCCTGAATACGTCTATGAGACAAGTGACTTTTGCTCTGAATTTTTCTTCTGTGCAATATATCTAATAGTGTAGTCTACCCTGTTAAACCAGGAAGGGAGATTAGGGGCAGTCTCTAAGGGATAGCCGTCGTGGAATGGGGGCACCAATTTAACCTTAGGGTGCGTATAACACAAGTTATATCTCCATTGACAGGTAGTGGACAGAAATGTTCAAGGGTTGTTTTAGAATTGTTGCCCTGTTCATGCTATTACTAAGATATCATTGGATATTAAGCTCCCTATTCAAAAATCTTGAGTGAGGAGCTCATTAAGGCTGCTTTCACTTAGCAGTTTTTTGCCATTAGGCGCAATCCGGCAGAAACATGAAAAAGCGCAACGGTTGACGCCGGATGCATTTTTTCCATAATAGACTTCTATTAGCGCCGGATTGCGCCGGATGGTCTTGCGGATCCGGCAAAATTTGCTTGTCTGGCAGCCGTACGGAACGTTGAGGTGAACGTCTTTTGTCTTCGGTGAAAACCGTATCGCGCCTGATCCGGCGCCGTACGGTGTGTTTTATAATGGAAGCCTATGGACGCCGAATCCGGCGCAATACAGCAAAAAACAGATTACAGTCGCCGGATCGTTTTTTTTTTTAACTGAGCATGCTCAGTATCAAAAAGGATCTGTCAAAAAACGGGAGAAACGGATGTAAAAAACTGATGCGACTGATCTGTTTTTTCGCCGGATCATGCCTGATGGCGAAAACCTCATGTGTGAAAGCAGCCTAAGGCCCGTTTCACACGTCAGTGAAAAACACAGACGTTTTTCACTGGCGTGTAAAACACGCACATGTCCCTGCGTGTGCCGTGAATCACGGCACACGTGGGTTGTCTAAGTGCAATCCGGGCTCCGTTCTCCATGGCCCGTGATTGCACTTAGAGATTCACTCACCTGCGCCCGCTCCCGCTGTCCATGGTGCTGATCGCTCCCGCGACGCAGCATCCGGCCGGCGGTGACCCCCGCAGCAGCTGCTTCCGGGTCGGCTGTGTCGCGCATAATGAATATGCGCGACAGTAATCAGCCGGCTTAGAAGCAGCAGGGGGAACGGGCTGCAGAGGACATCGCTGGACGCCGGGTGAGTTAAAATGTTTTTTATTTTAAAAGCACGTTTTTTTCTGGCACGTGTTTCACGGACCACACCACTGCGTGGTCCGTGGAACATCAGTGATGCCAGAAAAAAATGGACATGTCTCCGAGCGGCAATCACGCACACGTGGGTACGCTGCATGGAGACACGTGCAGTGACAAATCACTGACGTGTGAGCAGACCCATTCATTATAATGGGTCTGCGTATGTCAGTGATTCTGGTACGTTTAAAAAAAAGCACAAACGTACCAGAATCACTGACGTGTGAAAGGGGCCTAACCAAGACTTTCTTATGTCTATAATGGTCTATACTACTGCATATGTTCACGATGTGGGATAGTATTTGATACTTTTTAAAGAAGTTTATTAATAAAGGTTTTTTAGGTATATTGAGGTAGCTTCTATGTGAAAATTTGAATTAACTGCCTTATAAGTGATCTATTTAAGTTTTATGTAAAGTTCAGGATTAACTCATTATATTGTTAAATGGACAACAGCAGTCTCAACCCAGAGGGAACTTAAAAAGAACCTGTTACCTGTAAAAATGCTATTAACCTGCAGATATGGGGTTAATCTGCAGGTTAATAAAGTTTGAAACCTGCCTAGCCCCTGCAGACTGAACCCTGTTGCTAGATGGAAATTAACTTTATTTCTCCCGGCAGCTTTACGGTTTCAGTCACGGGGGCGGTGCTGCAGCGGGTTCAGTCACTGTTCTGTGTATGGAGAGTGGTAGCTGTAACCACACCCCCACGCACTGACTGATAGTAGGTCCTAATGCTGACCGGCTTTCAGTCAGTGCAGGCGGTGCAGTTACAGCCGCCACTCTCCATACATGCAACAGTGGCTGAACCCGCACCGGCGCTGTACTCGTGACTAAATTCCTAACTCTGCCAGCAAAAGTTAATTTTCTCCCACCAGCGGGGTTCAATCTGCAGGCGCCAAGCAAATTTCAAATGCTATTAACCTACACAGTAACCCCATATTTCCAAGTTAATAGCCTTTTTACAGGTGACAGGTTCCCTTTAAAGTCTAGTTATCTTAGGCCAAGTACTATGTATATAGTATGTAGAGATATCTAAATAATGTTCCTTTAACCCCTTCACCCCAAGCTTCTTTTCACCTCCATGACCAGGCCCATGTTTTCAGTTCTGACCATTGTCAATTTATGATGAAATAACTCTGGAATGCTCCAACGTATATCAGTGATTCTGAGAGTGTTTGTTTTTTCGGGACATATTGTACTTCAAGATAGCTGTAATTTTAGGACAATATTTTTTGCATTTATTTGTGAAAATATTGGAAATTTGGTGAAAATGTAGAAAATGTCACTTATTTCAAATAATTTGAATTTGTATGCCCTTAAACCAGAGTTATGTGACACAGAATAGATAATAAATGATGTGTTCCACTTTACATTAGCAACATTTTTGAAACATAATTTTTTTGATGATTAGGAAGTTAAAGGGTTAAATGTTTATCAGCAATTTAACATTTTTCCAACAAAATTTGTAAAACTAATTTTTTTATGCACCACATCACATTTGAAGTGACTTTGAGAGGGCTTTGTGACAGAAAATACCCCAAAGTGACACCAGTTTAAAAACTGTACCCCTCACACAGCTCAAAACCACATCCAAGATTAACCACTTAGAAGATTCACAGGAATTAAAGCAAAGTGGAAGAAAAGAATTAAAATTTAACTTTTTCCCTCAAAAATGTTACTTTAGCCCACTTGTTTGCATTTCACAAGGGTATCAAGAGAATATGCATCATACAATTTCTTATGCAATTTCTCCTGAGTGCACATGTACCCCATAAGTGGAGGAAATCTACTGTTTGGGGGCACGTCAGGGCTCAGAAGGGAAGCGCCATTTCACTTTTAGAATGCAAAAACATCTGGAATAGATACTGGATGCCATGACGCATTTGGAGAGCCTTTGATGTGCCAAAACAATGGAAACCCCCCATATTTTACTCTGTTTTGGAAACTAAACCACTCAAGGTATATAACTAGATGTTTGGTGAACACCTTGAACCCCCAGGTGCTTTGCAGAATTTTTATAACATTGAGCCATGAAAATATACATTTTTACCACCAAAATGTTGCTTTTACCCCAAATCTTTCATTTTACAAGGGTAACAATAGAAAATGCACTGCACAATTTGTGGTGCAATTTCTCCTGAGCACGATGATCCCCCATGCATGTTGGAAAACTAGTTTTTGGACACATGGCAGAGCTCAAAAGGGAAGGAGTGCCATTTGGCTTTTGAACGCAAAATCGCAGACGCCATATTGAGTTTGTTGAGCCCCATATGTGCCTAAAACATGGTACCCTCACAAATGACCGCATTTTAGAAACTAAACCCTTCAAGGAATTTATCTAGTTGTTTGGTGAGCACCTGGGACTCTCAGATGCTTCGCAGAATTTTATAATGTTAAGCCATGAAAATGAAAAAATACATTTTTACCACAAAAATGTTGCTTTAACCCGAAATATTTTATTTTCATAAAACCATATAATTTGTTGTGCAATTTCTCCTGAGTTCGACAATATCCCATATATAGTCAAAAACTACTTTTGATGCACAGTACAAAGCTTAGAAGGGGAGAAGTGCCACATTTGTATGCAGATTTTGCTGGAATAGTATGCGGGTGCCATGTCACATTGGCAAAGCCCATAAGGTGCCAGAACAGCTAAAATTCACCCACAAGTGACCCCAGATTAAAACCTGCAATGCTAAATTAATCTATGGGTGTAGTGAGAATATTGACACCAGAGGTGTGTCACAACATTTTATACTATTGGTCAAATTATGCCTAAAGTGTCAATATTTTTTTTGGCCACTATTATTTTCAAGCACTGTCTTTACTCTCATCAGTATGGAGTTCACTAAAACTTCACAGGAGCCACTGGAATCCTCTTTCACTCCTTCATGATGATAACATGGAGCTGGTTAATGTTAGAGACTTTCCGCTTCTCCACCTTCCATTTGAGGATGCCCCACAGATGCACAATAGGATAGGCCAGTTTCTGAAGGGAGGGGATCCTGCTCTGCTTCAGTATGTCACAGTGCATGGTTGCATTCATTGTTCTTTCAATGAACTGTAGCTTCCCACAGCCAGCAGTACTCATGCAGCCCCAAACCATGATACTTGTTAGGGCCAGGTGGACGGGCAGACCCAGGAGGTGGATCCACTGGGCCGAACACCTTAATGAAGGCAAGGGGTCCGGTAGCCGGAGCACTACGGGTAGCAGGACAGTCCGTGCAAAAGAGTGGAATGGAGAAGTCCCTGGGACCACGGAGTCACTGATGGTAGTCCGGGTGACGGAGCTCAGGTTCGGAGGCCGAGATGTTGTCAGGCAGAGTCCGGAACCGATGGAGCGAGAGGACGGGTCACCACAGGGATCAGAGATGGTACGGACTGACGGGATGGCAGATAGTCAGCGTTCGGGGTTCGGGAATCGGCAGGACCGGATGGCGAGGCAGGAGCGGCTCTAGAAGAGAGATAGGTAAGTATATCACAGAGACACAAGGAGACCTGACTCCTAGCTTAGGAAACACGAAGAACAGGCCCCGCCCACTTGGACATTAAACCCCTTTATACCCTGTACCTGTGTGTTCAATTTCCTGTCAGTGGACGCTGGCCCTTTAAGAGAGGGTCAATGACCGCGCGCGCACCCTAATGCGCATGTGCGAGGCCTGGGTGCAAGAAGCCAGGGCAGGGAGCGGTGTATAGGAAGCAGGGGAGCCGGCCTGGAGCAGGGCTGCCGACGGGCGCCGGGAGCCGGGACCGGGCCGCCTGGGGACAGCAGGTGATGGAGGCTGGAGACCGTGGAGCGGGGGATGTCTGACAGAGGAGTCGGGGAGCGAAGCAGGGAAGCCGGGGAGCGTGGCAGGTGAGCCGGGGAGCGTGGCAGGTGAGCCGGGGAGCAGAGCAGGGGACCCGGAGAGCGTGACAATACTCCCACCACCTTGCTTGACTGTAGGCAAGACAAACTTGTTTTTGTACTCCTCAGCTGGTTGCTGCCACATACGCTTGACACCATCTGATCCAAAAAATGTTATCTTGGTTTCATCAGACATGTTTCCCATAATCCATGATTTAGTCTGGTAGTCTTCAGCAAACTGTTTGCAGGCTTTTTTGTGCATCATCTTTTGAAGAAGCTTCCTTCTGGGATGACAGTATAATGCTCAATGCTGAATAGGACAGCAAGCAGGAGTGGATCCACTGGACCACAGGGGGTACTCAGGCTTACCCTTTCATGAAAGGGACTTAACTTATCGCCTGCTGTGAAGCAGACACCAGGTGCCACTCCTAGGGTAGTAACCAGGACTGTGGCAGTTGAGCGGAGCTAGGTAACACCAGGACAAGTACTGGCAGGACTGGCAGGGCAGAAATAGGACAGGCACTGGCAGGATAAACAGGGGAGAGACAGAAGACACAGTCTGGACAGGAACAAGTAGGACAGGTACTGGCAGAACAGATACAAGCAGGTACAGAACTTCCGGCATGGGTCACCAGGCTCAGGTCTCCGGGCATGGGACATTAGGCACAAGACATCAGAGACAGGTGCAGCCAGGACAGGACATTTGGAGGAACTCCTGTCATCAGGATACAGATCATCAAGCACGGAACTCCGGTCATCAGGGTCCTGATCATCAGGCATGGATGACCAGGCACGGTACATCAGACATGGGACATTGGACACAGATGCAACCAGGACAGCTGAAGCAGACAAGGTGACAAGATTCAGGCTGGTATGGACACAGGTGCAGGATACAGACTGGCATCAGGAAACAGACAGGACAGGTCCAGGGAAACAGAAAGGAAAGACACAGCAAACTCAAAACTGGCAGGATGCAGGACCTGCCATCAGAAGATTGAGCCTTAAATATCTGATGCTTTCCAATGATAGGCTAGGGACACCTTTGCAAGGTGCACATGTTTCATCTTAAAATGAGATGAAGTACACCCCCCCCCCCCCTAGGGTAGAGATTAGGAAACCGCTCGCAACAAGCGCAGAGCCTTAAGCCTAGATGGGAACTGAGGACCAACACACATGTGGGTGTCCGCTGGGGGATGAGCTGGGGACCGCACCACTCGGGGGTGGCAAAGCAGGAGTGCAGAGGACCATGCGACATGTGGGTGATCATGTGGGTGAGCAGAGAACCACGTAGCATGAGGATGGCCATGCAGGAGAAATCCCTGCTGGGGACATGAGGGTGCACGGATACCAGCACTATAACACAGCGGAGCGCCGGCGTACTTAGAGATAGCCATGTAGACCAATTGAATGAAGTGTGCAGCGTAGGGTCTGACCACTGACAGGCTGATCACCCCACTCCTTTAATCCTTTAACCTCTGCAGTAATGTTTGCAGCACTCATACGACTATTTTGAAAAGACAACTTCTGGATGTACTTAACTTCTGGTCGATCATGGTGATGATTGTTCTGAAAGGAACCTGTCTAGATAAACCAATGTATAGTTGTAGCCACCGTGCTGCAGCAGCTCAGTTTCAGAATGTTGGTAACCTTCTTACAGCTTAGGCCATATTTATATAGAGCAACAATTTTTTTTTTCATATTCTCAGAGAATTCTTTGCCACGAGGTGCCATCTTGATCTTCCAGTGACCAGTAAGAGAGATTGTGTAAGCGATAACAACAAATGTAACACACCTGAGACCTTGTAACACTAATGAGTCACATGACACCAGGGAGGGAAAATATGCAATGAACCACATTTCTAGTTACTGGTACATTTTAGTGCCTTCACAATATTGCCTGCTGAGGCAGGAAATAAATAATGTATCTTTTGTGTCAGGTGTCTGACAGGTGTCGGCATAGGGATGTGAAACATCTGTTTGAAATGGGAAGATTACATCAACCATGAGTGGGAAATCATGACGAGGTTGTGGTGGAAGGGTGAATAGGTGGGGTGTTGGGGGACTATGTGTGGGAAGCTCTGTTAGGCCTCTGCCACACTCACATGGAAATCACGCACATGCCGCGAGACATGTATTTTCCCTGCGTGTTGCGTGTGGTAAGTACGTGTCTCCGGTACGTGCAGGCCACGTGTGTTCTCCGTGTGCTATCCGCGATATCACACGGAGATCCGGTAATTTACATACTCACGTGGTCATCGCTGCTGTCCAGGGTTCTGATCTTCGGCTCCAACCCCGCCTACTCCCCGCTGATGCTGCTTCCGGCCGAGCGGAGGGGCGGAGATCAGCAGCCGTGACATCACACCCACCTCCTTAACACGCTCATAACGAGCAGCGGCCGGCAGCAACTGTTTGGATCGGAAGATTCTGCTGGGCAGAAGGAGGTGAGTATGTGGTTTTTTTATTTTAAAATAATGACACGTGTTTCTCCGGCGCGTGTCACACGGGACCGCATCCACACTACATCCGTGTGGTACGGGTGCAGGCCGTGTGACACCCGTGCTGCCAGAGAACACGTGGACATTTCAGCATGCGAAACACACGGTCACACGTACAGTCATATGAAAAAGTTTGGGCACCCCTATTAATGTTAACCTTTTTTCTTTATAACAATTTTGTTTTTTGCAACAGCTATTTCAGTTTCATATATCTAATAACTGATGGACTCAGTAATATTTCTGGATTGAAATGAGGTTTATTGTACTAACAGAAAATGTGCAATCTGCATTTAAACAAACTTTGACAGGTGCAAAAGTATGGGCACCCTTATACATTTTTTGATTTGAACACTCCTAACTACTTTTTACTGACTTACTGAAGCACTAAATTAGTTTTCTAACCTCATTGAGCCTTGAACTTCACAGGCAGGTGTATCCAATCATGAGAAAAGGTATTTAAGGTGGCCACTTGCAAGTTGTTCTCCTATTTGAATCTCCTATGAAGAGTGGCATCATAGGATCCTCAAAACAACTCTCAAATGATCAGAAAACAAAGATTATTCAACATAGTTGTTCAGGGGAAGGATACAAAAAGTTGTCTCAGAGATTTAAACTGTCAGTTTCCACTGTGAGGAACATAGTAAGGAAATGGAAGAACACAGGTAGAGTTCTTGTTAAGCCCAGAAGTGGCAAAGAAAGGCAGAGAAGAAGAATGGTGAGAACAGTCAAGGACAATCCACAGACCACCTCCAAAGACCTGCAGCATCATCTTGCTGCAGATGGTGTCACTGTGCATCGGTCAACAATACAGAGCACTTTGCTCAAGGAGTAGCTGTATGGGAGAGTGATGCGAAAGAAGCCATTTCTGCAAGCACACCACAAACAGAGTCGCCTGAGGTATGCAAAAGCACATTTGGACAAGCCAGTTACAATTTGGAAGAAGGTCCTGTGGATTGATGAAACAAAGATTGAGTTGTTTGGTCATACAAAAAGGCGTTATGCATGGAGGCAAAAAAACACGGCATTCCAAGAAAAGCACTTGCTACCCACAGTAAAATTTGGTAGAGGTTTCATCATGCTTTGGGGCTGTGTGGCCAATGCCGGCACCGGGAATCTTGTTAAAGTTGAGGGTCGCATGGATTCAACTCAGTATCAGGACATTCTTGACAATAATGTGCAAGAATCATTGACGAAGTTGAAGTTACGCAGGGGATGGATATTTCGGCAAGACAATGATCCAAAACACCGCTCCAAATCTACTCAGGCATTCATGCAGAGGAACAATTACAATGTTCTGGAATAGCCATCCCAGTCCCCAGACCTGAATATCATTGAACATCTGTGGGATGATTTGAAGCGTGCTGTCCATGCTCGGCGACCATCAAATTTAACTGAACTGGAATTGTTTTGTAAACAGGAATGGTCAAATATACCTTCATCTAGGATCCAGGAACTCATTAAAAGCTACAGGAAGCGACTAGAGGCTGTTATTTTTGCAAAAGGAGGATCTACAAAATATAAATGTCACTTTTATGTTGAGGTGCTCATACTTTTGCACCTGTCAAATTTTGTTTAAATGCGGATTGCACATTTTCTGTTAGTACAATAAACCTCATTTCAATCCAGAAATATTACTGAGTCCATCAGTTATTAGATATATGAAGCTGAAATAGCTCTTGCAAAAACCAAAATTGTTATAAAGAAAAAAGATTAACATTAATAGGGGTGCCCAAACTTTTTCATATGATTGTAAGTACGGAACGGACACACGTTCCGTTCCGAAATACTTACGTGTGTCCAAACAATTATGAAATCATATGTCCACGTGTGTACGTGCCTCCAGTACGTGAAAGAACTGCCAAACACGTACCGGAGGCACGAACGTGTGACAGAGGCCTTAGTCAAAGCTCTTGTGAGGAAACACCGGATCATCCTATCACAAGAGAAATGAGAACAATTGCCATTACTGGACAGCCTACTCCACTAGTTTTCTTTAGCAGCCACACATCATTTCAACTTCAAAATAAGGCTGATATACAGCATGTGTTAGAGTGGATGGTAAACAGTGTATCAAGTAGCCTCTCCTTCTCTTCGTATACTACACACACACACACACACACACACACACACACACAGTGCATTCCTCAGAGGTAACACCTCAATTTATCTGATATGCAAAGACACTATGGAGAAATGGGGGGGAGGGGCAATTTATGCCACTACCCTGCTGTCTTACTGTCTGCCTGAAATTTTTTCAAATCTCAAGACTTCAAGATGGGTCTCCAAGTTGTGTCTTGTCTGTAGTGCCAGGGTTCTGAGTGCAAGAGGCCTAAGCCTATCACTCATGCATCTCTTGATTTTTAAAATAAAAATGCCAGGCCACATCCTGTGTGTAAGTCAACACAATCAGGCAGAGCTTAAATTCATGTGTATTGGGGAACGCAGTCACACAACTGCAGAGTTGTGGACCACTATCCAGGCCTAGTTTGATCAATGGCTGTCTCCTCTGAACCTGGAGCAAGGAAAGACCATGTTTGATAATGGTGCATACTTGGTGGTGACACTACACATGGGTTACATCACATGTACATGGCATGGTTCATGTGCTCAACCTGGTTGTACAGACATTTCTAGGGTACTAGTTTTGGCTGGATGTGCTGCTGCAGAAGGCACAGTCGTTGTGTGCTCACTTTTTAAAATGGAAATGCCAAGGCTCCCTCCTATGTGTTGCATGAACCATACCTCCCTGCTGTGCAGACACACTATGGGAAAATGATGGGGAAGGGGCAATTAATGCTACTGTCCAGCTGTCTGCCTGAAATTTTTGTTAAATTTCAAGACTCCAAGGCGGGTCTCCAAGTTGTGTTTTGTCTGTACTGGCAGGGGTATGAGCGCACCAGCCCAACATCTGTCTCTTATCCATCTCTGTATTTCTTATGGCAAAAGTCTAGGAAGCTAATGGCTATGCCAAAACAGGGGGCTGCACTGTAAAATGTATTTTTGTTGTTTTGGAAGCTTTTTGACCCCTCCCCAAAGGTGTTTTCTCTGGCTTAGGTTTGGCTTCCCATTGAATCCACTAAGGTTCGAAAGGTTTGTTGAACGGTGTGACAATCAGTTTGATGAACGTAGTGTTTGTTCGGTAAGGCTTGGAAAACCAAACTTTGAAAGGTTCATTCATTTCTAGTTATTAGCATTTGGAGACAAGACTGGCTCCTGTTAAAGGGAATCTGAGAGCAGCATAACGTAGGGTCAGAAATCCTGATTCCGGCGATGTGTCACTTACTGGGCTGCCTATTGTAGTTTTGATAGCTTCACTGTTTAGTCAGCTGTAGATTATCATTAGAGGACTACTTGGCGTGCTGTCAGATAGTCCAGCATATTCATGAGCTCTGTATAACTGCTAAATCTGCAGCAGAGAAAACATTGATTTTATCAAAATGACAGCAAACAGATGAGAAAGCCATGGACCCCATAGGGGGGAGGGGCGACATGACCAGAGGGAAGGGAGGGAGTGAGGGGTTAATAAAGTGAATTAAAGGGCATTATGGGCCCTTATAGGGGATTGGTGGAATAGGGTCACTGTAGGGTGGGGAGGGGGCTAGTATATAAACTATAGGGGAGGGGTCTTACCTTCCTTGTGACTCCGGACAGCAAAGGATTCCGACCTGACCAACGGCATGGCGGACCTCCAGGAACGGGACAGGATGATCCGATCAGCGATGGCGGGGAACGGGGCCCAGGCAGTGCAGTCCCACTTCAGGGCTGCCTGTGTTTCCCCGTCAGCACCTGCCCCTTGTCCCCCCCTCGGCCGCGGGCGGCGTTCCAGGCCCACCCCCCATCAGGTATTCCCCGGGTGCAGGGGGGGCAAGGAGGCCCAGTGAGAGCCCCCCTCGGGACCCTCCGCGGCGGGGCGGGCAGCGGCTGCTTCCAGCGTCTGCCCCGGCCGCAGGGAGGAATCTCCGGCGAGGCCGCGGCGGCCGCAAAGGGGGCGTGGCCAGCCCGGGGCCTTTTTCTGTTGTCGGGCCTCGGGCTGGAGTGAGGAGCCCAGCGTCGTCTCCCGGCCGGGAGCGAGCCCGGCGACGATCTGAGGCCAGCGGCGGCCTGGACGGAGGCGGGCCCGGCCTAGGGCCTACTTCCCGTCCCAGGCCTCGGGCTCAATTTAACAGGCCAGCGGCAGCCCGGGACCGGGGGCGTGCCCAGCGGAGATTGGAGACTTCGAGAGGGGGCGTGCCCAGCCTGGGGCCTGCTCCTGGTGATGGGCACCCTGCGGTGGGACACGGCCCTGCGGCAGCTTCCAACTGGGAGCGGGCCCAGCAGTCGAATGAGGCCAGCCGTACCCCCCGTGGGTGGCGGGAGGGCTGGGCGCAGGCAGCCAGTGGGGGGACCGGTGTGTGCAGGTGGCACCTGGATACCCGTGAGGCTGCGGGGAGCGGGGGGGGATGGCAGGAGCCCTGCGGTTCCCGCCAGGTCCCTCAGGTCATCAGTACTGCGCCCGGCAGCAGCGGTCTCCCCCTCCCGGGGAGGACCCAGCGGGAAGCCACGGTTGGGGCCCCTGGAGGGCTGGAGGCGACGGTGGGGAGCCCCCTGAGCTCAGGGAGAGGCTCCTCCAGGAAGAGGATTCGGTCTCGCGGGCTGTCGCCGCATAGGAAGAGACGGATGCCCACCGCCAGTGCCCACGCGGCGGCCCGGGAGGGCGGCCGTGGTGGAGGGGATGCATCGGCTGCGTCCTCTGGAGCTGGAACAGTGGAGGACGACTACAGCGAGGAAGAAGAGGGAGCCCTCAGGTCGGGGGACAAATCTGACAAGCAGATGGCGGAGGACGTCGCGGTACCTTTTTCCATTTCTGCGCCACGGTCGGGTGAGCTAGCTGTGGATTCGGCATTGCTTGAGGCGCGGGATGCTAGTTTTGGGGAGGTGGCTGCGGGCACGGCAGCGCCAGGGGGGGTCAGCATTGCTTAGTCAGTTGCTGGGCTTGTTGCAGGGGTTAGCGCGCGCGCCGGCGGCAGCAGCGGCCTGGACGGGTCGGCAGTGGATGGCGCAGCGTCGGTCAGCAGCGAGGCGGCGCCGGTAGGGACGGGTGCGGTTGGTGGAGTAGTGGAGCCCGCGGGTAAAACAGCGGTAGAAAAGGAGAAGGAAAAGGAGGATGAGGTGGTGCGTTTGGATGATAGGGCCAAGTTTACGTGTGTTTGAGGGACCGTTAGGGGCTCACCTCAAGAAAGAGGTGAGGGACAAGATTTGGAAGGGGGAGTATGTGGAGATATTTTCCCTGCTACCCCTGGAAAAATTTAATCTGGACAGGGTGAAGCCGAGCGACTCCAAGAAGGAAAGGGAAGAGGAACAGAAATGCCGTTATAGGCTCATTCCTCGTTCCTTTTTCCAATTGGCTGCAGACGTTCACAATTTTGGCAAGTGTAATAGGGGAAAAGGAGCCGGAGCACTGCTCGGCTCTGTTTGGTTATCTGGATGCAATTGGGGAGGCGTATCGCACGTACAGGGGCTTGTCATGGCTGCAGTATGATGAGCAGTTTAGGCAGCGGAAGGCGTTGCGGCCCGGCATGCGGTGGGACCATAAGGACATTTCCTTATGGATGCGTTTAATGGCGGCCCCGAGCCAGCCCTTTCGTGGCGGCGCCGGGGGGAACGGGAGCCGGGCCCTCGGGTACCCAGAAAAAGGGATTGTGCTGGCAAGTTAACGACGGCCAGTGCAAATTTGGTGCAGCATGCAGGTTCGAGCATGAGTGCTCCGGCTGCGGGGGGGGGGGACATACTTTTTTCCAAATGTTTTTTAAAAAAAGGGAAAGGCAAGGCTGGGGACGGGTTTGGTAAAAGGGAGGACGCCAGTGAAAATAGGGGCGATGGCGCCGTTTTTAAATAGGTATCCAGACGGGGCAGCGGCGTCAATTTTTGCGGTTTGGTTTTTATACGGTTTTCAGATTCCGTCGGCGTTTGAGGCATTGCCTCCGGTTTGTCGTACTTTACGGTCAGCGAGGGACCACCCTATGGTTGTGGGTGGGAAGTTGGGGAAAGAGGTTGAGTTGGGCAGGATGGGGGGTCCATTTGAGAGCCCGCCGTGCAGTAATCTGGTGGTGTCCCCATTGGGGGTGGTGCCA
This sequence comes from Anomaloglossus baeobatrachus, assembly GCF_048569485.1. Lineage (NCBI taxonomy): Eukaryota > Metazoa > Chordata > Amphibia > Anura > Aromobatidae > Anomaloglossus > Anomaloglossus baeobatrachus. The sequence goes on along the minus strand of NC_134353.1, from coordinate 228,418,758 downwards.
AAGAAGGAGCCGAATAAATTTCGGCTCATCCATCATCTTTCATTTCCGGAGGGGTCGTCAGTGAATGATGGCATCGCGCCAGAATTGTCGGCAGTGTACTACGTCTCGTTTGACAAAACGCTGGACTTGGTACGGGCGGCGGGACGCGGTGCATTGATGGCAAAGGTGGATGTAGAATCGGCGTTTCGTTTGCTGCCGGTGCATCTGGAGAGCCAGCACCTTCTGGGTTGCTGGTGGGGTGATAAGTTTATGTTGATCATTGTTTGCCTATGGGCTGTTCAATTTCTTGTTTGTATTTTGAGGCGTTTAGTTCCTTTGTTGAGTGGGTGATGCGGGACGTGTCTGGCTTGTCCTCCATTATCCACTATCTAGATGATTTTCTTGGTGTCGGTCCGGCGGGATCCATGGTTTGCGCTGGCTCGTTGTTCACCTTACAGAGAGTGACGGATAGCTTTGGGATCCCTTTGGCACAGGATAAATCGGAGGGGCCGGCACCGGTTATGCGTTTTTTTGGGGATTGAGATTGACTCTTTGGCTATGGAATGCAGGCTGCCGGAGGGGAAGATGGTGGACTTGTGGTGCGCGATAGCAGCAATGCTGGCAGCACGGAAAGTGCGGCTGAAGGTGGTGCAGTATTTGCTCAGGAAGTTATACTTTGCGTGCAGGATTATGCCAATGGGGCGGGTGTTCGCCAGGATTTTGGCTGCAGCTATGGCAGGCGTACGGTCCCCGGCGCACTTTGTGCGGGTCACGCGGGAGATCAAGGAGGATTTTCTGGTTTGGGATGTTTTGTTGCAACGTTTTAACGGCCGAGCCTTGTGGTTGAAGAAGGTGGTGCCCAATGGTGCGCTGGAACTGTACAGGGACGCGGCCGGGTCGGCGGGTTTCGTCGCCCTTTTTTTTAGGGCTATTGGTACGTTGGGAGGTGGCCTGAGGAATGGCGGCAGGTTGGTCTGGTAAGGAATCTGGCCTTGCTTTAGTTATTTCCGATCGTGGTGGCGGTGGAATTGTGGGGGTCGCAATTTTTCGGGACGTAAAGTGTGCTATCACTGCGATAATCAGGCGGTTGTGCATGCGATAAACAGCTTATCAGCAAAGTCCGGACCGGTAGTGGCTTATCTGCGGCATTTGGTGCTCAAGTGTTTACTGTAATACATTCATGTGGTTGCGAAACATGTGGCGGGGGTTGATAACGGGATGGCGGACGCTTTATCTCATTTTCAGTTCCACAGGTTGCGGGAGTTAATGCCGGGGGCGGACGAGATCGGAGCGGTGTGTCCAAAGGACTTGTGGAGCCTGGTGAGGCATTGATTGCGGGTTTAATTAGGAATTCGGTGACCGAGGTGACTTGGTGCCGTTATGCTAAAGTGTGGGTTGAGTGGCAGGAGATGCTGGGAGTTATGTTTGGTGATGGGCGAGCAAATTACTTGTTGGCGCTACTGGCATTGGTGAGCGAGGATTTCAGGGCTGGTAAGTCAGCATCAGCAATGATACTTAGGGTGGCGGCTGTGGCCTTTTGGTTGAAGGTCAGGGGTGAGTGGGGCGTGTCGCGGGATTTCGGGTGCGGCAGGCCTTGAAGGGTTTTCGTAAAGGGGCGAAGGAGCGGGACACTAGGCGGCCCATTTCTTTGGTTTTGTTACGGCGATTGGTGGATGGTTTGCGGGAAATTTGTGTCTCAGTTTATGAGAGGGTGCTTTTGAAACGGCTTTTGTGTTAGCCTTTTTTGGGGCGTTGGTGAGCCCTTCCAGGTTCAGGGGGGGTGGTCTGATGTCCGAGGTTGTGGCAGTGGTGGGACGGAGAGTAGAGTGTCAGCTTAAGCGGTCCAAAACAGACCAGATGGGTCGAGGCAGGTTGGTTGTGATGTACGCGGTGCAAGGGGATGAGTTGTGCCCGGTGCAGATGGTGAGGAAGTTTTGCGGCCTGGGGGCGGTCTTCCGGGCCCGCTGTTACGGCACGTGGATGGGTCTTGGTTGTCTCGTTACCAGTTTGTGGCCGTACTGAGGAGTTGTTTGCGCTGTGCGGGGGAATGCCCGGGAGATTACGGGTCTCATTCCTTCAGGATCGGGGCGGCTGCGGAGGCTTCGCGTTGGGGCCTGGGTGATGACATGGTGAGACGAATCGGTTGGTGGGAGTCTTATCGTTTTCGGGGTTATGTGCGCCCACAGTTGTTGTCCCAGTGAGGGCTTTATAGAGTTGTTGGTTGTGGCTTTGTCGGGGTTCCTTGCTGCAAATTGGAGTTGGTGGGGTTTTTTGTTTATTAAAGTTGTTTCTTTGGTTGTAGGAATCTGCCTGATATGGATTCTGGGGCACTCCTTCGTGTTCTGGGGGGCCCGTCGGGCCGACGCTCGCCCGAATGGTCGGCAGTTGGGTGTGGAAAGATCGCTTGCGTTGGTCAAGTGGTTCGGTGTGCGGGGCATGGAATGGAGCAGGGTCGTGCCGGAGTTTGAATACTATTGCAGGGTGGATAGACCTCCGAACGTGTTGGTTTTTGCACGTGGGGGGGAAATGACTTGGGAGCGCGGGCATCACGTGATTTGATCAGGGACATCAAGATGGATCTATTGCGTTTATGGACCAGGTATCCGGGTTTGATAGTGGTATGGTCGGATATTGTGGCCACATTGGTGTGGAGGGGGGCACGGTCAGTTGAGAAGCTTAATCGCGCCCGGGCTCAAGTGAACAGGGTGGTTGCGCGTTTCGTGCGGAGAAACGGCGGTATTGTAGTGCGACATGCGGATCTGCAGTCGCCGAAGTGGCAGTTTCGGAGGGGTGATGGGGTTCACCTTAATGAGATTGGTTCTGATCTATGGGCCTTGGGTTTGCGTGATGGTGGAGCAAGCCTTGGGTGTGTGGCGGGTCCAGGCCACGTAAGGTGTCACGTGTCCTGTCCTGTGGCGGGGTAGGTCTGGTCCAGAGGCGGTTGTAAGGGATTGGTGGCTGGACTGAGAGGCACTGTCTTGGTATGGTGTCTCCGGGTTCCGGTAAATTGCAGGCACGGGGTTCTGCAAAGTTTGGGGGGTATTAATCCACGGGGTGATTAATACCTCATCTCTGGGTCGGAGTGTTGCGGCCAGGGATATTGGTGGAGGAAGTGGTTTCTGGACCGGGCCTACATGGGGTTGCATGTACAGTTATTATTTATGTGTTACCTATTATTTGTTTGGGGTCGCCCGTTGGACGGCACCCCCTTGTGTTAGAATGTTAATAATAGGTAATAAAGGCTGCTGTGGCCAATTTGTTTAACCAAGTCGCATGCAGTCGGTGTGTTATTTATTAGGTTAAGTTGGGTATACTAACCATCACGACCGGAGAATCCTTCCTCAGTGGTCAAGAAAGCCATGGACCCCATAGGGGGGAGGGGCGACATGACCAGAGGGAAGGGAGGGAGTGAGGGGTTAATAAAGTGAATTAAAGGGCATTATGGGCCCTTATAGGGGATTGGTGGAATAGGGTCACTGTAGGGTGGGGAGGGGGCTAGTATATAAACTATAGGGGAGGGGTCTTACCTTCCTTGTGACTCCGGACAGCAAAGGATTCCCGCCCACCCGCCCTTGTGTTTTGCGAGTTCGTTTTGGCTATGTATTTTTTTAAAAAAAAAAAAAGAAAGAAAACAAAATGAGAAAATGGAATGATGCAGTTTAAAAAAAAATAAAAGTTATACAGGTTAAAAAGAGTCGTATGTTCTGTCGCAGCAGCGGGGGTAGGTCTGGTCCAGAGGCGGTTGTAAGGGATTGGTGGCTGGATTGAGAGACACTGTCTTGGTATGGTGTCTCCGGGTTCCGGTAAATTGCAGGCACGGGGTTCTGCAAAGTTTGGGGGGTATTAATCCACGGGGTGATTAATACCTCATCTCTTGGTCGGAGTGTTGCGGCCAGGGATATTGGTGGAGGAAGTGGTTTCTGGACCGGGCCCACATGGGGTTGCATGTACAGTTATTATTTATGTGTTACCTATTATTTGTTTGGGGTCGCCCGTTGGACGGCGCCCCCTTGTGTTAGAATGTTAATAATAGGTAATAAAGGCTGCTGTGGCCAATTTGTTTAACCAAGTCGCATGCAGTCGGTGTGTTATTTATTAGGTTAAGTTGGGTATACTAACCATCACGACCGGAGAATCCTTCCTCAGTGGTCAAGAAAGCCATGGACCCCATAGGGGGGAGGGGCGACATGACCAGAGGGAAGGGAGGGAGTGAGGGGTTAATAAAGTGAATTAAAGGGCATTATGGGCCCTTATAGGGGATTGGTGGAATAGGGTCACTGTAGGGTGGGGAGGGGCTAGTATATAAACTATAGGGGAGGGGTCTTACCTTCTTTGTGACTCCGGACAGCAAAGGATTCCCGCCCACCCGCCCTTGTGTTTTGCGAGTTCGTTTTGGCCATGCATTTTTTAAAAAAAAAAAAAAAGAAAACAAAATGAGAAAATGGAATGATGCAGTTTAAAAAAAAATAAAAGGAATACAGGTTAAAAAGAGTCGTATGTTCTGTCGCAGCAGCGGGGGTAGGTCTGGTCCAGAGGCGGTTGTAAGGGATTGGTGGCTGGATTGAGAGGCACTGTCTTGGTATGGTGTCTCCGGGTTCCGGTAAATTGCAGGCACGGGGTTCTGCAAAGTTTGGGGGGTATTAATCCACGGGGTGATTAATACCTCATCTCTGGGTCGGAGTGTTGCGGCCAGGGATATTGGTGGAGGAAGTGGTTTCTGGACCGGGCCTACATGGGGTTACATGTACAGTTATTATTTATGTGTTACCTATTATTTGTTTGGGGTCGCCCGTTGGACGGCGCCCCCTTGTGTTAGAATGTTAATAATAGGTAATAAAGGCTGCTGTGGCCAATTTGTTTAACCAAGTCGCATGCAGTCGGTGTGTTATTTATTAGGTTAAGTTGGGTATACTAACCATCACGACCGGAGAATCCTTCCTCAGTGGTCAAGTAAGTGACACATCGCTGTAATCAGAGTCTCTGTCTCCACATTATGCTGCTCTCACATGGGTGAGAAAAAACCTGTTGACAGATTCCCTTTAAGGTAGCCATATCCATTGTACTAAAGCTGTCCACACTTTCCAATGCGTATCAATTGTTTGGTTGACATTTTAAGAGATAAAGGATGAGGCATGTTAAATTTCAACTTAAGTTGTCACATTTTTTTGTTCTTAAGGTAGATAATCCATAACTAGAATTTTCTACATCATAACCTCCTCATTACTCAGAATTCAGAGTGCTCGGCCATCCGGAGTGTGAATGCTTATACTGGAGTTGGCTGAGTGAGCAATGCTTGTAGAAAGTTATTAAAAGTGTTGGCTAAGGCTGGTTTCACACTACGTCTTTTTAACATCCGTTGAAAACGTTTTTTTAACGGAAGTACGGATCCTGTGCAAATCCGTTTTCATATCAATGCATTTTCAATGGACTCGCGTCCACCTGCGTTTGCGTGCGTTTGCGTCCGTTAGACGCAGGATCCGTCCTTTTGCGTTATTTTAACATGTTTCAAAAACGCAACATGTAGCGTTTTTGAGCTCCGTCCAAATACTGCAAATTGCTGGATCCTGACTATAACGCACGCAAACGCAGGGGAACGCTGCATGCTGATAGACAGGATCCTGCTTTTGGACTGAGCATGCCCAGAATCAGTCTCTCTCTCTCTCTCTCTCTCTCTCTCTCTCTCTCTCTCTCTCTCTCTCTCTCTCTCTCTCTCTCTCTCTCTCTCTCTCCTCCTGCGTGCAGGCAGCCCAGCTCCGAGCAGCTGACTCGTAACCAAGATAAATATCGGGTATCCAAGGCCGATGTTTACCTTGGTTACCAGCGTCTGCAGCTGTCAGAAGCCTCCTCCCAGTCTAGTTACCCTCACTCCCGATCACATGACTCCAATGCCCGCCCCTAAACATCCAGTGCAGGATCCTGCAAAATAACATATGCGTTTGCATACGTTATTTGCTGTAAAAGCAGGATCCGTACTTCCGTTAAAAAAACGTTTTCAACGGATGTTAAAAAGACGTAGTGTGAAACCAGCCTTACTATAACTGTTACATTCTTACATCTGAGTTTCAATTTCAGTACAATTGTACAGCAGCTCAGTGCAGTAGGATGTATGACCTGTACGCTCAATGATATTGGCTCAAGGAACGACACTGATAAATAGGAATGTTATTCTGGTGGACTGGTCCAACATCAACTTTAGAGGAGTGACAGAAGCATTTGCCATCACCTCTGAACTGTGTTTAACTGTTTAAGAACTTCACATGTATTTATCTTTTGAAAGCATACCAACCCCATTTCAACAATACCTCCAGTTCAGAGAAGATGTCGATGAAGAAGAGAGCTCACACAGTGTTCAGCTTGAGCAGGGCCACTGTAGAGAAATCATGTTTTCCGTGTTGTTCTAGTAGTTAATCAATAGGTTACATACACTACTCAAGAAAAGATAGGGATATTTAGGTTTCAGATTAAATTATGAAAAACGTAAAAAGTTCACTCTACAGTGATATTTTCTCATCAAAGTAGGGCATTTCAGTAGAAGCATGCAATGGGGATTTCCTCATCTCAAACTATTTTTCTGAAACAAAAGCCAACAACAGTGGTGGGTATAACCCCCCAAAAATGTCAAAGTCTCAATAACTTGTCATGTGGCCTTGAGCATCAATTAAAGCTTGACAACGACATCGTGTGCTATTTACAAGCGGAGTTATTGTCTGCGGAGGCATCCCACTAGCTTTGAAGGGCGCCCTCAAGTCATTGAGGTTCTAGGGTACACAGTTACGAGCTCTATATGGCAACTCAGCTGATCCTGTTGGTTTTATATGGGAATTAGGTCTGGAGAAAGTGCAGGCCACTTTATATGAAGTACTCCAATCTCCAGCAGCTGTTCCCTAATTATGCAACCTTGATGAGCCCGAGCATTGTCATTCATCATGAGGATGAAGTTAGCGCTGTGTTGTTCATGCAGAGGCACAATGACTGGATTAATTATGTTATTCAAGTAGTAGGGGCTTGTTACTGTACAATCCACAAAGTGTAGGACTGTTCTGTATTAACTAGACAGACCTGCCCACGCTCTACTTGACATCTCCAACATGGCTGGAGGCCATCATTTCTGCTCAGCGTGAATAGACTTTTATCAGTAAATATCATTAAGGCCCACTGGTCCCTTGTCCAGCAAGACCATGATGCCTGTGCCTGGTAGTGTTGTCAGGTACCCTTGAAGGTCGTCTAGCACACAGATCATGCTGAGGTACATGGTTTTGAATGGTCTGACATGACACTTGGGTGCTTCCCACCTCCCTTAAATGTGCCTGGAGTTGTGGAGCGTTCATCAACCAGTTCCGAAGGGCATTGTTCACAATGAAGCAGTCATCAGTGGGGAATGTGGTCAAACAATGTCCACTTCTATGTCTTTCTGTGACTCTTCCAGTCTCTCTGTATCTCTGTTGCAACCTCCTGATGACACTCTGTGACACTCTAAACTCAGTGGCCCTTCCGTCTAAAAACATTCTGTATGAATTCTCGCAATGGGTGAGGTTGTTAAACGTCGTGGCTCTCTTATTGCAAGGAATGAGGTGGTCCCCCATTCCTTGTCGGCCACGAGCCCTCCTGCTCAGCAGCACCAAAGGTCTGGGAGACTGCGCAGTCTGCAGGAGTTGCCTTCTCAGAGACACAGCAGAAGGGTGACACCTAGTGGTTCTCTCCTTGCAAGGAATGGAGCGGTCTCCCATCCCTTGCCTGCCACGAGCTCTCCTGCTCAGCATCACGGAGGCTCTGGGAGGTTGCGCAGTGTGCAAAGAATAGATGCTCAGGGAAGCAGCAAGACTTCCCATGTCTCTGCACATTGTGAAACCGGGGATCCCGCCTTTATGACCCAGAGGCAGGAAGATGAGCATGTGCTCCACGTGACCTCTTCTGATTCGCTCACTGATATCACACGGCCCCATGATGAGGCTGGTGATGTGCTGAATCCTGACTGGCTGGGCCAGGACGTCACGAACCCTGATTGGGTCACGCCCGTCTCACGCCCGCCCTTGGGTGGAGCTACACCTCCTTAAAAGCTCCCCCTGCCATCATGGCGGTGCGCGACCGTCCTTCTATGTTTGGATGTCTGGCAGCGTGCTGCCACGCCACTGCTTAGGCATTATTGTCTTTTGTGGGCTTTGCCCTTGCTGCTCAGGCAGCACCTAGTTTGCAGGTCTTGCCCCTGCCTTGCTGCTTAGGCAGTACCTTGTTTGCAGGCCGTGTTCCTGCCTTGCTGCTCCGGCAGTATCCCCTTCAACAGGCCGTGTTCCTGTCCCAGGTGAGCTCCTCAAGTCTCCACCGGACTCACCTGGTTATTGAAAGCACACGTGCGTGGGCACCTCTGTGCTACCCTCGTGCCATATTCCTGTGACTCCCGCTGGCACACGTGTGTAGGCACCTCTGTGCGTCCCCGTGCAACAGGTACACCGTACGAGAAGCCCCGAGCCATACAACCCTCACGGGTTAGGGCGGACCGGTGTACATAGATCGTCTGTGACGTTCCAGACGATCACTAGCAGCAACCCGCTCACTATTTCCTGACCATAGCAGCGGTCCCTTACACCGCACAGTGGACCTTGACCAGCGGAAGCTATCCATTTCCCATCTTGGCACGCTTCCCCGGGTCCCCCTCGTAACAGAGGTACTGTTGAACAATTGTCAGTGTGACGCCCTGAACACCCCAGGGGTCACAGGTCATTACCCTCACCACATACACCCCTACCCCAGTAAGGTACCACCAGTCAACCAAAAGACCTGATTGCCTCCCTCAGAGTCAGACAGGCACACCAGGTGGGCGGAGTCAGACGTATAGACACGCCCTCCGAGGAGTCTGCTGGCCTGAGGCAGGAAAACACGGGAGTTCAAGTTTAAGTTTGGAAGAGAGAGGATCTCGGTTCTGTGTGGGGCCTGGGTTGGAGCCTAGGACCCCAGATCAGTCAGGCAGGCAGATGGTAGTGGCCGCCTGCAGGAGACCGGGAATACGACCGGCGGAACCGTAAGGGACCGGGACAGGGTAGTGGCCCCCCGGAACCAAACCGGGGAGCTAACTGGATACCGGAGCACTAGGCAGGATACTCGGACCCCGAACTAGGCTATAAGCCACCACCATAGTCAAATCAACTGATTGCGGTCTGGACCTCAGGGGTTCATTCCCACCTAAGTCCCAATTGAAGGCAACAGCCCAACCTGTCCGGATAGGAGCCACCGCCAGAGGCCAGAGATCCAAGGCGCCAGCGTCTGCAGGCAAACGGGCTCCTACGACACATATACGCCGGGGAGCAGGCTACTAGCGCCCAGGCACAGTAGCCAAGATCACATACAGGTGCAGGAGAAAGGCGGACATTACCAACCTATCTGGAGAAACTGCAGCCGGCTGCGGGCCCCGTTCGTCACCACGTTTGGTTTACCAGTGACTCTGTGTGGTTTAATCGTGAGTACACCAGTGCCCTCGAGCATCGCACCGCACCGCAACCCTGCGCCCTTCAACCTCACTATCGGGTCCCGGGACACACCGCCCCTACCCAGGGAGGGGTTAATACCAAGCTGTGCCACTACACCGCTCCCGGGAGCCCCTGTACCTTCACCGAAGCGGTGGTGTCCATCATCACCACAACCCGTGGGTGGCATCACGAACTGTACAACACAACCACCCCCCAACCCCCTGCGTGCACCGCCGCTACACCCCTTCCAGAGCGACGTGACCCCCGGGTCCGGAGGCGCTCGAGCCACCGACACACACGAGCCCGGACCCGAGCAACTCGGCGGTCGCAGCCGAGGCCGCGTGGCGGTACACATCAACTCTTCTGGCATCTACGATCAGGATAGAACCAGCCTACTTACCAGTAGAGGTGTGCCTTGTGATCCCCATCAACGGCATCCCGCTGAAAAATCTGAAGATCCGCCATCTTGGGCGCGAAAGTTTCCCGCTCGAGTCGTCTTCCCCGAGCAGTGAAGGCGCGAAAGTGCAGCCCCGTCCCCAAAGAGAGAAGTGCTGTAGAAAAACCAAGGGGGGCGGGCGAGGAGCTGACCTCATGTGATCCCGGGGATAAGAAGCAGGGAAGCCAGGACTCTACACCTGTCTTGTTCCTGGACCTCGAAGGTGCAGCGCCATGTCTACCCCGTCCGAGCAGCCCGAAGCCCTGGAACCCGCGCCCGGAACATCGGCGTGGCTGGAGGTCCAGACGATGCGGCTGTGTCGCTGCAGCCAAGCTGAAATGCGCCGCCTGATGGAACGATGGACGGCCGAGGTGGAGGAGCTAGTTATGGTCGCGTGGTTGTACGAAGTGGAGACTATTCTTGCAGAGCGGGTAGGTGACCCACGCCCCTATGTCCCTGAGGCACCGGCCGCTGCGGCTGAGGGACCCGGTCTACCCCGGCCCCTATACGGTCTCTTTCGGTGCCCGCGCCGCCCGCCACTACTTCCCCGCCCGGCCCGCTGACGTCTTCACCGGCAGCGGAGGCCGCGGTCCTGGCCCGAGAGGATCCAGGTGCCCCTGGGACCATTGGCCCGGAGGAGGGCATGGCAGCGCCAGTGGAAGATGAGGAAGCGGCCGACCCGGAGGTGCCGGTGGCGACCCCCCGTGCGACAGCTGACGGTGACCCGCCTGCCGCCGAGGGGGTGTTGGCCCCAGTTATGATGGAGATGAAACTCACTCACAGTGAGACCCGCGAGTTTGGGATGCCCGTGCAGGCCTCGAGTGTAAGGAGGGCGTATATGGACGCTCAGCTGCACGTCCGAACCTCCCCGCCACCCTCTCACTATGAAGATTAAGGCAGCGGACCACCGTTGCAAAAAGGACAGTCCCCATTGGGACCAACAGTGTTGTGTGGTAGCCCGTTGGCTACTGAAGTGCCCGTCTCGGTTGGGATTGATGTTGTTCCCTTTTCCCTAAAGACAAGGCTGAGAACTAGCAAGCCACCCAATAACTATTGGGCTTGTAAATATTGCCCAACTGCCCTTCCCGCAACTGCCAGTCTCCGGAGAGGCTGGTTGGAGAAGGGACCCGCAGCAGAGCAGGCTGGGGTCCAGTCACCATTAGAACTGGTGACCATCCTCCGGGTCAAGGGTCCCCTTGGACGTGGGGCCTCTGATTGACTGCCGGGTGCGAAATACCGTACCCGTTCCCGCTTGGGTAGCCTGGCCAGGTTCCTGTTTCAGGACTGGGGAAAAGGGGTGCTGCCCATTTTTTAGGGGCAGCATCAAGGTCTAGGTTGCTTGGGTAGGAAAGCGGAAGGACATGGACCCGTTCCCCGTATGTTTAATAAAAAGGTTCCGCTTGCAACAGTTCAAGTAACGTGCCTCCCGTAAGGGAAGAAATGAAAAGTACTTGTTTGAATGTTTGTTTTTCAATTGTTTATATCTTTACAGAAAATAAAGCCGGTGATGGACGGGCAGCCTGCGGACGGTCTGCATTAAACCAAGGGGGAATGTGATGCCCTGGACACCCCAGGGGTCACAGGTCATTACACTCACCACGCAGTCGTGGCCGAGGCCGCGGGGCAGTACATTAGTTCTACTGGGGATAATAGTGCTTCATTTTGATTAGGGTGGATCCCTGTGGATAAGTGATAACTTGTTTTCCTTTAGCAATCCATTTAAAGATGACTGTTCACAAAGTGATTCATGATCGGCTGGACATACTATTTAATAGTTGGTGCAGAACAGAATATAATGTATTTTGAATTGGGATTGAATTGTATATTTAATTGCCTTAAAGCCACACTAGACAAAACACTATATGCACAATGAATGTACATGTGCAATGGTCAGATATGGAAATACAGATGGTAATGCAAGAGGTATAAGGAGATGAAATCAGTTATCGTTGATTGATAGGTCTTGGTGCTGGCAGCCACATGTGAGGTGTGTGGTGCCAGGGGTTCCTGGTTCCTTCCAACATGATAAACTGCATGACATACGTAGAAGACAACACATGGCTACTGCCTTGCCCCAACCCCTGGATGGTCCTAACTTCCCTTCCCTGGCTGAAATTCCAAAACCTATGATTGGTCATACCTTCTCACCGGAAGGTCATAGGGAGTTGATTCCAGTTCCATCGGACTCGGCTGGGACCCCATTATGCTTGGAGATGACACATGGCCTCTCTACCTTACTTCTACTAGCCATTATTCATATCTTTCTTATAGGCCCCTTTCCATTACTAACCCTTGAGGGTTACTAACACTTGGGCTTGATGCCAGCTGACATTACACATCTGACATCAACCCCATTAGTCAATTACCCTGATTGCCACTGCACCATGGCAATAATGATGAGCTGGGGCAAAACACCAGAATTGGTGCATCTAATGTGGAGCAGCTGCAGGATGCTATTTTTAGGCAGGGAAGGGCCAAATAACTATGGACCTTCTTAGGCTGGTAGTACCAGCCTGCAGCTATATTCTTTACCTTGGCTGGGGATCAAAAATACGGGGACCCATGTCATTTTTTAAAATGATTTATTTATTAGGTTAAACCAGGCTAAACAGTGCCAGGGCGAACGAGAGCTGTGCCTTGCTCGCTACTGCCACCCCATGCACCCTCACAATTGCACAGAAACCTTCTTCTGTCTGTGTCTACCCCTGCTACTCATATATATTATTATAGCATGTCCTAGTGGGATGTATCATTTTATGAATTGATCGCTGCTGTAGAATCTGCTCCACCTGTACTTCATATTTAAGGCATATAATAAATGGACACTTTAACTTTTCATTTAATACAATAAACTAATTGATAATGAATTTTTACTATGAGACAAGAAAATCTACGCTTTTGTGTCTTGTCTCCTTGTAGATTTGCCTTGGGCAGGTGGAAGTTTTTTAGCTCTGCGAAAAGAAATGTTGGAAGTAATTGAACACTACACTTAACATGAAACAATACTTGCAGATTAGAACTTCTTAAAAAAATGAGATGACTGACGAGTGACATTGGCATATAGGGAGAAAAGGGACAGCAAATGATGGATAAATCAATCAGTAGCGAGACTATGGTACTGTCATAGTAATGAGGCTGCTCTAGTGATCAGATCAGATTTTGTGGTGAAGAATGCAGACACTTGACATACCGTAGAACTGAATTGATTGCCAGGCCTAGTTTATGCTGCTGGGTAACATAAAAATGACCTACTTTCTGGCTGTATGGAGCTTTTATCCATGCCTTCAAATCTGTAATGAATAATGATCGTTGCCAGCTTTATGATCTACATCGCTTTCATCAAATAGAAGAAAAACAGGAACAACCCACCCATGACCTGGAATCTGGCTGCCAACATATTTTAAGGCCTCCCTAGCTGTTTTTCTGGATATATCCATACTCTCTTTAGTCCAAAGCATCATATAACTAAGGAATCAGATAGATAGATAGACATTGAGCACAGCAGATTTATAGCTAAATCAATAAGAATGCATTACCCCCTACTATCTGTGCTTTATTCCTTCCCTTATTGATCTTCTGTGTTATAGAATTCTTTTGGCCGAACTCTTTGAATCCATTTCCTTACCAGCTTATCTCTACTGATTCCTGAAATACAATCATTTAATTATTGCTGTGTATTGTCTGAGATGTCACAATAAAATATCTGCGGGCCTGTTACTGAATATCTGTGGCTGCACATAGTGCATATGGAATTCTTATGTTGTGATAGCATGAAAATAACAAAGTTTGCTAATTACTTGCTTTTTCTATCTGCATTAATATTGCTTCTGTGAGAGCTTTTATCTCACAAAGTGTACAGCTTGTTATCATGGAGACTGACTTCCAGAGTCTTGTCAAATATGCACAGTAGTTATATTCCTGGCAGAGTTTTCTCATAAGACAATGGTCACTTCTCTCCAGCTGATTAATTTCCATAGAGCAGTTAGAAAGCTGTTCAATGTACTTCCATTACCTGTAAGCTCCTGACCTGTTTTAAGCTCGGCAAAATCCCAATCCCTCGGTCCCGGCCATCAGCAGCTTTCACTTGTCCATAAGCTCTGCTATCTCTATATAAAATATAGTGATAACAGTTTAGGCTTCCAAACATTTACTGACATAATGTGAATGTGTTACAGAAGGGTACAGTCAGTAGTAGGACAAAGCTACTGAACCAGAACTGTCTCTCAAGAAGGATTTCCTGCCCCTCAGGCAACCATCCACTGAAACAAGGAAGTAAGGCTATGTGTCCACGAGAGAATGTTGCTGCGGATTTTTGTGCCTCAAAATCCGCAGCTTTCCCCCAGAATCCGCACCTTAGCATAGCTGCGGATTTGACGCGGATTTGACGCGGATTTGACGCGGATTTGACGCGGATTTCGTTGCGGATTTTGATGCGGATTTTGTCCATTGTACTCTAATGTGTTTCTGAATAAAGCTTTGACTGTTTTGAAGGCAAAAAAAAGTCTCTTTGTGTCATTTCCTGTCCCAACCCTCCTTTCTTCTCCATTATCCATTTTGTTAGCAGTCTCACAGTGTGCTTATACAGAAAAGCTGCGGCCAACACCACTGGGCTCTTACATTCTAACAGGCTGTATATAATAACCCAGTGGTGGTGGCCGCAGCTTATAGCCAAAAAATGTGGTCCCATGTTCCCTTTCACTGTTATTTAAAAAAAAAAAAAAAATGTGCTCCGCTGTATTTTCACTGTCCAGCCCGATGCAAGCAAGCAACTGGGGGCTGTGCTTCTCAGCGGGATAAGGCTGAAGCATTCTCTGCCCCTCCCGCTGAGAAAAACAGTCCTCAGCTGCCCCTGAAAATGGCGGCTCCGTTGTGAAGCGCCATTCTCAGGTGCTGTACCGAGGCTCATCCAGCTGCCCTGATGCATTTGGCTGGCTGGGTAATATTACGGGGTTAATGCCAGTTTTCTGCAAACTGGCACTAAGCCCGAGGTTCATAATGTCATGCCTGTGTAGACACGGCCATTATGAACCTCCATTTGGGAAAAAAGAAAACACAACACCTTTATTAAAAATTTTAATTGAAAGAAACACACACACACACATCCCTGATTCCCATCTTTATTACTCCCAAGCCTCAGAGGTTAATCCAGGACAATATCACAGGAAAGCTCTCTGCCGGCTGCTGGGAGCGGCAGAACTCACTGGCCGGGTCAGCTCAGTTCATAGCTGAGCTCGGGTCAGCTGACTTCAGAGCATCAGCTGACCCGGGCACAGAAGTCAGCCGGTCAGCTGACTTAATTCGCGAGCGCGGGCGGGTCAGCTGAGTGCACATCGACAGCTGAATAGTCGGCCGATGTGCACTCATCTGACCCAGGCACGGACGTCAGCCGGTCCCAGCAGACGGAAGAGAGCTTTGCAGCATCTCGTACACTGACGGCTGCTGGGACCGGCTGACGTCCATGCCCGGGTCACATGACTGCACATCGTCAGCTGACTTAATTCGCGAGCGCGGGCGGGTCAGCTGACTGCACACCGACCAGCTGATGTGCCGGGCTCTGATGTGCACTCATGTGACCCGGGCACGGACGTCAGCCGGTCCCAGCAGACAGAAGAGAGCTGTGCAGCATCTCGTACACTGACAGCTGCTGTGACCGGCTGACGCCAGTGCCCGGGTCAGCCGGGTGCACATCGGAGCTGTCATGGAT
Source organism: Anomaloglossus baeobatrachus (assembly GCF_048569485.1). Classification (NCBI taxonomy): domain Eukaryota; kingdom Metazoa; phylum Chordata; class Amphibia; order Anura; family Aromobatidae; genus Anomaloglossus; species Anomaloglossus baeobatrachus. The sequence goes on along the minus strand of NC_134353.1, from coordinate 228,403,178 downwards.
TATCGTCGGGGGATTCAGGGAGTAATAAAGATGGGAATCAGGGATGTTTGTGTGTTTTTATTTCAAATAAAATTTTTCAAAAAGTGTTTTCTTTTCTTTATTACCAAACGGAGGTTCATAATGGCTGTGTCTACACAGGCATGACATTATGAACCTCGGGCTTAGTGCCAGTTTGCAGAAAACTGGCATTAACTCCGTTATATTACCCAGCCAGCCAAATGCATCAGGGCAGCTGGATGAGCCTCGGTACAGCACCTGAGAATGGCGCTTCACAACGGAGCCGCCATTTTCAGGGGCAGCTGAGGACTGTTTTTCTCAGCGGGAGGGGCAGAGAATGCTTCAGCCTTATCCCGCTGAGAAGCACAGCCCTCAGTTGCTTGCTTGCATCGGGCTGGACAGTGAAAATACAGCGGAGCACATTTTTTTTTTTTTTTAAAAAGAATTGTGAAAAAAGACCTGGGATCCTGTTTTGCCAGCTAAAAGCAAGCAGCCTGTAACTAGCTGCTTTTAGCTGGCAATCCAGAGTCCGGACACAACACGACTACACTGCCACTACTCTACACTACAAAATGGTGAAACTTCCTCTTCCTGCACTATCCTACATCACTTCCTGCAGATTTGTTTGCGAGATCCGCACCAAATCCGCAGGAAAAAGAGCCTGTGGGAACAGACCTGCGGATTTCTTGCGGATTTTACACCTTGCATTGACTTGCATGGGAAAAATCCGCACCAAAATCCGCAACAATAATTGACATGCTGCAGATTTTTCCGGATCAAAATCCGCGGCAAATCCGCCGCGGAAAAATCCGCAGCATGGGCACAGCATTTCCAAAATGCCATTGAAATGGCTTGGAAGTGCTGCTGCTGCAGATTTTCGGCAAATCCGCGGTAAATCCGCGGCAAATCCGCGGCAAAATCCGCGGTAAATCCGCAGCGTGGGCACATAGCCTAAAGAGACTGGAAAGCAATGTCCTGCTCAAGACACAGCTTGAGAATAATCCTTTGAAGTTCATAACAGCAAAAGTAATTTTACAAGTGTATCAAATATTTACTATCTAATTTTATTGGACAAAGACATTTGCACACATTAAAGACAATAATGAAAAAAAAGTATATACTTCAAAGTGGTTGTTACTATATTAATTAATGAGAGAATGCTCCAATCAGCCTGACATGAGCTCTCCAAGAATACTAAAATCTAAAACCTGACAGGTAAAGTAAATAACAATGATCATTTTGTTGTAATGACATATCAAATGGTGGTGTGGTGGTGGGAGTTTAGTTACTTTGACAAGGACTAAATTGTGATCGCTAAAAGACTGTGTCAAGGTATCTCCAAAATGGGAGTCTTGTGAGGAATTCACTAAATACAGTGGATACTACCTACCAAAAGTGACCCAAGTAAGGACAGCTAGTGAACTAATGAAAGGGTCATGATAGCACAAATTGCTGAAAAAGTAAATGTTGGCTAATATAAAAAGATACAGAAACACATTCTGAAAAATGGGAGCAGCTTTGAAGGGAGGTGGTATGGCTATGTGAGGCTGAAAATTCATAATATAATTTTTTTTAACTATTATTAAAATTAATATTTTAAACAAATTATTGCTGGTACATGGCAGCTGAAAGGTGCACCAAATTCATTTGATGCATCATACTCCAGTATACTTGACTTCAAAGCTTAAGGGCAAAATGCTAGTCGTGATGAATCAGTTGAACAGCGTATGTCAGCTTTTTGTTTATGAACAAAAAAGTCATAGACAGATGAGAGTGCCTATGCCAACCCTTGATCAGAACCAAAAGTTCCTACAATAGGCAAAAGAGCATCATAACTGGTCCTTGAAGCAATGGAAGAAGGGTCGGTCTGAGGAATCACATTTTCTTATGCATAATGGATAGCGTCGATATTATGTGCATGTCACTTATCTAGATAATGTGAGCAAGGATGGTTGACCTTAGGGAGATCAACATCCACCACTGCGGAGACACCATCACGTGTTTCTCAACGCAGTGATTCTAGAGCAATGCCCCCTGGGAAATATTCAAAGCAAGAAGGCCTGCGGAGACACCATCACATGTTTCTCAACGCTGGCAGGAAACTAGCCAGGTCTTTCACCGGGAAGGAACAACCACGGGAAGGGCAGTCTCCAGTCAAGGAGACCACCTATGCCAAACATGGTATCCATCCACAGACAGCCGTTTCGGGGTATTTGCCCCTCATCAGTGTGGAGTAGGAATCTGGCTAGTGGGACATTGCCTAGTAAAAGACTATGTGAGCAAGGATGGTTGACCTTAGGGAGATCAACATCCACCACTGCGGAGACACCATCACGTGTTTCTCAACGCAGTGATTCTAGAGCAATGCCCCCTGGGAAATATTCAAAGCAAGAAGGCCTGCGGAGACACCATCACATGTTTCTCAACTCTGGCAGGAAACTAGCCAGGTCTTTCACCGGGAAGGAACAACCACGGGAAGGGCAGTCTCCAGTCAAGGAGACCACCTATGCCAAACATGGTATCCATCCACAGACAGCCGTTTCGGGGTATTTGCCCCTCATCAGTGTGGAGTAGGAATCTGGCTAGTGGGACATTGCCTAGTAAAAGACTATGTGAGCAAGGATGGTTGACCTTAGGGAGATCAACATCCACCACTGCGGAGACACCATCACGTGTTTCTCAACGCAGTGATTCTAGAGCAATGCCCCCTGGGAAATATTCAAAGCAAGAAGGCCTGCGGAGACACCATCACATGTTTCTCAACGCTGGCAGGAAACTAGCCAGGTCTTTCACCGGGAAGGAACAACCACGGGAAGGGCAGTCTCCAGTCAAGGAGACCACCTATGCCACACATGGTATCCATCCACAGACAGCCGTTTCGGGGTATTTTCCCCTCATCAGTGTGGAGTAGGAATCTGGCTAGTGGATGGATACGTTTGGCATAGGTGGTCTCCTCGACTGGAGACTGCTCTTCCCGTGGTTGTTCCTTCCCGGTGAAAGACCTGGCTAGTTTCCTGCCAGCGTTGAGAAACATGTGATGGTGTCTCCGCAGGCCTTCTTGCTTTGAATATTTCCCAGGGGGCATTGCTCTAGAATCACTGCGTTGAGAAACACGTGATGGTGTCTCCGCAGTGGTGGATGTTGATCTCCCTAAAGTCAACCATCCTTGCTCACATAGTCTTTTACTAGGCAATGTCCCACTAGCCAGATTCCTACTCCACACTGATGAGGGGCAAATACCCCGAAACGGCTGTCTGTGGATGGATACCATGTTTGGCATAGGTGGTCTCCTTGACTGGAGACTGCCCTTCCCGTGGTTGTTCCTTCCCGGTGAAAGACCTGGCTAGTTTCCTGCCAGCGTTGAGAAACATGTGATGGTGTCTCCGCAGGCCTTCTTGCTTTGAATATTTCCCAGGGGGCATTGCTCTAGAATCACTGCGTTGAGAAACACGTGATGGTGTCTCCGCAGTGGTGGATGTTGATCTCCCTAAGGTCAACCATCCTTGCTCACATAGTCTTTTACTAGGCAATGTCCCACTAGCCAGATTCCTACTCCACACTGATGAGGGGCAAATACCCCGAAACGGCTGTCTGTGGATGGATACCATGTTTGGCATAGGTGGTCTCCTTGACTGGAGACTGCCCTTCCCGTGGTTGTTCCTTCCCGGTGAAAGACCTGGCTAGTTTCCTGCCAGCGTTGAGAAACATGTGATGGTGTCTCCGCAGGCCTTCTTGCTTTGAACTTATCTAGATAAGAGATGGCACTAGTATATACTGGGAAAGAAGGAAGGCAAGCCAAAGTGTAATACTATGGGCAATGTTCTGCAGGGGAACTAGTCATTTATATATCTATATTGTACTTAAATTGATAGATACCACCTAACTAAATACTGTAGCAGTCAAAGGATCCCCTTCATAGCATCAGTATTCCCTAATGGCAGTGACATATTTTATCAGAATAATGAAGTTCACCACATAGCAAACATTTTTCAGGAATGGTTTGTGGAACAAGTCAAAAAGTTCAATTATACTGTGTGCAGAATTATTAGGCAAGTTGTATTTTAGAGGATTTAGTTTATTATTGATCAACAACTATGTTTTCAATCAACCCAAAAGACTCATAGATATCAAAGCTTAATATTTTTGGAAGTTGGAGTGTTTTTTTTTAGATTTTGCTATCTTAGGAGGATATCTGTTTGTGTAGGTTACTATTACTGTGCAGAATTATTAGGCAACTTAATAAAAAACAAATATGTTCCCATCTCACTTGTTTATTTTCACCAGGTAAACCAATGTAACTGCACAAAATTTAGAAATAAACATTTCTGACATGCAAAAAGAAAACCCCAAAAAATTAGTGACCAATATAGCCACCTTTCTTTATGATGACACTCAACACCCTACCATCCATAGATTCTGTCAGTTGCTTGATCTGTTTAAGATCAACATTGCATGCAGCGGCCACCAGAGCCTCCCAGACACTGTTCCAAGAGGTGTACTGTTTTCCCTTCCTGTAGATTTTACATTTTATGAGGGACCACAGGTTCTCTATGGGGTTCAGATCAGGTGAACAAGGGGGCCATGTCATTATTTTTTCATCTTTTAGACCTTTACTGGCCAGCCACGTTGTGGGGTAGTTGGATGCATGTGATGGAGCATTGTCCTGTATGAAAATCAAGTTTTTCTTGAACGATACTGACTTCTTCCTGTACCACTGCTTGAAGAAGTTGTCTTCCAGAAACTGGCAGTAGGTCTGGGAGTTGAGCTTCACTCCATCCTCAAACCAAAAAGGTCTATCTTTGATCATAGCAGCCCATACTGGTACCCCACCTCCACCTTGCTGGCGTCTGAGTCGGAGTGGAGGTCTCTGCCCTTTACTGATCCAGCCTCTGGCCCATCCATCTGGCCCAACAAGAGTCACTCTCATTTCATCAGTCCATAAAACCTTTGAAAAATCAGTCTTAAGATATTTCTTGGCCCAGTCTTGATGTTTTATCTTATGTTTCTTGTTCATAGGTGGTCGTTTTTTCAGCTTTCCTTACCTTGGCCATGCTCCTGAGTATGACACACCTTGTGCTTTTTGATACTCCAGTAACGTTGCAGCTCTGAAATATGGCCAAACTGGTGGCAAATGGCATCTTCGCAGCTTCACGCTTGATTTTCCTCAATTCATGGGCAGTTATTTTGCGCCTTTTTTGCCCAACACACTTCTTGCAATCCTGTTGACTATTTGCCATGAAATGCTTGATTGTTCGGCGATCACGCTTCAAAAGCAATTTCAAGACTGTTGCACCCCTCTGCAAGACATCTCACAATTTTGGACTTTTCAGAGCCCGTCAAATCTCTCTTCTGTCCCATTTTGCCTAAGGAAAGGAAGTTGCCTAATAATTAAGCACACCTTATATAGGGTGTTGATGTCATTACACCACACGCCTCCTCATTACAGAGATGTACATCCCCTGATTTACTTAATTGGTAGTTGGCTGTCAAGCCTATACAGCTTGGAGTAGGACAACATGTATAAAAAGTATCATGTGATCTAAATACTCATTTGCCTAATAATTCTGCACACAGTGTAAAGCTAGGGCTAGGGTTAGCCAGTCCTCAATGTAAAAGTTATATCTGTTGAGCTTTCTGATAATCTTTAATCATTGTAAATATGACTGTTCAGATTGCTTTACATCACAGTGTCCTTTTTTATCAGGTTTGAGGAACAAGACAAATAATTCAATTAAAGTTAGAGCTAGGGCTAACCAGTCCTCTATGTAAAAGATATATTTCTTGGTGTTTTGCAGGCCTTTTGGTAAATATGCTTATTCTGACTTATTTCCATAGAAAGTCATGACTTTTTTTGTCCTTCGAGAATACTGAATGCTCGTGTCCCTTAACATGTTAAATCGTAGTGCAAAGGTGTCTAACCCCAGCACTGTATGGTGAGCATCAGGTGTGTGGCATAAATGAGATCCTTTCAGTAACTCACTTCTGGGCGACCCTGCAATCTGCAGATGAGGTTGAAAAATGTCAGCAGGGTCTCAGCTAGAAAACACAATGTGCTCCTACTGAACTTTGATTGTGTTAAATGAATCTCATCTTTCAAGTCTAGCTCCTATTACAATGCATTGTAGTTGAAAAGAAGGATAGCCTGTGAGATAAATGCAGGAAGGAGAGAGGAAAATAAGTGTGAGGACAGGCTGAATATTAGAACTGATAAAGTAGAAAGAGAGAAAATGTCAATGCCTGATTGCAGAAGAGGCGGCTGTGACGGAGGGAAGCTGAAATAATAGAGAGCGGTATACAGGATGACAGCCGCAGCTTTGTCACACATCTATATTTTATGGCTGTATCAATTATGCCACTTTTTCCTCTCCATTGCAAACATATTCAGATTGAACTTATTGCATTCCTAAATCAGGCTCACCCTAACAAGATTGAGAACGACAAATCCCTTCCAATCTCCGCGTCGTGCAGGAGACAGAAGAGGCGAACAATAATAAAATGTCCAGCACAAGTAAAAATTACATTGAATTCTTCACAAAGGCAATTCTTCATAAAATATTTATCTGCCCTATGTTTCGTATCTCCTTCCACCCCCCCCCCCCCCATTTTCCAGTATTTCTTATCACTTCTCTGTGTGTGTGTCTCTCTTAGGTGCTCGGAAGCTGCCAGGAGATCTAGCATTTTACTTGTTCAGCCTCTTCGGTGACATTCAGTGCTTGGAGCCTTCACCCCGCTGCCTCCTCCTGCCGGATTCTGCGAGTCCAGTTATATGCCGCCGCAGCCGCACTAAATATATTACCTGCCTAATAGGATCTGAAATGAACAAAAACACACAGATGAGAATACTTCCATAAATTTAATATAGGCAATTGAAAATGCACTGTAAAAATGCCAGCAACACTTAGCTCAATAGGCTTCAAGTGAAGGCCTGAAACACCAGTGCAAGTAAACAACGCTCAAGTCCCCCTTCACATCCAAATACTCCATGATTTAAGTGATTGCACATATACAATTAATTTGAAGCTATTAGAGAAGTATTTAGAGTGGCCGGATCATGGTTTACCCTTGGAAATTGTGCAGGCGGCTTTGCTAAGCTCACGATAACATCAGTCTCCGGCTCTTGTCTGGCTTCCCATGTTTGCTCACCTATAACCCATATTAATAACCAGGCATGGAATGCTTTCTGCATGGCTCATTGAAGAATATTGCGTGCAGGTAGTGAGACTCGGCAGCTGTATTCAGAGTCAGGAGCTAGTAATGTTTTAATAATACAGCTTGTGCGTAGTCATGCTCGCCGCTGCCTTGTGTGTGTTTTATTCTGGGAGTGGGATACTTGTGAACGTCGCAGTTAGATACAGTATATTTATAGCTCTTGGGAATAAGGAAAGAGAAACACTGTAACAATATGTTATCAGGTGCCAGGCACAGATGAAATGTCATTTTCAATGAGCTGGAAGTGGGGAGAGAAGAACTGTATTATTGCTATCAGGAAGACATCAGAACGCTGTGCCACTGATATAACTGAGATTCTGGGTTCACTCTACTTTTATAATGCTAAAAAAATTTGCAAATGTCAAACAAAATCTTCAAGCTTGTATATTAGACACAGTATATTTTTTTTATCCTGGCTTAAAGGGGTTGTCCACTACTTGGACAGCCTTTTCTCATTCCCCATAGAAAAAAATAAGCCTATACTCCCCTCCAGTGCGATGTTTGACGTTCCGTTCCCAAGGTCCACATGACATTGTTATGATACACGAGCCCTGCGACCGATCAGAGCCCGATGTCTGACTATCCACCTAAGGACGTTTGAGTAAGAAGTCAACGCAGCCCTCACATCCTACTCAAACGTCCAAGGGCAGAAAGAAGGAAGCCAGCGTGGATTGGTCACAGGGCTCGCGTGTCATAAAATTGTCACACGAGCTCCGGAAACGCAACTTTGAACATCACTGAAACTGCGGACGCACCGGAGGTGAGTATAACAGATATAGTAGAAAGCCAGCTCACCATCTAGGATACTGTGGAGAGGAGTCACCAGGTCCGCACGGATAATACCCTGGCTTGGTCTTCAGCTACAGAAGAAAGGATTCTAGCGGGAGAAAGTAGGGATATGCACAGCGACACTGGCACCAAACAGAGCCTTCAAGGGGCATATCAATAATATCAATACATTTTGATAAATTTAGAATCTGTTTGGTGCTAATGCCACTGTACATATCATTTTAATGGTTTTGTAATAAAGCATGAAGATTTTATCCCTGCTTTCTCCACTGGAATCCTTTCACTGTTTCTTCTGGTGGTGAGTATAGGCTTATTTCGTTTTACAAGGGGAGTGCAAAAAGGCTGTCCAAGTAGTGGACAACCCCTTTAAAAAGTCATGCATGTTGTTGATATAAACAAAAAAGGCTATGTGCGCACACTGAGTAGTTAGTTGCAGAAATGAAAAATACAGGATCAGAAGTCTTCCAGCTTTATTCCATATTGCTGAAAAATATATCTATCCAGAATCAGTTTAAACACATGGTAACATCCTGATATGTTTCTAGCAGATTGCCCTTAGTCCAGAGTATGGCAATCTGTCCGAAACGCGTCAGAATGTTGCCATGTGTTTAATCTGATTCTGGATAGATATATTTTTTAACAATATGGAATAAAGTTTGAACATTTTTAAAGGGAACCTGTCAGGTGCAATATACACCCAGACCTACGAGCATATCTGTGTGCATATTGCTAATCCCTACGTAACCGTCCCTGTATCTAGTAGCATACATAAAGAGATCTTTAGAAAAAGTATTTCTAAACATCCTTTATGATATGCTAATGAGGCCAGCAACTAATCGCAAGAGGGTCATTTTCCCCAAATAGTCCGCCCTTTTAGCATGTTAGCACACCCACAGGGGCGTACTAACATGTTATTCAATGTCCATTGCCCAGCATCATCGGTGGTGAAATGCGAACCTGTGGCCGTTGTCCCCACATCTCAGATGCTGGGTTAGGCTCAGTGCGCATGATCAGAAGTCATCGCACTTCCGGTCATGTGCACTAGACCTCTCTGAAGCTGGGATGCGTACACCCAGCTTCAATGTGCGCATCACTGAAAGTACAGGGACTTCTGATCATGTGCACTTAGCCTAAACCCGGCATCTGAGAAGCGGTGATAACTGACACAGGTACGCGCGTCACCACCGATGAAGCTGGGCAATAGGAATGGAATAGCATGTTAGTATGCCCCTGTGGGTGTGCTAACATGCTAAGATGGTGGGCTAGTCAGGGGATATATCGCCCTTGGACTAGTCCCTGGGCTCATTAGCATATAATAAAGGATCTTTAGAAATTCTTTTTCTATAGATCTCTTTATGTATGTGTAGCACCCTCAGGGCAAGGGGTTAACTTTACTTGTCACTGGGCCGGTGTTGTCGGGTCTGGGATGTCACTGGTTGCCCTGTCCGGCTTCGTGGCCCCGAGGCATACAATAAAGGAGGAGATGATGGTGGAAGATGGAAATAGTTTGTCTTGTGACGCCACCTGTGGTAACGCGGTCAGGGATTAGCCACCGCTGTGGGTGATGTCCTCCGGGGCTGATGGTGTCGCGGCAAGGATGTTTCTGCTCCCCACAGGTGGAGTGGGCCCCGGGGAGAATGATGAGGGCAGTAGTCGTGATTGGCACCAAAGCGCGTGGCGATGGCGACGGCAATAAGAGGCTGAGTCTGCTGCTGCGGTTCCAGGTCATTTTACTCACAGTTCCAATGCAGCCTCGGGGTACTGGTCTCTGCCGTGATGTGCTCCAGCCGAACCCAGATCCTTTGGAGGTCAGTAACAGTCTGGTAGTCCGTGGCATTTAAAGAAAATGGACCCCCATGGCCTAAAGCTACTTGGGGATCCCGGTCCTTGTAGTTCTTTTAGCTTCCATCCCATGTGCAGGTGACACGGGTTCGCAGTGGGGTCGGACCTTTTAATCACAACCCTGGGCCCTATGTGCCACTGTGCTCCAGCAACTAGTGGTGGTCAGAGGGACGTACAATCCCCCTGTCCTGCAGATTCTGGTGATCCAACTTGAAGTCTGTTCCACCCTAGGCCTCTGTACCCTGCTCTGCGCCGGTCCCGAGAGAGCAATGAAGTTCTCCCCTCGGCAACCGTATTAACTCCTCTGTCCCACAGGAGCTACCGAGAAAACCGTCTGCTCCTTTCCTCTCCTAATGGAGAACTCTCTAACTGTTGTGTTGCTCTTAACTCCCCCTGGTGGCCGCTCCTCCCCTGGTTACCTGTCACTTGTGGGTGGAAGCCCTCCATGTTTGGTGACTACCTTAAGAACCGACCCTAGCCCGGTCAACAATGGGGAGGGCAACCTGACTGTGTGTATGAGGTTGTGTGTAGTGAACCCAGTACCAACCTCCTCTGGATCCAGGATAAGTACCGCACCTTAAGTGAGGTGCAGTACCTGTAGCGACTGAAGCCTCAGGGGCGCCACATATCCTACTAGATACAGGGACAGTTAGGCAGGGAATAGCAATATACACACAGAACTGCTTGTGGTTCTGGGTGCAGATTGCATCTGACAGGTTCCCTTTAAGGAGGTTGTGATCCTATATTTTTCTTTTCTGGACTTTATTACCATTTGTCAGTAGTTGGGATTAATACACTTAAAGATAATCAGTCCAACATTATTGAACGGTGAGGCTATTCCCCTATTTTTTCACTTTCACAATTTGGTGCAGATATTTCTGCACCAAATCTGCATTTCTTGGCAGAAAGAAATTAGCATTTTTGCCTCGATTTGCGACTTTTTTGTCACATTTTTCATGCATTTTGGGGTGGAAAAATGCTGTAAAAAACGCTGAAAGAATTGACAAGCTTCACATTTTTTTCTACACCAAATCTGCAATGGAAAAAAAGCAACGTGCACAAAACTTCAGGATTCTCATTGACTTTGCTGCCATAAGGATTCACATGCAGTTTTGGGACAAAACGGCACTCAAAAACAAATGACAAGTGCCTTAAAGGGTAAAATATATCTACTTTGTGACTTTAGGCTCATGCACAAAACCATATTAAGGCTCAATACAACCTACCCGTTTTACAGATCTTAAAAAAGAGAATATGTAAAAAAAAAAATTGAAAAATGGAGAAGAAAGGAAAGAATGAGGGTGATAGTCCTAGAGCTGTTGAGTAAAATCGGCACAAAAAGAAACAGCAGGTGTTTATTAAAATAAATAAGTGCAAGTCAACATTGAAGTTATATGCTCCTCAGGCCAATAGTGTTTAATACAGACACAATGGAGCAGATATATATCGGGAGGGACAAGTGGCAGGAAATGAGTGAGTCAGCGAACACTTCTCATTTTCTGTCCTTTTTTTCTCTTTTTTCTTCGGTTTTATTTATAGACGTTTAAGGGAACCCATTGTATCTCTAATTGTCATTTTGTCACTCATTTCTTCTAAGGCAGGTTATCTCAGTATTGCATTGTGCCTAAGACCAATGTCATGTCCTCAGATTTTGGTTTGACTACAAAATACATCTAATATATAAATCCTACATCAGCTCTGCTACATCTGCAGAGTATTTCTTAAGAACGTCATGCACTTTAAAGTAGCATATTTCCCATCTTGATAAGTAATAAAGCAAGGCCTGAGTTTACCCTCATTCCCCAAAAGTTACTAAACAGCCAACTTTTCATGATTAGTCTATTTAACACATCATTTAACACAATGGTGCTAAATGTAATGTGAACACGAAGTTATGTACTTGGATAATACAGCCGGTAATTCCTCGGGGATTCTGATAATAGGCCCAGAGAGGAACACACTAGATCGATGAGCTAAGGATGAGCAAACGTGTCCAGGTTGAAATCTAACTATGTGTGTGTCTATGTGCGTGTAAGGTTTATTACAGGCTACAGCTGTCAGCAAAATATTCACTGTTCTTCTTTGTGGTGGTGACTGCAGAATAAATGCATCTCAAAAAGCACTGACCTATTTAAACTCCCAAATCTGTAAAGTTTTCTATACATTTTTATGCAGAATTAAATCCCTGCTTTTAAATAGAAACTCCTAAAAATGGCTTTCCCACTGTAATTAATCCTTAGGACTATGGTCTCCAATATACGGTGCTGCCGCTGCTCTTATACTTGAACCCATAGTTTCCTATCACCTACAAAGATAAGGCTTGTGGGCCATTGTATTAGGGACTCCTTGAAGAACTAATAAAAAAAACTACTTTTGCTTCTTAGTACATGGATACCTAACCCCTTCCCTTTTCATATCCACTTCTGTTCTCTCATCAAAAGTCTAATGTAGTTCTCAGCGCTGAGTCACAAGTTTATCTGTATTTTTTTATTGCAGTCTTGTGAATATCCCTTCAAAGGGTAGTTCATAAAGCCCGCTTTACACGCTGCAATGTATCTTACAATGTGTCGGCGGGGTCACGTCGTAAGTGACGCACATCCGGCATCATAAGTTACATTGCAGTGTGTGACAGGTACGTGTGATTGTGATTGAACGGTAAAACGTTCATCGCATACACATCGAACCTGTCTCTGGAATTGCACGTCAGATTGTTCATCGTACTCGGGGTAGCACACATTGCAGTGTGTGACACCCCGGGAATGATGAACAGATTTTACCTACATCCTGCGGCTCCCGGCCCACAATGCGGAAGGAAGGAGGTGGGCGGGATGTTTACGTGCCGCTCAGCTCCGTCCCTCCGCTTTTATTGGCCGGCTGCCGCGTGACGTCGATGTGACGACAAACGTCCCTCCCACTCCAGGAAGTGGACGTTCGCCGCCCACATCGAGGTTGTATGGAAGGTAAGTACGTGTGACGGGGGTTAATCGTTTGTGCGGCATGTTCAACAAATTGAACGTGCCACACATACGATGGGGGCGTTGCAAATAGCATACGATATCGTATGCAAAATTGCAACGTGTAAAGTAGGCTTAAGTTAGTATTATTGGCCACATTGATATAATGTTGAGAAGCAAGGCTTCTCTCAAATACCTTGTGTTGGGTATTCTGCCTGTGAGCAGCGCTATTGTGGTCTGCTCATGATGTCCGGTGATGACACGTCAACTTACAGTTGACGTGACATCACATAGGCTGGCCCCAGTCTCCGTGAGTGACTGGGCTGGGGGCAGCATTTCACCACTCATCACAGCCCAGCATCTCCCTGATCTCTCCTTCACTGCAGAGCGCGCAAGCAAAAGCGATGTTGGGCTGTGACAAGCGGTGAAACTCCGCCCCCAGATCAGCTTAGCCACTCAGGGAAACTGGGGCCGGCCTCTGCAATGTCAAGTTATCTGGAATTTGATGTGACATCCCCGGACATCAAAGGTCACGGAGCCCGGGGGTCACGTGATGGAAATGAGAGGACCAAAATAGCGCAACTCACAGGCAGAATTCCCAACACAATGTATTTGAGAGAAGTCTTGTTTCTCAATATTATATTAATGTACCTTGGAAAAGTAAGTAGTGAACCAAGTCTTTAAAGGCTATGTACACACATTGAGTATTTGCAGCAGATTTATCTGTGTTGGCAGGAAAAACGCTGCTTAAAATAAATGTGCTTTTAATGCCTTTTTGAGCATTTTTTTTATGTGTTTTATCTGCGTTTTTTAACATTCATTTAAATGGGTGAAAAACGCTGCAAAAGCACTGAATAACTTAGAAGCTGAACACTTGAAAATAAAAAAACGCTTTGATGTTTTTTGGTACTGTAAAATGCTGATTTTTTTTCTGTAGGAAAAATGCAGCATGTGAACAAACCCCAAAAACAAACCCTAAAAAAGGTCCTATTCTAAGTGGGGATGAGTGGACCCATAGATAGTAATGAGCGAGCATGCTTGGCACCTGTTCAATACTCATTCGAGCATTGGGGTGCTCAGCTACTCGCAAAGCTCAGCAGAGTATCGCGGGTGCTCGGATGTTTCGCCCGTCAAACAACAACCACAATGCACAGGATTGCTTCACTACATGATGTGAGCAGGCACCCCAGGGAGAGCCATTCGCAGTTTCTAAATGGCTCTCAATGAGGTTAAAGCATGTTTTTGGATGTTGTGTGTCAAAAGAAAAAAAAAAACTCCAAAAAAACTGGCTAATCATTGATTTCCATTATGCTTGTTACTCAAGTTGAGCCCTTTCAGAGCATCTGACTTACTTGATTCAAAGACCGAGAACACAGGCATTTTAGTGTTCACCCATCTCTACCCATGGATGTACGAGTTTTCCATGTTCGGCTGAAAATTAGTAAAAAGTTCAGTTTGATACCCGGACTTCACCCTGGGCCCCAAACCCTATATAAGTCAACAGGAACCCGAAATTTTGGTCTGTAAAATGGTCATTGTAAGAGCTAGGGGGCTGCAAAAGGAAGCAAAATGTGGATAGAAAATAAATAACTAATTAAAAAAAACAGAATGGGGTATTCCTATTTTTCATAACCAGCCAGGTAAAGCAGACAGATGTGGGCTGCAGCGATCAGCTGTCAGCTTTGCTTTACTGGTTATCAAAAATAAAAGGGATCCTATGACACTTTTTTAATATAATTAATTATAAATTAATAATTTAAAAAATGGTTTGGTGCCCCTCTATTTTTGATAACCAGTCAAGGTAAAGCAGTCATCTAGGGGCTGGTATTTACAGGCTGTGAAGGCCCATAGTTCTTTGGCCCTTCCCAGTTTAAAAATACCAGCCAGCAACCAAACCAGAAGTGATGCATCCATTAGATGCGTCAATTCTGGCACTTTGCCCGATTCGTCCCAATTGCCCTGGGGTAGTGGCAATCGTGGGTAACATTTTTTGAGTTGATTTCAGCTGTGAATTGACAGATGGCATGAAACCCAAGCGTTAGTAAAGGATAAGCATCTATCAGACACCCCCATAACTAACCCAGTAGTGAAAAATAAAAAAACAAACACACAGGAGAAAATAGTTTACCTGTATATTATTTAAAAAAAAATCCTTGAAGTTCCGACGTAATCTAATTGTGTAATTTCCCATAAAGTCCATGGAATCCTTTGGAACCTCATTTTCAAACGAGGCTCCATAGGTCACTCACGGTCAGCGGCAGGCACAGAATTTTTCCATGAGTATGAGATATTTTGTGCCTTCCATTGACCATGAGTGGCTTATGGAGCCTCGTTCTGAGTATGTGGCTCCATATTATTCGATGAACGTTGTAGGATATTGCACCATTGCTTTACGTCGGAACATCAAGGATTTTTTTAACTAATACATTGGTGAAAAAGAGGGAGTATGGGGGAGTCTTTATTCAAATAAACTATTTATACCTGTGTGGGGTTTTTTTACTTTATTTTACTTTATTTTATTTACCAGATTAGGAATGGGGATATCTGATAGATACCTCTTCATTACTAACCCCTGGGCTTGATGCCAGCTGATTCACAGCTGACATTAACCCCAAAATATTACCTCAATTGCCAGCACACCAGGGCAATTTGGAAGAGCCCTGCAAAGAGCCAGAATTGGCCCATCCAATGGATGGGCCACTTCTGGGGTGGCTGAGGGCTGATATTTTTAGGCTGGTAAGGGCCATATAACCATGGGCCTTCTAAGCCTGAAAATACCATGCTCCAGCAGTCTGCTTTACCTTTGCTGGTTATCAAAAATAGGGGGGATGCATGCCTTTTTTAATTATTTATTTATAAATCAAATAATTTAAAAGGAACCTCTCTATTTTTGATAACCAGCCAAGGTAAAGCAGATAGCTGAGGGCTGCAACCTGCAGCTTTCTACTTTACCTTGGTTGATTATCAAAAATAGGTGGGAGCCCATATAATTTTTTTTTTTTAATTTTGTTCCTAACAGCATGTAGGTATTTGTTCCATGCTCAAAGATTGTTCATTAGCTGCACAGCAGCTTTTTATCAAACTTTATACAGCATCCAAACTCAACCACGGACCTCCATGAAAAGTCCTTGTTCGAGTTTGAGCCCTAGTATGAACCATGAACTTTACCATTGAGGTTCACTCTACCCTAATTCTAAAAATGCTGCTAGAAGTATTCTAACAAATATGTGCCTTGTTAGCGCACTTTTCAGATACCCTGCTTCTACTATGCAGGAGCTGTCCACATAGCACTAGTTCTGAATTGAAAAGATTAGTAGCCTGTCTCTGTATCCCATACTCATAAGGACAGTCTGTTCTCTGTGGACAGCTCCTCCAGTTATAGGGTAAAATGTAAAATAACCCAAAGGCTATGTGCACACGGTGCGTTTTTCTCGGCGTTTTTGCGCGTTTTTCGGGTGCGTTTTTGGCCTCAAAACTGCATGACTTTGCTTCCCCAGCAAAGTCTATGAGTTTTCATTTTTGCTGTCCCCACACAGCGTTTTTTTTCAGCTGCGTTTTTGTGGTGACCACAAAAACGCAGCATGTCAATTATTCCCGCGTTTTTCACTGCGCTTTTCATCCATTGAGTTCAATGGGATGTTGAAAGACGCAATGAGAAACGCAAATAGCTGCGTTTTGGTGCGTTTTGGTGCATTTCTAAGACCAAAAACGCAGCTATAAGCACAGGAGGTGGGTAGTAAAGTGACGTGTACAGGAAGAGGATTCCTTCTGTCAGTATATACAGAAGCGTGAATCCTCCCGGTACCGTCACCGCCGCTTCCATCTCCCGTCCTGGGCATGTATGCTGCCGTGCGGCGCCATGTCTGGGCGGGAGGTGGAAGCGGCTGCAAAAACAAAAGTTAACAGTAGAAAAAAAAAAAAAAGTTATACTCACACTTATGCCCGCTCCCATCTCCTCCCGGTACCGCCGCTCCGGCTGTGTGCAGACTGCCGGGAAACCTCCGATGGATGCAGGACCTGGCGATGGATCACCTGATGCAGTCACCTGACGCATCAGGTGATCGTAAGTATCGCGGTGACGCGGGCGCCCGGCCGGTATCAGCAGATTTGTCAGGAGACTTCATCCCTGATTACCGGCAGCTGCTGCAGCGATCGGACGGGATCAGACTCCCGCCCCATCGCTGCAGGAGCTGCCGGTAATCAGCACATAAGTGAGTATTATTATTTTTTTTTTTTTTGCACTGATGCATCAGCTGATTGTATAATCGGCTTTTATACAATCAGCTGATGTGTGATGTGATTCACATCCTGGAACCTGACACATCATCTGATCGCTTTGCCTTCCAGCAAACCGATCAGATGATATTGGATCCGGATTGGACGGCGCGGGACCCTAACCCAGGATTACTGCGGAGGGGGGTTTATTTCAATAAAGATGGAGTCACTAATTGTGTTGAGTTTTATTTCTAATAAAAATATTTTTCTGTGTGTTGTGTTTTTTTTTTATCTTTACTAGAAATTCATGGTGGCCATGTCTAATATTGGCGTGACACCATGAATTTCGGGCTTAGGGCCAGCTGATAATATACAGCTAGCCCTAACCCCATTATTACCCGGCGAGCCACCCGTCACCAGGGCAGCCGGAAGAGTTGGATACAGCGCCAGAAGATGGCGCTTCTATGAAAGCGCCATTTTCTGGGGTGGCTGCGGGACTGCAATTCACAGCGGGGGTGCCCAGAAAGCATGGGCACCCTGCACTGTGGATTCCAATCCCCAGCTGCCTAGTTGTACCCGGCTGGACTCAAAAATTGGGCGAAGCCCACGTCATTTTTTTTTTAAATTATTTCATGAAATTCATGAAATAATTTAAAAAAAAGGGCTTCCCTATATTTTTGGTTCCCAGCCGGGTACAAATAGGCAGCTGGGGGTTGGGGGCAGCCCGTACCTGCCTGCTGTACCCGGCTAGCATACAAAAATATGGCGAAGCCCATGTCATTTTTTTTTTTTGGGGGGCAAAGAAATCCTGCATACAGTCCTGGAAGGAGGATGCTGAGCCTTGTAGTTCGACAGCTGCTGTCTGCTCTCCTGCATACACTATTGGATCGAGGATGCTGAGCCTTGTAGTTCTGCAGCTGTCTGCTCTTCTGCATACACTAGTGGAGAATGAAGAACACATTGAAGAAGGAAATGACATCAGACCTTTTTTTTTTTTGTTCACTGATAAAAAACGCATAAGGACGCAGTGAGCAAAAACGCAGCAAAACGCAGCAAAAAAACGCACCAAATCGCGGCAAAACGCGTGCGTTTTTTGCCGCGGTTTTTCGACGCAGTTGCGTTTTTGTGCGTTTTTAGCGGCCAAAAACGCACAAAAACGCAGCGTCAAAAAAACGCAGCGTGTGCACATAGCCTTAGTTTACAAAAGGATCACTTCTTATTTCAGTATTTTATATTAACTCAAGAGTAACTAACCTTTTTGCAGGTACTGAGCCACTTTCAAATATGATGTTCAGCTACACTGAAAATCTATTATTTATTATGACCAAATAGTATTGCTGCTATTATAGTGCTACCTGCCAGGTATATGGTTTTGAATTTGATACCTACTTCTAGTAATGATATGACCTTTCTAGTCCCAGTAGAAAACTGTAGAATTAGGAACTGCCAAAATGTGGCAAGTCACATGGAGAAGGTGTGTGATAAATGGTATGATATATATATATAAAGTACATTCAGTACATATGGTAATAGTTGGGGCAGAGAAGAGCTGGAGCAGGTGACAGCCTAATGGGGCATGATTAATGGCTGTAATATATAAGCAATGCTCTGCATTAAAATTTCTTTGCACAACCAACTGGACTCTGTGACTAAGTATTTATAAAATCTGGATAAAGCAATAAATGGGATTCAAAAATACCCTGGAACCAATCAGCGCAGGTGAAATAAAGAAGACAACGAGTGAAGGACTCTTGTATTTAGGAAATAGGAAATAGATTTCACAAATAAGACATCAAAGATTCAATGGGAATGCGGGTGACAGCTCAGGTACCAGTAAAGTAAATGACTGTCTATCTTGTAGCTGTCATACAAACTTTAGGGACTGAATATGATGGGGAACATTCTTATACCTTTACCTTGGCCACCTTCTGCTGCCTTCAGACATGGTTTTTACTACTCTGCAAGGCAAAATTCAGAATAGCAGAAAACTATTTTCATAATATTGCAGCTGACTAAAAAAAGGCTGAATTTTATCAGTGAGATTTTTTGGTCTTTCCATAACTAGATATAAACCATGTTACCGGGGTGTCATGAAGGAAACCACGTAAAGGTCATAAGAGTCTTGTTATGGTCATCATTTCTGTCATATCCAGCATGTTATATTCGGAAAGATAGAAAGATAGACAGACAGACAGACAGACAGACAGACAGATAGATAGATAGATAGATAGATAGACATATAGATAGACAGACAGACAGACAGATAGATAGATAGATAGATAGATAGATAAATCTGTGATAAAAATATAGATACAGTGGGAAAAATAAGTATTTGATACACTGCCGATTTTGAAAGTTTCCCCACCTACAAAGAATGGAGAGGTCTGTATTTTTTAACATAGATTCAACTGTGGCAGAGAGAATCCATCCAAAATATCCAGAAAATGACATTGTACAATCTTTAAATAATTAATTTACATTTTATTGCATTAAATAAGTATTTGATCACCTACCAGCCAACAAGAATTCTGGCTCATGCCTGTATTAATTGCACCTGTTTGAACTCATTACCTGCCTAAAAAACCCCTGTCCACACACACACAATCAATCACACTCAAACATTTCCACCATGTAGACCTGACACCATTCCACCAATTGCAGACCTGCACATGGGTGGGATAATAATAATAATAATCTTTATTTCTATAGCGCCAACATATTCCGCAGCGCTTTACAAATCAGGAGGAACCTATACAAACAAGTTACAATTATAGAAAATACAATTCCACCAATTGTAGACCTGCACATGGCTGGGATGGACTATTTGACAATAGACAAGCAGCTTGGTGAGAAGGCAACAACTATTGGCGCAATTATTAGAAAATAGAAGAAACACAGCCAAGATGACAGCCAAACTTGGTCTAGAGCTCCATGCAAGATCTTGCCTCGTGGGGTAAGGATGAGTCTGAGAAAGGTCAGGAATTATCCCAGAACTACACAAGTGGACCTAGTCAATGACCTGAAGAGAGCTGGGACGAAAGTCTTAAAGATTACTGTTAGTAGCTAAATATGCCATCATGGATTAAAATCCTGAAGAGCAAGCAATGTCCCCCTGCTCACACCAGCACATGTCCAGGTCCATTTTAAGTTCGTCATCTAGATGGTCCAAAGGATGCATGGGAGAAGGTCATGTGGCCAGATGAAACCAAAAAGAACTTTTTGGTATCAACTCCACTTGTCATATTTGGAGGAAGATTAATGAGTACAACCCCAAGAACACCGTCCCATCTGTGAAGCATGGGGGTGGAAATATCCTACTTTACGGGTACTTTTCTGCAAAGGGGACAGGACAACTTAATTGTCTTGAAGGGAAGATGGATGGTGTCATGTATAGCGAAATTTTGGACAACAACCTCCTTTCCTCATCAAGATCATTGAAGGTGGGTCATGGCTGGGTCTTCCAGCATGACAATGACCCAAAACCCACAGCCAAAACAACTAAAGAGTGGCTCCATAAGAAGCATTTCAAGGTCCTTGAGTGGAATAGCCAGTCTTCAGACCTAAACCTAACAAAAAATCTTTGGAGGGAGGTGAAACTCAATGTTGCCCAGCGACAGCCCCGAAACCTGAAAGATCTGGAGAAGATCTGTATGGAGGAGTGGGCCAACATCCCTGCAAACTTTTGTGGAAATGTCATTATGAATTACAGGAAACATCTAACCTCTGTAACTGCAAACAAAGCTTTCTGTACCAAATACTAAGTTCTGTTTTTGCATAGTATCAAATACTTATTTTATGCAATAAAATGCAAATTAATTATTTAAAAATCATACAATCTGATTTTCTATATTTTTTTTTATTCTGTCTGTCACAGTTGAAGTGTACCTATAATAAAAATTACAGATATCTCCATTCTTTGTAGGTGGGAAAACTTCAGCAGTGTATCAAATACTTATGTTCCCAACTGTAGATGACAGATAGATACTGTAGATAGATGGATAGATAAATCTCTGATAGATAGATAGATAGGTAGACAGATACTGTAGATAGATAGATAGAAAAATCTGTTAATGATGGATACGGTAGATAGATGAATACATAAATCTACATAGATAGATATATAGATTGATAGATAGATACTGTAGATAGATGGTTAGATATATTAGGTATAGATAGATAGATTGATAGATAGATACATGGATAGATACATGGATAGATAGATAGATAATATATATGTGACGCCCTGGCAAAACCAGGTAGTCACAAATAGGCCCCTGCATAACACCTTCCCTCATTAGGAAACACACAGCCAACCAAGAAAATCCTAATCACCCCCCTTAGGGACAGACAGACACACCAGTGGGCGTGACCAGGCGATCGGGACACGCCCACCCAGGGGTTTAGACGACCCAGGGCGGGAAAAAGAGCAGTTAAGCTTTAGAGTTCAGTTTGGAGAGGAGTGTGGGCTGGAGCTAAGGGTAGCTCCAGCAGTGAAGTTCAAGTTGAACGGTACCAGGGTAGGAACCCCTGGTGCCTTGGCTAGGAGGCAAACGGTGGTTTCCGTCAGCAGGAGATGGGAAGACGGCTCGGCGGAACCGGAGTGGTCCAGGCCAGGGTTGTAGCCCACTGGTACAGACACGGGGAACCGACCCGGAAACCATAGCACAAAGGGGAGTACTCGGACCCTGAATCCAGGAACCAGAAACAAGTGGAACTGGTTAATTCACCGATTGAGGCCAGGACTAGAGGTCCTGTCCCACCCAAAGTCCTTCATAGAAGACAACAACCCACCGATTAGGGATAAGAGATCACCGCCAGGGCTCATAGATCCCACGTGCCAGCGTCTGCGGACACGGCTCCTTAGGCCACATCCAGCTGGGAGCAGACTCCTGAGTTTTATACTGGGAAAGTCCACCTTACACAACAGTGCAAGAAAAGGATAGAGACCACCAGCCGGGTGGGGGATCCTGAACGCAACCGGCCGCAGCACCGGCCGCCACCACCTTGGTTTACCAGAGAGTTGTGTGTTTTACTAACAGTGAGTACACCAGCACCCCCTGTGGTCATCATCTCCCCTGCACCAGAGCCATAGGGTCCTGGGGCCACCATCACTGCCCACGGAGGGGTTAATAACTTGCTGCACAACATCTCACCCGGGTGCCCCGTAAGAGCAGCGGTGGTGTCCCACCTCACCACACACCGTGGGTGGCGTCACAAACTTACTACGGCCTAGCCCGTACATCTACGTCCCCCCATTTATTCGGCTTGTCCGCGAGACCCCCCTGGGTCCGGAGACCCTTGAGCCACCACACCTGAAGGTCCGGGCCCGATCAGCGACCAGCTGCTGGCACGGGGGCGGCACATATAGATAGATAGATAATATATAGATAGATAGATAGATAGATAAATAGATAATATATAGATAGATAATGGATAGATAGATGGTTAGATATATTAGGGATAGATAGATAGATAGATAGATAGATAGATAGATAGAGGGACAGATAGATAGATAGATAGATAGATAGATAGAGGGATAGATAGAGGGATAGATAGATAGATAGATAGATAGATAGATAGATAGATAGATAGATAGATAGATAGATAGATAGATACATAGATAGATAGATTGAGGGATAGATAGATAGATAGATAGATAGATAGATAGAGATAGATAGATAGATAGATAGATAATGGATAGATAGATAGATAGATTGAGGGATAGATAGATAGATAGAATCATAGATAGATAGATAGATAGATAGATAGATAGATAGATAATAGATAGTATTGAATGTTGTATTAATTTTGTGTCCAGTTCTTCCAGTTCTTTCACAATTTATTTGGATCCTAACAGCAGTTTCCTTTGCTGTGCCCCCAAACAGACCTTCATTCTTTCTTTGGTCTCTTTCCTTGGGTAGATCATGAACACTGAAATTATAATATAAATAGATGTCCTTTCTATATCTTCAGGGCAGAAAATCCACACTATTGATATCTTTATTTTCTGTAACTTACACAAATTGCCTTTATTCTTCCCGTCCAAAGGAGCAGTGTGACCACACGTGTCCTATTTAATGCCTGACTCCTCGGCAGGCTTGTGTGCGGTAAACTCGGTGTCATCTGGCACAATGTTGAAAATAAATGCGCAGACAGCTCCAAAACTGTGTCACTAAATGGCAGATAGAGGACTAGAAAATTCACACAGCGACTGTGCTCAAACTATTTTTACAACAATGGAACACAGCACTTGCATTTTTCTATACAATGGCTAGTTTACTGTTAGATTTCCTTGGGGAATTGATTTTTTTTATTTTTTTCAAACAGAGAAAATATGGTGTGTTAAATTTGTGACCTGAAACAAGGTAGAAAAAAAAGGAAAAAGAAAAACTTACTCTGTGGGGAATGTTTAGCAACACCCATTTCATTTATCTAGATGCTGTTCTTTCAGATCTATCACCATATAAAACAGTTATGTCTCAGGATGGTGTTTCTTGGCGATACATCAGTCTTACCCTTAGTGTTCCCTGAGGAGGCACAAATCCTGCTGTGATTTTAGTGAATTGCAGAACAGAGATTTTTGCATCATTCTACATGGGGGAACGGTTAATTACAAGCAGTGCCCTAATTATCAACCTGTAATTGTATCTGAACCTACTGGATGATGAAGTTGAAGGCTAATAAGGAGATCCGCGCCTGCTGCCTTTATTATTTATTTCCTGTGAATATATAATATATATATATATATATATATATATATATATATGTTCTCTTTTGAAATCACAATATTATAGAAAACGTTGATTCTGTTTGTACATTGCTTCGTATTTATGGAAGAACACTAGGTTCCCATCCTCAGCACTACACTAAGTAACAAAAGCAAAGCCTAAGAAGACCATCTGGATTGGAAACTGGCTTTCTGACAGCACAGACAGTTGTTAGTGAAAATACAGTGTGTTCCTACAAGCTGTCTGCTATTACAATAGCTTCCCATTCAATTCCTTCTATTCAGGAAACAGGAAATGAGTGTGATGTCTTCTATAGACCTGAATTAAGACACATTGAGAGAACGGGATGAAAAGAATTGGGTGTTTTTTATTAGAAGGAATGAGTTCATAAATTCTAATTTGCATTTTAATAATCTGACACCTGTAGCGTTACACCACATCTTATGTTTTCAAACCCAAGGGACTTCCACCCCAGGGGTTTACATGCTGCGATGCTTTTAGGGGTACATCCACTGCTGTAATGAAGTGTTTTAATGTGCAGCACAGTATATGATCAGAGCATTGCAAAGACTGAAGCAATTAATTTCATGTAGCGGGTACTTGGCTTAGAAATACAAAAGGGCACAACAAATCATGATTAAAAAGCTTTTACACTGGGCTATATATAATAATACTGAACTAATGGGTAACCAATAGTGATGAGCAAACACTGCCATGCTCTGGTGCTCGGTACTCGTAACAAGTAGAGATGGGCGAGCACTAAAATGCTCGGGTGCTCGGTACACGTAACAAGTAGTGGTAAGCGAGCACTAAAATACTCGGGTGCTCGGTACTCGTAACAAGTAGAGATGGGCGAGCACTAAAATGGTCAGGGGCTCAGTACTCATAACAAGTACAGATGGACGAGCACTAAAATACTCGAGTGCTCGGTACTTGTAACAAGTAGTGATGGGCGAGCACTAAAATGGTCAGGTGCTCGGTACTCATAACAAACAGTGATGGATGAGCACTAAAATGGTCAGATGCTCTGGTCCTTGTAACAAGTAGTCATGGGCGAGAACTAAAATGCTCGGTACTCATAACAAGTGGAGATAGGCGAGCACTAAAATCCTCAAGTTCTCAGTACTCATAACAAGTGGTGAATAGGCGAGCACTAAGATGCTTGGGTGCTTGGTACACGTAGCAAGTAGTGATGGGTGAGCACTAAAATTGTCAGGTGCTCAGTACTCATAACAAGTGGTGATGAGCGAGCACTAAAATGCTCAGGAGCTCATTACTTGTAACAAGTAGACATGGGTGAGCACTAAAATGCTCTGGTGCTCGGTACTCATAACAAGTAGTGATGGGCAAGCAGTAAAATGTTTGTGTGCTCATTTCTCAGAAATAGTGATGGGCAAGCAGTAAAATGTTTGTGTGCTCATTTCTCATAAATAGTGATGGGCAAGCACTAACATTTTTGGTACTCATAACAAATAGTGATGGGCAAGCACTAAACTACTCGAGTGTTCTTTACTTGTAACAAGTAGTGATGGGCAAATACTAAAATGCTCCAGTGTTTTTTACTTGTAACAAGTAGAGATAGCCAAGCTTTAAAATGCTCAGATGCTCGGTACTCGTAACAAGTAGTGGTGGGTGAGCACTAAAATGCTCAGGTGCTCGGTACTAATAACAAGTAGAGATGGATGAGCACTATGCTCAGGTTCTCAGTACTCATAACAAGTTGTGAAGGGTGAGCACTAAAATGCTCGGGTGCTTGGTACTCATAATAAGTAGTGATGGCTGAGCACTAAAATACTCGGGTGCTTTGAACTCATAATAAGTAGTGATGGCCGAGCACTAAAATGCTCAGGTGCTTGTCACTTGTAACAAGTAGTGATGGGCAAGCACTAAAATGCTCAGGAGTTCAGTACTCGTAACAAGTAGAGATAGCTAAGCACTGAAATGCTCTGATGCAGGTCAGATGCTCTGAAAGGGCTCAACTTGAGTAACAATTATTATGGAAGTCAATGATTGGGCAGTTCGGCTCTCCGCACAGATACAGCCAGCCATATATAGTATTAATGATGGGGGGTTGGTTTTTTTTCTTGACACACTACATCCAAAAATGTTTTTTTAGAAGCATTCAGAGACTGCAAATGGCTCACACTGGGGTGCCAACTCCCATCATTCAGTGAAGGGAGCCAGATCTTTGTGTTTTTGTTTCACAGAGGACAGATCCGAGCTACTGCGTTGCTCGGCCAAGCACAACGAGTACACAAACACCTTGATCCTTGATTGAGTATTGAGCAGTGATGAGCTTGCTTGCTCATCATTAGTAACGAGTAGTCGGTCACTTGGACGGGGTTGACTCATGTACTGAGTATAACGGAAGTCACCGGGAAACTCTTCCTGAAAAATGCTCGAGTTCCCCATTAACTTCCATTATACTCAGGTACTCGAGTCAACCTCATCCAAGCGTCCGACTGCTCATTACGAGTACCGAGCACCTGAGCATGGTAGTCTCGCTCATCACTTTTAACCAACTAAACTACTCAAAAACTTGGTTGTGGAATAGCACACAGCAAATTATCTCAAGGGAAATCTCACCTTTAATGGATAATCAGCAGCAGGAAGAACTTACTGTCCATTTACACTGTACAATTATCATGAATGAGTGTTCCTAGGATCAGCCAATACCATGCGTTCTGAAGAAAGGGATTTATGCCTCGCTCCCACCACCTAAATCCCTTTCTTCAGAACGCATGCTATCGTCTAATCCGGGGAGCTGCAGCTAACCACCACTATTTCGGCTATTATAGTGGTTGTGACTGGCACAACCACTATAGGTGAGTACACTTTTTTTCCTCCTAAAGGTTGTTATCAGTTAAGACCCCATTGCGCTTTCTCTTCTGCAGTCTATCATTATAGGATCACTCAATGAAAGAGCAAAACTTTTCTGTGTCAGGCATAATAATCTTTTGGGCTGCACAAAAGATCATCATTCTCAGCAGCTCACCGTCATGTGTAAACAGGACCTACGCTGCTGAAAACAATGAAAGTCTGTGAGTCTATATCTATTACAGATTCAGGTCTGCCTGTGTACTCAGACGAATAAATGACTGCTGATTAGCAGTGCCCTAAATTGACCCGTGTACAGATAGTCTTCCACTACGTGCGGGCGTTGCAGATGCACTGCGGCCAGGGTGAGCCCGTGATACAGCTGAAACAATGACATGTAGAGATTGCCTTGATTTTTAAATAGACTGCTACTAGAAACATATTCATTATTAATGACCTCTTAGTTAACTGCTGTTTATCTGCATTACTATGAGGCAATTAATCTGCCTTTAGCTGTAGTCAGTTTCAAGAGCATCCACAATGTGTGAACTCGGCCTAAACATAGAACGCTTCAACCTAAAGAGTTACAGGCAGCTTTACACCATGTACTTCATCTGTAGCTCCCCCTGAATGTAAAGTATATGTGGCATGTTTGTTCTGACTCTAAAACTGTCATTAAAGGGAGAGAGTTAAAACGGGTATACATTTACTTACTAGTCAATGGAGTGATCTCGGAAAAAACCCTCCTAACTTGAAGTCAGCTGAGACAGTGATCGGTCAGAAATCAATTTTTTTCTCCATCATTCCTTTTTCTGCTGTACTTACTACAGAAATAGTATTACATTCCAACCATTCACCGCTCCAGGTGATTGCCAAGTATTACTCTATGTACATACATGGTGGAGACCTTCTAATCAACTAAAACGTTATGGGGAGAAGCCGGCCAGGAGTGTTGTTAGGCTAGTCTTTCTCTCCCTGTAGTCCCTGGCCAGCACCCCAAACTGAAGTCTGGCATTTCAGGGAAAAACGCACCAATTGCATAGCCAGGTTCTGATTAATCCTGCTCAATTTCCTTGAGTGACAGGTCTCTCTTTCTATACACAAACACTGAGTAGTAGAGAACGGGTAATTTTCACACCGCGCCAGTGACCACTTTCACTTTTTGGACCTGCCAAAGACAGAGCAGCTTCCTAAGGACAAGCGAGAAAAAAAACTTGGCAGGGAGTTTGCCACTTCTGAGAAAGCCTGTGAAATCCTCTTGTGTCAATGCATAAGACTGTTTCAGTACAGAAGGAGCAGAGCCACAACAACACAACCAAGCAAAACTGCAAAGACTTCTCTACAGGTGTCAGCAAATTTCAAGCAGCTGTGTATCTGGTCCAGCCAGGAGCTGCCGAGGCCAGATGAGTGCCCTGATGTGGACCTTTCACTCCAAGGTAGCAGATGGGGAGAAACTAACAGAAAACCTACAGTCATGGCCAAAAGTTTTGAGAATGCTACAAATATTAATTTTTACAAAGTCTACTGCTTAAGTTTTTCTAATGGCAATTTGCATATACTCCAGAATGTCATAAAGAGTGATCAGCTTAACAGCAATTACTTGCAAAGTCAATATTGGCTAAGAAAATGAACTTTAACCCCCAAAACACATTTCAACATCATTGCATTCCTGCCTTAAAAGGAGCAGCTAACATTGTTTAAGTGATTGTTCCATTAACACAGGTGTGGGTGTTGATGAGGACAGGGCTGGCAATCTATCAGTCATGATTAAGTAAGAATGACACCACTGGACACTTTAAAAGGAGGCTGGTACTTGGTATCATTGTTTCTCTTCAGTTAACCATGGTTATCTCTAAAGAAACACGTGCAGCCATCATTGCTCTGCACAAAAATGGCCTAACAGGGAAAAGTATCGCATCTACAAAGATTGCACCTCAGTCAACAATCTATCGCATCATCAAGAACTTCAAGGAGAGAGCTTCAATTGTTGCCAAAAAGGCTCCAGGGCACCCAAGAAGGACCAGCAAACGCCAGGACCGTATCTTAAAACTGTTTCAGCTGCGGGATCGGACTACCAGCAGTGCCAAGCTAGCTCAGCAATTGCAGCAGGCTGGTGTGAGTGCTTCTGCACGCACTGTGAGGCGGAGACTGCTTGAGCAAGGCCTGGTTTCAAGGAGGGCAGCAAAGAAGCCACTTCTCTCCAGAAAAAACATCAGGGACTGACTGATATTCTGCAAAAGGTACAGGGAGTGGACTGCTGAGGACTGTGGTAAAGTCATTTTCTCAGATGAATCCCCTTTTCGATTGTTTGGGACATCTGGAAAACAGCTTATTAGGAGAAGAAGAGGTGAGCGCTACCACCAGTCTTGTCTCATGCCAACTGTTAAGCATCCTGAAACGATTCATGTGTGGGGTTGCTTCTCAGCCAAGGGAATCGGCTCACTCACAGTCTTGCCTAAAAACACAGCCATAAATAAAGAATGGTACCAAAATGTCCTCCAAGAGCAACGTCTCCCAACTGTCCAAGAGCAGTTTGGCGCAGAAAAATGCCTTTTCCAGCATGATGGAGCACCTTGCCATAAAGGAAAGGTGATCACTAAATGGCTCATGGAACAAAACATAGAGATTTTGGGTCCATGGCCTGGAAACTCCCCAGATCTTAATCCCATTGAGAACTTGTGGGCAATCATCAAGAGACGGGTGGACAAACAAAAACCAACAAATTCTGGCAAAATGCAAGCATTGCTTATGCAAGAATGGACAGCTATCAGTCAGGGTTTGGTCCAGAAGTTGATTGACAGCATGCCAGGGAGAATTGCAGAGGTCCTGAAGAAGAAGGGTCAACACTGCAAATATTGACTTGCTGCATTAACTCATTCTAACTGTCAATATAACCTTTTGGTACTCATAATATGATTGCAATTATATTTCTGTATGTGATGTAAACATCAGACAAACACAATTAAAAACCAGAGGGCAACAGATCATGTGAAAATATAATTTTGATGTCATTCTCAAAACTTTTGGCCATGACTGTAGAGAAGATTTATTCAATCTGGAGGAAGGTTGGCATCCCCTATACACATCTTATTGTCAGTGAATGCCACTAGTTTGAATGACTTCTATGCTTTGCACAATTAAAGGGAACTTTCAGCTGGTGTTATGCTACCTCATTTGAGAACATGATGTAGGCAAAGAGACCCTGAATCCAATGCTGTATCACTTATATTACTCAGTCCAGCGGTTCTGACTCAATCACAGTTTTTAGATTTAACAATGCAGCAGAGCTGAGTAACCTGTCCCCACCCACACCAAACTTTCTACGTACAATGTCTGCAGACTATGAGCTGCTTATCAGAGGAGGGGGTATTTCGGACTAGAGCTCACATACTGCTGAAGATGATGTTTTCCAGCAATGATTATCTCCTGGTGCAACAACAAATATTGCAAGTTAACAACACCATGGAGCTTCATAAATGATGCATGGCTATAATCTGTATGTTAACCCTTACTGCATGCTGTCCTCAAATTACATAGAAAAAAACCTGCTGACAGATCCCCTTTAACGCCATATTTCCCTCTTATTAGCCCACTGTATGGTAAGTTCACACATCCGTTTACTCCACATCCAAGAAAAACAATTAGTTTACCAGAGTTTGATCAGACTTTGAGCGGCATCAGTTTTTCTTGGACATGGAGATAAAAAAAGGTTCTCCACATTCTCCATTCTGTCTGTCTGTTAAAATTGACCCGCACTTGGATGTTATTTCATTGTGGTCCGATTTCTTTTCACAGTTCCCTTGTTTTAAAATGACGATTTTGAGCCGACACTTGGATCAAAATCGGACATATCTTGACTATTTCCTCACAACCTCATAGAATATCATAGGTGAAAACCATGAGTAGAAATCCGCCGAGAAATTCAGTCGTGTACATGAGGCATGAGAGGGATTTTTTGGTAAAGATGAGCGGACCTGTGGCAGTTCGGGTTCTGTGAGTCCAGACAAACTTTTTTTAAAGTTTGAGTCTGGACCCGGACTTGACCTGAGCTTCATTTAAAGTCACTTTATGACAGTTTGGGTCTCTCCTCACATACAGCCAGCCATAAACAGATCACTTTTGCATTTATTTATTTATTTTTTGCACACTACATTCGATCACTCTGTTGTTTTCCCTAGTGAGAGCCATTCAAACACTGCAAGCGGCTCGCACTGGGTGAGTACTGAGTGTACCCAAGCACAACGATACTCGCATGAATGGTTTCCTCACGTAAAGCACCCAAACTCTGTCATCTTGGAAAAGTCTATGTCCGTACTGAACACTGAACTTCAGATTTGCTCATCTGTAATTCTTGGCCCTAAAAGCTTTATTAAGCCCTCTAGCCACTTCCTAAATAAAAGCACCAAACGCCTCTCTCATAGATAAACGAGCTGTCATATGTAATCACATCCATCTGTAAAGCCCATAAAAACAGAAGGTCAGTAACACTGCCATGTGCATGGAGGCTGTGACAGAAAATGTGCTTTCCCATTTTATTCCGGTTGGGTTTACGTAGGTAAAATACTTTGATAAATCTCAACCAAAGCCAGGATAATTGGCTAATTGGGAGAGATTGATCATTCTAAATCTGACTCATGTACATAGAGAATGAAAAAAGCCCATGGAGATCAGAAACAGCTCAGTGGCATCTGTGTGATGCGGGATGTTGCACAAAGCTGGATTCAGTGCAGACCTTTCATGTTACCTCTGTCATCAGACATCTTTTCATGTCCCATTTTAGCAGAGAGCAAACAATATGCAATATAAATGATATAGTAGTATCTCGGCTACATTTATGCACTCAGATCCAAAAGTCCTAAGTTGTGAGTGCTCCTCCTGGTATTTGATGACTACCTTCTCTGACCTACACCTGCAAGGATCAACATTTACACGTCTTGACAAGTGAAACTGTCATATTTCTTTAAAGAGGACTAACATGGTCTATCCAACCTGCCAAGGATATGGCTTATGCGTTTTCTCTACTTCAACCTATCAATTCAGTATTCCACTACACAGCGAGATGTTTTGGTCAGTGAACACTAAAGGCTTAGCCTGCTTGCTGTTGAGTCCCATGTTTTTTTTACATAAGGAATAAGGGAGATGCTAAAACGTGAGTTTCTTGTTATCGAGAGTGAAACTTTATTTCTAGATAAAAAATAATAATCTTACATGTAGTTGGTGGGAAGCATTATGAACCCTTTATTGCGTATGGGATTTATGATCAAGGTCTCACCTACAAGTATCCCTGAGCGACAGCGGGAGAATTACTGAAACGCACACGAAATCTTACGAATGACTCTACTGCCATCTAGTGACCATTTCTTTAAAATTAGTTTTAAAACAGCATGAAAATTGCGCCCTTACAACCTATGTTACCTTCACTTCTGCGGAGACGACCTTCGATTTTAATCCTCCTAATTTTATTGAACCTAAATGAATTAATTCATTATGACATGTAAAGGTCCCCTTATAAATAAATTATAAAGCCCCTTCAGGAGTGAGGTTGTATATAAACCACAAAGAGATCTGATTCTTCTTCCCTATAATCAGCTAGTTTTCATGAAAGCAGATTCTTATTATGCATTATCCATATTTTAAGTGAATTGTAAAGGATTCTTACCCCAGTTTTATGCAATCAGCGCTGTACCACCCAAAGAGACTTGATGCGGTGTCTCAGCCCACTCCTCAGGGAACGAAGCCTGACAGTATTTTAGGAATATTTAATGAATCGCTGAGGACACATGTACTCAATTATGTTATAAATGCATGAGCAGCTGGTCATTGGCAAAATGACTTGATTAAAAGAAGTTAAAGTATTTTAGAACAATGTATTCTGCTCAAACAAGAGTTGATTTGCTGCATTTGCAATGGTAATAAAATAGTATACAGCATCTGTCTTCAAATGTTTCCATTTTGCTTGTATATTGTGTATCGGGATAAAATAACATACAATACAACCTAAGAAAATGTGTGGAATAAGTGTATAGTATAGTGTATCTGCAGGCTCTGCTGCCACCTATGGGTAGCCACGCTGAAAGCCAATCTTCAATCATAAACCTGTTAACTATCTGTAATGTACATTTTCGTTACCGGTTGCTGAGGGCAATATGGCGCCGAGCTCTCTTTGTACACGGTAGATGCTAGCTGCGTCACATAGTAAGCATCTGTCTCTAACAGCAGCGTCCAGAACTAGGTGTTATCTATATGTCACTGTCAATGACGTGCCCAGCTCTCAATAACCCCCTGTGACTGGATCGTGGAGAGCAGATAGGTTACAATGGTAACGGTTACAATGGTAATGGTACAATCTGTGAAGCTCAGCCAGAGCATGGACTTCCTAGGAGGACCGCAATGATGCTGTGTGCTGAGATACTACATAGTATAAGTGATCGAATGATTGCAGGTTCAAGTCACTTGAGGGGACTAAAAATCAAGAAATGTTTTAAAAGTTTAAAGCACCTTCCATTTCCCCAATCAAAAATAAAAAGATATAAAATGGAAAAAAACAAAACATATTTTGTAGTGCTGTGTTTAAAAAAGTCTGATGAAAATATAATAGGAGTTAAAATGTATGTTGAAGGGAATCAGATTTTTTTTCAGTGAGCAGATTTTTGCTACCTCATCTGAGAGCAGCAAAATGTAGGCAAAGATATCCTGAATCTAACAATGTATTACTTGGTTTACTGAGTGCAACCATTCTCACACAATCTGAATTTTTAGATTTAGGCTATGTGCGCACGTTGCGTAATTTCATACGTTTACGCTGCATATTGCACTGCAGCGTAAAGGCATGCGTCCATGAAGATTGTGCATAATCCATCCGCACGTTGCGTTTGAGAGAGCAGCGATTTGCATGCTGAAATTTTGATCCAAATCGCTGCGCTCAAAAAAGCAACATGTCACTTATTCCGTGCGCTGTCTATGGGAGAGGCAGCATACAGAGCGCATTAAATTGGCATCTATTCTGCAGATACACTGCATCCATTAAACATTGTTTCTGCAGTGATTTGAAGTGCACATGCACTGCCAAATCGCTGCAGATTTTTCAGCATGGACACTACGAAACGTGCGCACATAGCCTTAGGGGTACTTTACACGTTGCAACATCGCTACCGATATATCGTCGGGGTCACGTCGTTAGTGACGCACATCCGGCGCTGGTAGCGTCATCGCAACGTGTACATCCTAAGTGCGACGATGAACGAGCACAGAAGCGTAAAAAATCGCTGATCTGTGTAACGTCAGTCATTTTAATAATGTCGCTACATCAGAAGATACGATATTGTTTGTCACTCCTGGGGCAGCACACATTGCGACAAACATCTCCTTACCTGCGTCCACTAGCAATGTGGAAGGAAGGAGGTGGGTGGGATGTTATGTCATCTCTGCCTCTCCACTTCTATTGGCCGGCCGCTTAGTGACGTCGCGGTGACGTCGCTGTGGCGCCGAACGCCCCTTCCCCTTGAAGGAGGGATTGTTCAGCGGTCACAGTGACGTCGCCGACCAGGTATGTGCGTGTGAAGCTGCCGTAGCGATTATGTTCGTTTTGGTAGCAATCACAACATGGGGGCGGGTGCTATCGCGCTGGACATCGCTAGCAAATGCTAGCGATGTCGCAATGTGTAAAGTACCCCTTAGTCATGTAGCAGAGGCCCAAGAGCTATCCAACCCACATCAGGCTCTCTATAGCAATTTAGCATTGATAGTGAGGTGTCAATCAGAGGGGGGAATGCTGGGCTGCGGTGCACATGAAATTGCAGTCCAAGCAATAAGAAGTCCTGCTGCTTAAACAAACAAATCAAATAAACAACAGATCAGACTGTGAAAAGACAGGCATCCCTGACTTCTCTGTGCTAACTTCTACAGTATGTTGTCTTCAGCATACATAGTAAAAACCAGCTGACAGATTACCATTAAAGGGTAAAAAGAAAAAAAATCAAAAGCCCAAAATTTCCCTTCTTGTGGTCTCTGCACTTCTATAAAAGAACAAACAATAAAAAGCAATCAAAATGTCATGTTTATCTCAAATTGATATCAGTACAAATGCTAGCTTGGAGTGCAAAACAGACGTCATCACCCAGCTCTGTGGACTGAAAAATAAAAATGTACCAGAAATTGGCAACAGCAATCTATTTTTATTACAAGGTTATGAATTTTAACTAAAATATAAAATACATATACATACACATACTGCATGTATTTACCGTATTTTTCAAATTATGAGACACACTTTTCCTCAAAAAATTTGGGAGGAGAATAAGTGGTGCATCTTATAATGCGAATGTAGCTTACCGGGAGGTGGAGAATGGGTGCTGTGCTGTCTGCGTAGCGTTGTCCTGGCTGCAGTGGGGCTGTGCTGGCTGTGGTGGGGGCTATGTGGAGCAGAGCAGTGTGGCAGGTGAGATGTTCTGTGGGCAGTATGTGCTTCAAATAATAGTGCTCTGAGTCGGCACGTTCACAGATGGAGCTCCCGGCTCAAGATCTCATCTGCGCATGTGCCACCTCCGGCCCATTGATCTCCCAGCAGCGGACTTAAGGAAAATGACGCCCGGAGGTGGCTCGTGTGCAGATAAGATCTCAGCTTGTCATTGAGCCGAGAGCACAATCTGCACATCTCCAGGCACCATTTTTTGAAACCCGCAACGCCAACAGAGCATCTGTGACACCCAACGCATTGCCCTATTCCACACAGCCAGCATGGCACCCGCAGCCAGCACAGCCCCCACCACAGTCAGAACAGCCCCCACCCCAGCACCTGCAGCATTGCCTGACTCCAGCACTGCCTCCTTTGACCCCTGCTCCACCACCTCTGCCACCCCCTTCCGGTAAAACACCACCGGAGTATAAGACAGATCCCTTCTTTTTATTATGTGATTTTCTCTATGCAATGAAAAACAAAGGTCAAAAAACAATAACAGAATTGCGTATTTTTCACCATTTCACCCCCTTGAATTTTTTTTCCTGTTTTCTAGTAAATTATAAGGTCAAATGAATGGTGTCATTCAATGCGTCAACTTGTTACTCAAAAAAGTCTATAAAGGGCTCCATTTACAGAAAAAACCCTTAAGGGGATATAGAGAATATGTCAGCACAATTTATTTATGTAACGACAAGACATGGGTGTAAAGAAGGACAACAAAGATTTTTTTTCACCAAAGGTATCAATTTAATCAGTATTACAGCCTCACTACAGCCGTGTTTATACTTTACAGTACAAATTCCTGCTGACGGGTTCTCTTTAAAGAGCTATGAAAAAGGACACCAAATATATAGATTATCAATGTCCAACTTCTAATAATATAAAGCCCAACATCCCATGTATGAAATGCTACCCAGCACACACTTGATTGAGATGCCTGAGGCTAAGTTCACATTTCCGTTGATTTGTATCAGTCACATGCGTCGCTTGACGCATGTGACTGATGCGCTGTTCAACGCTGTACAACGGATGACAAAGAACAGAATTCTTTGTCGGATTCCGTTGTGTGCGGGGGGCGGAGTTCGGGGGCAGAGCCGAGCGGGGGGCGGGGCCAGGCGCTGAGGATGTCAGTAGAAGTGCTGCGGTCTGCATGGCTGGGGACAGGTGAGTGTATGTGTGAGTGAGTGTGTGTATGTGCATGTATGTATGTATGTATGTGTGTGTGTGTGCGCACATGCAAAGTGCGGGAGGGGGCGGAGCCGAGCAGGGGGCGGGGCCAGACGAGGGTGTCAGTGCTTGTCTGCATGGCTGGGGACAGGTGTGTGTGTGTGTGTGTGTACACGTACATACATGTGCGGAGTGCGGGAGGGGGCGGGGCCGAGCGGGGAAGTGTCAGCCTCCCTGCACACGTAACCAGCCTAAATATCGGGTAACAGCAAAGCACCCGATGTTTACCTTGGTTACCCGATATTTACCTTGGTTACGGGCCTACACCGCTTAGCGCTGGCTCTTTGCACCGTAACCAGGGTAAATATCGGGTAACCAACCAAAGCTGGTGACGTGTGCAGGGAGCCAGAGAGCATGCGCAGCGAAATCCGACGGATCTCGCTGCTCAAAAAACGTTACATGCTGCGTTCCCCCCGCCCGGCGGTCAGTCGTTCCACGACTGATCAGTCGGGCGGAGGGTGCAACGCAGCATCATCAGTCACAATCCGCTGCTCATACACGTCTATGGGAGCAGCGGAATCCGCTAAACGGATTCCGCTGTTTACAAGAGCAGCGGATTGTGACTGATAGATTTTAGCGGAAATGTGAACTTAGCCTTAGATGTTTTTATAGGTGGCTCTAAAGAGCCCGTTTTCTGTAGGAACGCTAACTCGCATCTGTAATCGTGTCTATAGAAATAACTATATTTGTAGTAATATTCACAGCCGCTCTAAAAAGCAGAGTTGCAGTGTAAAGTATTGGATAGACACAGAAGTCAAAGCCTCTTATAACACGAGGCAGATTTCATATTACCTAACACTCCTGTGAATCCCTGTTGCCAAGCTAGATCATCAAGCTAGGCAATGTCAAAAAGCTATTTGGTCTCCAGGAGCTGAAAATTGAGGCCAGAGTTCAGTTGATTTGGTTATAATGACTGCGACATGACATGATAATGTCCTAAACTGTAACAAGCCCAAAAGCAGATTCTTTTCTGGTCGAATGTAGAAAAAAATGGTACTTGAATCTTCAGTATTGGTTTCTCTTAGCTCTCTAGGGTGAGGATTTCCCAAACCTGTTTCTTTGTCTGATATTACAGCGTCACTAGTAAAGAAAAGCTAGTAATTTGATATATTACTGTATATACTACATATAGGCTAACCAAGATCTCTAATTATAGCTCGAGATTTATCTTTAGATATACCTATATAAGTATACACAAAAACAAAGCCATAAACAGTGACTCACAATGTGGTGGTATTGGAGATATTGAGGAGGTTATCCACTATTTTTACATTGATGGTATCACGGTTCTGATGCGCAAAGTATCTTTTGTTGTTATGTTCTGCCATGCTCTTCTACAGAGTCAGTACTTGCTGTTTCATCATGCAGAGCTTTTTGCAGGTTTTGGATGCTCTGCTGTTTGTCTTGAACACCTATAGACGGATTGTCTCTTAGCTCTGGGATCACTGGTCCTGAAAGGTGCCTACGCAGATGCTCCTCGTTCCTGGTGATTTCTCTGCTTCATTAGGGAGCATGCTTGCACAAAACATCGCCAGTTGTACTTTCTGTTTACAGTAGTGCTCTCGGCTCCCATAGTGTTTGGTGATCTGATCTTGCCTCTCAACTTTGGACTGTTGTTCACTCTTCTCTGCCTGTCTCCCTGATTTTTGTAGTTTCCTCCTGGCTTCTGACCTCGGACCTCCTCCTGACTACGTCCCCACCTGCTACCTGTGTGGCGGCCTTTACAAGCCAGGACGTCACAGGTACTGCAACAACACACCACACACCCCGGTTAGGCACATCAGTCACACACAAATCCTTGTTGCCTCCCTCCAGGGGCTGATGTCCACACCAGGTGGGGTGGAGCCAGGCGGTTGGCCCCACCCGCCGAGGAGTTCACAGTCCTGGAGGCGGGAAAGGACAGGAGTTCAGTGAGGGAAAGTGAAAGGAGAAGAGTGAAGTGGTAGTGGAGCAGACTGACCGTGTCCGGGTACGTGGCCCGGGCACCCAAGAGCAAGGTTGGCAGATGGTGGTGACCGTCTGCAGGAGAGGCCGGTTGACGCATAACCGTAAGGACCGGGGACGGGCGGTGGCCCGCCGGTACCGAACCGGGGAGCGAAGAGAAGCCAGCACCATTTGGCAGGGTCTACGAACCCCGACCAGGCTTGGAGTCACCGTTAAACCGGTCAAATCCGTCAACGACGGGAACCTCCGGGGCTTCCCAGTAGCAAAGACTCGACTGAAGGCAACCACTCAACCGTGAAGGGAAATACAGCTACCGCCACAGCTAGAGTTCCCAGGGCCAGAGCCTGCGGGCAAAAAGGGGCTCCTCTGGCAAATACACCACTGGGGAGCAGGTTACCAGTGGGAAGCCATCGGAGCCGAAAACACATCACAGGTGCAGGGAGAGACAGTCACCGCCAACCTACCGGGAGTAACCACCGCAGCCGGCTGTGGTACCCATCCATCCAGCCGTTTGTTTTACCAGAGACTCCATGTACGTTATTAGCTGAGTGAGTACCACCGTGCCGTCTGGCACCGCGCTGCCCCCGCGACCCTGCACCTCACCAAACCCCGCCATCCACCTT
Source organism: Anomaloglossus baeobatrachus (assembly GCF_048569485.1). Lineage (NCBI taxonomy): Eukaryota > Metazoa > Chordata > Amphibia > Anura > Aromobatidae > Anomaloglossus > Anomaloglossus baeobatrachus. Next base: position 228,364,375 of record NC_134353.1, on the reverse strand, counting down.
TCAGTCACCATCACCGGGCCCTGGGACCACCAAAACCCCCCTACCCACGGAGGGGAGAGAAACATCTCGGCTGCTCCCTGTCATCGCTCCCGGGATCCCCGTCCAGAGCAGTGGTGGTATCCCAACCTCACCACAACCGTGGGTGGCGTCACGGACTGACTTCCTAAACCCCAAAAACTATTCCCCTTTCACTCACGGGCGAGGAGCGCCGCTTGAGTCCCCGGATCCGGCCCACAGCTCGAGCCACCGAGCAGCAGCAGCAGCCGGACCCGAGCCGCGAGCGTGGTCGAGCAGCACACCCCCCGCCCGCGACACCTGTATCCTGTATGTACTCTTCTGGAATCCCAACCCTTAGCTTGTATCTTGACCTTGTCTCTGTCTGCTCCCAGTGTCCTGTTGCTACCTCATGGCTTCTGACCTCGGCTTGTCTGACTACCTCTCCATTCACATTCACACAAGTAGTGCCTAGCGCCACCTTTTGACGGACATCACAGATGGCCTATTCTTAGGTTCCAACCCACGCCCCCCCCCCCACCGATCAGCCTTTATCAATGCCGGTGGAGGAAACAGGAGGCCAAAAATGCTCAGTTCCAGAGCTGCCCTATCTTCTGAAAGCAGCCTTGGCTGGGTACTGCACATCCGCCTACCATTAAAATCAATAGGAGGCGAATGTGCAGTACCCGGCAGCGGCTGCTATCAAAAGAAGGGCCTGCTCTGAAAGTGAGCATTTTCAGCTGCTTGTTGCCACCACCGGCACTAAGAACAGCTGTTCAGCAGGGGTGCCAGGTGTCAGGTTCCGGTGGATCAGACATTAATGACCTATCCTAAGGGGCACTTTGCACACTACGACATCGCAGGTGCGATGTTGGTGGGGTCAAATCGAAAGTGACGCACATCTGGCGTCTCTCTCGACATCGTAGTGTGCAAAGCATTTTTGATACGATTAACGAGCGCAAAAGCGTCGTAATCGTATCATCGGTGTAGCGTTGGTCATTTCCATGATTGGGCAGGACCGATGTTACGATGTTGTTCTTCGTTCCTGCAGCAGCACACATCACTGTGTGTGAAGCCGCAGGAGCGAGGAACATCTCCTACCTGCGTCCCGTCCGGCTATGCGGAGGGGAGGAGGTGGGCGGCCCGCCCCTCCGCTTCTATTGGCCGCCTGCCGTGTGACGTCGCTATGACGCTGCACGACCCGCCCCCTTAATAAGGAGGCGGTTCGCCGGCCAGAGCGATGTCGCAGGGCAGGTTAGTGCATGTGAAGCTGCCGTAGCGATAATGTTCACTACGGCAGCTATCACCATGATATCGCAGCTGCGACGGGGGTGGGGACTATCGCGCTCGGCATCGCAGCATCGGCTTGCGATGTCGTAGTGTGCAAAGTGCCCCTAAGGATAGACCATCAATGTAAAAGAAGTGGACAACCCCTTTGAGGGCAGGGCTGTCACAAGACTCTTCCCAGTGCCATCTTTGGATATGTTAGTGGTATTAATCACTGTACTCAGTATTTCACAAAGTCACACAATTATCAAAGCCCTACAATGTAATTAAACCCTGCCATTATTAAGGTCACTGCATTAGGAAATGTTCCAAAATGTACACTGTTTTCCATTTTTAGGTCTAATTCTGTACTAATTAGTTTCTGGCTATATCTTTATATCAATTGGGCTCTCTTTTTTGTGAATCAGAGTTCCAATCCCCAGGTGATATCACTGACTTTAATGTATGCCAGTGTGCAGTAAACTCTCCTAGTGGTAGCAGCAGGCAGCCTGCATGTAATTCCTGAAAATGTTGCATGGAAAGAGGATTTGAAGCTCCATTTCGAAAAAATGGAGCTTTTACAGCTCTGAAAGGGATTGTTCTGCACAGTATATTGGACCTATTTATATGATAAAAAATGTTCCATACTGGGCTTAAAGTAACCCATGATTTTTAAGTGCAAAACAAAGTAACCCTAAGAAAGCGATCCATTTCCAAAACTATAGATATCTCCTCTTGAATTACGAGAAATCTATTATTCAAACAGACACAGACTATAAAAACATAATGGCTCTTTAACATACAAGGGCACTTGGGAGCCATATTTCTGATCACTTCATACATTCTGCATGTCTGGTGGATGTTCCCGGAACATAAATCCTTTTTGCAGTTGCATTTATCTGCCACAAGCAATCAGCTAAATATATAAGTACCTTTTATCCAAGTAACAAACTGCGATCAATGATGGTAACAATAGCGAACAACATCTTAGGGACCTTTGGCAATCTCTAGGGTGCTCAGCAGTGAGACCGGTTGACTGTGGCTACTTAGACGTCTCGTTAACAGTTGCTGTTTATGTCATCATTGCCGGTGTATCTTTCAGGTTTACCACAATTCTCAGATGGTTACAAGAATGAAGATTTTCATTTCCAGAAGAGTAAAAAAACCCTGTAAGTTATCTGCTGTTTAGGTTTGCCTCTCCAGGTTTTGGCTGTTTTGTGTTTTTCAGGCAGCTTCCAGGATTGTACAGAATTTTCACAGCAAACACCAGTGGGTGGACAGCTGATAAGGATTACAGCCAAGGCTGAAGCAGAAGGTCATATCACCCTCTTCTGTCTCCTGTACTCGCTGAGATTAATTGTTATGCTTGCAAGTGGTTCACTCAAGTAACTGTCTATTATTTCACAGGGGATGAGGCTGCAAGGAAACCATATTCAAGCATCTTGCTGATTCTGTACCGGCGAACCCCTCATCTCCATTACCTGAACAGGCACTTTCTGAAAATACAGGGACAGCGAAGGGCAGAACATGACTGAATATATGTAATATATGTAACAACAGCATATTCCAAAATTTCTAGCAATCACTTAAAAGCTGGCTCACGTTTCACCTACTGACTCTGTGGGGCAGGTTCTGAGTAGTCACCGGGGTGTATAAGTAGCACAAGGCGATGAGCATGCAGATGGCTTACAGCTCAGGGAAAAGACAGTAAGAGCAGAAGACACATAAAAATCACTGCGTTTCCAGAATACACATCAAGAAAGCTAAACAAGCCTTAACAAGGTACAAGAGAGGAGGACTGGGAGCCGAGCAGAAATATGATTGTCAATAATGGAGTCAGGAAGAAACAATTGCCTTTTGAAATGTAATTGGCTAGTGTCTCTTGGGCGTCTGTTTGCCTTCCCAGAGGTCAATGTATAGACACTACGGTATGGATTTTTGTAAAGCTGCACTTAAAATAATTTTATTTATAGTAAAGTACAGTAAAGACAACAAACTAGTAACAACTGGAAATAAAATATTCAACACCGCTTATTACGATAAGAGTTTGAGGTCTAAATAATGATCGTCTGGACCTTAGAATAGGGTTTCTCCGGTTACATGACATATTACATTGCTGTAGAGGTAAATACAGCTATAATTTGCTTTTATCAAAATGGAAACTTTTAATAACAATATACGTATATACTCATATGTATATACTGAATTTTTACACACATAATATTAATATCAATCAGCTCGTCTTCTCCGGCCCTATAGACTACCTGCCAAAGATTGGAAAATAGGTTCACCATAGAAAGATACCATTGCAGTTGAGCAGAGATTACTTCATTTTACTCTTTCATTACTAAATAGTATTCCATAAGTTAAAAGTGTATATTATATCAAGGTTCTGCTTGATCTTTAAAGGCGTGGTTCACCCATATTCATTAATGGCCACATCGATATTATATTGAGAAACAAGGTTTCTCTCAAATACCTTGTGTGTCCAATAGTGCCTGTGAGCGGCGCTATTGTGGTCCACTCATCCCCTTCGCATGACCCTGGGCATATCCGGTGATGTTAAATCAACTTCCTGTTGACTTTACATCACCGCGGCCGTCCCCAGTCTTCCTGAGTCACTGGGCTGTGTGTGGCATTTCACCACTCATCACAGCCCAGCATCGCTCCTGCTTGCAGCTTTCTGCAGTGAAGGAGGAAGCAGGGAGATGCTGTGCTGTGACGCTGGGCTGTGACAAGCGGTGAAATGCCACCCAAAGCCCTGACACTTAGGAAGACTGCAGCCCGTCTCAGTTGACATGATATCACGGGACATCATCAACATAATATCGATGTGGCGAATAATGAAAAGGGGTGAACCACCTCTTTAAGTGAAATAGCTGAATAATGCCGTTAGACAGCGCAGGAGACAGGTAAACAATACAAGTTATTTAAATAACATTTTTTTTAGTTCTCTTCTGCTACAAATATTTTTTCGTTGTTCATTTGCTTCAACTATATTTGAGCTGCTGTTTTCTGCAGCTTTACTGACCTTTGACACATTTAGTGCACTTTATTCACATCCGTCTCTCTCTCTCCTTTCCTATTTGCAGCCATTCTTACTATTGTAAAATGCTCAAATCTATCCTTTTCCATGGCACAACGCAGAAGACCATCTCACAAAACAGTAAACCATCTCCTCACTCTCTCTATTCTCCTTCCCCTAGTTGCAGGAGATATTTCCCCTAACCCTGACCCTTCCTTATGCTAGTAAATTTTACTCCTTTTCTGCTGCACACAGAAAGTATGCTAATCTCATTAACATTTAATGTACATCTTTACCTGTCATGTTGAACTGTGCACTTTGGAACTCCTTCTCAGTGTGTAATAAATTCCCCTACATTCATGACTTTTTCATTTCACAACCCTTTAACCTTCTGGCCCTTACTGAAATCTGGATTTTTCAATTAGACACCATCTTCACAGCAACTCTTTCCTATGATGGGCTGCATGTTTTACCCTAATAATTGAGATCAGATAAGTTTGATCAGATAAGTTTAAGGTGTTGGTCTGCTTCTTTCATTAAAATATGCTTTTCAGGTCTTCCTCTTGGTACCTTCACTTTCGTTCCCTCTTTGAAATCCACACTATCAGACTTTTCCACCTCTTCTCCCTGTATGTGCCAGTTGTATACCGCGCTCCAGTACAATCCCACCAGCTACTATATGACTTTTCAATCTTTCTTCAACTTTTTCTATTTTTATCACTGGGGACCTTAAGATCCCCAATTATAAACAACTCTCCCTATCTCACCTCATATTCTATCTCTAATTTCTCTCTAGGCTTTTCACAGCTTACTAACTCTCCTACAGATGAACACAAGAATACACTGGACCTGTTTTTCTTCCAACCTTACTATGATTGTACTATGACATTACTATGTATGATTGTACTAGCTCCCCTTTCCCACTCTATGACCACACCCAACTTTCTTACTCTGTCTTCATTTGTTTCCCCGATCAGGACAACCCCTGTCAGCTTTATCATGGCTGGGTATCAAAATTAGGAGGGACTGCACTCGCGATTTTTAATTATTTAATTGATTTAAATAAAAAAGCAGCATGCGGTCCCTCTTATTTTGATACACAGCCAAGATAAGCGCACCGCTGGCAACTGTAGCCATATGCTTTATCTGTGCTGGGTATCATAATATGGGACCCTGCTCCATTTTATAACTAATTTATTTATTTTTACAGTATGATACAGATGAACGTAGCACCTGTGATTTCAAGCAGTAAGACACGCTGCCACTCCGGGTGGGGACGGTGTCTGACTACAACCAATCACAGACGCTGGGGAGTGGGAGAAGCAATGAATATGCATGAGGCTAAAGAGCAGCCCCAGAAGAGGAATGAGAGGCCACAGAAGCAGTTTTCACCGCACCGGAGACTCGGTAAGTATAAGGCTGCTTTCACACATCAGTTTTTTTGCATCAGGCACAATCCGGCTCAAAAACCTATGCAACGGATGCGGCAAAAAAAACTGATCTGTTGTATAAGTTTTTCCATGCGGCCCGTCCGTTTTTTGACGGATGCGGCCTAATACTGAGCATGCGCAGTTCAAAAAAACGCATCCGGAGGCTGAATGCGTTTTTTGCCGCAGGACACCGCATCCAGCGTCCATAGGCTTGCGTTGTGAATCGCGCCGCATCACGCCGGATCCGGCGCAATGCGTTTTTTTCGCCGCACACAAAAACGTGCCAGGCAACGTTCCATCCGGACGCCGCATGGGTTAAATATGCCGCATCCGGCAAAAAACGGACTCAACGCAAGGCCATACGGCCATAAGTCTATGCGGAAAAAAACGCAACCGGTGGCAAAAAAAAAACGGTTGCGTTTTTTTCTGCAAAGCGCCGAATTGTGCCGCTCAGCAAAAACCGGATGTGTGAAAGCAGCCTAACGCGCTAGCTCCAATCCCCCATCCCTTCTACCACTATTTTTAAGTGCCAGATTCTGGTCCCCATAAATTTATATGGGGACCGATATCCGGGATCAATTCTGGCCCAGAACCGGAGAATTTTTAAACCCAGTTAGACCCGCTGACCCCAGGTATCTGTGAGTTTGCCCATCACTATTAACTAAAAAAAAAACACATTTGGCAAAAACACGCAAAAAACGCTCAAAAAACGCAGACTTATTGATGCACTTTCTGGCACAAGGTGCGTTTTTCAGCAAGAAAGTAGGTTTTTGAGTGACAACACAAAACTGCACCATGCACACATACCCTAATGGTCATTAATCCTTTCAAATTTTTCCTCATTTTTATGCAGAATTTGATACCATGGATCACCAGCGCTATGCTCTATCGGTCTCATGCACATCGCTTTATTGGTTCTCTTACTACCTCTATAATCATGATTGGCCCATACGCTACAAGCACTTTCTGTGTCACACTTTTTTCTTGATAGATTGTAAGTTTGCGAGCATGTCCCTCACTGCTCTTGATTGAATTGATGATGAATAATGTATTGCTGTGTAATGTCTTATCTAGTTTTTGCATGTCCCCTCTGCTTTGTAAAGTGCTGTGGAATATGTTGTCATTATGAAATAAAATTAATATTATCATTATTTTTTCAAAAATTGAGCATTTACCACAAGGGATGATGCAAATCAGAATGCTAATCTTTCCAGGTTATTATTACCTGCATTCGCTCTATATTTTCTACCTAATACCGAACAGTGGCCAGCACACCCATTGGTTAAGTGCGATGTGTAGATTCCCATTCACACTATGTCCATTACCAGACAAAACCTACAATAAAAACAGTGACCAAATACCTTGCAGTAAGTACACAAATAATAATACATGTAAATAGTACTTATCTGACACTATGTTAAACAAAAGAATGTAAAAGCTATCCCACTGCAACAAGGTGTACCTAATCAGGATGGTTCCTAACTCCAGTATCTTACCAAGCCAGTAGATGGATAGGTTGCAGAGCAGGACCCAGACTTGACTGCTCCACTCCTGCCCATGGAAAGCTTAAGATTAAGATTAAAAAAAGGCTTATATAGTGTGTGTGTACCGCCCTGAGAGGAACCCGGCCGCTTCTTCTGCTTGCTCGGGCCGAGCCGCTCGAGGTCCGGGCTCGGGTGGTCGGTGGCATGAGCGCCTCCGGACCGGGGGCCACGTCGCTCTGTTGAGGGGAGAGGCAGTGGGGTGGTGGTGATGGTGGTGGGACGAGGCGCGCAGCCGGGGAGGGCCACGCTGTCGTCCTATGGGTCGTGACGCCACCCACGGGTCGTGGTGACGGGATGCACCACCGCTGCGGCTGAAGTGAAGGGTGGGCTCGTCCGGGATCGGTGTTGCGGCCGCAGCCTAGATGCTAGCTCATCCGTGGGTAGGGGCGGTGTGTCCCGGGGCCCCGGCTCGGGCGACGGCAAGCGTTGATGTTGTTGTCGGGGTGCAGGGCGCCGTGCCGTGGTGTAGTGTCGTGCCGGGATGGCACTGGTGTACTCACGATTAATTTCACACTCAGAGTCACTGGTAAACCAAAGTTCGGATGTGGTCGGTCACTGCGGCCGGCTGCTGATGTCCCCTGTGGGGTTGATGGTGGCCCCTTTCCCATGCACCTCTGGTAGTTGTGTTTCTGCTCCCCTGACTGGGCAGTGGTAGCCCGCTCCCCGGCGTTGAGCTGCCGGAGGAGCATTCGGTTGCCCGCAGGCGCTGGCCCGTCGGGTGTTTGGCCCTTGGCGGTGGCGCTCACTCGGTCTCGGTGGGCTTTTGCCTTCTTTTGGGACTTTGGGTTTGGATGAACTCGTGAGGTCCAGCCAGCAATCAGTCAATTTGCTCATACTCAGTGGCTTCTAATCTAGGACGGGGTCTGAGTACCAGGTCTCTGGTGCTCCGGTACACGGTTGACTCCCCGGTTCGTGACCGACGGGCTCCAACCCAAGCCCGGTCCGTACAGTTCCGCTGGTTGCTGTACCGGTACTCCTGCAGGCGGCCACCACTGTCTGCCTGCCTGACGTTTCAAGGGTCCCAGGCTCCTACCCGGGTCCCTGACAGTTTCTCCACTACCACTCACTATCACTGTACAAACTGAACTCCTTGAACTTCCTGCCTCAGGACAGTAGTCTCCTCGGTGGGAGTGTATTTCCACCTGACTCCGCCCACCTGGTGTGCCCTACTGGCCCTGAGGGAGGCATCAGGTCTCCCTTTCGGGGGACGTATGTGTGACCTCAAAGGGGGAGGGGGGGTGTGTATGTGGTAGGTGTTATTACCTGTGACCCCTGGGGTCCAGGGCGTCACATGTGCATGTCCCCTCTGACTTGTAAAGTGCTGCAGTCTCAATGACCTCTATAACCTTGGTTGGACCATACACTGCAAGCACTTTCTGTGTCACACTTTTCTTGATAGTTCGTTAGCATGCGAGCATGCCCTTCTCTGCTCCTGATTGAATTTTTGAATAATGTATTACTTTATAATGTCTGATTGTCACTAGGAGTTTTGCTGAAAACTCACCGATTATCATGTCGGCATCAGATGCTGTTCACATTACAGATCCTAACACTCCAACCTATGCTTTCTCTGGTGCTTCTGAGCTACATAGTCAGGCTCAGGTGTCGTCCAGCTGTGGCTCATTCATGATCAGGCTAGCAGGAGTTAACCTCGGCTAGCCTGCTTGTTATCTCTGGGATCACATGTTGTTGGAAGCCTATCTCGCTGGCTCCCTTCCTATAGAAGATGGCAAAATCTGTCCTCTCACGTCGACTATAGTATATTGCTGTGTTGGTCTGTGTGCTGTAGTGTCCCAATCCTTCTGGTGATTATATCACGTGGTGCTTGGAGTTGTTGTGGAATTCTCCAGTCATCTTGGTGTTTCCTCCCTGCTCTTAATTTCCTCCATACCTCTTATTGTCTTTTACCTTTGTGTGAGCATACCTTGAGTGAGTTTTGTTTTCCCCTGTTTGTCTCTTTTAGTTTAATCACACTCCTATGCCAGCCCTCCCCTGGATTAGGAGGAGGTGGTATAAGATCAGGGCTGGTCAGGAGTAGGGTCAGGGTGGCGGCTCAGACATCCTCACTTTCAGAGGTAACTTTGAGATCAGGGATAGCTTAGTCCACCCTAGTCTGAGGGCCAATCTAGGAGCCCCTGTCCCCAGCTTTCTCCATAGCCACTGTGACACTGATATTGTCTGTACTTGTTCCCTCTGATTTGTAAAGTGTTGTGGAATATTATGGCACTATCAAAATAACATTAATATTATCTTTGCACCAGTTTGACGCTGACAACAGGGGATGATGTAAAATAGAATGCTAACCTTTCCCATGTATTATTACTTGCACTATCTCTAGATGTTCTACCTGACTGGTAGCACAGATCCATGGTAATAATTTCTGTATTGTGGGAGGTTATTTGTAAGTAATAGTTTAAAAAATTGCAAAGCTTTATATACAAAACCAAAATTGCAAGTCACCACTTTCAGTTTATGACCCACAGCTTGATCCAAACTTAAGAAGGAAGAGGACGTGTTGTTATGTATAAGATGTTTTGGCAAATAGGATGTACAAGAAATTGCCTTGAGGTGATGGTAACGGATCAGATGGGATATATGGGGAACACGTATATAAAGAAGAGCAAAGACATAAAAAGCTTTGATAGAGTGAAAGAGATGTGAGCTGTGTTTGTGTCAGTTCACTTGATAGGAAGCTAGCAGAGCGACTTTAGCAACAAGGAGGTCAAGAAATCAGATGTTGTTGGACGTCTTAAAGCGTAAGGAATAATTCTTTCACTTCACAAACAAACGGTGTACATTTCATGATCCAATGAAAAAAAAAATCACTGTAAGAGATTTCCTGGAGTCTATGGGATATTATTCTGTCTCCTTAGGGTGCCTTGGCAAAGATGAAAGCTATATTTAGATAAGTCGCTATTACATTCAAATGTGTATCACTTGGTGTAAGTAAAAGTTTTCAAAGAACTTTGCAACTTTTTGTTAACATAACAAATTAATTAAGCGCTCGCTTTTGTAGGTTAAAGGATACAAGTGGAAGTAAGGACGCTGCAAAGAGAAATATTCTTCACAATGTAGCTGAAAGTACATTAGAAATAAATAATTGCATTGAGTTTCATAATATTGTATATACAGGTTTTAGATAGATTTTGTAAGATGCCAGACAGTTTCTTGGTAATCATAGTTATCTTCTCATAGTCAAGGCAAAACCGGCATCTTATTTCCTAGAAAGTTTTGAATGCGTTGACATCTGGCTGTTTCCATTTGGGTGGGGTGTCCATACAATGTGTGCCACTTTCCAAAGAGTTCTAATAATGTCAGACTTTGTAACGAAAACTCGATTTGACTTTTATCTAGGACCATAGTGTGAACAAAATATACTCCGTCTATGCCATTGGAACTTCAAATTAATAAGATTTTAAAAGCGCTTAAAGAAATCAATGTAGCACAACCAAGTATGATGTACTGAGAGTTTTCTGTTTTATTACATCATGTGACCAGCTTATATAGTATCCCAAACAAAGAAATTACCATGCACCAATAAGAGCCTCAGGGGTGTGTGAAATGTAAAACCTCCCGGCCTATCAGTGTTAGCTGAACCCTATGGCGTCATTCAGTTATAAGACAAGATGGTTTTATAGAATACAAAATGGCTTGTATTCTCTCACAATAGTAACACTTGACACTAGAAGTCCCAGAGAGGGGTCATTTAACATTTCTACCTTTGGAAACCAGAGACGGGTCGAATGACCTGAAGGATTTACACTCTCCTACCACACCTTTGTTGAGGTGGATCAACACAATTGCCCCCTGCAGATTCCTCAGGCAATGGCCACATTTACAAATGAAAGGATGCTAATTGGAGCCATCAGAGTTGTCAGTTTGGACTAAGGGTCATTTGACCCTCTTTCGGGACTTCAGGCGGGAGCTCGAAATGTCTGGGACTTCCAGTGTTAATTATCAATTTAATAGTAATATTCAGGAAGAATAACAGAGGTACAGTGTAGCACCCCTGCAGTACCAGGTGCCACAAATGTAACCCATGGAAAACCCAAACCCCGGAATACCTGTGCCAGCAACTACACCAGCACCCTCAGGCCACATCCACAACCCCAACACCAGACTGGGAGACTGCCTAGTAACAGGTAAAACGGGAGGGCACTGATTAGATGGTAGCCAGCCAACCTGTAGGGAGAGACCCAGCGAGGGGGAGGGACGAGTGGTCATTTGTGAAGTTGGGGGGAGGAAGTAATGAGTTAAGTGAAGAAGTGAAGGAGAGAAGTGAAGTAGTGGAGTTAAGCGGAGGTGTAGAGGAAAGCGTGAGGAGAAGAAAGTGAAAAGTACAGAAACTGACCTGAAGTAACACTGGACAGCTGTGAAAGGAGTGAGGGACTGTGGAGTATGGAACCAGGACTCCAGGCACCGTGGGTTACCTGTGGAAGTGCAAAACTTCAGGAACCATGGCAGGCCTGTGGAAGTCCGGAACCAATGTTCACAGGACTCAGCACAAGGCGGGGTGCAGACCCTAGGACAGTGGGACACTTTATGGTCAGCTGTTAACTCTGCAGGGCGAGAAGATCTCCAGGGTCCATCGCCAACCAAACAAGCCCGAAGCACAAGCAGCAAAGAGGGGACCGGGGACTGAACCTATTAAATAGTCCAGGCTGCCTGCATTGGGGCCAAGGCTAAAGAAAAGGGACTTCCAAGTAGCTCCAGAACACAATCCAACCGCAACGAGTGTGGACAGAGGACAGCCAATCCAGGTCACAGCTGGCACGGAGAACAAGGGGAGTGGGTAAACCTGGAACCAGCACCCACGGGTTCAAGTACCACCGTAAAGTAAAGGCAAGTGGAAACTGCAACACTGGTATGGACTGTGTTCTTGATCATCCCGTGCACTTACATAGACGGTTTCCAATCATTCACTTTTGGGGCCTGTCCCTGCTTGCAGAGGGTTCCAAACATCCAGGCTGCATCACTCCACCAACCACAGCACCTGCAGCGGCGGCCCCAAATAACCTGGCCGCACACCGCAAGTGGCATAGTTGAGAACTCTTTTATTTTCTTTAATTGTCCCCTTTTCTTTTATTTTATCAAAAACCCGCTTTCTTTTCTGAGCGACAGCACCTCAAGGGCCACGGTACTGGACAGCGACTACGACTGACCTCGCCATGCACCACAAGCCCGGGACCGAGTACCGCACAGCCCTGGGGCGTCACAACAGCACAATGCAGAGATGTGGAGAAAAGTATTATTAAATGGGTAAGGCAATAATTTACTATAAAAAATATGCCAGTATTAGTGACAGGTCCTCTTTAACCCGTCCCCCCACAGCAAATTGTCGGTTTTCTGCTTGCATATATCCCCACATCTTTTCTTTCAAAAGTCATCATTTTTTAATTTTCCATCAACAAATTAGTGTGTTTTTATCCAAAAAGAGTTGTATTTATGGGAGGTGTGCCGCCCCTGTGTCAGCAGCCGGGCTGCTCGGATCCGGATCCGCGGTGGCTCGAGGGGCGTCCGGACCCAGGTGTCACGCGGCCACTTGAAGAAAGGGGGGTATTTACAGGGGGTGGTGTATTGAGAGTTCGTGACGCCACCCGTGGTGTGTGGTAATGGGGAGTACCACCACTGCAGCTGGGGAGTACTCGGTGGCAATGGAGTGGGCAGCCAGGTGTTTAACCCCTCCACGTGTAGGAGGAAATGCCCCGGGACTCAGTGATGGGGACAGGGATGTGCCATTGGGGAAGTAAGGGTCACTTACGTACTCACTCAGTCCACTAACGCTGACACCAATAACTTTAGTAAACCAAAGTTCTGGACACCGCTGCCGCTGAGGGGGAGCACGTTTGGGTCCCGTTTCTGCTGGTGTTGCCTGTTGATCTGTGACCTTTCTCTTGGCACTTTGTTCTCTTCTAGTTGGTTCCTGTAGCTTGAAACTAGTCGGGTCCCGCTCCCCAGTATGGCTAACTGAGGGAGTTTGCTCTCAGGGTTCACGCTTGGGATTTTCTGGACCGTATTTGTGGAAAATCCTATCCCCCCTCGTTGCGCTAGTACGCCAATTTTGGAGCGGGTTGGGATCAGATCTTGAAGGCTTTGTTCTTGTCGGGTGAATTGTCAGGTTGCCTGGAGCTACTCCCTGACCTAGGGTCCACGTACCCCGTCGTCGTGCCCTGGTCCCAGCCCGGTGATGGTACAAGGCCGTCGGCTGTCACCATTTGCCTAGCACACATGGGTCCATCACCTTGTTGGCCTGTGCTGATCTCTGCCACTGCAGGTTGATCTCTCCCAATTTTTTCCTCCGTCTCCCCTGAGGAACTCTCATTACTGAGAGGGAAACGCGTTGGGAGGAATTGTTTGTTTTTTGGTTGTGGGGCAGACATTCTACTTGGGTGCTGCCCTTGTCAGGGCGGAAGTTCATTCACGGGGCACAACAGGGTTTGTAGTATACCTGTCTACCTGATCCTTCCGGCCTGTGACCTCTCACCTTGGGACCGATGTGCAGTCCAGCCCATGGATGAAGCTTGGGTGAGATCAAGCCTATGCGTTGCCATGTGGCATTTTGCTGTTGTTTGCACAATTTATGCACAAGCACCTTATTATTATTGTTATTACTGATTTTATCTATGTTCTTCTACTTCCAAAGAGCCCAGCTTCTGACCTCCTCTCTCTTTCACCTCCAACACTAGTCTCTCCTCTTCTCTGATTGACTCCTGACACTCCTGACTTCCCCTTAACCAACCCCCCACATGGGCGACCCCATTCCACTCAGGCCGTCCACTGGTGTATCTGGTGGGTGTGGTGCAGAGTGTTCCCAGGATTTTGATTAGCTGGTTTTGGCAACACCAATGGTTAGGGACCTGTAACCAAGAAGGAGGTGGATATTGCACAAAAGGGCAGATTGCACAATACTCTGTGATGACCTGGACGTCACAATGACACCATCAGCTTTACCATACAATACACTTACAAACAAGAAACAAATTAAAAATGGGCTGAATTGGTGGAAAAAAAATGCTATTCCACCATTGTTTTGGGGTTTAATTTTTTTACAGCATAAGGCTATGTGCGCACTTACCGGATTTTGCCGCGGATTTTCCGCGGATTTGCTGCATGTTTCGCTGCAAAAAATGTTCATAACATCTCTGCAGTGAATCACCATCAAATCCTATGGAGAAAAAAAATCCTGTGCGCACTAGGCGGAATTTGACAGCTGCATGTTTTGCTGCGGGAATCCCGCAGCAAAAACAAGTGCATGTCAATTCTTTTCCGCACGTCGCTGCGGGATTTCACTCCATTGACTCCAATGTTAATCATGTAATCCCGTAGGGAATAACACAGGCAGCAAATTCTGTGCGGTTCACTGCGTTATTCCCTGCGGTATTTCGCGGTTTACCTCCGGTAATGTACATCGCTTGTCTGCGGTTTGCAGGGAAGTGATGTCATTACAGGAAGAGGAAGCCGTGCAGAGAGTAAACACAAACACAGATCACACACACACAGACATCACAGACACATAGACATCACAGACACATAGAACACACATAGAAAGAAAACGGAAATATAGAAAACAAAGAACGTGGGCTCCGCTGTATATTTACCTTCCAGCCGAGGTAAGCACACAGCGGCGGCCCGGTAATCTCAGGCTGGGGAGGGAGAGGGGCAGGGATAATGTCCCCCGCCTCACTCCCCCTCCCGCAGCCGAGAATATCAGCCGCAGCTGCCCCGGCAGTGTTGCATGCATTATGCGGCAGCACCGGCGTGTCCTCGGCTCTTCTTGCCGCCGTGTAGCAGTGGCAGCAAGGTAATACAAGGGGTTAATGATGGTGGGGGACCACCGCCATTAACTCCAGGCTTGATCATGGCAGCGTCTATGTGACAGCTGACATGATCAACCCGTAAGTAAAGTGAATAAAACACACACACAGAAAAATCCTTTATTTTAAATAAAACAAACAAGCCTCGTTCACCATTTTATTAACCCCTCCCGCACCAAAGCTCCGGCGTAATCCACCGCTCCGGCGTAATCCATCGCTCCGGCGTAATCCACAGGTCCTGCGCTGCTTCCATCCAGCCGCGACTGTCACAGACACAGCGCTGAATGAAAGCAGCAGACAGCAGAGGTAATTACCGGTCATTTCCCACGGCCGGTAATGTGAACTCACTGCCGACCGTGGGAAATGCAGCGATCTGTCCTCTATCTATCTATCTATCCCTCTATCTGTCTGTCTATCTATCTATCCCTCTATCTATTCTTCTGTCTATCTACTATCTCAGAATTAAATGACTTTTTTTTTTTTTTCTTCAATGTGCTTTATTGCATTGAATGCAATAAAGCACATCCAAACCCGCACGCGGCAAAACCGCGGCAATACCGCGAACAATACCGCGGTAAGACCGCAGCAAACCGCGGCAAACCGCATGCGGTTTTCGGGTGCGGTTTCCCGCGGTTTTTTACCGCGGGTGCGGTAATTTTTGAGAGTATGCGGAATTTTCTCAAGAAAATTCCATTTCCCAGTGCGCACAAGGCCTTACATGGTAAAAAGGATCAGGAAACATGATTCTCTAGGTCAGTACAATTATGGTGATCCTAAACTTGCATAGATTTTTTCAGTCTAGGGAATACTAGGCAGCACGGTGGCTCAGTGGTTAGCAATTCAGGATTGCAGTCTTGCAGTGCTGGGGTCCTGGGTCTAAATCCCACCAATTACAACGTTTGTAAGGAGTTTGTATGTTCTCCCTGTGGTTGGGTGGATTTCCTCCAGGTGCTCTGTTTCCCTCCCACACTCCAAAGACATACTGATAGGGAATTTAGATTGTGAGTCCCATTGAGGACTGTGATGATCACATCTGTAAAGCATTGTAGAATTAATGGCGATACATAAGTGCATGAAATAAATAAGATTAAGTCAACAATTCTGGATGTTTATGTTGTTCCTTTCCAAGTTCACTACATGTGTTCATTTATTTAAATGTTTTGCTAAGGGTACTTTCACACTTGCGTTGGACGGCTTCCGTTGCTATCCGCAGCCTTGAGAAATTACGGTAACCGTTGCAGGAAACCGTTATATTAATAATAATAATAATAATAATAATCCTCATAGACTTCTATTAGCTATGGATAGCAATGGATGGTCTTGCATTGCATCCGCCCCGCGGCGCATCAGTTGTTTTGACGCTGACCGTCAGTGACCGTCGGGCGGATGGAACGCTGCATGTAGCGTTTTTCTGCACTTGGCGGAGTGTCAAAAAAACGCAACCTGCAGGATTCCGTCGGCGTCCGTTGTTTTTATAATGGACGCCTATGGTGGCGGATTCCGTTAGAATCCGTCTTTACACAACTGCGCATGCCCAGATGTGTAAAGTCAAGGAAAAAAAACCTATAACGGATTGCGTTATTTTGTACGATCCGTAGCATCCGTTGTGCCACTATATGCAACGCATCCGTTGCATGCGTCACACAACGCAATGCTACGGGTCCCGTCCAACCAAGTGTGAAACTAGCCTAAGCCGAATTTCTACAGATGTGCCCATACTAATTATGTTTACTTTTTTATTTTTGATTGGGCAAAAAGGTGTAATTCTAATTTTTATTTTGTTTTGAATTTTTGTAAAACAAATAATAAACTCCAATGTATTGGTTTCCACGGGGTATGTGAATCAGCAAATGTTCATTCTGCAATCTGACAGGATTATATATATATATATAGTGAAAACCACTTCTATTTAGCTCAGCCTGTGACTGAGCTTCACAGAGGTTAGAACTCATCTCCAGTCACTGGAACATAGCCAGCATCTACCACATGTGGAAGAGCGGCACCTATACACAGTGATCCCAGCACTGCACGTCATTTTGCGCTAAAGGGTAAGCAGGGGCCACAGGGGGATTACTGTGATCACCTCGCATGACACTCGGCTCACGTTGGCAGTACAGCAGAGCCAAATATCATGCGAGTGTTCCTGCGACTGAGGTCCGATCATGCTAGCAGACCTCAGCTGTGGGGGACGGGCTAGCACTGAGGAGGGGCAGACTGGTGCTGCGGAGGGGAGGGCCGGCGCTGAGGAGGGGAGGGAGGGATTTATCTCCCTCTCTCCTCCGTAGCCGGCTATTGCTCTATGTGCACACAGCCTAAGGCCTCTTTCACACAGAAGAACAAACACGTTTTATAATGATGTGTTGAAGATGCATTTGGCTCATTTGTGTGCTGGGATTTTGGCATGTGTGTTCATGAACTTTATCCTCACCTGTTCACGCCGCTGCTGTCCGTGGTGTTGATGCCTCAGCACTTGCTTCCGGGTCCATGGTGCAGTGAATGTTAATGAGCATGATTAGCAAGCCTGGAAGCAAGTGACAGCAGTGCCGAAAACAGCAGCACTGGAGACAGGTGAGTATAAAAATCATTTCATTTCACACGTGTTATCTCCAGTACGTGTCACATGGATCACATCAGTATGTGGTCCGTGTGCCATCAGTGCTGCCAGAGAAAAATAGTCCATGAGAAATTACTAATGTGTGCACACACCCATTGATTTTAATGGGTATGTCTGTGATTCTGGTACGTATAAAAGCGGCGACATACGTAATAGAATCACTGACATGTGAAGGGGGCCTAAGGCCCCCTTCACATGCACGTGCCTCCGGTACGTGCTAGGTCCGTTCCCGCATGTACCAGAGACACGGGCACATGAATACCCATTAAAATCAATAGGTTTATGTGCACGCACGTGTTCAGCCATTGGCCCGTGCCTCCGTTTGGAGCAGTCGTGAGCCCGTGTGTATGGCTGTTTTTCTCCGGCAGCACGGGTGTCACGCGGGCCGCACACGTACCACACGGATGTAGTGTGGATGCAGTCCCACGTGACATGCGCCGGAGAAACACACATGTCATTGTAAAAATAAAAAAACACATACTCACCTCCACCATACCTGCAGTCTCTGCCGCGGCTGTCACCTGCATCCAACCACCAGTGAATTTGAACAACGCATCTTCTTCACTGGGGGCCGGAAGCAGCGTCAGCGGGGCGTGGCCTGTGCCGACACTGTCATTCAGCACCACAGACAGCTCCGGAAGAATCAGGTAAGGTGGGACTATCCGTTCTCCGTGTGTTATTACGTATAACACACGGAGAACGCGCATGTGCCACAAACACGGCACACGGGGAGCAAACCACCCCTTTAATACGTTCATGAAAAAATGGTTCATATTTTTCATATGTGTGTGAAGGGGGCCTAAAGGAGCTCACATGTTCATGTTCCTGTAGAAGTACAGTATATCAGTGATGAATTTCATGCCTACCATAACCATTCTGTCTGTGTGTTTTTTCTTCTCTTTTACTCATACTTCAATATCTTTAAGCAATAATCTCAAATAACACAAAAATGTAAAAAAAATACATATTTATGTAAAGTTTAGAAATAAATGCAAAATTCTATGGCTCGCCACTGAAACCAGAACACTCCTTTAACAGAACCACTAACAAATCTTCTCGTTTTAAGTAACAAGTAAGTAACTTCTTCACTCTTTTTATTTACAAATAAAGATACACAATTTAAAATCTATGTAATTAGAAGTATGACTAGCCTTAACCTTTACATCTTTATATTTCTGCAAAAACATCTATTGTGAAAAATCACCATGGTCAATAGGCAAACACTATACCCAGATGCCAGCACATAAAGATCCATTGTTACATATGGAGGAAATGTTCAAATCATTGTTACGAGTAAAATGCCTTGTGGAATCTCACATTCCGATGGATGTGTTTTAGAAATTAATGTAGGATAAGCGACGCAGACGTTTCAAATCAGAAATCTTCTATTATGTATTTAAGCCACATATGTGTATTTATCTTTAAGACTCGAGGGATAATTACGTGACTAGTTCCCTCGTTCTCTACAGAAGAACACAAGGATCATTCCACCGTTCCATAAATAAATTTTGAGCTGTCCCTGCTCTGCACAAATTGAATCTGCTATATATGCAACTTGGGCCTAGTAGAAAATCTCCAGCACTGGAATAAGGATGTGTATCATCTCACATAAACAAATAATGGAGCGAGATTTATGGCGGTGGCGAGCTGAGGTATTTTGTCACAAAGTGCACACAGCTCAATTCAATCTTCTTGTGCTCGAAAGTAATTTGTTCATGATTGTTGCTGTGAAGGGGGTTGGCCCTTAGCAAAAATAAACAGAGATAAAGTATTGGTAATATAATATGCTACAGAATAGAAATCTCTCCATATTTGATGTATGGGATCCCATTCTAAACAAATATGCTTATTTTACTCTTGTTATTGCAATACAATTTGTAGTATCCACAAATCGAAACAAGGGTTCTTAATACAGGCTGTGTGTCTGTTTGCTATATGTGCCAGGACACCTACCTGTCTCATATGTTCCTCTTACCCAACTGTGGCCAAGTGTTCTTTTGGTCTCTATAGAGCTGGTAAGAATTAATATATATATATATATATATATATATATATATATACAGTGTATATATATATATATATATATATATATATATATATATATATATATATATATATACACATATACTGTATGTATATATGTACATATGTATATATGTCCGCTAAGGGAATTTGCACCGTCGTATGTACAATCACGAAATTTTGCATAGACACTTCATTTGGCTCAGGGACCATCTCAGACTATGTTTTGAGGGTAAATTTTAACCCCGTGCTTTACAGTTATTCTCCAAAAAACCTGCGTCCATTAAAGTCAATAGAGCTGGGAGCCACAATGCAGCCAGAATTTCTGAAGAATACAAAGCCACGCCCTTAAATGGAATGTTGGTGTCACAATGCAGCCAGGGAAAGAGACAGACAAATAGCCAAAGAGACAAAGAAGGAAAGAGACAGGGAAAGAGACAGACAGGGAAAGAGACAGACAGACAGAGAGAGAGAAGAAAAGAGACAGGGAAATAGAAAGACAGACGGAGATAAGAGACAGACTGGGAAATAGACAGACAGACAGGGAAAGAGACAGACAGGGAAAAAGACAGACGGAGACAGGCAGAGACAGACAGACAAAGAGACAGACAGGGGAAGAAACAAAAAGAGACAGAGAAAGAGACAGACGGAAAGAGACAGACAGACAGAGAAAGGCAGAGGCAGACAGACAAAGAAACAGACAGACACAGATAGACACAAAGAGAGAGACAGGAAAAGAGACAGAAAGGGAAAAACAGGGAAAGAGACAGACAGACACAGAGAGAGAGAGAGAGAGAGACAAACAGACAGAGAAAGACATAGAGAGACAGATAGGGAAAGAGATAGACAGATAGGGAAAGAAATAGAGAGACAGACAGGGAAAGAGACAGACAGGAAAAGAGACAAAGAAATAGAGAGAGAAAGACAGACAGGGAAAGCGACAGACAGAGAGAGAAACAGACAGAAAGGGAGAAAGACGGAGACTGGGAGAGAAAAAGTGAAAAAGTTACTATCCCAGTCAATGCCGGGTACTACAGCTAGTATATATATATATATATATATATATATATATATATATATATATATATATATATATATAGTTTGTTTTTTCTGTGTGGAATAAGGCTGTAGACTGTGCCATTCTATACAGAGATTCATTGCCCATTTATGCAACCTTTGGTGGACAGATACTACTATATGTCCGTGCCCATGAAAGGAATAAATCTGGTGAACCAAAAAAGAAAACTTTATCATCTTTAAATGGAATATGTCCAATGTTTTTGGAGCCCAGAATAATGTGGAGGCAGAAACCCTGATTCCAGCGATGTGTCACTTACTGAGCTGCTTACTGGAGTTTTGATAAGATCACTGTTTTATCTGATGTGGACCCATCAATTTTCTCAATGCTAAGCTGTATACTACCCCAACCACACCACTGATTGATAGTTTTCTTTGTACACTGTGCATAGGCAGAAAACTGCCAATCACTGCTGAGGGCTGGTTTATATAGAAAATATCTACAAAGGAGAAAGAAGTCTGGCATCAAAAATGACACACACCTTGCTCTATTTAAATATACCTGGACACACAGACTAAGGCGGGCTTTACACGTTGCGACATCGGTAACAATATATCGTCGGGGTCACGTCGTTAGTGACGCACATCCGGCACCGTTACCAACATCGCAGCATGTAAACCCTAAGAGGGATGATCACCGATCGCAAAAATGTCAAAAATCGTTGATCGGTGACACGTCGCTCCTTTTCATAATATCGCTGCTGCTGCCAGGATGATGTTGTTTGTTGTTCCTGCAGTACCACACATCGCTGTGTGTGAAACCGCAGGAATGACAAACATCTCCTTACCTGCGTCCACTGCCAATGCGGAAGGGAGAAGGTGGGCGGGATGTTATGTCCCGCTCATCTCCGCTCCTCCGCTTCTATTGGCTGGCGGCTTAGTGACATTGCGGTGACGTCGCTGTGACGCCGAACGCACCTCCCCCTTGAAGAAGGGATTGTTCGGTGGTTACAGCAACGTCGCCGACCAGGTATGTGCGTATGAAACTGCCGTAGCGATAATGTTCGCTACGGCAGCAATCCCCACATATCACATGTGCGACAGGTGCGGGTGCTATCGTGCTCAACATCGCTAACAATTGCTAGCGATGTCGCAGCATGGAAAACCCGCCTAAGTCTGGCCAATTATCGGACCGAATCAGGGCAGTGCTTAACCTGGCAGTCAGCATGAATGTCCATATCCAACAGTAAGAAAAAAAACTGGCTGGCTTTACCTATGTGCGAATGGTGCAGTCACACAGGGCGCCGGCCGGCAGACAGCAGAGGGGGCACCGCAGGGAGCAGGAATTCACTGTCACTTGCTGCTCCTGTGTGGCCAGGATCCAGCAGAGGTCGCCCTCCCCTCCTCTGTTCTCCACGTCTTGTCTTCTCCCCTCTTCACCAGAGAGAGAGAGGGGGAAGGGGTGCCTGCACTGCTCCAGCCATAGAAGCTGCTACTACAGAGCCACTTCTCTCCTAGAGGCTGAGAAGGAAAAACACTTCTACTGTATGTACCGTATGTGAGTATACTGTGCTGTGTGTCATCTGTAATATATTATGTGCTGTCTGTATGTGTTATGTATAAGATGTGTGTGTGTGTGTGTGTGTGTGTGTGTGTGTCCTGTGTACTGTGCAATATCTATCTATTATCTATTTATCTATCTATCTATCTATCTATCTATCTATATATCTATCTATCGCTATTATCTATCTATTATATATTTATGCCGCCCCTGCAGTGGTCGAACCGCTCGGATCCAGGGGTTGCTGCTGTGGCTCGAGGGTCTCCGGACCCGGGGGCTTGTGGCCACTCAAATGTAAAGGGGACTATTTACAGGGGAGAAGAGTTTGTGACGCCACCCGTGGTTCGCGGTAAGGGGAGTACCGCCGCTGCCGATGGGAGTACCCGGGGGAGATGGAGTGGGGGCAGCCAGATGACGTTTCCCTTCACGGGTAGGGGAGACCCCGGGACTCTGGATGGTGGTGTTGGTGGAGCGGGTGCAGTTTGGAAGCAGGGGAGGACCATGGACTCACTCAGACATTGTTGGTGATGATGCGGCCGCAAAGCAGACTCTGACATTAAGGTGAACCATGTGTCTGGGTGCCGCTGCTCTCTTGGGGGAGCCCGTCCAGGTATCTGTTCCCTATAGTACTGCCGGATGATCCAGAGCCTGCCTCCGTGCACAAATTTGAAGTGTTCTGGTGGCCCGTTGGCATAAAGATGTCCAGGTCCCGCTCCCTACTGTTTATAGTGGAGCTGTGCTCTCAAGGGCTCACGCTTGGGAATTCTGTGGGCTGCTTGGGTTAGAAAGCCCTATCCCCCTCATTGCTCTAGTGCTCCTGATGTCTGACCTTCTTGGGGACAGTCTATAAAGTCACTATCCTCCGAGGGTTAATTGCCGGGTTGCCTAAAGCTACTCCCCGACATAGGGTCCAGTACCTCACCGTGCTTCGGTCCCGGACCGGTTATTGGACTCAGATGCCTCCCGTCCTGCAAGACCGGGTCCAGGCACCCAGCCTTAATACCCTGCAACCGGGTTTCTGACTCCTCCGGTCCGAGACCACCATCTGCGACCCAACCTGTAACTCCCCAGGAGCCACACACTCCCCTAGCTCCTCACTCTTCGAGGGCTACCACTCAACTCTCCTACTTCTGTTCTACTTCCCTCCCACCAGTCTGCTTGACCCCTAGGTGGGCGGCCCTATTCCAGCTCAGCAGCCCACTGGTGTGTCTGACAGGGTGTGGTGTGAGGTGTGGTTGGGATTTGGATGCTGATGGAGGCAGTACTATAGGTTGGGAACCCAGAACCATGGGGGGTTGAGTCCTGCACTAAGGATAAAGAGCGTGCAGTACCCTGTGATGCCCTGACTAGTCTAGGGGCGTCACATATCTACCTATCTATCTCTATTATCTATTTATCTATCTATCTTTATTATATATCTATTTATCAGTTTTTCTATCTATCTATCTATCTATCTATCTATCCATCTATATCTATCTATCTATTATCTATCTGTCTATTATCTATCTATTTATCCATCTATCTATTATCTATCTATCTTGCTATCTATTTAACTATTATCTATCTATCTAACCATTATCTATTATCTATCCTTCTATTATCTATCTGCATCGCCCCACGGGGTAGGTGGTTAACCTACTCATTGCCGGGCCGTTGCGGGTCAGGTCAGACGATGTCACGGGTGGCCTTTCCCGGTTTCGTTGCCCAGAGGCGTGCAGTAAAAGGAAGGGAAAGCGGGGTGATGGGGAAAGTTTGTTGTGACGCCACCTGTGGTACGCGGCTACGGAGTAGCTGCCGCTGCAGAATTCCTCACCAGGGCAGGTGTTATGGCAGCCTGGATGGTGTCATTCCCCACAGGCAGAGCAGGCCCCGGGTGGATGACGATGAAGATAATGGACATTGTCCCCCAAAGCGCCAGGCGGCGACGCCAGTAAGAACAAGCTGACACAGTCTATGCGGGTTCAAGGTGTCTTTTACTCACTGAATTAAAGCTGCCCCCAGGTGCCGATCTCTCCCGTCATGGGTTCCGGTCAATCGCAATCAAGTGAGGGGCCACGACCGATGTTTGAAGAGAAAGAGAGAGAGAGTGTCTTTTCCTAAGGGTGTCCCCCGTGGAAGATAGGAACCCCGGCTGAGCTCTCGCTCCAAGCTCCGGGTCCTGTGTAGATCAAAGAGTTCTAAAGGTGTCTTGCCAGAACTATGGTCCCGACTCGTCTGTCTCATGAGAGTGCGTTGCACCTACTTATACCCCCAATGTTGCCCCCCCCCCATCAGTTGCCCTGGTGACTGGAAAGTCCCATGACTCTATATGGCCACCCCCCCATCTTCCCCAAGACAGCTCTCCAGGGGGACGCACCTGACTGTATGTGACATGAAATGTGGTGACACCAATAGTTAACCCCCCCTTACCTGAGATGGATACCACACCTAAACTGAAGTGCAGTATACTATGGCGACCAGAACCTCAGGGGCGCCACATATCTATCTATCTATCTAACTATTATCTATCTATCTATCTATCTATCTATCTATCTATCTATCTTATATCTATTATCAATCTATCTATCTATCGATCTATCTATATGGAGCCCAGAGCCCCAAATCTTCTGCAACCGCCGCACTGAACTGTGTTGGCTTCACATTGCCCCAATGCAGCTCAGTCCTGTAACAGAGCACAGAGCTCCATGCTCTATCACTGCTAGTCTCCTAAGCCGTGGACCGCTACAGGCCTGTGTCTTAGCAGACGTTGGTGTGCCCACGAGGGCAGCACGGCGACATCATTGCATTATGCTGCCTCTGCAGGCTGCCATAGAAAAGCAGATGGAGGCTGCGGTGCAGGGAATAAGGATTAGGTGCGTATAATCTTATTTTTATTTATTTTTTAATGTCTATGGGATCTGTGGAAAAACACTGCACACTCTATTTTTCCAAATCGTGATGACATTTTAATAGATTAAATAGAAAAAACATAGGACAAGGTGAAAAAACAACCAATTATTTTGAAGTTACGGCCAGTGTGGCCTTGATCACAGGGTCGCTTTTATATGTGGTCCTTGAATCATATAGTAGTTTGTCCAATAATATACTGCTATTCCTTAGGTACTTGCATCAGCCAGCACTCCCGTGCCTAGGCTCATGACACACCACAATGTGGGGGCCACTACTGTGTGTAGGAGGCTGTGTGGAGACCCCTGCTGTGTGTAGAAGGCTGTGTGGAGGCCCCTGCTGTGTGTAGGAGGCTGTCGTGAGTACGTTTTCCAGTTTGGGGCTCCCTCTTGTGGTCAGTACTGGCAGTGCAGTTGATGTGTGGCATGAAAGCGATACACCTGCAGAGGACTGGAAATCAGGGTCAGATTGGGCTATTTAACTTAGTAGCTTTCTCTTGTTACTTGCCGGTGGTCAATTGCTCCTGTGTGTTATGGACATTCTGTAATCAGCTCTGCTCACTTCCAGAACTACTCTCAGATAAGTGGTCTTTGTACCTCTGCTGTTTGTTTTCCACTTTCTTGTTGCTTCTTCTGCTTTGATACTAATGCATGATTCCTATTTTGTCTGTGTGGAGTTCGTGGTGGAAAGAGATCATTCCCTGCTGGGAGTGTCTGTATACTTATCTCCATGATTCTGCAAGGTTTGTGTTTGTCATGCTTGGTATTAATTCAGTCCCTCATCTGTATTAGTGTTTTTGGATCCCAGTAACATCTGAGTGCTGATACAGTGGGGGAGAGGTTATGTGACCTCAGGATTTTTCCATATCAGTAGTGCTAGTATATATTAGGGTTTTTACGGCTGCAGACAGTTGCTCTTTCCTATCCTTTCCTATAAAGATAGTTTGGGCCTCACCTTTGCTGAAATCTGTCTTTTCTAGCTTTGTATTGTATTTTTCTATATCACCATAGCCTTTACATGTGGGGGGCTATCTATCTATCTTTGGGGACCACGCCGAGGCAGATTAGCTTTTTTATATTTCTATCTGTGAGAGTATTTGGTTCTCCGGCTTTGTCGATTCGTCCAGGTCATCGTAGGCATGCCCCACAGCTACTGTTACGGTAGTTGTGTGTCAAGATTAGGTCTGCAGTCCGTTAAGTTTCCAGCCACTCTGTTACCTTTTTGGGATTCCACATTTTTTGATGCTCCTCAGTCCCTGAATCATAACAGGAGGCTGTGTGGGGACCCCCTGCTGTGAGTAGGAGGCTGTGTGTAGGCCCCTGCTGTGCTTAGGAGACTGTGTTAAGGCCCCAGCTGTGTGTAGGAGGCTGTGTGGAGGCCACCGCTGTGCATGAGAGGCTGTGTGGGTCTCCTGCCATGCATAGGAGACTGTATGGTGGTCTCCTGCCGTGTGTAGGAGGCTGTGTGGGGGTCTCCTTCTGTGCATAGGAGGCTGTGTGAGGGCCTCAATTCAGAGCAGCTGAGAGGCAGCGACACATACCCCCATCCTCATGTTGTGTATGTGGTACTGCACCTCAGTCTGCTCAGGTTAGTCGAGCTGAGAGGCAGCAACACATACACAGCTAAACAGCACCCCCCATCATCATGGTGTGTATGTGGTACTGCACCTCAGTCTGCTCAGGGAAAACAAGCTGAGAGGCAGCAACACATACACAGCACCCCCCGTCCTCATCATGTGTATGTGGTACTGCACCTTAGTCTGCTCAGGGCAGTGGAGCTAAAAGGCAGTGACACATACACAGCACCCACCATTCTCATGTTGTGTATGTGATGCTGCATCTCAGTCTGCTCAGGGCAGTGGAGCTGAGAGGCAGTAAAACATACACAGCGCCCCCCTCCTCATGGTGAGTATGTGGTACTGCACCTCAGTCTGCTCAGGGCAGTGGAGCTGAAAGGCAATGACACATACCCAGCACCCCCCATAATCATGTTGTGTATGTGGTCCTGCACCTCAGTCTGCTCAGGGCAGTGGAGCTGAGAAGCAGCACCTATTTTATCTCCAGAACACATTATGTAGAAAGCAGAGATTTTTTCCAATTTCGTACAATCCCCTTTAATATCTGTATTTGGGCCTTTTTGGTCCTGAGTGCAAGCACTACAGGCCACTGGCTACATTGTGCAATATTTTGTATTCTCATCCTGTACATTTATATCGTATCCAGAGAATTTGTATAGTAGATGCTGATCCCACCAATGTGGTCACGACGTGCACCGCTCTAATGCAGGCGTCACACAGTGCGATCTATCGTGCGATCGCACGAGCGATCGTACCCGCCCCGTTGTTTGTGCATCACGGGCAAATCGCTGCCCGTGGCGCACAAAGTCGTTAAACCGCCGTCACACGTACTTACCTGCTGAGAGACCTCGGTGTGGGCGGTGAACATCCTCTTCCTGAAGGGCGTGGGACGTTCGGCGTCACCGTGACGTCACACAGCCGCCGGCCAATAGAAGCGGAGGGGCGGAGATGAGCAGGACGTGAACATCCCGGCCACCTCCTTCCTTCCGCATAGACGGCGGGAGCCGCGGGACGCAGGTAAGCTGTGTTCATCGTTCCCGGGGTGTCACATGGAGCGATGTGTGCTGCCCCGGGTACGATGAACAACTGGCACAAAGAAAAATAAACGATTTTTTTTAAAAAAAGCGACGGGTACACGATTTACAACCGATTTGCGAACGTTAAGAGTCGCTCTTAGGTGTCACACGAGACGACGTCGTGAACGATGCCGGATGTGCGTCCCAAAAACCGTGACCCCCGACGATGCATCGCACGATAGATCGTCTCGTGTGACGCCCGCATTAGTCAAGACATGACAGAACTCCCATCCAAGTGTACAGGTATTTATACCATCTCCCCATGAAGAGCGGCAGTGCCTCATTCTACAGAAACATGTGGGCCCCATTGGTGAAATCCGCATGTACCATCCATAATGTAATATCCAGGGATACAGCATAAATGGACAAGATCGGTAGACTTCTATATGGACGAAGTCAGACGTGGTGGAATTAATGTGGATTTGAGATGCAGATTCTCCAGCACAAATTTGGAGGAGTTTATTATACAATACATTTGAAGAGATCAATTTTCTTTTGAAACAAAAAAAAATGTCCTCTGGTCCTCATTTGTTTCTGGGTAAACTGGGTAAAAAATCAGTAGGGTGGAGGCACCAGAGGGCAGTTTTGCACAGGGCACCCTGCAGGCTAAGACCAGCACTGCTTATGAATATGGAGGACTATGTGGCAGCAGGTTTACTTGTCCTCTGTTAATGATCTTCTAATAAAATGGTGATTTTATCAACACTACAGTAAGTGATGCATCACTTTAATCTGGGCTCTATATAACAATAACAGTAAGATCCAGAAATATTTGGACAATCACAGAAGTTGTAGCTGTTCACCAAAACATATTCAAGATACATTTATATAAACAATATGGGCTTTAAAGGGGTGGTTCAGCCATTTTTTTTTATTTTTTCTATGAGTGTAACTTACCATTATAGGCATTTTCTGCATTGGCCTCTACTTGCAGTTCTGGCCATGAGCGGCGCTATCCTGCACGCTCAGTGCCTGTCACATGACCCCTGGTGCTGCGGCCGCTAGTATCCTCTTACGTCTCGTCAAGTTCCGGGCTCTCAAACTTGACGGTTATATCAGAGGATGCTGGCGTCACTCACATTGATTGACAGGGCTGTGAGCGGTGACTACCGCACGTCCCAGCCCAGCATTGAGGGGAGGATCCGGAGGGCTCCAGTGTGGAGGGGTGAAGACAGAGCGCGCCGCTTAGCATCCGTCAGATGTGGGAGGTACGGGGCGCCAGTGTAGAGTACAGGGGGGTTTCTTCAGCTGAAATCCCCCTTGTCACGCAAGTATGTGATCACACTATCCGCCCGCTGTGCACTGCTCTGCTGTCAGGAGAGCCTGCGGTGTCGGCAGTTTGATCATCTGCTCCTACCAGCAGTACAGGTGACCGGACGCTGCATGGGACCAATTTTCTCCACTCTGTCACCTGCACAACATGTCCCAGAGTGGAGACAGTTAGTGACATGCTCTGCTCTGACACTTAGTGTGCTATATGTCACTAACTGTCTCCACTCTGGGACTTGTTGTGCAGGTGACCGGATGATACATGTCACTAACTTGCTCCACTCTGTGACTTCTGCTGCATAGTACCAACTTTCTCCACTCTCACCTGCCCAACAAGTCCCAGAGTGGAGACAGTTAGTGACATGTAGCATCCGGTCACCTGCACAACAAGTCCCAGAGTGGAGACAGTTGGTGACATGCTCTGCTCTGACACATAGTGTGCTATATGTCACTATCTTGCTCCACTATGGGACTTGTTGTGCAGGTGAGAGTGGAGAAAGTGGGTCCTATGCAGCAGAAATCACAGAGTGGAGCAAGTTGGTGACAGAGTACCTCTCTCCCCCCCTCTACCCCCACTCTCTTCTCCCCCTCTCTCTCTTCTCTCCCCCCCTCTCTTCTCCCCCTCCCGCTCTTCTCTCCCCCCACCCTCTTCCCCCACCCCTCTTTTCTCCCCCTCCCCTTTTTTCCCTCTCTCTCTCTCTTTTCCCTCCCTCTCTTTTCCCTCCCTCTCTTTTCCCTCCCTCTCTTTTCCCTCCGTCTCTTTTCCCTCCCTCTCAATTCCCTCCCTCTCAATTCCCTCCCTCTCTCTTTTCCCTCCCTCTCTCTTTCCCTTACTTTCTCTCTCTCTCTTTTTTCCCTCTCTCTCTCTCTCCTGGCATGGTCAGTACAGAAATCTCTCGATCGTGGAGGGGTGAGAGGGAGTAATAAACATGGAGTCCCTAATGTGTCTGTGTATTAATCTCTAATAAAGTATTTTTCTCTGTGTGATGTCTTATTTTTTTTTAACCCTGAATTGGAGATTCTTAATGGCCGGGTCAAACCTGGCCTGACATTAAGAATCTCGGGCTTTATACCAGCTGGTAAAACATAGCTTGTATTAACCCCTTATTACTCAGCGTGCCACCTGCCACCAGGGCCACTGGAAGAGTTGGATACAGCGCCAGAAGATGGCACTTCTATGAAAGCACCAGTTTCTGGGGCGGCTGTGGACTGCAATTCGCAACGGGGGGCCCAGAAAGCTTGGGCCACCCTGCGCTGCGTATTCCAATCCCCAGCTGCCTAGATGTACCTGGCTGGACACAAAAAAATGAGCGAAGCCCACGTCATTTTTTTTAAAGGGAACCTGTCATCAGAAATTTTGCTTTCAACCTAAACGTTTCCCCATCTGCAGCTCCTGGGCTGCATTCTAGTAAGGTTTCTATACTTTTTGTGCCCCCTTTTAAACCAAAATAAATACTTTATAAAACTGTACCTTTCGGTTTGAAAATCTTGTAAATCATCCATGGGGGCGGGCCGTCTGGCGTCCGTTGCTGTATCTTACGCCGTCCCCCATGCTCCAAATCATCCCTCAGAACGCCGCCCACTGCGCCCGAGGTCCCGTGCATGCCAGGACACCTAGTGACGTGGTCTCAATGTGATCGGTGCAGAGCAGGACAGAAAATGTACTGGAGCAGAACGGAGGCAGAGATGAAGGACCTTGCCTGATCACATGACCGGTGACCTGGCAGGTCCTGTTATTCAGCTGCTGCA
Organism: Anomaloglossus baeobatrachus; assembly: GCF_048569485.1. NCBI lineage: Eukaryota > Metazoa > Chordata > Amphibia > Anura > Aromobatidae > Anomaloglossus > Anomaloglossus baeobatrachus. The sequence goes on along the minus strand of NC_134353.1, from coordinate 228,333,532 downwards.
GCCTCCGTGCAGCTCCCAGTGTCTGCTCTCCTGCTCTACACTAATCAGGAACTGCAGGATGAGGTAATGTATAGTGTGTGTAAGGAAATGTGCCTGTTGTAGGGCTGTGTGTGTATATGTGCATGTAGTCTGTCTGTCGCTTTCTATGCCTGGCAGTCTCTGTCTGTCTGTCTGTCTCTTTCCCTGCCTGGCAGTCTCTGTCTGTCTGTCTCTTTCCCTGCCTGGCAGTCTCTGTCTGTCTGTCTGTCTCTTTCCCTGCCTGGCAGTCTCTGTCTGTCTCTGTCTGTCTGTCTCCCTGCCTGGCAGTCTCTGTCTGTCTCCCTGCATGGCAGTCTCTGTCTGTCTCTTTCCCTGCCTGGCTGTCTGTCTCTTTCCCTAACTGGCAGTCTTTGTCTGTCTTTTTCCCCGACTGGCAGTCTGTTTGTCTCTTTCCCTTTCTCTTTTTCCTTTTCTGTCCGTCTCTCCACCGATATCAGATTACCTTACACATAAGCTTTTTATACTAACAATGTCCTTCGTTGCCTATAGCAACCAATCACAGCTCCTATTAATGACCTGTAGCTTCCAGCTCCATTGACTTTAATGTAAGGAGGTTTTTTGGCAAATAACTATAGCGCGGGGTTAAATTTTCCCCTCAAAACATAGTCTATGACATTCCCTGAGTCAAATAGGGTGTCTGTGCAAAATATCGTGATTGTAAATGTGACGGTACGGATTCCTTTAGTGGACATACATACATATGTGCCGCCCCCGTGCCAGCAGCTGGGCTGCTCGGATCTGGATCCGCAGTGTGGCTCGAGGGATTCTACCGGACCCGGGGGTCGCGCGGACACTTCAAATAAAAGGGGACGTATTTGTACGGGATTTGCCGTAATCTGTCTGTGACACCACCCACGGTGTGTGGTGAAGTGTGGCACCACCGCTGCTGTTGTGGGACTCCCGGGGTCGATGGGATGGCAGCCGGATGTTAACCCCTCCGTGGGTAGGGACGGTTTCCCCGGGGCCAAGTGTCTCTATGCCGGGGATGGTGACTGCAGGGGCCGGCGCGCCCGGTCAGACCGGGGGATGTTAGGTTACTCACGGTTGAATAAATCACACAAGTCCTGTGGTAAACCAAGGTGCTGGTGGCCGGTCGCCGCGGTCGGGTGTATCTGGTCCCACACCCGGGCTGATGGTCTGTGTCACTTTCCTCTGCACTCTGTGATTGGTGTGTTGGACTTCCTGATGTGAAACACTGGAGTCCGCTCCCGGTCCTTTTGTTGGGAGCCTTGCTCACTGACGCTGACCCTTGGGATCTACCGGGCCCTGGCGGATGCCCTATCCCTCTCGGTGGGTGGTTGTCTGCTTTTGGGACTTTGGTTGGGACAGGACCTATAATCCTGCCCTCAATTGGTTAGTTAGCTAGGCCGTTGGTTCCGGTCCTGGCTTCAGGGTCCAAGTATCCCCTCTGTGCACGGTTTCTGGGTCGGTTCTCCAGTGTCGGTACCGGCGGGCTCCAACCTTGCTCCGGTCCACCTCGGATCTCCGGCAGCCATCTTCCCATCTCCTGACAGACACGGACCACCGTCTGCCACCTAGCCAGTACGCCGGGGCTCCAACGCCGACGCCTTTCCTTTCAATCTCAACCTTCACTTTCTACTCCTCAATTACTCCACTCCTCTCCACTTGAACTTCAACTTAGAACTCTTGCTTTTCCTGCCCCGGGTTCTCCAGACCCCTAGGTGGGCATTCTCCATCCACCCACCCACTGGTGTGCCTTTCCTACCCTGGGGGAGGTGACTAGGGTTTCAGGTCGGCTGTGTGTAACCCTGTGGGGGTGTGAAATGGTGCTATGCAGGGGCCTTTTTGTGTGACTACCTGGTTTTGCCAGGGCATCACACATATACACACAATACATATATATACATATACACACACATAGATACACATACACTCAGGTTTATATATTAGATATACGCATATGGCTGACGATTCTGTCTGGGGCTCATCATTTTGATGACCCAAAAAAACGGTGCATGCAGCTTTTTTCGGGCTGTCAATATGACGACTAGCGGTTAATGTTTGATTGGTGTTTGCAGAATTGGAGATTTTCCAAGAGTGATGGTGGGACTGTGGAAGGTTGGAGGTCAATATGCAGAGGAGGATCTCAGCTCACCCGGTAAATGCATCACCTGTGTCCTTTCTCTGGGTGACGGTGCAGGGAGGTCAGCTCCGTGTTCAAAGAGGCAAAGTCCGGCAATAGAAAAAAGTTGTTTCCAGCATCACGTCTAAGAAATAACGTTAAAAATCAATTTTATTCCATAACTTACTTGTGCGAAACTAGCAGGATATGTCTAAGACTAAGAACCTCTTTTAGGTTTGAAACGCGTAAGACATTGTTTTATACTTCATGGACGTCCATTAGTGATGAGCGAGCATGCTTGTCACTACTCGGTACTCGCACGAGTATCACTGTACTCGGGCTGCTCGGCGGGGACCGAGTAATCTCGCGATACTCGTGCTTTACTCGTGGTCTTCATTTCTGCATGTTGGCGCTCTTTTGAGAGCCAGCCCTCATGCAGGGATTGGCTGGCAGACCACTGCAATGCCACAGCCCTGTTAGTTGTGGAATTGCAGTGATTGGCCGGCCTGCACAGCGTCACCGAGCCTTTATATCGGCCGGCGCGCTGTGCTCTGCTCACAGCTATTCTGACAGTGAGTGTAGGGAGAGTGTCGCTGATTCAGGGAAAGCTTTGCGGCCCTTTATAGCTTTTTCAGTTGCAGGGCTGCAAACAGTGTGACCAAAAGTCCTTCTCAGGACTATTCTAGTTGTATACAGGCAGGCAGGGTATAGCCAGGTCGGAGTACAGTAGCAGAGTCCTTCTCAGGACTATTGTTGCTATATACAGGCAGGGTATAGCCAGGTCTGAATACAGGCTAGTGACCAAAAGAGTCCTTGTCAGGACTATTGTAGCAGTATACAGGCAGGCAGGCAGGCAGGGTAGTGGTGACCGTATACCAGCCTTCATATCTGGGGCTGGTGTACACAGTGTAAAACAGTCCAGATAGTGTCTGACTTGTCTGTACTGTAATTGTCGCTCCCCAAAAAAACCTGTTAGTAGGTTATTATTGCGTCCGTGCTTGGTTTTTAAAACCGCACGTGTGTGCCTGTTGGTGGCAGCGTACAGGTGCACTGGTGTGCGTTTACCAAACTATTATATAACGCACAAGTGTAGTGTATAATACACGTCAGTCAGCAGTGGCTGATAGTGTCAGAGTTCTTAATTTTTGCTCCTAAAACCTGTGTTAGGTTATTATTGCGTCCGTGCTTGGTTTTTAAAACCGCACGTGTGTGCCTGTTGGTGGCAGCGTACAGGTGCACTGGTGTGCGTTTACCAAACTATTATATAACGCACAAGTGTAGTGTATAATACACGTCAGTCAGCAGTGGCTGATAGTGTCAGAGTTCTTAATTTTTGCTCCTAAAACCTGTGTTAGGTTATTATTGCGTCCGTGCTTGGTTTTTAAAACCGCACGTGTGTGCCTGTTGGTGGCAGCGTACAGGTGCACTGGTGTGCGTTTACCAAACTATTATATAACGCACAAGTGTAGTGTATAATACACGTCAGTCAGCAGTGGCTGATAGTGTCAGAGTTCTTAATTTTTGCTCCTAAAACCTGTGTTAGGTTATTATTGCGTCCGTGCTTGGTTTTTAAAACCGCACGTGTGTGCCTGTTGGTGGCAGCGTACAGGTGCACTGGTGTGCGTTTACCAAACTATTATATAACGCACAAGTGTAGTGTATAATACACGTCAGTCAGCAGTGGCTGATAGTGTCAGAGTTCTTAATTTTTGCTCCTAAAACCTGTGTTAGGTTATTATTGCGTCCGTGCTTGGTTTTTAAAACCGCACGTGTGTGCCTGTTGGTGGCAGCGTACAGGTGCACTGGTGTGCGTTTACCAAACTATTATATAACGCACAAGTGTAGTGTATAATACACGTCAGTCAGCAGTGGCTGATAGTGTCAGAGTTCTTAATTTTTGCTCCTAAAACCTGTGTTAGGTTATTATTGCGTCCGTGCTTGGTTTTTAAAACCGCACGTGTGTGCCTGTTGGTGGCAGCGTACAGGTGCACTGGTGTGCGTTTACCAAACTATTATATAACGCACAAGTGTAGTGTATAATACACGTCAGTCAGCAGTGGCTGATAGTGTCAGAGTTCTTAATTTTTGCTCCTAAAACCTGTGTTAGGTTATTATTGCGTCCGTGCTTGGTTTTTAAAACCGCACGTGTGTGCCTGTTGGTGGCAGCGTACAGGTGCACTGGTGTGCGTTTACCAAACTATTATATAACGCACAAGTGTAGTGTATAATACACGTCAGTCAGCAGTGGCTGATAGTGTCAGAGTTCTTAATTTTTGCTCCTAAAACCTGTGTTAGGTTATTATTGCGTCCGTGCTTGGTTTTTAAAACCGCACGTGTGTGCCTGTTGGTGGCAGCGTACAGGTGCACTGGTGTGCGTTTACCAAACTATTATATAACGCACAAGTGTAGTGTATAATACACGTCAGTCAGCAGTGGCTGATAGTGTCAGAGTTCTTAATTTTTGCTCCTAAAACCTGTGTTAGGTTATTATTGCGTCCGTGCTTGGTTTTTAAAACCGCACGTGTGTGCCTGTTGGTGGCAGCGTACAGGTGCACTGGTGTGCGTTTACCAAACTATTATATAACGCACAAGTGTAGTGTATAATACACGTCAGTCAGCAGTGGCTGATAGTGTCAGAGTTCTTAATTTTTGCTCCTAAAACCTGTGTTAGGTTATTATTGCGTCCGTGCTTGGTTTTTAAAACCGCACGTGTGTGCCTGTTGGTGGCAGCGTACAGGTGCACTGGTGTGCGTTTACCAAACTATTATATAACGCACAAGTGTAGTGTATAATACACGTCAGTCAGCAGTGGCTGATAGTGTCAGAGTTCTTAATTTTTGCTCCTAAAACCTGTGTTAGGTTATTATTGCGTCCGTGCTTGGTTTTTAAAACCGCACGTGTGTGCCTGTTGGTGGCAGCGTACAGGTGCACTGGTGTGCAATTTCCAGAAACTTTGATATAACGCACAAGTAGTGAATATACACGTCAGCAGTGCACAGCATTGCAAAATGCGCAAGGGCATTGGCAAGGAACAAGGAAGTGGACGTGATGGTGGTGCAGGCAGAGGCCGAGGTCGTGGGCAAGCTCTAATTTCGCCACAACAAAGGGCCACATCTAGTCGCTCGCACGTCCTGTCCCAAATTCTTGGGGACCGCAGCAGTACACCGCTCTTGAACCAAGACCAGTGTCAACAGGTTGTTAGTTGGATAGCGGATAATGCTTCCAGTCAGATTGGCACCACCACAAACACTCTGTCTTCCACACGGTCAAGTGTCAGTAGCCGTGATACTGCACCGCACATTTCTGAACCTGATCCTCCTTCCTACCACCAGGCTGAGTACACGTCCTCCTCGGACATTAATGATCCCACACTTGGACACTCGGAAGAGCTGTTCACGTTTCCATTCACACATTCTGGCCTCTCGCCAGCTCATATTGAAGTGGGTCATGAGGAGATCGTCTGTACAGATAGCCAAATATTTGAGCAGCCACGTTCTCACGAAGTTGGCAACGTGTCTCAACAAGTGGTGGACGATGATGAGACACAATTGTCAGCAAGTCAGGAGGAGGAGCAGGGTGCGGAAGAGGAAGACGACGTGGTGGATGATCCAGTAACTGACCCAACCTGGCAGGAGGATATGCAGAGCGAGGACAGCAGTGCACAGGGGGAGGGAGGCGTAGCATCACAACAGGCAGTAAGAAGCAGGGTGGTGGTCCCAGGCAGAAGTCAGGCAACCGTTCCCCGTAACAACACGACGACACAAGGTGCCTGTACAAATGTTAGGTCTTCACGAGTCTGGCAGTTTTTTAAGTTGGATCCAGATGATTCAAAAAAGGCCATTTGCAACACCTGCCGTGCCAGCATCAGCAGGGGTACCAAAACTAGCAGCCTGACCACCACCAGCATGATCAGGCACATGTCAGCCAAGCACCCGACTTTGTGGGAAGTACAACAGAGTCGAGGAGCAGTGCTTGCTGATGTCACTGCTACGTCTTCGCTGGTTGTGCATGCAAGCCAATCCTCTGTCCATGCTGCCTGCGAACAAGCCTCCTCCACTCCTGCACCTGCAGTTGCCTACGCAGAAAGAACACCATCATCAAGCACGTCCTTGTCCCAGCGCAGCGTTCAGTTATCCATTCAGCAAACCTTTGAACGCAGGCGCAAATACACTGCCAACACCCCACATGCCACAGTTCTAAATGCTAACATTTCGCGACTGCTTGCGCTGGAAATGTTGCCTTTTAGGCTGGTGGAGACAGAAGCATTCCGTGACCTGATGGCGGCAGCTGTCCCACGTTACTCGGTCCCCAGCCGCCACTATTTCTCCCGGTGTGCCGTCCCCGCGTTGCATAACCACGTGTCACAAAACATCACACGTGCCCTGAACAACGCTGTTTCACCCAAAGTCCACCTAACCACAGACACGTGGACAAGTGCTTGTGGGCAAGGCCGCTACATCTCGTTGACGGCACACTGGGTTAATATTGTGGAAGCTGGGACCCAGTCTGAGCGAGGGACGGAACACGTCCTTCCCACACCAAGGTTTGCAGGCCCTACCTCAGTCAGTGTTTCACCCACACTCTACAGCTCCGGAATGTCATGCTCTTCAGCCTCCTCCTCCTCCTGCGCATCCTCATCCACTGTGCCCTCCACACCAGTCACAAGCTGGAAGCACTGCAGCACTGCCTCGGCGAAGCGGCAACAGGCTGTGCTGAAGCTAATCTGCATAGGTGACAAACCCCACAATGCAGAAGAGCTGTGGACAGCTCTGAAACAGCAGGCAGATCACTGGCTCACACCTCTGAACCTAAAGCCAGGAAAGGTCGTTTGTGACAATGGCCGGAACCTGGTGGCGGCTTTGAGGCGAGGCCAGCTGACACATGTTCCATGCGTGGCCCATGTGCTCAACCTCGTGGTTCAGCGGTTTATAAAGTCATACCCAGAGCTGTCTGATCTGCTGGTAAAAGTTCGCCGCCTGTCTGCACATTTTCGAAAGTCACCTACTGCTTCAGCCGGCCTTGCCGGCTTTCAGCGCCGTTTGCATCTTCCGGCTCACAGACTGGTGTGTGATGTCCCCACGCGTTGGAATTCAACTCTGCACATGTTGGTCAGGATATGTGAGCAGAAGAGGGCAGTTGTTGAGTACCTGCATCACCTAAGCCGTCGGGAAATGGGTCAAACTCCACACATAACACCTGAGGAGTGGAGATGGATGTCAGACCTATGTACCATCCTCCAAAACTTTGAGGACTCCACCAAGATGGTGAGTGGTGATGACGCCATTATTAGCGTCACCATACCGCTACTCTGCCTTCTAAAACGGTCCCTTTTGAAAAACAAACATGATGCATTGCAGGCGGAGCGCGATGAGTTGCAGCAAGAAACAGTAGTGGGTGTGGGTGATAACACACAGCCCAGCCTCGTCTCATCACAACGTGCAGTGGAGGACTATGACGAGGAGGAGGATGAAGACATGGAGCAACTCTCCGGCCAAATTGAGGATATGACATGCACACCAGTCATATCCTCGATTCAGCGTGGCTGGCCAGAGGACAGGGTAGATGAGGAGGAGGAGGAGGAGGAGGAGGAGGAGGACAGCATGTTCAGTCATCTTGTTGGTCAGGCTACTGAAGTCCTGGCTGTTAAGAGTCTGGCGCACATGGCTGACTTTATGGTAAGCTGCCTGTCTCGTGACCCTCGCGTTAAGAACATCTTGGCCGACAATCATTACTGGTTGGTAACACTGTTAGACCCACGCTACAAGGAGAACTTTTTGTCTCTTATTCCCGTGGATGAGAGGTCAACCAAAATGCAGCAGTTTCGGAAGGCCATACTCACGGAAGTAGGCAAAGCATTCCCCTCACAAAACGCTAGCGGCATAGGTCAGGAATCAGTGGACAACCGAGGCGTACAGCCGAGAGAGGCACAAGTCCAATCCGCCAGAGGTAGGGGAACAGTCTTTAAGATGTGGGACAGTTTTCTCAGCCCCTCACGTACCACAGCCCCTGAGGTGCGGGGTAGTGCCACAAGAAATCCTAAGTTTGCCCAGATGCTGAAGGAGTACCTTGCAGATCGAACAACTGTACTCCGACATTCCTCTGTGCCTTACAATTATTGGGTATCCAAGCTGGACACGTGGCATGAATTGGCTCTCTACGCCTTGGAAGTCCTGGCCTGCCCTGCTGCTAGCGTTTTGTCAGAGCGTGTTTTTAGTGCCGCAGGTGGAATCATTACAGATAAACGCACCCGCCTGTCAACTGAAAATGCTGACAGGCTGACTCTGATAAAGATGAACAAGGGTTGGATTGGGCCAGACTTCACCACACCACCAGCAAATGAGAGCGGAATTTAAAGTTTGCCATGTACCTCCACTCACCCATGGGTACACTTCTCGACTTTGGATAATCGCTGGACTGCTCCTCCTTCTCCTCATGCGCCATCATGATGACCGTTACAATAGTTAGGTCTTTGTTTCAGGTATACCCCCAGTGGTAAATTTTTTCGCCCATTCTTTGCAGAATGGACATTACAACGACAGGAGACCCGCTCCTTTGCAATGGGAACAATGTTTTGAGGCCCTCATGCACGTCTCTACCCAGGGACAACGTGTAGCCTCCCAATTTTTGGCTGCCCTGCCTAAGGGCTATACTGAAATACACCCACTTCCTTAAAATGGACACTTAATGTTTTGAGGCCCTCATGCACGTCTCTACCCAGGGACAATGTGGAGCCTCCCAATTTTTGGCTGCCCTGGCAAAGGGCTATACTGAAATAGACCCACTTCCTTAAAATGGGCACTTCAGGTTTAAAGGCCATCATGCACGTCTCTACCCAGGGACAATGTGGAGCCTCCCAATTTTTGGCTGCCCTGCCTAAGGGCTATACTATAATACACCCACTTCCTGACAATGGACACTTAATGTTTTGAGGCCCTCATGCACGTCTCTACCCAGGGACAATGTGGAGCCTCCCAATTTTTGGCTGCCCTGGCAAAGGGCTATACTGAAATAGACCCACTTCCTTACAATGGGCACTTCAGGTTTAAAGGCCATCATGCACGTCTCTACCCAGGGACAATGTGGAGCCTCCCAATTTTTGGCTGCCCTGCCTAAGGGCTATACTATAATACACCCACTTCCTGACAATGGACACTTAATGTTTTGAGGCCCTCATGCACGTCTCTACCCAGGGACAATGTGGAGCCTCCCAATTTTTGGCTGCCCTGGCAAAGGGCTATACTGAAATAGACCCACTTCCTTACAATGGGCACTTCAGGTTTAAAGGCCATCATGCACGTCTCTACCCAGGGACAATGTGGAGCCTCCCAATTTTTGGCTGCCCTGCCTAAGGGCTATACTGAAATACACCCACTTCCTTAAAATGGACACTTAATGTTTTGAGGCCCTCATGCACGTCTCTACCCAGGGACAACGTGTAGCCTCCCAATTTTTGGCTGCCCTGCCTAAGGGCTATACTGAAATACACCCACTTCCTTAAAATGGACACTTAATGTTTTGAGGCCCTCATGCACGTCTCTACCCAGGGACAATGTGGAGCCTCCCAATTTTTGGCTGCCCTGGCAAAGGGCTATACTGAAATAGACCCACTTCCTTACAATGGGCACTTCAGGTTTAAAGGCCATCATGCACGTCTCTACCCAGGGACAATGTGGAGCCTCCCAATTTTTGGCTGCCCTGCCTAAGGGCTATACTATAATACACCCACTTCCTGACAATGGACACTTAATGTTTTGAGGCCCTCATGCACGTCTCTACCCAGGGACAATGTGGAGCCTCCCAATTTTTGGCTGCCCTGGCAAAGGGCTATACTGAAATAGACCCACTTCCTTACAATGGGCACTTCAGGTTTAAAGGCCATCATGCACGTCTCTATCCAGGGACAATGTGGAGCCTCCCAATTTTTGGCTGCCCTGCCTAAGGGCTATACTGAAATACACCCACTTCCTTAAAATGGACACTTAATGTTTTGAGGCCCTCATGCACGTCTCTACCCAGGGACAATGTGGAGCCTCCCAATTTTTGGCTGCCCTGGCAAAGGGCTATACTGAAATAGACCCACTTCCTTACAATGGGCACTTCAGGTTTAAAGGCCATCATGCACGTCTCTACCCAGGGACAATGTGGAGCCTCCCAATTTTTGGCTGCCCTGCCTAAGGGCTATACTATAATACACCCACTTCCTGACAATGGACACTTAATGTTTTGAGGCCCTCATGCACGTCTGTATGCAGGGGCATTGGTGAACCTCACAATTTAGGACTGCCCTGGCAAAGGAAAATACTACAAAGACTCACTTCCTCAAAATGGGCACATTAGACTCAAGAGGCCTTCATGTACGTCTCTTCTCAGGGACATCGGAGTGCCACACAATGTTTTCACGTAAAATCTTTCATGTATTGATCTCAAAAAGTAACATACACCAGATCTATCTCACTATTGGGTATGTGCCCTTAACATTTCCGCCATGAAAAATCATTTTGGGGTCATTTTGGAAGGTTTTCTGGTGAGTCCGTAAAAATGGCGTAAAACGCGGACAAAATTGTTCACAGCTGTGACTTTTGAGTGATAAATGCTTCAAGGGGTCTTCCCCATGCTGTTGCCATGTCATTTGAGCACTCTTCTGAGACTTTTGTGACATTTTTAGGGTTTCTCCATGCTGCCGGGAGGTCATTTCACAAAAATACTCGGGTCTCCCATAGGATAACATTGGGCTCGTTGCTCGGGCCGAGTACACGAGTATCTTGGGAGGCTCGGCCCGAGCTTCGAGCACCCGAGCTTTTTAGTACTCGCTCATCACTAACGTCCATCCAACCTAGTGTTGGTTTTAACCTTATGGAATACAATTTGTTTGTAACCTTATTTCTTGGATGTGATGCTGGAAACAATTTTTTTCTATTGCCGAAGTTTCGAGAGGTAGAGGCGGAGCTGTGGTGGAGGCGGAGTCTGAAGGGGGTTTGAAAATTTTGGCAGTATAGGGCTCTAAAATTCCTGGTGGCAGCACTAGGTAGGATGTACTAGCAACATACAGGGTGCGGTGCGGCTGAAGGAGTCCTGCCCACCAGTCTGCTGAAGAGGAGCATCCTCTGTAATGGTGACGGCATATAATACATAATTTATTATTATTTATTGGGAATGGAGGATTGAAACTGCATGGGTGACACACCCCAGCACTCTGTGCCCCACTGGCTCTCCCTCCATCTTGGATATCTCCAATGTCTGACTCCACATACTGTGTGTGCCCCTCCATTAGGATATTCTGCATATATCATGATGTATGTAGTGGATATAATGGAGGAGCACACACAGTGTACAGGCCGGGGACATCTGCCCACACCAATCCCATACTCCATATATATTTTCACTACTACAATAAGGCCATGTGCACACATTAAGTATTTGTTGAGGTTTTTTTACCTCAGTATTTTTTACAGATACGGAGGTAAAAAAAACTCACCAAATACTCAATGTGTGCATGTGCCCCAAGGCCTCGTGCACATGTTCAGTATTAGAGTTTTTGTTACCTTAGTATTTGTTAAGCTATGTTCACATAGAGCAGTTTTGCAGTTTTTTTCATTGTTTTTTTTTAATTGGTTTAATGCTAATATATGCTAATAATAAGCTGTAGCTTTTGCTCAGACTTTGCTGCAGAAAAAAACCACCCTGTGTGAACAAAGCCTGAGGTCACGTGCACATGCTCAGTATTGGTGAGTTTTTACCTCAGTACCTGTAAGGCCTTGTGCACACGTTCAGTAGTAGGCTATGTGAGCACGCTGCGGATTTGAGGAGATTTTTAATTCAGCATTTGTTAAACTATGTTCACACATTGTGTTTTTGCATTTTTGTTTTAGCAATAGTCTTGTTTACAGATTAAAGTTGTACTATTTAATACTATGCCTTAGTGGGTTTTTTTAGCTGAAGGGTATATTTATAAGTGGATGTTTCTTAGGTTATAGTTTCGGCAACTATTTTTCAGAAATGATCTGTTTCAGGTGTACGATGATGGACCCGTCACATGACCCATCACATGACCCGTGTGTAGGGATGGGGGGGCCCACAGATCCTGAACAGCCCGGGGCCCTGGTTACCCTTAATCTGCCCCTGCTCACACGTCTCCTGTATACAATTTGGTGGACCCACAGCCTCTTTGATACACAGTATGATGAGCCTAGAGCTCATCCAAAATATAGCATAATGGTCTCCACACTCTATAATAGCTGGTGAGTTCTACATGGCTATAGAGAGGTGCGGCCTGACTTTGCAGGAATCTCAGCCCTTGGTTTCCAGCAGAGTTTAGATTCCCTAGCCAATCCCCTTGCAGCAGGGGCTTGATGAGCCAGCTCTATCCAATTCTCCTCACCAGGTTCTTGTCCAGATTTCTGTCAAGTTTCCTGCGAGGTGTTTCTAGTGTTGTTTCTCCTGCTACCGATCAGTCTTGTTTAGCTGTACTGTCTGTTCTCTCCACTGCAGATCCACACTTGTGTACTGAACCTCTTCTGCCTGCCCTGATCTTGGACCGTCTGACTATGCCTCTGTCTAGCCCTCCTGTGCCTCCTATATCTGCTTTGACCCGTTGGTCAGCTGCTCCTGTCCTGGGGACTGCCCTGCAGGTGCTACCTGGTGTCTACTGGCAGCCCGGTCAATGCTCACCACCAGAGGCTTTAGTGAAGATGTGTGAAGACATTTAAGTACACCCCTCTAAGGTATGCCTTGCCCATGGTGCAGTGGGTCCACACCCAGCGTTACACCCATATTAGCTCCCAAACTGTATAATGGCCCTCGCATTAGCACCCTTACTGTATAATGACCCCTGCATTAGCTCCACACTGTAGAATGACCCTCACATTAGCTCCCATGCTTTAGACTTTGTCTGCACCATGACAAGTATGCACCATATAAGTATGATGCATTGAATTAGGCCAGAATTGGGCCGGAAGGGACCGGAAGGTAACTGCATACATAGTCACTGTAAACAATGTTTGTGTGTCTCTTAACTTTCACCTCTATAATACTTCACTTTCTACTGCCCCCTCTGATCCCTAAACCCAGTAATGAACTATTCATCTCTCCCTCCATCCTCCCCACCCATCTTCACCTTCCCCTCACATATTTTCTTCCACATTTCACCCAGTGTCTCCAGACACACACGGCCACCTCACGGCCTCTCCTGCTCCCACCTACTAACACTCTCACTGCTTCTCCTCACTGCTGGAGATATCTCTCCAAATCCTGGTCCTCCTCACCACATCCCTATTGTCACTTCAAACCCTCATCCACAATCTAACACAAATTTCCGCACCCTCTCAAACCTCATACCCATTCACCCAGCCCCCGCTCCCCCAGTCCCACTAACAAGAGCTCTATGGAACATTCGCTCTGTCTGCAACAAATTGTCCTACATCCATGATCTTTTCATCACTAATAAACTCTCCTTCCTCGCCATCACTGAAACCTGGCTCACCCCCTCTGACACAGCCTCTCCTGCTGCACTTTCTTATGGCGGTCTCCAACTCTCTCACATCCCCCGCCCCAGCAACAAGCATGGTGGAGGAGTTGGTTTGCTCCTGTCCGACCAATGCTCCTTTACACCAATTCCACTACCACCCTCTGTTACTCTCCCATCTTTTGAGGTGCACTCCGTACGCATCTACGCCCCCTTCAACCTTTAACTGGCTGTCATTTACCGCCCTCCAGGGCCAGCCACTGCCTTTTTTGATCATTTCACCTCCTGGCTACTACACTTTCTTTCCACCGACATCCCCACCATCATTATGGGTGATTTCAATATCCCCATTGACACTTCCCACTCATCTGTCTCCAAACTTCTAACACTCGCTTCCTCCTTCGGCCTCACTCAATGGTCTTCTGCAGCTACTCACAAAGATGGCCACACGCTGGACCTCATCTTCACTCGCCTCTGTTCCCTAACCTCTCTACCTCGCCTCTCCCCCTGTCTGACCACAACCTACTCACATTCTCTTCCCTCTCTTCACCAAGTACGCAACCCCCACTCCACAAACTTTCACACCCTCGCAGAAATGTCAAACACATTGATTTACACGCCCTTTCTCAGTCCCTTCTCCCTCTCACAGACATTGCATTTCTACACGATGCAGATGCTGCTGCAACTTTATACAACACTACAATCTCTGCAGCGCTCGATTCAGATGCCCCCCTCACACACACCAAAACCCGCACAATCAACAGGCAACCCTGGCACACGAGGCAGACTAAAGAACTAAGACGGGCTTCCAGAATTGCTGAGCACAGATGGAAAAGGTCTCATTCCACTGAGCACTTCATTGCATATAGAGTCCCTGACCACTTTCAAGTCCACACTCACTGCTGCAAAACAAACCTACTTCTCATCCCTCATATCCTCTCTCTCTCACAACCCTAAACAGCTATTCAACACTTTCAATTCTCTCCTCCGTCCTCCAGCACTACCTCCCTCTCCTCTCCTCTCAGCTGAAGACTTTGCCTCTTTCTTCAAGCAGAAGATTGACAACATCAGAGCAAGCTTTGGCCCACAATCACTACAGCCACTTTCTCACAGCTACTCAGCCTTCTTCCTCCAAATCCAGCTTCTCCGCCATGACAGAAAACAATCTTTCCACTCTACTCTCAAGATCACATCTAACAACCTGTGCACTGGACCCGCTCCCATCCCACCTCATCCCCAACATCACCGCTGTCCTCATCCGAGCCCTAACCCATCTCTTCAACCCATCACTAACAACTGGTGTATTCCCTTCATGCTTTAAACATGCCTCTATTACACCCATCCTCAAAAAGCCCTCCCTTGACCCATCCTCTGTGTCAAACTATTGCCCCATATCCCTTCTTCCCTATGCCTCAAAACTACTAGAACAGCATGTCCATCTTGAACTGTCCTCATACCTCTCATCCTGCTCCCTCTTTGACCAGCTAGAATCTGGCTTCCGACCGCATCATTCCACTGAAACTGCCCTAACTAAAGTCCCTAATGACCTACTATCCGCCAAAGCCAAGCGACACTACTCTATCCTCCTCCTACTGGACCTGTCCTCTGCCTTTGACACAGTAGACCATTCACTCCTACTACAGATTCTCTCATCTCTGGGCACCACAGACTTAGCCCTATCTTGGATTTCTTCATACCTAACCGACCGAACTTTCAGCGTCTCCCATTCTCACACCACTTCCTCATCTCGCTCCCTATCTGTCGGTGTCCCCCAAGGCTCAGTTCTTGGACCTCTGCTGTTCTCCATCTACACCTTCGGCCTGGGACAGCTCATAGAGTCCCACGGCTTCCAGTATCATCTCTATGCCGATGACACACAGATCTACCTCTCTGGACCTGACATTACCTCTCTACTAACCAAAATCCCACAATGTCTGTCTGCTATTTCATCCTTCTTCTCTGCGCGATTCCTAAAACGTAACATGGACAAAACAGAGTTAATTGTCTTTCCCCCTCCTGACTCATCTCCTCCAACAAGCTTTTCCATCAAACTTGATGGTTGCTCACTCTCCCCAGTCTCACAAGCTCGTTGCCTTGGAGTAACCCTCGACTCTGCTCTATCCTTCAAGCCACACATCCAAGCCCTCTTCAACTCATGCCGATTACAACTCAAAAATATCTCCCGGATCCGTGCTTTCCTTAACCAAGAATCAGCAAAAACATTAGTGCATGCCCTCATCATCTCCCGCCTCGACTACTGCAACCTCCTGCTCTCTGGCCTCCCTTCCAACACTCTTGCACCCCTCCAATCTATCCTAAACTCTGCGGCCCGCCTAATCCACCTCTCCCCTCGCTACTCCCCAGCCTCGCCACTCTGCCAATCCCTTCACTGGCTTCCCATCACCCAACGACTCCAGTTCAAAACATTAACAATGACATACAAAGCCATGCACAACTTATCTCCCCCCTACATCTGTGACCTAGTCCCCGGTACCTACCTGCACGCAACCTCAGATCCTCACAAGATCTCCTTCTCTGCTCCTCTCTTATCTCCTCTTCCCACAATCGCGTACAAGATTTCTCCTGTGCATCCCCCATACTCTGGAATGCTCTACCTCAGCACATCAGACTCTCACCTACCGTGGAAAGCTTCAAGAGGAACCTCAAGATCCACCTCTTCCACCAAGCCTACAACCTACAATAGCCCTCAGTCCAGTAGACCACTGCGCAACCAGCTCTGTCTTCACCTATTGTACCATCACCAATTCCCTGTAGACTGTGAGCCCTCGCGGGCAGGGTCCTCTCTCCTCCTATACCAGTCTGTTTTGTACTGTTAATGATTGTTGTACGTATACCCTCTTTCACTTGTAAAGCGCCATGGAATAAATGGCGCTATAATAATAAGTAATAATAATAATAATGACCCCTGTATTAGCTACCATGCTGTCTAATGGCCCCCACATTAGCTCTCAAACTGTATAAGGGTCCACACACAGTATAAGGCCTCCTACAATTTATAATGGCCCCCATACTGTATAAAGACCTCACACACTGTATAAGGACCCCATACAATGTATAAGGGACCTCACAATATAAACGACCTTTGCAATGTATATGGGCCTTACACAATGTATAAGGGACCTCCACACTGTAGAAAGACACCCAACACTGTATACAGGCATCCCACACTGTAAACTGCCCCCCCCCCCCATAGTATCACCTACAATATATAAGGGACCACACAGTACCTGCAATTGCAATACCCTGCAATGTATGGGGGACTCCACATTTATGATGCTCCCACAGTTCCACTACTTTTAATAAAAATAAAAAACATCATATACTCACCTAATCCAGGATCCTCGTGGGTCCAGATTAGGGTGGATCATCATGCTGTCATCGCACACATAGGACATCAGAATCCCAAAACAGTGTGATGACATCACTGTTCTTGGACACCAATGTCCTGTGGTTGCGCCAGCGCCATCATCCTGCAGTCTACAGAGTACAGAGTGGCATTGCAGGGAGATTGATTCTTTCTGCTCTATCACAGAGATTACCAGTGTTGGCATGCTGTGCACGCAGATATAGCCAATAGTGGCCGTAGCTCTGGTTAGGCCCCTCTGAGTGCGGGGCCCGAGGCAACCAACCCCTCTCCCCACCTAGAGCTGCACTACTGCTTGGATGGAGGTCCTTATGATTTTATTCTATAGTAGTGGACAGTAAAAGTACTTGTGCTGTCCTTAAAAAACACAAATAGCACTTGTATGACAAAAATTTACATATGAATGATCCCTTTGAGAGAGTAAAAGGGTTTTGCAAAGCAAATCAGAGAGGAGAGTGTGGGAAATTAATATAGATTGCCATGTAGGGCAGAGTATAAAGTCTGTAGAAGGAAAGCATATAGAGAAAATCACTCCTGAAATTAAGAAAAAATAATAAATAAGAGCTATTAAAATTATTGGCTCAAGTTCTTAAATGGTTAAAATTGCAATCAGCTTGTAAAAACAAGTAGCTTTGCATTTTACCTCTTATTGAAATTCTCTCAGAGGGATCATTTTATAATGCATAGCTAATTGCCTAGTGGTCTCAGAGTGACCAGTCACCTAAGATTACACTGCACGCCATTTGCAGGCTCTTTGTTTTGTTTTAGATCTTTCGAGATCTGCAGTTTCCGTATTGTTGGATCTGACCAGAATCCGTCACCTTGCACCGATCCATTGCTGCAGACTGTCAGAGAGCTCGGTTTGGACTAGTGGTTAGTTTGTCAATCTTCTAAAGAAGTAAAATGTGAACACTGTTTTATAGACAGCAGCCTCCAGGACATCCAGACTTTATAGTCACATACCTCCCAACTTTTAAAGAAGGAAAAGACGGACAAAGTTTGCGGCGCGCGTAGCGCGCCGCGGCAAATTTTTAGGCCACGCCCCCTAACCACACCCATTTCACAGTCACGCCCATATCCACTCCCCATCCACACCCATTCAGCACAAACACGCAGGCAGCCGGCGGGCCTCCAGCACGGACACGCAGGCAGCCAGCGGGCCTCCAGCACGGACACGCAGGCAGCCGGCGGGCCTCCAGCACGGACACGCAGGCAGCCGGCGGGCCTCCAGCACGGACACGCAGGCAGCCACAGTGAGGCGGCCGGTCGCCTTCACAGACAGGCGGCCGGCCGCCTTCACAGACAGGCGGCGGGCCGCCCGCACAGAGAGGCGGCCAGCCGCCCGCAGAGAGAGGCGGCCGGCCGCCCGCACAATGAGGCGGCGGGCCGCCCGCACAGACAGGCGGCAGGGGGGCGCCCGCACAGACAGGCGGCAGGGGGGCGCCCGCACAGACAGGCGGCAGGGGGGCGCCCGCACAGACAGGCGGCAGGGGGGCGCCCGCACAGACAGGCGGCGGGGGGGCGCCCGCACAGACAGGCGGCAGGGGGGCGCCCGCACAGACAGGCGGCAGGGGGGCGCCCGCACAGACAGGCGGCAGGGGGGCGCCCGCACAGACAGGCGGCAGGGGGGCGCCCGCACAGACAGGCGGCAGGGGGGCGCCCGCACAGACAGGCGGCAGGGGGTGAGGGGGGAGGGAGGGAAATCAGCGCTGGGGAGATTAGTTTACTGTACCAGCAGCAGCACAGGCAGCGCTCCTCTCTATGCCACGTCTACTAGGATGGTAGGAGGGAAAAGCAGGGAGGCGGAGAGAGAGTGGGTGGGCGGAGCCCGGGAGCCGGCCGTCCCGCCCGTGGCAACGGGACAAACAACGTAAAGCGTGAAAGTCCCGCTGTATCCGGGACGGTTGGGAGGTATGCAGCATGTTAGAATGTGTACATAAGATCCCGCTGGTGGTGGCCGCAGCTTATAGGCCCCAAATCTGGTGACAGGTTCCCTTTAAAGTGAACCTGTCAGGTGCAATATGCACTCAGAGCCAGGAGCAGTTCTGGGTACATATTGCTAATCCCTGCCTAACCGTCCCTGTATACACTAGCATAGATAAAGGGATCAAGAACAAATATTTTTAAAGATCTTATATCTTATGCTAATGAGCGCGGGGACTAGTCACAAGGGCGTTACTTCACTTGGCTAGTCGGCTCGCATAGCATGTTAGCATGTTATTACGCCCCTGTGTGAGTACTAACACGCTATATGAGCCGACTAGCCAAGTGAAGTAACGCCCTTGGGACTAGTCCCCGCGCTAATTAGCATAAGATATAAGCTCTTTAAAAATACTTTTTCTATAGATGCCTTTATCTATGCTAGTGTATACAGGGACAGTTAGGGAGGGATTAGCAATATATACCCAGAACTGCTCCTGGCTCTGAGTGCAGATTGCACCTGATAGGTTCCCTTTAAAGGGAACCTGTCACCAGAAATTTAGCAAAAAAAATAAAAGATTCCCCTCTGCAGCTCCTGGGATGAATTCTGGAAAGGTTCCTGTTGCTATTGTGCCCCCTTTGAGACCTAAAATAATACTTTATGAAGTCTTACCTTTTTGTATGCAAATCTGTTTTTATGGTCACGGGGGCGGGCTGCCTGGCGTCCGTTATTCCCCCTCCTGCCGTTGTACGCCGTCCCCCATTGCTCATTTCCATACATGAGGACGCCTTCCTCATGTAACTGTCCTCCTGAAGTTTTGTGCATGCCCAGTGCCACTCTCGCGGGAGTAAGCACTGTGCAAAGTGTGAACGCTTTTGAGGTGATTGCGCAGGCGCGAGATTATGGGCGGCGCTGTGATTGTCATCAGCAGCGTTATCCAAGTACCCACCCATAATCTCGTGCCCGCGCTTCTCACTCTGCCTCCACTGTTATGCGCAAGCACTGGCCATATGAACCACGTTACCTATTACCATGGGCGCGAGATTATGGGCGGCGCTGTGATTGTCATCAGCAAAGTCATCCAAGTACCCGCCCATAATCTCGTGCAAGCAGTAATAGGTAACATGGTTCATATGGCCAGCACTTGCGCATAACGGTGGAGTCAGAGGGAAAAGTGCGGGCACGAGATTATGGGCAGGTACTTGGTTAACGCTGCTGATGACAATCACAGCGCCGCCCATAATCTCGTGCCTGCGCAATCACCTGAAAAAGCATTCACATGCGCAAAACTTCGGGAGGACAGTTACATGAGGAAGGCGTCCTTGTGTATGTAAATGAGCAATGGGGGACTGCGTAAAGCGGCAGGAGGGGGAATAACGGACGCCAGACAGCCCGCCCCCGTGACCATAAAAACACATTTGCATACAAAAAGGTAAGACTTCATAAAGTATTTTTGTAGGTCTCAAAGGGAGCACAATAACAACAGGAACCTTTCTAGAAGCAGCCCAGGAGCTGCAGAGGGGAATCTTTTATTTTTATTGTGAAATTTCTGCTGACATGTTCCCTTTAACTGGTAGGGGAGCCAGGATAAAGCAGAGCTGAAGTTGTTGGGAAGCTAGGACCCAGCAGCTCTGCTCCACAGGCAGGAGACCACTGATCGGTAATAGAAGCCTGCAGATGTCACTCTGCATAGGTTATTGTCACTGCTATCTGCAGGAGATAAGTGCTGATTGCATGGTCTCCTCAGCTTCCTGATTCCCCGTGTCTGCAGCAGTGAGAAGCCGCACACGGGGAATCAGAGACAACAGCTGCAGACAAACGCAGGCTCCGGGACTGGGGGGGGTCGGCTCTGGTGCAGGGGGGGGGGGGCTCTGCTGCAGGGGGGGGGTCGCTCTGCTGCAGGGGGGTCGCTCTGCTGCAGGGGGTGATTCATACCTCAGCAGCAGTCACAGGAGGAGTAGGTGCGCGCTCGGCTCTGTAATGAATAGTAGAAGGGAGAAACAGCGAGGCGGGGCTACAGTGGGTGGGTGGAGCCGTGACAAACAGCCTCACGGGCGGGACCCGGGATCAAAGGCTCAGAAGAGGGACTGTCCCGCTGTATCCGGGACGGTTGGGAGGTATGTAGTCATCATCACACCCACAAGAACAAAATGTAAAACTAGGAGCAGATTGTAAACTGTATATCAATGGGGTTTGGAAATGAATGCAAGAATGAAGACTGCAGACTGAAACTTAGTGCCATTTTTTTATTGTTAAAGATAACTACTAACATATGTAAAACACATTTTTTTTCCATGTCAAATATGAGTACAGCATTTAGATACTTGCTACAACATCTTAAATATTGAGTCAGAAAGAAAAATGATGGCCTCATATAGCACACTACATTGTTTTCCTGCTTACAGGTTCTGAAAAATTTTGGGCAGAACAAACACAGGGAATCTGTCAGCACGCTTTTGCTATTTAGTCTGAGAGAGACATACTGCAAGGGCAAAGAGCTTTATTCCACAGATTTTGAATTTATTATTATTATTAATTTATTAGGCTATGTATTGTATTTAAACATAATATTTTATCAGCAGAAGATTATCAATAGAGAACTTGGTCTCTTATCCTACCACTCAGGCTAACCTATGTAACTCAACCTCCATCACTGATTGGCAGTTTGCTGACAATATATCTTAACGCTCACTAGGAGGCAAGTGAAAGAGGACCCATTGGACCACAGGGGGGACCCATGCTTATTCTGACGTGGGATGAACAGCGCCAGACCCTCATTAGGTGAGGGTGGGGGTCGGCTTGGCTGCCAATTGACACCAGGTGCTGCTCCTAGGGCAGAGTTCGGGGCTGTAGCAGCTAACCCCTGGGGTAGAGGACGCAGGGATGGAATCAGGTGCAGACAGGTACAGTCTATAGTGCAGACAGGTGCAACCAGGACGGCTGATGCTGACAAGACAGCTGGTACAGACAGGTAAGGAGGGTACAGCAGATACTAAAAGGTATGGGAAAGCAGGCTCAGGTACAGGTAAGGGCACAGGGAAATGGGACCTGACAACTAGCTAGAAAATGGGTAACTGACTAACTAAACACTTTGCTCAGGCCCCGCCCCTAACGGGAGGATACCTTAAGTACGAAATGCCTCTCAGACATAGGCTGACAGGCACTTCCGGGTAATTGTGCACTGGCCGTTTAAGAGCAGGGAAGGCGCATGCCCTAAGCATTCTCCTGGGGAACCTGTGTGGTGTGGGCAGGCCCCAGGAGCAGGATGCAGCAGAGCACATGGACGGCTGTGGAAAGGTGGAGGAGGGCACAGTCCAGCTAAATTGGTGGGTATGTCGATGTCCCTACAGGAACGTCATCATTACAGTACCTCCTGCCCCCTTATGCCCCCTCTTCACCAGGCCTGAAAGCAATTCTTTCTCCAGATCATTTAGCATAGCGTGAATATCACAGCCCTTGACAGATCATCCTTAAACCTCCCAGATAGACCTTCCCAAGAGGTGGCAACGAACACCTGATTATTCTATCCAAGTTTTGAGAGGGTGTGCAATTGAACCGCATACTGACAGACACCCTAAACTCCTTTACGAAGCTGCAGAAGAGACGACACAGCAGAGGCAACACGACCCAGCTCATCAAAAACTTTCCAGATGGCCTCCAGGAAGTCTCAGATGTCAAAGTTAATTGGGTCTCTTCTCTCCTAAAGGAGGGTTGACCAGGCGAGAGCCTTCACACCAAAGTGCAACATTAGGAATGCCACTTTGGCTAGGGGTGAAGAAAACTGGTGGGATTAACAGTCCAAAGTGCAGGGTGCCCTTGTAAACAATTGCTTTGAGTCGCATCAAACCGTGTTGGAACAGACAGACAAGGCATGAATATTGTCTGTGCTAGAGGCAGAGGCAGATGTGACAACCGATCCCAGGTGGTTCAAATGAGTCTTCACAAACCACAGATGAGACAGAATCTGATCTTGCTGGGCTCGCATGTGAGACATCTCCTGGTACGGTGGTGGAAATGAAAGGGTGTCGGAGTCGGTGATGTTTATGGCCTGAGTAAACTGTAACACTCACTGGGAGGGCAAGCGGGAGTGGACCCACTGGACCTCAGGGAGGACATAGGCTTATGCTGATGTGGGAAGAACTTAACTAAGCACCCACCAGGTATTCGCAAGAACCTCATTTGGTGAGGATGGGCTTGGCTGCCAGTAGACGCCAGGTGTCACCACCAGGGCAGTGTCCAGGGCTGCGGAACTGACCCAGGATAAGGGATGCAGGGACGGACTCAGGTGCAGGAAGGTACAGTCTCTACTAGAGACAGATGCAGTTGGGATGGCTGATGCTGACAGAACAGGTAAAGACACAGCAAGATGGGACTTGACAACTAGCTAGCAAGCTGGTAACTGACTAAACACATTGCTTAAGCCCTGCTCCTAAGGCGAGGATGCCTAAAGTACCTAGTAATAGTGTGCTGACCCTTTAAGAGAAAGGAAGACTGATGAATGCCCAAATCCCCAGGAGACATGCCACACAGACCCTGGGTGCAGGAGGCAGCAGGAGACGTCATGGATGTGTCGCACCTAGGGATATGGGGTACTCGGTCCAGGGCAGTGTGTCTCTTGGGAATGTCACGGTGGTGGCCATTGCCAGGTTCCTTGCTCTGTGCCCTTTTTGCAATGGGGTGTATTTACAGGGGATTTAGGTTAGTGTTCATATGTGACGCCACTTGCGGTGTTGCGGCTTTATATATATGGAGCCGCTGCTGCAGAATGTCTCTACTGGGGCTGGTGGTAATTGCAGCCTGGATGGTAGGCCCTCCGCAAGCAGGGCGGAGCCCCAGAGGATGGGTGTTGTGACGGGCGTCGGAAGAAGGTAGTCCACACAGAGGTATAGTGCAACTGGTTTTTACTGACTGTTGGTAAGGGGAAACATGTTACCCGAGGCCGGATGGTTTCACCTTCAGGTCCCCTTCATCCCAGTGCCAGTTCAGTACTCTGGTACTTTCTTACACTGCACCTGTCTCTGGTAAATGGGTCCCCGTGGCGTAGAACAACTGGATGTCCCCGTCTGGTGGTTTGTCCACTTCTGTCTGTCGTGGGCGGAGGAGGGGACGCTGCGCTCTCCCACTGCTCGGGTCCGGCTGCTGCTGCTGCTGCTCGAGCGGTGGGCCGGATCCCGGGGACTCGAGCGGCGTTCCTTGCTCGTGAGTGAAAAGGGGTAGGGATTGGTTGGATGGTGGATTTGAGTATTGTCCGTGACGCCACCCACGGTTGTGGTGATATTGGTGACACCACCGCTGCTCTGGACGGGGATCCCGGGAGCGGTGACAGGGAGCAGCTTTGTTGTTAGTTCTCCCCTCCGTGGGTAGGGGGTTGGTTGTCCTGGGGCCCGGTGATGGGGTAGGGATGGATGGCATTCGGGTTACGGGGCCTGGTGAGGTGCAGGGTCGCAGGGGCAGCGCTGTGCCGCACGGCAGGGTGGTACTCACTCAGCCAATGATGAGGACACAGTTCTCGGTAAAACACACGGCTGGATGGACGGGTCCCACAGGCGGCTGCGGTGGTTTCTGCTCCCGGCAGGTTGATGGTGACTGCCTTTCCCTGCACCTATGTACGGTAGATGGTTACGATGGGTTCCCACCGGTAACCCGCTCCCCAGCCTGGATATGGGCTGGAGGAGCCCCTTTTTGCCCGCAGGCTCTGGCCCTGGAAAATGGTTGCCTTGGCGGTGGCGGTGTCTCCCCCTCACGGTTGGGCTGTTGCCTTTTGTCGGGACTTGGCTGCTGGGGAACCCAGGAGGTTCCCTTCTCTGACGGATTCGACAAATTCACGGCGACTCCTAGCCTTGTCAGGGTCCGTAAACCCTTGCGAGATGGTGCTGACTTCACCTTGTGTACCGGTCCGGTACCGCCGGGCCACCGCCCGTCCACGGTCCTTACGGTAAACTCCGATCGGTCACTCCTGCAGACAGTCACCACCGTCTGCCAACCTTGCTGTACCGCCCGGGCCACACACCCGGACGCTGTCAGTTAGTTGCTCCACTACCACTTCACCTCCTTCCACTTTCACCTCCAAAACTGATCTGTTTACTTTTCCCGCCTCCAGGACTGTGAACTCCTCGGAGGGCGGGGCCAACTGCCTGGCCCACCCCCTGGTGTGGACATCAGCCCCTGGAGGAAGGCAACAAGGGTTTTGTGTCTGACTTCGGTGTGCCTGACCGGGAGTGTGGGGTCTGTGGGTGTTGTGCTCTGTGGCCCCTGGCTTGTCCAGGGCGCCACATGTCTACCTGACGGTAGCGTGAACCCTGTGGGGTTGGAGTCTCTGGTCCTGTCGCCAGTTCTCCCTTTGCTACTGAGTCTTCAGATTTTTAGGGTCAGCGAGGTCCTTCATGGTCCCCTCGCTGTGCAGGTATTAACAGTTCGGCTTGGAGATCTTTTATGTCCTAGAGTTCTGTACCCCATCGGTGCGTAGTTCCGGGAGTACTCCACCGTACTCCACCGGCAACCACTCTCCCGGGTACCAGGTTACCGTTAACCTGGGTCAGAACGTCTCCACACATCCACCTTCACTCTCAGACTTTTTCTGACTACTCTCCACAATCTGCCCATCCCACCTGGTCAACTAGTGGACTGGTTTGGCTCTACCTCTAGGCTGCCATCCATTCGTCTGACCCTAGCTATGTACTATTGTATGGGGGATTGTTGGGGTAAAACTGGAATTACCTGGGTTTTTGGTGTTACCGGCACTGGTCTCCCAGAGCCCTAGAGGGTAGACCCTGCATCCTTGTGGGGATGGAGAACCTTGTAGCACCCTGATAGCTTCAGAGGCGCTACAGATGGACACAGGGAGGTGGCAGAGGGCACAGAAGAAAGAAAGAAAGAAAATAAGAATAAAGCAAGCGCTTCATACTTACCGGTCTCTGCACAGCTGTACACTGCTTCCGGGGCCGCTCACTCTTCTTCCTTTATGCATATGCACTACTTCCCCCACACACTGACTGTAGTAGAGTGAGCGGTCCCGGTAGCAGTGTACAACAGAGACCGGTAAGTATGAAGCACTTGCTTTAATCCCCCTATGCCTTCTACCACCATTTTTAAGCACCTGATTCGGATCCACATAGACTTATATGGGAACCAGCACCCGGTCAGATATTTGGAATCAATACTGGGCCAAAACCGGGGTTTTTTTTTTTTTTAAAACCCGGTTGGATCCCCCTGTGACGCCCTGGGCAAGCCAGGGGTCACAGGTCACAACACCACACGCACCCCACATTCCCTGCAGGTACATCAAGCTAACCCAAAATCCTTGTTGCCTTCCTCCAGGGGCTGATGTCCACACCAGGGGGTGGGCCAGGCAGTTGGCTCCGCCCACCGAGGAGTTCACAGCCCTAGAGGCGGGAAGAACCAGGCAGATAGAGTTTGGAGGAGGAAGTGGAAGGAGTTGAAGTTGAAGTCTAGCTGAGGGCTAGAGTGGAGTTGAGTGAGGGAAGTGAAAGTAGAAGGAAGTGGTAGAGGAGCTTAGGAGAGAAGCTGAAGTAAAGTGAAAAGAAACAGTTTGTAAAGCCTGAAGTTGGTCCGGGTGTGTGCCCCGGACAGTGACAGCAAGGTCAGCAGACGGCGGTGATAGTCTGCAGGGGGACTGCTCGGAGGTTGCTGGAAGGACCGCGGACGGGTGGTGACCCGGCGGTACCGGAGCAGTATACGAAGAACAGTCAGCACCAGGGCAGGGGCCTTTCGGATCACGGCAAGGCTAGGAGTCGCCATAATTTGCCAAATCCATCAGTGAAGGGGACGTCTGTCTCCTAACAACCAAGTCCCGATTGAAGGCAACAGCCCGACCGTGAAGGGGAGACACCGCCACCGCCAGGGCACCAGTTTCCCAGGGCCAGCGCCTGCGGGCAAGAGTAGAGCTCCTTCGGCCCAGCTTGAAGCCGAGGAGTGGGTAACCGGTGGGAACCCATCGCTACCAAAAGGACTTTACATAGGTGCAGGGAAGAGACCGTCACCGCTAACTGCAGGGAACATCAGCACCGTGAACCGTCCGAGGGACCCGTCCAACCAGCCGTTTGTTTACCGAGAACTGTGTCGTGTTTACTGGCTGAGTGAGTACCTCCGTGCCGTGCGGCACAGCGCTGTCCCTGCACCCCTGCACCTCCACAGGCCCCAGACCCGCCTGTCCACCATCCCAATCCCATCACCGGGCCCCGGGAGCACCACAACCCCTACCCACGGAGGGCACATCAACATCTGGCTGCTCCATACCATCACTCCCGGGCTCCCCATACAGAGCAGCGGTGGTGTTAACAAATCACCACAACCGTGGGTGGCATCACGGACAATAAACTATCCCAAAACACCAATTCCCCTTTTCACTCACGGGCGAGGAGCGCCGCTCGAGTCCCCGGGATCCGGCCCATCGCTCGAGCCACCGAGCAGCGGCAGGCCGCAGCAGCCGCTGCAGCCGGACCCGAGCAGTGGGAGAGCGCGGCCTCCCCTCCTCCACCCGCGACACCTCCATCCCAGGTATTGGCAGGTTTGCTCATCAGTACTCAGCAGCTACTAATCTTTTACAGGAGCATTTACAGTTTCCCATTTTGCAAAATTGTAATGTATTCATAAAATCAGATAAGATACCATACTGATGGTCCGTATGGCATCTGATTTTTTTTTGTCTTGTACTGTACCGAGTGAAATCACAGCATTCTGCAATTTTTTTCTCATACCGAATACAGCTGAGAAAAAAAACACAGATCTGCACTTCCTCATTGAAAAACATTGGTTCGAGTGCAATCCCTTTTCTTATTGAATTGCACTAATCCGATTTATACACTCCTATGAGAGAGCCCAAACTATAATAAAACACTGAGACCCTTAGTCACTTAAATATATTTACTTTAAGCAGTTAGTATGTCGCCCAGGGTTAAGGGGTACTCGGTCCCGGGCGGTGTATAACGGTGGGATGTCCCTTTGGTGGCCGTTGCCCAGTTCCGTGCCCTGGGTGCTTTTTAAAAGGGGAATATTTACAGGGGATTTTGAATAAAGTTCACATGTGACGCCACTTGCGGTTTTGCGGCTATGGGGATGCAGTCGCCGCTGTACAGTTCTTGCTACTGGGGCTAGTGTTAATGGTAGCCTGGATGTTAGGCTCTCAGCAAGCAGGGCCAGGCCCCAGAGGATAGGTGATGTAAACAGGTGTTGGAAGAAGGCAGGCCACACACTGGGTTGCAGTATAACTGTTTTTTTTTTTTTTTTACTCACTTTCAGTTGTAACTGGTCACCCGGGGAAGGCTAGTTTCAACCATAGATCCCCTTAGTCCCAGTGCCGGTTTAGTGACCTGGAGGCTTCTTTCCCCTGCAACTGTTTTTGGTTGGTGGGTCCCCGTGGCTTGGAGCAACTGGGGGTCCCCTCCTGGTTGTCTCTTACAGCAGTCCGTATGACGGTAGCGTGAACCCTGTGGGGTTGGAGTCTCTGGTCCTGTCCCCGGTTCTCCCGTTGCTACTGTGTCCCGAACTTCAAGGTCAGTGAGGTCCTTAATGGTCCCCTCACTGTGCAGATTTTATCAGGTCTGCCTGGAGCTTTTGCCTGACCTAGGATTCTGTACCCCATTGGTACGTGGTTCTAGGAGTACTCCACTGGCAACCAACCGCCTTGGCCCTCAGGTCTCTGTCACACTCCTGTCAGTGCATCTGCTCTCTTTCACTGCAACTACAGACTGACAACTGTCTTACTGACTGTCCACTGTCTGCCCCTCACACCTGGACATCTAGTGGACTGAATTGGCTCCAGAGTGCCATCCATAGGTCCAGAGACCTTCTGAGTGGCTATTCATAGGTCCAACACTAGCCTGGTACCAGTATGACGCCCGTGAACTAGCCAGGGTGTCACAAGGTACTGCACTCCTTTCCTCTTTTGGTGCAGGGCTCAACCCCCCATTGTTCTGGGATCCTAAACTTTGGTATTGCTCCATCAGCATTAAAATCCTACCAACACCTCGCCCCACACCCTGTCAGGCACACCAGTGGGTGGTCTATCTGTAACAGGGCCACCCGCCTAGGGGTCAGGCACACTAGTGGCAGGGGCTGAGTCAGTTGAGTGGTAGCCCTCAGAGAGTGAGGAGCTGGAGGGAGTTGGAGCTCCCTGGGAGACATTGGCTAGGTTGCCGCAGATGGTGGTTTGGGACCGGAGGAGTTGGAGACCAGGTCGCAGGGTATTAGAAAGGTGTGCCAGACTAAGTTTGGGAGAACGGTCGGAACCTGAAAATGTAGTAACCGAACTGTTACCAAGCAAGGCGGGGTACTGGACCCTAGATCAGGGAGTAGCTTCACACAACCTGATAATTAACCTGTGGAGGATAGTCTCTTTCTGAACTTTCCCCAAGAGCTCAGAGATCGAAAGCATCAACACAATGAGGGGGATTGGACTTTACAGCTTATGTGTCCCACTGACATCCCAAGTGTCAGCCATCGAGAGCACAGCTCCTTTATTTAATTATAGGGAGCGAGACCCCGACAGCTTCAGGCCAAGGGGTCACTCAGAATCTAAATTCTAGTGCATGGAGGCAGGTTACAAACCATCAGCAATACCAACAGGAACCGACTCCCTGACGAGCTCCCCTGAAGTGGCAGCGGCACCCAGAGACTTGGTTTACTACTGTGTCAGAGTCTGCTTTATGGTCTCATCAACACCAACATGGCCTGAGTGAGTACATTGCCTTCCCCTGGGTCCAACCTGCACTACGCTCCCCTACACTCCACCATCCAGAGTTCCGGGGCCTCCCCAACCCATGGAGGGAACGTCATCTGGCTGCCCCGCTCTATCTCCCCCGGGTACTCCCATCGGCGGTACTCCATGGGTGGCGTCACGAACATTACTCCCCTGTAAATAGCTCCCTATATAATAGACTCTCGAGGCACGGCAACCTCAGATCCAAGCAGTCCGACTGTTGCAGGGGCGGTACACCAGTCTATTGGGATTTGGGGGGAACAACAGGGATTAACTGGAATGTTTGGTTGTGACCGGCACTGGTCTTCTGGGTACCCTGGGGGTAGGCCCTGCATCCTGGTGGGGATGCAGTACCTTGTAGGTCCCTGATGTCCTCAGGGGCGCTACATTAGCAATGAACAATAAGCAGAAAAAGTTGCTAATCAATTGTCTATTGGTAGTTATGGGCCATTGTGCTTGGCAATACTCGGTACTCGATAGAGCACTTGGTTGCTCAACACTTGAACGAGTATCCTGCTAATCCGGGGCCATGCTCGAGTTCCAGCCTTGCATGTTTTGCAGCTTTTTTTCAGCCTCTAAACATCGGGGGATTACTTGCCAATCACGGTAATGCCGTAACTATGTTGGCTACTGTCATTACTGTGATTGGCCAGCCACATCACATCATTAGTGACCTGGGAGCCAGAGATGTGTCCAGTGATCTTCCACATGCTCTACCCATTCCATTTCACCTTTGTTTCCATCTACTGCAGTGATTTTTAGACCCCCACATATCTCGAGTTTCCATTTGACTTCCATTAATCTTGTTAGTTAAGACGAGCACTCGAACATTTCAAATTACTCGACTCAAGTAACGAACACTAAAGCATTTTAGTGCTCACCCCTCCCTATTTATTAGTTATATTGCCTTCTCGTATTACAATGCATTGCACTACTATTTTTTTTCTCCAGTGTAAATTTGTTCACATGGCCAGTAGGCTCTTTTCCCACTGGACTTTGAGACTTTGAGACCTCAGTTTTTGGGATTGGTAGAGATTCTGTCGCGGGCGGAGGAGGGGACGCTGCGCTCTCCCACTGCTCGGGTCCGGCTGCTGCTGCCGCTGGTCTGTGGTGGCTCGAGCGGTGGGCCGGATCCCGGGGACTCGAGCGGCGTTCCTCGCCCATGAGTGAAAAGGGTGTTTGATTGTGGGGATTGGATATTGTCCGTGACGCCACCCACGGTTGTGGTGATATTGGTGACACCACCGCTGCTCTGGACGGGGATCCCGGGAGCGGTGACAGGGAGCAGCTTTGATGTTAGTTCTCCCCTCTGTGGGTAGGGGGCTTGGTTGTCCCAGGGCCCGGTGATGGGGTAGGGATGAATGCCAGACGGGTTACGGGGCCTGGTGAGGTGCAGGGTCACGGGGGCAGCGCTGTGCCGCACGGCACGGTGGTACTCACTCAGCCAATGATGAGGACACAGTTCTCGGTAAAACACACGGCTGGATGGAGACGCCACAGACGGCTGCGGTGTTGTTTCTCCCGGCAGGTTGATGGTGACTGCCTTTCCCTGCACCTATGTACTGTAAACGGTTCCAATGGATTCCCACCGGTAACCCGCTCCCCAGCTTGGATATGGGCCGTAGGAGCCCCTTTTGCCCGCAGGCTCTGGCCCTGGGAACGGTAGCCTTGGCAGTGACTGTGTTTCCCTCTCATGGTTGGACTGTTGCCTTCTGTCGGGACTTGGCTGCTGGGAAACCCAGGAGGTTCACTTCGCTGACGGATTTGGCAAATTCACGGCGACTCCTAGCCTGGCCGGGGTCCGTAAGCCCCTGCCAGATGGTGCTGACTTCTCTTTGTGTACCGGTCCGGTACCGCTGGGCCACCGCCCGTCCACGGTCCTTACGGTAGACTCCGATAGGCCACTCCTGCAGACAGTCACCACCGTCTGCCAACCTTGCTGTACCGCCCGGGCCACACACCCGGACGCTGTCAGATAGTTGCTCCACTACTACTTTCCTCCTTCCACTTGTACTTCCAAAACTAATCTGCCCACTTTTCCCGCCTCCAGGACTGTGAACTCCTCGGTGGGCGGGGCCAACCGCCTGGCCCACCCCCCTGGTGTGAACATCAGCCCCTGGAGGAAGGCAACATGGGTTTGTGTCTGACTTCGGTGTGCCTGACCGGGAGTGTGGGGTGTGTGGGTGTTGTTCTCTGTGGCCCCTGGCTTGTCCAGGGCGCCACAATTCCAATGGTCAAGCTCCCAGAGATGATAGACTTGCCTACTATCTTAGGGGGTGATAATAGTGTAGTAGACAAATATGACGTCAGAATGATATAAACATAATACATCATCTGTGTAGCTTATTACGAAGCCGAAGAAAATAACATATTTGGCCTAGAACTTAGTATCAACCTTTCTGAGACATTATAATTAGGATGCCTGGATTATTATAATGGAAAACTCTTTTCACTGAATCTAAAACTTAATTAATTTGTGATTAACTTGAAATCAAAATTACTAAACCAATGGCTGCCAGGATTTTAAGATTTTTACAACAGCCTAGATTTACTAACATCCACAGCAAAATAGGATGTGCTAATTGCATAAATTGAGAACTTTTCTTTCTGCCTACGTGTCAGAGTTCAACATTAAAATGCATGTGAGTATCTCACCATTAAGTGAAAAGTGTCCTTCAGCACGTTCCAATTTTCTCCAACAAGAAATATCTTATTCACTGCTCAAACATTATGTTTTTATATGACCTGACCCCATTTCCCTCTGTTTGACCCTTACAAACTGCCCAACTGGGATATCAGTAATATGTGCCAGAAATGAGAAAATATGCAGGTCTTTGTATTACTGATCTGTATTTTCAGCTATTTATCTTATAAGTTTGGCATCAACCAGAACTTGTGTATACTCATTTTGTTGTCATTTTATAGTATATTCATGGTGGCAAATTTCATTGGAGATTTAAGAATATGTCTTCCACATATGGTACAAGTAATAGAAGATTTCTTAACAATCACTTGCAAAAATTAAAGTGATTCCCTAACTTAGAGCTGAACAGTGATTATACTTTTCAAGCTACCTACGGTAGTACCCTCTATTTGTGTCCCGCTGCCCCCTTTCTTTCCTCCTGTTTCCAAAATAACCGCTGTAGTGGTGTGAGTGGTGCGGTAGTAAATCTAAACCACATTTCTCCGATTTTTTTTCTGTGCTGTGAAAGTTAGGGTGAGGCATGATGCAAGCAGATCACTGTGTCCCTCCTCACCACTGTGGCAGCCCTCTTGGAAGTAGGAGCAAAGGATTGCCAATCTGAGTAGGGGAAGCAGATAGCGGCAAATAGTGGGCCCCAGGATGGTTGACATCATATGTGAATTGTATAGACACTTTTCTGCCATGTTGTGGAAGGTCACTTTCAGGATTAATAATTGTAACAAGCACAATTTTACTTCTTCATATTTTTAGGTTAAATTGTTTATATGGTTGTTTTTACTTAGCATATATTAGACATATATATGAGAAGCATACTGCTCCTATATATTATGCATGCTAAAACATTGATTTATGGTTGACATTCAGTAGGATTTGAATGCCTTATTTCCTTATCTCAGGATACATACATAATTAAGAAGTCCGGAATAGAAGAAGAAAGGATGTGGCACTCACCAAATAATTATCTTCATGTTTCTTTAAGAAATAGACATCTAAAGCAGGGAGGGATGCGGGGGGCGTCAGAGACGACGGCAACCGTTTCGCGCTCATGGTTTGCTTCGACTGGTCGAGACTTCCTTCCAGACTTTTTTCAGTCTCTGTCGTGACCTATTTGCTGCTATTTTCTTTCTTTGGATGACATAATTGAGAAGACTAACTGCTAACTCTATGTGATGATGTGACGCCCTGGCAAAACCAGGTAGTCACACAGTATAGGCCCCCACATAACACCTTCCCACACAGGGTTACATACAGCCGACCTGAAACTCTAGCCATCCCCCCTTAGGGTAGGACAGACACACCAGTGGGCGGGACCAGGTGGATGAGAAACGCCCACCTAGGGGTCTGGAGAACCCGGGGCGGGAAAAGCAGTAGTCTAAGTCAGAGAGTCTAAAGTTGAAGTTTAAGTGGAGAGGAGTGAAGTAGTTGAGAGGAGTGGAGGTTCAAGTAAGAGCCAGAAAAGAAAGGCATCGGGGTTGGAGCCCCGGCATACTGGCTAGGTGGCAGACGGTGGTCTGTATCTAGCAGGAGACGGGAAGATGGCTGCCGGAGATCCGAGGTGGACCGGGACAGGGTTGAAGCCTGCCGGTACCGACACCGGAGAATCGACCCGGAAACCGTGCACAGAGGGGGTACTTGGACCCTGAAGCCAGGACCGGAACCAACAGCCTAGCTAACTAACCAATTGAGAGCAGGATTATAGGTCCTGTCCCAACCAAAGTACCAAAAGCAGACAACCACCACTGAGAAGGATAGTGTTACGGGGGGCTGTCTGATAATAAAACCTAAAGGAATGTCAGACAGTCAGGGTCCACCATGCAAGACTCTGCTGCAGACTATGGCAGAGGATAAGGGGTATATAAGTGTGCCACTGTAAAAAATAATAGCACAAGTGCAGAGTGCAATACCTCTGTTAAACTCACAGAGGAATATAATTAGAAAATAAAGCAATTCCTCCCTTACTTGGAGGGTGTGTGGAATGGTCTCTGTTAAAGATCACAGAGACAAAAGCAGTGAGTGGGAAATGGCACCTACCTAGGTCCGTTCCTCTAGTGGTGCCAGGAGACGGACCGCAGCGTAAGCCGCACAAAGCTCTTACCTGTGTTCGCTCCACTAGTGTGCGAGGACACGAACCACTAGATATGGCACCTGCCTAGGTCCGCTCTTCTAGTGGTGCAAAAGAGACGGACAGCAGCATAAGCCGCACAAAGCTCCTACCTCTGTTCGCTCCCCTAGTGTG
The DNA here is from genome assembly GCF_048569485.1 of Anomaloglossus baeobatrachus. NCBI lineage: Eukaryota > Metazoa > Chordata > Amphibia > Anura > Aromobatidae > Anomaloglossus > Anomaloglossus baeobatrachus. The sequence continues at coordinate 228,298,986 of NC_134353.1, read as the reverse complement.
CGCGGATACGAACAACTGCCAGACGCAGTATAAGGAACGTTAGCCTAGCGGCAACATCCACCTACGAGTAGAATCACAAGGCCCAGCCGGACCATGTGCCTCAGGCACCTGCCTATGTCCGCTCCACTAAGAGGTAAGGATACGGACTGCAGCCGAAGCTGTAAGGTAGAAGAACGCTACCCTGCCGGTAGCGCTCACCTAACATAGACAGAGAGATGCCTAGAGGGACGTGCACAGGGCATCTACCCTCATGCATGAACCAAGAGGACTGAGCGCTGGGCGGCGTGCGTCAGGGTCTTATATAGACTCTGTGCCTCATCCAAGATGGAGGACACCAGAGCCAATCCGCTGCCAAAATGACAGCAATGACGTCACGCTGGCCTATCACCGAGCAAAGTGTCACAAGCACATGACCAGCGACCAATCGGCATAGAGGGTGTCAGAGACATGTGACCACGTGTCACAAGCACATGACCAGTGGCCAATCAGCTTAGAAGGTGTCAGAGACATGTGACCTCGTGTCAGCGATGATGTCACCCGCACATGTGCAATGGCTCCAAGATAGGACTAAAGGCCCTGTCACACACACAGATAAATCTGCGGCAGATCTGTGGTTGCAGTGAAGTTGTGGACAATCAGTGCCAGCTTTGTGGCTGTGTACAAATGGAACAATATGTCCATGATTTCACTGCAACCCCAGATCTTCCAAAGATTTATCTGTGTGTGTGACAGGGCCTTTAGTCTCCAGCGCTTGCACATGTGCAGTAGCAAGAAATCTGGACATAGTCTCCAGAGCCACAGCAACCGTAACAGATAGGGCATCCGCCAGGGCCCGGTAGATCCCAAGGGTCAGCGTCAGCGGGCAAGACTCCCAACAAAAAGGACCAGGAGCGGACTTCTGTGTTTCACACCGGGAAGTCCAACACACAAAACACTGAGTTCAGAGGAAAGTGATATGGATCATCAGCCCGGGTGTGGGACCAGATACACCCGACCGCGGCGGCCGCCCACCAGCACCTTGGTTTACCACTGGACTTGTGTGATTTATTCAACCGTGAGTAACCTAACATCCCCTGGTCCGACTGGGCGCGCTGGCCCCTGCAGTCAACATCCCCGCCGTAAAAACACTGGTCCCCGGGGCATCCATCCCTACCCACGGAGGGGTTAACATCTGGCTGCCATCCTATCACCCCCGGGAGTCCCACAACAGCAGCGGTGGTGCCACGCGTCACCACTCACCGTGGGTGGCGTCACAAACAGTTTACAGCAAATCCCATACAAATACGACCCCTTTTATTTGAAGTGTCCGCGCGACCCCTGGGTCCAGTAGAATCCCTCAAGCCACACTGCGGATCCGGATCCGAGCAGCCCGGCTGCTGGCACGGGGGCGGCATAATGATATATAGGTATGGTAGGTACAGAATGTTGCATGATCCATACCAGGGGTGGACACAGACAGAAGCTAAGCATCAATGAACATTTGAAGTCCATCAGGTCATTATAGTACACAGCTGTAATAGCTGCCGGCTGTTGTGGAAGTGGAAGTTAGCACCCTTATTTCTTTGGCCCCAGTGGGGCTGCACAGTTTGACCAATGCTTTATCCACCCCTGCTGCATACCATGATTTATGCTCCCATCACAGTGTTAGACAATGATATTTGCACCTTGTCATCCACAGAGCGTTATTCAGATCCCAGTTATGGGTCACCAATTACCTAACCGGCCACAGTGCCTTCATAACAGAGTCAGCCACACTTCCCCATTACAGAACCAGGCACAGCTGCTCACCATTCTCCCTCAACATACAAATTATATGCATCAATACAAAATCTGTAATGTGTACAGCAAATTGTATATACATTTTCATAAGACTATGGAAGCTGCGTATACAACATCTCAGCATCAATCTTAAAAGTAAATTTTCAGTTTTTAGACTTTTTCGCTCTATGATTAAATTAGCTGAACTTTCTTTGTGCTTGTTGTGGGCCATTAAAAATGGAAGTATAATCAGCCATTCTCCATTTTAATAGTCTGCAGTCTTGGAGCAGAACTGTATTCTTTCCCTCATACTCATGATTTTTTTTCTTTGCTGCTCAACAACAATTCTTTCATTCCTCGACTTTTTATTCTGCACTTTCCCCTTTCATTTCCAGCATAATGTGCTCATTTTTCTACCAACGAAGCTCTTTCACTTTCCTAGCAGTTTCATTTCGATGGTTCATTTCCTAGCTATTTGGCTTTCCTGGTCTCTGCTTCTCCTTCATTTTCCTGACCTTTTATTACACTGTTCTTTATATATATATTTTATCTTCTTTTCTCCAATCTTCCGTATTTCCATTTCCATTTCTTCTCTCTTTTGTTTCTTTAATCTATAATTACTTTGTTACTGATGTCTCACCTCAATTTCATTTCAATTAATTAATGAATCTTTTCTTTAGTCCCTTCTATTTTAATATACATTATACCACTTCCAAATAAATATAAAAAGTGAACACGCAGTGTTAAAGTGGTGTAGCCATTACTGAGGAATGAAATGAAACACAGCTGAATGCAATTTTATTTTCTATCTAGTTTTAAAAATAAATTCATACTGAATCTTTAAGTTAATCCCACTTCTTTAGTTTTTAAAGGGAACCTGTCACATTAAAACTGCAGTCTGAACTGCAGGTAGCATGCTTGAGAGTAGAAAAAACAGAGCAGACTGATATATAGTTTAGTGGGAAAAGATTCAGTATAACCTGTGTTTTATTCATATAAAGCTCTACACGTTTCTAGGCTTTATGGTCAAGTGGGCGGTCCTTATCTGTGACTGACCGCCTCCCTTGTATAATATGTACAGAGATAGCTATCAGTCACTGAATTAGGCTGTCCACATCACTGAAAATCCTAGATTTATTTGAATAAAACAGAGATAATATGGAATTTTCTTATCACAAAACTATGCTTCTACTACTCTATACCATGCTATCTGCAGTTTAGACTATATAATTCCCTAAAACACTATAATAGTGTCATGATCTGTGCCAGGCTCAGACACCACTGAGCCATTGCATGTATCTCTCCACAGGGTTACAGGTCATGGGAGGGGATTATTCCATTTTGCTTTGTCTCAGTGGTGAGGCCGCTATATCCTTGTGCTGCTGTTACTGGAACACCGCAAGTAATAGTTCCTGCTCTGCAGCACGTGAGTCTGGTGTGAGTGTTCTCTGATCCAGCTTACCTTCCAGGTACCATTCTCACTTGATTCCTCCCTGTACTGTCTGTCTGCCCAGCCCCTCCTGACTTCCCTGTTCTGCCCGTGTCACTCCGGTTCCTGCATCTCTCTGTACCGTCTGTCTGCTCAGCTCCTCCTGTCTTCCCAGTCCCGTCCTGTGACTCTTCTGTCCATGTTTGTAGCTCTGATCTCCTAGCCTCTGACCTTGCTTTGTTATACCTGACTTCGTCTCCACTTCTCCCATCTGTCGTTGGCGTTACTTACTGGTTACCGACCTGTGACTAGCACCTGACCGCAATTTACTTCTCCCCTGGTTTTGACTTTACATCCCGGTACTGACTTGGCCTGCTTACTTTTCTATTGTTTTTGTGCCCACTAGTGGATAGGTTGCTACCTGCATCTAGAAACAGCTTCTCCATTGTTTCTCAGTACCCTCACTAGTACAGTGTGACAAATGGGCAGTAGAAAAGATACAGATCCTCATTCATCAAAGCAATTTCACCAGAATTCTGGAGTAATTTGGTTTGAAAAGTTGCAAAATTTTGCCACAACTTAGCATGCATAACATTTTTGCAACTTTGATCAATTAGTGTCAAGTTTTTTCCAGTTCCACCAAAATGTGCAGAGTTGGAGCAGGACAGTGGTGTTATCGGGGCTTGATGCCACAACTCGCCTAATTCATGAAGAGTTGTGGCATTCCCTATACCAGAAATCTTACTCCAGTAAGCTACTGGAGTAAGATTTCTAGTGTGGCGCATGGATGCACATGCCACTCATCAGATGCTCCTGGTTCATGTAGAGGTATGCAGTTCTTCAAGAATCAGGACCTTTTGACCTCATCATGACGAGCAACAAAATGAACAGTCTTGATGAATTAAGGCCACAGGCGCCAACAATGTAATTGTCAGCTATGAACTCACTTTTGCTCTTCCATAATAAGCCTGCAAACTTACTTTTCATATACAGTGCTGGCCAAAAGTATTGGCACCCCTGCAAAGCTGTCAGATAATACTCCGTTTCTTCCAGAAAATGATTGCAATCACAAATTGTTTGCTATTATTATCTTCATTTAATTTGTCTTCAATGAAAAAAAAAATTGTCATAAAGCCAAATTGGATATAATTCCTCACCAAACATAAAAAGGGGGTGGACAAAAGTATTGGCACTGTTTGAAAAATCATGTGATGCTTCTCTGATTTGTGTAATTATCAGCACCTGTAACTTACCTGTGGCACCTAACAGGTGTTGGCAATAACTAAATCACACTTGCAGCCAGTTGACATGGATTAAAGTTGACTCAACCTCTGTGCTGTGTCCTTGTGTGTACCACATTGAGAATGGAGAAAAGAAAGAAGACCAAAGAACTGTCTGAGGACTTGAGAATCCAAATTGTGAGGAAACATGAGCAATCTCAAGGCTACAAGTCCATCTCCAAAGACCTGAAAGTTCCTGTGTCTACAGTGCACAGTGTTATCAAAATGTTTAAAGCCCATGGCACTGTGGCTAACCTCCCTAGATGTGGAAGGAAAAAAAAAATTGATGAGAGATATCAATGCAAGATTGTGCGGATGGTGGATAAAGAACCTCGACTAACATCCAAACAAGTTCAAGCTGCCCTGCAGTCCGAGGGTACAACAGTGTCAACCCGTACTATCCGTCGACGTCTGAATGAAAAGGGACTGTATGGTAGGATACCCAGGAAGACCCCACTTCTTACCCCAAGACATAAAAAAGCCAGGCTGGAGTTTGCCAAAACTTACCCGAGAAAGCCTAATGTTTTGGAAAAATGTTCTCTGGTCAGATGAGACAAAAGTAGAGCTTTTTGGGAAAAGACATCAACATAGAGTTTACAGGAAAAAAAAGGGCATTCAAAGAAAAGAACACGGTCCCTACAGTCAAACATGGCAGAGGTTCCCTGATGTTTTGGGGTTGCTTTGCTGCCTCTGGCACTGGACTGCTTGACCGTGTGCATGGCATTATGAAGTCTTAAGACTACCAACAAATTTTGCAGCATAATGTAGGGCCCAGTGTGAGAAAGCTGGGTCTCCCTCAGAGGTCATGGGTCTTCCAGCAGGACAATGACCCAAAACACACTTCAAAAAGCACTAGAAAATGGTTTGATAGAAAGCACTGGAGACTACTAAAATGGCCAGCAATGAGTCCAGACTTGAATCCCATAAAACACCTGTGGAGAGATCTCAAAATGGCAGTTTGGAGAAGGCACGCTTCAAATCTCAGGGACCTGGAGCAGTTTGCCAAAGAAGATTGGTCTAAAATTCCAGCAGAGCATTGAAAGAAACTCATTGATGGTTACCGGAAGCGGTTGTTCGCAGTTATTTTGGCTAAAGGTTGTGCAACCGTATTAGGCTAAGGGTGCCAATACTTTTGTCTGGCCCATTTTTGGAGTTTTGTGTGAAATGATCAAGGATTTGATTTTTGTTTCATTCTCTGTTGTGTTTTTTCATTGCAAGCAAAATAAGTGAAGATAATAATAGCAAAGAATTTGTGATTGCAATCATTTTCAAGAAGAAACTGAGTATTATCTGACAGCATTGCAGGGGTGCCAATACTTTTGGCCAGCACTGTAGATGTAGTTTTTTGGCAAGTGGTACCTGTTACGAGGGGGACCCGGGGAAGCGTGCCAAGATGGGGAATGGACAGCTTCCGCCGGTCAAGGTCCACTGTGCGGTGTAAGGGACCGCTGCTATGGTGGGTGAAGAGTGAGCGGGTTGCTGCTAGCGATCGTCTGGAATGTCACAGACGATCTATGTACACCGGTCTGCCCTAACCCGTGTGGGTTGTATGGCAGGGATCACACGGCTCGGTGTACCTGTTGCACGGGGAAGCACAGAGGTGCCCACGCACGTGTGCCAGTGGAAGTCACGAGAATATGGCACGAGGGTAGCACAGAGGTGCCCACGCACGTGTGCTTTCAATAACCAGGTGAGTCCAGTGGAGACTCGATGAGCTCACCTGGGACAGGAACACGGCCTGTAGAAGGAGCTACTGCCGGAGCAGCAAGGCAGGGACACGGCCTGCAAACCAGGTGCTGCCTAAGCAGCAAGGGCCAAGCCCACAGAAGAAGATAATGCCTGAGCAGTGGCGTGGCAGCACGCTGCCAGACATCCAAACATAGAAGGACGGTCGCGCGCCGCCATGATGGCAGGAGATTTTAAGGAGGTGTAGCTCCAGCCAAGGGCGGGCGCGAGGCGGAGATGACGGACTTGACCCAATCAGGATCCACGACATCCCAGCCTGGCCAGTCAGGATTCACCACGTCACCAGCCTTGTCATCAAGCCGTGTGACGTCAGTGGGCGAATCAGGATCCACCAAGCATAGCACATGCTTACCCTCCTGCCTCTGGGAAATAGAGGCGGGATCCTCGGTCTCACAATGTGTAGAGATAACGGGAGTCTCACTGCATCCCTGAGCAGCAAACCTCTGCACATTGCGCAACCTCACAGACCTTCGAGGCTGCTGAGCAGGAGGAGCTGCGGCAGGCAAGGAATGGGAGACCGCCTCTTTTCTTGCAACAGGAGTACCACTAGGTGTCACCCTTGTGCTGCCTCTCTGAGGAGGTTTCTCCTGCACTCTGCGCAGTCTGGCAGACCTTCGGCGCTGCTGAGCAGGAGCACTCGTGGCAGGCAAGGAGACTGTCTCATTCCTTGCCACAGGAGAGCCACGAGGTGTAACAGGTACCCATGTTGTCACTTATTTGTATCAGTAATTAAAGGGCTGTACGAGATTGGAAAAAATGGCTGCCTATTTCCAAAAATAGTTTGCCTGTCCTTAAATTCTGTCTAGCATTGCATCTTATCCACAATCACTTCTTCTAGGTATTAAATGAAATTAAAGGGTTTACACAGGATCAGATAAAAAAAAATGTCTGCCTATATTCAAAGATAATGCACCTGTCTTTAAATCAGTATTGCAGCTCAACCACAATCATGTCAATGGAGATTAGTTGCAATAACAAATGTCATGAACAGGTGTGGTGCTATTTCTACAGAAAAATGTGTGTGGGTATATATACATATATATATATATCTATATACATCAACTTACATTTTATAAAACAATGGTCATTCTTGTAGTTTTAAGGAGCAATGACAATGTTCATTTTGACTTCCTTTCGGCAAAATCTGCTGCCACTGGCTGGATCTGCACATGAAGTTTTTGATACAGGTTTTTGTAGATAGTGCTGCAGTTTTCTAACTAAAAGAAAGTCTGGATTCAACACAAAAAAAGAAGGTCATATACATTTCCTTCTTGTTGGATCTATTTCTGATGGTAAACACTATATCGAAAAATGCACTGAAAGATGCATCAAATTTGACATGTGTCAGCCATGTAGACATTTTTGAAGAAAAGACGCACAGGTGCAGAGTTCAACATTGCTGGGCCCTCAGTTATATGTACTTGAAGGTTTGGATAAACTCTCTAATAAAAATAAATCATCACTTATTGGGCTTACTGTTGTAGTTTTTTGCATTATTCCATCATTCTAGTCATAGAGGAATTCCACCTGTATTTTTGTCAATAGAAATCCATGGGCTGCAATACAGAAAGCCCAAAGTCTGAGAAATTAGTCTCCCCACCAGTAGAAAGGTTAGGAGGATTTTCCCAGTTACAATGGTGTCATGGGGTATATGGAGACAGGGCACGAGCCCCTAGACAGGCTAAGCATCGTGACCCTGTGCTGTCCCTTATCTCAAAGATAGGTTTGATGGTAACCAGGTTTAAGCCCCCAGCGTGACCCTAATTCTTGTCCAGACCTCAATCTTACTCTCCCTCTCCCACACACTCGGAGCGGGCTGGAAAACACAAAGACAAAACCTCACATAACTACACGGACAAGGGAGAACGGAAACTCATACACATAGCACTCAAAACATACAGAAGAGACAATATGTGTACTGGGGAGTATCAAAAATGTAAGGAAGTAATGCACAGCAGGGGAACTCTCACACCACTCAGAAGTGCAGCACAAATTACCATAAACAGGAGCAACAACAAATTCACAAAAGCTATCATCAGCACAAAAAGGAAGAAAGGCATGCTAAATATAGGGAGGAGTCAGTTGCACACTGCAATCAGCAACTTGAACACTTAGGTCCTGCTCACCAGTCTGCATCAATTAACTGTTGCAGGGCTGAAGACCAGTGAACCGGAACCAGCCGACTCCCTGGCTGAACACTCCAGAAGCCTCAGGTTGCTTGTCAGAATCTGCAATGTGAACAGAGTCTGATGCCAAAGTAACAGCAGGTGTGCACAGACCTGAGCAGCGCATGAGAAATGGCCTCAGGGCCAGTTATACGTTTCTGTACTATAGTTAGGGATTTTGTCCCAGTGTTCCCCAAGTGTGGCATTCTATATGACTCAGTTTTTTTCCCTCTTGTTTACATCATACCTCTTTACCCCACACTTTTTTGCTCTGGGTTGTCAATGTATCTCTCAGGATCAAATAAATCAATAAAAGACATTCTAACAGTGAACTCAGGACACGCTAGCTGTCTTGAAGCTATGTCTGACCTATGTTCATTGACTCTACACAGCTGCTCGGATACCTTGTAAGGGTTTGCAGTTCTTTAGTTAACCCTCACAAATTCAACTACTAATATATGATGTTCACGTCTTATTATTTCTAGAAATACGTACATGAGATATAACTCTTTGCCATTACTGCAGGTCAGTCATGTGTACTAGAACATCTGTAGTTTACAAAGTGACACATCTTTATTTTATATAAGTATTGTATCACATCGAGTTGCTAACTATAGCAGCATGCATTTTTAATCCCACATTATTTTTGAATATTTTCTCAAAGAACACACCTCATTCTGCATTTGTCGATTACAATTTCCGAATGTGGGTATAATCTACATATAATCCCTACCATCGATCTCATTTAGGTTCAGAGGAATAATTATGCTTGAACCATGAATTAGGCTCTTCTGAAACATGTAGGTTTCATGACTTTATAACCAAAAATCACTTGATGTTTCTCTTTTCTTAATACATGGCCATGTTGCCAATTTTAACTTTTGCACATTAAATATGAATTATTAACATTATTGGAATCCTGTCCTATTCATCGCTGGATCTTCCTTCCTATTTTGATGCTGTCTCCAGCCCTGGCCAGGGCGTGTCCGTGCTGAGGATCTTGACAGAGGGATGAGCTGACATTTTTCCTCTGTACCTTTTTTATATACCTTTTTGCAGTGGCGTAACTAGAGTTTGATGGGCCCCAGTGCAAAGTTCAGACCTGGGCCCCCCATCCACATACACCGACACTTGGGGTACGGGAAAATGACACTGACACTCGGGATACAGGATAATGACGCTAACACTTGGCTCTTAACCTCAGCAGCCAGATTTCCCATGATCTGAAATCCATCTTTTCCTCAGCACCCAGCTTCCCCATGCTCTGCTATACATCTTTCCCTCACCACCCAGCTTTCCCATATCAGAGCATGGGAAAGCTGGGTGCTGAGAGATGTATAGCAGAGAATAGGAAAGCTGGGTGCTGAGGGAAAGAGCCCTTTTCCCTCATCACAAAAGTTCCCATCCCATACTTGTATCTTTGTCCCCCTTGTATATAATTCTCCAAATACTATAATGGCCCCCACATAGCCTTCCATATTGTATAAAGGGTCCCACATAACCCTTCATATATTAGAATAAAGCTCCATAGTCCTCCATGTATTATAATGCATTTCCCATAGTTCTCCATGTATTATAATTCACCCCATAGTTCTCCATATATATTAATGCACCACATAGTACTTCATATATTATACTGCACTACATAGTCTTCCATGTTTTCTAATGCACCTCCATAGTCCATGTATAAGGTAGGCTCCATAGTCCTCCATATATTATAATGTAGCTCCCATAGTCCTATATGTATTATAACGCAATCCCATAAAATGTCATATTGTATTATGCAGCCCTATACTTCTCCATGTATAATGCACCCCTATTGTCCATGTATAAGGTGTCCTTCATGTTGCATAATGCCTCCCCATAGACCTCCATGTATAATGCAGCCCCATAGACCTCCATGCATGTATAATGCAGCCCCCTAGACCTCCATGTATAATGCACCCCTATAGCCCATGTATAAGGTGTCCGTCATGTTGTATAATGCAGCCCCATAGACTTCCATGTATAATGCAGTCAGCCCCCATGCTCCATGTATAATACAGCCAGCCCCCCATCCTCCATGTATAATACAGGCAGCCCTCCCATGCTCCATGTATAATGCAGGAAGCTCCCCCATGCTCCATGTATAATGCAGCCCCCCCATTGTCCATGTATAATGGAGGCCTCCCATGTATAATGCAGGCAGCCCCCCCATGCTTCATGTATAATGCAGGCAGCCCCTATGATCCATGTATAATACAGGCAGCCCCCCCAATGCTCCATGTATAATGACGCCCCCCCTCCCTCGGCCTCTGGCCACCGTGTACGCACTGACTTTTAAAAAAAAAAGAAAAACAAACAAGTTCTTACCTCTCTCCTCGTTCCCCCGCTGCTGTCCTCACGTCTCCTCGTTCCACCGCTGCTCCGTCCTCATCTCTCCCCTCCGTTCCCCTGCTGCTGCTGTTGGCATCCTCCTGCCCTGCACTCTGTGCTCTGAGCACAGCCATCACACAGGAGTGACGTCACCGGCAGGCAAAGGGGGAGAATGATGATGCGTGGAGCTGCACGGGCCGCTCCGCGCTTCATTGTTGCTGTACGCGATGACAGGGGAGGGGGGCCCGATGCCGCCGACACCGGGCAGGGGGGCTCAATATCAGCGGCGGCACCGGGTCATATAGCGGCCGCGTGGTCTGCGCCAGAACAGCGCAGCTCCTCTCTGACAGAAAGGAGCTGCTTGCTGATCTGCAGAGCTGCTAAGCTGCCAGACCCAGTCGCAGTCACGACCTCTGCTACCACGGTAGTTACGCCCCTACCTTTTTGCTGGTCTCCTGATAACTGACATATCTGGCTGTGCTACATGCCTAATACTAACCCTCAATATGTTCTGTCTCAACACTGGTAACACAGATGAATCTGCTCGTAAACATTTGGACTGCCAGAACACATATTATCTGTATTTGTGTTATACATGATGCTGGCGCATAAAAAAAAATATACCTTTTGTCATTACCTATACCAACTATATCAGCATTGCCTCCTGTTTTGGTGTGTTTCCACATCAGGTAATGATATTTAGAGAATTATCCAATTGAGTAGACTAGCTAGAGACATTTAAGCCTTTCACAACCAATGACGTACTGGTACGTCACTGGTCATATTGCGGTAATCACCGCTGGCTGCTGCGGTGATCCCCGCACATGTCTGCTGATTAGATCCACCCGCGCCTCCTTGCCATATAGATCTCATTGTCTAAATGTGACTGCGCAATTTAAATGGCCACGTCGAGGATCGTTCCCGTGACATGATTGTCATGGTAGCTCGGGGTCATGTGAAGACCCTTGATGCGACCATGATGTATCTCCTGTAAGAGGTGACAGAGCGGCACCTCTTAAAGGAACAGTGGATTTTTGCTGATCAGAGCTGTGCAGCTCTGATCAACAGAAATGCACAAAGCATCAGACTGTGGATCCATAAAGTCCCTTGGGGGGACTAATAAAGTATAAAAAAAAGTTTTAAAAATAAAAAAACCTAACCGTTTAAATCACCCGCATTTTCCCCATTGAAAATTAAACGATAAAAAAATATACGCATATTTGGTATTGCCATATTCATAAATGCCTGATCTGTCAAAATATAAAATCAATTAAGCTGATCGGTAAACAGCATGGCGAGAAAAAAAAATCCAAATGACAAAATTATGGTTTTTGGTCAATGTAACATTGAATTAAAATGAATAATAGGCAATCAAAACATAGTATCTGCGCAAAAATGATATAATTAAACACATCAGCTTGAGACGCAAAAAATAAGCCATCACTGAGCCCCAGATCCCAAAAAAATGAGAACGCTAAGGGTTGCTGAAAATGGCACTAAAAGTGCAACTCTTTTTTTGGACAAATGTCTGCATTTTTTTCACCACTTACACAAAAGTAAAACTAGACATGCTTGATATCTATGAACTCGTACCATCCTTTGGTATCATAACACCTTAATTTCACCGCACTTGGAATTTTTTTCCCATTTTCCAGTACACTATAGGGTAAAACTCATCCATTCATTCAAAAGTACAAAAAAATAATCCATCATATGGCAAAATTGATAGAAAAATAAAAAATGTACAGCTCTTGGAAGAAAGGGAGTAAAAACCTAAAGCCAAAAATGGAAAATCACTTGGGGTGAAAGGGTTAAGACTAGATATCAGCTTATCATCTAAACCAGCGGCATTTTGTCTATGAGGCAAGTTGAGCATTTCACCTAAAGCCCGCTTTACACAGTGCAATATATCTTACAATGTGTCGGCGGGGTCACGTCGTAAGTGACGCACATCCAGCATTGTAAGGTACATTGCAGTGTGTGACAGGTACATGCAATTGCGATTGAACGGTAAAATGTTCATCGCATACACATCGTACCTTTCTCTAGAATTGCACGTCAGATTGTTCATCGTACCCGGGGTAGCACACATCGCAGTGTGTGACACCCCGGGAACGATGAACAGATCTTACCTGCGTCCTGCGGCACCCGGCCCACAATGCGGAAGGAAGGAGGTGGGCGGGATGTTTACGTCCCGCTCAGCTCAGCCCCTCCGCATCTATTGGCCGGCTGCCGCATGACGTCGATGTGACGCCGAACGTCTCTCCCACTCCAGGAAGTGGACGTTCGCCGCCCTCATCGAGGTCGTATGGACGGGTAAGTACGCGTGACGGGGGTTAATCGTTTGTGCGGCACGTTCAACAAATTGAACGTGCCGCACATACGATGGGGGCGTTGCAAATCGCATACGAGATCGTATGCGAAATTGCAACGTGTAAAGTGGGCTTAAGGCTATGCTCTTGCATGATTGTTGAAAGTAGCATATCTGAGAAGCTGTTACCTTTCATTTATCAGAGAGGAGTTTCCATGACTAGAAGAGGTAAGACGGCTAATGTATGTGGTGGGAAGAGGTCAATAGTCTTCTCAGTGGGGGAGGGGCAATGTATTTGGGTATTGGGGTGTGCTGGAAAGGAGGCAATAGTCTTATCAATGGGGGATTGCAATGCATTTGGGGATTGGGATGATATGGGAAGGAGGCAATGGTTGTTACGAACCTGCGCCGTCATAGCCGCAAGCAGCCTGCTGCGGTTCCTGTTGCGCCCAGGCGCCGGCTGCCGTTCTTGGCCGTGCCTCGGGTCGTCCAGTTGGCTGTTCCTTCCACCACGTCTAAGTGTGGAGAGGCGGCTAGTGCGCATGCGTGCGCCGATTTACCCCAGCCAGAGTTTAAGCCCGGTGTTTTGCCTAGTGAGCATGCTCAGCCTTAGGCTAGCGCCACACATCCGTGCCGCCGGTACGTGTTTGTCATTTTTTACATGTACCGGCGGCACGGAGACACGTACAACAATGCTACCCTATGGTAGCAGGCACACACACGTAAAACCACACGGAACGTGTGTCCGTGTGCGTTTGTACGTGTGTGCGTTTTTCAAAGCGCTGACATGTCCGTTTTTTCACCGGCAGCACGGGTGTCACACGGCCCGCACCCGTACCACACGGGTGTAGTGTGGATGCGGTCCCGTGTGACACGCGCCGGAGTAAACACACATGTCAGTGAAAAAAAAACAAAACATTAACTCACCTTCTCCAGCCCTCCTGTCTCTGCCGCTGCTGCCTCTTGCTGCCGACCGCCGCTCATTATTCTCATTGAATATTCACTTCACTGCCTGGCAGCAGCAGCAGCGGGGAGACGGGAGGGCTGGAGACCGAGGATCAGCACCACGGACAGCAGCGCGGACATCAGGAAGGACCAGGTGAGTATAATAATTACCGGTTCTACGTGTGCTATCGCGGATAGCACACGTAGAACACACGTGTCACGCACGTACCAGAGACACGTACTTACCTGCACGCAACACGCAGGGAAAATACTTGTCTCTCGGCACGTGCGTGAATTTCACGTGAGTGTGGCAGAAGCCTTATTGTGTTATGTCTGAGACTAAGTCCTCAGTTCATGCTACTGAGCATGCTCCCACAATTAACCCTAACAGCCTCTTTGCACAGGTACTTGGACTTCGTGCTGTGTCTAAGTTCTGGGATGTGCCTACTGAGCATGCTCAAACTGATAGTCTGCTTTCTGAGCCTGTTGCTCAGGCTACTGGGCATGCTCAGGCACTTAGTGCACCAGAGGCTAGGTCCGGTAAGGACCTCACTGAGCATGTCCGTGAGGTGGCAGGCCCTGATAGATCAGAGGGTGTCAGGTGTCCTGATGACGTGGCAACTCCGGACTGGCTCGCAGAGGCCCGCCCCTATGATCTGGCACCTCAGTATTGGTCGTCAGACGATGACTGGTGAAGTGTTTGGGGCGTGGCTGCCATGAGGTCATCAATGACGTGGCGGTTCCGGATAGGTCGCATGTGACGTCACTGATTACATGGCACTCTGCTATTGGACCTTGGTGGTTCCACCCTGGGTTTGGGGCGGACCCAGGTTATAAAAGGGGTGGAGACAACATGGAGGTGCGCAGTCTTCACTTTTGCTCAGTCAGAGCACACCTCCATGTTAGAGCCTCATTGCGGCATAAGCCTATGTTGGGAAGCGGTAGGTAGGGTTAGGCGAACGGTGCCTGTCACGCCAAGATTCGTGGCTCGGCACATCAGGGTCAGGCGCCGTGCTTCCCTCCTGCCGTTCCAGTCTTGCTATAGCAGCCCAGTGGTGTTAACTGGGCTGCGGCTGCTGTGCTTCCTGTCCGATTGTGCTCCCTACGCACACGGACAATGCACCTGCTGCGCCACCTGTCCGATTGTGCCCCCTACGCACACGGACAACGCACCTGCTGTGCCACCTGTCCGATTGTGACCCCTACGCACACGGACAACGCACCTGCTGCGTCACCTGTCCGGTTGTGTCCCCTACGCGCATGGACAGCGTACCCCAGGATCCCTGTGGAGTTAACAGGGTGTTCCTTATCCTCCTCGGCTTCCCGGTCAACGCTACTGGTGTACCCATCTGGCCTGACGTGTCCTACACACACGTGGCCAGTCGAGAGGTGGCCAGAAACGCTAATCGGAGGACCGCTCGGCCTGACGTGTCCTACACACGTGGCCGACGGGGCGCTTTCGTGGCGGTCTTCCGGTCAACGCTACCTGGTTACCACCCGGCCTGACGTGTTTCCTGCACACGTGGTTGGTGTAGCGCTAGGTGCACCAAAACGCTAATCAGGTTGTCGTCCGGTCTGACGTGTCCCAACACACGTGACCGGTTCCCAGAGTTCCTGGGTTATCTCAGAGCCATCCAGCTCTATAGTCTCCGCCTAACCCTCAGGTGCCAGAAGCTCCTTTGTCATCTGGAGCACGGTGGGCCCCGACTGGCGATTAGGATATATACCCCCTGGTCCTAATCTGCCGGTCCCCCCGTAACAGTGGTCTTGTCAGTAGTGGATGACAGTGCATTTGACAATAATGTAGACAGTGTGGGAGTAGTGGCAAGAGGGATGATGTTGTTGTCAGTGCTGGAAGTTGGAAGGAGGAGAATGCCATATATAAAAAAGCAAAGTAGTTGGTAGTGTGTATTTGTTTACAGGGTTTAATTTTTGAGGGTGTATTTATATGGGAGCCTGATGTTAGGCATCTGTACTAGTATCATGCGGGGTTCATGTTTGATTATAAGCTCTCATCTCTGTGTATAATGCTCAAAATATAAGGATTCTTTATTTCTTTTGGTTTATTCTGCAATCTGTTCTAGACTTTGTGGGGTAGGAACATCATTTTACTGTTCAGCTACGGTAATAGAAAGGCTAGATGTACTCTTTGTCACTAATGCATTATACAATGAGGATAGTTTTATAAAAAAATAAGTAAAAAAGGGGGGCATAGGAAGATATTGTTGTTGGCCATATAAATTAATAAAACTTTATTTTTTTATATTCTGGAAGTAATTCAATTATTCTTGTTTGTCTGTTAAATCTCTTTTAGAAATGTGACCATTCTTAACACAGCATATTCCAGGCCACTGAATATATTTTATTTCCATGGTTTTCTAAATATTGTCTACCGTGCTCTAAATACCACTTTCACAAAAACATCCTGTTTCAAGTTCTGTATTAAGAATGAATGAATAAATTAATTGAATTCACAATATAATGATCTTAGTTATTAATCTTAATCTTTTATCATTTTAATGGCAATATCCTTCAAAAGGAAAAAAGTAGCTCTAATCCCATTTTATAATAACAAAACATGGCATAATGAGATAATGTCATTTGGAGCTGAATTGATATGGCATGGCTACTTTGTTGTTAATAAAGTAAAAAAACAGACTTAATAAATGAGTCATTTCAGTCTACCGTTGCCAAGTATCTGTGGTGGGTGGCCCTTACAATATTCCTTACCTTGTCAAAATAATGTCACATTTAACAGTTTAGAGAAAATATAGGGTAAATAATGTTGCTAGTTAATCTAGGAAACTGTACATAATTGTCATACATGTTAGAGTTAAGAGGTGATGAGGGCCACATGTGGCTCAACTTTAAATTAAGTTACACACTGAATGGCCACTTTATTACAGACAGTGTTCAAAATCGCATGAAGCCACAAATTTTGGGAATTCAACTCAAACTCCATCCTCCCCGGATCAATTCACTCATACCTAAAAGTAACACATCTGTTCAAGTGAATTTTAAGTTTGCATATTTTTTACCATATTCCAGCAATTAATTATTGCCTTACTGGAAAATACCAGATGGCGTTTATTTCACTGCTATTAACTATTGCCCTGCTGAAAGATACCAGACTGCAATTAATTCTCTGTTACATCGCAGCTATTAAATATTGTCCTATTGGTAGATACCAGACTTCAATTACTAATTTATTACATTGGTGCAATAACCATCTCCGTGTTATAAGTATCAGACATAATTTACACACGGTCACACGGTACGATATATCGGGCGATATGTCGGCGGGATCACGTCGTAAGTGACGCACATCCAGCATCGTTTGATATATCGTAGCGTGTGACAGCTACGAGCGATGGTGAACGAGCAAAAATACTCACCTTATCATTGCTCATTGACACGTCGCTCATTTTCAAAAAGTCGTTTCTTCTTCTTCGCACCGGTTGTTCATCGTTCCCGGGGCAGCACACATCGCACTGTGTGACACCCCGGGAACGATGAACACAGCTTACCTGCGTCCTGCCGGCAATGCAGAAGGAAGGAGGTGGGCGGGATGTTTACGTCTCGCTCATCTCTGCCCCTCCTCTGCAATTGGCCGGCCGCTGTGTGACTTCGCTGTGAGGCCGAACATCCGTCCCCCTTCAGGAAGAGGATGTTCGCCACCCACAGCAAGGTCATCCGGGAGGTAAGTGTGTGTGACAGGGGGTTAACGACTTTGTGCGCCACGGGCAACTAATTGCCTGTGACGCACAAACGACGGGGGCGGGTACGATCGCTTGTGCGATTTCCGATAGATCGTCCCGTGTGACGCCTGCATTACTTCTAATGTTCCTTTGTGTATCCAAACATCTGGTTTTGCTTTACCTTTGTTACCTGCTCCACTTGTTTGTCTTCAGTCCTGCATACCCTATATCCTGGTCTTCGCTAATCCATGTGTCATCTGTCCCATTCCATTGCACTTTGACCTCCGGTAAGAATTGATCTTCCACACTTACAGCTTAGAGAATAAATCACACTAGGTGAGCCCATAATAATAACCACCAATAATGTGTGATTTGGTTATTATTCATGGTTTAAATGTTTTGTAGTATTTTTTTATTCAAAGTTATATTGGACTGTTTATTGATATTTTTAATAAAAATACTAATGTTTGCATCATTTATAGTGTTTAGACCCATTTGAAAATCCTCCTATTTTTTTCACCCTTTTTTGACAAAATATGTTATTGTGTTCTTTTCTCATACTTAATCCTAACTATCACTTGTTCATGGCAGTACCTATTTTTTTACACCGGCAAGGCTTGCGTGTATCAGTGATTTTGAAACTATGCAGTGAATTTTGCCAGCAGAGACATGTTTCACCAAGAAGACAGATTTCAAATGAGGTGCCAGACTAAACGCACTGCCCAGTGTAAGCAGCAGGACATTGCGTGATGAGGCATAAAACCAAGACTGGGCATGTTGAAAGATGCCAACGGCAACAAACTGATTGAGCCAAAGATCAAGGAAAGATGGAAACAGTACACGGAGCACCTCTGTAAGACCGACTCAGTGATACAGGAAAAAACTGAGACTTGAATTGATAGAGATCTGAACATCCCGAAAGATAAAGACGTTTCTGCGATAAAGTTTCTGTCAAACAACAAAATACCTGGATGTAACAATTTTCCAATAAAGCTAATAAAGTCCTCTTAAGCAGCAGTTGATGTTTTCACATGCCTATGTCAACAAATATGAACAACTGGTAATTGTCCCAAGGACTGGACAAGATCGGTATTTATACTTATTCTGAAGATGGGAGATACTAATGTAGAAACTATCATACTATTGCGCTCATATCTCATTCCAGCAAAATACTACTGGAGATCTTACAAAAACGGTTACAGCCTTACGTTAACAAAGAGCTGCCAGAGGAGCAAGAATAATTCAGAAAAGGCAGAGGAACAAGATACGTAATTGCTAACATTAGATGGATAGTGGAAAAGACCAAATAATACAAGGAGAGCTATTTTTGCTTCATGAACTACAGAAAAGCCTTTGACTGTATTGATCAACAGAAACTTTGGAATACCATGAAGGATATGGGTGCGCCAAACCATCTGATCAGCCTCCTTAGGAACTTTACATTGACCAAGAAGCAACAGTCGGAATGGAACACAGAGACACAGCTTTACCAATACCATGGATGGTAAGAACAAACAAATCAGTTTTGGAACAAATCAAGCCAGACACGTGACTTGAAGCAAGGAACACCAAGCTTCTTTGGACACATCATATGAAAGGAGCAATCAATGGAGAAGGACAGAACGGTTGGTAGAAAGAAAAAAACAACAGGAAGAGGAAGACCAGCAACCCGGCTTGATACAATCAAAATAACAGTGGATAAGACCTGTAAAATACCTGTGCCAGTTTCTACTTTGGCTGCTAAGCGGCGTCACACTTTTGTTGCAGGTGATGCTTGACATAACAATCCTAGTTTATTCCTGGGACTTGTGGCTCTGTATGGTCTAGAAAATATGCGATTAACCATGTTGTTTTGATTTATGTCTGCTGTCAGCGCTGAGTGGGGCTGTTCTATATAAACCACAGAGAGTCAGCTCCCACTGAAAGTCAATAAAGATTCTATCCTTGTTTGTGTCTCTGTTCTGAGCTCCTGTATTTTGACTTGATTTTCTCATTCATTGACCTCGGCTTTACATTTGCCTATGTGGCGCCCTGGACTAGCCAGGTCGTCACTGGTAACACTCACACACCCCCACCCCCACCAGACAGTAACATTAGCCAAACACAAAACCCTTGTTGCCTCCCTCCAGGGTCTGATGTCCACACTAGGTGGGGCGGAGCCAAGCGGTTGGCCCCACCCACCAAGGAGTTCACAGGCCTGGAGGCGGGAAAAGTGACACAACAGTGGAGGAGGTTGAAGTGAGAGGAGTAAAGTGGAGAGTGTCTAGGTTTGTGGCCCAGGCACTGACAACAAGGTTGGCAGATGGTGGTGGCCGTCTGCAGGAGTGGTGAATCAACGCAGAACCGTAGGACCGGGGTCGGGCGTTGGCCAGCCGGTACCGACCGGGGAGCGAAGTGAAGGCAGCACACACAGGCAGGGCCATCGGACCCCGACTAGTCAACAGTCAAATCTGAGTGTAACAGGAACCCCAGGGGTTTCCTAACCGCCAAAGACCCGTCAGAAGGCAACCGCCCACACCGTGAGGGTATACAGCTACCGCCTAAGGCTAGAGACCCAAGGGCCAGCGCCTGCGGGCAAACGGGCTCCTCCGGCATCCATACACCGGGGAGCGGACTACCGTTGGGGATCCACCATAGTCAAACAAGTACACAAAGGTGCAGGGAAAGACAGCCGCCATCACCTGTCCGGGGAGAGACACTGCAGCCGGCTGCGGGACCCGTCCATCCAGCCGTTTGGTTTACCGAGGACTTTGTGCATCTCTTGCTGAGTGAGTACACCCGTGCCATCCAGCACCACGCTGTGCTGTCCCTGCAACCCTGAACCTCACCAACCCTGCCTCCCCGTCAATCCACCGGGCCCCGGGACCACCAACCCCTACCCACGGAGGGGGGAAAACAACATCCCAGCTGCTCCCTACCATCGCTCCCGGGATCCCCGTCACCAGCAGCGGTGGTGCCTATCCTCACCACAACCCGTGGGTGGCGTCACGGACTAAATCCCCCAAACCAACCACCCCTTTTACTCACGGGCGAGGGGCGCCGCTCGAGTCCCCTGATCTGGCCCACCGTTCGAGCCACCAAGCACAAGCAGCAGCAGCCGCAGCAGCGCCGGACCCGAGCGTTAACGAGCGCGGCAGCGGCGTCCTCCCCGCCCGCGACACCTACACGTTAGTTGTTTGATTCTGGACCTGATATGACCTCTTGGATCTGACGCAGATTTCTGAATATCCTTCTTGCCAGCTTGCGCTAGTGCACAACAGCTAACTCTGTGTCCCTTCCGAAGCGACTTCTGTTAAGTCCAAATCCCTGTTCAGGGGTTAAAGGGTGAAGGCCAGTGCAACCCATGGATTCTGGGAAATGGAGTATCTTGCTTCAAGCCTGTTCATAGTAGCCATTTTGGAGCTTCCAGGTGACTACTAACTGTGTGCGCGAGACAGATTAACTGGCCAAAACAAATTATGCATCTCATCCAAACAGTGGAGGCTCAAATGCTAATGCTGGTTAATTTTTTCCATGGTCTTGCAGAGCGAATTTGCCAACAGGAAACTACTCAGGTCCAAGCCCTTGCAGCACCTTCCTAGATTATTCAGAAACCCAAAGTTAACCTCCCCAACTGATTTTCAGGTGGTCATATTCATAGGTTCTTTTTTGTCTGTATTCCAGGCTCTGACAACTTTCATATGGTTATGAAAAAGTGTGGGGCTCATCATTTCTCTGCTCCAGGGTGATCCCCGGTCTTGTACCTTTTTTTCCCCCCCTGAGTCTTCAGAGCTCTCCACAGTTTATTCATTTTTTTAAGCTTTAAGGCTCCTCTATGACAACCCTGACCAAGTAGTGTTAGCGGAAAGTAAATCAACTGCACTCTGTCAGGTTCAATGTCCTGCGGAGGATTAGTGTATGTTGTTTCGCCACTGGGCTACTCATTCATAGTGGAATGACTAGGTCCATGTCCTTGGCAATAAGCCTTGATAGGCAGTTGCGTAAGCTCACACACGAATCCACTGCTGAATCTGCACCTGTACCTAAAACTGGCTTACCTATTTCCATTACTGCTGAAATTATGCAGCTTGAGATGACCAACTCCCATTGACAACATTTGGCCAAGCAGCAAAAACTGAATCCTAGTAGCAACTGTGGAGAACCTGAATGTCAGATACATTCTCTCCTAAGACAACTGCTGCCAGAACCACGCGAGTACCTTGGTGGGTATCGGGATGTCCACCTAGGCACACAGGTATTTCGCTATGTTTCTGTAAAACTATTGCTTCTGGGTTTTTTTTATCTTACCTTCTAAAATCTGTGTGGCTTCAAGCCTTTATTGATTGTTGTTCTGCAGCCAATTTTGTTGATGCCAAAGTGGCAAAGGATTTTTGCTTACCCTTATTAAAATTATGTTTTTCTATAAAAGTCATTGTTATTGATGATACAACTCTCACCCAGGGTGTGGTGAAGTACTTCACCAAGCAGGGGTCTCTGCTTTTTCGTACTTTACATTTTGAATCTTTGTCATTTTTTTTGTCCTTGAAAATGTTGTCAGCAGCCGTCGTATTGGGTATGCTTTGGTTATGTAAACATAACCCAGAAATTGGCACCAGGGTGATATTGTACAGGGTGTGTATTTCTCTGAGTGTTAAGATTAATGTAAGTCTTCATCTGTCTAAAGACATAACATTTAATTTACCTAGTGTATTTAGAAATTTTGCTTATGTATTTTCTGTGCCTGATTCTGAAAAATTACCCCCATACATGGATTATTATTGTCTCATTGACCTGGTAACAAACTCCTGGCTCCCCAAGGGTAAAATATGTAATCTTTCTGTTCAAAAACATCAGGTCATGAAAGATTATATAGCAGACAATCTGTAAAAAGGGTTCACCATACCGTCCATGTCACCAGTAGGAGCTTCTTTATTGGTAAAAAAAAAGATGGTGGTCTCAGACCATGTATCGACTATTGGGAACTCGACAAAATTGTTGTGAAAAATCAGCATCCTCTGCCACTCATCACTGATGTCTATAACCAGCTGATCTTTCACCAAGCTTGATCTCAGGGATGCGTATAACCTGATCCATATAAGAGAAGGAGATGAGTGGAAAACAGCATAGAACACACCTGAGGGTCACTGCCAGTATCTTGTGATGTCTTTTGGGCTACGTAATGCAACAGCTGTTTTGCAAAATATTGTTAATGGCATGTTCAGGGACATAAATGGACAATAGGTGGTTGTCTATCTGGATGATATCTTGATTTATTCATCTTATATTATGTCAAACATCCAACATGTATGTGATGTACTCCAAAGACTATTTGTTATTTGGCCAGCTTGAAAAATGTGTGTTCTTGGTTGAAGAAGTACATATCCTGGGGCAGATCTTGTCTGCAAATGGTTTCAGAATGAACCCTTCTAAGGTCCAAGCTGTTAAGGTACAACCCAGATCACTGAAGACCATGCAGCATTTCCTTGGGCTTGCCAACTACTATCGTAACTTTAGTAAACAAATTTCTAATATTTCCAAACTACTTACTCACTTGACTAAGAAAGGGGCACATGTAGCTATCTGAAAACTAGAGGCCACCTGTGCCTTTATGGAAATAAAGGAGCGTTTCCAATTTGACTCTTTATTGGTAAAGCCTGCCTTAGAACCTTCTTTTATAGTGGAGAATGATGCCTCAGACATTGGAGTGGGAGCAGTGTTGTCACAGGGTACACTATGTATCACTGAACTCTATCCATGTGCCTTCTTTTCATGAAAATTTTAATCTAAAAAGAAGTATGATATTGGCAATAGCAAATTGTTTGCAATCAAATGAGTCTTCAAGATGTGGCACCACTTCCACGAACGTGCTAAACATAAGGTCATGATTAGAGTTGATTCGTGGTTCGTGGTTCTCCAGTTCGCGGTTCGAGTGATTTGGAGGGCTGTTCTAGATCGAACTAGAACTCGAGCTTTTTGCTAAAGCTCGATAGTTCTAGTTACGTTCGAGAACGGTTCTAGCAGCAAAAAGCCAAGCTAATTACTAGCTGGCTTTCCGCTGTAATAGTGTAAGTCACTCTGTGACTCACACTATTATGAAATTTCAGCGTATAGTGTGCGGGAACAGCGCATTCAGATCACTGCTGATGGGATAATGGTGATCGCCATTTTTTTTTTTTTTTTTTTATTTTCCTTGTTTTCCTTCCCTAAGCGCACTCGTGTAGTGGGGCGGGCCAGCATGTCAGCCAATCCCAGACATACACACAGCTAAGTGGACTTTTAGCCAGAGAAGCAACAGCATGTGTGATAGGATGTCCATGTCACATGTCCCTGCATTATAAAAACGGGTATCTGCCCGTCCGGACGCCATTATCTCTTCTGCTTCTGGGTGTCAGTCACCGCTGGCGTAGCTCCTGTCTCCGATACTGCTGTGTACGCTCTACACACAGCGCTATACAGAATAGGGATAGAAGTTTCTATTAGCCCTTGTAAGGGCTAATAACAGCAGGCTCAGAGCCATAGGTGACAGTCAGGTCCGTGGAAACAGATTTTAACAGCTACAGAAGATAACAGTGTCTGTGTAGCTAAGCTCAGGGACTTCCTCGCTGCATTTCCCCATTAGGAGGGATAGAAAGTGAGGCTTCCTTTCCTGTACACTGACCCACAACCCTGCCACTGTACCCTCCTGCCCTTTGCACACTCAAGCTCATTGTTACTAAGCCATTATACTAGCAAACACTGGGGAAACTTAGTGGCATCCTAAAAGTGTCTGTTGGACTTCCATTAGTGTCCCACTAGTGCAAATCTATTTGCAGCACCTCTGCATTGCACACTCAAGCTCATTTTTACTAAGCCATTATACTATCAAACACTGAGTAAACTTAGTGGCATCCAAAAAGTGGTTGTTGTACTCCATTTGTGCCCCACTGGTGCAAAGCTATTTCTAACACCTCTGCATGACACCCTCCTGCTCTGTTTTTAATAAGCTATAATAATAGCAAAAAATGCTGCCAGTTAGTGGCATACAAAAAGTGGATGTTGTACTCCATTTGTGCCCCACTGGTGCCAAGCTATTTCCAGCACCTCTGCATTACACCCTCCTGCTCTATTTTTAATAAGACATAATAATAGCAAAAAACGCTGCAAGTTAGTGGCATAAATTTTTCATTTGGAAATCAAGGTCCCAGAGTCTGGAGGAAGAGTGGAGAGGCCACAATCCAAGTGGCTTGCGGTCTAGTGTAAAATTTCCACAATCAGCGATGGTTAGGGAGCCATGTCATCTGCTGGTGTAGGGCCACTGTGTTTTATCAACACCAAAGTCAGCACAGCCGTCTATCAGGAAATTTGAAAGTACTTCATGCTTCTCTCTGCTGACAAGCTTTTAGGGGATAGAAATTTGATTTTCCAGCAGGACTTGGCACCTGTCCACACTGCCAAAAGTACCAATACCTGGTTTACTAACCCCAATATCACTGTGCTTGAGTGGCCAGCAAACTCGCCTGACCAAAACCCCATAGAGAATCTATGAGGTATTGTCAAGAAGAAGATGAGAGACACCAGACCCAACAACGCAGACAGTGATTGATCCACTCATGTGAGAAAATTGTGCCAATTATGCAAATGACACTCGGCCCAAACTTTTATCAAAGTTTGAGCTGACTGTCATTCACTGTGATCTGATTCTCTGATGTCATCCGAATGTAGTCTGATGTTTTCCATTCACCTATATACTTGTAGGGTGCATGCCATATGATGTTTGCGGCATGTAGCGCTTTTTTTCTCATGTCGATTTGTCATAAGGAAAAAAGTGCTGGTCAGCACAGCGGCATAGTATAATACTGGGTCAAGTGATATCCAATAAAACATTGACTAGAACTTTGCCGTGTTATAAACCAGCACAGCCTATCAAGCCAAAAAAAAAAAAAGTCTCAGCTAAATCTATGGAAAAATGGCATAGGGTCTAGAGATATGTCAAATCTAGAAAAAAGTTTAGTTTACATAATTAGTACTGTTGCATTTGCACTGACTAAAATTCTTTTTTTCAAGATTCTCCTATGAAAAAAAAGAAAATATCCCAGGACATGGATCACATCTGAGGGAACTCAAATTTTTCCACTGACCCACAGACATGAATTGGTGAGTTTGATTCATGGCGCAGATTAAAATAAGATATATAGTTGAAACCAGAAGTTTACATAGACTACCTAAAAAGACACATATGCATGTTTTTCTCACTATCTGACAAGAAATCAAAAAAAACCTTTCCCGATTTAGGCTAAATTAGGAAAAAAAAATATTTATATTTGTAAAAGCAAGAGTAAAGAGAGAGAGAAGTTATGTTTTAATGCATTTTTATTACTTTCTGCAAAGTCAAAAGTTTACATACACTAAGGGTGGCTTTACACGCTACGATATCGGTACCGATATCGCTAGCATGCAACCCACCCCCATCGTTTGTGCGAAACGGGCATATCGCTGCCCGTCGTGCACAAAATCCGGCACCCCCGTCACACATACTTACCTGCATAGCGACGTTGCTGTGACCGGCGTACCACCTCCTTTCTAAGGGGGCGGTCTGTTGGGCGTCACAGCGACGTCACTAAGCGTCGGCCTAATGAAAGCGGAGGGGCGGAGATGAGTGGGACGAACATCCCGCCCATCTCCATCCTTCCGCATTGTGGCCGGCGGCAGGTAAGGAGATGTTCCTTGTTCCAACAGGGGTCACACACAGCGATATGCACTGCCGCAGGAACGAGGAACAACTTTGGCAAAGCGATAGCATCGATACTTGGGAGCGGACCCCCATGTCAACGAGGAGCGATTTTGGATGTTTTTGCAACGATCCAAAATCGCTCCTAGTAGTCACACACAACGAGATCGCTGTAGCAAAATCGTACTGTCTAATGCCTCGCTTAAGAGTACTATGCCTTTAAACAATATGTGACAGCCCATATGATGATGTCATGTCTTTGGAAGCCTCTGATAGGTTTATTGGCAACATCTGAGTTAATTAGAGACTCACGTGAGGATGTATTTTAATGCACACCTGAAACACACTGCTTCTTTGTGTAGCATCATGTAGCAACCATGAAAAACATGGATAGTACTCATTTTTGACATTTGACTCATTTCAAATTGACACCTGATTGAGCCCTAAATGATACTGTGCAAAGATGTACAGACTAAATCACAACCTGAACTAGAATATATACCATTGCTTGTAGCGAGCAATTCCATCAAACAGAATACGCATATGTAAGCTGCAACATTAGAAAGTTACGTTTGTAGGGAAGACAGGAAGGAGTTAAAAAGTATAACAGCAGTGTTCAGTATACTACTTGATTGGATTGTACCTTTTTCTGCTGCCTACTCTCCCCACCTTTCGCCTGACTCTCAAGACCATTGTCTTTGTGCTGAACAGCCTTGTTTTAATTATCTTCCTGAAAGACATGTATTATGTTGGCTCTGTATGGCCCCAATAAAAGTACTTATTAAAAACATAGTTAATATTCCAGCACAATGTCCGTATAGTACGTGACACGAAGAGTGCATTTAATCTTCTCAATGTGCATAAATGAGAGTCTCATGGCCACTTTTAACTCTGAACCTTTTATCACTAGAAAAATAAATGTTACAGACTGCATGAATAGAAATAATGTTAAAAAGTGACAAAATGCAAGGTTAACATAACAGAGAGCAGACATGAAAATACATTATTGTAGCAGATCTTTGATACTTAGAAGGCCAACTAGAAATTGCTTTAACCACTCTATATACTCTGATTCTAAAATGTTGCCCTAGTCATCTGACTGCTGTGACACTACTTGTTATTTACACCTAGTCCACAAAAGTGGTTCTGTTTTAACAAGTATGACTGATACTAGAGAAAAGGTCTGGCTTTTTCCAACAACAGAACCAATCTTGTCCATAAAAGTAAATGTCATCAACATATCTGTGAATAAAAGGCATTTTGCACTGCAGTCTGCAGGTGAAATAAGTATTGAACACGTCACCAATTTTCTAAAAAAATATATTTCTAAAGGTGCTTTTGACATGAATGTAATCCACACAGGCAAATAAATCAAACCACAGATCTTCATAAATTAGGTTATGTGTAATAATGAGAAAGAACACATTGAAAAAGTATTTAACACATGAAGAAAGAGAGGTGCATAATCCATGGAAAGTCATGACATCAGTTGAAATCAATCAATAATTAGAAAGAAATCATGCCACTTAGTGAAAAATAATATCAGCTGGTTCAACTGTTGTCCTATAAAGAGGTGTGTTACAATGTGTCACACAAGAAACAGCTCATAATGGGTAAAAACAGTGATCAGTCTCAAGACCTTTGCAACCTTATTCTTGCAAAATATTCTGATGCCATTGATTACAGATGAATTTCTAAATTACTGAAGTCTCCAGTGAGCCCTGTTTGGGTCATAGACTAGAAGCGGAAAGAACATAATTTCACCATAAACCGGCAATGACCATGCACTCCCCGCAAAATTTCAGACAGAGGAGTGAAAAGAATTATGAGAAGAGTTCCCAAGATCCAAGGATCACCACTGGAGACCTACAGAAAGACTTGGAATCAGCAGGTACAACTGTTTCAGAATTGAAAGAAAACAAAAACAAAAAGTATTTTCAAGAGCATTTAAAGTTTGCTCAACAACATTTAGACAAGCTTGTGAAATAATGGGAAAATATAGTCTGGTCAGATGAGACCAAAATTTAACTCTTTGGATGTCCTAATACACACCATGTTTAGAAGCCTTTAACACCATACCAAGATTGAAGTTTGGAGGTGGGAACATCATGGTGTGGGGCTGTTTTTCAGCATACAGCACTGGCAAACTTCATAAAAATAAAGGAAGGATGAATGGACAAATGTACAGAGGCAATCTTGATAAAAGTCTGCTGCAATCTACCAGGAAGATGAAGATGAATCACAAAACAGCTGGGAGGCATAAAAATGAATTTTATCCAAAATACATGCACTGTTCCAATAGGAAGTCTACCTGTTTAAGCTGGCAGTGGTTGTAAACAGTTTTATCCTTTTGTCTAACTTTATAAAACCATAAGTTATGGATGATCCAATCTTCTTGCTGAATTTTATATGTCTTAATGTGGTTGTCCAGTCTAAATCCACAAGTCTGCAGTCACTGTATGTGATTGCAGACTTATGAATTCTCACATCGCACACAATGTGCACTGTGAGGATTCTCTGGTGTCTGAGATGGGAATGGCCATAAGTTTGCAATATGCATATTCCCATAGAGTATCTGACCAGACAGGCAAGGCCTTACTCAATAGAAGGGAATTAAAAGATGCCACGTCCATCTAGTTGGATTCTGTCCTGGAGTATGCATAATGCATGTGTGGCACCCCAGTGGTCATGGGAGCCACAGTGGTGTTGTTCTCAACGGAGGGCAATGCTATGCCTAGAAGCAGCAAGGAAATCTCTATGTCAGGTACAATCACACACAACACTTCCTAACCCAGGCCAGAAGGGGGAGCTCAAGTCCTGGATGAGCTTCCCTGTGCATTCTGGGCTGGGGAGGGGTTAGACAGGGAAACAGGAAGAGGGACCTCAGAACACGAGAGGCGAGAAAGGAGAACGGTCACTGTAAGAGAGCTGTAGAGTAAGCTTTCCAGGACCGAGCATAGGAAAGGAACAAGGACACCGAGGTCCTCGACTTTCGGCTGCTAAAGGCCCAGCAGTAAAACCCGGAGATCAGGAGATTCCACATCTCCTGGCCAACCAGAGACTCCCAAGGCGAAGTAGCACCATAAGGTCCAGGGACGCAGAAATACAAGTGGGCCCTACATCCAGCTCGCGCTGCCCGCCACAAGGAGCAAGGCATATAGCATCTCAGAAGGGGGAACGCTGTGCAGCTTCACAGCGACCCACGCAAAGAGCGTAATAAGGAAGATCTCCAAACCACCTGGCAAAGAGCGATCCCCACTGCTACTAGGCTGACCGGACCACCGTAACTTTGGGACCATAAAGTCTGACCAGTAAAAGGTAAAAGAAACTACCAGCCTATGTTGTCCAGTTACTGTCGGTGTCCTCAGACCTGCACCCCAGCGTACACCACCATAGACTGCCACCCCCATCATCCTCCCTGGGGCCTAGCTCTCCCTGTGGGGAGCTGAACCATCCTGGCTGTTATACCATCTACCCCAGAGGACAGAACCCACAGTGGGGGCTAATCCCTGGCCGCACACCACAGGTGGCATCACGAGACAACAACCCCCTTCATCCTCATCAGTCCCATCCATCCATTCCCTTTGTAGACACCTCGGGGTCATGAAGTTGGGCAGGGCCAACCGTGACATCCCCTGACCCTCACCAACCCGGTGACGAGTACTCCCCCAAGGCCCCGTGGGGTGCTCCACTTGCACAGTGCGTGTAATGTGAGAATTCAAAAGTCTGCAATCACATAGTGACTGCAGACTTGTGAATTTAGAGAGGACAACCCCTTTAAGAAGCCTGATTAATATGCAGTCAATAGTCATGAGTGAAGCAAGGAAAAGAAACATTGTCCTAAATTAGAGCAGATGCAAAAAAAGATCAGTGAAAAAGTGGGACATTGCTATTCTTAACTACAGAATATGATTAGCATTACAGGAAAAGGTGAATGTGGCTATGCTGCAATACAACCCAAGTAAATTTCAGGTAACACTTTTTTTCACTAGACTGGATCTTTTCACAACTTCTAACCAAAGGGTTGCACCAAGCTTGTGATCACACTATAACTTAATTCTGAATACTAACGAAAATAATTCTAAACAAAATCGACAACCTCACACACTATAGAAGGTAGCTGTAATCCAACTCTATAGACTTTTCTAATCCTTGGCAGTGCTTTAAATATAAAGGGTGCTTTATACGCTGCAACATCGCTAGCCGATGCTAGCGATGGCGAGCGTGATAGCACCCGCCCCTATCGTTATGCCGATATTTTGTGATCACTGCCGCAGCGAACATTATTGCTACGGCAGCGTCAAACTACTTACCTGGTCGGCGGCGCTGTGACTGCCGAACAATCCCTCCCTCAAGGGGGAGGGACGTTCAGCATCACAGCGACGTCACCGCAACGTCACTAAAAGGCCGGCCAATCAAAGCAGAGGGGCGGAGATGAGTGGGACAAACATCCCGCCCACCTCCTTCCTTCCTCATTGCTGGCGTGTGGAAGGTAAGGAGAGGTTCCTCGTTCCTGCGGCGTCACACGGAGCGATGTGTGCTGCCGCAGGAACGAGGAACAACTTCGCCCATGCGACAGAAGCGATATTTGAGAATTGACCCCCATGTCAACGAGGAGCAATTTTGGACGTTTTGCAATGATCCAAAATCGCTCCTAGTAGTCACACACAACGAGATCGCTACAGCGGCCGGATGTGCGTCACAAAATCTGTGACCCCAACGAGATCACTGTAGCGATCTCGTAGCGTGTAAAGCCCGCTTAAGTCTTATTTATGAGAGTGAAATTTAGATTAGGTTTTCTTTGTCACTTTTGGTAATCTCTTTACTTATAGTGGTAGCCAATATGAGAATATAAAGTCTTCCACAGTCAAGGAAAGATGTTTATGTAAACTGTTCTTATGTTGAACAGTTGTAACTATTTTTTTTGCCATTCTGACCTCAATAGGGTTGACCATTGCTTGGAGAACCCTATGTTTTCCCCCAGTAACACAACAACACTTCTACTCACCTCCAGTGCTGAAGCCATTCTAGCAGTGTCGACATTGGCTCTCCAGGGGATCACGTGACATTTCACATGATTCCTGTGATAAATCAGTGCCCACTTCACTCTCCCATCTTTTGAATAAATCAGCAGCTCTCGCTACCTAAAAATGTCTGAATTATCCAATGGAAGGGAGTGTGAATTCAGCTCTGATTGGCCACTGTGGTCATGTGACATAACAATGTTTCGTGATCTCTGGAGGAGCAAGCTCCAACACTACTGGGATGGCACCAACACTGGAGGTGAGATTAGGTGTTATTCTACTGGGAGAAAACATAAGGCTTGAGAAGGTGTTGTCTGAATAGTAGGCATCCCCTATAAGTGAATTTTCTACACCTCAGTTTAATAAAATATATATATTTGAAATATGTATACTATATCTATCTTTAAGATATTTTGTATTAAAAATACATATTTTAAAAACAGTAAGTTTGAGTTTGAGAAAAAAAAGCTCAGAAATGATCAAAATACTGAACATAACCATAGCGAAATTATTGAAACACTGATTATATGTATAGTAGTAAAAAGATCTATTTGTATTTTCTGCAATTTCCAAACATTCTTCTCCTGCACACAAAATCCCCACAATGTTTATTTTTATTCAAAGCTGTAGGAATCCGCTCTACAAACATTTTTCTCTACATTTCCATACTAATAGAAATGTTGGTCACTTTGTTTCAAGGTGGCTGAAAGTTAGTTTTTCTTTTATTTTCTTTTTCATATCCTTGCTAGGCTCGGGCTTTTCATATCTTAGCGGCTTTCTATTTTGGTAATACATTGCAAATGAGTAGAAATCCCTCGCACCGAGGCATTGTGACATGATAAGTATACTTACCGTGCCTCGGTATAGGTATGTATTTAATACGCATATATAATACGTAACAATATACGTATATATCAAAACATTGAGCATCTCATCACAATATACTGTGGTTGATGGGAGATAGAAGCGTACATATGTTTGTCACACTCACTGCCTGTAAAGTATGATTAATACTGGCAGAAAAGGTCAATTTATCTGAAATCATTTTTTTCAATTATAAATGTATTGATTTCTCAGGTGTAATAAAGCCGACATGTTCCAGCTCTGCTCCTCATGTTATAACTTTGCCATCTATAAATCCTCCATTTTGCTTATTATTCCTTACCCAATCTTGAATTCTTAACATGCCATACAGCCAGTCTGTATTCCTACCTTAAATTCAACAAACCTTTTTATTAGCCCAGCACAACAATATACAGCCATTAGGGTATCTTTTTGCTCCTTCTCCTGGCTGCACTCCATTCATAAATACTACATTTATGTAAAGTTTTGCCTTTAACTAGCAGACCCTCCATTGTTATATAAGGGGATTGCATTTGCAGCACCCTGAGGTAACAGGTGCCGCAGAGGACTGCATTACCCCGGGTTCCTGGAAGACCAATGCTGGCAACCGCATTACATACATTTAAAGTGCCCGCTTCCCAGGCTGAGCAACAGGCTAGGTTTAGAGGGGTAGCTGCCCATTGGCTGGGACCCAATCTGGTAGCCAGAAGCACAGAGAGGGGAGTGGTCAGTTAGTCAGTTGGTAGAGAGAGTCAGAGGGAGTCGTGACTGTGAGAACGTGTGTGTGGGGGGCCTCGGTAAATGAAAGAGGAGGCCGGTCGCCTAAAGGGGAACAGAGCCAGTACCCTAAGGCAGAGGTTCCCAACTCCAGTCCTCAAGGCACACCAACAGTGCATGTTTTCAGGATTTCCTTAGTATTGCACAGGTGATAATTTAATCACCTGCAAAGGTGCTGAATCCAACACCCATGCAATGCTAAAGAAATCCTGAAAACATGCACTGTTGGTGTGCCTTGAGGACTGGAGTTGGGAACCTCTGCCCTAAGGGACCGAGCACGATGGGGCACAGGACCCTAGTCTGGGCAGAAGTTTCATGTCCACCCAGTAATCCTGCAGGTGATCGGGGACTATCAGGGTCCGTCACCACTGAAGGTACAGGACACAGTAACAAAGAGGGAACCTGGGCACTGAGACAGAAAGAAAGGTCTGACCCAAGAGAGGTTCAAGTTACCTGTTATACGTACCCAGAAGGACAACAGCAAGAACAGAGAGGGACACCAAGTTTCTCCAGGCCACGGGGACCCTAATACCAAAAAGTGCAACGAAGAGGGTTTACTGGGTCACGACGCCAGCACTGGGACAAAGGGAACCCGGGCCCCTGAAACCAGCAACAAGCGGGCTGCGGCTACCAGGACTCAGTGAATTAAACCCAGTTAAACCGCAGAACCCATGTTGTCTGAATTATTGCTATACCTTCCTCAGCACCAACTGCTACCCCTAACATTAATCCCCTGGAGCATAACCCTACTTGCAGAGGGTTCAACATCTATGCTGCAGCACACCAACAGCCCCAGCAGAGGACATTAAGCAGCAGCGGCTTACCCATAAATAGCCACGCACCCCAAGTGGTGTCACAGACATTTTGTACATATTCCCTTGTAAATATCCCTTGTTTTTTAAGCTACCCCGGGGTCACGGAACCGGGCACCAGCCACCTGAGTGACATTGTCCCCCTCTATCCAACGCCCGGAACCAGGTACCCTAGGCCCTGGGGTGCGTCACATCGTCACATTAGTAGTCTCTCCATTGGCCAAAAACAAGCTTTCTGAGCGATTCTGGCAGTGGTGTAACTTGAATCTTATGGATATTGATGTAAAATATGTACCATGGTCTTCAAGCATTATGTAGTCCATGTGTAACTGAAACCTTTCTACCCACCAATCGTGTGTGCACTGTGGGGCAAAACACATCCCCACTGGATTAGAGGATCATGTACAGCTAGTTCAGCATCCCTGGGTTCTGCAGTGGCCATTTTAAATACATGGCAGCTCCCTGGTCCTCCCCAAATCACCTATATAATGGGATCCAATCAGTATTCTGATTTGGTTCAGGAGGCAGTTAAAAGTTTCAGTGCCCAGCACATCAGAGCTTGAAACTTTGCTGCCTGCTCCTCAGGCTCTTGTTTCTGTCCAGCATGCTGCTGATATAGTGACATCTCCACCCCTCCCCCAGCTGACCCCCACAGATGCCAACTTCTCTAGCCTTACAATCTTGTTCCCTCCCTCTTTCAGAAAATATTTATCTAGTCAGGGACCTCAGGGGTCCGGTCTATGTTTTGTGCAGTGATGATTCCAGATCCCCCTCAGTGTCACCACACTCAGGACGTCATAGCCATCACAGCTCGCCGCATTGGCACAGGAGGCGATCCAAATGTGACTCACGGGCATCGTGTTCCACGCGACAAAGCAGCTCTCTTCTTCCTCCGGGAGTAATCACCAGTCTAGATCCTCCAGGTGGCGCTACCCCATCCACTTCGTCCAAGAAATCAAGTGTCTCAGGGACGTCTGCCGAACGAACCAGCCATTATTGCAGGAATTGGTCTAGAATGGAACAACACAGGGCTGCTAGTCAAGCTGCATCCCACATTTCCAGCGGTGGAGTCTTGTCATCAGCATCCCACATTTTCAGTGGTGGAGTCCCGTCAGCATCCCACGTTTCCAACAATGGAGTTTCGTCAGTATCCCACGTTTTCAGCATTGGAGTTTTGTCAGCATCCCACGTTCCCAGCGGTGGAGTATGGTCAGCATCCCACGTATTCAGCAGTCTAGATCCTCCAGATGGCGCTACCCGATCCACTTTGTCCAAGGAATCAAGTGTCTCAGGGACGTCTTCCGAACGAACCAGCCATTATTGCAGGAATTGGTCTAGAACGTAACAACCCAGGGCTGCTAGTCAAGCTGCATCCCACATTTCCAGCGGTGGAGTCTTGTCATTAGCATCCCATGTTTTCAGTGGTGGAGTCCTGTCAGCATCCCATGTTTCCAACGGTGGAGTTTCGTCAGTATCCCACGTTTTCAGCGGTGGAGTTTTGTCAGCATCCCACGTTCCCAGTGGTGGAGTACAGTCAGCATCCCACGTATTCAGTAGTGGAGTTTCTATCCCGGTCTCTTCCATTCCACTTCAAGTGTCGACAACGGGTGAGTGCACTGGGGACTGGGGGGGCTAGATAGTTTACATTTAGTCCCTGCATTGAAGGCCCTAGCAAAACATCTGTCAAAACAAAGTCAGTCTCAAAAATCTTGTCAAGCTAGTGTCCACAAAGATTCATATTATTGTGGGGTTTCTCCTTTAGGGGCCCACCTAGATGATGCTACTAAACAAAAAATATGGAATAATTCATATCTGGACATTTGGGCTCTAATTTCAACAGCGCAGCACACCGTAGACAAGGAACGCAGACCCTTTTCTGATAGTCACTTTGACCGGATACCAAATGTAGCAAAAAACATAAATAATTGGTTTCAGGCCTTTTTTGTGATATGCTCTGTTATGGGGCAGAAGCACTCTGAGAGGTGTGCTGAGTTATTCAGCTACCAGGACCTTATAGTAAATCTCATGGCAGCTTTGCCCGGTGGCTATGCAATGAGGAATTCCGTCGTCCCTTATCGCTTCAACAAGACATTGCATGGGGCGTTATAGAAGCTTGTGTGGCTCAGGTTAATGATAGCCGAAAAACAGACAACCTTTCAGGGGCAGTCCACTGGGCTTGAAAATACCCAGTCAAGATTAAGTGGCTGTGCGACTCCCAGGAGCCTGCTGGCTATTTAACGAAGAACATTGCCATTTTTTCGTGCTTTGCAAGTACAAGCATGAGTGCTCCTTCTGCGGAAGAGCCCACTCCATTGTTAGATGCCCTCGCCCAGTATCAAAACTCCAGGGTAAAATCATGCCAAGTGACCAAAAAGACTCCGGTGAATGTACTCGAGATGTCCCACTGGCTAAACCTTTACCCCAATAAATCTGCAGCAGGCCAAATAAGCTTTGTCTTTTCTTTTGCCTTTTTTACCCCCTTTCAATTTATTGTCACCTTTTTTCTGATAATCTAAAATCGGCTAAGGAACAACCTGAGGTTTTGCGACAAAAGCTAAAAAAGGAAGTTGAATTAGGTGGATTTCAGGGCCCATTCAAAACACCACCCTTCCCGAATTTTCGGGTTTCACCCTTAGGAGTTGTTTTAAAGAAGGAACCTGGCAAGTTTCGGCTCATCCACCATTGGTCTCACCCTAACGGTCGCTCAGTGAATGATGGAATCCCATCGGAGGATGCTTCAATGTCTTGCGTCTCGTTCAACAGAGCAGTTTCTCTTTTACAAAACCCAAATCTGGGAACATTATTAGCTAAAGTGCTTATTGAATCGATATTTCGCCTTCTTTCAGTTCATCCAGATTTCTATCATCTCCTCGGTTGCTTCATTGACGGTAGGTACTATTTTGTCTCCTGCCTTCCTATGGGCTGTTTGATATTATGCCACTATTTCCAGTTGCTTAGCTCCTTTCTGGAATGAGTGGTGCGGTTTGAGAGAAATTCTCTGTTTTTGGTATATTTTTGGTATTTTTTTATTGTTCTTTTTGATATTGACTCTGTGTTTATTGTGTTCTGGCAGTTTTCCATCCTTCTTTTGGGACACCTGCTCTTTTTCTTCACCCCAAGTTTCCTGACATCCTATTTGCTGATTGGCCATCCTGCTGCTTTCATCTTTAAATAAGTATTTATACTGTATACTTAAGTATTTATGTGATTACCTTTAAATTGTATTACCTTGTAATCATCGGTGATTCAGCTATTTGTATATGTTGTTTGTACTTACTGTCATTTAATGCATGTCCTCTCTGTGTCCAATGCATTGGGTGTGAGCATGCCCGCCCCTGTCATTTCCTCTCTGCTCCCCCGCGGTATCTGGCAGGTCCGCTGTTGGGTATCCTGAAGCCATGGTTACCATTGAGATTCCGGGTGCATGCACGGACTCTGACGTGGGCAGGGGCGTGTGCAATGTATGGCACGGCCTCGAATGCGCCATACAAGCCCGAGCAAATTGGTCATAGCAGCGGTCATGTGACCACTACCATGCCCACAAAAAAGTCCTGCCAGGCTGCCAGGTCACAGGTTTACATCTTCCCATGAATAAGCCGCTGTAACCCACGCAAAATGTATGTTGGGTCCTTTATATGGAGATTATCCTCCATCCTGCACTTTTTCTGGCACTTTAGTAGGTATTAACCCTTTTTTCCTTCGTGTCCTAATTAATATAATAATTAATACAGCGTTTGAACCATTGTTGCTCTCAGCTCTTTAACATATGTTTACATTGGACACTTGATCTGAGGTTCGGTGTATTCCCAGTGCTGGCAAAGTGCAATAACCACCGTGCTTTTTCTGCCTGTCTTTTTCATTTTTTATGTACATATTATTGTTTATGTGCAGCGTGATTTACATTTTGGACATCTTAACATAATATATTTATTGTTATAAGTCTGATTTATGTCTATTTATGTACCACTTCATATTTTATTAATAAAGAATTTGTCACATTTTGTACCGATTAAAAACTCCTTTTTTGTTAGTGGACTGACAACCAGTCTGTAGTCCGGTGTACGTATAAATAATATGTATAAATAAATCTGATGTCCTCTTTGTTACCTGTGTTGGGTCTTTTACGCCACCTACTGTAGTCTTGCGTTGCCTCAACAGTAACATTTGGTTCAGGGCTCGACATGTGCCTGGTATCGAAAATAAGATTGCTGATGTGTTGTCACATTCCCTTTGGCAGGATTTCTGGAGGCTGCTGCCTTAGTCAGTTAGCCAAGTCAGTGGGCCGTCCATGCCCCCTCATCATGTGGAACCTTATTGGGACCGGTTAATGGAGTTGATACAGGCGTCAGTGTCACCGGCTACTTGGCAGTTATATGGTAAGGCTTGGCGTCATTGGTTGCAGTTTGCGGGTTCCAGAAATGTTGCTAATGATGATTCCATTCTTTTAGAAGTTAGTTAGCAGTATTTAGTGAACCTACATCGTAGCGGGGTATCTGCCTCCGTAACGCAAAGGTGGCTGTCTGAAATAGCCTTTCATTTCAAGTTGTTAGGTTGGTTAGATCAGGGTTCCCGAACTCCAGTCCTCAAGGCCCACCAACAGTGCATGTTTTCAGGATTTCCTTAGCATTGCACTGCTGTTGGAACCAGCACCTGGGCAGATAATTACATTAACACCTGTGCAATACTAAGGAAATCCCAAAAACCTGCACTGTTGGTGGGCCTTGAGGACTGGAGTTAGGGACCTCTGGGTTAGATGTTACAAAATTATTTGAAGTCCATCAAGCTATGAAGGGAGTGGCCAGTAAGTCAGTTGTTACGGATAAGAGACATCATATTTTTTATTCTATGCTCCTGAAATTGATTGATTCATATAACGGCACCTGTTCCTTTACCTGGGAAGCGTTACTGTTAGCTACCGCTTTCAGTCTTGCTTTTTCAGAGCCCTTAGGATCAGCGAGTTAGTTCCTCCATCTAAGACTAAACTGGGGAATTTACATTATGACGACTTTCCAAATCATCAGTGCATGTAGGAAATCAAAAGTCAGTTAGGCAAAGGTTCATAGATACTTCTATTTCCCACGGCCTATACAGCATGCCTGGCACAGTTATTATCAATATTTTTCTCAGTTCAGACTCGGGGCCTAGCATTGCCAGTTCACGAGGATGGCACCCCACATATTAATTTCAAATCCAATCCCTCCTTAAGCGTTGCTTGACTCCTGCTGGTTTTGATATTGTTTTGGAACTCATTCATTTCGGATTGGAGCGGCAACTGAGGCAGCCAAGGCAGGCCTTCCTGACACGGACATTGAGCGGATTGGACGTTAGCGTTCGGCATGTTTTATGAGATACATTACGCCTGATTTATTTCATGAGTAACTTACCCATATTTCTATTAGGTCCAACAAGCCTGAGAATATGGATAATTGGACACTCACATGTCTTCTGGGCTGCCCAGAGGGCTAGTGATCGACCAGGAGATCATGGAAGTCTTTTGGACTGGCATCAGGTTACTACGTTGGTCCCAGGTCACCTGGAGGTTTTCTACATCAGTGAACAGTCGTCCTCTCCTGTGATTGTAGTGTACATGTGGGAGGAAATGATATGTGCAATCTGAGACTAGCCCAGCTGGATGCGCTTGTGCACTCTGATTTGGTCTGCCTCTCTGGGTGTTTCTCTGAGTTGCGCATTGTCTGATCAGAGATCATAACAAGGGTGATGTAGCAGAGCTCTAAACACGCAGAGTCGATTGAATGCACTCAGAGAATAATTAATACCAGGATGTCCAGATTTATACGATATCGCTGAGGCGCTGTGGTGAGGCACATTGAAAGGCAATAACAAGCAGTTGATACTAAATGATGGAGTACACCTGATGGATATAGGTCTGGACATTTTTATTTCTGGTATCCAGGAAGGCCTGGAGAAGGCTCTTCTTCTGTTCGGTGGGGGTCAGATCCACACCATGTTGTTGACTGTTGTAATCCTTTCTTATCATGATGATCTTGTTTTGTTAACAAGTGTGTTTTTTCAATAAGTTTGAGTAAAGCTGTGACCAATATCTAACCAAGCTATGGTGTATTTGTCTTGTTTTGCGATGTGGGGCGAGGGGGAGGGGTGGTTGGTGGTCATACGCACAGTCTCATACTTGGGTTTGTACCCAAAAAAAGATTTTAATAAAAGCCATTTAGATTCTCAGGAACCTGTGCATTCATTACAAAGGAAAAATCAGGCTTCCATTTTATATTGCAGCCGTTACATAGTGTTTACTATTAAATAATTTAGTTACTCAAAAAAAGATACATTTCCAGTACAGACCAAAAGTTTGGACACACCTTCTCATTCAAAGAGTTTTCTTTATTTTCATGACTCTGAAAACTGTAGATTCACATTGAAGGCATCAAAACTATGAATTAACACATGTGGAATGAAATACTTAACAAAAAATTGTGAAACAACTGAAAATATGTCTTATATTCTAGGTTCTTCAAAGTAGCCACCTTTTGCTTTGATTACTGCTTTGCACACTCTTGGCATTCTCTTGATGAGCTTCAAGAGGTAGTCACCAGAAGTGGTTTTCACTTCCCAGGTGTGTCCTGTCAGGTTTAATAAGTGTGATTTCTTGCCTTATAAATGGGGTTGGGACCATCAGTTGTGTTGTGCAGAAGTCTGGTGGATACACAGCTGATAGTCCTACTGAATAGACTGTTAGAATTTGTATTATGGCAAGAAAAAAGCAGCTAAGTAAAGAAAAACGAGTGGCCATTATTACTTTAAGAAATTAAGATCAGTCAGTCCAAAAAATTGGGAAACTTTGAAAGTGTCCTCAAGTGCAGTGGCAAAAACCATCAAACGCTACAAAGAAACTGGTTCACATGAGGACCGCGCCATGAAAGGAAGACAAATAGTCACCTCTGATGCGGAGGATAAGTTTATCCAAGCCACCAGCCTCAGAAATCGCAGGTTAACAGCAGCTCAGATTAGAGACCAGGTCAATGCCACACAGAGTTCTAGCAGCAGACACATCTGTAGAACAACTGTTAAGAGGAGACTTTGTGCAACAGACCTTCATGGTAAAATAGCTGCTAGGAAACCACTGCTAAGGACAGGCAACAAGCAGAAGAGACTTGTTTGGGCGAAAGAACACAAGGAATGGACATTAGACCAGTGGAAATCTGTGCTTTGATCTGATGAGTCCAAATTTGAGATCTTTGGATCCAACCACCGAGTCTTTGTGCGAAATAGAAGAGGTGAACAGATGGACTCTACATGCCTGGTTCCCACTGTGAAGCATGGAGGAGGAGGTGTGGGGATGCTTTGCTGGTGACACTGTTGTTTTTTTTTTCAAAATTGAAGGCATACTGAACCAGCATGGCTACCACAGCATTTCGCAGCGACATGCTATTCCATCCGGTTTGCGTTTAGTTGGACCATCTTTTATTTTTCAACAGGATAATTACCTCAAACACAACTCCAGGCTGTGTAAGGGCTTTTTGACTAAGAAGGAGAGTGGGGTGATACGCCAGATGGCCTGGCCTCCACAGTCACCAGATCTGAACCCAATCGCGATGGTTTGGAGTGAGCTGGACCGTAGAGTGAAGACAAAAGGGCCAACAAGTACTAAGCATCTCTGGGAACTACTTCAAGACTGTTGGAAGACCATTTCCGGTGACTACCTCAAGAGAATGCCAAGAGTGTGCAAAGCAGTAATCAAAGCAAAAGGTGGCTACTTTGAAGAATCTAGAATATAAGACATATTTTCAGTTGTTTCACACTTTTTTAAGTATTTCATTCCACATATGTTAATTCATAATTTTGATGCCTTCAATGTGAATCTACAATTTTCAGAGTC
This sequence comes from Anomaloglossus baeobatrachus, assembly GCF_048569485.1. NCBI lineage: Eukaryota > Metazoa > Chordata > Amphibia > Anura > Aromobatidae > Anomaloglossus > Anomaloglossus baeobatrachus. Next base: position 228,257,305 of record NC_134353.1, on the reverse strand, counting down.
ATGAAAATAAAGAAAACTCTTTGAATGAGAAGGTGTGTCCAAACTTTTGGTCTGTACTGTATATCTTTCCACATAAACATTACCCTTATGTCACCTGTATACAGTATAGCAATGCATTTGTAAGTTTCGGTTGATGCTTGCAAACAAGATATTCAGTTTTCTGACATTGAAAGTGTCATGCAAATGTTACATCCGTTACGCTGGAATTTACCATATGTACAATACTAGGTATCAGGTTTTAATATGATATCATATGCTCCAAAATACAACATTACAAACTTAGTAATAATATGTGACAACTAAACTTTGGATAAAATAAAACACATTTTATTAAATAAATAGCCACAGTAAAAGTAATATCATTAATAAATTTACATATCAATAATAAACTTATTATCCAATAACGTAATTATTAAAAATTGAATAAATCAAATAAGTTGAATAAATTAGAATATCAGCTGGAAGACAGTCTACCTGATAATCATGGAAACTATAATATCTATAAAAAGGTGTAGGAGAGCCGAGTACTAGTCATCTTCTTTACTCTCAGCTGGTTCAAAACCATCAAGCTGGAATTTTAAAAGGCAAAATCTTCTCTCTGCTAAAAGGGATAAGGAAACCTCAGATACCAGAAGCCTCAGATTAGCTGACCTCCAGGTGCACTGGTTCTTCTACCTGGTATTTTAACCTATATGCCCCCACATTAAATGATAAGAGAGGCGACATACCTCTGCCCTGTGCTCTGATAGAGCGCACATTCATGCTTAATAGCGTCATCTCCACAACCACAAGGAATGCCGCTTCCAACAAGTCACCTAATTCACCACCTGTCATCAGCGTTGAGATCAATAATTAAAAGACAGCTTGTGCGCTTACAACTTGTGTTGGGTGCAGTGATACATCACTACACCACACTGCTCTAAATTATATTCTGACAGCGTAAAAATTGCCCCCATCAAACTACCTGTCTCCAAATCTGTTAGCAGCATTCAGGCTTATGTTGAAACAAAAACCAATGCACCGATACTTGATTACAAGAACAATTCACAATATATATTGCAACTTGTTACCTTTAATATAAACCCAATTTGGACTTTGAAATTAGTTTACTGCTGGTGTGACGCCCTGGCCTATCAGGTTGTCACAGGGTATTGTGCAATCTGCCCTTCTGTGCAATATCCACCTCCTCCTTGGTTACGGGTCCCTAACAATTGGTGTTGCCAAAACCAGCTAATCAAAATTCTAGGAACACTCTGCACCATACCCACCAGACACACAAGTGGAAGGCCTAAGTGGAATAGGGTCGCCCACTTGGGGGGTTGGTTAAAGGGAAGTCAAGAGTGTCAGTCAGTTGGAGTCAGAGAAAGGGAGAGTGTAGTGTTGGAGGTGAAAGTGAGAGGAGGTCAGGAGCTGGGCTACTTGGAATTACTAGGTAGCAGACGTTGGTCTGGGCCTGGTAGGAGCTGGACCCCCGGTTACAGGGGATCGTGACAAGGGGCATGGCATTGTCGTGGAGGACAGCCGGTGGCCTTGTACCATCACCAGGCTGGGACCAGGGCATGACGGGGTACGTGGACCCTAGGTCAGGAAGTAGCTTCAGGCAACCTGACAATTCACCCGATGAGAATGGAGCCTTCAAGATCCACTCTCCATCCCCTCCAAAATCGGGGTACTAGCGCAACGACAGGGATAGGACTTTACACAAGTACGGTCCAATAATTTCCAAGCGTGAACCCTGAGAGCAAGCTCCCTCAGTTAGCCATACTGGGGAGCGGGACCCGACTAGTTTCAGGCTACAGGGACCAACCAGAAAGAAACAAGGTGCCAAGGAAAAGGTCACAGATCAACAGGCAACACCAACGGAAACAGGACCCAAACATGCTCCCCGTCAGCGGCAGCAGTGTCCAGAACTTTGGTTTACTAAAGTTGTTGATGTCAGCATTATTGGACTGAGTGAGTACGCAAGTGACCCCTACCTCCCCAACGGCACCTTCCCGTCACCAACACCGAGTCCCGGGGCATTTCCCCCCTACCCGTGGACAGGTTAAACACCTTGCTGCCCACTCCATCGCCACCAGGTACTCCCAGCCGCAGCGGTGGTACTCCACCTTACCACACACCATGGGTGGCATCACGAACTATTCCATACACCACCCCCTGTAAATACCCCCCTTTATTCGAGTGGCCGCGAGACCCCCGGGTCCGGATGCCCCTCGAGCCACCGCGGATTCAGATCCGAGCAGCCCGGCTGCTGACACAGGGGCGACATACTGGCACAAGCTTTAATGCTAGCATTAGCCATTTATTGGCTAACTTAATTCACCTGGACATTCAAATACTAATTAGTGATGAACGAACACTGAAATGCTTGAGTGTTTGTTACTTTAAGAAGTTATAATGCACCGATGCTTTTCTCAAATAACGAAGATAATGGAAGTCAGTGGGAAACTTGAGCATTTTTCCATTAGACCCATTGGGATGATGAGGGTACCTCAAAATCACTGAAATGGTTGTAAACCCCACTGGAACTGGAACAGCATGGGGAAGATGCCTGAACAAATCTCTGACTCCCAGGTAGCTGCTGGGAACAATGTTATAAGAGTACCAAGGTACTTTTACGGAATAACAATAAAATATACAAAACCGAAGATCTAGTGGATTTTAAAGGACGTAATGTTTGTCACAGGTATCTCTGGCAATAGAAGGTCATAGCATTTGGCTCCACAAACTGCTCCCTGACCTTCTATCATTCCTGCTTGATGTATTTGGTATCCTATGTATCTTATCTGCTTTATTTTCATCCCTTTGCCTTTAGGACCCTATGGAATTCCTCCCCCTTTCAGCTCCTTTTCATCAGCACTTCATTGGTGTCTATATATACCCTCATTTTCCCATACTCAGTGCTGGAGATAATTCCTCTACTCTTTACAAGTCTTCAGCGCAAGCAGTCGGCTTGCATTTTATGGTATAACTTGGCTGTTGTCTGCAGTTCCTCTTCCTGAGGAATCAGGAAATAAGTTATTGTTTCCTTCCCTTGCTTGTTATCACTGAGTGTCCTTTAGCGCTCAGTACTTTTGGCGAAAAGCTCATCCCATTCATTCCCTACCTAAGGCTCAGAGGCAGGGTCAGCATAGGGTCAGGTATCTTGCTCAGCGCATCGGTGCGAAACCTATGTAGGGTGGTGAGGGAGCCCAGGGCCCAGCAGTAGGCTTGGTGAGGGGTCACCATCTCCCCTTGCCTAGACACAGGGTTTCCCTTCCCCTTCAACATATGCTGGGTACTTCCCTATACCTAGTGTGACATTATCACCAGCACTGAGTATGGGAAAATAAGCGTATATATAAACACCAAGGAAGTGCTGATAAAAAGCAGCTGAAAGAATAAGGAACTCCGCAGGGTCTTAAAGGGATCAAAATAAAGCAGAGTAGATACCCAAGGTACCAAATACATCAAGCAGGAATGATAATAGGTCAGGGAGCAGTGTGCTCAGCCAAACGCTGTGACCTTCCATTGCCAGACAGAACATGACTTTCTGCCACCCATGACACACATGTGACAAGGTTATGAAACATTATTTCCTGTATATTGATATGTATGTAAGGAAAATTAATAAAGAGAAATAAACTAATTCTTCCACCTCTTTGGCTATATTCACACTTAGCGTTCTTTTAAAAATGCAGCAGTTTTCCATCTTAGTCAGGAAAAATAAACAATTGTGTACATTAGCTTTATGAAATCTCATAGTGTTTGCTAGGACTGTAAAATAAGCTTTTAATTTACATAAAACCCATAAAAAATGCTGCCCAAAATTATGTGAAAATGCTTCTGAACATAGCCTTAATAGCCAGGACATTGCTCACCGTATTTCCACATCGCCTATGACTACAGTAGATGACATAGAATAGGGCAAAATGATACTACAATAATACACTGGTGATACAATTATATTTTACTACCTTGTCTGGGCATGTGGTGTGTGACATAGTCCGACATGGTCCTATTTAATTTATAAAGGAAGTACTCTGAGACTGACAATGCAGACAATACAAGAACTGGTAAACATTTAGAAGGAACAAGGACTGCAATACACCCTGTATTAGACAAAAAAGGAGGGCCTCATATACATTCTTTTAAAATTATTATGTAATAGGACTGCTACACTCATAAAGGCTATGCACTAAGTGCAAGTGTCGCGGGCGGAGAGGGGTTTTTGGGAACGCCGCTCACCTGGGAGGATCTCTGGCGCTCGGGTCCGGTGCTTCTGCTCCTCGGTGGCTCGAGCACGGGGCCGGACCCGGGGGCTCAAGCAGAGCCTCCTCGCCCATGAGTGAAAGGGGAAGGTTTGGTGGTGGGATGTCGGTTGTGACGCCACCCACGGGGTTGTGGTGATGGTGGGCACCACCGCTTCTGGTGACGGGGGTTCCCGGGAGCGATGGTGGGGAGCAGCTGAGGTGTTGGCCCCTCCGTGGGTAGGGGCTGTTGGTCCCGGGGCCCCGGTTGGGGGATGGATGTTGGTGGGTAGGGGCTAGGTGCAGGTGCCGATGCGGGGATGCAGCGCGGCAGCGGGGCAGCGGGGCAGCGATACGGTTCAGCGCTGTGCTGGATGAAACTGGTGTACTCACTCAGGTATTCAATAACAGAGTCTCTGGTAAACCAAACGGCTGGATGGACGGGGCCCGCAGTCGGCTGCGGCGTCTTCACTCTCCCCGGACGGGTTGATGACGGCTGTCTTTCCCTGCACCTGTGTGTAAGTGTTTGACCCCTATGGATTCCCACAGGTGGTCCGCTCCCCGGCTTGTACGTACGTGTCGGGAGAGCCTGTTTTGCCCGCAGGCGCTGGCCCTTGGATCTCTGGCTGTTGGCGGTGGCTCTTATCCGGACGGGTTGGGTTGTTGCCTTCTGACGGGACTTGGGTGGAAATGAACCCCTGAGGTCCAGACCGCAATCAGAGAACTTGACCTTTACGGCGGCTTCTGAGCCTAGTCGGGGTCTGAGTACCCTGCCTTGGTGCTTAGCTTCAATCCGCTCCCCGGTTCGGTACCGGCGGTCCACCGCCCGACCCCGGTCCTACAGTTCTGCAGGCGTCCACTAACTCCTGCAGACGGCCACCACCGTCTGCCGAACTTGCTGGCGGTGCCTGGGCTCCAACCCAGACACACACAGTCACTACTTCACTCCTCAACTCCAACTCTCCTCCAAACTGAACTAACTACTTTTCCCGCCTCCAGGCCTGTGAACTCCTCGGTGGGTGGGGCCAACAGCCTGGTTCCGCCCCACCTGGTGTGGACATCAGACCCTGGAGGGGGCAACAAGGGTTTTTGTTTGACAGGTGTTCCCTACCAGGGAAGGGTGTGTGTGTGTGATGTTAATCTGTGACCCCTGGGGTCCAGGGCGTCACACAAGGGCTGCAAAAAGTTAGACAGAGGAACTGCAATATTCTCTGGAAAACATGTAGTAGAGGGCCTCAAATAACAATTTTTGACCATTTTTAAAGAATGGGACTCCTGGACTGATAACATCTATGCACTAAGTGCAAGGGCTGCCAAAAATTAGAATGAGGGACTGCAATTTGGCCAGCAAGAAACGTAGAGGAAAGACTCTGAAACTGACAAAGACTATGCAATTGTGACGCCCTGGACTATCCAGGTCGTCCCAGGTAGTCACACACAACACCACACCCCCCTTCTGGCTAGGTAACACCAGCCAAACTAAAAACCCTTGTCACCACCCTCCAGGTTTGATGTCCACACCAGGGGGACAGAGCTAGGCGGTTGGCTCCGCCCACCGAGGAGTTCACAGGCCTGGAGGCAGGAACCTAAGTAGTCAAGTTCAAGTTGAAGTACAGAGTAGTTTTGACAGTGAAGGAGGGAGGTTGAGTCCAGAAGCAGACCTGTGCTCAGGCCTGCCAAAGACTACTCTGGTGGCTGGGTTGGAGCCCAGTCACCATTGGCAAGGAGACAGACGGTGGTGACCGCCTTCAGGAGACCGGGAATACGACCGGTGGAACTGTAAGGGACCGGGACAGGGTAGTGGCCCGCCGGAACCGAACCGGGGAGCCAACTGGATACCGGAGCACCAGGCAGGGTACTCAGACCCAGTACAAAGTCCTGAACCGACAGGGCCGAGTCGAATCAACTGATTGCGGGCTGGACTCAAGGACCTTCCCCACACAAGTCCCTTTAGAAGACAACAGCCCAACCATACAGGGTAAAGCCACCACCAAGGCATAGAGACCCAAAGGGCTAGCGTCTGCAGGCAAATGGGCTCCTCCGGCAGATATCAGTCGGGGAGCGGACTACCGGTGTCTAGGCACAGGAGTCAAAACATTTACACACAGAGGTGCAGGAGAAAGGCGGACATCACCAACCTAGTCTGGAAGAAGCTGCAGCCGGCTGCGGGTCCCGTTCATCACTCCGTTTGGTTTACCAGAGACTCCAGTGTCTTGTGTCAGAGTGAATATCAGAGTACCAGTGCCATCAGGCACCACACCGCGCTGCACCGCAACACTTCACTCTGCACCCCGGCCCTCGCCTACCGGGCCCCGGGACCAACATCCCCTACCCACGGAGGGGTCAACACCTAGTTGCGCCATTACATCGCTCCCGGGAGTCCCATACCCTCACCGCAGCGGTGGTGTCCATAATCACCACAACCCGTGGGTGGCACTACGAACTATCATCCCAAACCAAACACCCAAACCCCTGCGTGTACCGAAAAAATCCTTTGCAGAGCGACGTGACCGCCGAGTCCATGAGAGACTCGAGCCACCACCCACAGTACGAGCATGGATCCGAGCGGCTCGGCGGTTGCAGCCGAGTCCGCGGGCGGTACACAATCAGTGCAGGACCTGGCTAGTATTTCAAGGATGGATTGTAATAGATGCAACAAGAGACAGAGAAGAAGGCCTCTGACTGAATTTTGTGTCAATTCTAAAATGATTCAGACTCCTACCCTAATATAGTCTATGCACTCAGAGGAAAGACTATCTAGTATTCTAAGGAGGGATTGAACATGCAGCAAGATGTGGAGAGGAGAGCCTCTGACTAAATTTTCTGTGAGTTCTAAAAACATTCAGACTCTTACCCTGGTACAGCCTATGCACTCATTGCAAGGACTATCTAAAATTTCAAGGAAGGATTTAAAGGCAGCAAGAGACGGAGAGGATGGCCGATGAGCTCTGACTAAATTTTGTGTCAACTATAAAAAGATTCAGACTCCTACCCTGGTACAACCTATGCACTCATAGCAAACACTATCTAGAATTCCAAGGTGGGATTGTACATGCAGCAAGGGAAGGAGAGGATGGCCTCTGACTTAGGTTTGTGTCAAGTCTAAACAGAATGCTACCCTGATAAAGCCTATGCACTCAGTGGAAGGGCTAGCAAGAATTACAAGGATTCCAGTACACGCAGCAAGAGACAGAGAAGAGAGACTCTGATTCAATTCTGGGACAATTTTAAAAACCTTCTGACTCCAAGACTGGTTATTATCTGCCATCCAAACGACAACCTGTCGCACTGTTTGTCCTTTAGTATTGTCTCGAACCCCCTGCAAAGTGGGACAGTACAGTAGGTCTTGTGACACCCCAGGGCAGTGGGGTACTCGGACCCGGGCGCGTGGTGCGCAGGGGGGAATCAGTCGTGGTCGCGGCCGATGCATGGACCCGTGACCCTGGGTGTCGGTCTGATAAAAAAGGGGTGAAAAATGGGAGCAAAATAAAAGAAAAGAAAAGAGTTTTTTGACTACGCCACTTGAGGTATGCGGCCAGGTTATTGAAGCTGCTGCTGCAGGGTCCTGCTGGGGGCTGGTGGAGTAATGCAGCTTAGGTGTTTTGGGCCCTCTGCAAGCATGGCTACACCCCAGCAGTGTATGATGAGGGTTATCGTAGGGGATAGTCAGTATATGCGTACGGAGGCGAGAAGAAAACACTCCACACCAGTATTGCAGTTTCAACTTGTCTTTTTACTTGTGGCTTTGTTCCTGGGCCCGCTGGACTCCCCTTGTTCTCCATGCCAGTTGTGTCTTGGGTGCACTCTCGTTTGTATTGGGCTCCTGTGGCTTAGAGCTTCTGAGGGAGCCCCTCTGTTTCAGTCTTGGTCCTATTGCAGGCAGCCTGGACTATTTAAGGGGTTCATTCCAGCTCTTTGCTGCTGATGCTTCAGACTCTTTGGTTGGTGATGGACCCTGGAGATCCCCTCACCTGGCAGATTTAACAGTTGACCATAAAGTGCCCCGCTGTCCTAGGGTCTGCACCCCGCCTCGTTCTGAGTCCTTTGAGCCTAGGTTCCAGACTTCCACAGGTGTCCCGTGGTTCCTGGAGTACTAGACTTCCACAGGTAACCCACGGTTCCTGGAGTACTGGTTCCTTACTCCACTGTCCCTCACTCCTGTTACAGCATTCCGTTGCTACTGCAGGTCTTTGCACTTTTCCTTTCTTTACTTCACTCCTCCCTACTACTAACTTTACTTCTCTACACTAAACACTTCCTCCCGCCAACTTCCCAACTGACCACTGGCCCCTCCCCTTGCTGGGTCTCTCCCTACAGATTTTGTGGCAGTTATCTAATAAATGCCCATCCCATTTACCAGTTGATAGTCTCCCAGTCTGAAATTGGGGTTGTGTATGTGGCCTGAAGGTGCTGGTGTTTTGACTGGCACGGATATTCCGGGGTTTGGGTTTCCACGTTCACATTTTGTGGCACCTGATACCTCAGGGGTGCTACAGTCTTGTGAATGAGCCTGTTGGTTGTGCTCATGTAGCAGACACAGTTTCACCTGCCCCAAAATCTCAACCTGTGCTTGTGCCATCAGTATCACGTTCACTTCCTCGTCCCTTACAGCATGCCCTGCACATATAAAATTACTTATTCAACTAACAGCAGTATTAATAAGGAATATAATATAATACATGTCTGCAGGTAAAAGTCTTTTTGTTTTATGTTGCACCAGCAAGGGCTGCAAGGAAAGATGCCTTGCCTATGTGCCAATAATGGTAAACTATCCCTTCTTCAGCAGCTAGCCCTACAGTAATAAGCCAATGCACTAAGTGCAAGGACTGCCAAAAATTAGGAGGCATCTGTGATCTCTCTATTATGAAGCACATGAGCCACATCGACTGTTCAACTATCTTTTCCCATAGATCCATTGACAATTATTTTGCTTTCCCCATGATTCACAGTCCAGAAATGTCAGTGGCTGGATCAAAGATGCTAAGTCTGATGAGGATGTGTCGCGGGCGGAGGAGGGGACGCCGCGCTCTCCCACTGCTCGGGTCCGGCTGCCGCTGCTGCTGCGGCCTGCTGCTGCTCGGTGGCTCGAGCGATGGGCCGGATCCCGGGGACTCGAGCGGCGCTCCTTGCCCGTGAGTGAAAAGGGATTGTTTTTTTTGGGATTGTTTATTGTCCGTGACGCCTCCCACGGTTGTGGTGATTATGTGGACACCACCGCTGCTCTGTATGGGGATCCCGGGAGCGATGACAGGGAGCAGCAAAGTTGTTGGTTCTCCCCTCCGTGGGTAGGGGGTAGTTGTCCCGGGGCCCAGTGATGAGGTGGGTGATGAGGGATGGCGGGGCCGGTGCAGGGCTTGGGGGGGTGCAGGGACACGGGGGCAGCGCTGTGCCTCACGGCACTGTGGTACTCACTCAGCCTGAGACGGGGACACAGTTCTCGGTAAAACACACGGCTGAAAAGACGGTTCCCACGGACAGCTGCAGTTGCTTTTCCCCAGTAGTTGACGGTGACGGTCCCTTTTCCTGCACCTAAGATGATGATGGTAGCGATGGGTTCCCACCGGTAACCCGCTCCCCGACTTGGTTATGGGCCGGAGGAGCCCTACTTTGCCCGCAGGCGCTGGCCCTGAGAAACTGGTGCCTTGGCGGTGGCGGTGTCTCTCTCTAACGGTTGGACTGTTGCCTTCAATCGGGACTTGGTTGTTTGGAGACCCAGAGGTCCCCTTCACTGACGGATTTGGCAAATTCACGGCGACTCCTAGCCTTGCCGGGATCCGAAAGGCCCCTGCCAATGGTGCTGGCTTCTCTTCGTATACCGCTCCGGTACCGCCGGGCCACCACCCATCTACGATCCTTCCGGCAACCTCCAAGCAGCCTCTCCTGCAGACAGTCACCGCCGTCTGCTGACCTTGCTGTCTCAGTCCGGGGCACACACCCGGACCAACTTCAGCCTTCCTCAACTGTCACTTCTTCTTCCACTTTATTCCTCTCTCTTGCTCCTCTACCACTTCACTTCCACTTCAGCTCTCACTACTCTGAACTCTAACTTCTAACTGCTTCCACTTCCTCCTCCAAACTCTATCTGACTTGATCTGCTTGGTTTTCCCGCCTCCAGGGCTGTGAACTCCTCGGTGGGCGGAGCCAACCGCCTGGCCCACCCCCTGGTGTGGACATCAGCCCCTGGAGGAAGGCAACAAGGATTTTTGGTGTACCTATCTGGGGTGTAGGGTGTGGTGGTGTTATGACCTGTAACCCCTGGCTTGCCCAGGGCGTCACAGATGTTACCTTTATTAGCCATTCAAACCCTTTTGTGTCAACCCTGTGCATGTTATCATCTGAAAATCACCAGGGTATGTGAACTTTTGATCTGGGTTATTTGGATGTTTTTGGTTGTCATTATGATTTAAAAAGAGAGAACATAGCAGTTTGACAATAAATGGCTTCACCCAACCACTAACCATGAGTGGAAAAAAGTTTTTGTGTTATCATTCATAGTCTTTGAAAAAAGGCAAAGAAAGCAAAAAATCTGCCGGGTATGTAAACTTTTACAAACAACTGTACTTACCTAGTCTCCAGTGCGGCAGTACACTGTTTCCGGTTGCTCATTCTACTGCCAGGGTCGCTCATTAATGTCATGCATATGCACTGCTTTCAACGCCCACCGGCAGTCCTGGCGTCTGTGATTGGTTGCCGTCAGAAACTACCCCACCCTGCGTGGCAACATGACTGACTGCTTTCAATCTCAGACTCTGTCTGTGGGTCACTGTAGATTAGTGTACAAATAAATAAACCTTAAAAACAATTGACGTAGGGTCCCCTCTTATTATGATACCCAGCAATGATAAAGCATACAGCTACAGGCTATGGATGCCAGGACCGGTGGAAGTGCTGTAGGCATGAACGGCCGTCATCCTCATGTAGCCCGCATATGACCGCTCACCCATGTTTTTATGGGCTGCAATAAAGTTTGAATTTTATTATGGTGAGTGTCACTTATTTTTCTTCTTTTTTGATGAATATGTTATGGGTTTATGACTCCATTATTCTATAGGATTTATTATTATCCTGGAGTTTTTCCTTTTTTTCTGTGTTATATGGCCACGTATTTACTACTCTTTTTTTGTACATTATTAATTATGTTCAGATGATTAACAGTAACACAATGAATACTGTAAAAACTCAAAATACACTGTAAGGGTGGGCACCATTTAAATTTGTACGTTAGGCAGCAGGTAAGCTAGAATTGGCCCTTTTGGGAGTCATGGTGGGTATCTTTTATCTCTTATTCTAAAACAAAACGTTTTGCCCAAATCATCTACAATTATGTGATAGGAATGTACTGTAAACCCTTTGCTTTGAGCACTTTTAGCTTTCACCATACACAAGTCATAGATCCTGCGCATTCTGAAGCTTGACAGGGAAGAGCACCTTGAGTGGGATTACTGAAGTATGCTACAAAGCAACTTATTTGTAGGTGTTAATTAGTAAAATGTTTACTTGTGGTAAAGCAGAAATTCTTTTGGAGTTTTTTTCCCATTTTAATTAGATATATCTCTTCTAACACATCATATACACGTTTTTTCTTCTTCAGTAATTGAGGTTTTATAAGAACTTTTATTCTTGTGTGGCTGCAGCACATGATTCTTCTCTAAATCAAGCACTGCATCAACGATTTTATCAATTTTCTCTGAATTAATTTTTTGATTAATGAGAAGCTGATGCACAACTAGATTTTGATTGGCAATTAGACACTGCATTTGTTTGCTAGGACGAAAAAGTTTTCTCTCCTCATCATTTCCCAAATGTCCGAGCTAGTTTTCTACTTTTAAAGGAGAACCACTTGAGCAGGGCTCATATTGTAAACTTCCACTCTATAAAATATCTGTTAATTATTAGGGATGATCGAATACCTCAAATATTCAGCTTCAAAAATATTTTCCGAATAGGTCGCTGCTATGCGCAATGTAAGTCTATGGGAAGCCCGAATAATTCCGAATAGTTGTTATTCGGGTTTCTCATAGACTTACATTGTGCATCGAATATTCGCGAGTAGTCGAATAGCGGCGACCTATTCGGAAAATATTCGCAAAGCCGAATATTTGAGGTATTCGATCATCCCTATTAATTATGTGTGAGCTGTAGTTATGGTATATTGTCTGTATGGAAATTGGTAAGTATAGGGGGAAGTGGATTCCCTGGCCAGGTAATGTAGGAGGTTGTTTAGTTGTGAAGGTCACGGGTGGGGGTTTGAGTTGGGTAAACATAAGAAACTTGTTTTTGCATGGAGGGAACCCGGTGGGCAATGGACTTAACTGTTGAAACTGGTAGGTTCCACAGTCTGGCTGCTCTACCTTTAAAGAAATTTATTTTGGAAATAAGGGAAAGAATGATGATTTAAACTTCTATATACTTTTTATTTCTTTTAGATGTTTTACAACTTTGTTCTTTCATTTTTTTTTTTTTTACATCACAAAGTTTGGATCGCCTTTTATTTAATTTTTAGTTGAAGTGTAGAGTAGGGGCGAATCTATTTGCAGGACCCAATGGCCATGACTATCATCTGTAACCACTGGAGCCAAGAGAAGTATTTCCTATCTCTCGAAATATTAGGCTCTTTTTTTGTTCAGGCAGTCACTTTGGACACAAAGTTCCATGTGAATCACGCCACCAATTGGTAACAGCACGCCAGGCCAACTAAACAAAAGTACAGCTGTAAATACCGGGAAACAGTAGGCAGTTCTCAAGACTGTCATATAGCCCCTAGATTACCGGCATGGCCGATGGACCAAGTTCTGGAAATCCATTCACACCAACGTTAGTGAAGTGCATTGACTGAAAAAAAAATGCAAATCTTTAGTTTTATTTTTTAATTTCTTTGCTTAATTTAGGGTTTTTGCATTTTCTTTGATCAGAATTTTTTAGATACAATGATACAAAATATGTTTTGGTATTTTTTATGGTAACTGGGAAAGGGAGGGGTGATTTAAACTTTTATATTTTTTTTATTTTTTAAAGGGAACTTGTCAAGTAAAAAAAAACTATGTGGACTTAATCTGCTGAGTGGCTGTCAGTCAGTGTGGGGTGCACAATCACAGCCTCCTCTCTAGATTCACAGAGAAGTCACCAAAACCCAAAACCTGCTGGGAGGATTTTCCTCTCAGCAGCAGAATTAGATGGGCAGGTGCACTGTTACTATTCTTTTACAGACAAGCAATTTCTCAGATTACTTTTTATTGAAATTATATATTGTTGCCCAGAATACCATTGTAGACCAGCAGCAGTGGCTGAACATACGCATGAGCTCGGGATTAATGGAGTACTCTGTTAGTTCCTGATCCCAGACAGTTTCCGTGCCACTGCGCATAAAGCAACATTGGAGAGCACACAATTTGTGTTGCAAGATGCCATATGTCTGAACTGTCAATCAAGAAGGAGTGCCCGCCCTCAGGCATAGAGGAAACCAGAGGGTTGGGGAGCATTCTGCACCAGGAAAGAAAGGACACAAATATTTTAATGTCTCCTTTACCGTTTGTATTCCTCTAAAGTGACTACTTCACCTGACATGGGTCATGCTCACAAAACTATCCCATAGAAGTCAATGAGCTATTTTCTTTCTTAGTTTTCTTACAGTTAGATGCCTACTGTAAATTTTTATAATATACAAACACAATAACATGCAACATTATCGATTCATTTTGTGTTTTCATACATAGGTTAACAATTCGCAGTGCCACACTGCAGGGATCACCCAGACACGCTCCACGCTAAGCAGCACATGGATCATATCCCACAACCGGTGTGGTCGGAGACACCATAATACTGAGGTTTCCTGCAATAGTGTCTTTAGGCATGCTTCCTTATTCCAATATGAATATAACACACTAGGAGATTTGAATATTATTCATTCCCAGTACAGAGTTTTACCCTGCCTGACCGTCCACATGACATTATGGCCATATTTGAAATAGAGCTCTGTATGTCCTGAACAAAGCATTACAACTGCTGAAGAGAACCTTACAACAGATATCCCATTTGCAGGGGCTCTCCCGACGTACATATGTCCGTTATCCTTACAAATATATACATACCAAGAGATAACTGACGCCTTACATGTGATAATAGTCCAGTCTGACAAAGGCCCAAAGGCCGAAACGTCGACTTGCTTGGACAAATATGTGTATCATCTGTTATCAAGATTTTTGATCAATAAAAATATCTGATTACGCAACCTGTTTCTATTCTTGTGGGATATACAGTGTGCCAGAATTCTCTCTCCAAATTTGATACTTTTATCTAAGGGATTAAAAAAATCTGAAATTTGTCCCAAAAAAGTGGTGCACTTTTTGCGCCATTTTCCGCAACTCGTAGCATTCTCATTTTTTGGGCTGTATGGTTCAGTGACAGCTTATTTTTTTGCATCTGATATTCATGTTTTTAATGGTAATATTTCTGCACAGATGCTACGTTTTGATCACCTGTTATTGCATTTAGCACAAAATTTGTGGTGACCAAAAAACGTAATTTTGGGGTTTGGATTTTTTTTGCCAATACGCTATTTACCAATAAGATTAATTGATTTTATATTTTTATAGATCGGGCATGTCTGAACGCGGCAATACCAAATATATGTATATTTTTTTCTTTTTTTAATCCTTTAATTTTCAATGGGGCCAAAGTGGGGTAATTTAAACTTTTAGGTTTTTGGGGTTTTTTAATTTTTTAAAACAATTTTTACTTTCTTTTTATTTTACTAGTGCCCCTAAGGGATTATAAGGATCAGCAGTCTGATAGCTCATTCATTTCTGGTGATCACAGCTGTGCAGTGTACTAACCTCTTGTCACTGGCAGAACTCGGCCAGGTGAAACATGGCTACCATGACAACCATAGGCTCACAGTGATCACGTCACTGCAATGCCAATTGAGCCGGGTGAGTAAAGATTTACCGAGGCAAGGATTTAAATGGCTCTGTTACATTTTGACAGCATCATTTAAGGGGTTAACAGGCACAGGTGGAACACGGATGCGAGGCACACATGTCAACTGTTCAAATCAACTAATATGTGCACGGATCCCTGCCGGCTGCCGGCAGCAGCCGTCGGGGATTGCACTATGACCGCTTAGGACGTAATTTTACTGCAGTTGTTAAAGGGTTAACACCGTATGATAACCCCACAATCACACAACACAGTATTATGGGCTCCACAATCCCACAACACAGAATGATAGCCCAACAATCTCACAAGACAGGACAATGGCCTCACAATCTCACAACACAGTATGAGGCCCTCCTAAAGCCCTATAGTATAATGGTCCCATGCAGTAAAATGGCAAAAAAACAGTGTAATGTCACCCACACAGCCCTCTACACAGTATGAGGCACCCCACCCACTACACAGTATAGTGGCCGCCACACAGTATTATGGCCTGCAATGCCCTCCAAACTAGAATGGTCCCACACAGCTTCCAACACACTATTATGGCCACACACAGCCTTCCAAACAACAAAATGGCCCCACACTGTCCTTTGCACAGTATAATGGCTCCCCACAGTCTTCCAAACAGTATCATGGACCTTACACAGTAAAATGGCTCCCAAACTGTCCTCCACACATTATGAGACGACTGTGGACCTCCACACTGTATAATGGACTTCACACAGCCTTTCACATAGTATAAAGGCACCTTACAGTCCTCCACACATTATAATGGTCCCTACACAAAGCCTATGCACATTGCTTTACATAGTGTGAGACCTCACACAGCCCTCCACACAGTATAATAGCTCCCACACAGTGTAATAGCCCCACACAGTTTTTCACACAGTATAATAGCTCCTACACAGCATAATAGCCCCACAAATTTTTCCACACAGTGGAAATGGCCCCCATTCAGTCTTCCAAACAGTATAATTACCTGATATACCCCTCCACATAGTATAATGTCCACCATACAGTATTACGGTCCCACACTCACTGATCAAATAATAATAATAATAATAATAATATAAAAAATTCACCTCTCCCCACTGCTTCACTGCTCTGATCTCTGTGGCATGTGTTCTGAAGCTGTGCACAGTGGGAGCAATATAGTGAAGTAATCCCTTTGATGTCAGAGTTCAGATATAGCATGGATGATGAAAAAGGGAGCTGACCGCTCCCCATTCCATCATGGCTTTCAACTGTACCTGCCTTCTGGATGCATATAACATTGAAAGTGAGACACTGTGCAGAGAGGGCCAAAGCTGATTGGCACTTTGCGCCCTGACACACAAATACCATAGTGGCGACATGGCCTGCTACTATAAATGTTTTAAAAAATGTTTTTTACTTGTCCAATTTGACAACTGTACGTGCCACATCTATAGAGCGGCCATGGTACACTTCGGGTTACTAAGCAAAGCACTTTGCTTGGATACCCAATATGTACCTTGGTTACCAGCTTACCGCAGGCTGCCAGAAGCCGGCTCCCTGCTCTCTGCACATTCAGATCGTTATCTCCCGCTGTCAAGTACAGTGATGTGTGCTTCACAGAGGGAGAGCAACGACCAAAAAATGAACCAGATCAGTGTGTAACGATCAGCGATTTCACAGCAGGGGCCAGAGCGCTGCTTAGTGTCACACACAGCAAGATTGCTGATGAGGTCACTGGTGCGTCACAAAATCTGTGACTCAGCAGCGATCTCGCTATCTGAGAAGTACCCCTAAGGCAGTGTTTGTGTTAAAAGGAATCTGTCAGCAGGTTTTTGCTCCCTCATCTGAGAGCACCATGATGTAGGTGTTGCGGACAGGGGACCAGACCACGTCAGGGGTTGCTCGGGACGCTCAGATCTGGAATCGTTGCTGTGGCTCGAGTGGCAGCTGGACCTGGGCTCGTGCAGCCGTCCATCCTCACAACTGAATAAGGGGGTTATTTACACGGGAGAGTTTGTCAGTGATGCCACCCGTGGGTTGCGGTGAGGGTTGGTGACACCGCCGCTGCCTTGATGCTTGACACCCGGGGTTGATGGAGCAGGGCAGCAAGATGGAATCCCCTCCACGGGTAGGGGAGGTGTAGTCCCGGGGCTAGTAGGGTGATGCAGGGTAGCAGGGAGCAGTCTGTAGAAATGGACCGGATGATACCGGTGTACTCACTGTGGTAAAAAATCACACAGAGTCGATGTGGTAAGCCAAGGCCAGATGCCGGGAGCCTCAGGAGGGGTGTGCTTGGTCCCACACATGGGCTGACAGGGCATGGGCCCTTCCTCCTGCACTTATAGTTTCTTGTGTGTTGACTTAACCTACATAAAACGGGAAAATCCGCTCCCTGTATTTGTGTACAGTGGGAGCCTTTGCCCGCAAAATCTGACCCTTGGGATCTCTGTGGGTTCTGGCGGACACCCTATCCCCCGCATTGGGCTTCCGTTTCGCTCTCTGGGCTTTCTGGTGGAACAAGGCCTGAAACCTTGTCCCCGGCTAGCTAATTGACAAGGGACTTGAAGCTTTCCTCGCCCTAGGGTCCAGGCATCCCGACTGTGCACGGCCTCTGGACCAGATTCCTGCTGTTGGCACTGGCGGGCTACAACCCTGCCCTGGTCCACTTTAGGTCTCCCGCGACCGGATCTCCATTGCCTGTGGCCCTGCTCTGCCGTCTACCACTTATTCCGCTAAGGTAGTCCAGTAGTCCAGGGGCTCTGACCCCTGACTACCACTCCACACTCCTCTTTCCTCCTCCTCTGCCACTTGACTGTCTACTGCTTTCTGACGTGTTCCCTCCCCTGACACCTCAGGACCCCTAGGTGAGCATTCCCATCCGCCTGGTCCCGCCCATTGGTGTGTCCCTATTGTCCCGGCGGGGTGACTAGGCTTTTGTGGCTGATGTTACCTATGTGTGGTGTTGTGTTGGTAGAATCCCAAGGAGAAGGAGATTCCTGCACCCCGGAGGGGTACAGTCATCTGTAACTACCTGGTTTTACCAGGGCGTCACATAGGCAAGGAGATTCTGAATCCAAAGATGTATCGCTTATATTACTGGCTGCAGCCATTCTGACAAAATAAAAAAAATAGTTTTAGCATGAAGCAGAGCTTAACAAGCTGCCCCCAATCACACCAGGTTTTCAGTGGACATTTTTATAGGCAGAAGCTGCTAATCACTGAGGGGGCTGGGTCAGACTTGAGCTCATGTCTACTAATGATAAAGATACTGAAGCTTAAACTAACATTGCAGGTAAACAAAAACACACATTGTGATAAGAGACTCAGGGCTGAAATCTGTTTATTAATCCTTGTAGCACGCTGTTCTCAGATTACATAGCAAGAACCTGCTGACAGATTTCCTATAAGCATCTTGAAAAAGTTTGACTATAGTTTCGGAGACCTTTTTTCAGGGCAATTGAAGGATTTGCAGTATGATGATTCATGGCTAATTGATTTAATGGGATTCAAATTTGGAGAAAAATTTAGTTGAACCTGGTGAATGCTAATGTCAATAGATTTAATTATAAGCTTGGCAAGAAAAGACAACCAGTATACATATGTAAAATAGTCAGAAGGGAGATATTGCTCTGATGTCGCGGGTGGGGAGGACGCCGCCGCTACTGCGCACTCGCTAACGCTCGGGTCCGGCACTGCTGCGGCTGCTGCTGCTCGGTGGCTCGAGCGGTGGGCCGGATCCGGGTTGGTTGGTTTGGGGGATTTATTCTGTGACGCCACCCACGGGTCGTGGTGAAGATGGGCACTACCGCTTCTGATGACGGGGATCCCGGGAGCGATGGTAGGGAGCAGCTGGGATGTTGTTTTCCCCCTCCGTGGGTAGGGGTCGGTGGTCCCGGGGCCCGGTGGTGTGACGGGGAGGCTGGGTTGGTGAGGTGCAGGGTCGCAGGGACAGCGCGGCGCGGTGCCGGATGGCACGGGTGTACTCACTCAGTAAGAGATGCACAAAGTCCTTGGTAAACCAAACGGCTGTATGGACAGGTCCCACAGCCGGCTGCAGTGTCTCTCCCCGGACAGGTGATGGCGGCTGTCTTTCCCTGCACCTTGATGTTCTCGTTTGACTACTATGGATCCCCAACGGTAGTCCTCTCCCCGGTGTATGGATGCCGGAGGAGCCCGTTTGCCTGCAGGCGCTGGCCCTTGGGTCTCTAGCCTTAGGCGGTAGCTGTATACCCTCACGGTGTGGGCAGTTGCCTTCTATCGGGTCTTTGGTTGTTAGGAAACCCCTGCGGTTCCGGTCACATTCGGATTTGACTATTGTCGGTGGCTCCAAGCCTGGTCGGGGTCCGATGGCCCTTCCTGTGTGTGCTGGCTTCACTTCGCTTCCCGGTCGGTACCGGCGGGCCAACGCCCGACCCCGGTCCTACGGTTCCGCGTTGCTTCACCACTCCTGCAGACGGCCACCACCATCTGCCAACCTTGCTGTCAGTGCCTGGGCCACAAACCCAGACACCCAAATGCTCACTCCTCTCACTTCAAACTCCTAAACTGTTCTGCCACTTTTCCTGCCTACAGGCCTGTGAACTCCTCGGTGGGTGGGGCCAACCACTTGGCTCCGCACCACCTGGTGTGGACATCAGACACTGGAGGGAGGCAACAAGGGTTTTGTGTTTGGCTGGTGTCACTGTCTAATGGGCGTGGGGGTGTTTGTGTGTTATCTGTGACGACCTGGCTAGTCCAGGGCGCCACACTGACATGTCCTGTCTTGTGATTTATGTATGCTAGAGATTTGCGTTGTACAGGATTGTGACCGAAGTTAAAAATTTGCTCTCATTATTATCAAACAGAGGCATATGCAATCACAATACAATTTTCACCTCTATAGTCAACACTGCCTTAAGAAATCTTCCGTCTTACATATCATCCAGATCAAGCCCATGTCAAGTGCAACTGTATCCATCACTGATGTCATCCACATCATTGACTGTGATATAATCATCCCGCTGCTGTCCTATGGCAGTTTCCCCATCACATTGAGTCATAGCTTATTATAAAAGTACTAAAACTTCTCTTAGACAGTGAAATTAACATCACTCCATTCTGATGTCCTTGGCTGGAAGCTTTTTAGGTTCATTTGCTACGTCTTCAAAGCCTACTGTAGTTGATAAAGGACATCAGCAGCTGTAAATCCTCTCATCAAAGAGGCATCGACTTTTTAATTTTACAAATGTGTCTCTTTGCTTCTGTGAGCAATAGAGAGAATTTATTAGTAATCATACACTAGAGACCTCATCCTGCTACACGCTCATCTCCTCTGGCTATGGCTGGATTACACAATCATTTTTCCAAGTAAAAACTTATCCACTTTTATTTGCTCTTTTTTGTCTGTTTCACTTTCTCATGTAGTATTTTCTCCCGCAAGATGACAAAATTAATCTATTCCTCCAAATTGTAATTTAGACACGGCCTAAGAACTCTCTATGTTTCTCTGAATACAGACAGCTTGAACAGAAGGTAATTTCATTTTAACAAAAGCCGGCTAACTTTGCAAAACTGCAGATTAAATTCATAACTAATTTAAAGAGACCTTAATTGTTAATAGACCTCCTGCATCTTTGCCAAATGTATGTTTTTATTGCTTGCTTTCTTGTATAAAGGGAACCTGTCAGGATCATTTTACTACTGAAATTTGTGGTACGGCTGTGTAGTCCCTACTACAACAATAAAAATGTATCCCTACTTTATTACAACCTGATGTGCCAAAGCAAAGAAATCAAGCTTTTAAGTCACATGCAAATTGCTTGGAAGTGCATCATTGGTGTGCCAATGTACTGAGAGTGCATCAGGGGTGTGCCATTATACTGGTATTGCATCATGGGTGTTCCAATGTACTGTTAGTGCATCATGGGTGTGCCAATATGCTGGTATTGCATCATGGGTGTGCCAATGTACTGGGAGTGCATCAGGGGTGTGCCAATGTACTGGGGGTGCATCATTGGTGTGCCAATGTATTGAAAGAGCATCATGGGTGTGTCAATATACTGGTATTGAATCATGGGTGTGCCAATGTACTGGGAGTTCATCATGGGTGTGCCAATATGCTGTGAGTGTATCATGGGTGTGCCACTGTACTGGGAGTGCATCATGGGTGTGCCAATGTACTGGGAGTGCATCATGGGTGTGCCAATGTGCCGGAAGTGCATCATGGGTGTGCCAATGAGCTGGGAGTGCATCATGGGTGTGCCAATGTACCGGGTTGCATGCTGGGTGTGCCAATGTACTGGGAGTGCATCATGGGTATGCCAATGTACCGGGATTGCATCATGGGTGTGCAAATGTACCAGGACTCCATGATTAGTGGGTCAATGTACTTGGAGTGCATCATGGCATGGATGTGCCATTGTACTGGGAGTGCATCATGGATGTGCCAATGTACTGAGAGTATATCATGGGTTTACCAATGTATTGGGAGGGAGGGAATCATGGGTGTGACAATATACTGGGAGTGCATCATGGGTGTGCCAATGTACCAGGAGTGCATCATGGGTGTGTCAATGTCAATGTACTGGAAGTGCATCATGGGTGTGCCAATGTACTAGGAGTGCATCATGGATGTGCCAATGTACCAGGAGTGCATCACGGGTGTGCCAATGTACTGGGAGTATATCATGGGTTTGCCAATATACCAGGAGCACATCAGGGGTGTGCCAATGTACTGGGAGTGCATTGACATGCCCGAAAGCACTTCCAAACTAATTTGAATGTGGCTTCAAAGCTAAGCTTGATTGCTCAGCACTGACAGGTCAAAATACTACAAAACAAGTTTCATTTGAGCCCCATAGCATTACCACTAGTGTCTAAAATAAAGCAAAAAGATGTGCAGGACCTTGATCTTGGTCACGTCAAAAATCAGAGGCTACCGGATAAGAGCCCTGCTACTCTCTTCATTCCTGATTGCATCTTCGATGTTTCTTTCGATGAGTCAACCAAGTATGATATCATCATTGTGGCATGACAAAAACTTGACTTAGCAACCAGACTACTAATCAGAAGAAGTGACTAGGATGTCTGCAACATGAAGGAAGTTTGCAGGGCTCTTATTCACAAACTATGGCCAAAAATGGCCACTGGACCAAGGTGCTGCAATTTTTTTCGCTCAACTCTACTAGTTTCAGTAGTAAAATCTTCCTTTCTAGCTTCTTTTTAAATGTTACCAATTTACAGTTGCCATACATGAACCCCTATAGACACAATTTCTATAGTAAGGCGTATATGCACTATTAACTATTAAGTAATAATTAGAGATGAGCGGAGCAGTGGAAGTTCGCTTTGGCTGGACTAGCCGACCTTTTTCTAAAGTTCAGTTTGAGACTCAGACTTGGGCTGAACTTCATTTGAAGTTACTGATTCGCAGTTTGGGTCTCTGCCCACATGCAGTCTGCCATAAATAAATCACTTCCAGGGTAGGGTGGGCTGGCTTTTTCCAATTTTTGGGGGGTGCACACTACATCTGATTACGCTGTTGTTACCCCCTGTGTGAGCCATTCAAACACTGCAAGAATCAACTCCTTAAGGTAAGTACTCATTCAATTTTCTAGTTCTGAGGCTTATCATGTACTGTATTAGCCTTTGGGCATATCTCAGGGAGATATTTGATTATAGTATAGCTCTTATATGTCTTATGTGATCCACATGACATAGTGAATTTAGGAATGATGATATACTGTGGCTCTTCATGTTTCAGTCAAAAGCTTTACATGATTCACAGGCATTCATCACTATCACCATGAGTCAACCAACTAATCCTTGATATGGATAGTACAAAGTTTGAGCCTCTTTCCAGGAAGTCGGTGGTTATATGTAAAAAAAAGACCTATCTGCTGTTGGTTAATCAGTTTTTCACAACTAAACAAATGTAGTGTCATTTAGGGGTGCTTCACACACAGCGAGCTCGCTGCCGAGATCGCTGCTGAGTCACGGTTTTTGTGACGCAGCAGTGACCTCATTAGCGATCTCGCTGTGTGTGACACTGAGCAGCGATCTGGCCCCTGCTGCGAGATCGCTGCTCGTTACACACAGCCCTGGTTCGTTTTCTTCAAAGCCGCTCTCCTGCTGTGACACACAGATCGCTGTGTGTGACAGCAAGAGAGCGACAAATGAAGCGAGCAGGGAACAGGAGCCGGCGTCTGACAGCTGAGGTAAGCTGTATCCAAGATAAACATCGGGTAACCAAGGTGGTTACCCGATATTTACCTTAGTTACCAGCATCTGCAGCTCTCACGCTGCCTGTGCTGCCGGCTCCGGCTCTCTGCACATGTAGCTGCTGTACACATCGGGTTAATTAACCCGATGTGTACAGCAGCTAGGAGAGCAAGGAGCCAGCGCTAAGCAGTGTGCGCGGCTCCCTGCTCTCTGCACATGTAGCTGCATTACACATCGGGTTAATTAACCCGATGTGTACTGTAGCTATGGTAGGAGAGCAAGGAGCCAGCGCTCAGTGTGCGCGGCTCCCTGCTCCCTGCACACACAGCTGTGCGCTGGTAACTAATGTAAACATCGGGTAACCATACCCGATGTTTACCTTAGTTACCAGTCTCCGCAGCTTCCAGACGGCAGCTCCGTGCAAGCGCAGCGTCGCTTGCACGTCGCTGCTGGCTGGGGGCTGTTCACTGGTCGCTGGTGAGATCTGCCTGTTTGACAGCTCACCAGCGACCATGTAGCGATGCAGCAGCGATCCTGACCAGGTCAGATCGCTGGTCGGATCGCTGCTGCATCGCTAAGTGTGAAGGTACCCTTAGGGTCTTTTAGAGATCTAGCAGGGATAGTCTACGTTGAGTAGAGGCGCCATCTTGAGCTTATTATTAGACTGCCAACCTCCACAGTCAGGTAGGGTATATCCCTAGGACCTTCTAGGGTCAGCATACTAGGAAATATATATATTCTGTTGCATCAATTATCTTTCAACCTCTATGACATTTCTTAATAACCATCCTGACCAGTAGCAATTTTTATTGGAAAGTTATATTTTTGAATATTGTATTTTGAATGCATATCTAATAAACGTCTTAATTTTAATAGATATTTTTTCATTTATTAGCACCATTTTTGGATTCCCCCATTATCTATTTGAGACAACTAAGTTGCTGAGACGTTACTTTGCATTTTTTTTTCACCACACAATCTTTTATGTGCTTTGTTCTTGGAGTGATCTTCATTGATTGACCACACCTGATCTAATCTGTCTGACTGTGGCTAGGTGGCGTTCAAACTCTTTAGATATGGTTTTGTAAACTTTTCCAGTTTTCTGAGAATCAACAACTCTTTGTCTGAGGTCCTTACATATTTTCTTTGTTGATTTCATGAGATACTTGCAAAAACATGCGTTGTGAAGATCAACCATTGATAGATCCTTAATTTTAAGTAACACAGGTTGTCCACTCACACATGATTGTCATCCCATTGACTGAAAACTCCAGACTAATTTCTCTTTCAAATTATCTCCTAATTCTAAAGGTTCTCTTACTTTCCCTACTCACAGAGTTATGATAGGATCCTTTTTCTCATTTAAAAGATTCCTGGTAATATTTTTTTTTTTTACTTATTTTCTTTGTTTGGTTCTATTTATCTACTTTTAAGACTTGTGAGAAAAACTGTTATAAGTTTAAGTCAAATTAAGTCAAGAGAAGTTAGTCATTGTCTCATGCCAGACTGAGCGGAGACCTATTGTCTGTAAATGTGCATTCCCTTATTTTTTCTGACTATGTAATTCAGAGGACAATTACGTAGACTTAGAGAGCAGCCATGTCCACCAATCCTGCAAGAGAATTGAGGGGTATAAAAGGGCCTTGCTACTCTTACCAGGCATAGATTCTACATGTCCCCAGCCAAGAAGCTTTGGTTACAGCTGAGGGAACCACAGAACTGCTTCTCTCGGGATATTCTATATTATTGCAGCCATGGAGCTACAGTTCCAGCTGGAGGGATCAGAGAACTGCTTCAAGATTCATTCTACAGGTTTTCAGCCCAGGATCCAACTGTTCCAACTGAAGGTTGACAGAACTGTTTCACAGCTCACACTGAGCCCAAAAAATTTGCTTGGAGAACCCAGGTTGGGACTACTTAGTCGGCTGGCTTCATATCTTGGTGTGCTAGCTCAGCTTCCTAACCTTGCCACTATCTCTTCCCAGTTGTTTCCCACCAAATGTGGGGTGCTGCTGGACTGGGATAGTTGGCCCTGGAAGCCTCAAAGTCATGAAGATTCTAACCTTTGGTGGGCCAGCGGAAGAGTGAGACTCTGTTGCTTGTATCATCTTGTGTTCTTTCTGGAAATGTACAATATATTATTACCTGTTGGTGAACCAATAAAGTGTTACCAATATGTGGTTCCCTCACCATGTGTTGTATGAGTAGTGTTTTGCCCCCTGGAAAAAAGTGAGGGCGTTCAGTGGAATGAACAACGAAAAATACATTTAGCTATCTGGAAAAACTGAAATATATGAAAAATGGTATTGCAAAACTGCTATGAATATTTGAAAGTACTAGAGATGTTTACCAAATGTATTGATCAATGCAAATGAGCCCGAAACCAATGACAAGGTAATCTCTAATTTTTCAGGAACCTAACCTTAACGCCTCTCTATGTGCTATTATAAATCTGCAAGTATGGGCAGACAGGCTCCTGGCTATATAGGATCATGAATAGTCTGGTAATAGGGTGTGGTTCTTTGTTCTCAGTCAGAAGAAACTGCATGCTAATCAGAAACAAGACTGACTGGAACACCTATATGTGTGTATGAATTAGGTGCTAGCTTAAAAATACATGACTATAATAGGATAATAAGCTGCAGACTAACCACTATAAAAATATAAACATAAAAAATGGTAAAGCATTACTGCTATAGGGATACTATGAACAATGAAAAATACATTTAGCTATCTGGAAAAAATGAAATACATGAAAAATGGTATTGCAAAACTGCTATGAATATTTGAAAGTAGTAGAGATGTTTAGCAAATGTATGTATGTAATAGCACATAGAAAGGCATTATGGTTAGGTTCCCGAAAAATTAGAGATTGCCTTGTCGTTGGTTTTCGGGCTCATTTGCATTGATCAATACAGTTGCTAAACATCTCTACTACTTTGAAATATTCATAGCAGTTTTGCAATACCACTTTTCATGTATTTCATTTTTTTCAGATAGCTAAATATATTTTTCATTGTTCACAGCATCTCTATAGCAGTAATGCTTTACCATTTTTCATGTTTATATTTTTGTAGTGGTTAGTGTGCAGCTTATGATCTTTAATATAGTCATGTATTTTTAAGCTAGCACCTAATTCACACATATTGGTGTTCCAGTCAGTCTTTTACTGATTAGCGTTCAGTGGAATGAGGCTTGGTCCATGCAGTCTTTCTGAACACAGCCAGGCC
Organism: Anomaloglossus baeobatrachus; assembly: GCF_048569485.1. Taxonomy (NCBI): domain Eukaryota; kingdom Metazoa; phylum Chordata; class Amphibia; order Anura; family Aromobatidae; genus Anomaloglossus; species Anomaloglossus baeobatrachus. Next base: position 228,230,736 of record NC_134353.1, on the reverse strand, counting down.
AGCAGACAAGAGCATCCACTGACCCTTGTGTCTCCACAGCGATGTTTGCTTTCAAGTAATGTGGGATGTTGAACACAAGCATCTACTGTTTGCCATCCTCTTACATGTGCACACAACGCAGTCTTGGATCTATAGTTTGATGTGCAGCCAAAAACTACAGAGGAAAACTGCAATTGGTGGTCTATGAATGATTATGTGCTTCACCCATACATAGTTTACTGCAGATCCCTGTACTATTTTGCCTTGCATTTCTCAGCAATGAAGGACACAATAGGTGCAGAGTCACAATGTTAGGTTCCAGTCTAAATGGGTTATCCTGTGTTGTATAATGTAGTTTAATCACTGCCTAAGACTAAATTCATATATCCATGTTTTTTTTTAACAGATATAGATGCTGTCCATTACATAATTAACCTGTCCATTGACTGACGAAGGTCTCCGAAACGGCCGTCGGGTTGCTGTCTGCTTCCCCGCCACTCCTTGTTGTCCTCTCTACAATCTATTTAGGTGACTAATTATCCCTACGGGTATTCCTGATTTTTGTTTCATGTGCTAGCAATTAGCATTGTTCTTGTTAACAACTAATCTTTATATTGTGCTGCACATTTTTGCTATGCTAGCCATACAATAAAATCTTTGGTCATCTTGAATACCAACTGTGTTAGAGGTGATAACGCAATACACATGGTATCAATTGCCTCACATTAAAGAACATTAAAGAACATTAAACATTAAACATTAAAGAAATGGTGCCTCCCATAAAGGGAAGAATTGCTTCCAGGTAATTGTTCAGGCTTCTGTAGCGCTCCTGAGGCTCCAGTCGCCACAGAGGTACTGCACCTCAGCCAGAGGTGTGGTATCTCATCCTGGGTAAGGAGGAGGTCACAAGTCGATATACACACACAAACACAGACTCTTAATTTAGCGACATTCCATTGGGCCATGTTTAGGGCGAGTTGCAACCTAGGCTGTTGCCTTAGGGAAAGCACCATCCCGAAGCCAGTCTGGAGGTGGAGTTCAGTTAGTGGGCGCAAACTGTAGAACATTAATCAGTCAGGAAGTGGATGCGGAGGAGAAAGGTCCTGGAGTCTGGAGCTGGACCAGTTCGTCCCAGGATCAGGGAAGAAGGAGTCTCACAACCATGGGAAGTGCGCCATACACTCGTGGGCTCTCATTCACAGCCGGTATACAGGTGTGGAGGGACTTGGTCGCAAAGGGGACTGGCCCCTCAACTAGTGGAGAATTATAAGGCTCAGCTAGCAAACCGGAGGCTAAGGTTACTGCAAGTACCGAAGCCACGTCCACACACCCAGTGAAAAGGTGACCACATAGGACAAAGGGACAAGGCAGGAAAGCCACCCATACAAAGGATCTGTGGACACTGGCTCTGGGCTCTGTGTGTGAGGCACGGGGTAGGTGGGAGAGGCCAGCGCAGGAAGAGGACAAGGGAAGGAACACAGAAGGGTGAACCGAGTTGTGCCTCCAAACTATCCGGGGATCAGCTGGGGCCCATCACAGCAAGACTCAGCACTACAAGGGCAGCACTTGACCAGCTGTGCTAACCTGGAACTCTTAACTGTGAGTAAAGACCTTGTGATTGCACTCCTGTGTTGCCCAGTCTGCACCTTCGGCCCTGCACCCCGCCATTGCATCTCAACCCCATAGACTCCTAACTCCAATTGACAGCCCTAGGGCCCAGCTCTACCTGTGAAGAGCTATACCAACTCAGCTGTATCACCACCGACTCCCAGGGAACTGAATAGCAGTGGCGGCACCTATCTTGCCGCATACCACAGGTGGCGTCACAAACTCATCCCCCCTTGCAAATAATATTTTTCCCCCACGTCATTTATTAACGACACCGCCAGTGTCATGGAGCCTCCCAGGCCCGGTGGGGCGTGTCATTTCTTTACTGAGCATGCTTCCCCAGAACTCTGCCAGTGTTTTCTCTGGCTCTGCTGTGTTGCCATAGTTTGTGTGTCTGCTAGTATTCTGACCTTGATTTTCTGACCCCAGACTGTTATTGGACTTCCCTCTGCACACTCTTTATTCCTGTCATGCATTCATGTTTTTGCTTGCTCCCTTTATCTACTACGTGCTCTTCTGGTAATGTAACCTTCGGATTGTGCCCTGACTACGTCTCTGTTTACCCCTTATGATTATATGTGACCTCCTGTTACCAGACCCCAGCTCTCCTGACTACCCTTCTGTTCATGCCAACCCATAAGGTAGTAAGAGGAACAAGCATTACAGCTCCTAATTAACACCTTTTTATAGAGTTGGGGGTCCATCTAAAATTAAGGTACACCTTTTAGGTGGTTTGATGGCTTTTTCAATTCACATGAAATGGAAAAATGTCTAACGTTCAACTTTTAATATGTGATCTATCTTACAATATGGCTAAAAGAGATGTCCAAGTCAATGCATTCTTGTTTTTTTTTACATATTTCACAGCGTCCCAACTTTTTGGGAACTTTGAGTTGTACATATCACATGTATAAGTATCTTTAGTAGTTCTGAAGATATAAGAGAAAAATTGGTTTTCATAGAGACGAAATTTTCTTTAACCTTCCTTTCAGTAATATTAATTAAAAATAAGATTAGACAATTATAATCAGTCTTTGAGTCCTGGAATGCTTGCATGTAAAGAACAGCAGATCAAGTAATGTCTGTCGTCTAAACGTTCCTTAGCCTCCTGCATAATAAGGTGATTTTTAGTTTTTGCTCTTTCATTTATTTCCTTCCTTTATTGAAGAGCTCTAAGTTTTTTATTTTTAAACAAATATAATTGTAACTTCGGATTATACCAGTCATTCTGTCGCGGGCGGGGAGGAGTGTGTCGGCACACCGCGCTCACCCCTTCTGCTCGGGTCCGGCAGCTGCTCCTGGTGGCTCGAGCTGTGGGCCGGATCCCGGGGTTTCTCGAGCGACACTCCTCACCCGTGAGTGAAAGGGGGTGTTTGTTGGGTGTGGGGATTGTTATAGTTCGTGACGCCACCCACGGTTGTGGTGATTGCACCACCGCTGCTCAGTATGGGGGTCCCGGGGATGGTGATGCGGAGCAGCCAGGTGTTGTGTTGCCCCTCCGTGGGTAGGGGTTGGTGATCCCGGGGCCCAGTGGTGGAGAAGGAGGTGCGGGGCCTGGTGGGCGCAGGGACGCGGGGGCAGCGCTGTGCCTTGCGGCACTGTGGTACTCACTCAGCCTGAGACACGGACACAGTTTGTACGGTAAACCAAACGGCTGGTAGGACGGTCCCACAGACGGCTGCACCTGCACTCCCGGTAGGTGACGGTGACGTCTCTCTTCCTTGCACCTGTGTTGTCTGATGGTAGCGGTGGATTCCCTCCATTTACCCGCTCCCCGACTGCAATCTGGGCCGGAGGAGCTCTACACTTTGCCCGCAGGCGCTGGCCCTGGGGAAACTGGTGCCCTGGCGGTGGCGGTGTCTCCCCGGTAATGGTCGGGCTGTTGCCGTCAATCGGGACTTGGTTGTTGGGGGATCTACGTCCCCTTCACTGACGGATTTGGCAAATCTGGCGACTCCTAGTCTTGCCGGGGTCCGAGAGGCCCCTGCCCTGGTGCTGACTGTCCTTCGGAACACTGCTCCAGACCACCGGGCACACAGCCAACGGGGTCCTTCCAGGAACTTCCAAACGGTCCCCCTCCGGACAGTCACCGCCGTCGCTGACCTTGCTGTTCTGGCCCTACACAAAGCTGGGCTCTCAGGCTCTGCACACTCTCTGCTCTGTCACCACTTCTTGCTCTCCTCCTTTTCCACTTTTCCTTTCTTCACTTTCCACTTGCTGTTTACTTTAGCCCTGCCTGGGCTACTCTGCTTCACTCTTCCCTGTCCCTCACTGGACTCCTCTCTCAAGCTCTTCCCTGAGCTGACTGCCTGGTTACTTCCTGCCTCCAGAGCTGTGAGCTCCTTGGTGGGCGGAGCCAACCGCCTGGCCCACCCCCTGGTGTGCATCAACAGACTCCTGGAGGAAGGCAACAAGGATTTCTGGTTAGCAGATGTGCCTACCTGGAGTGTGGGGTGTGGTGGTGTTGTGACCCGTGTCCCCTGGCTTGCCCAGGGCGACACATTCCCCCTTAGCAAAATGCAGACCGTCCGCGGGCTGCCGTCCTACACCGGTTTTATTTTTCTGTAAAAAGGGGATAACAGGGTTAAGCAAACATAAATACATTTTTAATCAAAAACTCTTCCCAAGACGGGAGGCACATTTTCTTAAACGTTGCAACGGTTTACGGTTACGGTTTCCGCTCTCTCCCACCCAAGCAACCTGGCCCTGATGCTGCCCCTAAAGCCCAGGCAGCACCCCTTGACCCACAGTCCAGCACAAGTTACCCGAGCGGGATCTGTCCTTCCCCTCCAGAGGGTAGCCACCGGTTCCTTTGGTGGCTGGGCCCCAGCCTGCTCTGCTCAGGGCCCTCCCTCCAACCTGCCTCTCCGGAGGCGGCATTGCGGAAACGGTAACGGTACCCAACATATTTACAAGCCACTTAACGTTTGTGGTGCCCTGCAAGTTCACGGGCTTGTCCATGGATAGTTCCCATGCATTTTAAACGGTCCCCACTGGGACAACGGTGCCGGCTCCAGCCGGTTGCAAATCAACATCAGATAATCAGGTAACTTCTTCGGTAATTTCATTTATCATTTCAAACTTTTAAACAACAACATCAACTTCAGTGATGGTCCCTACGGGGACGGTGCAACGGGCATCCGCTGCCCTACTCCGGTCCTTTTGCTGCTTCATCCGAGGGAGGGGATGCAGAGCTCACCTTGCTCTCCGGGCTGCCCTTCAACTTTACATCCAGGGTAAACCACCCCCTCTCTCCGCAGTGCCGGGTGTAACGCACCATGTCCCCCGGTATAAGATTGCGGCCAGGATGCTCCTCGGGCAGATGGGCATTCACGTCCCGCCGGGCCACAAACACCTCGGCCTCCAGGCCCGGTTCGTATATGAATCCGTAGCCCCGGCGGACATCAAACCGCCTCACCTGCCCCTGGTAGAACGGGCCCCGGACACGGAAGGTCGCTTGCTGCAAGTTCTCCTTTTCCCGTATGGCTCGGGCCACCAGCTCGGCTTTCCTCCGCTCCCTCTCCGCGATCTCCAGGCCCAGCTTTGTCGGCTCCCTGTCCCAGTATGGCGCTGCTGCCAGCTCCGGCGCACGGGTTGAGCCCCGCGGGACATCCAGCACGTTACCCACTGTCAGGAAGGTGGGTAGCGTATCCCGCGGTGTCATGGCCTTGGGCGCTGCCTTGCAGCAACAACCCGGCGCCACCTCAGCCGAGGTGTGGGGGATGGGCACAGGGGCTTTCCGCAGTTGGGCCTTCGGCTCGGAGCGGGTCATCGGCTCCGGCTCGGGAAGCTGCTCGGGGACTGTCTCTGGCACAATCTTCGGGGCCTTCCAAGGCAATGCCTCCGGTTTGCTACGGGCTCCGGCTACAGGTCGGTCCGCTGGGGCGGACGGGCTGGGTATCGCTACCGGTTGCGGAGGTAGCGGGCCTAGTGGCGGGGTCACGGCCTCCGAGACGGGTGGCGAGGGAGGCAACGGGGGGAGAGGGCTTGGACCGGGTCCCTCAGCCGCAGCGACCGGTCCCTCCGGGACATAGGGGCGTGGGTCACTCACCCTCCCTTCCTCCGCTTCCTCCTCGCGTCTCCGCACGGTGGCTATAACGTCCGCCATGTCGGTCTCCCACTCCTCCAAGAGGAGCTGCATCTTGACCTGCAGCCTTAGGTGGAGCTGCGCGGTCCGGATCTCCACCCACGCTGCGGTTCCCGGTGCGGGGGCCACGGTGTTTCGGGACGGCATCCACACGGTATCTTCACTGTTTGCTTCCAGGAACGGTCTTCTTGCAAGGTCCTGGCGTCCCTGCTTTTATAGCGGCGACTACATGCCGCCAGCCGCCATCGCGTCCCCCTTAGCTCTTTCCGGCCCCTCCTCTCTCGGGGCGGGGTTTTGGCCTTCGCGCCTCTACTGCTCGAGAAGACGCTCGAGCGGGAACTTTTCGCGCCAAAGATGGCGGCCTCTGAAATTTTTCTGCCGGATACCTCCGGCGGTAACAAGGCGCACCTCTACCTGACGGCAGAGCGGTAAGATCCTGTTCGTGACGCCAAGTTGTCGCGGGCGGGGAGGAGGGTGTCGGCACACCGCGCTCACCCCTTCTGCTCGGGTCCGGCAGCTGCTCCTGGTGCCTCAAGCTGTGGGCCGGATCCCGGGGTTTCTCGAGCGACACTCCTCGCCCGTGAGTGAAAGGGGGTGTTTGTTGGGTGTGGGGATTGTTATAGTTCGTGACGCCACCCACGGTTGTGGTGATTGCACCACCGCTGCTCAGTATGGGGGTCCCGGGGATGGTGATGCGGAGCAGCCAGGTGTTGTGTTGCCCCTCCATGGGTAGGGGTTGGTGATCCCGGGGCCCAGTGGTGGAGAAGGAGGTGCGGGGCCTGGTGGGCGCAGGGACACGGGGGCAGCGCTGTGCCTTGCGGCACTGTGGTACTCACTCAGCCTGAGACACGGACACAGTTTGTACGGTAAACCAAACGGCTGGTAGGACGGTCCCACAGACGGCTGCACCTGCACTCCCGGTAGGTGACGGTGACGTCTCTCTTCCTTGCACCTGTGTTGTCTGATGGTAGCGGTGGATTCCCTCCGGTTACCCGCTCCCCGACTGCAATCTGGGCCGGAGGAGCTCTACACTTTGCCCGCAGGGGCTGGCCCTGGGGAAACTGGTGCCCTGGCGGTGGCGGTGTCTCCCCGGTAATGGTCGGGCTGTTGCCGTCAATCGGGACTTGGTTGTTGGGGGATCTACGTCCCCTTCACTGACGGATTTGGCAAATCTGGCGACTCCTAGTCTTGCCGGGGTCCGAGAGGCCCCTGCCCTGGTGCTGACTGTCCTTCGGAACACTGCTCCAGACCACCGGGCACACAGCCAACGGGGTCCTTCCAGGAACTTCCAAACGGTCCCCCTCCGGACAGTCACCGCCGTCGCTGACCTTGCTGTTCTGGCCCTACACAAAGCTGGGCTCTCAGGCTCTGCACACTCTCTGCTCTGTCACCACTTCTTGCTCTCCTCCTTTTCCACTTTTCCTTTCTTCACTTTCCACTTGCTGTTTACTTTAGCCCTGCCTGGGCTACTCTGCTTCACTCTTCCCTGTCCCTCACTGGACTCCTCTCTCAAGCTCTTCCCTGAGCTGACTGCCTGGTTACTTCCTGCCTCCAGAGCTGTGAGCTCCTTGGTGGGCGGAGCCAACCGCCTGGCCCACCCCCTGGTGTGCATCAACAGACTCCTGGAGGAAGGCAACAAGGATTTCTGGTTAGCAGATGTGCCTACCTGGAGTGTGGGGTGTGGTGGTGTTGTGACCCGTGTCCCCTGGCTTGCCCAGGGCGACACAATTCTACCCTGCAATGTACTGGAAAATAGGTGAAAAAAAGAAGAAAAATCCAAAAAGCAAGAAACAACAAAAATTGTTGTAAAAGTGACATGGGCAGTATGGTTCTGGTGTTACTAAATGTACAATTTGTCTTCTTTATTTATAAAGGGTCTGTCATTTGTTAAAAACTGGCCTGTTGTTGCTAAATTTTGCTGCAAAACAGAAGCATTGCAGTATATGGAACCAGAGATCAAATAGAGATTATAATTGTCCTGTAAAGTTTTCATCTAATGACATCTTCTGTGCATTGCTGTGCATTGTGGTTGGATTTGGCGGTAGGGTCTTCTTTTGCTTTTCCGCCTCCCTCTGTTGTCCTCGTCTGTTTCTTTTACATGCCGCTGATTATTCATCAATCTGCCTCCTTATCAAATTCCATGCCACCGTCACCATCATTGAGGTGGGTGGAGCAGGCGCAGTGTGATTCTGTGGTCTTCAACAAAATTGCTCTGGAGGTGGCTCATGCGCAGATCAAGATTTCAGATCAATGACAATGACCTCTTCATGAAGCCAAAATCTTTATCTGCACCTGCGCTGACTCCGGCAGCATTTCATTAATGACAGTCTGTAAAATCAGACTGCTCACAATCATCAATAAAATGATGCCAGAGGCGACGCAGGCACAGATCTAAATATCAGCTTAATGAAGAGGTCATTCTGCGCATGTGCCGCCTTCGGCACTATTTTATTGAGGACCTGCAGATCGGGCGCGGAATCACACTTAGCAAGTGCTGCCCACTGCAATAATGGTGCATATTTTCAAAAAGGAGGCAGGTCACTGAATATTCAGTGACCTGTAAAAGAAACAAAGGACTCAAGTGGAGGAGCGGAGAAGCAGAAAATGATCCTACCCACAAGTCCCGCCACCATGCACACCGATGCACGGAAGATGTCATTAGATTAAAACTTTGCAGGATGATTATTGAACAGCTACAAATTAGATTCCGTCGGTATAGGTATCCATTTAATCAGCATTACCAAGTCATTATGGCCATGGCTTTAATTTATAGTACTAAATCCTGCTTACAGGTTCTTATTAAAGGGGGAAGAGGTGTGATCTGAATTTTTATATACTTATATTTCTTACTTTATTTTTTATTCATTTGATTGCTTGGTCCAGATATTCCAATGCTTCTGTTTTGCAGCCTGTAGAGGAAATTTTGTTCTATGACACCATAGGCTAGACTCCATAGAAGTAATAAAGTACCACACATCACAGGGTGTTGATGGCACTGTCTGTCACATTTAAATAGCGCAATCATCAATACATTTGTACACTGCCTCCCAACAATACCCTGAGATTAAATGAATAAACAACAGCAATCAGAGCTAGCTCCAGTTGTTGCTGTTAAAGAATACTGAAACACCCATGTGATGTACTATTACATCATACTTCAGGAAGGGGTTAAATGATAATTGGTATAAGGAATAAAATCAGTTTGTGCACACAAGAAATAAGGTTGGTCATGCTGTTCTCTAAGATGTTATATTTTACACTGTGGAAATAATCATTTTAGAGATAACATATTACGCTCTAAAGCCATGTACTTCACTGGAGGATAGATAAATCCTCCGCTAAAAGATGAGGGCCTTGTAATCCTAAAATCATGTTCACCAAGGAAGGCACTATTAAAGCAGTTTATTTGTTGCGTGTGCAGTGAATAAAATTTTTACTTCTTGATGTTTGGGCCATTGTCAGCTCCGCACTAAATATTCTGTACGCTGCAATGCTATGTATAGTATTATTTCCCAATTCCATTTGGTTGTTTTATCTTGTTGCTTTTTTATTAAACAATTGGTACATATTTATATTTTAGCGGTCATGTTGTATGAGCTTAGAATTATATTGTTCATACTTTTAAGTAACACCACCATTTTATTCATGACATAAGGTGGTTGGTGCAATATCAAGAAGAAAATAGCCATTTTTAAATAAATAAATAAAAAAAAAAAATAAATATATATATACAGTTAGGACCAGAAATATTTGGACAGTGACACAATTTTCGCGAGTTGGGCTCTGCATGCCACCACATTGGATTTGAAATGAAATCTCGACAACAGAATTCAAGTGCAGATTGTAACGTTTAATTTGAAGGTTTGAACAAAAATATCTGATAGAAATTGTAGGAATTGTACACATTTCTTTACAAACACTCCACATTTTAGGAGGTCAAAAGTAATTGGACAAATAAACCAAACCCAAACAAAATATTTTTATTTTCAATATTTTGTTGCGAATCCTTTGGAGGCAATCACTGCCTTAAGTCTGGAACCCATGGACATCACCAAACGCTGGGTTTCCTCCTTCTTAATGCTTTGCCAGGCCTTTACAGCCGCAACCTTCAGGTCTTGCTTGTTTGTGGGTCTTTCCGTCTTAAGTCTGGATTTGAGCAAGTGAAATGCATGCTCAATTGGGTTAAGATCTGGTGATTGACTTGGCCATTGCAGAAGGTTCCACTTTTTTGCACTCATGAACTCCTGGGTAGCTTTGGCTGTATGCTTGGGGTCATTGTCCATCTGTACTATGAAGTGCCGTCCGATCAACTTAGCGGCATTTGGCTGAATCTGGGCTGAAAGTATATCCCAGTACACTTCAGAATTCATCCGGCTACTCTTGTCTGCTGTTATGTCATCAATAAACACAAGTGACCCAGTGCCATTGAAAGCCATACATGCCCATGCCATCACGTTGCCTCCACCATATTTTACAGAGGATGTGGTGTGCCTTGGATCATGTGCCGTTCCCTTTCTTCTCCAAACTTTTTTCTTCCCATCATTCTGGTACAGGTTGATCTTGGTCTCATCTGTCCATAGAATACTTTTCCAGAACTGAGCTGGCTTCATGAGGTGTTTTTCAGCAAATTTAACTCTGGCCTGTCTATTTTTGGAATTGATGAATGGTTTGCATCTAGATGTGAACCCTTTGTATTTACTTTCATGGAGTCTTCTCTTTACTGTTGACTTAGAGACAGATATACCTACTTTACTGAGAGTGTTCTGGACTTCAGTTGATGTTGTGAACGGGTTCTTTTACACCAAAGAAAATATGCGGCGATCATCCACCACTGTTGTCATCCGTGGACGCCCAGGCCTTTTTGAGTTCCCAAGCTCACCAGTCAATTCCTTTTTTCTCAGAATGTACCCGACTGTTGATTTTGCTACTCCGAGCATGTCTGCTATCTCTCTGATGTTTTTTTTCTTTTTTTTCAGCCTCAGGATTTTCTGCTTCACCTCAATTGAGAGTTCCTTAGACCGCATGTTGTCTGGTCACAGCAACAGCTTCCAAATGCAAAACCACACACCTGTAATCAACCCCAGACCTTTTAACTACTTCATTGATTACAGGTTAACGAGGGAGACGCCTTCAGAGTTAATTGCAGCCCTTAGAGTCCCTTGTCCAATTACTTTTGGTCCCTTGAAAAAGAGGAGGCTATGCATTACAGAGCTATGATTCCTAAACCGTTTCTCTGATTTGGATGTGAAAACTCTCATATTGCAGCTGGAAGTGTGCACTTTCAGCCCATATTATATATATAATTGTATTTCTGAACATGTTTTTGTAAACAGCTAAAATAACAAAACTTGTGTCACTGTCCAAATATTTCTGGACCTAACTGTATATATATATATATATATATATATATATATATAAATATTAAAATGATAAACAACCCTTTTAATCCTGTAGGTAATTGTAAATTAAATGCAAGTTATATTTTCTTAACCAAAAGATATAGGGGTCAAAAATGGGTTTACCACAACCTTACACCTGTTTTCGTGGAGAGACCACTTGGTTAAGTTGTTGTTAAGACTGCTAATGCCTTGTTAATGCTAATCTACTCAATTACATGTGTGTCGCCCTGGGCAAGCCAGGGGACACAGGTCACACACCACTACACCCCACACTCCAGGTAGGCACATCACAGCTAACCACAAATCCTTGTTGCCTTCCTCCAGAGGTTGATGATGCACACCAGGGGGTGGGCCAGGCGGTTGGCTCCGCCCACCAAGGAGCTCACAACACTGGAGGCAGGAAGAAACCAGGCAGATAGCCCAGGCAGGGCAAGTGTGAGGAGCTAAAGTGGAGGAGTTTAGAAAGTGAAAGTGAAAGTAGAAAAGGAGGAAAAGCAAGTAAAGTAACAGAAGAGAAAGAAAGCCTGAGAGCCCAGCTTTGTGTAGGGCCAGAACAGCAAGGTCAGCAACGGCGGTGACTGTCTGGAGGGGGACCGTTTGGAAGTTCCTGGAAGGACCCCGTTGGCTGTGTGCCCGGTGGTCTGGAGCAGTGTTCCGAAGGACAGTCAGCACCAGGGCAGGGGCCTCTCGGACCCCGGCAAGGCTAGGAGTCGCCAAATTTGCCGAATCCGTCAGTGACGGGGACGCAGATCCCCCAACAACCAAGTCCCGATTGACGGCAACAGCCCGACCATTACCGGGGAGACACCGCCACCGCCAGGGCACCAGTTTCCCCAGGGCCAGCGCCTGCGGGCAAAGTGTAGAGCTCCTCCGGCCCAGATTGCAGTCGGGGAGCGGGTAACCGGAGGGAATCCACCGCTACCATCAGACAACACAGGTGCAAGGAAGAGGGACATCACCGTCACCTACTGGGAGTGCAGGTGCAGCCGTCTGTGGGACCGTCCTACCAGCCATTGGTTTACCGTACAAACTGTGTCCGTGTCTCAGGCTGAGTGAGTACCATAGTGCCGCAAGGCACAGCGCTGCCCCCGCGTCCCTGCGCCCTCCAGGCCCTACACTTCACATCTCATCACCGGGCCCCGGGATCACCAGCCCCTACCCACGGAGGGGCAATACAACACCTGGCTGCTCCGCATCACCATCCCCGGGACCCCCACACTGAGCAGCGGTGGTGCAATCACCACAATCGTGGGTGGCGTCACGAACTATAACAATCCCCACACCCAACAAACACCCCCTTTCACTCACGGGCGAGGAGTGTCGCTCGAGAAACCCCGAGATCCGGCCCACGGCTCGAGCCACCAGGAGCAGCCGCCGGACCCGAGCAGAAGGGGTGAGCGCGGTGTGCTGACACCCTCCTCCCCGCCCGCGACAACTTGGCGTCACGAACAGGATCTTACCGCTCTGCCGTCAGGTAGAGGTGCGCCTTGTTACCGCCGGAGGCATCCGGCAGAAAAATTTCAGAAGTCGCCATCTTTGGCGCGAAAAGTTCCCGCTCGAGCGTCTTCTCGAGCAGTAGAAGCGCGAAGGCCAAAACTCCGCCCCGAGAGAGGAGGGGCTGGAAAGAGCTAAGGGGGACGGAAACAAGATGTCTGCGCCCGACGGAGCCGCTGGAGGAGCGGTGGTCGCAGCCGCAGCGGCACCCGCGGAAGGGAATGGGCCTGCCCAGGTCCTGGCCACACCGGCGGCAGGTGCCGCGGCCCCCGCGCTTGCTCAGGTCATGCCGTTTTCCTTGCCCTATGCACCCGGAGCTGCCTGGCTACCGCAGTATGACGGGAAACCTGATGCCCTACAGGCTTTCCGGAAGAAGCTTAACCCGTTGCTAGAGCTGTACCCCCTGACTGATAAGCAACGTGCTGCGATAGTGCTAGGCCAGTTAACCGGTGCGGCGGAGCAGGAAGCGGAGACCTGGGCCGAGGGGGATCGGCTCTCTGTAGCCACCATCTTTGAGAAGCTACAGACTGCCTTCGAGACCCGGACTGAAGCTGAGCTGAGGATGCAGTTTTACCAGTGCCGGCAACGAGCTGGGGATAGCATTCGGGACTATGCTCTACGTCTGCAGACCGCCCTCCGCACGCTGAAGCGGGTGAACTCTATTAATGAGGCGGACAGCAACAAGATGTTAGTGGAGCAATTTGCGCAGGGGATGAGGTCCCCTGAGGATCGTAAACAACTCAGGCTGTGGGCCCTAGAACACCCTGATGTGGACTTTGCTGTGTTAAAGGAGCGGGCTATTAAAGCACTACAGCCCCCAGCTGCTGAAGTTCTGGAACCCGTCCCGTGGCCCGTCGAGACAGCTCCTGTTATGGCGGCCTCAGCCAAACCAACCTCTGTAATGCCTGCAGCCCCGAGCAGCACAGTCGAAGAGTTGGCAGCCCAGGTCCGTCGCCTGGACGGAGACCTTGCCAAAGTCCTTGCTGCACTGCAACCTCGGACCAGATCCCAGCCTCCAGCGCAGATACAGCTTGCTGACAGTCCCGAAGATGTTCCCTGGATGCAGCGGAGAAGCGCTAACAACCCGCGGAGCAGACCTCCAATCTGCTACAAGTGCCGTAAGCCGGGCCATTATTACCGACAGTGCCCGTTAAACGAGCAACCCCTGGGGCCCCGGGCCAATCCTCAGGAGTAGAACACCGTGGCCCCCCGGACTGGCGAGACCGATATGTCGGGGCCCGCCCTATCATCCCTGTGGCTGTGGACGGCATACCAGTGATGGCTCTCTTGGACACTGGATCACAGGTAACTACCATACCGTACACGTTGTATCAGCAGTATTGGGCCACAGACGAGCTGGCGCCTCCAGACAATAGTATAAATTTGATTGCCGCTAATGGACTTCCATTGACCCAGGTGGGGTATAAAGAAGTGGCTATGACAGTGGGGCAAGCTGAACTGCAACATCAGGGCATGATTGTGATCATGAATGAACCCAGTGATCATAACCCGAAAATAGTGCTGGGAACCAATGTGATGGAACACTGCATGGCTGATGTGTTGAACCTTTTGCAACAGCTAGCCGCCACGGCGGCGGGGAGCCGGCAGAGGGCTGTGCAGCGTGAGATCCGCGCCCTGATGTACCGCCAGCATGTAAGCTCAACCGGAGGGGAGATTGGTGGAGTGCGAGTGATGGATGTTGCTCCATTGACTGTGCCCCCTAGGAGTGAGATGATGATCTGGTGTAGGGCAGCAGTAGGGCCTCAGGGGCGTGACTACCCTGCGATGATGGAGCCCATGCCTTCCGAGCACTGGCCCACTGTAGTGGCCGCCCGAGGGGTGGTAGATGTGAAGAAAGGGAGAGTGCCTGTGAGAGTGTTGAATTGTGGGGAGGAAGAAGTCAGGCTCCCCCGGTATGCCACCATTGCCAAACTGCTCACCCTGGACCCTCACACTATCCAGGAAGCCCGTCCATCCACACTCCCACCTACCACCAGCACTTCCCCACCCCAGGGGGACACCAAGGAGTGGCACCAACAGCTACATGTGGGCACTGATGATACCCCTACACATCACAGGGCAGGGGTACACAGGGTAGTGCAGGAGTACGAACAGGTTTTCAGTAAGCACCCCCTAGACTTTGGGCAGATCAAGGGGGTCCAACACCACATTCCCACGGGTGAACATCCCCCTATCAAAGAAAGGTATAGACCTATTCCCCCTGCACATTACCAGTGTGCCAAAGATATGTTGAAGAATATGAAGGAGGCAGGGGTTATTCGGGACAGTTGTAGTCCCTGGGCCGCTCCGTTGGTACTGGTCAAGAAGAAGGATGGTACCATGCGGATGTGTGTGGACTACCGGAAGATCAACCAGATAACCCATAAAGATGCCTATCCATTGCCTCGTATTGAAGAATCTTTGGCTGCACTGAGAACTGCAAACTACTTCTCGACCCTTGCCCTCACCAGCGGATACTGGCAGGTGGCCGTGGCCCCCGAGGACCGGGAGAAGACCGCCTTCACCACCCCGATGGGGCTCTGCGAATTCAATAGCATGCCGTTTGGGCTGTGCAATGCCCCCGGGACCTTCCAACGGTTGATGGAGTGCTGTCTGGGACATTTAAACTTCGAGACCGTCCTGCTGTATTTGGATGATGTGATTGTTTATTCCCAGACGTATGAGGCCCATCTGGAGCACCTGGCCAAGGTGTTCGCGTCCCTTGCCAAGTTCGGGATGAAGTTGAAGCCCTCGAAGTGCCATCTGCTGAAACCCAGGGTGCAGTATCTAGGACATGTGGTGAGTGCGGATGGTGTCGCCCCCGACCCTGAGAAGATCACTGCCATCCAGAGCTGGCCGAGACCAACCACAGTGAGGGAAGTAAGGCAGTTCCTGGGTCTGGTGGGGTACTATCGGCGCTTTATAAAGGGGTACACGAAGATGGCTGCCCCCATGCAAGATCTCCTCGTGGGACAGACCAAAGGTGGTAGACCCATTGGAGCCCCACTGTTGTGGGAGGGCAAGAATGAGGAGTCCTTTGGCCAGTTGAAGGCGGCCTTGACCGGAGAAGAGGTCTTGGCGTACCCTGACTATGGGCGCCCGTTCATCCTCCACACGGACGCCAGTAACGTGGGGCTAGGAGCGGTCTTGTCCCAGGTCCAGGATGGAAAGGAGAAGGTGATTGCCTACGCCAGCCGAAAACTCCGGCCGACCGAAAGGAACCCTGAGAACTATAGCTCCTTCAAGCTCGAGCTATTGGCGTTGGTGTGGGCTATCACAGAGCGGTTCCGCCACTACCTGGCGGCAGCGAAATTCACCGCGTTTACGGACAACAATCCGCTAACTCACCTGAACACGGCCAAGTTGGGCGCGCTGGAGCAGCGGTGGGTAGCCCGGTTAGCCAACTATGATTTCACCATAAAGTACCGAGCTGGTCGTGTCAACATCAATGCAGATGCACTCTCCCGGATGCCCCATTTGTCAGAAGAGGGGTGTGAGGATGACGACCTCGAGGAGATTGAGTTGCCTGCGTTTCACCAGCCGCCAACTGAGAGGGTACAGGTATGTCAGCAAAGGGTGGATCTGGACCCGCGGCCCAGTCAAGAGTGGCAGGACGCCCAGGACCAAGCGCCGGCTGTCCGCCTTGTCAAGACTCTGGTGGAACAAGGCGCCATGGGAATGGACCCCAGCGCTCCAGCCGAAGCCCAACGCTTGTGGAAAGAACGGAAACGGCTTTACCTACACCAAGGGAGGCTGTACCGTGAGCTGATCAACCCGAAGACCCATGAGAAAATATGCCAGCTAATCGTTCCTCAGGCTGATGTCGCTACTGTACTGCGGGCATACCATGATGGTGCTGGCCACTTCGGGTGGAAGAAGCTGGAGATGCTGTTGAGGGAGCGGTTCTATTGGAGTGGGATGCGTGAATCGGTGGAAGCCTGGTGCCGAGAGTGCGGTCCTTGTACGCTGAGGAGAAAGGATGAGACTAGCCAGAGGGCACCGATACATCCCATAGTCACCCATCAGCCGCTGGAACTGGTCGCCCTAGACCATGTTAAGCTCACCCCTAGCCGAAGTGGGTACACCTACGCATTGACCATGGTAGACCACTACTCAAGATTTATGGTGGTAGTCCCCGTCAAGGACCTTACTGGTCGAACTGCTGCTCGAGCGTTCCAGGCTTATTTTTGCCGACCCCATGGGTACCCCGAGAAGGTGCTGACTGACCAAGGCCCGGCTTTTGAAGCAGAAGTGTTTCACGAATTCTGTCAGTTGTACGGCTGCAAGAAGATCCGGACCACTCCATACCACGCCCAAACCAACAGCATGTGCGAGAAAATGAACCACTTGGTCCTGGGGCTCCTCAAGACGCTACTGCTGGAAGAATGGAACATGTGGCCGGAAAAGTTACCCGACTTGGTCGACATGTACAATAATATCCCATCCAGCTCGACGAAGTGCACCCCAGCGTATCTGATGAGGGCTCGGCCTGGCCGCCTGCCGGTGGATCTGGAGATGGGGTTTGAGGCTCCGGAAGCACTCCCTTCAACGGCAGAGTGGGAAAGTCGGAGGAGGGCCCAGTACCGGCAAATCCAGGAGTATGTGGAGAAAAACCTCAGTCGAAGTCGAGAACAGCAAGAGCACCGGTTCAACCAGAAGGCCCTGCAGGTCCTTTCCAGCCAGGAGATGTGGTGCTGAAACGGAAGAGAAAAACCCACAAACTGGATGACCAGTGGGAGCAAGTCCCTTACGTCGTACAACCCACCGAGTGGGACAATGGGAAAACCTATCAGATCAGTCGTGACCAAGGGGGCACCCTGGCCACAGTTTCTCGGGACCATCTAAAAAAATGCCCCCCAGCGTTGAAAGCAGAGGCTGAAGTACCGGTTTCTCCACCAGTGGAAAAGGCAGCAGAGGTAATCCACACTGTAATGGGTGACTTCCCAGCAAACTGGCCTACACAGAACGGCGCGGTGATACTTCCAGTGATACTGTTCCCACAACCCGTGGATGAAGAAGTAGTGGAAGCGGTTAACCGTGAGCCAGAACCAGTGCCAGTGCCCAGGGATGAACCTGTACCCAGCCCCCCTGCACCTCCGCCTGCTCCACACTATAGCAGGGAGGAGGAACCGATTGTTCCCTCTACCCCACTGTTTAGCACCACTGACACCGGGCCCCGAAGGTCCACCCGTTCCAACCTAGGTAGACCCCCACTTAGGTACAGGGAGACCGTTCTATGAGTAAGAGGGGCCCGCAAATAGAGTGTTGTGTGTTTGTTTGAAAAAGTTGAAAGTTTTGAAAAATGGAAAAACACTGATTGAACCGAGTTTTCACCTGATTTACCGTGTGATTTGCAACCGGCTGGAGCCGGCACCGTTGTCCCCGTGGGGACCGTTTAAGTTTAATTGGCATGGGAACTATCCATGGACAAGCCCGTGAACTTGCAGGGCACCACAAACGTTAAGTGGCTTGTAAATATGTTGGGTACCGTTACCGTTTCTGCCATACCGTCTCTGGAGAGGCAGGTTGGAGGGAGGGCCCTGAGCAGAGCAGGCCAGGGCCCAGCCACCAAAGGAACCGGTGGCCACCCTCTGGAGGGGAAGGACAGATCCCGCTCGGGTAACTTGTGCTGGACTGTGGGTCAAGGGGTGCTGCCTGGGTTTTAGGGGCAGCATCAGGGCCAGGTTGCTTGGGTGGGAGAGAGCGGAAACCGTGACCGTATACCGTTGCAACGTTAAAAGTAAATGTGCCTCCCGTCTTGGGAAGAGTTTTTGATAAAAAATGTATTCATGTTTTGCTTAACCCTGTTATCCCCTTTTTACAGAAAAATAAAACCGGTGTAGGACGGCAGCCCGCGGACGGTCTGCATTTTGCTAAGGGGGAATGTGTCGCCCTGGGCAAGCCAGGGGACACAGGTCACACACCACTACACCCCACACTCCAGGTAGGCACATCACAGCTAACCACAAATCCTTGTTGCCTTCCTCCAGAGGTTGATGATGCACACCAGGGGGTGGGCCAGGCGGTTGGCTCCGCCCACCAAGGAGCTCACAACACTGGAGGCAGGAAGAAACCAGGCAGATAGCCCAGGCAGGGCAAGTGTGAGGAGCTAAAGTGGAGGAGTTTAGAAAGTGAAAGTGAAAGTAGAAAAGGAGGAAAAGCAAGTAAAGTAACAGAAGAGAAAGAAAGCCTGAGAGCCCAGCTTTGTGTAGGGCCAGAACAGCAAGGTCAGCAACGGCGGTGACTGTCTGGAGGGGGACCGTTTGGAAGTTCCTGGAAGGACCCCGTTGGCTGTGTGCCCGGTGGTCTGGAGCAGTGTTCCGAAGGACAGTCAGCACCAGGGCAGGGGCCTCTCGGACCCCGGCAAGGCTAGGAGTCGCCAAATTTGCCGAATCCGTCAGTGACGGGGACGCAGATCCCCCAACAACCAAGTCCCGATTGACGGCAACAGCCCGACCATTACCGGGGAGACACCGCCACCGCCAGGGCACCAGTTTCCCCAGGGCCAGCGCCTGCGGGCAAAGTGTAGAGCTCCTCCGGCCCAGATTGCAGTCGGGGAGCGGGTAACCGGAGGGAATCCACCGCTACCATCAGACAACACAGGTGCAAGGAAGAGGGACATCACCGTCACCTACTGGGAGTGCAGGTGCAGCCGTCTGTGGGACAGTCCTACCAGCCGTTGGTTTACCGTACAAACTGTGTCCGTGTCTCAGGCTGAGTGAGTACCATAGTGCCGCAAGGCACAGCGCTGCCCCTGCGTCCCTGCGCCCTCCAGGCCCTACACTTCACAACTCATCACCGGGCCCCGGGATCACCAGCCCCTACCCACGGAGGGGCAATACAACACCTGGCTGCTCCGCATCACCATCCCCGGGACCCCCACACTGAGCAGCGGTGGTGCAATCACCACAACCGTGGGTGGCGTCACGAACTATAACAATCCCCACACCCAACAAACACCCCCTTTCACTCACGGGCGAGGAGTGTAGCTCGAGAAACCCCGGGATCCGGCCCACGGCTCGAGCCACCAGGAGCAGCCGCCGGACCCGAGCAGAAGGGGTGAGCGCGGTGTGCTGACACCCTCCTCCCCGCCCGCGACACATGCATGCAATGTGATATATTTTGCCATCTGTTTATGTATAAGCTGCAGAAAATGTACAGTAGATCTAGTGCAGCACTGTATGTGTGATTGGAGACTGTAATCAATTTAGTGGGAAAAATACCCTGAACCTAACATGTCCAGAGAAAGAGAGCAACTGAGTGTCAGTAGTGATGTCTGACATGATGAATGCGGAGCATAAAAACAGACCAATATTGCTATGTGGAATCTGCACATAGATGTGCTATCCATGTGCCATCCATGTGCAGGTGTGTGCTGTCGGTGTGACACCTACTGGAAAAAAAAAACACATGACATTGAAATTAATGTTTTGAATGTGTAAACGGTGTGGGAAGATAAATCGATGATAGATACTGTATATGATAGATACAGTTGAAACCAGAAGTTTACATACTCTTGATATGCACATGTCTGACCAAAGCATATTCATCTCTGGTACACAGAACCCGTCTCCTTCATTAGTGGCATGATGACTGGACATTCCCATCTTGTTTGTACTTGCGTATAATTATTTGTACAGATGAACAAGGCACTTTTAGGTATCTGGAAATTGCACCCAAGGATGAACCAGACTTCTACAAGTCCACCATTCTCTTCCTGAGATCTTGGCTGATTTCTTTTGACTTCCCCATGATGCTACACAAAGAAACAGTGTGTTTCAGGTGTGCATTAAAATACATCCACAGGTGTGTCTCTTATTAACTCAGATGTTGCCAATTAATCTGAAGCTTCCAAAGACATGACATAATCATATGTGTTGTCCCATATTGTTTAAAGGCATAATACTCTTAAGGCTACTTTACACGCTGCGATATTGGTCCCGATATCGCTAGCGTGGGTACGCGCCCCCATCTGTTGTGCGACACGGGCAAATCGCTGCCCGTGCCGCACAACATCGCGCAGACCCGTCACACATACTTACCTGCCCGGCGACGTCGCTGTGACCGGCGAACCGCCTCCTTTCTAAGGGGGCGGTCCGTGCGGCGTCACTGCGACGTCACTGAGCGGCCGCCCAATAGAAGCGGAAGGGCGGAGAGGAGTGGCCGGAACATCCCGCCCACCTCCTTCCTTCCTCATAGTGGCCGGGACGCAGGTAAGGAGAGGTTCCTCGTTCCTGCGGCGTCACACATAGCGATGTGTGCTGCCGCAGGAGCGACGAACTACATCGTTACTGCTGCAGTAAAGATAATTGAGAATGGACCCCCATGTCACCGATAAACAATTTTGCACGTTTTTGCAACGATGCAAAATCGCTCATCGGTGTCACACGCAGCAACATCGCTAATGCGGCCGGATGTGCGTCACAAATTCCGTGACCCCAACGACTCCGCATTAGCGATGTCGCAGCGTGAAAAGCCCCCTTTAGTGTATGTAAGCTTTTGACTTTACAGAAAGTAATAAAAATGCCTTAAGACATTCTTTCTCTCTAAGTTTTTGGTATTTGGCAAATATAAATAATTTTGGTTCCTAATTGACCTAAAACAGGAAAGGTTTATTCTGATTTCATGTCAGATAGTGAGAAAAACATGCAGATGAGTCTTTTTAGAGAGTGTATGTAAACTTCTGGTTTCAACTGTAGCTACAGTTAGGTCCAGAAATATTTGGACAGTGACACAAGTTTTGTTATTTTAGCTGTTTACAAAAACATGTTCAGAAATACAATTATATATATAATATGGGCTGAAAGTGCACACTCCCAGCTGCAATATGAGACTTTTCACATCCAAATCGGAGAAAGGGTTTAGGAATGATAGCTCTGTAATGCATAGCCTCCTCTTTTTCAAGGGACCAAAAGTAATTGGACAAGGGACTCTAAGGGCTGCAATTAACTCTGAAGGTGTGTCCCTCGTTAACCTGTAATCAATGAAGTAGTTAAAAGGTCTGGGGTTGATTACAGGTGTGTGGTTTTGCATTTGGAAGCTGTTGCTGTGACCAGACAACATGCGGTCTAAGAAACTCTCAACTGAGGTGAAGCAGAACATCCTGAGGCTGAAAAAAAAGAAAAAATCCATCAGAGAGATAGCAGACATGCTTGGAGTAGCAAAATCAACAGTCGGGTACATTCTGAGAAAAAAGGAATTGACTGGTGAGCTTGGGAACTCAAAAAGGCCTGGGCGTCCACGGATGACAACAGTGGTGGATGATCGCCGCATACTTTCTTTGGTGAAGAAGAACCCGTTCACAACATCAACTGAAGTCCAGAACACTCTCAGTGAAGTAGGTGTATCTGTCTCTAAGTCAACTGTAAAGAGAAGACTCCATGAAAGTAAATACAAAGGGTTCACATCTAGGTGCAAACCATTCATCAATTCCAAAAATAGACAGGCCAGAGTTAAATTTGCTGAAAAACACCTCATGAAGCCAGCTCAGTTCTGGAAAAGTATTCTATGGACAGATGAGACAAAGATCAACCTGTACCAGAATGATGGGAAGAAAAAAGTTTGGAGAAGAAAGGGAACGGCACATGATCCAAGGCACACCACATCCTCTGTAAAACATGGTGGAGGCAACGTGATGGCATGGGCATGCATGGCTTTCAATGGCACTGGGTCTCTTGTGTTTATTGATGACATAACAGCAGACAAGAGTAGCCGGATGAATTCTGAAGTGTACCGGGATATACTTTCAGCCCAGATTCAGCCAAATGCCGCAAAGTTGATTGGACGGCGCTTCATAGTACAGATGGACAATGACCCCAAGCATACAGCCAAAGCTACCCAGCAGTTCATGAGTGCAAAAAAGTTGAACATTCTGCAATGTCCAAGTCAATCACCAGATCTTAACCCAATTGAGCATGCATTTCACTTGCTCAAATCCAGACTTAAGATGGAAAGACCCACAAACAAGCAAGACCTGAAGGCTGCGGCTGTAAAGGCCTGGCAAAGCATTAAGAAGGAGGAAACCCAGCGTTTGGTGATGTCCATGGGTTCCAGACTTAAGGCAGTGATTGCCTCCAAAGGATTCGCAACAAAATATTGAAAATACAAATATTTTGTTTGGGTTTGGTTTATTTGTCCAATTACTTTTGACCTCCTAAAATGTGGAGTGTTTGTAAAGAAATGTGTACAATTCCTACAATTTCTATCAGATATTTTTGTTCAAACCTTCAAATTAAACGTTACAATCTGCACTTGAATTCTGTTGTAGAGGTTTCATTTCAAATCCAATGTGGTGGCATGCAGAGCCCAACTCGCGAAAATTGTGTCACTGTCCAAATATTTCTGGACCTAACTGTAGATACAGTGCTTACAAGTAGTATTCAACCCCCTGAAGATTTAGCAGGTTTGATAAGATGCAAATAAGTTAGAGCCTGCAAACTTCAAACTTCAAGAGCAGGATTTATTAACAGATGCATAAATCTTACAAACCAACAAGTTATGTTGCTCAGTTAAATTTTAATAAATTGTCAACATAAAAGTGTGGGTCAATTATTATTCAACCCCTAGGTTTAATATTTTGTGGAATAACCCTTGTTTGCAATTACAGCTAATAATCGTCTTTTATAAGACCTGATCAGGCCGGCACAGGTCTCTGGAGTTATCTTGGCCCACTCCTCCATGCAGATCTTCTCCAAGTTATCTAGGTTCTTTGGGTGTCTCATGTGGACTTTAATCTTGAGCTCCTTCCACAAGTTTTCAATTGGGTTAAGGTCAGGAGACTGACTAGGCCACTGCAACACCTTGATTTTTTCCCTCTTGAACCAGGCCTTGGTTTTCTTGGCTGTGTGCTTTTTAGTCGTTGTCTTGTTGGAAGATGAAATGACGACCCATCTTAAGATCCTTGATGGAGGAGCGGAGGTTCTTGGCCAAAATCTCCAGGTAGGCCGTGCTATCCATCTTCCCATGGATGCGGACCAGATGGCCAGGCCCCTTGGCTGAGAAACAGCCCCACAGCATGATGCTGCCACCACCATGCTTGACAGTAGGGATGGTATTCTTGGGGTCGTATGCAGTGCCATCCAGTCTCCAAACGTCACGTGTGTGGTTGGCACCAAAGATCTCGATCTTGGTCTCATCAGACCAGAGAACCTTGAACCAGTCTGTCTCAGAGTCCTCCAAGTGATCATGAGCAAACTGTAGACGAGCCTTGACATGACGCTTTTAAAGTAAAGGTACCTTAGGGGCTCGTCTGGAACGGAGACCATTGCGGTGGAGTACGTTACTTATGGTATTGACTGAAACTAATGTCCCCACTGCCATGAGATCTTCCCGGAGCTCCTTCCTTGTTGTCCTTGGGTTAGCCTTGACTCTTCGGACAAGCCTGGCCTCGGCACGGGTGGAAACTTTCAAAGGCTGTCCAGGCCGTGGAAGGCTAACAGTAGTTCCATAAGCCTTCCACTTCCGGATGATGCTCCCAACAGTGGAGACAGGTAGGCCCAACTCCTTGGAAAGGGTTTTGTACCCCTTGCCAGCCTTGTGACCCTCCACGATCTTGAATCTGATGGCCTTGGAATGCTCCTTTGTCTTTCCCATGTTGACCAAGTATGAGTGTGGTTCACAAGTTTGGGGAGGGTCTTAATTAGTCAGAAAAGGCTGGAAAAAGAGATAATTAATCCAAACATGTGAAGCTCATTGTTCTTTGTGCCTGAAATACTTCTTAATACTTTAGGGGAACCAAACATAATTCTTGTGGTTTGAGGGGTTGAATAATAAATGACCCTCTGAATAAACTTTTCACAATTTAAAAAAAAATTAAAAAAGAAATAACATTCTTTTTTGCTGCAGTGCATTTCACACTTCCAGGCTGATCTACAGTCTAAAGGCCCCGTCACACTAAGCAACATCGCTAGCAACATCGCTGCTAACGAACAACTTTTGTGACGTTGCTAGCGATGTTGCTGTGTGTGACATCCAGCAACAACCTGGCCCCTGCTGTGAGGTCGTTGGTTGTTGCTGAATGTCCTGGGCCATTTTTTAGTTGTTGCTGTCCTGCTGTGAAGCACACATCGCTGTGTGTGACAGCGAGACAGCAACAACTAAATGTGCAGGCAGCAGGAGCCGGCTTCTGCAGAGACTGGTAACCAATGTAAACATCGGGTAACCAAGAAGCCCTGTCCTTGGTTACCCGATATTTACCTTTGATACCAGCCTCAGCCGCTCTCACTGTCAGTGCCGGCTCCTGCTCTGTAAACATGTAGCTGCAGGACACATCGGGTTAATTAACCCGATGTGTGCTGTAGCTAGGAGAGCAAGGAGCCAGCGCTAAGTAGTGTGCGCTGCTCCCTGCTCTGTGCACATGCAGCTGCAGCACACATCAGGTAATTAACCCGATGTGTGCTGTAACTAGGAGAGCAAGGAGCCAGCGCTCAGTGTGCGCTGCTCCCTGCTCTCTGCACGTGTGGCTGGACACTAGTTGCTGGTGAGCTCACCAGCAACTCGTGTAGCCACGCTCCAGCGATCCCTGCCAGGTCAGGTTGCTGGTGGGATCGCTGGAGCGTCGCAGTGTGACAGCTCACCAGCAACCTCCTAGCAACTTACCAGCGATCCCTATCGTTGTTGGGATCGCTGGTAAGTTGCTTAGTGTGACTGGACCTTTAATGTCACAATGCCAAGTTAATTCCGAATGTGTAAACCTGCTAAATCTGCAGGGGGTTGAATACTACTTGTAGGCACTGTAGATTGTACAGCTACATAGCCAAATAATACACTGAACACGAATATAAATGCAACACTTTTGTTCACATTTTTCATGAGCTGATCTAAGACATTTTCTATGTACACGAAAGGCCTTCTAATCTCAAATATTGTTCCTAAATTTGTCTAAATCTGTGTAAGGCCTTGTTCACACACTGCATTTTTACCCGCTTTTTTTTTTTTCATTTTTGCTGCAGAAACTTCTTGAGAAAATGGTTGAAACCTTTCTGCAGACATTCTCCAGCAAAACCAATGGAAAAAAAATTAGCTGTGCGCACACTGCATTTTTTTCTCAAGAAAATTTTTTCAGTAGATTTTCTTGAGAAAAAAAATGAGCATGTCACCTCTTTTCTGCAGCTAACTGCGTTATTCACTCCATTGACTGTAATGTAATCGTGAAATCCCGCAGGGAATAACGCAGGTAGCAAATTCTGTGCATTTCATTGTGTTTTCCTGCGTTATTCCCACGTTATTTCACGTTTGTTGGGACATAATGTTCATCACTGCCCTGAGTTTTGCAGGGAAGTGATGTCATTATGACAGGAAGAGGAAGCTGAACAGAGAGTAAACACATACACACAGATCACACTCACACAGAGACACAGACATATAGAATAGACATAGAAATAAAAAGTACATATCAAAAAAAAAACACGAAAAAAAAAAAACGTGGGCTCCGCCGTATTTTTACCATCCAGCCAAGGTAAACACACAGCGGCAGCCCAGTATTCTCAGGCTGGGAAGGGCGAGGGCCATGGTTAATGCACCCCCCCTCCTGCAGCCGAGAATATCAGCCCGCAGCTGCCCCGGGACTGTTGCATCCATTATGCGACAGTCCCGGCGTGTTACCAACTCTTCCTGATACTGAGTTAACGGCAGCGCATCGCTGCCACTAAGTCCTAGCTTAATCATGGCAGCGTCTATGAGACAGCTTACATGATTAACCCGTAAGTAAAGTGAATAAACACACACACCGAAAAATCCTTTATTTTAAATAAAATAATAAAAAAACCTCTTTCACCACTTTATTAATCCCCCCAACACACAGCTCCAGCATAATCCATCGAGATCCCATGACACTTGCATCCAGCCGCGTCTGACACACAGTACTTAATGCAGCCTCGTAACAAGACTGCAGAGGTAACTACAGGTCATTTCTCATGGTCGGTAATGTGAACACATTACCGCTTGCGAGAAATGCAGTGTGTTGTCACAGGGACTCTATCTATTGATTGATCTGTTCTCTATCTATTGATTATCTATCCATCTATTTATCCATCCCTCTATCTATCTATCTATTCATCTATCCATCTATCTATCTATCCATTATCTATCTGTCTATCTGTCTATCCATCTATCTATTATCTATCCATTATCTATCTATATATCTGTCTATCCATCTATCTATCCATCTATCCATCCATCTATTCCTCCATTATCTATCTATCTATTCATCTATCCATCTTTCCATCTATCCATTATCTACCTATCTATCCATTATCTATCTATCTATTATCTATCCATCTATCTATCTATTATCTATCCATTATCTATCTATATATCTATCTAATCATCTGTCCATCTTTCTATCTATCCATTATCTATCTATCTATCTATCTGTCTATCCATTATCTACCTATTTATCTATCTATCTATCTATCTATGTATCTATCTATCTATCTAGCTATATCTATCCATTATCTATCTATCTATCTATCTATCTATCCCTCTATCTATCCCTCTATCTATCTATCTATCTATTCATCTATCCATCTTTCTATCTATCTATCAATCTATCTATCAATTATCTATCTATTATCTATATTATTTATTGCTGTAAAAAGCATTAAAAAACGCAGGGACCAACCTGCAAAAAAACGCACCAAAAATGTGGTAAAAACATATGCGTTATTTGGTGCGTTATTGGTGCGTTTTTGTAACGCAGGTGCGCTAATACTTCACTCTCAAGAAATTTCTCAAGAAAAATCCTTTTTCTAGTGCACACAGAGCCTTAAGGTGGTGTCACACACAGCGACAACGACAACGACGTCGCTGCTACGTCACCATTTTCTGTGACGTTGCAGTGACGTCCCGTCGCTGTCGCTGTGTGTGACATCCAGCAACGAGCTGGCCCCTGCTGTGTGGTCGCCGCTCATTGCTGAATGTCCAGCTTCATTTTTTGGTCGTCGCTCTCCCGCTGTGACGCACAGATCGCTGAGTGTGACAGCGAGAGAGTGATGAAATGAAGGGAGCAGGAGCCGGCATCTGGCAGCTGCGGTAAGCTGTAACCAAGGTAAACATCGGGTAACCAAGGTGGTTACCCGATATTTACCTTCGTTACCAGCCTCCGCCGCTCTCACGCTGCCAGCGCCGGCTCCTGCTCTCTGCACATGTAGCTGCAGTACACATCGTGTAATTAACCCGATGTGTACTGTAGCTAGGAGAGCAGGGAGCCAGCGCTAAGCAGTGTGCAGTTGTGGGGCAGAATGCCTTGCTCTCTGCACATGTTGCAGAACAGCGACGCGGGTCGTTATGATCGCTGCTTCGGCTGCTGTGTTTGACAGCTAAGCAGCGATCATAACAGCGACTTACAAGGTCGCTGCTACGTCACAGAAAATGGTGACGTAACAGCGACGTCGTTGTCGCTGTCGTTTAGTGTGACCCCAGCTTTATTGAGCACTTCTCCTTTGCTGAGATAATCCATCTACATCACAGGTGTGGGATATAAAGATGCTGATTAGACAGCATGATAATTGCACAGATGTGCCTTAGGCTGACCACAATAAACGGCCACTCGAAAATGTGCTCACTAATACAGATTTAGTCAAATATGAGAACAGTATTTGAGATAAACGCCTTTTGTGAAAAATTCTTAGATCTTTGAGGTCAGCTCATGAAAAATGGGACCAAAAACAAACGTGTTATGTTTATATTTTTATTCAATGTAATAATTAAATGAAGAAAATGACATGGGGTCATCCCAATTTTTGATAAAGTAGACAGCTGTAGGTTGATATTATCAGACTGGGAACATCCATGGTTATTGAGCCCTTCCCAGCCTAAAAATCCCAGCCTGCAGTCACCTCAGGAGTGGCCCATCACATTAGATGTGCCAATTCTGGCAATTCACTGCTGCTCTTCCTGATCTCTCGGTGTGTCAAGAGTGGGAGAAGAGAATCACGTTGCCAATTTAACACAATGGGCAGCACTGCACTTTGAGCACATCCTTTAGTGGGTTACTGTTGTTGTATGATGTCATAAACGTGTCAATAACTCGATAATTAATAAAGCTACATTAAAAATGAGCACACCATTGTTTTTCTTGTGCAATTGTCTATGTATATGATGCGTCAAATTACCCCCTTCCCATTGAAAAAATTAAAGTTGAATTCAAGATGGCGGCTTTGCAGATGGCAATAATATGCCACAAACAGTAAGGTGAGATCAGCAACCACTTCCATTTTATCAGAGTGTATCCATACTTATGGCCCACCCTGTATATGTTTATCTTTCATCTTTGCACATCCGTAACACATAAATACGTCAATTTCCTGAATGCATTTAATTCTGGTACACGTCACACGAATGCCACACAGATGTTACATGGATGTCATCCGTGGGCTGGACATGTTTTCCACGGACACATAGACTTCTATTGCCATAATCTTCAATAAGTCATGAAAAACAGGAGTGGTCCCTCTCAGTAGCGTAGATACCAGGGGGGCAGAGGAGTTGGTGGCCCCGGGCCCACCTGTAGCTTCTGCTACTCTTTACTGTACAGTAGAGCAGGGTAAAGAAGTTAGTAAATCCGGCATTTGCTGGAGGGGGCGGGTGGCACGAGGGCACAGAGATATGTCTTCAGTGAGCGAGCAGGAGAAAATGAAAGCAAAGCACTGATAGGTGAATCAGCAGTCAACAGGAGGGCTGATGTGGGAGGCTCTGCCAATCAAAATTCAGATTGTTCTCACACAGGAATCTGACAGGACAATGAAGGCAGCGCTAAGGAGGTGGAAGCTCTATGCCTCCAGCCACTATCTGCGGATCAGTGAGATCATGATGTGCGTATGCCAGGCAGAAGGGTGTGAAGACAGCAGCTCTGCACACACACTACAGGCTGTGCGTCTGGTGAGTGGAGGGCAGGAGACTCAGGACAGCACTTCTCTGAGAGGTGATTGTTTCATGTGAGGACTGGAGAACTTCTGTCCTGTTCATTATTTCATATCTGTGATAGACACTCCCTCCCTCTGTGTGCAGTGCAAAGGGCTTCGGGGTCCTGAAGCTCAGAAATAGTGTGACCCCCTGACCTGTGTCTGGACCTGATGATGGAGGAGGGGGAGTTCAGGGATATGCAGGTCTGTGACACTGCTCTGCCTCTCTGTGTTGCTTGTCTGCCTCGTCACTCTACCCCTTGACTCCGGCCTGTCACTCTACCCTGCGTCGCCTCTCTTCCCCGCAACTCTGTCCCATAACTATGACCTGTAACTCTGTCCTGTCACTCTGCCCCTCCTCTCTGCCCTGTAACTCTGTCCCAACACTCTGTCTCATCCCTTTGCCCCGTCACTCTGCCCTAACTATCTGTCCCACTGTCCAACCTCTCTGTGCCACCTCTGTGCCCCGTGACTCTACCCCGTAACTCTGTCCCATCACTCTGCCCCGTGACTCTGCTCCATAACTCTTTCCCATCACTCTGTCCCATCACTCTGTCTCGTCACCCTGCTCTGCCTTTCTGCCCCATCACTCTGCCCCATCATTCTGCCCCACAACTTTGCCGCGCAACTTTGCTCTGTCACTCTGCCCCATCACCTCCTCCAGTTCATAGACTGTGCAGGACAATGCCACCAGTCATAGTGACCCCATAACAACCTTAAAGGGTTTTTTTCACTTTCAGTTAATCTTCGTCCAAAGGTGTACTTCAGTATAAAAAATACAAACCGTGTTGTACTCACCATCCCTGGGTCTACTGGCCAGTCTCTATCTCTGGTGTCTGGCAGTGATCGTTTCGCTGACATCACAATGACAGTGCAGAGGCCAATAAGTGAGCTCTGCAGCCCTGCCAATGTAAACAGACCATCCCGCTCAGAGCTGCTCAGCTCACTGATTGGCTGCTGCACTGTCATCATGATCAGTGAAGCAGTCACTACCAGGCTCATTAGTTGTTTCCCAGTCTGTACCTTGCATGTAATTTTACTTTTGCAGGTTTATCCCTGAGTTAGTAGACCTCATCATGTGGATGGTGGTCTGGATGGGGCACGAGGGGTTACAGCAGCAGAGCGTGCCTTGGGTGAGCAGCTGCACAGGTGGGGGCAGCATTAGACGTTACACTGATTCTCACTGTACAGACATGGCTCTTGTGTTCGCTGCCATATCTCTGAGGCCTCATTCTAACATGAGCCAGCAGTACGGTGCTGCACCTAAAAAGGCCATCAAAGTTCTGGGATGTATCAAGACAAGCATTGAATCTAGATCAAGAGAGGTAATTTTTCCCCTATACTCTGCCCTGGTCAGAACAGACCTGGCATATTGTGTACAGTTCTGGGCGCCCCAATTGAAGAAAGACGTCGCTATATTGGAGCAAGTGCAGAAAAGAACAACCAAGATGGTAGAAGGTCTACAAACTATGTCATCTGAAGACCGGTCAGAAGAAGTAGGAATGTTTAGTTTGCAGAAGAGAAGGCTGAGAGCAGACTTAATAGTGGTCTACAAATATCTGAAAGGTAGTCACAGTGCAGAGGGAACCACCTTATTCTCATTAGCATAAGGAAGTGCAAGAAGCAATGGGAAGAAACTTGAAATTGTAAGGAAGGAGCTTCAAATTAGACATTAGGAAAAACTTTCTCACAGTGAGGGCAGTCAGAGAGAGGAATAAGCTACCGTGGGAGGTAGTGAGCTCTCCATCAATGGAAATCTTCAAGCAGAAGCTGGATAAACATATAGCTGAGATGATTTAGGAAAGCCTACACTCATAGGGGGTTGGACCCAATGCCACTTGAGGTCCCTTCCAACTCCAATCATTCTATGATTTATTTTTTTTTTTGTTTGCTATTGACCCTTTTCATCCATGCTGATGCTAAAAAATTGAAATATCTCCATGGGGATCACACATACATATGTGGTTCATAGGGAGACACGGTCCATGTGAAAACATGGAGGTGTAAAGATCAATAGAGATTTTAATGAATATGCATGTGAATGTGTCTCCAGTACATGTGTAATGCCCTGGACTATCCAGGTCGTCCCAGTTAGTCACACACAACACCACACCCCCTCCCGATTAGGTAACAACCTAAAAACCTTGTCAACACCCTCCAGGTTTGATGTCCACACCAGGGGGGCGGAGCCAGGCGGTTGGCTCCGCCCACCGAGGAGTTCACAGGCCTGGAGGCGGGAAAACAGTTAGTCTGACAGGGACGAGTTCAAGTGCAAGTCGAGAGCAGTCAAGGTCAGGGGCAGTCCTGTGTCCGTGCCCTGATAAGAGACTACCCGGTGGCTGGGTCGGAGCCCAGTCACCATTGGCAAGGAGGCAGACGGTGGTGGCCGCCTGCAGGAGACGGGAATACGACCGGTGGAACCGTAAGGGACCGGGACTGGGTAGTGGCCCACCAGAACCGAACCGGGGAGCCAACTGGATACCGGAGCACCAGGCAGGGTACTCAGACCCCGTACAAAGCCCTGAACCGACAGGGCCGAGTCAAATCAACTGACTGCGGGCTGGCCTTAAGGATCTACCCCACACAAGTCCCTTTAGAAGACAACAGCCCAACCATACAAGGTAAAGCCACCGCCAAGGCATAGAGACCCAAAGGGCCAGCGTCTGCGGGCAAACGGGCTCCTCTGGCATACACAAGTCGGGGAGCGGACTACCGGTGTCGAGGCATAGGAGTCAAAACATTTTACACACAGAGGTGCAGGAGAAAGGCGGAAATCAGCAACCTAGTCTGGAAGAAGCTGCAGCCGGCTGCGGGCCCCGTTCATCACTCCGTTTGTTTTACCAGAGATTCCAGTGTCTTGTGTCAGAGTGAGTACACCAGTGCCATCAGGCACCGCACCGCACTGCACCGCAACACTTCACTCTGCACCCCGGCCCTCGCCTACCGGGCCCCGGGACCAACACCCCCTGCGCACGGAGGGTTCAACACCTAGCTGCGCCATTACAGCGCTCCCGGGAGCCCCATACCTTCATCGCAGCGGTGGTGTCCATAATCACCACAACTCGTGGGTAGCGTCATGAACTATCATCCCAAACCAAACACTCAAATCCCCGCGTGTAGCGCCACCTCCCTTGCAGAGCGACGTGACCCCCGGGTTCGTGAGAGGCTTGATCCACCACCCGCAGTACGAGCATGGATCCGAGCAGCTCGGCGGTCGCAGCCGAGTCCCCGGGGCGGTACACATGTGAAAAGAGATACCATGTATAATGCAAACACAGACGTGTGAAGGGGCCCTTACTGTGTGGAAACGACACAGGGAAGAGGTGTTCATAGGCAGGCTGTTGACAGTACACGCAAAGATTTGCAAGTGTTAGACTCTTGCCATGTTTCAGCTATTTACCTTTGTTCAAGCCTGTTACCCCGTAAGGTATGTGCAGACATTGTATTTTTCAAGTAGATGTATCCACCGAGTTATTCAAGAGGAAGACGCTTCATGAAATGTTTTTTTCCTGGAGCGTCTTTTTTAACAATTTATTTTTCGTAAGTGCTTATTCTATATTATTGACCATTGGTGGAGGTTTTCTTAGTGTTTTTCCATCATTTTTTTGACATGTTTACTCGCATTTTCTGGTCATTTTTTAACTTTATTCAACATTAAAGAAGCTGCTAGTGGTTTTCCAAGCAAAAATGTTGCCGAAACACTAACAAAAAACCCCAAATCTCTTTTAAGGCTTCCCACTGACTTCTATTACAAAGTATAGAGTGTCTTCACAGTGGAAAACGCTTTAAGAATAGTAAACTCACTTCTTTTAACCACTTGGCGTCTTTGGAAACCTGTAACTGTGAATAGACACTCAAAAGAATGAACATTAGAGATGGGCAAATTTGATCAAGTAGAATTGAATTTTACTTGAATTAAAAAAAGCAAAAGAAAAAAAGCTGCATTCTGGAGAACAATTTGTAATTTGTTCCACATGAATACAGGAAAATGGTTGCCAGCTTAAAGGTGTAGGGTGAGGTTTGAAGGTTTTAGGCCGGCTTCTCACTTGGGATTTTCTCGCAGTAGTGCAATGTGAGAAATTCTCGCATTGCACTCGGACCCATGTTAATCAATGAGGCAGCTCCCATCTGCTATTTTTTTCTCAGTCCAAATCAGACTGAGAAAAAAATTGCTGCGTTTTGGAGAGTTTCTCGTGCGAGTCTCTCCAATGCAACTCTATGGGAGAGTGAAAAAAATGCATGTCACACAGACCGGCATTCACACCATCCTAGTGACATTCGTTTTTCTAAATACATTAATCGCATGTTTCTCAAAACACTGGAAATGAGTGAGATCTCACAATGTCGGTCAATTATAGAGATTGACCGACATTGTGAGACCTCACTCATTTCCAGTGTTTTGAGAAACATGCGATTAATGTCAGTCGGTCTCTCCCTCTCGGTCTCTATTCTCTCTCTGTCGGTCGGTCTCTCTCTCTGTCGGTCTCTCTCTCTCTGTCCATGTCGGTCTATCCCACTCCCCCCTCTCTCATACTCACCGATCACCGTTGCAGCGCTGCACGGCGTCCATACTGCTCCGGCGGCTTCTCCTCTTTTGAAAAAGCCGGCCGCTCATTATTCAATCTCGTATTCCCTGCTTTCCCCGCCCACTGGCGCCTATGATTGGTGGCAGTCAGACACGCCCCCACGATGAGTGACAGCTGTCTCACTGCAACCAATCACAGCTGCCGGTGGGCGGGTCTATATCATGCAGTTAAAAGAAAATAAATAATTAAAAAAAAACAGCATGCGGTTCCCACCAATTTTTATACCAGCCAGGGTAAAGCCACACGGCTTAAGGCTGGTATTCTCAGGATGGGGAGCCCCACGTTATGGGGAGCCCCCCACCCTAACAATATCACCCAGCAGCCGCCCGGAATAGCCGCATCCATTAGATGCGACTGGCCATCCCGAATGGCCCTGGTGCGGTGGCAATCGAGGTAATAAGGAGTTAATGGCAGCAGCCCATAGCTGCCACTAAGTCCTAGATTAATCATGGCAGGCGTGTCCCCAAGATACCTTCCATGATTAACCTGTAAGATAAAGAAAATAAAGACATACACCCAAAAATTCTTTATTTGAAATAAATAACAAAAAAAACAACCTCTTTCACCACTTTATTAAACCCCCAAATACCCCTCCATGTCCGACGTAATCCACAGAGGTCCCTCGATGCTATCAGCTCTGCTATATCAGAAGCTGACAGAGAGCGGTCACAGACCACGACCGCTCTCTGTGAGCTCCCCGCAGCGACTGAAGTGAGTCGCACTATCATCAATGACATCATTCAGGTTACCCGCAGCCACAGATCTCAGCTGGAGGACTTCTGCTGTGGCCGCGGGTAACCTCAGTGACGGCACCGCTGATAGCGCTGATCACTGCGGTCACTCAAGGGATTTGCGGTCACCGGTAAGACCTTCACTGGTGACCGAAAATCAGGCCATGCCACACAGACAGAGC
Source organism: Anomaloglossus baeobatrachus (assembly GCF_048569485.1). Classification (NCBI taxonomy): domain Eukaryota; kingdom Metazoa; phylum Chordata; class Amphibia; order Anura; family Aromobatidae; genus Anomaloglossus; species Anomaloglossus baeobatrachus. The sequence goes on along the minus strand of NC_134353.1, from coordinate 228,195,769 downwards.
CGCGGGATGACAATGAAGTCGGGTGACGTTCATCCGTCTTCATTCTGATCATGCGGCTCTGTCTGTGGCTGCTGTCAGCAGCCATGTAGCAGAGCTGAATGGCAGATGACAGCTGCTGAAAAAAAAAAGGGTCACCCACGGATCACCCACGCATTACACACGCTCTGCTACCCTGGAAACAATTAAAAAAAAGCATCGCACTTGCATTGCACACTGACCTAACGTGAACTAAAATCGGCTGAGTTTTTTTCAGGCAACTCGGACCGATTTTACACGCAATGGTGTGTTTCCAGCCTTAGTAGAGGTACGTTATTCCCATTAACAAATTTTTATTAAAGATATAAAACACACCATCAGTGTAAAAATAGACCAACAGGTCACAGTGAAATAAATACAGTAAACACATGCAGAATATAAAAAATTCCAATTTCTGTGGGACCAGAGGGCTCAAGACTTAACTTGGAAACAGAAATACATTCAGGCAGCGCCACAAATAGGAAGTTTTGGATGCTTGCTGTCCATGAACGTCCAAATAAATGTAAGCCAGTGCTCTCCAGGCGTCCCCTTGTTTCTTGTAAAATCAAGGAATGGCAACTATTTCATTCAATTTAGCAGAAGTGAGCCATTAAATTCAAGATTTACATCAGTCTCCACCTCGACGCGTTTCCCCACATAATAAATATGTGGTTCATCAGGAGGCTACAAAACAGATAAGTTCTATCAGCAACAGGTTGGAAAAAATGTTCACCTAGATTGCACACTCATACATTACATCACAAATAGGCATGTAAGATAACAGAACAACACAGTAATACAAAACGATAATACAATAGTACTTGCCCAGGGAGAAAGGGGTATTAGATGTGCAGATCCATGGCGCCCATCACACAGGATCCACGGCTAGTCAGGCAATGCTGAAAATGTATTGCCATAGTCCAGAGAGGCGTCATGGAACTGCACAACAACAAGAGATTTAAATAGCCCACGGTCTTCTGATCAGCTGTAGGCGGTCAAGGCAATCATGCTGATGCCGATATCGCCACATGTGCGCATGCCTGATAAAATGCGCACACCTGAGAAAAACCCAGGAGACTGATGTATTTGGGGCGCCTCCGTCCGCATCACAACTGCGCCTGCCCAGAATCTCATTGGCAGCATGCATGTGCCGACGGAGGCCCTCATGTGCCAAAAAATAGGTGGATGTAAACAAAAGGACGGCGCATGTCTGAGGATGATGGAAATCGTGACGCCCATAGGAACGCCGCCGTCCACATCACCACTGCGCCTTCGCCAATCAACAGGCAGCGCGCACATGTGGACGGAGGCCTCAGGATGCCAAAGTTAAGAAAAGGTAAATAGAAGCACAGCGCATGCGCAAAAAACCAACGGAGCCTGCATATAGATAATAAGATAGTGCAGAAAACCGTATATATATGCGCAGGCGTAAGTAAAAAAGTACTTAGTGCCTCTTCCATGAATACAATATTAGCCTTTAGCCCCCATTAATATAGATATACCCTTAATTATATTGATAACAATAATAGTGATTAGGGGGTCCCTTATTCGGGGAAAATATAGATAAGAAAGCTAATGAAGAGGACGCCACGACAGACATGACCCTCGTTTATAACAATATATACCACATGGACGTCCATGATCATAAAAAGACGCCATGTCAGATCGAACCCCTAATAGGCACATAAATTACATAGGCATAGTATGGAATTTGATGAACAAACTGATAACATAGTGTTACATCAAGTACTGTCAAAGAAATTCAACAGAGATACAATCATTCCTAGTCAGACATATCCCCCACTAGGTGAGGGTACATCTGTAACCAGGCTCCCATGGCAAGGACTAAAATGCATAGATATTCACCAACAATATGGTCCATTCCAAAAGGAAAGGAGGTTTGCAAAGTAAAGCAAATCAGGTTTAAACTAAACAAATTTTGACACCGCTACAAAGCTAAGTGGGAAGGAAACAACCAAAGGAGAGCTGTTCATTCAGCCCCCCTGGGGTTAAAGATCCCATTTTGAATATCCAGGCGGATTCCTTCTGCAATAATATCCTATCAAAATCCCCTCCCCTAAGGTTGGGTTTCACCACCTCCAAAATGGAAAATCGGATTTGGGCTACATCCCCCCCCATGTATCATATTAATATGGCGGGAAATTGAGGTGTCTCGTTCATTCCTAATATCCGAAAGATGTTCACCTACCCGCCTCCGGAGTTCTCTTAGGGTCTTACCTATATAGTCAAGGGGACAAGTACAGGTAGCCCTATAGACAACTCCGGAGGGTCCGATACATTGATGATATTCTCATCCTCTGGACAGGGTCTATTTTTGAGTTTGAGAAATTTGTGAAGGGCCTAAATAACAATTCCCTAGGCCTGAGATTCACCCACACCTATGACCCGACATCCATTACCTTTTTGGATCTGGTCATACAAAAAGATGAGGGGGGTAAGATTCACACATTGACCCACCGGAAACCCACAGCGACCAATTCCCTTTTGAAATGGGACAGCCACCATCCCATTCCCCTTAAGAGGGGTATTCCTAAAGGGCAGTTTCTGCGAATACGCAGAAACTGCTCTAGGGAAGAAGACTTTAAGGCACAGGCCACTGACCTGTTCGGTCGATTTTTAGACCGTGGCTACCCAAAAAAGATCATTCAGCAATCCTATGCCTTTGCTAAGAATACCAAGAGGCATAACATCATAGTCCCCCGAGTGCGTGATAATGACCATAACATCACACGTATTATTGGTACTTATGATGTACAGTCCGAAAGAGTCTTTTCAGTGATAAAAAAGCACTGGAAGATTCTGAGGGCTGACCCTGATCTGGTGAAGCATATTAATAAGTTTCCAAGTATCACCTACAGGCGGGGTCGTACCTTAGGTGACAAGCTAGTGCATAGCATGTACCAGGGACCTAGACCACAGGGGACTTGGTTAGATAGACGCATCTGTGGGATGTTTCGCTGTGGGAATTGTAAATACTGTGGATCTATGGAACAATGTAAGAGGGTGATCAGTGCAGCTACAGGGAAGATTTTCCCTTTGCGTGATTTTGGCAACTGTAAAACCTCCGGAGTTGTCTATAGGGCTACCTGTACTTGTCCCCTTGACTATATAGGTAAGACCCTAAGAGAACTCCGGAGGCGGGTAGGTGAACATCTTTCGGATATTAGGAATGAACGAGACACCTCAATTTCCCGCCATATTAATATGATACATGGGGGGGATGTAGCCCAAATCCGATTTTCCATTTTGGAGGTGGTGAAACCCAACCTTAGGGGAGGGGATTTTGATAGGATATTATTGCAGAAGGAATCCGCCTGGATATTCAAAACGGGATCTTTAACCCCAGGGGGGCTGAATGAACAGCTCTCCTTTGGTTGTTTCCTTCCCACTTAGCTTTGTAGCGGTGTCAAAATTTGTTTAGTTTAAACCTGATTTGCTTTACTTTGCAAACCTCCTTTCCTTTTGGAATGGACCATATTGTTGGTGAATATCTATGCATTTTAGTCCTTGCCATGGGAGCCTGGTTACAGATGTACCCTCACCTAGTGGGGGATATGTCTGACTAGGAATGATTGTATCTCTGTTGAATTTCTTTGACAGTACTTGATGTAACACTATGTTATCAGTTTGTTCATCAAATTCCATACTATGCCTATGTAATTTATGTGCCTATTAGGGGTTCGATCTGACATGGCGTCTTTTTATGATCATGGACGTCCATGTGGTATATATTGTTATAAACGAGGGTCATGTCTGTCGTGGCGTCCTCTTCATTAGCTTTCTTATCTATATTTTCCCCGAATAAGGGACCCCCTAATCACTATTATTGTTATCAATATAATTAAGGGTATATCTATATTAATGGGGGCTAAAGGCTAATATTGTATTCATGGAAGAGGCACTAAGTACTTTTTTACTTACGCCTGCGCATATATATACGGTTTTCTGCACTATCTTATTATCTATATGCAGGCTCCGTTGGTTTTTTGCGCATGCGCTGTGCTTCTATTTACCTTTTCTTAACTTTGGCATCCTGAGGCCTCCGTCCACATGTGCGCGCTGCCTGTTGATTGGCGAAGGCGCAGTGGTGATGTGGACGGCGGCGTTCCTATGGGCGTCACGATTTCCATGATCCTCAGACATGCGCCGTCCTTTTGTTTACATCCACCTATTTTTTGGCACATGAGGGCCTCCGTCGGCACATGCATGCTGCCAATGAGATTCTGGGCAGGCGCAGTTGTGATGCGGACGGAGGCGCCCCAAATACATCAGTCTCCTGGGTTTTTCTCAGGTGTGCGCATTTTATCAGGCATGCGCACATGTGGCGATATCGGCATCAGCATGATTGCCTTGACCGCCTACAGCTGATCAGAAGACCGTGGGCTATTTAAATCTCTTGTTGTTGTGCAGTTCCATGACGCCTCTCTGGACTATGGCAATACATTTTCAGCATTGCCTGACTAGCCGTGGATCCTGTGTGATGGGCGCCATGGATCTGCACATCTAATACCCCTTTCTCCCTGGGCAAGTACTATTGTATTATCGTTTTGTATTACTGTGTTGTTCTGTTATCTTACATGCCTATTTGTGATGTAATGTATGAGTGTGCAATCTAGGTGAACATTTTTTCCAACCTGTTGCTGATAGAACTTATCTGTTTTGTAGCCTCCTGATGAACCACATATTTATTATGTGGGGAAACGCGTCGAGGTGGAGACTGATGTAAATCTTGAATTTAATGGCTCACTTCTGCTAAATTGAATGAAATAGTTGCCATTCCTTGATTTTACAAGAAACAAGGGGACGCCTGGAGAGCACTGGCTTACATTTATTTGGACGTTCATGGACAGCAAGCATCCAAAACTTCCTATTTGTGGCGCTGCCTGAATGTATTTCTGTTTCCAAGTTAAGTCTTGAGCCCTCTGGTCCCACAGAAATTGGAATTTTTTATATTCTGCATGTGTTTACTGTATTTATTTCACTGTGACCTGTTGGTCTATTTTTACACTGATGGTGTGTTTTATATCTTTAATAAAAATTTGTTAATGGGAATAACGTACCTCTACTGTTCATAAATATTCCCGGGCCTTGTCCCTAATTTTGATAGTGTTTCCAGCCTTAGCCTAATATGAGGTCCTCCTGCTGCAGGCTATGTAAAGTTGACCATGCATATTGTTTGACAACTATTCCTCCCCCAACTTTTCCGTATACATAAATGATCAGCCTGTTCTTATTTAATTTGTTGGATTCAGATGTCAGAACCGGCTTTACATGTGTGATATGGTAAGACTTTTTTCTAGCCATTTCACATAGATTTTACAGCGATTACTATGCAGAGGGTAAATAGCAGAGCTGTGTGTCATTAGCAACACTACTGTTCAACTCTCCCAGGTATTGGTAAATAATGCACCGTTGACAATGCTGTGAGATGAGAGCTGTAATGTGTGAGCAGCACTTGTCACATACAGAGCTCTGCACAGTAGCATAGCTTCTGAGGGGGAAGATGGGGTCATCGCCCCTCACCCCGTCACATGAATGGGCCCACCCAAACCCATGGCTGCTTCTATCATTAGGCAGAAGTGGCCACAGTGCTCTGAGTTACCATAGCGAGGACAGCAGAATCCATGCTCCTGTCTGATTTCTCACTGAGACTTTGCATGTGGCACTGCAGCCGATCGCAGAGTCTCAGTGCAATGTACGGTGTGGGCTGTGGTTAGCTCCACCCCATGCATGCGCTCTGATTGGTCCATGCACACTGGCCTTCCCCTGGGCCCTAGTGCGCACCTTAGGTTGTGCAAAGACAGAGCCCGGTATTAAGTGTTACTAAGGAGGTCCCCATAAATAGTGAGGGCTGCTAAGGGGAGGCCATCATATATAGTGGGGGTTAATAAGGGTGTTATCATACAGTTTTTGGACTACTAAGGGGGCCATGATACTGTGTGGGGGCTACTAATGGGGCTGTGATACAAAGTGAGGGCTAATAAAGGGGTTATGATACAGAGTGGGGGCTACTAAGGGATCCATGACAGTGTGGGGGCTACTGTGAGGGCCATCTTATGGTGAGGGAGCCATCATACAGTGTGTGAACTAATATGGGGCTTTTATACAGTGTGAGGGTCATCATACATTGTTGGTGCCATCAAAGTTTGGTGGTTACTAGGGGTCAGTATGCTGTGTGGGGGCTACTATGCAGTGTGGGGACATTATTACATCTAGAGGGGTGCTGTACAGGGAGGAGACTTGGGACGTTATTAAATGTTAAGTGGGCACTCGGTTAATTGTGAATGTCAAACGGCAAATCACACTCAAAGCCCAAATGCCAAAAGGGGTTTTTCACTTTCAAGAAAATGGTCCTAAAAGGACTTGATACTTGTAAAAAAACAAAGACAGATAATACTCACCTTTCTCCAGTTCAGTTCTGGCTCCCCACCGCTGCAGCCAGTCACCAAACTTGGCGGCATTTGACATTTAGATCAGCAGACTGGAGCAGCAGCTGGGACCCCACGCTGAATCGATGGATGGTGAGTACTATGTTTGTTTTGTTTTTTATTTTACATTTATCCCATTGATTTCTTGATAGCATGCCAAACTTCCACCCCTTTTGTGAAAAATGCTTGTCCAAGTCTAATTCTGGTCTGTCATTGAGGAGGGTTATTAACTTTTCCATTTGTGGGTAACACACCATGGCCTCAGAGGCTGCGGTGATGATTCCATTTGTATCTCCAGCCTTTTGAAATAATACATGGATTTGTACCACATTGTTCTGGAAAAGACGTTTGGGTTTAACTTTATCAGCTTCTTTTAGTAACAGATCACTGAAAAACAGATAGCATGTCTTCTATAAACATTCCTTTTAGGCCCCCTTCACACATCCATGATAAAAATGCACGTTTTTCACGGTACGTGGTGAGGTTGCGTATCTGTGTGCATGTGTGTCGCCCTGGGCAAGCCAGGGGACACAGGTCACACACCACCACACCCTACATCCCAGGTAGGCACATCTAAGCTAACCAAAAATCCTTGTTGCCTTCCTCCAGAGGCTGATGATTCACACCAGGGGGTGGGCCAGGCGGTTGGCTCCGCCCACCGAGGAGTTCACAGTTCTGGAGGCGGGAGAAACCAGGCAGTTGAGCCCAGGAGATTAGCTCAGGAGGAGCTTGAGTGAGGAGCTAAGTGAAGGAGTAAACAAGTAGTGAAAGTAGAAAAGTGGTAAAGGAGGAAAGCAAGTGAGGTGACAGTAAAGAAAGAAAGCCTGAAGGGTCCAGCTGTGTGTAGGACCAGGTCAGCAAGGTCAGCGACGGCGGTGACTGTCTGGAGGGGGACCGTTTGGAAGTTCCTGGAAGGACCCCGTTGGCTGTGTGCCCGGCGGTCTGGAGCAGTGTTCCGAAGGACAGTCAGCACCAGGGCAGGGGCCTCTCGGACCCCGGCAAGGCTAGGAGTCGCCAAATTTGCCAAATCCGTCAGTGAAGGGGACGTAGATCCCCCAACAACCAAGTCCCGATTGAAGGCAACAGCCCAGCCAGTATAGAAGAGACACCGCCACCGCCAAGGCACCAGTTTCTTAGGGCCAGCGCCTGCGGGCAAAGAGTAGAGCTCCCCCGGTCCAGCTTGAAGCCGGGGAGCGGGTTACCGGTGGGGACCCATCGCAACCATCAAGTACACCAAGGTGCAAGGAAGAGGGACATCACCGTCACCTACCGGGAGAGCAAGTGCAGCCGTCCGTGGGACCGTCTATCCAGCCGTTTGGTTTACCGTACAAACTGTGTCCACGTCTCAGGAGTGAGTACCACAGTGCCGCAAGGCACCGCGCTGCCCCCGCGTCCCTGCGCCCACCGGGCCCTGCACCTCCCCCACCATCACCGGGCCCCAGGATCACCAACCCCTACCCACGGAGGGGCAACACAACACCTGGCTGCTCCGCATCACCATCCCCGGGAGCCCCGTATAGAGCAGCGGTGGTGAAATCACCACAACCGTGGGTGGTGTCACGGACAATAATCATCCCCACACCCAACAAACCCCTTTCACTCACGGGCGAGGAGTGTCGCTCGAGAAACCCCCGGGATCCGGCCTACAGCTCGAGCCACCACTGAGCAGCGGCCGCCGGACCCGAGCAGAAGGGGGTGAGCGTAGTGTGCTGACACCCTCCTCCCCGCCCGCGACAACTTGGCGTCACGAACAGGATCTTACCGCTCTGCCATCTGGTAGAGGTGCGCCTTGTTACCGCCGGAGGTATCCGGCAGAAAAATTTCAGAAGCCGCCATCTTTGGCGCGAAAAGTTCCTGCTCGAGCGTCTTCTCGAGTAGTAGAGGCGCGAAGGCCGAAACCCCGCCCCGAGAGAGGAAGGGCCGGAAAGAGCTAAGGGGGACGAAAACAAGATGTCTGCGTCCGACGGAGCCGCTGGAGGAGCGGTGGTCGCAGCCGCAGCGGCACCCGCGGATGGGAATGGGCCTGCCCAAGTCCCGGCTATACCGGCGGGAGGTGCCGCGGCCCCCGCGCTCGCTCAGGTCATGCCGTTCTCCTTGCCCTATGCGCCCGGAGCTGCCTGGCTACCGCAGTATGACGGGAAACCGGATGCCCTACAGGCCTTCCGGAAAAAGCTTAACCCGTTGCTAGAGCTGTACCCCCTGACTGATAAGCAACGTGCAGCGATAGTGCTAGGCCAGCTAACCGGTGCAGCAGAGCAGGAAGCGGAGACCTGGGCCGAGGGGGACCGGCTCTCTGTAGCCACCATCTTTGAGAAGCTACAGACTGCCTTCGAGACCCGGACTGAAGCTGAGCTGAGGATGCAGTTTTACCAGTGCCGGCAACGAGCCGGGAAAAGCATTCGGGACTATGCTCTACGTCTGCAGACCGCCCTCCGCACGCTGAAGCGGGTGAACTCTATTAATGAGGCGGATAGCAACAAGATGTTAGTGGAGCAATTTGCGCAAGGGATGAGGTCCCCTGAGGATCGTAAACAACTCCGGCTGTGGGCCCTGGAACACCCTGATGTGGACTTTGCTGTGTTAAAGGAGCGGGCTATCAAAGCACTACAGCCCCCAGCTGCCGAAGTTCTGGAGCCCGTCCCGTGGCCCGTCGAGACGGCTCCCGTTGTGGTGGCCTCAGCCAAACCAACCTCCCTAATACCTGCAGCCCCGAGCAGCACAGTAGAAGAGCTGGCAGCTCAGGTCCGTCGCATGGACGGAGACCTTGCCAAAATCCTTGCTGCACTGCAACCTCTGACCAGATCTCAGCCTCCACCACAGATACAGCTTGCTGACAGTCCCGAGGATGTTCCCTGGATGCAGCGGAGAAGTGCTAACAACCCGCGGAGCAGACCTCCAATCTGCTACAAGTGCCGTAAGCCGGGCCATTACTTCCGACAGTGCCCGTTAAACGAGCAACCCCTGGGGCCCCGGGCCAATCCTCAGGAGTAGAACATCGTGGCCCCCCAGACTGGCGAGACCGATATATCGGGGCCCGCCCCATCATCCCCGTGGCTGTGGACGGTATACCAGTGATGGCTCTCTTGGACACTGGATCACAGGTAACTACTATACCGTACACATTGTACCAGCGGTATTGGGCCATAGACGAGCTGGCGCCCCCAGACAATAGTATAATGTTGATTGCCGCTAATGGACTCCCATTGACCCAGGTGGGGTATAAACAAGTGGCTATGACAGTGGGGCAAGCTGAACTGCAACACCAGGGCATGATTGTGATCATGAATGAACCCAGTGATCATAACCCGAAAATAGTGCTGGGAACCAATGTGATGGAGCACTGCATGGCTGATGTGTTGACCCTATTGCAACAGCTAGCCGCCACAGCGGCAGGGAGCCGGCAGAGGGCTGTGCAGCGTGAGATCCGAGCCCTGATGTACCGCCAGCATGTAAGCTCAACCGGAGGGGAGATTGGTGGAGTGAGAGTAATGGATGTTGCTCCATTGACTGTGTCCCCTAGGAGTGAGATGATGATCTGGTGTAGGGCAGCAGTAGGGCCTCAGGGGCGTGACTACCCTGCGATGATGGAGCCCATGCCTTCTGAGCACTGGCCCACTGTAATGGCCGCTCGAGGGGTGGTGGATGTGAAGAAAGGGAGAGTGCCTGTGAGAGTGTTAAATTGTGGAGAGGAAGAAGTCAGGCTTCCCCGGTATGCCACCATTGCCAAACTGCTCACCCTGGACCCTCACACTATCCATGAAGCCAGTCCATCCACACTCCCACCTACCACCAACACTTCCCCACCCAAGGGGGAGACAAAGGAGTGGCATCAACAGCTACATGTAGGCACTGATGATACCCCTACACATCACAGGGCAGGGGTATACAGGGTGGTGCAGGAGTACGAACAGGTTTTCAGTAAGCACCCCCTAGACTTTGGGCAGATCAAGGGGGTCCAACACCACATTCCCACCGGTGAACATCCCCCTATCAAAGAGAGGTATAGACCTATTCCCCCTGCACATTACCAGTGTGCCAAAGATATGTTGAGGAATATGAAGGAGGCAGGGGTCATTCGGGACAGCTGTAGTCCCTGGGCCGCTCCGTTGGTACTGGTCAAGAAGAAGGATGGTACCATGCGGATGTGTGTGGACTACCGGAAGATCAACCAGATAACCCATAAAGATGCCTATCCATTACCTCGTATTGAAGAGTCTTTGGCTGCACTGAGAACTGCAAACTACTTCTCGACCCTTGACCTCACCAGCGGATACTGGCAAGTGGCCGTGGCCCCAGAGGACCGGGAGAAGACCGCCTTCACCACCCCGATGGGGCTCTGCGAATTCAATAGCATGCCGTTTGGGCTGTGCAATGCCCCTGGAACCTTCCAACGGCTGATGGAGTGCTGTCTGGGACATTTAAACTTCGAGACCGTCCTGTTGTACTTGGATGATGTGATTGTTTATTCCCAGACGTATGAGGCCCATCTAGAGCACCTGGCCGAGGTGTTCGCGTCCCTTGCCAAGTACGGGATGAAATTGAAGCCTTCTAAATGCCACCTGCTGAAACCCAGGGTGCAGTATCTAGGGCATGTGGTGAGTGCGGATGGTGTCGCCCCCGACCCTGAGAAGATTACTGCCATCCAGAGCTGGCCGAGACCAACTACAGTGAGGGAAGTAAGGCAGTTTCTGGGTCTGGTGGGGTACTATCGGCGCTTCATAAAGGGGTACACGAAGATGGCTGCCTCCATGCAAGACCTCCTCGTGGGACAGACCAAAGGTGGTAGGCCCATTGGAGCCCCACTGTCGTGGGAGGACAAGCATGAGGAGTCCTTTTGCCAGTTGAAGGCGGCCTTGACCGGAGAAGAGGTCCTGGCGTACCCTGATTATGGGCGCCCGTTCATCCTCCACACGGACGCCAGTAACGTGGGGCTAGGAGCGGTCCTATCCCAGGTCCAGGATGGAAAGGAGAAGGTGATTGCCTATGCTAGCCGAAAGCTCCGGCCGACCGAAAGGAACCCTGAGAACTACAGCTCCTTCAAGCTCGAGCTATTGGCGTTGGTGTGGGCTATCACGGAGCGGTTCCGCCACTATTTGGCGGCAGCAACATTCACCGCGTTTACGGACAACAATCCGCTGACTCACCTGAACACAGCCAAGTTGGCCGCGCTGGAGCAGCGGTGGGTAGCCCGGCTAGCCAACTATGATTTCACCATAAAGTACCGAGCCGGTCGTGTCAACGTAAATGCTGATGCACTCTCCCGAATGCCCCATTTGTCAGAAGAGGGGTGCGAGGATGACGACCTCGAGGAGATCGAGTTGCCTGCGTTTCACCAACCGCCTACTGAGAGGGTGCAAGTACATCAGCAACGGGTGGATCTGGACCCACGGCCCAGTCAAGAGTGGCAGAAAGCTCAGGACCAAGCGCCGGCTGTTCGCCTTGTCAAAACTCTGGTGGAACAAGGTGCTACGGGGATAGACCCTGCCGCTCCAGCCGAAGCCCAACGCTTATGGAAAGAACGGAAGCGGCTTTACCTACACCAAGGGAGGCTGTACCGTGAGCTGATCAACCCGAAGACCCATGAGAAAATATGCCAGTTGGTCATTCCTCAAGCTGACGTCGCTACTGTCCTGCGGGCATACCATGATGGTGCTGGCCACTTCGGGTGGAAGAAGCTGGAGATGCTGTTGAGGGAGCGGTTCTATTGGAGTGGGATGCGTGAATCGGTGGAAGCTTGGTGCCGAGAGTGCGGTCCTTGTACGCTGAGGAGAAAGGACGAGGCTAGCCAGAGGGCACCCTTACATCCAATAGTCACCCATCAGCCGCTGGAGCTGGTCGCCCTAGACCACGTCAAACTCACCCCTAGCCGAAGTGGGTACACCTACGCATTGACCATTGTAGACCACTACTCAAGGTTTATGGTGGTAGTCCCCGTTAAGGACCTGACTGGTCGAACTGCTGCTCGAGCGTTCCAGGCTTATTTTTGCAGACCCCATGGGTACCCCGAAAAGGTGCTGACCAACCAGGGCCCGGCCTTTGAAGCAGAGGTGTTTCACGAATTCTGCCAGTTGTACGGCTGCAATAAAATCCGGACCACTCCGTACCACGCCCAAACCAACGGCATGTGCGAGAAAATGAACCACTTGGTCCTGGGGCTTCTCAAGACGCTACCGCTGGAAGAACGGAACCTGTGGCCGGAAAAGTTACCCGACTTGGTCGACATGTACAATAATATCCCCTCCAGCTCGACGAAGTGCACCCCAGCGTATCTGATGAGGGCTCGGCCTGGCCGCCTGCCGGTGGATCTGGAGATGGGGTTGGAGGCCCCAGAAGCACTCCCTTCAACGGCGGAATGGGAAAGTCGGAGGAGAGCACAATACCGGCAAATCCAGGAGTATGTGGAGAAAAACCTCAGTCGAAGTCGAGAACAGCAGGAGCACCGGTTCAACCAGAAGGCGTCAGCAGGTCCTTTCCAGCCCGGAGATGTGGTGCTGAAACGGAAGAGGAAGGCCCAGAAGCTGGATGATCAGTGGGAGCAAGTCCCTTACGTCATACAACCCACAGAATGGGAAGATGGGAAGGCCTACCAGATCAGTCGTGACCAAGGGGGCACCCTGGCCACAGTTTCCCGGGACCATCTAAAAAGGTGCCCCCCAGCGTTGAAGGCCGAAGGCAGAGGCCGAAGTACCGGCTCCTCCACCAGCGGAGAAGGCAGCAGAGGTAATCCACACTGTAATGGGTGACTTCCCAGCAAACTGGCCTACACAGAACGGCGCGGTGATCCTTCCAGTGATACTGTTCCCACAACCCGTGGATGAAGAAGTAGTGGAAGTGGTTAACCGTGAGCCAGAACCAGTGCCAGTGCCCAGGGATGAACCTGTACCCAACTCCCCTACACCTCCGCCTGCTCCACACTATAGCAGGGAGGAGGAACCGATTGTTCCCTCTACCCCACTGTCTAGCACCACTGACACCGGGCCCCGAAGGTCCACCCGTTCCAACCTAGGTAGACCCCCACTTAGGTACAGGGAGACCGTTCTGTGAGTAAACGGGGTCAGGGAATGTAAAGAGTGGCTGTTTGTTGTTTGTTTGAAAAGTTTTGAAAAATGATGAAAAATGATAATTACCGAACAGTAACCAGATTTGCTTTGTGATTGAACCGGCTGGAGCCGGCACCATTGTCCCTGTGGGACCGTTTAAAGTTTTGCATGGAGGACTATCCATGGACAAGCCCGTGAACTTGCAGGGCACCACAAACGTTAAGTGGCTTGTAAATATGTTGTTTACCGTTACCGTTTTCCGCGATGCCGCCTCCGGAGAGGCAGGTTGGAGGGAGGGCCCTGAGCAGAGCAGGCTGGGGCCCAGCCACCAAAGGAACCGGTGGCTACCCTCTGGAGGGAAGGACAGATCCCGCTCGGGTACCGTGTGCTGGACTGTGGGTCAAGGGGTGCTGCCTGGGCTTTAGGGGCAGCATCAGGGCCAGGTTGCTTGGGTGGGAGAGAGCGGAAACCGTAACCGTAAACCGTTATGCAACGTTAAAAGAAAATGTGCCTCCCGTTAAGGGATGAGTTATTAAAAATGTAAATATGTTATATTATTATTATGTTATCTTTTTCAGAAAAATAAAACCGGTGTTGGACGGCAGACGGCGGACGGTCTGCATTTTGCTAAGGGGGAATGTGTCGCCCTGGGCAAGCCAGGGGACACAGGTCACACACCACCACACCCTACATCCCAGGTAGGCACATCTAAGCTAACCAAAAATCCTTGTTGCCTTCCTCCAGAGGCTGATGATTCACACCAGGGGGTGGGCCAGGCGGTTGGCTCCGCCCACCGAGGAGTTCACAGTTCTGGAGGCGGGAGAAACCAGGCAGTTGAGCCCAGGAGATTAGCTCAGGAGGAGCTTGAGTGAGGAGCTAAGTGAAGGAGTAAACAAGTAGTGAAAGTAGAAAAGTGGTAAAGGAGGAAAGCAAGTGAGGTGACAGTAAAGAAAGAAAGCCTGAAGGGTCCAGCTGTGTGTAGGACCAGGTCAGCAAGGTCAGCGACGGCGGTGACTGTCTGTAGGGGGACCTTTTTTGAAGTTCCTGGAAGGACCCCGTTGGCTGTGTGCCCGGCGGTCTGGAGCAGTGTTCCGAAGGATAGTCAGCACCAGGGCAGGGGCCTCTCGGACCCCGGCAAGGCTAGGAGTCGCCAAATTTGCCAAATCCGTCAGTGAAGGGGACGTAGATCCCCCAACAACCAAGTCCCGATTGAAGGCAACAGCCCAGCCAGTATAGAAGAGACACCGCCACCGCCAAGGCACCAGTTTCTTAGGGCCAGCGCCTGCGGGCAAAGAGTAGAGCTCCCCCGGTCCAGCTTGAAGCCGGGGAGCGGGTTACCGGTGGGGACCCATCGCAACCATCAAGTACACCAAGGTGCAAGGAAGAGGGACATCACCGTCACCTACCGGGAGAGCAAGTGCAGCCGTCCGTGGGACCGTCTATCCAGCCGTTTGGTTTACCGTACAAACTGTGTCCACGTCTCAGGAGTGAGTACCACAGTGCCGCAAGGCACCGCGCTGCCCCCGCGTCCCTGCGCCCACCGGGCCCTGCACCTCCCTCACCATCACCGGGCCCCAGGATCACCAACCCCTACCCACGGAGGGGCAACACAACACCTGGCTGCTCCGCATCACCATCCCCGGGAGCCCCGTATAGAGCAGCGGTGGTGAAATCACCACAGCCGTGGGTGGCGTCACGGACAATAATCATCCCCACACCCAACAAACCCCTTTCACTCACGGGCGAGGAGTGTCGCTCGAGAAACCCCCGGGATCCGGCCTACAGCTCGAGCCACCACTGAGCAGGGGGTGAGCGTAGTGTGCTGACACCCTCCTCCCCGCCCGCGACACATGTTCCGTGTGTGTGTTCAGACTGTGCTGTTAGTGATAGCATACAGACAGCAGGAACTTCTATTCTCACCTGTCCCTGACCCTGCTGTCTCCGGCGCTACTGCTGCTTCTGGGTCCGCGGTGCAGTGAATATGTATGAGCATAACGAGCGGGGCCCGGAAGCAAGTGAAAGCAGCGCTGAAGGCAGCAAGGCTGAAGACAGGTGAGTATAGACAATTATTTTATTTCAAAGACGTGTTTTTTCTGGTACGTGTCACACTGATGTCACACAGATCACATCAGTGTGTGGTCCGTGTGATACTCATGCTGCTGGAGAAAAAAGGACATGTCGCCGTGCGGAACACATGGACACACGTGTGCTCCACATGGACACATGTCTGTGAGAAAACACGGATGTGTGCGCAGAGGCATTGATTTTAATGGTTCTGCGTACGCCCGCGTGTCCGGTACGTATGAAAACGAACATGTTAAGGGGCCTTAATGATATTCTTATAGACTTGACTGGGTGCGTCTGATCTTCAAAAACTGACCGAATAGAATATAGTGAGATTCCTAGATCCAACAATGGGTCAGTGAAAAAACAGATGTGTGAACAGACCCATTTAACCAGTGCAGGTCCACCCAAGCGTTCTCCTTCTCTGTGTACTGTCCCTTTTTACAGGTTCCTGTACAAAAGGCAAAATGAAACATAACATTAATGCACATTTGTAAGAAAAAATTGAACAAAATACATATTAAACAGTATAAACTCATTATGAATAACATCATAGGGATGAGTAATTCCTAGCGTTCGTTCCATTGCATGTGTTAGGTATTTATTATTGACCTATACCTTGTGTATTTTTATCACATATAAACCGAGGATATCGTTGTACTCATAATGTGATTATCTTAAGGTAGCAAAACATTTATGAAGATTTCAGACTTAAGACTAACGGTGCCATAGATGTATCTTACAAACATCTCTCAAGATTAGTTGATTCTAACCTGATGCTTTTCGAAAGCCGTGAAGACAGTTCACTGTTTAATGTGTGTTCGACAAACTGTTCAGTATCTCAATCACTCCAGTCTGAGAGAGAGAACAAACAGCCTGGAGCTGCTACATGTTTTTCTACCTTATACTTTTTTTTTCTTTCTGCTTTCTGCTCCCTTTCATTTTCTATCTTTTTGGTCTTTCGAGTTTTTGATGATGAAAATGTTTTCTTGTTGCCTACAGCGACATGAGATAGTTCTCCTAATAGCGGCCGAGGGGTTAAAAATCTTTAGCAAGCGGAAAAAAAAAAAGCTGAAATGATTATTCATTCCTCCTTGAGACTTCCTCTGCTTTCCGAGGACTACATGTTCTGCATTCAGTGTCTAAGATACAGTCCCATGTGTTTTCCCGGCTCAATCAAGTGTGTGAAGGACTGTCACAATAGTCCTTGATGCCAGGGAAATAAAATTTAGGGTTGGAAAAATAAGCCTGAGTTGCATTTTAATCATTTCAACTCGCACCTTTATTTAAAGATAGGCAGGCCGGGTTATTATATGCATAATAATATTTCTCCTCCATTGACAAATCAGTTAAGCCTTATCATTACTTCTTCTTGCAGGGAATGAGGATGGGGTTGGGGGGGGGGGCTGTCGGGGGGAGGTGTTATTTTATCTGCCTGGATAATTGTTACTGAAACGCTGTCAAATTGATACAGGTGGCTATATTTCTTCTGCGCCATACCTCTGGGATTTATACACAAAACTGTTTTGTTTTTGAGGAGGAGGAGGGAGGTGGAGAGACACATAAGTCAAAATGATAAATTATGACAGAGAAAATCAACAGCTGAATTTTAAGATAATGGCAAGAGAGAAGGGTTTTGTGATACTGGAGCAGTGGAGAGGAAAGTGCTCTCTTGAAATTACTGACAGAATCGAGAAGTTCCTAAAGAAGAACAAATGACTTCTCTGCAGCCTGTAATTAGACTTTTTATGGAGAAAATGACAAAAAGGGAAAGAGGAAAATGCCGCTTCAAGAAAAATTATAAATGCAATGTGTTACTGTTCCAGGCTTGGAGAGGGCCGCATGCCTCTATTGTAGCAAGGTGCCTTTCTTAAAGGGACATTAACCAGTCTGCATTGTTCCTGAAATCACTATATTTTATTACATTTATGTGCATGGCATTCATACATGGCTGAGTTCACATGTTCTGTATTCATCCTGCAGAGATCCATTGTCGGATCCGATTATTTAACATGGGAATCTATGGAGAACGGATCCATTAACGGATTGCTATTTAAAGGTATATTTTTGCTATCTAATCTGAAGCCAGAATGCCATAAGACTTAAGGTGGTGTCACATACAGCGACGACGACAACGACGTTGCTGCTACTTCACCATTTTCTGTGACGTAGCAGCGACGTCCCGTCGCTGTCGCTGTGTGTGACATCCAGCAACGACCTGGCCCCTGCTGTGAGGTCACCGGTCGTTGCTGAATGTCCAGCTTCATTTTTTGGTCGTCGCTCTCCCGCTGTGACACACACATCACTGTGTGTGACAGCGAGAGAGCGACGAAATGAAGGGAGCAGGAGCCGGCACCTGGCAACTGCGGTAAGCTGTAACCAAGGTAAACATCGGGTAACCAAGGGAAGACCTTTCCCTGGTTACCCGAGCTCCTGCTCTCTGCAAATGTAGCTGCAGTACACATCGGGTAATTAACCCGATGTGTACTGTAGCTAGGAGTCCAGGGAGCCAGCGCTAAGCAGTGTGCGCGGCTCCCTGCTCTCTGCACATGTAGCTGCAGTACACATCGGGTAATTAACCCGATGTGTACTGTAGCTAGGAGTCCAGGGAGCCAGCGCTAAGCAGTGTGCGCGGCTCCCTGCTCTCTGCACATGTAGCTGCAGTACACATCGGGTAATTAACCCAATGTGTACTGTAGCTAGGAGTCCAGGGAGCCAGCGCTAAGCAGTGTGCGCGGCTCCCTGCTCTCTGCACATGTAGCTGCAGTACACATCGGGTAATTAACCCGATGTGTACTGTAGCTAGGAGTGCAGGGAGCCAGCGCTAAGCAGTGTGCGCGGCTCCCTGCTCTCTGCACATGTAGCACAGCGACACGTAACGTTATGATCGCTGCTGCGTCTGCTGTGTTTGACAGCTAAGCAGCGATCACAACAGTGACTTACAAGGTCGCTGTTGCGCCACAGAAAATGGTGACGTAACAGCGACGTTGTTGTTGCTGTCGCTATGTGTGAACCCAGCTTTATGCAGTTTACAGCCAGCTATCTCTTATCTCAAAGTATGTTTTTGTTTACCTGCAATGTTAGTTTAAGCCTCTTAGCTTTATCATTAGTGGGTCTCAGCAGCAAGTGAGCTGTAGTCCAAATACGCCCCTGTAACGGGGTATGCGGCAGAGCAGTAAGGGATGCCAGGCCAAGGAACAATCCAAAGGGCTTTATTGGAACCACAAAGATAAAGCACCAAACAAATATAAATCCTTAAAGTCTGCAAGGAGTCCACAACAAAACAAAAGATCCAGGGTGCCTCCCGGTATTCCAACGCCAGGGAAAATATGGCAATGGTCCTTATATGAGTTCCTTGAGTCCAACAGGGTGAACAACAAAACGCAATCCCACATGGCCACTGATCTCCAATCTGTGATAGTCCATACACAGGCTCTAGGATCCAGCCTCAGCAATAGATCCTAGTCCTTCTCCAGCTGAGATCCAACTAACTGAACTAACATGGGTCTCATTGTTCTTCTTTCCTGGTATCAGCCCCTTAGGTGGGCAGAAGAGTCCAACTCCGCCTGGACACTTGATACATGAATGGACTTTAGAAGTCCTGGCTCTTTCTTGTTTACCAAGTTGTGGATTGGAGAAGTCCCATGCTGAGAAGAACAAACAATCCCCCACCAGTAGTACATACAGGACAGTCAAGGAGAGACAGACTATTACACCATGAGCAAGGGCAGGGGAGGGACACACTGTTACAGCCCCCTTCTGTGATTAGCAGCTTGCATCTATGGAAATGTACATGGTATGGGCGGGGGCAGCTCCCAGAGCTCTTCCACATGTTACAAATAATATCTTTCACTGTGTCAGAAAGGCTGCAGTCGGTAATCTAAGTGATACATCGTTAGATTTAGAATCTCGTTGTCTATATCATGCTGCTTTCATATGGATATACAGTGCCTACAAGTAGTATTCAACCCCCTGCAGATTTAGCAGGTTTACACATTCGGAATTAACTTGGCATTGTGACATTTGGACTGTAGATCAGCCTGGAAGTGTGAAATGCACTGCAGCAAAAAAGAATGTTATTTCTTTTTTTATTTTTTTTTTTTTTTAAATTGTGAAAAGTTTATTCAGAGGGTCATTTATTATTCAACCCTTCAAACCACACGAATTCTGTTTGGTTCCCCTAAAGTATTAAGAAGTATTTCAGGCACAAAGAACAATGAGCTTCACATGTTTGGATTAATTATCTCTTTTTCCAGCCTTTTCTGACTAATTAAGACCTTCCCAAACTTATGAACAGCACTCATACTTGGTCAACATGGGAAAGACAAAGGAGCATTCCAAGGCCATCAGATTCAAGATCGTGGAGGGTCACAAGGCTGGCAAGGGGTACAAAACCCTTTCCAAGGAGTTGGGCCTACCTGTCTCCACTGTTGGGAGCATTATCCGGAAGTGGAAGGCTTATGGAACTACTGTTAGCCTTCCACGTCCTGAACAGCCTTTGAAAGTTTCCACCCGTGCCGAGGCCAGGCTTGTCCGAAGAGTCAAGGCTAACCCAACCAAGGACAACAAGGAAGGAGCTCCGGGAAGATCTCATGGCAGTGGGGACATTGGTTTCAGTCAATACCATAAATAACGTACTCCACCGCAATGGTCTCCGTTCCAGACAAGCCCGTAAGGTATCTTTACTTTCAAAGCGTCATGTCAAGGCTCGTCTTCAGTTTGCTCATGATCACTTGGAGGACTCTGAGACAGACTGGTTCAAGGTTCTCTGGTCTGATGAGACCAAGATCGAGTTCTTTGGTGCCAACCACACACGTGACGTTTGGAGACTGGATGGCACTGCGTACGACCCCAAGAATACCATCCCTACAGTCAAGCATGGTGGTGGCAGCATCATGCTGTGGGGCTGTTTCTCAGCCAAGGGGCCTGGCCATCTGGTCCGCATCCATGGGAAGATGGATAGCACGGCCTACCTGGAGATTTTGGCCAAGAACCTCCGCTCCTCCATCAAGGATCTTAAGATGGGTCATCATTTCATCTTCCAACAAGACAACGACCCAAAGCACACAGCCAAGAAAACCAAGGCCTGGTTCAAGAGGGAAAAAATCAAGGTGTTGCAGTGGACTAGTCAGTCTCCTGACCTTAACCCAATTGAAAACTTGTGGAAGGAGCTCAAGATTAAAGTCCACATGAGACACCCCAAGAACCTAGATAACTTGGAGAAGATCTGCATGGAGGAGTGGGCCAAGATAACTCCAGAGACCTGTGCCAGCCTGATCAGGTCTTATAAAAGACGATTATTAGCTGTAATTGCAAACAAGGGTTATTCCACAAAATATTAAACTTAGGGGTTGAATAATAATTGACCCACACTTTTATGCTGAAAATTTATTAAAATTTAACTGAGCAACATAACTTGTTGGTTTGTAAGATTTATGCATCTGTTAATAAATCCTGCTCTTGTTTGAAGTTTGCAGGCTCTAACTTATTTGCATCTTATCAAACCTGCTAAATCTGCAGGGGGTTGAATACTACTTGTAGGCACTGTATAACCTATAGATCAAAAAGAGTCATAGAGCTACTATGGTTAAAAGAAAAAATAAAGAAAGTAGAAATACCCAAAGAAGCTCACACGAAACATGCATCGGGGTCCTGGAGGTGCATCCCATTACAGATCAGGAGGTATTATGGGTGAGTGTCATTTTACATGGAGCTCAGTATACAGGATAATATTATGCATGTGTACATTACTATAGGTAAGCGTTCCAAGCCTTGCATTTGATGACTTCCATTGTTTAATTGTTACTATACACATGCACTGCTGAGCTTATGTCCCCCTTTGTGCAATATTTTTACTCTGGCTGCTATTATGGATAGGCACTTTATACCCACCTCCCATTAATTCTATCTGTTTTTGGGTGTTCCTCCATTTTGTTAATCCTGACCAGCACTATACCTTTTATTCTTTATGTTGTGGTGTTATTATGTTTATGGTCATTTCATAAATAAAATTATTCTTTGTTTTCACCATGATAGTTCTATGACTCTTTTTGATCTATAGGTTATAATGATTTTTTACCACACACTCTGATATTATAATCCTTATTAAGGTAGTTTTTTGATTAACACTGTAGGTCATCTTTACATCCCCTTCTATGTTCAGATGTTGCTGACATGCTCTCACATGGAGTAGCAAAAACCTGGTGACGGATTCCCTTTACCTACCATTTGTAAGCAATTTGTTACAAATGTAAGAATAATGGAAAACTAAATAGCAATGCGTTAACGGATCCGTTCTTCATAGACTACAACAATGTTAAAAAAACAGATCCGGTAGACATCAGTTATTTAAAAAAGGACAAAAAGTTGTGTTTCCAGACCTTTTTTCCTAACTGATCTACGTAGAATCTCGTTTTCATGGCTACAGGACATGTAAAGTCAGCCTTACAAATTAAAGGCAATCTGTCAGCAGGTTTTTGCCACCTAATCTTATAGCAGCATAACATAGGGGCAGAGATCCTGATTCCAGCGATGTGTCACTTACTGGGCTGCTTAGTGTAGTTTTGATAAGATTACTGTTTAATCAGCAATAGATTATCATTAGAGGACTACTTGGCATGCTGTCAGGTAGTCCAGCATATTCATAAGCTCTATATAACCACTAGATCTGCAGCAGAGAAAACATTGATTTTATCAAAAAGACAGCAAACAGCTCAGTAAGTGACACATGGCTGGAATCAGGATCTCTGTCTCTACATTATGCTGCTCTCAGATGGGGGAGCAAAAACCTGGTGTCAGATTCCCTTGAGAAAAAAAAATCTCCTCCAAGGAGAGATCTTTACTCTTCTAATCCTTAGACACTTCTAATCGGCAGTCTTAGGGGTACTTCACACACAGCGACACGGTTTTTGTGATGCAGCAGTGACCTCATTAGTGATCTCGCTGTGTGTGACACTGAGCAGCGATCTGGCCCCTGCTGTGAGATCGCTGCTCGTTACACACAGCCCTGGTTCGTTTTTTTATTGTTGCTCTCCCGCTGATAAGCACACATCGCTGTGTGTGACAGCGAGAGAGCAACAATCCTGAATGTGCAGGGAGCAGGAGCCGGCATCTGACAGCCTGCGGTAAGCTGTAACCAAGGTAAACATCGGGTAACCAAGGTGGTTACCCGATATTTACCTTCGTTACCAGCCTCAGCAGCTCTCACGCTGCCAGTGCCGGCTCCTGCTCCCTGCACACGCTAAGCTAAGCGGTGTGCGCTGGTAAATAAGGTAAACATCGGGTAACCATACCCGATGTTTACCTTAGTTACCAGTGTCCGCAGCTTCCAGACGCCGGCTCCGTGCAAGCGCAGCGTCGCTTGCACGTCGCTGCTGGCTGGGGGCTGGTCACTGGTCGCTGGTGAGATCTGCCTGTTTGACAGCTCACCAGCGACCATGTAGCGATGCAGCAGCGATCCTGACCAGGTCAGATCGCTGGTGGGATCGCTGCTGCGTCGCTAAAGTGTGACGGTACTCTTATTCTTCTTCTGTATCATTTAGGTGTAGATTTGTTAATGGCACTACCTGCCTTATATCCATGACATGAGCACAAAAATCTTTGCTGAGAAAGGTCCACTTCCTGTGAATACTACAAATGACAATGTGATAGTCGATAATATAATAATAATTTTTATTTTTATAGCACCAACATATTCTGCAGCACTTTATAATTCAGTAGGAGCTTGTACAAACAAGATAAGACATCACAGACACAATTCATCAGCTACCAGGAGGTCGCAAGCTTACAATCTATGATGAAATGGGGGGGTACAAAAAGAATATAGGAACTTGGTACTGTTTAACCCCTTCCAAATTAGAATTGTACTACTTCACACACACACTGACACTAATGTGGCGCCCTGGACTAGCCAGGTCATCACAGGTAACAACACACACACACCCCCACCCCCAGCAGTTCACAGCAGTCATCCCCAGTGAGACCTGATTTCTTCCCTCAGGTTCAGACAGACACACCAGGTGGGCGAAGTTAAGCACATAGGCACGCCCACCGAGGAGTCTAGCTGGCCTGAGGCAGGAAACAAGTTCAGACAAATCCAGGCAGAGGAAGAGAGAGGAGGTCTGCAGGGAGGCAGACGCAGTCTGGGGCCTAGGTTGGAACCTAGGGCCCTCGTGTAGCCAGTCAGGAGGCAGACGGTAGTGGCCATCTGCGGGAGCCGGGAAGACAGTCTTGGTGGAACCATAGGTAGCCGGGACAGGGTGGTGGCCCGTCCGGTACCGAACCGGGGAGCCAGCTGGAAACCGGAGCACAGGAGGAGCGTACAAAAAAGTGCAGGAAAGGACTCACAATACCAACCCGGGGTCAGGGGAAAAACACTGCAGCTGGCTGCGGGACCCATCCATCCAGCCGTTTGTTTTACCAGAGACTTTGCATCCATTTGTGGCTGAGTGAGTACTACCGTGCCATCCGGCACCACGCTGCGCAGCCCAAGCGACCCTGCACCTTGCCAACCCTGCCTCCCCGTCACCTCACCGGGCCCCGGGACCACCAACCCCCTACCCACGGAGGGGAAAACAACGTCCCAGCTGCTCCCTGCCATCGCTCCCGGGATCCCCGTCAGCAGCGGTGGTGTCCAGCCTCACTACGACCCATGGGTGGCGTCGCGGACCAGATCCCCAAGCCAAACTACTCCCCTTTCACTCACGGGCAAGGAGCGCCGCTCGGGTCCCCGGATCCGGCCCACCGCTCGAGCCACCGAACAGCAGCAGCGCCGGACCTGAGCGTTGGCGAGAGCGCAGCGGCGGCGGCCTCCTCCCCGCCCGCGACACTAGTATGTTGCTCAGCTGCATTGGTTTCAGTACTGTAGTGGGCCGCCCCCGTGCCAGCAGCCGGGCTGCACGGATCCGGATCCGCGGTGGCTCCAGGGGTCTCCGGACCCGGGGGTCGTGCGGCCACTCAATTGAAGGGGGTATTTACAGGGAATTGTGTTAAAGTTCGTGACGCCACCCGTGGTATGTGGTAATTTGGAGCACCACGGCTGCAGTTGGGAGTACCCGGGTGATGGAATGGGGCAGCCAGGTGTTAGAACCCTCCACGGGTAGGGGGTATACCCCGGGACTCGGTGATGGTGTTAGGGGAGTTCCGTTGGGTGCGAAGGGGGACACTTGCGTACTCACTCAGTTCATTAAGCTGACACCGACAACTAGATTAACCAAAGTCCTGGATACCGCTGCCGCTGAGGGGAGCTAGTTCGGGTCCCGTCCCAAATGGTGCTGCCTGGTGATCCGTGACCTGCCTCCTGGCACTAAGTTTACTTCTCTGTTGGTCCCGGTAGTATGTGTAACTTGCCGAGTCCCGCTCCCCACTATGGGAGGTTGCTCTCAGGGTTCACACTTGGGATTTTCTGCACCGTTTTTAGTGGAAGTCCTATTCCCCTTGTTGCACTAGTACCCCCGTTTTTGGAGCAGGTGGAGAGCTGATCTTGAAGGCTCTGTTCTCGTCGGGTGAATTGTCAGGTTGTCTGAAGCTACTCCCTAACCTAGGGTCCACGAATTCCATAGTGCCCTGGTCCCAGCCCGGTGATGGTGCAAGGCCGCCGGCTGTCCTCCTCGACAGTTCCGTTCTCCTTGCCACGATCCCCTGCGACTGGGGGTCCACCTCCTCTAGGCCCAGACCACCGTCTGCCACCTAGATAGCTTCCTAGGAGCCCTGCTCCTGACCTCCTCTCTCCTTCACTTCCAAACTTCAACTCTCCTACTCCTGACACTCCTGACCTCCCCTAACCAACCCTCCAAGTGGGCGATTCTATTCCACTCAGGCTGTCCACTGGTGTGTCTGGTGGGTGTGGTGCAGAGTATACCTAGGGTTTTGATTAGCTGATGTCGGCAATACCATGTAGTTGGGGACCCATAACCAAGATATTGCACGGGAGGGCAGATTGTGCAATGCCCTGTAATGACCTGATAGTTCAGAGGCGTCACAGTAGAGTCAGTGTTAGCCCTCTGATGAAGAAAAATACTAATCTAATATATAAGGGTGCGCTCACGGGCGTATAAATCGGACGAGTGCAATGCGAGAAACTCTTGAATTGCACTCGGACCCATGTTAGTTACTGAGGGAGAGCAGTTGGTCAGCTTTTTTCTCATCCAGATTCTGGAGGTGAGAAAAATCGCAACGTGCTGCGATTGCATCCCGAAAATTTCTGAGACTCACCAATACAAGTCAATGGGTGCGAGAAAAAAGTGGATGTCCACGGACCAGAATAAAGGAGAAAAACCACACAATCGCATTACACATGCAGTACACATGGACTATCAAACGGATTACACACCTCTGACTCTCCAGGATGAGAATGGGACTGTTTTTTTATACGTTTGTGTGATTCCACCCTAAAGCTGAGTGTATGTGTGTGAAGGAAAGTGTACACAGCAGTCTGTATTGGAGCAACCTGGAAAGATTAGTGATGAGACAGTGCCCTCTGCTGGCCAAAAGGGAACCAAAAATCACCTAGGGTATAGAAAAGAAGAAGAGCCCAGGAGCCGACTAGAAAGGCAGTTCTGGCGCGAAGGGAAAGCGTCACGCAGTCATGCTGGCTAAAGGGAAGAAGTAGGCCTCCCCTGCAGGAGATTGGAATGGAAGAGAGATGGCACCAGAGCAAACTCAAACAGGTAGCCTGCAAGTCCCGCACCCCCACACCATCCAGCAAGCCACTGAAGACGACCCCCAAGATCCCTGCACCGCACAGCAAGCCTCTGAAGATGACCCCCAAGATCCTGACACCGTCCAGCAAGCCCCTGAACACGACCACCAAGTTCCCCGCACAGTCCAACAAACCCCTGAAGACAACCCCCAAGACTCCCGTTATGCCTGTCAAGACCCCCACCACACGTGTCCAAACCCCAAATACGCCTGTCAAGACCCATCACGCATGTCAAGACCCCGACTTCGCCTGTTAAGACCCCCAGACCAGACTACGTGGTCAAGCCGCAGACGTTGCCTGTCAAGATAGGCACCCGTGTTTAACCTGACTTCGCCGGGCTGTTGCTTCCTGCCCAGCTGTGTGGTACTTGATGGGGGAGGACTGTATTGATAGGTGTTGAAGCTTAGTGACCATTCGTAACCCATAGAGATGGAGAGCATAGGGCCTAGCAACTAAGGACGGAGGCCCTGACATTTCTACAGTGTTTCCCACAAAAATTAGTGTGTTTAGCTCTTGCCCTTGTTAGGCTGCCTTTCATAAGCTACTGTGTTGTCACTTCCCAGTGTAACCAGAAATTGAATTATTTTTCTCTTCTGATAACATTCCCTTGCCTTCTGTTTCTCTATCCCTGTCAGTAAATTAATAAATCGAATTGAGTTACCACTGCTACTCCTTCTCTGTGTGCTGCATTTTGACCCTGCTATTACATGTGTATTTATGTATGTATGTGTGTATGTCCGCTAAAGGAATCCGCACCGTAGCATTTACAATCACAATATTTTGCATAGACACCTCATTTGAATCAGGGAACATCATAGGCTATATTTTGAGGGGAAAATGTAACCCTGCACTTTATAGTTATTCACCAAAAAATCTGCTTACATTAAAATCAATAGAGCTGGGAGCTACAGGTCATTAATAGGAGCTGTGATTGGTTGCTATAGGCAACAAAGAACATTCTTAGTATAAGAATCTTATGTGTGAGCAGCGTCGGACTGGCCCAGCGAAGCACCAGAGAATCCTCCAGTGGGCCCCCAGGGCACCCCGTAACCCCGGTGGGCCCTCGGTCCCCAGTGGGCCCCCATGCTTTATATTGTGCGGGGTACCGCAGACTTGTTACCGCGGGCTGGCAGGGGTATCTAGTGGGCAGACTGGGCCCCCATGCTCTGATGGGCCCCCAGCCTTTCTATCATAAACTGCAGTGATTGCACAGAATAATCTGTGCGATCTCTGCAGTTTCCGTGGTTGTAGCAGGGCCTGTGGTGACATCACAGTCATGTGACTCACCACAGGTCCTTGCAGTGCGGGAGTCCTCAGGCCTGCACAAAATGAGGTGCGTGCAGGAACTGCAGACTGCGCCTCTCATATTCAAATGTATACGCGTCTTTTAGGCGCGTGTACATTTGAACAGTGCAGTGCCAGGACTGAGGCAAAGGAGTTCCTCAGCACCGCACCGACATCCTTCATCCCTGGGGCTGCACGGAAGAAGAAGACGTGCAGGCACCAGGAAAGCACTTCTGCCTCCCCCTGCTGTGAGCCTCACCTTGCTGTGAGCCTCCCCTTGCTGTGAGCCTCCCCCTTGCTGTGAGCCTCCCCCTGCAGTGAGCCACCCCCTGCAGTGAGCCTCCCCCTGCTGTGAGCCTCCCCCTGTGAGCCTCCCCCTGCTGTGAGCCTCCTGCCTCCCCCTGAAGTGAGCCTACCCCTGCTGTGAGCATCACCCTGCTGTGAGCCTCCTACCCCCCCTGCAGTGAGCCTCCCATTGCTGTGAGCCTCCACTTGCTGTGAGCCTCCCCCTGCTGTAAGCCTCCCCCTGCTGTGAGCCTCCCCCTGCAGTGAGCCTCCTGCTTCCCTCTGAGGTGAGCCTCCCCCTGCTGTGAGCCTCCCCCTGCTGTGAGCCTTCCCATGCTGAGAGCCTCCCCCTGCAGTGAGCCTCCCCCTACAGTGAGCCTCCCCCTGCTGTAAGCCTCCCCCTGCTGTGAGACTCCCCCTGCAGTGAGCCTCCTGCCTCCCCCTGCAGTGAACCTCCTGCCCCCCATTGCAGTGACCCTTGCCCTGCAATGAGCCTCCTGCCTCCTGCTGCTGTGAGCATCCTGCCTCCCCCAGCATGGAGCCTCCTGCCTCCTGCTGATGTGAGCCTCCTGCCTCCCACTGCTGTGAGCTTCCTGCCTCCCCCTGAAGTGAGCCTCCCCATGCAGTGAGCCTCTCAGTGCAGTGAGCTTCCCCCTGCTGTGAGCCTCCCCCTGCTGTGAGTTTCACCCTGCTGTTATCCTCCCCCTGCTGTGAGCCTCCTGCCTCCCCCTGCAGTGAGCCTCCTGCCTCTCACTACTGTGAGCCTCCTGCCCCTCGCTGCTGTGAGCCTCCTGCCGCTGTTTACACCCCTAGTGCTGTCTGCCACCAACCCAGTGCTGTGCCACCCATGATGTAGAAATTATGGAAAAAGTGAGGAATGTGCTCTGGGATTGATCAGCTATAGTTGACTGTGTTATTTTCTGCAGAGTCGCATCATGGCAGGAAGAAGTGATGGCAATCAGTGCCGGGTGAAGATGAAAAGCGAAGATGAATAACCTCAGCTAGTGTATTACATGTACAGACACATACTATACACTGTATACACAGCACCTGTGTATAATGTCACTAATTAATGTCACTGGTGATCACTGTATTATCTGTACACTGACACTATATACAGAGCTCCTGTGTATAATGACACTGATGGTAATATTAGTGTAGTATTGTGGTTTTTATTCATGATTATTGTAGTATTATTCGGGCACTGTGTGGTGCTAATATGTGGTCTGGCCACAGTGTGGTGGTATTTCTCTGTTGTATGTGGTATTATTTGGTCATTTATGTGGTCTGGTCATAGTGTTGAGGTATTTCTCCCTTGTATATGGTAATATTCAGTCATTATGTGCTCTGATTATGATGTGGCGGTATTTCTCTCTTGTATGTGGTTGCATTCAGTTACTATGTGGTGGTAAGGCAAGAATCACACATGCTAGTGCCTCGCGTGTAACTAGCGCGAGTCTCTCATGGTAGAACCCGGCTTGGCCGCACACTCCCCTGACAGGAGCGGGTCAGTTGCATGTATCACTATGCAGCTCAGACGCTCCTGTATGCATAGTATGCGGCCATGCCAGGTTCTACCATGAGAGACTCGCGCGAGTTACACGCGAGGCATTAGCAAGTGTGATTCTGGCCTAATATGTTATTGGTCATAGTATGGTGGTATTTCTCCTTTGTATGTGGTATTATTGGTCTTTGTATAATGGATTGTGTTGTGTCTGGAGGACATTTTTTTTCTCTATCAATAAAGGGAAGATTATTTCCAGTAGAAATTGAGTACTTGAATGTTTAACCCCTCCCTATCCTGTGACTATTACACTGCAGCAAATATGCTAAGTAATCGCCTATTATAAGGCTATATGCCCATGTTGAGTATTTGCTCAGTATTTTACCTCCGTATTTGTAGCCAAAACCAAAAGTGGTAAAATCAGAGGAAAAGTCTAATAGAAACACCTCTGCATTTTTAACCCACTCCTAGTTTTGGCTTAGAAGTACTGATGTAATATACTGACCAAATACTGAACGTATGAACGTGGCCTAAGCATAAGTGATAACTTATTCATCTGTGGGGACCTACTGCTGGGACCTGCACCGATCGTGCAACTTTTATCCCCTTGAAAGTGGAGCTGATATCTGACTCGTCCCCTGATCCATTCATTCGGTAAGTGATCGACTAGCAAACCTGTGGATTGGTGATAATTTGTTTTCACCTAAGATCCTCCTTACTGCAAACGACTGTAATTTTACATCAGTTATGGTGTGTGCACAGTAGGTGTGCAGGGGCCGCCTGTGTTTCAGTCGATGCTCTACTATAAGGGGGATAATGGCTAACAGATATGTGCATATCAGCATATCACTGTAGGGAGGGCCCCTGGAGTCAATTCCTCTTGTGGGCCCCAGACACCCCAGTCTGACGCTGTGTGTGAGGTAATATGATATCGGTACAGAGACGGATAGAGAGAGAGAGACACAGAGACAGAAACAGACAGGGAGACAGACAGAGAGAGACAGACAGAAAGAGAAAAACAGAAAGAGACAAAGAGGCAGACGGACAGAGAGACAGAGAAAGAGAGAGACAGAGAGAGACAGACAGAGACAGAGAGATAGAGACAGAGTTGTCGTGGGCGGGGAGGGCGCTGCGCTCACCACAGTCGGGTCCGGCCCTGCTGCTGCTCGGTGGCTCGAGCGGTGGGCCAGATCCGGGGACTCGAGCGGTGCTCCTCGCCCGTGAGTGAAAGGGGAGTAGTGTGGTTTGGGGGATTTGGTCCGTGACGCCACCCACGGTTTGTGGTGAGGTTGGGGCACCACCGCTGCTGTTGACGGGGATCCCGGGAGCGATTGCAGGGAGCAGCTGGGATGTTTCTCTCCCCTCCTTGGGTAGGGGGGTTGGTGGTCACGGGGCCCGGTGAGGTGACGGGGAGGCAGGGTCGGGCAAGGTGCATGGTCACTTGGACTGCGCAGCATGGTGCCGGACGGCACGGTAGTACTCACTCAGCCACAAATGGATGCAAATTCTCTGGTAAAACAGACGGCTGGATGGACGGGTCCCGCAGCCGGCTGCTGTGGTTTCTCCCGGACGGTTGGTGGTGGCTGCCTTTCCCTGCACCTTTTGTGTCTCTTCGGTCCCGATGGCTTCCCACCGGTAACCCGCTCCCCAGTGTGTATATGGGCTGGAGGAGCCCTTTTGCCCGCAGGCTCTGGCCCTGGGAACTCTAGCTGTGGCGGTAGCTGTATTTCCCTTGTGCTCGTTGGACGGTTGGCTTCAATCGGGTCTTGGCTGTTTGGAAACCCCTGGGGTTCCGGTCACTAAAGGATTTGACCTGTTTAACGGCGACTCCAAGCCTGGTCGGGGTCCGCAGGCCCTGCCGGTTTATTCTGGCTTCACTTCGCTCCCCGGTTTGGTACCGGCGGGCCACCGCCCGTCCCCGGTCCTACGGTTCCGCGTTGATCGGCCTCTCCTGCAGATGGCCACCACCGTCTGCCAAACTTGCTCTCGGTGCCCGGGCCACGTACCCGGACACAGTCAGTTTTCTCCTCTACTACCACTTTCCTAACTGCTCTCGAGCTCTGCCCAAGCTTAACTAACTTCCTTTCCCGCCTCCAGGACTGTGAACTCCTCAGTGGGTGGGGCACACCGCTTGGCTCCACCCCACCTGGTGTGGACATCAGCCCCTGGAGGGGGGGCAACAAGGATTTGTGTCTGATTGATGTGCCTATCTCGGGGTGGGGGTGTCGTGTTGGCTAGTCCAGGGCGCCACAGAGACAGACAGAGAAACAGAGAGATAGAGAAAGAGAGACAGAGATAGAGAGACAGACAGAGAGCGACAGAGAGAGCTAGAGAGACAGACATATAGACAGAAAGACAGAGAGAGACAGGCAGAGACAGAGAGACAGGCAGACAGGGAGAGACAGACAGACAGAGAAACAGAGAGAGACAGAGATAGACAGAAAGAGAGACAGACAGAAAGAGAGACAGCGAGACAGAGAGTGAAACAGACAGAAAGAAAGGGAGAGTGGGAGAGAGACAGAAAGACACTTAGTTGCTATCCTGGTCAACGCCAGGTACTACAGTTAGTACTATATAAATGTGAAAAAAACAGCAATAAAATAATTTTTTTAAGTAATAAGTATTATTCCCATACTATTACAAAACAAAACCCACTATACCAGGACAAAAAAAAATTATAATACCAAATATACAGGAAACAAATAATGCCTCCACACCATCACCATTTATTACTACCACATAGTGTCTGAATAAAATCATCATTTTGTTATTTAGCAAAACTCACTATATCAAGACCAGTGCTACCAATAATAACATACAATGGACAAATAATACCACATCATGACAAGACCACATATTATCATCACATACTGTATTTCTCCAAAAATAAGACACTGTCTTATATAATTTTTGGCCCTGAAAAATGTGCTAGGACTTATTTTTGGGGTAGGACTTATTCTCGGGGAAACACGGTTGGGGTAAGTTGCCCCCCCAAAAAAGCAGACCCACCCCCCTTCTAAGGAGAATCATACTTACCAGTCCCCAGACTCCTCTGTCCTCCTGTGATCTTCGGCGGGCGCTCCCAGCAGGTATGTTCCAGAGTGGTCCTCTCCTACTTCTGGCCAACACTCACATACATCAGATCGCACACATGTACATTAAACTGCACACACAATCACACATCAGACCACACAAACACACAACATCCAGTGATACCTATTGCTTCCAGCCAGCAGGGGAACCTGGGACGCAGTACAGTGGAGCGTGAGGACCTGCTATAGAACACATAGAAGACTTGGAGTGGAAAGCATAGGGCACTCCAAATTGAGCAATCTGATGTGTGTTTGTGGTTTGATGTGTGTGGGTGTTCAATCTGGTGTGTGTGTGTGTGTGTGTGTGTGTGTGTGCGTTCCACCGCAAGTCCTTGATGCGTTCCACTGTAGGTCCTCCCGTTCAGCTTCTGGTGAGTATGATCGCTGAGTCTTGTCTCTTCTTTCCTCTCTCTTTAGAGGGTGTTTGCTTTCTATAATGAAGTATCCTGCAGTATTCTTTAACTTTTTTACCTGCATGGACACTTCATTATTGAGCCACGACTAGGGCTTATTTTTGGGTAGGGCTTATATTTAAGCCTTACGCCAAAAAGGCTGAAAATTCCTGCTAGGGCTTATTTTTGAGGAAACACTGAAGTATGAAGTAACCAACTAATTATACTAAAATTGATTATTAATAAAAAAACACCGTGTGACGCCCCTGCACTAGTCAGGGTGTCACAGGGAACTGCACTCCAGTCCTTATAGTGCAGAACCCACCCTCCTTGGTTCCAGGTTCCACACAGTGGTATTGCTACCAACCGCATTCAAACCCCCAATCCACACTCACACCAGTACAGGACAGACATGCCAGTGGGTAGGTCTAGAGAGGAAAGGGCCGCCCACCGAAGGGTTAAGCAGACTGGTGGGAGGTGACAAGTCAGTCGGCTCCAGGGGAGCAAAGGGAGACAAAGTGAAGTAGAAACTCTCCAGAGGGAGAGGGAACCAGGGGTTGGAGCCCCCAGGAGAAGTGAAGTAGTAGCCCTCATAGTGTGAGGGGCCGAGAAGTCGAAGCTCCCAAGAGGTCGGACTAAATTGGGACACAGCAAAAGCAATACTATTGGGAGTGGATACCTGGATGTGCTCTCCTTCCCAAGCAGCAGTGGTGCACTGGGACTTTTGGTTCACCTGCAGCATGTGTGTGTAATGACTTTACAAAACATCATCCAGCACCACGATAACCGGCCTGAGTGAGTATATGCTCATCCCCTGCTTCCAGCAAGCCTGCGCTCCCCTGCACCCCACCATCCAGAGTCCCGGGGCCTTCCCTACCCGTGGAGGGAAAACGTCATCTAGCTGCCCTTATTCCATCAACCCCGATACTCGCAGCGGCGGTACTCTCCTTTACCACACACGACGGGTGGCGTCACGAATTATATGTCCCCTGTAAATAGCCCCTTCTTCATTTGAGTGTGGCCCCGGCACCCGGGTCCAGAGAACCTCGAGCCACGAGTAATCACCCCCAGATCCGAGCGGTTAGACCGCTGCAGGGGGCGGCATAACAGCACTAACTCTAATTTTACATACTTAGGTATAAGTATCTACAGATACTAACCGGTTACCTCTCACATGAATGTATTTAATTTTATCTTTTCTTCAGTGACGTAACTAGAGTTCAATGGGCCTGATACAAAATATGGATCTGCTCTTCCTCCCCCACATCTTGGTCAGATGTTTGGGCCCTTGTAGCATTCTAAATCCTATAAAGACATAAGTGTTGCCCACCCCACCTTCATTTTGCAGTAATGTCCCCAATCCTGTACCAATGTAACACATTGCCTGTGCCCCTTCCTGGTAAATATGTCCCCCCATTCTGGTATATATATTGCTATCCTTAGCACCTTCATGGTAAATATCCCCACCATCCTGTTATATATGTCCCCCATTCTGGTATATATCTCTCCAATCATGGTATATACAGTTGAAACCAAAAGTTAACATACACATCTAAAAAGACACATCCGCATGTTTTTATCACTTTCTGACATGAAATCAGAATAAACCTTTCCAGTTTTAGGTCAATTAGGAACCAAAATTATTTATATTTTTCCAAATGCCAGAATAATGAGAGAGAGAGAATGTTTTAAGGCATTTTTATTGCTTCCTGCAAAGTCAAAATTTACATACATTTCATTAGTATTTGGTACCTTTGCCCTTAAACTGAATGACTTGGGTGAAACATTTTGGATATCCTTCCACAAGCTTCTCACAATAGTTGGTAGTAATTTGGGCCTATTCCTCCTGACAGAAATGGTGCATCTGAGTCATGTTTGTAGTGCGCCTTACTCGCACCTGTCTTTTCAGCTTTGCCCATAAATTTTCAGTAGTATTCAGATCAGGCCTTTATGATGGCCACTGCAAAACATTGACTTTGTTATTGTGACGCCCTGGCAAAACCAGGTAGTCACAGAAAGAGTTAAACCTCCTTGGTACCACCTGATCCCACACTGGTACAGTGAAGCAGCCGCACCCCCCCTTCCCCCAGTGTAACAAAAGGAGCAGGAGGGGAGGAGTTGAGTCAGTCAGTGGAAGGAGAAGGAGAGGAGAGCAGTCAGGGGTTGTGGCTCCTGGGCTGCTGGGGAAGTGGAGAAAGGAGAAAGCCGAGTCTTGGAGCTGAAGTAGAGAGTAGGCTTAGGGGCACCTGTAGTGGACCGGGGCAGGGTAGTGGCCCGCCGGTAGTGTGCACGGGACCCCGGACTTGTGCAAAGAGAGGACTTCCCCCGTCCGAAACAGAGAAGGTGACTCTTAGCTGGAGTGCAGAGGAGAGAGGGCCCTGCTTCGTGTACCGGGTGTGGGATCCGAACATTACCGTACCAAAGGCCTACGGACACCGGCAATTTCTGGTTAAGTACTGGACTCTGTGCTTCCTGACCCTACTTCATGAAAACAGCCTCATCCAACACCAGGACAACCGAACTGTGAGTTTCCTGCTCCCTGCAATCCCTGCCACCACCACAACTCCCAATTGGGCCCCGGGACTACAACTCCCCTACCCGTGGAGGGGATCCCACCTTGCTGTCCCGCTCCATCAGTCCCGGGCACGGTCCCCAGAGGCAGCGGCGGTGCCACCATCTCATCACCGCAACCCATGGGTGGCGTCACAGACAATCCCCTTTACATATTTCCCTTTTGTTGTGGAGCCTGGGATCACAGATCGGGTCCCTTCACCGTGATACCTCTAGAAGCAACCCCATTGTCCCGACCCTGAGTACCCCCTATCCCTGGGCAACACATTATCCTTAAGCCACTCTGTAACCACTTTGGCAGTATGCTTTGGGTCATTGTCCATTTGGAAGATCTATTTCCGCCCAAGCTTTCAGTTCCTGGCTGATGTCTTGAGATGTAGTGCCACATAATCTTCTATTTTGTGAAATGCACCAGTCCCTCCTGCAGCAAAACAACCCCACAACATGATGCTGCCACCCTTGTGTGTCACAGTTCAGTGTTTTAGACTTCAAAGCTTCTCCCTTTTTCCTCCTAACATAACGATGGTCATTATGGCCAAACAGTTCAATGTTTTAGTTTTGTCAGACCACAGGACATGTCTCCAAAAATTTCTCTGGTACACAGAACCAATCTCCTCCCTGAGCGGTATGATGGCTGGACATTCCCATCTTGTTTGTACTTGTATATAATTGTTTGTACAGATGAATGAAGCACCTTCAGGTATCTGGAAATTGCTCCCAAGAATGAACTAAACTTCTGCGAGTTCACAATTGCCTTCCTGAGATCTTGGCTGATTTCTTTTGACTTTCCCATGATGCTACACAAGTAGCAGTGTGTTTCAGGTGTGCATTAAAATACATACTCAAGTGTGTCTCTTATTAACTCAGACGTTGCCATTAAACCTATCAGAAGCTTCCAAAGACGTGACATCATCCTATGTGCTGTCCTATATTGTTTAAAGGAATAGTAGTCCTAGGGGTACTTTGCACGCTGCGACATCGCTACTGCGATATCGTCGGGGTCAAATGGAAAGTGACGCACATCCGGCGCCAGTAACGATGTCGCAACATGTAAAGCCTAGATGCGCCGATAAACAATTGCAAAAGCGTCGTAGATCGGCGATCTGTGTAGTGTCGGACATCTCCACAATGTCGGTACGATGTTGTTCCTCGTTCCTGCGGCAACACACATTGCTGTGTGTGAAGCCGCAGGAGCAAGGAACATCTCCTACCTGCGTCCACCGGCTATGTGGAAGAAAGGAGGTGGCCGGGATGTTTAAGTCCTGCTCATCTCCGCCCCTCCGCTTCTATTGGCCGCCTGCCGTGTAACGTCGCTGTGACGCCACACGACCCGCCCCCTTAGGAAGGAGGCGGTTCGCCGGCCAGAGCGACGTCGCAGGGCAGGTAAGTGCGTGTGAAGTTGCCGTAGCGATAATGTTCGCTACGGCAGCTATCACAAGATATCGCATCTGCGACGGGGGCGGGGACTATCGCATTTCGGCTTCACTAGCATCGGCT
Organism: Anomaloglossus baeobatrachus; assembly: GCF_048569485.1. Taxonomy (NCBI): domain Eukaryota; kingdom Metazoa; phylum Chordata; class Amphibia; order Anura; family Aromobatidae; genus Anomaloglossus; species Anomaloglossus baeobatrachus. Next base: position 228,158,877 of record NC_134353.1, on the reverse strand, counting down.
AGAGATGTCGCAGCGTGCAAAGTACCCCTTAGTGTATGTAAACTTTTGCAGAAAATAATAAAAATGCCTTAAAACATTCTTCTCTCTCCTTATTTTGGCATTTGGAAAATATGAATAATTTTGGTTCCTAATTGACCTAAAACAGTAAAGGTTTATTCTGATTTCATGTCAAATAGTGAGAAAAACATGCATATGTTTCATTTTAGATAGTGTATGTAAACTTCTCGTTTTAATTGTAAGTACAACAGAGCTTCAAGGGAATCTGTCACCAGGTTTTTGCTTCCCCATCTGAGAGCAGCATATTGTAGAGACAGAAACCTTGATTCTAGCGATGTGTCACTTTCAAAGCTGTTTGCTGTAATTTTGATAAAATCAATGTTTTCTCTGCTGCAAATCTAGCAGTTATAATTGGCTCATGGATATGCTAGACTACCTGGCAGCAGGTCAAGTAGTCCTCTAATGATAATCTACTGCTGGTTAAACAGTGATTTTATCAAAACTATACTAAGCAGCCCAGTAAGTGACACATCAGTGGAATTAGGATCTCTGCCCTAAGTTATCCTGCTCTCAGATTAGGCGGCAAAAAGCTGGTGACAGATTCCCTTTAAATATAATTCAATAAAAAACAAAGGACAGGTGGATCATAAGGATGTAAAATGGCACCTTGCACCTTTTATTGGTCATCCCAGTTATGATATCACCACCACCTCTCCAGCTGTCAGCAGCACCAACCATTGAGATGGAGTGGTGGCACCTGACTGTGAAGGCAGCAAGCACAGGAGCGCAAGACAGCTAAGTTTATTGAAAAGTAGCTGTACTGCAAATCCTTCAGATGTTTAAAACTGTTATTTTGAATAAGTGCATTAGGCTCTCTGAGATGTTTTGTATTTAAGGGTACTTTCACACTTGCGTTATTTTCCTTCTGTTACAATCCGCCCTTTTGGAAAACAGCGGAATCCGTTAACGGATTCCGCTGTTTCCCATAGACTTGTATGGATGACGGATTGTACCAAAAGGACCTGCGTTGCTTCCGCTGGGCGACGCTCAGTTGCTTCCGCCCAGCGGGAGGAACGCAGCATGTAACGTTGTTTTGAGCAGCGGAATCCTCTGGATTTCACTGTGCATGCTCTTCTTTTTTTTTTTTTTTTAAATCACAAACTTTATTTTGGCTGCGGTGGCCGAACGTTCAGCTGAGCGCCCGGCCGTCGGCAAGTGACAGCACTCAGCTGAGCGACCGGCCGCCGGCATGCTCGGGAGCCGGCAAGTGACAGCGCTCAGCTGATCACCTGGCGGTCGGCTGCAGGGAGCGATCAGCTGATCACCCGGCGGCTGGCAAGTGACAGCGCTCAGCTGATCACTCGGCGGCCGGTTGTAGGGAGTGATCAGCTGATCACCCGGCGGCCGGCTGCAGGGAGCAATCAGCTGATCACCCGGCGGCCGGCAAGTGACAGCGCTCAGCTGATCACCCGGCGGGCGGCTGCAGGGAGTGATCAGCTGATCACCCGGCGGCCGGCAAGTGACAGCGCTCAGCTGATCACCCGGCGGCCGGCTGCAGGGAGCGATCAGCTGATCACTCGGCGGCCGGCTGCAGGGAGCGATCAGCTGATCACCCGGCGGCCGGATACTGGGAGCGATCACCTGATCGTTCACAATAGTCTGCCGCCGGTAAAACTGTAAAAAAAAAAAAAAATCAAAACGGATTCCGTTGTTTTGCAGCATCCGTTGCATCCGTTGTGCCACTATATGCAACACATTTGTAGCATCCGTCACACAACGCAATGCAACGGATACCGTTCAACGCAAGTGTAAAACTAGCCTTAATCAGTATTGATCATGTGAGCTTGACGAATGTATGAAAGGGAATCTGTTACTAGGTTTCTGCTGCCAAATCTGATAGCAGCATAATGTAGAGACAGAGTACCTAATTCCACTTATATGTCACTTACTTGGTTGTTTTCTGTAGTTTTGATAAAATCACTGCTTTATCAGTAGGAGATTATCATTAGAGAACTAGTAAATCTGCTGCAATATAGTCGTGTATATTAATAAGCTCTGTAAAATCCTGCCCTCACCACAGATGCACAATGTACATGGAAAGCTTACAATCAGTGGTGGGGGTGAGGTTATGCAGAGCTCAGCATTCAGAGAACTGGTAAATCTGTAGATGATTTAACACTGATTTTATCAAAGCTGCAGCAAGCGGCAAGGTAAGTGACATATCACTGGAATCAGAGTCTATGCCCCTACATTATGCTGCTCTCAAATAAGATAGCAAAAACCTTGTGACAGATTTCTTAAGTGTTATATGTCGTTTTTATCATTGTGAGCTATCGCATTGCATTAGCTTGATACAAATTATACTTTGGGGTGGGCTGCCAATCTGATGTCTATAGGTAGGAACAGAACTTGATGATTGTTCTCGGGGGATGAGCCCTGAATAATTTATTTTACCGATTCCTACATTAAGCAGCACCTGATATTAGCAGGTATCTGACAGCCGCTCACTTCTCATCGCTCTACAGGAGTAATGTGCATGTTCAGCCAACCCAAACACGCATCGTCCAGGACAGACAGAGAGTGAGAACTGCTGGCTTGAATTTTTTGGCTGACAGTTATCTGATGCCTTTATAAAAAATGAGATTCAGTTTTTGACAAGCAGGTATGGATAGGTCACTAGAATATCTTGTAGGTATTCTACAAAAAAAAAAAAAAGTAATTGTAATGTCAAAACACAAAAAGAAAATATACCATTTTACATTTTGGAACAAGAACGTCAAAGTCTCAGCACCCAGTGTCCCGATCAGAGGGGAGCTAGACTCCATTTGTACAACTTTATGGGAAACACATTTTTGTTAATTAATTTCAATGTACATTTCATATTAAAAGTAAAGGTATATATTGTAAATACTCAAAACTAATCTCCTGGGTTTATTTGTGTGTTTTTTAAGCAACAGTGTAAAAATGAACATCTCATCCTAATTGTCACCCATGTTGTTCTGCTGCAATTAACAGCTGTTGTAGATCTTTCCCGTGAATTTGTTTGGGTTGTTGCTCTACATTCAATAAAATTGCATTTGCAAGATGTCACATTTTTTCTTTTTCAGTTTTATTTCAAAGTAAATTAAAAGTGGTTTAAAAATCCATTAAGTATAAAAGAAGCAGTTGCCAGATTTGCAAATTTTAATAATTCTACACGTCAAGGCACCCAGAATGTTAAGAACAAATATTATTATATTAATATTTACATTTAGCTGATGGTTCTGTAGATTAAAGTGCCCCAGAGAGAGCAGAATTGATGCAATTCTCCATTCCGCACCCCCTCATTTTGTCTCCATGCACCAATGAGCAAACGAAGGTGGTAAGGAGGTTGTAGACAAGTGTGTTCTGGATGTCCCTATGCAGAAGTGTTCCACTATGTTCCACTATGGTCACCAACCTGCAGAAAGTGTGCCACATGTTTGACTGGCATACCTGTAGCAGGGGTCCTACACATTTATGGTTGACCATGTATTTTTAAGGTTTAACCTTCAGCCAGGGTCCAGCCTTTGGTGAGCAGGTTTTGACCACAGGAACAGCCAGGTTTTGTTCTTGAAGGGCACATTTTTCAGTAGGATAAATACATTATTATTATACGTGTCTGACAAGTTATATAAAGCCTAAATAAGGAGTGTTTCAGGAAAATTAAAAAAAAATCTTCTAATGGTCATGCCCTCATATAAAGCATAACTGGATAATTAGACATGAACCACACATCCAAAAATCATAAGTTGATTTAAAGCAGCTAGGCAAAACTTTAAATACCTGAACATGAGGTTCTTGATTTAACATTCTGATCAGACTGCATGAAGCCCACTGCCATGTCACAGCGAGCCTCTGAGTGGGTCTCTAACTTATCTGAAGCCTTGAAGGTACACCACCTCAGCGACAGTGCACCAGCAGGGCAGGTGACCTGGTGCCTCACAACAACCATGCTGAGAGGTTGAGTCCCCATGACTCCAGGCCACACCACCCTACTGACAAAAAACCACCAAAACAATGGCCACCAAATAACACAAACACCATATGAAAGGAGCTGGCCAACTCACCTTCCACAAGTTATCAGTATGTGAACTGTGTTGTGTTTGTGCTGTGTGGTGGCCATTGTTGTGGTGGTTTTGTGTCAGTGGGGCGATTGCCGGAAGTCATGGGGACTCAATCTCGCAGCACCAGGTTCTCTGCCCTGCTGGTGCACTGTCGCTGTGGCAGTGGTTGGCACCTGGCACTGCACCTTTAGGGCTTCAGATAAGTTAGGGACCCACTCAGACGTTAGCCATGATGTGGCAGTGGGCTCCATAAAGTCTAATCAGAATGTTAAACCAAGAATCTCAAGTTCAGGTATATAAATTTTTGCCTAGCAGAATTAGCTCAACTTATGATTTTTGGATGTGCGGTTCATGTCTTTTTTATTCAGGTATGATGCTCTCATATAAAGATGAGATCCATAGTACTGTTCCCCACCCTCACAGTACCTGTAATTCAGTGTAACCATGAAGCTGCTCCTTGGTACTCCCTCTTCTTTTTGGGACACTACATCACTAGTCAGGGGGCATGGCTTGCTCCATGCTGTTAGTAACAGCCAACCTCCCAATAATATCTGCTTCCTTGCAGCCTGAGAACAGGGGCATGGTGGGGATGTGGCCTGCACCCTGCTGTTAGTAGCAGCCATGCCCCATGAAAATATCTGCTTCAATGCAGTCCAAGAACAGAGTGCGAGGTCATGCCCCCACCACGTTCCCGGTTCTCGGACTGCAAGAAGCAGATATTATCTTGGGGGCTGATTGCTACTAACAGCAGGGTGCAGGCCATGCCCTCTCATGCTTCCAAGAAGGGAGGGGGAGCACCAAGGAACAGCTACAGCATTACACTGAATTACACTGAATTACAGGTTGTGTGAGGGTGAGGACAACACTGTGCATCTCATCTTTATAGCTTATTAGGGCAAAGACAGTAGAAGTGTGACACCCAGGTGGCAGGGGGTTAACCTTACTCATCGCAGGGCCGATGATGTCGGTTCCAGGGATGTCACGGGTGGCCCTGCCCGGTTTCATGCCCCGAGCTGTGCACAATAAAAGGGATAATAGAAGGTCAAGATTTTTCTTTGTCATGACGCCACCTGCAGGTACCTGGCCAGGGATTAGCCGCCGCTGCTGTTGTTGTCCTCCGGGGTGGCTGGTAATAGCAGCAAAGATGGTATTGCTTCCTACAGGGAGGCAGGCCCCAGGGAAATGATGATGGGAGGTTGCAGTGGCGGTGGTCGTTGGCACTGAAGCACAGGGCGCCGACATCGGTAATAAGAGTCCAAGTCGGCTGCTGCTGTTCCAAGTGTCTTTACTCATATGCTGCTTGCCCAGGGAAGTACCTGTCACCCGCTGTGATGGTCCCCGTCGACCTCAGATAAGTTGGAAGAAGCCACCGGTATTTGGAAAATGTCCTTTCTAAGAGTTGCCCCTCCAGTAGTGTGGAGCCTGGGCTGAGCATTCCGCTCCAAGCCTCAGAGAAGAAAAAGGAAGAAGATGGTGGTGGTGTCATGTCGCCAGTACTAATGTCCCGGCTAGACTGACTAAAGATTGTGTAAAGTTGCTCCTACTTTTACTAAAAGTGGAACCCACCCCCCAGGTGGTTGTTCTAGTGACCGGGAAGTCCCATGTTTCATGATGGCCAACCCAATACCTACCCTAGTCCAGCTCCCCAGTGAGAAGGCTCCTAAGCTGTATGTAAAGTGTGAATGTGGAACACCGGTAATTAACCTCCTCATTAGGAGGCAAATACTGCACCTCAATTGAAGTGCAGTACTCTGTGTGGTGACTGGAGCTGCAGGGGTGCCACATTCCCCCACAGCAAATAGCAGCACTTCCGGTCTGCAAAGAAAGTTATAATGTAGCGCCCCTGACTATTTCAGGGTGCTGCACCGGTGGGAGCGGACACCTGGATGTGCTCCCCTGTAGTGACTGGATGCACAGTGATTTTGGTTTATCTTCAGTGTGAGTGTCTGCTTTATAATCCTCATCCTGCACCATGACTACCCACAGTGAATACTCTGTTCCCCTGCACCCTACGCTCCCCAGCATCCATCAATTACCCCAGAGGCCGAGGTCTTCCCTACCTGCGGAGGGACTGACATCTTGCTGCCCCACACCATCTGTCCTGGTACTCCTTCCAGCAGCGGCAGTATTCCCATTACCACAACTCGCAGGTGGCGTCACGAACTTCTCCCCTGTAAATATCCCCTTCCAAGGATCGGAGTGTTAGCCGAACCGGGGCTGGCCCCCTCGAGCCACGACCACCCCGAATCCGAGCACCCCGCTCTGCTCCGAGGCGGCACAATAACACCCTAATTTTTGTATGCAATTAACAAAATAACATTCTTCCCTTTATGGGAGGCACATCATTAATAAACAGTTTCAAACATTTTCAACAGTGACTGGTCAGCAGTATCATCATGCAATAAAACATCAACATTTGCATATGAAAAACAGTTATTCTTTCTTAGCTGCTGGTGCTCCCAGAGGTCTGGTCCCAGCCCTCTGGCTCTGGGCACTCAAGGGACATCCACGAGCAAAGTGTCCAACCTTGTCGCAGGACCGGCAGATCGGCTGCTCGCCAACATCATATCGGTCAGGGACTTGTGGAAGCGGGGTCCTCCCGCATCGCCGCCAGGAGAGGTCATCAGCATTGGAAGCCAGTTCAATGGTTACAGGAGGCTGAGTAACCATTGTTTAGGTTGCACCGCTTTGATCAGGGCAGCCATGCCTCTGGTCAGTTCCATAACCTGGAGCCACAGTTCATCGATGGAGTCTTTATCCACAGTCTGTTCACTGGCTGGTTAAGATAATGGTTTTCGGCCAAAGGGTACACACAAAAAAAAAACAACCGGTACAGTCTATCTTTGAAGTCAGTCAGGGTTTTCGGCAGTGGGGCTCTCCTTCGCACTCTTTTTGGGCTCCACCCATGCTTTACCACTTTTTGCAGGTACCCCCCATGATGGCGCGCCCCTTCTATTCCTACGCAGAATGACTAATGGCGACTGTCCTTTCAATAAATACGGTTTTAGCACAGTCCAATAAGGCGCGCACAGTACCCGGGTTTTGTCTGGGCACGTTTTCCTGTTTTTAACGCCAAAATGTGGCACCCAGGGGGCAGGGGGTTAACCTTACTCGTCGCCAGGCCGGTGATGTCAGTTCCGGGGATGTCACGGGTGGCCCTGCCCGGTTTTGTGCCCCGTGGTGTCCATAATAAAAGGGGAATAGGAGGTTGGGAGTTTTGTTTGTTGTGACGCCACCTGCGGTACGCGGCCAGGGATTAGCCGCCACTGCTGTTGCTGTCCTCCGGGGCGGATGGTAATAGCAGCAAAGATGGTATTCCCCAGGCCCCCCATTATTACCCCAAAGATGGTATTCCCCGGGCCCCAGGGAAATGATAATGGGGGGTTGTAGAGGTGGTGGCAGTTGGCGCCGAAGCGCGGGGCACCGGCGCTGGTGATTGGAGTCCGAGTCAGCTGCTGTGGTTCCAGGTATCTTTACTCACTCATATGCTGCTTCCTGGGAAGTACCGGTCACCCTCTGTGATGGGCCCGCCCCGTTGACCTCAGATAAGTTGGAAGAAGCCACCGGTGTTTGGAAAATGTCCTTTCTAAGAGTTGCCACTCCAGTAGTGTGGAACCCGGGCTGAGCGTTCAGCTCCAAGCCTCAGACCCCATAACAAGAGAAAAAGGAAGAAGATAGTGGTGGTGTCGTGTCGCCAGAACTGATGTCCCAGCAAGACTGACTAAGGATTGTATAAAGTTGCTCCTACTTTTACCTCAAGTGAAACCCACCCCCCAGGTGGTTGTCCTAGTGACCGAGAAGTCCCATGCTTCGTGATGGCCACCCCCCTGCCTACCCTAGTCCAGCTCCCCAGTGAGAAGGCTCCTAAGCTGTATGCAAAGTATGAATGTGGAACACCGGTAATTAATCCCCTCCTTACCCGAGGTGAATACTGCACCTCAATTGAGGTGCAGTACTCTGTGGCGACTGGAGACGCAGGGCGCCACAGAAGAATTTTTATCACCCCACAGTACCCCTTTAATTGAAGAATCCAAAAGTATGTACTGAACAAACATGGCTGAAGCTGAGCAGGTACATTTCTAAAGACAAGAGAGCCCTCCATCTCCTGAGTGCTGCCTCTTAGATGACATTTTTTTAAGAGTATAACCTATTTAATACAATTCTCAATAGTTAAAGTGTTTTAATGATAGTTATAGTCTTTAGTACTCATAACTATGGTTATAGTCTATATCTTTCATGGCAAGGAAAATATAAAACCAACGACTATGATACTTGTTGCCACAGAGAGGGAATGGCAATAAATGAGAGGTATTTATAATCCTCATAATCTAAAGTAGTCAAGAACAGATCTAATGTTACTCATGTGACCCATAAGCTGATAATTACACTGCAGTCAAGACAGGCATAAAGACAATTAACAGTTACATTGCTATAGCCCTAGAGCATCAGCTACAACACCGCACAGATTTTTTTTCCATCAGAAGATTTTATGTTTCTGACAAAACACGTTCATTAGACATATAAAAAGGAGTGCTTTCTACTGACTTAAAATAGTACAATTTATTAGACACTTAGTGTACACATGCGGCGTTCATATTTGTTATGGAACTGACAAGATCACAATGTAAGGGTAGAGACATCGATCCAAAAAGTGACCCCCTGATATGCCATGAAAACAAATTTGAACTTCCCATAACATCTCCAATTCCAAAATCTAACAAGCGCCACTGTTAATAGGTACAAAATCCAAAGCAGAAAGACGTTTAAATGGCATCATGTTATTAGAGATTTCATCTGAGCGCATCTGTCATCAGATTTCACAATACAAATTGCATTCATTATTAAATAAATCTTTTGGACCTAATGAAGCTGATATACTTACATTTAACATGCCTGTAAGAAAGGCTGTATAATTCTTTGTGGAAGTCTCACTTCCTAGAATTTAAATGAGCATTTTATAATACTTAAACTCATAAAATGCATGGACTGATAATATGTATGGACTGATAAAATACTGGACTCACAAAATGCATTTTAATTTGAGGATAATATAGCATTCTGACAGATTGTGAAAGTAAGTACACCAACCTCATCAGGTCTAGGAGATCTATGTACTGGTATATACAGTATATACAAATGGCTTATGCACCATGTAGTTGCATGAATGAATGCAGTTCTGTCCACTAATTTATTTCATTTATACTAATCAGCCATAACATTATAAGGGATAGGCTGTAAAAGCACGTATCACCTATCCATAAAATACGTTATCAGATATGATTGTTGGGGGATATTTAGGGGTACTTTGCACGCTGCGACATCGCAGGCCGATGCTGCCGATGCTGCGATGCCAAGCGCGATAGTACCCGCCCCCGTCGCAGCAGCGATATCCTTGTGATAGCTGCCGTAGCGAACATTATCGCTACGGCAGCTTCACATGGACTCACCTGTCCTGTGACCGTCGCTCTGGCCGGCGACCCGCCTCCTTGTTAAGGGGGTGGGTCGTGCGGCGTCATAGCGACGTCACACGCCAGGCGGCCAATCGGAGCGGAGGGGCAGAGATGAGTGGGATGTAAACATCCCGCCCATCTCCTTCCTTCCGCATATTCTACGGAAGCCACAGTGACGCCGGTAGGAGATGTTCCTCACTCCTGCGGCTTCACACACAGCGATATGTGCTGCCGCAGGAGCGAGGAACAACATCGGACTGTCGCGTCAGCATAATTATGGATTACGCAGACGCTGCAGCGATGATACGATTACGACGCTTTTGCGCTCGTTAATCGTATCATCGAGCCTTTACACACTACGATGTCGCATGCGATGCCGGAAGTGCGTCACTTTTAATTTGACCCCACCGACATCGCAGCTGCGATGTCGTAGTGTGCAAAGTACCCCTTAGATGGGAGTACCACTGCAATCAAACTCTGGCAGAATAGCTGCTTGAGAATCCTATTCTAATAATGGGTAGCGGTCCCAAAAGATGGACCCCCAGCGATCATACAACTTTATAACTATAGAGCCGAAGTGAAATGCATTTGTCGCGGGCAGGGGTGACTGACCACGTCAGGGAAGGCTACCCAAGGCACTCGGATCCGGGATCGCGGCTGGGGCTCGAGTGGCAGCCGGATCCAGGGCTCGTGCAGCGGCCCGTCAGATTTCTAATGTGAACCTCTGGCTACCACCAAATGGCTACAATGGAGCATTGGAAGAAGGTGACTTGGAGTGACATTTTGTATTACATCAGAGGGATAGATGGGTGACTGTGGATGGGATAACTATGTGGAGAAGGGAAGCCAACTGAAGGATGCTCAGGGCCCAGTTCTGCTGGCAAAGCTTGCATCTTGACATTCATGTGTATGTTTCTATGAGGCTATGTCGCGGGCGGAGGAGGGGATGCTACGCTCTCCCACTGCTCGGATCCGGCCGCTGCTGCTGCGGCTGCTGCTGCTCGGTGGTGGCTCGAGAGGTGGGCCGGATCCCGGGGACTCGAGCGGCGCTCCTCGCCCGTGAGTGAAAAGGGTGGGGATTGGATGGTGGGAATTTGGTTATTGTCCGTGACGCCACCCACGGTTGTGGTGAGATTGGTGACACCACCGCTGCTCTGGACGGGGATCCCAGGAGCGATGACAGGGAGCAGCCTGGATGTTAGTTCTCCCCTCCGTGGGTAGGGGGTTGGTTGTCTTGGGGCCCGGTGATGGGGTAGGGATGGATGGCAGGCGGGTTACGGGCCTGGCGAGGTGCAGGGTCGCGGGGGCAGCGCTGTGCCGCACGGCACGGTGGTACTCACTCAGCCAGTAATTCACACAGAGTCTCTGGTCAAACAAACGGCTGGATGGACGGGTCCCACAGACGGCTGCGGTGTTTTTCCCCTGACCCCAGGTTGGTACTGTAAGTCCTTTCCTGCACCTTCCGTACGCTCCTCCTGTGCTCCGGTTTCCAGCTGGCTCCCCGGTTCGGTACCGGTGGGCCACCGCCCAGCCCTGGCTACCTACGGTTCCACCAGACTGTCTTCCCGGCTCTCGCAGACGGCCACTACCATCTGCCTGACTCTCTACACGAGGGCCCTAGGCTCCAACCTAGGCCCCAGTCTGCGTCTGCCTCTCTGCAGACCTCCTCTCTCTTCCTCTGCCTGGACTTGTCTGAACTTGTTTCCTGCCTCAGGCCAGCTAAACTCCTCGGTGGGCGTGCCCATCTGCCTGACTCCGCCCACCTGGTGTGTCTGTCTGAACCCGAGGAAGAAACCAGGTCTCACTGGGGATGTCTGCTGTGAACTGCTGGGGGTGGGTGTGTGTGTGTGTTGTTACCTGTGACCCCTGGCTTGTCCAGGGCGCCACAGCTATATACTACCTAAACTAAATATAAACATTGTTGCAGACCAAATAATGCAACAGTATTCCCTGATAAGAAAAAAAGTGATCTCATTAAGCAGAATAATGTATTGTTTAGGAATGGTTTTAGGGAGAGGTGTAAGTTACCTTTCAAACCTTCCAGATTTGATTATGTGTGAAAGTTCCAATTCACAACTTACAAGACTTTGATGGATCGGTCGGTAAGCATTTGGCACCAAATACCACAGGACACTCTCAGTAGGTTTTTGAGTCTGTGCCTAGTTGGGTCAGAGCTACAGATCATTATGAAGGTGGTATTAATGTTATGGCTGATCGCTATAAGTTCTATCATAAAAAAAATGAATTCCCTAGTGGATCAATTTGAGCAATAGAAATCACACATAAAATCTTCAAGATAACGATGTGCTCCATTGGCCTCCTCCATATCTATCAGGAATGCAAAAAACGTAATTATTTTAGTAGAGTATATTATTAAAAACAGTACGAAAATTTAACAGAATAGTATATAATTCTTTGTTGGGGGAGGGGGTTGATCATTTCTAAAGAGTTAAATGGCAAAGTGGAGAAGAATGTTTATTCCTCACGAGCACAGGTTTCATCTACCTTCCATCTGAAATATATCCCTGGTGGGCATGGTCAATCACTTGTCCATCATCCCTATTAACAATTATTCCCAGAGAGAATTCCTGGCCAAAATACAATTATTTCTTCACACATCATTGCATCTTGACTATCATCTCTCCTTCACACGGGATGAAGAAGGTGCTAAACACAGATAACTTGCCAACTGGGCATCTAGTTCACGTCCTGTCAGGTTAGGCGGATCTGCCTGAGGGTTTCATTATTCACTCGCGCACTTTTAAATCAATTTGCTGTTTTGTAAGGAGCGTACTGACTTTTGAAACTTTTAGCAGCCAGGATGCACCCGAGGTGCCCACAGAAGAAGGTGTAATTATTCAATTTGTTACCAAAAGCGGCACTGACATTGTAATACATTTGCTTGAGATATGAAGATATATGAATTTACAGATGAAGGAACAAACAGTGGCTTTCGACAGTCCCTCTGGGGAAATAAAAACAAAGCACAAGCTTTGTCTACAATCCGTTCCAGAGATGTCCTCTTGAGAAAAAACAATTAGCGCTTTATTTTAAGACTGTTATTGGAAATCTTTTGTTCTCATTTGTGATATGCAAATCATTGTATTCACATTAGTTATTTAGAGGCCATAATGCGGATATATAAACCATACATTCTGAGATAATGAATATCACTGCCTTATGAACATGACCTTGCTTTGACTCCATAATTACTAACAGATATTGCAACTGACTCACTCGACTGCCAAAAGCGAGCACAATACCGTCCCATGGTGATGTATTCATTTGACCCATATAACATAGTTTAAAATAATTACATTGAGTTTGTGATGCAAAAAAAAAATGAGTCTCAGACAGTGTACCCCTCAGACTTTTATGAGTCACACTTGATTTAATTAGATTTCTTTGAAAGAAAAAGATCATTTAAAGAGCGTCTGTAACCAAAACCAAAATGATGTATTTCCTAATGTTCGGAGTTATTATTATAGAACTTTATGATAAATATGTTCTTCATTATTTGCCAATCACTCGCATCTCGTAACTAACACAACATTTCAGCCTTTTTAAAATATAAAAGTTAGAAGCTGATTGGTCGATTATGTGACCTTGCATTAACTGCCCAACCTGATCTTTACATTAATTCAAACATCTTTCAGAGTCCCATCAAAAGCACAATAAAAACTGAATATACAGGTCCCAATCAGGCTCAGCCTTGCAATCTGCCAAGGCGGAGAGATGTCTGCTGGGCTGGCAACACTGAACTGCAAAATGAGCTACCGGCCCCTTAAAACTCCTGCTTAGAGACATGTGACAAGTGCCGCTATGGCACGCACACACAGACAAGGGCCACAGCGGTACGTAGAGGGCTATTTTTGTCTGAACCTAGCCAGTACCCGCGTCAGAAGTTGGAACATCTTTTTATGGGCAGAGTTCGCCCTCTGCTCACGAGTTCGAGGGTTCCCACTCCATTGCACTCCCAATGCCTGATGCCCGTCACCCTACGCAGAACCCCCTGCAGCTCTCCATCCTCCCTCTATCTCAGGGATCTGGAGACTTTTTTCTGTATATACAGCAGGTGCAGTATAAAGTATTGAATGCATAAAGATTGCTGCATGTACATTATATAGGTGAAACTATAATTGCTGCATATGCATTATATAGGTGATACTGCCAGCAGTCACTGTATCAGCTACATAATGCATATACAGTACTGTATCAGCTAAATAATGTATATACAGCAGTTGCAGTATCACCTACACTACAGTTCAAAAGTTTGGGGTCACCCAGACAATTATGCCTTTTCCATGAAAAATCATACTTTTATTTATCAAATGAGTTGCATAATGAATAGAAAATATATTATAGACATTGATAAGGTTAGAAATAATGATTTTTACTTGAAATAATATTTTTCTCCTTCAAACTTTGCTTTCGTCACAGAATGCTCCTTTGCAGCAATTACAGCTTTGCAGACCTTTGGTTTTCTAGCTGTTAATTTGGAGAGGTAATCTGGAGATATTTCACTCCATTCTTCCAGAAGCCCCTCCCATAAGTTGGATTGGCTTGATGGGCACTTTTTGCGTACCATATGGTCAAGCTGCTCCCACAACAGCTCAATAGGGTTGAGATCTGGTAACTGGGCTGGCCACTCCATTACAGATAGAATACCAGTTGCCTGCTTCTTCCCTAAATAGTTCATGCATAATTTGGAGGTGTGCTTTGGGTCATTGTCCTGTTGTAGGATGAAATTGGCTCCAATCAAGCGCTGTCCACAGGGTATGGCATTGCAAAATTAAGTGATAGTCTTCCTTATTCAAAATCCGTTTTACCTTGTACTAATCTCCCACTTTACCAGCAGTAAAGCAACCCCAGACCATCACATTACCTCCACCATGCTTAACAGATGGCATCAGGCACTCTTCCAGCATCTTTTCAGTAGTTCTGCATTGCACAAATGTTCTTCTGTGTAATCAAACACCTCAAACTTTGATTCGTCTGTCCATAACACTTTTTTCCAATCTTCCTCTGTCCAATGTCTGTGTTCTTTTGCCCATATTAATGTTTTCCTTTTATTAGCCAGTCTCAGATACGGCTTTTTCTTTGCCACTCTGTCCCAAAGGCCAGCATCCCAGAGTCGCGTCTTCACTGTAGACATTGACACTGGCGTTTTGTGGGTACTATTTAATAAATGAAAGAAAAAATCAGCTCACCTTTCACCCAATACTACAAGATGCCAGGGGTGCACGGAGTCCGCTGGTTAGTCCTGACCAGCATGTAACGGACAGAAGAAATGGAAGGTTTGAATCCAGCACCGATTCCGGATGAGATAAAAAAATTCCTTTATTGGTACATTTTAAAATACATATGAAGACCGCAGATAGAAGATTCAGGTCATAGGTAGCCTTTACGCGTTTCGGACTTCATAATAAAAACAAAAAGAGTCCTTAATCATAAGTAACCTATGCACAGACCGGGTTTATATACTAAATGCATACATGGATACAAAACAGGATGGGAGTGTGGTAATTATCTGGGGGGAGGTGTGTTCATCACGTGTGTTAATTAAATGGAATAGGCATATATGCGAATATCTGGTAATTTATACAAGGTATAAAAAATATATATATTCTATATGTGTGTGTTATTTAATTTTGTTATCCTAAATTTAGTGATATAAAATAAATAAATACAAAAGAAATTAATTTAATATATGTATTCTATATTTTTTTATTTTTTTATTATATAAATCTTATTTCTTTAATTTCTTATTATTTTGTACTTATTATTTTTTAATTATAATATTATTTATTCATCTGTTTATCTATTTATTTGTATATAGTATTATATATTTAATATTATGTATATTATACAAATCAGTAGATATGTAGATATTGCATTAAAAACCAGACGTTTGCAACTAGAATAGTCATTTACTACATTAACAATGTATAGAGTGTATTTTGGTTTAATTTAATGTTCGCTTCATTGAAAAAAAAATGTGCTTTTCTTTCAAAAATAAGGAAATATCTAAGTGACCCTAAACTTTTGAACTGTAGTGTGTACAGTATAATGTATATAAAGCACTTGCAGTAACACCATCATAAAGTATATACGGCTAGCATCATCTACATAAATGTATATGTAGCGCCCCTGAGCCACTCAGGGCACTACAAGGAACTGCATCCTTTTGGGGATGCAGGACCTACCCCCTGGGACCTGTAGTACCAGTGCCGATACCACCAAAGCGCAACTAAAATCCTAGTTCTCCACTCCACACCGGGCATAGAGGGTTAACCATGTAAGGGGATGGTCGCCATGGAAAGGAACGAGTCCCGGGATTAGCCAGCCTGGTGGGAGGGGTCAGCAGTCAGTAGAGAGAAGTGTGACACACAGAGAAGTGTGCGGATGTGCCAGAGCTGGGTCCGTGCAATGGTGACCCCGGGGGCTCGGGGGAGAGGTCGCCAGGGCGGGTATGGACAGGTACCGCTGGGACTGGAGCACGCTCGGGTACAGGTCCCTAGATCAGGCGCCAGTTCTACACGGCTTGATAAATACCTGCCCGGTGAGGTCACCTTCATGGACTTCGCCGAACCAAATAATCCGGGGGCATCAACAGTAAACTAGGATTGGTGTTAGGACACTTACCTCCCCACAGGGTCTACACAGTCCACTGTATGGAGAAGGAGACTGTACCCCCAAAAGGGACAGTCGGGCCCCATACGCTCCATGCTACGGGGACCCAACCAACAGGGAGTGCTGGGGACAGAGCAACCTGGGTCACTACATTGGCACTGATACTCCATGGGACCTGAATCAGCAACCCCTGTGTCCGAGTCCGAGTCACATGAACATTAACTCTTATCTCCCATGTAAATAATCCCCTTTTACAAAAGAAGCCCCAGGGCACGGGACCGGGCAACGGCCACCAGAGTGACATTCCCATTTGTTACCGCCCGGGACCGAGTACCCCCTTCCCTGGGTGCTACAGCTTCTTTTTCTGGCGTCACAAACAGGATACGGACAAGGCCCGTTAACTCGGGTGATGTGTGCCTTAAGGAACTGTATTTAATGGACTGTTTGTGCAAAGACTGTCGCCAAAAATCGATCCGATTTCCAGCAAAAAAAATGGGATGATTTTTTTTGTCACTTGTCATTCATATACATTCCATTTTTTTTTCTCAGCAGCTACTAATCATGCACAGGACCATTTACAGTTTCCTATGTTAAAGAATGGTAATGTATCCATAATAAATCAGATGCTAAACTGGCATCCAATTTTTTTTGTCCCACTTATAGACTTGAATGGGTGAGTTTCACCTAATTTCAGAGTCAAATAGCGGCATGCTGCAATTTTTTTTCTCACACCAAATCGGTATGAGAAAAAAACATTCATCTGCACTGCCTCATTGAATAACATGGGTCAGTGTGCTATCCGTTAAAAAATTGGATAGCACACACACAATATATTTGCTCATGTGCATGAGCCTTTACTCTGTGTATATACAGTGCCTACAAGTAGTATTCAACCCCCTGCAGATTTAGCAGGTTTACACATTCGGAATTAACTTGGCATTGTGACATTTGGACTGTAGATCAGCCTGGAAGTGTGAAATGCACTGCAGCAAAAAAGAATGTTATTTCTTTTTTTATTTTATTTTTTTTTTTAAATTGTGAAAAGTTTATTCAGAGGGTCATTTATTATTGAACCCCTCAAACCACAAGAATTCTGTTTTGGTTCCCCTAAAGTATTAAGAAGTATTTCAGGCACAAAGAACAATGAGCTTCACATGTTTGGATTAATTATCTCTTTTTCCAGCCTTTTCTGACTAATTAAGACCCTCTCCAAACTTGTGAACAGCACTCATACTTGGTCAACATGGGAAAGACAAAGGAGCATTCCAAGGCTATCAGAGACAAGATCGTGGAGGGTCACAAGGCTGGCAAGGGGTACAAAACCCTTTCCAAGGAGTTGGGCCTACCTGTCTCCACTGTTGGGAGCATCATCCGGAAGTGGAAGGCTTATGGAACTACTGTTAGCCTTCCACGGCCTGGACAGCCTTTGAAAGTTTCCACCCGTGCCGAGGCCAGGCTTGTCCGAAGAGTCAAGGCTAACCCAAGGACAACAAGGAAGGAGCTCCGGGAAGATCTCAAGGCAGTGGGGACATTGGTTTCAGTCAATACCATAGGTAATGTACTCCACCGCAATGGTCTCCGTTCCAGACGAGCCCGTAAGGTACCTTTACCTTCAAAGCGTCATGTCAAGGCTCATCTACAGTTTGCTCATGATCACTTGGAGGACTCTGAGACAGACTGGTTCAAGGTTCTCTGGTCTGATGAGACCAAGATCGAGATCTTTGGTGCCAACCACACACGTGACGTTTGGAGACTGGATGGCACTGCATACGACCCCAAGAATACCATCCCTACAGTCAAGCATGGTGGTGGCAGCATCATGCTGTGGGGCGGTTTCTCAGCAAAGGGGCCTGGCCATCTGGTCCGCATCCATGGGAAGATGGATAGCACGGCCTACCTGGAGATTTTGGCCAAGAACCTCCGCTCCTCCATCAAGGATCTTAAGATGGGTCGTCATTTCATCTTCCAACAAGACAACGACCCAAAGCACACAGCCAAGAAAACCAAGGCCTGGTTCAAGAGGGAAAAAATCAAGGTGTTGCAGTGGCCTAGTCAGTCTCCTGACCTTAACCCAATTGAAAACTTGTGGAAGGAGCTCAAGATTAAAGTCCACATGAGACACCCAAAGAACCTAGATAACTTGGAGAAGATCTGCATGGAGGAGTGGGCCAAGATAACTCCAGAGACCTGTGTCGGCCTGATCAGGTCTTATAAAAGACGATTATTAGCTGTAATTGCAAACAAGGGTTATTCCACAAAATATTAAACCTAGGGGTTGAATAATAATTGACCCACACTTTTATGTTGAAAATTTATTAAAATTTAACTGAGCAACATAACCTGTTGGTTTGTAAGATTTATGCATCTGTTAATAAATCCTGCTCTTGTTTGAAGTTTGCAGGCTCTAACTTATTTGCATCTTATCAAACCTGCTAAATCTGAAGGGGGTTGAATACTACTTGTAGGCACTGTATACACTGTACAGGACCACTTCTCCTGTAATGTGTTATATATATATATATATATATATATATATATATATATATATATATATATATATATATACACTACACTACACAGTACCATTTCTCCTGTCCTGTATATATATATACACTGCACACTACCACTTCTCCTGTTCAGTTGTCTGTTAGGCTGGATTGGACTTTGGGGGGGTCATTATTGGTTTATTATTTTCTACATTCCTATGGGTCAATAAAAATTAATGTTGAAAAACCTGTTTAACCTCTTTACGACCAAGGACTTTCAGTACATGGGTAATCACCGCCAGCTGCTGAGGAACAGCAGTAAAGTTCCTTTTTTTGTCCTGATGAAGGAGATGGATGTCTCTGAAATGCGTAGACCTGTACAACAATAAAGGAATATTTTACTTAATATTCTCATGGTGTATTAGCCCGGTATATACCCACTTTCTTCAACCTTTCATTTATTATTCGTCTGTCCATAACACTTTTTCCAAAATTGCTCTTTTTCTGGCCATTTTGAGAGTTTAATGGAACCAACAAATGTCATGCTCCAGATTCTCAACTAGCTCAAAGGAAGGTCAATTTTATAGCTTCTTTAATCAGCAAAACTGTTTTCAGCTGTGCTAACATACTTGCACAAGGGTTTTCAAGGGATTTCTAAACATCCATTAGCCTTCTAACACAGTTAGCAAACATAATGTACCATTAGAACACTGGAGTGATGGTTGCTGGAAATGGGCCTCTATACACCTATGTAGATATTGCATTTAAAACCAGACGTTTGAAGCTAGAATAGTCATTTACCACATTAACAATGTATAGAGTGTATTTCTGTTTAACATTTGTAGCGGGGTGGGGGTCCCCCAGGACGACAAAGAGGCAGTGACCCAAATAGTCCGATTCAAACAGCTTTATTGTCCTCGCTGTACAGGTAAAGTCACCCGGAACACAGCCAGGTTATGCACCGTCCATACGGGTCCCCGTCACACAGGCACCCCTTGCCGTAGGAGACGGTCTTACGATGCCCCGTTCGGCTGTTCCAGGAGGGTCCACAGACTTATAATTGCTCCACGCAGGCCTGGAGGTTTTCCAGGCTTCCTGCTCTGCAGCTTACAGAGCAGACACTATTACAAGTTCATAGTGGAAGTTTAACCACTTTCCCCACTCTCTGGCACCTGCTAGCAGACACCTCTAGCTGAGGTTCCTTCTCGGCCCCAGGGCCCTCTGCAGACCACTGGGTCTGTGTCTCCTCCAGGAGAGGTTCGGCCCTACAGCCCTGGTCTGGCTGTACTCACCTCAGTCTCGACTCAGACTTAATATCGGAGTCCTGTGCTCAGCCTCCACACAGGTTGCTCCATCCAGAGCTCTCGGCTCTGCTCTCACTCTCTAGAACACACACTGCCAGTTTCCTAAATCAAGCTGGCCACACCCACAGATGGAGGTCTGTGATTCTCAGCCCTGCACAGCACCCTGGGGTTATTAAAGGGAACCTGACCCTTATATGTAGCAAGAAGCCTTTGTGGACTACAAGTTCCATAGCAACCTCTTCCGTTTAGATATCGCAGGTACCTTTTCCACTGTGACATATAGCGACCATTTACCACATTGGTGGTCGCTACCTCACACATTGAACATTTAATGTTAGCTTCATGGAAAAAAAATGTGCTTTCCTTTCAAAAGTAAGGAAATATCTAAGTGACCCTAAACTTTTGAACTATAGTTTATGTACCATGATGGGGCCATATATGTCAAAATGGGCTCAGGATGAAGGCCATATGTACCAGAATGGGTCCATATATACCAGAATGGGCCCA
Source organism: Anomaloglossus baeobatrachus (assembly GCF_048569485.1). NCBI lineage: Eukaryota > Metazoa > Chordata > Amphibia > Anura > Aromobatidae > Anomaloglossus > Anomaloglossus baeobatrachus. Next base: position 228,138,415 of record NC_134353.1, on the reverse strand, counting down.
TATATACCAGAATGGGCCCAGGTTTAGGGCCATAGGTACCAGGATCGGGACAAATATACCAGGATGGGGGACATATTTACCAGGAAGTGGCTCCAGATAGGGGACATTAGTGCAGGATGGGGGCCATTACTACATAATTAAGGGGAGCAGCTCATATGCTTTCATAGGATTTAGAATGCTACAATGGCCCATACATCTGACCAAGATGTGGGGGGTGGGGGTGCAGGAAGCGCCATCTTTTTCAGCGGTCTGTAATAATAGCACTCATCCATCCTAAAACTTGATGAGCTAAAGCATAGAGCACACTGATGAAGATCTTAAAGACCAAAACATTTGTGCCTGTTTATTTTTGGATTTTGAAATAAATGTCATTAATCTGCGTTTAATGGTACATAACACAGTCTATTATGGCCCAATGTATTATGGCATGATATATAATGACACATGGCACCTTACATTATGGCAAAATGTATTTTGGCACTTGGCACAATGTATCATGGCTTGATGTACAGTATAATGGCACATGGCAAGATACATTTTGGAACTTCTATTTTAGGTCAATCTCTTTCTTGAACAATGTTTGGCCTCTACCTAAAACATGCATGCCTGTTTATTAATTAGCTTTTTTTCAGGGGGAAGCCCATTCAGACTTTTTCTATGGGGCCCCATGATTTCTATGTGCGCCCCTGTTACCAGCTTTAGGAGCAAGCCTACAAAGTCCTCTGTGTGTAGACTTTTTTTCTTGCCAACATGACACATTCCTTGAGTGTCCTTTTTAATTTTCTGATGTCTGACCCAGACAAGTGACGCACTGTCTGAGAAATGATTAATTTTCACTCACCTTGTGTGCATTGTTTATGCATGTGTAGTATAGTGATAAATGTGCAGTTAGCGAACCATACGAGCCATCGTTCATATACACTTTAGTTACTTTAGTAGTAACTTTTGTAAGTATTTACATAAGTACACATGGCCTAAGGATACTAGAATAAGCATGTATTTTATACACCGTAGTATATAATAAAAATAAGATGTCATATAAACTATCAGTGAGCATGTGCCCTTACCATTGTAGTTAGTGCTGGCACCTGTATGACCCAGAGATAAGCTATGGTGGCCCCTCCGCTCTCCTGCCAGCAAGGTTTTATTTATTATGTGAGAGCTGCATTAGCTCATAGACTGAAATAAGGCTGAGCTAATGCAATGGGCGCTGTTGCTGAGCAGCTGCAGCATTATTGCTATTTCTCTTTGTACTAATAAGAATTCTTGCTTTCTACAGGAGTCTGATTCATCCACAATGCTAATCTATGATCTGGCAAATGACCGCGATTTTCACCAATGAATTGCATTTCTATTCAATACGTATTGTTTTAATTATTTTCTTCATGTTTGAAACATTTGTATTGGTTTTCCGTTTTATGATAAGCAAAGTATCATCACTGTATCCACGATGAATGTGCATATTCTCATCTTTATAGTCTGAACATGAGGCAATACAGTGATTTCAATTGTAAAATTAAAAACTTATAGAATACTAATTTGTTCTCTGTTGTACTTCAAAATGACCTTGACCTGTGTCTGAAATCTATCTGGGGTACAAACAAGCACCGCAGTCTGATATCCGGATACAGCTCCCTAAATAGTGCAAATATTAGTACAAGAGGGGTTATCCCATGTCTAAGATTAGTCATCCATACCATACGCTCAAGGAAGTAATAAAAGCTGAACTCTCAGATTATATTCACACATTGTGTGCCGCCTCTGCAGCAGTCGAACTGCTCGGATCCGGGATTACTGTGGCTCGAGGGTCTCCGGACCCGGGGGCTTTCGGCCACTCGAATGTAAAGGGAGTATTTACAGGGGATAAATGTTTGTGACGCCACCTGCGGGTTGCGGTAAGGGGAGTACCGCCGCTGCCAATAGGAGTACCGGGCTGATGGTGTGGGGCAGCAAGGTATCAGTACCTCCTCAGGTAGGGACGGCCCCGGACAGTGGGGGGTACAATGAGCGGGTTGCGGCTTGGCCTTGGGAAAGCAAGATGCAGGGATCGAGTTACTCACTGCGGTAGTCATGGTGCTGGAGTAGGTGGAATAAGCAGACACTCACGCAGATGGCAAACCAAAGTCTCTAGGCATCGCAGTTTCTGCGGGGGGGGGAGCCCGTCCAGGTCCCGCTCCCACTGGTGTCACTTGGTAAGTCTTGAGCCCTGCCTCTGTGCCCAAATTGATTGACCTTTGTGGCCCCTCGGGTTGAAGCTTTCGGGGCCCCGCTACCTGTGTGTATGGTAGCTGTGCTCTTGATGGCTGGCACTTGGAATTTTAGTGAGTTGTGTGCTTTGGAGAACCCTATCCCCCGTGTTGTGCTGATGCCTTCAATCTCTGAGCTCTTGGGGAAAGTTCATAAAGAGACTATCCTCCACAGGTTAATTATCAAGGCGCCTGAAGCTCTTCGCTGATCTAGGGTTCTGTACCCCGCCGTGCTCGGTAACGGTCAGTTCTTTTCGGGTCTTGATGCCGACAGTCCTCCTGGACTATGTCCGTCGCACCCTCTCCAATGTCACTGCCATCGGTCCCCGACTCCTGTGGTCCCAGACTACCGTCTGCGACCCAACCTGTCACCTCCCTGGGAGCTACAACTCCCCAGCTCCTCACTCTTTGAGGGCTACTACTCCTCAACCCTGTCTCTCCTCCCACCAGTCTGCCTGACCCCTAGGTGGGCGGCCGTGCTCCAACTTGACCAACCCACTGGTGTGTCTGTACAGCTCATGGTGTTAGGTGTGGTTGGGATTTGTAGTGCTGATGTTAGTGACAACGTTGTTGGGAACCTGGAACCATGGGGAGTAGGCCCTGCACCCTAGGTGACAGGATGCAGTTCCCTTGAGCACCCTGATGTATTCAGGGGCGCTACAAATGCATTTTTACTGCATTTTTGTCTGCAGAAAAACCTGCTCTCTTGACAGTAATAAAGATGTGGTTTTTGCTGTGTTTTTAGTGTGTCATTGTCTACACTAAATATTTAAATAAAGTTAGTTTCATTCACCACAAAATCAGCAAAAATCGCAGCTGTGTTTTTGCACTTTCTTGTTGCTTTCAATGGGCAAAAACGCTGAAAGAATTGACATGCTGCGTCTTTCATAAACGCAACCGTTTTTCCATTTCAGTAACTATGTAACTATGTCACACAGGTGACATAAAAATGAAGAATTCTTATACTTACCTGTCTCCAGCGCTGCTGTCTCTGCCTCTGCTGTTGCTTCGGGTTCCCGCTCATTATGCTCATTCATATTCACTGCACTCAGCGCGGACCCGGAAGTAACAGCAGCTCCGCAGACAGCAGTGCCAGGGACAGGTAAGTATAAGGACATGGTGTCCATGTGCTATCCGGATGTCACACAGCTAGCACAAGGACAGCCCATGTAGAACACACACACATACTTCACCACAGACCGTGAAACACGTGTATGTTTTGCAGACGTGTGAAGGAGACCTTAAGCAGATTTTTATTTGCATCAAACCAATGAAAAAACATGCAAAAAAACAACAAAAACGCACTGTGTGAACGTTGCCTTACTCATCCTCCATGAGCACTGCTCTGATCTTTTTTATTTAGCTTCTACAATAACATCCCTGAACTTTACTGCCCTGCCGTTGTATACGTCATGAGTTGCAAAGCTAAGTGATCGACTGCAGCACTATCTATGTGACAAGACCACTGCAATCAATCAACAAAGACAGGAGCAATGACAGCGCAGGACCCCAGGAGGGGTAAGTAAGGCTACTGTATGTTCACACATTGCATTTTTGTTGCATTTTTTATGCGTTTTTTGCAGTGTTTTTTCATGAGTCTTATTAAAATTAAATACTGCCTTTTACAGTACTAGCAAAACCTATAAGATTTCAGAAATCTCAAGTGCACAGAGAAACACACTTGTTTTTTTTTCCTGACTGAAATGGAAAACTGCTGTTTTTGAAAGAAGCAGCATGACAATTCTTTCAATGTTTTTGCAACATTTTTTCATCATTGAAAGCAACGTGAAAGTGCAAAAACGATGCAAAAATGCATTTTTGCTGCTTTTGTGGTAAATGAAACATGTAATATAAACAAAAGACACTCTAAAAATGCAGCCAAAAATGCAACAAAAAAGCGACAAAAGCTGCTTTTTGCAAGCAATGTTTTTACTACCAAGAGAGTTGGTTTTGGCTGCAGAAAACATGCAGCAAAAATACAACATGTGAACATAGCCTAAGGCCACTTTCACACGGCGCTCCTCTCCCCGTTCAGTTGTCCCAACAGGGCTTCCCGCAAAACGGGTTTTGGACGTATGTGCCATCGATGCCACTGACTATAAAGGTTTAGATGGAGTCACCGTGTTCTCTGTCGTTCATTATTTTCGCAATTATACACCTATTGGAGGGGAACACCCAGATGTAGTAGATTGCATCTGCGTGTCTGTCTCCAGGAAGCGTATACTCCCAAAAATGGAGCATACGGTGACTCCGTCTGCACTATTATAGTCAGTGGCCCTATCAGCCCACATGTCCAAAACCCATTTTCAGTTGGTTTGGACGGAAGTGCAGACAGGACCACTGAACGGGTAGAGGAGCGTAGTGTGAAAGCGGCCTAAGTGCTCAGTTTTTCAATCTCTAAACCTAATGTAGAATAATCTTTCAAAATATCACCCCACTTTAGGGGGAATGTTTTGTCTAAAAAACCCAATTTAAAATGCCTAGTAAGTACATTCAGAGTTAAAAGAAGGGAGGCTCAACTAGGAACTCCATCAACAAGATAGAGCACAGATCAACTGTAAAGTTTGCACTGAAGGACTCAACAACACATCCATAAATTACATGGACATCCCAATGAGTTCAATGGGTACCATGTAAAACTTGATTTTCCCTGCTGTGACACCACAAGAGAGTTGAAAATCTAATCTGCCAAATATAAGTTTCCGCAGACATTTGACATGGCTCTTTATTGTGTACAGCTTTGTCCATGGATAATATGTGGTCCTGAAGCTGTCATCTGCAGCCTGTGGGATCTTGGAGCTCCTCAGACATCCTCTTGACAGCAGAAAAAACTTTTTGACAGTGAGGGTGATCAACGAGTGGAACAGGCTGCCACGAGAGGTTGTGAGTTCTCCTTCAATGGACGTCTTTAGAAAGAGGTTGGATGGACATCTGTCTGGGATGAATTAGTAGTGAATCCTGCTTTGAGCAGTGGGTTGGACTAGATAACCAAGGAGGTCCATTCAAACTCTAATATTCTATGATTCTATGAAAGCAGGCCAAAGGAGCCAGGTGAAGGCGCCCCTTAATGACATTATGCCGGACCATACAGTAGTGTGTCAGAGTGCAGTATGTCAAAGCTGAGGCATCTCTTTCCTGCTCTGCTGGATTGCTGATGGTAGGTGAATGTGGATAGGAGAGATATTTTATTAACCTCTTCCCAACTCTGCCATATATGTATGACGAGATGTGACTTCCTGTAAACCGTATATGTGTGACACCCTGGCCTATCAGGTTGTCACAAGGGTGCCGTGCAATCTGCCCTTCTGCATGGTACCCGCTCCTCCTTGGTTACGGGTCCTGTCAATTTGGTGTTGCACCACACCCACCAAATACCCATTGGGCAGCCTGAGGGGAATAGGACCACCCAGATGGAGGGATGGAATAGGGAGGGCAGAGATGTCAGTTGAGTAGTAGTTGAGCAGTGAGACAGCGGTGACAGAACAGGTCACGCTGTGGAGCTGGGCTCCTGTACCCGTCCCACGTGCCAGACGTTGGCCTGGCCAGAAGGAGCTGGAACTCCGGTCGCAGGGGGTAGTGACAGGGGGCACAGTGCTGCTACAGAGAGCGGGCCGGCTGCCTTGTACTACAACCGGGCAGGGGCCAGGGCACGACGTGGTATGCGGACCCTAGGCTGGGAAGAAGCTTCACGCAGCCCAGTAATTGACCCGACGGGAACGGAGTCTTCAGGAACCGTTCCCCACCCACTCCAAAGTCGGGGTACTAACGCAATGAGGGGGATAGGACTTCCCACAACCGTCCAGAAAATCCCAAGTGTTAACCCTGAGAGCAAGCTCACCCTGCTAACCACGCAGGTGAGCGGGACCCGAGTAGTTTTAGTCGAAAGGGATCCATACGAAGGACACACAGTGCCAAGGGACAAGGCTTCAGACCAACCAGCAACACCAAAGGGGCACGGACCCAGCGTGCTCAACCAACGGAGACAGAGCATTCAAGAGTTTGGTTTACCTGGTTTCAGCGACAGTGACTTTGGACTGTGTGAGTACCCGATATCCCTTCACCCCCGACTGGTTCCCCACTCCATCCATCACCGAGTCCCAGGACACCGCTCCTCTTGCCGACAGAGGGGTTAACATCTCGAGCTGCCACGCCATCGTCCCCGGTCTCCACCCCAACCGGCAGCGGTGGTCCCTCATGTCACCACACACCGTGGGTGGCATCACGAACATTATCCCATTCACCATCCAAAACTTTCACCCTTTTTATTCCGGGTAGCCGCGCGACCCCGCCTCGGATTCTGAGACCCCTCGAGCCACTGTGGATCCGGGTCCGAGCAGCCTGTCAGTTGTTGCGGGGGCGGCACATATGTATTGCCCAATGTTGCCACCGATTCACAAGCAGAGTCAGCACTATCAGCAATGGATGTCAGCTACATTTGTTAGCTAACACCCTGCTGCAATGGCCACGATCTGTAGTAGCACCGAGGGTCATTTAAAGGGAACCTGTCACCAGATTTGACAACTATAAGCTGCGGCCACCACCAGTGGGCTCTTATATACAGCATGTTAGAATGCTGTTTATAAGAGCCCAGGCCGCTGTATAGAACGTAACAATCACTTTATAATACACACCTACGGGCCTGTATGGTGCAGACTGGTCGGATAGGTGTCTCTGCTCTCCGGTACCAGTGCCTCCTCTTTCGGCCATCTTTGTCCTCCCTCTTCTAAAGCCTGGGGGTGCATGATGTGTCCTACGTCATCCACGCTAGCCGGCACTGAGGTCCCGCACAGGCGCACTACAATACTTTGATCTGCCTTGCTCAGAGCAGATCAAAGTACACCTGCACAGGACCTCAATGCTGACCACCTTACTTGAGTATAATAAAGTGATTTTTACGTTCTGCACAGCAGCCTGGGCTCTTATGTCCAGCATGTTAGAATGCTGCATATAAGAGCCCACTGGTGGTGGTCGCAGCTTGTAGTCGTCAAATATGATGACAGGTTCCCTTTAACCACATAAATTCCACTGTCAATAGTGATAGTGGTACCTATATGGTTATTTAAGGGAAGGGTCTCCCTCTTCAAATCTTTTGGCACCCCACGATTACGGGATGCCGGTGGTTAACGGGCAACTGGCCTTTGGGTCAGTCAGCTATGGTAGTTTGTAAGGCCCTGCAATATGCAGGGTCAACAGGCAAAACGTCTGTGTGTAAACCTGACCGGTCTAATAACCTGGAGCACAAAAGTATTTTAAGATATTAGATCAGTGATCAGGCAAATAAAAACTCAAAGTCCTAAATAATGAATAGGTAAAAAGTAAGTAAAGTATGAAAATATAACAGAAAAATATTTCGACACTAAAAACATTGTTTTATGTGAAAAACAAGTAAATGAAAAAGTACACATTTGTGTCACAAGCAGCCCTAGCTATACAGCTGTACCAAATCCCATTCAATGAAAAACCTAAAAAAAATGGCACTGACATGCCAACAATGGGATAAAAAGTGATCAAAAAATAACAAAGAAAAAAAATGGTATCACTGAAAATATCAGCCTGTCCCACATGGAACGCGGCATATTATCTTCCAATTTTTTTCTATATGCAGCCCCCTTACCCAGCCGAGCTCAAGACCCTTGGTTTTAGGCTGAAAAATGTCTATAACCAGTTAATCTATAATGTGTAATGTGTATATTTAATAGATGTCAATCTCCTAAACCATTGGAGTGCCAGGTAAAACGGGAAATTATACCCAATGCCATGATGCTGAACAAGAGAATAATAAATCTGTCCTACAAACCTACCTAGATAAAACATTTTTATACTTTATCTTATGTTCTTTTCCAATTCACAGTAAATAATCCATGTTGTTTGGAGCTAAGGCTACTTATACATTAGCTAAACATCTCATAAGATCTTCTAGTCATCTGTGTGGGTTTTTCTTTTGTTCTGTAGAGCGGGTTGAGAACATGTGTGGTCACAATGTCTTGTAGACAATATGACCAATAGGTAAAGACATATATACACGACCATTGTATAAACTCAACGTAAGTGTACAGCAGAGGTAAACCAGACACATATATCAGTATGGAGAGCGGCACCAAACAATACATTATATTATGAAGTGAAACGTCCACAGCTCCAGCGTGATGGATTTCTGGAATTCAGCATTAAATTATTTGACAATAAAACCCAGGAGAGATTTTGCGCGAAACGCAAGTGACAAGTGACATGTTACATTTTACCTAAAACACTGTGCAACTGCTGTAAATTTCAATTACAAGCCTGCATGTGATTGTATGTAGGATTGAGCCTTTCTGATACTGAAAGAGCCTCTAGCACAGCTTGCTTTAAGCAGGGGAATCCTGAGAGGAAATACACCCATTGATCACACTTTTTCTTATATGAATTTCCATGGTTCACGATCCCTAAGTAATAGCTGCATGGCACCATATTTCATCTGGCAATTTACAGACAGCAGAATAGAACTTCACTCAACCAGAAATCCCCTTCTTAAAAAATCTTTATGTCATTCACTGAGAAGTGGGAATCATAGAAATGTTGTTGACTGCAAATAATAATTTAATTTTACAATAGATTGAAAACTTTTTAAAGGAATTACAATAAAAGATATTAGACATTTTTTGGACTAGACATAGGTCAGTAATTGCTAAACAAGAGCCTCAGGTATGAAAAGTGCTTAAAGAACATATGTTCTTGTTGCTCATTGCAAATCAAAATTTAGCTTTCATTTTCTAAACGGCAGTGGTAGAATGAAACATGGAGAACACAATTTGTATTTTATCATTTATTTGATGGGTCAGTGTTCACAAGCATGCTGGAACTATGCAGGAACTCTTGATTTAACCCAAAAGAAAGAAAAGCCCTTCTCAGGGCAAGATCCAATCCAAATTACAGTATATACCTCATACATAGCGTCTATGTGCCTATTTTGCCCGCTATTGGAGCTTGATTTAGTTAATTCTGAGCCCAGTTTATTTTTCTATTTTCAGACTAGCTGAATCCTTCTAAACTCTATGTAGAAATAGTAAAGGGTACTTTACAAGCTGCGATCTCACTAGCGAGATCGCAAGTGATCGTACCCGCCCCCGTCGGTTGTGCGACACGGGCAAATCGCTGCCCGTGGCGCACAACCTCGTTAGTCCCCGTCACACGGACTTACCTGCCCTTTGACATCACTTTCTAAGGGGGCGGATCATTCGGCGTCACAGCGACGTCACACGGCAGGCGTCCAATAGAAGTGGAGGGGCGGAGATGAGCGGGACGTAACATCCCTCCCACCTCCTTCCTTCCGCATTGCCGGTGGACGCAGGTAAGGAGATGTTCGTCGCTCCTGCGGTGTCACACACAGCGATGTGTGGTGCCGCAGGAACGAGGAACAACATCGCTAATAAGCAGATAACGATTTTTGGTTTAAGGACGACCTCTCCGCGGCAAACGATTTTGACCTCTTTTGCGATCGTTTAAGGTCGCTCGTAGGTATCACACACTGCGATCTCGTTAATGAAGCCGGATGTGCGTCACAAACACCGTGACCACGACAATAATTCACTAACGATATTGCAGCGTGTAAAGCCCGCTTAAGTCTCTCTTTCATGCATGAGACATCATTAGAACTACAAAGTGTTTTCATTTACCTAAATTTGTAGCTGTAATGATGACTCCTCATACAGGGAAAAGAGACCTCCTTATTCTACATAGAGCTTAGAAGGATTTAGCTAATCTGTTTTTAATCATGTGATATCATAGATGTAATGGAAAAGAGGAGCATTAACTGAATAGAAGGGCAAAATGAGCCATTGTGAGTACACAGTGCTGTATAATATGATGATTGCAATATATTAAGAAGATATAAACTTTGATTGGAGCGCTTCTTTAAATACCTAAATCTTCTACTTGTCATACTTACCACCCATCTACTTGCACCTGTGGAGCCATACCTGATGAAGGTAGTAGGAACAAGAAGGGTAAGAGATGGTTGGTAGATGGAATAACTGACTACAAAAAGAAAAATTAATGTCTGTTTTTCTTTCAGTACATACTTATATGTACTTAATATTTTGAGTTACCACGGATTGATAAAATAGACAAAAATGCATTCTATACAGTATATATTACACATTCAATAAATTCTATCTTATGTATATGTTTTAATCAATCACTCTATCTGCTCATCATCTCTTACTCTCCTTGTTCCTCCTCCCTTTGTCAGACATGGCTCCACATGTGGAAGTTAAGGGGTGGTACAATCTTCAGGTATTTAATTGTGACTTTTTAGTATTTATGTACAGAACACCAAGATTAAGAATGTTACCAGGTTTGAAATGCGTTGCCTTTTTGTAGTGCATTGCATAACCATGTTTTAAATTAATTAATAAATGATGGGTATTAGAAGAATCCATATCTGAAGCAGGATTGTTATGCACAAAGTGTATGCACAACTGTCACGAGTGTCTCTTGTGTTTCAGAGACTTGTAACAACTCTGCGACTAGAGCTTCACATTGCTCTGTGATTTTAAATGTGTTTTGCTTACTTTTGGTACAGCAAGAGTTAATTACACTTTCTTTGCTAATAGCCCCTGGTTAATTCCCATCAGATGCAGTTGGATTGTGACTACTCCCATCCCTTTAAATAGTCACATGTGCCTTCACCTTTTACCAGTTATAGAAAGAGAAATCATTCTAAACTGACTATCGTTGAAGGAGGAAACCTATTAAAGATCTTGGAACCGTGCTGTGGCAGTCCTGTTGTTAAGCTGCAGTAGTGGCTGATCGCTTGTCTCCTGCAGCCCTGGTCTTTGTCCTCGTCTGTCTTCCTTCCCCCTGTTTCTTATTATAGTAGTGGTGACATCTAGTGCACTCACCGGACTTCTCAGTAGCCAGGGTGATTGGAGGGAAAACTAGGGACTAAGCATGTGACGGCAGCCGGGGGAAGGACCCACTTAGGAATGTTAGGGAGCTCAGGGTGAAGACTCAGGTTAGTATCAGATGGTGACCTGACTCCCCTCTCCCTATCATAAGAGCCTTCCTACTCTTTTCCATCCTCCATTGTAACCTCTGTGTTGGGCTGTGCACCAGACAACCCCTTGTCTGGGCGTGACAATAACTTTATGTTGTGTAGAAGAATTAGGACATTTCAAGGTGTTTTACACCATAAAATAAGTGAAAGCAACTTGATGAATCAGGGACTCAGTGTAATAATATACTGCTCAAAAAATAAAGGGAACTCTTAAACAACAAAATGGTATTTTAGTGTTCCCTTTATTTTTTTGAGCAGTATATATTGTAATTGTGTCTGAGATTTGGATTGATGAAAATATCTAGTCCCCCTTAAGAATTGTTGTGCTAGGACATAAAATAGAATTTTCATTTAAATTGTCATTTTTGCCTTGTAACAAAGACAATGAAGTGGAATGATATGTTATTTTTAAATTATATGAACGTCATGAATTATGATACAAGTTAGTGGTGAGTGGTGACCTTTAGTAATTAGAATTCCATTATGTTTCAGTGTGTAATCTTTATTCCTTTATTCATTTTCAGACACTTCATGTGAGTTTCAGATTTTTCTCCTGTATCAGTGTCCCTCTAAGTAATAAAGGCTGGATGTAAATACTGAGTGTATGCAGGGTGCTGTTGTCTTCACTTGCTTTCATTATCAGCACAGCTTCTATACTGATTTTATGTACATTCTCTACCTGTTTCCCCCCTGTTTAAAGACTAGGTGGGGGTTGCTCTCCATAAAACTTTAGACACTCTCTCACCTCTCCACAACACTATCTGTCTCTCTCCCAATGATTCCATCATTGAGAGGGGTTCAGACAACAATCTGTAAACATTTTTTTCTTATTAGGGTACTGATAGGACACAACCATGGCAGGCCCAGTTCAACAGAATGGGTGCTTGTGGCGCTAGGTACGGGGAAGTACCAAGTGAACAGCGAAAAGGGAAGGGAAACAAAACCCTGTGTCTTGGGAAAGGGAAGATGGTGACCCCTGACCAAACCTACTGCTGGTCCCTGAGGTCCCTCACCACCCTAGATAGGTTCCGCACCTATGCGCCGAGTTGGATACCTGACCCTAGGTATCCGTAGTGCTGGGCAATAAATAGGGAACGGATGGGATGAGCTCTTCTTCATCCCCACTAAACACTATAGACAACACAAGGAGGACACACAGATGGAAACGCATGAACTACTTATCTACAGATGACACAGGTAGAAGTTCATCAAATTTTCCAGCAACGATACAACAGAGGAGAACAAGCCACATGCCTGCTTGCAACCAAGGCTTGAATGAGCTGAAGATATCACCAGCAACAGTCCAAGGAAGGAAAGGGTATTTAAGCACCAAGAGAATACTGATGATCAGGAGTTTGGTGGAAGTTGAGCTCCTGCTGGGTTCAAAAGAGAGAGAGATGAATCCAGCAGGGAAGCTACCTATACCAATGAATACTGACAGCAGAAACAATGGAAAGTCAGGGAGTATTCTATGCAGCCAAATGCTGTGACCGTCTATGGCCAGAAACCACATGACTGTCTGTCACCCGTGAGACACCCGTGACAGGACTCCAGCTCACAGAGGGATTCATAAGCAAAGGGATGCCCATACTGATATCCATATAACGTCGCAGAATATATAGAAGCAGTTGTCTTATTGGGACTACTCCTAGAACAGTTTGGGTATTTATAGGTCATGTCAGAAGTGGATAAATCCACATTGATTCCTTCAATCATATCCATCTGTTAAAACTAAGAGTAAATATTATTTTGATAATTTCCACTGACAGATTTATTTTTGTCTGTACAAATAATTTACATTTTGATCCGTATTGTTATATATGTATTAATCTGTGCATTTCCCATACTTTTCTGTCTGTCCCCTAGAGCTTGCTAGACAATGCCGCATAGAACTGTTTATCTTATTTTGTGCTATTATACGTTTAAAATAATAAATCTGAATTAAATGAGTCAGCTCTATTTCTGTGCCGCTAGCATTGCTGCAGGTTCATTTATTGTATCAGTGCATATTGTATAGTTCATTAGTATTTTACTCATTATTCTTAGCACAAATGGAGACTTATTATAGCACAAGCTCACAAGAAACAAAAATGTCAGTGATACACAAGGGCAGCAACCACAAGGAATAATAAATATATACGGTAAGTGTTGGCCCCCATGAGATTGCACCTTACATCACTTCTTGTTCTATAGGGTAAAACATACATGGAGGTTGTATTTCAATTAATGCATTTATTACATCTCAGAGCCTAATGTGTATGTCACACTGCATGAGCCGACTCCTGTGGGGAAGACTATGTAATTACTTAATGGTACACTAATCCTACATATCATTGCTCCTCTTCCAGCCATATGCAGCATCTCTGGAGCTTATGTGCATTCACTGTATGTTCAATAATCACAGCCAAACATATCAAATGCATGGACGGATGCTGAATGTATAAACAGGAGAACTCTCGCTCTACTCATATTAATAAAAGGTAATCCGTCATATGGCTGTGCTCTACAGCATGTCATTCGAAGAGGTCACAGGCACTTCAGCTAAGCAACAAAAGACAATTCATCTGTTGTCCTTCATCTCAGTGGTGACTTCTTTCTAAGCCTTTTCTACAAGGATATTGTTTGATTCTATGTTTGCTATTGATGATGCTAACCTTTTGGTGTTGGACATTTCTTATGAAAATAATAAGGGTAGGTGAATCAGGCAAACTTTGAATTTGCATGTTCACATGGATTTTCTCAAGAAATACAGAAATTCCACTATTACGCTCTGGAGTCTATTCAGATTAAAAGTCCTTATACTCCCATCCCCATTCCCCTCTCCGGCCACTCCCTGCCCTTCACTATCCTGTCCTCTGCACTTCAGATGTGTCGTATTGTCGGCCCAATTCATGGGGTTTCTGGCTAGTAGCTAAGCATATGTAACGTCTCAGGGGTCCGAAGACAAGACCCGTCGCACACTCTACCCCATTACTTCAATCTGCAGGTAGGCCCCGGAGCATATGCAGTTAACTACCGGGCTTGTTCGCAGCCAGAAGCCCCTGAGTACAGAAAACATTGGGCTGGATATGCTTTCTAATGGAGGCACAGAGGATCACACAATGGATATGGAGCAACAGGGACATCCCTACACGGCGTAGGGAGAATCCAAAGTAGCCAAAATAATAAACCTGGAGATGTGTGGTTTTTTTCAACTTTTTGCCGATCCTTTACTGTTCAGAAACATGGTGTGACGCCCTGGCTTATCAGGTCGTAACAAGGGTGCCGTGCAATCTGCCCTTCTGCATGGTACCCGCTCCTCCTTGGTTATGGGTCCTGTCACCTTGCTATCAACAGGTGTACACAAATCCTGAGAAACAGTCTGCACCACACCCACCAAACACCCATTGGGCAGCCTGAGGGCAATAGGGGCACCCAGATGGAGGGCTGGTAGAAGGAGGGTAGAAGTGTCAATGCAGAGAGAGAGTTGTAGAGAGTGGAGGTGGAAGGAAAGACAGCGGTGACAGTCCAGGTCACGCTGTGGAGCTGGGCTCCTGTACCTATCCCAGGTGCCAGACGTTGGCCTGGCCAGAAGGAGCTGGAACCCCGGTCGCAGGGGGTAGTGGCAGGGATTATGGTGCTGCTACAGGGAGCAGGCCGGCTGCCTTGTGCTACAACCTGGCAGGGGCCAGGGCATGATGGGGTACACGGACCTTAGCCTGGGAAGTAGCTTTACGCAGCCCAGTAATTTACCCGACGGGAACGGAATCTTCAGGAACCATTCCCCACCCACTCCAGAATCAGGGTACTAGCGCAACGAGGGGGATAGGACTTCCCACATCAGTCCAAAAAATCCCAAGCGTGAACCCTGAGAGCAAGCTCACCCTGCTAGCCATGCAGATAAGCGGAACCTGAAATGCTTCAAGTGTAAGGGATCCACTCGTAGGCGACACAGTGCTAAGGGACAAGGCTTCAGGTCAATAAGCAGCACCAAGAGGACACGGACCCAGCGTGCCCGTACAAGGACCACAGAGTGCTCAAGAGTTTGGTTTACCTGGTGTTAGCATCAGTGACTTTGGACTGTGTGAGTACACGTTACCCCCCTTGCACCCGACGGGTTCTCCACGCCATCCATCACCGGGCCCCAGGACACCACTTCCCTGCCCACGGAGGGGTTAACAACTTCAACTGCCACACACCAGCGTTCCCGGGCTCCCCAAACCGGCAGCGGTGGTCCCTCACGTTACCACACAACATGGATGGCATCACGAACACTATCCCAAAACCCAAAAACTTACCCCTTTTTATTTCGAGAGGCCGCGCGACCCCGCCTCGGGTCCGGAGACCCCTCGAGCCACTGCGGATCCAGGTCCGAGTAGCCCATCGGCTGTCGTGGGGGCAGCACACCCTCGAAAAACTTGGCGGCATGAACAGGATGCGAGCAGGACCTAACCTGGGTGACGTGCGCCTTGAAAAGTGAAAGTCGCAATACAAAATCCTTTTTTCCACAACGCCCGCCATTTTTCTGCTATTTTCGCGCCAAAAACACTTTCTTCTTGGAAAAGGGCGCAAAGCTGAAGCCCTGCCCTTCGTCTTCAGCCTGAAACAGGAACCGAAAGTTACCAGAGGGCCACAGTGCGTGAAAGAGTGCTGGGAGAAAACCGAGGGGGCGTGCCCGAATGTAGAAAAAGCGGAAGAGAAGCAGGGACACCAGGACTCTGCCATACTGTTCCTGGACCACGCAGAGGCAAGATGGAGGAGCGGAGCTGATCACCAGAATGGGCTGTTCCAAGGACCGCGGCCTGGATCGAAGAAGAGACCGAGCAGCTGTGCAGGAAATGCAGACGCGGTTCCGGTTCATATTAAACCACTGGAGGGAAGAGATGAGGAGTCTGGCAGTCGTGGTGTGAGCCCGTGGGATCGAAGTCCCACGCAATGGAAGGGTGAGCAGTTATCCAGTCCCTATTGATTATGCTAATCCGGCCATGGCGGCCGAGGGATCCAGTCCACCCTCGCTTGTGGCAACCACTCCACAGTCACCTGCCCCATCCTCGGTGGACACCGAGCTGCCGCTATCCATCCCAGCAACGGAACCTGCAGTCTGTTTTTATGAAGCTTCAGCAACAGCTCCAAGGTCCATCACCATCCCGGTCATGTCAGCGGTTTTCAAGAGCCCAGCAAGATCAGACCCGGCCACATCACCGGGCCCGCCCCTAGAGGTGGAGCACCCGGGCCCTGATACCTTGGCTGTAGAGCAGTCGGTTGTCTTCTCTACAGCAGCGGAGGTGGGACCTCCCAGTCCACCGGTCCCACCACCGCGCGGTATCCCGACGGCTGTTGGGGCCGCACGAGTCCAGTTCAAGCCAGAGCCAGTGGGGGGAGATGAAGCCGGACGCCGATGCCCCCTACTGGGAGTGGCACAGCCAGGAATTGCAGCAGGAAATTGCTACCAGGAAACAGCGATGGCAGGAACTGGCTGCTCATAACAGAGCAGAGAAGGAGCAGGTGAGGAGCGCTGCTTCACGTGTTAGAGGGCCACGGTGCCCTGGTCTGGTGGATCGCTTTGACCCCGAGCAGGGATGAGGTTTCATTTGTGAAGCAGACCTCACAGCGGGGGTATTTGTGTCCTGGCGGGACGTATCCCCACACCTTCCTTGGAAGCATCCTGGCCGCAACCTAGAGCCGTAAGAAATGGTTACTTACACCCGACACTGCGGAGAGAGGGGCTGGTAAGCCCTGGAAGTGACCAAACATGTCATGTTTGAAGAAGGGTACGTGTCCGCAGAAGCAGCACGCAGGCGAAAGGAGGCGTGGCTACGGGACCCGACCATATATTATTAGCAGAAAATATGGTACCGTAAAAATGTTAGGTATCTGTGTTTTCCATTTGTTATTTTCCACAGTTTGTTATTTTTCATATAGAAAATGTTAGAAAATGAGAGAACCAATGAAACACTAATTGCATGGGAAAGTAACCTGATTTTCTCTAAATTTGCAACAGTTGTACTATGGTACAGGACTTTTAGGTGTGGTTTTATAAGGACTTCTACATTTTATAGTTGATTAAAAATGGACCACGGTCACAGGACTGGCGTGACCAACACAAACTTGTGTCTTGTAATAAAACTGCACCGTTGTGCCATTGGAGTCGTCTGGCACACCCCGGGACCTTAACCCAGCCCAAGGACCCATCTAGGTTTCCAGGGGAACCAGGTTGTTTGGGTGGGGGGTTTTTGGGATCCGGGACGTTGGGACTGGACTGTCGCAGGGAGGTACCGCAATGTGGAAGGTTGGGTCCCCGCTGCCATCAAAACCAGTGGCGTCCCAGTGGCA
Organism: Anomaloglossus baeobatrachus; assembly: GCF_048569485.1. Classification (NCBI taxonomy): domain Eukaryota; kingdom Metazoa; phylum Chordata; class Amphibia; order Anura; family Aromobatidae; genus Anomaloglossus; species Anomaloglossus baeobatrachus. The sequence continues at coordinate 228,120,820 of NC_134353.1, read as the reverse complement.
GACGAACTCTAGTTTAAAAATGTTTGAAACCCCCCTGTGTGGGATGAACCAGTTAAAAAACTAAAAATGTTCTTAACCCTTTTTCCTTCCTTAAAAAAAAATAAGGAATACTTGGTATTCTGTGGCTCGCGGACGAGCCACGTTTAACCAAGGGGGAAAGTGACGCCCTGGCCTATCAGGTCGTCACAAGGGTGCCATGCAATCTGCCCTTCTGCATGGTGCCTGCTCCTCCTTGGTTACGGATCCTGTCACCTTGCTGTTACTATCAACAGGTGTACACAAATCCTGAGGAACACTGCACCACACCCACCCAACACCCATTGGGCAGCCTGAGGACAATAGGGCCACCCAGATGGAGGGCTGGTAGAAGGAGGGCAGAAGTGTCAGTGCAGAGAGAGAGCTGTAGAGAGTGGAGGTGGAAGGAGAGACAGCGGTGACAGTCCAGGTCACGCTGGGGAGCTGGGCTCCTGTACCCATCCCAGGTGCCAGACGTTGGCCTGGCCAGAAGGAGCTGGAACCCCGGTCGCAGGGGGTAGTGGCAGAGATTACGGTGCTGCTACAGAGAGCATGCCGGCTGCCCTGTGCTACAACCGGGCAGGGGCCAGGGCACGATGGGATACGCGGACCCTAGGCTGGGAAGTAGCTTCACGCAGCCCAGTAATTCACCCGACGGAAACGGAATCTTCAAGAACCGTTCCCCACCCTCTCCAGAATCGGGGTACTAGCGCAATGAGGGGAATAGGACTTCCCACAACCGTCCAGAAAATCCCAAGCGTGAACGCTGAGAGCAAGCTCACCCTGCTAGCCACGCAGGTGAGCGGGACCCGAAATGCTTCAAGTATAAGGGATCCACACGTAGGACACACAGTGCCAAGGGACAAGGCTTCAGGTCAACAAGCAGCACCAAGAGGACACGGACCCAGCATGCCTGTACAAGGATCACAGAGTGCTCAAGAGTTTGGTTTACCTGGTGTCAGCGTCAGTGACTTTGGACTGTGTGAGTACACGTTACCCCCCTTGCACCTCACGGGTTCCCTACGCCATCCATCACCGGGCCCCGGACACCACTCCCCTGCCCACGGAGGGGTTAACAACTTCAACTGCCACGCACCAGCGTTCCCGGGCTCCCCAAACCGGCAGCGGTGGTCCCTCACGTTACCACACATCGTGGTAGAGAAGAGACTTGTTTGGGCTAAAGAACACAAGGAATGGACATTAGACCAGTGGAAATCTGTGCTTTGGTCTGATGAGTCCAAATTTGAGATCTTTGGATCCAACCACCGAGTCTTTGTGCGACACAGAAAAGGTGAACGGATGGACTCTACATGCCTGGTTCCCACCGTGAAGCATGGAGGAGGAGGTGTGATGGTGTGGGGGTGCTTTGCTAGTGACACTGTTTGGGATTTATTCAAAATTGAAGGTATACTGAACCAGCATGGCTACCCCAGCATCTTGCAGCGGCATGCTATTCCATCTGGTTTGCGTTTAGTTGGACCATCATTTATTTTTCAATAGGACAATGAGCCCAAACACACCTCCAGGCTGTGTAAGGGCTATTTGACTAAGCAGGAGAGTGATTGGGTGCTACGCCAGATGACCTGGCCTCCACAGTCACCAGACCTGAACCCAATTGAGATGGTTTGGGGTGAGCTGCGCCGCAGAGTGAAGGCAAAAGGGCTAACAAGTGCTAAACATCTCTGGGAACTCCTTCAAGACTGTTGGTGGACCATTTCCGGTGACTACCTCTTGAAGCTAATCAAGAAAATGCCAAGAGTGTGCAAAGCAGTAATCAAAGTAAAAGATGGCTGCTTTGAAGAACCTCGAATTTAAGACATATTTTCTGTTGTTTCACACTTTTTTGTTAAGTATTTCATTACACATGTGTTAATTCATAGTTCTGATGCCTTCAATGTGAATCTACATTTTTCAGAGTCATGAAAATAAAGAAAATTCTTTGAATGAGAAGGTGTGTCCAAACTTTTTGTCTGTACTGTATATATATACTGTATGTATAAAAATATATATTTTTAAGTTTTTGGATTCACCAGGGTTTGAGTATCAAACAATGGACTTTCCCACTTGACTTTTTCCTGCCTACATGAGGAATACAGAACAGCTCTTCAATTTCTTTGTATCTTTAACAGGAGAATTTGTTAACAAATATAGACATTGTTTTGTGTAATTGCTGTGTTAATATGTTTGAACTAATTAGTATTGTTTTATCTGACAATGTTTTTTAGACTCCGCAAATGGATGATTATAATTACCACGTAATGTTGAAAGTGGGATGCATCAAACTCAATTTGAAATATTATAGACAGTCCTTATTTGCTTCACATTTGGTACTGTACACTGAAATCTATATAATTATACAGTAAATGAAACATTCCTTTTTAGAGGGTTTTTATGCTTTTTTTTTTTGCTTTGAGGCAAATGATGGCTGTAGGAAATGGGGCACTTACCATAACCATAAGATCAGACAACTGTGCAGAAAAACGCAAAAGGGATGTGAAATAAATTATATTTGTAACTGGTCTAACTAAAAGTACACAGCATCTGCTATTAGCAACACGACGTAAATGACTGAAAAACACACAGTATTATGAGTCTTTAATAGAAAACACTATGCATGATAAAAAAAAATCTACATCATAAAGTCTCCTCTACATTATTAGGATAAATTGTACATGTCTTTCACAGTCCACAGTCTATTATTTTAGAGTGCATACCATTTTGTTTCATTTTTAATTAGAAAACATAATCAACGTAAAAGCTTCAGTAGACCAATCATCATAATTTTCCAGCTTTCAGGGATTAACATACCTTTTAATGGAACTGATTTAGGAAACAAAATACCATAATTATCCGTAGAGACTTTTAAAAATGCAAAGTCTCTTCTTCAGAATTATCGAGCCGGGCTCTACATAAAACAGGACAAAGTTTGTGTAATATAAATTGGAATATTTTGTTATTCTCCTGTTTTGACCACTTTAATAAACTTTAAGAAAAAGAAAACTAATTTGAAGTCATCAACTAACTAGAGAAAGCCTAAGCCTATTATGTCAAGATTCACACAGATTTCCCCTAGTGTTATAGTTTTCCTTTGGTACCGCATACCCAATGATTGTAGTACACATATCATAGCAGTTAGTGATACACTACCAAAAACTGTGTTGCCAAAAGTGCCAAGGTTTTCCTAGTAAATTTATTCAGATTGGCACTGTGGTTTTTGGCAGTGTGGCTTGTTTAAGGGAATATGTCAGCAGGTTTTTGCTATGTAAGCTGGACCCAGCATGGTGCAAGGGTTAAAGGGCCTGTTACACGCTACAATATATCTAACGATATGTCGTCGGGGTCACGTCGTTAGTGACGCACATCCGGCATCGTTTGACATATCGTAGCATGTGACAGCTACGAGCTACTATGATCGAGGAAAAATACTCACCTTATCGTTCCTCGTTGACACGTCGCTCATTTTCAAAAAATCAAACGTCCTTCTGCGCGAAGGTTGTTCATTGTTCCCGAGGCAGCACACATCGCTATGTGTGACACCCCGGGAGCGATGAACTGCAGCTTACCTGCGTCCCGCTGGCAATGCGGAAGGAAAGAGGTGGGCGGGATGTTACGTCCCGCTCATCTCCGCCCCTCCGATTCTATTGGGCAGCCGCTGAGTGACGTCGCTGTGACACCAAACGTCCCTCCCCCTTCAGGAAGAGGATGTTCGCCGCCCACAGCTATGTCGTTTGGAAGGTAAGTACGTGTGACGGGGGTTACCGACTTTGTGCGACATGGGCAACAAATTGCCCGTGTTGCACAAACGATGGGGGCGGGTGTGATCGCACATGCGATCGCATGATAAATCGCCACATGTGAAGCGGCCTTAACACAGAAGGTTCAGGCATGCCTGTTTTGTCACAGTATGATCTTTTGTTTATTTGCTATGTCTGTTTAAGCAGCAGGGCCCACATTATATTATTAGAAACTCAGGTGCAGAGAAGTCTGACACGCCTCCTCCTGTGATTAACACCCCCCTATCAATATACAATCTCTATGAAGAGTCTGGTGTGAACAGAATAGCCCTCTGTACTCTGCTACATGACTAAATATAAAGATTGTTTCAGAAAGTGATCTGTCAACAATCAGATGTTTATGGGGTTGGTATATCTGCTGCTTGATATTTAACTTTGAGAAAAAATTAAAATAAACCGAAGTCAGCTCATCTGTCCAGTGCATGGTCAAAAGGTTCAACAGTACAACAGCATATATTCACTGCAATCAGGCAGTGATTAAAGACCGTAGAGGTCAGAAACGCGTGGCTTTTCATGTAGTTGCCGCTATTCCTTGCTTCATACTACTGTTCAATTTATAATGCCCCTGAGAGCCTCAGGGCGCTGCAAGGAACTGCATCCTCTTGGGGATGCAGGACCTACCCTCTGGGACCTGGAGTATCAGTGCCGATTCCACCAACACACATCTAAAATCTTAGTTCTCCTCTCCACACTGGGCATAATGGGTTAAACATGTAAGGGGATGGTCGCCATGGGAATGAGTCCCTGGGTACAGCCAGCCTGGTGGCAGGGGTCAGTGAGTCTGGAGTGAGGAGAGAAGAGGGGAGCACACAGGAGAGGTGTGCGGACGTGCCTGAGCTGGGTCGGTGTAACGGTGACCCAAGGGCAGAGGATAGAGGTCGCCAGGATGGGTACCGAGATATCGCTGGGACCAGAGCACGAACGGGGCACAGGGCCCTAGGTCAAATGTCAAGTTTCAAACAGTTTGATAAATACCTGCACGGAGAGGACACCTTCACAGCCTTCATCGAGCTAAATAATCCAGGGGCATCAGCAGTAAACCAGGATCGGGGTTCGAACACTTACCTCCCCGCAGGGTCCGCATTACCCGCCGTACGGAGAAGGAGACTGTACTCCAAAAGGGACAGTTGGGGTTCCCAAATGCTCCACGCTACGGGGACTCAATCTACAGAGAGTGCAGGGGACAGAGCAACCTGGGTCACTAGATTGGCACTGATACTCCTGGGACCGGAATCAGCAGGCCGAGGGTCCATGTGAGTAGAGACTTTTAAAGTTAACCTGGTGTGGTCTCTATCATTATACACTATACATCTACCAGGCACAGCCCTACCTGCGGAGGGCCCACCACCATAGCTGCCACTACCACCATCCCTGGGAGTACACATGTTGAGCAGCGGCGGTTCTCCATTCTTAACCGCAACCCGCAGGTGGCGTCACGAACATTAACTCTATTATCCCCTGTAAATACTCCCCTTTTCTTAAGTGTCCTCAGGGCATGGGACCAGGCAACAGCTACCAGAGTGACATTCCCATTTGCAACCGCCCGGGACCGAGTACCCCCTTCCCTGGGCGACACAAATTCACTAACTTTTTCTACCTGGATTTTAAAATGGATCAATACATTTTATTTTTATTCACAAGACAAGTGTTGGTCTCCTTTGTAATATATGCTATGAAGAAAAATAAGTTTGTTGCATGTTTTATTTTCTATTTCAGATGTTAGGAAGACACGTTTCCCCTTTTTCCTATGACACACTGGATGTCAGACTACTGGATTTCCAGTTAGCGTTGCAGACACATGAAGCACTGGAGGTGCAATTAAAGTGATCGAGGCTTTGGTCCTGAGAGTGTCTGAAAAGTGACCCTTTAGTCCTGTCTATAACATAACTATATTAATTGAATTAGTTACCAACTTTGATGTTAAATTCAGAGTTTACATTGCTGATATATTTACATATTTACATTAGCTGACCTATATGTTACTCAGTTTTACGTATTAATGTTCCAGATAGTAGTTAAAGGGCTTGTCCACTACTAGGGCAACCCCTCCTCATTTCACATGTTTGCTCCCATGCCGGCAGCGGAGGTGAATTACTGTTCCAGCAGTAATGGCACTCACTCTCCCGGTGCTTATGTGAGGTTGTTACGTCTCCCTAGCCCTGCGCCCATACAATGCTGGCTTCCCTCATGTGAATCCCGGGACAGCGAGTGCCAGCACTACAGGAATGGCGCCAGCAGCACAGGAGAGTATAAGCTTTTTACTTTAACAGGGGAAAACATGTGGAATTAGAAGGGGTTGACTTAGTAATGGACAACCCCTTTAATCTTGCTGTAATAAATATTGATGCATGGTCAGTCTGTGAGACTAAGGCGGGCTTTGCACACTACGACATCACAGGTGCGATGTCGGTGGGGTCAAATTGAAAATGACGCACTTCCGGCATCGCATGCGACATCGTAGTGTGTAAAGGCTCGATGATACGATTAACGAGCGCAAAAGCGTCGTAACCGTATCATCGGTGCAGCGTTGGCGTAATCCATGATTACGCTGACGCGACGGTCCGATGTTGTTCCTCGTTCCTGCGGCAGCACACATCGCTGTGTGTGAAGTCGCAGGAGCAAGGAACATCTCCTACCGGCGTCACTGCGGCTTCCGTAGGATATGCAGAAGGAAGGAGGTGGGCGGGATGTTTACATCCCGCTCATCTCTGCCCCTCCGCTCCTATTGGCCGCCTGCCGTGTGACGTCGCAGTGATGCCATACGACCCGCCCCCTTAATAAGGAGGTGGGTCGCCAGCCAGAGCGATGGTCGCAGGACAGGTGAGTCCATGTGAAGCTGCTGTAGCGATAATGTTCGCTATGGCAGCTATCACAAGGATATCGCAGTTGCGACAGAGGCAGGCACTATCGCGCTCGGCATCGCAGCATCGGCCTGCGATGTCGCAGCGTGCAAAGTGCCCCTTAGGCTGCTTTCAGACATCTGGTAGGTGCAGAGCCGGCCAATCTGGCTCTAAAACCTATGCAACGGATGCGGCGAAAAAGCCGCATTCTTTGCATAAATTTTTTAAATGCGGCCCGTCCGGTTTTTGCTGCTTGCGGCATGCTACTGAGCATGCGCAGTGGCAAAAACCGCATACGGCGGCCGGATGCGGTTTCTGCCACATCTGGCGTCCATAGGCATGCATTGAAAAATGCGCCACATCGGCAGGATGCGGCGTGATGCGGTTTTTTTTTGCCGCACAAAAAAACGTGCCAGGCAACATTCCATCCGGCAGCTGCATCGGCTAAATCTGCCGCATGCGGCAAAAAACGGACGGAACGTTAGCCCATGTGGCACAATGCGGCACTAATTAAAGTCTATGCAGGAAAAACACAGCAGCAAAAAAAAAACAGTTGCGTTTTTCCTGCAAAGTGCGGGATTGTGCCGCACAGGAAAAACTGGAGGTGTGAAAGCAGCCTTAATGTTACAAGCCTAATGAGTGAGAGGATACAAACATGGTAAAAGTGATGTTTTTACACTGTAATTAGAAGCAAAACCTTTTTTAAGACTGATGAAAGCCACACAACCAAACAACTGACTTAAATAGCCACAATTAAACAGTGATGAAATAATTATTTTTGGGATGGGGGTTACTTCCAAGTTTATTAGATGAATCATCAATGATTGATGATGACTTTTAAAATTTTGGTACCAGTTTACTTTAAAATAGTTAGTCAGCTCCTCAATTCTGGGCATATAAGTCCTCCTTCAAAGCTTCTCTTCCACAGTATGCACTCATAGACCACCGGAGGTGAACTGGAGGAAAGAACCGAAAGAAAGCAGATAACTCGAAGATAAAATAAGTTTAAACATTCACAGAAACAAAAGTACGGCCCATAAGATGTTCTCTGCATTGCCTGAATACAATGCAAATTCCAATGACTCCTACAGCCTGTCCCGGGAAGCAGTGCTTACCTCAGTGGTGTGAAAATGTCACTGCTTCAGCCAAAGCATGGTTGTCCAAGTCACATGTCTCACGTTCACGTACACCATCATCACTGGAGCCCGGTAAACAGAGACAAGAGATGGATCAGGGAAGGCCCCAAAATGGCAGGGTAAAAGTAAGGATGAGATCACTTATTTTAATAATTTCGAACCTGTGCAGATGTTTTTAAAAACTGGTGTGAGGGCACAACAACCATTAGCCCCAGATAGAATTATGCCAACTAACCCCGAAAAAGTAGACATGGGTTAAAAAAAATCACGGTTAAAGAAGCAAGGAATAGAAAGGCAGTTTGATTTACCCGTACTACCTGGAGGTAGCTTGACCCGCTAACCCCTCAGCCAGGACTCAGCCTCAGATGACTTTACAGTGTTGAAAAATGCCAAGCATAGACTATATTTTCACACTGACATGTGGGCCTTTGAGGCTCATAAAAACTAATCATTGGCCACTTGCTAAACATTCCCACGAGGCCGTAAAATTAGATAAGACCAATCTTGCATCATTCCCTGTATGTCTGAAAACATTGAACTAAAATGGATGCTGGGCAGGGTAAGTGCTGCTTGTTATAAGCTTGCCTGATGCTATAATATTCAAAATGGCCGCACCTGTTGAATTTGTTTCGCCAAGCATACTACAGTGAATATTATGTAAAAAAAAAAGGGAGGGTTAGGTAAAAGTGTGTGATGTATTGCACTAAGCAACTATAGAAAATAAAGTGAAACAATCTACATGTAAATTACCACAGGCAGAACATGAGAGGAATCACACCACTGCGCAACCAGCTCTGTCCTCACCTATTGTACCATCACCCATTCCCTGTAGACTGTGAGCCCTCGCGGGCAGGGTCCTCTCTCCTCCTATACCAGTCTGTTTTGTACTGTTAATGATTGTTGTACGTATACCCTCTTTCACTTGTAAAGCGCCATGGAATAAATGGCGCTATGATAATAAATAATAATAATCAGATAACATCTAGAGCAGGCGCAGTGAAGGACGCCATCTAACTCTTCACATAAATTTTACATACAGCACATGATATATGTAAACTTCCAAGATTTACATAAATCTAATACCTTTAAGGCTAGAACTAGAAATCACAGTGTCTCATTGTGACATCACATCTTATGATTTCCTATGGTGTCACACTGCGAAATGTGACCTGCTATTGCAACATTGCGTTCCGAATGTATCCAAATAAGTTGGATTTTCTGTTGTTGCTCTCAAGTCACACGTCATTTACTTGCCATAGACTTCAATACGAGTCTTACTTGGACCTGCTACTTGTATGTGACTTGGCTGCAATTTGGCTGATTTACAGCAAATTCAGAGTTGTAAACAATTGGGTTGGGGCAACTCACAGACAAATTGCACAGATCTTCTTGTGGAGTTACTTATAAGAGAATTGCTATCGTACGACATGTCGCCTTGTAGCCTAAAGGGTGCTTTACACGTTGCGACATCAGTAACAATATATCATCGGGGTCACGTCGTTAGTGACGCACATCCGGCGCTGGTAGCGACATCGCAGCGTGTAAAACCTATGAGCGACGATCAACGATCGAAAAATCGTTTAAAAACGGTGATCGTTGACACCTTGCTCATTTCCTTATTATCGTTGCTGCCACAGGTACAATGTTGTTTGTCGTTCCTGTGGCACCACACATCGCTGTGTGTGACACCGCAGGAACGACAAACACCTCCTTACCTGCCTCCACCGGCAATGAGGAAGGAAGGATGTGGGCGGGATGTTACGTCCCGCTCATCTCCGCCCCTCCGATTCTATTGTCCGGCCGCTTAGTGACGCCGCAGTGACAGCGTTATGATGCCAAACGCACCTCCCCCTTGAAGGAGGGATTGTTCGGCTGTCACAGCGATGTCGCTGCACAGATATGTGCGTGTGACGCTGCCGTAGCAATAATGTTCTCTACGGCAGCGATCACACAATATCGCGCACACAATAGGGGAGGGGGCTATAGCGCGCAACATCGCTAGCAATTGCTAGCGATGTCGCAGCGTGTAAAGCACCCTTTAGTCATTAAAGGGAACCAATCACCAGGATTTTCGTATATAAGCTAAAGCCAGTGCTACTGTATATTGGCACTATCAGGCTGTGTATATACATACCTGTAGTGGTCAGCTCGAATGTTTAGGTTTTGAAATCCAAGAAAGTAAAGTTCATAAAATTAGCTGCTTGTTGAGTGACAGAAGCAAAAGAATAGATAATATATTCATAGTTATCCCCTCCCCCTGTTAGAATTAGCATAAGCATTATACAAACGATTCACTTTGCCTGTTGCAGGACCTGTGTGAGGTCATGTCCATGTGACCTTGTATCCAGCTTTGTTAGCAGAGGCCTAGCCCCTTCTGGCCACATGGGTCCTGCTAGAGACAAAGTGAATTGTTTATATAATAATCTCTGCACACCATGTATCCTGCTTGCTTGATATTGCTGATCTGAGCCAAGAACAGAGAGTACGCTGTCATTGTGCACATCACACAGTGCACAGCACAGAGGAACTAACCCAGCCCCTGGAACAATTGTAAGGGGTAGTCGGACCCCTGGTAGTGAAGGAACGTTTTCCCCCCCTGAAGACGCCACAGTAGTATGGTGGCAAATGTTAAATGTTAATGGTAAAATGTTACCTGTTGTTGTAGTGATTAAACAGTTTCCCCACTAGGTGCCAGTGTAGAGCAGTGGTTCCCCTGGTAACAGTGGCAGGGAAGGAAGGAGGGGCAGGGCAGCCTAGGTGGGGAAGGGAGGTCTCTGAATGCAGGGCAGTGTGCTGTGAGATGTAACAGGAGAGAGCTGAGGAGAAGTGCCGGGGCAGAGTGCAGGAGTGGGTGCTGTGGCAGTGGAGCGGAGAAGTTGGAGCTAATCCGGAGCCGGTAGTGAGTACTGGAGCCGTCCCCTAGTTCAATACAAATCCCTGGGAAAGGGCTGGACTAAAATCGGGATAGGAGTACCACTGCTAGGGGGATAACAATTGGCCCCTGCAGGCAAAGGAAAGTGCCCGTAGAGAAAAAGGAAACCGTTTTTGTAGAAAAGGACTTGTAACTTGTAACGTACTAAAGTAAGCCTGCTGCAAACAGAAAGATGGAAGCTTTGTTTAATAAAACGGTGTTTGGTTTACCCGCTGCCTGCAATTGTCTCTTTCCTGAACGTGAAGAAGGAGCTGGAGAGCACAGAAAGAATGCTGTCATGAATGGGCCCCATGCATCCACACTCTGCCCCAACAACACACCTGTTTTGCAAGTAACGGCCGGGACGGGGTTCAGCCTGCGGCCCACAAGGCGAGGGGACCCGACTACACCCCCTGAGGCGCCCCCTGCCCCCGTTACACAATCGTCACTAATAACGCTTTGCCTTAGGGAGGGTGCCAAGGGCTGGGGCAGTGATTGCAGCCTCTACCCCCCTTATGACACTTCATTTGAGTATCCCAGCATGCACTGGGATTCTTAAAGGGAACCTGTCAGCAGAAATTTCCCCTAAAACCTAACAGATTCCCCCTCTGCAGCTCCTGGGCTGCATTCTAGAAAGGTCCCTGTTATTATTGTGCCCCCTTTCTGACCAAAAAAAAGAGTTTATAAAGAGGTACCTTTTTGGCTTCGGATTCTATAAATGTGACACGGGGGCGGGCAGCCTGATGGCCGTTATTCTGCCCCCTGGTCCTGTATGCCGCCCCCATCGCTGATTTCCATACTTTTGGACGCCGCTCACTGCTCCAGCCATCCCCGCACATGCCCAGTGCCAGTCTCACGGGACTGAGCACTGTGACTGCTGGTGACGTGTGCGCAGGCAAGTGATTATGGGTGGGACTGTGACTGTTATCAGCAAGTACCCGCCCATAATCTCGTGAGCGCGCAAACCTCTCCAGCGGTCACACTGTGCTCAGTGTAGATGCTAGACTGTATGGGCTGCTTCCAGGGATGACGTCCCTTTGTCACGTGATAGGGGCGTGTTCAAAATACTATCACGTGACAAAGGGACATCATCCCTGGAAGCAGCCCATACAGTCTAGCATCTACACTGAGCACAGTGTGACCGCTGGAGAGGTTTGCGCGCTCACGAGATTATGGGCGGGTACTTGCTGATAACAGTCACAGTCCCGCCCATAATCACTTGCTTGCGCACACGTCACCAGCGGTCACACTGCTCAGTCCCATGAGACTGGCACTGGGCATGCGCGGGGATGGCTGGAGCAGTGGGCGGCGTCCAAAAGTATGGAAATCAGCGATGGGGGCGGCATACAGGACCAGGGGGCAGAATAACGGCCATCAGGCTGCCCGCCCCCGTGTCACATTTATAGAATCCGAAGCCAAAAAGGTACCTCTTTATAAACTCTTTTTTTTGGTCAGAAAGGGGGCACAATAATAACAGGGACCTTTCTAGAATGCAGCCCAGGAGCTGCAGAGGGGGAATCTGTTAGGTTTTAGGGGAAATTTCTGCTGACAGGTTCCCTTTAAATGAAGCATCATCAAAGAGGAAGTAGGAGAAGAAAAAATAGAATAGCAGTTACATAGTGTAGTTAGGGAAGGATAGGGAAATTTTAATGCAAAGTAGATTAGAAAATTGTTTCAATTATGGCACTAAATAGGGAATGAGAATGAAAATGACTTTGCCTTTATACCAACCCTTTTAGGATAGTTGGAAGTCTGGTTCATGTGTCGCGGGCGGAGGAAGGGACGCTGCGCTCTCCCACTGCTCGGGTCCGGCCGCTGCTGCTGCGGCTGACGCTACTGCTCGGTGGTGGCTCGAGCAGTGGGCCAGATCCCGGGGACTCGAGTGGCGTTCCTCGCCCGTGAGTGAAAAGGGGATTTGATTGGATGGTGGGGATTTGGTGATTGTCCGTGACGCCACCCACGGTTGTGGTGAAGTTGGTGACACCACCGCTGCTCTGGACGGGGATCCCGGGAGCAGTGACAGGGAGCAGCTTTGATGTTAGTTCTCCCCTCCGTGGGTAGGGGGTTGGTTGTCCCGGGGCCCGGTGATGGGGTAGGGATGGATGGCAGGCGGGTTACGGGGCCTGGTGAGGTGCAGGGTCGCGGGGGCAGCGCTGTGCCGCACAGCACGGTGGTACTCACTCAGCCAATGATGAGGACACAGTTCTCGGTAAAACACACGGCTGGATGGACGGGTCCCACAGACGGCTGCGGTGTTGTTTCTCCCGGCAGGTTGATGGTGACTGCCTTTCCCTGCACCAATGTACTGTAACGGTTCCAATGGGTTCCCACCGGTAACCCGCTCCCCGGCTTGGATGTGGGCCAGAGGAGCCCCTTTTGCCCGCAGGCTCTGGCCCTGGGAACGGTAGCCTTGGCGGTGGCTGTGTTTCTCTCTCACGGTTGGACTGTTGCCTTCTGTTGGGACTTGGCTGCTGGGAAACCCAGGAGGTTCCCTTCGCTGACGGATTTGGCAAATTCACGGCGACTCCTAGCCTTGCCGGGGTCCGTAAGCCCCTGCCAGATGGTGCTGACTTCTCTTTGTGTACCGGTCCTTACAGTAGACTCCGATAGGCCACTCCTGCAGGCGGTCACCACCGTCTGCCAACCTTGCTGATCCGTCCGGGCCACACACCCGGACCAACATCAGGCTGCTTAACTGCCACTTTACTCCTCTCACTTTCACTTCCAACTCTAAACTGAACTCTTTTCCCGCCTCCAGGACTGTGTACTCCTCGGTGGGCGGGACCAACCGCCTGGCCCACCCCCCTGGTGTGAACATCAGCCCCTGGAGGAAGGTAACAAGGGTTTGTGTCTGACTTTGATGTGCCTGACCGGGAGTGTGGGGTGTGTGGGTGTTGTTCTCTGTGGCCCCTGGCTTGTCCAGGGCGCCACATTCCCCCTTAGTAAAATGCAGACCGTCCGCGGCCTGCCCGTCCATCACCGGTTTTATTTTCACAAACTGAAAAGATAAACGGTAAAACAGGGATTACAATTAAAATAACATCTTCCCACATCGGGAGGTACTCTTACTTTAACGTTGCAAACGGTAACAGCTTCCGCTCTCTCCCACCCAAGCAACCTGGCCCTGATGCTGCCCCTAAGCAAACAGGCAGCACCCCTTGACCCCAGTCCAGCACAAGTTGCCCGAGCGGGTTCTGTCCTTTTCAGGGGACCCACGTCCATGGGGAACCCCTGAAACCCCCAGAGGATTGCCACCGGTTCCGGTGGTGGCTGGGCCCCAGCCTGCTCCACTGCGGGCCCTTCCTCCAATCTGCCTCTCCGGAGGCGGCAACGGTGAAAGCCTTAAAATAACATTTTTATTTACAAGCCACAAGTTTGTGGTTGCCTTGCTAGTTCTCAGGCTTTTCCATAAGGAGTCCCTTATGCAAAACTTGAAAGCAGTCCCCACGGGGACAACGGTGCCGGCAACGACCGGTCTCAATCACTCTGCAAATCAGATGAATCTTCTCGGTTGATCATTCACTTATCATTCTTTCAAACGGTACTTTTAACACTGGTGGTCCCAACGGGGGACAATTGCAACGGGGCTCCGCTGACTTTGGAGCGGCTACCACCGCAGGGGGTCGGCCCACTCGGGGACCGGTTGGTACATCGGGTTCTCCTTCCACAGGCAGTTCAGTCCAGAACCACTGACGGCCGTTAAGAACGGTGGCGGGGGCAGCGTGGTCGGAACCCCCTCCTCCATCAGCGACATTCTCTCTGGACCTCCAGCTGTGGTGCCGGCCCCCGTCTCCCATGCAATAAGGGCTGGCTCTGGGGTTTGGGTGGACTGGTCGCGACGCGGCACGGCCGCAGCGGCCTCTTGCTCACGGGCCCCTACTACGACAACCATCCTTCGCATCTCCGCCTTCCAGTCCAGCAGCTGCTGCAGGCTCTGCGCCCTCACCTTCAAGCAGAACCGGCCCAGCTCCTGTTCCAGCCACGCAGCGGTCCCGGCGGGGAGCTCACCCGGGCAGCAGTCTTCAAAGGCTACTCCTCCCCGGTTCCCCCAGAGCTTGGACGCCCCTGTAGCGGGTACTCCCGCGCTCCAATTCGAGGACGCTGCCATCTCTCCATCCGTGTCCCCCTTAGTCTCTTTCCGGCTCCTCCTCTACAGGAGTGGGGCTTTGGCCTTCGCGCCTCCACTACTCGAGGAGACACTCGAGCGGTAATTTTTCGCGCCCAAGATGGCGGCTTCTCCAATTTTTCGGCCGGACACCTCCGGCGGTAACAAGGCGCACCTCTACCAGACGGCAGAGCGGTAAGATCCTGTTCGTGTCGCCAAGTTGTCGCGGGCAGAGGAAGGGACGCTGCGCTCTCCCACTGCTCGGGTCCGGCCGCTGCTGCTGCGGCTGCCGCTACTGCTCGGTGGTGGCTCGAGCGGTGGTCCGGATCCCGGGGACTCGAGCGGCGTTCCTCGCCCGTGAGTGAAAAGGGGATTTGATTGCATTGTGGGGATTTGGTGATTGTCCGTGACGCTACCCAGGGTTGTGGTGAAGTTGGTGACACCACCGCTGCTCTGGACGGGGATCCCGGGAGCGGTGACAGGGAGCAGCTTTGATGTTAGTTCTCCCCTCCGTGGGTAGGTGGTTGGTTGTCCCGGGGCCCGGTGATGGGGTAGGGATGGATGGCAGGCGGGTTACGGGGCCTGGTGAGGTGCAGGGTCGCGGGGGCAGCGCTGTGCCGCACGGCACGGTGGTACTCACTCAGCCAATGATGAGGACACAGTTCTCGGTAAAACACACGGCTGGATGGACGGGTCCCACAGACGGCTGCGGTGTTGTTTCTCCCGGCAGGTTGATGGTGACTGCCTTTGCCTGCACCTATGTACTGTAATGGTTCCAATGGGTTCCCACCGGTAACCCGCTCCCCGGCTTGGATGTGGGCCGGAGGAGCCCCTTTTGCCCGCAGGCTCTGGCCCTGGGAACGGTAGCCTTTGCGGTGGCTGTATTTCCCTCTCACGGTTGGACTGTTGCCATCTGTCGGGACTTGGCTGCTGGGAAACCCAGGAGGTTCCCTTTGCTGACGGATTTGGCAAATTCACGGCGACTCCTAGCCTTGCTGGGGTCCGTAAGCCCCTGCCAGATGGTGCTGGCTTCTCTTTGTGTACCGGTCCGGTACCGCCGGGCCACCGCCCGTCCACGGTCCTTACGGTAGACTCCGATAGGCCACTCCTGCAGACGGTCACCACCGTCTGCCAACCTTGCTGATCCGTCCGGGCCACACACCCGGACCAACTTCAGGCTGCTTAACTGCCACTTTACTCCTCTCACTTTCACTTCCAACTCTAAACTGAACTCTTTTCCCGCCTCCAGGACTGTGTACTCCTCGGTGGGAGGGACCAACCGCCTGGCCCACCCCCCTGGTGTGAACATCAGCCCCTGGAGGAAGGCAACAAGGGTTTGTGTCTGACTTTGATGTGCCTGACCGGGAGTGTGGGGTGTATGGGTGTTGTTCTCTGTGGCCCCTGGCTTGTCCAGGGCGCCACACATGTAAGTATATAAAGTTCCAGGATATAGAAGGTAGCTAGTGATGAGCGAGCACTACCATGTTCAGGTGCTCTATACTCATAATGGGCAGTTGGGGTCAACAGAAAAATGCTTGAGTCCCCCATTGTCTTCCATTACACTCGAGTTGCTCCCATCTGAGCATACAAGCATCCAACTGCTTGTTATGAATACCATGCATCCGAGCATGGTAGTGCTCACTCATCACTAAAGATAGCCTTTTTAACCTCTTGTCCCCATAGGAAGCTGGTGTTGCCCTCTATCTGGGTCATGAAGTGATAAAATCTATGTAGATTGTTAATCAGTTAACTTACAAAAATCTTATTTCTATTATTGGCTATATTTTTGATTTGCTGGATAAAACCTTTTCAACATGTGCTAGTTGAAGCCTTTTGGTCTATAATCTTTTGAATCAAACTGTGCAATGTGATCTTTGGGCAACTTGAGTAGCAAATATTTTCTTAGGAAAAATAACACCCGTATCATACAGCAAGGCTCCCTTGATCTCAATTCTTTTTTAATGCATCCCTATAGTAGCAGAGTCCCTGCTGTTCCTATCTACATTGGACTTTACCATCAGGTTTAAAGAATCACTCCAGATTTTTTTCTTTACTGCTGGAGTGGTGCTTTAAAGTTCCCTGGTCTTACTCATATACTTACCTGCCACCATCTTCATCTTCTATGCCGGCCGCTGCTGTTGGCCTTCTACAGTTTGTAACCTGCTTATTGCTCCAGTGTTTCATGGAGCGAGCCAGAGGTCACTCTTCAATGCAAGTCTTTGAGAGCCTCATTCTGGCTCTTATAGACTTGCTTTGAATGCTTTTGATGTAACTTCTGACTTCTAGCCAGCCAGAAGTTGTGGTCACAAGATTGCACCGTGGGATCAGAATCTCGTCGGTAAACGCACTGCAGTGGTGCACTAAAATACCGGTGTATTGAACGTAAATTTTTAACCCTAGAATGCGCAAGCAATTCAATCTACCATAGAAAACAAATGACCTAGCAGGCCTGCGAGGCACCAGGTATGCGTTCTAGGGTTAAGTATAGAACTGTCCCATACTTTCACATAAATTGACTGTAACTGTCTCCATGAGAGCCTCTTTCTGGAGATTTTAGTGACATATGCAGGCATGTCCCCTGTGGCGGTGTCTTTATTCCTGCACTGATGTCCCTAGTGATCTCTCACTTCTGTCTACCACAGTGATTCTGTACATTGCTAGATCCCAGGCTGTCTGGCTGACCCCTGCGCCCCGTGATGTCTTCCTGGGAATCAGTAAAGCGGAGAGCACCATGGCAGGAGATCTCAGAGTCAGTCAATGAATTCCCAGTCCTCCAATGTTGACTGATTTGAATTTTGTTAAATGTCGGAGCATTTCATGTGAACTCTACCAATAACGGCACACGAGCTGCAGACACCATGGTGTCACTGTATAAACAAGCCTACATGGCACACCGTGCTCGCATATTCTCACCACGAGATCCGCCATCTGTCAGTTACACTGGCTGATGAGCAGTTAGACTTGCACTAATTCACCACATTGAACTGCAAGCCCCAGTGCCTGCTACACACATCACAGGAACATGGGGTTATGAGTACTTCTGTCATGCTGGTTTTGTGATTGATCTGTGCTCAGAACATGGCTATGAGGAGAGAGAACAGGCACTTAAGACAAAGAATTCGACTAGCATTGCTTTATTTCACTACGATGGTCACAAGCAGATGAAAAAGCAACAGCAACTTCCCTGCAAGACGAATGGAAAGGGATAGCTCGATTGCATGGAACAAATTGCTGTAGCATCAAATGATACATAAAAAAGTGAGAGATGAATTTACATGGTGGTGACTGCAAAATGTTTGCTCTAATGATCCCTTTTTGTTACCATGGAGATCTGCAGAGCATCGCAGAGCGCGGAGGGGGGGGGGGTGGATCCTCTTCAGATGAGAGCTGAAGGAGCTACTCTGAGGCAACACAAAATGCTTCTTACACAAAACTGTTTAACGCGTCCACCCGATCTTCAATTGTTCTCCTCCAAAACCCCAGTCTGTGGGCTCGCACCCTTGATTTCCATCAGTTGGAGAGCATAACGATGCACGGCTTCTTAATGATTCACTCCAAGACAATAAATCATTCTTTATTCCTTCGTAAACACAGCTCAATCTTCTCGCAATCAGCTCCGAGCTATGACTTTCTTCAACCCCGTAAACAGCTGAAGGGGGCGACCGGCTGCATATATTTTATTTTCCTCTCATTTCCAAATTGCAGGATAAAGCCTTATCATCTTACCTCCATTATTAATGTGTATGTAACTGTAGCTGTGATTTAAGGTCTCTTAACCCAGACTACGCCTTTGAAATGGAGGAAGATGACAGTAAGAATTAGGCTGTAATAACCTGTCACATAATGTGATTATAGCTAGCGGAGCGACACATCATGCTGGGATGGATTACAAGCAAGATGACACTTCCCTACAGGCCACCTGCTGCATTATTATTAATAAACAACTCATCCTAAAAATAATCCATACTAAAAGCAAGGAAATAGATTGCAGGTTCACAGCCCCGGCTGGGGAGCGGAGAATCCCTAATGCTCCTAATGATCAATGGGATAGATTATTATTAAGCTATAAGAGAAAAATGAAATGGGGTCTGTTTGCATACAATTGTATGGAGGAGATATTAGTATTCCAGGCTTTAAAGACACGGCACTTATGACTTAAATAGGCTGAAAAGTACAAGTCTGGTAAACAAAGCGAAGAGGTACCTTTTCTCATTTTATTCCTACATTTACTATATGCAGCCTAGGAACCCAGAGCTACCGTCAGGGCATATCCTTGTGATACTGCCATGAGGGACGCAAACATTTAACACTAGAAGTCCCAGAGAGGGGTCATTTAACATTTCTACCTTTGGAACCCAGAGATGGGTTGAATGACCTGAAGGATTTTAGCTAACATCCTATAATCACCGTCTTTTGTTCTGTAATTAAGGCCATTACTGTCGCACCACAGGAGGTTCTTGTTTTCCATTGAGTTTAGCCATTTAGTTTCTAGTTAGTTAGGTCAGTTTGGACTAAGGGGTACTTTACACGCTGCGACATCGCTACCACTATATCGTCGGGGTCACGTCGTTAGTGACGCACATCCGGCGCCGGTAGCGACATCGCAACGTGTAAATCCTAGATGGAACAATGAACGAGCACAGAAGCGTACAATCTCTCTGATCTGTGTAACGTCGCTCATTTCCATAATGTCGGATCGACCGCAGGTACGATGTTGTTTGTCGCTCCTGCAGCAGCACACATCGCTGTGTGTAAACCAGCAGGAGCGAGAAACATCTCCTTACCTGCGTCCCGACGGCAATGCGGAAGGGAGAAGGTGGGCGGGATGTTATGTCCCGCTCATCTCCGCCCCTCCACTTCTATTGGCCGGACGATTAGTGACGTCGCGGTGACGTCGCTGTGAGGCCGAACGCACCTCCCCTTGAAGGAGGGATTGTTCGGCAGTCACAGCGACGTCGCCGATCAGCTATGTGCGTGTGAAGCTGCCGTAGCGATAATGTTCGCTACGGCAGCAATCAACACATATCGCATGTGCGATGGGGGCGGGTACTATCACGCTGGACATCGCTAGCCGATGCCAGCGATGTCGCAGCGAGTAAAGTACCCCTAAAGGTCATTAAACCCTCTTTCGGGATTTCAGGGGGGGGGCTCGAAATTTCTGGGACTTCTAGTGTTAAGAAACGAGCAGCACAGGGATTCATTGGGGACCTGGGATAAAATCACACAAAAGACAACAACAGCAGGGACTTTGTGGGGATTTCATCTGGGCTCTCTGGTTTTCTGCCACACTCCAAAGACATAACGATAGGGAATTTAGACTGTAATTCCGGATGGGAACAGTGATGATGGTGCCTTTAAAGCACTGAGGAAGTAAAATAAATAAGGATGGACCTGTGGAAGTGCCATGAGCGGGCGCGAAATGGCCATTGTCTAGTCTGTTGTTTGTCTTTTCCTCCCCCGCTGCCCCAGCATGTAACCCGACGTTTAAATAAAGATCCCTACACAGCATAACCGGTGAGTGCCTTCTTATCTACTTAAAATAAATAAGGAGGCTGGTTGGTGGCTACCCATCCACCAAGAGACGTACAGTAGGTTCACATCTGTGTTTAAAGGGACTCTGTCACCAGTTTTTTGCTACCTAATTTGAGAGCAGCATAATGTAGAGGCAGAGATCCTGATTTCAGCGATGTGTCACTTACTGGGCTGCTTAGTGTAGTTTTGATAAAATCACCGTTTAATCAGCAGTAGATTATCATTAGAGGACTACTTGGCGTGCTGCCAGGTAGTCCAGTATGTTCATGAGCTCTGTATAACTGCTAGATCTGCAGCAGAGAAAACATTGATTTTATTAAAATGACAGGAAACAGCTCAGTAAGTGACACATCGCTAGAATCAGGGTCTCAGTCTCTACATTATGCTGCTTTCACATGGGGTAACCAAAACCTGGTGACAGATTCCCTTTAAGGCCCACTAGGAGTCTCTATTACAGATATTGTCAAAATTACCAGAAAAATAGTGACGAGCACCCAACTATTTTGTTTTGTAAATTGATAGTCACCATGATTGAAAGCAGGCGGAGATGAGGCACCAAGCTGAACATGAAGATGCTGCCTGTGTTTGCTCAGCACTTAAGGCTGGTTTCACATGTCCAATATTTATGGACAGAGTACAGACAACAATGTTCGGACCGATTGTGGATTTACTAACTTATAGTAAACAGCCCCATATACCTCATACAGGGGCAGATTAAGAGTAGCCAGAGCCCCAGCAGTTTAGAAGGTGTGGGCCCGCCAAGCAACCAATGTATCACAGGATATGTCACATGATTCCCTTTGATAGATCATGTGAATGGTCACGTAATTAACACACAGGTTCTCTCGTGCAAATCTTCAGATGTTAAATGACAGAGAAAGCAATTTTTTCCCAGGTGTACAGCACTATACATAATAAAGCACAATACAAAATAGAACAGGGGTGGGAAATTAATTTTCCTGAGGGATGACATAAGAGACCATGTCTGCAGAGGAGGACCGAACCAATAAGCTGAAATTAATTCTGCTCAGTACTAATACTAACATATTACTTGTTTCCCTTAATATTGAGCAGGATTAAATATGGCATGCTGACATCCCACATATACACAGCCTCCTATACAGGGACAGCGTCAGTACCCGACGCACCTGGGCAAATGCCAGCGCCCTGGATCACCGAGGGGGCCCACTCGCAGATGGCAGGGTGGCGTACCGCCAATGGCGGCAGGCCATGCAACCGCTTTGGAGTCAGAGAGGCCTGGAACCACTGCTGCACCGTCCCCCCTATTCCCCTCCTGAAGATGCCGAAACAATTGAAAGCAATGGTGATAGAGGGAGCGGCGCGCTCTCTCATCATTCTCCTGCAGCATCTGTCTGCCTCTGACAACTCAGTACAGAGGAGCGCGATGACGTCATTAGAGTGCATGCCTGTGTGCTGAGCTGTTAGAGCGGCAGAACAGAGGAAGCGCTGATGGGACCGGAGCAGCGTGGAATGAGGAAAAGTGGGTATGTATTAATCACGGTGGCCAGATGATTATAGGGCTGCATTAAACAATATGAGGGCTGCATAATGCTGCCATATGGCGGTGCATAATGCTGCTACATGGGGGCTGCATAATGCTGCTACTTGGAGGCTGCATAATGCTGCTACATGGGGGCTGCATAATGCTGCTTCATGGGGGCTGCATAATGATGCTGCATGGCGGTGCATAATGCTGCTTCATGGGGGCTGCATAATGCTGCTACATGGGGGCTGCATAATGCTGCTGCATGGGGGTTGCATAATACTATATGGAGGAACATAGGGGGCTTCATAACCCTATATGGAGGAATATTAGGTTGCTAGAGGTGATTGTCAGGTCTCTACCTCATATATACCTAAGAAGAAGCTTGTCAATTACCTTGGATCCTTAAAGTATATTTTCTCTGAAATGCTGGAGCAATTAGGAGAATAATATACCTGACTGCAATCATGCTACCCGCTGTCTGGACAGCATGAATTGTCTGACAAGTTCTTTAACATATGTGCTATTTTTGCAAGTTTTTTCAATAATTTTTATTTTGCAGCAATTTAAAATACTGCTCCACAAATAATGCTAAATTCATCAAAACAAGGCTTATACACATATGCTAATTACTTTTTATGCTGCATAGCTTGCCGTTTGTTTCCTTGTTATCACCCCTGCCAACCCATAGGCCCAGTCACCTACTGTCACCTACTAGCCCCAGCAAAGTTGTATTTTCTTATTGCTCCCCTAAACTCATTGAGATCCTGCATCCCCCCACTGCCGTGTCCTATGAAGCCCCTGAAATTTCAATTAAGGAACATATGGCTGCATGATCTGCAAATACCTTGCATTGTTTTGCCATATGCAAAGTCAATAATAAGTAACATTCCCTCTATGCTACATCTGTCTGTAAATGATATGTGATAAAACTGAGAAGTATTTTGCATTTTAGGTGTAAAAAAGCAAAAATTAATAATCTATGGGAGGTAGTAAAAGCTGCAGTGACAGGTTGAATGGAGGGATTTTTTCAGAAGAAGGGGAGGCAGTTTCACAGCTTGGGATGGTGTGAGATGAGTGGAAGCTTAGGACGTCCATTCCCGAGGATTTCTCATTTGTTCTTTTTATATCAGTCTAAAGCACAGATTGAATCTCCACTTTCCATTCACACATTACCTATGATGGGAATATGCTCTTTTAGAAATGTAGGTAATAACTCACTGACCAAACAATATTCCTGTAGACCTGTTACACTCTCTCTATATACAGTATATATATACAGAAAATATATATAGTAAGTTGGAGTATACATGATGTGGATAGACAGACAGATGGATAGATAGATAGATAGATAGATAGATAGGTAGGTAGGTAGGTAGATAGATAGATAGATAGATTGATTGATTGATTGATTGATAGGTAGGTAGATAGATAGATAGATAGATAGATAGATAGAGAGATTGATAGAGAGAGAGATAGCTAGATAGACCACTCTAGCGGGGTTTTTTATAGCACCACTGGAGTGGTGCTTTAAATCTAAGACCTCTGCCCCATGTCTTATACTCACTCTCCGGAGGCTTGATTTTCTATTCCCACTGCTCCATTCAGTCGCCACGTATTTCTGACCTTTCAGCTAGCACCTGTTCACATTAATTGGATGTGCGGGTCAGTTTTTTGATATTAAGGCTGAGACCGCACTTTGCGTTCACCAACGCACGTTTTTGGCTTAATTGATTTGACCAAAGTTGCCTTTTTCAGAACTTTAGCGCTTAAAACGCATGCGTATTTACCGCTTTTTTTATGTGTTTTCAGCACTTTTAACATGCTTTTTCACCTGCATTTTGACAGATGCGTTTTGAACATCAAGACACTGCTAAATAAAGTTTAAACAGTCAAACATAATGAAAAAAGAGAAAAAAAAGGATCATTTCTATAGTAATGGGAAAAATAATAAAAATAGATATATTTCATTAAATTATACCGGTAATATACATTTTATCGCTAAAATAGCAATAAATGCATATTTTTCTTAAATTTAATTGTCGGATTATGTGTGTGTGTAAAGGGACATATCAAATCATTATTTGGAAGTCCAAAACGCATGTTTTCTGCACTGAAAAAGCAGGTAAAACGCAGGAATTTGAAGGAATCTTGGTTTTTGCCATTTCTCATTGACTTCAATGTTATCAAAACGCACCCAAAATGGCAAAAACAATTGACATGCTGCTTCTTTGAACGCATGTTTTTTGCCACAAAATATGCAAATTAAATGCAGCGTTTAGAAACGCAAAGTGGGCTCTAGAAATCCCCATTTTCCATAGACTTTGCTGTGAAATCAAAACGCATGCCTTTTGGCATGAAAAAGGTGCTTCTCAAAACGGACCTAAAAAGCACCAAAAATGCAGGTGGAAACGCAAAGTGCGGTCTCAGCCTTATAGTGAGTCTTTTTCTGACTGGGCACTCCATCCTAAGACCTGGCTGTTCATAACCATTGTAGCAGGAGCCTAGCTGCCCATACATGGAGGTTTGCAGTCCAAATAGTGGCATTTTGCCCAGACACGGATGTTTTTAACCTAGATAGTGGCATTTAAGTTAGGTTCCCAGATTACAGAGATATACCTTGCCGTTGGTTCCGGGCTTACATGCATTGGCCAATACATAAACTAAATATCTCTCTTTTGCAGTAATGCAGTGCCATATTTTCCCTTGTACATTTTTGGCTTTTCAGTGTGCAGCTGTATGCATTTTATACTCGCTCTCCAGCGGCTTGATTTTCTATTCCCACTGCTTCGTTCAGTCGCCGCGTATTTCTGACCTGACGGCAGCGCCAGTGTTTCATGGAGCACATGGAGGTAAAAAAATTAATGCATCTCTATGAGAGCCTCATTCTATCCTCATTCTGGCTCTTATACAGCTGCATTTCAAGCTTGTGATGTAATTTTTGACTTCCAGACACTAAGGGGAATGCTATTCTCTTTGTGGAGACTGACACACAAATCCAGCATGCCGGTGAGGAGGAGACTTTAAGCCGCAATTCTCCTCTGGGAAATATGAAAATCGTCTTTTCAGTGTGGAAGTAGACAAACTCTAGTGCCACCTATTAGAGGTAGCAATCCTAAGAGTCGAAAGTGACCCTTTAACAAGCCTTGTCATATGACTTAGGAATTATGCCAGATCAGAACCTCAATTTGCAGACATGATGTTTGAGGATTGTTGTCCCTCATCATTGCAAAGTATGAGATCTGATCTGGCTGTATGAGAGGCTAAGACAGAGTAAATGAGAATGCTATTCTCTTTGTGGAGAATGACACACAAATCCAGCATACTAGCCTCTCATACAGCCAGATGAGATCTCATACTTTGCACTGATGAGGGAGAACCATCCCGAAACACTGTGTCTGTAAATTGAGGTTCTGATCTGGCATACATCCTAAGTCATATGGCAAGGCCCGTTAAAGGGTCACTTTTGACTTTTAGGATTGCTATCTCCAATAGGTGGCACTAGAGTTCATCTACTTTCTCACTGAAGAGACAATTTGCAGACTTCCAGACAGTCAGAAGTTACAGTCACAAGATGACGCTGTGGGACCAGGACCAGGACCATTAGTAACAAAAGTGAGTACACTCCTAATAGAAAATGTCCAAAGTGTCAATATTTTGTGTGGCCACCATTATTTTCACACACTGCCTTAACTCTCTTGGATGAGGAGTTCACTAGAGCTTCACATGAGCCATTGGAATCTTTTTACACTCCTCCACGACGACATCACAGAGATGGTTAATGTTATGCTCCTCCGCCTTCGATTTGAGGATGCCCCACAGATGCTCAAAAGGCTTTAGGTCTGAGGACATGCTTGGCCAGTCCAGCACCTCCCCAGTTTCTTTAGCAAGGCAGTGATCATCTTGGAGGTGTGTTTCTTGTCATTATAATGGTAGAATACTGTCCTGCGGCCTAGTTTTTGAAGGACGGGGATCATGCTCTGCTTCAGTATGTCAAAGTATGTTAGCATTTATGGTTCCCTCAATAAACTGTTGCTCCCCACAGCCAATTGAACTCATGCAGTCCCAAACAATAACACTCCCACTATCATGCTTGACTGTAGGCAAGACACACTTGTCTTTATACTCCTACCCTTGTTGCTGCCTCACCTGCTTGACACCATCTGAATTAAATAAGTTTATCTTTTTCATCAGACCACTGGACATGGTTCCAGTAATCCACGTCCTTAGTCTGCTTGTCTTCAGTAAACTGTTTACTGTTTTTCTAGTGCATCATCTTTAGAAGGGTCTTCCTTCTAGGATGACAGCTTGGTTTACAGATTGGTTATGCAGACCAATTTGATGCAGTGTGCACTGTAGGGTCTGAGCACTGACAGGCTGACCCCCACACCCCCCACCCTTTTTACCTCTGCAGCAATGATGGCAGCACTTATCCATCTATTTTGAAAAGACAAACTAAGAATATAACGCTGAGAACGTGCCTTCAACTTCCTTGGTCAACCATGGTGAGGCCTGTTCTGAGTGGAACCTGTCTTGTTAATCTACTGTATAGTCTTGGCCACCATGCTGTAGCTCAGTTTTCGGGTATTGGCAATCTTCTTATAGCCTAGGCCATCTTTTTGTAGAGTATCAATTCTTTTAACAGATCCTCAGAGAGTTCTTTGCCATGTTGTGCCATGTGGAACATCCAGTGACCAGTGTGAAAGAGTGTGTGAGCGATAACACCATATTTAACATAAGTGCTCCCCATTTACGCCTGATATTTTGAAACACTAATGAGTCACATGGCGCCGGGGAGGGAAAATGGCAAATTAGGCACAATTTGGCCTTGTTTCACTCAGGGGTGTACTCACTTTTGTTGCCAACAGTTTAGACATTAATGGCTGTAGCTGTCTGGTGTAGGACAGCATTTATTAGTTTCTTATTTAAGTATCAAATCGGGGGTCCTCCATGACCCAGAGTGTATTAGGGAGGTATCTGTATATTGTGATACCCCTAAATAAAATACTCCACAAGAGGCCCGTTTAGGATTATTCTCCTTAACCACCCCTCCCCCTCCCCCGGCCTGAGAATTGGCTGGAATGTTACTCCTTCCTAATACATCTATAAGATGGGTTATGAGTAATCTTGGCACTTCCTTTATACACCACTATCTATTACCTTGTTAATACTCTTGCTTTGAGATCGGTTAAATAATCTATATACCGATGTCTATAATACAGGAGTGTCATAGGCCTGCGTTCCACTGTGGAACGCGGAAGTAATGAGGGTATCATGTTGATTTGTCCCTCTGACATGCGCCATGGATCTACCCGGCCTGGGGGAGGAGTTGGCTGCGCTGGGCTTGTATGCGATCTGCGATCCGCCCCCTGGAGCGTGCGCATAGACGCGGCCCTTCAGGTTATGTGGGGGTGGGTCGCACGTGCGTTCCATCTTGGAACGCGGAAGTGAGCATGGACACCGCCAGTGCATCCACACACCACAGTGGTGGCTATGCCTGTGTGCGTTCAGGTCTCCGCCCTTTGGAGCGCGCGCTTTGATGCGGCCCCACGTGTATGGGGGCGGTGCACGCATGCGTTCTACTGTGGAACGTGGAAGTGAGCACGGGCACCATTGCCAGAACATGTGAAGGAGTGGGAACGGGCCTCTCTCGGATAATAATTAAGGTGACGCTCTAGTTCATTGGTCAGTACCTGGTTTGGAGGACACCTGAGGGGTTATAAGGTTGATTGATCACCTGGTGGCCCCTCAGCATCATGTGAATCTGGCAGCACGGTTACTGCCACAGGTTTATCATACCACAGCATATGGATATCGGCCTCCTGATGAACCATGAGATGGGGAAACGCGTTGAGGCATTTTAAGCTAAGTCTATATGTCCCTGCTATTATTGAGTGTCTCATTTGAGATAGGATTGTGGCCTCGTATCATTTGAGGCTATTTATGAGCTCTATTTTTGCACAATATCACTTTATATATATGATTGCACTGCACTTTATTTACTTGCACTGCACCTTATCTTTTGGCTAGGGGCTCATAGGGTCATTAGCAGGGACAGCCATCGAGGAGTGGGGGCGCCACTACGTATCTTTAGGGTGCCAACCTCCACGGTTAGGTAGTACACAGGAGGGAGCGGACATTGTAGGGATATATTTCCCTCTCTCCTCTGTGCACTATTTCACTTTGATCACATAGTGTGGTATTGTACTTTATAAATATCAATATTAAATGTTAAGTTTTAAGAGGGTTTTATGTTAATATAATAATTAATGGCTGAGTGTTCAGTTATATATAGAGGGCACCAAATTTACACTGTTCTATAAACTGTACACCGACTACTGTACATTGTATCACAGTGTCATATCTTCAGTGTTGTCCTATGAAAAAAATATAATAAAATATTTACAAAAATGTGAGGGGTGTACTGACTTTTGTGATATACTGTATATACCCCGATAGAGTTATTACTTCTGTTTGAAGCTGAAGGGTTGTGCTAAGAGCCAAAGATTCCTGTTACTCTACTTTGCTGAAGTGTTGGAGACTTTGACGTCTATTTTCAATACATTCTTCTCTCAGAACACCGCTCATCAATTCCTTAGCCCCTGGGCCTTTACCTGAGGGTTGTAGACTTGCAGCAGAGAAACCACAGCATGAATTATGTTCATACAACACATATGCTTCAGAGCTTTACCTTTCTACATTTAGCTTTTTATTGATCCCTAGTCCTGACTATTCCTCCCAGTTTTCTTTAATATAAGCCCCTATATACACAACTGTAATGGTCAAAATAGTATGTTAATCACCCCATATACTATATTTTCTACAATCATTTCACACAGCTGTATCGGTACATATTTTTCCTAATGTTAAGACCATGGATATTTTCTTGTACTCCACTCATGTTGCAGTCTGTGCCTTTAAGGGAATGTGCACATGCTGCAGATTTGGTGCAGAAATTTATATTCCACAAATTCCATATTCATGTGTCTATAAAAGAAGGATTCACTATATACATATACTATATGTATGTATATATATATATATATATATATATACTGTATATACTGTGTGTATATATACTGTGTGTGTGTGTGTGTGTGTGTATATATATATATATATACAGTTAGGTCCAGAAATATTTGGACAGTGACACAATTTTCGCGAGTTGGGCTCTGCATGCCACCACATTGGATTTGAAATGAAATCTCGACAACAGAATTCAAGTGCAGATTGTAATGCTTCATTTGAAGGTTTGAACAAAAATATCTGATAGAAATTGTAGGAATTGTACACATTTCTTTACAAACACTCCACATTTTAGGAGGTCAAAAGTAATTGGACAAATAAACCAAACCCAAACAAAATATTTTTATTTTCAATATTTTGTTGCGAATCCTTTGGAGGCAATCACTGCCTTAAGTCTGGAACCCATGGACATCACCAAACGCTGGGTTTCCTCCTTCTTAATGCTTTGCCAGGCCTTTACAGCCGCAGCCTTCAGGTCTTGCTTGTTTGTGGGTCCCGGTACACTTCAAAATTCATCCGGCTACTCTTGTCTGCTGTTATGTCATCAATAAACACAAGTGACCCAGTGCCATTGAAAGCCATGCATGCCCATGCCATCACGTTGCCTCCACCATGTTTTACAGAGGATGTGGTGTGCCTTGGATCATGTGCCGTTCCCTTTCTTCTCCAAACTTTTTTCTTCCCATCATTCTGGTACAGGTTGATCTTTGTCTCATCTGTCCATAGAATACTTTTCCAGAACTGAGCTGGCTTCCTGAGGTGTTTTTCAGCAAATTTAACTCTGGCCTGTCTATTTTTGGAATTGATGAATGGTTTGCATCTAGATGTGAACCCTTTGTATTTACTTTCATGGAGTCTTCTGTTTACTGTTGACTTAGAGACAGATACACCTACTTCACTGAGAGTGTTCTGGACTTCAGTTGATGTTGTGAACGGGTTCTTCTTCACCAAAGAAAGTATGCGGCGATCATCCACCACTGTTGTCATCCGTGGACGCCCAGGCCTTTTTGAGTTCCCAAGCTCACCAGTCAATTCCTTTTTTCTCAGAATGTACCCGACTGTTGATTTTGCTACTCCAAGCATGTCTGCTATCTCTCTGATGGATTTTTTCTTTTTTTTCAGCCTCAGGATGTTCTGCTTCACCTCAATTGAGAGTTCCTTAGACCGCATGTTGTCTGGTCACAGCAACAACTTCCAAATGCAAAACCACACACCTGTAATCAACCCCAGACCTTTTAACTACTTCATTGATTACAGGTTAACGAGGGAGACACCTTCAGAGTTAATTGCAGCCCTTAGAGTCCCTTGTCCAATTACTTTTGGTCCCTTGAAAAAGAGGAGGCTATGCATTACAGAGCTATGATTCCTAAACCCTTTCTCCGATTTGGATGTGAAAACTCTCATATTGCAGCTGGGAGTGTGCACTTTCAGCCCATATTATATATATAATGGTATTTCTGAACATGTTTTTGTAAACAGCTAAAATAACAAAACTTGTGTCACTGTCCAAATATTTCTGGACCTAACTGTATATATATATATGCCGCCCCTGTGCCAGCAGCCGCCACTGCTCGGATCCGGATCTTCTGTGTGTGGCTCGAGGGTCTCTGGACCCGGCGGTCTCCCGAACACGACGAATAAAAAGGGGGACGTAGATGTACGGGCTAGGCCATATTAAGTTCATGACGCCACCCACAATGTGTGGTTAGGTGGGAAACCAACGCTGCTGTTGTGGGGCACCCAGGGGAGATGTAATGGCAGCTGGATGTTAACCCTCTCCGTGGGTAGGGATGGTTGGCCCGGGACCCAGTGTCTTTGTGCAGGGTATAGCGATGGCAAGGGCCAGCGCGCCTGGACGTGCGGGGGGATGTTTGGTTACTCACAGTAAATGAATCACACAAGTCTTTTGGTAAACCAAGGTGCTGGTGGCCGGCCGCCGTGGCCGGTTGCATTCAGGTCCCCCACCCGGGCTGGTGGTCGCTGTCTTTTCCCTCTGCACTTGCTTTGTGTATGGTGGACTGCCTGGTCTGGAACTCAGGAGTCCGCTCCCGGCTGGATATGGCCCAAGGAGCCGTGCCCGCAGACGCTGGCCCATGGAACCTATGGGCCCTGGTGGTGGCCTGATCCCTATCAGTGGGCTGTTGTTTTCTTTTAGGGACTTTGGGTGGGACAGGACCTATAATCCTGCCCTCAATCGGTTAATTAGCTAGGCCGCTGGTTTCAGTCCTGGCTTCAGGGTCCGATTACCCCCTCTGTGCTACAGTTTCCGGGTCAGTTCTCCGTGTCGGTACCAGTGGGCTCCAACCCTGTCCCGGTCCACCTCGGATCTGCCGAGCCGTCTTCCCATCTCCTGCTGACGGAGACCACCGTCTGCCACCTAGCCAAAGGCACCAGGGCTCCAACCTTGGCACCGTTCAACTTGAGCTTCTCCTCCTGCTGGGACTACACCTAGCCCCAGCTTCCACTCCTCTCAACTTGAACTACAAAACTTATCTGAAAATTAACTACTGTTTTCTCACCCGAGCTGTCTAGACCCCTGGGTGGGCGTGTCCAACTGCCTGGCCCCGCCCACTGGTGTGCCTATCTTTCCCTAAGGGGGGGTGACTAGGGTTTTAGGTCGGCTGTGTGTTACCTAAGTAAGGGAGGGTGTTGTGCGGGGGCCTATCTGTGACTACCTGGTTTTCTGGTTTTGCCAGGGCGTCACATATATATAGTTAGATAATTCTTACCAATGTCCCATATAAATGAAATATGTGAATGAGCCAGTCCAAAAAAATTATACATCACATGAGCTCTCATTTATGCTTTGTATTAATAATAGCCTAAAAAATTAACATCTTTGATACACAAGTGATGGAAACTTTCTGTTTATTTTTTTGCTGTCCACTTAAAGGGAATCTGTCACCAGGTTTGCATACACCTCCCAGACAGCCCTTAGAGATGCTTCTGGGTTTATTACAGGGGAGAAAATGTATGTTCATTATTTTATGGTGTTTTGTTTGGTTTTTGTTGTTTTTTTTAATTTAAATAGGTATACTTTTCCTTTGCTAACATTTAATATTTTGTTCTGCCTGCAATTAAATTCCTGCAATATTTTACAAATCCCTTTGAATCAGTAATTATTAAACCTTTAACAATCTATGACACATTTTTGTCTCTAAGAGCTGTATGAATCCCGCTCAGGAGCAGAACTTACTTCATTTGAGGCAGATGCCGGCTGTGTTACATAGCCAACATCTGCCTGTAACTGCAGCAACTGGAGCTGGCTCTGATCGCTGCCGTTAATCCATTTAAATGCCGCTGTCAATCGCTGAATTGCTATCACAGAGCACCGATGGGTACAATGGCATTGAAGGGACTGTTGAAGTCTCGTATAACACCCATCTTAGTCCTCCTATGAAGCTCACCTGCCAACTGAGCTTCATAGGAGAACAGCAATTTCACTATCTGCTGCAATTTTTTGGTACTGCAGTATATAGTAAAAAAAATGGAAAGATTGCAGGTTGAAGTCTCCTAAGGTGACTAAAAATAAAGTAAAAATACCCCAAAAATTTTTTTAAAAAATGTTTCAAAGCCAAAGCCCATTTTCCTCATCCAAAAATATAGTAAAAACATATTTTGCGTATGATCATCATGACTAAAAGTCCAATCTACCCGAATATTAAGTGATTTAAACCATACATTAAATGTGGGGGAAAAAAGATGACACGCCAGAAAAGTCTTTCTTCTGTCATGGCACTTTCCAAAAAAAAAAAATACAATAAAAATCAACCAAAGAGTTATAAGTACCCCCAAAGAATCAATAAAAACATCAGTTTAGGGTGCAAAAATCAAGTCTTCACCCAGCTCCACAGATAGAAAAATAAAAAAATTCAAAAAGTGTTAGAAAATGGCAATACAAACTATTTTTTATACAAGTTTCTGAATTTTGTTAACCCCTAAAATATGTTATAAAAAAACGATAAATTTTTTATCGGCATATCAATACTTACCTGGCAAATTATTTTGCCAAACCATTTTTATCAAAGAATGAACACCATAAAAACAAAATTGTTTTTCTTCTTCACATTATTATGGTAAATGGTGTAATTTAAACTATAACTCATCTCCTTTAATACAAGCGCTCATACTGCTCAAAGTAGCACACTATGGATCTCAGAAGAAGGGAAGGAACAGACAAAAGCAAAAAAAATAAAAAATGTAGGGGTCTTTAATAATTAACAAGAAAAAAAAAAAGTGGTGTGCCATAGGCCAGGCTAAGGTGGTTGCATTTTAGGTTATAGGCCAATTCCTGGACCCACCTAAAAGCTCCTGACCCCCAACTCTGCTGCCCCATATATGCTGATGAAGCTAATGACTCACAGTTATATATGCGATCTGTCTGGGCATTGTGGTCTGGAAATGGACTGTAAATTTGGGTCATTTGAACCTGGTCTTGGGCTACTTCCCACCTCCATTCTGTAATTCCATTTATTCTGTTTTTAGAAATGCTAAAATGAAATGAATGTCTACAATTGATACACATGGAAGCATGACACCCATTCATTATTAAAAGGGGCATCTGGGTTCCGCTATATTTCCAAATATAGAATTGGGGTCCTTTTGCTTCAATTTGGGTCAGTTATGTAACAAATTCACTTTAGACATTAATTCTATTTCGTTTCTAAAAACAGAACTTTTTTTGTAAAAATAAATATATAAAAAGCCTGTTGGCCTTTGGACTGACAGAACGCAAAAGTGTGCATGAGTACTTATAAGTAAACTCAAAAAACAAATACATATGCACCGATTAATGTCCGGTATGGACGCCAGCTATAACAATGCTGTATACTTAGTAGGTCACAGAAATGGAATTGGAATAATCTAACCCTTGATTGCTTGGTGGTTTATGAATGATCCTCCCTCAAGCTGCTGTATAGGTAGTGGGGGGGACCATAAATCTGTAGCAACGTATTACCCAGGTCAGCAGCAGCCTGTGACAATGTGCCATTAAGTACCCCCATATACTCCCAATGTGTTTCATCAGTGGAGAAAGGAAACAGTCAATCTGGTTGGAGAAGCATGAACCGCAACTGTCCCAGCGTGAAATGATCTGCATTACTGCTACCCGTCTATTTAAATGTCATGGTGGGGTGGTGAGGACTTCCAGGCAGAAAGGGGAATGGCAGTCACATCAGTGCATCTAAACTACCTGACTGGATGAGACTCCGAGATATTGCCTGTAATATCCCATCCTTTTTGCTGTGAAATGCAAACGTTACAGATAGGGATGATAAGACCCAAAGGGGGTTTGTACCATATACCTACTGTCCGGGGCTCGAACTCGAAGACGGAATTCCGTGGTGGAGTTCGGAGTTCAGATACTGTTTGGATGCTGAACATAGTTTGTTCAAACAGGATTTATATCTGGATCATTGTATAATGTAAAAAACAAATATAGTTACAAGTCATAATCACTTGTATTCATGTATGTTATTTGGCACATCAACAAAAAGTGGGTTTAGGTGTATCAGATTAAAACTATCAGACAGTACAAATGTACACATGCTTGAAAAGGTTTACTGGTGTCATTCACTATCACATCGGAAGCGAGTAGCATTACCACCCCACACACCTGCTAAAACATATTCATTACAATAAAACACACACAATCATGGCAAAATGTGTTGGTGCCGTTGAAATTAAGTATTTCTCTTAGAAAATTATTGTAATTACACGTGCATGTTTTTTTCATTTGCGTTAATTGAAACAAAGCAAAAAACCTGAAAATAAGGCAAATTGAATATAACTTTACATAAAACTCCAAAAATGGGCCAGACAAAATTCTTGGCATCCTCAACGTATTATTTGGTTGCACACCCTTTGGAATCAATAACTTCAATGAATCGCTTCCTATAACCATCAACAATCTTCTTACACCTCTCAACTGGAATCTTGGACCACGCTTCTTTTGCAAACTGCTCCAGGTCTCTCATATTTGAAGGGCTCCTTCTCCACTGGTATGCAATGGGATTTAGATCTGGACTCATTTGCTGGTCACTTCACAACTCTCCAGTTTCCAACTATTTTTGTGTGCATCTTGAAGTATGTTTTGGGTCATTGTCCTGCTGGTAGACCCATAACCTAGGACACAACCTAGCTTTCTACACTGAGCACTAATTGGGACCCAAATTCCCTTGGTAATCTTCAGATTTCGTGATGCCTTGCACTCAGTGAAGGCACCGAGTGCCAGAGGCAGCAAAAAAACCCAAAATCATCTTTGAACCTCCACCAAATTTGTCTGTAGATATTGTGTTCTTTTCTTTGTAGGCCTCATCCCATTTTCGGTAAACAGTACAATGTTGTGATTTACCAAAAAACTCTATCTTGGTGTCATCTGTCCACAAGATGCTTTCCAAGAAGGATTTTGGCTTACTTATGTACAGTTGAAGCTATAAGTTTAAAAGTTTACATAAACTACCTAAAAAGCCACATCTGAATGTTTTTCTCACTATCCGACATGAAATCAGAATACATCTTTCCCGTTTTAGGTCAATTAGGATTACCAAAATTATTTATATTTGCCAAATACCAGAATAATGAGAGGGAAAATGTGTTAAAGAATTTTTATTACTTTCTGCAAAGTCAAACGTTTCCATCCATTTCCTTAGTATTTATTATCATTGCCCTTAATCTGTATGACTTTGGTGAAACGTTTTGGATAGCCTTCCAGAAGCTTCTCACAATAGTTGGTAGGAATTTAGGCCCATTCCTCCTGACAGAATTGGTGTAACTGAGCCATGTTTGTAGGTTGCCTTGCTCGCACTTACCTTTTCAGCTTTCCCCATAAATTTTCAATATGTTTGAGATCAGGGTTTTGTGATGGCCACTCCAAAACATTGACTTTGTTATCCTTATGTCTAAGAAGTCTAAGGAGAAAAGCTTTCTCCTTAGACCCCCATCTTAGCTTCTCATACAGCTAGATTGGATCTCATGCTTTGCACTGATGAGGGGCAATCACCACGGAACACCGTGTCTACAAATTGAGGCTCTGATCTGGCATAAATCCTAAGTCATATGACAAGTCTCGTTAAAGGTTCACTTTTGAATCTTGGATTGCTTCTTCCAATAGGTGGCACTAGAGTTCATCTACTTCCTCCCTAAAAAGACAATTTGCATATTCTCCATAAAAGCATTGCAGCTATAAGTCTCCTCACTATTGGCATGCTGGATTGGTTTGCCAGTCTGCAATGAGAAAAGCTTTCTTTTCTATGGGCAGCATGAATGTGTCTGACAGCCAACTCCCTACTACTATGAGTGTGTGCAGCTGGAACGATGATTTAGATCGTTACTGCAGACTAGAACATGGATCACGCAGACATTTAATGTTTATGGGCGGTCTGCAAGTGGTTAATGTTGATTGAAAATGTCGCGGGCGGGGAGGGGACGCTGCGCTCACCATGCTCGGGTCCGGCACTGCTGCTGCTTCGCTTGCTGCTCGGTGCCTCGAGCGGTGGGCCGGATCCGGGGACTCGAGCGGCGCTCCTCGCCCGTGAGTGAAAAGGGGAATGGTTTTGGGGATTTATTGTCCGTGATGCCACCCACGGTTGTGGTGAGGTTGTGACACCACCGCTGCTCTGGAGGGGATCCCTGGAACGATGACAGGGAGCAGCTTAGATGTTGTTTTTCCCCTCCGTGGGTATGGGGGTTGGTTGTCCCGGGGCCCGGTGAGGGAGGAATGGCAGGTGGGTTACGGGGCCCGGTGAGGTGCAGGGTCGCGGGGGCAGCGCGGTGCCACACGGCACGGTGGTACTCACTCAGCCAATGATGAATGCAAAGTCTCCGGTAAATCTAACGGCTGGATGGACGGGTCCCACAGACGGCTGCGGTTGTTCTCCTCCCGGTAGGTTGGTGGTGACTGCCTTTCCCTGCACCTGTGTTATGTTCACGGTTCCAATGGCTTCCCACCGGTAACCCGCTCCCCAGCTTGGATGGATGCTGAGGGAGCCCCTTTTGCCCGCAGGCTCTGGCCCTGGGAACTGTAGCCTTGGCGTTGACCATATTTCCCTTCACAGTTTGAGCTGTTGCCTTCAATCGGGTCTTGACTGCTGGGAAACACCGGAGGTTCCCTTCGCTAACGGATTTGACCAGTTTTACGGTGACTCCTAGCCTGGTCGGGGTCCGTAAGCCCTGCCGAATGGTGCTGGCTTCTCTTTGCTCCCCAATCCGGTACCGGCGGGCCACCGCCCGTCCCTGGTCCTTACGGTTCATGTCAATCAGCCCCTCCTGCAGACGGTCACCACCGTCTGCCAACCTTGCTGTATGTGCCCGGGCCACGCATCCGGACACGGTTAGTCTGCTCCACTACCACTTCACTCCTCAACTCTCCAACTGAACTACTCTCCACTACTCTGACTTCCTTTTCCCGCCTCCAGGACTGTGAACGCCTCGGTGGGTGGGGCCAACCGCCTGGCTCCACCCCCTGGTGTGGACATCAGCCCCTGGAGGGAGGCAACAAGGATTTTTGTCTGACTTTGATGTGCCTAGCCGTTGTGTGGGGTGTGTTGTTGCAGTACCTGTGACGTCCTGGCTTGTCCAGGGCGCCACAAAAACATCAACCAATGATCTAATGTGTCTAATGGAACTCTGACTTTTGCATACATGAAGATCTGTGGCCGAGATTTTGACCATCTTATGTATGAGTTGAGATAACCGTGAGCCACAATCTCGAATATTTGCTAATATTGTAATGCCACTGTACCTGGGGAACCCCAGTATTGTGAACAGGCTGTCTTAATGGTTGGTCCACCTTTTTTTAGACAAGTAAATATGTCAAAAAAGTCTATTATGAAATAATCAGAAAGAATAAGCAGTAAGAGTATGAGCATTAGGCAGCTAATGGGTTAATTTGTTTTTTAATGAAAGACTTGAAACAGCAAAACCCTTTATTTCAGCCTATAAGTCGTCTATTAAATTACATTTGCAATTAATAATGTTATTCTAAATTATGATCTTCATTAAAAATCTTTATTGAAATGTTTTGCATTAAAATCAAGTAAGAACAAAGCCGGCCTTCCCCATGATATATGCAATTCCCAGTGCCAACCATACACAGAACTGACGCCGCTCACTGGGAATGATGTTAACCACTGCTGTACCTGCTAAATCCTTAGCTAGAAGCTGAGCTTCAAGCCCACCAGAAGCTAGAAATCAAAAGCCATTTACATGATCCTTATTGTTCAAAACGTACTGTGTATTCTCATGCCAGTGACGCCCAGCACTAAATATAGCTCGTCTCCGCAGGATGTCTCCAGTTTATTCATGTATTCTGTACAAAGATATGCAAATAGCAACGCAGTCTTATTATTTTCCTTTATTTTGTAAATTATCAACATATTTTAATGTCTACAAAGACTCTACATGTCAAATACCGCAAAAGAGCACAGTACAAGGAAAATGCCTCGGCACTATTATACTCTCTGCAGAACGGTGGATTGACAGTGGACCAACTGCACAGGTTCAAAGAAACTTCCAATCGGCAATTAAAAACCCACTGAAGGTTTTTCCTATGTGGATACAAAAGGCACAGTATAGAAGCTTTTGGGGGCCTTCAAATGTGGTTGTATGACATTAGAAATAAAGATCTGTTTGTTTCAGAAACTGCGCAACTCAAGGGCGGCAACCGCTATTGCTGCTCAGCTCCATTCATTCGAATAAATCCATTCTGAACCTGTCACTGGTTACTATTAATGGAGATGTCCTGGTCTTTATAACTGATAGAGAAGGAAAAAAGGTAATTAGCCCACCTTCCAGGAGAATAATTCAGTTCGAAAATCACTTGTATTCACATAGGAACCTTGGTAGGCCTTGTTTGTTCAGGGTGGGGTACAAGGATTGAAGGAGCACACTAAGCTGGTCAGGTCAGAAATAGAAGAAAGGTGTAATACTTATATATGTTCTGAGGATTTCGATAGCGTAGGGCAATGACAATCAGAGACAAGTTCTTGGTACAAGATATTTTATAATATGTAACCACGGTAGATACACAACGGAAAACACAGCGGTACAAATACACACAGTACCTTCCCGAAACGGAGCGAAGGGAATTCCCGGGGCCACGCACCGGACTCCCCCAGGGAGACCACCAGAGCGAACCCCTATACAGGGACTGTCCGGCAATCACCCCGGAAGGCCTAAATGCGCAGCAGCCGGGACACAAGGGGCAAGCGGTAAAAGTCCAGGAGTGTCCGTACGGGATGAATGTCCAGAGTGGTTACGAACCAAAAAGAACCGGGCAGAGTGCTGACCGAAGATGGCAGACGGAATCCGGGCACAGCTTGAGAAACCGGGTAAGGTCCAGAGTCGGTCGGTCGGTAGTCTTTAGGAGGATCCAAAGGCAAACAGGATTAGCAGCAGCAAAGCAGGAGCACACAGCAAGCAGTATACTCAGGCACTGGACTAGACTTAGAGGCGGCCTTTTAAGCAGCTGGACAGGAAGTAGGGCAACAGAACAGTAAACTCCATGTTAACCGAGGGCAAGCTCATTCAAAAGAGAACTGGAAAACCTGGAAACCTGACAAAAGGACTATGAGGACAGGACTCCAGCACTAAAAGGAAAATGTCTAAACATAACTTTTACTGTGCAATTAACATGGTGAGAAATAGCAAAAAAAGATTAAGGATTCATAAGGTTACGCGTTTCGGGTTAGCAAACGGTTATGTTCTGGACTGACAGATCTCTACCTACATTCACATGTAGGCAGAAACCCAGCCTCCGGGGACCCTCCTGTCTGATTAGTCAGTATTGTAGCTGGATCCCAGGCAGCTATTAAAGTATGTTTAGCCATAAAGCGCAGCATCGTGCCTGCCAGGGCCTGATACATGCTGCCCATGAATTGGACAGCATGCATCAGGTTCACTTTAAGGCCTGAACAGATATGTGCCTATTGTGCTTCATTTCATTGATTACTGAATTAAATTAAATAGACTGGTTTGGCCCTTTTTAAGTGTGAAATTCCTACCAGTTCTTTACTTTAAGTTGTATCAGGTCTGAATTTAATAGTGAAAATGAAATTTCACAAAATATGTATATATAGATGTATATATATATATATATATCTTCCATTATATTTGATACCATGGATTTATAGGCCAGACCACTCAAGAACTTATCTCTGTAACTCAATTCATGATGAGCTCCCCTTTAAAGATAAAGCGTTATCTCACGTTGTCTCTTGAGCAGCTTTCAAGTTGTCTTCTGCCCCTGCCTTCACCCCGCTGAGGAAGCAACAACGACATGCGTATGGGACTGGGAGCTCAAATCTTCCCCCCACTCTTTGTGCCCTTTGCTATCACTGTCCAAATATGGGTAAGCTTCATATATACTTTTAGTGTTATGGTGTTAGTCACTTTGATTAGCAATAGCCCTTGGCCAGTGTTGGTACTACTTTGTTTCCCACTTATCTGTATGCAGCAGATTTCAGGACATATGCACAGTTGCACTGACTTTCTGCTGCTCATTTATGTGATGCAAGCATACTTGATCGCTTGAATTTTTACATCTGGGCGATTGATTACATATATGTGGGCGGTGATTGTTGGTAGAGGTCCTCCTTTATATATACCTACATATTGATGAATTATTGTATTTTAACAATGTGTGTTTTTCTATATGTTTAATAAAAATTACCATTTTTTATGAAAAAAGTACTCCGGTGTGTATGTGTTGTCTCGACACATCCTTTTTGAGATAATATAGATGGAGTTTTTTCAGAAATTAATCCTAATATAGGGGAATTATAAGGATCTTGTATAATGTTTTTTCAATTGTCTTCCCTTTGGTCTTTGATCTTTTTTTTATAGCTTGCAAGTTAAGTCTTCTTACTTATTGGTTTCGTCAGGGTGGCTCTCCTCCCTGAGTGACAGTTCTGGGGAGTAGCAAAGCTGTAGTATTAGTTGAACTCTAAAGCTCAGGTTCCGCTATAACACATTCAGCTATCAGTGGTTTATTCTGAAATGTGTACTGTTATCCATGTATTTATACATAAAGGTAACAGGACATTTGAACAAGCACAGGGCACAGGATAGTGAAAACCATGATTTGGAGAACTGCTCTAAAAGTTGCTGGGGCCTGGTGATTTTGCAAGATTTATAACAACAGCTTGTCAGGAGCTGACAGGTACGGGAGGGAGGTGAACAGCTAACTGCTGTATAGAAATCAATGGGCTGGAAAGAGCTGGATGGAAATTTGGTATTAACCCCTCTTCTGGAATGTGGCCAGACACTAGTGACCAAGCTCAATGGAAATCAGCTTTACACTATTAAAGATAAATGTTCTCATTTCAGGACAATATTAAGCCCTCAACTTTTTTCTGGTTTGGTGGTCTTTTCTATGCACCCCCTCACTCATTTTAAGGGGACTTATTTTTACAGGATTCTGGGCCCTATATAAGGGTTGCGGCACTTGGGTTGTCTCATAGTAGCGCTCACCATGTTTATTTATAAGTTGTCACCTAGCTAATGCATGGATTTTAATCAAGTTAATAACATTATTTATCTCTGACTTTTCTAATAAATGGTTGAATAAAAATGTATTATTATTTTAATTTATTAACTATGACTAAACATTGCAGCCTCTTCTTTCCAAGTTCCAGACTATGGTCTTTATATATTTTTCTTGCTTTTTGGTGGGTTGGTGGCTGTGGTCCCATAACAGCAGATAGATATAGCAAGTTGATTGCAAACTTGCTTATTTTCCTACTTACTTACTAAAGCCATTTAATACATTGAGAATACCACAAAAAGGTGACCCAAACAATTAGAGTACAGTTTGTGCAGCGACAGTTGTGAGACAAAATCGTGCTGCAGTTAGCCAATGCCGGCTGTAAAGTTTCAGCCGCTTGGGGTTAGCCGTGCCGACTGGCCATACTTCTGCCAGAGAGGTGTGTCCTACCAATCTTAGCACGCATCAGATCTTACAAAGGCACAGTATCAAGTCAAACTGACAATACAATCAATTTTTTCAGTTAAATTAAATTTTCAATCTCGATTTCCGAGAACGCTTCTAGCTAGTAAACAAGTAATTGCTCATCTTTGGAATTGAGATATGAATAGCCTATTTTTTTACTCCTACCATTCACATAAAAAAAAATTTAATCATGCAAAATCTTCCTAGTTTCATTGCTCTAATATCCAGAGAGCAACTTTGTATAATGACCATGATCTTTGAGAAAACGTCCCTCTGGCCAAAAGTAAAGAGAAAATGAAACCACTATATTTTGGAGCAGTTGCTAGAAGGCCCTTTAAATTGTCCTTTAAATTATTGTTACCCAATAAGCTGTAGGATGCAGATTACACCAGCTGTATTTATATTCTAACCATTACAGACATGCAGTTTTCATGATGCTTATGACAGCTTTATTTTTGGGTTGGCAACAGTGGTCAAGA
Source organism: Anomaloglossus baeobatrachus (assembly GCF_048569485.1). Lineage (NCBI taxonomy): Eukaryota > Metazoa > Chordata > Amphibia > Anura > Aromobatidae > Anomaloglossus > Anomaloglossus baeobatrachus. The sequence continues at coordinate 228,078,532 of NC_134353.1, read as the reverse complement.
TGCCAAAAAAGTCAAGTATAGGTGACATTCACATAGGCTTGATATGAACTGGCGCTTCAAGAGTAAGCATGATTTCACTAATGGAACTAGTCTCACACTTTTGTAATATTTCTAGCTATGTCCTTGCAACCGATGCAAAAAGAGCCAATTAAACGTCTCCCAGAGCTAATCTGATTTGACGGGCCATCAGAAGGCTGGTCATCATCCAAAGATCAAATTATTGAGGTCTGGCTAGTCAAGCCCAAAAATGTCACAGTACAAAAGTGTTAATAAATCAAACAGTCATGTGGGTTCTTGTGCATTCAAGAGAATGACTGCCGTAATGGAAAAACACAAAGGATTTCATTGACTATGTTTGGTGGCTGCTGGTAAGTGATCTCTGTCTGCATTCAGAGCTTCGTATTGCACAGTGCCGAGTACTGAGATCAAGAAACGGCACACAGCCGGCAATAACAGCACTAGCTGGCTGCTCTGCCGCTTGCTAAAAGCAAATTGCCAGAAGTAACCCTACAGTGCCGAGCGCTCCCAGATTGCCTACCATCTGACTAAAAAAAGAAACCTGCTTCAATTTAATACATATCCATTCTAGTGCTTTAACTGGCCTAAATCTGTCGTTTCATTGCATTTAAAAGAATAAGTTATTGTCAAGCACAGGATAAAACCGAAGCTGCTAGAAATGTAACAGTATGCAAGTCTGGCCAAGGTAAACAGCAATAACAAGACTGACAGACAGCCCATATTCCATTTATGTGACAAGAGCTCCCTCTACAGGTCATGCCAGGCAATGGCAGCAGAGATTGGGCTGCCAGCTGCATAGCATGTATAAAGAGATGGAGATATATATACTTGCAAATTCACGCAACCACTAAAAGCGTCATTAAAATGAATAATTTAGTGATAGGTATTAATTTTATTGACTATCCCTTCTGTTATTTACTCCGCGGCTATTAAGCCACTTTTCACAAGCTGTCGTTATTTGGCAAATACCAAAGAACACACAGTACAAAAGGGGGTAAGGGTTAACCTGCCAGTGGATAATAAAAAAAAGAAAACAACCTCTTTATTTTGTGTGAGCTGCAGGATTGCGCTCTCTAGGGAGGCTTGACATCCAAATAGCTTTGGTGCAAGAACACAAAGTCATTTGTTCAGGAGAAGAGAGGAGCAGCTCTGCCAGTCCATTTTATCCGTGCAGCAATGTGCACAAATACGATGTCATACAAGTCATAAGAAACTCCATAATTCATTCATGATTTCACATATATGTATGCCGCAGGACAATGCTTCCATCCTGACGGGAAAACAGAGACAAGTCAGAGACAACAGCATTTCTCAAATTCAATTATCTAAAAAGTATCCCCTCCTATAAAATAATGATCAAATGGTCATACAGATCTAGATCTGAGACTGACAATCGAATTATCTGATCATGCTCTGAAAAGTTTTCTTGGGTAATAAGAAAATATATTACGTAGCAGACAGTATGGCTGATGGCTAATGGCTGATAAAAGCAATGCAAGGCTAGAATTGTATGCCAAGGCAATAGTCATTTTTGTTTGGCAGATTTTATCTCAGGATTGGAGGTCCTGAGCAGAAGACATCAGTTTTAGAGATGAGCGAACCCAAGGTTCGGTGTTCGTATCAAACACAGACTTAAGAAAAAAAAACAGAATTCTGGTTCAGAGTTTGGGTGCTTTAAGTATGCAAACCACTCCCGTGAACATCGCTGTGCTCGGGTACGCTCGGTGCTCAGCGTACTGGGGTAACAACAGCATGATTGGATATAGAGTGCACCAAACAAAAAAAAAATGGAAAAATACCACCAATTCTCCCCCGGAAGTGATCTGTTCATGCATGTGGGCGAAGACCCAAACTGCCCAATCGGTGACTTCCATTGATGTTCAGGTCAAGTCCAGGTCAAAAACCAAACTTTAAAGTCCGGCTGAACCCGAAGAACCGAACTTCCACAGGTCCACTCAACTCCAATCAGTTTATTACATTATTTGCACTCTGGAAGGTAAATGTGCTCATCTAACAGCCCCTTTAATAACAGGTGCTCAGTCTTCTGTTGGAGCAAGATTTCAAATTATTTCCCAGGTTCTAACCAAAAAATGCATCCAAATTTCAGAATAAAGTAATTGAACTGTGCATTCAAAATCCACGAATTTACATCCAAGGAAATAGAATTTGTACTGTAAGTGAAGGATCTTGGAGCTGTCATCAAACTTCTTCAGAGTGATGGGGTCAATAGTTCAATCACAGTTGAAAAAATTCCCAGTAAAGCAAATCTACACTGTGCGGAAACTTTTACATAAAATGTGGAGAAGTAGAAAATCGCATAATAAAATGTAATTGGGAAAATATCATTATTTTCTGCTATCAGAACCTTTTGTTGATGCTGATGATAAACCGAGCAGAAGAACGCTGCTAGAATGTTGGTTGTCATCTGTGAGTCAAGAAAGGATACAAAATTTCCATATCTGGATTCCTATTATTATACGTTATCAAGTGATCCTGGCCAAAGAAGAAGAAGACTGCCTTGGTCCAGATATCATGGAGGACACAAATGGGTGCTGGACCAGTTCAGTCGAATAAATCACAGCCTATTCTGATCTTAGCAGTCCAGTAAGCTGTCCTACTGAATGACAACTCTGTATCCCATTTATACCGGAAAATCCATCAGTTATTGAAGGACACCACCTACTGGACTCCTATACTCACAGGGAACAGTGATTTAGAGCAATAAATGACAAATTATGCTCAATCTTTTCCCATAAAGCTGTTTCATAATCTATTCAAACTCTCTTTGCTCTATTATATCTTGTCTGCAGATCGAGTAGCATGTTTAGTTTCCCTTAAAAATAAGAGGGGCATGTCTGCAAATGGAGTATTTGGTTTTGGCTTCTTATCCTACGTCATGTGGTAAGGATCATTAAGTGGTCAATATTTCCTTTTAGGATTGTACTTCCAGATGGTGGCACTAGAGTTACTGTCCTCTTCCTCTTTGCATTTTTAAATTCCCAAAGGAGCATTGTATGGCCTATAAGTCTACTTATACTAACTTGGCACTCTTCACAAGGAGAATTTTTTCCCCTTTGACTGACTGTCAAGGGCCTTTTATCTAGCTAAATCAAACCTCCTGCTTTGCACTTACGAGTGGCAAACACCCTGAAATGCATGTCAGCACATAAGGTGCCTGGTTTGGCTTTTTATCCTACGTCATGTGGCAAGGCTCATTAAAGAGTCAACAGTTTCTTTTAGAATTGTACTTCCAGCGGGTAGCACTAGATTGCCTGTCGTCTTCCTTTCTGAAGAGGCAATTTGCATGTTTAAATTCTCAGAGTAGTATTGCATGGCCTGTAAGTCTCCTTATAATAACTTGGCACGCTCCACAAAGAGAAACTTTTCCCCTTCATCTGACTTTTGTGTGGCCAAATCAAACCTCCTGCTTCGCATCCTAGAAGGGCAAACGCCACGAAATGCATGTCGGCAAATAAGGTGTTTGGTTTGACTTTTTAACCTTATTCATGTCGCAAGGCTTGTAAAAGGTCGATATTGACTTTTAGGATTGGTACTTCTATTAGACGGCACTGAAGTTCTATTCCTTTTCTTCTCCGAAGAGGATTTTTGCAAATGTTAGGGAAATACAAAAAAAACTTTGCTAGATGCTGGAAATGTTATTTCAATTACAGATCTTTAGAAACTCATCAACGTTACAAGAACCTTTGATAAAACCGGTGGAGATTTAACAGTTTTCTCCTACTTTCCATGCATAAGACACTGGTATTGATGTCACCCACTGCTCCTCGACATGTGCACAATCAATGTCTCGAGAAATTCATAGACGTTAGCATAGTATTTCATAGACGTTATGAGGACATTTGATGAAACCGGTGGAGATTAAACATTCCTCTCCCACGTTCCACACATAAGATGCTGACGATATCACCCACTGCTCCTCAACTTGTGAACAATCAATGTCACTAGTCCTTATCCTGTGGACCTTCCTCCTGCTCCTGGCATTTCAATCTCTTTCTCCGAGCAGGGTCACACTAATGTGATGGCTTTATCAATTCTCAGCTGATCTGCTTCAATTGTAAAAGTGTCTGTGACTGTCTTGATGCTATCTCCGCCACTTCAACTCACCTGTCAGTTAGTGTTGAATATTTGTGAATGGTCTCTTCTGTCTGTCTTTACAGTCGCCAAACGCTAGCTGAATCTAAAATAGGAGGGAAGAGCAAAATGAAAAACAAAGCAATTAATACTGTATTTCATTGTTTACACCTTAATTCATGGTCTGCTGATTTTGGATTTCCCATTGCTCCATTAGGAAGAAGACATGAGTGCGGCTGCAGTAATCACTATAACGATAGGTCGTAAGATCGCACTTTCACTTTGGCACTAATTACCCTCAAGTAGTTTTAACCTTTTGACTTATGATCTTTATATTTTGAAGCTCAGCATAAATTGGGCTATTTAAGCAGAGAACATGGTCAAAAAGTAATGTGTGCAACACTAATTGTTCTAACTTATTTCATGCTGTGCTTTACAGTTTTCAGCACTGTATATCATAGTACTAGAACTCATGGTATGCGTGTCAAGGCGGCAGCTCTCGTATTCATAGTTATATAGAGCAAACATTTTGCATAATGTGCAAATTGATATCCAACTTCTATCGTTATTAATCAAATAACGCTATTTTTGGATGACAGGGCCCTTGGGATGATGGCAAGCACAGAAACAAGTCGGGTGCTTCTGATGGAGGACAGCAAGCTTAATGAAAAGCTGTCAGAAGGACGGACTCCATTTCTTTATGGCATCTGTTCAATATCCTATCAAACTTAAACTATTAAGCGTCTCACACAGGGCTCTTTCCATGAGCAAAGAGCTCGTTCTGCGCTATATTGTGATGCTAAGCTCTTTGCTCTAAAAAGGGAAAATACAATTGTGACAAGAGACCGTACAGTTATATAGTTACAAAAGGCTGAAAATAGGAATGAAAAAATCCCAAGCTCCGTTACTTCGGTAAAATCTTTTACAGCTTTATAGTAGCATAAAAGGTGAATCAGTAGCTACATCTGTCCAACATGTTTCAAACTTCTGTTCTTAATCATGACTCCGATAAACGGATTGTGTCATGCTATTAATAAGCAGATATAGGGTTAATATGCAGGTCGATTGCACCAGGAAGATGCACAGCTGCCATACAGAAAGCATGCCACCCCGAAGAAAATTACCTTTAGTTCCCCTCGGGAGCTGCCGGCTTTCAGTCAGAGACCATAGTCACTGCTCACCATATATCTGTCAGTAAAAGTACGGGAGCGTGCATACAGCCAGCCCTCACAGTGCTGTAAGTGGTCACTGCAGCCACTCCGGTACATCTGTTGACTGAAAGCCAGCGGCTCATGGGAAAAGTAATGCTACTTTTCTCCCAGGTGCTGCACAGTCAGTACTGCAGACAAGCCCTTTCTTAATGCGATTAAGCAGCAGGTTAACATTGTATCTGCCGTTTAAGGGGAACCTGACACCAGGTTTTTGCCCTATAAACTGCAACCACCACCAGTAAGTCCTTATATATAGCATTCTAGAATACTGTATATAAGAGCCCAGGTCACTCTGTATAACATAAAAAAAGACCTTTATTATACTCACCTCACCTGTGGGGCGGTTGGGGTCCGATGGGCATCTGCCAGTTTTCAGAAGACACTTACTTCAGGCAGTGATACAGGGAAGAGTCAGTATCTTTCATGAAAACCTTTATTTTTATGTAAGACAATGCTGCATCACATGCATTGAAGTCTGCACTACTTGGCTGCCAGTAAAGGTCTTATAGTGGAAAAAATAATGACATGGCCTTTTCCTCACCTGATCTAAATCATATTGAGAACTTGTGAGCCCTTCTTAAACAGATGATTTACAGTCAAGAATAGCAGTCACCTGTCTGAACAGTGTCTGGGAGAACTGTGGTTGATGCTGCCCAAAAAGTTGATTATCAACAGATTAAGAAAATGATAGGCTACATGGACCAAAGGCTTATGAATATTACTGTATATATATATATATATATATATATATATATATATATATATATATATATATACCTACTATATTTTTCGTTTTATAAGACACACCAGATTATAAAACGCACCTCAAATTTAGAGATAAAAGAGATAAAAACATAAAAATGGGGTCCGTCTTATAATCTGGTGTTGTCTTACTGGAGGGGGGCAGCAGTAGTGGTAAAGCGGGGTCACAGGAGGCAGAGGCTGTGCTAGCAGCGGTGGCTGGTCCGTGCTGGCAGCGGCGGCGGGTCAGTGGCGTCAGCAGCGGCGGGTCAGTGGCGTCAGCAGTGGCGGCTCTGTGGCGTCAGTGTCGCGGGCGGAGGAGGGGACGCCGCGCTCTCCCTACTGCTCGGGTCCGGCTGCCGCTGCGGCTGCTGTGGCCTGCTGCTGCCGCTGCTCGGTGGCTCGAGCGATGGGCCGGATCCCGGGGACTCGAGCGACGCTCCTCGCCCGTGAGTGAAAGGGGGTTTGGGTGTGGGGATAGTTTATTGTCCGTGACGCCACCCACGGTTGTGGTGATTAGGTGTACACCACCGCTGCTCTGGCTGGGGATCCCGGGAGTGATGGTATGGAGCAGCCAGTTGTTGTGTTGCCCCTCCGTGGGTAGGGGTTGGTGATCCCGGGGCCCAGTGATGGGGTTGGATGGTGGACAGGCGGGTATGGGGCCTGTGGAGGTGCAGGGGCGCAGGGGCAGCGCTGTGCCACACGGCACGGAGGTACTCACTCAGCCAGTAAACACGACACAGTTCTCGGTAAACAAATGGCTGGTTGGACGGGTCCCTCAGACGGTTGCGCTGCTGATATCCCCTGCAGTTGACGGTGACGGTCTCTTCCCTGCACCTATGTGTTGTTGTTTGGTAGCGATGGGTTCCCACCGGTAACCCGCTCCCCAGCTTAGATATGAGCCGGGGGAGCTCCACTCTTGCCCGCAGGCGCTGGCCCTGGGAAACTGGTGCCTTGGCGGTGGCGGTGTCTCCCCTTAACGGTCGGACTGTTGCTTTCAAACGGGACTTGGTTGTTGGGAGACAGTCGTCCCCTTCACTGACGGATTTGGCAAATTCGGCGACTCCTAGCCTTGCCGGGATCCGAAAGGCCCCTGCCCTGGTGCTGACTAATCTTTGTATACCGCTCCGGTACCGCCTGGTCACCACCCGTCCACGGTCCTTTCGGCAACCTCCAATCAGTCTCGCCTGCAGACGGTCACCGCCGTCTGCCAACCTTGCTGTCTGAGTCCGGGGCACACACCAGGACTAACTTCAGGCTTCTTTCTGTCACTTTCTCTGCTGCTTTTCCTTTAGATCCTCTACCACTTCCTCTCACTTTGAACTTCCACTTCTATCTTTACTCCTTCACTTCCCTAGCTTCACTCTACTCTAGCCCTCAGCTAGACTTCAACTCCTCTCACTTCCTCCTCCAAACTCTATCTGCCTGGTTCCTCCCACCTCCAGGGCTGTGAACTCCTTGGTGGGTGGAGCTAACCGCCTGGCCCACCCCCTGGTGTGGACACCAGCCCCTGGAGGAAGGCAACAAGGATTTGTGTTTTCACCTAGTGTGTACCTGCAGGGAATGTGGGGTGCGTGTGGTGTTGTGACCTGTGACCCCTGGCTTGCCCAGGGCGTCACATTCCCCCTTAGCAAAACACAGACCATCCTCGGGCTGCCCGTCCAACACCGGTTTTATTTTCCTTTTTTTTGTTTTCTGTAAAGATAAGAAAAACGGTAACATATTTACAGTTTACGGCATCATCCCACATCGGGAGGTTCAGTGCTTAAACGTTGCAAACATTAAAACGGTTAACGGTTACAGTCTCCGCTCTCTCCCACCCAAGTAACCTGGCCCTGATGCTGCCCCTAAAACCCAGGCAGCACCCCTTGACCCCAGTCCAGCACAAGTTACCCGAGCGGGATCTGTCCTTCCCCTCCAGAGGGTAGTCACCGGTTCCTGTGGTGGCTGGGCCCCAGCCTGCTCTGCTGTGGGCCCTCCCTCCAACCTGCCTCTCCGGAGGCGGTAATTGCGGAAACGGTAACGGTAACACAACTTATTTACAAGCCACTAACGTCTGTGGTTGCCCTGCAAGTTCACGGGCTTGTCCATGAGCAGTTCCTCATGCAAATTTTTCAAACGGTCCCCACGGGGACAACGGTGCCGGCAATGGCCGGTTTCCAATCACGGTTGAATCAGGTGACTGTTCGGTAATCATTTTTAATTTTCAAACTCAAAACACACACACTGGTGGTCCCAACGGGGACGGTGCAACGGCATCCCGCTGCCACTCTTTCTCACATAAATGCAGGCATGCACATCCGCAACTCCCGCTCAGGAGCCAGGCCCACCTGGGTGCCCTCGGCGCCGGCTACGCCCGGCCTCTCATACTGCCGTGGGCCCCACCAATCAGTGGCCTGCTCTGGGTCAGCCTGTGTGGGGGACGGGCCCAGCTGGAGTCCCTCCGTGTCGGCTACAACCGGCACCTTCAGCAATGAGGGACCCCGCTGTGACATGGCCTGCTCTGCCTCCTGGCAGCTACATCCCCGCCGTGCCTCGGCCGAGGCCCGGTGCCTGGGAGCGGTCAACGTGACTTGCGGTGTTGGCGTTTGATCAAGGATTGCCTCCGCTGCGGCCGGGCGGACTGCCGGGGCCGTCATCATCTCCGTCGAGGCTGGGATGGAAGCCGGGACGGGTGCCAGGGTGGTGGTAAAGGTAAGGCCCGGGGGACGCAGGTCTGGGCCCTCTCCCACAGATGCTGCGGGCTCCGCTATCGATGGCAGGGGTAACGGGTCAGTCGGGGCGTTGGCTGCAGGCATGGGCAGTGAGGGAGGTAGCGTGGTGGACGGCAGCAGGCCGGGCCCCTCAGCCGTATCGACCGATCCCTCGGGGACATAAGGGCGTGGGTCGCTTACCCGCTCCTCTGAGACCACCTCCACTTCGGATGCCCAAACGGTTGCGGCCAGGCCCTTCATCCCCGATGTCCACTTCGCCAGCATGAAGTGGACTTGGGCCTGGAGCTTCTGGCACATCTTGCTTCTGGATCCAGGAACGTGTTTCAGCAGAGTCCTGGCGTCCCTGCACGCTACAGCGCTAGTTACATGCGGCTGCGACCACCGCTCCGTCGGGCGCAGACATCTTGTTTCCGTCCCCCTTAGCTTCTTTCCGGACCCTCTTCTATTGGGGCGGGGTTTTGGCCTTCGCGCCTCTGCTACTCGAGAAGACGCTCGAGCGGGAACTTTTCGCGCCAAAGATGGCGACTTCTGAAATTTTTCAGCCGGATACCTCGTGCGGTCACAAGGCGCACCTCTACCCAACGGCAGAGCGGTAAGATCCTGTTCGTGACACCAAGTTGTCGCGGGCGGAGGAGGGGACGCCGCGCTCTCCCTACTGCTCGGGTCCGGCTGCCGCTGCGGCTGCTGCGGCCTGCTGCTGCCGCTGCTCGGTGGCTCGAGCGATGGGCCGGATCTCGGGGACTCGATTGAAAGGGGGTTTGGGTGTGGGGATAGTTTATTGTCTGTGACGCCACCCACGGTTGTGGTGATTAGGTGTACACCACCGCTGCTCTGGCTGGGGATCCCGGGAGTGATGGTATGGAGCAGCCAGTTGTTGTGTTGCCCCTCCGTGGGTAGGGGTTGGTGATCCCGGGGCCCAGTGATGGGGTTGGATGGTGGACAGGCGGGTATGGGGCCTGTGGAGGTGCAGGGGCGCAGGGGCAGCGCTGTTCCACACGGCACGGAGGTACTCACTCAGCCAGTAAACACGACACAGTTCTCAGTAAACAAATGGCTGGTTGGACGGGTCCCTCAGACGGTTGCGCTGCTGATATCCCCTGCAGTTGACGGTGACGGTCTCTTCCCTGCACCTATGTGTTGTTGTTTGGTAGCGATGGGTTCCCACCGGTAACCCGCTCCCCAGCTTAGATATGAGCCGGGGGAGCTCCACTCTTGCCCGCAGATACTGTGATAAATCCCAAGCACTCAGTCGGATACAAGAATAATGCAAAAGTTTTTTATTTGTGGATTGTAAGCAAAAAGAACCACTACCAGTAGAGCAAAGCCAAGCCAACGTTTCGGCCTATGTTAGGCCTTTGTCAAGGTCTTGCTTATGTGAGAGACCAATTAGTATGGACGAGTTAGACGTCTAACTCGTCCATACTAATTGGTCTCTCACATAAGCAAGACCTTGACAAAGGCCTAACATAGGCCGAAACGTTGGCTTGGCTTTGCTCTACTGGTAGTGGTTCTTTTCGCTTACAATCCACAAATAAAAAACTTTTGCATTATTCTTGTATCCGACTGAGTGCTTGGGATTTATCACAGTATCTGGAGATTTTTTCCTTTATAGCACCTCCCCCATATAACCAGTTGAGCCCGACTTTATTCTTACTATTTGACCACTCTTGCCCGCAGGCGCTGGCCCTGGGAAACTGGTGCCTTGGCGGTGGCGGTGTCTCCCCTTAACGGTCGGACTGTTGCCTTCAAACGGGACTTGGTTGTTGGGATACAGTCGTCCCCTTCACTGACGGATTTGGCAAATTCGGCGACTCCTAGCCTTGCCGGGATCCGAAAGGCCCCTGCCCTGGTGTTGACTAATCTTCGTATACCGCTCCGGTACCGCCGGGTCACCACCCGTCTACGGTCTTTTCGGCAACCTCCAATCAGTCTCGCCTGCAGACGGTCACCGCCGTCTGCCAACATTGCTGTCTCAGTCCGGGGCACACACCCGGACTAACTTCAGGCTTCTTTCTGTCACTTTCTCTGTTGCTTTTCCTTTAGCTCCTCTACCACTTCCTCTCACTTTGAACTTCCACTTCTATCTTTACTCCTTCACTTCCCTAGCTTCACTCTACTCTAGCCCTCAGCTAGACTTCAACTCCTCTCACTTCCTCCTCCAAACTCTATCTGCCTGGTTCCTCCCGCCTCCAGGGCTGTGAACTCCTTGGTGGGTGGAGCCAACCGCCTGGCCCACCCCCTGGTGTGGACACCAGCCCCTGGAGGAAGGCAACAAGGATTTGTGTTTTCACCTAGTGTGTACCTGCAGGGAATGTGGGGTGCGTGTGGTGTTGTGACCTGTGACCCCTGGCTTGCCCAGGGCGTCACATCAACAGCGGCGGCTCTGTGGCATCAGCAGCGGTGACGGGTCAGTGGTGGAGCAGGCTGGTGCGGTGAGTGTCCCAGTCTGTCAGCGGTCCCGGTTCAAATGATGGCGCCTGAAGCGGCACATGCGCAGATGGAGCTCTCATCCAAGGGCCCCATCTGCGCACGCGCTGACTGCTGGTGCCATCATTTGAAACTGGGACCGCTGGCACACCTGCCGCACAGCCACAACAGTCTGCACAGTCACCTGCCTGCAGGCACAGAGTGGCAGCCAGGAGGCCACCCGCCCGCCCACCCGCACAAAGAGGCAGCCGGCCTCCAGGTCAGAGAGGCAGCCGGCACCGACAGGCACCCGGCCGCCCGCACGCACCCAGTCGCCGAACAGACAGTCCCCCCGGTAAGCTATATTCGGATTTTAAGACGCACCCCTCATTTTCCTCTCAAATTTTTGGGAGGAAAAGTGCGTCTTATAATCCAAAAAATACGGTATATATATATATATATATATATATATATATATATATATATATTTTTATTATATATAGATGAATATAAAGAATTTAGATCGGATAATTTACATTTTTCATTTATTTGCATATTAATTCAACATACTATAACGTTGCCTGATAATTATGCACACATGGATATTCTCCTTAGAAAGAAAAAAACTCACTTTTACTTTCTTAAATTATCAGGTTTCAGGTTTATTACACTTTTTGTTCAATCAACAACACTGTAGTTGTTCAATGAGAAAATTATTCATCAAAAATACAAATTGCCTAATAATTGTGCATGCAGCGTATGTGTGAACAAGGCTTCTATCTTCTTCTACATTGTAAGTCCTCACTTTGTAAGAGTGGTGGACTGTGGTTGCCGTGCTCCTGCCCCTGAAGACATCATTCGAGTCATTGTATTGTCATGTAGTGTAATGTGAATAATGTCTTGTGTCTTTTGAAAATATTATAATGTAATGTGTATTGTATTGTGATGTTCCTGTGTAATGTTTCAGCTGAAGCAGTTTTGATAATGTTATCAGTGTGTATTAGGATAATGTGTAAAGTAAGGTAAGGTCAAATATGTAATGTGTGGTATTTAGAATAAAATGCTTAGTAAGGAACAGACAGTAGGAACAGTTAGCGTTAAGTGTTAGGACTAGTCTACCTTGGCAGGAGATAGCTGACTGGGAAAATAGTTCATTCTGGAAGGAAGGAGCCAGTGACGGCCTGGTGAGTGAACGTAAACGACGGACAGTCAGTCGGTCGTAAAGGTTGCATACATTGGGTGGTTTGTGGTAATGGAGCAAAGGAGACAGAAGACAATTTAACATGATCCTTGAGTGTGGTCAGAGACACAGGGTGTGAACAGCAGTGTACCTAGAAACAGATCCTCGAACAGAATGGCTTCCGACTAAAGGAGCCAGAGGATGGAGCCCTAGAAACTAGGCCCCTTAAATTGTGATGGTACCGGGTGACTTCTACAGGTGCAGGACTCTTTTTATCAAGTCCCTTAACCATCAAGGTATCAGGTCAACCTCAACTTATGTGTGAATATAGTCAGCCGACTGAGTGGTTTCACACTAGACATCCGGGAGTGTAAAGCTTTACTCCAATCATGATGGGACCCTTAAGGAGACTGGACGAGACACAGCAGGAAGGGAAGATGACCGTCACAGTGTGTACTGTAACGCTTGACTGGGTTGCTCTGGAACTCATAGGCCCAGGTACAGAGGACGCAACCCACAGGGAGTTGAAATGTGTCTGTTAATGCTGAGTAAAACTGTGACATGCAATAAGATATGTTCTCGCAATCTAGAACGTAAAGTTGTAAAAGAGAATGAATCATACAGTAAAGAGTTGCCGTCTAAAGTGAACTGTCGGTCTCCTTGTAAATGGGAGTTGTCATCCAGTCTTGGATAGCCGATGTCAGCAGCAGTATGCTGTCTGCATGGGTTCCAAGCCCACACAGCTGAAGTCCACACACCCAGGTACTTCATGTAGAATGTCGGGGTGTCCGGAGCCAATCCCTTACCCATGACTACAGCCCCATGCTACTCTACTGTTTTAATTCAAATCAAAACATTTGTAATGGCAAAGCAACAGATTAGACTCATCTTAGTTCTCTTGTGATTTTGAGGCACCCTGGATTCCACTTTTTGAAGATCTAGAGAGATGTTGATTTGCTTAACCAAGACCAGAAGTAGCTCAATGAGCAAAATGTATGTGAAAAATGATAGGTGAGCACACATACCAAAAAATGTTACAAAGATGTTTCCACAGCATTTGGTTACTACTTCATTTAGAGACTAAGAAAAAATATAAGTTAATCTTTTGACTGCAAGTTTCTTTCTTCTAGGACCAAATATATGAAGTGTGCATATTGCTAGGGAATTGTATCATTGCTGAATTAGACGTCTCCCTGTAACAGCTAGTCATGTTCACGGTTATAAATGGTATTCTTTTTCTGTTCAGAAATTTCTTGAGAAATGCTGCACAGACAGATCTATTGTTCCACCTTAAGCTACATTCATCTACTTTACTATTACATTTGTTAACAGTAACTGTAAGAAGCGGAAGGATTATATACAGTGAAATAAAATGCTATAATTATAATATTTAAAGGCAACCTGTTATCTGATTCATACTGCCCAAACTGCGGGAATCAGACCCTACTACATGATTGAAGTCAGGTATATTTTTCTCTGAAATGCTGTGATGTTTCAGATAAAATATAGTTAGAATTTCCGTCCGGATGCCATAGCCAGAAACAAGACTAGTCCAACACCACATCTGGCCAGCTTCTCCCAACATCACTGCAGGTGATTGACAGGTCTCTCGCTATGGCAGACATCTATTCATCACCTCTAGTAGTGCTGAAAATAGCCGGATCTGTGAACTATGCTTGTTCTGAAACATTTCAGAGAAAAATATACTGTATGTGGCTGCTATCGTACAGCCGGTCTCTGATTCATGTTGGATCAGGTTTAGGCAGCATGAATTAGCTGACAGGTTTCCTTTCATTATGTGGGTCCATGCTTAAAGCGCACCAATCACCAGGATTTTCCTATATAACCTAAAGCTAGTAGTGATAGGCGAACCCCCTGGATGTTCGGGATCGGGAGCCTCGTCTAAGCTTTTTGTAAAGTCCGTGTTCGGTGACAGAGATAACGTGAACTTGCGTCCGCACCCCGAACTTGGACTTTACAGTTATGGGATGTGCCGGGTGGGCTGTAAAATAAAGAATATAATTAATACATTAAACATTGTCGTTATACTTACAGGTCCCGCGACGCGTCCTGCAGACTCTGTCTCCTGGCCGGTTCTGCTTCCGGATCCGATCATTAACTTCTGGTGGTATTCACTGCACTGCTCGGCACTCGGCAGTCTTCGGCTGTTTTCGGCTCTGTTTGCGGTGATGTCAGGGTTCACCTGAGTCCATGGCTTAGCCATGGACTTGATTGAACTTTGACTATCACTGTCAATATTAGCCTGCTTCTTGCTCTGTAGAGACGCTTGTTGGTACAGAGCAAAGCAGAGCTGACATTACTCTCCGTGTGTACTACGTCTGACTAAGAATTTTTTTATAATAAAGATGGAGTCTGTATATTGTTTTTGTTTTATTTCTAATAAAAAAAAATGTCTTTCTGTTGTGGTTTTTTTTTACTGTTTACTAGAAATTCATGGTAGCCATGTCTAATTTGGTGTGACACCATGAATTTCAGGCTTAGTACCATCTGAGAATACAAAGCTGGTATTAACCCCTTTATTACCCAGCGTACCACCGCCATCAGACCCGCTGGACAAGCCGGGTAAAGCACCTGGAAATGGCGCTAAGAAACAATGCGCCATTTCCAGGGGTGGCTGTAGGCTGCAGTTTTTAGCGTGGGGTGGTCCAGAACGCTTGGGCCTTAACACGCTGAGAATCCCAGCCTCCAGCATCCTGGTTTTACATGACTGGCAATCAAAATACAGCGGGAGCCAACACATTTTTTTTTAATTATTTTTTTAAATAATTAAAAAAAATAATGGGCTTCCTGTATTTTGATTGCCAGCCAAGGTAAAACCAGGCAGATGGGGGTGGCAGCTCGTAGCCGTCCGCTTTATCTGCGCTGAGAATCAAAAATACTGTGGATGGCTACATCATTTTTTTAAATTATTTATTTTTTTCACTACTATATGTGTGAGGGACACAGCCAATCACAGACGCTGCCACGTAGAATGGACGTCTGTGATTGGCTGTTGGAGTAACCTGGAATCGGCCCATATATTCTAGATGCTTGAATGTATGAGCTGGTTTCAGGTTACTCCAGCATCCAATCACAGATGCCCACACTCTGTGAACGCGTCTGTGATTGTCTGTTGTTTTAACAGTAAAATAAAACAACAACACAGAGAAAAAAATATTTTATTAGAAATAAAACAGAAGACATTTAGGACTCCAACTTTATTACCAAAAAACAAACCTCCGACATAGTCCAAAGGCGGGCAAGCATCTTCAGCTCTGCTACATCTGTGCGAAGAAACAAACAGATGTCTGCTCACACAGACTCAGCTAAGAGCTGTCAGAGACTTCACCCAAGTACACAGTTGAGGGTAACCTCCAAAGACTACAGGACCTTCTATGACGTCATAGCCATGTGTGAATATTGTTGCTACCTCGTGGGTTACAGGACCTTTAGTGGTATCTTGCAGTGATGTCAGCTGTGCCCTCGGGTATCCCCGACTCTGACGTCAGCGCTCTCACTGCCGACAAGCGCTCACTTTACGGCAGTGTTGCAGTGACATCAGTGCAGGGTTACCCGTGGGCACAGCGGACCGGTCTCAGCTGTGCACTTGGATGAAGTCTCTGACAGCTCTCAGCTGAGTCTCTGTGAGCAAACCTGTGTTTGTCTCTTTGCCCAAATGTAGTAGAGCTGAAGATGCTCGCCCGCCTTTGGACTACGTCAGAGGTGAGGCTGTCAGAGAGAATATTAATATATTTATCATTATTTTGGTTCTATTGAAGCCTTTATTACATGGGTTGATCAGCAGTAGGAAAATACTCAAGTTAGGAGGGGGCTGGGCTTGCTGGGCAGGGATTGGGCCGGGTTAGAGAAGTGGCTAAACAAAAATAGCTCCTCTTTCTGTCTTTCTAATATCAAACCCTGAGAACTGTACAGAGACGAGTGGCACTACATAGACACTACTTATCTCATCTATTTTTGCTGAAGTTTCCTGTTGAAGAGTATTGCTTGGACAACGTGTAGTGCTTCTCTCAGCCACTGCAAAACAACATAAACCATACCTATGCTTCTGCAGAACACCATAGTACAGTACATGCCTCAGCTGATGCAGAACTTCCTTTTGAAAATAAGGACAGTGTGTTATGTTTAATACTGAAATTTACACTTTTTTATAACTGAAAATAAATATTGGAAGACATCAAAGTTTTTTGACCTGCCTAAGTATACTCCGTCTTCTAATTTACCGTAGCAATCAATGTTTTATGTATTGCTATTCTCATTTTGCCCAGAATATGAATACATTGTCAGTATATTGGATGTAAAGTGTTACCTTGTTCTTGCTCTGATTTTTCACATCATCCAGTTTGTTGCTTCCTTCTTTTATCTCATGTAAGTTCTTTTGTATCCAAATAGTGATCGTTTCTAGAGTCCTTGAACTCTCGCAATAATATGATGTGGTCCACGATGTCTTTTCAATGTGAGTTAAGGGAAAACACAGTACTTAAGAGAATTAAAAGAAAACACTTCAGAACTTTTTTTTAAAAGCAATTTCGACTTCCAAGATGTATCATCAATTACTGTATAGAGCCTTGAACCTGTTCTAGAAAAGTGTATATAAGGAGAACACTGTTGTTTTGAAAAGTGTATGCTATACATGAGGAAGACAAACGATATTCGAAATTCAGATTTAGGACCTATGATAAAAATGTGTATAAAACTGACAATTATTGGTAACATAAAAAAATATAAAAAAAAATATATTGAAATTAAAAATAACTCTTAAGATGAATTTAATTAAAATGACAAGATTTATAAAACTAAACTCACAGATAAAGCAGCCAGGTGTTAATGTTAATAAAACATCACATTCACATAAATTTTATATTTGCTGTGTTGTACATGCAATTTACAATTGTCCTCAGTAATTTTATGAGTCACGGATAAATACATTTTCCGCATCGGGGCACTTTACACTGCATTTATGTGAATTCTCAATAAAATTCACATGATTTACAGCACTGGTAGGTTTTTATTATTGCATTGTGGATTTTGTATGCTGCAGAATATGGTCATTTGCATATATATTGCAATTATCAAATGAAAACTTTAGCATTCTGTACAAAACTTTGGCCATTGTTAATTACACACAAAAGGTAGAGTATGTCTGCGGGCGAAGGCCGAAGGTTTTTGAAACTTGCAAATATTTTATTAAATGTGCATAATAGCCCTATTATACCCACTGAACATTAAAAACTATGGAGAAAGAGAAAGCGTGAATGAGATAGATAGATAAATAGATAGATAGATAGATAGATTGATAGATAAAAAAGAGATAGGTATGTAAAAAAGTAAAGAAAGTGGGCAGCACTCTATAACAGAAGTCCGTTAAAAAAAGCTGGTGTATTTATTTACTCGTCTCTGAGTCAGTGGCTATGTGTATATTGAGAGCGTCACCCTGTTCCCACCACTCTATTACTTCTACTGACTCACAGCGGCTCCATAACATGCGCAGATGGGAAATGAAGCATGGGGCGTACACCCAGATTCAGTGCACATTCCCAGGGAAGCACAGAATTTCCTCACTGATTGCCATGGCGTCGGGGCAGTCCTGGCCATCAATCAGACTGCCTTGGGTATGACTATTATGAAGATGACTGTGACTGAAATGCTCGAGAGCAGGGGCGCAATGGTAGCAGTTGCAGGGGTCACCACTGCGACTGGGCCCGGAGGTTGACAGTGTGCTGGCTACTTAAAAAATGCATATTCACTGCTCCCCACGCGCATAATCCCGCCCACCTCTTTTCACTGAAGACATGCTGAGAGGTGAGTGAGATTATTGGAGTAGAGAGCAGTGCATATATGCATTCTCTTTAGTATCAGCACACTGATAACCCAGCTGCGGGCTTCCTGCAACTGCTGGGTGATTAGGAGTGCTACTATTAAAGAGAACCACTGGCGGACATACCGCAGGTGCATTTGCACTGGAGCCCCTAAGGAGGTGGCCCAAACAACTGTAGAAAACTCAGTCTCCCAGCGATTGTAGAGAAGCAGGGGCAGTTCCAGCGTCATTTACAGATATAAGGGCCGCACTCTGCAGGTGATGCTGTCACCCACTGCTCCTTCTGGAGCTGCTGCTGGCAGGGTCTGTGCAGGAGAGGTCGGCACTGTGGGAGTCACACATACAGTATGCAGAGCCTGAGGTGCGGCTGGGGAGGGCTCTGTCACCCTGGATACCAGCCTGTATGGCTGCTGTGGGGGGAGGGGGTTTGTACTGCTGCCCTCATGAGCTGCAGGGGAGGTGAATAGTCAATGCAGCCCCTTCCTTTCCCTCCATCTCGTTACTAGAAGCTGTCGGGACTGAGGGCATAAGGAGAGGGAGGAGGACATGGCAGCTGTTGTAGCAGAGCCACTGGCAGGGGCAGCTCTGCTCTGAGTCCTGCTCTCTGCTGTGTCCTCCATTTCCTGCAGACCAAAGACATCACTATAGTGTGTATGTGGGTAGTGTATAATGTATATCAGTATGTATGTGAGAAGTATATAGTGAATATCAGTGTATATGTGGGTAGTGTATAGAAATGGGCATATAATGTATAGAATAGTTTGTATTGTATATAAGTGTGTATATGGTATACAGTAAATATAATGTTGGGCACAGTATACTATGCATGTAATATTCTGTATGTACAGTATACAGCATGTGTTTTTCTGTAGGGGTATATGATTGCTTGTGGAAAAACTGTATCAGAAGAGAACACCACTCACCGAGGCAGCAGAGGGAAGGTAAGTATGATCATTACATTTTTTTTACTGTGTGTGGCGTGATGGAGATCATATGTACCATAATGGGGACATATATACAAGGATGAGTGACAAAGATACAAGCATGGGATGGGGAAGCTGGGTGAAAGAGGCTCCTTCTCTCAGCACCCAGTTTTCCTATGCTCTGCTACACATATTTCACTCAGAGCTCAGATTTTCCCTGCTCTGATATCAAGGGAAAGTTGGGTGCTCAGGTAGAGATGTACAGCAGAGGATGGGAAAGCTGCGTGCTGAGAGAAAGATGTACAGCAGAGCATGGGGAAGTTGTGTGCTGAGGGAAAGATGTACAGCAGAGCATGGGGAAATTGTGTGCTGAGGGAAAGATGTACAGCAGAGCATGGGGAAGGTGTGTGCTGAGGACAAGATGGATATCAGAACATAGGAAAGCTGGGTACTGATAAAAAGAGGTATTTCAGATGGGAAAGCTAGGTGCTGAGTGTTTGAGCCAGGTACCAGGATCATTATTCTGTACCCTGAGTGTCCGTGTAATTATCCTGTATCCAGAGTGTCGGTGTATGGTTTGGGGAGGCCCAGGTCCAAATTTTGCATCGGGGCCCATTGAACTCTAGTTATGCCACTACTCGAGAACACCACCACATATATTTCTTCACATAAACCAAAAGGACTCTCTATTGTTGTATGTTTACCTAATAAAGGTAATGGTAGTGTGACTATGTATCTGTCATTGCTTCTCAGTACACCCATCTAGCACTCACCATAGATGTGTACAGTGCCTGAGTGAAAGTATTTTTATATTGTTACTGTAATACAGATGTATCATCTATTACCTGTTATATTACTCACACTGACATGAATCAAAGTAATAATATGAAGCAGTTTTGTGGAGAGACCAGCCTGCACCACAGTGAGGTGGACAATCCAATGTATAATTCCATATTCTGGCGAGTATAGTCATCCTAATCATTCCATGGCATCAGCAATGTATTTATTTCCACCCAGCTTCCTTTTTCATGTTTTGTTCAAAAAATCATGAAAAAGTAAAGCTTACTGTTTGCCATCTTATATTTGGTGATTATTTTGATCTTTTTATCTATCTATCTATCTATCATGTATCTATCTATTTATGTATTATCTATCTACCATCTCTCTCTATTTTAAAATCTAGCTCGTTAGCTTTCTATTATCTATCTATCTATCTATCACATATACAGTTAGGTCCAGAAATATTTGGACAGTGACACAATTTTCGCGAGTTGGGCTCTGCATGCCACCACATTGGATTTGAAATGAAACCTCTACAACAGAATTCAAGTGCAGATTGTAACGTTTAATTTGAAGGTTTGAACAAAAATATCTGATAGAAATTGTAGGAATTGTACACATTTCTTTACAAACACTCCACATTTTAGGAGGTCAAAAGTAATTGGACAAATAAACCAAACCCAAACAAAATATTTTTATTTTCAATATTTTGTTGCGAATCCTTTGGAGGCAATCACTGCCTTAAGTCTGGAACCCATGGACATCACCAAACGCTGGGTTTCCTCCTTCTTAATGCTTTGCCAGGCCTTTACAGCCGCAGCCTTCAGGTCTTGCTTGTTTGTGGGTCTTTCCGTCTTAAGTCTGGATTTGAGCAAGTGAAATGCATGCTCAATTGGGTTAAGATCTGGTGATTGACTTGGCCATTGCAGAATGTTCCACTTTTTTGCACTCATGAACTCCTGGGTAGCTTTGGCTGTATGCTTGGGGTCATTGTCCATCTGTACTATGAAGCGCCGTCTGATCAATTTTGCGGCATTTGGCTGAATCTGGGCTGAAAGTATATCCCTGTACACTTCAGAATTCATCCGGCTACTCTTGTCTGCTGTTATGTCATCAATAAACACAAGTGACCCAGTGCCATTGAAAGCCATGCATGCCCATGCCATCACGTTGCCTCCACCATGTTTTACAGAGGATGTGGTGTGCCTTGGATCATGTGCCATTCCCTTTCTTCTCCAAACTTTTTTCTTCCCATCATTCTGGTACAGGTTGATCTTTGTCTCATCTGTCCATAGAATACTTTTCCAGAACTGAGCTGGCTTCATGAGGTGTTTTTCAGCAAATTTAACTCTGGCCTGTCTATTTTTGGAATTGATGAATGGTTTGCATCTAGATGTGAACTCTTTGTATTTACTTTCATGGAGTCTTCTCTTTACTGTTGACTTAGAGACAGATACACCTACTTCACTGAGAGTGTTCTGGACTTCAGTTGATGTTGTGAACGGGTTCTTCTTCACCAAAGAAAGTATGCGGCGATCATCCACCACTGTTGTCATCCGTGGACGCCCAGGCCTTTTTGAGTTCCCAAGCTCACCAGTCAATTCCTTTTTTCTCAGAATGTACCCAACTGTTGATTTTGCTACTCCAAGCATGTCTGCTATCTCTCTGATGGATTTTTTCTTTTTTTTCAGCCTCAGGATGTTCTGCTTCACCTCAATTGAGAGTTCCTTAGACCGCATGTTGTCTGGTCACAGCAACAGCTTCCAAATGCAAAACCACACACCTGTAATCAACCCCAGACCTTTTAACTACTTCATTGATTACAGGTTAACGAGGGAGACGCCTTCAGAGTTAATTGCAGCCCTTAGAGTCCCTTGTCCAATTACTTTTGGTCCCTTGAAAAAGAGGAGGCTATGCATTACAGAGCTATGATTCCTAAACCCTTTCTCCGATTTGGATGTGAAAACTCTCATATTGCAGCTGGGAGTGTGCACTTTCAGCCCATATTATATATATAATTGTATTTCTGAACATGTTTTTGTAAACAGCTAAAATAACAAAACTTGTGTCACTGTCCAAATATTTCTGGCCCTGACTGTATATCAATCTATTATCTACCATTTGTTTCTATC
The DNA here is from genome assembly GCF_048569485.1 of Anomaloglossus baeobatrachus. Taxonomy (NCBI): domain Eukaryota; kingdom Metazoa; phylum Chordata; class Amphibia; order Anura; family Aromobatidae; genus Anomaloglossus; species Anomaloglossus baeobatrachus. Next base: position 228,056,499 of record NC_134353.1, on the reverse strand, counting down.
TATCTAACACTTCTATTTATCTATCTACCATTTTTATCATCTATCTATTTATCTATCTTATCTATCTATCCATCTATCCATCCATCAATCCAATCAATCTATCTATCTGTCGATATATCCTATCTACCTAGCCATCCATCCATCAATCCATTCTATCTATCTACCCATCTACCTATACCTATCTATGCATCTAATATCTATCTATCTATTTATCTATCTATTGATCGATTGATCTAACTGTGATTCAGGGGATAATCTTATTGAAAAAAAACCAGTTATACTTTTGGCATATCTTTGGCATATATATATAATGGTGATACTAGTATATTAACTTGGAAAAAACTTATCAGAATAGCTGTAGAATCCTGATATAGTATTAAATGAAAAATTTATGATTCCAGCTATAGAATGAGATCTAATGAGTTCAAGTATATTCAGTCTTCACTATCCCAGCATGACCGACAATGAAGCTTGTACAGCAGCAGCTGGGAGGCAGGACACTGAGGAGCTGTCAATCAGACTAGATGGGTGTAGACTGAGTTGCCAACCGTCCAGAATTTCCAGAACAGTCCATAAAAATAGGGCACTTTTTGCCTTGTCTGTAAAAAAAAAATTAAGGCGTCCATGATTTTTTGAGAGCTGAAGAAATTTATATTAATTATTTTGATTTTAATTATTATTATTTTACAGTTCACACTGAATGTAGCTGATGCCTTCACATGCGAATTATCGTTTGTAGACATGGATCACTTATAATCATTATCATTTATTATGATTCTACAATATTGTCTGAGAGTTTTTGATAAGCTGTCCAGAAAAAGAGGCAGCAAAACAACCCCAAAACATCTTTGAATACTCCACCATATTTGACTGTAGGTTCTGTGTTCTTTTCTTTGTAAACCTCATTCTGCTTTCAGTAAACAGCAGAATGATGTGCTTTAACAAAAAGCTCTACCTGGGTCTCATCTATCCACAAGATGATTTCCCTGAAGGATTTTGGCTTGCTCACATACATAGTAGCAATCTGCAATCTAACTTTTTTATGTCTCCGTGTCTGCCGTGGGTTCCCTCAAATGTTGACGGATAGCTTGCACTGACACTGATGCACCCTGAGCCTGCAGGATAGCTTGAATTTCTTTGGAACTTGATTGGGGCTGTTATCCATTATTAGGACTATCCTGCGTTGCAACCTTTCATCAATTTATCTCTGCCATCCACATCCAGGGAGATTATTTACAGTTCCATGAGTTGTAAACTACTTACCTGTGTTGCACCGTGGACAAAGTAACCTTGAGATTGTTGATATTTTTCAACGATTTTGGTTCTCAAGTCCTCAGACAGTTAATTTCTCCTTTTTCTGTTCTCCATGCTTAGGGTGGCTCACATAGACAACAGAGTGCAAAGATTGAAGCAACTTCTCCCTTTTTTATCTGGTCTCAGGTGTGATTTTCATATTGCCCATACCTGTTTCTTTCCACAGGTGAGTTTGAACAATTATCAAATGCTTGAAACAAAGTTATTTACCACCAATTTTGTAAAGGTGTCAGCAATTTTGTCTGGACCATTTTTGGAGTTTTGTGTAAAATTACGGCAAATTTGTCTTTTTTTTCTCTGTTTTTTTTGTGTTCTCCAATACACATAAAGGAAATGAACATGAGTATAACAAAACATGTGTAATTGCAATCATTTTCTGGTAGAACATTTTCATTGTAAGCAACATTTTCAAGGGTGCAAACACTTCTGTCCATGACTGTATAAATATTTTATTTCTTTAAAGACTTATGTACTCATGTAGAACATTATTAATACTAAGTGTGACAATAACACAGCTATTGAGCATATCATCCAATTTATAGGGCTTGCCATTGCAATATTCCAATGCTTTACACACTTGGACCATTCAGATAATACTGTAGTAAGAAAAAGGGAAAAACAATGGTCCAATGATAAATCCAATTAATTGAAAGGAATATTTTTATAGTCTTCCAAAATGGCTGTAGCTGCCATATCTCCATTCTGTTGTTTCCTGTGCTTGGAGATATTTATAATATTACTGATGTCATATAACACAGTCAACTCAAGGTTAGAAGCTCGATAATAAATCTAAATAACCACAGAAGGCTTTAAGTACATCTGCTGCTATATTTCAGTCAGTTCAAGCCTACCTTCTACATAAATATAAGTAATGGGGCTGCAGTTAAACGAAAAGTGTCTGTTGTCTTTCCTGAGGATTGTGAATGGATTGGAGGACATGAGATCTGTGCCAAACCAGAAATAAAAGAGAATACTAATTCAGAATGACTCGTGATCTCTTTACAGTCTGTCATTCTTAGGAGGTTTCATCCTTGCATTGTAAAGCAACCAGTTCACTTCTGAATGCGGTCTGCATGAACAAAACAACAATACTGGATTGGGAGGCATCACAGATGGTCCAAATGTACTGACGGCAGATGGAAAAATATTGGATTTAAATGAATGTCTAATTGTGGATCATAAAATCAATGTCAGGTGCTCCCTATATAAAGAAAATGCAGAATTTATAGAGGGAGATTCCAAACTCAGCATTGCACTGTATGAAATGGAGAAAACAGATTAGAACCCTGATTTACCACATGTGACAAAAATGATGACAACAGAGTCAAAAAGAATCGCACATCTTATTATTTTCCGTGCAATATTTAGGGCTATGAGCATAGGAGACAACTGTCTAATGAGGTTACATGGAGTGATGAGTGATCTAATGGATGGCATTATAATAACATCATAAAAATATCATGATGTTCTTCTGAGATTTACATTTGCATGTATGAATGAGTTTCTATGATGGAAGCACCCTTCATAATAATAATAATAGTATGACTATCCTGGGTTGGAAATGTGATTTATTGTTTGTATTCAATTTATAAATAATAATAATAATAATAATTATTATTATTATAAATCCTCATGATTCGAGTCCCTCAGTTCACCATTTATTCTCTAGTATTGAAATAAACATGGTACTGGGACACAGTTTGATTCTCAATAATAACAATTATTAAAGGGACGACCACTGTATCTTTATTTCAAAATGTGTTGGGAACATAATTTTGTGGCACTTACTAATATTTGAGATATTAGATTTTCTTCCTGCATTTTTTAGTATAGCTTTCTTCAGAGACTGCACAGTTCTCAATAAACACTACAGATGAACAGGCACAGTGTTTTGCGCTGTGTTTTTCCATTATCCCCTATAGTCCTTAGGGTGATTTCTTTTAGCTTGGTTTAGTTCTGAACAGTGCATGCACCTACTCCATCTTTTCTTTCCCCAAACCAGTACACATCTTTACTATTAACGGTTCCATTATATCACATATATGGGCCTCTTAAAGAAGCACTTCCATCAAAATTTGTATCCCCTTAGTATATTACAATCATCATATTACATAGGACTCTCTACTTACAATTGCTCATTTTGCCTTTCTATCTAGTTAAGTTGCTCTTTTCAATTAGGTCTATGACATCACATGATTAAAAATAGTTTAGCTGAATCCTTCTAAGCTCTAGGTAGAAACTGAAGGTTTTCCAAGTATGAATCATCACTGCAAAGTCCCTGGCAGGTGAAGGAGTTGAGCAAGTGGGTTAGAAATTGAAGTGGGGGATGACGCATGCAGGGAAAGGAAACTTCCTGTTTCTCCATATAGCTTAGAAGGATTCAGCTAGCAAGTTATTAATCACATGATGTCATAGACCTAATAGAAAACAGAAGAATTAACTGGGTAGAAGTGAAAAATGAGCAATTCTAAGTACACAGTGCTATATTATATGTTAACTGCAATATATTAATAGGACACACATTTTCATGGAAGCACTTTTTTATGAGGCTCACATATGTGATATAATGGAACCGTTAGTGATAAGGAGGTTTACTTTTTGGGGAAAGCAAAGGTGGGTGTGCTTTTATAACTCAAGCGGGGGGGAGATGTCAGCGCTGGAGTGGTGCTTTTAATAGAAGATCCCTACCCCCAGTACTATACTGACTATCTGGCATCTTCATCTTTTACCTACACCGCTCCAGTCCCATGGCTCCGTCTTGTGACCGCAACTTCTGACTGCCTGAAAGTCATAAGTTACATCACAAGCTCTCAATGCAAGTCTATGAGCACCAGAATACACTTGCATTTAAGCATTTGAAGAGATCCGGCAGGTTACACTTACTTGGTGATGTAAGGCTTGCATGCAGCTGTTCGGCTATGTAAATCCATCACATGAATCTCCCAGTGCATAATTTTTGTGCTGATGTTAAGTAAGCCCTCTGTTACAAACCGAACCGGGAGGGTCACGCAGACATCCCTCCACTCGGCCGTGGACATGTCAACCTGTAACGAAACCGCACCTTGCAGCCCAACTCTGATGTCTATAATACGTCGGAGCCACGCAATACAACGATGTAACTTCTGCCAACATGCGACATTCCATGCCCCCAATTAGTAAGTACGTTTTGCTTGGTGCAGTGTAACAGTTACACCTCCTGTCCACGCAGACACAGGGAGGCATGAGGAGGGAGACCAAGCAGGCCGCGCAGACCCAAGCCCAGCACCCAGCTCTCTCACAATTCTGACAGGCTGCCAGAAGCTTTTCTCTAGCCCCAGTGAAACAGGTTTCTGCTAGCACAGTACAGTAGTGTGCCACCAGTTGCTTGTTAGGTATAGACCTGGTCCATTAGCAGGACTATATCGGGCCAGAAACCAGCCCAGGTAGCATGTAATATCAAATCGAGCTCACGGACATGGGATTCGGCAATCAAGATAAAAGAAACAGACCAAGATTAAATTTTATATTTAATCGCCTAATTTTCACACTAGATAATGCACTATATAGATATTATGTCAGAAGTCAGAAATACAGTTACTAGTAAGTTATGTTTGTAAGCAGAAACACAAATGGATCAGTTACCTTGTTTCTTATGATTAGGCCTGGTGCTGGCTCAACACAGGAAAGGTGCTGTGGAGCCACAGGTTTAATTGGGACTTTCCCACACGTGACATGATGTGAAATCTCAGAGAAAAGACCCCCTCAAAATGTCCACTCTCATTTTTATGAACTTATGTACCTCCCATTTACTGCTCCCTTTGTGACTTAAGACAAGGCTGGACATGGGATGTCCATGCACTTTCCAGAAAGTTATGAATTGTCAGTTTTCCCCATATCTCCACCTCACGGAAAATATGACCATCATATTTCTAGTTATGATTTGATCTATGGATAGGATAGGATAGGTTATGATTTGATCATGGATAGGAAACATGAGGTATCTGTTGGCTTTCCTCGGCGACTTATTAATTATGGACTTAAACGCATGTCCCACAATTTAAGGAAAATATGTGTGATGTGTGTTTCACCATCAATAAGCCAGAAATATGCCTGCCCTATTTGCGGGAGAGAAGCACTCCCAAATATTGTAACTTTTTCCCTAGAGCCATACTGACTACAGAATGCGTTTGAAGCTTGTCCTGAATCTTACAGACATCTGCCCCTTTCCCTAGCTGAATTACCTTGTCAGCAGGGGGGGTTGCTCTGGTTGGAGCATCTTCCTTAGTTTTAATTGGATTCTGTCACCTGCCATTGGTAACCATATTTGGGTGAGAGAGAGGCCAGCACCATTCGGCAGGGCCTACGGACCCCGACCAGGCTTGGAGTCGCCGTAAAACCGGTCAAATCCGTTAGCAAAGGGAACCTCCGGGGTTTCCCAGCAGTCAAGACCCGATTGAAGGCAACCGCTCAAACTGTGAAGGGAAATACAGTCACCGCCAAGGCTACAGTTCCCAGGGCCAAAGCCTGCGGGCAAAAGGGGCTCCCTCAGCCTCCATCCAAGCTGGGGAGCGGGTTACCGGTGGGAAGCCACCAGGACCGAGAACATAACACAGGTGCAGGGAAAGGCAGTCACCGTCAACCTACCGGGAGGAGAACAACCGCAGCCGTCTGTGGGACCCGTCCATCCAGCCGTTTGTTCTACCGGAGACTTTGCATTCATCATTGGCTGAGTGAGTACCACTGTGCCGTGCAGCACCGCGCTGCCCCCGCGACCCTGCACCTCACCAGGCCCCGTAACCCGCCTGCCATCCCTCCCTCACCAGGCCCCGGGACAGCCAAACCCCCTACCCACGGAGGGGAAGAACAACATCTAAGCTGCTCCCTGTCATCGCTCCCAGGATCCCCGTCCAGAGCAGCGGTGGTGTCACAACCTCACCACAACCGTGGGTGGCGTCACGGACAATATCCCTAAACCAAACCACCCATTTCACTCACGGGCGAGGAGCGCCGCTCGAGTCCCCGACATCCGGCCCACCGCTTGAGCCACCGACCGAGCAGCAGCAGCCGGACCCGAGCAGTGGGTGAGCGCAGCGTCCCCTCCCCGCCCGCGACATATGTAGCATTGTTTTGAGTTTCTATAAACATGCACTATAAAAGCTACTTCTGGGTCAAGCAAAATGCTGGTCTGTGACCTGACTGAGAGGAGGAACAGATCGATGCTGGAAACCGGAGAACTGGTGATGCCTCTCTGCAACTTTACAAGGCCCTCAATTTCTTAACTGAGTTGTTTTGATTCCTAAATATTTCCACTTTTTCATTTAGACCACTCACAATTAATTATAGAATAGTGAGGAGGGAAGAAATTTCACAAACTGCCTTATTACAACAGTGCCATCATATTACAGTACTATTCTTTAATTTAGTAAGCTTCTTAGAATGACCCATGTTAATAAAGACAAACTGCATTGTTGGCTACTAGAGCTTATACAAATGAAACTCACCAAAGGAGCCAGATAAATGATACATGCACACACAGAATGTGGTAAACCCTCCTCATATAGGTGGCTGCAGCCCAGGTGCATAATGCTGATGATATAGCCACTCATCCTCCAAGCTAAAGGTGAGGGGTGGCTGCTTAGCATAAGACATGCACACTAATAAGGCTTTCACTAGTAGCCTGTCATATAGATGAGTGAGATGCACAGTGTCTGAACTGTAATCTATAAATGATGCCAGAAACCTAGGTCAGGCGGGCTAATCAGCACTATATATAAGTGCATCTCACACGGATACATGAGATGCACAGTGTCTGAATTCTGGCCTATAAATGATGCACAACACTAGGTCAGGCGGGTTAGTTAGCACTATATAGGTAATATAGTGAGTATTATTTGATATTGGCATCTGAAGGAAAGGTGTCAGAAACCCACTTTGATCTAAGGTTAATGATTAGCATTCTGTGCTGGTATATATTGGTTAGCAAAAAACACCATATATAACATTAAAGCTTAAAGGGAACCTGTCACCTGGTGACAGGTTCCCTTTAAAGTGTTATTTTCATCTGATGCATATTACTAGGATATGCTATCACTTTGAGGAAGTCTGACCTCCAGGTCTTCGCCATTCCTGAGAAGAGAGTTCCCCGACCACTGGCAGTGCAAGGAAGTGAAGCATGACCCTATTCTCTCGAAATACAAATTGAAGGAACACATTGGTAATGGCCTCAGACTTATATTAATCAAAGTGATGTGGTACATATGGGAAACTCCTGTTAACTAAAAGTTTTACTACATTTCACATCCATTAGGTTTATACACATAGATCGGGAATGGTTCCACGTGTTGTTTTGATGGTTCCATCAAAATCATATGTCCAGTGGGTCACATTTATGCAATATACCCAGAGAGTCAAGTATTAAAACACCATGCAAGAAGAAACGGTGGCAATAAATTGAATTGAAGGCAGAATTTTATGAGTAATGGTTTTAACAGCAATGCAAGCTCTGCTCTTCATCTGTATTCACTTCTATACCTGACCCCTTTGCTTTCTATGCTTTCTAATTTTAATTGACAGTTAGGAGACGTAATTACTTTTTACTGCCTTTCACTAAGATCCTTTTGTGACTGTTAACTCTATAAACACAGAAATCCAGGGATTTGTATAGAATTTATAGAATTAGAAACTGAAAAGTGGGTCCATTAGTTTCGTGCATTCCACTTCTGTAAATGTCTGTAATGCCTGCATATCCAGTTACTCTTCTCTCAGATACCGTATAATATGTTGCCTGCTAGAATAAAAATCCACGTCTCTAAGCTACAGCAGCAATTATTGTTGAGACTAATGGATTAACGCACGCATCATGAGTTCTAGGTCTTCTGACTTCTAAGTGTGATCAGTGACTGATTAGTTGCTTATTGCAACATGTTTATTTCCCCTGGGTTCAGCACAGATACCTTCCTTTCTTAGCTTCAAACACACTAATAACTGCGGAACATTATTATCATCTTGGTTAATTTTGTATTTACTTAGTGTGATGAGATTGCTTTTCTCCTCTCATGTTTTACAGAAGTTGCTTTCTCAATGCAAGAGACTCTCAGATGTGCTTCACTATGCTGTTTGACAGAAGCGCCGGCACTGAAGTGCTTGGGAAAATGTCTGACCGTGATTACATCCTGGGTGACCGGCAACAGGCCAAGCTCGTAGCAGAAACAGCTCTCTCATTAATAGCGTGTAATGCCCATGAGATGGCCAGGCTAAAACATATCAAATAAGAGTACATGCTTTTACTATATTCCCTATGCTCTTTCTTGAGATTTTTTTCCAACCTGATTGCTTTTGAAATCTAAATTTAAACAAAAGAGCCCTAAGCGGTACTTTGCCAGCATCCATACAACAATCAACATGGCAGACCTAAGAACACCAATTTAATAATCAATTTTTTATCACCTCGAAGGTGCTTTTATAAGAATAATGCAAAGAAGGTTGAGCAGAGTGACCCAAAGATGGGAGACGGACCCAGCTACAAGTGTATTTACCCATTCTCCATATCTCCGGAGAAAAGACCTTCCCCTTATCTTTCTATCTCTTCCTTTATTGCTTGGGACATAAGGTCTGTAGGAAGAGTATACCTTCAAAAAGGTTCACACTGCTCCTGAAAAGGGGGTAATCTGTGTTGACTCCCCCCTATATGAATCTCTGGGATAAAAGCCAATTTAGACAACCCAGCCAATTCATGGATTCAAAAATATTGGAAGGATTTTTTTTTACCTTTTACGGGGTTTTTTCTTTTATTAGGGTCAACAAGAAGAAACATGTCTTAAGCCAAGTGTGCAAAGTTCTCAACTCTTCCCTATGAGTGTATTCTTGGGGGTCACACATAGTTTGCTAACAAGGCTTGATTTATTGCCAGATTCAGGAACAGTTCTGTACTAATGATCAAAAAAAACCTGAGTTAAAAAGTAGGTGGTATGGATGTGTAGTTTGAATATCGCAGTACAGCGGTGCAACAAACTTTTGTTTCAAAGTTCATGACAGTCCAAAACATGAGAAGAAAAATATTGGGGTGGCACTCACCAATGCCGAAAAATCTTCTTTATTTTTTCAATTCATTAAAACAAAGTTGGTGGGAAGGTGGATGTGGGTGGCATGCGGAATGACGGGCGTTTCGCTGAAGCGCGCTACATCAGATCCTGCCTCTGAGAGACATGTTTTTTTTCCTTTGAGTCAACGGGGGAAACATGTCTTAAGCTAAATGTGCGTAGTTCTCAACTCTTCACTATACGTGTTTTATTGGGGGTTACACACAGTTGGATAACAAGACTAGATTTATACCCTGGGAAGATGGGTCCCAATTTCAGGAAAAAATAAATCAACAATGACATATTCAGGAGAAAATTGACAAAAAGATGTCAGAGAAGGCAAAGAATAAAACAACAAGAGAGAGGTCAAAGATGAAAAACACCATTGGCATTTTCCTTTTTAGGAGGCAATAATCAGTGGGTATACCAGCGTCTAAAAGACGTCATGTGCACATACTCTAAAGGAGTGCATTCAAAATGTAATTACGCATGTAACACCAGATACATTAAAGCAGGTTCTCCATGAGTGGGAGAGATTTATATATATATATATATATATATATATATATATATATATATATATATATATATATATATATATATATATATATATATATAAAATAGAATGTATATATGCTGTCCATACATTGTGCTCTTAGGCATTATTGAAGTGTGCTCGTGACTCATCCATCATGTACTATGTTATAACAATTACATAATACATGTTTGCTGTAGATACAACCTGATTGTATATCTACATGAGAAAATATCAGAACAAGTGCTGGTCCTGTCTGTTTAGATGGTCAACATTACCCTGTCCATACATAAAGAACCATTCGCAGATGACCTATTTAGCATTTTTCATCATATTCGATGGATAGAACTACAAATAAAAGCAGGGGGAAGCAGATTGAAATAAGAAAAAAGGGAAGCGAGAAATGTCATAGCCCACACTGCGGTCCTGCAGTCATTTTTTGTATTTTCATCCACCTCCTTAGAGAAATAAGATTAAAATATAATCAATTCCAACACCTGCATTCTGTGCCGGGGAGACACAGATAACAGAGAAAAGATGTTTTCCAATGCAGCTGCACACCTGTCTAAATCCCCATAGCAGGGCCGGGTTTGGACAAAGCTGAAAGAGAAAGGCGTACGCTTCCACAGTCTTTACTGATTCTTTTAATGGGCTTTGATGGGTTTCATTTAACCACAGAAGAAATGTGCAAAAGCATTTTTATTTGGAAGTAATTGAAAATATGTTTTTCAGCCACATTACCGCCCCTCTCCCCTCAGATTCCCTTTATTTTCAGCGTTAACCTACAGACGCCGGCGTTGCGCGTGCCAATACTGGCATCTAGTGTCGAGGATGCAAAATTGTGCTTGGTAAAGTTGAATGATTTTTATCAGGAACTTCGTGTACAGTACAGCAGCACAATGCAGATTAAAAACGCCCCAGAGCTTGCTGAAATGGCTCACGCGGCTTTTTACAGCTTGTTCCAGTCACCTGAATCTCACACGGTGCAAAGCACTGTAAACACAAAGCATTCTGGGCATGCAAAATGGAAATGCTAATGAGAGCATAAAGCAGCTACTTTTGTTTCCTACACAGCGGCGCGGCTCTGTTTATTGGATTTGCACATTCTCCGGGCTGAGTAAAACAAGCTGGGTAATGCAGCATGCCAGTAAAACCGATAGGGAATCCATAGGAGAGGAGCAACCAAATGCCAGCAACAGACATGACAAATCTGAGAGATTGCACTCCGTCTCACTTATAGAAGACATTCTCATCCTTCTGTAGTGCAATCGCTCTCATATTCTTCAAAGGAATTCTGCTGTTTGAAGTCAGACCACTTTCTTATCATACCTGACCTCCATTCTAACCACATGGTCTTGTAAGGTGGTGGATGACCGTATATTCAACCCCTGACCTCGGAATAGTGCTAGGCCATGCTAACATTGATGCCAAATCTATAACACTCTGCATATGTATCTAGGCAGAATCTGTGCGTTATCAGACCAAAGCCAAAAATTAATTGCACCAGGTGTTTTCTCCTAAGACCCCAGGCGATCAGTAAATGCAAGGTTGACTTTTTCTTTCCAGTAATATTGCCTTTTACAGTGAGAAACGACATTAAATAACTGTGCAGCACGTCTGATTTTTGCTGCCAAAGTGATGTAATTGAGCTATAAAATACTTGTGAAAATATTTAATCTGCGGCTGAGCCCAGAATGAGCATTTAATAGTCAATCACTTTCAAGGTAAAATACACCTTTTACGTCCCAGAGGAAATAAACAATGAAGAAATCGAACTTCAGACTGATGTAAGATATTGATTCATTGGCTGTACATTTACATTGCAGTGGTACTGCGGACCTCCGTGGCAATAAACTTTATTACATGCAGCTACACACCTGGATATGTGTGGGGAGAAGGCAAGAAATGTATTATGTCCTAGAATTTTACAACCTAATGAATTCTCATGGACCCTCACATTCCCTGCTGAAGTCATGATCAGAAAAATATTCACATACATTGTGAAAACCATTTTCTAGTTCTTGTTAAACTGGTGCCAATCTTATGGAAGTTTAAACTGTGTTCCCCCTAAAATAAGACACTGTCATATTATTTTTTTGCTCCACAAAATGTGTTTGGGCTTATATTCTGGGGAAACATGGGTTGGGGTATATTTACCCCACCCCCAAGAAGACAGACACCCCCCAGGAGAATCATACTTACCAGATTCCAGAGATCTGCATCGTTCCCAGGTCTTCCTGTGATCTTGCTGCAAACCCAGCAGGTTCTTGTGTGCTCCACGGCCATCCTCCCTTGCTTCCGGCCAGCACTCACACACACACATCAGATCGCAGGAACATCATACACATACAGTCATATGAAAAAGTTTGGGCACCCCTATTAATGTTAACCTTTTTTCTTTATAACAATTTGGGGTTTTTGCAACAGCTATTTCACTTTCATATATCTACTAACTGATGGACTGAGTAATATTTCTGGATTGAAATGAGGTTTATTGTACTAACAGAAAATGTGCAACCCGCATTTAAACAAAATTTGACCGGTGCAAAAGTATGGGCACCTCAACATAAAAGTGACATTAATATTTTGTAGATCCTCCTTTTGCAAAAATAACAGCCTCTAGTCGCTTCCTGTAGGTTTTAATGAGTTCCTGGATCCTGGATGAAGGTATATTTGACCATTCCTGTTTACAAAACAATTCCAGATCAGTTAAGTTTGATGGTCGCCGAGCATGGACAGCACGCTTCAAATCATCCCACAGATGTTCAATGATATTCAGGTCTGGGGACTGGGATAGCTATTCCAGAACATTGTAATTGTTCCTCTGCATGAATGCCTGAGTAGATTTGGAGCGGCGCTTTGGATCATTATCTTGCTGAAATATCCATCCCCTGCGTAACTTAAACTTCATCACTGATTCTTGCACATTATTGTCAAGAATCTGCTGATACTGAGTTGAATCCATGCGACCCTCAACCTTAACAAGATTTCCGGTGCCGGCATTGGCCACACAGCCCTAAAGCACGATGGAACCTCCACCAAATTTTACTGTGGGTAGCAAGTGCTTTTCTTGGAATGCTGTGTTTTTTTGCCTCCATGCATAACGCCTTTTTGTATGACCAAACAACTCAATCTTTGTTTCATCAGTTCACAGGACCTTCTTCCAAAATGTAACTGGCTTGTACAAATGTGCTTTTGCATACCTCATGCGACTCTGTTTGTGGCGTGCTTGCAGAAACGGCTTCATTTGCATCACTCTCCCATACAGCTTCTCCTTGTGCAACGTATGCTGTATTATTGACTGATGCACATTGACACCATCTGCAGCAAGATGATGCTGCAGGTCTTTGGAGGTGGTCTGTGGATTGTCCTTGACTGTTCTCACCATTCTTCTTCTCTGCCTTTCTGATATTTTTCTTGGCCTGCCACTTCTGGGATTATCAAGAAATGTACCTGTGTTCTTCCATTTCCTTACTTTGTTCCTCACAGTGGAAACTGACAGTTTAAATCTCTGAGACAACTTTTTGTATCATTCCCCTAAACAACTATGTTGAATATTCTTTGTTTTCAGATCATTTGAGAGTTGTTTTGAGGAGCCCATGATGCCACTCTTCATAGGAGATTCAAATAGGAGAACAATTTGCAAGTGGCCACCTTTAAATACCTTTACTCATGATTGGATACACCTGCCTATGAAGTTCAAAGCTCAATGAGGTTACAAAACCAATTTAGTGCTTTAGTGAGTCAGTAAAAAGTAGTTAGGAGTCTTCAAATCAAGAAATTGATAAGGGTGCCCATACTTTTGCACCGGTCAAATTTTGTTTAAATGCGGATTGCACATTTTCTGTTAGTACAATAAACCTCATTTCAATCCAGAAATATTACTCAGTCCATCAGTTATTAGATATATGAAACTGAAATAGCTGTTGCAAAAACCCAAATTGTTATAAAGAAAAAAGGTTAACATTAATAGGGGTGCCCAAACTTTTTCATATGACTGTAAATACACACTCAGAAATGTCCGGTGATACCTTACTGCCGCCAGCCGGTAGTGCTGTGCAATGCAAGGACCTGTGGTGGAAAGCATGGAGGACCTGCGATGGTATGCATCGATCATTCCACCACAGGTCCTCGCGTTCTACTGTATGACAAGGTCTGCAGAGCAGTATGGTATTACTAGTGGGGGGAGGTGTGTGTATAATGTTCCAACAATATGATGTGTGTGTGTGTGCACGTTCCCGCAGATCCTCGATGTGTTCTATCACAGGTCCTCACCTTCCAGCAGTGTCTCATTGGGTCTGGTGAGTATGATTGCGGGGGTCTGTCGTCTCTCTTCTGGGGTGTCTGCTCTTTTTAATAAAGTGTCCTGCTTTATTCTTTAACTTTTTTAGCTGCATGGACACTTCATTATTGGACTGCCGCTAGGGCTTATTTTAGGGGTAGGGCTTATATTTAAGCCTTACTCCGAAAAGGCCAAAAATTCCTGCTAGGGCTTATTTTCGGGATAGGGCTTTTTTCGGGGTAATGCTTATTGCATGACTGTGTTTTAGTGTTACTATAGACAAAAATGCGTGACATATACAATGAGCAGGATAGTGCCCTTCTGTTATTTGTCCTCCTAGCAAAAAGCAGAATTGTGCCCAAGATAGTACAGCAAGGCGTGAGACAATGTGGTTTGTAATAATCTAGCAAAAAGCCTGTTAAAGTTAAACTGTTACCTGATTTCACAACACAAACTGCTCTATTAAGTCAAGATGTGGCTAATGTACTCATGTCAAAATGGCTGCATAATCCTAATATTAAAATGAGCAATTTATGAGTCTCAGCTATGCAGTGAGTCCAGACGTCCAGAAGAATTCATGCTCGCCCACCCAGTCTGACTGATCGCTGCAGCTGGTACTGAACAGTGTGAGATTACAGCAGCAGCAGGGGGGAGGGACACTGAGAGGCTCTCAATCAGGGTAGGTGGGTGGAGATTGAGTATCAGAAGCAATAAACAGCCATTCAGATATGGATTTTCAAGGTAAGTATACTTGCCTTGTCAGATGCGACAGGTCTATTTTATAATGTATGCAGTTTGTAATAAAAAAAATCTAGTGACAGGTCCACTTTAGGTATAAAAATAATGTGCTCCATTGTTAATATCCAGGGATGTAACATTTGTACCAAGGACCTGATTATTGAGCAAGCTCAAAACCCCTGTACTACCAAGGAAGACACTAGTATTGAAAGATGGTGGCTGTTGTAGATTTTGTGGAAAAGAAAAGCTAAATCTCCGTGTCAGCCTAGTTTAATCTGGAGCTCGAAGAAACGTCACAACCAGGGACGAAAACAGCAAAAATATTGTCAAACAAAACTCAGCTGCACAAATTCATGGATCTGGTACACCCAAAACGCGTTGGTGCTTTCACTAATGGACTAAAACTTGAATGTAAAAATTATTTTATAATCTAACCAATAAAGATTTTATATTTCTTTGACAATTTTATGGTTGTTATAGATTTTTCATTGAAATCTGGAGCTCCAACTCACACCTGTGTGCACATATCAGCATACACTGCTGAAATAAGAGCAGATTGTTTACTCTGAAGCTGTCCTGGACATTTGATTTCTTTTTCTGTGCATTTTTTTTTTCATTTTTATTATCAAGTTTATAAAAAGAGAAAACGCACTGATGAAAACTGAGAAATGCATTGATACACCTGCATGTGCTTTATGTGGGCTAGTTATGTTGTGTGTTTATTTGTATTTCTTCTAAGAGCTTTTAAAGGGCTCATGTGCGGCTATAACTCTGTGTAGTACCGCAACTATCCAGAAGCAGATGTCTACACAGGTTTCATTAAATATATCTGTTCCATAGCATTTACTTCTTTCAAAAGGATTTATCATCCTATTTTATAATAGAGCCTTCATAGATTAAATAGATCTTTTGGAACTGATGGGGTTGGTGTACTTAGAACTGCAACAACAGACACAACTCAAATTCTGCCTAATGAGCTTGATTGAAAGCTCACGAAAGCCCCTCCAACCGGTGCTATTGTAATCTCATACTGCTCAACACAAGCTGCAGTGGTTAGTCAGGCTGGGTAGAGGGAGGTTGAATACACTTGGACTTAAGGCCGCTTTACACGTTACGACATCGCTCAAGCGATCTCGTTGAGGTCATGGAATTTGTGACGCACATCCGGCCGCTTTAGCGATGTCGTTGCGTGTGACACCTATGAGCGATTTTGCATCGTCGCAAAAACGTGCAAAATCGCTAATTGGTGACATGCTCCCCTATTCCCAATTATTATTGCTGCTGCGTGTACGATGTAGTTCGTCGTTCTTGCGGCAGCACACATCGCTGTGTGTGACACCGCAGGAACGCGGAACCTCACCTTACCTGCAGCCGCCAGCAATGAGGAAGGAAGGAAGTAGCCGGGATGTTACGTCCCGCTCATCTCTGCCCCTCCTCTTCTATTGGGCGCCCGCTTAGTGACGTCGCTGTGACGCCAAATGAACCGCCCCCCTTAGAAAGGAGGCGGTTCGCCGGTCACAGCAACATCGCTAGGCAGGTAAGTAGTTTGACAGGTTTGAGCCATGTTGAGCGCCACGGGCAGCGATTTGCCTGTGTCGCACAACCGATGGGGCAGGTACGCACGCTAGCGATATCGGTAACGATATCGCAGCGTGTAAAGCGGCCTTTAGGCCTCGGTTCCACTTGCATTATGCACAGATGAGTACAATCCAATAAAACATCAGCTTGCACTCGCACCAGTGCAAATGTATGGGGCAGTGTCAATCTGCAATATCGGCATGAGAAAAGAATCGCAGCATGCTGCGTTTGGCATCGAGTCTCGGCTCACACACACCCATACAAGTCTATGGGTGTGTGTGAAACATCACACTGCACTTGCATGTCATCCGACTACAGTGCGATTTATGCAGAGACAGGCAGCAGAGAGGAGGGAGAAACAGGTGTCCTCCAGCGACGCTTAGTTTTTCTGACGGTGCACCTTTCCAGTCACCTGAACACAGCAGCCAGTCACAATTGGCTGATGAATCGGACATCCTAATTTCCTGTCCTGCAGTGTCTTCTGCTGGATCCATTAGTGTAAAGGCCCCGTTACACGCAACGACGTATCTAACGATATATCGCCGGGGTCACGGATTCCGTGACGCACATTCGGCATTGTTAGCAACGTCGTTGCGTGTGACACCAACGAACGGCCGTTAACGATCAAAAATACTCACCTTATTGTTGATCATTGACACGTTGTTAATTTTAAAAAAATCGTTGATTGTTGAGGACGTAGGTTGTTTGGCGTTCCCGAGGCAGCAAACATCGCTACGTGTGACACCTCGGGAACGAGGAACTACAGCCTACCTGCGACCGCCGGCAATGAGGAAGGAAGGAGGTGGGCGGGATGTTACGGCCGCTCATCTCCACCCTCCGCTTCTATTGGGCAGCCGCTTAGTGACGCCGCTGTGATGCCGAACGAACCTCCCCCTTAGAAAGGAGGCGGTTCGCCGGCAACAGCGACGTCGCTAGGCAGGTAAGTCCGTGTGACGGCTCCTAATGATTTTGTGCGCCATGGGCAGCGATTTGTCAGTGACGCACAAATGATGGGGGCGGGTGCTTTCACCAGCGATATCGCTAGCGATATCGCTGCGTGTAAAGCCCCCTTTAGACTAGGTGAATAAACCTAATTTTACTGTTTTGTAGAAATCTCTTCTATTTGTAAATTTTGTGTTGAGGCTGACAATCATTTAGAAAATTGACATCTTTGTATAATTAATAGCCATGCATATTTTACCTTTTTGTTACTGTGCTTTAGTTTAACAGTCAAAATATTTTTCCTAGTATTTTTATTTTCTTTATGATGGACAGCACTTATTTTTCCACACAATTTTCAGCAATTATTTTCAATGCGCCATTATACATTAGACTAGCATGGGCCAAACCTGCCCAAATCCATGGGCTCAGACGACAATGTAATCTGTATGAGAGCCCAGGACAATATTTTGTTGGGGGAGACATTGATTGCATATATACGATTTCACACTATTGATCTCTTTGTTCTCCCAGAGATAAGCCACCGGTGGCTTTCTCATAGAAAATACAGCAACCAAATGCGTGCTCTTCTATATCGGAAACTGGACAAAATATCTCACGGCCAAACAATCAACTGATGCATCCTTTGGCCAACAGCCATTTCATGTGTATTGTCGGCTTTACTGGGGATATTACATAAGTTGATATAATTGTTTTTTTAATATATTTTTTTTGATTTAGTAAATTATTTCTGCAGCTTATTATATTTTGTTCAATATTTTTGTTTTTTACAGCATAGTTTTCTTGACGAAATCGTTTTGCAAGATTGACAAACTGCTCTGCTCTGTCTGTATGAGGCCTACAGAGGAGCCTGTATGTAGACAATGAATGTCCACACCACTATTCCTGAAGCCGTAATCTCAAAATCAGTGCCCAGGGGTCAGATTTTAACAACTCTCTTACACTAAATTTAGGGCTTTGCTCGTTCTATTTGAGCTTTGTTGTTAAAACCATTTAGAACCCTTTTTAACCTCACAGGAACTGAAAAGAGAAGCGCCAATCATTCAAGATGCAATGTTCTTTCCCATGACAGTTTACTGAATGCGTGCTTCGAGTCTAGCTAAATAAATTGCACTTTTAGGTATCTGAAGTATTTTTATGAAGTGTATTCTCTGGTGACAAAGCCAACAGAGTTGCATCTTGACAGAGACAAGAAGATTGGATTGTAAGTGGTTAAAAAGATCTGGGACTGCTTTACCCATCTTGTATTCATTGTTTCCCTTTCTTGGACATACTCCATTCTCTCCTCTTCTCCGTATGGCTATCTGTCACTAACATAACAGTGGAAATGGCATGGCAGCAGCTGAGAAGAACAGATTGATCCATTCATGTGCTCTTAGCTTTCTTCCCTCCGCAGAACAAAAATCTCACTACGATACTTTATTAAATGTGAAAAGTAGGAAAAGAGAAGGTCTGAGTCACGCTAACCTCCAACACAAAAAGAAAGTACTGTAGTAAGAGAGGTGATGATGGACATGTTCACATATCGACAAAAGACATTATGACAGAATAAATGCTTGTGTTTCTTCTTCATAATCCTAAGTGTTGCTTTTCAATGACCGGTCTCCATGTGCCACAAGGCTCTTATCAACCCATTAGATTCACAGTAATCAGTCATAAGAAGCAATCATTTTAGAAGACATGTCTCTTAAAAATGTGACAGGAAAAACTCAGCTACTATACTCTTATACATTTACATAAGGAGCAGACCATGTATTACCAAGAAGCAGCCATAGTACCACAAAATGCGCAGATTTATTGTGTGTTTAGTAAGATGCTCTTATGATTCAGGCAAATACTCACTGTGACGACTCTGCATCAATGAGGAAAAACGTATTATTCCTTTGTACAGTAACTCAAGAGACATTAACCATTGTTTCATGTCAGACTGTTTGATGCCTCTTTCTGCATGTTAATTTGTGGATATCTGCATTTACAGGACAATTATGCAGTCTAATTGAATAAGCGAACAATGAGAATCAGCTATAATTGTCTTCTCTCCAATCCTGTGGGACACAATGCCCTAAAATGGGAGCTGAGAGAAATAAAAGGGACTGCTCCTGTCACCGGTTGATTTTACAGGACTTCTCCATGGATCCAGTTGGAGAATTATAATTGCTCCACTGCCCAACACTGAACCTACGAATTTGCTTGGAGACCACAGGTTGGGACAATCCAGTCACATGGCTACATGTCTCACTGTGTTTCATTAGCTTGCTATGTTTTGCACCTATCTTCTCTCAGTGGGTGCTGTTGGCTGGGGTAGTAGCCCTGGATGCCTTGGACACGACGATGCTAATGCCTGGAGGGCCAGCTGAAGGGTGAGGCTTTGTCTTTTGTATTATCTTGTGTTCTTGCTGGGAATGAAATATTTGCTGTTGACTGTAGGTGTGTGTGCTACCTTCACCCTGTGTTGTTTTTTAGTGTTCTGCCAATGGAGAAGGAGTATGGGCATTTAGTGGGATGAGCCCGTGTCTTTCTAAAGTCAGCCAGGCCAGTGGACAAAAGCACCCAATGACCCTTGTGTCTCCACACTCACTTCTTGTGAGGGATTGGCTTACAGGCTATGGAAATATAAATATTCTGTGATGTCACCACTAGGGGGAGTCAGCACACAGTGTGTATAACGAGATCAACCACAAGATTGAACCAGAGCAGTCTGTAACGAGAACAACCACTAAAGGGAACTAAGGCATACGGTGTCCCAGGTAGCTATGTGGTTGTTGAGAGGAGTCGTATTAGCCAGGTCAGAGCTGGGAGGGAGAGTAGTACAAGGGAGGAGGCGGAATCAGGGTCAGAGACAATCCAGAAGTCGGTAACCAGCAGAGCAAGCTGAAGGAGGGGGCACAGGGACGGGACAACAAACAGGGAGCAGGAGGGAAGCACGGAAGGTTAGACAAGATGGAGGAGATGGGAGACAGGTAGGTTGGGCAGAATGGACATCAAGGAGGTCAGGAAAGGTCGGGGGAGGTAACGGACAGAATATAGAGCACTTACAGGGACCAGGAGAGCACATTGCAGAGCAAAACTATAACTGGCACCGTGATGATGGAGGGAACTTCCTGATAACGCGGCATGCTCCCGGGAACGAGGCATAGAAGGATAGGCTCCTCTCACCGGGAAACGCAGATAACAAAATCAGGTGACCATTCAACTCTGACAGCAGAATGCAAACAGTATCATAACCAAAAAGACTGCTGTAACACCATTGAAAATGTGAAGAGGGTGCTAGCTAAAAAATACACAATCTATATAAAGTGAAAGCTGCAGACCAAATTCAGAAAAATATGAATATGCATAACTGCTCTATAATATTATGATACATAAAGATATGAAAAATACAATTAGCCATATGAAAAATTTAAAAAATTGAAAAATGTGACATTGCATGACTGCAAAAAAAGCAGGTTTTAACCGCACATAGAGGTAACATTTGGTTAGGGACCCGATAACTAAGAGATTACCATGACATGGTTATCGGGCAGTAATGAATTGATCAATACATTAGTTTAATATGTCTTTTTTTTTTTTTTTCAAATATTCCTCAGCAGTCATGCAATGTCACATTTATCAATTTTTCCAATTTTTCATATGGCTAATTGTATTTTTCATATCTTTATGTATCATAGAGCAGTTATGCTTATTCATATTTCTCTGAATTTGATGTGCAGCTTTCATTTTATATAGATTGTAAACAGTATCATGACAAACTCTATATGGACAAATGTAATATTATAACTACAGGAACTTTCGTGACATCTCATTCAAATTCCATGGGCATTAATATGGAATTTGTCTCCGCTTTGCAGCTATTGCAGCTTCCACATTTCTCGGAAAACTTCTTCAAGATTTTGGAGTCTGCGGGAATTTTTGCCTATAAAGTATTTGTGTGGTCAGGCACTGTTTTTATAGGGGTGAAGTCAAGCCTCTGTGTAACCAGTCATGTTCTTCTACAACAAACTCACCCAACTGTGCCTTTATGGACCATGCTTTGTGCACTTGGGCACAGTCAGGCTGGAAGAAGAAAAGGCCTTCGTCAAACTGTTCCCACAAAATTGGAAACATACATTTGTACAAACTGTCTTAGTATGAATCATTAAGGTTTTCCTTTATTGGAACTAAGATGTGTAGGCTAACCCCTGAAAAACCGCCCCATAGCATTATCCCTGCTTTACTAAACTTTATAGTCACACAATGTAGTCAGGCAGGTAATGTTATCCAGGCATTCATCAGACTCTGACACATCTATTATATTGCCTGATATACAGTAGAAGTGAGATTCATTACTCCACAGAACTCATTTCAAGAGTTCAGTGGAGGCAGTTTTACATCACTCCATCCGATGCTTGACATTGTGCTTGGTTAGATAAGGCTTGCATATAGCTGCTTGCCCATAGAAACCCATGCCATGAAGCTTTTGGAGCACAGATTTTGTGTTCATGATAATGCTAGAAGTGGCTTAGCTGTGCAGTTATTGAGTCAGTAGAGCGTTGGCAATTTTTATGCACTATGGGTCTCAGCACTCAACGATTCCATTCTGCACTTTGTGGCTTTGTGCTATGATTCCTACATTTTTCCTCTTTTCAATCATGGAATATTTTGGAGGGAAGAATTTTCACATAATGACTTGTTACAATGGTGATATATTCAGTATGTATTATACATATGTATTACAGGATTATGCTGGATTCAGTGATCTCTTTAGAACAACCCAATCTTTCACAAGTGTTGGTAAAGGCAGACTGCATGGCTAGGCGCTGGATTTTATGCATACATGACAATGGGAATGATTGAAAAATCAGAATTTAATGATTTAGAGATAATGTACCAATACATTTGTCCAGAAGGTGTATCACTATCATAGATTTTATTTCCAAGTAACTGTACTTTACATGTATTTCTGCTTAAACATCTAATCGACAGAGGCTTCTACTGCGGATGAGAACTTTACTCCACTTTCTATGAAATGCTTTAGAGAAGATAGGTACAAAATGCCCATGACTGCCACAATCTTCAAGCAATATAATGCATGAACATTGCACAGCAATGATAACACCAGGATGTACATTTGCAGGAATGCTTTTCAACCTGATCTTGACTGAGCTTATCCAAAGCTGCAGCGTCAGACACAGACAGAAGCAGGCCCCTGTGCAGGAAAAACATATGTGCCCTCAGCAGTCCAACAGCATCTCATCATGCACAAGTCAATCAGGTTTCGAGGTAGAAATGGAGCCTATTACCTTCTGGTCCCCTGTGCGGCCACACAAGTTGCACCAATGATATGAACGCCCCTGTAAAGCTAGGCATACCTTATACCGTATGCAGCCTGTAAATCTGCACATGAGCTCACAGACAATGGGACCTGCTTGTAGCGTAATGGGAACCTGAAAAGGACTCCCGTGCCCCTAGGACCACCAGTACTTCTATCTTCCTATCTAAATTCCCTGCCTAACAGTCTTTTTATTGCACTGGACACATAAGGAGATGTTTAGAAAAAGTATTTCTAAAGTCCGTTTATGATACTCAAATTAACCGTTTGACTAGTCACTGGGATATTAGTTTCCCCAGACTAGTCAGGACAGATAGCATGTTATCAAGCCCCTGTGGGAGCGATAGCATATTTTTCAAGAGCTGGAGTAATCGCAAGCGCTCTAAGCTTTCTTACCTTACATCATTGACTATCTGAAGCTGGGCGTACGTGTCCAGGCTTCAGACAGGCACACTACACATGATCGTAAGTGCAGAAGCCATCTTACTGCTACAGTTAGGTCCAGAAATATTTGGACAGTGACACAATTTTCGCGAGTTGGGCTCTGCATGCCACCACATTGGATTTGAAATGAAACCTCTACAACAGAATTCAAGTGCAGATTGTAACATTTAATTTGAAGGTTTGAACAAAAATATCTGATAGAAATTGTAGGAATTGTACACATTTCTTTACAAACACTCCACATTTTAGGAGGTCAAAAGTAATTGGACAAATAAACCAAACCCAAACAAAATATTTTTATTTTCAATATTTTGTTGCGAATCCTTTGGAGGCAATCACTGCCTTAAGTCTGGAACCCATGGACATCACCAAACGCTGGGTTTCCTCCTTCTTAATGCTTTGCCAGGCCTTTACAGCCGCAGCCTTCAGGTCTTGCTTGTTTGTGGGTCTTTCCGTCTTAAGTCTGGATTTGAGCAAGTGAAATGCATGCTCAATTGGGTTAAGATCTGGTGATTGACTTGGCCATTGCAGAATGTTCCACTTTTTTGCACTCATGAACTCCTGGGTAGCTTTGGCTGTATGCTTGGGGTCATTGTCCATCTGTACTATGAAGCGCCGTCCGATCAACTTTGCGGCATTTGGCTGAATCTGGGCTGAAAGTATATCCCGGTACACTTCAGAATTCATCCGGCTACTCTTGTCTGCTGTTATGTCATCAATAAACACAAGTGACCCAGTGCCATTGAAAGCCATGCATGCCCATGCCATCACGTTGCCTCCACCATGTTTTACAGAGGATGTGGTGTGCCTTGGATCATGTGCCGTTCCCTTTCTTCTCCAAACTTTTTTTTTCCCATCATTCTGGTACAGGTTGATCTTTGTCTCATCTGTCCATAGAATACTTTTCCAGAACTGAGCTGGCTTCATGAGGTGTTTTTCAGCAAATTTAACTCTGGCCTGTCTATTTTTGGAATTGATGAATGGTTTGCATCTAGATGTGAACCCTTTGTATTTACCTTCATGGAGTCTTCTCTTTACTGTTGACTTAGAGACAGATACACCTACTTCACTGAGAGTGTTCTGGACTGCAGTTGATGTTGTGAACGGGTTCTTCTTCACCAAAGAAAGTATGCGGCGATCATCCACCACTGTTGTCATCCGTGGACGCCCAGGCATTTTTGAGTTCCCAAGCTCACCAGTCAATTCCTTTTTTCTCAGAATGTACCCGACTGTTGATTTTGCTACTCCAAGCATGTCTGCTATCTCTCTGATGGATTTTTTCTTTTTTTTCAGCCTCAGGATGTTCTGCTTCACCTCAATTGAGAGTTCCTTAGACCGCATGTTGTCTGGTCACAGCAACAGCTTCCAAATGCAAAACCACACACCTGTAATCAACCCCAGACCTTTTAACTACTTCATTGATTACAGGTTAACGAGGGAGACGCCTTCAGAGTTAATTACAGCCCTTAGAGTCCCTTGTCCAATTACTTTTGGTCCCTTTAAAAAGAGGAGGCTATGCATTACAGAGCTATGATTCCTAAACCCTTTCTCCGATTTGGATGTGAAAACTCTCATATTGCAGCTGGGAATGTGCACTTTCAGCCCATATTATATATATAATTGTATTTCTGAACATGTTTTTGTAAACAGCTAAAATAACAAAACTTGTGTCACTGTCCAAATATTTCTGGACCTAACTGTATATAGAACATATTTATAAAAATTAAGTATACATAGTGCATTAATTAGCCAATTCATGAGAGCCCCCCACCAGACATGACAAGGCATACTTTTCTTTGGTGGGTCCCTAACCTCATATTTATCAAACATATAACAGGCTTCATCAGGAGCTCTGTGTTGGGGACATGTGTGTTGAGGTGTTAGTGAGCTCCTTAGCCCCATTTTTCAATTACTCTTATTAGTGAAGGATGGTATGGATGCTGGGCTGTGGGGGACCAACACTCCTTCATCAGTGACTGTCAGTGTGTGTGTAGGTCTTCGGGAGGGGTGTGTGACACTCACTATTTTTTTTGGGTTGGTGTCCATCACCCTGCAGTCAGTCCCCATCACAGACGCAGTAGACAAACACGTGACACCGGAACAGTTTATTTTATTTTTCACCACTATGTTGTTTGAGATGGTATGGGATGAGTGGGACCGCAGAGCGAAGGCAAAGTTGCCAACAAGTGCTCAACACTTCTGAGAACTTCTTAAGGCTATGTGCGCACTAGAAATGTGAAGTTTCTCAAGAAAATTTCTTGAGAAACTTCTGGGAGTGAAAGATTTCCGGACCTCCGGAAAAAATCCGCACCAAATCCGCATGCGGATTTGCCGCGGATTTGCCGCAGATTAGCCGCGAATTTGCCGCGATTTTCCCACGAGTGGTTCCCTGCGGATTTTGCAGGCTGTACTGCCGAAATCCGCAGGGTACCTGCGGAAAAGAATTGACATGCTCATTTTCTCAAGAAATTTTCTCGAGAAATTCTTCTCAAGGAAATTTCTTGAGAAAAATCCGCACAGTGCGCACAGCTATTTTTTTTTCTCATAGAATATGCTGGGAAATGTCTGCACAAAGATTGCAGACATTTCTCAAGAAGTTTCCGCGGCAAATCCGCGGGTAAATCCGCGGGAAAAACTCACTAGTGCGCACAGAGCCTAAGACTGTTAAAAACCATTCCAGATTTAAACAAAAACCAGAACATTACAGATGACTACTAGAATGTCAAGGCTGTGTAAAGATATCATCAAAGTAAACAGGGGATACTTTGAGAAATCTAAGGTTAACACTAGCAATGAACGGACACAAACTTTAAAGTTCAGTGTTTGTACATAACACAGAATTTACCAAAAAAATCATTGTTTGAGTTAGGAGTTTGGATGCTGTACGTATGCAAACTACTCGAGCGAGAATCACTATGCTCTGGTACGTTCGGTGCTCAGCCCAGTGGGAGTTGCTTGTAGTGTTTGAATGGATTGCACTGGAGTAAAATTGACATTATCAGATGTGGTGTGTACAAAAAAAATTGAAAAACCCTGCCCTTCCTCCTCTGGAAGTGCTTTCTTTACGGCTTGCTGTACGTGAGCGAAGAGCCGAACTGCTCAATCAGTGACTTCCAATGAAGTTCGGGTCAAGTTCAGGTCCACTTTAAATAGCAAGATGTGTGGACATTATGCAACTGCACACTAAACATAAAATATAACTTTTAATGGTGCTCATTTAAAACGAGTAAACCTCATAAAAACGTGAGTATAAAATGAGAATACCCAAAGCAGTGGTCACCAAGCTCAAATGGACCCTGGTTTGGGTACAGCGCACAAAACACTATCTAGACTGGGTCACTATCTATTATGTCACCTCAGTACTATATTAGAGGTCACATGTACAGGGAACCGCCCTCCACTCTGTACCTCCAATATTATCTAATGTGTAGATAACTGGTGTAAACGACCGCCATTAAACATATACCATTTCTTTAAATAATATCGTTATAATAGTTGGAACGGTCTCACCAAGGACTTGCGGGCTTCAAAATTCTCATGGATAGGCTATTCACTGATAAACCTTCTTCATGTTTATCTCTCAAAAAATGTTAGCAGCAGGTCTCCGGTCACCTCCTACGCGTTTCATCCCCACATAGAAATCATCAGGGGAGCCCGTGCTCATGGAAATTTGCCAGCTTAAATAGCCATCCTTATCATCATCATTGTGGCCGTCTTGACAAGAATAAAATGCCCATTCCGGACTGCAAGAATTAACAACAATGTCTGCATTATAAATCATTTCAAAATCCACAAGTGAACTGTCCGGTCTTTCCAAAATTCCAAAGAACCACTCACCACTCTGTGTCAGTAGCCTCTCTCAATTCACATGCACCGCACAAGTAGCCATGGGCGCCGCCATTTTATACCCACAGGTCCAGAAATTTATCTAAAGTTCGGCTGAAGCTGCAGAACCCAAACTTCCACGTGTCCGTTCATCTCTATTTAACACAGGGGTGGTGAACCTTTCATCTGCCAGGAACCATTAGTAAGCTTCTACCATCATTTGGAGGCTGCACAAAATGATCATATATATACACTGTGTACATATAGATCACAGGAGGGGCTGGGTGCACATACATCACAGGAGGAGCTGGGGGCATATACATCACAGGAGATGCTGGGGGGCATATACATCATAGGGGAGGGCTGGAAGAAATATACATCACAGGAGAGGCTGAGAGGAATATACATCACTAGGGAAGCTGCAGGGCAAATATATGGCTGTGGGGCACAGAATTCACTGGGGGGTACATACATCACAGGGGCTATATAACTCCCTGGGGGGCACAGACATTGCCAGGGGTATATCACTATGTCACTAAGGGGGTATATACATATCTGGGGGCACAAACAGGCCTGGGGGATGCTGGAGGCATACACAGACAGACCTGGGGGAAGCTGGGGGCATAAAGAACACTAGAGGGCGCTGGGGGCACAGAGAGCACTGGGGCCACAGAAAGCACTGGGGCATCCTGGAGGCACAAACAGACCTGGGGAAGCTGGGGCACAGCCAGCACTGGGGACACAAACAGACCTGGGGGCACAAACAGGCAGACCTGGGGATGATGGGGCATAAACAGAGAGTGCTGTGGGCACAGAGAGCCCTGATGGAGGCTGGTGGCACAGAGAGCCCTGGTGGAGGCTGGGGGCACAGAGAGACCTGGTAGAGGCTGGGGGCACAGAGATCCCAGGTGGAGACTGGGGGCACAGAGAGCACTGGTGAAGGCTGGGGGCACAGAGAGCCCTGGTGGAGGCTGGGGGCACAGAGAGCCCTGGGGGGAACAAACAGACCTGGGGGCGTGGAGAGCCCTAGGGGACGCCGCGGGCACAGAGAGAACTGGGGATGCTGGTGTGACACCCTGGCAAAGCCAGGTAGTCACAAAAGTGCACATCCTCCTTGCTACCACCAGAAACCCACACTTAGGCATAACACACAGCCATGAAACCCTAGCCACAGCCCTTCATGATAATAAGGGAACACCAGTGGGCGGGATCAGGCAGATGAGAACGAACACCTAGGGGTCCTGAGGTGTCAGGCACAGGAACACGTCAGTTGATCACAGTAGATCAGTTCAGACAGTTGAGGAGAAGTGAAGTGCAGACTGTGCAGTGTAGTCAGAGGTAGGAGCCCTTGGACTACCCGGCTAGGTGGCAGGGTCACAGGCGACGGAGATCTGGTTGCGGGAGACCTAAAGTGGACCGGGGCAGGGTTGTAGCCCGCCGGTGCCGACAGCGGGAATCCGGTCCGGAGGCCGTGCACAGTCGGGGTGCCTGGACCCTAGGGCGAGGAAGGTTGCAAGCCCCTCTCCAATTAACCATCCAGGGACAAGGTTCCAGACTTTGTCCCATTAACTGCCCAGATGGAGCAAAATGGAAGCCCAATGCGGGGAATAGGGTGTCCGTCAGAACTCACTGAAATCCCAAGGGTCAGCTTTCGTGGGCCGCAGCTCCCAACACATACAGAACCGGGAGTGGACTTCTCCGTTCCATGCAAAGTTGTCCAGAAGAAAAGACAGACACAAAGTGCAGGAGGAAGGGATACCTGTTCATTAACCTGGGTGCGGGACCCGAATGCACCCTCCTAATGCAGCCAGCCACTGGCAACTTGGTTTACTACTGGACTTGTGTGAAATTACTGAACTGTGAGTACACCATTGTCCCCCGGTCCAGCCCGGCACGCCACCTCCAGCAGCCATCACTCCTGTGTTCAATCTTAGGGCCCCGGGACTACACCTCCCCTATCGGTGGAAGGGATCCCATCTTGCTGGCCTGCTCCATCAGCCCCGGGCATCCCATCACCAGGCAGCGGTGGTGCCACCATCCCTCACCGCAACCCACGGGTGGTGTCACAGACACAACACCTCCCTTGTAAATATACCCTTTCCGATGGTTGTGAGGACAGGCGGCGTGCGAGCCCGGGTCCAGTCACCACTCGAGCCGCAGCAGCGAACCCGGATCCGAGCAGGCCCTGAGAGAAGAAGCGGCAGCGGCCCCTGCCTGCAACACTGGGAGCACAAAGAGCACTTGGGGCACAGAGAGCACTGGAGGATACTGAAGACACAGAGAGCACTGTTGGATGCTCTGGGCACAAACAAAGGATGCTGGGGGCTCAGCCAGTACTGAGAACATAAACAGACCTGGGGCACAAACAGACAGACCTGGGAATGATGGGGGCATAATCAGAGAGCACTGGGGCACTCTGGGGGTACAGAGAGCACTGGGGGATGCTGGGGGCACAAAGAGCACTGGGGGGACGCTGGGGGCACAGAGAACACTGGGGCACAGTGAGCATTGAGGGATGCTGAGAGCACTGGGGGATGCTGGGGGCATAAACAGACAGACCTGGGAAGCTGGGGGCACAAAGAGCACTGGAGGACGCTGGGGGCACTGAGAGCACTGGGGTCACAGAGAGCATTGAGGGATGCTTGGAGCACAGAGAGTACTGAGGGATGCTGGGGGTACAGAGAGCAC
This sequence comes from Anomaloglossus baeobatrachus, assembly GCF_048569485.1. Classification (NCBI taxonomy): domain Eukaryota; kingdom Metazoa; phylum Chordata; class Amphibia; order Anura; family Aromobatidae; genus Anomaloglossus; species Anomaloglossus baeobatrachus. Next base: position 228,026,770 of record NC_134353.1, on the reverse strand, counting down.
TGGGGGGCACAGAGAACACTGGGGGCACAAACAGACCTGGGGAAGCTGGGGGCACAGCTAGCACTGAGGACACAAACAGACGTGCGGGCACAAACAGGCAGATCTGATAAACAGAGAGTGCTGGGGGCACAGAGAGCCCTGGTGGAGGCTGGGGACACAGAGAGCACTGGTGGAGGCTGGGGGCACAGAGAACACTGGTGGAGGCTTGAGGCATAGAGAGCCCTAGTAGAGGCTAGGGGCACAGAGATCCATGGTGAAAGCTGAGGGCACAGAGGGCCCTGGTGGACACTGGAGACACAGAGAGCCCTGGTGGAGGCTGGGGGCACAGAGAGCCCTGGGAGAACAGACAGACCTGGGGGGCACGGAGATCCCTGGGGGATGCCGCGGGCACAGAGAGAACTGGGGATGCTGGGAGCACAAAGAGCACTGGGGGCACAGAAAGCACTGGGGACGCTGGAGGCACAGAGAACACTGGGGGATGCCCTGGGCACAAACAGACCTGGAGGATACTGGAAGCACAACCAGCACTGGGTACACAAACAGACTTGGGAGAACAAACAAACAGACCTGGGGATGAAGTGGGCATAAACAGAGAGCACTGGGGGCACAGAAAGCACAGAGGCACGCTGAGGGCACAGAGAGCACTAGGGGCACAGAGAGCCCTGGGGGCACAGGGGGAACTGGGGACACAGAGAGCCCTTGTGGAGGATGGGGGCACAGAGACCCCTGGTGGAACAGACAGACCTAGGGGGCACTGAGAGCTCTCAGGACACTGCGGCAACTGCTCCCTTCTGTTGGACGTGAATCGCATTGCGCGCCTGTCCCACCCACAAAGTATGTCCACACGCTGGCAATGGCCTGTGTGAGGACGTAATCCTCCAGTGTAAGCAATGCAGTATTCAGCATTGAACGCTGTGTGTGTGGTTTAAATGGCCAGCAGCCAGCAAGGAACAATGCGGTCCCTGGGAATCTGCCCCAGCCCTGATTTAACACATAGTGTGGTTTGTTTCAAAGATGTCTCTTTACTTCTTATTTATATCTGTGTTCCTTTGTGATTTTACTGCCTTCAGGCTGAAACTACAATGTGCACGTTCCCATAAGCTCAAGGAAAATCCATACACATTAAAACTTAATTATTTCAAAATCTCAGTTAAGCTTGATTCACACACAGTTTTAATGGTTTTTCCAACATTTTTATTGCCATTTTCACAGCATTTTTTGTGATCAAAAACACGATCCCTAAATGCCACAGTACTTCTTGTACAAGAGGAAATTGTTACAAAATTGCTTTTGTATGTGATGTTTTTAACATTTGTGCTTATGACGAGCTGGCTGCAGACTAAAGACTATTGGACTAATGGACGTAAAGTGGAGTCCGGCTCTAAGGGATGCAGACTTTTTCCAGCACAGAGTATTGGTTACGTCAATGTCACTGTTGTGTTTTATTAGATATTTTTTGCAGGCGTGCCATAGGAGACAAAGTTCACACGTACAGACCCTGAAGCCATAAGGCAAGGCATGAGATTGGGAATTGCAGTAAAGCAATCATTCCATTTATCTGATTAGTGTCACAGGGGCTTCAATTAAGCCATTGTTTTTGTGACGCCCTGGACTAGCCAGGTAGTCACAGGTAGGCCCTTGCATAACACCCATCCCCCTAAAAAGGTAACAGCAGCCAACCACATTAAAACCTAGCCACCTCCCTCAGAGCTTAATGGTCACACCAGGGGGCGGAGCGAGGTGGTTGGCCACGCCCACTGAGGAGTCCAGAGGGCCTGAGGCAGGAAACAGTAGTCAGTCAGTCAGAAGTTCAAGGGCAAGTCAGTCAAGTAGTGAGAGTAGTTAAGCAAGTTCAAGTTGAGAGGAGTAGAGTGCAGCAGGCCTGTGGTGACAGGTCTGAAGCGGAAACTGACAGGTGTGAGGGTCATAGCCCGCACACCTTGGCTAGGAGGCAGGCGGTGGCCTGGCCTGCAGGAGCCAGGAAGAAGCCCAGGTGGAACCGTAAGGGACTGGGACAGGGTAGTGGCCCGCCGGTACCGAACCGGGGAACCGACTGGAAACCGGAGCACAGGAAGGCTACTCAGACCCAGAACGAGGCCCAGAAGCCACTGGACCATGTCGAATTCACTGATTGAGGTCTGGACCTTAGATCCTTTCCCATCCCAAGACCCGAAAGAAGGCAACAGCCCACCGAGGGGGATAGAAAGCTACCGCACAGGCAGAGAGATCCCACGGGCCAGCGCCTGCGGGCAAACAGACTCCACCGACACAAACACAGCCAGGGAGCGGACTCCCGCTGCTAAAGTACAGGCAGTCTACACAAACATAACAAGGTGCAGGAAAAAGGTCAGGACCACCAACGCGGGTGGGGGACAAGACACAGCCAGCTGCGGGCACCAACCACCATCAACTTTGTTCATCAGAGACTTGAGTGTGTCAGTAATCGTGAGTACAACAGTGCCATCCGGCCGCATGCACCGCCCTGCAGCGCCCAGCCACTATGCTCCCCTAGCGGGTCCCGGGGCCACCATCCCTGCCCACGGAGGGGTTAACATCTTGCTGCACTACCATCTCCCCCGGGTGCCCCGTAACTGCAGCGGTGGTGTCTACACATTCACCACGTCCCGTGGGTGGCGTCACGAACTCAAGCATGGCTCCGGCCGTACACCTACTTAACCACCCCCATTGAGATCGCCAGCAACCCCTTGCAGAGCGACGTGACCCCCGGGTCCGGAGGCGCTCGAGCCACCCACCAAATGAGCCCGGACCCAAGCGCCTCGGCTGCAGCCGAGTGTGGGGCGGTACATTTTCCCAGCCACTAGTCCCATTACGTGGATGGGGATAGTAGACCCAGTGGAGCCGTCACTACAGGGTATCTCAATTGAAGTCCCAGGGGAGTGGTTTGGCCTCAGGAAAATACCTCCACCAATGCACAGTTATCATTAGGGGTTGTTTCTGGGGTAGCATTTGGGGTGCCTCTCACAGGCACTATTGCCAACATAAGGTATTTGCGAGAAACATTGTTTCTCAATATAATATCAATCTAGAAAATAAAAAATATGGGTGAACCACCCCTTTAAAAGCGGAGTGGGAACTGGGAAGAGGCTCTGCCACAGCTCCTGTTTGCCTATAAATAGAGGCCACAGGCTTCTACCCATTCGAACTTTTATATGGCAGGCAGCCTTAGCAACCACTGGACTTAGTGCATGATCACTGAGAAAATCGGTCAGTTTCTGGAGAGGTACCAGCTCTCCGCTATGTGAGGCAATTGCGAGCAAGGATACTACACCTTAGGCAGCTCGCATGAGTACACTTGGGGGACGTACAAGGGCAACAGAAAACCTACTATGATAGAGGCACCCAGCCCTGAGAGTTCAATGTGGGACAGCAAGTGAAGTACTAAATCACATCAGACATGACAAGTTGCAGGCCAACTAGGAGGGTCCCTACACCGCAGTTGACAAAAAGGGGGCAGTCACCTATCAGATAGCGTTTGACCCCACCACATGCAAAAAATAGGATTCATATTAATCAATTCAAAGTGTACATGGAGGAGCAAGTCACCTTAGGGATCACCCCGCCAAAACCCAATCCAGTCAACTACGGAGGTTATTAGACAACTATCGTGGGCTCTTCTCTAACCAGCCTGGCCGAACCACTCTGACTGAACGTCGGCTAGACACTGGAACAGCAAGCCCAATTTGACAGCTGCTGTACTGAGGTTCAGCAGATGATTCAGAAGGAAGTGGAATGTTAGAGTTGGGAGAGATCGACCCTCTCCCTAGTGGCGTATTTTTCAAGGAAGCTGGTAGACCAAGAGAAAGTGTATACCACCATAGAAATGGAATGCCATGCAGTTGTTTAGGCACTAAAGAAACTGTTACCCTATGTGTATGGAAGGGAATTTACCATACTAACGGAAAACAATCCTTTGACCTGGCTACATGCGGTGGTGGGGGAGAATGGTTGATTGTTACGATGGAGCCTGGCATTGCAACTGTTCAACTTCACCATTTCACACAAAAAGGGGAGTGTCCCATAACAAGCGAGGCGAGCGCGTTAAGACCAACAGATGTCTGAAGGACAACAAAAAACATCCAACAACTACACCACAAACAAGGGGAAACACAAGGAGCACAATAACAATGGTGGGCCCTGGGTTAGATGGGTAAGGGTGGCTAGTGGGGGCTACTGTAGTCATTTTCACAGGCCGCAGCACAGCCGGTCTTTAACCCCTCGGGCCCCGATCACAACTCTTATTGAAAACAGTCCACTCACATGTTCTCTCATTCTTTGAAGGAAAAAACTTGACACCAAGGCTGTATTCTCCATTTCAAAACATTTACTCATTTTCTTCAACACAACGATTCCATTAACATCAGAGTTCATCTTCATCATCACAATTCCTTCCTTCTCCTGCACCATAAGGGCGTCATCTCTGACCCCAGTGGGGTTCCTTTGGGATTCCATTACTTGATAAACTATACGCTTTTCTGGATGACTGCTCCCCCAGCTCCTGGGATTCCTAAGACACCATCAGGTCCACTATCCCCTGCGTTGTGCAGGCCACACGCGGTGAGCTCACTGACTGCTCCCATGTTGGCTCCCACCCTATTGTAGGGCTTACTGACCGTCTGTCTTCTGCATCGGGGAAATAGAGGGTTTGCTTCTTCAGGACACAGCCGCCATAGTCGTCGTCCGGAATCTGCCCCAGCAGGACTCACTCTTAGACCTCTGACCAAAACGGGAGGGACCCTGAGGATCAGCACAATTTCTACTATTTTGAGGTCTTTCTTCCTACTCCTTCTGTGGGACATTCCTCCTCTCTTCCTCTTTCCAGTTCCTTTTATGTAACACTCTCATCCCTGAGGTTAACCCCTTCCTAAACAGGAGTCTAGGGGAGCAGTACTTTACACCACATTGCCACCTAGTGGCCACACACCCACAGTAACTAACTTTATTAATACAAACACCAAGGGAAGTGCAGTAAGACAGTAGTACGGGGGTTGGCGAAGCCTGAGACCCCTACAGATGGACACCTCCTGCCTTAACCTGGTGCAATACACGGCACTCCTAGCCAGTCCCTATATAGACTCCGCACCTGTCGCCGAGCAGGAATACCTGAAGCCCTAAAAAATCCCTACTATAGTCCTAGCTAAGGAGTGGGGCGGTATGATTCAATCACAAGGCCCACCGCTGCACTAATACAACACGAGGGTAGGTGAGACAAACAGGGAAAAACAGCCAAACATGGAGCAGATCCAACTTCAGGACAAATCCTCAGCAGCTCCTTCACCAAAGTACAATCACCTTTGCATAATCAGCAAGGCTTGCTGGGAAATCTAGCTATTTAAATAAACACAAGGGGGGCATGGCTACAGAGCAGCTACAGCTCCTTAAGTGCAGGAGAGCTGCTAGCAGAAAAACTGACATTTACTACTTCAGGACCAAAGTAAACAAAACAACATTTAAATTGGCGCCAGAAGTGGGATAGTCAACCTCATGAACTGTAGCCCAACGCTTGCAATGCTGAAAAAGCAGGGGAGAAGTGTGAGGATCTGGATGCGGATTAAAGACTATTGGATCAAAGGACGTTGAGCAGAGTTCACGACCCTAAAGGATGTGGACTTTTTCCAGCATGGAGTCATCATTCTCATTGTTGTGTTTGATTAGATACAAGCTCTAGTACCCGGGCGTTGCCCGGGATAGTAACTGTCTCTCTGTCTCTCTCCCAGCCTCTGTCTATTTGTCTCTGATGTCTGTCTCTGTTTCTCTTTCTGTCCGTATCAGTCTCTCTGTCTGTCTTTGTATCAGTCACTCTGTCTCTCTCTATCTCTGTGTCTTTCTCTCTCTATCTCTGTGTCTGTCTTCTGTGTCTGTCTGTCTCTCTCTATCTGTCTGTCAGTCTCTTTCCCCGTCTGTCTCGTTCTATGTCTGTCTCGTTCCAGGTCTGTCTCGTTCCAGGTCTGTCTCATTCCAGGTCTATGTCTTTCCCTGTCTATCTCTTTCCCCATCTATCTATTTCCCCATCTGTCTCTTTCCCCGTCTGTCTCGTTCTAGGTCTGTCTCTATCCAGGTCTGTCTCGTTCCAGATCTGTCTCGTTCCCCTTCTTTCTCTTTCCCCGTCTTTCTCTTTCCCCGTCTGTCTCTTTACCTGTCTGTCTCATTCCAGGTCTGTCTCTTTCCCCATCTGTCTCATTCCAGGTCTGTCTCTTTCCACGTCTGTCTCTTTCCCTTTCCTTGTCTCTGTCTCTTTCCTTGTCTCTGTCTCTTTCTCTGTCTGTCTCTGTCTCTTTCTCCATCTCTTTACTTGTCTCTGTCTCTTTCCCTGTCTCTCTGTCTCCTTCCCTGTCTGTCTCTCTCTGTCTCTCTGTCTGTCTCTTTCCCTGTCTGTCTATATCTGTCTGCTTCTGTCTATTTCTTTAACTGTCTGTCTCTCTCTATCCGTCTCATTCCCTGTCTGTCTGTCTCCATCTGTATCTTTCTGTCTCTCTCTATCCGTCTCCCCACCGACATCTTATTACCTCACACATAAGCTTCTTATACTAACAATGTCCTTTGTTCTTATAGCAACCAATTATAGCTCCTATTAATAACCTAATAGATCGCAGCTCCATTGACTTTAAAGGAGGCAGGGTTTTTGGACAGTAACTGTAAAGCGCGGGATTAAATTTTCCCGTCAAAACATAGTCTATGACGTTCCCTGAGTCACATTGGGTGTCTGTGCAAAATTTTGTGATTGTAAGTGTGATGGTGTGGATTCCTTTAGTGGACATGCACACACACATACATAAATACATACACACATACATACCTTTGATGCGGACTCACATGCTAAGCCTGCACCTTTCCTGGAACACCTTGGCTCATCTAATCATTCGAAAAGTGCCTCTAACAAGTACGGGTGAATCTCCTGTTAAGTTGTTAAATTTCACTGTTAATATCTGACAGCGAGATTTAAAGAAGTTGTCCAGTTACCAAAACTGATTTTTTTTTCTGATAAATCTTGCTAATATGTGCCCCTCAACACATCTATTATGTTTTTTCAGCAAAATTTCCTTTCATTGTGCACTAGCAGCACACGGTCATTGCTGGCTCCAGCTCTGATGGGGTTAATCTCTCCTCTGACTTCCTGTGTTCAGTTCCTACAAGTCCCAGAATTCTTTGTGGCTCTAGGGCGGTGTCTGGCTTATCTAACACACCCATTGTGTCTAATACACCCACTTTGCTCCCACCCAAACCCTCCTCCCTGCCTCTTCCCAGTGGATGTGCACTGAGATCAATTACACAGAGACACTAGCAGCTCTACACAGCCAGGGGAAGAAAGTGTGTGCGCGTATATACAGTGTATGTGTATATATACAGTGTGTGTGTGTATATACAGTGTGTGTGTGTGTGTGTGTATATACAGTGTGTGTGTGTATATACAGTGTGTGTGTGTATATACAGTGTGTGTATATATACAGTGTGTGTGTGTGTATACAGTGTGTGTGTGTATATACAGTGTATGTGTATATATACAGTGTGTGTGTGTGTGTGTGTGTGTATATACAGTGTGTGTGTGTATATACAGTGTGTGTGTGTATATACAGTGTGTGTGTGTATATACAGTGTGTGTGTGTGTGTGAATATACAGTGTGTGTATGAATATACAGTGTGTGTGTGTGTATATACAGTGTGTGTGTATATATACAGTGTGTGAGTGAGTGTGTATGTGTATGTGTATGTCATACTCACCTGTCTGCAGGGTCCGGGTGCCATGCTTGCTTCCAGCCCCTGTCCCGGTCCCGCCGCTCTGGCTGTGTGCAGTCTCCCCGGGGCAGGACCTTGCTTGCAGGACCTGGCCGTGGATCACCTGATGCAGTCACCTGACGCATCAGCTGATCGTAGTCTCGCCGGCTTTTTCGTGCCCGGCCGGCCATCAGCTGATCCTGCTGTCAGGGGACTTCATCAGCTGATCACCGGCAGCTCCTGCAGCGATGGGACGGGATCATACTCCTGTCCAATCGATCGCTCCAGGAGCTGCCGGTAATCAGCACAGCACATAAGTGAGTATGTATTTTTTTTTTTTTTTTTTCCTTTTGCACTGATGCATCTGCTGATTGTATAATCGGCTTTTATACAATCAGCTGATGTGTGATGTGATTCAGGCACTTGATCCTGACACATCATCTAATCGCTTTGCCTTCCAGCAAACCGATCAGATGATATTGGATCCGGATTGGACGGCGCGGGACCCTTGACCCAGGATTACTGCGGAGGGGGGTTTATTTCAATAAAGATGGAGTCACTAATTGTGTTGTGTTTTATTTCTAATAAAAATATTTTTGTGTGTTGTGTTTTTTTTTTTTATCATTACTAGAAATTCATAGTGGCCATGTCTAATATTGGCGTGACACCATGAATTTCGGGCTTAGGGCTAGCTGATAATATACAGCTAGCCCTAACTCCATTATTACCCGGCTAGCCACCCGGCTTCAGGGCAGCTGGAAGAGTTGGATACAGCGCCAGAAGATGGCGCTTCTATGAAAGCGCCATTTTCTGGGGTGGCTGCGGACTGCAATTCGCAGTGGGGGTGCCCAGAAAGCTTGGGCACCCTTCACTGTGGATTCCAATCCCCAGCTGCCTAGTTGTACCCGGCTGGACACCAAAATTAGGCGAAGCTCACGTCATTTTTTTTTTAAATTATTTCATGAAATTCATGAAATAATTAAAAAAAAAAAGGGCTTCTCTATATTTTTGGTTCCCAGCCGGGTACAAATAGGCAGCTGGGGGTTGGGGGCAGCCCGTACCTGCCTGCTGTACCCGGCTAGCATACAAAAATATGGTGAAGCCCATGTCATTTTTTTTTTCTTTTTGGGTAAAAAACTGCATACAGTCCTGGATGGAGGATGCTGAGCCTTGTAGTTCTGCAGCTTCTGTCTGCTCTCCTGCATACACTAGTGAATGGAGGATGCTGAGCCTTGTAGTCCTGCACCTGCTGTCTGCTCTCCTGCATACACTAGTGAATGGAGGATGCTGAGCCTTGTAGTCCTGCAGCTGCTGTCTGCTCTCCTGCATACACTAGTGAATGGAGGATGCTGAGCCTTGTAGTCCTGCAGCTGCTATCTGCTCTCCTGCATACACTAGTGAATGGAGGATGCTGAGCCTTGTAGTTCTGCAGCTGCTGTCTGCTCTCCTGCATACACTAGTGAATGGAGGATTCTGAGCCTTGTAGTTCTGCAGCTGCTGTCTGCTCTCCTGCATACACTAGTGAATGGAGGATGCTGAGCCTTGTAGTTCTGCAGCTGCTGTCTGCTCTCCTGCATACAATGAACATTTTGAATAAGGAAATGACATCAGACCTTTTTTTTTTTCATCAACAATCTTTAATGGCATTGTGCACTGATTAAAAACGCAGTGAGCAAAAACGCAGCAAAAAACGCACCACATCGCAGCAAAAACGTGACATTCAGCACCGCAGGTGACAGAGCAGAGCAAGTTGGTGACATGCTGTGCCCTGACACATAGTGTGCTGCATGTCACTGTATCCACTCTGGGACTTGTTGTGCAGGTGACCGGATGCTACATGTCACTAACTGTCTCCACTGTGGTACTTGTTCTGCAGGTGAGAGTGTATACAGTTGGTACTATGCAGCAGAAATCACAGAGTGGAGACAGATAGTGACATTTAGCATCCGGTCACCTGCACAAGTCCCAGAGTGGATACAGTTAGTGTCATGTAGCATCCGGTCACCTGCACAACAAGTCCCAGAGGGGAGACAGATAGTGACATGCAGCACACTATGTGTCAGAGCAGAGCATGTCACTGTCTCCACTCAGGGACTTGTTGTGCAGGTGACCGGATGCTACATGTCACTGCCTCCACTCTGGGACTTGTTGTGCAGGTGACCGGATGATACATGTCACTAACTGCACCACTCTGTGATTTCTGCTGCATAAAATAAATGAAAAATATGATATGTACTTGACTGGACTTTTTAATTATACCTGTGTATGAAAATATTAACTGTTTTAATCAATGTCAACTAAAAAAAAATATTATTAGATAAACAGTTAACATTATTAACAGTTAAAGGGGTATTCCCATGTCCAAGATCCACTACTACTATGTAGTAGATGTAATAATAAGAATATTAGCAAATATATCGCATTATAAATGTAGTGTAGCTCTCGTGATAAGCCATGTCACTTACCTCATGGGTAGGGGCATTCCAACGGCCTAGGCATCAATGGCAACGAACAGTATCAACTTTCACTATATGATTGGTTGTAACCATGGATACCTTAGAGTTAATCACTTCCACATCAGGTAAGATACATGGCTAATCATGAGATGTATACTACGTTTCAAATTGCATATATTTGCTAATATTATTATTATAACACCTCATACATATTGAGATAGGATTTTGGTGATGGGAATACCCCAAAACTAAAACAGACAAAGGAAAACAGAGAAATGCTGGACAAGCCAATAGTCACTTCATTTGACTACGTACTTGTCTGTCCTCACAGCACTCACAATACACCAAGTGAGTATTTGACGTTACAGTAATGAACCTGTTATGCTACTGCAAGTCTGCTTTTTTCTAAGTTTCATCCACATTATGAATACACTATATCTGGCCACAAACTACATTTTGATAGAGCGTGGACCGCTAAAGTGAAGTGACCACGTGATTGCATGTATGCAAATTGCATATTTTTATTAACACCCTCTCCTCTCCCAACAACGGAAAATCCTCTGAAGCCGATAACTATGGGGTATTTTAGTATTTTAGCAGCCTAAGCCATCACATTCCCGCTGAAAATCCTCATCAAATACCATGTGAACAGATCATTACTAGCAATTTTTTATTTTTTTTGGTGAAGGGAGTCCAGTTCTTCAAATGTCCAGTAATGTAGAATATTTCATGTGGCCCCGGTTAGCTGTATTTGATGCTGGATTATAGAAGTGGTCAGTAGAGGATTGTTCCAAAAAACATACAGATAGGGAATTTAGATTGTGAGCCCCAATGGGGACAGTGTTCCTGATGTATGTAAAGCGCTGCGGAATATGTTAGCGCTATATAAAAATAAAGATTTATTTTTTATTGTTCAGTGTTTGTATACTATTAGCGAAGGTCCCCAAAAACATTAAAGTTGTCAAAACTTGCTGGATCTGCCCACAATGTAACATGTGGGAGAAAAAAAATAGTATTCGGCATGTTGGCCTGTCTAAGTGTTACTATGTATGGGGGAATCCAGAATGATTGCTTTTGGCCGAATGATCCAACGGCCACTTAAATGACCTCATGACGGATAGTAGCGATATTTATGGGTTATCTTCCAATAAGTGCAGGTGCTACAAGGTTTCTGCGTTTCATTTGTGTGGGAGAAGTTGAATGTCTGCTGGTGCGTGCCCACGATCAGTGTTTGCAGCGTTTTGGATGCGGCATTCTTCAGCTGTGTCCAAAACGCTGCATTGTACAGTACAAGCACAGTGGAGGGATTTCTAGAAATTCTGTGCCCGCTGTGCTTGTTTTTTCCGCAGCAAACCCTGATCTGCGGTGCGTCTTTCCAGACTGCAGCATGTCAGTTGTTTATCGCGCATTCGCCTGTGTCCTCCGTAGGGAGAACACAAGTGAGAGACTTCAGCGCCCTGAACCCTGATCCTGGGCACATACCCTTAGGCTCGTGTACACAGAACACCCTACATACAGCCCGGTGTGCCCATCATTCCCTTTTTCTTTGTGTGCCTTTTCTATTCTGATCACCACCACCTATATATACCTCTGTAGGAGCCCTGACTTAAGGCCGGAAGTTCCTTCTGCTATATCTTTTCCTCTGCTGGGGACCCTCCTCCCCTCAATTAGCTCCTGCCACTCCCTCAACATTCCCTCACCCTAAAGGCCCCGTTACACGCAGCGACATCACTAACGAGATATCACTGGGGTCACGGAATTTGTGACGCACATCCGGCCTCGTTAGCAACGTCGTTGCGTGTGACACTTACAAGCGACCGCTAACGATCCCAAATACTCACCAAATCATTGATTGATTGTTGACACGTCGTTCATTTTCCAAATATCGTTGCTCATTTGGTTGTTCGTCGTTCCTGTCGTTCCATCGCTACGTGTGACACCCCGGGACCGACGAACAACACCGTCCCTGCGTCCTCTGGTAACGAGGTGGGCGTGACTTTCATGCGGCTGCTCTTTGCCCCTCCGCTTCTATTGGACGGCTGCCGTGTGACGCCGCATGAACCGCCCCCTTAGAAAGGACGTTGTTCGCCATCCACAGCGACGTCGTTAGGAAGGTAAGTTCGTGTGACGCGTTCCTGCGATATTGTTCGCTACAGGCAGCGATTTGCCTGTGACGCACGAACGATGGGGGTGGGTGCTATCCCTAGCGACATGCGATGTCGCAGCGTGTAAAGCGGCCTTTACTATGACCATACCACCTCCCCAGAGAAGTACCAATCTTGGTGTTGGTGTAGCAATGTGCCAAATCACAAATTCCCGCAGTGCTCCGCTATATGTATCTGCTTCTGCTTCCGGACCTTGTGTTCTTTTCTCTCGCCTGCTGATATCTGAACATTTCTGTGAATGGCCACCGGATGGAAAGCTCCAGCCTTGATGATATACAATCAGGTCAGAGCATGATTGGAGCAGAGAAGGGGGTCAGCGTCTGCCTGCTGCGCTCTGGTCCAGCCTCAGAGTAGTAATTGCTTTCAGTCCTCACCACACTATATGGTCACGGTCTGGAAGTAGTAGACGTCTTAGGCTGCTTTCACACATCCGGTTTTGCAGTGCGGCTCGAAAACCTATGCAACGGATGCGGCGAAAAAAACAGATCCGTTGCATAAGTTTTTCCATGCGGCCCGTCCGTTTTTTGACAGATGCGGCTTGATACTGAGCATCCGCAGTGCAAAAAACCGCATCCGGCGTCCATAGGCTTGCATTGTAAATCTCGCTGGATCCAGCGTGATGCGTTTTTTTCGCCGCACAAAAAAAGTGCCAGGCAACGTTCCATCATGGGCTAAATATGCCGCATCCGGCAAAAAACGGACGCAACGCAAGGCCATGCGGCCCAATACGGCGCTAATGCAAGTCTATGCAGAAAAAAACTCAACCGGCGGCAAAAAAAAAAAGGTTGCGTTTTTTCTGCAAAGCGCCGTATTGTGCCGCACAGCAAAAACCGGATGTGTGAAAGCAGCCTTAGCACCAGCTGACAGGCAATCCTTACAGGAAAGCCGTTCCTTTGTTTTCATCGCAATGCTTTATGCATTTACAGATCCGTTTCCACATGGACCTGCACCAGGTGAGTCCCACCTTCACCTTCACCTTGATTTTTAGGTCTTTATGGCTATCAGGACTCTGATGCTAATCTCTGAATTATGGCAAATGGCTAATTTTCAGTAGAAATTAGCAACCGGCCAAACGTAAAAGGGGTTGTCTACCGCTTTACAGCCTTTACTTAAAGCACCGCTCCAGTGTTTTATTTCAGCACGCGAGTGGCGCTTAAAACCCCTGTTGTGTATTTTATCGGCGATACTCCGGACCCGCAGCGCTATCTTGTGACAATCACGTCTGGAAGTTAGAAGTTACGTCACAAGCTCTCAATCTAACTCTATGAATGCCAGAACGAGGGTCTCATAGACTTGTATTGAGTTGTGACCTCCAGATTACTCCATGAAACATTAGCGAAGCTGGCAGGTCACAAACTACAGAAAACCACTGATGGAAGATGAAGACGCTGTAAGGTGAGTATAAGACCAGGAGCCGGGCACTTAAAGGGAACTTGTCACCAGATTTGGTGACTATAAGCTGCGGCCACCACCAGTGGGCTCTTATATACAGCATTCTAACATACTGTATATAAGAGCCCAGGTCACTGTGTAGAACATAAACATGACTTTATAATACTTACCTAAGGGGCGATGCAGACTGGTCAGATGACCGTCTCCATTCTCTAGGTGCAGCGCCTCCTCTTTTGGACATCTTTGTCCTCCTTCTTCTGAAGCCTGGGTGCTTAATGCGTCCTATGTCATCCACACAGGCTAACATTGAGGTCCTCTGTAAAATCTGAGAACACCGAATTAATGGATTCGGCAAAACAAATCTTTCCCAATTTTGGCTCCTGACATGGGAGTTGTTTTACTAGTACATAACTTCACTAGTGTATGCATGAGAGCAGACAGCAGGTGCAGAACTACAAGGCTCAGCATCCTCCATTCACTAGTGTATGCAGGAGAGCAGACAGCGCTGCAGAACTACAAGGCTCAGCATACTCCATCCCGGACTGTATGCAGTTTTTTGCCAAAAAAGAGAAAACAAAAATGACGTGGGCTTCGCCATATTTTGTATGCTAGCCGGGTACAGCAGGCAGGTACGGGCTGCCCCCAACCCCCAGCTGCCTATTTGTACCCGGCTGGGAACCAAAAATATAGAGAAGCCCTTTTTTTTTTTAATTATTTCATGAATTTCATGAAATAATTTAAAAAAAAATGACGTGAGCTTCGCCTAATTTTGGTGTCCAGCCGGGTACAACTAGGCAGCTGGGGAATGGAATCCACAGTGAAGGGTGCTCAAGCTTTCTGGGCACCCCCACTGCGAATTGCAGTCCGCAGCCACCCCAGAAAATGGCGCTTTCATAGAAGCGCCATCTTCTGGCGCTGTATCCAACTCTTCCAGCTGCCCTGATGCCGGGTGGCTAGCCGGGTAATAATGGAGTTAGGGCTAGCTGTATATTATCAGCTAGCCCTAAGCCCGAAATTCATGGTGTCACGCCAATATTAGACATGGCCACCATGAATTTCTAGTAATGATAAAAAAAAAAAACACAACACACAAAAATATTTTTATTAGAAATAAAACACAACACAATTAGTGACTCCATCTTTATTGAAATAAACCCCCCTCCGCAGTAATCCTGAGTCAAGGGTCCCGCGCCGTCCAATCCGGATCCAATATCATCTGATCGGTTTGCTGGAAGGCAAAGCGATCAGATGATGTGTCAGGATCAAGTGCCTGAATCCCATCACACATCAGCTGATTGTATAAAAGCCGGTTATACAATCAGCTGATGCATCAGTGCCAAAAAAAAAAAAAAAAAAAAATACATACTCACTTATGTGCTGTGCTGATTACCGGCAGCTCCTGGAGCGATCGATTGGACAGGAGTCTGATCCTGTCCCATCGCTGCAGGAGCGGCCGGTAATCAGCTGATGAAGTCCCCTGACAGCAGGATCAGCTGATAGCCGGCCGGACACGAAAAAGCCGGCGAGACTACGATCAGCTGATGCGTCAGGTGACTGCATCAGGTGATCCACGGCCAGGTCCTGCAAGCAAGGTCCTGCCCCGGGGAGACTGCACACAGCCAGAGCGGCGGGACCGGGACAGGGGCTGGAAGCAAGCATGTCACCCGGACCCTGCAGACAGGTGAGTATGACATACACATACACACTCACTCCGCGTCCGGTCACCTGTGCTGCTGGTGGGAGTATATGATCACACTGCCGACACCGCCCGCTCTCCTGACAGCTGAGCACAGCGGGCGGGTGGACAGTGTGATCACATACTTGCGTGACAGGGGGGATTTCAGTTGGAGAAACCCCCCCTGTACTCCACACTGGCGCCCCGTACCTCCCACAGCTGAATGCTGGTAGCGCGCGCTCTGCCTTCACCGCTCCACACACTGGCATCCTCCGGCTCCTCCCCTCGATGCTGGGCTGTGACGTCAGGTAGTCACCGCCCACAGCCCAGTCAATCACTGTGAGTGGCGCCGGCATCCTGTGACGTACCCGTCCAGTTTGAGAGCCCGGAAATGCCGGGACGTCAGAGGATGCCGGCGGCCACAGCTCCAGGGGGTCATGTGACTGGCACTGAGCGTGCAGGATAGCGCCGCTCAGTGCCAGAAATGGAAACAGAAGCCAATGCAGACGATGCATATAATGGTAAGTGAGAATCATTGGGGAAAAAAAAAAAATGGGTGAACCACCCCTTTAAGCTCCAAATTTTTTTCACACATTTCTGGGGGGGTTTTAACAATTAAAAAAAAAAAAACTATAGATGTTTGGTATCTACAAACTCGTAGTGACCTGTGGAATCATATTACCAGGTCAGTTTTACGATATAGTGAATATGGTAAATAAAAAAAATGGTTTGAAATCTCATGAACTGAGGGCATCTCGTTTTGGTTATCTACCTGGAGTTGCTGTAAGACCGTGGACAGAAGAATAAACATAATTGCATCATTAAACTGCGTAGGTACTTAATAAAACCCACAACTTCAGATCTTCACAAGTGCTGTTTTCTAACCTCTTCACGACCCATGACATACCAGTACGTCCTTGGTCGTGTTGCTCCCTTTGATATGGGCTCACATGCTGGGCTCTCACCTTTCACGGCACAAGTCGGCTGATTTGATCTCCTGACATGTTGCCTCTAACAAGCAACCATCTACCTGTGCCTGTTTACTAGTTAAATTCCTCTGTCAATCTCTGACTGTAACATTTAACGCACCATGCCTGGGAGTATGCCATTCCCTGCACCCATCACCGGCCACGTGACGTGATAATGGGGTGCCGATGAGTTGTCATGACAGCCGAGGGTCAACTGGGATGGACAGGCACAGTCTATGGTATAGCAAGGGCCACCGGGGTACCTGAGGCTGGAGGCACTGCTGGAATGGACAGGCACAGTCTATGGTATAGCAAGGGCCACTGGGGTAGCTGAGGCTGGAGGCACAGCCGGGATGGACAGGCACAGTCTCTGGTATAGCAGGGGCTACTGGTGTAGCTGAGGCTGGAGGCATGGCTGGGATGAACAGGCACAGGAAGCCGCAAAGACCGGGGGACAGACAGGGATGTAGAACACTGAAACAGAAGCACAGCGGGCAAGGGTGCATGACAACTAGCAAACACTAATTAACTAAACACGTTGATCAGGTGCCTTCCCTAGTAGTGAGCCTTATGTACCCAGTGCCTCTCAGCACTGGCCTTTTAAGAAAAGGGCAGCAGAGCTTGCCCCAGGAACACTCCCGGAAGATCTGTGACACGTGCACAGGCCCCAGGATGAGGAACCAGAGAGCGCACACATGGGAGAATAAGGAACCGCCGGGACACATGGTGAGGGATAGTGCATTTCACTACAGGGAGGAGAGCGCAGGGATGCCAGCACTACAGCTGTTTTTTAACCACTTCACCACCTATGATGTACTGGTATATCATAGGTCGTATCATTCCCTTTGATGCGATTGTGATGCCCTGGCCTATCAGGTTGTGACAGGGTATTGTGCAATCTGACCTTCTGCACAGTATCCACCCTCCTTGGTTACGTATCCTGGTCCTTTGGTGTTGCAACAGCTTGGCCAATCAAAATCCTAGGAACACTTCCCACGTTAACCTACCAGACACACCATTGGGAGGCCTGAAGGGAATAGGGCCGCCCACTTGGGTGGTTGGTGAGAAGAAGGTCAGGAAAGTGACAGTTGAGTTGATCTTAGAGTGTTGAGCAGTAGAGAGTGAAAGGAGAGGAGGTGGAGGGGTGGCTCTCATGAGGAGAGGCCATGGAGAAGAGCTCATGTGTACTAGGTGGCAGACGTTGGTCTGGGCCTAGTAGGAGCTGGAACCCGGTCTCAGGGGATACTGTCAAGGGGCACGGACTGCCGAGGAGGGCGGCCAGCGGCCTTGAGCTATCACCGGGCAGGGGTCAGGAAACGACGGGGTACGTGGACCCTAGGCCGGAAAGTAGCTTCACGCGTTCCGGTAATTTACCCGACGGGGGTGAAGACTTCAAGTGTCATCCCCAACCCGCTCCAAAATCAGGGTACTAGTGCACTGATGGGATAGGACTTATCCAATACAGTCCAAAGAAATTCTACGCGTGAACCCTGAGAGCAAGCTCACTCCGTTAGCCATAGAGGTGAGCGGGACCTGAAGAGTTTTATACCCACGGGTCCAACAGAGACAAAAGGTGCCAAGGACAGGGCCACAGGCCAACAGCAACACCAAGAGCACGGACCCAAGCGTGCTCCCTACAAGCTACAGTGTTGCCCAGAATTCTGGTTTACAAGCTGTCGGTGTTGTTATTCCTGGATTGAGTGAGTACACTGAAATACCCCTGCTCCTACCCCAGCGGCACCCATTCACCAACCGTCCGACGGGCCCCGGGACACAAACCCCCAACACACGGAGGGGTTAACAAATCTGGCTGCCACACCATCGTCACCGGGCTCCCTCACATTACCACGCACCGTAGGTGGTGTCACAAACATTCTCATCCCCCTTGTACATAGTCCCCCCCTTCTTATCGAGTGGCCGCACGACCCCCAAGTCCAGAGATCCCTCGAGCCACCGCGAATTTGGATCCGAGCAGCCCGGCTCCTGGCACGGGGGCGGTACACGATCAGCCAACATGTACTGTACCTCTAACAAGCTCTCTAAATCCACCCTTGCCTGTTAACTAGTTAAATTCCGGTGTCAGAGATTTAACGCTCGCTGGCGGGGAGCTTGTCATCCTCGCTTCTATTGGCAGCCCCGTGATGTGATCATGGGGTACTGATGGGTTATTTGGCAGACACAGACAGAAGGAGCCCCTGTGCATGGACAGTATATGGGCTCTTTACAGGCCAAAAAGCTCATCAAAATATACAATAACACCTGTTTTTGTAGTAGAATTGGATCAATTACCTCTTGGGCCTCTGTGCGCCCGCACAGGCTACACCAATGATATGTCCACCGCTGGATGGGTTGTCATGACAGCTGATGACCCTTGACACTGTCATGATGTAGTTCCTGTGAACGCCGGCTGAGCACCAGCATTCATATGAACACAGCATTTGTGCTGTACAAAGCAGTAAAAAGTTTTTTAAAAAAGTTTAAAAAATATGACAAAAATAAAAAAAAACACAAAAGTTCAAATCCCCCCTCTTTTGACTCATTGAAAATAAAACAATTAAAAAAATACACGTTTGATATTTGTTATCACCGATTTCAGAAATTCCAGATCTATCAAAATATAAAATATATTAACCTAATCGGTAGACAGAGTTACAACAAAAAAAATTAAAACAGCCAGAATTACATTTTTTGGGGCTGCCTCAACATTGCAATAAGAGGCAATTAAAACATCGAATCTACACAAATATGATATTTGTAAAAACAGCTGAAGGCACAAAAAATAAGCCATCAGACAGTCCCAGACATCGAAAACTGAGAATGTTAAAAGCACCATTTTTTTAGACAAATTTTTTAATTTTTTTTTTTACCCATTAAATTTAAAAAAAAATAGACATGTTTGGTATCTACAAACTCGTACTGATCTGAGGAATGCTAGGTCAGTTTTAACATAAAGTAGACATGGAAAAATAAAAAATTATGGCTCTTGGGCTAAGGGGAGGAAAAAATGAAAACGAAAAACGTAAAATCGCTGGGTGGTGAAGGGGCTAGAAATATAGGTTTCTTTATAAATTTGAAAAACATCATAAATGAGAAATGCTAAAAGCAATTACAAAGAGGCAACATAAAAATGCTTGAAACATATAAATATATAAAGTTTTTATAAGCATTTAAAAATTGATGAACATGATTGTAAAATGGCCTAACTGTCTTAAATGGAATCTGTCAGCTGTTTTTTTATTTTAAATCTGAGAGCAGCATGATGTATGGGCAGAGACCATGATTCCAGCGATGTATCACTTACTAGGCTGCTTATTGTAGTTTTAACCCCTTCACGGCCTAAGATGTATCGGTACATCCTAATTCATGTTGCCATAATCACCACCGGCAGCTGCATTAAGCCGGCGGTGATCTCTGCACATGTCTGCTGATTTGAACAGCATACATGTGCGGCTAACAGGCGCACGTGGATCCGCGATCCACCCGCGCCTGTTAACCGCTTAGATCGCGCTGTCAAAATGTGACAGCATGATTTAAATGGCCACGGCAGGAAACGCGCCTTTCCCATCGGAAACCACGTGACGCAATCACTGGGAGCCGATGGTTGCCATGGTAGTGACACGTCATGTGAAGACTCCTGTTGCTATCATGACGTAGTTCCTGTTAGAGCCAACAGAGCAGCGGCTCCAACATGAATGCTGCATTTCTGCTGATCAGAGCTGTGCAGCTCTAATCAACAGAAATGAACAAGAGATCAGACTCCTGATCCTTATAGTCCCCTAGGGGGACTAGTAAATTAAAATGTAAAAAAAATTCAAAATATTAAAAAACCTAAAAGTTCAAATCACCCCCATTCGCTCCATTAATGCTCCTATGAATGCAATTAATTAATTCATTAATTAATGCTCCTATTAATGCAGTTCGTTCTGCTTTCACTTTCCCTATCTTCTTTAACCAACAGATGGTGTTGTTCCCTTACAGCTATTCGGTTAGGCATTAACTGTGTGCATCTCCTCATTTGCTTATTTCCTTACACTACAGGAGAGCATACAGAGATTTTATCAAGCCTGCAGCAGGCAGCCCATTAAGTGATACATCACAGGAAACAGGGTCTCTGCATCCTATACTATGCTGCTCTCAGATTATATAACAAAAAAAACAGGTACCAAATTCCCTTTAATTTGAATACTTTATGCAATGGGAGACTTGATGAAAAGAAATTACTTGAAGTCAGTATGTAATGGAATTTTAATGATCTTTTCATACCACATGACGCTATTGAATTACATGGCAGCTTTGAGGCAGGCCAACAATTAAATGGGTAAACAAGTAGTGCTTTGGCCCAGGAGGTTTAACTTTAGTTTTTGGTTTATAGTTTTCATATATCTTTCTGTCTAGAATTGAACATTACACATTGTATGTCAACTATTTTAAT
This sequence comes from Anomaloglossus baeobatrachus, assembly GCF_048569485.1. Classification (NCBI taxonomy): domain Eukaryota; kingdom Metazoa; phylum Chordata; class Amphibia; order Anura; family Aromobatidae; genus Anomaloglossus; species Anomaloglossus baeobatrachus. The sequence continues at coordinate 228,005,951 of NC_134353.1, read as the reverse complement.
GCTCAGTTCTACTCCACATAACGTTTCTTTTCTTATCTAGGTCATTAGTTCCGGATTTATGCTCAAAGAAACAAGCTTCTTGTTTAAAATAAATCTCAGCTTTCAAGTATAATTCTATTATCTTATAATTAATATTCTACTTTATGATTTTTAATGCACTCCATCAATGATTACTGGAGAGCCTTTTCCCCGAGCTGCTGTTTCATAGCAGCATTAGAATTTCATTATCATGCATAGTATGGCGCCACCCAGATGGCATTAAAACTTTTTCTTTCAAGCCCTGGATCCACATGTCAATGCAAGTCTGTGCTCCTGGCAAAGAACAGTCAGACTCACAACTATTATCACCAAAAATACAAATAAGATGCCTTCCCAGCCAGAGTAACAAGATTCACATATTGTGTCACAGAAACAAAGTGCTCTCTGCATCGGGCTGACTTCAAACAAGTTGTAAAATTCGGTAAAGCTAGAGCACAGCATCCTAATGCGAAAACAGCGTGATAAATCCCGTTCCACCGTTACATTCCCTAGCCTGGAGACACGGAGGCACCGAGAAGTGTATTTAATGAGAATGTAACTTGTATTATTTAGAGCATGTTTAAACAGCAAACCATAATGCAAGTAAATTTATATAGCACCCGCGCAGCGTTCTGACGATTCTGACGGCAACTTTTTATCCTGTCGTTCTCAGTAAAAATGATCATTAAAGATCCAAAATGAGCCAGCTGTGATATCTTGTGATTGAAGCCGAGTCTTTGGTAGTGACAAATGGAAATGTATTTACTATAAATTACAGTCCCACACAGAGGCTCACACTAGGTATCTTAAGTGCCACTTATGGCTACGCCGTGTACTAATATATATCTGCTTTCATAGCGACTCTATTAGATGGCGTTTAGCTACTGGTAGAGAAATCACAGGTAGGCAGGAACTAAATGTGATCACTTCACAGCAGTTAACGCTTTCTTTTCTACGGCAGGAAGATGATGATGGTCGATAATAAGACCACTTTCATAAGGCACTATTTTAGTCAGTATTTACCAAAGTATCGGAAATGTAGTGAGAAAAATGCCACGATATTTATGCATGTTTTCAAGCGTTCCGAATCATTTTTTATTGACACATGCTTTTTTTCATTAATGGTTCCCTCTAAACAACCCTAAGGCAATGTTCACACAATACATTATTGTTCTACAATCTTTCCAAGTTACAATAATCATGATTTTAGATAATAGTAGCAAAAACGCATCGTGTGCATCATATAAAAAAGCAATATCTAAAGCATGTTGCATTAGGTGAAAAAAAACGCAATATAGCTCCAAAAAAATAATATCAATAGTGTGAAAAAATATTGCAAATAAAGACAATATAGTGCTCTTAATATTTAGCAAAAAATGCTTTGTTTAAACTAACTGAAAAGATTTATACAAATACTAATGCAAAATAGTGGCCAACATACTGCCACATGGATTTAGTGAAATTAGTCTGTCTTTGATAATATAACAAATTCACTGGAAATTGTGTCTGTCATCTAAAAATATTTTAGAAAATGTTTTAAATTTGTTCAGAATTATTTTGATAAAATTAGCAAACAATCTTTAACCACGATATCATAGTTGTTAACCTGATTTATTTTTTTTCCGGGCAAATTATCAAAAAAAATGGACAGACATTTTTCACTGACAAATTGTAAAGGGGTTAATAAAAGGGTGAAAGAGGGTTTTTTTTGTATTTTATTTCAAATAAAGGATTTTTTTGGTGTTTGTGTTTATTTCTTTTCATTTACAGTTTAGTAATGGAGGGGTCTCATAGATGTCTCCCATTACTAATATAGGGCTCAGTAGCAGCTGGGGGCTGCCATTAACCCCTTATTACCAGGAATGCTAGGGCAATCGGGATGAGGCGGGCAAAGTTCTGGGTTTGTCGCATCTAATGGATGTGACAATCCTGTGAGCATGCAGGCTGCTATTTTTAGGCTGGGGGGACCCAATAAGCATGGGTCTCCCCAGCCTGACAATACCAGCCCCAGCTGTCAGGCTTTATCATGGCTGGGTATCAAAATTGGGGGGACTGCAAACCGGTTTCTAAAATTATTAATTTAAATAATTTTTAAAAAAGCCATATGCGGGTTCTCTTATTTTGATACACAGCCAAGATAAACACACATCTGGGAGCTGCAGATCTTCTGGAAAAATGTTCGAGTTTCCATTGACTTCTATTATGCTCGGTAATCTCCTGGAAAATGCTTGTTTCTCATTGACTTCAATTCTGCTTTTTTTACATGAGTCAAGCTCGTCTGAGTGTCCAACCTGCTAGTTTAAAGTACCAAGCACCCAAGCATGGTGGTGCCATTCATCACTAATCACAACGCCATGATATCAGGATGTGCGTCGAGAGCTTATGTGAACATGCACAGAACATTCCAGGACCTCATCACAGCCAGGTGTCCCAGACTAGCGTGAGAGCCTCGGGGATTCAGCGTGAGCGGTAGTAATTAGAAGATGTGATGAGGAACAAATAGGTGACGGCGAGGAGCAGAGTGGCCAGAGTGGTGAAGTAAGTATAAGTTTTGTTTTTATTTTTTAACCTTTTGATAAACCATAACGGTTTGCTGAATCCGTATTAAAGGGAATTCCCAAAAATTCCACAAATTGTTGAACACTCATTTTTGTAAAATTTAAGTAGAAATCAACTCCACTCAAATATATTGGCTCATCTCTAAATACTAGTATTTACAGTGAGCTGTCAAATCATGACAGTTATAATCCTAAATGATAAAGTACGAACAGTCTAAAAAAAAATCAGGTGTGTCAAATTGATTTTGCGCACACTGGATAAAGGTTCCAGATTTTTACGGATTGTCCAGGAATTTCTGGAGAGCTGACAACCCTACACAGTGAATTTTGTGAATGCTATTGCATAATTCTTGCATTAAGGAAAGCTGCAGAACTATTCCACGACACTACACAAGGTATGGAGCTCAGCAAATTGCAGGTCCCTGCAGTTTCTTCAATCAGAAAAGTTGCTTCGCTATCAGTTTGATATTAATAACCTATCCTAAGGACAAATCATTAGCAACAAAATACTGTACTCAAAATCTCATTTAATAAAATCTCTTTACCTTGGTTTTTAAGGCTTTCTCCTTTCTATTTTCTGTCCTAAAGAATGCAACTAAATATTACAATAAAGTGTATATGCAATTATTAACTGGCTATATGCACAGTGTGGCATGTGGTGGGTTTTTTTGTGGGTTTTTTTTTTTTTTAAAAAAAAGCAGCAAGATTGGGCTACAATATCAGGGGGGTGGGCATTTTTCCAATAAGCCTCACTATGGGCCTTGAAAAATGCAATGTAATGGTATGCTACAATTGTGAAACATTAAAAACTCTACCAAAGTCGTCCAAAAAATAGTTTTTAAAATGCTTCAATAGCAAATGTCTGAAAATGTTAATTAAAAATATATGCATGCTTTAGAATCCACATCCCGATTGTTGCTGTAAATATTTTCATGGCTGCTAGCCAGATTTAGTATATTACCAGGCAGAAAAAGGCGCAGCTGAAAGAGCTGCTCTCATTTCATGTATCACAATCCAAGTAGCGAATTTATTTCTCTTTATTAAATGTATTATTTATTATTCTTCATTACTTTTTAAATTCATTATTACGTGTTCTTTAACCTTTTGAAGACCTGGCAACTTTTTGGTTTTCCGCTTTTGCTTTCCCTCCACTGTTTTCAGCAGCCATAACTTTTTTACTTTTTCATGAACAGCGATTTTAGGGCTTGCATTTTTGAAGAATGAGTTTTATTTTTTACATCATTTATTTTACCATATAATGTACTGAATGAAAGGAAAAAAAATTCCAAGTGGGATGAAATGGTGAAAATGCAATTCCGCTATTATTTTTTTTATTTTGTTTTTACAGCATTCAGTATGGCGTTAAAATGAATGATCTGTAACTATTTACTGTCAGTGGAGTCGTTTTCCATTCATTAGTAATTGGAGAAACTGCTCAGTTTAATATTAGTATGCACCAGAAATAAATTGTCCACCTTGTGGTAAGCAGGCACTTTGCAGCAAAGGTAAGCTCATTCTTCACTTCATTTCAGGAATTTCTTGAAGATAGGAAAAATAGAGAAAGGTAATGGAGAGAATTTCTAATGAATTTTTGAAGGGAATAACATTTCTGCATTATTTTACACCACAAATATGTGCATCTGGCGGTTTCTAAAACAAGTTCAGCAATACCTTTACATGGCCAGTCTGTTTCTGCAATACTAATAAATCAGTGCTTGAATTCATATGCAAATGAATGTAGTGGATCTGAAACCTCTGTCACTACAGTTCTATTTCCCACCCACTGCTACCTTCTCCTGGACTAAGTGCCTGTATACGAGTAGGTGCTGATAAGTCTTTGGCTTTGTGATTTTTTTTTGTTTCTATAGTAACGAATGTTACATCACATGAAAGCCTTATGTGTCTAATATACTGTATGTTTTCAAAATGTTGTGTTTGTTGCTTATGGCAACAGTGTTCTACGCACGTGGGCAAACAAAATGGCAGAGTCTAATGTGACATTCACAGCAACTGAGAACAGATGAGTGATAAAATTCTTGTTTCTGCAAGGAAAGTCCTTGAAGGATAGTCATGGCGATATGTCGCAGACATTGGGGGATCAATGGCCTTCATATTCCACAGTTAAGAACTGGGTTGCCAAATTTAAAACAGACCACTTCAACACCAATGATGAGGAACGTCCTGGACGACTGAGAGTGGTTGTTGTTCCGGAGATCATCGATGCTGTGCACAACCTCATACTGGAGAATTGCCGAACTACAGCTAAAGCAATAGCAGACATCATGGGGATTTCCCGTGAACATGTTTGTGTTATTATCCATGAACATTTGGACATGAGGAAGCTATCTGCAAAGTGGGTCCCCAAATGTTAGATAACAGATCAGAGAAGTCTGCGAGTGAAAACTTTCCGGTCCATTTGTCAGCGTTTTCGGACTGATAAGAATTTCCTGGATCGACTGATCACTATGGCTGAGACCAGGATTTATTTGTATGTCCCTGAAAACAAGGAGCAGTCAAAAGAGTGGAGGCATAGTGTTTCTTCTTGTCCAAAAAAGTTCAGGGTGCAAAAATGAACCACTGCTGCTAGTGGACTACCTTCAAAAGGGTTCCACCATCAATGCAAGGTATTACATTGAACTTTTGGATCAATTGAAGGCAGCTCTGAAGGCCAAAAGGCACAGCAAGCAAGACAATGCCTCCGCTCAGACTGCACAAGTGACCATGGCAAAACTGGCAGAGCTGGGCTTCCAGCTTTTTGACCACCCACCTTATTAACCAGATCTAGCTCCTTCTGACTATCATCTGTTTCCAAACCTTAAGAAACACCTCAAGGGTACCAAATTTCACACCAATTTGATGCCATGGCTGCTATTGATGCCTGGTTTGAGACACAACCAAAATCCTTCTTTTTGCTAGGCTTACAGAACTTGGACTATCGATGTAAGAAGTGTGTTGATATCAGTGGAGAGTATGTGGAATAAATGTAAAGTTTCATCATCCTATCTCTTTTCTTTCTGGGTAAAGCCAAAGATTTATCAGCAGCCCCTCATATTGTGTGACTTCAGGTTAAGGAGGCATCAGTCAAGCAGGAGGAGGGTGGGGAATAGAGCTGGAGTGACAGAGGCTTCAGATCTACAACCTTATTTGCATATAAATTCATATGCTGATTTTTCAGTAATGGAGGAATGGATTGGCCATGTAAAGGTGTTGCTGGATATGTCTTTGAAAGAGCTACATGCTCTATAAATAGTTTGGGGTGTGAAATCCTATAGACTGATTTCCATTAACATTTTGATTGAAGTGAAAATATATTTCTTGTTGCTCTTACATGAAAATAGTAAAACATGTAATGCAGTATATATTGTAATGCAGCATATAGGAAATTCTTCCTTTATTATCATTCACATTACAGTATGGTCTAAATTCACATTACTTTTTCCTTTTCGACATTTGTGAAGAAGTCTTATGGCCATCAATCCGGATAGAGGATAGTGAAACAATTGGTATCAGTGTATATTGTGTCTGATTGGCATAACTCAATTAATTGAGAGTCTGATCTCTTGGTAAAGAGTTCTTTTTTTAAAACGCTTAATTTTTGGAGTGCAGCGTAAAGGTATATTTTTATCATATATAGTAATGGCATCTCACAAGGATATTTCATCTCCTTATAACTTCCTGCCTCTCTGCTGGACTTCATAGAAGAGTGTCAGTGAAACAATATACTGCAAAATCTGAATATTGTAGCATATGGTATGAGCTATCACACGTTCAAGTTCCCCCTAAAGGGCTTCACATTAAAGAAGAAATTGAAAAAAAACCTAAATTTTTTTTACAAAGTTCAACTTTTTTTAGCAACTAAGATAAAATAAACGCATCATTTTGATGTTGCATAATCATAGTGTATCAGACACAAGGAGAAAACATGTATAAAGCAGGATATAAAATATAACGTTTATTAGAGAGTTAAAAAGGAGCCATGCCTAGAATGTAGAACACAATATCCTAAGTAATGGCAAATACGGTATACAAATAATATAAACAAAAATACAATAAAAAGATTCAAAAGTGCCTAATGATACTCGTGCTCATAAAACTGTTTCAATCCCACCCATTCATGCAATGAGGAAAGACCATCAAGAAAGAGCTGGAGCCAAGACAGGAAGATCTGTACTATCACCCCCTGTCGTGCCCCATGTGTTAGCCCCTGCTCTGACAATGGCAGCCCCAAGTAGGTCCTGCCACGTATAAAGAATAACCCTTTGTTCCTCCCTGTGCATAATCATACTGACCTGGAGAAACATACTATCATACTGATATACAATGTACACAATGTAAATAAGTGGAAATGTGGCACCCATGCGGCATTGGTCGCCACAGGGTACTGCAACTGAGTTAAGGAGCAGTATCTATCTGGGGTAAGTGAAGGGTGGTTTGCAGGTGCTCACACCAGACACATTACACATACAGTTAGGGGCCTTCCCCACAGGGGGGAGTGGACTGGGGTGGACGGGGAGAGTTAGCCATCCAGTAGTATGGGACTTCCCGATCACCAGGACAATCACTGGGGGGCGTTTGCCACATGGGGTATAAGAGGAGGTAGCCATGACACATAGTGAGCTTTCTGGAGGGACGTCCCATGAGACCAGACTGGGTGCAGGAGAGCACCAGTGCTGGTGGGAGGACACACAGCTTATCTTTCCGTTATGGAGCCTGGGGCTTGTGAGCTAGGGGGGTATCCAGACCTCTGTCCTCTGCACTACTGGCACTTTATTACCTCTTATTTCGGCTGCACTGGGTATGTTTTTGTGATTGGTTATATACTTATACTGTGACTATATGGCATTGTACCATTTCAGCCTTCAGTGCAGCCCTTTGTAGTAACTGTTTTACCATCCATGATGCCAGTTTTTTGTCATGTCTTGCTCTTCTTCTCCACGATATTTTTGTAATGTTTTGTATACTATTGAATAAATATTTGTAATTCTTTGCATATTAGCCACTTTGTCCTCCTGTTTTTGATTGTTGCTTGTGGTGTGCACACCTCTCCACGGTTTAAACCCTTTTGCTTTTTCCGTGGTTCTTTCATAATTGAGATTATGTTTAATGCCTAATGGATTATTATGGTATTTTATCCTTCTCCTGATTGCTGGACAGCGAGGACAAACAGGACATTTACACTGACACCGCTAACAGCCTGGAATTTGCACCGGATAACCAGAGACTTACCAGAGTGAACCAGTATGCTCTCGAGCAATCTCCTAAACAGTCAGTAAAACACCTGAATCGGAGCTCTTGCCTCATTTCCATTATTTACCGGTGGCGCCGGCCCACTACCAGCCAGCCGGCCACCCTCCCGGGGCAACCACTCCGCCTGTGGAGAATGGCTCCATCTTGGCTGCAATCAACATCGACCCCCGGTGAGAAGAACCCTGAAGCGGCGGTCCCCTACCTGGCCGCACAACACAGGTGGCGTCACAACAAAAACTATTATTTTTCCCTGTACAAATTCCCCTTTCAAGCGATCACCAGGGTCACGGAACCAGGCAACGGCCACCCAGTGAACTGTCCCAGTGAATATACTGCCGACCGAGTACCCCAAAGCTCTGGGGTGCATCAGAAACCATCAGTGGAAAAATACATAAGAGCACATTTCACATTTAGAAAAACTATATTAAGTTTTTACATTAATGATAAAACAGCATTCTGTGTGCAGAAACAATTATCTAATAGTATACCGTAATTTTCATTTTATAAGAAGCACCAGATCATAAGACGCACACCAAATTTAGAGAGAAAAAAGGCAAAAAAATAAATATGGGGTCTGTTTTATAATCCAGTGGTGTCTTACTGGGGAGGAGGTGCGGCAGCGGTGGTGGACCGGGAGTCACAGGAGGCAGGGGCGGTGCTGGAGTACGACTATGCTGCGGGCAGTGCAGAGGGGGACCCAGATACTCACTGCAGATGGTGGCGCTGTCCTGGGGCTACAGGCACTGCTCTGTGCTGGGGCAGCAGGCATTGCTTTATCCAGGGGCTGCAGGAACTGATCTGTCCTGGGACAGTGGGAGCTGCTGTGTGCAGGGGCAGTGGGCTCTGCTCTGTGCTGGGGCAGCAGGTGCTGCTCTGTGCTGGTGCTCACTGCGGGCGGTGAGGCACGGGCCATTCTGAAGATGTCGGTGGTGTGGGCATCAAAGAAATGGCGGCCGGACTCGGCACGTGAGACCTCTGGGCACCAATTTCCTTAAGTCCGCTGCTGGGATATCTATGGGCACGTGCGCAGATGAGAGCTTGAGCCGAGAGTGCTATCTTCTCACGTGCCGACTCTGGGTGCAAATTTTTAGGAGGAAAAGTGCGTCTTGTAATCCGCAAAATAGGGTAATTGTCAATACCAAACTGAGGCATTTCTTTATATTTGAGTGGTTAATAAACGCATGACGCATGATTTCAAGATTTGTTAACCACAAAACCTAATAAAAATCATTTGAACGAGTGGTTAATAAAAAGTTGAACTATATTTTTTACTTGGTTTTTAAACTAAGGGTGGCTTTACATGCTGCGATATCCGGCCCGATATCGCTAGCATGCAACCCACCCCCATCGTTTGTGCGAAACGGGCATATCGCTGCCTGTCGCGCACAAAATCTGGCACCCCCATCACACATACTTACCTGCATAGCGACGTCGCTGTGACCGGCGTACCGCCTCCTTCCTAAGGGGGCTGTCCGTTCGGCATCAAAGCGACGTCACTAAGCGGCCGCCCAATGAAAGCGGAGGGGCGGAGATGAGCAGGACGTAACATCCCACCCACCTCCTTCCTTCCGCATTGTGGCTGGAGGCAGGTAAGGAGATGATCATCGTTCCTGCGGCGTCACATGTAGCGATGTGCACTGCCGCAGGAACGAGGAACAACTTCGCCCCTGCGACAGCAGCGATAACTGGCAGCGGACCCCCATGTCAACGAGGAGCGATTTTGGACGTTTTTGCAATGATCCAAAATTGCTCCTAGGAGTCACACGCTACGACATCGCTACAGCGGCCGGATGTGCGTCACAAAATCCGTGACCCCAACAAGATCGCTGTAGCAAAATCGTAGCGTGTAAAGCCCGCTTAAGACCCAAAGTTTGGGGGGGGGTTAGGACACTCTTCTTTTAAGTCACTATTATTTATTGTCTTGTATGGATTGCCTTTTTGTGCTCCAAATTCTTTAAAATGGTGCATGCAATTTATGAATTTTCTACAAAGTCAAAAATGGTCTTAAATTTTGTCTTGGACCTGTTTGGTAACCTTTTTAATGCACAATATTGCACTCTGTACAAAATAGAGCAAACATTGCACCAAAAAAGACTGACATATAAGATCACATTTTTCACCAAAAGTCGCATTTCATGAGTCGGTCTAAAACGTCTAGAAAAGCCACATATACATAAAGATCATAAACTAACTAAAGAAGATCACTAGTTAAACAAGAAGGGACAACTTGAAAAAAAAATCATAAGATGAATCTGTCGCACATCAAAATGTCAATAACTGAGATATATTCATGCTCAAAATGCCCAAAAACTGACAAAAATGCCCCTAAAAGTTGCCCAATGTTTAGGCCCTACATGAAACAGTGTTTACTGATACGTAGGGAATATGCATAAGTAATAAATTAAGAAAATTCTTTTATTCCCAAAGTGCAAAATGTATTAATAATAAAATGCTGTACACAGCCAAAAACCTGAAGTGATCTCTTCACAACCGTAACAAGCGGGATAACCTCAAGGTCTGTTCCTGAATATCAGGGGCAGACCAAGGAATCCTAAATATAACCTATGGCAGATAATTTACATCACATAGTAATGGTTTGATACAAACAAAATCACCAAGCTCAATTAAAGCCAATACTCAGCAGTATTCCTATAGATAGTATATGATCAATTGACCATCCCACTTCAGTGGATAGGTAAAAGTTGCTGTTGGCAATGATGTGGCAGTCCTTTTGTGCATAAATACACCGTTATATAAAGAGATGGTACTCCTGGTGATTTTGCCTTTTGTTTGCCTCGACGCGTTTCCCCATAAACATGGTTCCTAAGGAGGCTATGAATATAAATACAGTCCATCAGAGATCACACCAATACAAAACCAAAGATACAAAACACACAAGGAGTAGATACTTGCCCATAATGAAGATGTAATGAGGTTAAACTCAGAGATGCAGTTCCATGGAAAGCCAAATCCAAGATATTCCTGCCGGAGGTACAGTCAATGCTGTGAGGATTCCACCTCCAGCAGTCAGGAAGGCTCCATGGAAATGCATGTCCGCATGGGGTTTAAATACCTCCTCCTACCATACCTGTGTCTCGTTAAATGCATTCCTGCACTTGAGCATTCCTTTGCATTTAACGTGATTGAGAATTAATATACAACCCTCACCAAGAGCTTCCTCAGAGCAATTGCTAGCACTCTGGAAAAAGGAATCTATTGAATCTTCTTTACGTTTCATGACCCTCTTATTAGAGGAGGAACAGAAACTATTTGCAGAGACCACCAAAGTATTAAATAATAATATTGATAGTATCTTGCGTCTAAAGGGTGACCCAGACTTTGTACGGCGAGAGGGCATCTTGCAGACCTCTGTGGAGAGGTATCAAAATACCCTCAAGGAACGCAAACATCAACAATTTGTAAGGGACTTAGCCGAGTTCAAAGAGAATAAGGCGTATTCAGGTCCAAATACGGATAGTCTTCAGTCTGAGATATTATCCTCTGATATTGACACGTCAGACTCAGAAAGACCTAAGATAAATAATTATATAGAATCAGGGACCCTCTTACCACATATATGGCAGGACCCAAAAAAGCACAAGAAAAAACGAGATGTGCCTTTGGTCCAACAGAGATCCTCCTTCTCCTCAGCGAGTACCTCTGGATATTTTTTGGAGCAAAGGAATATGGTAAACTACTACCTGCGAACACGAGCACCTCAGGGCAGATTTTGAATTTGTCTGATCGGTTGTTGTCTAGGGATGAGTATTCTGTCCTATCTAGGGGTCTGGGCTTTGTTCCATCAACTCCCTTTGACTGCTTTAGATGGGTAAAAGATCTTGAACTCTTTGGTCGTAAACTCAAATGGAAGCTCTTCTTTGAACAACACAATCGTGAACAGTGCAGGTCCCTGGGCATTTCCGAGGAGGACTATGAGTGTCATAGTGCTCTTATGGATTTACTTGAGGAAAATACAAGGCATCGTGGGGATGATCCATTTACAGATTTAAAACGATCAAGTAAAAAATCCCCCCCTAATTCTAACTGCACGAGTGTTGATATATTTTTGAAACTAGTTGAGGAGGACCTAAATTTTCACGCTTTGGCTCTCCTCGCTCATCTAATCTATCAGATAGAGAGAGGAAAGCTCTAAGTGGATTAATGAGTGATGATAGCCTAATTTTTAAGGCATCAGATAAAGGGGGCAACCTAGTGGTTTTGAGCCACCCGGTATATCTTAGGATGTGCAACGATATCTTAAAGGATCGAAGCACATATGGACCCCTGCCAGCTGATCCCACGAAATTGTATATGGATGTCCTTCTCTCCATTTTGGATAAAGCCAAAATTGATAGACTCATCTCACAGAATGAATATGACTTTCTTTTGCCCCATTCACCTATGGTGCCTGTCTTCTACGCTCTTCCAAAGGTCCACAAGGGCCTCCACAAAATTACAGGGGAGGCCCATTGCGGCAGGTATTGATTCCTTATCACAAAATGTGGGCATCTATATAGATAAGGTGTTGCGCCCCTTCGTTACCTCTTTACCCTCTTATGTTCAGGATACACCCCATCTTCTCCAACCTTTGGAGGACATGAGTGTGGGACCCAACACCATCTTGGCCTCTATTGATGTAGAGGCCTTGTACAGTTCTATTCCCCATCATTTGGGTATTATGGCAGTCAATCATTTTCTTAGATTTAGGGCAGTTGAGTGTAGTAGACATAGTGCCCTGATAGAGGAACTATTATCATTTACATTGACCCATAATTATTTTCTTTTCAACACCAAGTACTTCCACCAGCTGAGGGGTACAGTGATGGGGAGCCCTGGTGCCCCCAGTTATGCTAATTTATTCCTAGGCTGGTGGGAGGAAACGGTGTTTTTTTGGGGGGAGGATGGGGACTCTAATTAATGTATCGGACTTTGGGTCCGATACATTGATGACATCCTCATCCTCTGGACTGGTTCTGTTTCTGCTTTTCATTTATTTGTTGACTCAACTTGTTCAAAGCAAGAAGGCCTGCGGAGACACCATCACATGTTTCTCAACGCTGGCAGGATACTAGCCAGGTCTTTCACCATCCTTGCTCACATAGTCTTTTACTAGGCAATGTCCCACTAGCCAGATTCCTACTCCACACTGATGAGGGGCAAATACCCCGAAACGGCTGTCTGTGGATGGATACCATGTTTGGCATAGGTGGTCTCCTTGACTGGAGACTGCCCTTCCTGTGGTTGTTACTTCCCGGTGAAAGACCTGGCTAGTTTCCTGCCAGCGTTGAGAAACATGTGATGGTGTCTCCGCAGGCCTTCTTGCTTTGAATATTTCCCAGGGGGCATTGCTCTAGAATCACTGCGTTGAGAAACACGTGATGGTGTCTCCGCAGTGGTGGATGTTGATCTCCCTAAGGTCAACCATCCTTGCTCACATAGTCTTTTACTAGGCAATGTCCCACTAGCCAGATTCCTACTCCACACTGATGAGGGGCAAAGACCCCGAAACGGCTGTCTGTGGATGGATGCCATGTTTGGCATAGGTGGTCTCCTTGACTGGAGACTGCCCTTCCCGTGGTTGTTCCTTCCCGGTGAAAGACCTGGCTAGTTTCCTGCCAGCGTTGAGAAACATGTGATGGTGTCTCCGCAGGCCTTCTTGCTTTGAATATTTCCCAGGGGGCATTGCTCTAGAATCACTGCGTTGAGAAACACGTGATGGTGTCTCCGCAGTGGTGGATGTTGATCTCCCTAAGGTCAACCATCCTTGCTCACATATCTCAAAGGATGATCAGGGTAGGCTGCATTCCATGACCTATCGTAAACCGACGGCCACTAATTCCCTCCTGAGGTGGGATAGTCACCATCCATATCCACTCAGGAGGGGAATCCCTAAGGGACAGTTCCTGCGAATACGCAGGAACTGTTCCAGGGAGATTGATTTTAGGGCCCAGTCAACTGATCTTTTTAGTAGATTTTTGGATAGGGGTTACCCCAAAACGATTCTTAAACAGTCCTTGGGATTTGTTAAAAACATTAATAGGCACTCCCTCATGACCCCAAAACCACCACAGTTAAATTCTGAATTGGTACGCATGTGTGGCGCCCTGGACAAGCCAGGGGCCACAGAGAACAACACCCACACACCCCACACTCCCGGTCAGGCACACCGAAGTCAGACACAAAACCCTTGTTGCCTTCCTCCAGGGGCTGATGTCCACACCAGGGGGTGGGCCAGGCGGTTGGCCCCGCCCACCAAGGAGTTCACAGTCCTGGAGGCAGGAAAAGCAGACAGATCAGTTTTGGAGATCAGCTAGGGAAGTAAAAGTGGAAGGAAGAAAAGTGGCAGCTGAGCAGACTGAAGTTGGTCCGGGTGTGTGGCCCGGACAGATCAGCAAGGTTGGCAGACGGTGGTGACCGTCTGCAGGCGTGGACTATCGGAGTCTACCGTAAGGACCATGGACGGGCGGTGGCCCGGCGGTAACGGACCGGTACACAAAGAAAAGCCAGCACCATCTGGCAGGGCCTTACGGACCCCGCCAAGGCTAGGAGTCGCCGTGAATTTGCCGAATTCATTAGTGATGGGAACCTCCTGGGTTTCCCAGCAGCCAAGTCCCGACAGAAGGCAACAGTCCAACCAAGAGAGGGAGACACCGCCACCGCCAAGGCAACCGTTTCTCAGGGCCAGAGCCTGCGGGCAAAAGGGGCTCCTCCAGCCCATATCCAAGCTGGGGAGCGGGTTACCGGTGGGAATTCATTTGAACCATCATAGGTGCACATAGGTGCACGGAAAGGCAGTCACCATCAACCTGCCGGGAGAAACAACACCGCAGCTGTCTGTGGGACCCGTCCATCCAGCTGTGTGTTTTACCGAGAACTGTGTCCTCATCATTGGCTGAGTGAGTACCACCGTGCCGTGCAGCACAGCGCTGCCCCCGCGACCCTGCACCTCACCAGGCCCTATAACCCGCCTGCCATCCACCCCTACCCCCATCACCGGGCCCCGAGACAACTAACCCCCTACCCACGGAGGGGAGAACTAATAACAAGGCTGCTCCCTGTCACCGCTCCCGGGATCCCCGTGTAGAGCAGCGGTGGTGTCACCAATATCACCACAACCGTGGGTGGCGTCACGGACAATATCCAATCCCCTCAACCAAATCCTCTTTTCACTCACGGGCGAGGAACGCCGCTCGAGTGCCCGAGATCCGGCCCACCGCTCGAGCCACCACCGAGCAGCAGCAGCCGGACCCGAGCAGTGGGAGAGCGCAGCGTCCCCTCCTCCGCCCGCGACAACTTGGCGTCACGAACAGGATCCTACCGTTCTACCAACTGGTGGAAGTGCGCCTTGTGTGACCGCCGGAGGAGTCTGGCCGAAAAATTTGTGAAGCTGCCATTTTGGGCGCGAAGAATTCCCGCTCGAGTGTCTCCTCGAGTAGTGGAGGCGCGAAGGCCAAAACCCCGCCCCTGTAGAGGAGGAGCCGGGGAGAGACTAAGGGGGACTGATGGCGTCTGGCCGCATGTAGCCCGCGGCTATAAAAGCAGGGACGCCAGGACCCTGCGGCAATCTTGTTCCTGGGAGAGGCCGCCAGCAAGATGTATATGCCGTCCCGTAGCACCGTAGCCCCCGCGCCTGGAACCGCGGCGTGGGTGGAGATCCGGACCGCGCAGCTCCAACAGAGGCTGCAGGTCAAAATGCAGCTCCTCTTGGAGGAGTGGGAGACCGAAATGACGGAGGTCATAGCGACCGTGCGGAGACGCGAGGAGGAAGTTGCGGAAGGGAGGGTGAGTGACCCACGCCCCGGTACCCCAAGTGGGTCGGTCATCGTGGCTGCGGGACCCGGTCTGAACCCGCTCGCCCTGCTACCTCCCTCGCTACCCGTCCCGGCTGCCATGACCCCGCCACTAGGCCCGCTACCCCCGCAACCGGTAGCGATACCCCGCATGTCCGCCCAGGCGGACCGACCTGTAGCCGGAGCCCGTGACCGACCGGAAGTGCTGACCTGGAAAGTCCAGAGGCCCGAGCCAGAGGCATTTACAGAGACTTCCCCCGAGCCAGAGCTGACAGGCCACTCCGTGCAGAATGCCCAGCGGAAGAAAGCCCCTGTGACCATCCCCCACACCTCGGCTGAGGTTTCGCCGGGTTGCCGCTGCAAAGCAGCACCCCCGGCCAAGTCACCGTGGGACCTTCCACCCAGATCGCCAGTGGTGGGCAGTGTCCGGAAGGTCTCGCGGGGCCCGACCTGTGTGCCGGAGCTCGCAGCAGCACCGTATTGGGATAGGGAGCCGTTGGGCCCGGAGATCGCAGAATGGGAGAAGAAGGCAGAGATGGTGGCCCGTACAATCCGTGAGAAGGAGAGCCTGAGGCAAGCGACCTTCCGTGTCCGGGGCCCCCTGTATGAAGGGCAGGTGAGGCGGTTTGATGTCCGCCGGGGCTATGGCTTCATATATGAGCCGGGCCTGGAGGCCGAGGTCTTCATAGCCCGGCGGGACATTAACGCCCACCTGCGAGAAGAGCACCCAGGCCGCAACTTGATGCCAGGGGACCTGGTACAATACACCCGACTCTGTGGGGAGAGGGGGTGGTTTGCGCTGGATGCGAAGTTGAGGGGCAGCCAGGAGGCCCGTGTGTGCACCGCGCTCCCTCCCCCAAGTGATGCCGAGGACTCAGAGTGATGGCAGCGGAATACCGTTGTCGTTCTCCCTGTTGGGACCACCAGTACTGTTTAAAGTTAAAATGAATGATCAGTAAATGATACCGTGAAAGTTACCTGATTTGCTGCTGATTTGCACCGGTCGTTGCCGGCAACTGGTCCCCGTTGGGACCCCCTTTACAATTATGCATAAGGAACTCCTTATGGACAAGCCTGAGAACTTGCAAGGCAACCACAAACTTGTGGCATGTAAATAATGTAGTTATGGCTTTCACCGTTACCGCCTCCGGAGAGGCAGATTGGAGGAAGGCCCCGCAGTGGAGCAGGCTGGGGCCCAGCCACCACCGGAACCGGTGGCGATCCTCTGGGGGTTTCAGGGGCTCCCCATGGACGTGGGTCCCCTGAAAAGGACAGAACCCGCTCGGGCAACTTGTGCTGGACTGGGGTCAAGGGGTGCTGCCTATTTGCTTAGGGGCAGCATCAAGGCCAGGTTGCTTGGGTGGGAGAGAGCGGAAGCTGTACCGTTACGCAACGTTTTAAGTAAGAGTACCTCCCAATGTGGGAAGATGTTATTTTACTTGTAATCCCTGTTTTACCATTTTTCTATTTTTCATTTGTGAAAATAAAACCGGTGATGGACGGGCAGCCCGCTGACGGTCTGCATTTAACTAAGGGGGAATGTGGCACCCTGGACAAGCCAGGGGCCACAGAGAACAACACCCACACACCCCACACTCCCGGTCAGGCACACCGAAGTCAGACACAAAACCCTTGTTGCCTTCCTCCAGGGGCTAATGTCAACACCAGGAAGTGGGCCAGGTGGTTGGCCCCGCCCACCAAGGAGTTCACAGTCCTGGAGGCGGGAAAAGCAGACAGATCAGTTTTGGAGATCAGCTAGGGAAGTAAAAGTGGAAGGAAGAAAAGTGGCAGCTGAGCAGACTGAAGTTGGTCCAGGTGTGTGGCCCGGACAGATCAGCAAGGTTGGCAGACAGTGGTGACAGTCTGCAGGCGTGGCCTATCGGAGTCTACCGTAAGGACCGTGGACGGGCGGTGGCCCGGCGGTATCGGACCGGTACACAAAGAGAAGCCAGCACCATCTGGCAGGGGCTTACGGACCCCGCCAAGGCTAGGAGTCGCCGTGAATTTGCCGAATTCGTTAGTGAAGGGAACCTCCTGGGTTTCCCAGCAGCCAAGTCCCGACAGAAGCTAACAGTCCAACCAAGAGAGGGAGACACCGCCACCGCCAAGGCAACCGTTTCTCAGGGCCAGAGCCTGCGGGCAAAAGGGGCTCCTCCAGCCCATATCCAAGCTGGGGAGCGGGTTACCGGTGGGAACCCATTGGAACCATCTACCATACATAGGTGCAGGGAAAGACAGTCACCATCAACCTGCCGGGAGAAACAACACCGCAGCCGTCTGTGCGACCCGTCCATCCAGCCGTGTGTTTTACCGAGAACTGTGTCCTCATCATTGGCTGAGTGAGTACCACCGTGCCGTGCGGCACAGTGCTGCCCCCGCGACTCTGCACCTCACCAGGCCCTGTAACCCGCCTGCCATCCACCCCTACCCCCATCACCGGGCCCCGGGACAACTAACCCCCTACCCATGGAGGGGAGAACTAACAACAAGGCTGCTCCCTGTCACCGCTCCCGGGATCCCCGTCTAGAGCAACGGTGGTGTCACCAATATCACCACAACCGTGGGTGGCGTCACGGACAATATCCAATCCCCTCAACCAAATCCCCTTTTCACTCACGGGCGAGGAACGCCGCTCGAGTCCCCGGGATCCGACCCACCGCTCGAGCCACCACCGAGCAGCAGCAGCCGGACCCGAGCAGTGGGAGAGCGCAGCGTCCCCTCCTCCGCCCACGACACATGATTGGCACATATGATGTGAAGTCAGAGCGAGTCTTTGGGATCATTAAAAAGTACTGGAATATCTTAAAAGCGGATCCTGACTTGACCAAATTTATTCCAGATAACCCTGGAATCACCTATAGACGCGGACGCACTATAGGTGATAACTTGGTTCACAGCCTGTACCAAGGCTCACGTCCGGAAGGTACATGGCTTGACAGATGCATTTGCGGGTTCTTTAAATGTGGGAATTGCAGTATCTGCAAATCCATTTATCAGTGTAAGTTTTTTACTAGTTCAGCTAATGGCAGGAGATTTTTTCTGAGGGATTTTGGGAATTGCAACACGTCTGGAGTCATCTATAGGGCCACATGTTCATGTCCTCTTGGTTACGTGGGGAAAACATTCCGTGAAATCAAAAACGAATAGGAGAGCATCTCTCTGATGTCCGCAACGGGAGAGATACTCCCATTGCGAGACATATGAATACGGTGCATGGAGGTAATTTAAGGCATATAAGTTTTGCAATGATAGAATTGGTTAAACCGAATGTGAGAGGGGGCAACTTCAATGAGGTGCTTCCTCAGAAGGAGGCTGCCTGGATTTTTAGGTTGGGGTCAATGACCCCGAAAGGTTTAAATGAGCAACTGACATTTACTTGTTTCCTTCCTTCATAGTTGTTTGACTGTTCCAGATTGTCTATTTGATCCTGCTTTCATACTCAAGTGAGCGAATAAGTCCCTATTTAGGGATGGTCTGTATTGACAGACTATATTTTTATAAATATCTAAATTTCTCTGCCCATATTTATATTTACCTGTTAATGGACTTTATGTGTGCCATATTGACTGTATTTATGTCATCTTTCTATGATATATATGCTATTATTTGTTGTTACCGATGTTTTAGTGTAGTGTATATTTGTGTATATTGTAAGGTATATACTCGCCCATACACCTGTTTATATTTATCCCTTAATGTGTCCTTTTATTGGGGTGCACACATGTTGTATGTCACTTAGTAAAATAACAGTGGTGATGTTTGTTTTACCTATGGGACGATCCCCCAATCATGTGATGCGGAAGACAGACGCTGGGCGTATTATATTATCGTGCGCATGTGCTGGATCGGGTGGTGAACGGATGACTGAACTTGATCATTGTAGCCAACCTGCGCGTGCGCATGAAGGCTATAAACACCACCACATGTATATTTATGACGCCATTTTTTTTTTTTTGCTAGGCAGTCTGCACATGTGCAGTGGTGAGGGATGGTATTACACCTCACCACTTGAGCATTCCTTTGCATTTAACGTGACACAGGTGTGGTGGGAGGAGGTATTTAAACCCCATACGGACATGCATTTGTATTGGTGTGATCTCTGATGGACTGTATTTATATTCATAGCCTCCTGAGGAACCATGTTTATGGGGAAACGCGTCGAGGCAAACAAAAGGCGAAATCACCAGGAGTACCATCTCTTTATATAACGGTGTATTCATGCACAAAAGGACTGCCACATCATTGCCAACAGCAACTTTTACCTATCCACTGAAGTGGGATGATCAATTGATCATCTACTATCTATAGGAATACTCCTGAGTATTGGCTTTAATTGAGCTTGGTGATTTTGTTTGTATCAAACCATTACTATGTGATGTAAATTATCTGCCATAGGTTATATTAAGGCTATGTGCGCACTTACCGGATTTTTCCGCGGATTTTTTGCGGTTTTGCTGCATGTTTCGCTGCAGAAAATGTTCATAACATCTCTGCAGTGAATCACCAGCAAAACCTATGGGCAAAAAAAATCCTGTGCGCACTAGGCAGAATTTGACAGCTGCATGTTTTGCTGCGGGATTCCCGCAGCAAAAACAATTGCATGTCACTTCTTTTCCGCACGTCGCTGCGGGATTTCACTCCATTGACTCCAATGTTAATCGTGAAATCCTGCAGGGAATAACGCAGGAAGCAAATTCTGTGCGGTTCACTGCGTTTTCCTGCGTTATTCCCTGCGGTATTTTGCGGTTTACCTCCGGTAATGTGCATCGCTTGTCTGCGGTTTTGCAGGGAAGTGATGTCATTACAGGAAGAGGAAGCCGTGCAGAGAGTAAACACACACAGATCACACACACACAGACATCACAGACATAGATCACAGACACATAGAACACACATAGAAAAAAAACGGAAATATAGAAAACAAAGAACGTGGGCTCCGCTGTATTTTTACCTTCCAGCCAAGGTAAGCACACAGCGGCGGCCCGATATTCTCAGGCTGGGGAGGGAGAGGGGCAGGGTTAATGTCCCCCGCCTCCCTCCCCCTCCCGCAGCCGAGAATATCAGCCGCAGCTGCCCCAGCACTGTCGCATGCATTATGCGGCAGCAGCGGCGTGTCCTCGGCTCTTCTTGCTGCCGTGTAGCAGTGGCAGCAAGGTAATACAAGGGGTTAATGGTGGTGGATCACCGCCATTAACTCCAGGCTTGATCATGGCAGCGTCTATGTGACAGCTGACATGATCAACCCGTAAGTAAAGTGAATAAAACACAGACACCGAAAAAGCCTTTATTTTAAATAAAACAAACAAGCCTCGTTCACCCTTTTATTAACCCCTCCCGCACCAAAGCTCCGGCGTGATCCGCAGCTCCAGCATAATCCACAGGTCCTGCGCTGCTTACATCCAGCCGCGACTGTCACAGACACAGCGCTGAATGGATGCAGCAGACAGCAGAGGTAATTACCGGTCATTTCCCACGGCCGGTAATGTTAACCCACTGCCGACCGTGGGAAATGCAGTGATCTGTCCTCTATCTCCCTATCTATCCCTCTATCTATCCCTCTATCTGTCTGTCTATCTATCTATCTATCCCTCTATCTATTCTTCTGTCTATCTATCTACTATCTCAGAATTAAATGATTTTTTTTTTTCAATGTGCTTTATTGCATTGAATGCAATAAAGCACATCCCAACCAGCACGCGGCAAAACCGCGGCAATACCGCGAATAATACCGCGGTGAAACCGCAGCAAACCGCGGCAAACCGCATGCGGTTTTCGGGTGCGGTTTGCTGCGGTTTTTTACCGCGGGTGCGGTAATCTTTGAGAGCATGCAGAATTTTCTCAAGAAAATTCCATTTCCCAGTGCGCACATAGCCTTAGGATTCCTTAGTCTGCCCCTGATATTCAGGAACAGACCTTGAGGTTATCCTGCTTGTTACGGTTGTGAAGAGATCACTTCAGGTTTTTGGCTGTGTACAGCATTTTATTGTTAATACATTTTGCACTTTAGGAATAAAAGAATTAGGCCCTACATGAACCATATCTACACCCGTCATCCACATTAATGCCATTGTCTGATATCTAATCAGAACGCTCAGATAATTTGGGGCTTTTATTAGAGATATATGTATTGATAAAAGGTAACAGATGATTAAAAGGTTATTACGAAAGGCGATTGATGACCTGTATGACAAAATGTTTTATGATTATTAAATTAGTTGGACAAATAGGCAGTAAATGTATAAATCTCCTTTAACACTAGAAGTCCCAGAAATTTTGAGCTCTCTGGGTTCAAAAGGTAGAAATGTTAAATGACCCCTCTCTGGGACTTCTAGTGTTAAGCATTTTATTTTAGGCTTCATACAATAATAATAAGACATTTATACTGATGAGTATCTTTTCCACTTGAATCTCAGCTCCAGAGTCCTCCTTTCGTTGATCTGTTATGTGCCTCCATTTGGAGCTGTCATTACTTCTTACTTCTTTCAGAAGTGAAATATGCTGCCATATGACCAGCGGTTTATTTTCCCAATCTGTTTGTATATGAGGGTGTAAATATGTTAGAAAGGGCAAATGCTATTTAGATTAATTGAGAGCTGCATAAAGTCAGCAAGCTGTTTAGTAGACACTTCTTTAAGTTTATATATTAATAGACAGTTAAAAAACTTGTGGTTTGTATTTACACTAAATCTTACAAAATACTATGGGACAGATTTCTGCTACCTTATCTGAGATCAGCAAAGACCCCAAATCCACCAAGTGCTTGTTGCACTTTAATAAAATCTCTATTTTCTATTCTTTAGACCTACTAGTGCTCTGAATTTTCATAGTATGTGAAGTTTTCAACTAAATACTGAATGCAGGGATATATGTAATGAGCGAGCGAGGTGCTGAACTGAAGTAAAGTGCTGAATTTAAGATAAGTGCATAGTTTCAACACAATTACATAGTGGTGATAACTGTAATTGTTGAATTTCATTAGGGAATTGTGTGTCTGTTTGTGATCCTGTGAAAAGGGAAAAAAAAAAAAAGTTAGTCTTGTGATTTAATTAGTAGGATTAGTCACACCTGTTTCTAGAAGCTTCTAGCAGCTTCTGATAGTCATTGTACATCTATATAAACCACCCAGTGGGAGCGAGGTGCTGAACTGAAGTAAAGTGCTGAATTTAAGATAAGTGCATAGTTTCAACACAATTACATAGTGGTGATAACTGTAATTGTTGAATTTCATTAGGGAATTGTGTGTCTGTTTGTGATTCTGTGAAAAGGGGAAAAAAAAAAAAGTTAGTCTTGTGATTTAATTAGTAGGATTAGTCACACCTGTTTCTAGAAGCTTCTAGCAGCTTCTGATAGTCATTGTACATCTATATAAACCACCCAGTGCGAGCGAGGTGCTGAGCGAGCCAGGTGCTGAATTTAAGATAAGTGCATAGTTTCAACACAATTACATAGTGGTGATAACTGTAATTGTTGAATTTCATTAGGGAATTGTGTGTCTGTTTGTGATTCTGTGAAAAGGGAAAAAAAAAAAGTTAGTCTTGTGATTTAATTAGTAGGATTAGTCACACCTGTTTCTAGAAGCTTCTAGCAGCTTCTGATAGTCATTGTACATCTATATAAACCACCCAGTGCGAGCGAGGTGCTGAGCGAGCGAGGTGCTGAACTGAAGTAAAGTGCTGAATTTAAGATAAGTGCATAGTTTCAACACAATTACATAGTGGTGATAACTGTAATTGTTGAATTTCATTAGGGAATTGTGTGTCTGTTTGTGATTCTGTGAAAAGGGAAAAAAAAAAAAAGTTTGTCTTGTGATTTAATTAGTAGGATTAGTCACACCTGTTTCTAGAAGCTTCTAGCAGCTTCTGATAGTCATTGTACATCTATATAAACCACCCAGTGCGAGCGAGGTGCTGAGCGAGCGAGGTGCTGAACTGAAGTAAAGTGCTGAATTTAAGATAAGTGCATAGTTTCAACACAATTACATAGTGGTGATAACTGTAATTGTTGAATTTCATTAGGGAATTGTGTGTCTGTTTGTGATTCTGTGAAAAGGGAAAAAAAAAAAAAAGTTTGTCTTGTGATTTAATTAGTAGGATTAGTTACACCTGTTTCTAGAAGCTTCTAGCAGCTTCTGATAGTCATTGTACATCTATATAAACCACCCAGTGCGAGCGAGGTGCTGAGCGAGCGAGGTGCTGAACTGAAGTAAAGTGCTGAATTTAAGATAAGTGCATAGTTTCAACACAATTACATAGTGGTGATAACTGTAATTGTTGAATTTCATTAGGGAATTGTGTGTCTGTTTGTGATTCTGTGAAAAGGGAAAAAAAAAAAAAAGTTAGTCTTGTGATTTAATTAGTAGGATTAGTCACACCTGTTTCTAGAAGCTTCTAGCAGCTTCTGATAGTCATTGTACATCTATATAAACCACCCAGTGAGAGCGAGGTGCTGAGCGAGCGAGGTGCTGAATTTAAGATAAGTGCATAGTTTCAACACAATTACATAGTTTGACACAAGAACATAGTTTGAATTTATCCTTATACGTTTCCCATTGGGTTTTTTTTTCGTTTTTTTCTCTTTGTTTTTCTACTTTACTGTTTATCCCCATTTGATAGGTGCTCCATGGACAATGCTACCAGGTGTGTATCTTGTCAGATGTATGCATGCCTTGAGCAGCCGTTCAAGGGTGACTATGTCTGCACTCGATGCAAGCATGTTGCGTATTTGGAAGCCAAGGTAACTGATCTAAATAAGCAGCTTGCAACACTAAGGGGCATTGCAAACCTGGAGAGGAGTTTAGAGCTCACTGAGCTTTCTCTGGCTGGGGCCAGTGATATGGAGGAGGGTGGAAGTGGGGAAGATCAGGAACCAGAGGTAGGTAGCTGGGTAACAGTTAGAAGAAGAGGTAGGGGGAAAAGTGTCAGGGAGCCTAGTCCTGACCTGGCACAACCTAGTAAATATGCCTGTTTGGCTGATATTAGAAATGAAGGGCCTGGACTAGGGTCACTACAGCAGGATGTTGCTCCTAGCAACCAGGAAAACAACTGCTGTAGGAAGGAGGGAAATAGGAGTGCAGCAAAGCCCAGACAGATGTTGGTGGTAGGGAACTCTATAATTAGGCGGACAGACAGGGTCATCTGTCGCCGAGACCGTGAATGCCGAACAGTGTGTTGTCTACCGGGTGCTCGGGTTCGGCATATTGTGGATCGGATAGACAGATTGCTGGGTGGGG
This sequence comes from Anomaloglossus baeobatrachus, assembly GCF_048569485.1. Lineage (NCBI taxonomy): Eukaryota > Metazoa > Chordata > Amphibia > Anura > Aromobatidae > Anomaloglossus > Anomaloglossus baeobatrachus. The sequence continues at coordinate 227,981,109 of NC_134353.1, read as the reverse complement.
CTGGGGAAAACCCAGCGGTCATGGTGCACATTGGTACTAATGACAAAGTTAGAGGCAGGTGGAAGGTCCTTAAAAATGATTACAGGGAACTAGGAGAGAAGCTGAAGTCCAGGACCTCCAAGGTGGTGTTTTCAGAAATACTACCGGTGCCACGAGCGTCACTAGAAAGACAGCGGGAGCTTAGGGAGATAAATATGTGGCTTAGAAATTGGTGCAGGAAGGAAGAAGGGTTCGGGTTCATGGAGAACTGGGCCGACTTCTCAGTCGGCTACAGGCTCTACGGTAGGGACGGGCTGCACCTCAATGGGGAAGGTGCAGCTGTGCTGGGGGAGAAAATGGTCAGACGGATGGAGGAGCTTTTAAACTAGGATCGGGGAGGAGGGAGGGTAGTGGAGCAAATAAGGGGATAGATAGAGCAGATAGAGACAGGGAGACAGTAGGGGTCAATGAAGGATTAGGGGGGGATGGGACATACAAGGAAGGTAGGGAGGCTAGGAGTAATAAAGGTGTTAATAGGATTAAATGTCTACTGGCAAATGCAAGAAGTCTTGCAAACAAAATGAATGAATTGGAGACTCTTATGTCAACCATGGATTATGATGTGGTGGGCATTACGGAAACCTGGCTGGATGAAAGTCATGACTGGGTGACAAACATAGAGGGTTATAGTACATTTAGGAAGGACAGGAAAGGCCAAAAAGGTGGTGGGGTGTGTATATTTATTAAATCTAACCTAAAACCTGTGTTGTATGATGACATTGAGGGGAACAGCAACAATGTAGAGTCAGTATGGGTAAATGTACATGGGGAGGGGAATAATGGAAAAATGCTAATTGGAGTTTGCTATAAGCCTCCTAACATACCTGAACAAATAGAGGGTGAAATGCTGGAACAAATTGAAAAGGCAGCTAATAATAATAATCGGGTTCTTATTATGGGGGATTTCAACTATCCAGACATTCAGTGGGACATAGAATCTTCTGGTTCTGCTAAAAGCTGTAAGTTCTTATCTACCATTCAAGACCATTTCCTCTCTCAGATGGTAGGTGAACCGACCAGGGGAGATAATTTGCTAGATCTGGTCCTGTCAAATAGACCGGATACAATTTCAGATCTACAGGTCCGGGAGCACTTGGGCACCAGCGATCATAATATGGTAAGCTTCAACATAATATTCAATAGAACATTTCAAAGGGGGAATGCTAAAACCTGGAATTTTAGGAAAGCTGATTTCAACAAATTAAGGGAAGAGCTTAAATGTGTAGATTGGGACAAAGTCATGGTAACTGGGGATACCGAACATAAATGGGATAAGTTTAAGGATATACTACTAGAGTCCTGTAAAAAACGTATACCCTCTGGTAATAAAATGTCCAGGAATAAAAAGAAACCACTATGGATAAATAAGACTGTACAAAGTATAATAAAACAAAAACAAAGGGCATTTAAAATCTTAAAGGCTGAGAATACAGAAATAGCATTGCAGGAGTATAAAGATATCAATAGGAAATGTAAAAAAGAAATCAAACAAGCAAAATTAGCTACTGAAACAAAAATCGCCAATGACATTAAAATAAATCCCAAAATCTTTTATAAATACATTAATGCCAAAAGGAAAACAAAGGATAGTATCGGCCCCTTAAAATATAATAACAAGTTAGTTATAGAGGACAAACAAAAGACTGAGATATTAAATAGGTATTTCTCATCTGTATTCACCAAGGAACTGACTGTACCAGGGATCATTCAACAAGTGAAAAATCAAAGTCCACCACCCGATATAATTAATTTAACACAAGATGAAGTACACCTACGTCTGAGTAAATTAAACATTGACAAATCCCCAGGGCCAGATGGCATTCATCCACGAATATTGAGGGAATTGAGCTCCGTAATCGACAGACCGCTGTATCTCATCTTTTTAGACTCACTTGTAACAGGGTTGGTGCCTCAGGATTGGAGGATTGCTGATGTGGTACCGATATTTAAGAAAGGTAAGAGGGTAGATCCAGGCAACTACCGTCCAGTAAGCCTGACATCAGTAGTATGCAAAGTTTTTGAGGGCATTTTAAGGGATGACATGCAAAAATATATTGCAGAAAATAATATGATAACTGACAAACAGCATGGATTCATGAAAGATAAGTCGTGTCTAACCAACCTGTTGGGGTTCTATGAGGGGGTAAGTTCAAACCTGGATATTGGTAATGCAGCTGATGTGATTTATTTGGACTTTGCAAAGGCATTTGATACTGTACCACATAATAGCCTTATACTAAAGCTCCAGAAGCAAGGACTAGGGGACACAATATGCAACTGGGTAAGGAATTGGCTAAAAGATAGGAAACAAAGAGTAGTCATAAATGGTACATTCTCTAAATGTGCTATAGTCAGCAGTGGGGTGCCGCAGGGATCTGTGCTTGGACCGATTCTTTTTACTCTCTTTATTAATGACCTTGTGGATGGGATTGATAGTACAGTGTCAGTCTTTGCCGATGACACCAAACTATGTAGGATATTAAAAACTGACCTGGATAGTACAATATTACAAAAAGATCTGGATAAGATGTCAGAATGGGCAGATACTTGGCAAATGAGATTTAATGTTGATAAATGTAAAGTAATGCACCTAGGACGGAGTAATCCTATAGCTGCGTATACATTAAATGGAAGTAAACTCGGGACTACAGAACAGGAGAAGGACTTGGGTATTCTCATTACAAATAAGCTGAGCAGCAGCACTCAAAGTCAAGCAGCAGCTGCTAAAGCAAACAAGATTTTAGGGTGTATAAAAAGAGAGATTAGATCCCGTGATCCCAACGTATTGTTACCCCTCTATAAATCACTTGTAAGGCCACATCTGGAATACAGGATCCAGTTTTGGGCTCCACATTTTAAAAAGGACATTCAAAAGTTAGAGTCAGTTCAAAGGCGGGCAACTAGACTATTACAAGGAATGGAAGGCCTCCCATATGATGACAGGTTGAAAAAGTTAGATATGTTTAGCTTAGAAAAAAGACGTCTCAGAGGAGATCTCATTTATATGTATAAATACATGTGTGGTCAATATAAAGGACTGACACATGACTTATTTCTTCCAAAGACAGTACTAAGGACCAGGGGCACTCACTGCGAGTGGAAGAAAAGCGATTCCGAAACCTAAATAGGCAAGGGTTCTTTACAGTTAGAGCGGTCAGACTGTGGAATACACTACCACAAGAGGTAGTAATGGCAGATACTATAACAGCTTTTAAAAAAGGGCTGGATGATTTCCTCAGTACACAAAACATTGTTGGTTATAAATGACTTAGTGACTAAATGTAGAACTGGTGGAGGAAGGTTGAACTGGATGGACCTAGGTCTTTTTTCAACCTAAGTAACTATGTAACTATGTAACTATGTATATAAATATATAGGCCCATTTCATATGAAGTGTTTTCCTATTTAAGAATAGTGAATGATGACTACTGTTGTCATATATATCATAGAATGGTAGAGTAGGAAGGGACCTCCAGCGTCATCTGGTCCAACCCCCAGTAGGATTCATTATATCCCACACAGATATCTGTCCAGTCTCTTTATGAAGACATCCAAAGAAGGAGACCTCACCACCTCTTGTGGCAGCCTGTTCCACTCGTTGACCCTCACTATCAAAAACTTTTTTCTAGTACCTAATCTTTGTCTCCTCTAAATCAGTTTCATTCCATTGCTTCTAGTCTTTCCTTGTGCAAATGAGAATAGCGCTCATCCCTCTATAGTGTGACAGGCCATGAGATGTTTGTAGCAGCTAATAAGTCTTTCAATCTTCTTTTTGCAAGCTAAAACATTCCCCAAACCTGTAACCATTCCTCATAGGACATTGTTTGTAGACCAGTCACCATTCTGCTTGCTCTTCTCTGAACTTGTTCAAGTTTGTTGATGTTTTTTTTAAAATGTTGTGCCCAGAACTGGACACAATATTCTAGATGAGGTCTGACCAAAAAAGAGTAGGGGGCAATAATTACTTCACATGATCCAGACTGTATGCTTCTATTAATACATGCCAAAATTGTGTTTGCCTTTTTTGCTGCTGCATCACACTGCTGAGTTATGTTCAGTCTGTGATCTATTAGTATACCTAAAGGCCGCTTTACACGCTACGATATATCTAACGATATGTCGTCGGGGTCACGTCGTTAGTGACGCACATCCAACCTCGTTTAACATATCGTAGCGTGTAACACAAATGCGCGACTGTGAACGAGCAAAAATACTCACCTTATCGTTGCTCGTTGACACGTCGCTCATTTTAAAAAAATCTAACGTCCTTCTGTGCTCCGGTTGTTCATCGTTCCCGATGCAGCACACGTCGCTCTCTGTGACACCCCGGGAACGATGAACTGCAGCTTACCTGCGGCCGCCGGCAATGCGGAAGGAAGGAGGTGGGCGGGATGTTTACGTCCCGCTCATCTCCGCCCTTCCGCTTTTATTGTCCGGCCGCTGTGTGACGTCGCTGTGACACCAAGGAAGAGGATGTTCGCCGCCCACAGCGAGGTCATTCGGGAAGTAAGTACGTGTGATGGGGGTTACCGAGTTTGTGCGACACAGGCAACAAATTGCCCGTATTGCACAAACGATGGGGGCGTGTGCGATCGCACATGCAAACGCACGATAAATTGATACGTGTAAAGCAGCCTTAAGGGGATGTGCGCACGTGTGCGTATTGCATGCAGTTACACTGCGTTCTGCACCGCAGCGTAACTGCATGTGTCCTGCGTCCCCTGCACAATCTATGGAGATTGTGCAGGAGCCGTGTGCACGTGGCCTATTAGAACGCAGCGATTCGGCTGCTGCCCGAATCGCTGCGTTCTAAGAAGTGACAAGTCACTTCTTTCGTGCAGTTTGCATGCTGTCTATAGGGAGAGGCAGCATGCAGAGCGCACGTTCTCTGCCGGCACCATGCGCTTCATAACGCAGCTTTTCAGCATAGCCTAAAGGCTACTTTACACACTGTGATATCGGTCCCGATATCGCTAGTGTGGGTACCCGCCCCCATCTGTTGCGCGACACGGGCATATCGCTGCCTGTGCCGCACAACATCGCCCACAGCCGTCACACATACTTACCTGTCCGGCGATGTCGCTGTGACCGGCGAACCGCCTCCTTTCTAAGGGGGCGGTCCGTGCGGCGTCACAGCGACGTCACTGAAACGTCACTGAACCGCCGCCCAATAGCAGCGGAGGGGCGGAGATGAGCGGGACGTAACATCCCGCCCACCTCCTTCCTTCCGCATAGCGGCCGGGAGGCAGGTAAGGGGAGCTTCCTCGTTCCTGCGGCGTCACACGCAGCGATGTGTGCTGCCGCAGGAACGAGGAACAACCTCGTTACTGCTGCAGTAACGAGATTTGAGAATGGACCCCCGTGTCGCCGATTAGCAATTTTGCACGTTTTTGCAACGATGCAAAATCGCTTATCGATGTCACAAGCAACGGCATCGCTAATGCGGCCGGATGTGCGTCACGAATTCCGTGACCCCAACGACTCCGCATTAGCGATGTCGTAGCGTGTAAAGCCCGCTTAAGTTTTTTTCACACATGCTGTTGCATAACCCTAATCCTCCCATTCTTTATTTGCTTTTTTCATTTTCTTGTTTAAAAAAGTTCCCATACTTGGATCAGGGATCCACCCTCCCCTCATCTTTTACAAAATGGACTACCAAGTACAACATGAAAGGTAGCTTTAGATGAGAGCCCAGTAGATGCAAAAATGGCCCTGAATATAGTTTGTTTTATTATCTCTGCAACAAATATTTTTTACATTACACTATCGAAAGTACAGCAGTTCCTTTATGCACTTTGTTTCCTATCAGTTGGCAAATGTAGGCAGTTAAAGGTGCCCACACAAACGCATCTGTCAGATGTAACAAGCAACAGCTCTAGTAATTTATTTTTTAAATCTATAATAACTTTGGTACACAAAGCATTGTTTCAGCTGCGCAAGTATAAGGAATAGAAATAATTACTTTAAGCAGCAGTAATCACTGCCGTGGGCAGTCTTCCGTTTTGACGTGCATAGGCACCTCAAAGTCACTTTTACTTTACAGTGCAGGGGAGAGATGGCATGCAGAATGTGAATGCGCAGAATTTACAACTGCACACCTGACTGGTTATCAAAAATAGAGGAGACTCCTGTTTTTGTAATTATTTATTTAAATAATTAAAAAAAAAACAGCATAGGATCCCCTCTAGTTTTAATAACCAGCCAAGGTAAAGCAGACAGCTGAGGGGACCACATGTCATTTTTTTATCCTTATTTATTCCTTATCCACATGTTTATGGTGCACTTGTCCTGCTCTTACCCCCTTTCTTTTCCAGCTCCCTAGCCCTATGACAACTTTACAGCCATTTTACAGAAACAAAGTTTGGGTATTCATTGACTTACAAGTGCATCTCAATTAATTAAAACATCCTCAAAAAGTTAATTTTTGTCAGTAATTAAATGCAAAAAGGGAAACAAATATATTATATAGAGTCATTACAAACAGAGTGATCTAGCTGAAGCTTTTTTTCCTGCTATTGTTGATGATTATGGCTTACAGTCAATGAAAACCCAAAAGTTATTATCTCAGAAAATTAGAATATTATATAAGTGTGACGCCCTGGCCTATCAGGTCGTCACAGGGTATTGTGCAATCTGCCCTTCTGCACGGTATCCAATCCTCCTTGGTTACGAGTCCTGGTCCTTTGGTGTTGCTAAGAGCTTAGCCAGTCAAAACCCTAGAAACACTTTACATCATACCCACCAGAAAACACCAATAGTTAGAGGACAAAATCCATACCACATAAGATTCATGAATATAAGGATGTATATAGAGAAATGCTAGAACATAATCAAAATGTGGGGATATATAGGATCAATGAAGACCATTCGGGTATAGAATATATTAAACCAAAAAAGGAAAAACCGAACAACAAGGTCTTAAATAAGTTATATCTTTATTATCAAAATTAAAATTACACATAAAACACACACACGACTGTTGACTGGAAAAAGGCGTCAAGAAAAACCTGCATAGTATGTATGAATAAATATCAATAGAATATATGATGGTAGTGATAGGGAGTTCAGGAATGGTCATAAAAAATGGTAATAATAAATGAGTTACTGCCAAAAACTACCAATAATAACTAGCAAGCACTGAGATATAGCTGAATTTGGTGCCATGTATTTATAATAGGCAAATTGCAACTGGTAGCAAATACATTAATAGGTACTACCGATGGCCTCAATAAGGCAGGAAAATATAAAGGGAAGACACATGGCTCAGGGGTTTTTTAGATTAATTAATTAATCCTAGGGAATTTGTCAGAGTCGACACAATTCAATCACTAAATAGTGGTATATACTCCAGGAATTAGTAGAGCACAGCCTCTTCACAATATATAATACCTGCCCTGGCAAGAGGACATCAGGTACCGCTTTAAGATACAATCATCAAAGGTATGGCTGGTAGTAGGTAGGTAAATAAGTAAAGCAAATAAATAAAGAAAATACCATTCCAAATAACCACTAACACTAAAGCCGCCAGCCACAGAAAAGCAGGTAAAGTAGGTAAAGCAGAGAGTGAGAGATAGCTTTCACAGATTATAAACCCGTAGAGGAAAGGTGTAGATGTAAATAATCCTAATCCTAAAGAGGTGTCAGAATCGGCACACTCTAATCACACAAATAGTGATATATTCACCTGGGGTTTGTGGAGCACAGTCTCCTCTCAGTGTACGGCGCCTGCCCCGACGCGCGCACGTTTCGTAGCGACTTCTTCAGGGGGTGGAGTCATAGAGGATTGCCTCGGATTAAATGTACACTAACCACCTATCAGCACAAGAGGTGGACGCATGCGTTGTTGAGCGCATACGTCATTAATCACGTGATAGCGGTGTCACTTCGCGTCATAGGTGAGTCAGGGAGATGGACGTAACAATAGAGCGAATCAGCACAAGGTCTGCGCGCATGTCAATTAATGATCCCTCAGCACATAATCAAGTATAAGCGCAGGCGTAATCAAGCCTGTACGTGATAAATCACGTGACAGGAGTGTCACAGCGCGTCATAGATGAATTACAGAGATAGACGTAAAGCAACAGATCAGCACAATACCTATGCGCATGCGTCGCTTGATTATACATATAACAAGTCATATGGAAAAGTGTCCGAAACCATTACAGAAAGGCAGGAAAATAGCCATAGAGATAACGTATAGAGTATTAATCTGAACTAAAGAAATTTGACATGATGTCATATGAAATCAATGCTAGATTAGATATATATCAAGGGGGGTAAAATAATGGACAATATCAAAAAATGAATTTGCAAGACAAGTGATCGGGACCAGTTAACCCATCTAATAAAAATGCCAACCATGTGTTTTACCTAGCAATAAAAAGTAGAAGAAAAAAAATATTAGATGAAAGAATAAAAAGACTTAGGAAAAACCAAATCTGGACAGACAATTGTGACAGAGAGTATATGATAAACAGTAAATAAGACTCTATATAAAGAGAAAAATATATCATGTAACATAATATAATATAAAATGCACAGTGTGCTTGGATACCATAGGGGGTTAGATAATAACCCATTATTAGAGTGAAAAGGGGAGGGGGGGGAGGGGGGGGGGGAAGGGGGGGAGGAGATAGAAAAATTTTTTGGAGATTCATAACTCCAATTGAAGAACAAAATAACTATATATATGCATATAAAAATATAAATATATTCACCAATCACAAAACCAGATATAGCATTAGAATAACAACCCTTTAAATTCATTAATTCATTCATATGAGGTGCAATCACTCCAAAGACCATGGAGCCCATGCCCATTCGTGTATACAGTGATGTGAGGCAGTGAGGGAAGGGAGTGACAATCTGAGGAAGTGAAGGCATATATTGAACCATGGTCAGAGAATTGAACCGCACCAAACATGAACGAAAACACATACCTATACACAAAAAAGTGCAAATTTACGCATGTGCCTGCATGGCCAAGTACGCGCAGACACATAAGTGCCACAAATTCAAATAGAATAGAATTGTAAACAAAAAATGAATAATTGTAAACAAAAAATGAAAAAATGAAAAAAGAGGAGGGATCCTGATGAATAGATATAAAGGGAAGCACATTTCATACATAAATAATGTAGATGGATATATTATATTTAGTTCATTCAGGGATGGTTCAGACGCAGCAGTAAAATTCAATCCAATATTTCACCAAGGATGTGTACATGTATATAGCAATCCACGATGTTCACCATCATATAGTAGTCAAACTAAAAATAGAAAGTATAAAATAATTAAAAACAAAAATTTAAAACAGCAAATTAAAATCAACAATATAATATGATGGAGACTCAATATTATATTATATGAAATGACTCCAAGTGGTCACAAAAAAGGAACAAAGCTAAGATTCTCATTCAATCCCAAAGGGGACACCGTATTCAGAGTCCATATCCACTTAGCCTCGAGTCTTGCTAACTGTTTTTTGATATTTCCACCTCGTATGTGTGGGTGGATATGATCAATCCCTCTCACCAAGAACAGTGAAGCATCACAGTTATGGTGGAGTTTAAAATGCTTAGGGATGGTCTTCAAAATAGACATATCAGTGATGTCCTTCGCGGCTATAATTCCATTGACATGTTCACGTGTCCTAACTTTAAGCTGTCGGGAGGTAAGGCCCACGTATATCAGCCCACAGGGGCAAGTGGCATAGTACACAACAGCTTTAGTAGTGCAAGTGATAGGATGTGTGATATTAAAGATCCTACTTGCTTTTGAATCCGTAAAAGTCTTTGCTTTAACAATGTTACAACATGCCACGCAATTACCACATGGGGAACAGCCCCAGGGTTGGCGATACTGGTCAAGAAAGGTGGTAGGTTTATTACTATAGTGACTTTGGACTAATCTGTCACGGAGGTTTGTCGACCTCCTAAACGTGATACTCGGTCTGTTATTAAGGTATTGGGAAAATACTGGATCAGCAGTTAGTATTGGCCAAAATCTCTCAAGGCAAGAATACATGAAAGAATGCTGTGAGTTAAATTTCGTAATGTACCTCACTTGATTGGTTTTAGTCTTGTGTTGTGCAGAATTGTATAAGAGATTCTGTCTTGAAGTGAATTTGGCTCTATTTAATGCCCTTTTAACCAATCTACGACTATAGCCCCTTTCATGGAATCTTTCACTGAGCTCAATAGCTCGTCTATCAAAGTCTATATCACTCGAGCAAATCCTGCGCAAGCGCAAGAATTGTCCGACGGGAATAGCCTTAATCAGGGCTGGAGGGTGTGAAGAACTAGCGTGTAGTAAGGAGTTAGTTGCAGTTTTTTTACGAAACAGATCTGTATGGAGATAATTAGACTTATCACGCTTCACAGTAACATCAAGGAATTCAACAAAATTCCGATCAGCTTGGTAGGTCAGATGTATATTACAGTCATTCTTATTTAATGCTCCCATAAAACGATTTAGCTCCTCCTCAGTGTCCTGCCAGATCATGAAAATATCATCAATGTACCGCGTCCAAAAGAGGAGTGATTGCACCTCATATGAATGAATTAATGAATTTAAAGGGTTGTTATTCTAATGCTATATCTGGTTTTGTGATTGGTGAATATATTTATATTTTTATATGCATATATATAGTTATTTTGTTCTTCAATTGGAGTTATGAATCTCCAAAAATTTTTTCTATCTCCTCCCCCCCTTCCCCCCCCCCCCTCCCTCCCTCCCCTTTTCACTCTAATAATGGGTTATTATCTAACCCCCTATGGTATCCAAGCACACTGTGCATTTTATATTATATTATGTTACATGATATATTTTTCTCTTTATATAGAGTCTTATTTACTGTTTATCATATACTCTCTGTCACAATTGTCTGTCCAGATTTGGTTTTTCCTAAGTCTTTTTATTCTTTCATCTAATATTTTTTTTTCTTCTACTTTTTATTGCTAGGTAAAACACATGGTTGGCATTTTTATTAGATGGGTTAACTGGTCCCGATCAGTTGTCTTGCAAATTCATTTTTTGATATTGTCCAGTTCATTATTTTACCCCCCTTGATATATATCTAATCTAGCATTGATTTCATATGACATCATGTCAAATTTCTTTAGTTCAGATTAATACTCTATACGTTATCTCTATGGCTATTTTCCTGCCTTTCTGTAATGGTTTCGGACACTTTTCCATATGACTTGTTATATGTATAATCAAGCGACGCATGCGCATAGGTATTGTGCTGATCTGTTGCTTTACGTCTATCTCTGTAATTCATCTATGACGCGCTGTGACACTCCTGTCACGTGATTTATCACGTACAGGCTTGATTACGCCTGCGCTTATACTTGATTATGTGCTGAGGGATCATTAATTGACATGCGCGCAGACCTTGTGCTGATTCGCTCTATTGTTACGTCCATCTCCCTGACTCACCTATGACGCGAAGTGACACCGCTATCACGTGATTAATGACGTATGCGCTCAACAACGCATGCGTCCACCTCTTGTGCTGATAGGTGGTTAGTGTACATTTAATCCGAGGCAATCCTCTATGACTCCACCCCCTGAAGAAGTCGCTACGAAACGTGCGCGCGTCGGGGCAGGCGCCGTACACTGGGAGGAGACTGTGCTCCACAAACCCCAGGTGAATATATCACTATTTGTGTGATTAGAGTGTGCCGATTCTGACACCTCTTTAGGATTAGGATTATTTACATCTACACCTTTCCTCTACGGGTTTATAATCTGTGAAAGCTATCTCTCACTCTCTGCTTTACCTACTTTACCTGCTTTTCTGTGGCTGGCGGCTTTAGTGTTAGTGGTTATTTGGAATGGTATTTTCTTTATTTATTTGCTTTACTTATTTACCTACCTACTACCAGCCATACCTTTGATGATTGTATCTTAAAGCGGTACCTGATGTCCTCTTGCCAGGGCAGGTATTATATATTGTGAAGAGGCTGTGCTCTACTAATTCCTGGAGTATATACCACTATTTAGTGATTGAATTGTGTCGACTCTGACAAATTCCCTAAGATTAATTAATTAATCTAAAAAACCCCTGAGCCATGTGTCTTCCCTTTATATTTTCCTGCCTTATTGAGGCCATCGGTAGTACCTATTAATGTATTTGCTACCAGTTGCAATTTGCCTATTATAAATACATGGCACCAAATTCAGCTATATCTCAGTGCTTGCTAGTTATTATTGGTAGTTTTTGGCAGTAACTCATTTATTATTACCATTTTTTATGACCATTCCTGAACTCCCTATCGCTACCGTCATATATTCGATTGATATTTATTCATACATACTATGCAGGTTTTTCTTGACGCCTTTTTCCAGTCAACAGTCGTGTGTGTGTTTTATGTGTAATTTTAATTTTGATAATAAAGATATAACTTATTTAAGACCTTGTTGTTCAATCATACCCACCAGATACACCATTGGGGGCCTGAAGGGAATAGGGCCGCCCACTTGGGGGGTTGGTAGGGGAAGGTGCAAAAGTGAAAGGAGAACTGAGAAAGGAGTGAAAGGAGTAGGAGGTAGAGGGGTGACTCTCTGAGAGGGAGAGGTCACCGGGTTGGAGCAAGGCTCCTTGAGTACTAGGTGGCAGACGTTGGTCTGGGCCTGGTAGGAGCTGGAACCCCAGTCGCAGGGGATCGTGTCAAGGGGCACGGATTGCCGAGGAGGGCAGCCGGCGGCCTTGAGCCATCTGCGGGCAGACCCAGGGCACAACGGGGTACGCGGACCCTAGGCCGGGAAGTAGCTTCAAGCGTCCTTGTAATTTACCTGACAGGGGTGAAGCCTTCAAGATTCATCCCTCACCCACTCCAAAATCGGGGTACTAGCGCACCGATGGGATAGGACTTTCCCCTGACACAGTCCATCGAATCCCAAGCATGAACCCTGAGAGCAAGCTCACTCTGTTAGCCATATGGGTGAGCGGGACCCGACTAGTTCCACACTACAGGGTCCAAACAGAGAACAAGGTGCCATGGAAAAGGTCACAGGCTAACAAGTAACACCAAGGACATGGACCCAAGCATGCTCCCTCCTGGCTGCAGCGGTGCTCAGAATTCTGGTTTACAAGCTGTTGGTGTCAGTGTTTTTGGACTGAGTGAGTACGCAGAAATCCTTCCTTTTCCCAACGGCACCCCACACCTGCACTACCAACACCGGGCCCCGTGGCACAAACCCCCCCACCCACGGAGGGTTTAAACATCTTGCTTCTACACCATCGCCACCGGGCTCCCCCTTTCCACAACAGCAGCGGTGGTATTCCACCTTTCCACGCACCATGGGTGGCGTCACGAACTTCTAACTCCCCTGTACATACTCCCCTTTTTAAACTCGAGTGTCCGCACGAACCTCTGGGTCCGAAGACCCCTCGAGCCACCGCGGTTCCGAATCCGAGCGGCTCGACCGCTGGCACGGGGGCGGTACATAAGACCAACTACAAAAAATTATTTTAAACTCAGAATTGTTGGCCTACTGAAAAGTATGTACATTAAATGCACTCACTACTGGGTTGGGGCTACTTTTCCATGAATTACTGCATCAATGCAGCGTGGCATGGAGGTGATCAGCCTGTGGCACTGCTGAGATGTTATGGAAGCCCAGGTTGCTTTGATAGAAGCCTTCAGCTCATTTGCATTGTTGGGTATGGCGTCTCTCATCTTCCTCTTGACAATAACCAATAGATTCTCTATGGGGTTTAGGTCAGGGGAGTTTGCTGGTTAATCAAGTGCAGTGATACTGTGGTTATTAAAGCAGGTATTGGTACTTTTGGCAGTGTGGACAGGTGCCAAGTCCTGCTGGAAAATGAAATTTCCATCTCCAAAAAGCTTGTCGGCAGAGGAAAGCATGAAGTGCTTTAAAATTTAATGGTAGACGGCTGCGTTGACTTTGGTGTTGATAAAACACAATGGACCTACACTAGCAGATGACATGGCTCCCCAAACCATCACTGATTGTGGAAACGTCACACTAGACCTCAAGCAGGTTGGATTGTGTGCCTCTCCACTCTTCCTCCAGACTCTGGGACCTTGATTTCCAAATGAAATGCAAAATTTACTTTCATCTGAAAACTAAACTTTGAACCAATGAGTAACAGTCCAGTTCTTTTTCTCTTTGGCCCAGGTAAGACGCTTCTGGCGTTGTCTATTGGTCACGAGTGGCTTGACACAAGGAATGTGATAGTTGTAGCCCATATCCTGGATACATCTGTGTGTGATGGCTCTTGAGGCACTGACTCCAGCAGCAGTCCACTCCTTGTCAATCTCCCCCAAATTTTTGAATGGCCTTTTCTTAACAATGCTCTCAAGGCTGCGGTTATCCCGGTTGCTTGTGAACCTTTTTCTTCCACACTTTTTCCTACCACTCAACTTTCTATTAATATGCTTAGATACAGCACTCTGTGAAAAGCCAGCTTCTTTAGCAATGGCCTTTTGTGGCTTACCCTCCTTATGAAGTGTGTCAATGACTGCCTTCTGGACATCTGTCAAATCAGCAGTCTTCCCCATGATTGTGTAGCCTACTGAACCAAACTAAGGGACCATTTTAAATACTTAGGAAGAATTTGCAGTTGTTTTGTGGTAATTATTCTAATTTTCTGGGATAATGACTTTTGGGTTTTCATTGGCTGTAAACCATAATCATCAACATTAATAGAAATAAACATTTGAAATAGATCACTTTGTTTGTATCAAAACTCTTTATAATATATGTGTTTCCCTTTTTGTGCTTAATTACTGAAGTATATTAACTTTTTGAGGATATTCTAATTTATTGAGATGCACTTGTATATGGGGTTTAGGTGGTATGAGGCCAAGTTTGGGTCCTGAACTTAACTTTCAAATACAATCTGGCCGAACCTGGCAAACCCAAACTGGGACGGGTCTACTCATTGCTATTATTAACCTTATTGATAGTACATAAGGCATATACATGCATGTATTTCTGCATCTGGCACTCATGCATTACACTGAATAAATCAAGAAGTTTTGAAAAATTTGTTTCCATTTTTTACATAGTTACAGAGGTTGAAAAACGACCTAGGTCCATCAAGTTCAACCTTTCTCCATCAATTATACATTTTTTTGTTTCTAAATTATGTTATGTATGCTAAGGACATCATACAGCTTTTTTTAAAAGCTGTTATAGTGTCTGCCATTACTACCTCTTATGGTAAGGTATTCCACAGTCTGACTGCTCTTACTTTAAAGAACCCTTTCCTGTTCAGCTGCCGCAATCCCCTTTCTTCCACCCATAATTAGTTCCCCCTGGTCTTTAGTATTGTCTTTGAACAGAATAAGTCCTGTGCCATTACTTTGTATTGACGACACATATATTTATACATATAAATGAGATCTCCTATGAGATGTCTTTTTTCTAAACTAAAACCCACATTTTCCAACCTCTCATCATATGGAAGGTCTTCCATTCCTTGTAATAATCTAGTTGCCAGCTTTTGAACTAAGTCTAGCTTCTGAATATCTTTTGTAAAATGCGGAGCCGAAAACTGAATCCCATATTCTAAATGTGGCCTTAGAAGTGATTTATAGAGGGACCAAGGGATTTTATCTCTTTTTATACACCCTAAAATCTTGTTTGCTTTTGCAGCTGCTGCTTAACATTGAGTGCTGCTGCTCAGCTTACTTGTAACCAGAATACCCAAGTCCTTCTCCAAAACTACATATGACAGAGTTTACTATAATTTAATGTATATGTGGCAATAGGATTACTCCGTTCTAGGTGCATTACTGTACATTTATCAACATTAAATCTTTTTTTCCAAGTGTATACATATTCAAACAGCTTATCCATTTGTAATATTGTACTGTCAAGTTTTTAATATCCTACATAGTTTGGTGTTGTGAGTAAAGACTGACACTTTTTTCTCAATATGATCCACAAGGTCATTATTAATAAAGAGATTAAAAAGAATCAGTCCTAGCACAGATCCTTGTGGTACCTAACTGCTGGCTATACTGCATTTAGAAAATTTTCAACATATAATCATTAATATATCTATTCATTCTGTGATTTTTATTTTATAAATATATAAATACACTATATATTGTACAAGACAGTAAGAGAGACTAACCGTGAAAAACAGAGCATGCACAGTCACTTAAAGAGATCAGCTGAGAATCATCAGAGACGTCCAAAGAATTGTGAGGGATGTGAGGTTCTTGACATGCCTTTTATTTAACAATAAAGTTCATGCAAAGCTTATGTTGCATATGCATTTTTTTTTTAAACATAAATTTTTATTGCATTTTTCCGAATTATTACAATATGTTTAACATTTGAACAAGAATAAATTCACCTTACCAATTTACCCACCCTTGTCTTAACCCACCCTCTTTTAGTCCCACTTTATTCCCCCCAACATTTTTAATACGCTGAACACCAGGTATAAGTCGCAAAAGAACACACAGCTCCTCTATATTCTGATTCCCGTTTGAAGCCCTATTTCTCTGAAACCCTCGTCTCGCCCTACTGTTGTGTCTCTACTGCGTGTGTATTTTTAGCTTTCCCAATGTGCCTTGCAAGTCTCCCAGTAGATACCATTCCGTATTAGTGAAAAGAGATACCACTTTCCGTATTTCTGCAACTCCATACTGTTGTACTATAAATCTCTTCCATTTTTTAAAAAAGTTTCCCGTTAGTTCGTCCTTATTTCTTTCGGCTTCCAACTGTTCAATATTGAGCAGCTTTTTAATCTGATTGACCACCTCCTCCTCTGATGGAACAGATTCCTCGAGCCATCTGCGTAGTAGGGCCTTTTTTGCCTATCATAGCAATATTATGAAAGAGTCTTGGAATCGTGGTCCCCCGTGTATCTCCTCCTCCTTCCTTTTCTTTAGTCCTGTGGTGGAAAATCCATAACAATGGGTCTAGTTCCATTTCCACTTCCCATACTTTTTCTATAAGTGTCTTCATTTTTCCCCAAAATTTCTGACTTTGTGGGCACTGCCAAATCCCGTGGTATAAGTCCGTTTTCGGCTGCTTACATTTGGGGCAATGTTCTATTTTATTCATCGTCTGCTTGGTGGGGATGTTAAAACCATAAATTGCTCTGTGCATTAATCTAAACTGTGTGTCCCTCCAGCCCTCATTAATCACCTCCTTCCTCATCCTCTTCCATCCCTGCTGTATCTTTTCCCCTGCCTCTGTATCTTTTAGTTGTCGTGCCCATGCTCCCCAGACCTGGTCCGAGTGCAGTGGTACCAGTGCTGTTCTCAGATCTTTGTACAGGGAGGAGATAGTAATCTCCTGTTTATCCTTCATTATAAATTGGTCCATTTCATTCATTACCTGTTCTTTTCTAACATCCCTCAATAGTCCCATTATTCCCTTTTCCACCTGTTTGTATTGTATGATTTGGAATGGGGAAAGCCCGTACCTGTTCACCATCTCCTCAAGGGTCAACCACCTATGTTCCGTTTCATGGAGCAGATCCTTCACCCCACTGATCCCCTTATTTCTCCATTCTAGAAATAGTTTGTTTTCCCTCCCTGCTGGGAATTCCGGAAAATTCCAGATATTTAGGTATTTGGAGATTCGCCAGGACAGGTTAAACTTTTTCCTCACTGCTTTCCACGCCATTATCGTATCCCTACATACCAGGGAGTGCTTAATTTTCCTCGGAATATTGGCCAATGACGTGTGTAATATTGCCCCCAAGTCCCATGGTCTACAGTACTCACTTTCCAATTTTATGTTAGAATAGCTATTTGTCTTCCTCAGCCAGTCTATTACATGCCTCATCAAGCATGCAAGGTTGTAGCCTCTCACATTTGGCATCTTGATTCCTCCCTTTTCCAGTGGTAGCATTAGTTTTTCCACCCTAATTCTTGGTCTTTTTCTCTTCCATAGGAAGCTTGTAAATGCTTTAGTCAGTCTATTTACATCCGCATGCTTTAATAATATAGGGATAGTCTGCATTGGGTATAGCAGCTTCGAGAAACTCATCATTTTTAAGAGGTGGTTTCTACCTAGCAGGGATAGCGGCAGCCCCTCCCACATCTTTAGCTCTCGTTCTATTTTCTGTATCAACGGTTTGAAGTTTAATTCATAAATGGAGGCAGGCTGGCGTCCCATCTGGATCCCCAGGTATTTAAGGTGGGTTTTTGCTATCGGTATCCCACATATGTTATCCCCTATTCCATAGGTTTTCAGGAATGACATGGTTCGCTCATTCAGAAACAGTATTTCACATTTTGTCTTGTTCAATTTAAAACCTGCCATAGACCCAAATCTCTCTATCTGTTGTATTGTTTTTAAAAGGTCATTCTGTGGTCTATTCATGAATAATATAATATCGTCCACGAATAGAGCTGAATGTACTTTTTCCATTCCAATGTTAATGCCCTCTAAGCAGTCTCCTCCATTGATCAGTTTTGATAATGGCTCAATGGCTAGATTGAACAAGAGAGGAGACAGCGGGCACCCCTGTCTCGTCCCCTTGGTCAAAGAGAAGGGTCGTGACAAAAATCCGGGTGTCGCCACTCTTGCCTGAGGGTTTGCATATAGTATACCTATAAATGTTCTGAATGCTCCCCTGAAGCCCATATTATCTAGGACTGTTTCCAGCCATGGCCACTGCACATTATCAAATGCTTTTTCAGCATCCAACGTGATCATGGCTGGAAATTCCCCTCCTTGTAGATCCCTGTGTCTGATGGCGTCCATTACTATCATGGCCTTTCTTACGTTTGTCACGGCTGCTCTCCCCTGGAGAAAGGGGAGAGAAATTTCTGGCGAGAGAAATTAGCCTTGGTAATACCTCTGCTAATCGATTGGCCATCAATTTGGCCACTAGTTTAAGGTCTTGGTTGATTAGTGAGATTGGTCTATAATTCGTTGGATTGTCCAAATTTTTGTCTCCTTTGGGTAAAAGTTTTATATATGCAGTTAAGGTGGCTAGACATTCCCGTACCCCCTAACATTTTATTAAACATACGTGTCAGCGTCGGTGATATTTCCTCCTTTAGTACTTTATAGAATTCCCCATTGAACCCGTCAGGCCCCGGTGCTTTATGTATACTCAGTTCTCCTATTGTTGTTTGCACTTCCTCTATTGTGATGTCCGCGTTCAGTCTAGTCAGTTCGTCCTCGGTTATTTGTGTAAGTCCTAATGTCTTTAGCCACTCCCTCCCTCCTTCTCTATTTTCATCCCCTTTACTATATAGTTTGGCATAGTATTCCCCCAAGATCTGGTTGATCTCCTGCGGATTCGTCGATTTGGTCCCATCCTGTCTTGTCATACTAGCTATTAACGTCAACGGTCGTCTTCCCTTTGCCAGGTTAGCCAGCAGTTTACCTGCCTTATTGCCAAATCGGTGCAAGTCAACCTCCTGCTGAGACCTTACTAGTTCTTCTCGTTTTCCTACCCACACGTCAAACTCTTGTTTTGCTTCCTTCCACTCTTCTTTTGCTTTTTGGGATTTGTTTTCTAGGTACCTTGTGTATTTCTCTCTCAAACTAGTGCTTGCCTCCTGGTAATGTTTTTGCGTCTGTTTCCTGATTTTGGCTACATGCCCCATCAGTCTCCCCCTTAATACTACTTTCGCTGTTTCCCAGAATAGCATTGCCTCTTCCTCATGCCCGCTGTTAGTGCCGCAATATTCCTCCCACCACTCCTTTAATGTTTTAATAAAATCTTTATCTTTGAGTAAGAATGATGGAAATCTCCATATATAATCCGAGCCCCTCTGTATTCTGTCATTTAAGTCTAAGGTCACCGGGCTGTGGTCGGATATAACCATGTTCTCTATGCCTACATCCTTGACCCTGTGCCAGAGTCTTTGATCTACTAACATAAAGTCAATCCTTGACCATGCTTCGTGTGGGTGTGAGTAGTGTGTAAATTCACGTTCATATGGGTGTTGCGTTCTCCAACTGTCCTGCAGATTTGTGTCTTCCAGTAATTTGGCCATCAAACCCTTTGTATTCCTACTCTGCCTACCTTGTTCCTTGCCATACCTCCCATCCTCCTCTTTCGAAACTACTGCATTAAAATCTCCCCCCACTATCTTATTTGGGTCTACATCCACTCCCAATTTGTTGGTGATAAAGTCAAAGAAGGCTTTTTGTTCGTTATTAGGGGCGTATATATTGTGTATACTAAACTCTCCCTGCGGGCTAGTTAATTTGATATGTATGTACCTCCCACCATCATCACTGTCTTGGGACACTATTTCGTGAGTAAAGTGTTTGTTTATTAAGATCATTACCCCTGCCTTCCTTCCCTGGGATCCTGACCCGACTACCGCCCCCACCCATAATTTTTGCATACGAAAAAAATCCCCTTTTTGCAGGTGGGTCTCCTGCAGTAGTGCGATATCTACCTTCAGTCTTTTAAGGTGTTGTAATATCATCATGCGCTTATGTGGAGACTTCAAACCTTTTACTTTCCAAGTGACTAATTTAACCATTATCCCAACATCTCGGGACATTTATGTCGCTATATGTTCTAACTTGTGTGTGTCTTGGCGCCTTTCCCTGGTCTTTTCCCTGCCTTAACTCCGCTGCGTACTGACAACTATGTATTGCCTGGGCGCAACCTTGTGTCCTCTTCTTGGCATTAACTATAAACCTGTTGGCTACCCCCCCAACTGCCCTCAGTTTTCTTTCGGTGTTCTTATAGCGTTGCTTTCCCTGAACCCAACTATTCAACCTAAATCTATGGTCAACTAACAACCCCTCAACTGTCCCCCCCTTTACAATCAATCGTCTCGTCACTTCCATTTTTTCTGTGATGCTCCTGGCTCCGCAACCCCCTCTCAGCCCCCTAATTAACATTTACATATGGCCTGTCCCCCATTGTTCTGTTATCTAACACACCAGAGCAAAGCCTTCCTGGTCAATAGCCGTGCCAGCATACAATACCCCCTCCCTCATTGCCCATACCTATTATTTGTTACCTCTGGTCTCAATTTCACTTCACCTCCCATCAGCATAAGTGACCTGGCTACCAAAAGAGCGATTTATCAGTAGATACTAAAAAGAGAGAAACCCGGTCCCCCATAGATGTTAGGGTCCCCTACAGCCCTGATGGGGCAGGGCACCTTGGTCCATATAGATTGAAGAGGCGAGGGGAACTGAAGAGAAAAGAAAGGAAAAGCCTACAAGAGGGGGGAAAAAGGAAGAGGAAGTAGGAAGTGGAAAAGGAAGTGGAAGAGGAAGTAGGAAGTGGAAAAGGAAGTGGAAGAGGAAGTAGGAAGTGGAAAAGGAAGTAGGAAGTGGAAAAGGAAGTGGAAGCGGAAGTAGGAAGTGGAAGAGGAAGTTGAAAAGGAACTGGAAGAGGAAGTAGGAAGTGGAGGAGGAAGTGGAAAAGGAAATAGGAAGTGGAAGAGGAAGTAGGAAGAGGGAGTGGAAGAGGAAGTAGGAAGTGGAAAAGGAAGTGGAAGAGGAAGTAGGAAGTGGAAGAGGAAGTGGAAAAGGAAGTGAAAGAGGAAGTGGAAGTAGGAAGTGGAAAAGGAAGTGAAAGAGGAAGTGGAAGAGGAAATAGAAAGTGGAAGAGGAAATGAAAGAGGAAGTAGGAAGAGGAAGTGGAAAAGGAAGTGAAAGAGGAAGTGGAAGTAGGAAGTGGAAAAGGAAGTGAAAGAGGAAGTGGAAGAGGAAATAGAAAGTGGAAGAGGAAATGAAAGAGGAAGTAGGAAGTGGAAAAGGAAGTAAAAGAGGAAGTAGAAGTGGAAAAGGAAGTAAGAAGTGAAAGAGGAAGTGGGACAGGAGGTGAAAGTAGGAAGTGGAAGAGGAAGTGGAAGTAAGTAGGAAGTGGAAGAGGAAGTGGAAGTAGGAGGTGGAAGAGGAAGTAGGAAGTGGAAGTGGAAGTAGGAATTAGAAGAGGAAGTGGAAAAAGAAGTAGGAAGAGGTAGATGGGATGGTAAAGGAAGTGCAAGAGAAGTGGAAGAGGCAGTATGAGGGGGAAGAGGAAGTAGGAAGCGAAAGAGGTAGTGAAAGGGGAAGCAGGAAGCGGAAGGGGAGGCGGAAGAGGAAGCAGGAAGCGGAAGCAGAAAGTAAAGATGAAATAATAAACAGTAGATGTTACTCATCCCCTGCATTCCGTCAGTCCCCTCTCTCTTGGGCCCCTCAGTTCAGTTCAAAAATATCGATTCTTCTCCCTGCAGCCTCTCTCATGGCGCTCCCCTCTTCTGGCCTCCAGGCCAACGCGACGACGACCTCCTTGCTTTTGGACTTCCTGCATGTATCTCCTTCCCCTCCATCCAGTCGTTCCGGCCCGATGCCCGGCTCTCCTCCTCTCTTCCTTGCCGAGTATGTTGCCTCTCCAGGAAGTCCTCCGTCTGGTTTCTGTTCTCCATCTTCTCCATCCATCTCTCCGCCTCACTCAAGTCTTTCGGCGCAAAAAGGGATCCATCACGTCTTGTTACTCTCAGTATTGCAGGATACAGCAGTTGGAATTTTATGCCTTTACGATACAGCGCGGTACAAATCTTACTAAAGGCTTTCCTTTTGCGTGTAACCTCCGCCGAGTAGTCACCGAAGATCAGCACCTTATGCCCTTGTAGAGACAGTGGGGTCCTCCTTCCTCTAAACGCTCGCAGTATCTCTTCTTTGTCTTTGTATTCCAAGTATTTTATTATCACTTGGCGCGGCCTGGCTGGTCCCGTCACTCCCGTGCTGTCTTCCTTCCCATTTGTTCCTCCTGTGCCTGGACGCTCTCTTACAGGGCCCACTCTGTGCGCTCTTTCCACCCTGCATTTGTGCGTTAGACCTAGCGCCTTGGGGAGCTCTGCTTCACATATGTTGTCCAATTGCCGCATGCTTATAGATTCCGGCAAACCCACCAGCCTTAAATTGCTTCTTCTGGAGCGGTTTTCCAGATCCTCTAGTTTGTCTCTCATGGCCTGGGATCCCTCCACCATCTCCTGCAGCTGCCCCTTTAATGCTGCCACCTCGTCCTCTGTGTCAGAGATTCTTTGCTCCATCTCTGACATCCTGGCTCCCTGCTGTGCGATCTGTTCCTTTAAGGGTGCTAGCACTGCCCCCACCATAGCCTTTAGAGAGTCTTTGATCTTGTCTGCCAGGTGCACTGCCACTGCTCCAGCCAGACGGTCATAATCAATTTGCAGGCCTGGGAACTGCTCGTGCTGCTGGGCTGTCTGCTGCTGGGCTGTCTGCTGCTGGTGCTGCTGGGCTATCTGCTGCTGGGCTTTCTGCTGCTGGTGCTGCTGGGCTGTCTGCTGCTGGTGCTGCTGGGCTGTCTGCTGCTGGTGCTGCTGGGCTGTCTGCTGCTGGTGCTGCTGGGCTGTCTGCTGCTGGTGCTGCTGGGCTGTCTGCTGCTGGTGCTGCTGGGCTGTCTGCTGCTGGTGCTGCTGGGCTGTCTGCTGCTGGAGTTGCTGGGCTGTCTGCTGCTGGAGTTGCTGGGCTGTCTGCTGCTGGAGTTGCTGGGCTGTCTGCTGTTCGTGCTGCTCGGCTGCCTGTTGCACGTGTTGCCGAGCTCTTTGCTGCTCTCTCAGCTGCTCCCCCTCCTCCTCCTCCATCCGTCCCCGCTCACCTCCCTGCACACCGCCGCGGCCCGCGGCCGCCATTTTGCGCTCCATGTGCACTACTTTCTCTGCAGCACCCTGCTCCAGCTGTCTGCCACCGCTCCGGAGGAGGTACCGCTACATGCACGGTCACCTCCCAGTCCTCACCTCCCTCTCTCCGCCTCCTCCCCCGGCCGTGGGGCTCCTGTAGTCGGTGTGTGGGGCTGAGGAACATGCGGAGCTCTGTCTCCCGCGTGCTCACATCACAGCGCCGGAACCGGAAGTCGCATATGCATTTTTATACCTGAGTTATCTGTCCTTGCACAGGGGCTGGGGTGGCTCCCTTCTCGTGTGGCTCCCTATGCATTAGTACACGCTGGGCTTTTCAGGTAACCCAGTGAAGTCCTCTGACATCATCACCCTAAGCCTTTTCAGTGCGGCTCTGGCAGAGGTCATGTGCTTGGGTATTAAGTAGCATTGGTTACAATTACCTTAAGTTAGTCAGTAGATTTTGTCTAATTCATTTGGCTAAGCTCCTATCAGGTGTCAATTGCACCCTCTGCTATTCCTGACTTACATGTTACAACCGGTGTTATTTTCTAGTTTAGTCCAACTTACTACGCTTTGTACATAAAGCCTTTAGCACATAAATTACCAACTCCTCGCAACTGTTCTCAATCCTGTTCACACATGCTCTCTGCAATCAAGGTAACACATCTTTTTGAGTGTGTGTTCAGTTTGCATTTACTTCTTGTTACATTTCTGGTATTAACTATTGCCTTTACTGTAAGTTACCAGACTGCATTTATAGTATATATCTGGGACTTTTTTTTCTATTAAATATGCCTAAGCACTAACAGGAGGTAGTTGCTTCCTACCTGCCTGTTGTGCCCAGCGCCTTTCTTCACCAGCACAGATCGGTCACAGACCGCCATTGCTGTTGATTCAGCTGCTTACACTGACATTGAGACAACACAGCAGTGGCTTCTACTCCGCTCTGGTCTGTAGATGAGGCGGGACAGCTGACGTCACATTGATTGACAGCCGTCTTCTCCAGTCCCACTGCATCTACAGAGCAGAGTGGAAAAGAAGGTGCTGCTCTGTTGACAAAGTCACTGTATAGCCAGCTTTGTCAACTATAATAACTGCCATTTACAATCTTAGTAATGGGAAAGTCTTCAGTGAATACAGATTTTACTTCAGAATGGAGAACTTTGTTAATGACTGATCAATTTTGTCAAATTTGTCTGATAAGATAAATTACAAAGTTGCTTATTTTCAAGTGTACTATTAATGTGTTATATTGCACCCTTCAAATATGAGAGAAATGGGAGTAGTTTGCAAAAGAAGAGAAGAGTGGTTCAAAATTCCAGCTAAGAGGTGTAAGAAGCTTGTTGATGTTTATAAGAATCGACTGATTACAGTTATTCATTCTAAAGGGTGTACAACCAAATATTAAGTTGAGGGTGCCAACAATTTCGTCCATCACATTTTTTGAGTTTTGTGTCAAATTCTGTTCAATTTTCCTTTTTTCTGTTTTTTTTGGTGTTATTCCAATACACACAAAGGAGATAATTGTGTGTATAATAAAACATGTGTACTTGCAATAATTTGAAATGCTTCATTTTCCGGAACTATTTCAAGGGTGCCAACAATTTTGAGGATAACTGCATATGGCCATTATCACAGTCACCATGCAATGCCCATATCGGCGTCCCCGCACTCTGCTTCCCCCCTCCCCTGGCAGGGATGCCGGAACTCTCATCTTCCCGGTCGCCCAACGGTAGTTGCTCCATTCCAGTCTCTTCTGCTGTATCCC
Organism: Anomaloglossus baeobatrachus; assembly: GCF_048569485.1. NCBI lineage: Eukaryota > Metazoa > Chordata > Amphibia > Anura > Aromobatidae > Anomaloglossus > Anomaloglossus baeobatrachus. The sequence continues at coordinate 227,955,741 of NC_134353.1, read as the reverse complement.
ACATTGCACAGGCCTCCTGGGCATTCCAGTATGGTGCGCGTGCAGACACGCACCTTTTTTTTAAAGGGCTAGTATGCTCTGACTTGGAAGTGCCTCTCAGCTTGGCTCTGTAGGCAGCACAGAGCAAAGGCATGGGAGTGCCTGTTATCTTTATGCCACAAGAATAATTGCATTCTGTTATCCTCCTATCTCATCATATACTTGGAAATTATTTCCATCACTGACCCTGTGATCAAGGCCGTACAGGCAAACATTTCATCTATAGTCATATTCTTATGTGATCTCCAAAAGTGTTTCCAATAAAATTCAAATTTTATTTGCATATGAAATACAAATACTGTGTGGACTGGGATTGAACCCGTGGCAGAAAATTAAATCAGATCCCGATCATTAGATTTCTGAATGAAAACTGCATACATAATAACATAAATCTCATGGCACAATGAGGCTGGTGTACTTACTGTGAAAACCCATGTCCGACTTGATGTATACTCCTCAAATTAAGTCTAAAGCGCGCTTTACACGCTACAACAAATCTAACGAAGTGTCGGCGGGGTCACGTCGTAAGTGACGCACATCCGGCATCGTTAGTGTTGTTGTAGCATGTGACAGCTACGTGCGATTGCGATTGAACGTAAAACCATTCATTGCATACACGTCGTTCATTTACTTAAAATTGCACGTCGGGTTGTTCAATGTTTCCGAGGTACCACACATCGCAGTGTGTGACACCCCTGGAACAATGAATGGATCTTACCTGTGTCCCACGGCTCCCGCCAGCAATGCGGAAGGAAGGAGGTGGGCGGGATGTTTACATCCCACTCATCTCCGCCCCTCCGCTTCTATTGGCCGGCTGCTGCGTGACGTCGCTGTGACGCCGAACGTCCCTCCCACTCCAGGAAGTGGATGTTCGCCGCCCACATCGAGGTCGTATGGATGGGTAAGTACGTGTGAAGGGAAATAATCATTTGTGCGACACGGTCAACAAATTGAACATGCCGCACGTACGATGGGGGCGGGTACGATATCATATGTGATATCGTAAGGTGTAAAGCAGGCTTAAGTAGAGTTACATAGGTCAATATATTATAGAGACAGATTTTCAAAGTATATACACCCGCCTTGGCTAAGAGATCTTTTTAACAATGTACTGTATGTGGTTTGTATAGTAAATCTGGTGACTGATCTGCTTTAAATACTATGTTAGAAATGTGACTATAAATTTAGCCAGTCCAACACGTGTGTTATATGTAGAACTAATGGTCTATATAACATTCCTCAATAACTGTAGAGCACACGTATTAAGGGAATTTCATATGATGGAAGAACTGAAAACAAGTAATAAATTGTATTTGTTTTTCTGAGCCTCCATCTTTTGAGAATGTCAAAGGATAAACCTAACCCCAGGCTAAGCTAATGTCAATAACACTTTGTCCACAGGTACGTTTTCACTACACTAGCAGTAAAAATTGCTCTTTGAGCCGGCCTGAGGCAGATGTACTCCCAAGTTACACACATATTGCTGCACATCCACAAAACAAATCCTGACCCCAGACTATGCCCACTGTGCTATATTTGGAGATACAATTTAATTGCAAAAAGAAGAGAAAACAGTCAAAGTACGTTACCAACATCACAGCTAAATATTCCCAGTATAGTTACTTATAACATGGAAACTGTCTCTTCAGGGCCACCTACTCTCTAAGCCAATGTCAGACTCATTGTACATCCTTAAAACATGTTTTGGAATATCATCCAAACCAGAAAAAATCAAAAGTGTATTGGCATTCTTGCTCCTCATTAGTACACAATATAATTCTGGTTGGTTGGGTGAGATGCCTTTGAACCTGTCAGCAGGTTTTTGCAATGTAATCGGAGGACAGCATGCTGTAGGGATTAGAGAACAAAAATCAACAATGGGGCTCTTATCAGACACTGTGCTGTTTACATAAAGGCCACCAATCACCAGAATTTTCGTATATAACCTAAAGCCAGTGCTATACTGGCACTATCAGGCTGATTCTATACATTCCTGTAGATGTCAGCTCGGATGTTTAGGTTTTGAAATCCAAGAAAGTAAAGTTTATAAAATCATCATCTTCTTGAATGACAGCAGCTGTGGATCAGATAATAGCTGGGGGGTTTTCATAGTTATCCCCTCCCCCTGTTAGAATTAGTATAAGTATTATACAAGCAATTTAATTTTTGACTTGCAGGACCTGTACTGATGTCATACCCATGTGACCAGAAGGGGCGGGCCTCAGCCAACAGAAAAATGTTACTTCCTGGTATCAGCTTTGTTGCCTGAGGCCCCGCCCCTTCTGGTCACATGGGTATGTGTTACGAGTGGGACCCGGGGAAGCGTGCCAAGATGGGAAATGGACAGCTTCCGCCGGTCAAGGTCCACTGTGCGGTGTAAGGGACCGCTGCTATGGTCAGGAAAGAGTGAGCGGGTTGCTACTAGTGATCGTCTGGAATGTCACAGACGATCCATGTACACCGGTCCGCCCTAACCCGTGAGGGTTGTATGGCTCGGGGCTTCTCGATCGGTGTACCTGTTGCACGGGGACGCACAGAGGTGCCTACGCACGTGTGCCAGCGGGAGTCACAAGATATGGCACGAGGGTAGCACAGAGGTGCCCACGCACGTGTGCTTTCAATAACCAGGTGAGTCCGGTGGAGACTCGAGGAGCTCACCTGGGACAGGGACACGGCCTGTCGAAGGAGATACTGCCGGAGCAGCAAGGCAGGAACACGGCCTGCAAACCAGGCGCTGCCTAAGCAGCAAGGGCCAAGCCCACAAAAGACAATAATGCCTGAGCAGTGGCGTGGCAGCACGCTGCCAGACATCCAAACATAGAAGGACGGTCGCGCGCCGCCATGATGGCAGGGGGAGCTTTTAAGGAGGTGTAGCTCCACCCAAGGGCGGGCGCGAGACGGGCGAGACCCAATCAGGATTCGTGACATCCTGGCCCAGCCAGTCAGGATTCAGCACATCACCAGCCTCGTCATCGGGCCGTGTGATATCAGTGAGCGAATCAGAAGACGTCACGTGGAGCACATGCTCATCTTCCTGCCTCTGGGTCATAAAGGCGGTATCCCTGGTTTCACAATGTGCAGAGACATGGGAAGTCTTGCTGCTTCCCTGAGCATCTATTCTTTGCACACTGCGCAACCTCCCAGAGCCTCCATGATGCTGAGCAGGAGAGCTCGTGGCAGGCAAGGGATGGGAGACCGCTCCATTCCTTGCAAGAGGAGAACCACTAGGTGTCACCCTTCTGCTGTGTCTCTGAGAAGGCAACTCCTGCAGTCTCCCAGACCTTTGGCGCTGCTGAGCAGGAGGGCTCGTGGCAGACAAGGAATGGGGGACCACCTCATTCCTTGCAATAAGAGAGCCACGACGTGTAACATTACCCCCCCGTCTAGGGCCCCCCCCCTCGCCTGCGCCTGAAGGCCGCTACCAAACCGGGGGCGTGGACATGCTCCTCCAATTCCCAGGACCTATGCTCCGGGCCACGACCGACCCACTCCACGAGTAAGTACCTCTTGCCCTGTACAATTTTTGTTCTTACTAGCTTCGCTACTTTAGGGTCGTCGGACGAGAAGCCAACCTGGGACAGCAGAGACCCTGAGGTTTTAGGTCGTACGGGTTTCAGAAGAGATACATGAAACGTATTAGAAATAGCCCAGCGCGGAGGGAGCTGGAGTCGATATACTACCGCGGTTACCCGCTCTATTACTGTAAATGGGCCAATGTACCTAGGAGCAAACTCGGCTGTCTGTACCGGAAGGTTAATATGTTTAGAAGACAGCCACACTAGGTCACCAGGTGCGAAAGATGGCACAGGATGTGGAAGACCCGCAGGCCTCCGCCTGAACGGTTTGTTATACGCACACGACGTACGGACTCCCATATTATTCTGTACATCCTGGGCTACCGCCGGCCCCCAATAATGCCTGACCCCTAGGTCTCTGGTCCTGTCGACCCCGAAGTGGGCCCCAACTTTGGAGGCCTGATCCCATGACAGCACACCGTTCCGTGAGTCAGAGGAAGTGAGGGTCTTACCAGGTGGCACCTGGTCTTGGGAAGTGGAAATGACCCTCCTCACGCTGATTGAAGGTGAAACAAGACACTGACTTTCTTCCGAAGGTTTCAAACATCGGGTAGCTACATGTCCCTCCTGCCCACAGGCAAAGCAAATGGCCGACGGCCGAGAACCTGTGGTAGAGGAGACCACTTTGGAGACTTCCATTGGCTCCACAGAGTCATCAACAGAGCTGGCTGGGAGACCGGTCTGGTGGGGAAGGAGAGTCAGAGGCTCTATAGACCAGGTAGACGTGGGTGCCGAAGAGACCTCGAGCCTCCGCTCTGCGTGGCGGATGTCTATGCGAGAGGCAAGCCGAATCAAGGACTCTAAGGTAGTCGGCACGTCACGCGTGGCCAGTGCGTCCTTGACGAACCCTGCCAGACCCTCCCAGAACACAGGTACCAGGACTTTATCTGGCCAGTCCAGCTCTGCGGCGAGTGTCCTGAATTGTACTGCAAAGTCCCCGACTGAAGTGGACCTTTGCCGAAGGCGTAGGAGCCGCAACGCGGAGTCGTGGGTGACTTGAGGCCCGAGGAACACCTTTCTCATGGCCTCAAGATAAACTGGAAGGTGATTCACCACCCGATCTCCGTGCTCCCACAACGGGGTGGACCATTTTACCGCTTTCCCTGTGAGCAGGGACTGGACGAAGGCTACCTTCGCCTTCTCAGTAGCGTAATCAGTCGCGGACAACTCCAAGTAGGTGGTAACCTGGTTTATGAAACCACGGCACTCAGAGCCGTCCCCGCTGAAGCGCTCTGGGAGCGCAAGGCAAGGCGACCTTCCGCACAATTCCACAGTCTGAGTAGCCGCCTGGGTGGCGACTGTTGCTAGAGCAGCCTTATCGGGGGAAGACCACTCCACTGCTGCCAATCGTGACTCCAACTGCTGCACATAACGCAGCAACTGCTGCTGCTCTTCCGCCATAGCCAGACCTTTGGCGCGACCGTAATGTTACGAGGGGGACCCGGGGAAGCGTGCCAAGATGGGAAATGGACAGCTTCCGCCGGTCAAGGTCCACTGTGCGGTGTAAGGGACCGCTGCTATGGTCAGGAAAGAGTGAGCGGGTTGCTACTAGTGATCGTCTGGAAGGTCACAGACGATCCATGTACACCGGTCCGCCCTAACCCGTGAGGGTTGTATGGCTCGGGGCTTCTCGATCGGTGTACCTGTTGCACGGGGACGCACAGAGGTGCCTACGCACGTGTGCCAGTGGGAGTCACAAGATATGGCACGAGGGTAGCACAGAGGTGCCCACGCACGTGTGCTTTCAATAACCAGGTGAGTCCGGTGGAGACTCGAGGAGCTCACCTGGGACAGGGACACGGCCTGTCGAAGGAGATACTGCCGGAGCAGCAAGGCAGGAACACGGCCTGCTGAAGGAGATACTGCCGGAGCAGCAAGGCAGGAACACGGCCTGCAAACCAGGTGCTGCCTAAGCAGCAAGGGCCAAGCCCACAAAAGACAATAATGCCTGAGCAGTGGCGTGGCAGCACGCTGCCAGACATCCAAACATAGAAGGACGGTCGCGCGCCGCCATGATGGCAGGGGGAGCTTTTAAGGAGGTGTAGCTCCACCCAAGGGCGGGCGCGAGACGGGCGTGACCCAATCAGGATTCGTGACATCCTGGCCCAGCCAGTCAGGATTCAGCACATCACCAGCCTCGTCATCGGGCCGTGTGATATCAGTGAGCAAATCAGAAGACGTCACGTAGAGCACATGCTCATCTTCCTGCCTCTGGGTCATAAAGGCGGGATCCCTGGTTTCACAATGTGCAGAGACATGGGAAGTCTTGCTGCTTCCCTGAGCATCTATTCTTTGCACACTGCGCAACCTCCCAGAGCCTCTGTGATGCTGAGCAGGAGAGCTCGTGGCAGGCAAGGGATGGGAGACCGCTCCATTCCTTGCAAGAGGAGAACCACTAGGTGTCACCCTTCTGCTGTGTCTCTGAGAAGGCAACTCCTGCAGTTTCCCAGACCTTTGGTGCTGCTGAGCAGGAGGGCTCGTGGCAGACAAGGAATGGGGGACCACCTCATTCCTTGCAATAAGAGAGCCATGACGTGTAACAGGTATGACCTTAGCAAAGGTCCTGTTAGTCCCAAACTAAAACGATTATATAATAGAATTAGCATAAATAACAGGGGGGAGGGGATAAGTATGAATACCCCCCCAACTATTATCTGATCCTGAGCTGCTGTCACTCAGGAAGCTGATGATTTTATAAAGTTTACTTTCTTGGATTTCAAAACCTAAACATCCGAGCTGATGTGGCGCCCCTGGGGCTTAATTCGCTGCGGAGTGTTGCACCCAAGTTTGGGTGTGGTGCTGGGCCCGGTTCCTGAGGTGGTCGGTCCCGGTTTCACCACATTACACTTTCAAATACACACCAGGTGGCTCTGTTCCCACTGGGAACTGGGCTAGGGTCGGGAAATAAAGGGGTCGCCGACAGAGTGGCATTTACAGGATGCCCTCAACAGGGGCCCTAGTCCCACTAGCTTAGGACCTGAGAAGGGGGAGGTGCAGCCAGCAGGGGGAGTCAGGAGCCAACACACCAGTTAGAGAGTTCTCCAGCAGAAGAGGAAGGGAGCAGTCGCATCCACGGGTGCTCAATTGGGAAGGAGAAGTTCACACAATTACCGTGGGGAAAGTGAATTTGCTCCCCACGGAATTGACGCCATGGAGGGCAGCAGGACCCTAGGGAAGATGATACTTCATGTTGGTTTTCCAGAATCTGCCTGGACGGGGAAAGTTTCAAGCTTCCCTGACCACACAGAGTCCAACAGCACAGTGCGAGAGAGGACCCCGGGTCTCGCATCAAGCCAGACCCCATATCGGAAGCACGCACCTGCATATAGGGACAAGAGTACATCTCGTGAAACCCAGGGTCCCCTCGTAGCTTCAAGGCAGGGGATCCACAGACAGGTGTTACAGGTGGGAACCCACCAAACACCAAACCGGACTGATCTCTAAAGGGATTCGGGTTCGACGGAGCCCATTATAGCAAATGACCGGTATTACCTGGGTGAGCGGCACTGCACTATAAGTGAGAAAACAACCTGGAACCACAGCTATAGACTCTGACTCTTTATTACCGGTACTGCCGCTCTGAGCCGCCATTACTACTCTCCTCATCATCCTCCCCGGGGCCCGCACCACCTGTCGGTAGTGATACCATCCATAGCTGCTACCACCAGCTGCCCCGGAGGACAGCGACAGCAGCGGCGGCCCATCACCTGGCCGCATACCACAGGTTTCGTCACAATATTCACCTCACTACCACCCCCATCATCCATCCCCAGCCATCTTCGGTCTGGGACAGCTCATAGAGTCCCATGGCTTTCAGTATCATCTCTAGGCTGATGATACGCAGATCTACCTCTCTGGACCTGACATCACCTCCCTACTAACCAGAATCCCACAATGTCTGTCTGCTATTTCATCCTTTTTCTCTGCTCGATTCTTAAAATTGAACATGGACAAAACAGAATTCGTTGTCTCATCCCTCAACTCCCCCACCTGACATATCCATCAATGTCAATGGCTGCTCACTTTCCCCAGTGCCACGTGCTCGCTGCCTGGGAGTAATCCTAGACTCTCTTTCAAGACACACATCCAAGCCCTCTTCACCTCCTGCCGCTTCCAACTCAAAAATATTTCCCGGATCCGTACATTCCTTTCCCAAGAAGCTGCAAAAACCCTAGTACATGCCCTTATTATCTCCCACCTGGATTATTGCAACCTCCTGCTCTGTGGCCTCCCTTCTAACAGTCTCACACCCCTACAATCTATTCTAAACGATGCTGCCCGGCTAATGCACCTGCCCCCCCACTACTCCCCGACCTCTCCTCTCTGCCAATCCCTTCACTGGCTTCCCATTGCCCAACGCCTCCAGTTCAAAACCCTAACCATGACCTACAAAGCCATCCACAACCTGTCTCCTCCCTACATCTCTGACCTAGTCTCCCGGTACTTACCTGCACGTAACCTTCGATCCTCACAAGATTTCCTTCTCTACTCCCCTCTCATCTCCTCTTCCCACCACTGCATCCAAGATTTCTCCCGTGCCTCCCCCATACTCTGGAATGCTCTGCCTCAACACAATCAGACTCTCGCCTACCTTAACAAGCTTGAAAAGGAACCTGAAGACCCACCACTTCCGACAAGCCTACAACCTGTCGTAACCCTCAGTCTGATACAGCGCCGCACAATTAGCTCTACCCTAACCTACTGTATCCTCACCTACCCCCTGTAGACTGTGAGCCTTCGCGGGCAGGGACCTCTATCCTCCTGTACCTGTCTGTGTCTTGTATTGGCACCACGCTGGAGCATGGCCCTGCTTGTATTTCTTGTATCACATAAGGTGTTTTGCCTCTATTTATATGCCGATTCCCAGTTTTACCAGCCTTACCAGTTATACAGACCTCTATGGGTGCCCACACTCTGTGACCCAGTAAACTTAGGTACATGGGCGCTTACAGTCATTTTTCATGATACACCTATACTTGTTTGTTCTATTATATTATTATGATCCAGTGGCGACTGTTATTGTAATTAAAATGATGTTATATATGGATCTTAAAAAATACATATATACTGATTGTTAATTCTGTTATTTTGTTTATGTAGACCTAATTTTTTGATAAAGGCTATTTAATGCCGAAAACGTTCATGAAATGAATGAAGGTTACAACTCGATATTTTGCAAATGAGTGAAGAATTATAATAATAATAAAAATAATAATAAAAATAATTTTTGGACCACCATATCTGTTTCTTTCTCGTTTGGGTGCGCCAGAGCTACGCTTTTCTGTGTCTTGTATTGTTTATGATTATTGTACTCGTCCCTATTATGTATACCCCTTTCACATGTAAAGCGCCATGGAATTGATGGCGCTATAATAATAAATAATAATAATCTTCTGCACGCCTTGGGGCAACGGAACCGGGCTAGGCCACCCGTGATCACGACAGTCGACGGCTTGGCAACAAGTAGGTTAAATGCACCTGCCCTGTGGGGCGCTACACTGACAACTAAAGATATGTATAGAATCAGCATGATAGTGCCAGTATAGCACTGGCTTTAGGTTATATATTGAAATCCTGGTGATTGGTTCCCTTTAAACTAAAGCTTTATCAGGCTTTATCACTTGGTGATTATCAGTGCTGTGACTAGCTAGCTCCTGCCATGTTGTCCGACAAGCCCCTCCTGTGATTGACACCTCATTGTCAATATACAATCTCTATTAAGAGTCTGGTGTGGGCAGGGACAGCTCTAAGCTCTGCTGCTTTGCTAAATGTAAAATTTTTGGTTATAACAGAATGGCTGCAGCCAGTAAACTAAGTGATACATCATTGGATTCAGAATCTCCTTGCTTATATCATGCTACTCTGCTGCTCTCAGATGAGGTAGCAAAACCCTGCTGACATACTCCCTTTAAAGCAGGTTTCAGCAGATTCCGGTTCAGCTTTCTAAGCTCATGCTAGTGTAAGGAGCCTTATGGATAAAATTATGCAAATCAGCAGTGCCATCCATACTACCTATAGGCATCATTGTTTAGATAGTTTTCCTTCTTCTGGAAGAAAGCTAATTAACATAGCTTTTTACAAAGAGCATTGCCTGCAAGACTTCCAGCATCAGCTAAGGAGAACCGGTACCCACCGAGAGCTATAATAGAAAACACAAGGCTCCTTGATTTTCATTCAGACGTTCAATTACCATCAACAGTTTCATTTAGAATAGTTTCACTTAATACTTAGGTATATTTATGTTGTGCATCTTACAAGAGACTAATTAATGTGGTTCCAAGAATTCTAAAAAGTTGCAAGACTCAGTTTCCTTGGCAACAAATTACTAATCTCAAAGATATGAAGTCAAACGCTCTACGCTACAGAAAATAACACAACTATGAAAAGAATACTATACTCTATTATTGAGCTAATTTGTTACTCAGTAAATTAATAATTTACAGGAAAAAAGAACACATTTGCATGAGAAATCAGTCTATGTCTTCCTATTTTTTACATAATTCAGCTGGCACTAAGCAGCTAACTTGCAGGTGACATTATTAGACCCCACTATCCAGTGCTGTAACATGAGTTGCCATAACCGTGGGCAAGGCAAGTGGTGCACCCCCTTGTAAGGGGTAGTCGGACCCCTGGTAGTGAAGGAGCGTTTTTTACCCCCCTGAAGACGCCACAGTAGTATGGTGGCAAATTGTAAATGTTGATGGTAAAATGTTACCTGTCATAAACTGTTTCCCCACTAGGTGCCAGTGTAGAGCAGTGGTTCCCCTGGTAACAGTGGCAGGGAAGGAAGGGGCAGGGCAGCCTAGGTGGGGAAGGAAGGGTTCTGAATGCAGAGTCCAGTGTGCAGTGAGATGTGAGAGGCGAGCAAGCTCGGTCTAAAGTGACGGGGCAGAGTGTGGGAGTGAGACGAGGCAGTCAGCCTGAGTGAGTACTCTTGGCTAGAAAGCAGAGGAAACCCATGAGAAACGGTGGAAGAGTTGGGACTAGTCCGGAGCCGGTGGTGTGTACTAGAGTGGAGTGCAGCTATCAGGGGGATAACAAGTGGCCCCTGCAGGCAAAGGTTAGTGCCCTGACAAAGAAGTGGAGAGGTGAGAACTTATCCAGAGCCGGTAGTGTGTGATGGATCTGCCCTACAGTAAATCCGGGTTAGAGCGCAGCTACTAGGGGGTTAACGTATGTCCCCTGCAGGCAAAGGAAAGTGCCCGTAGAGAAAAAGGAAACCGTTTTTGTAGAAAAGGACCTGTAATTTGTAACGTACTAAAGTAAACCTGCTGCAAACAAAAAGATGGAAGCTTTGTTTAATAAATCGGTGTTTGGTTTATCTGCTGCCTGCAATTGTCTCTTTCCTGAAAGTGAAGAAGGAGCTGGAGAGCACAGAAGGAACGCTGCCATGAATGGGCCCCATGCATCCACACTCTGCCCCAACAACACACCTGTTTTGCAAGTAACAGCCGGGCCGGGGTTCAGCCTGCGGCCCACAAGGCGAGGGGACCCGACTACACCCCCTGAGGCGCCCCCTGCCCCCGTTACATTTTGGCGTAGTCGGCAGGATCAAGCCCGCAGAAGAGAAACCCCGAGCAGAGACCAAGTGGTGCCTGATGTACTGAACAGGCCACAAGATGGCGGCAAGATGGCGGCCGTCCTCATGGATTTAGTGAAGGTGCGAAAAGTGGGCGCCAAACGAAAAGCACTGGGCTGGCCTGTAAGGAAGAAGCCCGAAGTGCACCGCCCAAAGAGGCGAGGTGCTTGCCCCAAGATACTGCAGAGGTCTAGAGACGTGGGCGGCGCCGCAAGAAAGAAGAGGCGTCGCAAACAGCCGGGCCGGGGTTCAGCCTGCGGCCCAGAAAGCGAGGGGACCCGACTACACCCCCTGAGGCGCCCCCTGCCCCCGTTACACCCTAACCCAGAATAATGTTCTCGGGGTGCCCCTTTAGAAAGTCTTAAAGGGAACCTCTCAGGTGTAATATGCACCTAGAACCACGAGCAGTTCTGAGTGCATATTGCTAATCCCTGCCAAACTGGCCTTGTATCTAGCAGCATAAATAAAGGGATCTTTAGAAAAAGTATTTTTAAAGATCTTTTATTAGTCCCATGGGCGTTATATCCCCCAACTAGTCCGCCCTCTTAGAATGTTCGCATGCACACAGGGGTGTTATTCAATGCAGTGTCTCCAGCGGTGCCGCACAAACCTGTGTTCACTGTGACCGCACTTCTGAAGGTCGGGCACTTTCGGTTCTGCGCAGTATGAAGCCAGGTGTATGCGTCCCAGCTTCCGAGAGGTCTACTGCGCATGACTGGAAGTGCCCGGCATTCAGAAAAGCAGTCACAGCGAACACAGGTACTTGCGGCACCGCTGGTGATGTTGAATTGAATAGCATGTTAGTACGCCCCAGTGGGTGTGCTAACATGCTAAGAGGGCAGACTAGTCGGGGGATATAACGCCCTTGGGACTAGTCCCAGCGCTTATTTGCATAAGATAAAAGATGTTTAGAAATACTTTTTGTAAAGATCCCTTTATCTATGCTAGTGTATACAGGGACGGTTAGGCAGTGATTAGCAATATTCACCCAGAACTGCTCGTGGTTCTGGGTGTATATTGCACCTGACAGGTTTCCTTTAATGCCAGCTTGGTAACTTCCTTAATAAAATAATGATTCTCCATGAGTGCCCCCACCAACAGTAGTCTAAGGGGAAAACTATTCTCCTTGCGAAGACTGACACACCAAACTGGTATGCCAGTGATGAGACTTATAGCCGCAATGCTCCTCTTTGAAATATGTAAATATTCTCTTCAGGGAGGAAGGAGACAAACTCTAGTGCCACCTATTGGAAGTAGCAGTTCTAAAACTCAAAAGTGGCCCTTTTAACAAGCCTTGTTATATGACTTAGGATTTATGCCAGATCAGAATCTCAATTTTCAGACATGGTGTTTCGGGGTGATTGCCCCTCGTCAGTGCAAAGTATCAGATCTGATCTGGCTGTATGACATCAGTCAACAGCTTTTGAAATGTTAGGCTATGTGTGCACACTGAGTATTTAGTGCAGAAACATTCTGCACTAAATCTGCATCTCCTGGCAGTAAAACATACCAAAAATGCGGTGCGTTTTTGCTTCGTTTTTTGTGTGTTTTTGGTGCGTTTTTGAAATGCGTTTTTCATAATGAAGTCAATTGGTGGAAGGGCTTAAAAACGCAGGCAAAAATGTACCAAAAGTTCACATGCTGCAGATAATGATCTGCAAGGAAAAAAATAAGCAACATGTGCACAGCACTTTAGAATTCTCAGTGACTTTGCTGGCATAAGGATAGACATGCAGATTTGTGACAAATCTGCACCAAAAAAACACATCAAATTGCAGTGTGTGCACATGGCCTTAACCTACCATAAACCACTTAAATGAGATAATTTTCTGAGAAGAGTTCTCAAGATGGTGCGTTATTTGTATTGTTAAATTTGTATACAACTGTAGGCATGGACTATATCTGGGAAAGTTTTACTGAGTTTGGAAATATTTGCTTGTAGTTGAATGAAAGTCAGTAGCAGCAGAAGATAATTAGGCACCCGGGCATCTGGCTGGAGTTGGTGTTAAGTTTAAGGCCTCCTTCACACGTCTGTGTCTCCGGTACGTTTTTGGTACGTCTCCTCACGTGCCGGAGACACGGGCACACGTAGACCCATTAAATTCAACGGGTCTGCGCTCACGTGCGTGATTTGCCATGGACCATGTGTACCATACGTGTGCTCGTGTGCTCCACACTTAAACATGTCCGTTTTTCTCCGGCATCACGGGTGTCCCACGGACCGCATGGATGTGATCCGTGTGACACGCACCGGAGAAAACACACGTGTCTGTGAAATAAAAAGAATTTCTATACTCACCTTCTCCAGCCCTGCTGTCTCTGCCGCTGTTGTCACTTGCTTTGTACCCCCGCTCATTATGCTCATTGAATATTCACTCCACTGCGGGCGGAAGCAGCAGCAGCGGGGAGTCGGCAGGACCGGAGACCGAAGATCAGCACCACGGACAGCAACACAAGGGACAGGTGAGCAGAAAGTTCCTGTTCTCCGTGTGTTATCACGGAGAACACACGTGTGCCATAAACACAGCACAATGCGCACCTTTGACACGTCCGTGAATAAGGCTGCTTTCACACTACGTTTATTTAACATGCGTCCTGAACGTTTTTTTGCTGCAAAAGCGGATCCTGCTTTTACAGCAAAAAACGCATGTAAACGCATGTGTTACTTTGCAGGATCCTGTCACTGGATGTTTAGGGGCGGGCATTGGAGTCATGTGATCGGGAGTGAGGGGAACTAAACGTGCCAGACTGGGAGCCGGCTTCTGACAGCTGCGGAGGCTCGTAACCAAGGTAAACATCGGGCTTGGATACCCGATATTTATCTTGGTTACGAGTGTCTGCAGCTGCTAGGAGCAGGGCTGCCTGCACACGTTACCAACGTAAACATCGGGTAACTAAGAGAAGTGGTTACCCGATATTTACCTTGGTTACGAGTGTCCGCAGCTCTCAGGTGGGAGAGAGAGGGAGGAGAGGAAGGGGGAAAGACAGAGATAGAGAGGGTTAGGGAGGGAGGAGGAGAGAGAGACAGATCACGCGAGACTGGTTCTGGGCATGCTCAGTACTTTCTGGGCATGCTCAGTACAAAAGCAGGATCCTGTTACAACGCAACTCAACGCATTCTGCTAGGCAGGATCCAGCGCTCATTGAAATGCATTGCAGCTCGCGGCGCAATGTGAAGGATCCTGTGAGATGCGTTATTTTGACAAAGGTAAAAAACGCTACAAGTAGCGTTTTTGAAACATGTTAAAATAACGCAAAAGTACGGATCCTGTGTCTAACGCACGCAAACGCATGCGAACGCAGGTGGACGCGAGTCCATTGCAAATGCATTGAAGTGAAAACGCATTTGCACTGGATCCGTTTTTCCGCTAAAAAAACGTTATGGACGGATGTTAAATAAACGTAGTGTGAAACCAGCCTTACGTGCGTGATTTTCACGGACGTGTGAAAGAGGCCTAAGGTGAAGCTACTCCTAACAAGCACATGGTTGCTGAAAGCAAAGCTAACTCAATACAGTCAGAACATGGCTGCCTTAGCTGGCCTCAGCAGGCTTTAGGTGATGATGCTAGTGGTGTTAGCTGAGTTATCACAGTTACCCTCTCATGGACTGTCCATAAGTAACAAGGCCCGACTCCTGAGCCAGGACAGTTGAGTAGCATTTTTTTTTTTTTCCATAAAGGGAACGTCATAAAAAGTCAAATGTGTCCCAACATAGTTCTAGAAAAAATTACATCTCATTACCATAAAAATAAGCCCTCACACAGCACTTGAAAATAGAGGACAAAAAGGAAAAATTAAAAAGGGTTGATAAACTCAGACTGTAATAGAAATTGGATCTGCCCAGGTGTCAAAAAGCCCACCTAACAGGTAACCACTTCATATTCTAAAGTGTGGTATTCCATAGGCTGTCATCAAGTATTGATTTAAAGAAAACCCATCATGTTGAAAATTATATCTGATCCGCAGGCAGTGTGTTACAAAGCAGGATAGGTTGATAAGAACAATATACATTGCATTTTATCTATTGAAATCCTTGGTATTTGTGAATATATATATATATATATATATATATACAGTACAGACCAAGAGTTTGGACACACCTCATTCAAATAGTTTTCTTTATTTTCAGGACTCTGAAAATTGTAGATTCACATTGAAGGCATCAAAAGTATGAATTAAAACATGTGGAATGAAATACTTAAAAAAGTGTGAAACAACTGAAAATATGTCTTATATTCTAGGTTCTTCAAAGTAGCCACCTTTCATTACTACTTTGCACACTCTTGGCATTCTCTTGAAGAGCTTCAAGAGGTAGTCACTGGAAATGGTTTTCCAACAGTCTTGAAGGAGTTCCCAGAGATGCTTAGCACTTGTTGGCCCTTTTGCCTTCACTCTGGTCCAGCTCACCCCAAACCATCTCGATTGGGTACAGGTCTGGTGACTGTGGAGACCAGGTCATCTGGCGTAGCACCCCATCACTCTCCTCCTTAGTCAAATAGCCCTTACACAGCCTGGAGGTGTGTTTGGGGTCATTATCCTGTTTAAAAATAAGTGATGGTCCAAATAAACGCAAACCGGATGAAATAGCACGCCCCTGCAAGATGCTGTGGTAGGCATGCTGGTTCTGTATGCCTTCAATTTTGAATAAATCCCCAACAGTGTCACCAGCAAAGCACCCCCACATCATCACACCTCCTCCTCCATGCTTCACGGTGGGAACCAGCCATGTAGAGTCCATCCGTTCACCTTTTCTACAAAGACACGGTGGTTGGATCCAAAGATCTCAAATTTGGACTCATCAGACCAAAGCACAGATTTCCACTGGTCTAATGTCCATTCCTTGTGTTCTTTAGGCCAAACAAGTCTCTTCTGCTTGTTGCCTGTCCTTAGCAGTGGTTCCCTAGCAGCTATATTACCATGAAGGCCTGCTGCACAAAGTCTCCTCTTAACAGTTGTTCTAGAAATGAGAAGGTGTGTCCAAACATTTGGTCTGTACTGTGTGTATATATATATATATATATATATATATATAGGTTCAGTGGGCGGTCCTGATCAGTGATTGACAGTCTTCCTTGTATGATTGTGCATGCAGAGATATGTCAATCACTGAGTAGGACTGCCCACTGGATTCCTATACATGCAACCACCAGGGATTTCAATGAATAACATACAAACACTGAATCTTTAATACAAGCCTATATATCATTCTGCTTAGATGTAGAAGGGTGATAGAGTCCCCTGCAATGTAAAGTATATGGTTATGTAAAGTAAATGTGTAGTGAAGTGTGCAGAGTGGGGGATGTTAAAAAGGATGTAGTGTGAGGTATAGGTTTAGGATGTCAATAATAGGAAGTAATGTAAAGTATAGGGATGTTATGTAGATGGACTTTGTTATTAATAGAAACAGTGAATGTTAGGTCCAGCTCACTGTTGGGTGGGACTACTATTGAGCATAGTGAGAGACTTCCTGGTTACAGGAGAGAACAGGTCAGTTAAGGTTCTGCCTAGCAAGAGGAGGCCCTAGGTGCCGAGGTCTGTCCTGAAAACCTGATGCCAATCCTGGAAAGTCTGGAGCTTAAGGCTCATCCCGGCATGGCTTGATGAAGCCGCCAGGGCGTGACAAGTAAGGGAGTTGGACTAAGGAAGATGGGATTATCCTGGGGTTCCGTAGACCCATGTGAAACACTCTGAGGGTATTGACAGATTAAGGAGGGAAGCCACTGCATTTATACGGTAGTTCTACAGGGAAGGAATACCCCATTCAAAGAGGAAGAATGTTAACTGTCTTGTCTGCTATGCAACCTAAAACTAAAATTAAAGACTGTTTTGTTAAAGAGACCCTGATGTGGTGTGAACGCTGTCTGGCAACCCCTGCAAGTGTGGACGGAGAGATGAATGGTGTCCGCCAGAAGCAAGTAAGTGCCATGCACGCTACACAGCAAGGGGACCATTGACGAAGGAGTGTGGCACCCGAGTATCAAAGTGCCCCCCTCCTTCATGGCTTTGCCCCTCTATACTATTCGACCCACAGATCAGGCTGCACGTACAAAGCGAAAGGTTCCTATAAGTTGTGAGATAGATGTAAATAATGAGATACTTTTGTATGGTTATACTGTGTAGTTAGCATGATAAAGTCATAGTACCTCGTACATACAGGATATTGCTTTTGTCCTCATACATAGAATCAATATTTTATTATACATCTCTGTAGCTATCGCCATCTCGTCGTCACCCTACCCCCTCCACAGTTTCACCACTGTATATGACTTTGTATATACACTGAACAGAACTGACGTCCTTCTTCTTTCACTGGAACAAATTACATCATGTCGATACACATCCCCAAAACATTTCATTTTCACGTACCAAAAACCTTTTCCAAAACAGGCTGAAGCATACAAACAAAGGAAAACAAAAGCCGTCATTCTTGATGTTTTGTGTGAGGGTATTTTTTTTTTTTACATTTTCGGTGATCCATGGAAAATAAATCTGTCTGGATGTGAAAATTGGATTTTTATGTGAGAATGTTCTGTTCAGCACACAGGTCCACTTACAGCTTGATAGCTGAGATTCACTCTCCGTCTTATTGATTATTCTCTTGTCCGTATCGTTTTATGTACAGTGCTGTGTACTCAGACAGAACATTATCATTGTCAAGTGCAATGCCGTTTAACTCCTTCCTGGATGCTCAGGTAGATAATTGTCCATGGAAACATTTTTTATTTCTCTGGGTATACTCCAGCCTGTCCAATAGCGGCTACGAATTTATCAGAGAAGCAATCTTGCTGTTTTATTGTACTTTTTTCGTATGTGATAGAAGTAGCCTTGAATGTGTGTTTTTCCCGGTCTTGCTCGGCTGGGAGACTTTGATAAATAACCCCTGCACTCTGCTCGTTCCTAACACATACCCAGCATTAGAACACAATTTCCATTTTAATTCATCCATCGAGCTGCAGCGCCATTCATGCTGTTATCATCTCAATCCGGTGTCACATACATCTAAGGAAAAATATGTAATGTGTGGGGCATGGCTGACATTGCCTTGACGCTTTTATACGTGCAAAGCTGATGTCTATTCTGCTTCTCAGGTGCGGCACAAATTATCTTTATAAGCAGAAAGCAGTCACGTACATCTACATCTTTACACTAAGTGGATCATGTGGTACAGTTTGAAGATGAAGAACATCATCGAAAACGCCACAGCCATTGTGTGATTAAAAAAAAAGTAAGCTCAATGTAAATGGTTTGAATCCTTGTGTTCTCTCGGTAAATGTTCGTATAAATTATGGTTTCTTTGTATTTCTGCAATGTTAAGGTTTAATGGATAATGGTCACAAAGAAAGGAGAGGATGGAGGTAGAATAAGACATACGTGCATCGAAATGATTCGTTTTATTGTGCAGTGCTGGAACAAACATTAATAGCCTTAGAGGCAATCATTGTAAGTGCCATAGACCAAGGGTGCCCAGTCCTCTCTCAGATGATGAGAAATCAGTTGTTATTCTGTAAGTACTATAGCCGTAAACGCCACGGAACCTACTACAGGGCCCAAACCAGGGGGCGGTGGACACTTGAGAGTATAAAGGTTTTTCTTTTATTCTGAAAAATATCACAGGCATCCTGCTATCCAGCATTCCTATCTGGGTTCTCCTTTGTGCCCAAGATCTGAATATGCCACTTCTGACTTATCATCTGCTGCTCAAGTAAATGTATTTACACAGGCTCCCGACCATCCCAGATTCAGCAAGACTGACCAGATTTGAGGGTTCAGTCCTGCTGTCCCACTATTCACTGCTCTTGTCCCGACTCCTACCCCTCCCAGTGCAGTGCATAAATTAAATTGTCCTATGCTTTCCCCAGGACTAGAACTCACAAGGGTCTTCCTTATATCCATCAGCAGCAGCTCTAGAAATGAGCCACTGCCTGTACTTAGAGGTATAGGAGGATTTGGTAATCTTGACCTGTATTGCAGGCAGGGAGCCCAGAAGCAGATTATTCAGCAATATATTATACATATGTGTTCTTATAAAACAATGAGAATGTAACAATCAGGGATATGGGGTACTCGGTTCCGGGCAGTGTACATCTGGGGAATGTCACAGTGGTGGCCGTTACCCGGTTCCGTGCCCTGGGCCCTTTTTGTAATGTGGATATTTACAGGGGATTGTTGAATAAAGTTTATACGTGACGCCACTTGCGGTGCTGCGGCTAAGTGTAGGGAGCCGCCGCTGCAGAATGTCTCTACTGGGGCTGGTGGTATTGGCAGCTGGTATGGTAGTCCCTCCGCAAGTAGGGTATTGCCCCAGCGGGTGTATGGTGCAGTAGGCGTTGGAAAAAGGTAGTCCACACAGGTATTCAGTGCAACTGGTTTACTCACTTTCTTGAGATGGTAACTGGAGGCCCAAAGCCGGCTGGTTTCGCCTCCAGGTTCCCTTCATCCCAGTGCCAGTCTGGTTTCTCTGGTACCTTCTTCTCCTGCACCTGTTTTTGGTAAGTGGGTCCCCATGGTATAGAACAAAGAGGGTCCCCGTTCTGTGGTTTGTCCACTTCTGTCCACCTTACGGTAGCGTGAACCCTGTGGGGTTGGACTCTCTGGTCCTGTCCCTGGTTCTCCCGTTGCTACTGATTCTTCGTATTCTTTAGGGTCAGCAAGGTCCTTGATGATCCCCTTTGCTATGCAGGTGTTAACAGGTCGGCTTAAAGCTTTTTCCTGTCCTAGCGTCCTGTACCCCGTTGGTGCATAGTTCTGGGAGTACTCCACCGTACTCCACCGGCAAACACTTCTCCTGGGTACCAGGTCACCGTTAACCCGAGTCAGGATGTCTCCTCCGTTAACTCCCTCCTAGACCGACTACTGACTTTTCTGCTCTGTCCACAGTCTGCCCCTCCCACCTGGTCAACTAGTGGACTGGATTGGCTCCACCTCTAGGCGGCCATCCATGGTCCCACCCTAGCTGGGTACCATTGTATGAGGGATTGTTGAAGATACCTGGGATTACCTGGGTTTTTGTTGGTACCGGCACTGGGGTTCTGGGTCCCTAAGGGGGTAGGCCTTGTATCCTTGTGGGGATGCAGAACCTTGTAGCACCCTGATTGTTTCAGGGGCGCTACAAGAACAAATTACAAAAATACATATTTTAATAATTTTCATCACTCCCTGGGACACAAACCTCCAACTTTCAAGCAGGAACCCTAGCATTTGAGCTACAAGCTCTATTGATGTCACTGGGAGGATTTGATATACTTGAAGCTGCATTGCAGGCAGATTGCCCTAGACCTAGAGATCCATTGTACAGAACAGATCCATTGTACAGAACAGGGCATCTCTTTGTCCTGTATTCTTGAGTGAGAATAAAAGAGATTTTTTTTTTCTTGAAATAAAATTACTAAAAATAATTTAAAAAATAATGTAATTTTTAATAGGCTTTTTCAAAAAAAAAAATAAACAACCCACGCAACACAGGGATCAGATTATTTATAGGTATCGGTAAATTGCTTAAAAACATGGCATGATTGATTATTTTTCTCTATTAAACCCATAAAAAATGTAATAAATACGTAACGTCGAGGCTATGTTCACGTAACGTAACCATGGGCCATAGACGTTAGCGAGGTCTACTATCCTCAGCCCGGGGTGCAGAGTGGTTTAGGGAGTGGGTGTGGAAGTGGTACCTGCTTGAAGCTGCACATCTTGAATTTCAGCCGGACTCTCTGGATCCCATTCACACTGCGCAACATCACACGCAACACTGCCAGTGACGAGTTCACCATGGGTTAAAACTGTAACAACTTTACTGTAAGCTTGCTTAGAACGCGACTTCCAGTTCATAACGGTAGGTTTGACACCATGATCTGCCACAGCTATTACTCTCTTCTCACAATCCAGCTCCCCAAGGAGGGGAGGGATGGGTGCTTTATCCTTCCTTTTTTTTCCCAACCAGCTGATGCTATGGTTAGTCCCACAGACTGGCTCCGTAAAAGCAGGAGGTCTCTGACAGCCTTTGCTCCCGCCGTGCCAGTGACCCCATAGGCCATCTGTCCATACTGGTAACAGCCACCGGCCTAGGAAAGGGTGCTCTCCTCTTTTCTCTCTGGTTTTACCTTCCGTAACTCTGTCTCCTCCACACCACACTACTCCACTCTGCCATATCTGCCTCTAGGCCTGTTCACTCTGTCACTCTTCCCTAACTTCCTTGCACCAGGGAGCTCTCTTCCCTATATTCTTTTTGGCTGGGAACTAACCTCCCCCTGTTAACCCACGTAGTCCTTCTGTTGCGGACGGGGGCCGGGCTGCTGCAGGGGGGCTGCTCGGATCCGGGTTCGTTACTGCGGCTCGAGTGGTAGCCGGAGCCGGGCTCGTACAGCCATCCGTCCTCACAACCGTAGGAAAGGGGGGTATTTACAGGGGATTGGTTTGTCAGTGACGCCACCCGTGGGTTGCGGTGACAGTTGGGAGCACCGCCGCTGCCTGGTGATGGGACGCCAGGGGCTGATGGAGCGGGGCAGCAGGATGGAATCCCCTCCACGGGTACGGGAGGTGTAGTCCTGGGGCCCACAGTGTACGGGAGTGGTGGCTGTGGAGAATGACATGCAGGGTTGGACCGGGGATGGATGGTGTACTCACAGTTCCAAAGAACTGCACATAAAGTCCAGTAGTAAACCAAATTGCCAGTGACCGGTTGCTTCCGGCAGGTGTATTCGGGTCCCACACCCGGGTGTAGCAAACAGGGATCCCTTCCACCTGCACTCGGTGTTTGTGTCTTCAATGGGACAACTCCCCTTGGAACAGGGAAGTCAACTCCCGGTACTGTGTATGTTGGGAGCTATGGCCCACGAAATCTGACCCTTGGGATCTCTGTGGGTTTTGGCGGACACCCTATCCCCGTGT
The DNA here is from genome assembly GCF_048569485.1 of Anomaloglossus baeobatrachus. NCBI lineage: Eukaryota > Metazoa > Chordata > Amphibia > Anura > Aromobatidae > Anomaloglossus > Anomaloglossus baeobatrachus. The sequence goes on along the minus strand of NC_134353.1, from coordinate 227,933,661 downwards.
TGGGCTTCCGTTTCACTCTCTGGGCTTACTGTGGAACAAGGCCTGAAACCTTGTCTCCGGCTGGTCAATTGACAAGGGGCTTGAAACCTTCATCGCCCTAGGGTCCAGGCACCCCGTCTGTGCACGGCCTCCAGACCGGATTCCTGCTGTCAGCACCAGCGGGCTACAACCCTGCCCCGGTCCACTTAAGGTCTCCCGCAACCAGATCTCCGTCGCCTGTGGTCCTGCTTGCCGTCTGCCACCTAGTCCGGTAGTCCAGGGGACCCAACCCCGGTCTTCGCTGCACTTCATACCCTTCCACTTCAACTGTCAGTACTGTTCTGTCTTTTTCCCTCCCAGAACACATCAGGACCCCTAGGTGGGCGCTCCCATCCACCTGGTCCTGCCCACTGGTGTGTCCCTATTGTCATGGGGGTTGACTAGGCTTTACTGGCTGGTGTTGTCCACCTGGGTGTGGGTTTTGTGTTGGACTGCCAAGGAGGATGGAGTTTTGTACCTGAGAGATTTGTACAACCTCTGTGACTACCTGGTTTTGCCAGGGCGTCACACTTCCACTTAATTTCAACTTCTAACTCTCCCCTATCACTAAGGGACCCTGGACCTCTGACATCTGGTGACAGCCAGCGATATTACACAAGAAAATGCACATATAAATACATTACACTCAAGGGGTCTCCAAACCCGGGAGGGGTCGTGCGGCCACTTGAAATAAAAGGGGGTATTTAAAGGGGGGGTTGTGTGTTTAGAGTTCATGACGCCACCCACGGTGTGTGGTAAGGTGGCGTACCAACGCTGTTGTTGGGAGCGCCTGGTGGCGATGGGATGGCAACCAGGTGTTTAACCCCTGCGTGGGTAGGGGGGATGCCCTGGGGTTCGGTGATGGTAGTGATGGGATACCGTTGGGGAGGAAAGGGTCACTGCGTACTCAGTCCAATAACACTGACACCGACAACTTGTAAACCGAAATTCTGAACACCGCTGCAGCAGGGAGGGAGCACGCCTGGATCCCGTCGCCGATGGTGTTGCTTGTTAGCCTGTGACCTTTCCCTTGGCACCTTCTTTACTGGTTGGCCCCTGTAGTATAGAACTAGTCGGGTCCAGCTCACCCGTATGGCTAACAGAGTGAGCTTGCTCTCAGGGTTCATGCTTGGGATTTTCTGGACTGTATATTGGGAAAGTCCTATCCCCCTCGTTGCGCTAGTACCCCGATTTTGGAGCGGGTGGAGAACGATTCCTGAAGACTTCGTCCTCGTCGGGTGAATTACCAGGACGCTTAAAGCTACTTCCCGGCCTAGGGTCCACGTACCCCGTCGTGCCCTGGCCCCTGCCCGGAGATGGCACAAGGCCGCCGGCTGCCCTCCTCGGCAGTTCCGTGCCCCTTGACACGATCCCCTGCGACCGGAGTTCCAGCTCTTACCAGGCCCAGACCAACGTCTGCCACCTAGTATTAGCAAGAAGCCCAGCTCCTGACCTCCTCCAACTGACTTGTGACCTCTCCTCACGAGAGTCACCACACAACTGACTACTCCTGACACTTCTGACCCTCCCTAACCAACCCTCCAAGTGGGCGGCCCTATTCCCTTCAGGCTACCCATTGGTGTGTCTGGTGGGTGTGGTGCAGAGTGTTTCTAGTATTTCGATTAGCTTGTTCTTAGCAACACCAAAGGCCAGGGACCTGTAACCAAAGAGGATTGGATACCGTGCAGAAGGGCAGATTGCACAATACCCTGTGACGACCTGATAGGCCAGGGCGTCACATATACATTTGGACAATGACGTCTTCAGGGGAGCTGCAGGGCACTGGACACCTATTACATTCACACGTAGCGTAAATTCAGTTTTTTTTCTCCAGGTGTCCGCACCATGCAATTAAATAACAATCTTCTCTGATTATTGCGTGCGTGCTGCGTTTTTTGATGTGTTTTCCTGCTATTTGATACATGTTTGTTGCAGATGTGAATCCGGGTTTTTAATTAATTTAAATACTACAGAAAAACTTTGATTCTGCTTTTAAAAATGGAATGGCATTTTTTTTTTGTTTGCATTATTTTCAGGCTCTAGAAAGAAACCTATAGAGAGAGAAACAAGCCAAAACCGCATAGTTCAGAAGCATCTTCATACGGTCAGCGGGCAGAAATTTCATGAAATCACATCCACTTTCCTTAGAAATTTAGTCCATGTTCATATGTATCGTAAATGCTGTGCTTTTTCTGCTTCTCTTTTTGCACACAAATTCTGCTGTGTTTAACCGTCCAAGCAAAGTGGAGGTGATTTAATCAAGCTGCTGATCTCAGAGATTTGGTGCTTTCTTTTCTTTAGTGCTTTTATGTGGACCTATAAAAACGCATGTAAAAAACTGCAGTTACTTTATTAAGTGCAGAATCAAAGCTTTTCTGTACTATAAAAACGGGGCTTCACATCTGCACCAAAAACGTAGGAAGTAATGGAGAAAAGGCATAAAAAATGCAGCACAAATGCAATAATCAGAGAAGACTTTTAAGCGGGCTTTACACGCTTCGAGATCGCTACAGCGATCTCGTTGGGGTCACGGATTTTGTGATGCACATCCGGCCGCTGTAGCGATCTCGTTGTGTGTGACTCCTATGATCGTTGCAAAAACGTCCAAAATCGCTCCTCGTTGACATGGGGGTCCATTCTCAAATATCGCTGCTGTCGCGTGGGCGAAGTTGTTCCTCGTTCCTGCGGCAGCACACATCGCTACGTGTGACGCGGCAGGAACAAGGAACCTCTCCTTACCTGCCACACGCCAGCAGTGAGGAAGGAAGAAGGTGGGCGGGATGTTCATCCCGCTTATCTCCGCCCCTCCGCTTTGATTGGCCGGCCGCATAGTGACGTCGCGGTGACGTCGCTGTGATGCCGAACGCACCGCCCCCTTGAGAGAGGGATTGTTCGGCAGTCACAGCGACGACGCCGACCAGGTAAGTGCGTGTGATGCTGCCGTAGTGATAATATTCGCTGCGGCAGCAATCACAAAATATCGGCATAACGATAGGGGCGGGTGCTATCACGCTCGCCATCGCTAGCATCGGCTAGCGATGTCGCAGCGTGTAAAGCACCCTTAACTGTGTAGTTTGGTGCAGACATCTGCAAAAGACAAAAAAACACTGCACGGCACCTGCTGAATACCCCTCACTACCAAATGGGTGTAGCTAGGGGTGGGATCAAAACTTGTCACAATGTGTACACAATTTGTACCTCTTTCTGTTCTTCAAAATTTGGGAAGTATGTATTGATATTGCTGTGGGGAAAATCTCCATGTCAGGTACAATTACACACAACACTTCCTAACTCAGGCCAGACGGGGGAGGTCAAGTTCTGTTTGGGGCGATCTTCCCTGTGCATTCTGTGCTGGGTAGGGGTTAGACAGAAGAACAGGAAGAGGGACCTCAGAACACGAGTGGCGAGGAAGGAGAATGGTCGCTATAAGAGAGTTGTTTGTAAGCTTTCCAGGACAAGGTGCGGAAATCAGGACACCAGGGTCCTCGACTGTTGGGTGCCAACGGCCCAGCAGTAAAACCTGGAGGGCAGGAGATTCCACATCCCCTGGCCCACCAGAGACTCCCATGGCGGAGTAGCACCATAAACGCCAGGGCCACCAAAATACAAGCGGGCCCCACATAGGCTCGCTCTGCCCGCCACAAGGAACAAGGCAAACTGCATCTAGGAAGAGAGACACTGTGCTGCTTCAGGCCACACACAGAGTGCATTAAAGGGAAGGTGTCATCAAAAAAAAATTTTTCAATAACTGAAAAAATATAAAGTATTAATGTTTTAATGTTATGTTTACATATTATTATTTTTTTTTAATTGAGAAAATATTAAAAAAAAATTAAAAGTTTGATATTTTCCACTCTTAAACACTAGGGGGAGCAGCTGCTGAAATCCTACAGCAGAAGTACTGTAGAAATATCTCACATTACAGCTGCAGTAAAAGTGGGAAGAATCTGCTCTCCTGTGTGTGATGTCACCCCCCCCCTCCCAATCTGGGTGTTTCCAAAAGGATAGTGGAAACATTCCCCATCTTCTGTGCTTGTTGTCAGTGAATAGAAACATTCCCCAATATCAGTGTCAGTGAGTGGAAACCATGCATACATAGGGATATATAGCCTGCAGAGCGTCGCTCCTACTGTGTCATGTGTCAGTAGCGACACTCTGCAGGCTATTCCTGTGTACGTGTCAAAACTGCATTATAAAACATATTGTGCAATTTTTCCTGAGTACGTAGATACCTCATATGTGGTGGAAAGTAATTGTTTGGGCGCATGGCAGGGCTCATAAGAGAAGGAACGCCATTTGACTTTTCAAACGCACAGATGCGGTGCACAAATCGGCCGCTGCAGGACGCACGGTCGGATGCGATACAAAAAGCGTCGGGGATACGTAAAAGAAAAGTCACGCCAAAAATTGACCATGGATGCAGATACGTTATGTGCATCCCTGATCAGCACTTGGCGGGATGCACGGACGGACGGATGCGATACAAAAAGCGTCGGGGATACGGAAAAAAGTCACGCCAAAAATTGAGCAGGGATGCAGATACGTTATGTGCATCCCTGATCAGCACTTGGCGGGACGCACGGACGGATGCGATACAAAAAGCGTCGCAGATACGGAAAAAAGTCACGCCAAAAATTGAGCAGGGATGTCGATCTGTTATGTGCATCCCTGATCAGCGCTCGGCGGGACGCACGGACGGATGAGATACAAAAAGCGTCGGGGATACGGATAAAAAAAAGTCACGCCAAAAATTGAGCAGGGATGTAGATACGTTATCTGCATCCCTGATCAGCGCTCGGCGGGACGCACGGACGGATGAGGTGTAAAAATGGACAGGGGATACAGAAAAAAAAAAAAAGTTATACTCGCAGTACCCAGAGGATCACTGACCAGAAGAGCTGCAGGAGGAACAGATGGCAGAGAGATGGACAGCTTTACAAGAGCAGCAGGCAGGACGTTGGGCAGATTAGCAGAATGCCCAGGAAGGACCCAGCGATGGAGGCAGATGTGATCGGGCCAGTTAAGACCTCGGACGACCCGGTGAAGACAGGTAAGAGGACATCGGGGGAGAGCAGAGGGGGAGAGAGCAGAGGGGGAGAGGGGAGGGGGGAGAGCAGAGGGGGAGAGGGGGGGGGCAGAGAGGGAGAGGGGGGGAAAGCAGAGGGGGGAGAGCAGAGGGGGAGGGGGGGAGAGCAGAGGGGGAGAAGCAGAATAGAGATAATGGGGGAGGCAGTCAGATCACGGGGGAGCAGATTGGGATGTCAGGGGGGCAGATCGGGGCGTGGGGGGGGCAGATCGCAGGGGGGCATGGGCAGGGACCATCACGGGAGCGCGCAGGGGGCACCACGGGAGCGTGCATGGATTGCAAGGTGAGCACAGTACTCACGTGCAGCAGGAGTGGTGACCTCAGCTACAGCAGCGGCGGCAGCAGCAGCGGTGCGTGGTACCTCAAGTACCAGCCACTGCACACTGCAGACATGTTGGGGGAGGGCTCGCAGGCCAGCACAGGCCTGGGGAGGGCGGCCACCGGCAGATCAGACCGCCCCACTGCACACTGATTGGAGCGATTGTGCGTCATAGCACGATCGCTCCAATCAGTGCTGCAGGGGCTGGGGGCGACATTTTAGAGCTCCGGCTATGATTTGTTGAAGCTGCTAGAGCAGATCATAGCCGGATCTCACAGTATTGCAGTAATTCTGGCATTATTTTTGCCGAAATTAGTGCGAACGATGTGGTTGGCGGTTCAGATTTGAACAGCCAATCACATCGATCGTCGATAGGGGTTGGCGATGCTACCCCCCCCTGGGGTCAAGCAAAGGTCCCCTGCTGTAAGAAACAGCAGGGGGCATCATTTGAAAGCCGTTGCTATGGCCACGGCAATCAAATGAAGTTTAGGCCTTAAAATGACGTCCCTGGTCGTTAAGTCACGTTAAAATAGGACGTAATTTTACTGCCCGCGGTCGTGAAGGGGTTAAGGAAGGCCTCTAACCCACCTGGCAAAGAGAGATTCTTCACTGCTTCCAGGCTGACCGGACCATTGTAACTTTGGGATCATTTTACCTGACCAGTCTTTACTGGTCTAACCTACCAGCCTGTGTTGTCCAGTTACTGTCGGTGTCCTCAGCCCTGCGCCCCAACGTACAACACCATAGACTGTCAACCCTTTCATCCTCTCTGGGGCCTGGCTTTACCTGTGGGGAGCTGAACCATCCGAGCTGCGTTACCATCCGCCCCAGAGGACATCACCCGCAGCAGCGGCTAATCCCTGGTCGCACACCACAGGTGGCGTCACAAGACAAATACTGCCAACATCTTCAACCCCTTCCTCATCATCATCCCCATCCATCCCTTTTTATTAACACCGATTGGGTCACGAAACCGTGCAGGACCACTGTGACATCCCCTGACCCTCACTGGCCTGGTGACAAGTATTCCCAAGACCCCGTGGGGCCCGTCATATGTGCTTACTGAATCAAATAAATATGATGTAGGATATGTTCACTTGCCCATATAACTAGAATAGAAGATAACTAGGTAACTATCAAATAGTACTGTAAGTTGCCATGTCACTTTCTTTTTGAAATGTCCCCTCACTTTGTGCCATCCATGTTGTCATTAAAGAAAGCCATTCCCGTTTCTGACTTGTATATTTATTTACCTTTCTTGTAGGGATATAGGTCTCATAGGTAGGACAAAGATATTGAATGGACTAAAACAAAACTTAGAAAAGCTTGCTTCCAAGACCAACAAGTACAAGCTGGAATATGTTTTTGAGTAATTTTTTTTTTGCTCGGATCTGGTGTCTGAGTTTTGTTAGAGAAGCTTATGGTCTGAGGTCTGAATTGATTTTAGCATATCTATTGTAAGGTCTGAATGCATTTAAGAGTGCTGGTTGATGTCCAGATTAAGTTAGAAGTCTGGTCTGGGATCTACAGTTAGGTCCGGAAATATTTGGACAGTGACACAATTTTCGCGAGTTGGGCTCTGCATGCCACCACATTGGATTTGAAATGAAACCTCTACAACAGAATTCAAGTGCAGATTGTAACGTTTAATTTGAAGGTTTGAACAAAAATATCTGATAGAAATTGTAGGAATTGTACACATTTCTTTACAAACACTCCACATTTTAGGAGGTCAAAAGTAATTGGACAAATAAACCAAACCCAAAAAAAAAATTTTTATTTTCAATATTTTGTTGCGAATCCTTTGGAGGCAATCACTGCCTTAAGTCTGGAACCCATGGACATCACTAAATGCTGGGTTTACTCCTTAATGCTTTGCCAGGCCTTTACAGCCGCAGCCTTCAGGTCTTGCTTGTTTGTGGGTCTTTCCGTCTTAAGTCTGGATTTGAGCAAGTGAAATGCATGCTCAATTGGGTTAAGATCTGGTGATTGACTTGGCCATTGCAGAATGTTCCACTTTTTTGCACTCATGAACTCCTGGGTAGCTTTGGCTGTATGCTTGGGATCATTGTCCATCTGTACTATGAAGCGCCGTCCGATCAACTTTGCGGCATTTGGCTGAATCTGGGATGAAAGTATATCCCAGTACACTTCAGAATTCATCCGGCTACTCTTGTCTGCTGTTATGTCATCAATAAACACAAGTGACCCAGTGCCATTGAAAGCCATGCATGCCCATGCCATCACGTTGCCTCCACCATGTTTTACAGAGGATGTGATGTGCCTTGGATCATGTGCTGTTCCCTTTCTTCTCCAAACTTTTTTCTTCCCATCATTCTGGTACAGGTTGATCTTTGTCTCATCTGTCCATAGAATACTTTTCCAGAACTGAGCTGGCTTCATGAGGTGTTTTTCAGCAAATTTAACTCTGGCCTGTTTATTTTTGGAATTGATGAATGGTTTGCATCTAGATGTGAACCCTTCGTATTTACTTTCATGGAGTCTTCTCTTTACTGTTGACTTAGAGACACATACACCTACTTCACTGAGAGTGTTCTGACTTCAGTTGATGTTGTGAACGGGTTCTTCTTCACCAAAGAAAGTATGCGGCGATCATCCACCACTGTTGTCATCCGTGGACGCCCAGGCCTTTCTGAGTTCCCAAGCTCAGCAGTCAATTCCTTTTTTCTCAGAATGTACCCGACTGTTGATTTTGCTACTCCAAGCATGTCTGCTATCTCTCTGATGGATTTTTTCTTTTTTTTCAGCCTCAGGATGTTCTGCTTCACCTCAATTGAGAGTTCCTTAGACCGCATGTTGTCTGGTCACAGCAACAGCTTCCAAATGCAAAACCACACACCTGTAATCAACCCCAGACCTTTTAACTACTTCATTGATTACAGGTTAACGAGGGAGACGCCTTCAGAGTTAATTGCAGCCCTTAGAGTCCCTTGTCCAATTACTTTTGGTCCCTTGAAAAAGAGGAGGCTATGCATTACAGAGCTATGATTCCTAAACCCTTTCTCCGATTTGGATGTGAAAACTCTCATATTGCAGCTGGGAGTGTGCACTTTCAGCCCATATTAAATATATAATTGTATTTCTGAACATGTTTTTGTAAACAGCTGAAATAACAAAACTTGTGTTACTGTCCAAATATTTCTGGACCTAACTGTATATTAATTTAGGGTCTGGTGTGGTTTGGTGGAAGGTCATTCTTCTTGGGGCCTGAGGTCAGCGTCACTTTGAATTTGTAGTCTGATGTCTGAATTAATTTTTGCGTCTAATCTCATACCTGAATTAATTTGGAGGTTTCCATTTATTTGGGTGTCTGGTCTGTGTTAGATGACCTCTAAATGCTCTTAACAAGAAAATCAGGTAATATGGCAGGCCCCATAATCATAAATAAAACATAGAATAAAAATAAGTTACCAATTATAAAATTAAATCCAAAAACGTTTGACTACCAAGATTTCAATTATTAAAAAACATTATATGTGATATATATTCCCTTTAAACATGATCCTTTGTCCCCAAGATACTCCTTGCCCTGTGCTCTGACAGCTCAGTATAATCAAAGTTACACCAGGCCTTATAACAGCTGACCAGAATACAGCTTTACCCTAGTATTCTCTAGTTCTTAAAGAGAATCTGTCACAAAGGTTTTTGCTCCCCCATCTGAGAGCAGCATAATAAAGGAAAAGAGACCCTGAGTCCAGGGATGTGTCCCTTACTGAACTGTTTGCTGTCATTTTGATAGAATCAATGTTCTCTCTGCTGCAGATCTAGCAGTTATACAGAGCATATGAATATGCTGGACTACCTGGGAGCAGGTGAAGTAGTCCTGTAATGATAATCTACTGCTGATTTATCAGTGACTTTATCAAAACTGTACTAAGCAGCCCAGTAAGTGACACATTCCTGGAATCCGGATCTCTGCCCCTACATTACGTGGGGGCCATTATACAGTGTGCAGAGCTATATGGGGGACCATTATATAGTTTGCAGGGCTATGTGAGGGCCTTTATACAGTTTGGAGGGCTATAGGGGGCATTGGAAGGCTATTTAAGGGCCATTTATACTGTTTGGAGCGATATGTGAAGCCAATTATACTGCTTGGAGGGCTATGAGGGGCCATTATACTCCTTGGAGGAATGCAAGGGCCATTACAGAGGAGGAAGTCTCCAGGCTCCTATCCTCTTCTCGTCCTACTACTTGCCCTACTGATCCCTTCCCCTCACCTCTACTCCAGTCTTTCTCTCCAGTCATCACTACTCACCTAACTAAAATCTTCAATCTCTCTCTCTTCTGGTATCTTTGCTTCCTCCCTCAAACACTCTATCATTACTCCATTATTGAAAAAACCTTCCCTTGATCCATCCTGCACAAGCAACTACAGACCAGTCTCCAATCTCCCCTTCATCTCCAAATTTTTGGAGCGCCTGATCTACTCTCGCCTCACCCGCTACCTTTCCACTCACTCTCTTCTAGATCCTTTACAGTCTGGCTTCCGCCCTTTACACGCAACAGAAACTGCTCTTGTCAAAGTGACCAATGACCTATTGACAGCAAAATGTAACGGTGACAACTCTCTGCTTATCCTTCTTGACCTTTCTGCTGCCTTCGACACTGTTGACCACCATCTCCTTCTCTTTATGCTCCATTCTATTGGCCTAAAGGACACTGTTCTTTCCTGGTTCTCTTCCTATCTTTCTGGCCGTTCATTCAGTGTATCATTTGCTGGCTCCACATCATCTCTTCTTCCTCTCACTGTTGGGGTCCCTCAAGGGTCAGTCCTTGGCCTTCTTTTCTCCCTCTACACTGCCCCAATTGGAATGACCATCAGCAGATTTGGCTTTCAGTACCATCTTTATGCTGATGACACACAGCTATACACCTGATCCTCTGAGCTCACCCCCGCTGTACTACAGAACACAAGTGACTGCCTGACTGCAGTTTGCAACATCATGTCTGCTCTCTATCTGAAACTTAACCTTTCAAAAACTGAACTTCTTCTTTTTCCTCCGTCTTCTAACCTTCCTAAACCTGACATCTCCCTCTCTGTGTGTGGCACAACGATAAGTCCTAGGCAGCAGGCCCGCTGTCTGGGTGTTATACTTGACACAGATCTCTCCTTCACCACCCACATACAATCTCTTGCCTGCTCCTGCCGCTTGCACCTCAAGAACATCTCTAGAATCCCCCCCCTTTCTCACAATGGAAACGACAAAAACCCTCACTGTGGCCCTGATCCACTCTTGTATTGACTACTGTAACTCTCTATTAATTGGTCTCCCCCTAACTAGACTCTCTCCTCTCCAGTCCATCCTTAATGCAGCAGCCAGGGTCACCTATCTGGCTAACCGCTACTCGGATGCCTCTGCTCTGTGCCAGTCATTGCACTGGCTGCCCATATATCATAGGATCCAATTCAAATTGCTTGTTCTCACACACAAAGCTCTCCACAGTGCGGCACCCCCCTACATCTCCACCCTGGAGGAGATGTAGGGAGGGTGGAGGATGGCCATTATACTGTATGGAGGGCTGGGTTGGGCCATCATACTGTAAGGAGGGTACAGTGCTCTGCCCATCCCAGACCCGCAGATTGATTATATTGATTGTGTGGTGTAATTTGTTATGTAATTATTGTAAACGGCCACAAGATGGCCCCGATGTACTCGGCCACTTCCCTGGGACTGTTGGGCAGGAAAGGGTTAGTGGGGAGGAACACGGGAAACAAAAAGGGGAAACAGAGGGAAAATTGCAGGAGAGTCATAGAAAGGAAGAGAGGAAAAAAAAGATACCCGAACCTGTGGGAGGTGTGTGAAGAAGCCCCAGGAGAGTGAATTTGGACCCTCAGGGTCATATCCCTACAGCCGGACACGTGGGGTCCTGGTGAGAGCTGGGCTGACCTAACCACGTCGCAGGAAGGTAGAGTCCGGACGGCCGGGATGGTGGCACCCCGTGGCGGCATACACACACCCAAAGAATCCCCTCTCCAGGCTGAAGATTAGTGGACTCCTTAGGGGTAGGAGTAGGTCCTGACCAACTGGACTAGAGGAACACCATCCACAGAGATCACCGTCATGGCATATGCCATCCCTGTGGGTGGGAGACAAACCTTTGAGAGGACTTTATGATACTGCCAGTTTACTGAAGATGAGGCAGAGGATGAGGGGCTCGGAAACCCGAGTACCAGGGAGGTGGCTGGCCACACAATTATCCGTTACCATAAAGAATAGAAGGTACCCCTATGAGACCAATATCGGTGCCCTGAATGTTGAGACTGTTACAAGTCAAATGTGGTTGGTTAAGAAGAACTCCATCGTGTGCCGTTTTCTGACAGAATGAGACGCAGTGTGAAAGGCACAGTAATCCACTTTCACTTGGAGCAGAGACTGGGAGGCATGGGGTTAACTGACGGCCGTGCTGTGGCCTGGTAACCCGTGAGTGTATGGCCACTACTGCCTGCCAGCCTCACTCCAACAATACCATGTTGAGGTCACTGTGGGAGTAGCATACTTTTTCGGGTACTAGATAATGTAGAGTCATTATCCTGTGTGTGGATACTACTGTGTAGATATTCACTGTGGGGACATCATATTGTGTTTGGAAGGTCTCTTTTGTCAACATAATACTTTATGGGGACGATGAAAGTGGTATCTTAATGCGTGGGAACAATAAGGAGCTTCAGTAAGAGGAAAATTACTTTGTAAGGGCTGCAAAGCTCTGAGATATGCATTTTTTTGTTTGTGGAGGGGCCCAATTAGGATTTCTCCTATGGGGCCCCATTATTTCTATGTACACCCTTGACTTTTGCCTGCCAGTTACATTCCAGGAAAGGGAATAACTTTTAACATTCCTGTCAGCTTTCATCAGCCCACTGATTTTAGGCAGTGGTTAGCTGTTTAATTCTCACCCCCTCCATCTCAGCCTATGAAGAGATGCAGTTATAAGGCTATATGCACACGCTGCAGTTTTAACTGCAACCAAAACTGCACCTCGTCACATAGAGCCTGGAAATTAAAAAAAAAATGCTTGTAATGATGGTGCGTTTTTGCTGCGATTTTGCTGCAGCTTTGTTGGTGCGTTTTTTAAAGGAGAAACAAAATGTGGTAGGATAGGATAATTGATAGACAGCTAGAATAGATGGATAGATAGGGAAAAATAGACAGAAAGAACATATAGAATAGATATTAAGAAAGAACTAGAAAGAAATAACAGAATAGCTTGATAGAGTAATAGCTAGCTTGGCCAGTTGTTTTTTTAATTTTTGAGGGGTAAAAAAATGACGTGGGGTCCCCCCATTTTTCATATCAAGCACAGGAACAGCAACCCTCAGCTGTCTGCTGTACCTTGGCTAGTTTTTGAAAAGTAGAGGGGATCTCACACTTTTTTTTTTTTTTTTTTTAAATTATTTCATTCATTTATTTATTTATTTATTTTTTATTTTTAAATGACGTGGGGTCCCTGCTATTTTTCTAAAACAAGCCAAGGTACACCAGACAACTGGGGGCTGATATTTTTAGGGTGGGAAGGGCCATCGTTATTTGGCCCTTTCCAGCCTAACAATAACAGCCTACAGCCAACCCAGAAGTGGTGCATCCATAAGATGTGCCAATTCTGGTGATGGTGCCATGTCTTCTCGTTGGCCTGGTGCGGTGGCAATCGGGGTAATAAGGAGTTAATGGCAACCTACAGATGCCCCTATCTCTAATCTGTAAGTGAAAGTAAATAAACACAAACCCCCAAAAATCCTTTATTTGGAATAAAATACAAAAATCACCATCTTTCTCCAGTTTATTTACCCCCAAACACCCCTGTAGGTCCGAAGTAATCTACACAAGGCCCCACTGCAATTCAGCTCTGCTACATCCCTGTCGTATCACAATGAGCATCATAGAACATGACTGCCCGCTGTGAGCTCCACGCAGCAAGTGAAGTAAGCCGCGGTGACGTCATTTGTCAGTGGTGACGTCATTTGGGTGATATGCAGTCACAGCAGTAGTCCATGTGTCCTGGAGTCTGCGACTAGGGTGAGCCACAGGTGGAGGACTTACCTGAGTGACGTCACCGCTGATAGCGCGAATCATTTCAGTTGCTGCGTGGAGCTCACAGTGGGCAGCCTTGTTCTATGGCATATATGTAGCAGTGCTGGAAGCGTCGTGTGACCTAATGTGGATTACGTCAGACCTGGAGGGGTGTACATAGGGTTAATAAAGTGGTAAAAGAGTGCTTTTTGTATTTTATTTCAAATAAAGGGTTTTTTGGTGTTTGTGTTTATTTACTTTCACTTACAGATTAATGATGAGGTGGTGTCTCATAGACACCTGCCATGACTAATCTAGGACTTAGTGGCAGCTGTAGGCTGCCATTAACTCCTTATTACCCTGATTGCCACCTCACCAGAGCAATCAAGAAGAACTGGATAAAGTACTGGGAATGTTGTATCTAAAGGGTGCGGTAATTCCGGGCGGCTGCTCGCTGATATTTTTAGGCTAGGTAGAGTCTAATAACCATAGGCCTCCCCAGTCTGAGAATACCAGCCCCCACTGTGGGGCATTATCTTGGCTGGGTATCAAAATTGGGGGGACCGAACGCCATTTTTTAAAAATTATTTTTGTATTTATTTTACTGTACGATATAGATCCACCCACCAGTGTCTGTGATTGGTTGCAGTCAGACAGCTGTCACTTAGCGTGGGGGCGCGTCTGACTGCAACCAATTACAGATGCTGGTGGGCGGCAGAAGCAGTGAATATGTATGAGCTTAATGAGCAGCTCCAGAAGAAGAATAAGAGGCAGTGGGAGCAGTGTGACAGCCATGCTGCGCCGGTGATCGGTGAGTATGAAGCGCTTGATGAGAGAGAGACAAAGAGAGAGAATTAATTTATCCTGGAACAATTTGGCTGACCTGCGTTTTTTGTGACAAAAACGCAAATAAAACACATGCAAAACGCACAAATTTGGTAGCATGCATTTTTCTTTGCGTTTTTCATCCCCTCATTGATTTCAATGGTGACAAAAGGTGACAAAAACGCAAGAAGAATGAACATGCTACTTCTTTTTTGTCAGACAGTTTTGACAAATAAACTGTAGACAAAAAAACTGCAACGTGAGCACAGCAAATCTGAATTCCCATAGACTTTGCTGGGAAGTCAAAAGTCAGAACTTGTTGACAACAAAACTGCACCAAAAAATGAGACAAAAACGCGGTAAAAAATGCAGTGTGCGCATATACCCTAAAGGGTACTTTGCACACTACGACATCGTAAGCCGATGGTAGCGATGCCGAGTGCGACAGTCCCCGCCCCCGTCGCAGCTGCGATATCTTGTGATAGCTGCCGTATCGAACATTATCGCTACGGCAGCTTCACATGCACTTACCTGCCCTGCGTCGTCGCTCTGGCCGGCGACCCGCCTCCTTCCTAAGGGGGCGGGTCGTGCGGCGTCACAGCGATTTCACACGGCAGGCGGCCAATAGAAGCAGAGGGGCGGAGATGAGCGGGACGTAAACATCCCGCCTACGTCCTTCCTTGCTCATTGCAGCCGGGACGGAGGTAAGGTGATGTTCCTCGCTCCTGCGGCTTCATACACAGCGATGTGTGCTGCTGCAGGAACGAGGAACAACATCGTAACATCGGTCCTTCTGAAATTATGGAAATGACCGACACTACACCGATGATAGGATTTCAACGCTTTTGCGCTCGTTAATCATATCAAAAACGATTTAAACACTACGATGTCGACAGCGACGCCGGATGTGCGTCACTTTCGATTTGACCCCACCGACATCGCAGCTGCGATGTCGTAGTGTGCAAAGTACCCCTAAGGGTTGCAAAATCACCGGCCAAGCAGCTTTCAGAGCAGGTCTCCTAACCACAACTCTCTGTTCTTGCTGTCTGAAGCTGTGTGCTTGTTCAAATGCCCTGTTAGCTATATGTGTAAATACAGTAATAACAGCTCACACTCCAGAACAAACCAATGATACCTGGTATTTTATTAAGATATGTATTTTATTGGGATTTGATGTGATATACCAATACTAAGTGGCAAGTATTAGTGAAATGTAAAGGAAATGATACATGGCTTCCTAAATATTTTAAAAATCTAATTCTTAAAATTGTGTCTTGCATTTGCATTCAGTCAATACTTTGTAGGACTAACGTTTGCTGCAATTACTGCTGCAAGTCTTTTGGAATATGTCTGTACTAGATTTGCACATCTAGAGGCTGAAATTTTTGCCCATTCCCCTTTGCAATTAGCTCTAGCTCAGTGAGAGCAATTTTTCAAGTCTTGACACAGATTCTCAATGGGATTTAGGTCTAGCCTCACATAGTCCTCCATATAATATTATGCACTACACATAGTCCTCCATACAGTCAAATTGTCCACATATAATCCTCCATGTAGTATTATGTGTGACGCCCTGGACCCCAGGGGTCACAGAATAACATCACACACCACATACACACACCCTTCCCTGGTAGGGAACACTCGTCAAACAAAACCCTTGTTGCCTCCTCCAGGGTCTGATGTCCACACCAGGTGGAACGGAGCAAGGCGGTTGGCCCCACCCACCGAGGAGTTCACAGGCCTGGAGGCGGGAAAAGTAGTGAGTTTCAGTTTGGAGTGCAGTGAGAGGAGTTGAGGAGTGAAGTGGAGACTGTGTGTGTCTGGGTCGGAGCCCAGGCACCAGCAGCAAGGTCGGCAGATGGTGGTGGCCGTCTGCAGGAGTTAGTGGAAGTCTGCGGAACCGTAGGACCGGGGTCGGGCGTTGGCCCGCCGGTACCGAACCGGGGAGCAGAGTGAAACTAAGCACCAAGGGTACTCAGACCCCGACTAGGCTCGGAAGCCGCCGTAACAGTCAAATTCTCTGATTGTGGTCTGGACCTCAGGGGTTCATTCCCACCCAGGTCCCGTCAGAAGGCAACAGCCCAACCCGTCCGGATAAGAGCCACCGCCAACGGCCAGAGATCCAAGGGCCAGTGCCTGCAGGCAAAACGGGCTCTCCCAACACGTACAAGCCGGGGAGCGGACCACCCGTGGGAATCCATAGGGGTCAAACACTTACACACAGGTGCAGGGAAAGACAGCCGCCATCAATCCGCCTGGGGAGAGTGAAGATGTCGCAGCCGACTATGGGCCCCGTCCATCTTGCCATTTGGTTTACCAGAGACTCTGTTATTGACTACCTGAGTGAGTACACCAGTGCCATCTGGCACAGCGCTGCACCGTATCGCTACCCCGCTGCTGCGCTGCCTCCCCGCATCGGCACCTGCACCTATCCCCTACCCACCAACATCCATCCAACCAATTCTCTCCCCAACCGGGGCCCTGGGACCAACAGCCCCTACCCACGGAGGGGCCAACACCTCAGCTGCTCCCCGCCATCGCTCCCGGGAACCCCCGTCACCAGCAGCGGTGGTGCCCACCATCACCACAACCCCGTGGGTGGCGTCACAACCGACATCCAACCACTAAACCTTTTCCCTTTTCACTCGTGGGCGAGGAGGCGCTGCTCGAGCCCCCGGGTCCGGCCCCGTGCTCGAGCCACCGAGGAGCAGAGGCACCGGACCTGAGTGCCAGAGATTCCCCAGGCGAGCGGCATTCCCAAAAACCCCTCTTCACCCGCGACATATGCACGCCATAGCCCTCCATATAATAAAATGCACCCTATAGTCTTCCAAATAGTATAATGTGTGCCGCCCCCGTGCCAGCAGCCGAGCTGCTCGGATCCGGATTCGCAGTGGCATGAGGGTCTTTGGACCCGGGGGTCGTGCAGCCACTCAAATGAAGGGGGTATTTACAAGGGAGGTTATAGAGTTCGTGATGCCACCTGTGGTATGTGGTAATTAGGAGTACCACCGCTGCAGTTGGGAGTACCCGGGGATGATGGAATGGGGCAGCCAGGTGTTGTGACCCTCCATGGGTAGGGGGGATACCTCGGGGCTCGGTGATAGTGAGGGGGGAGTGCCATTGGATGTAAGGGGGTCAGTGTTGTACTCACTCAGTTCATTAAGCTGACACCGACAACTGGTAAAACAAGTCTCTGGATGCCGCTGTCGCTGAGGGGAGCTTAGTTCGGGTCCCGTCCCCAATGGTGCTGCCTGGTGTTCCATGACCTGCCTCCTCGCACTAAGTTTACTTCTTTGGTGGGCCCGGTAGTATGAAACTTGCCGGGTCCTGCTCCCCACTATGGCTAAGTGTGGGAGCTTGCTCTCAGGGCTCACGCTTGGGATTTTCTGGATCGTTTTGAATTGGAAAGTCCTATCCCCCTCGTTGTGCTAATGCCCCGATTTTTGAGCGGGTGGGAACGGCTTGTGAAGACTCCGTTCTCCTCAGGTAAATTATCGGGTTGCTTGAAGCTACTCCCTGACCTAGGGTCCACGTACCCGATCGTGCCTTGGTCCCAGCCCGGTGATGGTGCAAGCCCGCTGGCTGTCCTTCTCGACAGATCCATGCCCCTTGCCACGATCCCCTGTGACCGTGGGTCCAGCTTCTCTAGGCCCAGACCACCGTCTTCCACCTAGATTGCTTCCTAGGAGCCCTGCTCCTGACCTCCTCTCTCTTTCACTTCTCAGACCCAACTCTCTCCTCTTGACACTCCTGACCTCCCCTCTCCAACCCCCCAGGTGGGCGACTCTATTCCACTCAAGCCGTCCACTGGTGTGTTTGGTGGGTGTGGTGCAGAGTGTATCTAGGGTTTGATTAGCTGATGTAGGCAACAGCATGTAGTTAGGGACCCTAAACTAAGAAGGGGGTGGATACTGCACGGGAGGGCAGATTGTACAATACCCTGTGACGACCCAATAATCCAGGGCGTCACATAATGCACCCCCATAGTCTTCCACATAGTATTATGCAACTCTTTGTCCTCCAGATGGTACACCCCATAGTCCTCCATATATTATAATGCACTGCCAGAATCCTCCACATATTATAATGCACCCCATAGTCCTCCAAATAGTATAATGCATACCCCATAGTCATCCATATAGTATTATGACTATTTACCATGAGTGTACTTACTCACTTAATAATAAAAATAAATAAATACTCACCTTGCCTATTTTCCCCACAGCTCTAGTCTCTGCAGTGGTGTGTGTTCTCCAGCTTTGTTCATCTCGGAGCAGCGAGCCGTGCCGTGGTGACGTCATTGCACCCACTGCACCAAGATGTCAGAACACAGACACAGCTGGAAGAATGATGGAGGAGGGAGCAAAATGCTCTCTCTTTCATCATTACTTTCAACTGTATCAGCATCCGCAATACCGATATCGACAGTTAAAAGTGCAATGCCGGCCGGGGGGGGCGAGTGCTGTTGCTGGAATCAGGCACCCTGACTCACGGGCCTCATAGTGTCTACGTGGTTTGCCACCACTGCCCATATATCTGTAGGAAAATAAAGGTCCTGTCCCACACAACGAGATCGCTAACGAGATCGATGCTGAATCACCATTTCTGTGACGCAGCAATGATCTCGCCAGCAATCTCGTTATGTATGACACCTACCAGCAATCAGGCCCCTGCTGTGAGATCGCTAGTCGTTGCCGAATGGTCCAGACCATTTTCTTCAAAGGTGATGTGTGGCGCCCTGGACTAGCCAGGTCGTCACAGGTACTGCAACACACACCCCCACCCCGAGACAGGCACATCAGCCAGACACAAAATCCTTGTTTCCTCCCTCCAGGGGCAGATGTCCACCCCAGGTTGGGTGGAGCCAGGTGGTTGGCCCCACCCACTGAGGAGTTCACAGTCCTGGAGGCGGGAAAAGGAAGAGAGATCAGTTAGGGAAGTGCAAGGGAGGGGAGTGAAGAGTGAGAAGGAGTAAACTGACCGTGTCCGGGTGTGTGGCCCGGGCACTAAGAGCAAGGTTGGCAGACGGTGGTGGCCGTCTGCAGGAGAGGCAAATCAACGCGGAACCGTAGGACCGGGGTCGGGCGGTGGCCCGCCGGTACCGAACCGGGGAGCGAAGTGAAGCCAGCACACACCGGCAGGGCCTGCGGACCCCGACCAGGCTTGGAGTCGCCGTTAAGAGGTCAAATCCGTCAGTGACCGGAACCCCAGGGGTTTCCTAACAGCCAAGACCCGATAGAAGGCAACCATCCGACCAGTAGAAGGAAATACAGCTACCGCCACAGCTAGAGTTCCAAGGGCCAGAGCTTGCGGGCAAAAGGGCTCCTCCGGCACATATACACGCTGGGGAGTGGGTTACTGTTGGGAAGCCATCGGGACCGAACATACACAAAGGTGCAGGGAAAGGCAGCCACCACCAACCGTCCGGGAGAAACCACAGCAGCCGGCTGTGGGACCCGTCCATCCAGCCGTTTGGTTTAACAGAGACTTTGCGTACATTTGTGGCTGAGTGAGTACAACCGTGCCATCCAGCACCGCGCTGCGCAGTCCAGGCGACTCTGCACCTTGCCAACCCTGCCTCCCCGTCACCTCACCAACCCCTACCCACGGAGGAGGAAAACAACATCCCAGCTGCTCCCCACAATCACTCCCGGGATCCCCGTCACCAGCAGCGGTGGTGCCCAACCTCACCACAACCCGTGGGTGGCGTCACGGACTAAATCCCCCAAACCAACCACCCCTTTCACTCACGGGCGAGGAGCGCCACTCGAGTCCCCGGATCCAGACCATCGCTCGAGCCACTGAGCAGCCATCGCAGCAGCACCGGACCCGAGCGTTAGCGAGCGCAGCGCAGTGGCGTCCTCCCCGCCCGCGACAGATGTCCTGCTGGGCAGGACACATCGCTGTGTTTGACACCTACCAACGACCTCCTAACACAGTCCCAACACCCACCGAGATCGTTATACAGGTCGCTGATCGTTACTGCGTCGTTGGTAAGATCTGACTGTGTGACATCTCACCAGCGACCTCCTAGGGACTTACCAGCGATCCTTATCAGGTCGTATTGTTTTCGGGATCGCTGGTAAGTCATTGGGTGTGACTGGGCCTTAACATTTCCAGGCATGACAGGTTCTCTCATTTGTCATTGATTGACATTGCTAACAGTCTCCAGTGATAAGACATAATATAAAGCTGGAGACTGGTTTTATGTTAGCACATGTCTAACAAAGTGATGGTTTTTTGTATTACAGTATGTTTGGTTTCTACATTATATCACTATTCTTCATCTATTGATATACATTGCTCTCTCTTTTCAGATTCAAGCTTTTTCGACATGCCCAGAACGATATCTGCTACTGTCTAGAGTTCTTTTCACAAAAGTTGCTAGAACTGGCACATGGCCTTGTGAGCTTCTAACAATGGGAATGTGCAACTTGTGTAAAGAATGTTATACACGCTAGGAGTTTGAAGCAGCTTCTATTGTTGCCAAGGACATTCTAGTAAATGGGGAAAATGTGTAAGGACTCAAAGATGAGAATATTGGCAAAAAAATGAAAAACAGAACAGTAAATATTATTCAACACGAATTTAAATTTGTGAGTATATTGTAGATATAACATAATTGGAATGCAGATATGCCACGCAAAGGTATGGCTCATTGTAATATGGATATGGGCACAGAAATTTGCCAACTTCCTGAATTCATAGTCCTATGTCCTGCCTGGCTCCTCTACTTCCCATTGAACATTACAAAGAAAGGGTTATGGCTTTCTTCAAAACACATTCCTCTTCAATGTCCCTCAAAACTCCAGTAAGCTCCCAACCCCAATGTGACATCTTTGTACATTAGCAGAAGTGTTACACATAAAGGAAAGAAAAATGGAGAGATGTGAATCTTTACAGCTAAATCTATCTTGAAAAAGAAACAAAATAAGAAGAGAGACAATAAATAACACTTCTTTAATAAACCCATCCAACGGCCACATAAATATTTACGAATCAAAATTTTTCATACCTCAAATTACATCCCTATAAAAGTCTGGTATCCTAAAAATATAAAACATAATCGAAAACAAAAAATGAGATAAATGTGGAGGCCACAGTTACCACAGCCAAAGTAAAACATGAGGAGAAGTCATTAAAGGCCATAATAATGCTTTCTAAAACCTCTATACAGGTATGTGACCTCTGAGGAAGCCATGTATTTGGTTATTTTTAAGAAGCGAAATGTACGTTAGGTCTCCTGTCTTCTTTTGCTCTGGATAACCTTTATCCTGTGACTACCCAACACTGTGAGCATATGGGTGATGTATATCTGATCATGGTCAACTATTTTTTGCACACCGCGACATATTTATACCTAATTGGTTAGCATGCACGGGGGTCTCTGCATTTACTTGGTCATATTTCATTAATCATAGACGGTTATTTGGTCATATTGTGCATTTGCTTGAACCTCCGAGATGCTAGTTAAGGTTCGCTGCTGTAATGTTTTGGTAAACCTACAATAATTTTTCAGACCTTTGATCAGATTGTCCCCCTTTTACTATCTACGTGGGGTATTAAGTCATTACCATCTGACTGTATTTCTGGTCCATTTATTTTATTGGCATCCTATGCCTTATCTATGTATTGCTATATACGGATCACTTACTGTTAAATATGAACTTTGGTTGTTCTATGGTTGTGCATTCTCATTTTAATATTGTTATTAATAAAAATTTTGTAATTTTTTATTGAACATTGTTTACTGATGTGCATTTGTTACTCCATTTTCTCCTGCATTTCATTAATTGTTCTGGAGTTATGCTCTGTATATATCATCTTAATTATTTTGCATGGCATTTACCATAGCCATGCTTGTTTGGAATTTGGTCTTGATACTCTATACAGGTATGTAGGGGACTAAACCCCTGTAAAAAAAATCAGACATGTCGACTAGATTTTAATGGTTTAGTTGACATGAAAAAAAAATATTTATTTTGTATACAACTGAGGGGACTTTGGTGCTTCCTTGACGTGGCCAATGGCTCAGTGCACCTTTACACCCCTTCAGTTAGCTTACTGATCACTATTATATCTTGCATTGTACCCTCGGGAGCCATGCGTGAGTGTTCATGAGTGTTATTGCCGCTCTCATTTCTGGCTCTTACCTGCTGTACTGTATCAATCGGCCACCAAAGATAGGAGTCCGTTCTGACAGACAGCAATAGCACCATCTCAACCTGACCCCGCTGTCTGTGTAGAGGCACTGATGGTCATATCTTGCTGAACTGTAGTGGACTGTTGGCTGTCGTGTTCCTGCCCCTGAAAACACCATTTGTGTTATTGTATTGTAAAGTGAATAAGGTCCTGTGTCTTTTGTGAATACAATATCATGTGAATTGTAATGTGATATCTTGTAATATGTTCCTGTGATATGTAGTGTTAATGGTATGTTAATAGTGTGATTTATAATATAAGGAATAATATATATATATATATATATATATATATATAAAATAAGTATTATATGTTGTAATGTATTGCATAGCACTTATTTAAGTTGTTGGACTGTAGGTTCACTAACTGTCAAGCGTTGAGACTAGCCCATCATAGGAGTGGTCAATTGAAAGGTAAATTGATGGTTCATTCCAGAAAACTAGGTGAAGACCTAGTGAGCATAAAGTGACAGACGCATGGACAGTTGGTCATGAAGGTCTCATACAGTGGGTGGTTTCTGGTAACAAAGGAGAAGGAGAGGAGACGGATGGTGAGATAGCATGAAGCTTGAGTGTTGACAGAAACACAGAATATGAACAGTGTTGGAACGAGACTAATCCTCAAACGGAGTGGCCTTCGATAATAGAGTTGAAGGACAGGACTCTAGTGGCCAGGACCATTAATTAACTGTCAAGGTACCAGGTTAATCTTAACTGACATGTGAATGTAGCCACCCTCAGAGCGGTTTCCCTCTAAATGCCCGGGATCAACAAGCTTTATTCAGGTCATGAGGGGACCCTTAATGAGTCTGGACGTGGAACTGCTGGAAAGGAAATGACCATCACAGTGTGTACTGTAACGATGGACTGGTTTTTGCTGGGACTCAGTACCAGTTAGATCTGAAGCAACCAAGTGGGAATTTCCCACTGTGAGGAGACATGCAGTGTAATATACTGTACATCTGTACTCAGAACAACTTACCGCAGTGATCAGTTCTTTACAAAACTTATCACAAAGAGTCGACTCCATTCTAGATGGACGCAAACCTATTTACTTATTAATATTTCTGTCATGGGTAATCCCCACTTGCAAAATGTCCTCCATTATTGACAATGCCATACAGTGTCCCTCTATTTCATGTATGCAATCCTTCAACGGTAGTTTGAGGCTGGGTTGCTAACCGTCCAGAAATTCCAGGACAGTCTGTAAAATAAAGCACTTTTTTGTCCTGTCTGTAAAACAAATTAAGGAGTCCTGGGTGGCATGAGGGAAAGGGTTAGGACAGTGAATACAGGAGGTATAGTAGAACAGAAAAATACATAAAGAAATGGCAGAATCCTCAACAACATGATGCAGAAATTAGAATTAATGTTGTTGGAAAAAAATGAAGATCTTGTGGGGATATTGGAGACATTGCTGGTTGAGAAATATAACTGGGCTGTTAATTTACAGGGCTGCAATCTGTTCAGGAATCAGCGTACAAATAGGTGAGGTGGAGTGGTATGTTTATATGAAAAATCAGCTGTAAAATCTATCCTGCGTGCTTGTGAGGCTAATTAAAATGTAGAATACCAGGGGGTGTGGCCTGGACATGGCGCCTGCAAGACGCATGCTGTAAGGGTTCCGTACTAACGGCTGCAAACACTGCCATTCACTAGCAACCACAGGAGGCCACCATGGTCAGATGAAGGGGAAGACAGGTCTCTGGTCACAGACGCCTGCTGAGAGGACTCCCAGCTGCGGGAGAAACAGTATAGTGTCATATCTGACTGAGCCCGCGCACGCCCCTCGGCAGTTTCCTAGGCCTGTAATGGCAAACAGGAAACACGCTGCTGTTGCAGGTGGGGGCTGCTGCCGCTTCTGGGGCCGCTCGGATCCGGTTTCGATGCTGCAGCTCGAGTGGTGACCGGACCCGGGCTCGCACGGCCGTCTGTCCTCACAACCGTCGGAAGAGGGGATATTTACAGGGGATTTGTTGTGTCGGTGACGCCACCCATGGGTTGCAGTGAGGGGTGGTAGCATCGCCGCTGCCTGGTGATGGGGCGCCCGGAGCTGATGGAGCGCGGACAGCAAAGATGGGATCCCCTCCACGGGTAGGGGAGGTGTAGTCCCGGGGCCCAATGACGGTACATGGGAGTAATGGCTGCTGGAGGTGGAGTTGCCGGGTTGGACCGGGGATCAATGGTGTACTCACAGTTCAGTAATCTCCCACAAGTCCAGTGGTAAACCAAGTTGCCAGTGACCGGTTGCCGTTGGGGGGTGTATTCGGGTGTAGTAAACAGGTGTCCCTTCCTCCTGCACTCTGTGTTTGTCTCTTTTGTGGGACGACTCCGCATGGAACGGAGAAGTCCACTCCTGGTACTGTGTATGTTTGGGGGCTGTGGCCCAAGAAATCTGACCCTTGGGATTTCTGTGGGTTCTGACGGACACCCTATCCCTCATGTTGGGCTTTCGTTTCGCTCTCTAGGCTACTAGAGAACAAGGCCTGAAACCTTTTCCTCTGCTGGTTGATTAACAAGGGGGCTTGCAACCTTCCTAGGGTCCACGCACCCCGTCTGTGCACGGCCTCCGAACCAGATTCCCGCTGTCGGCACCGGCGGGCTACAACCCTGCCCCAGTCCACTTAAGGTCTCCCGCAACCGGATCTCCGTCGCCTGTGGCCCTGCTTACTGTCTGCCACCTAGCCGGGTAGTCCAAGTCCCTGACTATACTTCTCAGTCTGTTCTTCACTTCCACTCAACTACTGCGCCACACTTGAACTGTCAACTCGAACTCTCCAACTTGAACTGTCGTGTTCCCACCCCTGAGACCTCAGGACTCCTAGGTGGGCGTTCTCATCCGCCTGATCCCGCCCACTGGTGTGTCCTTATTATCATGAGGGGGTGGCTAGGCTTTAATGGCTGTGTGTTGTACATGGGTGTGGGTTAGTGGTGGTAACAAGGAGGGTGGACACGTTTGTGACTACCTGGTTTTGCCAGGGCGTCACACTGCTGACACTCGGCTGCCACAACTGGAGCGCTCTCCTGCTTCTCCTGCCCACTCTGCACAATGCTCGGGTGAGAGCTTGCAGACTAACCTGTCACCACATGATCCTGGACAGATGGCTCCCAGAAAGCACACCGGGGACTGGACCGCGGCAGACCAGGGGGGAGGGGTGGGTACTGAAGAACGGCTTACTGGACACTCTTCTCCTTCTGAGACACTGCAAGGCAGAGGATCTCCTGCTCCCCCAGGCTGACTGCTCCAGCTCACAAGGTACCATGCTGATGTACCGCCCCGGGGCTCGGCCGCAGCCGAGCCGCTCGGATCCGGGCTCGTCGGTGGGTGGCTCGAGCGCCTCCGGACTCGGGGGTCATGTCGCTCTGAAGGGAGGCTGGTGCTACGTGAGGGGGTTTCGGTGGGGAGGTTCACGGCCGGAACCGCGATTTTGGGTTTAAGTTCATGACGCCACCCACGAATTGTGGTGAGTGTGGACACCACCGCTGCCGTTGTCTAGGCTCCTGGGGACGGTGTTGTGCATCCAGGTGTTGACCCCTCCGTGGGTAGGGGGTTGATGGTCCCGGGGCCCGGTTGTTGGGGTTAGGGTGTGGGGGTGCGGGCATGTTGGCGTGATGCGGGGCGGTGCGCGGCCCGAGGGCACTGTTGTACTCACTATGACAGATACACCAGAGTCTCTGGTAAACCAGAAAGATGGTGGTCGGTGCCCGCAACCGGCTACGTCTGGTCCCCCACTCGGTTTGGTGGTCCCCGCCTTTCTCCTGCACTTCGTTTGTGGATTTTGACTGCCTGCGCTCCAGCGGCGGGAGTCCACTCCCCATTTTTCTATGTGTCGGGAGAGCCCGTTTGCCCGCAGACGCTGCCCCGTGGGATCTCTCTGCCCGAGCGGTGGCTTTCTATCCCCCTTGTTGGGCTGTTGTCTTCAGTTGGGACTTGGGTGGGAAAGAACCTAAGGTCCAGACCCCAATCAGTGAATTTGACTCGGTCCAGTGGTTTCTGGGCCTCGTTCTGGGTCTGAGTACCCCTCCTGGTGCTCCGGTTTCCATTTGGTTCCCTGGTTCGGTACCGGCGGGCAACTACCCTGTCCCGGTCCCTTACGGTAACACCAGCTGTCTTCCCGGCTCCTGCAGACAGCAACCACCGTCTGCCTCCTGGCCACAGGGTATCCGGGCTACGACCCTGATCCCCAACAGAAGCTTTCTCCTTCTTGACTACTCTTCTCTCCTCCCTAACTTCATCTGCTTGCTTCTCCCGCCTCAGGCTATCCGAACTCCTCGGTGGGCGTGGCCAACTGCCTGGCTCTGCCCCCGGGTGTGAACATCAAAGCCTGAGAGGGGCGACTCAGGGTTTTTAGGGTGGCTGCTGTTACCTTTTTAGGGGACTGGTGTTTGTGCAAGGGCCTGTCTGTGACTACCTGGCTAGTCCAGGGCATCACACTGACATCTCCTGCCCCACAATATACATATGCCTCGGTAGTAGGCTCTGGAGAGGCTGTGACACACGACAGCTTGCCCTCCCTCTCCCATCATAGAAGGGAGAATCCAGCTATTCCCCTGCAAAAACCTATGGAAGAACAGGGCTCAGAAATGGCGGCTTTAAGTCTTCAAATCAATACTATGCCAACAAAATTAGATATGGAGCGGTACATTGCTCGCCTGGAGTCGGTTTGTAAAACAGAAATTCGTTTTCTGAAAGAGGGGATGGCCTCACTAACTAATTCTGTACAGGCCCTTGAATCAACGACTCAAGATCTATATTCTCAGCAAGGCTCACAACAACACCTAATAGATCAGCATACTCAGCATATTCATCTCTTGTTTGATATGATAGAGGATGCTGAGAACCCCAACAGACAAAATAATGTGAGAATCCAGGGTCTGCCGGAGTCTTTTGGGCCCCAGGAACTGATTCCTACATTACAAAATCTGTTTAATTCCTTGCTGGGGCGTCCCGTCGAAACACGCATTGAGATAGCCAGAGCACATTGTGCGCTTGGTCCTAGGAACCCAGACCTAGAGAGGCCAAGAGACATTATTTGTAGGATAGATTTTTTCCAGCTCAAGGAGAATATTATGAGAAAAGCAAGAAATAAGGGTACCCTCGACTTCAAAGGAACTCCCACACAGATCCTAGCTGATCTCTCTCAGTCAACGCTTGCTAGAGGTTCTACACGATAAAGGCATTGCTTATTCTTGGGGCTACCCTTTTCAGCTACAAGTCAGGAGGAGCCCGAATCTGATCATATTGCGATCACCAGCTGACCTGCCGGACTTTCTTGCGGCTCTGGATCTTCCAGGGATAAAGCTGTTGGATTTTCCATACACTGCCCCTCTGTCTCAGAAGGGGACTCGTCGTGGAAGCCCCTACTCCTCGGATCAACCACGTGCTCAGCGACAAAGGCCCCAAAGTCATCCAGAACCTCACCAGCAGAGACTTGAACTTTCGGTATTTTCTAGGGCTTAGGCTCTGTGCGCACTGGGAAATGAAATTTCCTTGCGTAAATTCCGCATGCTCTCAAAGATTACCGCACCCGCGGTAAAAAAAACGCGGGAAACCGCACCCGAAAACCGCATGTGGTTTGCCGCGGTTTGCTGCGGTTTTACCGCGGCATTGTTCGCGGTATTGCCGCGGTTTTGCCGCGTGCGGGTTGGGATGTGCTTTATTGCATTCAATGCAATAAAGCACATTGAAGAAAAAAAAAAAAAAAACACATTTAATTCTGATAGTGGATAGACAGAAGAATAGATAGAGGGATAGATAGATAGACAGACAGAGGGATAGATAGAGAGATAGATGACAGATCGCTGCATTTCCCACGGTCGGCAGTGAGTTCACATTACCGGCCGTGGGAAATGACCGGTAATTACCTCTGCTGTCTGCTGCATTCAGCGCTGTGTCTGTGACAGTCGCGGCTGGATGTCAGCAGTGCAGGACGCCAGAGCCGGAGCTGTGGATTACGCCGGAGCTTTGTTTGGGAGGGGTTAATAAAATGGTGAACGAGGCTTGTTGGTTTTATTTAAAATAAAGGATTTTTCTGTGTGTGTGTTTTATTCACTTTACTTACGGGTTGATCATGTCAGCTGTCACATAGACGCTGCCATGATCAAGCCTGGAGTTAATGGCGGTGGTCCCCCATCACCATTAACCCCTTGTATTACCTTGCCACCACTGCTACACGGTGGCAAGAAGAGCCGAGGACACTCCGGTAGTGCCGCATAATGCATGCGACAGTGCCGGGGCAGCTGCGGCTGATATTCTCGGCTGCGGGAGGGGGAGTGAGGCGGGGGACATTATCCCTGCCCCTCTCCCTCCCCAGCCTGAGAATACCGGGCCGCCGCTGTGTGCTTACCTCGGCTGGACGGTAAATATGCAGCGGAGCCCACGTTCTTTGTTTTCTATATTTCCGTTTTCTTTCTATGTGTGTTCTATGTGTCTGTGTCTATGTGATCTATGTCTGTGATGTCTGTATGTGTCTGATATGTGTGTGTTTACTCTAGGCACGGCTTCCTCTTCCTGTAATGACATCACTTCCCTGCAAAACCGCAGACAGGCGATGCACATTACCGGAGGTAAACCGCGAAATACCGCAGGGAATAACGCAGGAAAACGCAGTGAACCGCACAGAATTTGCTGCCTGCGTTATTCCCTGCGGGATTTCATGATTAACATTGAGTCAATGGAGTGAAATCCCGCAGCGATGTGCGGAAAAGAAGTGACATGCACTTGTTTTTGCTGCGGGATTCCCGCAGCAAAACATGCAGCTGTCAAATTCCGCCCAGTGCGCACAGGATTTTTTTTCTCCATAGGATTTGCTGGTGATTCACTGCAGAGATGTTATGAACATTTTCTGCAGCGAAACATGCAGCAAATCCGCGGAAAATCCGCGGCAAAATCCGGTAAGTGCGCACATAGCCTTAATCTCTGCTTGAGGAAAGTAATGGAGCTCGATGCTGCATGGTTTGATGACTAACCAATGCTACGCTATCTTTTTCCTATTTCTAGGTTGGACTGCCTGGTTTACTGTTATTATTGATTTCTGCCATATAACCTGGGCACTACCATTTTCAATAATGTTGGGCCTCTCCGCCTCCCCTCTCAGCATCTCCCAATGTTGAGATGGGATAGCTGATTTCCCACGATTATGTCTGTATCTCATAAAAACTTCATGACATATGAGTTAGCGGTGGGAGAGTATTAATACCCTGCCCCTTTACTGTTGCTAACTAGGGATGATCGAATACCTCAAATATTCAGCTTCGCAAATATAGTGCCTACAAGTAGTATTCAACCCCCTGCAGAATTAGCAGGTTTACACATTTGGAATTAACTTGGCATTGTGACATTTGGACTGTAGATCAGCCTGGAAGTGTGAAATGCACTGCAGCAAAAAAAGAATGTTTTTGTTTTTTTTTAAATTGTGAAAAGTTTATTCAGAGGGTCATTTATTATTCAACCCCTCAAACCACAAGAATTCTGTTTGGTTCCCCTAAAGTATTAAGAAGTATTTCAGGCACAAAGAACAATGAGCTTCACATGTTTGGATTAATTATCTCTTTTTCCAGCCTTTTCTGACTAATTAAGACCCTCCCCAAACTTGTGAACAGCACTCATACTTGGTCAACATGGGAAAGACAAAGGAGCATTCCAAGGCCATCAGAGACAAGATCGTGGAGGGTCACAAGGCTGGCAAGGGGTACAAAACCCTTTCCAAAGAGTTGGGCCTACCTGTCTCCACTGTTGGGAACATCATCCGGAAGTGGAAGGCTTATGGAACTACTGTTAGCCTTCCACGGCCTGGACAGCCTTTGAAAGTTTCCACCCGTGCCGAGGCCAGGCTTGTCCGAAGAGTCAAGGCTAACCCAAGGACAACAAGGAAAGAGCTCCAGGAAGATCTCATGGCAGTGGGGACATTGGTTTCAGTCAATACCATAAGTAACGTACTCCACCGCAATGGTCTCCGTTCCAGACGAGCCCGTAAGGTAACTTTACTTTCAAAGCGTCATGTCAAGGCTCGACTACAGTTTGCTAATGATCACTTGGAGGACTCTGAGACAGACTGGTTCAAGGTTCTCTGGTCTGATGAGACCAAGATCGAGATCTTTGGTGCCAACCACACGCGTGACGTTTGGAGACTGGATGGCACTGCATACGACCCCAAGAATACCATCCCTACAGCCAAGCATTGTGGTGGCAGCATCATGCTGTGGGGCTGTTTCTCAGCCAAGGGGCCTGGCCATCTGGTCCGCATCCATGGGAAGATGGATAGCACGGCCTACCTGGTGATTTTGGCCAAGAACATCCGCTCCTCTATCAAGGATCTTAAGATGGGTCATCATTTCATCTTCCAACAAGACAACGACCCAAAGCACACAGCCAAGAAAACCAAGGCCTGCTTCAAGAGGGAAAAAATCAAGGTGTTGCAGTGGCCTAGTCAGTCTCCTGACCTTAACTCAATTGAAAACTTGTGGAAGGAGCTCAATATTAAAGTCCACATGAGACACCCAAAGAACCTAGATAACTTGGAGAAGATCTGCATGGAGGAGTGGGCCAAGATAACTCCAGAGACCTGTGCCGGCCTGATCAGGTCTTATAAAAGACAATTATTAGCTGTAATTGCAAACAAGGGTTATTCCACAAAATATTAAACCTAGGGGTTGAATAATAATTGACCCATTATGTTGAAAATGTATTAAAATTTAACTGAGCAACATAACTTGTTGGTTTGTAAGATTTATGCATCTGTTAATAAATCCTGCTCTTGTTTGAAGTTTGCAGGCTCTAACTTATTTGCATCTTATCAAACCTGGTAAATCTGCAGGGGGTTGAAGACTACTTGTAGGCACTGTAATTTCTGAATACCTCGCCACTATTCGACTATTTGATGCGCAACGTAAGTCTATGGGAAGCCCGAATAGTACCGAATAGTTGTTATTTGGGTTTCTCATAGACTTACATTGCGCATCGAATATTTGCGAATAGTCGAATAGTGGCGAGGTATTTGGAAAATATTCACGAAGCCGAATAATCGAAGTATTTGATCATCCCTATTGCTAACCATACTAAGCCTAAGGAGCTATGTTTATTGCTTACATTTAGGTCAAGTGGGTTACCGCCTGTGGTCTTTTCCATTAACAAGTTAGGTGGTGAAGTAGCCGGCCTCTTGGCGACATAGTTTTCAATCACCTCCCACATTAGGGTGTGTTCTTAGAACACTAGTTACGAGAATTTTCTCAGTTTTGATTGGTCCTCTGAGTCAGGAGTCAGGAGACTAAAGGCCCATTTACACACTGAGACTTTCTAGCGAACCCACCAGCGATCCCAACCTGGCTGGGATCGCTACAAAGTCTCTGGTGAGTCGCTGGTGAGCTGTTAAACAGGCATACCTGGAAAACAACGCAACAGCGATACGGACCTGCAGAACGACCTAGCTAGTCATTGGGGACATTGTAAAGCAGTTTTTTGAAAGGGAAGTCGCTAAGGAAGTCGCTGTAACGGTGTCAAACACACCGATACAAATAAATAAGGAATAACGTTTGAAACACCATTCTAAGTCTGAACTGGGTGCAAAAACCTAAAAAAAAACATCACTATGGGGAGATAAGGTATGCACACCAGTGACTATGTAAGGGGAATACATGAAATAGCAGAAACTGCTGTGTGAATACTGACTTGAAAAATCCAATAGCTATATGTAAGAGTGAAAATGTGAAAAATGGAATCTGCATTACTGCCATGAATATATGAATCAAGAGAAATTTAGCTACTGAATTGATCAATGCAATAGAGCCCCAACACTACACCAAAGTATTTCTCTACGTTGCGGTCCCTAGCTTGTGTGTGTCCTCTCATGCAGTTAAAAAACTTACCGTGTATGGGAAGCTGAGACCCAGGCTATTTATGCGTATGATATGAATTGGCAATAGGTGTGGTTGGGGAGGGTTCACAAACGAAAGACTACTAATAAATAAGGAATAACGTTTGGAACACCATTCTAAGTCTGAACTGGGTGCAAAAACCTAAAAAAACATCACTATAGGGAGATAAGGTATGCACACCAGTGACTATGTAAGGGGAATACATGAAATAGCAGAAACTGCTGTGTGAATACTGACTTGAAAAATCCAATAGCTATATGTAAGAGTGAAAATGTGAAAAATGGAATCTGCATTACTGCCATGAATATATGAATCAAGAGAAATATAGCTACTGAATTGATCAATGCAATAGAGCCCCAACACTACGCCAAAGTATTTCTCTACGTTGGGGTCCCTAGCTTGTGTGTGTCCTCTCATGCAGTTAAAAAACTTACCGTGTATGGGAAGCTGAGACCCAGGCTATTTATGCGTATGATATGGATTGGCAATAGGTGTGGTTGGGGAGGGTTCACAAACGAAAGACTACTAACAAATAAGGAATAACGTTTGGAACACCATTCTAAGTCTGAACACACCGATACATGCTGCACAGCGGAAAACAAAGGACCAAAGAATGGTCCTGAGAGATGTGTAGTGATCAGCAACCTCACAGCAGGGGCCAAGTCGCTGATGCGTATCACACACTGCAATGTCGCTGGGGAGGTCGCTATTACGTCACAAAACTGGTGACGTTACAGCGATGTCGTTTGCGATGTTGCAGTGTGTAAAGGGGCCTTAAGTAAAGACAAGTTTTTACATTGTATTTTATTATTCTGGTTTCTCTTCCTTATCTTTTATCTCTTTTTCTGTTTTATTTTCTTCAATCTTGGTTTCCTTTTTTTCCCGTCCCGCTTCCCTGCTTTTCCCTTTGGGTGCCTAGGAGATAGTGCTTCGGGGATGGAGAATCTTAATCTATGCTCTCTGAATGTCAGAGGATTTATCGTACCAGAAAAGAGGTCCAGGATTCTCTATAATATGCATAAAAAAAGAATCCATATCATATTGTTACAGGAGACTCATTTTAAAGCAGACCGTATACCCACACTTAAGCACAGATATACTGATACTGGTTTCATAGTGCCAATCCGGCTGCAAAATCCAAGGGGGTTAGCATTGCTCTGCATAAGTCTCTTCCGGCACAGGTCCTATCAGTCAAGTCCGATCCAGCGGGATGGTTTATTTTTATCAAAATTAAGATTTGTACCAAATTATTTACTATTGCCAATCTTTATGTTCCCAACCAAGACCAAGCACGAATCTGCCAAAAATACTTGAACATACTCTCTGATTTTGCTGAAGGCTCCTTAATTCTTGGAGGAGATTTCAACCTTATCTTAGATTGGGCTGTTGACTCTTCTTTGGTTAGGTCTTCTGTCCCTGCGGTGAGACTTCGGGGTCTCAGAGGCAAGTTATTTGACTTGAGGCTCATTGATGTCTGGCGTGTCTTTCACCCCAAAGCGCGTGACTATACTTTCTGTTTTCTTGTTCATGATATGTACAGTAGAATAGACTTTTTTTTGTTGGTCACCACCTGCTCTCGTGCGACCCGGCCTGTAATATAGACCCTATAGTGTGGTCCGATCATGCTTCGGTATCATTGTCTCTCACCCTGAAGGATTTACGCCCGGGGGAGTGGCTATGGTCATTGAACCCAAACTTACTAAAAGATCAGACTTGTCAGTCAGCCATTAGGAAGACCATTACAGATTTCTTTGAATTTCATACCAATGATCCAAACCCTTTGCCTCTCCAGTGGGAGACTCTGAAAGGGATGATTCGGGGGTCCTTTATTCAACAGGGGGCCAGACTCAAAAGGGATAGAGCCTGTGATATAGACAGATTATTGACATCCATTCAGCGCCTGGAACAGACCCATAAACGGACTCATGATCCTCAAATTTTGGCAGATCTTTGAAAAGCTAGATTGGATCTGTGCTCCCTTCTGAATGAAGCGTCTGCCCATCACCGGGATCGATGCCAGAGGTTTATGTATGAATTTTCCAACAAACCTGGCAGAGCTTTGGCTAAGTTTCTTAATCCTCACCTTCCCTCTACATTTATTCCTACCATTAGATCGTCTTTGGGGCATTCAGCACATAAATCTCATGAAATAGTAGATGTGTTTAGTTTAGAGAGTATTATAATGGTTTATAGAATCTTAGTAGTCCAGTGGCAGACATGTCCCCAACAAATTTCCAAGCAAAAGTTGATGAATATGTTAATAGAACTCTCTCATGCTGGATGAGTCTTTTGATGAACGGGAGGTCACCGAGGTTATCAAAAATTTAGCCAATGGTAAGAGTCCTGGTTTGGATGGGTTTCCAGACAACTTTTATAAACAGTTTGCTTTGGAGTTGACGCCCTTCTTGACTTGGACTTTCAATTCCATATCTTCGGCTTGTCCCTTTGCCGCTCAGACTCTTGCGGCCACCATAACAGTAATTCCCAAGCCTGGAAAGGACCCCTCTCTGTGCTCCAACTACCGCCCTATCTCTCTTATAGGAGTAAATGTCAAGATTTTCGCCAAACATATAGCCAACCGTTTGTCTCCATTATTACCTACCTCGATCCATACTGACCAAACAGGGTTTGTTCAGGGTAGAGAGGCGCGTAGCAGTACTATTAAAACTTTGCTTCTGACCTTCCAAAGGTACAAACAAGGAATACCGGCCTGCCCTCTGTCGATTGATGCCGAGAAGGCATTTGATCGTATTAACTGGACCTTTTTACGCTCATCCTTATGACAGCTGTGAATTGGTCAAACTATGTTAGAAAGAGTCTTTGCCTTATATCATAGTCCCTCAGCACGAGTCCGCACCAATAATGCTCTTTCCTCTCCTCTGCAAATCTCTAATGACATTAGACAGGGGTGTCCTCTCTCACCCCTGTTATATATTATTGCTATGGAGCATTTGGCTATATCTCTCCGAAACTCTCCTGACGTTAAGGGCTTTGAAGTGGGTTAGAAACATTATAAACTTGCCTTATGTGCGGATGACTTACTCCTGTATTTACCAAACCCGGAAATCGCTTTTCCAATTTTCATTCAAGAGTTCCAACGATTTGGTATAGTTTCTAACTTCAAAATAAACTATACAAAGACAGAGGCCCTTAATATTTCTCTCCCTACCACGCAAGTCAATAGACTAAAGTTTGCCTTCCCATTCAAATGGGAGACCCAAACCATCAAATATCTGGGGATATCTGTCTTGGATAATCCAGATGAGTTATTTTTGGCTAATTATTCCCCATTATTTAACCGAACTATTGCTGATCTTAATGGATATGACCGGGGCCGGCTTTCCTGGTTTGGCCGAATCAGTGCCCTAAAGATGGACGTACTCCCGAGGTTTCTCTATTTATTTCAAACAGTTCCGATAAAGGTTGCCAGACAGTATTTCCGACAACTACAAAGAGCATGTAGCAGGTTTGTCTGGGGGACGGGGAAACCTCGGATTAGATACTCCACATTGGTGAGGCCTAAATCCACAGGAGGCGCTGGCATACCTGATTTTGAAAAGTACTGCCAGAGTGCCCTCCTTGCAAGGGTCTTGGATTGGAGATTTAATGATTTTAATAAACAATAGGTGGGTATTGAGACCCTTCTATACCCCTTCCCACTAGCACAGCTCCTATGGGCCCCCCCTACAGCACAGACCGGCCATTTCGGGGTTTCAACCTTTGACCCAGGCACTCAAGCTTTTCTGGGATAGACATCTGGAGACTTTAAACTTATCGCGCAGGCCGGGTCGTATGAGTTTACTTTTTAATAACTTAGATTTCCCTCCTGCGATGGAGAGATCTTCCTTTTTGTGTTGGAACTCCTCGGAGGGAGTTACCTTGGGGCAGGTTGCCAATAGACTATCTGGGGCAGGTTGCCAATAGACTATCTGGAGCAACATCTTTTGAGGCTTTGTGGGGGACCTGCCCAGAGAGGAGACTATCCTGGTTAGAATATACTCAATTGACCACATTCCTACAAAAAAAGTTTCTGGGAAACACTCTCTCATCCCCACCTGCCCATTTTGAGACCTTACTCTCACTTACTGCAGCACCAAAACATGCCATTCCATTGATATACAACCTCTTATGTGCAGCCCAGACTAGAGGTACTCCAACATATATGGAGACTTGGCAAAGAGAACTCCCGATCACGCTGTTGGAGCAGGACTGTCTCAAAATATTTACACTTGCTCATAAAATGTCAATTTCTTGTAGCGCACAAGAGAAGAATTTCAAAATTCTTACACGTTGGTATAGATGCCCTGACTTATTATATAGGATCTTTCCCACAGTGGTGGATACCTGTTGGAGGTGCAGAATGGAAAATGGTACTATGAAACACATATGGTGGTCTTGCTCTCTAGTGAGGACATTCTGGAACTCAATTTTTGAAATATACTTCCAGGTGACGGGGGTCCAGGTTGCCCCCACTCCCCAAATCGCCTTGTTGTCCTTACTCTCTGGGTCCCTCTCTGTGGCCAAAGGGGATTTCCTGCATTTCTTTCTCATCGCCGCTCGTATGATTATCCCAAGACATTGGAGGAGAACTACAGTCCCCTCTGTTAGGGAATGGTTCAAGGAGATGAATAGATTAGAGTGTATGGAATCCCTGATGGCAGACGATAGTGACAAATGGGATAAATAAGCTGGCACTTGATTTTCTGTAACTCTTTTCCGGGAGGGCTCGGGTTGTGCCTCTTGGCTCAGATAGAGGGTTCTACCTTTGTCTTCCCCCCTACAGGTTCTGATATGTAGCTAACGTTTGCAATATGCGAGAAGGTATGTCTATCTCTGCGAGGGAGCTTTATGGGCATCCTGCCTACCCCTTCCTAACCCTCCATCTTCCCATACCCCCCTTTCTTATTATTTTCTATCTTTTTCTCTTTTATCTATTTTCTCTGATTTACAGTTAGTCTTTACAATTAATGTTGGTATGCACAATGTTTTTATAAAATTGCATTCTATATTAAGGTCTTTGGCAAATGCTATTTTCAAGCTGGTATACAATACATATTCTGCTTTATTTTCCTTGACAGACATTGATGTCACATCTTTGTGTGAATATTCTTTTGATATAACATTTTCCTTAATGAACCGAATATTTAGATATGTTTCAACATCATTATTGCTACTTTCTTATGTGTGTGATAAGCAATAATTTGTTTACCCTGTCTTTACATTTAATAAAAATTATTTGCTGAAGAAAAAAAAAAAGTAGAATTCCTGGGGGCAGAGATCAGGGGAGGGAGAAAGAATATTAAAAATACCAATATGGGTTTGTAATAAGTCTCCAAGTGTATTAGAAGTGGCAAATAACCTCATAAAGTGAGTAGATGAGGCAGCAAACGAGGAAGAAGTCATTATGGGGGATTTCATGAACCTAATATTAACCAATAGGCCTGACAAAATATCAAATATATGGGTTGGGGGTCATTTGGGTAATAGTGATCACAAAACAATAAGTTTTCATGTATCTTTAAAGGGGTTGTTCACAACTAGGAGAACCCCTGCTCATCCTCCATGTTTGCCCCCATTAAAATAAAAAAGCTTCTACTTAACTCCCATTCTGGCGTGAGTCCAGCGGTGATGGCACTCATGTTCCTATACCTCACGTGAGTATGTTACTTCACGCAAGCCCCAGCTTCTCTCTCCCCACCTTCAAATGATAAGTAATCAAGAGGAAGTAAGAGCTACTGCTGGCTGCTTACTTCCTGTTAATTGCGTATACGTCCAAAGATGTGGAGAGAGAAGCCGATAATAATTGGGAGTGAGGCTCAAAGGAATAACAACCTCTCTTGAGCCCCAGGCACATGAGTGCCGAAGCGGCTAGAATGTAATAGGCACAGGATGTGAGTACAAGCTTTTATATTTTAATGAGGCAAACGATGAATAAGAAGGTGTTGTCCGAGTAGTGGACAACCCCTCTAATAAGATCTACAGTAGAGGGGTTAAGGGCTAAACTTCGGTAAGTCAAATTTACAACAGCTAAGAGATAATGTTAATGCCATAAACTGGGTACTTGATAATGTAAATACAAAGAGCAGTCCAGCTCACCTGCTAAAGTTCATTGGAGACCAGCACTTTTTGACCGTGCATGGACCAGAAGGAGAAAGCCAACTCCAAGCAGATAAGGAGATAAATTTGTAGGATTGTCCAGCAAACAGGTCCAAAATTTAAAAGTAAAAATTTTTTCTTTATTTCATCGTAGATAAAATTCCATCATGTCAAGTCCAAAAACCATAGCGCAGAAGGACGCGTTTCGGATATCACATCCTTATTCTGTCTCCAACTTGATAATGTACTGAGCAGGGACACTTTAATAAGCATCCTGACTAACACCTTTGTACAATATATACCCTAATATAAACAAATAAAACAATAATATAAACAATAAACAAGCTGGATATAGGAGGCAAACACTATGCGTAAATAGAGCTGTGGCTATGTGCCCATGCTGCGGAAAATGCGCAGATTTTGCCGCGGATTTTTCGCGGAAAAGCCGCGGATTTTCCGAAAATCTGCAGCACAGCTACTCCCCAGCCATTTCTATGGCATTTTGGAATTGCTGTGTCTACGCTGCGGATTTTTCCGCAGCGGAAATCGTGCGGATTTTCGTGTGGAAAAATCTGCAGCATGTCAATTATTGTTGCGGATTTTGGTGCGGATTTTTCCCATGCAAGTCAATGCAAGGTCGAAAATCTGCAATAAATCTGCAGGTCTGTTCCCACAGGGTCTTTTTCCTGCGGATTTGGTGCGGATCTCGCAAACAAATCCGCAGGAAGTGATGTAGGATAGCTCAGGAAGAGGATGTTTCACCATTTTGTAGTGTAGTGTAGTGGCAGTGTAGTTGTGGCTGTGCTTATAATGAGTTGGTACGAGCATATGCGGCTAGATGTTGGGAAGCTCATCCAGTTGGTAAGTATGTCTCTATAGGGTTAAATAAAACTTTTTTTTATTTCCATACTAATGTGTTTGTGTGTTTTATTTCATGTGGTGTCCGGCCTCTGGATTGCCAGCTAAGAGCAACTAGTTACAGGCTGCTTGCTTTTAGCTGGCAAAACAGGATCCCAGGTCGCCTTTTTTCTCAATTCTTTTTTTTTTTATTTCTAAAAAAAAAAAATTGTGCTCCGCTGTATTTTCACTGTCCAGCCCGATGCAAGCAAGCAACTGAGGGCTGTGCTTCTCAGCGGGATAAGGCTGAAGCATTCTCTGCCCCTCCCGCTGAGAAATACAGTCCTCAGCTGCCCCTGAAAATGGCGGCTCCGTTGTGAAGCGCCATTCTCAGGTGCTGTACCGAGGCTCATCCAGCTGCCCTGATGCATTGGCTGGCTGGGTAATATAACGAGGTTAATGCCAGTTTTCTGCAAACTGGCACTAAGCCCGAGGTTCATAATGTCATGCCTGTGTAGACACGGCCAGTATGAACCTCCATTTGGTAATAAAGAAAATACAACACCTTTTTAAAAATTTTATTTGAAAGAAAAACACACACACATCCCTGATTGCCATCTTTATTACTCCCAGAATCCCCCGACGATAATCCATGACAGCTCCGAGCCGGGATCCGATGTGCACCCAGCTGATCCGGGCACTGACGTCAGCCGGTCAAAGCAGCCATCAGTGTATTAAATGCTGCACAGCTCTCTTCCGGCAGCTGGGAACGTCTGACGTCAGAGTCCTGGTCAGCTGACTTAATTCGCGGGCGGGTCAGTTGAGTGCACACCGACAGCTGACGATGTGCACTCATCTGACCCGGGCACGGACGTCAGCCGGTCCCAGCAGCCGTCAGTGTACGAGATGCTGCAAAGCTCTCTTCCGGCTGCTGGGACCGGCTGACGTCCGTGCCCGGGTCAGCTGGGTGCACATCGGAGACCGGCTCGTCAGCTGTCGATGTGCACTCAGCTGACCCGCCCGCGCTCGCGAATTACGTCAGCTGACCAGGGCTCTGACGTCAGACGTTCCCAGCTGCCGGAAGAGAGCTGTGCAGCATTTAATACACTGACGGCTGCTGTGACCGGCTGACGTCAGTGCCCGGGTCAGCTGATGCTGTGAAGTCAGCTGACCCGGGCTCAGCTATGAACTGAGCTGACCCGGCCAGTGAGTTCTGCCGCTCACAGCAGCCGGCAGAGAGCTTTCCTGTGATTACAATTGTCCTGGATTAACCTCTGAGGCTTGATAGTAATAAAGATGGCAATCAGGGATGTGTGTGTGTTTTTCTTTCAAATAAAATTTTTAAAAAAGTGTTGTGTTTTCTTTATTACCAAATGGAGGTTCATAATGGCCGTGTCTACACAGGCATGACATTATGAACCTCGGGCTTAGTGCCAGTTTGCAGAAAACTGGCATTAACCCCGTTATATTACCCAGCCAGCCAATGCATCAGGGCAGCTGGATGAGCCTCGGTACAGCACCTGAGAATGGCGCTTCACAACGGAGCCGCCATTTTCAGGGGCAGCTGAGGACTGTATTTCTCAGCGGGAGGGGCAGAGAATGCTTCAGCCTTATCCCGCTGAGAAGCACAGCCCAAGGTTGCTTGCTTGCATCGGGCTGGACAGTGAAAATGCAGCGGAGCCCATGTTTTGTTTTTTTTTTAAAAAAATACCAGTGAAAGGGAACATGGCACCACAATTTTTGGCTATAAGCGGCGGCCACCACCACTGGGTTATTATATACAGCCTGTTAGAATGCTGTATATAAGAGCCCAGTGGTGTTGGCCGCAGACAAAAAAAGTGGCGACAGGTTCCCTTTAAACATTTCTGCCCCTTTATTAGCCCAGTATCATAGGCCACATAACGTGCCACCCTTGTTTAAAACCTTTGAAATAACAAAAACAAATCAATAATACTAAATAAATATTAATCTGTGGCGGAATCATTTTCCATCTAAAGAAATGTGCAAAATGTGCCAATATACACTGGTCTGCCAAAAAAGTTGATAGTCATGGGGATGCAGTGGATAGTATAGTAGCTTAGGCAGTATACACTTTATATTTTTGAGGATGTCTGTTGATATTGTGGGCATTATTGGAATATATCTAGTTTGCTAAATCGTGAACTATAAACATATATGTACAGATTGAAGGTATGCCCGCTATATGGGACCTGAGTGACCCCGCATATAGTGATCGGCAAGATCGGCACAGGTGCTGGATGCGAATAGTGCATGCACTGTATCCACTTTTTGATAGTGCACTGGCCTCAGTCCAGCGGAAAATTGGTAAGTTTGGATACTCCGAGCATGTTCCAAACCACAAGCAATTTTAGTGTAATTAAAACATGATTGTTGCAAATCCGTGCATGTTCACCCACTAAATCATTGTTAATAAAGGATCTTGTGGGTTACAAAAATAGGAGAAAAGGCAGATGAAACATAAATTTTGTTCTAATTTTAAAAAGGCAATAATAATTGTTTATTGCAAACACTGATGTGGAATATTTTTGTCAAAAAAAATTGGTTGACAGGGCCTATGGAGTCATTGGCTCATCATTTTTTTTGTTTAAATTTTAGAAGACGATGTTCGCAAACGCTGGCGAACAGTCAGAGACCGTTACCATAAGTACTTACAGCGAAGTTCGAAGAGTGGTATCTCACCACCTAAAAAGTGCCCATTTTATGATGATTTACATTTCCTGTCCACCAGTCGCAGATTAAGGAGGTAATTTGTTTTATAAAAAGTTATATACGTTTTTAAAGTTTTTTGTTATTCTATTTTTTTAAAATATTTTATTCACTTACAGCACCGAGGGAAATGTTAACCCACTTCACCAAGCTGACTGCAGGGATGAAGATCTGGAGGAGCAGGCAGTGACATAGAGCCAGTGGCACCCAGGGCCCCTGAAGCAGCTGCGACTGCCTCAAACAGTTGTTCCAGGGCCTCCGAGACAGCAGAAAACATCCCAACAACTTCTGTGAACTCTGCCATGGAGGAGGGGCAAGTGTCCACCAGGTCGGATGAACCGGGGCCATCGACTGTCGAGGCACTTGGCCGTAAGAAAAAAAAATAAGAGAAGACCGCTTGCAAAATCTGGTGTCACAGAAGATGATGTTTCTGATGAGCTTGCTCTTGAAACTGTCAACCTTATTAAAAAAGTGCTTATGAAACAGATACGATAAAATTTTTGACGTTTTGCAGGAAGGATGGAGGGCATGAATCCAAAAAAAAAACCACATTGATGGGAGCAATGTGCTCGCTGTTTGAGCATTTTGACCGTGACTCCCCACATCCATCCTTGGCAAGGATAGATCAGGCCCTTACTACAGTTTGGGATGCAGAGGCTGCTCCTGCAACCCTAGTCCAACGTGCACCGTCCCGGCCTGAACAAATGCAAAGCTATTATCAAACACCACCAACAGCTCTTAATAAACCCTACATGCAACAGAGAATGCATCATTCGTCTGTGGTTGAGGGGGGTTCTGGTAGTCAAACCCAGATCCAAGATCGATCGGGTCAAAGCATGGCTATGGGTTCAGAGCCAATGTGTGGCTATAGTTACAGCCAAGATTTATTTCACCTTTGATCGTTTGATTTAAAAAGTAATAGCTGGTTATCAAATTCGTTCAACCCTAATTAAAATATACGTTTATTTGAAAATGTCTTAAAATAGCCAAAAGACACACAAACCCATAACACTAGGATTAGTTGACCCCCGATATAGATGTATAGGGTTAGGGCAACGTATTATTTCATCTGTAATACGTTGCCATTACACTATACCTCTATTTAGGGCTAACCTTATCCTAGTGTTATGTGTTTGGGTGTCTTTGTTTTTTTTTTAAAAAAAAAAATCTAAAAAACAGTATATTTGTTAACTGTCTTTTCCTACACTGTACCGAAAAATTGCATTATTTT
The DNA here is from genome assembly GCF_048569485.1 of Anomaloglossus baeobatrachus. Classification (NCBI taxonomy): domain Eukaryota; kingdom Metazoa; phylum Chordata; class Amphibia; order Anura; family Aromobatidae; genus Anomaloglossus; species Anomaloglossus baeobatrachus. Next base: position 227,890,415 of record NC_134353.1, on the reverse strand, counting down.
GTGTAATTCTTTATATAAAATGTCAATGTTTTCATTGCTACTTTTGCACTTAATTATTTTGTTTGCACAGTTCTAAAATAAAAAATTGTTAACATTTGTTTTTATTGGTGCTTTAACATTACATGGTCCATAGTCAAAGAAACACAACATCACCTCTATTGTTATCAAAATTTAGGATGTAGCTGCAAACATCGAAATTTGTTCAAGGATAGTGTTTGCCAACAACTCTTGTATTACATTTCAAATTGTCAATGAAAATGTAACACAAAACAATGTACTGAGGCAGCAGTTTACACCAAGTTTGACAGCATTATCAATACATTTCGGACAAATATTAAGACAGACAACAGCATGCCTTAACAGAAAATTTTATTTACAATTTCTAGACAAAGTTCAAGAAATGCTGTAGAATAAATTGCAAACAAGAATTTCTTTTTCAACTTCCATCTTTATCAACATGTTTATTGTATCACGCCAAGTTCTGCTGGTCCGGCTGCACATCACCAACACAGGAGTATTGCCAGTGCATGGCACCTTCAGGACTCATGAAATAATCAGTGAAGGTCTCTCTCACCCAGACACCCGAGCTGTTTGGCCGACCAGAAGACACATTCACCACTGGATTAAGTAAGGCCTGCTGTGTATCCTCCACTACTTCATTGCTGTACTTACGCACGTAATTGTGGAGTACACAGCAGGCCTTAATCACCGTGTCCACTGTTCGGACATCCAACTGGATGGCTGTGTGAAAGATCCTCCACTGACTTGTCATTATCCCAAAGGTGCTCTCCACATATCTTCGTGCACGGCTCAGCCTATAATTAAAAATCCTGCGCCGGGTATTCAGTCCTCTTCGTGGGTATGGGCGCAGCAGGTTGGATAGCAAAGGAAATGCCTCATCCGATAACATCACAAAGGGAACTGGATCTGTGGAGCCCAGCAAAGGTCGTGGGGCTGGGAGCGTAGCGAATTCTTGAAGAATTTGCAGCCCAATCTGAGAAGATCGCAACACCCGAGAATCCCCAGTACTGCCATAAGCACCTACGTCGATGGCAACAAATTGGTAATGGGCATCAGCCACCGCCATGAGGATCACGGAAAAATATTTCTTATAATTAAAGAAAACAGATCCTGATCGCGGTGGCTGTTGAACCCTAACATGTTTGCCATCAACGGCACCTATACAGTTTGGGAAATTGGCTACATCTTGAAAGCCTGCTGTGACCTGCAGCCAAGTCTCCTCGGTAGGCGAAGGCATCACGATGGGCTGCAATTTCTGCCAGATAACGCCACATGTGCACCTCACAATTCTGGAAATGGTTGTTTTACCAACCCGGAATTGGAGGTGCAGTGATGTCTAGCTCTCTCCTGTGGCCAAAAATCTGCAAAACAAAAAGAGGGAAAAAAAAAAGGTAAAATTAAAATCAAAACATAACCAAACTGTTCAAGTTGATTTAACATCATCAATTCACTTTGAGCTTTTTGGTAAGCCCACAAAATAAACTTTATGTTTCTAAACATGTACCTTTTGAAAGTGATCTAACTGAAGAACAGACAAACGAAATGTGTATATGGGCTACAGTTTTTAGACATACAAAGGCTTGTTGAACAGCTGACATTCAAAGGAGGCCATATCATGGCTTTCAAGGCGAGGAAAAAGGGGCCCTGACAGGACTTTCAAAGTCAAATTAAAATGGGCAGCAGTTATGGCCGTTAGAAAACACCAAATTTTTTAATATCTTGAGGATGTGGCTGTTACGTAGAATGCCGGGCAGAGGCTTGTTTGTAGTACTAATTAAACTTAAACAGGTACATTTTAAGACCCGGATTAAATAGTCCTTCAAGCCTTTCAATACCACAGGAGCTGGTGCCCTGCGTTACATGGAATAACCACAGTGTCACCAGGAAGAATGTCAAAGTAACAGGGGAAAATAACAATATATAACCTGATGTATGTTTTAATATCTATATTATACATACATATATATATATATATATATATTTACATACATCATGTAACATACATTTTATACACAAATTTTAACATATATATATATATATATATATATATATAAATATGTACAGTTAGGTCCAGAAATATTTGGACAGTGACACAATTTTCGCGAGTTGGGCTCTGCATGCCACCACATTGGATTTGAAATGAAACCTCTACAACAGAATTCAAGTGCAGATTGTAACGTTTAATTTGAAGGTTTGAACAAAAATATCTGATAGAAATTGTAGGAATTGTACACATTTCTTTACAAACACTCCACATTTTAGGAGGTCAAAAGTAATTGGACAAATAAACCAAACCCAAAAAAACATTTTTATTTTCAATATTTTGTTGCAAATCCTTTGGAGGCAATCACTGCCTTAAGTCTGGAACCCATGGACATCACCAAACGCTGGGTTTCCTCCTTCTTAATGCTTTGCCAGGCCTTTACAGCCGCAGCCTTCAGGTCTTGCTTGTTTGTGGGTCTTTCCGTCTTAAGTCTGGATTTGAGCAAGTGAAATGCATGCTCAATTGGGTTAAGATCTGGTGATTGACTTGGCCATTGCAGAATGTTCCACTTTTTTGCACTCATGAACTCCTGGGTAGCTTTGGCTGTATGCTTGGGGTCATTGTCCATCTGTACTATGAAGCGCCGTCCGATCAACTTTGCAGCATTTGGCTGAATCTGGGCTGAAAGTATATCCCGGTACACTTCAGAATTCATCTGGCTACTCTTGTCTGCTGTTATGTCATCAATAAACACAAGTGACCCAGTGCCATTGAAAGCCATGCATGCCCATGCCATCACGTTGCCTCCACCATGTTTTACAGAGGATGTGGTGTGCCTTGGATCATGTGCCGTTCCCTTTCTTCTCCAAACTTTTTTCTTCCCATCATTCTGGTACAGGTTGATCTTGGTCTCATCTGTCCATAGAATACTTTTCCAGAACTGAGCTGGCTTCATGAGGTGTTTTTCAGCAAATTTAACTCTGGCCTGTCTATTTTTGGAATTGATGAATGGTTTGCATCTAGATGTTAACCCTTTGTATTTACTTTCATGGAGTCTTCTCTTTACTGTTGACTTAGAGACAGATACACCTACTTCACTGAGAGTGTTCTGGACTTCAGTTGATGTTGTGAACGGGTTCTTCTTTACCAAAGAAAGTATGCGGCGATCATCCACCACTGTTGTCATCCGTGGACGCCCAGGCCTTTTTGAGTTCCCAAGCTCACCAGTCAATTCCTTTTTTCTCAGAATGTACCCGACTGTTGATTTTACTACTCCAAGCATGTCTGCTATCTCTCTGATGGATTTTTTCTTTTTTTTCAGCCTCAGGATGCTCTGCTTCACCTCAATTGAGAGTTCCTTAGACCGCATGTTGTCTGGTCACAGCAACAGCTTCCAAATGCAAAACCACACACCTGTAATCAACCCCAGACCTTTTAACTACTTCATTGATTACAGGTTAACGAGGGAGACGCCTTCAGAGTTAATTGCAGCCCTTAGAGTCCCTTGTCCAATTACTTTTGGTCCCTTGAAAAAGAGATGGCTATGCATTACAGAGCTATGATTCCTAAACCCTTTCTCCGATTTGGATGTGAAAACTCTCATATTGCAGCTGGGAGTGTGCACTTTCAGCCCATATTATATATATAATTGTATTTCTGAACATGTTTTTGTAAACAGCTAAAATAACAAAACTTGTGTCACTGTCCAAATATTTCTGAACCTAACTGTATATATATATGTGTATTGGATTATTTTAAAATATATAGACAATACATTTAAGCACATCAATTTGAAACTACACATTGAGTGTGGTTAAAAACTTGTATTTCAGTATATATCTTTGTATATATCACATTTTAAAATATATACGCGACCCCCTACAGTGTGTTGGTGTCGGGTCACAGTTTCTATTTTTATTTTCCTCTACGTACCGCAAGGTGATGAGCAGCCGTTGTTCAGCAGCAATCGATTTACGCATGATGGTATCCTGCTTCCTCAAATCGTCGCCCACAATGGCAAGGAGGTTATCAAAACTTTGTATTGAAAGCCGGCAAAATTGTTTGAATTTGTCTTTATATCTAATAAAAAATTTAAAAAATAAATAAAATATTTTTTTTTGGATGAAAAAAACAAATATAAATTTTTAAAAATACAAACCTTCGCAAGTCTTGATATAATACAGCAAAATGCCCTTTAGAAGTCCTTTCCAGGATAAGGGGATGCACCCACATTTTCTTAGTACGAATTTGTGCCTAGCATGAACTATCAACTCTTTTAGTGCCATGGATAACAAGCACAATACATATGTAAAAATGTAGGATACATAAAAAAGTAGTATACATGGTACATACCCTTCTTCGTCGACGTAGGATACGTAGTGCTGTCAATATCAGCAGATTCCTGTTTAAATTGTTCAGCCGTGGTTGTTGTCTTTCACTGGACATTTTGAAATTTATTTATAAGCACACTTTGTGAGACTGCTAACAAAATGGATAATGGAGAAGAAAGGAGGGTTGGGACAGGAAATGACATAAAGAGACTTTTTTTTGCCTTTAAAACAGTCAAAGCTTTATTCAGAAACACATTAGAGTACAATGGACAAAATCCGCATCAAAATCCGCATCAAAATCCGCAACAAAATCCGCGTCAAATCCGCACCTACGCTAAGGTGCGGATTCCGGGGGAAAGCTGCGGATTTTGATGCAGAAAAATCCGCAGCTACATTCTCCCGTGGACACATAGCCTAAGGGGTGCAATAAAGGATAAAAGCAATGCATTGAGAGAATTAAAGCAAGAGGGTAGTGATGAAGCAGTAAATAATTATAGAGAAAAAAAAATTGCATTAAAAAAAAATCAAGGTAAAGACTGTGATAGAGACACTCATTGCCAGAGAAAGTAAAAAATATCCACAAATATTCTTCAACTACATAAACAGTAAGAAACTCAAATATTATACTGTTGAATCATAAGGACTTTTCAAAGGCATTTGACATAGTGCCATATAATAGGTTGTTACATAAAAAATGTGGGTAATGGGCCTAGATGTGGCCTAATGGAAAATTTGTGTAACTGGGATAACTGTGTTAGTGATAGAAAAGAAAGGTAGTTATTAATAGAAGACACTCGGATTTAGTCATAGTGGGATACTACAAGGATCAGTATTGGGCCTTCTTCTTTTTAACATATTTATTAATGACCTTGTATTGGCACGAAACAGAGTAGAATTTCAATATTTGTTGACAATGCTAAACTCTGCAAGGTAGTGAACACAGAGGAGAATAGTTTAATGTTACAAAGAGATTTATGTAAGTTTGATGGTTGGGCTGAGAAATGGCTATTAAAGTTTATTGTAGATAAATGTAAGGTCATATACTTGGGCAGATGAAATAAATTATTAATATGTAGAAAACTGGGTAAAACATGGCACTGAAAATGACCTGGGTGTAGGGGTGGACAGTAATCTGAAGTTTAGTGACCAGTGCCAGGCAGCTGTTGCCAAGGCTACTAAAATAATGGGATGCATTAAAAAAGACATAAAAGCCCATGAAAAGAACATAGTTTTGCCTCTATAGAAGTCACTAGTGCAGCCACACTGAGAATACTGTGTACAATTTTGGGCTCTGGTTTATAAGAAGGACATAGCTGAACTTGAACAGGTACAGACACGAGCAACCAAGGTTATTAAGGGAATGGGTGCACTGCATTACAAAGACAGGTTACTAAACTTGGGGGTATTCAGTTTAGAAAAACAAAGGCTTAAGGGCAAACTTATTACAATGTGCAAATATATGACAGGACAGTACACAGATCTTTCAAATAATATTTTTACACCGTAGACTGTGACAGTGACAAGGGAACATCCTCTAGATCTAGAAGAAAGAAGGTTTAATCATAAACACAGATGCAGTTTCCTTCCTGTAAGAGCAGTGAGACTATGGAATGCACTGCCACATGACGTTGTAACGTTTAATTCACTGCTAAAATTCAAGGAGAGACTAGATGCCTTTCTTGAAAAATGTAATGGTTATGGGTATTAGAATCTTTGATGGGATGTTGATCCAGGGAACTATTTTGATTACCAAGTGTAGAGTCGTGAAGACATTTTTCCCCTAATATAGAGCTTTTTTTTCCTCCTATGAATCAACATGTCAGGCTATAAATTGAACTCGATGAACTTAAGGAGGTGGTCTGAAAACCAAAGAAATTGAATGTAAATCACTAGCTATTTCGTTAAAATTCCCTATCCTTCCCTAAGTACATTATCAGTTATTTTTTTCCCTACTTCCTGTATGATAATGCTTTGTTTGAGAATTATTCTCAGTGCATTTTGACATACTGAAACAATGCCTCATCAGGGGCAGAAGCTGTGGTCACTGCCACAGCCTCTACCACCTCCCTGAAACAAAGCGTCATCAGTGACGTTCATTTCAGAGGCTGGGCTAGTCCCTGCATTCTGTCATTGTGCAATGTGCACAGTGACAGTGCGCTCTACGTTTCCATCTCAGATCAGTGGTAACAATGTACTGGCAGTGTGCATTGTCAGGATACCTGGTTATCAGAGACTTGCACCACCTCTTCAAGTGACATCACTGATCTCTGCATGTCAGACATTCTGACACCACTCTGTTGCCGTTTACTACTGACTGACGCAGCAAAATATAGCGTGCTGTTATTGTGCTCATTGGACAATGATAGCATGTAAGAATTAGCCTAGTCTAGTCCCTAAAAGGAGTGAAGATGCACCGTTTCAGGGAGGGGGCAGGGGCTGTGACAATGATCGCAGCTTTTGGCACCTTATGACACTTTGTTTAAGTATCCAGGGATGCACTGGAATTTTCAAACAAAGTGTCATCCCACAGGAAGTTGGGAAAAAAATACAATAACAGTTTAGTGCAGTTGGGGAAGGCTAGAGAATTTTTAATGCAAGCATATTAGAAATCAGATTACATTATAGCACTAAATAGAGAATTACATGAACATTTCTTTGTTCAGAGAACCCCTTTAAGTCTACCTTCAACCTTAAAAAATTATTTACCAAATATAGTAAGATCATCTTCAAGTTGATAATTCCGTACATTCCACAAATGAGGTTATAAATATCCAAACGGCGTTTGGCAGAAAAAAGGTTCTCCACCCATGCTACTGTCATTCTTTTTTAATTACATGTTGCCTTTATTCAATTTGATAGCAAATGTTAATTGCATGTTAACACGCGAACAAGTGAATAATACATTTTTATTGAATATATTATTAATAGTTATGTAAAAATATTCTTGTATTTTGTATCTTGGACTCAAATATTATATATTATGTTATGTTATATTATGTTATGTTATAACAAATCAGAGACAAAAATGAAGATCAATATCAGTGTCTAAGTATATGCATTTCCCACAATTAATATTATAATGTGTAATATAGAACATATGCAAACGTCCTCTTCATAAAATGTCAATGTCAAAGCAGTTGTAAAAAAAAATTTAAGAAAAAGGAACATTTCACGTTCAATTGATGGTATAATAAATACACTAAGATAAGAAGACTTGATGTCAATGTGGTCTCCAAACTGACACTTTTTCAGACAGGCGGCTCTCAGAAAACACATCACTTTCTTTAGAATCCCATCTCTTTTCGTATTCAGAATAGTTCTCCAAATGCATTAACACCACTTACATAACATGGCAAACCACTAATTCCAAAGATTCATTCATTCTTACTTATTTGCTTTAGTTCAGAGCCACCATACTGCAGATGGTGTAAAATGTTTTGATTGCTATTCTTGCCGACAGCCCTGCTAGCGGGAAAGAAAATTACTTTTTATTAGTGATGGAAGAGCGTGCTCAACACCGTTCAGTACTCGATCGAGCATCGGGGGTCCTTAAGATACTCGATACTTGATTGAGCATCCTGTTTTTCGCAAGCCATGCTCAAGTCCCCACCCCGCATGTTTTGCGGCTTTTATTCAGCCACTAAACATACAGGGATTGCCTGTCAATCATGGTAATACCTTAGCCATATGGGCTACTGGCAGTACTGTAATTGACCAGCCGCATCTCGTCATCCGGTCTTTATAAGACCCGGTGACGCTATGCTCGGTGCACAGTACCTGGAAATAGTGTAGAGAGATTCTACTGATGACTGGAGATATGGTGGAGGAGGAGGAGGAGGACAAGAAAAATAAAAAACAATGTATCATATACCTTTTGGGGGTGGGAAAAGGTGTATGTTAATAAACCAGTAAACAAAAATTGAATTGGCTTCATGTTCCACAAATGACATCCACTGGAGTTGAGAAGTCAGGGACAATCCAGACTGTGTTCATTTTGAGAACTATCAGTTTGTCAGCATTTCATTTGATAGGCGAATGCGCCTATTAGTTATCATGTCCCTGGTGGCACTAAAAATCCATGGAATCAACTTAAGAGGGAGACAGAAGTGACTGTGGCCTGCGAGCCTCAGATTTGCCTCTACTCTGTATAAAAAAGATTAAATGTGCATCGCTAATGAGAGAAAGGCTCAAATGCCCCTCTTGTGTGACTAAATGGACAAAGGACTTGTGGTTTTCTTTCCTTTGGAATGGGTTGGAGAACTTCCCCCCACATGGGTCATGAATTTTCATTGGCAAAGGTTTCCACGGAGATCTAAAAAAGTTTGCAAAGCCCTGCTTCAATCAGTTTGAATCCTCAGAGCTGCCTGATGCCCTGAGGTGGCACAGGAGCAACTGCCACCCACTTTAGCTGGAGAAAATCAGAGTCAGATGAAGGTCCTTGTTGTGCCACTTGTACTCTGAGTAGTGGCCTCAAACTTCTTGTTGTTGGCCAAAGAAGCCCCACTCCTTCTAAATGTAAATGTTTCCTGAGGCCCTACTTTTCATATGTTTCAGGGTACATTGGAGTTCCTCCTTATAATTTTTGGCAGCCCTTCTGCATATGCTTTACCAGTCTAGAAGTCCCACAACTTCCACATGGGCCAAAAATGTTTTCTGAGGCCATCCTCTATGTGCATTCCAGGGTGTATTGCAATCTCTCCTTTCAAATTTTTATAAACCCTGCAGTTTGGAATGGGCTGCCAATAAGTCCTTATTACCCCGATTTGCCAACGCACCAGGGCAAATCGGGAAGAGCCGGGTACAGTCCCAGAACTGTCGCATATAATGTATGCGGCAATTCTGGGCGGCTGCTGACTGATATTGTTAGGCTGGGGGGCTCCCCATAACGTGGAGCTCCCCATCCTGAGAATACCAGCCTGCAGCCGTATGGCTTTATCTGGCTGGTATTAAAATAGGGGGGACCGCACGCCGGATTTTTTAATTATTTATTTATTTACTAGAAGGTGGCCCGATTCTAACGCATCGGGTAGTCTAGAATGTGTATGTTTGTTAGCAGATTGAATAATAATGTAATAAATTGTTTGGATGGGTTAGTTTTAATTTAGTATTCTTAAAATAGTTTATTGGTTTAAGAATGACAAATAGAACAAACAATTTTATTTTCAATAATTTATTAGATAATGAATTGGTTTCAAACTATCAATACATATATTTCATATACTATAAATGGTTACAATTTTTTTAGTATGAGAGGAAAATGAAAGGATGGGAGGGGTAAGAATATTTTATTAGGGGAGAAAGCAGGGGAACAATGAGGTAAGTGGGTACTATGGAAAGAGGTTGTGGAAACATTCCTGGTTATTTAGTTCATGTTAAATATTTTTATGATCGGTGATTAATATGAACAGTTTTAATAGATGAGTCTAAGGTTTAATGATGTCCATGGCTTGTAATGAAAGAAGGTTATGAACAGTGTAAAGTTAATTAAAAATATTTTTATACACCACATTTTGTGTAAAGATCTTTTCACTCTCTTTAAGTAACTTTCCTTGTAAAGGTGTGTCAAGAACTTGTACTTTGACGTTGCATCTCATTGTCACTCTTGAAAACGCAACGTACAGTTGTCCATGGCCAAAAACTGGTTCAGGTAGATATATGCCAACACGGTGTAGAGTTTGGTCTTGTGACTTGTTTATTGTCATGGCAAATGCAGGTTTTAGGGGAAACTGACGACGGCGAAGTTTAAATGGAAGGCGAGTGTCTGAAGGACATATATCAATACGTGGAATTAACACTTCCTTTTCTTTAGCTGATCCAGTGATGACTCTTGCTTGAATAAGGTGTGAATACATTCCAGTCACAATAAGGCGCGTTCCATTACATAGTCCTTGTTTGGTATTTAGATTCCGGAGCAACATAACAATGGTTCCAATTTTAAGTTGAAGTATGTGGGATGGCATTCCTGATGGTGTTACACTGTTTAAAAATTCAACGGGATAATGTTCACGTTCATCTTCATTATCTACATCGATTGAATCATCACTTTTGTACAACTTATATTCACCTGGCATGCGATCCATTACACGGGAATTTAGTAGAGTAACGTCTTCATTTTTGGCACAGAGAATTGCATAGGAAGAGGCTTTGTTAACATTGTTTTTGTTGTTAATATCAATGTTAAAACGTTGTCCAAAAACCTCAGTTACAATGCAGTCTTTACATAACATGTCTTCAGGTATTTCTATAATGTCTTCTCCAAGGTTATATTGATTGGTAAGTTCACCGTTACCAAGTTTCAGAAGCCATTTGCTGTAATCTGGATCAGTAGATCGCATGTTGTTAATTAGTTGGAGTTTGGTAAAGTTTTTCCAAAGTTCTGACATTTTTAAGCTGGACTCAATAATATCTGTTCTTGTTCCACTTGGTATAACTGGAAGGCATTGTCGAAAATCTCCCCCAATAACAAACACTTTTCCACCAAATGGAATTAAATTTTTTTCTGCTACCTTTGTGGTCACTACTTCACGTAGAAGTCTGTCAATTAAGGTCAAAGCATATTTAGAGGCCATAGTGCATTCGTCAATTATTAAAAGACTTGCATTTTGTAAAAGTTTTCCTGCTACTGTATCTTGTTTGATTCGTGAAACGGATATTTCATTGACTGGAACTGGGATGCCAAATAGTGAATGCATAGTGCGACCTTCGTTTATTAGATTTGCTGCAATACCTGTTGTAGCAGACGTCAACACTTTTTTTCCCAACCCTCTAACGTGATGTATTAAAACATCATAAAGGTATGTTTTGCCGCTTCCTCCGGGACCGTCAATAAAGAAACATTTAGGGTTCGCATTTCCTTGGTTAAGAATGGCACTTAAAATGGTGTCATATGCAATTTGTTGTTGTTCATTTAAGGAGATTCTCAGCTCTGTTGCTAACAATAATTCTGAAGATTAATTATACTGCGGAGCTTGTGGAAGTTGTATTTCAGGGTGTGGCAAATTAAAGTCAGCATACGTTTTTCCATGTAGTAATAAAATATTTTGGACATCTTGCATGGCGTAAGCTTCACATTTGCAACAATGACCAGTTTGCTTGTGAAGATGTAAGCAGTAATCTTCAATTAGATTTTCTTTGAAAAGTGTCCAAAGTTGATCAGGGTTTGTAGGGGGGCCAAACACGCAGATGTAGGCAAACAATTCACGAAGTTGCTTAGGCATATGTAGGGTTACTGCGTCTTGTAAAGTAAGTTTCCAAACTGTATCATCAAATAGAAGTCCCAAAGCCAAAGCTGCAGCTTTAAATGTATCATGTAATACTCCATGAACGGTTTTTAAATGGTTATAACTTGTAGCTCCTCTGACATGCAGTAGTAAGAGGTGAAGGCAATATCTTTCTTGATCTTTGAGACTAAGGCGGGCTTTGCACACTACGACATCGCAGGTGCGATGTCGGTGGGGTCAAATCGAAAGTGACGCACATCCGGCGTCACTTGCGATGTCGTAGTGTGTAAATCCTAGATGATACGATGAACGAGCGCAAAATCGTCGTCATCGTATCATCGCTGCAGCCTCCGACATTTCCATAATGCCGGGGGAGCGACAGGTACGATGTAGTTCCTCGCTCCTGCGGCAGCACACATCGCTGTGTGTGAAGCCGCAGGAGCGAGGAACTTCACCTTACCTGCCTCCCGGCTGCAATGAGAAGGACGGAGGTGGGCGGGATGTTTACATCCTGCTCATCTCCGCCCCTCCACTTCAATTGGCCGCCTGCCGTGTGACGTCACTGTGACGCCGCACGACCCGCCCCCTAAGGAAGGAGGCGGGTCGCCGGCCAGAGGGACGTCGCACGGCAGGTATGTGCGTGTAAAGCTGCCGTAGCGATAATAATCGCTACGGCAGCTTTCACTATATATCGAACGTGCGACAGGGGCGGGACTATCGCTGCAGCATCGGTAACACATTGTTACCGATGTTGCAACGTGCAAAGCCCGCCTAACAGTATACATGCGTCCAATTATTGTGCTTACTCCACGTAGTCTTGGATTCCAAGTTTTTTTCCAAACATAATGCTCTGGAATCTCTCGATACAAATATTGCCTTGCATTTTCATCTCGTTGGTTTAGCAAAAACCATTCTAGTAATGTTGAGGTTGTGGTTAAAGTTTTGGACACATCTTCGACTTGAGCATCTTCAAAAAAATAAAGTTGTTGTTGATGTGGTAAATGAATAGCTAATCGTATAATGGCATGGGACTGTGAATGCATTGGAAAGGCAAATATTCGCCACGCAGCTTCGGGAGCACTGACATATCTTGAGTCTACAAAAGTTGAAGATTCATCATGGTTCAGAGTTTTCTGTTGGATTTCGACATTAGCTTTGTCATGGCCTTTGGAGATATACTTAAAAAGATATTTTACACTTTTGATTGAACCACAGATTTCCACGTTGATGTGACAGTTGTAGCGTTTTAGTAGGTATGGATTGTATGGGACTATCCATGAGTTATTGATATGTTTATTTTTGTGAACAATGTTCTCAATATCTTGTCGTCGGTATGATGGGTAGCCATCTAAATCTTTAACAGTGTGCTGTTTTAAATGCTTTGGAAATTTTTTAGTACATTTTCCATTTTGCATGCATGGACTTGCTGGATTAAGAACTCCACATGGACCATGAACCATATGAGACACTACAATGTCATAGAGCTCTGGATATTGTTGTTGGTTAGGAATCTCAGCCCATACTATGTTGTCGATGTCTTCCTCAGTGTGAATCTTAGAATTGGTGTCTAAGATAAGGAGAATATGTGCATGTGGTAGACCTCTTTTTTGAAACTCGATGACATGAACCATTGCTATGACTGTTCCAAACAGGCCATTTTTGATGTCTTGTAAAAGGCTTTTTAGTTTTAGCCGAAATATGCGTGCAACTAAGTAAGGCCTATGTTCTACGTGTTGCCATGGTTCCAGATGCTCGGTGATTTCAACCCATTTGGGATTACAGGTCATGGTAACAAAAATGTCTGGTTTTCCATACTTAGTGACTATTGCCATTGCATCTTGATAACGTTGTTGCATGTTGCGGGGGCTTCCTTCAAATGACGAAGGTAGAATAACTGTTTTGCCAATAGGTATTCCCTTTTCAATTGATTTTTGTTGCAAATGTTCTTGAAGAACACAGTAGTCTTCTACTTTGAGGATTTTTTGATTTTGTCTTATGTAATTCAGGCGATTAGCTTCTATTTTAACATATGCATCTACTAAGTACTGTTGTGTTAGTTTTCCACCGTTTAAAATTGGATTAAAGTGATTGCGGACAGAGAGTTGAAAACTGTAGTATTGCAGTTGTGTTATTCTTCTAGTAGTACCTTGTTGTTGTAGGTTTTCATGCCAGCCTTGATCACCTCTTGGAAAGAAAAGCGGATATAGAAGAGCATCAAGGTTGCTGTGCAAAATGCTAATCCGCTGTGTTTTAGGAAGTAAAGGGTTGTTTTTGTCTGGGTGAAGATGAACTAATATATCCCTGTTAAAAGGAGGCTCTCCATCATCATTTTGGAAAACTACTGCGACCTCACTAATGCGTGGTTTGTTGTATCGCCGTGGATCTTGTCCACGTTCTTGTTTAATGGCCATGACAATAGAAGGCATTGAAGTTCCATATGTGATAGCCTTCTGTTCTTCTTCGGCTTCTACGTCTTTTAGCATGCGATATGCAGCTGCAAATGGATTGATTTGTTGTAAAAGTTGTGCAATTTGATGCATCATTTCAGTATTACACTTTTTGTTTTCGTGAACAGTCAGCCGTTGTTCTGTTGCTTCATTTAGATCCAAAATGTATAATTGAGCATATTTTGGAGTTTGGCCCATTTCTGGATGAAGTGTCCCTGTGCGGTGGTAAATTTGACCATGAATTTTAAAACAATACGGGCCAAATCCTGGCGGCGGTGCAATATTGGCTCCAAATGAAGCAAATGCATGTGAACTGTTGATGCTTCGGATATTGTGCATAAAATTTTTACTGTGTGGATGACTTCCTTTCATCAATTGCTCTAACAGATCTGAGTATTGAGGTATGGGCAACTGAATTTTCCCTTTTTGGCAGCATTGAGTGAACAGATTGTCTGCTGGTTTTTCATCGGTAAAATTGTGCGAGTTGCATTTGGAGCAGAGTGAATTCATCTTTCCACAGTAATGCTGAATAATTGTATTTTCATTATGTGTTCTGCTGGCTGTAAAAAGTTGAATATTGTGTTGAGTTTGGCTGAGATGGTAGAGCATTCTTTTGTGATGAATTAGGCGATCATGTTGTTGTCTTTTTAGTTTGGAAGGTGGGGATTCCTGTCTCCGTTGTTGGCTGTGGGCTTCTGCATCCTGAGCTTGTCTTGCAGCAGTTTGTTGTGGTGTCTCTTGTAGGCGACATTGTTTGTGAGCTGTGGCATCTTGTGCTTGTCTTTGCACAGTTTGTTGAAGTGTCTCTTGTTTTCTACGTTGTATGTGAGCTGTAGCATCTTGTGCTTGTCTGTCCACAGTTTGTTGAAGAGTCTCTTGTTTTCTACGTTGTGTGTGAGCTGTAGCATCTTGTGCTTGTCTGTCCACAGTTTGTTGAAGAGTCTCTTGTTTTCTACGTTGTGTGTGAGCTGTAGCATCCTGAGCTTGTCTGTCCACAGTTTGTTGAAGAGTCTCTTGTTTTCTACGTTGTGTGTGAGCTGTAGCATCTTGTGCTTGTCTGTCCACAGTTTGTTGAAGAGTCTCATGTTTTCTACGTTGTGTGTGAGCTGTGGCATCTTTTGCTTGTCTGTCCACAGTTTGTTGAAGAGTCTCTTGTTTTCTACGTTGTGTGTGAGCTGTGGCATCTTGTGCTTGTCTGTCCATAGTTTCTTGAAGAGTCTCTTGTTTTCTAAGTTGTGTGTGAGCTGTGGCATCTTGTGCTTTTCTGTCCACAGTTTGTTGAAGAGTCTCTTTTTTTCGACGTTATGTGTGAGCTTGAGCATCGTGGGCTTGTCTATCGGAAATTTGTTTAGGTGAGGCTTTGTGTCGACATAGTCTTTGAGAATTAGCTTCTCTGGCTTGTCTTTCAGTAGTTTGTTGAAGTGTCTCGATGTTGCGACGTTGTTGTCGCATTGATGCTGCTGCTATTTTTCTATCATGTTTGCTGGTGTATTTTCGCTTACGCCCCCTTGTAAGACAGAGCTCGTCAAGTGTTCTTGAGTGAAGCTGTAAAAGGCAGACAGATAGACGAAATAATACAGTTAGACTGTTGAGTGCATTAAAGGATTTTTTTGTTAGAGTACTGTGCATGAGAGAAGGTGTTGAGTTGACTTGTGAGAGCTATGTTGCACTGTGTTAGTGAGCAGGTCTTTACAAATGTTGCTGAAAGTATGTTACTACATGGTTTACATTATGTGTGTGTTCCACGTGGAAAAACTGTAGGAGTGTGGGAGTGTTTATCGTTGTGTTGTGACCTTCTTTGTGGGCTACGATACAGCAAGATATGTGATGGGTAGAAATCTCGTTAGTTTTTTGTGTTGTTAGTTGCCTCCATTTGTAATGTAAGGCAGTTGATGTGACAGTACTTGTGCCATTGCTAAGGGGGCGTTGGGTTATGGAGGTTCCATTGGGGCATCAATTTTTCTGCGCAAGCAGATGCAAACTGGAGCTAGTGGAGGCAAGACATGTTTGTGAGATGGGATGATTTTGGTAAGTACTATGTGTCTTTTGTGTGTGTCCATTTGTTTCTTTTTCTGGCTTACCTGTTCATTTTCAATTTCTTGTGGTGTCTCCTGTTGTGGTGGAAGTGCAGGAGGTGGTACTTCTAAGGCTCGTCTGTTGACTTTTTTTTGAAGAGTATCTTGCTGTAGCTGTTGTTTGTGAGCCGTACCGTCGTGGGTTATTGTGCAGGCAGTTTGTTTACATGTGTCTTGTTCTGGAGGCTGTGTGCTAGTGTTCACATCAGATTTTTGTCTGTTGACCTCTTGTTGTATTTGCCTTTGTTTTTGATGTTGTATTTGCTTTCTTTTTGCTGCTGCAGCTTTTCGTTGCTGGTCGATGATGTAGTTGCGCTTAGGCCCCATTGTAAGGCAATCAGTGTAAATTGTGGTAGACGTAATCTGAAAAAGACACGAAAATTGCAAGACATAGCAAATGATATGGTAGACTACAGGCAAGAAGTATGTATTCAGCAGCATGTTAGTTTTTTTTTTTTTTTTTATAGGATTTTGACAAAGGTATGTAGCAGTGGTTATGAGGTAAAGTCTTGAATAATGATGGTTCATTTATTGCTTGTTGGTGTTCCGCTGTGCAGCACGCATCAACGTGTTTGACAGCGGAAGATCATCGATCTGAATGGGCATGGAACCGGCATATACTGGTAACTATGGTAAACGATCAGGTAAGTATGCAAAGCGCAAAACTCTAGAAGTGTGGAAGTGTTTATCATTGTGTAGTGAGCTTCCTTTGGGGGCTACGATACAGCAAGGCATGAGATGGGTTGAAATCTCGTTACTTTTTAGAGGTGTTAATTGCTTCCATTTGTAATATAAGGCAGTTGATGTGACAGTACTTGTCCCGTTGCTAAGGGGGCGTTGGCTTATAGAGAATGCATTGGGGCATTAATTTATCTGCGCAGGCAGATGCAAACTGAAGCCAATGGAGGCAAGACATGTTAGTGAGGTGGGATGATTTTGGTAGTTACTATGTGTATTTTGTGTGTGTCCATTCTCTTCTTCTTCTGACTTACCTCTTCATTTCTAATTTCTTGTGGTGTCTCCTGTTGTGGTGGAAGTGCGGGAGGTGATACTTCCAAGGCTTGTCTGTTGTCCTTTTTTTGAAGAGTATCTTGGTGTAGCTGTTGTGTGTGAGCCGTACCCTCGTGGGTTATTGTGCAGGCAGTTTGTTTACGTGTGTCTTGTTCTGGAGGCTGTGTGCTAGCGTTGGCATCACATCGTTGTCTGTTGACCTCTTGTTCTATTTGCCTTTGTTTTTGACGTTGTAGTTGCCTTCTTTTTGCTGCAGCTGCTTTTCGTTCCTGGTCGGTGGTGTACTTGCGCTTCGGCCCCATTATAAGGCAATCAGTGTAAATCGTGCTAGACGTAATCTGAAAAAGACACGAAAATTGCAAGACATGGTAAATGATATGGTAGACTACAGGCAAGAAGTATGTATTCAGCGGCCTGTAATTTTTTTTTTTGTTTGATTTTTGTTCAAGGTATTTAGCAGTGTGTGTGAGTTAAAGTTTTGAATAATGATGTTTCATTTTTTGCTCGATGGTCTTCGGCTGTGCAGCATGCATCAGCGTGTTTGACAGCGGGAGACCATCGATCTAAATGTGCAGGAAACTGTCGTAGACTGGTAACCATGGTACACAATGGAATAACTATGCAAATTGCTTTGCTTATTTACCCAATGTGTACCATAGTTACCAGCGTACGCCGACTCCCGCACACGTGTACCGTGAGCCGGGGTAAGCTGGTAACCATAGTACACATTGGCTAACAAACCAAAATGCTTTCGATATGAAGAAAAGGAGAAATTCCAGCAACTCCAGGAGAAAGTAGAATTTTATTTAAAAATGGATTCTTTATTGATAATAAAAATATTCCATCCAAGCAAGACAAAAAATAGTGAGGCAAGACAGAGAAGTCGTTTCCTACGCGTTTCAACGTAGATAGTTTGGAATCATGGCATTCCATGATTAAGACCTATCTAGGTTGAAACGCGTAGAAAACGGCTCCTTTGTCTTGCCTCACTAAAAATAATTTTGTTTTGCTTTGATTAAATATTTTTATTATCAATAAATAATCCATTTTTAAAGAAAATTCTACTTTCTCCTGGAGTTGCTGGAATTTCTCCTTTTCTTCATGTGTTCTCACCCAGGTCCAGGGTGTTTCCGTGCACCGGAGGTAAGATTTGGGAGTGAAGGGGGGAGAGCTGAAGTTACTTCGTTTTTGAAAATGCTTTCCATAGTTACAGGATTGTATACCATTGTTACCTGCGTAAGTCGTTAAGCTGCTAACCAGAGTGCAAATTAGCTAACTATGCAAATCGACAGTGGTGGTTTATTTTTTGCTTGTTGATCTCTTGCTGTGTAGCTGTGTGCACCCCCATGCTGCGCATTCCCCATCGTGCTCCATCCCCTATGCTGCGCACTCCCAAACGTGCTCCATCCCCCATGCTGCGAACTCCCCATCGTGCTCCATCCCCGATGCTGCGCACCCCCCCATCATGCTCCATCCCCGATCCTGCGCACCCCCCCATCGTGCTCCATCCCCCATGCTGCACCAGCATCAGCCTCTCTGCCCCCAGCATCAGCTTCTCTGCCCCCAGCATCAGCCTCTCTCCCAGCATCAGCCTCTCTCCTCCCAGCATCAGCCTCTCTCATCCTAGCATCAGCCTCTCTCCTCCCAGCATCAGCCTCTCTGTCCCCAGCATCAGCCTCTCTCCTCCCAGCCTTCCCCAGCATCAGCCTCTCTCCTCCCAGCCTCCTTCTTCCCACCCTCCCCCAGCATCAGCCTCCCCCTCCCAGCCTCCCCCAGCATCAGCCTCCCCCAGCATCAGCCTCTCTTCTCTCAGCCTACCCCTCCCAGCCTCCCTCCTCCCAGCCTCCCTCAGCATCAGCCTCCTTCTCCCAGCCTCCCCAAGCATCAGCCTCCACCAGCATCAGCCTCTCTCCTTCCAGCCTCCCCCAGCATCAGCCTCCGCCAGCATCAGCCTCTCTCCTTCCAGCCTCCCTCTCCCAGCCTTCCCCAGGATCAGCCTCTCTCCTCCCAGCCTCCGTCCTCCCAGCCTTCCCCAGCATCAGCTTTCCCCTCCCAGCCTCCCTCAGCATCAGCCTTCCCCAGCATCAGCCTCTCTCCTCCCAGCCTCAGCCTCTCTCCTTCCAGCCTCCCCCAGCATCAGCCTCTCTCCTTCCAGCCTCCCTCAGCATCAGCCTCCCCTTCCCAGCCTTCCCCAGGATCAGCCTCTCTCCTCCCAGCCTCCTTCCTCCCAGCCTCCCCCTCCCAGCCTCCCTCAGCATCAGCCTTCCGCTCCCAGTCTCCCCCAGCATCAGCCTCCCCAAGCATCAGCCTCCACCAGCATCAGCCTCTCTCCTTCCAGCCTCCCCCAGCATCAGCCTCTCTCCTTCCAGCCTCCCTCAGCATCAGCCTCCCCTTCCCAGCCTTCCTCAGGATCAGCCTCTCTCCTCCCAGCCTCCTTCCTCCCAGCCTCCCCCTCGCAGCCTCCTTCAGCATCAGCCTTCATCTCCCAGTCTCCCCCAGCATCAGCCTCCCCCTCCCAGCCTTCCCCATGATCAGCCTCTCTGCTCCCAGCCTCCTCCAGCACGCCGTGCTCCTCTGCCGACACTCACACACCCGATCGCATCCACTCACACACACCCGATCGCATCCACTCACACACACCCGATCGCATCCACTCACACACACCCGATCGCATCCACTCACACACACCCGATCGCATCCACTCACACACACCCGATCGCATACACTCACACACACAGACACTGACGATATCGCACTTACGCGCTCACACTCACAACTTCCGGAGATACCACATGCTTCTGGCCATGTGATCCTCCGTCAGGTCCTGGAAGGTCACAACAGCACAGAATCGAGGCCGAGAAGCAAGCGATATCGTCGGATGCTGTGAGTGTGTGGATGCGATGTGAGGTGTGTGAGGTGTGTGTGAGGTGTGTGTGAGGTGTGTGTGAGGTGTGTGTGAGAGTGAGTGTGATCTGATGTGTGTGTATGTTTGTGTGTGTGCGTGTGGATCTTCCGCCGCAGCAGGACCTTGATGCGCTTGTAACCATGCGAGCATGGTTACCAACTTATCCACACCACTCCCGTGCGAGCGGGGGCCGGGAAGGGGGGGGGGGGAGTACAGTACTCACCTCCGTGGCAGCCGTGTCAGTTCGGGGAATGCGCGGGGGGGGGGGAGGGGGGGAAAGAGTACAGTACTCACCTCCGTGACAGCCGTGTCAGTTCGGGGAATGCGCGGGGGGAGGGAGGGGGCGGGGCCTGAGCTAGCGTGCATTGCGTGAGGGGGGCGGGGCGTGGCGTGGCCGAATTGCCAATGCCTGCAGGGTGCCGGGGCGAGAGGCCAATCTGTGGGGGGGGCGGAGCCTGGGCGAGCGGCCAATCCGTGTGGGGGGGCGGGGCCATGGCGAGCCCAGCAGCCAATCAGCTTTGTCACCGTAAGGACACAATTTTGGAGCATGACAGACAGACAGATAGACAGACAGACAGACAGACAGACAGACAGACAGAATAAGGCAATTATATATATAGATTTTACTGCACAGTATAGACACGCCCACCGGCTGCTGTGGTTGGGTGCAGTGACACAGCTGTCACTCAGCGTGTGGGCGTGTCTCACTGCAACCAATCATATTTGCTGGTGGGCGGGGAAAAGCAGGTAATACGAGATTGTTTAATGAGCTTTTTCAAAAAAGGAAAAGCCGCTGGAGCAGTGTGAACGCCGTGCAGCGCCGGTGATCGGGGATCGGTGAGTATGAGAGAGGGGGGGACACTTCAGTCACTCGGGGGATTAGCGGTCACTGGTGAATCCTTCACAGGTGACCGCTAATCAGGACGCTACACAGACAGAGCCGCGGAGTCGCTGTAAAGTCCCCTTTACACACTGAGACTTTCTAGCGATCATGCTGCACAGCGGGAAACAAAAGACCAAGGAATGGTCCTGAACGATTTGTAGCGATCACTACTTCACAGCAGGGGCCGGGTCGCTGATGTGTATCACACACTGCAATGTCGCTGGGGAGGTCGCTGTAACGTCACAAAACCAGTGACGTTACAGCGATGTCGTTTGCGATGTTGCAGTGTGTAAAGCCACCTTAAGAAAAAAATGTGGATCTTTTTCAGTCAAATTACTCATTATAATGCAGATTCCAAATGGTTTTGAGGTGGAGGTGGGCCCCCATGCCTGCACATGTTGCACAAATGGTATGTCCACCCCTGAGGTAAAGTAACCCATTCAGCGCTCTCACAATTTCCCACAGTTAGGGGTGCTTCACACACAGCGAGCTCGCTGCCGAGATCGCTGCTGAGTCACGCTTTTTGTGACGCAGCAGTGACCTCATTAGCGATCTCGCTGTGCGTGACACTGAGCAGCGATCTGGCCCCTGCTGCGAGATCGCTGCTCGTTACACACAGCCCTGGTTCGTTTTCTTCAAAGGCGCTCTCCCACTGTGACACACAGATCGCTGTGTGTGACAACGAGAGAGCGACAAATGAAGCGAGCAGAGAGCAGGAGCCGGCGTCTGGCAGCTGCGGTAAGCTGTAACCAAGATAAACATCGGGTAACCAAGGTGGTTACCCGATATTTACCTTAGTTACCAGCCTCCACCGCTCTCACGCTGCCTGTGCTGCCGGCTCCGGCTCTCTGCACATGTAGCTGCTGTACACATCGGGTTAATTAACCCGATGTGTACTGTAGCTAGGAGAGCAAGGAGCCAGCGCTCAGTGTGCGCGGCTCCCTGCTCCCTGCACACACAGCTAAGCGGTGTGCGCTGGTAACTAATGTAAACATCGGGTAACCATACCCGATGTTTACCTTAGTTACCAGTGTCCGCAGCTTCCAGACGCCGGCTCCGTGCAAGCGCAGCGTCGCTTGCACGTCGCTGCTGGCTGGGGGCTGGTCACTGATCGCTGGTGAGATCTGCCTGTTTGACAGCTCACCAGCGACCATGTAGCGATGCAGCAGCGATCCTGACCAGGTCAGATCGCTGGTCGGATCGCTGCTGCATCGCTAAAGTGTGAAGGTACCCTTACAGTCTCTTAAAAATAATGTGTTTGATGATTCTTATAAAACTGTATTTCATGCAAATGAGCCTAGGAAATCCATTCACTGAGTGGTTTAGTGTTTTATCCTTGGGGCATCCATGAGACAAAGGAGATATTGTTAAGCTATTTAGAAAGAGACTGAGGGAACAAAGGTCATTGAACTTCTTAACAACCAGAGACATTTAAAAAAACAAGAAACCACTTGAGTTGCAGTGTCTTCTATCATCATTGTCAGTTTGACAAAGTTTGCATAAATCAATATGTGGCGCCCCTGACCTGGTCAGGCACCACTGAGTACTGCACCCATGCTGGGGACAGTACAATACAGGTAATCCAGAAGGCTGACAGGGGTGTGGAACACAGGCGCATAGTGATCAGGTCTCACACATGTACCCATGAGAGGACCCCTGGGGATCCCAGGAGGGGGCAAGCCTTCACCTTCACTGGAATAGTGGAGGGGGTAGAGCCTCCATCTCCTCTCAAGGGGTGTGGTAAGAGAGTCTGGTTGCTAGGTGGCGTAGGCAAGAACAGGAGAGGAGGAGCAGTGAGTCAGTTAGAGTGAGAACTCCATAGGGCTCAGTGAGGAGCAGACCTGTGGGGCTGTTGCTGTCTAACAGCGCCCGCGCAGTGGCTACAGACGGGGGAGAACGGTCAACTAGGAGTGCTGCCTGAAAGCCAGCTTCAGCTAGAGAGTGCACGGAGTGGGAAGTAAGGAGACTTCTAGAGAGCACCAGGCCCAACCGGGCGGCAGATCCCGAAGCAAGGATAGATTCACCTTTCCCTGCTAAACCTGCTGGTGTGGGGCTCTTACAGCCCACACCACAACAACCAAAAGCCGCAGCCACGTAACCGCAAGTAGGGCCCATAGGTCACAGGAGGCAAGAGGCTGGAGTGGCCTGGCCCGGGGAACAAGCACACGGCAAAACAAGAAGGGGAGAGAGGCTTGGAGCATCTTCCCTGGGTGACCCCCATAGGGACTCAAAGTCGGGGTCACCCCAAACCACCAAGGGCTAAGGAAGGCGAGTTTGTAGTCACCCTCATACAGTCAGCCGGAAGGATACCTGGTTCCCACCTGGTTCATCCCAGCTACGCCCGGGTTACTCACCCTGCCACCTGAAGTGAGTAAAAACCCTGAAAGACACTCTGCCTGTGTGTGGTCATTCTGCGACTTGTGGTACTACAGCTTTACAAAGGGCCCTGGGGCTTGTCTCACTCTCAGGAGGCTACTACACCCGACTGCACCCACCATCAGCCCCAGGCGTCCTCTAACCTGCAGTGGCGGTCCCCTCTGACCGCAAATACTGAGAGTGGCGTCACGATCAAAAACAGAAGATTTCCTACCAGTGACGGAGATCCAGACTAACCGTGGAGTCCCTGAAGGTAATGCACCGACACTGCATCAACGACACCTGCGGGGCTTCACATCTGGCGTCACGAACAGGATAAGGACTAGACCTGTTCAGACAGGTGACCATGTGCCTGGGCGGTCCGCCTGAAAAATTGGAAGCGCCGCCATATTGCCACCATGAAAAGCGCGCTGAAAAACAACAGCAGCCCGCGCTGGAAGAAGTTACCGCCCACGAAGAGGTGTGGCTACCCAGAGATCCCCTGCAGAGTTCTGACCTTGCCAGCTATGAGAGTGGAAGCGTCGAGAAACGTCGGGACAGAAAGAGAGCCACAAGCTTGCTGCTGGGAGAGGAGCTGCTGAAAGAGGCAGAGCAGAAACTGGACAGCTTACTACTGGAGGCAGCGACGAGTCCACTGCTGGGAGACCGTGCAGAAGACGGCGCAGAAGGAATGGCGTCTGACCGCAGGAACCCAGAACCAGGCTCCGCTGCCTGGTGGTACCGAGAGCTGGCCCAGTTTTGCAACCGGCTGGAGACCCGGGTCGTGGAGCAGATTCGGGAGGAGCGGATGGAACTGCAGGAGATGACCGCGGCGGTTCGGGCCTATGAAGGGAGAGCTGCGCGCCGAGTGTCAGACAGGACGGCGACGACGCAGACCCCGATGCTGCCACCGGTGGGTGAGTCAAGTGATGCCCCGGCCAGCGCAAGTGCCCCGACCCCTGCTGCCACGTCCGCGGTCCCTGAAGAGGCGCCCGGCGCGGCGACGCTGAACCAGGCCGCAGCCACGCCAGGTGCGGCCCGCCAAGCCCCGGCCGCCGCAGCGATGCCCTGCTCGGCCCGCCAAGCCCCGGCCGCCGCAGCGATGCCCTGCTCGGCCCGCCAAGCCCCGGCCGCCGCAGCGATGCCCTGCTCGGCCCGCCAAGCCCCGGCCGCCGCAGCGATGCCCTGCTCGGCCCGCCAAGCCCCGGCCGCCGCAGCGATGCCCTGCTCGGCCCGCCAAGACCAGGCCGCAGCCATGCCGGGTGCGGCCCGCCAAGACCAGGCCGCCGCCATGCCGGGCGCGGCCCGCCAAGACCAGGCCGCCGCCATGCCGGGCGCGGCCCGCCAAGACCAGGCCGCCGCCATGCCGGGCGCGGCCCGCCAAGACCAGGCCGCCGCCATGCCGGGCGCGGCCCGCCAAGACCAGGCCGCCGCCATGCCGGGCGCGGCCCGCCAAGACCAGGCCGCCGCCATGCCGGGCGCGGCCCGCCAAGACCAGGCCGCCGCCATGCCGGGCGCGGCCCGCCAAGACCAGGCCGCCGCCATGCCAGGCGCGGCCCGCCAAGAAAAGGCTACCTCAGCATTTACCCTGGCCTGTAAGGCCAGAGCAGACACCGCTCCCCGGTCCACAGAGGTTCCTGATGGGCAGCCCACGGTGGGTGAAGACCCTGCATATTGGCAGATGAGGGCTGACCTGGAGGCCAAATTTCCACAATGGTTGGTGAACCAGTACATACCCCCTCCGCATACCCCAAAGAGTCTCCTGATAACTCCTGCAGCAGCTACACCAAAGAGTCCCCCACCTGGGCCGGCTGAAGAGCATCCATCCCCAGCACTGCCACAGCCGGAGTGCCAAGAAGAACTAAGGGGGAGAGGAGGCCAGGAAGCAGAAGGGTTGACTCCGACTCCAGTACCACCCGCAGCAGATGAGTATTCAGAGCCGGAAATGCTGCCATACTCCCGCTGGGATGAGGAAGACCTGACACCGTCTGCTGACGAAGATCAGCCCCAAGACCTCACCTGGGAGTTTGTGAGCTGCCCTCTACAGAACTCAGCCCGCAAGACACGGCGACACCGAACACAGTGTGCTCCAGCCCCACAGTCTCCAGAGCAGAAGGAAGTCACCGCCAGAGACCTACAGGAGAAACGGTCCCTGAGAAGGGCCAAAAGCCAGGCTAGAGGACCCCTGTGTTATGGCGTAGTGGAAGACTTTAATCTGAGAAGCGGCTATGGATTTATTGTAGCACCTGGCATCAAAAAGGGAATATTTGTTAACAGGAGAGATGTCAGCGCACACCTGCCCAGAGGACACCCTGGCAGAAATCTGAAAATGGGAGATTCGGTACAGTTCACCTTACATCAAGGAGAAAGGGGCTACTATGCCTTAGACGTAGCACCATGTCCAAGACAAGAAAGACAAGAAAGACAAGAAAGACAAGAAAGACAAGAAAGAAAAGACAGAGATACAGAAACGGATGCAGAAAAAGAAACAGATGAAGACCAAGAAAGGAAAGATAAAGAACCTACAGATGAAACAACCACAGACAAAGATCCTACAGATGAAACAACCACGGACGATGAAGGAGAGCAAGAAAGTCACAGGTGCCAGTGCCCAACGTGCCCACGCCCTAGTGAACAAGAGGAGTAAAGTAAAGGAAAGTAAGAAGTTACTGTTTTGACCAGTTTTGACAAGTTTTGTTTGCAACGTTTAAGAAATGCGCCCACAAAAACTATTGTGAGAAATAAACTTTAAGGCTATGAACTTGCTATAGCCACAAACTCTCGCAGTGTAAAAAGTTACACCAGTGGCACCACCACCAGGGCCAGCCTGTTTAGGGGCTTGGCTCGTCTGCAACCAGGGGGGCCCGTCCGTAGAAAAGGGCCTTGGCTCACCTGTGACCAGAGAGCACGCCTGTTTATGGGGCCTTGGCTCACCACCACAAAGAGGGTACCTGGTCAGCACCAACTGTGGAGGCCGCCTCTGCATCCTGCCAGAAGAGGCTGACGGCGCGGATCCACCAGGCCAGGTATACCCTGAAACCACCAGCCCATGAAAGCCGCCTCTACATCCTGCCAGAAGTGGCTGAAGTCGCGGCCAACGGGAGAGGAAGATTGGAGGAAAGGTCTGGGGAAACGGATGGCCCAGACCTGGTTACCAACAGGACCGGTGACCTGCCTCCTGAGAGGGTTTTGGGTGGGTTAACGGACTTGTGGGTGGAGGGAGGTGATGTCTGATACCTGGTGCTTTTAAATGTTTTACATGTTTTAATGTTTTATGCATTTTAAAATGTTGTCTTGCAGCCCGAGGACGTGCTGGTGATAACTAAGGGGGAATGTGGCGCCCCTGACCTGGTCAGGCACCACTGAGTACTGCACCCATGCTGGGGACAGTACAATACAGGTAATCCAGAAGGCTGACAGGGGTGTGGAACACAGGCGCATAGTGATCAGGTCTCACACATGTACCCATGAGAGGACCCCTGGGGATCCCAGGAGGGGGCAAGCCTTCACCTTCACTGGAATAGTGGAGGGGGTAGAGCCTCCATCTCCTCTCAAGGGGTGTGGTAAGAGAGTCTGGTTGCTAGGTGGCGTAGGCAAGAACAGGAGAGGAGGAGCAGTGAGTCAGTTAGAGTGAGAACTCCATAGGGCTCAGTGAGGAGCAGACCTGTGGGGCTGTTGCTGTCTAACAGCGCCCGCGCAGTGGCTACAGACGGGGGAGAACGGTCAACTAGGAGTGCTGCCTGAAAGCCAGCTTCAGCTAGAGAGTGCACGGAGTGGGAAGTAAGGAGACTTCTAGAGAGCACCAGGCCCAACCGGGCGGCAGATCCCGAAGCAAGGATAGATTCACCTTTCCCTGCTAAACCTGCCGGTGTGGGGCTCTTACAGCCCACACCACAACAACCAAAAGCCGCAGCCACGTAACCGCAAGTAGGGCCCATAGGTCACAGGAGGCAAGAGGCTGGAGTGGCCTGGCCCGGGGAACAAGCACACGGCAAAACAAGAAGGGGAGAGAGGCTTGGAGCATCTTCCCTGGGTGACCCCCATAGGGACTCAAAGTCGGGGTCACCCCAAACCACCAAGGGCTAAGGAAGGCGAGTTTGTAGTCACCCTCATACAGTCAGCCGGAAGGATACCTGGTTCCCACCTGGTTCATCCCAGCTACGCCCGGGTTACTCACCCTGCCACCTGAAGTGAGTAAAAACCCTGAAAGACACTCTGCCTGTGTGTGGTCATTCTGCGACTTGTGGTACTACAGCTTTACAAAGGGCCCTGGGGCTTGTCTCACTCTCAGGAGGCTACTACACCCGACTGCACCCACCATCAGCCCCAGGCGTCCTCTAACCTGCAGTGGCGGTCCCCTCTGACCGCAAATACTGAGAGTGGCGTCACGATCAAAAACAGAAGATTTCCTACCAGTGACGGAGATCCAGCTACGTGGAGTCCCTGAAGGTAATGCACCGACACAGCACTTGTGGGGCTTCACAAATATACATACATCAGAGATTTCCGATAAATCTTATTAGAAGAATATACTCTCCACTTACGAGCGACTCCTCAAACATCCCAACTCCTCATTCTACCTTAAAAACAGCTAAAATCTGTATGTTTTGAGAGCAGAGGCGCTACATTGGCATGTAAATGTTTGGGCACCCTGGTCAAAATTAAGTTATTGTCAACAGTTAAGCAAGTTGAAATGATCTCTTAAAGGCATAAAGTTAAAGATGACACATTTCCTTTATATTTTTTGAAAAAAAATATTTTCAAATATATTTAAAAATTACCAAAAGGAAAATCGGCTGATGTAAATGTTTGGGCACTTTTGCAGATGTGTGCGCTCACATAACTTTTACCAAGGTTTCAGACCTTAATTAGCCTGTTAGGGCTTTGGCTTGTTTACTATCATCGTTAGGAAAGGCCAGGTTATGAAAATTTCACAACTTTATAAAAACTCAGCCTTCTCTAACCTTGTGCCAAAAACAGCAGCCATAGGTTCTTCTAAGCAGCTGTCTATCACTCTGTAAATGAAAATAATGGAAGCCCAAAAAGCAAAGCGTTTTCAAGTTGCCTTTTTCTCAGTTCAGAATGTAATTAAGAAATGACAATTAACAGGAACAGTGGAACTTAAGATAAGGGCTGAAAGACCAAGCAAAATCAGAACCCCTATGTGACTGCAAAAGACCTTCAGGAAGATTTAGCAGATTCTGGAGTTGTGGTACATTGTTCTATTTTTCAGAGACACCTGAACAAATATGACCTTATGGAAGAGTCATCAGAAGAAAAGCTCTCCTGCTTAAGGGTACCTTCACACTTTAGCGATGCAGCAGCGATCCGACCAGCGATCTGACCTGGTCAGGATCGCTGCTGCATCACTACATGGTCGCTGGTGAGCTGTCAAACAGGCAGATCTCACCAGCGACCAGTGACCAGCCCCCAGCCAGCAGCGACGTGCAAGCGACGCTGCGCTTGCACGGAGCCGGCGTCTGGAAGCTGCGGACACTGGTAACTAAGGTAAACATCGGGTATGGTTACCCGATGTTTACCTTAGTTACCAGCTCACACCGCTTAACTTAGCGTGTGCAGGGAGCAGGAGCTGGCACTGGCAGCGTGACAGCTGCGGAGGCTGGTTACGAAGGTAAATATCGGGTAAACACCTTGGTTACCCGATGTTTACCTTGGTTACAGCTTACCGCAGGCTGTCAGACGCCGGCTCCTGCTCCCTTCACATTCAGGATTGTTGCTCTCTCGCTGTCACACACAGCGATGTGTGCTTATCAGCGGGAGAGCAACAATAAAAAAACGAACCAGCACTGTGTGTAACGAGCAGCGATCTCACAGCAGTGGCCAGATCGCTGCTCAGTGTCACACACAGCGAGATCGCTAATGAGGTCACAAAAAACATGACTCAGCAGCGATCTCAGTAGCGATCTCGCTGTGTGTGAAGTACCCCTAAGCTGGGTTCACACATAGTGACAGCGACAACGACGTCGCTGTTACGTCACCATTTCCTGTGACGTATCAGCGACCTTGTATGTCGCTGTTATGATCGCTGCTTGGCTGTCAAACACAGCGACGCAGCAGCGATCATAACGTCGCAACATGTGCAGAGAGCAGGGAGCCGCGCACACTGCTTAGCGCTGGCTCCCTGCTCTCCTAGCTTCAGTAAACATCGGGTTAATTACCCGATGTGTACTAGAGCTACATGTGCAGAGAGCAGGGAGCCGCGCACACTGCCTAGTGCTGGCTCCATGCACTCCTAGCTACAGTACACATCGGGTTAATTACCCGATGTGTACTGCAGCTACATGTGCAGAGAGCAGGGAGCCGCGCACACTGCTTAGCGCTGGCTCCATGCACTCCTAGCTACAGTACACATCGGGTTAATTAACCCGATGTGTACTGCAGCTACATGTGCAGAGAGCAGGGAGCCAGCACTGGCAGCGTGAGAGCGGCGGAGGCTGGTAACGAAGGTAAATATCGGGTAACCACCTTGGTTACCCGATGTTTACCCTGGTTACAGCTTACCGCAGCTGCCAGATGCCGGCTCCTGCTCTCTGCCCGCTTCGTTTCGTCGCTCTCTCGCTGTCACACACAGCGATCTGTGCGTCACAGCGGGAGAGCAACAATAAAAAAATGAACCAGGGCTGTGTGTAACAAGCAGCGATCTCACAGCAGGGGCCACATCGCTGCTCAGTGTCACACACAGCGAGATCGCTAATGAGGTCACTGCTGCGTTACAAAAACCGTGACTCAGCAGCGATCTCAGCAGCGATCTCGCTGTGTGTGAAGCACACCCCTTACTCACCATAAAATTCAGTATCAGAAGTATGCAAAAGAACATCTAAACAAGCCTGATGCATTATGGAAACAATGTGTGGACCGATGAGGTTAAAACAGAACTCTTTGGCCACAGTGATCAAAGATATATGTGGAGAAAAAAATGCAGAGAATTTCAAGAAAAGAATATCTCGTCAACCAGTAAGTATGTGAGTGGATCAACCATGATTTGGGGTTGTGTTGCAGCCAATGGCACAGGAAACATATCACAGGTAAAGGAATAATGGATTTTATGAAATTTCAATAAATTCTTGATGCAAACATAACACAATCTGTAAAAAAGCTGAAGTTGAAAAGAGGATGGCTTCTATAATTGGATAATGATGCTAAACACAATCCACAATAGTGGATTTTGCTAATTGTGGATCAGTGGGGGAAGCCTATGGGTAATTAATAGGGATGATCGAATACCAAAATATCCGTTTCCATGAATATCTGATGAATAGGCCGCCGCTATTCGACTATTCGCGAATATTCGATGCACAATGTAAGTCTATGGGAAACTCGAATAATTTCCCGTTGGACCTAACGGTGAGCTGTGGTGACTGAGGAAAAGGCTGAACTAGATGGGAAAAGGCAGAAACAGTATGGGCACAGCCTGTAGAAGTTGCCTGACTGCATTTCTGGTGTCTTGGAATAACGTGCTCAGAGCAGCAAGCGGAGTTAACCTAGTCGCCAGAACAGCTCTCAAACCAAAGTAATCACTTTTTTGACAAACAGAACGCAGGTCTTTCGGTCTCTCTCTCTCTGGCTCTCGGTCTATCGCTCTCCCCCCTCTCTCATACTCACGATCACTGATCGATCACCGACACGGCGCTGCACAGCTGTCACACTGGTCCGGCGGCTCCTCCAGCTTTTCAAAACACCGGCCGCTCATTATTCCATCTCGTATTCCTTGCTTCCCTCGCCAAGCGGCACCTATGATTGGTTGCATTCAGATGCGCCCCCACGCTGAGTGACAGCTGTCTCAATGCAAGCAATCACAGCCGCCAGTTGGCGGGTCTATGTAGTGTAGTCAAATAAATAAATAAATAAATAATTTTAAAAAATGGCGTGCGGCCCCCCCAATTTTGATACCAGCCAAAGTAAAGCCACACGGCTGAAGGCTGGTATTGTCAGGATAGGGAGCCCCATGTTATGGGGAGCCCCCCAGCCTAAAAATATTAGCCAGCAGCTGCCCAGAACTGCCACATCCATTAGATGCAACACTTCTAGGACTCTACCCGGCTCATCCCGAATTGCCCTGGTGTGGTGTCCATCTGGGTAATAAGGAGTTAATGGCAGCCCATAGCTGCCACTAAGTCCTAGGTTAATCATGGCAGGCATCTATGAGACACCCCCAATGATTAACCTGTAGTGAAAGTAAGTAAACACATACACAAATCCTTTATTTGGAATATAAGACAAAAAAAAAACCCTCTTCCACCACTTTATTAAAACCACCAAATACCCCTCCAGGTCCGGCGTGATCCACACGAGATCCCACAACGCATCCAGCTCTGCTACGTGAAGCTGACAGGAGAGGACGTAGAACACCGCCGCTCCTGTGAGCTCCACACAGCAACTGAAGTGAGTCGCCTTGTTAGCTGTGACATCACTCAGGTAACCCGCGGCAACCGCTCTCAGGTGAAGGACTGCAGCTGGCCGCGGGTGACCTGAGTGACAGCACCGCTGATCACGCGGCTCACTTCAGTCACTCAGGGGAGGTCACCGGTGAGTCCTTTTCCTGTGATCGCAAATCAGGTCGCAGCACACAGACAGAGCCACGCAATGACAATGAAGTTGGGTGACGTCCATCCAAGTTCATTCTTATCGCGCAGCTCTGTCTCGCAGCCAGGAATGTTGTATGGGGATGTAAAAGAGCCGAGTTGGACTGCACTGTCAAAAATGCATCCAAAACGCTGATCGGGAATGTTTCCACTCACTGACAGCAAGCAGAGATGGTGGGGAATGTTTCCATTCTCTGACAGCAAGCAGACATGTTGGGGAATGTTTCCATTCACTGACAGCAATCAGAGATGATGGGGAATGTTTACACTCACTGACAGCAAGCCAACGTGTTGGGAAATGTTCCATTCAATGACAGCAAGCAGAGATGGTGGGGAATGTTTCTGCTCACTAACAGCAAGCAGATGTGTTGGGAAATGTTTCCATTCAATGACAGCAAGCAGAGATGGTGGGGAATGTTTCCATTCACTGACAGCAATCAGAGATGATGGGGAATGTTTCCGCTCACTGACAGCAAGCAGATGTGTTGGGAAATGTTTCCATTCAATGAGAGCAAACAGAGATGGTGGGGAATGTTTCCATTCAATGACAGCAAGCAGAGATGATGGGGAATGTTTACACTCACTTACAGCAAGCAGACGTGTTGGGAAATGTTTCCATTCAATGACAGCAAGCAGAGATGGTGGGGAATGTTTCCATTCACTAACAGCTTTCAGAGATGATGTGGAATGTTTCCACTCACTGACAGCAAGCAGATGTGTTGGGAAATGTTTCCATTCAATGAGAGCAAGCAGAGATGGTGGGGAATGTTTCCATTCAGTGACAGCAAGCAGATGTGTTGGGGAATGTTTCCATTCAATGACAGCAAGCAGAGATGGTGGGGAATGTTTCCATTCACTGACAGCAAGCTGACGTGTTGGGGAATATTTTCATTCACTGACA
The DNA here is from genome assembly GCF_048569485.1 of Anomaloglossus baeobatrachus. Lineage (NCBI taxonomy): Eukaryota > Metazoa > Chordata > Amphibia > Anura > Aromobatidae > Anomaloglossus > Anomaloglossus baeobatrachus. Next base: position 227,857,680 of record NC_134353.1, on the reverse strand, counting down.
GCAAGCAGAGATGATGGGGAATGTTTCCGCTCAATGACAGCAAGCAGATGTGTTGGGAAATTGTTCATGCACTGACAGCAAGCAGAGATGATTGGGGATGTTTTCACTCACTGACAGCAAGTAGACATGTTGGGGAATGTTTCCATTCAATGGCAGCAAGCAGAGATGGTGGGGAATGTTTCCATTCACTGACAGCAAGCAGATGTGTTGGGGAATGTTTCCATTCAATGACAGCAAGCAGAGATGGTGGGGAATGTTTCCATTCACTGACAGCAAGCTGACGTGTTGGGGAATATTTTCATTCACTGACAGCAAGCAGAGATGATGGGGAATGTTTCCGCTCAATGACAGCAAGCAGACGTGTTGGGAAATTTTTCATGCACTGACAGCAAGCAGAGATGATGGGGGATGTTTTCACTCACTGACAGCAAGCAGACATGTTGGGGAATGTTTCCATTCAATGGCAACAAGCAGAGATGGTGGGGAATGTTTCCACTCACTGACAGCAAGTAGAGATGATGGGGAATGTTTCCACTCACTGACAGTAAAGCTGACGTGTTGGGAAATGTTTCCATTCACTGACAGCAAGCAGACATGTTGGGGAATGTTTCCATTCAATGACAGCAAGCAAAGATGCTGGGGAATGTTTCCATTCAATGACAGCAAGCAGAGATGTGGGGAATGTTTCCATTCACTGACAGCAAGCTGACGTGTTGGGGAATATTTTCATTCACTGACAGAAAGCAGAGATGATGGGGAATATTTCTATTTATTGACAGCAAGCAGAGCATAGAGCATGGCTGGCTGTGAGATAGAGCTGCGCAATCAGAACGAACTCTGATGAACTTCATCCAAATTCATTGTCATCACACGGCTGGTCTAACTGCTGCTATTCTTTTACTACCTCATGATCTGTGTATGCTGCTATATGTCTCTGCACTTTGCTCTTTATTGTATACCTAATAACATATATATATCATGAAAGTGTTAGTGCAGTTTTTGTCTCCTTATGTAAGGAATTACTTATAGCTTATTAACTGCTAAATATATTGAATAAGCGCTTATGACTTGACCACTCAATTTCTGTATTGGTCTAAGTGCTGCCATTCTCTATACTACCTCATGATTTATGCTGCTATTTTATGCACCCTGCACTTTGCTGTATACCATATATATCTGATTTGCATTATGGAGTGTTGGTGCGACTTTTGCCTCTCTAGCTAACTTTATACAGTACATGAGTGGTTAATATTATGAATAGCACCTTATATTGATGAATTGGAGAGACTTTTGACTATTGTATTTTTCTATAGGCTATCCTTTATATACATTCTTGCCTTTCCCCTCATTTGTCTGATCTATGTTTTGTTTTTAAAAATGTGTGTGTATAGTTTTTAATTAATAAAAATTAATTATTTATCATATTAGGCTTATGGAATATTTTGAGGTTTATGTTCGGTTGTGTTCCTAAGTTCAACCTTTGTATAAGTTATTTCTGGGATGAATATCTTCCTGATTGTAGGCATTATACCCCTGTGCCAGAAACCTGCGCTCACTAGCATGCCTAGACTGGTCCTTCCCTCCATGTACAATCACGTGCCTAAGCCCTGGTTGACCCTGGGCTAGCTCTGGCTAGTGAGTTGGGCAGCAAGACACTGCCTTTACTACTGTGAAGCCCCGAGAACGCTGTGTCGGTGCATTACCTTCAGGGACTCCACGTAGATGGATCTGTCTGGTCACAGGTAGGAAACCTTCTTTGTAGTTTGTCGTGACGCCACTCTCAGATTTGCGGTCAGTGGGGGACCGCCACTGCAGGTTAAGGGATGCCTGGGGCTGATGGTGGGTGCAGCCAGTTGTAGTAGCCTCCTGAGAGTGAGGCAAGCCCCAGGGCCCTGTGTAGATGCGTAGAACTACAAGGCGCAGAATGACTCAACACAGGCAGGATGTCTTTCAGGGTTTTTACTCACAGTTGATGGCAGGGTGAGTGACCCGGGCGTAGCTGGGATGAACCAAGTGGGAACCAGGTGTCCTTCAGGCTGACTTGTGAGGGTGACTACTAACTCGCCTTCCTTAGCCCTTGGTGGTTTGGGGTGACCCCGACTTTGAGTCCCTATGGGGGTCACCCAGGGAAGATGCTGCAGCCTCTCTCCCCTTCGTTTGCCGTTTGCTTGTCGCCTGGACCAGGCCACTCCAGCTGCTTGCCTCCTGTGACCTATGGGCCCTAACTGTGGCTACGTGGCTGCGGCTTTTGTGGTGTTGTGGCGTGGGCTTTGAGAGCCCCACACCGGCAGGTTTAGCAAAAGAAAGCTGGATCTATCTCCGCTTCGGGATCTGCCGCCCGTTTGGGCCTGGTACTCTCTAGCAGTCTCCTTACTTCCCACTCCGTTGCTCTCTCTCTAGCTGAAGATGGATTTCGGGTAGCACTCCTAGTTGACCGTTCTCCCCCGTCGGTAGCCACTGCGCGGACGCTGTCAGACTACAGCAGCCCACGGGATCTGCTCCTCACTCGAGCTCCCTGGACTCTGCACTGCCTGGCTCACTGCCCCTCCTCTCCTGTTCTTGCCTACGCCACCTAGCAACCAGACTCTCTTACCACACCCCTTGAGAGGAGATGGAGGCTTTTGGCCCCCTCCACTATTCCAGTGAAGGTGAAGGCTTTTCCCCCTCCTGGGTTCCCCAGGGGTCCTCTCAAAGGTACATGTGTGAGACCTGATCACTATGCGCCTGTGTACCACACCCCGGTCAGCCTTCTGGATTACCTGTGTTGTACTGTCCCCAGCATGGGTGCAGTACTCAGTGGTGCCTGACCAGGTCAGGGGCGCCACATTCCCCCTTAGTTATCACCAGCACGTCCTCGGGCTGCAAGACAACATTTTAAAAATGCATAAAACATTAAAACATGTAAAACATTTTAAAAGCACCAGGTACCATACATCACCACCCTCCACCCACAAGTCCGTTAACCACCCAGACCCTCTCACGTTGGCCGCGCCTTCAGCCACTTCTGGCAGGATGTAGAGGCGGCTTTCATGGGCTGGTGGTTTCAGGGTATACCTGGCCTGATGGATCCGCGCCTTCAGCCTCTTCTGGCAGGATGTAGAGGCGGCCTCCACAGTTGGTGCTGACCAGGTACCCTCTTTGTGGTGGAGAGCCAGGCCCCATAAACAGGCATGCTCTCTGGTCGCAGGTGAGCCAAGGCCCTATATACGGACGGGCTCCTCCTGGTTGCAGACGAGCCAAGCCCCTAAACAGGCTGACTCTGGTAGTGGTGCCTCTGGTGTAACTATTTACACTGCGAGAGTTTGTGGCTATAGCCAGTTCATAGCCTTAAGGTTTATGGTTTTCTCACACAAGTTTATGTGGGCACATACTTAAACGTAAACGTTGCAAAACTTCAAACTTGCTGTATGCTTTACTTTATGCAGATTCCTCTACTCTTCCATACCAGGGCTTGGGCCTGTAGGGCTGCGGCACCTGTTGGTTTCTTGATCTCTTTCTTCGTCTGTGGGTTCGTTGTATTTTCTTTCTTCTTCAGTGTCTCTGTCTTCATCTTCTGTTGTGACTGCAGGGCTTCTGCAAGGACTTCTAGAACATGGTGCAACATCTAGGGCATACCAGCCTCTTTCTCACTGATGCATAGTGAACTCCACTGAGTCTCCTATCTTCAAATTTCTTCCAGGGTGTCCTCTGGGCAGGTGGGCTCTCACATCCCTTCGATTGACAAAAATCCCTTCCTTCACACCAGGTGATACTATAAAGCCGTATCCTGATTTGAGGCTGAAATCTTCGACAATTCCTCGACGCAGGGGTCCTCTGATCTGTGCTTTGGCTCTTCTCAGGAACCGTTTTTCTTGTAGGTCTCTGGCCGTGACTTCTCTCTGCTCTGGGGATGGCGGTGCAGGGAAAGACTGGGTTCTACTGCGGCGCTGTGTCTTGCGGGCTGGATTCTGCGAAGTGCAGCTTACAAGCTCCCAGGTGGGGCGGTTGGGCAGGTCTTCTTCAGCAGGAGGTGTCAGGTCTTCCTCGTCCCAGCGGGAATATGGCAGCATCTCCGGCTCTGGGACTAGCACTGCTGCTGGCTCCGGGGGCAACTCCTCAACTTCTTGCCCTCCTCTCCCCCTTAGTTCTTCGCTGCACTCTGGTCGTGGCAGCGCTGGGGATGAGTGTTCCTCAGCTGGCCCAGGCGGTGGACTCTTCGGCGTGGTTGCCGCAGGGGTTGCCTTAGGGGTGTGCGGAGGGAGCATGTACTGGTCCACCATCTCCTGTGGAAACTTGGCCTCCATGTCAGCCTTCAGCTGCCAGTACGCGGGGTCTTCACCTATCAGGGATTTCCTTGCAGGGACCTCCTTAGACTGGGGAGCGGTGTCTGCTCTGGCCTTGCAGGCCGAGGTAAATGGTGATGTAGTCTTTTCTTGGCGGGCCGCGCAGGGCATCGCTGCGGCGGCCTGGTCTTGGCGGGCCGCGCCTGGCATGGCGGCGGCCTGGTCTGTGCGGGCCGAGCCTGGCGTGGCGGCGGCCTGGTCTGTGCGGGCCGAGCCTGGCGTGGCGGCGGCCTGGTCTGTGCGGGCCGAGCCTGGCGTGGCGGCGGCCTGGATCTGCGTCGCTGTTGCGGCCAGTTCTTGGCGGGCTGGACTGGGCATTGCAGCCGCGGTCTGAATTGGCGTCGCATCCCCAATGGGGTCCGTGCAGGTGGAGCTGGGCGTCGCTGCAGTGATCGGGGCTTGACGGGCCGCACCTGGCGGGGCTGCGGCCTGGTTCAGCATCTCACTTGCGGCTCGGACGAGCGTCGCTGCTGCGGTGGGGTCTTGGCGGACTGGGCTCAGCAAGGTGGCAGCCTGGGTCAGCGTCACACCTGCGGCACGGATGAGTATCGCCGTGGCAGTCGGACCTTTGCGGGCCAGGCGGGGTGTCGCTGCGGCGGCCTGGATTTGGCGGGCCGCACCTAGCGTGGCTGCGGCCTCGCTCAGCGTCGCCGCGCCAGGCGCCTCTTCTGGGACCGCGGTCGTAGCAGCAGGGGTCGGAGCACTTGCGCTGGCCGGGGCAACTCTGGACTCACCCATCGGTGGCACCATCGGGATCTGAGTCGTCGCCGCTCGATCTGGCATGCGTCGCGCGGCTCCCTCCTCGTAGGTCCGAACCGCCTCAGCCATCTCCAGAAGCTCCGTGCGTCCCTCACTGAGCTGTCGTATAATCCTGGCCTCCAGCTGATCGCAGAAGATAGCAAGCTCCCGGCACCACCAGGCAGCAGAGCCTGGTTCTGGGTATCCACGTCTGGACTCCATTTCTTCTCTCTGCAGCAGCAGGCTTGTGGTTCCCTTTCCTTCCCGCCGTCTCTGGACGCTTCCGCTCTCTTCACAAGCGAGGTCAGAACTCTGCAGGGGATCTCTGGGTAGCCACACCTCTTCGTGGGCGGTAACTTCTTCCAGCGCGGGCTGCTGTTGTTTCTCAGCGCGCTTTCCATGGTGGCAATATGGCGGCGCTTCCAATTTTCCAAGCGGACCGCCCAGGCACATGGTCACCTGTCTGAACAGGTCTAGTCCTTATCCTGTTCGTGACGCCAGATGTGAAGCCCCGAGAACGCTGTGTCGGTGCATTACCTTCAGGGACTCCACGTAGATGGATCTGTCTGGTCACAGGTAGGAAACCTTCTTTGTAGTTTGTCGTGACGCCACTCTCAGATTTGCGGTCAGTGGGGGACCGCCACTGCAGGTTAAGGGATGCCTGGGGCTGATGGTGGGTGCAGCCAGTTGTAGTAGCCTCCTGAGAGTGAGGCAAGCCCCAGGGCCCTGTGTAGATGCGTAGAACTACAAGGCGCAGAATGACTCAACACAGGCAGGATGTCTTTCAGGGTTTTTACTCACAGTTGATGGCAGGGTGAGTGACCCGGGCGTAGCTGGGATGAACCAAGTGGGAACCAGGTGTCCTTCAGGCTGACTTGTGAGGGTGACTACTAACTCGCCTTCCTTAGCCCTTGGTGGTTTGGGGTGACCCCGACTTTGAGTCCCTATGGGGGTCACCCAGGGAAGATGCTGCAGCCTCTCTCCCCTTCGTTTGCCGTTTGCTTGTCGCCTGGACCAGGCCACTCCAGCTGCTTGCCTCCTGTGACCTATGGGCCCTAACTGTGGCTACGTGGCTGCGGCTTTTGTGGTGTTGTGGCGTGGGCTTTGAGAGCCCCACACCGGCAGGTTTAGCAAAAGAAAGCTGGATCTATCTCCGCTTCGGGATCTGCCGCCCGTTTGGGCCTGGTACTCTCTAGCAGTCTCCTTACTTCCCACTCCGTTGCTCTCTCTCTAGCTGAAGATGGATTTCGGGTAGCACTCCTAGTTGACCGTTCTCCCCCGTCGGTAGCCACTGCGCGGACGCTGTCAGACTACAGCAGCCCACGGGATCTGCTCCTCACTCGAGCTCCCTGGACTCTGCACTGCCTGGCTCACTGCCCCTCCTCTCCTGTTCTTGCCTACGCCACCTAGCAACCAGACTCTCTTACCACACCCCTTGAGAGGAGATGGAGGCTTTTGGCCCCCTCCACTATTCCAGTGAAGGTGAAGGCTTTTCCCCCTCCTGGGTTCCCCAGGGGTCCTCTCAAAGGTACATGTGTGAGACCTGATCACTATGCGCCTGTGTACCACACCCCGGTCAGCCTTCTGGATTACCTGTGTTGTACTGTCCCCAGCATGGGTGCAGTACTCAGTGGTGCCTGACCAGGTCAGGGGCGCCACACTACTATGATAAAGCAACACAGGGAAAGAAACAAACAAGTGGGTATAAAACAACGAAAGCAATTCCACAGCTGTGACAGCAGCAACTTCTCAAGGGAGGTCAGCATTGAAAAACTATAACTGGCACATGAGAGATCCAGAAGTGAGTTTAAATAAAAGGAGGGAGTGGCAATAAGTAGCAGCAGCTGATACTAGAGCAAAATGACTCTCAGCAAAAAAAAATACTTAACCCCTACAGCACCAAAAGAAACCAAATCTACTTCACTCATTTCATCGCTGAGCGGACTCCAATAAGGCAATGCGATAAGCTAATTGCTGTGATCTTCTGATGACAGATACCACAAAACACCTAGCCGGACGCTACATACGTGTGACAATACCCAGCCAAATTTGTGATCCCTACATTGAAAGATCACTTTGCTATCTTAGCAGCCAGGGAAAGTGCTTGCTGTAGCTGGAGATGTGATTTTTCACTGATGCATCATGGGATTTATAGTAGAGCATAAATGCATAACAAGCTAAAAATTGAGACTAAAAGGAAAAAAATCAGGAGGTTGAACTATATGGAAATAAGCACACGGCATGAGAGAAGTGTTGAGTATAGATGGAGAGTGTAGTTTTAGAAGAAAATGGAGCGTTTCTATATCTATTGGATTCCTATTATGGAGCTCAAAAAATATAATTGCTGCAGTTACATATTTGTTACTGGTGTTCTTTTGATTCCTTCTCAGATCGTCCACCTTGTATATATAGTGCTAAGCATAAATTAGCACACCCCCTAGGAAAAGTAAGATTTTTACCCCTTCACGACCGCGGGCAGTAAAATTACGTCCTATTTTAACGTGACTTAACGACCAGGTACGTAATTTTACGGCCTAAAATTCATTTGATTGTCGTGGCCATAGCAACGGCTTTCAAATGATGTCCCCTGCTGTTTCTTACAGCAGGGGACCTTTGCTTGACCCCAGGGGGGGTGGCATCGCCACCCCCTATCGACGTTCGATGTGATTGGCTGTTCAAATCTGAACCGCCAACCACATCGTTTGCACTAATTTCAGCAAAAATAATGCCAGAATTACTGCGATACTGTGAGATCCGGCTATGATCTGCTCTAGCAGCTTCAACAAATCATAGCCGGAGCTCTAAAATGTCGCCCCCAGCCCCTGCAGCACTGATTGGAGCGATCGTGCTATGACGCGCAATCGCTCCAATCAGTGTGCAGTGGGGCGGTCTGATCTGCCGGTGGCCGCCCTCCCCAGGCCTGTGCTGGCCTGCGAGCCCTCCCCCAACATGTCTGCAGCGTGCAGTGGCTGGTACTTGTAGTACCACGCCACCGCTGCTGCCGCCGCCGTAGCTGAGGTCACCGCTCCTGCTGCACGTGAGTACTGTGCTCACCTTGCAGCCCCTGCATGCTCCCGTGATGGCCCCTGCCCGTGCCCCCCTGCGATCTGCCCCCCCATGCCCCGATCTGCCCTCCCCCCGACATCCCGATCTGCTCCCCCCGCGATCTGACTGCCTCCCCCATTATCTCTATTCTGCAGCTCCCTCTCCGGTCTCCCCCTCTGCTCTCCCCCCTCCCCTTCTGCTCTCCCCCTCTGCTCTCTTACCTGTCTTCATCGGGTCGTCCGAGGTCTTAACTGGCCCGATCACATCTGCCTCAATTGCTGGGTCCTTCCTGGGCATTCTGCTGATCTGCCCAACGTCCTGCCTGCTGCTGCTGTAAAGCTGTCCATCTCTCTGCCATCTGTTCCTCCTGCAGCTCTTCTGGTCAGTGATCCTCTGGGTACTGTGAGTATAACTTTTTTTTTTTTTCCTGTATCCTGTCCATTTTTACACCTCATCCGTCCGTGCGTCCCGCCAAGCGCTGATCAGGGATGCACATAATGTATCTGCATCCCTGCTCAATTTTTGGCGTGACTTTTTTTTTTTCCGTATCCCCAACGCTTTTTGTATCGCATCCGTCTGTGCGTCCCGCCAAGCGCTGATCAGGGATGCACATAACGGATCGGCATCCCTGCTCAATTTTTGGCGTGACCTTTTTCCGTATCCGCGACGCTTTTTGTATCGCATCCGTCCGTGCATCCCGCCAAGCGCTGATCAGTGATGCACATAACGTATCTGCATCCCTGCTCAATTTTTGGCGTGACTTTTTTTTTTCCGTATCCCCGACGCTTTTTGTATTGCATCTGTCCATGCGTCCCGCCAAGCGCTGATCAGGGATGCACATAACGGATCGGCATCCCTGCTCAATTTTTGGCGTGACTTTTTTCCGTATCCCCGACGCTTTTTGTATCTCATCCGACCGTGCGTCCTGCAGCGGCCAATCAGTCTGTGCGTTTGAAAAGTCAAATGGCATTCCTTCTCTTCTGAGCCCTGCCATGCGCCCAAACAATTACTTTCCACCACATATGAGGTATCTACGTACTCAGGAAAAATTGCACAATATGTTTTATGGCGCAGTTTTTCCTGATACCGTTGTAAAAAAAAAAAACTACTTGATTGATGCAAAAAATTTGTGGTTAAAAAAAAAATAATAATTTTCACGGTTCAACGTTATCAACTTCTGTGGAGCCCCTGGGGGTACAAGGGGCTCACCAAATATCTAGATAAAATTCCTTGAGGGGGTCTAGTTCCAAAATGGGGTAATTTGTGGGGGAGCTCCACTGTTTAGGCACCATAGGGGGTCTCCAAACGTGACATGGCGTCCACCAATGATTCCAACCAATTTTGCTGTCAAATGGTGTTCCTTCTCTTCTGAGCCCCGCCATGAACCCAAACATGCAACCACCCTGGTGCATTTTTTCCTGATACCCTTGTGGAAAAAAAAGCTACCTGGTTGAAGTGACAGTTTTGTGGTGAAAAAAAAAAAATTGTATTCCTGGCTCAACATTATCAACTTCTGTGGAGCCCCTTGGGGCTCGCTAAACATCTAGATAAACTCCTTGAGGGGTCTAGTTTCCAAAATGGGGTCACTTGTGGGGGAGCTCCACTGTTTAGGCACCATAGGGGGTCTCCAAACGTGACATGGCGTCCGCTAATGATTCTAACCAATTTTGCTGTCAAATGGCGTTCCTTCTCTTCTGAGCCCTGCCATGCACCCAAACAATTACTTTCCACCACATATGAGGTATCGCCGTACTCAGGAAAAAATGCACTATAAATTTCATGGTGAATTTTTTCCTGATACCCTTGTGAAAAAAAAAGCTACCTAGTTGAAGCAACCATTTTGTGGTAAAAAACATTTTTCTTCTTTTCACGGCTCAACGTTTTAAACTTCTGTGAAGCCCCCCAGGGGTTCAAAGTGCACATCAAACATCTAGAAAAATTATTTGAGGCCTCTAGTTTCCAAAATGGGGTCACTTGTGGGGGAGCTCCATTGTTTAGGCACCTCAGGGGGTCTTCAAACCTGACATGGCGTCCGCTAATGAGTGCAGCTAATTTTGCACTCAAAAATTCAAATGGCGCTTCTTGCCTTCCGAGCCATGCCGTGTGTCCAAACATTTGATTTCCACCACATATGAGGTATCTGCATACTCAGGAGAAAATGTACAATACATTTTATGGTGCATTTTTTCCTGATACCCTTGTGAAAAAAAAGCTACCTAGTTGAAGCAACAGTTTTGTGGTAAAAAATTTTTTTTTCTTTTCACGGCTCAACGATATAAAGTTCTGTGAAGCCCCCAGGTATTCAAAGTGCTCACCAAACATCTAGAAAAATTATTTGAGGCCTCTAGTTTCCAAAATGGGGTCACTTGTGGGGGAGCTCCATTGTTTAGGCACCTCAGGGGGTCTTCAAACCCTACATGGCGTCCGCTAATGAGTGCAGCTAATTTTGCGCGTTCAAAAATTCAAATGGCGCTCCTTCCCTTTCGACCTCTGCCATGCGCCCAAACAATTGATTTTTACCACATATGAGGTATCAGCGTACTCAGGAGAAAATGCACAATAAATTGTAGGGTGCACTTTCTCTTTTCTCCCTTGTAAAAATGAAAATGTTATGGCTAAAGTAACATTTTTATTTTTTCCTTCCACATTGCTTTGGTTCCTGTGAAGCACCTAAAGGGTTAATAAACTTTTTAGATGTGGTTTTGAGCAGTGTGAGGGATGCAGATTTTAGAATGGGGTCACTTTTGGGTATTTTCTGTCACCTCGGCCTCTCAAAGTCACTTCAAATGTGATGTGGTCCCTAAAAAAAAAATCTTTTGTAAATTTTGTTGGAAAAATGAGAAATTGCTGATGACCTTTGACCCCTTCTAACTTCCTAACGAAAAAAAATTTGTTTTTCGAAAATTGCGCTGATGGAAAGTAGACAAGTGGGAAAGTTTATTTATTAACTATTTTGTGTGATCTATCTCTCAGATTTATGGGCATAAATTTTCAAAGTTTGAAAATTGAGAAATTTTCATTATTTTCGCAAAATTTCCTAAATTTTCACAAATAAATGCAAAAAATATCGACCTAAATTTACCACTGACATGAAGTACAATATGTCATGAAAAAACAGTCTTAGAATCGCCAGGATCCGTTGAAGCGTTCCAGAGTTATAACCTGTCAAAGTGACACTGGTCAGAATTGCAAAAAATGGCCCGGTCATTAGGGTGTTTTAGTGGCCGGGGGTGAAGGGGTTAATCAATATCTCACTGACCACAGGAGCAACTTACTAAATTTTGACAAAGTTTAAGTTTCTTAGAACATTTTTTGGAAAGTGATGCAGTTCTTGTCCCTGCAGAATTCCTCATGCCGTAGGTATTTTGGCTGAGTTCAGATCAGGAGACATATTTGGCCACTAAATCACTTTCATTCTTTTCCTCTTCAGACTTGCAACAGATGTGTGTTTTTGGTCATTGCCATGTTGGAAAAATGCACATACAGGAAGGGCATGGAGTGACGGACCCATCTTCTTTTTCAATATAGAGCAGTGCATCTGTGAAGTCATGATATAATCAATTAAATATAGCTCCCCAATACCAGGAGCACTCATGTAGCTCCACATGAGGTTACTGCCACCACTATGTTTCACTGTAGGCACCATCCATTTTTCTTTGTATTCCTCACCATTGCAACGTAAAACAGTTTTAAAGCCATCAGTTGCCAAAAACATTTATCTTGGTCACATCACTTTAGAGCAGGGGTGGGGAACCTCCGGCCCACGGGCCGTATGCGGCCCGCAATGACTTTTTCTGCGGCCCCCGGGTACATTCCAGGGAACCACAGTGCTCGAGCGGCAGCCACGCTTTTGCCAGCTGCCGACGACCCTTTAAATCGCAGTGCATGATGCAAGGAAGCACACGCACTCTGGGTAGATGCTAGAATGTATGGGCTTCTTCCTGATCCAGATTGCAGCCCATACTAGAATGTACAGGCTCTTTTCGGGACCTGACTGTGTGACGCCCTGGGCAAGCCAGGGGTCACAGGTCATCACACCACCACACCCTACATCCCAGTTAGGAACACCAAGGCTACTAAAATCCTTATTGCCTTCCTCCAGGGGCTGATGTTCACACCAGGGGGTGGGCCAGGCGGTTGGCTCCGCCCACCGAGGAGTACACAGCCCTGGAGGCAGGAAGTACCAGGCAGATTAGCCCAGGCAGGGCTCGAGTAAAGTTGAGTTTAGGGAGAGGAAGAGTGAAGAGAGAAGTAGAAGTTCAAAGTAGAAGGAAGTGGTAGAGGAGCTAAGTGAAAGTGAAGTGGTAGTAGAGCAAAGAAGAAAGGAGTAAAAGTGAGCGTAGAAAGACCTGAAGTTAGTCCGGCTAAGTGCAGGACAGTGTCAGCAAGGTCAGCAACAGCGGTGATTGTCTGGAGGGGGACTGCTCGGAGGTTGCTGGAAGGACCGCGGACGGGTAGTGGCCCGGCGGTCTGGAGCAGTATACGAAGGACAGTCAGCACCAGGGCAGGGACCTCTCGGACCCCGGCAAGGCTAGGAGTCGCCATAATTTGCCAAATCCGTCAGTGAAGGGGACGTCGATCCCCCAACAACCAAGTCCCGACTGAAGGCAAAAGTCCAACCATTAAGGGGGAACACCGCCACCGCCAGGGCACCAGTTCCTCGGGGCCAGCATCTGTGGGCAAAGCAGGGCTCCTCCGGCCCATATCCAAGCCGGGGAGCGGGTTATCGGTGGGAACCCATCGCTACCAACACAGAAAAATTAAGTGCAGGTCAGAGGGACATCACCGTTACCTGCTGGGAGAGCAAGTGCAGCCGTCCGTGGGAACCGTCTTTCCAGCCGTGTGGTTTACCGTAAAACTGTGTCAACGTCTCAGGCTGAGTGAGTACCACAGTGCCGCAAGGCACAGCGCTGCCCCCGCGTCCCTGCGCCCACCAGGCCCTGCACCTTTCTCACCATCATTGGGCCCCGGGATCACAAACTCCTACCCACGGAGGGGCAACACAACACCTGGCTGCTCCGCATCACCACTCCCGGGATCCCCATATTGAGCAGCGGTGGTGCTACGAATCACCACAACCGTGGGTGGCGTCACGGACAATAAACCATCCCCACACCCAACAACCCCCTTTCACTCACGGGCGAGGAGCGCCGCTAGAGTCCCCGGGATTCGGCTCATCGCTCGAGCCACCGAGCAGCAGCAGGCCGCAGCAGCCGCGGCAGCCGGACCCGAGCAGCAGTGGGAGAGCGCGGAGTCCCCTCCTCCGCCCGCGACAACTTGGCATCACGAACAGGATCTTACCGCTCTGCCGTTGGGTAGAGGTGCGCATTGTAACCGCCGGAGGTATCCGGCTGAAAATTTCCAGAAGTCGCCATCTTTGGCGCGAAAAGTTCCCGCTCGAGCGTCTTCTCGAGTAGCAGAGGCGCGAAGGCCAAAACTCCGCCCCAATAAAGGAGGGGCTGGAAAGAAGCTAAAGGGGGATGCGATGGCGGCTGGCTGCATGTAAGTGTGGCGGTGCAAATAGAAACACTGAGGCCCCACGACCCCCCCGACCTTTGCCGGGAATGTCCGCCCCGCCGAGTTATGCGGAGGCGACCGAGCTGGTGCCCGGGACAGCGGCATGGCTGAGGGCCCGAACGGCAGGGATCTGCCGGCACTACCGGAGCCAGATCTGTAGGCTGATGGAACAGTGGACCGCGGAGGTGGAGGACGCAGCTGCGGTTGCACGGGTGTATGGCATGGAGGCCATGAGGGAGGAGCTGGTGGGTGACCCACGCCCCTGTGTCCCTGAGGGACCGGCCGCTGCGGCTGAGGGACCCGGTCTGCCCCTGGCCCCCATGTCGCTTCCCTTCTCCGTACCCGTGCATCGCGCTATGTATGACCCGTCCAGTGTACACCCCTCCGTGACGGTGGCTGAAAGAGTGGCGAGCCTGGAGGCTGCGGCAGCTGGCAGCAACCCGCCTGGCGCGGGGGCGGAAGATAGCGACTCCGGGCCTGACACTGAGCCCGTGTCGGAGGAAGAGGAGGGGGTCGTTGCCCTGCCTGGCATGGAGGCCACATATGTCCCCCGAACTGGAAACAACGGGTATCGGGCGGCCCTTCCACGCCGTGCTTGCTATGCACTGGAGGGGCTGGTGCCCGTGTTCTTCCACCCCGAGCCGGGTGAGGAGGACGAAAATGCCCAGTAAAGGCAGCGGATGCCCGCTGCAGCAGTCCCCGTTGGGACCACCTTTGTGTTTGTTGAAAAGGTTTGAAAGTGTTGAAAATGATAAGCAAGATAATAACCGAAGTTTAACCAGATTGACAGTGATTGAACCGGCCGGAGCCGGCACCGTTGTCCCCGTGGGGACCGTTTAAAAAGCTAGCATGGGAACTATCCATGGACAAGCCCGTGAACTTGCAGGGCAACCACAAACGTTAAGTGGCTTGTAAATATGTTGTTTTACCGTACCGTTTTCCGCAGTTGCCGCCTCCGGAGAGGCAGGTGGGAAGGGAGGGCCCTCAGCAGAGCAGGCTGGGGCCCAGCCACCAAAGGAACCGGTGGCTACCCTCTGGAGGGGAAGGACAGATCCTGCTCGGGTAACTTGTGCTGGACTGTGGGTCAAGGGGTGCTGCCTGGGTTTTAGGGGCAGCATCAGGGCCAGGTTGCTTGGGTGGGAGAGAGCGGAAACCGTACCCGTAAAACCGTTTAGTAACGTTTAAGAAATGTGCCTCCCGTTGTGGGATGATGTTATGATTTATATGTTTACTTCTTACATTTTACAGAAAATAAAACCGGTGTTGGACGGGCAGCCCGCGGACAGTCTGCATTTTGCTAAGGGGGAATGTGACGCCCTGGGCAAGCCAGGGGTCACAGGTCATCACACCACCACACCCTACATCCCAGTTAGGAACACCAAGGCTACTAAAATCCTTGTTGCCTTCCTCCAGGGGCTGATGTTCACACCAGGGGGTGGGCCAGGTGGTTGGCTCCGCCCACCGAGGAGTACACAGCCCTGGAGGCAGGAAGTACCAGGCAGATTAGCCCAGGCAGGGCTCGAGTAAAGTTGAGTTTAGGGAGAGGAAGAGTGAAGAGAGAAGTAGAAGTTCAAAGTAGAAGGAAGTGGTAGAGGAGCTAAGTGAAAGTGAAGTGGTAGTAGAGCAAAGAAGAAAGGAGTAAAAGTGAGCGTAAAAAGACCTGAAGTTAGTCCGGCTAAGTGTAGGACAGTGTCAGCAAGGTCAGCAACAGCGGTGATTGTCTGGAGGGGGACTGCTCGGAGGTTGCTGGAAGGACCGCGGACGGGTAGTGGCCCGGCGGTCTGGAGCAGTATACGAAGGACAGTCAGCACCAGGGCAGGGGCCTCTCGGACCCCGGCAAGGCTAGGAGTCGCCATAATTTGCCAAATCCGTCAGTGAAGGGGACGTCGATCCCCCAACAACCAAGTCCCGACTGAAGGCAAAAGTCCAACCATTAAGGGGGAACACCGCCACCGCCAGGGCACCAGTTCCTCGGGGCCAGCGTCTGCGGGCAAAGCAGGGCTCCTCCGGCCCATATCCAAGCCGGGGAGCGGGTTACCGGTGGGAACCCATCGCTACCAACACAGAAACATTAGGTGCAGGTCAGAGGGACATCACCGTTACCTGCTGGGAGAGCAAGTGCAGCCGTCCGTGGGAACCGTCTTTCCAGCCGTGTGGTTTACCGTAAAACTGTGTCAACGTCTCAGGCTGAGTGAGTACCACAGTGCCGCAAGGCACAGCGCTGCCCCCGCGTCCCTGCGCCCACCAGGCCCTGCACCTTTCTCACCATCATTGGGCCCCGGGATCACCAACCCCTACCCACGGAGGGGCAACACAACAACTGGCAGCTCCATACCACCCTTCCCGGGATCCCCATACAGAGCAGCGGTGGTGTCAACCAAATCACCACAACCGTGGGTGGCGTCATGGACAATAAACAACCCCCACATCCAACAACCCCCTTTCACTCACGGGCGAGGAGCGCCGCTAGAGTCCCCGGGATCCGGCTCATCGCTCGAGCCACCGAGCAGCAGCAGGCCGCAGCAGCCGCGGCGGCCGGACCCGAGCAGCAGTGGGAGAGCGCGGCGTCCCCTCCTCCGCCCGCGACAACTGCAGCTTGTACATTCTAGGCTGAACACTGGCCTGTGCTCGCGTGCTCAGTGCTTACCTTGTGGGTGGGGTAAGCAGCGTGCTGGCTCCAGTCACAGAAGAGGAGGTGCAGCTGATGCCTCACTGCTGTATGTCTCCCGGACCTGTGCTGTGTGACTCCTCCTTCCCCACCCCAGTACTGTGAGTATGCAACCCATCTCTGCCCCCCCCCCCGTCCAGTGCTGTGTACCCCCTAGTACTGTGTGTAGCCCTCAGTGCTGTGTAACCCGTACAGCCTCCTAGTGCTGACAGTGCTGCCACATAGAGCTCTCCCTGCTGCCTCATAGTGCTGTCCATGCTGCCACCAAGTGCTGTCCGTGTTGCCTCCTAATGCTGTCAGTGCTGCCACATATAGCTCTCCCTGCTGCCTCTTAGTGCTATCCAAATAAGAAATAACGTTTGGAACTCCATTCTATG
The DNA here is from genome assembly GCF_048569485.1 of Anomaloglossus baeobatrachus. Classification (NCBI taxonomy): domain Eukaryota; kingdom Metazoa; phylum Chordata; class Amphibia; order Anura; family Aromobatidae; genus Anomaloglossus; species Anomaloglossus baeobatrachus. Next base: position 227,841,013 of record NC_134353.1, on the reverse strand, counting down.
TCTGAACTGGGTGCAAAAACCTAAAAAAACATCACTATGGGGAGATAAGGTATGCACACCAGTGACTATGTAAGGGGAATACATGGAATAGCAGAAACTGCTGTGTGAATACTGACATGAAAAATTCAATAGCTATATGTAAGGATGAAATGTGAAAAATGGAACCTGCATTACTGCCATGAATATATGAATAAAGAGAAATTTAGCTACTGAATTGATCAATGCAATAGAGCCCCAACACTACGCCAAAGTATTTCTCTACGTTGGGGTCCCTAGCTTGTGTGTGTCCTCTCATGCAGTTAAAAAACTTACCGTGTATGGGAAGCTAAGACCCAGGCTATATATACGATGTGGATTGGCAATAGGTGTGTATGGGGAGGGTTCACAAACGAAAAACTACTAACAAATAAGAAATAACGTTTGGAACTCCATTCTATGTCTGAACTGGGTGCAAAAACCTAAAAAAACATCACTATGGGGAGATAAGGTATGCACACCAGTGACTATGTAAGGGGAATACATGGAATAGCAGAAACTGCTGTGTGAATACTGACATGAAAAATTCAATAGCTATATGTAAGGATGAAATGTGAAAAATGGAACCTGCATTACTGCCATGAATATATGAATAAAGAGAAATTTAGCTACTGAATTGATCAATGCAATAGAGCCCCAACACTACGCCAAAGTATTTCTCTACGTTGGGGTCCCTAGCTTGTGTGTGTCCTCTCATGCAGTTAAAAAACTTACCGTGTATGGGAAGCTGAGACCCAGGCTATATATACGATGCGGATTGGCAATAGGTGTGTATGGGGAGGGTTCACAAACGAAAAACTACTAACAAATAAGAAATAACGTTTGGAACTCCATTCTATGTCTGAACTGGGTGCAAAAATTTAGCTACTGAATTGATCAATGCAATAGCTAAATTTCTCTTTATTCATATATTCATGGCAGTAATGCAGGTTCCATTTTTCACATTTCATCCTTACATATAGCTATTGAATTTTTCATGTCAGTATTCACACAGCAGTTTCTGCTATTCCATGTATTCCCCTTACATAGTCACTGGTGTGCATACCTTATCTCCCCATAGTGATGTTTTTTTAGGTTTTTGCACCCAGTTCAGACATAGAATGGAGTTCCAAATGTTATTTCTTATTTGTTAGTAGTTTTTCGTTTGTGAACCCTCCCCATACACACCTATTGCCAATCCACATCGTATATATAGCCTGGGTCTCAGCTTCCCATACACGGTACGTTTTTTAACTGCATGAGAGGACACACACAAGCTAGGGACCCCAACGTAGAGAAATACTTTGGCGTAGTGTTGGGGCTCTATTGCATTGATCAATTCAGTAGCTAAATTTCTCTTTATTCATATATTCATGGCAGTAATGCAGGTTCCATTTTTCACATTTCATCCTTACATATAGCTATTGAATTTTTCATGTCAGTATTCACACAGCAGTTTCTGCTATTCCATGTATTCCCCTTACATAGTCACTGGTGTGCATACCTTATCTCCTCTTAGTGCTATCCATGCTGCCACCTAATGCTCTCTGTGCTGCCTCCTAGTGCTGTCAGTGCTTCCACATAGTGTTCTCTCTGCTGCCTCCTAGTGCTGTCCATGCTACCACCTAATGCTCTCTGTTCTGCCTTGTAGTGCTGTCAGTGCTGCCACATAGTGTTCACCCTGCTGCCTCCTAGTTCTTTCCATGCTGCCACCTAATGCTCTCTGTGCTGCCTCCTAGTGCTGTCAGTGCTGCTACATAGTGTTCTCCCTGCTGGCTCCTAGTGCTGTCCATGCTGCCACCTATTGCTCCCCGCCCTGCCTCCTAGTTCTGTCAGTGATGCTACCTAGTGCTATCCGAGCTGCTTCCTAGTGCTCTCTGTGCTGTCACCCAGTGCTCTCTATGCTGCCACCCAGTGCTCTCTATGCTGCCACCCAGTGCTCTCTATGCTGCCACCCAGTGCTCTCTGTGCTGCCAACCAGTGCTCTCCGTGCTGCCTCCTAGTGCTCTACGTGCTGCCTCCTACTACTCTCTATGCTGCCACCTAGTGCTCTCTGTGCTGCCACCTAGTGCTCTCTGTGCTGTCACCTAGTGCTCTCCGTGCTGCCACCTACTACTCTCCGTGCTGCCACCTAGTGCTCTCCATGCTGCCACCTAGTGCTGTCCGTGCTGCCACCTAGTGCTCTCCGTGCTGCCACCTAGTGCTCTCCATGCTGCCACCTAGTGCTGTCTGTTGTGTCCACCTAGTGCTGTCCATTGTGCCACCTAGTACAGTCCGTGCTGCCACCTATTGCTGTTCATGCTGCCACCTAGTGCTGTCTGTGCCGCCACCAGTGCTGTCCATGCCCTGCATCTCCTATGATGTATACAGCCCTCCAGTGATATATACGCCCCCAGTCCCTCCTGTGATGTATATGCCCCTCCTGTGATGTATACGCCCCAGCCCCTCCTGGGATGTATATGACGCAGCCTCTCCTGGGATGTATATGCACCAGCCTCTGCTGGGATCTATATGAACTAGCCTCTGCTGGGATGTATATGCACCAGCCTCTCCTGGGATGTATATGCCCCAGCCTCTCCTGGGATATATATGCCCCACTCTCCTGGGATGTATTTGCCGCAGCCTCTCCTGGGATCTATATGCCCCAGCCTCTCCTGTCATGTATATGCCCCAGCCTTTCCTGTGATGTATATGCCCCAGCCTTTCCTGTGATGTATATGCCCCAGCCTCTCCTGGGATGTATATGACTCAGCCTCTGCTGGGATGTATACGCACCAGCCTCTCATGGGATGTACATGCCCCAGTGACTCCTGTGATGTGTACCCCCAGTGTATCCTGTGATGTACTGTATATGCCTCAGTGTCTCCTGTGACGTATATGCTCCAGTGTCTCCTGGGATGTGTATGCCCCCAGCCTCTCCAGACCGAGACAAACCTGGAAAAGCAGCTGTGAAACACAACATGATCAATATCACCGAACATCACAGCCGCAACAAAGAGAAGCAGCTCCAGCCACCACTTTAGGGGTGAGTTAATTGTTTGACTATATATAGCAGGATAGTTTTCAAGTTGATAATTTGGTGCGGCCCCCGAAGGTTGGTAGAAAATTCCAAATGGGCCCCGGCAGTAAAAGGGTTTCCCACCCCTGCTTTAGAGTATAGAGCAGGGGTTTCATACATACGGGCCGCATGTGGCCCCTCAGGCTTCTTTTTGTGGCCCACAGGCTCGTGGACCCAGTGATGATCGTGGCCACTGTTGGTGCCCACAGTAGTCAGTGCTTTACTCTGCAGAACTATATATAAGGCAGTCGCCGGCCACTCACAGACCAGAAGCTGACGTAGTGATATGACGTCAAGCACTGGACCCTGATTGGCCGGAGGTTGCCATTAGTTTAGGGCTGCAGTTCAGGCAGAGACAGAGCTGTGATCAGCAGTGACATCACTTAGGTTAGCGGCGGCCACAGCTGGAGTCCTCCACCTGTGACCACAAATCATCTGAGTGACGTCACCGCTGATTGGGCGGCTCACTTCAGTCACTGCCTGAACCTTACAGCAGGCAGTCATGTTCTATGGCGCTCGCTGTGAGCTTCAGATATAAAAACAGCAATTAACATACACAAAGTGTAGTGCATGATGATAAAGTGCAAATAATTGTCCACAATCTCACCCGATCTTTCTCCAAGAGTTAGGGGTGCTTCACACATAGCGAGATCGCTGCCGAGATCGCTGCTGAGTCACGTTTTTTGTGACGCAGCAGTGACCTCATTAGCGATCTCGCTGTGTGTGACACTGAGCAGCGATCTGGCCCCTGCTGCGAGATCGCAGCTTGTTACACACAGCCCTGGTTCGTTTTCTTCAAAGGCGCTCTCCCGCTGTGACACACAGATCACTGTGTGTGACAGCGAGAGAGCGACGAAATGAAGCGAGCAGGGAGCAGGAGCCGGCATCTGGCAGCTGCGGTAAGCTGTAACCAAGATAAACATCGGGTAACCAAGGTGGTTACCCGATATTTACCTTAGTTACCAGCCTCCGCCGCTCTCATGCTGCCTGTGCTGCCAGCTCCGGCTCTCTGCACATGTAGCTGCATTACACATCGGGTTAATTAACCCGATGTGTACTGTAGCTAGGAGAGCAAAGCTAAGCGGTGTGCACTGGTAACTAATGTAAACATCGGGTAACCATACCCGATGTTTACTTAGTTACCAGTGTCCGCAGCTTCCAGACGCCGGCTCCGTGCAAGCGCAGCGTCACTTGCACGTCGCTGCTGGCTGGTCACTGGTCGCTGGTGAGATCTGCCTGTTTGACAGCTCACCAGCGACCATGTAGTGATGCAGCAGCGATCCTGACCAGGTCAGATCGCTGGTCGGATCGCTGCTGCATCGCTAAAGTGTGAAGGTACCCTTAGTGCACCGTGCACACTGATCCAATGATATAATCCAGGCAGAAGATATGCTAGCAGACCTGAGGGTATATAGATAATGACTAACCCCTGTTGTGCCCCATGCAAATACTTCCGCCCTGACAAGGGCAGCACCCAAGTGTAATGGCTGTCCCAATAAACACGGCCCTCCTGATGTGTTTCCCTCTCTAATCAGAGAGTTCATCAGGGGAGATAAGGAATAATATCAACCTGCAGTGGCAGGGATCAAAAAAATGCTTGCACCACACCTGTGGTGTGCGCAAACAAACAATGGCACTGTTTGCTGTTCCTTCAGGGTTACCTTTGGTCTCTGGGCTACCTCTCTGAATAATGCCCTCCTTGCCCAGGCTGAGAGTTTTAGTGAATGGCCTTCCTTTGGCAGGTTTGTTGTGATACCATATTCTTTCCATTTGATGATGATAATGGATTTGATGGGGATCATAAGAAATTAAGATATTTTTTAGAACCCAACCCTGACTAGTACTTCTCAACAACTTTGTCTCTGACTTGTTTAGAGATCTTCTAAGGCTATGTGCGCACGTTGCGTCGGAGTACCTGCAGTTTATTCTGCACGTTTTCCTTCCCTTGGTTTTTGACCAAATGGCTTTTGACCATTTTTTAGCGCTAAAAACGCATGCGTTTTTATCGCGTTTTTAGCGCTTTTTACATGCGTTTTTCTTCAAAAAAACGCATATGCGTTTGTCATGTCATTGAACTCAAAAATAAAGTTAAATGATTCAAATACAAAAATGTCTGCCTTTCCTGTCTAGTTTATGTTAATTTGTTATGATGTCATTTCCTGAAGCAATGATAACACTAAAATCAACAAGTTTGAACATGAAAACACTTCAATTGTAGCAAAATTAAAGTATACAAACACAGATTTTGGTGCAAAAAATTAATTTATTTCTTTACAAAGCTTTATTAACGTCATAAAGCCATTTTTAAGCACATTACAACATATGTGCAACATATAATTTATATGTATGAAGAATACATAATTTTTTATAAACAGCACACAGAAAAATAAGATTAGAACATTATGGAAATTAATGATCCGAAAATAATTGGCTGCTGAAATATCCATGAGGTTGTTGTTGTGACTGCAAATTTACATTTAAAGGGCGTTGTATATTAATTTGGCTAGATTGGGGTTTTTGAGTTTGTATGGCTTGTTGCAAATATTGTTGGTGCACATTTTGATTATAGGTATTTTGATTTAGAGAATAAGGTTTTGGTATGTAGATTGGGTTTGGGGCAATAGTTGCAGTATTCTTTTGGGTTGGTGGGTTTTTGACTTCGTCAAAAATCTGTTCAATTTTAGAAATTATTGAGCCTGATGAAGGGAAACTACCCTCTTCCTCATAGCAAGTCAGCATCCCACATATGGCTGTCATGCATGTATTTTTTTTCTTAACATCTTTAATTTTTCTAATTCTACCTGCAATACTAATGCCAAAATGATCAATGTCATCTTCTTGGGCACTAGTATTTAATAATTTTAATGTTTCGTTACAAATAACTTCCTCCTCTAATTGTATATTTTTGGTGTTTTTTCTTTTGTTTTTTGGCTTGATATATTTTGTGGGACCTGAGGTAATTGGTGTAGGTCTAGGTGGTGATTTCTCTGGGACACTACCAATTTCTACCTCCCCTTCATTTTCAGAGGAAATTTGTTCTATATTGCCTGATGGCCCTTCCTGGTGTTGTTGATGAAGGCTCTCTTGCCCTTCATCATCAACAGGTGTTTCTGCTGCTACATTTCCTGAAGTTCTCTTGAAGGGAAAGAAAACATAAAAATCAATTAAATACAATGTAATTTATTGTGATGATAACATTATTTTTATAAAACAATGTTAACATACTGTTACATGAATACTTACTCTCTAGTTTTCCGACTTGTGCATAAAAATGACAGTTCATCATAATAGATGAAATTGGTTTTTTTCGGTGAACTGCCACTTTTCATGCCCTCATTCCTTAGCTTGTGAAATCTGTCCTTAACCCCTTCACCCCCGGCCACTAAAACACCCTAATGACCGGGCCATTTTTTGCAATTCTGACCAGTGTCACTTTGACAGGTTATAACTCTGGAACGCTTCAACGGATCCTGGCGATTCTGACATTGTTTTTTCGTGACATATTGTACTTCATGTCAGTGGTAAATTTAGGCTGATATTTTTTGCGTTTATTTGTGAAAATTTAGGAAATTTGGCGAAAATTTTGAAAATTTCGCAAATTTCAAACTTTGAAAATTTATGCCCATAAATCTGAGAGATATGTCACACAAAATAGTTACTAAATAACATTTCCCACATGTCTACTTTACATCAGCGCAATTTTCGAAACAAATTTTTTTTCCGTTAGGAAGTTAGAAGGGGTCAAAGGTCATCAGCAAATTCTCATTTTTCCAACAAAATTTACAAAATATTTTTTTTAGGGACCACATCACATTTGAAGTGACTTTGAGAGGCCGAGGTGACAGAAAATACCCAAAAGTGACCCCATTCTAAAAACTACACCCCTCACACTGCTCAAAACCACATCCAATAAGATTATTAACCCTTTAGGTGCTTCACAGGAACCAAAGCAATGTGGAAGGAAAAAATGAAAATTTTACTTTTTAACACAAAAATGTTACTTTAGCCATAAAATTTTCATTTTTACAAGGGAGAAAAGAGAAAGTACACAATACAATTTATTGTGCATGTTCTCCTGAGTACGCTGATACCCCATATGTGGTAAAAATCAATTGTTTGGGCGCACGGCAGAGCTCGGAAGGGAAGGAGCGCCATTTGAATTTTTGAACGCAAAATTAGCTGCACTCATTAGCGGACGCCATGTCGGGTTTTAAGACCCCCTGAGGTGCCTAAACAATGGAGCTCCCCCACAAGTGACCCCATTTTGGAAACTAGAGGCCTCAAATAATTTTTCTAGATGTTTGGTGAGCACTTTGAACCCCTGGGGGCTTCACAAAAGTTTATAGCGTTGAGCCGTGAAAAGAAAAAAAATTTTTTTTACCACAAAACGGTTGCTTCAACTAGGTAGCTTTTTTTTTCACAAGGGTAACAGGAAAAAATGCACCATAAAATGTATTGTGCATTTTCTCCTGAGTACGCAGATACCTCATATGTGGTGGAAATCAAATGTTTGGACACACAGCAGTGCTCGGAAGGCAAGGAGCGCCATTTGAATTTTTGAGTGCAAAATTAGCTGCACCTGTTAGCGGACGCCATGTCGGGTTTGAAGACCCCCTGAGGTGCCTAAACAATGGAGCTCCCCCACAAGTGACCCCATTTTGGAAACTAGAGGCCTCAAATAATTTTTCTAGATGTTTGGTGAGCACTTTGAACCCCTGGGGGCTTCACAAAAGTTTATAGCGTTGAGCCGTGAAAAGAAAAAAAATTTTTTTTACCACAAAACGGTTGCTTCAACTAGGTAGCTTTTTTTTTCACAAGGGTAACAGGAAAAAATGCACCATAAAATGTATTGTGCATTTTCTCCTGAGTACGCAGATACCTCATATGTGGTGGAAAGTAATTGTTTGGGCGCATGGCGGGGCTAAGAAGAGAAGGAGCGCCATTTGACAGCAAAATTGGTTGGAATCATTAGCGGACACCATGTCACGTTTGGAGACCCCCTATGGTGCCTAAACAGTGGAGCTCCCCCACAAGTGACACCATTTTGGAAACTAGAGCCCTCAAATAATTTTTCTAGATGTTTGGTGAGCACTTTGAACACCTGGGGGCTTCACAGAAGTTTATAGCGTTGAGCCGTGAAAAGAATTTTTTTTTTTTTTTACCACAAAATGGTTGCTTCAACTAGGTAGCTTTTTTTTTCACAAGGGTAACAGGAAAAAATGCACCATAAAATGTATTGTGCATTTTCTCCTGAGTACGCAGATACCTCATATGTGGTGGAAAGTAATTGTTTGAGCGCATGGCGGGGCTCAGAAGAGAAGGAGCGCCATTTGACTTTTCAAACGCAGTGCACTGATCGGCCGCTGCAGGACGCACGGTCGGATGCGATAAAAAAAAGCGTCGGGGATACGTAAAAAAAAAAAGTCACGCCAAAAATTGACCATGGATGCAGATACGTTATGTGCATCCCTGATCAGCGCTTGGCGGGACGCACGGACGGATGCGATACAAAAAGCGTCGCAAATACGGAAAAAAGTCACGCCAAAAATTGAGCAGGGATGCCGATCCGTTATCTGCATCCCTAATCAGCGCTCGGCGGGACGCACGGACGGATGCGATACAAAAAGCGTCGGGGATACGGAAAAAAAAGTCACGCCAAAAATTGAGCAGGGATGCCGATCCGTTATCTGCATCCCTGATCTGCGCTCGGCGGGACGCACGGACGGATGCGATACAAAAAGCGTCGCGAATACGGAAAAAAGTCACGCCAAAAATTGAGCAGGGATGCCGATCCGTTATCTGCATCCCTAATCAGCGCTCGGCGGGACGCACGGACGGATGCGATACAAAAAGCGTCGCGAATACGGAAAAAAGTCACGCCAAAAATTGAGCAGGGATGCCGATCCGTTATCTGCATCCCTGATCAGCGCTCGGCGGGACGCACGGACGGATGCGATACAAAAAGCGTCGTGAATACGGAAAAAAAAGTCACGCCAAAAATTGACCATGGATGCCGATCCGTTATCTGCATCCCTGATCAGCGCTTGGCGGGACGCACGGACGGATGCGATACAAAAAGCGTCGGGGATACGGAAAAAAAAGTCACGCCAAAAATTAAGCAGGGATGCCGATCCGTTATCTGCATCCCTGATCAGCGCTTGGCGGGACGCACGGACGGATGAGGTGTAAAAATGGACAGGGGATACGGAAAAAAAAAAAAAAAGTTATACTCACAGTACCCAGAGGACTAGCAGGAGGATCACTGACCAGAAGAGCTGCAGAGGAATAGATGGCAGAGAGATGGACAGCTTTACAGGAGCAGCAGGCAGATCAGCAGAATGCCCAGGAAGGACCCAGCGATGGACGCAGATGTGATCAGGCCGGTGAAGACAGGTAAGAGGACGTCGGGGGAGAGCAGAGGGGGACAGGGGGGGGTGAGAGCAGAGGGGGAGGGGGGAGAGCAGAGGGGGAGAGCAGAGGGGGAGGGGGGGAGAGCAGAGGGAGAGGGGGGGGAGAGCAGAGGGGGAGACCGGAGACGGAGCTGCAGAAGCAGAATAGAAATAATGGGGGAGGCAGTCAGATCGCAGGGGGAGCGGATCGGGATGTCGGGGGGGGGGGGGGGGTGGTTGGGGGGAGCAGATCGCGGGGGGGGCACGGCAGGGGCTATCACGGCAGCGCGCAGGGGCACCACGGGAGCGCGCACGGGCTGCAAAGTGAGCACAGTACTCACTTTGCAGCAGCAGCGGTGGTAGCAGATCGGGATGCCGGGGGGGCAGATCGGGGCGTAGGGGGGCAGATCGGGGCGTAGGGGGGCAGATCGGGGGGGGGCACGGGCAGGGGCCTTCACGGGAGCGCGCAGGGGCCTTCACGGGAGCGCGCAGGGGCCTTCACGGGAGCGCGCAGGGAGCGGAATACTTACCATTAGAGCTGCAGCGGCGGAGACATCAGAGGCGGCGGCGGCAGCAGCAGCGGTGGCGTGGTACCAAAAGTACCAGCCACTCCACGCTGCAGCCATGTTGGGGGAGGGCTCGCAGGCCAGCACAGGCCTGGGGAGGGCGGCCACCGGCAGATCAGACCGCCCCACTGCACACTGATTGGAGCGATTGCGCGTCATAGCACGATCGCTCCAATCAGTGCTGCAGGGTCTGGGGGCGGCATGTTTGAGGTCCACCTATGATATGCTGCAGCAGCTGCGGCATCTCATAGCTGGATCTCACAGGATCGCACTAATTCGGGCATTATTTTTGCCGAAATTAGTGCGATCGATGTGGTTGGCGGTTCAGATTTGAACAGCCAATCACATCGATCGTCGATAGGGGGTGGCGATGCCACCCCCCCTGGGGTCAAGCAAAGGTCCCCTGCTGTAAGAAACAGCAGGGGACATCATTTGAAAGCCGTTGCTATGGCCACGGCAATCAAATGAAGTTTAGGCCGTAAAATTACGTCCCTGGTCGTTAAGTCACGTTAAAATAGGACGTAATTTTACGGCCCGCGGTCGTGAAGGGGTTAACAGAACGCAACCTTTTCCGCACATCAAGCTCTATTTTAATTTTGCAAGGAAAAAAAAAACAAAAATGAAAAATTAATTCTAAAAATTAGAGTAAAATTAAAAATTAATTAATTTAAACAACAAATATACCAATTTTATGTTGTAAGGCTGCATCAGCCTCATGCCATTGTGGGAACAGTTCTGCACAGATTGTTCCCCAACAGCCCATCCTCTTGTTTTTCTGCATATATTCTGGGCATGTAGGATCCCATAGGCATGGCATGGATTCAACCTGTTACATAATTTTAAAAAATTGTAATGAAGTGATGACTAAATTTATAAGATTATAAAGCTTTACATTATCATTATAACATTTTTGAAGCAAAATCAAGAAAAAAACATCATAGCACATATACAACAATTAAAGAAGGTATGTATTTCTAACATGTTAAATACACAATTTACTTTAGTTGTAGGATTGCAACAATTTGTGTAGTTGTCAAGGAATATTAAGTTTATTTTTAAAGGCATTTAGCAATAAGTTAAAAACTATATTTAAAGATAAATATGTATAAAAATGAAAAAAAAAACATGTACTTACCATAGCAATTAATTTTGCCACATCGATCTTCATTCGCTGGAACCAAGCCATTTTATATTTCAGTAGCTCAATGTATTTATATTATGATAAATCACAATAGTAGCAGGCACTGAAACATACTCAGCTCTGTATTTATAGTAAAAAGGAAGTGATGTAGGTAATGACATTTGTGCCTGGGTTCTTTCCCTACTGCACCTGCGTTTTTGATTAGGAAAACGCTGGTAAAAAGCATGTATAACGCACATTAAACGCAGAATATTCACTTCAACATGCGTTTTGCCATTTCTCATTGACTCCAATGTTAAGGAAACGCTGCAGAAATGGCAAAAACAACTGACATGCTGCTTCTTTTTCAGCATGGTTTTTGACCACAAATATGCAAATTAAACGCTGCTGAACAAAAAGCAAAGTGCAGACAGGATTTCTGTTTTTCCCATAGACTTTGCTGGAAATCAAAAACGCATGCGTTTTTGCGCAAAAACGCTGCAGCCAAAAACGCTGCAGAAACGCGGAAAAAAACGCAACGTGCGAACATAGCCTTAGTCTTCATTGTGTTTAGTTTGTGGTGCCTCTGACTTAATGGTGTTGCAGCCTCTGTGGCCTGATAACATAAGTGAATATATACTGACAGACTATGTGACACTTAACTGCCTTCCACTTACCATGAGACTTATGAAGGTAATTGCTTGCATCTGAATTTTTTAAGGGCTTCTTAGCAAAAGGGATGAATACATATGCACGTGGACATTTTTATTTATTTTATCCCATAAATTTAATTTTTGCCTATATTTTTCTCATTTCACTTCCCCAACTTAGACTATCTAGTGCTGCTGAATCATCTCACACAAATCGAATTCCAAAAATATTTAAATACAGGTTGTAATGTAACAGAATAGGTAAAAAGCCAGGTGGAGATGAATACTTTTTCAAGGCCTAATTATTAGAAGTCTGCTTATTTGTTTCTTCTTCTGGAGTGATCCTCCAGTGAAGACCACATGCTGGGAAAATCACTTCACTAAAACACACTTTACAGTTTACTCCAAGCTAAATTAACAAGTAGGCCAATTGGCAGATGATGATGTGCTTTGTGACTTTAAGTTTTATTAGCATTTATTTTCAAGAAAACATGAAAATCAGAGGAGGGCCATAATCCCTTCACCTCAGATTGTGCAATAACTAAAAATCTAGCAATAACATCGGTATAATTAGCATTAAAATGTCACCATTGCATAAGAATATATAAACTTTGTGTAAAAAAATGCAGGGAGGAGGGGGATGCAGCTGCAGCTTCTCACACCCTGTTTCTATAAAACAGCACATGGGGGTGAGATTTTATTGGATGGCAGGAGTAGTCATCTCATTGGATAATAGCACACATAATAAAACGTACATTATGGCAGGAAGAATGAGCCCATTCTGCTCGTATGAAGAGGGAAAATGAGCATTTACAGTAAACAGCTAAAGGAAAGAAAGCAAAAACTATATAAAATGTCAAGCTCTATAATTGTCTATGGAAAGATTGTGGGTTTTTTTGATCAATACACCTGAAAGTGCCATTGTGACACAATTCCTTCAAATCTGTCCTTACTCTTAGGGGCACTTTGCACACTGCGACATCGCAGGTGCGATGTCGGTGGGGTCAAATTGAAAATGACGCACTTCCGGCATCGCATGCGACATCGCAGTGTGTAAAGGCTGGATGATACGATTAACGAGCGCAAAAGCGTCGTAATCGTATCATCGGTGCAGCGTCGGCGTAATCCATGATTACGCTGACGCGACGGTCCGATGTTGTTCCTCGCTCCTGCGGCTGCACACATCGCTGTGTGTGAAGTCGCAGGAGCGAGGAACGTCTCCTACCGGCCTCACTGCGGCTTCCGTAGGATATGCGGAAGGAAGGAGGTGGGCAGGATGTTGACATCCTGCTCATCTCCGCCCCTCCGCTCCGATTGGCCGCCTGCCGTGTGACGTCGCAGTGACGCCGCACGACCCGCCCCCTTAACAAGGAGGCAGGTCGCCGGCCACAGGGACGTCGCACGGCAGGTGAGTGTGTGTGTGAAGCTGGCGTAGCGATAACTTTCGCTACGCCAGCTATCACCACATATCGCTGCTGCGACGGGGGCGGGGACTATCGCACTCGGCATCGCAGCATCGGGCTGCGATGTCGCAGTGTGCAAAGTGCCCCTTAGGCTATGTGCCCACGGTAGAATGTTGCTGCTGATTTTTCTGCATGAAAATCCGCGACTTTCGCGGCAAATCTGCACCTTTTTTTTGCCGCGCCGCGGATTTACCGCGAAATTGCTGCGGATTTTGATGCAGATTTTTTTTTTTCCCCATTCTATACCCAAAATCCTCACCAAAATCCGCAACAATAATTGACATGCTGCAGATTTTTACGGATCAAAATCCGCGGCAAATCCGCCGCGGAAAAATCCGCAGCATGGACACAGCATTTCCAAAATGCCATTGAAATGGCTTGGAAGTGCCGCTGCTGCAGATTTTCGGAAAATCCGCGGCTTTTCCGCACGAAATCCGCGGCAAAATCCGCACATTTTCCGCAGCGTGGGCACATAGCCTTAAAGTAATGAAGTAGGTGGAAGAAAAGGGTTAATCTGCACTGCCAGAAGAAGATCAATGGAGATTGAAACATCTGATTTCATTGTTGTATGTGTTTCGAAGCTGTATAACTCCTTCTTTAGGAAAAAAAAATCAACAATCTACACATGTACAGGTAGTGTACATTATTGATTTTACTCCTGAAGAAGGAGTTATACAGCTCTGAAACGTGTAGAACAATAAAATCAGATGTTTTAATCTCCATTGATCTTCAGTGAACTTCATCTGGCAGCGCGGATTAACTCTTTATTGCATCTACTTCATCGTTATCTTCATGGGTTCTGCAGCAGCCATTCTCAATAGGTGGTTTTAGTAGTTGTGTCATTAACACAGTCACACCAGGTTAGTGCACCTATTAAATTCCTTTTGATACCCCAGAATAAGGCCAGGGCCCCACTTTGCGTTCTCCTACTTGCAGATCAGAACGCACGTTTTGGGCTTAATTGATTTGACCAAAGTTGCCTTTTTCAGAAATTTAGCCCTGAAAACGCATGCGTATTTACCGGTTTTTAGATGCGTTTTCAGCGCTTTTTACCTGCTTTTCCACCTGCGTTTTGATAGATGCGTTTTGAACATCTAGACACTGATAAATAAAGTTTAAATAGTCAAACTCAATGAAAAAATTGGAAAAAGAAAAAAATCTATATTTTTGTGAAAAATAATGGAAAAAATTTATTTTAATGAAATTATAGCGGTAATATGATATTTAACCCCTTCAGCCCCAAGCCTATTTTGACCCTAAAGACCAGGACATTTTTTGCAATTTTGACCAGTGTCACTTTATGAGGTTATAACTCTGGAACGCTTCAACGGATCCCTGTGATTCTGAGTTAGTTTTCTCATGACATATTGGGCTTCATGTTAGTGGTAAATTTAAGCTGATATTTTTTACGTTTCTTTGTGGAAAAAAACGGAAATTTCGCGAAAATTTTGTAATTTCAAACTTTTAATTTTTATGCTCTAAAACCAACGAGACATATGACACAAAATAATTAATAAACAACATTTCCCACATGTCTACTTTACATCAGAACATATTGGGGAAAAAAAAAAAAATTTAAGGAAGTTATAGGGGTTCAAAGTTTATGAGCAATTTCTCATTTTTACAACAAAATTTACAAAGCCACATTTTTTAGGGACAACATCACATTTGAAGCGATTTTGAGAGGTCTACATGACACAGAACACCCAAAAGTGACACCATTCCAAAAACGGCACCCCTCAGGCTACTCAAAACCACATTCAAGAAGGTTATTAACCCTTCAGGTGCTTCACAGTAACTAAAGCAATGTGGAAGGAAAAAATGAATATTTTACTTTTTGCAACAAAAATGTTAATTTAGCCTCAAATATTGCATTTCGCAAGGGTAGCAGGATTAAATGAACCCCCAAAATTTGTTGGGCAATTTCTACTGAGCACGCAGATACCTCATATGTGGCGAAAAAACACTGTTTGGGCGCACGGCAGGACTCGGAAGGGAAGAAGCGTCATTTGACTTTTTAAACAGAAAATTAGCTAGAATCGTTAGCCGCACCATGTTGCGTTTGGAGAGCCCCTGAGGTGCCGAAACAGTGGAGCTCCCCCACATGTGACCCCATTTTGGAAACTAGACACCTCATGGAATTTATCTAGATGTTTATTGAGCACTTTGAACCTCTGGGGGCTTCACAAAAGTTAATAGAGTTGAGCCGTGCAAATAAAAAAATATTTTTTTACCTCAAAATTGTTACTTCAACCAGGTAGCTTTTTTTTCACAAGGGTATCAGGAAATATTGCACCATAAAATGTATTGTGCAATTTCTCTTGAGTACACAGACATCTCATATGTGGTGGAAATAAAATGTTTGGGCTCACAGCAGGGCTCAGAATGCAAGGAGCGTCATTTGACGTTTCAAACGCAAAATTGTCTGGGATAATTAGCGTATTCCATGTTGTGTTTGGAGACTCCCTGACGTGCCGAAACAGTGGAGCTCCCCCACATGTGACCCCATTTTGGAAACTAGAGCCCCATGGCATAGAAAAAAAAATAGGGTGCACGCACAAATGTTCTGCAAAAAAGGGGGGGGGGAACTAGGTGGGATGGAAAAAAGAAGTCCTGTCCAAAGTCGAGTACGACTGCAGGACGATTGCTGATCAGGTACCTAATTGTTCAAGTTTTGTTTTGGTTTTTTTATTTGCGTTCTCCTAGTTGCAGATCAGAATGCACGTTTTGGGCTTAATTGATTTGACCAAAGTTGCCTTTTTCAGAAATTTAGCCCTGAAAACGCATGCGTATTTACCGGTTTTTAGATGCGTTTTCAGCGCTTTTTACCTGCTTTTCCACCTGCGTTTTGATAGATGCGTTTTGAACATCTAGACACTGATAAATAAAGTTTAAATAGTCAAACTCAATGAAAAAATTGGAAAAAGAAAAAAATCTATATTTTTGTGAAAAATAATGGAAAAAATTTATTTTAATGAAATTATAGCGGTAATATGATATTTAACCCCTTCAGCCCCAAGCCTATTTTGACCCTAAAGACCAGGACATTTTTTGCAATTTTGACTAGTGTCACTTTATGAGGTTATAACTCTGGAACGCTTCAACGGATCCCTGTGATTCTGAGTTTGTTTTCTCGTGACATATTGGGCTTCATGTTAGTGGTAAATTTAGGCTGATATTTTTTACGTTTCTTTGTGGAAAAAAACGGAAATTTCGCGAAAATTTTGAAAATTTTGTAATTTCAAACTTTTAATTTTTATGCTCTAAAACCAACGAGACATATGACACAAAATAATTAATAAACAACATTTCCCACATGTCTACTTTACATCAGAACATTTTGGGGAAAAAAAAATTTAAGGAAGTTATAGGGGTTCAAAGTTTATGAGCAATTTCTCATTTTTACAACAAAATTTACAAAGCCACATTTTTTAGGGACAACATCACATTTGAAGCGATTTTGAGAGGTCTACATGACACAGAACACCCAAAAGTGACACCATTCCAAAAACGGCACCCCTCAGGCTACTCAAAACCACATTCAAGAAGGTTATTAACCCTTCAGGTGCTTCACAGTAACTAAAGCAATGTGGAAGGAGAAAATGAACATTTTACTTTTTGCAACAAAAATGTTAATTTAGCCTCAAATATTGCATTTCGCAAGGGTAGCAGGATTAAATGAACCCCCAAAATTTGTTGGACAATTTCTACTGAGCACGCAGAGACCTCATATGTGGCGAAAAAACACTGTTTGGGCGCACGGCAGGACTCGGAAGGGAAGAAGCGTCATTTGACTTTTTGAACAGAAAATTAGCTAGAATCGTTAGCCGCACCATGTTGCGTTTGGAGAGCCCCTGAGGTGCCGAAACAGTAGAGCTCCACCACATGTGAACCCATTTTGGAAACTAGACACCTCATGGAATTTATCTAGATGTTTATTGAGCACTTTGAACCTCTGGGGGCTTCACAAAAGTTAATAGAGTTGAGCCGTGCAAATAAAAAAATATTTTTTTACCTCAAAATTGTTACTTCAACCAGGTAGCTTTTTTTTTCACAAGGGTATCAGGAAAAATTGCACCATAAAATCTATTGTGCAATTTCTCTTGAGTACACAGACATCTCATATGTGGTGGAAATAAAATGTTTGGGCGCACAGCAGGGCTCAGAATGCAAGGAGCGTCATTTGACGTTTCAAACGCAAAATTGTCTGGGATAATTAGCGTATTCCATGTTGTGTTTGGAGACTCCCTGAGGTGCCGAAACAGTGGAGCTCCCCCACATGTGACCCCATTTTGGAAACTAGACCCCCATGGCATAGAAAAAAAATAGGGTGCACGCACAAATGTTCTGCAAAAAAGGTGGGGGGACTAGGTGGGATGGAAAAAAGAAGTCCTGTCCAAAGTCGAGTACGACTGCAGGACGATTGCTGATCAGGTACCTAATTGTTCAAGTTTTGTTTTGTTTTTTTTATTTGGGGTGCACAAAAAAAAGGAAAAAACTAGAGCAACAATTACGTACCTGATCAGCCAATCATGTAGCTGATCAGCACTTGGCGGCAGGCAGGTGGGGGAGGAGGCGGGGGGAGAGGGAGTGGGAGATGCGATTGGGGATAGTTAGAAAAGAGCCACAAACAATACTTACAGGATGGATCAGAAAAGCGGCAGATTGGGGACGCGGCAGATGGGGCGGCGGAAGATGGGGGGCGGCAGATGGGGGGGCAGCAGCATATAAAGGGAGCATCTGTGAATGTGAGACGGCGGCGTCTGGGATCGGGTGGGGGCGGATGGGAGAGGGCGCAGTGGATGCAGGAGCGGCAGAGGATGGAGGGAAGGGGTGATGGGAGGGAAGGGGAATGGGAGGTGAGATTGGGGATAGTTACCCTACAGGATGGATCTAGGCAGCAGGATCACAGGAGATGAAGGAGGCAGCAGATCGGGGAGGGTGAGAGGTGGGTGAGGGAGCGCAGCGCAGATCACGGGGGAGACAGGTGAGCAGAGCACATATCACGGGGGTGAGAGGTGAGGGAGCGAAAATCACGGGGAGACAGGTGAGCAGAGCACAGATCACGGGGGTGAGAGGTGAGGGAACACAGATCACGGGGGTGAGAGGTGAGGGAACACAGATCACAGGGGTGACAGGTGAGGGAGCACAGATCATGGCGGTGACAGGTGAGGGAGCACAGATCACGGCGGTGACAGGTGAGGGAGCACACACAACGGGGGTGACAGGTGAGGGAGCACACATCACGGCGGTGACAGGTGAGGGAGCACACATCACGGGGGTGACAGGGGAGGGGGCGGGTAGCCAACCACGGGGGTGAGAGGTGGGGGGAGCGTGCAGCACATCACGTAGGGGAGGGGGCGAGCAGCACATCACGGAGGGGAGGGGGCGAGCAGCACATAACGGAGGAGAGGGGGCGGGCACCGATCACGAGGGGGAGGGGCCGGGCAGCAGATCGGGGGGAGCGGTGGCACTGTGGCAGATGGAGGAGGAGAGGGAGCGCGCAGCACATAACGGATGAGAGGGGACGGGCACCGATCATGAGGGGGAGGGGCCGGGCAGCAGATCGGAGGGAGAGGTGGCACTATGGCAGATGGAGGAGGAGAGGGAGCGCGCAGCACATAACGGAGGAAAGGGGGCATGCACCGATCACGAGGGGGAGGGGCTGGGCAGCACATAACGTAGGACAGGGTTCGCGCAGCACATCACGGAGGTGAGGGGCGGGCACCGATCACGAGGGGGAGGCGCTGGGCAGCAGATCGGGGGGAGCGGTGGCACTGTGGCAGATGGAGGGTGGCGGCAGTGGATCGGGTGGCTTTTCGCCGGTTTCATACAGTGGAATGGCAGCGCGGCAACTTCCGGGTCCCATGCTTCCGGTCACATAACAGCATGGGACCGGAGCTTGTCGCCCTGCCATTGCACTGTGTACACTCACTGTGCTGGCGTGCTACAGGGAAGTGAAGCTGATGGGGGCGGTCACCGGCAACAGGTCCACTGTGATTGGAGAGATCGGTCACAAGGCCGATCTCTCCAATCAGAGCTACTGGAGCTGGGGGAGGGTGATCCAGTGAGGTCACCCAGCTCCAACCAATGGCCAGTGCTACAGCTGCACTGGTCAGGGCTGGATTTCAATGTTTCAGTCACTAATGGCTGGAACATTACAGTGGCTGTGATTGGTTGAGCGGCGTTCGTCAGCCAATCACAGCCTCCATAGGTCCGGGGAGGAGGCACCACCCCTCCTGAGGTCAGGAACAGGTCCCCTCCTCCCCGAATCTGCGGTTTGTGTTAGCCGATTGCAGTCACCGGAGGCTCCGGTGCCACGATTCCGCCATGACGGAAAGATCCGTCCTTGGTCGTTAAGGCCCAGGGCACCATGACGGATCTTTCCGTCCATGGTCGTAAAGGGGTTAATTGAAAAATAGCAATAATTTAATAAATTTCTTATTTTTAATTGTCGGACTATGTTTGTGTGTGTAAAGGGACATATGAAATCATTATTTTGATATCGAAAAAGCATGCATTTTAGTAGTCCAAAACGCATGTTTTCTGCACTGAAAAAGCAGGTAAAATGCTGGAATTTGCAGGAATCTTGGTTTTTGCCATTTCTCAATGACTTCAATGTTAGCAAAACGCACCCAAAATGGCAAAAACAATTGACATGTTGCTTCTTTGAACGCATGGTTTTTGCCACAAAATATGCAAATTAAACACAGCGTTTAGAAACGCAAAGTGGGGTCATGAAATCCACTTTTTCCATAGACCCTGCTGGTAAATCAAAATGCATGCCTTTTGGCATGAAAAAGGTGCTTCTCAAAACGGACATAAAAAGCACCTAAAACGCAGGTGGAAACACAAAGTGGGGCCCTAGCCGAAGACACCATTTGCGCCCCTCCTTCTTTGTCTTTTCAGTTTTTATAACATACTTATTCTTAAAGTGAAAACACTCAAAATTGCTGAAAATGCAGCTATTGAACAAAGTGGAAGGGTACATCCAAGCCCTTAATATTCTTTATACAGTCTATTCCAATCAATGGATCAATTGATGTTTTCTGGCAGGCATCTCCTGCATGTCATAAGATCCTAAATACAGGGCTTACAGCATATAGGCCTCAGGAGCCAACTATACAAAAACTCTGTAAATATCTCTCCCTCCAACCTTCTACATAGAGTTCTATATGAAAAAAAAGTGTACATACAGATTTGTAGACATATTTGAGAAAATTTTAAGAGTGCATGATGAAAGCAGGAGACAAAAAAGTGGAGAAATGGCATTTTTCTCCAGTAAGATATATTATAAAGTTTCTTATGTTCATATGTTCTTTTAATTTATAGAAAAAAAAGTGTAGTTACTATTTAAGTTCTGGTATGTTTTTACCTTCATTGAAACACATTTTAGATTTTGCTTTCATATTTTCTGTTCCTTATATAATTCTGTTCTGTTCCTTATATAATAATATAGATGTAAAGTGTGTTACTCTTGATCTTGATTCCCTCCCATGCTGTATTTTTCATATGACTAGCTAACCAGAACATAATCAGCTAAATGAAGTGTGTCTCCCAAAAAATGATGTGAGGTTCGGAGAGGAAGGGATACGCATCTTTGTTCACTGTATTCATGTGTCAGTGCTTTCATCTGGTTTCCTTTTTTAATGCTACATCAAAAGTAATCTGGAATTCCTGTGTTTTTATTCAGCCCAGAAGTAGTTTAAATGCATGAAATAGTGACACCCACTTCTGTTCTCATCATACCTCCTGATCAGACATCTGTACTGCATTACACAGATTGCTGCAGACCCAACTCTGACTACAAAGGAAGGCAAGTAAGTCTATGTGCTGTGCTCTAATTCTGTATTCAAGGGGTATTTACAGGGTTATCAACTGAAAGCATATTATCAGCAAGAGTGGGGAGATTTCACTTGGAAAAAAGGGGCAGTGGAGCTCTACACTGGCTCCTTCTCAGCTTATATTGTTCAACTTCTTGCCCATCTAGACGCACGCCAAAGAAAATGTTAAGTGGTCGATTCTCCAAGATGATAACATGAAATTCTTCCCAGTTAATATAGCATTCCCAAATAATTTAGAATATCTGAAAGTGAATATCGGTACTTCTGTATAAAAAATCCTGTATGTTTTGTTTTTTAAGTAATGAATCAACTGGATTTAGAAAGTTATAAAAAATATTCAAACTGTACTATGTATGATTGAAATGTTTTGTTGACATCTTATATAAAACTACATGAATGTAGACTTTGAAAAGAAATATATGAATACATTGTTTCTGCAGCCAGATTCTGTGATAAAGACTAATAAAGTCCACACTGTGGTGAAGTCATCATTGTGTCTGAAATCCACAACACCCCAGTAACCAGTAGCCTATTGCTAAAAAATGGCAGACCCCGCAGCCGCCATGGAGCCCTTGATTGTGTACCATAGACGATGTGGTGTGCGGTAGTTACTGTGCCACCATAGCAATGACTAAAAGAAGAATGAAAAATAGAAAATACAGTTTGTGACGACAGGTTGTACTCCATTTACCTTTGTTTCCTGCAGTGTGGTGTAATGTGGTGCACTCCGATTAGTCCAGAAAACAGGGAAACCAGTGCAGCAGTAAGTTAAGGGTAAGTTGCCAAGTGTCTAACCATATAATTTGAGCAGATGATAAAAATGCGTTCTATTGCCTGAACATGACATTAGGGGTATATAATACCAACAAACATATTAACAAATAACAAGGCTTGTAATACTGACCATATCATAAATGAGTAAACAGTGGCTAGGGGGTGAGATCTGGCGCCTCGACGCGCATTTCACTTTCATGTTCTCAAGAGGCGTGTGGACAACTTCAATACTGTTGTATACTTTTATTAGGTTATATATGTTATCCTTCCACTTTACAACATTTGTTTATTACTTTCTTTATAATTAATATATATATATATATATATATATATATATATATATACACTTAATTATAGCATGATTCTGTGGAATTGAGCTTGCGTGTATTTGAGTATTTATTTATTCTGATATTTCTATTACAAACATTATATGATGACAGTATTTTTGCATTGTGAAAATGCTATACAGTATTAATATTTTGCTGTTGAATTAGTAAACAGTGATAATATAGTGGTTTTGGTGAGGTGGAACCTCTGTTGCAACCCTTGATGATTTTTATTGTATGAATGGTTTTGCATCATCAGGGTGCCAATTTGGAAAACATTTGTAGTTCATACTCTAAAAAGACCAAAAAACTCTGCTAGGGTTTATTTTTGGGATAGGTCTTATTTTCGGGAGAAACACGGTATAAACCACTTCTATGTGTTGAATTCTCATATGCAATATTTGCAAGGCAAATGCTCAAAGAATGCAAACAGAATAAGGTAGCTTTCAGTTCTGCTACATCCTGTGAACATGGACTAAATGTCCAAGCAAAGTGGATGTGATGTCATGAAATCTCCACCCCCGATGCGTCTAAAGACGCCTCTGAACTGTGTGGCTTTGGTGTTTTTTTTTCTTTATAAGTTTCAGGATTCACATCTACAACAAACATGTATGAAATAAGGCTATGTTCGCACGTTGCGTTTTTTACCGCGTTTCTGCAGCGTTTTTAGCAGCAGTGTTTTTGCGCTAAAACGCATGCGTTTTTGTTTGCCAGCAAAGTCAATGGGAAAAGCAGAAATCCTGTCTGCACTTTGCTTTTTTTTCTGCAGCGTTTAATTTGCATATTTGTGGTCAAAAACCATGCTGAAAAAGAAGCAGCATGTCAGTTGTTTTTGCCATTTCTGCAGCGTTTCCTTAACATTGGAGTCAGTGAGAAATGGCAAAATGCAACCAAAAGCACAATTCCTGCGTTTTTCATGCTTTTTACCTGCTTTTCAACTGCGTTTTTGGCTCCAAAAACGCATGCTTTTCTGGCCAAAAATTAATGGGTTCTAATGTTCCTTTACACACACACAATAACCGAAAATTTACATGTTAAAAAATAATAAACTTCACCTATTTTTCTGTTAAAATGTGCATAACCACTATTTTTTCATTAAAATTGATAATTTCCCATATAGTTTTATTAAAAGTTAATTTTATACTTTTTTTCTCTTTTTTCATTCTTTTTGACTATTTCAACTTTATTTCTCAGTGTCTTGATCTACAAAACGCATCTGCAGAAACGCAGGTGAAAACGCAGGTAAAAAGCGCTGAAAACGCACTAAAAACGCGGTAAAAACGCATGCGTTTTTAGCGCTAAAAAATGGTCAAAAGCCATTTGGTCAAAAACCAAGGGAAGGAAAACGTGCAGAATAAACTGCAGGTACTCCGACGCAACGTGCGCACATAGCCTAAGGGGGACAATGCATAAAAAATACCACAAACACGCAATATTCAGAGAAGATTGTTATTGTGCTCGTGATGCAGACACCTGAAAAAAAAAATGCTGCACTTACACTCCGCCTGAACACGGCCTCAGCGATACATTTTTATAACATTTTTTATGGGTTTTAATAAAGAAAAATCATAAATTACATATTTTTTTACGCCATTTACCGATCCCCATATATAATTTGATTGCTGTGTTGTTCAGGTCGTTACGATTACAGGGACACCAAATATCTCCATGTTATTTACTGATTTGTGATGTTTATTATTTTATAAAAAAGTGCAATAAAAAATACATTATTCTAATTTTTTTTTATTTTTAGTAATTTTATTAGAAGAAAAAAAACCTCTTTTCCTCTCCTTCTAGAACACAGTACACAGAGATGCTGCTCTGTACAATATAGTTTTGTGTCCTGTGTAATCTCCTGTGTAAGAGGCAGCATTGTAGGTTCATCTATATTAAATCCTCCCTCTAACATCATCATTCTTTGTGGCTCAACAGCAAGGGCTGCTGGATACATGTTTAAAAGTTGCTGGTTTGAATCCAAGGGGGAAGGGAAATAATGAATAATTTTTTATATGTATTTGTATTTTTTTATCATTTCTTTATAGTAGTTATATGGGACCAAATGAATCTGACTCTTTCTTTCACCTACAAAGAGATGCAGTATCTATCTATCTATCTATCTATCTATCTACACTACAGTTCAAAAGTTTAAAGACACTTAGATATTTCGTTATTTTTGAAAGAAAAGCACATTTTTTTTCAATGAAGCTAATATTAAATTAAACAGAAATACACTCTATACATTCTTAATGTGGGAAATTACTATTCTAGCTTCAAACGTCTGGTTTTTAATGCAATATCTACATAGGTGTATAGAGGCCCTTTTCCAACAACCACCACTCCAGTGTTCTAATGATACATTGTGTTTGCTAACTGTGTTAGAAGGCTAATGGATGTTTTGAAATCCCTTGAAAACCCTTGTGCAAGTATGTTGCACAACTGAAAACAGTTTTGCTGATTAGAGAAGCTATAAAACTGACCTTCCTTTGAGCTCGTTAAGAATCTGGAGCATTACATTTCTTGGCTCCATTAAGCTCTCAAAATGGTCAGAAAAACAGAACTTTCATGTGAAACTCGACAGTCTATTCTTGTTCTTAGAAATAAAGGATATTCCATGTGAGAAATTGCCAAGAAACTGAAGATTTCCTGCTTCTCCGTTCAGTGGAGAGAACAAACAGGTTCTGATCAGAGTAGAAAGAGAAGTGGGTGCTCCGCTGCACAACTGAGCAACAAGACAAGTACATTAGAGTTTCTAGTTTGAGAAATCGACGCCTCACAGGTCCTCAACTCGCAGCTTCATTAAATAGTACCCACAAAACGCCAGTGTCAACATCTACAGTGAAGAGGCGACTCCGGGATGCTGGCCTTCAGGGCAGAATGGCAGAGAAAATTCCATATCTGAGACTGGCTAATAAAAGGAAAAGATCTCTCTGTCCAAGGGGCACACATTGGACAGAGGAAGATTGGAAAAAAAGTGTTATGGACAGACAAATCAAAGTTTGAGGTGTTTGGATCACACAAAAGAACATTTGTGAGACACAGAACAACTGAAAAGATTCTGAAAGAGTGCCTGATGCCATCTGTCAAGCATGATGGAGGTAATGTGATGGTCTGGGATTGCTTTGGTGCTGGTAAAGTGGGAGATTTGTACAAGGTAAAAGGGATTTTGAATAAGGAAGGCTATCACTCCATTTTGCAACGCCATGCCATACCCTGTGGACAGCATTTGAATGGAGCCACTTTCATCCTACAACTGGACAATGACCAAACCACACCTCCAAATTATGCATGAACTATTTAGGGAAGAAGCAGGCAGCTGGTATTCTATCTGTAATAGAGTGGCCAGCCCAGTCATCAGATTTCAACCCTATTGAGCTGTTGTGGGAGCAGCTTGACCGTATGGTACGAAAAAAGTGCCCATCAAGCCAATCCAACTTGTGGGAGGGGGGGAAACATGGGGTGAAATATCTCTAGATTAACAAATTAACGGCTAGAATGCCAAAGGTCTGCAAAACTGTAATTGCTGCAAAGGGAGCATTCTTTGACGAAAGCAAAGTTTGAAGAAGAAAATTATTTCAAGTAAAAACCATTATTTCTAACCTATTCAATGTCTGGACTATATTTTCTATTCATTATGCAACTCATTTGATAAATAAAAGTATGATTTTTCATGGAAAAGACAAAATTGTCTGGGTGACCCCAAACTTTTCAATTGTAGTGTATAATGGTGTCTTCTGCATCTCATCAGTACAATGGGACTTGAGAACTAGCAAAGTTAGAAACTCATTGCCAAGGCATCTACCTAAAGTGGAAGGTGTCTTCAATACCGGAAACCTCTCAGCTGACCTGAGAGGCACTTCCAAGTCAGGGCACACTGACCCTTTAAGAACAGGGGCATGGCCACGCACACTCTACGGTATTCCCAGGAGGCCTGTGTGGTGTGTGCAGACTCCAGGAGAAAGCAGCATGAACTGAACACAGAGCAGCCACCGTAGGACAGCCAGACAGGTGAGAGAACAGACGTCCCTGTCTGGGTAGGAGGGCAGGACAGCATGGGGAAGCCAGTATGGGTGTTACAGTTAACACCACAACCACTCACAGCAATAATGCACAACAACCACCAGTAAGTCTGGATCAAACAACCTCTCTATACCAGTATAGATGAACTATAGCTGGCACTAATGGAAGTGTCCAGCCAGCATTTATAGGAGGGGAGTGAATGTG
Source organism: Anomaloglossus baeobatrachus (assembly GCF_048569485.1). Classification (NCBI taxonomy): domain Eukaryota; kingdom Metazoa; phylum Chordata; class Amphibia; order Anura; family Aromobatidae; genus Anomaloglossus; species Anomaloglossus baeobatrachus. The sequence continues at coordinate 227,814,587 of NC_134353.1, read as the reverse complement.
ACTGGCTCTCCCACAGCATGTGACCAAAGGAGATTAACAAGCAGCCTGGCAGGAATTTATTCTTGCTAGCCTGCCTATGAACTACAAGTCTGTGGGTTGACGCCGGAGTCTCCATAAGCTGATCACAGACGTCAGAGAAGTTAGCAGGCAGAGTGCAAGAATCTGTAGTTTTCACAGATCCTGATGGCACTATGACTGTCAGCTATAGTCGCAAAAACTCCTTTTGACATTCAGTTACCTTATGAGTTTGTTATCATCATAACTTTACTCACCTGTAGAATCATAGCAAAGTCATTTCCAAAAAACAATGACAAAATTGCATGATTTTCTCACAATTTCTTCCCACTTGGATATTTTTTCCAGTTTTTTACTTTATTATATGGTAAAATGAGTGGACTCATTCAAGACTACAACTTGTCCCACAAAAAAAGTACCCCTCATACAATTATGTAGATGGGAATAAATAAAAAGCGCAAAAATGATATATATCTGTTGGCACACTAGAAAGTTAGCCATTCCTGGCCCTGTGCTCAGTCCCATATAAGTGAAGCATCTCTACCATTCCATTAAAACAGGAGACTGAGGGCAAACATTTTAAGCATCAGGGGGTTTCTCAACAGTGGACAAGAAATACAAGTCATAAGTTGTTACCTTCGGTCTACCACTTTGGGTTCTCCAGCTTTAGACTACACGTCTGCAGTCACTCTATGTGACTGCAGACTTATGAATCCTCACATCACGCACACTGTGCGCTGTGAGGATTCTCTTGTGTTGGCTCTGAAAGCGTGCGGTTATGTGAACGCAACTATGTGATTTGCATACATCCGGCCATATTACGACTACACTGTATCTGGCCTCGCTCAATACACTTGCATTGAGTAAGGCCACTCACTTGAGTGTATATATGCAAATCACATACCTGTGGTCAGAGTGTGCTTGATGTGAAGAAATACAAGTCTGCAGTCACATAAAATAGCTGCATTCACATACTGCGGTTTTAACAGAAACGGCTTGTGCCACTGTAGTTTTTTTTTACTGTTTCCGGTACAATCATTTAATTTTTCAAAAAAAAAAAAGCAACAGCTTTTTCACTTGCAAAACCATGTGGTTGATCGTAATGGCAGCGAAGCTTTTACAGGCGACACAGCCGGTTTCCTACAAGATATAATGATTGTGTTTTTCAGCATCTTTTATGGTGTTTTTGCAAAGTTTTGCAGTGTTTTTGGGTGTGGATTACATGTGTTTTGTCTACAGTATGTTTAAAAAAGTTAATTCTATTCACCAAAAAGGCTTCAAAACACAGTGAAGATGCTGCGACCAATGCTGTGGCATTTTTTGTAGTGTTTTTTTCACTTTCTTATTGCTTTCTATGGTTGAAAACATGTTGCAAAAAATGCTAAAAGAATTGATTGATGCTGCAGATTTAAAAAAATAATACAGTCCTTAAATTCAACCAGGAAAAAGAAAGAACAAGCGTGTGCCTGAGATTACTGAAATCTTGTAGCTTTTGCTGGTATAATAAAAAGCAGATTTAATTAGTATAAAAAATTGCTGCAAAAAACGCTGTTTGTGACATGTAAGTATGCTGCACACATTTCTGCATCAAAAAAGTGTTTCTTGTTGCAAACAATACAATGCATAGAAAAAATACATCTTTGTTGTGTTTTTTGAGTCTTTTTATGCCTTTTTACCCATTTATTAGAATGGATGAAAAACGCTGCAAAAATACATGAAACTGCTTCAAATCAGCAAGGAAAAACGAAGCAACAAGTGTATGAGATATCAGAAATCTCATTCACTTTAATGGGACTGTAAAATATATCACTGCGTGTCAAAAATGTAATGTGTGACCATACCTGAGGCTGTGTGCCCACGATGAGCTTCTGGTGAGTGGTAAAAAATGCACATGAATTTTTAGTGCATTTCCGCTGTGGAAACACATCAAAAAAGCATATAATCCACACATAAGTATATAAAAAAGTTTTGTTAAAGCCAAATACCAAAAAGTATCAACAACTAAGCAGTTCAGTTTAAAACATAACACACTAACAAAAGCTAAAAAATGCAAATAAGAGTAAAAAACGCAATAAAAATGTTTGTAAAAATGCAAGAAACCTAATATACATAGTAGATGAAGAAATTCTGCAACATAAAAAAATCACCAAAAGCTTATAATGGGAATGTAGCCTAAGAAAATAAAACCGCCATCTAATCTAAATGCAGCAGCAAAGCAAAAATCAAATATTGACACTGACACCAGCTGCATTTCATTCTTTTAATATCTCAACAATGTTCTGCTTTTGGGCTGTAGTTTTGGTGAAAGTTAGAAGAATAAGTTACATTTTTAAACAGTAGCCAAAATACAATATTCCTTGTTTTTAAATAACATGTAGTATATGTTTTGTCCACTAGATGGTGACAAGTACACAAAATTACTCTGCAGTCTATACTATTTATTTACTGGATTTGCAACTTTCATAAAAAACTTTATGAAACTACTAAGAATATGAGCACACATTGAGAATTTGGGTGAAGAAATTTGTGCACCATTTCTGCATCTCTTGGCATAAAAACGCAGTGGTAAAAATGTACATTTTTGCTTGCCTTTTTACCTGCATTTTTCTACCATTTTTTTACACCAATGAATGTTATAGAGATAGATAACAGATAGCGAGGGTACAATTTTTTTATATGTTTGTCGCTCTCTCTCTCTGTCTACCTATTGCTATCTATTATCTAGTTCTGTAGATGCTATAGAAATCTAGAGATCCTCTTCTCCAATGATTAAAGTAAAAATTAGGTATGAGCAGATTCGTGGAAGTTTGGGCTGCCCAGATTTGGCTGGATTTTCGTTAAAAGTTTAGTTTGGGACCCAGACTTGGCTTGAACTTAACTCCGGACCCCATATAAGTCAATGGGACCCAAATATTGGTGATGTAAAATGATTGTAGTAACGGCTAGGGGTCTGTAAAAGAAAGCAAAATTGGGTAAGAGCAGGACAATTGCCCTGCAAACAAATGTGAATAGGGAATAAATAAAAAAAAGTAATGTGTGATCCCCCCTATTTTTCATAACCAGTGCATGTAAAGTAGACAGCTGTGGGTTGCAACCCCCAGCTGTCTACTTTACCTTGGCTGTTTATCAAAAATAGGTGGGACCCGATGTAATTTTTTTTTATTATTTATTTTTTGTTCACAGAATTGTGTAGGCATCTCCATGCAATAAAGCTTGTTGATTGGCTGCGTTGCATTGTTTCATCAAACTTTATTGGCACACAAACAGTACCCAAACTCTGAACTCAGACACAGACTTTTTTAAAAGTCTGTGTTCAAGTTTGAGCCCCGGACTTTACAGTTCGGGTTCTCTCACCACTAGTAAAAGCCTTTATCAGTACATCAATACAAAGGCATATACAGTATATACTGTATATTGAAACCAAATAAAAAAGAGAAAATAGGGGAATGTGTAAGCTGTAGTTATGAGCAAGCACTAAAGTGCTGGAGTGCTCATTATTCGAATCAAAAGGGTCTGACGATCAAACTGCTTGATTTGAGGATAAGCATTTTTCCGGAAGACCCCCTAGGAGGTCTGGGGGGACAAGAAAATAGCTAAAATGAATGGAAACAGGGCTCAAAAGCAATGGGGAAGATGCTCAAATGCATGCCTGACTCTGAATCCACTCTTAGGAAGTAAAAAATATAATCTTTTAAAAAAAGGACGGAGTTTTATTAGCTTGTCATAAGGTACTAGAAGGTGGCCCGATTCTACGCATCGGGTATTCTAGAATTTACGTATTGTGTAGTTAATGTATGATTTTTGTTATATATATATATATATATATATAGGTGTTGTTGTGTGTAGTTACCAAGTGTTTGTGTAGGGCGCTGTACATGTTCTGGGTGTTGTCTGGGTTTGGCGGGGGGTGAGAGCGGTGTTGTATGTGTGTTGCGTGTGTTGCGTTGTTTGTGGAGCGCTGTGTGTCTGTAGCGTTGTGTGTGTGTGTGTTGCGCGGTTTGTGTGGGTGTGGTGTGTTTTGGGGGAGGTATGTTTTGTGCAATGTGTGTGTGTTGCGTGGTATGTGCGTATATTTATGTATGCAGCGGTGTTTCTGTGTTGGGTGTTGTGTGTGTGCAGCGTTGTCTGTGTGTATGGGTGTCTGTGTACGGCGGTGTTTGTGGTTCCCAGTGTGTGTGTGGTGTGTTGTGTGTGTGTGTGTGTGTATCGTGCTCCATCCCCCATGCTGCACCAGCATCAGCCTCTCTGCCCCCAGCATCAGCCTCTCTCCTCCCAGCATCAGCCTCTCTCCTCCCAGCATCAGCCTCTCTCCTCCCAGCATCAGCCTCTCTGTCTCCAGCATCAGCCTCTCTCCTCCCAGCCTCAGCCTCCCCCAGCATCAGCCTCTCTTCTCTCAGCCTCCCCCCTCCCAGCCTCCCTCCTCCCAGCCTCCCCCAGCATCAGCCTCTCTCCTCCCAGCCTCCCCCAGCATCAGCCTCCCCCAGCATCAGCCTCCTCCCAGCATCAGCCTCTCTCCTCCCAGCATCAGCCTCTCTCCTCCCAGCATCAGCCTCTCTGTCTCCAGCATCAGCCTCTCTCCTCCCAGCCTCAGCCTCCCCCAGCATCAGCCTCTCTTCTCTCAGCCTCCCCCCTCCCAGCCTCCCTCCTCCCAGCCTCCCCCAGCATCAGCCTCTCTCCTCCCAGCCTCCCCCAGCATCAGCCTCCCCCAGCATCAGCCTCCCCCAGCATCAGCCTCTCTCCTTCCAGCCTCCCCAGCATCAGCCTCTCTCCTCCCAGCCGCCCTTCTCCCAGCCTTCCCCAGGATCAGCCTCTCTCCTCCCAGCCTCCCTCTTCCCAGCCTTCCCCAGCATCAGCCTCCACCTCCCAGCCTCCCTCAGCATCAGCCTCCCCCAGCATCAGCCTCTCTCCTTCCAGCCTCCCCCAGCATCAGCCTCCCCCAGCATCAGCCTCTCTCCTTCCAGCCTACCCCAGCATCAGCCTCCCCCAGCATCAGCCTCTCTCCTCCCAACCTCCCCCAGCATCAGCCTCCCCCAGCATCAGCCTCTCTCCTTCCAGCCTCCCCCAGCATCAGCCTCCCTCAGCATCAGCCTCCGCCTCCCAGCCTCCCCCAGCATCAGCCTCTGCCTCCCAGCCTCCCCCAGCATCAGCCTCTCTCCTCCCAGCCTCCCCCAGCATCAGCCTCTCTCCTCCCAGCCTCCTCCAGCATCAGCCTCTCTCCTCCCAGCCTCCCCTAGCATCAGCCTCCCCCTCCCAGCCTCCCCCAGCATCAGCCTCTCTCCTTCCAGCCTCCCCCAGAATCAGCCTCCCCCAGCATCAGCCTCTCTCCTCCCAGCCTCCCCCAGCATCAGCCTCCCCCAGCATCAGCCTCTCTCCTTCCAGCCTCCCCCAGCATCAGCCTCCCCCAGCATCAGCCTCTCTCATCCCAGCCACCCCCAGCATCAGCCTCCCCCAGCATCAGCCTCTCTCCTTCCAGCCTCCCCCAGCATCAGCCTCCCCCAGCATCAGCCTCTCTCATCCCAGCCACCCCCAGCATCAGCCTCCCCCAGCATCAGCCTACACCCTCCCAGCCTCCCCCAACATCAGCCTCCCCCAGCATCAGCCTCTCTCCTTCCAGCCTCCCCCAGCATCAGCCTCTCTCATCCCAGCCACCCCCAGCATCAGCCTCCCCCAGCATCAGCCTCTCTCCTCCCAGCCTCCCCCAGCATCAGCCTCCCCCAGCATCAGTCTACACCCTCCCAGCCTCCCCCAACATCAGCCTCCCCCAGCATCAGCCTCCCCCAGCATCAGCCTTCCCCAGGATCAGCCTCTCTCCTCCCAGCCTCCTCCAGCACGCCGTGCTCCTCTGCCGACACTCACAGATCCGATCGCATACACTCACACACACACACACACACCCACCCGATCGCATACACTCAAACCCACCAGATCGCATACACTCACACCCACCCGATGGCATACACTCACACACACCCGATCGCATACACTCACACACACCCGATCGCATGCACTCACACACACCCGATCGCATACACTCACACACATTGACGATATTGCACATACGCGCTCACACTCACAACATCCTGAGATACCACATGCTTCTGGCCATGTGATCCTCCGGCAGGTCCTGGAAGCTCACAGCACAGTATCTCGGCCGAGAAGCAAGCGATATCTCCGGATGCTGTGAGTATGTGGATGCGATCTGATGTGTGTGTGTGAGGTGTGTGTGAGAGTGAGTGTGATCTGATGTGTGTGTGTGTGTGTGTGTGTGTCTGTTGTTATGTGTGTGCGTGTGGATGTTCTGCCGCTGCAGGACCTTGATGCGCTGGTAACTATGCTACCATGGTTACCAGCGCATCACGTCCCCCACTCGCACGGGAGCCCACATCAGCATACGGCGGCAAACCCCAGCAATGCGAGGGTTTGTGTCGGCTGGGTCGGCGGCGTATGCTGTTGTGGGCTCCCGGGGGTACAGTACTCACCTGGGAGTCGTGTCTCCTTGTCAGTTCGGGGGATGCGTGCGGGGGCGGGGCCAGAGCGAGCGTGCATTGCGTGAGGGGGGCGGGGCCGAGTTGGAAATACGTGCAGGGTTCCGGGGCGAGAGGCCAATCCGTGTGGGGGGCGGAGCCTGTACGAGCGGCCGGCCAATCCGTGTGGGGGGGAGCCAGGGCGAGCGACCAATCCGTGCGGGGGGGTGGGGTCATGGCGAGGCCAGCAGCCAATCCGCTTTGTGTCACCGTAAGGACACAATTTTGGAGCAAGACAGACAGATAGACAGACAGACAGACAGAATAAGGCAATTATATATATATATAGATAAAATGCCACTTTTAATGACTACTTCAGACACAGAATTATTCAACCCCTTTGTGACAAGCGTCTTTAGTACTTCGGAGAGAATCTTTGGCTGTTATGACATGCTGTAAACATGATGCACAGCCAGACATAAGCGTCTGCCAGCATTCATGAGGAATGTTAGCTCACTGATCAAGGGCAATGGTCTTCAGTTCACTAATATACTTGAGTTAGTGTGCTGCAATCTCCTTCGTGAAATTCCACTAATGATTTTCTATGGGATTAAAACAAGGCTATAACTATAATAGGCATAGGGCTTGCAATTGCATTCGGGCCTTATAGGATTCTGCATTGGGATTCAAAAGTGGCATGTTACGCCACTGAGTTCAAGTCAGGCAACTAGGACATCCACTCCAGATCTTCCATGATTTCTTCTGAATCTTGGTGGACTTTGATTTACACTAAAGAACATTGTACTGCTAGAAGCTCTAATAATATTACAACCCTCCACACACTGAAGGCTTTTAATGTTAGAGGAAGATAACCAGCCTTTTCCAGACCCAATGTAGAAACACAACACAATCATAGAAATGTCTCCAGCCCTTTGAAAAAGTTTTCTAATGTTGATGCATTTTCTGTTATATACAGTTTATTGAATGTCATTTATTATACTTATAAGAAAGAGGTAAAGTAGATAAACCACATCACAATTTTCACATTACAAGAAGATTTATTCATTCAATAAACAACTCAACTATTCATGGCAGCGCCTAAGAGAAATAACAACTGATGCCTAAACACTGTGTCATCAGCACAAATGTAAATTATCAGATGACTCAGTGGAGAAGTGATGACAATAAGCAATAAGTCTGAATACTAAAAGCAATTACCCAAAGCAATGCCACGTGTGACCTTTTATAGTTTAACACAGCTTTCTTTGGGTGCTCCTTATGGGACTCCACCTAAATGCACCAAGTGGCCTGTTCAGACTACACAGGTATATAAATAGGCTGTATAGGATTAGAAAAACATTCTGCTTTCTTCCAAAACCAGTATCACACTTGTCTTTGGCTTGTGTATGGTTACACAGCTCAGCCCCATTTACTTAAATGATGCTGCTTCACCAGGCACAACATGTGAGGGCCTCACCACTGCCATCATACTACCTTTCCACTAACACTTCTCTATCCTAAACTTCTCCTAAATGCAATCCGTATATCCGAAGACGTTATTGACCAAAACATTGTATGAATAATTAACATGCAAATTAGATTGCAAACTAATAGCACCTTAATTTAACTATGGAGTGCCTAGTTCTTCAGATCTGACATCTCATGAAGTCTTAAGGGTGCTTTACACGCTGCGACATCGCTAGCGATGTCGCTAGCGATCACACCTGCCCCCGTCGTTTGTGAGTCACAGGCAAATCGATGCCCGTGGCGAACAATATCGCTAGGACGCGTCACACATATTTACCTTCCTAGCGAAGTCGCTGTGGACGGCGAACAATCTCTTTTTTAAGGGGGAGGTTCGTGCGCCGTCACAGCGATGTCACACAGCGGCCCGCCAATAGAAGCGGAGGGGCGGAAACTAACCGCATTAACAACACGCCTACCTCGTTGCTGGAGGATGCAGGAACGCTGTTGTACGTCGTTCCCAGGGTGTCACACATAGCGATGTGTGCTGCCTCAGGAACAACGAACAGCCTGCATCCAGCACCAGCAACGATATTTTGAAAATGAACGACGTGTCAACGATTAGGTGATCGTCTATACAGAACATTAGTCAGAATCAGACTCCTGAGACCAGGAACAGGAGTCTGGGGAGCAAGAGCGGGAGCGGTAGCCATGACCGGTGGACACGTGGACTGGATCAGTGGGTAAGGAGTGGTGCTGGGACACGGGGAGCGTGACACTATCTATGGTTTATGTACTAGGTAAAACTATAAATACAGATCTTTTGAGAAAAAAACAGAGAATGGCTTGCTGGGTCAGAAGTATAGTTAGTTGTGAACAAAAGATGAGAACAGACTGAAGGATATGTTTAAAAAATCTGTAGTCAGAGGTTACCCAGCTCGTAAAGCGTTACAATTTAGAGATAAGGCTAAAAAATGGAAATGTGTGGCTCTTTTGAAGAAACATTATTGGGATGAAAGATGGAAAAGAATTCACTTTGTGTCCTAATTTTGTACTATCGGTGGTTGGATTGCAGAATTATTGAGAGAACAATGGTTCCCTTTAGATAAGAGTCCTCTCTCTATGAGATGTGTACATGGCGTCTTTTAGAAGAGTTTTTGAAGCAGTACTCTCTTCAAGAAAACATTAGCGGTGTTTTCTTTGGTTGTTTCTGCAACATGTTTGCACCAGAGTCATTTTTCTATCTGCATATAAATTACAGTAGTGAGCAGCTTCCAAATAAAAGCCCGATAAAGAATGGTCAGGTCACCTCTTTTAGTAGCCTCACAGCTTTCGAAGCCTGAATTGATTAAAAAGAACTATAAGAACTGAACATATGTAAAGCTAGTCATTTGGACATTGCAGTGTATATGTTAATTCTTTTTAGAAATTTTCAACTACTATTTCAAGCAGACTTAAAGGGGTTGTCCAGTCTAAAATGATAAGTCTGCATTCACTCTATGTGACTGCAGACTTATGAATCCTCCCAGCACTGTGAAGATTCACCGGGATTCTGACCCGGGAACAGCGGTCAGAAGTAGGGATTGCCTTCTCAGACCGGCACAGGATGGCCGCTGCACCAGCTCAATGTCTCATTTTAGAGTTACTCTTAGAGTACCTCTTACCGTAATTCTGTTGTATGTGTGTTCCTGACCAGAATCCGAGAAAAGGGACACTCCCATTCTATGTATAGAGCGAGGCTGCCCCCACTATTCGGGTTCTGGCTGCAAACATTCATAGCGCACAATTGCGGTCATGTAACTGCCATTACCTACTCAGAAGTTGCCATCCTTCGTAAGTTCTGCAGTCACGGATAGTGAATGCAGACTTATCATTTAGACCGAACAACCCCATTAAGGTGGAATACACCTGAAAAAGACGTTGTGTGCACCCTTATTTGGTATTCTCTTTGGAAAATATATGGTATTTATTTATCATAGTCCAAAGTTGTGTGACGAACCAGTATGTACAGATGTAAGTCAAAAGTCCTTACTTGTCTGTTCGTAATATATCCGGCATAAACTGAAGCTGGTATATAGTTTGCTGGTTAGCAATTTTCATTACATTCTACATCATTAAAGTAGAATTATCAGTTTCTCACTGTCTTTACCTTTAGTTGCTAAAATCCTCTACAATTGCAGTAAAGATATCTGGGTGGTTTCTTGTAAGCAGTCAAGCACGTATGCCCATCACATCACTATGGACTGATTTCTAGCCACAAGAAATACACATTGAAGGTCTCTAATAAAAGAAACAACCAGAAATCTTTAACATTGTCCAAAAATGATACAGAAAGCGTATTGGGAACTTCTAGAACTTTTCATTGTAACATGAAAAAAAACCTTTTTCTGACACTTAAATACTCATTTAAAAGTTTTAAGTCCCCTTAAAATCAAATAAAAATCAAGGTTTTCAACTTTTGTATCTTTTTATCAAAATGTACTATAACTGTTGTATTAGTTGTGGAACGCTTCCTACAACTTTAGATAACAGGAAAACTCCAAGTGAACATTGCTCAGGTATAGCTATCTGGACTTGAGGTCATAGTTTTACTTACTTTAAACATATAAAGAAAATGATGAATATTACAGCAAAAGTTTGTGAGTGAACTTCGCTCCAGGTTTACGGTGGTTGGTTTTTGTCGGTGCTTACACTTTGCAGTTTTGATTCAGTTTTTATATATGATTTTCTCATTCACTCAGTAGTAAATTCTTAAATCGCAAATATAATTTAATGTAAGAGTCTCTTCTTTAGGCAGTAAATCTAAGGCCCCCTTCACACGTCCGTGATTCCGTTATGTATGACATTCATTTTCATACGTACCGGAAACATGAACATACGCAGACCAATTAAAATCAATGGGTCTGCGCACACATCCCTGTTTTCTCATGGACATGTGTCCATATGCTCCACATGCGTGTCCATGTGCTCCACACGACGACATGTCCATTTTTCTCCGGCAGCCAGGGTGTCACACGGACCACACACAGATGTTATCCGTCTGACATCACTGTGACACGTATTGGATAAGATACGTATCTTTGAAATAAAATTATTTTCTATATTCACGTGTCTCCAGACCTGCTGCTGCTGTCACTTGCTTCCGGGCCTGCTCATTAAGCTCATGCATATTCAATGCACCGCGGACCCAGAAGCAGCAGCAGCGCCGGGGACAGGTGAGTATAGAAGTTCCTGCTGTCTGTGTTATCACAGATAGAACACTGACAGCACATGCCGAACACACACGGAACACACACACACATACGCATCCAAACCACAGAGAGTGAAAAACGTGCATTTTTATCACGGACATGTGAAGGCGGCCTAATAGGGATTACGGTGTAACCAGAACATGCCTTCTTTTACTGTGATTGACGGAGAACTGGCTACGCTTTTATTAAAACAAATAAATAAGTTATTTTAATTTAAGTTGTTAATTATTATTAATTTACAAGTGCCTAAATATACAAATATACAGTACTTATTTGTAGTAGTTAAGGATGCGTGAACTCGAACTGTAAAGTTCAAAGTACATACCGGACATTGGGTGTCCATGGCTCAGACTCAAACACGGACTTTTAAAAAAAGTCCCTGTCCAAGTTCGGGAACTGTTCATATGCTAATAAAGTTTTTTTAAACCAATCAACAAGTTTTTTTGCATGCAGAAGATTACTTTGCGCTGCTGTGAACAATAAAGATAAAAATTACATGGGCTCCCGCCTATTTTTGATAATGAGCACAGGTAAAACAGATGTGGGCTGCAACCGTCAGCTGTGTGCTTTACCTTGGCTGGTTATCAATAATAGAGGAGATCCTATGTCATTTTTAAAAATAATTAAGATAATTTTAAAATACAACATGGGGTCCCCTCAATTTTTAATAACCAGCCAAGGTAAAGCAGACATCTGGGAGCTGGTACTATCAGGCTTGGAAGGCCCATGGATATGGGGCCCTTCCCAGCCTAAAAATAGCAGTCCGCAGCCACCCCTGAAGTGGTGGATTAATTAGATTAATTCTGCAGCTTTACATGGCTCTTCCCAATTGCCCTGGTGTGGTGGTAATCGAGGTAATATTTGTGGGGTTGATGTCAGCTGTGAAATTACAACTGACATCAAGCCCAGGGGTTAGTAATGGATACACCTCTATCAGAGACTTCCATTACTAACCTGACAAGTATAGAGTTAAAAAATATACAGACACTGGGGAAAAAAGTTTATTTGGATAAGGACTCCCTCACACACCCATGTTCATCAATTATTAATTCAAAATAAATTCTGGAAGTTTCAACGTAACACAAAGTGTAATATCCCACAATGTCCATCAATTGTTATGAAGATTTGTTCTGAGAACTCTCAGAATGATGCTCATAGGTGACTGCCAGTCAGAGAGAGGACTATTATTTCTTAGGAGAAAGGCAGAAAGACCCACAAACAAGCAACAACTGAAGTCAGCTGCAGTAAAGTCCCAGCACTTTCGGTCACATGCACATTTGTTTCTTGAATAAGAAAGCACCCATACTGCGCCACTGAATTCAGACATTTACCCACCATCTATATATATAATTGCCTTATTCTGTCTGTCTGTCTGTCTGTCTTGCTCCAAAATTGTGTCACCGTGACAGTGACACCGTGACAGTGTTGTTAGCGTGATAACTGTCGGATTGGCCGCTGGGCTCGGCCTGGCTCCGCCCCCCCACGGATTGGCCGCTCGCCTCGGCCTGGCCCCGCCCCCCGCATGGATTAGCCAGTCGCCCCGGCCCTCCGCACGCATCGCCCGCTCCAGCGTACACCGGCTCCCGGTACACATGTGCAGGGAGCCGGCATACGCTGACACCTCGCCCGCTCGCCCCCGCCACATGTTGGCACACTCGGCCCTGCGCCCGGCGGACATAACCTTGCGATGCTGGGATCGTGACGGAGCCGGTGTATGCTGGTAACCATAATACACATCGCGTAACTATAGGAAGCACTTCCCTTAGTTACCTGATGTGTATCATGGTTACCAGGGAACACCGGCTCCCGGTACACATGTGCAGGGAGCCGGCATACGCTGCGGTCAATAATGAAGTGTCATGCAGCGGTGAAAGAGTTAAAGACACTACAAGACACTTCATTATACGCAGCGGGCACCCCCAGAAGAGAGAAGACAGAAGAAAGAAGACCCCACAGTCATACTCACCAGACACCGACCGGGAGCAGGTGAGCGCATCAAGGTCCTGCAGCGGCGGAACACACACACACACACACACACATAAGAACACACACACATCAGATCACACTCGCTCACTCTCACACACACCTCACACACACATCAGATCGCATCCACACACTCACAACATCCAGTGATATCGCTTACTTCTCGGCGGCGATACTGTGCGTGCAGTGACCTTCCAGGACCTGCCGGAGGATCACATGGCCGGAAGCATGTGGTATCTCCGGATGTTGTGAGTGTGTGAGCGCGTATGTGTGATATCGTCAGTGTGTGTGTGCGTTTATGCGATCGGATGTGTGCGTGTATGCGATCGGATGTGTGCGTGTGTTCTGATGTGTGAGTGTATGCGATCGGATCTGTGAGTGTCGGCAGAAGGCAGAGGAGCACGGCGTGCAGCACAGCTGCTGGGACCGCCCACCGGAGGGCACAGGGAGAAGTGGGGTGTGAGTGTATGCGATCAGATGTGTGCATGTATACTGTTTTATGTGTGACTGTAGAGCACGATGGGGAGTGCGCAGCATGGGGGATGGAGCACGATGGGGGGTGCGCAGCATGGGGGATGGAGCACGATGGGGGGTGCGCAGCATGGGGGATGGAGCACGATGGGGGATGCGCAGCATGGGGGATGGAGCACGATGGGGGGTGCGCAGCATGGGGGATGCGCAGCATGGGGGATGGAGCACGATGGGGGGTGCGCAGCATGGGGGATGGAGCACGATGGGGGTGCGCAGCATGGGGGATGGAGCACGATGGGGGGTGCGCAGCATGGGGATGGAGCACGATGGGGAGTGCGCAGCATGGGGGATGGAGCACGATGGGGAGTGGGCAGCATGGGGGATGGAGCACGATGGGAGTGCGCAGCATGGGGGATGGAGCACAATGGGGGGTGCGCAGCATGGGAGATGGAGCACGATGGGGGGTGCGCAGCATGGGGGATGGAGCACGATGGGGGGTGCGCAGCATGGGGGATGGAGCACGATGGGGGTTCACAGCATGGGGGATGGAGCACGATGGGGGGTGCGAAGCATGGGGATGGAGCACGATGGGGAGTGCGCAGCATGAGGGATGGAGCACGATGGGGGTGCGCAGCATGAAAGATGGAGCACGATGGGGGGGTGCAAAGCATGGGGGATGGAGCACGATGGGGGGTGCGCAGCATGGGGCATGGAGCACGATGGGGGGTGCGCAGCATGGGGGATGGAGCACTATGGTGAGTGCGCAGCATGGGGGATTGAGCACGATGGGGGTGCACAGCATGGGGGATGGAGCACGATGGGGGGTGCGCAGCATGGGGGATGGAGCACGATGGGGGGTGCGCAGCATGGGGGATGGAGCATGATGGGGGTGCACACCTCCCCCCAAAACACACACACAGCGCCACACGCGCACCGCACAACACACCACACACACACTGGGAACCACAAACACCGCCCTACACAGACACCCACACACAGACAACGCCGCACACACACAACACCCAACACACAAACACCGCGACATACACAAATATACGCACATCCCGCGCAACACACACACTGCACAAAACATACCTCCCCCAAAACACACACACGCACTCCACACCCACACAAACCGCGCAACACACACAGCACCACACACAGACAACACTGCAGACACACAGCGCTCCACAAACAATGCAACACACACAACGCAACACACATACAACACCACTCTCATACACCCCCACACCCAGACAACACCCAGAACATTTACAGTGCCCTAAACAAACACTGGCAACTACACACAACAACATCGATCTATATAACAAAAAACATACATTAACTACACAATAAATTCTAGAATACCCGATGCGTTAGAATCGGGCCACCTTCTAGTTAATATATAATTAGCTATTATGCAAACTACTATTCCAAATATAAAGTCATAATTCACCAATATGCCCTCCATTAGAAAATTTCCTCTTGATCAAATATATAAATTAATTAGCCACTGTGTTCTATCTCCCAATTCCTTATAAGTCACTTTCTTGTATCTTCAGTATCTTCAACGCCCCACCACTGTACACCTCGACTCACCTGTTTCATTATAATGGCATGTCCCCCCCCAATTCATGATAATTACATGCCCCTCCAATTCATTATATTTACATACGACTCCCCCCCATAATTCATTATAACATGTCTTCTCTCCCAGCTGTCACTTTCAATTCATTATAATTAATGATGGGCGAATACTAAAATATTCACGTTCGGATTATTCGTCTCAAATATTTTGTACTATTAGTGTATTCATTACAAATAACAAAACTAATGAAAGTCAATGGGAAATTCACATAATTTTCCAGGGACCCCCTCTGGATGTCTGGTGGGGCTGTAAAAATGCTGATATGGATGGAAAAGTGTTAAAATTGGATGGGAACAGTATAGAGAAAATGCCTGGATGCATCTCTGAAACACAGGTCCCCCAGCTGTGTGCTTTATATTGGTTGGTTATCAAAAATAGAGGTTCCCCTAAGACTTTTTTTCTTTTTAATTATTTAATTAATTGTTGACAGATTACTGGGAGGGGCTGGGGAGGACCCAGCGGTCATTGTACACATTGGCACAAATGACAAAGTTAGAGGTAGGTGGAAGGTCCTTAAAGATGATTTCAGGGAATTAGGTTGTAAGCTTAAAGCATGGACCTCAAAGGTGGTATTTTCGGAAATACTACCTGTGCCACAAGCCACACCAGAGAGGCAAAGGGAGATCAGGGAGGTTAACAGGTGGCTCAGGAATTGGTGTAGGAAAGAGGGTTTTGGGTTCCTGGAGAATTGGGCCGACTTTTCAGTTGGCTACAGATTCTATGCTAGAGATGGGCTGCATCTTAATGGGGAGGGTGCAGCTCTGCTGGGGCAGAAAATGGCTAGAAGGTTGGAGGAGTGTTTAAACTAGGAATGGGGGGCGAGGGTATTCACTTTATAGAAGGGGAATGTAGTGCAGATAGTGACCAGGGCACAAGTAATGAAATTGGCGGTGGTACGGGGGGAAGGGTTAGGACAGTTAATACAGTAAGCAGGAATACAGGTACAGAGTCATACGTAACGTGCATGTACACTAATGCCCGAAGCCTCACAAATAAGGTGGAGGAATTAGAATTAATATTGTTGGAAGAAAATTATGATATAGTGGGGATAGCAGAGACATGGCTGGATGAGAGTTATGACTGGGCTGTTAATTTACAGGGTTATATCCTATTCAGGAATGACCGTACAAATAAGCGAGGGGGAGGTGTGTGTCTATATGTAAAATCATCCTTAAAACCCATCCTGCGTGACAACATATGTGAGGGTACTGAGAATGTAGAGTCCCTATGGGTGGAGATAAGGGGGGGAGAATGAATAATAAAATACTGATAGGGTGTGTTATAAGACGCCGAATATTATGGAAGAGGTAGAGTATCTCCTCATAAAGCAAATTGATAAAGCAGCGAGTCTCGGAGAGGTAATTATTATGGGGGACTTTAACTATCCTGATATAAATTGGGGAACAGAAACTTGCAGTTCCAGCAAAGGAAATAGATTTTTGATAACAATGAAAGATAATTACCTTTCACAAATGGTACAGGACCCCACAAGAGGGGGAGCACTACTAGACCTTGTACTAACCAATAGGCCAGACCGCATATCAAATATACAAGTTGGGGGTTACTTGGGGAATAGTGATCACAAAATAATAAGTTTTCATGTATTCTTTAGTAAGATGTCTAGTAGAGGGGCTACAAGGACACTAAACTTCAGGAAAGCAAATTTTAAACGGTTGAGAGATGATCTTAGTGCAATAAACTGGGATGATGTACTAAGTAATAAAAGTACACAAAGCAAATGGGAGACTTTTATGAGCATCCTGAATAGGTCTTGTGCAGAAAATATACCCTATGGGAACAAACATGCTAGAAATAGGAGGAAACCCCTATGGCTAAATAGAGCTGTAAGGGAAGCAATAAAAGAAAAACAGAAAGCCTTAAAAGAATTAAAGAGGGTAGGTAGTGATGAGGCATTATATAATTATAGAAAATTAAATAAAATATGTAAAAAGCAAATTAAGTTAGCTAAGTTTGAGACAGAGAGACTCATTGCGAGAGAAAGTAAAAATAATCCTAAAATATTCTTTAACTACATAAACAGTAAAAAAAAGAAAAGGGATAGTGTTGGCCCCCTTAAAAATAGTCTTGGTGAAATGGTGGAAGGGGATGAGGGTAAAGCCAACCTGCTGAATGACTTTTTTCTACGGTTTTTATACAAGAAAATGCCATGGCAGATGACATGACCAGTGATACCATAAATTCACCCTTGAATATTACCTGCTTAACCCAGCAGGAAGTGCGCCGCCGCCTCGAAATCACTAAGGTTGACAAATCTCCGGGCCCGGATGGCATACACCCCAGAGTACTACAGGAATTGATTTCTGTGATGGATAGACCATTATTTTTAATCTTCTCAGATTCCTTAATAACAGGGTCGGTACCGCAGGACTGGCGCATACCAAATGTGGTGCCAATATTCAAAAAGGGGACAAAAACTGAGCCGGGAAATTATAGGCCGGTAAGTTTAACCTCTACGGTTGGTAAAATCCTTGAGGGTTTCTTGAGAGATGCTATACTGGAGTGTCTCAAGAAAAATAACCTTATGACAGAGTATCAACATGGGTTTATGAGGGATCGATCCTGTCAAACTAATTTGATCAGCTTCTATGAAGAGGTAAGTTCAAGCCTGGACCAGGGAAATGCAGTGGATGTTGTGTATATGGACTTTTCAAAAGCTTTTGATACGGTGCCACACAAAAGGTTGGTACATAAAATGAGAATAATGGTGATAGGGGAAAATATGTGTAACTGGGTTAAAAACTGGCTCAGTGATAGGAAACAAAGGGTGGTTATTAATGGTACGTACTCGGACTGGGTCTCAGTTCATAGTGGGGTACCACAGGGGTCAGTATTGGGCCCGCTTCTTTTCAACATATTTATAAATGACCTTGTTGGGGGCATGCGGAGTAGAATTTCAATATTTGCAGATGATACTAAACTCTGCAGGGTAATCAATACAGAGGAGGATAATTTTATATTACAGGGAGATTTATGTAAATTGGAGGATTGGGCTGAGAAGTGGCAATTGAAGTTTAATGTAGATAAATGTAAGGTCATGCACTTGGGTAGAGGAAATAACATTTATGATTATGTACTTAATTGTAGAACACAGACACAGAAAAAGACTTGGGTGTATGGGTGGATGGTAAACTTCACTTTAGTGGACAGTGTCAGGCAACTGCTGCCAGGGCTAATAAAATAATGGGATGTATTAAAAGAGGTATAAGTGTTCATGAAAAAAATATAGTTCTACCTCTGTACAAGTCACTAGTGCGACCGCACTTAGAATCCTGTGTACAATTCTGGTCACCGATATATAAGAAGGACATAGCTGAACTGCTGAACTAGAGAGGGTGCAGAGAAGAGCGACCAAGATTATTAGAGGAATGGGTGGGCTGCAATACCAAGACAGGTTATTAAACTTGGGGTTATTTAGTTTGGAAAAACAAAGGCTTAGGGGGGATCTAATCATAATGTATAAATATATGAGGGGACAGTACAGAGACCTTTCCAAAGATCTTTTTACACCTAGGCCTGCGACTGGAACACGGGGGCATCCGCTACGTCTTTAGGAAAGAAGGTTTAATCATAATCACAGCTGAGGATTCTTTACTGTACGAGCAGTGAGACTGTGGAACTCTCTGCCGCATGATGATGTAATGAGTGATTCACTACTAACATTTAAGCAGAGCCTGGACGCCTTTCTTGAAAAATTTAATATTACCAGTTATGTATATTAGATTTTAT
This sequence comes from Anomaloglossus baeobatrachus, assembly GCF_048569485.1. Classification (NCBI taxonomy): domain Eukaryota; kingdom Metazoa; phylum Chordata; class Amphibia; order Anura; family Aromobatidae; genus Anomaloglossus; species Anomaloglossus baeobatrachus. Next base: position 227,795,544 of record NC_134353.1, on the reverse strand, counting down.
GACAGGGTATTGATCCAGGGAACTAGTCTGATTGCCGGATGTGGAATCAGGAAGGACATTTTTTCCAAATTGGAACTTGTTTGCCACATTGGGGTTTTTTTGCCTTCCTCTGGATCAACATGTTAGGCTACAGGTTGAACTAGATGGACTTAGAGTCTCCCTTCAACCTTAAAACTATGATACTATGATACTATGAAATAAATAATTACAAAAACCGATGTGAGCGTCTGCACATTTTTGGTAACCAGCGCAGAAGATAAAGCAAACAGCTGGGGACTGGTATTCTTAGGCTGGGAAGGTCCATGTTTATTGGGTCCTCCCCTGTCTAAAAATAACAGCCCACAGCTGCCCCAAAAATGGCACATCCATTAGATGTGCCAATTGTGACGCTTTACCCGGCTCATCCCGATTGCCCAGGTGTGGTGGCAATCAGGGTAAAATATGGGGTTTGTCAAAAATCACAGCTGCTATCAAGCCCTGTGTTGGTAATGGAGAGATGTCTATGAACTCTGCCTACCAACCCTGTAAGTAAAAAGAAAAAAAAATAAGCACACAAAAATCTTTTATTTTAAATAATACTTAAAAAAACACACCGTCTTTCACCAATTTATTAACCCCGAAAACCCCCCTGCAGGTTCAACATAATTCACACGACGTCCTATGATGATCACAGCTTTGCTACTTAGGGAGGCCATGTGAGCACTGACATTAAAACATGTGCATGCTCACCACGGCCTCGGGGACACACTGAGAGCAGCATGGGAGCTGCCAGAAGGGACCTCAGGCAAACTAAGTGCCAGACTGTTGAACTGCGTGTCATGGTGGCAGCACAATCCGACAATTGGTCACTGAGTTCACCTAAAGCCTGCTTTACACGGTACGATCGATTGTGCGATTTCACAATCGATCGTACCCGCCCCCGTCCTTTTTGCGTCACGAGCAAATCGCTGCCCGTGTCGCACAAAGTTAGTAACCCCCGTCACACATACTTACCTCTCGTGCGACCTCGCTGTGGGCGGCGAACGTCCACTTCCTGGAGTGGGAGGGACGTTCGGCGTCACAGCGACGTCACACGGCCGCCGGCCAATAGAAGCGGAGGGGCGGAGATGAGCGGGACGTAAACATCCCGCCCACCTCCTTCCTTCCACATAGAGACGGCGGCGGCCGTGGGAGGCAGGTGAGCTGCTCATCGTTCCCGTGGTGTCACACGGAGCGGCGTGTGCTACCACGGAAACGATGGTCAACTAAATGAAACGATTTTATGGAACCTAACGAGCAGTACCCGACTCACGATTTGTGAGCGATACTGCGTCGCTAGGAGGTGTCACACAGGCCGGCATCGCCAGCGATGCCGGATGTGCGTCACAAAAACCGTGACCCCGACGATCTATCGCACGATAGATTGCCTGGTGTAAAGCAGCCTTAAGACCACAGCTGGTGGCTCACACAGAGGGTACTATGAGAACCACCAGAAGTGACCTCAGGTGAACTCAGTGCCAGACTGTCGGACTGTGTGTCATGACGGCAGCGCAGTCCGGCACTGAGTTCACCTGAAGTCACAGCTGGCGGTTCACACAGAGGATACCATGAGAACCACCAGAAGTGACCTCATGTGAGTGCTGGACTGTTAAACTGCATGACATGGTGGCAGCGCAGTCCAATAATACGGTAGCTATGAGGCCCGGAAACCTTAGAAGAGCCTTTAAGGTAGACTTTAAGGTTTACTGGAGTTCCCAGCTGTTGGGACACCTGGGACTGTGAACTCTGGTAAGACTTGCAAATTACTTTATTTTATTAATAACACTGTATTTATAGCAGCCTTGTTCATATATGGGACGCAGAAAGCGATAAATTATTAATCAGTCTTAAATAGGTTAGCAGTTTTAAAATGTTTTTTTTTTTCTCCATGGATTGTGGACATAAAAAATAACAAATGGAGCTGTTACACAGCAACCTCAAGTCCAGCAATGCATGTCCGCTGCTGTTCCAGTATTTGGTTGAGGCTCCAGCAATGATGTCAGCTCTACAGAGCACATAACCACTGCAGTCAATCAATGGGCTCAGTGGCCCTGTTTATGTAGACCAGTAGCCGCTAAGCCCAGGGCACAAGTTATAAATCTGAGGAGCATGCTTCAAATTTTCATACACTTGAATAAACTATATAAGTGCATCATATGCAGTATATTATTTGGGCATGGTAAACCATAGTAATTCATAACAGTGATGTAGTGGTATTATTTAGGTACTAAAAGAGGTATTTTGCTTTGCATCATGGTATTATTTGGGTATAATTACGATGGTATATATACGGTATATGGTGATGTACATATACTGTATATGACATTTTGTGTACACTATGCATGTCTAATAGCTCATCATAATGCACAATGTGACCCGCTTTGGATGTGGATGTGGGCCCCCTAACCTTAAGTCCCTGTGCAGCTGTATAGGTTGCACCAATGGTACGTCCACTCTTGGCACTACATGCTGATATTATCTGGGCACTTGATAGCACTCTTATTATGGCAAAATATGGGTGTATAAATGAGACACTACAAAATTGTACAATTCTCACATTATTGAATACCGCTATCACTTTGTATATATTTTATTTCAAAAAGCATTCCTCCATCCTGTAAGCTCAAGTTAACATTTTGTCTCTTTAGCTCTCTATGTATAGAATGCTTCATCTCTTACCTTTTTATGTTTGCATGTTTTTGTCTAATAATGCACTCCAATATTTTGTGTGTATACCAGTACTTTAGATGGTACATGCAGTAATAAGTTACCAAGAACAGGACATTGAGTCTGAATGTTGCTGATCTGAAAGTTAATGTTTGTTTGGGTACCTAGTTCTGACCTTTAGTCTAAAAATAAATAACGTATCTGTGGTTTAATCAAGACAATAACACCATATGAAGTGGACTCTCTACACAGTAACCTCTGCCCAAAGTTAACCTTTACTTTCTGTTACTTAAGAGCTGGTCTGTAGACACAGGAATGTGAACTGCTATAAGATAACAGAGACAAGTTTTGTCAGACCGCTTAGATTCTATGATGTCAGCCAGGTATGCTTGACACTTAAACATTGTGACATTTCAGAGATAAACAGTTTAAAAGCCGCCATTGACAGAACCATATGTGAGACTAGTAGGACAGGCAGATCCCAGCCAGCTTCTCTCCGCCTAACCCCCTTGACTGACAGGTCTCTCCCTGCCTGTGTGTATAGGGAGAGACCCGTCACTCCAGGACAGTGGGTGGGGAGAAGCTGCCGGGGACCAGCTTATATGGCTGGTCCCCCGTGTGGCTCACTTCTTGCTACTTTTAAACCATGTTTTTCTCTGAAATGCCACAAGAGTCAAACATAACTAACTGAAATCATACAGTCAGTGCCTAATACATGCTGCCCATTTTTCAGACAGCATGTATCAATCAGCTGTCAGATTTCCTTTAAAGGGAATCTGTCAGCAGGATTTTGCAATGTAAGCTGAGGACACCATGCTGTAAGAGTTAAAAAAACAAAAAGCAACTGTGCTTCTCTTATCTGTGTGTGAGCTATTGTTTATGTAATCTAATGGCTTTATTTAACATTGCAGGACTAGAATCTCACAAGCACACCAGTATCACACGCCCTCTGCTGTGATTGACACCTCACAGTCAATACACAATCACTACTGAGAGCCTGGTTTGGGCGGGACAGCTCCCTGGTATCAGCTACATTAAAACTCAATTCTTTGATAGTGACAGAACGACTGCACCCTTGGATTCAGAATCTCTTTGCCTACATTATGTTGCCGTCATATGAGGTAGCAAAAACCTGCTGACAGATTCTCTTTAAAGGGAAAGTGTTGCATTTTTTTATTTTTGTATTAAAAATAGTGATTACGAAATCAAGTATTTTTAATACAAAATTAAAATTACTGCTTATTTAGTTTTTATTTAATCCTAATTTTACTGATGGCACTGGGGGCTGCTATGCTGGATTTGCTCTGTGTGTAACGACAGTCACTCATTCCTTTATAGCAGCCCCTGTGCATAGAAAACAGTGGTCGGGATCCGACCCCATTTAATAACGTTACAGTAGGCGTCTGCTGTGACCTGGACGCGCGCCCTAGGCTGTCCAGATCACAGCAGAGGGAGAAGATAGGCGCCATCATTGTGGAGCTCACAGCCATGCTGTTTGCTTCACTTTACCCCTGTCAACCGCCAGGATGTGTGAGTACGGGCTGCCTACCCTCCCCTCCCCCCGCCTTACCATCTCCAATGACACTCCCTCTCTCTGCTCTACCCAGCCCCGCACTCCCCCCGCTACTGCTGCCTCCGCCGCCCCAACCCCCCGCCGTTACTGTCTTCAATGACACTGTTATCTGTTGGAAACACCCAGATTATGAGGGGGAGGTGTGATATCACACACAGGAGAGCAGATTCTGCCCACTTTACTGCAGCTGTAATCCAGGCTATTTCTACAGTGGGATTTCTGTAGGATTTCTGCAGCTGCTCCCCCTAGTGTTTAACAGTGGAAAATATCAAACTTTTTATTTTTTTTTATATTTTGCTCAAATAAAAACAAATAATAATATTTAAACAAAACATTAAAACATTAATATTTTTCATTTTTTCAGTTATTGAAATCTATTTTTTTTTTACTACACCTTCGCTTTAACTAAAGATTACTGCACTCCAGAAACTTGCTTTCATTTCTAAGATGTGATCTGCAGGCAGTGGAACAATAGGATTTGATTTTCTCCATACAGTTCCATCCATATATATGTCAATGTCCCTCCTAAGGCCTACCTATTACTATGGGATCTTTTGCTGCTTTGGGTTTCGTCAGACTAGTAGGTAATCTTTTAAATGATGACTGATGCGATTATAACTAACAATAAGCAATGTCAGACAAGACACTGTGTTCACACACACAGATAATCTGCAGTGTAGGTGTATTTAATATTCAAATCCCATAAGTGGTACTAACCATATTCCAAATACATGAATATGTAGCACCCAGAGAAGGGGGTACTCGGTCCCGGGCGGTAACAAACGGGAATGTCACTCTGGTGGCCGTTGCCCAGTCCCATGCGCTGGGCTCCTTTTGTTAATGAGGAGTATTTACAGGGGAGATAATAGTTTTTGTCATGTGACACCACCTGCGGGTTGTGGTTAATAATGGAGAACCGCCGCTGCTCAATGTGGGTACTCCCAGGGCTGGTGGTAGCGGCAGCTGTGATGGTAGGCCGTCCGCAGGTAGGGCCGTGCCTGGGAGATGTAGTGGGACAATAATGGAGACCACACCAAGTTGTCTTTAACAGTCTCTACGCACTGTGGACCCAGGGGTTGCTGGTTCAGGTCCCTTGGAGGACCAGTGCCAATGTAGTGACCCAGGTTGCTCTGTCCCCGGCACTCTCTGTAAATTGAGTCCCCGTAGCTTGAAGCATTTGGGAACCCCGACTGTCCCTTTTGGGGTACAGTCTCCTTCTCTGTACAGCAGGCAGTGCGGACCCTGTGGGGAGGTAAGTGTCCGAACCCAGATCCTAGTTTACTGCTGATGCCCCCAGATTATTTGGTTCAATGAAGTCAATGAAGGTGTCCTCACCGTGCAGGTATTTGCCAAACAGTGTGAAACTTGTGCTTGACCAAGGGCCCTGTGCCCTGTTTTTGCTCCGGTCCCAGCAGTATCTCGGTACCCGTCTTTGCGACCTCTCTCCTGTGCCCACGGGGTCACCGTTACACGAACCCAGCTCCAGCACGTCCGCACACCTCTCCTGTGTGATTCACTCTCCTCTGTCTACCACTGACTGCCTGACCCCTCCCACCAGGCTGTCTATACCCAGGGACTCGTTCCCATGGCGACCGTCTCCTTACATGGTTAACTCTCTATGCCCAGTGTGGAGAGGAGAACTAGGATTTAGATGTGTGTTGGTGGAATCAGCACTGGTATTCCAGGTCACAGCGGGTAGGTCCTGCATCCCCAAGAGGATAAAGTTCCCTGTAGTGCCCTGAGGGTCTCAGGGGCGCTACAAATATATAAAGCATTATACAAACATTTCCATTGTTACTGTACAAGAAAAATTGAACCAAATTAACAATAAAATGTTTGATAAAAAGATGTAATGGTTTTATATGCACAGTTGCCCTTGCAATAATAACGATGGGCAATATGACACAAATACAGTATGTCCTTGTTCCAATTGCTACTGAATAATGGTCTCAGAACAAGACCAATCAATCACTGAATGCCATACATCTTTAGAAATTGAATTTCCACTCCTCCTTTTTCCTGAACTAATCATTGAATGAGCAAACAATTTCCATTTACATTACACAATTTTCTGAAGATGAAGTGGAACTTTTTTCACGTCAACTCGATTTAATGCACAATGAACGAACATCTTTAGCACATTGTACAGTTGCTCAATCCATTGACCACACAATTATCATGAAAGATAAGTTGTTAATAATGTTGGCGTTTCAAGGATTTTTGAACATTGTTAATGCGTTACTAATCTGTTTACATGGTACGATGTACTGGTGATAAGTATCATTTTAAGGTGACTTAAAAATCATCTCAAACGACAAACGAGCATTTTGCTTCTTTGTCAGGTGATTGTTGGTCTGCTTACACAGGATGATAATTGGGAACGAGTGTACTGAATAATGAACGCTCATTCATTATTGGCCTATCTTCACTGTGTGCAGAATTATTAGGCAAGTTGTATTTTAGAGGATTTTTTTTATTATTGATCAACAACTATGTTCTCAATCGACCCAAAAAACTCATAAATATCAAAGCTTAATATTTTTGGAAGTTGGAGTTGTTTTTTTTAGATTTGGCTATCTTAGGAGGATATCTGTGCAGGTAACTATTACTGTGCAGAATTATTAAGCAACTTAATAAAAAACAAATATATTCCCATCTCACTTGTTTATTTTCACCAGTTAAACCAATATAACTGCACAAAATTTAGAAATAAATATTTCTGACATGCAAAAAAAACACAAAAAAATTAGTGACCAATATAGCCACCTTTTCTTTATGATGACACTCAACAGCCAACATCCATAGATTCTGTCAGTTGCTTGATCTGTTTACGATCAACATTGCATGCAGCAGCGACCACAGCCTCCCAGACACTGTTCCGAGAGGTGTACTGTTTTCCCTCCCTGTAGATCTCACATTTTATGAGGGACCACAGGTTATCTATGGGGTTCAGATCAGGTGAACAAGAGGGCCATGTCATTATTTTTTAATCGTTTAGACCTTTACTGGCCCGCCACGCTGTGGAGTAGTTGGATGCATGTGATGGAGCATTGTCCTGCATGAAAATCATGTTTTTCTTGAACGATACCGACTTCTTCCTGTACCACTGCTTGAAGAAGTTGTCTTCCAAAAACTGCCAGTTGGTCTGGGAATTGAGCTTCACTCCATCCTCAACCCGAAAAGGTCCCACAAGCTCATATTTGATGATTCCAGCCCATACCAGTACCCCACCTCTACCTTGCTGGCGTCTGAGTCGGAGTGGAGCTCTCTGCCCTTTACTGATCCAGCCTCTGACCCATCCATCTGGCCCATCAAGTGTCACTCTCATTTCATCAGTCCATAAAACCTTTGAAAAATCAGTCTTAAGATATTTCTTGGCCCAGTCTTGACGTTTTATCTTATGTTTCTTGTTCAAAGGTGGTCGTTTTTCAGCCTTCCTTACCTTGGCCATGTCCCTGAGTATGGCACACCTTGTGCTTTCTGATACTCCAGTAACGTTGAAGCTCTGAAATATGGCCAAACTGGTGGCAAATGGCATCTTGGCAGCTTCACACTTGATTTTCCTCAATTCATGGGCAGTTATTATGCGCCTTTTTTGCCCAACACGCTTCTTGCGACCCTGTTGGCTATTTGCCATGAAACGCTTGATTGTTCGGTGATCACGCTTCAAAAGTTTGGCAATTTCAAGACTGCTGCATCCCTCTGCAAGACATCTCACAATTTTGGACTTTTCAGAGCCCGTCAAATCTCTCTTCTGATCCATTTTGCCAAAGGAAAGGAAGTTGCCTAATAATTAAGCACACCTTATATAGGGTGTTGATGTCATTACACCACACCCCTCCTCATTACAGAGATGCACATCACCTGATTTACTTAATTGGTAGTTGGCTCTCAAGCCTATACAGGTTGGAGTAAAACAACATGTATAAAAAGTATCATGTGATCAAAATACTCATTTACCTAATAATTCTGCACACGGTGTACACTGTGTGCAGAATTATTAGGCAAATGAGTATTTTCATCACATGACATGTGGACCCCCTCCATCTGCAGATAAGGGACAAAATATATAAAAGTTTGCGGAAAGCATTTAGTTACTCTTTAAGTATTAGTTAAAGGGGTTCTCCTCTTCCAGAAAACCTTGGTCACTGGGTGCAGTTTGTTATTAGAAAAACAAGAGTGCCCTTTCCTCGCCTTTCCTGGGTTCAGTGGTACGGTAAGTCTTTGCTGCTCTTCCCGGTGTCTGGCATTGGCTGAAGTGCTGGCACAGAAAATCAGTGATCTTAGCGGAATCTCCAGTTGTAGACGGAACACCCTGCTGAGCCAATTGGCTGCCATACTGACGTTAGCACTGCAGTCAATAGTGCTGGACCTGGGGACAGTGGATAAAGCCCATTTTAGTTTTACATATATAAATATACTGTGTATGTATATATATATATATATATATATATATATATATATATATATATATATATATATATATAAAAACAGAATAACTAACAACAGGGGTTCCCTTGCCGGTTTCCCATGCTGGTACTAATGTTACTTCAAGCTGGACTGACAGCACTTTTACAAATGTGAACATGTGCATATCTGTACGTGATGTGAAATATATGAGAAAAAAAAGAACAGTCGCACACCGCAAAACCACAATGAATTCTACCTAATATAATATTTTTAGAGGTATTTAGAGTATTAAAATAGCCATTGTAATACTAGCGCAGCGCCCCTTCACGGCACCCTCCTTTGCTGGGTCCTACTCTAAACTGCATCTTTTCTGGGCTATATATATATATATATATAAACTGTGACCAGGAACCAGGATTTTTTGAAAGTGGACACTCCCTTCACCATACAACAAAGAAATATGGGGGTCAGTTCATATGCAAGTATAGCTAACTATTTAATACAATCATTGTCTTGTTTTACTCAGATACCACTCTGACTGGCAACATCAAAAACTCCACCAAATACTCATCCTGGGAACTTAACCGAATGAGTAGACGAAGCTTGATATTGTATTATTAATTTTTGCATAGATATGACAAAAGGGATGCCACACTATGCTAAAAACAGACACATGGGCCAAAAATTGTTGAAAATGAAATGCAAAATATTGGCCAATCAGTCTGGTTTATTGGTACAGCAAAAAGAACGGATGGTTGAATGGAATGATTCATTAGAGTTGTGGTATGATGGACACATCTGTTATGTAGGAGGAAGCCTATCTTTCCCTTTCGTCCGCAGTTGAGAGACTGGGATTATGATAATGAAGACAGATCAGCGTGTATCTTGAAAAAAATAGTACTGGAATACTCAGAAAATACAGCAATAATATGGATTTTCTGGGAATTTAATATTGATGACTATTTATTACCTTGCTATCTGATTTTTCTATCTATATCCTATTCACAATCCTTCTTGTGACCATGTGTGACTGACGACAGCCAGCTGGTGGATATGCTCATTGTGTTCAATGACTAATATTAATTACCTATCCATATGAGAAGTCATCAGTATAAGAACGCTGGGGCTTCGACTCCTGACATCCTTCCCATCCCCATCAGCTAAATGAATGGGCTTGTCGTGTGTTGGAAGTAGCACAGCTCTGTATACTGGGCCTCGAATTGTGCTCAAGAGAAAGGGATAAATCTGCTGTACTATTCAGGTTCAGAAGGCAATATACAGAGAACACTCTTTCGTAAGGTGGCCCCCCACCAATTTGATAATAAAGAATTATCCTAAGGATAGGACACCAATATAAGGGTCCCGAGAAAAAAAACATTAATCACAATTTTTTTCTATGCCCCGAGAAAAAGAAAATGATCCGCCTGGGTGGTTAATTGGTCACCAGGACCACAGGCCCTCATCCATCAGTGGTCAACAGGACTTCATACTTGACCACATACAGTACAAGAAGAGTTGAGAATATCTTATTGTTAGAAAAATCAGATAGCAATGCATAAAAATGGCAGAATGTCTGAGTGTGTGGATCCTGTTACATGCACGACTAACAGGATTCACACACTCAGATTCAGTAAGTCAGAGAAGTTGCCAGTCATGAAACCTTGGGGTGAGCCGAGTACGAGCTCATTGCTGCAATGTTCATTAGTGACTCATGGACAGAAGCAGGAAATGACACCACAGAGATCAGTCATCTATGTGACTATGACGTTTTACTTAAGGCTTAGCATTACTTTTCCCTTATTAAGTGTTACTGCTCTTCTGCTCTACTATTTCCATTCCCCTACACTGTGAAGATTTCTACATACCCAAACTAAATTGTCACTTCCTTCCAGTTCAGTTTTCAAAACACTAAGGGGTACTTCTCACATAGCGAGATTGCTGCTGAGTCACAGGTTATGTGATTCACCAGTGACCTCATCAGCGATCTCGCTATGTGTTACACTAAGCAGCGACCTGGCCCCTGCTGTGAAATCGCTGATCGTTACACACTGTTCTGGTTCATATTTTGCTTGTTGGTCTCCCGCTGTGCAACACGCATCGCCGTGTTTGACGGCGGGAGACCAACGAGCACCGACTCTGTGTAAGCAGTGTACGCTGGTAACCAGGGTAAATATTGGGTAACTAAGCAAAGCGCTTTGCTTGATTACCCGATATTTACCCTGGTTACCAGCATATGCTGCTTACAGGTTGCCAGCGCTGGCTCCCTGCACACGTAGCCAGGGTAAATATCGGGTAACTAAGCAAAGTGCTTTGCTTAGTAACCCAATGTGTACCCTAGCTATGTATACAGGGGGAGCCAGCGCTGGCAACCTGTAAGCAGCGTACACTGGTAACAAGGGTAAATATCAGGTAACCAAGCAAAGTGCTTTGCTTGGTTACCCGATATTTAACTTTCAATGGTAATTTAAAATCAGGGGAAAATTCACAGTCAATAAACACATAAAGTGACTATCCGGTAAATGGGGAGGTAAGTACAGCAAAAGGCGTCTACCTCTGCACAAGAGGTGTTATACCCTAGGCTTTACAATCCAGTAAAAGCTCCCCTGATGAGTTTGCTGTTACGAAAAGCATAGGGAGACTGGAGTACGCCGCTAATGGATCTCAACTTGAGGGGTTGGTGGTAGCTAAGCATTAAATAGCTCCCCCTCTACGATCCTTCCACCACCAGGGTTATGAACAAAAGACATACCGGTGAGACCATTCCAACTTATTTGACTTTTATTTAAAGGTTTTTGTTTGCCTCTGCAATTCCATATTGCTATTAGGCTCTTGTTGTAACTTTCCGATAGAGGTCAGCTGACTTTTGCTGTACTTACCTCCCCATTTACCGGATCGTCACTTTATGTGTTTATTGACTGTGAATTTTCCCCTGATTTTAAATTACCATTAAAAGTTACATTTTAATATTTTACCCTGCTATTTCACATTCCAACCCTTTGGGTATCTGCTCTTGCTACTGCTATATTACCCGATATTTACCCTGGTTACCAAGCACAGCATCATTACATGAGTCATTGGTGGCTGGTTGCTGGTGAGATCTGACTATTTGACAGCTCACCAGCGACCCTATAGCGATGTACCAGTGATCCTGACCAGGTCGTATCGTGGTCGGAATCGCTGGTACGTCTTTTAGTGTGACGGTACCCTTAGTTGCAAAAAGATTCTCCAGTACTTTATCCATTTATTACAGATGAGTGAATAGATTAGATGCAAATTACATTTGTGTTCAATTTTTTGTAATCTCAACAAGAGATTTGCTTCGCATGAATCATTTAAAATATAATGCCCACCACATTATGACACTTTGCAGAAGATTACATGGGCCAGAGAAGACTGAAATTATTGTGGGCACAGCCAGGTGGGATTCCTCATAATGCCTGGCAGCCCAGATATCAGATGGTATAGCACATCCAATCATGAAGGAATATTATTGGCTATACATGCAGAAGCAGGTAACGTAGCAGCCATTTTGTGGTGAATCTGGACAGTAAGAGGATGTTACAGCTCAGAGCCTAACCACAGGGATGGGGAAAGAAAGGCAGAAAACACTGAACGATTTGTGATGGTGTGTGCTATAACTCAGCAGTGAGGAAGATTAGTAAGGAAAGTCAATAATACAGAGATTCAATTGATAGAGTGTAGAGAGCCAGCAGCGATTGATCAAGTGGTTATAGTCAGTGCCGTATCTTGAAACTTGTGGGCCTAATGGAAAAGCTCCAATAGCGCCCCCAATTGCTGCAGGTCTTGAATAGTAATAGTCTTTTTATATGAGCTAAAGGGACCTTCATGGGCCCAGGCCTAGTTGTAACCTCTGCACCTATTATACTCGCTGTCACACGGTGTTTGGCTTTAAACTCACCGACTGTCATGGCGGCATCTAACGCTGTTCACACTGCCGAGTCTTACACTCCACAGTCTGCCTCCTTTGTGCTTCTGAGTTACACAGACAGGCTCGGTCATCAACAAGCTGTGTTCTCATTAGTGATCAGGCTTGCAGGAGATAATTTCTGCTAGCCTGTTGGTTACCTCTTGGATCACATGTTGTGGGAGACCTATCACAGTCATTCCCCACCTTTTTAAGATGGAGGAGCCTGTCTTTCTATACCGACTATAGCTTTAGGCTAGTTTCACACTTGCGTTGAACGGTATCCGTTGCATTGCGTTGTGTGACGGATGCAACAGATGTGTTGCATATAGTGGCACAATGGATACTTTTTACTGCTTTTTTTTTTTTCTTTACAGTTTTACCGGCGGCAGACTATTGTGAACGATCAGCTGCCGGGCGATCAGCTGATCGCTCTCAAAAGCCGGCCACCGGGTGATCAGCTGATTGCTCTCAAAAGCTGGCCACCGGGTGATCAGCTGATTGCTCTCAAAAGCCGGCCACCGGGTGATCAGCTGATTGCTCTCAAAAGCCGGCCACCGGGTGATCAGCTGATTGCTCTCAAAAGCCGGCCACCGGGTGATCAGCTGATCGCTCACAGCAGCCGGCCGCCCGGTGATCAGCTGATCGCTCACAGCAGCCGGCCACCGGGTGATCAGCTGATCGCTCACAGCAGCCGGCCGCCGGGTGATCAGCTGATCGCTCACAGCAGCCGGTTGCCAAGTGTTCAGCTGATTGTTCGGCCGCCGAGAATGTGTGCGGGGAGCGGGGTGGATGGAGCCGAGCGGGGCCATAGCGCTGAGGACGTCAGTGCTGGGGACTGCATGGCTGGGGACAGGTGAGTGTGTGCGTGTGTGTGTACATGCGGAGTGGAGTGCGGGAGGGGGCGGAGGTGAGCGGGGAAGTGTCGGGCCTGTATGGACTGGGATGAGTGGCGGGCGCTTTCCGTGTGGCCTGAATACGAGGCACTTTCCGTGTGGCCTGAATACGAGGCACTTTCCGTGTGGCCTGGATACGAGGCACTTTCCGTGTGGCCTGTATGGACTGGGATGACTGGAGGCACTATCCGTGTGGCCTGGATAGGAGTGAGGCACTCTCTGTGTGGCCTGTGCGCGGCCCACCTGCCCATGCCATGCTCCTCTCACCTTCCCCGGGTCAGTGTTTACAGCTATTTATACACTCCAGACTTTGGCATTATTACAGTCTTTTTCTGCTGCTGTAACCTTTCACCCACTTCCCATCAGTAATGGTACGATCCTCCCCTCAATTCGAGGAAAGCCCGATATAGGAAATACCACTGCACTTAACAGGAGGGGACACCCAACACAGTAATGCACAGCTCTACTTGCACTCGTTATTTCGGTTTATTATTCACCTGATATAGTGTATATCATATTTTACTGTACATCGGTGAGGGTCTCATTCCGTTATGAAGCATAAAGCTATATTTAGAGGGTAACTCTCCCGCTACCCCCCCAGCACAGCGTGGTACGTCCCAGCACCTGACGTGCCGCTGCTGTGACGTCCCTGAGCGGCGGAGAGCAGGGAGTGGTCCAGATGCTGAGGAGCCGGTATCTATTAGTCACGGCGAGTGCGGGGAGAGTCGTGAGTGTGCGGTCCCCTCCGAGCTGAGCCCGGGATGTATCAGAGTCCGGCAGGCAGGCTGTGCTCGGCGCTGAGAGACGTGCCCGCACTGTGCGCCTCCTCTCTGCGGCAGCAGCCACACCACTCCCCGGTCAGGAGGAGAGCGCTCTCGCCGCCCGTCCTGGGCTCCCTGGCTGGCTTCGGTTGCTGTCATAGTCTGGCCGGCTGGATCGGGGACGGACCGGCCAAAGCAGCGTCTAACCCGGGCACCAGCCCACCTCCAGTGCCGGCAGGCGGAGCGGCCGGGAGCCCTGCTCGCTCAGGTGAGTGATGTGGGGGAGGGGATCGGGCCAATGCGGCTGTGCCGGCGCATCCAGTGCCGCATGTATCCGGCCACTGGCACTGTGTGATGCGCCTCTGCCTGGGAGACACCCATCATGTACTGCAGGGGCGGACACAGGATGTGCAATGCACGACCCCACCTGCTCTGTAGCCAGCAGTGCCCCTCACCTCTGGTGCCCGTGTGCGGCCATTCTACAGCCATTACCAGCTGAATATACCCAGCCGGTATAGTGACCGAACAACCTAAGGGCATCATGCCAGTCATGTGATAGCGCCACCTCTAGATGTGCCACCATGGTGTACATTGTGCTGACCCCCCCCTGGTGCTTAGGATTGGATCATCAGTTCCACAAGGTGGTCTTGCATCCCCCTCACAGCTGTTTGCCACTTAGATGGGAGCCAGATGTAAGTGGGGTATGGACCAGGGCAGGTGGGCTCTGCTTACTGTGTAGGGTCTGTTCTCTGGGGCTGCGGATCCTATACTGTTCAGTAAAGACTGACTGCACTCCTCCACCTGACGTGTGAACAGGTGCATAACTGAACATGACATAAAATACAAAAAGATGGTTTGCACACATTCACGGTTTCCATACTTTAGCATTGTGCAAACTGTCTTTTTGTATTTTATGTCATGTTCAGTTATGCACCTGTTCACACGTCAGGTTGAGGAGTGCAGTCAGTCTTTGTCTATATGAAGAGGGTCATACCTTCTGACCGTGCACCCCTCCCCCAGTTGCCACAGGTAATCTTATCCTATATAGCAGGTTCCTACGTGCCCATACACAGGAGGTTTTTAACACAGAGAGAGGCTTCAGAATAGCGTTAGGTACCCAGTTACGAGATATGCCGCGAAGGGGCAACTGGGCAGATATACAAATGGCCATTTCTATATGCTAAATATCTCATTTTTCTCAGATTTTCCTTAGCAGTAATGCAGGTCCATGTTCACACATTCATGGTTTCCATACTTTAGCATTGTCAGAGTGCAAACTGTCTTTTTGTATCCTATACTGTTCAGTGTCTGATCTGCAGGACTGGCCACTACAATGTATGGAGTGGGCTGAGCTGGACCGGGGAATGGCCACTACAATGTATGGCATGGGCTGAGCTGGTCACACACCTCCCTCAGAATCTGCCTCCAGAGCTTATTTTATATAACAGGAGGAGTTACCAGTGTGAGACATGTAATGGCTGACAGTCTGATCTTCCTGCAAGATCTATGTATAACTGACAGTACAACATCATTGTATTCAGCTTCCTATAACCTAAATGTATGTCTAGATGGCTTAGGCTACTTTCACACATCCGGTTTGAGCAGTGCGGCTCAATCCGGCTGTGAAAACTATGCAACGGATGCGTCGAAAACACCGCATCCTTTGCATAAGTTTTTACATGCGGCCCGTCCGTTTTTTTCCGGTTGCGGCATGCTACTGAGCATGCGCAGTGGAAAAAACCGCATGCGGATGCGTTTTTTCCGCATCGCGCCGCATCCGGCCTCCATAGGTATGCATTGAAAAATGCGCCGCAGCGGCCGGATGCGGCGCAATGCGGTGTTTTTTGCCGGAGCAAAAAACGTTGCAGGGAACGTTCGATCCGGCCGCGGCATCGGCTAAATCTGCCGTGTGCGGCCAAAACCGGACCGACCGCAAGCCCCTGCAGCACAATACGGCACTAATGTAAGTCTATGCAAAAAAACCCGCAACCGGCGTTACAAAAGCCGGTTGCGGTTTTTCTGCAGAACGCTGTATTGTGCCGTAGAGCAAAAATCCGGATGTGTGAAAGTAGCCTAAGGAAGGTTCATCCTATTGACACTTTCCCATTAAAGGCTATCATTAGTGGAAGACCCCCTTTAAGCATTGTTTTATACCGTAATACATTAGCTCAAGTGCCCCCCATCCTTTGGTAGCCACATGCAGTTTGACCTGTTTCTGTGATTGACACAGGATATAGCCAGGGCTGTGTGAAGGGGGCTGGCTGACAGATCAGTGCAGTAGCTACGACAGACCCCCTCTGTTATTCACCAGCTGTGAGACAAAACAATCACTGATCTCGGGGAGACCAGCCAGAAAACACTGCCGGCAGCCAACGAGGGCGCTCAACACAGTGAAGTCCTAGGTGCATTGCCCCCTGGGAAATATGCAAATCAAAAAAGTCTGTGGAGCCTCTGTTAGGAGTCTCGACACAGAAACTAGCCAGATATCCCTCCGGGGAGGACCTAGCCAAGGAGTGGTTCTTTTAAGGAGACCACCATAACCACCATATGAAGTGGCCCTTTTAGTCAATATCCAACTCTTTGACAAGTTTAAAGATATGACAAGGGAAATATTCACCGGCTGTGACAGAAGGGGGCTGGCGGGAGGGCCGCTGTGCAGGAAAAGATGGTGAGAGGAGAAGCAGCGCTACAGTTATGCAGAATCTTCCTTATGGCGGGGTCAGACCTGGAATGGTAATACATTAATGACGCTTCCCCTCCGATAATGGGTTTGCAGAGGATCTGAGCAGCAGCTCCTCTTGTGATGGCTAGTTCCTGGGCTGCCTGCCTTCCATTAATGATGTAGGCTGTGGCTGCTGACTCAGCAGCTCGTCTGCCTGTGAGCGTGCTTACTGCCTTAGGCCCCTTTCACACATTCCTTTTTTGCCATCAGTCACAATCCATCGAAATGTGAAAAAAAGGATCCAGTTCTGGATCCGTTTTTTCTTATTGACTTGTATTAGTGACAGATTGCGACGGATGGCCTCACATTACATCTGTTGTATGACAGATCTGTCGACAAATGTGACGGAGACAACGTCCATAGTAACGTTTTTTTGTGCGTCAAGAAAATGGACCGCAACGGATCCATCGCCATCCGTCATTTGTTGTAATGGAAGCCTATGGGCACAGGATCCGTCGTCATGGGTCAAATGACGGATCAGTCATTGGATTCCGTTTTTTTATAACTGAGCATGCCCAGAAGTGTTGTAAAATCCCTGCTGGTCAGTAAAAAATGGTACGACGGATCCGTTTTTTTACAGGATCCTTTGCATCAGTTTTACCACAATTTGCGATGCATGTGTCGCATCAGTCACAAAACTGATTGTGACTGATGCAAAAAAACTGGTGTGTGAAAGAGGCCTTGGCTAGAAGGCGACATTCAGACTTGTAGGACAACCACCTTCTGATTTTGGTGTTTCACCTCAGGGGACAGAATTGTGGCTGCATTGTTACTTTCCTGTGCAGATTTCTCAGATTTCTGGTGCTCACACACAGCCTTGTAGGAGTTCACGCTCCAGGGCTTGTCGCGCGCAGGCATGGCCGGGCAGGGGGGCTTGTCGCGCGCAGGCGTGGCCGGGCAGGGGGGCTTGTCGCGCGCAGGCGTGGCCGGGCAGGGGGGCTTGTCGCGCGCAGGCGTGACCGGGCAGGGGGGCTTGTCGCGCGCAGGCGTGACCGGGCAGGGGGGCTTGTCGCGCGCAGGCGTGACCGGGCAGGGGGGCTTGTCGCGCGCAGGCGTGACCGGGCAGGGGGGCTTGTCGCGCGCAGGCGTGACCGGGCAGGGGGGCTTGTCGCGCGCAGGCGTGACCGGGCAGGGGGGCTTGTCGCGCGCAGGCGTGACCGGGCAGGGGGGCTTGTCGCGCGCAGGCGTGACCGGGCAGGGGGGCTTGTCGCGCGCAGGCGTGACCGGGCAGGGGGGCTTGTCGCGCGCAGGCGTGACCGGGCAGGAGTGACCTGGGCAGGGAATGTTCCTCTGTGTAATGCTGGTGGCTTCTGTTGACGGTCATATCCCCGGCTGGGACCTCACATCTCTCGCACCACTAGTCTGGATGTGACCAGTCAGTCGTGTGTCCACCGGATTCTGACCTCAGCGGATACATAATAGAGGAGGTAATAGGACACTGTAGGACTATGGCTGATGACTGCAGCTGTCTGCCCAGGGTGGCAGTGTCTTTATTAACCCCGTCTCTCCTTGTGTGAGATCCTAGAGCTGTAATGGGCCCTGCTTGGTTCTCCTGTGGTGATATTATCTATCCGCTCGCCTGATACATGCTGCCGGCCTCTTACAGTCTGTGATTCCTCTGAATCGCCTGACACATGACTGTAGTACGCTGCAGTGGTTTTCACTTGCAGTTACTGGTTACATCCAATAGATGGCACTGTTAGTATTTTTTTTTTTTTCCACCCATGTGACTAAGAAGTTTGAATGTCATGGAGGTCCCCGTCGTATGCAGCCAGCGTTGTGTGGCTTCCTAACGTGCCCAGCTCTTTCTAGGTACGTATGGCGGCCTCTCGCGTCCGGCCATGAATGGCATCTCTTGGCATGTTTGCAGCACGGATGAGCGGCGTTGCCTGAATGAACAGTGAGTGCAGTATATAGCTTTTCTCTTTGTAATACATGGAACTGACTGCTTTCCTCCTACAGGAGCTTTACCCCCATTGTCCCTGTGCAATGGAAATGTCAGGCTTCACTAGTGGTCCCAAGGACAGCGAGGTCACTCGGAGCGGCTCTGCTGACATAAACAAGGTCTTGTGTAATGTAACCCTCTGCTGGGTACAGGCCTGCCACA
This sequence comes from Anomaloglossus baeobatrachus, assembly GCF_048569485.1. Taxonomy (NCBI): domain Eukaryota; kingdom Metazoa; phylum Chordata; class Amphibia; order Anura; family Aromobatidae; genus Anomaloglossus; species Anomaloglossus baeobatrachus. Next base: position 227,776,465 of record NC_134353.1, on the reverse strand, counting down.
CTTGGCTGTCCCTTTACTTTGCACTCTGACTTGCACTACTTTATTTAGCTGTCACTACACAGGGTTAAAATAGTTCTCATTCCTGAAATCTTCCGGTGACTGCTGTGTGTGTATAGAACGGAGGGGCTTTTTCTGGGAATTGTATTCTGCACCCCCATAGGACTCGGTGGTAGTGTGCATGTATCAGCTGTATGTATACTGTACACTGATATACAGGGAATGATGGCAGATGTTGGCTAGTTGCGTCTTGACTGACTATTTTGATGCAGAAAAAATGGTTAAAAGAGCTGAAGTCCTGTTGGCTAACACTGTACAAAGATATATTTTACCTGTATTTTGATGCTGGTAACAAACATTAACACTTAAGGCTAGTTTCACACTTGCGTTGTGCGGCATCCGTCATAGTGCGTTGTGTGACTGATGCGTTGCAAACAGTGTGGTAATAAAGGTAACTGATTCCTGTGATAGAACGTTTTTGCGTTTTTTGAGGGGGTTTTATGTTGCCTTTGCCGGGAAAGGAGATTTGCAGCTCGACAGACTAGGAGTGCTTTTACATGATTCATTACATTCTGCTGAGCATGCTCAGTAGAACGTGACAGAATCCTGCACTGGAATCCGTCGCCAGACGCATGACGACTGAATCCAGCACCATGCGACGCGTGTGTGTCGCGTTTGCGATGCTAGTTTCCTGCAACATCTTAATTAGCTAAGAGATTACACATGTCATTTATTTAACCTTTGGAAATGTGCTGTCACAATCACTGTTGAATAATGAATGAGCGAAGTTACTGCCACACTCGCAAATAGGAACGCTGGTGCGCGTGTGTGATCCTTCTTTAAACATGCTTCCATAGGGAATCATTGAGACAAATGGTGTGAGAAACTCGCAAGTGAGAAGCAGCCCTTATGCGGCTGAATTGACTGAAAATAAAGTTATGGCTCCTGGGACGCAGCGACATAAGAAATCTTTTTGTTTCCTGTGAAATGTTCTATATTTGTTTTTAAAGTCTTTAAACAGAAACTCGGCCCTTTAGGGTGAAAGTCACCTCCTACAGCTGTCAGTGGAAATAAGTATTTGATCTTGGTGAGAAAAACTAAACAATGCTGCCAAAATAAGCTCCGCAGTGTAAGGCTATGTGCGCACGTTGCGCAAATACATGCAGTTACGCTGCGCTTTGTAGCGCAGCGTAACTGCATGCGTCCTGCGTCCCCTGCACAGTCTATGGAGACTGTGCAGGGGCCGTGCGCACGTGGCGTTTAAGAGCGCAGCGCTTCGGCTACTGCCGAAGCGCTGCGTAAAAAGAAGTGACATGTCACTTCTTTCCTGCGCTTTGCCGACAGCTCCTGCTCTGTCTATGGCAGGAGCTGCAGGCAGAGCGCATGGAATCGGCGCTTACTACGGACATTTCTGCAGCGATCTAAAGCGCACATGTGCTCTTCAGATCGCTGCAGAAATTTCTGCAGTGACTGTACGCAACGTGCGCACATAGCCTAAGGGGGTAAATCTGGTACTGAGCTTTAAAGGTAAGGAATGCCAGCAACTAGGCAAGATGACATGCATTTCTAGTGGGACATCTTACATTCTACACTAACTTAAAAAGTATTCCTACCCCATGAACATGTCCACATTTTTTCATGTTATACCAAAATCGATAAAATACAATTGACTTTGTGGGTGTATCATATACAATCCCAATTGGTAAGGATTTGTGAAGTGTAAAATAAATTAGTGTTTTTTTTTAAATATTTTAAACATCTCAAAAATGTTGCTTTAATTTGTATTCATCCCCCTGTAATTGGCTACCTCTTAGGCCTCCTTCATATGTACATCTTTCCAGTACGTGTGATATCCTCTTTTTTTTTTTTTTTTTCCCAGATACCACACGTATCCATTATAATTTTGGGGCTGCCCACATGTCCATTTTTCTTCAGCAGCTTGGATAAAGGCCAATAAAAGTCTATGGGTGTGTGCTAAACGCATACAGTACATGGATGGGTATTCCCATCTCCAAGATCCTATCCCAATATGTAGTAATATAATAAGCAAATACCTCCAATTAGTAGTGTAGTATAGTTCTCCTGATTAGCTATGTCGCTTACCTTAGGTTCAGGGCATTGCAGGACCTTAGGCATTCATGGTTATGACCACTAGCAACTAAATAACTGTGACTATATGCGCAGTTGTAACCATGGATACCTAAGCTACTGCAATGCCCTGAACATGAGGTAAGTGACATAGCTAATCAGAAGAACTATACTATACTTATGGCATACTATAGTATGGCAGGACTCCAACCTACCCGATATGGCCATCTACCTAAACTGTCATCCCAAGCAAGGAAAGAGCTGATTGGACAAGAGGCCCATGGTCACTCTGTAGGAGCTGCAGAGATCCACAGCTCAGGTGGGAGAATCTGTCCACAGGACAACTATTAGCTGTGTACTCCAAAATTCTGGCCATTATGGAAGTGTGACAAGAAGACATTTTTGAAAGCAAGCCATAAGAAGTCCTGTTTGCAGTCTACAAAAGGCCAAGTAGGGGACACAGCATGTGGAAGAAGGTGCTTTGGTCCCATGAGACCAATGTAGAACGTTTTGGGCTAAATGCAAAACCGTGTGGCAGAAAACTGACAGTGCACATCACCCTGAAAATACTACCGTGTTTTTCCAAAAATAAGACCTCCCCCCAAAATAATCCCTAGCAGGGACTTTCAGCATTTTCGGAGCAAGGCTTAAATATAAACCCTCCCCCGAAAATAAGTCCTAGTCATGGTTCTATAATGAAGTGTCCGTGCAGCTAAAAAGGTTACAGATACTGCAGGACACTCCATTATACACAGCAGCACCCGGCAATTACACTCACCCGACACTGAGCGGCAGGACCTGCAGTGATCCCACACACACACACACACACGCACACTCACCTCATCCAGCGACACCGATCTCTTCTCGCCGGCAGAATCCTGAGAGGCAGTGCGGTGCAGCGCGATGAACAGGATCTGCGGTCGTAAGCACTGGATGTGATGTGTGTGTCTGCGATCGGCTGTGTGTGTCAGTATGTCAGCTAGCAGCAGGGTAGGACGGCGTTCAGCACTGACCGGAGATCACAGGGAGGACCTGGGAGCCACGCAGAAGTCCTGGTCTGGTGAGTGAGTCTACTGGGAAGTGGGGGGGCTGCTTTTTTGGGGGGGTAAACTTACCCCCAACCGTGTTTCTCCAAGAATAAGACCTCCTCCAAAAATAAGCTCTAGTGCTTTTTTGGGGGGCAAAAAAATAAGACTCTTATTTTTGGAAAAACACGGTATCCCCCACCGTGAAATGTGGTGGTGGTGGTGGTGGTGGTGGTGATAGCAGCACCATGCTGTGGGGAGGTTTTCTCCAGCAGGGCCTGGAAAGCTGGTCAGAGTTGATGGATGGAGCTAAATACAAAGCAATCCTGGAGGAAAATGTGTTAGACTGCAAAAGACTTGACTGGGGTGTAGGTCCACCTTCCAGCAGGCCTTGACCCTAAACTTACTGCCAGATGTTTGCATTTCACAGTCCAGACCGAAATCCTATTGTTGCAAGACTTGGAAACTTGTGGTTCTGACACCCTTCTTCCAATCTCTAGCTAGAGAGATTCTGCATGGAAGAATAGGCAAAAATTCTTAACCTCTATATGTGCAAAGCAGGTAGACATACCCCAAAAGGTTTGCAAAACCATGCATCATTTCCTTTTATACTTTCCAATATGAAATATACTCGCTAGTTTGTGTTGATATATCACACAGAATCCCAATAAAAATACTTACGTTTGTGGGCGGAACATGAAAGAATGTGGAAATATTCATGGGGTATGAATACATTTTCTAACCACTGCATGCCGTGTAATGCACCAGAACATGAGGTGTTATTGTGACCGGAAACAATCTCCCCAGTGTCACATCATGTGTACAATGTGTTACTGCGACAAATCGTAAAGGACCAGGAACCTTGTGTGTTGCTTACCTGATGAGCTGGCAGAAGTCTTCACAAATATAGACAGGTAAATGCTGCAGAGGTTCCTAGAGATATTACGGTATATAACAAGGGGTGCACAATCTCAGTATGATTTCTTACAGGTCTTGTGTATATACCTTGATGTCTGTTTATGTGACCGCCTCTCCATTCATTCCCCTGGGGTGGGAGATCAGGACTTTGTTATTGTGATTGGGCTCCCAGTAGTGGACCTCCACTGATCCTCAGGATATTTTTCTTGTATCCACTTTAACACTGGCCATTATTAAAGGGATCATCTTGCATGACTTTCATAGACTGGAGTCACCAGAATGGAGACACAATCTGTATGAATGACTCCCATTGTGATGGGTTTGAGTCGGCTCTGTATGTCATGGACTGCCATGAGTGTTCACCATGTAATAATACATACTGCAGCTTTTTCCAGGGGTGTCAGGAGTTAGACCCTGGGCGGTCAGCTGATCATCCCTGGGACACACTTGAAAGGGATTATATGTGATGAGAACTACTGTTTGAGACTGGAGTGACTCGGGACCCATCCATTGAAATAATGTGATGGATTAGTCACTTGTGGAGCAGAACGTTGTGTTTAGGGCATCCCGGTCTCTTAATTTCCTACACATGCATTTATAGTGAGTGTTTTGTTTTTTTTGTTTTTTGTTTTTTTGTTAAACAAGATGGAAACATGGCCTGGCTCTGCTCTGGTCTTAGCCCCGCACCCTGATGATGAATATGGCTCACACCACACTAAAGGTGGCTTTACACACGGCAACATCGCAAACGACATCGCTGTAACGTCACCGGTTTTGTGACGTAATGGCGATCTCCCCAGCGACATTGCAGTGTGTGAAACACATCAGCGACCTGGCCCCTGCTGTGAAGTTGTGATCGCTACAAATCGTTCAGAACCATTCCTAGGTCCTTTGTTTCCCGCTGTGCAGCATGATTGCTAGAAAGTCTCAGTGTGTAAAGGGGACTTTACAGCGACTTCCCTTTCAAAAAGCTGCTTTACAACGTCCCCAACAACCAGCTAGGTCGCTCTGCAGGTCCGGATCGCTGTTGTGTCGTTGGCCAGATCTGCCTGTTTGACAGCTCACCAGCGACTCAACAGAGACTTGGGGAGGTCGCTATGACGTCACAAAACCGGTGACGTTACAGCGATGTCCTTTGCGATGTTGCAGTGTGTAAACCCAGCTTTAGCCAGCCTTTCCTCATCAGTAATCCATGCTTTTCCCAGTGTACCTCACCATCACTCCAAGCCTGTGTCCTCACCTCAGAGAGCAGGACGTCTGGAGGCCGTAACTGCAGTGTCTGTACATGGCTGTCCTTGAATGTCAGTGACGTGGCTTATGGTCTGACGCATTTAGCATCCATTATCTTCTGATGGGTTTAGACCGACTTAGTAAGCCAGGTGATATAAGCCCTTATTTGCGTAGTCAGAGAGCTCTGGTCTTGTCTACGGCAGCTGAGACCTTACAGGAAGGATGGATGTACGGTTTGCGGTTACCTTGCCAGCCAAACAAGGATGCCATGGTCTGTCTGTACAAGGTAGGGCACAGTTACCATAGGCTGGTAGTGCAGCATACTCAGATACCTTATATCTGTTACCTTTTATTTGCCACATGGTATGTAATGCTCAGTATACAAGGTTCATGTAAGTGCTTGTGACATATAGACCTCGGATCCAGCTTGTGAAGGTGTCTTCCCAGTGGTGCCAATATGCCAGTCTGTAAATCACCTGTAATTGACATACGGAGTTTAAAGGGCCTTGTTTCCATGATGGGTGCGGGTCCAAGTGGTGGTTCACAAAGATGAAAATGCCCCTACAAGGATTCATAAACTCCAAAGGTCTCTTGTGGCGCCCCCCTCAGGTTAGGTATAACTGTTTCCGGCATCACTGATTAATTGTTTAGTTTCTTTTCTTTTGCAGTATACAATTTTATATATTTTACCTCCTTTTCTTATTCTTCATAGTGTGTTCCATGGGAAACAGCACCAGCCGCCTGTACAGTGCTCTTGCCAAGACACTCAGCAGTACAGCTGCCATTTCTCAGCACCAAGATTACCTTGACGAATCTGAACATGAACAGTTGGATCCGTTGGACCCCAAAGATCTTCTGGAGGAATGTCAAGTGGCTCTGCGGGAAAGGCCCGCTAGGCTCCATAGGGAGTTTGTTAGTCGGACAGATGATTTCAGGAGCCCACACACCTTTCGAGTGATGCAATGGAATATCTTGGCTCAAGGTATGACTTCTATTACTGAGCTTTAAATTTAGCTTTGTCATGCTCAGTACCTTAAAGTTACTATTTCTAGTAATCTCAATACAGTATCGGATTTTCCACAGCAGACGTGTAGGAAATACTAGAATCTGATAAGTTACAATGACAACTTAAAGGGTATATCTGGGACTTTAACAAAAAAAAAGCACTTACAGCCAGGTAGTTGCTACCTTCCTGCCCGTTGTGCCTGGCGCCGTTCTGTGACCGCTCTATGTCGGAGATTCAGCTGCTTTTGCTGATGTCACGTCAACAGAGCGGTGGCTTCTGTTATAGGGTAGATGCGGCTTGACAGCCGGCTCCCACAGTTAAGGCAGCAGAGTGTCGACTGTCAATCAACTTGACGTAGTCTTTCCTGCCTTGCCTACAGAGCAGAGCGGAAAAGAAGCCTCCACTCTGTGGACGAAGCCATTGTATCGCTGGCACAGAGAGCCAGGCACAACAGGAAAGTAGGTATCAACTACTTGTGCTTAGGCACTTTTTTTTAAAAAAAAATTTCATTTAAGCAACCTACCCACTCGCATGCTTTTATTCATGTGAAACTGGCAGCAATTTTTATGTTTTTTTTTCTTAGCAGATTCCTTGATCATGTGTTTGGAGATAATGCAGGAGAGGGGAGCAGCTGTCAGACCGCTAAAGTCCATATAGAGAAGGCAGAGATGGTTTATTACCATCACTGCATTCAATGTTAAACAAGTACTGTGTATGCAATTTAGGAGTCACTAACTGCCAGGGGCTGCTTGGTGCAGCCAGGAGGCTGAATTTGCCGCTTTACCCCTTCACGGCACTGCCAATATTTGTTCTTATATTTTCATGTTTTCCTCACCTTCTTCTTAGAGCCATAACTTTTTTTATTTTTCTGTCCACATATGATGGCTTGTTTTTTGCGAATGATGCAATCTATTTTACCACATAGTGTACTGGAAAATAGGGTAACAAAAATCCAAGTAGGGAGAAATTGGGGGGGACCGCATTCTGAATTTTTTTTTTTTTCTTAATAGTTTTTATGGCATACATTGCGATAAAAATGACCAGGCAATTCATACGTTTGAGAAAAAAGAATGTTTGGGTTGTGTCGCCATTTTCAAAGACCCATAATGTTTTCATTTTTTGGGGTCGATGGAGGCCTATGGCTGCTTATTTTTTTGCGGCGTGAGACTATTAATACTATTTTGGGGTAGATATGACATTTTGATTGCTTGTTACTGCATTTTTTTGAGGTATTACAGCAATCCAAGAAAAAAGAAACAATTTTGGCTTTCTTTAACTTTTTCTGTTTACAGTGGTACCTCGCTTAACAAGTAACCCACTTAACGAGAATTTTGCTTAACAAGTAAAGCTTTCTGTAAATTTGTAACTCGCTTTTCGAGAAAGCTTTGCTGTACGAGCGAAATCCTCACCGCACACACTTCGGTTTCGTCCATCCACCGCACTGTGACCCGCACTTGCAGTCCACACAAACACACACATGTACGCACAAACACACACACACGCACGCACATACAGTATTATGCTCACCTTACCTTCCGTTCCACCGCAGGGCTCATGGTTCTTGTAGTTCCCGGGTACATCGCGACGTCCTCGCGGTGAACTAAAAGACCCATGAGGCCGGCGATGGAACGGAAGGTAAGGTGAGCATATAATAGAACATGTGTACCTTCCGTTTCATTACCGGCCTTCTGGGTCCTGTAGTTCACCGCTGCGCTCCAGTCCACGCTGTGTATCTGCATCCATAGCGACGAGGGAGGAACTTCCTGTCACCGCTAATGAAAGGCAGCACGCTGGCCAATCAGAGGCAAGCGGCTCTGCCTTTGACGTCAGCGCTCTGGCCGGGAAGTTCTGCCTCGTCGTTATGGTAACGCGATACACAGCCCGGCCCTGTACCAGAGAACAGAAAGTCCTAGGAGACCGGCGATGGAAGGTAAGGTGAGCATATAATGTGTGTGTTTGTGTGTGTTTTTGTGCATGTGTGGAATGACAGAATAGGGGACCAGGATGGGACTTTTAACACGTTGTGCAACGAATCGTCTGCATTGCAATGATTTCCTATGGGAAATTTTGCTTTGCTGAACGAGTAACTTGGTTAACAAGCACACTCCCAGAACGGATTGTTCTCGTTAAGCAAGGTTCCACTGTACTGTGTTTACTAGTGATGAGTGAGCACTACAGTGTTCGGGTACTTGTAGTGATGAGTGAGCACTGCAGTGTTCCGGTACTTGTAACGAGGAGATGGATGCTGAGATGGGCATGACTCGAGTACCCGATTTATAATAGAAGTCAATGGTGTACTCGAACATTTTTACGAGAAAACGTCTGGAAAAATGCTAAAGCCTCCCCATTAACTTCCATTATACTTGAGTCATGTCCAACTACACGTTACGAGTACCGAGTATCACTAGTGTTTACCATTGGTTTTAATTATTTTTATATTTTGATCAGATTTTTCTGAACTTGACAAAACCATTTGAATTTTTTTGCATTTTTGAAAAAAAATTAAACATTTTTTTTTTTCCTTTAAGAACTTTGTAGTTGTTTTTAAAGCACTATAACCTGTTGTCTGATCACTTGTGCTATATACAGTAGTACCACATCATTGCTGTATATAGTGAAAATTACAGTCTCCCTTGAAGCTCGGCCACAGGAGGGTGTCAATGTAGCTCCGTAATGAGAAGCACAGAGGTCTTTAGCAGACTCCATGCTGTCTTTGCAATCCATTAGCGCCCCTCAATCATGTCACAGTCACACCAATTGGCTCATAAAATGGCATGCCCCATTCCAGTGCACTATTGCCACAGTCAGAGTTGCAGGTTAACTAACTGTAACATTTGCACCGCCCCGTGATTAATAGAGGCAGGTCCTGGCTGTAACACACAGCCATTACCTGCAGAGTATGGAGTGAGCTTACCCTGTGAGCCCGCTTTCGACTTGTGCCATACATATACTGCACATGTCGTGTATTTCAGCCCCAATTACAGGGAAATCCGCAATTAAAAAAATAAAATTATATATGTTGCGATTTTGGAAAAAACATAAGTCACAATAAACAAGAATGCGACTAAAGTAACTGTGCCACACACAGTAAATATAGCGGATGGTTCCTATTGAAAATTTCTCCATTGACTCCCAGAAATCTGGCTGCAGATTTTTTGCTACAAAATAGCCCCTAGACAGCTGTTTATTTCAATGCTGTGTGTGAAGGCACATCTAGAGATTAAGAACCTAGAAAACAAGCAATCTGTCTATACAAATGAAATATCAGTGTTGGGCTACAGAGACGGGTCCAGCAGTTGCCTGTTAGCCACTTTAAACAAATTGAATGATTAGTAATGAAATGATGTCTGTACATTGTATGTCATTGTTTGTCTTTTGTTTCCAGCTCTCGGGGAAGGGAAAGACAACTTTATTAAATGTCCAGTGGAAGCACTGAATTGGGAAGAAAGGAAGTACTTGATCCTGGAAGAGATCCTCCTCTATCGCCCGGATGTCTTGTGCTTGCAAGAGGTAGATCACTACTTTGATACTTTCCAACCAATTCTTAGCAGGTTGGGCTATCAATGCACTTTTTTGGCAAAGCCATGGTCTCCCTGCTTAGATGTGGAACATAACAACGGGCCAGATGGCTGTGCCTTTTTTTTTCTTCAGGACCGCTTTCAGCTTGTCAGCAGTGCCAAGTTCAGACTCTCAGCTCGGACTTTAAAAACCAACCAAGTGGCCATTGCTGAGGTCCTGCAGTGTAAGGAAACTGGTAAGTTATTGTGCTTTGCCGTCACTCACCTGAAGGCCCGCAGTGGATGGGAGAGGTTCAGACTTGCACAGGGCTCAGATCTGCTGAGGAATCTTGAGTCTGTCACCCAAGGAGCCAAGATCCCTCTGGTTGTATGTGGGGATTTCAATGCGGAGCCTACTGAAGAGGTATACAAGCGATTTGCCTCATCTAGTCTGAATCTGAACAGTGCCTATAAGGTGCTTAGTGATGATGGAGAAACTGAACCTCCCTACACGACCTGGAAGATCCGTCCTACCGGGGAGTCTTGCCACACTCTGGATTATATATGGTATTCTCAGCATGCCCTGAAAGTGAACTCGGCCTTGCGTTTGCTTACTGAAGAGCAAATTGGGCCCAACAGACTTCCATCATTTATTTACCCTTCCGATCATCTGTCTCTGGTCTGTGACTTCAGCTTTAACATTGACTCTGATAGGTTGTTATAATGGTTTCCAGGCTGTGACGTGAAGCGGAGTCTGTACAAGGACTGAACTATCCTGTATTAAGCTATCTGTAACCATTTCTGTACCAGAGCTGGTACATCACCACCACCACCACAGCTACCATGACATGGTACTCTGTAGCTAATGTTTTCGACGTGTTATTTTTTTCGTACAGTGTTTGTTTTTTGTTTTTTTGTTTGTTCACGTTGAATTGTAGCATTACCAAATGCCTTTTTGTAAAGAATTGTGCACTTGTATTTAATTTGATGGCAAATGTTTGTGGAATGTCACTTTTTCCAAAGTATTTATTTTTCTACTTGAAGCAAACAGCGGAAAAATATATTTATTCTTTATTTAGATGAAAGCCAACGACTGGCAAACATTTTGTTCAGTGCAATTATTCTAAAGTGCAATATAAAGGGATTTACCAGTCCGAGGACCTAATATAATTATTCTTTCTTACAGAAATCTGTATATAACTGTGTGTTTTTATGGAGCAACCAAAGTTCTCCAGCCATAGGTTGTAAGAATCCAAGAAACCAATGCACTAGGAATATCTAACCCTAGAAAAGGTTCATGATGAATGTATTTCTTTTTATGAACTAAGAGAGTTATAAATGTCTAATATTTTACGTCTCCACTATATGGAGTATTTTAAAGATTTGTTAATGTTAGATTCGCCTTTCCAGCCCTGGTAAAGCTGGGTGCATCATTCACCCCAACTGTGAGCTGTTCAACGGTGGACAAATGAATAAGTTTCACTATAATGTGAAATCCTAGAAATAAACACTCAATTTCTATTACTGTAATCCGTCTGACCCTGAATAGCATTTGATAATACGAGTACAAAACAGATGTCAACATGGTGTCTATAAAGATTTATTTCCTGGACATGGTGTGTGTATGGATTATTTTCCCATTGCAATGTTTTCTTGCGGTCAATAAAAAAAGAATCGTTTCTGTATTAGTGAAGTGGGTAGTGATCAGGACCACAATGGGGAAGTGCTCTCCAATTTTGAAGCTCTGTCAGCATAATACAGACTGCCATGTAAGTACCATTGTTTCCCAGGGTGCATATCATTGTAAAATAGTGTGTATCACATTGAGATGATCAGTCTATCATTGAATTCAGGTTTTTCAGTCATTCCCCCAAAATTTAAAGTAATTATCTATTTGTTTTTTTAAAATCAATAGTTAACATAAGAATATTGAACTTTGTAATATATCTTTATCAGACACTTCTTTCTCTTCTTGGACTGATCATTTATTTATTCTCAATCTTCATTCATGGGTAAAATGTCATCATTGAATACAGATGTTCACATTAATGAGATGACAGTTGGTGCTCATAAAGCTCCATGGAACTTGCAGTAGAATGTCTGCCTCCAGCTCCTCTTCTAGAATCTAAAAAAAAAAAAAAAAACTGTCCTCGCCGATCTCATTGATGTTCACGTCTGTCTTCCCAGATTAGTTTACCCTGAATTGAAAGTGAAAGATCAGTCCAGGAGGAGAGAGAAGCAGATTTCTCTGATAAGATATAATAATTCCATAATATGTGTGATCCCACAAAACATAGAGTTAATCTAGCTCAGCAGTGGGAAAAAACCAGCATGCATGGATCAAGTGCTCTGAATCACAGGTAATCATAGAAAAAAGGAAAAGGATCCAGCTTCCGCAAAATCTCTTTAAAAATGCTTTGATCTTTTTATTTGATTTAAATCCAAAAGGAAAAGTGGACATACTCTCCAGGCTTCAGTCCACTATTTTGGTGTAAGGGAAACGGCTACGCGTTTCGAATGCAGTCTGAGGCTTGACCAAGAACGCAGACTGCATTTGAAACGCGTTGCAGTTTCTCTTACACGCCTGGCTTCAGTCCACTATTTTGGTGTAATGGAAACTGCAACGCGTTGCGAATGCAATCTGTGTTCTTGGTCAAGCCTCAGACTGTATTCGAAACGCGTTGCTGTTTCCCTTGCTCTTTTGTCTTAAGTCCACTATTTTGGTATGTCCACTTTTTTTGGATTTTAATCGAATAAAAATTCTATGATCTTTTTAAAGAAATTTATCAGAAGTTGAATCATTTTCCTTATTTTCTACGATCTCACAAAACATTGTACATTTACAGTGCTGCAGGGGGGTACGTTCCTGCAAAACTCTGTACATGTACGATGGTGCGATCATACCAGCTCACGCATGGTGCCGATTTAAATTCAGTGGGTGGCAGTTAAATATCATAGCTGACACCAGGCTGTATCACCAACAATCTGTGCTAGCAACAATAGTGGGCGTTTAACCTCTCCGATGCCGCTGTCAATAGTGACATCTATCTTTTTGTAGGGGGAGGGGCTTCCTATCTGCTCTGATTGGCACAATGCGATTACGACCATGTTGTGCCAATGGTTTCCATGGTGACCGCAGGACTGAATACTTGCCACGGGGTCACCCAGCTACGGAGGCCTGTAAAGTCCTGCCTTGAGGATGACCTGACTCTCCTCCTTCCTGTGTGCCAGTCACTGATCTGATGCTCTGCAGTGCAAAAGTATGAGATCAGGGCAGAGAAAGTTGATAAGTAAAAAAAAAAGTTAAACAAGAAAAAAAAAATAGTGGACTAAAATATCTTAAAAAAAATGTCCATGTAAATAATCATGGTATTTCTATAAACATCACCTTGATCCTCAAAAAATAAGGCCTTCTCAGCTACGACCACAGAAATATTTGAAAAGCTTATAGCTCTGAGTATAGTGATGGAAAAACAAATTTTTGCTATAAAATTGTTTTCATTGCGTAAAAGCTGCAAAAAAACCTACATAAATGTGGTAATGCTGTAATCCTACTGACCTGCAGAATAATGCTGTCTTATTAATTTTACCACACTGTTAATGGCATAAAAAAAATAATAGCACTTCAGGAATTGTATAATTATGTTCACTCTGCTTCTCAAAAAGCGATTAGCATTGTCTAAAATGGTCACCAAAAAATGAGCTCTCACATGACTGTTAGAAATACAGAATAATTATATCTCTGAAACTATGGCACTGCAAAACACTTTAATAAAAAAGTGTGTGATAGTCCAATATATAAAAGAAAAAACCTATATCGATCTGGTATAGCTGTGATTGCACTGACTCAAAAGAATATTGCCACCTAATTACATATTGCATCGTGAACTGTTAAAAAAAAAAAAATATAATAAATAATTGACCTGTTGTTACTGCGATCTCTGAGAGGAAGAAGGATTAAGGCTTGGCTCACGTTTATCCTGCGCTCTGCCTGAGGGCTTACATTGGGTTTCCATGTAAATCTTTGTGCACTTCTGAAAAGGACAACCCTAAACAGAGGCCAGACTGAGTCCAGCGTTAGTCTGCTGCTTCATTATAGTGAATGGATTCCTGGGGATGGGAGGTCATTTGAATCCCGTCATTCGGAGATTTAGATGGAAACTCTGATGTAAATGAAACAAAATATTATGTAAAATGTGCCCAATAAAAGCTTCAACTTGATCCACAAAAAAAGTCCCAAACCTGATCCTTTGTCCGTAAACTGAGATCTAGGGGGCTTCCATGTTACTGATAGCACAAACACTCTGGAAAAGTCTTAGGATGAATCCCCCTTCCCTCCCTCAAGAAAAACACCCCAGAAAAATCTGTGCTCACATCTGAATGAAACTCTCCATTCTGAGCCCCACAGTGCACCTACACCACATAACCACATATAGCATCTACGTGTTTGATATTTCTGTAGTGAGGAAGCACACTTAGTTTGCTGAGCGCAGGTCTCCAGAAGCACAAGCTTGGCACAATGTACTGGACACTACAATGGCAGATTTGCAATTTTCCAGAAACAAGCAGCAATGGATGTTGCTGAGTGAAAACACCCATGGTGTCAAAATTGTTGCTACAAGTGTAGATAATTTCTTAAAGGTGTATAATTTCCAAAACGGAGTCACTTTTGGGGGGTGGGGGGTTTGTGTTCTGTTCAACTGGCGCTTGGGAATCTATATATGCAGTCCACAAACTATTTTACAAGAATGTGTACTCCAAGAGTCAAATATTGCTCATGCCCTTCTGAATCTTGCTATGTGGCTAAAAAGTACTATACAGCCATATATGAGGTATTGCCAAGTTCAGCAGCATTGTGTGACAAATTGTGGTACCTTTTTTTTTTTAAAACCCATTTCTTTGTGTGAAAATGTAAAATCTGAGGTTAAACAATATTTTCCCTGCCGCCCATGACAGCACCACATGAGAGATAGGTTCCGCCCACATCAGGACAGGAAACCCACTGATAAAAAGGCGGTACCTCTCCTCCACATCAGTTTGGTTTCCTGTCCTGGTATGGACAACCCATTGCTGTCCCAGGTCCGACCCGGTGTGGAAGCCTGGTACTTACCTGAAGCCGGTGCTCGGGCCTGGCTGCACCCCCCCTCGGTCTCAGACCTCTGCGGCGGTGAGGCGCGGGCCTGGAGCGGGAGCTCGGCCCGGCGTCGCTCCAGGGATGTGCGCACTCACGGCGGCCGCTGGAAGGCTTGTCCCTGCTGGGCAGCACGCTGGAGTGAAGCTGGACGCTCCGGCCGGAAGTGACGCGATTCCATGGTGACGTGCGCAATGCGACCAGGAAGTGACTGGTGTGCGCATGCGCACTAGGATCCAAGATGGCGGCGCCCTTGTAACGAGGGATCTCTGTTTCAAATATGACCGGCGCTTGGGACTGGTGAGTTTTTTCTCCTCCATTGTTACCATTATGGCAGGAGATTCACCCCGCAGCAAGGAGCAGCGCAAAGAGTCGCCACAGCGTGGCTCGGAACGCGGCTCTGCGGATCGTTCCCGGAAGGCTGTATCCAGTCCGGGCAGCGTTCGGTCGGTGGGTCCCAAGAGGTCCAAGGGAGATAAGAATCCGCCTCCTGATCCGGTATTGCCAGGAGTCGTGGGGGTGAGTGGACTTCGTGGTCTTCCATGTTTCTAAGTCCCCGTTTCCGTGTCCCCTCTCTTGTTAGGTACCGAAAAAATGTGCCTCCAAGCAGCGTCACAAGGAATGTGCCATATGCCAATCCTCCCTGTCTTCGGATTACACCAAGGCCCTGTGTGCAGGCTGTATCCAACAGACCCTACTCAAAGAGGGGCCGGGGTTCTCATCTGAATTGCGTTCCATTATCAGAGCAGAAGTACAGGAGTCCCTTAAATCCCTTAAGGGGGACAAGAGGCGCAAGAAATCCCGTCATCCTAAGCTGTCTACTCCCGATACCTCGGCGGGTTCGGCTCAGGGCTCTCGGTCGTCGGGCTCCTCGGGATCCTCCCCCTCCGATTCTGGCTCCTCTTCCTCTTCCGGTGAAGGTGGTCGTCCTTGTTTCCCTACAGCAGACGTAGGACCTTTGGTGAAGGCAGTACGTTCGACCATGGGCATAGTGGACCCCAGGGGGCCCGAATCTACCCAGGATGTCATGTTTTGGGGCTTGGATTCCAGGAAGCGTAAGGGGTTTCCCATTCCGCAGAAGGTTCAAAGTCTCATTGCTGACCAGTGGAAAAAAGTGGACAAAAGGTTGAATCTTAGCTCTTCCCTTAAAAGGAAGTACCCTGTGGATGAGGAAGCGTCTACCTCTTGGGATAGAACCCCGAAAATTGATGTCGCTATTGCCAAGGCGTCTCGTTCCACTACCTTGCCGTTTGAGGACTTGGGGTCCCTTAAGGATCAGCTGGATAGGAAGGCTGATGGTTTTCTGAGAGGTACATGGGAGTCTACGGCAGGTGGCTTGCGCCCTGCCGTGACCAGCGCCTGTGTTGCCTGGTCTTTAATGGTGTGGCTTCAGCAGTTAGAAGACCAGTTGCGCAATGACACTCCTAGGAAAGATATTATCTCGTCCTTGCCCTTAATACAGGGTGCTGCTGCCTTTATGGCTGATGCCTCGGTTGATTCTTTAAGACTGTTTGCCAGGTCGGCGGCGCTTTCCAATTCCGCGCGTCGGGCCCTCTGGCTGAAAACTTGGAAGGGTGATGTCCAATCCAAGGGGCGACTATGCAGCATGCCTTGTGAAGGTGCCTATCTTTTTGGCTCTGGCCTGGACGACCTCCTCACTAAGGCATCCGATAAGAAACAGGGGTTTCCAGTTTTTCCGGTGGCGTCCTCTCGCAGCCGGCCCTTTCGGAGACGTCAGTTTTTCGCAAAGAAGTCTCAAAAACCGCAAGATCAGTGGAAGGACCGTAGAAAGAATACCTCGGGCTTTCTCTTTGGCAAGCACTCCGATAATAAGCCCAAGCCCTCTCAATGACGCCTGTCATCAGGTAGGGGGTCGGCTGTCCCTCTTCCTCCATGCATGGCAGGCGATCTCCTCCAACAAGTGGCTCCTTCAGATTGTGGCGGAAGGGTTAAAATTGGACTTCCGTTCACCCCCTCGGGGGTCTCTCATAATAACATCCTTGCGGTCCCCAGAGCGGCAGATGGCCTTGGAAGTAGAAGTGCTAACTCTCCTCTCGAGGAAAGTCGTTCAGGAGGTCCCCATAGGTCAAGAAGGGGACGGCTTTTACTCCACACTGTTTCTGGTTCGGAAGCCGGACTCCACCTTCCGCACCATCTTCAACCTGAGGAGCTTGAATTTGCATCTGGTGCAGCGAGCCTTCAAAATGGAGACCATGAAGTCAACTGTCAGACTGTTGTATCCAGGGTGTTTTATGGCGGTCGTCGACTTGAAGGACGCCTATTATCACATCCCTATTTTTCCGGCTCACCGGCGGTTCCTCAGGTTCGCACTACACGTCTCCGGGAGGCTGAGACACTTCCAATTCGCAGCGCTGCCATTCGGGCTTTCCATGGCCCCGCGGATCTTCACCAAAGTCCTCGCAGAGGTCATGGCACATGTCAGGGAACAGGACATATTGATCGTTCCGTATCTGGACGACCTCCTGATAGTGGGTCAGTCGGAGTCTCTATGTGCGGCTCATGTGACCAGGGTCATCACCATCCTGGAAGGCCTGGGGTGGGTGGTGAATCTGCGGAAGTCCAGACTCCAGCCTCTCCAATGTCAGGTCTTCCTGGGTCTCGTCCTGGACTCTACGAGTCAGTTGTGCCACCTGCCGGTGGACAAGGTCACCAGGATCTTGTCCTTAATCTCTTCCGTAAGGAGTTGCCCAGGCATGTCCTTACGGCAGGCTATGTCGCTGGTCGGGACTCTTACCTCTTGCATCCCAGGGGTATGGTGGGCCCAGCTGCATTCCAGAATCCTCCAGTTGGAGGTCCTTCGGTTTCAGAGACTGTTTGGAGGCTGTTTGGAGAAGAAGTTGACCCTGTCTGCAGACTCCTTGCACTCCCTGGGTTGGTGGCAGGACCCCTCTCACCTCCGGACGGGGGTTCCTTGGCTTTCCCCGGTCACGGACACTATAGTCACGGATGCCAGCCGTTGGGGGTGGGGCGCCCATCTGCGCCAACAGGTGCTTCAAGGTCCCTGGGACGCTCGGTTGGTCAGACAGTCCTCAAACTACAGGGAGCTCATGGCGGTTCTCAAGGCACTAGAGGAGTTCCTCCCCTTCTTGAGAGGTCGCCATGTTCGGGTCCTTTCAGACAACAGGGTGACTGTGGCGTACGTCAACCATCAGGGAGGCACCAGATCCCCTTCTCTTCTGGCTCTGACTATGCGCATCTTCCAGCTAGCCGAACAACATCTCTCCTCATTGACAGCTCTTCATATCAAGGGGGCGGAAAACGCGGAGGCAGACTTCCTCAGCCGGCACTGTCTCAGTCAGGGGGAGTGGTCCTTGGACCCGGGGGTCTTTCGCAAGCTCACGCTTCTATGGGGTGCCCCTGTTCTCGACCTGTTCGCTACCAAGGCGAATCGGAAAGTGGACAGGTTCTGCTCTCTCAACCCCCGAGACGATCCTGTTGCCCTCGATGCCTTCCAGATGTCTTGGTCTCACGGCCTCCTGTACGCGTTTCCTCCCCTGATCCTGTTGCCTTCGGTTCTCCGGAAAATCCGGACCGACAGAGCGGAGGTTATTCTCATCGCCCCCTTCTGGCCGAAACGGGCATGGTTTTACTGGCTGCGGACACTGTGTCTCTGGTGGATCCTTGGGTTCTCCCGGACGCCCCTCATCTCCTGTCCCAGGGCCCAGTCCGTCACCCCCCCGACCCGGCTCTCCATTTGACGGCTTGGCGTTTGAGCGGCGGCTGCTAGCTCGACGGGGGTTTTCTTCTTCCTTAATCGATACTCTTCTTCGCAGTAGGAAAGTGGTCACCACGGCCATTTACGGTAGGGTCTGGAAGCGCTTTCTCCTTCAGTCGGGGGCTCGGGCGGAGGGCCCCCCTCCTATCTCGGCTATTCTAGAATTCCTCCAGAGGGGGTTGGAATTGGGGCTCTCCACCAGTATGCTCAAGGTGCAGGTGTCGGCCTTAGGGGCTCTGTTTCATTGTAGTCTGGCACAGAATGAATGGATTTGCCGGTTCATTAAATCTAAGTCCAGGTCTGTGCCTGTTCAGGCTCCCAGGGTTCCCCCATGGGACCTTAATTTAGTGTTGGATGCCCTCACAGGGCCACCGTTTGAGCCCTTAGGGGAAGTCCCTCTCAAACTGCTGTCCCTTAAGGTTTTTCTCCTCGTCGCACTCACCTCGGCCAGGCGGGTGGGGGATCTCCAAGCCTTGTCTGTGGTTCACCCTTATACCCAGATTCTGGATGATAGGGTAGTGTTGCGGACTGATCCCTTCTACTTGCCCAAGGTTTCTACACCTTTTCATCGGTCCCAAGAGATTGTGCTCCCTTCCCTCTGTGACCCCCCCTCGGAACGAGAAGGAGGCTAGGTTACACACGTATGATGTCCGGAGGGCCTTAGTCACGTACCTAGATAGGACTAGGGAATGGAGGAAGTCTCAGGTCCTGTTTGTCACTTTTCAGGGGCAGTCCAGGGGGCATGGGGCTTCTAAGGCTACCTTGGCCAGATGGGTCAGGGATGCCATCGGTTTGGCGTACTCGGCTAAAGACGCCACTCCTCCTCCGGGCATAAGGGCGCACTCCACTAGAGCAGTGTCTACGTCTTCGGCAGAGAGGGCGGATGCCTCTATTGACCAGATCTGTCGGGCGGCTACTTGGTCGTCTCCTGGGACTTTCTTTCGGCACTATAGGCTGGACTTGTCCTCCACAACTGACCTTTTCTTTGGGAGACGGGTCTTGCAGGCGGTGGTCCCTCCCTAAGGTGGATGGTCTATATAAATCTCTCATGTGGTGCTGTCATGGGCGGCAGGGAAAAATCTTAATTACTCACCGGTAATGGGATTTTCAATAGCCCATGACAGCACCCTTAGTTCCCCCCCCTTTTCACTGGTTGTGGGCACCCTTCGGGGAGTGTTAGTTATGGGTGTTTTTCCTTGGGTGGTGGTATGATTAATCTGTTTGTTGTGTTTTGTTGGTCCTCTCTGGCTCTGAAAACCTACTGATGTGGAGGAGAGGTACCGCCTTTTTATCAGTGGGTTTCCTGTCCTGATGTGGGCGGAACCTATCTCTCATGTGGTGCTGTCATGGGCTATTGAAAATCCCATTACCGGTGAGTAATTAAGATTTTTTGTTCTAAAAATAAGTGTTACACACCTTGTGGTGTCAATATGATCACTGTGCCCCTAATTGAATTCATTGAGGGGTATAGTTTGTAAGATGGGGTTACATATGGATGGGGGGGGTGCTTTGCGTTCTGGCACCTCAGGAGCTCTGCCAATGTAACATGGCACCTGCAAACCATTCCAGCAAAACTCAAGTCCAATATGACGCCTTCCTTTCTGAGCGTCATGTTATAAAATTCTGTGAAGCACCTGGGTGTTTTCAGGGTGCTCACCACACATATGGATAAATTCCTTGAGGGGTCCAATTTTCAAAATGGGGTCATTTGTGAGGAATTTCCATTGTTTAGGCACATCAGAGTCTCTGCAAACGTGACATGGCGTCTTTCTATTCCAGAAAGCTTTGCATTCCAAAAGTCAAATGACGCTTCTTCCCATCCAAGCCCTGCCATGCACCCAAACAGTAGTTTTCCACCACATATGGAGTATCACCGTATTCGGGAGAAATTGAACAATGCATTTTCTCCTGTTAACTTTTTTGAGAATAAAAAATTTGGGCTACAGTAATGTTTTTTGTGGGAAAATGTAAAAAAAAAATCATTTCTCTGATGCCTCATTGGGGGACACAGGACCATGGGTGTTATCTTGCTTATCCATAGGAGAACGCTAAGTAGATGCAAAAGATATTCGCTCCTCTGCAGTATACAACCCCTGGCCGAGCCAGGCAACCTCCGTTTTAGCTTAGTGTCTGTAGTAGGCACATCTCTTGAAGATTTTTTATTTTTGGAGGGTGACTGTTTCCCCTCGGGGACCGATCTCCCAACACCATCAACAGGCAAGAACGCTGAGTGTCGCCTCCCCGTATCCCCTCCTGCGACGCTGGATCCTGGGCTGCATCTCACTGGACGACGGGTCTCACAGGCACCGATTTTCCAGAGCCCAGGGCAGATGAAAACTTCCTCAGTCCCTCTTGCAGGCTCTGAGTTGATACACTGCACCGGTGTGACCGGGCACAGCAGGCGTCAGTCTGCCATCTCCACTAGCCTAGACTGAGGCAATGCCAAGGTGAGATCCTCCCTGACTGGTTACTGGCTATGCAATACCCCTGATTACAGGGACCTCTGCAGAAACAATTCACCAGTGGAGGGGAGGGCTCCCAGGGCTCAGAGTTCACCTGCAGCTGCGATGAACTCACAATTAGTGTTGAGCGAGTATGCTTGTCACTACTCGGTACTCGCACGAGTATCACTGTACTCGGGCTACTCGGCGGGTACCGAGTAATCTCGCGATACTCGTGCTGTACTCGTGGTCTTCATTCCTGCATGTTGGCGCTCTTTTGAGAGCCAGCCCTCATGCAGGGATTGGCTGGCAGACCACTGCAATTCCACAGCCCTGTTAGTTGTGGAATTGCAGTGATTGGCCGGCCCTCACAGCATGACCGTGCCTTTAGCCCGACACTTCCCCGCTCGGCTAAGCCCCCTCCCGCACTCCACTCCGCATGTATATATATATACACGCATACACACACACGCACGGTTTTTTTTTTACTTTACATTTTTATGGTTTCTACATGCTGCCGGGGGTCATTTCAGAATAATACTCGGGTCTCCCATAGGATAACATTGGGCTCGGTGCTCGGGCCGAGTACACGAGTATCTTGTGATGCTCGGCCCGAGCCTCGCGCACCCGAGCTTTTTGGTACTCGCTCATCACTACTCACAATCTTTATTCCCAAGGTCACCATAGTTGTGCGCTGGCTGGGGGGAGGGGGAGGTCCCCTTACCGCCGTTTTATTTTTTATTTTCAACTGACTCCTCTCTCGGCGCTCTTTTCAGTGCTAAGCCCCGCCCCCTCTGACCTGTGATAAGCCACGCCCCCTTGGGAAAGCGCACGCAGATCTCCTCAGTGTGTTCCTCAGAGCGAGCTTCCTCCTTGCTGCAGCAACAGGGAACACTTCCCATACTCTGCTTCACTTGTAGCTCTGCAGATCATTGCTCCCTCTCTTTGCATACTCCCTGCCCAGGCAACATGCTTAATTCAAAGGCTACTAAGAATTCTAAGGCTCGTATAGTCTATTATTCAGCCTGCACTACCTGCCACGCTAAGCTACCACGAAAACACACCTCTTCTTTCTGTGAGTCCTGTAGCCCCGCAAGAACCCCCCGCCACCACAGCTGCAACCGCTACCAGCCCAGAGCCTAGGGCTCTCAGCCCACTGGAATGGGTACAGTTTCTGTCCCAATCCATGGAAAAACTTTCCCAGAACCTGGTGCTGGCTATGCAATTTCGTCCTCCACTCCCTTCTGGGCCCCTGGACGGAACGCAGCCTGATGACACCTCTATAGAGGGTTCTTCTGAGGAAATCCGGACCCATGCTTCACCAGTTGCAGGGATCAGAAAAAGGGCACACGGCCAGGTGTCTCTGGTACTCTCTCATGGCCCCCATGGCGCTACCTCGGGGGTACAAAGAACAGGTTCTCCCACACATTCCGCTGCTTCTGAGGAGCCGGAGGAGAGGGGAATGCTGTTTGTACCAGGATGATTCCTTGCTTTCAACCTCACCAGACGATCAAGCTGCAATAGACTCCCTTATTGCAGCAATCAACCAAACTTTGCATGTCGAGGATCCCCCATCCACTACTACTGACCATTGGTCTCCTTTAAGAGGGCAAAGAAACCTCAAAAAGTTTTTGCTGACCACCCAAAGTTTCAAGAAATCCTCACAAAGCAAAGGGAGAAACCTGACAGGCGCTTCGGTAACCGTAAACTCATGGAGTCCCGGTACCCCTTCGGCTTAGCTGCCCCTAAGGGCTGGGCCGATCCACCCTCAGTCGACCCCCCGGTCTCCCGCCTTGCCGCAAAGATTCTCCTGTCTTTACCCGATGGCTCAAGGACCCGATAGACAGACAGGTGGAGCAGCTCGCTTGCTCTACCTTTTGAGGCCGCGGGTTCCTCCCTCTCGCCTTCCTTTGCCTCCGTGTGGGTCGCAAAGCCGATCACGGTCTGGGCAGAATCCCTTAACATTTCGCTTGAGGAATCCCAGTTTCCTCATACCCTCACAGATGTAACAGCTTAAATTGCCGCTGCGGCGGAGTACCTCATGCAGGCCTCCCTTGACGCTGCTACCTGCGCAGCATTTGCCACCTCAAATACCATAGCCATCCGTAGAGCCCTCTGGTTCCGACAATGGCGAGCGGACTCTGCCTCCAAGAAGTCTCTCACAGGCCTCCCTTATTTTCCAGACCGATTGTTTGGCGAACGTCTGGACAAGCTCATTTCTGATGCCACGGGAGGAAAGAGTACCTCCCTCCCCCACCTCAAACCCAGGACGACTTTTACCAGACGTCCACAGTCCTCGTTCCGCTCCTTTCGGAACTCATTTGGTTGGTCGACATCCCGTTCTGCCCCCACCACTAGCCACGGGCTACGCAGGGACCGACCACCTCAGCCCTCCCCAAAGCCCACCTCGTCATGGCAGCCTAGACAGAAACAGTCCATGACTAGGGAGTCTCGTCCTCAACCATTCCCCCCCTCCTGACTCCTTCGGCGCCCCGGAAGACACACTCATTGTCGGGGGTCGACTGCATTTCTTTCGACACATCTGGGCTGCCGCCTCAGACGACAAATGGGTGTGAGACCTTGTGTCTTCCAGTTATCACATAGAATTCCGGACCCGACCCCCGGGTCAGTTCTTTCTCTCAAACCCCCCAAAGACTCCAAAACAACGCGAGGCCTTCTCCCCAGCAATCCACTCTCTCCAAACGGCAGGGGTGATAATACCTGTCCCGGACGACGAGAGGTTCAGGGGCTTTTATTTCAACCTCTTTGTAGTCCACAAAAAGGATGGGTCAGTTCGACCCATCCTGGACCTCAAACACCTGAACAAACATGTGCATGTAGGGAGATTCAGAATGGAGTCCCTAAGGTCCATTATCACATCCATGGTCGAAGGAGAATTTCTCGCCTCCACAGATATCAAGGATGCATACCTGCACATACCCATCACCCCAGCTCACCAAAGGTTCCTCCGCTTTGTGGTTCAGGACTCCCATTTTCCATTCGTAGCCCTACCCTTCGGCCTTGCCACCGCACCAAGGGTCTTCACCAAAGTCATGGCGGCCGCCATGAGTGTCCTTTACGCCAGAGGAGTAGTCGTTCTGCCTTACTTGGACGACCTCCTCATCAAGGCCCCCTCCTTCCGCAAGTGCTAAACCAGCGTGCAGATCACCATGGACACCCTATCCCGCTTAGGGTGGCTACTGAATCTAGAGAAATCATCCCCGGACCCGTCACAATACATCACCTTCCTGGGCATGTCCCTGGACACCCGTCGGGGCTTGATATCTCTCCCTCAGGACAAGGCGATCACTCTATGACAAGTGGTACGCTGCCTTCTACGTCCTTTCGTAACTGGCAGCACTCTCCTGCCATGAGCCTATTCTGATCTTTCACCAGGACAAGGTGGTTCTACGCCCCCTTCCGAATTTTCTTCCAAAGGTTCCTTACCCGTTTCATTTGAACGAGGACATTGTTCGCTTTCCTTTTGTCCACACCCAGTTCATAGGGTGGAAAGGTCTCTGCATTCGTTAAACCTTGTGAGGGCCCTCAGATATTGCGTATCCAGGACAGCCCCCTTTAGGAAAACCGACTCTTTGTTCGTCGTTCCTGAGGGGCCTAGGAAGGTACAGGCAGCTTCAAAGGAAACTCTGGCTCGCTGGATTCGCTCTGCGATCCAGGAGGTCTACCGCTTGCAACTCAAGCCCATTCCTAGTGGGCTTCGGGCTCATTCCACGCGAGCAATTGGCACTTCTTGGGCCATTAGGCATCAGGCTTCAGCGGAACAGGTGTGTAAGGCTGCGACCTGGTCTAGCCTACATACTTTTTCAAAGCATTACAGAGTCCATACCCAGGCTTCAGCTGAGGCAAACCTGGGTAGAAAAATTCTGCAAACGGCAGTAGAGCACCTCTCTCAGTAGGTGCTCCTGGCTGTCTGGGACTGGTTCCTCGTCCTTGTGTTGTGTTGTCTTTTTTTATTTTGCCCACCCAGGGACTGCTTTAGGACGTCCCATGGCCCTGTGTCCCCCAATGAGCAGTCAGAGAAAAACGGATTTTTGTGTACTCACCGTAAAATCGTTTTCTCTTAGACATCATTGGGGGACACAACACCCTCCCTGTTGCCCTGTTGGGCCTTGGTTCTCTCAGTACCTTATTTTATGATTCTTTTATTCATGTTCCTCCATTGGGATACGTTCTTACTATTTTTTCTCCTACTGCTTGTGCACTAAAACTGAGGTTGCCTGGCTCGGCCAGGGGGTGTATACTGCAGAGGAGGAGCTAATGTCTTTTGCATCTACTTAGTGTCCTCCTATGGATAGGCAGCATAACACCCATGGTCCTGTGTCCCCCAATGATGGCTAAGAGAAAACGATTTTACGGTGAGTACACAAAAATCCGGTTTTTTTCCTTCCACATTGCTTTAATTATAGTAAAGTACCTGAAAGGAGTAATTTTGACAGGTTGGTTTGTTAATTTTGTTGGCAAATGAGAAATTGCTAATAAACTTTTAAACTCTTCTAACTTTCTAACAAAAAAAATGTTAAAAAATATTGTGCTGATGTAAAGTAGACAAGTGGGAAATGTTATTTAGTAACTATTGTGTGTGACAGAACTCTGGTTTTAAGGCAGAGGAATTAAAAAGGTTGAAAATTGCCATAGTTTTTAAAATATTTTGCCACATTTGTGATATTTTCACAAATAAACTAAACAAGTCCTGTAATTTACCAGTAACATGAAGAACAATATGCCACGAAATAAAACCTTTCTCAGAATCCCTGAAATCAGTTGAAGTGTTCCAGAATTATTACCGTATAAAGTGGCACTGGTCAGAATTGAAAAAAATGTGCCTGGTCAGGAAGGTGAAAACAAGCTTGGGGGTGAAGGGGTTAAGGTGGTTATCTGGTGCTATCTTTTTTTTTTTTTTTTTTTTTTTACTATGGGCCTAAAGCTGGGTTCACACACAACGACAACAACAACGACGTCGTTGTTACGTCACCATTTCCTGTGACGTAACAGCGACCTTCGATGATCGCTAGTAAGCTGTCAAACATGTAATTTTAAGCAGCGACTGAGCAGCGATCATAGCGACCTCGACGGTCATTGTGCGGTGTCACACGCGTCGCTGAGCGACGACTCAGACCTTGATAGAGGCGTGGTGTTTACCCCTAGACATGTTTTGCGTTGCCTATTTTCACGCCCCTCTGTTCCGATTGGTGATTACTACAGCGCCTTTGTGTTGCCTTTTTTTCACGCCCCTCTATTCCGATTGGTGATCACTAAAGCGGCGCCTGATTGGGTGACCGTGCCAAACAAAGGAAGACGCAGTAGTGCTTTCATTCAATCTACCTGAGCTTTTTCAACACGCAGTTTGTTGCAGTGAACCCATCTGGTTTACTACTGATTTCTTCGTGGATTTTCAAACATCTTCTGACTTAAAGGTAGGTATTATTTGTATTATTTGTGGGCAGTATTATTCCTATATTCTTGTACATAGGGGCATTATTATAGCACCTATAATCTTGTATATAGTGGCAGTATTATAGTGAGAAGAAACAGGCAGGTAGTTGATAACCCTTTGCTTGTTCTGCCCGGTGCAGATATCTACCTGCACCAAGCAGTCACTGACAGTGCCAGCGGTTTCTGCTGACGTAAAGTCGACAGAGCTGCAGCTTCTCTTCCACTGTACTGTGTTGACAGAATGTGATTGCTGATGGACAAGCAGCTCCCTGCAGCTAGGTAGAAGGGAGACGACTGTCAATCAGCATAACTTTGCAAGTCGCATCCCATCGACTGAGCAACCAGAAAAATGATTTAGGCCCTGTGCGCACTTGCCAGTTTTTGCCGCGTATTTCCTGTGGTTTTGCTGCATGTTTCGCTGCATGTTATATTCATAACATCTCTGCAGTGAATCACCAGCAAAACCTGTGGGAAAAAAAAATGCTGTGCGCACTATGCGGATTTTGACAGCTGCATGTTTTTCTGCGGGATTCCCGCAGCAAAAACAATTGCATGTCACTTCTTTTCTGCATGTCGCTGCGGGATTTCACTCCATTGACTGCCATGTAATTGTGAAATCCCGCAGGGAATAACGCAGGCAGCAAATTCTGTGTGGTTCATTGCGTTTTCCTGCGTTATTCCCTCCGGTATTTCGCGGTTTACCTGCGGTAATGTAAATCGCTGCCTGCGGTTTGCAGGGAATTGATGTCATTATGACAGGAAGAGGAAGTGGAGCAAAGAGTAAACACACACATATCACAGACACAGACATACAATACACACACATCACACTCACACACAGACACATAGAATACACATAGAAATCAAAACACGTGGGCTCCGCCGTATTTTTACTGTCCAGCCGAGGTAAACACACAGCGGCGGCCCGGTATTCTCAGGCTGGGGAGGGCGAGGGACAGGGTTAATGTCCCCCCCCCCCTCCCGCAGCCGAGAATATCAGCCCGCAGCTGCCCCGGGACTGTTGCATGCATTATGCGGCAGTACCGGAGTGTCCCCGACTCTTCCAGATGCCGTGATGCGGTGGCTATCCAGGTAATAATGAGTTAAATTACAGCGGATCGCTGCCATTTAAGTCCAGGCTTGATCATGGCAGCGTCTATGAGACAGCTGACATGATCAACCCGTAAGTAAAGTGAAAAAACACACACACCGAAAAATCCTTTATTTTAAATAAAACACAAAAAGCCCCTGGTTCACCATTTTATTAACCCCTCCCAAAACAAAGCTCCGACGTAATCCACGTCCTGCGATGCTTGCATCCAGCCGTGACTGACACAGCGCTGAATGCAGCCTCGCAGCGAGAAAGCAGAGGTAACCACAGGGCATTTCCCACGGCCGGTAATGTGAACTCACATTACCACTCGGGAGAAATGCAGCGTGTGCTCACAGGGACTCTATCTATCCCTCTATCTATTCTTCTATCTGTCTTCTATTCTTCTATCTGTCTATTTATCTGTCTGCTATCTATCTCAGAAGAAAATTACTTTTTTTTTTTTTTTCAATGTGCTTTATTGCGTTGAATGCATTGAAGCACATGTACCAACCCGCATGTGGCAAAACCGCGGTAATACCGCAGCAAACCGCATGCGGTTTTCGGGTGCGGCTCGCCGCGTTTTTTTTACCGCGGGTGCGGTTAACTTTAAGACCCTGCGGAATTTTCTTAAGAAAATTCCGTTTTCCAGTGCGCACAGGGCCTAAGCTGCTCTGTTGACATGAAGCAGCAGAATCTCCAAGAGGAGGTTCTAACTGACTGTCAGTTCTTAAGGCCCACATTAAAAAAAAAAAAAAAAAAAATCGCCCCAGGAAACACGTTTTAAGGCTCTGTTCACACGCTGTGGATTTACCGTTGATTTGCCGCAGAAAATGTGTCTAACATTGCTGCAGTCATTCCCCAGCAAATCCTATGGGTTTTAAAAAAATGCTGTGCGCACACTGCGTTTTTTTTATACCCGCGGATTTTCTGCTGCGGAATTAATGAGCATGTCACTTCTTTTCTACAGGTACCTGCGGATTTTGCCATAGATAATGGTAAAAACCTGAAGGGACCAACCTGCGGAAAATCCGCGGCAAACCGCGGTAAAACCGCGTGCGGATTTTGCTGCGGTTTTGGTGTGGCTTTTTACTGCGGGTGCTGTGGGCGGCGAATATCCTCTTCCTGAAGGGGGAGGGACGTTCGGCGTCACAGCGACGTCACACGGCAGCCGGCCAATAGAAGCGGCGGGGCGGAGATGAGTGGGACGTAAACATCCCGCCCACCTCCTTCCTTCCACATTGCTGGCGGGACGCAGGTAAGCTGTATTTGTTGCTCCCGGGGTGTCACACGGAGCGATGTGTGCTGCCACGGGAGCAACGAACAACCAGCGCGCAGAAAGAGGAACGAGATTATGAAAATGAACGGCGTGTCAACGAGCAACGATAAGGTGAGTTTTTTTGCTCGTTCACAGTCGTTCGGAGGTGTCACACGGTACGATATGTCTGACGATGCCGGGTGTGCGTCACTAACGACGTAACCCCGACGACATATCGCCAAATATATCGTACCGTGTGACGCCCGCATAAGAAAGATTTGCCATGGTTTTTTTTTTCTATTTCTTTTAGATTGCTTTTTTACATAGAGCTTATTTGGAAGGGTCTGGCCAGTCGCAGCCCAACAGTTATTTGAAAAAAATTACAGCAGAAGCTCTTATTCTTGCACATGAGTAATCTCAAGATCTTCTAAATTCATTACAGCATA
This sequence comes from Anomaloglossus baeobatrachus, assembly GCF_048569485.1. Classification (NCBI taxonomy): domain Eukaryota; kingdom Metazoa; phylum Chordata; class Amphibia; order Anura; family Aromobatidae; genus Anomaloglossus; species Anomaloglossus baeobatrachus. The sequence goes on along the minus strand of NC_134353.1, from coordinate 227,747,148 downwards.
TGCCTCATAATGAATTTGAAGTAGATAAGTCAAGATGGTCTCTTATACCAGTTTTGAAGATGACCAAAGCTGTGCAACCTCATTACTTGCTGCCAGTCTTTTTTTTTTTTCTTTCACCCTGTTGTACCTTGGCTGAGCCATCAATATCTGGGCACAGGAGTCCGGTGTCCACAGCGGGAAGTTCCACACGTGCTCACTGAACAAACTATCCCACTTATTTGACCTATTGTGATGTTGGTCAGGTGGGTGGGGTTTCATCTGCTGAACGCCCGAATTTTACGCTCAGTGAGAGACATTAAGATAATTTAGTGGCTCTCACTGGCGATCGGCTCCCGTCATTCACAGCAGGGAGCCGTCTCTTTTTGTTGGATTGGTCGCAACCCACACATTACTAGCAAGTATGGGTTCTTTTGGAGTGAAGGCCCCTGCTTGCAGCAAAGGAGCTTTGAGGATCCACCTCAACTGGAGTGTATAGAATCGATACTGTATTTTTGTAGTGATGACTAGAGATGAGCGGACCTGTGAAATTTCATTGTGTTCAGCCAAACTTTAAATTAAGATCGTAAAAACCTACAAAAATTCCCAGAAGAGGGAAGGCGCACGACCAAACAGAAAACCAAAAAATCAGTGAACACCCCAAATAAAAAAGTATAAATACGAGGGACCACTGAACAAAAGGAGACCAAAGGAATCAATGAACAAATGCAAACAGTTGTATTATTAATTATAACGTGAACAAGACTGAGATAAAGTGAAAGCAACCACGGTGGAAAAGATTGCCAGACACAGTACTGCACCAAAATAAACCACCAGATGGTGACAAGAACTGCTGGTGAAAAGGTACAATGCAAATACAAATACATAGGCTGACGGAGGGGGAGTGAAGACAATACCTGAAAAGTACATTAATCAAATCACCTCACACGTGCTACTCTCCTAAACAGCCATAATTACATGGAGGCATTGTTACCTTAGGAAATGGTATACAGCAGACATGCAGCCAAATCAGGTGGCAGGGGGAAGGCCTTGACACACGTTTCACCGGTCTCGGCTTCATCAGGAGACATGGCTAAGGTGCGTAGTGACAGGATTTATATATGAGTGCAAGGGCCCCTACGCACCTTAGCCACGCTTCCTGATGAAGCCGCGCCCGGTGAAACACGTGTCGAGGCCTTCCCCCTGCCACCTGATTTGGCTGCAAGCCTGCTGCATACCATGTCCCAAGGTAACCAAGCTGAGCACTGTATATCAGTATTATTTTATTATATGGACACTGTAATTCAGTTGTAGGCTATGTTAACATGTTTCCAGTTGTGCATCCTTTTGGAAAATGCTAAAACGGATGCGTTAACAGATCCATTTACTATAACGATGATGGATCCGTTAATGGATTGGTCAAAACTTGTCATCCGTTGTTGACGGATGAAAAGTCCTGCAAGCAGATCCTTTCTTGTGCGGATCTAAATACTAATCGCTAACAGATCCGTTAAAGCATAATGGGATCTATGGGCAACAGATCCGTTATTATAGCATTCGTTCAGCTATCAGTTAACGGATCTGTTGTCCATAGACTCCCATTAGGTTTTAACTGATCCATTGCCCATAAATGCTAGATAAATTAGAATATAATAAGATAAGATAGATGATAGATGTGCAACACATATATAATGCCCCAGCCCCCTGCATATTGTAAGCTGGCACCTTTTAGTGCCCTTCTGTGGCACTATAGGGTGTTTAGCCTTGATTTTAAGTGGCACTATAGGGTGTTTATCCTTGATTTTAGAACCAAATTCAATCATGTTAAAAAATAAAATAAATGACGCAGGGTCCCCCTTTTTTGGTAGCTAGCTAAGGTGAAGCAGACAGCTGCAGACCGCAGCCATCCGCTTTACCTTGGCTGGTAATCCACAACAGAGGTCACCGCACGCTGTTGCTTTAAATAGTTTAAAATTAAATATATAATTTAAAAAAAAACATGGGGTCCCCCAAAATTGGATCCCCAGCCAAGGTATAGCGGACAGCTGGTGTCTACCTTGTTTTTCCAAAAATAAGACCTCCCCCCAAAATAAGCCCTAGCAGGGATTTTCAGCATTTTCGGAGCAAGAATAGCAACAAAAAGAGGAGCTAAAAACTCCCCCAAAAATGTATTATAAAATGTACTCACAGCAAAAAAGGGCAACCAGTCCAGTTAGCCCAGGCCAACACATCTAATGCACAAACAGGATGCAGACAAACCTCTCAACATGATGGACACTTCACAGGTGCAAGGTAAATTGCACACCAGTGGCGCGCATAGGGCACTGTTCACACTTGTGACCCGCAAGCGTGAGGATCCGTGATGAGGATTGTGGGCTTACGTACATTGGCCAATTTACAAACTAATACCTCACATATATTTTATATGTATTTTTTGCACTTTGACTATGCGGGGTGCAGCCGGGCCTCTTAATACGGCCGTGCATAGTGGAATTTCTGTCCCTTACGTGCTGCAGTGAGTAGTGTCCGGGTAACCCGCCTAATCTAATAGTAAGGGCGTGGTAATAGGTTGCTGGCTGGACACCATGCGCATACAAGTGTGAACAGTGCCCTATGCACGCCACTGGTGTGCAATTTACCTTGCACCTGTGAAGTGTCCATCATGTTGAAAGGCTTGTCTGCATCCTGTTTGTGCATGAGATGTGTTGGCCTGGGCTAACTGGACTGGTTGCCCTTTTCGGAGCAAGGCTTAACAGCGGTACCCGGCAATTACACTCACCCGTCACTGAGCGGCAGGACCTGTATCTACAGCACACCCGCACACATCAGCTCTCACACACACACACACACACACACACACACACACACACACAAACATGGGATCGCACACAATCAGATCGCACACACAAACATCGGATCACACGCAAACATCAAATCACACACACAAACATCGGATCGCACACACATCGGATCGCATACACACTCACCTCATCCAGCGACACCGATCTCTTCTCGCCGGCAGAATCCTGAGAGGCAGTGTGGTGCAGCGCGACGAACAGGACCTGCGGCGGGACACGTGACTTGCTTTATTCCCTGCGTCCGTAAGCGCTGGAAGTGATGTGATGTATGCGCAGCGATCGGCTGTGTGTGTGTGTGTGTGAGATCTGCTGTGTGTGTCTGCAATCGGCTATGTGTGTGTCTGTGATCAGCTGTGTGTGTCTGCGTTCAGCTGTGTGTATCTGTGATCGGCTGTGTGTGTCTGCGATCGGCTGTGTAATTCTGCGTTCGGCTGTGTGTATCTGTGATCGGCTGTGTGTGCCTGCGATCTGCTGTGTGTGTGTGATCGACTGTGTGCCTGCGATCTGCTGTGTGTGTGTGTGTGTGATCTGCTGTGTGTGTGTGTGTGTGATCAGTATGTCAGCTAGCAGCAGGGTAGGATGGCGTGTAGCACCGACTGGAGATCACAGGGAGGACCTGGGAGCCACGTAGAAGTCCTGGTCTGGTATGAGTCTCCTGGGAAGTGGGGGGTCTGCTTTTTTGGGGTGGTAAACTTGCCCCCAACCGTGTTTCTCCAAGAATAAGACCTCCTCCAAAAATAAACCCTAGTGTTTTTTGGGGGGGGGCAAAAAAATATAAGACAGTGTCTTATTTTTGGAAAAATACGGTAGTATTCTCAGGCTGTTGAGGCCCATGGTTATTGGGCCCTCCTCAGCCTAAAAGTAGCAGACTGCAGTCACCCCAGAAGTGGCGCATCCATTAGATACACCAATCCTGGCGTTTCACCTCAGCTCATCCCATTGCCATAGTGCGGTGGCAAATGGGGTAATATATGAGGTTGATGCCAGCTGTGAATTGCCAGTTGGCATCAAACCTTGGTATCGGTAATGGGTGGTTGTCTAGCAGACACCCCAATTACTAATCCAGTACTTCAAAAAAGAAAAAAAATATTTGGACAAACACCCCCCAAGTAGAGCCCATGTTTTCAATGTACCTATGCATGAACAACACAGGCTAAATTTCATCTTCACGGATGACAATGCTCCAGTTCATTGAGGTTGCGTCATTAGGCTGCTGCAGAGTGGGGTATCTCAAATGGAGTGGTTTGCACTTTCTGAATCCTATGGAAAATTTGTGGGATCAGCTGAGTCGCTGAGTAGAGGCTTGCAACTCTGTACCCCAGAACCTCAATGCCCTACAGCACCACCATTCAAGATGAGTAGGATGCTGTGCCTCTGCAGACAATAACTCGACTTGTCAACAGCAGGAGACGTAGCTGTCAATCTGGAATTGATGCTCAAGGCCACATTGTGGAGACACGGGGGTCAATGGGTGCTCACGTCCGCTGACCCTGCCACCTTTAGAAAGACAGCATGGCCCACGGCTCATCCCAACTGAACGCCCGACCTCCTTAACCGTGGGTGGAATACTAATCAGACAACACAGGATGAGGGAATCACAATATTAAGACTTTATTGGATGCCCAAACAATGGCATATAGCACATAACCAGCAAAACCACAGAACGTAACCGGTATCTCACCCTTCCGCTGGCTCACCAGGGATTATAATGTCCGTGCCTCAGAGCTTCCAGGGCTACTTACTCCAAACCAGCAGCACTCGATTTCGGAGGGCACCCACCGAGAATGGAATAATGCCAGATTAAGGAAGCTGGCTGAGTACCGCAAAGCCTGTAGTCAGGTGAATGGATTGTCCCAAGCTGGATTCCTTAGGTAGTCCTTGATATCTCAGCCAAATCCTTGCATTCGATGCTGAAGTCCATGTAGTATTATAATCCAGGTTTGGTTATGGCTTGCCAATCGGATCCGCATATTCTAGACTGGTATCATGTAGCAAGAGTCTACCTGGGCAATGGACAGTCCTCCTTCTTATATCCCTGAGATCTCCATTCAGACCATTGGGGTCTTCACGATTGGTAGATAAGACTGGGCTCTTATTGGCTAGATTTCAAGCCGTATACAAAATATCCCTAGTAGTAATGGTCTCTGGTAGAGACGAGGGAGAGACAGCTAAGTTACATCGCATCTAGCAATACACATAGTAATACAATGAGAAGTTCGCATAATTGATTTATCTGGGTATCTGACCTTCACTGGCCAAGGCAATTACATGAGTAAACAAGAACTTTAATACTAGATTCCTAAGGCTGGGTTCACACATAGCGACAGCGACAACGACGTCGCTGTTACGTCACCATTTTCTGTGACGTAACAGCGACCTTGTAAGTCGCTGTTATGATCGCTGCTTAGCTGTCAAACATAGCGACGCAGCAGCAATCATAACGTCGCTACATGTGCAGAGAGCAGGGAGCCGCGCACACTGCTTAGCACTGGCTCCTTGCTCTCCTAGCTACAGTACACATCAGGTTAATTAACCCGATGTGTACTGCAGCTACATGTGCAGAGAGCAGGGAGCCGGCACTGGCAGCGAGAGCGGCGGAGGCTGGTAACGAAGGTAAATATCGGGTAACCAGGGAAAGTGCCTCCCTTGGTTACCCGATGTTTATCTTGGTTACAGCTTACCGCAGCTGCCAGATGCCGGCTCCTGCTCCCTGCTCACTTCATTTCGTCGCTCTCTCGCTGTCACACACAGCGATGTGTGCGTCACAGCGGGAGAGCGCCTTTGAAGAAAACGAACCAGGGCTGTGTGTAACGAGCAGCGATCTCAGGGGCCAGATCGCTGCTCAGTGTCACACACAGCGAGATCGCTAATGAGGTCACTGCTGCGTCACCAAAACCGTGACGTAGCAGCGATTTTGGTAGAGCTCTCGCTATGTGTGAAGCACCCCTAAGAGTCTTGTAGAAACAATGAGGGGCTTATCCCCAATTTATAAACAAACTATCATCATGTCTGGCTGAATTTTAAGAAACTTAGCCCTTCATGGTAAAATAGCTGCTAGGAAACCACTGCTAAGGACAGGCAACAAGCAGAAGAGACTTGTTTGAACTAAAGAACACAAGGAATGGACATTAGACCAGTGGAAATCTGTGCTTTGGTCTGATGAGTCCAAATTTGAGATCTTTGGATCCAACCACCGTGTCTTTGTTGAAAAGGTGAACGGATGGACTCTACATGGCTGATTCCCACCGTGAAGCATGGAGGAGGACGTGTGATGGTGTGGGGGTGCTTTGCTGGTGACACTGTTGGGGATTTATTCAAAATTGAAGGCATACAGAATCAGCATGCCTACCACAGCATTTTGCAGTGGCGTGCTATTCCATCCGGTTTGCGTTGGACCATCATTTATTTTTCAACAGGACAATGACCCCAAACACACCTCCAGGCTGTGTAAGGGTTACTTGACCAAGAAGGAGAGTGATGGGGTGCTACGCCAGATGACCTGGTCTCCACAGTCACCAGACCTGAACCCAATCGAGATGGTTTGGGTTGAGCTGGACCGCAGAGTGAAGGCAAAAGGGCCAACAAGTGCTAAGCATCTCTGGGAACTCCTTCAAGACTGTTGGAAAACCATTTCCGGTGACTACCTCTTGAAGCTCATCAAGAGAATGCCAAGAGTGTGCAAAGTAGTAATGAAAGCAAAAGGTGGCTACTTTGAAGAACCTAGAATATAAGATATACTTTCAGTTTCACACTTTTTTAAGTATTTTATTCCACATGTTTTAACTCATAGTTTTGATGCCTCCAATGTGAATTTACAATTTTCAGAGTCCTGAAAATAAAGAAAACTCTTTGAATGAGGTGTGTCCAAACTTTTGGTCTGTACTGTATATATATATATATATATATATATATATACTCAGCCAGCTAACACTCGGTTCCCGTCCCCCCAAGGGTATACAGCTCTCCTCCCCAAAGGTATACAGCTCTCCTCCCCAAGGGTATGCCAAGGGTATACAGCTCTTTCCCCCCCAAGCTTATACAGCTCACCTCCCTGGTATACAGCTCTCCCTCCAAGGGTATACAGCTTTCCCCGAAGGGTATACAGCTCCCCTCCTCCCCAAGGGTATTCAGCTTACCTCCTTGGCGGGATGGCGTTGTAAGGGTTGATCACTGTGGCCCTCCACTGCAGCCTTGAATATTGGCAGCTTTTCCAGCGGGCTGGCGATGTAAGGGTTAATCACCGTGACACTACACTGCAGCCTTGAATATTAGCGGCTTTCCCGGAGGGTGCACGGCAGGCGGCGGGTGCGCGAAGCTCGGGAACGCAGCCAGGAGCAGGTGGGCAGATCCACAGGAGAGGAGGCATGGCAAAAGATGAGGAGTCGGTGGCGGCGCATGTGAATTTATGTGTGGGACGGCTCGGCTGTGATGACATCACATGGAGGAAAGCGTTACATAGTTACATAGTTACATAGTTACTTAGGTTGAAAAAAGACCTAGGTCCATCTAGTTCAACCTTCCTCCCAGTGTGACGTGAAAAATGCTGGGAGTTTCAATTTTGCAGTACTCGTCCTTTGTCTGTCATTGGCTGAAGCAGCTCAGCTTGAGACGTGTGAGTGTACACAACAGGATTTGTCTCTGTGCTTACAGGACCTGAGATGATGACTCATGGAGGGGAAGAGTCAGGGGTCACATGATCAGTTCCTCAGTGTATACAGGACTCTGCTGTGCTGGTTGTCATGGTGCTGGATGAGGTAAAGTTTATGTGTGGGGTCAGGAGGGATTTAGAGTGTGAATGTAGCAGAACTGTGTGTGTAATGTGCGGGGGGCGCAGCCACGCGTGGTTACGTGGGGGGTGGGATTAGCGAGTAACCACAAGTAATCACAACAGCTCTTTTATATATACATTTTATATATATATATATATATATATATATATATATATATATATATATACACACACACATACACTCACACACATATATATATATATATATATATATATATAGTATATGCTGTATATATGCATGTAGACATTATTGTCACTGCTGTCTGTATTACTGTCTCTTATCTAAAATAACACATTGAGCACATTTTACTGATCCTTTTATTTTAATAGTGCCATTTTTCTCAGTCAGTTGATGGATGTTTGATGAAATGGATGTTTAGGCTATGTGCACACAGTGCGTTTTTCTCAGCGTTTTTGCGCGTTTTTCGGGTGCGTTTTTGGCCTCAAAACTGCATGACTTTGCTTCCCCAGCAAAGTCTATGAGTTTTCATTTTTGCTGTCCCCACACAGCGTTTTTTTTCAGCTGCGTTTTTGTGGTGACCACAAAAACGCAGCATGTCAATTATTCCCGCGTTTTTCACTGCGCTTTTCATCCATTGAGTTCAATGGGATGTTGAAAGACGCAATGAGAAACGCAAATAGCTGCGTTTTGGTGCGTTTCTAAGACCAAAAACGCAGCTATAAACGCAGGAGATGGGCAGTAAAGTGACGTGTACAGGAAGAGGATTCCTTCTGTCAGTATATACAGAAGCGTGAATCCTCCCGGTACCGTCACCGCCGCTTCCACCTCCCGTCCTGTGCATGTCAGCTGCCGTGCGGTGTCATGTACAGGCAGGAGGTGGAAGCGGCTGCGAAATCAAAAGTGAACAGTAGAAAAAAAAAAAGTCAATACTCACCTGTCTGCAGACTCCCGGCGCCATGCCCGCTCCCATCTCCTCCCGGTACCGCCGCTCTGGCTGTGTGCAGTCTCCCCGGGACAGGACCTTGCTTGCAGGACCTGGCGATGGATCACCTGATGCAGTCACCTGACGCATCAGGTGATCGTAAGTATCGCGGTGACGCGGTGCCCGGCCGGTATCAGCGGATTCGTCAGGAGACTTCATCCCTGATTACCGGCAGCTGCTGCAGCGATCGGACAGGATCAGACTCCCGCCCCATCGCTCCAGGAGCTGCCGGTAATCAGCACATAAGTGAGTATTATTATTTTTTTTTTTTTTTTGCACCGATGCATCTGCTGATTGTATAATCTGCTTTTATACAATCAGCTGATGTGTAATGGGATTCAGGCACTTGATCCTGACACATCATCTGATCGCTTTGCCTTCCAGCAAACCGATCAGATGATATTGGATCCGGATTGGACGGCGCGGGACCCTGACCCAGGATTACTGCGGAGGGGGGGGGTTCTTTATTTCAATAAAGATGGAGTCACTAATTGTGTTGTGTTTTATTTCTAATAAAAATATTTTTCTGTGTGTTGTGTTTTTTTTTTATCTTTACTAGAAATTTATGGTGGCCATGTCTAATATTGGCGTGACACCATGAATTTCGGGCTTAGGGCTAGCTGATAATATACAGCTAGCCCTAACTCCATTATTACCCGGCTAGCCACCCGTCTTCAGGGCAGCTGGAAGAGTTGGATACAGCGCCAGAAGATGGCGCTTCTAAAAAAAACACAACACACAGAAAAATATTTTTATTAGAAATAAAACACAACACAATTAGTGACTCCATCTTTATTGAAATAAAGAACCCCCCTCCGCAGTAATCCTGGGCCAGGGTCCCGCACCATCCAATCCGGATACAATATCATCTGATCGGTTTGCTGGAAGGCAAAGCGATCAGATGATGTGTCAGGATCAAGTGCCTGAATCCCATCACACATCAGCTGATTGTATAAAAGCCGATTATACAATCAGCAGATGCATCGGTGCAAAAAAAAAAAAAATATATAATACTCACTTATGTGCTGATTACCGGCAGCTCCTGCAGCGATGGGGCGGGAGTCTGATCCTGTCCGATCGCTGCAGCAGCTGCCGGTAATCAGGGATGAAGTCTCCTGACGCATCCGCTGATACCGGCAGGGCGCCCGTGTCACCGCAATACTTACGATCACCTGATGCGTCAGGTGACTGCATCAGGTAATCCATCGCCAGGTCCTGCATCCTGCAGGCATACGCACCCGGGGAGACTGCACACAGCCAGAGCGGCGGGACCGGGAGGAGATGGGAGCGGGCATGGCACCGGGAGTCTGCAGACAGGTGAGTATAACTTTTTTTTTTTTTTTCTACTGTTAACTTTTGTTTTCGCAGCCGCTTCCACCTCCCGCCCAGACATGGCGCCGCACGGCAGCATACATGCACAGGACGGGAGGTGGAAGCGGCGGTGACGGTACCGGGAGGATTCACACTTCTGTATATACTGACAGAAGGAATCCTCTTCCTGTACACGTCACTTTACTACCCACCTCCTGCGTTTATAGCTGCGTTTTTGGTCTTAGAAACGCACCAAAACGCAGCTATTTGCGTTTCTCATTGCGTCTTTCAACATCCCATTGAACTCAATGGATGAAAAGCGCAGTGAAAAACGCGGGAATAATTGACATGCTGCGCTTTTGTGGTCACCACAAAAACGCAGCTGAAAAAAAACGCTGTGTGGGGACAGCAAAAATGAAAACTCATAGACTTTGCTGGGGAAGCAAAGTCATGCAGTTTTGAGGCCAAAAACGCACCCGAAAAACGCGCAAAAACGCCGAGAAAAACGCACTGTGTGCACATAGCCTAAGGCTAGTCTTGCAGTTGCATAATTAATTAATGTGTGAAGTGCTGTCACTGAATGGTCACATTTGATATTTAATAGCTAAATACTGCAGGAATGGACCACACAGCAGACTGAGGGTATCTTCACACAGGGCTTTTTTAGTAAGTTTTTGCTGCGTTATTTAGCTACATATTTGCCTTGGTTTTAAGCAGGGGCGTACATAGATATCATGGGGTCCCATAGCAAATTTTCTAATTGGGCTCCCCCCCCCCCCCAAAAAAATAATAATATTTGGCTGGTTCACAGAAGAGCATATTACACAACTTTACAGCCCTTAACAAGTCATTTTCCTCCTATTGAAGCCCCCAAACTCCCCTTTCATTGCAGCCATAAAATATGATGACAACAAAAGTGCCCCACAAACACTGTATGATCCACCACAGTAAATTGCCCCCCGGGCTGCTCTCCCAACCGCTGTATAGGGCCGACCATATGATGCATAATGTCATTATAACACATACATGGCCGCGCACAGTGAATTGCGCACGGCCATGTCTCCTGTACTGTGATGCCACCGGGCCGGCACTGACACTTCTACAGGCGCAGATAGTGTCACCCGGCAGCATTATAGCAATAGAAACATGGCCCTGCGCAGTTCACTGAGCGCAGCCATGTGTGTTGTAATGACATCATGCCAGGGCCACTATCAAGGCATTACTGCCCTTACTGCCCTTAGCAGAATCAAAAGGTGGACCCGGCCGCTGACAGAAAGCTGCCCTCCCCCTGCTGCTCTGCACTAACTTGTGTTGTCGGTGCAGAACAGGGGAGGAAGCTACCCGGGGGATGAACAGAGGCTGTTGGAGCCCAGCAAGTGAAGTGAGTAATTTCAGGACCTTTCTGGTCATGTACCTGATCACATGACCAGTGAATTGGAAGGTCCTGTAGCTGTTCAACTGCTGCAGCCTCCATGCAGCTCCCAGTGTCTCCTCTCCTGCTCTGTACCTATAAGGAACTGCAAGATGAGGTAATGTATAGTGTGTGTAAGTATATGTGCTTGTTGTGAGGCTGTGTGTTTATATGTGCAGCATTTAACAGTTATGTTTGTTAATAGGTGCATGTATTAGAGCTGTGTATGTCGGTGCATGCAGTAGGGCTATATGTTTGTGTATGAGCATGTAGTAGAGCTATGTGTGTGTCGCGGGCGGGGAGGAGGGTGTCAGCACACCGCGCTCACCCCTTCTGCTCGGGTCCGGCAGCTGCTCCTGGTGGCTCGAGCTGTGGGCCGGATCCCGGGGTTTCTCGAGCGACACTCCTCGCCCGTGAGTGAAAGGGAGGGGATTGTGGTTGGATGTGGGGATTGTTATAGTTCGTGACGCCACCCACGGTTGTGGTGATTTCACCACCGCTGCTCAATGTGGGGATCCCGGGGATGGTGATGTGGAGCAGCCAGTTGTTGTGTTGCCCCTCCGTGGGTAGGGGTTGGTGATCCCGGTGGCCCAGTGGGGTGCAGGGGCGCAGGGGGCAGCGCTGTGCCTTGCGGCACTGAGGTACTCACTCAGCCAGTAGACACGACACAGTTCTCGGTAAACAAACGGCTGGTTGGACGGGTCCCTCGGACGGTTCATGGTGCTGCGGTTCCCTGCAGTTAGCGGTGACGGTCTCTTCCCTGCACCTTCGAAATGTCTGTTTGGTAGCGGTGGATTCCCACCGGTTACCCGCTCCCCGACTGCAATCTGTGCCGGAGGAGCTCCACACTTTGCCCGCAGGCGCCGGCCCTGGGAAACTGGTGCCTTGGCGGTGGCGATGTTTCCCCGTTGTGGTTGGACCTTTGCCGTCAATCAGGACTTGCTTGTTGGGGGATCTACGTCCCCTTCACTAACGGATTTAGCAATTTACAGCGACTGCAAGCCTTGCTGGGATCCGAAAGCCCCTGCTCTGGTGCTGACTGCCCTTTGTATACTGCTCTAGACCCCCGGATACACACAGCCTCCGTGGCCCTTCCAGCAACCTCCAGACAGTCCCACTGCAGATCTTCACCACTGTCTGCTGACCTTGCTGACTCCGTCTGGGCACACAGCCACAGACTAACTTCAGGCCTTCTTTCTTTACTGCTTTCTTCCTTCACTTCCACTTAGCTGTTTACTCTAACCCTGTCTAGACTACTCCTTCACTCTTGCCCTGCCTGGGCTCGACTGCCTGGTTTCTTCCCACCTTCAGAGTCGTGAGCTCCTCGGTGGGTGGAGCCAACCGCCTGGCCCACCCCCTGGTGTGCATCATCAGACTCCTGGAGGAAGGCAACAAGGATTTTTGGGTTAGCTGGTGTACCTATAGGGAATGTGGGGTGCGTGTGTGTTGTTATCTGTGTCCCCTGGCTTGCCCAGGGCGACACATTCCCCCTTAGCAAAACGCAGACCGTCCTCGGGCTGCCCGTCCAACACCGGTTTTATTTTCCTTTTTGTTTTCTGAAAAGGTAAAACGGTATAACATTATAAACGGTAAATTATATACATTTTTAATCACAACTCTTCCCAAGATGGGAGGCACATTTACTTTTAACGTTACAACGGTATACGGTCACGGTTTCCGCTCTCTCCCACCCAAGCAACCTGGCCCTGATGCTGCCCCTAAAACCCAGGCAGCACCCCTTGACCCACAGTCCAGCACAAGTTACCCGAGCGGGATCTGTCCTTCCCCTCCAGAGGGTAGCCACCGGTTCCTTTGGTGGCTGGGCCCTAGCCTGCTCTGCTCAGGGCCCTCCCTCCAACCTGCCTCTCCGGAGACGGTATTGCGGAAACGGTAACGGTACCCAACATATTTACAAGCCACTTAACGTTTGTGGTGCCCTGCAAGTTCACGGGCTTGTCCATGGATAGTTCCCATGCATTTTGAACGGTCCCCACGGGGACAACGGTGCCAGCTCCAGCCGGTTCAATCACAAAGGCAAATCAGGTTAAACTTCAGGCATTTTCATTTTCATCATTTTTAAAACTTTTAAACAAACAGAATGGTGGTCCCAACGGGGACGGTGCAACGGGCATCCACTGCCCTACTCCGGATATTCAGCTAACGCAGCTCCATCCCCCTCCACCAGCATATCCAACATGCACTGACATGCCTGCGGTGACAGGGGCACCCGGTACCCATTTCCACCGGTACACGGGGCATGAACGACCACTGGGACTCCTACACAGTGGGAACGCTCACTTGCTCCTTCAACTGCAACAGGGGACCCGGAGCTGGGGCAGGAGTCGTCATCACTTGTTTCTGCGTCAGGCGGGTTGCCGCCAGCTGTCGCAGCCTCCCGGCCTCCAACATCCAGCCCTTCTGCGGTAGCACGGAGCAGCAGATTAGGCGAGCTGACATTAAGGCGCCTCATAAGTAACGGCAAGGGTGATGCATAGGCCGAGACTAGGCCGGGCCCCTCAGCCGCAGCGGCCGGTCCTGGTAGGACATAGGGACGTGGGTCACCAGTCGGCTCTGCTACATCCATTCCCCCTCCGTACCTCGGGGCAGTTGTAAGCAGCTCCTCCACCTCGTTGGTCCACTGCTCCATCATCCTAAAGATCTGATCCTGCTGACGCTGGTGGAATTGTATCACCCGGGCCTTCATCCAGGCCACGGTCTCGGGCTCAGGGTCTGGCACAGTCTCTACTGGGACTTCTGGCACCATGCTGTTAAGGGGCCGCGGTTCTAGCGGTTCCCCTTGGTATACTTCAGGAACGTCCCGGACGTCTGCAGCCGGCTGGTCCGCCGGAGCGGCTGGGCAGGGTATCGCTACCGGTTGGGCAGGTAGCGGGCCTAATGGCGGGGCGGCAGCAACTATCACGGGTAGCGGGGAGAGAGGCAGGGCGAGCGGAAGCCGGCCGGGCCCCTCAGCTCTAATGGCCGATCCTTCAGGAATACAGGGGCGTGGGTCGCTTACCCGCTCCTCCAAATCCTCTTCTGCCTCGCGTCTCCACATAGCAGCCACCACGTCCGCCATGTCGGTCTCCCACTCCTCCAGGAGGAGTTGCATATGAGCCTGCAGACGGTTACTCAGCGGGACGGTCCGGTCCCTCAACCACGTCGCCATGCCAGGCGCGGGGGCTTCCTCGTTGTGAGCAGGATTTTGCATCTTGATAACGAGGTCTTCCAGGAACCCAATATCGCTGCAGAGTCCTGGCGTCCCTCCTTTTATAGCCGCAGCTACATGCGTCCAGCCGCCATCGCGTCCCCCTTAGCTCTTTCCGGCCCCTCCTCTCTCGGGGCGGGGTTTTGGCCTTCGCGCCTCTACTGCTCGAGAAGACGCTCGAGCGGGAACTTTTCGCGCCAAAGATGGCGGCTTCTGAAATTTTTCTGCCGGATGCCTCCAGCGGTAGCAAGGCGCACCTCTACCTGACGGCAGAGCGGTAAGATCCTGTTCGTGACGCCAAGTTGTCGCGGGCGGGGAGGAGGGTGTCAGCACACCGCGCTCACCCCTTCTGCTCGGGTCCGGCAGCTGCTCCTGGTGGCTCGAGCTGTGGGCCGGATCCCGGGGTTTCTCGAGCGACACTCCTCGCCCGTGAGTGAAAGGGGGGGGATTGTGGTTGGATGTGGGGATTGTTATAGTTCGTGACGCCACCCACGGTTGTGGTGATTTCACCACCGCTGCTCAATGTGGGGATCCCGGGGATGGTGATGTGGAGCAGCCAGTTGTTGTGTTGCCCCTCCGTGGGTAGGGGTTGGTGATCCCGGTGGCCCAGTGGGGTGCAGGGGCGCAGGGGGCAGCGCTGTGCCTTGCGGCACTGAGGTACTCACTCAGCCAGTAGACACGACACAGTTCTCGGTAAACAAACGGCTGGTTGGACGGGTCCCTCGGACGGTTCACGGTGCTGCGGTTCCCTGCAGTTAGCGGTGACGGTCTCTTCCCTGCACCTTCGAAATGTCTGTTTGGTAGCGGTGGATTCCCACCGGTTACCCGCTCCCCGACTGCAATCTGTGCCGGAGGAGCTCCACACTTTGCCCGCAGGCGCCGGCCCTGGGAAACTGGTGCCTTGGCGGTGGCGGTGTTTCCCCGTTGTGGTTGGACCTTTGCCGTCAATCAGGACTTGCTTGTTGGGGGATCTACGTCCCCTTCACTAACGGATTTAGCAATTTACAGCGACTCCAAGCCTTGCTGGGATCCGAAAGCCCCTGCTCTGGTGCTGACTGCCCTTTGTATACTGCTCTAGACCCCCGGATACACACAGCCTCCGTGGCCCTTCCAGCAACCTCCAGACAGTCCCACTGCAGATCTTCACCACTGTCTGCTGACCTTGCTGACTCCGTCTGGGCACACAGCCACAGACTAACTTCAGGCCTTCTTTCTTTACTGCTTTCTTCCTTCACTTCCACTTAGCTGTTTACTCTAACCCTGTCTAGACTACTCCTTCACTCTTGCCCTGCCTGGGCTCGACTGCCTGGTTTCTTCCCACCTTCAGAGTCGTGAGCTCCTCGGTGGGTGGAGCCAACCGCCTGGCCCACCCCCTGGTGTGCATCATCAGACTCCTGGAGGAAGGCAACAAGGATTTTTGGGTTAGCTGGTGTACCTACAGGGAATGTGGGGTGCGTGTGTGTTGTTATCTGTGTCCCCTGGCTTGCCCAGGGCAACACATGTGTGTCTATATTTGAATGAAGGAGAGCCGTGTGTGTCTATAGGCCTGTAGCAGAGCCGTGAGTGTCTATGGGCTTGTAGCAGAGCCGTGAGTGTCTATGGGCTTGTAGCAGAGCCGTGAGTGTCTATGGGCTTGTAGCAGAGCCGTGTGTGTCTATGGGCTTGTAGCAGAGCCATGGGTGTATATGGGCCTGTAGGAGAGCCGTGTGTGTCTATGGGCCTGTAGCAGAGCAGTGTGTGTCTATGGGCCTTTAGTAGAGCCGTGTGTGTCTATGGGCCTTTAGTAGAGCCATGTGTGTCTATGGGCCTGTAGCACAGCTGCGTGTGCCTATGGCCCTGTGGCAGAGCGATGTGTGATATGGGTCTGTGGCAGAGCCATGTGTGTCTATGGGTCTGTGGCAGAGCCATGTGTGATATGGGTCTGTGGCAGAGCCATGTGTGATATGGGTCTGTGGCAGAGCCATGTGTGATATGGGTCTGTGGCAGAGCCATGTGTGTCTATGGGTCTGTGGCAGAGCCATGTGTGTCTATGGGTATGTAGCAGAGCCGTGTGTGACTATGGGCCTGTAGCAAAGCCATGTGTGTCTGTTGACCTGAAGCAGAGCCGTGTGTGTCTATGGGTCTCTGGCAGAGTGGTGTGTGTCTATGGGCCTGTAGCAGAGCCATGTGTGTCTATGGGCTTGTAGCTGCTCCCCATCTTGACAGAGAAAAAACAGAAATGTGGAAATTTTTGCAAATAAAACAAGAATATTTTCCGTACCCACTGTATATGAAGCCAGCAGCCTCTATATTATATACAGTATATATAGCCTGTATACTCTTTATTATATCTAATATATAAAGCTGAGTGTGTGTGTGTGCGTGTGCGTGGGCTTGTTCCGCCCTCCTCCATGTTTGCTGGTCTGGCACTGTGAGGGCCAGTCCTGACATTGTGCTGGTGTGTGTGGTTCTGCCACACACACTGGCACCTGGGCTGCCTTTATTCGCGGTTGTCAGTCCTGGCAGCATGGGAGCGGTTCAGACATGTCTCGGGTAAGTGGTGTTTTCATACGGTCCTGCTCATTATATGAGACCTTATGGTACATAATAATTTATAATATAGCGTTAGGGACCCCCCTATAGAGATTTGCCGTGACGGGGCAGGGGGGCTCAAATCATTGATCAATCATTTGCAAAAAATCTCATTGAATTGTTACAGTAGGAATGAATTTGTGAATATTACACTTTTTATTTCTTCATTGTTGCATGCCATTCATAAGCAGTGCTGGCTCCCCTCCTTTTTTAGCAGAGCCATGTGTGTCTATGGGCTTGTAGCTGCTCCCCATCTTGACAGAGAAAAAACAGAAATGTGGAAATTTTTGCAAATAAAACAAGAATATTTTCCGTACCCACTGTATATGAAGCCAGCAGCCTCTATATTATATACAGTATATATAGACTGTATATTCTTTATTATATCTAATATATAAAGCTGAGTGTGTGTGTGTGTGCGTGTGCGTGTGTCCGCTAAAGAAATCCGCACCAAGGCATTTACAATCACGAAATTTTGCACAGACACTTCATGTGACCCAGGGAACGTCGTACACTATGTTTTGACAGGAAAATTTAACCCCGCACTTTACAGTTACTCTCCAAAAACCATGGCTCTATTACAGTAAATGGAGCCTGGAACTACTGGTTTTAATAGCAGCTGTGATTGGTTGCTATAGGAACAAAATAGATTGTTAGTATAAGAAGCTTATGTGTGAGGTAGTATGATGTCTGTGGGGAGACGGAGAGAGACAGAAAGAGACTGACAGACATAGACACAAACAGAGTAAGAAGCAGACCTGGAAAGAGACAGGCCTTGGAAGAGACAGACCTGGAAAGAGACAGACCTGGAAAGAGACAGACCTGGAAAGAGACAGACCTGGAAAGAGACAGACCTGGAAAGAGACAGACCTGGAAAGAGACAGACCTGGAAAGAGACAGAGACAGGCAGACAGGGAAGGAGGAGACAGACAAAGATAGATGGGGAAAGAGACAGACCTTGATAGAGACAGACGGGGAAAGAGACAGAGAAATAGAGACAGAGAAATAGAGACAGAGAAGGAAAGAGACAGACAGAGACAGGCAGACAGGGAATGAGACAGACAGGAAAAGACACAGTCAAAGAGATGGACAAAAACAGACAGGGAAAGAGACAGGAAAAGAGACGGGGAGACAGACGGGGTAAAAGACAGACGGGGAAAGAGACAGATCTGGAAAGAGACAGACCTGGAAAGACACAGACAGAGAGACAGACAAAAACAGACAAGGAAAGAGACAGACGGGGAAAGAGACAGATGGGAAAAGAGACAGACCTGGAAAGAGACAGACCTGGAAAGAGACAGACAGAGACAGGTGGGTAAAGAGACAGACGGGGAAAGAGACAGACGGGGAAAGGGACAGACCTGGAAAGGGACAGACCTGGAAAGAGACAGACCTGGAAAGAGACAGACCTGGAAAGGGACAGACCTGGAAAGAGACAGACCTGGAAAGAGACAGACAGAGAGACAGAAAAAGAGACAGACAAAGACAGATGGGGAAAGAGACAGATGGGGAAAGAGACAGACCTGGAAAGAGACAGATGGGGAAAGAGACAGACTGGGCAAGAGAGAGACAGACAGACATAGAGACAGACACAGAGATAGAGAAACAGAAAGACAGAGACACAGAGATAGAGACAGACTCATACAAAGGCAGACAGAGACAGATATAGACAGACAGAGACATAGACACAGACAAGGAAAGAGACAGACAGACAGTGACACAAAGACAAAGACTGGGAGAGAGACAGAGACAGTTACTATCCCGGGCAATGCCCGGGTACTACAGCTAATATTATATATATATATATATTTTATATATATATATATATCTAATAATATATCTATATATTCGGCTACGCCCACATTCGACGAATAGGTTGCCGCTATTCGACTATTTGCGAATATTCTATGCGCAATGTAGGTCTATGGGAAACCCGAATAGTTGCCGAATAGCAAGTATTGGGGCTTCCCATAGACTTACATTGCGCATCGAATATTCGCAAATCGGCGACCTATTCGTTGAATATTCGCGAAGCCAAATATTGCCGAATATTTGTGATATTCGATCACCCCTAATAAATACGCATATGGCTGATGATTCCATCAGGGCTTGTCATTTTGATAACCGAAAAACATGGTGCATGCAGCTTTTTTCAGGCTGTCAAAATGACGAATGCACTGCATGGCTGAGCCGAACAGCCGTTAATGTTTAATTTGAGAGGACGGTTTGCAGAAGTGGAGTTTTTCCAGGAGTGGAGAGACTGTGGAAAGTTTGAGGGTTGAACCTGGACGGAGTCTCAAGGGGCCTGAAAATTTTGCCAGTATGGGGCCCTGAAATTCCTGGTGGCAGCCCTGTGTCATGCAGCGTGCGCAGCCTTCCCACCGAAGAGATGCATCAAACAAGTCTGTGGGCCACAAGGAAGGCAAGGGAAGTGTTGTCCTCAATCATCAAAAGTAAAAGCCCCCCAGTATGTGTGCATGTCTGTGTGTATAGGATTGTGTATGTCTATTTATGTATGTGAATGTTTGTGATTGTCTTCAAATATGTGTTTGTTTGCCGTGTGGGTGTACGTGTCTGTACTGTATGTCTACATGTCTGTGTTTGTGGGGTTCTATGTAATGTAAGTGAGTATGATGCGTGTATGTAAGGGTACGTGACTATGATCAGGGTTCACAGCATTTTGGATGCAGAGTTTCTTCGCTGTATCCAAAACACTGTTGTACAGTACAAGCACAGTGGATAGATTTCTAAAAATCCCATGCCCACTGCGTGTACAGCCCGCAGCGAAAACTGACCTACGGCGTGGCTTCCCGATCTGCAGCATGTCAATCTATTGCTGCGGAGACGCGAGTGTTCTCCGCAGGAAGAACAGAGAAAACAACCGCAGCGGCCTGAACCCTGACTGTGGGCACAGGCAGCTGCAGTCCCTTCAGAGAGCACTCACGGCCCCGCAGGAGAGGACACGCTGCCTCCAGGATGCAGCATGTCTGGACCGTGGGCACATACCCTTATAGTGTTGTGGAGTATGTGTAAAACATTTGTATTTTATCTTTAAGGGGGAGTGCCCACCATCAGGCTTCCTCACTGTCTGGACGCAGGGTACTTTCTCTAGCAGAGACGCACTGTCCGTGTATATGATCAGGGTCACTGACAGTGGATTTTCACTATGTTCTCCCGCTCAGAGCACTAGCATCTTTTAGAATAAATTCACAAGCTGCAGCTCAGAAACTCACACCACAGGTCAGTTTATGGAGAGTCTAAAAGAAGCACAGGGGGCCGGAGATTTCTATAAATCCATCCCCTGTGCTTGTACTGTACAACATAGCATTTTGGACGCAGCGAAAACACTTTGCATCCAAAACGCTGCTGACTGATCATGGGCATGGGCCCGTTCACATATATGTTAGGGACTTTCATTTGTCTTTCTGTGTTTATGAAAAGACAATTGAAATTAACCCCTTCCTGCACTGTGACATAACTATGTCACTTTAAGGCCTCCTTCACATGTCCATGTTTCTGGTATGTGTTGTATCCGGTTTTTTACCACATATACCCATTATAACCTATGGTGCTGCTCGCATGTCTGTGTATTTACACAAACCGTGTCCATGTGGTCCACATGGAGATGTCTGGTTTTGTTCCTGCAGCACAGATGACAATGGTCAATAGAAGACTATGGAGCCGTAAAAAATACGTACAGCACACGGGTGGCATCAGTGTATAGACCGTGTGCCATCAGTTTGCTGTACGTGTTTAACATTGAAAATATAGGAGAAGCTTTGTATTTGTTGTATATGTAGTTAGCTGGGTTATGGTACTTGATCTATGTAGTAAGCATGGTTTTGCTCCCATATCTATATAGTAAGCTCAATTATGGTACCATATTTAAGCAGTAAGCTTAGTTATGGTACTATATTTGAGCAGTAAGCTTAGTTATGGTACTATGTGTATGCAGTAAGATTGTTCTGTTCCCATATGTATGTAGGAGGCTTGGTTCTGTTGCTGTTTCTATGTAGATGACTGAGTAAGTGCGATTGTGATCCTGTATTGATACACTAAGCTCGGTTCCGTTCCCGTATCTATGTAGTAAGCTCGGTTCTGCTCCCATACCTCCATAGTAAGCTCTGTTCTGCTCCCATATCTTTATAGTAAGCTCAGTTCTGTTCCCGTATCTATGTAGTAAGCTGGGTTCTGCTCTCATACCTCCATAGTAAGCTCTGTTCTGCTCTGATATCTTTATAGTAAGCTCGGTTCTGCTCCCTTATCTTTGCGGTAAGCTCAGCTCTGCTCCCATATCTCTGTAGTATGCTCGGTTCTGCTCCCATATCTCTGTAGTAAGCTCGGTTCTGCTTCCATATCTCTGTAGCAAGCTCGATTTTGCTCCCATATCTCTGTCGTAAGCTTGGTTCTGCTTCCATATCTCTGTAGTAAGCTAAGTTCTGCTCCCATATCTGTGTAGTATGCTCGTTTCTGCTCCCATATCTCTGTAGTAAGCTCGGTTCTGCTCCTATATCTCTGTAGTAAGCTCAGTTCTGCTCCCATATCTCTGTAATAAGCTCGGTTCTGCTCCAATATCTCTGTAGTAAGCTCGATTTTGCTCTCATATCTCTGTCGTAAGCTCGGCTCTGCTTTCATATCTGTGTAGTAAGCTCAGTTCTGCTCCCATATCTGTGTAGTAAACTTTGTTCTGCTCCCATATCTGTGTAGTAAACTTTGTTCTGCTCCCATATCTCTGTAGTAAGCTCAGTTCTGCTCCCATATCTCTGTAGTAAGCTCAGTTCAGTGAGACATTTTTTGTGACACATTATAGTTATAGTTTCACTTGTATGTTTTTATAATTCTTGTCCATATTATTGAACTACGTCATGATCATCCCTATATGTATGTTGTTTTCCCGCGGATTTTTTTGTAAAGGAGGCTGGTTTTTGACGTCACTATGACGGAGTGTATATAGATCTGGCAGTCCTCGTGGTCCAGCAGATTTGATGTACTTTTTCCTGTATGTCCTGAGGAAGGGAGGAGAGACTCCAGAAACGCGTTGACCTGAATATGAAATAAAAAGTAACATTGATCTTACTATCGGTCTTAGTGGTCACTGGCGCGGCTTTGAAAGCCCTACTTCATTACTCTCCGTTATCTCTCAGTAGTAAGCTCGGTTCTGCTTCCATATCTCTGTAGCAAGCTCAGTTCTGCTCCCATATCTCTGTAGTAAGCTCAGTTCAGCTCCCATATCTCTGTAGTAAGCTTGGTTCTGCTCCCTTATCTCTGTAGTAAGCTTGGTTTTGCTTCCGTATCTCTGTAATAAGCTCAGTTCTGTTCCGATATCTCTGTAGTAAGCTTGGTTCTGCTCCCATACAGTATCTCTGTAGTAAGCTAAGTTCTGCTCCCATATCTCTGTAGTAAGCTCAGTTCTGCTCCCATATCTCTGTAGTAAGCTCAGTTCTGCTCCCATATCTCTGTAGTAAGCTCAGTTCAGCTCCCATATCTCTGTAGTAAGCTTGGTTCTGCTCCCTTATCTCTGTACTAAGCTTGGTTCTGTTCCCATATCGCTGTAGTAAGCTTGGTTCTGCTCCCATACAGTATCTCTGTAGTAAGCTTGGTTCTGCTCCCATACAGTATCTCTGTAGTAAGCTAAGTTCTGCTCCCATATCTCTGTAGTAAGCTCAGTTCTGCTCCCATATCTCTGTAGTAAGCTCAGTTCTGCTCCCATATCTCTGTAGTAAGCTCAGTTCTGCTCCCATATCTTTGTAGTAAGCTCGGTTCTGCTCCCATATCTCTGTAGTAAGCCCGTTACCACTGCTGCTTTAATGCAACGGCCAGAGATGAACAGTCCAATGGTGGGTGGGCTGCCGTAACTTGAGGGCCACTGCTTTGTGATTGCCCCCCAGACTAAATTGTGCCAGTCAGCCCCTTGTAAGTTCCCCAACTGTGACACCCACATAGCCCTCCATGCAGTATAATGGGCCTACATATAGTATAAGGCCAGAGTCACACTTGCGAGTTCCTCGCGTGAGTCTCTCATTGAATCACCCGGCATGGACTCACACTCTCAGGACAGGAGCATCTCAGCTGTATAGACATACATGAAACCGACCCGCTCCTGTCAGGAGAGTGCGAGTCTGTGCCGGATGATTCAATGAGAGACTCGCGCGAGTTACACAGGAGGCACTCACAAGTGTGACTCTGGCCTAATGGTCCCTACTATCCCTCCAAACAGTGATCACCAGTAACATTATACACAGGAGCTGTGTATACAATGTATAGTATGTGTGTGTACATCTAATACACTGACTTACCAGTGTTGTCTCTAGCTGAAGTTATTCATCTTCACTCTTGTTTCTTCATCCGGCGCTGACCGCCATCACTTCTTCCTGTTATGACGCAACTCTAGGGAAAATAACACACAGTCACTGTAGCTGATCACTCCCAGAGCACATTCCACACTTTTTCCACAATTTCTACATTACTTCAGACTTTTGCTCCCCCCATGGAAGACAGTATCCTCAAAATTAAATTATATTACAGCAGTATGTCCCCTAATTTACCCCTACAGTAATTATCTTCACTATTTGTGATCATAAACCAATAATGTAGGTTTCTCATTCTGGCCCCATAGTTCTAAGGCCATGTTCACACACTGCATCTTATTTTGACCACAAAGATGCAGCGTTTTTGTTCCAAAAAGCGCACCAAAAATGCATGCGTTTCTGCCGCATTTTTACTGCATTTTGCCCAATGCATTTTTTTTAAGCCAAATCTATTGACTGGAAGGGCTCAAAAACGCTGACAAAAACACAAAGAATTGACATGCTGCATCTTCAAAAACGCAGCCAAAAAAAGATGCACTGTGTAGACAGCAAAATAGAAATCTGTCAAACGTCTATACAGAGCGAGAAGCACACTGACCGTGACAGTCAAAGTTCAATCCATAGCTAAGCCATGGACTTGGGTGAATCCTGACGTCACTGCGAATACAGTCGAAGACTGACGAGTGACAAGCAGTGCAGTGAATACTACCGGAAGTTAATGATCGGACGCGGCCGAGAGACAGTCTGCCGGACGCGTCGCAAGAGCGGTAAGTATAATGACAATGTTTATTATTAACTACAGTGGAACCTTAACAGACGAAGTGGAGGAAAGCTTGACACGCCCAATGGAATAGGTCACCACACATCCATGGAGCGCAACGATATGAAGTTCGCCAGGTGGACTATAACTTGAATAAGAGGAAAAAATATCGGCACATCCAGCGTAAAATAATTTCTTTCTTTATTTTCACATAATGTTAAAAAAGTCCATCCATATTCAGAAGACCCTGACGCGTTTCCGACGCAAAAGAGCGTCCTTAATCATAGGTTAACATTTTTAGTGAGCTCTAGACATTTATAGGTTTATAGGTAAAGATCAACAATATAGTTAGAGACAATTAGTAACACATGATTAAAAATCACACACTAAGGCTGCTTTCACACCTCCGGTTTCTGCAATGCAGCACAATACGGCACTTTGCAGGAAAATCGCAACCGTTTTTTTTTACTGCCGGTTGCGTTTTTTCTGCATAGACTCTAATTAGTGCCGCATTGTGCCGCATGGGCTCGCGTTCGGTCCGGTTTTTGCCGCATGCGGCAGATTTAGCCGATGCGGCGGCCGGATGGAACGTTGCCTGGCACGTTTTTTCGTGTGGCAAAAAAACCCGCATCGCGCCGCATTCGGCCGATGCGGCGCATTTTTCATTGCATGCCTATGGCCGCCGCATGCGGTTTTTGCCACTGCGCATGCTCAGTAGCATGCCGCAAGAGGCAAAAACCGGACGAGCCGCATGGGAAAAACTTATGCAAAGGATGCGGTGTTTTCACCGCATCCGTTGCATAGCTTGCACAGCCGGATTGAGCCGCACTGCTCAAGCCGGATGTGTGAAAGCAGCCTAAAAACAAAAAGTAGGATTGGACAAAAAGAAGGGGGAAGGGATTGTGAAACACCATAGTATAGAGTCTCTCATGTAAATTGCCATTAATAGTATTTCAGCAACGACATAGAGCAAGTCATATTTAATCTCATTCCAATGAATTGTGTGACTGAACACATTGGGGGGAGGGAAAAAAGGGAGATTTTTCTCTTTTTTTTCTTCTCTTCCTCTCCTTCCTTTTTTCTTCTTATTCAATATATATAATATAAATAATTTCTATAATTCATACCTCCTGGAAATTTGGTTTTTAATGTAAGGATCCAGTAAGCTTCTCTCAAAGCTAGATTTTTCATCCTGTTACCACCTCTAGTGGATGCATTGACTTTCTCAATAGCAAAAAAAACAGAAGCTATCCAGCCTTCCCCTATGTGCAGTTATAAAGTGTTTGGCAGCTCCTGAGTATGAAGCATTGCCATTATTAATGTTTGCAATGTGTTCAGCCACACGTTTTTTTATTTTGCGAGACGTATATCCAACATAGCGCAATTCACATGTTGCACATTCAATACAATAATTCGCATGATCTGTATCACAATTGATAAAAGATTGTATCGTATGCGTCTTACCAGAAGGAAGTGAAATCAGTTTTTCTATTTTGGGCATAAGGACATACATTATATCTGGATCCCCCAGAAATCTTTCACTTGCAACCAATGTTGTTGTCGGTTTACTGTGGAAAAAAGGCTGGGGGAAAGTATGTTTCCGAAGGATCGACCTCGTCTTGCCACACACATACAACCATTTTTTTAGTACCTTTCCCAGGATGTCATCCTGATTGACAACAGGCAAATATTTGAGAATTATTGCTTTTATTTGCTGAAAATGAACACTATGTGCTGTAGAGAAAATTAATCTCTGATTTTTATCAGAATGACCCCTGGGAAGTTGGTGATTATTATGAAGTGCATTCTGTCTAGAACGACTACGTACGACATTGCATGTGTGATTTAGGGCAGTAGTACAGTAACCTCTCTCTTTTAATCGTTTATTTATTATTAAACTCTCCCTATCAAAGCTAGCATCACTAGAACATAGGCGTCTTGCCCGCATGAATTCTCCATGTGGTATTGCATTAATTGTGTGACGGGGATGATTGCTTGAAGCAAGGAGTAGAGTATTAGGCTGGAAACACATCTATGCGAGTAAAGCCTGCTTTACACATTGCAATTTGTTGTACAATCGCATTTGCGATGTGACACGCCCAGATCGCATATGTGATCTAATGAGATTGCACGTAGGTCGTTCATTTGCTGTCACACGTGCGTTAGTAGTCTATGTTAAATTGATCAATTTTGTGTGCGATCCTTTAGATCATGTGTTCTGTGACGTATGCATTGGGCACCCTTTTTTTTTTTTATTTATTGACTTGCCAAGCGTGTGTAATGTGTAGGGATGTGTTTTTACTATGTCATCTGCCGTTCAGCTCTGCTACATGGCCGCTAACAGCAGACACAGACAGCCATGTAGCAGAGCTGAATGGCAGATGACAGCAGACACAGACAGTGCCGCACTGTCAGAATGAACTCGGGTGAACTTCACCCGACTTCATTGTCATGCTGCGGCTCTGTCTGTGTCGCATCCTGATTAGCGGTCACCAGTGAAGGACTCACTGGTGACCGCTAAACTCCTGAGTAACTGAATTGAGCAGCCCTCTCACCGATCCCCGGCGCGGCGCTGCACGGCTTTCTCACTGCTCCGGCGGCTTTTACTATTTTGAAAAAGCCGGCCGCTCATTAAACAATCTTGTATTCCCTGCTTTCCCCGCCCACCGGTGCCTATGATTGGTTGCAGTGAGACACGCCCCCACGCTAAGTGACAGGTGTCTCACTGCACCCAATCGCAGCAGCCGGTGGGCGTGTCTATACTGTGCAGTGAAATAAATAATTAAATAATTAAAAAAACCAGCGTGCAGTCTCCCCCAATTTTAAAACCAGCCAGATAAAGCCATACGGCTGAAGGCTGGTATTCTCAAGATGGGGAGCTCCACGTTATGGGGAGCCCCCCAGCCTAACAATATCAGCCAGCAGCCGCCCAGAATTGCCGCATACATTAGATGCAACAGTTCTGGGACTGTACCCGGCTCTTCCTGATTTGCCCTGGTGCATTGGCAATCGGGGTAATAAGGAGTTATTGGCAGCCCATAGCTGCCACTGAATCCTAGATTAATCATGTCAGGCATCTCCCCGAGATACTTACAGATTAATCTGTAAGTGACAGTAAATAAACACACACACCCGAAAAAATCCTTTATTAGAAATAAAAAACACAAACATATACCCTCGTTCACCACTTTAATAAGCCCGAAAAAGCCCTCCATGTCCGGCGTAATCCAGGATGGTCCAGCGTCGCTTCCAGCTCTGCTGCATGGAGGTGGCCGGAGCTGCAGAAAACACCGCCGCTCCTGTCAGCTCCACGCGGTAACTGAAGACAGCCGCGCAATCAGCTGAGCTGTCACTGAGGTTACCCGCGGCCACCGCTGTATCCAGTGACAGCGGGTAACCTCAGTGACAGCTCAGCTGATCGTGCTATTCCCTTCATCAGCTGCGTGGAGCTGACAGGAGCGGCGGTGTATTCTGCAGCTCCGGTCACCTTCATGCAGCAGAGCTGGAAGCGACGCTGGACCATCCTGGATTACGCCGGACATGGAGGGCTTTTTCGGGCTTATTAAAGTGCTGAACGAGGGTATTTGTTTGTGTTTTTTATTTCTAATAACGGATTTTTTCAGGTGTGTGTGTTTATTTACTGTCACTTACAGATTAATCATGGAAGGTTAATCATGGAAGGTATCTCGGGGAGAGATTTAAATCATTTTGGTTCAGAAACTTCAAAAAGTGAGGCACGGCCGTCATGTCGCCCGACCAAATAAAGATTAGGTCGTCGACATAGCGGCCGAACCAAACTATATCAGCAAAAAATGGATTGGTATCAGCAAAGACAAATAACTCCTCCCACCAAGCCATATATAGTATATCTAAAGTGGGGGAGAATTTCGAGCCCATCGGGGCGCCCTCTACTTGTAAGAACATGGAAGAATCAAACATGAAAAAATTGCTCCTGAGTAGATAATTTGTGACTTCCAAAACATAACTGATAAATTCCTCACTGTAATTACCGTATTTCCTCAAATGGTGACCAATAGCCAGTACCGCTAATTGGTGCGGTATAACGGAGTATAAATTCACCACATCAAATGTCAAAAATCTATAATGCTGTTGCCAAACAAAATGATCAAAGCATTTCAGCACTGCACTGGTGTCCTTTAGAAAGCCAGGGACTCTATGGGTTAATGGCTGTAAAACACCATCCAGCCATGAACTAATACCCTCATTTAAGGAATCCCTGCAACTATGGGTCGCAGTGGAGGAGGAAAGATGTGTTTGTGTAATTTTGGCAACCCATGAAAAATGGGAGTTACAGGATGATCAGGCAAAAAAACGTTTTTTGCACAGACAGAAATGATCACCCTTAGCTCTCGGAGATTCAGTGACAGACTTTTTTTTTAGTTATTGTCAACATAGGCACCCCAACTGAAGCTTGATGCACCTGACGTGAAAATCACTTGTCGTTCAGACCGTGCCATTTTAACGGCGATCGCGGTAAAGGTTTACTTACTAGCCACCACCGGAAGTCACGTGATGTGATCACGTGGATCCGATGGTTGTCATGGTAGCACAGGGTCATGTGACGACTCCTGTAGCTTACATGACTTAGGTCCTGTAACCAGCAGCCGAGTACTGCAGGTTACAAGAGACGAGCATTTCTCCCGGTCTGAGCATGAGAAAAGAATGAGCGATCAGACTGTTAATACATAGTCCCCTAGGGGACTAGTTAAATAAAAAAAAAAAAAACAAAAAAAAAAAAAAACAGCGATAAATTTTTGAAAAATTTATAAAAAATAAAAAGAAGGGAATTTTGTTTACTTACCGTACATTCCTTTTCTTCTAGCTCCAATTGGGAGACCCAGACAATTCGGTGTATAGCTACTGCCTCCGGAGGCCACACAAAGTATTACACTTAAAAGTGTAAACCCCTCCCCTCTGCTATACACCCTCCCGTGCATCACGGGCTCCTCAGTTTTGGTGCAAAAGCAGGAAGGAGGAAACTTATAAATTGGTCTAAGGTAAATTCAATCCGAAGGATGTTCGGAGAACTGAAACCATGACCAAGAACAGTTCAATCTGAACAACATGTGTACACAAAAGAACAAACAGCCCGAAGGGAACAGGGGCGGGTGCTGGGTCTCCCAATTGGAGCTAGAAGAAAAGGAATTTACGGTAAGTAAACAAAATTCCCTTCTTCTTTGTCGCTCCATTGGGAGACCCAGATAATTGGGACGTCCAAAAGCAGTCCCTGGGTGGGTAAAAGAATACCTTGGTAAAAGAGCCGTAAAACGGCTCCTTCCTACAGGTGGGCAACCGCCACCTGAAGGACTCGCCTACCTAAGCTGGCATCTGCCGAGCGTAGGTATGCACTAGATAGTGCTCCGTGAAAGCGTGCAGACTCAACCAGGTAGTCGCCTGACACACCTGCTGAGCCGTAGCCTGGTGCAGAAACGCCCAGGACGCACCCACGGCTCTGGGAGACTGGGCCTTCAGCCTTGAAGGAACCGGAAGCCCAGCAGAACGGTAGGCTTCAAGAATTGGTTCCTTGATCCACCGAGCCAAGTTGACTTGGGAGCTTGCGACCCTTTACTCTGGCCAGCGACAAGGACAAAGAGCGCATCCGAGCGGCGCAGGAGCGCCGTACGAGAAATGTAGAGTCTGAGTGCTCTCACCAGACCTAACAAGTGCAAATCCTTTTCACGTTGGTGAACCGGATGAGAACAAAAGGAAGGTAAGAATGTATCCTGATTGAGATGAACAGAGGATACCACCTTCGGGAGAAATTCCAGAACCGAGCGCAGAACCAGCTTGTCCTGGTGAAACACCAGGAAGGGGGACTTGCATGACAGCGCTGCTATGTCAGACACTCTGCGGAGTGACGTGACTGCACTAGGAAGACCACCTTCTGCGAAAGGCGTGAAAGAGAATATCCCTCATTGGCTCGAAGGGTGGTTTCTGAAGAGCCGGTATCACCCTGTTCCGATCCCAGGGTTCTAGCCGACGCTTGTAAGGAGGGACTATGTGGCAAACCCCCTGCAGGAACGTGCGTACCTGAGGGAGTTTGGCTAGACGCTTTTGAAACAAACACAGAAAGCGCCGAAACTTGTCCCTTAAGGGAACCGAGAGACAACCCCCTTTTCCATTCCGGATTGAAGGAAGGACAGAAAGTGGGCAAGGCGAATGGCCAGAGAGTAAAACTCTGATCAGAGCACCAAGATAAGAAGATCTTCCACGTTCTGTGGTAGATCTTGGCGGACGTTGGTTTCCTGGCCTGTCTCATAGTGGCAATGACCTCTTGAGATAACCCTGAAGACGCTAGGATCCGGGACACAATGGCCACGCAGTCAGGTTGAGGGCCGCCGAACTCAGATGGAAAAAACGGCCCTTGAGACAGCAAGTCTGGCCGGTCTAGCAGTGTCCACGGTTGGCCTACCGTGAGATGCCACAGATCCGGGTACCACGACCTCCTCGGCCAGTCTGGAGCGACGAGGATGGCGCGGTGGCTGTCAGATCTGATCCTGCGTAACACTCTGGGCAGCGGTGCCAGAGGAGGAATACGTGAGGCAGGGAAACTGCGACCAATCCTGCACTAATGCGTCTGCCGCCAGAGCTTTGTGATCTTGAGAACGTGCCATGAATGCCGTGACTTTGTTGTTGTCGACGCCATGAGGTCGACGTCCGGCTTCCCCCAGCGGCAACAAATCTCTTGAAACACGTCCGGTCGGAGAGACCATTCCCCTGCGTCCATGCCCTGGCGACTGAGAAAGTCTGCTTCCCAGTTTTCTACGCCCGGGATGTGAACTGCGGAGATGGTGGAGGCTGTGGCTTCCACCCACAGCAGAATCCACCGGACTTGCTGGAAGGCTTGCCGACTGCTTGTACCGCCTTGGTGGTTGATGTATGCCACCGCCTTGGCGTTGTCCGACTGAATTCGGATCTGCCTGCCTTCCAGCCATGGCTGGAACGCTTTTAGGGCTAGAACACTGCCCTTATCTCCAGAACATTGATCTGGAGGGAAGACTCTGCTGAGTCCATGTACCCTGAGCCCTGTGGCGGAGGAAGACTCCCTGACAGACTCGCGTCCGCCGTGACCACAGGCCAGGATGTGGGCAGGAAGGACTTTTTCCTTTGACAAGAGTGGGAAGAAGCCACCACTGAAGGGAGGCCATGGCTGCCCGAGAAGGAGCAACGTCCTTGTCGAGGGACGTCGATTTGCTGTCCCATTTGCGGAGAAAGTCCCATTAAAGTGGGCGCAGATGAATCAGCGCAAAACGGAGCTGCCTCTATTGCTGCCACCAACTTCTCTAGGAAGTGCATGAGGCGCCTCAAAGGGTGTGACTGGGCTCGAAGGAACGATTGCACCCCTGTCTGTAGTGAACGCTGTTTGTCCAGCGGAAGCTTCACTATCGCTGAGAGAGTATGAAACTCCATGCCGAGATATGTCAGTGATTGGGCCGGTGTCAATTTTGACTTTAGGAAAAATTGATGAACCACCCGAATCTCTGGAGAGTCTCTAGAGCCATGTTCAGGCTGTGCTGGCATGCCACCCGAGAGGTGGCCTTAACCAGCAGATTGCCTGAGAGAGTAGGACCGCTACCACAGTTGTCATGACCTTGGTGAAGGCCCGTAGGGCTGTCACCAGGCCGAAAGTTAGTGCCACGAACTGAAGGTGTTCGTTCCCTATGTCGAAGCGCAGGAAGTGCTGATATCCTGATACAATCGGCACGTGGAGATAAGCATCCCTGATGTCGATTGATGCTAGGAAGCCTCCTTGGGCCATCAAAGGCGATGGCAAGCGGAGAGATTCCATCCGGAACCGTCAGGTTCTCTGTCCGTTGAGCAGTGTGAAGTCCAGAACGGGGCGGGGTGATCCGTCCTATCTGGTACCACGAACAAGCTGGAGTAAAAAGCCGCGACTACGTTCTTGAAGGGGAACGAGGATCGCAACTCCTCCTGCCTTCGGAGTGTTCACCGCCTGGAAACGTGCATCGGCTCGCTCGGGGGACGGAGATGCTGTGAAGCAACGAGTCGGAGGACGAGAACTGAGCTCTATCCTGTGACCGTAAGACAGAATGTCTCCTACATCGGTCTTGGACATGTGGGGACCACTCCCCTGACCTGGACCGCCATGCAGAAAAGGTTCTCTGTGCACGGCGGAGGATGAAAATACCACCGCCTGAGACGTCAAAGACGCTAATTGCGGAGCACAGGATGACCGCATTGATCTGAGACAGATCAGCTGAGATAGCCTGGAGTGCCCACCCCTGCACAGGCCGGGGCAACAGACGCGCCTATGGCTTCATAGATGGATCCCATTAGGAGTTCTATCTGTCTGTCCGTGGCATTCTTGAGCGTGGACCCGCCAGCCACTGCTACTACTGATCTAGCCGCCAGTCCAGGGACTGGAGGGCACCTTATGACACTGAGCCGAAACCTTAACAACGTCAGAGAGGAAGGGACAACGTGTGTTATAAGGCGTTCAGTAAAACGCTTGTCCGGGAAGGTGTGCTTCTGGACAGTATCTGTGCATTAGCTGGACTGGGACTGCGGTTCGTGCTGGAGTTTACCACGTCAATAACTAGAGGCCACCCCAGGAACACGCTTCGTCGCAGACCGATAGAGGCCTGGGGCGATCCCGCAGTGCCCGGGCCTGTGTAAGGGGCCGGTCTGGACTGCAAACTCCTAGTCTCTTAGCCGACCATTTGTCCATAGCCTGAGACATGGATAGTGAAAATGACCCAGAGAGTTTCTCAGCAAAGCTGTAACTCTGTCCCTGCCGCCTGGACAGGGAACGCCGGCGAAGTTTTCATCATGCAAACTCTGTCGCTATCATCTGTGCAGTGCCCGTAATATAGGCGCACAGGAGGTTAAAATAAGCCAGTGTCTTGGCACCCTTACTCTTTAAGAGCAGACAACAGCCTGTCGTCCGCAGAGTAATCAGTGAGGGTATACAGCCAAAAACAAATAATGCTGCCGAACAGTGAAATCATATACCATATAGATAAACACATATATATATATATATATATATATATATATATATACACACTGCGGCACCAAGGGGGGGACAACACCCTAGGAAGACCACCTTTGAAAAGCTGGTGCCCCCCAGTGCTCAGTGAGGGGGAAGGAGGATAGCAACGTATGCTCCAGCCCTCCCTACGTTATGATGCAGGGCTCTGACTGCGGGAATCCGGTGGTCTATAGTGATCAGTGAGGGGGGGCGGAGGACAGCGAGGTGTGCTCCAGCCCTCACTGTCGGCAACCTACCGACCATCCCGCCCTTCTCCCTGACTGGCAGGCTCAGGGGCGGGAGTTTAACACACTAGGCCGCAAAAGCCGGGGACTAAAGTAAAAACCGCGGCCGGCAAACAGGCACGGTCGGCGCGGTAGTCCCGGACAAAAAATGCACACCGCAGTCGCAGCTGCGTCTGAGGCCAAGGTGCTTCATGCACCGTGCCAACGGGGACACAGAGTACCTGTAGCTGCAGGGTGTCCCTGACGATACTCCGTCTCCTGTACGGCAGGGGCTGCGGATGTGGCTTGTAGCCAACAGATTCTCTGCCCCGGGTCTCCCTCAGCTGCAGCCAGAAGTTGCTGAAAAACATGGCTGACGGCGTTCTCTGAGGAGGAGGGAGGCGTGGGCGTAGTCACAAAAAAGTGCGGGAATCTGGTGCCTCAGCGTGGGTAGTGAGGGGGGCGGAGGACAGCTCAATGTACTACAGCCCTCACTGTCGGCGTCATACCGACCGTCCCGCCCTTTTCCCTGACTGGCAGGTCTGGGGGCGGGAGAATCCCATACTAGGCCGCAAAAGCCGGGGATTAAAGTTGAAATCGCGGCCGGCCGGCAGTGCACGGTCGGCGCGGTAGTCCCGGACCCACACGCACGCCGCAGTCGCTGCAGCGTCTGGGCCCAAGGTGCTTTATGCGCCGTCCCAACGGGGACACAGAGCACCTGGAATATGCGGTACTAGGCCGCAGAAGCCGGGGACTAGAGTGTAAGCGCGGCCGGCAACAAGCGCGGTCCTCCCAGCCGCGGTAGTCCCGGCGCACTAACACGCCCAGCAGTGCTGCAGCGTGTATGACACAAGCGCTCCATGCGCCGTCCCCAAGGGGACACAGAGTACCTCACAGTAGCAGGGCCATGTCCCTGACGATACCCAGCTCCTGTCCAGCAGATTCCCAGGGGCTGCGGAGGGAGCACGGTCCCAGTGTCTGGAGACCGATTATGGATCCCACTTCACCCAGAGCCCTGCAGGGATGGGGAAGGAAAACAGCATGTTGGCTCCTGCCTATGTACCCGCAATGGGCACCTCAACCTTAACAACACCGCCGACCAGAGTGGGGTGAGAAGGGAGCATGCTGGGGGCCCTATATGGGCCCACTTTTCTTCCATCCGAAATAGTCAGCAGCTGCTGCTGACTAAGTTGTGGAGCTATGCTTGCATGTGTGCCTCCTTCGCACAAAGCTTAAAAACTGAGGAGCCCGTGATGCACGGGAGGGTGTATAGCAGAGGGGAGGGGTTTACACTTTTAAGTGTAATACTTTGTGTGGCCTCCGGAGGCAGTAGCTATACACCCAATTGTCTGGGTCTCCCAATGGAGCGACAAAGAAAAAATAAAAAAGAGTTCAAATCCCCCCTTTCGCCCCAATGAAAATTAAAGGGTTAAAAAAAAACCAAACACCACACATTTGGTATTGCCGCGTTCAGAAATGCCCAATCAAAATACAAAATCAATTAATCTGATCGGTAAAACGGCGTAGCAGCAAAAAATTCCAAACATAAAAATTACATTTCTTTGGTCGCTGTAAATTTTGCGCAAAATCCAATAACAGGCGATCAAACGTAGCATCGGCGCAAAAGAAGGGAATTTTGTTACTTACCGTAAATTCCTTTTCTTCTAGCTCTTATTGGGAGACCCAGACGATTGGGGTATAGCTACTGCCCTCCGGAGGCCACACAAAGCACTACACTAAAAAGTGCAAGGCCCCTCCCCTTCTGGCTATACCCCCCCGTGGTATCACGGGTTCTCCAGTTTTAGTGCCAAAGCAAGAAGGAGGAAGCCAATAACTGGTTTAAACAAATTAACTCCGAATAACGTCGGAGAACTGAAAAACCGTTCAACATGAACAACATGTGTACCCGCAAACAACCAAGAAATCCCGAAGGACAACAGGGCGGGTGCTGGGTCTCCCAATAAGAGCTAGAAGAAAAGGAATTTACGGTAAGTAACAAAATTCCCTTCTTCTTCAGCGCTCTATTGGGAGACCCAGACGATTGGGACGTCCAAAAGCTGTCCCTGGGTGGGTAAAGAGATACCTCATGTTAGAGCTGCAAAACAGCCCTCCCCTACGGGGATGTCACTGCCGCCTGCAGGACTCTTCTACCTAAGCTGGCATCCGCCGAAGCATAGGTATGCACCTGATAATGTTTGGTGAAAGTGTGCAGACTCGACCAGGTAGCTGCCTGGCACACCTGTTGAGCCGAAGCCTGGTGTCGTAGCGCCCAGGACGCACCCACGGCTCTGGTTGAATGGGCTTTCAGCCCTGAGAGAACCGGAAGCCCTGCAGAACGGTAGGCTTCCAGAATTGGTTCTTTGATCCATCGAGCCAGGGTGGCTTTAGAAGCCTGCAACCTCTTGCGCGTACCAGCGACAAGGGCATCGGAACGGCGTATGGGCGCCGTGCGGGAAATGTAGATTCTGAGTGCTCTCACCAGATCTAGCAAACGTAAACATTCTCATACCGGTGAACCGGATGAGTGCAAAAGGACGGTAAGGAGATATCCTGATTAAGATGAAACGAGGATACGACCTTAGGGAGAAACTCCGGAATGATGCGCAGCACTACCTTGTCCTGGTGAAAACACCAGGAAGGGAGCCTTGGATGACAGAGCTGCCAGCTCAGACACTCGCCGAAGCGATGTGATCGCAACGAGAAACGCCACCTTCTGTGACAGGCGAGAAAAGGAAACTTCCTTCAGAGGCTCGAAAGGCGGCTTCTGGAGAGCAACTAGAACCCTGTTCAGATCCCATGGATCTAACGGCCGCTTGTACGGGGGTACGATATGACAAACCCCCTGCGGGAACGTGAGCACCTTAGAAAGACGTGCTAGACGCTTCTGAAAAAACACGGATAGTGCTGAGACTTGCCCTTTGAGGGAGTCTAGCGACAAGCCCTTTTCTAACTCCTATTGTAGGAAGGAAAGAAAAGTAGGCAATGCAAATGGCCAGGGAGACACTCCCTGAGTAGAGCACCAGATTAAGAAAATCTTCCACGTTCTGTGGTAGATCTTAGCAGACGTGGGCTTCCTAGCCTGTCTCATGGTGGCAACGACCCCTTGGGATAATCCTGAAGACGCTAGGATCCAGGACACAAAGGCCACACAGTCAGGTTCAGGGCCGCAGAATTCCGATGGAGAAAACGGCCCTTGAGACAGTAAGTCTGGTCGGTCTGGTAGTGACCCCGGTCGGCCGACCGTGAGATGCCACAGATCCGGGTACCACGATCTCCTCGGCCAGTCTGGTGCGACGAGTATGACGCGGCTGCAATCGGATCTGATTTTTGCGCAGTACTCTGGGCAAGAGTGCCAGAGGTGGAAACACATATGTGAGCCGGAACTGCGACCAATCTTGCACTAAGGCGTCTGCCGCCAGAGCTCTGTGATCGCGCGATCGTGCCATAAATGCCGGGACCTTGTTGGTGTGCCGAGACGCCATTAGGTCGACGTCCGGCACCCCCCAGCGGCAACAGATTTCCTGAAACACGTCCGGGTGAAGGGACCATTCCCCCGCGTCCATGCCCTGGCGACTGAGGAAGTCTGCTTCCCAGTTTTCTACGCCCGGGATGTGAACTGCGGATATGGTGGATGCTGTGTCCTCCACCCACATGAGGATTCGCCGGACTTCCTGGAAGGCTGCTGACTGCGTGTCCCTCCTTGGTGGTTGATGTATGCCACCGCTGTGGAGATGTCCGACTGGATTCGGATCTGCTCTCTTTCTAGCCACTTCTGGAAAGCTAATAGGGTAAGATACCCTGCCCCGATTTCCAGAACATCGATCTGAAGGGTGGACTCCTGCTGAGTCCACGTCCCCTGAGCCATGTGGCGGAGACAAACTGCTCCCCACCCTGACAGACTCGTATCTGTCGTGACCACTGCCCAGGATGGGGGCTATGACAATGAGGTGGGAATAAGCCACTATTGCAGAGAGTCCTCGGCCGTCAGGGAAAGGGAGACTTCCCGTCCAGGGAGGTTGACTGCCCATCCCATTGGCGGAGAATGTCCCATTGCCGTTGGCGCAGATGAAACTGCGCAAAGAGAACTGCCTCGATGGCTGCCACCATCTTCCTTAGGAAGTGCATGAGGCGCCTTAAGGGGTGCGACTGGCCTTGAAGGAGAGACTGCACCTCTGTCTGCAGTGAACGCTGCTGGTTCAGCGGAAGCTTCACTATGGCTGATAGAGTATGAAACTCCATGCCGAGATACGTTAGTGATTGAGTCGGAGACAGATTTGACCTTGCCAAATTGATGATCCACCCGAAAGTCTGGAGAGTCTCCAGCGTAACATTCAGGCTGCGTTGGCATGCCTCGAGGGAGGGTGCTTTGACGAGTAGATCGTCCAAGTACGGGATCACCGGATGTCCCTGAGAGTGCAAGACTGCTACCACTGCTGCCATGACCTTGGTGAACACCCGTGGGGCTGTCGCCAGACTGAATGGCAGAGCTACGAACTGAAGATGTTCGTCTCCTATCACAAAACGTAGAAAACGTTGGTGCTCCGTAGCAATTGGCACGTGGAGATAGGCATCTTTGATGTCTGTTGAGGCAAGGAAGTCTCCTCGAGACATTGAGGCAATGACGGATCGGAGGGATCCCATCCGGAACCGCCTGGCGTTCGCATGCTCGTTGAGCAGTTTCAGGAACAAAACAGGACGGAAGGAACCGTCCATTTTTGGAGCCACAAAGAGATTGGAGTACAAACCCTCGCCCTCGTTCCTGAGGGGGGACAGGGATCACCACTCCTTCTGCTCTTAGCGCGTCCACCGCCTGCAGCAGGGCATCTGCTCGGTGGAGAGGTGGGGCCGTTCTGAAGAATGGAGTCGGAGGACGAGAACAGAACACTGTCCTGTGCACGTGAGCACAATGTCCGTCACCCACCGGTCTGTGACCTGTGGCAGCTAAATGTCGCCAAAGGCGGGGGAGTCTGCCATCAACCGCGGATGCGGAGAGAGAGAGAGAGAGAGCTGAGAGTCCTGAGGAGACCGCCTTGGTAGCGGTTCCTCCGACTGCCTTCCTTGGGCGAGATTGAGCCCGGCCGGAATCTGAGCCCGTCTGAGGTTTTGTAGCCCTTTTGCACGAGGACAATTGGGACCTGCCGGAGCTTGGGAAGGACCGAAACCTCGACTGTACTTTTAGGACAGTATTAACAGGGTAAGTCGCAGTGCAGACATTGCGGGGTTACGGACGCCTCTGCGGTACAGATGTCCCTGCTCAAGGTCAGCTGCGCAAGAACAGCTGAAAAGGTTAGGTTGCCAATACGGCTGTGGATGCCGGAGCAACCGACACGCCGATAGCCTCCTAGGCAGATTTCAACCAGAGTCCATCTGTCTGTGAATGGCATCTTTAAGTGAAGCCCCATCTCCAGTGCAACTATGGCTCTATATGCAAGCCTGGAGATTGGAGAATCCACCTTTGGACCCTGGGTCCAGCGCTTACCACGTCAGGGGAAAAGGGATAACGTGTATCCTAAAAACGTTTGGAGAAGACGCTTATCTGGTAAGCGTGGTGTTCCTGGACTGCTTCTCTGAAGTCAGCGTGGCCAGAAAAAAACTCAATATCTGCGTGAGATACTGAAAAGGAACTTCTCCTGTTCGTCTCCTATCTCCACTGGGGGAGCTGAGGGAGAAAGATCCAACCTTCCATTGATGGACGGTATAGG
Source organism: Anomaloglossus baeobatrachus (assembly GCF_048569485.1). Classification (NCBI taxonomy): domain Eukaryota; kingdom Metazoa; phylum Chordata; class Amphibia; order Anura; family Aromobatidae; genus Anomaloglossus; species Anomaloglossus baeobatrachus. Next base: position 227,708,076 of record NC_134353.1, on the reverse strand, counting down.
ATCATTCCGTATGGCGTTACCACCCGGTGTATCCGGATTGAGAGCGATGTCAGTATCAAAGCCCTGAAGAGCTGCCTTTTGGTCAAGTAGATTGCCCATGGGTGCAAGTCTCTATATTATGACTACTCCGTCCCTGTCCATGGACAGGGTTGACAGGAGGTTTCTTTGGCCACAACTAGTAGAGCCCCGGCAGACGAAGTGCTAGAGACCCCGGCAGACGACGTGCTACAGGGGAGCATGCACACAATGGGACGGTGTCATGAACAGCATCCCATGTAGTAAAAACAGCACTGAAATCTGTGTTGCTTTTTTGCCGCTGCCGACTAGCTATCTAGAAGTATATAGCCAAGATTGGTGACCGTACATTGCAATGTATAGCATACAGGCATAAAGTACAAAAGACCACTGCAGCACAAGCAATACAAGCAGCATAGAAGCCTGTGCCCTGGCACCCCTGCTCTTCTGCTGCTGTATACTAGTCATCTAGGGGAATATAGCCCAGAAGAGTGACCCTACAGTGCAATGTATAGCATACAAGCACAAGTACAAATGAACACTGCAGCACATGCAATACAAGCAGCATAGAAGCCTGTGCCCTGGCACCCCAGCTCTTCTGCTGCTGTAGACTAGTCATCTCGGGGAATATGGCCCAGAAGAGTGACCATACAGTGCTATGTATAGCATACAAGCACAAGTACAAATGCACACTGCAGCCCATGCAATACAAGCAGCATAGAAAAAAAAACCTGTGCCCCAGCACCCTTGGTTTTCTGCTGCTGTAGTCTAGCCATTCCAGGAGAATATAGCTAAGACTAGCGACTGTACAGTGCAATGTATAGCATATAAGCATAAACACAAATGAACACCTCAGTCGTGCAATACAAGCAGCCTAGAAAGCCTGTGCCTTAGCACACCTGCTTTCCTGCTGCTGATGTGTCGCTCCCCAAGCGGGCATATAGCGACCTATGCAGTAAAAAACAACACATGTACACACTGCAGTTATATCGTGGTCAGCACTATGTGTGCCTCTTACCGCCCGCCTATAAGCGGGTGTATGATCGCCACCGTCCTGCCTTGGTGCCGAAAGTCCGAGCTCGGACTGCAGTAATGGCTGCCGGCTTCTTCCCCAGCTCATGTGAGGAGGGGCGGGCCGTGGGCGTGCCCCCAAGGCAGAGCGGGAATCCGGCGTCCGACAGTGTGCAGTGAGAGGGCTGGAGCATGTAAAAAGTCTCCAGCCCTCGGCGCTGCTGATTGCTCAGCGCCTGTCCCCTTCCCTGAGTGACAGGGAGGGGGCGGGAACGAAGCGGCACTAGGCCGCAGAAGCCGGGGACTGGATTTATAAGCGCCGCCGCCGTAAAAGCGCGGTCGGCGCCCAGTCCCCGGCGAACTACAAGTCCCAGCCGCGCCGCCGCTCCCGGAGCGTCCGGCGCGGTAGTTCCCAAAACACAAAGTCACTCAGCAAAGCTGCAGTGACTGTAACCCTTTACTGTCCCCGGCGCACTAGCACACCCAGCAAGTCTGGAGTGTGCTGTGCCTGTGTGTACGGGGACAGAGTACCTGTAATGGTGCAGGGCCATGTCCCTGAACGGTACTCCAGCTCCGTATCCAGCAGGTTCAAATGGGTCTGTGGATGGAGCCCGGCGTCAGAGCTTTGAGGCCGGCAGGATCCCACTTCCTCAGAGCCCCTCAGGGGGATGTGGAAGGAAAGCAGCATGTGGGCTCCAGCCTCCGTACCAGCAATAGGTACCTCAACCTTACAACACCATCAACGGGTGAGAAGGGAGCATGCTGGGGGCCCTATATGGGCCCTCTTTTCTTCCATCCGAAATAGTCAGCAGCTACTGCTGACTAAAATCTGTGGAGCTATGCGTGGATGTCTGACCTCTTTCGCACAAAGCTTGAAAACTGGAGAACCCGTGATACCACGGGGGGGTATAGCCAGAAGGGGAGGGGCCTTGCACTTTTTAGTGTAGTGCTTTGTGTGGCCTCCGGAGGGCAGTAGCTATACCCCAATCGTCTGGGTCTCCCAATAGAGCGCTGAAGAAATGGTACCATTAAAAACATCAGCTCGAGACGCAAAAAATAAGCCATCACAGAGTCCGAAAACCGGAGAATTGTCTGGGGATGAAGGGGTTAAATCTAGAGTGGCATGCAAAGGTTTGGAGACTAATAGTCAAAATTACTGTTATTGTGAACAGTTGAGAAAATTGAAGATGAAATGATCTCTAAAAGGCATCAAGTTAAAGAAGTTGTCCAGATACCAAAACGGATTTTTTTTTCTGATAAATCTTGCTATTATGTGCCTCTCCACACATCTATCACGTTATTTTACCAAGATTACCTTTTATCATGCTCTAGCATAACATCTTCATTTCTGGCTCCAGCTCTGATGGAGTTAATCACTCTCTTGACTTCCTGGGTTCAGTTACTACAACTTCCATAATCCTTTGCAGTAACTAGCAATCTATCTCACACCCACTCTGAGCTCCACCCAAACTGTTCCCTCCCCTCCTTCCTGTGTGCACTGCCTAATCATGGTCATCATGGTGTATACAGTTGGTACTATGCAGCAGAAGTCACAGAGTGGAGCAAGTTAGTGACATATAGCACACTATGTGTCAGAGCAGAGCATGTCACTGTCTCCACTCTGGGACTTGTTGTGCAGGTGACAGAGTGGAGCAGATTGGTCCCATGCAGCGTCCGGTCACCTGTCCTGCTGGTAGGATTATATGATCACACTGCCGACACCGCCCGCTCTCCTGACAGCTGAGCACAGCGGGCGGGTGGACAGTGTGATCACATACTTGCGTGACAGGGGGGATTTCAGCGGAGGAAACCCCCCTGTACTCCACACTGGAGTACCTCCCACAGCTGACCGATGGTAAGCGGCGAACTCTGCCTTCACCGCTCCACACTGGCGTCCTCCGGATCCTCCCCTCGATGCTGGGCTGTGACGTGCGGTAGTCACCGCCCACAGCCCAGTCAATCAGTGTGAGTGGCGCCGGAATCCTCTGACGTAAGCGTCAAGTTTGAGAGCCCGGAAATGCCGGGACGTCAGAGGATACTGGCGGCCACAGCTCCAGGGGGTCATGTGACAGGCACTGAGCGTGCAGGATAGCGCCGCTCAGTGCCAGAACTGGAAATACAAGCCAATGGAGAAGATGCATATAAGGCCCCTTTCACATTGAGTTTTTCTCTACATCCACAGGTCCCGTCGGGGCATCCGTCCGGACCGCCCCTCCCCCACACTGCAAAGCGTGTTCCGGACGCATGCGCCTGACAGGGTCATTCACTGCTATGGAGCGCACTGCGTTAGCGTGTGCTTTGTTTTGTGCAATTTTGTGCATATATACGTTTCTGCAGACGGACACCCGAACGTAGACCACCTACGTTCGGGTGTCCGTCTGCAGAAACTTATATATGCACAAAATTGCACAAAACAGAGCACACGCTAACGCAGTGCGCTCCATAGCAGTGAATGACCCTGTCGGGCGCATGCGTCCGGAACACGCTTTGCAGAGTGGGGGAGGGGCGGTCCGGACGGATGCCCCGACGGGACCTGTGGACGTAGAGAAAAATGCAATGTGAAAGGGGCCTAATAGTATGGGCATCATTTAATAGGCTGCGGGCTTGTGACTGTGTTATCTGCAAGTGTGAACAGTGCTCTATGCAAGCCATCAGTGTGCAGTTTTATCATCCAGCAATCGCCCCCTCCATTCCATGGAGGTGTGTGTGTGATTTGCTCCTCCTGCCCCTGTGATGCCTCCACTTAGTGGGGGTTTAGCGGTATCCTGGTAGAGTATTAGTTTTTGGCCTGGGCGATGTACACACTGCTGCCCATCTTTGCTGTAAGTAATGCTCTCATATCCTAGAACAATCTGCTGCTAAAGGCAAATGACAAGCTTCAGATTGAAATCATCATCATTGGTAAATAAGGGACTCTATAAAAAATAAAGTATTTAAGTCCAGGAAAACCCTTATTTTGGAGGATAGCCTCTGAAGAGATTGTTGATTGGTATGCTTATAGAAAGTATCTATTTGCAATTTATTGGATCCCAAAAGAATGGAAGGAGCAATCTTCATTACTATTGCTTCGTAAATCAGTGGCAGATCTTCCAGTGTGGGTTATGTATGTGGAATGCATCATTTTATGTAGATTAAAATATACACAAAACTATAGAAAAACAAACAACATTTAGGAAAAAAATATAACCGTGGCAAACAATGTGCTTTTTGTAATCTGGAAAGTTAAAGGGAATCTGTCACCAGCATAATGTAGAGACAGACCCAGATTCCAGCGATGTGTCACTTACTGAGCTGTTTCCTGTCATTTTCATACTATCAATTTTCTCTTCTGCAGATCTAGCAGTTATACAGAGCTCATGAATATGCTGGACTACCTGCAGGACACCAAGTAGTCCTCTAATGATAATCTACTGCTAATTAAATTATTTTTTTTTTTTTTATCAAAACTACACTTAGCAGCCCAGTAAGTGACACATTGCTGGAATCAGTATCTTTGCTGCTACATTATGCTGCCCTCAGATTAGGGTCAAAAACCTGTAGACAGATTCTCTTTAAGCAAGATGCATTGCTGTATCTAGTGACGGCATTTTATGAGTGATCATTATTGTAGGTGCTCTGTAAAGTTCTGAGAGCATGATATACAGGCAAAGACCTTAATTCCAGTGATGTGTTCACTGGATTGTTTGCTGCAGTTCTCTGAATGCTGAGCGTGGTATAATCCCACCCACATCACTGACTGGCAGCTTTATGTGTACACTCTGTATAGGCAGAAATCTACACAGAGGATAACATGGCAGTAGATTTACTAGCTCTCAAGTGATAATCTCCTGCTGATAAAATAGTCACACTAGTTAACCCCTTAATGACTCAAATCAGGGTCTTTGCTCCTGTATTATGCCGCACTCAGACAAAGTAGCATAAACCTGGTGACAGGTTCCCTTTAAGAGAGATGCATTGCTATATCTAGTGACAGAATTTTATGAATGGTGATTATTGTGTATGCTATGTAAAGTTACAGGGAATCTGTCACCTAATCTGAGAGCATGGTGTACAGGCAGAGAGAGACCTTGATTCCAGTGATGTGTTCACTGGGCTGTTTGCTGTAGTGCTCTGAATGCTCAGTGTGGTATAATCCCACCAACATCACTGATTGGCAGCTTTAGGTGTACACTCTGTATAGTTAGAAAGCTGTCAATCAGTGATGGGGAAGTGCTATACAGAGCTCAGGAAGATAGGAGGACAACATGGCAGCAAATTTACCAGGTCTCAAGTGATAATCTCCTGCTGATAAAATAGTCACACTAGTTAACCCCTTCATGACTCAAATCATGGTCTTTGCTCCTGTATTATGCTGCAGTCAGATAAAGTAGCCGAAACCTGGTGACAGATCCCCTATAAAGCGCATGATTCCATGATTTTGATAAATGATGATCCACATTTCAGGCCCCTATGGAGATCCAGTGATATCAGTGATAATAGGAAAACAAAAAAAAGACAAGACAAGGTATGAAATTCATTTTCTATATTGCAGTAAAATCTACTTGAATACACTTTGAAACAAGAGTACAACAAAATAGAATATACTTCAAATGTTGAATATACAAACTATTGTAGTTCATTCTGAACACTGGTACTTTATCCCCCCTCCCCTAGACTGCCCCCAATAACTTCAACTAAAAAAATAGCAGGCTTCAAAATGCTTGCACTCCAAAAAAAAGGGGCTCATGCGTGCGGTGACCTCTCCGATGGATAGCAGGAATTGAAATGTATGCATGGATTCCGTGTGACAGAAGCAAGTTGCAGGAGTTCTGCCTGTCGTGCCCATAGTTTAACCCTTTGAATGAAAGGCTGGCAGTTCATGTATGCTTTTTAGACCTTTCCAGCCATTTAATAGATATTAAAAAAAATAATAAAAAAAAAAAAAATCAGACTTTATTCTACAATATAAAATATGTTACAAGTAATTCTATGCCAATACTGTGCTAGGTACAAATTTCTTTTTTGCTCTCCATATTTTCTATAATATATTTATATATAAAAAGATTGCTTTACACAAGCCGTTAGCTTATTCCCAGGAAAAATAAAATTGAATCAGTCTAAGGCTTCCACATGAAATCTGCTTACTAACCCAAATCTCTTTTGCACATTGCGCTTCAAATAAAAAAAAAAAACAAAAAAAAAAAAAAACCCTTAAAAATGAGTCTCTTCTACATGCGCCACGTCACGTACTTGTATAGCAGAGTTGTCACATAGCACCGGTTCAATGAGGGCTATTTGTACACAGTGGTATAAATTGCTGGTATTAAAATAAAAACAAAAAAAACTCATGTATACTGTATATATATATATATATATATACACACATATATAAAGAAATAAAAAACATGATCATATACAATTCCACTTTGACCTAATCTTTGTTTTGGGAGAATAAACAGCCACTCTGCAAAGTAATTTTAGTGTTCCGTCTTATTTAGTGCACATTAAAAATAGATCTATGTATATATGAATGAACACTTTGGTCCCTTTCAGTTTTCCTTTTCCTTTGCGGTCACGTTTACTGGTGATCTTAGAGGCCATATTCCCGTCAGCACGTGAACAGACATCCGCTCCGAGAATTGTCTTGTACGCTCCGCATATACACATGGTCTCTTGCACTTGTCACTTGCTTTAAAGTCTCGCTGGACTAGAACCACCTCCCTTTCTTGCACAGAAAAAGTTGTCTGTTTGTTTTTTTTTTATTGTCAGTTTGACCCAAATCTTACACCCCACTGGTGGAATTGTTCCTCACTTTTCACAGAGCACCGTCCCTTCTTGTTTGACAGTCACAGGCAAAGTAATTCCTGCCGGAGCACTAACAACCACAACATGCGTTACTGTTTTGCCCCCATCGGCTGGTTTCTCCTCCTTAACAAGCTGAAATGTTTTCATTTCTCCGTCCTGCCTGCTCAGCAGTATGTCCGATTTCATTTCAGGTCCTTTAATAAGGGTGCTGATGACCCGAGGTGGCGTCTGGCACCGAGCCTGTTGTGCAGGCATAGCTAGTCTCATAACAGGGGTCCCATGGGCGATGGATACAGGCGTAAGTGCTCTCACAGTCAGTGGTGTGCCCACCAGATTCAAGCCCCCAGCACCACCTAAGTTGGGCTTTGTCTGCAGCTGACACTGTGTGAGCTGCGAGGTCGGGATGGTTATTATTTTGGCAGGTTGCACTGTGAATTTGTCACTTTCTGAGGAAGCTTGCATCATAGTTGGGATCGTCTGGATTACAACCTTTGGAGCTGATGCAGCGGTGGGGCTGGTATTGGCTAACAATGGAGACCCTGGGTTCATCGACTGGACGGCCAAAGTGGAAATTTTCTGGCCCAGGGAAGTCATCACAACAGGCACTTGCATTGCAACACGAACAGTCCTATAAAATGTAAAAATATCAATATTATTCTATGCATCAAACATATACATGATAACAATATAACGTGCACAAATACTAAATGATAGAGTAGTATGTTTGCTGCCAAGCAGAATTGCCAATTCTTGCATAGTTCATGACAAAGGACACTTTTTTTCCAATGTCTGTAAAACAAATTACTGTGACTAATTAGTTTACTAGTGTGCAACTCTATCCTATTGTATAGCTATGTTTTTGAGTCTTGCACCTTGTTCACACCACTGGTGATCCAGATGTACATTTTTTAATTAGTATGCACTGTGAGAACCCTGCCCCATCCATAGCCATGTGTCTTATTTCACATATATAGCTTGGTCCTTTGCTTCCCATACAGAGCATTTTTTTTTTAACTGCAGGTGAGGTTACATAAAGACTAGGGACTCCAAAAATAGAGATTACCTTGGCGTTGGTTTTGGGGCTCTTTTGCATTGATCAATACAATGGCTAAACATCTATTATATTCATATTATTCATAGCAGTTATGCATATTCCATGTTTTTCATTTTTTCAGATAGTCCATTGTATTTTTCAGTCTAGTATTCCCATAGCAGTTTTGCTTTTCATCATTCCCATATACATTGTGACTGGTGTGCAACTCTTTATCCTATTGTATAGTTATAGGTTTTTGAGTCTTGCACCTTGTTCACACCATTGGTGTTCCAGACATACATTCTTTAAATTACTATAGACAATATCACTCATAATCCAAGATCACGTATGATCTTTTAATGTCTCAATTAAAAAATATTTAGGCTGTCAATCCTGGTAGTAGGTCTTGGATACCATGCCATGCCCCCATAATCTCAGACTGTATTACTAAGCGATTCCATTTTAATATCCTCTACAATAATTTACAGGTGGCCAGCAGAGGGCGCTGTAAGTGAAGCTAGCACTGCCTGGCACAAAGTAGCCATAACTGATAGACCGTGAAGGTTCTGCTGAACGCAGGGTAAGAAATGGCTTATCTGGGTGCTGGAGTAGCCAGGATCTTTCTGATATATAAAGGCCCCGTCACACACAGAGATAAATCTTTGGCAGATCTGTGGTTGCAGTGAAATCATGGACCTATTGTTCCATTTGTACACAGCCACAAACCTGGCACTGATTGTCCACAATTTCACTGCAACCACAGATCTGCCGCAGATTTATCTCTGTGTGTGACAGGGCCTTAAGACTGTATGGACAACTGCAGACATTATTTTTCCACTACAGATACACGCAGTGTCAGTATAGAGATGCCAAGCAAACAAGCAAATTATTGGCATATTATCTGGTACCACACAGAAGCCCCAAAAATCATGTGTTCTGCATAGTACAATACTATCCACGGCCCTACTTGATGATGAAAAGAATAAAATTACTCTATATAATAAAGTGAAACGCTATAATCAGATACTGACCTCTGTGCTGGGTTTGGTGTGGTGCTGGTGGGCGAGTGAGGAGGTACCTCGCTCACAGGAGACCCCAGGCTCACTAGTCTAGGCTTTCTTGGTGACGTTTGTTGAATCGGGTTTTTCTCTATCCGAGCTGGCATAGACATTTTAAGTATACCCTCTGTGGGAATAGACACACGCTCCAGAGACTTGTCATCAATTGGAGACATCATCTCCTCTGTGCAGGCCTCCACTTTGTCATCTTCTATGACCACAATATTCTTGGGCATCTCTTTGAACTGGTACACGAGCCGCTGACCCTCCACTTTTGCTAGAATTCCTCGTTGATAGTAATATCTAAAAGGATAACCGTAAATAAAGTAACATGGCTAACGTTAGTGTAAAGGGCTAATGTACGGGATAACCGTATAATCTGCAGCACTTCAGCCACACTCATTTCAGATTAATCCAGGTGCTTAACCCGGCTGTTCTGTGAAAAATGACCGAATTTGAAATTTGATTTTGTATTAACCATTCATTAGGCGGTTCTGAAATATGTGGTTAATTGACTTCTCCTCATTTGAGGGGTTCTTACAATGGGTTGGTATTTTTTATTTTTGTGAACATTAGTGTATAGTAAACCCAAACAGAACAGCAGGGTTAATCATTGCAGTTTCCATATGGAAACAGCTTCAATAAGTGGCGTGCCCATAATTGAAGCAGGTTCGAAATCAATAGCTTAAATTAGTAAGATACAGTAGGCAATGCAAGTGGGCTCTACATGCCAGACTCCATGTGATTTTTTTTTTTTTTTAAAGGGAACTTGTCACCAGATTTGGGCCCTATAAGCTGAGGCCACCACCAGTGAGCTCTTATATACTGCATTCTAACATGCTGTATATAAGAGCCCAGGCCGCTGTGTAGAATGTAAAATACTTACCTAAACGGTCGCTGTGGTGGAGTTGGGTCATATGGGCGTCTCCTCTTTCGGCCATCTTTGTCGTCCTTCTGAAGCCGGGGTGCATGATGCGTCCTACGTCATCCACACTCGCCGACATTGAGGTCCTGCGCAGGGGTACTTTGATCTGCCCTGAGCTGGGCAGATCAAAGTATTGTAGTGTACCTGCGTGGGACTGGCAGTGTGTATGACGTAGGATGCGTCATGCACACAGGCTTCAGCAGGACAAAGATGGCCAAAAGAGGAGGCACCGGAGAACAGAGACGCCAATATGACCCAACTCCACCGCAGCGACCATTTAGGTAAGTATCATAAAGTTCGTTCTACACAGCGGCTGGGCTCTTATATACAGCATGTTAGAATGCAGTATATAAGAGCTCACTGGTGGTGGCCGCCGCTTATAATCACCAAATCTGGTGACAGGTTCTCTTTAAGTGTGAACACACCAACAGTATCACTTCAGAGTCTGGGCAGAATTACAACTGCTTTGTACATAAATACTGCACCAAATACCATGTGCTGCCTTAAGGAGTGAATTTGGGGTAATTGTGCTGCCGCATCTCATACTTATAGAGTGTAAAGGTGCTTTACACGCTGCAACATCGCTAGTGATCTCGTTAGCGATGTGACACGCCAGATCGCAGATAAGATTTGCCGAGATCGCACATAGGTCATACTATTATCGCCGGTCACATGTGCGATCTCGGCAAATCGTATGTGCAATCTGGCGTCTCACATCGCTAACGAGATCGCTAGCGATGTTGCAGCGTGTAAAGCACCCTTAACTCTAGCACTCAAGAAACAACAAAGGGTCAAATAGAAGTTTTGATTTGTTGCAAAAAAAAAAAAAAGGGGGTGCACCTTAACCCATGCAAAATGACGTTTCGGCTTCTAGGAAGGTTGAGGGGTTATGGGGGAAAAAAAACAAAAAAACCCCAAAAAACGCAATATCAGACAGTGCTGAAGGTGTCTTTGGTATGGGTAAAGTGCCCGGGAATATAGAGACAAATCATATGTCAGGTTAGGGGGGGAGGATGCAGAGGATAGAGGAGCAGTGCGACTTCAGATGAGTCCACCGGTGTTTTATGGACTAAGTCCCAGGCACTTGTGGCAGTGATAGTGGCACTGGTTCTCAGGCACCTTACCCATACTACAGATGCCCTGAGCAGTGTCTAATATTGCAGATTTTTCCCGCTAAACGCCCACCACTTTATACGCCAAACCCTGATGAAGGCTTCCTAGAAGCCGAAATGTCGTTTTGCATAAGTTAAGGCGCACCCCTTTTTGCAACAAATCAAAAATAAAATATTCAAAATTCTATTTGACCCTTTGTTGTCTCGAGTGCTGGAATTACCCTTTATGATTAAATCTTTTATTCATTGACATCTCATACTTATGTCCTACTTTGTAGTGTCTGGGTCCTGCTTACCGTAAAGCTCTTCCCATGGTCTCGTAGTTCATGTCCGGTTTGTTTTTGTGTTTTCCCCAAAGTTTTGAAACTGCTTTAGAATCCACCAGCTTGAAGATGCCCTTCTCCCTCTGTGTCCACTTGATATATCTGGGGCAAGTGTTCTTATCCTGAAGCAAGTCTAACAGGAACTCCCATAGGTAAGTTGTATTTCCTAGAAAAACAAAACATTTCTTCAATCACAGGAGTCAACACATCAGCACGAGCAGTCCAAAAAGAACCGCGGGCACTAATTCTTCCGCAGTCTATTCCTCTATGTTCACACCTGCCGTCTGGTCTCCAGAATAAGCCAAGTGACTGATAGGAGCAAATACAGCAGAGATCATAACTGGACACTTCTACATCTACTAGCCAGTCTGAAAAGAGTGAGATAGTGACCTGTCCTGTCACATACCACTGATGATCATGTAATACAGAAGTGTCAAGACTTCAAGTAGTAGATCCTCAAACCGTTAAAGGGAACCGGTCATCAGAAATTTGGCTTTCAACCTAAATGTTTCCCCCTCTGCAGCTCGTGGGCTGCATTCTAGTAAGGTTTCTATACTTTTTGTGCCCCCTTTTAAACCAAAATAAATACTTTATAAAGTTATACCTTTTGGTATGAAAATCTTGTAAATTCTCCATGGGGGCGGGCTCTCTGGTGTCCGTTGCTGTCCCTCCTGCAGATTGACGCCGTCCCCCATTGCTCCATTTCATATCCCAGGACGTCGCCCACTGCGCCCGAGGTCCCATGCACGCCAGGACACCTGGTGACGTGGTCGCAGGCACAAGAGTATGGGCGGCGCTGTGATTGCATCGCAAGGGCACTGGCAGCGTGAGAGCGGCGGACGCTAGTAACTAAGGTAAATATCGGGTAACCAAGAGAAGTGCTTTCCTTGGTTACCCGATATTTACCTTAGTTACGCTTCCACGCGTCGCTGCTGGCTGGTCACTGGTGAGATCTGCCTGTTTGACAGCTCACCAGCGACTATGTAACGACGCAGCAGCGATCCTGATAAGGTCAGATCGCTGGTCGTGATCGCTGCTGCGTCGCTATGTGTGACACCACCTTAAGTGACATCACTAGGATCAGGGTTTTTCTCCTACATTATGCTGCTCTCAGATTAGGTAGAAAAACCTGGTGACCGATTCCCTTTACACATCCAAATGAAAGAAGCAGAAATTTGCTGACCCTACTCACTTGTAGAAAAGTATAAACGAAGCATGCTCGGATCCAGAGAGTGGTTGTTATGCATGGAAGTGGGAAAGGTGAGCTGTGATATCACCCGTTGTATATGGTGGATCCGGCATTACCTCCTTATCTGTTATTGTAATCCTGACTTAGGATATAGAGGAGAGGTGGAGGAAGTGCCTTATGGGCACCTGGAATGGGGACAGAGTCCCAGAGGAGCAGGCAGGAGACGTGTGGCCACACGCTTCCTGCCTGCTCCTCTGGGACTCTGTCCCCATTCCAGGTGCCCATAAGGCACTTCCTCCACCTCTCCCCTAGCCTCTCGCTTCTCCCTGACTGTGGCGTACTACGCCTGAAAAGCAAAAACGCCCTACCCGTGGTACAATCCTCGGACGTTTGACTCGTCCATGTTCCATGGTCTCTCACAAACGCAAGACCTTGACAAAGGCCTAACATAGAGCAAAGCCAAGCCAACATTTCGGCCTATCGGTAGTGGCATTTTTTCTTTTTGCACATAATTCAAAAATAAAAAACCCTTTTTTGCATTACCTTTGTCTGATTGAGTGCTTGGGATCTATCACATTATCTGTAGACTTTCCTTCAAGCACCTGTCCTATATAGAAGTTGAGCCCAGCTCTACTCCCATTATGATATAGAGACTGCTGAATTCAGTAAAGTACGGGAAGAGTGGCAAACGACAAGATTTCTAGTTTGTGTTTTTTTCTATTTAGATAGTAATTTCTCAGCAATATTACAAAACCCGCAAGCTTTTTTCTTTGTAATATAAAGCTGACTTTCAATATTTCAGAATATCTTTATACAATTTCTGGGAAACATGACATATAAAGTAAAGCTGTCATTGGATTCATGCTACCCAAGCCATGGGCATCATGAATCTGAGGCTGGTGGTATGATCACAGCCAGGTTGTTTCACTCTGAAAGCTGCTGTGTTTTAGGCTAAGTTCACACTTCAGTTGTTTTGTATCAGTCACATGCGTCGCTTGACGCATGTGACTGATGCGCTGTTCAACGCTGTACAACGGATGACAAAGAACAGAATTCTTTGTCGGATTCCGTTGTGTGCGGGGGGCGGAGTTCGGGGGGGAGGGGAGCCGAGCGGGGCCGTGGCACTGAGGACGTCAGTGCCGCAGGGACTGCAGGACAGGTGAGTGTGTGTGTGTGTGTGTGTGTGTATATATACACACATGCTGAATGCGGGAAGGGGCGGAACCGAGCGGGGGGCGGGGCCAGGCGCTGAAGATGTCAGTGGAAGTGCTGCGGTCTGCATGGCTGGGGACAGGTGAGTGTATGTGTGAGTGAGTGTGTGTATGTGCATGTATGTATGTATGTATGCATGTGTGTGTGTGTGTGCACATGCAAAGTGCGGGAGGGGGCGGAGCCGAGCGGGGGGCGGGGCCAGACGAGGGTGTCAGTGGCAGTGCTTGTCTGCATGGCTGGGGACAGGTGTGTGTGTGTACATACATGTGCGGAGTGCGGGAGGGGGCGGGGCTGAGCGGGGAAGTGTCGGCCTCCCTGCACACGTAACCAGCCTAAATATCGGGTAACAGCAAAGCACCCGATGTTTACCCGATATTTACCTTGGTTACGGGCCTACACCGCTGGCTCCTTGCACCGTAACCAGGGTAAATATCGGGTAACCAACCAAAGCTGGTGACGTGTGCAGGGAGCCAGAGAGCATGCGCAGCGAAATCCGACGGATCTCGCTGCTCAAAAAACGTTACATGCTGCGTTCCCCCCGCCCGGCGGTCAGTCGTTCCACGACTGATCAGTCGGGCGGAGGGTGCAACGCAGCATCATCAGTCACAATCCGCTGCTCATACAAGTCTATGGGAGCAGCGGAATCCGCTAAACGGATTCCGTTGTTTACAAGAGCAGCGGATTGTGACTGATAGATTTTAGCGGAAATGTGAACTTGGCCTTAGAGAAGATTAAGAAAAAGACTGATGGCACATCCTATCTTTCTAATGTGAACAGCTGCAAACTGAATATGAAACATAGTAACAAAGGAGACTTGCATTTTGCAGTGCAAAGATATGTGGAGCAATGAATATCTGAATATAAACATGCATTACTGCTATTAAAAAAGATAGGATGTGCCATCAGTCTTTTTCTTAAATTACAGGGTTATGCCTTCTGATTGTACGAGGCTGAAGAGCAGGAGTGCTCAATGTTAATTCTCCATTTCCAGGTTCCTGTCCGCCCATAAAATGCAGGTATTTTTAAGCCAAAGAGGCATTAGTTTGATAGGTACTCGCTCAACTCTAGCCCCTATTTGTACTCGCTATACTCATAACGAATACTGTCTAATACTCATTAGGTATTCATTCCGAATAGCGTGTGCAATGCAAGTCAATGGGGAATACTCGCAATGGAAGTAACCCAAATTCCGCTACTCGCACGAATAGTACGGCATTCAGGTTACTCATTACTTTGTGAATTTTTCCCCATTGATTTGCATTGCACAAGCTATTCAGAACGAATACGCGAGTATTATACAGTACTCGTTATGAGTATACCGATTACCAATAGTTAGGTACTCGCTCAACTAATAAGGAACCAACAAAAATGACGTTGCCTTGCCACTGGCTGTTGGGCTCACATAAAGTCTGGCCTATTTTGTGTGCTAAGTATCTCAATTTTTCCATGTTTTTTTCATAGAAGTAATGCATGTCTATATTCCCATATTCATTGTTCCGCATATCTCAGCACTGCTGTGTGCAGCTGTCTCCTTTTTGTTCAGAGAAGATGAAGTTTGAAAAACCAGCCAGAAACTATAGAAAGATCCAACTAGACCGATGTGGCATCAAGCTAGCTTCTCCCTGCCCTAGTTAAAGGGGGCTTTCCACTAATAGGAATACCCATTCTCATTCCACTTGTTTGCCTCCATTAAAACAAAAGCGCTTATACTCCCCTGCCATACCAGCACGGTTCCACCAGTGATGGCACTCTCTTTCCTGTGGCTCATGTGAAGTAGGTATGTCACACGAGCGCAGTGCAAAACCACTGCGGACATACAAATAATCAACAAAAACTGAGTGGCTAGTCGCATCCCTCACTTAAAAGGCAGGGAGAGAAGATGGCGCTGATTGGGAGTGAGGCTCGTGTGACGTAACCACCTGACATGAGTCTCAGAAATGCGAGTGCCGGCACTGCTGGAACCAGGCTGGCACGGGAGGAGAGTATAAGCTTTGTTGTGATGGTCAGAGTATGGATAACCCATCGGACAGTTCTCTAATATGTGTATATAATGAAAGATATTGGTCAATTAACTAGAGCGGGTAGGGAGAAGGCAGCTGGGAGCCCCACTGGACTAGTCCGATCTCTGGCCTGCTTTTCTAACTACATCTCCTCTGAAACATCGCAGCTTTCCAGATTGTAACATTCCTGGCTGCAATCACACCGCCAGGCTCTGATTCATGCTGCTGTAGTTCAGGCAGCATAAATAGAATTTTATGTTCCCTTTAATTTCTTTTCTTTTTTACCTTTTCCTTCCCGTGGTTTCTTCTTTATTCCCAAATCTGGCGAGCCATTGGCAAATGTTGGTTGCTGCATCTTTGGTTTACGACCAGCTATATGAGAATACAGTAAAGGCCATTAGAACCTTGTTCATTGATATTCCATTATACGTACAAAGCTTTTATGTAATCCAATGGGGAGCATTAACCCCTTAGTGACCTATGACGTACTGGGTACGTCATGGATCGTGTGAGGTTAATCTACGCCCCCTGCCGTGGGCAGGCTGCGGCGATCCGCACACATATCAGCTGATTTTAACAGCTGACATGTGCCTGCTAGACGACAGTGGAATCTCGTTCCACCGGCGACTATTAACGCCTAACAGCGACATGTATATGCACACAGTCATTATGATAACTTACCCCGCCCCCATCGGAAGTCAGGTGACGTGATCACGTGACTTCCGGTTGTTTCACTGGTAGCACAGGGTCATGTGATGACGGCTGTAGCTATCACGAGTCACTTTCTCTCAAAGCCGGAATACTGCATTTATGCAGCTCTCAGCTCTGTAGCTGTGATCTGGAGAAATGGAAGAGCGGCCAGACTGCTGATCCATATAGCCCCCTAAGGGACCTAGTAAAAAAAAAAAAAAAAACTTGTTTAAGAAAAAAAAAAAAAAAAAAAAAAAGTTCAAATCACCCCCCTTCGCCCCACTGAAAATTAAAGGGTAAAAAAAAAATATATACATATATTTGGTATTGCCACGTTCAGAAATGCCCGATGTATCAAAATATAGAATCAATTAATCTGATCGGTAAATGGTGTAGCGGCAAAAAAATTCCAAACGCCAAAATGCCATTTTTTGGTCGCCACAAATTTTGCGCAAAATGCAATAACAGGTGATCAAAATGTAGCATCTGCACAAAAATGGTACGGTTAAAAACATCAGCTCGAGATGCAAAAAATAAAAGCTATCACTGAGCCATAGATACCGAAAAAGGAGAAGCGCTACGAGTTTCAGAAAATGGCGCAAAATGTGCACCACTTTTTTGGACACGCTTGTGAATTTTTTTTTTAACCCCCCTAGACACAAGTAAACCTATTCACGTTTGGTGTCTCCAAACTCACACCGACCTCAGACATCACACCCACACATCAGTTTTACCGCATAGTTAACAAGGTGAATAAAATATCCCAAAAACTATTGTGCGATCACACTTTTTTTTGCAGTTTTTCCGCACTTGAAATTTTTTTGCTTTTTTCCATTCATTTAAACCTACAACTTGGTCCGCAAAAAACAAGCCATCATATAGCAAGATTGACGGAAAAATAAAGTTACGGCTCTCGGAAGAGGAAGGAAAAAAAAAAACATGGAAAAACGCAAAACGTCCGGGGGCTTAAGGGGTTAACTAAAAAGACTATGTAACACACCATTTTAGAAATCGGCAGAAATGAAACGGCAGCCTATGAATGTACCTTTTTTCTTCTTCATGGGCTCTCCAAGCTCTAGAGATATTGGTATGGGGGAGGAATCCATCGGCTCCGAGTCCTCGGTGGACACTTCCACCACAGTCTCAGTGATCACATCTGGCCTCATGGCAGCGTGGATAAACTCTGGAGTGGACACACACGGCGGTACATAGACTTCCACTGTAATAAGAAAAACACACAGATGAGTTTCCCAATCATGCACCTTCTCTCTATATCCATCACAAGTATATATCTGGTTAATGGAGTGTATTAGGTTACCATAGCTAGGAAAGCTGTACACAGGGCCAGCTCTGATAAGCTGCCATCTACCATAGCACATTTCCGGGTGATAATATTACTTAATGTGTTTGCAAAAGAAAAACAAATAAATCCCTCTGGTGTTAAAGTGCTTCTCTATAGATCTACTCTGTGCCACCAAAAACAGTGACAGCTGCCCTTCCATGTACACAACACAACGTCAGGATTGGGTTAAAGCAGTTGTATAGGGTTTATTAACGAATATGATTACTACTGCCACAAATCACACTATTTATTTTATTATATCACATATAATTAAAATATAAAAGAAAAAAAACTACAGTTTAGATTAAAACTACCATTCTGTGTCAGCAGCTGTGTGCAGACATATCCTTCTTCATGGTTAGACTATAAACACATCGTGTGTAGTGCGATCCCTGTTTAGGTACATACATTAGCAGCTGCTGGTTGGCTGCATGGCTCACGAGGCATAACGTCACACAATCCCCAGACATTGCACTACAGGCATGTACAGGCTGTTTTACGGTACATGGGGAAATATAGAAATTAAGAAGGGGTTGTCGGTTGTGCACAACGGTTTTTTTTTTTTGGTTTTTTTTTTAATCCTATTAGGGTATGTGCGCACACTGCAGTCTTGTTTCTCCACCAAAAAATGCACTTCTTGCTAGAAAAATGTATCAAAAAACGCATGCGTGGGACTCAGACCAAACACACAGTGTGTTAGGTGTGGACAGGATGATGCCCATTTGATGCATGTTATGTGGGAGTGTGGACACATTGGTGATTTCTGGAACCAAACCCTGGGACTTATAGGTCAAATATATCATATCACAATACCACCGTCGCCCCGCCTGTGCCTGTTGAGTCTATGGGAAGGAGAAGTGGATCCGGATTCTCCAACAGCTCTGGGAATAGCCCGTATCTTGTACCAAGCAAGAAAGCTACTTGCATATCACTGGTTAGACCCTCTACCACCAACATTACCAGAGCTCAAAAACAAATTAAATAACGTCATAAGATTGGAAAGGGGAGTTTATTTAAAAAGAAAAACATTGAAAAAGTTTTACAACATTTGGCGGCCATGGATGGAGTTGCCAGGCCTACCCTCTAGTGCACTGGTTCGGGATGCAATGCTGGACCGGTTACTGTTGTGCCTGCAGTGATGGCATGTGTGAGGAAGGGAATTAAAACTAGTTTTTTCTGTGACGAAGTGGACTTTGAATGAAGAGGTGAGAGAGGATTGGAACGGTTTCATGGATGACTGCACGGAGAGGGAGGGGCGGGAGAGTATAGCAATATGATGTGGAGCGACACGGCTGATGGAGGAGGTGTTCCTGTTAGTCTGAGGCATTATTGCATAATTTAAGTTTTGTTTATTTGTAGAGCCACGAGGTTTGTAGGCTCAAGCTATATAATATAACTATGATTTGAGAACTCTATTATATTTACATACATGCAGAGAAAGAACCTGATTTATAAATCACATGTGTTTATCTGTTTATTATCAGTTATATGAAAAGTGAAATACTCTCTGTATTGATCCCTAATAATTTAATAAAAAAAGATCTGATTTAAAAAAAAAACCGCATGCGTTTTTGCCGCGTTCGGTGCAACTAGCCGAGTTTTTGTTAATGCATTTTTTAAAGGACAAACAAAATAGCTAGAAGAGAAATAGAAAGAACAGAACAGCAGCTGCAACCCTCAGCCGTCTGCTGCACCTTAGCTGATTATGAAAAGTAGAGGTGATCCCACTTTTTTTTTTTTTTTTTAAAAAGTGTTTGATTTTTTTTAAAAAAAAAAAAAAAGGACGTTTTTCTGAAACCAGTCAAGGTGCAGCAGACAAGTGGGGTCTGATATTATTACGGTGGGAAGATCCATTGTTATTTGTCGATTACAACGGACCTGGAGTGGTGTATGGAGGGGTTAATAAAGTGGTGAAAGAGGGTGCTTTTTTTTGTCTTACTTCAAATAAGTATGTATGTGTTTATTTACTTTCACTTAGGGTACTTTCACACTTGCGTTATTTTCCTTCCGTTACAATCCGCCCTTTTGGGAAACAGCGGAATCCGTTAACGGATTCCGCTGTTTCCCATAGACTTGTATGGTTGACGGATTGTACCAAAAGGAGCTGCGTTGCTTCCGCTGGGCGACGCTCCGTTGCTTCCGCCCAGCGGGAGGAACGCAGCATGTAACGTTATTTTGAGCAGCGGAATCCTCTGGATTTCACTGCGCATGCTCTTTTTTTTTTTTTTTTTTTTTAAATCAAACTTTATTTTGGCTCGCGGTGGCCGAACGTTCAGCTGAGCGCCCGGCTGCCGGCAAGCGACAGCGCTCAGCTGAATGACCGGCCACCAGCATGCCCGGCCGCCGGCAAGTCACAGCGCTCAGCTGAGCGCCCGCCCGCCGGCATGCCCGGCCGCCGGCAAGTCACAGCGCTCAGCTGAGCGCCCGCCCGCCGGCATGCCCGGGCGCCGGCAAGTGACAGCGATCAGCTGATCACCCGGCGGCCGGCTGCAGGGAGCGATCAGCTGATCACCCGGCGGGCGGGAGCGATCAGCTGATCACCCGGCAGCCGGCTGCAGGGAGCGATCAGCTGATCACCCGGCAGCCGGGAGCGATCAGCTGATCACCCGGCGGGCGGGAGCGATCAGCTGATCACCCGGCGGCCGGCTACTGGGAGCAATCAGCTGATCACCCAGCGGCCGGCTGCAGGGAACGATCAGATGATCGTTCACTATAGTCTGCCGCTGGTAAAACCGGGAAAAAAAAAAAAAAAATCAAAACGAATTGCGTTGTTTTGCAGCATCCGTTGCATCCGTTGTGTCACTATATGCAACACATCCGTTGCATCCGTTACACAACGCAATGCAACGGATACCGTTCAACGCAAGTGTGAAAGTAGCCTTACAGATTAATGATGGGGGAGAGGGGTGCCTCAGACGCTTGCCATCAGTAATCTTGGACTTAGTGGCAGCTATTAAAAAGGTAAGATGTCGCGGTTTTTTTTTTATTTTTGTATTAATAGTGATAATAAAATAAAAGTATTTTTAATACAAAATAAATTCACTGTTTATTTAATTCTAGTTGTTTTACTGAAACACTGGGGGCTGCCATCTTGGATTTTCTGTGAGTAACGACAGTTACTCACCTCAAATACGGCAGCGCCCTGTGCATAGAAAACAGTTGTGGGGCTCTGACCCCTATACTGCTGGGCTGTCCAGATCACAGCCATCTTTGTATGCTGTGTGTTGCACTTTCTCCCTGTCACCTGCTCGGGATGTGTGAGTACCGGCTCTGGGCTGCTGCCGCCACTACACTCCAACCGCCACCCCCCCACCGCAACGAAAATTTCCATATCTGTGCAGGACACACCAATCAGCAAGTTATCATTTTGTTTGCTCCTGGGTGTGAGCAGAGTAGAAAGTGGCACATTACAGAAACTGGTTAATTTTAGATACAGTTCTCATATGTGCAATCAAGTCAATAGGGTAAGTGAAGAACCAAAGACAGACAGTACCTGGACTCCTGGAATCTCGGAGGATGGTGGGAGACTCCATGTGTAGCAGAGCCTCTGCCGCCTCAATGGTCTTATCCGTGCAGTGAACATTGCTGCTGTGTACAGACGCTTCAACTGCGAATGAAGAAAATGGTGGCATTAGAGATGGAAAGATTTCCCTGTAATGCTTTAGTATCATTCTAGATGTCATTATATCATTGCAGCTAGGAGTGCGTTTATGTTCCAGAGATACAGCAATGAGGCACCTAAATTCCTTCTGTCACAATCCAGAAGCATTGGTAGCCTCCACTACGAAGAACTGTATTCCGCAGGCTTGTCACATTTATCAACCACAGGCACTGTCATAACATAAATGATGGCTATTGCCAACGCCCAAGCTATTAATTGGGAGTAATGAGCTTTTATTTGTTTTCAATCCAGTGATCCCTTACTTGTGCTGATGAATAATGCAGAAGCCTGCGGTGCACACATATGGAGAAACCAGTTACACATCCCAGTAGCCTAAAGCCACAAAGTTTTCTTCTTTGCTGTACCGTGTAAATCCGAGACATACGTACAATCTATTCCAGACTCCAGCATGGTAACGCTGCCTTGTTAAGCAGCGATATGAAAGCTTAGTATGGAGCAATGCACAACCAGGCTGGGTGCACATGCTGGCTGAATCACCATCCCAAATTTACTGGAGTCACAGCAGAATATTTTTTCATAATCTCTCCTAAATGTCTGTAAAGATAGTGGAAATGTACTACAATACTTACTGATCTCCATCTTCCCCAGTGTCCAGAGCCATTCCAGCCCTCTTCTGCCCCACTTGGCGGCTAAACAGTGCCCACTACTTATGACGGTGCTGCTAAGGCTGGAGTCAGACTTGCGTGGACCAGCCGGCTTCTCACCCGACAGGAGCGGGTCAGCTGTATGTATTTCTATGCAACTCACCCGCTCCAGAAGCCGGCTGGTCTGGGCGATGTGATCCTCGTGCAGGTCACACGCAAGTCTGACTCCAGCCTTACCTAGTACATAGCTAGGAGACTCCACAAACGTATGTTGACAAGGTGACATCTAGTCAACACAAACCCAATGAGCCATGGTTTCACGTCATGTCAGCAAGAAGAGGACCAGAGCGGCATTGGGAAAAGATGGTGAGCAGTATTTTAATACATTTACACTACGTTACATATGTAGGAAGGATTAGGCTGCTTTCACACCTCCGGTTTCTGCAATGCGGTACAATCCGGCACTTTGCAGGAAAATCGCAACCGTTTTTTTTGCTGCCGGTTGCGATTTTCCTGCATAGAATTTAATTAGTGCCGCATTGTGCCGCATGGCCTTGCGTTCCGTCCGGTTTTTGCCGCATGCGGCAGATTTAGCCGATGCGGCGGCTGGATGGAACGTTGCCTGGCACGTTTTTTCGTGCGGCAAAAAAAATGCATCGCGCCGCATTCGGCCGATGCGGCGCATTTTTCAATGCATGCCTATGGCGGCCGGATGCGGCAATAACCGCATCCGGCCGCCGCATGCCGTTTTGCCACTGCGCATGCTCAGTATTATGCCGCAAGCGGCAAAAACCGGACGGGCCGCAAAGGAAAAACTTATGCAAAGGATGCGGTGTGTTCACCGCATCCGTTGCATAGCTTGCACAGCCGGATTGAGCCGCAGAGCTCAAGCCGGATGTGTGAAAGCAGCCTTAGGGAATAAAAATTCTACTGAAACTACTATAATTGCATACAATACAAGGACGTTTCCCCCTTTTTTATATTTGGCTGAGAACAGTTTGAGGGTGTAAAACAAGTTAATAGTCACACATCATGTACAATCTATGGACATAGTTTTTGGCTTTCTGCAATGGTGAACGCTTGCAATTTGAAAAGAAAACATTATCTATAAAGAAGAATAAATTAATTCATGGAATGCAAGTTAAAGGGGTTCTCTAAACTTTAAAGGGAATATGTCATGTGAAAAACCGCTATTAACCTCCAAATGTGGGGTTAATCTGTAGGGTAATCAGGGTCTCACTGAAAGCCTGGTTACCAAGGGGAGATTAACTTTATTCCTCTTGGCAGCCTCAGGCTTTCAGTCACAAAGGCCAAACGTCAGTCAGTGCTCAGTACATAGTAAGCAGCGACTCCATGCACAGTCACTGACTGACAGCCAGCCCTGCATTGATTTACTGCTAAGCTAGCTGTCACCACGAGTGGTGAGAAACAGTCCCGGCTGCACCTCCATGACTGAAAGCGGTTAATTTCCTCCTGGTACCCAGAGTGACGGGGAATAGAAAGGTTAGTAAACACCATTTTTTTTGCCCTGAGGCTATATGTTAAAGTGGTTGTCCCGTGAAAACAAAACAATCACCTTTCCACAGAACAACCTGTTGATTGGTGGGAGTCTGACTGCTCGGACCTGCACCGATAAGAATGGGGAACGATTATCCCCATTAGGCTAGAGCGGCAGTGCACATATTCAACCACTGCCCCATTTATTCTCTATGCACTGCACTCAGCTTTTATCCCCAACAGCCCCATAGAAGAGAAAAGGAGCCGGGCGTCCGACCTGCGGCTTTATTCTGTAAAGTAGGTAACAGTTGCCTGTCAAATAAAAATGTCCCGTTTTACCATTGGTGCAGGTCCCAGAGGCGGAACAAGAATGAAATGGTTATTCCTAAGATAGGTGATAAGATCCAGAGCCCTGTCCTAAGTAAAGAACTGGCATCTGCAAAGCTCAGTCAAATGGGCTGGAGCTGAATATGGGACCCGAGCGCTGTACACCGCTTTCTCCAGCAATCCCATTAGTTTATTGCCTTTAGACAATTTCAGTAAATCGGCACCAATGTTTGTTCAGACTATTGTCAGAGCAAGAGTCCACCGCACGTGCCATGTTTTCTGGTAAATATCTGCACATTGCTGCAGTCCACTGGATTTAGGAGACTGGTAAACAATATATCGTGTGCTTCTGTATGTCCTCTGACAGAAAAGTGAGGCTTTTTATTCTTGCGCTGCATTGTATAGTGATCTGTAATGAGAGCTGTCTGCAGTAGGTTGGGAAGCCGGTGTCGCAGGACGGGCATAGCACACTAAGGGAGCATCTGAGGACAACAAGCCATTCACTAGCGTCACACTGAATGAACAGGTAAGACACCCGGAAGTACAGCTATTGCCGACATTAATGCTTCAGGGAAATCTACAGGGATTGAAGAAAAAAAGAAATAGTGGTGCAGAGAACACAGTGCGTCAGGGGAAACACTAAAGCAATATGGTGTAACTGACTGTACAGGATTAAGGGGAATGTTCATTTTGTGACGGTCTCTAAAAAGTGTTTAAAGTGGGCACGGCAGCTCAGCACCTGCTGCCCCCCCCGTCCACTCCCGCAAGGTGCCATCTCCTATTCCCTGGCCATGTATGGGAATGTGCACAGCTGATCCCTTCCAGGCTCAGGCACCGCTTCTGCTATCTTTAGGTGACCCTTTCTTATGCCTCCTGCACAACAATTTAAAAGCAGGCGACTTTACAGCACCGCAAGTGACCTGGAGACGCTGGCATACATGTTAGAAAAGGCTGGATTCTGTCAAGACTGATTAATACAAAATACCGGGGATTGTCTGTCCGCTGTCTAACACCATGTCCTGCCTCTATCTAAAGCTAGAGTTCTCCAAAACTGAACTTCTCGTGTTTCCTCCCTCTAACCGACCTATACGCGATATTTCATTCCCTTTGCTGGAAGCGGTACACTTGCTGTCTCGGGGTCATATTTGACATAGAACTTTCCTTTATCCTCCGTAGCTAATCACTAACTCGCTAATATCACCTGCATCTTAAAAACATCTCCAGAATCCAACATTTTCTCACTTTTGAAACTGCAGAATCACTTAATGTCGCTCATATTCATTCTCATCTGGACTACTGTAACTCTTAACTGTTCAGGCTCCCTCTATCTAAACAGGGCTGGATTTCTACCCAGCCACTTCACTGCTGCTTCCACCTTGTGCCAGTCATTGCACTGGTTTCCCATCCACTACAGAATACAATATAACCTTCTCTCTCTCACCCACAAAGCTCTCCACAGTTCTGCACCGCTTTACATCTCCTTCCATATCTCTATCACCCTACCCATGCCCTCAATTCTGCAACTGATCTAAGACTAACATGCTCCATAATACAACTCCTCTCTGCAAGACTTCTCTTGTGCTGCACCAGTGTTCTGGAATGCACTACCTGAAACAATCAGACTACTATCCAGCCCTGTTTTTAATCGTGCTTTGAAATTACATCTCTTTAGACAGGCGTATCACCTCAACTCACTAACCTACCTTTCCCCTGTTCCCTCCTTCTAAATGTTGACTATAATTTGCTCCCTACTATTCATCTGCCTTCACATCCTCTATACACATAATAGCACCTGTTAATTGCACTTAGACTGATACTGACTGATGACCAGATCATGCAGATTTTTATGAAAACCCCTATAATGATGGCTGGACCATACATAACAAGCATGTGCAACCTATTGTGTTCCCCCTATTTCCTTGTAGATTGTAGCTTATGAGTAGGTCCCTCATCCCTCCTGTAACTGGTGAACTGTGGGTTACTCTGTTTTTGTGGTTATTGTCTGTACATGTCCCTGTCTAATTGTAAAGTGCTGCAGAATATTTTGGTGCCAAAGTTTTTTGTTTTTTTTTATTAGTATTATTACGATTTGTGGTGTAACAGGAGTCGTAGGATTGTAGGCGAATACGGATACATCAACAAATATTGTACCCAATACGAGCCTGTTCTCAATATCCCTTACACCCAAGGGCTCACATAGTCATCACTAGCAATGTATACAGTACCTATCCCATAAAACCTCAGACATGCCAAGTTTTGAGGAGTAAGGTTCTGAGAGACCAGGACTACAAGTCAATGAAAAAGTGGCTGAAGTGCCCCTTGGGCTGTGAATGGCTCCTTTGAGCCCATACACCGCTAGGCTCTCAGACAAGCGGTCATAACTGAATGGGCAGCAGTCAGCGATGCGCTTGTCCCCCCCGTTTCAGATATCAGTGTGGGTTCTCTCCTACCGAAGACCGGAAGAGCTGAGGTGCAGCAGCCACTAAGTGTACAAGGCTGATTGGCTCCATACACCTAACGTGTGGTGAAAAACGCTATTTGCTGGGTGTGTACGGCATCGGACCCCACTAAACTTGTACTGATGAACAGATATACGTAGAGAGAAACGGACATGAACTATAAAGATTGGTGTTTATAAAATCACAGACTTGACAACTTACTGAATACAGCAATGTTCCTCGTCTCTACACATGTATGGAGGATGTCGCATTCCTTCTAGATTACTTTGTAGCCTAGCTTTTCTTAAGTAGTGGCTGTGAGCTGGTAGTGTAAGGCTATGTGCACACATCGGTTTCTTTTATGCTTTTTTTAGTGCAGATTTAACACAAAACTGCAGCCAAATCCTTGTATCTACCTCTATAGACCGCAGCAGGGCCAAGCAAATCTCTATTTATATCGGGGTCCATGGGGTTAAGCTAAAGTGTCTGCTTAGACAGGAAAGAATGCTGCACAGAGCTACACTGCCACTCAAGATCTGTGTAATTGTGACAAAAGCACTGACGGATATGTGACCGCAACCTAAAAACCTTACAAAGAAAAGCAACAAGTGTAAGAAGCCAATGTGCGCAGACGTGAGGACGCGGGCTCCTGCCCGGACAGTCTCACAGCCCGGAGGATAATAAGCAGTTAAGACCTTTAGAGAGGAAAAAAAAAAGCGGCCACATTTGGCAGGCGGCCTGGAGTCTGCTCCGGGTAATCAGTCACTAGTGGGTGTCTCTATGGATATCACAATGCCAAATCCAGGCGGCAGGAGGAGCCAGGAATGTGCCAATCCAGACCCTCACACAGCACTCACTTATGTAGTAAACGTGACTCGGATGGCTAATCTGCATCTATAGATAGACAGAAACACAAGAGCAGAATACAAACAGCCACTAATACATGTACAGCAGTACCACACACTGGCAGGGACACGCCGAAAAGTGGAAGCCTGTGCTAACCATGGCCCTCAGGAGCCAGCAGGATAGCCAAATAATGCCCCTCCATATATTACCTACTAACACATCACTGCCTTGTATCTCTAACCTGAAGAACCAAAAACCACTCTGCACCTGGCTATGGTGGAGCAACCGAGGAGAACACCGGAGGAGAACACCGGAGGAGAACACCGGAGGAGAACAGTCAGTCTGCTGAGAACCGACAGACATCCGTGTGTGACGCAGAACTGCACCCCACTGGAAGCCATTACGACAAGCACAAGTATACAGCTCAGGACAGAAGTAGGAGCTGGAGGTTTATTTCTGGAAAGAGGAGATATGAAGTGATAATCCCCCAACACGATTAGTGACAATGCTACCAGGGCTGTGGAGTCGGAGTCGTGGAGTCGGAGTCGGAGCTCATTTTGGTGGAGTCGGAGTCGGAGTCGGTATAAAATGCACCGACTCCGACTCCTAAAATATATAATAAATTGGGGACAGGAGTGCAATGCAGAATGTGCTGAATATTTTACTAAATAATAACATTTAGTATAATGCTTATATTTAAGTGAAACATTTATTGTAGTACAATGTGAACATCAGACATTTAATTGTTTTTATGATACAATAATCAAGATATTTGGATAGAACATAAAATATTTATTGGAATACAACTTTAGAACACAAAAAACTAATAAATTGTAAATATGTAATATATATATATATATATATATATATATATACACATATACACACAGTGTATATACACACACAAGATATATATGTAATCTACTGTATATTACATAGTGTATTACATATTTACAATTTATTACAGTTTTTTGTGTTCTAAAGTTGTATTCCAATAAATATATTTTATGTTCTATCCAAATATCTTGATTATTGTATCATAAAAATTATTAAATGTCTGATGTTCACATACACATATTCATGTACTACAATAAATTTTTCACCTAACTATAAGCAATATATGTAGGAGCCGGAGTCGGAGTCGGAGCCGGAGTCGGAGTCGGAGCCGGAGTCGGAGTCGGTGCAAGAGAATTTGAGGAGTCGGAGTCGGAGTCGAAGGTTTGGCTTACCGACTCCACAGCCCTGAATGCTACGCCAACATTTCTGGAGTGTGTGGCTAGACTGACACGATGGCTGCACTTAGAACAGCATTATGTCCTCAATCTCCGAGGCACAACTAACCCTCAGACTACTTCAGAGCGGATCGGTCACCAAACTTCACAACATAAATTATCACTGATATCTCAGCCCTGATGAGGCTGGTATACTTGTTTAGAAAACACGTCAGAAGTCGAAACTTGAGCCTATAAGATCACAGACAATTGAATAAATTCATATCTGCAATCCAATGTCTTATTCCAGATAAAGCCATATTTTTCATACATGTAAATGAGCTGTAAAGATCTATGGGTCGGACACAGAACTCCCTGAGAATCTGACTCCAGAGCTTCTGGTAAATAAAAGGAGGCATCATCAGTGTGAGACATGTAATGACTGACAGTTCTGATCTCACTTCAGAACTGTGTGTGACAGAGCAAACAATCCAGCAGAGCCAACAAGTGAAGTGAAGCTTGTCTCTTTACAAACATTGGCAGCACCGATCCTGTCATAGTGCTGGCAGCTCTGTCTGATTATAACCAAGACAACAGGCACATTTGCAGCTGTCCTCTCAGAGCTGTCAGTTCTGCTGTACTGCCCATTCCCCACACACTGGCTGCCGGTGTAATGGAAGCTCAAGCACTGTGAGAAGACAGCTTTAATACAGAATGTTTTTGGTTTTTTTGCAATAAGACAAAATGTCATCTGTCATGTCAGCTCTGCCCTCACTGCAGAGCTGTGTGGCATTGTGAGGCCAGACTGTCAGTCATTACATGTCTCTTACTGGTAATGTCCCCTTTCATTCAGAAGCTCTGGAGGAAGACTCTCACACAGAGCTGTGTCCAGCCTATTAGATCTTACATGGCCATATAGTTGGCTTAGGTGGGTTGATCCTACTAACAGATTCTCTTTAAGGTCTAAGATCTATTTGAAATAAGGAATAACGTTTGGAACACCATTCTAAGTCTGAACTGGGTGCAAAAACCTAAAAAAACATCACTATGGGGAGATAAGGTATGCACTCCAGTGACTATGTAAGGGGAATACATGAAATAGCAGAAACTGCTGTGTGAATACTGACTTGAAAAATCCAATAGCTATATGTAAGAATGAAATGTGAAAAATGGAATCTGCATTACTGCCATGAACATATGAATCAAGAGAAATTTAGCTACTGAATTGATCAATGCAATAGAGCCCCAACACTACGCCAAAGTATTTCTCTACGTTGGGGTCCCTAGTATTGTGTGTATTCACACAGCAGTTTCTGCTATTTCATGTATTCCCCTTGCATAGTCACTGGTGTGCATACCTTATCTCCCCATAGTGATTTTTTTTAGGTTTTTGCACCCAGTTTGGACTTAGAATGGTGTTCCAAACGTTATTCCTTATTGTTAGTAGTTTTTCGTTTGTGAACCCTCCCCAACCACACCTATTGCCAATCCATATCATACGCATAAATAGCCTGGGTCTCAGCTTCCCATACACGGTAAGTTTTTTAACTGCATGAGAGGACACACACAAGCTAGGGACCCCAACGTAGAGAAATACTTTGGCGTAGTGTTGGGGCTCTATTGCATTGTGAGTAGCTAAATTTCTCTTGATTCATATGTTCATGGCAGTAATGCAGATTCCATTTTTCACATTTTCACTCTTACATATAGCTATTGGATTTTTCTAGTCAGAATTCACACAGCAGTTTCTGCTATTCCATGTATTCCCCTTACATAGTCACTGGTGTGCATACCTTATCTCCCCATAAGATCTATTTGATGCACACAGTTTATATTGTGAGATCTGGTCATAGACCCACTTTGACACTAAAATGCTACAAAAATCTCTTTTAATGAGTGAACTGATGCTAGAACATAGACTAAGTGGAAAAGGCAATGAAAAAGCAGCACAACTTTCCAGATTCGGTCGCTTTTAACTTGTTTCTAGAAAGCCCAAAGTGGAAATGGCGCATTAAAAGACCACAATAAGCATGTTCACACACTGCATCTTTTACTGCGTTTCTGGTGCATTTTTGAGGTCACAAAGATGCACCTATATGCAGTATTTCCTTCCCCCACCAAAGTCTATGAGATTTTGCTGTCTACACTGGGCATTTTTTTTTACCTGCATTTTTGAAGATGCAGCCAAGATGCAGCATGTCAATTCTTGTGTTTTTTTCCAGCATTTTTGAGCCCTTCCAGTCGATAGATTTGACTTAAACACATTGGCCAAAATGTGGTAAACGCGTAAAAAACGCATGTGTTTTTTGCCGCGGGTGCATTTTTTGGGGCCAAAAACGCTGCATCTTTGTACTTAAGAAAAGATGCAGTGTGTGACCAAAGCCTAAAATGTATGCATCCTATAAATGGAGTTTGACAGCGACATAGAAGCCATTTCACTTAATGGGAGTCAGTTTCCCCCCCACTTGTCAGAGTGGAGTGAAAATGGGGGGAGAACGCCATAAGCAGGGCTGTGGAGTCGGAGTCGTGGAGTCGGAGTCGGAGCTCATTTTGGTGGAGTCGGAGTCGGTATAAAATGCACCGACTCCGACTCCTAAAATATATAATAAATTGGGGACAGGAGTGCAATGCAGAATGTGCTGAATATTTTACTAAATAATAACATTTAGTATAATGCTTATATTTAAGTGAAAAATTTATTGTAGTACAATGTGAACATCAGACATTTAATTGTTTTTATGATACAATAATCAAGATATTTGGATAGAACATAAAATATTTATTGGAATACAACTTTAGAACACAAAAAACGAATAAATTGTAAATATGTAAAATATATATATATATATATATATATATATATATATATATATATATATATATATATATACACAGTGTATATACACACACAAGATATATATGTAATCTACTGTATATTACATAGTGTATTACATATTTACAATTTATTAGAGTTTTTTGTGTTCTAAAGTTGTATTCCAATAAATATATTTTATGTTCTATCCAAATATCTTGATTATTGTATCATAAAAATTATTAAATGTCTGATGTTCACATACACATATTCATGTACTACAATAAATTTTTCACCTAACTATAAGCAATATATGTAGGAGCCGGAGTCGGAGTCGGAGCCGGAGTCGGAGTCGGAGTCGGTGCAAGAGAATTTGAGGAGTCGGAGTCGGAGTCGAAGGTTTGGCTTACCGACTCCACAGCCCTGGCCATAAGTCCCAAAACTAAGTTCAGCCTCACACCAAAATCTGGCAACTTTTCAAAGCATTTCACACCAGAATTCTGGCAAAAAAGCTGTGATGAATCGCCCCATATCTATACTGCAGGTATGATTTCTCAAGGGACCAAATCCCCTACATAAATATTTAAATAGTTTATTTTGCATATTAGGATGATAACACTTCTTTTAAAGGAGTGTTCCCATTTGCGAAAATGAAGCATTCAAACGGAATCTGTCACCAGGTGTTTGCTCCCCCATCTGAGAGCAGCATAATGTAGACACAGAGACCCCGATTGCAGCAATGTGTCACTTACTGGGCTGTTTTCTGTCATTTTGATAAAAATCAATGATTTCTATGATGCAGATCTAGCAGCTATACAGAGCTCATGAATATGCTGGACTACCTGGCAATGAACCAAGCAGTCCTTTAATGATAATCTACTGCTGATTAAACAGTGATTTTATCAAAACTACACTAAGCAGCCCAGTATGTGACACATCGCTGGAATCAGGATCTCAGCCCCTACATTATGCTGCTCTCAGATTAAGTAGCAAAAATGTGGGACAGATTCCCTTTAATGCTGTAGGATAACCAAGCTTTCTTTACAGGATACGGCAAATACACCTCGGGGTCTATTCAAACAGTTTGCAGCATATGGCAGTAGGATTTTTCTAGTGGATGCCTCTGACATGTACCACTGTATGCCTACATGAATTCATATTAAAAAGAAAACTTTATATTCACACAGTACAAGCTAAGGAAAAGAAAAAAAAGTTAGTCTCATGTATAACTTGCATGTCCAACTGAGATCTACCGTGCACTATTTTAGTCTCCATAGAGGAGAATGTGAATAACTTCATATTTTACTGAAAAGTACACAAAATACTGATTATGACGATGGAGCAGCGGCTGCGGTATCACTACTGATTTCTGCATGGAAGAAATCCTCCTTCCTGTAAAGCCGATGCTTCGATTCCCCACAGACTGAAGTTATATCCATGTATTTACATTATAAAGGGCAAGTGACCAGCACTATTACTGCCAATCACCTACTAATAAAAAGGGAAATAGTGCGTGGCCACGGGCACGGTGTACCCCCAGGCTACAATACAGTCTGATGGTTTGCATCCAGTGTAACATTCCTAAATGGCAAACTCCAAAAATTCTGTGGCCTTGAGCTACAAGTGCTGCAGCAATGAAGATCTGTGTAACATCCTGCTTATCTTGATGGATGTGCCAAGCTGACAAAAGCTGGAGAGAAAGCTGAACAACCAGTCTTTCCAATACAAAGAGAGAAATTTTTTTTTCATTATGCAAGTCACAGCCTATAGCACAGTGACGACGGGCTCTACTGCAGAGGTATCTTTTTCGGAGAATCCCAAGAACATAGTTAACTGCGTTCTTTGTAGCCCTCCTATGAAACGGACAATTGCCACAAAGGAGCACAAATGGAGTCCATATGAAATCATCTCACTGTATGTAACGAATGGCTCCATCAAGGGTAACTGAATCACAGTTCTTAACCTCTTCACGACACATGACGTACTGGGTACATCATGGATCGTGTCAGGTTAATCCTTGCCTGCTGCCACGGGCAGCCAGCAGCGATCTCTGCACATGTCAGCTGATTTGAACAGCTGACATGTGCAGCTATCAAGCACATTTAAATAGTTTATTTTGCATATTAGGATGATAACACTTCTTTTAAAGGAGTGTTCCCATTTGCGAAAATGAAGCATTCAAACGGAATCTGTCACCAGGTGTTTGCTCCCCCATCTGAGAGCAGCATAATGTAGACACAGAGACCCCGATTGCAGCAATGTGTCACTTACTGGGCTGTTTTCTGTCATTTTGATAAAAATCAATGATTTCTATGATGCAGATCTAGCAGCTATACAGAGCTCATGAATATGCTGGACTACCTGGCAATGAACCAAGCAGTCCTTTAATGATAATCTACTGCTGATTAAACAGTGATTTTATCAAAACTACACTAAGCAGCCCAGTATGTGACACATCGCTGGAATCAGGATCTCAGCCCCTACATTATGCTGCTCTCAGATTAAGTAGCAAAAATGTGGGACAGATTCCCTTTAATGCTGTAGGATAACCAAGCTTTCTTTACAGGATACGGCAAATACACCTCGGGGTCTATTCAAACAGTTTGCAGCATATGGCAGTAGGATTTTTCTAGTGGATGCCTCTGACATGTACCACTGTATGCCTACATGAATTCATATTAAAAAGAAAACTTTATATTCACACAGTACAAGCTAAGGAAAAGAAAAAAAAGTTAGTCTCATGTATAACTTGCATGTCCAACTGAGATCTACCGTGCACTATTTTAGTCTCCATAGAGGAGAATGTGAATAACTTCATATTTTACTGAAAAGTACACAAAATACTGATTATGACGATGGAGCAGCGGCTGCGGTATCACTACTGATTTCTGCATGGAAGAAATCCTCCTTCCTGTAAAGCCGATGCTTCGATTCCCCACAGACTGAAGTTATATCCATGTATTTACATTATAAAGGGCAAGTGACCAGCACTATTACTGCCAATCACCTACTAATAAAAAGGGAAATAGTGTGTGGCCACGGGCACGGTGTACCCCCAGGCTACAATACAGTCTGATGGTTTGCATCCAGTGTAACATTCCTAAATGGCAAACTCCAAAAATTCTGTGGCCTTGAGCTACAAGTGCTGCAGCAATGAAGATCTGTGTAAGATCCTGCTTATCTTGATGGATGTGCCAAGCTGACAAAAGCTGGAGAGAAAGCTGAACAACCAGTCTTTCCAATACAAAGAGAGAAATTTTTTTTTCATTATGCAAGTCACAGCCTATAGCACAGTGACGACGGGCTCTACTGCAGAGGTATCTTTTTCGGAGAATCCCAAGAACATAGTTAACTGCGTTCTTTGTAGCCCTCCTATGAAACGGACAATTGCCACAAAGGAGCACAAATGGAGTCCATATGAAATCATCTCACTGTATGTAACGAATGGCTCCATCAAGGGTAACTGAATCACAGTTCTTAACCTCTTCACGACACATGACGTACTGGGTACATCATGGATCGTGTCAGGTTAATCCTTGCCTGCTGCCACGGGCAGCCAGCAGCGATCTCTGCACATGTCAGCTGATTTGAACAGCTGACATGTGCAGCTATCAAGCAGGAGTGGATTCGCTAGCCACTGTGCCTGTTAATCCCTTACAGTGTGCTGTGAAAATGTCAGAGAGCAATGTAACAGCAGGCCGCGGTAAGAATTCACTTACCTGGCACCATCAGAAGTCACGTGATGTGATCACATGGATCCAATGGTGTATATAGTAGCACAGGGTCATGTGATGACTCCTGTAGCTATGATGAGTTCGTTCCTCTTAGGCTATGTGCGCACGTGTGCGCTCTGCACCGCACCGAAAATGTGCGCTTCAGAGCGCAGCTGAAAAGCTGCGTTCTGAAGCGCATGGTGCCGGCAGATTCGTGCGCTCTGCATGCTGCCTCTCCCTATGGACAGCATGCAGAACGCACGAAAGAAGTGACATATCACTTCTTAAAACGCAGCGATTCGGCAAGCAGCCGAATCGCTGCGTTCTAACATGCCACGTGCGCACGCCCCTGCACAATCTCCATAGACTGTGCAGGGGACGCAGGACGCATGCAGTTACGCTGCGGTGCAGAACGCAGCGTAACTGCATGTAAGGCTGGTTTCACACTACGTCTTTTTAACATCCGTTGAAAACGTTTTTTTAACTGAAGTACGGATCCTGTGCAAATCCGTTTTCATGTCAATGCTTTTTCAATGGACTCGCGTCCACCTGCGTTTGCGTCCGTTAGACGCAGGATCCGTCCTTTTGCGTTATTTTAACATGTTTCAAAAACGCAACATGTAGCGTTTTTGAGCTCCGTCCAAATACTGCAAATTGCTGGATCCTGACTATAACGCACGCAAACGCAGGTGAACACTGCATGCTGATAGACAGGATCCTGCTTTTGGCCTGAGCATGCCCAGAGTTCGTTCGTTCGTTCGTTCTCTCTCTCTCTCGTTCTCTCTCTCTCTCTCGTCTCTCTCTCTCTCTCTCGTTCTCTCTCTCGTTCTCTCTCGTTCTCTCTCTCGTTCTCTCTCTCTCTCTCTCTCGTTCTCTCTCTCTCTCTCTCTCGTTCTCTCTCTCTCTCTCTCTCGTTCTCTCTCTCTCTCTCTCTCGTTCTCTCTCTCTCTCTCTCGTTCTCTCTCTCTCTCTCTCGTTCTCTCTCTCTCTCTCTCGTTCTCTCTCTCTCTCTCTCGTTCTCTCTCTCTCTCTCTCGTTCTCTCTCTCTCTCTCTCGTTCTCTCTCTCTCTCTCTCTCTCGTTCTCTCTCTCTCTCTCTCTCTCGTTCTCTCTCTCTCTCTCTCTCTCGTTCTCTCTCTCTCTCTCTCGTTCTCTCTCTCTCTCTCTCGTTCTCTCTCTCTCTCTCTCGTTCTCTCTCTCTCTCTCTCGTTCTCTCTCTCTCGTTCTCTCTCTCTCTCTCTCGTTCTCTCTCTCTCTCTCTCGTTCTCTCTCTCTCTCTCTCGTTCTCTCTCTCTCTCTCTCGTTCTCTCTCTCTCTCTCGTTCTCTCTCTCTCTCGTTCTCTCTCTCTCTCGTTCTCTTGTGTTCTCTCTCTCTCTCTCGTTCTCTCTCTCTCTCGTTCTCTCGTGTTCTCTCTCTCTCTCTCGTTCTCTCTCTCTCTCTCTCGTTCTCTCTCTCTCTCTCGTTCTCTCTCTCTCTCTCGTTCTCTCTCTCGTTCTCTCTCTCTCTCTCTCTCGTTCTCTCTCTCTCTCTCGTTCTCTCTCTCTCTCTCTCGTTCTCTCGTTCTCTCTCTCTCTCTCGTTCTCTCTCTCTCTCTCGTTCTCTCTCTCTCTCTCGTTCTCTCTCTCGTTCTCTCTCTCTCGTTCTCTCTCTCGTTCTCTCTCTCTCGTTCTCTCTCTCGTTCTCTCTCTCTCGTTCTCTCTCTCTCGTTCTCTCTCTCTCGTTCTCTCTCTCTCGTTCTCTCTCTCTCGTTCTCTCTCTCTCGTTCTCTCTCTCTCGTTCTCTCTCTCTCGTTCTCTCTCTCTCTCTCTCCTAGCAGCTGCAGACACTCCTAACCAACATAAATATCGGGTATCCAAGGCCGATGTTTACCTTGGTTACCAGCGTCTGCAGCAGTCAGAAGCCTCCTCCCAGTCTAGTTCCCCACACTCACGATCACATGACTCCAATGCCCGCCCCTAAACATCCAGTGCAAAATAACATATGCGTTTGCATACGTTATTTGATGTAAAAGCAGGATCCGTACTTCCGTTAAAAAAACGTTTTCAACGGATGTTAAAAAGACGTAGTGTGAAACCAGCCTTATACACACACGTGCGCACATACCCTTACAGCCGGCAGAGGGCCGTGTTTGAGAAGAGAGCTGCTTTTCTGCAGATCAGAGCAATGCTGCTGTGAGCTACAAGAAAGAATGAGCGATCAGACTGCTGATCGTTATAGTCCCCTAGGGGTACTAGTAAAATAAAATTTAAAAAAAAACCTAATAGTTTAAATCACCCCCCCCCCCGTTCGCCCCATTGAAAATTAAAAGGTTAAAAAAAAATAGACATTTGGTATCGCCGCATTCAGAAATGCCCAATCAAAATATGAAATTGATTCATCTGACCGCTAAACGGTGTAGCGGCAAAAAAATTCCAAACGCCAAAATTACATTTTTTTGGTCACCATGAATTTTGTGCAAAATGTGATAACAGGCGATCAAAACGGCACTTCTGCACAAACAAGGTACAAATATAAACGTCAGCTCAAAACTCAAAAAATAAGCTGTTGCTGAGCCACAGATCCAGAAAAATGAACGCTACGGATCACGGAAAATGGCGCAAAAAGTGTGCCTTTTTTGAACAAACTTCTGAATTCTTTTTTTTTACCCCTTAGATAAAAGTAAACCTAGTGTTTGGTGTCCTCAAAATCGTACTGTCCTGAGGCATCACAGCAACACAGTTTTATCATCCCAAAAACAATCATGGAATCGCACTTTTTTGCACTTGGATTTTTTTTGCCATTTTCCAGTACATTATATGGGAAAACTATTGTTTCATTTAAAAGCAGAACTCGTCTCGCAAAAAAAAAAAAACCAACGACCTTATAGGGCTAGAACTGAAAAATAACAAAGTTAGGGCTCTCTGAAGAAGGGGAGCAAAAAAACAACCCCCGGAAAAAATCACCCGAGGGTGAAGGTATTATGGACTCAAATGATGCCAAATTTTGCGTCACCTTACTAGTACAGGCCTATTAGCAAAGGCCTCCTAAGGCAACAAACGTTCTGCAACAAGTTAGAAAAATGTAATCTATCCTCACCTAAATCTCCTAAATTGATAACTCACTGATTACAGGGGGTCCCACTAGTCCCAAAAATGGGGCACTGCAGTGACCTGTCAGAGTGAGCAGCAGCGGACCCCTTTCCTGTTTTAAGGGCCTGCTGGAGATGTGGAGATGTATCCCAGTACAGCACTGTAGTCATCAGTCCCGTGGACCATAAGGGGAGCAGTGGTGCACACTCAACGAGCACCCTGCTCCAATGGGGGTACTGCAGACCTTCATACACAGAAGCAGATGAGGTTGCAGTGATGGCTGCCCCAGAAGTCAGCACAGTAATACCAGTGCAGCGGACAGACTAAAGGGTGCTTTACACGAGACGAGCTATCGCGCGATGCATCGTCGGGGTCACGGTTTTCGTGACGCACATCCGGCATAGTTCACGACGTCGTCTCGTGTGACACCTCCGAGCGACGCAGCATCGCTCACAAATCGTGAGTCGTGTACTCGTCGTTTGCTTTCAAAATATCGTTTATTTTTAATGGCGCTGGTTGTTCATCATTTCTGTGGCATCACACGTTGCTCCGTGTGACACCACAGGAACGATGAACACAGCTTACCTGCGTCCCGCGCCAGCTATGTGGAAGGAAGGAGGTGGGCGGGATGTTTACATCCCGCTCATCTCCGCCCCTCCGCTTCCATTGGCCAGCTGCCGTGTGACGTCGCTGTGATGCCAAATGTCCCTCCCACAGAGAGGTCATCCGGAAGGTAAGTGCGTATGACGGGGGTTAAACGAGTTTGTGCGCCACGGACAGCGATTTGCCCGTGACGCAAAAACGACGGGGGCGGGTACGATCGCTCGTGCTATCACACGATAGATCGACTCATGTAAAGCAGGCATTAGGCTATGTGCCCATGGGACATTGTACCTGCGGATATATCTGCAGGTTTACTGCAGCTGCTCCCCGCTATTCAATACTGCGGGATTCCAGCGAAATATCTGCGGTAAACCTGCAGATATTTGTGCGACTTACATGCGGAAGTCCCAGCCTCTATCTCTATAGTGGAGAGGAGGGACATCCGCAGGTATTTCCGCAGGAATAATTGACATGTAGTTACGTGCGGCTGCAGAACATCCCCAGCCGCACGTATGGCAGCATGGACACAGACACTCCCCATGTCCCATAGGATAACATGCGGAGTGTCTGTACTTGCTAAAACCTGCAGATTTATCTAGAAAATCCAGATGAATCCGCAGGTTTTGCGCGGCAAAGTCCGCGGGTGCATTGTCCTGTGGGCACATAGCCTAAGGCCTCGTACAGACTGATGATTTTTGAACGCATGAAAAAAAGGGAATTTTAAGGATCAGACTTTGCTCAGATTGGTCCAAGTGTCATCAGATTTTATTGTACATGGAGAAATGAATCCTCCGCCTTCTCCATTCTGACAGGCCACAGACAAGCATGGCTGAGTTGGCGCTGTCCTTTGCATGCATGATTTTCCATGGACGGCTGTGAGAATATCCCTGTAGTAGGACATTCACAGCCATCAGTGCTGGATAAGGACGTAGCCGGCTATCTCCTGAAGCGAGCCAGCCCCCTCATGCAGCCCCGATGACCAGAATACAGACTCATATACACAGGCAGCCTTCCTTTATTGGGTGCAGGCTTTATTACAGCACATTCCGGCTTCTCATAAGAAATGTAATAACAGGACAGGATAAAAGACACCATCACTGCGCTAATAGGGACACACAGGGCGCCGTGCACAGCGTGGGGTCTTCTCGGGATGGCCGGGCGGCGGAGGGGCCCGCAGGTATGGGGGCCCGGAAGTGTCGGGCGGCGGAGCCTCACGTGCGCCCGCAGAGCCCCAGGTGCTGAAGCCCCGCCCCGCACTTCCGTGTTTACATCTCTTCTCTTCCCTCCAATTCCATCCGCATTGTGAGCTCACACTCCGCTGCCAATCAAAGCCGTTCTCAGCGCCCATTGGCCGGCGGCCCAGCCTCTCTACAGCACCCTCATTGGTTAGCGCTCAGATTTCGAACCATCCCCGGGAGCGGATTGGCTGCGTGCGCTGTCCATCAGCCGACCCTCCTGCCCGTTTGATCTCTGCGCTTCCGCTATGAACGGGTTTTTTTTAAGGTTACATAAAAAATAGATAAAATGTAAGAAATCCCAGTCACAATAATCCGGTGTCCCCGCGAGAGGCCGCGCACTGCAATGACTGCGCGCCGCAGAGGCCGCCGCACCTCGGCACTGACACATGAGCGGCCGCACACGGAAGGCTGCACTCGGTGCCGGCCGCAGCGGGATGTGCCATGTGTGGCGCTCGGGAGGCGCAGGGAGCAGACAGCGTGGCATCACACACTTCCTGGTCTGCCGCCTGCACAGCCCCGGCCTCATCACTGCCCGGCCAAGGTGATCACTTCCTACCCGTCCTCCATCACTCACTGCCTGCAACGTGCGCAGCTGCATCCCACCCCCTTCCATCTCAGCCAGTGCCCTGCACACTGGGCCGGGGCAGGCGGTGCATGCTCACTGGCGCTGCCCGCGGTCCGTGCATCCCCCCTGCACCGCATGCATGGCCTTACCGGCTCTGATCAGCAGATCCAGCTGGTTGGTCGGTCCTTCATGCAGCGACGTCGCCATGTTTATCCCGGAGCTAGCGCTTCACATTGAGTCACAGCAGCAGCAGCACAGGAGGAAGCGGGGTACAGCACAGTGCGTGCGTGCGGGGGGCGGAGCCACGGAGATCCCTCCGCCGCTACAGGAAGAGGAGCGCGGCCCCCTCCTCACTACTGTGTGCTGCGGCCAATCCCTCCGCCCTCACACAGCACAGGAAGTGCCCGCTGCCCTCCTCACTGCCGCACGTGGAGGGTGCACAGCGCACATACCCGGCTGCCACAGCGGAGGGGCTGCTCTGCGCCATACACTGCACGGCCGTGACCTCCCTCCCGAGACACAAACCGGCGTGGACAGAACAGGAAGTGGCTGCAGCTCCTGTGCAGATGTATGTGTCGCCATGGTTACCAACTACGGACTATCCCGGCGGAGGGGTGAACTTGGTTTCTGATTCCGGAATTTTTCTTTTTTAACCACAAAAATCTTAATGATAAAATACAAATCAGCGAGTGAGGTGCCCGGATGTAAACCCCCTGCATCTTTCACTGCACTGAGGTCCCAAAGATGCACCAATGCATGCATTAACTCCCCCAGCAAAGTCTATGGCATTTCTGTTTTGCTGCGCACACTGTGCATTATTTTGGCTGTATTTTTTTGATGAGGCATGTCAATTGTTTTTTGCGTTTTTGAGCAATTCCAGTCAATGGATTTGATAAAAACATTGGTTAAAATGCATAAACCACATACGTTTTTTGATGTGTTTTTGCCGAGGGTGCATTTTTTTTTGGGGGGGGGGGGGGGGGGGTTCTTTCACTGCATCTTTGTGGTTAAGAAAAGATGCAGTGTGTGAACATAGCCTTAGGCTATCTGTGCAGGTCACCCACATTGTTCCAGGATGTGTCTGGGCTCACTTCTGTCACTTGGGTGTTTTGCTGTCACAGGTGGAGGATTCCGGCTGTGGATAACCTGAGTGACGTCACCGCTGACTGCACGGAGCTCACAGCGGGCAGGCCATCGCGCTAG
The DNA here is from genome assembly GCF_048569485.1 of Anomaloglossus baeobatrachus. Lineage (NCBI taxonomy): Eukaryota > Metazoa > Chordata > Amphibia > Anura > Aromobatidae > Anomaloglossus > Anomaloglossus baeobatrachus. The sequence goes on along the minus strand of NC_134353.1, from coordinate 227,666,595 downwards.
CCGTGAGCATCAGATATAGTAGTGCTGGAAGCCTTGTGGGACCTTGTGTGGATTACTTCGGACCTGCAGGGGTGTTTTTGGGGGTAAAAAAAAAGTGGAAGTTTTTTTTTTTTTTCCTTATTTCAAATAAAGGATTTTTGGGGTGTTTGTTTAGGGCCGTTTCACATTTGCGCTATTTTAACAGATTCGGGCTCGTTACAAATACAGTACAGTTCATTTATTTACAGTGGAAGCGCCACAGCATGTGGACACAAGCGGGTACTGCATGACACACACGCGCCATAGTAACGCGCTTCAAATGGAAATAAATGAACTGTACTACATTAGTGACGGATTCCGTTTGCATCAAAACAACGCAGATGTGAAACTAGCCTTATTTACTTTCGCATTAATGATGTGGGGTGTCTCAGACACCTACCATCATTAAGCTAAGGCTTAGTGGCAGCTGTGGGCTGTTAACTCCTTATTACCCCAATTACCACCACACCAGGACAACTGGAAGAGCCGGGTCCAGTGCAAGAATTGCTGCATCTTATGAATGTGCCACTTCTGGGGAGGCTGTGGACTGCTATTGTTAGGCTGGAAAGGGTCAAATAACCCTAATAATATCAGCCCCCAGTTGTCTGCTGTACCTTGGCTGGTTTTAGAAAAATAGGGGAACCCCACATTTTTTTTTTAAATAAATAGAATTAAAAAAAAGAGGGGAGTGGGATGTCCTCTATTTTTCATAACCAGCCAAGGTATAGCACACAGATGAGTTGCAGGCTACTGTTCCTGCACTGGATATGAAAAATGGGGGGGGAGGACCCCACATTTTTTTTTACCAGAAAAAAATAAAACAGCTGGTCAAATTAGTGATTGCTATATCTATCGAGCTATTTTATTTCTTTCTATGTATTGTCTGTTCTTTTCTTTCGATCTACGCAATATTTTCTTTAAATCCACCGTCTTTTTATTTTTTAGATCTATTCTATCTAGCACTTATCCTATCATATTTTGTTCCTCCTTTAACGGATTAACAAAATGGCAGCAAAAACGCACCGTCATTACAAGCTATTTTTTTTTTACATTTCCAGGCTCTCTGTGGCAAGGTGCAGTTTTGGTTGCAGTTAAAACTGCAGCGTGTGCATATAGCCTTAATGACTGGGCCACTGATCTCACCCCACTATTGCACACACCGTGATGCCCACATTAACTCTGGTCACTCCAGCCTGGCCCGAATGGGCTCTGGGCATCTACGTAAGTCAATAGCCAATTTTCACAAATTTCAATAAGTAACTGGTTTTTTTTTTTTTTTTTTTTTAAAAAGCGCAAGAAATTATTCTGATCTACAACTGCCAAGATACAGATCCCCCTATCACCTCCGGCTGCTGGGAATCTGCTTCTGTCATCAATGCGTACTCACAAAGGGAAGCCACCATTGTGTGCGGAGATGATTTCTTATATTATAAATACAGTATATTATTATATTACAGTTTTCACTATCTATCGCACAGGCACCACATAGGGTTTGTTTTTTTTATTTTAATGCCATTTTCAAAAATAAAATGTAGCAATCTGTTTCTCACCACCCCACCACTGGGAGAAGAGGCTATTTGCTGTCTTTCATGCCAGTTCTGATGCAAGAACCAGCTTGAAACAGGCTGGAGTGACCTAAATTTGATGAGTGGCATCACTATTTTTGTGATGAACATGTGAGATCAGTGGCCCAAAGCCATTTTAGCCCTTAAAAACACCAATTATTCACATCTGGGAAAATTGTCTATTTGCCTACTTTGATGCCAGTTCGGATGCTCAGAACTCACTTGAGCCAGGCTCAATTGACATGAATTTGATTTGTGGAATCCCTATGTAAGGCCTCTGCCACACTTATGTGACAAAACGTAACGTTTTTGTCACGTACGTGTTAAAAGGGGTGGTTTTGTTCCCGTGTGCCGTGTTTGTGGCACGTACGTGTTCTCCGTGTGTTATTACGTTTTGTCCCCGTGTGCCGTGTTTGTGGCACGTACGTATTCTCCGTGTGTTATACGTAATAACACACGGAGGTTATTACGTATAACACACGGAGAATACGTACGTGCCACAAACACGGCACACGGGGACAAAACGTAATAACACACTGAGAACGGAAAGCCCCGACTTACCTGCATCATCCGGAGCCGTCTGTGGTGCTGAATGACAGCGTCCGGCCAAAGCCACGCCCCGCTGATGCTGCGTCCGGCCCCCAGTGAAGAAGAAGCGTTGTTCAAATTCATTGGGAGACGGATGCAGGGGACAGCCGCGGCAGAGACTGCAGGTATGGTGGAGGTGAGTATGTGTTTTTACTATTTTTACACTGACACGTGTCTTTCTCCAGCACGGGCTCGCATCCACACTACATCCGTGTGGTACAGGTGCGGGCCGTGTGACACGGACATGTCAGCGTTTTTAAAAAACAGACACACGTAAGTACGGAATGGACACACGTTCCATTCCTGAATACTTACGTGTGTCCAAAACAATAACAATACATAGGACCACGTAGGCCCGTGACTCCGGTACGTGGAAAAAAAGGCACACATGTACCAGAGGCATGTGAGTGTGGCAGAGGCCTAAAGGTGGTGTGATATCTGTGGCCCAAAGTCATTTAACCCCATAAAAACACCAGTTACTTATTCAAATAGTCAAAATTGACTGTCCACTTTGATGCCAGTTCTGATGCCCAGTACCCATTTGAGCCAGGCTGGAGTGACCTGAATTATATGTGGGGCATCTCTGTGTAATGACTGTCATACCAGTGTCCTTAAAGGGAACCTGTCAGTAGAAATTTTGCACTAAACATAAAAGATTCCCCCTCTGCAGCTCCTGGGCTGCATTCTAGCAAGGTTCCTGTTGTTTATGTGCCCCCTTTCTGACCAAAATAAAGACTTTATAAAGTGGTACCTTTTTGTATGCAGATACTGTAAATGGTACACGGGGGCGGGCTGCCTGCTGTCCGTTATTCTGCCTCCTGCCGCTTTAGGCCGTCCCGCATCGCTCATTTCCAGGAGCTGCAGAGGGGGAATCTTTTAGGTTTAGTGCAAAATTTCTGCTGACAGGTTCCCTTTAAGGGCTGCTTCTCACTTGCGAGTTTCTCGCAGTAGAGCAATACGAGAAAATCTCGCATTGGAATCGGACACATGTTAGTGAATGATTCAGCTCGCATTTGCGATTTTTTTTTTTCTCAGTCCAAATCGGACTGAGAAAAAAATCGCAGCATGCTGCTTTTTTGCGAGTTTCTACTGCGAGTCTCTCCAATGCAAGTCTATGGGAGCGTGTAAAAAATCGGATGTCACGGGACGGCACTCATACCATCCTAGTGACATCCGATTTTTTAAATACATTACTCGCATGTTGCCTAAAACACTGGAAACGAGTGGTGTCACAATGTCTGTCAATCACTATTCTCTGTCAGTCGGTCTCTTCCTCTCGGTCTGTATTCTCTCCCTGTCGATCGGTCTGTCGGTCGGTCACTATCTCTGTCCCTCACTCTCTGTCCATGTCGGTCTATCCCTCTCCCCCCTCTCTCATACTCACCGATCCCCGGCGCTGCACGGCGTTCACACTGCTCCGGCGGCTTCTCTTTTGAAAAAGCCGGACGCTCATTATTCAATCTCGTATTCCCTGCTTTACCCGCCCAACGGCACCTATGATTGGTTGCAGTGAGACAGCTGTTACTCAGCGTGGGGGCGTGTCTGACTGCAACCAATCACAGCAGCCGGTGGGCGTGTCTATGCTGTGCAGTAACATAAATAAATTAAAAAAAAGCGGCGTGTGGTCCCCCTTAATTTTAATATCAGCCACATAAAGCCATACGGCTGAATGCTGGTATTCTCAGGATGGGGAGCTCCACGTTATGGGGAGACCCCCAGCCTAACAATATCAGTCAGCAGCTGCCCAGAATTGCCGCATACAAAATATGCGACAGTTCTGGGACTGTACCCGGCTCTTCCCGATTTGCCCTGGTGCGTTGGCAATCGGGGTAATAAGGAGTTAATGGCAGCCCATAGCTGCCACTAAATCCTAGATTAATCATTGCAGGCCTCTGAGACACCCCCAATGATTAACCTGTAAATTAAAGTTAATAAACACACAGTGAAAAAATCCTTTATTTGAAATAATAAACAATAACAAAGACACTCGTTCACCACTTTATTAAGTACGCAAAAAAAACATCCTTGTCCGACGTAATCCACGGAGGTCCCGCGTCGCTTCCAGCTCTGCTACATGAAGGTGACAGGAGCTGCAGAATACACCGCCGCTCCTGACAGCTCCACGCAGCAACTGAGGTGAGTATCACGATCAGCTGGTGATGTCAGTCAGGTTACTCGCGGCCACCGCTGGATCCTCCAACAGTGACAGCAAGTCACCTGAGTGACAGCAATGAAGTCACAGGTGAGTTGCGGACACGGGTGGAGGATCCAGCTGGCCGCGGGTAACCTGAGTGACAGCAGCGCTAATCGCGCTGCTCAATTCAGTCACTCAGGGGATTAGCGGTCACCGGTGAGTCCTTCACGGGTGACAGTCACGCTAATTAGGATGCGACACAGACAGAGCCGCGGCATGACAATGAAGTCGGGTGAAGTTCACCCGAGTTCATTCTGATCGTGCGGCTCTGTCTGCTGTCAGCGGCCATTCAGCTCTGCTACATGGCTGTCTGTGGCTGCTGTCAGCAACCATGAAGCAGAGCTGAATGCCAGATGACAGCTGCTGAGAAGAAAAAAAAAGGATCACGCATTGCACACGCACTGCAATCATGAGAAAAATCTCAGGATCGCAGTGCAGTTGCATTACACTCTGACCTAACGTGAACTAAAATCAGCTGAGTTTTTTTCAGCCAACTCGAACAGATTTTACTCGCATAGATGTGTTTCTAGCCCAACTCTTTCAATAACACCCTTTGGTGCCCATTTTTTTTTTTTTTTGCTAATTTTATTTATTTTTTTTTAGCATCATTGAAGTGTATTCACATTAGAGCACCTCGCTGCATTGTATCTTATCATGGTGATTTTCTATTTTTGTTGTTAAACCCTGTAAATAACAGAAGAAAAAATAATTGCTGAATAAAAAAAACTTCAGCCAGGAATAAGAAGCCGGACAAAAACTTCAGCATTGTTCCCAGTGTAGTCAGCAGCCTGTGATGAGACTGGCTCCTGTAAAGGGAACCTGTCAGGTGCTTTATGTCCTCCCCGCCAGCATTTACATGTCAATATTCCCTTCCTAACCAGCCCTGTATAATGATTCTCTAAACTCAAACTTAAAAAAATTCACTCATTACTTCAATTTTTTCATGTACTAATTAGGCCTACGACAAGTCAAAGGAGGGTTGTTTCTCCAGACCAGTCGGCCATCTTTCCATGGTATCACGCCCCTTTGGACGTGATGACATAATTTCCAAGAGCTGTCGTCATTGCAGCTCCTGGAAATCTTGTGCATGTGTGCGGCTCATATTGGCAGCATTAGTGCGCCTTAGAAACATGGTGTATGCATTATGGCCTTAAAGAGGCGCACTGCGCATGATCAGAAGTGCAGAAGCGGTTTTTCTGATCATGCGTAGTGGGCCTCTCTGAAGCTGGGACCCGTAACCTGCAGATATGGGGTTACTCTGTAGGTTAATAGCATTTGGAGTCAGCCCGGCGCCACCACTTTGAACCCTGCTGCCGGGAGGAAAAGAACGTTAGAGGAGTGTTCAACCCTTTTCATTACTGGCCACATCGATAATATGTTAAACCATGTTTCTCTTAAATACCTTGTGTTGCCAATAGTGCCTGTGAGCGGGGCTATTGCAGTATGCTCATACCCTTTGCATAAACCCCGTGACCTCTGATGTCCGGTGATGTCACATTAACTGAGGCAGGCCTAAAGGCCGCTTTACACTCTGCGACATCGCTAGCGATCGCACCCGCCCCCGTCGTGCGTGCGTCACGGGCAAACTGCTGCCCTTGGCGAATAATATCGCTAGTACGCGTCACACGAACATACCTTCCTAACGATGTCGCTGTGGCCAGCGAACAAACTTTTTTTTTTTTTTTTTTTTAAGGGGGAGGTTCGTGCGGCGTCACAGCGACATCAAACAGCGGGCCACCAATAGAAGCAGAGAGCAGCCGCATTAACAACACTCCCACCTTGCCGCCAGAGGATGCAGGTACGTTGTTGTTCGTCGTTCCCGGGGTGTCACATGTAGCGATGTGTGCTGCATCAGGAACGACGAACAACCTGCGTCCAAAAGAGCAACGATATTTGGGAAAGGAACGACGTGTCAACAATCAGTGCCGTTTTTGGAATAGTTAGCGGTCGCTCGTAGGTGTCACACGCAACGACGTCGCTAACGACGCAGGATGTGCGTCATGAATTCCATGACCCCAGCGATATCTCGTTAGCGATGTCGTTGCATGTAACTGGGCCTTTAGTCTTGTTGAGTGTCTGGGCTGTGGATGGTGTTTCACCGCTCATCACAGCGCATCATCTCCCTGCGCTCTCCTTCACTGCAGAGAGCCTCAAGCAGTAGCAACGCTGGGCTGTGATGAGCAGTGAAACACCACTCAAAGCCCAGTGACTCAAGGAGACTAGGAACGGCCGCAGTGATGTCAGGTCAACAGGAAGTTGATGTGACATCACCTGATCCCAGAGGTCACGGAGCCCGGGGGTGTAACGTGAAGGGGGTGAGCAGACCACAATAGCACCGCTCACAGACACTATTGGAAACACAAGGTATTTGAGAGAAACCTTGTTTCTCAACATAATATCGATGTGGCCAGTAATGAAAAGGGGTGAACCACCTCTTTAATCCTCTTGGCAATGTTCGGGTTTTAGTAACCTTATTCCTACAATTATTCACAATTAGGAAGTGCCATTAATTACATAATCTATGTTTTTTAGTAACAAGCAGACACTAGCGCGGGTTCAATCTGTGCATGGAGATCAGCGGCGGTAACCCCCCCCTGCGGTGACTGAAAACTGGTTCTAAGGCAGGTTACCAACGCTGTTAACATTTAACATGCAGATTTACCCCATATCTGCAGGTTAATAGCATTTTTTGGTTTTTTTTCATGTGCCAAGTTCTCTTTAAAAGGAACAAAAAATGACTGTTCAAAGTGCACCTTCTCATCTACTTCTCTTCCAGCTATCTCTGCCTCTACGAAGCCTGAGCTGTCAATCAAAGGAGACCAGGGGGGTTATAGAAGGAAAGAAAGCAGGTGGAAGATGCATTTAATGCGCCTGTACGTGGTTTGGTCAGTCACTTTGTGCTGATAGTCCCTCTAATGCTGCTGTTAAGCTTGAAAGTAAATTGCATTTAAAAAACTTCACCATGGTGTCCATGAGCAAAAGCAGGGTACAGATAGGCTTTTTCTTTATCGTTCCTATGGGAGACCCAGACCATGGGTGTATAGCTACTGCCCCCGGAGGACACACAAAGTTACTACACTCAAAACGTGTAGCTCCTCCCTCCTAGCATATACACCCCCTGCTAGCCAGTCCTAGCCAGTTTCATTCTTTGTGTCAGGAGGATCACACACACACATGCATCCTTTTTTGATTTTTCATTTTTTCTAAAGATTTGGAAGAAAAGCGGGTCCACTGGACTCCCGTCATGTCCCTTCTCACCCCCCTGGCGGCGGTGCTGTTAAGGTTGACTTCAGGGCAGCAGCCCTTCATGCCGCGCTCCTTCACCATCCCTTAGGGGCTCTGGCTTGAAGTTAGAGCCAACACGGTTCTCACTGCCTTGCAGGAGAACGGCCTCCATCCGCAGCCCTTTTGCAGGACCCTGCTGGACGTAGCACTGAACCCCCACCCCACCAGGGACTGGGCCCTGCGTCTCAAAGCTAAGTATAGAGACGTTATTCAGAGGGTCCTTCTGCAATGTGGGGCACTTTTATTGGGGGGGACAGTGATTTACTTTGATAATGCTGCTTTTTACTGTGTTTCCGGCCGGTTCCACGGTTTTTACTGAGAACTGCGCCGATGATGCCTGATTGTCGGCCGCATGCATAACTCTAGGCCCCGGCTTCAGCCGCGGCCTAGTTTCGTTTCGTTCCCCTGCATGTCAGTCATGCAGGGGGACACTGCAGCGCCGCCCGCCGGCCGCTCTGCACAGGGGAGCACACTCCTTTTTGAGGAGATGATTCCCTCCCCTGTACATCTCCTTAGCCCTCCGATTCCCGCTCCTGGGTTAACCCCCGCCCCCCCCCTCACTCTGGCGCCATTTTCTCAGCGTTCTTAGTACACTGGTCGGCGCTGGCTGCTCTGCAGTGCAGAGGGAGTGAATATCTGGCTGGGGGTCCAGGCTTGGAATCCGGAGGGCACTCATAATAGCGGCCTGATGAGTCACAACCTCTGGTTGTGCACTTTTATACACTCTCAGGGCATTCTGAAGGAGTTAATTCTTTATTATAGAACCTCCTCCTCAGCAGCATGTCTCACACTAGGAGCAAAGCTCCAAGGCTGTACACTACATGTTCTGCATGTAAGCTCATATTGCCTGAACCGGCACAGACCCTCACTGTAATGGTTCTTATGTGGTGGTGCCTCAGCCTGGAGTCTCCCCAGGCTGAACCCCTGTCTTGGGTATTCTAGACATTCTAGACAGAGCCCCCACCTCTGCAGCATGTCTCACAGAGCGAGGCTGCAGGCTGTTTTTATTATCCACTGCAGGTAGTCTCGTACGGCTGTACCGAGCTCATAACCATCTGTGGCCCCTCAGCTTGGAGGCTCATTAATGGTCCCTCCAGCTGCTCCGGTTTCGGTGGCTGACCCCTGGGGGAATCCTATTTCCAGGGGTCGGCTGTCCCGGCATCTGCTGAGCATGCAGCCCCCTTCTCAGGGCGTTTTCTGCTTCAGCTCGCTCAGCAAAGCTCACAAGGGACTCTCCTTCTGGGCTCAGACCCCTTCCTCCTGACAGGGAGACGCAGGGTCCCCTGTCCTCCCCGTCCCGCAGCTCCGATTACGAGCTGACTCACTGGACGAGGAGGATGTCTCTACCAGGGGCTCGGACGCTACTTTATGTACATTGATCCGTCCGTAGGTGACGCAGATGCGAATGATTGGATTGCATCCATTATACTTGTACTGGACATCCATCCGCCTGTATCAGGGGAGTATTCCCCGCTGGCAGAAAGGCATCAGTATACCTTTAACAGGACGAGGAGTGTGTTCCTTAACCACTCCAGTTTTCAGCCCGCTGCGTCCAAGCCCACAGCCTGTCCTGCAGACCCCACAGCGGGGTTCTGCTGCCTGTCTCCCCCTCCCATCAGAGGGGTCAAGGAGTGTACTCATTCGCCAAGGGTGGCCACTCCGGTGTCTAGACTTTCAGCCCGGATAGTTGTATCAGTGGCTGACGGCACCTCTATAAGGATCCCACGGTACATTAATTTTGTACTGGACCTCAATCCGCCGGAGTTACCTTATCTAGGTGAACACAACGTGTGTTCCTTAACCACTCCAGTTTTCAGGCCCCTGTGACCAGCCCAGGTTCCGCTCTGACAGTCGCTTCCCATGAAGCGTGATTCTGAGGACTGTGTTTCCCCTGTCCACCAATGGTGGTCAAGAAGTGGGCTCATTCACCTCAGGTGGCTCAGCCCGGACCGTTATGTCAGTGGCTGATGGCTCCTCACTTAAGGTTTTGCGGTCCGCCCGGTTGTCCTTTTGGCCAAGTCGGTATGGGGGCGGCAGGAGCTTCGTTCTCCTCAGCTTTACAGCAGTGCGGTTTTTTTGTACCTTCTCTGCTTCTCTGGAGGAGATGCATTCCCTCACAGGGACTCTATGCCCAAAACGGTTGCCTGAACTTCCAGACTTCAGTCTTTTCATCCTCTGCCAGGTCTGCCATGCTGGACACCGCACGGCGGCGGTCTTGGCTACTTTCCTCGCTATCCGCAGGCTCCTGTGGCTTCGGAGGAACCAGTTTCCTCGGAACCAACTGGATGAAATTAAGGAAGCTCTTGGCGGGGAGTGTTCTTCCTTGCCACAAACCTAAACCAGGGAACCTGTCCAGGGCAGGAATCAGTTGAGGTTTCGGTGGTTTCCGTTCCTCCATCTGATCGTCCTCTAGCTCGGCCTAGGTTCATAGAACCAAATGGCTCGAAGCTGCGTCTTCAGAAGACCGCAGGAGATGCTGCCACTGAGTCAGCTTCCTCCGAGCTATCTAGCCACGCCAACAACCTCCTTGGTCGGTAGCAGGCTCTCTCCACTTGGCGACGTAGGGTTCTAACACGTCTCCGTTCAGTGGGGGCGGGATTATATCCCCCATGGCTACAGGATGGAATTCTGTCCACCCGCCAAACAGATTTTTTCTGTCAACTCCTCCCGGCTCCAAGGCCGCCGCCTTCTCACAGGCCGTGGCATTTCTTGCAGGCCAATGGAGTAATTGTACCGGTTCCCGACTGGGAACGGTTCTGAGATTTTTGCTTAAATCTATTCCTAGTCCCCGAAGAGGGCGGTGCCTTCCGACCTGGATCTTTAGCTTTTCAAGCATAGTCAGGTGTGGCGTTTTCACATGGAGTCTCGGTTTTGTTCCGTGTGTTTTTCACCGGATCAATCAAGAACCCAAGGAGATTCCCCAGCAGCCATCGGCATCAGAGATGCCTATCTGCAGGAGTCAATCGCAGTTTCACACCAGCGTTGACTACGTTTTGACAATCTGAGTGGTCCAATTCGTGGCTCTTCCCTTGGGGTTAGCCACGGCCCCTCGAGTATTCTCATTGGGGCAGCTGTGATTAGGGTCCTGCACCCCTAGGGATTGGCAGTGATCTTTTGCCCTGGACGGCCTTCTTGTTGGGGCTTCATCCAGTGCTGACTCTTAGTAGAGTGCTTCGCTCACTCTCGCCACTCTAACCTATTCGGGTGGCTTGTCTTTCTGTCCAAGTCCACTCTGACTTCGAACCAGAGGTTCTCAGGGACGCAATTCGAGACTCTGTCGGCACTTGCGAAGCTGCTCTTAGTCGATCAGTAGTCCCTCCGCTGGCGGTCAACGTCGTTCTATCAGACACCTTATACAGGCGCTGGTCAGACGGTGGCGTCAATGGAAGCCTATCCGCCTTGGGAGCAGTATATCTCCACCGTGGAGCGCAGGGCGCTTGGACTCTGTCCGAATCAGCCCTCTGGATCAATGTGCTGGAAATCAGAGCTGTATTTCTAGCTCTCTAAGCCTTTCACCATCTGTTGGCGGCTAGGCACATTCGAGTCCAGTCGGACAACGTGACAGCGTTTTCCTACATCAGCTTCCGGGGCGGGACACTCAGCCGCCTGGCAATCTTGGCGGCTCAACATTCTTCAGTGGACAAGGGACTCCTAGTCCACCGTATCCGCAGCCCACATCCTAGAGGTGGAAACTGCGAGGCAGACTATTTCAGCTGTCCAACCGTGGTCCACAATCCTCAGGTTTTGCGGTAGACACACTGGTTCATGTTTGATCCCAGCTTCGTCTCTTTACGTATTTCACACTCTACCTCTTGTCCAGAGTCCTGCGCAAGATCAGTAAAGGGGGCCGTCGGGTCATTCTCATACTCCAGACTGACCCAGGCAGGCTTGGTACTCTGACCTGCTCCTTCTGTCCGTTGGGTTGCCATGGCATCTTCCGGACCGTTCAGACCTTTTCTCAAAAGGTCCGTTTTTTCCGTCAGAATTCTGGATTCTCAAATTGACGGCGTAGCTCTTGAGTCCTGGATCTTGGCGACTTCTGATATCCTTCCTGAAGTCATCTCCGCTATGACTCGAGCTCCAAAGTGTCCTTTGACCTTTTTGGCCTTGCCGACCCTCCTGTCCCTTCCACAGTCCGGTCTACAGCTAGGACTATCCCTCATTAAGGGACAGGTCTCGGCTCTGTCAGTATGTGCCAGCGGCGTATCGTCCGGCTGGCTCCGGTGCGCTCCTTTAAGGGCGCATCTCACATCATTCCGCCTTTCCGGCGGCCTATGGAGCCCTGGGACCTTAATCCGGTCCTCCCGGTTCCCGGAAATCCCCCTTTGCGCCTCTTGGGGAGGTTTCTTTGTTTCATCTTTCACAGAAAGTAGTCTTTCTAGTGGCTATAATTTCCCGCCAGAGAGTTCTGGCTGCACTCTCTCGGAGTCACCCCCTTTTTTGGTCTTTTGCATCAAGACAAGGTGGTCTTCATCCGACTCCGGACTTTTTTCCCTAAGGCGGTTACTGCTTCCACCTTATCCGGGGCAATTTTCCTGCCTTCCTTTTGTCCGGCTCCTGTTCATCGCTTGAGGAAGCGTTGCATATCCTGGATCTGGTGCGGGCGCTCCGGATCTATGTGTCTCGCACCGCCGTTATTAGGCGGTGCACCACTCCTCTCTCTAGTGCTGACTGCTAGTCAGCGTAGCGGTCTCTCGGCATCTAAGCCGACCCTGGTTCGTTGGCTTAGGTCGGCCATTTCCGAGACCTACAAGTGTACTCAAGTGCCTTCCCCGCCGGGGATCAGAGCACATTTGATCAGACCTGTCGGCGCCTTTTTGTGCTTTCAGGCACCAGGTTACGGCTCAGTAGGTCTGTCAGACTGCAGCTCGAATTAGTCTGCATACTTTTTCGAAGCACTACCCAAGGCATGCTCATGCTTGGGCAGACGCATTTGTCCGGCGTCTGTCGCCCATTTGTGAAGTTAGGTTTGCCTGCTTCTCAGTTGTCTGTTTATTCCCACCCATGGACTGCTTTTGAACGTCCCATGGTTTGGGTCTCCCATAGGAACGATAAAGAAAAAGAGAATCTTGTTACTTACCGTAAATTCTTTTTCTTATAGTTCCGTCATGGGAGACCCAGCACCCTCCCTATTGCCTGTTGGCAGGTTTCTTGTTCCGTGTGTCTTCACCGGCTGTTTATTGTTGTAGACAGAGGTTCCGGTTCTTCCGGATTTTACTCTGTCTCTTCTTGTGGGTGGATGTCCTCCTTCAGCTTTTGCACTAAACTGGCTAGGACTGGCTAGCAGGGGGTGTATATGCTAGGAGGGAGGAGCTACACGTTTTGAGTGTAGTAACTTTGTGTGTCCTCCGGGGGCAGTAGCTATACACCCATGGTCTGGGTCTCCCATGACGGAACTATAAGAAAAAGAATTTACGGTAAGTAACAAAATTCTCTTTTTTTATTTGTTTGGGGACGTGGTGATTTAAACCTAACATATTTGGTATTGCTGCGTAAGTGCCCGAAGGAATACAATCTAAAAATATCCTATAAAGGTGAATGAATGCCAAATCGAAAAGCACGGATAACTGTTTCATTCACAAAGCTTCTCCCAAGAAATGCTAGTAAAAAAAAAAAGCAATGAAAAATGTTGTATATGTACCTGAAAATGGAATCAATCAACTACAGTTTGGCATGCAAAAAACAAGTTTTCACACAGATCATGGGAGAAAGAAAATAAAAAAAGTTTCAGGTCTCAGAAGGAGATACAAAACACATTTTCATTTCCAAATTTAGGATTTTGTTTTAAAGGGAACCCATCACCAGAATTTTCACTATTAAACTAAAAGAATCCCCTTCTGCAGCTCCTGGGCTGCATTCTGTAAAGGTTCATCTTGCTACTGGCCCCCCTTTCAGACCTAAATAAACACTTTATAAAATATTACCTTTTGCTATGGTAATGAGGTTTGCTGGCCCGGTGGTCGGGCTGTATTTTGTCTGTTATTCCCCCTCCTGCCGCTGTTCGCCATACCCCAGTGTTAATTTACATAGATGAGGCCGCCGCCCTCATCTCCGCAGTTCTCCGGGAATCTCGCGCATGCGCAGTGGCACTATTGCGGGACTGAGCACTGTTTTCAAAATGCGAGTGGCGGTGATGTTATTGCGCAGGCGCAAGATTATGGGCGGGTACTTGAATGACGCTGGTGATGACATTCACAGCGCTGCCCATAATCTCGCGCCTGCGCAATAACATCACCGGCACTCGTGATTTGAAAACAGTGCTCAGTCTCGCGATAGTGCCACTGCGCATGTGTGAGACTCCCAAAGAACTGCGGAACATGAGGGCGGCGGCCCCATCTATGTAAATTAACACTGGGGGACAGCGAACAGCGGCAGGAGGGGAAAGAACTGACATGGGGCCAGCAAACCTCATTACCATAGCAAAAGGTAATATTTTATAAAGTTGTTATTAAGGTCTGAAAGGGGGGCCAGTAGCAAGATGAACCTTTCTAGAATGCAGCCCAGGAGCTGCAGAAGGGGATTCTTTTAGTATAATAGCGAAAATTCTGGTGACAGGTTCCCTTTAATTATAGAGAACCTATTAGCAGTATTTTTTTTAAGTAAAGTACAGACATGGTCATACTGGTGCTGTAATACTGATTAAAAGGATACCTGTGGTAAAGAAATCCTGTAATCAGATTTCCGTGCAGGGTGGGCCTGTGGGCAGGGTCTTTTCGTGGTGCTTTGGCCCCTCCATCTGCTTACTTCTTTTAATATCAGAGTACTGATCAGCCAGTGACTTGCCTCCTATTTAAATATCGTGCTGAGCTGTAATTTGTGTTTTCCCAAAAAAAATGAGGTCTCCATGTGCACATCTACAAGGCATTGCTGTTCTCAATCTGCGCATGCACCGCCTTGAGAACTCAAAGCAATGACTTGTAGACACAACCGCACATGCACTGCCGATGGCACCATTTTATTGGAAGCTTACATTTTTTTGAGAGACCGCAAAAATTGCAGCCCAGGCACAATATTTAAAATAAGAGGCAAGATTAGTATCTTCTTATTAAACACGAGGCAGACTGAGAGACCAAAGCACCAAGGAAAGACCCTTTCCGCAGGCCAACCAAACATAGGTATCAATTTAACCCCTTAATGACAGCCAATTTTGACCTCGATGAGGTCAAATTTGTAAATCTGACCAATTTCATTTTATGTGGTAATGTAGAAAAAGGACAGAAGACGTGTTCACTCCGAGCTGCTGCTGAAGACTTTCCAAAAGGAAGATCCAGGACACCAGTGGGGAGAAATAAATGTAACCCGAGCGCTCAGAGTAAATAAAGGAAAAAATTTTTTTTGATGCAAATGTATTTATTGACAGACTGCAAAAAAGTGGACTTGACTAGAGCAATACCAACGTTTTGGCTTTTACGCCTTTTTCAAGGTAGTTGCGTCATGCAAAGATACAAGATAGTGTGGGCCACATCGGATGACCGTCTCAGAAAGTTTTGACAAGGTTCTTCACATTTTGCAGAATAAAGTCAGACTGGTGGTGTGAAAGTGGAACAGGGTAGAGAGAAGCGCCTGCAGATGATGACCAGCGGTACATATGGTGGCAATGGCAGCGGCGGCATGTACCACTGGTCATCCTCTGCAGGCGCTTCTCTCTACCCTGTTCCACTTTCACACCACCAGTCTGACTTTATTCTGCAAAATGTGAAGAACCTTGTCAAAACTTTCTGAGACGGTCGTCCGATGTGACCCGCGTGATCTTGTATCTTCGCATGACGCAACTACCTTGAACAAGGTGTAAAAGCCGAAACGTTGGTGTTGCTCTAGTCAAGGTCCACTTTTTGCAGTCTGTCAATAAATTCACTTGCATAAAAAAAAAAAATGTTCTACCTTATTTACTCTTAGTGCTTGGGTTACATTTATACGGTTAGGTCCAGAAATATTTGGACAGTGACACAATTTTCGCGAGTTGGGCCCTGCATGCCACCACATTGGATTTGAAATGAAACCTCTACAACAGAATTCAAGTGCAGATTGTAACGTTTAATTTGAAGGTTTGAACAAAAATATCTGATAGAAATTGTAGGAATTGTACACATTTCTTTACAAACACTCCACATTTTAGGAGGTCAAAAGTAATTGGACAAATAAACCAAACCCAAACAAAATATTTTTATTTTCAATATTTTGTTGCGAATCCTTTGGAGGCAATCACTGCCTTAAGTCTGGTACCCATGGACATCACCAAACGCTGGGTTTCCTCCTTCTTAATGCTTTGCCAGGCCTTTACAGCCGCAGCCTTCAGGTCTTGCTTGTTTGCGGGTCTTTCCATCTTAAGTCTGGATTTGAGCAAGTGAAATGCATGCTCAATTGGGTTAAGATCTGGTGATTGACTTGGCCATTGCAGAAGGTTCCACTTTTTTGCACTCATGAACTCCTGGGTAGCTTTGGCTGTATGCTTGGGGTCATTGTCCATCTGTACTATGAAGCGCCGTCCGATCAACTTTGCGGCATTTGGCTGAATCTGGGCTGAAAGTATATCCCGGTACACTTCAGAATTCATCCGGCTACTCTTGTCTGCTGTTATGTCATCAATAAACACAAGTGACCCAGTGCCATTGAAAGCCATGCATGCCCATGCCATCACGTTGCCTCCACCATGTTTTACAGAGGATGTGGTGTGCCTTGGATCATGTGCCGTTCCCTTTCTTCTCCAAACTTTTTTCTTCCCATCATTCTGGTACAGGTTGATCTTTGTCTCATCTGTCCATAGAATACTTTTCCAGAACTGAGCTGGCTTCATGAGGTGTTTTTCAGCAAATTTAACTCTGGCCTGTCTATTTTTGGAATTGATGAATGGTTTGCATCTAGATGTGAACCCTTTGTATTTACTTTCATGGAGTCTTCTCTTTACTGTTGACTTAGAGACAGATACACCTACTTCACTGAGAGTGTTCTGGACTTCAGTTGATGTTGTGAACGGGTTCTTCTTCACCAAAGAAAGTATGCGGCGATCATCCACCACTGTTGTCATCCGTGGACGCCCAGGCCGTTTTGAGTTCCCAAGCTCACCAGTCAATTCCTTTTTTCTCAGACTGTACCCGACTGTTGATTTTGCTACTCCAAGCATGTCTGCTATCTCTCTGATGGATTTTTTCTTTTTTTTCAGCCTCAGGATGTTCTGCTTCACCTCAATTGAGAGTTCCTTAGACCGCATGTTGTCTGGTCACAGCAACAGCTTCCACATGCAAAACCACACACCTGTAATCAACCCCAGACCTTTTAACTACTTCATTGATTACAGGTTAACGAGGGAGACGCCTTCAGAGTTAATTGTAGCCCTTAGAGTCCCTTGTCCAATTACTTTTGATCCCTTGAAAAAGAGGAGGCTATGCATTACAGAGCTATGATTCCTAAACCCTTTCTCCGATTTGGATGTGAAAACTCTCATATTGCAGCTGGGAGTGTGCACTTTCAGCCCATATTATATATATAATTGTATTTCTGAACATGTTTTTGTAAACAGCTAAAATAACAAAACTTGTGTCACTGTCCAAATATTTCTGGCCCTGACTGTATATCTAGTACTTATTTTCCCTACAGCACCAATTATTAGCAGTTGAGCCTGATCTTACCCATACTCTACTAGTGGAGATAAGTGGTGTTTATTCTGTGGTTCTTTTCCTGAAGAAGCTTGAGGCTTTGAATTGCGTTGAATAAACACCACATATCCCCACTCATGTCCAGGATCTTCCTCTGGAAGGTCTTCAGCAGCAGCGTGGAGTGAACACGTCTTCTGTCCTTTTTCTGGTTGCCGGCACTGTCCTCTGCACTTATCTATCTGCAGTATGTCTTGTTGTGTCCCACAACTTGAAAAGCTGAGCGTAACTCTGTTTTCTTCCGTTTATACCAGATAAGACCCTATTTTTCAGCTTCGTTCCTTAATGTTCCTCCATTTACGTGGTAATAACTCTTGGACGCTTCAACGGATCCCAGTGATTCTGAAACAGTTTTCTCGTGATATATAGTACATTGTTAGTGGTAAATTTAGCTAGATATATTTTGCGTTTATTTGTGAAAATATCAGATTTTTGGCAAAAGTTTTGAAACTTTTGCAGTTTTCAAATTTTCGATTATATCCTGAAACCAGTTAGCCATGCTGTACAAAATAAATAACATGTCCATATTACATCTGCATCGTTTTTCAAATCTCATATTTTGTTAGAAGGGTTAAACGTTTAGCAGCAATTTGTAATTGTTTCAAGAAATTTACAAAACCTGATTCTTTAGGGACTTATTCAGATTTAGGCTATGTGCGCACATTGTGTTTTTTCCCGCGGAAACGCTGCGTTTTGAACTGCATGCGTTCAGCTTCCCCAGCAAAGTCTATGAGAAAGCCGAAAAATCAATGCACACGCTGCGTTTGTAAACGCAACGTTTTGGATGCCCAAAATCGCTGCGGAAAAAAAAGGAGCATGTCACTTCTTTTGTGCGTTGTAACTGCGTTCTCCACCCATTGAAATCAATGACGTGGGTCAGAACGCAACCAAAATGCACTTGGACTGAATTTTTGTTGCGTACCGCATGCTTATTTGACAAGCAAAACGCAGGTCTTTTCAGTATCTGTGATGTTGGTCAATTTCTGTCTGTGGATGTCGGTGAATCTCCCTCTGTCTGTTGGTCGGTCGGTCGCTTTCTCTGTCTCTCTCTCTCTCTGTCTGTCCCTCTCTCTATCCGTCGGTCAGTCTGTCTCCCCCCCCTTCTCTCATACTGACCGTTCCCCGATCACCGGCGCGGCACGGCGTTCACACTGCTTCGGCGGCTTTTCCTCTCTTAAATGCCGGCCGCTCATTATTCAATCTCGTATTCCCTGCTTTCCCCGCCCACCGGCGGCCTATGGTTGGTTGCAGTCAGATACGCCCCCACGCTGAGTGACAGCTGTCTCACTGCAACCAATCACAGCCGCAGGTGGGCGGATCTATCGTGCAGTAAAATAAATAATTAAAAAAAACGACGTGCGGTCCCCCCTAATTTTGATACCAGCCAAGATAAAGCCACACGGCTGAAGGCTGGTATTCTCAGGATGGGGAGCGCCACGTTATGGGGAGCCCCCCAGCCTAACAATATCAGCCAGGAGCCCCCCAGAATTGCCGCATCCATTACATGCGACAGTCCCGGGACTTTACCTGGCTCATCCCGAATTGCCCTGGTGCGGTGGCAATCGAGGTAATAAGGAGTTAATGGCAGCAGCCCATAGCTGCCACTAAGTCCTAGATTAATCATGGCAGGCGTCTCCCCGAGATACCTTCCATGATTAACCTGTAAGATTAAGAAAATGAATACATACACCCAAAAATCCTTTATTTGAAATAAATAACAAAAAAAACAACCTCTTTCACCACTTTATTCAAGACCCCAAATACCCTTCCATATCCGACGTAATCCACAGAGGTCCCTCGACGCTGTCACCTCTGCTACATCGGAAGCTGACAGAGCGGTCACAGACCGCGACCGCTCTCTGTGAGCTCCCCGCAGCGACTGAAGTGAGTCGCGCTATCAGCGATGACATCACTCAGGTTGCCCGCGGACACAGATCTCAGCGGGAGGACTTCTGCTGTGGCCGCGGGTGACCTCAGTGACGGCACCGCTGATTGTGCGGCTCACTGTGGTCACTCATGGGATTTGCGGTCACCAGTGAGACCTTCACCATTGACCGAAAATCAGGCCATGCCTCACAGACAGAGCCGCGGGATGACAATGAAGTCGGATGACATTCATCCAACTTCATTTTGATCGCGCGGCTCTGTCTGTGTCTGCTGTCAGCGGCCATGTAGCAAAGCTGAATGGCAGATGACAGCTGCTGAGAAAAAAAAAAAGGATCACACACGGATCACACACGCTCTGCTAGCCTGGAAACAATTAAAAAAAAGCATCGCACTTGCATTGCACACTGACCTAACGTGAACTAAAATCGGCCGAGTTTTTTTCATGCAAGTCGGACCGATTTTACACGCATAGGTGTGTTTCCAGCCTTAATCTTAGACATATGCTGTATGAATAAGACACAATATGTATAGAAAATACCTGATCACTCCCTTGAACGTTTGGACACACACAGGTTGTACTAATCACTCTCTCAGAGTAGCAGCAGCAAAACATGACCCATAGGTCTCTGCAGGTCATTTAACCCATCATAAGCCATTGAACATAGCAAATCCTTATGAGATATAATCTTTTCAATCATGACGTCATCAATTAATTTTCTTACTAGACGTTTTTATCTGCTCTGGATGTCCATCTAATGTCATGTTAGTTTTATGTTTTTTCTAAAATAAAATGAAATTTTAATCAAACCATCTCTGGACGTGTTGCTGGACAGGAAACACCTTTCCAAAACCTATTACAAATGTTTGGGCACATGCAAAACTCGGAAAGCAAAGAGCACCGTATATTGTTAAGTCCCCTCTCCCGCTACTTTAAGGTTCACACATACTTGCTTACGGTGATTTAGGAAAAGCGGGGCTCAGAAGAAGAGGGGCGTTTGGATTTGGAAGTGCAGATTTCATTGGATTTTATTTCAGGGAGGGAGCTGTTACTTTTGCAGAACCTTTGCAGTAATGTGGGAGGCCCCTATACTTCCACTGACAGATAATGGACTTGAGTGGGGGCTGGATTTGTGCGGAATAAGTTAGGGGTTTTATTGGAACATTTTGGGGTACAGAACATTTTTTGACCATTCTACGCTGAGCACTTACGTCGGGGTTTCCACGTAAATCCCCCAAAAATATGTTTCAGATGAAATCCCAGGCTGAACCACTCCCATGAGGCAGATGGAGACACGTTGGACTCTGGTGTTTCTGTTCCGGTGGGGTCTATCTTTTTTAGGAGTGCACAAGACTTTGGTTGTACACACTTGTGCGCTAAGAAGATGCTTAAAATGATGGGATTCTACCAGAACAGAGACCACAAGTAATCCATAGTGACTCCATCTGCCCCATTATAGTAAATGGTTCTGTCGGGAAATTTGTCTGAATCACTTTTTTTGGGCTTTACACGGAAATCCCAATGCAAGTGCTCTGCAGAGAGCGCAGGATAAATGTCAGCAGCGCCTTAGGCTGCTTTCACACTACGTTTTTTTAACATGCGTCCTGAACGTTTTAACGCAAAAACGGATCCAGTGCAAATGCGTTTTCATTTCAATGCATTTGCAATGGACTCGCATCAACATGCGTTCACCTGCGTTTGTGTGCGTTATAGTGAGGATCCAGCGACTTGCAGTTTAACTTTTTTTAAAAACGCTACTTGTAGCATTTTTTAGCTGCGTCCAAATACTGCAAATTGCTGGATCCTGACTAAACAGCATGCAAACGTATGTGAACGCTGGCATGCTGATCCTGCTTGCTCTACTAACCATGCACAGAAACCAGCCTCGTGTGATCAGTCCCTCTCTCCCCCTCCCTCTCTCCCCCGCCTCAAAGCTCGTAACCAAGGTAAACATTGTGTAACTTGCTTGGATACCCGATGTTTACCTTGGTTACGTGTGCAGGGAGCCCGGCTCCTAGCAGCTGCAGATGCTCGTAACCAAGGTAAACATCAGGTAACTTGCTTGGATACCCGATGTTTACCTTGGTTACGTGTGCAGGGAGCCCAGCTCCTAGCAGCTGCAGACGCTCGTAACCAAGGTAAATATCAGGTATCCAAGCAAGTTACCCGATGTTTACCTTGGTTACGAGCCTCCGCAGCTGTCAGATGCCGGCTCCCAGTCTCACGTTCAGTTCCCCTCACTCCCGATCACATGACTCCAAATGCCCACCCATAAACTTCAAGTGACAGGATCCTGCAAAATAACACATGCGTTTTTCTCTGGAAAAAAAAAACGGATCCGCTTTTGCAGAAAAAAAACGTTCATGACGCATGCTAAAAAAAAACGTGTGAAAGCAGCCTTATTCTGATTTTTGGGATGTAAAGTGAAGAACTAAACAGCATTACAGTAACAGTTTTTATTTTCGTGTAGTTTACTGTGCAGTATCAGTGATAAGACAGGTTGGTGCGATTACAACAATACCAGATTTATATAGTTTCTTTTCTGTTTTGTTGCCTTCACACAATTTTTGTTAATTTTTTTGTTGGCATATTCTGTAAGCTGTACCTTTTTTTGTTTTTATGTGAACAGAGCTGTATTAGGGCTTTTTTTTTTGCAACAAGTTAAAGATGTTTCTCGTACCATTTTGGGATATACAACATTTTTTGATTTTTTTTTTTATTTTTTATTCAGATTTTTCAGAACCAAAATGAATAAAAAACAGCAATTCTGTTCGTTTTTATTTATTTCTTTGTGCGAGGTTCACTGAGCAGTAAAAGGGATAAGGCTCTGTTCAGACTAGAAAAAGGATTTTTCTCAAGAAATTTCTTGAGTCTGAAAGATTAGCGCACTTGCGTTCAAAAAACGCACCGAAAACTGCATGCATTTCTATCGCGTTTTTGATGCATTTTTTTCTGCAGGATGGTCCCTGTGGTTTTTTTTTTAACATTATCTATGGCAAAAAAACGCAGGTACCTGCAGAAAAGAAGTGACATGCTCATTCTTTCTCAAGAAATTCTACAGAAAGAATGCTCGAGAAAAAAAAAAAAAAAACATGCAGTGTGTACAGCTATTTTATTTTCATAGGTTTTGCTGGGGAATGTCTGCAGAAAGGTTACAACCAATTTCTCACATCATTTCTGCAGCAAAAACGCAGGTAAAACGCAGAGTGTGAACAAGGCCTAAGGCCAACTTATTCTTTGCATCAGTATGGTTACGGTGATACTATATTTATATCACTTTTTATGCTTTGCTACTTTTATACAGTAAAAAAAATATTTTACAAAAATTAATCTGTTTTTGTAGCACCCTATTCTGAGAGCTGTAACTTTTTTCTTTTTTTGCCGATTGATGAATATTACGGCTGTTTTTTGCAGGACGGTTTGCAGTTTTCATTTATACCTTTTTTTCTTTTTAAATATGACTTTTTGATTGCTTTTTATTTTTTATCTGCAAAGAGCCTGTCTATCTGGTATCTACTATTATATGGTAAAAGTATACAGTAACCGGCTACAGATATCTACTACATTATCTGTGCTCAGAGTTCTTACTGTTATCTGTGGTGTTACATAGGACTGCAGGTAACATCTACTACATTATCTGTGCTCAGAGTTCTTACTGTTATCTGTGGTGTTACATAGGACTGCAGATAACATCTACTACATTATCTGTGCTCAGAGTTCTTACTGTTATCTGTGGTGTTACATAGGACTGCAGGTAACATCTACTACATTATCTGTGCTCAGAGAGTGCCTTTTGTCATCTGTTGTGTTACACTTAACTACAGGTATCATCTACATTTTTTGCGCTCAGACAGTTATTACTAACATCTGTGGTGTTACATAGGACTGCAGGTAACATCTACATTATCTGTGCTCAGAGTTATCACTGTGTTAGGGTACTTTCACACTTGCGTTTTTTTTTTTTTGGCGCAATCCGCTGTCTTGAGAAACAGCGGAATCCGTTAACGGATTCCGTTGTTTCCCATAGACTTGCATTGATGACGGATTGTACCAAAAGTACCTGCGTTGCTTCCGTTGGCCGATGCTCCGTAGAATGTAACGTTAAATGCTGGCGTCAAAATGACGCCAACCAATGGATTCCGTTGGTTCCATTAAAATTTATAATGGTTCCCTATGGTAGCGGATTCCGTTGCTAAGTGCTTAACAACGGAATCCGCTGCTGGATTCCGCTAATTTATTCTGAGCATGCCCAGAATGAAAAAAAAATAAAAAAAGAAATAAAACAGAGCCGACGGATTCCGTTAGACGGACGCCTAACGGACACCAAACGGATGCAACGGTCCGTTATTTCACAGGAATCAGCTAACGTTGCATCCGTTGATACCACAAAAATAACGGATGCGTCAAAACGACGCAGCAACGGACCCAGCGGATTCAACCCAACTCAAGTGTGAAAGTACCCTTAGGCTACTTTCATGCATCATTTTTTTTCAATCAGGCACAATCCGGAAAAAAAACAGATAAAACCGATCCGGCGCCGGATCAGTTTTATCCCCATTGATTTGTATTAGCGCTGGATTGTGCCTGATGGCCTTGCATTGCATCCGGCTTTTACTCAATGCGGCGGCCGGATGCGGATGGAACGTCTCATTGAATGTTTTTTGTCTCTGGATCTGGCGCGATACGGCATGATTTACAATGGAAGCCTATGGACGCCGGATCCGGCATAATGCGGCAAAAAACTGATGCGGCCGCTGAATCAGTTTTTTTAAACTGAGCATGCTCCAATTTATTGAAAAAAACGGATCCAGCAAAAAAAACAAAAAAAAAACAGAAACGGATGCAAAAAACGGATGCGCCAGATCCGTTTTTTGATGGATCAGGTATACCGGATCCATAAAAAAAAAAGGATCAGGCGCGTCCGTTTTTGCATATTCTGCGCCGGATCCGTTGCATCAGACACACGCCGGATTGTGCCTGATGCCAAAAAACTGATGTGTAAACGTAGCCTTAGCTGTAGTGTTACGTAGGACTGCAGATAACAGCTACTACATTATCTGTGCTCAGAGAGTGCCTTCTGTCATCTGTTGTGTTACGCATGGCTACAGGTATCAGCTACATTTTCTGTGCTCAGACAGTAATAACAACTGTGGTGTTACATAGGACTGCAGGTAACATCTGCATTATGTGTGCTCAAAGTTATTACTGTGTAGGGCCTCATTCCCACATCCGTGTGTGTTTTTTACCACGGATGCAGCACATATCCATTATAATCTATGGTGCTACTCACATGTCCATGTGTTTTTACTGACCGTCTGTCCATGTGAAACTCACAGAGACAGGTCTGTTTTTTTCCGGTATCACAGATAAAAAGAACCAAGTCTATGAGTCAGTGAATAACTTGTACAGCACACGGATGGCTGTATTTATTTAACACTGCAAAATATAGGAAAAGCTTCATAATTTATTAAGTTAATGATCCATCCATGAAACACTGATGTTAAAACTGAAGATACGGACCTTATACTGATCCAAAACACTGATGACACCGGTACCATTATTTCACATACATGTTCTACACAGACATGTGAATGAGGCCTTATCTATGGTGTTACATGGGACCGAAGGTAGCATTTACTCTATTTGCAGAAAAAGTAATGTGTCTCGTATTTTGTTAATCATTACATTAACTTTTACATAGACGGGAAGGGGGGGGTAAATGACGAGGCCAACACATTTGACGCGGTTTTTGCCAAATTGTTAAATCTTCCTAAGGGCAGTGATCAAACAGTAGAAAATATGGCTAAAAGTTTCATAATTTTACAGATCTACAGTGCTGGCCAAAAGTATGGGCACCCCTGCAATTGTGTCAGATAATACTCAGTTTCTTCTTGAAAATGATTGCAATCACAAATTCTTTGGTATTATTAACTTCATTTATTTTGCTTGCAATGAAAAAACACAAACGAGAATGAAACAAAAATCAAATCATTGATCATTTCACACAAAACTCCAAAAATGGGCCAGATAAAAGTATTGGCACCCTTAGCCTAATACTTGGTTGCACAACCTTTAGCCAAAATAACTGTGAACAACCGCTTCCGGTAACCATCAATGAGTCTCTTACAATGCTCTGCTGGAATTTTAGACCATTCTTCTTTGGCAAATTGCTCCAGGTCCCTGAGATTTGAAGGGTGCCTTCTCCAAACTGCCATTCTGAGATCTCTCCACAGGTGTTTTATGGGATTCAGGTCTGGACTCATTGCTGGCCACTTTAGTAGTCTCCAGTGCTTTCTTTCAAACCATTTTCTAGTGCTTTTTGAAGTGTGTTTTGGGTCATTGTCCTGCTGGAAGACCCATGACCTCTGATGAAGACCCAGCTTTCTCACACTGGGCCCTACATTATGCTACAAAATTTTTTGGTAGTCTTCAGACTTCATAATGCCATGCACACGATCAAGCAGTCCAGTGCCAGAGGCAGCAAAGCAACCCCAAAACATCAGGGAACCTCCGCCATGTTTGACTGTAGGGACCGTGTTCTTTTCTTTGAATGCCTCTTTTTTTTTCCTGTAAACTCTATGTTGATGGCTTTTCCCAAAAAGCTCTACTTTGGTCTCATCTGACCAGAGAACATTCTTCCCAAACGTTTTAGGCTTTCTCAGGTAAGTTTTGGCAAACTCCAGCCTGGCTTTTTTATGTCTCAGGGTAAGAAGTGGGGTCTTCCTGGGTATCCTACCATACAGTCCCTTGTCATTAAGACGCTGACGGATAGTACGGGTTGACACTGTTGTACCCTCGGACTGCAGGGCAGCTTGAACTTGTTTCGATGTTAGTCGAGGTTCTTTATCCACCATCCACACAATCCTACGTTGAAATCTCTCGTCAATTTTTCTTTTCCATCCACATCTAGGGAGGTTAGCCACAGTGCCATGGGCTTTAAACTTCTTGATGACACTGCGCAACGTAGACACAGGAACTTTCAGGTCTTTGGAGATGGACTTGTAGCCTTGAGATTGCTCATGCTTCCTCACAATTTGGATTCTCAAGTCCTCAGACACTTCTTTGGTCTTCTTTCTTTTCTCCATGCTCAATGTGGTACACACAAGGACACAGGACACAGGTTGAGTCAACTTTAATCCATGTCAACTGGCTGCAAGTGAGATTTAGTTATTACCAACACCTGTTAGGTGCCACAGGTAAGTTACAGGTGCTGTTAATTACACAAATTAGAGAAGCATCACATGATTTTTCAAACAGTGCCAATACTTTTGTCCACCCCTTTTTTATGTTTGGTGTGGAATTATTTCCAATTTGGCCTTATGACAATTCTTTTTGTTTTATTTCATTGAAGACAAATTAAATGAAGATATTAATACCAAAGAATTTGTGATTGCAATCATTTTCAAGAAGAACCTGAGTATTATCTGACAGAATTGCAGGGGTGCCAATACTTTTGGCCAGCACTGTATGACATCTCATAAATTTTGATTGGTGTGGGGGTCTGGTAGCCGATTCCCAATGATTGCTAAAAAGGCCAGACGAGGCTAGCTGAGCGCTATGCCATTTTATCTCCTTTAGTGATGATCTCTCCCTAGAGAAAAGAGCATGTACAGCCTAAGGCCGCACTCAGATGTTCGGGTTTCTTCACATATAGAGATGGGCAAACCCCCAGATGTTTGGGTTTGGCAGGTCCGGCTGGACATTTAATTAATATATATATATAAAATATCCAGATCGGGACCGGACTTGAAACCAAACATCTGCTGGCCATCAAACCCCATATAAGTCTATAGGGACCCGAATATTGTGCTGTAAAATGGTGGTAGAACGGACTACAGGGAAGAAAGCACGACAGTTATACGGACCGAGTCTCCTGAGTGGCTGGCACACTGCTTCCGGGTCCACTCATTAACTCCCATACAGTTGAAACCAGAAGTTTATATACAAACTATCTAAAAAGACACATCTGCATGTTTTTCTCACTATTTGACAAGAAATCAGAATAAATCTTTACCATTTAGCGTCAAATAGGATTACCAAAATTATTTATATTTGCTAAATGCCAGAATAATGAGTGAGAGAGAATGTTTTAAGGTATTTCAATTACTTTCTGCAAAGTCAAAAGTTTATATACACTAATGCCTGCTTTACACACTTCAATAGATCTTTCAATCTGTCGTCGGGGTCAAGTTGTAAGTGACGCACATCCGGCATCGTTCGTGACGTATTTGCGTGTGACACCTACGTGCGATCAAGATTGAACGCAAATACGGTGATCGCATACACGTCGTTTATTCCTCATAGACTGGACGTTTTCTTGTACGAACCTAGTCAATTGAAACGTGTGACATCCCTCATACGATTTTGATGTCTGAGGCTATGTGCGCAGGTGTGCGCTCTGCAACGCAGCTTAAATGCCGCGCCAACGGATCACTAAGGCAGATGTTCAGATCAATGTCACTTTATTGTCATACAGGTCGACGCGTTTCCGGAGCACCTGCCCCCTTCATCAGGACCACCAGGAACAGAAATAACATCAAATCTGTCCCAGTAGGACGATACATACAATATATAATCACAATGACGTCATCAGACCATCCCTCAAAAGAAAAAAAACAGTTCTTTTGAGGGATGGTCTGATGACGTCATTGTGATTATATATTGTATGTATCGTCCTACTGGGACAGATTTGATGTTATTTCTGTTCCTGGTGGTCCTGATGAAGGAGGCAGATGCTCCGGAAACGCGTCGACCTATATGACAATAAAGTGACATTGATCTGAACATCTGCCTTAGTGATCCGTTGGCGCGGCATTTGAACACCTTTCTCCTTCACTTTCTGTTATCTGCTGTTTGGTGGCTGCAGCCGAGGATCGACATTACATGCGGTTATAGTGGTTGTGACTTTCACAACTGCATCTGGTGAGTGTATTTACTCCCCCCTCCCTACCCTACACATATTGGGGTAAGACCCCATTTGCGCTTTTTTTTCCACAGTCTTTCTTCGCATTACTGCAACGCAGCTTAAAAAAGGTCCGCTTCAGAGCACAGCTGAAAAGCTGCGTTCTGAAGCGCCTTACAATGTCTGTCATTCACTAATCTCTGTCAGTCGGTCACTATCTCTGTCCATGTCAGTCTATCCCTCTTACCCCCTCTCTCATACTCACCGATCACCGGCACGGCGCTGCACGGTATTCACACTGCTCCGATGGCTTTTACTATTTTAAAAAAGCCGGCCGCTCATTAAACAATCTCGTTTAAACAGTCTCCTGGATTACGCCGGACATGGAGGGCTTTTTCGGGCTTATTAAATTGTTGAACCAGGGTATATGTTTGTGTTTTTTATTTCTAATAAAGGATTTTTTCGGGTGTGTGTGTTTATTTACTGTCACTTACAGATTAATCATGGAAGGTATCTCGGGGAGACGCCTGACATGATTAATCTAGGAGTTATTGGCAGCTATGGGCTGCCAATAACTCCTTATTACCCCGATTGCCAACGCACCAGGGCAAATCGGGAAGAGCCGGGTACAGTCCCAGAACTGTTGCATCTAATGTATACGGCAATTCTGGGAGGCTGCTGACTGATATTGTTAGGCTGGGGGGCTCCCCATAACGTGGAGCTCTCCATCCTTAGAATACCAGCCTTCAGCCGTATGGCTTTATCTGGCTGGTTTTAAAATTGGGGGGGACCGCACGCCGTTTTTTTTAATTATTTAATTATTTATTTCACTGCACAGTATAGACACGCCCACCGGCTGCTGTGATTGGGTGCAGTGAGACACCTGTCACTCAGCATGGGGCGTGTCTCACTGCAACCAATCATAGGCGCCGGTGGGCGGGGAAAGCAGGGAATACAAGATTGTTTAATGAGCGGCCGGCTTTTTCAAAATAGTAAAAGCCGCCGGAGCAGTGTGAATGCCGTGCAGCGCTGCGCCTGGGATCGGTGAGTATATGAGAGAGGGCTGCTCAATTCAGTTACTCAGGAGTTTAGCGGTCACCGGTGAGTCCTTCACTGGTGACCGCTAATCAGGACGCGACACAGACAGAGCCGCAGCATGACAATGAAGTCGGGTGAAGTTAACCAGAGTTCATTCTGATCGTGCGGCTCTTTCTGTGTCTGCTGTCATCTGCCATTCAGCTCTGCTACATGGCTGTCTGTGTCTGCTGTTAGCGGCCATGTAGCAGAGCTGAATGTCAGATGACATAGTAAAAACGCATCCCTACACATTACACACGCTTGGCAAGTCAATAAATAAAAAAAATAACAAAAAAAGGGGGTTCCAATGCATACGTCACAGAACACATGATCTAAAGGATCGCACACAAAATTGATCAATTTAACATAGACTACTAACGCACGTGTGACCGCAAATGAACGACCTACGTGCAATCTCATTAAATCGCATATGCGACCTGGGCGTGTCACATCGCATACGAGATCGCACACCTAATTGTAAGGTGTAAAGCTGGCTTAAGAGTACTATGCCTTTAAAAAATAGAGGACAGCCCATATGATGATGTTTTTTTGAAGCTACTTATAGGTTTATTGGCAACATCTGAGTTAATTAGAGATACACCTGAGGATGTATTTTAATGCACACCTGAAACACACTGCTTCTTTGTGTAACATCATGGGAAAGTCAAAAGAATTCAGCCAAGATCTCAGGAAGAGAATGGTGGACTTGTACAAGACTTGTTCATCTTTGGGTGCAATATCCAGATATAAGAAAGTGACTAGTTCATCTGTACAAACAATTATACGCAAGTACAAACAGGATGGGAATGTCCAGCCCTCATACCACTCAGGAAGGAGATGGATTCTGTGTACCAGAGATGAACACATGCTTTAATCACATATGTGCATATCAACCCAAGAACAAAAGCAAAAGACCTTGTGAAGATGCTGGTGGAAGCTGGTAAGATTATGTCATTATCCACAGTGAACAAGTACTGTATCAACATGGGCTGAAATGCCACTCTGCCAGAAAGAAGCCATTACTCCAAAAAGAAACATAAAAAATACAGATTAATGTTTGCAAATGCACACAGGAACAAAGATTTTAAATTTTGCAGACATGTCTGACAAAACTAAAATTGAAGTGTTTGGCCATAATGACCATCGTTACGTTTGAAGGAAAAAAGAAGCCAAAGAACACCATCCCAACTGTGAAACACGGGGGTGGCATGTTGTGGGGTTGTTTTGCTGCAGGACGGATGGGTGCACTTCACAAAATAGATAACTCATGAGGAAAGAAGATTACGGGGCAATACTGAAGCAACATCTCAAGACATCAGCCAGGAACTTA
The DNA here is from genome assembly GCF_048569485.1 of Anomaloglossus baeobatrachus. Lineage (NCBI taxonomy): Eukaryota > Metazoa > Chordata > Amphibia > Anura > Aromobatidae > Anomaloglossus > Anomaloglossus baeobatrachus. The sequence continues at coordinate 227,636,101 of NC_134353.1, read as the reverse complement.
CAGCTTGGATGGAAATGAGGACAGCATGGTGACTCAGTGGTTAGCACTGCAGTCTTGTAGCGCTGGTGTCCTGGGTTCAAATCCCTGAGGACAACATATGCAAAGAGTTTGTATGTTTTCCCTGTGTTTGTGTGGGTTTCCTCCCACACGCCAAACAGATACTGATAGGCAACTTAGATTGTGAGCTCCAATGGGGAAAGTGTTGCTGGTGTATGTAAAGCACTGTGGAATTAATAGCGCTATATAAGTGAATATTATTATTATTAATTATTATTATTATTATTATATGGGTCTCCCAAATGGACAATGACCCAAAGCATACTGACAAACTGGTTACAAAGTGACTGAGGGATAAGAAAGTCAATATTTTGGAGTGGCCATCACAAAACCTGATCTCAATTCTATTGAAAATTTATGGGCAAAGCTGAAAAGGCCGATGCGAGCAAGGCGACTAACTAACATGGCTGTTACATCAGTTCTGCCAGGAAGAATGGGCTCAAATTCCTACCAACTATTGTGAGAAGCTTGTGGAAGGATATCCAAAATGTTTGACCAAAGTCATACAGTTTAAGGGCAATGGTACCAAATACTAATGAAATGTATGTAAACTTTTGACTTTGCAGAAAAAAAAAAAAAGCATTTAAACATTCTCTCTCATTATTCTGGCATTTGGCAAAATGTAAATAATTTTGGTTCCTAATTGATTTAAAACAGGAAAGGTTTATTCTGATTTCATGTCAGATAGTGAGAAAAACATGCAGATGTGTCTTTTTAGATAGTCTATGTAAACGTCTGGTTTCAACTGTACATATTCATTGCTTCCTCCGCCCACCGTCAATCCTGGCATCTGTGATTGGTTGCGGTCGGACTGCCCCCCCCACCCTGCGTCCCAGGGGGCCTTGTTCTAGAATCACTGCGTTGAGAAACACGTGATGGTGTCTCCGTGGTGCTGGATGTTGATCTCCCTAAGGTCAATCATCCTTGCTTATATAGCGTCTGTGATTGGTTGAAATCACACAAGCTGTCTGCATCCATAAAGTGGTGTAAAATGAATGAAAAAAAATTGGTGTAGGGTCCCCTGTATATTGTGATACCCAGCGCAGAGCATACGGCTACAGGCTGCAATTCCCAGCCGTGTGCTTATCTTGGCTTTGTATCAAAATAAGTGGGGCACTATGTGGATTTTTTTTCTTATTAATGTAAAAAAAAAACAAAAAAAAAAACCACAAAAAGTCCTGCGGTCCCCCTCAATTTTGATAACCAGCCAAGATAAAGCAGACAGCTGACATTCTCATGGTGATTGGGCACCCCATCCTGCAGCCACCTGGAATTGTCACATCCATTAAATGCAACAATCCCGTCACTTGACTTGGCTCATCCCAATTGCCCTGGTGCGGTAGCAATCAGGGTAATAGAAGGGGTTAATGACAGCTAACAGCTGCCACTAATTTTTGAAGGAAACCAATACTACTAGGGTCTATGAGACCCCCCCATTACTAATCTTGTAAGTGAAAAGAAATAAACACAAACACTGAAAAAATGTGTCAAATAAATTACATAAAAAAGCACCCACTTCCTCCAATTTATTAACACACCAAACACCCAGGTCCAGTCTAATCCACACGAAGTCCCACAATGATCTCGGCTCTGCTACATCCAGACGTCGCAGCGCGCAGGCACATTACAGAACATGACTGCCTGCTGTGGCTTCAAGCAGACACTGACTGAGCCACAGGTGTGGGTGGTGACATCACTGAGTTTATCTGCAATCACAGCTGAGGGCTGCTATTTTTAGGCTGGGGGGGGCCCAAAACCATGGGCTTCCCCATCCTGAGAATACTAGCCCCCCGCTGTTTGCTTTATCTTGACTGGACATCACAATGGGGGGGGGGGAGCACACAGTTTTTTTGTAATCATTTTATTATCATAATAATAATTAATAATAAAAAGCTGCATAGGGTCCCTCTTGTTTTGATACACAGCCAAGATAACCACGCGGCTGGGGGCTGTAGCCATATGCATTATCTGCGCTGAGTATCAGAATCCTTAGCCAATTTGTTTTTATTTATTAACGTTTACACTACTACAGGGACGCAGACCGTGTATGTGATTTCAACCAATCACAGACGCTTTCATACAGGGTGGAAGAGTGATCTGAATGCAACCAGTCACAGATGCTGGGACTGACTGTAGGCGTGGGCAGCAGTGAATATGTATAAGGAGTAATGAGCGGACCTGGAAGTAGTGTTACAGCTGCGGGGGAAGGTCGGTAAGTATAACGCTCCTACTTTATTATCATTTTCCCCTTTTTAAAATTTTCTATCATTATTCAGGGGGTCGAACCTGAACAGTTACACGGATTACACTGAGAAGTCCTTGTTTGGGGGTCCATGCAGGAAACTAGGTATCCGGTACGGACCCCAAACTCTGCAGTTAGGGTTCGCCTATCACTATTCACATAAGCAAAAAAAGACAGTACAAGTGTCATCTGTGTTTTAGATTAGATTGTTCAACTCCTGGTTTTGGCTACAAATACTGAGGTAAAAACTCCAAAATACTCAATGTACTCACATGGCCGAACAGTGTTTTTTTTTGTCAGTGCATCAGTTTTTTCCATCAATTTCATCAGTGATTGTCATGTATGGAGGAATAAATTGCAAAGCGTCTTCTCTGCATTATATTAGGCCACATGCACACATTGAATATTTAATTGTTTTTCACTACTGTGTTTGTCTTAAAAATACAGAGGTAAAAAAACTCATCAGAGTAAAAAAAATAATAGAAACACGTCACCACGCCTGTATTTTTACCCACTTCTGGTTTTGGCTACAAATACTGAGGTAAAAACCTCACCAAATACTCAAAGTGTGAATGTGGCCTTACAATTAGTGTTGAGCCAGTAGTTGACTATTCGCACTCGCTATACTGTTAGCAATTACTGTCGGCTACTCGCATATTCGTTATGAGAAACGGGCGCAATGTGATTTAAAGGGGAAATACTCGCTAAGTAGCGAGTGATCCAAAAGCCGTACTATTCGCTATTCGCTTTCTGGTTAGCAAGTATTTCCCATTGACTTTATTTCCCATTACATTGTGCCCGCTACTCATAACGAATGTGAGTAGCGGACAGTAATCGCTAACCCCATAGCAAGTACGAATAGTTCTCTACTCGCTCAACGCTACTTAGAACGTCAATCACTGATTTCATCCGTGTGCGGTCTCTGTTTTTCACAGACCCAAAGACAAACTGCTTTGGCCCTTTTTATTCATGATGCCAGTAAAAAAATAAACATATCTCTGATTTTCACATGGACACAGGGCCACAAAAAACCATGGACAATTGAATCCTCGGGTACTGCGGATCATGCACACTGCGCATCCATCCTCCGCTGGCCGTCATGAACAGTGAGGTATGTGCAGCATCGCTGCGTATTCATTAGCATGTTAGTACACCCACAAGGGGGGCGACTAGCTAAGGGGAGAAACACCCTTGGGACTAGATGGTACACTCATTAGCATAAGATAAAAGATCTTTAAGCCAGCTTTACACGCTACAATATATCTTACAATGTGAAGGCGGGGTCACGTTGTAAGCGACGCGCTTCTGGCATCATAAGGTACATTGTAGTGTGTGACAGGTACGTACGTTAAAACGTTCATCGCATACACGTCGTTGAATCCTGACGAATTGCACGTCGGGTTGTTCAATGTTCCCGAGGCAGCACACATCGCAGTGTGTGACACCCCGGGAACATTGAACAGATCTTACCTGCCTCCCGCGGCTCCAGCTGGCAATGTGGAAGGAAAGAGGTGGGCTGGATGTTTACGTCCCACTCATCTCCGCCCCTCCGCTTCTATCGGCCGCTGCCGCATCACGTCGATGTGACGCCAAACGTCCCTCCCACTCCAGGAAGTGGACGTTCGCCGCCCACATAGAGGTTGTATGGACGGGTAAGTACGTGTGAAGGGGGTTAATCGTTTGTGAGGCACGTTCAACAAATTGAATGTGCCACACATACGATGGGGGCGTTGCAAATCGCATACGATATCGTATGCGAAATTGCAACGTGTAAAGCAGGCTTTAGAAACACTTTTTCTAAATAATCCCTTTATCTATGCTAGTGTATACAGGGACGGTTAGGCAGGGATTAGCAATATGCACCCAGAACTGCTCGTGGTTCCCTTTAATATGCGTTCTATTGCAGATTTTCCCTATAGACTTAAATGAGATTCTGAAAATCCACATGTAAAAAAAATACATATGCACTCAGTGCGTTTCCAGAGTATATGCACTAAAAATGCATGTACTCCGCACATGACTTCATCAATATAGTTTTATCAAAGCTAAGCAATGGAAAGTTTCCAAAACAAAGCAGAATTAAAACATAACATACACAAAAAACACATGGGAAAGAAAGGGTAAGTAACCTTATTTAGAGAATTGGATTTTGATGTTGCAGCATTTCTGCACCAAATACTCATTGTGGGAACTTAGCCTAATGCCTCATAATTAATACGGTTGTGTGCTAACTAAGCAAAAACTAGAAAGATTTGGACACCGACCAATGTGACTCAATAGCAACTTTCAGATGACAGTTTTTTTCCCCATAGACCGTCCTTGTGAAAGATTATCACACCAGATCATGCACCATTCTCCAGTCTCACATGAGACTCCCCATTCAAGTCTATGAGTATGTAAAAAATATAAAAACATTCCACACAGAACATCCATGTGTATCTGATTTTTATGGATACAATACTATTTGCTGTGTGATCCCGCACATTATTCATTGTCGCGGTTTGAGAACGGATCGGTCAAAAAACCAATGGACGCACAGTCTGATCTTCACAGAATGATTGTGGAAGTGTGTCATATAAGGATTCTGAAGGCCTCAGAAAGAAGCGTTATTTCCACAATCCAATTCCTTCTTTGTATGGTAAAAATGACTTGTCAGCGTGGTGAACAAGTCCATCAAGCTTTTTGATATTCATTTTACTATTTAATTGGACAAAAAGAAATTTAGAAATAAAAAAAAAACAAAACAAAAACACAACAACTTGCCATTTTCCGAGACCTAAACAGTCTTCATTTTGCAGGCAATGGAGCAGTTCCTATTTCTGCATGGTGAGCTGACATTGTTTTTCTATTTACATTATTTTGGGGGTAGAAACAATGCTTTGATCTATTCCCCCTCCCATCCCCGTAGAGCTGTAGGAAGGCATGTTTTTTTGCAGAACACAATGTATTTTTTACTGGTACCATTTTTGGGGGTACATAACATTTTTGATCACTGTGTAGTTATTAGTTTCGGTAGGAACTGTAAAACAAAGGATATTAAAGCTGGAACGGTTTTCAATTTTATTTTTTAGATTTCACCATGCAGTATAATGGACATGTTACCTTTTAATCTGCAGGTTAATACGATTATAGTTATACCCAATTTATGAAAGAATGAAGAGAGTCCAGATTCATGGGTGCAGTCTTCTTTATTCAGTAGAAAATTCAAGTCACATTAAAACTATCCTTCTCCTCTCGCTTCCTAAAGCTCAATGTGGCCAAAACTGAACTGATCATCTTTCCTCCATCTCACCTACACTCTCTACTTAATCTATCTATTACAATAAATAACATCACGCTCTCCCCAGTACCCAAAGTTTGGTGCCTCGGAGTGACCTTTGACTCTGCCTTGTCCTTTATACCATACATCCAATCCCTGACCACCTCCTGCCGTCTTCAACTCAAAAATATTTCCAGAATCCGTCCTTTCCTCAATTCTCAATCTACAAAAATGCTAGTGCATGCCCTCATAATCTCCCACCTCGACTACTGTAACATCCTCCTCTGTGGCCTCCCTGCTTACACGCTCGCCCCTCTCCAGTCTATCCTTAACTCTGCTGCCTGACTGATCCACCTCTCTCCTAAATACCACCCCGCTTCTCCTCTCTGCAAATCCCTCCATTGGCTCCCAATCTTCCACTGAATCCAATTCAAACTACTAACACTGACCTACAAAGCTGTCCATAATCTGTCTCCTCCGTAGATCTCTGAACTAATCTCCCACTACACTCCAAAATGTAATCTCCGGTCCTCCCAAGATCTCCTTCTCTAATTCGTTCCTAATGCAACCGCTTACAAGACTTCTCCCGAGCATCCCCAGTCTCCTGGAACTCGCTGCCTCAACACGTCAGACTATCTGCTACACTTGCAAGCTTCAAATGGAACCTGAAAACCCATCTGTTCAGAAATGCCTATAATCTACAATGACCTCACTGCCTCACCACCGTGCGGAACTGCCGCCCCACCACCGTGCAGAGCTGCCGCCTCACCACCGTGCGGAGCAGCCGCCCCACCACCATGCAGAGCTGCCGCCTCACCACCGTGCGGAGCAGCCGCCCCACCACCGTGCGGAGCAGCCACCCCACCACCGTGCGGAGCAGCCGCCTCACCACCATGCGGAGCAGCCGCCTCACCACCGTGCAGAACTGCCGCCCCACCACCATGCAGAGCTGTCGCCTCAACACCGTGCGGAGCTGCCACCTCACCACCGTGCGGAGCTGCCACCCAACCTACACCCCCACCTACTGTCTCCTCCCCAAAATCCTATACAATGTAAGCCCGCAAGGGCAGGGTCCTCTTCCCTCTGTACTAGTCTATCTACTGTAACTTGTATATGTATTCTGTATGTAACCCCTTCTCATGTACAGCACCATGGAATCAATGGTGCTTTATAAACAACAACAACTATTGCTAAAATAGTGGAGACAACACATTTCATGTCAAAGCACGCTTAAAGGGTTATTCCCCTCTCCAAGATCTTAATATATAGTAGGCATAATAATATAAGCAAATACCTCCAATTAGAAATGTAGTCTAGTTCTCCTGATTAGCTATGTCACTTACCTCATATGCAGGGTATTGGAGCTTAGGTATCCATGGCTACGTCCACTCATAGTGACAGTTAGATGCTCATAGTCTTAATCATGGATAACTAAGCTAAAATGCCCTGCAAATGAGGTAAAAGACATAGCTCATCAGGAGAACTATACTGCATTTTTAATTGGAGGTATTTGCTAATATTATTACACCTACTTCATATTAAGATAGGATCACGGTGATGGGAATACAATCATCACAACCATGCTTTGACATGTGAAGCGCGTTGAAGGATGCCTCCACTATGGACTCTCTCCTTCATTCTTTCATACCACCATTCATCTCTTCCTCTGGACTGCAGCATTAGAAACCCTGAGATGAACTTTACATTGTATGCCCCATTTTTAAGCCTTTATTTATGGTTTACTACATTTTCACAAGAAAAATGTTACATAAAATTGTTTTGTTGTTTTTTTTTTGTTTTATTAAAAGAGCCCGACCTTTTTAACTCTTCTGTTTCCAGGGCTGTTTGGGGCTTGTTTTTTGTGTAATGAGTTGTACTTTTTGTTTCCTAATTTGAAATACATTTAACCTTATGATCATTTTTAATAATTTTTGTTTTTTTGCAAGGATTAAAAGGGAATCTGTCACCAGGTTTTTGCAGGCAGCATAATGTTGGAAGAGACCCAGATTCCAACGATCTATCACTTAGTTTACTGGGTACAGCAGTTTACACAATAAGTTCTTAAATGTAGCAGAGCTGAGAAAGCTAACCCCACACAGCTTTCTATGGACATTGTCTATTGACAGTAATCTGCTTATCACAGCAGGGGGTGTGGTGGTGGAAAACTGCACATGCCATGTAATTCTAGCAGTGATAATCACCTGGTAATAAAACCTTCATTTTAAGTAAACAGCACACAGCCTAATAAGTGACAAGGTGCTGAACTCAGTGTTTTAACCCCTACTTCACTGCTGTCCTCAGATAACATAGCAAAAACCTGCTATAAACCCCAACCACTTATATAATTTTGCTTTATTATAAGACTCCTTACCAGTCTTCCTATACAGCAATTCTCTTTGTGCTTTTTTTTGCTTTACTTCCTGCGACCTTTCATGTGGGGGAAATCTCAAAAGGGACATCACATGAGTATGACCCTGAATTTACTTCCCCGCAGCTTCTATCTCACCTCTGTGAAATAGGGCATCATCATGGGGTGGTGCTGCGATCACTTACCACAGCTTCTATTACCACCATCCCCTGATGACATGATGGAGAAGGGACCGCATCTTCTGTATCCACCGCCCATAGCGTCCGGGGATAATGCCACAGTCCCTGCTTCGCCAATCTGGATGTCTTCAGAGGGCGGCAATGAAAGAACCTGAGGTGAGTGACCACAGCGCCGTCCTCTGACTGACTCTGTAGAGAGGTGACTGGAGGGTGATCCTTGTGTGACGTCCGGTTTAAAGACTCCCAACAAAAACGTCCCAGAAAAGTAAAGTAATATAAACAGATATAGGGAGAATGTTAAGAAATTATATATTAAAGAAAATTACAAAAAATTGGATAGGTGGATAGGGCTAGATGTTTTATAAAAGACAAAAGATAGGTACTTAAAAAAACCATTATAGGTATTGGACCACCCTGTAACTAAAAACAGCAATTATGACAGTTACATTTATTTTATTTTATTTTAACAACCTTCATCATTACAGTACAGTTTGTACACTTTTTTTTTTTTTAATTTTTAGATTGCTTGTCTGGAAAGGGGGCTTGAACATGCGATCATTTCATCCCCTTAATCATACGCTTCTTGTACACGGCGTTGTCTAACCTGTCAGTGTGTGCCTGCCTATCAGGCCCTGCCCCGGACGGGATCTGATTAGCTGAGGGATAGAAATACGGTAAGATTATGGTGGCGATCAGGAGGCACAGGGGGAAAACAGGGAATGTTCAGTATAATTCTCTTAGCACCTGGGAGACAGCACCAGGAAAACAATCGTTCAGACAATAAGCGGGTTAATAGATATAGCAGTAGGCAAGGTGGCGGTGCACTGCCCAGTGACGGTATAGGGTATATATTAAGCAAATTTTACCTTTACTGAAAGGGGTGGTTCACCCATATTCATTACTGGCCAGAACGATATGTTGAGAAACAATGTTTCTCTCAAATACATTGTGTTGCCAATAGTGCCTGTGAGAGGCGCTACTGCGGATCGCACTTCCCCCATCGCCTGACCCCCGGGGCTCCGTGACCTTGGGGATCTGGTGATCTTACATCAACTTCCTGCTCACCTGACATCACCGCGACCGGCCCAAGTCTCCGTGAGTCAATGGGCTGTGGGCGGTGTTTCCCTGCTCATCACAGCCCAGCATGTCCCTGCTCTCTTCTCCTTCGCAGCAGAGTGCACAGGCAGGAGGGATGCTGCGCAGCGATATGCTGGGTGTGACGAGTGGTGAAACTCCGCCCACAGCCCAGTGACTCAGAGACTGGAGCTGGCCGCGGTGATGTCAGGTGAGCAGGAAGTTGACGTGACATCACCGGATCCCCAAGGTCACGGAGCCAGGGGGTTAGGCGATGGGGAAGAGCAGTCCGCAATAGCGCCACTCACAGGCACTATTGGCAACACAAGGAATTTGAGAGAAAAATTGTCTCTCAACATAATATCGTTGTGGCCAATAATAAATATGGGTAAACCACTTTTCTTGAAGTCCACAGGTTACCAAATTACAAGCCGGTTTTCCGCTCTGGACACGAATCTTAGAGATACTTTACACGTTGCAACATCGCTACCGAAATATCATCGGGGTCATGGTTGTTCTGACGAACATCCGGCGCCGGTAGTGACATCGAAATGTGTAAATCCTAGGAGCGATGATGAACTAGCGCAAAAAACAGTCAAAAATCGCTGATTTGTGTCACATCGTTCATTTTCATGATGTCGCTCCAGCTGCAGGTACGATGTTGTTTGTTGCTCCTGCGGCACCACACATCGCTGTGTGTGAAGCCACAGGAACGACAAACATCTCCTTACCCGTGTCCACCGGCTATGCAGAAGGAAGAAGGTGGGCGGGATGCTACGTCCCGCTCATCTCCGCCCCTCCGCTTCTATTGGCCGGCCGCTTAGTGACGTCGCGGTGATGCCGAACGCACTTCCCACTTGAAGGTGGGATTGTTTGGCGGTCACCGCGACGTCGCCGACAAGGTATGTGCGTGTGTATGTGCCAATGCTAGCGATGTTGCAACGTGTAAAGTACCCCTTAGTCAGGTAATACCTGTAGACTTCAATAAAAAGGTAAAATTCACTGAATAGTGTACCCTATACCTTCACTGAGCAGCGCACTGCCACCTTTCATATTGTTATAGCTAAGGGATATAATAGACATGGAGGCCATTGCCCGGCCTCCTCTTTGCATAGCACCTACCAGCACCCTGTGATAGTGCCAAGGGGCTAACAGAGGGAGTGACATCTGGGGTATTAAAATGCTGAAATCATAGCGGTGTCCAAGCAGCAGATTAGCTATGTATAACAGTCAGCTCCTGCTGCGGATGATACCAACATAACTCCTATGCTTTTACCACCCATCAAACAACTGTAAAATAACTTGCAACATGGACTTACAGCTACGTCCATTTACAGAGGTTAATCTTATAGAAATTGAAGGGACTTAGGCCCTGTGCGCACTTGCCGGTTTTCGCCGCATGTTATGTTCATAACATCTCTGCAGTGATTCACCAGCAAAACCTATGGGTAAAAAAAATGCTGTGCGCACTATGCGGATTTTGACAGCTGCATGTTTTGCTGAGGGATTCCCACAGCAAAAACAATTGCATTGCTGAGAAGGCCTTCGATAATGTGGAGTGGCCTTGGCTCTATAGAGTTTTAGACACAATGCTATTCTCGGGGTCTTTTTACAATGTGATACATGAGATTTATACAAATCCTAGAGCACAGGTTTATATTCCAGGTTTCCTCTTGTCTCCCTTTCAGTTGCATAGGGGGACTAGGCAGGGCTGTCCCCTTTCACCACTTCTTTTCAACCTGGCTTTGGAGCCCCTGGCGAGGCTGTTAACTGACCATCGCACTTTTCAAGGGATCCTCATAAATAAGATGCGAATACAGGCGACACTCTTTGCCGACGACGTACTGTTGTTTCTCTCTGATCCTGAAACTCAGGTACCACTTATATTAGATTTATTGCGAGAATACGGGAGCTACTCAGGCTTTAAAATTATCCCAACTAAATGTGAATTGCTGTACGTGGGCAATGGGAAGGCCCATTGGCAGAAGGGTGGCCAGTGTGAGCATATTTCTATAGCAAGATCATACATTACATATCTAGGTATTAGAATTGGTAAGGGGCTGACTTCTTTAAATAACCTAAACTTCCCGCCGCTTATAAATCAAATAGTTCAGGACCTCCAGAGATGGCAGGACCTCCCGTTGAACATCATGGGCAGAGCACAATTAATTAAGATGATGTCCATGTCTAAGTTGATGTATCATATCCAAACTCTACCTTTGCTCTTGAGACATAAGGATGTTGAACTTCTTAATAGCAGTTTCTCGAGGTTTGTGTGGAGGGGGAAACGAGCTCGCATTGGTATAAGGAAGCTGACTGCATCAAAGGATAATGGGGGATTAAACCTACCAAATGTTAGGGTTTACAATCTGGCCTGTTTGTTCAGGTATTGGATGGACTGGATTCATGGCTCACAGAAACACGTGTCTCTTGGAGTTGAGAGAGATTATGCGTTTCCATGGGATTTAAAGGCCCTTCTTCACACCAGTCAAGCTAATCTACCCCAAAAAATTAAGCAGTCTTCTCTGAGGATACGATAGCAGCCTGGAGGGCAGTGAGGAAGCATTACAAGTTGGCATATAAAATTTCTAAATATCTACCCCTATGGGATAATCCAGGGTTCAGCTAGGGAATTAGCAATCTCTGCATACGTAGCTGAAGTACACATCGGGTAATTAACCCGATGTGTACTCTGGCTAGGAGTGCAGGAAACAGGGAGCCGACACTGGCAGCGTGAGAGCGGCGGACGCTAGTAACTAAGGTAACTATCGGGTAACAAAGAGAAGTGCTTTCCTTGGTTACCCGATATTTACCTTAGTTATACTTCCACGCGTCGCTGCTGGCTGGGGGCTGGTCACTGGTCGCTGGTGAGATCTGCCTGTTTGACAGCTCACCAGCGACCATGTAATGACGCTGCAGCGATCCTGATAAGGTCAGATCGCTGGTCGTGATCGCTGCTGCGTCGCTATGTGTGACACCACCTTTACCCAGACTACAGCAGCAGGAGGGTATCAGCCCACTGATTCTGACAGTCATTCTACATACAGTCACGGCCGAATGTGTTGGCACCCTTTAAATTGTTCCAGAAAATGATTTATTTTTCACAGGAAAATAATTGCAATTACATATGGTTTGTCATACACATGTTTGTTTCTTTTGTAAGTACTGGAACACCACAAAAAAAGGAGAGAAAAAGGCAAATTTTGCACAATTTCACACAAAACCCTATAAATAGGCTGGTAAAAATTGTTTGCATCCTCATTGGACTCATTGCTGCCACTTCAAAACTCTTTATTGCTTTGTTCCATACATTCTGGGGTTCTTCTTGAAGTATGTTAGGGGTCATTATCCTACTGGAAGACCCATGACTCATGACACAAACCCAGATTTCTGGCACTGGGCAATACACTGGAAACCAAAATTCTTTATTAATCTTCATATTTCATGATACCTTGCACACAGTCAAGGCACCCAGTATCAGAATGAGCATCACATGCTTGAAACAAAGTTTTTTTACCCACAATTTTAGAAATGTGCCAACAACTTTGTCCGGACCATTTATTGGAATTGTGTATGAAATGATGTCTAATCTGCCATTTTTTTCTGTTTTGTTTTGTTTTTTTTTGTCTTGTTCCAATACACACAAAGAAAATAAAAAAGTGTACAGTGTTACGGGGGGCTGTCTGATAATAACCTAAAGGAGTATCAGACAGTCAGGGTCCACTGTGCAAAGACTTTGCTGCAGACTATGGCAGAGTGCAATACCTCTGTTAACTCACAGAAGGATATAATAAGTAAGTAAAGCAATTCCTCCCTTACTTTGAGGGTGTGTGGAATGATCTCTGTTAATAATCACAGAGACAAAGGCAATGTGTGCGAAATGGCACCTGCCTAGGTCCGCTCTTCTAGTGGTGCAAAAGAGACGAACAGCAGCGTAAGCCGCACAAAGCTCCTACCTCTGTTCGCTCCCCTAGTGTGCGAGGATACGAACAACTGCCAGACGCAGTATAAGGAACGTTACCCTAGCGGCAACGTCCACCTACGAGTCGAATCACAAAGCCCAGCCAGACCATGTGCCTCAGGCACCTGCCTATGTCCGCTCCCCTAAGAGGTAAGGATACGGACAGCAGCCGAAGCTGTAAGGTATAAGAACGCTACCCTGCCGGTAGCGCTCACCTAGCATAGACAGAGGAATGCCTAGAGGAACGCGCACAGAGCGTCTACTCTTATGCATGAACCAAGAGGACTGAGCGCCATGCGGCGTGTGTCAGGGTCTTATATAGACTCTGTGCCTCATCCAAGATGGAGGACACCAGAGCCAATCTGCTGCCAGAACGACAGGAGTGACGTCATGCTGGCCTATCACCGAGCAAGGCGTCACAAGCACATGACCAGCGACCAATCGGCATAGAAGGTGTCAGAGACATGTGACCTCGTATCAGCGATGATGTCACCCGCACATGTGCAATGGCTCCAAGATAGGACTTAGTCTCCAGCGCTCGCACATGTGCAGTAGCAAGAAATCTGGACTTAGTCTCCAGCGCTCGCACATGTGCAGTAGCAAGAAATCTGGACTTAAGCGGGCTTTACACGCTACGACATCGCTAATGCGGAGTCGTTGGGGTCACGGAATTCGTGACGCACATCCGGCTGCATTAGCGATGCCGTTGCGTGTGACATCGATAAGCGATTTTGCATCGTTGCAAAAACGTGCAAAATCGCTAATCGGCGACACGGGGGTCCATTCTCAAATCTCGTTACTGCAGCAGTAACGAGGTTGTTCCTCGTTCCTGTGGCAGCACACATCACTGCGTGTGACGCCGCAGGAACGAGGAAGCTCCCCTTACCTGCCTCCCGGCCGCTATGCGGAAGGAGGTGGGCGGGATGTTACGTCCCGCTCATCTCCGCCCCTCCGCTGCTATTGGGCGGCGGTTCAGTGACGTTTCAGTGACGTCGCTGTGACGCCGCACGGACCGCCCCCTTAGAAAGGAGGCGGTTCGCCGGTCACAGCGACGTCGCCGGACAGGTAAGTATGTGTGACGGCTGTGGGCGATGTTGTGCGGCACAGGCAGCGATATGCCCGTGTCGCGCAACAGATGGGGGCGGGTACCCACACTAGCGATATCGGGACCGATATCGCAGTGTGTAAAGTAGCCTTTAGGCGGGCTTTGCACGTTGCAACATCGGTAACAATGTGTTACCGATGCTGCAGCGATAGTCCCGCCCCCGTCGCACGTTCGATATCTAGTGAAAGCTGCCGTAGCGATTATTATCGCTACGGCAGCTTTACACGCACATACCTGCCGTGCGACGTCCCTCTGGCCGGCGACCCGCCTCCTTCCTTAGGGGGCGGGTCGTGCGGCGTCACAGTGACGTCACACGGCAGGCGGCCAATTGAAGCGGAGGGGCGGAGATGAGCAGGATGTAAACATCCCGCCCACCTCCGTCCTTCTCATTGCAGCCGGCGGCAGGTAAGTTGAAGTTCCTCGCTCCTGCGGCTTCATACACAGCGATGTGTGCTGCCGCAGGAGCGAGGAACAACATCGCACCTGTCGCTGCACCGGCATTATGGAAATGTCGGAGGCTGCAGCGATGATACGATAACGACGCTTTTGCGCTCGTTCATCGTATCATCTAGGATTTACACACTACGACATCGCAAGTGACGCCGGATGTGCGTCACTTTCGATTTGACCCCACCGACATCGCACCTGCGATGTCGTAGTGTGCAAAGCCGCCCTTAGTCTCCAGCGCTCGCACATGTGCAGTAGCAAGAAATCTGGACAGTCTCCAGTGCTCGCAGCAACCGTAACATACAGCCACACGTGCAATTGCATTACTTTTCTGGGAGGAATACTTCATTTTCTGGAACAATAGCAAGGCTGCCAACACTTTTGGCTTTGACTGTAGATGTTAAAAAGATTATTAAGGAGCATAGGGTTTTCCAAGGGTAATTTAACCCACAGTATTTTAAAGGGAATCTGTCAGTAGAATCAACCCTGCCAGGCTGTGTGCATGCACATGCCGGGCATAGAAAGTTGAATAAACTTTTAACACGATATCTGTAATTCCATGTCTTGTCCAGAGTAAGCCACATTTTTCTTAATATGCAAGGTCAATTAATATCTATTCGTAGGACATAACCTGTCTCCAGAGCTGAAAGTGGGAAATTACCAGTGCGAGACATGTAATAACTGACAGTTATAATCACACTGAGCAGAACTGATCTCTCTCATTTCAAACTCCTCTACAGCTGCAGTTCTCCTCTTACAGTCCTTTCAGCTCAGCTGCAGAGCTGTGTCTGACTATAACTAACACTTTACAGTTTCCATCTGAGATGTAGCTAGTGTGGGGGAGGCTAACAGCAGTAGAGGACAGCTGCAGGAGCAGAAGTGTTTGTAATGAGACAAAATTTTGCAGTACTCTCCTCTTCCTACACTGGTATTTGCCTATTTGGCAGACAAAAGCCTCTGTGACAGGTCTAAAGTATTTAAGAGAAGCGCTCACCCCTTCACAATGAGTGACATGCTGCTGTTTCTACCCCTCACAAATACAACAAACTCACTAACAAGGAGTTTGCTGTATTCGTTGATCACTACTATTAGTCATGCAGCTAATATGATACAGCATATTGAGTCACATATCACTTAAAAATGGATTTGTTACCGAAATGCACAATACAAACTACATACATTATTAAAAAGATCTCATAGAATGGTAGAGTTGGAAGGGACCTCAAGAGCCATCGGGTCCAACCCCCTGCGGGTGCAGGTTTTCCTAAACCGGCCCAGCTATATGTATATCCAGCTCCCACTTGAAGATTTCCATTGATGGAGAGCTCACTACTTCCTATGGTAGCCTGTTCCTCTCTCTGACTGCCCTCACTGTCAGACAGTTTTTCCTAATGTCTAATCTGAATCTCCTTTCTATTAGTTTCATCCCATTGCTTCTTGTACTTCCTTGTGCTAATGAGAATAGGGTACTTGCCTCTGCACTGTGACTACCTTTCAGATATTTGTAGACCACTATTAAGTCTCCTCTCTGCATTTTCTTTTGCAAACTAAACATCCCTAATTCTTTCAGCCGTTCTTCATAAGAGGCCTCTTTCACAAGTTCGTGAAAAACCACGCACGTTTTTCACAGACGTGTCAGAGGTGCGTTTTGCCCTCCGTGAGCCGTGTTTATTGCCTACGTGTGTTCTCTGTGTGTTATCAGTGATAACACACGGAGAACGGAAAATCTCTGCTCACCTGTCCCTGGCATCGCTGTCCATGGTGCTGATCTTCGGTCTCCAGTCCTGCCGACTCCCCGCTGCAGCAGCTTCCGGCCGCAGTGAACTGAATATTCAATTAGCATAATGAGCGGGGTCGGCAGCAAGTGACAGCAATGGCAGAGACAGGAGGGTTGGAGAAGGTGAGTAAAGTTTTGTTTTTTTTTCTCGCAGACACTTCTTTTCTCTGGTGCGTGTCACACGGAACACATCCGTGTGGTCCGTTTGTGTTACGTGTGACCCGTTTGCGTTCCGTGTGACACCCGTGATGCCAGAGAGAAAACGGACATGTTGCCGTGAGAAACACACGGACACACGTATGTACAGAACGGACACATGTTCCGTGCGTAAATACATATGTGTATCCAAATCCATTGGAATACCTAGGTCTACGTGTGTACGTGTCTCCGGTACGTGCAGAAACTGACCAAACACGTACCGGAGGCACGGACGTGTGAAAGAGGCCTGACATGGTTTGCAGATCTTCTACTATCTTGGTTGCTCTTCTCTGGAGTTGCTCCAATATATCAATGTCTTTCTTGAATTGGGGTGCCCAGAACTGTACACAGTATTCCAGGTGGGGCGTTACCAGGGCAGAGCATAGGTGAATAGTGACCTCTTGCTCTAGATTCAATGCTTGTCTTGATACAACCTAGAATTTTGTTGGTCTTTTATCTGCAGCTCCGCACTGTTGGCTCATATTTACTCTAGGATCTACTATTATGCCCAAGTCCTTTTTCCCGATGCTATTACCTAGTTCTATTCCTCACATACTATATATGCTTTTTACATTTCTTTAACCCAGATGTAGGACTTTGCATTTGTCCGTGTTAAACACCATTCTGTTCTCCTTGGCCTATTGTTATAGTGTGTCTAGATCCTTTTGAATACGCTCTTTTCTCTCTAGTGTTGGCTGCTCCTCCTTTCTTAGTATCATCTGCGAATTTTATGAGTTCCCCAATAATTCTGTTGTCCAGATCATCTATAAAGATATTAAACAGCACTGGCCCCAGGAGAGAGCCTTACGGCACACCGCTTTGACTTTCCTCCAGTTTGACATGTAGCTAATTTAGTATTACTCATTGTGCACAACCATTAAGCCAGTTGTGAATCCATCTAATTTATTTTTTGTTGATTCCATACTTGATAATTTTTTCAATGTGGATGTTATGTGATACTTTATCGAATGCCTTGAATCTAGATCAGATGAGTCAGATGTACTACTTGTGAAATTCCATATCAAAATGGCTATACACGATTTCTGAAAGTTTATATTAAATCTCTACCCACCCACCCACCCAGCCCAATTGACAACTTTTTAGTGGCCCTCCTTCTGTTGCTGCTGAACACTCACACTGCTCAGTATAAGTAGCTGCTGTCAGTCAGGCTGGTGGGAGAAGACTGCGACTCGTGAGCTTTCACTCTTCATAAAAAGCTCATTTTAACACCAGGATTACACAGCCATTCTGACATGAATTAACAAAGTACATCAGCCTCATCAGGTTGAAGAGATTGATTTAATGTAGTGTAGTTTGCACCATGACATAGTGACAGATCAGATTTTTGGGTACTTTATTTTATATATTTTGCCCTTCTTAACCCCAAATAATCAGTAACATCTATATGCCAAGTATGACATAGGACTCATGGTAAATACCTGTATGTGCACTTACGATACGATACGATACCATAATTTCCCACGGGATCAATAAAGTGTATCACAGCAGCACAACTTAAATAATAACATGAATTACTTAATTGACAAGACAGTAGAGTTGACAGAAGAACATTATACATTAGATTAGGTCATACACAGTGGGTAAACTGAGAAGTAGAAGAAATAAAGAAGTAAACATTCACACTTAAACCTCTTCTCACCATCCGCTGTATATGTACACCAGATGCTGTGAGTTATGTCTGCTCCATACTTGCCAGGTATAGACCGCATCTTAAGGCCGGGGCCACACGGGGATCTACTGTGATCCTCGCATGACACCCGGCTCACGCTAGCAGCACAGCAGAGCCGAGTGTCATGCGAGTGTCACTACGAGTGAAGTCCGATCATGCGATTGGACCTCAGCCGCGGAGGGGAGGGCTGGCGTTGCAGAGGGGAGGGAGGGATTTATCTCCCGCTCTCCTCCGTAGCCGGCTATTGCTATTCTCGCTCTGCACTCGCATTACACCGGTGTACTGCGAGTGCAGTGCGATTTTTCTCTCGCCCCATAGACTTGAATGGTTGCGAGAGAAACAAGGATCTCATTACAGTCGTAGCATTCTTCAATTGTTTTCTCGGTCCAATTATGGCTGAGAAAATAATTGCTCATGGGTGCTGGCACACAGGCTAATATTGGTCTGAGTGGAATGCGATGTTTTATCGCATTCCACTCGCTCCGATTTTCATGCCATGTGTCTTAGGCCTAAAGCTAAATCCGGCTGTAATCACCACAGCAGTTAAACCCCTTAGGGTGCTTTCACACGGTGTTTTGTATCCCGTTCAGTCAGTAGTACCATCGGGGCTTATGTCCGAAAACCACCCCCCTTCCGCAAAACTGGAATCAGACGTATGTGCGGACAGGGCCATGGACTATACTGATACTGCAGAAATCAGAAGGCAGTTAAATGACTCTAATGTATACCGTATATTACCTAGGGATCCTACATCTACTCTAGCACAGAAGATTAAGGATATTCTGCACGTACATTTGATCAATGGGACTATCGATGAAAAAACAGTAGATTATCTAACTAATAAGTATCCCATCACACCTGTAATATACATACTCCCCAAAATTCATAAAAGTTTCCACAATCCCCCGGGGAGACAGATTGTCGCCTCAACCGACTCCCTACTTTCCCCTTTGGCTAAATTTTTAGAAAAAATACTTACCCCTTTCATTAAGAAAACTAAAGCATTTATTTTGGACACAACAGATTTCCTTGAGACTATTAGACAATTAAATAAAACTAATTCCACAGCCATTTTAGTAACTTTTGAGGTTGAGAGTCTTTATACGAACATCCCACATGACAAAGGCATGGAATCCATGCGTAAACTCCTACTCAGTGATAGTAGTATCCAACCACCTGTTGTTGACCTATGCATGGACCTATTAAATTTAGTTCTACGGGAAAATTTCTTTTTGTTTGAAGATACATATTATTTGCAGACGCAAGGGACCGCAATGGGCTCGCATGTGGCCCCCCCGTATGCAAATTGCTATATGGCTGATTTTGAAGACACAATAATCTATGAACATCCACTTTTTAAGTCATATTGTCTGCTTTGGTGACGCTTTATCGATGATGTGTTTTGCATATGGACGGGGCCCATCGAGTCCTTACATGAATTCTCTGGACACATTAACAATGCTTGGCCTTCACTCCGATTTACCATGCATTTTGATAATAATAAGATTAATTTCTTAGACACCTATATACTGAAGGACGACATCGGTAATCTTACATCAGATCTATACACCAAACCAACAGACCGCAATACTCTACTGCACTATACCAGCCACCATCCGAATGCTACAAAGAAGTCCATCCCCATTTCACAATTTCAACGGGTCAAAAGGATTGCATCTGATTCCAATACATGTGGAACAAGACTTCTTGAAATGAGGGACAAATTTGTAAAACGGGGATATCCCCCTTCAATCCTTGATAGTAGTATCCAACATACACCTTCCCCCAAAGATGATAATAAGGGGCGGATCCCATTCATCCATACCTACCACCCACTCATGTATAGAATGCATAGTGCGATTCGGAGGCACTGGCATATTTTACACAATGGCTACCCTAATATTCAAGAATTCAAAAATAAAATTTCTCCCCTGTTTTTGCCGGGCAAATAATTTAAAAGATCGTCTAGTCCGCGCGGATATAGGTCCAAACAAACCCCTGTCCACTCAAAGATTTCTGGGAACTCCAAAAATGGGAACATTCCCCTGTTTACACTGCCCCCAGTGTAATAATATACAGAAAGGGGACACATTGATCCATCCATATACAGGTAAAAGATATGAAATAAAAAATTATTTCACATGTGATTCAATGAATGTGATCTATGTTATTAGATGTCCATGCGGTCTTCTCTACGTGGGAGAAACCTCACAGCGTATCAAAGACAGTATTTCTAAACACAAGTCCACCATACGCTGTGAGGACAACATTTTGCCAATTCCCCATCATTTTAACACCTTTGGCCACAGAATCTCCCAACTTAAATTTCAGGTAGTGGAGCAAATTTCTACCCCACGTAGAGGAGGCAACATTAAACAGATAATGCTGAAACGAGAGGCATTTTGGATCCATGAATTAAATATGTTACACCCAAAAGGATTAAACAGGGATTATGATCTACAATCATTTTTGTAAGATTCCATGCCTGATGTGTTTACTGTTCTCCAATTAAAATCTTTTTGTGATATCTTATTCATATCTACAGTAATGTATTATGGTTTGTTTCAACCTATTATTAATACAAAAAAATCTTCTCTTTTTAGATTCAGATTTGAATCCTCTATCTCCTCTCATCCCCTGGATTCTCCCCTGTGCCTTCAGTTGTATGGCTTATTAGGCACCTGCACCACTCTGAAGGGACATCTTCCAGACAGGCTTTCACTTTCCTTTCAAAACCTAAGGCTATGTGTCCACGGCAGAATGTACCTGTGGATTTTTCTGCATGAAAATCCGCGACTTTCGCGGCAAATCCGCACCTTATTTTTGCCGCGGATTTGCCGCGGATTACCGCGAATTTGCCGCGGATTTTGATGCGGATTTTTTTCCCCATTCTATGCCCAAAATCCGCACCAAAATCCGCAACAATAATTGACATGCTGCAGATTTTTCCGGATCAAAATCCGCGGCAAATCCGCCGCGGAAAAATCCGCAGCATGGACACAGCATTTCCAAAATGCCATTGAAATGGCTTGGAAGTGCCGCTGCTGCAGATTTTCGGAAAATCCGCGGCAAATCCGCGGCAAAATCCGCGCAAAATTCGCAGCGTGGGCACATAGCCTTAGTCTGGCTTCATGCCTACTGAGCATGCTCCTGCTCTATACTTGCAGTGAGCTGAAATCTGTCTTCCTAATCACAGCCCATGTGCCCGCCCAGGACCTGATCCTGAGCTCTGGCTTTACATAAGGAACGCCCAGTCTAAGCTCATTGGTTCCAGTGACACAGGCCTCCCTCACATGCCACATAGCTAGACCCGCCCCTCCCCCCATGTGATTGGATCATGACGGCTTTTAAGACTGACAGTTTCCTAGAGTCAATCCCTCCACACAGCAGTGGATACTGCTAATGACAGGCTGCAAACCACAGAGACTCTTAGGCTATGTGCGCACGTTGCGTACAGTCACTGCAGAAATTTCTGCAGCGATCTGAAGAGCACATGTGCGCTTTAAATCGCTGCAGAAATGTCCGTAGTGAAAAAAAAAAAAAGCCGATTCCTTGCGCTCTGCCTGCAGCTCCTGCCATAGACAGAGATAGATAGATTATGCAGGGGACGCAGGACGCATGCAGTTACGCTGCGCTACAAAGCGCAGCGTAACTGCATGTATTTACGCAGCGTAACTGCATGTATTTACGCAACGTGCGCACATAGCCTAAATAGGTAAGCTTGTAGATTGTTGCCTCTAGTCCTCCTTTTGGGAAGCCACCTAATGTTATATATCCTTCCTTTATTTAGCATTACTACAACTGCCCATGGCAGAAATAACAGGCTGCAGATCACAGTCACATATCTGCTAGGTAAGCCGGGAGGTCTGTGCTCTCTCCATTCCTTTCATGTAAAGGAGCTCAATACCTGACATTTTCCCACATTCCTTTTAGCATTCCAAATACTGCCTTCATCTCAGGTGCTAGGTAAGACAGGCACTTTCTTTTTGTCCCATTCTATTACCTCACTATCATCACTATTATTCAAGTATTTTTCACAGTAATTTTTCATGGTTATTTTTCACGTTTTTTCTAGTTTTTACTTCTCTCTACACCCCTCTGGTCTTCCTTTGGGAGCCAGCATTTTGCTATACAGCACTGTAATCACTTATGATATATCATTCATTGTATTGGTCTATTCTATCTATATCATCTGGTACTATTAACACAGATGTTTAATCTGTTTTGTATAAATCTACTGTACTTGATGTTCCTATTTTATTTTTATAATTTTTTTATTCTTTTGATGTAATTTTGGATATTTTGTTAATCTATTTCAGTTACTGATGAAGGCCATGTTTGGGCCGCAACGTCTGACTTGACTATACGGTGTATGAAATAATAAAAAATCATCATTTTACTGAATTCAGGAGTGCCTTGTATATATTACTACTATACTGATACTGCCTATGACATACAACCTTTTCAGGCATATATACTTAGTTGAGGCAGACATTCAAACGTAGTAGACTGCATCTGGCTGTTTGCTTCCAGTAGGCATATACGCCGGAAAATGGTGCACGTCAGAGCACAATGACTGTCTGCATCATTATAGTCAACTGGCCTGTCAGCGCATACGTCCGAATCCCATTTTATGTGGGATGCAGACGTAAGCTTCAACAGGACCACTGAACGGGGGGCAGCGCAGTGTCAGCAGCCTTAGGCAATGTTCCCATGATGAGCTTTTGATGTTGAAGGAGTTCTGCACCATTTCTACACCTATTATGCATATGAGGTGAGTTGCATATTTTTATTTATTTATTTATTTTTTTTTACAGGCGTTTTTGCCTTGTTGGTATGTTTTAATCAGATTCCTTTGTATATAATAATATTACATATTTATGAATTACATGCATGTTGGATGCATTTCCGCAGTGGAAACACACTAAAAACTTGAGCGGTTTACCTGTGTCTAATGCAAGTCTATGGGGAAAATCTGTGCATAAAACTCACCGTATGCTCAAGACAAATTGCCATGTTGTGTATTTGAAACATGTACGTCAGGTCAATTTACAATGAGTAGGAGGAAATCCCATCCACTTTGCTGGAACTGTAAGATGCTGTGGTTTTGACACAGCAAAAATACACAGCATTAAAAACTCATCGTGGGCACAGTCTTAGACGCCGCAGTCAAAAGCAACTGTTGCATTTAAGTGGTCAGATCGGGCGGTAGATAACTAGATTTCACATTGTTTTGGCAGCCAAGGCTTTCAGTATCTGCCATCTTTATTCTCCTATGAAGGGATTCAAAGGCTAGTAAAATGACTATATATTGCAGATTCAATTTCCCAAGAGGTACTAATTAAAACTAAATAATAATTTGTTGAAAAACATAAAAAATAACACCAAACGTTCAAATTAAAACACTTTTGGACACTTCTTCCCTACACAATTGTATAAAATGTGATTATAATCTTGTAAATATCCAAAAAAAGCTATCAGAATAAAACTACAGCTGTCCATGACTTAAAAGAAAAAAAAAACCCATCAATGTCCAGTTGAAAGTGAAAAACTGTTACTGTGCTCATACTTTAGGGGCACAAACTTATTTATAAAGATTTCTTTTCTTAAAATAGTGAAACAGAAAACACATGCCGGACAGTCAGGCCTCATTCAGATGTCAGTGTTTCATATAAGCAAAAACAAGGTATGAGAGTCATCAGCGTTTTGGACCCAAGAGTGATCAGCTTTTCATCAGTTTTCCACGTACGGATAAATAAGTGACAAAGTTTCTCCTGTACTTTGCCATGTTAAATACGTCAGCACACTGATGCCATCCGAGAGCTGTACGTGACACACGGATGTCTGAATTGGCTGATATTAGAAGGGTTCAGTGTCATCGGGCTGATCGCACGGCGTCCCTTCTGCTGGGAGCCCCCAGTGATCATCTGGTATCGCTGTGGAAATCCAAGTAGAAACTAAGTACTCTTTACACGGTGTCCATTTGCAACAATGGATTGTCTATGTAATAGCGGACAGGTCCCTCAGAGCTAGAGACGCTCATTACACTCTCCATTATGGTCAAAAGAGGATCCTGAATAAAAGAACTCCCTCGGGGCAATTTTTCCGACATAAGAACATGGGAAAAACCCTTTCAGAGTGTTTGTAAAAACAGGAAACTTTAATGTATTTGTCGTTCACAATCCCTTCAGTTCTCAGGAATGGCGTTATTTCTTTGTTCACTGCTGCCTAGGGGATTTTCCACCGCTGCAGTCTATCAGTGGGAGCGAAACATATGCGGCGCTTGTAAGCTCTTTCCAATCTAGTCTGTAGGCACTGCTCTGAAGCTGGCTGGGATCTCTGGGGTGCACGGATAGCTCATGATCCCAGCCAGCTTCAGTGCTACTGTTCTCCGATGTCACCGCATAGAGCATCATCCAAGAATGCACAGCATGGGCCAGTAGTGCACCGATGCCTGTGGTCTGATCCGAACTGTCGATCTAGCAGGAGTGCACCTCCCCAAGCAAGGAAACTGGAACGGTGCACTCCTCTCAGACTATGGGAATAACCATTTAATTGAAGATATTCTAATACATGAAAAAAAGCTTCACAACCTCTATAATAAAATAAAATTAAAAAATAGCAGTAGCCAGTAGTGCCTGGCGGTAATGTGATAGGATTAGGTCACACAGAAGAAGATATAGTTGGCACACAAGCATAACCGTCGTTTTAATTTTTATTTCAGAAATCAATAGAGCATATGAAAATAAGAAACTTTGTAATATCTTAACAGTCAAATTTGCTTCTTTCTCTGCCAGAATTGATCAGTCATTATCAAATTCTCAAATTTGTGGTAGTCTGTATTCAATGAAGACTTTCCCATTACAGAGATGGGAGATGGCAGCGGTTTCTGATGAAATTCTATGATGACAATGGGAGGAGGAGGAGCTAGAGATAGAGCTCCTCCCTCTTCTATCTACATAGAATCTCATCAGTATCAGCTGCCATCTCCTAGCTCAGTAATGGGAAAGTCTTAAAGCGCACCAATCGCCAGGATTTTCCTATATAACCTAAAACCAGTGCTATACTGGCGCTATCATACTGATTCTATACTTACCATTAGTTGTCAGATTGGATGTATAAATTTTGAAACACAGGCAAGTACAATTTGTAAAATGAGCAGTTTTTTGAATGACCGCAGCTGCCGATCAGCTGATAGCTGGGGTGGGTATTTATAGTGATTCCCTCCCCCTGCCTATCCATCCTCCCTGTTATTTATGCTAATTCTAATATAGATTCATTTTACTATCTGACTAGAAGGACCTGTGCTGATGTCATACCCATGTGACCGGAAGGGCGCGGGGCCTCAGCCAACATAGCTGATACCAGGAAGCAACATTAATTTTCTGTTGGTTGAGGCCCCACCGCTTCTGGTCACAAGGGTATGACATTAGCACAGGCCCTTCTAGTCAGTTAGTAAAACGATTCTACAATAGAATTAGGACAGAGAGGATGGACAGGCAGGGGATACGGGAATAACTATCAATACCCACCCCAGCTATCAGCTGATCGGCAGCTCCTGTTATTCAAAAAGCTGCTGATTTAACAAACTTTACTTGCTTGTGTTTTAAAACCTATACATCCTAGCTGACTAAAGGTATTGCCAGTACAGCACTGGCTTTAGGTTATATAGGAAAATCCTGGTGATACAGATTTTACCTCAGAATTGAGAATTTTAATATTTACTCATCAGTTTTGTCAGATAAAGAAGTAGGTTTCTCTGATAAGATCTACTACAAAGTTACTTCTGTTCATGTGCATTATTGGTTTATGAAATAAAAATTAAAACAATGGCTATGCTTTAAGATTTCAGGTAGGTGCTCAGTGGAAGGATCCGGAGGAATCCCCAGTAACATAAATAGAAAATAACAGCACTCAGAAGTGATATAAGGCAACTACACTTTTACTGGAGATCAACAAGAGATAAGACTCCACAGTGCTGTTTACAGCCAACGTTTCTTTTCAACCGTAGACCCTTGTCAAAGTATGATTCAAGTAGTGTCAGAGAATGTAGCTATATGGAGACAACTATATGCACCAACGCTACGTCACTCCTGTCGTAACAAAGATCCAGGGTTGGAATGAAACATTGGATGTAAATGATCCTCTGGATTCTTAAGTCATGCTGATCACCCAATAAAATGATATCTACCGTCTATCATCTCTGCTGTGGTTTTATACTTTTATTGTGTCACATGACCACTAGTGATGAGCGAGCGAGCACTACCATGCTTGGCTGCCTGGTACTTGTATTGAGCAGTTTGATGCTCGAAAGGGCTCTACTCATTTATCGAGTATAATGGAAGTCAATTCAGGCATTTTTATGAATAATCTTCAGGAAAAATGCCTCACTGACTTCCATTATACTGAGTATACGAGTTGAGCACGTGCGAGCCTTAAACTGCTCGTTACAAGTACCGGGCACCCAAGCATGGTAGTGGTCGCCCATCATTAATGACCACTTCACTCAATCAGCAGCCGCTGATCGCTTACAGGTTTTCAATATTCCATCAGAGCGGACGTCCCCGCTGACAGAATAACAAAAACTATTTCGTGGAATGGTGCGGTCCAATAGGTAAGTATATGATTTTTTATTATTATTTCTGATCTACAGTTTAGCTATTAAAAAGTGGTTGTCTTTAAATTTCCATATTGTATCTGCAATTGTTGGGTTTTGGTCTGTTTTTGATAAAGCAAACTTGCCATGGCTCACATGTAATCTACGTAACATCACAAGATACAAGAAGGTCACTATGTATTTTATGGAGTACCGCACTTACTGAAGTTAGAATATTAAAGAGTTCTGGGATGACCATTGTAAGTGACTGCAAAAAATACAGCAACTGGAGATCATAGCTGTATGGTAAACTAGTAGTAGTTCCACAGCTCCAAGATCCAAAAAATAAAGGCTAAAATTAATAGCCACAAAACTGATCAATTATCAATCAGAACAATCAAGAAGAGCTATAAGAAACTAGTGTACATCCCCTGAGTAGCAGATATACGCCTCTTCAGAGTCCTGTGCAGGATGCAGTGTGCTGAGCATACAATGCTATATACTTTACCGCCTATTAAACACAAAGACATACATACTGTACAGTATATGTGGGCCTGAATAGTGCAAATTGGTGACTTTCCCAGGGTAACTGCTAAAGGAATATGTATTATTAAAGCAAAAATGTGCAACACAGTCTAAATGTAAATGTATTGTAGCAATCATCTGAAATCGCAAGTCACACATGGTGGATTTTCCAAAAGATTCACAGCAAATGTCACCCCTAATACATTGGAAAAGGTGAGGTCTGCAACAGAAATTGGCATACTGTACATTCAAGGGTTGTTAAAAAAAAAATAATCTCTTATCTGTAAAATAGGGGATAATCTGCTAATAAATTGGGGTCCGTGTTAGGAACGCTAGCTTTCTCAAAACCAGGACTATGGTGCAGAGAGAATGGAGCTCTACAGCCCTGTCCAAAATGAATCAGAGGTGCACATGCTCTGCCTGAAATCCATTCATTGTCTATGGGACTGCTGTGTGTAAAGCCCTGCTATACCTGGCGGTCCCACAGACAATGAATAGAGTGGAGGCAGAGCATTTGCACCTCCA
Source organism: Anomaloglossus baeobatrachus (assembly GCF_048569485.1). Classification (NCBI taxonomy): domain Eukaryota; kingdom Metazoa; phylum Chordata; class Amphibia; order Anura; family Aromobatidae; genus Anomaloglossus; species Anomaloglossus baeobatrachus. The sequence goes on along the minus strand of NC_134353.1, from coordinate 227,608,098 downwards.
TTGGATTCAAGATGGGGTAGCAGAGCCCTATTTTTGTGGCTTCAAAGCATCAATCTTGAGATCAATGGTGGTCAGATGAGATTTTAATTCTATGGAACCCTGAAAATGCGGCTCTGCAAGCTAGATTATTATTATTTATTATTATTATTTATTTATAGAGCACCATTAATTCATTGGTGCTGTACATGAGAAGGGGTTACATACAGAATACATACACAAGTTACAGTAGACAGACTAGTACAGAGGGAAGAGCCCTACCCTTGCGGGCTTACATAGGACATACATGTTTTGTATGCGGGTGAATATCTGTGTGGGAGCATGCGGTCGAGACTTGTTACCATCAAATTCACATTCTACTGTAGATTTTACCTTTGCAAAACCCCCGGGTAAATCACAGCAATTACCCCCCTTAGTGGAGCGACCGATAAGCATCAGATTACAGTCAATATTCCATATGTTAAAAAACAAACAAACAAAAAAAAAAACCACCAGTGTACATCAAATAAGATAAAGATAAAAGGCTCCCATTGTGTGACTGGCATTAAATGTGACACCAGTCAGTTTCACTTACCTGCGATCAATCACTTTTCTACATTATTATTTCTAGTGTGACCAATTGCTATTTGCAATAACATTTTAACAGAATATATTTTTAAAGCAACACTCGCTATTTCAACTTCCAGTATTATGTTCTTATCCCCTTTTCTTAAACAGGACCTGTTCTTTTATATCCCAAATTCCAAAAAGTTGAAACCATGTGATGCCAGCTGGTAGTGAGAACGTAACACTAGTCATATAAAACCTCCTGGCTGCTACATCCAGTAATAGAGGCAAAAGGATTTTTCCTTACTTGTGAAAAAAAGAGCACCCTGATAATAGAATTATAACTGATCAGGGTCCATTTTCCTGAAAGTGGATGACAACCCCTTTAAACTGCTCTAATACCCTAGATCGAGGGTCTCAAACACGCGGCCCCTCAGGCTGCTTTGTGCGGCTCCCAGGCCTGTGCCCCTGTTCACTATCACGGCAGGTGCAGGGGCCACAGCCACTGTCTGCGCTCTCGCGCCAGCAACACAATCATCTAACATAAATCACTAACAGTGGCTGCGGCCCCTACACCTGCCGCGATAGTGACCGGGGGCACGGGCCTGTGGGCCGCACAAAGCAGAGATGAGGCAGCCGAGAGAACGCAGGACAGGTGAGAAGAATGGCGTTTTGCTGTGTGTGTGTGTGTGTGTGTGTGTGTGTGTGTGTGTGTGTGTGTGTGTGTGTGTGTGTGTGAAGGACGGCACATTAACCCCTTAGCGACCTATGACTTACTGGATACGTGATGGCTCCCTGGTACTTAAAGACCCGTGACATACCCAGTACATCATGGCAAAATCGTGGCCCCGGAGCCCCAGTGGCTGCAATCGCTGCAAATACCTTAGATTCGGGGAGGAGGGGACCTCTGCCTGACCTCAGGAGGGGTGGTGTCTCCTCCCCGGACCTAAGGAGGCTGTGATTGGCTGACGAACGTCGCTCAGCCAATCACAGCCACTGTAATGTTTAAGCCATTGAAAATGGCCAAAACACTGAAATCCAGCCATGGTCAGTGCAGCTATAGCCCTGATCATTGGCTGGAGCTGGGTGACCTCGGTTTCACCCGCCCCCAACTCTGATTGGAGACCGACCTTGTGACCGATCTCTCCGATCTCTGTGGATCTGGGGCCGGAGACCGCTCCCCTCAGCTTCACTCCGGCACCTGTGGAAGGTGAGGAGAGCGATCGGTAAGTTATAGCCACTGCCCCCCCCCCCCATTACTACAGGATGGGGACAAAGTGCGCACATTACTACATTACTATGGGATTTAGATAAGGCTGGGGACATTAATATAGGATTGGAACATTACAAGGATGGGCACAATACTATTGGATGGGGACATTATTATTATAGAATGGGGACAAGGCTGGGGGCATTACTATAGGATGGGGACTAGGGTGGGCACATTACTATAGGATGGGGACAAGGTGAGCACATTACTATAGGATGGGGACTAGGGTGGGGACAGTACTACAGGATAGGGACATTACTACAAGGGGACAAGGATGGGAAACATTACTATAGGATAGGGATAAGGCTGGGGACATTACTATAGGATGGGGACAAGGTTGGCACATTACTATGGGATGGGCATACTATAGGATGGGGACATTGCTACAAGGGGACAAGGATGGGGAACATTACTATAAGATCAGGGACAAGGATGAACACGTTACTATAGATTGGGGACATTACTATAGGATGGGGCAAGGATGAACACATTAGTACAGGATGGGCACATTACGATAAGATGGGGACAAGGATGGGGAACGTTACTTTAGGATGGGGACAAGGATGGGCACATTACTATAACATGGGGACAAGGATGAGGCACATTACTACAAGATGGGGACAAGGATGGGGAATATTACTTTAGGATGGGGACAAGGATGGGCACGTTACAACAAGATGGGGAACATTACTAAAAGATGTTGGTCAAAATCTCTATATAGTGCTAATTGTAAGACTATTAGTTACAATAAAGGAATAAAATGTAAAAAAAAAAAAAAAAAAAAAAATAATTTTTTTTATATATGAGATATATATATATATATATATATATATATATATATATATATATATATTTAAACAAAGAATGTGCACGTTATAAACAAGTGAAAATGTTCAAAATCAGTGATCCAAAAGGTGTGTTAAAAAAAAAAATTATATATATATATTTTTTCTTTTTTAACACCTTTTGGATCACTGATTTGGAACATCTTCACTTGTTTATAACGTGCACATTCTTTGTTTAAATATATATATATATATATATATATATATATACATATAAATTTATTTAGATGGTACCAATAAAAATGTCACTATGTCACTTTGTCCTGCAAAGAATGCGGCCCCCCAAATTTTTTTTTTTCCTCTGTGCGGCCCATACCACCAGCAGTAGAGGGAGATCGGCACACATCTCAGCTGATTTATATAGCTGAGATGTGTGCCTGCTAGGCATGAGTGGAATAGTTACCTGCCCGTGCCGTTTAACCCCTTAAATGGCACTGTCAATAGTGACAGCGCCATTATAATCGTGAGCGCGGTAAATGTTTACATGCCGCCGATACCGAAAGTCATGTGATGTGATCACGTGACTTCCGGTGGTTCTCATGGTAGCACAGGGTCATGTGAGGACTCCTGTAGCTCACATCACTCACTTACTGTTTCACCCGGCCAAGAGCTGGGTGAGACAAGAAATGAGCATATCTGTTGTTCACAGCTTTATAGCTGTGATCAGCAGATATGGCAGAGCGATCAGATTGCTGATCCATATAGTCCACTAGGGGGACTAGTAAAATAAAAAAAAAAATAAAGTTTAGAAAAAAGTTAAAAAATGAAAATAAAAAAAAAAAAACTAAAAGTTCAAATCCCCCCCCTTTCGCCTCATTGAAAATTAAAGGGTTAAAAAAATAAAAATAGCAACAAAAAGAGAAATAAATATCCTCCAAAAATTAAGTATTACTTGCAGCAAAGATGGGCAGCAGTGTGTACATCACCCAGGCCAAAAACTAATACTCTACCAGGATACAGCTAAACGCCCACTAAGTGGAGGCATCACAGGTGCAGGAGGAGCAAATCACACACACACCTCCATGGAATGGAGGGGGCGATTGCTGGATGATAAAACTGCTCACTGATGGCTTGCATAGAGCACTGTTCACACTTGCAGATAACACAGTCACAAGGCCGCAGCCTATTAAGTGATGCCCATACTATTAGGCCCCTTTCACACTGCATTTTTCTCTACGTCCACAGGTCCCGTCGGGGCATCCGTCCGGACCGCCCCTCCCCCACTCTGCAAAGCATGTTCCGGACGCATGCGCCCAACAGGGCCATTCACTGTTATGGAGCGCACTGCGTTAGCGTGTGCTCTGTTTTGTGCCATTTTTTGCACATATACGTTTCTGCAGACGGACACCCGAACGTAGAGGAGTACGCTAAATGCAATAACAGGCGATCAAAACGTAACATCTGCGCCAAAGTGGTACCGTTAAAAACGGCAGCTTGAGACGCAAAAAATAAGCAGTCACTGAGCCATAAACCCCGAAAATTGATAACGCTACGAGTCACGGAATATGGCGTAAAATGTACGCCACTTTTTTTTTTTCCGGAAAAACTTCTGTTTTTTTAACCCGTTAGATAAAAGTAAACCTATCCATGTTTGGTGTCTATGAACTCGCACTGACTTGAGGCATCATACTGACATCAGTTTTACCATATAGTGAACACAGTGAATAAAATCTCAAAAACAATAGTGCTATCGCACTTTTTTTGCAATTTTTCCGCATTTTGAATTTTTTTGCTGTTTTCCAGTACACTATATGGTAAAACTCATGGTTTCATTTTAAAGTACAGAAACAGCAAAATGCAGCGGATCACAGGCAGGTTAATTAAAAAGTCCTCTTTATTTTCACATCATTAAAAATGGACAGACCGCATCCACAGAGATAAATTCATCCAACGTAAGTTCTTATTCATGGATTCCATGGCTCCAGGAATAAGAACTTACGACACTTCGTTATGTCGAAACGCGTTGGTTGAATTTATCACTGTGGATGCGGTCTGTCCATTTTTAATGATGTGAAAATAAAGAGGACTTTTTAATTTAACCTGCCCGTGATCCGCTGGATTTTGCTGTTTCTGTCTTGGATCCCTGTGCCTGGGATTTCCGTGCTGGATCAGGTGCTCTACTCCTTCAACCTGTGCACTATAGCGGTGAGCTGGAATACGTTTTTTTGAACATTTAAAAGTACAGCTCATTCCGCAAAAAAACGAACCCTCACATGACCAGATTGACTGAAAAATTACGCCTCTCGAAAAAATAGCGAGAAAAAAAACGGAAAGCGCAAAATCGTCCAGTCATGAAGGGGTTAAAAAGGCCAGAAAACGAAGGAAAGGGTAACAAAGAAGCAATTTAAAAAGACACTCCCCCCCCTTTCAGAATTATTAATTAACCAGACCAATTTAAGATTATTAATAGAGCCTTTTATCCTCTCTATTGTAGCTCAACCCGAAAATCTACAGTGTTTCCTAATTAATATAGACCCTCTATGGGAAAAAAAAAGTTAATATTTTCCTTATTTTCTATGGTCTAAACTTTAATAAAATGCAAATTATACAGTGCATGTAAACTCGTTGCTACAATTACATTTCCTAGTACTATGTGGCATGAATAAATATAACAGTTCTGCAAAGTAGGGGACACCAACCTATTTCCACTGTTTCAGTCTCTACCTCGTGTTCTTCTGCTACATCTTGCATCATGAAGGTCTCGTCATCGTACACCAGGACCTGAGCGGCGTACCCTTCTTCTAGTCTGGCACTGGGAACCGGCTCCACAATGACAGCTGGGTACTCAACTTCCTGAACTTCTACCTTTTAGGACCAAAATAGCGTAAACAGAAGAGAATTAATTGACTGTTGTAATTAATAATTTTGGGGGAAAGTTTAATAATGGTTTCATAGAAAACTAAAACCTAAATTATACAAATTATGTAATGAGACAGTGTAAAGTAAATATCTAATATCCATGGGAAGATGTATGATCTTTACTCCTACTACTTCAACAAATAATTATCCAACATGACATTTGGAAACTGGCAGGAAACATGCTATATCCAACCATTGTTTTATGCTTAAAGGGAACCAAGCAGCAGGATTTTCATATATAAAGTAGAACCAGTGCTATACTGGGAGTAGGATTCTGAATGTAAGCATACCTTTTGTTCAGAGATTGGATGTTTTATTTCAGATATATGTGAAAGTAAAGTTCCAGCAATGCACTGCTATTTGATTGACAGGTACAACAGGGGTGGGAATATGTGAGTCGGGTCTTGCTATCTTTTGCTACCCCGTCTGCCTGCTTGACCTTCCTCCCCTGTCATAGATGTTAATTCTAGCACCTGCACAAAGTATTGCAGAAAACTCTTCACTAAAATGGCATCACAGTCAGAGCTATCTCTAACGTCATCTTTGTGAATACATAAGGAAGCCTACAAAGAAAAGAACACAGTACCTACAGTCAAATATGGTGGAGGTTCAAACATCTTTTGGGGTTATTTTGCTGCCTCTGGTACTGGATGCCTTGACTGTGTACAAGGCATCATGAAATCTGAAGATAACCAAAGGATTTTGGGTCGCCATGTAGTGTCCAGTGTCAGAAAGCTGGGTTTATGTCCTAGGTCATGGGTCTTCTATCAGGACAATAATTCCAAACATACTTCCAGAAACTCAGAGAAATGGATGGAAACAAAGCAACAGGAAAATAGCCAGAAATTATTTTGGATCGAAATCCCATTGAATACCAGTGGAGAGACCTTAAAATTGCTGTTGGTAGAAGACACCCTTCAAATATGAGAGACCTGGAGCAGTTTGCAAAAGAAGAGTGCTCCAAAATCCCAGTTGAGAGGTGTAGAAATCTTGCTGATGGTTATAGAAAGTGATTGATTGCCATTATTTCTTCCAAAGGGTGTGCAACCAAATATTAAGTTGAGTGTCTACAATTTTATCTAGCCAACTTTTTCAGTTATGTCCAATATGACTTTTCTTCTCTGTGTTTTTGTGGTGTTCCAGTGCAAAAGAAATATGTGTGTATAATAAAACATGTGTAATTGCAATAATTTTCTGGAAGAAATACTTCACTTTCTGGAACAATTTCAAAAGGTGCCAACACTTTTGGCCATGACTGTATGATCATGATCAACAAACACATTTTTTCTTATCTGGTCACTCATTAGAAGACTGATAAAGTAACAACCATGAAAGTCATATCAGCCTGCCCCAGTAATCTCAAAATCTACTCCCCTCACTCCTTTAGCCTAAGGGTACCATATCACTAAACGACGTACCAGCGATTCCAACCACGATACGACCTGGTCAGGATCGTTGGTACGTCGCTACATCGTCGCTAGTGAGCTGTCAATCAGGCATATCTCACCAGCGACTAGCCACCAGGGACTCGTGTAATTATGCTGCGCTTGGTAACCAGGGTAAATATTGGGTAACTAAGCAAAGCGCTTTGCTTGGTTACCCAATATTTACCCTGGTTAGCAGCGTACACCGCTTACAGGCTGCCAGCGCTGGCTCCCTATATACGTAGCTAGGGTACACATTGGGTTACTAAGCAAAGCGCTTTGCTTAGTTACCTGATATTTACCCTGATTACCAGCGTACACAGCTTACACAGAGTTGGTGAACCAGAACAGTGTGTAACGATCAGCGATTTCACAGCAGGGGCCAGGTCGCTGCCTAGTGTCACACACAGCGAGATCGCTGATAAGGTCAGTGGTACGTCACAAAACCTGTGACTCAGCAGCGATCTCACTATGTGAGAAGTACCCCTAAGTTTACATGTCCGGTAATCATGCATTAGAACGAATCCACAAGCTGTACATTGACAAAATAGTTTGTCGTTCAGCTAAAAATTCTATATGTATAAATTCTCTTTAACATTAGTCTATGGAAAACGGATCCATTAACTAGCCAACTGTTTTTCTTTTCCATAACCCAGAAAGAAGAATAAATATCCTCCAAAAATTAAGTATCACTTACAGCAAAGATGGGCTGGAGTGTGTACATCGCCCAGGCCAAAAGCTAGTACTCTACCAGGATACAGCTAAACCCCCATTAAGTGGAGGCATCACAGGGGCAGGAGGAGCAAATCACACACACACCTCCATTGAATGGAGGGGGCGATTGCTAGATGATAAAACTGCACACTAGTGGCTTGCATAGAGCACTGTTCACACTTGCAGATGCACAGTCACAAGCCCGCATATTAAGTGACACCCATACTATTAGATCAGGCGGGCTGAACAGCGCTCTATGCAAGCCATCAGTGTGCCTGCAGCCCATAATCCAGAAAGCATATATTTGATACATTTATAAAATTGATCCTTTCGAAATTAAGGAAAAACAAATGGCTATTTAATAGATCCATTTTCCATAGACTTTAATATTAAAAAAAAAACAAACAAAAAAAAAAAACACGGACTACCAACGTGCCCAATAACTCGGCGTCCTGCAAATAATTTTTGGTGAACACTGAAGCTTAGCTTTATTTGAATGACATTGCTCTTCATTCTTATAAACGGCTGAATGTGGTAGAATATTGATGTCCCTGATGATGTATTCTTACTTTTCAGACTGCTATTTTTTTTTTTGCACTTTCTTGGTAGTTTTTTTTTATACGGTTATGATTTGTATATAATACAGGAGTTGTATGGGACATAAAGATGTACGCTACAAAGCATAGTGGCCACATTGATGTAAAGCTGTGACAGGAGGCTTTTTCTAAATACCTTCTATTGCCAACTCTGCCTGTGAGCGGTGCTATCGCTGTCTGCTCCGTTCCCATCACGTGACCCAGGCTGCAGTGACCTCTGATGTCCGGTGTTGGAAGTTAACCCGGCAGCACCGAGGCAGGACCCAGTCTCTGTGAGTCCTGCCTCGGACCAGACCAGCATCGCTCCTGCTTGCAGCGCTCTGCAGTGAAGGAGAGAACGCGTGAGATGATGGGCTGTGACGTACAATAAAAATTCCGCCCACAGACCAGTCACTCGTGGAGAGTGGGTCCCGCCTCGGTGATGTCACTGCAGCCCGGGTCACGTGATGGGGGATGAGCTGAGAGAGAGAACCACTCACAGGCAGAATTGACAACACAAGGTATTTAGAAAAAGCCTTCTCTCATAGCAATACATCGATGTGGCCACTATGCTTTGTAGTGAACGACGTCTTCAAGAACTGATGTCCTAAGGTTAGGATAGGTCATCAATAGGAGATCACTAGGGGTTTGACAATCAACTGAAATCTGCTCTGGCATTGGCCTAACATAACCGATGAATGAGGTCAAACACAGAAGCCATCAAATGATAACTCATGGACAAACCCTTGAAAAAAAAAAAAAAAAAGTGGGTACAGCTTCAGATAACCATGTGCTCGCTCCCCTATTTACTGACCACTGATTCCATCATTAATGCAATGCCAGAAATATTCATATAACAAAGTAAAATCGATGAGTAAACCATCACACGCCACGATGACCTGAGACAAAGAGCCTGCAATATGTGAGGTTATACCTCTTTATTTTACGTGACATTTTATAAAATATCTGCGACATTACAATACAGCCAGTTTCCTTATAGTGCCCCGCTCAGGTGGGGGATCACTGGTGAGTCTGGGACCAGAAGGTCACAGCGCCTTATTGTGCACAGGTCTGCATCTGACCTTTAAATGCATTTGCTTTCCTTTGGTGCTGTAGGGGTTAAGTACCTTTTCCGATCTGGCTATCCCTTGGAGCCTTAACCCCATGTGCAGCTCTTTTGTGACCACTCTACTTCGCTATATATATATAGTCACATGTCCTAACATCTGATGTCGGTTATAGAGTCTCATATCTTAGCTGTCAAATTTGGAAGGAGAATTTCTCTGGAAGAAGCTGAAGCTCGCGACTATTGCAGCTGTGGTTAGCTGCATTGGAGTTGCTTGGAGAGGGTTTTACTTTTCTGTCCATTTCCCCATCTGTCTTTCTACCCTTGTGTTGGATTATTGCAGTAGTGAGTCGCCAGCCTTCTCACTAGCCAGGGTGATTTCAGGGCAAATGAAGGCCCGTGTAGGGATGTTAGAGAGTGCAGGGAACAGCCTTAGGTGAGTGCAGGAGGTGAACCCGCTCCCCTTTCGCTATCGCCAGGGCCCACCGATGTATCGTGCTCCTGGTGCGACCTGTTTGTGGCAGCGCTCGCTTTGGGTTTCCTTATTCCATGCAGAATACAGATAGTCACTGCGTGACGGATCGCTTTAGAGTTGGTGAAAATTGATTCACATGTCCCTTTCCAATGGGCACAACAGTGATATGTGGCCGCTGCCAGGGGGCTAGAGTAGTGACTCTTACCTGATGGCATCGGCGACTTCTCTTGTGATTAGCTGACCTGGCGCAACGTGTTTCAAGCCACAATAATGATGTCACACCAGCCCGGCCAATCAAAAGAATTGCCATTAATGCCGGCAGGTAAAAGGCGGTGTTCCCTCTAAGGGCCACAGCCAGACCAATATAGTGACCGATGGAATACGACGTGAGAATAAATTGGCACCATCTCTGGTATTTACTGCACCTGTGGGTGTACATTTTTGTAGTTTGATGCATGGCTTTGACAAAAGTATTCATACCCTGTCAACTTTTCCACATTTTGTCACGTTACACCCACAAACGTAAATGTATACACTAAGTAGTAAGTATGTATGATTTCTATTAGGAAATGTTACATGGTTTTCTATATAATTTAAAACTATAAATGTGAAAATTATGACATGCATTTGTACGCTGCCCACAAATAAGATCCTGAGTGTTCAATTGCTTCCAGAAGTCGTTGTTAAAGTCAGGGATAGAATAAAAGAACTTTCATTCATAAACAGGTTAAAATGAGGGGTACATTGATACTAGACAGGGTGCAAATTAAAAAGGTGGATCACCCTTTTTATTACCAGCCATATCAATGATAAGTTGAGAAACAAGGTTTCAAATACCTTTTATTGCCAATAGTGCCTGTGAGCAGCGCCATTGTACTCTGCGCTCACCCCCGTCACATGACTCCCCGGGCTCCATGACATCTGATGTACGATAATGTCACGTCAACTTCCTGTTGACCTGACATCGCCTCGACCGGCCCCAGTCTCCGTGAGTCACTGGGCTGTGGGCGGCGTTCACCGCTCATCACAGCCCAGCATTGCTCCTGCTTGCGGCTCTCTGAAGTGAAGGAGGGAACAGGGAGATGCTGCGTTGTGACGCCACCCCCAGCCCAGTCACTTAGGTAGACTGCAGCTCGCCTCAGTTGACATGACATCACCAGACATCAAAGGTCATGAAGCCCGGGGCTCACGCGAACGGGGTGAGCGGATCGCAATAGCACCGCCCACAGGCAACACTGACAACACAAGGTATTTGAGAGAAACCTTGATCCCAACATAATATCGATGTGGCCAGTAATGAAAAGGGGTGAACCACCCCTTTAACACCTAAATCTGCAAGGCTGTCAGGTCAGGGATAAAGTTGAGGGAAAAGTAGAGCAGGGTTAAAGGGAATGTGTCAGCAGGTTTTTGCTACCTCATCTGAGAGCAGAATGATGTAGGCAAAGAGATTCTGAATCTAACAATGCATCACTTGGATTACTGGCTGTAGCCATTGTCACAGAGTGAACAATATTTGTAACATGTAGCAGAGGTCTGGGAGCTGTCCTCGCCCACACCGGGGTTTCAGGGTACATTTCCATAGACAAAAGCTGCTAATCACAGGAGGGGCGGAGTCAGACTACAGCTCATGTGCTCCTCACACCCACTAATGGGAAAGCAAAGAAGCTTAAACTAACATTGCAGGTAAACAAATACAGAATTTGAAATAACAAATGGCTGGCTGTAAACTGCATGTTAACTCTTACAGCATGCTGGCTTCAGATTACATAGCAAAAATGTCCTGATAGAGTCCCTTTAAGTTATGGGGAAAAAAAGAAAGCGGTGTAATCCATCATATGAAAATGGATCAGGTATGTCACAACTGCAAACCTACCCACCATGGCCGTCCACCTAAACTGACATCCCAAGCCAAGGGAACAATAACTAGAGAAGCAGCCAAGAGGCCCACGGCCACTCTACAGGAGCTGCAGAGATCCACAGCTCAGGTGGGAGAATCTGTCCACAGGACAACTATTAGTCATATACTCCAGAAATCTGGCGTTTATGGAGGAAAAGTAAGAAGACAGCCATAAAGCAAGCCATAAGATGTCTCATTTGCACTCTGCAAAAGCCATGTAGAGGGACTCTGCTAGCATGTGGGAAAAGGTGCACTGGTCAGATGAAACCAAAATAGAACTTTTTGGGCTAAATACAAAACGCTATCTGTGGTGGAAAACTAACATTGCATATCATCCGGAAAACATATCCCAACCCTGAAACATTGGGAAGTAGCATCATGTTGTGGGGAGACTTTTTCAGAAGGGACAGGGATGGGCACATTATTACAGGATGGGGAACATTACTACAGGATGGGGACAAAGATGGGCACATTATTACAGGATGGGGCACATTACTACAGGATGGGGACAAGGATGGGCACATTACTACAGGATGGGGACAAGGATGGGCACATTACTAAAAGGGGACAAGGATGGGCACATTACTACAGGATGGGAACAAGAATGGAGCACGTTCCTACAAGGGGACAATGATGGGGCACATTACTACAAAATTAGGATCAGAATGGGAACATTACTGGAAGATTTTGGCAAAACATTACTATATGGTGTGAATTGTAAAACTATATTACATACAAAAAGGGATAAAAAGTTTAAAAAAAAAAAAAATGACGTTTATTAAAAAGGTTTTTGTTTCTTTTTTAAACAAAAAAAGTGCACGCTTGTTTTAATAAATGAGCGAAAAATGTTCAAAAACAGTGATATAAAAAGGTGTGTAGAAAAAAAAAATGGTACAAATAAAAATGTCACTTTGTCCTGCAAAGAAAGCAATACCCCCTATTTTTTTTCTATGTGCGGCCCATATACCCAGCCGAGTTTGATACCCCTGGTCTAGATCAAAGCATATTCATGTGTGTAAATGGTCCAGTCAAAGTCCTGCCCTAAATGCTATTGACAATCTGTGGCAAGATCTGAAAATTGCTGTTCACAGACGCCTCCATCCAATGTCACTGAACCAGAGCTATTTTGCAAAGAGGAATGGGCAAAAATTGCAGCCTCAAGATGTGCAAAGCTGATAGAGACATACCCCAAAAGATTGCAGCAGTAATTGCAGACAACAAAGTATTAACTGAATACATATAGACGTCAATTTTTAAAAAATATATATTTTTTTTTACAGTATTAAGAAAATCAAGTATCATTTCCTACACACTCCACAAATACTTGCTACTCAGTGTTGATATGTCGCATAAAATACATTTATGTATGTGGGTGTAACTTGAAAAAATGTGGAAAAGTTCACAGGGCATGAATACTTTTTCAAAGCACTGTATATTTTGATGTTAAGGTACTAGTTTGTATTTTAATATTTATTGCCTTACATACAGTTGAAACCAGACGTTTACATACACTATCTAAAAAAGACACATCTGCATGTTTTTCTCACTATCTGATATGAAATCAGAATAAACCTTTCCCGATTTGGGTCAATTAGGAACCAAAATTATTTATATTTGCCAAATGCGAGAATAATGAGAGAGAGAATGTTTTAAGGCATTTTTATTATTTTCTGCATAGTTTACATACATTAAGAGTACTATGCCTTTAAACAATATGGCACAGCCTATATCAGTGATGGCGAACCTATGGCACGCGTGCCAGACAGGGCACGCAGAGCCGTTTGTGCTGGCACGTGCGCTGTCGCCACACTGCGCCAGTTTGATCTGCTGGTGTGGTCGCGCCAGCAGCTCAAACTGGTGTTTAGCAGAGGAGACATTTCTCCTCGCTCTGACACGCCTCCTCTCCTGGGCTGCAGACCTGTTGCCTAGGAGACGGAGGAGCGTCAGTAGGCGGCGCCGGTGTCTTGTGGCCGCGCGGGAACTGAAGTGACTGAGGACACAGCAGTGGAGGAGTGGGGGCCAGAAGGTGAGTTTTTTTTTTATTTTTAGCCTCTGTGCGGCTGTGCCAAGATGTGGGGGGGACAGAGCCTGCACGGGGGAAACATGCAGCGCACGGGGGACACATGGGGGACAGAGCCTGCACGGGGGAAACATGCAGCGCACGGGGGACACATGGGGGACAGAGCCTGCACGGGGGACACATGGGGGACGGAGCCTGCACGGGGACACATGGGGGACAGAGCCTGCACGGGGGACACATGGGGGACAGTGCCTGCACGGGGGACACATGGAGCGCACGGGGGACACATGGGGGACAGAGCCTGCACGGGGGACACATGGGGGACAGAGCCTGCACGGGGGAAACATGCAGCGCACGGGGGACACATGGGGGACAGAGCCTGCACGGGGGAAACATGCAGCGCACGGGGGACACATGGGGGACAGAGCCTGCACGGGGGACACATGGGGGACGGAGCCTGCACGGGGACACATGGGGGACAGAGCCTGCACGGGGGACACATGGGGGACAGTGCCTGCACGGGGGACACATGGAGCGCACGGGGGACACATGGGGGACAGAGCCTGCACGGGGGACACATGGGGGACAGAGCCTGCACGGGGGAAACATGCAGCGCACGGGGGACACATGGGGGACAGAGCCTGCACGGGGGAAACATGCAGCGCACGGGGGACACATGGGGGACAGAGCCTGCACGGGGGACACATGGGGGACGGAGCCTGCACGGGGACACATGGGGGACGGAGCCTGCACGGGGGACACATGGGGGACAGTGCCTGCACGGGGGACACATGGAGCGCACGGGGGACACATGGGGGACAGAGCCTGCACGGGGGACACATGGGGGACAGAGCCTGCACGGGGGACACATGGGGGACAGAGCCTGCACGGGGGAAACATGGGGGACAGAGCCTGCACGGGGGAAACATGGAGCGCACGGGGGACACATGGGGGACAGAGCCTGCACGGGAGACACATGGGGGACACATGGGGGACAGAGCCTGCACGGGGGACACATGGGGGACAGAGCCTGCACGGGAGACACATGGGGGACAGAGCCTGCACGGGGGAAACATGCAGCGCACGGGGGACACATGGGGGACAGAGCCTGCACGGGGGAAACATGGAGCGCACGGGGGACACATGGGGGACAGAGCCTGCATGGGGGAAACATGGAGCGCACGGGGGACACATGGGGGACAGAGCCTGCACGGGGGAAACATGGAGCGCACGGGGGACACATGGGGGACAGAGCCTGCACGGGGGAAACATGGGGGACAGAGCCTGCACGGGGGAAACATGCAGCGCACGGGGGACACATGGGGGACAGAGCCTGCACGGGGGAAACATGCAGCGCACGGGGGACACATGGGGGACAGAGCCTGCACGGGGGAAACATGCAGCGCACGGGGGACACATGGGGGACAGAGCCTGCACGGGGGACACATGGGGGACAGTGCCTGCACGGGGACACATGGGGGACAGAGCCTGCACGGGGGACACATGGGGGACAGTGCCTGCACGGGGGACACATGGAGCGCACGGGGGACACATGGGGGACAGAGCCTGCACGGGAGACACATGGGGGACACATGGGGGACAGAGCCTGCACGGGGGACACATGGGGGACAGAGCCTGCACGGGGGACACATGGGGGACAGAGCCTGCACGGGGGAAACATGGAGCGCACGAGGGACACATGGGGGACAGAGCCTGCATGGGGGAAACATGGAGCGCACGGGGGACACATGGGGGACAGAGCCTGCACGGGGGAAACATGGAGCGCACGGGGGACACATGGGGGACAGAGCCTGCACGGGAGACACATGGGGGACAGAGCCTGCACGGGGGAAACATGCAGCGCACGGGGGACACATGGGGGACAGAGCCTGCACGGGGGAAACATAGAGCCTGCACGGGGGACACATGGGGGACAGAGCCTGCACGGGGGAAACATAGAGCCTGCACGGGGGAAACATGGAGCGCACGGGGGACACATGGGGGACAGAGCCTGCATGGGGGAAACATGGAGCGCACGGGGGACACATGTGTGACAGAGCCTGCACGGGGGACACATGGGGGACAGAGCCTGCACGGGGGAAACATGGAGCGCACGGGGGACACAGGGGGGACAGAGCCTGCACGGGGGACACATGGGGGACAGAGCCTGCACGGGGGAATCATGCAGCGCACGGGGGACACATGGGGGACAGAGCCTGCACGGGGGAAACATGGAGCGCACGGGGGACACATGGGGGACAGAGCCTGCACGGGGGAAACATGGAGCGCACGGGGGACACATGGGGGACAGAGCCTGCACGGGGGAAACATGGAGCGCACGGGGGAAACATGGAGCGCATGGGGGAAACATGGAGCGCACGGGGGAAACATGGAGCGCACGGGAGAAACATGGAGCGCACGGGGGAAACATGAAGCGCACGAGGGACAGAGCCAGCACGGGGCAAACATGGAGCGCACGGGGGACACATGGGGAGCACGGGGGACACATGGAGCGCACGGGGGACACATGGGAGCATGGGGGAACATGGAGCGCACGGGGGAAACATGGGAGCATGGGGGAAACATGGAGCGCACGGGGGAAACATGGAGTGCATGGGGGAAACATGGAGTGCACGGGGGAAACATGGGAGCATGGGGGAAACATGGAGCGCACGGGGGACAGAGCCAGCACGGGGCAAACATGGAGCGCACGGAGGACACATGGGGAGCACGGGGGAAACATTGGAGCACGGGGGACAGAGCCTACATGGGGGACACATGGGGAGCACGGGGGACAGAGCCAGCACGGGGGGGAACATGGGGAGCACGGGGGACAGAGCTAGCACGGGGGGAACATGGGAGCATGGGGCATATACAAACAGAGCACGGGGAAAACATGGAGAGCACGGGGAAAACATGGCTGCAAAGATGGAGAGAAACGTGCAAAGATGGAGAGAAACGTGCAAAGATGGGGGAAACATGGCTGCAAAGATGGGGGAAACATGGCTGCAAAGATGGGGGAAACATGGCTGCAAGGATGGGGGTAAACATGACTGTAAGGATGGGGGAAATCATGCCAGGATGGGGTACATTTAGCAGGAAGGGAAACATGCCAGGAAGGGGTACATTTACCAGTATGGGGGATACATTTACCAGTATGGGGGATACATTTACCAGAATGGGGGATACATTTACCAGAATGGGGGGAAACATGAAAGGATGGGGGGGAAACATGCCAGGATGGGGGTACATGAACATGCCAGGATGAGGAAAAATGCCAGGATGGGGAACATTTAGCAGGAAGGGTGACATTTATCAGGATGGGGTACATTTACCAGGATAAGGGAACATGCCTGGATGAGGTACATTTACCAGGATGGGGTCATTTAACAGCATGGGGGGAACATGCCAGGATGGGATACATTTACCAGGATGGGGTACATTTACCAGGATAAGGGAACATGCCTGGATGAGGTACATTTACCAGGATGGGGTCATTTAACAGCATGGGGGGAACATGCCAGGATGGGATACATTTACCAGGATGGGGTACATTTACCAGGATGGGGTCATTTAACAGCATGGGGGAACATGCCAGGATGGGATACATTTACCAGGATGGGGTACATTTACCAGGATGGGGTACATTTACCAGGATGGGGTCATTTAACAGCATGGGGGAACATGCCAGGATGGGATACATTTACCAGGATGGGGTACATTTACCAGGATGGGGTACATTTACCAGGATGGGGCCATGATGTGGACAAATATACCAGAATGTAGGAAATATATATCAGGATGGGGGACATGTTTACCAGGAAGTGGCCAGGAAGGGGACATAACTACACAATGAAAGGGGAGAATAGCAACTCGTACGTCTTTATGGGATTTCAAGATCTTCAGACATTGAAATGTAGATGTGGATTACAGGGTGACATCTGATTGCATTCCAGGCTAAAATCTCTGTCTAACATGCTGCAATTTATTTCCAGAAAGATCAATCCAACTGCTGTGTCTGGAAAGGGCAGGGGCTCAGCTCCAATGTGTGGTAAGCACGCATGAGTGTGATGCCCCCTGCTGAAGAGAAGAGAAGACTGCAAAGGTAAGGTTAAAATCAATTATTTACATAATAGGATTGATTGGCACTTCGGAAAAAAAAATGGGTTTAGAACTACAGTTTGGGCACTCGGCCTGTAAAAGGTTCGCCATGACTGGCCTATATGATGATGTCATGTCTTTGGAAGCTTCCGATAGGTTTATTGGAAAAATCTGAGTTAATTAGAGACACACATGTGGATGTATTTTAATGCACACCTGAAACACACTTCTTCTTTGTGTAGCATCATGGGAAAGTCAATATAAATCAGCCAAGATCTCAGGAAGAGAATTGTGGACTTGTAGAAGTCTGGTTTATCCTTGGGTGCAATTTCGAGATACTCAAAAGGTGCCTTGTTCATCTGTACAAATAATTATACGCAAGTACAAACAAGATGGGAATGTCCAGCCATCATACCACTAATGAAGGAGACGGGTTCTGTGTACCAGAGATTAACACGTGCTTTGGTCAGACATGTGCATATCAACCCAGGACAAAAGCAAAAGACCTTGTGAAGATGCTGGCGGAAGCTGGTAAGATTGTGTCATTATCCACAGTGAACAAGTGCTGTATCAACATGGGCTGAAATGCCACTCTGCCAGGAAGAAGCCATTAGGGTACCTTCACACTTAGCGATGCAGCAGCGATCCGACCAGCGATCTGACCTGGTCAGGATCGCTGCTGCATCGCTACATGGTCGCTGGTGAGCTGTCAAACAGGCAGATCTCACCAGCGACCAGTGACCAGCCCCCAGCCAGCAGCGACGTGCAAGCGACGTTGCGCTTGCACGGAGCCGCCGTCTGGAAGCTGCGGAGACTGGTAACTAAGGTAAACATCGGGTATGGTTACCCGATGTTTACATTAGTTACCAGTGTGAGCAGGGAGCAGGGAGCCGCGCACACTAAGCGCTGGCTCCTTGCTCTCCTAGCTACAGTACACATCGGGTTAATTAACCCGATGTGTAATGCAGCTACATGTGCAGAGAGCAGGGAGCTGCGCACACTGAGCGCGGGCTCCTTGCTCTCCTAGCTGCTGTACACATCGGGTTAATTAACCCGATGTGTACAGCAGCTACATGTGCAGAGAGCCGGAGCCGGCAGCACAGGCAGCGTGAGAGCTGCGGAGGCTGGTAACTAAGGTAAATATCGGGTAACCACCTTGGTTACCCGATGTTTATCTTGGATACAGCTTACCTCAGCTGTCAGACGCCGGCTCCTGCTCCCTGCTCGCTTCATTTGTCGCTCTCTTGCTGTCACACACAGCGATCTGTGTGTCACAGCAGGAGAGCGGCTTTGAAGAAAACGAACCAGGGCTGTGTGTAACGAGCAGCGATCTCGCAGCAGGGGCCAGATCGCTGCTCAGTGTCACACACAGCGAGATCGCTAATGAGGTCACTGCTGCGTCACAAAAAGCGTGACTCAGCAGCGATCTCGGCAGCGAGCTCGCTGTGTGTGAAGCACCCCTTACTCCAAAAGATACATAAAAAAGCCAAATTAATGGTTGCAAATGCACACAGGAACAAACACCTTAATTTTTGCAGACATGTCTGACAAAACTAAAATTGAACTGTTTGCCATAATGACCATCGTTACTTTTGGAAGAAAAAGGGAGAAGCTTTCAAACCTAAGAACACCATCCCAACTGTTAAACACGGGGGTGACAGCATCATGTTGTAGGGTTGTTTTGCTGCAGGAGGGACTGCTGCACTTCACAAAATAGTGAAGGAATCATGAGGAAAGAAAATCATGTGGTAATACTGAAGCAATATCTCAAGGCATCAGCCAGGAACTTAAAGCTTGGGCGGAAATGGGTCTTCCAAATGGACAATCACCCATACTGCCAAAGTGGTTACAAAGTGCCTTAAGGATAACAATATCAATGTTTGGAGTGGCCATCAGAAATCCCTGATCTCAATACTATTGAAAATTTATGGGCAAAGCTGAAAAGGCAGGTGCGAGCAAGGTGACCTACAAACATGGCTCAGTTACCCCAGCTTTGTCAGGAGGAAAGGGCCTAAATTCCTACCAACTATTGTGAGAAGCTTGTGGAAGGATATCCAAAAACGTTTGACCCAAGTCATATAGTTTAAAGGGCAAAGGTACCAAATACTAATGAAATGTATGTAAACTTTTGACTTTGCAGAAAGTAATAAAAATGTCTTAAAACATTCTCTCTCTCTCTTATTATTCTGGCATTTGGCAAATATAAATATTTTGGTAATCCTAACTGACCTAACACAGGAAAGGTTTATTCTGATTTCATGTCAGATAGTGAGAAAAACATGCAGATGTGTCTTTTTAGATAGTGTATGTAAACTTCTGGTTTCAACTGTATAGGAGAACTGATTTTACCTTATTATAATGTTGACTCTTTTCTCACCTGTTCAGGATTTTCCACTCCATTGATGACATAGCTCTCCACTGATCCACCACCATCTAACACAGCGGAGGTCATGTTGCATCCCCTGAGTCGCACTGCAAGCAAACTGATCAACCAGTCGTCCCAAGAACCACTCGATTCAGATCTTCACACTGATCCTGTAACAAAAAAAGGCAACTTTAAATAACATATGCTGGATATATCTCACTTTACACAGTACCTTCCCTTTATTCAGCTATATTCTGTCTGGTGTAGATAAATTGCAAAACAAAGCAATAGAAGATCTGACAAAATACAAGGTGCAGACGACAGAAAATGTGCAGTAAGAATGCAACTTTTATTTTTGTTCCATCACAGGAGTGGTTAATTGTACGTGAGCTAATGAGGCCGGCAGCTTAACAGTTCCATACATATTTGCATGCATTGGATACAGAAATTAAAAATAAACTTAGCAAATAGTCACAAATTAATAAATAATAATTATAAAAAGGACTATGATTTCTTGCTGCAGCTACTTTACAAACTGATTCCGCAGCAAAATCCATATACTGTACATGCAAACTGTGCTTATTAATTTTCCTGACATAGTGTGATTATGTTTTTATTTGTTAAGAATTTCACCGTAAAGGGGTGGTTCACTACTCTGCAATAGTGGCCACATACCTGTAAAACTGATTGGGAAGGCTTTTTCTACCTCGTTCAGCCAATTCTGCCTCTGAGTGGCGGGGCGGCTATTGCAGTCCGCTCATCCCCATGAAGTGACCCCCGGGCTCCTTGACCTCTGGAGATCCGGTGATATCTTGTCAACGTCCGGTTGACCCGACATAACCGAGGCCAGCCCCAGTCTTCCTGAGTGACTGGGCTGTGGGTTGAGTTGCACCTCTCGTCACGGTCCAGCATCGCTCCTGCTTGCGGCGCTCTGCAGTGAAGGAGAGCGCACATGAGCGAGATGCTGGGCTGTGATGAGTGGTGAAAGTCCGGCCACAGCCCAGTCAATCAGGAAGACTGGGGCCGGCCTCGGTTATGTTGGGTCAACTGGAAGTTGACGCGATATCACCGGATCTCAGAGGTCACTTGATGGGGAGGAGAGGACCGCAATAGCCGCCACTCAGAGGCAGAATTGGCTGAATAAGGTATTTAGAAAAAGCCTTCCCTATCAGGTTTACAGGGATGTGGCCACTAATTATGATGCACGTGATTAGCAGGGTTTACCTGGTAAACCCCCAGAAGAAGTTACAACACACAGGGGTCACGATACAACGGAGGTCCCTGCCTCTAGGGAGAGAGGTGAGGACGCACCTCCTGAACTCACCTCAAGCTGACTCCTGAGCTCCCTAGCGTTCCTATACAGGTTCTTGGAATCTGTTGGCGAGCAGGATACCTTGGACCTCAGCTGGCCCTAAACTCACCCTGACTAGTGAGCAGGACGACAATTTCACTAGACTCGCACTACAATACAGAAACATCTCTCTCTCTCAAAACACTTCTGCTTTCCGCAGTGTTACAACAAAGTGCGACGCATCCATCCCTTCAGTCACCAAACGCATTGTGACTGATGCAAAACAACGCAAGTGTGAATGTAGCCATAGCCCTGCAAGCATTTCCCTCTTAAACGTGGAACAGGACGTTGTCAGAGAGAGGCAATTGTCATTTATCAGTTTCTTTCATGTCTGATCTCTGATGATAGCAGAATTAATCGCGGTGATAGCAGCGAGGTCACCGTTGGCTCACAGCTTATCTATCTGAACCATGACATCATAAGGTGGCAGTGATGGAGGCAGGGTGAGTGACACCAGCACAGCTTCTATTTCAGTCCGACTGTCCATGAGAAAATAAATCAGAGCACACGTTGCTTTTTTTTTTTTTTTTTTAGGCAGCAGTTTGTTTGACAAAATTGTTGCGTAAAGAAAAGCAGCATGACACTTCTTCACTGCATTTTGGTTGCATTTTCCACCCATTGAAATTTATAAAGGTGTGTCAAAACACAACCAGAATGTTTAGCTGTGCGCTTGCACTGCATTTTGGATCCGTTTTTCTCAACAAAAACACAGGTCTCTCGGTCTGCCTCTCTGTCAGTCCCAGTCTGCCTCTCTGACAGTCCCCGTCTCCCTCTCTGACAGTCCCCGTCTCCCTCTCTGACAGTCCCCGTCTCCCTCTCTGACAGTCCCCGTCTCCCTCTCTGACAGTCCCCGTCTCCCTCTCTGACAGTCCCCGTCTCCCTCTCTGACAGTCCCCGTCTCCCTCTCTGACAGTCCCCGTCTCCCTCTCTGACAGTCCCCGTCTCCCTCTCTGACAGTCCCCGTCTCCCTCTCTGACAGTCCCCGTCTCCCTCTCTGACAGTCCCCGTCTCCCTCTCTGTCAGTCTCAGTCTCCCTCTCTGTCAGTCCCAGTCTCCCTCTCTGTCAGTCCCAGTCTCCCTCTCTGTCAGTCCCAGTCTCCCTCTCTGTCAGTCCCAGTCTCCCTCTCTGTCAGTCCCAGTCTCCCTCTCTGTCAGTCCCAGTCTCCCTCTCTGACAGTCTCCGTCTCCCTCTCTGACAGTCTCCGTCTCCCTCTCTGACAGTCTCCGTCTCCCTCTCTGACAGTCTCCGTCTCCCTCTCTGACAGTCTCCGTCTCCCTCTCTGACAGTCTCCGTCTCCCTCTCTGACAGTCTCCGTCTCCCTCTCTGACAGTCTCAGTCTCCCTCTCTGTCAGTCCCAGTCTCCCTCTCTGTCAGTCCCAGTCTCCCTCTCTGTCAGTCCCAGTCTCCCTCTCTGTCAGTCCCAGTCTCCCTCTCTGTCAGTCCCAGTCTCCCTCTCTGTCAGTCCCAGTCTCCCTCTCTGTCAGTCCCAGTCTCCCTCTCTGTCAGTCCCAGTCTCCCTCTCTGTCAGTCCCAGTCTCCCTCTCTGTCAGTCCCAGTCTCCCTCTCTGTCAGTCCCAGTCTCCCTCTCTGTCAGTCCCAGTCTCCCTCTCTGTCAGTCCCAGTCTCCCTCTCTGTCAGTCCCAGTCTCCCTCTCTGTCAGTCCCAGTCTCCCTCTCTGTCAGTCCCAGTCTCCCTCTCTGTCAGTCCCAGTCTCCCTCTCTGTCAGTCCCAGTCTCCCTCTCTGTCAGTCCCAGTCTCCCTCTCTGTCAGTCCCAGTCTCCCTCTCTGTCAGTCCCAGTCTCCCTCTCTGTCAGTCCCAGTCTCCCTCTCTGTCAGTCCCAGTCTCCCTCTCTGTCAGTCCCAGTCTCCCTCTCTGTCAGTCCCAGTCTCCCTCTCTGTCAGTCCCAGTCTCCCTCTCTGACAGTCTCCGTCTCCCTCTCTGACAGTCTCCGTCTCCCTCTCTGACAGTCTCAGTCTCCCTCTCTGACAGTCTCAGTCTCCCTCTCTGACAGTCTCCGTCTCCCTCTCTGACAGTCTCCGTCTCCCTCTCTGACAGTCTCCGTCTCCCTCTCTGACAGTCTCAGTCTCCCTCTCTGACAGTCTCCGTCTCCCTCTCTGACAGTCTCCGTCTCCCTCTCTGACAGTCTCCGTCTCCCTCTCTGACAGTCTCCGTCTCCCTCTCTGACAGTCTCCGTCTCCCTCTCTGACAGTCTCCGTCTCCCTCTCTGACAGTCTCCGTCTCCCTCTCTGACAGTCTCCGTCTCCCTCTCTGACAGTCTCCGTCTCCCTCTCTGACAGTCTCCGTCTCCCTCTCTGACAGTCTCCGTCTCCCTCTCTGACAGTCTCCGTCTCCCTCTCTGACAGTCTCCGTCTCCCTCTCTGACAGTCTCCGTCTCCCTCTCTGACAGTCTCCGTCTCCCTCTCTGACAGTCTCCGTCTCCCTCTCTGACAGTCTCCGTCTCCCTCTCTGACAGTCTCCGTCTCCCTCTCTGACAGTCTCCGTCTCCCTCTCTGACAGTCTCCGTCTCCCTCTCTGACAGTCTCCGTCTCCCTCTCTGACAGTCTCCGTCTCCCTCTCTGACAGTCTCCGTCTCCCTCTCTGACAGTCTCCGTCTCCCTCTCTGACAGTCTCCGTCTCCCTCTCTGACAGTCTCCGTCTCCCTCTCTGACAGTCTCCGTCTCCCTCTCTGACAGTCTCCGTCTCCCTCTCTGACAGTCTCCGTCTCCCTCTCTGACAGTCTCCGTCTCCCTCTCTGACAGTCTCCGTCTCCCTCTCTGACAGTCTCCGTCTCCCTCTCTGACAGTCTCCGTCTCCCTCTCTGACAGTCTCCGTCTCCCTCTCTGACAGTCTCCGTCTCCCTCTCTGACAGTCTCCGTCTCCCTCTCTGACAGTCTCCGTCTC
Source organism: Anomaloglossus baeobatrachus (assembly GCF_048569485.1). Classification (NCBI taxonomy): domain Eukaryota; kingdom Metazoa; phylum Chordata; class Amphibia; order Anura; family Aromobatidae; genus Anomaloglossus; species Anomaloglossus baeobatrachus. The sequence continues at coordinate 227,583,690 of NC_134353.1, read as the reverse complement.
CCTCTCTGACAGTCTCCGTCTCCCTCTCTGACAGTCTCCGTCTCCCTCTCTGACAGTCTCAGTCTCCCTCTCTGACAGTCTCAGTCTCCCTCTCTGACAGTCTCCGTCTTCCTCTCTGTCAGTCTCAGTCTCCCTCTCTGACAGTCTCAGTCTCCCTCTGTCTCTCCATCCTTTATACTCCCCTATTACCGGCAGCCTCCCCTGCTTCTGAAAGTGCCGGCCGCTCATTAGGCTCATCTCATATTCACTGCTTCACCCGCCCACCGGCGCCTATGATTGGTTGCAGTCAAACATGCCCCAATGCTGAGTGACAACAGCCACGGATCTCTATCGTGCAGTACAACAATAAATAATTTTTTTAAAAAATAGCGTGCGGTCCCCCCCAATTTTGATACCCAGCCATGATAAAGCCACACACCTGTAGGATGGGGAAGAACAACATTTTGTCATTGACAGTGCAGTTTAAAACGCAACCAAAACACAAGAAAAAAAACGCAACATGTGCACCACATGGCCTTATACTCGCCTTTCGGTGGCTTCATTTGTTTCCAGCGTCGCTCCAGGCCTTCTGTGATTTGCGACCTGCCGCAGCTCCAGTGTTTGCTGTAGTATGTAGGAGGTCATAACTGAATACAAGAATACAGGACAATGACCACAAACACACCTTCAGGCTGTGTAAGGGCTATTTGACTAAGAAGGAGAGTGATGGGATGCTACACTAGATGACCTGGTCTCCACAGTCACCAGACCTGAACCCAAGCAAGATGGTTTGGGGTGAGCTGGACCGCAGAGTGAAGGCAAAAGGGCCAACAAGTGCTAAGCATCTCTGGGAACTCCTTCAAGACTGTTGGAAAACCATTTCCGGTGACTACCTCTTGAAGCTCATCAAGAGAATGCGAAGAGTGTGCAAAGTAGTAATCAAAGCAAAAGGTGACTACTTTGAAGAACCTAGAATATAAGACATATCAGTTGTTTCACACTTTTTGTTAAGTATTTCATTCCACATGTGTTAATTCATAGTTCTGATGCCTTCAATGTGAAACTACAATTTTCAGAGTCATGAAAATAAAGAAAACTCTTTGAATGTCCAAACTTTTGGTCTGTACTGTATATACTTTTAGCATTTTAATATTTGATAAAAAAAATAAAAATATACTTTTAATTTCAACAATCTGTATTCTAGAATCTTATTCCTCTTTGGTCCATACCTGTTTCAAACCAGTGTCTTGCTACGACATATTGATCCCCCCCACCCCCCACTAGGTAGCGCAGTAGCTTTTACCTTTACTGTATTTTACTTCCGTTGGATGTGATAATCTATATATATAATTGCCTTATTCTGTCTGTCTGTCTTGCTCCAAAATTGTGTCCTTACGGTGACACAAAGCTGATTGGCCGCTGGGCTCGCCATGGCCCCGCTCCCCCGCACGGATTGGCCGCTCGCCCAGGCTGCGCCCCCACACGGATTGGCCGGCCGCTCGCCCAGGCTCCGCCCCCCCACAGATTGGCCTCTCGCCCTGGCACCCTGCAGGCATTGGCAACTCGGCCACGCCCCGCCCCCCTCACGCAATGCACGCTAGCTCTGGCCCCGCCCCCCACGCATTCCCCGAACCGACACGGTCACGGAGCCACGACTCCCAGGTGAGTACTGTACCCCCGGGAGCCCACATCAGCGTACGCCGCCAAACCAGCCGACACATACCCTCGCATTGCTGGGGCTGGCCGGCGTATGCTGGTGTGGGCTCCCGTGCGAGCGGTGGACGAGATACGCTGGTAACCATGGTAGCATAGTTACCAGCGCATCAAGGACCTGCAGCGGCGGAACATACACACACGCACACACATAACAGCACACACATACACATCAGATCACACTCACTCTCACACACACCTCACACACACATCACATCGCATCCACACACTCACAACATCCTGGGATATCGCTTGCTTCTCGGCGGCGATACTGTGCTGTGAGCTTCCAGGTCCTGCCGGAGGATCACATGGCCAGAAGCATGTGGTATCTCCGGATGTTGTGAGTGTGAGCGCGTATGTGCAATATCGTCAATGTGTGTGTGCGTGAGTGTATGCGTTCGGGTGTGTGTGAGTGTATGCGATCGTGTGTGTGTGTGTGTGTGTGTGTGTGAGTGTATGCGATCGGATCTGTGAGTGTCGGCAGAGGAGCACGGCGTGCTGGAGGAGGCTGGGAGGAGAGAGGCTGATCCTGGGGAAAGCTGGGATGGGGAGGCTGAGAGAAGAGAGGCTGATGCTGGGGGAGGCTGAGGCTGGGGTAGGCTGGGAGGAGAGAGGCTGATGCTGGGAGGAGAGAGGCTGATGCTGGGGGAGGCTGAGGCTGGGGGAGGCTGGGAGGAGAGAGGCTGATGCTGGGAGGAGAGAGGCTGATGCTGGGGGAGGCTGAGGCTGGGGTAGGCTGGGAGGAGAGAGGCTGATGCTGGGAAGAGAGAGGCTGATGCTGGGGACAGAAAAGGCTGATGCTGGGAGGAGAGAGGCTGATGCTGGGAGGAGAGAGGCTGATGCTGGGAGGAGAGAGGCTGATGCTGGGAGGAGAGAGGCTGATGCTGGGAGGAGAGAGGCTGATGCTGGGAGGAGAGAGGCTGATGCTGGGAGGAGAGAGGCTGATGCTGGGAGGAGAGAGGCTGATGCTGGGAGGAGAGAGGCTGATGCTGGGAGGAGAGAGGCTGATGCTGGGAGGAGAGAGGCTGATGCTGGGAGGAGAGAGGCTGATGCTGGGAGGAGAGAGGCTGATGCTGGGATGAGAGAGGCTGATGCTGGGATGAGAGAGGCTGATGCTGGGATGAGAGAGGCTGATGCTGGGATGAGAGAGGCTGATGCTGGGATGAGAGAGGCTGATGCTGGGATGAGAGAGGCTGATGCTGGGATGAGAGAGGCTGATGCTGGGATGAGAGAGGCTGATGCTGGGATGAGAGAGGCTGATGCTGGGATGAGAGAGGCTGATGCTGGGATGAGAGAGGCTGATGCTGGGATGAGAGAGGCTGATGCTGGGATGAGAGAGGCTGATGCTGGGATGAGAGAGGCTGATGCTGGGATGAGAGAGGCTGATGCTGGGATGAGAGAGGCTGATGCTGGGATGAGAGAGGCTGATGCTGGGATGAGAGAGGCTGATGCTGGGGACAGAGAGGCTGATGCTGGGGACAGAGAGGCTGATGCTGGGGACAGAGAGGCTGATGCTGGGAGGAGAGAGGCTGATGCTGGGATGAGAGAGGCTGATGCTGCGGGCAGAGAGGCTGATGCTGGTGCAGCATGGGGGATGGAGCACGATGGGGGGTGCGCAGCATGGCGGATGGAGCACGTTTGGGAGTGCGCAGCATGGCGGATGGAGCACGTTTGGGAGTGCGCAGCATGGCGGATGGAGCACGTTTGGGAGTGCGCAGCATGGCGGATGGAACACGTTTGGGAGTGCGCAGCATGGCGGATGGAGTACGTTTGGGAGTGCGCAGCATGGCGGATGGAGCACATTTGGGAATGCGCAGCATGGCGGATGTAGCACGTTTGGGAGTGCGCAGCATGGCGGATGGAACACGTTTGGGAGTGCGCAGCATGGCGGATGGAGCACGTTTGGGAGTGCGCAGCATGGCGGATGGAGCACGTTTGGGAGTGCGCAGCATGGCGGATGGAGCACGTTTGGGAGTGCGCAGCATGGCGGATGGAGCACGTTTGGGAGTGCGCAGCATGGGGGATGCAGCACGATGGGGAGTGCGGAGTATGGAGGATGGAGCACGTTTGGGAGTGCGCAGCATGGCGGATGGAGCACGTTTGGGAGTGCGCAGCATGGGGGATGCAGCACGATGGGGAGTGCGGAGTATGGCGGATGGAGCACGATGGGGAGTGCGGAGTATGGCGGATGGAGCACGTTTGGGAGTGCGCAGCATGGCGGATGGAGCACGTTTGGGAGTGCGCAGCATGGTGGATGGAGCACGTTTGGGAGTGCGCAGCATGGCGGATGGAGCACGTTTGGGAGTGCGGAGCATGGGAGATGGAGCACGATGGGGGGTGCACACCATAGGGGATGGAGCACGATGGGGAGTGCGCTGCATGGGTGATGGAGCACGATGGGGAGTGTGCTGCATGGGGGATGGAGCACGATGGGAAGTGCACACCTCCCCCCAACACACACACACGCGCGCGCACTGCACAACACACCACACACACACACACTGGGAACCAAAAACAACTGCCCTACACAGACACCCACACACACAGACAACGCTGCACACACAAATATACGCACATACCGCACAACACACACACATTGCACAAAACATACCTCCCCCCAAAACACACCACACACAAACCGCGCAACACACACACAACGCTACAGACACACAGCGCTCCACAAACAACGCAACACACATACAACACCGCTCTCACCCCCCGCCACACCCAGACAACACCCAGAACATGTACAGCGCCCTACACAAACACTTGGTAACTACACACAACAACATTTATCTATATCTATATATATATATATATATATATATATATATATATATATATATATATATATATATAAACAAAAATCATACATGAACTACACAATACGTAAATTCTAGAATACCCGATGCGTAGAATCGGGCCACCTTCTAGTCGTATGTAATGCAGCAGCTGATCCGTCAGCAAGAAATTGGTCCACACTTCCATGAAAGCATCATGCACCCATACAAGGTCTACATACACAGCGCAGGACAGACAGACACTGCTATTTCTAAGAATTTACCCTACGTTGCTCTGTTTCCAGGTATTAAGCAGATTATTTGTCAATTATTTACATCACTATGAGCAAAGTGCAGAAACCTTTTCGAGGTTAAAAAAAAAAAAAAAAAGCCTCATGCTGTCCGTGCTTTACAGCCAGTATTAAAATAATATAAAAATATAGTGCCATTCATTTCTGCAGTGCTTTACAGACATCATCATTGCCCCCGTTCGGGCTCAGTTGGCAGTAACTGCTACTATTAACCCCATAAATGCCACACAAAAAAAGTCAAAAGAGAAGATATTTGCTGCAGCAAAAACTACTACTGTATAACAGGTAGAGATCGGCTGTATTGTGATTGACAATGCTATAACAAGGCATAGCTGTCATCAGGGCACATTGACCCCAGGATTCTCCTAGCATACACAATAGGTTTAGAGGTTGTCTAAAGCTCTGATGGCATCTCGGATTTTCCTTTGGTGTGCACGAGCCATTGCTTCTTATTCCAAAAACACAGACACTTGAGCTTTACTTTTATTACTGTATTCCACTGTATAGGAAAAGTTAAGCAAACTATGATTATATATATAATATATATATATATTATATATAAAAAAAGACTGACATATAGCACATGCCAAAAGGACATTCTACGTGGCAAACGTGGGACCAACTCTTAATTTCCACAGTTTAAAGCGGCAGAAAATTAAAACATTTGCTGTGTTTCTAACAAACCCCTATCATGTCACAGAAATGACTCATACCTGGAAGGAGCCCATACAGTCTAGCATCTACAGAGGCCAGGCAGCAGACAGGGGTAGGGAATAGATAGCAAAACCCCACCCACATATTAGCTATTCAGCAGCTGCTGCCAATCAAAAAGCTGTGCATTTCTGTAACTTTACTTGGCTGTATTTCAAAATCTATACATCTGACAACTAAAGGTATGTATAGAATCAGCATAAGGCTATGTGCGCACGTTGCGTACAAGCCCTGCAGAAATTTCTGCAGCGATCTGAAGAGCACATGTGCGCTTTAGATCGCTGCAGAAATGTCCGTAGTGAGCGCCGATTCCATGCGCTCTGCCTGCAGCTCCTGCCATAGACAGAGCAGGAGCTGCCGGCAAAGCGCAGGAAAGAAGTGACATGTCACTTCTTTTTGCGCAGCGCTTCGGCAGGAGCCGAAGCGCTGCGCTCTTAAACGCCACGTGCGCACGGTCCCTGCACAATCTCCATAGACTGTGCAGGGGAGGCAGGACGCATGCAGTTACGCTGCGCTACAAAGCGCAGCGTAACTGCATGTTTTTACGCGACGTGCGCACATAGCCTAATAGTGTCTGTATAGCACTGGCTTTAGTTTATATAGGAAAATCCTGGTGATTGGTGCGCTTTAAAAGGGAATCTGTCACCAGGTTTTTCCCACCTAATCTGAGAGCAGCATAATGTAGGGGCAGAGATCCTGATTCTAGTGATGTGTCTCTTACTGGGCTGCTTAGTGTAGTTTTGATAAAATCACCGATTAATCAGCAGCAGATTATCATTACAGAATCCATAGATTATAACGGGTTGTGTAACCTGACGCCACAGCGAAGCTGACAGCCCGGACTGTCTGAACAAGGCAGAGCTGAGCTGTTTGTGTCAGTGGTGGGCAAGTTCAGGAAGCAGGGGCGAGATTACAAAATGTTTCACAAGTAGGAAATAAAGAGGAGTAAATCTCTTCCAATGAGCCTGGTTTAGAGGCCACATCAGTAGTCGGTGACAAGAAGGGAGCAATGTGAACGACCTTCTACCTGACGGAACCCAGCACCTCTTCTGATTTGTACGTTCAGCGGGCCATCATTGCAGCAGGAGGCATTTACCATTGCATGGGGCCTGCTAATCACCAGACACCAGCGGAGACTGGCAGGCAAGAGGCAGTTCATAGGGTGCCCGTCCAGTGGTTAAAGACTACCGATGTGGCTGCTGGACCTGGGCCATGAGATTCAGTTTGGTCATTTTTAGTTGAGGAGGAATCAGATTTCTCTGCTAAAATTCTTATAGTGACTAGTAATAAAGATTTATGGAAAGTCTGTGGAAATTACAGTTCTGTTTTGAAGGAGTATTCCCATCTCCAAGAGCCTATCCCAATATGTAGTAGGTGTAATAATATTATTATTAATAATATTAGCAAGTACCTCCAACTAGAAATTAGTTTAGTTCTCCTGATTAGCTATATTGCTTACCTCATGTGCAGGGCATTGCAGTATAAGTAGCCATGGTTCTGACCACTCATACAGTGACAGTCAAAGGAGTTATCCGACATAAACTCCAAAAAGGTTTTAAGCTAATCTGTGCTGTATTGTCATATAAAACACCCCTATATTATTTTTTTTGTTTTCTAACTTTTGTTCCTCTTGAATTAACCCTTTATTCTCTGCAGCTCTTTGTTTACCTGCAGCTCAACCAAACATGACATCTTCCTGTGCCAAACCTCACAGTCAGAGCTGGCACCGCCTGGCCTCACTGTCCAGCACACTCATTGGCTGCCAGTATTCTGCCCCAGCACTGACCTCTCATCGCTCCAGCAAAGATGGGCACATTACTACATTATATGTGCGGTAGATGTGAGGTGATTGTGCTGCACAGATGAGATATCACTGCTCTGTATATCCAATCATTGGTAGTACAGAGCAGTGATCCTGCTTCTCTCACCTGTTACAGCACTATCACCGCACATATAATGTAGTAATGTGCCCATCCCTGTCCCCATACTATAGTAATGTGCCCATCCCTGTCCCATAATATAGTAATGTGCCCATCCCTGTCCCTATACTATAGTAATGTGCCCATCCCTGTCCCCATACTATAGTAATGTGCCCATCCCTGTCCCCATACTATAGTAATGTGCCCATTCCTGTCCCCATACTATAGTAATGTGCCCATTCCTGTCCCCACACTATAGTAATGTGCCCATCCCTGTCCCCATACTATAGTAATGTGCCCATTCCTGTCCCCATACTATAGTAATGTGCCCATCCCTGTCCCCATACTATAGTAATGTGCCCATTCCTGTCCCCATACTATAGTAATGTGCCCATTCCTGTCCCCATACTATAGTAATGTGCCCATTCCTGTCCCCACACTATAGTAATGTGCCCATCCCTGTCCCCATACTATAGTAATGTGCCCATTCCTGTCCCCATACTATAGTAATGTGCCCATCCCTGTCCCCATACTGTAGTAATGTACCCTTCCCTGTCCCATAATATAGTAATGTGCCCATCCCTGTCCCCATACTATAGTAATGTACCCTTCCCTGTCCCATAGTATAGTAATGTGCCCATTCCTCTCCCCATACTATAGTAATGTGCCAGTGCCCATAATATAGTAATGTCCCCTTTCCTTGTGCCCATCCTATAGTAATGTGCCCCATCCTTATGCCCATCCTGTAGTAATGTCCCCTTGGGCTCCTCTTCTTGTAGCAGTGCTCTGTCCTTTAGAATTGCCCCCTAGTCTGCCATTCTTCACATACACAAAAAACAAAAAAAACCCAAACAAACAAACAAATCCTTCTCACCTGTCCTCATTCCCTCGGTGCCCTGTGCCCTGCCTCTTGCGGCCGCAGCACCCACCTTGCTGATTGCGGCCTCTGCAGGGGACTGTTCAGTCAGCGCTTTATAGCAGAGGACTGATTTAAGAGGCGCTGTGCGGGAATCTGTTATCTGTTATAAAGCGCTGACTGCACAGGCCCCTGCAGAGGCGGCCGCGATCAGCAAGGAGGGGGCTGCACGCCACAAGCAGCATCAGGGGCTGCAGCTGACAGTGCTTTATATCAGATGACAGATTCCAGGACGCTGTGTATACAGCTACTGCAATGATCCGCTGCGGGCCTCTGATTGGCCGGCGGCTGATCATAGCTGTATACACCGCTCCCATCTACACAGCGCCAGTGAATGAGTCATCTGATCTACAGCGCTGACTGCACGGCCCCGGCATAGGCAGCGTTCAGCTAGGGGGCCACGGGCCTGCACGCCGCAAGCAGCATCGGAGGCTGCATGCATTGTACAGACAGTGAGACCCCTGCACTATGGGATGTGTGGGAGGGTACAGGGAAGGGGGGCAGGGATGCCACACACTATACTTGACTAGCAGGGCGGCTACATGATGTCTCCTGTGATGCCAGTCTACAAGGCGGGCATAAGCTCTGCTCTTATCGTCATGACATCACAGGAAGCAGTAAAATCACAGCAGGAGTGGTCACATGACCGCTCTGAGCTGGGGGAGAGGGGCTGACAGCAGGGCAGGTAAGTAGTCACTATCTACTTACCTGCCCCGATGTACCACTCGTGTAATGACAAGAAAAATGCAAAATAAGCCAGATAACCCCTTTAATTGCTAGTGGTCATAACCATGGATACCTAAGGTCCTGTAATGCCCTGCACATGGGGTGAGCAACATAGCTAATCAAGAGAACTTTACTGTTTTTCTAATTGGAGGTTTTTGCTAATACCCTGTTTCCCCAAAAATAAGCACTAGTACGTTTTGGAGTATGCTTAAAATATAAACCCTACTTCAAAAATAAGCCCTAGTTTCAGTTCCATAAGGAAGTGTCCAGACAGCTAAAAAAGTTAAACACAGCAGCACTGTTCATCAGAGAAAGCAGACATTTCCAAATAAAAGCCAAGAAAGAAAGAAAAAGAATCGTACTCACCAAACAATTACAGCTGGCAAGTGCCAATAGTGGATCGGCTCTCACACAGAGATCTCTGACACTGTCCGGTCTTTCACCGCTTCATCTGCATTGCACTGCAGCTCTCACAAACAGATCCTGTACCAGTATCACTCCCCTCGAGGGATACTGGTTCCAGTCACCGGTGGGAGGTAATCACTGTAGAACACAGGAGGACCTGACAGCGATGCAGATTTGTATGTGAGAGCCCATTTGCAAACTCTAATTGTTTCTTGTCTGCTTAGTTTGTTTCTTTTAGGGGACTATGTTATTTTGGGGGTAAACTTAGCAATACATAGAGAATAATAAATTTAACCAGGTAATTTAAACCTTTGTAAATATGGTATGTGCCCACCACTATAGGACTGGTTCTGCACCATGAAACCAGCAGATCAGATAAGTACGGCTATGTGCCCACACTGCGGAAAATGTGCGCAATTTGCCACGGATTTTCCTTGGAAATTCCGCGGATTTTTCAACAATCTGCAGCACAGCTACTCCCCAGCCATTTCTATGGCATTTGGGAACTGCTGTGCCCACGCTGCGTTTTTTTCCGCAGCGGAAATAATGCGGATTTCCCTGCGGAAAAATCAGTAGCATGGGAATTATTCCTGCGGACTTCTCCGCAGGGTCCCATATACTTACCTGCCTTGATAGAAAACAACGATGTCACTTTCTCCGTCCGGTGCACAGGAGCGCGGTCGATCCAGGTACAGGAAGGAAGAGGTGGCCGGGGTCTGCAGGAGCTCCGGTCATGTGACAGCCGGAGCTAGTGCAGGCCCGCCCACCTCCAGTACAGTGCACCAGACGCTGACAGAGTGACCCGGCCGCCGGAAAGCGAGGTGCTGCATGATGGAGGTATGAACTCCCCCGATCACTCAGCACTTGTTCTGCATTGAGGATGCAGTGCTGAAGCCATGGTACTGTATCCTCAATGCAGAATGCCCGCAGCATATCCGCAGGACATTCCGCAATAAAACCGCAGCATGGAAACAGACAGAAGTTGTGCTGCGGTTTTCTGGGAGCACCTGCGGAATGGCCTGCGGATATAACCGCAGGACACTGTCCCCTTGGGCACACAGCCTAAATGTGCATCTGAACCAGAAATAGGGTTAACATTGAAGGTTGATGTTCCAGAATGTGATGACAAGAAGATTATATCTGAATACATGTTGATTTTTTTTTTTTATTTAAGAAAAAATGTGGAATGTTGTTCATGGGAAAATATCAAATACCCCCTGAAAATAAGCCTTAGTGCAGATTTCAGAGCAAAAAGGACATTTTTGTGTACTCACCGTAAAATGTCTTTCTTGGAGCCTTTCATTGGGGGACACAGACAGTGGTGTCTCCAGGGGAGGCTTGACACTAGGTTTAAAAAAGAGTTAGCTCCTCCTCCCACGGCATATAACCCCAGCTAGGCGGGAACTAGCTCAGTTTGGTGTAAAAGCAGTAGGAAGAGGATAGACAAAACCCAAAGGGCGGGAGCTGTGTCCCCCAATGAAAGGCTCCAAGAAAGACATTTTACGGTGAGTACACAAAACATGTCCTTTCCTTTCTCGCCTTTTCATTGGAGGATACAGACAGTGGGACGTCCCAAAGCAGTCCCTGGGTGGGAGCTGAACTATTAACAGTGTATAACATCAGACTAAGAGCTGACTAACAACTGCAACTGCACTGAACTCATATCAAAACACTGTCAAAAAAACGAGCAGTGGCCACTTATAAATGGGCCACTGCCGCTTGAAGGACTTGTCTTCCAAGAGCAGCATCCGCAGAGGCATGCGTATGCACTCTGTAGAATTTTGTGAACGTGTGCTCACTGGACCAGGTAGCGGCCTTGCAAAGTTGTGCCGCCGAAGCCCGATGGCGGATAGCCCAGGAGGCACCCACTGCTCGTGTGGAGTGGGCCCGCACAGATTGAGGGGGAATGGCACCTCGTGCTTTGTATGCCTGACAGATGGCAGTCCTGATCCATCGAGAAATCGTAGATTTAGACGCCGGGTTGCCCTTTTTGTGTCCTACTGGGAGGACGAAAAGGGTATCGGACTTGCGCAACGGCGCTGTTCTGGAGATGTAGATCCGCAGAGCCCTGACAAGATCGAGAGTGTGAAGGGCTTTCTCAAAGGAGTGGACCGGGGTCGGGCAGAATGATGGCAACACAATGTCTTCGTTCAGGTGGAAAGAGGATACGACCTTCGGAAGGAAGGCGGGGGAAGGCCGAAGGACCACCTTATCGTGATGGAATATCAGGTAAGGTGAGCGACAGGAAAGAGCTGCCAGTTCGGACACTCACCTGATAGAGGTAATAGTGACTAAAAAGGCAACTTTCCAAGACAGTCGCTGGAGAGAGATTTCTCTCAGAGGTTCGAAAGGAGGAAGTTGAAGGACTCCCAGAACCAGATTCAGATGCCTGGGATCTAAGGGGTGGCGATAAGGAGGGACCAAATGCGCTACCCCTTGAAGAAAGGTACGGACCTGAGGGCGAGAAGCCAGCTGCTTCTGGAAAAAAAAAAAAAAAAAAAAAATCGACAAGGCAGAAACTTGTCCTTTAAGGGAACTGAGAGCAAGACCCAAGTCCAGACCGTCTTGCAGAAAAGCAAGAACATTAGGGATTGAAAAGGTCAGGGGCGACCGATTATGACGGTCACACCAGGAAAGATAGGTCTTCCAGGTCCTGTGGTAAATGCTGGCGGAGGAAGGCTTCCGAGCATTAACCATGGTATGAACTACCCTGGAAGAAAGACCCGATTTGGCTAGAATCAGGGATTCAAGCGCCACGCCGTCAAATGCAGCTGTGCTGTATTCTGGTGGAACATTGGACCTTGCGACAGAAGATCCGGGCGGTCAGGAAGACGCCAGGGAGTGTCGCTGAGAAGTTGGAGGAGCTCTGGATACAAGGCTCTCCTGGGCCAGTCCGGGGCCACGAGGATCACCAGGATTCCCTCCGCTTTGATTTTCTTGATTACTCTCGGAATGAGAGGAAACGGAGGGAAGATGTAGGGCAGGCGAAACTGCGACCATGGAAAGACTAGGGCGTCGGAGCCGAGCGCTAGCGGGTCTCTCGACCGAGATATGAAGGGACGTATTTTGGCATTCATTCGAGACGCCATGAGGTCCACATCCGGGAGTCCCCAACGAAGAGTGATCTGATGGAACACTTTGTCGTGGAGGGACCATTCCCCTGCCGCTAGACCTTGCCTGCTGAGAAAGTCTGCGGCCCAGAAAAAGAAAGTCTTGTCTACCCCTGGGATATGGACAGCTGAAATAATGGGGATGTGCTTCTCTGCCCAAAGAAGAATCCTGGATACCTCCTTCATCGCTGCCTTGCTACGAGTTCCTCCCTGATGGTTGATGTAAGCCACGGCCGTGGCATTGTCTAACTGGATCCGAACAGGGAGGCCCAATAGTAGGGGTTGAAAATTCTGAAGGGCCAAAAATATGGCTCTGATCTCCAGAACATTGATGTGCAGAGAGCGCTCGGAAGGAGACCAGCGTCCCTGAACAGTGTGGTGGAGATACACCGCCCCCCAGCCTATCAGGCTGGCATCCGTCGTGACTACCTGCCAGTGGACCGGGCGGAAGGACTTCCCTTGAGATAGGGATGAGGCTTGAGTCCACCAGACAAGGGAGCTAAGCGCAGACCGAGATAGGCGGACTGACCGGTCCAGGGAAGCTGGATTCTTGTCCCAGGAGGATAGAAGATCCAGTTGTAGAGGGCGCAGATGGAATTGGGCAAAGGACATGGCTTCTATGACCGCCACCATCTTGCCAAACACTCTCATTCCATTCCGAAGGGATGTGTGACAGCGAGAGCGGAGGAATTGGGCGGCCCGGATCAGGGAAGACCTCTTGTCCTCTGGAAGAAAAACCCGGGACTGAGCCGTGTCTATCAGCATACCTAGAAAGGTGATGCGCTGATGAGGAATGAGGGATGACTTGTTGAAGTTGATAAGCCACCCTAGCCTTGACAGCGTGTCTAGGCATTTCTGCACGCTTTTCGAGCAAACGAGAAGAGAGCTCCCTTTGACAAGAAGGTCGTCCAAATAGGGAACGACCAGGATGGCTCTGGGGTGTAAAATGGACATGACGGCCGCCATGACCTTTGTGAAGACCTGAGGCGCAGTGGCCAGCCCAAAGGGGAGGGCCCTGAATTGGAAATGACGGTGTCCTACGGCAAAGCGAAGGAACCGTTGATGAGAGACACATATGGGAATGTGTAAATAAGCATCTTGAACGTCTATGGAAGCTAGGAATTCTCCAGGTTCCATGGCGGCTAGTACTGCTCTCAATAATTCCATTCGGAAAGTTCGAATCCGTACGGATTTGTTCAGCCGTTTGAGGTCCAAGATAGGGCGGACAGAGCCATCTTTTTTGGGAACGACAAAAAGGTTTGAATAGAAACCTTTGCCGCGCTGTTCCAGGGGCACTGGAATGATAACGTTTGCTTTCTGTAAAGAGGCTATGGCCTGAAATAAGGCCTGGCTTTGTGTTTTGGACTTTGGAAGACGAGAACGCAGAAACCTGTTGGCCGGCAGGGAATGGAAATCGATTTTGTAACCTGAGGTGACGATTTCTCGAACCCAAGCATCGTGAGTATGGTCTAGCCAGATATCTCGAAAAAGCAGAAGCCGCCCTCCAACAGAAGTCGGATCTGCGGGATACCTGGCGTCATGCTGAGGGGGCCTGTACAGAGCGAGGTCCTTTGGGTTTAGGTTGCTTGGAGTGGGAACGCCAAGAAGAGCCCCTTGAGGGACCGGATCCTCGATCTGAGCGTTGGGACGGTCCTTGGACCGATGGTTTTTTTGGAGGCACTGTCCGCATTCCATATTTTTAGCCACAGAACCCTGCGGGCGAAGACAGCATTGGCTGCCGTTAGGGCTTACCAGCTAGCTGCATCTAGGGAGCCGTGAAGAAAATAATTAGAGGCGAGAGAGAACAAATCAAGAATCTCAAGAGCCTCCAGAGGAATATTGCAAGGGCGAAGCCTCTTGCGCAGGTTCCTACTCCACACGCTCATAGCTCTTGCCACCCATGTCATGGCAAACAGGGGGCGCAGAGAGGAGCCCGAAGCCTGGAAAATAGATTTGACCGCAGCCTCAACTGCGCGGTCGGACGAGTCCTTGAGAGAGGCGTTGTCTGAAACAGACATAACCGTGTGTTTAGCCAGTCTGGATACTGGCTGATACACAACGGGGGGAACCGACCAGGGCTTAACCATTTCTGGAGGAAAGGGATAAGCGAATGAAGGGGAGGATTTTTTATTAAACCTCCTATCAGGGTGATCCCACCGTTTAGATATGATTTGATGAAAAATCGGATCCTGGGCAAAGGACTTAGGAGGCTTCTTGGCTCGCTTGATTGAGGTGCTGCCTGAACGATGGGCTTCTGGAGCAGTGGAGGGGCCGTTGCTAAGAATGCAGGCCGAAGCCGGGAGCTAAATTTATGATGCTTCCCCGGGAACACGGCCTGCATCGCCCCACCGGCGCCTCCTCAGGCGGCGGTTGGATGCAGGGGACGGGTACACGTCGTCTCCCTACCTGCTCTTGCTCCGTCTGAAGACGCGTCGGTCCTGAGATGCGGGGATCTCGGGGATGCATCTTCGGCTCAAGGCTAGCAGGTGCTCGGCTCTGCTTAGCCCTCTAAAGCTACCTTTGTGAGGTGCTTCCAGGGAGCCTGGAGGGGTACGCAGACCCAACCACTTGGGCGCGAGGGAAGACTGACTGCTTTTGCACGCCAGGTTTCCTCTGCCCATAAGCGGGGGGAACGAGGGTGAGCACACCCTGGTATTGCCCCTATCAAAAATAGAATAAAATCACAAAGAAAAAGAAATAAACAAAAAACATGAGCTGGCCTGGGGCTCAGGCCAGACGTGTCAGCCTCCCTGCTGACACTAAAAAGAACTGAGCTAGTTCCCGCCTAGCCGGGGTTATATGCTGTGGGAGGAGATAACTCTTTTTTAAACCTAGCGTCAAGCCTCCCCTGGAGACAACATATAACCCACTGTCTGTGTCCCCCAATGAAAAGGCGAGAAAGGAAAAAAAATATAAGACCTTGTCTTATTTTAAAGGAAACCCAGTATTATTATTACACCTACTACATATTGGGACAGGATCTTGGAGGTGGGAATACCCCTTTAACCTCAGGATGGTCTCAGGTGCGGGGTTTGCTTCTGTTCTTCATCATGTAGCAGAATTTATTAAACAAAAATGACTTCATCAAGTAAAGCAAGTAAAATGAAAATAAAGTGGCGCTTTCACAAACACAAGATATGCGCTTTTCTATAATCATTCACTTCATTATCTCCAAAAGGATGATTTTCCTACTCGATAAAACGCCACAAATAAAAGCCTGACTTTATTACTATGTATTCGTTGTGCTTAATGGAAAGAATAAATCTGCGTTCCTAAATCCTGTTTGGATTGTTTGTGGTTACAATATGGGCCATTGTTAGAGGCTGGCCTAGATCCAGAGCTCCCAGACAGATGTGCAGGATGAATGTGGTAACTGGGGAGGGATGAGTCATGGAAAGGCTGCCTGGAGGGACCGGGCCCTGTGCGATCACCCTACATGTCCCTGCGCTCCCTACCTATGCTGTTGCCAGGCAACCGGTAATCTTCCTGTTTGGCTCTGCACTCCCGACATTCACCCATCACAGTACAACACTAAGTATAAACAGGAGAAGGAAATGTAATCAGCCGGCTTACAATCCGCACACAACAATAAACATACCGCAACATCACCATTCTATCATCTGTGATGCATCATTTCCAATCGGCAACTGGGTATTAAAGGGAATCTGTCACCAGGTTTTTTCTCCCCCATCTGAGAGCAGCATAATGTAAATACAGAGATCCTGATTCCAGCGATGTGTCACTTACTGGGCTATTTGTGGTCATCAGTGTTTTCTCTGCTGCAGATCTAGCAATTATACAGAGCTCATGAATATGGTAGACTACCTGCAGTACGCCAAGTAGTCCTCTAATGATAATCTACTGCTGATTAAACAGTGATTTTATTAAAATAACACTAAGCAGCCCAGTAAGTGACATACCGCCGGAATCAGGATCTCTGCCCCTACACTATACTGCTCTCAGATTAGGAGGTAAAAACCTGGTGACAGATTCCCTTTAAAACAAGTGATGCTAGATCTGTGCTACAAGTGTCTTATATAAATGCCACACAGCTGAGAATACAGTCCAGATGCCCACCTCACCCCATGTCATGCCAACAAAGTAATTTCAAAAACATCTAAGTAGCACAAGACACTTTGAATCAATATTTAGAACCTTCTTCTGCCAGTTTTGGGGTATATTCACACAAGGAAGATGGTTGACATTTTTACAAATCTCACCTACTCTATAAATTGAACTGCACAGTTTAAAACATAAAAACACACCATACTCAGTCCCCTGGTGCTGTGTATAACCTGGCCTCCCGCAATGATGACATCTTGTCCCATGTGACCGCTGCTGCAGCACTCAGCGGAAGCGGGCGGCTTGTATGAAAGCGGCAGATGACAAGCAGAAGAGATACAGAATTGCAAGGAGAAGAGAGTAGTGTTTCTTTCCATTTTGGCGTATCCGCAGCAGGACCTGGGCTGACAAATCTGCATCTAAATCCATACAATTTCATGCGGATTTGCTGATCACCGGTGGTTTTGCTGCAGAAATTTTCCTGAACAATTCCTTCATATGTGAACAACCACGTACAGCTCCAAAACATCAAGAGATGTATCCCAGAATAAATCACGAGGGAGCGCGGGTAACAGAATGACAATCCTGGCATCAGTCACTACTTATACAATTTACACTCATGATTGCCCTCAATTTGGTAACAAAGCTCATCTTTGTGTATTAGGTAAATGTTAAGAAATGTTTGTAGCCGAATGTCTGACACACGCAGAGCATTAGGAGTAAGTGGCAATAATGGGAAGGCGTTCTGCATGCAGGAATGCTCACAATCCAGATGACAGTAAGGCTATGTGCGCATGCTGAGGGGTTTTTTACCACAAAGATGCAGCGTTTTTATCTTTGTGGTGACTACTTTGAGCAGCGTTTTTGGCTTAAAAAACACAAACCCCCCCCCCCCCCCCCGCAGAAGTCCTCCACCTGTCAGGCCTCTACTGAAGTGAGCCGCGGGATTAGCGCTGACGTCACTCAGGTGATTTGCGGTGACACCACTCATCACCTGACTGAAGTCACCGCTGATCTCGCAGTCACTTCAGCCGCGGCCCGATTTGCGGTCACAAGTGGAGGACTCCAGTCAGGTGATGTGCTATGATGAACTGCGCGAGATCAGCGGTGACTTCAGTAAGGTGATGTGCGGTGACAGCTGGAGTCACCGCTGATCCTGCGCGGCTCACTTCACTTGCGGCCTGACCCTCACAGCGAGCGGTCGTGCCCTATAGCCGCTTTCTGTGATTGTCAGATGTAGCAGAGCTGGATGCATCGTGGAACCTGGTGTGGATTACGACAGACCTGGAGGGATGTCTTAGGGGTTAATAAAGTGTGAAAGAGGGTGTTTTTTTTGTGTTTTATTAAAAATAAAGGATTTTTTAAGTGATTGTGTTTATTTACTTTCACTTACAGCTTAGTGATGAGGGGGTGTCTCAGACGCCTGCCATCACTAAGCTAGGACTATGGCCTGCTGCCATTAACTCCTTATTACCCCAATTGCCACCACACCAAGGTAATCGGTATGAGCCGGGTAGAGTCCTTAGACTGTCGCATCTAATGGATGCGGCAATTCCAGGCGGCTGCTGGCTGAAATTTTTAGGCTGGGGGGCTACCCATAACGTGGGGCTCCCCATCCTGAGAATACTAGCCCTCAGCCGTGTGGCTTTACCTTGGCTGGTATCAAAATTGAGGGGACCGCACGTAGTTTTTTTTATTTATATATTTATTTTACTTCACGATATAGACCCGCCCACCGGCGTCCGTGATTGGTTGCAGTGAGACAGCTGTAACTCAGCGTGGGGGCTCGTCTGCCTACAACCAAACCACAGCCACCTGTGAGCAGGGAAGGAGTGAATATGTTATGAGCCTAATGAGCGGCCGACTCTGGAAGATGAAAGAGCTGCCGCAGGAGCAGTGTGACACCCGACTGGTGATCGTTGAGTATGTAGCGCTTGCTCCTACACCTTTGTGCCCAGCCCGATTTGGTCCCCATAGACTTTATATGGGGAGCAGTATCTGGCCAAATACCAGCTCCCAAAACGCAAAAAGAATTAACATGCTGCATCTTTGTGGTCACCACAAAAACGCAGCTAAAAAAACTGCAATGTGTGGACAGCTAAAATGAAATCTCATACATAGACTTTGCTGGGGAAGGAGATTCATCCAGTTTTTAGAACAAAAACTCACGCAAAAACGCAGCGTGCACACAGAGCCTTGGACTATGTTCACACAGTGCATCTTTTCTAACCACAAAGATGCAGCGTTTTTCGCCCCAAAAAACCGCACCCGTGAAAAAAAAAAAAAACGCATGTGTTTTTGACATGGTTTTTACCGCATTTTGTCCAATGCGGTTAAGTCAAATCTATTGACTGGAAGGGCTCAAAAATCGCTGGAAAAAACACAAAAAGAATTGACATTCTGCATCTTCAAAAACACAGCCAAGATGCAGCCAAAAAAAGATGCCCAGTGTGCACAGCAAAATAGAAATCTCATAGACTTTGCTAGGGGAAGGAAATGCAGGCATTGGGTGCATCTTTGTGACCTCAAAAACACGCCAAAAACACAATAAAAGATGCCCTGTGTGAACATTGCCTAACCATCCTAAACACAAAAGTTGACAAATGTCCTTCACTTACACAAGCCAATAAATCGTGGATCGACTATTCACAGGAACGCCCGTCCAAGGTATTAATAATCTAAACAAAAGCAAACACGCGAACAAGCAAAACGATGCAAGCATAAAGTCACTGTTCTCGGCAGCAAACTGTCCTGTTTCTACAGGTGATGTGCTGCTGAGAGCGATGATATCCGACACATACAGACCTATCATACCTAGCATCATTGTGAGCAGAGACTGTCGTCTCCCTGTCTACACGGGTCAGTAAACGACCTATGAGTGCCAACTGGTCAACTGATAACCATGGTCCATGCTTTAGGCACAGTGGGAGATTCCATTATTTCTCCGCTTCTCACTCCTTTAAAAGCCATGTCTTCCTAAGGCCGGGTTCAGACGGATGTACTTCACGCTCTGAATATGGACTGCAATGCTCAGAATATATAGGCGCTCGTATGGTCAATACAGAAAAAAACGCACTCAGTCAGGCATTGTGATCTGTATATGGAGCATGGACTGCAGCCATCCAAATCTAGCCTAAGGGCAGGGACACACCAGCGCATAAATCAGAGGAGGGCAATCCAATTTATTGTACAGCACATGGACCAATGTTATTTAAAGCACCACACAAGCAGTTTTTGTTTTTTTATCAGTGCTGGAGTGGCGGTTTATATCCAAGCCCTGTCATGTACTCGCCTTCCAGCTGCTTCACCTTATAGCGTGTGTGCTCACCATCAGTGTTTGCTGCGTTTTGGACGCAGTGTGCTTCAGCTGCGTCTATAACGCTGTGCTGTACAGTATAAACACAGTGGATGGGATTTCTAGAAATCTCGTGCCAACTGTGCTTGTTTTTTCCGCAGCGAACACTGACCCGTGGTGCGACTTTCCAGACCGCAGCATGTCAATTGTTTGCTGCGGAATCTCATCAGTCCTCCGTAGGGAGAACACAAGCAAAAGACCGCAGCACACTGAACCCTGATCGTGGATATGAGCAGCTGCGGTCTCCTGTGTTCTCCTGCGGAGGAGACTCACGGCCC
Source organism: Anomaloglossus baeobatrachus (assembly GCF_048569485.1). Classification (NCBI taxonomy): domain Eukaryota; kingdom Metazoa; phylum Chordata; class Amphibia; order Anura; family Aromobatidae; genus Anomaloglossus; species Anomaloglossus baeobatrachus. Next base: position 227,563,425 of record NC_134353.1, on the reverse strand, counting down.
CGCAGGTCCAAGACGCATTGAGTCCTGATCGTGAGCACATACACATGGTAGCATAAAGCCCACTATAACCAATCAACTTACCATTAATAAAGAATAAATACTCAGACACATGACATTTGGATAAAAATGGCCGTGGTGTTTTATTATTGGTAACTTGATAAATTAAATTCACCATATTATTAAAATTAAATAACCATAAAATTCCATAAATACCACCATAAAGTACCATTAACCACTTATAAAACCAACAATCCACCCAACATAGTTGGGCGATTTTTCCCCAACTAATAAAACATCACGACAAAAAATAATAAACAGTTAAAAACCACGACTTTACACTGGGAGGGCGGGCGGGGGATTCTTCCTTCTTCACAGCTGGAAACTGACACAGCTGGCTCACAGCTGACTCCTTATAAAGGCAAGTCTCCTGCATATTTACCTCTGTCCACCAATGACAGACTTTAAAATTGGCGCGCAGCAGGCTGACCAATCACACAGCCTGCTCGCGTTACTCACAGGGGGCAGATTAACCCCATAAATTCCCATCATAACAACTTCCATTACCACCACGCAGCAGGCTGACCAATCACAGCAGCCTGCTCGTGTTACCACATGAAGGGAATTAACCCTTCATTCCCCATACTGAATTTGGCACCGCTGAATGCCACAACTTAAACTTGAAACACCTATAAACATACTGTCAGGGGGCCCATGCCACCATGTAATCACCAGGCTATACGCTGCTGGTGATTATACATGGTAGCATAAAGCCCACTATAACCAATCAACTTACCATTAATAAAGAATAAATACTCAGACACATGACATTTGGATAAAAATGGCCGTGGTGTTTTATTATTGGTAACTTGATAAATTAAATTCACCATATTATTAAAATTAAATAACCATAAAATTCCATAAATACCACCATAAAGTACCATTAACCACTTATAAAACCAACAATCCACCCAACATAGTTGGGCGATTTTTCCCCAAACGGCCGAGTATTAACAATACGAGGCCCCCCCCAAACACCGCAGCCATTTTTCTATCATATTCTGGATACCCACATTAAAAATGTCCAGACCAACGTCAGAGAGATGTACTCCATCTGCCTGTACAGGCCAAGCGTAAAACCTTCCAGATCACTATGGCGATACGAGAAGTCGCCCAAACCAACAAAAAATATTGCCATGTCGCGATTGACACGTTTCCTTATTTTTTCCAAAAAGGCAAGCTGGCCATTCCAGACCAGTCTCGGTACAATTTCAGAAAAAATCAATGCTGAATAAGGAAAAAGATTCTTTATGAGCGCAAAATCTCTGCGGAAATTAGATAACACGTCCAATGTCTTTATTTTACCCAAGTCATTCCCTCCAATGTGTAAAATAATAAGGTCAGGATACGGGTGAGTCAACAGCATACCTTTTAAGGTGCCAACTAAATTAGAAAATTTTAGCCCTCTTATACCGTACCAAAAAACATTTATCAGATCATACTGAAAAGATAAGTTCTCTGTGTAACGTCTACAAGCCGCTCTCCTCTGCGCCCAGTGTATAAACGAATGGCCTACAAGCCAAATCACCATTGGGCCTAGAATTGGAGAGAGACAGAATAAATTAATTATAATAACTTAGGGCGTATATATAACTGATAGCGTTTTGACGCCCATCTACCAATTTTACCAATTCTTTTTCCTTTGAGGCCAGCTCTTGCCGCCTCGGTTGCCGCCCCGATCCGAAAAGAATGTGATGAGAAGTTGGAGCTATCTAGCTGCAACTTAACCATACATTTTTTAATATTGCATTAAAATGAAACTTAGTGGCAGGAGAACCATCTACATGTAAAAACAACAAACCCGGGGTATCCCCCCGTACAGTAAGCCATTGACATAAATTGGTGACGGGGCATATACATGAACCCCGTAAAGGGCGCAACTTCACAGAACACCCTTTACCAAGGTGGTCCAATTTTGACCTACTAATAAATAACACAGCACCAGAGTCAGATACATTAACATCCTTCCTATATAAACCCGACTATGTGACAACAGCTCACTTATCTTGAGTGCTGCGAAGAAACAAATCACAAAAGCAGCACGAAATAAACATAACTCAAAATTATTAAAACAAACTTCACTCAACATAAACCATAACCTTTCTAATAGATTCACGGATATAGGCCTGCGGCGATCAGGCACCACACAACCTTTTTTACAACCCTTTAGTGCCTGCCGAACCGCAAATAAGCTTAATAGAGACTCCTCACCATATAATTTTAAGAAAAAAGAGATTCCACAAAATGTTTTATACAAAAAGGTATAACGATAACCTAAAGCAACATAAAAATTCAAAAAACCAAGTGCTGTAGACACATCACACTTGTGGGGAAACAGATTCCTGGAATCACAAAATTGATTCCAAGCCAACCAAGCAGCCGAGTATGCTTTCCATGTCCTTGGTGCAATAGAATTTTTAATGGAAGCTGCTACTAATCCAAAAATTGCCTCCCATAGCTGGGACGGGCATGCATTCAAAAGGGGGTCCATCTTTCCTGAACTCTCCCTGAATTCCTCTAACCGCTGAGAAGAGAGGTAAAAAACGGAAGCATTAGTGCATTCAGAAGCAAAACGAGCCTTCAACCAAATATTCCACCTCAAACACAAAAGGACCAATTTTCGCAATATACCACCTAGAAACCTACACTTCACCACCAAGGTGTTCAAAGCAAAAACCAAACCTTGACAATGCGATATGAGTATAATCCTCCTATTCGCCAATTCCTTACCCCAAATATGCACTGAAACAAAAACCGGAAAAAACTCCAATAACACCTGCTTCTCCAGCAAACCTTCCGACAACCAAGATGAAGGCCATGAAGAAAAGCACCAGTGTGTACGAAAAATCGTACCGAACCCCACTTCCTTAGACACCCCTGTAAACCAAAGTAGATCCTGAGACAACATAAAATCCTGCTGAACGCAGCTAATTCCGTGAAAACTTTCTAAAAATTCATACCAAATTGTTAAATCCTTCCTCATCTCCCACGAAATTCTAATGTGTGAACCTGAACACCTAACACCCTTAGTTGCATCATACAAAACGTCTTGAAAACACTCTCCCCATTGGCAAAATTCTTAATGCAAAGTTCAAACCACCCAGCAGAGATTGGAGCTCTCGCAGAGTACACTTTTTCTTCACTACAAAAAACTCGCAATACAGCCTTTTAACTTCATAATCTTCTGGCCAGGGAGTCTCAATTCCATTTTTTGCAAATCCAAAACAATCCCTAAAAACTCGAGCTCTGTACAAGGGGAAACTGTTTTATCATGAGCTAACGGAACCCCAAAAAACTTCATCAAACCCAAAAATTTATTTAGTAATTGCAAACAACGTCCTGACCTATCAACAAATAAGAAATCGTCCAAAAAATGGAACATACCCCCCTCTGAAAAACCCCTCTTGAACTGCCCAATGCAAAAACGTGGAAAATGACTCAAAATAATAACATGATAAAGAAAAACCCATAGGGAGGCACCTGTCAAAATAAAAAGAACCCTCAAAACAAAAACCCAAAGAATTAAAACCCAAGGGGTTAATTGGCAGAAGCCGGAAGGCAGACTGAATATCTGATTTGGCCAGGAACAAACCGAGCCAAACTTCCGTAACAAAATCCACTGCCTCATCAAAAGATGTGTAACTCACCGAAGATGCATTAGGATCAATAGCATCATTCAGTGAGCTACCTGTTGGATAAGACAGGGGATGTATGATCCTAAAAGAATTAACCTCCTTCTTGGGGACAACCCCCAAAGGTGATATCCCAAGATTTGTAAACGGAGGAAATTCAAAAGGACCAGACACCCTGCCCAACAACCGTTCTTTTTCAATATGTGCCCTGACTACCTCCTTATGGCTATCAACTGATTGTAAATTCCTAGTTACATTACAACCTATACCTTCAAAAGAAGGTACAGGAAAACCTGCCTGAAACCCACTAAGAACCAGAGCCGCCTTCGGCCTGTCTGGAAAACGATCTAGCCACGGGAGCATTCCTTCCAGGCTCACTGGAGTCTGAGCCTATGAAAAACTGCTCCCTAACACCAGATGGCTGTACCGTGGACTGACCATGCTTTTTAAAACATTTAAGCAAGGGGTGAGCCCCGCCACAAAACGAGCACCCATGTCGAAAGCGACAGTTACCCTGCCACCTGCATGAGGACTCATTGAATGCAAAGCACACCCCCCCTTTTTGAATTGACATCCACCTGCTGTCTGTGAGGGTTCTGTCGCTGATGCAGCATTAAATTCAGCCATAACCCGACATCTTTAACACCCCACTTGACAGCAGGGTGAACCGCCAATTTCTGTCTGAAAGACTCATCGTAATTCAGCCACGCTAAGCCACCGAAACTACGATAAGCCTCCAGAATACAATCTTGGTGTTGAAACAAACCACTACAAAATTTAGGAAACTTTTCCCCAAGAACTGCAGCATAAATGGAGAAAGCCTGTAACCATGAATAAAATGATTTAAAATTTTTCCTTCACTCTGACTCAACCTCTTGTTTTCCATCAGGTTTCTCCACTTTATGCTGCAGTTCCCTAGTAACCGGTAACAGAGAAAAGATATCTACATACGCCTGTCTCCAAATCTTTTCCTTAGTGGAAGCACTGAGATGAAAACCCAAAGGGGAAACATCACATGTCAGTGCTTCCTTTAAATGAGGTTCCGCCACCCCAGGGAACCTGTCCTGAATAGAAACTTCAGCAGCAGGTGCCTGGGGAAGCACTACATGGCCCCCCAAGTAGCTCAGACAGAGTCCTAATGACAATGTCCTTTACCGTTATCCCTAACATTGGGTGCTCCAGCAAGGGGGCTCTCACCATGTCCTCGCTCCAGGGTCCTTCCATCGCGTTGAACGGATGTTGCCGCGACGTCCTCTTCAGATTCTTCAGTCGAGCTCCAGGCCTGCGTCGCCGCCGCCAAAGCCCCAGCTGAGCTCTTTTGCAATGGGGCCGGCGGCGCGTACAGGCCTGTAAGCGACCCAGGATCTCTGCTGTGACCGGCCACAGCAGCCGGAGCGGAACCCCTGGCGGCGACTTCCGGAATAATCGCCCGCCAGGCATTCTGGGAGTCGCGTCCTGATGACGCGGCCAAATCCCGTCGGCTTCTTGAGCGGTCTCGCGATGCTCCGGTCCCTCCTCTCGCTGGAACTCCCGCCTCTCGCGATGTCTCCGACGCCTTCCTCTCCGCGCCGACCGCGAGCAGATGCCGACCTCTTCCTCCCTCCGCCGGACCGCTGGGAACAGGATGCAGGCGGTGAGTCGACGTCGCTCTTCTTCCTCTTCATCCGCAGGGATCTCCGGACATCTTCTCCATCTCCGGGCCGCAGAAGCTCTTCCCTCCGCGCAGGAACGCCGGCGGGATCCGGAGCTGGATCCAGGACCACTTCGGCGGCTTCGTTCACCGGCGCCAGGCACCTCTTCAGCCACTCCTCGCCGTCCGCTGCGCCGACCCGAGCCATCATCTTCTCCAGGAGGGACTCCATCTGGATTCTTCTTTCTTCACAGCTGGAAACTGACACAGCTGGCTCACAGCTGACTCCTTATAAAGGCAAGTCTCCTGCATATTTACCTCTGCCCACCAATGACAGACTTTAAAATTGGCGCGCAGCAGGCTGACCAATCACACAGCCTGCTCGCGTTACTCACAGGGGGCAGATTAACCCCATAAATTCCCATCATAACAACTTCCATTACCACCACGCAGCAGGCTGACCAATCACAGCAGCCTGCTCGTGTTACCACATGAAGGGAATTAACCCTTCATTCCCCATACTGAATTTGGCACCGCTGAATGCCACAACTTAAACTTGAAACACCTATAAACATACTGTCAGGGGGCCCATGCCACCATGTAATCACCAGGCTATACGCTGCTGGTGATTATACATACCCTTACAGTCGCAGTTCCACTCCAGCAGCACCATATTGTGCTAGTAACTTCTTACTGGCCAGAAGTGAGAAGTTACATCACAAGCTCCTAATGCCAGAACGAGGCTCTCATAGAGATGTAACCACCGATGCAACATTGGAGCTGCCGGCAGGACACAAGTCGGCGAGACTAATTGGAGCCACAGAGATAGAAGGTGAAGCCGCCGGAAGGTGATCACATGACACAGTACTTGAATATATAAGATCTTGTGATCACATCACAGCTGCAGAGGACAGGGAGGGAACACTTTCTCCCTCTCCTCCGCGGCTTGTCTCTACGTACATCGCACTGCACTCAGATTACATGCGAGTGCAGTGCGATGTTTCACACACTCTCAGAGTTGTATCGGGGTGCGTGAGCCGAGACTTGCTACCATACACAGTATGCTGCAATTCATTCCACATGCCGCTATGGCATGAGAAATCAATCGCAGATGGACACTGCCTCATAGTTTTGCACTAGAGTGAGATCAGTCCGATATTTTATCGTATTGCACTCGCAAGTGGAACCAAACCCTTAGACTGCACTCTGAGATCTAAGGTCTGGGTGCAATCCGATATTTCTGAACACACAATAGAGAAGATGGAGAAATCTTATTCTTCATCTTCCCCTCACAGTGTGCTCTAGTTTTCACATCTGGGATAATAGGATCACACTACGCTGACACTCGGATTAAACTATATCAGACTGTCATTAGCATAATCAACCAGATTCTCTCAGATGATATAATCTACTGTGGTCTGACCCATCCCTAAATGTGACAGAACGGAGGGGATGTAATACAAAATGACGAGAAGTTCCTGTATTTTTCCTACCTCATCTAAGAGCAGTATTGTTTAGGGACAGAGCCCCGGGTTCCAGCAATGTATCACTTTCTGAGCTGCTAGCTGCAGTTCCGATAAAAAGTTTTATCTGCTGCACACACATTATAGTAGTTCTCTGAATACTGAACTCTGAATAACCCAGCCCCCACCACTGATTGGCAACTTTCTGCCTATTCACGGTATACACAGAAAGTTGCCAATCAGTGGTGGGGGCGAGGTTATACAGATCTCACCAATATGGAGGACTAAGCAGGTTCATTTGTCTTCTACTGATAATCTCCTGTTCATAAAAAATGACTTTATATAAATTACATTAAGCAGACCAGTAAGTGATACATCACTGGAATCAGGGTCTTTGTCCCTAAAATGTGCTGTACTCCAATTAGGGGTCAAAAACCTGATGACAGATTCCCTTTAAAATGGCTATACACTTGCGATTTCACAATGCCATGAGAAATGATTAATCTTTGCTGTGATCTTTGGCCTAGGCCAGGATATCTGACTTGGTGCTGGCCTGTTGTTCGGCATTAAAAAGATTTTTCAATTATAGCAGGGAACAACAACTTAATAAATCCAAAATGGAGCAGCACGTGCTGATGCAGAGGCCACGAGAGGTCTGACAATAAAGGCACGTGAATGAATGACATCTTCTTACAGCCCTTTATCACACAGCATGGAACAGAGAAAGGGGCTTCTGAGCGCACACTCCTCTCACACCTCTATTAAAGGGGGTTTCCATCACTTTTTGAAAATCTGCTGTTGGTTAATGTTCTAATATAAAACAATCAGCATTTCTTACCCTTTGCATCTCTGTAACAGAAGTGATGACATCCCACCTATGCTTCACCTCACTGTGGCAGCCATTCCCCGGCCTCCACTGTCCGGTCGCTGACAATCACATATGATGAGGCAATGGATTCAAAGGGTGATAATGCTTATTACTTTACTACACCCCTTACCCTAGGGCAGGTTTTTCTAAGTAATATTAATACCCTTTAATTACTAGCAATGCAACGGATATAATTACTTTATAATATTTCTGCTAAGAGGGTAAGGGTCAGTATAAAACCCCGGATTACAAAATACACAACCGTTCACATCAGCCAAGTATGATTGTCAGACAGACGAGCCCTCGTCACCAGACTGCAGTGTACAGAATAAATCAGCATCCTGCAGATATGTCCTTTATACAAGGAAATGTGTATCTGGACCAGCAGCGGGGGACACAAAGCCCCCAGGAAAGGCTGCAGCTTCAGCAGAGGGGTCCTCCTACACAAAGCCCCCAGGAAAGGCTTCAGCAGAGGGGCGCTCTCCTACACAAAGCCCCCAGGAAAGGCTTCAGCAGAGGGGCGCTCTCCTACACAAAGCCCCCAGGAAAGGCTTCAGTAGAGGGGCGCTCTCCTACACAAAGCCCCCAGGAAAGGCTTCAGCAGAGGGGCGCTCTCCTACACAAAGACCCCAGGAAAGGCTTCAGCAGAGGGGCGCTCTCCTACACAAAGACCCGAGGAAAGGCTGCAGCTTCAGCAGAGGGGCGCTCTCCTACACAAAGACCCCAGGAAAGGCTGCAGCTTCAGCAGAGGGGCACTCTCCTACACAAAGCCCCCAGAAAGGCTGCAGCTTCAGCAGAGGGGCACTCTCCTACACAAAGCCCCCAGGAAAGGCTGCAGCTTCAGCAGAGGGGCGCTCTCCTACACAAAGACCCGAGGAAAGGCTGCAGCTTCAGCAGAGGGGCGCTCTCCTACACAAAGCCCCCAGGAAAGGCTTCAGTAGAGGGGCGCTCTCCTACACAAAGCCCCCAGGAAAGGCTTCAGAGGGGCGCTCTTCTACACAAAGCCCCCAGGAAAGGCTGCAGCTTCAGCAGAGGGGTCCTCCTACACAAAGCCCCCAGGAAAGGCTTCAGAGGGGCGCTCTCCTACACAAAGCCCCCAGGAAAGGCTGCAGCTTCAGCAGAGGGGTCCTCCTACACAAAGCCCCTAGGAAAGGCTTCAGAGGGGCGCTCTCCTACACAAAGCCCCCAGGAAAGGCTGCAGCTTCAGCAGAGGGGTCCTCCTACACAAAGCCCCCAGGAAAGGCTTCAGCAGAGGGGCGCTCTCCTACACAAAGCCCCCAGGAAAGGCTGCAGCTTCAGCAGAGGGGTCCTCCTACACAAAGCCCCCAGGAAAGGCTTCAGCAGAGGGGCGCTCTCCTACACAAAGCCCCCAGGAAAGGCTGCAGCTTCAGCAGAGGGGTGCTCTCCTACACAAAGCCCCAGGAAAGGCTGCAGTTTAGCAGAGGGGCGCTCTCCTACACAAAGACCCCAGGAAAGGCTGCAGCTTCAGCAGAGGGGCGCTCTCCTACACAAAGCCCCAGGAAAGGCTGCAGTTTAGCAGAGGGGCGCTCTCCTACACAAAGACCAAGGAAAGGCTGCAGCTTCAGCAGAGGGGCGCTCTCCTACACAAAGCCCCAGGAAAGGCTGCAGTTTAGCAGAGGGGCGCTCTCCTACACAAAGCCCCAGGAAAGGCTGCAGCTTCAGCAGAGGGGCGCTCTCCTACACAAAGCCCCAGGAAAGGCTGCAGCTTCAGCAGAGGGGCGCTCTCCTACACAAATCCCCCAGGAAAGGCTGCAGCTTCAGCAGAGGGGCGCTCTCCTGCACAAAGCCCCAGGAGAGGCTGCAGCTTCAGCAGAGGGGCGCTCTCCTACACAAAGCCCCAGGAAAGGCTGCAGTTTAGCAGAGGGGCGCTCTCCTACACAAAGACCAAGGAAAGGCTGCAGCTTCAGCAGAGGGGCGCTCTCCTACACAAAGCCCCAGGAAAGGCTGCAGCTTCAGCAGAGGGGCGCTCTCCTGCACAAAGCCCCAGGAGAGGCTGCAGCTTCAGCAGAGGGGCGCTCTCCTACACAAAGCCCCAGGAAAGGCTGCAGTTTAGCAGAGGGGCGCTCTCCTACACAAAGACCAAGGAAAGGCTGCAGCTTCAGCAGAGGGGCGCTCTCCTACACAAAGCCCCAGGAAAGGCTGCAGCTTCAGCAGAGGGGCGCTCTCCTACACAAAGCCCCAGGAAAGGCTGCAGCTTCAGCAGAGGGGCGCTCTCCTACACAAATCCCCCAGGAAAGGCTGCAGCTTCAGCAGAGGGGCGCTCTCCTGCACAAAGCCCCAGGAGAGGCTGCAGCTTCAGCAGAGGGGCGCTCTCCTACACAAAGCCCCCAGGGGAGGCTGCAGCTTCAGCAGAGGGGCGCTCTCCTACACAAAGCCCCAGGAGAGGCTGCAGCTTCAGCAGAGGGGCGCTCTCCTACACAAAGCCCCAGGAAAGGCTGCAGCTTCAGCAGAGGGGTCCTCCTACACAAAGCCCCCAGGAAAGGCTTCAGCAGAGGGGCGCTCTCCTACACAAAGCCCCCAGGAAAGGCTGCAGCTTCAGCAGAGGGGTGCTCTCCTGCACAAAGCCCCAGGAGAGGCTGCAGCTTCAGCAGAGGGGCGCTCTCCTACACAAAGCCCCCAGGGGAGGCTGCAGCTTCAGCAGAGGGGCGCTCTCCTACACAAAGCCCCAGGAGAGGCTGCAGCTTCAGCAGAGGGGCGCTCTCCTACACAAAGCCCCAGGAAAGGCTGCAGCTTCAGCAGAGGGGCGCTCTCCTACACGGCTCCAGCAATAGGCGGCTGTTCTAGAAGGGCAGAATACGTCGGCCTACATATTACTGCTCATTGTACTCTAATCCATGTTAATCTGAGAAAGTTACCAAGCAATGGCGCCCTCCACTAAACACATTACATAAGCACGAAACACAATACAGCACAATGGAAATACAAGGCACAAAGCCTCATTCACCCGAAATTCTCCCCAGATCAGTTACCCTGATGGAAAGCATTAACCCCTTGCATCACAGCCCATTTTGGACTCTATTTTCTTTGTTTTTTTATTTCTTTTTTGTCACATCCCTGGAACCATAATTTATTTTAGTGGCGATATCATATAAGGGCTCATTTATTGGGTTTCTTGTTTTCCGGGATTAGTTTTATTTCCCAGTGGAATCATATTGGGTTACATATAATTTCTAAGCAACCTTTTTTAACTCTTTATGGTAAATAGAAATAAAACCGCAATTTTATCACAGTATTTTTTTAGTTTTCATTGGTATAATTTTATGCTGCATGCAACTTTTTTTTTTTACACTCTTTGAAAGCAAAAAAAGTATATTTTATTCATGAATATACACAGTTCACCGTTAGGTATAATTGTCATGTCATTGTTGTTCTATAGGTCAGTGTGATCACGACAAAACCCCATTTCTATAGGTTTATTTAAAGGGGTATTCCTATCTACAAGATCCTACCCCAATATATAATAGGTGTAATAAATAATTCTTAGTAATAATAATATTAGTAAATACCTCCAATTAGAAATGTAGTGTAGTTCTCCTGTTATACCCTCTTACCTCATGTGCAGGGCATTGCAGCTTAGTTATTTGTAATAACAACCAAGAGCAACTAACTGTCCCTATATGAGTGGCTGTAACCATGGATACCTAAGCTAAAATGCTCTGAACGGTGCCCCGTGTGCATGAGGTGTCCTGTGTCATTCACACAGAGGCTGCTGAGTGCAGAGCAAAACACTAAGGCCGGGGCCACACGGGGCACTAGTGCGATGCTCGCATGACACTCCGCTCACGCTGGCAGTACAGCAGAGCCGAGTGTCATGCTAGTATCCCTGCGTCTGAGGTCTGACTGTGCGAGCAGACCTCAGCTGCGGGGGGCGGGCCGGCACGGAGGAGGGGAGGGAGGGATTTATCTCCCTCTCTCCTCCGTAGCCGGCTATTGCGATTCTCGCTCTGCATGCGTGGTACACTGGTTTCTCTCGCACTTGAATGAGTGCGAGAGAATAGAGTATTGCATTACAGTTGCAGCATGCTGCGATTGGTTTCTCGGCCCGATTAGGGCTGAGAAAATAATCGCTCATGTGCACTGACACACAGGATAATATTGGTCCGTGTGGAATGCGATGTTTTATCGCACTCCACTCGCACCGATTTTCTCGCCGTGTGGCTTAGGCCTAATGCACAGGCAAGAGGAAAGATCAAAGACCCCCGCGCATGCGCACTACAGTAGTTTGATCAGTCCTCAGCCGGGCAGATCAAAGTGCGCCTGCGCAGGAGTGCAATGGTGGCCTCTTCTGATGACGTAGGACGCGTCATGCACATTGAGTTGGGAAGGACAGCGACTGCACAAGATGGAGGAGGCGTAAGACACAAGAGCAGTAACGTCTAGTGGACCCAACCACCCCCTAGGTGAGTATAATAAAGGTCTTTTTATGTTATACAGAGGGTCCCAGGCTCTTATATATACAGTAAACTAGAATGCTGTATATAAGGGTTTATTGGTGGTGTCCACAGCTTATAGGGGAAAATCCTGGTGACAGGTTCCCTTTAACTTTTCTGCAGTTTTCTGAGGACCTGTTTTTTGCAGGACGAGCTGTAGTTGTTATTGGTACTATTCTGGGTACATATGACTTCTACATTCATTTCTTGGATGATTTGTTTTTTCTATGAAGTCCACCATGCAGTATAACGGACATGTTAACTCTATTCTATGGGTCAATAACATTATGGCGATACCCAGTGTATATATTTTATGTTTTACTACCTGTGCACTAGACTTGTGGTTGTCATTCTGCGACAGTCGTAACGGTTTCATTTTCCTGAATACAGAGCAATATCAGGGCTGGTTTTTTACGTAATGAGATGTAGTTTTTCCAGGGCCACTTTGAATAGAAACAACCATTTTATTTTTCCTTTTACAATACGTTACGGGTCCCACATTCCCTTTGATGGCATTGATAGTACACTGTACAACCTATGCTGCCCGAACCAGTGTCTAACCTATCAGTGTATGTCTGCCCATTAGTGTATCAGGCCCCACCCCAGCGGCAGGGATGCCATCTGTCCAACATTACAGGATATTCCATAAAATCCCTTGTACACTGTGAGCTCTCGCGGGCAGGGTCCTCTATCCTCCTGTACCTGTCTGTGCCTTGTATTGTTTATGAATATTGTACTTGTCCCTATTATGTATACCCCTTTTACATGTAAAGCGCCATGGAATTGATGGCGCTATAATCATAAATAATAATAATATATTATTATTAATAAAATCAGGGCACTTTTTGGAACCTGAAGAAACGTATATAGAATATTCACATTGTAATGATCATCATCTTACAGTTTAGAGTGAATAAGGCTAATGTCATCAGATCAGACTAATGCGCTGTAGACACTAATAATCATAATGATTTATTATAGTTTTCTAATATGTCCATAAGAATTATTGTTTGTCCGTGATTCTTTGATCAGCTGGCCAGAAAAATAAAAGTCAAGTTGGTAGCTCCGCCCAGTGGATCTGATTGGCTGAGGCTTATACCAGACCCAAAGTCCATTGTCATGCCTCCAGCAGCCATAGCAACTTGCCGGTACCTCGCGATCAGGCTGCAATGTCAATGAGCTGACAGAGGGAACAATCTTTGTCAAAATTCTCACTTGCCACCGTTACTACTGACAGCGGCATATGAGGGGCAAAAGTGCTGGAATCAAAGATAGTCGCTGCTGGAGCTCCGCTATGTGCAACTGTCAGCTCCTACAGTAGATGGCACGGGCACAGCCCTGAGCCTTACCAACCCCGAGACATAATTGTATGCCCAATTGCTGGAAATCACCTGCCATCTGGACATAGATGCATCCATATGCGAGATTTCTTAATATCTGCGATCCAATGTTTTACTCTAGAGATATGCACATGTTTCTTAATATGTAAAAAAAAAAAAGCTGTTAAGATCTATGTTGGATACAGATCTCTCTAAGAATCTGCCTCCGAAGCTTATGGTAAAGGAGGGGGCGTTACCAGTGTGAGACATGTAATGACTGACAGCCTTCTTTCCTGATCTACATGTCTCACACTGCTAACACCTTCTTTCAGATAAAATAAGCTCTGGAGGGAGATTCTCAGATAGACCTGTGACTGGCCCATAGACATTAACAGGTCATTTACATATGAGGAAAATGTGGATTTCTCTAGAATAACATGGTATTTTATTCAATGTTATTTGACTTAAAAGTCTATATAGACTGCTTAAAGAGAACCTGTAACCAGTTTTTCAGCGTATAAGCCACCACCATTAGCGCTTATATACTGCATTCTAACATGCTGTATATAAGAGCCCAGGCCGCTGTAAAACAAAAAAAAACCCTTTATAATACTCATCTAATGGTCGTGCTGCGGTGGATTCTAGTCAGATGGGTGTCTCCATTGTCCGGTGCCGACTCTTTCGGCCATTCTTGTCGTCCTTCTTCTGTAGCGCAGTGCATGACGCAACTACATCATATACACTTGCCAGCATTCAGGTCCTGAGCAGGGCAGATCAAAGTATTGTAGTGCGCATGCGCGGGACCGGCGAGTGTGTGTATGACATAAGACGCGTCATGCACACAGGCTTCAGAAGGAGGATGAAGATGGCCGAAAGAGGAAGCGCCGGCACCGGACCACGGAGACGCCCATCTGACTAGAATCCACTACAGCGCGACCATTAGGTGAGTATTATAAAGTGTTTTTTATGTTTTACACAGCGGCCTAGGCTCTTATATATATACAGCATTCTAACATGCTGAATAAGAGCCCACTAGTGGTGGCCGCCGCTTATACGCCGAAAAACTGGTGACAGATTCCCTTTAAACCGAACCTGGCACCAGGTTTTTCCCTCATGAGCTGCAGTGACCACCAGTAAGCTCTTATATACAGTATTCCAGAATGCTGTATATAAGAGCTCAGGCCGCTGTGTATAACGTAAAAAAAAAAAGTTTTCTAATATTCACCTAGGGGAGGTCGGTCCGATGGGTGTTGCTGCTCTTGGTTTGGCGCCTTCTCTCTTTTTGTGATCGCCGTCCTCATGACCAGCCCTGTATGATAATGCGTCATGCATCAATCACAGAGAAGCCTCCATTGCACTCCTGCACACTTTGATCTGCCCTGCTGAGGACAGAGCAAAGCACTGCAATGCAGAGGTGTGAGAAAAGGTCAAAGACCCCCCCTGCGCATGCGCACTACAATACTTTGATCTGTCCTCAGCCGGGTAGATCAAAGTGCGCATGTGCAGGAGCGCAACGGAGGCCTCTCTGTGATTGATACAGGACGCGTCATGCACACAGGGTTGGGCAGGACGACAGCGATCGCAAAAAGAGAGGAGGCGCCAGACAGCAGCGACACCCATCGAACCGGACCAGCCCCTAGGAGAGTATTATAAAGCTGTTTTTTACGTTATACAGCGCGTCCTGGGCTCTTATATACTGTACTCTGGAATTCTGAATATGAGCGTTCACTGGTGGTGGCTGCAGCTTATAAGGGAATAACTTGGCGACAGGTTCCCTTTAAGAGCATTGATCCTTTAACTCCACTTAGACTAAGCTATACAGCAGTAGCTCATATGACCGATGTGTAAACATTTGTTTTCACCTTCTAGTTCAAAGCTGGAAATCAGCTCTATAACCTCATCTACAAATTGTTTTTTGTGAACCACTGCAACTAGGACAGGAAAGAAGGGGTTAGACATCAGTTATGTCTGGTAACAAATAAGCAAGGTTTGTTTCTGTAGCCTAGGCAATCATAACCGGCATGGGTTACACTATCCAGAGACCACGCTCATGACATACCAATAAAAAGTCAAAGAAAAACTATCAAAGCACTGGTTGGTACAAGAGGGGACGTTTGGGCCAATAAATCAAGGACTGCTGCTGTATCTATAGCTCATCTCCATCCGCTGGTCGTCCCAGATGCAGTCCTGTCCTCACAATAGACGAGTGACCAGGTCACGGCTTCTCGCATTATACTTATCAGCAGAAGATATTCTTGGAATGGCTGTAATATACCAGTGTTACTTGGGCTCTCCCCATTCATATCACACTAGTCAGACTGTAGCTGTCATTTCAGAAGCTGCTGAAAGTAATCTACAATCCTGCGCCGGTACCAGTAATCGGTGCCTCCTCTAAAGGCCACTTCACACATAACGAGATCGTGAACGAGATCGTTGCTACGTCACAGCTTCTGTGACGCAACAACGACTTTACTAGCGATCTCGTCATGTTTGACACGTACCAACGATCCGCCCCCTGCTGTGAAATCGTTGGTCGATGCTGAACAGCCTGGGCCACGTTTGGCTCGTTGGAGTCCTGCTGGGCAGGATGGATCTGTATGTTTGACACCTACCTAGAATTTCGTTAACGACCTAGATTAGAACTTTAGTGTGGCACGTTGGCGTGTAGTTGCGTCCCCGTTTCCGCGCCCCTCTGCATTGATTGGTTGGTGCTGATAAACACTCGGGAACGAAGGAGGGATGAATCCGGGTGCAGATGCAGCTTCGATCCGAAAAGCAAGCAAGCAACCGGGTACAAAGTACGAATGAATCAGGGTGGAGTCGCAGGCTCTATTCTCAAAGCAAAGCTCAAAAGAAGTAACAAAGGATGACGCGATACAAAAGTTACCTTTTAGGCCCGCCCACCCGTCCAATCAGAACACAGTATTGGCCAACAATCGGAGCGGAGGGGTGTGGAAAAGGCGACACAAATGCACGCCTACGTGGCTCACTGCATTTCACTACGCCCCTACTCGAGATCGGAATCGTTACCACAGCTGTTGTGTGACAGGGTCCCGATGATTTACAAGATCGTTATAGGGGTCGCATGCTCGTTCCTAAAGTCGGTGTGTGTGACACCTCACATACGATTTCACCAACGACTCAGCAACGATCCAGGAACTGTGACGTAGTAGCGATCTCGTTATGTGTGACTGGACCTTAACCGTGTGACAAACAAATCACCAAACTTCTTTTCTGTCACAACCAAAAGTTATCATTTCTCTTGTAGACACTTTTGCACTAATATGTGAAGCGGACTTCCTTGGATGCGAATTTAGTCAGTTTTGGTGGACAGCCCTCATTCACATAGGGTCTACTCAAGAAGCAACAAACCCCAGACCCCTCACCATTACTTCTGCTCCACATGCAATACCAGTTCTGGAGCATCTATTCTTGAGCAAGAATTCGGGCACAATTTGCACATGCCTTGAACCACATTTACTCTTGTTTTAGACATTCTTTATACCAGAATAGGCAAGAGGACGTGACTTGATATGGCACATTGTGCCAAAATTGAGGCCCATAAAAATGGTCTAAAACAAGCTAAGCCAGAGAGGGGGGATGAATCTCAACGTGTCTAAAGAAGTCACATTTATCATACAGCATGAGCCTCTGTGAGAAATTGGGCATCAAGTCAATTGTGTTAGGCTAGGTTCACACTTCCGTTGTTTTACATCAGTCACAATCCGTCGCCTTGAGGAATTACGATATCCTGCAAAATATTTTACAGGAATCCAGTTTTTCCCCATAGACTTCTATTAGTGACGGATTGCGACTGATGATGCTGCGTTGCATCCGCTGCGTCGCGGTCAGACGTTTTTTAACTGACCGCCGGGTGGGAGCAACGCAGCCTGTAACGTTTTTTGAGCAGCGCAATCCGTAGGATTTTGCTGCGCATGCTCGCTCTGGCTCCCTGCACCCGTAACCAGGATACACATCGGGAACCAAGCAATGCGCTTTTGTTAGTTACCCGATATTTACACTGGTTACGGGTACAGGGAGCCAGAGCTAAGCGGTGTATGCTGGTAACCAAGATAAATATTGGGTACCCAAGCAAAAGTGCTTTGCTTATACCCGATATTTACCCTGGCTGTGCAGGGAGCCTGACACTTCCCGCTCGGCTCTGCCCCCTCCCGCACTCAGCATGTACACACACACACACACACACACACACACACACACACACACACACACACCTGTCCCCAGCCCTGCAGTCCCCGCGGCACTGACGTTCTGAGTGCCACGGCCCCGCTCGGCTCCACCCACCCCGAACTCCGCCCCCCACACACAACGGAGTCCAATTCTGTTCTTTGTCATCCGTTGTACAGCGCATCAGTCACATGCGTCAAGCGACGCGTGTGACTGATGCAAATCAACGAAAACTTGAACTTAGCCTTAAAGGGAACCTGTCAGGTGCAATATGCACCCAGAGCCACGAGCAGTTCTGGGTGCATATTAGTAATCCCTGTATACACTAGCATACATAAAGGGATCTTTACAAAAACTATTTCTAAAGATATTTATCATATGCTAACGATCACGGTGACTAGTCCCAAGGGCATGATATCCAAACCATCCTCTTAGCATGTTAGTACACCCACAGGGGCATACTAACATGCTATTCAATGCAGCATCACCAGCGGTGATGTGTGTACCTGTGACCGCTCTTCTGAAGTCCCGGCACTTCCAGTCATGCGCAGTAGACCTCCCTGAAGCCTGGACGCGTACACCCGACGTCATACTGTGCATGACCGTAAGTGCCCGGCATTCAGAAGTGCGGTCACAGCGAACACAGGTATGCGCCTCACCGCTGGTGATCCTGCATTGAATAGCATGTTAGTACGTCCCTGTGGGCGTGTCAACATACTAAGAGGGCGGATTAGTCGGGGATATAACGCCTTTGGGACTAGTCCCTGCGCTCATTAACATAAGATAAAAGATCTTTCGAAATACTTTTTCTAAAGATCCCTTTATCTATGCTGCTACATAGAGGGACGGTTAGGCAGGGATTAGGAAAATGCACCCTGAACTGCTCGTGGCTCTGGGGGCATATTGCACCTGACAGGTTCACTTTAAGGCCCCAATACACAAAATAATATTGGTCCATACAGGCCAATTTGTATGTGGATGCCAGCCAACAGATAAACATGGAAGAGGTCAATGGGGCACGTCCAATTTCAGACTGCCAGTTGCTTTATTCTCCTGGATAGGCCGCCGGCAGGGATATCGGTTGATGGCTCTCTCATGGAAAACACAGGTGCACTCGGGTGAGTGAGCGCTCCTGTGTATGGTAGAGACACCCAAGATGGCTGCTGGCCCAACAATGGGCTAAAGCATCATTCGGCTGACAGCCACCTAACGTATATGGCAACCTTCACAGACACACACCCAAATAGTAACACTCAGTTGCTAACATATTCATCAATTTCTAAGAGGAAGCACAGTGGGATAGCATACTGCAGATATAGAAAAACATGATCCAGAATAGCGATTTCATGAACTACAATTGCTACTCCAGCTAAATACAATGACTTCCTAATGTAATTTCAAGGAATTAAAGGACAACACTCCAACCACAGTGAGAAGAGCACGGGTCCGCGGACTCCCCCGACGTCTGCACGGTAATGGACAATCCTCCTGACATAAGTGTCCTTCATACAGTGAGTAACAGGCCATGCACAGATGTTACACATAACATAAGCCATTGCTTTCCAGCTTACCAGGGCAGTGTCGGTGTGTTCTGGGTAAGACGTCAGGGCTGACACTAATGATATGTTGCAAAATATCCAGAAAAAAATACCTAAAAAAGAAGAAGGCCTGTCATTTATGTGCAGTAATAACAGCACTAAATTATCACTGCAACCAAATCCCAATCCACATAGTGCATGCAAATGTCCGACGCAGGATCCTTATGTTACGGCGGGCTAACCTTGGGAAAATCACGCGTCCCCGTCCTGCACCCCACCGGCAGACGGCTTAATTGCTATATAGTTATACCCTGCTAAACACAGGCTTTATGATCCTGTAATGGATTGGCCATTATTTCATGATTAGTGGGAGTCTCATCTCCGGGACCCCCAACAATTCTAAAAAACAATAGGGCTATAGTATTAAAGCAAAATACGTGTCCTTATCATGAGTGGGAACCACTTCTAAGGATCAACATGGGGATGTGCTACCAATTATAGAATGATGCATAGCCTAGTCATTAGCCATCACTTGACAAGATGGTATTCAAAAGGGGACAGCCAACACTTTTATAGGGTACAGTAGGAGCCCCCTATCAATATACAGAGGTGCGATTTACATCCGGCCATCAGCGAAGGTGATCGAGGGGTGCCAAGCTTCACTCCCCCTCCGATCTTATATTGATGGGCTTTATACAATGCGGGATAGCCCCTTTGCTTTTTGTTGTTTTCTAACATTTTGAAATACATGAAAAAAAGTATTTCGAAAAGAAAAAAAAAAAAATTAACGCCATAAAACGTATTTTTAGTGGCTTTTATGTTTAGCATCATTTTGTACATAAAAGACTATGATAAAAATGCCAGAAAAAAACTCCAATTACAGTATGTACAGTATTATGACTGCCACTGACCGAGAAAAATACAATACAAAAACCTTCAGTATACGTTATATATCGCTACAGATTTTAATGTAACATCTGCTGCGTGATGAAGAACGGAAGCAAAACCCTGTATGTGAAGCCATCCTGGGGTTAAATTTACATGACTGACAGTACGAGTGCAGGACCAATATTATTCAATGGTTGAGCTGTTGTGATGACAGTTTTTCACAAACATCAAATATACAAGTAAATTATAAAAAAAAATAAATAAAAAAAATCACAGCATACACATCTGTCTCTTCCATAGTTCTGTGATTCACCCATTCAAGTCAATGTGGGTACAAAAAAAATAAAAAATAAACGGATCCCTTATGGATCAGCTGTATACCATGCGATTATAGGAAACTGCTTTTGGTCCTGTGAATCTGAGTCACTGCTGATGTATAGAAGCGAATAACAGATGAAAAATCGTTCTTTTCTTCTGGATGAAAATTGGAAGATTGTTTATACACTTATAAGAGCTTAGTCTTAAAGGGATTCTGTCACCAGGTTTTTGCCACCTAATCTGAGAGCAGCATAACGTAGGGGCAGAGATCCTGATTCTGGCGGTGTCACTTACTGAGCTGCTTAGTGTAATTTGATAAAATCACTGATTAATCAGCAGTAGATTATCATTAGAGGACTACTTGGCCCGCTGCCAGGTAGTCCAGCATATTCATGAGGTCTGTATAACTGCTAGATCTCCAGCAGAGAAAACATTTATTTTATCAAAATGACAGCAAACAACTGAGTAAGTGACACAGCGCTCGAATCAGGGTCTCTGTCTCTACATTATGCTGCTCTCATATGGGGAGCAAAGACCTGGTGACAGATTCCCTTTAAGGGCTTGTTCACATGCTGCGTTTTTGTGAGATTTTTTTGTAGTATATTCAATGGTAAACACCGCTGCACTTTACTGTACCAACAAAGTTCATTACATTTCTGAAATCTCATGCACACGTTGCCTTTTTTCCTTACAGATTTGAATAATGAAATCATTGTTTTCTATCTGCAGCAGGTCAATTCTTTCAGTGCTTTTCACCCATTCTAATGAATGTAAAACAATGAAAAAAAGTATCAACAACGTATAAAAAAAACAGTATTTTAGGCAATAATTTTCCTTCCAACACTGTGGCTTTGGTGCAGAAAAAGCTGCTGCAAATATGAAGTGTGTACACGTGCTAAGTTTTCTGGTCAGAAGAAGGGATTGTTCTGAACACTGCCCACCTATTAGTAATAGGAGGGTGTCTATGATCTAATGCAGCACACAGACACCACAGAGGAGTCCTCATCTCTAGGCCCCATCTATGAGTCAAGTTACTAAGCTGTTCACCATTAGGCCGGTTTCAGACGCCCATGTTTAAGGTATGTGTGACATCCATTTTTAACACGGATGCCACACGTATCCATGTTATTCTCTGGAGTTACTCACACAGCCGTGTTTTCATAAGGACTGTGTGACCCCTCGTGGCTCTGCACGCACACGTCTGTTTTTTCTCTGGCAGTACGGGTGTCACACAGATCGCACACTGATGGAATCAGTGTGACATCAGTGTGACACGTACCGGAGAAAACAGGGGTCTTTTTAATAAAAAGATTTTCTATATTTACCTGTATCCAGCGGTGCAGTCTCCCGCTCCTGACCCCTGCTCATTATACTCACTGAATATTCAGTGCACTGAGGAGCTGGAAGCCGGAGCATCGCAGGGGACGTCAGTGTCAGGGACCGCATCGCTGGGGACAGGTGAGTATCCAGCAGAGTGTGTGTGTGTGTGTGTTCAGTGTATACATGCATGTGCGCAATGTGTGTATGTGCTCGGTGTATCCATGTGTGTCAGCTTTGCGTGTATTCATATGTGTATATATATATATATATATATATATATATATATATATATATATATATATATATGTGTGTGTGTGTGTGTATGTGTGCATATATGTATGTGTGTGTGTGTGTGTGTGTGTGTGTGTGTGTGTGTGTGTGTGTGTGTGTGTGTGTGTGTGTGTCAGCATCGGGGACTCATCACAGTTCCCAATGAACTCTGATGAACCCATGAAGCTGTAGCGTGGGTGTCGCGGGGATGTCATCAGAGTTCATTGGGAACTCCGATGACCTCCTGGATGTCACTGTGGTTGCAGAATACTCACCTGTCCCAGCGGTGCTGTATCCAGCGCGGCACCGGCTTCCAGGTCCTGAGTGCGCTGAATAATAGATGAATATAATGAGCGGCGGTCAGGAGCAGGAGGGCCGAAGAAAGCAGGTAAATATGGAAAATCTTTTTATTTCACAGACCCGTGTTTTCTCCTGTACCAGTCACAGGTGTCCATGTGTGTGACTGGTACCTAATTAAACATGGACGTCTGAAACTGGCTTAATGTTCATTCTATAGACATGAACAATCCCCATGTGCCTATGCCAATGGTACCGGCCAGTCGTCTGCCTCGCAGCCACAATATTTAAATAAATAAATTACTTGTATTTGCCAAGTTTCACTATAGGAATGTGCAACAAATTTCATTCTTCAATACAATAAACCAAACATTCTGTTTTTTATGTTTTGTATCCAGAGTTTTACCAAATCTCACAACGTGTAATAAGTATGAACACTGTGTGAACTAGGTAGATGGGAATTCCCGATATGATAAAATGACAAAAGAACCTATTCACCCGTTCGGTCCCCCACCGTTCCAGCGCTGCTGCTCTCGATGGCCTTTGCTTACTTATTTGCAACAGTTATGTGCCATCTACACAAGAGACCGCTGCAGTCGATCACTGGCCTTAGCAGTTGTGTGACATACGCCGATGAGGCCAGGCTGGTCTGTTTGTAGATATATCATCGTTGTAGACAAATAAAGACTGGTGAGAGCACTGTAGCTAGCGCTCTGGAAAGATTGGCTCTTTTTTCCGTTCATTGCCTGTTTCTGGACAAGGTTTTATGACCTTAGAAAGAACCTTTAAGAATCATACTAGCTAAGGTTAAGTTCCCACAATGAGCCTTTGAAGCTACGTATTTACCATGCCAAAAAAGCAGCGTCTTACACATCAATTTCTCTTGTGAGTAGGTTGAGTTTTATGTGCAGATTTTTCCCAATTATTAGCACTAGATGCGGACATCTGGGAGTAATCTGCTGGGAAACACTAAACTGTATGTATTCCGTATATGACTATCAATAAAGTTTTATCAAAGCCAAATACCAGGAAGTATCCAAAACAAAGCAGCTTTATTTAAAACACGAAGTACCAAAAGGTGACAAAAACAGCAGCATCATAAATGCAACAAAAACGCATGAAAAAGGCAAATAACCTAATCTGCATGATAGGTGCATGAATGCAAAAAGTAATCAATATCAAGAACTCCCCAAATACTCATCACGGGGATGTAGCCTCACAGTAAGGCCGGCAGGTGCAACTGCAACGTGGCTGAAAACTGCAGCAGCTCATTTCTTCACAAGCATTATTAGGCCCTGTGCGCACTGGAAAACGGAACTTTCTTAAGAAAATTCCGCAGGGTCTGAAAGATTACCGCACCCGCGGTAAAAAATCGCGGCAAACCGCAGCCGAAAACCGCATGTGGTTTACCGCGGTATTGTTCGCGGTATTGCCGCATGCGGGTTGGTACATGTGCTTTCATTGCAATAAAGCACATTGGAAAAAAAAAGTGATTTCCTTCTGAGATAGATAGCAGACAGATAAATAGATAGAAGAATAGAAGACAGATAGAAGAATAGATAGAGGGATAGATAGAGTCCCTGTGAGCACACGCTGCATTTCTCCCGAGCGGTAGTGTGTTCACATTACCGGCCGTGGGAAATGCCCTGTTGTTACCTCTGCAGGCTCGTTACGAGGCTGCATTCAACGTTGTGTGTCAGTTGCGGCTGGATGCAAGCATCGCAGGACGTGGATTACGCCGGAGCTGTGTGTTTCGGGAGGGGTTAATAAAGGGGTGAAACAGGGGCTTTTTTGTGTTTTATTTAAAATAAAGGATTTTTCAGTGTGTGTTTATTCACTTTACTTACGCCTTGATCATGTCAGCCGTCTCAGACGCTGCCATGATCAAGCCTGGACTTAAATGGCAGCGATCCGCTGCCATTTAACTCGTTATTACCTGGATTGCCACTGCATCACGGCATCTGGAAGAGCCGGGGACACTCCAGTACTGCCGTATAATAGATGCAACAGTCCCGGGGCAGCAGCGGGCTGATATTCTCGGCTGCGGGAGGGGAGGGGGGGGGGGAATTAACCGTGCCCCTCGCCCTCGCCAGCCTGAGAATACCGGGCCGCCGCTGTGTGCTTACCTCGGCTGGACGGTAAAAATACAGCGGAGCCCACGTGTTTTTTTTTCTATATGTCCGTTTGCTTTCTATGTGTATTGTGTGTGTGTGTGTGTGTATTGTGTGTGATTGTGTGTGTGTGTGTGTGTGTGTGTGTGTGTGTGTGTGTGTGTGTGTGTGTGTGATCTGTGTGTGTGTGTGTGTTTATGCTCTGCTCCGCTTCCTCTTCCTGTCATAATGACATCACTTCCCTGCAAACCGCAGGCAGCGATGAACATTACCGCAGGTAAACCGCGAAATACCGGAGGGAATAATGCAGGAAAACGCAATGAACCGCACAGAATTTGTTACCTGCGTTATTCCCTGCGGGATTTCACGATTACATGGCAGTCAATGAAGTGAAATCCCGCAGCGACGTGCGGAAAAGAAGTGACATGCAATTGTTTTTGCTGCGGGAATCCCGCAGCAAAACATGCAGCTGTCAAATTCCGCATAGTGCGCACTGCATTTTTTTTTCCCATAGGTTTTGCTGGTGATTCACTGCACAGATGTTATGAACATAACATGCAGCAAAACTGTGGCAAAAACCGGCAAGTGCGCACAGTTCCTTAGGTGGAGAAACAGCCGTCTTACCCACAAAGCAGCGTGGTCAGTAAGGCCGAGTTCACATATCCAGTAATCATCCCTTAGAGTTGATTCATTGGCAAAAAACTTCTTTTTCTGTTTTGGAAATATTATTTTTGCCAGATCCGTTTTTGTTAACATGGGAGTCTATGGAAAACGGATCCAATAATCGATTGCTATATAGCCATCTGTTTTTCTTTCCTTTGTAATGGATCTGTTTTTTCCTCACTGGATCAGTTTCAAATGGAAGATAAATAGCAATCAGATAATGGATCTGTTTTCCATAGACACCCACGTTAAAAAACAAATGGCTCCTGCAAAAATCAACATTTTCAAAACTGACAAAAAAGTTGCGCTTGCAGAACTTTTTTGCCAACGGATCCGCTCTAACGGATGACTAGAGGACATGTGAACTCGGTGTTACAATAGCTGAGCAGTTTTTCCAGATGAAACATCTGCAAAATTAAAGGGGTGGTTCACCCATATTTTTTATTTTCTAGATCGATATTATGTTGAGAAACAATGTTTCTCTCAAATACCTTATGTTGGCAACAGTGCCTGTGAGAGGCGCTATTGCAGACCGCTGCTCCCCATGCCTGACCCCCGAGGTCTGTGACCTCGGGGATCCAGTGATGTCAAGTTCCTGTCAACCTGACATCACCGAGGCCGGCTGCAGTGTCCGTGAGTGTTTGGTTGTGGGCGGCGTTTCACCACTCACCACAGCCCAGCATGTCAGCCCATCAGCTCCCTCCTCCCTCACAGCAGAGCACCGCAAGCAAGAGATACTCTGGGCTGTGATGAGCGGTGAAACACCGCCCGCAGCTCAGTGACTCAGGAAGACTGGGGCCGGCCGCGGTGATGTCAGGTTAACAGGAAGTTGACGTGACATCACCGGATCCCCGAGGTCACGGACTCCAGGGGTCAGGCGATGGGGAACAGCGGTCTGCAATAGTGCCTCTCACAGGCACTATTGCCAACATAAGGTATTTGAGAGAAACATTGTTTCTCAACATAACATCGATCTAGAAAATAAAAAATATGGATGAACCACCCCTTTAAATAATCATTTAAGCAGAAACTTTAAAACCACAGTGGCCACATGAGCCTGACAATTTACTATATATTCACGTGTTATCACGGGGATAGGCCAAGTGCAGCCGAAACTCAACTATCGTGCAGCTATTGGCCAGCCACAGGTGGGCACACAGTTCCAACCTACAGCAATCAGCTGGTCATGGGGCCATCTGCTATTTGGACAGCTCCTTTAATTTTTATCTATTCTGGTTTTGTTATCTATTCTCCTGACTCTTAAAGGCATTACTGGGGTAGGGGTATGTGGAGGGGTTGCAGCACCAGTCAATAAGCGAGTGAAGTTTTTGCACAACTGCTCCGCCATTTACACCATGCAATGTGCACTCGCTTTCGTATACCCTAACTGCCGCTACCGTCATGTTGCCACACCACAGCTGCACCGTAGCACCACGTATGACCCTCCTCTCAGAGGAATTATTCTAATAATAATGCAGCCCCCAAAAAGGCTCCTCATGTGTGACTAACACTATCCTCACAATCATACGGTGACCAATATCAGCACACAAAATATGATGCAACTATGTGAAACACATCGGAATCCATTTTTTATCCTATAGTGAATAAAACAGCTTTAAGGCATGATATAATTGGAAATTCCAGCCGCCTCAGCAGACAGGCACGTCCCCAGCAAGCTGCCGCACATTCTGGGGGAGGTTCTTCTCCTTTAGCCACTTTATCCTGCAAGGGCAAAGGTAGAAAACCCTTATGCCAAGCAAAGCTGTACATCATTCAGATATCTTGGGCTTGATTTGGGAAATTTTCAAAAAAATGCTCGGATTACCCATTGACTTACATTAGGTACATTATTCACACCAAATATTGGAACAATATTCGGTACGAATTATCCGAATGCTTTACGAGTCATCGTCCACCATAAGGACCCTTTGCTGTTAAAAGTATGGTATAACTCTCAGTATAGGAAAGTGCAATCTGGTGCGAAATTCTGTATAAGACAAGATATTTCTGCTGCAAATACTTAAAGGGGTTGTCCAGTCTATAGTGACAATTCTTCAGTCCATATGTATCACTGCAGACTTGTGAATCCTCCCAGCGCACACTGTGTGCAATACACTTGCACTGAGCAAGGCCACTCATCTAGTCGGATTCTGTCCGGGAGTGTGTATATCGCATACTTGTGGCCACATGACCGCTGTTCCCGGCTCAGACACTGCAGAATCCTTACAGAGCGTAGAGCCTATAGCGTGTGAACATACCCTATGTCGAGAAAAGCTCCCAACATACACTGTAAGCTGAGTGCACACTCACTGTGCAGAAAGTGGCCCCCTGCGGCCACAGAACCTATAGGCAACAAATCAACTTGCACATGGATGTTAAATAAAAACTGTGCACCAACTCCGTGCACTACAGAGCGGTGCCAGATGGTTATCACTCCATTATATACAGGGGTCTGTGCATCGCTGAATGGCTCTGGGTCCTGGGCAATGCATCCGGCATCTGTACAGAGCACGAGAGGTTTTTTAAGAAACCTAGAATCACTAGCGTTATTGTGCCTTGGTGTAGACTTTCTGCCCAAAACACACGCTGAAACACAACAGTAAGGCCACGAACACACGCTGAGTATTTGGTGAGTTTTTTACCTCAGTATTTGTAGCCAAAACTAGGAGTGGGTAAGGCTAGGTCCACATTTCCGTTGTTTATGATCAGTCACAATCCGCCGCTCTGATAAACAACGCAATCCGTTTGGCGGATTCCGTTGTTCCCATAGACTTGTATGAGAGGCGGATTGAGACTGATGACGCTGCGTTGCATCCGCCGTCCGACTGATCAGTCATGGAACGACTGACCGTCGGGCAGCAGGAACGCAGCATGTAGCGTTTTTTTTTGAGCAGCGGAATCCTTTTGATTTCGTTGCGCATGCTCTCTCTTGGTGGCCGAAGGATCAGCTGATCGCCCGGCAGTCGCCTTCTGTGAGCGATTAGCTGATCACCCAGCGGCCGGCTAATGAGAGCGATCAGCTGATCGTTCTCTCTCTCACGTTTTACAACAGAATCTGCTTTATGATGACAATTCCAATTCTTGTCACCCGTTGTACAACGCATCAGTCACAAGTGTCAAGCAACGCATGTGACTGATGCAAAACAACGAAAATGTGGACCTAGCCTAAGAAATACAGAAGTGGTGACATGTTTCTATTATACTTTTCCTCTCATTGTTCCACTCCTGGTTTTGGCCACAAATAGTGATGTAAAGTACTGAAATTCTGAGGTAAAAAAACTCACCAAATTCTGAAGTAAAAAACTCTCAAAATACTCAACGTGTGCACATGGCCTTAACCCACCACATCTAAACAAGACTACCAAATTTAGACACATACACTGATCAGCCACAATAATAAACCACTAACAAGTGAGGCCTATAACAGTGACTATTAGTGATGAGCGAGCACTACCAGTAGGATGCTCGGATGAGCGCGACTTGTGCACCCAAGAGTAATGGATGTCAATGGGGGACTCAAGCATTTTTTACTGGAAATCTTCTGGAAAAATGCTTGAGTCCCCCAATGATTTTCATTATGCTTGGTATTTGAGTCGCACCCATCTGATCAACTAACTGCTCATTACGAGACCCGAGAACTCAAGTATGGTAGAGCTCACTCATCGATCATCGCATGACAACAAAACCAGGGCCATGCTGTGATGGTTAGCCAACTGGGGGAGAGAAAACAGCAGGTCTTATGAGGTGTTCTCAGTATGCAATGGTTGGAACATAGCAAAAATGGTCCAAGAAAGGGCAACCGATGAACCAACCAGGTCTAGGGGATGGGCACTCAAAGCTCATTAATACTGTATATATAGGTAGGAAAAAGAATAAGCACTCACCGATTGTTGCTGTGTAGAAGAGTGGACATTTATTCATACTAAGGAGTTACGTGCTGTCCTGTCTTACCCCCTCCCCGCTTGCCACAGCATGTAACTCCTTAGTGTGAATCAATGTCCACACTTCTACACAGCAACAATCGGTGAGTGCTTATTCTTTTTCCTACCTATATATACAGCAAAACGCTAAATGTGAACTCCGACTGATATCATCATCCAGAGTAGTGCCCTGTGCATTTTTCTTCTCAATTCTACCCAAAAGCTCATTAATACAAGGGGGTAACAGAGGCTTACCAGGGGGTCTGAGCTCATGAATACCCTGTAGCACAAAGTGTTGAAAACAATGTCACACTGGCTGTGAGAGCACGTTGTCAGGATACAGGGGGCTCAGTGTCCATGCTCACCCTGTCCTGAGAGTGCCCACAAAGGGTATCAGAGCTGGTTGCTGGAAATAAGCGGCCTAGTCTGATGAATTGCTTTATGCACACACCGCTGCGCACCCAGCTCTGTCCTCACCTACTGTCCCCTCACCCATCCCCTATAGACTGTGAGCCCTCGCGGGCAGGGTCCTCTCTCCTCCTGTACCAGTCTGTGCCTTGTATTGTATTGTATTGTTTATGATTATTGTACTTGTCCCTATTATGTATACCCTTCTCACATGTAAAGCGCAATTAGAAGAAAATAGAAGTCTTTGAATTTGCCTAAGTGATATATCCCATGATAAATAAATAGCAAGTAATGAGCGCTATAGTGCACATAAAGTTTTATTCAACACAATATACATGGGGTATATAATATATTAGAAAAAGTTTAGACAGGTTCAGACAGAGACAAGCGACAAAAATCCCCATATGGGGCCACATGCAAGGTGATTCCTATGTGATCTCCCTGATGTACACAGTGCTAGGTATTAGGTCCAAATCCTATGTATAAAGACAGATACCAGCCATTACTAATACACAATACTGAACAAAGTCAGATAGTCACATGCTGGAGCGCAGAAAGGTCATAGAAAATACCATCAGCACCATGGAATCAGACAGGGAGCTTACCAATGAAAAACAAATGTCATGTGGACACACATGGGGACAGTCCCAACACGTGTTTCGTGTGACTTCCTCAGGGGACCCAGGGGTTGTTCTAATCACATGTAAAGCGCCATGGAATAAATGGAGCTATAATAATAATAATTGTGTGGATGGCGTGGTGCGTGCGTTGTTTTGGTGGTAAGAGGTGGCACCAACATGGACTACGGGAAAAGGTAAGCTGGTGTGATGCCTTAAGCAATGCCCTGAGGGTAAACGTTAGGCCTTGGCTTTATGTGGACGTTACAATGACATGTACCACCCTCTATTCACTAATAACAGTGCCAGCCTTCATGGGAGACATGCTTGTGTATTACTGAGGATGACGCAGATCACAAGGCGCTGACTTATCTGACAGAACATCTGTGTAATCTGCAGGAAGTCCATGAGAAGCGGAGGCCTCGGTGCAGCCCAAGCCACTTCAACCCTCCGCACCAAACTGCTCAGCTACACATATATGACTGAGCATTGGGCAACCATCTGCTGTGTATGGGGCCAGCGACTGGCTAAGAGGGCTGCCAGGCTTTCCCCATGCCAGTAAGCCTGCATGCCTGGCCCTAGTGTGTGTTCATGGAGGAGTCCTGGGAGATGGGTGTTGTGGCCCAATGGGCAGCCATCTCTGGAGTGACCCTGGCTGGATGGCTCAGGACAACTCTGCCCTGGAGAGGCATCACCAGCAGCAGCCAGCCTGGACTGACGCCACTGCACACTGCTGTCACTAGCTGACAGTGACAGGCACTCAGTGACAGGCAGCACACTCCAGGTCTCATGCCCCATCAGTAAGGTGCCTCATCATCTAAACACAAGAAAAAGCGAAAGTAGCAGACTACAAACAAGTGCGAAGCAGAAGTGACAGCGAACTTCACGTGCATGGCCCCCCTGACCCGGGAGCAGCGCCCACTCTGCCCGGCCAAGCGCTCCCTCCCAGGCACACCGCACTGGGTTTCACAACAAACATGTAGGCCCCAATGACACCAGGCACATCCCCACCCCCAGCGGCCAGGACTCGGCTCCCAGGGCTCAGGATGGCTGCTGCGAGGAGCTGCAATGGAGGGAGACGGACCTCCGGCCTGTTAACCCCTGACGTGCGCGGGGAATTGCCATACACTGGAGAGGTTAAAGGGCAAGGGCGGCAAAACCCAGCTAAGCAGGGCACGGAGGTGGCCAGCACAGGGCACAAGCCTCGCACCCCGGGATCACCGCTGCCGGAGCTGCCATCATGTCCGCTGGCTGCATGGGGCGCTATCACACAGGGCTGTCCGGGGCGCAGCTCTCCCGGGGACGGCACCCTTACCTTGCCAAGAACGAGGTCCCGGGGCACGGAGCGACCGCCGGAGGGTGGGGGTGGCAGCGGTGACAACAGAGAGTATGAGGCGGGAGGAGGGGATGACAGAGCGGAGATACACCGACTGTGTCACAGGAGGGGAGGCGGGACCACGGAGCCCGGCCTCCACTGATCACACACTGCCTCCGGGACGGGCGAGAGCGGGCTCCACGCGGGACTACTGCCACCCGCACGTGTGACCCCACTAGTGGCACTGCGAGAACTAGTGTGACCCCACTAATGGCACTGCGAGAACTAGTGTGAGCCCCACTAATGGCACTGCGAGAACTAGTGTGAGCCCCACTAATGGTACTGCGAGAACTAGTGTGACCCCACTAATGGCACTGCGAGAACTAGTGTGACCCCACTAAGGGCACTGCGAGAACTAGTGTGAGCCCCACTAATGGTACTGTGAGAACTAGTGTGACCCCACTAAGGGCACTGCGAGAACTAGTGTGAGCCCCACTAATGGCACTGCGAGAACTAGTGTGACCCCACTAATGGCACTACGAGAACTAGTGTGAGCCCCACTAATGGTACTGTGAGAACTAGTGTGACCCCACTAATGGTACTGCGAGAAATAGTGTGACCCCACTAATGGCACTGCGAGAACTTGTGTGAGCCCCACTAATGGCACTGCGAGAACTAGTGTGAGCCCCACTAATGGCACTGCGAGAACTAGTGTGAGCCCCACTAATGGTACTGCGAGAACTAGTGTGACCCCACTAATGGCACTGCGAGAACTTGTGTGAGCCCCACTAATGGCACTGCGAGAACTAGTGTGAGCCCCACTAATGGCACTGCGAGAACTAGTGTGAGCCCCACTAATGGCACTGCGAGAACTAGTGTGAGCCCCACTAATGGTACTGTGAGAACTAGTGTGAGCCCCACTAATGGCACTGCGAGAACTAGTGTGAGCCCCACTAATGGCACTGCGAGAACTAGTGTGAGCCCCACTAATGGTACTGCGAGAACTAGTGTGACCCCACTAATGGCACTGCGAGAACTAGTGTGAGCCCCACTAATGGCACTGCGAGAACTACTGTGAGCCCCACTAATGGCACTGCGAGAACTAGTGTGACCCCACTAATGGCACTGCGAGAACTAGTGTGACCCCACTAATGGCACTGCGAGAACTAGTGTGAGCCCCACTAATGGCACTGCGAGAACTAGTGTGAGCCCCACTAATGGTACTGCGAGAACTAGTGTGACCCCACTAATGGCACTGCGAGAACTTGTGTGAGCCCCACTAATGGCACTGCGAGAACTAGTGTGAGCCCCACTAATGGCACTGCGAGAACTAGTGTGAGCCCCACTAATGGCACTGCGAGAACTAGTGTGAGCCCCACTAATGGTACTGTGAGAACTAGTGTGAGCCCCACTAATGGCACTGCGAGAACTAGTGTGAGCCCCACTAATGGCACTGCGAGAACTAGTGTGAGCCCCACTAATGGTACTGCGAGAACTAGTGTGACCCCACTAATGGCACTGCGAGAACTAGTGTGAGCCCCACTAATGGCACTGCGAGAACTACTGTGAGCCCCACTAATGGCACTGCGAGAACTAGTGTGACCCCACTAATGGCACTGCGAGAACTAGTGTGAGCCCCACTAATGGCACTGCGAGAACTAGTGTGAGCCCCACTAATGGCACTGCGAGAACTAGTGTGAGCCCCACTAATGGTACTGCGAGAACTAGTGTGACCCCACTAATGGCACTGCGAGAACTTGTGTGAGCCCCACTAATGGCACTGCGAGAACTAGTGTGAGCCCCACTAATGGCACTGCGAGAACTAGTGTGAGCCCCACTAATGGCACTGCGAGAACTAGTGTGAGCCCCACTAATGGTACTGTGAGAACTAGTGTGAGCCCCACTAATGGCACTGCGAGAACTAGTGTGAGCCCCACTAATGGCACTGCGAGAACTAGTGTGAGCCCCACTAATGGTACTGCGAGAACTAGTGTGACCCCACTAATGGCACTGCGAGAACTAGTGTGAGCCCCACTAATGGTACTGCGAGAACTACTGTGAGCCCCACTAATGGCACTGCGAGAACTAGTGTGACCCCACTAATGGCACTGCGAGAACTAGTGTGAGCCCCACTAATGGTACTGCGAGAACTACTGTGAGCCCCACTAATGGTACTGCGAGAACTAGTGTGAGCCCCACTAATGGTACTGCGAGAACTAGTGTGAGCCCCACTAATGGTACTGCGAGAACTAGTGTGAGCCCCACTAATGGTACTGCGAGAACTAGTGTGAGCCCCACTAATGGTACTGCGAGAACTAGTGTGAGCCCCACTAATGGTACTGCGAGAACTAGTGTGAGCCCCACTAATGGTATTGCGAGAACTAGTGTGAGCCCCACTAATGGTACTGCGAGAACTAGTGTGAGCCCCACTAATGGTACTGCGAGAACTAGTGTGAGCCCCACTAATGGTACTGCGAGAACTAGTGTGAGCCCCACTAATGGTACTGCGAGAACTAGTGTGAGCCCCACTAATGGCACTGCGAGAACTAGTGTGAGCCCCACTAATGGTACTGCGAGAACTAGTGTGAGCCCCACTAATGGTACTGCGAGAACTAGTGTGAGCCCCACTAATGGCACTGCGAGAACTAGTGTGAGCCCCACTAATGGCACTGCGAGAACTAGTGTGAGCCCCACTAATGGTACTGCGAGAACTAGTGTGAGCCCCACTAATGGTACTGCGAGAACTAGTGTGAGCCCCACTAATGGTACTGCGAGAACTAGTGTGAGCCCCACTAATGGCACTGCGAGAACTAGTGTGAGCCCCACTAATGGCACTGTGAGAACTAGTGTGAGCCCCACTAATGGTACTGCGAGAACTAGTGTGAGCCCCACTAATGGTACTGCGAGAACTAGTGTGAGCCCCACTAATGTTACTGCGAGAACTAGTGTGAGTCCCACTAATGGTACTGCGAGAACTAGTGTGAGCCCCACTAATGGTACTGCGAGAACTAATGTGAGCCCCACTAATGGTACTGCGAGAACTAATGTGAGCCCCACTAATGGCACTGCGAGAACTAGTGTGAGCCCCACTAATGGCACTGCTAGAACTAGTGTGGACTCCACTAATGGCACTGCGAGAACTAATGTGAGCCCCACTAATGGCACTGCGAGAACTAGTGTGGACCCCACTAATGGCACTGCGAGAACTAGTGTGAGCCCCACTAATGGTACTGCGAGAACTAATGTGAGCCCCACTAATGGCACTGCGAGAACTAGTGTGAGCCCCACTAATGGCACTGCTAGAACTAGTGTGAGCCCCACTAATGGCACTGCTAGAACTAGTGTGAGCCCCACTAATGGCACTGCGAGAACTAGTGTGAGCCCCACTAATGGCACTGCGAGAACTAGTGTGAGCCCCACTAATGGCACTGCTAGAACTAGTGTGAGCCCCACTAATGGCACTGCGAGAACTAGTGTGAGCCCCACTAATGGCACTGCTAGAACTAGTGTGAGCCCCACTAATGGTACTGCGAGAAATAGTGTGAGCCCCACTAATGGCTCTGCGAGAAATAGTGTGAGCCCCACTAATGGTACTGCGAGAACTAGTGTGAGCCCCACTAATGGTACTGCGAGAAATAGTGTGAGCCCCACTAATGGCTCTGCTAGTGATAGTGTGAGCCCCACTAATGGTACTGCTAGTGATAGTGTGAGCCCCACTAATGGTACTGCGAGAACTAGTGGGAGCCCCACTAATGGTACTGCTAGTGATAGTGTGAGCCCCACTAATGGTACTGCGAGAACTAGTGTGAGCCCCACTAATGGCACTGCAAGAACTAGTGTGAGCCCCACTAATGGCACTGCTAGTGATAGTGTGTGCCCCACTACTGGTACTGCGAGAACTAGTGTGAGCCCCACTAATGGTACTGCGAGAACTAGTGTGTGCCCCACTAATGGTACTGCGAGAACTAGTGTGAGCCCCACTAATGTTTCTGCGAGAAATAGTGTGAGCCCCACTAATGGCTCTGCGAGAAATAGTGTGAGCCCCACTAATGGTACGGCGAGAACTAGTGTGAGCCCCACTAATGGTACTGCGAGAAATAGTGTGAGCCCCACTAAAGGCTCTGCGAGAAATAGTGTGAGCCCCACTAATGGTACTGCGAGAACTAGTGTGAGCCCCACTAATGGTACTGCGAGAAATAGTGTGAGCCCCACTAATGGCTCTGCGAGAAATAGTGTGAGCCCCAATAATGGTACTTCTAGTGATAGTGACTGCTAAGAATCAGCACTAATCAGCACTACAGTACTAATATACATCAATGCTAATATTACGTATTCACTTAGGTACTTTCACACATCCGGATTTTTGCTCTGCGGCACAATACGGCGTTCTGCAGAAAAACCGCCACCGGCTTTTGTAACGCCGGTGGCGTTTTTTTTTTGCATAGACTTACATTAGCGCCGTATTGTGCCGCAGGGGCTTGCGTTCGGTCCGGTTTTGGCCGCATGCGGCAGATTTAGCCGATGCGGCGGCCGGATTGAACGTCCCCTGCAACGTTTTTTGCTCCGGCAAAAAACACCGCATCGCGCCGCATCCGGCCGCTGCGGCGCATTTTTCAATGCATACCTATGGAGGCCGGATGCGGCGCGATGCGGAAAAACCGCATCCGGTCGCCGCATGCGGTTTTTTCCACTGCGCATGCTCAGTAGCATGCCGCAACCGGAAAAAAACGGACGGGCCGCATGTAAAAACTTATGCAAAGGATGCGGTGTTTTCGCCGCATCCGTTGCATAGTTTTCACAGCCGGATTGAGCCGCAGGGCTCAAACCGGATGTGTGAAAGTAGCTATACAGTGCCATTAATTCCGCAGCGCTTTACATCAGCATCACTGTCCCACTGGGCTCACAGTCTAAATTCCCTATCAGCATGGAGGAAACATACACAAATATGGGGAGGACAGGATCTGAGCCCAGGACCCCAGTGCTGCAAGACTGCTACTAATCACCACTGCTAACAATCATCACTAATAATCACCACTGCTACTAATCACCACTGCTAACAATCATCACTAATAATCACCACTGCTACTAATCACCACTGCTAACAATCATCACTAATAATCATCACTGCTACTAATCACCACTGCTAACAGTCATCACTAATAATCATCACTGCTACTAATCACCACTGCTAACAGTCATCACTAATAATCACCACTGCTACTAATCATCACTGCTAACAATCATCACTAATAATCACCACTGCTACTAATCATCACTGCTAACAATGATCACTAATAATCACCACTGCTAACAATCATCACTAATAATCACCACTGCTACTAATCACCACTAACAATCATCACTAATAATCAGCACTGCTACTAATCACCACTGCTAACAATCATCACTAATAATCACCACTGCTACTAATCAGCACTGCTAACAATCATCACTAATAATCACCACTGCTACTAATCATCACTGCTAACAATCACCACTAATAATCACCACTGCTACTAATCATCACTGCTAACAATCATCACTAATAATCACCACTGCTACTAATCATCACTGCTAACAATCATCACTAATAATCACCACTGCTACTAATCACCACTGCTAACAATCATCACTAATAATCACCACTGCTACTAATCATCACTGCTAACAATCATCACTAATAATCACCACTGCTACTAATCATCACTGCTAACAATCATCACTAATAATCACCACTGCTACTAATCACCACTGCTAACAATCATCACTAATAATCACCACTGCTACTAATCACCTCTGCTAACAATCATCACTAATAATCACCACTGCTACTAATCATCACTGCTAACAATCATCACTAATAATCACCACTGCTACTAATCACCACTGCTAACAATCATCACTAATACTCACCACTGCTACTAATCATCACTGCTAACAATCATCACTAATAATCACCACTGCTACTAATCACCACTGCTAACAATCATCACTAATACTCACCACTGCTACTAATCATCACTGCTAACAATCACCACTGCTACTAATCATCACTGCTAACAATCATCACTAATAATCACCACTGCTACTAATCATTACTGCTAACAATCATCACTAAAAATCACCACTTCTATTAATCATCAGTAATCATAATCACTACTAATCATCTCTTTTACTAATATTCATCACTACTAATCAGCATAATCCTCACTACTAATAATCAGTATAACTAATAATAATCACTACTAATAATTAGTGATAAGCGGGTGTGCTCATCACTGCTCGAGCGCCATGCTCAAAATCCGCACCTCTTGTTTTATGGCTGTTAAATGGCTAATCAACATTCGAGGATTGCCTGCCAGACATGTTGGCTACTGGCATTACTGTGATTGGCCAACCGCATTACATCGTGAGTTCTTATATAATATTTGGTGACGTGATGCTCGGCCCACTGTCCTCTGGAAGCAACTCGAGGAAAATTGACATAGGGAGGGATTAGATTAGAGCAGGCATATAGGCTGTGTTTAATTAGTTTTGGAGTAATTGTATACCACTGCTGCACCATTAAACCAAAAGTATTTTCAGGGCTACATACTGTCCTTTTGTGGCACCCTTGAGGCTCTGGTCGCCACAGGGTACTGCACTCCAACCGGGGTGTAGTACTGATCATGGACCCAGGGGAGGTCGGTGCCGGTTTCACCATACACAACCACATACACACAAGGGTTGCCCCCAGGGGTGGGATTCCAATTTTTAACAAGTTTTCTGTAAACCCCAGCCATTTGAAAACCACACCCATTCTGTAACCACGCTCATTTTGTTAGCCACACCCATTTCACGCACTTTCCTGAAACAAAAAATACAAGTAATTTAAAGTATAATCTCTTTCCCCTTCTTCCCCTCCTCTACAGTCACTCTCCTGTCCGGTACCAGTTGTTCCAGTCACTGTCAGTCTTATTGTATTAGGCCCTGTGCGCACTTACCGGTTTTTCCCGCTGATTTCCTGCGGTTTTGCTGCATGTTTCACTGCAGAAAATGTTCATAACATCTCTGCAGTGATTCACCAGCAAAACTTATGGGAAAAAAAAATGCAGTGCGCACTATGCGGAATTTGACAGCTGCATGTTTTGCTGCGGGATTCCCGCAGCAAAAACAATTGCATGTCACTTCTTTTCCGCAGGTCCCTGCGGGATTTCACTCCATTGACTGCAATGTAATCATGAAATCCTGCAGAAAAGTGATGTCATTACAGGAAGAGGAAGCGGAGCAGAGAGTAAACACACACACATCACAGACACACACAGACATAGAACACACAGACATCACTCACACACAGACATATAGAATACACATAGCAAGCAAACGGAAATATAGAAAAAAAACACGTGGGCTCCGCCGTATTTTTACCTTCCAACCGAGGTAAGCACACAGCGGCGGCCCGGTATTCTCAGGCTGCGGAGGGCGAGGGGCAGCCGAGAATATCAGCCGCAGCTGCCCCGGGACTGTCACATCCATATGTCCTCGGCTCTTCCAGATGCCGTGATGCGGTGGCTATCCAGGTAATAACGAGTTAATGGCAGCGCATCGCCGCCACTAAGTCCAGGCTTGATCATGGCAGCGTCTATGAGACAGCTGACATGATCAACCCATAAGTAAAGTGAATAAACACACACCGAAAAATTCTTTACTTTAAATAAAACACAAAAAAGCCTCCTCTTTAACCCCTTTATTAACCCCTCCCATCACACAGCTCCGGCATAATCCACGTCTTTCGCTGCTTGCATCCAGAAGCGAGTGACACAGACACAGGCAGGCTGAATGCAGCCTCGCAACGAGCCTGCAGAGGTAATCACAGGGCATTTCCCACGGCCGATAATGTGAACTCACTACCGACCGTGAGAAATGCAGCGTGTGCTCACAGGGACTCTATCTATCTATCTATCTATCTATCTATCTATCTATCTATCTATCTATTCTATCTATTCCTCTATCTACTATCTATCTCAGAAGGAAATGACCCTTTTTTTTTGTTTTTTTCTTTTTTCAATGTGCTTTATTGCATTGAATGCATTAAAGCACACATACCAACCCACACGCGGCAAAACCGCGGCAAACCACATGCAGTTTTCGGGTGCAGTTTGCCTGCGTTTTTTTACCGCGGGTGCGGTAATCTTTCAGACCCTGCGGAATTTTCTTAAGAAAATTCCGTTTTCCAGTGCGCACAGGGCCTTAAACGGTTTTTCTTAATTTTTAAAAATTATTACTAAAGGAGACCTGCTAAAATTGGAACGGGACGACCTTCCCCATACAGATCTCATCCATCTGGCTGCTTTTTCAGTGCAGATCCCATCCCATGTGGCTCCTTTCCCCCTACAGAACCCATCCCATGTGGTCTTTTTTCCCTGTAGA
This sequence comes from Anomaloglossus baeobatrachus, assembly GCF_048569485.1. Taxonomy (NCBI): domain Eukaryota; kingdom Metazoa; phylum Chordata; class Amphibia; order Anura; family Aromobatidae; genus Anomaloglossus; species Anomaloglossus baeobatrachus. Next base: position 227,523,743 of record NC_134353.1, on the reverse strand, counting down.
TCCCATCCCATGTGATCTCTTTCCCTTGCAGATCCCATCCCATTATGGCCTCTTCCCCTGCAGATCCCATCCCATTATGGCCTCTTTCCCCTGCAGATCCCATCCCATTATGGCCTCTTTCCCCAGCAGATCCCATCCCATTATGGACTCTTTCACCTGCAGATCCCATCATCGCTTCTTTCCCCTTCAGATCCTATCATGGCCTATTTCCCCAGCAGATCTCATCCCATGTGCTCCTTTTCCCCTGCAGATTCTGTCCTATATGGCTCCTTTTCCTATATAGTTCCGATCTTATGCGGCCTCTTCTCCCCTGCAGATCTCGTCCCATGTGGCTCCTTTTCCCATATAGTTCCCATCTTAGGCTACTTTCACACTTGCGTCGTTTGGCATCCGTCACAGTGCGTTGTGTGATGCATGTGACGGATGCGTTCTAAATTGTGTGATAATAAAGGCAACGGATTCCTGTGAAATAACGCGTTGCGTTAGCTTTTTTTTTTTAGCCGAGAGAGAGCCCCCCCATCATCATCATACACGCAGGCACTACAGCCCACATCATCACTGCACACACCCCGTCACTACCGCATCCATCATCACCGCACACACCCCGGCACTATATATCACCAAAAAAGAGAGAGCCGAACAAGGGGTCATGAAAAAATAATTAATCTTTATTCATATACATAAAAAGAGCATAATAAATATCTCATGCAAATATTAAAAAACACTACTGTTGACTAGAGAAAAGGGGAGTCACAAATTAATCTGCATATAAATATCAATATTGTCCTTATGGTCCAAGGTACCCCCACACCTACTATAACCTTTTGACAGTAACTATTGTCATTTATATATCTGTTGGTGTGGTACGGGTTATTTTCTTACTATTGGTGTTCACACCCCGGCACTACCGCATCCATCATCACTGCACACACCCCGGCACTACCACACACACCCCGGCACTACCGCATCCATCATCACCACACACACTCCGGCACTACTGCACCCATCATCACCACCGCACACACCCCGGCACTACCACACCCATCATCACAGAACACACCCCGGCACTACCGCATCCATCATCACCACACACACCCCGATACTACCGCACCCATCATCACCACCGCACACACCCCGGCACTACCGCACCCTTCATCACCACCGCACACACCCCGGCACTACCGCCCCCATCATCACCGCACACACCCCAGTACTACAGCATCCATCATCACCACACACACCCCGACACTACCGCACCCATCATCACCACCGCACACACCCCGGCACTACCGCACCCATTATCACCACCGCACACACCCCGGCACTACCGCCCCCATCATCACCATCGCACACACCCCGGCACTACTGCACCCATCATCACCACCGCACACACACCGGCACTACTGCCCCCATCATCACCACCGCACACACCCCGGCACTACCGCCCCCATCATCACCACCGCACACACCCAATGACTACCGCACCCATCATTACCACACACACCCTGGCACTACCGCACCCATCATCACCGTACACACCGGCACTACCTGAGTGACGTCCGTGCTGACAGCGCGATTCACTTCAGTTGCTGCATGGAGCTGACAGGAGCGGCGTTGTTCTACGGCCGCTCCTGTCAGCTTCATGTAGCAGAGCTGAAAGCATCGTGGGATCTTATGAGGATTACGCCGGATCTTGAGGGGTATTTGGGGTTTAATAAAGTAGTGAAAGAGAGTGTTTTTTTGCCTTTTATTCCAAATAAAGTATTTTTTCGGGTGTATGTGTTTATTTACTTTCACTTACAGGTTAATCATTGGGGGTGTCTCATAGACGCCTGTCATGATTAACCTAGGACTTAGTGGCAGCTATGGGCTGCTGCCATTAACTCCTTATTACCCCGATTGCCACCGCACCAGGGCAATTCGGGATGAGCCGGGTAGAGTCCCGGGACTGTTGCATCCAATGGATGTGGCAATTCCGGGCTGCTGCTGGCTAATATTGTTAGGCTGGGGGGCTCCCCATAGCATGGAGCTCCCCATCCTGAGAATACCAGCCTTCAGCCGTGTGGCTTTACCTTGGCTGGTATCAAAATTGGGGGGGGGCGCACGCCGTTTTTTTAAAATTATTTATTTTACTGCACGATATAGACCCGCCCACCGGCAGCTGTGATTGGTTTCAGTGAGACAGCTGTCACTCAGCGTGGGGGCGTATGCAGTAACAAAAAATAAATGGTATCCGCTCACCTATAGCCGTAGGGGGGCCACCGCATCCAGGACTCGTGCAAGGAGAAGGGAAAACTGGCAATCCAGACTGTAGAAAGGCGGAAATCCAGCAACAGAGTCCAAGAAATAATACAACTGAAAAATGTATTGAATCATATTAAAAAATCCATGTAAAAGGTCCAAACAGGGTACTGAACAAAGAGGACGCGTTTCGAACCTAATGGTTCTTAGTCAGTCTAAGAACCATTAGGTTCAAAAAGCGTCTTCTTTGTTCAGTATCCTGTTTGGACCTTTTACATGGATTTTTTAATATGATTCAATAAATTTTTCAGTTTTATTATTCCTTGGACTCTGTTGCTGGATTTCCGCCTTTCTTCAGCGTGGGGGCGTGTCTGACTGCAACCAATTATAGGCGCCGGTGGGCGGGGAAAGCAGTGAATACGAGATGGAATAATGAGCGGCCGGCATTTTCAAAAGAGTAATAGCCGCCAGAGCAGTGTGACAGCTGTGCAGCGCCGCACTAATGATCGGTGAGTATGAGAGAGGGGGGGAGAGGGAGAGAGATAGAGACCGAGAGAGAGACTGACCGACAGAGAGAGAGAGACTTGACCGACAGAGAGACCGACAGAGAGAGAAAGAGAGAGAAACCAGGAGTGATTTTAAACAATTTAGAACGTTCTGCTGGACATGCTGAGCATGCTCAGTAGAACTTGACGGAATCCTGCACTGGAATCCGTCGCCAAATGCATGGCAACGGAATCCAGCACCATAGACATTCATTATACCTCTTAACTGATCCCGACGGAATCCTGCGCAGTGTGTTTTTTTACAGCAACAAAAAACGCTATATTCAGCGTTCCCTCCGCCCGACGGTCACTGACGGTCAGCGACAAAACAACTGATGCATTGCGGGGTGGATGCAAAGCAAGACCATCCGTTGGAATCTGCCCTTAATAAAAGCCTATGAGGAATAAACGGCTTCATGCAATGGTTACTGTAATTCCTCAAGGTGGCGGATTGCAACGGATGCCGCACAACGCAAGTGTGAAAGCAGCCTTATGCGGCTCCTCTCCCCTGCAGATCTTGTCCCATGTGGCTCCTTTTCCCATATAGTTCCCATCTTATGCGGCCTCCTCTCCCATGCAGATCTCGTCCCATGTGGCTCCTTTCCCATATACTTCCCATCATATGCGGCCTCCACTCCCCAGCAGATCTCATCCCATGTGCTCCTTTTCCCCTGCAGATCCTGTCCTATATGACTCCTTTTCCCATATAGTTCCCATCTTATGCAGCCTCCTCTCCCCTGCAGATCTCGTTCCATGTGGTTCCTTTTCCCATATAGTTCTCATCTTATGCGGCTCCTCTCCCCTGCAGATTCTTGTCTCCCTGCATCTTCTGCTCACTGACTGAGCACTTACCTGCTCCAAGCACCAGCGGCCTCTCCTCTGTCTTCCGTCCTCCTCCGCGCGGCACTCTGCAGGAACACTGACGTTGGCAGGCGGCAACAGGAGGAGCAACCTCACCACGCTGCCATGACCTCTGCAGTGTCAGCACGTCACTGCACGCTAGGTCAGCGAGCAGACAATCTCCACTGAACCCGGAAGTGCGGCACGTATGGAGGTATGGGGATTCATTTGTGTTAGTGTCTTAAAGACACTAACACAAATGAATACAGAGAACCAGATCGCCGGAGCCGTTTCTTGCCGGCTCAGGGAATCAGCTGTCATTTTAACAACCGGTTCGCCCGAACCGGACAGAACCGGCTGCATCCCAACCCTGGTTGCCCCTTCCCCACTGGGGACTGGGCTGAGGTCGGGTACCAAAGGGGTTGCCTACAGTGGCGTATTTACAGGATGCCATCAGGACTGGGAACCCAATCGACTATTTTAGGACCTGGGTGAGGGGTAGAGCAGCCACCAGGGGGACTTAGGAGTCACACACAGCAATAGAGAGTTCTCCAGCAGGAGTGACAGTGAGCGCACGTTTTTCCCGGTAGCTCCTGTGGGACATAGGAGTTTAACGATCACTGTGGAGATATCGTGTCAGTTCTCCCGGGGCCAGTGCAGTTCAGGGTGCAGCACCCTAGGGTGGTGCAATTCCACGTTCCATCATCAGACTCTGCTGAACGGAGGAGTTCCATGCTCATCCGACCACACAAGTTTCCAGAGCCAAGTAGCACCTAGGATTCCGGGGCCTCGATCACGGTCAGACTCAAGGGGAATCCACACTACTGGCATAGGGAACAGTACTCTACCTAGTACGGAAGGGGACCCGCAGGGACCCGCACTACAAAGCGCAGCAAGGAAGGGCCCACAGACTACTGCATTGGTTCTGACCTCCCACGGATCCGGGATCGGCTGGAGCTCCTCGCGGCGGTGACCGGTACTACGGGGCTGACAACTGAAGTTGTAAGTAAAGACACCTTGATCCCGCAGAGACTGTCGGCTTGTCCTTACCGGCGTCGCCGCCCCACGCTTAGGCGCCAACCGCCATTATCTCTCCTCATCATCCACCCTGGGCCCACTCTGCCTGTGGGGAGCAATACCATCTCGGCTGCCGTAACACCTGCCCCGGCGAGGAATTCTGCAGCGGTGGCTACTTCCTGGCCGCATACCACAGGTGGCGTCACGACAAACTTTCCCCAATCACCCCGCTTTCCATTCCTTTTACTGTACGCCTCGTGGCAGCGGAAGCGTGACATCGCCTGACCTGACCCGACCCGCAACGGCCCGGAAACAAGTAGGTTAACCACCTGCCCCATGGGGTGCTACCTTTTCTCTAGTAAAATTGCTGTAACCTGCATTCAGTGTAGGGATAGCTGGCGGAGGTGGGATAGTTTTGAGTTACACGCAAATAGGCAGAGTCTATTGCTCTACAGTCTTTATATAGGTATACTGCTACTGCAGCCTAAAATATACTGCTGCTCCACCTAAAAACTATTCTCTTTTTCAGGGCCACAAATTTTCTTTTCCCTATTAATATCGAAAAGTTTGCAGGCATATCTAGTATCTTCCTAATTTAAAATGCGCATGGTGTGCGATATGAGACAGGAAAGTGGACTTGCTGCTGATGGTTCACACAGAAACTTAGGCCGTGGGCCAGTGGAAACTGTGCCTGCTGTGGGAGCACAATCAAGACTCTAATCCACGAGGCCTAGCTTCCTGTGCCACTTTGCAGGGGGACACGGAGCACCACTCTTGAAGCCAAAACAGTACGAACAGGTGGTTGGTTGAATGGCAGATAATGCTTCCAGTATGATTACCACCACCACCCTGTCTTCCACACGGTCCAGTCTCACAAGGCAAGAGCCTGGACCACATAATTCTCATCCTGATCCTTCTTCCTCCCACCATAGCGAGTCCCAGGAAACTATACTTGACGAGCGAGTCTTTACATTTTGATTGATTGATTTTGGCCTCTCGCCTTGCATGTTTCAAGATAGCTATGAGGAGGTCATGTGTAGTGATACCCAAATATTTGAGCAGAAAAAGACAATGGAACAGTGGAATGGAAATTAGTGTCTCAAGAGGTAGATGATGATGAGAAACAGTTGCCAACAATTGATGTTAAGTCAACAAGTCAGGAGCACCAGAGTGCAGAAGTGGAAAAGGGGGTGGTAGACGATGAAGTAACTATTCCAAGCTGGGAAGATGCCATACAGAGTGAACACAGCAGCACAGAGTGTGAGGGATCCACAGCACCACAATGTTCAGGAAAAGGCCAAAGGCAAAAGGCGGGCAACTGTTCACCATGATATCCACACTTGGCAAGTTCACAGGCCAAGGGTTAGGTGTTCCCCAGACTGGTGCTTTTTAAAGAAAGTGCAGACGATAAAAGAACTGCAACCTTTGCTACACCAAGATCAGCAGAGGCCTCACCATTACCAACATGACCACCAGCATGCTCAGGCACATGTCGTCAGAGCACCCAACTAGGTGGGCCAAAAGCTGGGGTTCACAATCAGTGTCTACGGGTGACACCAAGGCATCTTACCCTGTGCTATATGCTCACCAATTCCCTGTCCAGAACGCAGGCGCAAATGCTTCCCACCCTGCATTTATTGTTTCACATTTGCAAGCACCATCAGAAACCACGTCTGGTTCTTGGTAACAGTGCTGCATTCAGCTGTCCTTACCCCAGGCCTTAGAAGAACACAAACGTGTTCAGACTCACCAGACCTCTGATCCTACATGGATATTGGGACCTCTGATCCTACATGGATATTGGGACAATAAAACTCTCACACCACTAATCAAAGCTAATTAAGGATTCACTTTCTAAGCTCGGTGTTTGTTTATTTAAATGTCTTTTATTAGCCATCCCTCTGCTCTGTTTGTGCATATATTTGTGTTTCTTCAGATATTTTGTCATACCACGCCCGATGAAGATACCTGAGATGTCTAGAAAGCTTGCTTTGTAACATCACTTTATTTTATTTTAGTTAATTATTAAAAGGTATCACAAGATTATAATTTTGTTCCTCTCACTGAGAACATTCAATAATTAAAAGTGCAGTCAACCACCTCATTTTTGCACATCTTAAAAGCCAGACATCACCGAACAGAAGCCACACAGAGTCCAGAGTAACTGTACTGCCTCATTAGTGAATGGATCTGTGGGAGGTTTATTTGGGTTGTTTTTTTCTGAATTAGGTATTTTGTAGATTTAGATGGAAACCCTGATGTTAACACTTAGCTTAGAGCACAGAATAAATGTGAACTGATCCAAAATGTTCTGTACCCCAAAATGTCACTAAAAAAAGGCTTCTACTTAACCCACAAGAAACAGGTTCCCTCTCAGATCCGTTATCTGTTAACAGAAATATAGGTGGCTTCCACGTTACTGGTAGCACAAAAGCTCTGGATAAGCGCTGTGGCTCCTCGCCCCCCAAAACAAATGAGCCCACTAAATTTACTGGGTGTATATCTCCTGAAGCTCAAGCTGGGCACAATGTACTGGCACGAAAATTTTACCAGCACTACAAATCCAGATTTCCATTTTCACTCTGCAACAGTCATTACTGCTTTTTTCCGGAAAACACCCATGGATTCAAAATCATCATTACACCAAAGATGAATTCCCAAAGGGGTGTAATTTCCAATTTGGGGTCACTTGGAGGTTTCTGTTCTTGTGGCACTTAGGGGCTCTGTATATGGAGTCCGCAAACTAATCTAGGAAACACTGGGCTCCGAAAATCAAATAGCATTCATTCCCTGCTGTGTCTCACCATGTGGCCAAACGGTATTGTAGAGGCACATATGGGGTAATTATGCGATCATTTTTATCTATTAGGCTATGTGCGCATGTTGCATATTTGCATGCAGTTACGCTGCGATCTGTACCGCAGCGTAACTGCATACGTCCTGTGTCCCCAGCATAATCTATGAAGACTATGCAGGAGACGTGCACGCGTGGCGTATTAGAGCGCAGCGCTTCGGCTGCTGCCCGAAGCGCGCGTTCTAAGAAGTGACATGTCACTTCTTTCCTGCGCTTTGCATGCAGCCCCTGTTCTGTCTATGGGAGGGACTGCAGGCAGAGCGCATGGAATCGGCTTTATTTTTTTTTCATTACAGACTCTTTCTGCAGCGATTTGAAGCGCACGTGTGCTGTTCAAATCGCTGCAGAAATTTCTGCAGGGCAGAACGCTACGTGCGCACATAGTTTTACCCTTGCAAAAATGTAATATCTGGGGCTAAAACAACATTTTAGTGGTAAAAGTGTAAATATTTTTCTTCACTGACCAATGGTATAATATTTTGTGACAGAACTGTGGTGTCAATGTAATTATTGTACCCCTAGATGAAATTATTGAGGGGTGCAGTTGGTAAAATGGAGTAATTTATGGGGGGTTCTGCCATTCTAGCACCTCAGGGGCTCTGCTAATGTGACATGAAACCCACAAACCATTCCAGCCAATTCTGCACTCTGGTATACTACGTCTTCCTTAGGCTGCTTTCACACATCCGGTTTTTGCTGAGCGGCACAATACGGCTCTTTGCAGAAAAAACGCAACTGTTTTTTTTTGCCGCCGGTTGCGTTTTTTCCCGCATAGACTTGCATTAGCGCCGCATGGTGCCGCATGGCCTTGCGTTGCGTCCGTTTTTTGCCGGATGTGGCATATTTAGCCAATGCGGCGATCGGAGGAAACGTTGCCTGACACGTTTTTTTGTGCGGCGAAAAAAACGCATCACGCCGGATCCAGCGCGATGCGGCTCGATTTACAATGCAAGCCTATGGACGCGGCGTCCTACGGCAAAAAACACATCCGGCCACCGGATGCGTTTTTTTTCACTGCGCATGCTCAATATCAAGCCCCATCCGTCAAAAAACTGACGTGCCGCATGGAAAAACTTATGCAACGGATCCGGGTTTTTTGCCGCATCCGTTGCATAGGTTTTTGAGCTGGATTGAGCCGCACTGCAAAAACCGGATGTGTGAAAGGAGCCTTAATGAACTTTGCACTGTGCCTGAAAAGTAGTTTCTGATCACATATGGGGCACTGCCTTACTCAGGAGGAATTATGTAATAAATTTTATGGTCCATTTTCTTTAACCCCATCACAACCGGCCGATTTCTTTGCTTTCCGTTTTTTTTTTCGCCATTTTTCTTCCAAGAGACGTAACTTTTTTATTTTTCAGTCAATATGGTCATGTGAGGGCTCATTTTTTGCGGAACAAGCTGTACTTCTAAATTAAACCATATGTTTTACCATATAGTAACTGTAAAATGGCAAAAAAATTCCAAATGCAGAAAAATTGCAAAAAAAGTGCGATAGCACTATTGTTTTTGAGATATTTTATTCACTGTGTTCACTATATGGTAAAACTGATGTGTGGGTGTGATGCCTCAGGTCAGTGTGAGTTTGTAGACACCAAACAAGTATAGGTTTACTTTTATATAATAGGCTAAACAAATCGGAAGTTTGTCCAAAAAAAGTGGCGAACGTTTTACGCCATATTCCATGACCCGTAGCGTTCTAATTTTTCGGGATCTATGGCTCAGCGACGCTTATTATTTGCATCTCGAGCTGACGTTTTTAACAGTACCATTTTTGCGCAGATGCTATGTTTTGATCACCTGTTATTGCATTTTGCGCAAAGTTTGTGGCAACCAATAACATAATTTTGACGTTTGGAATTTTTTTGACGCTACGCCTTTTACTGATCAGATTAATTGATTTTATATTTCGATAGATCGGGCGTTTCTAAACGCGGCGATACCAAATGTGTGTATATTTTTTATTTTTTTAACCCTTTAATTTTCAATTGGGCAAAAGGGGGGTTATTTGAACTTTTAGGTTTTGTTATTTTTTTAATTTTTTAAAACTTTTTTTGTTACTTTTTTTTATTTTTTCTAGTCCCCCTAGGAGGCTATATGGATCAACAATCCGATCGTTCTGCCATATCTGCTGATCACAGCTATACAGCTGTAAACTGCAGATATGCTAATTGTACGCTTCATTCGGCTCCGGGCCGAGTGAAACTGAAAGTAATTCATGTGAGCTACAGGAATTATCACATGACCCTGTGCTACTATGACAACCACCGGAAGTCACGTGATCACGTGATGACTTCCGGTATCGGGCGGTAAGTAAATGTTTACCGCCGATGCCATTATAATGGCACTGTCACATATTGACAGCGCTATTTAAGGGGTTAAATGGCACGAGCAGATAAGGATTCTGCTCGTGCCTAGCAGGCATACATCTCAGCTGTGAAAATGTGCGCCGATCGCGGCATGCTGCTGGCGGCAGACCGCGGGCAGTAACACTGACCGCTAGAACGTAATATTACTGCCCGCGGTCGTTAATGGGTTAACCTTATAAAAATGTAAAATTTGTGTTTTCAGCATAATTTTCATTGAACAAAAACTAATATTTCATTTTCCCATGTCACTGTGTCTCATGAGCACTTTTGCTGTAATTGTGATGGGAGGTTTTTACCTAATATTGGGACCTTTGCCTTATGACGCTCACTAACATATTCTCTTGCCTGGAGAACTGCTGACATCTCTGTGTTCATATGTACTTTGCAATTGTAATTGTTATATATTATATCTATGGATGTAGTCAGCGGCGGACTGGAGTACCTGGGGCCCCACCAGGAAAAATCAATCTTGGGGCCCACCAGCACCATGCAGTTACTGTACTATATATAGCAGGGGTGGGATTCAAATTTTTAACAGGTTCTCTGTAAACCCCGCCCATTTGAAAACCACACCCATTCTGTAACCACACCCATTCTGTTAGCCACACCCATTTTCACGCAATTTCCTCAACCAAAAAATACAAGTAATTTAAAGTAAAATCTCCTTCCCCTTCCTCTCCTGTCCAGCATCAGTTGTTCCAGTCACTGTCAGTCTTATTGTATTAAATGATTTTTCTACAGTTTTTAAAAATTATTACTAAAGGAGCCCTGCTAAAATTGGAATGGACGACCTTCCCCATACAGATCCCATCCCATTATGGCCTCTTTTCCCTGCAGATCCCATCCCATTATGGCCTCTTTCCCCCTACAGATCCCATCCCATTATGGCCTCTTTCCCCCTACAGATCCCATCCCATTATGGCCTCTTTTCCCCTACAGATCCCATCCCATTATGGCCTCTTTCCCCCTACAGATCCCATCCCATTATGGCCTCTTTTCCCCTGCAGATCTCATCCCATTATGACCTCTTTTCCCCTACAGATCCCATCCCATTATGGCCTCTTTCCCTTGCAGATCCCTTCCCATTATGGCCTCTTTACCCTGCAGATCCCATCCCATGATGGCCTCTTTCCCCTGCAGATCCCATCCCATTATGGCCTCTTTCCCCAGCAGGTCCCATCCCATTATGGCCTCTTTGCCCAGCAGATCACATCCCATGTGCTCCTTTTCCCATATAGCTCCCATCTTATGTGGCCCCTCTCCCCATAAAGCTGCCATCTTAATGCGGCTCCTCTCCCCATATAGCCACATATAGCTCCCATCTTATGTGGCCTCTCCCCATATAGCCACATATAGCTGCAATCTTAATGTGGCCCCTCTCCCCATATAGCCACATATAGCTGCCATCTTATTGTGGCTCCTCTCCCCATATAGCCACATATAGCTGCCATCTTATGTGGCCCCTCTCCCCATATAGCCACATATAGCTACCATCTTATGTGGCCTCTCCCCATATAGCCACATATAGCTGCAATCTTAATGTGGCCCCTCTCCCCATATAGCCACATATAGCTGCCATCTTATTGTGGCCCCTCTCCCCATATAGCCACATATAGCTGCCATCTTAATGTGGCCCCTCTCCCCATATAGCCACATATAGCTGCCATCTTAATGTGGCCCCTCTCCCCATATAGCCACATATAGCTCCCATCTTATGTGGCCTCTCCCCATATAGCCACATATAGCTGCAATCTTAATGTGGCCCCTCTCCCCATATAGCCACATATAGCTGCCATCTTATTGTGGCCTCTCTCCCCATATAGCCACATATAGCTCCCATCTTAATGTGGCCCCTCGACCCAAATATAGCCACATATAGCTCCCATCTTATGTGGCCTCTCCCCATATAGCCACATATAGCTGCAATCTTAATGTGGCCCCTCTCCCCATATAGCCACATATAGCTGCCATCTTATTGTGGCCCCTCTCCCCATATAGCCACATATAGCTCCCATCTTATATGGCCTCTCCCCATAGTCACATATAGCTGCCATCTTAATGTGGCCCCTCTCCCCATATAGCCACATATAGCTGCCATCTTAATGTGGCCCCTCTCCCCATATAGCCACATATAGCTGCCATCTTAATGTGGCCCCTCTCCACATATAGCCACATATAGCTCCCATCTTATGTGGCCTCTCCCCATATAGCCACATATAGATTCCATCTTAATGTGGCCCCTCTCCCCATATAGCCACATATAGCTGCCATCTTATGTGGCCCCTCTCCCTGCATCTTCGGGTCACTGAGCGCTTATCTGCTCCAAGCACCGGTGGCCTCTCCTCTGTCTTCCGTCCTCCTCCGCAGCTCTCTGCACACTAAGGGTATGTGCGCACTAGGTGTTTTTTGTGCGTTTTTGGCCGCAGAAAAACGCACAAAAATGCACCCGCAGTAAAAACGCGATGCGTTTTTACGGTTTTGGCTGCGTTTTTGCTCACAGCTTTTTTATGCGTTTTTTATCAGTGAACAATGCCATTAAAGATTGTTGAAAAAAAAGATCTGATGTCATTTCCTTCTTCAATATGTTCTTCATTCTCCACTAGTGTATGCAGGAGAGCAGACAGCTGACAGCTGCAGAACTACAAGGCTCAGCATGCTCCATCCAGGACTGTATGCAGGAGTTTTTTGCCCTCCAAAAAAATGACGTGGGCTTCGCCATATTTTTGTATGCTAGCCAGGTACAGCAGGCAGCTATGGGCTGCCCCCAACCCCCAGCTGCCTATTTGTACCCGACTGTGAACCAAAAATATAGGGAAGCCCTTTTTTTTATTTCATGAATTTTATTAAATAATTAAAAAAAAAATGACGTGGGCTTCGCCATATTTTTGAGTCCAGCCAGGTACAACTAGGCAGCTGGGGATTGGAATCCGCAATGCAGGGTGCCCAAGCTTTCTGGGCACCCCCTCTGCGAATTGCAGTCCGCAGCCACCCCAGAAAATGGCGCTTTCATAGAAGCGCCATCTTCTGGTGCTGTATCCAACTCTTCTAGCTGCCCTGATGTCGGGTGACTCGCTGGGTAATAATGGGGTTAGAGCTAGCTGTATATTATCAGCTGGCCCTAAGCCCGAAATTCATGGTGTCACGCCAATATTAGACATGGCCACCATGAATTTCTAGTAAAGATAAAAAAAAACACAACACACAGAAAAATATTTTTATTAGAAATAAAACACAACACAATTAGTAACTCCATCTTTATTGAAATAAAGAACCCCCCTCCGCAGTAATCCTGGGTCAAGGGTCCCGCGCCGTCCAATCCGGATCCAATATCATCTGATCGTTTACTGGAAGGCAGAGCGATCAGATGATGTGTCAGGATCAAGGATGTGAATTCCATGACACAGCAGCTGATTGTATAAAAGCCGTTTATACAATCAGCTGATGCATCAGTGCAAAAGAAAAAGAAAAAAAAACCACACACTTCTGTGCAGACTCCTGTCAGACCGATCAATGCAGGACCCGGCGGTAATCAGCTGATAAAGTCTCCTGACGGCATCAGCTGATAGTTTAGCCTGCCGGGTAGTAAAAAGCCGGCGTCACCGCTGTCACTATCACTGTCAGCTGATTCCATCAGGTGACCGCATCAGGTGATCAGCGCCAGGTTCTGCAGCTATCGGAGGTGTCCCGGCCGTCTGCACACAGCCGGAGTCGCGGTACCGGGAGCGGACATGGCACCGGGAGGCTGCAGACAGGTGAGTATGAGGGGCCCCTGCTCACTCCCCGGGACCTCGCATCCCCCCTCCGGGGCCCCCGTACACCCTTCCTGGGCCCCTGCACTCCCACCCCGAGGCTCCTGCTCGCTCTCCGGGCCCCCGCATCGCCCCCCGGGGCCCCTGCTCGCTCTCCGGGCCCCCGCAACCCCCCCCCCCGGGCCCCCGCTCGCTCCCCGGGCCCCCGCACCCCCCCCCCCGGGGCCCCTGCTCGCTCCCCGGGCCCCCGCACCCTCCCCCGGGGCCCACGCCTTCTATACTCACGTGCTGCTGCAGCCAGTGGGGTGACGCCGGTTCGTCCTCCGCCGCGCGCAGCGCGATGCTGCCAGCACCTGCACAGGAAGGAAGCAGTCATCACTCTGAGACTGCCTCCTCCTGCAGTGTCGCTGGCTGCGCAGATGAGTCAGAGCCGCGCGGCACTGATATTGACAGCAGGCAGAGCAGGGAGATCGCTCTCCCTGCTTGCCGCTCCAGGGGGAATGGGATTGTCACTAATCATATCGGCAATGTGCCGATATGATTAGTGAAATTACCGGCCGGGGGGGCCTCTCACACACATCCATAGGGGCCCAGGGGGGGTAGGGGGCGGGGCCTAGGGGGCGTGGCCATCAATAGCAGGGGCCCACCGGGGGTTCTCCTGACCTCCTGGTGGGCCAGTCCGCCCCTGGATGTAGTAATAGTTTGCCAGTAGTTGGATACTTATCCTTTTTTTATCAGTGATTGCCTGCCTGTGATCTCACTTGTTCTGTGCCGCCCCGCACCTACTCCCCTTGTTAATAAAGATAATCACTCTCAGCATATTGGGCTTTGGTCGTGTGTTTTCCCTCTTGTTTTTTGTATAATTATAGCGACTTGTCCAAGTCCCCATCCAGTCCCCTGTGAACACTATGGTTTTTTTTATTATGCCTTTATATGTCCATCTGGTAAATCATGGTGTGGCTGTGGTTTTTCTTGAACACTTGCAAACCGGCAGCCTATTAGGCGACTCCAAGCCAAGCCGTACTTAAACTGCGCATCATACAGGGAAAGGAACTCTAATATGCAAGACCTAATAAAAAAGGGTGCCTGGCTGTATCCTGTACAACAAAAATGAGGTTTATAGTTGGTGTTATGGCCATAAGACAGAAACCTACAACCCATGTCATGGGAACCTCATGCTTGTAAGTCCCTACACTGTATATAATATAAAAAAAGCAACAAAAAAGAGGAATAAATATTATTACTTACAGCAAAGATGGAACTGCAGCTGTACATTACCTAGGCCAAAAGTACTACTCCAGCAGGATACAGCTAAGCCCTCACTAGGTGGAGGCATCACAGGTGCAGAAGGAGAAAATCACACACTATATATAATATAAATATATATATATCCATTATATATAGTGTAATAGTGTAGGGACTTAGCTGTATCCTGAAGGAGTAGTAGTTTTTGACCTAGGTAATGTAATTAATGATATTTTGTGTTATGGAGTCATGTCATTTGTCTGCGAACTCTTCCCAGTGATCTCAGCTGTTTTAATTTTCCTTCTCCAGGTTCTTCTTTAGCCCATATTCAGGATTGACACGAAAAGAGGCAGAAATTTAGATTAGGACCCAGTTGAGAGTTATACCTTGCCGTGGTAACTGGGCTCAAGTAAATTTGGCCAATTTTTTTTGCAAAATAACTCATTTTTTCTAAAAAAAATTTTCATGTTTTCTGAGTAGTAATGCATATTCTCATTTAAATATTCACTATTTACTCAGAAACCCTTCCTCTGACCATCGCCGGGGAAGCGGGGGGGGGGGGGGGTAGGAAGTGCATGCAGCTAGGGAGAGCCTATAATTTACATGTTTCCCCTGAAATCCACAAAATAAGGCTGTTGGGGTTTTTTGTGGTAAAAATGGTCATTTTATTGGAGTCTGCCCCTCAGTTGCTAAGCAAAAAGGAACATCTGAAACTTGGCTTACCCTTGGTGGTGTGGGGGTGGACAATCAGGGTGTATATTTGTCTACTACATATAATTCTCGGTTTGTCCTGACAGCAGAGGTGGTGCTAAAGAGCAGGAGTGAGAACATTTCTGTGATTGCGGACAATGGAGCAGGAGTCAGTATGGTGGATGTTCTGTTTCTAATACTCTTACCTGTAAATTTTTAACTGGACAAATCTCCATCTATGTCATTGACTCAGCACCACTTGCTCAGGAATGTCTGACACAGATTGTACATTATATAAGACTGAGAGTAGGACCTCTGGATTATGAAGTAATTTCCTGTTATGTTCTGGAAGGGCCTTCCCACCCCTAGAGTACTGGGTCTACCCTGGTTTCTGAAACATAATCCTGTAGTGGATTGGCAATCCAGGAAAGTTGTGGAGTAGGGAAATTACTGTATTGATAACAACTTAAACACTTCCATCTCTGTGCTCTCTACAGAGACCTTACCTGCATTTTTGTCTTATTTTGAGGATGTATTTTCAGGGAGAGGTTGTGAGGATTTGCCTCCCTATCCTGTATACGACTACCCCAGTAACCAAATCCACACTGTATAATCTTCATGGTCCAATCAATGAAAGGTTACATTGCTGAGTGTCTGGTGAAGGGACATATCAGACCCGCATCTTCACCTGTGGTGGCAGGGTCCTTCCTCATATAGAAGAAAGACGGGGGCCTCCGCCCTTGTTTTTCAGGACTTGAATCACATTTCCATCTGAGACCCGTATCCTCTTCCTCTGATTCCAGATTTGTTCAAGCAGATTGTGGGAACTAAATGGTTCTCCAAGTTGAACTTAAGGGAGGCTTACAATCTGGTTAGAATCAGAGAAGGGGATGAATGAAAAACGGCTTTCAATACACCTGAGGGGTATTTTAAAAGTCTTGTCATGCCATTTGGTCTCACTAATGCCCCTCACGTTTTACAGCATTTTGTGCATATTTTTCACTATTTGGTGGGCAGGTTTGTGGTAGTTTATTTGGACGATATCTTGATCTACTCACCCGATATGGAGACACATCAGATACATGTTAAACAAGTATTACATATTTTAAGAGATAAACTGCATGCCAAACTACTTGAGTGTGTTTTTGCTGTCCAAGAGGTGCAATTTTGGAGGTACCAGTTGTCGTCTTCATGTTTTTGGATGGATCCAGAGAACGTCCGTATGGTACATGACTGGGATTTTCAAGAAAACCTGAAAGTATTACAGCGCTTTCTAGGGTCTATCAATTTTTACTGGAAATGTATTCAGAATTATTCGATAATTGTGAAACCTCTCACTGACATGTCAAAAAAGGGGTCAGATTTCTCTAAATGGTCGGACTCCACCCAGCAATCATTTTTATCTTTAAAGAGATGTTTTTTCCATAGCACCTATACTCCGTCAACCTGTTTCATTTATTGTAGAGGGACCCAGCCATTCTCTGCCCTTATTCAGATTGATGTCTGTTGACATATGGTGAAGTTTTAATATTAGAGAGTGTAAGTACCATCCTGATTTGGGTACACCTTGTCACGGTGGGATGGCTTTACGCTTTTTTAATGAAAAATAGTGTTTACTAAGTACCCTATGTTTATTTATATGCACTATACTTTTATTTAGTTACAGCAGGGTATATGTTCAGATTTTTATTTTGGGTCTTCTTTTTCTGTTTAGTTTATTGTAGAGGTTGATGCGTCGAAGGTGGGGGTTGGGGCTGCGTTGTCACAAGGTCCATCTCCTGGTAAATGGCATCCATGTGCTTTCTTTTCCAAGAAATTGTCTTTGGCCGAGAGAAAATATGATGTTAGCAATAGAGAACTCCTAGCGATTACGTTCGCTTTCAAGGAATGGCGTCATTGGTAGGAGGGGGCAGTCTGTCAGATTACCGTTATCACAGACCATAAATACCTGTCATATCTCGAGTCTGCTAAACATCTAAATCCTAGGCAGGCTAGATGGTTTTTGTTTTTTACCAGTTTTAATTTTATGGTAACTTACTGTCCAGGGGTTAAAATCATCAAGGCTTTATCCTGGAACTTGGTGGTAGTGATCATGTGAAGTCTGTCCCCATTTTCCATCTCAGCCTTGTACCCAGACCTGGAGGGGGAGGTGCTGGAGGCATAGTACTCTTAAGGCCGCTTTACACGCAATGACGTCGCTAACGAGATGTCGTTATGGTCACGGAATTCGTGACGCACATCCTGCCTCGTTAGCGACGTCGTTGAGTGTGAAACGCACGAACGACCATTAAAGATCAAAATTACTTACCTAATCGTTGATCGTTGACGCGTCGTTCCTGTCTCGATTATCATTGCTGTTGCAGGACGCAGGCTGTTCGTCGTTCCTGCGGCAGCACACATCGCTACGTGTGCAACCGCAGGAGCGACGAACATCACCTTACCTGCGGTCGGCCGCAATGAGGAAGGAAAAAGGTGGGCGGGATGTTCGTCCCGCTCATCTCCGCCCCTCCGCTTCTATTGGGCGGCCGCTTAGTGATGCCGCTGTGACGCCGCATGAACCGCCCCCTTAGAAAGGAGGAGGTTCGCCGGCCACAGCGACGTCGCTAGGCAGGTAAGTATGTGTGACGGGTGTAAGCGATGTTGTGCGCCACGGGCAGCGATTTGCCCGTGACGCACAACCGACGGGGGCTGGTACGTTCGCTAGCGATGTCGCTGTGTGTAAAGTGGCCTTTAGTGTATGCAAACTTTTGACTTTGCAGAAAGTAATAAAAATGCCTTAAAACATTCTCTCTCTCTCTCTCATTATTCTGGCATTTGGCAAATAATAATTTTGGTTCCTAATTGACATAAAATGGGAAAGGTTTATTCTGATGTCATGTCAGATAGTGAGAAAAACATGGATATGTATATTTTTAGATAGTGTATGTAAACTTCTAGTTTCAACGGTATATATCAGGATATAGCCATGATGGGGTCATACACCAGGATGTGGCCATGATGGGGACAAATACCAGAATGGGGTCATGATAGAAACATATATACCAGGAGGAGGCCATAACTATATCAGGATGGGCCATGATGGGGACATATATACCAGGATGGGGCATATATTCCAAGATACAGACATGATGAGCTCATATACCAGGATGAGGCCATATATTCCAGGACATAGCCATGATGGGGACATATATACCAGGATGGGGCATATATTCCAAGATATCGACATGATGAACTCATACACCAGGATGGGGACATATTTACCAGGAAATGGCCCAAGAAGGGGGACATTAGTACAGGATGAGGATCAGTACTACACAACGAAGGTGGGCAACTTGTATGTCTTTATAGGATTTAGAACACTACAACAGCCCATAATTCTGACCAACATGTGGGGGCTGGCCTAGGCTCAAACTTTTCATCGGATTCTAGTTACGCCACTGTGTGTATTTGTGTATAGTCCCCGCTGTATACATACAGGTAAGAGAGAGCTGGTAGCATTCTTAGATACTGAGTGAGCGCTACTGAATGCAGCCCCGCCCAGCTGTACTAAAAGCCACTCCCATTCCCATCAGATTCCAGACCCAAGAAGTGAGGGACTATCTGTCCTGACATCACAGGAAGCAGGAGATTCTCAGCCAGAGAGCATGTGAGTAGAAGAGCAGCTCAGGTCACAGCAGCATTTGACAAAGCAAAGTATTAAGTGAAATGCTTATCTATGTCAGTTAGTTCACAAGAAGTGGACACGTAAAGTTGTATTCACCCACTTCAAGTATTTCAGACTTCAATCTTCGTACCAAAATGATGATATATATAGATAGTTCAATCAAACTAACAAACCTACAGAAAAGACTCCACTATATAATTAATAAAAAATGTTTCCATTTTTATTCAATAAATCAAGCATAAAAACACATTAAAAGACAAAGGAGAAATAATACAGAAATACACCCAACGGTAATAATTTTTGAATTACACTGAAATAGAAAAAAATAAAAAAATTCAGACCCTGTAGTGATCAGTTGCTATATTTCAATAATGTGCAATACAGGGTAATATTGTGGTACCGTGTTAGTATTTCAATTGATTTTTCTGGCTATGTCCCAAGAATGACAAAAGTATTTTAGGAGTGATACCTTTATAGGCTAACCAGAAAAATTATATATAATTTTTCTGGTTAGCCTATAAAGCACTCTTAAAATACTTTTGTCATTCTTGGGACATAGTATTTCAATATATTTCAATAATAAATGAATATCCAAATGTAATACCAGTTCTGACCACAAGATGGCAGCAAGGGATCGAAATTTGAACACAGCAACTAATTCATGTACAATTCCAGCATACTAAAATAAATACTGGCACGGCCAGACCCCACTGGTCCTAATTTTCATACCAATGGTATATAAATAAAGGATTAAAGGCCACTTTACACGCAACGACATCGCTAACGAGATGTCTTTGGGGTCACGGAATTCGTGACGCACATCCGGCCTCGTTAGCGACGTCGTTGCATGTGAAACGCAGGAACGACCGCTAACAATCAAAAATACTCACCATATCGTCGTTCTAACCTCAAATATCGTTGCTGCTTTTGGACGCAGGTTGTTCGTCATTCCTGCGGCAGCACACATCGCTATGTGTGACACCGCAGGGACGAGGAACATCATCGTACCTGCAGCCGCCGGCAATGAGGAAGGAAGGAGGTGGGCGGGATGTTACGGCCACTCATCTTTGCCCCTCCGCTTCTATTGGACGGTTGCTTAGTGGTTCGCCGGCCACAGCGACGTAGCTAGGCAGGTAAGTATAGTGTGACGGGTCCTAGCGATGTTGTGCAGCACGGGCAGTGATTTGCCCGTGACGCACAAACGACGGGGGCGAGTGCTTTCACCAGCGACATCGCTAGTGATATTGCTGTGTGTAAAGTGGCCTTAATCTCCCAGACCGAGATCAAGATCTAACAATTAACCATGTAAACTAATAAACACTGGCTGAACTGTGCACATAATTAGTGAACAATGGAATATAAAAAAGTATCCACCATTGACCTCAAGCTGCCAACCAAGGAAAAAGAAGATAAGATAATTACAGTGGGGACCCCCTTGACATTCATTTTGCTTCGTATCGCTTCCTCAAAAGGGGCGTGGTCTGAACTGGTATTACATTTGGATATTCATTTATTATTGAAATATAGCAACTGATTTTTTTGATTTTTTTCCATTTCAGTGTAATTCAAATATTATTAACGTTGGGTGTATTTCTGTATTATTTCTCCTTTGTCTTTTAATGTGTTTTTATGCTTGATTTATTGAATAAAGATGGAAAAAAAAATATTAATTATATAGTGGAGTTTTTTCTGTAGGTTTGTTACCTTTAGAAGGGCTCCATGGTCAGTGGACCTTTCTGCACAGAAGCAAAAGACGCGTCATTCCCTCACATTGTCCTGACTCATCCAATCAGTCCATATGCACTGGACTTTTAACTAAGAACTGTTGGCAGTCTTGAGCTCCCTGCTTTAGCTGGCCAAATATATATACTGTGTACATATATATTACAGTACAGACCAAAAGTTTGGACACACCTTCTCATTCAAGGCGTTTTCTTTATTTTCATGACTCCTCATGATTACTGCTTTGCACACTTGGCATTCTCTTGATAACCTTCAAGAGGTAGTCATCCCACAGATGCTTAGCACTTGTTTGCCTTTTTGCCTTCACTCTGCGGTCCAGTTCACCTCACCTCAGTTCACTCTCCTTCTTAGTCAAATAGCCCTTACAAAGCCTGGAGGTGTGTTTGGGGTCATTGTCCTGTTGAAAAATAAATGATGGTCCAACTAAACACAAACCAAATGGAATAGCATGCCACTGCAAGATGCTGTGGTAGCCATGATGGTTCAGTATGCCTTCAATTTTGAATAAATCCCCAACAGTGCCACCAGCAAAGCACCCTCACACCATCACACCTCCTCCTCCATGCTTCACGGTGGGAACCAGGCATGTAGAGTCCATCCGTTCACCTTTTCTGCGTCGCACAAAGACACGGTGGTTGTATCCAAAGATTTCAAATTTGGACTCATCACACAGATTTCCACTGGTGTAATGTTCATTCCTTGTGTTCTTTAGCCCAAACAAGTCTCTTCTGCTTGTTGCCTGTCCTTTGCAGCGATTTCCTAGCAGCTATTTTACCATGAAGGCCTGCTGCAAAAAGTTTCCTCTTAAGGGTACTCTCACACGAGCGTGAAAATCGGATGAGTGCAATGCGAGAAAATCTTGCATTGCACTCTGACCAATGTTAGGCAATGAGGG
Organism: Anomaloglossus baeobatrachus; assembly: GCF_048569485.1. Classification (NCBI taxonomy): domain Eukaryota; kingdom Metazoa; phylum Chordata; class Amphibia; order Anura; family Aromobatidae; genus Anomaloglossus; species Anomaloglossus baeobatrachus. The sequence goes on along the minus strand of NC_134353.1, from coordinate 227,501,891 downwards.
CGAGCAGTTGGGCAGCTTTTATCGCATCCAGATTCTGAATGCGATAAAAGCGGCAGCATGCTGTGATTTTCTGCTACAGCTGTATCACTCAAGTGAATGGATGCGAGAGATACATCGGACTGCACTCGGATAGTATCCCAGTGCAGTGCGATATACGCACAGGCTGACAATAGAGGAGATGGGAGGATTAACCCCTCCCTCTCCTCCGCAGCGCCCGCACTCAGCCTCACAGCTGTGACCCGATCGCAAGATCAGGTCACACTCGCAGCAGAATCTGAGCCGTGGGTCATTAGCATATCGCATCCGATGCTCTCGCATCGGATGCCATACGCTCATGTGAGTCCAGCCTAACAGTTGTTCTAGAGATGTGTCTGCTGCTAGAACTCTGTGTGGCATTGGCCTGGTCTCTAATCTGAGCTGCTGTTAACCTGCAATTTCTGAGGCTGGTGACTCGGATAAACTTGGTCTTCCTTTCCTGGGGCGGCCCTCATGTGAGCCAGTTTCTTTGTAGCGTTTGATGGTTTTTGCCACTGCACTTGGGGACCCTTTCAAAGTTTTCCCAATCTTTCGGATTGACTGACCTTCATTTCTTAAAGTAATGATGGCCACTCGTTTTTCTTTACTTCGCTGCTTTTTTCTTGCCATAATACAAATTCTAACAGTCTATTCAGTAGGACTATCAGCTGTGTATCCACCAGACTTCTGCACAACACAACTGATGGTCCCTACCCCATTTATAAGGCAAGAAATCCCACTTATTAAACCTGACAGGGCACACCTGTGAAGTGAAAACCATTTCCGGTGACTACCGCTTGAAGCTCATCAAGAGAATGCCAAGAGTGTGCAAAGCAGTAATCAAAGCAAAAGGTGGCTACTTTGAAGAACCTAGAATATAAGACACATTATTAGTTGTTGCACACTTTTTTGTTAAGTATTTCATTCCACATGTGTTAATTCATAGTTTTGATGCCTTCAATGTGAATCTACAGTTTTCAGAGTCATGAAAATAAAGAAAACTCATTGAATGAGAAGGTGTGTCCAAACTTTTGGTCTGTACTGTATATATATATATATAAAATATATAAAACATATTTATTTGTAGACTATTAGCAGTTAAATTAAGTGACATAAGCTGAGAATCAGTTGCCTGTGTTGCTCATACAGCAGATAACATGAAAAAAAAAACAGATTTGCTTCTAGAGTGATACATTTTTCATGTATATGGCCAGATTCACACTTTAGGAGAGGCACCAATCAGTAATATTCTCTTCATTCTTTTTGTTTTAGTGTAATGAATTTGATACCTTTCTTAGAGATCAGAACTCACACAGATAGAACAATAAGGAAACAACAAAGAGTTAAAAAAAAACCATCCCATGCAGATTAATAGATAGAGGCATTTATTTTCCAGTTTGAGTTCCATAGTGGTTTGGTAGAGAAAATTCTGAAAATATACAGAATACTAGTGTAACATATAGCACGGACACTGCACTCATCCTACAGCTTCTATTCAGGGTGTCTATGTCTGCAGCGCTCACATCGAAATATAACATGGAATGATGTGTAGTGTGGTGAGGTAGGAGACTGACTGTTCATTGCCATTCACAGAGGGTCACTAATATTGCTAGGTGCACTGGTGACATTGGCAGTGAGAGAGGTTTGCAGCATAAGACCAGAATAATAAAGCACCAATTCCAGCATACAAATCCCATTAAATAGACTCAATCACATTCATCCCTACATCGATGAAGGCAGTTTCCATCTTCTGCCATTAGTCTGTGAGTTTTTGCTTAGCCTTTTGAAGAAGCAAACAACTAAAACTCTGACAGATGAGAGGTTTGTCACTAGTACCTTGAGCGAAAAATGAATACAATATAATAAGATGCATTCTATATGTCATCACACAGCATTAGTTGCTATAGCTGGATGCTTAGGAATCATGAAGTATAACACCATCTGTTTTAAACAGTCAATCAACGTCACTTAGGTAGGGCTAATCATGGGGCCTAGATCAAGGGTTAACAAGTTGTATCCAAAGTTACATGACATCACACATGTGACTAATCACAGTTAGATTGAAAAAGTGTTTCCACTCCTTCAAAATCAGTACTAGATGCCTAATAAGTGCACACATCGGAAGGGAATCAATTACTAGATGTCCTCAATGTCTCCAATGGGAAGGCCAGCTTAGTCTCTGTACTTTAGAAGGAGCCCAGCGTGCTCTGAAACGCGTTCCTATAGGAGACCTTGTTTACTTAATTAACTGGATTTTCCTCAATTTACCACTGAGTTAATGGGAGCACTAGTTCCATAGTAACTGTCATGATCCAGGCCGGCTTTTCCCTGCTGCTGGTTACACCCAGCTCTGGCCTGGTCATGTCATGGGCTAACTTCCCTTGCCTCGTTCTGGATCCCATGATGCTATATATTGCCTCTCTACCTATGGCTCAGTGCAAGTGATATTTCTGCCTTGCAGCATGTATACTGGCTCTGGTGAGTGTTCTCGATCTGTCCTACCTCCCTGCTACTGTGTCCTGACTTTAACCCTCCCCATTTGTCTGCCTGTCCCGGTCCCTGACTTCCCTCTCCTGTCTGTTGTTTGTGTTTCCCTCTGCGTACCTCATCTCCCGGCTTCTGACTCGGTTCTGTTTTCTGACTTTGATTTTGATCCTCCCTTTGCAGTGACTCGACTCTCCTGGCTCGACCCTGACTGTTTGACTACTCTTTTGCCCCCTGGTGATTCGCCTGTTAACATTGCTGAAGTTACTCTGCTGTACTTCAGCTGCCTTTCCGTTACAGTGTTTCTTTGTCTCTCCTTCACTACTCTGCTGCCACCAAGTGGGGATTACGCTGTACTGCGTCTCACTAGCCTTTGTACAGCGTGACAGGAATCAGTTACCTCAATGTTAAATTGAGGAAAATCACCGACTAAGCTGCTCTGAAATGCGTTCCTATAGGAGACCTTGTTTACTAAATAAACTGGATTTCCTCAATGAAACAGAGGTAATTGTTTCCCGTGGAACATGTGCTGCCATTGGACATCCAGGACCATTATGAAGAACTAGAAACACTTTTTCAAACCAACAATGACTATTATTGCACCTTCATCAAGTTTTGGCAACTTGAACCAATCGTTTAGGGCATTAGCATTGGCATGCCCACCTTATTAATGCCAACAAATATAGTTGTGCCTATCTCAGCTCAAATTATTAAGGTGAGCCTAACATTATTATCTATTTTTGTGCTTACATGTTAACCCCATGACTGCTCTATTATGGCGTCTTGCATTGCCTTCCTTCGGTCACAGGAAAGGTTTGCAACTGCAAGAACTGAAAAGTTGTATTATGCCCAAAGTCACTTAGCGACCTTCATATTGGCATTAAACAAAAAGAATCAACCAATGACAGTAAAGGTGTTTAGTCCCTTCCATTTTCCACTGATTGTTGATGAAATTCGCCTTATTACCTTGCCTAAGAGAACTGGGAATGAGAACCTGTCAGCTCTTGAAATTAATACTGGTTAGATATGGCATAGATTTTTCCACAAGTGACCAGTCGTGTTGTAGAATTAGAACAAATTGTGTACAACGTGTAATAAAACCTGATTAATCATTGTAAACTTCTTGTATTCTTTTTTTATTTTTATATTATTTTATATGTACATGTATATGGTGTATTATATATACACACATATTTATCTATTTATATCCCAGTGTTCACATTGTATCTTATTCTGATGTCTTAAAGTCCATGAGCACAAAGCGACTTACCATTAGTGTTTGAAAAGGATTTTCCCCTTTTGACATTCTTCAGGTCATGGGGCTTGCGAATGTTGAAAACAACAAATACGGCAATACAACCCCCTCTAGTCTAGTGAGGCTTTTCTAATGCCAGTCATTGTTGAAAGGCTGCAGGTGTGACAACAGGTCTACAGCACATGTGACCGCTGCAGCCAATCATTAGGCTCAGCTGCTCTGCCAATGTAGACTATGGCACTAGATAATGAGGTGCGCTGCAATCATGACATCACTTCTGAAGCCAGAGACTGGTGGCACAGAGCCATTACTAGCCCAGGAGAGAAATTTGCTATTTTCAATAGATCCCAGCCTATGGGCTGAAGAACACTGAAAGTGGAAAATCCCTTTAACGTACTGTTTCATTCTGAGCTATCCTTGCACCATATTTTCTCACCCATAATGTTTGCATCTGCATATGATATCACAGCTACGGCCAGTGGTTGACGTGCACTGTTACAAATCTGTGTATTTCATCACACTACTGTTGCAGACAATACAGGCATCAGGCAAAATATCCCAGATATTAAATGATAATGAAAACCTATTTAAAGGGGTGTTCTCAAGTTATTGTATTGCAGTTACTTAGATAGCAATTGACTTGCTGTTTCTGTCTGCTGTCAATATTCTGCTGTGACAGTTTTTATCTTGCATAGTGTACAGCTGGTTTCCATGGAGCTCAGCCTCTAGTGTCTTCCTAGCCCCTGGCAAGTGTGCACAGTAGTTACATTCCAGGAGCATGGTTAACTCCTAACATGCCAGCCACCTCTCTCTAGCCCATTGATTTCTAATGAGCAGTTACCTGCTCAACCCCTCCCCATCCCTTTCAGCTCCTCACAAGCTGCTTTTAGAAAATCACCAGCCCCCACTATAGACAGCTTTCGGATTCTGTCTCCTAATCACATCTCTCATGACTAGTGCTTGTTCAATTGCCCTTTTAGCTCTACGTGTAAATGTAGAGTTAACATATACTGCAGAACAAACCAATAGCTGACAGTGTTAGCGCAGAACTTGTGCGGAGCTTTACACTATGTGCACACAATGTGTTTTTTTATGCAGTTTTTGATGCGTCTTTGACAAATCTGCACTAAAATATGCATTCCTATTCTGAAGCCAGAAAATTCTATGAGATTTCTAAAGTGGTGTGCCCACGTTGCTTTTTTTCCTTGCAAATTTGGTGCAGATATTGTTGCAGAAATAATCTGCAGCATGTCAATAGTTGGGGAGTTTCTTTCATTTTCTAGCCCTTTCTCCCATTGACTTCACTAAAAAAAAGCATGGCAAAAAAAAAGCACCAAAAACGCATGTGGTTTTAGGTGCATTTTTCTGCCAGAAGGTGCAGATTTCGTGCAGAACATTTTTGCACCAAATCTGCTTCGTGTGCAAATAGCCTTAGGGCTCATGCGCACGTAACTGCTGAATATTCTGCAGCGATTTGACAGCACATGTGCGCTTCAAATCGCTGCAGAAACATTGCATAATGGATGCAGTTTTTTTTGTATAAAAAAGCCGATTTCATGCGCTGTGGCTGCTGCCCCCACCATAGACAGAGTGGGAGCTGCATCCATAGCGCACGGAATAATTGACATGCTCATTTTATGAACGCCCGGATTTGGGTCAAAATTTTAGCACCCAAATCGCTGCGTTCATAAAAGAAACGTGCGCTCGTACCATGCATAATCTACATAGATTGTGCAGGGGACGCAGGACGCATGCATTTACGCTGCAGTGCAATACACAGCGTAAATGCATGCAATTACGCAACGTGCGCATGAGTCCTAACAGTTCTACCAATATTAAGGCTTTACTACTCACCAGAACTGTCACGCAAGGAGGAAACCCTGCCCTGGAAGTAAGCAGTTCTGAGCTTCTCAAGAGACATCTTGAACATACTCATTTAAAAGGTATGTCCACATTGTCAGAGATTCACTTTTTAAGGCCCGTTTCACACGTAAAACACGCACATGTCCCTGCGTGTGCAGTGATTCACGGCACACGTGGGTTGTCTAAGTGCAATCCGGGCTCCGTTCTCCGTGGCCCGTGATTGCACTTAGAAAACAACTCACCTGTGCGCGCTCCCGCTGTCCATGGTGCTGATCGCTCCCGCGGTGCAGCATCCGGCCGGCGGTGACCCCCGCAGCAGCTGCTTCCGGGTCGGCTGTGTCGCGCATAATGAATATGCGCGACAATAATGAGCCGGCTCAGAAGCAGCAGGGAGAACGGGCTGCAGAGGACATCGCTGGACGCCGGGTGAGTTAAAATGTTTTTTATTTTAAAAGCATGTTTTTTTCTGGCACGTGTTTCACGGACCACACCACTGCGTGGTCCGTGGGACATCAGTGATGCCAGAAAAAAATGGACATGTCTCCGTGCGGCAATCGACGTGTGAGCAGACCCATTCATTATAATGGGTCTGCGTATGTCAGTGATTCTGGTACGTTTTAAAAAAAGCACAAACGTCCCAGAATCACTGACGTGTGAAAGAGGCCTAAAGCATACCATGAGGAGATATGATCTGATTCTGTCAGGTTTTCTACTTTTTTTCTCTTACGAGGCAGAATAGCACAGAACGGTTGAAAAAAGAATGAATGGAAATGTGAACAGAACCTTACATGAGGGAATGGTCACATTATCATCACAAAGAAGAGGCATCTGTCATTAGGCAATGATTATTGTGTAATGGAAATCCGCCTTGTGTATGTACAATGAAAGCTTAGGTCTGACTGACGAATCTTGTATTTACTGATTGTCAAGCAATAGCAGCATGTTTTAGTACGTAGGATTCAGTACAAGTTTCTCTGTTTGAGTCTAAGGCGGGCTTTACACGTTGCGACATCGCTACCGATATAACGTCGGGGTCACGTCGTTAGTGACGCACATCCGGAGCCGGTTGCGACATCGCAACGTGTAAATCCTTGGTGCGACGATGAACGAGCGCAAAAGCGTAAAAATAGCTGATCTGTGTCACGTCGTTCATTTCCATAATGTCACTGCTGCTGCAGATACGATGTTGTTTGTCGTTCCTGCAGCACCACACATCGCTGTGTTTGAAACCGCAGGAACGACAAACATCTCCTTACCTGCGTCCACCGGCAAAGCGGAAGGGAGAAGGTGGGCGGAATGTTATATCCCGCTCATCTCCGCCCCTCCGCTTCTAATGGCCGGCCGCTTAGTGAGGTCGCGGTGACGCTGAACGCACCTCTCCCTTGAAGGAGGGATTGTTCGACGGTCACAGCGACGTCGCCGACCAGGTATGTGCTTGTGAAGCTGCCGTAGCGATAATGTTCGCTACGGCAGCAAGCACCAGATATCGCATGTACGATAGGGGCGGGTGCTATCGCGCTCGACATCGCTAGCAATTGCTAGCGATGTCGCAACGTGAAAAGGCCGCCTAAGGCAGTCTGTATGTACTGGGCGTGTGTCTACCGACCTGAAATCAATAGACTCCTGGGCTGCAAAGTTTGGATCAGGAGACCCACGGCCAGTCTGTACATCACGGCCAGTACTCAGACAGTGACACAGGGGTGTGTGAACCCGGCCCCAAAGTCATAAATCAACTATGCTGTCTTTGATGCTGTATGAACCATTCTCTAGGCAAGATCCCTGTATTAAAGGGACCCTATCACCAGATTTTGGCCTTCTAAACTAAAACTAGCACCTTAAGCAGCGCCTGTGCTGCATTCTATAAAGGTGCACGTTACCCCCTAAACCCCCCTTTTGAGCCCACAAATACCTTTATAAAATCTCCCGCCCTGTTTGTAAATTGTCTGGTCCAATGGACTTTCTAATCTGTGTCTCCTGTCACTCTTTTTGCCCTCCTCAGGTGCCTCGGACGCCTCCTGCACCATGCACATAGGCAGGCAAAATCTTATGCCTGCGCAGACATATTCCCGACTTGCGCAAGTGCACTTCTTTCTGCCTTATTGCGAACAGAGCCGAAAACATAAGTGCACCTGAGTTCTCTGCGCAGGCGTGAGAGTTTGCCCAGCGATGTGGATGACGTCACCCACAAAATCTCGCGCCTGCACAGAGAATTCACCAGTTCACGCAGGTGCACTGATGTTTTCGGCTCTGCCTGCAACAGGGCAGAATGAAGAGCGCCTGCATTCCTGCCACCAGGAATCCCGAGATTTTGCCCACCTACGCGGATGGCATCTGAGGCACAGGAGGCATCCGATGCACAGGAGGAGGGCGAAAAGAGGGACAGGAGGTGCAGATTAGGACGCCCATTGGACCGGGCAATTTACATACAGGGCGGGAGATTTTATAAAGTTACTTCTGGGGTCTACAAGGGGGGGGGGGTAGAGGGTAACGTGCCCTTTTATAAAATGCAGCACAGGTGCTTCTTAAGGTGCTAGTTTTAGTTTAGAAAGCCCAAATCTGGTGACAGGTTCCCTTTAAGTAGTGGAAACACTGAGAGCAGATCAATTTGCAATGTATGTAAATAATAAATGCACATGGCTAATTTGGAGATACTTCACTATATAACAGAGCTACATGTGTTTTACTCTCAGTAAATAGACATCATAGGATGCCCTTAGAAATAGATTTTATAAATCTCCCCCTTATGTTCTGTCCCAGCCTGAAATCATCGTCACTTTCCCGCTGAGAGTCTACATATCTGGCCAGCTGGCAATTATAAGTATTGAACATAGATATATCTTCCATTAGCACACAGTATAAATGAACGGTAATACTTTGCAGAATATCAAGTGAGCACTGTTTGGCGGTTCCATTAACAGAAGCAGGATCTCGCTGGGATCTGGGTTTTGTTGAATGTCAGGAGTTCTAATGCTTGTGTACAGATATGAGAATTGTATGAAGATCATGTAATGCCTGCATAAAAGAAAACAAAGCACAAAGCATTTTTAATATGACAGAATAAAAGCATGTAGAACTTGAATATTGATGACGTATCCTTAGGATAAAGGTTCACACAACCGTGTATCAAGGTCCAAGTACAAACCATTATCTATAGACCAGTCACAAGTCTCCTGACTGGGACCTGACAATCTCATATACAGTAAGTGCTTCAGTTGCGTCTGGAGACCATGGCCAGTCCGTACATGATGGTCCATATACTGATCATGATAAGGGTTGTCAAGTTGACTCGATGTTTTTCTGCATGACTTATCAAAAAGTCAGACACACAATATTGTTTATGGACACATTGAAAAACTGTAATAAATCATTATGATTTTAGGTGATCCATTTCTATAGCCCATAATTTTCATATGAAGACATCAGCAGAATTCACTGTAAAATGAGAATTACAGTCAAAATAACCTGTATAATGTTTTCAGCTTAAAAAAAAAAAAAATAAAAAAAAAATTATGGATGCCTTAATTTTTTTGTACTCACAAGGAAAAAAATTGCCCTATTTTTACGGACTGTCATGGAATTTCTAGACAGTTGGCAACTCTGACCATGATACATGGATGCGTTAAACCTGCCTAAGTCAAGACCAAACTCCTGCCACCCGGACTGATCCGGTGATTGGGTGGTGCAGCAGATCCAGCACAGCGCCATACATCATATAGTGGTGATCTGACCATTTACTGGCATGACCACAATCATATCAATGTGAAATATTTTGGCAGTGAAGCTTCAGTAACAGCCGCCCAAGACTATCAGCGATCTTAACTTTAACTTCTTTACCTGGAAATTATTAGTTAGTTCTTATTCAGACATAAGACATTTTTTCCTGCGAGAAAATTGTTCCAAGTTTCATCAGTGATTATTATCAGAGTTTGGGCAGAGTCAGTTTTCACCATCAGTGTCTTGTTAGAGGTTCATAATTTTTTCTCAGAAGGATCAAAACAATAGAAGTTTATCAACATTCTCCTATCAAACAGACCATAAAAATCAACAGCACACGGTTGGTATTGGAGTGCTGTTCAATTTTTTTTGGCAAACCCATAGACTTGAATTAGCATTATTGACCCAAAACTTTGATCAAAGTCGGACTTGTCTCTGTGGTTTTGTGTGGACCACATAAACGCAGCGGGTACTCACCCTCACTGTGCCCAGCAGCGGTATTTTGGCTGCAGCAGTGACATCATGTCAACCATGTGCATCACCTCTCTATCCGATCACTAACTGATTTTAATTCTGTATACGAGAAAATCCCAGATGAAACACTAATGGTAAAAACGGAAACACTGACCAAAAGTCGGTCCGTTTTTTTAACACACATTAAACAGTTCAATGCCTGAATGAGGCCTAATTCCGAATAAACACTATTCCTGCATACTTAACATGGAAATCATATTGGCCCCAATTGATCAAACCGTTGTCGCCAGAATTCTTTAAAAAAAAATTTGCAACATTTTGACACATATCATGATTGAACAAAAAGTGTGCAATTTTTCATATTTTTACACAAGTCTTGGCCAGGTATGCCAGTTTTTGACCAGTGTATAGAGCTTAGCCTTGAGGCGCATGGTAAAGTGCAGCCAGATAATTCATCATAATGCTCAAAAATGGCGTAAATTACAAAAGTATTAAAATGTTCTCCAGTGGCTGAAGTATATTTTTTTGCGGTGGTGCTCAGCAGCTGAAAGTCACACGCCTCGTAATGAATTTGGTGTAATTTACTCCAACGAATTGGTCATCAAGACTGATGTCCAAAACACAGACCTGCATAAATCTGGGAATGTGTCTTTTGTTAGACCTGTGTAACAATGTAGTTACCGTATTTTTCGGACTATAAGACGCACTCTTTTTCTCTCAAATGTTGGGAGAAAGTGGGGGGTGTGTCTTATAGTATGAATGTAGGGCTGCGGGGAATGAGGGCGCTGCAGTGGAGCAGGTCATCGGCGGCACGAGCAGGCTGTAGCAGCGCCTACCGTGACCACGTGGGCTCGCTCATTTCATATGCATGCATCCTCCCGCCCATCATCTCTTAGCGCTGAAGCCGGTGCTGACAGGTAGGCGGGATGATGGGCGGAGGGTGCGCGCATAGTAAAGATCCGGCCCGCGTGATCATCCCTGGCTACTACAGCCTGGAGTGATCATGTGCGGCTATATTCACTGCTCCCCGCGCATCATCATCAGCGCAGGGCGCAGTGAATAAGTATACTCACTTGTCACCATTGAATGCAGCACTGCGATATCCTCCTGTCTGCCGTCCGCTGCTGTGTGTGGAGACTAGCGGTGCGCACAGCGATGACGGAATTGCTGTGCTCACCGCTCTCTACACACATCAGCGGGGGCAGACAGGAGGACATCGCGATGCTGCAGGGAACAGTGACGGCTCCACATAGGTCACTGGCGCTGCTGCTGACACAGACGGCAGGACGAGCGATGCTGCAGTGAGGAAAGGTGAGTATAAACGTTTATTTTTTTTGTGTGCCACATGATGCAGGTCATATACCAGGATGGGGTATATAGCAATATGGGGGTATATTGCAGGATGGGGGTATATAGCAGGATGAGAGCATATACCAGGATGGCAGTATATACCAGGATGGGGTATATAGCAGGATGGGGGTATATAGCAGGATGGGGGTATATAGCAGGATGAGGGCATATACCTGGATGGCGCTATGTAGCAGGATGGGGGTATATATCAGGATGGCGGTATATACCAGGATGGAGGTATATAGCAGGATGTGGTCATATAACAGGATGGCAGTATATAGCAGGATGGGGTATATAGCAGGATGAGGGCATATACCAGGATGGCGCTATGTAGCAGAATGGGAGCTATACCAGGATGGCGGTATATATCAGGATGTGGGCACATACCAGGATGAGGGACATATATATATAAGGATGGGGATCTTATACAAGGCAGGAGGATCATTACCAAGATGGGGTACCTTAGTAGAGAATTTGGGGACATTACCCCCATAACAGTGTTGAAAATTTGTGGAATATACCTTTAGGAGCTTGCAGACACTTGTTCAGATACCACGGCCTCTTCACTCTCTAAAATGAAGACAAAAACGCATATTATCATTTCAATATATAAGGGATAATTTAAGGAAATCTACTGTCTTGATATTGTTGGTATATAGTTGTTATTGTGCCCTTGATGTACTTTTGATATATTCTCAGAATGTCCTACTACCTAATGTACCTAATGTTGAGGTCTTCCACACTTAACAGCAAAGCAATTACTGTTGTTGTGCCAGCCAGCAAGAATGAAAGTAGTAGAAGCGGCATCTTCTCACCAACACTGGCCACATTACCTGGCTATTCTGAGAGGGAAACAAAAGAACACCAGAGAACACCTTAGCATGGATATTATAGCAGTCCATAGAACAATGGAGGATTTTTTCTGAGTGAGTCCTGTTGGAAAATAATAGTATTTTCCATAATATAACAATTCTGGAGCATCTTTTTGTGGAATTCTTGTTCCGTTCCTCTATTATTGCTACTCAAAAATTTTCAATAAATTGAAAACTGAGTATTACTAAATTGTGGTGTATCCATACACCGTCTGACACCACCTCTTTGACAAAAAGACCTGTCAAGTAATACAGGAGGAATAACTGAGCAATTAAACAAATAAGGATTTATGAGAGAAAAAAAAAAAAGATATTCTAGAATTGTTAGTAGTTGGATACATCACGATAATTTTAATATCATAATCAAGGTATAGCAGTTAGCTACTCTTTAAAGGGAACCTGTCACCACAATTTTGCTAGTTAAAGACATGGTTGCAATGGCGCTAAATTACAAATATAATCAATAGTTAGTGAAAAAGTCACTTTGTGGTTGCTGTTTAATAAGTATTTCAGTAATTTTATTGAAAACTGCCAGGAAATCAGTTGGCGTATGTAAGAAATCTGCTTTGTTGTTCTTCTTTAAACATCCTTTGAACTTTTCTGCTAATTAGATTTTGGTGCACAGGGGCTGAACTGTACAATTTGAGGCAGGCGGATGGGGAATCACAGACGGGGAGGAGGAGACCCTGGGTACAGTCCGGCCCCTGAGCTCTGAAATCTAATTAGGAGAAAAGTTAAAATGCTGATTAAAGAAGAAAAACAATGTGGATTTTTTCAACACCGTGTCAGTAAATTGAGATTCTTACTTGGCTTTTAGCCTAAATCAGAAGGCAAGGCTCTTTAAACGGTCGATATTGACATTTAAGATTGCTATATCTAATAGTTGGCACTAGAGTTCAAGTCTTCTTCCTCTCTGAGCGGCAATTTGCATGTTCACCAAAGTGGTCAAATTTAGTCAGTATTACAGCGCCATTAAAGCCAGATGTTTACTTTACATTACAAAATTATGCTTTAAAGAGAACCAACCAACAGGATTTTTCAATGTGAACTAAAAGCAGTGCCATACAGGCAGTAAGATGCTGATTGCAAGCATACCTGTTATAGAAAGACCCGATGCTTGGTTGCAGAAATATCAGTAATCAAAGTTGCAGAAATGCACTGCACTTTGATTGACGGGTGCAACGGGGGCGGGCTTTTATGGGTTGGGTCCTCACTGTAAAGTCCTCCTCCGGCATTCTCTTGGCTTGGCCCCTTTTCTTTTTTTGAATGTCATGCCTAACCACCATTGCCGTTTTTGGCGGTGCAATCTCCGGCGCAATTATATTGCAGACACTGCGGTGAACACTATAGGGTACTTTACACACAACGATATCGCTAACGATATATCGTCGGGGTCACAGTGTTTGTGACGCACATCCGGCACCGTCAGTGATATCGTTGTGTGTGACTAAAAGGAGCGACAATCAACGATAGCAAAAACGTCAAAAATCGTTGATCATTGACACATCTCTCCTTTTCATAATATCGTTGGTGGTGCATGCCGCTGGTTGTTCGTCGTTCCTGCGGCATCACACACCGCTATGTGTGACACCGCAGGAACGACGAACATCTCCTTACCTGCGTCCACTGGCAATGAGGAAGGAAGGAGGTGGGCGGCATGTTCCGGCCGCTCATCTCCGCTCCTCCTCTGCTATTGGGCGGCCGCTTAGTGACGCCGCTGTGACGCTGAACGAACCGCCCCCTTAAAGGAAAGATTGTTGGGTATCTCCAGCCACGTCGCTAAGCAGGTATGTGCATGTGACGGTGTCGTAGCGATATTGTTCGCTACGGCAGCGATCACCCCCATGATGAAACAGCGACGTGGGCGGGTACTATCGCGCACGCTATCGCTAGCAATGTCGCAGCGTGTAAAGCCCCCTTATGAGCGTCGGGGGAGCATGCGCAGTTGTAAAATAATAAATTAATCTGCAAAGCGCCGATGCCCGTCATAGTCTTCACCGTCATCTTCTCAATAAAGTGGCGCCGGAGATTGCAGTATGCACCATTTTAATGAAGACAGAATTACTGTGGCAATGACAGATTCCCTTTAAATGCATTACTGATAGTTGTAGTCGGGAAGTGAAGAGTCGCTGGCTACACAAGCATGGCCGAGTACACACCTTGAGTTGCAGGCGCACTCTCCCCCTCTGCCTCTTCTGGTTTTCTGGCTGTAAGCTCAGACCAGTCTTCCGCTGCAGATGCCAGCTCCTCAGTAATATTATCTGCACTTGCTTCAAGCACAGGAGATGTCTCTTCCAAAGTTTCTCCAACAGATTCAATATTCTCTGGCTCTTCCACTGGGAGATGTAAGGTAGATAGATCCACATTTATTATAAAATAACTGTTTCCCATAACCATATGGTAAGATAATGTAGTTTATTACAGCGTACTTGCAGTACTGGGCACCGGAATTTAGTGGGTGCGATTGACTTAGTTAGTGGGCGTTGCCCAGCGTTTCCTTCCACGCACGATATTGCAGACCTGGCCCGCTTACCATTGGCGTATCCCATCACCTGCTTGCAGTACATCATCAGTGGGTGTACTTTCCTTACAGTGCTACGGCGGACTAGCTGCTTATAGCAGGGAACGAAGTCAGTCGGTCAGTGGGGCCGTGATGGCAACCGGACTTAGTGAGTCAGAGGAAACCGACCAGCCAAAGAGCACTCACTAACCAGGTAGAACGTGAGGAAGGAAATGTCGGGCAACAGCTACCAAGGCAGGTGTCACGCCCACCAACTAAGCCGACCACGCACACTAACTTCCGATACTGCAAGTATAATAATAATTATATTATAATAATATTTATTAATTTATATAGCGCTATTGATTCCATAGCGCTTTACATACAAGGACAACACTGTCCCCATTGGGGCTCACAATCTAAATTCCCTATCTGTATGTTTTGGAGTGTGGGAGGAAACCGGGGACCCCAGAGGAAACCCACGCAAACACGGGGAGAACATACAAATTCCTTGCAGATTTTATCCTTGGTGGGATTTGAACCCAGGACCCCAGCGCTGCAAGACTGCAGTACTAACCACTGAGCCACCGTGCCGCCCTTATTACAGCTCAGATTATCTCCTGATGACTTTTAAATACTTTTACAGGTGACTAAATAGTTAAAACTACTTTGTTTATACATTGGTATGTTTGGCAAGTTTTTTTACACACTTTTCTTCTTAAAAAAAAACCAAAACAACACATTTTACAATACTAAGTAAATTATGTTTCTGGAATCCACCACATTTACTGCACATCTTTTCCATTTGAACCTACAAATCATTTTTCTTTTCAGTGAAGCAGGAGAAAGGAGTTGTAATGTCGTGCTGCCGGATAGACTCAGAGGATTTTTCATTAAAATCAGCAGGTTTTATTGTAGCTCTACATGTTTCGGAGCTAGCATGCTCCTTCTTCGGGTACCAACAATAACAACCACTCTTAAGCTACGCTAGTTTCACACATCCAGCTTTTCGCCGGTTTGCCGGATTCGGCGGACTCTAGTACAATGTGATACAGTACAATGGCAGCGTGGCAACATCAGGGTCACATGCTCCAGTCACATGAAAGCATGTGACAGGAGCTTGTCGCGCTGCCATTGTTTTGTTTACACTGTACTGGAGTGCGCCGAATCCAGCGAAAAGCCAGATGTGTGAAACTAGCCTTATCCACGCTAACAAGCGATCTACAGTAGCTGTGACTTGCACAACTTACCCAAGTGAGTGATTCCCTGCAACCTCTTAGGCTATGTGCGCACGTTGCGTGCATTCACTGCAGAAATTTCTGCAGCGATCTGAAGAGCACATGTGCGCTTTAAATCGCTGCAGAAATGTCCGTAGTGAAGAAAAAAAAAGCCGATTCCATGCGTTCTGCCTGCAGCTCCTGCCATAGACAGAGCAGGGGCTGCCGGCAAAGCGCACGGAAGAAGTGACATGTCACTTCTTAGAACGCAGCGCTTCGGCAGTAGCCGAAGCGCTGCGCTCTAAAACGCCACGTGCGCACGGCCCCTGCACAATCTCCATAGACTGTGCAGGGGACGCAGGACGCATGCAGTTACGCTGCGCTACAAAGCGCAGCGTAACTGCATGTATTTACGCAACGTGCGCACATAGCCTTAGGCTTACATGCCCATGCTGCAGTTTTTTCTGCACATAAACTGCAACCAAAACTGCACCTTGTCACAGAGAGCCTGGAATTGGCAAAAAATGCTTGTAATGATGGTGCGTTTTTGCAGCGTTTTACCGCGATTTTTCCGCGTGTTTGCTGATGTGTTTTTTTAAAGGAAAAACAAAATATGATAGGATAGGATAATTGATAGATAGCTAGAATAGAAAGATAGATAGAAAAAATAGATAGTAGACAGATAATAGAATAGATAGAAAAAACAGAGAATCGATAGAAAGAAATGACAGAATAGCTCAATAGAGGGATAGCTAGCTTGGCAAACTTAATTTTTGGGAGTAAAAAAAATTACGTATGGTTTCCCCCATTTTTCATATTCAGCGCAGAAACAGCAGCAACTGCACGCTGCAACCCTC
Organism: Anomaloglossus baeobatrachus; assembly: GCF_048569485.1. Lineage (NCBI taxonomy): Eukaryota > Metazoa > Chordata > Amphibia > Anura > Aromobatidae > Anomaloglossus > Anomaloglossus baeobatrachus. The sequence goes on along the minus strand of NC_134353.1, from coordinate 227,485,290 downwards.
AGCTGTCTGCTGTACCTTGGCTTGTTTTGAAAAATAGAGGGCATCCCACACTTTTTCTTTAATTACCGTATTTGATTTATTTAAAAAAAATAAAATAAAAAAATGACGTGGGGTCTCCCCCATTTCTCTAAAACCAACCAAGGTACAGCAGACAACTGGGGGCTGATATTATTAGGGTGGGAAGGGCCATCATTATGGTAGCAATAGCAGCACACAGCTGCCCCCAAATTGGCACATCCATAAGATGCGCCAATTCTGGCGCTGGACCCAGCTCTTCCCGATTGCCCTGGTGCAGTGGCAATCGGGGTAATAAAGGGTTAATAGCAGGCCATAGCTGCCACTTAGCCCTAGGTTAGTGATGCGGACTCCGCAGTACGGCATTTGTCACGGCAGTGACGTCACGGGCTCACCACTATGATGTTCAGGCCGCTACTGAAGTGAATCACGCCATCAGCGATGCCGTCACTCATGTGAGTCCTCCACATGTGTCTCACTTCAGTCACGGCCTGATCTGCGCTCACAGGTGGAGGACTCTACCTGTGACCGCAAATCACCTGAGTGACGGCACCGGTGATCTCGCGGCTCACTTCAGTCACTCGGGTGATTTGCAGTCAAAGGTGGAGGATTGCAGCTGTGGCTAACCCGAGTGACGTCACCGCTTATAGCGCGACTCACTTCATTTGCTGCGTGGAGCTCACAGTGGGCAGTCTTGCTCACTGTGAGCGTCAGATGTACAGTGCCTTGCGAAAGTATTCGACCACTTTGATATTTTCAACCTTTTCCCACATTTCAGGCTTCAAACATAAAGATAAAATTTTAATGTTATGGTGAAGAATCAACAACACATGGGACACAATTGTGAAGCTGAACAAAATGTATTGTTAATTTTAACTTTTTATAAAAAATAATAAACTGAAAAGTGGGGCGTACAATATTATTTGGCCCCTTTAGATTAATACTTTGCAGCGCCACATTTTGCTGCGATTACAGCTGCAAGTCGCTTGTGGTATGTCTTTATCAGTTTTGCACATCGAGAGACTGAGATTCTTGCCCATTCTTCCTTTGCAAACAGCTCGAGCTGAGTGAGGTTGGATGGAGAGCGTTTGTGAACCGCAGTTTCAGCTCTTTCCAGATTCTCGATTGGATTCAGGTCTGGACTGACTTGGCCATTTTAACACCTGGATATGTTTATTTGTGAACCATTCCATTGTAGATTTTGCTTTATGTTTGGGATCATTGTCTTGTTGAAAGACAAATCTCTGTCCCAGTCTCAGGTCTTTTGCAGACTCCAACAGGTTTTCTTCAAGAATGGTCCTGTAATTGGCTCCATCCATCTTCCCATCACTTTTAACCATCTTCCCTGTCCCTGCTGAAGAAAAGCAAGCCTAAACCATTATGCTGCCACCACCATGTTTGAAAGTGGGGTTGGTGTGTTTAGGGTGATGAGCTGTGTTGCTTTTACGCCAAACATATCGTTTGGCATTGTGCCCAAAAAGTTCGATTTTGATTTGATCTGACCAGAGCATCTTCTTCCACATGTTTGGTGTGTCTCCCAGGTGGCTTGTTGCAAACTTTACATGACCCTTTTTATGGATATCTTTGAGAAATGGCTTTCTTCTTGCCACTCTTCCATAAAGGCCAGATTTGTGCAGTGTACGACTGATTGTAATCCTATTAACAGACTCTCCCACCTCAGCTGTAGATCTCTCTAGTTCATTGTCATGATGTATTTTACCTTCTCACTGTATTTGCTGTAATACTATGTCTTGGGATGTAAGTAACCATACCTTCCCCCCCATCTCCTGTGTCTCTGGGCCCATAATGCAATTATCTCTTGTCCACACAGCCAGGGGAACTTCTCATTGTTTCGTAAGCAGTGGATAACGCCAACTACACAAACCTGTAGACATCTCGGAGCCAACCTTCTAGAATCTTCTAGTGGGCCCAACCATTGCATACACCCCTACCCTTGAGGGGCGGACCCACGAGCTCAGACAATTCACTCCTGTTTCTAAATGCAGTTGGGAGCTGAGTTTTGAAGAGGAAGGGAGCGAGATCTGATTCTGCGGACAGATCTCGCCGTCCAGTGGATTGTGTGGGATTTCTGGGACTCTGAAGAGGACTATTTCGTCGTGATCTGGCACTTTGGATTATCGGGAGGTGCCCCCGAATCTGTTTTATTTGGACTTGTCGTGTGCTGTTCCTGTATTCCTGTTAGTAAACCTGTTGGATCATCCTTGGCCTGTTGTCTCTCTTTGCTCTGATGTACACCCAGTCACAAACTGGTGGCAGCGGCGGGATCAGAGCAGAAGAAATGGAGGACAACGGCCAATCAACGTCTGAAACCAGAACCTCAGGATACAGGAACTAGACTGTGGTGAGCCTACAAACAAAGGCCCGTGAATTAGGTGTCGGCTACAAAGGACTCTCTAAGGAGCAACTAATTGAGGCATTGGAAAACACTTGCCTGCAAGATGGCACCGAGGAACAATTTCCACAGCAAGGGGAGCAAAGACGGGAGCCGGAGGTAAATACCCAAAAAAGTCAATGGGTTGTGTGGTACGAGGAGGAGATGGCCTTGCTGGGAGAGGAGACCACCATAGAATATAAGATGGAGGTCATGCGTGGAGCTAAAGAGAAGGAGCGCAGGATGGAGGAGATGGCACTGCTGGATAAGCAGCTCGCTGTGGAAGCCGCGAGAGGTTCCAGACAGACTGTAACCCCAGCACCCATTATGAGGGAACTTCCCAGGGTGTCCCGCAAAGACTTCAAGCAGTTTAATGAGGCTGCTGGTGACATTGAGGGCTTCTTCCAGGACTTTGAGCATCAGTGTCGATTAATGGAAGTCCCAGAAAGGGAGCGCGTCCGGCATCTGGTTGGGCTCTTAGAGGGTGGAGCTGCTGCAGCCTATAGAGCTATGGACCCTCAGTGGAACTGTGAGTATGCGGATATTAAACAGACTATTCTAGAACATTATGCTGTAACGCCAGACACTTACAGGACTCAGTTCCGTACTTTAGCATGTGATGAGGAAGTGTCCTTCAAGATGTATGCCCACAAACTCAAACATCTGTGGCATCGTTGGCTGGAGGCAGAGGAGGCCTTAACCTTGGAGACCGTCCTCCAGGTCCTCCTAAAAGAGCAGTTTTACTTCAAGTGCCCCGCTGAGATCCGGAAATGGGTGCGTGAAAGGAGACCAGCCACTGTGGAGGAAGCTGCAGCTCTAGCTGATGAGGCTCTCACCATCAAGCCTCAGTGGAAAAAACTACTACCCAGTGAGAAAAAAACCACCAACCCCCCAACGCTGGCGGCCCCTGGTCCTTCTGGCCCCAATGTTCACCATCACCCTAGACCGTCAACTCATGGGGACCTTCGTGTGACTGTGCCTCGCATTACTCATGCTCCACCTTTAGGAATACGACGTGGAGGAAGAATCCCAGAGCGCAGATGTTATGGGTGTGGGCAGCCTGGGCACATGCAATTCCAATGTCCAGGTGTTCGGAGACAGAACAGCTACAGACCGCCTTTGCCTGTTCATTATCTACAGACACCTTCACCAGGAGAAGAGCTGGATTCTGTGCCTGATGACTTGCCAAGTGACTCAGATATCCTGGCTCCCCTACCCGGAGTCTATGGGGTGCGAGCTCCAGCCACCTGTTCTTCTGATCTTCAGGACAAACATCTACAGGAGGTCGTGCTGGATGGCCAAAAAGTTGTTGGCTTCCGTGACACTGGGGCTTTCCTCACCATAGCCGATCCCCGAGTAATTCAACCACAAGCAATTCAAAAGGGACCAGGAATTGCCATTGAACTGGCAGGAGGTACCCAGAGATATATTCCAAGAGCGAGTGTGACCCTGGATTATGGCTTTGGGGCAAAACAATGTGTGGTCGGTGTGATGAGCGGCCTCCCTGCAGACGTTCTTCTAGGAAATGATGTGGGGAATCTTCATTGCCACTTTGTCGGTGCGGTAACCAGAAGTCAAGCCAAGAGAGCAGCCCATGTGGACGTGTACAACCCATCCATGGAAATGAGGCCACCAGAACTGCCATTACAGCCGGTGAGTGATTCTTCTTGTGGAGATAATATGAATGTTACTTGGGATAAAGTTCAGTTTAGACAAGAAGTAGAGACTGACCCCACCCTTGCTAGTTTTAGAGCCCGAGCTGAAATAGGGCAGCTAGGGGAGAACAGAGAAAGAATTATCAGAGAAAATGGACTTCTGTATCGGGTTGCCAATGCCGACTATCTAGATAAGCCCTGGACTTATAGAAAACAGCTGATTGTTCCTCAGAAGTACAGAATTCCCCTATTACACCTGGCTCATGACATTCCTACGGCTGGCCATCAAGGCAAAACCCGCACCGAGAGACGATTGACTCAAACTTTTTATTGGCCGGGGATTTCCCAAGCAGTGGCGCATTTCTGCCGAACTTGTGACATATGTCAGCGTAGAGGGCGACCCGGAGATCACCCAAAGGCACCCCTGCAACCGCTCCCTATAATAGAAGAACCCTTTCAAAGAGTAGCTGTTGATATCATTGGACCTCTGGCTAAACCAAGTAAATCTGGAAAGCAGTACATTCTCACTGTTGTGGACTATGCCACCCGATATCCAGAAGCCGTGGCCTTGTCAAGTATCTCTGCAGCCAAGGTGGCCGAGGCCTTGGTTATTATTTTTACCAGAGTAGGATTCCCCAATGAGATCTTGTCGGACCAAGGCTCCCAGTTTATTATATCAGAGTTGGTCCAGTGTCTGTGGCGCACCTGTGGAGTACGAGCGATCCGAACAACCCCGTATCATCCCCAAACAAATGGACTTTGTGAACGATTCAACTGCACTCTGAAGAATATGCTGAGGGCCTTCACGGACCGAGATTCAGACTGGGAGAAGTACCTACCCCATCTCTTTTTTGCCTATCGGGAAGTTCCCCAGGAGTCCACTGGGTTCTCCCCCTTTGAACTACTCTATGGAAGAAAGGTCCGAGGACCCTTAACCCTGCTCAAGGAATACTGGGAGGGGCAAGTTGAAGATACAGGGACCCCTGTTGTCCCTTATGTCCTAAAGCTGCGAGAAACCCTGGCCCAACTTGCTAGTTTTGCCCAGAGTCATTTGCGTATGGCTCAAACCAGACAGAAGACATGGTATGACCGTAAAGCACGCTATCGGGAGTTTGTAGAAGGACAACAAGTCTTAATGATTGTTCCCCATCGGCAGAATAAACTGCAGACCACATGGGAGGGTCCCTTCCGGGTTCTCAGAAAACTGAATGATACCAATTACCTTCTTGCTTTAGATGATCAGGGGCTAAGGCAAAAGACTGTCCATGTGAATATGATTAAGGAGTACCATGACCGGAACATTCCAATGATAGCAAGCTGTCGGTTGGCTTCAGAAGATGGTCAAGAGGATGAGGACTCTCTACCTGATCTCGTGGAAGCAGCGAGAGCCCCATCCACTGTGGAACAGGTTCCCCTGGGAGATTACCTGGACTCCTTACAGAAAATCCAGATGCTGGAAGTGCTTCAACAGAGACGGGCTGCTTTCTCATCCCAACCAGGTCGAACCACCGTCACCCAACATCATGTGGACACTCAGGGCATCCGTCCCATACAACTGGCTCCTTACCGGGTACCTGAATCAGTTCGAAACACCATGCAGAACGAACTGGAGGAGATGTTACAGCTTGGGGTAATCCAGGCCTCCCATAGCCCTTGAGCCTCCCCTGTGGTGTTAGTACCCAAGAATGATGGGAGTACTCGATTTTGTGTGGACTATCGGCGACTAAACGACCATACCGTCAGCGATCCTTACCCAATGCCTCGTATTGACGAACTTCTAGACCGACTGGCTGGGTCCCGATATGTCACTACCTTGGATCTCAGTAAGGGATACTGGCAGATCCCTCTAACGGATGAAGGGAGAGAACGGTCCGCTTTTATAACCCCCTTTGGTCTGTATGAATTTCTAAGCATGCCTTTTGGAATGAAAAATGCCCCGGCCACCTTCCAGAGAATGGTGGATCAGATCCTCCGGGGATGTGGTGACTTTGCTTGTGCCTACTTGGATGATATCGCCGTCTTCAGCCACACATGGGAGGAACATCTGACTCAAGTAGCCATTATTTTGGACCTGATTCTTGCAGCCGGCCTAACTATTCGACCCGATAAATGCCAATTGGGGATGGGGGAAGTCCAGTACCTAGGGCATAGAGTGGGAGGAGGGAAGCTCCGTCCTGAGCCTGCCAAAATCCAGGCTATTAGAGACTGGCCTGTACCCCAAACTAAGAAACAAGTTATCACTTTTCTGGGCAGTGCCAGTTATTACCGAAAATTTGTTTCTCATTACAGTACTGTGGCCAAGCCTCTTACCGACCTGACCAAGAAAACAATGCCCCGGCTGGTGATCTGGACTCCAGCCTGTGATGAGGCTTTTAACCGGCTGAAGGACGCTCTGGTCTGCGATCCTGTCCTGGCTGCTCCAGACTACAAGCGGAGATTTATTGTGCAAACGGACGCCTCTGCTTATGGACTGGGAGCTGTCCTCAGCCAGGTGAATGCAGCTGGGGACGAACACCCCATTGCCTACCTCAGCAGGAAACTGCTGGACCGAGAAGTGGCCTATGCAACTGTTGAAAAAGAATGTCTGGCTGTAGTGTGGGCCCTTAAGAAACTACGGCCGTATCTGTATGGACGGGAATTCACTGTGGTTACTGATCACAATCCCCTCACCTGGCTGAACAGAGTCTCTGGGGACAATGGACGATTACTGCGATGGAGCCTGGCTCTGCAGCCCTATAACTTTACCATACAATATAGAAGGGGCAGCCAACACCAAAATGCAGATGGACTGTCCAGGCAAGAGGAGCCTTGAGTCCTGTCAGCCATGCCTGCGTGTACTTAACCAGCGACCTGTAGAGGTCCCTAGTACGTACACAAGTTGGGAGGGGAAGGAATTGTCATGATGTATTTTACCTTCTCACTGTATTTGCTGTAATACTATGTCTTGGGATGTAAGTAACCATACCTTCCCCCCCATCTCCTGTGTCTCTGGGCACATAATGCAATTATCTCTTGTCCACACAGCCAGGGGAACTTCTCATTGTTTCGTAAGCAGTGGATAACGCCAACTACACAAACCTGTAGACATCTCGGAGCCAACCTTCTAGAATCTTCTAGTGGGCCCAACCATTGCATAGACCCCTACCCTTGAGGGGCGGGCCCACGAGCTCAGACAATTCACTCCTGTTTCTAAATGCAGTTGGGAGCTGAGTTTTGAAGAGGAAGGGAGCGAGATCTGATTCTGCGGACAGATCTCGCCGTCCAGTGGATTGTGTGGGATTTCTGGGACTCTGAAGAGGACTATTTCGTCGTGATCTGGCACTTTGGATTATCGGGAGGTGCCCCCGAATCTGTTTTATTTGGACTTGTCGTGTGCTGTTCCTGTATTCCTGTTAGTAAACCTGTTGGATCATCCTCGGCCTGTTGTCTCTCTTTGCTCTGATGTACATCCCGTCACATTCAACCAGAATGATCATGGGCCTCTTGGCTGCATCTCTGATCAGTTTTCTCCTTGTTTGATTTTAAATTTTTGAGAGACAGCCGGGTCTTGGTAGATTTTCAGTGGTATGATACTCCTTCCATTTCAATATGATCGCTTGCACAGTGCTCCTTGCGATGTTTAAAGTTGTGGGAATCTTTTCATAACCAAATCCGTCTTTAAACTTCTCCACAACAGTATCACAGACCTGCCTGTTGTATTCCTTGGTCTTCATGATGCTATCTGTGCTCTAAACAGAACACCGAGACTATCACAGAGCAGGTGCATTTATACGGAGAATACATTACACACAGGTGGATTATATATATATCATCATCAGTCATTTAGGACAACATTGGATCATTCAGAGATCCTCAATGAACTTCTGGAGTGAGTTTGCTGCACTGAAAGTAAAAGGGGCCGAATTATATTGCACGCCCCAATTTTCAGTTTACACTTTTTTACAAAAGTTTTAAATAAGCAATACCTTTCGTTCAACTTCACAATTATGTCCCACTTGTTGATTCTTCATCATAAAGGCCACTTTACACGCGAGCGTACCCACCCCCGTCGGTTGTGCGTCACGGGCAAATCGCTGCCCGTGGCGCACAACATCGCTCGGATCCGTCACACTATTTACCTGCCTAGCAACGTCGCTGTGACCGGCGAACCGCCTCCTTTCTAAGGGGGCAGTCCGTGCGGCTTCACAGCGACGTCACTAAGCGGCCGCCCAATAGAAGCGGAGGGGGTGGAGATGAGCGGGACGAACATCCCGCCCACCTCCTTCCTTCCTCATTGTGGGCGGCCGCAGGTAAGGTGAAGTTCCTCATTCCTGCGGTGTCACACATAGCGATGTGTGCTGTCGCAGGAACGACGAACAACCTGCATCCTGCAACAGCAATGATATTTGGGAAATGGACAGCGTGTCAATGATCAACGATAAGGTAAGAATTTTTGATCGTTAGAAGTCATTCGTACATGTCACACGCAACGACGTCGCTAACGAGAACGGATGTGCGTCACGAATTCCGTGACCCCCAACGACATCTCTTTAGCGATGTCGTTGCGTGTAAAGCGGCCTTAACATTACATTTTTTATCTTTATGTTTGAAGCCTGAAATCTGGAAAAAGGTTGAAAAATTCAAGGGGGACGAATACTGTTGCAAGGCACTGTAACAGTGATGGAAGTGTCATGGAATCTCGTATGGCTTACATCTAACCTAAAGGCGTGTTTGGGAGGGTTAATAAAGTGGTGAAAGAGGGTGCTTTTTTATCTTATTTCAAATAAAGGCTATTTTGTTTGTTTTTCTTTATTTACTTTCACTTACAGATTATTGATGGGGGGTGTCTCATAGACGCCAGCCATGACTAATCTAGGACTTGGTGGCAGCTATGGGCTGCCATTAACTCCTTATTACTCCGATTGCCACTGCATCAGGGCAATCGGGATTAGCCGGGTAAAGTTCTGTGACTGTCAAATCTAATGGATGCGGCAATTCCAAGCGGCTGATGACTGATATTTTTAGGCTGGTGGACTCCCAATAACGTGGGTCTCCCCAGCCTGCGAATACCAGCCTTCAGCTGTGAGGCTTTATTTTGTCCGGGTATCAAAATTGGGGGGATCGCACGCAGTTTTTTAAAAAAATATTTATTTATTGTAGTGTACAATATAGACCCGCCCACCGGTGGCTGTGATTGCTTGCAGTCAGACAGCTGTGACTCAGCATGGGGGCGCATCTGAGTGCAACCAATCACAGACAGGGGAAGCAGTGAATATGTATGAGCAGGTGCAGTGAATATGTAATGAGGCTAATGAGCAGGTTGGGAAGAATGAAAGGCAGCGGGAGCAGTGTAATAGGCATGTCACGCTGGTGACTGGTGAGTATGAAGCGCTTGGAGAGACAGAGAGAGAGAGAGACACCGATAACGACATGCTAAAATGACTCCAGCATTGACGTTTTCATTCTGGAACTAAGTTAGGGAGTTGCATTTTTATTGACTAAATCGCAGGTAAAACATATGCAGAACGGAAACAATTTGTAACCATACTGTTATGATCCAGAACCATGGAAGACCACCACAAATCATTGGTAAAAGGTGACAAGAGCATTGGCATCTAATCTGGCCGCCATCCCCTTACTAACCATCAACACTAGAAGTAGCCGAGGGGTGAACTAACATCCTGTGCACCGCGAACCCAGCCGGAGAACTAGCTATCCTAAAGTAAGGAAAGATGAATAACTCTCTGCCTCAGAAAATAGACAAGAATAGCAAGCCCCCCACATTCAAAGACTCCGGTGATATAGGAAAAACACAATACACAGATAGATGACAGGATTAGCAAAAGGTGAGGCCCCCACTGACTAAAATAGGAAAGGACAGGAAAGGGGCTGATGGTGGCCAGAGAAAAACCCTGCAAAATTCCACATTCCTGATAGTACAAAAAGGCCCTGACATCGCATGTCTCCACCTCTTGCCACAGGTTTCACTAATTCTAAACCGGCAAAAGATAAAACATTACAGTCAGCATTGTTTTTCTTTTATATGATTAATCATTCTCGTTGCCCCTATACCAATATATCGATTGCAAGTGGTATGGGGCAACGAGATTGATTAATCATATAAAAGAAAAACAATGCTGACTGTAATGTTTTATCTTTTGCCGGTTTAGAATTAGTGGAACCTGTGGCAAGAGGTGGCTACACACATAAAATACTGCTCAGGAAAGAAGCAGAATACATCATGAGATATAATGCCACAGGTCCACTAGGACTAAATGATAAGAATGACTTAAGCGTTTTTCTAGGATAAATGAATATACTCTGTATATAGAAATTTTTACTGTTAACTGTTGCTACTCCATTAAGATTTTGTAATATATTGCTTTTAATATATTTTAATTGTGACATCAAGCACATGTTTAGTGGGTTTAAAACGGATATGATGTCACACGCCCTCAGACCAGCTGAAGCACTGAGAGAAAGTGCGAAACGGCCGTCGTCTGACGTGTCGGGTGGTCCGCTTCCTCCCCGCCAGCCCCATGAATGTAACATCCACATTTAAATAAAGAATTTCCTGCACAGCAGTGAGTGAGTGCCGTTTTCTCTATAAGTTCATGCAACCATGGCAGAATTGGCAGCGCTGGGCTTCCAGCTGGGTGACCACCCACCTTATTCACCAGATCTAGCTCCCTCCGACTATCATCTGTTTCCAAAGCTGAAGGAACACCTCAAGGGTACCAAATTTCACACCATTTCTGAAGCCATGGCTGCTATGGATGCCTGGTTTGAGGCACAACCGAAATCCTTCTTTTTGCTAGGGTTACAGAACTTGGAATACTAATGTAAGAAGTGTGTTGACATCAGTGGAGAGTATGTGAAATAAATGTAAAGTTTCATCATCCTATCTCATTTCTTTCTGGGTAAAGCGAAAGACTTAGCAGCCCCTCATAGCCTTACACTGGTTTCACCAGGATAAGAAGCCAGGTTTGTAACTTTTTGTCTTTTCAGCTCTTTTGTTAAGCATTTTTTTTTCACATTTGCAGCTGGTTCATTCTTTTAGCATTTTTGCACTATTTCCCCCCCATTCTAATGTACGAGGAAAAAAATGGGTCAAAACCACACAAAAACCGCAAATTTGAAAATGATTTTTTCTGCTAATAGAAAACACTGCTGCAAATACGAAATGAGTGCACATATCACTGCAGTGTAGTTTACAGCCTCTATGTAGACCTAGGTTTCTTTGTAGTCTGTAAACATGGCGATGCACAGGCTTCTATAGAAGCTGTAGCCAAAAAATAGTAATTTTTAATTACAAAGTTTCTTATATTATATTATTTTAGACACATTTGCGCAATCGTGAAAAATGGTTACAAATGTGTACATATCCTTTATTTCACATCTGGGTCTGAAGATCGTGCTTCTACCTCTGCCTTGGTCACTAGACTCCTCCATACTAATACTGCAGATGCCGCTAGCGACTGGACCTGAGGCTGTTTTTAAAGATTGCTGAAACTGGTTGTCCGTCTCCTGTTCGCCTGTTTTTCACTGCAGTGAGCTGATGTAATGCGCCCTGAGGGAGCCATGGCCTGGGCACCTCCCTATAAATCCCCAGCAGCTGTGCCGCTTCTGCCATGAGGTGAGCTAAGCATTTTGCTTGAGGTGGCTTGCTGAGCTATCTCCTAGAGGGCGGAATTTAACCACCGCCCAGCTGGCTCAGTGTACAAGGAAAATGTTTTTTTTGTTGACTGTATTCAATTGCTTTTAAGTCTTGAATATATGAATACAATTGAAACCATGATTGGCACTGGCTTGCTAGGGTACTTGGTATTCAAAATAAACAGGTCGGACATTCAGGCAGGCTTGACTCCAATAAAGAGCATAATGGAAGTCAATGGGAAACTTAGGATTTTCCAGAAGGTCTTCTATTATACCCGGGTACTCGAGTCGAGCCCATCCGAGTGTCTGACTGTTAATTTCGAGTAGAATGCTTAATAGTGCTCGCTCATCACTAACTGCAATACATGTGCATTGCAATGTATTATACCAGTGATTAGACTAATAAATGTTAAAATCCCATTGAGGGACTAAGTAAAAAAAAATTGTAAAAATATAAAATTTGCACTAGTTTACCCCTTCAGTGAACACCGTAAAAAATATAAAAAATGTTGCCAAAATTTGACGTTTTCATCAAACCGTTAAAAAAAGTGGAAAAAAACGTAATCAAACTCTCGCGCATCAGAAGCGGTACGCAAGTGGGAGAAAGCCCTGACACTTCTCCAGGTTCCTCCCAGTTTCAGCCTCCAGCTTGCGCACAGGGTAAAAAGGTCAAAGTGGTGACAGATTGCCTTTAATGTTCCACCATTTCAATTGGGCAATACAATAAAACAATTTGTACTGCATATAGCAATATCCGCTAGATATTTGATAGCATATTTGATAGCTCGTAGGTGGAGATTGGCCCACCCTCCGTCACTGGGTGACCTTCAATCTCAGATTCAGCAAGTAAGACGAATGGAGTACCTATCAGCTTTATTTACCAATATGATGGATCGTTTTGACAGCATTTGGACACTGTGGGATACATATTGGGCTGACAGAGACTATTAGGCTGGACTCAGACGAGCGTATGGCACCCGATGCGACAGCATCGGATGTGATATGCTAATGACTCCCAGCTCAGGCTCTGCTGCGAGCATGAGCCAAGTGTCATGCGACTGTGACCCGATCCTGCAATCAGGTCACAGCTGTGAAGCTGAGGACGGGCACTGCGGAGGAGAGGGAGGGTTTAATCCCCCCATCTCCTCCATTGTCAGCCTGTGCGTATATCGCACTGCACTGTGATAACATCCAACTGCAGTCCGATGTATCTCTCGCACCCATTCACTTGAATGGGTGAGAGTGATACGGCTCTAGCAGAAAATCGCAGCATGCTGCCGCTTTTCTTGCATTCAGAATCTGGATGCGACAAAAGCTAACTGCTCTCCCTCATTGACTAACATAGGTCCAAGTGCAATGCCAGATTTTCTCGCATTGCACTCGTCCGATTTTCCCACTTGTGTGAGCGTACCCTTAGGTTTGATTACAGCTTCTTGGTGTTCTACATACCCATCCCTTCCCCCTACCAATTTATGTCAACTTCTTGTTTAGTATGTGTATTAGTTGATATAATATCTTTGGACTACTGCTTAATATTCGGAAATATGTAATTTGTTTATAACCTACTTTTGATTCAATCCATATGTGTATGTTCTATGTTTTTCCCATTTTCTGCATGTAATAAAATGTCAATAAACCTAAGTTAAAAAAAAAAAAGCAGGGGAAAAAAAAAGCTACAGCTGTCAGAATATAGCGATGGAAAATCACATTTTTTTTTCTATGAAATTGTTTATCTTGTGTGAAAGAGGCAAAACATAAAAAAATATACAGTATATATGTTGTATTGCTGTAATCATACTGATCCGAGGAATAAAACTGTCTTATCAATTAAAATAATAATAATTGCTTTTATGTTCAATCTGCCTCCCAAAATTCGGAATAAAAAACAATCAAAAAATGTTATGTGCCTGAAAATTATACCAATAAAAACATCAACTCATCCCACATGACTGCAGAAAATGAAAAAAAAAACTATAGTTCACAAAATATGGTGATGCAAAAACTTTTTTTAAAGCATTGTTTGTGTGGGACAGTAGCCTACCATATAAACCCAATATAAACCTGGTATCGTTGTAATCGCTCCAACCCGAAAAATAAAACCATCTTATCACTTATACCGCATGGTGACTGGCATGTAAAATAAATTCTTGATCTGCTATTGATTTATTTATTCTGCCTCCAACAGATTGTAGTAAGGCTTGGCTCACATTTATCCTGCGCTCTACACTGAGCTCTGACACCAAGGATTACGTGTAAATCTCTGAAATACGTGATTGAGATCAACCCCTCGCCGAACGATTCTCTATAATGAGGCAGATATTCACTTTGGACTGTGTCTGGCCTGTGATTCAGTGGTATCTGTCTTTTTATTTGTTCATAAAAGCCTGGTAAACCAGTGTTGTGCACTTCTGAAAAAAACGAACAACGCCGCACAGAGGTCAGAATCCAATGTATCTCTGTCTGCCCTGTTCTAGTGAATGGATTCCTTAAAGGTTTCCTCTGGACCATGTCATTGGGAGATTTAGAGGTAAACCCCAATGTAAGTTCTCAGCATACAGGACTGGATAAATGGGGTCCAAAATGTCAAATGTTCCCAATAAAAGCTTAAACTCATTCCACAAAAAAAACAAGTCTAAACTCAGGTCTATCATCTGTCAATGGAAATAAAGAGGGCTTCCAGGTTAATGGCCACACAAGGGCTCTGGAAAAGTACAATGGCTTCCCCCAAAAATAAATTCAGCAAAATCGGTGCTCCAAAATCCAAATGCCTCCTTCCCTTCTAAGCACCACAGTGTTTTTAAACTACATTTAGCATCCACGTTTCGCATTCCTGTAGTGAGGAAGCCTGCTTAATTTATTGGTTGTGTGTCTCCAGAAGCATGAGCAATATTCAGGCACTAGAATGGTAGATTTGCAATTTTCACTCAGCAACATCCATTGCTGCTTGTTTCTGAAAAATACCCATGGAGTCAAAATTGTCACTACACATGTGGATAAATTCCCAGAGGGGTGTAATTTCCAAAATGGGGTCCTTTGAGGAGGCAATTCTGCTCTTTTGGCACTTACTGTATAGACTGTGTATATGGAATAGGCAAACTACTCCGTGCTTCAACCCTTTCAAGTCTCATCTTGTGGCTAAGCATTACGATACAGCCACATATGGGGTATTGCCACGTTTAACAGCAATTGTTTGACAAATATTAGTGCCACTTTTATCCATTTTAAGTTTTAAAATTTAAAATCTGGGGTAAAAGCATTTTAGTGGTAAAAATGTAATTATTCTTTCTTCACAGCCCAATGGTATAAAATTCTGTGAGGCAGATGTTGTGTCAACTCACTGCACCCCTGGATGAATTAATTGAGGAGTGTAGTTTGTAAAGAAGTAGGGTCACTTATGGGGGGGTCCACTTTTCTAGCATTTCAGAGGCTCTGCCAATGTGAGATGGCACCCTTAAACCATTCCAGCAAAATCTGAATTTCAATGTGGCACTCCTTCCCTTCTGAGCTTTGCATTGTGTCTCAAAAGCAGTTTTCAACCACATACGGGGAATTGGTGAACTCAGGACACATTGTGTAACAAATTGTACCTTTCATTTTCCCCTATTAACCCTTTTGAAAATTAAAAACTTGGGACCAAAGCAACATTTTATGAAAAAAGGCATATTTTTTATTTACTCAACCCAATGTTATACAAAAAATGCTCACTATACCCCTAGCTTAATTCTTCGAGAGTAGTGATGGGCAATCCCCCCGATGTTCGGGATCGGGAGTCTCGCCTGATGGTTTTGTAAAGATCAAGAACGGGATCGAGATAACGTGAACTTACGTCCGATCACCAAACTCTGGTTTTACAGTTATGGGATGGGGCGGGGGGGGCTCTAAAATAAAGAATATAGTTAACAATAAACATTGTCATTATACTTAAAGGTCCCGCGACGCGTTCTGCAGGCTCTGTCTCCCGGCCGCTTCTTCTTCCAATCATTGCTTTGCCGCCCGGTAACCAGCACTGCCTAAAGGACCTTCCAGGATGTCATAGCCATGTGACCAGTCTGGTGTGAATGTTGTACAGACTTAAAGACTGGTCCCATGACTATGACCTCATTGAAGGTCCTGTTAACTGAACTTTGACTGTAACTGTGCGAGTGTCGCATCGCATCACGGCGTATAATCTCCCGACAGCAGTGGGTCAGCTGCATGTATTTCCATGCAGCTGAGGCGCTCCTGTCCGGAGAGTATCAGGCCGTGCGGGGTGATGCAATGTGAGACGCAAATGGAATCATACCCTCACTGTCAGCCTGCTTCTTGCTCTGTACAGAGAGATGTAGCAGAGTTGACATGGCTGTCTCTACTTCTCACTTCGCATAAACGCTATCTGCACATACTGATGAAGCTGACATTGCTGTCCCTGTGAACTACGTCGGACTAAGGATTTTCTTATAATAAAGATAGAGTCTCTAAATGTTTCTTTTTTGTTTTATTTCTAATAAAAAAAAATGTCTACGTGTTGTGTTTTTTTTTTACTGTTCACTAGAAATTCATGGCTTATAAGGGGGGCACCGCAATGATCGGACGCGGAAGCAAAGCAGAAGCGGACGAAGACAGAGTCTGCAGGATGCGTCGTGGGACCTGTAAGTATGATCATAATGTTTTAATAATGTTCTTTTTTTTTTTTTTTTTTTTTTACAGCCCCTGGACCCGAACTGGACCCAATCTGTAACACAAGCTTCCCAGGAAGGTTCATGTTACTGTGGTCGGTACAATCCCCGAACTTTACAGTTTGGGATTGCCCATCACTATTCAAGAAGTATAGTTTCCAAAATGGGGTTACTTGAGGGGTTTCTGCAGTTTTGGCACGTCAAGGGCTCTTTAAATCTGAAATGTCAGCTGCAATCTATTCTAGCTAAAATGGCGCTCCAAAATTCAAATAGCGCATTTTCCCTTCCGAACCTTGCCATGTGCTCAAAAAGTAGTTTTCCACCACATATGGGGGTATCTCCTGTTATTCTTATGAAAATTTTGGGCAAAAGCAACGTTTGTGCAAAAAATATTTTTGTTTTCATTGTCACGGCTCAACGTTATAAAATTCTGTGAAACATATGTGGGTTCAAGGTGCTCAGCACACCTCTAAATAAATTCCTTGAGGGATACAGTTTCCAAACTGGGGTTACTTGTTGGGGGTTTCCACTGTTTAGGCTCATCAGGAGTTCAGCAAATATGACAAGCATTCCACTATTGATTCCAGACAATGTCGAATTCAAAAAGTCAAATGGCGCTCCTTCCCTTCAGAGTCCTGCTGTGATTCCAAACAGTAGTTTTCCATCAAATATGGAGTATTTGTGTACTCAGGAGAAATTGCACAACAAATTGTATGGTCCATTTCCTCCTGTGAGGTAAAGCAATATTTTTGTGTGAAAAAGTTACATTTTAATTTTTTCTATCCACATTGCTTTAATTCCTGTAAAGGACCATAAAAGGTTTATAAACCTCTTGGATGTGGTTTTGAGCAGTCTGAGGGGTGCAATTTTTTAAATAGTGTCATTATTGGGTATTTTCTGTCATGTCTCGTAGGCTCCTCAAAGTTATTTCAAATGTGATATGGTCCCAAAAAAATTGTTTTTCTAAATTTTGTTGGAAAAATGAGAAATTGCTGATATTATTTTAACCTTCTAGCAAAACAAATTTAAAAAAAATGCTGATGTAAAGTAGACATGTGGGAAATGTTATTTTTTTAACTATTTTGTGTAACTCTCTGGTTTAAAAGTAAACAAATGTAAAAAATGTCAACCTAAATTTACCGCTAACAAGAAGTACAATGTGTGTCAAGAAAATACAGTCTCAGAATCACCGGGATTTGTCGAAGCTTTCCAGGGTTATAACCCCATGAAGTAACATTGGTGAGAATTGTAAAATTGCGTATTTTTAATTTTTTTTGTTCTATTTTTAATGGGGGTGAGTTGAACTTTTGTGGATTTTTTGTTTGTTTGTTTTTTTCCTATTTACATGAAAATAAACCTATATAAACCTTTTTTTTACCCACTTCGTATTGTATTTAATAGTGTCCTTGTGAGACTTGAAGCTGCGATCATCTGATCGCTTGTACTTCCACTTAATTTAAATGAAACCTGTCACGTGAGCCTGCAAATATAGGGTTAATCTGCAAGTTAATAACATTTGAAAACTGCCTGGTGCCTGCAGATTGATCTTTGAATTCAGGTTCCAGTCATGGGGGCGGCATCGGCGCATGTTCAGTCACCGCTCTGAGTATAGAAAGCGGCAGCTGTAGCCGCACCCCCCACACTGACCGACAGACGCTCCGCATACAAAGAGCAGCCACTGAATCTGTGCCTGTGCCACCCTGTGACTGAAAGCAGAATACAGCCGGGAGTAATAAAATTAATTTCCTCCTGGCAGTGGGGTTCAATGTGCACGCATCGGGCAGGTTTCAAATGCTATTAACGTGTAGAATAACCAAATATCTGCAGGTTAATAGTGTTGTTTTCACGTTTCAGGTTCCCTTTTAAGTGAAATATATATTTACAAAAAATTTCAACTTTGCATCATTGCCACCAAATTGTATGTTCAGAATATAATTCCCTTAGGGCGGCTTTGCACGTTGCGACATCGCACGTGCGATGTCGGTGGGGTCAAATCGAAAGTGACGCACATCCGGCGTCACTTTCGACATCGTACTGTGTAAATGCTAGATGATACGATGAACGAGCGCAAAAACGTCATTATCGTATCATCGTTGCATTCACCGACATTTCCATAATGCCGGTGCCGCGACAGGTACGATGTTGTTCCTCGTTCCTGCGGCAGCACACATCGCTGTGTGTGAAGCCGCAGGAGCAAGGAACATCTCCTTACCTGCCGCCAGAAGGACGGAGGTGGGCGGGATGTTTACATCCTGCTCATCTCCGCCCCTCCGCCGCTATTGGCCGCCTGCCATGTGACGTCGCTATGACGCCGCACGACCCGCCCCCTTAGGAAGGAGGCGGGTCGCCGGCCAGTGCGACGGTCGCAGGGCAGGTGAGTGCATGTGAAGCTGGCGTAGCGATAATTTTCGCTACGCCAGCTATCACACGATATCGTACCTGCGACGGGGGCGGGGACTATCGCGTGCGACATCGCAGCATCGGCTTGCGATGTCGCAACGTGCAAAGCCCGCCTTACTCTCTTATTCTGGTTGCTTGAAACCCTCGTTTTGAGGATTAAAGAGTAATTTGGTAGGTTGACTCTATACGTATTGGGTATTGATTAACCTAAAAAAGTTGCAACATGGATCAGACATGACTGTTGGTGGTCTGATAGGAAACATGAATCGTAAACAAAGGTTATACTACCACTTGTTACTGCGTTATTGCTTTTTGTGTATTATTGCCAATGATACCTGAATTTCTTCTTTTTTTGTACCGTAACTTACTACAATAAAAATTGATTGGATACAAAAAAAAAGAATATAATTCCCTGTAACTGTACTAATGACATCTTCATAAATCTCTTATAACTTAAAAACATTGTCAGAGCCACTACACAATATAAACGAACAAATTCTGTATAAGTGATGAATATTATTTCAATCTAAATGACTTCAAACGGTAATTGGTGCAAAGGTAACTGAGGATTTATGCTGGAAATCATCGCACACACTAATTCCTACAGACAATGGGGTAGGACCTGTCAGTCTGCCAAAGGCAGATATTTAACTAATGCTTGTTGTCATGTCCAAAAGCTGACAAAGGAAAGCTTAATGAAGCCGATATAATATAATATGTTCTGTAATACTAGTGGAATGTTCCAGTATGTGTTAGAAGTAACTCGACATTCTGGCAACTGCCTTTAAAGGAGCAGCTATGTTATTTATTCTGTCATTAGTTCCCAAGTGTGTGTGTGTGTGTGTGTGTGTGTAATAAATAAATATATATATTACAGTACAGACCAAAAGTTTGGACACAACTTCTCATGACTCTGGAAATTGTAGATTCACATTGAAGGCATCAAAACTATGAATTAACACATGTGGAAATAAATACTTAACAAAAAAGTGTGAAACAACTGAAAATATGTCTTATATTCTAGGTTCTTCAAATTAGCCACCTTTTGCTATGATTACTGCTTTGCAGACTCTTGGCATTCTCTTGATGAGCTTGAAGAGGTAGTCACCGGAAATGGTTTTCCAACAGTCTTGAAGGAGTTCCCAGAGATGCTTAGCACTTGTTGGCTCTTTTGCCTTCACTCTGAGGTCGAGCTCACCCCAAACCATCTCGATTAGGTTCAGGTCTGGTGACTGTGGAGGCCAGGTCATCTAGTGTAGCACCCCATCACTCTCCTTCTTAGTCAAATAGCCCTTACACAGCCTGGAGGTGTGTTTGGGGTCATTGTTCTGTTGAAAAATAAATGATGGTCCAACTAAACGCAAACCGGATGGAATAGCATGCTGCTGCACGATGCTGTGGTAACCATGCTGGTTCAGTATGCCTTCAATTTTGAATAAATCACCAGCAGTGTTATCAGCAAAGCACCCGCACACCATCACACCTCCTCCTCTATGCTTCAATGTGGGAACCAGGCATGTAGAGTCCATCCGTTCACCTTTTCTGCGTTGCACAAACACACAGTGGTTGGATCCAAAGATCTCAAATTTGGACTCATCAGACCAAAGCACATATTTCCACTGGTCTAATGTCCATTCCTTGTGTTCTTAGCCCAAACAAGTCTCTTTTGCTTGTTGCCTGTCCTTAGCAGTGGTTTCCTAGCAGCTATTTTACCATGAAGGCCTGCTGCACAAAGTCTCCTCTTAACAGTTGTTCTAGAGATGTGTCTGCTGCTAGAACTTTGTGTGGCATTGACCTGGTCTCTAATCTGAGCTGCTGTTAACCTGCGATTTGTGAGGCTAGTGACTCGGATAAACTTATCCTCCTCATCAGAGGTGACTCTTGGTCTTCCTTTCCTGGGGCGGTCCTCATGTGAGCCAGTTTCTTTGTAGCGTTTGAGGTTTTTGCCACTGCACTTGGGGACACTTTCAAAGTTTTCCCAATTTTTCGAACTGACTGACCTTCATTTCTTAAAGTGATGATGGCCACTCGTTGTTCTTTACTTAGAATTTGTATTATGGCAAGAAAAAAACAGCTAACAGTCTATTCAGTAGGACTATCAGCTGTGTATCCACCAGACTTCTGCACAATACAACTGATGGTCCCAACCCCATTTATAAGGCAAGAAATCCCACTTATTAAACCTGACAGGGCACACCTGTGAAGTGAAAACCATTTACGGTGACTACCTCTTGAAGCTCATCAAGAGAATGCCAAGAGTGTGCAAAGCAGTAATCAAAGCAAAAGGTGGCTACTTTGAAGAGCCTAGAATATAAGACATATTTTCAGTTGTTTCACACTTTTTTGTTAAGTACAGTGGAACCTCGCTTAACGAGTAACCCACTTAACGAGAATTTCGCTTAACAAGCAAAGCTTTCTGTAAATTTGTAACTCGGTTTACGAGAAAGCTTTGCTGTATGAGCAAAATACTCACCGCACACACTTCCGGTTCCGTACATACACCGCACTCTGACCCGCACTTGCAGTCCACACAAACACACACAAGGACGCACAAACACGCACGCACGCACATACAGTATTATGCTCACCTTACCTTCCGTTCCACCGCCGGCCTCATGGTTCTTGTGGTTCCCGGGTACATTGCGACGTCTTTGCGGCTAACTACAAGACCCAGAAGACTGGCGATGGAACAGAAGGTAAGGTGAGCATAATATGTGTACCTTCAGTTCCATCGCCGGCCTCCTGGGTACTGTAGTTCGCCGCTCCACTCCAGGCTGTGCATCGGCAACCATAGCGACAAAGCAGGAACTTCCTGTCACCGCTACTCGAAGGCAGTGCGCTGGCCAATCAGAGGCAAGCGTCTCCTGCCGTTTGACGTCAGCGCTCTGGCAGCGGAAGTTCCTCCCTCGTCGTTATAGTAACCCGATACACAGCCCGTACCGGAGAACAGCAAGTCCCAGGAGACCGGCGATGGAACGGAAGGTAAGGTGAGCATAATATGTGCGTGTGCGTGCTTGTGTGTGTTTATATGTGTTTGTGCATGTGTGCAATGACACAATAGGGGACCAGGATGGGACATTTAACAAGTTGTGGAACGAATTGTCTGCATTGCAATGACTTCCTATGGGAAATCTTGCTTTGCTGAACGAGTAACTTGGTTAACAAGCACACTCCCAGAACGGATTGTTCTCGTTAACCAAGGTTCCACTGTATTTCATTCCACACGTGTTAATTCATAGTTCTGAAGCCTTCAATGTGACTCTACAATTGTCAGAGACATGAAAATAAAGAAAACTCTGTGAACGAGAAGCTGTGTCCAAACTTTTGGTCTGTACTGTGTGTACGTGTGTATGTGTGTGTGTATATATATATCATATATATATATGTATATATATATGTATATATATATATGTATATATATATATATATATATATATATATATATATATATATATATATATATATATATATACATATATATACACACACACACACACACACACACACACACACACTCTCCAAGTATTGCACTATTTACTTGTTTCTGGGATTTCATGGTATAGTTATAGTTCTTCCTTATGAATCATAGCTTTATGTTCTCTGAAGTGGGGGTTCACCGTCTCTGTCACCAAAACTGCTTGCATAATGAAATTGCATGAACTGTACTCCAAAAGTCCTCTAGAGTGGGGAACAGAAGCTCCTATCACAGTTACTGATGACGAGTAGACAGTGCCTGTCACATAGTTAAAAGGAGTATAACAGTTCAGCTTTCTAACTGTATACTGGCTCTAGGTGCCCAAGTGGTGCTGTACTGTTATATAATAGAACTGATTGCAGAGACTCAAGATGGATGATGAAGGGAAGAAAGAAGAGACTGAACTTGGTTGCTTATAGCACTCTGCACTTCTCTTATACATGGTTTTCTCACAGCAGGCATGAGATTTCGAGCACTCTTTAGATGAAGTAGGGACATCATCCACTTACAATGCATTTCAAAAGTTTAGGGTCACTTAGATATTTATTTCCTTATTTTTGAAAGAAAAGCACATTTTTTTTCAATGAAGCTAACAGTAAATTAAACAGAAATACACTCTATACATTGTTAATGTGGTAAATGACTATTCTAGCTTTAAACATCTGGTTTTGAATGCAATATCTACATAGGTGTATAGAGGCCCATTTCCAACAACCACCACTCCAGTGTTCTAATAGTACAATGTGTTTGCTGTGTTAGAAGGCTAATGGATGTTTAGAAATCCCTTGAAAACCCTTGTGCAAGTATGTTAGCACAGCTGAAAACTGTTTTGCTGATTAGAGAAGCTATAAAACTGACCTTCCTTGGACCTCTCTCATTTTTGTGGACTTTGGGGAGTGGCTTTGGCATTTTTTAGTGGCTTTGGGGAGTGGCAGAACAAAGGAATAATGTCTGTGGGATCTCTGGTTCACAGTAATGTGTTTCACTCCTTTGCGCAGCTGCAGTCGGCGTTTGGCCTGCCTGACATCCATGTCTATAAATTTCTCCAGATTAGACATGCGTTCCAATGCCAGTTCCCCAGGAAGGATGTCAGATTCTCATTGTTCCCAATTATTGGAATTGTCAGATATCAGGGCTCTGGTGGTCTCCAGATTGTACTCCTCCCTTATTCACGCTAAAGCTCAAAACAATCCTCTGTGATTGAGCAAGATGGGGGGCTCCCAAAGTGACTGCTGCTCGAGGTGCGGGA
Organism: Anomaloglossus baeobatrachus; assembly: GCF_048569485.1. NCBI lineage: Eukaryota > Metazoa > Chordata > Amphibia > Anura > Aromobatidae > Anomaloglossus > Anomaloglossus baeobatrachus. The sequence continues at coordinate 227,461,814 of NC_134353.1, read as the reverse complement.
GAGCTGGAGCGGATTTTTGGCATATGATCTGGAACTGTCATATCATTCAGGCTTACTGGAGGGATGTGGTGCAATTACTTACGTCGATCCTGAATTTAGAAGTCCCTCTATATCAGAGGTCTCAAACACGCGGGCCGCAGGCCGCATGCAGTCCCCGAGGCTGTTTGTTGCGGCCCGCAGAGCCCCCCAACGATCGCAGCTCTATGCCTGGGGCCAGCACCGACAGAACGTCACTACAATTGAATAATCTGCGCTGCCGCATAGAGGAGCTGTCTGCGATACCAATGGCTGCTGCCCGCCAATCAGATGCAAGGAAGTGATGTTGCTGAATGATGTCACCTCCTTACACCTGAGTGATCGGCGGTAGCCATTGGTATCACAGACAGCTCGTCTGCGCGGCACCGCAAATGATTCGATTGCCGGCACCGGCCCCGGCATACAGCTGCGATCGTCACTGGCCGCAACAAGCAGGTAAGTGCTCACGATAAGGACCCGCTGCGTCCTGGACGCAGCAGGTCCTGACCTGCGGGGCTGCAGGTCTCTTCGTTAGGAGACTGCAGCTGCCCGTGCCCGCGATCAGGGTTTGGGGTGCTGCAGTCTCCTCCTGTGTTCTGCCTTGGTTGGAAATGCAACTCCGCAGCATAAATTCACATGCTGCGGCCTCTGCAAGCTACACCGCAGGTCAGTTTTCACTGCGGGCCGCACACGCACAGTGGATGGGATTTTTAGAAATCCCATCCACTTTGCTTGTACTGTGGATTGCAGCGTTTTGGACGCAGCTGAAACATGCTGCATCCAAAACACTGCAAACACGGATCGTGGGCACGCAGGGAACGGAGGAAAGGTGAGGAGATTTTTTTTTTGCGTATTACTAAAGGATGGCCAAAATACCACAAGGATGGCCACAATACTTCTGGGCACAATACTACAAGGATGAGCACAATAGTACAAGGCAGAAAACAGCTGAACACAAGGATGAGCACAATACTGGGCAGAATACTGCAGGACACAAGGATGAGCACAATACTACTGGGCAGACTATTGCAGAACACAAGGATGACAACAATACTACTGGGCAGAATACTGCAGGACACAAGGATGAGCACAATACTACTGGGCAGAATACTGCAGGACACAAGGATGAGCACAATATTACTGTATAGAATACTGCAGGACACAAGGATGAGCACAATATTACTGTATAGAATACTGCAGGACACAAGGATGAGCACAATACTACTGTGTAGAATACTGCAGGACACAAGGATGAGCACAATACTACTGGGCAGAATACTGCAGGACACAAGGATGAGCACAATATTACTGTATAGAATACTGCAGGACACAAGGATGAGCACAATACTACTGTGTAGAATACTGCAGGACACAAGGATGAGCACAATATTACTGTGTAGAATACTGCAGGACACAAGGATGAGCACAATACTACTGGGCAGAATACTGCAGGACACAAGGATGAGCACAATACTACTGGGCAGAATACTGCAGGACACAAGGATGAGCACAATACTACTGTGTAGAATACTGCAGGACACAAGGATGAGCACAATACTACTGGGCAGAATACTGCAGGACACAAGGATGAGCACAATACTACTGGGCAGAATACTGCAGGACACAAGGATGAGCACAATACTACTGGGCAGAATACTGCAGGACACAAGGATGAGCACAATATTACTGTATAGAATACTGCAGGACACAAGGATGAGCACAATACTACTGTGTAGAATACTGCAGGACACAAGGATGAGCACAATACTACTGGGCAGAATACTGCAGGACACAAGGATGAGCACAATACTACTGTGTAGAATACTGCAGGACACAAGGATGAGCACAATACTACTGGGCAGAATACTGCAGGACACAAGGATGAGCACAATACTACAAGGATGGGCACAATGCTACAGGGCAGAACACTGCAGGGCACAAGGATGAGCACAATACCACAAGGATGAGTGCAATACCACAAGGATGAGCACAATACTGCTGGACACAAGGATGAGCACAATAGTACAAGGATGGGCACAATACTACTGGACACAAGGATGAGCACAATACTACAAGGCACAATACTGCAGGGCACAAGAATGAGCACAATACTATAAGGATGGGCACAATACTACTGGACACAAGGATGGGCACAATACTACAGGACACAAGGATGGGCACAATACTACAGGGCACAACATTACAAGTATGGGCATAATACTACTGGGCACAATACCACAAGGATGAGCACAATACTACTGGGCAGAATACTGCAGGACACAAGGATGAGCACAATACTACAAGGATGGGCACAATGCTACAGGGCACAATACTGCAGGGCACAAGGATGAGCACAATACCACAAGGATTGGCGCAATACCACAAGGATGAGCACAGTACTGCTGGACACAAGGATGAGCACAATACTACAAGGATGGGCACAATGCTACAGGGACAATATTGCAGGGCACAAGGATGAGCACAATACTATAAGGATGGGCACAATACTACTGGACACAAGGATGGGCACAATACTACAGGGCACAAGTATGGGCACAATACTACAGGGCACAATATTACAAGTATGGGCATAATACTACTGGGCACAATACCACAAGGATGAGCACAATACTACTGTGCACAATACTACAAGGCACAAGGATGGGCACAATACTACAAGGATGGGCACAATATTACAGGGCAAAATACTACAAGGATAAGCAAATTACTACAAGGATGGGCACAATACTACAAGGATGGGCACAAACCACAAGGATGAGCACCTCACTACAGGGCACACAGATAGGGACATAAGATGTTGGCTAAGATTACTATATGATGCTGCTAATTTTAAAACAATATTACAAGAAGGGGATAACATTCAAACTAAAGCATGATTTTTTTTTTTGCCATTAAAAGTGCTGTTTTATATATAAACGTCACTAAACAAAAAAGTGCAAGTTCGGTATAATAAATAAGCAAAAAAGGTGATCCAAAAGGTGTATAGTAAAAAACATTAATTCATTAAAAATGTCACTTTGTCATCTAAAGAATGCGGCCCCTCTCAATTTTTTTTTCTATATGTGGCCCATACACCCAGCTGAGTTTAAGACCCCTGCTCTAAATCCTATATTGTGCCATTTTGGCGTATTAAAAGCAGAAGATTGGTCGTGGTATGAAAATACTTTCCTGAAGAAAATGCTGTCCTTGCGTGTAAGGGAATATTACTCAGATGGATGGACAGTCGGCCCCCTTCTCAATCAATGTGGATCAGGCTAGTAAATGCTACCTTATCCTTCGAACAATTTGTTTTTAAGAATAGAGGCTGTCCACAAAAGTTTGAAACAAATCTGGGGTGGCTGGCTGAATTCCCCGATGAACTAGTTAGGGAAGAAGCAGGCAGCTGGTATTCTATCTGTAATAGAGTGGCCAGCCCAGTCACCAGATCTCAACCTATTGAGCTGTTGTGGGAGCTGCTTGACCATATGGTGCGCAAAAAGTGCCCATCAAGCCAATCCAACATGTGGGAGGGGGGAAGCATGGGGTGATATTCTCCAGATTAACAAATTAACAGCTAGAATGCCAAAAGTCTGTAAACTGTCTGGACTATATGTATATAGTCCAAATGTCTGGACTATATTTTCTATTCATTATGCTACTCATTTGATAAATAAAAGTATGATTTTTCATGGAAATGACAAAATTGTCTGGGTGACCCCAAACTTTTGAACTGTAGTGTTCATGCAATTAGAGGAGCCAGAGTTTGAAGGAACCAGGTAGCACTGATCGCAATCTGGAGACACCCATTGGATCGGACCGTACAATTTACATTCAGCGCGGGACAAGTATAAAACTCTTTTCTGAGGTATGCAGGGGCACGTCTGAGGATATAAAGGGGTTGCAGGAATCTCATTCACATAATCTTAAGGGTTTATAAGGAAAAAAAACTGGTGACAGTTGCCCTTTAAGGGTTCATGTTAATGTAAAAAACAAAATATACATTTCTATCCAATACAGTATAGTATTGTGCCTACACACTGGGTTTTGCAGTGCCTGTTTATGCATTCTACATATACAGCGGGTGAAATATGTATTGAACACATCACTAATTTTCACATCAGATGTCGATTATTAACCCATCCAATCCACACAGGCAAAGAAATCAAACCGTAGATGTCCATAAATTTAGTGATGTATAATAACAAGAAATGACATGGGAAAAAAAGTATTGTACACACTTACTGAAATGTAGTTAGTACTTCGTACAAAAGCCAGTGTTGGTGATGACAGTATCAAGACGCCTCCTGTATGGAGAAGCTACTTGCATGCATTGCTCCGGTGTGATTTTGGCCCATTCTTCCACACAAACACTACTGAAATCTTGAACACTCTGATGGCTTCTTCTAAGACCTCTGAGTTTTAGTTTCTTCCATATATTTTGTATTGGATTCAGGTCAGGTGATTGGCTGGGCCATTCTAGCTGCTTTATTTTCTTTCTCTGAAACCAATTGAGAGTTTCCTTGGCTGTGTGTTTGGGATCACGGTCTTGCTAAAATATATATACTCACAGCAAAAAAGAGGGCAACCAGTCCAGTTAGCCAAGGCCAACACATCTAATGCACCAACAGGATGCAGACAAACCTCTCAACATGATGGACACTTCACAGGTGCAAGGTAAATTGCACACTAGTGGCGCGCATAGGGCACTGTTCACACTCGTATGCGCATGGTATCCAGCCAGCAACCTATTACCACGCCCTTACTATTAGGTTAGGCGGGATACCCGAACACTACTCACTGCAGCACACAAGGGACAGAGACTCCATTATGCACGGCCGTATTAAGAGGCTCGGCTGCAACCCCGTGTTAAAAAAAAAGGTGCAAAAAATATATCAAATATATATGAGGTATTAGTTAGTAAATTGGCCAATATACATAAGCCCACAATCCTCATCATGGATACTCATGCTTGTGGGTCCCTACACTGATAAATATCAAAAAATAGCAACAGAAAGAGGAGATAAAAACTCCTCCAAAAATGTAATATACTCACAGCAAAAAAGAGGGCAACCAGTCCAGTTAGCCCGGGCCAACACATCTAATACACTGACAGGATGCAGACAAACCTCTCAACATGATGGACACTTCACAGGTGCAAGGTAAATTGCACACTAGTGGCGCGCATAGGGCGCCCTATGCGCGCCACTAGTGTGCAATTTACCTTGCACCTGTGAAGTGTCCATCATGTTGAGAGGTTTGTCTGCATCCTGTTGGTGCATTAGATGTGTTGGCCTGGGCTAACTGGACTGGTTGCCCTCTTTTTTTGCTGTGAGTATATTACATTTTTGGAGGAGTTTTTATCTCCTCTTTCTGTTGCTATTTTTTAAAATATATACCCTTGTTTTATCTTCATCATCCTTGTAGATGGCAGCAGACTTTTATTAAGACTGTCTCAGTACATTTGTACATTCATTCTTCCATCAAGTACATGAAGTTTGCCAGTGCAGAATTCTGAAAAACGTTCCCATAGTATGATGTTACCACTTCAAACTTCACTGATGGTACAGTGTTTTTGGGGTGATATGAAGCGCCTTTTAGCCTCTAAACATTTTGTGCATTATGGCATCCAATAAGTTCAATTTTGGTCTCATCTGGCCAGACTATATTCTCCCAGTATTTCACAGGTTTGTCTAAATATTGTTGAGCAAACATTAAACGCGCTTGTACAAGCTTTATGTTCAGCAATGGAGTGTTGCATGGTGATCACGCATACAGGCCATGGAGGTTAAGTGTATTACTTATTTTCTTTGAAACAATTGTACCTGCTGATTCAGAGTCTTTCTGTAGCTATTCACAGATGGTTCTCGGACAACACTTCTGGTAAATCTTTTCACTCCTCTGCTTGAAAGCTTGCGTGGAGTAACTGATCGTGGCCGGTTTATGGTGAAAAGATGTTCTTTCCACTTCCAGATTATGGCCCCAACACAGTGCTCACTGGAGCCCTCAGTAGTTTAGAAATTCTTCGGTAACCAATATCATTAGTATGTTTTGTAACAATAAGGTTGCGATGGTCTTGAGACAGCTCACTGGTTTTACCCATCATGAGGTCGCTTGTGTGGCACCTTGGTAGTGACGCAACTTTCTATAGGCCATCTTCAATAAGTGGCAGAATTGCTTTCTAATGACTGATAACTGTTATCATGACCTTTTGCACCTTTTTTTCTTCATGTGTAGTTCAATACCTTTTCACTGTGTCATTTCTCATCATTGCACATCACTAAATTTCTGGGCATGTATGGTTATATTTCTTTGCCTGTGTTGATTGTCGTTACCGACACCTGGTGAGCAATTCATGTAAATTGCAATATATTTACTTAGTAAATTGGTGACGTGATCAATACTTATTTTATCTGATGTACATAGGCCGCCGTTCTAAACAGAAACCAACCGGAAGCATTTTGGCATTTGTCAGGTTGGTACATGTTGGAACGTCTTGTTTCTGCTGTATGGAATAATGCACTCTGTATAGGAATTAATCAGGAAACACTCATAACGTATACATACAGCAGACACAACACAACTCAGTGTAAAATCATTCTAATGCAATATGTCACTGCATAAATTCCCCTCTTGCATCTGTTAAATACAGCAATATATGCTCTAAGTGGAAAAAAACGGCCTCCCTATAGTATTTTTTTCTGTACATACATTTGCCAAAAAAAAATATAACTAAAGTCAGTAGAGCTCAAGATTTTTTCAGTATTTCTACATTTTCTAGGTATAACTTATGTTTACATACAACGCAAACTATGAATACCCCTTACTTTTAAATATAGCACTATAAACTGCATCTACAGTGGAATAAACACCCAATTTGTGTCAACCAAAGAGAGATATTAGGAGCTTATACCCAGTAGTGATAATACACCACCCATATCTCGCAATTATATAAATGGAAGAAAGGGCTTGTATTGATAATTCAATAGCCAATCAAGAGAATAGCAGATACCAAACATAAAATCCCAAATTTATTGATGAAGGCGACACACCGAAACACGTGTAGTGCTCTGGTGTCGGCACAGCAGCGGTGGATCATGGCCTCAGATATACACCCTTGATTTTTTGGACATTGTTTTCCTATTTATTATGGTGCGCTGCCTAATTTGATCTCTTGCCATGCCCACTTCGTGAGCCGCCTATTTGTTTCAGGGTAAACATTTTTTATAGTTATAAGACCTATACAACAACCTGGAAGTTTCTGATTTACATACTTTATATATATTCTGAGATATAATGGTCATGTTTATTGTATGTACTTTCTGAATTATTTGTATACCTCATTTGGAATACTCTCCATAGTCATTGTCCTCTGCATACTTTTTTGTATACTTTGTTGTACAATTGATTATATTATTTGTCTCACCTTTATTTATTAATTCACTCCTTTCTGCAAATATCTTGTAATTGCACTTCTTTGCAATTTCTTTTCCCTGAACAAACATTTTTTTTATATCATTGTACTGTTTAATATATAGTGGCTGTATTTTGTATGCACTTTATGGGCATTTTTTTACATCTATTGGAATTACATTCATAGCCACAGTGTGTCATGTGACAGATATTCACATACGGATTCTATACCTTGCTTGCTGCTCAAATTTCTGCTGTCATTTTTCATTACTGTCTTCCTTGCTTTTTTAATTTCATACTAAGAAATTTTGGATTTTATCTTTGGTATCGGCTATTCTCTTGTTAGGGCTTGCATCTACAGTGGGTACGGAAAGTATTCAGACCCCTTTAAATTTTTCACTTTTTGTTTCATTGCAGCCATTTGGTAAATTAAAAAAAAGTTCAATTTTTTTCTCAATGTACACCCCATCTTGACAGAAGCCCCCCCTCCAGAAATGTTTGCAAATTTTTTAAAGAAGAAAAACTGAAATATCACATGGTCATAAGTATTCAGACCCTTTGCTCAGTATTGAGTAGGAACACCCTTTTGAGCTAGTACAGGCATGAGTGTTCTTGGGAATAATGCAAAAAGTTTTTCACACCTGAATTTGGGGATCCTCTCCCATTCTTCCCTGCAAATCCTCTCCAGTTCCGTCAGGTTGGATGGTGAACGTTGGTGGACAGTCATTTTTAGGTCTCTCCAGAGATGCTCAATTGGGTTTAGGTCAGGGCTCTGGCTGCAATGGTCAGAATTGTTCTGATGCCACTCCTTTATTTTAGCTGTGTGCTTAGGGTTAATGTCTTGTTGGAAGGTGAATCTTCGACCAAGTCTGAGATCCAGAGCACTCTGGAAGAGATTCTCTTCCAGGCCATCTCTCTACTTGGCCGCATTCATCTTTCCTTCATTTGCAACCAGTCATCCTGTACCCTTCAGCTGAAAGACACCCCCATAGCATGATGCTGCCACCACCATATTTCACTGTTGGGATTGTATTGGGCAGGTGATGAGCAGTGCCTGGATTTCTCCACACATACCGCTTAGAATTATCACCAAAAAGTTCTATCTTCGTCTCATCAGACCAGAGAACCTTTTTTCTCATAGTCTGGGAGTTCTTCATGTGTTTCTTTGCAAACTCTATGTAGGCTTTCATATGCCTTGCACTGAGGAGAGGCTTCCGTTGTGCCACTCTGCCATCAAGATCTGATTGATGGAGGGCTGCAGTTATAGTTGACTTTGTGGATCTTTCTCCCATCTCCCTACTGCATCTCTGGAGCTCAGCCACAGTTATCTTGGGGTTATTCTTTACCTCTCTCACCAAGGCTCTTCTCCCACGATTGCTCAGTTTGGCTGGATGGCCAGGTCTAAGAAGAGTTCTTGTGGTCCCAAACTTATTCCATTTAAGGATTATGGATGCCACTGTGCTCTTAGGAACCTCGAGTACTTCTGAAATTATTTTGTAACGTTGGCCAGATCTGTGAGTTGCCACAATTCTGTATCTGAGCTCCTTGGACAGTTCCTTTGACCTCATGATTCTCATTTGGTCTGACATGCACCGTGAGCTGTGAGGTCTTATACAGACAGATGTGTGCCTTTCCAAATCAAGTCCTATCAGTTTAAACACAGCTGGACTCCAATGAAGTAGAACCATCTCAAGGAGGATCACAAGGAAATGGACAGCATGTGACTTAAATATGAGTGTATGAGCAAAGGGTCTGAATACTTCTGACCATGTGATATTTCAGTTTGTTTAATAAATTTGCAAAAATTTCTACATTTCTGATTTTTTTTCTGTCAAGATGGGTGTACATTAATGAGAAAAAAATGAACTTTTTTGAATTTACCAAATGGCTGCAATGACACAAAGAGTGAAAAATTTAAAGGGGTATGAATATTTTCTATATGAATTGTACGTTGTAGCAATTTTTCATGTTGGAACCCAGTTAAAAAGACATTATTACATATGTTTGCTTTAACCTTGCTCTGAAGCAACTCCTGTGCTTGGTGATGGCTCCGGCTCTGTAGGTGCAGATGCAGCTTCATTTTCTACCACGGTTTCTTCTTGTTCCACTGTTGGGGTGGGAGTTGTCTCATGCTCCACAGTTTCTGACTCTTGCTCCTCCAGAACTGCGCCAGGGGCGGACTCCTGCTCCTCCACAGCTGCAGCGGGGGCTGCCTCCTGATCTTCCAGAACTGCGGCGGAAGAGGACTCCTGCTCCTCCAGAGCTGTGGCAGGGGCTGGTTCCTGCTCAGTGACCTCTTCTGCAGCAGCTTCCTCAATAGCTGCTTCCACAGCCTCTTCAATAGTTTCAGACTCTTTATCACCTTTTAAAGGAGGCGAGTAAAGATGACATGGCTCCAAGATCAGACAATTTATATACTCTAGGAGCACTCATAAGCACTTATGCAAAATGAAGAAATGATAAGCATACTAACATGTGCATGGAACTTGGATGGTTCTGTATACAGTATAGCTATATCGCAGGTGGGAAGGTGCACTTAAATATTTGGCCTTGCCATGATGCACTGAGCAGCTTGACTTGGTGTGAACAGTTTTGCCAGAGTCCCTTTAACTGATATTCTGCTCTACATACAGCCTTCAGGGTAATCTGGGGGGCGTTTTCCTGGCACATTTCCTATTTATTAGAGAATATTTACCAGATTTATCGGTCTACTGGACTGTAGCAGGACACGTGCTATCATGGAAACCACAGACGACAAATACTAAACGCATAGGGCTTTGTGCACATGGAGTGCGAGGCTTACCTTTAGCGTATACTCCTGCTGGAATCAAACGTATCCAAATGGCTCCATTTACCTTGTAGTAAATCGTTCTTTTGGCCTCAGTAATGCCATTGACAATATATTTTTACTGCATAAGGAAGCACTTCCCTATGTAGAGGCCTATTAAAAGTGTTACTTATTGGGGATTAGTAGTTGTTTCTTATATAATTGACTATTACAACTACACAGACTACACCATTCACTGAGGGTCTTATGTCACATTTTGGATCTAATGTTCAAAGCCGTTCTGGAAGGCAATTCAATGTGAATGTGCTATTATTTACTATATGTATTTTCTTATTTCACACATTACTTTTAGTGCTAATTTCCTGGCACTAGAATACGATTAAGTCATTTTATTCTTCATCACTATATAGAGGTCTCGTGGATCTTTGGCCAATTATTCTGCTCACATGACAGGCTCCAAAACTATAGTTGGTTTAATATTATTATTTGTACAACTTATATCCAATCAGAGTTACTTAAACTCTCTCTTTGGTAATGTTTTGGTTGTTTTAGGATCTTCCACCACAATGTCTGACACACTCCGGCAGTACTCTGGTGGGGATCTAATTGTGTACATGTCACTATGTTAACAACCCGAGGTGTGTGCAACATAATTGTGTCATTGTGCATATCTGCTGGGACAACACGGCAGATATAGCATAAATGAATATATGTACATGTTGGGAGACAAAAGTAAGCCAAGGCAGACAGCTCTGAATTATGGGTTGAAAATAAACATGCCTGATCCTTCCCTCCTCTTACATCAGTAGTCAATGAGTTGGGAGGTCACCACATTACATGGTTGGCCGGTCCAGCCAAAATCTATGGATTTATCCAACTTTAATAAAATGCCCTATAATGGTGTTCAAGAGAATGCCTCATCCTTAGAGAACCCATCATGTTGAAAAAGATATTGAATCTGCAGGAAGGGTGTTAGAGAGCATGAGGAGCTGATATTTGTTTGCATGTAAGTCCAGTGTGAGGGGTCTGACAGTCTTCCTTGTATGACTGTGCATGCTTAGAAAGATGTCAACCACTGAATAGGACTGTCCACTGGAACTCATATGCATACAAAGACCATGGATGTTAATAAAAGTAAGGGCATGTACCCACTGAGTATTTGGGGAGGTTTTTTTACCTCAGTATTTGTAGCCAAACCCAGAAGTAGAGCAATCCGAGGAAAAAGTTCAGAGAATTGATGCCAGTGTTTCTATTTTTTTTTTACCCACTCTGTTTTGGCTCACTAACACTAATGTAAAAAAATAAACTCAAACACTCAATGTGTGCACTTAGCCGTATACTGAATCTTTTGCAACAAATTCATAAATCATTCTGCTCAGGTTTTCTTCTCTATGCCATGCTGAGCACAAATCAAACTGCATGTACAACGTGACAGGTTTCCTTTTTTACCTCAAAATTAAAACTGCAGCACCAATAAAGGTCATGGGATTATGGAAAAAATATCAACAGACATGTAAACAATATGCCAAAATTGAGAACGAAATTTTCAAAACATCTATGAGTGCCACATTATGTACTCACTTACATGCCTTGGCAATCATCAAGATCCCTGCTGGCAGCTCCCTTTGCAATTGCTGACCAATGACATCCTAGATGTGATCAATGGGAGAAATGTCCATGGTATTACATTTAGGCCTGACATTGTTGTGTTGAAAAAGGTCTCTTGGGAGAAATGGCTTTACCTCTGGTTCCAAAACCACAGCTACTGTACGTAACGCCACCCTATACCATAATCCTGAAAGTAGTACTGGAGTGACAATCCCTCATGAAGGCCTCTTTATGGCGCTGCCAATGTGATCTTCAGATCATAGTCCTGGTATCACTGCGCTCAAGACAAAAGCTTGACTCATCGCAGAAGAAAATAGACCTCCACTCCAACCCCCATTGCCATCTTGCTCTGCACCATGATAGTCTTTAAGAGCGGTGATGTGAGGTCAGTGAAGGGGACTTTATGGGGGAACGTCACAGCAGTCCTACTCCCAGAATTATGGGGTGGAGTGGCATAATGTACTGCAGCTGAACTGCTAAGGATTTCCTTCTAGGTACTCTAACAGCTCGGAATTACATTGATTTGGCGATGAAACAAGTAGTATGGCAATTTCTCTAAAGTGTCCTAGCAGTCACTTTTCTATACGACAACCCCAAGCCGCATACTGTGAGCAGCCTGCACGGCCTAAACAGACTACCATGGCCTGCAGCTGCTCAGACGTCTTAGGCTATGTGCGCACTTTGCGTCGTCCTAGTTGCAGTTCAAGACGCATATTTTGGCCGAAATTGCTTTTGCCAAAGTTGCTTTTGACCATCAAAACGCGGTAAATACGCGTGCGTATTTACCGCGTTTTAGCTGCGTTTTTAGCGCTTTTTACTTGCCTAAAGTCAGATGCGTTTTGAACACAAAGACACAACAAAATAAAGTTTTAACATACAAACACTATCAAAAAAGGGGAAAAAAAAAGGAAAAGACAATTATTTAAATCATAACGAAAATAGTTATATTTAATGAAATTATAGCGGTTTTATAATATTTTTGCCAAAATTATCAATAATTAAATAATTTTCTTTATTTTAATTGTCGGACTGTGTGTGTGAAAGGGACATATTATTCCAATATTTTGAAGTCAGAAAAGCATGCGTTTTGGTAGTCAAATACGCATTGTTTCTGCAGCTAAAAAGCAGGAATTTTGATATTGGTTGCTTTTTGCTACTTGACTTCAATGTTAGCAAAACGCAGCCAAAATGGCAAAAACAATTGACATGCTGCTTCTTGGAATGCATGGTTTTTGCCACAAATTATGTTTGGAAACGCAAAGTGCGGACAAGAAATCCACAATTTCCATAGACTTTGCAGGAAAATCAAAACGCATGCCTTTTGGCATGAAAACGCTGCAGTTCAAAACGGACCTAAAAAGCACCTGAAACACAGGTGAAAACGGAAAGTGCGCACATAGCCTAACACATCAGAGGTTGGCAATTGCAAAAGACTCTGGCAGCAGTGGATCTTGACTTTTGTATACCCAAGCACATTCAGTGGGGTGGTATATTCCCGAGACAACCATTATTAACTAGTGATGGACGAACTCCTGTGATGCGTCCTGTTCTGCAGCCTGTGTCCCGGCCACTTCTGGGTCCAATCATTAACTTCCGGTGGTATTCACTGCACTGCTAGTCACTCGGCAGTCTTCGGCTGTTTTCGGCCGTGTTCACGGTGACATCAGGGTTCACCCGAGTCCATGAGCCATGGACTCGATTGAACTTTGACTGTCACTGTGAGCGTCTCGCATCGGTATCTCCCGACATGGCGTACACTCACCCGACAGGAGCGGGTCGGATTGTACTTCCATGCAGCTGAGTCGCTCCTGTCAGGAGAGCGTGCGCCGCGCTGGGTGATACCGATGTGACACTCACAGGAGCCATTCGCAAGTGGAATCATGCCCTCACTGTCAGCCTGCTTCTCGCCCTGTACAGAGTGATGAAGCAGGGCTGACATGGCTCTTCCTGTGGACTACGTTGGACTAAGGCTTTTTTTTACAATAAATATAGAGCCTCTAAATGTTTTTTTTTGCTTTATTTCTAATAAACAAAAATGTGTGTTGTGTTTTGTTTTTTTTTTTTTACTGTTTACTAGAAATTCATGGTGGCCATGTCTAATTTGGTAATTTGGCATGACACCATGAATTTTGGCCTTCGTACCAGCTGAGAATACAAAGCTGGTATTAACCCCTTTATTACCCAGCGTGCCATCGCTATCAGGGCCGCTTGACAAGCCGGGTAAAGCACCTGGAAATGGCGCTAAAAAAACAACGCGCCATTTCCAGGAGCGGCTGCGGAGAATCCCAGCCCACAGCTGCCTGGTTTTACCTGACTGGTGATCAAAATAAGGAGGGAGCCCATGCATTTTTTTTATATTATACATATATATATATATATATATATATATATATATATATATATATATATATATATATATATATATATATATATATATATATATATATATATATATATATATATATATATATATATAAATATAAAATTAAATAGGCTTCCCTGTATTTTGATTGCCAGCCAGATGGGGTGGCAGTCTGTAGCCATCGACTTTATCTGCGCTGAGAATCAAAAATACTGCGGAGCGCATAATTTTTTTTTTTTTAATGATTTATTTATTTTTACAGTACTGTGATGTCAGACAATCACATACCTGGCACAGAGATGTCATACCTCTCAGGAGCCTGCTCATTCTAACATCTACCTAAGCTTTATGGCTGTGTGCAGTTCGTGCCACATACGAATATATAAAGAGCTGCATTCAGGTTACTCCAACAGGCAATCCCAGATGCCCATTCTCTGTAGCTCATGGACTCGGGTGATCCCTGATGTCATCGCGAATACAACTGAAAACAGCCGAAGACTGCCGAGTGATTAGCAGTGCAGTGAATACCACCGGAAGTTAATGATTGGACCCAGAAGCAGCCAGGAGACAATGCCTGAGCGGGTCTGCAGGATGCGCCGTGGAAGCGGTAAGTATAATGACAATGTTTATTATTAACTATATTCTTTATTTTACAGTCCCCCCCCCACCCCATAACTGTAAAGTCCAGGTTCGGGGTTCGAACGCAAGTTCGCGTTATCTCAGAATCTGCACTTTACCATAGCTTGGGCGAGTCTCCCGAACATCACTGGGTTCACCCATCACTATTAGTAACCTCATTGATGCACACATAGACATGCTAAGTGCTTATATTTTTGTGCGTGGTGCTCATACATAATATTGACTAAATCGAGATGTTTTGAACATTTGGTTTCCATTTTTTCATCATTTACATATCTATCGATCCTGTGATTTCCATCACTCCATGACTTTTCCCTCGTAGTGCTGCAATTTCATTGCTGAAGAGTGTATAAAAGGGCTTTCAAAAGGAGATAAGAATAGTGATACATGTTATTTCAGTAAACGTTCTTCTGATTTTATCAGTCTCTTATTGTTTTATTCCTTCATCCTCCGATAAACAGTAAACCAGCGACCTGGAGTTTGACCATTTATTTTCAGTTTCATTTAGGCACTAAACCAATTCTCATTTTATTCTATAGACTGACATACAAAATTATTCCCTTATGTATAGAAAACCTCTTTACAAAGTATGTGTGCAGCTATATGTTAATACTGGGCCTCTTGCTAATCATGTACCCAGACAGACTATGATAGGCACATATTTCAGCAAAAATTGCGCTGGTGAAATTTTTAGTTTTTTATTAAAATCTCTTGCTATAGAATAAATGTATATAAAGTAAAATGCATATACCTAAGCAGAAGTGTTAGTTGTGCCCTCACAGACAGCCCCAATATGCTACATACTCCATTTTGCATAAGTGCATTAATATAATCGCAACTGCAAAGGGTGAACATTATACAGGTGAGAGACGGGGTGAAGAACAGCAGGTGAGAAGACAGCATTCTGGTTGTAACCCTTCAGTGAATGGTGTGAAACCGTTTGGCTATTCTAAACCATATAAGTGGGCAAACTTGGGCAGCCAACAGGGATGATTAGCAGCCTGCTCATCGGTATCATGCGATCAGTAGTGAATCAGACAAGATTAGGCATGCACAAGTGTCTAAGGGGTGCTTCACACACAGCGAGATCGCTGCCGAGATCGCTGCTGAGTCACGCTTTTTGTGACGCAGCAGTGACCTCATTAGCGATCTCGCTGTGTGTGACACTGAGCAGCGATCTGGCCCCTGCTGCGAGATCGCTGCTCGTTACACACAGCCCTGGTTCGTTTTCTTCAAAGCCGCTCTCCTGCTGTGACACACAGATCGCTGTGTGTGACAGCAAGAGAGCGACAAATGAAGCAAGCAGGGAGCAGGAGCCGGCGTCTGACAGCTGAGGTAAGCTGTATCCAAGATAAACATCGGGTAACCAAGGTGGTTACCCGATATTTACCTTAGTTACCAGCCTCTGCAGCTCTCACGCTGCCTGTGCTGCCGGCTCCGGCTCTCTGCACATGTAGCTGCTGTACACATCGGGTTAATTAACCCGATGTGTACTGTAGCTAGGAGAGCAAGGAGCCAGCGCTCAGTGTGCGCGGCTCCCTGCTCACACTGGTAACTAATGTAAACATCGGGTAACCATACCCGATGTTTACCTTAGTTACCAGTCTCCGCAGCTTCCAGACGGCGGCTCCGTGCAAGCGCAGCGTCGCTTGCACGTCGCTGCTGGCTGGGGGCTGTTCACTGGTCGCTGGTGAGATCTGCCTGTTTGACAGCTCACCAGCGACCATGTAGCGATGCAGCAGCGATCCTGACCAGGTCAGATCGCTGGTCGGATCGCTGCTGCATCGCTAAGTGTGAAGGTACCCTTAGAACAGAACTACATTGTATAGCATCTGTAAAAGGGGTGAGCTGGTAACCCTGGAACAATCGGGGTCATGTCACCATCGCTCTCAGGAGAAAAATCAAAATTTCAAAATTGGTTACCCTTTTTTTTTTTTTTGCTATTTCTAAGGCGTTATCTTGTCCCTTGTAACTTCTTTTAACCACTTTAGACTTTGTGTGCCACCAATTTTTTTTTTTTAAAAAAAAAAAAAAGGAAACCAGGGCACTGCAAAAACGAACAATAAGGCTATGTGCCCACGGGACAATGTACCCGCAGATTTTGCCACAGAAAACTTGAGGATTTATCTGTATTTTCTAGATAAATCTGCAGGTTTTAGCAAGTACAGACACTCCCCATGTTATCCTATGGGACATGGGGAGTGCTGTGTCCATGCTGCGATATGTACGGCTGCGGAATATGCTGCGGATGTCCCGCAGTCGCACGTAACTGCATGTCAAATATTCCTGCGGAAATATCTGCAGATGTCCAGCCTTTCCACTATGGAGATAGAGACTGGGACTTCCGCTGTAAGTCGCATGAATGTCCGCAGGTTTACCGCAGATATAAAGCTGGAATCCCGCAGCAATGGATAGCTGTGGATTCCGGGGAGCTGCTGCAGGAAACCTGCGGACATACCTGCAGATATATACGAGGGTATATTGTCCCGTGGGCACATAGCCTAAGACGCCAATGATTATGCTTCAGGGAAAACACAGCTGGAGTTTTCCTGAAGTGTCTTCTTCGTCAAAAACGGTGTGGGTATGCCGGGTTCTAATAGACACCGTGTGTACGTATCTGCGGGCCGGAATAACACGTCCTAAATTAACGGTCCGTATATGAACCGGATCTTCTAAGGCCAGAATTCCTGCAGCCAGTTTGGACACAGGGATCCGTACTCACACCATGAGGCCATTCTAAGTTAAAATAAGTGAAGAGACGTTGACATGTCTCGGTGATTTTGCACTGAATTCTCGGACCACAAAATAAGTCACGGACATGCACATATTGAGTATTTGCAGCAGAATGTTCTGCACTAAAAGCAGTGTTGTAAGGAAATCTGCTACATAAAATATGCACTTTTGTTTTTACATATTTTTTCCTTCATTTATTTCAATTTGTGAAAAACGCTGCAAAAAATTGACATGCTGCAGATTTGAATAGGAAAAAAAAAAAAAATTCATAGTGCAAGTCCGCATGGGAAAGAATAAAAAAAATCAGCATGTGGACGAGGTTTCAAAAATCTCATTCACTTTGCTGGTACTGTAAAGTGTAACTTTTCTTCCCTGTAAAAACGTTCAGAAAACGGCGACAAAAACGCAGTGTGTGTGAACAATCCCTTACATATAGCTTTTTTTTTCTCATCACAACATAGGCCATATAGTTTTCTCTAAGAATAAAATGGACTTTTATCCAACATGTGAACCTCGAATCCAAGGGAAAGTTAAAAGGGAACCAATCGCCAGGATTTTGTTATATGAAGTAAAGGCAGTGCCATACTGGCACTAGGATGCTGAATGCAGGCATGCTTTTTGTTGAAATATCGGATGCTTGGTTGCTGAAATATCTTTAATCAAAGTCGCAGAAATGCCCTGCACTTCTGATTGATGTGTTCAGCAGGGGCGGGCCTTCGTGGGTCGGGTCCTTGGTGTATAAAAAACAAAGGGGGCATGCCACAAAGTATGCAGGAGGAGAAGGAATATACACCGAGGACCGACCCACAAAGGCCAGGCCCCCATGCACACGTCAATCAAATGTGCAGTGCATTTCTGTAACTTTGATTAAAGATATTTCTGCTACCAAGCATCCATTCTTTCATTAACAGGTATGCCTGGACTCAGCATCTTAGTGCCAGTATGGCACTGCCTTTACTTCATATAGCAAAGTCCTGGAGGTAGGTTTCCTTTAAAATAAGGATGGAAAATGGAATAAAGTATTTAGAATATAGTTTTACACAACTTGATTCTTCATTAGAAAGAGCTTTTTGTAGCAATAATTTAATTTGATATTGAAGGTATAAAATTTACTAAATTTGTCCACATGACCAAAAATGATGTGACCTCCAGCTCTGTGGCCATTTTAAGTCATTGTAAATTTGTACAATATGGTGGAAGACCAAATAATGTACTGTCAACATAGAGCAAACTATGCCCCCACACGCTTTTAAAAAGAAGAATGGTTTATACAGAAACCTTTATTCATACGGCCTAAACCATGGGCGCCTGATTCAGAGCCTGGATGCATGATTCAGAGGAATGCTCTTCTCTGCAAAGCCCTGCTGGTGTTTCAGGGAAACAGTGGCAAGAGCCAACCGGGAGCTATCAAAAGAGACCCAAGTAGTCCGATGACATCCAAAGCCAGCTTCTCCTCACAATGCTCTGGTTGGTTGACAGTATTTTCCCTATTTTCACACATGGGAGAAACCAAACTGTCAAGGTGGCTGAGAGTGGTGTCAAACTAGTACCCAATCGGCTTTTCAGACTAAACTTTCTCGGAGGCAGGAAGAATAGCTTTTGGCTGACTTAGGACACGTTGAGTATTTGGTGAGATTATCACCCACTCCTGGTTTTGGCTACAAATACTGAGGGAAAAATCTCACCAAATACTGAACACGTGCACGTGGTCTAAAGGGGGCTTTACACGCTACGATATCGTTAAAGTTTTATCGTCGATGTCACATTGTTAGTGATGCACATTCGGCGTCATTAACAATATCGCAGCGTGTGACACTGACCAGCGACCTTAAGTGACCTCAAAAATGGTGAAAATCGTTCACCATGGAGAGGTCGTCCCAAACTCAAAAATCGGTAAGGGTTGTTTAGCGTTGTGGTTCATCGACCATGCGGCAGCACACATCGCTATGTGTGACACCGCATGAGCGAGGACCGTCTCCTTATGCCGCAATGCAGAAGGAAGAGGTGGGCGGGATGTTTACATCACGCTCAGCTCCGCCCCTCCGCTTTGATTGGCCGGCCGCTTAGTGACGTTGCGGTGGCGTCGCTGTGATGCCGAACGTCCCTCCCCCTTGAAGGAGGGATTGTTCGGCAGTCACAGCGACGATGCCGACCAGGTATGTGTGACGCTGCGTAGCGATAATGTTCGCTACGGCAGCGATCACAAACAATCGCATGTGCGACGGGGGCGGGTACTTACACGCTCGCTATCGCTAGAAATTGCTAGCGATATCGCTACCGTGTAAAGCCCCCTTTAGTGTGCAGCCAACAACTACGGTGTCACTGACCTCTTTAGCATGACCGGTTATACTGCTAAGAATGTTAATGCTAGGTGTGGTAGATAGAAGGAATGTCCACCATACATTTGGCCATGGAGTGAATATCACTGGACAGAAGTCATCTGATTTCAATTATATATGAACAACCCAATCATCTAGGAGTCAATCATTGCTACAAAACGCTCTCTTATCAAGAATATACACTATGATTTTGCTTCACACTTTTACTAAATCTAGAAAAGATCAAGGCTTGTGCATCAAGTAAGCCAAGCGAAGCAAACAGTTACGAACACACAAAGGCCACACTTTCCACGTTAGTTTTATTCTAGGAAATGTTTAGTCACCTCAAAAGAAACTACTAGCCAGAAACCCCCGACATAGAAAAATAAAGGACAATCAGTCAAAACGCAACATTCAGTGTGGTCTTTTTATTGGACAGTCATTTACACACAGATAATCAGAGCGGTCAGCCATAACCTAGTCAACGGACTTAACAGATTTCACAATTTGGTTTTTTAACAGAATCGTAACTGAATCCATCCCCTCATTCACCACGGGAGGTCTGCACATACAGTATTAAAACGAGATTAGGTCAAAATGAAAAGTCTAGGTGTGTTTAAAAATGGCTGGCGTGACTATAATCATCACTAGTTAGGCTGCACGGCAAGATGGACTGTCCCTTTTTTGCTCCTATAGCTTCAAGTTTGGGTAGATATCCCCATGGACTTTATTCTGGAAATTGTAAGAAGCAAAAGTGACAATTAGAGAAAAAAAGAAATTGACATGAGCCAAAAATAAAGGCTATGCTCATGCTATTTTTTTTTTTATTTTTTTTAAATACAGTGAAATTTTATATTCACAAACTAACCAGAATTAGCAGACACCACAAAAACTTCCATTCACGGTCACAGAGAGACAAGAGCACAACCCGCGCTCTGTTGTGAACAAGGAAAGTGGTAGATTCCTGGTGACATTTCCATAATGAATACTGAATGGACGTTAATATGAACATTTTGACATTTTAGACATCAGTGCTTCAAGATAGTCTATAAAGTGGAAAAAAGCGGCAAAACAATCCTTGTTCAGAAGAGAGACACGGTTTTCTTGCCATATATACTGCGTGGCCTGGGATATACCCACTGTATATAATGCTTACTATACAAATGACTAAACAAAAAAAAAATTTCATTAAATTTGTATGAAAATACACTGGTGCACCAGGCCGAGCAGTAAAATAGGCAAGAATTAGGAGTAGATAAAAAGGAAAAGCACATATAGGGAAGACAGACGTTAACATAAAAAACTACTTACTTTTGCTCTCTGAGGAGGAAAAAATAAAAACAGAATACAATTAACAAGCTTAATACTATGTTATTTCATATTACTATACTAATACTATATAATATATTAGTATTCATATCTATCTTGGTAAATGAAAATAGTAATGAATGTTACCAAGTACAACTATATTCATAGTAGGAAAAGAAAAAAAAATCCACTTTGCTGCCTTGGTAACTTTGAAAATGACTACCAATTGTAATATACATTCAGGTTTGTCTTTAAAGGGAACCTGTCACCAGTTTTATGGCCTATAAGCTGCGGCCACCACCACCAGGCTCTTATATGCAGCATTCTAACATCTGTATATAAAAGAGCCCAGGCCGCTGTGAGAACATAAAAAAAACACTTTATAATACTCACCCAACGGTCGTGCGGTGGGCCATATGGGTGTCTCAGTTCTTCGATGGCGGCGGCTCCTCTTTCGGCCATCTTCGTCCTCCTCCTTCTTTAGCCGCGGTGCATGACGCGTCCTACATCATACACACTCGCCGGCATTCAGGTCCTGAGCAGGCGCACTTTGATCTGCCCTGAGCAGGGCATACCAAAATATTGTAGTGCTCCTGTGCAGGACCGGCGAGTGTGTGTGATGTAGGACGCGTCATGCACACAGGCTTCAGAAAGAGGACAAAGATGGCCGAAAGAGGAGGCACCGGAGAACGGAGACACCCATATGGCCAACCGCACAACCGTTAGGTGAGTATTATAAAGTGTTTTTTATGTTGTCACAGCGGCCTGGGCTCTTATATACAGCATGTTAGAATGCTGTATATAAGAGCCCACTGGTGGTGGCCGCAGCTTATACGCCAAAAAAGTGGTGACAGGTTCCCTTTAAATTACTTTATCTGCCTCAAGAGATAATCGGATTGATTATGGTAAAGACACTCAGCTCAAACTCTGATCAGTGCCTCTGAGTGTCCGTCTATTGTGACCAGATGCTCCCATAGTAAATCACTCAGCCCTACGGATTGGATATCTGCGGCACGTCAATTTATGCTTCAAATATTGGTGCGTATTTCACATCTTGCTTACAATCCTCATTTTCACAATGATTTTGCTGTGGATTTCAGTAGTCATTTTCACTGTGGGAGGTCTACAGCAAAATTACAGATAGGAATGTACCCTAAAGGGTTTTCCCCACAAAGGACATTTATCTCCAACGAAATGGATAAGTGATAAATGACTAACTGCTGGGGGACCAAGAATCACTGGAATTGGAGAGGGGTGGGGGGGTGGGGTGGTGGGGGGGGGGGGGCCGCAAGTTTTTGCATGAATGCAATGAGTGGTGATGAGCAAGCACTACCATGCTCGGTACTTGCATCAAACAGGTCGGACGCTCTAACGGGCTCAGCTCAAGTATCGAGCATAATGACAGTCAATGGGAAACTTGAGCATTTTTACATATCTTCCGTAAAAATGCTCGAGTTCCCCGTTGACTTTCATTATGCTCGGTACTTGAGCAGAGCCCGTCTGAGCATCTTGCTATGAGCACCAAGCAACCGAGCATGGTAGTACTCGCTCATCATTAGTGAGAACTTGGAATAGAGCAGTGGTTGTTCAGTAAGGTTAAAGGGGCTAGTGATCAGTCAGGGTCCCAGGGGTTTTATCCTGTGGATAGTTAAGTGTCAGTTATGGGACATCCAATTTAAAGATGTTTTTCCACCATATACATTTATGGGATATCACGATAAGACACTAATGCATTCACTTGGTGTCTCTAGAGCAAAACTGAGCGTGGGTCATAGTGACACATCTAGAAGAACCCTTTAAATGAGCTTGGTGCTCTTATACAAAGAACTTTCTGAATCTATGTACCTGGTACCTCACAATCTGACAAGTGGGCATGTACCATAGGATTGTATTGATTGTAGACATCCCCAGTTTTATGCAAAGTGAATATTTAGCGACTTTACACTAAATCTCAGTTTTAAGTGAAAGTCAGTTTATTGCTGTTGAGAATATGGATAGCCCAAAATTATAGTTATCCGTAACTGGCCTAATAACGTTAGCCACGTACAGATTGTGCCACTTTATCATGAATGATTCATCTTACCATACTCCTCAAATGCAGGCTTCAGTTGTGTATTGATGTAATCATGGCGCTCATGGAATCGTGCTCTATCGCTGCTTAGGGTTCGGTAAGCCTGCAACGACAGGAGGAGATCAGGAGGGGCCTGGCAATTGATCAGCAAAGTATACAGTCCAAGTTTACTGTCTCCCCATAAGTCCTCAGGCAGCAGAAATACTGGAAACCAGGGACAACAATCTTTTGACCTTGGCTCCTCAGGAAATGAGTGTTTCTGACTGCAGGTTATTTATCCCAGCACAATCCTAACCACAGACAGCTGCTCCCTGCCCATAGGAAAGACGGCGGACCCTCGGCTAACTCTTATGTAGTCAGAGTGGATCTTACGCAAGATCTCGTCCTGGCAGATTTCCTAAAAAGAAAAACTACTGGGCCATAGAGTCTTAAAGCGATATTCTCATCATGAAAAATGGTTAAAATTGCAAAGTGTATGCTTTGGCGGTCAATAAAAATTCTCTCAGTTTTCAAAAACGGAGGGATTTTTTTTATTGTATTGTTTACTGCTCGTCACCTAGGTTACCGGCTACCTTCTGCAGTTTATCAGAGGAGGCTGGTTATTATAGTGAAGCCATGTCACTGGTCCAGACTGTCGATCAATCATGTTAGCACCACCCTGTGGGCAAACAGGAGGCTGGAGAGCGGTGCGCTCCTGAAGAAGGATGTTGAAAACAACAC
Organism: Anomaloglossus baeobatrachus; assembly: GCF_048569485.1. Taxonomy (NCBI): domain Eukaryota; kingdom Metazoa; phylum Chordata; class Amphibia; order Anura; family Aromobatidae; genus Anomaloglossus; species Anomaloglossus baeobatrachus. Next base: position 227,437,842 of record NC_134353.1, on the reverse strand, counting down.
TACAAGCATTTTTAATACCATTTTCTTTGTTGTTTTTTTGTCACAGTAATAGGCTCTTTTATTTGCTTTTAAAAGTTCCACAAAGAACCATGTAGAAAAACCCCCACATCTATATAGCTGGGAGAAAGCCAAGTTTTGTATAAAAATATTGAGGACTTTAAAATTTCTCCACAAAAAAAATCCCCTGCATGTGGTGCAATGTATAATAGACTATAAACCCTTATCGACCACGGGCAGTAAAGTTACATCCTAGCGGTCATAGTGTTAATCCCCGGGCTGCAGGCGGGGATCCGCGCACGTCAGCTTATTTGTACAGCTGACATTGCTGCCTTGCAGGTACGAGTGGAATCGCTATCCACCCGTACCTGTTAACCCCTTAAATAGTGTTGTCAAGATGTGACAGCACCATATTAACGGCGATTGCTGTAGATCTGTATTCACAGGCTGATACCGGAAGTCACGTGACAAGATCACGTGGATCCGGTGATTGTCCTGGTAGCGCAGGGTCATGTAATGACTCCTGTAGCTCACATGACTAAAGTCCTGTAAGAAGTAGCCGAGTACTGTAGGTTACAGTGCCTACAAGTAGTATTCAACCCCCTGCAGATTTAGCAGGTTTAATAAGATGCAAATAAGTTAGAGCCTGCAAACTTCAAACAAGAGCAGGATTTATTCACAGATGCATACATCTTACAAACCAACAAGTTATGTTGCTCAGTTAAATTTTAATAAATTTTCAACATAAAAGTGTGGGTCAATTATTATTCAACCCCTAGGTTTAATATTTTGTGGAATAACCCTTGTTTGCAATTACAGCTAATAATCGTCTTTTATAAGACCTGATCAGGCCGGCACAGGTCTCTGGAGTTATCTTGGCCCACTCCTCCATGCAGATCTTCTCCAAGTTATCTAGGTTCTTTGGGTGTCTCATGTGGACTTTAATCTTGAGCTCCTTCCACAAGTTTTCAATTGGGTTAAGGTCAGGAGACTGACTAGGCCACTGCAACACCTTGATTTTTTCCCTCTTGAACCAGGCCTTGGTTTTCTTGGCTGTGTGCTTTGGGTCGTTGGGTCGTTGTCTTGTTGGAAGATGAAATGACGACCCATCTTAAGATCCTTGATGGAGGAGCGGAGGTTCTTGGCCAAAATCTCCAGGTAGGCCGTGCTATCCATCTTCCCATGGATGCGGACCAGATGGCCAGGCCCCTTGGCTGAGAAACAGCCCCACAGCATGATGCTGCCACCACCATGCTTGACTGTAGGGATGGTATTCTTGGGGTCGTATGCAGTGCCATCCAGTCTCCAAACGTCACGTGTGTGGTTGGCACCAAAGATCTCGATCTTGGTCTCATCAGACCAGAGAACCTTGAACCAGTCTGTCTCAGAGTCCTCCAAGTGATCATGAGCAAACTGTAGACGAGCCTTGACATGACGCTTTGAAAGTAAAGGTACCTTACAGGCTCGTCTGGAACGGAGACCATTGCGGTGGAGTACGTTACTTATGGTATTGACTGAAACCAATGTCCCCACTACCATGAGATCTTCCCGGAGCTCCTTCCTTGTTGTCCTTGGGTTAGCCTTGACTCTTCGGACAAGCCTGGCCTCGGCACGGGTGGAAACTTTCAAAGGCTGTCCAGGCCGTGGAAGGCTAACAGTAGTTCCATAAGCCTTCCACTTCCGGATGATGCTCCCAACAGTGGAGACAGGTAGGCCCAACTCCTTGGAAAGGGTTTTGTACCCCTTGCCAGCCTTGTGACCCTCCACGATCTTGTCTCTGATGGCCTTGGAATGCTCCTTTGTCTTTCCCATGTTCACCAAGTATGAGTGCTGTTCACAAGTTTGGGGAGGGTCTTAATTAGTCAGAAAAGGCTGGAAAAAGAGATAATTAATCCAAACATGTGAAGCTCATTGTTCTTTGTGCCTGAAATACTTCTTAATACTTTAGGGGAACCAAACAGAATTCTTGTGGTTTGAGGGGTTGAATAATAAATGACCCTCTGAATAAACTTTTCACAATTTAAAAAAAAAAAGAAATAACATTCTTTTTTGCTGCAGTGCATTTCACACTTCCAGGCTGATCTACAGTCCAAATGTCACAATGCCAAGTTAATTCCGAATGTGTAAACCTGCTAAATCTGCAGGGGGTTGAATACTACTTGTAGGCACTGTATAAGAGATGATCATTTCTCCCGGTCTGAGCGGTGCTGCTCTAATCAGGAGACATGAATGAGCAATCAAGGCTGCTGTACCCCTAGGGTACTACTAAAATAAAATTAAACAAAAAAAAAAAATAAGTTCAAATTACCCCCCCTTCCGCCCCATTGAAAATTAAACAAAAAAAAAAATACACACACATTTGGTATCGCCGCGTTCAAAAATGCCCGATCAAAATATAAAATCAATTAATTAATCTGATCGGTAAATGGCGTAGCAGCAAAAAAATTCCAAATGCCAAAATTATGTTTTTTGGTTGCTGCATATTTTGCGCAAAATGCAATAACAGATGATCAAAACATAGCATCAGCGCAAAAATGGTACCGTTAAAAAAGGTCAGCCCGAGGCGCAAAAAATAAGCCATTAGAGAGCCATAAATCCCGAAAAACGAGAGCGCTACGGGTTGCGAAAAATGGCGCAAAACGTACAATACTTTTTTTGGACAAACCGATTTTTTTTTAACCCTTTAGATAAAAGTAAACCTATTCATGTTTGGTGTCTACGGACTCGCACCGACTTCAGCCATCACAGCAACACATCAGTTTTACCATATAGTAAATGTGGTGAATAAAATATCCCAAAAACAATAGTGCAATTGCACTTTTTTTTTTGCAATTTTTCCCGAATTTGGAATTTTTGTTGCCATTTGCCAGTACACTATAAGGTAAAACTCATAGTTTCATTTAAAAGTACAACTTGTTGCGCAAAAAACAAGCCCTCACATGACCAGATTGATGGAAAAATAAAAAAAGTATCTCGAAAAAATGGCAAAAAAACCAAAAACGTATGGATCCATCCAACAGTATGGATTGGGACTAAGAGCACACAGCTCGAAACGCGTACCATCTGCAATCTGATTCCCCCTTGTGGGATTTTATATTTTGGATGTGATATGCATCATCCTTTTAACGAATGTGAATAAAATCTAGTTTTATATATCGGGACGTGGATGCTGGATTTCCTTGGTTCTGTAATGGTGGCACAACGACAACCACTCAGTTGCGCCACAGTCTGCCACAGTCTGCCACAGTCTGCCACAGTCTGCCACAGTCTGCCACAGTCTGCCACAGTCTGCCACAGTCTGCCACAGTGTCACAACAGGCCGGACTGCTCTACCAACGTGCACTGAACAGTCAGTAATCGATTATTCAGTGCACAGAGGCGGCCATTTTTCTCGGCAGCATAACTCCTGTTTACACATAATGTGCTGCAGAGAATTATCTTCTGTGCAAAACAAAATTATTTCACCATATAAATCAGCATTTTGATAGGCAGCCTGTTCACACTATCTGAAAATCATTAATGACAGTCGATAGTTGAGCAGTGTAAGGCTATGTGCGCACGTGTGCGTAATTAATGCAGTTACGCTGCGCTTTGTAGCGCAGCGTAACTGCATGCGTCCTGCGTCCCCTGCACAATCTATGGAGATTGTGCAGGAGACGTGCACACGTGGCGTCTTAGAGCGCAGCGCTTCGGCTGCTGCCCGAAGCGCGCGTTCTAAGAAGTGACATGTCACTTCCGTGCGCTCTGCATGCAGCCCCCGCTCTGTCTATGGCAGGAGCAGCATGCAGAGCGCACATTCTCTGCCGGCACCATGCGTTTCAGAACGGAGCTTTTCAGCTGCGCTCTGAAGCGCACCTTTTAGGTGCAGTGCAGAGCGCACACGTGCGCACATAGCCTAAATCCACCTTTTCTACAGGGTCACAGACTACAGAGGTTCCCTTATCTCAATGCAATCTTGTGATACTCGATGTCTAAGTGTGCCGCCATAAAGGATGTGAAGGAAAGTTTTGCTTAGGACAATTTGTAAAGCTAAAACGGACCAGATGCAACACATCGGTATTGTGTGGAAACCTGCATGTGAGCATCCGATACTTACATAAAATCCACCCCCAGCCAGAGCAACGCCAACAAGCAGGTAATATGGCAGAGCTTCTCCAGAAGATCCGGGCACACTGCTGGACATCTGACGGGCAGACGCTATGGAAAGAAGAAGGGTACAATAACTACTGAACATAATCCCGGCTTTATATCCATCTCTATAGCAGAGGTAGACACCGACACCTGAGAGGAGACGTCTCGCCCCGCACAAAGAGCTGAATGCTCATCTAACAATGACACTTATACCTAGACGTTCTGCAACCGGAAACCCCATTTGTCTATAAAGCCTCAAGAACTAATCCGATTTCACATACATGGAGGGTTTCTATACTATTGTAGACTAGACACGTATGGAATTTGTCACAAGAAAAATACATTAAAAAATTGGGCATTCTCTAAACAGGTATTTTTCGATGGAAACATCGAATCGTACATCACCTCATGGAGGAATCACGTGGTGGGGTGAAGGCTGCCTACGAGTCCGTAATACACACGTGGAGGGTCTTTATGCTATCAGAGAGACAGTAAGGACGGCTTTCCAGTGTGCAGTAACCATAGGGCTCTGTGCACACGTTGCGTACTAGCCCTGCAGAAATTTCTGCAGCGATCTGAAGAGCACATGTGGGCTTCAAATCGCTGCAGAAAATGTCCGTAGAAAAAAAAAAAAAGCCGATTCCATGCGCTCTGCCTGCAGCTCCTGCCATAGACCGAGCAGGAGCTGCCGGCAAAGCGCACGGAAGAAGTGACATGTCACTTCTTAGAACGCAGCGCTTCGGGCAGCAGCCGAAGCGCTGCGCTCTAAGACGCCATGTGCGCACGGCCCCTGCACAATCTCCATAGACTGTGCAGGGGACACAGGATGCATGCAGTTACGCTGCGCTACAAAGCGCAGCGTAACTGCATGAGTTACGCACACGTGCACACATAGCCTAAGGCTCTGTGCACACGTTGCTTTTTCCATGTTTTTTTTTCATGAGTTTTTCCTTGCAGATTCTAATCAATACTGCAAGTAAAAAATCATCCCAGCAAAGTCTATGAGAATCCTGAAATGCTGTGCACACATTGCTTTTTTCCTTGCAGATTTTGTTGCAGAAAAAAAAAAGTAGCAGCATGTCAATTCTGTTTTTTTTCTGCATTTTCCCTATTTCAATAGATAAAAAAGCATGAAAAGCAGCATTTTAAAAAAAGCGCTTTTTCAGCAGTTTTTTTCCTGCAAAAATTTTTTTGTGCAGAAAAAAATCTGCTCTGTGTGCAAATAGCCTTAAAGGGAATCTGTCACCAGGTTTTTGCTCCCCATTTGAGAACAGCATAATGTAGAGACAGAGACCCTTATTCCAGCGGTGTGTCACTTACTGAGCTATTTGCTGTCATTTTGATAAAATCAATGTTTTCTCTGCTGCAGATCTAGCAGTTATACACAGCTCATGAATATGCTGGACTATCAGACAGCACACCAAGTAGTCCTCTAATGATAATCTACTGCTAATTAAACAGTGATGTTATCAAAGCTACACTAAGCAGCCCAGTAAGTGACACATCGCCGGAATCAGGATTAGAGATGAGAGAACGCAAGGTTCGGTGTTCTTACCAAACACAGACTTCACAAAAAAAAAAAAATAGTGCACACGACCCGTGCGAGCATCACTGTGCTGTGGTACGCTTGGTGCTCAGCTTTCTGTGTTTGAGTGGCTTGTACTGGGTTTAACAACAGCGTAATCAGATGAAGTGTGCACCAAATAAAAAAAATAAGTGAATAAATAAATGTGAAAAACCATGCCCAATTAGTCCCAAACTGAACTTTATCTAAAGTCAAGAAAAAGCAAAATATCCAGCGGATCCAGGCAGTTTTTTTCTTAAAACACCTCTTTTATTGCATTACATTAAGATTTCCATGAAATGGCATCCAGCAGATAAAGGTCTTCTGGGCCGTAGAGCGTATGGAGGGGGTGAAAGGAGAAAGGTCCATCAGTCCCAAATAGCAAAGGCAAAGACTACTACTTTTAAAAACCCATGATAGTTGGGGGCCATGAGATCAAACACTGCCAACTGCATTTCCACCCATGAAAGTCTGTGAGAGTGATGCAGCCACTGACTGGCTGCAGGGCTCACAAGACATAATGTCAATTGAGCCTTTGAAGACCCATCGGCGATGTAGCTGGAACAGCAACAGAGGGGAGTATATAGGTATTTATTCTACGTGGGGTAATATTGTCATTGAAAAGAGGTTGCCCAAGTACCGTAGTGGACAATCCCTTTAAGTTGTTATATGATGAACATGGTTTTGGTTAAAGATTACTTTATCATACCTGACCTTAATAACAAGTTAAGGTATGGGCATAAAGGAGCCATCCATCTCATTTAGTAGGTACCTTAATGTTACAAATCTGCAGCCTGGCTATTCTTTAATTACCAATAGAGGTTTGGTGCAATGAGCTGTTTGTGCATCAGGGCAGGACTGTGGGGAGGGTCTTCATCTCTGCCATGGCCCCTCAGCTGCCTCTGGTCTAAGTATCTTCATGCGGTTTAAAATTCTGCGCCGGCGCCATACTTAGCCGTGGGTAGCGCTTAAACAGATCGATCTGGTTGCTGGCTTCAGGAAAATAACGGTGTTGTCGGCGCATGAGCACATTAACCTCCCGGGAGGCTTCATGAAAATGGTGCCGTGGCAGCTCATGGGCATATTAAGATCTTGGTTTGTCATTGAGCAGAGATCCCAATCTGTGCATGTGCCATCATGGCACCATTTTGCTGTCGCCTGCAACAAGGCGGATCTGCGCAAGTGCCACCCACAGTTAAAGGGAACCTGTCACCAGATTATTCCCTAGTAAACTAAAAGAATCCCCTTCTGCAGCTCCTGGGCCGCATTCTATGAAGATGCACCTTGGCCGTGATTCCCCTTCCAGACCCCAAAAATAACTTTATAAAACTTGGCCCTTAGGTATGCTAATTACCTGTGTTGGCCAGATAGGCAGACTCATTTTCTGCTCCTTTATCCCCCTCCTGCCACTGTTCGCCGTCCTCCTGTCTTGATTGACAGGATGACACCCTCCGTCATCATCCTCGTCGCATTTTCAAATCTCGCACCTGTGCAGTTAGGTCTGCTCGCGCAGACGCAGTTTGCTCTGCCATATTGCGGGCAGAGCTGAAAACATAGCTGCCCTCGCTTGCGCCGGTGAGGTAAATGCACAGGCGCGAGATAATGGGCGGGTACGAGCATGGCGCTGGTGAGGTCATGCACAGGGGCGTCCTCACCAGCGCCAACTTCTAATGGTGATTAAAGAATAGCAGGCTGCGGATTTCTACAGTGAAGATACCAATCGTATTATATCAGCAGAACAGACAGACCTTTAGATTATCATGCCTGATCCTGATGACAGGTTCTCTTTAAATCCTTTGTTTACTCCAAATTTATCCTAATGGGGTGTTTAGGTGGGAGCACGTGTCTCATCAGTTTTGGTTGTCTGCTCACAGGGTATGTACAGTCACCCCCGATATCTGCCATAGGAGATGGGAGGTCCCAATGCACATAAGACCGGCAGCAGATCTTATGCATATATGACCGATTCATTATACAGCGCTGCTCCCTGCACAGCAGCATTTGACAGCACATTCAGATGTATCGTCTTATAGGAAACAGCAGGCTGCTGTGCAACATCACTCACACAACACTTACAAGATGGGACGTCAGCTCGTGTTTGGAGAAGGCGCACAACCGAGTGTGCAGGGTGAAGAATGAATGGCTTCCTAGCCTAACAAGGTCACCGACAGATGGCTGAGCCGAGAAACAGGGTCACAGCTCACAAAGCCTCAATTAGCGCCAATAAGTCGTTAATATTCGGCCTCATTCAGACACCCACGAGTCACAAATGGTGTTTTGTTTTTTTTTACACGGACACAAACCTATTATAATCTATGTCGCTGTCCACAAGTGTTTTTGTGGATCGTGTATCTGCATTAAAAAATCCAAATAATTACAGAGACAATCAGATTAGCACAATAATGAAGCTCGGACCATATTTTGCATGAATGAGGCCTAAGAGCACCCTTATAAAAGACCTCTGACAAGTCATTACTGAAGAAATTAAACACTGCAGCGCCTTTTCTTGAGGTATTTGCTTTATTCCTACTTGAACTCTAGGAATAAATTGACAACTGGGCGTCACCAATATATCCACCTAAGGGGCGTGTCCCTGCACAGCATTGTACGGCCAGCTCTCATTGGACAGGTCAGACTGTAGGCAAACATTGTATATTCAGACATTTCAAGGAGGAAGATGAGGAATAGCACAAGACAGAACGGGAGGAGAATATGCTCCGGTATCGTTCTTATTTAGGGAGAATGCAAGGAATTACTACATCAAACATGTGCGGAGATGACAGATCGGTAAATGTACCCCCACATCCCAGTATAACCACACCGCTATGCAGGACCCCCACACAGATTAGGCCTCATCTCTAGCCATTCATTTCTAATACTTTGCAACATTTAAAGCCCAATATCAAACACAACCCACTACGGTATGTTATCATCTGCTCTGTGATCACGAGACTATACACACTGTACAGTGCAGGGCACCAGCACACGGGTACCGTCCATGCCAGAGCAGGCCACGAGGTGGAAATTCAATCACTTCACTAGTCAGCAACCAAGAGACGCAGAGCAGGGGCAGAGCAGGGGCAGAGCAGGGGCAGAGCAGGGGCAGAGCAGGGGCAGAGCAGGCGCAGAGCAGGCGCAGAGCAGGCGCAGAGCAGGCGGACATCACTACATGGCAGAATATGCACATCATACAGCGGATAATAAGTAACCAGAATAACAAAAGCTGCTGCACTCACTGCTAAGGTTACTTCCTCTATAGGCAGGAAGAGCGCACAACACCAGCATACTCACTACTGCAGGCCACCATTACTGCCATGTGACCTTCAGGCCTCCTCAGGCCATACACTGCCTATAGGGACCGTGACAATGTGTACTGGGCTGGATCCTGGATATGGCGGTCATGGTATACAGTCACCCCTGAGGTGGATCACTAATCATCAAACCTATAAAGGGTTGTGGTATATACATCAGTCACCCCTGAGATGGATCACTAATCATACTGCCTATAAGGGGTGGTGGTATATCATCCCTGAGGTGGATCACTAATCATCCTACCTACAGGGGGGGGTCGTGGTATATACACCAGTCACCCCTGAGGTGGATCACTAAGCATCCTACATACAAGGGGTCGTGGTATATACACCAGTCACCCCTGAGGTGGATCACTAAGCATCCTACATACAAGGGGTCGTGGTATATGCACCAGTCACCCCTGAGGTGGATCACTAAGCATCCTACCTACAAGGGGTCGTGGTATATATACCAGTCACCCCTGAGGTGGATCACTAAGCATCCTACCTACAAGGGGTCGTGGTATATATACCAGTCACCCCTGAGGTGGATCACTAAGCATCCTACCTACAAGGGGTCGTGGTATATACACCAGTCACCCCTGAGGTGAATCATTAATCATCCTACCTACAGGGGGTCGTGGTATATACACCAGTCACCCCTGAGGTGGATCACTAATCATCCTACCTACAGGGGGTCGTGGTATATACACCAGTCACCCCTGAGGTGAATCATTAATCATCCTACCTACAGGGGGTCGTGGTATATACACCAGTCACCCCTGAGGTGGATCACTAATCATCCTACCTACAGGGGGTCGTGGTATATACACCAGTCACCCCTGAGGTGAATCATTAATCATCCTACCTACAAGGGGTCGTGGTATATACACCAGTCACCCCTGAGGTGAATCATTAATCATCCTACCTACAGGGGGTCGTGGTATATACACCAGTCACCCCTGAGGTGGATCACTAATCATCCTACCTACAGGGGGTCGTGGTATATACACCAGTCACCCCTGAGGTGAATCATTAATCATCCTACCTACAGGGGGTCGTGGTATATACACCAGTCACCCCTGAGGTGAATCATTAATCATCCTACCTACAGGGGGTCGTGGTATATGCACCAGTCACCCCTGAGGTGGATCACTAAGTATCCTACGTACAGCGAGGTCGTGGTATATACACCATCAGCCATTCTGTGGACAACTAATCACCTTACTTATAATGAGATCAGGAAATCAGCAATCACTGAGCATCCTCCTGCACAGCCCCCAGTGACCTCTACATGAGCACACACCAGGGCTCAGCACCACCTCCACCATTGCAGGCACAGCTGCTGCACATTCCAGTAGATTCCAATGACCAAGTGAGTAAGAGCGCCAGCCATGACAGCACGTACAAAGCAGGACGTGCCTGCAGCATACTGATAGTAACATGCTGCCGGTGACCTTACAAGACACAATGGCGACTACCATGATCCCAGAACAGGACGCCACGATGGGGGCATGTAACAGGGCTCACCAGTGCGGAGAAGAGCGGAGGCGCCCCGCTGTGTCAGGGGGGCCAGCTTCTGCCAGGCGTTCCGGCACAGATGCATAGTGGACACTACGATACGATCTTCCCGGCGAGGACGACTGAGTGCGGAGAATGACAAAGTGGGAGGAGCCTGAACTGGCAAGGGCAGGTGACGTAACGGGGCGTGGTCTTCACGTCACTCCCCTCCTCAGGTGCCAAAACGGGAGAGACTTGTGATTGTGCGCATGCGCATTATACCAGAGCCTTATTGGGCGGGAGAAGCGCTGCCTGTGAGCGCTAACGTGCCGCGTCACCGGCACTACACAGAACTGTACATAGAAATGTCACTGACTACTGCCCCTAGAGCACCAGGGGTGAGTGCACCGACATATAGACCCAGGGGCTGTGATCCTCACTATCCCGACTGCACACATTGGGATGATGACCTCCCCCCAAAAAAGAGGCCACTTTTTCAAAATGAAGATATCAGCATTTTCTTAAAAAAAATATCCTCACCTATCCTCCAAATCTATTTGTGTAGTTTTTGGTGCAGAAACACATAAAACCCAACAACCATCCGCTGCCGGCTGAGGCCTATAGGACTGAGCGTGTAACCGCGACCCCACAAGAGGCGTGTATACAGCAGACATCTGTGTGCTGCAGAGCTAACACCAGCAGACATCTGTGTGCCGCAGAGCTAACTCCAGCAGACATCTGTGTGCTGCAGAGCTAACACCAGCAGACATCTGTGTGCCGCAGAGCTAACTCCAGCATACATCTGCGTCCTGCAGAGCTAACTCCAGCAGACATCTGCGTCCTGCAGAGCTAACACCAGCAGACATCTGCGTGCCGCAGAGCTAACACCAGCAGACATCTGCGTGCTGCAGAGATAACACCAGCAGACATCTGCGTGCTGCAGAGCTAACACCAGCAGACATCTGTGTGCCGCAGAGCTAACACCAGCAGACATCTGTGTGCCGCAGAGCTAACACCAGCAGACATCTGTGTGCCGCAGAGCTAACACCAGCAGACATCTGTGTGCCGCAGAGATAACACCAGCAGACATCTGCGTGCCGCAGAGCTAACACCAGCAGACATCTGCGTGCCGCAGAGCTAACAATAGCAGACATCTGCGTGCTGCAGAGCTAACACCAGCAGACATCTGTGTGCCGCAGAGCTAACACCAGCAGACATCTGTGTGCCGCAGAGATAACACCAGCAGACATCTGCGTGCTGCAGAGCTAACTCCAGCAGACATCTGCGTGCTGCAGAGATAACACCAGCAGACATCTGCGTGCTGCAGAGCTAACACCAGCAGACATCTGCGTGCTGCAGAGATAACGCCAGCAGACATCTGCGTGCTGCAGAGATTACACCAGCAGACATCTGCGTGCTGCTGAGCTAACACCAGCAGACATCTGCGTGCTGCAGAGATAACACCAGCAGACATCTGCGTGCTGCAGAGCTAACACCAGCAGACATCTGCGTGCTGCAGAGCTAACACCAACAGACATCTGCGTGCTGCAGAGCTAACAATAGCAGACATCTGCGTGCTGCAGAGCTAACACCAGCAGAGATCTGCGTGCTGCAGAGATAACACCAGCAGACATCTGCGTGCTGCAGAGCTAACACCAGCAGACATCTGTGTGCTGCAGAGCTAACTCCAGCAGACATCTGCGTGCTGCAGAGCTAACACCAGCAGACATCTGCGTGCTGCAGAGCTAACACCCGCAGACATCTGCGTGCTGCAGAGATAACACCAGCAGACATCTGCGTGCTGCAGAGATAACACCAGCAGACATCTGCGTGCTGCAGAGCTAACACCAGCAGACATCTGCGTGCTGCAGAGCTAACACCAACAGACATCTGCGTGCTGCAGAGCTAACAACAGCAGACATCTGCGTGCTGCTGAGCTAATACCAGCAGACTGCGTGCTGCAGAGCTAATACCAGCAGAGATCTGCGTGCTGCAGAGATAACACCAGCAGACATCTGCGTGCTGCAGAGCTAACACCAGCAAACATCTGTGTGCTGCAGAGCTAACTCCAGCAGACATCTGTGTGCTGCAGAGCTAACTCCAGCAGACATCTGTGTGCTGCAGAGCTAACACCAGCAGACATCTGCGTGCTGCAGAGATAACACTGAAGACTTTTTTTTTTGCACATTTGCTTTATTTCCCCATCTTCATCCAAGAGCCATAACTTTTTTCTATTTTTCAAACAACATAGACGTATGATGTAAACTTTGGGGTGTGTACCGGATCCCTAGTCTCCATGCACGACCCCAAACATGGACTCCTGTTATGGTTCGGACACCCGGATAATGATAGAATTTTTTTTAGAAAAAAAGTAAAATAAGGAATAAAGCAGGAGGGTTAGACTTAGGCTAGTTTCACACTTGCGTTGAACGGTATCCGTTGCATTGCGTTGTGTAACGGATGCAACGGATGCTGCAAAACAACGCAATTCGTTTTGATTTTTTTTTTTTTTACAGTTTTACCAGCGGCAGACTATTGTGAACGATCAGCTGATTGCTCCCAGTAGCCGGCTGCCGGGTGATCAGCTGATCGCTCCCTGCAGCCGACCGCCGGTGATCAGCTGAGCGCTGTCACTTGCCGGCCACCGGGTGATCAGCTGATCGCTCCCTGCAGCCGACCGCCGGGTGATCAGCTGAGCGCTGTCACTTGCCGGCGCCCGGGCATGCCGGCGGGCGGGCGCTCAGCTGAGCGCTGTCACTTGCCGGCGGCCAGGCATGCCGGCGGCCGGGCATGCCAGCGGGCGGGCGCTCAGCTGAACGTTCGGCCACCGCGAGCCAAAATAAAGTTTGATTAAAAAAAAAAGAGCATGCGCAGTGAAATCCAGAGGATTCCGCTGCTCAAAATAACGTTACATGCTGCGTTCCTCCCGCTGGGCGGAAGCAATGCGCAAGTGGGACCGAGGCGTAATGATAAGACATTGTCAGTATCACAAATAAACATTTACATTCAGGTACCTTATAGATGATGTTGTCTCTAGTCATTTCTTTCTATTCTTCATCTTGTCCTGACGCAATGATGACTTTTCACATTCACATCTCGTCTCTGCAGATTTCCATCTTCTCTGGTCTTCTGTAACACATCCCGACACGATGCCCCTAAAATAGCAGAATGATTATAATACTTCTACTTAAAAATATCTGCCCTGCACTGTGCCCCAGAATAAATAATGGCCCCTCACAGTGTTCTCTGCACAAAATATGACCCACACTGTCCCTCTCATGGTACATGCCCTCCATATTCCCTCTTTCCAAACTGAGCCTACTGTTTACAGTGTCCTTTACACTGTGTCCCCTTATACTGCCCAGTCTTTATACTGTGCCTTCATCACATTCCCCCTCCTTGCTATAACCTCACACTGTCCTCCCATTCTGCCCCCTCTCCTTACCACCCCCTCCACTACCCAGACTTTATTCTGTGCCCCTCACATTCTTCTCATCCCTTCCTGTCTTCTCACTACCTCCTGTGTGTCCATATACTTTTCCACCTCACTCCCCATCCTGCCCACTTGCTCCTCATACCATGTCACTCTTTATTCTGTGTCCTCAAAATTTCTTTCCAGTTCGCTCCACATCCTCTCTGTCCCCATGCATGAAACCTCATCCTCTCTGTCCCCAAGCATCACCCCTCATCCTCTCTGTCCCCATGCATGAAACCTCATCCTCTCTCTCCTCATGCATCACCCCTCATCCTCTGTCCCCATGCATGAAACCTCATCCTCTCTCTCCCCATACATTACCCCTCATCATTTCTCTCCCCATGCATGAAACCTCATCCTCTCTGTAACCATGCATCACCCCTTATCCTCTCTGTCCCCATGCATGAAACCTCACCCTCTCTCTCCCCATGCATCACCCCTCATCCTCTGTCCCCAAACATGAAACCTCATCCTCTCTCTCCCCATACATTACCCCTCATCATTTCTCTCCCCATGCATGAAACATCATCCTCTCTCTCCCCATACATGAAACCTCATCCTCTCTCTCCCCATACATCACCCCTCATCATTTCTCTCCCCATGCATGAAACCTCATCCTCTCTCTCCCCATGCATCACCCCTTATCCTCTGTCCCCATTCATGAAATCTCATCCTCTCTCCCCATACATCACCCCTCATCCTCTTTCCAGATGCATGAAACCTCATCCTCTCTCTACCCATACATCACCCCTCATCCTCTCTCCCCATGCATGAAACCTCATCCTCTCTCTCCCCATGCATCACCCCTCATCCTCTCTCCCCATGAATGAAACCTCATCCTCTCTCCCCATACATCACCCCTCATCATTTCTCTCCCCATGCATGAAACCTCATCCTCTCTCTCCCTATACTCTGTCCACAGATAGTTCCCTCCCCCATCCATACTGTGTATATACATATTGCCCCCTCTCCACCCTCTGTCCCCTCACATAGTGTGTCCACAGATAGTATGGAGGAGAGGGGGGGGAGGGAACTGTTTCATAAATACTCCCTCCTTACCCCGTAATGTTCCTCCTCCGTGTCTTCTTCAGCTCCACAGTGGAGCACTTCTCAGCATTTCTCTGCCGCCTCTGCGCTGCGGTGCTAGCTTCCGGGTCAGCAGTCTGATCAGCTGACCTGATCACATGACAGCCATCGCGCTGACCCGGAAGTCAGCGCCGGCGTCACCGCTTCAATTGTCCTCGCGTCTGACAGATACTAGGACCATTGAGCAGTGGGAGCCGCGCGCTGCACTTTCTATGAGTGCGGCTGTCAGCGTGACAGCTGCGCTCAGAGAATAGCGGCTCCCACCCGGCAGACTTCCACACCGCCACATCAGGCAGCCCGACAGTGCCCCCTGGAGATGCCTCTGGCTTGTGCCTTCGCTCCACATGGCTAATTTGCATAGTTTACAAATTAGCCATGTGGACAGAGCCAGAGGCGCTCTTCAGATTTTCTGGTACGCCGTACCGGCGCGTACCACCGCAAAAAAAGCACTGGTGGTGTAAAATATTGTGTTACCCTGCGCAGATGAAGAAGATACCAGCCATGTGCTTTTTTTGGCTGTGTATCAAAAGAATACGGACCCTATGCAGCTTCTTTTTTTTTTATTATTTAAATAAATTATTTTAGAACCAGCATGCAGGCCCCCCCCCCCCCTTCAATTTTGATACCCAGGCATGATAAAGCCAACAGCAGGGGGCTGGTATTCTCAGGATGGGGAGGCCCATCGTTATTTGGTCCCCCAGGCTAAAAAATAGCCAGCAGCCACCCCGAATTGTTGCATCCAATAGAAGCGACAAATCCAGGAATTTGTCCTGCTCATCCCAATTGCCCTGGTGCGGTGGCAATTGGCGTAATATAAAGGGTTAATGACAGCTCTGAGACCCACCCATTACTAATCCTGTAAATTAAAAGATATAAAAAAATGCCAAAAAATCCTTTATTTGAAATTAAATATAAAAAAACACTCTCTCCAATATATTAACACACCAAACACCCAGGTTCGACATAATTCACACGATCCCAGCATTGCTACATACTTAAGTCACAGAGCATGGGAACATTACAGAGCATGACCGCCAGATGCAGTGCATATTACATTAGGTGTAATGAGCAGCTCCGGAAGTGAAGGAACAGCACCGCAGGCAACAGCGTGGAGCCAGGTAAGACTTCACCGACGACTTTCCTGTCTGATGCTTCCCTCCTGGCTGCCTCGGTCCCCCGCCTGGTGCTTTCCTCCCCGATGCCAGATGCTTCGCTCCCCCACTGCCTCCCCGCCTGATCCTAAGTTAGGACCGGGCGGAGAGCGCAGCACCAGGGGGTGGGGAGCAAAGCACCCGGCAGTGGGGAGCGCAGCACCAGGGAGCGAAGGACCCAGGCGGGGAGCGTGCATCAGCTGATTGCTTAAAAAAGCCGGCGGCTTTTTACCGCCTGGCTTTTAAACTATCATGCATCCATTTCAGCCTTTTACTCAGCCCCCAGATCGCTTTGTAGGGTCCAGCAGACAATTACTCACATTTCCCATTGACTTACATTGGACCCGCTACTCCTAATGAGTAATTAGAAGGACACTCGCAGAGTAACGAGTAGCCCGAATACTGTACTACTCGGCAAGTACCGAGTAGCAACGAGTATACTCGCTCATCCCTAGTCCTAAACCATCAAGGGGTAATCACCTTCGGCTGCTGCAGGCAGCTGGCGGTGATTTCTGCACATGCCAGCTGATTTGAGCAGCTGACATGTAAGCCTCACAGGCGCAGTTGGATCAGTGATCCACCCACGCCTCTAAACCCCTTAAAATCGCGCTGTCAACATGTGACAGTGAGATTTAAATGTCCGCTGCGGTAAATGTCCACTTACCCGGCTCCATCAGCGGCGCCATGACGCGATCACTGTGAGCCGAAGGTTGCCATGGTAGCACAGGGTCTTGTGAGGACTCCTCTAGCTCACATGACTCACTTCTTGTAACAGCTGGCAGAGCAGCCTCTGTTACATGAAATGAGCATTTCAGCTGATCTTAGATGTGTATCTGTGATCAACTGAAATAAAAGAGCGATCAGACTGCTGACCCATATAGTCCCCTAGGGGGCTAGTAAAAAAATAAAATTAAAAAAAGTTTGAAAAATTAAAACAATATAAGAAAACCTAAAAGTTCAAATCACCCACTTTTCACTCCATTGAAAATTAAAGGGTTAAAAAAATATGCACACATTTGGTATCGCCACATTCAGAAATGCCCTATGAAAATATAAAATCAATTAATCTGATCGGTAAACGGCGTAGCGGCCAACAAATACCAAACGCCAAAATTACATTTTTTTGGTCGTCACAAATTTTGCGCAAAATGTAATAACAGGCGATCAAAATGTAGCATCTGCGCAAAAATCGTACCGTTAAAAACGTCAGCGCGAAAAGCAAAAAATAAGCCATCACTGAGTCATAGATCTCAAAAAATGAAAATCGCTAGAAGTCGCGGAAAATGGCGCAAAACGTACGCCACTTTTTTTGGACAAACTTCGGAGTTTTTTTTAACCCCTTAGATAAAAGTAAACCTATATAGGTTTGGTGTCTACGACATCATGCCGACCTGAGGCATCACACCGAAACATCATTGTTATCATATAGTGAACATGGTGAATAAAATATCCCAAAAACAATCATGCAATCGCTCTTTTTTGCAATTTTTCCACACAGAACTTTTTTGCCGTTTTTCTGTACACTATATGGTAAAATTTATGGTTTCATTTAAAAACAAAACTCGTCCCGTAAAAAACAGGCCGTTATATGGCAAGATTGACAGAAAAATAAAAAGTTACAGTTCTCGGAAAAAAGGGAGGAAAAAAAACGAAAAATGGAAAATCGCCCGGGGGTGAAGGGGTTAAGGACAGGGTGATTTTTCTTTTTATTGCATTTTTGTTTTTTCCACCCCTTATTCCAAGACCAAGAACAGTAACTTTTTTTTATTTTACGTCAATATAGCTATGTAAGGGCTTGTTTTTTTGCATGATGAATTCTAATTTTGAATGACACCATCCATTTTATCATATGATCTAATGGTAAGCAGCAAAAAATTCCAAGTGTGTCAAAATAGTAAAAAAAAGTGAAATTCTGCCATTTTTTTGTTTTATTTTCAGAGTTCATTTTACCAAAAAAATCGACCTGGCAGTATGATTCTCCAGGTCAGTACGATTATGTAGATTTCCATCATGTGTAGTTTTTGTTGAATTTAATGAAGTTATCCACTACTCTAATTCATTTAATTTATTATTCATCAATCGTGATATTATGTCAGTAAATGCATTCATACTCCTATTATAGTAATATAAACATTTTATCATGCAGATAGCATCACTTGGATGTAAACATCAGAGCTACTGCTGCAGACACCATCACGTCTCCTACCCAAGCTCATTCAGACGACCGCGACCGTTCCATTTGTTCTGGTCATCTTTTCAATGTGTTCTGTGTGGGATCGGATGGCACACACAGAAGTGCTTCCGTGTGCCGTCAGTTCCTGCAAAAAAACACATCGGATGCCGTAAGTCCGTTCCGTTATTATGGAACATGTCCTATTCTGTTCCACAATTGCAGACCGTGACTCAATACAAGTCAAAGGGTCTGCAAAATCCCCGGAAACCGCACGGAAGCACTTCCGTGTGACTTCTGTCGGGTGCCTCTGCAGTCTGTGTCCCACTGCCACGCCAGCCCCGCAGCTGCTCGCACTGCAGTGTGTCAGCATCTGCTTGCACAGCAGTGTGCGACCAGCTGCGGGGATGATGAGCGCTGCCGTCAGGAGGTTAGCAAAGTTCATTACCTGTTGTGATTAAGTCCACTGTACTCCTGATGTCAGCGCTCGTCACTGAGTTCCATGCCCACAGCGGTATCACCTCAAGTCTCGTGGGAGCTCGTTACGTCACCGCTAATCACAGTCTCGGGCCGCCCGCGAGACTTGCGGTGAGATTGTTGCAGGCATGGAACTCAGTGACAAGCGCTGATGTGCCATCCTGGCAAAACCAGGGTGTTACAGAGGTCTGCATCCATCTTTTTGGTGTAGATCTCACTCTCCCTTGGGGAGTTTCCCACACAGATACACATCAGCCAATCAGGCCCCACTCACCCCTTTCCCAGGAAAACGGGAGGGGTTCGAGAGGAGCTTAGGAAGGGCAGAGCAGTTTTTGAAGAGTAGTCAGTTTGCAGGAGGAGAGAAGTCTGGAAGGCGCTCCATTGTGGAGCTAGGAGGAGCGGCAGCAAGGGCCTCAAGAATAGGCCAGCCGCTTGTAGGGAACCGAAGTGGACCGGGACAGGGTAGTAGCTCCCCGGTGCTGACTGTCGGGACCCTGTCTGGACCTGTGCACGGAGAAGACACAGACACAGACATCAGGCAGGAGAAAAACACCTGAATTACACACACGGGTGTGGGACCCGTCCTCACACCAGCCGTGGGCACCAGTTACTAGCAACTTGGTTAATTCTTGGACTCAGTTGGTTGGTTGGTGTCAGTTATTGCCTTATACTGTGAGTACTCCTGCACCACCCGGTCCAAGCCATGGACTGCACCCGTCACTCCCCAATCCATTACACCGGGGTCCCGGGACATAAACACCCTACCCGTGGAGGAAAAATCACCCCCTTGCTGCCCATCACCATCCTCGGGATCCTCTTACTGTCAGCGGTGGTGTTCCATTACCTCCACGCACACCACGGGTGGCGTCACGGATCATAGACTTACAAATTTCCCTTACATTATCCCCTTTTGTTGTGGAGCCTGGGATCACAGACTGGGTCACGCCACCGTGATACCTACAGAAGTGACCCCTTGGCCCGGATCTGAGTACCCCCTATCCCTGGGCGACACACTGACGTCATGAGTTCAGCTGCGTTTATCACCGCAGGTAATGTACTTAGCTAAGCTCATGACATCGGCACTCGTCATGCCCTGCAGTAACCTGGGCTGACATATTGATGTTAGCTCAGGACACTGCACTGCTCTCCCAGCCAATGGGGAACATACTGTTCTTCATTAACTGGGACAGTGAGTATGGATCGTCGTGGTTCCCCCTATTGGGTTACGCCGGACTCGGATTTGTTTTTTTCTTTCCAATAAATTGGTGAAAGAGGGAATGTTTTGGGGAGTGTTTTTTAAAATAAAAATTTGTTTGTTGTCTTTTTTTTTTTATTACTGATTGGGTTAGATGATGTCAGGTATCTGATAGACGCCGTGGCATCACTAACCCCAGAGCTTGATGCCAGGTGACATTACACAGCTGGTATCAATCCCATAGATTACCCTGTTTGCCACCGCACCAGAGTAATGGAATGAGCTGGTACGAAGCACCAGGATTGGTGCATCTAATGGATGCGCCACTTCTGGGGTGGCTGTAGCCTGCTATTTTTAGGCTTGGAGGTACCAATAACTGTGGACCTCCCTAGTCTGAGAATACCAGACCACAGCTGTCTGCTTTACCTTGGCTGGTGATCCAATTTGGGGGGACCCCACTTCTTTTGTTTTATAGTATTTAATTTAAAATAACAAGGGGTGCCCTCTGTCTTGGATTAACAGCCAGGTGAAGCTGCCCGCTGTGGTCTGCAGGCTGCAGCTGTCTACTTTACTCTAGCTGGCTACAATAAATAGGGGGGACCCCACAAAGTTTTTTTCTAATTACTTATTTTTTTGGCTAAGTACAAGGCTAAACATCCTTGACTGCCACATGAAAGGCACTAAAGGGTGCAAAATTACAAAATACAGGGGAGTAGGAGATTACATGTGTCTTTCTTATCTATCTATCTATCCCTCTTTCTTTCTAGCTTTGACTGTATGTAACCCTCCTTCCATTCTTTTTTGCGGTACGGAAACAAAACCAGAAGGCACACGGACCGTATACAGAACCGATACGGATGTCACACAGATGTATCCGTGGAAAAACAGGACCGTTTTTTGCGTCGTGTGAATGTAGCCTACTGTGATCTATAACTACAAGTTCCATCAGACAATTCTGCAGCCTGTTTGCCAGCACTTAGCACCTCTCCAGTCTGTGCTGCTGAAAATATTGGGAGATACTAAGTGTCAGAACAGCTAGGGGAGGTACCAGCCCATATAGCCATTGCCATTGTGTTTGTTATGAAAATTTCAGCATTTTTTATCTGTCCAGGTCAGTGATTGGATTAATTAAACCTTTGTTTTTTAAACGCAGATCGCAGCACTTCACTAGGTGTCGGCCCCTGCTGTTACTTCTAAATAAACTGTCAGCTCAGCTTGTTTTGAGACTAAAGGTCCAGTCACACTAAGCAACTTACCAGCGATCCCAACAACGATAGGGATCGCTGGTAAGTTGCTAGGAGGTTGCTGGTGAGCTGTCACACTGCGACGCTCCAGCGATCCCACCAGCAACCTGACCTGGCAGGGATCGCTGGAGCGTGGCTACACGAGTTGCTGGTGAGCTCACCAGCAACCAGTGACCAGCCCCCAGTCTCCTAGTTACAGCACACATCAGGTTAATTAACCCGATGTGTGCTGCAGCTAAATGTGCACAGAGCAGGGAGCAGCGCACACTGCTTAGTGCTGGCTCCTTGCTCTCCTAGTTACAGCACACATCGGGTTAATTGCCTGATGTGTGCTGCAGCTATCTGTGCACACAGCAGGAGCCGGCAGCACAGCGGAGGAGTCTGGTATCAAAGGTAAATATCGGGTAACCAAGGACAGGGCTTCTTGGTTACCCGATGTTTACATTAGTTACCAGCCTCCGCAGAAGCCGGCTCCTGCTCACTGCACATTAGTTGTTGCTGTCTCGCTGTCACACACAGCGATCTGTGCTTCACAGCAGGACAGCAACAACTAAAAAATGGCCCAGGACATTCAGCAACAACCAACGACCTCACAGCAGGGGCCAGGTTGTTGCTGGATGTCACACACAGCAACATCGCTAGCAACGTCACAAAAGTTGTTCGTTACCAGCGATGTTGCTAGCGATGTTGCTTAGTGTGACGGGGCCTTAAGGCCAGTGTCACACTTGCGATTGCCTCGCGCGTATCTCGCGCTACATCACCCGGCACGGACTCACACTCTGCTCACAGGAGCGGGTCGGCTGCATAGAAAAAACCTAATATACAGTGCCTTGCGAAAGTATTCGACCCCCTTGAACTTTTCAACTTTTTCCCACATTTCAGGCTTCAAACAAAGATAAAAATTTTAAATTTTTGGTGAATAATCAACAACAAGTGGGACACAATTGTGAAGTTGAACGAAATTTATTTTTTATGTTGAACTTTTGTAAAAAATAAAAAAATTAAAAATTGGAGCGTGCAATATTATACGTCCCCCTTAAGTTAATACTTTGTAGCACCAACTTTTGCTGCAATTACAGCTGCAAGTCGCTTGGGGTATGTCTATATCAGTTTTGCACATCGAGTTACTGAAATTCTTGCCCATTCTTCCTTTGCAAATAGCTCTAGCTGAGTGAGGTTGGATGGAGAGCATTTGTGAACAAGTTTCAGAGCTGAGTCTTTCCATAGATTCTCAATTGGATTCAGGTCTGGACTTTGACTTGGCCATTTAACACCTGGATATGTTTATTTGTGAACCATTCCATTGTAGATTTTGCTTTATGTTTGGGTTCATTGTCTTCTTAGAAGAGAAATCTCCATCCCAGTCTCAGATCTTTTGCAGACTCCAACAGGTTTCTTCAAGAATGGTCCTGTATTTGGCTCCATCCATCTTCCCATCAATTTTTACCATCTTCCCTGTCAATCTTGAAGGAAAGCAGGCCCAAACCATGATGCTGCCACCACCATGTTTGAAAGTGGGGAGGGTGTGTTCAGGGTGATGAGCTGTGTTGCTTTTACACCAAACATATCGTTTGGCATTGTGCCCAAAAAGCTCAATTTTGGTTTCATCTGATCAGAGCACCATCTTCCACATGTTTGGAGTGTCTCCCAGGTGGCTTGTGGCAAACTTTAAACCACACTTTTTATGGATATCTTTGAGAAATGGCTTTCTCCTTGCCACTCTTCCATAAAGGCCAGATTTGTGCAGTGTATGACTGATTGTTGTCGTATGGACAGATTCTCCCACCTCAGCTGTAGATCTCTGCAGTTCACCCAGAGTGATCATGGGCCTCTTGGCTGTATCTCTGATCAGTCTTCTCCTTGTTTGTATTGAACTTTTTGAGGCACGGCTGGGTCTTGGTAGCTTTGCAGTGGTATGATACTCCCATTTAAATATGATTGCTTGCACAGTGCTCCTTGGTATGTTTAAAGTTTTTGAAATCTTTTTGTATTCAAATCCGGCTTTACACTTCTTCACAACAGTATCACGGACCTGCCTGTTGTGTTCCTTGGTCTTCATGATGCTCTCTGTGCTTAAACAGAACCCCTAGACTATCACAGAGCAGGTGCATTTATACGGAGACTTGATTTCACACAGGTGGATTATATTTATCATCATCAGTCATTTAGGACAACATTGAATCATTCAGAGATCCTCAATGAACTTCTAAGTGATTTTGCTGCACTGAAAGTAAAGAGGCCG
This sequence comes from Anomaloglossus baeobatrachus, assembly GCF_048569485.1. Taxonomy (NCBI): domain Eukaryota; kingdom Metazoa; phylum Chordata; class Amphibia; order Anura; family Aromobatidae; genus Anomaloglossus; species Anomaloglossus baeobatrachus. The sequence continues at coordinate 227,414,320 of NC_134353.1, read as the reverse complement.
AATAATATTGCACGCCTCACTTTTCAGTTTTTTTATTTTTTACAAAAATTTAACATAAGCAACAAATTTCGTTATACTTCACAATTATGTCCCACTTGTTGTTGAATCTTCACCAAAAAAAAATACAATTTTTATCTTTATGTTTGAAGCCTAAAATGTGGGAAAAGGTTGAAAAGTTCAAGGGGGCCGAATACTCCCAAGGCACTGTAAAACGTTTTGATTGCCTGTTATACTTTTTTCTTTTGTTGCGGAGGCCGCAAAACTGCAATTCTGGCCTTTTGATTTTTTTATCGTTGCGTTGTTTACCGATCAGGTTAATTTATTTTATATTTTGATACATCGGATTTTTACAAAGGCAGCGATACCAAATATGTGTATTTTATATTTCCAAATTTTTCATGTGGTAAAATAGGGAGATTTGAACTTTTATATTTTTTATTACTCCGAGCTCTCTGTGGCAATTCGGCAGGCACAGCTCCTGTGATCGAAATTATATACCAGTACATCTATTTAAATGACGTACCTGCAAGTTATGACATAGTGGTATATCATATGTTGGGAAGGACTTAATAGGGATCCAATAAAGCCAGATCTTTTTGGTGAGCAGAGCCAAATCATCTAGACTACCATAAAGAGCTGGACTGCCCATCACTATCATTTCTTGCTGTGAATCTCCAATATTTTTCTAGTGCATTAGATACATGCACTCATTCATTCAAGCTGTCAGAAATCAGGCAGTCACATGGTAATAATAAGCAGATTGACTTGCTGAGACTCGCCTGGCAATAGCAACAACCAAGGTCACCAGCGTTGTAGGAGGCTGACATACCGCTGTGTGGAGTCCGCACGCACATTGCACACACACATTCCTGCTCAGTGTACAGACTGAACTGGGCTGATCAACAACTGGTCTTCCCTCTGCACGTACACAGCTGGGCGTACACTGGGGCATGTCCTTATAATGTCAGTAACTGCTGGTGCTGTAATCAGCTTGTACATGGCACTATGATTATTATTAGTAGTATTATTATTTATTATTATTATAGTGCCATCAATTCCATGGCGCTTTACATATGAAAGGGGTATATATAATAGGGACAAGTACAATAATCATAAACAATGCAAGGCACAGACAGGTACAGGAGGATAGAGGTCCCTGCCCGCGAGGGCTCACAGTCTACAAGGGATAGGTGAGGATACAGTAGGTAAGGGTAGAGCTGATTGTGCGCCGCTGTATCAGACTGACTAATCAACATAATTTTAATCTTTGGGAACAATTAAGGCTGAATTTTGAAAGCATTAAATATGATGGACAAATTCTGGGAGCATTTGTTACTTTTTCCAGCACAGACTGTTGAAGCTCGGGTGCATCATGGTGGGGCTAGTCATGTAAATACACCTTTCCAGCTGCTTGTTTTGTCTGTCTCCATCCTCCTCCTCTTTGATTGATGGCTCTGGCAATCAATGCCTGGTGCACAGCACCCTAACAGAGCCTGGCGCAGAGTGCCCAAGCAGAGCCTGGCGCAGAGTGCCCAAGCAGAGCCTGGCGCACAAATCCCTTAATACTGCATGGGGCAGAGTGCCCTAATTGTGCCTGGTGCACAGCAGCCTAAATGAGCCTGGTCCAGAACACCCTAATAGAGCCTGGTGCAGAGTGCTCTAACACAGCCTGGTGCACAGTACCATAACTGAGTCTAATGCAAGGTACCCTAATAGAGCCTGGTGCAGAGTACCCGAACAGTGCAATAATATGCTGTACACTCTCTGAGGAGAACATCAAATAGGGACTATGGCTGTGGCGGTGTAGTAGCTGCACAGCGAGGATGTGGCTGATCTATGCCTGCTATGCACCAAATTAAATACCTTTCTGTGATGCACACAGGCAACAGGATGTTCCACGTAATTTTGTAGGCCCGAGTACTGCTGCACAAATGGCGAGGGCAGAACAAGTAAAGGCGGTTTTAGATTGGATGGCTGAGAGTGCCTCCAGTTCCTTCGTTTATCTTTTACCCAGTCCCCAGATGAAATGGCAAGAGTTTGCACCTGCAGCCCATGTTCATCTGTCTTTCACCTGAGCCCCTTGCAAATCACCCGAGAAGTCTGAACCCCAAATCATGCAGCAGTCACTTCAACATTTTGATGACTCCGCTGACTGAGGTTTCTTGGGCTGTCCACCTGCCCCTGCCCCAGAAGTGGAAGAGATTGAGTGCACTGATGCCCAATCACTTGTGTTTGAGAATGACTATGTGGAAGGGCTAGAGCATACAGTCAGCGGACCACCGCAGCATATCTCTGATGATGACGAAACACAGGTGCCAACTGCTGCGGCTTTCTGCAGTGTGCAGACCGGCAAGTAGGGCGGTGGTGAGGAGTGAGTGGAAGATGATGCGGGAGATAATGAGGTCCTAGACCCCCACATTGAGTGAAGGCCATTCGAGTGCATAGTTCAGAGGAAGAGGAGGTGGTCACACTGCCACCTCAGGAAAGCAAAAGTGGGAGCAAAGTGCAAAAGCATAACAGCCAGCTCCTAGCCAGTACGTCAGCTGCTACTGCCAAATGCAACAACGAACTACCGTGTTTTTCCAAAAATAAGACAGTCTTATTTTTTTTTTGCCTCCCAAAAAAGCACTAGGGCTTATTTTTGGAGGAGGTCTTATTCTTGGAGAAACACGGTTGGGGGGGTAAGTTTACCCCCAAAAAAGCAGACCCCCCCCACTTCCCAGGAGACTCATACTCACCAGACCCGAACGTCTGTGTGGTTCCCAGGTCCTCCCTGTGATCTCCGGTGGTTGCTGCACACCGTTCTCCCCTACTGCTGGCTGACACACACAGTCCGATCACAGACACACACAGCAGATCCCATACACGCACAGCAAATCACACACACAGCAGATCCCAGACACACACACACAGCAGATCGCAGACACACACAGCAAATCACACACAGCAGATCGCAGACACACACAGCAAATCACACACACACAGCAAATCACACACACACAGCAAATCACACACACAGCAAATCACACACACAGCAGATCGCCAACACACACAGAAAATCACACACAGCAAATCACACACACACACAGCAAATCACAGACACACACACAGCAAATCACACACACAGCAGATCCCAGACACACACAGCAAATCACACACAGAGCAAATCACACACAGAGCAAATCACACACAGAGCAAATCACACACAGAGCAAATCACACACACAGCAAATCACACACACAGCAAATCACACACACACACACACAGCAAATCACACACACACACAGCAAATCACACACACACACAGCAAATCACACACACAGCAGATCCCAGACACACACAGCAAATCACACACACAGCAAATCACACACACAGCAAATCACACACACAGCAGATCGCCAACACACACAGAAAATCACACACAGCAGATCGCAGACACACACAGCAAATCACACACACAGCAAATCCCAGACACCGCAAATCCCAGACACCGCAAATCCCAGACACACACAGCAGATCGCCAACCCACACAGAAAATCACACACACAGCAGATCGCACACACACAGCAAATCACACACACAGCAGATCCCAGACACACACAGCAAATCACACATACAGCAGATCCCAGACACACACAGCAAATCACACATACAGCAGATCCCAGACACACACAGCAAATCACACATACAGCAGATCCCATACACACACAGCCAATCCCAGACACACACAGCCGATCGCAGACACACACAGCCGATCGCAGACACACACAGCCGATCGCAGACACACACAGCAGATCGCAGACACACACACACATACATACACACACAGCCGATCGCGCACACAAACGCACACATCACATCCCATCCAGCGCTTACGGCCGCAGGCAATGATGAGAGCAAGTCACGTGTCTGGCCGCAGGTCCTGTTCTGCAGGTCGTTGTGCTCCACTGCACACCCTCTCAGGATTCTGCCAGCGAGAAGAAATTGGTGTCGCTGGATGAGGTATGTGTGCAATCCGATGTGTGTGTGATCCGATGTTTGTGTGTGAGATCTGGTGTGTGTGTGTGTGTGTGTGTGTGTGTGTGTGTGATCAGATTGTGTGTGTGCGAGAGCTGATGTGTGCAGGTGTGCGATCACTGCAGATCTTGCCACTCAGCATCGGGTGAGTGATTGCAGGGTGCCGCTGTCTATAATGAAGTGTCCTGCAGTATCTTTATCTTTTTTAGCTGCACGGACACTTCATTATTGAACCGCGACTAGGGCTTTTTTTCGGGGGAGGGCTTATAATTAAGCCTTGCTCCGAAAATGCTGAAAATCCCTGCTAGGGCTTATTTTTGGGGGAGGTCTTATTTTTGGAAAAAACATGGTAAGCATAAGAAAACCAGTAAAACAGCAACATAGAATTGGAATCCTAATCCATTATTCCTAGCTGGAGCCGTCCAGTGTGCGTGGCTGCCTGCTTTGAACAATAATTTTTAAAAGTAAATGCTTCTGGCCCTCGGGACACTCTATCAACAACATTAAGGAGGTGTCCCAAAGCAAAGGAGCTGGGACTGGCGGTAGCACGCCTCGTGGTGAATCGCTAGCTCAACCCCAAATTTAAGTATGAGCTTTTTAACTGCAGCAGCTGTAGTGTACGCTAATGGAGCTGAAATTTTGGCTGTGTGGGGAAACTGTGAAAACATCCAGTATAATGATCTGCTGGGTACTCTCTGTATACAGGCTGTGTAATACTCTGCACTTTTCTGGGGTGCAAAGAATGAGGAGAGCATCAAAAGGGACAGTGTGACCACGGAGCTGCTGCAGGGAGAGGACGTGGTCAATCTGTACCTGCTACCCACCCAAATAAAACACCTTCCTCTGGTGCACACAGACGACAGAGCGTTCTTCGTAGGTTTTGTAGGCCTGAGTACCGCTGTTCGAATTATGAGGCCGTAACAAGTAGAGGTGGTTTTACATGGATGGCTGAGAGTGCCTGCAGTTTCTTCTCTTTGTCTTCCACCAGGTCCCCTCTATATCATGGCCATCATGGCCCCAGTACCAACAAACAATAAAATAGAACCAGAGTCCTATTCCATTATTCCTTGCTGAAGTATTCACACGTGGCTGCCTGATTTGAACTATATTTTTTCCCAAAGTAAACGTTTTGGGCCCCGGGACACAAAGTTAACAGCATTGGGGAGGCACCTCAAGGCAAAAGGGCTGGGACTGGCATTAGCAGGCCTTGCTCTGGCCAGACAGCTCAATCCCAAATTCAAGTATAACTGCAGCAGCTGTAGTGTACGCTACTAGAGTGGAAATGTTGGCTCTGTGTGGAAACTCTAACAACAGTCTTTGTGGGGGTGCTCTTAAAATGTTTATTTTATTAATTTACTACCTATTATGATTTATATGGTGACAGAACCTTGTTAAGTCATTTTCATATCCACATTTGTTTGCAGGGTAATTGTTCTGCTCTTACCCCCATTTTGGTTTAATTTGCAGCCCCCTAGCTCTTACTACGACCATTTCACAGCACAAAAGTTCAGGTCCCCATTGACTTTAATGGGGTTCGGGGTCAAGTTAGATGGCCTAACCAATCTTTTAACTTAAGTCCGGTCAAACCCGGTGAACCAACCATGGGTCTGCTCATCGCTATTCAGAAGGATCAAGATAACCTGGAAAAATGTGCAGCGACTAATAGACCAGTATTTAAACAGGAAGAAATGCAAAATTGCATTGCATGCGTGAAAAACGCAGGAAAAAACTGACATGTCCATTTTTTTTTAACTCAAAAACGCAACTTAAAAAAAAATTGTGTGCGGACAACAAAAATAAAAAGTCATAGACTTTGCTGGGGAAGCAAAGTCATACAGTTTTGAGCCCAATAACGCACCTGAAAAACGCGCCAAAAACGCCGCAAAACACGCTCAGTGCGCACATAGCCTTATTCTCATTTGCACATGGAAACATGAGAAGCAATGGGATGAAACTGAAAAGGGAAAAGATACAGGTTAGATATTAGAAAAAACTTTTTCACAGTGAGGGTAATCAACAAGTGGAACAGGCTGCCATGACAGGCGGTGAGTTCTCCTTCAATGGAAGTCTTCAGAGGCTGGACAGACATTTCTCTGAGATGGTTTAGTGAATCCTGCATTGAGCAGAGGGTTGGACCAGATGACTCTGAAGGTCCCTTTCAACCCTAACATTGTATGATTCAATGCATTTATTTCAAGTTAAAAATAATTTTTGTAGTTGAGTTTCATTTTTGTGTTTTTTTTTTCAGATCCTCAGAGAATTCTTTACCATCAGGTGCCATGTTGAACTTCCAGTGACCAGTATGAGAGAGTGTATGAGTGAGAACACCAAATTTACGACCACTCACACCTGAGACCTTGTAATAGTAATAAGTCACATGACACCAGGGAGGGAAAATGGCTAATTGGGCACAATCTGTCCATTTTCATTTAGGGGTGTACTCACTTTTGTTTCCAGCGGTTTAGACATTATTGGCTTTGTGTTGAGTTATTTAGAGGCACACCAATTTTCCACTGTTAAACAAGCTGTGCACTGGCTACTTTACATTGTATGAAAGTGCTACATCCTACCTTTATAATGTGAACAGGTGCAGACTGAACTTGAAACATAGTAACAAAAAGGAGATGGTTGCACACTGCAGTGCTAAGATATGTGGAACAATGGATATTGGAATATTGACATGCATTACTGCTTTGAAAAAAACATGAAAAAATTGGGATACTTGGCCAGTTTTATAGGGACCCAACAAAAATGAAGCCGCCTTGCCACTGGCTGTTGGGCTCATATAAAACTAGCCAAATTTGTTTAGCTAAAACCAAACACATTATATCAGCACAAATATCCCATATAAACTGTGGTGGTAGGGTGATGATCTGGCATTATTTTGTATTCACAGGACTTGGGTACCTTGCAGTAATTGAGTCGATCATTAAAGGGAACCTGTCAACAAATGTTTATAATACTTATGTAACAATCGGCACGGAGCATTTGAGTCGGATGGGCGTCTCCATTCTCTGGGTCCCGTGTCTCCTACGCAGATCAAAGTGCGCCTGCACAGGACCTCACTGTCTGCTAGTTTAGATGACGTAGAACATGTCATCCGCACTAGCCTCAGGAGGACAAAGATGGCCGAAAGAGGAGGCGGGGACCCGGAGAACGGAAACAACCATCCGACTCATCTGCTTCGCGCCGACCGTTAGGTTTCCTTTAATGCTTTATACAATAGTATTCCAGATTCAATTGTGAGGCCATCTATCCAAAATCTAAAACTGGGTCATGCACGAGGACAATTTTTTGAATGGGTTTGAATGCCCCAGTCAAAGTCCAAACCTAAATCCCGTTGAATCTGTGGCAGCACTTGAAAATTGCTGTTCACAGTCACTCTCCACTCAATCTCATGTTAGAGCTATTTTGTAAAGAATGGGGAAAATTTTCAGCCTCTATACATGCAAAGGTTATAGAGATATAGCCCAAAAGCTTTACAGCAGTAATTGAGTGAAAGGTGGTCCTACAAAGTATTACCTCAAGGGGCCGAAGAGAAATGCACGTCACAATTTTCAGATTTATGTTTTAAATATTTAGAAAATCATGTATCATTTCCTCTATGCTTCAGAAATATATCAAAAGCACAGCACTGCCCAGCGGCTAAAGAGAAAAAAAAGGAACAGGAATTGGCAGATGTTACAAATATATTTAATGGAAAAAAACCCCAACAAATATTATACCACTGTGTTCAAAGAGCATTGTTGGAGATATCCAGGAAAGAATTGTAAGAAATCAAAGCAAAATGTTGGCAGAACATGTGGCTCTGTAGTGTACTTGCTTCACCTGAAGCTATTCTGATAGTCAGCTTTTCAATACTTAAAAGGGAAGGTCTCGTGGTTTTTTTTTTGTATTAATAATAATGATTATGAAATAAAGTATTTTTAATACAAAATTAAACACAGTTTATTTAGTTTTTATGTAATTCTAGTTTTACTGAAACACAGGGGGCTGCCATCATGGATTTGGTGTCTGTAACGACAGTTACTCGCCTCCTTTATGGCAGCCCCCTGTGCATAGAAGACAGTTGACGGACTCTGACCCTATACTGTAACATAGAGAAGGCGTCTGCTGTGACCTGGATGCGCCCCCTGGGCTGTCCAGATCACAGCAGAGAGAGGAGATCAGCGCCATCTGTGTGCAACTCACAGCGTATGCTGTGTGCTACACTGTGCCCCTGTCACCCGCCGGGATGGATGGGGTGAGTACAGACGCTGGGTAGCGGTGATTGCACCATAACTGTTCCTGGCGCGCTGCTCCCCACTCTGCTGTTCACCCACCCGCATTCTGCTGCGGACCCCCCGCACTCTGCCGCGGACCTCCCTCTCTGCGTGTGCTCACCTCGGGCCTCCGCTGCTCGTACTGTGATGGCTGACAGGACAGGCTGCCGAGGGTGCAGGTCTGAGGTGAGTGCATGCGGCATTGGGATACAGTCAGTAGGCACTGTGGGGCATTGGAATACAGTCAGTAGGTAGTGTGGGGGCATTGGGATACAGTGCGGCGCAGGATACAGTCAGTAGGCAGTGTGGGGGCATTGGGATACAGTGCGGCGCAGGATACAGTCAGTAGGCAGTGTGGGGGCATTGGGATACAGTGCGGCGCAGGATACAGTGGAGCACTATGCAGCTGGCCTAAGTGACACTTTAGACATACTAGGATCACTCTGTGGCCACCAACAAAATGGCTCTGCTCTGTGATCCTAAACTTCATGCTCTTATCTTTTTGGAAACACCCAGAACAGGAGGGGGAGGTGTGACATCACACAAAGGAGAGCAGATTCCACCCACTTTTACTGCTGCTGTAAAGTGAACTAGTTCTACTGTACTGTACTTCTACAGTCTGATTCAGTAGCTGCTCCCCCTAGTGTTTAAGAGTGGAATATATCAAACTCTAAATTTTATTTAATATTTCTCTCAATTAAACACAAATAATTTTATTTAAACATAACATTAAAACATTAAGGCTGGGACCACACGGGGCACTAGTGCGATCCTCGCATGACACTTTGCTCACACTGGCAGTACAGCAGAGCCGAGTGTCATACAAGTGTCCCTGCGACTGTGCGAGCGGAACTTAGCTGCGGGGGGAGGTCCGACACGGAGGAGGAGCGGGCTGGCACAAAAAGAGGAGAGGGAGGGATTTATCTCCCTCTCTCTTCCGTAGCCTGTTATATTGCCATTCTCGCACTGTACTCGTGGAACACCGGTGTACCGTGAGTGCAGTGCGATATTTTTCTTGCCCCAAAGACTTGAAGGGTGCGAGAGAAAAAGTCTCGCATTACAGTCACAACATGCTGCGATTGTTTTCTCGGTCTGATTAGGGCTGAGAAAATAATCGCTCATGTGTGCTGACACACAGGCTAATATTGGTCCGAGTGGAATGCGATGTTTTATCGCACTCCACTCGCACCGTTTTTCTTGCCGTGTGTCTTAGGCCTAATACTTTATATTTTTTGTTATTTAATTTTTTTTGACGATGACACCTTCACTTTAAATGAGGGGATACACAGAAAAGAGTGGTGTATTGTAGTTGGCAACTGGATATGATCGTCGATGACATTCTTACATCATCCTTTTCTCCTGGGTTCTGTTTTTCTTTTGTGGCACACCATGTAGCACACAATTGCCTTTTCATTGAACATTTAAGGCTACGTTCCACAATGAACTTTTGGGAATTTTTTGATATTGCAGATTTTCTGCATCCATTATGTAAATTAAGTTACTTGCTTTTTTTACATGTGTTTTTGATGCTGAGTTTCTTGCCTCTTGTTGGTATTTCAGGTTCTAAATAAAGCGGTTATGTTTTTGTTACTGAAAAAGTGGGGGGGGGGGGGGTTTCAGCTCACCTGACACCCAAAGCCGCAGGATTCCAGGGATGCACGTGGTCCGCTGGTAAGTCCAAGCCAGCTTGCAGATAGCAGCGGAGAAACGGGAAAAATGGACCCAGCACCGATTCCAAAAATAAGATAAAAATAAGATTTCTTTATTGGTACATGGTTAAAAATATCGTATGAAGGCCATAATGGAAGGTGTGGTACATAGCACTTAACGCGTTTCAGACTCCATAGTAATAAAAGCAAAAAAACAGTCCTTAATCATAAGGACTTATTTTTGGAATCGGTGCTGGGTCCATTTTTCCCGTTTCTCAGCAGATATGCTTTTGTTACTGTCTGGTATTTCGCTTTAACAAAACTTTGACTTATTTATGTGCGAATTACAAGTTTTTGATGAGTTTCCACAGCGTATAATAGGTTTTAATTCTATAGCACAAACAAATTCCGCAGCGCTTTACAATTCAGAGGGGACATGTACAGACAATATGGGACAATACAAAATAAAAAAAATTAAGATACCAGGAGGAGTGAGGGCCCTGCTCGTAAGCTTACAGCGTAAACACACTAAAAACTCATGTTCCTTTTTACCTGTGGATTTTCCTCATCTAATACAAATATTACAAGAAAAATCTGCACATAAAATTCGATAGACCCGTAAGAGAAATTAACATTGTGGATTTGAAACAAGCACCGCAGGTCAGTTTACAAGCAGTAAAAAAAAGGAGCACAGTGAGCAGATTTCTATAAATCCCATCCACTTTGTTGGAAACTGTAAGATATATGATGCAGCGTTAAATATTCTCCAACAAAACTCATCATGGAACACAGCCTAAAGTATATTTCAACTACAGTGGGCAATATCAGCTGAATGCCATAGGTCTGGTGACTGTAACCTTCAATTATTACAGGCGTTAAGTGACTGTGGATTTTACTACTGGTCTGTCTCTCTCTTTTTTAGGTAACTGGATCAACCTATAAAGTTGACCATACACATGAGATAGTCGTTGGACGAACATATGCTCCGAAGACAGCTAGCTTTCCTGATCCCTACCAATACACATGACAAGGATTGAAATCCCATCTACCGGACCTTTCTGGAATAGTCGGGAGGCCCCCCATACACAAGCTAATCAGGTGAAATTGGCAGGGTCAGACGCCTTATTTACAGTGTATGTGGGCCTTAAATAGTGACAAAAGAACACTAAACTGCATAGTCCAGTAAGATCGCAGGTCTAACATACACACATTGATAAAACCCTCATATGTTCATGTTAAATCAGAGGCAAAAAAACCCCAAACAATTAATAGATTTTTATATAGTTTATTGAGGTGTTGCGCATTGAACACTATATAAGAATCCATCATGATAAAAGTTTAAGAATCCATCTGAAAGAAAAAAAAAAAAGAAGAAGAATGAATAGATCTTTTTCATTTTATTTTTTTTTTTTAAATTATAATTTTTACTTATTTTTAAAAGCAAACAAATCATTACATAGAAACAAATAATATCAACAATATTATCAGCAAAATGACAAGAAAATTGTATATCACTCCTTTTACAATTCAGTACTACAACATCTAATCAATGTTCACAGTATTCACAGTAAGACTCAGAATCTTTAATACCTCGCGGAAACCCTTATAGATAACAATATGAATGAATTTGCAACTATCTTGTTAAACTCTCCTACTCCCGCCCCCCCTGCTCAAACCCACTCCCACCTAATCTTTCTAATTTTAAAAATCAGCTGTACAATTCATTTAATGTGACTGAAGATTAGAGTAGGTTTTCAATCCCATGATTATTTTTTTTCAAATGTGCTTTAGTATACAGCAACAAAAGGGGTAAGGCCTAAAGGGGGCTTTACACGCAGCGATATCGCTAGCGATGTCGCTCATGAAAGCGCCAGCTCCCGTGGTTTGTGCGTCACAGGCAAATCGCTGCCCGTGGCGCACAATCTCGTTAGTCCCCATTACACATACTTACCTTCCTAGAGACGTCGCTGTGGGCGGCGAACAACCTCTTTTCTAAAAGGGTGGCTCGTGCGCCATCACACGGCAGGCGTCCAATAGAAGCGGAGGGGTTTTTTAGGTTTTTGCACCCAGTTCGGACTTAGAATGGTGTTCCAAACGTTATTCCTTATTTGTTAGTAGTTTTTCGTTTGTGAACCCTCCCCAACCACACCTATTGCCAATCCATATCATACGCATAAATAGCCTGGGTCTCAGCTTCCCATACACGGTAAGTTTTTTAACTGCATGAGAGGACACACACAAGCTAGGGACCCCAACGTAGAGAAATACTTTGGCGTAGTGTTGGGGCTCTATTGCATTGATCAATTCAGTAGCTAAATTTCTCTTGATTCATATGTTCATGGCAGTAATGCAGATTCCATTTTTCACATTTTCACTCTTACATATCGCTATTGGATTTTTCAAGTCAGTATTCACACAGCAGTTTCTGCTATTTCATGTATTCCCCTTACATAGTCACTGGGGTGCATACCTTATCTCCCCATAACAATAGAAGCGGAGGGGCGGTAACCAGCCGCATGATCGACACGCCCACCTCGTTGCCGGCGGACGCAGGGAAGCTGTTGTTACTCGTTCCCGGGGTGTCACACGTAGCGATGTGTGCTGCCTCAGGAATGACGAACAACATGCAGCCAGCACCAGCAACAATTTTTTGAAAATGAGTGACATGTCAACGATCAACGATTAGGTGAGTATTTTTCATCGTTGACGGTCGTTCGTAGCTGTTACATGCAACGACGTCGCTATCGATGCCGGATGTGCGTCATGAATGCCGTGACCCCAGTGATATCTCGTTAGCGATATCTTTGCGTGTAAGGCCCCCTTTAGACACAGCAAAAAAAAAAACAAAAAAAAAACCGCAAGTGCAGGGCGAGAATGGCAATATAACCGGCTACAGAGGAGAGAGGGAGAGAAATCCCTCCCCTCTTCCGTGCCGGCCCGCCCCTCATCCGTGCTGGCCCGCCCCTCCTCAGAGCCGGCCGGCCCCCGCAGCCGAGGTCCGCTCGCACGAACAAACCTCAGTCGCAGGGACACTCGCATGACACTCGACTCTAATGTACTGCCAGCGTGAGCTGAGTGTCATGCGAGGGGATCGCAGTAATCCCCGTGTAGCCCCAGCCTAATACTCAAAAGGCCAATCCTCTGCTGGTCCCAGTCTAACAATCCCCTGGTCTCTGTGCCTGGCTCCAGTGATGCTGTGTTGACAGCCATAGTGATGACTTGATTGGCTACAGTGCTCAAGTGTCAACAAGCAACAGTCAAAGTTCGGCTAGTGACAAGGAAAATGTCATCATGGGAGCAGCCATAGAAACAGGTATTAAATGTTTTGGCTAATTAGTTCAGCCGGCAGCTACCTCTGCCAGCGTTCCTGTGTTCTTTTTGTGAGATCCATCTCCAGACAAGTCTGGTGGTGGCTTATCTCCGGGAGAACAAAGTGGGCATAGCCAATTTCAAACTACCGATCGATTAACATCTCCCCCCCAACAATGAGTTGTCCAGGACCCCAATTTCTATTAGATTGTAGGCCAAATAGGTCGATATTGAGGTGTTCAGCTGACAGAAGTCTAAGGCCAGTGTCCTACTTGCGATTACCGCGCGTATATATCGAGCGAGTTTCACGGTGCATCACCCGTTATGGACTCACACGCTGCTCAAAAGGAGCGGATTGGCTGCATAGAGATGCATGCAACTGACCCGCTTCTGTGAGCACAGTGTGAGTCCATGACGGGTGATACACTGAAACGCGCGCGAGATATAAGCACGGTAATCGCAAGTGGAACACTGGCCTAACATGAATGGAGAGGCCTTTACTCTTTCTTCCATGTTAGCCATAAATTTAACATAACACAAAAGGACAGAATATCTGTAACAAAAGATACTGGAAAAATAGCCATGTTACACATGCACAAACACATTTCGAATGTCACTGCTCATCATAGTCATTGGGTCTCGTAGAGCGCAGCGTGAGCCAGAAGTGTCTGCTGCCCAAAGCCTATGAAACCTTGTTCTGGGTCTCCATAGCCTTTGATCTACATGATTGGTACGCTGTGGGAACCGCTGGACTATGTCGGATCTGGGAACTTTGCTTTCTAATAAATTGGTGAACATAGGACAGTCTCTTTTTTTCTCTCTTTTTACGTCTTTGAGGTTTCCTTCTCTGGACTACGTCAGATTCCTTGGACTATGTCAGACCTGCATAGGTTTTTTTTTAATTTTCTTTTAATAAATTGGTGAATGAGAGAAAGTGTCAGGGAATGTTTTTTTAAAATAAAGTATTTTTGTGTGTGTTTTTTTTTTACTTACTTAGATCGACACCTATTACTAACACTAGGGCTTGATGCCAGCTGACACTACACAGCCGACATCAACGCAAACTATCATTACCCTGATTGTCAACGCACCAGGGCAATCAGGAAGAAGAGAAGCACCAGAATTGACATATTTAGTGTGCTGTACCACTTTTGGGGTGGCTGCGGGCTGGTATTTTTAGGCTGGGAAGGGTCCAATTACTATGGACCTTCCCTGCCTGATAATATCAGCCCACAGCTGTCTACTTTACCTTTGCTGGTTACCAAAAATGGAGGGAACACCAGGTCATTTTTTTAAATTATTAATTTAATAGCTTAAACCAGGTTAAACATCCTTTGGAGGCAGATAAAAGGCATTAAAGGGTGCAAGGGTATAATATGTAGGAGGGTTATGACATAATAGAGCTGCAGGATATCTTTTAGATTTGAATGCTGTATTATTTCTCACAAGAAGCAAGAATCTACATAGAGTAGTGTTAAAAAACATATTTCATACAGATGGCATACGGATGACAGATGCATATCAAATGGACGCTAGGCAAGGGAAAAAAACAAATTCTCGCATGACATATGCAATAACATAAGCATGACACTTGCCCTTTTCAGGATGAGTATTGGAGCAATTATTAATAAACTAGTAGGAGCAAGGCCTAAAGGCCCTATTAGACAAACATTTTTTTTTTTAAGCTAGCGATTAATGATCGAATAGTTATGTCGTTATCGTGCATGCAAGCTTATTATTATACAAGCAAATGTTCACTTAAAAAAATTGCTATTTCGGTCGCTGAAAAGTCGCTAGTCGTTCAGAAAAGCATGTTTTACGAGGTAGTAGCGACATATTACACAGTGACATTTTATGCCGTCAAGCTGAAAGATCTCGTTTCTTGAACGATATGACGATCGCTAAATTCTATTACACACTGCGAATATCGCTCTGCTTCAAGCGATATTACGATTTTCGCATGATTTTTCCCATGCAGTATGATGCGTTGTCAGGAGGTGTAGATTGGGTGCAGGAATATGGTGTAAAAATTTCAGCTCCAAATCTGTATCTCTTGGCAAAAAAAAAAATGCACAAAAACTGTTTTCATGCCATTTGGATCCAATTTTCTACTAGGAAATCCAAATTTGGTGCAGACATATCAGCACCAAACGGCATCAAAACCGTATTTCTGTATTTTTTTCCAAGAGATGCAGATTTGATGCTGAAATTTTTACACAATATCCCTGCACCCAATCTACACCTCCTGGCAAACAAATTTTTTTATATTACTACCGCATGTGGTAGTGATGCAGGGGATTTTGCCATGTGGTGTAGTTTGGATGCAGGAATATGGTGTAAATATTTCAGCACCAAATCTGTATCTTTTGGCACAAAAATACAGTTTTCTGCCAGGAGATGCAGGTCTGTGAAGTCAGTGTGACTTCATTGAGGTCACCTGGGGTCAGGTTACCTCTGATCACCGGTGGAGGACCGTCCAGTTGTGACCGCAACTAACATGACTGACGTTGCCGATCATCGCGGCTAAGTCCCTGCCTGCACCTCACAGCGTTCGGTCATGTTCCATGATTGTGCGCTGTGGCTTCAGTAATGTAGCAGAGTTGAAAACGTCGTGGGACATCATGTGGAATACATCATACCCGCAGCCTGCAGGGGCGGTTTTAAAAGTTAATAAAGTGGTAAAAGGGGGTGTCTTCTTTTATTTCAAATAAAGGATTTTTTGGTGTTTATTTACTTTCACTTACAGATTAGTAATGGGGTGGTCTCATAGACGCCTACCATTACTAATCTAGGGCTTAGTGGCAGCTGTGGGTTGTGATTAACCCCTTATTAGCTCGATTGCCTCCGCACCCGGGCAATTGGGAAGAGGAGGGTAAAGTGCTGGGATTGCGATTGTCGCATCTAATGGATGCGGCAATCCTGGGCCGCTGCAGACTGCTATTTTTAGGCTGGGGTTGAGGCCAATAACCATCTGTGCTGGTAACATAATATGGGGGTCCCTACGCCAATTTTTTTTTTATTTTTACTGTACGATATAGACCCACAGACTGGGTCTGTGATTGGAAGAGTCAAACAGGCTGTCACTCAGGGTGGGGGGCGCATCTGACTATAATTAATCACAAATGCTGATGGGCGGGGAAATCGGTGTACATGAAGGATCCTAATGAGCAGCACCGGAAGAGAATGGGCGGCCGCGGGATTAGTAGCCGCACCAGAGGCTTGGTAACTATGAAGGGCCGTTTACTTTATTAATTTTTGCTTTATTTGTTCTTTTTTTTCGTATTACCAGAGTGCCAGACCCAGATCATCAGCTGGAATTCTCCAAGAACTCCGGGCCCGGTCCTACACACAGATACTTTTGAAACCACGTGGATACGGACTTTTACAGTCCAGGTCTGCCCATCACTACTATGTGTTAATTTACTACAGAGTATTTGCTAATTTATTTTCAATCCTAGGATTTTGTCTGTTCATCTCCACAGTGTGAACATGCACCTACATTGCAGTTATTCCAACAAGTGTTGAAGCCTATTTTTTTGGTTGATCTTAAGTACCCTATGTTATTTACATGTACTATTATTATTTACTTACTGCAGGGTATTTTTTTACTGTCTTTTTTTACTAGCCTTTGTTTGTTAATGGCCACCTAAACATAGCAGGTATACTAATAGGTATGCTAGTGCATGTCTTTGGTTTTGCTTTAGCGCAATACTTAATCAGGAGTGTATTACCTCCCAGGCTGCAAAGCAGTGGGGCTGAGGCTGGCCAGGATCAGAAGCTAACCACTTTACTCCAGTGATCCAAAGCCAGCCTCAGTTCATCTTGTAAGCAGCGCAGCTCACAGCCAGCCTCAAAGCAGTGCTTACAAGCTCACTAGGAAAGAGCTTGGAGGCAATGAACATTTTCCGCCACTGCTACTAAACCACTTTAGTGCTAAGCTAAAGGAATCTGTCAGCAGGTTTTTGCTACCTCATCTGTCATCAGCATAATGTACATACAAATCAGAGTGAAGAGGGGGTTAATGCCGCGCATCAGCCAAAATGAAGATGTAGCACGTTGATGTTATAAACGTATTCTTTTATTCCATCGGTCTACGCGTTTCGAGGATATACCTCTTCTTCAGGACCAGTGCATCAACATAGTATCAGCAAAATGTAGGCAAATAGACTCTGATTCCATCAATTTATCACTTAGTTTAGCTAACCCCACACACCACAGCTTTGTATGAATATTGTATATAACCAGTGACCTGCCTATCAGGGCAGGAGGAGAGGTGGTCGGTCTAGTAGGCACATGAGCTGTAGTCTGGGCAGTGATAATCTTCCAGTGATAATCAATTTAATTAAAAAAAAAAACAAAAAACACCAATGCACAGCCTACTAAGTGTCACATTGCTGAAATTTGTATTTCAGCCTTTAACACCTGCTGTCCTCAGATTCCCTTAAAGTGCTATGCACTGGTCTACTTGAAAATAATGAAGAAAAAAAAAAAAAAAGCAAAGATAGAAGAAGAACAGAGGCAGATAGAAATTACAACCTTGCTTCACTTCTCACTGCCTATTGATTTGTTTCGATCTACTAACATGAGCATAACCTTTAACCCCTTTACCCCAGGCCACTAAAACACCCTAATGACCGGGCCATTTTTTGCAATTCTGACCAGTGTCACTTTGACAGGTTATAACTCTGGAACGCTTCAATGGATCCTGGCGATTCTGACGCAGTTTTTTCGTGATATATTGTACTTCATGTCAGTGGTAAATTTAGGCCGATATTTTTTGCGTTTATTTGTGAAAATTTAGGAAATTTTGCGAAAATTTCGCAATTTTCAAACTTTGAAAATGTATGCCCATAAATCTGAGAGATATGTCACACAAAATAGTTACTAAATAACAACATTTCCCACTTGTCTACTTTACATCAGCGCAATTTTCGAAACAATTTTTTTTTCGTTAGGAAGTTATAAGGGTTCAAAGTTCATGAGCAAATTCTCATTTTTCCAATAAAATTTACAAAATATTTTTTATTTTAGGTACCACATCACATTTGAAGTGACTTTGAGAGGCTCAGGTGACAGAAAATACCCAAAAGTGACCCCATTCTAAAATCTGCACCCCTCACATTGCTCAAAACCACATCCAAGAAGTTTATTAACCCTTTAGGCGCTTCACAGGAACCAAAGCAATGTGGAAGGAAAAAATGAAAATTTTACTTTTTAAACACAAAAATGTTACTTTAGCCATAAAATTTTCATTTTCACAAGGGAGAAAAGAGAAAGCGCACCATACAATTTATTGTGCATTTTCTCCTGAATACGCTGATACCCCCATATGTGGTAAAAATCAATTGTTTGGGCGCACGGCAGAGGTCGAAAGGGAAGGAGCACCATTTGAATTTTTGAACGCAAAATTAGCTGCACTCATTAGTGGACGCCATGTCGGGTTTGAAGACCCCCTGAGGTGCCTAAACAATGGAGCTCCCCCACAAGTGACCCCATTTTGGAAACTAGAGCCCTCAAATAATTTTTCTATATGTTTGGTGAGCACTTTGAACCCCTGGGGGCTTTACAGAAGTTTATAACGTTGATCCGTGAAAAGAAAAAAAAAATGTTTTAGCACAAAACTGTTGCTTCAACTAGGTAGCTTTTTTCACAAGGGTATAAGGAAAAAATGCACCATGAAATTTATAGTGCATTTTTTCCTGAGTATGACGCGATACCTCATATGTGGTGGAGAGCAATTGTTTGGGCGCATGGCGGGGCTCAGAAGAGAAGGAGCACCATTTGACAGCAAAATTGGTTGGAATCATTAGCTGACGTAATGTTGCATTTGGAGACCCCCTGAGGTGCCTAAACAATGGAGCTCCCCCACAAGTGACCCCATTTTGAAAACTAGACCCCTCAAGGAGTTTATCTAGATGTTTAACAAGCCCCAAGTGGCTCCACAGAAGTTGATAATGTTGAGCCATGAATACAATTATTTTTTTTTCATTACAAAACTGTTACTTGAACCAGGTAGCTTTTTTTTTTTCAAAAGGGTATCAGGAAAAAATGCACCAAAAAACGTATTGTGCAATTTCTCCTGAGTACGCAGATACCTCATATGTGGTGGAAAGTAATTGTTTGGGCGCATGGCGGGGCTCAGAAGAAAAGGAGCACCATTTGACAGCAAAATTGGTTGGAATCATTAGCAGATACCATGTAACGTATGGAGACCCCTATGGTGCCTAAACAGTGGAGCTCCCCCACAAATTACCCCATTTTGGAACTAGACCCATCAAGGAATTTATCTAGATGTTTGGTGAGCCCCTTGTACCCCCAGGGGCTCCACAGAAGTTGATAACGTTGAACTGTGACAATTTTTTTTTTTTACCACAAAATTTTTGCATCAACCAGGTAGCTTTTTTTTTTTTTCTTTTTTACAACGGTACCAGGAAAAATTGCACTATAAAACGTATTGTTCAATTTTTCCTGAGTACGTAGCGTAGATACCTCATATGTGGTGGAAAGTAATTGCTTGGGCGCATAGAGTGGCTCAGAAGAGAAGGACGCGGTGCACTGATTGGCCGCTGCAGGACGCACGGTCGGATGAGATACAAAAAGTGTCAGGGATACAAAAAAAAAAAAAAAGTCACGCCAAAAATTGAGCAGGGATGCCGATCCGTTATGCGCATCCCTGATCAGCGCTCGGTGGGACGCACGGACGGATGCGATAAAAAAGCGGCGGGGATACGGGAAAAAAAAAAAAAAAGTCCCGCCGAAAACTGACCACGGATGCAGATACGTTATCTGCATCCCTGATCAGCGCTCGGCAGAACGCACAGACGGATGAGGTGTAAAAATGAACAGGGGATACAGGAGAAAAAAAAAATTATACTCACAGTACCCAGAGGATTAGCAGGAGGATCACTGACCAAAAGAACTGCAGGAGGAGCAGAAGGCAAGCGAGATGGACAGCTTTACAGGAGCAGCAGGCAGGACGTTGGACAAATCAGCAGGAGACCCAGGAAGAACCCAGCGATGGAGGCAGATGTGATCGGGCCAGTGAAGACCTCGGACGACCCGGTGAAGGCAGGTAAGAGGACGTCGGGGGAGAGCAGAGGGGGAGGGTGAGAGCAGAGGGGGAGGGTGAGAGCAGAGGGGGAGTGTGAGAGCAGAGGGGGAGGGGGAGAGGGATACCGGAGAACAGAGGCAGAAGGAAGGAAGCAGAATAGAGATCACGGAGGAGGCAGGCAGATCGTGGCGGGGGGCAGATCGGGGCGTGGGGGGGCAGATCACGGGAGCGTGCAGGGGCTGCAAGGTGAGCACAATACTCACGTGGAACCAGAGAGGCGGTGAAATCAGCGGCGGCACAAGTACCAGCCAGTGCACGCTGCAGACATGTTGGGGGAGGGCTCACAGACCAGCACAAGCCTGGGGAGGGCGGCCACCTGCAGATCAGACCGCCCTACTGCACACTGATTGGAGCGATATCGCGTCATAGCACAATCGCTCCAATCAGTGCTGCAGGGGCTGGGGGCGACATGTTAGAGCTCCAGCTATGATCTGCTGCAGCACCTCATAGCCGGATCTCACAGTATCGCACTAATTCAGGGATTATTTTTGCCAAAATCAGTGAGAACAATGTGGTTGGCGGTTCAGATTTGAACAGCCAATCACATCGATCGTCGATGGGGGGGTGGCGATGCCACCCCCCCTGGGGTCAAGCAAAGGTCCCCTGCTGTAAGAAACAGCAGAGGACATCATTTGAAAGCCATGGCTATGGCCACGGCAATCAAATGAATTTTAGGCAGTAAAGTTACATCCCTGGTCGTTAAGTCACGTTAAAATAGGACGTAATTTTACTGCCCGCGGTCGTGAAGGGGTTAATCTTGATAAACTATTATGGTTAACTACACCAACAGAAAGCTTTCACCGTAAAGAGTAAATAACAATCCCAACAAAAATCAATTTACATTTATCAATAAGTATTTATTACTTACAATACTACAAGATGACGTTTAGTTTATTGCAACCCATTTCTCCTTTTGTACTCCGCGACATCATCATTGTGTTGTTTGAAAAGCTGTAAAATATAAAATTTAGTAATATAAACACACTGTTAAATGACAGATTTAAAAAAAAAAAAAAAAAAAAAAAAAAAAACCCCTCCAAAACTGAATAATAATTAAGTAGGGGTTGTTCCGTTTCTCCCCTCCAGAAATTCTGATGAGTATGAAGGCGAATGTATCAGCAATTGTTAAAGCAAGGTTTTTATTTCTTGTATCACTATATTTTCAAATTAAAAAAAAAAAAATTGCAATAAAAGTTTTTCTTTGCATTCTCTGGTTTGGGCAAAGGTCATTTGGAAGAGAAGATGTGAGTTGTTACATCGCCTATAGTGAATTGTGGGTCATGAGTCACATTTGGATATAGAGGTCTTTCATTGTAATCAAACTGGTGATGATAATGAGACTACTGAAAAGTCTTTTCTGCAGCGCAAGTAATGAGTTTAGCAAAGGCTTAGCAGCCAGTGGGAAAATTGCAAAAGCTTTTTTTTTCCTTTTTAAAATCAATTGTCATATGTGAAATTGAAAAAAATAATATCAAAACATTTAACATAAAAACTTTAAACAGGAAGTCATTTTCTGTTGATAAGTTTCCTGTAACCCCTTAAAGACCAGACGATTTTTAGTTATTGCGCTTTCGGGGTTTTTTTCTCCTCTTATTCCAAGAGCCATAACTTTTTTATTTTTCTGTCGATATAGACATGTGAGGGCCTGTTTTTTTGCGGGATGAGTTGTACTTTTGAAGGACACCATCCATTTTATCATGTGATGGGAATTTAGAAAAAGAAATTCTAAATGTGGTGAAGTACCGTATATGCCGGCGTATAAGACGACTGGGCGTATAAGACGACCCCCAACTTCTGACCTAAAAATATAGAATTTGGGATATACTCACTGTATAAGACTACCCCGCTCCCAAATGAAAAAAAGTCTGCTTTGATTGCAACATGTTAATTTTAATTCCGCGAGAGCTGTACAATATGTTTTTAAAGGGCCATTGACAGATCAATCGCTCCAATGTTCACTTAGTACAGCAAGGAATGCTCCTCCCTGCTGTATAAAGCCACAACTGGACTGAAACAATGGTACTACACTCTGCTACAAACAGACACACACAACTCTGCTACAAACAGACAAACACACACAACTCTGCTACAAACAGACAAACACATACAACTCTACTACATACAGACAAACACACACAACTCTGCTACATACAGACAAACACACACAACTCTGCTACATACAGACAAACACATACAACTCTGCTACATACAGACAAATACACACAACTCTGCTGCTCTGTGGGGCCTGCACCCGCGGCTCGGCGGGTACAGCACCCGCGGCATCGGCGGGGGGGGGGGGGGGGATTGGCAGGGCATACATCTGGGGGGTTAGAAGCAGCTCACCGGGGCCCATAATGGGGAGGCGGGGAGGGCATTTACCCGATTAGGTCACGGTGGAGAGGGGGCCCACAGAGCGCCGGACAGAAGCTCGCCTCCTTCATCTGTGGGACTGAGAAGGCGGTAGCTCCGCCCACAGATGAAATTCAAAACAGGATGTCTGCGCGCCTTAAAAAGTGACGGCGAGGACTGCGGTCCCCGGAACTCGGCCGGGGGCAGCAGAACTATAAAGGCGAGTGGGCCCCGGCCAAGGGACAGGAGAACTGACGAGGCCGAGTGGGCCCCCCGGCTCTCCAGGGCCCCGGCATTTGCCCATAGACAGGTAGGAGCCCTGTCTGCGAGCCAGATACGGCCATCAAAAGAGCCATATCTGGCTCGCGAGCCATAGGTTCCCGACCCCTGCTGTATGATATATACCGTATTTTTCGCTTTATAAGACGCACCTGATTATAAGACGCACCCCCAAATATGGTGAAGGAAAAGAGAATTTTTTTTTTTAATGTTAAATGGGGTCCATCTTATAATGCCAGTGTCCCTCTAACAAATCATATAGGGTATATGTCCTTCATAGCCCCCCATCCTAAAATTAGCCCCCTTAATCTGGATATGGCCCCCTTATATTGAATGTAGCCCCCTTGTGATGGCACACGTTCCCCTGTGCTGCCTATGGTCCCCTATGGATTGCACACGTTCCCGTGTTAGATAACGCCCCCATGCTGCTGCCCATGGCCCCTATAGATCGCACAAGTCCCCCTGTGTTAGATATCGCCCCCATAGTGCTGCCCATGGCCCCTATAGATCGCACAAGTCCCCCTGTGTTAGATATCGCCCCCATAGTGCTGCCCATGGCTCCTATATAGATCGCACAAGTCCCCCTGTGTTATATATCGCCCCCATAGTGCTGCCCATGGTCCCTATAGATCGCACAAGTCCCCCTGTGTTAGATATCGCCCCCATAGTGCTGCCCCTGGCTCCTATATAGATCGTACAAGTCCCCCTGTGTTATATATCGCCCCCATAGTGCTGCCCATGGCCCCTATATAGATCGCACAAGTCCCCCTGTGTCAGATATCGCCCCCATAGTGCTGCCCATGGCCCCTATAGATCGCACAAGTCCCCCTGTGTCAGATATGGCCCCTAGGCTGCTGCCCAAAGTAAAATAAAACCCTCTTTCCTTACCTCCTCCAGCGCTGAGCTCCCTCCTGTCTGGCTCCGTGCTTCTGTTCTTCCACTTCCTGGTTCTCAGTGCGGTCATGTGATCGGCACAGCAGGCTGAGCTCTCTGCCTGCCTGATCACAGTGGAAGCAGGGACACGGGGAGAAACGCTGCAGGGGTAAGTAAAGCTTTTTTATTTTAGAATGAGCAGCAGCCTGGGGGCCAAATCTAACACAGGGGTGGGCATGTGCGATCACACTGGGACGCAGGCTCATATAATATGCACCGCTGCCCCAGCCCCTCACTGCGTGTGATTTCAGCACCATTGGAGATGGACAGCGGCTGTGCATATTATATGAGCGGGTGCAGGAGATCAAAGGCTGCAGCCCGCAGCGTTCCCCTGTGCTCCAGAGCTGCTGCCCCCACCTCCCCTGGACGCTGCAGTGTACATATATATATATATACACACACCCCCCCCCCCCCCCCGTATATCCGGCGTATAAGACGACCCCCCACTGTAGCCATTATTTTAAGGGGGTAAAAAGTCGTCTTATACGCCAGTATATACGGTAAGTTAATTTCTGAAATTTTATTTTTATATTTACAGAGTTAATATAATATATAAAGCTGAGTGTGTGTATGTAGGTATGTATGTCCGTTAAAGGAATCCGCACCGTCGCATTTACAATCACAAAATTTTGCACAGCGAGATCTATATGCGCGCGGCCATGATTTTTACTTACAGCCGCCCCCACCGGAAGTCACGTGAGTGATCACGTGACTTTCGGTGGTTGCCATCGTAGCACAGGGTCATGTGATGACGCCTGCAGCTATGATGTTTCACTTTCGTTTTCCCTCGGCTCGGAGCAGAGGGAAACAGGCAGTGACTGTATCTGCTGTTTACAGCTGTATAGTTGTGATCAGCAGATAGATAAGAGCGATCGGATTGCGGATCGCTATAGCCCCCTAGGGGGACTAGTAAAATAAAAAAAAAAAGTACAAAAAAAAAAAGTTTTAAAAAATAAAAAAAACCTAAAATTTTGAAATCACCCCATTGAAAATTAAAGGGTTAAAAAATAAATAAATATACACATATTTGATATCGCCTCCTTCAGAAATGCCCGATCAAAATATAAAATCAATTAATCTATCTGATTGGTAAATGGCGTAGCGGCAAAAAAACTCCAAACGCCAAAATTACGTTTTTGGTCACCGCATGTTTTACGCAAAATGCAATAACAGGCGATCAAAACGTAGCATCTGCGCAAGCATGGTACCATTAAAAATGTTAGCTCGAGACGCAAAAAATAAGCCGTCACTGAGCCATAGATCCCGAAAAATGAAAACGCTACGTGTTTCGGAAAATGGCGCAAAACGTGCGCCACTTTTATTGGACAAACTTGTGAATTTTTTTAACCCCTTAGATAGAAGTAAACCTATACATGTTTGGTGTCTACAAACTCGCACCGACCTGAGGCATCATACCCACACATCAGTTTTACCATATAGTGAACACGGTGAATAAAATATCCCAAAAACTATTGTACGATCACACTTTTTTTTGCAGTTTTTCCACACTTGGAATTTTTTTTGCTGTTTTCCAGTACACTATATGGTAAAACCTATGGTTTCATTTAAAAGTACAACTCGTCCCGCAAAAAAAAGCCCTCATATGGCAAGAGTGACAGAAAAATAAAAAAAAGTTACGGCTCTTGGAAGAAAAGGAGCTAAAAACAAAAACGGAAACTGCCCGGGGGCTGAAGGGGTTAAAGTGAATGGAGCTGTGAGCTACAGGCTATTAATAGGAGCTGTGATTGGCTGCTATAGGAACAAAGGACATTCATAGTATAAGAAGCTTATATGTGAGGTAATATGATGTCGGTGGAGAGACAAACACAGACAGACAGAGATAGACGGGCAAAGAGACAAACATACACAGAGAGAGAGAGACAGAGACAGAGACACTTATACAGAGACAGACAGAGACTGGGAGAGAGACAGAGACAGTTACTATCCCGGGCAACGCAGTGTACTACAGCTAGTTTTACCATAAAACTGACATGGCAGTATGATTCTCCAGGTCAGCATGATTACGAGATACCAAACGTATAGTTTTATTTAAGTGGTGAAAAAAACAGAACTTTTGATATAAACAAAAATAAATCTGTTTGTGTTACGACTTTGAGAGTCCTAGCGTTTCACATTTTTGGGCTGTGTGAGCATGTTTTTTTGCGCCCCAGGCTGATGGTATTATTTTGGGGAATATCCAATATTTTGATCACCTGTTACTAGTTTTCTTTTCTGTTGTTGCAGTGGCTGAAAAACTGCAATTCTGACGGTTTGATTTTTTTCTTGTTGCTTTTTACCAATTGGATTAATTTATTTTATATTTTGATAAAACAGACTTTTATGAACAAAGCGATATCAAATATGCACTTTGTCACTTTTTTTCTATTTCTTCATTTTTCATGGGGTAAAAGGGGGTGATTTGAACTTTTATACTTTTTTCACATTTTAAAACTTTTTTCTACTTTGTAATATATTTAATAGTGCTCTTGAACCTGCAATAGTCTGATCACTTGTTCTATAGCCTTCTTCTCCAAAGAATGCAGACCACAGGTTGGTTTTCACAGGAATACTGTAATGATAGACACGAGGGTCTCCAGCAGACCCCTGGCTGCCATGACAACCAATCAGCGTCCCACAATCAGAAGTGTGCGCCCCCTGCTGGCGAGCATTAAAGGGGATCTGCCATCTGAGAGCAACATAATGTAGAGACAGAGACCATGATTCCAGCGATGTGTCACTTACTGAGCTGTTTGCTGTCATTTTAATAAAATCAATGTTTTCTCTGCTGCAGATCTAGCAGTTATACAGAGCTCAGGTATATGCTGGACTACCTGACAGCATGCCAAGTAGTCCTCTAATGATAAAATCACCGATTAGTCAGCAGTATATAAAAACTACACTAAGCATCCCAGTAAGTGACACATCGCTAGAATCAAGATCTCTGCCCCTGCTTTCAGAGAAGATGGCAAAAACCTGCTTACAAACTCCCTTTAAATGCCACTGCGACATACAAGCAGAGCGCGCTTCTCGCTCCCATACAGGCAGAGCGCGCTTCTCGCTCCCATACAGGCAGAGCGCGCTTCTCGCTCCCATACAGGCAGAGCGCGCTTCTCGCTCCCATACAGGCAGAGCGCGCTTCTCGCTCCCATACATGCAGAGCGCGCTTCTCGCTCCCATACATGCAGAGCGCGCTTCTCGCTCCCATACATGCAGAGCGCGCTTCTCGCTCCCATACATGCAGAGCGCGCTTCTCGCTCCCATACATGCAGAGCGCGCTTCTCGCTCCCATACATGCAGAGCGCGCTTCTCGCTCCCATACAAGTAGTGAGCATATCCGTAGTAAATCAAAGTTGGATGACACCAACCAATGCCTATTTTAAAATACTGTAGATAGCAGTTAATAAGTAAAATTCTCACCAGACCCCAGAGAGCTGCAGATGTCCCAAATGTTAAGGTGACTATAAACCAGTTTGGCTGTGAAGGATCACGAGGCCTTGCGGTAAACATCGACCGTGAAAAGACTGAAATGACATAGGCAGTTACATTATCACACAAATGTATTTGATAATTATTAATCCAACGCTATTTCAGCTCAGGAAACACTCATGTAGATAAAACACAAATTAAAAATGTAGATTTTACTCACACATCATCCACATATCATCTCCAGAGTACTCCTGGGTGGGAGGCTGCAATGTACCCCACTGTATACAGGCACATAAGAGGACCTATCATCAGTGGGACGTTTTTGCTCTTATTTTGTTCCCACTGCGCCCTTGCGTGTGTGTGTATGTGTGTATATATATATATATATATATATATATATATATATATATATATATATCCATCCACCATACGGTTCCAGAGATTTGGGCCTTTACATTTAGTGTTAATTTTTATGGTCTTTACAAGGGGGTGGCTGTATGAGAAAGTAATGTTATATTATATATGTCTGGCTGTGCACTGTATGGCAGCATAAAATGGCAAGTATGATACAAATGCACCCCCACTGACTCTAGTCACACATCAATCTGCAAGGACAATTGCAGGCTGAGATCTGCCTTGTGGCCACTTCATGGGGACATGACAAGGGCAAATGTCCTTGAGCACCCACAGCCACTGGGCCCCATGGGACAGCACCCACTGAACAGCCCCCAGAATAAAGCCCCCTGCGGACATCCTCCACACACTTACCTCTGGCAGTATGGCTCCGCAACATTCCGGTTACCGGGGACATCAACATGGCGAGCAGAGAAGAGCACGATCCACTCACTCGGAAATCTCTTCTCCAGTGCCACTGGCCAGACCTGAGCGCTAGAGCGCCGATCTGCATGAGCCTGATCAGCCCGGCTGGAGACTGCGAGATGCTACATATTCACACACTAAACAGTGCGTTTTTGTGGGGGGTTGTCTTCAGTTTTTCTTTAGCAAACACAGCATGGATTATGCTTGGTAATATGCAGATGCGTTTTCCACAGGTTTATCCAAAGGGAAGTATAAGGAGATAAAAATGCATAAATATATCTCATTTTTAATAACCAGAAAAAAATGAAACAAAAATACTGTGTGCAAAAGAAGCCAAAGGATTTGTGTACAACCGATAGGTGGAAACTGCCTGAAAAACGTATCAGAAAAGAATGATTGATGTAGTAAGAGCTTGTTCACATGTTCAGGCTTTTGAACATCATGTGCGGGTTTGTTGTGCGGGCTCACAGGCTAAGCCTACCTCTGTACGTGTCACAGAGAGGATCAGCCTATGTGCATGTTGCGTTTCCGCAGCGTTTAAAACCGCAGTGTGTCATTGTCAAAATGCATGCGTTCTGCTTCCCCAGCAAAGTCTATGAGAAGTCGGCAAATTCCATGCGCACGTTGCTTTTTTAAACGCAATGTTTTGGATGCCAAAAATTTGACAAAATCGATGCATTTAAAAAAGCAGCATGTCACTTCTTTTGTCCATTGAAATGACTGACGGGTGTCAAAAAGCAACCAAAATGCGCTTGCACTGCATTTTTGTTGCGTTCCGCATGCTTTTTTGACAAACAAAGCGCAGGTCTTTCGGTCTCTCTGTTGGTGTCGGTCTGTCGATGTCGGTCTCTGTTGATGTCGGTCGGTTTCTCCCTCTCTCTTTCATACTCACCGATCACCGGCGCAGTGCTGCACAGCTGTTACAAAGCTCCGGCGGCTTCTCCAGCTTTTGAAAAAGCCGGCCGCTCATTATTCCATCTTGTATTCACTTCTTCCCCGAACCACCGGCGCCTATGATTGGTTACAGTCAGAAACGCCCCCACGCTGAGTGACAGCTGTCTCACTGCAACCAATCACAGCCGCCGGTGGGCGGGTCTATATCGTGCAGTAAAATAAATAAACTATTAAAAAAAAACAACGTGTGGTCCCCCCCCAATTTTCATACCAGCCAAGGTAAAGCCACACGGCTGAAGGCTGGTATTCTCAGGATGGGGAGCCCCACTAAGTCCTACTTTAATCATGGCAGGCGTCTTCCCGAGATACCTTCCATGATTAACCTGTAAGTTAAAGAAAATAAACACATCCACCCAAAAAATCCTTCCTTTGGAATAAAAGACAAAAAAAACACCCTCTTTCACCACTTTATTAAACCGCAAATACCCATCCAGGTCCGACGTAATCCACACGAGATCCCACAATGCTTCCAGCTTTGCTACATGGGAAGCTGACAGCGAGCGGCCATAGAGCATAACAGCTCTATGTCAGCTCCACGCAGCAACTGAAGTAAGTTGCGCTATCAGTGGTAACGTCACTCAGGTTACCCGCGGCCACTGCTGGATCCTCCAACTGTGACAGCAAGTTGCTCGAGTGATTGAAGAGAGCCGCGCAATCAGCGGTGCCCTCACTCGGGTGCCCTCACTCAGGTGATTTGCGGTCTCGGGTGGAAGACTCCAGCTGGCCGCGGGTAACCTGAGTGACAGCAACGATGATCGCGCGGCTCACTTCAGTCACTCAGGGGATTTGCGGTCACCAGTGAGTCACGCGGTGACAATGAAATTGGGTGAAGTTCATCTGAGTTCATTCTCATCGCGCAGCTCTGTCCCGCAGCCAGACATGCTCTATGGGGATGTAGGGATGTAGCAGAGCCGAGTGGAAACGCACTGTCAAAAATGCATCCAAAATGCATCCAAAACGCATTCAAAATGCAAGCGTTTTAGATACATTTTTTTTGTCAAACGCAGTGTTCACAGTTGTCCATTCTGCCAGAGGGTGCATTTTTTTCTGCACTTGACAGAACGCAGTGTGTGCACATACTAATCTGATAAAGGGGTTATCCACTACTTTTACATTGATAGCATATCCCTAGGATGGGTCATCCGTGTCTGATCAGCCAGGATCCGACACCTAGCACCCCCACCTATCAGCCTTTACCGGTGCCAGCAGCAGGTGGGCAGAAATACTCAGTTCTGGAGCTGTCCCAGTTTCTGATGGTGGCTGCGGCCGGGTACTGCACATCTGTCTCCTATTCAAATCACTGGGAGGCAGATGTGCAGTGCGCAGGCTCTAACAGAAGACAGGCCAACTCCGGAACTGAGCATTTCTGGCCACCCCAGCTGTTTGGTGGGGTGCCGGGTGTCGGACTTCGGCCGATGAGGCATTGATGACCCATCCTAAGGATAAGCCATCAAAGTAAATGTAGTGGACAACCGCTTTAAACGCTGCTGTCAGTCTGTGATAGCAGCATTAACAGTGTGCCGGCATGGGGATGTGTCATTTTATGAGCGCATTGGCTGCCCCTCGGCATGATCTCGGATCAACAATGGGTTTGCATGACAGCTGAGGCTCTATATAATCCTGTCATCATGGCGCTCTGTTGACACCTATCCCGTTGCTAAGAAGACCATGATTTTTATCAAGGTATTGCTGGGTATAGTGTAAGCTATCATACAGTTGTACGTTCAAGTCCTATAAAGTGACTAACAAATGCAATAAAATGTTTAAAAAAATAAAATTGAATCATTCCCCTATTAAACCTCTTTCAAGGGAAGCATATTGGATCCCTAAGCTGAATGCACGCTATTTAGGAGGACTAAATCACCGCTTTGATTCATTGTATATATATTAAAATGAAAATATAATTTATCTAACATTGATTTTATATTTCTGTATATTTGTATTTCTAATATTTTGAATGTATTATTTCTTTTATATATAAAGTGAGCAGTATTTTGTTGGTTCTGTATGTAGATCCGGCTCAGATGAGGGGCGTATAGGTATACAGTTAGGTCCAGAAATATTTGGACAGTGACACAATTTTCGCGAGTTGGGCTCTGCATGCCACCACATTGGATTTGATATGAAACCTCTACAACAGAATTCAAGTGCAGATTGTAACGTTTAATTTGAAGGTTTGAACAAAAATATCTGATAGAAATTGTAGGAATTGTACACATTTCTTTACATACACTCCACATTTTAGGAGGTCAAAAGTAATTGGACAAATAAACCAAACCCAAAAAAAAAAATTTTATTTTCAATATTTTGTTGCGAATCCTTTGGAGGCAATCACTGCCTTAAGTCTTGAACCCATGGACATCACCAAACGCTGGGTTTCCTCCTTCTTAATGCTTTGCCAGGCCTTTACAGCCGCAGCCTTCAGGTCTTGCTTGTTTTTGGGTCTTTCCGTCTTAAGTCTGGATTTGAGCAAGTGAAATGCATGCTCAATTGGGTTAAGATCTGGTGATTGACTTGGCCATTGCAGAATGTTCCACTTTTTTGCACTCATGAACTCCTGGGTAGCTTTGGCTGTATGCTTGGGGTCATTGTCCATCTGTACTATGAAGCGCCGTTCGATCAACTTTGCGGCATTTGGCTGAATCTGGGCTGAAAGTATATCCTGGTACACTTCAGAATTCATCCGGCTACTCTTGTCTGCTGTTATGTCATCAATAAACACAAGTGACCCAGTGCCATTGAAAGCCATGCATGCCCATGCCATCACGTTGCCTCCACCATGTTTTACAGAGGATGTGGTGTGCCTTGGATCATGTGCCGTTCCCTTTCTTCTCCAAACTTTTTTCTTCCCATCATTCTGGTACAGGTTGATCTTGGTCTCATCTGTCCATAGAATACTTTTCCAGAACTGAGCTGGCTTCATGAGGTGTTTTTCAGCAAATTTAACTCTGGCCTGTCTATTTTTGGAATTGATGAATGGTTTGCATCTAGATGTGAACCCTTTGTATTTACTTTCATGGAGTCTTCTCTTTACTGTTGACTTAGAGACAGATACACCTACTTCACTGCGAGTGTTCTGGACTTCAGTTGATGTTGTGAACGGGTTCTTCTTCACCAAAGAAAGTATGCGGTGATCATCCACCACTGTTGTCATCTGTGGACGCCCAGGCCTTTTTGAGTTCCCAAGCTCACCAGTCAATTCCTTTTTTCTCAGAATGTACCCGACTGTTGATTTTGCTACTCCAAGCATGTCTGCTATCTCTCTGATGGATTTTTTCTTTTTTTTCAGCCTCAGGATGTTCTGCTTCACCTCAATTGAGAGTTCCTTAGACCGCATGTTGTCTGGTCACAGCAACAGCTTCCAAATGCAAAACCACACACCTGTAATCAACCCCAGACCTTTTAACTACTTCATTGATTACAGGTTAACGAGGGAGACGCCTTCAGAGTTAATTGCAGCCCTTAGAGTCCCTTGTCCAATTACTTTTGGTCCCTTGAAAAAGAGGAGGCTATGCATTACAGAGCTATGATTCCTAAACCCTTTCTCCGATTTGGATGTGAAAACTCTCATATTGCAGCTGGGAGTGTGCACTTTCAGCCCATATTATATATATAATTGTATTTCTGAACATGTTTTTGTAAACAGCTAAAATAACAAAACTTGTGTCACTGTCCAAATATTTCTGGACCTAACTGTATATATCACCTTGGCTACTCATTCTGATTATGTTGTTTATAAATAAGGAGTCTACTTTCTCTGGAATCCGTCAAGCGTAAATATATTTTTCACTTGGTTGGAATTACCTTTTTTATGAATTTTGAATAAAGAATCTTTTTATTACGTCGGTGCCTAATTTTCTCTCCTCCCCCCCTCCCCTCCTCCTTTTGATGTGAGTGTCTAGCACCACCTAGATACAAGTAAAATATATCTTTGTACCGTGTTAGCCAGTAGAGATAAAAAAAATTGTTTAAAAGAACAGAGAGTCCTCAGTGGTTGATACCTTTTAATGGCTAACTGAAAAGATGGTAATAATAGCAAGCTTTCGAGACTACTCAGGTCTCTTCATCAGGCATGGTATAACACAAAATCTGAAGAGTCACATATTTATACACAACAGGACATAGAATGGAGCAGTAAAAAAAACCCAAAAACAAGTTATATGAAACAGAACTATCACTATGGCAGGGGGGCAAACTGTTGTGGCCATAAATACTGCTGCAGTTCATGTTGGATGGTTGCCTCCTGTGTGTGTCTAGGAAAGTGGATTTTACAAAATGTCTGAAAGTGTCTATATAGTTATCCAGATGAGGGTTGCGTCCTGGTGGAGGTGTCCAAACTGATCTTTTCCTGGTTGTCAAGATCCGTCTTCCTTCAGTCTGGGTGGATTCTGAAACATCTGCATCGCTAAAATATTCCCTCAGGCGTAGTCTCCTGAAGTAATCTTCCATGTCGCTGCAGAGTTCAATTTTGTCTAGAGCTTTAGTAGGACAAAATGAGAGTCCTCTAGAAAGCACAGCACGTTCCATTTTGTTTGGTTTGTAATCCGAGAGATTGATAACACAGTTAGATGCTTTTGTGTCTTGAATGGAGTGGTTGTCCAAATTGTCAGGTTTTGGCTTTGGTCTCCACCTGTTTGTATTAAGTCCTGAATTGAGGCGCAGTCTATGTAGCTTCTTTTCCTTGTTGTGGATCAGAAGGGTTCGTAGTCTGTAGTAGTATTGTACTTTTTGTTCTGTGCTTTCTGGTAGTGTCTTCCTTTGTGTTTCAAATTCCCTCTGGATTTTACTCTTGATGCTGTAGAAGACATGCAAAAGGTGGTTCCTTAAGCTGGGTTTACACACTGCAACATCGCAAAGGACATCGCTGTAACGTCACCGGTTTTGTGACGTAACAGCGACCTCCCTAAGTCTCTGCTAAGTCGCTGGTGAGCTGTCAAACAGGCAAACCTGGCCAACAACTCAACAGCGATCCGGACCTGCAGAGCGACCTAGCTGGTTGTTGGGGACGTTGATAAGCAGCCTTTTGAAAGGGAAGTTGCTAACAAAGTCTCTGCAAAGTCTTTCACACACTGAAACTTTCCAGCGATGTATGCTGCACAGCGGGAAACAAAGGACCTAGGAATGGTCCTGAACGATTTGTAACGATTACAACTTCACAGCAGGGGCCGGGTCGCTGATAGGTTTCACACACTGCAACATCGCAAACAACATCGCTATTGCGTCACAAAACCGGTGACGTGTGTAAACCCAGCTTTAGTCTCTCAGAAGTCCTGTGACAAAGGTTTTGTGCATAATGGGTATTGTAGGTATGTAGAATTGGGTTTGTAATCCAGAGTCCTTTGGGGATCAGATTCTCCTTTTTGCATTTGGATAAGAAAAATATGTCGCTGTCCAGTTGTGCGCGTTTCTTCAGAAGTGTCTTTAGTTCCATAAAGATGCGGTACATTCTGGTATCCTCCATTTTGATACAAGTAAAATATATCTTTGTACCATGTTAGCCAGTAGAGATAAAAAAATTGTTTATAAGAACAGAGTCCTCAGTGGTTGATACCTTTTAATGGCTAACTGAAAAGATGGTAATAATTGCAAGCTTTCGAGACTACTCAGGTCTCTTCATCAGGCATGGTATAACACATAATCTGAAGAGTCACATATTTATACACAAGAGGACTTAGAATAGTGCAGCAAAAAAAAAACAAAAAAAAACAAAACAAACAAGTTATATGAAACAGAACTCTCACTATGGCAGGGGGCAAACTGTTGTGGCCATAAATACTGCTGCAGTTCAGTGTGAAAGTATTATTGCCCTCTGATCAGGGTCTGGCCCGGGCTGTGACACGCTCGGATGGTCAAAGGAGCACATCTTTTAACTGATGTAAAAAGACATGAATCCATGAACTGCAGCAAAATTTATGGCCACAACAGTTTTCCCCCCTGCCATAGTGAGAGTTCTGTTTTATATAACTTAATTGGTTTTTGTTTTTTTTTTTTACTGCCCCATTCTATGTCCTGTTGTGTATAAATATGTGACTCTTCAGATTTTGTGTTATACCATGCCTGATGAAGAGACCTGAGTAGTCTCGAAAGCTTGCAATTATTACCATCTTTTCAGTTAGCCATTAAAAGGTATCAACCACTGAGGACTTCAGTTCTTTTAAACAAATTTTTTTATCTCTACTGGCTAACACGGTACAAAGATATATTTTACTTGTATCATCCATGAGACACATTCATTCCTTCTCTGAATGTGTCAAAGGTCATCATAAGTTTGTACTCCCATAGTCTCCTATCTCTCTGGGACTTGAAGTTTCCTTTCAATACCAGCAATTTCATGTCCATGATGCTGTGGTCTGAGTTACAAAAATGTTTGCCAACAGGTAGATCCATCCTTTTTTCTCTAATTGTGTGGTGGTGAGAATTCATCCTTGTCCTGAGCTGTTGTCCTATCTCCCCTACATACAGACACCCAGTTGGACATTTGGTACATATAATTAAGTGCACCACATTGGTTGTGGTGCAGCTGAAGGTACCTGGGATCTTGTAGTCCTGATGTGATCTGGGAATCTTTATCTTGTCCGTTGTCAATATTAATGGACAGGTCTTACATTTTTTCTGGTTGCAGGGAAATGTTCCTGTTGGTGTTGGAGAGGACAGGGAGCTTCTGACAATGATGCTTCTTAGATTTGGGGGCTGTCTAAAACACAGAAGTGGGGGGTCTGGAAAAATAGATTTTAACCGGGCATCTTTTTGCAGTAATGGTTGTAGTTTCCGTGCAGCTCCTCTAAACACCTCCAGATGTGGATTGTAGGTGACTACAAGAGGGACCCGGTTGTTTTCTTCTTTAGTTTTATAATGAAGAAAAAGGAGCCAGCACGATCTGAAATTGGCATGCATCATATAAAAGTGAAAATTCACAGATTTATTCCAACTGTACTATAATAAAAAAAAATGAGATTTTTAGCAAATAATTGATCAATTTTTTGAGCCACCCCTGCCAACGTCACGGCAAATCTCAATAGGGGGGTCCTACTCTATATTCTGTATTTCATGTGCCATGCGGCCTCCTAGATAAAGTTAAAAGCAGAACCATAATGGAGCACACATACCTGTAACCTGTATATAGCCGCTTCCATGTTGCAAAAAAGGCAATTGTGGATAGAGACCAGCCCAGGTCCCAGCATGTGGAGCAAGCTCTACACATACCAGGACTATATCAGAACTGACCCTCCCAGTGCCAGACTGCAACCATTGATAAAGGCGGCCCAGATCCAAGAATGGTGCTTAATTAGCATTGCCTGTGGAAAGGGGTGAGGTAACTGAATCTGAACAGCTACCAACAGGAGGAATACATTGCAAAACAAAAATCAGGCGTGCATGGTATGGTGATGGTCAGTCACCAGAAATTGTAGCATAACTACAGTCATAACAGAGAAAAAGGAGCCAGCACGATCTGAAATTGGCATGCATCATATAAAAGTGAAAATTCACAGATTTATTCCAACTGTACTATAATAAAAAAAATGAGATTTTTAGCAAATAATTGATCAATTTTTTGAGCCACCCCTGCCAACGTCACGGCAAATCTCAATAGGGGGGTCCTACTCTATATTCTGTATTTCAGATCGTGCTGGCTCCCCTCTCTCTCTGTTTGGTCGTAGTTATGCTACAAATTCTGGTGGCTGGTCACCACCATACTATGCACGCCTGATTTTGGTTTGCAATGTATTCCTCCTGTTGGTAGCTGTTCAGATTCAGTTACCTCACCCCTTTCCACAGGCAATGCTAATTAAGCACCATCTTGGATCTGGTCCGCCTTTATCAATGGTTGCAGTCTGGCACTGGGAGGGTCAGTTCTGATATAGTCCTGGTATGTGTAGAGCTTGCTCCACATGCTGGGACCTGCGCTGGTCTCTATCCACAATTGCCTCTTTTGCAACATAGAAGCGGTTATATATACAGGTTACAGGTATGTGTGCTCCATTATGGTTCTGCTTTTAACTTTATCTAGGAGGCCGCATGGCACATGAAATACAGAATATAGAGGAGGACCCCCCTATTGAGATTTGCCGTGACGTTGGCAGGGGTGGCTCAAAAAATTGATCAATTATTTGCTAAAAATCTCATTTTTTTCATTATAGTACAGTTGGAATAAATCTGGGAATTTTCACTTTTTATATGATGCATGCCAATTTCAGATCGTGCTGGCTCCCCTCTCTCTTTTAGTTTTATAATGTAGAAGATGGTTTCTTGATATTCTGGTGACTCTTATAATCTGGTTTTCAATTGTTCTTGGGTGGTAGCCTTGATTCAGAAAGGTTTTTCTGAGGCCCTCAAGGTGATTGTCTCTATCTGTACTGTTGGAACATATCCGATTGTACCTGATGGCCTGGCTGTATACAATAGAGTTTTTATGTGTTTTGGATGAAAACTGTCCCATTTCAGGTATGTTGGACGGTCAATTGGCTTCTTGTACAGGGATGTCTGTATTTCATTGTTCCGTAGTTTAATGATGGTGTCCAAGAAGTTGATTTCAGTGCAGGAGTAGTTGAGTGTTAGGTTGATGGTGGGATGAAACTGATTAAATTATTCATGGAAGGTCTTCAGCTGCTGCTCAGACTCTGTCCAGATAATTAAAATATCATCAATGTAACGGTAGTAGGCCAGAGGCCTGATAGGACAAGAGGATAAAAAGTCACTCTCAAGCTTGGCCATGAAAAGATTTGCATATTGTGGTGCCATTTTGCTTCCCATTGCAGTCCCAGTCTCCTGTAGATATATGTCATTGTCAAATGCAAAGTAATTATGGGTGAGGATGAATTTTGTAAGCTTCACCACAGAATTGGCATCAGTTCCTGTATTTTCCAGGAAAATTTTGCAAGCATTTAATCCATCCTGGTGTGGAATATTCGAGTACAAGGATTCCACATCCATGGTAGCAAGGATGGTTCCCTCTGGAAGAGGACCTATTGCTGATATTTTTTTCAATAGGTCAGTAGTGTCCTGGATGTAGCTGGTTGTATCCCTTACCAAGGGTTTAAGGATACCCTCTACCCATCCAGAGACTTGTTCAGTGAGGGTGCCCACACATGAAATGATGCGTCTTCCTGGGTTTCCAGATTTGTGAATTTTGGGGAGCATGTAGAATGTGCCTATTCTTGGACTCACCGGTATCAGTACATCAGTTCTTATGGATATGTCAGGCAGACAAGAGGCCAACTTGTTAAGTTCCTTGTAATAGTCCTGTGTAGGGTCAGACTCCAATTTCTTATAGTAGCGTGTGTCCATCAGTTGTCTGTGTGCTTCCTTCATGTAGTCTGATTTGTTCATCATGACTATTGCACCCCCCTTGTCTGCAGGTTTAATGATGATTTCTTTGTTGGTTTTCAAAGATTTTATGGCCCTTCTCTCCTGGGCACTGATGTTGGATGGTTGCCTCCTGTGTGTGTCTAGGAAAGTGGATTTTACCAAATGTCTGAAAGTGTCTATATAGTTATCCAGATGAGGGTTGCGTCCTGGTGGAGGTGTCCAAACTGATCTTTTCCTGGTTGTCAAGATCCGTCTTCCTTCAGTCTGGGTGGATTCTGAAACATCTGCATCGCTAAAATATTCCCTCAGGCGTAGTCTCCTGAAGTAATCTTCCATGTCGCTGCAGAGTTCAATTTTGTCTAGAGCTTTAGTAGGACAAAATGAGAGTCCTCTAGAAAGCACAGCACGTTCCATTTTGTTTGGTTTGTAATCCGAGAGATTGATAACACAGTTAGATGCTTTTGTGTCTTGAATGGAGTGGTTGTCCAAGTTGTCAGGTTTTGGCTTTGTTCTCCACCTGTTTGTATTAAGTCCTGAATTGAGGCGCAGTCTATGTAGCTTCTTTTCCTTGTTGTGGATCAGAAGGGTTCGTAGTCTGTAGTAGTATTGTTGTACTTCTTGTTCTGTGCTTTCTGGAAGTGTCTTCCTTTGTGTTTCAAATTCCCTCTGGATTTTACTCTTGATGATGTAGAAGACATGCAAAAGGTGGTTCCTTAAGGCCCCGTCACACTAAGCAACATCGCTAGCAACATCGCTGCTAACGAATAACTTTTGTGACGTAGCAGCGATGTTGCTAGTGATGTTGCTTAGTGTGACATCCAGCAACAACCTGGCCCCTGCTGTGAGGTCGTTGGTTGTTGCTGAATGTCCTGGGCTATTTTTTAGTTGTTGATGTCCCGCTGTGAAGCACAGATCGCTGTGTGTGACAGCGAGATAGCAACAACTAAATGTGCAGGCAGCAGGAGCCGGCTTCTGCGGACACTGGTAACCACGGTAAACATCGGGTAACCAAGAAGCCCTGTCCTTGGTTACCTGATATTTACCTTCGTTACCAGCCTCCTCCGCTCTCACTGTCAGTGCCGGCTCCTGCTCTCTGCACGTGCAGCAGAGTACACATCGGGTAATTAACCCCATGTGTGCTGTAACTAGGAGAGCAAGGAGCCAGCGCTAAGCATTGTGCGCTGCTCCCTGCTCTGTGCACATTTAGCTGCAGTACACATCGGGTAATTAACCCAATGTGTGCTGTAACTAGGAGAGCAGGGAGCCAGCGCTAAGCATTGTGCGCTGCTCCTTGCTGTGTGCACATTTAGCTGCAGTACACATCAGGTAATTAACCCGATGTGTGCTGTAACTAGGAGAGCAGGGAGCCAGCGCTAAGCGGTGTGCGCTGCTCCCTGCTCTCTGCACGTGTAGCTGCGTGTGCTGGTAACCAAGGTAAATATCGGGTTGGTTACCTGATATTTACCTTAGTTACCAAGCGCAGCATCTTCCACGCGGCGCTGCTGGCTGGGGGCTGGTCACTGGTTGCTGGTGAGCTCACCAGCAACCCGTGTAGCGATGCTCCAGCGATCCCTGCCAGGTCAGGTTTCTGGTGGGATCGCTGGAGCGTCGCAGTGTGACATCTCACCAGCAACCTCCTAGCAAGTAAGGTAAGTTGTTTAGTGTGACTGGGCCTTTAGTCTCTCAGAAGTCCTGTGACAAAGGTTTTGTGCATAATGGGTATTGTAGGTATGTAGAATTGGGTTTGTAATCCAGAGTCCTTTGGGGATCAGATTCTCCTTTTTGCATTTGGATAAGAAAAATATGTCGCTGTCCAGTTGTGCGCGTTTCTTCAGAAGTGTCTTTCGTTCCATAAAGATGCGGTACATTCTGGTATCCTCCATTTTTTTTTTAAACATATTTTATTTGATGTCAGCAAGCACATATCATCAACAAGAGAACATGTTGTTACATTCCATAAAATGTCTCCGGATCGTACAATGCTTTTGTTACATCATTTTCTTTTTCATTGTCACAACAATTTCATCTCCATAGAATTATCTTAACAATAATTTACTCTAACTTAACAACCTAACCTATTTGTTCCCTTCAGTTGGTCCTTTGGATGCTTCCTACCTTCAGTGTCCCTAGTGTCCCTGCAGTGTCTTCCACACAATACCAAGCCATGTGTTCAAATGCTTTAATTAGCTGCGTGATTTCCGTCTGTGTGAAGCTTTGCTCAATAAATGTTCTCCCCTTTTTGAAGAATCTTTTAGTGGACTTCTCCTTATGTTTCTCCGAATCCAGTTTGTCGTACATCATTATTGTTTTTAGGGTATCAACTATTTCTGTATTTCTCGGAGTCTGTCTTATCAGCCAATTCCTAAGTAGGCATTTCTTGACTACAAGCAATACTATGTGTATTACACCTGTAATGTGAGCACTTGTTCTGTCAGTTTCCGTAGGGGCTTCTATACAGTGAAACAAACAGGCCTGAGGGGTGACGGGTATAACTACTTTCCAAATCCTCAATATGTACGCCACCGCTTCCTCCCATACCCCCCTCACCTGTGGGCATTCCCATATGCAGTGAAACAGTTTTGCTTTATGGAGTCCACATTTAGGGCAATGGTCCAAGAAATGCACTGGTGAGCTGCTATGTGGTATATTAAAGGCGTATGTTGCGTTGTGTACTAGCTTAAATTGCATCTCCCTCTATTGTTCATTTAACATTACTTTCTTAACAGATTCCAACCCCCTTAGAATTTTATCATAGATGTCCGGAGTATCCTCCATTTTGATACAAGTAAAATATATCTTTATACCGTGTTAGCCAGTAGAGATAAAAAAAATTGTTTAAAAGAACAGAGAGTCCTCAGTGGTTGATACCTTTTAATGGCTAACTGAAAAGATGGTCTCATGAATGTGTCTCATGGATTCATGTCTTTTTACATCAGTTAAAAGATGTGCTCCTCTGACCATCCGAGCGCATCACAGCCCGGGCCAGACCCTTATCAGAGGACAATAAAACTTTCACACTGAACTGCAGCAGTATTTATGGCCACAACAGTTTGCCCCCTGCCATAGAGATAGTTCTGTTTCATATAACTTGTTGTTTTTTTTTTTGTTTTTGTTTTTTTTACTGCACTATTCTAAGTCCTGTTGTGTATAAATATGTGACTCTTCAGATTTTGTGTTATACCATGCCTGATGAAGAGACCTGAGTAGT
The DNA here is from genome assembly GCF_048569485.1 of Anomaloglossus baeobatrachus. Classification (NCBI taxonomy): domain Eukaryota; kingdom Metazoa; phylum Chordata; class Amphibia; order Anura; family Aromobatidae; genus Anomaloglossus; species Anomaloglossus baeobatrachus. Next base: position 227,372,698 of record NC_134353.1, on the reverse strand, counting down.
CTCGAAAGCTTGCAATTATTACCATCTTTTTTTAGCACCACCTAGACTCTGGAAAAGTGATTTGGCTCTCAGCCCCCAAATAAAATTCCATGACATCTGCACTTCCAAATCTAAATGCCCCCCTCCTTATGAGCCCCCTCTGCCTAAACCGCAGTAAATGGCCACATGTCACTTAACAATTTACAGGATGCATCTCTCCAGAAGCACAAGCTGGGCACATTTATGGCAGGCTTCAATCTATAGGAGCAGGGCCGACGTTAGCACCCGGCAAACCCGGTCAAATGCCGGGTCCTGGCTGCCGGGGGGGCCCACTCGCGGTGGCAGGAGTGGCGTACCGCCACTTAGGGGGGCCCGGTGCTCACACTGTCACCAGCCTCCCCTCCCCCCCCCCCGAGGATCACACTTTCAATTGTATCGGCATCGCAGTTGCCGATACAATTGAAAGCAATGATGAGAGAGGGAGCAGCGCGCTCCCTCTCTCTTCATTCTCCCCACTGTGACTGTCAGCGTTCTGACAGGACTGCAGCGGAGCGCGGTGACGTCATCACTGAGCACCTGTCGCAGTGGACACGCCAAGGAGACCGGAGCAGCAGGGGAACGAGGAGAAGTGAGTATGTATTAATCACTGTGGCCTGACAACTATGGGGGCTGTATACTACATGAAGGTGCCTAATGCTATCTGGGTCTGTACTGTGCTATATGGGGCTGTATACTACATGAGGATGCCTAATACTATCTGGGTCTGTACTGTGCTACAGTTAGGTCCAGAAATATTTGGACAGTGACACAATTTTCGCGAGTTGGGCTCTGCATGCCACCACATTGGATTTGAAATGAAACCTCTACAACAGAATTCAAGTGCAGATTGTAACGTTTAATTTGAAGGTTTGAACAAAAATATCTGATAGAAATTGTAGGAATTGTACACATTTCTTTACAAACACTCCACATTTTAGGAGGTCAAAAGTAATTGGACAAATAAACCAAACCCAAACAAAATATTTTTATTTTCAATATTTTGTTGCGAATCCTTTGGAGGCAATCACTGCCTTAAGTCTGGAACCCATGGACATCCCCAAACGCTGGGTTTCCTCCTTCTTAATGCTTTGCCAGGCCTTTACAGCCGCAGCCTTCAGGTCTTGCTTGTTTGTGGGTCTTTCCGTCTTAAGTCTGGATTTGAGCAAGTGAAATGCATGCTCAATTGGGTTAAGATCTGGTGATTGACTTGGCCATTGCAGAATGTTCCACTTTTTTGCACTCATGAACTCCTGGGTAGCTTTGGCTGTATGCTTGGGGTCATTGTCCATCTGTACTATGAAGCGCCGTCCGATCAACTTTGCGGCATTTGGCTGAATCTGGGCTGAAAGTATATCCCGGTACACTTCAGAATTCATCCGGCTACTCTTGTCTGCTGTTATGTCATCAATAAACACAAGTGACCCAGTGCCATTGAAAGCCATGCATGCCCATGCCATCACGTTGCCTCCACCATGTTTTACAGAGGATGTGGTGTGCCTTGGATCATGTGCCGTTCCCTTTCTTCTCCAAACTTTTTTCTTCCCATTATTCTGGTACAGGTTGATCTTTGTCTCATCTGTCCATAGAATACTTTTCCAGAACTGAGCTGGCTTCATGAGGTGTTTCTCAGCAAATTTAACTCTGGCCTGTCTATTTTTGGAATTGAATGGTTTGCATCTAGATGTGAACCCTTTGTATTTACTTTCATGGAGTCTTCTCTTTACAGTTGACTTAGAGACAGATACACCTACTTCACTGAGAGTGTTCTGGACTTCAGTTGATGTTGTGAACGGGTTCTTCTTCACCAAAGAAAGTATGCGGTGATCATCCACCACTGTTGTCATCCGTGGACGCCCAGGCCTTTTTGAGTTCCCAAGCTCACCAGTCAATTCCTTTTTTCTCAGAATGTACCCGACTGTTGATTTTGCTACTCCAAGCATGTCTGCTATCTCTCTGATGGATTTTTTCTTTTTTTTCAGCCTCAGGATGTTCTGCTTCACCTCAATTGAGAATTCCTTAGACCGCATGTTGTCTGGTCACAGCAACAGCTTCCAAATGCAAAACCACACACCTGTAATCAACCCCAGACCTTTTAACTACTTCATTGATTACAGGTTAACGAGGGAGACGCCTTCAGAGTTAATTGCAGCCCTTAGAGTCCCTTATCCAATTACTTTTGGTCCCTTGAAAAAGAGGAGGCTATGCATTACAGAGCTATGATTCCTAAACCCTTTCTCCGATTTGGATGTGAAAACTCTCATATTGCAGCTGGGAGTGTGCACTTTCAGCCCATATTATATATATAATTGTATTTCTGAACATGTTTTTGTAAACAGCTAAAATAACAAAACTTGTGTCACTGTCCAAATATTTCTGGACCTAACTGTATATACTACATGAGGGTGCCTAATGCTATCTGGGTCTGCACTGTGCTATATGCGGGCTGTATACTATATGAAGGTGCCTAATGCTATCTGGGTCTGTACTGTGCTATATGGGGCTGTATACTACATGAAGGTGCCTAATGCTATCTGGGTCTGTACTGTGCTATATGGGGCTGTATACTACATGAAGATGCCTAATGCTATCTGGGTCTGTAATATTCTATATGGGGCTGTATACAACATGAAGGTGCCTAATACTATCTGGGTCTGTTGTGTGCTATATGGGGCTGTATACCACATGAAGTTGCCTAATGCTATCTGGGTCTGCACTGTGCTATATAGGGGCTGTGCACTATATGAGGGTGCCTAATGCAATCTGGGTCTGTATTGTGCTATATGCAGCTGTATACTACATGAAGGTGCCTAATGCTATCTGGGCCTGCATTGTGCTATATAGGGACTGCTTAATATTATATGGGGATTGCATAGTGCCATATGAGGGCTGCATAATGCCATATGAGGGCTGCATAGTGCCATATGGGGGCTGCATAGTGCTACATGGGGGCTACATAATACTATATGGAGGACTATGGGGGCTTCATAACACTATATGGAGGAATATGGGGGCTGCATACTACTATACCCCCAGAGTTGTATGTCCCCCCCACCTCAGAGCTGTATACCCCCAGAGTTGCATGTAACCCCCTACCTCAGAACTATTTGTCCCCTCACCCCAGAGCCACTGCCCCCCTCTAGAGCTTGCCCCCCATTGCTGTATATCCCTGTCCTCAGTAATATGTATGCCGCCCCCCAGTAATGTGTATGTCCCCAGCCCCTCTTGTGATGTATATACAGCAGTGTTAGTGTTCTCTATGTGCGGCCATGTCTGTTAGTGACTGCCACCAATCAGCGTGGCACAGACACATGCCCCTGAGGATCTGGATGGAGACAAGCGGGAGGTGAAGGAGGCTGTTGCCGGCTTCCCAATATTAGAAATATCTCTAATGTGTCTGTGTGTGCACGTATGATGTGCATCTACACCGTGTGCAGAATTATTAGGCAAGTTGTATTTTAGAGGATTTTTTTTATTATATTGATCAACAACTATGTTCTCAATCAACCCAAAAGACTCATAAATATCAAAGCTTAATATTTTTGGAAGTTGGAGTGCGCATTTTATAGATTTGGCTATCTTAGGAGGATATCTGTTTGTGCAGGTCACTATTACTGTGCAGAATTATAAGGCAACTTAATAAAAAACAAATATTCCCATCTCACAAGTATATTTTCACCAGGTAAACCAATATAACTGCACAAAATTTAGAAATAAACATTTCTGACATGCAAAAACAGAACCCAAAAAATTAGTGACCAATAAAGCCACCTTTCTTTATGATGACACTCAACAGCCTACCATCCATAGATTCTGTCAGTTGCTTGATCGGTTTACGTTCAACATTGCGTGCAGCAGCCACCACAGACTCCCAGACACTGTTCCGAGAGATGTACTGTTTTCCCTCCCTGTAGATCTCACATTTTATAACGGACCACAGGTTCTCTATGGGGTTCAGATCAGGTGAACAAGGGGGCCAGGTCAGTATTTTATCATCTTTTAGACCTTTACTGGCCAGCCACGCTGTGGAGTAGTTGGATGCATGTGATGGAGCATTGTCCTGCATGAAAATCATGTTTTTCTTGAACGATACCGACTTTTTCCTGTACCATTGCTTGAAGAAGTTGTCTTCCAGAAATGGGCAGTAGGTCTTAAGAGTTGAGCTTCACTCTATCCGCAACCTGAAAAGGTCCCACAAGTTCATCTTTGATGATACCAGCCCATACCAGTACCGCACCTCCACCTTGCTGGCGTCTGAGTCGGAGTGGAGCTCTCCGCCCTTTACTAATCAGCCTCTGGCCCATCCATTTGAAAAATCAGTCTTAAGATATTTCTTGGCCCAGTCTTGATGCTTTATCTTATGTTTCTTGTTCAAAGGTGGTCGTTTTTCAGCTTTCCTTACATTGGCCATGTCCCTGAGTATGGCACACCTTGTGCTTTTTGATACTCCAGTAACGTTACAGCTCTGAAAATGGCCAAACTGGTGGCAAATGGCATCTTGGCAGCTTCACGCTTGATTTTCCTCAATTCATGGGCAGTTATTTTGCGCCCTTTTTTTGCCCAACACTCTTCTTGCGACCCTGTTGTCTATTTGCCATGAAACGCTTGATTGTTCGGTGATCACGCTTCAAAGGTTTGGATATTTCAAGACATCTCACAATTGCAAGACATCTCACAATTTTGGACTTTTTAGAGCCCGTCAAATCCCTCTTCTGACCCATTTTGCCAAAGGAAAGGAAGTTGCCCAATAATTAAGCACACCTTATATAGGGCGTTGATGTCATTACACCACACCCCTCCTCATTACAGAGATGCAAATCACCTGATTTACTTAATTGGTAGTTGGCTCAAGCCTATACAGCTTGTAGTACGACAACATGTATAAAAATTATCATGTGATCAAAATCCTCATTTGCCTAATAATTCTGCACACAGTGTATGTATGTCAGTGTATATGACTGCGTCTAGACTTATGTCTGTTTATATGTGTTTTTGTCTTTAAATATGTATGTGTACGTATGCCTGTATGTCTATGTCTCTATGCATGTCTGTGTGGATGGGGCCCATTGAGACTCTTTCGCCCAGGGCCCACAAAAACCTGCAGCCGGCCCTGTATAGGAGCACAATGTATAGGCACTAAACTGGCATATTTGTAATTCTCCAGAAAAAGAGCATGGCGTGGTTACTACAAAATACGGTAGTCAGTGCAACCATAGATAAATAATTTGACAAGTGGAATTTCTACAATGGGGTCACTTTTGAGGTTTTTCTGCTGTTCTGGCACCTTAGTGGCTCTGCAAATGTTGCCCACAAAGAATTTTAGCAAACTCTGTGCTCTAAAAGCCAAATAGCGCTCCTTCCTGCTCAGCTCTGCCGTGTGGTCAAATAGTAGTTTATGATGACATATAGGGAATCACAGTTTTAGTGAGAAATTGCTCAATAAATTGTGGGGTCCACTATCACCTTTTAACCCTTGTGTATATCACAAATTTGCAGCTAATAAAAAGATTACATTTTTACCACTAAAATGTTAAGTTTCCACGTCTCAAAGGTAAAAAATTCCGTGAGGCACCTGTGGGTTCAAAATACTCACTGCATGCCTAGGTGAATTTACACAGTGACGTTTCCAATATGACGTCAGTTGTGGGGTTTCCTGCTGATCTGGCACCTCAGGAGCTAGGCTAATGGAGTCCAAAATCTGTTAAGGAATCTGGGCTCTAAATACCAAGTTGGGCTCCTTGCCATCCAATCCCCGCCATGTACTGAAATAGTAGTGTACAACTACATATGGGGTACTGCCACTTTCTGTAAAAATTGCAAAACAAATTATGTTTATTTTCTTCTCTTGCCCTTTGTGTGAATTAAAATTTTGAGGCTAAAGTTAAGTTTTAGAGGAAAAACCCTACGTTTTTTGTTTCATGGCCCAATCTAGTAAAATTCTGTGTAATTTATGGGTTAAAAATACTTATTACACCAATAGATGAATTCATTATGTTTGCTAAAAGGGGTAACGTGGGTGTTTCTGTTAAGGTGAACTCTTAATCAGAGATCACTAGTTGCCTACTGCCTGGTCTAAATGGTGTGGATCGAGTGCATGCTTGAAAAATGAGATCAGACACAGTCGGATATTCATCTTTCCTCGACAGAAGTCAGCCCATGCTCTGCTTTATTACAACTGAGCTTGCTCTGATATAACCTTGCAAAGGGGCATGTCCGGAAGTGTTCATTGGTCAGTGGGTCGAACAATGTGTTAGTCCATGAGCTGATTGGTGGGCGTCATTGTAGGCGGGTCTATGACATCATTGGATGGATCCATGGTGATGGTGATGGGACGTCATCTGGTGGATCCATGCTAATGGTTTGGTCTGTGATGTCATCTGATCTTTGGGTTGGTCTTCTAGCTTGACCAGGGGTCTTCCCTTATATGGTATCTTCTTACACCTGGACATTCCTTGCATTCCAGGCAAGGTGTGGAGAAACAGGCAATGGCAGCCATCTTTATATCTGTGTCATGTGTATGATCTGAGAGCTGAATTATGTAAGGCAAATCGACATATTTCCCACAATGCTCTATGTCCAGAGGTTAATTAAGTATTTCATTTTATGGCTCTCCTCAAGATTTCTACATTTTTGTCACTTGAGGGGCTTTAGAAATGCAACACGTTGTTTAAATTTACATTCCAAAAATTCAATAGCGCTGTTCACTTTCCAAGCCCTGTCATGTGTCCAAACCGTAGTTTTGACCATGTATGGGGTATTACTATGTTCGAGAGAAAGGATTTTCTCTTATTATTCATTGTTAAAATTACAAATTTTCTGGCTACAATAATATTTTAATTAAAAAAAACCCCATCATTTTCATATCCACATTTTAAAAAGTTCTGTGAAGCATCTATAGGTTCAAAATGTTCAACACACCCCTACATAAATTCCAAGATGGGTCTTAGTTTGCAAAATAGGGTCACTTTTGGGGGATTTCTGCTGTTTAAGTACCTTAGGGACCCTGGAAATAATGTCCACAATCTATTTTAGCCAAATTTGCTTTCCAAAATTTCAATATTGCTCCTTTTCTTCCGAGCCCTCCCGTTTCTCCAAACAGAAATTTTTGACTACATGTGGGGTGTCGCTGCACTCATAAGAAAGTGTGTAAAAAAAAAAAAAACCTATGCAGTCCACTTATTTCAAATAAACATTTCAAATAAAGGATTTTTTTCTGTGTTTGTGTTTTTCCTTCCACTTACAGATTAGCAATGGGAGTCCCATAAATGACTCCCATTACTAATCTATGGCTTAGTAGCAGCTCTGACTTGCGATTAACCCCCTATTCCCTTTTTTGCCACCTCACCAGGCCAATCAGGGAGAGGCAGGTAAAGATGTAATAGATGCAACAATCCTGGGTGGCTGCAGGCTGCAATTTTTAGGCTGGGAGGGCAATAACCTTGGGCTTCTACAACCTGAGAATACCAGCACCCAGCTGTGGGCTTTATCATGGCTGGGTGTAAAAATTGAGAGGACTGTACACAGTGTTTGTTTGTTTTTTTAATTATTTAAATAATTAAAATAAAAGCCTCATGTGAAACCTCTTATTTTGATACACAGCCGAAATAAGCGCACGGCTGGGGGCTGCAGCCTGTAGCGCTGTATTTTATCTGTGTTGGGCATCATAAGATGGGGGCAGCTTACGCCATTTTTTTTTACTATTTTTACACCACTATACATATACAGACAGTTTGTTTTATTCCAAGCAGTCAGACACACTGTTGCACAGGGTGTGGGTGCAGTCTGAGTAACCAAACTCTTGGCAAAAAAATTCACAACACTATCGCATCATGTTTTGATGCATTTTTTGCCAGAAGATGCAGATTTAATGCAGGAATATGGTGTATAAATTCCAGCACCAAATCTGCATCTCTTGGCAAAAAAAACCCCGCCTTTTTATGTCAGGAGATGCAGGTCTCTGAACTCAGTGACCTCACCTGAAGTGAGGTCACTGAGTTTTATGAGGTCACCTGAGGTCATTTTACCTGCAGTCAAAGCTGGGGTACCATGGGAACCTCAAGCTGTGACCGCTAATAAACTGAGTGACGTCACTACTCATCGCTGTGGCCAAGTCAGTCTCTGCCTGAAGCCCACAGCGTGCAGCTATGTTCTGTGCCCGCACCTTGTGCCATCAGTATGTATGTAGCAGAGCCAGAATCGTTGTGGACCTTGAGTGGATTATGTCGGAATTGAGTGTTGGGGTTAAAGAGCGATTTTTTTTTGTATTTTATTTCAAATAAAGGATTTTTTTTAGTGTTTAGGTTTATTTCTTTTCACTTAAAGATTAGTAATGGAGGGTCTCAGACGCCTCCCATTACTATATATAACGAAGAAAAAAAAAACCATGAGCGAAAATGCTGAAATTCATTGATATTTATTTGGAAAATTCAAAGTGCACAGTGCAAAAGCGTAAAAGAAGTTATAAAGCATAGGATGGTAACACAAAAAAAGATGGGGATTGTAGGGATTATCGGGTACAGACCTCCAGCAATGAAAATGTTAGTATAATACTACTCACACATATGACCTCTCAAAAACAGGATTAATGATCCATGATCGATCCAATTTTTACCAAGTGGCAGTAAGAGAAGTGACCATTCAATGTATGGTCACAATTCATGCAAAATTGCAAATATAGAAGATCCAGGAAACATTAAAAAATGATTCAATAATTAACAAGTGTTAGCAGGCATAGGTGAGGCCGTGTACCCCAAGATCAGGGAGACATTACCAGAGTCCGAGGGTGGAAAAAGGCCCCGATATATGTTTTGCAGCGCTCAGCGCGTAGCCGGCCCCTTCATCATGGGTGGTAGTGCACACATCCTGTGGAGCGACCTTTAAATACCCCCAGCAGCAACATTAAACTGCTGTGGAGAGAATTCAGGTGCCTGGGGTGAAAGCGGCGCATGCGCGGGCACATCAGCCACCCCCAGTGACGTAGCCTTGGCAGTCAAAGTGCCCAAGCGTATATGCGGCAGCCAGGACATGTTGCCAAGGCTCTCGTGCATGCGCAGACACAATAAAGACGCCAAAGTACGGCAAGGTGATGGATAACAAGCGCGCACAGGCCCCACACACGAGAATGGAGCAGAGTATCATGAAAAATGTGGAAACCACATTGAGGTAAATTGGATATTACCCAAAAGGTAAAGAACAGCTGCAAAGCATACATCCTTACAGGTTTATCGGCATTTGCAATCATACTAGGCATATACAAATAGGGAATATCATAGAATACATGCAATATTCCAAAAAGAGGGAAATATAACAGTAAAGCCATTCACCTCAAAATATGGAGATATTAAATAATTGCACTGTAAAAAACAATAAAAACTGCTTTTTTTTTTTTTACAAAAGATGACAACCATATATAAATATATTAATTATTGCATAAAATTCCTCCCATTAGTAGTCTTGCATTTAGTGGCAGCTGTGTGCTGTCATTAACCCCTTATTATTCCGATTGCCATTGCACCAGGGCAATCAGGATGAGCTGGGTAAAGTGCCGGGATTGTCACATCTAATACTGTGAATGAGACATTTCTGGCGGTTGCAGGCTATTTTTAGACTAGGGGGCCACTAACCACGGGCCTCCCCAGCCTGAAAATACCATTCCCCAGCTGTCGACTTTGTCATGGCTGGGTATCAATATTATGGAAGATTGCACGCCATTTTTTTAAATGATTTAAATAATTAAAGAAAAAGCCACATGGGTCCCTTTTAACTTGATACACAGCCCGATGCTGTAGTCTGTAGCCATATGCTTTATCTGTGCTGGGTATCATAATATGGGGGGGAACCCTAGGCCAATTTTTTTTATTTATTTTTACACCACAATAGGGATACACACAATGCCTGTGATTGGTTGCAGTCAGTCATGCTGTCACACAGAGTGGGGCACGTGGTCTGACTGCAACCAATCACAGATGCTCGTACTGCTGGTGGGCAGGGGAAGCAGTGCAAATGCATGAAGTTAAAGAGCAGTGACGGCCTCGTGGGAGACTGTAAGTATAATGCTCCTGCTATTTCTGCATTTTCTTTCTTTTTCCATTTTTAATTATCTGGATAGTTATCCAGGGTTTCCTGAGACCTCTGAGCTCGGGATCAGTGCACGGGTACTAGGCTACCCGCGCAGATCCGATCTTTTACAGTTCATGTCCGCCCATCACTACTGTTTACCAATTAACTAGTCGGTTTTGACTTGAAGTAATTATCGTTTACCTCTGGGATTTGATATATTTCTTGGACTGTACATGCTGTATCATCTGGTGCTCCATTGGTATGCTTCTCCTGGGTTTTCTGCATCCAATTTGCCTTTTGGGAGTATTACTGCCTTTTGGTTATAGTTTGTAAATTCCTAAGAGGGTGTTTTTACTACCTGTGCTGAATTTTATTTATAGAGTAGGTGTGTACTTGGGATTACTGGACTAATCAGTGTTGATGGGGGACGCCATTTTGTATATCCAGGTTGTTAACCTCTGCGGCTAGGCAGGGACAGTTTAGGGACAATTAATCCTATTTTTATAGTAGTACTTAGGTATTATTTAGTAGTATTTTTTGGTTTCCTGCTTTTTTACATTCCCTTATCCCTTTAATAGGCACAGTTAACTGTTTATGATTCATTTGAGAGTGTCTTTGCAAATTATATATGATTTAGTTAAAACATTAAAAGTTATATTTTAGGGGGTTTTCTTTGTGTTATCCAAAGAGTTCAATTTTAATTTCATCTGACCAGACTATATTCCCCTAGAATTTCACAGGCTTGTCAGGAGGGGCTGGAGGGCAAACACCACAGGAGGGGCTGGGGGGCACACAGGGGCCGGTGGACACACACATACACACCACAGGAGGGCCTGGAGGGCACGCACACATACCACAGGAGGGGCTGGGGGGCACATACATGAGGGGCTGGGGGGGCACACACACACACGAGGGGCTGGGGGGCACACACACGAGGGGCTGGGGGGGGGCACACACACGAGGGGCTGGGGGGGGCACACACACGAGGGGCTGGGGGGGGCACACACACGAGGGGCTGGGGGGGGCACACACACGAGGGGCTGGGGGGGGCACACACACGAGGGGCTGGGGGGGGCACACACACGAGGGGCTGGGGGGGGCACACACACGAGGGGCTGGGGGGGGCACACACACGAGGGGCTGGGGGGGGCACACACACGAGGGGCTGGGGGGGGCACACACACGAGGGGCTGGGGGGGGCACACACACGAGGGGCTGGGGGGGGCACACACACGAGGGGCTGGGGGGGGCACACACACGAGGGGCTGGGGGGGGCACACACACGAGGGGCTGGGGGGGGCACACACACGAGGGGCTGGGGGGGGCACACACACGAGGGGCTGGGGGGGGCACACACACGAGGGGCTGGGGGGGGGCACACACACGAGGGGCTGGGGGGGGGCACACACACGAGGGGCTGGGGGGGGCACACACACGAGGGGCTGGGGGGGGCACACACACGAGGGGCTGGGGGGGGCACACACACGAGGGGCTGGGGGGGGCACACACACGAGGGGCTGGGGGGGCACACACGAGGGGCTGGGGGGGCACACACGAGGGGCTGGGGGGGCACACACGAGGGGCTGGGGGGGCACACACGAGGGGCTGGGGGGGCACACACGAGGGGCTGGGGGGGCACACACGAGGGGCTGGGGGGGCACACACGAGGGGCTGGGGGGGCACACACGAGGGGCTGGGGGGGCACACACACACACACACACACCACAGGAGGGGCTGGAAGGCACGCACACATACCACAGGAGGGCTGGGGGCACACACACGAGGGGCTGGGGGGCACGCACACACACACACACACACACACACACACACACACACACACACACACACCACAGGAGGGCCTGGGGGGCACACACACACACACCACAGGAGGGCCAGGGGGACACACACACACACACCACAGGAGGGCCAGGGGGACACACACACACACACCACAGGAGGGCCAGGGGGACACACACACACACACCACAGGAGGGCCAGGGGGACACACACACCACAGGAGGGCCAGGGGGACACACACACCACAGGAGGGCCAGGGGGACACACACACCACAGGAGGGCCAGGGGGACACACACACCACAGGAGGGCCAGGGGGACACACACACCACAGGAGGGCCAGGGGGACACACACACCACAGGAGGGCCAGGGGGACACACACACCACAGGAGGGCCAGGGGGACACACACACGAGGGGCTGGGGGGCACACACGCACACACACACACACACACACACCACAGGAGGGCCTGTGGGGCACACACACACACACACACACCACAGGTGAGGCTGGGGGGCACACACACACACCACAGGTGGGGCTGGGGGGCACACACACACACCCCACAGGTGGGGCTGGGGGGCACACACACACACCCCACAGGTGGGGCTGGGGGGCACACACACACACCCCACAGGTGGGGCTGGGGGGCACACACACACACCCCACAGGTGGGGCTGGGGGGCACACACACACACCCCACAGGAGGGCCAGGGGGGCACACACACACACCCCACAGGAGGGCCAGGGGGACACACACACGAGGGGCTGGGGGCACACACGCACACACACACACACACACACACACACCACAGGAGGGCCTGTGGGGCACACACACACACACACCACAGGTGAGGCTGGGGGGCACACACACACACCACAGGTGGGGCTGGGGGGCACACACACACACCCCACAGGTGGGGCTGGGGGGCACACACACACACCCCACAGGTGGGGCTGGGGGGCACACACACACACCCCACAGGAGGGCCAGGGGGGCACACACACACACCCCACAGGAGGGCCAGGGGGACACACACACACACCCCACAGGAGGGCCAGGGGGACACACACACGAGGGGCTGGGGGCACACACACGAGGGGCTGGGGGGCACACACACGAGGGGCTGGGGGGCACACACACGAGGGGCTGGGGGGCACACACACGAGGGGCTGGGGGGCACACACACGAGGGGCTGGGGGGCACACACACGAGGGGCTGGGGGGCACACACACGAGGGGCTGGGGGGCACACACACGAGGGGCTGGGGGGCACACACACACACACACACCACAGGTGAGGCTGGGGGGACACACACACACACCCCACAGGAGGGCCAGGGGGACACACACACGAGGGGCTGGGGGCACACACACGAGGGGCTGGGGGGCACACACACGAGGGGCTGGGGGGCACACACACGAGGGGCTGGGGGGCACACACACGAGGGGCTGGGGGGCACACACACGAGGGGCTGGGGGGCACACACACGAGGGGCTGGGGGGCACACACACGAGGGGCTGGGGGGCACACACACGAGGGGCTGGGGGGCACACACACACACACACCACAGGTGAGGCTGGGGGGCACACACACACACACCCCACAGGTGGGGCTGGGGGGCACACACACACACACCCCACAGGTGGGGCTGGGGGGCACACACACACACACCCCACAGGTGGGGCTGGGGGGCACACACACACACACCCCACAGGTGGGGCTGGGGGGCACACACACACACACCCCACAGGTGGGGCTGGGGGGCACACACACACACACCCCACAGGTGGGGCTGGGGGGCACACACACACACACCCCACAGGTGGGGCTGGGGGGCACACACACACACACCCCCCACAGGTGGGGCTGGGGGGCACACACACACACACACCCCACAGGTGGGGCTGGGGGGCACACACACACACACCCCACAGGTGGGGCTGGGGGGCACACACACACACCCCCCACAGGTGGGGCTGGGGGGCACACACACACACACCCCCCACAGGTGGGGCTGGGGGGCACACACACACACACCCCCCACAGGTGGGGCTGGGGGGCACACACACACACACACCCCACAGGTGGGGCTGGGGGGCACACACACACACACCCCACAGGTGGGGCTGGGGGGCACACACACACACACCCCACAGGTGGGGCTGGGGGGCACACACACACACACCCCACAGGTGGGGCTGGGGGGCACACACACACACACACCCCACAGGTGGGGCTGGGGGGCACACACACACACACCCCACAGGTGGGGCTGGGGGGCACACACACACACCCCACAGGTGGGGCTGGGGGGCACACACACACACACCCCACAGGTGGGGCTGGGGGGCACACACACACACACACCCCACAGGTGGGGCTGGGGGGCACACACACACACACCCCACAGGTGGGGCTGGGGGGCACACACACACACACCCCACAGGTGGGGCTGGGGGGCACACACACACACACCCCACAGGTGGGGCTGGGGGGCACACACACACACACCCCACAGGTGGGGCTGGGGGGCACACACACACACACCCCACAGGTGGGGCTGGGGGGCACACACACACACACACCCCACAGGTGGGGCTGGGGGGCACACACACACACACACCCCACAGGTGGGGCTGGGGGGCACACACACACACCCCACAGGTGGGGCTGGGGGGCACACACACACACACCCCACAGGTGGGGCTGGGGGGCACACACACACACACCCCACAGGTGGGGCTGGGGGGCACACACACACACACCCCACAGGTGGGGCTGGGGGGCACACACACACACACCCCACAGGTGGGGCTGGGGGGCACACACACACACACCCCCCACAGGTGGGGCTGGGGGGCACACACACACACCCCACAGGTGGGGCTGGGGGGCACACACACACACCCCACAGGTGGGGCTGGGGGGCACACACACACACCCCACAGGTGGGGCTGGGGGGCACACACACACACCCCACAGGTGGGGCTGGGGGGCACACACACACACCCCACAGGTGGGGCTGGGGGGCACACACACACACCCCACAGGTGGGGCTGGGGGGCACACACACACACCCCACAGGTGGGGCTGGGGGGCACACACACACACCCCACAGGTGGGGCTGGGGGGCACACACACACACCCCACAGGTGGGGCTGGGGGGCACACACACACACCCCACAGGTGGGGCTGGGGGGCACACACACACACCCCACAGGTGGGGCTGGGGGGCACACACACACACCCCACAGGTGGGGCTGGGGGGCACACACACACACCCCACAGGTGGGGCTGGGGGGCACACACACACACCCCACAGGTGGGGCTGGGGGGCACACACACACACCCCACAGGTGGGGCTGGGGGGCACACACACACACCCCACAGGTGGGGCTGGGGGGCACACACACACACCCCACAGGTGGGGCTGGGGGGCACACACACACACCCCACAGGTGGGGCTGGGGGGCACACACACACCCCACAGGAGGGGCTGGGGGACACACACCCCACAGGAGGGGCTGGGGGACACACACCCCACAGGAGGGGCTGGGGGACACACACCCCACAGGAGGGGCTGGGGGACACACACCCCACAGGAGGGGCTGGGGGACACACACCCCACAGGAGGGGCTGGGGGACACACACCCCACAGGAGGGGCTGGGGGACACACACCCCACAGGAGGGGCTGGGGGACACACACCCCACAGGAGGGGCTGGGGGACACACACCCCACAGGAGGGGCTGGGGGACACACACCCCACAGGAGGGGCTGGGGGACACACACCCCACAGGAGGGGCTGGGGGACACACACCCCACAGGAGGGGCTGGGGGACACACACCCCACAGGAGGGGCTGGGGGACACACACCCCACAGGAGGGGCTGGGGGACACACACCCCACAGGAGGGGCTGGGGGACACACACCCCACAGGAGGGGCTGGGGGACACACACCCCACAGGAGGGGCTGGGGGACACACACCCCACAGGAGGGGCTGGGGGACACACACCCCACAGGAGGGGCTGGGGGACACACACCCCACAGGAGGGGCTGGGGGACACACACCCCACAGGAGGGGCTGGGGGACACACACCCCACAGGAGGGGCTGGGGGACACACACCCCACAGGAGGGGCTGGGGGACACACACCCCACAGGAGGGGCTGGGGGACACACACCCCACAGGAGGGGCTGGGGGACACACACCCCACAGGAAAGGCTGGGGGACACACACCCCACAGGAAAGGCTGGGGGACACCCCCCCCACAGGAGGGGCTGGGGGACACCCCCCCCACAGGAGGGGCTGGGGGACACCCCCCCCACAGGAGGGGCTGGGGGACACCCCCCCACAGGAGGGGCTGGGGGACACCCCCCCCACAGGAGGGGCTGGGGGACACCCCCCCCCACAGGAGGGGCTGGGGGACACCCCCCCCACAGGAGGGGCTGGGGGGCACACACACACACCACAGGAGGGGCTGGGGGGCACACACATGTCCCCAGCCCCTCGTGTGATGTATATACAGCAGTCCCAATGTCTCCTATGTGATATATATGATTAACCAATCTTATGATCACAAAGAGTCGATTGTGCTCCAGAGACAATCCTGGAAAAGTAGTTGTGAAAAGCAATGTTACGTGATCAATGTCACCGAAAATTAACCGCCGCACAAAAGAAAAGCAGCTCCGGCCACCACAGTAGGGGCAAGTTAATTAATTGTTTGATCAAATATAGGTGGGTAATTTTCACATTGATAATTTTGTGCAGCCTCCCCCAAAGGTTGATAGAAATTTACAAATGGCCCCCGGCAGGAAAAAGGTTCCCCACCCCTGCTTTAGATGAACACACAATTTTCATACGGTGCTCGTGTGAGCCTCCCTATAGAGGAGCCCAACTCTGCTGTCAGTTCGCACGCAGCTCCGCGCACATACCACTCCCCACATATCGCTCCGCACACACACCACACTCCACCTCACACCCCGCTCATCCCACTCCACCTCATACCCCGCTCCTCCCGCTGCACACATCCCTCACACCACGCCGCACGCATCCCTCACACCCCGCTCATCCCACTCCACCTCATACCCAGCTCCTCCCGCCGCACGCATCCCTCACACCACACCCCGCTCCTCAACCCTCCGCACCCATACACCTCACACCCCGCTCCTCATCCCTCCGCACCCATACACCTCACACCCCGCTCCTCATCCCTCCGCACCCATACACCTCACACCCCGCTCCTCATCCCTCCGCACCCATACACCTCACACCCCGCTCCTCATCCCTCCGCACCCATACACCTCACACCCCGCTCCTCATCCCTCCGCACCCATACACCTCACACCCCGCTCCTCATCCCTCCGCACCCGTACACCTCACACCCCGCTCCTCATCCCTCCGCACCCATACACCTCACACCCCGCTCCTCATCCCTCCGCACCCGTACACCTCACACCCCGCTCCTCATCCCTCCGCACCCGTACACCTCACACCCCGCTCCTCATCCCTCCGCACCCGTACACCTCACACCCCGCTCCTCATCCCTCCGCACCCGTACACCTCACACCCCGCTCCTCATCCCTCCGCACCCGTACACCTCACACCCCGCTCCTCATCCCTCCGCACCCGTACACCTCACACCCCGCTCCTCATCCCTCCGCACCCGTACACCTCACACCCCGCTCCTCATCCCTCCGCACCCGTACACCTCACACCCCGCTCCTCATCCCTCCGCACCCGTACACCTCACACCCCGCTCCTCATCCCTCCGCACCCGTACACCTCACACCCCGCTCCTCATCCCTCCGCACCCGTACACCTCACACCCCGCTCCTCATCCCTCCGCACCCGTACACCTCACACCCCGCTCCTCATCCCTCCGCACCCGTACACCTCACACCCCGCTCCTCATCCCTCCGCACCCGTACACCTCACACCCCGCTCCTCATCCCTCCGCACCCGTACACCTCACACCCCGCTCCTCATCCCTCCGCACCCGTACACCTCACACCCCGCTCCTCATCCCTCCGCACCCGTACACCTCACACCCCGCTCCTCATCCCTCCGCACCCGTACACCTCACACCCCGCTCCTCATCCCTCCGCACCCGTACACCTCACACCCCGCTCCTCATCCCTCCGCACCCGTACACCTCACACCCCGCTCCTCATCCCTCCGCACCCGTACACCTCACACCCCGCTCCTCATCCCTCCGCACCCGTACACCTCACACCCCGCTCCTCATCCCTCCGCACCCGTACACCTCACACCCCGCTCCTCATCCCTCCGCACCCGTACACCTCACACCCCGCTCCTCATCCCTCCGCACCCGTACACCTCACACCCCGCTCCTCATCCCTCCGCACCCGTACACCTCACACCCCGCTCCTCATCCCTCCGCACCCGTACACCTCACACCCCGCTCCTCATCCCTCCGCACCCGTACACCTCACACCCCGCTCCTCATCCCTCCGCACCCGTACACCTCACACCCCGCTCCTCATCCCTCCGCACCCGTACACCTCACACCCCGCTCCTCATCCCTCCGCACCCGTACACCTCACACCCCGCTCCTCATCCCTCCGCACCCGTACACCTCACACCCCGCTCCTCATCCCTCCGCACCCGTACACCTCACACCCCGCTCCTCATCCCTCCGCACCCGTACACCTCACACCCCGCTCCTCATCCCTCCGCACCCGTACACCTCACACCCCGCTCCTCATCCCTCCGCACCCGTACACCTCACACCCCGCTCCTCATCCCTCCGCACCCGTACACCTCACACCCCGCTCCTCATCCCTCCGCACCCGTACACCTCACACCCCGCTCCTCATCCCTCCGCACCCGTACACCTCACACCCCGCTCCTCATCCCTCCGCACCCGTACACCTCACACCCCGCTCCTCATCCCTCCGCACCCGTACACCTCACACCCCGCTCCTCATCCCTCCGCACCCGTACACCTCACACCCCGCTCCTCATCCCTCCGCACCCGTACACCTCACACCCCCGCTCCTCATCCCTCCGCACCCGTACACCTCACACCCCGCTCCTCATCCCTCCGCACCCGTACACCTCACACCCCGCTCCTCATCCCTCCGCACCCGTACACCTCACACCCCGCTCCTCATCCCTCCGCACCCGTACACCTCACACCCCGCTCCTCATCCCTCCGCACCCGTACACCTCACACCCCGCTCCTCATCCCTCCGCACCCGTACACCTCACACCCCGCTCCTCATCCCTCCGCACCCGTACACCTCACACCCCGCTCCTCATCCCTCCGCACCCGTACACCTCACACCCCGCTCCTCATCCCTCCGCACCCGTACACCTCACACCCCGCTCCTCATCCCTCCGCACCCGTACACCTCACACCCCGCTCCTCATCCCTCCGCACCCGTACACCTCACACCCCGCTCCTCATCCCTCCGCACCCGTACACCTCACACCCCGCTCCTCATCCCTCCGCACCCGTACACCTCACACCCCGCTCCTCATCCCTCCGCACCCGTACACCTCACACCCCGCTCCTCATCCCTCCGCACCCGTACACCTCACACCCCGCTCCTCATCCCTCCGCACCCGTACACCTCACACCCCGCTCCTCATCCCTCCGCACCCGTACACCTCACACCCCGCTCCTCATCCCTCCGCACCCGTACACCTCACACCCCGCTCCTCATCCCTCCGCACCCGTACACCTCACACCCCGCTCCTCATCCCTCCGCACCCGTACACCTCACACCCCGCTCCTCATCCCTCCGCACCCGTACACCTCACACCCCGCTCCTCATCCCTCCGCACCCGTACACCTCACACCCCGCTCCTCATCCCTCCGCACCCGTACACCTCACACCCCGCTCCTCATCCCTCCGCACCCGTACACCTCACACCCCGCTCCTCATCCCTCCGCACCCATACACCTCACACCCCGCTCCTCATCCCTCCGCACCCATACACCTCACACCCCGCTCCTCATCCCTCCGCACCCATACACCTCACACCCCGCTCCTCATCCCTCCGCACCCATACACCTCACACCCCGCTCCTCATCCCTCCGCACCCATACACCTCACACCCCGCTCCTCATCCCTCCGCACCCATACACCTCACACCCCGCTCCTCATCCCTCCGCACCCATACACCTCACACCCCGCTCCTCATCCCTCCGCACCCATACACCTCACACCCCGCTCCTCATCCCTCCGCACCCATACACCTCACACCCCGCTCCTCATCCCTCCGCACCCATACACCTCACACCCCGCTCCTCATCCCTCCGCACCCATACACCTCACACCCCGCTCCTCATCCCTCCGCACCCATACACCTCACACCCCGCTCCTCATCCCTCCGCACCCATACACCTCACACCCCGCTCCTCATCCCTCCGCACCCATACACCTCACACCCCGCTCCTCATCCCTCCGCACACATACACCTCACACCCCGCTCATACCTCACCTCATACACCGCTAATACCTCCGTACACACCTCACCTCATACCCCACCCGCCTCCCCACAGCCCATTTCACGCACATACCGATCCTCACACCACACCTCGCTCATCCCACACTCCGCTCTGTGCAAATTACACTTCCCATACCCCACCCGACTCCTCGCACACCCCAATCCATCCCCTCGCCTACTCCACTCCGTATACATCCCAGCAGGCTCCTCGCCCACCCGACTCCTCTCACGCTGCACACCCCGCTTCACGTACATCGCACCCGGTTTCGCACAGATCAGATCACAGGTGAGACTGCAGCCGAGCGTTACCCCCGAGCGTGGTGTGGGCGGGACCGGGTGAAGCGGAAATGGTGGGTCATAGCGCATGCGCGGATCTCCCGGTGACCTGGGAAGCCGTCCCTCCTCCTTCCGCCATTTTGGCCTCTGCTTCTTGTCGGGTCTGTTCTGTTACCACGTGAAGTACTCGGCCGGGGCCCTGACGGCCGGGGCGGAGGAGAAGCAGCAGCCGGACCGGTAACCCTTGCTTATTCCCAGGCGCCCATTGTGTGTTTTCGGTTTAAGACACGAGGAGTGGACGCAGGGGAGCGGGTGTCGTACGAGTCCGTGTGGACGGGTGAGGAGCGGCCGCGAAATGCCGAGTGTCAGCCTCCCGCCGAAGGAGAACGCGCTGTTCAAGAGGATCCTGGTGAGAAGGGGCAGCGCTCATGACTGTGCCGGGTAGTGGTACGGGGGCTTTATAAGCGGGCATACTGGGAGCGGCCATTACCTGCCCCTGTAGGCGCCCTGTGCCCTCACTGACATGTCAGTGCTCCCCGCCCTGTGCCCACCGTCCTGTAAGTGACTACAGCCAGGCACCGGGAGCCAGTGACATCCCGACTACTGCACGTGAACACCGAGCCCAGCGATTGGCTGTAGATGTGATGGGAGCTGCAGCCAATCAGTGATGGCACCAGACTACAGAGTCCACTGATTGGCTGTAGATGTGATGGCGCCAGAGTCCACTGACTGCAGTAGTCATAACCTCTACAGCCAATCAGTGATGGCACAAGACAATGGAGTCCACCGATTGGGTGTAGATGGGATGACTACTGCAGCCAATCAGGGATGATACCAGATCACAAAGCACAGCGATTGGCTGTAGAGGAGATGACTGCTGTAGCCATTCAAGTGATGGTACCAGACTACAGAGTCCATTAATTAACTGTAGATGTGCTGGCAGCAAAGTCCACTGGCTGTAGTAGTCATCACCTCTACAGCCAATTGGTGATGGCATCAGAGACTAGTGATTGGCTGCAGCAGTCATTACATCTACAGCCAATCAGGGATGATACCAGATCACAGAGCTTAGCGATTGGCTGTAGGTGTGCTGGCACCAGAGTCCACTGATTGACTGCAGTAGTCTTAACATCTACAGCCAATCAGTGATGGCACAAGACCATGGAGTTCACCGATTGGGTGTAGATGGGATGACTACTGTAGCCAGTCGGTGATGGCGCCAGGCTACATAGCGGAGCAATGTGATGACTGATGCGCCAATTAGGGATGTTACCAGACCACAGAGCCTAGTGATTGGCTGTAGATGTGATGATTGATAAAGCCTGTAAATAATGACCAGGGGGAGGAGCTGTGGTAATTAACCCTTTACTGTGTTCTCATTTACCACAACTGATTGGTTGTAAAACATTTCCAGGGTTTTTCTTATTAGTGACGTGTGGGAAGCCACAGCCGGCCGCTGTCCAGATGATTGTTTGTCCATGTGATATAAGAGCGCCCTGAATCTGCCAAAATGAGACGTAGCGGCCTATTCTGGGTCAGGCCTCCTCCACTCTGTGCATTTACCCTCACAGAACATGTAGACACGGGTGGTCAGATGGCAGAGGGGGAGCCGCACATTGCTGTGGTGGGAGGTGAGCGGTGCGTGACGCTGGAGCGGCTGGATGATACCTCACCCTAGTGTTCTGTAAACATGGACGCCTGGGTCAGGTTGTCATGGAAACAAATGATGCCCAGTTCTTACAGATGTCAGGGGACATTACATTAGACTGACTGAAAGCCTCCATTTTGGACCACGTGTTAGTGTGCGGCCATTGTGTGGCCTGGTTTGTGTAGGGAGCGCTCTGTGTAGGAGGACTGCAGCATCTCTTACCGGCTGCGCTCTCAGAAATAGCAGGAACATGAATATTGTAACGACTGCACGGAGAGGGTGAGCTGCCTGAGGGTCCGGGCACCATTCGCCTGTGCCATGGGGCGTCATGGGGTGTCATGCAGGTATCCACTGCTGGCCAGTTCAGTATATTGTACAGACTGTGCTCTTAGAGACAGCAGGTACTACAAGCTAACAGCCCGGAGGACCCCGGCATCATCGGAGGAGTCAGCGGGAGATATAATGGAGGGCACCGGGCGGGGGACCACACATGGGAAAGGTTTCACCTCACCAAGGTACTGCCAAGAAGCTACTGTATGAGGAACTCGGCAGAGACCACCCTCAGCAGTGTGGAGGGCTGTGGATGTGATGGTGGTATAATAGTAGAGGACAGTAACGTGTGGTGCTTGTCTTGTTTTCCTCTATCCTTTTTTTTTTACATTGCCTGAAATTCCCTTCTGTTATCTCACATAAGGACAGTAGATATAAGGCGATATAGCAGTCTCCCCTGCTGTCCTTATTAAGGGGGTTTCCAGTTTCTGTTTCCCTTTCTTCCCTTGGCTGTGCTTTGCTCACCCTCCCCAGGTAAGGCACTGAGCTCAGGGGCCCTGAGGCCTTGTGCCGACACCTCGGGCAGAGCCATGGAGCTCACTGGCTGCAGTGCAGTACTCGGGGAGGCTGAGAAAAAGCAGGTTTTTTGTCTTTATTAAACAAGCTGCAGCCAGGAAACAACAGTTTTCCGAAACCCATAAAACACCCGTCACTTTCACTTTGGGTGACTGTTACTCATGTGGAAAGAAAGGGATCCCTTATCTCTGAGGAGATCACAAGATCAGACAGGTAAAAGAATCTGATATCGCTGTATGAAGTGTGACCGGAGACGTCAGGGCAGAAAAGCACATGATCCAGCCTGCGCTGAAGTGTGCTATGGTCCAGTCCCAAAAATAGCAGGCTGCCATGTGCTCGCTACTAGTGCTAGAGACTCGCCCCATCCCTGCACGGGCTGTCGGGCTGTCGGCGGAGCCCGCACTGTCACCTTTTTATCATCCTGTGGCTGTTATTAATGATCGATAAATTGGTGGATTTGTCTGGAAATCCAATGTAGATGTTGACTGTCAGCGCTTTTTTTCACTACTCTTAATGCTGGTGTTCAGTGGATGTCAGGTCTGTAGCTCACCCCTCCTCCTGAGTGTTTGTAAGACCCCCTTCCCTGTATTAGAGAGCGTCTGTCTTATTACATATTCCCCGGGGATTAGCAGAGTATGGTCAGTGTTTGTCCGTCCATCAGACATTCCCAACAATGCCTTATAGGAAAATGAACAATGCAACTTCAGTGAAATGTCACCGCTGCTGCTTGTTTTTGGCCATGTGGTGTATCCACTATGTAGATTCCAGAAGTAGGGTTCGTGCACATCTTATAGGCTGCACCTGTGCACAAAGGTGGTCATGCACGCTGGCTAGGTGTATACGTATACAGTGTATATTGTGTATGGTCACAGGTGCAGACACAAAAAGGGTCAGAGCCAGTGATGAGTGAGCACTACCATGCTGGGGTACAGTTGGATGCTCACATGGGCGCGACTAAAGAGCACACTTCTCAGCATGTGACGTTGGGTGCGCCTGCAAGGGTTAGTTTATCTCCCCTCACTCAATCCAGCACTCAACCTCTCTTATAGGCTATCAAGTGAGCAGAAATCACACCCCAACTACACAACACGCTGCCAATACTCATCAAACACGGGGTGATGAGTCCCCGAAATCTACTACTGTCTCACAATAAACAGGGTCACACACTCTCTGTAAGGCTACTTTCACACATCCGGTTTGAGCAGTGCGGCTCAATCCGGCTGTGAAAACTATGCAACGGATGCGGCGAAAACACCGCATCCGTTGCATAAGTTTTTACATGCAGCCCGTCCGTTTTTTTCCGGTTGCGGCATGCTACTGAGCATGCGCAGTGGAAAAAACCGCATGCGGCGACCGGATGCGTTTTTTTCCGCATCGCGCCGCATCCGGCCTCCATAGGTATGCATTGAAAAATGCGCCGCAGCGGCCGGATGCGGCGCGATGCGGTGTTTTTTGCCGGAGCAAAAAACGTTGCAGGGAACGTTCGATCCGGCAGCGGCATCGGCTAAATCTGTCGCATGCGGCAAAAACGTGACCGAACACAAGCCCCTGCGGCACAATACGGTACTAATGTAAGTCTATGCAAAATGTAATGTAAGTCTATGCGTTACAAAAGCCGGTTGCGGTTTTTCTGCAGAACGCCGTATTGTGCCGCAGAGCAAAAATCCGGATGTGTGAAAGTAGCCTAAGGCTACAGATTATTTAGAATATACAAAGTTCAAACTTTAAAGTTTTAAGCTTTAATATAAAAAATACAGTGCTTACAATAAAAATATATAAAAGATAAAAATGACACAAATAAGAAAAACAGTTATAAAATAAAAGGGAGAAATAACAGAAATACCTAAATATTCCAGTCTAAGTTGCCTTTTGTTTGCTTGGGGGAAGGAGAAAATGAAATCTGGCACACTCCAGTATAGGCAGCCCTGCATGTGAGCAGCTTCCTTTTGACCCTGGGCTCTTGTTTCTAGGACGGTCTAGATTTTAATATTCCAATCTCAGCTCTGTGGCTGGACCGTGGACTAATTTAGCGGTGTGTACCTTGCAAATTAAATGCCATGTTTCTTCCAAACAACCCTTCCTATAGGGTATAGAAAATGTGAAGCCTGACCACGAGCTACCATCTGTTCATGCCTTGACGCTCAGTGTGCCAGGCCGAGGCGTCGCAAATGACACCCTATCTGTCCGGTAATAATCAAAATCCCTAAAAGTTATGCCCTTTGTGTAGAGACAGACACAGGGATGGCAGACATAAACCAATGTTACGTTAATATTGCTGTCATACATTTCCTCTACAGTTATATATTTCCTTCACAAGTATAATGGAAGTCAATGAGGAATGCAAGCATTTTTGTGGAAGAATTCCCTATTAATTTCCATTATACTCGGGTACTCGAGTTGTGCCCATCTGAGCATCCAACTGCTGGTTACGAGTACTGTGCATGGTAGTGCTCACTCACCACTAGTAAAAACCAGTGTGGCTGTTCAGCAACGATCATAGTTCTCGTATAGTACTAGCGTTAAAGGGAATCTGTCGGCAGGTTTTTGCTATGTACACTGAAGCCAGCATGTTGTAGGTGTTAAAAAAACAAAAATCAACTGTGCCTCTCTTATCAGACTCCATGCTGTTGTTTACTTAAACTCAAGGCTTTATCACTTGGTGATTATCATTGCTAAGTCTAGCTGGAGAGAAGGGCAGTCCAGCACCCCCTCCTCACTGTCCATGTACAATCTATAGAAATTAGGTAAAAAATTACAGTAAAGTAACATGCATTGTTAGATCAACTCATGGGTCATTTCATGATAACTTACGTTACATTCAGAGGCCAAAAACGGAGTTAATAATGGCTACAGACTGTTCTCTGAAGGCAGCCACAAAAATGAGGGAGTGTATATTGTACATTGCACTATTCTCAATAGATTTCAACACAGTTTGATTTGTCAACAATACCAATAAAGTGCAAAATACAATGTTATTACTTGGTAACTTACGTTACACAAAAAGAAACATAAGTGCTGCCTTCTGATTTTTTGAATATATTGAATGGATGGTAGGATGCTGCTTGGGAAGGATTTTTGCACCCGATATATCAATTCATACAAATAAACTGACTGGGATCACATTAAATGTGATCCCAGTCTGATGTTTTTGTATGACAGTGGAACATCTATCTATCTATCTATCTATCTATCTATCTATATATATACACACATACACGGTAAATATATATATATAATATATATATATATATATATATATATATATATATATATATATATATATAATTTATATATTTACCGTGTATGTGTGTATATATATATAGATAGATAGATAGATAGATGTTCCACTGTGCACGTGTTGCATTTATAATTATTTATATTGTATTTAATAAAAACTTTTTGATACATGTTAACATTGGGCATTTGATCGTTTCTTTCCTTGTTGTACTGAATCTCTATAGAGAGCCTGGTGTGGGCGAGGGCAGTTCCCTGGGCTCAGCTACATGACTAAAGCTTGGAATTCAGATTGTGTCAGAACGGCTGCAGCCAGTAATCTAAGTGATACATCATTGGATTCAGAGTCTCTTTGCCTACATTATGCTGCTCTCAGTTGAGATAGCAAAAACCTGCTGATATATTCCCTTTAATTATGTAGGATGTAAACACAACATTTTATGTGGCTGGACAGCTCCAGTAATGTTCAGTATTCCTGAGATTTGTCAGTGGATTCTCTGGTGGCCACGGTCTTCAGTCTGTCACCAAGGAGAGAGACTGTGCGTGGTCAGTGATACTTGCCTTATCAGTGTGGCTGTCTATATACAGGTACATACAGCTTGGCCCCACTGTGTTCATGATCTGATCATGAGTGTGATGCCCTAATAACTGGGTGTGACAAGCCTTCATTGGCTCCATCTTCTGCAATTAGCACACTGAACGCTATATGGACATTTGTTTTGCACAGTAAAATGGGTCCTATAGTCATACATAGTACTTGAGGGGAGACTGCTCCGTTTTATGCTTCCCCCAGCAAATAAGAAGGCTATGGTGATTAGTGCAGCAAGTGATCTTTCTTCATCTCGGGTTGGCACTGCTCCTCTGCCAGCCTAAGCACATCCTGCTCCCGCTCATGTACCTCTCCGGGGAGGCAGGAACAAGTCTTCAAGTGTGTGGAGCAGCTGGGATAATGCTGCTTCAGCATCTTTTACATCCACCCACATAGCAAACTGTATCATCTCCGCATTACCACATCACATACAGGTATGCCATGTATGCCAACTACTTCAGAATTTTTTTTTATTTCTACCGATTGTTTTTTTTAATCTGTAATGACAATATGGTTAATCTTTTTATTACTTTTCAATTATTTCTATTCCATAGTAGCTTAGTAACATATCATCAATATATAGATGTGGAATATGTGAGCAGACTGCATGAATCCAATCATAGTACATATATATAGTGTGTGTGTGTATATATATGTATATATATATGTGGAGTATATTGTTCTCCAGTACAGGACATGGCCCCAGGGTGCTGCATAAATGAGATAAAATGCATGCTTAACTCACAGACTAGTGCCAATTTTCCCCTCAACCCTGTGTCCCCCACTGGACTCCGAACATAAACTTTGTCACATGACTGCTGCAGTCAATCAACTTCCAATGATCAGCTGCAGCAGTCACAACTTCAGCCGAGCAGAGGAACAGAGCGGTGTGAGATAAGTATAGATTTCATTTGTTTATGCAGAACCGTAGGGCCATAAAGAAGGGCTTATCCGGTACTCTATAACTGCTGTAGGAAAAAGCTAGCCCTGATGACACAAGCTTTGAGGCTGTGCTCTGGCCCAACATTAGCAGCCACATAAAGCTGAACACAACCATTTTTTGTTTTGGCTGTGGAATCAATCTGTCCCAATGGCAGCCAGACGACTGGAAACAATGAATAGATATCTATGGGGTCTGATTCTGTGAGGACATGTACAGATTCAGGCATGTAGGATGTCTGCATACAATGTTTTCCCCCCAAAATTAGACACTGTTTTATATTATTTCTTTCCCAGAAGAATGTGGTAGGGCTTATTTTTGGGTAAACACAGATTGGGGGCAAGTGTAGCCCCCAAAAAGGCAGACACCCCTCTGGAGAATCATACTTGCCAGATCCCTGACATCTGTGTCACTCCCTGGTCCTCCTGCGATCCACAGTGGGCTACCTCAGCAGGTCCTTGTGGGCTCCACAGTGGTCCTCCCCTGCTTCTGGCCAGCACTCGCATACAATCAGATCGCAGGAACATCACACACACAAACATCCAGGGATACAGTAAGGGTATGTGCGCACTAGGCGTTTTTTTCACGCTGCGTTTTTATGTGCGTTTTTGTCTCAAAAAACGCGCCCGCGGCTAAAAAACGCGGCAAAAACACATGCGTTTTTGCCGCGATTTGGTGCGTTTTTTGCTGCGTTTTTGCTCACTGCGTTTTTAATCAGTGCACAATGCCATTAAAGATTGTTGATGAAAAAAAAAAAAAAAAAGGTCTGTCATTTCCTTCTTCAAAATGTTCATTGTATGCAGGAGAGCAGACAGCAGCTGCAGAACTACAAGGCTCAGCATCCTCCATTCACTAGTGTATGCAGGAGAGCATACAGCAGCTGCAGAACTACAAGGCTCAGCATCCTCCATCCAGGACTGTATGCAGTTTTTTGCCCAAAAAGAAAAAAAAATGACATGGGCTTCGCCATATTTTTGTATGCTAGCCGGGTACAGCAGGCAGGTACGGGCTGCCCCCAACCCCCAGCTGCCTATTTGTACCCGGATGGGAACCAAAAATATAGAGAAGCCCTTTTTTTTTTTTAATTATTTCATGAATTTCATGAAATAATTAAAAAAAAAAATGACGTGGGCTTCGCCTAATTTTTGAGTCCAGCCGGGTACAACTAGGCAGCTGGGGATTGGAATCCACAGTGCAGGGTGCCCAAGATTTCTGGGCACCCCCACTGCGAATTGCAGTCCGCAGCCACCCCAGAAAATGGCGCTTTCATAGAAGCGCCATCTTCTGGCGCTGTATCCAACTCTTCCAGCTGCCCTGAAGCCGGGTGGCTAGCTTTGTAATAATGGAGTTAGGGCTAGCTGTATATTATCAGCTAGCCCTAAGCCCGAAATTCATGGTGTCACGCCAATATTAGACATGGCCACCATGAATTTCTAGTAATGATAAAAAAAAAAAAACCAACAACACACAGAAAAATATTTTTATTAGAAATAAAACACAACACAATTAGTGACTCCATCTTTATTGAAATAAAGAACCCCCCCCCTCCGCAGTAATCCTGGGTCAGGGTCCCGCTCCGTCCAATCCGGATCCAATATCATCTGATCGGTTTGCTGGAAGGCAAAGCGATCAGATGATGTGTCAGGATCAAGTGCCTGAATCACATCACACATCAGCTGATTGTATAATCGGCTTTTATACAATCAGCTGATGCATCAGTAGAAAAAAAAAATAATACTCACTTATGTGCTGTGCTGATTACCTGCAGCTCCTGCAGCGATCGATTGGACAGGAGTCTGATCCCGTCCGATCGCTGCAGGAGCTGCCGGTAATCAGCTGATGAAGTCCCCTGACGGCAGGATCAGCTGATAGCCGGCCGGGCGCGAAAAAGCCGGCGAGGCTACGATCAGCTGATGCGTCAGGTGACTGCATCAGGTGATCCACCGCCAGGTCCCAGGTCTAGTCATAGAAACGCGGCTATATGCGTTTTTCATTGCGTTTTTAACATCTCATTGAATTCAATGAGTGAAAAACGCAGTGGAAAACGCAGAAATAATTGACATGCTGCATTTTTGTGGTCACCACAAAAACGCAGCTAAAAAAAACGCTGTGTGCGGACAGCACTTATGAAAACCCATTGACATTGCTGGGGAAGCAATGTCACTGCGTTTTCAGCACAAAAACGCGGTAAAAAACGCCGCTAAAACGCGGCAAAAACGCCTAGTGCGCACATACCCTAATAATTTTGGCTGGCAGCGCTGTGGAACGCATGCAGGACCTGTGGTGGAACACTTTCCACTGCAGGTCCTCGCGTTCCTATGGAGTAATACGGTTTCACCTTGTGTGTGTGTGTGTGTGTGTGTGTGTGTGTGTGTGTGCGCGTGCGTTCCACCGCAGGTCCTCGCTTCCACAGCGCCCCGAGCGGCATCTGGCGAGTATGATTTTGTGGTCTTCTGGGGGTGTCTGCTGTCTATAATGACGTGCACTGCTGTATTCATTATTTTTTAGCTGCATGGACACTTCATTATGGAACTGCAGCTAGGGCTTATTTTTGAGGTAGGATTTCTATTTAAGCCTTACTCCAAAAAGGCAGAAAACCTCTGCTGTTGCTTATTTTCATAAAAATCCGGTATCCTAGCACACTGCCGTCACTGGCATGCGGTGTGTGTCCCGCTCACCAGCAGTGTCAGAAATCTCATATGCTGAGTAAGGAGAGGTGACGTGTAGCGGCCGGACACAATGCGAAGGCTTAGTGGCTTCCCATGTCACCGCATGCTAGGAACATGCCGGACACAGCTGGACGAATGTCCTGATAACCCCTCAGTCTTGGCAGTGGGTAGCTTCAGTGCTGCGCAGCACTTAATATATGGAGTCGGCACTTGTGGCCTGTATTTTTAACCCTCCACCTGTTTTCTCATCGGTCTCCACTTACCACATCCACAGCTACCCAACTATGCGCAACTGTTTTATATATTCCCCATTTATTAAGCAAATGCATATAGAGATATAGAAATGAAGTGTTAATAAAACGTCCTCTCCTGCTTGTCCCGTGTGAGCGCACTGTGTAGTGAGCGATGATGTGATTTTATATCGCTGATGCTGAGAAAAGCTTCAAGGACAAGTTATTCTGTACTCGCAGCAGAAAGCTCCCCATACATTGGGGATATAGCCGGGCGCAGTGTGTCCTACAGTAGAAAGTCGCGTGCTGCTCAAGGTGACAGCCCACTCCACGGAGCGCAGGATGAAGTGTCCTCCGGGACGCAGCTTTCTACAGAGCAGCCTCAAATGGCACAACACGTGGACCACCGCTCTGCTCTGATCTAGTCTCCATTGTGATAATCGTAGAACATTCACTGCCAATTTATATAGAAAGACTTCAGAAAAGGTGCGGATTAGAAAAAAGGGACAAAAACTATACAAAGATGCCTCTGCGATAAAGAATTGGTACCCCATGTTCTGTCAGTGTAACACATGCTCCATCTATCGCCTTGTGCACACGCTGCGTTTTTTGCTGCAGTTTTGCGGCAGTTTGTGGTCCTAAAGTGCATGTATGACCTTCCCCAGCAAAGTTTATGAGAAAATAGGAAAGGCTGTGCGCACGTTGTTTCTTTTTTGCCTGCACTTTTAGTTGCAGAAAAAAGAAGCGCATGTCACTTCTTTACTGCGTTATTCCCTGTGTTTTGCCATTGACAATGTTAAAAAAAAAAACGCTGGGGCAAAAAAGCACGAAAGCGCATGCGTTTTTTAAAGCGTTTTTCTGACTTGGGGTATGTTTTTTCCTGTAGAAACAAAACTGCAGCGTGCGCACATATCCTATGACAGGTGTCCTCACAACTACATAATAAACACTAAACCCACATAAAACATAACCCACATAACTAGAAAATTATATCTCTGCCCACCTTCAGACACGTGTACGCTCGGGGTGATAAAGCATGCATGTGATTTCAGTGACTGAAGCAAAGTAAGCCCCTTGCCAGACTCCATTGAAACGTACAGACCCCCATACCTGCTACAAGGCGTGCTCTTGTCTCTGACATGGTGTGGATCAGAAGATGCCGGCTCTGGATGTCGCCAGATAATCCCTTTAATGCGACCAATCTTTTTCTGCCCCAATACAACATTAGATCAGCATTGATGATTTTCTTTTGTGCATAGTTGTCTTAGTGAACCTTTAGGGTATGTGCCCATGCAACAGATTTGTGGGCAGAATTTCTACACACAACTGCATGTTTTGGCAGGAAAAACACAGCAGAAAAAAAAGCAATTTTTAGGCATTTTTTATTTCTAGTGTTTTTATATCATGGCAATTGCAGGGGTTCCTGCACTGTACTCCGCAATTGCCGCTGGGTCTGCGGCTGATGTTACAGCTGAGACCCGGCTGTCGCAGCCAGGAGCAGTCCTCGTGCCGCGCTTGGTAGTTTAACCTCCTTAATGCTGAGATCAATCACCGCATTCAGGAGACAGGGAGAGGAATTGCTTACCTCTCCCTGGTGATTGGGTCCTGGTAATGTGATCACGGGGATCTGATTGCTGCCTTGGCATCCCTGGGTCGTCACCATGATGACACCAGGTTACTGAGCTATGGATCGCCTCACAGACCTTGCCGGATGCATGGTGTGTGAGGCAAAGTGTCAGTGCTGCAAGTGCAACATGGACAGATATACCATAATCCCCTGTAGTGATTGAACACTGCAGTGGATTAGATCAGACGCAAGAAAAAAATCTGCAACATGTACACAGCAAGTCAGGGTTATACAGGTCGCTGGGATGTATTTTTCCTTGTAGTATTGATCTAGATCTAGAATCTGCAAGAAAAAAAAACGCATCAAAAAGTACAGCATGGGCATACAGCCTTAGGGTACGTCCACACAATGGGTGCCCACAGCGTTTTGGACACAGTGTTTTTTCACTTTTTTTGTTGTCTGCAGTGTACACTGACGTGCGGCGCATCTTCCTGAGCCGTAGCATGGCAATTTATGCTTTTACGGAGATGCGAGTGTTCTCAGTGGGAGATCACGGCGAAAGTCCACAGCGCCCCAAACCCTGATTGTGGGAACACTCGCATCTTCGCAGGATGGATGGCACTGCCTCTAGAACGCAATGTCTCTGGATTGTGGGAACGTATCATTACGACTGGAATGGGTTTTAGTCAGTGCTAGTATTTTAATTTTCACTCTTAGGCTTTCCTATAAAAGGTGGGGTGCAGTATTTCCATTGAAACCTCCCAGCTTAGTATTACCGGTTTCCATCCCCTATATTCTCCATTACTCGTGGCTGTCGGAGCTCTATACCAGCTGAGCTCTATGAGTTGCTATTTCCTTCCAGGTGAGGCCTCTGCGCCTTGGATCGGGCACAAGGGTTTGGTCGTTTATAACCAAGTTGGAAAGCAGTGTCCTATTAATACAGAGACATTACGGCCTCCGCTCGTTCTAGTGCTGATTACTGTATTTCTGTGTATTTTCAGCGATGTTACGAACACAAGCAATATCGAAATGGGTTGAAGTTTTGCAAACAGATACTGTCCAACCCCAAGTTTTCTGAACATGGAGGTAAATATGAGCAATGGATTTAAGAATAATGTTTGTGTTCTGCACTTTGCGTGCCTGTTAGTACTGAATCCACATGTGAAGGAGCCATGTTTCTGTATGGGGAAAGAAGATCAGTATAAAGGGGATGTCAAGACCAGAGCCTGAACACATTACATAGTATAGCCGAGATATCCTTGTTGTATAAACTACTATGGCTCCATCTTCTTTCCCGATCACTGCTCCAAATCTCACCATTATATGCAAATTTCATTGTAAGAATAACAGACTGTTTTATATTTTTGCAGAAATCTGGTTATGGAAGAAGATGGCAGCTTTTATCTCTGGAAACTGGCTTTACGATTGATCTCAGACGCAATATAACAGGGTGTCCCCTTTCAGGAAACCTCTCCTATAGCGATGAGCGTGACTGGTCGCCACTGTTTGGTACTCGATCGAGCATTGGGTTACTTTGGTACTCGTGGGGCTCAACAGAGTACCACGGGTTCTCAGATGTGTCGCCCGTGAAACAATGGCCACAAGGCACAGGCTTGCTTCACTGCTTGATGTGAGCAGGCACTACAGTGATAGGCATTCACAGTCTCCAAATGGTTCTCACAGGGGTTGAAACAACATTTTCGGATGTAGTGTGTCAAAAGGGGGGGAGGGAACCCTCCTTCTTTCCCCTGGAAATGACTGTGTCTATGTGGGTGGAGAGCTAAACTGCCCAATCACTGACTTCCATTATACCTGTTACTCAAGTTGAGCCCTCTCAGAGCGTCTGACCTGCTCCACTTGAGTAACCAGCACCAGAGCATTTTAATACTCGCCCATCTTTAGTCTCCTGATATATACGGTTCATTGTAATAAAAAAAAAAAAACTTGCATATTACTTACCCTCTCAAGGTTCAGCTCTGTCTCTCCACTATTGCCTAGTTCTCCGTTGTTTGGTTCCAGTGGTGATGACATATTGCTGCAGACAATCACTGAGCTTTGCGACTCTTGAGTGGCTTGTGCCATCTACACTAGCAGATCTGCTGATCCCAATGATTAGCTGCAGCCTTGTCAAGGTGACATTACCGCTGCAGCTAATTAACTGAGACCAGGGCAGCAGCAGATATACTTCTCTGGACCCTTGTGTGGGGGGTAAGTAAGGCACAAGGTGTTAATTGCAATGAAAAGTGTACATATCAGAAGCTTTCTGAATAGGGACAATCCCTCGAAGGCTTATTGTGGGTCTGAGATCAGTTGTAAATTCTTAGGTTATGTGCGCACGTAGCGTTCTGTCCCTGCAGAAATTTCTGCAGCGATTTGAACAGCACACGTGCGCTTCAAATCGCTGCTGAAAGAGTCCGTAATGAGAAAAAAAAAGCCGATTCCATGCACTCTGAGTGCAGCCCCCTCCCATAGACAGAGCGGGGGCTGCAAGCAGAGCGCACGGAATAAGTGACATGTCACTTCTTACAACGCGCGCTTCGGGCAGCAGCCGAAGCGCTGCGCTCTAATACGCCACGTGCGCACGTCTCCTGCATAATCTTCATAGATTATGCTGAGGACGCAGGACGCATGCAGTTACGCTGTGGTGCAGCTCACAGCGTAACTGCATGCAAATACGCAACGTGCGCACATAGCCTTACATGTATGGATATGACCTTATATCTTGTATTATTGGAGATAATTGGCACACTATTATCCTATACCTAAATGTTTGCGGTGATGTATACCGTGTTTTCCTCCCCTCACTTGTCCACATTTTTATGAATACTTATACAAAATAAAAATATGTATTGAACTGTTGATCGCCTCTCTTGTTCTTGTTTTGATAGCCTTACATGTAGTCTAATAAAAGCTGTCAAGAGTATAAAGGGACCTTGTGAATTGTGACATTGCTAACTTTTTCCTTTTAGTGTACATCCCAGTTTACAGAAGTGATGTGCATGCACCCAATGTCAATACCACAGGCTTTTCCATCTTTTTTGTTACCATTTATGTGTATATACAGTATATTAGTACATAAAAACAAATCCTGCAGCTTCACATGCATTGACATGGCCATAACCGCCACTCTCCACGTGCATTGCTACAAGCCTTCTGTTCACGGTTATGTCCTCATATCACTACATTCATCTACATAGCGAGATGCTGTCAGTCCCGTTTTTCATTGTAATTTGTGGACATATTTCAGTGTTTTACAAGAAAATACAGACACATCTTTGTTTCCTCCCCTAAAGAAACCCTAGCAATGAAAGGATTGACTTTAAATTGTCTTGGGAAGAAAGAAGATGCTTATGATCTTGTACGCCGCGGACTAAGGAATGACCTGAAAAGTCATGTCTGTATCCTTTTATGATTTTTCATATTCTATTATGCAGTTGTGAAACTCCGAAACCCAATAACTAATGTGTATTGTACGTGGAAGTGATTTCAGATGTTTATTTTTCATTAGTTTTTTAATGAATAAAAAAAGTAACGGAGTTTGTACTTTTTTTTTGTTTGTTTTTTTTTGTTTAATAACGTACGTTAAAGATAATTTGTCAGTAGGATCAGCCCTCCTTAGCCGTCTATATAAACATATAGGTCATAGAAAGTTGAAAAAATTGATTTCTTGACATCTGTGATCCAATGTCTTATTCCAGAGAAATGCATGTTTTTCTCATGTGTATATAAGCCTTGAAGATCTATGGGCCGGACATAGATCTCCCTGAGAATCTGCCTCCAGTGCTTATGGTAAATAAAAGGGGACGCTATCAGTGTGAGACATGTAATGACTGACACTTTGCTCGTATTATCACAAACAAGTCTACAGTGATACTAGAGCCAATACGAGAGCAGAGATACCACGGGGCAGCAGAGGTGAAGTTTGTTTAGTTACAAACATTTGCTGTAGCTGTGCTCTCACAGGCAGCCAGTGTGGGGGAAGGGCAGTACAGCAGAACTGACAACTGTGAGAAGACAGCTGAAAATGTGCCTGTTGTGATTGTAAGGAGACATGGTTAAACTCTGCTGTACTTTGTTGCCTCTGCTCCCATTGCAGTACTGTATGTGATTATAAGAGCACACTCAGTCATGACATGTCTCACACTGGTAACGCCTCCTTTCAGTTAAGATTCTCAGGTATATGTTTGTTTGGCCCATAGATCTTAAAGGGAACATGTCATCAGATTTTTCTTGTGAAAAGTAAGACTACCACCTTCAGCAGCACCCTATTGCTGGCGGAGTCTAAAACATAAGTGTGCATGCGCGAGCCGGTGATATGTCTGTTAAGGTGTCAGATTTTGCTAGCTATGTAGATGAAAATGTAGGCAGGCGTAATCTCACGCCTGGGCATACACATCAGCAGCTCGTCCATGCGCACTTATGTTTTAGGCTCTCCCCACAGTAGGTCAGAGCAAAGTGCGCAGGCACGAGATTTCCCCCGCCTATGTGGATGACGCAGGAGATGTCATCCACATCAATCAGAGGAAGAGGACGGCGATCAGGAGCGGAGTGGAGGGACAGGTGCAGACCGTACTGTCCAGATTTGCATACAACATGGGAGATTATAAAAAGATTGTTTCTTTAACGTTCCTATGGGAGACCCAGACCATGGGTGTATAGCTACTGCCTCCGGAGGACACACAAAGTACTACACTCAAAACGTGTAGCTCCTCCCTCCTAGCATATACACCCCCTGCTAGCCAGTCCTAGCCAGTTCAATGCTTTGTGTTTCAGGAGGATCACACACACATGCATTCTCTGATTTTGATTTTTGATTTTTCCTTTTGGATCAAAGATTTGGAAGAAAAGCGGGTCCAGCTGGACTCCCGGCATGTCCCTTCTCACCCCACTGTGTCGGCGGTGCTGTTAAGGTTGATTTTCCAAGGCTGGAGCCTTCTCATGCCGCGCTCCTTCACCATCCCTTGGGCTCTGGCTTGAAGTGGGAGCCAACACGGTTCTCACTGCTTTGCAGGAGACCGGTCTCCATCCGCAGCCCTTTTTCAGGATCCTGCTGGACGGAGCTATCACCCCCCAGGGACCTGGCAACCTGCGTCTCACAAGCTAAGTATATGAGACGTTATTACCACAGAAAGTGGTCTTTCCAGGGGTCCTTTATACTTTATTTATTGGGGGAGTGTGTTTTATGTTTGTGTTAACATTTCCGGCCGGTTCTCCAGTTTTCACTGGAGAACCGCGCCGATGGTGCCTGCTCGCCGGCCGCATGTTTTACTCTAGGCCCCGGCTTCGCCTGAGGCCTAGTTTCGGTTTCCACTGCCTCTGCATGTCAGTCATGCAGAGGGACAGTGTGGCTCCGCCCAGCGGCTGCGCAGCATAGGGAAGGGACACTCCTCACTGAGGAAGGATTCCCTCCCCTGGCTACCTCATTTGCCGCTCTCAGAGTAGGCCCCGCCCCATCTCCTCGCTCCGGTCGCCATTTTCTCAGCGTTCTCTGTGCCTGCATGGGCACAGAGATACCTCATTGTGACAAGTGGGGGCCTGGGCTGAGGGACTGGGGGCACAGACATGTCTGTTTAAACGATCTGGCAGCCACAACCTCCGGTTTGTGCAGCTGCTTATTTTATCTGTTTATATATGCTGGGGGCCATTCTAGGACAGAGCCCCCACCTCTGCAGCATGTCTCACAGAGCGAGGCTGCAAGGCTGTTTTTTATATGCAGCATGTAGTCTCGTACGGCTGTACCGAGGTCCCGGAATCTGCTGAGCATGCAGCCCCCTTCTCAGGGCGTTTTCTGCTACAGCTCGCTCAGCAAAGCTCACAGAGGACTCTCCTTCTGGTCTCAGACCCCGTCCTCCTGACAGGGAGACGCAGGGTCCCCTGTCCTCCCCGTCCCGCAGCTCTGATACGAGCTGATTCACTGGACGAGGAGGATGTCTCTACCAGGGGCTCGGACGCTACTTTATGTACCATTGATCCGTCCGTAGGTGACGCAGATGCTAATGATTGGATTGCGTCCATTATACTTGTACTGGACCTCCATCCGCCTGTATCAGGGGAGTATTCCCCGCTGGCAGAAGGGCATCAGTATACCTTTAACAGGACAAGGAGTGTGTTCCTTAACCACTCCAGTTTTCAGCCCACTGTGTCCAAGCCCACAGCCTGTCCTGTCAGACCCCAAAGCGGGGTTCTGCTGCCTGTTTCCCCCTCCCATCAGAGGTGGTCAAGGAGTGAGCTCATTCGCCAAGGGTGGTCCCTCCGGTGTCTAGACTTTCAGCCCGGATAGTTGTATCAGTGGCTGACGGCACCTCTATAGGGATCCCACGGTACAATAATTTTGTACTGGACCTCAATCCGCCGGAGTTACTTTTCCTAGGAGAACACAATGTGTGTTCCTTAACCACTCCAGTTTTCAGGCCACTGTGACCAAGCCCAGGGTCCGCTCTGACAGTCGCTTCCCATGAAGCGTGATTCTGAGGACTGTTTTTTCCCTGTCCACCAATGGTGGTCACGAAGTGGGCTCATTCACCTCAGGTGGCTCAGCCCGGACCGTTATGTCAGTGGCTGATGGCTCCTCTCTTAAGGTTTTGCGGTCCGCCAGGTTGTCCTTCTGGCCAAATCTGTAATGGGGGCGGCAGGAGCTTCGTTCTCCTCAGCTTTACAGCAGTGCGTTTTTTTTGTAGCCTTCTCTGCTTCTCTGGAGGAGATGCATTCCCTCACAGGGACTCTATGCCCGAAACGGTTGCCTGAACTTCCAGACTTTTCATCCTATGCCATGTCTGCCATGCTGGACACCGCACGGCGGTGGCCTCGGCTAATTTCCCCGCTATCCACAGGCTCCTGTGGCTTCGGAAATGGAAGCCAGATGCTTCTATAGAAGTTCCTTGCTGGGCTCCCTTTTGTTGGGACCAGTCTCTTCGGAACCAACTGGATGAAATTAAGGAAGCTCTTGGCGGGGAGAGTTCTTCCTTGCCACAAACCTAAACCAGGGAACCTGTCCAGGGCAGGAATCAGTTGAGGTTTCGGTTGTTTCCGTTCCTCCATCTGATCGTTCTCTAAGCCCTCGGCCTCGTCCACTAGCTCGGCCAAGGTTCTTAGACCCAAATGGCGTTCGAAGCTGCGTCTTTTAGAAGACCGCAGGAGATGCTGCCACTGAGTCAGCTTCCTCCGAGCTATCTAGCCACGCCAACAATGTCTTTGGTCGGTGGCAGGCTCTCCCACTTGGCGACGTATGGTTTTACCACGTCTCCGTTCAGTGGGGGCGGGATTATATCTCCCATGGCTACAGGATGGAATTCTATCCACCCGCCAAACAGATTTTTTCTGTCAACTCCCCCCGGCTCCAAGGCCGCCGCCTTCTCACAGGCCGTGGCATTTCTTGCAGGCCAATGGAGTAATTGTACCGGTTCCCGACTGGGAACGGTTCTGAGATTTCTGCTTACATCTATTCCTAGTCCCCGAAGAGGGCGGTGCCTTCCGACCTGGATCTTTAGCTTTTCAAGCGCATGGTCAGGTGTGGCGTTTTCACATGGAGTCTCGGTCTTGTTCCGTGTGTTTTTCACCAGATCAATCAAGAACCCTAGGAGATTCCCTAGCAGCCATCGGCATCAGAGATGCCTATCTGCAGGTGTCAATCGCAGTTTCACACCAGCGTTGGCTACGTTTTGCAATCGGAGTGGTCCAATTCGTGGCTCTTCCCTTGGGGTTAGCCACGGCCCCTCGAGTATTCTCATTGGGGCAGCTGTGATTAGGGTCCTGCACCTCTAGGGATTGGCAGTGATCTTTTGCCCTGGACGGTCTTCTTGTCGGGGCTTCATCCAGTGCAGACTCTTAGCAGAGTGCTTCGCTCACTCTCGCCACTCTAACCAATTCGGGTGGCTTGTCATTCTGTCCAAGTCCACTCTGACTTCGAACCAGAGGTTCCCAGGGACGCAATTCGAGACTCTGTCGGCAATTGTGAAGCTGCTCTTAGTCGAACAGTAGTCCCTCCGCTGGCGGTCGACGTCGTTCTATCAGGCACCGAATACAGGTGCTGGTCAGATGGTGGCGTCAATGGAAGCGATTCCTTGCCCAGTTTCTCCTGCGTCCTCTGAGACTGGATGTTTTCCGCTGTACAAGCGAACTTCCTCCTTCCACGGGGTGGTGGCTTCGCCACTGACCAGGGGCTCGTTTCAGTGGTGGCTTCGGCCACTCTGTCTCAGGGACGCTCCTTCCTGGCCCCGTCCCGGGTGATCCTCACCAGGATGCTAGTCTATCCGCCTTGGGAGCAGTATATCTCCACCGTGGAGCGCAGGGCGCTTGGACTCTGTCCGAATCAGCCCTCTAGATCAATGTGCTGGAAATCAGAGCTGTATTTCTAGCTCTCTAAGCCTTTCACCATCTGTTGGCGGCTAGGCACATTCGAGACCAGTCGGACAACGTGACAGCGTTTTCCTACATCAACTTCCAGGGCGGGACACTCAGCCCCCTGGCAATGTTGGCGGCTCAACGCATTCTTCAGTGGACGAGGGACTCCTAGTCCACCGTATCCGCAGCCCACATCCTAGATGTGAAAACTGCGAGGCAGACTATTTCAGCTGTCCAACCGTGGTCCACGATCCTCAGGTTTTGCGGCAGACGCACTGGTTCATGTTTGGTCCCAGTTTCGTCTCTTTTACGTGTTTCACCCTCTAGCTCTTGTCCAGAGTCCTGCGCAAGATCAGTAAAGAGGGCCGTCGGGTCATTCTCATACTCCAGCCTGACCCAGGCAGGCTTGGTACCCTGACCTGCTCCATCTGTCCGTTGGGTTGCCATGGCATCTTCCGGACCGTCCAGACCTTCTCTCAAAAGGTCCGTTTTTTTCCGCCAGAATTCTGGACTCTAAGATTGACGGCGTGGCTCTTGAGTCCTGGATCTTGACGACTTCTGGTATCCTTCCTGAAGTCATCTCCACTTTGACTCGAGCTCTAAAGTGTCCTTTGGCCTTTTTGGCCTTGCCGACCCTCCTGTCCCTTCCACAGTCCGGTCTACAGCTAGGACTATCCCTCATTAGGGGACAGGTCTCGGCTCTGTCAGTGTGTGCCAGCGGCGTATCGTCCGACTGGCTCCGGTGCGCTCCTTCAAGGGCGCATCTCATATCATTCCGCCTTACCGGCGGCCTATGGAGCCCTGGGACCTTAATCCGGTCCTCACGGTTCCCGGAAACCCCCCTTTGCGCCTCTTAGGGAGGTTTCTTTGTTTCATCTTTCACAGAAAGTAGTCTTTCTAGTGGCCATAATTTCTCGTCAGAGAGTTTTGGCTGCACTCTCTTCGGAGTCACCCCCTTTTTTGGTCTTTTTCATCAAGACAAGGTGGTCTCTGTCCGACTCCGGACTTTTTCCCTAGGGTGGTTACTGCTTCCACCTTATCCAGGGCAATTTTCCTGCCTTCCTTTTGTCCGGCTCCTGTTCATCGCTTTGAGGAAGCGTTGCATATCCTGGATCTGGTGCGGGCGCTCCGGATCTATGTGTCTCGCACCGCCGTTATTAGGCGGTGCACCTCTCTCTGGTGCTGACCACTGGTCAGCGTAGCAGTCTCTCGGCATCTAAGCCGACCCTGGTTCGTTGGCTTAGGTCGGCCATTTCCGATGCCTACAAGTGTACTCAAGTACCTTCCCCGCCGGGGATCAGGGCACACTTGATCAGAGCTGTCGGTGCCTTTTGGGCTTTCAGGCACCAGGCTACGGCTCAGTAGGTCTGTCAGACTGCCGCTCGGATTAGTCTGCATACTTTTTCGAAGCACTACCCAAGGCATGCTCATGCTTTGGCAGACGCGGGCTTGGGCAGACGCCTCTTTCAGGCGTCTGTCGCCCATTTGTGAAGTTAGATTTCGCCTGCTTCTCAGTTGTCTGTTTCTTCCCACCCATGGACTGCTTTAGAACGTCCCATGGTCTGGGTCTCCCATAGGAACGTTAAAGAAAAAGAGAATTTTGTTACTTACCGTAAATTCTTTTTCTTGTAGTTCCGTCATGGGAGACCCAGCACCCTCCCTATTGCCTGTTGGCAGGTTTCTTGTTCCGTGTGTCTTCACCGGCTGTTGTTGTTGTAGACAGAGGTTCCGGTTCTTCCGGGTTTTACTCTGTCTCTTCTTGTGGGTGGATGTCCTCCTTCAGCTTTTGCACTAAACTGGCTAGGACTGGCTAGCAGGGGGTGTATATGCTAGGAGGGTGGAGCTACACGTTTTGAGTGTAGTACTTTGTGTGTCCTCCGGAGGCAGTAGCTATACACCCATGGTCTGGGTCTCCCATGACGGAACTACAAGAAAAAGAATTTACGGTAAGTAACAAAATTTCTCTTTTTTTGGGGGGGGGTGGGTGAGGGGGGGTATACAGCGGAATCTGGAATATAATATACACCTGAAAAATCAGGTGACCAGTTCCTTATAAAGGGAATCTGTCATCCTTAGGAAAATTAGCTATACTTGTATGCCTCCTTGATGAGGGGTCAGTTGGCAAAAATCCTCTCTTGTATCTCCTGTCTTCCAGGCTATGGGGTGTGCACTGCGCAGAAGATAAGCTGTCCTCCGGTCTTCATTATACAGGATTCCTCCACCCCTTCTTTTCCCTCGTGTCCCTGTGACATCAGGTGCATGGTTGGAAATCTCGTGCCTGCGCATTATGCCTGCCGTTTCTTCCTGCACTGTTCCACCCTTCTGTGAGCACAGGCTTCTATTTTGCTGTGTGCAGGCGCCAGGGAGTCACTGCTGCTTCACAGTGCAGGGGAGAAACGGCAGGCAGAATGCGCATGTGTGGGATTTCCAGTCGCGCACCTAACGTCACAGGGACTTTGAAGAGAAGAAGAGGAGGACTCCTGAATAATGAAGACAGGAGACCAGCTTACCTTCCGGGCAGCGCACACCACATAGCACGGAAGATAGAAGAAATAAAAGAGGATTTTTACCAAATGACCCCTCATCCAGGAGGCACACAGGTATGGCTAATTTCACCTTTGTCACCTTTATGCCCATATTAATAAAAAATCACATTCCCTTTAACAGCTCATTTACCTATTATTTAGGGGGAGGATACATTTGATGGAAATAGCAGATGTATTTTTTCACAACCTCACTTGTTGCAGTATTGGCAGATACTGAAAAGTAAAAACTCTTGAATTTCAGTAATTTGGGAAGAGAGTATAACCTAGCACATCCTCAGATCTCCTATTACTCTCACTGGTACCTTTTTACCTGCTTTTTGTTGCCTGAATCTGGATAAATCCACAATTTTACCATTATGCAGCTGAGGTGTTAATTATTTTTCCGCACCCAGAGCACTTAACCTCAGGATCAAAAAAAAAAAAAATCAAATCTTTATTTTTATATAGCGCTAACATATTCCGCAGCGCTTTACATACATCAGGAATGCTGTCCCCATTGGGGCTCACAATCTAAAGTCCCTATCTGTATGTCTTTGGAGTGTGGGAGGAAACCGGAGCACCCGGAGGAAACCCACGCAAACACAGGGAGAACATACAAACTCCTTGCAGATGTTGTCCTTGGTGGGATTTGAACCCAGGACCCCAGCGCTGCAAGACTGCAGTGCTAACCACTGAGCCACCGTGCCGCCCCAGGATGCAGTATTTCATTATTCAATCCTTAAAAAATGGATACATTCCATCATGCTATCCGACGCTTCTTTAGGCCTCTATCACACGTTCTTGAAAAACCAGGCACATTTTTCACGGACGTGTCAGAGGTGCATTTTGCCCTACGTGACCCGTGTTTATGGCACACGTGTGTTCTCCGTGTGCTATCCGTGATAACACACGGAGAACAGAAACTTTCTGCTCACCTGTCCCTGGCATCGCTGTCAATGGTGCTGATCTACGGTCTCCGGTCCTGCCGACTCCTGCTGCTGCAGCTTCCGGCCCGCATTGCAGTGAATATGCAATGA
Organism: Anomaloglossus baeobatrachus; assembly: GCF_048569485.1. NCBI lineage: Eukaryota > Metazoa > Chordata > Amphibia > Anura > Aromobatidae > Anomaloglossus > Anomaloglossus baeobatrachus. The sequence continues at coordinate 227,328,446 of NC_134353.1, read as the reverse complement.
GCATAATGAGCGGCGGTCGGAAGCAAGTGACAGCAGCGGCAGAGACAGGAGGGCTGGAGAAGGTGAGTAAAGTGTTTTTTTTTTTTTTCTCAAACACGTGTTTTCTCTGGCGCGTGTCACACGGAACAACTCCGTGTGGTCTGTTTGCGTTCCATGTGATGCCGGAGAAAAACTGATATGTTGACGTATGGAGCACACGGACACACATATGCTCCACACGTAAACACGGTCCATGGCAGAACACGCACGTGAGCGCAGACCCATTGATTTTAATGGGTCTACTTGTGCCTATGTCTCCGGTACGTGAGGAAAAGGACCAAACACGTACCGGAGACGAGGACGTGTAAAAGAGGCCTTAAAACCACAACGTCTTAATATCACATTGATGAAGATCCAAATAGACAGCAAAGCTTGAGTTGGAACTAAGTGTTTCAGTCTTTAAGTGTTCTTACCTGTGAATTTGGAAAGGTTTTTCTTTTTTTTGTATTCTAAGATCTGTTAAAGGTCGAAAAACGTTACTTTTCAACTCTGGCTTTTCTCTATCTGGAAATTTATGATTGGAAATTAATTTTAGTGCACGATTGCATGATGGATTGTGTCCAGTTTGTTTGATTTTCTGCAGGTTCCTTGTGCTTTGTTAGATGACGATGAACAGTTGAGAACCTTAATGTCGCACCTTTTGTTGTACTTTGTCCATCCCTTGTGCCGTCCTCTTAGTGATGGCTCAGTGTATCTTTCACTGCTTTACATGCCATATAAACTGTTTATAGGAGTGGATCTTGCTGAGAGATTTCCCTTAATCCGCTGTATAATTACTCCCAGAAACCCATTTAGAGGCCAGTTTTTTAGTTTTCTAATATTTGTGAGAACTTTTTACACTTGCAGTGTAATTGCACAATATATAGTCGTTCTTTGAGCCACATTTTCTATATTCCCCTTGTAGTGCTTATTTTATGCTTTGAGGTTTGAGTTCTATTTGCCTTAACTTTGGTCGTCCAGGCTGGCATGTGTATGGCTTACTGCAAAGATCTGATAAAAAATATGATGAAGCCATCAAGTGTTACAGGAATGCTCTGAAATGGGATAAAGACAATCTGCAGATCCTGCGGGACCTTTCTTTACTTCAGATCCAGATGAGGGACCTGGAAGGTTACCGGGTATGTGCAATTTTTCTCTACTTCCAAGTGACTTTGAAATCTGCAACTAATGAACTAATCTTCACATTTTTCATACTCAAACTTTTTAAGAATGAGTTTATGTAAATCGGCACATTCCTTTAGGCCAAATGTGCAAGAGCAATCCACATGACATGCCTTTCAAGAAGGCTCCGTAGATCTGGTGATTGGACCTCTCCTCCACTGCTTATTATACAAAATCAAGTGTTTTATGTAAAGCCCAAGCTAATTTGTGAGTCCCATTCATTGGCTTCTCACCAACAATCTGGGCATTAATCTTGCTATTTCTGATTATTAACACTCACACAGCGCTGTAGAATGAATAATTTGTAGTCGTATTTTCAAGCTCTAAAAAATGTTTTTCAGGAAACAAGATATCAATTGCTGCAGCTCCGACCCGCGCAGAGAGCCTCTTGGATTGGATATGCTATTGCATACCATTTGCTGGAGGATTATGAGATGGCAGCAAAGATTCTTGAGGAGTTTCGGAAAACTCAACAGGTAAATGACTGTTACTGCTTCATATCCACATTGCCAGCTGTGCTGAAAATATGGTTGGCCTTGCATGAGGAATTCTCTCCGTCGGCATCCTTGAAGTCTTGCTTGACTGCCCAACATCTTATAATGTTTTATTAACTCCTCTGTCGAGTCTGAGTATACTGCTTGTTGTCAGAGACCCCATAGAGAAGTCAGACTTTTTATTAATTTCCTTACCTTGATGAACCCCATGTATACAGTTCAGGTTGCTTACCATTTCATTCCCCGCAACCCAGATCTGCACTGATGAAAGCTAAGAAGTTGTTGAAAGTGACTTAACTTCTTGTTTATATGAGTAAGAGAGAAAGGGGAGAGATCAATAACTTTACAGCTGCATGACAATTGTTATATAAAACACATTTTAGTATATATATATATATATATATATATATATATATATATATATATATATATATATATATATATATATATATATATATATAGCTGGTCAAATAACACCAGCATGCCACTAAATTTCTAAGCAAACATATTTCTAAAGGTGCTGTTGACATGGATTTCTCACTAGATATCAGTGAGAAGCCATTCAATTCACACAGGCAAGGAAATCAAACCATAGATGTCCATAAATTTAGTAATGTGTAATAATGAAAAATGACACTGTAAAAATATTGACCACACAAAGAAGGAGAGGTGCAAAAACCATGGAAAGTCATGACACCAGCTTAAATCTATCAGTAATTAGAAAGCAATCCTGCCACTGAGTGAAAATTATCAGCTGGTTCAACCGATGGCCTATAAAAAGATGTCTCCTTACCAAGGTGCCACACTGGAAACAGCTCATGATGGGTAAAACCAGTGAGCTGTCTCAAGATCTTTGCAATCTTATGATTGCAAAACATCCTGATGTCATTGGTTACAGAAGACTACTGAAGGATTCAGTGAGCACTGTTGGCGCCATAATCCGGAAGCGGAAAGAACATAATTTCACCATAAAACGTCCACGACCAGACAACTCCGCTCATGATTTCAGACAGAGGAGTAAAAAGAATCTGGAGTTGTCAAACAGCCAAGGAGAGCCTGTGGAGAGCTACAGAAAGACCTAGAATCAGCAGGTACAATTGTTTCTAAGAAAACAATCAGTAATGCTCTCAATCTCCATTGCCTGTATGCACACTCACCACGCAAGACTCCATTGCTGAACAAAAAACATGTTCAAATCTGTTTAATATTTGCTCAACAACATTTAGACAAGCCTGTGAAATACTGGGAGATCATAGTCTGGTCAGAGGAGACCAAAATGTAACTCTTTGGAGGCCATAATACACACCACGTTTGGAGGCCAAAAGGCACTGCATATCACCACAAAACACCATACCAACAGCGAAGGTATGTGCGCACAAATATTCTGCAGATTTTTGTCACTGCATGTGGGTTTCAAATTGCATCCAAAACACTGCGTTTTGTATGCATTTTGAATGCAGTTTAGATGCGTTCTGGATGCTTGCTCTACCATAGACAGAGAGGGAAAAGCATCCAAAACGCGCAAAAGAAGTGACATGTTGCTTTTTTGAACGCATCGATTTTGTAAAATATTTGGCATCCAAAACGCTGCATTTAAAAACTCAATGTGCACATGGAATTTGCTGACTTCTCATACTTTGCTGGGGAAGCAGAACGCATGCGTTTACGCTGCAGTTTAAAATGCTGCGTAAACGCATGAAGAAACGCAACATGCGCACACAGCCTGATGGTTGGGCGTGGGAATATCATGGGTGGGGCTGTTTTTCAGCATATGGTACAGGTAGACTTCATCTAATTGAAGAAGCATGAATGGACAAATGTACCTAGACATTCTTGATTCAAAAATATATACATAAATAATCTTCCATCTACCAGCACAATGAAGATGAAACAAGGGTCGACATTTCAGCAAGACAATGATCCCAAACACACAGCCAAGGAAACTGTCAATTGGTTTCACAGAAAATAAAACTGCTAGAATGGCCCCGCCAATCACCGGACCTGAATCCAACAGAAAATTTCTGGAAGTAACTTGGCTCAGAGTTAATAAATGGAGCCCACAAAGCCTCCAGGATTTGAAAAGTGTTTGGATGAAAGAATGGGCCAAAATCACACCTGAGCAATGCATGCAACTAGTTTCTTAATAAAGGAGGTGTCTTTGAAGCTTTCATCCCCAACAAAGCCTTTTGTATGAAGTATTAAATTTCAAGAAAAATGCTCACATTGCGTTTGTGCAGTGCATTAGGTGTATACGTTAGAAACCACCCCATTAGAATGAACTCTAATCTATAGCTTAATGCATTCATAGACTTTCTTTAAGGAAACATCTGCGAACGCATGTCAAAAATGTTATACGTTTGTTAAATATATGTTTATTGAAACGCACATGAAAAGGTATACTACTACGTTTTTCTGTCCTTTCCAAATAACGTACACTTAACTTTTTTTTTTTTTTACATTAGTGTATTGAAAACGCATTGTACCGTAATGAAATCCGCTTCTACATATTTATAGCATATGTTATATTGGCAAATTAAACTAAGACATGTGATGTACCAATGTGACCGGAAGTGATCAGACCGCTAGCACATTGTATGTGTGATAGGAGAATGTGGAAGGTTTCAATGGACATTCCAAGATAGTTTTCACATTTCTCCGGAAAATATCACAGTTAATAATAAAGGCATCATGTCTTCACGAACATAGTTCACTTCATGCTCCCGAAATCTCCTTCTGTCAATCTCCTTCTGTCAATCTGTCTCTTCTGCCTCTGACGCAATAGCATTAAGCGATATTTAACAAGCAGAGACACAATCATGTCGCTGCCGCTCCTTGAGCACTGTCCAAAGCCAAGTACAATAGTTACTTCTGTTTAACAAAAAAAAGTCCTTTTCAAAAACTGTCTTTTGCAATGAAAAAGCGGATGGGATTTTCTTTACACAGAAATACGTCAAACATATTGGGTTCCATTCAATGTATACGTTTTTTAAGTGGAAAAAGGACAAATATTGATGAATTGCATAGTCCGCTGAATGGATACGTTTAGCCTATTCGACTCCAATGTGAAAGCACCCTAAGCGGGTTAAATACTTTTTCCTTGTCTCATTTCTCATTATTACATATCCCTAAATTTATGGACCTCTACGGTTTGATTTCTTAGCCTGGGGGATTGGATGGGTTGTTACCAACATCTGGTGAGAAATTCATGTCAATAGCACCTTTATATTTACTTAGACAATTGGTAATGTGTTTAATACTTATTTCACCTGCTGTATATATAAAAAATAAAGCCTACACACGAGATTTTGACACACTCGTAACGAGGAGAATTCTGTCTATAATTTTGGTTAAAACCCAAACAGAAAAAATTATAAACAGAAATCCCTAATCCAAAAAAATCTCCTGACTATATTTGTCTTGCAAAGAATATTTACATAAATTCTGCAGTAACTTATACGTACTCCAAAATAGCTCTAAAAAGATTACAATTTGTTCTGCATAAAACAAAAACCTCATTTATGGCTTCTGGAAAGGGAAAAAGCAAAATCGGGGAAAAAAAAATGGCCAGTTGAGAAGTGCCATTCAAACATGATCAATATGGCATTAAAAAAATAACACATGAATATCTGTGATTTTTTTTTTTTTTTTTATTTTTTAATCATGTCCAGACAGTTACACATACACGTAGGTATTACTGTCTGCTTGACCCCCACCCCCCGTGTGAGGTGTAAATGGGAGTTTTTGTACCAGAGTGCAGTTCAGGCTGTTGCAGAGAGCGGTTTATAATGTCATCATTGTTAGCAAAGATTTATTGTATTCTATAATCTTCAACCAAACAAATTTAAAATGGGCTGTATTTTAATATTTCTTGCCTCCACTACCTGCCAGGTCTGTGCGTAGCTAAGCCTGTTGCTGAAGTAGCGTCACAAGGCAGCTTTATCCAGCTGCAGGGTGCGATGTTGTTCAGAAAGGGCACCCAGGCCTACTTTATGCTCAGATCTCATGGAATCAGCATGGGAACAGGCTATAAACTCTCTAAGGCCAGAGTCACACTTAACGTGTCTTGCGCGTGTTTCACATCGCATCACCCGGCACGGCCGCACACTCTCTTGACAGGAGCGGGTTGGCTGCATGTATTTCTATGCATCTGAGACTCTCCTGTAAGAAGAGTATCAGGCCGTGCCAGGTGATGCGATGCGAGACTCGCGCGACATACGCACAAGTGTGACTCCAGCCTAAGAAGTAAAAACAGCACAATACTTCATTTAAAGAGGACTAACCACCAGAATTTTCATATATAAACTAAAGCCAGTGCTATACAGGTGCTATGATGCTGATTCTAAGCATACCTTTACTTGTGAGATCGAATGTATAGTTACTGAAATAGAGGCAAGTAAAGGATGTGAAATGCACTGTTATTTGATAGGTGCTGCAGAATATCTAATATGTGGCCGGGTTTTGTTAGTTATTCGCATCCTAGTCTGCCTGCCTGTCCATGGTCGGCACGGTGGCTCAGTGGTTAGCACTGCAATCTTGTAGCGCTGGGGTCAAGGGTTCGAATCCCACCAAGGATATCTGCAAGGAGTTTGTATGTTCTCCCCGTATTTGGGTGGGTTTCCTCCGGGTACTCCGGTTTCATCTCACACTCCAAAGACATACAGATAGGGAATTTAGATTGTGAGCCCCAATGGGGACAGTGTTCCTGATGTATGTAAAGTGCTGTGGAATATGTTAGCCCTATATAAAAATAGAGATTTATTTATTTAGCTGCTATCAATCAAATAACAGTCCATTTCACAAATTTTACTTGCCTGTATTTCAGATAGTATATATCTGATCTCACAACTAAAGGTATATTTAGAATCAGTATGATAGCACCTGTCTAGCACTTTGATGATTTTATATAGGAAAATCCTGGTGGTTGGTCCTCTTTAACCCCTTCACGACCATGGACGGAAATATCAGTCATGGAGCGTGTCCCGTTAAGCCCCACCCCCTGCCGTGGGCAGGCTGCGTGGATCGACACATATCAGCTGTTTTCAACAGCTGACATGTGTGCCTACATGTTACGAGTGGAATCGGATTCCACCCGTAACATTAACCCCTTACATCTCGCTGCCAAAGTCTGTCAGGGAGATGTATATACGCGCGGTGAAGATTTTCACTTACCGCTGCCCCCACCGGAAGTCACGTGAGTGATCACGTGACTTTCGGTGGTTGCCATCGTAGCACAGGGTCATGTGATAACGCCTGCAGCTATGAAGTTTCACTCTCGTTTTCCCTCAGCACGGAGCAGAGAGAAACAGGAAGTGACTGAATCTGCTGTTTACAGCTGTATAGCTGTGATCAGCAGATAGATAAGAGGGATCGGATTGCTGATCGCTATAGCCCCCTAGGGGGGACTAGTAAAATAAAAAAAAAAGTTTTTAAAAAAAACTGAAAGTTCAAATCCCCTTTCCCCCCATTTAAAATTAAAGGGTTAAAAATTAAATAAATATACACATATTTGGTATCGCCGCTTTCATAAATGCCCGATCTATGAAAATATAAAATCAATCTGATTGGTAAACGGCGTAGTGGCAAAAAAATTCCAAACGCCAAAATTACGTTTTTTGGTCGCCGCAAGTTTTATGCAAAATGCAATAACAGGCGATCAAAACGTAGCATCTGCGCAAAAATGGTACCATTAGAAACGTCAGCTCGAGACGCAAAAAATAAGCAGTCACTGAGCCATAGATCCCAAAAAATGAGAACTCTACGGTTTTCGGAAAATGGTGCAAAACATGCACCACTTTTATTGGACAAGCTTGTGAATTTTTTCTAACCCCTTAGGCTAAGTTCACATTTCCGTTGTTTTGTATCAGTCACATGCGTCGCTTGACGCATGTGACTGATGCGCTGTTCAACGCTGTACAACGGATGACAAAGAACAGAATTCTTTGTCGGATTCCGTTGTGTGCGGGGGGGCGGAGTTCGGGGGGTGGGGGGGAGCCGAGCGGGGCTGTGGCACTGAGGACGTCAGTGCCGCAGGGACTGCAGGACAGGTGTGTGTGTGTGTATACACATGCTGAATGCGGGAGGGGGCGGGGCCAGGCGCTGAGGATGTCTGTGGCAGTGCTGCGGTCTGCATGGCTGGGGACAGGTGAGTATCTGTGAGTGTGTGTGTGTGCATGTATATATGTATGTATGTATGTATGTGTGTGCACATGCGGAGTGCGGGAGGGGGCGGAGCCGAGCGGGGGTCGGGGCCAGGCGCTGAGGATGTCAGCGGCAGTGCTGCGGTCTGCATGGCTGGGGACAGGTGAGTGTGTGTGTGTGTGCATGTATGTGTGTGCACATGCGGCGTGCGGGAGGGGGCGGAGCCGAGCGGGGGGCGGGGCCAGGCGCTGAGGATGTCAGTGGCAGTGCTGCGGTCTGCATGGCTGGGGACAGGTGAGTGTATCTGTGAGTGTGTGTGTGCATGTATGTATGTATGTGTGTGCACATGCGGAGTGCGGGAGGGGGCGGAGCCGAGCGGGGGGCGGGGCCAGACGAGGGTGTCAATGGCAGTGCTTGTCTGCATGGCTGGGGACAGGTGTGTGTGTGTGTATACATGTGCGGAGTGCGGGAGGGGGCGGGGCCGAGCGGGGAAGTGTCGGCCTCCCTGCACACGTAACCAGACTAAATATCGGGTAGCAAAGCACCCGATATTTACCTTGGTTACCCGATATTTACCTTGGTTACGGGCCTACACCGCTTAGCGCTGGCTCCTTGCACCGTAACCAGGGTAAATATCGGGTAACCAACCAAAGCTGGTGACGTGTGCAGAGAGCCAGAGAGCATGCACAGCGAAATCCGACGGATCTCGCTGCTCAAAAAACGTTACATGCTGCGTTCCTCCCGCCCGGCGGTCAGTCGTTCCACGATTGATCAGTCGGGCGGAGGGTGCAACGCAGCATCATCAGTCACAATCCGCTGCTCATACAAGTCTATGGGAGCAACGGAATCTGCTAAACGGATTCCGTTGTTTACAAGAGCAGTGGATTGTGACTGATACATTTTAGCGGAAATGTGAACTTAGCCATAGATACAAGTAAACCTATACATGTTTGGTGTCTACAAACTCGCACCGACCTCAGGCATCATACCCACACATCAGTTTTACCATATAGTGAACACCGTGAATAAAACATCCCAAAAACTATTGTGCTATCACACTTTTCTTTGTCGCTCCATTGGGAGACCCAGACAATTGGGTGTATAGCTTCTGCCTCCGGAGGCCACACAAAGTATTACACTTAAAAGTGTAAAGCCCCTCCCCTTCTGCCTATACACCCCCCCGTGCATCACGGGCTCCTCAGTTTTTATGCTTTGTGCGAAGGAGGCACACATGCACGCATAGCTCCACAATTTAGTCAGCAGCAGCTGCTGACTATATCGGATGGAAGAAAAGTGGGCCCATACAGGGCCCCCGGCATGCTCCCTTCTCACCCCACTCTGGTCGGCGGTGCTGTTAAGGTTGAGGTACCCATTGCGGGTACATAGGCAGGAGCCACATGCTGTTTTCCTTCCCCATCCCTTAAGGGCTCTGGGTGAAGTGGGATCCTAATCGGTCTCCAGGCACTGGGACCGTGCTCCCTCCGCAGCCCCTGGGGAATCTGCTGGACAGGAGCTGGGTATCGTCAGGGACAAGGCCCTGCTACTGTGAGGTACTCTGTGTCCCCTTGGGGACGGCGCATGGAGCGCTTGTGTCATACACTCTGCAGCACTGCTGGGTGTGTTAGTGCGCCGGGACTACCGCGCTGACTGCGCTTGTTTGCCGGCCGCGCTTATAACTTTAGTCCCCGGCTTCTGCGGCCTAGTACCGCATATTCCCGCCCCCGGGCCTGCCAGTCAGGGGAAGGGAGGGACGCTGCACTGGACGTCAGCGCTGAGGGCTGGAGCATACTTTGTATCCTCCTCCCCCCTCACTGAGCACCGTGGGGCACCAGATTCCCGCACTTTCTAGGGCACGCCCACGGCCCCCTCCTCCTCACAGAACGCCGGCAGCCATTCCTGTCAGCACTTCTGGAGAGGAGAGACAACACGGCTCTGGGAGGCCCAGGCAGGGAATCTGGTGGTCACACAACCGCTTTGGGCGGTCGGTAAGCCGCACCTGTTTCTAGGTGCTGGCCCCCCTGGGTGCCGAAGTGTATATATATATATATGCTTATATGCTATACATTTACTCTGTACGGTCGCACTGTTGGTTTTTGGCTATATACCCTCCCGGATTGTACTCAGAGGAGACAACAGCATGTCGTCCGCAAAAAGCAAGGGTGCCAAAGCACAGGCTTACTTTGCAACCTGTACCTCATGTGCGGCTATACTACCGGCAGGTTCCACCTACCCTCATTGTGTGCAATGCTCGGCCCCTGTGGCACTTACTCAGCCGGAGCCTCTGCCACTGGTGGCCCAAGTGGAACCACCTGCTACCACTGTCCAGGTGACAGGGACGGAGTTTGCAGTATTCGCTGACAAACTTTCTGAGACTATGGATAAATGGTCTGCTAAGATACTAGAAGCCTTGCAGTCCAGGCCGGTAACACAGGCCCCGGGCACTGTTGAATCATTGACCCCAGGCCCCCCTCGGTTGGAGCAGCAAAGTGCTCCTGGGGTGACTCATAGGTCCCAAGGTGAGGTCTCTGACACGGACCGCAGTCCCAGACCGCCTAAGCGGGCTCGCTGGGAGCTTCCCTCGACTTCATCACACTGCTCAGGGTCTCAGCAGGAGGACTCTCTAGAGGATGAAGCGGAGGTGGCAGATCAGGATTCTGATCCTGAAGCCGCTCTCAACCTAGATACACCAGAAGGAGACGCCATAGTGAATGACCTTATAGCGTCCATCAATCAGGTGTTGGATCTTTCTCCCCCAGCTCCTCCAATTGAGGAGTCAGCTTCTCAGCAGGAGAAATTCCGTTTTAGGTTTCCCAAGCGTACAATGAGTAAGTTTCTGGATCACTCCGACTTCAGAGAGGCAGTCCAGAAACACCGAGCTTGTCCAGATAAGCGCTTTTCTAAGCGCCTTAAGGACACACGTTATCCCTTCCCCCCTGACGTTGTCAAGGGTTGGGCTCAGTGTCCCAAGGTGGATCCTCCAGTCTCCAGACTGGCGGCTAGATCCATAGTTGCAGTGGAAGATGGGGCTTCACTCAAAGATGCCACTGACAGACAGATGGAGCTCTGGTTGAAATCCATCTATTAGGCTATCGGCGCGTCCTTTGCTCCGGCATTCGCAGCCGTATGGGCACTCCAAGCTATCTCAGCTTGTAACTCGCAGATTAATGCAGTCACACGTGCCTCTGCTCCGCAGGTGGTGTCCTTAACCTCTCAGGCGTCGGCGTTTGCGTCCTACGCCATTAATGCTGTCCTGGACTTTGCGAGCCGTACGGCGGTAGCATCCGCCAATTCGGTGGCAGTCCACAGGGCCATGTGGCTACGTGAATGGAAGACAGACTCTGCTTCCAAAAAGTTCTTAACCGGGTTGCCATTTTCTGGCGACCGCCTGTTTGGTGAGCGATTGGATGAAATCATTAAACAATCCAAGGGAAAGGACTCATCCTTACCCCAGTCCAAACCAAATAGACCTCAACAACGGAATGTACAATCGAGGTTTCGGTCCTTTCGGCCCGCGGGCAGGTCTCAATTCTCCTCGTCCAACAGGCCACAGAAGGGTCAGACGAACTCCGATTCATGGCGGTCTAAGTCACGTCCTAAAAAGACCGCCGGAGGAACCGCTCCCAAAGCGGCCTCCTCATGACTTTCGGCCTCTTCACACCGCATCCTCGGTCGGTGGCAGGCTCTCCCGCTTTTGCGACGCCTGGCTGCCACAGGTACAAGACCGTTGGGTGAGAGACATTCTGTCTCACGGTTACAGGATAGAGTTCAGCTCTCGTCCTCTGACTCGATTCTTCAGAACATCTCCGCCCCCCGAGCGAGCCGATGCTCTTCTTCAGGCGGTGTGCACTCTGAAGGCAGAAGGAGTGGTGATCCCTGTTCCTCTTCAGCAACAGGGTCACGGTTTTTACTCCAACTTGTTTGTGGTGCCAAAAAAGGACGGATCTTTCCGTCCTGTTCTGGACCTAAAACTGCTCAACAAACACGTAAAAACCAGGCGGTTCCGGATGGAATCGCTCCGCTCCGTCATCGCCTCAATGTCCCAAGGAGATTTCCTAGCATCAATCGACATCAAAGATGCTTATCTCCACGTACCGATTGCACCAGAGCATCAGCGCTTCCTGCGTTTCGCCATAGGGGACGAACACCTTCAGTTCGTGGCACTGCCTTTCGGCCTGGCGACAGCACCACGGGTCTTCACCAAGGTCATGGCAACAGTGGTAGCAGTCCTACACTCTCAGGGACACTCTGTGATCCCTTACTTAGACGATCTGCTTGTCAAGGCACCCTCTCGAGTGGCATGCCAACACAGCCTGGACATTGCTCTGGAGACTCTCCAGAGATTCGGGTGGATCATCAATTTCCCAAAGTCAAATCTGACACCGGCCCAATCACTGACATATCTCGGCATGGAGTTTCATACTCTCTCAGCGATAGTGAAGCTTCCGCTGGACAAACAGCGTTCACTACAGACAGGGGTGCAATCTCTCCTTCAAGGCCAGTCACACCCCTTGAGGCGCCTCATGCACTTCCTAGGGAAGATGGTGGCAGCAATGGAGGCAGTTCCTTTTGCGCAGTTTCATCTGCGTCCACTTCAAGGGGACATTCTCCGCAAGTGGGACAGGAAGTCGACGTCCCTCGACAGGAACGTCTCCCTTTCTCAGGCAGCCAAAGCCTCCCTTCGGTGGTGGCTTCTTCCCACTTCATTGTCGAAGGGGAAATCCTTCCTACCCCCATCCTGGGCGGTGGTCACGACGGACGCGAGTCTGTCAGGGTGGGGAGCGGTCTTTCTCCACCACAGGGCCCAGGGTACCTGGACTCAGCCAGAGTCCTCCCTTCAGATCAATGTTCTGGAGATAAGGGCAGTGTATCTTGCCCTAAAGGCGTTCCAGCCGTGGCTGGAAGGCAAACAGATCCGAATTCAGTCGGACAACTCCACAGCGGTGGCATACATCAACCACCAAGGCGGAACACGCAGTCGGCAAGCCTTCCAGGAAGTCCGGCGGATTCTGCTGTGGGTGGAAGCCACAGCATCCACCATATCCGCAGTTCACATCCCGGGCGTAGAAAACTGGGAAGCAGACTTTCTCAGTCGCCAGGGCATGGACGCAGGGGAATGGTCCCTTCACCCGGACGTGTTTCAAGAGATCTGTTGCCGCTGGGGGATGCCGGACGTCGACCTAATGGCGTCCCGGCACAACAACAACTTCCCGGCATTCATGGCACGGTCTCAAGATCACAGAGCTCTGGCGGCAGACGCATTAGTTCAGGATTGGTCGCAGTTTCAACTGCCTTATGTGTTTCCTCCTCTGGCACTGTTGCCCAGAGTGTTACGCGAGATCAGGTCCGACTGCCGCCGCGCCATCCTCGTCGCTCCAGACTGGCCGAGGAGGTCGTGGTACCCGGATCTGTGGCATCTCACGGTGGGCCAACCGTGGGCACTACCAGACCGACCAGACTTGCTGTCTCAAGGGCCGTTTTTCCATCTGAATTCTGCGGCCCTCAACCTGACTGTGGCCATTGAGTCCTGGATCCTAGCGTCTTCAGGGTTATCTCAAGAGGTCATTGCCACTATGAGACAGGCCAGGAAACCAACGTCCGCCAAGATCTACCACAGGACGTGGAGGATATTCTTATCCTGGTGCTCTGATCAGGGTTTTACTCCCTGGCCATTTGCCTTGCCCACTTTTCTTTCCTTCCTTCAATCCGGATTGGAAAAGGGTTTGTCGCTCGGCTCCCTTAAGGGACAAGTCTCAGCGCTCTCTGTGTTTTTTCAGAAGCGCCTAGCCAGACTTCCAAAGGTACGCACGTTCCTGCAGGGGGTTTGTCACATAGTCCCTCCTTACAAGCGTCCGTTAGAACCCTGGGATCTGAACAGGGTGCTGATGGCTCTTCAGAAACCACCCTTCGAGCCAATGAAGGATATTTCTCTTTCACGCCTTTCGCAGAAAGTGGTCTTCCTAGTAGCAGTCACATCACTTCGGAGAGTGTCTGAGCTAGCAGCGCTGTCATGCAAAGCTCCTTTCCTGGTGTTTCACCAGGACAAGGTGGTTCTGCGTCCGGTTCCGGAATTTCTCCCTAAGGTGGTATCCCCCTTTCATCTCAATCAGGATATCTCCTTACCTTCTTTTTGTCCACATCCAGTTCACCAATGTGAAAAGGATTTGCACTTGTTGGATCTGGTGAGAGCACTCAGACTCTACATTTCTCGTACGGCGCCCCTGCGCCGCTCGGATGCACTCTTTGTCCTTGTCGCTGGCCAGCGTAAAGGGTCACAGGTGTCCAAATCAACCCTGGCTCGGTGGATCAAGGAACCAATTCTCGAAGCCTACCGTCCTTCTGGGCTTCCGGTTCCCTCAGGGCTGAAGGCCCATTCTACCAGAGCCGTGGGTGCGTCCTGGGCTTTGCGGCACCAGGCTACGGCTCAGCAGGTGTGTCAGGCGGCTACCTGGTCGAGCCTGCACACTTTCACGAAACACTATCAGGTGCATACCTATGCTTCGGCAGATGCCAGCCTAGGTAGGCGAGTCCTTCAGGCGGCGGTTGCCCACCTGTAGGAAGGGGCCGTTTTACGGCTCTATTACGAGGTATTATTTTGCCCACCCAGGGACTGCTTTTGGACGTCCCAATTGTCTGGGTCTCCCAATGGAGCGACAAAGAAGAAGGGAATTTTGTTTACTTACCGTAAATTCCTTTTCTTCTAGCTCCAATTGGGAGACCCAGCACCCGCCCCTGTTCCCTTCGGGCTGTTGTTCTTTGTGTACACATGTTGTTCATGTTGAATGGTTTTCAGTTTTCCGAACTTCCTTCGGATTGAATTTACTTTAGACCAATTTATAAGTTTCCTCCTTCCTGCTTTTGCACCAAAACTGAGGAGCCCGTGATGCACGGGGGGGTGTATAGGCAGAAGGGGAGGGGCTTTACACTTTTAAGTGTATTACTTTGTGTGGCCTCCGGAGGCAGAAGCTATACACCCAATTGTCTGGGTCTCCCAATTGGAGCTAGAAGAAAAGGAATTTACGGTAAGTAAACAAAATTCCCTTCTTTTTGCAGTTTTTCCACGCTTGGAATTTTTTTGCTGTTTTCCAGTACGCCATATGGTAAAACTTTATGGTTTCATTTAAAAGTACAACTTGTCCCGCAAAAAACAAGCCCTCATATGGCAAGATTGACGGAAAAATAAAAAAGTTATGGCTCTCAGAAGAAGGGGAGCAAAAAACAAAAACGGAAAGTGCCCCGGGACTGAAGGGGTTAAAGCAGACCTGTCCTTTTAGGGGAGTGCTCACTACAGCTACATGCCTAGGTGCTTTCCATAGTCAATAACCAATGTGGCTTTCACTTCCTATCTTCTTATTTTTTAAGTTAAAGGGAACCTGTCATCAGAAATTTTGCACTAAACCTAAAAGATTCCCCCTCTGCAGCTCCTGGGCTGCATTCTAGCAATGTTCCTGTTGTTTATGTGCCCTCTTTCTGACCAAAATAAAGACTTTATAAAGTGGTACCTTTTTGTATTCAGATCTTGATGATGGTACACGGGGGCGGGCTCTCTGGTGTCCGTTAGTCTGCCTCCTGTCGATTTAGGCCTTCCCCCTATCGCGCAATTTCAAAGAGGTGACGTGAGGTAAGCTGGCCAGCGCTTGCGCAGAGCGGTGGAGGCGGCGGTGAAAGCGCGACCACAAGATTATTGGCAGGTACTTGCTGATGACAATCACAGCGCCGCCCATAATCTCGCACATGCGCAACACGTCACCAGCGGTCACACTGTGCACATTGCACAGTCCCGCGAGAGTGGCCGCCCATAATCTCGCGCATGTGCCGTGCCAGTCTCGCGGGACTGCAGTGTGCACAGTGTGACCGCTGGTGACGTGTTGTGCATGCGCGAGATTATGGGCAGCGCTGAGACTTTCATCAGCAAGTACCCGCCCATAATCTCGTGGTCGCGCTTTCACCTCCGCCTCCACCGCCACCTCCAACTCCTAAATTATTTGGGCATGTCAGCCACTGGACCCCCATGGGCAGAACCTAGACTAACTCCACCCCACCCCCCCACCCCGAATGCATGTTTGGTCACTGCTGCATAACATTTCTATGGCATTGCCAGAGAATGCTGAGCGCTGTAGTGGACGTGGTACAGTAGTGTCATGGAGAATCCATGTATGCGTACTGCCGCTCCATTCAAAGGGGTGACAAAAGTCCGTGTTCTGGCTATCTTTGGGGGTTTCAGCAGTAGTACCCCTGACGATCTAGAAATTAAGTGTAAACTGCACTGACTAACATCCAATATTGACCTCTTATAAGGTACATAACCCTCGCTATTCTAGCTCCTTGAATCCTAGTTTGTGGGTCGTGCTGGGCATTTAGATGAAGTGCATTATCTCACTATGCTCCGGTGCGGGTATGCTTCATACGGCTCTAAACCTGTTTGCTTTCTGTCCTCTTTAGACCTCCCCAGACAAAGTTGACTATGAGTATAGTGAACTGCTGCTCTATCAGAACCAGGTTCTCCGAGAAGCCGAGCTCTACAAGGAGGCCCTACATCACCTCTGCACCTATGAAAAGCAGATATGTGATAAGCTGGCGGTGGAAGAGACTAAAGGTACTGGTATAGGGAGCCATTTGTGCTTTTACTGCTGCTATACTTACATAATGCTATTCTGTAAGGGCAGCAGGTTTTCTAGCATGTAAAAACACTATTGTATTTTGTGCATTGACTCATCACTGCCTTCAGGAAATTATGCTAACTCTAAACTGCAACTTTGGACATGTGACATTACACTGTCTGTGGTAAATGGTAAATTATAGTTAATGTGGTCACAATGAAATCCAGCTGATTGGCATTTTAGGCCACTGTCACATACAGTTGTATAAATTTGCATGGTGCAATCACATTATCCAACATTTAGTTATTTAGCACTGCCGCATATTGATTTTAAGGTTGTCTGGCCACTGTTGGCCATATAGCTCTAACCTTCTAGTTCATTTGTTCCTAATATGTTTTATTCATGTATTTTGTCTTTTTCTCTTTTCAGGTGACTTGTTGCTTCGTTTGGGCCGTCTTGAAGAGGCTGCAGACGTCTACAGAGGTTTGCTGGACAGAAGCCCAGAGAACTGGGCCTATTATAAAGGTTTAGAGAAGGCTCTTAAGCCCGGTAAGGTTCTATTAGGTTATAAGTGCATCTGTGGAAAGATGAGACCAAAACCCATGCAGTTATTTAAAAGATTCTCCCGTCTATTTCATTGTTTCCTTCGCAGCACTGCTGTAGGTGATTGACCGGTCTCCTGATGAATACATGAGGGAAAGACCTGTCAATCACCTGCAGCAGTGCTGGGAATAGCCGGCCTGGAAAGGATACAGACTGGTATGGTCTCCGGCTGTGATCCCCGGTATGTTACCCCCGGTATATTACCTTTGAAACACCTGTGCAATTAG
The DNA here is from genome assembly GCF_048569485.1 of Anomaloglossus baeobatrachus. NCBI lineage: Eukaryota > Metazoa > Chordata > Amphibia > Anura > Aromobatidae > Anomaloglossus > Anomaloglossus baeobatrachus. The sequence continues at coordinate 227,311,187 of NC_134353.1, read as the reverse complement.
GAAGGTTGAATCCGCTGACCGCTTCCCTTTAATAGTGTTTAGAGCCATGTTTATAACTAATTTCAGTAGAATGTGTCCCTAGCAATTTACTACTGGGTCTTTCTTCAGCGCTCTATTGGGAGACCCAGACGATTGGGTGTATAGCACTGCCTCCGGAGGCCACACAAAGCAATTACACTAAAAAGTGTAAGGCCCCTCCCCTTCTGGCTATACACCCCCAGTGGGATCACTGGCTCACCAGTTTTCTGCTTTGTGCGAAGGAGGTCAGACATCCACGCATAGCTCCACTGTTTGTAGTCAGCAGTAGCTGCTGGCTATATCGGATGGAAGAAAAGAGGGCCCATATGGGGCCCCCAGCATGCTCCCTTCTCACCCGCGGTGGTGCTTGTAAGGTTGAGGTACCTATTGCTGGTACAGAGGCTGGAGCCCACATGCTGTTTTCCTTCCACATCCCCTGGAGGGCTCTGTGGAAGTGGGATCTTGCCGGCCCCCAAGCCCTGGGGCCGGGCTCCATCCACAGACCCAGAGAACCTGCTGGATTTGGAGCGGGAGTGCCGTTCAGGGACAAGGCCCTGCAACTTTCAGGTACTCTGTGTCCCCGGCAGGCACGGACACTCTCACTCTCAAGGCTTGCTGAGCGTTATAGTGCGCCGGGGACAGTAGCGCTGTGCGCTGGGGTTAGGTCACTGCAGCTTTGCTGAGTGACGTTACATGTTGGGAACTACTGCGCCGACCGCTACTGGAGCGGCGGCGCAGCTGCGACTTGTGGTGCGCCGGGGACTTTGCGCCGACCGCGCTTTTACGGCGGCGGCGCTTCTAACTTTAGCCCCCGGCTTCTGCGGCCTAGCGCCGCTTCGTTCCCGCCCCCACCCTGTCAATCAGGGTAGGGGAGAGACGCTGCTCAATGGGCAGCGCCGAGGGCTGGAGCTTTATTTACATGCTCCAGCCCTCTCACTAGGCACAGTGGGAAGCAGGCTTCCCGCTCTTCGTCTGTATACGCCCAGGGCCCGCCCCCCCTCTCCACAAGGACGCCGGCAGCCATTACACATGCGGTCTGGCTGGGGAAAGGCAGCAGGCTCTGGGAGACCCAGACTAAAGGGATTTCGGCGACCACACACCCGCTCCTAAGCGGGCGGTAAGCTGCACTTTAGTGCTGGCCCCACTAGTGCCTCAGTGTTATATTAGTGTACTTTTTTCTTGGTACCATATATATATATAGTTGCACTGTAAGGTCGCTTCTTGGCTGGACACCCTGTACTGCTCTGAGGAGGCAGCAACATGTCATCCGCAAAACGCAAGGGTGCCAAGGCACAGGCTGTGTACACTGTTTGTACAGCATGTGGGGCTAATCTACCGGCAGGCTCCAATGACTCACATTGTGTGCAATGTTCAGTCCCAGTGGCACTTCGTCAGCCAGAGCCTATGGTGGTAGTGGCCCAGGCAGAGACGCCTGTGAACCCTGCCCCGGTGACGGGGACAGACTTTGCAGTTTTTGCTGATAAAATTTCTGTGACTATGACTAAAATCCTGGAGACCTTGCAGTCCAGGCCAGTTACTCAGACCATGGACACTGCTGTGTCTATGCTCTCCGGTCCCCCTCAGTTGGAACTAATCCGTACTTCAAGGAGGTCTCAAGCATCACAGGCTGAAGTCTCTGACTCCGATGACAGTCCCAGGCAGCCTAAGCGAGCTCGCTGGGAAAGACCCTCCACGTCATCACACTGCTCAGGGTCTCAGCGAGAAGAGTCTCTCTGTGATGAGACTGAGGACGGTGATCAGGAGTCTAATCCTGAGGCCCCTCTCAATCTGGATGCCCCTGATGGTGACGCCATGGTTAATGACCTTATATCGGCAATTAATAGACTGTTGGATATTTCTCCCCCAGCCCCTTCTGCAGAGGAGGCAGCTGCACAGCAGGAGAAGTTCCATTTCCTGTATCCCAAGGGTAAATTAAGTGCTTTTTTGGACCACTCTGACTTCAGAGAATCGATCCAGAAACACGACGCTCATCCAGACAAGCGTTTCTCTAAACGTTCTAAGGATACCCGTTATCCTTTTCCCTCTGAGGTGGCCAAACGCTGGACCCAGTGTCCAAAGGTGGATCCCCCAATTTCCAAGCTTGCGGCTAGATCCATAGTCGCAGTAGAGGATGGCGCTTCACTTAAAGATGCCAACGACAGACAGATGGACCTTTGGTTGAAATCTGTCTATGAAGCTATCGGCGCGTCGTTTGCTCCAGCATTCGCGGCCGTGTGGGCACTCCAAGCTATTTCAGCTGGTTTAGCACAGGTGGATGCTATCATGCATCCAGCAGTGCCGCAAGTGGCGTCCCTAACTTCGCAAATGTCTGCGTTTGCGACCTATGCTATCAATGCTGTCCTAGAATCTACGAGCCGTACCGCTATGGCGTCCGCCAATTCTGTGGTTTTGCGCAGAGCCTTGTGGTTAAAGGACTGGAAAGCAGATGCTGGTTCCAAAAAATGCTTAACCAGCTTGCCATTATCTAGAGACAGACTGTTTGGTGAGCCATTGGCTGAAATCATAAAACAGTCCAAGGGTAAGGACTCTTCCTTACCACAGCCCAGAGCAAGTAAACCTCAACAGAAAAAGTGGCAGTCGAGGTTTCGGTCCTTTCGAGGCTCGGGCAAGGCCCAATTCTCCTCGTCCAAAAGGACTCAGAAAGAACAAGGGAGCTCAGATTCCTGGCGGGCTCAGTCACGCCCCAGGAAAGCAAATGGAGGAACCGCTTCCAAAGCGGCTACCTCATGACTTTCGGCCTCCTCCCTCCGCATCCTCGGTCGGTGGCAGGCTCTCCCGCTTTTGCGACATTTGGCTGTCACAGGTCAAAGACCGGTGGGTAACAGACATTTTGTCTCGCGGGTACAGAATCGAGTTCAGTTCTCGGCCTCCACTTCGGTTCTTCAGAACCTCTCCACACCCCAACCGAGCAGATGCCCTGCTGCAGGCGGTGGACTCTCTAAGAGCAGAAGGAGTCGTGATCCCTGTCCCCCCTCAGGAACGGGGGCGAGGATTTTACTCCAATCTCTTTGTGGTTCCAAAAAAGGACGGCTCCTTCCGTCCTGTTCTGGACCTAAAACTGCTCAACAAGCATGTGAACGCCAGGCGGTTCCGGATGGAATCCCTCCGCTCAGTCATTGCCTCAATGTCTCAAGGAGATTTCCTAGCATCAATAGACATCAAAGATGCTTATCTCCACGTGCCGATTGCTACAGAGCACCAACGCTTTCTACGCTTCGTGATAGGAGACGACCATCTTCAGTTCGTAGCTCTGCCATTTGGTCTGGCGACAGCCCCTCGGGTGTTCACCAAGATCATGGCGGCAGTGGTAGCAGTCTTGCACTCTCACGGACACTCTGTGATCCCTTACTTGGACGATCTACTGGTCAAGGCACCCTCTCAAGAGGCATGCCAACTCAGCCTGAATGTTGCACTGGAGACTCTCCAGGCGTTCGGGTGGATCATCAACTTCCCAAAGTCAAATCTGTCACCGACCCAATCACTAACGTATCTTGGCATGGAGTTTCATACTCTCTCAGCGATAGTGAAGCTTCCGCTGGACAAGCAGCGGTCTCTACAGACTGGAGTGCAGGCTCTCCTTCAAAGTCAGTCGCACTCCTTAAGACGCCTCATGCACTTCCTCGGGAAGATGGTGGCGGCAATAGAAGCGGTTCCGTTTGCGCAGTTTCATCTGCGTCCACTTCAATGGGACATTCTCCGCCAATGGGACGGGAAGTCAACATCCCTGGACAGGAAAGTCTCCCTTTCCCAGACGGCCAAAGACTCTCTGCAGTGGTGGCTCCTTTCCACCTCATTATCACAGGGAAGATCCTTCCTACCACCGTCTTGGGCGGTGGTCACGACAGACGCGAGTCTGTCAGGGTGGGGAGCAGTCTTTCTCCACCACAGGGCTCAGGGTACGTGGACTCAGCAGGAGTCCACCCTGCAGATCAATGTTCTGGAAATCAGAGCAGTGTATCTTGCCCTACTAGCCTTCCAGCAGTGGCTGGAAGGAAGGCAGATCCGAATTCAGTCGGACAACTCCACAGCGGTGGCATACATCAACCACCAAGGGGGGACACGCAGTCGGCAAGCCTTCCAGGAAGTCCGGCGAATTCTGATGTGGGTGGAAGCCACAGCCTCCACCATATCCGCAGTTCACATCCCCGGCGTAGAAAACTGGGAAGCAGACTTCCTCAGTCGCCAGGGCATGGACGCAGGGGAATGGTCCCTTCACCCAGACGTGTTTCAGGAAATCTGTCGCCGCTGGGGGGTGCCGGACGTCGACCTAATGGCGTCACGGCACAACAACAAGGTCCCAACCTTCATGGCACGGTCTCGCGATCAAAGAGCGCTGGCGGCAGACGCCCTAGTGCAAGATTGGTCGCAGTTCCGGCTCCCTTATGTGTTTCCACCTCTGGCACTCTTGCCCAGAGTGCTACGCAAGATCAGATCCGATTGCAGCCGCGTCATACTTGTCGCCCCAGACTGGCCGAGGAGGGCGTGGTATCCGGATCTGTGGCAGCTCACGGTCGGCCAACCGTGGGCACTCCCAGACCGACCAGACTTACTGTCCCAAGGGCCGTTTTTCCATCGGAATTCTGCGGCCCTGAACCTGACTGTGTGGCCATTGAGTCCTGGATCCTAGCGTCTTCAGGATTGTCCCAAGGGGTCGTTGCCACCATGAGACAGGCTAGGAAGCCCACGTCCGCTAAGATCTACCACAGAACGTGGAGGATATTCTTATCCTGGTGCTCTGCTCAGGGAGTGTCCCCCTGGCCATTTGCATTGCCTACCTTTCTTTCTTTCCTGCAATCTGGGTTAGAAAAAGGTTTGTCGCTCGGCTCCCTTAAAGGTCAGGTCTCGGCGCTATCCGTCTTTTTTCAGAGGCGTTTGGCACGCCTTCCTAAGGTGCGCACGTTCCTACAGGGGGTTTGCCATATCGTACCCCCGTACAAGCGGCCGTTAGATCCATGGGATCTGAACAGGGTACTAGTTGCCCTCCAGAAGCCGCCCTTCGAGCCTCTGAGGGAGGTTTCACTTTCTAGACTATCACAGAAAGTGGCTTTTCTGGTAGCGATCACATCTCTTCGGAGAGTGTCCGAGCTGGCAGCCCTATCATCCAAGGCTCCCTTCCTGGTCTTCCACCAGGACAAGGTTGTGCTGCGCCCCATTCAGGAGTTTCTCCCGAAGGTGGTATCCTCTTTTCATCTTAATCAGGATATCTCTTTGCCTTCGTTTTGTCCTCATGCAGTTCATCGGTATGAGAAGGATTTACATTTGTTAGATCTGGTGAGAGCACTCAGAATCTACATTTCCCGCACGGCGCCCTTGCGCCGTTCGGATGCACTCTTTGTCCTTGTCGCTGGTAAGCGCAAAGGGTCGCAGGCTTCTAAGGCCACCCTGGCTCGATGGATCAAAGAACCAATTCTTGAAGCCTACCGTTCTGCTGGGCTTCCGGTTCCATCAGGGCTGAAGGCCCATTCTACCAGAGCCGTGGGTGCATCCTGGGCATTACGACACCAGGCTACGGCTCAACAGGTGTGCCAGGCAGCTACCTGGTCGAGTCTGCACACTTTCACCAAACATTATCAGGTGCATACCTATGCTTCGGCGGACGCCAGCCTAGGTAGAAGAGTCCTGCAGGCGGCAGTTGCCTCCCCGTAGGGGAGGGCTGTCTTGCAGCTCTAACATGAGGTATTTCTTTACCCACCCAGGGACAGCTTTTGGACGTCCCAATCGTCTGGGTCTCCCAATAGAGCGCTGAAGAAGAAGGGAATTTTGTTACTTACCGTAAATTCCTTTTCTTCTAGCTCTTATTGGGAGACCCAGCACCCGCCCTGTTGTCCTTCGGGATTTTTGGTTGTTTTTTCGGGTACACATGTTGTTCATGTTGAATGGTTTTCAGTTCCCCGACGTTACGTCGGAGTGAATTTGTTTAAACCAGTTATTGGCTTTCCTCCTTCTTGCTTTTGCACTAAAACTGGTGAGCCAGTGATCCCACTGGGGGTGTATAGCCAGAAGGGGAGGGGCCTTACACTTTTTAGTGTAATTGCTTTGTGTGGCCTCCGGAGGCAGTGCTATACACCCAATCGTCTGGGTCTCCCAATAAGAGCTAGAAGAAAAGGAATTTACGGTAAGTAACAAAATTCCCTTCTTTTTGGGTGGAATGAGCTGCAGTTTTGGCCACATGCTGATTTTTGTTTTCATATTTATTTTAACCCCATTACGACCGCGTTACGTTTTAAAACGGCACTAAAAAAGGGTACTTATTCCTTTCTGCCGTTTTAAAACGGCGGTCGGAAAAAAGGGTCTAGCGCCCCCCAGAGTCAGAAAATTTCCGGGGTCTCAGCTGCCGGGGGTAGCTGAGACCCTGGAGATCATGATTCGGGCCGGTTTTTCCGGTCCCCGCTCACCTGATGACCGGTATACACCGTATACCGATCATCAAGTTATAGTAAATGACCGCGCCGGTAAAAAATCATTTATCTCCCATCTGGCATGATCAAACATGCCAGATGGGAGATACATCTTTTTCCCGGTTCCCTCCGGTCCCCTCGGTATCCCCAAAGTGCCCCCCCCGACCCCCAACCCCCTCCCGAAAATCCAAGATGGCCGCGCGCATCGGAGAGCACAGCAGCGCGCCGGCCGCATTTACAGTGTTCCTATGGTTTCTGTCGTATGTGCCATAACACATACGACAGAAACCTGCTCCCTAGGCCCTGCCGGGTCCCCCCCTACCCCGCCCCTGGTGTCCCCCGGTGTCATACATACCGGAGCGCTGATCCCCCGCGGCCCCCTCCTCCGGCTCCTTCTCTGCAGACGCCGGTCACATGTGCCGAGCAGATGACAGCTTCCTGTGTTCAGAGACGCTGGCTGCTGCTCAGCACTGTGCAGCTGTGACCCGGGGAGGGTGGGTGCAGCTTTTTGCACCCACTCTCCTCAAATGGAGGGTCTGCCCTCCTAGAAAATGGGGGATACGTTCCCTGAACGTGTCCCCCATATTCTAGAAGGTCCAGAGTCGACGTGGGACGTCCAAATGGATTATAGTGGATTTTTTTTTTTCTTTTCAATAAATTGGTCAATCAGGGAATGTTTTGGGGAGTGTTTTTTCAAATAAATTTTTTTTTGTTGTCAATTTTTTTTCTTATTACTGTCAATTAGTTATGTCGGGTATCTGATAGACGCCGTGACATAACTAATTGCTGGGCTTGATGCCAGGTGACATTACACACCTGGTATCAACCCCATTCATTACCCCGTTAGCCAACGCACCAGGGCGCGGGATGAGCTGGGGCGAAGCGCCAGAATTGGCACATCTAATGGATGCGCCACTTCTGGGGCGGCTGCGGCCTGCTATTTTTAGGCTGGGAAGAGTCCAATAACCATGGCTCTTCCCATCCTGAAAATACCAGACCCCAGCTGTCAGCTTCACCTTGGCTGGTGATCTAATTTGGGGGGACCCCACGTTTGTTTGTTTTTTTTAATTATTTATTTATAAATAATTAAAAAAAAAAAAACAGCTTGGGGAGCCCTCCAAATTGATCACCAGACAAGATGAAGCTGTCAGCTGTGGTTTGCAGGCTACAGCTGTCTGCTTTACCCTAGCTGGCTATCAAAAATAGGGGGGACCCCACGTCATTTATTTTAATTCTTTTTTTTTTTTTTGGGCTAAATACAAGGCTAGGCATCCTTTAGTGTCACATGAAAGGCACTAAAGGGCGCCAGCTTAGAATATGCAGGGGGGTGGGACGTTATATATGTTTGACATCTATCCATTCATCCACTGTAGCATTTTACGCTGTGTGCCCACAATCAGGGTTTGCAGCGTTTTGGGCGCAGAGTGTTTTCCCTGCGTCCATAACGCTGCGTTGTGCAGTAGAAGCACAGTGGCAGGATTTTTAGAAATCCCGTGCCCACTGTGTTTCTTTTCTCCGCAGCATAAACCGACCTGTGGCGCAGCTTCCCGAGCCTCAGCATGTCAATTTATGCTGCGGAGATGAGTGTTCTTTGCAGGTAGAATAAAACTAAAGTCCACAGCAGCCTGAACCCAAATCGTGGGCATGGGCAGCTGCGTTCTCCCGTGGACAACACTCACATTTCTGCAGGAGGCTGACACTGTGTACTAGACGCCGTGTCGCTGGATCATGGCCACATAGCCTAAAGGCTACTTTACACGCTGCGATATCGGTCCCGATATCGCTAGTGTGGGTACCCGCCCCCATCTGTTGTGCGACACGGGCAAATCGCTGCCCGTGCCGCACAACATCGCGCAGACGCATCACACATACTTACCTGCCCGGCGACGTCGCTGTGACCGGCGAACCGCCTCCTTTCTAAGGGGGCGGTCCGTGTGGCGTCACAGTGACGTCACTGAGCGGCCGCCCAATAGAAGCGGAGGGGCGGAGATGAGTGACCGGAACATCCCGCCCACCTTCTTCCTTCCTCATAGCGGCCGGGAGGCAGGTAAGGAGAGGTTCCTCGTTCCTGCGGCGTCACACATAGCGATGTGTGCTGCCGCAGGAGCGACGAACTACATCGTTACTGCTGCAGTAACGATAATCGAGAATGGACCCCCATGTCACCGATGAGCGATTTTGCACGTTTTTGCAACGATGCAAAATCGCTCATCGGTGTCACACGCAGCAACATCGCTAATGCGGCCGGATGTGCGTCACCAATTCCGTGACCCTAACGACTCCGCATTAGCGATGTCGCAGCGTGTAAAGCCCCCTTAACAGTGAGAAATTTGTTGCTACAGCAACATTTTTGTGAAGTACCTGTGGATTCAAAATGCTTACTATACTCCTGAATAAAATCCTTGAGGGGTCCAGTTTCCAAAATGAGGTCACTTGTGGGGGGTTTCTGATGTATAGGTACCCAAGGGGCCCTGCTAATGTGACATGGTGCGCGCAATTTACTTCAACTTTTCCAAAATTCAAATGGTGCTCCTTCCATTCCAAGCCCTCCCATTTATCCAAACAAAGGTTTTTGGCCACATGTGGGGTATCCCTGCGCTCACAAGAAATTAGATAACAACCTGTGGGGTACACGTTTTGTTGTTGCCTCTTGAAAAAGTGAAAAATGTGTCGCTAAATCAACATTTTTGTGAAAAAAATGAAAATTTCAATATGGCAACCTAAGCTTATCAAATTCTGTGAAGTATTCGTGGATTCAAAATGCTCAATATACACCTAGATTAAAGCCTTGAGGGGTCTTATTTCCAGAATGGGGTCACTTGTGGGGGACCTCCACTGCTTAGGCACCTCAGGGGCTCTCCTAATGCAACATGGCGTCCGCTATTGATTCCAGCCAATTTTGCAGTCAAACTGCACTCCTTCTCTTCTGAGCCCTGTAGTGTGCCCAAACAGTTGATTTCCACCACATACAAGATATCAACAAACTCAGGAGAAATTGCGCAATAAATTTCATGGTGATTTATTTCCTGTTACCCTTGTGAAAAAAAAAGCTACCTGGTTGAAGTAACAATTTTGTGGTAAAATTTTATTTTTTTATTTTCATGGCTCAACGTTATAAACTTCTGTAAAGCACCTGGAGGTTCAGGGTACTCACCAAACATCAAGATAAATTCCTTGAGGGGCCTAGTTTCCAATATGGGGTCACTTGTGGTGTTTTTTTGCTGTTTACGTACCTTAGGGGTCCTCCAAATGCGACATGGTGCCTGCAATCTTTTTCAGCCAAATTTCCTTTCCAAAATTCAAATATTGCTCCTTCCGTTCCAAGCCCTCCCATTTCTCCAAACAAAGGTTTCAGACCACAAGTGAGGTATCACCGCGCTCATAAAAAAGTGGGTAACAAACGTTGGGGTCAAATTTTTGGAATTACCTCTTGAAAAAGTGAAAAAATTGATGCTAAAGCAACATTTTTGAGAAAAAAATGAAAATTTTCAATGTGACAACGTAACGTTATCAAAATCTGTGAAGTACTTGTGGATCCAAAATGCTCACTATACCCCTAGATAGAAGCCTTAAGGGGTCTAGTTTCCAAAATGGTGTCACTTGTGAGGGGTTTCTGCTGTTTAGGTACCTTAGCGGACATGTAAATGCAACATGGTGCCCGCAATCTATTTCAGCCAAATTTGCTTTCCAAAATTCAAATATTGCTCCTTCTGTTCCGAGCCCTCCCATTTGTCCAAACAAAGGTTTCTGACCACATGTGGGGTATTGGCGCGCTCATAAGAAAGTGGGGAACAAGTTTTGGGGTTCATTTTGTTGTGTTATTTCTTCTAAAAGTGAATAAATTTGGGGTAGAGCAACATTTTAGGTAAAATTTTATTTTTTGCTTTTTTTCATTCCACTTTGCTTTAGTTCCTGTGAAGCACCTGAAGGGTTAATAAACTTCTTGGATGTGGTTTTGAGTACTTTGAGGGGTGCTGTTTTGAGAATGGTGTCACTTTTAGGTATTTTCTGTCACTTAGGCCTCTCAAAGTCACTTCAAATGTGATGTGGTCCCTAAAAAAATGGTTTTGTGAATTTTGTTGAAAAAATGGGAAATTGCAGATGAACTTTGACCCCTTCTAACTTCCTAACCCCAAAACATTTTGTTTCAGAAATTGCGCTAATGTAAAGTAGACATGTGGGAAATGTTATTTATTAACTGTTTTGTGTGACATAACTCTCTGGGTTAAGGGCATAAAAATTAAAAGTTTGAAAATTGCAAAATTTTCAAAATTTTCATCAAATTTCCGATTTTTTTCACAAATAAAAGCAAAAAATATCGTTCTAAATTTATAACTATCATGAAGTACAATATGTCACGAAAAAACAATGTCAGAATCACCGGGATCCGTTGAAGCGTTCCAGAGTTATGACCTCATAAAGTGACACTGGTCAGAATTGCAAAAAATGGCCTGGGCATTAAGTACAAATCTGGCTTCGTCCTTAAGGGGTTAATCCATGTTTTGTTGACAAAAATTGTCGTGTGTGTGTGTAATAGATCGAGATATAGGTGTGTGTGTGTGTGTGTGTGTGTATGTAGGTGTATGTATGTATGTATGTATGTATGTATGTATGTATGTATGTATGTATGTGTGTGTGTATATATATATATAATATACAGTGCCTACAAGTAGTATTCAACCCCCTGCAGATTTAGCAGGTTTACACATTCGGAATTAACTTGGCATTGTGACATTTGGACTATAGATCAGCCTGGAAGTGTGAAATGCACTGCAGCAAAAAAGAATGTTATTTCTTTTTTTTTTTTAAATTGTGAAAAGTTTATTCAGAGGGTCATTTATTATTCAACCCCTCAAACCACCAGAATTCTGTTTGGTTCCCCTAAAGTATTAAGAAGTATTTCAGGCACAAAGAACAATGAGCTTCACATGTTTGGATTAATTATCTTTTCTTTGTCGCTCCATTGGGAGACCCAGACAATTGGGTGTATAGCTACTGCCTCCGGAGGCCACACAAAGTATTACACTTTAAAAAGTGTAACCCCTCCCCTCTGCCTATACACCCCCCCGTGCATCACGGGCTCCTCAGTTTTTATGCTTTGTGTTGAAGGAGGCACACATTCACTCATGCTCCCATTTTAGTCAGCAGCAGCTGCTGATTATATCGGATGGAAGAAAAGAGGGCCCATAACAGGGCCCCCGGCATGCTCCCTTCTCACCCCACTGAGTCGGCGGTGTTGTTAAGGTTGAGGTACCCATTGCGGGTACACAGGCTGGAGCCATATGCCGTTTTCCTTCCCCATCCCTTAGGGGCTCTGGGAGAAGTGGGATCCTATCCGGTCATCCAGGCACTGGGACCGGGCTCCCTCCGCAGCCCCTGGGGGAATCTGACGGACAGGAGACTGAGTATCATCAGGGACAGGGCCCTGCATCTACAGGTACTCTGTGTCCCCTTGGGGACGGTGCATGGAGCACTTTGGCCTCAGACGCTGCAGCGACTGCGGTGTTGGTATGAGACCGGGACTACCGCGCCGACCGCGCCTGCTTGCCGGCCGCGGTTTTAACTTTAGTCCCCGGCTTTTGCGGCCTAGTGCCTTAAACTCCCGCCCCCGGGCCTGCCAGTCAGGGGTAAGGGCGGGACGGTCGGTCTGACGCCGACAGTGAGGGCTGGAGCACACTTAGCTGTCCTCCTCCCCCCTCACTAATCACTCTGGGGCACCAGTTTCCCGCACTTTTTTAGTTACGCCCACGGCTCCCTCCTCCCCTGTGAACGCCGACAGCCATGTTTTAAGCACATTCTGCCGGTGGAGGACTTCTGGCTGCAGCCCTGGAAGGCCAGAGGCAGGGAATCTGGTGGCCACACACCGCTTGAGCGGTCGGTGCTGGTCCCCCTAGAGTGCCGAACTGTGTATATATATATATATTATATTAGTATACTTTTTCTCGGTTCGGCTGTACTGTTAGCTTGTGGCTATATATCCATCAGGGATCACTCTCCTGGGAGACAACAGCATGTCGTTCACAAGGAGCAAGTGTGCCAAGACACAGGGTTATTTTGCAACCTGTACCTCTTGTGCGGCTATGCTACCTGCAGGTTCCACCTACCCTCATTGTGAGCAATGCTCGGGCCCGGTGGCACTCGCTCAGCCGGAGCCTGGGGCCCTGGTGGTACCCTCGGCCCAGGTAGAAACGCCGGCTTTCCCCGTCCAGGTGGCAGGGACAGAGTTTGCAGTTTTAGCTGAGAAACTCTCTGAGTCACTGTCACAATCCATGGCTCAGTCTATGGACAAATGGTCTGCTAAGGTACTAGAAGCCTTGCAGTCCAGACCGGCCCTTACAGGCCCCGGGCACTGCGGGATTGCCCCCAGGCCCCTCTCGGTCTGCGACGAAGCGTGCTCCTGGGGTGGCCTCTAGTTATTACGTGGAGGACTCCGGCACGGACCGCAGTCCCAGACCGGCTAAGCGGGCTCGCTTAGAATCTTCCCCGACTTCATCACACTGTTCGGGGTCTCAGCTTGAGGACTCTCTAGAGGATGAGGCGGAGCTCGCAGCCCAGGACTCTGATCCTGACGTTGCTCTCAATCTTGATACACCTGAAGGGGACGCCATAGTAAATGACCTTATAGCGTCCATCAACCAGGTGCTAGATCTTTCTCCCCCAACTCCACCTATAGAGGAGTCGGCCTCACAGCAGGAGAAGCACCAGTTTAGGTTTCCCAAACGTACTCGGAGTGCTTTCTTCGATCACTCTAACTTCAGAGATGCTGTCCAGAAGCACAGGGCTTTTCCGGACAAGCGCTTTACTAAACGCCTTAATGACACACGTTACCCCTTCCCCTCTGACGTAGTTAAGGGTTGGGCTCAATGTCCCAAGGTGGATCCTCCAGTCTCTAGACTGGCGGCTAGATCCGTAGTATCATTGGCAGATGGTTCATCGCTCAAGGATGCCACTGACAGGCAAATAGAGCTCATGATGAAATCCATCTATGAAGCCATAGGCGCGTTCTTTGCCCCAGCCTTTGCAGCAGTGTGGGCACTCCAGGCTATCTCAACTTGTCGGTCTGAGATTAATGCGGTCACCCGTACCTCCGCTCCGCTCGACTAGCCGTACAGCGGTAGCATCCGCCAATTCGGTGGCAGTCAGCAGGGCCATATGGCTACGCGAATGGAAGGCAGACTCTGCTTCCAAGAAGTTCTTGACCGGTTTGCCTTTTCCTGGCGACCGATTGTTGGGCGAGCAATTGGATCCAAGGGAAAGGACTCGTCCTTACCCCAGCCAAAACCACAGAGACCTCCGCAACGAAAAATTCAAGCGAGGTTTTGGTCCTTTCGGCCCTCAGCCAGATCAGGCGGTGGACACTCTGTAGACAGAAGGAGTTGAGATCCCCGTTCCCCTTCAGGAACGTGGTCGCGATTTTTACTCCAACCTGTTCGTGGTGCCAACAAAAAAGGACGGTTCATTCCGTCCCGTTTTGGACCTCAAATTGCTCAACAGACATGTGAGAACCAGGCGGTTTCGCATGGAATCCCTCCGCTCTGACATCGCTTCGATGTCTCAAGGAGACTTCCTAGCATCAATCGACATCAGGGATGCCTATCTCCATGTGCCGATCGCTCCAGAGCATCAACGCTTCCTGCGTTTTGCCATTGGACGAACACCTTCAGTTGTGGCACTGCCTTTCGGCCTGGCGACAGCCCCACGGGTCTTCACCAAGGTCAAGGCATCCGTTGTGGCAGTCCTACACTCTCAGGGCCACTCGGTGATCCCGTACTTAGACGATCTACTAGTCAAGCCACCCTCCCGGGTGGCATGTCAACACAGTCTGACCGTTGCTCTGGAGACTCTCCAGAGGTTCGGGTGGATCAGCAATTTCCCAAAGTCAAAATGGAATCCGACCCAATCACTGAATTGCCTCGGGATGGAGTTTCATACTATCTCAGCGATAGTCAAGCTACCGCTGGACAAACAGCGTTCGCTGCAAACAGGGGTGCAATCTCTCCTTCGGGCCCAGTCACACCCCTTCAGGCGCCTCATGCACTTCCTGGGGAAGATGGTGGCAGCAATATAGGCAGTTCCCTTTGCGCAGTTTCATCTGCGTCCACTCCAATGGGACATTCTCCGCAAATGAGACAAGAGGTCGACATCCTTAGATAGGAACGTCTCTCTTTCTCTGGCAGCCAAGACCTCTCTTCAGTGGTGGCTTCTTCCCTCTTCTCTGTCGAAGGGAAAATCTTTCCTGCCCCCATCCTGGGCTGTGGTCACGACGGACGCGAGTCTGTCAGGGTGGGGAGCGGTTGTTCTCCACCACAAGGCTCAGGGAACCTGGACTCCGACAGAGTCCTCCCTTCAGATCAATGGTCTGGAGATAAGGGCAGTGTATCCAGCCCTAAAGGCGTTCCTCTGGCAATTCTGCCCAGAGTGTTGCGCAAGATCAGGTCCGGCTGCCGCCACGCCATCCTCGTCGCTCCAGACTGGCCGAGGAGGTCGTGGTTCCCGGACCTGTGGCACCTCACGGTGGGTCAACCGTGGGCGCTCCCAGGCAGACCAGACTTGCTGTCTCAAGGGCCATTTTTTCCATCTGAATTCTGCGGCCCTCAACCTGACTGTGTGGCCATTGAGTCCCGGCTCCTAGCGACCTCAGGGTTATCTCAAGAGGTCATTACCACTATGAGACAGGGTAGGAAACCAACGTCAGCCTCCTGCAGGGAGTTTGCCACATAGTCCCACCTTACAAGCGGCCGCTGGAACCCTGGGATCTCAACAGGGTTCTACGGGCTCTTCAGAGACCACCTTTGAGCCGCTGCGGGATGTCTCTCTATCACGTCTTTCGCAGAAGGTGGCATTTCTAGTGGCAGTTACATCACTCCAAAGAGTGTCAGAGCTTGCAGCGTTGTCACGAAAGGCCCCCTTCCTGGTATTTCACCAGGATAAGGTGGTTCTGCGTCCGGTCCCGGACTTTCTCCCTAAGGTGGTGTCCCCTTTTTCATCTCAATCAGGAGATCACCTTACCTTCTTTTTGCCGTCATCCAATTCACCATTGTGAAAAGGATTTGCATTTGTTAGATCTAGTGAGAGCAATCCGGATCTACGTGTCTCGCACGGCGCCACTGCGCCGTTCTGATGCGCTCTTTGTTCTTGTCGCTGGCCAGCGTAAGAGGTCGCAGTCTTCCAAGTCAACCTTGGCTCGGTGGATCAAGGAACCGATTGTTGAAGCCTACCGTTCTTCAGGGCTTCCGATTCCTTCAGGGCTGAAAGCCCATTCTACCAGAGCCGTAGGGGCGTCTTGGGCATTGAGACACTGGGCTACGGCTCAGCAGGTGTGTCAGGCGGCTATCTGGTCTAGTCTGCACACTTTCACGAAACACTATCAGGTGCATACCTATGCTTCGGCGGATGCCAGTCTAGGTAGGCAAGTCCTTCAGGCGGCGGTTCCCACCTGTAAGAGGAGGGCCGTTGTCGGCTCTTTTTATCGGGGTATTCTTTTACCCACCCAGGGACTGCTTTTGGACGTCCCAATTGTCTGGGTCTCCCAATGGAGCGACAAAGAAGAAGGGAATTTTGTTTACTTACCGTAAATTCCTTTTCTTCTAGCTCCTATTGGGAGACCCAGCACCCGCCCCTGTTCCCTTCGGGTTGTTTATTTTTTTGTGTACACATGTTGTTCATGTTGAATTGTTCTTTTGGTTCATGGTTTTCAGTTCTCCGAACATCCTTCGGATTGAATTTACCTTAGACCAATTTATAAGTTTCCTCCTTCCTGCTTTTGCACCAAAACTGAGGAGCCCGTGATGCACGGGGGGGTGTATAGGCAGAGGGGAGGGGTTACACTTTTTAAAGTGTAATACTTTGTGTGGCCTCCGGAGGCAGTAGCTATACACCCAATTGTCTGGGTCTCCCAATAGGAGCTAGAAGAAAAGGAATTTACGGTAAGTAAACAAAATTCCCTTCTTTCCAACCTTTTCTGACTAATTAAGACCCTCCCCAAACTTGTGAACAGCGTTCATACTTGGTCAACATGGGAAAGACAAAGGAGCATTCCAAGGCCATCAGAGACAAGATCGTGGAGGGTCACAAGGCTGGCAAGGGGTACAAAACCCTTTCCAAGGAGTTGGGCCTACCTGTCTTCACTGTTGGGAGCATCATCCGGAAGTGGAAGGCTTATGGAACTACTGTTAGCCTTCCACGGCCTGGACAGCCTTTGAAAGTTTTCACCCGTGCCGAGGCCAGGCTTGTCCAAAGAGTCAAGGCTATCCCAAGGACAACAAGAAAGGAGCTCCGGGAAGATCTCATGGCAGTGGGGACATTGGTTTCAGTCAATACCATAAGTAACGTACTCCACCGCAATGGTCTCTGTTCCAGACGAGCCCGTAAGGTACCTTTTACTTTCAAAGCGTCATGTCAAGGCTCATCTACAGTTTGCGCATGATCACTTGGAGGACTCCGAGACAGACTGGTTCAAGGTTCTCTGGTCTGATGAGACCAAGATCGAGATCTTTGGTGCCAACCACACACGTGACGTTTGGAGACTGGATGGCACTGCATACGACCCCAAGAATACCATCCCTACAGTCAAGCATGGTGGTGGCAGCATCATGCTGTGGGGCTGTTTCTCAGCCAAGGGGCCTGGCCATCTGGTCCGCATCCATGGGAAGATGGATAGCATGGCCTACCTGGAGATTTGGCCAAGAACCTCCGCTCCTCCATCAAGGATCTTAAGATGGGTCGTCATTTCATCTTCCAACAAGACAACGACCCAAAGCACACAGCCAAGAAAACCAAGGCCTGGTTCAAGAGGGAAAAAATCAAGGTGTTGCAGTGGCCTAGTCAGTCTCCTGACCTTAACCCAATTGAAAACTTGTGGAAGGAGCTCAAGATTAAAGTCCACATGAGACACCCAAAGAACCTAGATAACTTGGAGAAGATCTGCATGGAGGAGTGGGCCAAGATAACTGCAGAGACCTGTGCCGGCCTGATCAGGTCTTATAAAAGACGATTATTAGCTGTAATTGTAAACAAGGGTTATTCCACAAAATATTAAACCTAGGGGTTGAATAATAATTGACCCACACTTTTATGTTGAAAATTTATTAAAATTTAACTGAGCAACATTACTTGTTGGTTTGTAAGATTTATGCATCTGTTAATAAATCCTGCTCTTGTTTGAAGTTTGCAGGCTCTAACTTATTTGCATCTTATCAAACCTGCTAAATCTGCAGGGGGTTGAATACTACTTGTAGGCACTGTGTATATATATATATATATATATATATATATACATACACACACACATATACATACATACATATATATATATATAATTATACACACACACATGCACTCAGCTTTATATGTTATATATATATATATATATATATAAAACATAAAGCTGTGTGTGTATGTATGTATGTCCGCTAAAGGAATCCGCACCGTTGCATTTACAATCACAAAATTTTGCACAGACGCCCAATGTGACTTAAGGAACGTCATAGACTGTTTTGACGGAAAAATTTAAACCCGCGCTTTACAGTTACTCTCCAAAAAACCTGCCTCCATTAAAGTCAATGGAGCTGCGAGCTATTAGGTTATTAATAGGAACTATAATTAGTTGCTATAGAAACAAAGGACATTGTTAGTATAAGAAGCTTATGTGTGAGGTAATAAGATGTTGGTGGAGAGACGGATGGAGAGAGACAGAAAGAGACAATGAAAGAGACGGATAGAGAGAGACAGACAGTCAAAGAGACAGACTGATACAGACAGGGACACTGATACAGAGGCAGAGAGACAGTTACTATCCCGGGCAACGCCCGGGTACTACAGCTGGTGTGTTTGTGTGTATGTATAGACAGACAGACAGACAGACACATAATATGAGCCCCGCCCACTCTGTGTAACGTAAAAAAACATGTTTATAATACTCGCCTAGGGAGTGGTCCGGTCCGATGGGCGTTGCTGCTCAGTCCAGTGCTTCCTCCTTGTGCGATCAATGTCCTCCTGACTAGCCCTGTGTGAATGATGAGTCCTTCATCCACACAGAGGCCTCCATTGCAGTCCTGCGCATGCACACTTTCATCTGCTGCTGAGTATTGTAGTGTAAATGTGCGGGCGTTCTTTGACCTTTCCTCGCACCTGCGCATAACAGTACTTTGCACCTGTTAGCTGCAGACGTCTGCTGATCAAATCCGCAGACATTTCCTGGGAATAATGCAGGTTCGCTGTATGAGCCCGCATTAAAGGGCCATACACGGCTAGTGACGTATAGGTACATCATTGTTCATGAAGACCGTTAGGTACGCTAATGAACTTTGAGGCTCAGATGGGCGTACTCATTTTCGTCTCCTGTCCCTTCTTGTGGCCTTTTTTGCCATCCTCCTTTCATGATTGACGTGATGACGCCGCTGTCATCATGCACGCTGCTCGACCAAATCTCGCGTCTGTGCTGTCATTCCCTCGCCTCGCGCATGGGACGTCATGCACATTGTCGATCATAATCTCACGCATGTGCAAACACCGCACCGGCTCACGCGAGGGCGAACTGCACCTGCGCGAGCCGGGTGAATGACTGCACAGACGCGTTATTTGGCCTGAGCAGCGTGCATGATTACGGCGGTGTTATCACGTCAATCATGAAAGGAGGATGGTGAAGAAGGCCATAAGGAGGGACAGGAGACGAAAATAAGCACGCCCATCTGAGCCTCACAGGTCATTAGCATACCTAACGGTCAGGTTTAATAAAGTTATATTTGGGGTCTGCAGGTGCACCTTCATAGAATGCAGCCCAGGAGCTGCAGAAGGTGACACTTTTGGTTTCATAGCGGAAAAAACTGGTGACAGGTTCCATTTAAGTGAAGCTGGCTAAATTGTGCCCAATTAGCCATTTACCCTCCTGACGTCATGTGACTCATTAGTGAGCCAAATTCTTGCGTGTGAATGGGGAGCAGATGTGTTAAATTTAATGTATTTAGTTGTTCAGATGGTGTCAAGCGTGTATGGCATCAACCAAGGGAGGAGTACAAAGACTAGTGTCTTGCCTACAGTCAACCATGGTGGTGGGAGTGACATGGTTTGGACTTACATGAGTGCTGCCTGCGTAGAGAGCTACAGTTTATTGAGGGAACCATGAATGCCACACTGTACTGTGACATACTGCAGCAGAGCATGATCCCCCTCCCTTCAGAAAATGGGCTGCAGGGCAGTAATCAAACATAATGACCCCAAACACACCTCCAAGACTACCACTGCCTTGCTAAAGAAATGAGGGTAAAGGTGCTGGACTGGCCAAGCATGTAACCAGACTTAAACCCTATGGAGAATCTGTGGGGCATCCTTAAACAGAAAGTGGGAGTGCATGGTCTCTAACATCCACCAGTTCCATGATGTCATCATGGAGAAGGGAAGAGGATTCCCTGTGTCTCCTGTGAAGCTCTAGTGAACTTCATGCCTAAGACAGTTAAGGCAGTGCTTGAAAGTAATGGTGGCCACACAATATGTTGACACTTTGGGCACAATTTGACCATTTTCATATAGGGGTGTACTCCCTTTCTTTAACGTTCCTATGGGAGACCCAGACCATGGGTGTATAGCTACTGCCTCCGGAGGACACACAAAGTACTACACTCAAAACGTGTAGCTCCTCCCTCCTAGCATATACACCCCCTGCTAGCCAGTCCTAGCCAGTTTCAATGCTTTGTGTTTCAGGAGGTCACACACACATGCATTCTCTGATTTTGATTTTTGATTTTTCCTTCTGGATCAAAGATTTGGAAGAAAAGCGGGTCCAGCTGGACTCCCGGCATGTCCCTTCTCACCCCACTGTGTCGGCGGTGCTGTTAAGGTTGATTTTCCAAGGCTGGAGCCTTCTCATGCCGCGCTCCTTCACCATCCCATGCTGGGGCTCTGGCTTGAAGTGGGAGCCAACACGGTTCTCACTGCTTTGCAGGAGACCGGTCTCCATCCGCAGCCCTTTTTCAGGATCCTGCTGGACGGAGCTATCACCCCCCAGGGACCTGGCAACCTGCGTCTCCAAGCTAAGTATATGAGACGTTATTACCACAGAAAGTGGTCTTTCCAGGGGTCCTTTATATTTATTTATTGGGGGAGTGTGTTTTATGTTTTGTGTTAACGTTTTCGGCCGGTTCTCCAGTTTTCACTGGAGAACCGCGCCGATGGTGCCTGCACGCCGGCCGCATGTTTTACTCTAGGCCCCGGCTTCGCCTGAGGCCTAGTTTCGGTTTCCACTGTCTCTGCATGTCAGTCAGGCAGAGGGACAGTGTGGCTCCGCCCAGCGGCTGCGCAGCACAGGGAAGGGACACTCCTCACTGAGGAAGGATTCCCTCCCCTGGCTACCTCATTTGCCGCTCTCAGAGTAGGCCCCGCCCCCTCTCCTCGCTCCGGTCGCCATTTTCTCAGCGTTCTCTGTGCCTGCATAGGCACAGAGATTCCACATTGTGACAAGTGGGGGCCTGGGCTGAGGGACTAGAGGGCACAGACATGTCTGTTTAAACGATCTGGCAGCCACAACCTCCGGTTTGTGCAGCTGCTTATTTTATCTGTTTATATATGCTGGGGGCCATTCTAGACAGAGCCCCCACCTCTGCAGCATGTCTCACAGAGCGAGGCTGCAGGCTGTTTTTATTATCCACTGCAGGTAGTCTCGTACGGCTGTACCGAGCTCATAACCACTGTGGCCCCTCAGCTTGGAGGCTCATTAGTGGTCCCTCCAGCTGCTCTGGCTTCGGTGGCTGACCCCTGGTTTGGAATCCTCCAGGGGTCGGCTGTCCCGGCATCTGCTGAGCATGCAGCCCCCTTCTCAGGGCGTTTTCTGCTACAGCTCGCTCAGCAAAGCTCACAGAGGACTCTCCTTCTGGTCTCAGACCCCGTCCTCCTGACAGGGAGACGCAGGGTCCCCTGTCCTCCCCGTCCCGCAGCTCTGATTACGAGCTGACTCACTGGACGAGGAGGATGTCTCTACCAGGGGCTCGGACGCTACTTTATGTACCATTGATCCGTCCGTAGGTGACGCAGATGCTAATGATTGGATTGCGTCCATTATACTTGTACTGGACCTCCATCCGCCTGTATCAGGGGAGTATTCCCCGCTGGCAGAAAGGCATCAGTATACCTTTAACAGGACAAGGAGTGTGTTCCTTAACCACTCCAGTTTTCAGCCCACTGTGTCCAAGCCCACAGCCTGTCCTGTCAGACCCCAAAGCGGGGTTCTGCTGCCTGTTTCCCCCTCCCATCAGAGGTGGTCAAGGAGTGGGCTCATTCGCTAAGGGTGGTCCCTCCGGTGTCTAGACTTTCAGCACGGATAGTTGTATCAGTGGCTGACGGCACCTCTATAAGGATCCCACGGTACATTAATTTTGTACTGGACCTCAATCCGCCGGAGTTACCTTGCCTAGGAGAACACAATGTGTGTTCCTTAACCACTCCAGTTTTCAGGCCACTGTGACCAAGTCCAGGGTCCGCTCTGACAGTCGCTTCCCATGAAGCGTGATTCTGAGGACTGTTTTTTTCCCTGTCCACCAATGGTGGTCAAGAAGTGGGCTCATTCACCTCAGGTGGCTCAGCCTGGACCGTTATGTCAGTGGCTGATGGCTCCTCACTTAAGGTTTTGCGGTCCGCCCGGTTGTCCTTCTGGCCAAATCTGTATGGGGGCGGCAGGAGCTTCGTTCTCCTCAGCTTTACAGCAGTGCGGTTTTTTTTTTGTAGCCTTCTCTGCTTCTCTAGAGGAGATGCATTCCCTCACAGGGACTCTATGCCCGAAACGGTTGCCTGAACTTCCAGACTTCAGTCTTTTCATCCTATGCCATGTCTGCCATGCTGGACACCGCACGGCGGTGGCCTTGGCTACTTTCCTCGCTATCCGCAGGCTCCTGTGGCTTCGGAAATGGAAGGCAGATGCCTCTATAGAAGTTCCTTGCTGGGCTCCCTTTTGTGGGACCAGTCTCTTCGGAACCAACTGGATGAAATTAAGGAAGCTCTTGGCGGGGAGAGTTCTTCCTTGCCACAAACCTAAACCAGGGAACCTGTCCAGGGCAGGAATCAGTTGAGGTTTCGGTTGTTTCCGTTCCTCCATCTGATCGTTCTCTAAGCCCTCGGCCTCGTCCTCTAGCTCGGCCAAGGTTCATAGACCCAAATGGCGCTCGAAGCTGCGTCTTCAGAAGACCGCAGGAGATGCTGCCACTGAGTCAGCTTCCTCCGAGCTATCTAGCCACGCCAACAACCTCCTTGGTCGGTGGCAGGCTCTCTCCACTTGGCGACGTATGGTTTTAACACGTCTCCGTTCAGTGGGGGCGGGATTATATCTCCCATGGCTACAGGATGGAATTCTATCCACCCGCCAAACAGATTTTTTCTGTCAACTCCCCCCGGCTCCAAGGCCGCCGCCTTCTCACAGGCCGTGGCATTTCTTGCAGGCCAATGGAGTAATTGTACCAGTTCCCGACTGGGAACGGTTCTGAGATTTTTGCTTAAATCTATTCCTAGTCCCCGAAGAGGGCGGTGCCTTCCGACCTGGATCTTTAGCTTTTCAAGCATGGTCAGGTGTGGCGTTTTCACATGGAGTCTCGGTCTTGTTCCGTGTGTTTTTTTTCACCGGATCAATCAAGAACCCAAGGAGATTCCCTAGCAGCCATCGGCATCAGGAGGCCTATCTGCAGGTGTCAATCACAGTTTCACACCAGCGTTGGCTACGTTTTGCAATCGGAGTGGTCCAATTCGTGGCTCTTCCCTTGGGGTTAGCCACGGCCCCTCGAGTATTCTCATTGGGGCAGCTGTGATTAGGGTCCTGCACCTCTAGGGATTGGCAGTGATCTTTTGCCCTGGACGGTCTTCTTGTCGGGGCTTCATCCAGTGCAAACTCTTAGCAGAGTGCTTCGCTCACTCTCGCCACTCTAATCAATTCGGGTGTTTTGTCATTCTGTCCAAGTCCACTCTGACTTCGAACAATTCGAGACTCTGTCGGCACTCGTGAAGCTGCTCTTAGTCGAACAGTAGTCCCTCCGCTGGCGGTCGACGTCGTTCTATCAGACACCGAATACAGGTGCTGGTCAGATGGTGGCGTCAATGGAAGCGATTCCTTGCCCAGTTTCTCCTGCGTCCTCGGAGACTGGATGTTTTCCGCTGTACAAGCGAACTTCCTCCTTCCACGGGGTGGTGGCTTCGCCACTGACCAGGGGCTCGTTTCAGTGGTGGCTTCGGCCACTCTGTCTCAGGGACGCTCCTTCCTGGCCCCGTCCCGGGTGATCCTCACCAGGATGCTAGTCTATCCGCCTTGGGAGCAGTATATCTCCACCGTGGAGCGCAGGGCGCTTGGACTCTGTCCGAATCAGCTCTCTGGATCAATGTGCTGGAAATCAGAGCTGTATTTCCAGCTCTCTAAGCCTTTCACCATCTGTTGGCGGCTAGGCACATTCGAGTCCAGTCGGACAACGTGACAGCGTTTTCCTACATCAACTTCCAGGGCGGGACACTCAGCCGCCTGGCAATGTTGGCGGCTCAGCGCATTCTTCAGTGGACGAGGGACTCCTAGTCCACCGTATCCGCAGCCCACATCCTAGATGTGAAAACTGCGAGGCAGACTATTTCAGCTGTCCAACCGTGGTCCACGATCCTCAGGTTTTGCGGCAGACGCACTGGTTCATGTTTGGTCCCAGTTTCGTCTCTTTTACGTATTTCACCCTCTAGCTCTTGTCCAGAGTCCTGCGCAAGATCAGTAAAGAGGGCCGTCGGGTCATTCTCATACTCCAGACTGACCCAGGCAGGCTTGGTACCCTGACCTGCTCCTTCTGTCCGTTGGGTTGCCATGGCATCTTCCGGACCGTCCAGACCTTTTCTCAAAAGGTCCGTTTTTTCCGACAGAATTCTGGACTCTCAGATTGACGGCGTAGCTCTTGAGTCCTGGATCTTGACGACTTCTGGTATCCTTCCTGAAGTCATCTCCACTATGACTCGAGCTCCAAAGTGCCTTTGACCTTTTTGGCCTTGCCGACCCTCCTGTCCCTTCCACAGTCCGGTCTACAGCTAGGACTATCCCTCATTAAGGGACAGGTCTCGGCTCTGTCAGTGTGTGCCAGCGGCGTATCGTCCGGCTTGCTCCGGTGCGCTCCTTCAAGGGCGCATCTCACATAATTCCACCTTTCCGGCGACCTATGGAGCCCTGGGACCTTAATCCGGTCCTCACGGTTCCCGGAAACCCCCCTTTGCGCCTCTTAGGGAGGTTTCTTTGTTTCATCTTTCACAGAAAGTAGTCTTTCTAGTGGCCATAATTTCCCGCCAGAGAGTTTTGGCTGCACTCTCTTCGGAGTCACCCCCTTTTTAGGTCTTTTGCATCAAGACAAGGTGGTCTCCGTCCGACTCCGGACTTTTTCCCTAAGGTGGTTACTGCTTCCACCTTATCCGGGGCAATTTTCCTGCCTTCCTTTTGTCCGGCTCCTGTTCATCGCTTTGAGGAAGCGTTGCATATCCTGGATCTGGTGCGGGCGCTCCGGATCTATGTGTCTCGCACCGCCGTTATTAGGCGGTGCACCTCTCTGGTGCTGACCGCTAGTCAGCGTAGCGGTCTCTCGGCATCTAAGCCGACCCTGGTTCGTTGGCTTAGGTCGGCCATTTCCGATGCCTACAAGTGTACTCAAGTGCCTTCCCCGCCGGGGATCAGGGCACACTTGATCAGACCTGTCGGTGCCTTTTGGGCTTTCAGGCACCAGGCTACGGCTCAGTAGGTCTGTCAGACTGCAGCTCGGATTAGTCTGCATACTTTTTCGAAGCACTACCCAAGGCATGCTCATGCTTTGGCAGACGCGGGCTTGGGCAGACGCCTCTTTCAGGCGTCTGTCGCCCATTTGTGAAGTTAGATTTCGCCTGCTTCTCAGTTGTCTGTTTATTCCCACCCATGGACTGCTTTAGAACGTCCCATGGTCTGGGTCTCCCATAGGAACGTTAAAGAAAAAGAGAATTTTGTTACTTACCGTAAATTCTTTTTCTTGTAGTTCCGTCATGGGAGACCCAGCACCCTCCCTATTGCCTGTTGGCAGGTTTCTTGTTCCGTGTGTCTTCACCGGCTGTTGTTGTTGTAGACAGAGGTTCCGGTTCTTCCGGGTTTTACTCTGTCTCTTCTTGTGGGTGGATGTCCTCCTTCAGCTTTTGCACTAAACTGGCTAGGACTGGCTAGCAGGGGGTGTATATGCTAGGAGGGAGGAGCTACACGTTTTGAGTGTAGTACTTTGTGTGTCCTCCGGAGGCAGTAGCTATACACCCATGGTCTGGGTCTCCCATGACGGAACTACAAGAAAAAGAATTTACGGTAAGTAACAAAATTCTCTTTTTTGTTACCAGCGTTTGACGCGCACATATCAACAGCTGACATGTGCCTGCAAGTTACGAGTGAAATCGCTTCCACCCGCAACTTTTAACCCCTTGCATCTCGCTGCCAAAATCTGGCAGCGAGATGTATATGCGCGCGCCCATTACTTTTACTTACCGCCGCCCCCACCAGAAGTCACGTACGTGATCATGTTACTTCCGGTGGTTTCCATGGTAGCACAGGGCCATGTGATGACGCCTGTAGCTAACATGAGTCACTTTCTCTCAATGGCAGCATAGTGCCAGCACTGAGAGGAAAGCAGCATATCTGCAGATGTCTGCTCTGTAGTTGAGGTCTACAGATAGGGCAGAGCAATCGGATTGTTTATCCATATAGCCCCCTAGGGGGACTAGTAAAATAACAAAAAAAAAAAAAGTTTTAAAAGAAATTAACGTTCAACTCACCCCCCTTTCGCCCCATTGAAAATTAAAGGGTTAAAAAAATATACACACATTTGGTATCGCCGCGTTCAGAAATGTCCGATCTATCAAAATATAACATCAATTATTCTGATCGGTAAACGAGGTAGCGGCAAAAAATTCCAAACTCCAAAATTACATTTTTTGGTCGCCATAGGTTTTGCGCAAAATGCAATAACAGGCGATCAAAACGTAGCATCTGCTCAAAAATGGTTTAATTAAAAACGTCAGCTCGAGACGCAAAAAATAAGCAGTCACTGAGCCATAGATCCTGAAAAATGAAAACACTATGGGTTTCGGAAAATGGCACAAAATGTGCGCCCTTTTTTTGGGCAAACTTGTGATTTTTTTAAACCCCTTAGATACAAGTAAACCTATACATGTTTGGTGTCAACAAACTCGCACCGACCTGAGACATCACACTCACACATCAGTTTTACCATATAGTGAACATGGTGAATTAAATTTCACAAAAACTATTGTGCGATCACACTTATTTTGCAGTTTTTCCACACTTTTTTTTTATTTTTTTGCTGGTTTCCAGTACACTATATGGTAAAACTTATGGTTTCATTTAAAAGTACAACTTGTCCCGCAAAAAACAAGCCCTCGCATGACCATATTGACTGAAAAATAAAAAAAGTTACGGCTCTCAGAAGAAGAGGAGCAAAAAAACCAAACAGGAAAACGCCCGGGGGCTGAAGGGGTTAATGTCTCTGTGTTGAATTATTTAGAGGGCACCAAATTTACACAGTTATATGACCTGGACACTAAAGGGGCATTATAAATTTGTTGTGGAAGAATGGGGGAATTATAAATGCCTATGCCTCATTTCATTATCTCTATTGGGGGCACAAGTGTGGGTATTACTGTTTATGGGGCGGCACGGTGGCTCAGTGGTTAGCACTGCAGTCTTGCAGCGCTGGGGTCCTGGGTTCAAATCCCACCAAGGACACCATCTGCAAAGAGTTTGTATGTTCTCCCCGTGTTTGCGTGGGTTTCCTCCGGGTTCTCCGGTTTCCTCCCACACTCCAAAAACATACAGATAGGGACTCTAGATTGTGAGCCCCAATGGGGACAGTATTGCCAATGTATGTAAAGCGCTGTGGAATTAATAGCGCTATATAAATGAATAAAATTATTATTAATTATTATTATGGGGCACAAAGGTGGGTATGATTACTCTGCATTAACAGAAGTACTATTACTGTGGGTTGTCTTTAAAGGGCCATTATTGCATATTCTCCCCAAAATTGCTAGTAAAATATGTGGCACGATCTCTTATAGGACCATTAACAGAAATGCTTACTGTTACATTTCATAAGGCAAATCATTTTGGCTAAACTTGTCTGCTGTGATATTGTATCCGTATATTTTATAAAGAGATGTTTTCCCCCCTGTTGTAGCCACTATGGAGGAGAGGTTGAAGATTTATGAGGACAGTTGGATTAAATATCCCAGAGGTTTGGTGCCACGACGATTGCCTTTAAACTTCTTAACAGGTGACAAAGGGCTTTTTTTTTTCTCTTTTCTCTTTAATTTTATTTTTTTGCTGTTTTGATGTTTTGAAATGATACCTATTTTTTATTATTAATATTTCATTCAGGTGAAAAATTCAGAGTGTGTCTGGATAAGTATTTGAGAATGAACTTCAGTAAAGGATGTCCCCCAGTTTTTAATACTTTGCGATCACTGTACGGTGACAAAGAGAAGGTAAATATAATTTTCAATTTATTTGGATTTTAATGAAAAGCAAAATGTAATTAATCTTGAAGAATTGATTGTGCACCATATTTCTACCACCATACATACAACATACAACATCCTAGCTGACAAATAAAGGTGTGTATAGAATCAGAATGATAGCATTGGCTTTAGGTTATATAGGAAAATCCTGATGATTGCTGCGCTTTAACGTCACTGTGAAATGGCAGTGGTATGTGCAGGTAGCACTCCCTGTGCGCTGCCTTATATCATTCAATTTTAGATTGCTTCCTGAACTTGCCATCCACTGTCGGAAAAGAAAATTCAGCTCAACCTCGACTTGCTGAGACAACACGGACTGGATGTTTCATGTGACACTGCCCATTATATTTTATGGAGAGGAGAGGGGAGATAAGAGGAAATGCGCGGAAAGAGAGAGTAACATCCAGCTTTCTAACAAGTGTTTTCCTAATATCCAGACAGCTCAGCTCTACAACATCCTACATTTTGCTTCTAATCGTCTGTGTGCGCTAAAAAGTGAATGAAGAGCAGAAATCTGTGTGTTTTTAAAGGGAACCTGTCAGCTGATATATAATGCCTGATTTATAGGCCGCATGTATCCGGCATTGCCTATATGAGCTCAGCCAGGTATGTTTGACTCTGAAACACTTCTGCGTTACAAAGAAACAATAGTTTAAAGCCACCGGTGACGGAGCTGTAGTATTTCTTCGGCGCTCTATTGGGAGACCCAGACGATTGGGTGTATAGCACTGCCTCCGGAGGCCACACAAAGCAATTACACTAAAAAGTGTAAGGCCCCTCCCCTTCTGGCTATACACCCCCAGTGGGATCACTGGCTCACCAGTTTTCTGCTTTGTGCGAAGGAGGTCAGACATCCACGCATAGCTCCACTGTTTGTAGTCAGCAATAGCTGCTGGCTATATCGGATGGAAGAAAAGAGGGCCCATATGGGGCCCCCAGCATGCTCCCTTCTCACCCGCGGTGGTGCTTGTAAGGTTGAGGTACCTATTGCTGGTACAGAGGCTGGAGCCCACATGCTGTTTTCCTTCCACATCCCCTGGAGGGCTCTGTGGAAGTGGGATCTTGCCGGCCCCCAAGCCCTGGGGCCGGGCTCCATCCACAGACCCAGAGAACCTGCTGGATTTGGAGCGGGAGTGCCGTTCAGGGACAAGGCCCTGCAACTTTCAGGTACTCTGTGTCCCCGGCAGGCACGGACACTCTCAAGGCTTGCTGAGCGTTATAGTGCGCCGGGGACAGTAGCGCTGTGCGCTGGGGTTAGGTCACTGCAGCTTTGCTGAGTGACGTTACATGTTGGGAACTACTGCGCCGACCGCTCCTGGAGCGGCGGCGCAGCTGCGACTTGTAGTGCGCCGGGGACTTTGCGCCGACCGCGCTTTTACGGCGGCGGCGCTTCTAACTTTAGCCCCCGGCTTCTGCGGCCTAGCGCCGCTTCGTTCCCGCCCCCACCCTGTCAATCAGGGTAGGGGAGAGACGCTGCTCAATTGACAGCGCCGAGGGCTGGAGCTTTATTTACATGCTCCAGCCCTCTCGCTAGGCACAGGGGGAAGCAGACTTCCCGCTCTTCGTCGGTGTACGCCCAGGGCCCGCCCCCCGTCTCCACAAGGACGCCGGCAGCCATTACACATGCGGTCTGGCTGGGGAAAGGCAGCAGGCTCTGGGAGACCCAGACTAGAGGGATTTCTGGCGACCACACACCGCTCCTAAGCGGGCGGTAAGCAGCACAGTAGTGCTGGCCCCTCTAGTGCCTCAGTGTTATATTAGTGTACTTTTTTCTTGGTACCATATATATATATATATTTATATAGTGCACTGTAAGGTCGCTTCTTGGCTGGACACCCTGTACTGCTCTGAGGAGGCAGCAACATGTCATCCGCAAAACGCAAGGCTGCCAAGGCACGGGCTGTGTACACTGTTTGTACTGCATGTGGGGCTGATCTACCGGCAGGCTCCAATGACTCACATTGTGTGCAATGTTCAGTCCCAGTGGCACTTCGTCAGCCAGAGCCTATTGTGGTGGTAGCCCAGGCAGAGACGCCTGTGAACCCTGCCCCGGTGACGGGGACAGACTTTGCAGTGTTTGCTGATAAAATGTCTGTGACTATGACAAAAATCCTGGAGACCTTGCAGGCCAGGCCAGTTCCTCAGACCATGGACACTGCTGTGTCTATGCTCTCCGGTCCCCCTCAGTTGGAACTAATCCGTACTTCAAGGGGGTCTCAAGCATCACAAGCTGAAGTCTCTGACTCAGATGACAGTCCCAGGCAGCCTAAGCGAGCTCGCTGGGAAAGACCCTCGACGTCATCACACTGCTCAGGGTCTCAGCGAGAAGAGTCTCTCTGTGATGAGACTGAGGACGGTGATCAGGATTCTAATCCTGAGGCCCCTCTCAATCTGGATGCCCCTGATGGTGATGCCATGGTTAATGACCTTATATCGGCGATTAATAGACTGTTGGATATTTCTCCACCAGCTCCTTCAGCAGAGGAGGCAGCTGCACAGCAGGAGAAGTTCCATTTCCTGTATCCCAAGCGTAAATTAAGTGCTTTTTTGGACCACTCTGACTTCAGAGAATCAATCCAGAAGCACGACGCTCATCCAGACAAGCGTTTCTCTAAACGTTCTAAGGATACCCGTTATCCTTTTCCCTCTGAAGTGGCCAAACGCTGGACCCAGTGTCCAAAGGTGGATCCCCCAATTTCCAAGCTTGCGGCTAGATCTATAGTCGCAGTAGAGGATGGCGCTTCACTTAAAGATGCCAACGACAGACAGATGGACCTTTGGTTGAAATCTGTCTATGAAGCTATCGGCGCGTCGTTTGCTCCAGCATTCGCGGCCGTGTGGGCACTCCAAGCTATTTCAGCTGGTCTGGCACAGGTGGATGCTATCATGCATCCAGCAGTACCGCAGGTGGCGTCCCTAACTTCGCAAATGTCTGCGTTTGCGACCTATGCTATCAATGCTGTCCTAGAATCTACGAGCCGTACCTCTATGGCGGCCGCCAATTCTGTGGTTTTGCGCAGAGCCTTATGGTTAAAGGACTGGAAAGCAGATGCTGGTTCCAAAAAATGCTTAACCAGCTTGCCATTATCTAGAGACAGACTGTTTGGTGAGCCATTGGCTGAAATCATAAAACAGTCCAAGGGTAAGGACTCTTCCTTGCCACAGCCCAGAGCAAGTAAACCTCAACAGAAAAAGTGGCAGTCGAGGTTTCGGTCCTTTCGAGGCTCGGGCAAGGCCCACTTCTCCTCGTCCAAAACGACTCAGAAAGGACAAGGGAGCTCAGATTCCTGGCGGGCTCACTCACGCCCCAGGAAAGCAAATGGAGGAACCGCTTCCAAGGCGGCTACCTCATGACTTTCGGCCTCCTCCCTCCGCATCCTCGGTCGGTGGCAGGCTCTCCCGCTTTTGCGACATTTGGCTGTCACAGGTCAAAGACCGGTGGGTAACAGACATTTTGTCTCGCGGGTACAGAATCGAGTTCAGTTCTCGGCCTCCACTTCGGTTCTTCAGAACCTCCCCACACCCCAACCGAGCAGATGCCCTGCTGCAGGCGGTGGACTCTCTAAGAGCAGAAGGAGTCGTGATCCCTGTCCCCCCTCAGGAACGGGGGCGAGGATTTTACTCCAATCTCTTTGTGGTTCCAAAAAAGGACGGCTCCTTCCGTCCTGTTCTGGACCTAAAACTGCTCAACAAGCATGTGAACGCCAGGCGGTTCCGGATGGAATCCCTCCGCTCAGTCATTGCCTCAATGTCCCAAGGAGATTTCCTAGCATCAATAGACATCAAAGATGCTTATCTCCACGTGCCGATTGCTACGGAGCACCAACGCTTTCTACGCTTCGTGATAGGAGACGACCATCTTCAGTTCGTGGCTCTGCCATTTGGTCTGGCGACAGCCCCTCGGGTGTTCACCAAGATCATGGCAGCAGTGGTAGCAGTCTTGCACTCTCACGGACACTCTGTGATCCCTTACTTGGACGATCTACTGGTCAAGGCACCCTCTCAGGAGGCATGCCAACTCAGCCTGAATTTTGCACTGGAGACTCTCCAGGCGTTCGGGTGGATCATCAACTTCCCAAAGTCAAATCTGTCACCGACCCAATCACTAACGTATCTTGGCATGGAGTTTCATACTCTCTCAGCGATAGTGAAGCTTCCGCTGGACAAGCAGCGGTCTCTACAGACTGGGGTGCAGGCTCTCCTTCAAAGTCAGTCGCACTCCTTAAGACGCCTCATGCACTTCCTCGGGAAGATGGTGGCGGCAATAGAGGCGGTTCCGTTTGCGCAGTTTCAATCTGCGTCCACTTCAATGGGACATTCTCCGCCAATGGGACGGGAAGTCAACATCCCTGGACAGGAAAGTCTCCCTTTCCCAGACGGCCAAGGACTCTCTGCAGTGGTGGCTCCTTTCCACCTCATTATCACAGGGAAGATCCTTCCTACCACCGTCCTGGGCGGTGGTCACGACAGACGCGAGTCTGTCAGGGTGGGGAGCAGTGTTTCTCCACCACAGGGCTCAGGGTACGTGGACTCAGCAGGAGTCCATCCTTCAGATCAATGTTCTGGAAATCAGAGCAGTGTTTCTTGCCCTACTAGCCTTCCAGCAGTGGCTGGAAGGGAAGCAGATCCGAATTCAATCGGACAACTCCACAGCGGTGGCATACATCAATCACCAAGGGGGGACACGCAGTCGGCAAGCCTTCCAGGAAGTCCGGCGCATTATGATGTGGGTGGAAGCCACGGCCTCCACCATATCCGCAGTTCACATCCCCGGCGTAGAAAACTGGGAAGCAGACTTCCTCAGTCGCCAGGGCATGGACGCAGGGGAATGGTCCCTTCACCCGGACGTGTTTCAGGAAATCTGTCGCCGATGGGGAAGGCCGGACGTCGACCTAATGGCGTCCCGGCACAACAACAAGGTCCCAACCTTCATGGCACGGTCTCGCGATCAAAGAGCTCTAGCAGCAGACGCCCTAGTGCAAGATTGGTCGCAGTTCCGGCTCCCTTATGTGTTTCCACCTCTGGCACTCTTGCCCAGAGTGCTACGCAAGATCAGATCCGACTGCAGCCGCGTCATACTCGTTGCTCCAGACTGGCCGAGGAGGGCGTGGTATCCGGATCTGTGGCATCTCACGGTCGGCCAACCGTGGGCACTACCAGACCGACCAGACTTACTGTCCCAAGGGCCGTTTTTCCATCGGAATTCTGCGGCCCTGAACCTGACTGTGTGGCCATTGAGTCCTGGATCCTAGCGTCTTCAGGCTTATCCCAAGGGGTCGTTGCCACCATGAGACAGGCTAGGAAGCCCACGTCTGCTAAGATCTACCACAGAACGTGGAGGATATTCTTATCCTGGTGCTCTGCTCAGGGAGTGTCTCCCTGGCCATTTGCATTACCTACCCTTCTTTCTTTCCTGCAATCTGGGTTAGAAAAAGGTTTGTCGCTCGGCTCCCTTAAAGGACAAGTCTCGGCGCTATCCGTCTTTTTTCAGAGGCGTTTGGCACGCCTTCCTAAGGTGC
The DNA here is from genome assembly GCF_048569485.1 of Anomaloglossus baeobatrachus. Classification (NCBI taxonomy): domain Eukaryota; kingdom Metazoa; phylum Chordata; class Amphibia; order Anura; family Aromobatidae; genus Anomaloglossus; species Anomaloglossus baeobatrachus. The sequence continues at coordinate 227,277,700 of NC_134353.1, read as the reverse complement.
GCACGTTCCTGCAGGGGGTTTGCCATATTGTACCCCCGTACAAGCGGCCGTTGGATCCATGGGATCTGAACAGGGTACTAGTTGCCCTCCAGAAGCCGCCCTTCGAGCCTCTGAGGGAGGTTTCACTCTCTAGACTATCACAGAAAGTGACTTTTCTAGTAGCGATCACATCTCTTAGGAGAGTGTCTGAGCTAGCAGCGCTGTCTTCCAAGGCTCCCTTCCTGGTCTTCCACCAGGACAAGGTAGTGCTGCGCCCCATTCAGGAGTTTCTCCCGAAGGTGGTATCCTCTTTTCATCTTAATCAGGATATCTCTTTGCCTTCGTTTTGTCCTCATGCAGTTCATCGGTATGAGAAGGATTTACATTTGTTAGATCTGGTGAGAGCACTCAGAATCTACATTTCCCGCACGGCGCCCCTGCGCCGTTCGGATGCACTCTTTGTCCTTGTCGCTGGTAAGCGCAAAGGGTCGCAGGCTTCTAAGGCCACCCTGGCTCGATGGATCAAAGAACCAATTCTTGAAGCCTACCGTTCTGCTGGGCTTCCGGTTCCATCAGGGCTGAAGGCCCATTCTACCAGAGCCGTGGGTGCGTCCTGGGCATTGCGACACCAGGCTACGGCTCAACAGGTGTGCCAGGCAGCTACCTGGTCGAGTCTGCACACTTTCACCAAACATTATCAGGTGCATACCTATGCTTCGGCGGACGCCAGCCTAGGTAGAAGAGTCCTGCAGGCGGCAGTTGCCTCCCCGTACGGGAGGGCTGTCTTGCAGCTCTAACATGAGGTATTTCTTTACCCACCCAGGGACAGCTTTTGGACGTCCCAATCGTCTGGGTCTCCCAATAGAGCGCCGAAGAAGAAGGGAATTTTGTTACTTACCGTAAATTCCTTGTCTTCTAGCTCTTATTGGGAGACCCAGCACCCGCCCTGTTGTCCTTCGGGATTTTTGGTTTGTTTGCGGGTACACATGTTGTTCATGTTGAACGGTTTTCAGTTCTCCGATGTTACTCGGAGTGAATTTGTTTAAACCAGTTATTGGCTTTCCTCCTTCTTGCTTTTGCACTAAAACTGGTGAGCCAGTGATCCCACTGGGGGTGTATAGCCAGAAGGGGAGGGGCCTTACACTTTTTAGTGTAATTGCTTTGTGTGGCCTCCGGAGGCAGTGCTATACACCCAATCGTCTGGGTCTCCCAATAAGAGCTAGAAGAAAAGGAATTTACGGTAAGTAACAAAATTCCCTTCTTTCCTGCTCACTGTCTTTAAGTGACTACTTTCTCCCTGCGTGCATGTATAGGGAGAGACCTTTCACTCCAGGGAAGTAGGGGAGAAGCCACGAGGAAACCGGCTTTTATCGTATGTTGTTCTCTGAAATGCTGCAGTGGTTCAGAGTCACACACATGGGGGAAATCATACAGCCAGCGTCTAATGCATGCTGCTCATCAATCAGGTTCCCTTTAATGTGTATGGCAAAGACCACTGCAGTGAGTCTCCCTCCCCCAACTCAGAGTGGATTGCACATTGTGCGTCAGTCAGAAGTCTGTGTGTCCCGATTGGCGCACAGACTGTCTGCAGGTCTCCTGACTTGAAATTCACAGCTCCATTTTATATTTTGGACCAGAAATATTTGGACAGTAACAAAAGTTTTGGCATTTTAGCTGTTTACCAAAAATATATAAAAGTGTAGTTAAATATGGGCTCAATGTGCAGACCCTCAGCTTTAATTTGAGGTTTTTCCCATACTGATTGGCGTAAGGGTTACATCTCTCTAATATGTAGCTGCCTCTTTGTCAAGGGACAAAAAAAATAAATGGACAGATATCTGTTTTGAGCCCTCGTCTGTGCTCCCACAATGTGATTGCGGGACATCTTTAAGTTGTCATGACAGCCAGAGGTCAGCTGATGACCCCTGTGTCTGTCTCACCATACTCCTGTGAAAGCCAGTCCGTAGCTGGCGTTCATAGGAGACTGTGAATTCTGCTGTATACAACAGATGATCATACTATTCCAGGTTCAAGACCCTAAGGGGTCTATCAAATGCACTGAAAGGTAGAAATCTATATAATATGCATGTATGTATATTGTCCTTGTGCCCTTCTTCAGTCTTGCACTTATCTTGTAATTCTTTTATATTGTTCCTTAGGTGGAGATTATTGAAGATCTTGTAGTGGGTTATGATACATCATTAAAAAGTTGCCGGTTGTTTAACATGAATGGTTTGTATGCTTTATGTAACGTCTTTCATATGTATGTGTGCAATCTCCAGGGGACCAGCATCCTGATCTGTCAGCCTGCTCCTCTTATCTCACTTTTTTCCATTAATTTTAGTTTAATTCTAAGTGTATACAATGTGATTTGAGCACATTGAATGAGCCCATGTATGCAGCAACACACCCATGTGGTCATAGTCCAGTGAAATTGCCGCAACCTTGTAAGATTGTATTATCATATACTTGTAGCTGTCACTTCCGCCTGTGTGATGAGTAGAGGGATGATGTGCAGTGAGGTGAGGAGGATCGGTAAACTTCCACCGGCCTGTCCTGTATGGCATTAGATGACTCCCTTCCAAGTTAGGCTAAGTTCACACTTCCGTTGCTTTGCATCAGTCACATGCGTCGCTTGACGCATGTGACTGATGCGCTGTACAACGGATGACAAAGAACAGAATTCTTTGTCGGATTCCGTTGTGTTCGGGGGGCGGAGTTCGGGGTGGGTGGAGCCGAGCGGGGCCGTGGCATTGAGTACGTCAGTGCCACGGGGACTGCAGGACAGGTGAGTGTGTGTGTGTATACATGCTGAGTGCGGGAGGGGGCGGAGCTGAGCGGTGAAGTGTCTGGCTCCGTGCACAGCCAGGGTAAATATCTGGTAAAAGCAAAGTACTTTTTGCTTGGTTACCCGATATTTATCTTGGTTACCAGCATACACCGCTCAGCGCTGGTTCCCTGCACCCGTAACCAGTGTAAATACCGGGTAACTAACCAAAGCGCGTTGCTTAGTAACCCGATGTTTATCCTGGTTACCTGTGCGGGGAGCCAGAGAACGCATGCGCAGCGAAATCCAACGGATTCCACTGCACAAAAAACGTTACATGCTGCGTTGCTCCCGCCCGGCGGTCAGTCAAAAAACGACTGGCCGCGACACAGCGGATGCAACGCAGCATCATCAGTCACAATTCGTCGCCAATAGAAGTCTATGGGGAAAAACTGGAATCCTGCAAAATATTTTGCAGGATACCGTAATTCCTCAAGGCGACGGATTGTGACTGATACAAAACAACGAAGTGTGAACTTAGCCTTAGGAACCTTTTATCATGTAAAGACCTCCTGTCTTACTCCCACAGGATACATCATTCTTTACTCCAGAATTCTTGCATATTGTAAAACACCTTCAAATGTTGTATAATTGTGTGCACAAGACACCAGGTTCAGGCAGATCTGCCAAAATTTGCGGATATGGGGAGAGGTTGGGGCACGGAAACACCCACCCGACAAATTTATTCAAAGCGTCAGCGTTTCTTACATCAGAAATGTTACTCCGGTCACTGACTAGAATAACATTCCCGGCAAGGTGCACGCCACAAATATGTGCCTGATTTTTTAAGTAGGACAGCCCACCTAATGAATTAGTCATGTCTTATTCCAGAACACTTAACATTAAAATTGGCAATGCGAAACGCCAGTCCTAATGAGTCAGGGCCGATGTGTTTTCATACCAGTACAAACTCCCTGCCGTTCCTTACATAGCTCTGATGACAGACAAATTATCTGGGTCTCAAAAGGCAGAAAGGAAAAAAAAAAATAACATTTAGTAAAGAAAACTGGGTATTTCGCAAAAGCTAACAAAATGCCTAATTTTTTAGTTAAGATGTCACCAAAGAAATGACGCACCCAGATTAAAATAATAGAATATAACAAATTCTTATCCAACTGGTTAAAACTTCCTTGACCTAGTGTCTCAAACTAGTGGCATATAGAAATGTTAGTCTTTATTATTAAGGATGAAGGTGGGAGACACGAGATGTGTCCTGTAAGAATTTACTATTTGCAGCATTCCTCAAGATGGAACATTTCAGCTTTACTTTGGGTCTGCATCTGGATCTCAAATACAATAAGGGCATAGATCAACACCTGTATTTGCTTTTCAGTAACTTTTTGACATTGATAAAATATCTGATATTTCTGGACTAATCGGCCGGCCCTGGTCATGTCATCCTCTCATGCTAACATACATGCGCAAGATTAATTGGATGTCTTATCTGTGATGATGACACACCACAAATTGCTAATGGTTTTTCTATTGAAAACTGTCTCTTAAAAATATGTTTTAGGAGACGAGGAAGCACTTCCCTGGAAAAAGTAATTTGCAGGCGTTAACATCAGAAACGGGGTTAGGGTCGATTCATTGAGACTGAGGTTGCACATGCCTTTCTTAATGAAGAGCTCACTTGAGTAAAATGCTCCATATTCATTACAGGGAACCTGTCACATACAATATGCGTTCTGACCTATCAGGAGACGCATGTGTGCCCTAATTACACCTTCCTACCCATCCCTGTGTTGTAAAATTGTGTAATATGAAAGTACCGTATTTTTCGGACCATAAGACGCACTTTCCCCCCCCAAATGTTGGGGGAAAGTTGGGGGTGCGTCTTATAGTCTGACTGTGGCTGCGGGGAATGTGGGTGCTGCGGTGGAGCGAGTCATCGGGGGCACGAGCAGGCTGTAGCAGCCTGCCGTGACCACGTGGGCCCGCTCATTTAATATGCACGCCCATCTCTCAGCGATTAAGTCGGCGCTGACAGGTGGGCGGGGTGATAGGGAATAAACAGCCGGCCCGCATGATCACCCCTGGCAACTGCAGCCTGGAGTGATCATGTGTGGCTGTATTCACTGCCCCCCGAACATCATCATCAGTGCGGGGGGCAGTGAATCAGTACACATTACTCACCGTTCCCCTGCAGCACCGCGGTCTCCTGTCTGTGCCGGTCAGCTGATTTGTGACTAGCGACGCGCACAGCGATGACGTCATCGCTGTGCGCACGTGTCCACACGCAGCCGCCGGCACAGACCACCGGAGGACATCGCGATGCCGCAGGAGGACGGCTGCATTCAGCGTCGCTGCCGCTGACATAGACGGTAAGAGGAGCGGTGCTGCAGGGAGTGAGGTGAGGTGAGTATGAACGTTTATTTTTTTCATGTGCCACAGGATGCAGCCATACACCAGGATGGTGGGGGTATAAGATCAGGATAGGGGTTTATTATGAGCAGCATGGGGAGTATATGAGCAGGATGAGGGTATATAGCAGCATGGGGAGTATATGAGCAGGATGAGGGTATATAGCAGCATGGGGAGTATATGAGCAGGATGAGGGTATATAGCAGGCTGGGGAGTATATGAGCAGGCTGGGGAGTATATGACCAGGACATTACCCCATAATAGTGTCAGCAGCAGATCCTCGCCCCATATGTGTGTCATGACCACATTTTCTGCTTAAAATTTTATTTCTTCGGCGCTCTATTGGGAGACCCAGACGATTGGGTGTATAGCACTGCCTCCGGAGGCCACACAAAGCAATTACACTAAAAAGTGTAAGGCCCCTCCCCTTCTGGCTATACATCCCCAGTGGGATCACTGGCTCACCAGTTTTCTGCTTTGTGCGAAGGAGGTCAGACATCCACGCATAGCTCCACTGTTTGTAGTCAGCAGTAGCTGCTGGCTATATCGGATGGAAGAAAAGAGGGCCCATATGGGGCCCCCAGCATGCTCCCTTCTCACCCGCGGTGGTGCTTGTAAGGTTGAGGTACCTATTGCTGGTACAGAGGCTGGAGCCCACATGCTGTTTTCCTTCCACATCCCCTGGAGGGCTCTGTGGAAGTGGGATCTTGCCGGCCCCCAAGCCCTGGGGCCGGGCTCCATCCACAGACCCAGAGAACCTGCTGGATTTGGAGCGGGAGTGCCGTTCAGGGACAAGGCCCTGCAACTTTCAGGTACTCTGTGTCCCCGGCAGGCACGGACACTCTCAAGGCTTGCTGAGCGTTATAGTGCGCCGGGGACAGTAGCGCTGTGCGCTAGGGTTAGGTCACTGCAGCTCTGCTGAGTGACGTTACATGTTGGGAACTACTGCGCCGACCGCTCCTGGAGCGGCGGCGCAGCTGCGACTTGTAGTGCGCCGGGGACTTTGCGCCGACCGCGCTTTTACGGCGGCGCTTCTAACTTTAGCCCCCGGCTTCTGCGGCCTAGCGCCGCTTCGTTCCCGCCCCCACCCTGTCAATCAGGGTAGGGGAGAGACGCTGCTCAATTGACAGCGCTGAGGGCTGGAGCTTTATTTACATGCTCCAGCCCTCTCACTAGGCACAGGGGGAAGCAGACTTCCCGCTCTTCGTCGGTGTACGCCCAGGGCCCGCCCCCCCTCTCCACAAGGACGCCGGCAGCCATTACACATGCGGTCTGGCTGGGGAAAGGCAGCAGGCTCTCGGAGACCCAGACTAGAGGGATTTCTGGCGACCACACACCGCTCCTAAGCGGGCGGTAAGCAGCACAGTAGTGCTGGCCCCTCTAGTGCCTCAGTGTTATATTAGTGTACTTTTTTCTTGGTACCATATATATATATATATATATTTATATAGTGCACTGTAAGGTCGCTTCTTGGCTGGACACCCTGTACTGCTCTGAGGAGGCAGCAACATGTCATCCGCAAAACGCAAGGCTGCCAAGGCACGGGCTGTGTACACTGTTTGTACTGCATGTGGGGCTGATCTACCGGCAGGCTCCAATGACTCACATTGTGTGCAATGTTCAGTCCCAGTGGCACTTCGTCAGCCAGAGCCTATTGTGGTGGTAGCCCAGGCAGAGACGCCTGTGAACCCTGCCCCGGTGACGGGGACAGACTTTGCAGTGTTTGCTGATAAAATGTCTGTGACTATGACAAAAATCCTGGAGACCTTGCAGGCCAGGCCAGTTCCTCAGACCATGGACACTGCTGTGTCTATGCTCTCCGGTCCCCCTCAGTTGGAACTAATCCGTACTTCAAGGGGGTCTCAAGCATCACAAGCTGAAGTCTCTGACTCAGATGACAGTCCCAGGCAGCCTAAGCGAGCTCGCTGGGAAAGACCCTCGACGTCATCACACTGCTCAGGGTCTCAGCGAGAAGAGTCTCTCTGTGATGAGACTGAGGACGGTGATCAGGATTCTAATCCTGAGGCCCCTCTCAATCTGGATGCCCCTGATGGTGATGCCATGGTTAATGACCTTATATCGGCGATTAATAGACTGTTGGATATTTCTCCACCAGCTCCTTCAGCAGAGGAGGCAGCTGCACAGCAGGAGAAGTTCCATTTCCTGTATCCCAAGCGTAAATTAAGTGCTTTTTTGGACCACTCTGACTTCAGAGAATCAATCCAGAAGCACGACGCTCATCCAGACAAGCGTTTCTCTAAACGTTCTAAGGATACCCGTTATCCTTTTCCCTCTGAAGTGGCCAAACGCTGGACCCAGTGTCCAAAGGTGGATCCCCCAATTTCCAAGCTTGCGGCTAGATCTATAGTCGCAGTAGAGGATGGCGCTTCACTTAAAGATGCCAACGACAGACAGATGGACCTTTGGTTGAAATCTGTCTATGAAGCTATCGGCGCGTCGTTTGCTCCAGCATTCGCGGCCGTGTGGGCACTCCAAGCTATTTCAGCTGGTCTGGCACAGGTGGATGCTATCATGCATCCAGCAGTACCGCAGGTGGCGTCCCTAACTTCGCAAATGTCTGCGTTTGCGACCTATGCTATCAATGCTGTCCTAGAATCTACGAGCCGTACCTCTATGGCGGCCGCCAATTCTGTGGTTTTGCGCAGAGCCTTATGGTTAAAGGACTGGAAAGCAGATGCTGGTTCCAAAAAATGCTTAACCAGCTTGCCATTATCTAGAGACAGACTGTTTGGTGAGCCATTGGCTGAAATCATAAAACAGTCCAAGGGTAAGGACTCTTCCTTGCCACAGCCCAGAGCAAGTAAACCTCAACAGAAAAAGTGGCAGTCGAGGTTTCGGTCCTTTCGAGGCTCGGGCAAGGCCCACTTCTCCTCGTCCAAAACGACTCAGAAAGGACAAGGGAGCTCAGATTCCTGGCGGGCTCACTCACGCCCCAGGAAAGCAAATGGAGGAACCGCTTCCAAGGCGGCTACCTCATGACTTTCGGCCTCCTCCCTCCGCATCCTCGGTCGGTGGCAGGCTCTCCCGCTTTTGCGACATTTGGCTGTCACAGGTCAAAGACCGGTGGGTAACAGACATTTTGTCTCGCGGGTACAGAATCGAGTTCAGTTCTCGGCCTCCACTTCGGTTCTTCAGAACCTCCCCACACCCCAACCGAGCAGATGCCCTGCTGCAGGCGGTGGACTCTCTAAGAGCAGAAGGAGTCGTGATCCCTGTCCCCCCTCAGGAACGGGGGCGAGGATTTTACTCCAATCTCTTTGTGGTTCCAAAAAAGGACGGCTCCTTCCGTCCTGTTCTGGACCTAAAACTGCTCAACAAGCATGTGAACGCCAGGCGGTTCCGGATGGAATCCCTCCGCTCAGTCATTGCCTCAATGTCCCAAGGAGATTTCCTAGCATCAATAGACATCAAAGATGCTTATCTCCACGTGCCGATTGCTACGGAGCACCAACGCTTTCTACGCTTCGTGATAGGAGACGACCATCTTCAGTTCGTGGCTCTGCCATTTGGTCTGGCGACAGCCCCTCGGGTGTTCACCAAGATCATGGCAGCAGTGGTAGCAGTCTTGCACTCTCACGGACACTCTGTGATCCCTTACTTGGACGATCTACTGGTCAAGGCACCCTCTCAGGAGGCATGCCAACTCAGCCTGAATTTTGCACTGGAGACTCTCCAGGCGTTCGGGTGGATCATCAACTTCCCAAAGTCAAATCTGTCACCGACCCAATCACTAACGTATCTTGGCATGGAGTTTCATACTCTCTCAGCGATAGTGAAGCTTCCGCTGGACAAGCAGCAGTCTCTACAGACTGGGGTGCAGGCTCTCCTTCAAAGTCAGTCGCACTCCTTAAGACGCCTCATGCACTTCCTCGGGAAGATGGTGGCGGCAATAGAGGCGGTTCCGTTTGCGCAGTTTCATCTGCGTCCACTTCAATGGGACATTCTCCGCCAATGGGACGGGAAGTCAACATCCCTGGACAGGAAAGTCTCCCTTTCCCAGACGGCCAAGGACTCTCTGCAGTGGTGGCTCCTTTCCACCTCATTATCACAGGGAAGATCCTTCCTACCACCGTCCTGGGCGGTGGTCACGACAGACGCGAGTCTGTCAGGGTGGGGAGCAGTGTTTCTCCACCACAGGGCTCAGGGTACGTGGACTCAGCAGGAGTCCATCCTTCAGATCAATGTTCTGGAAATCAGAGCAGTGTTTCTTGCCCTACTAGCCTTCCAGCAGTGGCTGGAAGGGAAGCAGATCCGAATTCAATCGGACAACTCCACAGCGGTGGCATACATCAATCACCAAGGGGGGACACGCAGTCGGCAAGCCTTCCAGGAAGTCCGGCGCATTATGATGTGGGTGGAAGCCACGGCCTCCACCATATCCGCAGTTCACATCCCCGGCGTAGAAAACTGGGAAGCAGACTTCCTCAGTCGCCAGGGCATGGACGCAGGGGAATGGTCCCTTCACCCGGACGTGTTTCAGGAAATCTGTCGCCGATGGGGAAGGCCGGACGTCGACCTAATGGCGTCCCGGCACAACAACAAGGTCCCAACCTTCATGGCACGGTCTCGCGATCAAAGAGCTCTAGCAGCAGACGCCCTAGTGCAAGATTGGTCGCAGTTCCGGCTCCCTTATGTGTTTCCACCTCTGGCACTCTTGCCCAGAGTGCTACGCAAGATCAGATCCGACTGCAGCCGCGTCATACTCGTCGCTCCAGACTGGCCGAGGAGGGCGTGGTATCCGGATCTGTGGCATCTCACGGTCGGCCAACCGTGGGCACTACCAGACCGACCAGACTTACTGTCCCAAGGGCCGTTTTTCCATCGGAATTCTGCGGCCCTGAACCTGACTGTGTGGCCATTGAGTCCTGGATCCTAGCGTCTTCAGGCTTATCCCAAGGGGTCGTTGCCACCATGAGACAGGCTAGGAAGCCCACGTCTGCTAAGATCTACCACAGAACGTGGAGGATATTCTTATCCTGGTGCTCTGCTCAGGGAGTGTCTCCCTGGCCATTTGCATTACCTACCCTTCTTTCTTTCCTGCAATCTGGGTTAGAAAAAGGTTTGTCGCTCGGCTCCCTTAAAGGACAAGTCTCGGCGCTATCCGTCTTTTTTCAGAGGCGTTTGGCACGCCTTCCTAAGGTGCGCACTTTCCTGCAGGGGGTTTGCCATATTGTACCCCCGTACAAGCGGCCGTTGGATCCATGGGATCTGAACAGGGTACTAGTTGCCCTCCAGAAGCCGCCCTTCGAGCCTCTGAGGGAGGTTTCACTCTCTAGACTATCACAGAAAGTGACTTTTCTAGTAGCGATCACATCTCTTCGGAGAGTGTCTGAGCTAGCAGCGCTGTCTTCCAAGGCTCCCTTCCTGGTCTTCCACCAGGACAAGGTAGTGCTGCGCCCCATTCAGGAGTTTCTCCCGAAGGTGGTATCCTCTTTTCATCTTAATCAGGATATCTCTTTGCCTTCGTTTTGTCCTCATGCAGTTCATCGGTATGAGAAGGATTTACATTTGTTAGATCTGGTGAGAGCACTCAGAATCTACATTTCCCGCACGGCGCCCCTGCGCCGTTCGGATGCACTCTTTGTCCTTGTCGCTGGTAAGCGCAAAGGGTCGCAGGCTTCTAAGGCCACCCAGGCTCGATGGATCAAAGAACCAATTCTTGAAGCCTACCGTTCTGCTGGGCTTCCGATTCCATCAGGGCTGAAGGCCCATTCTACCAGAGCCGTGGGTGCGTCCTGGGCATTGCGACACCAGGCTACGGCTCAACAGGTGTGCCAGGCAGCTACCTGGTCGAGTCTGCACACTTTCACCAAACATTATCAGGTGCATACCTATGCTTCGGCGGACGCCAGCCTAGGTAGAAGAGTCCTGCAGGCGGCAGTTGCCTCCCCGTAGGGGAGGGCTGTCTTGCAGCTCTAACATGAGGTATTTCTTTACCCACCCAGGGACAGCTTTTGGACGTCCCAATCGTCTGGGTCTCCCAATAGAGCGCCGAAGAAGAAGGGAATTTTGTTACTTACCGTAAATTCCTTTTCTTCTAGCTCTTATTGGGAGACCCAGCATCCGCCCTGTTGTCCTTCGGGATTTTTGGTTTGTTTGCGGGTACACATGTTGTTCATGTTGAACGGTTTTCAGTTCTCCGATGTTTCTCGGAGTGAATTTGTTTAAACCAGTTATTGGCTTTCCTCCTTCTTGCTTTTGCACTAAAACTGGTGAGCCAGTGATCCCACTGGGGGTGTATAGCCAGAAGGGGAGGGGCCTTACACTTTTTAGTGTAATTGCTTTGTGTGGCCTCCGGAGGCAGTGCTATACACCCAATCGTCTGGGTCTCCCAATAAGAGCTAGAAGAAAAGGAATTTACGGTAAGTAACAAAATTCCCTTCTTTCCTATTTTCCTCCTCTAAAACCAGGGTGCGTCTTATGGTCAGGTGCGTCTTATAGTCCGAAAAATACGGTAATAAATTTTTTTTATTACTTTTATATGTCCCATGTAAATAGCAGAGCTCGTCGCCCCATGGGCGTCGCATCACCCTGTGGGCGTGATACCATGGATTCACATGAGCGACGTCCCACGTCTGCTCCTTCAGATCCCGCACGTGTTTGCACTTACCATTTCCGCAACCTTTTCTGGGTCTTCACTCGCCAGCTTCAGACACGCTCTGCGCATGATCACTCTTCTGCTCATGCGCAGAGCGTGTCTGAAACTGACGAGCACCCGGAAAAGGTTGCTGGAATGGTAAGTGCGCACACGCGTGATTCTGAAGGAGCAGACAGGGGGCGTCGCTCATGTGAGTCCATGGTATGACACCCACAGAGGCGTGATACCATGAAAAGTATAGAAATACTGGGTGTTTAGGGAGGTGTAATTAGGGCACCCATGCGTCTGCTGATAGGTCAGAACGCATATTTGTATGTGACAGGTTCCCTTTAAGAAGCACACACCACTTAATAAACTCGTCACATTTTCAGTGGCGGTCGCTTCACTAGAGGGATACCCCCGTCACAGACTGGATTAACATTTCTGGTGCACAAGTCACTGGTACATTTCATGTGTTTGGTGAGCAGGTACAGCCATGCCCCATCCTGCCCCGGATCCTCTCATTTTGGCCAAGTTCCTTTTAATAGTGGTGTAAAAAAAAAAAAAACAAACACGAAAAGTTGCAAAATTTTGTTATAACTACACTTTTCAGAAAACTTTGGTGACTTATGAGTGTTTTACCCCAGTTTTCTGGCAAAAACACTTAATCGCCTCCATATTTCCCCTGATATATATATAATATATATATAATATATATAATGCATGCGCGCACACACACACACAATAAAAAGTTACATTTTCAGGAGGGCTTTCTTTGTCGCTCCATTGGGAGACCCAGACAATTGGGTGTATAGCTTCTGCCTTCGGAGGCCACACAAAGTATTACACTTTAAAAAGTGTAACCCCTCCCCTCTGCCTATACACCCTCCCGTGCATCACGGGCTCCTCAGTTTTTATGCTTTGTGTGGAAGGAGGCACACATCCACTCATCATCTCATTTTAGTTATATCGGTTGGAAGAAAAGTGGGCCCCCACGGGGCCCCCGGCATGTTCCCTTCTCACCCCACTATGTCAGCGGTGCTGTTAAGGTTGAGGTACCCATTGTGGGTACAAAGGCAGGAGCCTCATGCCGTCACCTTCACCATCCCTTAGCGGCTCTGGGAGAAGTGGGATCCTGAGCGGTCATCCAGTCACTGGGACCGTGCTCCCTCCGCAGCCCCTGGGGGAATCTGTCGGACAGGAGTTTGTTTATCCTCAGGGACCGGGCCCTGCATCACTAAGGTACTCTGTACCCCCATGGGGGATGTGCATGGAGCGCCTGCATCCCGGACGCTGCAGCAGCTGCTTATTTGTGACGGCCGGCGGACTTCCGCGCCAACCGCGCCTGTTTGTCGGCCGCGGTATTAAATTTAGTCCCCGGCTTCAATTGCGGCCTAGTAGCAAAACTCCCGCCCCCGGGCCTGTCTATCAGGGATAAGGGCGGGACTGCCGACCTGACGTCGGCTGTGAGGGCCAGGGCATCCTGTATGTTCCTCCCCCCCTCACTGATCACTGTGGGGACTCCAGATTCACGCACTTTTCTAACGCCGCCCACGGCTCCTCTCCTCCCCTGAGAGCTCCGGCAGCCATTTCTTTGGCATTCTGCCTGTGGAAGATTTCCTGGAAAGAGCTCTGCAACGCTGGGAGACCTAAGGCAGGGAATCTGGAGGACACACACTCCGCTTTTTAGCGGTCGGTAAGCCACACCGGTCACCCGGTGCTGGTCCCCTTAGGGTGCCGGAATAGATACTATATATATTTATATATTTCTGTTCGGTCGGGCTGTATACCCTTCCCATATACCCTCAGTGATCACTCTCCTAGGAGACAACAGTATGTCGTCCACAAGGAGCAAGGGGGCCAAGACACAGGGTTATTTTGCGACCTGTACCTCTTGTGCGGCTAAGTTACCTGCGGGTTCCACCTACCCTCACTGTGAGCAATGCTCAACCCCTGTTTTGCTTCCACAACCGGAGCCTTGGTCACTAGTGGGCCCCTCGGCTCAGGTAGAATCCCTTGCTCCCCCTGTCCAGGCGGCAGGGACAGAGTTTGCAGTTTTTGCTGAAAAACTCTGAGTCACTCTCACAATCCATGGCTCAGTCTATGGACAAATGGTGTGCCAAGCTGCTTGAAGCTTTGCAGTCCAGACCGGTCCCTACACAGGCCCCGGGCCCTGTTGGATCTTCACCCCCAGGCCCCTCTCTGCCCGTGCCGCAGCACATTCCCAGGGGGGGCCCTAGGTCTCACGTGGAGGACTCCGGCCCGGACCACAGTCCCAGACCGGCTAAGCGGGCACGCTGGGAATCTTCCCCGACTTCTTCATGCTGCTCAGGTTCCCAGCGTGAGGACTCTCTGGAGGACGAGGCGGACGTCGCTGCTCAGGGCTCTGACACTGACGTTGCCCTCAATCTTGATACACCTGACGGGGACGCCATAGTAAATGATCTTATCTCGTCCATCAACCAGGTGTTAGATATCTCTCCACCACCGCCACCTGTAGAGGAGTCGACTTCTCAGCAGGAGAAACACCAGTTTCGGTTCCCTAAACGTACACGGAGTGCGTTTTTCGATCACTCTAACTTCAGAGATGCTGTCCAGAAGCCCAGAGCGGTTCCGGACAAGCGCTTTACTAAGCGCCTTACTGACACACGTTACCCCTTCCCTTCTGACGTTGTTAAGGGTTGGGCTCAATGTCCCAAGGTGGATCCCCCAGTCTCCAGATTGGCGGCTAGATCTGTGGTATCGGTTGCAGATGGATCATCGCTAAAGGATGCCACTGACAGGCAGATAGAGCTCCTGATGAAATCCATCTATGAAGCCACGGGCGCGTCTTTTGCCCCGGCCTTTGCAGCCGTGTGGGCACTACAAGCTATCTCAGCTTGTCTGGCTGAGATTAATGCGGTTACACGTAATTCTGCTCCGCAGGTTACGTCTTTGACTTCCCAGGCGTCAGTTTTTTCTTCCTACGCCATGAACGCAGTTTTAGACTCTGCTAGCCGTACAGCGGTGGCATCCGCTAACTCTGTGGCAGTCCGCAGGGCCATGTGGCTGCACGAATAGAAGGCAGACTCTGCTTCCAAGAGGTTCTTAACCGGTTTGCCGTTTGCTGGCGACCGATTGTTTGGCGAACGATTGGATGAGATTATTAAGGAATCTAAGGGAAAGGACTCCTCCTTACCCCAGTCCAAACCAAAGAGACCTCAGCAACGACAGATACAATCGAGGTTTCGGTCCTTTCGTCCCTCCGCCAAGCCCCAATCCTCTTCGTCCAGCAGGCCGGAGAAAGGCCAGAGGAACTCCTATGCGTGGCGGGCTAAGTCACGACCCCAAAAGGCCGCAGGAGGCACTGCTTCCAAGGCGGCCTCCTCATGACTCTCGGCATCCCCGAACCGCATCCTCGGTCGGTGGCAGGCCCTCCCGCTTTTGCGACGCCTGGTGGCCACATGTTCAAGACCGATGGGTGAGAGACATTCTGTCTCATGGTTACAGGATAGAGTTCAGCTCTCGTCCTCCGACTCGTTTCTTCAGAACATCTCCGCCCCCCGAGCGAGCCGATGCACTTTTTCAGGCGGTGAACGCTCTGAAAACAGAAGGAGTTGTGATCCCTGTTCCCCTCCAGGAACACGGTCGCGGCTTTTACTCCAACTTGTTTGTGGTGCCAAAGAAGGACGGCTCGTTCCGTCCCGTTCTGGACCTCAAACTACTCAACAGACATGTGAGCACCAGACGGTTTCGGATGGAATCTCTCCGCTCTGTCATCGCTTCAATGTCACAAGGAGACTTCCTAGCATCGATCGACATCAAGGATGCTTATCTCCATGTGCCGATCGCACCCGAACATCAACGCTTTTTGCGCTTCGCCATCAGGGACGAACACCTTCAGTTCGTGGCATTGCCTTTCGGCCTGGCGACAGCCCCACGGGTGTTCACCAAGGTCATGGCATCTGTTGTGGCGGTCCTACACTCTCAGGGCCACTCGGTGATTCCCTACTTAGACGATCTTCTGGTCAGGGCACCCTCTCAGTTGGCGTGTCAAAACAGCCTTTCCGTCGCTCTGGCGACTCTCCAGCAGTTCGGATGGATCATCAACTTTCCAAAATCCCAGTTGACACTGACCCAATCACTGACGTACCTTGGGATGGAGTTTCATACTCAGTCAGCGGTAGTCATGCTACCGCTGGACAAACAGCTTTCTCTGCAGGCAGGGGTGCAATCTCTTCTTCGGGGTCAGTCACACCCCTTGAGGCACCTCATGCACTTCCTGGGGAAGATGGTGGCAGCGATGGAGGCAGTGCCCTTCGCGCAATTCCATCTGTGGCCACTCCAGTGGGACATTCTCCGAAAATGGGACAGGAGGTCGACTTCACTCGACAGGAACGTCTCTCTTTCCCTTGCAACCAAGACGTCACTTCAGTGGTGGCTCCTTCCCAACTCTCTGTCGCAGGGGAAATCATTCCTACCCCCCACCTGGGCTGTGGTCACGACGGACGCGAGCCTGTCAGGGTGGGGGGTGGTTTTTCTCCACCACAGGGCTCAGGGAACCTGGACTCCGATAGTCATCCCATCAGATCAATATTCTGGAGATAAGGGCAGTGTATCTAGCCCTATTGGCCTTTCATCGGTGGCTGGAGGGCAGGCAGATCCGAATCCAGTTGGAAAACGCCACGGCCGTCGCTTACATCAACCACCCAGGCGGCACTCGCAGTCGTCAAGCCTTCCAGGAAGTCCGACGAATTCTGCAGTGGGTGGAAGCCACAGCTTCCACCATCTCCGCAGTTCACATCCCGGGCGTAGAAAACTGGGAAGCAGATTTTCTCAGCCGACAGGGCATGGACGCGGGGGAATGGTCTCTTCACCCAGACGTGTTTCGAGAGATCTGTCGCCGCTGGGGAACGCCGGACGTCGATCTCATGGCGTCACGGCACAACAACAAAGTCCCGGCATTCATGGCCCGGTCTCAAGATCACAGAGCTCTGGCGGCGGACGCATTAGTTCAGGATTGGTCGCAGTTTCGACTTCCCTATGTGTTTCCTCCTCTGGCGATGCTCCCCAGAGTGCTGCGCACAATCAGGTCCGACTGTCGTCGCGCTATTCTCGTCGCTCCAGATTGGCCGAGGCGGTCGTACCCGGATCTGTGGCATCTCACGGTGGGTCAACCGTGGGCGCTCCCAGACCACCCATACTTGCTGTCTCAAGGGCCGTTTTTCCATCTGAATTCTGCGGCCCTCAACCTGACTGTGTGGCCATTGAGTCCTGGCTCCTAGCGTCTTCAGGGTTATCTCAAGATGTCATTGCCACTATGAGACAGGCCAGGAAACCAACGTCCGCCAAGATCTATCACAGGTCTTGGAGGATCTTCTTATCCTGGTGCTCTGACAAGGGTTTTACTCCCTGGCCCTTTGCCTTACCCACCTTTCTTTCATTCCTTCAATCCGGAATGGACAAGGGTTTGTCTCTCGGCTCTCTCAAGGGACAAGTATCGGCGCTTTCCGTATTTTTTCAAAAGCGTCTAGCCAGGCTTCCGCAGGTCCGCACGTTCCTGCAGGGAGTTTGCCACATAGTCCCACCTTAAAGCATCCGCTGGAACCCTGGGACCTCAACAGGGTGCTAACGGCTCTTCAGAAACCACCTTTCGAGCAGCTGCGGGAGGTCTCTTTATCACGTCTTTCGCAGAAGGTGGCATTTCTAGTGGCAGTTACATCGCTCCGTAGAGTGTCGGAGCTGGCAGCGCTGTCATGCAAAGCCCCCTTCCTGGTTTTTCACCAGGATAAGGTGGTTCTACGTCCGGTCCCGGAATTTCTCCCTAAGGTGGTATCCCCTTTTCATCTCAATCAGGATATCTCCTTACCTTCATTTTGCCCCCATCCAGTTCACCAATGTGAAAAGGATTTGCACTCGTTAGATTTAGTAAGAGCACTCCAGCTCTACGTGTCTCGCACGGCGCCCCTGCGCCGTTCAGATGCGCTCTTTTTCCTGGCCAGCGTAAGGGTTCGCAGGCTTCCAAGTCAACCTTGGCTCGATGGATCAAGGAACCGATTCTTGAATCCTACCGTTCTTCTGGGCTTCCACTTCCTTAAGGGTTGAAAGCCTATTCTACCAGAGCCGTGGGTGCGTCCTGGGCACTGCGGCACCGGGCTACGGCTCAGCAGGTGTGTCAGGCAGCTACCTGGTCTAGTCTGCACACTTTCACGAAACACTATCAGGTGCATACCTATGCTTCGGCAGACGCCAGTCTAGGTAGGAGAGTCCTTCAGGCGGCGGTTGCCCACCTGTAAGAGGGGGTCGTTTTAGGCTCTTTTTATCGAGGTATTCTTTTACCCACCCAGGGACTGCTTTTGGACGTCCCAATTGTCTGGGTCTCCCAATGGAGCGACAAAGAAGAAGGGAATTTTGTTTACTTACCGTAAATTCCTTTTCTTCTAGCTCCTATTGGGAGACCCAGCACCCGCCCCTGTTCCCTTCGGGCTGTTGTTCTTTTGTGTACACATGTTGTTCATGTTGAATTGTTCTTTTGGTTCATGGTTTTCAGTTCTCCGAACATCCTTCGGATTGAATTTACCTTAGACCAATTTATAAGTTTCCTCCTTCCTGCTTTTGCACCAAAACTGAGGAGCCCGTGATGCACGGGAGGGTGTATAGGCAGAGGGGAGGGGTTACACTTTTTAAAGTGTAATACTTTGTGTGGCCTCCGGAGGCAGAAGCTATACACCCAATTGTCTGGGTCTCCCAATAGGAGCTAGAAGAAAAGGAATTTACGGTAAGTAAACAAAATTCCCTTCTTTCCTTTCTAATGTGCTGGTAAATGGTTAAGTATTCTAACCCAGTAGTCTTACGGCATTTCTCTGATGGGGTGTATCTAGTGTTGAGCGGGTAGTTAGCTATTCGTACTTGCTATGCTGTTAGCGAGTACTGTCCGCTACTCACATATTCGTTACGAGCAGCGGCCACAGTGTAAGTCAATGGGATATACTCGCTAAGCAGCGAGTAACCCGAAAGCCGTACTACTCGCACGAAAAGTACGGCTTTCGGGTTACTCTCTGCTTAGCGAGTATTTCCCATTGACTTACATTGTGCCTGCTACTTGTAACGAATGTGAGTAGCAGACAGTAATTGCTAACTACTCGCTCAACACTAGATGTATCCAGTTCCTTTCACTGCGAATGGTTGGTCCAAAGCAATTAAGAACGCGTACTTGTTAAATTGTTATCCTGATATTGCATAAAAAAGACCCCATTTTAATGTTTTGTACATTTCATCTTTGTGATTGTCTTATTGTACGAGGTAAAAGTTCTTCCTCTTCCCTTAGATGATGGTAAAGAAGAACCTCCGACCACATTACTATGGGTCCAGTACTATTTGGCTCAGCACTATGACAAGATTGGGCAACCTTCTTTAGCGTTGGAATATATCAATGCCGCCATAGAGAGCACACCAACCCTGATAGAGCTCTTTCTTGTGAAAGCTAAAATCTACAAGGTACGGGAACAATGGTCGCTCTTTATGCCTCGAAAAATTCCACAAACACTGGAGTGATGTATGATCACCTACGCTCGTTGGTTCATTGATTGAGGTATTAGTTGTATGGCGAATATTAATGTGAACTGTCTTGGTCATCCTCTCCAGCATGTATTAGCTGTGGAGCCGCACATGTATCAATGCAGCCACCAATAAGCCGTCATCGTTTCTTCCTGTGATGTGGTTTCTCTATCTTTTAGCACGCCGGTAACATCAAGGAGGCTGCTCGGTGGATGGATGAAGCGCAGGCTCTGGACACAGCAGATAGGTTTATCAATTCAAAATGTGCAAAGTACATGCTGAAAGCTAACATGATAAAAGAGGCCGAGGAAATGTGCTCCAAGTTTACACGGGTTCGTGTCTTCCGATGCTCGTAAATTACCAGTATATGCTATGTAAAGAGAACCTGTCAGCAGATTCATGCCCCCCGCACCACGGGCAGGATCATTCCCTCATACAAAGCATTGTTTGTCTGATACTGACGCGTTATAATCGGAAACATGGCTTGAAAAGGGGGCACAGGCAGAACATTCACTGAGCGGCTCCCTCAGATTTCTTCCTATTTGTGGATCAGAGACTTCTCGGTCAAGCGGAGCTGGGGGAGGCCAAAAAGCACTACCCAGAAGACTTTTCTCCCCTTACCGGTGACATTTTTCCATCTGGTCAGAGCAATTCACAATAAAATTTATCTCTGTGTAATGAGGGAGCAGGTCTATATTCCATGCTGCCTGTGCTGCTGGCAGCATGATAACTGCTGACTGGTCCTCTTTAGCAATAAGACTGTAAAATCTTAGCCAAGAACCATTAATCTTGTTTAGAAAATGCCATCACTTATTTCTGCAGGAGGGAACGTCCGCGGTGGAGAACCTGAACGAGATGCAGTGTATGTGGTTCCAGACGGAGTGTGCACAAGCATACAGGTCTATGAACAAGTTTGGAGAAGCACTTAAGAAATGCCACGAGATTGAGAGAGTGAGTCTCCGGCAATATTCTAATCGTACATAAAGAATATTAGACACTGTTGCCATCTACTTTATATTCACTGGAAGCGTCGCAACCATATGTCATCCAGGGTTAGCAAATACAAACTTTCCTAGAAATGCCCGGCGCTATAGAATGAAGATTTCCAGAAGTTAGGCAGGGTATTTACTGACAGGTAACATGTTTGAGGGTTTTTGATTGATGGATTCCAATGTATTTGATGGGTTATTGTGTGTGTATGTGTGTTTATAGCATTTCGTGGAGATCACAGACGATCAGTTTGATTTTCACACCTACTGTATGAGGAAAATTACACTCAGGTCATATGTGGACTTGCTAAAGTTAGAAGACGTCCTCAGACAACATCCATTTTACTTCAAAGCAGCACGGATCGCAATAGAAATTTACCTGAAGCTCCACGACAACCCCATAACAGATGAGAATAAGGAGCTGGAGGCAAACACTGGTATGTGTAGTTTTCTTTTGCTGGTCCACGCTTTCGTATTCTGAGCATGCAATTCACACCTTGTCTGGCCTAGTTTCAGGTATTACAGTCTATACAAGCTATTATTATTTAGGTGATAATTGTTAGATCTATGTTGGTCCCACCACTAGGATGCCCACTTATCTCCAGAATGGGGACAAGTGTCCCATATGCCGATTCATCCCCCCAACTTGTAGGTCTCTGGCCAGGAGGAATTGACCCATTATTGGTTGTTTGGCACTGATTTTCATAAGTGTTTTGAGTGGTTCCTTTCGGGTGGGTAGAGCTGACAAAATGGCACCACTGTATGTGCTAAACATGGAGCTCGGACATGGCTCACAGTCATACTTTTCACTGGGTGCATTTCCTTCTCATGTACATGATCTTTTAATGAAGGGTTAATTTGCAATGCTCAAAAACTAGGCTGACTGTCAAAATAGGCAAGAAGCTGACAAAAAGTGATTTTCTGTAGTTTTCCATGTTAAATGACCAACAATGTTTTTTATTTGTGAGATTTGACAGATTAGTCACAATTATGCATTTGCTTCAATAACGTATCTATGGTACAATTCTTCTTGTCCGCTGTAGCCAATATGTCTGACAAAGAACTAAAGAAGCTGCGCAACAAACAAAGGAAAGCCCAAAAGAAAGCTCAGCTTGAGGAGGAGAAGAAAAACGCTGAGAAGGAGAAGCAGCAGAGGAACCAGAAGAAGAAAAAGGAGGATGATGATGAGGAAATTGGTGGCCCAAAAGAAGAACTTATTCCAGAAAAGTTGGCCAAGGTATTGCAGTCATAGATGAAAAGGATTCTCTGTTTTTATGTGTAATATCGACAGATAGATATATACCTAAAAATATATATATACATGCCGTATTTCCAGATCATAAAATTTCCCCACCCTCTCCCCCCCCCCCCCAAAGAAAAAAAAAAAAAAAAAACTGGAAGGAAAATGGGGGTCCGTCTTACAATCCAAATATGTCTTATACTGTGGTGGAGCTATGTCACAGGAGGCAGGGTCGGCGATACTGAGGGCTTAGAAGAGGGGGTGTCACTGCAATGGAGGAGTGGATCAGGAGGGTCAGCGATACTGCATGAGCCATTGAACTACAGTGGTTCACACAATGGATTTCGAGAAAATGGCCAATCTACGCATGTGCCATTATCTTGAAGTCCATCGTGTCACCTGCTGGCAGTTCAATGGAGCCCACAGTATCGCCAACCCTCCGTCTACTGAACATCCTGAGTCGCGACCCCCCCCCTCCCTCTTCCGAGCCTGCAGCATTGCCAACCCTTCCTCCTGTGACTATCCTGAGCCAATCACCACCACCGCTTTCCCCTGGTGAGCTAATATAAGACACACTAGGATTATAAGACGGACCCTCATTTAAATATTAAGGATTATTTTTTCCTATATTCCTCCTCTAAATTTGAGTGCGTCTTATAATCCAGTGCGTCTTATAAAGTGAAAAATACGGTATATGTATATATTCTTGTTTGAAACTAATCTAACCAGACTTTTACTGTCCGTGAGTGACAGAGATGGATGTTTGTGCAGACGACAAGACACAAGTATGTGCAGGTACTGTTCGGCTTGTAATAATGCTTACGCTGAATCCTTCGTCTGTAAACAGGTTGACAAGCCTTTGGAAGAAGCTAATAAATTTTTAACACCTTTGAAGAACTTGGTGAAGAACAAAATAGAAACTCATCTATATGCCTTTGAAATTTACTTCAGGAAAGGTATGGAGGGAGACCTGTATGTGGCCCTGACATAAAGATGGAGTTGGGCAGATATGTCATTTACTGGAATCTCCTTTTCTTATTACAGAAAAATTCCTTTTGATGTTGCAATCCGCAAAGAGAGCCTTCGCCATAGACCCAAACCATCCTTGGCTCCACCAGTGTTTGATCCGTTTCTTTAGTGCAGGTAATATCGGCTCTTCTATACTGGTATGGTTTCTTCGGAATTCTGTACTATAATACTATATGAGCCTATAATACATAGATATATTTGTGTTATAAGAACTGTTTATTTTTCCCCACATACTAACAGTATCTGAGAGCAAAGAACTAAATGAATCCGTTAGAACAGTGTTAAAACAAGAGGTGAAGCGACTTTTTGGGGAAACGAGCCCTGCAAACTTTAATAACACTTTCCTGAAAGAGAACATTGGCTCCTTATCACACAGATTATCAGGTGGGTACCTTCTAATTGTACATATGTTCTTACTGTAGATATGCCTGGGAAAACCAGAAAAGTACCCATTGCAGTTAACATGAAACAGTCTGTTGGGCGCCATAACATATACTGTCTAACTATAGGGCAGGTTGCATAGGTAGGACGAATGAAAAGACACAAGTCCATCAAGTTCAACTGAAGTGAGACTAAATAAGTGACTAAATGTAAATCTTTGAATCCTTCCTCTGATAACTAAGCTCCTCCATACCCATTTAGTTAGTTTAGTGGTTCTCTCTAACTCAAGGGTATCGTTTCATTACACTGGTGCCCAGAACTGAACTGGATATTGCTTTCTAAAGTGTTAGTATTAGGCTACGTAGCTACGATCAGGGTTCACAGCGTTTTGGGTGCACTGGGTCTTCCCTGGGTCCAAAACGCTGCGTTGTATAGTACAAGCACAGTGGATGGGATTTCTAGAAATCTCGTGCCCACTGTGCTTGTTTTTCCAGCAGCAAAAACTGACCTGCTGTGCGGCTTCCCAACCCGCGGCATGTCAATTTTATTTTTATTTTTTTTTTGCTGTGGAGACGCAAGGGTTCTCCGCAGAAATAAAACCGAGAGAGACAACAACTGTCTGAGCCCGGATTGTGTGCATGAGCAGCTGCGGTCTCACAGCCCCACAGGTTAGGACGCAGCAGGCCCTGATCGTGCGCACATACCCTTACATCTCTGTCCCAAAAGTCCATGCTTCTTTTAATACATGACGATGTCCTATTGGCCATAGAAGCTCCTGGTTGAAATTGTACACCCAGATCCTCCTCTAGATAAGTGTCTCTCCTAGTTTAACTCTCCTTAAAACATATGATAACCTTATATTATTAGTACTGCAAGCCATAAATTTACAGTTTTTTAGATTGAACCTCATCTCACAGATGGATGCCCAAACACTCAGCTTGAACAAGTCCGCTTATGCACTTCTTCCATGAAATGCACTTTACAGTGGAACCTTGGTTAACGAGAACAATGCGTTCTGGGAGTGTGCTTGTTAACCAAGTTACTCGTTCAGCAAAGCAAGATTTCCCATAGGAAATCATTGCAATGCAGATGATTCGTTCCACAACTTGTTAAATGTCCCATCCTGGTCCCCTGTTCTATTATTCCACACATTCACAAACGCACACAAACACATATTATGCTCCCCTTACCTTCCGTTCCATCGCCGGTCTCCTGGGACTTACTTTTCGCTGGTATCGGGTAACCATCACGACGAGGGAGTAACTTACACTGTCAGAGCACTGACGTCAAAGGCAGGAGCCGCTTGCCTCTGATTGGCCAGCGCGCTGCCTTTGAGTAGTGGCTGACACAGGAAGTTCCTGCCTCATCGCGATGCTTGCCGAATGCCGATACACATCCTATACCGGCAAACTACATGACCCAGGAGGCCGGTGATGGAATGAATGGAAGGGTACACGCATTATGCTCACCTTACCTTCCGTTCCATCGCCGGCCTCATGGTTCTTGTAGTTCGCCGGTACATCGCGACGAAGGAGGAATCCTCGCGGCGAACTACAAGAACCATGAGGCCGGCGATAGAACGGAAGGTAAGGTGAGCATAATACTGTATGTGTGTGCGTGATTGTTTTGCGTTTGTTTATGTGTGTTTTCTGCGTGCTTGTGTGTGTTTGTGTGGACTGCAAGTGCGGGTTAGGGCGTGGTGCATGTACGGAACCGGAAGTGTGTGCTGTGGGTATTTTGCTCGTACAGCAAGCCTTCTCGTAAACAGAGTTACAAATTTACAGCAAGCTTTGCTCGTATAGCGAAATACTCGCTAACTGGGTTACTCATTAAGCGAGGTTCCACTGTACTACATATCTGGTGTCCTCTGCAAAACTAGAGATGATACTGTTAATCCCACCTTCTATATCATTAACAAATAAGTTGAATAATAGCGAATCCAGCACTGAACCTCGGGCTAACCACTTACAACCAGAGACCACTCAGATTAGCAGTCATTCACCACAACGCTCTGGGTGCGCTCTCTGAGCCACTTTCTATGGTTAGATACATTTCACAGGCTTTACTCTCAGGTACCCCCTCTGTCTTGGATTGTATTAACCCCTTCATGAAAACTAGCCAGCCCTTAGTAAGCTTGTGTTGGCTATTACTTGTTATATTACTTACTCCTCCTGTAACATTTTCCCCACCCTAGAAGCTTACTGATCTATAATTACCTGGAGGCCTTTTCCAAAATAGGCACCACATTAGCTTTGCGACAGTCGCCTGGTACTGTACAAGTCCTTAGTCTCTAAAAATTATGAACATTTAACTGTAAAACATGGATAATTTTTAAAATGCAGATATCACACTAGACAACAGGATTTAAGAGGTTAAGCTGATGGGATTGGAGCTAGGTCCTATTGCATGCAGTGACTCTCAGGTGCCAGCTGTGTAATGCAGTCGGCACCCACACTTTATGTGCGGGATAAAATAGCACATTCCATAGTGATAGTGTGATATGTGTACGGCAGCCGTCACTAAATGGAATACAAATATAAAAGACTGACCGTCACATCCTACAAGTGTGTACATGTTTGAGTCATATTCATACAGCTTTATTTTTCTCCATTTTACAGCTGCCAAAATGATGTATTACCTTGACCCTTCTAGTCAGAAACGAGCAGTGGAGTTGGCCACCGCATTGGATGAATCACTCACAAACAGAAGCCTCCAGGTAACGATCCTTCCAGTGTGTCTGAACAGGGCCTGAGTACGTGCGGTATCTGATTGCATGGTTTGCTGGGGGAACGATCTTATTCGGCCAAATATGAATTAGATGTAAAGCTCCAAGCTTTACTTCCTACATTTCATTTCACCTTTTTTCTCTCTGCGCTCCTCTGAAAGGAGCATACATGAGTTTATATTTTCTGTGTTGCGAGTGACTTTCCTTTTGAAAATCATTATGCATTTGCATTACTTCCCAGGTATGTTCTCGGCAGCACAACGCCGGACCGTTTTGTTTTTCTTTATCATTCCTTTGGGAGACCCAGACAATGGGTGTTTAGCTTCTGCCTCCGGAGGACACACAAAGTACTACACTTAAAAGTGTAGCTCCTCCCTCTGAGCTTATACACCCCCTGATGAGCAGACTCAGCCAGTTTATCGCTTTGTGTTCAGGAGGCATACATCCACACATGCATTCTCATATGATTTTTTCCTTTTGGAACGAGATTGAAGAGTGGGGTCCACGTCTGGACCCCCGGCATGTCCCTTCTCACCCCACTATGTCGGCGGTGTTGTAAGGTTGATTCCTAGGCTGGAGCCTTACATGCCGTGCTCCTTCACCATCCCTCCTGGGCTCTGGCTTGAAGTGGGAGCCAGCACGGTCTCCATGCTTGGCAGGACACCGGTCTCCATCCGCAGCCCTTCAGGACCCTGCTGGATCGGAGCACTCATCCCCAGGGACATGGCCCTGCGTCTCAGCAAGCTAAGTACCTGAGACGTTTAGTTTTCCGGGTCCCTGTACTTTATTGTTGTGGGAGAGTGTGCTGATTGTGTTTTCTGACATTTCCGGCGGGTTCTCTAGCTGTCGCCTGAGAACCGCGCCGATGGTGCCTGCGCGCCGGCCGCGCCGCTCAAATTTAGGCCCCGGCTTCGCCGGAGGCCTTGTTTCGGTTTCACTGACCTCGCCTGTCTCTCATGCAGAGGGACAGGCTCGGCTCCTCCCGGCGGCCGTTCTGTGCAGGGGAGGGACACTCCCCACTGCTGTGTGTGTCCCCTCCCCTGTAGGTCTCTATGGCCCTCCAGTTCCCGCTCCTCAAGCAAGCCCCGCCCCCTCTCTTCGCTCCGGCGGCCATTTTTTCAGCGTTCTCTCTGCATTGCAGCGCTGGTCTGCAGCATCTCTGCTGAGGTGCTGTGCTTAGGGGTCCGGGCTTCGGGATCTGGAGGGCACACAACACCGCTCCAGCGGTCTGGTAAGCCACAACCGGTCTCCGGTTGTGGACCTCTGTTTATACTCTCTGGGGTTCATTCTCTGGCAGAGCCTCCACTCCAGCATCATGTCTCACACGAGGAGCAAGGCTCCAAAGCTTTATTCAGTATGCACTGCATGTAAGCTCCTGCTGCCTGAACCGAGCATTTTCCCACATTGTGATGCCTGCTCTAACCTGGCGGTGCCTCAGCCTGGAGTCTCACACCCAGTGGTCTCTCAGGCTGCTCCTGCTCCTGTGCCTGAACCTCCGGCTTGGGTAGAAGTTTTTTCTAGGTCTATCTCCCAGTCTTTTGCTGACTCCATGGGACATCTGTCCAGGACTTTGCTGAACATGCATCAGCCCCCTTCACAGGGTGCCTCGGCTGCTAGGGGTCTCTCAGGACCGGAGCTCACAGAGGATTCCTCATTTGGTCCCAGACCCCGTCCTCCTGAGAAGAGACGCAGGGTCCCCTCTCCTTCCTCGTCCCGCGGCTCTGATTCAGGAGCTGACTCGCAGGATGAGGAGGATGCCTTTACGGGGGGCTCGGAGGTTAACTCCATGTGCCCCATTGATCTGTCCGAAAGTGACTCAAATGTTAGTGATTTGATTGCTTCCATTAATTCTGTACTGGATCTCACTCCGCCAGTATCAGAGGAGCAACCCTCTAGCAGAAAAGCACCAGTTTACCTCGCCTAAGAGAGTGAAGAGTGTGTTCTTTAACCACTCCAGTTTTCAGGCCGCTGTGGCCAAGCCCAGGGCCTGTCCTGACAAACGCTTCCCAAAGCGTGGCTCTGATGACCGCTTTCCCTTTCCACCTGAGGTGGTCAAGGAGTGGGCTAGGTCCCCAAAGGTAGACCCCCCCGGTGTCTAGGCTCTCAGCCCGGACCGTTGTGTCGGTGGCTGATGGCACCTCCCTTAAGGATTCCACTGACCACCAGATTGACCTCCTGGCCAAATCCGTATATGAAGCGGCGGGGGCCTCGTTCTCCCCGACTTTTGCAGCAGTGTGGGCTCTCAAAGCCATCTCTGCTTCTCTAGAGGGGATGCATTCCCTCGCCAGGGAATCTATGCCCGAAATGGTTACCTTAACTTCCCAAGCTTCAGCTTTTTCATCCTATGCCATGTCTGCCATGCTGGAGGCTTCTCACCGCACTGCGGTGGCTTCGGCTAATTCCCTCGTTATCCGCAGGATCTTGTGGCTTCGAGAGTGGAAAGCAGATGCTTCTTCAAAGAAGTACCTTGCTGGGCTCCCTTTTGCTGGGTCCCGCTTGTTCGGTGAACAGCTGGATGAAATCATTAAGGAAGCTACTGGCGGGAAGAGTACTTCCATGCCACAAACCAAGACCAGGAAACCTGTCCAGGGTAGGAATCAGTCGAGGTTTCGTTCCTTTCGTTCCTCCAACTGGTCGTCCTCTAAGCCCTTGGCCTCGTCCACTAACTCAGCCAAGGACCAGAAATCCAACTGGCGCCCAAAAGTGCGTCCACAGAAGACCGCAGGAGGTGCTGCCGCTAAGGCAGCCTCCTCGTGACTATCTGTCAGCGCCAGCAACGTCCTTAGTCGGTGGCAGGCTCTCCCACTTTGGCTACGCGTGGTTTCAACACGTCTCCGATCAGTGGGTGAGGGATATCATCTCCCACGGCTACAGGATAGAATTCTCTTCCAGCCCACCAAACAGATTTTTTCTCTCAACTCCCCCCTGCTCCAAGGCCGCCGCCTTCTCGCAGGCCGTGGCATCCTTGCAGGCAAACGGAGTAATTGTACCGGTGCCCACCCGGGAACGGTTCAGAGGTTTCTACTCAAATCTCTTCCTAGTTCCCAAAAAGGACGGTTCCTTCCGGCCCATCCTGGATCTCAAGCTTCTCAACAAGCATGTTCAGGTGCGGCACTTTCGCATGGAGTCCCTGCGATCAGTCATTACTTCAATGACCCAAGGGGATTTCCTGGCATCCAACGACATCAGAGATGCCTATCTGCATGGGCCAATTGCAGTTCCCCACCAGCGTTGGCTACGTTTTGCAATCGGAGAAGATCATTTCCAATTCGTGGCTCTCCCCTTCGGGTTGGCCACAGCCCCTCGGGTATTCACCAAGATCATGGCAGCAATGATTGCGGTCCTGCACCTACAGGGGTTGGCAGTGATTCCTTACCTGGACGACCTTCTAGTCAAGGCTTCATCCAGCGCGGACTGTCAGCGGAGTGTCTCGCTCACTCTCTCCACTCTAGCCCAATTCGGGTGGCTTGTCAATCTCCCCAAATCTACTCTGACTCCGACCCAGAGTCTCACGTACCTAGGGATGCAGTTCGAGACTTTGCCGGCACTTGTGAAGTTGCCCTTAGTCAATCAGCAGTCCCTTCAACTGGCGGTGCGCTCTCTACTGAGGCCCCGCCGTTATTCCCTCAGGCGCCTGATGCAGGTGCTGGGTCAAATGGTGGCGTCAATGGAGGCTGTTCCCTTTGCCCAGTTCCATCTGCGTCCCCTGCAGCTGGATATTCTCCGCTGTTGGGACAAGCGGCCTTCCTCCTTGCACAGGTTAGTGGCTCTGTCGCCACAGACCAGGAGCTCTCTTCAGTGGTGGCTTCGGCCCCTCTCTCTGTCTCAGGGACGCTCCTTCCTGGCCCTGTCCTGGGTGATTCTCACCACGGATGCCAGTCTATCCGGCTGGGGAGCGGTATGTCTCCACCACAGAGCGCAGGGCACTTGGACTCCGTCCGAGTCAGCCCTTTCGATTAATGTGCTGGAAACCAGAGCTGTGCTTCTGGCTCTCCTGGCTTTTCACCACCTGTTGGCGGGCAGGCACATCCGAGTCCAGTCAGACAACGCGACAGCGGTTGCCTACATCAATCACCAAGGCGGGACACGCAGCCGCCTGGCAATGTTGGAGGTACAACGCATCCTTCAATGGGCGGAGGACTCCAAGTCCACCATATCCGCAGTCCACATCCCAGGCGTGGAAAACTGGGAGGCAGATTATCTCAGCCGTCAAACCGTGGACAGTGGCAAGTGGTCCCTGCACCCGGCAGTGTTTCAGTCGATCTGCCGCAAATGGGGCACTCCGGACGTGGACTTAATGGCATCCCGTCACAACAACAAAGTTCCGGTTTACGTGGCTCGCTCCCACGATCCTCAGGCCTTCGCCGCGGACGCTCTGGTTCAAGACTGGTCCCAGTTTCGTCTGTCCTACGTGTTTCCCCCTCTAGCTCTCTTGCCCAGAGTCCTGCGCAAGATCAGAATGGAGGGCCGTCGAGTCATCCTCATTGCACCGGACTGGCCCAGGCGAGCTTGGTACCCAGACCTGCTCCATCTGTCCGTAGAGGTGCCGTGGCATCTCCAGGACCGTCCAGACCTTCTCTCACAAGGTCCGTTTTTCAGCCTGAATTCTGCGGCTCTCAGATTGACGGCGTGGCTCTTGAGTCCTGGATCTTGACGGCTTCTGGTATTCCTCCGGAACTCATCTCCACTATGACTCGGGCCCGTAAGTCTCTTAGGGAGGTTTCTTTGTTTCGTCTTTCACAGAAAGTGGCCTTTTCTGGTGGCCATAACTTCCCTCAGGAGAGTCTCCGATTTGGCTGCGCTCTCTTCGGAGTCACCTTTTTTGGTCTTTCATCAAGACAAGGTGGTTCTCCGTCCGACTCCGGACTTTCTCCCTAAGGTGGTCTCTCCTTTCCACCTTAACCAGGACATTACCTTACCTTCCTTTTGTCCGGCTCCTGTTCATCGCTTTGAAAACGCGCTGCATACTCTGGATCTGGTGCGTGCTCTCCGGATCTATGTGTCTCGCACCGCTGCGCTTAGGCGGTGCACCTCTCTTTTTGTGCTAACCACAGGTCGGCGCAAGGGCCTTTCTGCTTCTAAGCCGACCTTAGCCCGTTGGATTAGGTCGACCATTTCGGATGCCTACCAGTGTTCTCAAGTGCCTCCCCCGCCGGGGATCAAGGCTCACTCGACCAGAGCTGTCTGTGCCTCTTGGGCTTTCAGGCACCAGGCTACGGCTCAACAAGTCTGTCAGGCTGCCACGTGGACTAGCCTGCATACCTTTTCAAAGCACTACCAAGTGCATGCTCATGCTTCGGCAGATGCGAGCTTGGGCAGACGCATCCTTCAGGCAGCTGTCGCCCAGTTGTGAAGTTAGGTTCTGCCTACTTCTTAGTTTTTTCTGTTTATTCCCACCCATGGACAGCTTTGAGACGTCCCATTGTCTGGGTCTCCCAAAGGAACGATAAAGAAAAAGAGAATTTTGTTACTTACCGGAAATTCTTTTTCTTATAGTTCCGTATTGGGGGACCCAGCTCCCTCCCTGTTGCCTGTTGGCAGTTTCTTGTTCCGCGTGTTATCACAAGGCTGTTGTCGTAGACAGAGTTTCCGGTTGTTCCGGTTTTTGCTCTGTTTTACTTGTGGGTGGCTATTCTCCTTCAGCTTTTGCACTAAACTGGCTGAGTCTGCTCATCAGGGGGTGTATAAGCTCAGAGGGAGGAGCTACACTTTTAAGTGTAGTACTTTGTGTGTCCTCCGGAGGCAGAAGCTAAACACCCATTGTCTGGGTCTCCCAATACGGAACTATAAGAAAAAGAATTTACGGTAAGTAACAAAATTCTCTTTTTTCACACAGCACAGTTTTCCTTAGAAAATATATGTTGTGTGTTTGCAATTGAAACACTGACCCTCAGATTTTGGCACAAAATTGCATATTGAACTGTCACGTGTCTGCACACAGCTATTCACCGGGATGGGGCGGCTGTGTGAACATAATTGAACATCCCATAATAGTAGTTACCAGGCTTTTTATTTGCTGGATTGTCCTTTAGTATAGGCACTTCTTGTCGATAGTGATTCCAGCTGATTAACAAAATGAAGAGATCACGATGCTCACTTTAGTGCCATGACCCCTTCTTTGTTAATCCACAAACAGAGAATATGACCCCTTTAATGCCAAATGATTGATATTTGTTATAGAGCGGGGTCACTGTGAGGAGCAGACTCAGGAGCCGAGCCTGATCCACATAGGGCAGATCCCGGCTGTGTTACTCTGCTAGCTCTGACATCTGCTGTTAACTCCTTTTAAATGTTGCTGTCAATCATTGATTGAGTCATCAAAACCATGCAACCATGGTGTGTATTGGGCGCCCAAGTCACCTGTGAAAACTTAAAACATAAGTGAACAGTATATGTGTAGATATACAGTCATGCTTGAACATGTTGGCACCTTTGAAATTTTTCCAGAAAATGAAGTAGTTTTCTCTTACTAAGGCTCTCCAAGAACTAAGATTTTCAGTTTTTTGGAATATGGAGCTACCGTATCTGAGGGCTTGTTTTTTTTGTGCCCAGAGCTTATTTTTTTTATAGCTATTATTTTGGGATATATATATACAATGTTTTGATCGCCTGTTATTACGTTTATTTTCTGTTGGTGCAACGGACAAAAAAAACTGCAATTGTGACTTTAATTTTTTTTTTTTTTTTCTCGTTACGCTGTTTACCAATCTAATTTATTTTATATTTTGATAAATTGGACTTTTACAAACACAGTAATATCAAATGAGAGCTGTATTTTCTTTTACAACTTAATTTTTAATGTGCTAAAAGGAGAGCGATTTGAACTTTTTATATATTTTTATATTTTCACATTTTTAAATTTATTTTTTTTCTCTACTTTGTAATCTATTTAATAGTCCCGTTAGGGGAATTGAACCTGCAATAGTCTGGTTACTTGTTCTATATACAGCAATGCCACAGCATAGCTGTACATAGGAGAAATCTCGGTCTCCTATGAATGCAGGCCACAGGCTGGCTTTAATAGGAGTTCTGAAAGGACATCAGCTGACCCCTAGCTGTCATGACAGCTCATCCTTGTCCTGTGGACATGCTGATGAGGGGGTCAGAAGAGAATGCCCACCTGTCAGCACGCGGTAAATGCCAATATTATTGGTGTTTTGATCGCTATGCCTCCCTCAAAAAAGTGCAATAAAAAGTAATCAGAACATCATATGTATTTCAAAATGGCAATATTGAAAACTACAGCTTGCTAAAGTATTGTTGTCTTTAATTAAAAAAAAAAATAAAGTATTTGTATAATATATATTTAAAAATCTTTGAAAAGTTCTGATAGTTTCAATTTGTAAACACTTGGGGGAGCAGCTGCTGACATTTGCTATGAAGTGTAGCGCTCCCTCGCATTACGACTAGTAAATGCGGACGGATCTGCTCGCATCTGTCTCATGTCACCCACAGCTATGTTGTTGTCATCTGCAGTGTGATCCCGGCGTGTGCACATTGTCACAGTAGACAAATGGCAGCGTAGATTCTGGCATTACTGCTGACTGGAGCAAAAACTGAAATGCCGCCGCTCCCTGCAGTGCAACATAAACATAGTGATTCAACACAGTTCCTTCATTTTTTTGAGGAGAGGGGGAGAAGGAAGTTTAGTGTTCATTGAATGATAAATGGTGATAACAAACTTGTATTTCTCTGATGCCTCATTGGGGGACACAGGACCATGGGTGTTATGCTGCCTATCCATAGGAGGACACTAAGTAGATGCAAAAGCATAGCTCATTCCCTGCAGTATACACCCCCTGGCCGGGCCAGGCAACCCCAGTTTTATCTTAGTGTCTGTAGGAGGCACTTCCTTTCAAGGTTTGTTATTTTTTGAGGGCGACGGTTTCCTTTTGGGACCGATCTCCCACTACCATCAACGGGCGGGAACGTGGAGTGTCGCCTCCACGTACCCCCTCCTGCGACGCTGGATCCTGGGCTGGACGACGGGTTCCACAGACACCGATTTTCCAAAGCCCAGGGTAGAGGCCTGTGCCCCTATAGCCCAATTCCTCAGCCCCTCTTTGCAGGCTCTGAGTTGAATATGGCACCAATTCCTCAGCCCCTCTTTGCAGGCTCTGAGTTGAATATGGCACCGGTGTGACCGGACACAGCAAGCTGACTCTGCTATTTTCACTGCCTGGACGGAAGCAGTGTTTTAAGGTGAGATCCCCCCTGACGGGTTTCCCAGACAAAGGGAGAAAAGACGCTGCAGGGAAGGCTCCCAGGACATTTACAGTATTATGAGAAAGTCCCTTGCTGAGTGCAAGGAGGAGAGCCCCAAGGATCCTGCACACAAAGTGTTAACTTTTCTCTAGCTTGCTGGCTGGAGGAGGGGGGAAGTCACTCCTGTTTGCAGAAAGTCCTGCAGATAATTTCCCAGGGCTCACCTGTTTATTTGCTCTGTTTATTTGCTCTGTTTATTTGCTCTAGCAGAAAAGCCGGCTGATAACCACCAGTGACAAGCTGTGTGCTGACTGGAGGGAGGAAAACTATCAGAAGCTCCTTTCCCGCCGTTTTTTACTACCCACAGCAGGTGGGGGGGCACACTGACTTCATCTTCGCGCTCTTTTAGCGCTAAGCCCCGCCCCCCACCATAGAGCTTAATCCTTCCTGAGGACAGGGCCATCGGCTGATTCTGGTGAGGTGCTTGCTTCACTTGTAGCTCTGCTGAGCATTGCTCCCCCTCCTGGCATACTCCTATTAGGAACATGCAGAATTCTAAGGGCACTAAGAGTGCTAAGGCCCACATAGTCTATTATTCAGCCTGCACTGCCTGCCACGCTGAGCTACCACATAAACACCCCCCCCCCCCAAGACCCCCCTGCCACCACCGCCGCCACCGTCAGCCCAGAGCCTAGGGCTCCCAGACCACCGGAATGGGCATAGTTTCTGTCCCAATACATGGAAAAACTGTCACAGAACCTGGTGCTGGCTATGCAGCCTGAGGATACCTCTATGGAGGATCCTTCTGAGGTAATCCGGGCACATGCTTCACCAGTTGGAGGGATCAGGAAAAGAGCACACGGCCGGGTGTCTCCAGCGGGCTCTCCCTCGAGAGCACACAGGGCAGGCTCTCCCACACGCTCCACGGCTTCTGAAGAGCTGGAGGAGGGAGAATGCTGTTTATACCAAGAGGATTCCTTGGTTTCAGCCTCCCCAGATGATCAAACTGCAATAGACTCCCTTACAGCAGCAATCAACCAAACTCTGCATGTGGAGGATCCCCCATCCACTACCACTGACCATGCGGTCTCCTTTAAGAGGGCAAGGAAACCCCAAAAGGTTTTCGCTGATCACCCAGAGTTTCAGGATATCCTCACAAAGCAAAGGGAGAAGCCTGACAGGCGCTTCGGTAACCGAAAACTCATGGAGTCCCGGTACCCTTTTGCCTCACCTGCGCCTAAGGGCTGGGCCGATCCGCCCTCGGTCGACCCCCCAGTCTCACGCCTTACCACAAAGTCGCTCCTGTCTTTACCCGATGGTTCCTCCATCAAGGGCCCGACAGACAGACAGGTGGAGCACCTCGCCCGCTCTGCATTTGAGGCTGCGGGTTCCTCCCTCTCGCCCTCCTTTGCCGCTGTGTGGGTCGCAAAGGCGATCTCGGTCTGGGCAGAATCCAGCTCAAATTGCCGCTGCGGCGGAGTACCTCATGCAGGCCTCCATGGACACTGCTACCTGCGCAGCGTTTGCCGCCTCAAATACCATAGCCATCAGTAGAGCTCTCTGGCTCCGACAATGACGAGCGGACTTTGCCTCCAAGAAGTCTCTCACGGGCTTTCCCTTTTTTCCAGACCGATTTGTTTGGCGAACGTCTGGACAAGCTCATTTCTGACGCCACGGGAGGAAAGAGTACCTCCCTCCCCCAGCTGAATTCCAGGACGTCCTTCACCAAACGTCCACAGTCCTCGTTCCGCTCCTTTCGGAACTCATTTGGTTGGTCGACATCCCGTGCTGTCCCCGCCACCAGCCGCGGACTATGCCGGGACCGACCTTCTCGGCTCTCCCCGAAACCCACTTCGTCATGGCAGCCTACACCGAAACAGTCCAGGACTAGGGTGACTCGGCCACGACGTTTTCCCCCCTCATGACTCCTTCGGCGCCCTGGAAGACACACTCACTGTTGGAGGTCGACTGCGGCTCTTTCATCACATCTGGGCTGCCGCCTCAGACGACAAATGGGTGCGAGACCTTGTGTCTTCCGGTTACCACATAGAATTTCGGACCCGACCCCCGAGTCGGTTCTTTCTCTCAAACCCCCCAAAGACTCGAAAACAACGCAAAGTTTTTTTTTCTCAGCAATCCACTCGCTCCAAACCGCAGGAGTGATAATACCTGTCCCAGGCAACGAGAAGTTCGGGGGTTTTTATTCCAACCTCTTTGTGGTCCCCAAAAAGGATGGGTCAGTTCGACCCATCCTGGACCTCAAACACCTGAACAAACATGTGAACGTATGGAGATTCAGAATGGAGTCCCTAAGGTGAATTAAGGGGAATTCCTCGCCTCCATTGACATCTAGGACGCGTACCTGCACATACCCATCGCACCAGATCACCAAAAGTTCCTCCGCTTCGCAATTCAGGACTCCCACTTTCAATTCGTAGCTCTACCCTTCGGCCTTGCCACCGCACCAAGGGTCTTCACCAAAGTCATGGCGGCCGCCATGAGCGTCGTTCTCCCTTACTTGGATGACCTCCTCATCAAGGCCCCCTCCTTCCGCGACTGCTCAACCAGCGTACAGATCACTGTGGACACCCTATCCCGCTTAGGGTGGCTAGTGAATCTGGACAAATCATCCCCGATCCCATCACGATCCATCACCTTCCTGGGCATGTCCCTGGACACCCGTCGGGGCTTGATCCTTCTCCCTCAGGACAAGGCGATCGCTCTTCAACGAGCGGCACGCTGCCTTCTACGTCCTCCGTCTCGCTCCATTCGATTCTGCATGAAAGTGCTCGGCAGGATGGTGGCAGCTATGGAAGCAGTACCCTTTGCTCAACTGCACCTCCGCCCACTGCAGCTAGCCCTTCTAGCAGCCTGTGACAAGAGCCCCTTCTCCCTGGACAGACATCTTCACCTGACGCCTTCAGTCAGGTACGCACTCCGCTGGTGGCTTCGGTCATCATCCCTATCGAAGGGGAGATCTTTTCTCCCAGTGAACTGGCTGGTCCTGACCACGGACGCCAGCCTCCTAGGCTGGGGAGCAGTGTACCGGCACCACACTGCTCAAGGACATTGGACGCCCCAGGAGTCTTTCCTACCCATAAACATCCTGGAACTCCGCGCGATCTTCCTCGCGCTCAGAGAGTTCTGCCCTCTGCTAGTGGGTCGTCAGATTCGAGTCCAATCGGACAATGCGACAGCTGTAGCCTATATCAATCAGCAGGGGGGCACCCGCAGCAAAGCGGCTTATCTCGAGGCCCACAAGATCCTCAGCTGGGCTGAATCGTCGGGATCAGTGATATCAGCGGTACACATACCGGGGGTAGAGAACTGGGCAGCAGACTTTCTAAGTCGCCAAGGCCTGGCCGCTGGAGAATGGTCTCTCCACCCAGATGTGTTTCTACACATCTGCACTCGCTGGGGCACACCAGACGTGGACTTAAAGGCCTCAAAATTGAATACCCGCGTTCTTAGCCAGGTCACGCGACCCGCAGTCAATCGGCGCGGATGCTCTAGTCTGCTCCTGGCACCACTTCCGCCTGCCTTACATATTTCCACCTCTACCCCTGCTGTCGCGGGTAATCAGGAAGATCAAGGCAGAGGGAGTCCCGGTGATACTGATAGCACCGGACTGGCCCAGGCGCGCCTGGTACGCCGAATTAGTACAAATACTCACAGACGCACCGTGGCGCCTTCCAGACATCCCAGACTTGCTGACCCAAGGGCCCATTTCCCATCAGAACTCCAGAGCCCTGAAGCTGACGGCATGGCCATTGAGACCTGGGTACTAACAAGAGCGGGATTCTCCCCCACGGTTATTTCCACCATGATCAGCGCCCGAAAGCCTTCTTCATCCCGCATTTACCACCGTAAGTGGAAAATCTTCCTTTCATGGTGCAGGGAAACTAACGTTCAGCCTATGCCTCTGGCCATCCCCAGAATTCTCGACTTTCTACAGTCTGGCTTGCAAGCGGAGTTGGCTCTCAGTTCCCTTAAAGGGCAGGTCTCAGCGCTCTCAATCTTCTACCAATGCCGCCTGGCTCAAAAACCGCAAGTCAAGACCTTCCTCCAGGGCGTTTCCCAACTAGTTCCCCCGTACAAACAGCCGCTGGACCCATGGGACCTCAATCTCGTTCTGGACGGTCTCCAGAGGTCCCCCTTTGAGCCTCTCAAGGAATCCTCCCTTGCTCTTCTGTCCTGGAAGGTGACGTTCTTGGTGGCAATTACGTCCATCAGACGGGTTTCGGAGCTAGCAGCACTCTCTTGCCGCGAGCCTTTTCTGATTTTTCACCAGGACAAGGTGGTTCTGCGCCCCCTTCCGGATTTTCTTCCAAAGGTTCCTACCCCGTTTCATTTGAACGAGGACATTGTTCTGCCTTCCTTTTGTCCACACCCAGTTCATAAGGTGGAAAGGTCTCTGCATTCGTTAGACCTCGTCAGAGCTCTCAGATATTACATATCCAGGACAGCCCCCTTTAGGAAAACGGACTCTTTGTTCGTCATTCCTGAGGGGCCTAAGAAGGGACAGGCAGCTTTAAAGGCGACTCTGGCTCGCTGGATTCGCTCTGCGATCCAGGAAGTCTACCGCTTGCAACTCAAGCCCATTACTAGTGGGCTGCGGGCTCATTCCACGCGAGCAGTTGGCGCTTCGTGGGCCATTCGGCATCAGGCTTCAGTGGAACAGGTGTGTAAGGCTGTGTTGTAGCTGTTCTGTTTTGTCACAAGTCAGCTTATGGGATCACCAGTGAGGTCCTCTGAATTAGGCCTCTTCAGACCTAATCAAGATCGAGCGCTCGGAGAAAAAGACCTGCATTCATGTGGGCATGATCAATTTTTCTGTTTATTTAACCAAAGTACAGTTTATTTATAACATTTACAGATCAATGTGATATTGCAAAAAAAGCTTCTAGCTGGACTTCACAAGTTGCTCATATGACCTTTAAGTTTTAGCAAAACAAAAATGTAGAGTCATGCATATGAGATAAGAAGAAGATAAGAAGAACATTTAGAGACAATAATAATCCTTGAGCCTGTCTCTTATTCCGTAGGCTCCATGACTATGAACTACCATCAGCTATACTTACTAATAACAATAAAATATCTTTAATAAAGAAATAGAGAAACTATTAACCCTTCTATATCAGCTGCGACCTGGTCTATAGCCTACATACGTTTTCAAAGCATTACAGAGTCCATACCCAGGTTTCAGCTGAGGCAAATCTGGGTAGGACAATTCTGCAAACGGCAGTAGAGCACCTTCTCTCAGTAGGTGCTCCAGGCTGTCTGGGACTGGTTCCTAGTCCTTGGGTTGCGTTGTCTTGTTTTTATTTTTCCCACCCATGGACTGCTTTAGGACGTCCCATGGTCATGTGTCCCCCAATGAGGCGTCAGAGAAAAACGGATTTTCTTTGTCGCTCCATTGGGAGACCCAGACAATTGGGTGTATAGCTTCTGCCTCCGGAGGCCACACAAAGTATTACACTTTAAAAGTGTAACCCCTCCCCTCTGCCTATACACCCTCCCGTGCATCACGGGCTCCTCAGTTTTTATGCTTTGTGTGGAAGGAGGCACACATCCACTCATGCATTCTCAACTTAGTTATGTCGGTTGGAAGAAAAGAGGGCCCCCACGGGGCCCCCGGCATGTTCCCTTCTCACCCCACTATGTCGGCGGTGCTGTTAAGGTTGAGGTACCCATTGCGGGTACAAAGGCCGGAGCCTCATGCCGTTTTCCTTCACCATCCCTTAGTGGCTCTGGGAGAAGTGGGATCCTGACCGGTCATCCATTCACTGGGACCGGGCTCCCTCCGCAGCCCCTGTGGGAATCTGCTGGACAGGAGTCTATTCATCCTCAGGGACCGGGCCCTGCATCTATAAGGTACTCTGTGTCCCCATGGGGATTGTGCATGGAGCGCCTTCTTCCCGGACGCTGCAGCAGCTGCTGATTTGTGAAGACCGGCGGACTTCCGCGCCGACTGCGCCTGCTTGTCGGCCGCGGTCTTAAATTTAGTCCCCGGCTTCATCGCGGCCTAGTAGCAAAAATCCCGCCCCCGGGCCTGCCTGTCAGGGGTAAGGGCGGGACGGCCGGCCTGACCTCGGCTGTGAGGGCCGGAGCATCCTGTATGTTTCCTCCCCCCTCACTGATCACTGTGGGGACCCCAGATTCCCGCACTTTTCTAGCACCGCCCACGGCTCCACTCCTCCCCTGAGAGCTCCGGCAGCCATGTTTTTTGGCATTCTGCCGGTGGAGGATTATCAGAGAAGAGCTCTGCAGCTCTGGGAGACCTAAGGCAGGGAATCTGAAGGACACACACTCCGCTTTTTAGCGGTCGGTCAGCCACACCGGTCACCCGGTGCTGGTCCCCCCCAGGGTGCCGGAATAGATACGTATTTATATACATATTTCTGTTCGGTCGGGCTGTATACCCCTTCCCATATGCCCTCAGTGATCACTCTCCTAGGAGACAACAGCATGTCGTCCACAAGGAGCAAAGGTGCTAAGGCACAGGGTTTTTTTGCGACCTGTACCTCTTGTGCGGCTATGTTACCTGCGGGTTCCACCTACCCTCACTGTGAGCAATGCTCGACCCCTGTTTCGCTTGCTCAGCCGGAGCCTCGGTCACTAGTGGGCCCCTCGGCTCATGTAGACCCCCCTGCTCCCCCTGTCCAGGCGGCAGGGACAGAGTTTGCTGCGTTTGCTGAGAAACTCTCTGAGTCACTCTCACAATCCATGGCTCAGTCTATGGACAAATGGTCTGCCAAGCTGCTAGAAGCTTTGCAGTCCAGACCGGTCCTTACACAGGCCCCGGTCCCCGTTAGCTCGTCGCCTCCAGGCCCCTCTCGGTCCGCGCCGCAGCGCGCTCCCAGGTTGGGCCCTAGGTCCCACGCGGAGGACTCCTGCCCGGACCTCAGTCCCAGACCGACTAAGCGGGCCCGCTGGGAATCTTCCCCGACTTCTTCACGCTGCTCGGGTTCCCAGCTCGAGGACTCTCTGGAGGACGAGGCGGACGTCGCAGCTCAGGGCTCTGAACCTGACGTTGCCCTCAATCTTGATACACCTGAGGGGGACGCCTTAGTAAATGATCTTATCTCGTCCATCAACCAGGTGTTAGATCTGTCTCCCCCGCCTCCACCTGTAGAGGAGTCGGCTTCTCAGCAGGAGAAACACCAGTTTCGGTTCCCCAAACGTATACGGAGTGCGTTTTTCGATCACTCTAACTTCAGAGATGCTGTCCAGAAGCCCAGAGCGGTTCCGGACAAGCGCTTTACTAAGCGCCTCACTGACACACGTTACCCCTTCCCCTCTGACGTAGTTAAGGGTTGGGCTCAGTGTCCCAAGGTGGAACCTCCAGTCTCTAGATTGGCGGCTAGATCTGTGGTATCGGTGGCAGATGGCTCATCGCTAAAGGATGCCACTGACAGGCAGATAGAGCTCCTGGTGAAATCCATCTATGAAGCCACGGGCGCGTCTTTTGCCCCGGCCTTTGCAGCCGTGTAGGCACTACAAGCTATCTCAGCTTGTCTGGCTGAGATTAATGCGGTTACACGTAATTCTGCTCCGCAGGTTGCGTCTTTGACCTCTCAGGCGTCAGCTTTTTCTTCTTACGCCATGAACGCAGTCCTAGATTCTGCTAGCCGTACAGCGGTGGCATCCGCTAATTCTGTGGCAGTCCGCAGGGCCATGTGGCT
The DNA here is from genome assembly GCF_048569485.1 of Anomaloglossus baeobatrachus. Taxonomy (NCBI): domain Eukaryota; kingdom Metazoa; phylum Chordata; class Amphibia; order Anura; family Aromobatidae; genus Anomaloglossus; species Anomaloglossus baeobatrachus. The sequence continues at coordinate 227,236,142 of NC_134353.1, read as the reverse complement.
GCGCGAATGGAAGGCAGACTCGGCCTCCAAGAGGTTCTTAACCGGTTTGCCGTTTTCTGGCGACCGATTGTTTGGCGACCGATTGGATGAGATTATTAAGGAATCCAAGGGAAAGGACTCCTCCTTACCCCAGTCCAAACCTAAGAGACCTCAGCAACGGAAAATTCAATCGAGGTTTCGGTCCTTTCGTCCCTCCGCCAAGTCCCAATCCGCTTCGTCCAGCAGGCCGGAGAAAGGCCAGAGGAACTCCTATGCGTGGCGGTCTAAGTCACGCCCCCAAAAGGCCGCCGGAGGCGCTGCCTCCAAGGCGGCCTCCTCATGACTCTCGGCATCCCCGAACCGCATCCTCGGTCGGTGGCAGGCTCTCCCGCTTTTGCGACGCCTGGTGGCCACATGTTCAAGACCGATGGGTGAGAGACATTCTGTCTCACGGTTACAGGATAGAGTTCAGCTCTCGTCCTCAGACTCGTTTCTTCAGAACTTCTCCGCCCCCCGCTCGGGCCGACGCACTTTTTCAGGCAGTGGTCACTCTGAAGACAGAGGGAGTTGTGATCCCTGTTCCCCCTCAGGAACATGGTCGCGGCTTTTACTCCAACTTGTTCGTGGTGCCAAAGAAGGACGGATCATTCCGTCCCGTTCTGGACCTCAAACTGCTCAACAGACATGTGAGCACCAGACGGTTTCGGATGGAATCTCTCCGCTCGGTCATCGCCTCGATGTCACAAGGAGACTTCCTAGCATCGATCGACATCAAGGATGCTTATCTCCATGTGCCGATCGCACCCGAACATCAACGCTTCTTGCGTTTCGCCATCGGGGACGTACACCTTCAGTTCGTGGCATTGCCTTTCGGCCTGGCGACAGCCCCACGGGTGTTCACCAAAGTCATGGCATCCGTTGTGGCGGTCCTACACTCTCAGGGCCACTCGGTGATTCCCTACTTAGACTATCTCCTAGTCAGGGCACCTTCTCGGGTGGCGTGTCAACACAGCCTTACAGTCGCTCTGGCGACTCTCCAGCAGTTCGGGTGGATAATCAACTTCCCAAAATCCCAGTTGACACCGACCCAATCACTGACTTACCTCGGGATGGAGTTTCATACACAGTCAGCGGTAGTCAAGCTACCGCTGGACAAACAGATTTCCCTGCAGGCAGGGGTGCAATCTCTTCTTCGGAGTCAGTCATACCCCTTGAGGCGCCTCATGCACTTCCTGGGGAAGATGGTGGCAGCGATGGAGGCAGTGCCGTTCGCGCAATTCCATCTGCGGCCACTCCAATGGGACATTCTCCGCAAATGGGACAGGAGGTCGACTTCCCTCGACAGGAACGTCTCTCTGTCCCTTGCAACCAAGACGTCTCTTCAGTGGTGGCTCCTTCCCAATTCTCTATCGCAAGGAAGATCCTTCCTACCCCCAACCTGGGCTGTGGTCACCACGGACGCGAGCCTGTCAGGGTGGGGAGCGGTTTTCCTCCACCACAGGGCTCAGGGAACCTGGACTCCGGTAGAGTCCTCCCTTCAGATCAATGTTCTGGAGATAAGGGCAGTGTATCTAGCCCTATTGGCCTTCCATCAGTGGCTGGAGGGCAGACAGATCAGTATACAGTCGGACAACGCCACTGCCGTCGCATACATCAACCATCAGGGCGGCACGCGCAGTCGTCAGGCCTTCCAGGAAGTCAGGCGGATTCTGCAGTGGGTGGAAGCCACAGCCTCCACGATCTCCGCAGTTTACATCCCGGGCGTAGAAAACTGGGAAGCAGATTTTCTCAGTCGTCAGGGCATGGACGTGGGGGAATGGTCTCTGCACCCAGACGTGTTTCGAGAGATCTGTCGCCACTGGGGAACGCCGGACGTCGATCTCATGGCGTCACGACACAACAACAAGGTCCCGGCCTTCATGGCACGGTCTCAGGATCACAGGGCTCTGGCGGCGGACGCATTAGTTCAGGATTGGTCGCAGTTTCGACTGCCCTATGTATTTCCTCCTCTGGCGATGCTGCCCAGAGTGTTACGCAAGATCAGGTCCGACTGTCGTCACGCCATTCTCGTCGCTCCAGATTGGCCGAGGCGATCGTGGTACCCGGATCTGTGGCATCTCACGGTGGGTCAACCGTGGGCGCTTCCAGACCGCCCAGACTTGCTGTCACAAGGGCCATTTTTCCATCTGAATTCTGTGGCCCTCAACCTGACTGTGGGGCCATTGAGTCCTGGCTCCTAGCGTCTTCAGGATTACATCACTCCGAAGAGTGTCGGAGCTTGCAGCGCGGTCATGCAAAGCCCCCTTCCTGGTTTTTCACCAGGATAAGATGGTTCTGCGTCCTGTCCCGAAATTTCTCCCTAAGGTGGTATCCCCTTTTCATCTCAATCAGGATATCACCTTTCCTTCATTTTGCCCTAATCCAATTCACCAATGTGAAAAGGATTTGCACTCTTTGGATCTGGTGAGAGCACTCCGGTTCTACGTGTCTCGCACGGCGCCCCTGCGTCGTTCAGATGCGCTCTTTGTCCTTGTCGCTGGCCAGCGTAAGAGTTCACAGGCTTCCAAGTCAACCTTGGCTCGGTGGATCAAGGAACCGATTCTTGAAGCCTACCGTTCTTCTGGGCTTCCGCTTCCTTCAGGGCTAAAAGCCCATTCTACCAGAACCGTGGGTGCGTCCTGGGCATTGCGGCACCGGGCTACGGCTCAGCAGGTGTGTCAGGCAGCTGCCTGGTCTAGTCTGCACACTTTCACGAAACACTATCAGGTGCATACTTATGCTTCGGCAGACGCCAGTTTAGGTAGGCGAGTCCTTCAGGCGGTGGTTGCCCACCTGTAAGAGGGGGCCGTTTCGGCTCTTTTTATCGAGGTATTCTTTTACCCACCCAGGGACTGCTTTTGGACGTCCCAATTGTCTGGGTCTCCCAATGGAGCGACAAAGAAGAAGGGAATTTTGTTTACTTACCGTAAATTCCTTTTCTTCTAGCTCCTATTGGGAGACCCAGCACCCGCCCCTGTGCCCTTCGGGCTGGTTGTTCTTTTGTGTACACATGTTGTTCATGTTGAATTGTTCTTTTGGTTCATGGTTCAGTTCTCCGAACATCCTTCGGATTGAATTTACCTTAGACCAATTTATAAGTTTTTCCTCCTTCCTGCTTTTGCACCAAAACTGAGGAGCCCGTGATGCACGGGAGGGTGTATAGGCAGAGGGGAGGGGTTACACTTTTAAAGTGTAATACTTTGTGTGGCCTCCGGAGGCAGAAGCTATACACCCAATTGTCTGGGTCTCCCAATAGGAGCTAGAAGAAAAGGAATTTACGGTAAGTAAACAAAATTCCCTTCTTTGTGTACTCACCGTAAAATCGTTTTCTCTTAGCCATCATTGGGGGACACAGCACCCACCCTGTTGCCCTGTTGGGCCTTGGTTCTCTCAATACCTTATTTGGTTATGACTCTTTTTTTTTTCTCATGTTCCTCTGTTGAGAAGTTTTTACTGGCTTTTTCTCCTACTGCTTGTGTACTAAAACTGAGGTTGCCTGGCCCGGCCAGGGGGTGTATACTGCAGAGAAGGAGCTATGCTTTTGCATCTACTTAGTGTCCTCCTATGGATAGGCAGCATAACACCCATGGTCCTGTGTCCCCCAATGATGGCTAAGAGAAAACGATTTTACGGTGAGTACACACAAATCCGTTTTTATTTTTTTATTTAAAGGGAACCTGACAGCTGATTCATGCCAACTGATCCACAAGCACTATGCATCAGATACTGGCTCTATGATGTCAACCATTTATGTTTAACTCTGAAAACATACTTTAAAGGGACTCTGCAGCACAGAATGACTGGCCAAACCAAGCACAGGCCCTCGTGCATCATGGCGTGGCCAAACATTTAAGTGCACCTTCCCACCTGCTTGTTTTCCCTTATCTCCCTTAGTCTTTGATTGACAGCTCAGGCTTATACAGACAGAGAATTGTTTGAGATTGTTTTCTCTCTATCTCCACCCTTCTCTTGCTATATGAAGCCACAGCTGTCAGTCAAAGAAGAGGGAAGGGGACAATAGAGGGAAGACAAGCAGGTGGGAAGGTGCACTTTAAATTAGTTTTTTGGCTACACCATGCTGTACCAAGTGCCTGTTCTTGGTTTAAACAGTCATTCTGTGCCAACAGAGATCCTTTAATAATTTTAACGGGGTCAAAGCCGCACAGGTGACTAATTGAAAATGCGGAAGATCTTCCAGAAAAATGCTTGAGGTGCCCTATTGTCTTGAGTCAAACCTGTTCAAACATCCAACCTGCTCATTTTGAGTATTGAGCATTCGAGCATGGTAGTGGTCACTCATCACTAGTAACTAGTTGAAAAGGCCGATCCCCCATGGCTTCTCGTTGCCCACTTCTTTGAGTGATGGGTCTCGTCCTACTTGTGTGTATAGATACACCTGTCAGTCACTGGCTCTGAGCAGTAAGAAGCCACCAGGGAGTCAGGACTCTCCTAATCGACTAGTCTTCTGTAAGCTTTGACCCTGTCCAAATTTAAAGTCTATCTTTCTCTGAAACACTGCAACTTTTGAGTCAGACATCATACAGCCAGTGTCTGCATGCATCCACTGTTAGGTTGCCTTTTAATGTTGAGAAAACAATTGAGACGTTTAAAAAAAATAATAAGTGTTTGTAACACTGTTATACTTTTATATTTTTCCATCAATGGAGATGTTAGAACTTTTTTTGCCGGGTGGTGAGCTGATGTTTTATTGATAAAATTTGGGACATATACTTTCATTGCATTTTATTGCATGTTCTACTTTTTGTCTTTTGAGAGGTAGGGTGGCTGAAAAAAAAATGCAATTTTGGCATTTTTATTACTTTTCTGTTTATGGCAGTTACTTTTTAGTTAATTATTATATTTTGCTAGATCAGAAGTTTACGAATATGGCGATAGCAACCATGTGGTTTGGTTTTTTTTTTTACTTTTAATGGGGAAGAAGAGAGCGGATTTCAAATTTGATTGTCTTTTTCTTTTCTTTTTTTTTTCTGGTTAGTCTCTCGGGGGGGACTTGAAATGTTTCCTTGAATGAGATTATATATATATATATATATATATATATATATATATATATATATATATATATATATATATATATATATATATATAATGTATGTATGTATGTATGTATGTATGTATATATATGTATATATCAAATTTTGTCACTGGTTTCTTGGCTCTGGACATTGAAGTTGAATGTGTAGAGTAGATTAGTCAGTGACTGTCATCTCTTTTGATGCACTTTGCAGAGGCAGCAGTAAAGCCTCATTCAGACAACCATGCATCACAGACATCTGAATGAGGCTATACGCTGACATAACAGAGCTCAGTCAGTGTTCAGAGCACACCAACATGATGATTTCACTGCTGTGCACTGAACAATGCAGCCGTGGCAATGACTGTGAGAACTGGGATGAGCGTGACACTAGTAGTACAATACCAAGCTGCCTGACTTGTCACCGCTCCTGCTCTGGTGTTCATACCTCTTGTCACTGCTATTGCCAAAACCTCCTGACATTGCTGAACACTGCAAGTACCGGTAATTGTAGCTTAGCACACAGCTCTGAGCTACAATAAAATGGCACCTAGATTGCCCCATAGCTCTGGACTGTGCAGCCCAGCGGGAAAGCATCGTTAATAGCTAAGGCAGCTTCAAGCTCATATGGGATAGTGTCTGCAGCTAATGTTAGTCTTTCATGGCCTGTGGCTGCCATATTTGTGATATTTAAGTGTCATGCTCGGGCACCAGCAAAATAAAGGCAGCCACCATTGACTCCAGAAAAACACTCAATAGCCTCCAAGATATATATGAGGGTGTAGAGTTTGGGTCTGGAGATCGATGGCAAGTCCACACATCACAAACCCTAGGAGGATCATGTCACTCTGAATCTCTGGCTATGGCAGGGTGAAACCACTTGAGTTCAATCACCGTTTTATAGCCTTTACATTGCCGTGATTCATCATTTTCGTTTACTGTATTTTGCAGACGTCTACTGAGGTGCTAGAAGCCTTGCATGATGGCAACTTAGGAGAAAACAAAGAAGCTGCCGAGTTGTACCGAGTGAGCTGCCACAAGCTGTACCCTTATGCTTTAGCGTTCATGCCGCCTGGATACGAAGACGACATGAGTATCACAATTAATGGAGATAGTTCTGCTGAACCAGAAGAACTGGCTAACGAAATGTGAACAGCTGATATCGAACAGACATTGGACCATATCAACAATCTAATATTTTTGTCACGCACCTGCTGTATTGCTCTGTAACTTATGTGGAGATTGAAAGGAGTAAAAGAGTTGTTGCCTTTAAAGATTGTTTTACTTTTTATTTTTTTTTTTATATATGTTCTATATCCTGCGGCAGAAAACCATACAATGTATGACAGGATATGGGTGGAGAGTCGCTAAAATTAACCTTTTGCTGCTAAAATTTGAAGAGGGAATAAAATATGAAACAAACGCTGTTTTTAAACTAATTTATGGGCAAAATAAGCGAATGTTACAGTGGTCAGAGCAGGTGTGTGGCAGAAATATTACCCCAACCCCCTTTTTATTAAGAGATTACTGATCTTGGACAGCACGCTCCCAATAACGTCAGAGGGGCCTGCAGGATGACGTGAGCTCTGCAGACGCCTCGGGCGTTGCACAGGGTCAGGCTGCTGTTTTAGCACTGGATTTTTCCTTTTTTATTATTGGCACAAAAGATTCTCTGGGCTTCCCAGGTTATCTGAAATACTCCACACAAAACGCAGTGTGCCGATCCACAGAAAGAAAGTGCGATCTGCGTACGGCATAGCATAAAACGAGTATATGGAGAGCCGAAGGACGTTCAGCAAAGTACAATATGGTGACTCTCTGGATGCTTAATTTGTGCTTACACGAGATGTGGGTTTTTTTTTTTTTTGCTTTTTATTTTGGAAATTTTAGAATAACCTATTTGCAAGAGAAACTTGAGTTTTGATCTTTACTGTTTGAGATAAAAAAAAAAAATCAAGGCCCAGACCAACAATTTGTAACTTTTTTGTTTTGTTTTCTTTTGCCAAAACATGTCAGAACTGTATTGCAAGTACCAAATGAAATGATGTGACACCGAGCGAGCTGTCCAGGACTCTGCCTCGTCTGTCACATGGCCTGGTGGAGAGTGAATTGCCATTGGGCCTGGTGGTCTTCGAGATACAAACCTCAGCAGGCCTTGCTCATGTCATGCAGATTAAACACAGTAACTGCAGTTTCGATACCTCTGGATTTTTTTCCACATTGGCAGGTTTGTTATACTTGAAGCCCTTTCTTTCTAATATGACTTTCTTGCTCAGTTATCGGCGAGGCTCTATGCTTTGTAATGGAGCCACAGATACTGAACTCCCTTCTTCCAATAGCAGACCAGCTTCTTCTCTCTGCAGATACTTATGTCATTTCCTTTTTGTTGTCAAACATAAGGTACCAAATATAATGCAATAAAACCTTTTGAAAGACGATTGACGAGTTGAACCAATGGGTGATGGAGCTCTGGACAATTAGGGTTCTGGCTGGAACTATGGAGCTGTAAGGCATGCTATTCTCCATACATCTGATACAGGAATGGTCAACAGGATATTTCTATTTCCTCATTCTTCAGGCTGCATTTTGTTACCTCGTACAATCTTAAAATTACTTATGTAGACCATGTATACTGTGAGCTTAGTAGCTCAAGAGTTGAGACCCTGCACCATATAGTGGTGTCCACATTGCCTGATTTCATATCAAACACACATATTGTAAACCTTAACAGTTGTACACATGGCAGAACTCATGGTTGCCCACTCCTTTTGGTTTTCGGCACTGCTCGTCTATTTGTGTACTTCCTCCCAAAGATCAAGTGGCTCAGATTCATGCTGCTTTTTGCCCAGTCATTACATTGAATTGTTGATGTAGCTGTCACAATGCAACATAGGACTGACTTTAAAGGAACACTGTAGTCACTGGATATCATCTTCCCCTGGCCAACACAATAGTGAATCTGGTAGGTTGGCAGGATGAGATCCTGAACCCTGCAGATGTTTACCAGAGATCTTTCTCAGTGCTACATGGACAGCTTGAGCAGATCCAACTTTGGAACCTTAATGAGTTTGAGCCATAAAACATGTTGTAAATGTTACAGAATTCTGTACACAACTATGTACTGAACAGAAATTAGCAAATTTTGGCTTTTTTTATGGCTGCTCACCAAGTACTTGAGAAGTGGACATGACTAAAGGGCACTTTACACACAGCGATATGGCTAGCAATGTCGCTAGTGAAAGCACCTGCCCCCGTCAGTTGTGCGTCACTGGCAAATTGCTGCCCGTGGCGCACATCGCTAGGGAACGGTCACACATACTTACCTGCCTGGCGACGTCGCTGTGGCCGGCGAACCGCCTCCTTTTTAGGTGGGCGGTTCGTGCGGCGTCACAGCGACATCACTAAGTAGGCACCCAATAGAGGCGGAGGGGCGGAGCTGATCAGGCGGAACATCCCGCCCACCTCCTTCCTCATTGCCGGCGGCTGTAGGTACGGTGATTTTCCTCGTTCCTGCGGTGTCACACATAGCGATGTGTGCTGCCGCAGGAATGACGAACGTCCTGCAACAGCAACGATAATTGGGATTAGAACGACATGTCAACGATAAGGTAAGTAATTTTAATCGTTAACGGTCGTTCGTGCGTTTCACACGCAACGACGTCGCTAACGAGGCTGGATGTGCGTCACGAATTCCATGACCCCAACCGACCTCTCGTTAGCGATGTCGTTGCGTGTAAAGTGGCCTTTAGAGTGACCCGAAACAAAGTGGTGTAAGTTAGAGCTGTCTAAGACTTGGAACATTTCTTAATTAATTTGGCACCTTACGTCAGCGAACCCCACATCAAGACTACCATACAAAACTCCAGACTGGAGGAAAAATACACCCCTTTGTTTTTTGAGTGCAACAAGACAAATTGCTAAGATATCCAATTACAATTCATTATGGCTAGAGATGAGCGAACCCGAACAGCAAATGTTGGGGGTTCATACCGAACACTGGATGTCCGGGGCTTGAACACGAACACTGTTTTGTTTTTTTTTTATTTTTTTTAAAATAACAGTGTTTAGGTGCCGTTCATATGCTAAGTACTCAATCGAGCATCTAGGGCAGGGGTCTCAAACTCAGCTGGGTGTATGGGCCGCACACAGAAAAAAAAAATATATATATATATATATAACGCACACATTTTTTTTGTAAGTAATACAGTTTTATTTACAATAAGCACTGCATAGTAATTTTGGCCAACATCTTGTAGTAATGTGCCCCATCCTGTTCCCCATTCTGTAAAAATGTGCGCATCCTTGCCCCCTTGTAGCAATGTGCCCCATGCAGGTCTCCTTCTTATAATAGTGTGCCCCCATGCAGGTCCCCTTCTTGTGGTAATGTGCCCCATATGCAGGTCCCCTTCCTATAGTAATGTGCTTCATGCAGGTCCCTTTCTTGTATTAATGTGCCCCATGCATGTCTTCTTGTAGTAATCACACACACTCACACACACACCCTGTGCAGCCTCAGCTACACACACACACACACACCCTGTGCAGCCCCAAGCTAACACACACACACACACACACACACAAACCCTGTGCAGCCTCAGCTAACACACACACACAAACCCTGTGCAGCCTCAGCTAACACACAAACACACACACACCCCCTGTGCAGCCTCAGCTAACACACACACACACACACACACACAAACCCTGTGCAGCCTCAGCTAACACACACACACACCCTGTGCAGACTCCGCTGACACACACACACACAAACCCTGTGCAGCCTCAGCTAACAGACACACACACACACACAAACCCTGTGCAGCCTCAGCTAACAGACACACACACACCCTGTGCAGCCTCAGCTAAGACACACACACACCCTGTGCAGCCTCAGCTACCAGACACACACACACACACACACACACACACACACACACCCTGTGCAGCCTCAGCTAACAGACACACACACACACACCCTGTGCAGCCTCAGCTAACAGACACACACACACAAACCCTGTGCAGCCTCAGCTAACACACACACACACCCTGTGCAGCCTCAGCTAACACACACACACACACCCTGTGCAGACTCAGCTGACACACACACACAAACCCTGTGCAGCCTCAGCTAACAGACACACACACACACACACACACACACACACACCCTGTGCAGCCTCAGCTAACACACACACACACACCCTGTGCAGACTCAGCTGACACACACACACAAACCCTGTGCAGCCTCAGCTAACAGACACACACACACACCCTGTGCAGCCTCAGCTAACACACACACACACACCCTGTGCAGACTCAGCTGACACACACACACAAACCCTGTGCAGCCTCAGCTACCAGACACACACACACACACACCCTGTGCAGCCTCAGCTAACAGACACACACACACAAACCCTGTGCAGCCTCAGCTAACAGACACACACACACACACACACACACACCCTGTGCAGCCTCAGCTAACAGACACACACACACACCCTGTGCAGCCTCAGCTACCAGACACACACACACACACACACACACACACACCCTGTGCAGCCTCAGCTAACAGACACACACACACAAACCCTGTGCAGCCTCAGCTAACACACACACACCCTGTGCAGCCTCAGCTAACACACACACACACACACACCCTGTGCAGACTCAGCTGACACACACACACAAACCCTGTGCAGACTCAGCTAACAGACACACACACACACCCTGTGCAGCCTCAGCTAACAGACACACACACACAAACCCTGTGCAGCCTCAGCTAACACACACACACACACACACACACACAACCCCTGTGCAGCCTCAGCTAACACACACACACCCTGTGCAGACTCAGCTGACACACACAAACCCTGTACAGCCTCAGCTAACAGACACACACACACACACACACACACACACACACCCTGTGCAGCCTCAGCTAACAGACACACACACACCCTGTGCAGCCTCAGCTAACAGACACACACACACAAACCCTGTGCAGCCTCAGCTAACAGACACACACACACACACCCTGTGCAGCCTCAGCTGACACACACACTCACCCTGTGCAGCCTCAGCTGACAGCTGAGGCTGCACAGGGTGTGTGTGTCTGTCAGCTGAGGCTGCACAGGGTGAGTGTGTGTGTCAGCTGAGGCTGCACAGGGTGTGTGTGTGTGTGTGTGTGTGTGTCTGTTAGCTGAGGCTGCACAGGGTGTGTGTGTAGCTGAGGCTGCACAGGGTGTGTGTGTGTGTGTGTGTGTGTGTGTGTGTCTGTTAGCTGAGGCTGCACAGGGTGTGTGTGTGTCTTAGCTGAGGCTGCACAGGGTGTGTGTGTGTGTGTGTTAGCTTGGGGCTGCACAGGGTGTGTGTGTAGCTGAGGCTGCACAGGGTGTGTGTGTGTGTGTGTGTGTGTGTCTGTTAGACACACACACCCTGTGCAGCCTCAGCTAACAGACACACACACACACCCTGTGCAGCCTCAGCTACACACACACCCTGTGCAGCCCCAAGCTAACACACACACACACACACACACACACACACACCCTGTGCAGCCTCAGCTAAGACACACACACACACACACACCCTGTGCAGCCTCAGCTACCAGACACACACACACACCCTGTGCAGCCTCAGCTAACAGACACACACACACAAACCCTGTGCAGCCTCAGCTAACACACACACACACACACACACACACAACCCCTGTGCAGCCTCAGCTAACACACACACACACACACCCTGTGCAGCCTCAGCTAACACACACACACACACACACACAAACCCTGTGCAGCCTCAGCTAACACACACACACAAACCCTGTGCAGCCTCAGCTAACACACACACACACACACACACACAAACCCTGTGCAGCCTCAGCTAACACACACACACACACACAAACCCTGTGCAGCCTCAGCTAACACACAAACCCTGTGCAGCCTCAGCTAACACACACACACACACACACCCTGTGCAGCCTCAGCTAACACACACACCCTGTGCAGACTCAGCTGACACACACACACACACACACCCTGTGCAGCCTCAGCTGACACACACACCCTGTGCAGCGTCAGCTAACAGACACACACAAACCCTGTGCAGCCTCAACACACACACACACCCTGTGCAGCCTCAACACACACACACCCTGTGCAGCCTCAACACACACACACCCTGTGCATCCTCAACACACACACACCCTGTGCAGCCTCAGCACACACACCCTGTGCAGCCTCAGCACACACACCCTGTGCAGCCTCAGCTAACACACACACCCTGTGCAGCCTCAGCCAGCAGCAGAAACACACACACACACACCCCCTGTGCAGCCTCAGTGGGGGGACACACACACACACACACACACACACACACACCCTGTGCAGCCTCAGCCAGCAGCAGAAACACACACACACACACACACACACACACACACCCCCTGTGCAGCCTCAGCTGACACACACACACACCCACACCCTGTGCAGCCTCAGCTGACACACACACACACCCTGTGCAGGCTCAGCGAGCGGCAGAAACACACAAAAACATTCTGCTCACCTATCCTCCGTCGGCTCAGCAGCACGCAGGCATGTGGACCCGATAATGATCACAGCTCCTGCCTGTCACTGCTGAACTTTCTGCCGGCGCGTGCAGAGCACTCAGAGCAGTTCTCACTGCACAACAGCCACTGGCCAATCACAGGTAAGCATCTGAGGTCATATGGAGCAGGTGCTTGCCTCTGATTGGCAGGCGGCTGTTATTGTGTTCTGCAGCGAGAACTTTACTGTGCCCGGCAAAGGCAAAACTGTAAACTGAAATGGATAGCTGGAGGCTGCGGCCTCTTGCACCGGTTGCCATCTTTACCGGGTCCACGGGCCAGCGGGCCGCAAGAAGCCACCTGAAGGGCTGCATGCGGCCCGCGGGCCGCGTGTTTGAGACCCCTGATCTAGGGTGCTCCGTTATGTTCGGTGCTTGGCCCAGTGTGATCCTCATTCTCTGAATGGCTCTCACTGGATGCTGTGTCCCCCAAAAAAAAAAAAAAAATCAACCCTGCCCTCTCTCCCCGGAAATGTATCGTTAATGACTGGCTGCCTGTGCAGAGAACCAAACTGCCAAATCATTGACTTCCATAATACTCGTTACACGAGCCCTTTAGTTCGGATCCCTATTGACTTATTTGGGGTTCGGGATCTGGTAACAAGTTCAGGTCAACTCCGGGTCCCAAAACATCCATGGTTCGCTCATGTCTAATTATGACATGAGAGTATAGCCTCCAGCAGAAGATTTTGGTCCCAGAAATATCCCCAAAATCCCCAACTCTACTATCTTTTGAGTAAGTAGAAGAAGCTACCAGTGAATAGTGTGTTATTAAGTATTTCACTTTACTCAGATGTCATTTTGCTACTTTTCATAGAATCATAGAATGATAAATACAGTGTAATCCTATAGAAAAAAAATAATCAATTGACACCAATAATTTTTAAGGCATAATTTATTATTTTGCCTACGGAGGATCATTAATTAGAAAACCTACCTTGACCCTGTCCGGCACAATTCATCCGTGCCATCTATTACACCTCTCCTGCTATGAGCCTTTGTTGCTTGGCCATGAGCACATATTCTGAATCTAAGCAAAAAAGTTCCCACGCAGAGGTATTAAATGGTGAAGTGTCGAAATAAAACATAAGTTGGGTGCAAGTTTGTATTTCTTCGGCGCTCCATTGGGAGACCCAGACGATTGGGTGTATAGCTACTGCCTCCGGAGGCCACACAAAGCATTACACTAAAAAGTGTAAGGCCCCTCCCCTTCTGGCTATACACCCCCCGTGGGATCACGGGCTGCTCAGTTTTCAAGCTTTGTGCGAAGGAGGTCAGACATCCACGCATAGCTCCACTGTTTAGTCAGCAGTAGCTGCTGACTATATCGGATGGAAGAAAAGAGGGCCCAAACTAGGGCCCCCAGCATGCTCCCTTCTCACCCCACTTTTGTCGGCGGTGTTTGTTAAGGTTGAGGTACCCATTGCGGGTACGGAGGCTGAGGCCCACATGCTGTTTTCCTTCCCCATCCCCATGAAGGGCTCTGGGTGAAGTGGGATCTTACCGGCCTCCAGGCTCTGAGGCCGGGCTCCATCCACAGACCCGGAGATCCTGCTGGAATGGAGCTGAGTATCGTCAGGGACAAGGCCCTGCAACGTTCAGGTACTCTGTGTCCCCGTACAGTCTATGCACAGACACACTCCAGCGTTGCTGCGCGCTTGGGCTTTACTCACTGCAGCTTAGCTGAGTGAGTTTGTGTGGGGAACTGCCGCGCCGGCCGCTGCTGGAGACTGCGGCGCGGCTGAGACTTGTGGTGCGCCGGGGACTTCGCGCTGACCGTGCTTTTACGACGGCAGCGCTTATAAATCGAGTCCCCGGCTTTTGCGGCCTAGTTCCGTTTCGTTCCCGCCCACAACCCTGCCAGTCAGGGAAGGGGCGAGACGCTGTACAATGATCAGCGCCGAGGGCTGGAGTCTTATTTACATACTCCAGCCCTCTCACTGGGCACAGTGGGACGCCAGTTCCCGCTCTTTGTCTGAACACGCCCACGGCCCGCCCCTCTTCACAGGACGCCGGCAGCCATTCCTGCATGCAGTCTGACTGGAGAACGGACATAGCCTGGGAGACTCAGACAGGGGATTCTGGCGACCACACACCCGCTTTTAAGCGGGCGGTAAGCAGCACATTAGTGCTGGCCCCACTAGTGCCACAGTGTTGTTTTGTGTACTTTTGTTTGTACTATATTTGCACTGTACGGTCGCTTCTTGGCTTATACCCCCTATATTGCTCTGAGGAGACAACAGCATGTCATCCGCAAAAAGCAAGGGTGCCAAGGCACAGGCTTTATATGCTGCTTGTACCGCATGTGGGGCTGATCTACCGGCAGGTTCCACTGACCCCCATTGTGTGCAATGTTCGGTCCCTGTGCCACTTCGTCAGCCGGAGTCTCTGCTAGTAGTGGCCCAGGGAGAGACGCCTGTGATCCCTGTCCCGGTGACGGGGACAGAGTTTGCAGTTTTTGCTGATAAGATGTCTGTGACTATGACTAAAATTCTAGAAACTTTGCAGTCCAGGCCGGTCACTCAGACCATGGGCACTGTTGATTCAATGCTCCTCGGTCCCCCTCAGTTGGAACTAATCCGTGCTCCAAGGGGGTACCATGCATCCCAGGCTGAGGGCTCTGACACGGACGACAGTCCCAGACAGCCTAAGCGAGCTCGCTGGGAGAGACCCTCGACGTCATCACGCTGGTCAGGGTCTCAGCGAGAGGATTCTCTGTATGATGAGGCAGAGGTAGATGATCAGGATTCTGATCCTGAGACCGCTCTCAATCTGGATGCTCCTGATGGTGACGCCATGGTGAATGATCTCATAGCTTCCATCAATAGACTGTTGGATATTTCTCCCCCAGCCCCTCCGGCGGAGGAGGCAGCTTCACAGCAGGAGAAATTCCATTTCAGGTATCCCAAGCGTAAATTGAGTACCTTTTTGGACCACTCTGACTTCAGAGAAGCAGTCCAGAAACACCACGCTTATCCAGACAAGCGTTTCTCCAAACGGCTTAAGGATACACGTTATCCCTTTCCCCCTGACGTGGTCAAACGCTGGACCCAGTGTCCAAAGGTGGATCCCCCAATCTCCAGGCTTGCGGCTAGATCCATAGTTGCAGTGGAAGATGGAGCTTCACTTAAGGATGCCACTGACAGGCAGATGGACCTTTGGTTGAAATCTGTCTATGAAGCTATCGGCGCGTCGTATGCTCCAGCATTCGCAGCCGTGTGGGCACTCCAAGCTATTTCAGCTGGTCTTGCGCAGGTGGACTCTGTCATACGGACATCAGTGCCGCAAGTGGCGTCCTTAACCTCACATATGTCTGCATTTGCGACTTACGCTATTAATGCTGTCCTGGACTCTACGAGCCGTACGTCAGTGGCGTCCGCCAACTCTGTGGTCTTACGCAGAGCCTTGTGGTTAAAGGAATGGAAAGCAGATTCTGCTTCCAAAAAGTGCTTAACCAGTTTGCCATTATCTGGAGACAGACTGTTTGGTGAACAATTGGCGGAAATCATTAAACAGTCCAAGGGTAAGGATTCTTCCTTACCCCAGCCCAGATCAAGCAAACCTCAACAGAGGAGGGGACAGTCGAGGTTTCGGTCCTTTCGAGGCTCGGGCAGGTCCCAATTCTCCTCGTCCAAAAGGACTCAGAAGGAACAGAGGAGCTCAGATTCCTGGCGGGCTCAATCACGCCCAAAGAAGGCAGCCGGAGGAACCGCTACCAAGGCGGCTGCCTCATGACTTTCGGCCTCCTCTCTCCGCATCCTCGGTCGGTGGCAGGCTCTCCCGCTTTCGCGACATTTGGCTGCCACAGGTCAAGGACCGGTGGGTGACAGACATTTTGTCTCACGGGTACAGGATAGAGTTCAGTTCTCGTCCTCCGCCTCGATTCTTCAGAACTTCCCCACATCCCGACCGAGCCGATGCTCTTCTGCAGGCGGTGTGCTCTCTAAGGGCAGAAGGAGTGGTGATCCCTGTTCCTCTTCAGGAACACGGTCACGGTTTTTACTCCAATCTGTTTGTGGTGCCAAAAAAGGACGGCTCTTTCCGTCCCGTTCTGGACCTAAAACTGCTCAACAAGCACGTGAAAACCAGGCGGTTCCGGATGGAATCCCTCCGCTCCGTCATTGCCTCAATGTCTCAAGGAGATTTCCTAGCATCAATAGACATCAAAGATGCTTATCTCCACGTACCGATTGCACCAGAGCACCAGCGTTTCCTACGCTTCGTTATAGAAGACGACCATCTTCAGTTCGTAGCCCTGCCATTCGGTCTGGCGACAGCCCCACGGGTTTTCACCAAGGTCATGGCAGCAGTGGTAGCAGTCCTACACTCTCAGGGACACTCGGTGATCCCTTACTTGGACGATCTACTTGTCAAGGCACCCTCTCAAGAGGCATGCCAACACAGCCTGAACGTGGCGCTGGAGACTCTCCAGAGTTTCGGATGGATCATCAACTTTTCAAAGTCAAATCTGACACCGACCCAATCACTAACATATCTTGGCATGGAGTTTCATACTCTCTCAGCGGTAGTGAAGCTTCCGCTGGACAAGCAGCGTTCACTACAGACAGGGGTGCAGGCTCTCCTTCAATGCCAGTCACACCCCTTAAGACGCCTCATGCACTTCCTGGGGAAGATGGTGGCAGCAATGGAGGCAGTCCCGTTTGCGCAGTTTCATCTGCGTCCACTTCAATGGGACATTCTCCGCCAATGGGACGGGAAGTCGACGTCCTTGGACAGGAACGTCTCCCTCTCTCAGACGGCCAAGGACTCTCTTCAGCGGTGGCTCCTTCCCACCTCATTATCACAGGGAAAGTCCTTCCTACCTCCATCCTGGGCGGTGGTCACGACAGACGCGAGTCTGTCAGGATGGGGAGCAGTCTTTCTCCACCACAGGGCTCAGGGTACGTGGACTCAGCAGGAGTCCACCCTTCAGATCAATGTTCTGGAAATCAGGGCAGTGTATCTTGCCCTACAAGCCTTCCAGCAGTGGCTGGAAGGCAAGCAGATCCGAATTCAATCGGACAACTCCACAGCGGTGGCATACATCAACCACCAAGGCGGGACACGCAGTCGGCAAGCCTTCCAGGAAGTCCGGCGGATTCTGATGTGGGTGGAGGACAGAGCATCCACCATATCCGCAGTTCACATCCCGGGCGTAGAAAACTGGGAAGCAGACTTCCTCAGTCGCCAGGGTATGGACGCAGGGGAATGGTCCCTTCACCCGGACGTGTTTCAGGAAATCTGTCGCCGCTGGGGAATGCCGGACGTCGACCTAATGGCGTCTCGGCACAACAACAAGGTCCCGACCTTCATGGCGCGGTCTCGCGATCAAAGAGCTCTGGCGGCAGACGCCTTAGTGCAGGATTGGTCGCAGTTCCAGCTACCCTATGTGTTTCCCCCTCTGGCACTCTTGCCCAGAGTGCTACGCAAGATCAGGTCCGATTGCCGCCGCGTCATACTCGTCGCCCCAGACTGGCCGAGGAGGTCGTGGTACCCGGATCTGTGGCATCTCACGGTCGGCCAACCGTGGGCGCTACCAGACCGGCCAGACTTACTGTCCCAAGGGCCGTTTTTCCATCTGAATTCTGCGGCCCTGAACCTGACTGTGTGGCCATTGAATCCTGGATCCTAGCGTCTTCAGGATTATCTCAAGGGGTCATTGCCACCATGAGACAGGCTAGGAAACCCACGTCTGCTAAGATCTACCACAGGACGTGGAAGATATTCTTGTCCTGGTGCTCTGCTCAGGGAGTGTCTCCCTGGCCATTTGCATTGCCTACTTTTCTTTCCTTCCTGCAATCTGGGTTGGAAAAAGGCTTGTCGCTCGGCTCCCTTAAAGGTCAAGTCTCAGCGCTATCTGTATTTTTTCAGAAGCGTCTGGCACGACTCCCTCAGGTACGCACGTTCCTGCAGGGGGTTTGTCACATCGTCCCTCCGTACAAACGGCCGTTAGACCCATGGGATCTGAACAGGGTACTAGTTGCTCTCCAGAAGCCGCCCTTTGAGCCTCTGAGG
The DNA here is from genome assembly GCF_048569485.1 of Anomaloglossus baeobatrachus. Classification (NCBI taxonomy): domain Eukaryota; kingdom Metazoa; phylum Chordata; class Amphibia; order Anura; family Aromobatidae; genus Anomaloglossus; species Anomaloglossus baeobatrachus. The sequence continues at coordinate 227,217,463 of NC_134353.1, read as the reverse complement.
GATGTGTCACTTTCTCGACTTTCACAGAAAGTGGCCTTTCTGGTAGCGGTCACGTCTCTTCGGAGGGTGTCCGAGCTGGCAGCGCTGTCATCCAAAGCTCCCTTCCTGGTGTTTCACCAGGACAAGGTAGTGCTGCGCCCGATTCAGGAGTTTTTACCTAAGGTGGTATCCCCCTTTCATCTCAATCAGGATATCTCCTTACCTTCCTTTTGTCCTCATCCAGTTCACCGGTATGAAAAGGACTTGCATTTGTTAGATCTGGTGAGAGCACTCAGAATCTACATTTCCCGCACGGCGCCCCTGCGCCGCTCGGATGCACTCTTTGTCCTTGTCGCTGGTCAGCGCAAAGGGTCGCAGGCTTCCAAATCCACCCTGGCTCGATGGATCAAGGAACCAATCCTTGAAGCCTACCGTTCTGCTGGGCTTCCGGTTCCATCAGGGCTGAAGGCCCATTCTACCAGAGCCGTGGGTGCGTCCTGGGCATTACGGCACCAGGCTACGGCTCAACAGGTGTGCCAGGCAGCTACCTGGTCGAGTCTGCACACTTTCACCAAACATTATCAGGTGCATACCTACGCTTCGGCGGACGCCAGCCTAGGTAGAAGAGTCCTGCAGGCGGCGGTTGCCTCCTCGTAGGGAAGGGCTGTTTTTATAGCCCTAACATGAGGTATTAATTTACCCACCAAGGGACTGCTTTTGGACGTCCCAATCGTCTGGGTCTCCCAATGGAGCGCCGAAGAAGGGAATTTTGTTACTTACCGTAAATTCCTTTTCTTCTAGCTCCAATTGGGAGACCCAGCACCCGCCCTGTTTCCTTCGGGATTTTTGTTTTTTTCGGGTACACATGTTGTTCATGTTGAATGGTTTCAGTTCTCCGATGTTCCTTCGGATTGAATTTGTTTAAACCAGTTATTGGCTTTCCTCCTTCTTGCTTTGGCACTAAAACTGAGCAGCCCGTGATCCCACGGGGGGTGTATAGCCAGAAGGGGAGGGGCCTTACACTTTTTAGTGTAATGCTTTGTGTGGCCTCCGGAGGCAGTAGCTATACACCCAATCGTCTGGGTCTCCCAATTGGAGCTAGAAGAAAAGGAATTTACGGTAAGTAACAAAATTCCCTTCTTCTCTAGAGAATTCATTACTTACAGAAAGCTTTCCCGTACACCAACTCTTTATTGAAAATATACATTTTATTACCGTAATAATTGTATCACGTAGGAAAGATTACTTGTAGAGTTAAGATGTGGAGGCAATTAGAGGGTCAATGTGCTAACTAAAATGTGTGATCCCTCTGGTGGGATCCTCTACAATTCAACCATGCAATGATTGTGTACGGGAACTAGAGTGACTAGTGATCCGGTGACTATCCCTCCAAAACGGGTCATGCCTTATAATGGCTGCAAGATTCCAGTGAATCCATGCACTGACATGGAGCCCAGCTGTACTTAGAACTTGCTACTGAGGAATGTGTGATCCAGATTAAGGTAGGTGGTAATGAATTCTGGGAAGTCTCTTTTTATAACAATCTCCATAAATAATTCCGATGCAGTATGGAGTCTCTCCTCCTGCCTAAGAAGAAAAACAAGTATTTAGATTGGGGGACAATACATAAAGGTTACATCATAGCACAGCACATGGGCAACAAATGTACGTAATGTTCCACTAGTAGACCATACTATGGTAAGATGGTGACTGATCATCGTTTGCTGGGGTAAATATGGATTTGGGCAATTTCACACAAGCACGTGCTTCTAGCTCATACCCATAGACCCAATAGTAAGTAACACAATTGTAGCAAAAATGCTTTTCGCGTTCTCTATTTTTTTTGTGCTTTTATAATTTATTTTCTTTAAATCCAATACACAGGAATATGATCCAAATATGATTATGTACATGGCCGGTAATTTTTTTTACTGCAACATTTTTCTTTAGAAAGAAACCATTGAAGAAAATGTCATATTGATGATGCATCCAGAAACAGAAACAAAAATAACTAAAGGAAATATCAATATAAATGAATTCCTAAATACATTTAATTAGCAATTCACAATAGTTTTGTCTCAAGAGGCAGACACTATAGAATATAAATGGCTGTCACCTTGTTATACGACAAAAACCTGTCCTAGACTGAGAGGACAGCAGCATGTGCAGAAGGAGGCACAATATACATGACCTGAAGATGATATGGGGCACGCAGAAGTCAGAGCGGCCTCTTCTTACCTGGGTACGTCTGGTATCTGCAGTAGTATTAGCGCCTATATATGGAGGGTGGAGCCTCCTTCTGCACATGCTTCAAGGCACCCGGCCCAACATTCTAGGATAGAATTAAATAATGCAGTGGCCATTTTAGCTTTATTGTGATTGTCTGTCTTGACAAAGCTAATGTTATTTTCTAATAAAATGTATTTAGGAATCTATTAATAATGACATTTCCTTTTTAGTTTTTTTTTTTTATTCTATTCCCGGACAACCCCTTTAAAAGGGTATTCTCAAGTTTGAAAGTTTTCCCCTATCCATTGGATAAGGGATAACTTCTTGATCACTGCGGGTCTGAACACTGGGAAACACTTTGATCCCAAGAAACCGGGCTCATTAATGGAGCGGTGGTCGATCATGTGCTCTGCCACTCCATCCATTCTGTACTTGGCTGGACATTGGCACTCCCATAACAATGAATGGAGAGGCAGTGCAGTGGTTCTCTTAATCCGTAGGGAATAGCTTTCACACTTGAGAATGCCAATAAAGCCATGTATTGTGGGTAGATGTGGACGGCTTGACTATGCCACATCGCCTGCTCCTGTTCTGGACAGACTTATTAAAGACTAACCGTCGTTTTAATTTTTATTTTATAAATCAATAGAACATATGAAAATAAGAAACTTTATAATATAGCTCATCAGGAAAATCTGAACCTTTCTCTGCTAGGACTCATCATTTAGTTTCAAAATTCTCAATTGATGGGTAATAGCTGATTTCAATGTAGACAAACTTTCCCATTACTAAGATAGGAGATGGCAGTTGTTACTGATAATCTACATAGAATCTTGAAGAGGGGCGTAACTCTACCTCTAGCTCCTCCCTATGCCTTTAGCTCCTCCTCTTCTCTGTATACAAAGAACTCTCTCTTAAATAGGATATAGTATATTTTATTACTTTAATAAAGCACTTTGTGTATGGGGGTAACATTAGTAACGTTTTGTTTCTAGGCGGAAGTTGAATTATTGTGCAACAGCAAGAAAATGTATTTTTAAAAAGCTTATGCAAATTGAAACCAACACTTTCCCTGTTTCCCATAAGAAGTTGTATTTACTTACAGATCAGAGGGCTGTGACTCATCGAGCAGCTGACACTCCACTTGCTGTACTAGGGCACGTACCAGAGCCCGTGTGACCATTCTGTTGTCATCCTCTAATTTTGCCTGGTGCCTTATCCACTGCCAGACCTGTGGACCGGGAGAAAAGAATACATGAGATTAGACTGCGGCTCAGGAAATTCTAAAGCAAGGGTGTGGAGGGCCAACCCAATAATCTGACATTAATTCTGCTCAATATTAATATTTAACATATTATTATTTTATTGTGTCACCTAATATTAAGCAGACTGAAGTATGCTGACATTCCCCTATATACAGCATGAACCCTCAGATAGCTCCAACATTACAGTACAAGCCCCCACAAAGCCCCTATATACAAGATGAGCACCTGACATCGCCTCTCTATATACAGTATGAGCCATACAGAGTCTCCTAAATACATTATTAAGCCACCACATGGCCTCCTATACAGTTAGGTCCAGAAATATTTGGACAGTGACACAAGTTTTGTTATTTTAGCTGTTTACAAAAACATGTTCAGAAATACAATTATATATATAATATGGGCTGAAAGTGCACACTCCCAGCTGCAATATGAGAGTTTTCACATCCAAATCGGAGAAAGGGTTTAGGAATCATAGCTCTGTAATGCATAGCCTCCTCTTTTTCAAGGGACCAAAAGTAATTGGACAAGGGACTCTAAGGGCTGCAATTAACTCTGAAGGCGTCTCCCTCGTTAACCTGTAATCAATGAAGTAGTTAAAAGGTCTGGGGTTGATTACAGGTGTGTGGTTTTGCATTTGGAAGCTGTTGCTGTGACCAGACAACATGCGGTCTAAGAAACTCTCAATTGAGGTGAAGCAGAACATCCTGAGGCTGAAAAAAAAGAAATAATCCATCAGAGAGATAGCAGACATGCTTGGAGTAGCAAAATCAACAGTCGGGTACATTCTGAGAAAAAAGGAATTGACTGGTGAGCTTGGGAACTCAAAAAGGCCTGGGCGTCCACGGATGACAACAGTGGTGGATGATCCCCGCATACTTTCTTTGGTGAAGAAGAACCCGTTCACAACATCAACTGAAGTCCAGAACACTCTCAGTGAAGTAGGTGTATCTGTCTCAAAGTCAACAGTAAAGAGAAGACTCCATGAAAGTAAATACAAAGGGTTCACATCTAGATGCAAACCATTCATCAATTCCAAAAATAGACAGGCCAGAGTTAAATTTGCTGAAAAACACCTCATGAAGCCAGCTCAGTTCTGGAAAAGTATTCTATGGACAGATGAGACAAAGATCAACCTGTACCAGAATGATGGGAAGAAAAAAGTTTGGAGAAGAAAGGGAACGGCACATGATCCAAGGCACACCACATCCTCTGTAAAACATGGTGGAGGCAACGTGATGGCATGGGCATGCATGGCTTTCAATGGCACTGGGTCACTTGTGTTTATTGATGACATAACAGCAGACAAGAGTAGCCGGATGAATTCTGAAGTGTACAGGGATATACTTTCAGCCAAATGCCGCAAAGTTGATCGGACGGCGCTTCATAGTACAGATGGACAATGACCCCAAGCATACAGCCAAAGCTACCCAGGAGTTCATGAGTGCAAAAAAGTGGAACATTCTGCAATGGCCAAGTCAATCACCAGATCTTAACCCAATTGAGCATGCATTTCACTTGCTCAAATCCAGACTTAAGACGGAAAGACCCACAAACAAGCAAGACCTGAAGGCTGCGGCTGTAAAGGCCTGGCAAAGCATTAAGAAGGAGGAAACCCAGCGTTTGGTGATGTCCATGGGTTCCAGACTTAAGGCAGTGATTGCCTCCAAAGGATTCGCAACAAAATATTGAAAATAAAAATATTTTGTTTGGGTTTGGTTTATTTGTCCAATTACTTTTGAGTTCCTAAAATGTGGAGTGTTTGTAAAGAAATGTGTACAATTCCTACAATTTCTATCAGATATTTTTGTTCAAACCTTCAAATTAAACGTTACAATCTGCACTTGAATTCTGTTGCAGAGGTTTCATTTCAAATCCAATGTGGTGGCATGCAGAGCCCAACTCGCGAAAATTGTGTCACTGTCCAAATATTTCTGGACCTAACTGTATATATTATGAGCCACACATAGCCTCCTAAATAAAGCATGAGCTCTCACATTTCCATGTATATAGAGTATGAGCCCTCACATATCCTCCTATATACATTATGAGCCCCACATAGCCTTCTATATACAGCAGGAACCCCCCCCATTGCCTCCTATATAAAGCATGAGGCCCTACTTAGGCACCTAAATACAGCATGACACCTCACATTGCTTCCTAAACACATGAGCGTCCACGTAGCCTACTATATACAGTATGAGCCCCAAAAAGCCTCATTTATACATTGAGCCCCACATAGTCTCTTAAATACAGCATGAGATCCACATAGTCTTCTATATACATTATGGGCCCTTACATTGCCTCCTATATGGATTATGAGCCACACCTAGCTTCCTATATACAGTATGAGCACCCACATAGCATCCTATATAGAGTATGAGCCACCACATAGCCTCCTAAATACAGCATGAGCACTCAACATATTCTCATATATATACAATAGGAACCCCACATAGCCTCCTAAATACAGCATGAGCGTTCAACATATCCTCCTATACAAAGCATGAGCACCACATAGCCACCTATATACACCACGGGCGCCGCTGATCTGCCAACGGGCTGCTCTGAATCTCCCGCAATTGATGAGATCGACTTCAAGAAAATGGCTACTGCACGTGCGCAGATTGACACGATGGACTTCAAGAAAATGGCCACTGAATCCTATCTGCGCCGCCTCTGCGGCCATTTTCTTGAAGTCTATTTTGTCAACTGAGGGAGATTGAAAGTAACCCACAGTCCGCCACGACACCCCACGAACCCACAGTATTGCCAACCTTGCGGGGCCACAGTAAGCCATATGCGGTTTGTAAGACGCACCCCTATTTTACCCCGGGAAAAAAAAGTGTCTTACAAACCGGAAAATATGTTTTCTTTTGTTTTTGTTTTTTTTTGTTTTTATTAAAACTTTGTCTGCGAGCCAGATATAGCCATATCTGGCTCGCAAGCCATAGATTCCCAACATGTGACTTAGAGCTTCACAGGAGCCACTGGACTCCTCTTCCATCCTTCATGATGACATCACATAGCTGGTGGATGTTAGAGGCCTTGTGCTCCTCCACTTTCAGTTTGAGGATGTCCCACAGATGTTCAATAGAGGTTTATATCTGGAGACATGCTTGGCCAGTCCAGCAACTTTAGCAAAGTAGTGGTCTTCTTGGAGGTGTGTTTGAGATCGTTATGTTGGAATACTGCCCTGCGGCCCAGCTTCTGAAGGGAGGGGGATTCTCCTGCTGTATGGTCTTGGCCACCATGCTGCAGCTCAGTTTCAGGGTGTTCGCAATCTTCTTACAGCCTAGGTCTTTTTATACAGATCATCAAATAATTCTTTCCCATGAAGTGCCATGTTGACCTTCCAGTGACCAGTATGAGAGTATATGAGTGATAACACCAAATTTAATACATCTACTCCCCATGTACACCTAAGAAGTTGTAAAACTAATGAGTCACATGACACTGGGGAGGGAAAATGGCTAATGGGGCAGAATTTGGGCATTTTCACTTAGGGGTGTACTCACTTTTGTTGCCATCGGTTTAAACATTAATGGCTTTGTTTTGAGGTATTTAGAGTGCACCAAATGTACACTGTTATACAACCTGTCCACTGACTACTTTACATTGTATCAAAATGTAATATCTTCAGTGGTGTGCCATGAAAAGATATAATAAAATATTTACATAAATGTGAGGGGTGTACTCACTTTTGTGATATACTGTATGTCCCCTCCCTGTTGGTCTGCTTCTATGCCTTCGCTGAAAAATGACAAACTATGGGCGGTTAAAGTTGCGTGTGACTTTCCCTTATGCTGCTCACCTGAAAAACTGCAATAGTTTTTTTTTTTAGTTTTTTTTTCTGATAAATACTACTTTGGTGTCTTACAACATACATTTTCTCAATCCTCTGCACCAGTGTAAGGCTATGTGCGCACTTACCGGATTTTGCCGCGGATTTTCTGCGGATTTGCTGCATGTTTCGCTGCAGAAAATGTTCATAACATCTCTGCAGTGAATCACCAGCAAATCCTATGGAGAAAAAAAATCCTGTGCGCACTGGGCGGAATTTGACAGCTGCATGTTTTGCTGCGGGATTCCCGCAGCAAAAACAAGTGCATGTCACTTCTTTTCCGCACATCGCTGCGGGATTTCACTCCATTGACTCAATGTTAATCATGAAATCCCGCAGGGAATAACGCAGGCAGCAAATTCTGTGCGGTTCACTGCGTTTTCCTGCGTTATTCCCTGCGGTATTTCGCGGTTTACCTCCGGTAATGTGCATCGCTTGTCTGCGGTTTTGCAGGGAAGTGATGTCATTACAGGAAGAGGAAGCCGTGCAGAGAGTAAACACACACATATCACACACACACACAGACATCACAGACATATAACACACATAGACACAGACACATAGAACACACATAGAAAGAAAACGGAAATATAGGAAAAAAAGAACGTGGGCTCCGCTGCATATTTACCTTCCAGCCGAGGTAAGCACACAGCGGCGGCCCGGTATTCTCAGGCTGGGGAGGGAGAGGGGCAGGGATAATGTCCCCCGCCTCACTCCCCCTCCCGCAGCCGAGAATATCAGCCGCAGCTGCCCCGGGACTGTCGCATGCATTATGCGACAATACCGGCGTGTCCTCGGCTCTTCTTGCCACCGTGTAGCAGTGGTGGCAAGGTAATACAAGGGGTTAATGGTGATGGGGGACCACCGCCATTAACTCCAGGCTTGATCATGGCAGCGTCTATGTGACAGCTGACATGATCAACCCGTAAGTAAAGTGAAAAAAACACACAGACAGAAAAATCCTTTATTTTAAATAAAACCAACAAGCCTCGTTCACCCTTTTATTAACCCCCCCAAACAAAGCTCCGGCGTAGTCCACAGCTCCGGCGTCCTGCACTGCTGACATCCAGCCGCGACTGTCACACAGCGCTGAATGCAGCAGACAGCAGAGGTAATTACCGGTCATTTCCCACGGCCGGTAATGTGAACTCACTGCCGACCGTGGGAAATGCAGCGATCTGTCCTCTATCTCTCTATCTATCCCTCTGTCTGTCTATCTATCTATCCCTCTATCTATTCTTCTGCCTATCCACTATCAGAATTAAATGTATTTTTTTTTTTTCTTTTTTCAATGTGCTTTATTGCATTGAATGCAATAAAGCACATCCCAACCCGCACGCGGCAAAACCGCGGCAATGCCGCGAATAATACCGCGGTAAAACCGCGGCAAACCGCATGCGGTTTTCGGGTGCGGTTTCCCGCGGTTTTTTACCGCGGGTGCGGTAATCTTTGAGGGCATGTGGAATTTTCTCAAGAAAATTCCATTTCCCAGTGCGCACAGAGCCTAAGGGATATTACATCGTAATACATTGTGTGTGTACCTGAGATCTAGATATTTCAGCTGTTGCAGAGTCCTCCACTTTTCCACAATAGAAGAAATGGCCTTCTCCTAACAAATGCAAAATAGACAAAGAATTAGAACACACAGTGAAGGAACAATACAATTTCTGAGTAAATTCCCACAGTATAAGGTGCAAAATTTACCTTTAAGCCAGGCATCAATGAAAAGTATACCAACAGCAATATTATACTTCAGGCCAAACAGAGTGACACCTCCCTGAAGAACACAATAAAGGCATTTGTGTCACGTACATATAGAAAATGGGTGCCATCTCTTATGCATCTGCTGTAATACCTATTATACAGAATGTGCATATACTAGCCTGCCGAAATTATAGAGATACAGTCATTAAGTGACTTTGGACAACTGTAGTAACAAGGCAATACAACTTTATACTTACAGCAGGCATTATAAGTAAATCAGACTGGGAGATGGTCATCGAGGGAATGACGTGTAACTGGTTCGGTCCATTTGTGTGCTCCTGGAAAAGCTGAAGAACAGTTTTACAGAGTAGGTATCTATTCATACAGATTCTGCACATCTATACTGACTATTAGGACGGATGAACATGTATTCCATGTTAAGCCAACAGAATACGGACCACAAAGCGAATCCTGAACGTTTATTTCTTGACCCAAACTTGGAGGCCTCATAGGCATTTATGAGGCTTCTGAAATTCAGGGCAGGAGACCAGTGACCTGTCCATGCATTGTGGTCTGAACGCACACCATGAAACATGGCCTTAGGCCAGCAGGTCACAACAATTGTACCAAAATATGCATAGGTTTCAAAATGATTGCATTTAAAAGGTGCAGTAAATGAGGCATTTCCCAAAACGAACTTAACTAATACCGTACCCAAGAATAGGAAAGCATATATAGGTAAAGTCCCATTGAACCACTGTGGATGCTTATATACAAAGGGAAGCAGTCCGTGCAAGAATAAATAACATCGCAGTGCCAAACCCATGTCCTCTTATGACTGCCCTAAAGCAGCTGTAAACCATCCTCGAGTTAGAGCTCTTACAGATAGAATCAATACCCAACAATTGCTGCCTAAGAAAGCTTACTGTCAAGAAGCCATTGTCTTTCCTGTCTTAGTTGTAAGTTGGCAGCTTCCTCGGAAGGAGGTTTAGGCCCTGTGCGCACTGGAAAACGGAATTTTCTTAAAGAAAATTCTGCAGGGTCTGAAAGATTACCACACTCGCGGTAAAATAACGCTGGAAACCGCATGCGGTTTGCCACAGTTTGCTGCGGGTTTACTGCGGTTTTGCCGCGTGCGGGTTGGTACATGTGCTTTAATGCATTCAATGCAATAAAGCACATTAAAAAAAAAAAGTAATTTCCTTCTGAGATAGATAGCAGACAGATAAATAGACAGATAGAAGAATAGATAGAGGGATAGATAGAGTCCCTGTGAGCACACGCTGAATTTCTCCCGAGCGGTAATGTGTTGTTCACATTACCGGCCGTGGGAAATGCCCTGTGGTTACCTCTGCTGTCTCGTTGCGAGGCTGCATTCAGCGCTGTGTGTTAGTCATGGCTGGATGCAAGCATCGCAGGACGTGGATTATGCCAGATCTGTGTGTTTCGGGGGGGGGTTAATAAAGGGGTGAACCAGGGGCTTTTTTGTGTTTTATTTAAAATAAAGGATTTTTCGTGGTGTGTGTTTTTTCACTTTACTTACGGGTTGATCATGTCAGCTGTCTCATAGACGCTGCCATGATCAAGCCTGGACTTAGTGGCGGCGATCCGCCGCCATTAACTCCTTATATTACCCTGATTGCCACCGCATCACGGCAACAGCAAGAGCCGGGAACACTCCAGGACTGCCGCATAATGGATGCGACAGTCCCGGGGCAGCTGCGGACTGAAATTCTCGTCTGCGGGAGGGGGGGCATTAACCCTGCCCCTTGCCCTCCCCAGCCTGAGAATACTGGGCCGCCGCTGTGTGCTTACCTCGGCTGGACGGTAAAAATATGGCGGAGCACACGTGTTTTTTTTTTTTTTCTTCTATGTCAGTTTGCTTTCTATGTGTATTCTATATGTCTGTGTCTGTGTATGAGTGCGATGTGTGTGTATTGTATGTCTGTGATATGTGTGTGTTTACTCTCTGCTCCGCTTCCTCTTCTTGTCATAATGACATCACTTCCCTGCAAACCGCAGGGCAGCGATGAACATTACCGCAGGTAAACCGCGAAATACCGGAGGGAATGACGCAGGAAAACGCAATGAACCGAACAGAATTTGCTGCCTGCATTATTCCCTGCGGGATTTCACGATTACATGGCAGTCAATGGAGTGAAATCCCACAGGGACCTGCGGAAAAGAAGTGACATGCAATTATTTTTGCTGCGGGAATTTAGTAAATTTTTCATATTTTTTTTTTAGGGTTTTGAAAGTCAAAATTACTATTAATTAATTCCCATCAATGCATTGTAGATATATAATGCCAAAAAAATATAACTTTCAAACAAAAGAACTTTCAGAGTGAGCTAATGAAACCAGCATCAACATTTTGCAAGCTGAATGAGCAGGCTCTGACATGCCCGGGCTTGTTTCCATTGTTTTATCTTTGTTCTCGCCTGTTCACACTTTTTAACCCCTTCAGCCCCAAGCCTATTTTGACCCTAAAGACCAGGCCATTTTTTGCAATTTTGACCAGTGTCACTTTATGAGGTTATAACTCTGGAACGCTTCAACGGATCCTGGTGATTCTGAGATTGTTTGTTCGTGACATATTGGGCTTCATGTTAGTGGTAAATTTAGGCCGATATTTTTTGTGTTTCTTTGTGAAAAAAAACAGAAATTTCACAAATATTTTGAAAATTTTGTAATTTTCGAACTTTGAATTTTTATCCTCTAAAATCAACGAGACATATGACACAAAATAATTAATAAATAACATTTCCCACATGTCTACTTTACATCAGAACAATTTTGGGGAAAAAAAAAAATTAAGGAAGTTATAGGGGTTCAAAGTTTATGAGCAATTTCTCATTTTTACAACAAAATTAACAAAGCCACTTTTTTTAGGGACCACATCACATTTGAAGCAATTTTGAAAGGTCTACATGACACAAAACACCCAAAAGTGACACCATTCCAAAAACGGCACCCCTCAGGCTACTGAAAACCACATTCAACAATGTTATTAACCCTTCTGGTGCTTCACAGTAACTAAAGCAATGTGGAAGGAAAAAATGAACATTATACTTTTTGCAACAAAAATGTTAATTTAGCCTCAAATATTGCATTTCACAAGGGTAGCAGGATTAAATGAACCCCCAAAATTTGTTGGGCAATTTCTTCTGAGCACGCAGATACCTCATATGTGGCGAAAAAACACTGTTTGGGCGCACCGCAGGACTCGGAAGGGAAGGAGCGTCATTTGACTTTTTGAACAGAAAATTAGCTGGAATCGTTAGCCGCACCATGTTGCGTTTGGAGAGCCCCTGAGGTGCCGAAACAGTGGAGCTCCCCCACATGTGACCCCATTTTGGAAACTAGACCCCTCATGGAATTTATCTAGATGTTTATTGAGCACTTTGATCCTCTGGGGGCTTCACAAAAGTTAATAGAGTTGATCCGTGAAAATAAAAAAAAATTCTTTTACCACAAAATTATTACTTCAACCGGGTAGCTTTTTTTTCACAAGGGTATCAGGAAAAATTGCACCATAAAATGTATGGTGCAATTTCTCCTGAGTACACAGATACCTCATATGTGGTGGAAATCAAATGTTTGGGCGCACAGCAGGGCTCAGAATGCAAGGAGCGTCATTTGACTTTTCAAACGCAAAATTGTCTGGGATAATTAGCGTATTCCATGTTGTGTTTGGAGACCCCCTGAGGTGCCGAAACAGTGGAGCTCCCCCACATGTGACCCCATTTTGGAAACTAGACCCCCCATGGCATAGAAAAATAAAACGGGGCGCACGCACGAATGTTCTGCAAAAAGGGGGGGGGACTAGGTGGGATAGAAAAAAGTGCTGTCCAAAGTCGAGTACGACTGCAGGACGCTTGCTGATCAGGTACCTAATTGTTCACGTTTTTTTTTTGTTTTTTTTTTTATTTGGGGTGCACAAAAAAAGCAGAAACTAGAGCAACAATTACGTACCTGATCAGCCAATCACGTAGCTGATCAGCACTTGGCGGCAAGCGGGTGGGGGAGGAGGGGGGGAGAGGGAGTGGGAGATGCGATTGGGGATAGCTAGAAAAGAGCCACGAACAATACTTACAGGATGGATCAGAACAGCGGCAGATGGGGGGCGGCAGTTGGGGGGGGGCAGCGGCATATAAAGGGAGCATCTGTGATTGTGAGACAGAGGTGGCTGGGATAGGGTGGAGGCGGCTGGGATAGGGTAGGGGCGGATGGGAGAGGGCGCAGTGGATGCAGGAGCGTCAGAGGATGGGGTGAAGGGGGGATGGGGAGTGGGAGGTGAGATTGGGGATGGTTACCTTACAGGATGGATCTAGGCAGCAGGATCACAGGAGATGAAGGAGGCAGCAGATTGGGGAGGGTGAGAGGTGGGAGAGGGAGCGCAGCGCAGATCACGGGGGAGACAGGTGAGCAGAGCACAGATCACGGGGGTGAGAGGTGAGGGAGCACAGATCACGGGGGGTGAGAGGTGAGGGAGCACAGATTACGGGGGCGAGAGGTGGCGGGAGAGCGGACAGCAGATCACGGGGGTGACAGGGGAGGGAGCACAGATCACAGGGGTGACAGGGGAGGGAGCACAGATCACGGGGGTGAGAGGTGGCGGGAGAGCGGATAGCAGATCACGGGGGTGACAGGGGAGGGAGCACAGATCACGGGGGTGACAGGGGAGGGATCACAGATCACGGGGGTGACGGGAGGGAGCACACATCACGGGGGTGACAGGGGAGGGAGCACACATCACGGGGGTGACAGGGGAGGGAGCACACATCACGGAGGTGACAGGGGAGGGAGCACACATCACGGGGGTGACAGGGGAGGGAGCACACATCACGGGGGTGACAGGGGAGGGAGCACACCACGGGGGTGACAGGGGAGGGAGCACAGATCACGGGGGTGACAGGGGAGGGAGCACAGATCACGGGGGTGACAGGGGAGGGAGCACACATCACGGGGGTGACGGGAGGGGGCGGGTAGCCGATCACGGGGGTGAGAGGTGGGGAGGAGTGGGCATCACGGAGGGGAGGGGGCGCCAGCCGATCACGAGGGGGAGTGGCGGGCAGCGCATAACGGAGGAGAGGGGGCACGCAGCGCATAATGGAGGAGAGGGGGCGCGCAGCGCATAACGGAGGAGAGGGCGCGCGCAGCGCATAACGGAGGAGACGGGGCGCGCAGCCGATCACGAGGGGGAGGGGCCGGGCAGCAGATCGGGGAGAGCGGTGACATTGTGGCAGACGGAGGAGGGCAGCGGCGGATCGGGAGGGGTGGGGGTGCGGGCAGCAGATCACGAGGGGTGAGGGTGCAGGCAGCAGATCGAGGAGACAGGTGGCAGATCGCGGAGGGCAGCGGCGGATCGGGAGGTGTGGGGGTGCGGGCAGCAGATCACGAGGGGTGGGGGTGCGGGCAGCAGATCGGGGAGACAGGTGGCAGATCGCGGAGGGCAGCGGCGGATCAGGAGGGGTGGGGGTGCGGGCAGCAGATCACGAGGGGTGGGGGTGCGGACAGCAGATCGGGTAGACAGGTGGCAGATCGCGGAGGACAGCGGCGGATCGGGAGGTGTGGGGGTGCGGGCAGCAGATACGAGGGGTGGGGGTGTGGGCAGCAGATCGGGAGACAGGTGGCAGATCGCGGAGGGCAGCGGCAGATCGGGAGGTGTGAGGGTGCGGGCAGCAGATCGGGGAGACAGGTGGCAGATCGCGGAGGGCAGCGGCGGATCGGGAGGTGTGGGGGGTGGGGTGCGGGCAGCAGATCACGAGGGGTGGGGGTGCGGGCAGCAGATCGGGGAAACAGGTGGCAGATCGTGGAGGACAGCGGCGGATCGGGAGGTGTGGGGGTGCGGGCAGAAGATACGAGGGGTGGGGGTGCAGGCAGCAGATCGGGAGACAGGTGGCAGATCGCGGAGGGCAGCGGCGGCGGATCGGGAGGTGTGGGGGTGAGGGTGCGGGCAGCAGATACGAGGGGTGGGGGTGCAGGCAGCAGATCGGGGAGACAGGTGGCAGATCGCGGAGGGCAGCGGCGGATCGGGAGGCTTTTCGCCAGTTTCATACAGTGCAATGGCGGCGCGGCAACTTTCGGGTCCCATGCTCCGGTTACATAACAGCATGGGACCGGAGCTTGTCGCCCTGCCATTGCACTGTATACACTCACTGTGCTGGCGTGCTGCAGGGACGACAAGTGACGGTGACGGGGGCGGTCACCGGCAACAGGTCCATGGCGATTGGAGAGATCGGTCACAAGGCCGATCTCTCCAATCAGAGCTGCTGGAACTGGGGGAGGGTGATCCAGTGAGGTCACCCAGCTCCAGCCAATGGCCAGTGCTACAGCTGCACTGGTCAGGGCTGGATTTCAATGTTTCAGTCATTTTAAATGGCTGGAACATTACAGTGGCTGTGATTGGTTGAGCGGCGTTCGTCAGCCAATCACAGCCTCCGTAGGTCCGGGGAGGAGGCACCACCCCTCCTGAGGTCAGGTACAGATCCCCTCCTCCCCGAATCTGCGGTTTATGCTAACTTTTCGCAGTCACCGGAGGCTCCGGTGCCGCGATTACGCCATGACGGAAAGATCCGTCCTTGGTCGTTAAGGCCCAGGGCTCCATGACGGATCTTTCCGTGCATGGTCGTGAAGGGGTTAATCTCAGTTCGTGTTAGCTCTTCATGTTCAACCGTGTTTCCCAAAATTAGCATTATGGCTCAGCGGAAGTGTATTAACCCCTTCACGACCGGCCGATTTTTCGCTTTCCGTTTTTTTTTTTCGCCATTCTTTTTCTGAGAGACGTAACTTTTTTATTTTTCAGTCAATATGGTCATGTGAGGGCTCATTTTTTGCGGAACGAGCTGTACTTTTAAATGAAACCATCAGTTTTACCATATTGTGTACTAGAAAATGGCAAAAAAATTCCAAATGCTGAAAAATTGCAAAAAAAGTGCGATAGCACTATGGTTTTTGAGATATTTTATTCACTGTGTTCACTATATGGTAAAACTGATGTGTGGGTGTGATGCCTCAGGTCAGTGCGAGTTCGTAGACACCAAACATGTATAGGTTTACTTTTATATAAGGGGTTAAAAAAAAATCGGAAGTTTGTCCGAAAAAAGTGGCGCACGTTTTACGCCATATTCCGTGACCCGTAGCGTTCTCATTTTTCGGGATCTTAGGCTCAATGATGGCTTATTTTTTGCGTCTCGAGCTGACGTTTTTAACGGTACCATTTTTGCGCAGATGCTACATTTTGATCGCCTCTTATTGCATTTTGCGCAAAAGTTGTGGCGACAAAAAAACGTCGTTTTGGCGTTTGGAATTTTTTTGCCGCTACGCCGTTTACTGATCAGATTAATTGATTTTATATTTTGATAGATCGGGCGTTTCTGAACGCGGCGATACCAAATGTGTGTATATTTTTTATTTTTTTAACCCTTTAATTTTCAATGGGGCGAATGGGGGGTGATTTGAACTTTTAGGTTTTTTTGTTTTTTTTTAATTTTTTAAAACTTATTTTTTAACTTTTTTTTTTATTTTACTAGTCCCCCTAGAGGGCTATTGCGATCAGCATTCCGATCGCTCTGCAGTATCTGCTGATCACAGCTGGAAGGCTGTAAACAGCAGATACGCTGTCTTTCTCTTTTGCTGTGCCCCGGGCACAGCGAAAGTGAAACCAAGTCATGTGTAGTACAGGAGTCATCACATGACCCTGTGCTACCATGACAACTATCGGGAGTCACGTGATCGCGTCACGTGACTTCCGGTTTCGGGCGGTAAGTAAATTGCCCACATGAGGTATGGTGATTTTTTTCGATGAGGCCTATTGGCTATATGCCCCTGTTCAATATTCTGCCCCCTATTGCTGATGTTCATGGGGGTGGAAGGCTATGCATGGTATGGCATATATACGTCGATTGGACCGTATCCCCATGGAGAGGGGGCGGTCCTCTTATCTCCATACTGGGCCTCGGAGTGGGTGGGAATACGTGGTGTAGCCTTGACGCCCACCGCCGATGACGTGTTCATTTACAATGGGAGTACCTCCCCTACTATCTATGCATATGGGAGCTGCTCCGTGTGGTGTAATGATTGACATCGGGGACCGGAAGTGATGCGGGAATCTCCCGATCATGTGATCACGGCCCACAGGAAGTCCCTCCCCCCTGAGAAGGGCGCACACGAGATGTGCGTCCCCGGCCGGATGTGCATCATCATCCGAGGAGAGAGGAAGTCCCGCCCTGTTACTGGCGCACACGGGATGTGCGTCCCCGGCCGGAAGTGGACTCGCATCCGAGCAGAGAGGAAGTTCCTCCCCTCTGATACTGGTGCATACTGGATGTGCGTCCCGGGTCCGATGTGAATGTAACACCTGTTCTGTGAGGAGGTCCCCCTCCCCCATGATGCCGGCGCACATGCGATGTGCCTCCCGGCAGGATGTAAGTAAACATATGATTGGAGGGGATGTGGGGAGGACTCCTGATTCTGCACCTGCTGCAGTTATACACCCGGTTAGGGGTGTGTTCTGCACAGGTTTAATCCATACCCATATGAGGATATCCACTTGATTTTGATTAATTAAGCATCAGGTGGAATGTAGCTTCTGATTGGAGCAATGACATCACTCACAGGTTTAAATGACCCCATTCTCGACCACGCCAGAACCTTTGACACTATGGTTTGGTGAGGGCTGGCAGCAAGGACCTGACTGAAGACTATCATGTCCCCTGAGGAGTCTTAGTGACGAAACGCGTCGGGACGCCGGGATGTCATCAGGGTCAGCATAGGGGTCCAGCTTGAGACCTAGTTGTGGTCCGTCCTTGTCAGGATGGAAGTCTGGGGCAGCAGTCTTTTGTTATTTTATATCTGGTAGGTGGTAGGGCCAGTACATGGCGGACATATCCACTACTCAGGATCTAGAGACTGCGTGTCCCTCCATCAAAAGGGATTGGGTGAGACCATTCCTTTTTTAATGCCTAAAATTGATTACATTGCGTATATCTGTATGACTGACCACTGTCAGCAAATGGAGTGCATTGTACTTTGATTGTTTTTTTAGGTATTATTTTGTATGTTGTGTTTTTTTGCCAATTGGACCACTGTCCTTTGCCCACAAACAGCACTATTTTCCTTTATGTTTGTTTAGTTTTTTTCATGTGTTTGTTATTCTATTGGCCATCACTATATGCGACCCCTCTGGGCGCCTGCCTATTTGGGCTAACCGACATTACCAGGGTGTTTACTCACCTCTCATAGTGATGGCTTTCAGTACCTAACTTGTGTGTCTTGGAGTGAATTTTGTTGCTCCTACAAGTTTAGGAATAAAGGTTATTTTATATGCTGAGATTGTACCCCATCTATATTTGGATTGCTATTTTACTACACGGTAAGTAAATGCTTACCGCAATCGCGCTTATAATGGCGCTGTCATGTATTGACAGCGCCATATAAGGGGTTAATCGGCACGAGCAGATAACGATTCTGCTCGTGCCTAGCAGGCACACATCTCAGCTGTGAAAATCAGCTGAGATGTGTGCCGATCGCGGCATGCTGCCGCCGGAGGACCGCGGGCAGTAAGATTATGTCATTTAGGACGTAATTTTACGGCCCGCGGTCGTTAAGGGGTTAATTCGCCTGACAGTTTCTGTTACATTTGTGGTGAATATACAGTGTTGAAGCAACAGCTGAATATTACAGACTTTGTGAAAAAAGTATACTTCGCATATTCGGACTAAAGCTTGGAGATCAAGATAAAGCTTAAGCGCCTCATAAAGAGTGCAAATGGTGTGCTGAGGACCTCCAAAATTGGTTCAAGGGTAAGAAAAAAGCTTTCCGTTATGGGATTCCTATGGTATGGCGAGAGCAAAAGAACCATAGTGACGATTGTTACTTTTGTTCATGCGATGTGAAAGGGTATAATTCAAAATGGAAGCATTCCATTTCATACCCCAATGTTCACTCAGCAATTCGTCCCTTCCCCCATGGCACAGATATACCAGTACCCAAGGCCCCTGCTACCGTGGAAGAGATAACCATGTCCGATGAAGGTGGAGTCATACCTGAACCAGATGAATCAAATTCTGACTTTGAAGATGATACAAGACCAAAATTGTTTTCCCAGGAGGAGATGAATGATTTGGTAAGAGACTTAAATCTTCCCAAGGATGCCGCTGAGTTACTCGGCTCAAGGCTGAAAAGCAAGAATTTATTGTTGCCAGGAGTGTCTTTTTCATGGTTCAGACATCGTGAAGATGAGTTCATTCCTTACTTTGCCCAGGAAGATAAGTTGGTTTATTGCATCGATGTCGAAGGTTTGATGGGTCAATTCAAAATCCAATATGATTCACCGCAATGGCGTCTTTTTATAGATTATTCAAAAAGAATTCCCAAAGCACTTTTACTCCACAACGGCGGTTTTTATGCTTCCATCCCTGTAGGTCATTCCGTACACCTCAAGGAAACCTACGAGAACTTGGAATTGGTTCTTCGTAAACTTAAATATGAAGACCACGGTTGGCAAGTGTGCGGTGATTTGAAAGTCTTGTCCATGCTGCTCGGGCAACAAGCTGGGTATACCAAATACCCTTGTTTTCTGTATCTATGGTACAATCGAGATCGACAAAATCACTGGACCAAGAAGAATTGGCAGCCGAGGGTGCTCACAGTTGGTGAAAAAAATGTCCTCCGAGAAACTTTCGTTCCTCCCCATAAAGTTGTTCTACCACCTCTCCACATCAAATTGGGATTGATGAATCAATTCGTAAAATCACTTCCAAAAGATGGAGAATGCTTCAAATACTTGGTCGCCAAGTTTCCAGGCCTCTCGGAGGCAAAATTGAAGGAAGGTGTGTTTGTGGGACCAGACATTAGAAGGCTTATAGCTGATCAAGAGTTTATCAATACCATGACGCAGCCTCAAAAAGAAGGGTGGATTGCATTTAAAGAGGTTGTAGAGAAATTTTTAGGCAATAACAAAGACCCTGACTACAAACAAATCGTCAGATGAATGCTGAAAGCATTTCAAGCTTTAGGTTGCCTGATTAGTTTGAGGCCTCTTTCATACGTTCGTGAAAAACCACGCACGTTTTTCACGGACGTGTCAGAGGTGCGTTTTGCCCTCCGTGAGCCATGTTTATGGGCTACGTGTGTTCTCCGTATGTTATTCGTGATAACACACGGAGAACGGGAACTTTCTACTCACCTGTCCCTGGCGTCGCTGTCCGTGGTGCTGATCTTCGGTCTCCGGTCCTGCCGACTCCCCGCAGCTGCTGCTTCCGGCCGCAGTGAAGTGAATATTCAATGAGCATAATGAGTGGCGGTCGGCAGCAAGTGACAGCAGCGGCAGAGACAGGAGAGCTGGAGAAGGTGAGTAAAGTTTTGTTGTTTTTTTCTCACAGACACATGTCTTCTCTCCGGTGTGTGTCACACAGAACACATCCGTGTGGTCCGTTTGCATTACGTGTGACACGTTTGCGTTCTGTGTGACACCCGTGATGCCGGAGAGAAAACGCCGGCGTGAGAAACACACGGACACATGTAAGTACGGAACGGACACACGTTCAGTGCGCAAATACTAATGTGACGCCCTGGGCAAGCCAGGGGTCACAGGTCATAACACCACCACACCCTACACCCCAGTTAGGAACACCCAAGCTACCAAAATCCTTGATGCCTTCCTCCAGGGGCTGATGTTAACACCAGGGGGTGGGCCAGGCGGTTGGCTCCGCCCACCGAGGAGTTCACAGCCCTGGAGGCGGGAGGAACCAGGCAGATAGAGTTTAGAGTTGAAAGTAGAAGGAAGTAGTAGTGGAGCTAAAGAGAAAGCTGAAGTGACAGAAAAAGTGAGAGTAGTAAAGCCTGAAGTTGGTCCGGCTGTGTGCCCCGGACAGTGACAGCAAGGTCAGCAGACGGCGGTGATAGTCTGGAGGGGGACTGCTCGGAGGTTGCTGGAAGGACCGCGGACGGGTAGTGACCCGGCGGTCTGGAGCAGTATACGAAGAACAGTCAGCACCAGGGCAGGGGCCTTTCGGACCCCGGCAAGGCTAGGAGTCGCCATAATTTGCCAAATCCGTCAGTGAAGGGGACGTCTGTCTCCAAACAACCAAGTCCCGATTGAAGGCAACAGTCCGACCGTTACGGAGAGACACCGCCACCGCCAGGGCACCAGTTTCTCAGGGTCAGCGCCTGCGGGCAAAGTAGGGCTCCTCCAGCCCATATCCAAGCCGGGGAGCGGGTTACCGGTGGGAACCCATCGCAACCATCATCAACTTAGGTGCAGGACAGAGGGACCGTCACCGTCACCTACTGGGGAAAGCAAGTGCAGCCGTCCGTGGGAACCGTCTTTCCAGCCGTGTGTTTTACCGAAAACTGTGTCAACGTCTCAGGCTGAGCGAGTACCACAGTGCCGCAAGGCACAGCGCTGCCCCCCGCGTCCCTGCACCCCACCAAGCCCTGCATCACCCACCTCATCACTGGGCCCTGGGATCACCAACCCCTACCCACGGAGGGGCAACACAACAACTGGCTGCTCCATACCATCCTTCCCGGGATCCCCATACAGAGCAGCGGTGGTGTCAGCAAATCACCACAACCGTGGGTGGCGTCACGGACAATAACCAATCCCCACACCCAAAAATCCCCTTTCACTCACGGGCGAGGAGCGCCGCTATAGTCCCCGGGATCCGGCCCATCGCTCGAGCCACCGAGCAGCAGCAGGCCGCAGCAGCCGGACCCGAGCAGTGGGAGAGCGCGGCGTCCCCTCCTCCGCCCGCGACACTTACGTATGTCCAAAACCATAGGTCTATGTGTGTACGTGTCTCCGGTACGTGAGAAAACTGCCAAACACGTACCGGAGGCACGTACGTGTGAAAGAGACCTGAAAGTGCATTTCCTCTATTCCCACCTTGACAACTTTCCTGAAAATTTGGGAGCTGTGAGTGAAGAGCAAGGTGAACGATTCCACCAGGACATTAAAGAGATGGAAAGAAGATACCAGGGAAGATGGAGCATTACAATGATGGCAGACAACTGTTGGACGCTTCAGAGAGACATTACAGATGCTACTCACAAGCGTAAATGTACCAAGAGAAGCCTCACAGGGAAGAAGAATCAATTTTAGTGTGTGTTAGTGAGCTCATTGCAGTTAAAAAAAAATGATTTTCATGAAACATTTGTAATAAAAAGATTAATTTTATGAGTCTATTTTCATTTATTTTGAGGTATTGTCTTATTTAACATAGTTACTTAAATTGTCAGAAAACGTGATGTCCTATGACAAAACGGAGGTCATTTTTGGATTCAGTACACTCAAAAACATAAAGATTACGTGGAATAACCAAAACAGTTCTCGAAAAAAAATTTTTTGCAGACCTGTGTTATTAGAGTATAGTGAACGGAGGCTGTAACCTCACTCCCCACCACTGACACAGCTGGCTCAGCACTAGCACTGTATGTCAGTCAATGCGCCAGCAGCACCCTATGACTAGAAGCTGAGGAATGACGTTAGTTTCCTCCTGGCAGCAGGGCTCTAAGTGCGGGCACCAGGCTGGATTAGCGTGCTATTAACCTAAACATTAACTCAATATCCACAAGCTAATAGCGTTTTTTTTACATAACAGGTTCCCTTTAAACTTGGATAGAAATATTTCTTTGAGGTGTTGTCAAACATTTAGGGGTATCCGGGACTATTTGATTTTTTTTCTATGGGCCTAAGAATAGAACTAAAAGCTAATTATCTGACTGTTCTGTGTAGCGTCATTCCCTGCAAAATCAAAGCGGTCAGTAACCGCTTCTGCCGGTAATTCTGCTGCCTCCACTGACATCACTTCAACATTGTGGCGGCTTCTCTTCTGCTCGTCTCTGTTGAGAGGGCTTGACTGCTGGGGTCCTTCTGATTAACAGCTGCCTCCCTACTGCCTAGCTGTGAGAAGCCAGCTGTCAGTCAGCATAATGTCGGCAGTCATGCCCAGTCATCGGAGCAGCAGACAAGAGGAAGAGCTGCTCTGTTGATGTGAATCAACAGAAACGCCGGCAGGAACGGTCAA
Source organism: Anomaloglossus baeobatrachus (assembly GCF_048569485.1). Lineage (NCBI taxonomy): Eukaryota > Metazoa > Chordata > Amphibia > Anura > Aromobatidae > Anomaloglossus > Anomaloglossus baeobatrachus. The sequence goes on along the minus strand of NC_134353.1, from coordinate 227,194,409 downwards.
CAAGCTGGACAGAATAGGCAAGTAGTTAGCAACTACCTGCCTGTCAGTTCTTTAGACCTTTGAAAATAAAAAATAGTCTGTAAAACCCATGTAAAAAGCAAAGTAAATGACTGGATCAGAGGCACATGTCAGATTGGGTATTTCCAGTCACCTGACAGCTGCAGCCAAGTCTGTGCTTATGGAGACCACCTGAATAGCATTGTAGTAATGGGGGTTCAGTGAATCAATATACATTCATTTATTACTTTTTTCACCACCCTTATTATTTGAGATTTTAATAAAGTAAAACAATCCCTTCAATAAATTAGATGATGTGACAGTGGAGATGGTCTTACCTTTTGCATTGGTGCAACCAGGTCAATGTCATACACCATAAATCCGTCCACGCCGGCATTTATTTCAAATAGTTTCAACCTGGAATGACAGGAATATATTCCAAATACATCTAATTTAGGAGGTGGAAATAGAACAAAAAATAATGATCACAATTTCAGGAAGTAATGTATATTTTTTTTAGGGTTACTATGATGCTAATCATTAACAGCTTTAAGCACTCGTTCAGAGGAGTGCGTTATATGGACATGTGCTGTAATTCAATATGGCTGTTCAGATGATGGGGGTTTCAGATCGAGTGTCCTTGTGAAATAATCGCAGCATGCACTATTCTCTGCCAATCACCTATACAACTCTATGGGTCAGTTAAAAAAAAATGTGGTGTTCATGCTGATCATTTGTAAAGCATCTGTTTTTTACGGACACATTACCATTATTAACATACGAAATTCTATTTCATGATGCGCATTTTTACCTGTTGATGTATTAATCCAGGTACTACACGGATGTTGCAAACGTAAAAAAAAAAACAGACGCACAGATGACAATATGAATGAAAAGTTTGACTTTTCTGCAAGAAATTCAGATGATTTTCATGCGCTCATCTGACCATAGTCCTCCAAACTACTGAGAGAGCCATAGGGACTTAGGTGGTTGTTTTCATGTCAGAATTCTGGTATGAATATTTTGAAAAGTTGTGAAATTTACGTGCAAATTGGAGTTGTGCCTAAACTTTGTGACTTTGGTGATTTTCACGCCAGTTTCTCCCAACAAAATGGCAGGAAGCTGTGCTTGGAAAGGTGGTGGGACGCCACAGCTGGTCTAATTCATGATGAACTGTGGCCTTCCATAAAATGAAATTTCTGGCATAGTGCTCGGAGGCGCATTAGATGCAATGCATATTAATAATGATAGGTTTTATACACTGTGGTGCATATTCTCCCATCTTACCGTGTAACTGCTGCAGTAACAGTTTGATACTTCGCGCAGTCTTTATCTTTCGGCAGAAGTAGAGCAGCCATTCCCCCTGTAGCTAAGGCTCCTCTTCGATGACATGTTTGCACCAACAAATCCATGTAACTTTTTAGAAAATGCTTCTCCATATTCACATACTTACTACGATCTGGCAACAAAAATTCTGGACGATGTCCTAACAAATTAAGAAATATAAATAAAAGCCAAAGTATATAAAATGAAATTAAACATCTCCCAGTATTTCTTAATCATGAATATGAAGAGTAAAGGCCCAGTCACACACAACGACTTACCAGCGATCCCAAAAACGATGCACCCTGATAGGGATCGCAGGTAAGTTGCTGGGAGGTCACAGGTGAGATGTCACACAGTCAGATCTTACCAGCGATGCAGGAACAATACAGGTCGCAGTAGCGACCTGTATAACGATCTCAGCAGTCATGTGACCCTGTCACACAGCGTCAAACACAGCGATGTGTCCTGCCCAGCAGGACATCACCTTTGAAGAAAATGGCCTGGACCATTCTGCAACGACTAGAGATCTCACAGCAGGGGCCTGATCGCTGGTAGATGTCACACATAACAAGATCGCTAACGGAATCGCTACTGCGTCACAAAAACCGTGACTCAGCTGCGATCTCGCTAGCGATCTCGTTAAGGCATTACAGTGTATTGTGGGGCGTTTTTTCAATGATTGATGGTTGTACATGAGAAGTATCATGTCTTAGGGGTGCTTCACACACAGCGAGATCGCTGCTGAGATCGCTGCTGAGTCACGGTTTTTGTGACGCAGCAGTGACCTCATTAGCGATCTCGCTGTGTGTGACACTGAGCAGCGATCTGGCCCCTGCTGTGAGATCGCTGCTCATTACACACAGCCCTGGTTCGTTTATTTATTGTTGCTATCCTGCTGTGACGCACAGATCGCTGTGGGTGACAGCGAGAGAGCGACGAAATGAAGCGAGCAGAGAGCAGGAGCCGGCATCTGGCAGCTGCGGTAAGCTGTAACCAGGGTAAACATTGGGTAACCAAGGTGGTTACCCGATATTTACCTTCGTTACCAGCCTCCGCAGCTCTCACGCTGCCTGTGCTGCCGGCTCCTGCTCTCTGCACATGTAGCTGCAGTACACATCGGGTTAATTAACCCAATGTGTACTGTAGCTAGGAGAGCAGGGAGCCAGCGCTAAGCACTGTGCGCGGCTCCCTGCTCTCTGCACATGTAACGACGTTATGATTACTGCTGCGTCGCTGTGTTTGACAGCTAAGCAGCGATCATAACAGCGACTTACAAGGTCGCTGTTGCGTCACAAAATGATGACGTAACAGCGACGTCGTTGTCGCTGTTGCTATGTGTGAACCCAGCCTTAGGTCTCAGGTGAGATAATTTTCCTTACTTTTTTTATTTTGAAGGTTTTTCAGATAACATAATGAGAAAAAACAGTAAGGTTGCTCTTTTGCATACATTTATTTCAGGAGATCAAAATTTCTTTGAATTGTAATGTAATGTCTGCCCAAAGCCTTCGAGGGGTGTAACAAAGAAGACAGGTTGGAGTGGGCATGATTGAATGTCTGGCAGTGACTTATCTCCCTCTCCCCATGGATAAACATACACATTCAGCTGGGCTGTTTATGGGAGGTTGGAGAAGATAGTTGTGGTCAGAACAAACATTTCCTGACAGCTTTCTTGAGTTTATGGCCAGCTTAACAGCAGCTATAAAAAAATTGAAATGTATTGACTCCTTTTGTATAACTGTCACCCAAAATGCCCATGTAGTAATTTATGTTTTATGTACACTGCCCCTGCCATTTCCTTATAAAAAGAAGGTAAAATAAATGTCTTCTTTAATGTATTTACATTAGATTTTATAATTAATAAATCAGTCATAATTAGTTAAAGAGGAGCTGTCAACGAGGCTCAAAAATGGCCAGTAGTTACACTTATTTTACTCTTACTACTCTTATCGGTATTCCATTTTTTGCATTTAAAGGGAATCTTTTCTGGGGGTTTTTTTAGTTATTAATATGGACATACAGGTGCAATAAAAATTAAATTAGCCATACCTGTGTGCCTCCTGGAAGAGGGGTCACTTGGTAAAAGTCCTCCTTTATATCTTCTATGTCCGGGGTATGTGCTGCCCAGATGATAAGCTGGCCTCCTGTCTTTATTATACAGGATTCCTCCTCCTCTTCTCTTCAGGGTCCCTGTGACATCAGGTGCGCAGCTGGAAATCCTGCGTATGCGCATTCTGCCTGCCGTTTCTCCCCTGCACTGTAAAGCAACAGTGACTCCCTGGCGCCTGCACACAGCAATATTGAAGCCTGTGCCCACAGAAGGGCAGAGCAGTGCAGGGAGAGACAGCAGGCATAGTGCACAGGCGTGAGATTTCTGATCTCGCACCTGACGTCAAGAGGACAAGAGGGAAGAGAAGGTGAGGAGGAATCCCGTATAATGAAGACAGGAGGCAGGCTTAGTCAAGAACTGGGACATAGCGAACACCACCGATTGTCATAAATTTGACAAGCAGCGGTCGTGACAACTTCTAGTTTATTTGAGCTAGGTAAAAATGGCGTGGGAACGCAACTTCAAGTTGCGCCAAAACGTTATTTTTCAAAGATGTTTATGCCCCGATTCTGGAGTAAAAGCTTTGATGAATTGAATTGTGCCTTTTTCTTTCACTCTTTCAGCCTTTATGTTAACATTAAAAAAGGAAAAATAAAATGACGCAAAAGAGAATAAACATACATAGCCATGAATCTGTGACTGTGCCTCCCAATCACACAAATGGGAAATGTTATTTCCACGCGCAGATTTATTTGAAATTTACCAAACTTATTGACAAAGGAGGCTGAGTAATCCCAAATGCCGCAGTTTAGGCCAGCAGAGTGGTCCCTCAGCTCATAGAGGATTTCTTCCATCTCAAACGATGCCAGCACACTTTCAATCAGCACGGTGGCTTTAATGCTTCCGAGCGGTAGACTCAACTACGAAGAAACGTACTGTCAGAGGCAACTTACATAATCGCCATATTGCTTATGTCACAATAATGCATTTAAAATGCAGCCGTCAGCTCTCCACACATTGGTATTCTACATTGAATAATAATAATTCTACAGCATCTTTTCTTGTAACTTATTGTGCCCCTTTCCTTTCCCCTTTAATAATGTGATATCCTCAATAGGCCAATCTATTAAAATATATAATTAATTAACCCATAAGATAAACACTGTAAGGAGCGATTAAATCGGAATGTCATACATATTTTTTTGGGTCACCACTCCTCCCTAAATAAGAATCTATTGAATTTACCCCCAAATTACATATATTACTCGTATATCAATAAACATCAGCCTGCCACAGAACAAGACGCCCTCAGGAAGCTTAATCAATGGGGAAAAAAGTTATGGCTGTAAAATTAGAGGCTTTACATTTTTTTCATCACTTAAAGAAAAAAACCCAAAAACCTGCACCTGTGTGGTATCACCCTAAAGCCCGCTTTACACGCTACAATATATCTTACGATGTGTCGGCGGGGTCATGTCGTAAGTGACGCACATCCGGCATCGTAAGGTACATTGTAGTGTGTGTTAGGTACGTGCGATTGCGATTGAACGAAAATCCGTTCATCGCATGCACGTCGTTCATTTCTCATGAATTGAACGTACGGTTGTGCAATGTTCCCGAGGCAGCACACATCGCAGTGTGTGACATTCCGGGAACATTGAACGACAGCTTACCTCCGTCCGCGGCTCCCGCCAACACTGCGGAAGGAAGGAGTTGGGCGGGATGTTTACGTCCTGCTCATCTCTGCCTCTCCGCTTCTATTGGTCGGCTGCCACGTGACGTCGATGTGACGCCGAACGTCCCTCCCATTCTAGGAAGTGGACGTTCGCCGTCCACATCGAGGTCGTCTGGACGGGTAAGTACGTGTGATGGGGGTTAATCATTTGTGCGGCACGTTCAACAAATTGAACGTGCCGCACATACGATGGGGGGGTTGCAAATCGCATACGATATCGTATGCTGGATCGTAGGGTGTAAAGCAGGCTTAATCGTACTGAATTGTAGAATAGTGTTCCCAGATATTTTTTTACTACGCAATTGCCACTTAATAAAAAAACAATGGTGGAATCACATTTTATTTTCTCCATTTCATCACATTTCCAAGCACATTGTACAGTAAAATGAATGATGTCATTCAAAACTACATCTCTCGCGAAAAACAAGCCCTCACACGGCTACGCCATTAGAAAAATAAAAGTGTTACGGATCTTGGAAGAAGAGGAAAAAAAGTCAAAGTAGAAAAATTGCCTGGTCAGAAAAAGATTTTTATATTTATCATATCTTGTTTATTATTACTCTTTTTATTTTTTTCCATTACATTATTTGTATTCTATTACAACCCCTGGCAAAAATTATGGCTCGGAGGATCTTTATTCAGTTGTTTTGTTTAAAAAAAGCAGCTCACAGACATGGCACAAAACTAAAGTCATTTCAAATGTCAACTTTCTGGCTTTAAGAAACACTAGAAAAAATCATGAAAACATAATGTGCTAGCCAGTAACGGTTACTTTTCAAGCGCAAACGGGGAAAAACTTATGGAATCACTCAATTATGAGGAAAAACTTATGGAATCATGAAAAACAAAAGAACACTCCAATACATTACTAGTATTTTGTTGCACCATCTCTGGCTTTTATAACAGCTTGCAGTCTCTGAGGCATGGACTTAATGAGCGACAAGCGTACTCTCGATCAATCTGGCTCCAACTTTCTCTGATTGCTGTTGCCAAATCAGCTATGCAGGTTGGAGCGTTGTCATGGGCCATTGTCTTTAAGTTCCACCAAAGATTTTCACTTGGATTGAGATCCAGACTATTTGTAGGCCATGACATTGACCTTATGTGTCTTCTTTCAAGGAATGTTTTCACAGTTTTTGCTGTATGGCAGGATGCATTATCATCTTGATAAATGATTTAATCATCCCCAAACATCCTTTCAATTGATGGGATAAGAAAAGTGTCCAAAACTTTAATGTAAACTTGGGCATTTATTGAAGATGTAATGACAGCCATCTCCCCAGTGCCTTTACCTGACATGCAGCCCCATATCATAAATGACTGTGGAAGTTTACATGTTCTCTTCAGGCAGTCATCTTTTTATTGTTTAGCTTTTCTGTATGTAAATCCCATTTCCTTTAGGCGGTTTCTTACACTTCGGTCACAGACGTTGACTCTACTTTCCTCCCATTTGTTCCTCGTTTGTTTTGTTGGGCATTTCCTGTTTTGGAGACATATTGCTTTAAGTTTCCTGTCTTGATGCTTTGATGTCTTCCTTGGTCTACCAGTATGTTTGCCTTTAACAACCTTCCCATGTTGTTTGTATTTGGTCCAGATTTTCGACAGCTGACTGTGAACAACCAATATCTTTTGCAACATTGCATGATGATGTACCCTATTTTAAGAGTTTGATAATCGTCTCATTTGTTTCAATTGACATCTCTCGTGTTGTTGCCATGATTCATGTCAGTCCACTTGGTGCAACAGCTCTCCAAGGTGTGATCACTCCTTCTTAGATGCAGACTAACAAGCAGATCTTATTTGATGCAGGTGTTAATTTTAGGAATGAAAATTTACAGGGTGATTCCATAATGTTTTCCTCATAATTGAGTGATTCCATATTTTTTCCCCATGTTTGGTCTTGAAAAGTAACTGTTTATTGTTTTCATGATTTTTTGTAGTGTTTCTTAAAGCCAGAAAGTTTCCATTTGAAATAACTTTAGTTTTGTGCCATGTCTGTGATCTGCTTTTTTTTAAAAAATAATCAACTGAATGAATCATCAGAGCCAGGTGAGTCCATAATTTTTGCCAGGGGTTGTATATTAAATATATTCTTAAATCTTGCAGTTTTCATTTTAGTTCAGTCTGTTCTGTAGAGCATACTTCTCCATAGCCAAATGATTACCATTACAGGTTGGATTACAACAAAAGGCATAGTAAAGCACCACTCCAAAAGTTTGTTTGTTTTTTTTTTCTTCAGTGCTGGAGTGGCACTTTGATGATGAAGGCAGCTAATACGGGATCCTTGACAATAGGTTATGGGTGTAGATCACCTCCTCCTTGCATTGTGACCTCTGCAAATGAACGGAGCATGCACCAAACATATATTCAATTCAGTATCTCCAGACACCCGGCTCCACATGGCTACTGTAAAGTATATTTCTGAAATGTAGTTCACTGAGCAGCCCAACATCTTAGATAAGGTGGCTGCCACCAATCATCAGAAAACTAAATCAAAACATCTACACTCTTAAGGCCTCCTTCACACGGCTGTGTCTACAGTACATTTTTGGTCCGTTTCTTCACGTGCCGGAGACACGGGCACACGTAGACCCATTAAAATCAATGGGTCTGCGCTCACGTGCGTGTTTTGTCATGGACTGTGTGTCCGTATGCTCCACACATAAACATGTCCATTTTTCTCCGGCATCACAGGTATCTCACGGACCGCACGGATGTGATCCGTGTGACATGCACTGGAGAAAACACAACATGTCTGTGAATTAAAAGGAATTTCTATACTCCCCTTCTCCAGCACTGCTGTCTCTGCCACTGCTGTTGCTTGCTTCTGACCCCCGCTGATTATGCTCATTGCATATTCACTCCACTGTGGGCCGGAAGCAGCAGTAGCAGCACAGAGTGGGCAGGGCCAGAGACCGTAGATCAGCACCATTGACAGCAACACCAGGGACAGGTGAGCAGAAAGTTCCTGTTCTCCGTGTGTTATCACGGATAGCACACGGAGAACACACGTGTGCCATAAACATGGCACATAGAGGGCAATACGCACCTTTGACACATCCGTGAAAAGTGTGCGTGATTTTCACGGACGTGTGAAAGAGGCCTAAAATAGATAAGTATAAAAGAATATTAACAATATGTGGTTTTATCTAGGAAAAAAATATGAAACTTTTATAGCAAACAAAAAACTATGACTACTGTATAATATCAACATGATTCCAAAGTTAAAATTTACAAATGATGAATAAAAAGGATTTTATTCACATCTGACAAAATTCTTGTTGTCACCACTGTCATAACAGTTTATTAATAGATAAATGCAATTATTCTGGTCCTAGAATATTACACTGAACCCACAACATGATTCTTGTATGTTACACCCCATCACCTTTTCTTCTGTCCAGACAAATATCTGGTTCCAGAGTCTGGCCTCCAGAAAACTTTCTACCTGGAAGACAATATGTATCTTTACTTCATTGAAATGCATTTTTTTTTATTATAGTTAATTAACATTAGAGCCACCTCATCTTATAATCATCCCTTTATTTCAGTGGTCCCCAGCTGTGGCTGGATAACCATGTGTGGTTTGGGATCCCTTGAAGTGTCGTTTGCGGCTGTCTGTCAGATTGGTACCAGGTCTAGCTATGCCGAGTAGGTCTCCAGATGGTGGATTTTTGAGTAGCCTTCACAGAATAGATTTGGATGAGCATATATTGACCTTTGTATAGGATGATACCGGCAGTCAGAGAAGTGGAAGTGTTATGCAGGAATACCAAAGGTAGGTAATGTGGGAACCTAAGGACCCAGGCATCGGTATGATTTATATAATCATAGCTTTGGCTGTCATTATACTTATAATAGGGGCTCTAAGTGGCACTACTGTGCGGGGGAGGAGGAGCAGGAGCTGGATGTCACTATTCGAAGGGGAAGGGGGATCTGGATTTGGCTCACACGTCACAGCCCTCTATCAGAGCTGAATGTGGCTCCCGTGGTAGGAAAATTTGAGGTCCACTGCTCTATCTCAATGTGATAGTCCCAACAGGCCCATAACTCCATTAATGACACATAGCTGTTATAATTATGTAGATTTCATTGTCATGCAATACATGTATCTAAGATGTTGGTTCTATAGCCATGGTTAATGCATATTTAGATAGGCTATCACTCGGACCCCTGCAGATCATTAGGGTACCGTCACACTTTAGCGATGCTCCAGCGATCCCACTAGCGAGCTGACCTGGTCAGGATCGCTGGTGCGTCGCAACATGGTCGCTGGTGAGCTGTCAATCAGGCAGATCTCACCAGCGACCAGTGACCAGCCCCCAGCGACACGTGGAAGCGATGCTGCGCTTGGTAACTAAGGTAAATATCAGGTAACCAAGCGCTTGGTTACCCGATATTTATCTTGGTTACCAGCGCACACCACTTAGTGCTGGCTCTCTGCACTCCTAGCCAGAGTACACATCGGATTAATAAGCAAACCGCTTTGCTTATTTACCCGATGTGTACTCCGGCTACTTGTGCAGGGAGCAGGGAGCCGGCACTGGCGGCCTGAGAGCGGCGAACGCTAGTAAGCAAGGTAAATATCGGGTAACCAAGCAAAGGGCTTCGCTTGGTTACCCGATATTTACCTTGGTTACAGCTTACCGCAGGATGCCAGACGCCGGCTCCCTGCTCCCTGCACATTCAGAACGTTGCTCTCTCGCTGTCAAACACAGCAGGATAGCAACGTCCAAAAAATTAACCAGCACTGTGTGTAACGAGCAGCGATCTCACATCAGGGGCCAGATCGCTGCTCAGTGTCACACACAGCGAGATCGCTAATGAAGTCACTGCTGCGTCACAAAAACCGTGACTCAGCAGCGATCTCGGCGATCTCGCTATGTGAGAAGTACCCATTAGACTGAAAGAGATTTGGTCTTGATTGTTTACACAAAAAACTAAAATGTAGCTCCGGAACACCTTGAAGAAAATAAGGCAGAAAGTCTTGGGTGGTGCTGAATGAGTTTTTATTGAACATGAAAAGTAAAGTCTGTCCCCACGTTTCGGTCCAAATAGGACCTTTCTCAAGGGTTCTATCAGACTAAAACATAAGAATCAGTAGTCAAATTGCACCAAAACGGAACCGCATGGGGTCATCATAGACATGAAGATGCTAGTTTAGGTACTGTAACAATGTGACAAAGTTTCCACAAAGGCAATTATATGGTACCGGGAGGAGCCGTACTAGGATGTCTTAAGGAGGCGGGAGACTAAAGTGTAGTCTGGTCATATACTGTAGGACGGGATGGGACTATGTTTTAGTCTGATAGAACACTTGAGAAAGGTCCTATTTGGACCGAAACGTGGGGACAGACTTTACTTTTCGTGTTCAATAAAAACTCATTCAGCACCACCCAAGACTTTCTGCCTTATTTTCTTCAAGGTGTGCTGGAGCTACATTTTATTTTTTAGTGGCTACTTTACTCCAGAGCACCCAACCCGATAGTGAGCCAGGTTTATCATTGCTGTTGATTGTTTACACAGGCACAATGCCATACTAATCAGTGAGTCTGTGGCCTAGTGACTTTATGGGTATGTGCACATGTGAAGTATTTAGGGTACCGTCTCACTAAACTATGTACCAGCAATTCCGACCATGATTCGACCTGGTCAGGATCGCTGGTGCGTCGCTACATGGTCACGGGTGAGCTGTCAATCAGGCAGATCTCACCAGCCACCAGCAACTCTGAGCTTGGTAACCAGGGTAAATATCGGGTAACAAAACCTGACCAAACAACAAGCGTAATGTAAATACACTGTAACATTGGTATGGGTCTGCAAAACCTGAATTAAGGTGCACCGGTTGTAACCAATCAGCAAATACAAGCTCACGGACCTAAATCTGTCCAACTGAATGAGGGATCCAATTTTTCAGATCAGTTTTAAAGTCTATTATTCAATAACACCTCAATTATCTTGTCTGAGGTTTGCAGCAGTCTCAATCAACCAGGACCCCTGGGTGAGAGTATTTATCACACCCGAGAACTCCTTAATACACCAGAGGTCTGGATAATCGGCATCCCCCGCAGTAGGTTTTAGTGAGCGAAATCACACAAATGTGCTGCTGGTTAGTCAATAGTACATTAGGGCACCCGAGTCAGAATTAACCCCTCTTTCATCCTCCAAGGGAATCCACACTGCATACCGCCACTCGTACACTCGATCGCTGGCCCTCATCATCCGTTGTTTATAGATTAGACCCAAAAGTTGTTTATGTACAAAGGAATGGGTATGACCTCCTTACAAAATCCCCTGATGATCCCCTTTTGTTATTGATTTGGAAGGGGTGAAACGCGTTGGGATATACGGTACGGAGAGATAAATCATATCACAGACGGGAGTGTTTGTATAATGTATGTCTAGCATTAGCAGGATAATTATTGCTGATCCTTGCCCTCTTCAAAACAAATGTGGGGGCAGTAGGTAATTTTCCTGCAAAGAACTGAAAGATTTACCAGTTAACAGTTCTGCACCTGTCCATTGTATTTATGTTTTGTCTGTCTACCTAAGCACTGGGAGTACGTGTGGTGATGGTCCCCACTAGTGGAACCTAGGGACAATTAGGAATAGCTGTCGAGGAACGGCGGTTATCCATTAAATTACGATTCCTCTGTTGATAGGAAGGGACAGTAAGGGTGGAGAATTAGACATTATGTTGTAGCTGTCCCCCCCTCCTACTGTCGTTATATGTCTAATAACGTCTAATCAATTCATGTCCTGAGCGCTCCACTAGTTGGAATTTATGGTAAATGACACTTGCACTTTGTAATGAGCCTATATGAACCTTGTATTCGTGTAATTTTAGTGATTCTTAATAAAGACATTTTTGATATAAGGTGTTGTTTGGTCAGGTTTTGTTAGTAATTATCACCTTATTGAATATCTATATTGGTTTCTAGTTAAATATCGGGTAACCAAGCAAAGCGCTTTACTTATTTTCCCGATATTTACCCTGGCTACGTATACAGGGAGCCAGCGCTAAGCGGTGTACGCTGGTAACCAGGGTAAATATCGGGTAACCAAGCAAAGCGCTTTACTTAGTTACCCAATATTTACCCTGGTTACCAGCATACGCAGCTTACACAGAGTCGGTGCTCGTTGGTCTCCCGCCGTCAAACACGCCGTGTGCTGCACAGCGGGAGACAAACGAGCAAAAAATGAACCAGAGCAGTGTGTAACGTTCAGCGATTTCACAGCAGGGACCAGGTCGCTGCTTAGTGTCACACACAGCGAGATTGCTGATGAGGTCACTGGTACGTCACAAAACCTGTGACTCAGCAGCGATCTCGCTAGCGATCTTGCTATGTGAGAAGTACCCCTTAGTGCCCAAATTTCTACATATCTTAATGGGAAAAATGCAGCGCAAACACTTTTTTTTTTTTTCCTACACATTTTTTGCCTCATGTCTTTGGCGCAGATTTTTCCCAATCGTTAGTATGCGTGAAATCATCAGCAAAAAACAATAACGTTCTGAAGATTTAAATCTGACCCAAATCTGTCAGGAGAAAATATTCAACGTGTGCATGAGGTTATATTCACACTTTATGTTTTTACTGTGTTTTTTTACATTTTTTTTTTTCCATGCGTACCATGCAAATTAAAAGCTGCTTTTTACAGCAAACACTGAGATTCCAGAAATCTACACACGCACACGCACACACACTCACGCTCACGCTCACGCTCACGCACATACACACACTCACACACTTTCTTTTCCTGACTGAAATGGACAACTGCGTTTCTGAAAGAAACAGCGTGTCAATGCTTTCAGAGATTTTGCTGCTTTTTTTTACCATTGAAAACATTGGAGTGGGACCTCTCCTTGACCAATCATTGGTGGCTTTTCATAAATTTTGGAAAAACCCCTTAAGTATTTTGAAGGGAAGAGTAATAATTTACCTCACCTTTGATAAATAGAAAAAAGGTCCACATTCACTGTCATACAGTCTTCTTCCAATATGGTACATTAGTAGACCATAATCAAAGAGGGGACCTGGGATCACTCTGCCATTTATCTGTGATGAGAAAACAATACGTTTTTAAAAGGTTTAGGCTAGGTGTGAACGGCAACGTGTAATGATTTCCTATGGTGTTGTATTGAGACCTGCGACAGTCCCATTTGTTTCCAAATGTGTTGGATTTTCTATCACTGGCCATGAGTCGCACACTTCACACTTGCCCTATTGTTTGCTATTTGCGGTTTTATTTACAGCAAAAATGGAGCTCGAAAATAGTTGTGCAACTTTTCAGAGAATAGTATGTTGCGAAGTTGCTCTAGCATAAGGCCTCAAGAGGCGCCTAGGTTAGCTGTATATTGTACTGTGCAGGAGGCACACAACAGGTCAGCTATACATTATACTGTGCAGGATGCACACAACAGGTCAGCTATACATTATCCTGTGCAGGAGGCACACAACAGGTCAGCTATATATTACACTCTGCTGGAGACACACAACAGGTCAGCTATACATTATACTGTGCAGGAGGCACACATCAGGTCAGCTATACATTATACTGTGCAGGAGGCACACAACAGGTCAGCTATACATTATACTGTGCAGGAGACACACAACAGGTCAGCTATACATTATACTGTGCAGGAGGCACACAACAGGTCAGCTATACATTATACTGTGCAGGAGACATAACAGATCTGCTATACATTATCCTGTGCAGGATGCACACAACAGGTCAGCTATACATTATACTGTGCAGGAGGCACACAACAGGTCAGCTATACATTATACTGTGCAGGAGACATAACAGATCTGCTATACATTATCCTGTGCAGAAAAACCGCAAGGACAAGAGGCGATCAAATAGGTCCAAATATATTTTATTAATAAAGAGTACAAACAAGTGGAGGGGGTCATAAACCGGTATACATCACTGCAGCTAATATTTGCAACTAATGTGCTGAACAATATAAGATGTCAAAAATATATATATGTATATGTATAGTCAGGCATTACACTATGCATACAGTACAAAGAATTTTAGATTACTGGCATACTCACAGAAAGGACATATACATCCCTTAATGATATAAACAACTCAATTAACCTCAATGCACACAGGAGGATTAGAGTGTTATATATAGTGCAACAATGTAAGTGCCACATATAACGCTCGGACACTAGTCATGGACCACATTGTGAATCATAGACTTAGTCAAAGCGGGCATATCTTAGTCTATCCAAAAGTACACTGAGGGTGAAGCATAAGGGATATAAAAATAGTCCACAGACCGGAGAACCAGATACATAAAGACAATTACTGCAAGGCAAAACAGGACCTACATATTACCTGAGGATATAGATAGCTGCAGTGGATTGCGCCCAATGCGCATTTCGGTATTAACCTTCGTCAGGGGGCGTGAACAAAAACAGAGGAAGTGAGGTTAAAATAGGCCACAGCTCACACCGATTGGGCAGAATCATGACGCACACGAGGCCGGCCGACCGGAAGTCCCGCCTCGCAGACGCGTCATGGATACACGGGCACCGGGTAAATCCGGCGTCCAAGTAACCATAGAGACGCGGCTGGGAGCCGCGAGAAATCCAGGCAGGCCACGCATGCGTACACTGCAACAATCAGGTGAGAGGGAAAAATACAAGTGTTTAATGCACCTACAGGGCCGATTGGAAGGAGACCCTCCACATATGTAGAGCGGTACAGAGTATTTAGGCAATTGAATAGTATATATATATAGTTACCTATTGACAATATTATAGGACATGGCATATAAAGGAATATAAATAGACAATTTATCGCACATAAAAGAAGCCATTAATTAATTTATACTCATTGTGGGAAGGATTGCTGTATAAAGGCCACAAATAGACTCATAATTATGACCATATAAACAAACGAGTGCCTCAGCCACAACCATCAAGAAAATTCCAGACAGAGTGGTAAAGGAACGTATTCATATCAATAGAGAGATAGTGTGGTCACATACAGCAACCCGCCACAGAATAATATTACAGCACTATCACCAATGTATACAAAGAACAATGCATATATAATTCGCCAAATCAAGAAGTATCCAATTGCGGTGAAGGTCATCCTTATGTGCATCCCAGAAGATAGTCTGTGGTATCCATTCTCCAATACCAGCAATGTATAGGTGCAAAGAACCAAGAGGAGAACAAAGGCCTAAAAATATAAAAATTCAATTAAAACCAAGAAAGTAAAAAAAGTAAATCCCACACATTATAGGAAAGGGATAAAGCTCATGTGCTCATTAAGACCATGGGGCTGAACGGTATGCAGACGCCAGATCCATTTTGTCTCCAATTGTCCCAATCTCTGACTAACCCGTCCACCCCGTATGTCTATATCTAGCATATCAATTCCACGGATCATGAATTTCTTTTGTTGTTTATTCAAGAGATGAACTCCAACACTCGCAACATCCATCTTACTCACCAACATTCTCCTGATTCTGTGGCGTTTCTTGATGTTTTGGTGTATAGGGACTCTGAGGACTTTTTACAGACCGATTTATATCGTAAAACCACAGCCACCAATACATTACTCCATGCAGCCTCCTTCCATCCGCCTTACATGATTAAATCCATACCTGTCGGACAATTCCTGCGTATACGCAGGTTGTGTTCAAATGACAGAGACTTTGAGAAACAAGCAATTGAGCTGACTAAGCGTTTTGTTGAGAGAGGATACAGCAAACGCATGATTAAGCATGCTTATCATCGTGCGAAGTATTCCGCTAGAAATGATTTGCTATACTCCACGAAATCCAACAAAAGTGAGACATCAGTCAGATTTATTACGGACTACTGCTCTGAACATAGTGCCATCCGACAAGCATTGATGAAATCTTGGCCTATTTTGCAAGCAGATCCAATCCTGGCTAAGATTTTACCTCATGAACCACAAATTGCGGTACGCAGAGCCAAGAATCTTAAAGATTATTTTGTCCGTAGTCTCCATGATGCCAACCCCCCACAAGTTCTTTGGAAAAGTACATCAATTAGGAGTGGTAGTTTTCCATGTGGTAAGTGTGTTGCGTGCCCGAATATATCACTGACTGACACATTCAGTAATTCTTCTTCTACTAAGGTTTTTAAAATTCTGAAGAGAATTACCTGTCAGTCCAAATGTGTGATATATTACGGTCTCTGTCCTTGCCCAAAAATCTATTTTGGACTCACGACTCGGCAACTAAAGGTCCGTGTTCGTGAACACATTCTAGGAATAGAGGCCGCACGAGACATTAATGATGTGACTACCCTTAAAACGATTCCCAAGCATTTCAAACTATTCCATGGATCGGATTCTAAGAAATTCATGATCCGTGGAATTGATATGCTAGATATAGACATACGGGGTGGACGGGTTAGTCAGAGATTGGGACAATTGGAGACACGATGGATCTGGCGTCTGCATACCGTTCAGCCCCATGGTCTTAATGAGCACATGAGCTTTATCCCTTTCCTATAATGTGTGGGCTTTACTTTTTTTACTTTCTTGGTTTTAATTGAATTTTTATATTTTTAGGCCTTTGTTCTCCTCTTGGTTCTTTGCACCTATACATTGCTGGTATTGGAGAATGGATACCACAGACTATCTTCTGGGATGCACATAAGGATGACCTTCACCGCAATTGGATACTTCTTGATTTGGCGAATTATATATGCATTGTTCTTTGTATACATTGGTGATAGTGCTGTAATATTATTCTGTGGCGGGTTGCTGTATGTGACCACACTATCTCTCTATTGATATGAATACGTTCCTTTACCACTCTGTCTGGAATTTTCTTGATGGTTGTGGCTGAGGCACTCGTTTGTTTATATGGTCATAATTATGAGTCTATTTGTGGCCTTTATACAGCAATCCTTCCCACAATGAGTATAAATTAATTATTGGCTTCTTTTATGTGCGATAAATTGTCTATTTATATTCCTTTATATGCCATGTCCTATAATATTGTCAATAGGTAACTATATATATATACTATTCAATTGCCTAAATAATCTGTACCGCTCTACATATGTGGAGGGTCTCCTTCCAATCGGCCCTGTAGGTGCATTAAACACTTGTATTTTTCCCTCTCACCTGATTGTTGCAGTGTACGCATGCGTGGCCTGCCTGGATTTCTCGCGGCTCCCAGCCGCGTCTCTATGGTTACTTGGACGCCGGATTTACCCGGCGCCCGTGTATCCATGACGCGTCTGCGAGGCGGGACTTTCGGTCGGCCGGCCTCGTGTGCGTCATGATTCTGCCCAATCGGTGTGAGCTGTGGCCTATTTTAACCTCACTTCCTCTGTTTTTGTTCACGCCCCCTGACGAAGGTTAATACCGAAATGCGCATTGGGCGCAATCCACTGCAGCTATCTATATCCTCAGGTAATATGTAGGTCCTGTTTTGCCTTGCAGTAATTGTCTTTATGTATCTGGTTCTCCGGTCTGTGGACTATTTTTATATCCTTTATGCTTCACCCTCAGTGCACTTTTGGATAGACTAAGATATGCCCGCTTTGACTAAGTCTATGATTCACAATGTGGTCCATGACTAGTGTCCGAGCGTTATATGTGGCACTTACATTGTTGCACTATATATAACACTCTAATCCTCCTGTGTGCATTGAGGTTAATTGAGTTGTTTATATCATTAAGGGATGTATATGTCCTTTCTGTGAGTATGCCAGTAATCTAAAATTCTTTGTACTGTATGCATAGTGTAATGCCTGACTATACATATACATATATATATTTTTGACATCTTATATTGTTCAGCACATTAGTTGCAAATATTAGCTGCAGTGATGTATACCGGTTTATGACCCCCTCCACTTGTTTGTACTCTTTATTAATAAAATATATTTGGACCTATTTGATCGCCTCTTGTCCTTGCGGTTTTTCTAGTCTAATAGCGATTTGGTCCTTTTATTGTAGTCCCCATTCTGCGTATTATATTATTATTGTGTTATTTTTACATCATCGTTATGCAGAATTCTTGTATGCCATTACTTACTCTTCTATTATCCTGTGCAGGAGGCACACAACAGGTCAGCTATACATTATACTGTGCAGGATGCACACAACAGGTCAGCTATACATTATACTGTGCAGGAGACATAACAGATCTGCTATACATTATCCTGTGCAGCAGGCATACAACAGGTCAGCTATACATTATACTGTACAGGACGGACACAACAGGTCAGCTATACATTATACTGTACAGGACGGACACAACAGGTCAGCTATACATTATATTGTGCAGGAGGCACACAACAGGTCAGCTATACATTATATTGTGCAGGAGGCACACAACAGGTCAGTTATACATTATACTGAACAGGAGGCAAATAACAGGTCAGTCATACAGCATACTGTACAGGAAGCAAATAACAGGTCAGCTATACATTATACTGTACAGGAAGCACACCACAGGTCAGCTATACACTATACTGTACAGGAAGCACACAACAGGTCAGCTATACATTATACTGTACAGGAGACACACAACAGGTCAGCTATACATTATACTGTACAGGACGGACACAACAGGTCAGCTATACATTATACTGTACAGGAGACACACAACAGGTCAGCTATACATTATACTGTACAGGACGGACACAACAGGTCAGCTATACATTATACTGTGCAGGAGGCACACAACAGATCAGCTGTACATTGTACTGCATATGTTCAAGCCAAATACCAAAAATTTGCAATAATGTGTCACAGCCTCACAGGTATTAAAAGTGTACATTATTGAAATATTTCCTCCTTGCTGTCAGTTTTATAGTAGAATTTTACACTGTATATTTATTTTTGTCTTTTTCCTGAAAATAACATGGTATATAAAAATCCAAACACAAATAAAACCTGTTGGTTCATTACAGCTAATATATATATATATATATATATATATATATATATATATATATATATATATATATATATATATATATAGACATATATTGTATATGTCATTCACAGTGATTATGAATTACAGTCAGCAACACCACAGAGCAGGTGAATAAGTAATATCTACTCCAGACCATGTCAGAGTAGATTATGAACCAAGATTGAGCTATATTACCAGCATATTATGCTCCACCATATTCCATGCCCTTGGTCTAAGCATTAATACAGGGGCCTCAGAGATTGGAGGTAAATCTGCAGATAATAAGAAAAACATGGTATATATAAAAAATACTGCACAATCATCCCAATTCATTTTATTGCAGCAACTTATTATGCATTTCATCTTTAATACCTGGTATCTTGCCATGGACGACTTGATAGATATTAAAAATCCCTTTGATCTGATTGTGAAATGTCGGACAGTTTCCATCGTCAAAATCAACCTGAGTGATTAAAAATTACTCGACAGTGTAATTTAGCCTAACGTATAACAATAGAAACCTATTGTGAGTGATACTGGAATGAACATACTGTATATATCATACTATATACAGTTAGGTCCAGAAATATTTGGACAGTGACACAATTTTCGCGAGTTGGGCTCTGCATGCCACCACATTGGATTTGAAATGAAACCTCTACAACAGAATTCAAGTGCAGATTGTAACGTTTAATTTGAAGGTTTGAACAAAAATATCTGATAGAAATTGTAGGAATTGTACACATTTCTTGACAAACACTCCACATTTTAGGAGGTCAAAAGTAATTGGACAAATTAACCAAACCCAAACAAAATATTTTTATTTTCAATATTTTGTTGCGAATCCTTTGGAGGCAATCACTGCCTTAAGTCTCGAACCCATGGACATCACCAAACGCTGGGTTTCCTCCTTCTTAATGCTTTGCCAGGCCTTTACAGCCGCAGCCTTCAGGTCTTGCTTGTTTGTGGGTCTTTCCGTCTTAAGTCTGGATTTGAGCAAGTGAAATGCATGCTCAATTGGGTTAAGATCTGGTGATTGACTTGGCCATTGCAGAATGTTCCACTTCTTTGCACTCATGAACTCCTGGGTAGCTTTGGCTGTATGCTTGGGGTCATTGTCCATCTGTACTATGAAGCGCCGTCCGATCAACTTTGCGGCATTTGGCTGAATCTGGGCTGAAAGTATATCCCGGTACACTTCAGAATTCATCCAGCTACTCTTGACTGTGGTTATGTCATCAATAAACACAAGTGACCCAGTGCCATTGAAAGCCATGCATGCCCATGCCATCACGTTGCCTCCACCATGTTTTACAGAGGATGTGGTGTGCCTTGGATCATGTGCCGTTCCCTTTCTTCTCCAAACTTTTTTCTTCCCATCATTCTGGTACAGGTTGATCTTTGTCTCATCTGTCCATAGAATACTTTTCCAGAACTGAGCTGGCTTCATTAGGTGTTTTTCAGCAAATTTAACTCTGGCCTGTCTATTTTTGGAATTGATGAATGGTTTGCATCTAGATGTGAACCCTTTGTATTTACTTTCATGGAGTCTTCTCTTTACTGTTGACTTAGAGACAGATGCACCTACTTCACTGAGAGTGTTCTGGACTTCAGTTGATGTTGTGAACGGGTTCTTCTTCACCAAAGAAAGTATGCGGCGATCATCCACCACTGTTGTCATCCGTGGATGCCCAGGCCTTTTTGAGTTCCCAAGCTCACCAGTCAATTCCTTTTTTCTCAGAATGTACCCGACTGTTGATTTTGCTACTCCAAGCATGTCTGCTATCTCTCTGATGGATTTTTTCTTTTTTTTCAGCCTCAGGATGTTCCGCTTCACCTCAATTGAGAGTTCCTTAGACCGCATGTTGTCTGGTCACAGCAACAGCTTCCAAATGCAAAACCACACACCTGTAATCAACCCCAGACCTTTTAACTACTTCATTGATTACAGGTTAACGAGGGAGACGCCTTCAGAGTTAATTGCAGCCCTTAGAGTCCCTTGTCCAATTACTTTTGGTCCCTTGAGAAAGAGGAGGCTATGCATTACAGAGCTATGATTTCTAAACCCTTTTTCCGATTTGGATGTGAAAACTCTCATATTGCAGCTGGGAGTGTGCACTTTCAGCCCATATTATATATATAATTGTATTTCTGAACATGTTTTTGTAAACAGCTAAAATAACAAAACTTGTGTCACTGTCCAAATATTTCTGGACCTAACTGTAAATACTAAAGCCCCATTCACATGTTTATTTTTTTGTATGTCTGTACTGCATACGTGTGCTCTCAGTTTTTCACTGACCAAAGCAAAGAGAAGTTTGGGAAAACTAAATATAATATTTTTTTTTTTCAAAGGAGGAAAATTGTTGACAGATAAAAAAAAAACTAATAAAAATTAGATCCAGCACACTGATGAAAGTCAGTCCGTTTTTGTTATTGCATTTGAGAAAAAGTGATACCTGAATCCAACCTGATTATTTAAATATACAAGACAATCGGAAGATGTGACACTTTGATACAATATAAAGTAGTCAGTGTACAGCTTGTATAACGGTAAATTTGGTGGCTTCTAAATAACTCAATACATAGCCATTAATGTCTAAACCGCTGCCAATAAAAGTGAGCACACCCCTAAGTGATAATGGATAAATTGTGCCCAACTAGCTATTTTCCCTTTCCGGTGACTCATTAATGTTACACGGTCTCAGGTGTGAGTGAGGAGCAGATGTGTTTAATTTGGTGTTATCGCTCACACGCTCTCTTATACATAGCCTACCGTTGAAAAGTTTGGGGTCACCCAGACAATTTTGTCTTTTCCGTGAAAAAAATCATACTTTTATTTATCAAATAAGTTGCATAATGAATACAAAATATAGTCCAGACATTGATTAGGTTAGAAATAAGGATTTTAACTTGAAATAATAATTTTCTCCTTCAAACTTTGCTTTCATCACAGAATGCTCCTTTGCAGCAATTCCAGCTTTGCAGACCTTTCGCATTCTAGCTGTTAATTTGATGAGGTAATCTGGAGATATTTCACCCCATGCTTTCAGAACCCCCTCACACAAGTTGGATTCGCTTGATGGGTATTTTTGCGTACCATACGGTCAAGCTGCTCCCACAACAGCTTAATAGGGTTGAGATCTGGTGACTGGGCTGGCCACTCCATTATAGATAGAATGCCAACTGCTTTGGGTCACTGTCCTGTTGTAGGATGAAATTGGCTCCAATCAAGCGCTGTCCACAGGCTATGGCATGGCGTTGCAAAATGGAGTGATAGCCTTCCTTATTCAAAATCCCTTTTACCTTGTAAAGTCTTCCACTTCAAGCACCAAAACAACCCAGACCATCACATTACCTCCACCATGCTTGACAGATGGCGTCAGGCACTCTTTCCGCATCTTTTCAGTTGTTCTGTGTCTCACAAATGTTGTTCTGTGTGATCCAAACACATCAAACTTTGATTCGTCTCTCCATAATACTTTTTTCCAATCTTCCTCTGTCCAATGTCTGTGTTCTTTAGCCCATATTAATCTTTTCCTTTTATTAGCCAGTCTCAGATATAGCTTTTTCTTTGCCACTCTGACCTGAAGGCCAGCATCCCGGAGTCGCCTCTTTACTGGAGACGTTGACACTGGCGTTTTGCACGTACTATTTAATGAAGCTGCCAGTTGAGGACCTGTGACGTATCGATTTCTCAAACTAGAGACTCTAATGTACTTGTCTCGTTGCTCAGTTGTGCAGTGGGGCCTCACACTTCTCTTTCTACTCTGGTTAGAGCCTGTGTGCTCTCCTCTGAAGGGAGTAGTACATACCATTGTAGGAAATCTTCAGTTTCTTGGCAATTTCTCGCATGGAATATCCTTCATTTATAAGAAGAGTAGACTGTCGAGTTTCACATGAAAGTTCTCTCTTTTTCTGGCCATTTTGAGAGTTAAATGGAACCAACAAATGTATTGCTCCAGATTCTCAACTACCTCAAAGAAAGGTCAGTTGTATAGCTTCTCTAATCAGTAAAACTGTCTTCAGCTGTGCTAACATACTTGCACAAGGGTTTTCAAGGAATTTCTAAACATCCATTAGCCTTCTCACACAGTTAGCAAACACAATGTACCATTAGAACTCTGAAGTGGTGGTTGTTGGAAATGGGCCTCTATACACCTATGTATAATTATTGCATTAAAAACCAGACGTTTGCAGCTAGAATAGTCATTTACCACATTAACAATGTATAGAGTGTATTTCTGTTTAATTTAATGTTAGCTTCATTGAAAAAAGTATGCTTTTCTTTCAAAAATAAGGAAATATCGAAGTGACTCGT
The DNA here is from genome assembly GCF_048569485.1 of Anomaloglossus baeobatrachus. Classification (NCBI taxonomy): domain Eukaryota; kingdom Metazoa; phylum Chordata; class Amphibia; order Anura; family Aromobatidae; genus Anomaloglossus; species Anomaloglossus baeobatrachus. The sequence goes on along the minus strand of NC_134353.1, from coordinate 227,171,053 downwards.
AATGTTTGAACGGTAGTGTACATCTCATGGCAAAGAATTCTCTGAGGATCTAAAAATAATTGTTGCTCTACACAAAGATGGCCAAGGATATAAGAAAATTGCCAACACCCTGAAATTGAGCTGCAGCATGATGGCCAAGACCATACAGTGGTTTAACAAGAAAGGTTCCACTCAGAACAGGCCTCGTCATGGTCGACCAAAAAGGTTGAGTACACGTGCTCAGGGTTATATCCAGAGATGGTCTTTTCCAAATAGATGTATGACTGCTGCCAGCATTGCTGTAGAGGTTAAAGGGGTGGGGTGTCAGCCTGTCAGTGCTCGAACCATATGCTGCATATTACATCAAATTGGTCTCCATGGCTGTTGTCCCAGAAGGAAGCCTTTTCTAAAAATGATGCACAAGAAAGCTCACAAACAGTTTTCTGAAGACAAGCAGACTAAGGACATGGATTACAGGACACATGTGGTCTGATAAGACCAAGATAAACTTATTTTGTGCAGTTGGGGTCAAGTGTGTGTGGCGGCAATCAGATGAGGAATACAAACACAAATGTGTCTTGCTTACAGTCAAGCATGATAGTGAGAGTGTCAGAGTGGGGCTGCATGAGTGCTGCTGGCTGTGGGGAGCCACAGTTCATTGCCAACATGTACAGTGACATTCTGAAGCAGAGCATGATACCCTTCCATCGGAAATTGGGCCACAGGGCAGTATTCCAAAATAACGACCCCAACACAACTCCAAGATGATCACTGCCTTGCTAAAGAAACTGCGGGGAAAGGTGCTTGACTGGACCAGCATATCTCCAGACCTAAACTATTAGTTATTTAGAGGACACACCAAATTTACACTGTTACAAGCTGTACACTGACTACTTTACATTGTATCAAAGTGTCAAATCTTCAGTGTTGTCCCAAGAAAAGATATAATAAAATATTTACAAAAATGTGAGGGGTGTACTCATTTTTGATACATACTGTATTTATTGAATTGTGGTAATGAAACACCATTTTTCAAATTTGCTCCATTTGCACATATTTCCCCTCAAGGATGTCCAATTGCCCATCCAGGCTCTATTAATCAGACAGAAGCCTTTGGGACTGTCCTGTAGTTCCAGGGATCTGGATCATGTACAGGTATAAACTTTCCATTTTATCCATATGAGATAAGATAAGTCAGATCCTAACATAATTCTATCACAAGTTTGTGATTGAGTAAATTGCTGTGTAACATGCGATAATAATGTGATGGCCAATTTAGACAAGCAGATAATTGTCGAACAAGCATTTATTGGAACACTTCTTCCTGATTATCAGTCGGCGAATAAGCAACATGCCCATTTTTCAGGCAATTTGATTGTTTATGCCAGAAGGAAAATCATCAATATTCATCAATATTTGCAACCCATCAACCCAACTAAATAGAGAATGTGTTGCCAATAGCACAATAACATACAGGGTAAGAATTTCCTTTCCTCGTTCTGGCTAGAAAGGAGGATGAGTAAGCATTCCCTGAAACCAATATCTCTGACCTGGAGGAGTCCCCTAACTTTTTTGGGACTGCCCAGTTCAGGAACTTTGCAGTTAAAGGTACTATGGAAAATGTACAGTCATATGAAAAAGTTTGGGCACCCTTATTAATGTTAACCTTTTTCTTTATAACAATTTGGGTTTTTGCAACAGCTATTTCAGTTTCATATATCTAATAACTGATGGACTGAGTAATATTTCTGGATTGAAATGAGGTTTATTGTACTAACAGAAAATGTGCAATCCGCATTTAAACAAAATTTGACAGGGGCAAAAGTATGGGCACCCTTATCAATTTCTTGATTTGAACACTCCTAACTACTTTTTACTGACTTACTGAAGCACTAAATTGGTTTTGTAACCTCATTGAGCTTTGAACTTCATAGGCAGGTGTATCCAATCATGAGAAAAGGTATTTAAGGTGGCCACTTGCAAGTTGTTCTCCTATTTGAAGAATAGAATAGAATCTATGAAGAGTGGCATCATGGGCTCCTCAAAACAACTCTCAAATGATCTGAAAACAAAGAATATTCAACAGTTGCTCAGGGGAAGGATACAAAAAGTTGTCTCAGAGATTTGAACTGTCAGTTTCCACTGTGAGGAACATAGTAAGGAAATGGAAGAACACAGGTACAGTTCTTTTTAAGCCCAGAAGTGGCAGGCCAAGAAAAATATCAGAAAGGCACAGAAAAAGACCACCTCCAAAGACCTGCAGCATCATCTTGCTGCAGATGGTGTCAATGTGCATCGGTCAACAATACAGCGCACGTTGCACATGGAGAAGCTGTATGGGAGAGTGATGCGAAAGAAGCCATTTCTGCAAGCACGCCACAAACAGAGTCGCCTGAGGTATGCAAAAGCACATTTGGACAAGCCAGTTACATTTTGGAAGAAGGTCCTGTGGACTGATGAAACAAAGATTGAGTTGTTTGGTCATACAAAAAAGGCGTTATGCATGGAGGCAAAAAAACACGGCAGTCCAAGAAAAGCACTTTCTACCCACTGTAAAATTTGGTGGAGGTTCCATCATGCTTTGGGGCTGTGTGGCCAATGCCGGCACCGGGAATCTTGTTAAAGTTGAGGGTCGCATGGATTCTACTCAGTATCAGCAGATTCTTGACAATAATGTGCAAGAATCAGTGATGAAGTTGAAGTTACGCAGGGGATGGATATTTCAGCAAGACAATGATCCAAAACACCGCTCCAAATCTACTCAAGCATTCATGCAGAGGAACAATTACAATGTTCTGGAATGGCCATCCCAATCCCCAGACCTAAATATTATTGAAAATCTGTGGTTGATTTAAAGCGTGCTGTCCATGCTCGGCGACCATCAAACTTAACTGAACTGGAATTGTTTTGTAAACAGGAATGGTCAAATATACCTTCATCCAGGATCCAGGAACTCATTAAAAGCTACAGGAAGCGACTAGAGGTTGTTATTTTTGCAAAAGGAGGATCTACAAAATATTGCGGATTGCACATTTTCTGTTAGTTGAATAAACTTCATTTCAATCCAGAAATATTACTCTTAGTCCATCAGTTATTAGATATATGAAACTGAAATAGCTGTTGCAAAAACCCAAATTGTTATAAAGAAAAAGGTTAACATTAATAGGGGTGCCCAAACTTTTTCATATGACTGTAAGTGTGTTAAATGGTGTTTCCCAGGAGTCCATAATCGTTTTCAGCAATAGGTCTGGCATAATAATTTGTTGTGTTGAGGGACCAAAATGAAGGGACAGGAAACAGAGCACCTCCGCAAGGCTCAAGAGAGAAGATCCAGAAGGTATGGTTGGTTGGCTCATATGAGACAGTTTAGGCCTGAGGATCGGGTACTTTGGTTAGTGCCCACAGTGGGGAGCAAGTTTTTTATTAAATTGCAGGGGCTCTATGAGATGGTAGAAAAGGTTGGAGATGTCAACTATAAAATACACCGACCAGTGAAAAGGCAGCCCTATATATTATGGCAACCTACTAAAACCCTGAAACCTGCTTGAAACTTCTTGCTTGTTGGTCAGTCAAAAGTCAAAAGCCAACTTGGCCAGCCTAGTCAGAAATTGGTACCCAAAAATACGGGTAGGATCTTGGGGATACTAGGTCACCTTTGTGTCATCAAGCATGAGCTTCGCAGTCTGGTCAATTTAAAGCCCTATAGGCTTGTAGGCTGAGTGTTGGCAGATGGTGCCCTGCCCTTGGTTTTTAACAGGGGGTTGGTATGTAGCAAAGCAAGTTAGGACAGGGTTAAATCATAACACTGCAGGTCTTGATTAGATGCACCTCACTAGCTTTGACTAAGAACGAGGGCTTCTCAGTCTGCTGGGGACGTTGAGCAGAGTGGAGTGTGTTGGAGCTGCATAGTGATGTGTAGAAGCTGCAGCCTGTTAAATGTGAGTTGTGCTTCACTTCTGTTTGGTGATGGAAGCTAGTGGAGACCATACTAAAGGTGATACAAAAACTGGTAGGACCATACTCCTTCTTTATGTAAAGCTTGCTCCGAAAACGGACTGTATATATCATCTTACTGTGTCTGAGAGGAAGAAAAGACCTCTGGTGTTGGTGGTCTCAGTCAGAAGCTGAGAGGGTGAGGACTGTAATTTGTTCAGGTGAGCCCGCACTGACATACATGTGCCTGCAGAAGGAACTGTTTATGTGCTGTTATACCTTGGTGTCCAGATGAGGCCGTTTGATTTTGAATCCCTAATGCCGGCGTCACACGGTACGATCTATCGTGCGATCGCACGAGCGATCGGACCCACCCCCGTCGTTTGTGCGTCACAGGCAATTAGTTGCCCGTGTCGCACAAAGTCGTTAAACCCCCGTCACACGCACTTACCTCCCGGACGACGTCGCTGTGGGTGGCGAACATCTACTTCCTGAAGGGGGTGGGACATTTGGCGTCACAGCGACGTCACACAGCGGCCGGCCAATAGAAGCGGAGGGGCGGAGATGAGCGGGACGTAAACATCCCGCCCACCTTCTTCCTTCCGCATTACCGGAGGAACGCAGGTAAGCTGTGTTCATCGTTCCCGGGGTGTCACACGGAGCGATGTGTGCTGCCCCGGGAACGATGAACAACCGGCGCACAGAAGAAGAAACGACTTTTTGAAAATGAGCGACGTGTCAACGAGCAACGATAAGATGAGTATTTTTGCTCTTTCACCGTCGCTCGTAGCTGTCAAACGCTACGATATATCAAATGATGCCGGATGTGCATCACTTACGACGTGACCCCGTCGACATATCGCCCGATATATCGTACCGTGTGACGCCGGCATAAGAGTTTTATGAAAGCAATTAAACTGCACATTTGGAGCAAACTTCATTGCCTGAGTGAACAATACCTAATGCTTACCTGAGAGCATAAATTCCTACAATAGGTGTAGCGCCATCATGGAGCTACAAGGTACTGCATCCCCACCAGGATGCAGGGCCTACCCCCTAGGGACCCAGACAACCAGTGCCGGTAACACACAAACACTCCAGAAAATCCCTGTTTTCCCCAATCCTCCCCCATAGAATGGTACAAGGCTAGAGTCGGACCAATGGATGGCCGCCCAGAGGTGGAGCCACTCCAATCCACTAGACAACCAGGTGGGAGGGGAAGACAGTGGACAGTCAGTGTGAGGAGACACACAGTAATGGTGGAAGTGAGAGAAGAGTCTGTGAAAGTGAGCAGATGAACTAACCGGAGTGAACAGTGACCTGAGGGTCCAGGCGGTTAGTTGCCGGTGGAGTACTCCCGGAACTACGCACCAACGGGGTACAGAATCCTAGGTCAGGCAAAGGCTCCAGGCAGACCTGATAAAATCTGCAAAGTGAGGGGACCATCAAGGACCTCACTGACCTTGAAGTTCGTGACTCAGCAGCAAAGGGAGAACCCGGCACAGGACCAGAGACTCCAACCCCACAGGGTTCACGCTACCATCATACGGACTGCTGAAGAAGACAACCAGGAGAGGACCCCCAGCCGCTCTACGCCACGGGGACAGACCAAACAAAGACAGGTGCAGGAGAAAGAAGCCACCAGGTCACTAAACCGGCACTGGGACTAAGGGGACCTGCGGTTAAGACCAGCCAGTCTCGGGTGACCAGTTACCAGCTTGCAGTGAGTAAAAATAACCAGTTACACCAAAGTCCCGTTGTGGCCTACCTTCTTTCAACACCCACCTGCAACACATATCCTCTGGGGCCTGGCCCTGCTTGCGGAGAGCCTAACATACAGGCTGCCACTAACACCAGCCACAGTAGTGAAAACTGTGCAGCGGCGGCTCCATCCCTATAGCCACAAAAACGCAAGTGGCATCACATATAAACGTTATTCAACAATCCTCTGTAAATATTCCCTTTTTCAAAAAGCACCCAGGGCACGGAACGGGGCAATGGCCATCACAGTGACATCTCACAGTTATACATCGCCCGGGACCGAGTACCCCATAACCCTGGGCAACACATATGCATTTATTGTATTTTTAGAAGTACCCCTTTAATATGATTGGTTTTCCTCCATATAGTACCTAGTATCGGCAACACTCTCTCAGTTTACACAGGAAGTCGACAGGTTGCAAATATTGTAGATTTTATTTTTGTTGGTTGGCAGATAATCAGGAACAAGTGTTCCTATAAATGCTCGTTCACATTATCATCTTGTCTAAATGGACCATTACATTATTAGTGCACATGTGACCTAGCAATAAACTCAATCACAAACTTTTGTTCCAATCTGTCTGGTCTCATCTCATATGGATAGGATGTACAGTTTATATTTATACCGTACAGGTAAGAAGATTCACTAGGAATTTCAGGAGTTAAGTCTTCCAGAACCCAAACCCAGTCCTTTATGTATACATTAAGATGGGGTCTTCAGCCCCTTTATACCTGTATTCCTTGAGCTGTGGACATCAATGCTCTATGGAAACGCTCTGTTTGGTAGGGTGCAGTATCTCCAATATCCACGTGTCTGTTCTGAAGTCTGCGGGGAACAGCTGCTACTCTCCAGCTTGTGTCATTTCTAATATGCAAAGTGTCCATTGAAAAGTCAGGATAACTATCCTTTAAGTCAAGCTCAACTTTTCGTGCTGTTCGATTCCATAAAATCTGTAAACATATCAGAAACATTACAATCATTATAAGTGGACTAAGGGTGGCTTTACACGCTACGATATCACTAAAGCGATCTCGTTGGGGCCACGGAATTTGTGATGCACATTCGGCCGCTTTAGCGATGTCGTTGCGTGTTACACCTATGAGCGATTTTGAATCGTCGCAAAAACATTCAAAATCGCTCATCGGTGACATGCCCCCTGTAAGGATGCAATGTGGTAGATGGCCGGTATGTGTCACAGAGGGGGAAATCCTCTGTGATCTGAACCTGGAATGTTTCTCTGGGACTTGTAGTTCCATGAGGATTGTTGTACACATTCAGGGCTGGGTTCATGGGATGGTCAGAAGTGATGGGCGGGACTGACCATCCACATACCTCCCATACGTAGGTGTGTCTCATGGGATTTAATGGAGCTGTCGTTTGTCACATGATCTCTGTGTGCTGGTGGGAGCCATCTTGGTTGGAGCACATGTGCAGGAGATCCTGTGCATACAGAGCTAGTGAGGGCTCTGAAATGTCAGGGAGCTGCAGAATCCACTGAGGCTGTGAGGAATTGGAACGTGTACAAGGGCCGGGATGTTGAGCCCAGTGTGAGAGTCTCCCTGGACTGGATGGAGGCAGACTGGCAGCCTGCAAACCTACTGGCAGGTAACACCCCACAAAGGTGGACTTTACTGGGTGATGCCAGAGAATGAACTGTATGAACAATCAGCAGTTTAAACAGACAGTGAGACATTGTCCTGCGGGAAAGTGGCTGTGGCCCATTACACTGCGTGGTTTATGAGGATGTGAATAAATCACCGAGATTCTTTAAGTGACAAAGTGCTTGTGTGTGTCTTGATCCCGCTGCCAGACGTGTGCCCCAAGACGTTCAGGGCCCAGGTCGTCACATTATGGTGGAGAATGCGGGCATATGGCCTGGTTGCTAGGGGCAACACAGCCTGGTTGCTAGGGGCAACGCAGCCTGGTTGCTAAGGGCAACGGCCTAGGACATATTCTTGTGGATACGGACTGCTTGCTGTGGATCGGCGGGTCCACGAAAAAAAAAAAAAATTTGAAGCGGTTTGCGGTGGATCGGCGGGTCCACGAAAACTGACGGCGCACTCAAGCAGCTTGCGGTGGATCGGCGGGTCCACGAAGTTCCGGGAAAGCTGAGCGACCATGAGTGGAGCCGCAAGCCTGGACGTTATGGAGGAGCTGTACCAGTTCCTTGTGTGTGGACAGCAGGAGCTGTCAGTGCGCAGAGATGTGGCAGCAGTGGACCAGTTTGTGAGTTCCCTTCTGGGGCCAGTACGGGCACAGGGTACCCAGGGAGATAAAGGGGAACGGTGTGAACTGGGATTTAAAGACACTGCAAGGAAGCCACAGAAAGCCCATAAAGGGGTGGTTGCCCATAAGGGGGTGGAGTCCCATAAAGGGGTGGTTGCCCTTAAGGGGGTGGAGTCCCATAAAGGGGTGGTTGCCCATAAGGGGATGGAGTCCCATAAAGGGGTGGTTGCCCATAAGGGGATGAAGTCCCATAAAGTGGTGGATGCTCAAAAGGGGGAGGAGTCCCAGAAAGCGGTGGTCCCCCAAAATGGTGCAGAGCATCCCAAATCCAAGGGTGAAGTGGCGCAGATGGACTGTAGCCAGGGACAACAGTGTTCATGCCACAAGTGTCCGGTTTTCAGTATAGACCACCCATCCGACGAGAAGCCACGTCTGTGTTCCGTGGAAGTGGATGGGGAATCTGTAACAGGAGTCGTAGAGTCAAGGAGCTTGGTGACCCTGGTGAGGGCCACCTCTGATGTCAACTTGATTCCTGGAAGGAAGATCCACGTCGGCTGCACCCACAATAATGAGACAGAATACCCGGTATCCAGCGTGGTCATTAAGACAGCCTGGGACAGTGGTTCTCATGAGGTTGGTGTAGTCTCAGATTTACTGCACCCAATTATTATAGGTTGGGACTCTAAATTATTTGTGCACTTGTGGAAGCAGGGGGACGTATCCGGTTGCTTGTGTAAGAGCCAGAACAGCCCAAAGGAAACCCTAACACATTGGGAGGTGAAACGGGGTCCTGGTTGTGGAGTTGTGTGGTAAGGAGGAGATAGCACCTCCTAAACTTGACTGTCCTAAGTTAGGGGTGACCAAAGAAAATGGACGGACCCAACTTAGTGACATAAGGGCTAAGGGAATAACCAATAGTGTGACCGTTAAAAACGGGGTAGCTCCAGAAAGGGAGGTAGAAATCTGGTTAAGTGGGGACATGATAGCCCAGGACACCAGGGGGAGTGACGATGACTCCAGAATGGACACTGACTCTTATAAAAGGACAAGAGAGTGCAGTGAGGTACAGACAATTGAGAAGGGTAAAACCTCCTCCAGACGCCGGAGACGTAATAAGCGCCAAAAGCTCGTGCAAGGTATACCGTCTGAGGGTGCAGAGAAAGTGAAGTACCTGGTCGAGGAAAACACGTTGCCAGTAGCAACTGCTAAGGTAGAGTCAGACAGCGATGTCCTACACAAGAAAGAGGTATCAGAAACTGAACTGACACATTGTAACGACAGACATCAGCAGGGTGAAATGTCAAAAAATGAGCCAACCAAAGCAGTAATGGTGGTGTCTCCTATAGATTCCAAGCATGAAGCAGAAGGTCTGTCGGACGAGAGCACTGTAGGAGGTGAAGTCCTAGAGGGTAATACAGGACAAGGAATCCTGGAGAAAGTTGGTGAAGTACAAATCCATAGAGGTCATGGTGAGCAGACCGGTAAATTACCCAGTGTTGGGGTGATGAAGGGTGAAAACGGGGCCAAAGGTCTAAGAGGAACAGAGTACCACGCTGAAGGGTGTGACACCCTTGCAGAAAAAAAAGAGGACTGAAGGTGACACTGCAGAGACCCGCAAGGAAGTTGAAGGTAACGCAGTGAAGACCCAAGAGACAGCTGGTGCTGCAAAAGTGAAAAGAGTCTCTGATGAGGTGAAGTCTGGACCAGAGGTCTTATCAGGAACTGATAGCCTGAGTGACCTGCCTGGTAAGACCAAGATGGAAGACATAGAGATGGTCTTGGTTAAGAACAATAGCAAACCCAAAGGCTCTGAGGCTGGAGCTGAACCGGAAGAGTGTGTAACTCAAGAGGTGGAGCCGTGCATGGTAGATGTGCCCGAAGACCTAAGAAAAGCCTGTGCCCATAAGTCGATGCATGAGACGTTTAAGAAGGCTGTAGGGGCCTGTGAAGTGTACTTTGCCCCAGAGACTTGTCAGTTGGTGGTGTGCTCTGCCAGTAATGTCACAAAGAAGCGAGTGGCTATCCTGAGTGACATGCACCTGCAGTGTCTTCGCACGAAATGGCTCATCTCGGCACAGATGGAAGAAGACACCAGGCGCTTGGAGTGTATGAAGCAGCTCACTGCAGAATTTCAGGAAGTTGTGGTGGTAAAGAAATCATTAATTGGGCTCGCATTAAGAGCGCTGAAAAGTAACATTCAGCAAGCTAGGAAGGTTCCAGGTATTACAGCTGTTGAATTAGAAGAACACAGTGGAACATTCCAAATCTATGGGAAAACTGAAGAAGCAGTGAAAACAGCTCGAAGGCTGTTGGACTTTGTGGAAGAGGTCACACAAGTGCCCAAAGAACTTGTCAAGAAACTGATTGGCAGAAATGGAAGAGTCATGCAGGAGATGGTTGATACATCCGGTGTGACGAGAGTAAGACTTAAGGTTTATCATAAAGCCAGGTTACCCTGTGAAGTTGGTATGGTTCCATGTGTCATGGCGGGAACAAAGGAGTGTGTTGAAAATGTACGAGTTCTCCTAGAATACCGCCTGGGATACCTGGAAGAACTAAAGCAAATGGATCTTGAAAGACAGAAGATTGCAGAGAAACTTTGTCAAGTGAGTTTGAGGTCACGACCGCTTTCGGGCCAGGGCCCAGAGAAGAAGTGTGGTCCACCTGATGAACGTGTTGCCTTCACTGGCAAGGAACGTAGGTCCTGTAGGGAAAGGAGCCTAGGTCATAGAAGACCTACGTATAAATCAGGCTATGGCACCGACTCTGAAGGGTCCAAGCCCTCTAAGACAAAATCTAAAAGAAAAGACGGAGGGAGTGACTGGTCCATGGCCAAAAGTGGTGGTGGGAAAAGGCGGAGATGGAAAGGTGACCTAAGACGTCATGAGAGAAGAGGCCATAGTAGATTGGCAAACAGAGAGTGTGCAGGGTCTAGTTGTGGGAGATCTCATGTCGGCTCGGTTGTGAGGTACCTGGACAAGAGCCCCTCTAGTGGACTGGTTAGCGCAGAGTCAGGCCGCACGGTAGTTTTGACTGATGGGGTGTCTCACTACCACACTGACCGTTGGAGACAGTTATGGAACGATATGTCGGACCGGCGGACGTGTCTGAGAAGAGGGTTCACTGAGGAGGGTTTGTTGACAGTGGCAGATGGTCGGTCAGGAGCAGAAACTCAAAGTTTTCGTAGAGGGCCCATTCGACTGGTAGGGTATGGTTTCCCTAATGCCCTGTCTCAGGGTCACTGTAGGTTGTCGAGTGTTCCACCCTACAAGTTGGAACAGAGGGAGGGGGATATGTAAGGATGCAATGTGGTAGATGGCCGGTATGTGTCACAGAGGGGGAAATCCTCTGTGATCTGAACCTGGAATGTTTCTCTGGGACTTGTAGTTCCATGAGGATTGTTGTACACATTCAGGGCTGGGTTCATGGGATGGTCAGAAGTGATGGGCGGGACTGACCATCCACATACCTCCCATACGTAGGTGTGTCTCATGGGATTTAATGGAGCTGTCGTTTGTCACATGATCTCTGTGTGCTGGTGGGAGCCATCTTGGTTGGAGCACATGTGCAGGAGATCCTGTGCATACAGAGCTAGTGAGGGCTCTGAAATGTCAGGGAGCTGCAGAATCCACTGAGGCTGTGAGGAATTGGAACGTGTACAAGGGCCGGGATGTTGAGCCCAGTGTGAGAGTCTCCCTGGACTGGATGGAGGCAGACTGACAGCCTGCAAACCTACTGGCAGGTAACACCCCACAAAGGTGGACTTTACTGGGTGATGCCAGAGAATGAACTGTATGAACAATCAGCAGTTTAAACAGACAGTGAGACATTGTCCTGCGGGAAAGTGGCTGTGGCCCATTACACTGCGTGGTTTATGAGGATGTGAATAAATCACCGAGATTCTTTAAGTGACAAAGTGCTTGTGTGTGTCTTGATCCCGCTGCCAGACGTGTGCCCCAAGACGTTCAGGGCCCAGGTCGTCACACCCCCCTATTCCCAATTATCGTTGCTGCTGCAGTAACAATGTTGTTTGTCGTTCCTGCGGCAGCACACATCGCTATGTGTGACGCTGCTGGAACGACAAACATCTCCTTACCTGCGTCCACCGTAAAAGGAGGAAGATAGGAGGTGGACGGCATGTTCCGGCCGCTCATCTCCTCCCCTCCTTTTCTATTGGGCGGCAGTTCAGTGATGCTGCTGTGACATCGCTGTGACGCTGAACGAACCGTCCCCTTATAAAGGAAGCGGTTCGCCGGTCACAGCGACGTCGCAAAGCAGGTATGTGCGTGTGACGCTGCCATAGCGATAATGTTCGCTACGGCAGCGATCACCACATATCGGCCGTACGAAGGGGGCGGGTGCTATCGCACGTGACATCGCTAGCCGATGCTAGCGATGTCGCAGCGTGTAAAGCGGCCTTTAGGGTAGGTTCTCACTCATACCGTGATCTCTGTTGAGCACTATGTCAGGGTTTCTGTCAGAATCACTGACAAACAGGACTCCAATGGGAACACTCTTAGAGCAAATCACTACAATGATGATGACAGACACTGGCCTTCATCTTGCCAGTAATCGTATCTTTCAGATATGCACAAATCATTCTGTGTTGGGAGACTGTGGGTGGGTCATACATTGTGGGTGGGCTGTGTGGATCAAAATACTAAGTTGGGAAGTTGTTGGGGCTGTCATAATGTGTTGGTGTGATCATATTTTGTTCGGAGCTGTGGGGGTCATTATTCTGTGGTTCAGGATTGTGAAGATCATCATTCTGTGTTTGGGCGCTGTAGGAGATAATCATGTGGGGGTCATCATGCTGTGTTTAGGGGTTGGGGGGATCATACTGTTTCGGGGGTGCTGTCAGAGATCATACTGTGGTGGGAGGAATCATATTGCGTGGGCGACTGTTTGAAGTGATGTTGGAGCCATCATATTGTGTTGGCAGGCTGTGGGGGATCACTGTGGTGGATCATCATTCTGTGTTTGAGGATTGGGGGAAATCATACTACGAGGGGGACTGTAGAGACTGGAGACTCTGAGAGGCCATCATATTGTTTGGGATCTGTGGTGGCCATCATAATTTGTTGGTGCATCACAATGTGAGGGTGCCATCGTTCTGTATGTGGGATCATACCTTTTGAGGGCTGTGGGAGCCATTATACTGTATTAGTGGACTGTCAGCAATTGTACTGTGGTGAGGGGATCCTACTGTGTGGGCAATTATACATTGTAAAGGCCATCATACTGTGTCTAATATCATAGTTTTGGGGGGACTGGGAGGGCATCATAGTGTGTATGGGTGATTGGCTGTGGGGTCCATTATACTGTGTGAGGAACTGTGGGTACATCATACAGTTTAGATCTGTTGATCATAGTACAAGGGCTAAGTAGGTGGAACAGTATGAGTTGCTTCTTTTTATACATTTTATAAAAAATAGTAAATTATATAGTTTTGATGTGCTCAATAACAAGCAATAATATTAATATAACATAATATGTGAATATTGAACTGAATTAATTTCAACGTGTTGGTTTGACTCTCTGCAACAGTCAATCACTCATGTGGCCCATCAGGAAAATTAATTGCACACCTAGAGCATAGTTAGGAGTAGCACTATAGGTCCCAGCAGTAGTAATCAGAGGTTGAGGAAGGAATGTAGCCCAGAATAGCTAGGATTAAGAAAAAGGAACAGTACTAGAGGTACCAGGTATAGCATCAGGAGTAAATAACAATAGAAATATCAATAGGATAAGAGAACAGAGCCAAATAGTAATCATCAGTAGTGTTCAGGAAAAAAGAACCTTTTCAAATGGGCTGCCAGACCAAAGTCATCAGGGAAGAAAGCAACAAAACACTTAAGACAATGGATAGTATACACATCTCAGCTACTGTAGTTCCTCATTTTTAAGAGGAACAGAGTTCTTCAAACTCAACTTCTCAAGAAAGATTAAAAAAAAAACCAGGACCTGCAGAAGGCGAGATGTGTATTATAAACAGTTCTGTGCAATCACAAACCTTAACCTAACATTTTTTGTATAAATACTTTACATATTGAAATACAGGTACAGGACATGCACATGTGGTCTGTATCACATATTATATATTACATGTGGTAATAACACTCAAAATCACTCACCTTGTCAACATCATTATTGAACATACAAGTAAGCTGAGCTACAAAACGAACGGCATCAGGAGTCAGCAGTGTATTAAACTCTTTTTCCAGGCCAAATGGAGGGTCTCCGAGTTCCACGTTGTCCATTTCCTAGAAAACAGTTTGTATAGCTTTGGTTTACAGCAAGTTTCCACATTGGAATTTAGAGTTTGCACCCCTCCTAAGTACCCACATGCGGTTACATTGGCCTAAGGGTGCTTTAGTGATCCTGTCGGGGCTTACGTCCCCTCACAAAACGGGATTTGGACATATTCACCGATGGTGCAATTGACTATAATGATGCAGACGGAGTCACCGTGAGCTGTCGTGTTCCATTTTCAGGCGTATACGTCCTCTGGAAGCGGACAGCCAGATTCAGTCTACTACATGTCCGCCTCCAGTAAGTGTATACACACAAAATGGTACACGACAGAGCACACAGTGACTTGGTCTGCATCATTATAGTCAATGGCCCTGTCAGCACATACGTTCGAATCCCAATTTGCAAGGGGTTTGGACGTAAGTCCTGATAGGAGCACTGAGCTGGGGACAAAATGCAGTGTGAAAGCATTAATGACATTAATGACAACAGATGTGTAAGCCTTTAGCAGTGGTGTAGTACAGTACACTATCCCAGTGTTTCATTTAGTAAAAGCTATGTTGAACTGTCCCAAGATTATGGATACAGTTGAACACTATGGTGGAGAATTAATCTATTTACTGGGTGGCCCCTTCATACCAGATGATGATGTGATGCAGTGACATTATTGTGTCCATCTGTGCAGTGCTACTAATAAAAGGCATGTTTTTTTTTTTACTAAATGAGGCTTATTTATGAGTGGTGGCATTATTCAAGTATTGAGAGCACTAATTAGGGGACACAATTACCAAGTTTGGCACAAAACTAGGCTCCGTATTGATAATGGTTTCTTTGGTAAATCTAGCAAGAATTTGGGTTCTGTAAGATAAAAGCTGTGACTCCTGTTCATGCAAGGTGTATAGTCTGTGCTGCTATCAGTGGAGATATAATGTACAGGTTATAAAGTCATTGTCAGGTATATACTCACTTAGGAAGTGACTGTAGAGTGTCTGGTGCGATTCCACAAATCTGAAGAATGAGACCATGGAGCATAAACGCTTCCTATCAATATTTAACAGTAATGTCCTCAGACTTTGATCTGTGACTTCTACTGGATTAGCAAAAATGTGGACAAAAACAGTCTTAATACACGAGCACAGTGGATAAGTGTATAAATACTATGGCAATCTAATGTGCTGGTATGCAATGTTTCATTTTATCTGGAACAAGTTGTGCCAGACACTTAACATTATTATAGGGGTTGGCTTCCATGTGGTATCAGGTTCAGTCTACAATGAAAGCAGTGACATAAACTTTGTGTTCCAAATTCAAATTGCAAATACCACTGGGTGTGATGGTAGGAATTAAAGTTAAAAGAGCGCTAGCAGCTTTAAAGGGAATCTGTCAGGTGATTTTGTAGTAGAACACTAATGTTATCATTAAATAGGGCTTAAGGAGACCTTTCAGGATTAGTAAAGGGCCCTGTCACACACAACGAGATCGCTAACGGGACACCTACCAGCGATCAGGTCCCTGCTGTGAGATCGCTAGTCGTTGCTGAATGGTTGGGACAATTTTCTTCAAAGGCGATGTCCTGCTGGGCAGGACACATCGCTGTGTTTGACACCAACCAACGACCTCCTAACACAGTTCCAACACCCATCGAGATCGTTATACAGGTCGTTGATCGTTACTGCGTCGTTGGTAAGATCTGACCGTGTGACATCTCACCAGTGACCTCCCAACCACTTACCAGCGATCCTTATCAGGTCACAGCGTTTTCAGAATCGCTGGTAAGTCGTTAAATGTGACAGGGGCTTAACTTTCATAGCTGTACGTTACCTTGCTATTTTTTTTTTTACCTCCATGGAATTCAGTGTGATGTAGCAAATAGTCAACCATATGTAAATACAAACTGTATATTCACTGCTCCCACCTCTAAGTACATTCACTATCTCTCTGAGAGGTGGGAGGGAGCATGGATGGGGACAGCTGTGTAAATTCAGTTCAGATTTACTATCAATGATGCCAGTACTGAGAGGTGGGAGGAGGGAGCAGTGAACATGCAGTTTATATTTACATATGCTTGACTAAAGGCCCAGTCACACACAACGACTTACCAGCGATCCCGAAAACGATGTGACCTGATAGGGATAGCTGGTAAGTCGCTGGGAGGTCGCAGGTGAGATGTCACACAGTCAGATCTTACCAGCGATGCAGGAACAATACAGGTCGCAGTAGCGACCTGTATAACGATCTCAGCAGTCACTGGGACCCTGTCACACAGTGTCAAACACAGCGATGTGTCCTGCCCAGCAGGACATCGCCTTTGAAGAAAATGGCCTGGACCATTCTGCAAGGACTAGCGATCTCACAGCAGGGGCCTGATCGCTGGTAGATGTCACACATAACGAGATCGCTAACGGGATCGCTACTACGTCACCAAACGGTGACTTAGCAGCGATCTCGCTAGCGATCTCGTTATGTGTGACGGTACCTTAACTAGGTAATACAGCAATCCCAATTGGTAGGTATAGTTAAGAGCATTAAAATAAATCCTTTATTAATTATTCTAAAAGAGGAATCCACTCCCTCGAATAAATTCTCAATTCACAAAGCCTTCACCATGTGTAATCAGTGCGTGCCCATTTCATGCCGCTTTTAGAACGTCATGGTGGAAGCCACTAGTTCAAAAACAACTAAATAAACCAACATAATAAACAAACACAATATGTTTATGCCAGATATGGATTTTTGGTCCAATTTGATAGAATAAACTAAGGCATAAAAACTAAATAAACCTAACAAAAATTCACCATGTTCTTATAATGGTACTGACAGCGGTCAGATACCGCGATTATTGGTACATGTTAGGCATATAGCCGAATTGGTTCAAAGACAATGAACACACTAGTTCAAACAACTAAATAAACCAACAAAATAAACAAACACAATATGTTTATGCCAGATATGGATTTTTGGTCCAATTTTGATAGAAAAAACTAAGGCATAAAAACTGAATATACCTAACAAAAATTCATCATGTTCTTATACATGGTACTGACAGTGGTCAGATATCACAATTCGATAAACATGTTAGGCATATAGCCGAATTGGTTCAAAAACAAAAGAACATACCAACGTAATAAACAAACACAAGATGATTATGCCAGAGCACGGACAATGGTCCGACTTAATAGAAAAACTAAGGCATAAAAACTAAATATACCTAACAAAAAATTGCATCACTTGTTATATGATACTGACAGCGGTCAGATACCACACTTATAGACAAATGTTAGGCATATAGCAGGAATGATCTCACCAAATCCTTCCACAGATAGGGGGCAGGCAGTCTCTCCTTTTGGATTCCTGGGCTCAGTATGCTAGTCCGGCATTCACTCTCCCTGTCCAATCAGGAGGCCATAAAACAACAAATTACCTGCCACCCCAAACTCCCGTCCTAACAAGGACGGTCCACATCTAATGCAAGGTTGGACCCCTAGGCTGACCCTGTTGCCGTCCCGACGCGTTTCGTCCACATTGACTCCTCAGGGGACATATTAGAAATACACCAGGTCCTCACTGCCAGCCCTCACATGTCACAGATGTCAAAGGAAGCTGGCTCGTACATAATGGGGTCTTTTAAACATGGCGTTAATGTGGCTCCTCCAATCAGGAGGGACATCTCACCTGATGTTTTAATTACATTAGTATTATGTAGATAGTGATGTAATCCACTTAGTATTCGGCACATGTGGAGCAGCAATCCATGCTGCTCAGCGTGCGTTCCATCCCAAGAAAGAAACCGCCCATAACTGTCAATAGATAGAGATAATAGGAGGAGAGGAACATCTCCTCCCCCTCCACAATACGTCACCTCAATACGTCATCTGACCCATAATACACTGGCGTCTCACATAGAGGAAATCCCCGGCACGCAGAGACACGTGGCTAGAGGGGAGGGGGTGGTTCTCCCTCTCCCACTCAGAGCAGTTCTTCCTCCTGCGTCGCCCAGGTTTGCGTTCCACGAGCGTTCCACCCAGGGCACGCCCCCGGAAATGACCGCTCATGGGTAAGAGGAGGGTCCTACTCCATCTCCGTCAGAGGTTGCTTCTCCATATTCCGTCCCCCAAGCTTGCGCTCCACGAGCGTTCCACCAAGGGAACGCCCCCGGGAGCGCGTGTCCAGAAGGAGACATAATAATATCCGCCCCATTGAAACTCCATTAACCGGGAGCCCAATCACTCTTACATAATAGAAGAACACACGCCCCCAAACCGGGGGCGACTGAGCAAAGGGGCGGATAGCCTTTTTTAACCCATCACAGAGTTCTCTCTGTCAGATCATAAGGTATATGTTAGAAGGTCCGCATATTATTATCTTAGGCATCATATCGACAATGCGAAACAGCAGATCATTCCAAATATAAAGTCTCCAAACAAAAAGGAGGCCAAATCATCCCAAATGCTGCACACCAGGGGGTGAACCAGCCATGCAGACATCGCATACAGCTGGACAGCTGCTCACTCCACACGGGCCGCATCATCATGAGATGGTGGCCTCACATATAGGGGACATCACAATATCAATAGGAGACACCTTCCATCAGTAATATCACATAATGCAAGGGACAGCCAGTGAAAAAAAATCCTGGTTTAACGGGTACCCAGAAAATATATAGGGCGTATTCCAGGGGGTTTCTTGAGGGGAATTAAATGAACCAAGGAGATTATTATGTCCATATATTGTGGGTTTCTTCATACCTCCAAATGGACCCCCTGCCACCGGCATAAGGGGTAAATAATTGATACTAGCACATATAATGGATTACATCCTTGGCGTCAAAAATATTGATTCAATAGACACCACCGATTTCTCCATCAAAGTAAATTGGAGGATTAAATGGATCAGTTATTTGGCAGGGGGTACCATAGACACTAAATAAAACTATTAAACAACAGTTGCTCATTTAAGCCCCCCGGTGCGAGGGTCTCAAGTTTGAACATCCACCTCGTTTCCCTCTGAAGGACCAACCTGTCCCAGTCTCCACCTCTTTTAGGTCTCAGGACCTTGTCAATCCCAGTAAATCTCAGTACCTTAGAATCACCCCCATGTTTTTCAACGACATGTCGGGACACTGCCGTGTCCCTCCGATGTTCCACGTCGCCTAGGTGTTCACCTATTCTCCTTCTAAATTCACGGATGGTTTTTCCAATGTACTCAAGTCCACACACACAGTCGATCTTATATATGACTCCCTGCGTACGGCAGTTGATGAAATGTCTTATAGCATATTCCCTAGAAGTCACATTACTCCTAAAGGTCTTAGTGACCTGTATAGCCGGGCATGCAATGCATCCTGAGCATTTAAAGCAACCCTTGATTTCCTTGGTACCCTTGACTAGCCAATTGTCCTCAATTGATCGCATAAAATGGCTATGAACCAAGCGGTCTGCCAAGGATCTGCCCTTCCTTTAAGTAATCTGGGGTTGCTTAGACAAAATTGGGCATAATTCTCTGTCCATCCTCAGAATCGACCAGTACTTATTGAAAATGCGACGCACACCATCAGCACCGTTGTCAAAGGTGGTGATAAATCTATTAGATCCATCCCGGACATCTACTTTCTTTTTGGTGATCAATAATTCTGATCTTGGTCTTTCCCTCGCCTCCTTAAATGCCTTATTGATAACCGTCTTGGGGTAACCCCTCTTCCGAAATTTGTCTCCTAAATCACAAGCTTGAGCTCGCAAGTCACCCTCCTTGGAGCAATTCCTTCTTATTCGAAGGAATTGCCCCTTCGGGATCCCCCGTTTTAGATGTTCAGGGTGACAACTGTCCCACCGGAGCAGAGAGTTTGATGCTGTGGGTTTGTATTAGGTACGGGTGTGAAGACCCCCCTCAGCATCTCTCTGAATCAAAATATCAAGAAAGGGTAATGTGCCCCCCTCCTCCAAAACCGAGGTGAACCTTAGACCAATGCTGTTATTGTCCAGACCTGCTACATATTTCGACAGATCCTCTCTGGATCCATTCCAGACAACCAGAATGTCGTCTATGTAGCGGGTCCAAATTTCAAAATGACGTGTTATCTCTTCCGTTTCCTGTATAAAGATCATAGTCTCCTCCCACCAGCCCAGGAGCAAGTTGGCATACGAGGGGGCACAAGGGCTCCCCATCGCGGTGCCCCTGAGCTGGTGGTAGAAACGGCCGTCAAAGAGAAATACATTCCTGGTCAAGCAAAAATTAAGGAGCTTTAAGACAAATTCGTTGTGCTGTCGGTATTGCGTCGTCCCCCTAGTCGAGAGGAAATAACTCACCGCCTCCATTCCTTTGTTGTGTGGGATGGAGGAGTAGAGGGCCTCAACATCTATGCTGCCCAAGGTGGTATTGGTCTGTATGGTGATGCCCTCTAGCTTGCGCAGGAGGTCTGGTGTGTCCTGTACATGGGACTGTAAGGCTAAAACGAAGGGTCTCAAGACTCGATCCAAATAGATGCCACAATTTTGGGTAAGGCTATTGATGCCAGAGACAATTGGTCTCCCTCTCAGGGGATCCAACCCTTTGTGCACCTTTGGGAGGCAATAAAAGGTTGCCATGACAGGATTTTTCTGGTACATAAAATCATATTCAGACCTGTCAATGACCTCCAAGGCCAATCCCTCCTCGAGAATTGTCCTTAATTCCTCCATGTACACCTTGGTTGGATTACCTGAGAGTACCTCATACGTTTCACGATCATTCAATAGATCAACGCAGAGATCAACATATTTGTCTGTATCCATGACGACCACGTTGCCACCCTTATCAGAGGGCTTTATGACAACGTGGTCGTCATTTTCCAGATCCATGTGAGACGCCAGTGTATTATGGGTCAGATGACGTATTGAGGTGACGTATTGTGGAGGGGGAGGAGATGTTCCTCTCCTCCTATTATCTCTATCTATTGACAGTTATGGGCGGTTTCTTTCTTGGGATGGAACGCACGCTAAGCAGCATGGATTGCTGCTCCACATGTGCCGAATACTAAGTGGATTACATCACTATCTACATAATACTAATGTAATTAAAACATCAGGTGAGATGTCCCTCCTGATTGGAGGAGCCACATTAACGCCATGTTCAAAAGACCCCATTATGTACGAGCCAGCTTCCTTTGACATCTGTGACATGTGAGGTCTGGCAGTGAGGACCTGGTGTATTTCTAATATGTCCCCTGAGGAGTCAATGTGGACGAAACGCGTCGGGACGGCAACAGGGTCAGCCTAGGGGTCCAACCTTGCATTAGATGTGGACCGTCCTTGTTAGGACGGGAGTTTGGGGTGGCAGGTAATTTGTTGTTTTATGGCCTCCTGATTGGACAGGGAGAGTGAATGCCGGACTAGCATACTGAACCCAGGAATCCAAAAGGAGAGACTGCCTGCCCCCTATCTGTGGAAGGATTTGGTGAGATCATTCCTGCTATATGCCTAACATTTGTCTATAAGTGTGGTATCTGACCGCTGTCAGTATCATATAACAAGTGATGCAATTTTTTGTTAGGTATATTTAGTTTTTATGCCTTAGTTTTTCTATTAAGTCGGACCATTGTCCGTGCTCTGGCATAATCATCTTGTGTTTGTTTATTACGTTGGTATGTTCTTTTGTTTTTGAACCAATTCGGCTATATGCCTAACATGTTTATCTAATTGTGATATCTGACCACTGTCAGTACCATGTATAAGAACATGATGAATTTTTGTTAGGTATATTCAGTTTTTATGCCTTAGTTTTTTCTATCAAAATTGGACCAAAAATCCTTATCTGGCATAAACATATTGTGTTTGTTTATTTTGTTGGTTTATTTAGTTGTTTGAACTAGTGTGTTCATTGTCTTTGAACCAATTCGGCTATATGCCTAACATGTACCAATAATCGCGGTATCTGACCGCTGTCAGTACCATTATAAGAACATGGTGAATTTTTGTTAGGTTTATTTAGTTTTTAAGCCTTAGTTTATTCTATCAAATTGGACCAAAAATCCATATCTGGCATAAACATATTGTGTTTGTTTATTATGTTGGTTTATTTAGTTGTTTTTGAACTAGTGGCCTCCACCATGACGTTCTAAAAGCGGCATGAAATGGGCACGCACTGATTACACATGGTGAAGGCTTTGTGAATTGAGAATTTATTCGAGGGAGTGGATTCCTCTTTTAGAATAATTAATAAAGGATTTATTTTAATGCTCTTAACTATACCTACCAATTGGGATTGCTGTATTACCTACTTAACATAGTTATGGCAGGGTTTCTATCCACGGGCCTAAATACTGATGAATGGTTGGTTGAAGCTAGGAATGTCTTTTCAGATAAAGAGTTTACTCAGAAAAGGTATATACCATCTTATGGGGCAGCCTTTAACGAGTTAACCCAGATATATAGGGACCAGATTGTCTCCTGGTGGGAGGTTCAATCATTGGAGAGCTACATTAGGGCGGGAATCGTCCCAAGAGGTTTAAGGATCCAGCTTTCAGTTGGACCACGCTACAGGAGTACATCATTTGTTGCCAACTGGGAAAGAGAGGCCACTAATAGTTCCTTGAAACTTATGCAGATTATGCTGGAGGAGGAGAAGGCCACTCTTTCTCAGTTGAATAATAAACTTCAAGAATTTATAGAAATCACTAAAAAATATTCTAGTGAGCCAGACTTTGCCAGTAAAGAAAAAAAGTTACAAGATAGTCTGGAACGGTTCCAATACCACCTGAAAGAACGTAAGCATAAACAATATAACAGGGACGTTCTAGACTTCAAGGATAACCGAGCCTATCAGGTTATTAATAACCAACCACCAGTGGATATTCCACCTATAGTACCTTCGTCCACAGACACTGAGACCTCTGACACCGAGGGATTCAGGAGGTCCAAGAAGAACAAAAATAAGGGTCGAGGAAGGGGAAGAGGAGGTTATAGACCAGGGGATAGATCGGATTATTCACCCCCCCCCCCATTCTTTTGAACCCCATTTTCTCAGGAACCGTCAGTTTCACAGGGGCAAATGACATCCAATATAGAGGTTATCAACCTGTCCAAAAAGACACTCAGTCCTGCCGAAATAGATCTTCTCAAAAGAGGTTTATCATTTGTGCCAACGTCGAACTTTGACCTGTTTGAGTCCATTAAGGACCTTCATCTCTTCCTTAGGAAGTTAAGGTGGAGAAAACACTTTCTCAAACAGGACGCTAGGGTCTGTCAGGACCTTGATATTCCGGCTGATCTCCTTCAAGACATTAGACTTTTAACTAGTCTGGAGATGGAAAACCCTAATTTAGGGGGCCGGGGTCCTTTCACGAACCTTAAAAATAAAAGTTCTAAAAATCCACCAGCAATGTCAGACGTATCTGCAATAGATGTGTTTGAAGAGCTGGTAACTAAGGAACTGAAGGATCTAGCGGGGACTGGTACCTTTGTTAAATATAATTTGGACAGGTTGGAGATACAGGCCTTGATGGATCTGGAAAATGACGACCACGTTGTCATAAAGCCCTCTGATAAGGGTGGCAACGTGGTCGTCATGGATACAGACAAATATGTTGATCTCTGCGTTGATCTATTGAATGATCGTGAAACGTATGAGGTGCTCTCAGGGAATCCAACCAAGGTGTACATGGAGGAATTAAGGACAATTCTCGAGGAGGGATTGGCCTTGGAGGTCATTGACAGGTCTGAATATGATTTTATGTACCAGAAAAATCCTGTCATGGCAACCTTTTATTGCCTCCCAAAGGTGCACAAAGGGTTGGATCCCCTGAGAGGGAGACCAATTGTCTCTGGCATCAATAGCCTTACCCAAAATTGTGGCATCTATTTGGATCGAGTCTTGAGACCCTTCGTTTTAGCCTTACAGTCCCATGTACAGGACACACCAGACCTCCTGTGCAAGCTAGAGGGCATCACCATACAGACCAATACCACCTTGGGCAGCATAGATGTTGAGGCCCTCTACTCCTCCATCCCACACAACAAAGGAATGGAGGCGGTGAGTTATTTCCTCTCGACTAGGGGGACGCAATACCGACAGCACAACGAATTTGTCTTAAAGCTCCTTAATTTTTGCTTGACCAGGAATGTATTTCTCTTTGACGGCCGTTTCTACCACCAGCTCAGGGGCACCGCGATGGGGAGCCCTTGTGCCCCCTCGTATGCCAACTTGCTCCTGGGCTGGTGGGAGGAGACTATGATCTTTATACAGGAAACGGAAGAGATAACACGTCATTTTGAAATTTGGACCCCCTACATAGACGACATTCTGGTTGTCTGGAATGGATCCAGAGAGGATCTGTCGAAATATGTAGCGGGTCTGGACAATAACAGCATTGGTCTAAGGTTCACCTCGGTTTTGGAGGAGGGGGGCACATTACCCTTTCTTGATATTTTGATTCAGAGAGATGCTGAGGGGGGTCTTCACACCCGTACCTATTACAAACCCACAGCATCAAACTCTCTGCTCCGGTGGGACAGTTGTCACCCTGAACATCTAAAACGGGGGATCCCGAAGGGGCAATTCCTTCGAATAAGAAGGAATTGCTCCAAGGAGGGTGACTTGCGAGCTCAAGCTTGTGATTTAGGAGACAAATTTCGGAAGAGGGGTTACCCCAAGACGGTTATCAATAAGGCATTTAAGGAGGCGAGGGAAAGACCAAGATCAGAATTATTGATCACCAAAAAGAAAGTAGATGTCCGGGATGGATCTAATAGATTTATCACCACCTTTGACAACGGTGCTGATGGTGTGCGTCGCATTTTCAATAAGTACTGGTCGATTCTGAGGATGGACAGAGAATAATGCCCAATTTTGTCTAAGCAACCCCAGATTACTTACAGGAAGGGCAGATCCTTGGCAGACCGCTTGGTTCATAGCCATTTTATGCGATCAATTAAGGACAATTGGCTAGTCAAGGGTACCAAGGAAATCAAGGGTTGCTTTAAATGCTCAGGATGCATTGCATGCCCGGCTATACAGGTCACTAAGACCTTTAGGAGTAATGTGACTTCTAGGGAATATGCTATAAGACATTTCATCAACTGCCGTACGCAGGGAGTCATATATAAGATCGACTGTGTGTGTGGACTTGAGTACATTGGAAAAACCATCCGTGAATTTAGAAGGAGAATAGGTGAACACCTAGGCGACGTGGAACATCGGAGGGACACGGCAGTGTCCCGACATGTTGTTGAAAAACATGGGGGTGATTCTAAGGTACTGAGATTTACTGGGATTGACAAGGTCCTGAGACCTAAAAGAGGTGGAGACTGGGACAGGTTGGTCCTTCAGAGGGAAACGAGGTGGATGTTCAAACTTGAGACCCTCGCACCGGGGGGCTTAAATGAGCAACTGTTGTTTAATAGTTTTATTTAGTGTCTATGGTACCCCCTGCCAAATAACTGATCCATTTAATCCTCCAATTTACTTTGATGGAGAAATCGGTGGTGTCTATTGAATCAATATTTTTGACGCCAAGGATGTAATCCATTATATGTGCTAGTATCAATTATTTACCCCTTATGCCGGTGGCAGGGGGTCCATTTGGAGGTATGAAGAAACCCACAATATATGGACATAATAATCTCCTTGGTTCATTTAATTCCCCTCAAGAAACCCCCTGGAATACGCCCTATATATTTTCTGGGTACCCGTTAAACCAGGATTTTTTTTCACTGGCTGTCCCTTGCATTATGTGATATTACTGATGGAAGGTGTCTCCTATTGATATTGTGATGTCCCCTATATGTGAGGCCACCATCTCATGATGATGCGGCCCGTGTGGAGTGAGCAGCTGTCCAGCTGTATGCGATGTCTGCATGGCTGGTTCACCCCCTGGTGTGCAGCATTTGGGATGGTTTGGCCTCCTTTTTGTTTGGAGACTTTATATTTGGAATGATCTGCTGTTTCGCATTGTCGATATGATGCCTAAGATAATAATATGCGGACCTTCTAACATATACCTTATGATCTGACAGAGAGAACTCTGTGATGGGTTAAAAAAGGCTATCCGCCCCTTTGCTCAGTCGCCCCCGGTTTGGGGGCGTGTGTTCTTCTATTATGTAAGAGTGATTGGGCTCCCGGTTAATGGAGTTTCAATGGGGCGGATATTATTATGTCTCCTTCTGGACACGCGCTCCCGGGGGCGTTCCCTTGGTGGAACGCTCGTGGAGCGCAAGCTTGGGGGACGGAATATGGAGAAGCAACCTCTGACGGAGATGGAGTAGGACCCTCCTCTTACCCATGAGCGGTCATTTCCGGGGGCGTGCCCTGGGTGGAACGCTCGTGGAACGCAAACCTGGGCGACGCAGGAGGAAGTACTGCTCTGAGTGGGAGAGGGAGAACCACCCCCTCCCCTCTAGCCACGTGTCTCTGCGTGCCGGGGATTTCCTCTATGTGAGACGCCAGTGTATTATGGGTCAGATGACGTATTGAGGTGACGTATTGTGGAGGGGGAGGAGATGTTCCTCTCCTCCTATTATCTCTATCTATTGACAGTTATGGGCGGTTTCTTTCTTGGGATGGAACGCACGCTGAGCAGCATGGATTGCTGCTCCACATGTGCCGAATACTAAGTGGATTACATCACTATCTACATAATACTAATGTAATTAAAACATCAGGTGAGATGTCCCTCCTGATTGGAGGAGCCACATTAACGCCATGTTTAAAAGACCCCATTATGTACGAGCCAGCTTCCTTTGACATCTGTGACATGTGAGGGCTGGCAGTGAGGACCTGGTGTATTTCTAATATGTCCCCTGAGGAGTCAATGTGGACGAAACGCGTCGGGACGGCAACAGGGTCAGCCTAGGGGTCCAACCTTGCATTAGATGTGGACCGTCCTTGTTAGGACGGGAGTTTGGGGTGGCAGGTAATTTGTTGTTTTATGGCCTCCTGATTGGACAGGGAGAGTGAATGCCGGACTAGCATACTGAACCCAGGAATCCAAAAGGAGAGACTGCCTGCCCCCTATCTGTGGAAGGATTTGGTGAGATCATTCCTGCTATATGCCTAACATTTGTCTATAAGTGTGGTATCTGACCGCTGTCAGTATCATATAACAAGTGATGCAATTTTTTGTTAGGTATATTTAGTTTTTATGCCTTAGTTTTTCTATTAAGTCGGACCATTGTCCGTGCTCTGGCATAATCATCTTGTGTTTGTTTATTACGTTGGTATGTTCTTTTGTTTTTGAACCAATTCGGCTATATGCCTAACATGTTTATCTAATTGTGATATCTGACCACTGTCAGTACCATGTATAAGAACATGATGAATTTTTGTTAGGTATATTCAGTTTTTATGCCTTAGTTTTTTCTATCAAAATTGGACCAAAAATCCATATCTGGCATAAACATATTGTGTTTGTTTATTTTGTTGGTTTATTTAGTTGTTTGAACTAGTGTGTTCATTGTCTTTGAACCAATTCGGCTATATGCCTAACATGTACCAATAATCGCGGTATCTGACCGCTGTCAGTACCATTATAAGAACATGGTGAATTTTTGTTAGGTTTATTTAGTTTTTATGCCTTAGTTTATTCTATCAAATTGGACCAAAAATCCATATCTGGCATAAACATATTGTGTTTGTTTATTATGTTGGTTTATTTAGTTGTTTTTGAACTAGTGGCTTCCACCATGACGTTCTAAAAGCGGCATGAAATGGGCACGCACTGATTACACATGGTGAAGGCTTTGTGAATTGAGAATTTATTCGAGGGAGTGGATTCCTCTTTTAGAATAATTAATAAAGGATTTATTTTAATGCCGGTACCTTAACTAGTCACACTGAATTCTACAGAGCTACAACAAGATAACAAGAAGAGGGAGAGCTATAAAAGTTACTGATTCTGAATGGTCTCTTGGAGCCCTATTCAATGATAACATTAGTATTGTACTACAAAATCACCTGACAGATTCCCTTTAACTCTTGAAGAAATCCTATAGGGAACATAGGTTAATATGGCTGATATGTTCCTTCTACCTCGTGAACATCTGAAGCCCCCCATCCTTTTCCAAAGTGGCACAGAGGCATCTGTTGTAGCCAGTTACATTGCAGTCAGACACCAGATAGTGAGACTGAGAAGGGACATGGCTGACCTCCTGAGACACATGGACATTTGCTCATAAAATTTTCAAATTTAGACTAGATTCAGACATCCGTATTTTACAGTTGGAGTACAGACCCAAACTGAACAGCCTCATATATGCCTAGGACTCCAGGATAGGTAATCAATTTGTGATAATTCGGTGTCCAACACCCCCATTGATCATCTCTTATTTGATCCAGTGGCCACTGAGTGTAATCACAAAAAGAAAGGAGCTGTGCTGCAGTACTTGGCAGTGGCCATTAAACACTGCATAGAGCTGTACTTTGCAGTTATGTTCAACATGTTTACATCATCACCAGAGCTGATCAGTAGGAATATCCAGTGCCGGATATGGTCACTGATAGGTCATTATTATTTTGTGACTGGACCATCCTTTAATTACAATGAGGATCAAAGTAAAAATGGCTATGTAGGGTGAAGTGTTGTCACGCTCCCCGGGTCCCCTGCCTCGCTCCCCGGCTCACCTGCCACGCTCCTCGGCTTCCCTGCCTCGCTCCCCGGCTCCTCTGTCAGGCGTCCCCCGCTCCACAGCCTCCAGCCCCCATCACCTGCGGTCCCCAGGCGGCTCGGTCCCCGCTCCCGGCGCCCGTCGGCAGCTCTGCTCCAGGCCGACTCCCCTGCCTTCTGTTCACCACTCCCTGCCCTGGCTTCTGGCACCCGGGCCTCGCGCATGCGCATTAGGGCGCGCGCGCGGTCATTGACCCTTTCTTAAAGGGCCAGTGTCCTCCAACAGGATATTGAAGGATCAGGTACTGGGTATATAGGGGGATCCTTTCCAAGTGGGCGGGGCCTGTTCTTCGTGTTTTCTAAGCTAGGAGTCAGGTCTCCTTGTGTCTGTGATATACTCACCTATCTCTCTCGTAGAGCCGCTCCTGCCTCGACAACCGGTCCTGACGACACCCAAACCCCGAACGGTGACGGCCTGCCATCCCGTCAGTTCCTGCCATCTCCGATCCCTGTGGTGACCCGTCTCCTCGCTCCATTGGTTCCGGACTCTGCCTGACGACATCTCGGCCTCCGAACCTGAGCTCCATCACCCGGACTACCATCAGAGACCCCGTGGTCCCAGGGACTTCTTTACTCCACTC
Source organism: Anomaloglossus baeobatrachus (assembly GCF_048569485.1). Lineage (NCBI taxonomy): Eukaryota > Metazoa > Chordata > Amphibia > Anura > Aromobatidae > Anomaloglossus > Anomaloglossus baeobatrachus. Next base: position 227,141,691 of record NC_134353.1, on the reverse strand, counting down.
CTCTAAACGGACTGTCCTGCTAGTGCTCCGGCTACCGGGCACCTTGCCCTCGGTGAGGTGTTCAGCCCAGTGGATCCACCTCCTGGCTCTGCCCGTCCACCTGGCCCTAACAGTAAGAACAGGCCATGGATCCCGCCGAAGCACTAGCGGCCTTGCAGCAGGAACTCACACGCCAGCGCGAGACCCAGACCCGCATGCTGAACTTCATGTCTTCTGTGGATACCCGCCTGAACACGCTACAAGCGACGGCCACATCCTTGGCATCTCAGGTTTCCACTGTACAATCCACGGCCACAGCTCCCGTGGCAGCCTCCTCGGATGCTTCCAGACTTCATTTGGCCTCACCACCCCGGTACGCCGGAGATCCCAAGACCTGCAGGGGATTCCTAAACCAGTGCTCCCTTCATTTCAAGCTGCTTTCACACTTGTTTGCCTCCGACCAAGCCAAGGTGGCGTTTGTGATGTCCCATCTAGAGGGTGAGGCACTGGCCTGGATGAACCCCTTGTGGGAAAAGGAGGACCCTGTGACTACCAACATCCAGGACTTCCTGCAGGCATTCAGAAACACCTTTGACGAACCTGGACGTGCCGCTGCATCCGCCTCATCACTCCTCAGGCTACGTCAGGGGACTACGACTGTAGGGCAGTATGCCATCCGCTTCCGCACTTTGGCCTCAGAATTGGGGTGGAACAATGAAGCCCTCACCGCCGCCTTCTGGGAAGGACTCTCCAGCCGTATTAAGGACGAGTTGGCAGGCCGCGATGTTCCTTCCACCCTGGATGCCCTGATCGCACTAGCCACCCGCGTGGACCTCAGATTCCAGGAACGATCCAAAGAGGTGTCCCGTGAGAGACGTCCGATACGGCATTCCTCTCCTCCGCAGAAGCCCACCGTACTTCAGTCAGCGTCGTCTGGTGTCTCTGTCCACGAGCCCATGCAGATTGACCGTTTGCGGCAGTCCGAACAACGCCGAGCAGAACGGCTCGCCAAGGGCCTCTGCTTCTACTGCGGAGAGGGCACACACCTTCTACGCTCCTGTCCAGAGAGGCCGGGAAACTCCAAAGCCTAGGGTTGGTAGGAGAGGCCACCCTAGGTGCTGGGACTCTCTCAGACCCGGTTACGTGGACTGTTCAAGTAACAACGGGAGAGACGCGGTTCACGGCCAAGGCGTACCTCGATTCCGGGGCAGCAGGCAATTTCATCCAGCAGGCCACGGTGGACAAGTACCAGCTGCCTGTTACTCCACTCGACAAACCCCTCGTGATTGCCTCTGTAGATGGGAGACCCCTCTCTGACACCATCTCGTGGATCACCAAGCCGGTGGAACTACGTATCGGTGCCCTGCACACCGAGAACATCGCTCTCTACATCCTCCCACACATGTCCCATCAAATCCTGCTGGGACTCCCCTGGTTACGGACACACGAACCGTCAGTCAGCTGGGGTACTGGTGAAATCACCCGATGGGGCTCCTCTTGCCACGAGAATTGTCTGAAGACTATACAGCCCATCCGACGACCTCCGGTTCCGGAGTCCCTACCGGGACTGCCCTCGGCCTATTGGTCCTTCGCGGACGTCTTTGATAAAAAGGAATCAGAGGTACTGCCGCCACATCGTCCTTATGACTGTGCCATCGACCTACTCCCAGGAACTACACCACCTCGAGGACAGATATATCCGCTGTCTCCTGCTGAAACAAGGGCCATGTCTGCCTACATCACGGAGAACCTGGCAAGGGGATTCATTCGGAGGTCCTCCTCTCCTGCGGGAGCAGGCTTCTTCTTCGTTAAGAAGAAAGAGGGCGATCTACGCCCATGCATTGACTACCGGGGATTGAACCAAATCACCGTGAAAAACAAATACCCCCTGCCGCTCATCCCCGAATTGTTTGATCGGCTTAGAGGAGCTCGTGTGTTTACCAAGTTGGATCTTCGGGGTGCCTACAACCTGGTCCGCATCCACTCTGGGGACGAATGGAAGACTGCATTCAATACTCGCGATGGGCACTATGAATACTGTGTGATGCCCTTCGGCCTCTGTAGCGCACCAGCAGTGTTTCAGGAATTGGTGAACGACGTGTTCCGGGACCTTCTCTACGTCTGTGTGGTGGTGTATCTTGACGATATCCTGGTCTTCTCTCCGGATCTCCAGACCCACAGAGAGAACGTGCAGCTGGTACTACAAAGACTGAGAGAGAATCGCCTGTACGCCAAGTACGAGAAGTGTGTATTCGAGCAGTCTTCTCTTCCCTTCTTGGGTTACGTAATCTCCGATACCAGTCTGCAGATGGACCCGGAGAAGGTCTCTTCCATTCTCAACTGGCCCCCTCCTTCCGGACTGAAGGCAATCCAACGCTTTCTGGGATTCGCAAACTATTATCGTCAGTTCATCCCTCACTTCTCTGCTCTGACTGCACCTCTCTCCGCCTTGACCAAGAAGGGGGCTAATCCAAAGGACTGGTCACCGGCGGCTGACGCCGCGTTTGGCTCCCTGAAACAGGCATTTGCTTCTTCCCCTGTGCTCCACCGTCCTGAGTTAAACCGACAGTTTACCTTGGAGGTGGATGCCTCCTTCTCGGGAGCCGGAGCAGTGCTCATGCAGAAGTCCTCCTCCGGGAAGATGGTTACTTGCGGTTTCTTCTCCAAGAGCTTCTCAGCGCCTGAACGCAACTACACCATCGGTGACCGAGAGCTATTGGCAGTCAAACTGGCTCTGGAGGAAAGGCGCTACCTTCTGGAGGGAGCAGTGTACCCCGTGATCATTTACACGGACCACTAGAACCTGGAATACCTGTGGTCCGCTCAGCGACTGAACCCACGGCAGGCCAGGTGGTCCTTGTTCTTTGCCAGGTTCGATTTTCAGCTCCATTTTCGACCCGCGGACAAGAATGTATGAGCAGATGCCTTGTCCAGGTCATTCATGCCCATGGAGCAGGAGGAGACATTCCAGCCCATCATCTGTCCTAGTAAGATCATTCCGGTGGCTCCTGTCACCCTGGCCCAGATACCGCCAGGGAAGACCTATGTCTCTGAGACTGACAGGCAAAAAGTGTTACACTGGGGCCATGCCTTGAAAATAGCCGGCCATGCTGGTCAGAAGAAAACATGGAGTACAATTGTACGTCACTACTGGTGGCCATCTCTTTGCACGGACGTCGCTTCTTTTGTCTCAGCCTGCTCCTCTTGTGCCAGGAACAAGACGCCCAAACACCTGCCATATGGTCGTCTTCTGCCTCTGCCTATACCCTCCGTTCCGTGGCAACACATTGCGATGGACTTTATTACGGACTTGCCCCTGTCCTCCGGACACACAGTCATATGGGTCGTGGTGGATCGGTTCTCCAAAATGGCTCATTTCGTCCCTATGGCTGGACTGCCCTCTGCCCAGGAACTCGCTGACGCTTACATACAGCACATCTTCCGTTTGCATGGCTTTCCATCTCACATTGTGTCCGACAGAGGAACTCAGTTTACCTCCCGCTTCTGGAGGGCTCTCTGCAAACATCTGGGAGTGACTCTGGACTTTTCTTCAGCCTACCATCCTCAGTCGAACGGCCAAGTGGAACGAGTCAATCAGATCTTGACCTCCTTCTTACGTCACTACGTTAACGCCCATCACGACGACTGGTCCACGCTTCTTCCTTGGCTGAATTCTCCCATAACCACCACGTCAGTGAGTCCTCCTCCAGCTCTCCCTTCCATGTCGTTTACGGTCTTCAGCCTTCCGTCCCATTACCTGTATCCTCTTCCTCGGATATCCCTGCTGCTGATGCTGTAGTCCGTGACTTTTCTACAATTTGGGACTCTGTCAAGACGTCCCTTGGACGTGCTTCCCTGAGGATGAAGAGACACGCAGACAAGAGGCGTCTGGATCCCCCGTGTTTCTCTCCAGGAGATCTGGTCTGGCTTGCTTCCAAGTACGTCCGATTGAAGCTCCCATCATACAAGCTGGGTCCTCGCTACATAGGGCCGTTTAAAGTCCTCAGCAAAATAAATGAGGTCTCCTACAAGCTGCAGCTCCCGGCCACGATGAGAAAACTCAACTCCTTCCACGTCTCCCTGCTCAAGTCGGTTGTCCTTGGTCCCTTCTCCGCTGCTGCCTGTTCTGCTCCTCCTCCTATTGCTGATGATGACATCTATGCGGTAAGGGATATTGTGGCCATGAAAACTGTACGAGGCCGATAGTTCTTCCTGGTGGACTGGGCAGGGTATGGTCCTGAGGATAGGTCCTGGGAACCCCGGGAGAATGTGGGTACTCCTCTGATACGTGCCTTCCTGTCCCGGTTGCGGGGAGGGGGGCGTGGGGGGGGGTACTGTCACGCTCCCCGGGTCCCCTGCCTCGCTCCCCGGCTTCCCTGCCTCGCTCCCCGGCTCCTCTGTCAGGCGTCCCCCGCTCCACAGCCTCCAGCCCCCATCACCTGCGGTCCCCAGGCGGCTCGGTCCCCGCTCCCGGCGCCCGTCGGCAGCTCTGCTCCAGGCCGACTCCCCTGCCTCCTGTTCACCACTCCCTGCCCTGGCTTCTGGCACCCGGGCCTCGCGCATGCGCATTAGGGCGCGCGCGCGGTCATTGACCCTTTCTTAAAGGGCCAGTGTCCTCCAACAGGATATTGAAGGATCAGGTACTGGGTATATAGGGGGATCCTTTCCAAGTGGGCGGGGCCTGTTCTTCGTGTTTTCTAAGCTAGGAGTCAGGTCTCCTTGTGTCTGTGATATACTCACCTATCTCTCTCATAGAGCCGCTCCTGCCTCGCCAACCGGTCCTGACGACACCCGAACCCCGAACGGTGACGGCCTGCCATCCCGTCAGTTCCTGCCATCTCCGATCCCTGTGGTGACCCGTCTCCTCGCTCCATTGGTTCCGGACTCTGCCTGACGACATCTCGGCCTCCGAACCTGAGCTCCGTCACCCGGACTACCATCAGAGACCCCGTGGTCCCAGGGACTTCTTTACTCCACTCCTCTAAACGGACTGTCCTGCTAGTGCTCCGGCTACCGGGCACCTTGCCCTCGGTGAGGTGTTCAGCCCAGTGGATCCACCTCCTGGGTCTGCCCGTCCACCTGGCCCTAACAAGTGTTGAGATATTTTTCCATTGTTTGTACATTTTCTATGTTTAGTGTTCCTTTACTAGCTATACAATCTGGACACATGCAACATACATGTTTTTTTCAGATAAAGTAGAGAAAAAAAAAAATGATGTATTCATTCAGTGGCTCTCACCTCCCCACCGCGCAATAAAAGGAAAAAAAAAACAAGTGAATGCAGTCATGTCATCCCGAGTAACTGTTTGTATCTAGAAGCAGTGACATTTTCGTTTTCTTGTCACGTTCCTTACTTTTCTTTGTGTCCACTAAATACACCGTTTGCAGAATTATTAGGCAAGATGTATTTTAGAGGATTTTTTATTATTGATCAACAACTATGTTCTCAATCAACTCAAAAGACTCGTAAATATCAAAGCTTAACCCCTTCACGACCGCGGGCAGTAAAATTACGTCCTATTTTAACGTGACTTAACGACCAGGGACGTAATTTTACTGCCTAAACTTCATTTGATTGCCGTGGCCATAGCAACGGCTTTCAAATGATGTCCCCTGCTGTTTCTTACAGCAGGGGACCTTTGCTTGACCCCAGGGGGGGTGGCATCGCCACCCCCTATCGACGATCGATGTGATTGGCTGTTCAAATCTGAACCGCCAACCACATCGATCGCACTAATTTCGGCAAAAATAATGCCCGAATTAGTGCGATCCTGTGAGATCCAGCTATGAGATGCCGCAGCTGCTGCAGCATATCATAGGTGGACCTCAAACATGTCGCCCCCAGCCCCTGCAGCACTGATTGGAGCGATCGTGCTATGACGCGCAATCGCTCCAATCAGTGTGCAGTGGGGCGGTCTGATCTGTCAATGGCCGCCCTCCCCAGGCCTGTACTGCTCTGGGGACCCTCCCCCAACATGGCTGCAGCATGGAGTGGCTGGTACTTTTGGTACCACGCCACCGCTGCTGCCGCCGCAGACGCCGCCTCTGCTGTCACCGCGCCAGCTCCAAAGGTAAGTATTGCGCTCCGGCGATAGCCCCTGCGCGCTCCCGTGAAGGCCCCTGCGCGCTCCCGTGAAGGCCCCTGCCCGTGCCCCCCCAGATCTTCCCCCCTACGCCCCGATCTGCCCCCCTACGCCCCGATCTGCCCCCCGGCATCCCGATCTGCTCCCCACGCGATCTGCCTGCCTCCTCTGTCATCTCTATTCTGCTTCCAAGGTTCCTTCCTTCTGCCTTTGCTTCTCCGCCCCCTCTGCTCTCCCTCTAAACCCCCCCCATCTGCCCCCCCCCCTCTCCCCATCCCCACCTGCCCCCCCCCCGACGTCCTCTTACCTGCCTTCACGGGTCGTCCGAGGTCTTCACTGGCCCGATCACATCTGCCTCCATCGCTGGGTCCTTCTGCTGATCTGTCCAACGTCCTGCCTGCTGCTGGTGTAAAGCTGTCTATCTCACTGCCTTCTTGTTCCTCTGCAACTCTTCTGGTCAGTGATCCTCTTGGTACTGTGAGTATAACTTTTTTTTTTTTTTTTTTCTTGTATCCTGTCCATTTTTACACTTCATCTGTCCGTGCGTCCCGCCAAGCGCTGATCAGGGATGCAGATAACGGATCTGCATCCGTGGTCAGTTTTTGGCATGACTTTTTTCCGTATTCGCGACGCTTTTTGTATCGCGTCCGACCGTGCGTCCCGCCGAGCGCTGATCAGGGATGCAGATAACGGATCGGCATCCCTGCTCAATTTTTGGCGTGACTTTTTTCCGTATTCGCGACGCTTATTGTATCGCATCCGTCCGTGCGTGCCGCCGAGCGCTGATCAGGGATGCAGATAACGGATCGGCATCCCTGCTCAATTTTTGGCGTGACTTTTTTCCGTATTCGCGACGCTTTTTGTATCGCGTCCGACCGTGCGTCCCGCCGAGCGCTGATCAGGGATGCAGATAACGGATCGGCATCCCTGCTCAATTTTTGGCGTGACTTTTTTCCGTATTCGCGACGCTTTTTGTATCGCATCCGTCCGTGCGTGCCGCCGAGCGCTGATCAGGGATGCAGATAACGGATCGGCATCCCTGCTCAATTTTTGGCGTGACTTTTTTCCGTATTCGCGACAATTTTTGTATGGCATCCGTCTGTGCGTCCCGCCGAGCGCTGATCAGGGATGCACATAACATATCTGCATCCATGGTCAATTTTTGGCGTGACTTTTTTTTTTACGTATCCCAGACGCTTTTTTTATCGCATCCGACCATGCGTCCTGCAGCGGCCAATCAGTGCACTGCGTCTGTGCGTTTGAAAAGTCAAATGGCGCTCCTTCTCTTCTGAGCCCCGCCATGCGCCCAAACAATTACTTTCCACCACATATGAGGTATCTGCGTACTCAGGAGAAAATGCACAATACGTTTTATGGTGCATTTTTTCCTGATAGCCTTGTGAAAAAAAAAGCTACCTAGTTGAAGCAACCGTTTTGTGGTAAAAAAAATTTTTTTCTTTTCACGGCTCAACGCTATAAACTTCTGTGAAGCCCCCAGGTGTTCAAAGTGCTCACCAAACATCTAGAAAAATTATTTGAGGGCTCTAGTTTCCAAAATGGTGTCACTTGTGGGGGAGCTCCACTGTTTAGGCACCATAGGGGGTCTCCAAACGTGACATGGCGTCCGCTAATGATTCCAACCAATTTTGCTGTCAAATGGCGCTCCTTCTCTTCTGAGCCCCGCCATGCGCCCAAACAATTACTTTCCACCACATATGATGTATCTGCGTACTCAGGAGAAAATGCACAATACATTTTATGGTGCATTTTTTCCTGTTACCCTTGTGAAAAAAAAGCTACCTAATTGAAGCAACCGTTTTGTAGTAAAAAAATGTTTTTTCTTTTCACGGCTCAACGCTATAAACTTCTGTGAAGCCCCCAGGTGTTCAAAGTGCTCACCAAACATCTAGAAAAATTACTTGAGGGCTCTAGTTTCCAAAATGGGGTCACTTGTGGGGGAGCTCCATTGTTTAGGCACCTCAGAGGGTCTTCAAACCTGACATGGCGTCCGCTAATGAGTGCAGCTAATTTTGCATTTAAATGGCGCTCCTTGCCTTCCGAGCACTGCCGTGTGTCCAAACATTTGATTTCCACCACATATGAGGTATCTGCGTACTCAGGAGAAAATGGACAATACATTTTATGTTGCATTTTTTCCCAATACCCTTGTGAAAAAAAAAGCTACGTAGTTGAAGCAACAGTTTTGTGGTAAAAAAATTTTTTTTTCTTTTCACGGCTCAACGTTATAAACTTCTGTGAAGCCCCCAGGTGTTCAAAGTGCTCATCAAACATCTAGAAAAAATATTTGAGGGCTCTAGTTTCCAAAATGGGGTCACTTGTGGGGGAGCTCCATTGTTTAGGCACCTCAGGGGGTCTTCAAACCCGACATGGCGTCCGCTAATGAGTGCAGCTAATTTTGCGTTCAAAAATTCAAATGGCGCTCCTTGCATTCCGAGCACTGCCGTGTGTCCAAACATTTGATTTCCACCACATATGAGGTATCTGCGTACTCAGGAGAAAATGGACAATATATTTTATGTTGCATTTTTTCCCAATACCCTTGTGAAAAAAAAAAGCTACCTAGTTGAAGCAACAGTTTTGTGGTAAAAAAAAATTTTTTTCTTTTCACGGCTCAACGTTATAAACTTCTGTGAAGCCCCCAGGTGTTCAAAGTGCTCATCAAACATCTAGAAAAAATATTTGAGGGCTCTAGTTTCCAAAATGGGGTCACTTGTGGGGGAGCTCCATTGTTTAGGCACCTCAGGGGGTCTTCAAACCCGACATGGCGTCCGCTAATTAGTGCAGCTAATTTTGCGTTCAAAAATTCAAATGGCGCTCCTTGCATTCCGAGCACTGCCGTGTGTCCAAACATTTGATTTCCACCACATATGAGGTATCTGCGTACTCAGGAGAAAATGGACAATATATTTTATGTTGCATTTTTTCCCAATACCCTTGTGAAAAAAAAAGCTACCTAGTTGAAGCAACAGTTTTGTGGTAAAAAAATTTTTTTTCTTTTCACGGCTCAACGTTATAAACTTCTGTGAAGCCCCCAGGTGTTCAAAGTGCTCATCAAACATCTAGAAAAAATATTTGAGGGCTCTAGTTTCCAAAATGGGTTCACTTGTGGGGGAGCTCCATTGTTTAGGCACCTCAGGGGGTCTTCAAACCCGACATGGCGTCCGCTAATGAGTGCAGCTAATTTTGCGTTCAAAAATTCAAATGGCGCTCCTTCCCTTCCGAGCTCCGCTGTGCACCCAAACAATTGATTTTTACCACATATGGGGTATCGGCGTACTCAGGAGAAAATGCACAATAAATTGTAGGGTGCACTTTCTCTTTTCTCCCTTGTGAAAATGAAAATTTTATGGCTAAAGTAACATTTTTGTGTTAAAAAGTAAAATTTTCATTTTTTCCTTCCACATTGCTTTGGTTCCTGTGAAGCACCTAAAGGGTTAATAAACTTTTTGGATGTGGTTTTGAGCAGAGTGAGGGGTGCAGTTTTTAGAATGGGGTCACTTTTGGGTATTTTCTGTCACCTAGGTCTCTCAAAGTCACCTCAAATGTGATGTGGTCCCTAAAAAAAATTATTTTCTAAATTTTGTTGGAAAAATGAGAAATTGCTGATGAACTTTGACCCCTTCTAACTTCCTAACGAAAAAAAAATTTGTTTCGAAAATTGCGCTGATGTAAAGTAGACAAGTGGGAAATGTTATTTAGTAACTATTTTGTGTGACATATTTCTCAGATTTATGGGCATAAATTTTCAAAGTTTGAAAATTGCGAAATTTTCAAAATTTTCGCCAAATTTCCTAAATTTTCACAAATAAACGCAAAAAATATCGGCCTAAATTTACCACTGACATGAAGTACAATATGTCACGAAAAAACAATCTCAGAATCGCCAGGATCCGTTGAAGCGTCCCAGAGTTATAACCTGTCAAAGTGACACTGGTCAGAATTGCAAAAAATGGCCCGGTCATTAGGGTGTTTTAGTGGCCGGGGGTGAAGGGGTTAATATTTTTGGAAGTTGGAGTGTTTTTTTTTTAGATTTATCTATCTTAGGAGGATATCTGTTTGTGCAGGTAACTATTACTGTGCAGAATTATTAGGCAACTTAATAAAAACCAAATATATTCCCATCTCACTTGTTTATTTTTACCATGTAAATGTAATGTTTTACTTCCAATTCTTGTCCCCTGTACCAGAATAAATTATGGCCAATGACGGGTTCATGCAGCTGGTTTTGAATACCCTTTTAAATCAATAGCCGGACCATATATAACAAGCTTTTCTCCCCCATTCACCTTTTGTGCCTCCCCTATTTCCTCATAGACTGTAAGCTTACGAGCAGGGCCCTCACTCCTCCTGGTTTCTTGCGGAATATGTTGGCGCTATAGAAATAAAACTTTATTATATTATTATTATGTAAACCAATATAACTGCACAAAATTTAGAAATAAACATTTCTGACATGCAAAAACAAAACCCCCAAAAATTAGTGACCAATATAGCCACCTTTCTTTATGATGACACTCAACAGCCTGATGATCCATCCATAGATTCTGTCAGTTGCTTGATCTGTTTACGATCAACATTGCATGCAGCAGCCACCACAGCCTCCCAGACACTGTTCCGAGAGGTGTACTGTTTTCCCTCCCTGTAGATCTTACATTTTATGAGGGACCACAGGTTCTCTATGTGGTTCAGATCAGGTGAACAAGGGGGCCATTTCATCATTTTTTAAATCTTTTAGACCTTTACTGGCCAGCCACGCTGTGGAGTAGTTGGATGCATGTGATGGAGCATTGTCCTGCATGAAAATCACGTTTTTCTTGAACGATACCGACTTCTTCCTGTACCACTGCTTGAAGAAGTTGTCTTCCAGAAACTGGCAGTAGGTCTTGGAGTTGAGCTTCACTCCATCCTCTACCCGAAAAGGTCCCACAAGTTCATCTTTGATGAAACCAGCCCATACCCAGTACCCCACCTCCACCTTGCTGGCATCTGCATCAGAATGGAGCTCTGTCCTTTACTGATCCAGCCTCTGGCCCATCCATCTGGCCCATCAAGATTCACTCTCATTTCATCAGTCCATGAAACCTTTGAAAAATCAGTCTTAAGATATTTTTTGGCCCAGTCTTGACGTTTTATCTTATGTTTCTTGTTCAAAGGTGGTCATTTTTCAGCCTTCCTTTCATTGGCCATGTCCCTGAGTATGGCACACCTTGTGCTTTTTGATACTCCAGTAACATTGCAGCTCTGAAATATGGCCAAACTGGAGGCAAATGACATCTTGGCAGCTTCACGCTTGATTTTCCTCAATTCATGGGCAGTTATTTTGCGCCTTTTTTACCCAACACGCTTCTTGCGACCCTTTTGGCTATTTGCCATGAAATGCCTTGATTGTTCAGTGATCACGCTTCAAAGGTTTGGCAATTTCAAGACTGCTGCATCCTTCTGCAACACATCTCACAATTTTGGACTTTTCAGAGCCCGTCAAATCTCTCTTCTGACGCATTTTGCCAAAGGAAAGGAAGTTGCCTAATAATTAAGAAAACCTTATAAAGGGTGTTGATGTCATTACACCACACCCCTCTCAAACCTATACCGCTTGGAGTAGGACAAGTATAAAAAGTATCATGTGATCAAAATACTCATTTGCCTAATAATTCTGCACACAGTGTACAAGACTTCACTATCAATACGACTGCCACCCTTTGCGTCCATTAAACCCACCGCAAAACCACCTGAAGCCTTGCACACATTTTTGTGTTATGTGGCATAAGATAATGTGTCGCCCAGGGTTATGGAGTACTTGGTCCGGGGCAGTGTATCACTGGGGAATGCCACTTTGGTGATGGCCATTGCCCGGTCCCTTGCCCTGGGTGCTTTTTTAATGGGGAGTATTTACAGGGGAGAATAAAGTTATTTGTGTGACGCCACCTGCAGGTTGCGGTTAATATTGTGGAACCGCCACTGCAGAAGTGGTTACTCCCAGTGCTGGTGGTAATGGCAGCTGTGGTGGTAGGTCCTCAGCAGGTAGGGCTGAGCCTGGGAGATGTATGATTGAGTAATAAGGGAGACCACACCGTGGATTGTAAACAACAGTCTCTACTCACTCGGATCCTTGGACGGCTGGTTCAGGTCCCTGTACTTCCAGTGCCAGTTGATGACCTGGTTGATCTGTCCCTGGCACTCTCAGTGTGGTTTGGACCCTGAAGCCTGGAACTTTGGGGGGTCCCCCAGCTGTGATACAGCGGTCTGTCTGTTTGGCTGGCAGTGTGGACCCTGTGAGGAGGTATGTGTCTGAACCCCAATCCTTGCTTTACTGCTGAAGCCCCCGGATCTGTAGGTCAGTGAGGCCCGTGAAGGACCCTCACCGTGCAGGTAATTGTCAGGCCGTCTGAAACTGTCGCCTGACCTAGGGCCCTGTGCCCCGTGCGTGCCCGGTTCCAGTGGTGCTTCCTCGTACCGTCCTTGGTGACGTCACTCCGTTACAGAGGTACTCGTTTGCCCCTATTCTGGCAACCTCACTCCTGTGCCCCCAGGTCACCGTTACACGACCCAGCTTTCAGGCACGTCCATGTACTTCATTGTGCACCTCCCAACTGACTAAACGCTTACTGACTGCCGTCCCCTCCCACCAGGCTGTCTAGTTCCCTGGTCAGGCTCCGCCCTCTAGGTGGCCCTCCCCTTATCTGACTAGACAGTGCCCTCTGGTGTGGAGTGGTAACTGGGATTTTGGTGTGTGTGGGTGTTTCTAGCACTGGTGTTCCAGGTCCCAGGGGGTAGGTCCTGCATCCCCATGAGGATCCAGTTCCCTGTAGTGCCCTGAGTGGTTCAGGGGTGCTACAATAAAAGGACTGTAAAAGATATTATTTACATGGTACTGGGATATAGAGAAACAATGGCTTTGAATTAAAAGGGAAACTGTCACTAGGTTTTTGCCACCTAATCTGAGCACAGAATAATGTAGGGGCAGAGATCCTGATTCCAGCGATGTGTCACTTATTACTGGGTTTCTTAGTGTTGTTTTGATAAAATCAGTGTTTAAATCAGCAGTAGATTATCATTAGAGGTCTACTTGGCGTGCTGTCAGGTAGTCCAGCATATTCATGAGCTATGTATAATTGCTAGATCTGCAGCAGAGAAAACATTGATTTTATCAAAATGACAGTAAGTGACACATCGCTGGAATCAGGGTCTCTATCTCTACATGATGATGCTCTCAGATGGGGGAGCAAAAACCTGGTGACAGATTCCCTTTAACACAAAATAAAAAAGGCATGCATACCTTTAGTATTAAATGGATAGGCTTGTGTACAAATACACTGTGGCCAATATACAAAGTTGGTACCCCTCGTTTAATGAAAGAAAAACCCACAATGGTCACAGAAATAACTTGAATCTGACAAAAGTAATAGTAAATAAAAACAATCAGTGAAAATGAACAAATGAAAGCCAGACGTTGCTTTTCTGCTTCCACCTAATTAAAAAAAAAATAAAACTAATAAAATAGGTCTGGACAGAAATGTTGGTACCTAAACTTAATATTTTGTTGCACAACCTTTTGAGGCAATCACTGCAATCAAATAATTCCCGTAGCTGTCAATGAGACTTCTGCACCTCTCGGCAGGTATTTTGGAACACTGCTCAAGAGGAAACTGCTCCAGTTGTCTTGTGTTTGAAGGTTGGCTTTTCCAGACGATCGTCAATAGGTCAATAGGATTTAGGTCAGAGCTCATAGAAGGGCACTTCAGAATAGTCCAATGCTTTCCTCTTAGCCATTCTTGGGAGTATTTTGGGTCATTAACCTTTTGCAAGACCCATGACCTGCTACTGAGAGCTACTGAGATCAAGCTTTCTGACACTGGGCAGCACATTTCTCTCTAGAATCCCTTAATAGGTCTTGAGATTTCATTGTACCCTGCATATTCAAAACACCCTGTGCCAGATGCAGCAAAGCAGCCCCAGAACATAATAGAGCCTCCTCCATGTTTCACAGTAGGGACAGTGTTCTTTTCTTGATATGCTTTATTTTTCCCTCTGTGAACATAGAGCTGATGTGCCTTGGCAAAAAGTTCCATTTTTGTCTCATCTGTCCATAGTTTGCGCTCTGATAATGCTAAAGTATGGAAACCATGAATGTGTGAACATGGACCTGCATTACTGCTAAGGAAAATCTAAGAAAAATGAGATATTTAGCATATAGAAATGGCCATTTGTATATCTGCCCAGTTGCCCCTTCACGGCATATCTCGTAACTGGGTACCTAACGCTATTCTGAAGCCTCTCTCTGGGTTAAAAACCTCCTGTGTATGGGCACGTAGGAACCTGCTATATAGAATGAGATTACCTGTGGCAACTGGGGGAGGGGTGCACGGTCAGAAGGTATGACCCTCTTGATATAGACAAAAAAGACTGCCTGCACTCAGCCTCATCAATCTGCCCAGTTTTGTATTTTATGTCATGTTCAGTTATGCGCCTGTTCACACGTCAGGTCGATGAGGCTGAGTGCAGGCAGTCTTTTTTGTCTTCATCTGTCCATAGGACATTCTCCCAAAAGCTTTGTGGCAAATTCCAGTCTGGCTTTTTTATGATTTTTTTTTTTTTAACAATGGTGTTCTCCTTGGCTGTCTCCCATGAAGACCACTTTGGCTCAAACAACGAAGGATGGTGTGATCTGACACTGATATTCCTTGAGCTTAAAGTTCACCTTTAATCTCTTTAGATGTTTTTCTGGGCTCTTTTGTTGCCATTCGTATTATCCGTCTCTTTCATTTGTCATCAATTTGCCTCCTGTGGCAACGTCCAGAGAGGTTGGCTACAGTCCCATGGATCTTAAATGTCTCAATAATATGTTACAAGTAAAATATATCTTTGTACCGTGTTAGCCAGTAGAGATAAAAAAATTGTTTAAAAGAACAGAGAGTCCTCAGTGGTTGATACCTTTTAATGGCTAACTGAAAAGATGGTAATAATTGCAAGCTTTCGAGACTACTCAGGTCTCTTCATCAGGCATGGTATAACACAAAATCTGAAGAGTCACGTATTTATACACAACAGGACTTAGAATAGTCCTGTTGTGTATAAATACGTGACTCTTCAGATTTTGTGTTATACCATGCCTGATGAAGAGACCTGAGTAGTCTCGAAAGCTTGCAATTATTACCATCTTTTCAGTTAGCCATTAAAAGGTATCAACCACTGAGGACTCTCTGTTCTTTTAAACAATTTCAATAATATGTGTAACTGTAGTCACAGGAACATCAAGCTGCTTGGAGATGGTCTTATAATCTTTACCTTTAATATGCTTGTCTATAGTTTTCTTTCTAATCTCCTGAGACAACTCTTTCCTTCGCTTCCTCTGGTCCATGTTGAGTGTGGCACACACCATGTCACCAAACAGCACAAGGAGTATATGTCACCTTATATACAGGCCCACTGACTGATTACAAGATTGTAGACACCTGTGATGCTAATTAGTAGACACACCTTGATTTAACATGTACCTTTTGTCACATAATTTTCAGGGGTACCATCATTTCTGTCTAGGCCTATTTCATGATTTTATTTATTTATTTATTTTTTAAAATCTGTGGAAGCATGGTTGAAAAGCAATGTCTGACTTCATTTGTTCATTTTCATAGATTTTATTTATTATTACTTTTGTTGAATTCAAGTTATTTCTGTGACAATTGTGGGTTTTTCTTTCATTAAATGAGGGGTACCAACAATTTCGACCACATAAACATTATATCAGCACACTGCGATTCATTTATACATTTTTTTTGATCAAAAAGTATAAAAGCCATTCAACCACACCAAGGTGTACCTAAATATGGATGGTCCTTAACTCTAATGATTCACCTCTCCATGTTCTCAAATAGATCTCATGTGAATTGGAAAAGAGATGGACTCTATGTTTACGATTGGCGTTTCGGCTACATAGAAGACTGTTGGCAGACGTTTAATAGACAGGCCGACCACACTTTCTATGTGTACAGAACAATTGATAATACAATCATTCTGTGAGCATAGGCTGTCAGTGTTCTTGGCAGCACGTCACGTTTTCACAGGATGATGTGCTGCTGAAAGCTTAAAAATGATGTCATCCAATTAACTTGCATTTTGCTTGTTTCTCAGCTGGTCATCAGCACAGGGGCAGACACAGACTGCAGGGGGTCCCTGTGGAAGAAATCTTTTTGGACCCCCCCCCCCTTCCTGTCGCAACAAAATCCTATAGATTGCACAGTTTATTACTAGTTTAGGACACAACTACCAAATCTAAACAATAAAGAAGTTCCATATTTACTAACTGAATGTAACTCAGACCAGTCCTGCCGCCCTTATATCTGCTGTAGCTTCCTCGCTGTCTCCAATGCTTCTAGTTACATTAGAGGTGGCACAACCTGGATACACTGTGTGTGTTGCAGCTTGTCAGTGGCATATGGCTCAAGAGTCTGAAGCCAGTGATTGCCTGCAGCGGTCACATGATGCACCTGGGCGGAACAGAACAGTGGAAAAAACAACGCGTTTCGGCGGCGATGCATTTCTACGGAACCGGAGGAAGGTATCGCCGCCGAAATGCGTTGTTTTTTTTCCCACATTTAACCACCTACTAAGCCAGTTTTGAAAATGCCAGTGTTATGATTTTATTATGGAATAATTAAAAGTTAAATTTTACTTCATCCTACGGATTCCGAGCGGATTTTTCTATATTATTTAACTTCTGATATGTGTTCTATGTCCTAAATAATATATGACCATAAGATATTTTCTAATTATTGTTTTCTTTACACTTTACTCAGCACCCAATAATTTTGGAACTAGGCTTGTAAGCTGATGTACTTGGAAATTGAAAGACAATATTACCCTAAGAACAGATGATATATAAAATAATAGAAATTATAATAAAACTCCATCAAAATGGAAACCCAACATAGAGTATGGCAAAAGATGTTGGTTGTCCTCAGTCAGCTGTGTGAAATGTGATAAAATGAGGTTTTAAAACAGAATCACATGGGCTACAAACAGAGGATTATAGAGCATTAGGATAAAAAAATCAAAATATGCTATGAAAACAGAAGATGTGCAACAAAACTGAAGGGGTCTGTCTAGTAAAATCAAGTTATCACTTATCCAAACGATAGGTGATAGCTTGCTGATTGGTGGTTATTCCACCACTGAGGCCTGTACCGATCGGCAGAATGGGGGACTTTTCTGTCGTTTAAAAAAAAAAGCGAAAGTTCAGACACCTGAGCGACACTCCATTCATTCTTGATGGGGTCGTAAGAAAAAGCAGAGTGTAGAGCTTGGTAGCCCCATATGGAATTAATGGAGTAATGGTCAAGCTTGGATGGGTAATAACTTGTTTTCACTGGTTAACCTCTTTAAAAGGAACCTGATGACTGATACTACCTGATCCACGGGCAGCGTGTATGTATCAGACACTGGCTGTATGACCTCAGTCAGCTCTTTTTGACTCTGAAATGCTGCAGGGTTTTAGAGAAAAACATAGTTTAAAGGCTGCCAAGAACCGAGCCACATGGAAGATTATTCGGACAGAAAGATCCCTGGTGGCTTCTTCCCCAGTGGCATGGGCTTACAGCTCTCTCCCTGCTTTCATGTATAGGAGGCGACCTATCATTTACTGACAGCGGGCAGGAAGAAGCTGACAGGGACTTTACTGTGTGACTAGTCACCGATTCGGCTCGGTCCCCAGTGGCTATTAAACTATGTTTTTCTCTGAAATGGTTTCAGGGTCAAATATACCTGGCCGTGATCATATAGCCACTGTCTGATCCATGCTGCTCATGGATTGGACAGGTTCCCTTTAAGGGATAAAAACAGGGACTCAATGTTTGTGAAAAAAACTGTTAGAAAGCAACTAAATGAAACGGAATGTGGACTCCGTGTGTACTCCATGTACCTAGGGGACTCCACGTGTGATATACATTTACCTAGGGAACACCACGTGTAATGCATATACCTAGGGGACTCCACGTGTAATGAATATACCTACGGGACTCCACGTGTAATACATATACCTAGCGGAATTCCCATGTAATACATATACATATACCTAGGAGAAACCACATATAATGCATGTACCTAGGGGAATCCATGTCTACAACCCCTGGCAAAAATTATGGACTCCCCTGGCTCTGAGGATGTTAATTTAGTTGTTTAGTTTTGTTTAAAAAAAGCAGATCACAGACATGGCACAAAACTAAAGTAATTTCAAATGGCAACTTTCTGGCTTTAAGAAACACTAAAAAAAAACTGAAACCATAATGTGGTAGCCAGTAACGGTTACTTTTCAAGACCAAACAGAGGGAAAAAATTATGGAATCACTCAATTATGAGGACAAAATTATGGAATCACCCTGTAAATTTTCATTCCCAAAACTAACACCTGCATCAAATAAGATCTGCTCGTTAGTCTGCATCTAAAAAGGTGTGATCACACCTTGGACATCTGTTGCACCAAGTGGACTGACATGAATCATGGCTCCAACACGAGAGATGTCAATTGAAACAAAGGAGAGAATTATCAAACTCTTAAAAGAGGGTAAATCATCACGCAATGTTGCAAAAGATGTTGGTTTTTCAGTCAGCTGTGTCTAAAATCTGGACCAAATACAAACATGCAAAGGTTATTAAAGGCAAACATACTGGTAGACCAAGGAAGACATCAAAGCGTCAAGACAGGAAACTTAAAGCAATATGTTTCCAGAACAGGAAATGCACAACAAAACAAATGAGGAACAAATGGGAGGAAACTGGAGTTAATGTCTGTGACCGAACTGTAAGAAACCGCCTAAAGGAAATGGGATTTACATACAGAAAAGCGAAACAATAAAAAGATGACTGCCCGAAGAGAACATGTAAATTTCCACAGTCATTGATGATATGGGGCTGCATGTCACGTAAAGGCACTGGGGAGATGGCTGTCATTACATCTTCAATAAATGCCCAAGTTTACATTTAAAATTTGGACACTTTTCTTATTCCATCAATTGAAAGGATGTTTGGGGATGATGAAATCATTTATCAAGATGATAATGCATCCTGCCATAGAGCAAAAACTGTGAAAACATTCCTTGAAAGAAGACACATAAGGTCAATGTCATGGCCTGCAAATAGTCCAATCCAATTGAAAATCTTTTGTGGAAGTTGAAGAAAATGGTCCATGACAAGGCTCCAACCTGCAAAGCTGATCTGGCAACAGTAATCAGAGAAAGTTGGAGCCAGACTGATGAAGAGTACTGTTTGTCACTCATTAAGTTCATACCTCAGAGACTGCAAGCCGTTATTGAAGCCAGAGGTGGTGCAACAAAATACTAGTGATGTATTGAAGTTTTCTTTTGTTTGTTTTTCATGATTCCATAATTTTTTCCTCATAATTGAGTGATTCCATAATCGTTTTCCCCGCTTGGTCTTGAAAAGTAACCGTTACTGGCTAGCACATTATGTTTTCATTTTTTTAGTGTTTCTTAGGCCCGTTTCACACGTCAGTGAAAAACACTGACGTTTTTCACTGGCGTGTAAAACACGTACATGTCCCTCCGTGTGCCGTGAATTACGGCACACGTGGGTTGTCTAAGTGCAATCCGGGCTCCGTGGCCCGTGATTGCACTTAGAGATTAACTCACCTGTGCGCGCTCCCGCTCTCCATGGTGCTGATCGCTCCCGCGGTGCAGCATCCGGCCGGCGCTGACCCCCGAAGCAGCTGCTTCCGGGTCGGCTGTGTCGTGCATCATGAATATGCACGACAATAATGAGCCGGCTCAGAAGCAGCAGGCTGCACGGGCTGCAGAGGACATCGCTGGAGCCGGGTGAGTAAAAATGATTTTTATTTTAAAAGCACGTTTTTTTCTGGCACGTGTCTCACGGACCACACCACTGCGTGGTCCGTGGGACATCAGTGATGCCAGAAAACAATGGACATGTCTCCGTGCGGCAATCACGCACACGCGGGTACGCCGCACGGAGACACGTGCAGTGAAAAATCACTGACATACGCAGACCCATTCATTATAATGGGTCTGCGTATGTCCGTGATTCTGGTACGTTTAAAAAAAAGCACAAACGTACCAGAATCACTGACGTGTGAAAGGGGCCTAAAAGCCAGAAAGTTGACATTTGAAATGACTTTAGTTTTGTGCCATGTCTTTGATTTGCTTTTTTTTAACCAAAAGTAAACAACATGTAACCTAGGTATATCCATTATTTGATTTGTCCCAGCTTCTAGCTTATAAAAAAGACAGTTCTCTCCAGATCAAGTGCTCAGCAATACCTAGGTTACTCCACATGTAATGCATATGTCTAGGGGAATTCCCATTTAATGCATATACCTAGGTCACTCCATGTGTAATGCATATACGTAGATTACTTCACATGTAATGCATATGCCTAGGGGCATCCATGTGTAATGCATGTACCTAGAGGGGACTCCACATTGTAATGCATGTACTTAGGGGACTCCACGTGTAGTGGATATACCTTGGGGACTCTACGTATGCATACCCCGTGAACCTTTCCACATTTTGTATGCTACACTCACAAATCTAAATATTATTTATAGGGATTTTATGTGATATAGGAACACAAAGTAGCAAGTATTTGTATCGTGTAAAGGAAATTATACATTTTTCTAAGTATTTTAAAAATATAATTCTGTAAATTGTGACGTGCATTTGCATCCAGCTCCCTGTAGTCTAAGCCAAATAATGGGTAATAACAATAGACCCGGCCACAGCCAGTACATTTGTGTCACATTCCCTGGAGTGGAAATCTGCCAGACACACCAGTATGTCCTCTGCAATACAACAAGAACAAGCCACGTCCTGTGTGAGGGGTCAGAAATGCAGAAATGCCCACCATGTGCCAGACCAGTGCTGCACTCAGCGCCAACCAGTCTATAGAGCTCCCTGCTGCTCCACCCGGCGGCAGCACGCTGATGACGTCACGGTCAGCACGGCCATCTTTATTTTTGGCACACTGATTGTAAACTGCAGCATTGGCGCCCGCATCAAACATGGCGACTTGTTTATCTTCTCCCAGCAGGGCGGAGGTAGAATAGAGGGCAGTAATGGTGACGAAGAGTATAGAGGAGGAGCCAGTAAATGCCAGAGCAGCCGGCCACTCAGCACTAGAGGAAGCTGCTGCAGCAGGGGCCGGCAGTGAACAGGGACGCCGGTCACAGAGTCTTTCCACCCTCCCCATCCATCCCGCGGTGAGCGCTTCTCCGGTATCACCCGCCATCAGTCGAGGATACTGAGCAGCCCGCTAGGTAAGTGACTGTGGGCGCGCCCCTGTACGTGGACGCGCTCCGTGCTCGCTGCCGGGTGCTGTACCTGGCACACAGTCTCCGCACAGCTGCTCTCACCATATGTAATCCTGGCATACAGGAGGAATATCAACTGGTGTCCTGGGCTCCGAGCCGCAGCCATACTCCTCAGGCTGGATGTCTCCGGCTATACTATTTCATTATAGGCACAGAAAAAGCAAAATGATGGCAGAGTCGCCTCTTCACATGGTGAGCAGCACTGGCGCCCCACTGAATGATGGGCAGCGCTGGCGCCCCACTGAATGGTGGGCAGCGCTGGCGCCCCACTGAATGGTGGGCAGCGCTGGCGCCCCACTGAATGGTGGGCAGCGCTCGCGCCCCACTGAATGGTGGGCAGCGCTCGCGCCCCACTGAATGGTGGGCAGCGCTGGCGCCCCACTGAATGGTGGGCAGCGCTGGCGCCCCACTGAATGGTGGGGTCTGTCAGGTTCCCATCATAGTGATCGTCATCATGCCGCATTACTTAATCTGGCATTCATGAAGGGCAATGTGGTAGAGCCGCCATCGTGAACCTACCGGCATAATCCGCTGCGTCTGATCACCGCCCTGGTCGCACCGCCTTTCTGCTGTGCATTCGGTTGTTCTGCTTGAATCCCCCCTAAAAATGGTATTCACTTGATTAAGCCAATGAAAATAATTGCACCCGCAGCTGATTGTGGTGTGCTGCCGGGAACATAATGATCTATGTGCCCATATTAAAGGGAATCTGTCACCAGATTTTTGCCACTTAATCTGAGAGCAGCATAATGTAGGGGCAGAGACGCTGATTCCAGCGATGTGTCACTTACTGAGCTGCTTAGTGTAGTTTTGATAAAATCATTGTTAATCAGCATGAGATTATCATCACAGGACTACTTGGCATGCTGCAGGTAGTCCAGCATATTCATGAGCTCTGTATAACCGCTAGATCTGCAGCAGAGAAAACATTGATTTTATCCAAATGACAGCAAACAGCTCAGTAAGTGACATATCGCTGAAATCAGGGTCTCTGTCTCCATATTATGCTGCTCTCAGATGAGTTAGCAAAATGCTGGTGACAGATTCCCTTTAATACTAGCTATTTGGGCATAGAACAGCGGGCAGCTTCTGTAACAGGATAGTACACCACTGCCGATCAGCACCTGTAAATGTGCCCCATAATATAACGGCTCTGTGCAGACCTCCCGCAATGGAGATTCGGCTGAGGCCTTTCCTGGTGCGGATAACATTGCAATAAAGGAGCAGCTGATTTTGAATTGGAACTGGTGAAATGAATACCTACATCCGCAGCATGAATTTACATGATGTGGATCTCAAACCTGCGGCTCTTGACAATTAAAGGGTTTTTACCATGCTAGTAAATGTTTTTTCCACTGAATGCATTATTATTATTATAGCACCATTTATTCCATGGTGCTTTAGGCCTCTGTCACACGTACGTGCCTCTGGTATGTGTTTGGCAGTTTCCTCACGTACCAGAGACACGTACACACGTAGACCTATGTCTTCCTATGGTGTCGGACACACGTATGTATTTTCGCACGGAACGTGTGTCCGTTCCGTACATACGTGTGTCAATGTGTTTCGCACGCCGACATGTCCGTTTTATCTCCGGCATCACGGGTGTCACACGGAACGCAACGGGTCACACGTAACACACACGGATGTGTTCCGTGTGACACGCACCGGAGAAAAGACGTGTCTGCGAGACAAAAAACAAAACATTACTCACCTTCTCCAGCCCTCCTGTCTCTGCCATTGCTGTCACTTGCTGCCGACTGCCGCTTATTATGCTCATTGAATATTCACTTCACTGCGACCGGAAGCAGCAGCAGCGGGGAGTCGGCAGGATCGGAGACCGAAGATCAGCACCACGGACAGCGATGCCAGGGACAGGTGAGCAGAAAGTTCCCGCACTCCGTGTGTTATCACAGATAACACACGGAGAACACACATAGGGCATGCACACAGCTCACCGAGGGCAATACGCACCTCTGACATGTCCGTGAAAAACGTGCGTGATTTTCACGGATTTGTAAAAGAGGCCGAAAGTGAAATTCATTGTGTTTCTCTTCCAGGCTGATACTGATATAGCCGGTCCAGTATAGGCCTCTTCTGCTCTGGCCGAGCATTCGCAGATGTGTTTTCTGTAATAAATGGGTTATGGGGCGGCACGGTGGCTCACTGGTTAACACTGCAGTTTTGCAGCGCTGCGGTCCTGGGTTCGAATCCCACAATGAACACCATCTGCAAGGAGCTTGTATGTTCTCCCCGTGTTTCTGTAGGTTTCCTCCGGTTTCCTCCCACACTCCAAAGACATACAGTTAGGGACTCTAGATTGTGAGCCCCAATGGGGACAGTGATGTATGTAAAGCGCTGCGAAATATGTTAGCACCATATAAAAATAAAGATTTTTCTTTTTGTGTCTATAGACTGAGGATCCAACATAACCTGCTGAGAATGGAAATCGCCGCGTCTGTGGGCGGGAGACGCAGCATTGCTCTTTGCAGCTGTCTCACTGTATTTACCGCTGAGAACCGATAATGGCTGTGTGACTGCTGGCTTGTACCGCACATGCCCCACCGGACAGCGTTCTTCTATATAGCTGTCCGGCTACACCGTATTAGCCAGCAGTCACTCGTAGAAGAGCCCATAATCGGATCTCCGAGGCAGCGGCATAGAACAACGTTGTCAGTTGCCCTCACAGACGCTCCGATTTCCTCAGCAGCATTGTGAGCGCTATTCAGTTGGCTGTGTGATCCTCCATCTCCGCACACAACCCATTTACTGCGCAAATGCCCTCTGCGCATGCTCCACCAGAGCAGAAGCCCCTTATGGGCGAGCTCTACTGTTAGCAGCCTGGAATGGAGAAATACACACTAGACACAACTAGAGTAATGAATTGGCTGCAGACTATGGAAAAACAGCCACAAAGGCAATGATGTATCGGGCCCCTTGTCGCTTGATCTCAGCTCCATTGCGGAATTTACACATGAAGCATATAATGTGCTGCTCTCATTGGTTCTCATCACATAGCACCTGTGTGAATGATCTTGTCCTCTGATATGCCGTGCTCTTGGTTATCTAGCTGCATACTTCTTGCTGTCCCAGCCTGTCTTTTCTAGATTTGACTTGACTTTCATTCTCACCTCTTCTTTTTCAGCATTTGCTTGTGGGTAAATATGTCTTCAGCTACTGGTGGAGACAGAGGACTAGAGTCATCCTTGGAAGCTAGCATCAACAGCACGTGCTCCTATGGATCCACGCGGGCCAGGATTTTTAAGATCATAGTGATCGGTGATTCCAACGTGGGAAAGACCTGCCTGACGTACCGCTTCTGCACAAGCTATTTCCCTGAGCGGACTGAGGCCACCATCGGTGTGGACTTTAGGGAGAGGTGTGTAGAAATAGATGGAGAAAGAATAAAGGTAATGATGAGATTAATTGACGAGTGCATGAATGAATGGCGAAGGAGGGCAGATCGGGAGATGCTTGATTTTAAATGAAGATGCAACTTCTAAAGAATGAAAAACCCCATTTCTCTTCTCAGCAGAACATGGTATCTTGAAAACCAGAATAACTTTATTTTACAATCCTTAAAGGTAACCAGCCAGCAGGATTTTCACATATAAAGTGCAGGCAATGGCATACTGGCGCTAGGATGGGGAATCCAATCATACCTTCAGTTTAGAGATTGGGTGTTTGATTGTAGAAAAAAAAAAGTTATTAAACCTCCAAAAATGTGTGTTAGGCTGCTTTCACACATCCGGGTTTAGCAGTGCGGCTCAATCCTGGCTCAAAAACCTATGCGACGGATGCGGCGAAAAAAACGGATCCATTGCATAAGTTTTTCCATGCGGCCCGTCCGTTTTTTGCCGGATGCGGCTTGATACTGAGCATGCGCAGTGCAAAAACGCATCCGGCGGCCGGATGCGGTTTTTGTTGCAGGACGCCGCATTCGGCGTCCATAGGCTTGCATTGTAAATCGCGCATTTTTTTTGGCCGCACAAAAAAAAACGTGCCAGGCAACGTTCCATCCGGCCGCCGCATGGGCTAAATATGCCGCATCTGGCAAAAACCGGACGCAACGCAAGGCCATGCGGCACAATACGGCGCTAATGCAAGTCTATGCGGGAAAAAACACAACCAGCAGCAAAACAAAACCAGTTGCGTTTTTTCTGCAGAGCGCCATATTGTGCCGCACTGCAAAAACCGGATGTGTGAAAGCAGCCTTAGTTGAGTGACATGTGCATCGGGGTGCATTGGGGCAGGACTATGTGGGTCAGGTCTTCTGAAATGATTCCTCCCCTGGCTGCCTGCCTCCCCTCTTATAAATTACTCCTCTTCTGCCACCGTGGTTAGCGCTATGTCCAGAGTGTGCTCAATATTATGTTAACACTCTCCGACTCTTCTATAAAATAGTGCCGGATTCACCACTTCTCTGGTGCCATTTTATTGAAGACACTGTAAAGTCAAATATGAGCGGCGGCGCATGCGAAGATTAAATCCACTTTTTTTTTGTGGGCTGCGTATGGCGCCGCTGTTGTTGGTCATTTCCATAGTCTCCTTTGTCAAATGGTGCTGGAGATCCATGGTGTGCGCATGCACGATTTCTGGCATCAGTTTATTGAAGAGTGGGAGAATAATTTGAACGTAACACGCACTGGACATAGCACTAATCATGACAGCAGAGGGGTGACAGGCAGCCAGGGGAGGGAGCATTACTGAACATGACCCACAAAGTCCCACCCCCGATGTACATGCCACTCAAGCAATGGACCTTTTTTTTTTTTTTTTTTTTTTTTTTTTTTTCTGCAAAGATCCAATCTCTAAACTATGGATGATTTGATACAGGTAAAATATATCTTTGTACTGTGTTAGCCAGTAGAGAGAGAAAAAAAAAGTTAAAAGAAATGAGTCCTCAGTGGTTGATACCTCTTAATGGCTAACTGAAAAGATGGTAATAATGGCAAGCTTTCGAGACTACTCAGGTCTCTTCATCAGGCTCAGTAGAACAAATGTTCCTCTTATTGTAGGAGAGGACAGGGAGCTTCTGTCAATGATGCTGCTTAGATTTGGGGGCTGTCTAAAACACAGAAGTGGGGGGTCTGGAAAAATAGATTTTAATCGGGCATCTTTTTGCAGTAATGGTTGTAGTTTCCGTGCAGCTCCTCTAAACACCTCCAGATGTGGATTGTAGGTGACTACAAGAGGGACCCGGTTGTTTTCTTCTTTAGTTTTATAATGTAGGAGATGGTTTCTTGATATTCTCGTGGCTCTTGTAATCTGGTTTTCAATTGTTCTTGGATGGTAGCCTTGATTCAAAAAGGTCTTTGGTGATTGTCTCTGTAATGTTGATGTATCTGATGGCCTGAATGTACACTATTGTTTTGGGGGGGGTGGGTGGGGGTGGGGGTTATGTGTTTTGGATGAAAACTGTCCCATTTCAGGTATGTTGGACGGTCAATTGGCTTCTGGAACAGGGATGTCTTTCATTGTTCTGTAGTTTGATGGTGTCCAAAAAGTTGATTTCAGTGCAGGAGTAGAGTGTTAGGCCTAAAGGCCACGTCTCATTAAGCAACACTGCTAGCAACATCGCTGAGTGCTGAGTCACGTTTTTTGTGACGCAACAGCGATCTTGCTAGCGATGTTGTTGTGTGTGACATCCAGCAACAACCTATCCCCTGCTGTGAGGTCGCCGGTTGTTGCTGAATGTCCTGGACCATTTTTTTTTTTTAGTTGTTGCTCTCCCGCTGTGAAGCACACATCGCTGTGTGTGACAGCGAGAGAGCGACTAACTGAATGTGCAGGGAGCCGGCTTCTGACAGCCTGCGGTAAGCTGTAACCAAGGTAAATATCGTGTAACCAAGCGAAGCGCTTTGCTTGGTTACCCGATATTTACCTTGGTTACTAGCGTCCGCCGCTCTCAGGCTGTCAGTGCCGGCTCCCTGCACTCGTAGCCAGAGTACACATCGGGTAAATAAGCAAAGCGGTTTGTTTATTAACCCGATGTGTACTCTGGCTACGAGTGTAGGGAGCCAGCGCTAAGCGGTGTGCGCTAGTAACCAAGGTAAATATCGGGTAACCAAGCGCTTGGTTACCCGATATTTATCTTAGTTACCAAGCGCAGCATCGCTTCCACGCGTCGCTGGGGGCTGGTCGCTGGTGAGATCTGCTTGTTTGACAGCTCACCAGGGACCATGTAGCGACACTCCAGCGATCCCTGCCAGGTCAGATCGCTGGTGGGATCGCCGGAGCGTCGCTTAGTGTGACTGTACCTTATAGACAGTCCTGTAGATATTTTATCAAATGCAAAGTAATTATGGGTGAGGATGAATTTTGTAAGCTTCACCACAGAATCGGCATCAATTCCTGTATTTTCCAGGAAGACTTTGCAGGCATTTAATCTATCCTGATGTGGAATATTCGAGTACAAAGATTCCACATCCCTAATGGCAAGGATGGTTCCTTATGGTAGAGGACCTATTGCTGTTTTTTGGGGTTTTTTTTGTTTTTTTTCAGTAGGTCAGTTGGGATTTATGATTTGATTCAGCATCCTAGTGCCAGTATGGCACCGCCTGTACTTTATATGTGAAAAACCTGCTGGTTGGTTCCCCTTAAGTTTTTAATGGACAGACCAAATATTAAAAAAACACAGGA
The DNA here is from genome assembly GCF_048569485.1 of Anomaloglossus baeobatrachus. Classification (NCBI taxonomy): domain Eukaryota; kingdom Metazoa; phylum Chordata; class Amphibia; order Anura; family Aromobatidae; genus Anomaloglossus; species Anomaloglossus baeobatrachus. The sequence goes on along the minus strand of NC_134353.1, from coordinate 227,113,632 downwards.
TCTGTACATCCTAATGGTTTTTGTTTTTTAGAATCCACAGCAGCCCTTACAATGTGTATTGGTAACTTTTGCATCAACAAAATTTGCATAAATCAATAGTAAAGATGAATATAAGAAACTTTGTAACATATCTTATCAGAGAAATCTGCTTCTCACTTGTTAATAGCATTGGGGGACACAGAGCTGTGGGTGTATGCCTTGCCACTCAGAAGCTCGGCAGTAGGTTGTTAAAAATAAAAGTTAGCTCTGCTTTTGTAGGCTATACCCTCTCCTCAGACCATGGCCAGCTCCGTTTCAGGTTACAGTCACACATCCATGTGACACATTCTGGTGCCTTCAATGTCTTTTCGCGGACAGCACACTGACCCATAGAGGTTTATTGATCCAGGCACTCAAAAATTTTAACAATGGATCTCTATCTCTGGTCTATGAGACTCAGAGCTGAGCTTGTCCTATTGTCATCAGATTTTGAGGGTAATACTCGACCATTAAAGTCCATGAAACAAAGATGAAACTAGGAAGTAGCAAGGAGTGAGGATGGGACTCGGCACCAATTCCAGGATAGAAAAAATATAAATCCAACGAAAAATATATAAAAGTGTAGAAACTTTATTCAACGATTAAAAATCCAAGAAAAACATAATCGATTCCATGAAGATATCATGGCTTGACGCGTTTCGGACAGTTGGAATGTAGATAAGTCCTTAATCATAAGCATCATGATGCTTATCTACATTCCAACTGTCCAAAACGCGTCAAGCCATGATATCTTCATGGAATCGATTATGTTTTTCTTGGATTTTTAATCGCTGAATAAAGTTTCTACACTTTTATATATTTTTCTTTGGATTTATATATTTTTTCTATCCTGGAATTGTTGCGGAGTCCCGTCCTCACTCCTTGCTATTGCCTCTACGGACCTGCCTGTCCGGTGGACATCCTGCATCCCATCTGAACTGAGCGGATTCTTAGATGGGTGAGCTGAATTTTTCTTTCTATGAAACTAGGAAGACAGACTTTGTGCTTCGTAGTTCCATTCTAGTTTCAGTCAGTTTTAACTAGGGGCACTTTCACATTGCGTCTTCACTACGTCCACTGGTCCAGTCAGGGCATCCATCCAAACCTCCCCTCTTTTCCCCCGCAAAATGTGTTTCGGATGCATACGCCGACCGGGCCCTTGACTATAATGGAGCAGACTGAGTGAGCGTTTGCTCTCTTGCACCATTTTCGGGCATACACGTTTTCTGCAGGCCGACACCCAAACGTAGTAGACATTCACTACTTGTATCTTCATATACTGGTCACAGTTTCCCCAGCGATTTCATAACCTTTTGTTTTCTGCTCTCTTCATTTCCAGTTCATTGCACTTCCTTTCAGACTAGTGACTGCTCCCAGGGTTTTCATCAAGGTGCTTGCTCCAATTATGGCATTACTCCAAGCCAGAGAGGTGGCAATCAGTCCTTATGTGGAAGATCATTTAATAAAGGTCTCGTCCAGAGACGAGAATTCTTTCACTTTCCTAATCTCCTTTTTGGATTCCTTGGATCTCTTGGGTCCATCAGCTGACAGATTTCAGCGAGCCACAATCAGCTCCCGGCAATCATTACAGTAATGACACCCAAAGCCCCTGTTTATTGGTATAAGCCAAAGCTCTTTCACAGAAATCTGACATTATACAGCATCTGAATCTTCTGACCATGTCCTTTTGGTTGAGTCTTGTTCTCCTTCAGCCTGAATATCATGAGGAAAATTACTCTTAAGCCACGCGGCATGATATTCGGAGCGAGTGGAATACGATAAAACATCACATTCCACTCGGACCAATATTAGCCTATGTGCCAGCACCCATGAGCGGACCGAGAAAACAGTCGCAGCATGCTACGGGTGCAATGCGATCCTTGTTTCTCTCACACCCATTAAGTCTATGGGGTGAGAGAAAAATCGCACTGCACTCGCAGTACACCGGTGTACCGCGAGTGCAGAGCAAGAATGGCAATAGCCGGCAACGGAGGAGAGAAGGAGATAAATCCGCCCCTCCTCAGCGCCAGACCGCCCCCCGCAGCTGTGGTCTGATCGCATGATCGGACCTCATTCGCAATGACACTCTGCTCCCGCTGTGCTGCCAGCGTGAGCTGAGTGTCATGCGAGGATCACAGTAGTCCACGTGTGGTCCCGGCCTTAGAGGAAATGTGATATAATATGTGTGGTAAAATATAACCTTCATTAGTTAATTAAAATTAGAAGACTGCAGTAGTTCTATGTGCTGACATTGTGATCATATATTCTAGACCACTTTTGTGTATTATGCGTGAATATCCCACAAAGGTGATCTAAAAAAGGCGCAATGTATAGTGGCAAGAAATTATCAATTTATTTTTGCCTATGTAGAATAATGGCAAAGTCCCTTAATTATAAATGGCCAGCGATTTTACAGGGGCACCCAGCCAACTGATAAACCTCATCCATTGATCATTTATAATGGAGGTATAGGGCAAGAGTGCACAAATTGTATCAGTTTAGATATTAGGATACATTTATTATTTACAGTCCATAAATAGATGGAGTAATGTATAAAATGTAATGATGGATAGTATCATAAAATACTTGATGTGCAAATGTGCATTCAAAAGTTGGTACACAATCAGTACCTACAATGATAATTGTACAAAGAGCTGATGGTCATAGTTGATAAATTGTGACAATGCAACAGGTGTTTTATACAAAAGAAATTTATGTAGAGCTCATATTGGTGACAAATTGTGCTCCACTTTATTCGGATTAATGCAGTGCTCTGAGCATTGACATCTGTGACAAGGAAACATCAGTGGATACAGCGCTCCAATAGATTGCAACAGATTGTCAGTATCGTATGCAGAGCTTGGTATTAGATCGCAGGCGGGAAGAGCAACTGTCAGCCCAAAGTTACTTTTCCACGTGCTTTTGAAAATGCCATTTGCACCCACCAGTACTACGATAATCACAGCAAGAAGGCATGAGATTTAGCTATCCCCATGCTTTCCCCTCTCTTAGACTGGGTGCCCCTAAATTATCCCCGATCTACAGTTTAGGGCAGAGGTCCCCAACCTTATTCACCTTGAGAGCTGCATTCAGCTCAGAGAGCATCGCAAGCCACAATCAGCTCCCGGCAACCATTACAGTAATGACACCAAAAGCCCCTATTTACCGGTATAATGATAGCCAATGCTTTTTCACAGAAATCACAATGAGGTGCTATACCAAGATCCAGAGGTTGCTACCTTACCTCCATTCACATCTGCTCTTTTGTTTAGGGCTACTCACAGAATTCTCCATCTGACGACCTGCTCTTCATAGTTATTTGCTAGACGTGGTGTTAAGGCATCAAGCTGGCAGACAACCAAGAGCCACATATCATGAGCCTGCGAGCCACATGTGGCTCCTGAGCTACAGGTTGGGGACCCCTTGTTTAGGGATATGTACAAGTGCATCTGAATAAACTAGAATATCATCAAACGGTTAATTTATTTAAGTAATTCAATACAAAAAGGGAAATACATTATATAGAGTCATTACACACAGAGTGATCTATTTCAAGTGTTTATTTCTGTTAATGTTGATTATGGTTTACAGCCAATGAAAACCCAAAAGTCATTATCTCAGAAAATTAGAATATTATATAAGACCAACTGAAAAAATAACTTTACACTCAAATGTTGCCCTACTGAAAAGTCTGTACAGTAAATGCACTCAATATTTGGTCGGGGCTCCTTTGGCATGAATTACTGTATCAATGCGGCGTCGCATGGAGGCGATCAGCCTGTGGCACTGCTGAGGTGTTATGGAAGCCCAGGTTGCTTTGATAGTAGCCTAGCTCCTCTGCATTTTTGGGTCTGGTGTCTCTCATCTTCCTTCTTGACAATACCCCATATATTCTCTATGGGGTTTAGGTCAGGGGAGTTTGCTGGCCAATCAAGCACAGTGATACTGTGGTTATTAAACCAGGTATTGGTACTTTTGGCAGTGTGGATAGGTGCCAAGTGCTGCTGGAAAATGAAATTTTTATTTTCAAAAAGCTTGACGGCAGAGGGATGCATGAAGTGCTCTAAAATTTTCTGGTAGACGACTGTGCTGAATTTGGTCTTGATAAAACACAATGGACCTATACCAGCAGATGACATGGCTTCCCAAACCATCATTGATTGTGGAAACTTCACACTAGACCTCAAGCAGATTGGATTGTGGGCAGCCTTTCCACTCTTCCTCCAGACTCTGGGACCTTGTTTTCATTTCAGATGAAATTAAATTTTGCATTTCATTTGGAAATAAACACCTTGGACCACTGAGCAGCAGTCCAGTTCTTTTTCTCCTTGGCCCAGGTAAGACGCTTCTGACAACTGTGTATTAGTCATGAGTGGCTTGACACATGGATTGAGACACTTGTATGTCTTGGATATCTGTGTTGTGGCTCTTGAAGCACTGACTCCAGCTGCAGTCCAGTACTTGTGAATCTTCCCCAAAGTTTTGAATGGCCTTTTCTTAACAATCCTATTAAGGCTGCAGTTATCCCGGTTGCTTGTGCACCTTTTTTCTTCCACGCTTTTTCCTTCCACTCAACTTTCCATTAATATGCTTGGATATAGCACTCTGTGAACAACCAGCTTCTGTAGCAATGGACTTTTGTGGCTTACCCTCTTTGTGGAATGTGTCAATGACTGTGTTCTGGGCATCTGTCAAGTCAGTAGTGTAGCCTACTGAACCAGACTAAGGGACCATTTTTAAAGGCTTAGGAAGCCTTTGCAAGTGTTTTGTGGTCATTTTATTCTAATTTTTTGAGATAATGACTGTAAGCCATAATCATCAACATTAACAGAATTAAACACTTGAATAGATCACTCTGTGTGTAATGACTCTATATAATATATGCATTTCCTTTTTGTATTGAATTACTGAAATTAACATTTTGATATAATTTATTGAGATGCACTTGTAGTTGATTTGTCTCTTCGATGTGTCGACTTTTTCTAAGTTTAGGGGTAATTCAGGTGCTGCTTTTGGGATCCATCACAGCGGTAAGTCTTTACCAACTAACTCAAAACAACTGAAAATTCTTCTTCTTAGGGGAAAGTACATGATGTGGGATATATAAGTTGGCCAAAAAGTGTTAATCCTCATCAGAACAAACTGTTGTGTATATATATAAGTGGCCTAAACTGACAGGTAAACGTTAAAGAAAGCTACCAATTTCTGAAATTGGCACTATATTAATAAGGTTGTTGTTTTGTTTTTTTTCCCATTACATACTACAAGCATTGTAAAATATTTTTATTGTGAGATTTCATATTTATTTATTTAATTTTTTTTTAATTATATACAGATTCAGTTATGGGACACCGCTGGACAAGAGCGCTTTCGCAAGAGCATGGTACAGCATTACTATAGGAATGTACATGCTGTGGTTTTTGTGTATGACATCACAAACATGGCGAGCTTTCAGAGCCTACCAGCCTGGATAGAGGAGTGCAAGCGGCATTTACTTACCAATGATGTCCCCCGAATTCTAGTTGGCAATAAATGTGACCTTAAGGACTCCATTCAAGTACCCACTGACTTGGCTCAAAAATTTGCTGATTTACACAGCATGCCAATGTTTGAAACCTCTGCCAAGAATACCAACGACCATGTTGAAGCTATATTCATGACACTGGCACACAAGCTCAAGAGTCACAAGCCACTGGTTTTGAGCCAGCCTCCAGAGAATACAGTTGAGCTAAATTCTGGAGTCAAGACCTCTTTTCCATGCGGTTGTTAGATTTGGGTTTTAATAGACTAAAATGTGGAAAGCATTTTACAAATACCATTGAAGCAGAAGTCTACACGGTTACATGGCCACCAGGAAGATGCATGGTTTTATGGAGGTCAACCTACGGCATGAGCTATTCAGGGGGTCTTGTAGTAAGCCTCATTGTACCCATTATTGTAGCGTGGACTGTTCAGAAACAGTCATTGGAATTGTGCTTTTATTTTTCGCCGTTCCTCAAACAACATATATCTGTTTAGCAAGTGCGATTTTAATTCTGAGAAGTGTTCAATGTCAATGTGCTTTACTGTTCTGCATCAGTTAAACTGCATTTATCTAAAACTTTTCAGGTTTTTTTTTTTTTTTTTTGTTTTTTTTTGTTTGTTCTCACAGCTCTGGCTCCCCATGTTAATGAAGGATACGAGCTGTGTGCACAGCAGGCTGATCGTGCCTTGTTGGACGCAGAGCTGGCACATAGCAGGTTCATCCATGTGCCTCAGACCATACTGCTGCTGCCAGGGATTGCATATGGTTATATATATGAAGTGACTAATGTTGAGTGATTGGAGTCAGACAAGGTCATTTCCTTCCTCTTATGCAGCCATACAAGCTGTACAGATCCTTGAGACAAGACTGAGGACCTCTGCACATTGCCTGGACTGTTACTCGTGCGTTGCCAAGACTAGCACAAGTGCATTGTTTTTTTCGTTCACCTCGTCCTTGTACCATTCACCGTAGTTTACTACTTAACATGAAGAACTGCTTTCATTTTCTGTATTAAAAGAACTAGTTGATAAAGTATAGATAATCTACTAGCACAACAATTTTAAATGTAATTTTAACTGTGTAAAAGCACTACCTTAATGGCTACCATTCATGTCAAGTATTTTGCTGTGTACTAGTGATAGAAAATGCACTAAATATTTTACAAGCATTATTAAAAAAACAGGGAATACTGGGTTATAGCACCATGTCTTATAGTTCAGGATGTTAGTATGTGCTACATTCTTGTCCTTTGACAATATAAGTGCTTTTTATTTTTTCTTTTCTTGGTGAATAGGCCCTTAGCCAACCTTTTTTTGTAAGTACTGTATGTTTCTTAAATGGAAACCAAATCCATCAGAGAAAAGGGAACCCTTGTTATTCCTATGATGGGATCTGATCTGGTATCAGTACAGCAGGGTAAATGCAGCCTTGTTTTGGAGGCATCTGTTCTTGCTGCTTTCCATTTTTCTTAACCAGATATGGAAATAAGTAAAAGTGCTCCCAAAATTTTTACTGTTCTTTTTGGGTTCTGTCCCATTTTTTTGTATCAGATATAAGGGTACTTTACACGCTGAGATATTGGTACCGATATCGCTAGCGAGCGTACCCACCCCCGTAGGTTGTGCGTCACGGGCAAATCGCTGCCTGTGGCGCACAATATCGCTAACACCTGTCACACGGACTTTCCTTCCCTGCGACGTCGCTCTGGTCGGCGATCCGCCTCCTTTCTAAGGGGGCAGTTCGTGCGGCGTCACACGGCAGCCGTCCAATAGCAGAGGAGGGACGGAGATGAGCAGCCGGAACATGCTGCCCACCTCCTTCCTTCCTCATTGCCGGTGGACGCAGGTAAGGAGATGTTCGTCGTTCCTGCAGTGTTACACATAGCGATGTGTGCTGCCGCAGGAACGACGAACATCGTACCTGCAGCAGCAACGATATTAAGGAAATGAACGACGTGTCAACGAGCAACGATTTTTCACGTTTTTGCGCTCATTGATCGTCTCTCCTGGGTGTCACACGCTGCGATGTCGCTAACCGCGCCGGATGTGCGGCACTAACGACGTAACCCTGACGATATATCGTTAGCGATGTCACAGCGTGTAAAGCACCCTATACTGTCTCTGCTGGGAACAATGGCGCCTGATCTGTTGATATAATGGAATTTCCTTCGCAGATTTTTATTACTGCTTGTGGTGGTCCTCCTAGAGAGACATCAGTGAGACCTTCTAACAAATGTAATCCGAACAGCCAAATTCTGATCGTGACTCTTCTGACACGTCGTTGGCACAATCTGCGTCTTTGAATTTTAAGACCGGTGTAGTGCCACCACTTGTCTTCACTTTGTCCTAAGCACAATCTGACCACTGTAGTGAGAATACTGTGCAGGACTATTCTGGTGAATTATTGAGCCCACATGTTATTACCAGTTCTCCTTAATCATAGATGAATAATCCTTCAAACCAAAATGTAATCATTGGGTTGAGAAATAATATTCATTTACAGGGAAAATTAGGAAACTCTTGAATTCTGATTTTGCAACACTTTGTCCACCTAATCAAAGGGAACCATAAAATAAGGGAATAAAACGTCTATGGTGGAAGGATTAGACGTCATTTAAAGATTAACTAAACCCCTTTTTTCATATTGAAGTGCCTTTAAAATTACAATCTGTTTAGTGGGAGACTCGCTGATTGCCTAAATCCCCCTTTCGCAAAGAGATCCATAGATCAGCAAACAGAAGCGCATAAACCAAGCGGGGTATAAATTCAACAGAAAGCACAGGCTCATGGCTTTCTTTTTAAACTGTACACCGGTCTTGGACAGAAGCTGTGGACGCGCTCCTGTCAGCAGAGTAGCTCACCTCTTGATGGGGTAAGAGGGGGGGTGGTGGCTGGGGGATTTTGGATGATCTGTGGGCTTTCAGAAACCCCATCTATCTGCGTGTAATTATATGGACACTGAAATCTCAAAACATTTATAAAGGTTTAGTTCCTTTTTAGTATGTACTCATATACTTGAAATATATTGGTTTTCTGTGTTTGTTTTTTATCTGATTGAGCTCTCTATCACTTGCATAATCTCTTACATTCCATAAATTTCAATGTTGACATTTCAGGGTTTTGTTTGTTTTTTGTTTTGTTTTTTTTTTTAAAAAGGGTTTTGACAACTTACAGATTAAATGATGTTGGACTTTATCCTATATCTATGTTATTCATCATAACGGGCTCAAAAATGTGATAGTCATGTTTGATGAAAAGGGAACTCTGTGCATTTTGTATGTGTTTATTTGCCAACCGTTCATAAACTATGCAATGTCTTTATAGTATGTCTGTCTGCTATCTTTGTATCAAATTCATCTTTCAATGTGCGTGCAATCAATGTTTTCATTGGCTCCTTCTAAAAGATTACATGTTTAGCCATGAAAGAAATGCTGCTTTGGAAATGAACAACTCCTAGCTCATTGTGCTCACACATTATTTTTAATTATGACCTCATGCTGAACTCAATAAAAGGTATATACAGGACTTCTGTTTGTGGGTTTTTTTTTTTGTTTTTTTTTTAAAGCTTTAAAGGGGTTGACCCCCTCATAGAAAATCCCAGTACCAGGGCACAGTTTGTTATTAATAATTACCCTACCCAGGTCCAGCGCTGAGTCTTGGCTGCTGCCCTGACCTCCTGTTGATACTGCGGCACTGAACTGTGTCTGCAGAGCTTAGACAGAGTTTAGACAGAGCTCCTCACTCTGAGCCACTGAGCTCATTGCCGCACTGTCAATATGAACGCATTGCTGCCAGTAACAGGCACAGGAGCAGTGGTGGAGGATTACAGCTGGAACCAGGAATGATGAGTAAAGAAAATTCCATTCTGAACACTGACATCCCTCATTTAAAGGTTATAGGCTTTGATTGCACCTTTTTTCCTATCCTATTAACCCTAGAACGCATAGTGGGGCCTCGCAGGCCTGCTAGGTTACTTGTTTTCTTTTTTTTCTGCAAGATTACTTGTGAATATTTCAAAACATTAAGTTAACATCTCAAACTTTTGAAGTGTATTTCTATTTGAGTTAAGGCCGCTTTACACGCTACGACATTGCTAAAGCAATCTCGTTGGGGTCACGGAATTTGTGACGCACATCCGGTCGCTTTAGCAATGTTCATATCTTGATATTTTGTGTTGAATGTTTGTGTGTGTGTGTGTGTGACACCTATGAGCGATTTTTGAATTGTCGCAAAAACGTTCAAAATCGCTCATCGGTGACCTTCCCCCTCTAATCTCGATTTATCGTTGCTGCTGCGTGGACGATGTAGTTCGTCGTTCCTGCGGCAGCACACATTGCTATGTGTGACACCACAGGAACGAGGAACCTCACCTTACCTGCGGCCACCCGCAATGAGGAAGGAAGGAGGTGGGCGGGATGTTGCGTCCCGCTCATCTCCACCCCTCCGCTTTAATTGGGCGGCAGCTTAGGGACGTCGCTGTGACGCCGAATGGATTGCCCCCTTAGAAAGGATGTGGTTCGCTGGTCACAGCGACGCCGCTAGGAAGGTAAGTAGTGTGACGAGTCTGCACGATTTTGTGCGCCGCGGGCAACAATTTGCCCATGACACACAAACGATGGGGGCAGGTACGCACGCTAGCGATATCTGTAACTATATCGCAGCGTGTAAAGCGGCCTTTACTCCATGTTATCTGCACACAGGCCTAAAATGCCCCTGGTATGTGAAAGTGAATTTCTATAGTTGCGCATTCTAGGGTTATCCTCCCCCAACGACTAGCTTTGGTAGGTACGAGCACGTTCAAAATGGATGAATGGAACAGTCTTAAGCGGGCTTTACACACTGCGATATCTGTCCCGATATATCGCTAGTATGGGTACCCGCCCCATCTGTTGCGTGACACGGGCACATTGCTGCCCGTGCCGCACAACATCGCCCAGACCCGTCACACATACATACCTGCCCGGCGACGTCGCTGTGACCGGCAAACCGCCTCCTTTCTAAGGGGGCGGTCCGTGCAGAGTCACAGCGACGTCACTGAGCGGCCGCCCAATAGAAGCGGAGATGAGCGGGACGTAACATCCCGCCCACCTCCTTCCTTCCGCATAGCGGCTGGGAGGCAGATAAGGAGAGCTTCCTCGTTCCTGCGGTGTCACACGGAGCGATGTGTGCTGCCGCAGGAACGAGGAACAACCTCGTTACTGCTGCAGTAACGATTTTTGAGAATGGACCCCCATGTCACCGATGAGCGATTTTGCACGTTTTTGCAACGATGCAAAATCGCTCATCGGTGTCGCACGCAACGGCATCGCTAATGCAGCCGGATGTGCGTCACCAATTCCGTGACCCCAACGAGTTCGCATTAGCGATGTCGTAGCGTGTAAAGCCCCCTTTAGACCCTGAGCCCTCTCAATTTCCGGTAGATAATGTCTAACAGCTGTGAAAGGAACCAAGCTGCACCCACTGCGGTTAACCTGTAAAATGTTGCTGTCATTCTTTGACAGCAGCATAATTTACAGTACATGTATTGGGGTGGGAGGATGCAGCTTTTATTGCCCATCCCACCTCCCCCTTCCTAAGGCCAGTTTCACACATCCTTCTTTTTGCCGGTTTGGCGGATGCGGCGAACTCCCGTACAGTGAATACAGTACAATGACAGCGCTGTAACGTCCGGGTCACATGCGCCGGTCACATGACAGCATGTGACCGGCGCTTGTTGCGCTGCCAGTGTAGTGTATACACTGTACGGGAGTTCGCCGCATCCGCCAAACTGGCAAAAAGAAGGATGTGTGAAACTGGCCTAACCTGTCAGATTGTTATTACAGCTAGGGGCCTGCTGCAGACCCTCGTGCCTGTTGTGATGGTGCTCTTATAAACACCAGACGCAGACTGGTGTTCACAAGAGACTGTATGTAATTTGTGCAGTGTATATAAATATGGCTAACAAGCAATCAGTCACAGATTAAAGTTTCCTAAGAAGACTAACAGAACAAAATGAAATGTTTTAAATATAAAATTAAAAATTCAAATGACCCCCCCCCCCCCCCCCACTTTTCCTTCATTAAAAATTAAAGCTCTTAAAAAATATATGGATGCACTACCACAGGTATTTTATATAAATCTGATTTATCAAAATATAAAATGTCATTTATTATGGGGTTAAATCAATAAAAATGAACTCTAGAATTGTGTATTTATTTATTTTATTTTTTTTCTCTCATAATAACTCTAGAAAAATATGCAATACAAAGTGATCCAAACTCTCTCTACCCCACAATGGTATCAATAAAAGCATCAGGTCACCCAGAAAAAGAAAAGCTCCGTCGACCTAAGGCGACATTCACAGAGTACTTTTATATTATACTTTTCCTCTGACTGTTCCACTCCTGGTTTTGGCTACAAATACTGGGGTAAAAAACCTCACCAAACACTCAATGTGTGTACATGGCCTTAAAGTGAAAAAGGTTATCTGTTTCAGAAAATAGCAAGGTGGTGTTTTTGTTTTGTGTATAATGATGCGGTACCGATATTTAAGAAAGGTAAGCGGCTGGATCCAGGCAACTATCGTCCAGTAAGCCTGATATCGGTAGTATGCAAAGTTTTTTGAGGGCACTTTAAGGGATGACATGCAAAAATATATTGCAGAAAATAATATAATAACTGATAACCAGCACGGGATTAATGAAAGCTAAATTGTGTCTAACCAACCTGCTGGGGTTCTATGAGAAGGTAAGTGCAAATCTGGATATTGGTAATGCAGCTGATGTGATTTATTTGGACTTTGCAAAGACATTTGATACTGTACCACATAATAGCCTTATACTAAAGCTCCAGAAGCAAAACTAGGGGAAACTATATGCAACTGGGTAAGGAATTAGCTAAAAGGAAACAAAGAGTAGTCATAAATGGTACATTCTCTAAATGGGCTATAGTCAGTAGTGGGGTGCCGCAGGGATCTGTGCTAGGACCAATTCTTTTTAATTTCTTTATTAATGACCTTGTGGATAGGATAGATAGTAAAGTGTCAGTCTTTGCTAATGACACCAAACTATGTAAGATATTAAAAACTGACATTGATGGTACAATATTACAAAAGATCTGGATAAGATGTCAGAATGGGCAGATACTTGGCAAATGAGATTTAATGTTGATAAATGTAAAGTAATGCACCTAGGACTGAGTAATCCTATAGCTGCATATACATTAAATGGAAGTAATCTCGGTACTATAGAACAGGAGAAGGACTTGGATATTTTCATTACAAATAAGCTGAGCAGCAGCACTCAATGTCAAGCAGCAGCTGCAAAAGCAAACAAGATTCTAGGGTGTATAAAAAGAGAGATTAGATCCCGTGATCCCAATGTATTGTTACCCCTCTATAAATCAATTGTAAGGCCACGTCTGGAATATGGGATCCAGTTTTGGGCTCCACATTTTAGGACATACAAAAGCTAGAATCAGTTCAAAGGCGGCTTACTAGACTACTACAAGGAATGGAAGGCCTCCTATATGATGAGAGGTTGGAAAGGTTAGATATGTTTAGCTTAGAAAAAAAAGACGTCTCAGAGGAGATCTCATTTATATGTATAAATACATGTGTGGTCAATATAAAGGACTGGCACTGTCGATGCTCTTTGAAAAGGAGAGAACACAGCAAGCAGGGAGAACAAAGACCAGCCAAGCTCTTGAAACATACAGCCTGTGCATCAAAATTGACAACCGGCACATGCTCTTTAGAACAAGGACTTGCCCAGCCCCTGAAACAGACATTCCTGATGAGGCATTGTGTCGGCGTGTTAGCAGCAGCTGTGACTGTGACCGTAACCCTTGGCCTCTTGATAATGTGTGGTTTGAAAATTCCCAGTGCATGCTGGGATACTGAAACAAAATATAATTGAAAGTAAAAAAAAAAACAAAAAACAAAAACCAAAGAAGTTAGAAAAGAAACTTGTAATTCAAGTAGATTAGAAAAGTGATTGGATAATTGATATTTAGCAGGAAAATCATCTTTATTTGGCCACCCCTTTAAGCCCTTCACATCCTTTGATGTAAATTTATGTCAAAGTGCACATCCCTGTCTTAATGCAGGCTCACATGCTGAGCTCACATCTTTCCCTGCATGTCGGTTGATCTGATCAGCCTACGTGTGTCTCTAACAGCTACAGGTGGATCAGAAATTCACCCGTGCCTGTTAACCAGTTAAATCCCGCAGTCAATCTTTGACAGCAGGATTTAACATGGGCTGGCAGGGAGCACCCATGACATGATCGCAGAGCGCCGATGTGTTATCATGACAGCCAGGAGTCAGCTGATGACCCCTGTACCTGTCATGATTATGTTTTCACTAGCTGTAGTACCCGGCTTTGCCCAGGATAGTAACTGTTTCTCTGTCTCTCTCCCAGTCTATGTCTGTTTGTCTCTTGGCCAGTCAGTCTCTGTCTGTCTCTTTCCCTGTCTGTCTCTGTATCTCTGTCTGTTTCTCTGTCTGTCTCAACACTGAACAAATACAACTCCTCCCACCAGCTCATTAAGTTAGTTAGCAAGGGTGAATATTTGGCCCCCATAGAAACACCATTCCTCTGCAAATAAAATTTGTTATTGAATGAGAAATAATTGTCATAGAGTATATGTTGACGGATTTACTATTTCTCATGCTAAACAATTATTTCTCATTAAATAAAACATTTTATTAGGAGAGGAATGGTGTTTCTATGGGGGCCAAATTTTCACATTCGGTAGCTAACCGAGCTGGTGAATGAGCTAATGAGCTGGTGGGAGGCGTTGTATTTGCTTAGTGTTGATAATTCATTAACAGTATTCAATGTTACGGCAGATTCATCGACGGTATTTTGATTATAGGGTCGTCTGATGAATCTGCCGTACCTAGCTTGGCAGAATATCTCAATAATAATTTAATCAATTTGGAATTCAAGATTGAAACCAATAAAAACACAATACTAGTTTTGGATTTGACCCTTACGGGGAATTCATTCTCGAACATTCAAACTTGCACACATAGAAAATTGTCCCCCATTATAACTTGCAGCTATCACGTCATATGGTATAAGCAGATAATCAAGGAGGGACTATTATTTTCCACTGAAAAAGCTTAGGCAGGGAAGGCAGCAGTTGTTTTAGGGTGTTACAGGCTTAAGGCTGGAGTCACACTTGAGAGAGACTCGCCTGAGTCTCGCATCGCATCACCTGGCACAGCCTCACATTGTCTGGACAGGAGCGGGTCAGCTGCATAGAAATACATTCAGCTGAGACGCTCCTGTCAGGAGAGTGTGCGGCCGTGCCAGGTGATGCGATGCAAGAGTCAGGCGAGTCTCTCGCAAGTGTGACTCTGGCCTTACTAAGTGAACAGTTCAGTATTAGAGATAGGACGACTTATACATTGGATAATTACTTAATAGAGAGTGTGTTGTAAAACTGTATTGCTGACGATAAAACATGGGTGCAGTAGTTTGTTATTAATACATTGATCCGATTGATTGAGGGGCTGAAGGAGGATAAGGCTAGTTTCACACTTGCGTTGAACGGTATCCGTTGCATTGCGTTGTGTGACGGATGCAACGGATGTGTTGCATATAATGGCACAACGGATGCAATGGATCGTACAAAAGTTTTGTACGATCCATTGCATCCGTTGTGCCATTATATGCAACACATCCGTTGCATCCGTCACACAACGTAACAAAACAACGGAAAACCAGCTTTTTTTTTTTTTACACAGTTTCTCTGGCGGCAGACTATTGTGAATAATCAGATGATCGCTCCCAGCAGCCGGTCGCCGGGTGATCAGCTGATCGCTCCTAGCAGCCGGTAGCCAGGTGATCAGCTGATCGCTCCCAGCAGCCGGTCCCCGGGTGATCAGCTGATTGCTCCCAGTGCTGGGTGATCAGCTGATCTCTCCCAGCACGGGGGGGTTAACTGATCACTCCCAGCGCCGGGTGATCAGCTGATCGCTCGGCCGCCGAGAATGTGTGCGGGGGGCGGAATGCGGAGTGGGTGGAGCCGAGCGGGGCCATGGCGCTGAGGACAGGTGAGTGTGAGTGTGTGTGTGTGTGTGTGTGTGTATATATATATACATGCGGAGTGGAGTGCAGGAGGGGGCAGAGCCGAGCGGGGAAGTGTCGGGCTCCCTGCACACGTGGCCAGGGTAAATATCGGGTAAAGCACTTTGCTTGGTTACCCGATATTTACCTTAGTTACGGGTGCAGGGAGCCAGAAAGAGCATGCGCAGTGAAATCCTAAGGATTCCGCTGCTCAAAAAAAGTTACATTCTGCGTTCCTCCGGCTGGGCGGAAGCAAAGCAGCGTCGCCCAGCGGAAACAACGCAGGTCCTTTTGGCACAATCCGTCATCCATACAAGTCTATGGGAAACAGCGGAATCCGTTAACGGATTCCGTTGTTTTCCAAAAGGGCGGATTATGACGGAAGGAAAACAACGCAAGTGTAAAAGTACCCCAAGAGAGTTGCCAACAGCAGCAAACTCTGTGTGATTGATCAGTGGAGAGTTTGGACTTTTATTTTGCTATTTGTGAATAAGGCTATGTGCGCACTTTGCGTTTTTCATGAGTTTCCGCAGCTTTTTGAGCTGCAGCGTTTTAATGCCAAAATGCATGTGTTTTGATTTTCAAGCAAAGACTATGGGAAATTGTGATTTCTTGTGCGCACAATGCTGTTAAAAACGCAGTGTTTTAGTTGTAGGAAATTTGGCAAAAACTCAGCGTTTAAAGAAGCAGCATGTCAATTGTTTTTGCCATTTTGGCTGCGTTTTGCTAACATTAGAGTCAATGAGAACTTTTAAAACGCAACCTAAATCAAAATCCCAGCGTTTTACATGTTTTTTTGATGCAGAAAACATGCTTTTTTGGCAAAATAAATGCATGCTTTTTTGACTTTATAATAAGGGAATAATATGTCCTTTTACACACACATATAGTCCGACAATTAAATTAATGAAAATCCATAATTTAACATTATTTTATGCATAAATATTAATATACAGTTATGATTTTAATAAAATTAGTTATTTTGTATATGATTTTAATCATATCATTTTTTTCTGTTTTTTCATAGTGTTTGAATGTTTAAACTTTATTTAGTAGTGTATTTGTCTTCAAAACGCATCTGACTTTAAGCAATGAAAAAGCATGTAAATCGCGGTAAAAAAAACGCGGCTAAACGCGGTAAAAAAGCAAGTGTATTTATAGCGTTTTTGTGGTCAAAACCAAATTTGACAAACACAATTTCTGTCAGAGGATGCATTTAGAACTGCAACTACCTCGACGCAAAGTGCGCACACAGCCTTAGTTTGTTTTTTTCATTAAAGCACTAAAAGCAGGAAGCCAGTTCAAGATTCTCAGCACAATCTTTTTTGCTGAAGACAAAAACTAAAATCAGAGTTAATTAGTGATGGGCAAAGCCGAATTGAAATGTCTGCGGTCCGCGCATGTATCCCGAACACAGACTTTTCAGGGAAGTCCGTTTAACTGTTGAGGTTCGATCAACTGGATAAAATTAAAAAATAATAATAGTTAAAAGAAATCAAAATGGTGAGAGTAGAGCAGCACAGTTATACTTAACGAGTCTAATGGATGTGCCAATTTTGGGTGGCTGCAGGCTATTTTTAAGCTGGGGAGAGCCCAAAAACCATTAGCCTCCCCAGCCTTAGAATACCAGACCCCAGCTGTTTGCTTTATCTGTCCTGAGTATCAAAAGTGGGTGGACCACACGATGGTTTTTTTTGCACAGAAAAGATAATGCACACAGCAGGGGGCTGCAGCATCTAGCTGTCTGTTTTATCTGTGCTGGGTATCAATAAATGGGGGACACTACACAATTTTTTCCAATGATTTTTAGATCCACAACCAATCACAGATGCTGACAGTCTGACTGCACCCAATCACAGACGCTGTCACAGAGAGTGGGCCGTGGAAATAGTGAATATGCATGAGGGTTAGGCTATGTGCCCACGGGAGCTCGCACCTGCGCTAGTGTTATGTGCGGATAGAAAAATATCTTCTATGGACTATTTTAAAAGAGAAAACTTAATTTAGAATGGATTTGTCAAATTTAAAAAAAAACAACAAGCATTTGTGAACAGCTTTCACCAGGTGGAGACATGGAGAGAGAGACAGACAGAGACACAGACAGAGACAGATGGGGAAAGGGACAGCCCTGGAAAGAGACAGCCGGGCAAAGAGACAGCCGGGCAAAGAGACAGCCGAGCAAAGAGACAGCCGGGCAAAGAGACAGCCGGGGAAAGAGACAGCCGGGGAAAGAGACAGCCGGGGAAAGAGACAGACGGGCAAAGAGACAGACGGGGAAAGAGACAGCCCTGGAAAGAGACAGACGGGCAAAGAGACAGACGGGCAAAGAGACAGCCGGGCAAAGAGACAGCCGGGCAAAGAGACAGCCGGGCAAAGAGACAGCCCTGGAAAGAGACAGCCCTGGAAAGAGACAGATGGGGAAAGAGACAGTCCTGGAAAGAGTCAGCCGGGCGAAGAGGCAGCCCTGGAAAGAGAGAGCCCTGGAAAGAGAGAGCCGTGGAAAGAGAGAGCCCTGGAAAGAGAGAGCCCTGGAAAGAGACAGCCCTGGAAAGAGACAGCCCTGGAAAGAGACAGACGGGCAGAGAGACAGACAGGCAGAGAGACAGCCGGGGAAAGAGACAGACGGGGAAAGAGACAGACGGGGAAAGAGACAACTGGGGAAAGAGACAGCCGGGGAAAGAGAAAGACCTGGAAAGAGACAGATGGGCAGAGAGACAGACAGGCAGAGAGACAACTGGGGAAAGAGACAGACGGGGAAAGAGACAACTGGGGAAAGAGACAGCCGGGGAAAGAGAAAGACCTGGAAAGAGACAACTGGGGAAAGAGACAGCTGGGGAAAGAGAAAGACCTGGAAAGAGGCAGACCAAGACAGACGGAAAAGAGACAGACAGGGAAAGAGACAGACAGACACACACAGAGACAGTCACAGAGATGGAGACAGATAGACCACTGATACAAATACAGACCGAGATAGAAATAGTCAGACAGAGACATAGACACAGACAGACAAGGAAAGAGACAGACAGAGAGACAGACAGACAGCGACACACAGACAGAGACTGGGAGAGAGACAGAGGGACAGTTACTATCCTGGGCAACGCCTGGGTACTATATATATATATATATATATATATATAAAAATACACATATATATATATATATATATATATATATTGTAGCGGGGTGGAGGTCCCCCAGGACTACAAAGACGCAGTGACCCAAATAGTCCGATCCAAACAGCTTTATTGTCCTCGCTGTACAGGTAAAGTGGGAAGATGGAGTTGCAGGGTGAGTGGCATATGTGGGAAGATGGAGTTGCAGGGTGAGTGGCATATGAGGGAAGATGGAGTTGCAGGGTGAGTGGCATATGAGGGAAGATGGAGTTGCAGGGTGAGTGGCATATGTGGGAAGATGGAGTTGCAGGGTGAGTGGCATATGAGGAAAGATGGAGTTGCAGGGTGAGTGGCATATGTGGGAAGATGGAGTTGCAGGGTGAGTGGCATATGAGGGAAGATGGAGTTGCAGGGTGAGTGGCATATGAGGAAAGATGGAGTTGCAGGGTGAGTGGCATATGTGGGAAGATGGAGTTGCAGGGTGAGTGGCATATGAGGGAAGATGGAGTTGCAGGGTGAGTGGCATATGAGGGAAGATGGAGTTGCAGGGTGAGTGGCATATGAGGCAAGATGGAGTTGCAGGGTGAGTGCATATGAGGGAAGATGGAGTTGCAGGGTGAGTGGCATATGAGGGAAGATGGAGTTGCAGGGTGAGTGGCATATGAGGGAAGATGGAGTTGCAGGGTGAGTGCATATGAGGGCTGCAGACTGACAGAAGGATGTGAAGGGATGCAGAGTGTTTGAGAGGGGTAAGTTGGGGTACAGGCAGGGTGAGATATGTGGGCAGGGTGTGTTACATATGGGGGTGTAGTGTGTGTGATATGGGGGTGCAGGCTGTATGGGGAGCAGGGTGTGTGACATATGGGGGTGTAGTATATTACAGGTGTGCTATATGGAGGTGTATATAGTGGTGTAGTATATGGGGGTATAGTGATGTAGTATATTAAAGGTGTGCTATATGGAGGTGTAGTATATTACAGGTGTACTATATGGAGGTGTAGTATATTACAGGTGTGCTATATGGAGGTGTATATTATAGGTGTGCTCTATGGAGGTGTAGTATATTACAGGTGTACTATATGGAGGTGTAGTATATTACAGGTGTGCTATATGGAGGTGTATATTACAGGTGTGCTCTATGGAGGTGTAGTATATTACAGGTGTGCTATATGGAGGTGTAGTATATTACAGGTGTGCTATATAGGGGTGTAGTGATGTAGTATATTACAGGTGTGCTATATGGAGGTGTAGTATATTACAGGTGTGCTATATAGGGGTGTAGTGATGTAGTATATTACAGGTGTACTATATGGAGGTGTAGTATATTACAGGTGTAGTATATTGGAGGTGTAGTATATTGGAGGTGTAGTATATTACAGGTGTGCTATATGGAGGTGTAGCATATTGGAGGTGTACTATATTACAGGTGTAGTATATGGGGTGTAGTGATGTAGTATATTAAAGGTGTACTATATGGAGTTGTAGTATATTACAGGTGTGCTATATGAAGGTGTAGTATATTATAGGTGTGCTATATGGAGGTGTAGTATATTACAGGTGTACTATATGGAGGTGTAGTATATTACAGGTGTGCTATATGGAGGTGTATATTACAGGTGTGCTATATGGAGGTGTAGTATATTACAGGTGTGCTATATGGAGGTGTAGTATATTACAGGTGTGCTATATAGGGGTGTAGTGATGTAGTATATTACAGGTGTGCTATATGGAGGTGTAGTATATTACAGGTGTGCTATATAGGGGTGTAGTGATGTAGTATATTACAGGTGTAGTATATTACAGGTGTGCTATATAGGGGTGTAGTGATGTAGTATATTACAGGTGTGCTATATGGAGGTGTAGTATATTACAGGTGTGCTATATAGGGGTGTAGTGATGTAGTATATTACAGGTGTGCTATATGGAGGTGTAGTATATTACAGGTGTGCTATATGGGGGTGTACTATATTACAGGTGTAGTATATGGGGTGTAGTGATGTAGTATATTACAGGTGTATATAGGGGTGTAGTGATTTAGTAAATTAAAGGTGTACTATATGGAGTTGTAGTATATTACAGGTGTGCTATATGGAGGTGTAGTATATTACAGGTGTACTATATTGGGGTGTACTATATTACAGGTGTAGTATATGGGGTGTAGTGATGTAGTATATTACAGGTGTACTATATGGAGGTGTAGTATATTACAGGTGTGCTATATGGAGGTGTATATTACAGGTGTGCTCTATGGAGGTGTAGTATATTACAGGTGTGCTATATGGAGGTGTAGTATATTACAGGTGTGCTATATAGGGGTGTAGTGATGTAGTATATTACAGGTGTGCTATATGGAGGTGTAGTATATTACGGGTGTGCTATATAGGGGTGTAGTGATGTAGTATATTACAGGTGTACTATATGGAGGTGTAGTATATTACAGGTGTAGTATATTGGAGGTGTAGTATATTGGAGGTGTAGTATATTACAGGTGTGCTATATGGAGGTGTAGCATATTGGAGGTGTACTATATTACAGGTGTAGTATATGGGGTGTAGTGATGTAGTATATTAAAGGTGTACTATATGGAGTTGTAGTATATTACAGGTGTGCTATATGAAGGTGTAGTATATTATAGGTGTGCTATATGGAGGTGTAGTATATTACAGGTGTACTATATTGGGGTGTACTATATTACAGGTGTAGTATATGGGGTGTAGTGATGTAGTATATTACAGGTGTACTATTTGGAGGTGTAGTATATTACAGGTGTGCTATATGGAGGTGTAGTATATTGGAGGTGTAGTATATTGGAGGTGTAGTATATTACAGGTGTGCTATATGGAGGTGTAGCATATTGGAGGTGTACTATATTACAGGTGTAGTATATGGGGTGTAGTGATGTAGTATATTACAGGTGTACTATATGGAGGTGTAGTATATTACAGGTGTGCTATATGGAGGTGTAGTATATTGGAGGTGTAGTATATTGGAGGTGTAGTATATTACAGGTGTGCTATATGGAGGTGTAGCATATTGGAGGTGTACTATATTACAGGTGTAGTATATGGGGTGTAGTGATGTAGTATATTACAGGTGTAGTATATAGGGGTGTAATGATGTAGTATATCGGAGGTGTATTATATAGTGGTGTAGTATAATACAGGTGTATATGGGGGTGTAGTATATTACAGGTATATGGAGGGAGTGTAGTATAATACAGGTGTAGTATATAGGGGTGTAGTGGTGTAGTTTATTACAGGTGTAGTATATGGAGGGGGTGTAGTGATGTAGTATATTGGGTAGAACTGAGTTAATTACAGTTAGGTCCAGAAATATTTGGACAGTGACACAAGTTTTGTTATTTTAGCTGTTTACAAAAACATGTTCAGAAATACAATTATATATATATAATATGGGCTGAGAGTGCACACTCCCAGCTGCAATATGAGAGTTTTCACATCCAAATCGGAGAAAGGGTTTAGGAATCATAGCTCTGTAATGCATAGCCTCCTCTTTTTCAAGGGACCAAAAGTAATTGGACAAGGGACTCCAAGGGCTGCAATTAACTCTGAAGGCGTCTCCCTCGTTAACCTGTAATCAATGAAGTAGTTAAAAGGTCTGGGGTTGATTACAGGTGTGTGGTTTTGCATTTGGAAGCTGTTGCTGTGACCAGGCAACATGCGGTCTAAGGAACTCTCAATTGAGGTGAAGCAGAACATCCTGAGGCTGTAAAAAAAGAAAAAATCCATCAGAGAGATAGCAGACATGCTTGGAGTAGCAAAATCAACAGTCGGGTACATTCTGAGAAGAAAGGAATTGACTGGTGAGCTTGGGAACTCAAAAAGGCCTGGGCGTCCACGGATGACAACAGTGGTGGATGATCGCCGCATACTTTCTTTGGTGAAGAAGAACCCGTTCACAACATCAACTGAAGTCCAGAACACTCTCAGTGAAGTAGGTGTATCTGTCTCTAAGTCAACAGTAAAGAGAAGACTCCATGAAAGTAAATACAAAGGGTTCACATCTAGATGCAAACCATTCATCAATTCCAAAAATAGACAGGCCAGAGTTAAATTTGCTGAAAAACACCTCATGAAGCCAGCTCAGTTCTGGAAAAGTATTCTATGGACAGATGAGACAAAGATCAACCTGTACCAGAATGATGGGAAGAAAAAAGTTTGGAGAACAAAGGGAACGGCACATGATCCAAGGCACACCACATCCTCTGTAAAACATGGTGGAGGCAACGTGATGGCATGGGCATGCATGGCTTTCAATGGCACTGGGTCACTTGTGTTTATTGATGACATAACCGCAGACAAGAGTAGCCGGATGAATTCTGAAGTGTACCGGGATATACTTTCAGCCCAGATTCAGATCGTGCTTGCTCCCCTCTCTCTCTGTTTGGTCGTAGTTATGCTACAAATTCTGGTGGCCGGTCACCACCATGCCATGCACGCCTGATTTTGGTTTGCTATGTATTCCTCCTGTTGGTAGCTGTTCAGATTCAGTTACCTCACCCCTTTCCACAGGCAATGCTAATTAAGCACCATCTTGGATCTGGTCCGCCTTTATCAATGGTTGCTGTTTGGCACTGGGAGGATCAGTTCTGATATAGCCCTGGTATGTGTAGAGCTTGCTCCACATGCTGGGACCTGGGCTGGTCTCTATCCACAAGTGCCTTTTTTGCAACATAGAAGCGGTTATATACAGGTTACAGGTATGTGTGCTCTATTATGGTTCTGCTTTTAACTTTATCTAGGAGGCCGCATGGCACATGAAATACAGAATGTAGAGTAGGACCCCCCTATTGAGATTTGCCGTGACGTTGGCAGGGGTGGCTCAAAAAATTGATCAATTATTTGCTAAAAATCTCATTTTTTTTTTTTTTTATTGTAGTACAGTTGGAATAAATCTGTGAATTTTCACTTTTTATATGATGCATGCCAATTTCAGATCGTGCTGGCTCCCCTCTCTCTCTGTTTGGTCGTAGTTATGCTACAAATTCTGGTGGACGGTCACCACCATGCCATGCACGCCTGATTTTGGTTTGCTATGTATTCCTCCTGTTGGTAGCTGTTCAGATTCAGTTACCTCACCCCTTTCCAAAGGCAATGCTAATTAAGCACCATCTTGGATCTGGTCCGCCTTTATCAATGGTTGCTGTTTGGCACTGGGAGGATCAGTTCTGATATAGCCCTGGTATGTGTAGAGCTTGCTCCACATGCTGGGACCTGGGCTGGTCTCTATCCACAAGTGCCTTTTTTGCAACATAGAAGCGGTTATATACAGGTTACAGGTATGTGTGCTCTATTATGGTTCTGCTTTTAACTTTATCTAGGAGGCCGCATGGCACATGAAATACAGAATGTAGAGTAGGACCCCCCTATTGAGATTTGCCGTGACGTTGGCAGGGGTGGCTCAAAAAATTGATCGCTCGGCCCCGTCACACTACTTACCTGCCTAGCGACGTCGCTGTGACTGGCGAACCGCCTCCTTTCTAAGGGTGTGGTCAGTTCGGTGTCACAACGACGTCACTAAGCGGCCGCCCAATAGAAGCGGAGGGGGCGGAGATGAGCAGGACGAACATCCCGCCCACCTCCTTCCTTCCTCATTGCGGGCGGCTGCAGGTAAGGTGAGGTTCCTCGTTCCTGTGGTGTCACACATAGAGATGTGTGCTGCAGCAGGAACGACGAATAACCTGCGTCCTGCAACAGCAACGATATTTGGGAAATGGACAGTGTGTCAACGATCAACGATAAGGTGAGTATTTTTGATCGTTAGCGGTCGCTCGTATGTGTCAAATGCAACAACGTCGCTAACGAGAACGGATGTGCGTCACGAATTCCGTGACCCCCAATGATATCTCATTAGCGATGTCGTTGCGTGTAAAGCGGCCTTAAGTTCCAGGAGGCAGGTCAATGATCACCAGGCAGCCCCATTGGGGACAGGACCCGGACGAGCTCCCCTCAGCGGCAGCGGTACCCAGAGACTTGGTTTACCCGGTTGTCAGTACGAGAGTGACCCCTGCACCCCACAGCAACCCTCATCGAGTCCTGGGGCATTCCCCTAACCGTGGAGGGTGACAACACCTTGCTGCCCCACTTAATCACTCCGGGTACTCCCAGCTGCAGCACCCCCCAAATTACCGTACACCACGGGTGGCGTCACAAACTACATATCAACTCCCCTGTAAATATTGCCCACTTACATTTGAGTGGCCGCTTGACCCTCGGGTCCGGAGACCCTACAAAAGGGAGGCTGGTAAACCTGATGCTTCCTATTCTTCTGTGGGACGGGAGCACAGCACACCTCACGCTTACCTCGAACACAAAGTACGTCCTCAGCAGGCTAGCACAGGCCAGCAGGCTGAGGACCTTATGAAATGTGCACCACACATGGTGATTTAAAGGGCCGGCAGACAAGACCACAGCTGCCGCCAGAGTACTGCAGTCCCCGGGAATGTGCCCAGTGCCGCATAAAAAGTAATCGCAGGCCGCATACGCAGGGGAAGTTCCCCACCCCTGATCTTGCTGAAGCTAGGGTCGGTGGGCGGCCCCGGGCAGGGATCAGCGGGCACTGATCAGCAGGCGGGCCACCCCACCACCTCACCCTCTCAGCGATAGTCTTCCGCTCACAGCGCTTACCTGTCTCCGCTGGCTGCCGCGTCCTCGCCACGTCGGCCACTGCTACTTGCAGGAGTGTAATGAGGTTGCAGAGTGATTACTTCACCACCCTGCTGCATGGCCCAGCGATAACGCGCCGATACCCTGCTCTGCTCCAATGACCCTGCCTCCACTCCAGCACATGGCTAATTTGCATGCTCTGCCCCTTCACATGCAAATTAGTCATGTCTGGTAGTGAGGTGACACTGTGGGGCCCCTCTGCTGCAGCTGTGACTGGGGCCTGGTGAAGAGAAGGGACCCATCCTGCCTGGGGCTTAATAAAGCTACGTAATTACCCCAAGCCTGGCCCCTCTTTTCACCGGGCCCGTTACACCAGTCACAGTAGTAATGCCCTGATGGCGGCCCTGGCTGTCATTATAAGTCTCTCACTCCAGGACCTGTCCTGTGTTACTTGGACAATATACTTGTTTGAATAAGCAGTGTGTAAAGAATAGTTTCTCCTGTAGTGATGGTGCAGAGAAATTATCACTTTGGTCCCATTTCATCACAGTTTTGAAGCTAGTTTCACCAAAATGGGACAGGAGCATGATACTATAGCTCATCTAATGCATGACAAGCTGTGGCGTACTTTACACAAGACAAGACATCTTACTCCAGTCAGCAGCAAGGTGCATACCATTTTTCAGAGAGTTCACACCTGTTTTGATGGATCAAGAAAATGTGACACCCTGGCCTATCAGGTCGTCACAGGGTATTGTGCAATCTGCCCTTCTGTGCAATATCCACCTCCTCCTTGGTTGTGGGTCCCCAACTAATGGTGTTGCCAACAGCAGTCAAAGTCCTAGGTACACTCTGCACCACACCCACCAGACACACCAGTGGATGGCTTGAGTGGAATAGAGCCGCCCACTTGGGGGGGTTGGTAAGGGGAGGTCAGGAGTGTCAGGGGAGAACAGAAGTAGCTCCCAGTGAGAGAGGAGTGAGAGTTTGGAGTTTGAGAGCGGAGGACAGGAGCTGGGCTCCTTGGAAGTACTAGGTGACAGACGGTGGTCTGGGCCTAGTAGGAGCTGGACTCCCGGTTGCAAGGGATCGTGGCAAGGGGCACGGTACTGTCAAGGAGGACAGCTGGCGGCCTTGCACCATCACCTGGGACCAGGGCACGATGGGGTATGTGGACCCTAGGTCAGGGAGTAGCTTCAGGCAACCTGACAATTGACCCGACGAGGACGGAGCCTTCAAGATCCGCTCTCCACTCGCTCCAAAATCGGGGTACTAGCGCAACGAGGGGAATAGGACTTTCCACAAATACGGTCCAGAAAATCCCAAGCGTGACCCCTGAGAGCAGGCTCCCACAGTTAGCCACACTGGGGAGCGGGACCCGGCTAGTTCCACACTATCGGACCAACAGAGAAGTAACTTAGTGCCAGAAGGCAGGTCACGGATCACCAGGCAACACCAACGGGGACGGGACCAGAACTAGCTCCCCTCAGCGGCAGTAGTGTCCAGAACTTTGGTTTACCCAGTTGTCGGTGTCAGCTTTGTGGACTGAATGAGTACAAACATGGCCCCTGCGCTCCCCACGGCACCCCCTCAACATCATCACCGAGTCCTGGGGCATCCCCCTTACCCGTGGAGGGTCGCAACATCTGGCTGTCCCTGTCATCACCCCGGGTACTCCCCAACGGCAGCGGTGGTACTCCACCTTACCACACACCATGGGTGGCGTCACGAACTTTAACTATACAACCCACTGTAAATACATCCCCCACCTTTTAATTGGAGTGGCCGCATGACCCCCGGGTCTAGACACCCCTCGAGCCACCGTGGATCCGGATCCAAGCAGCCCGGCTGCTGACGCCGGGGCGGCACAAAAACATACAACGAAAACTGATTTAACCCCCTGATGTACCTATACGTTATGGCAGGTAACTACGTCATGGCTATCATGCAGCATCGTGGCTAAAGTCACAGCAATCGCATTAAAATCCCTGCCGATTCTAACAGCACAGTACTGGAGCTTGACCCCATGGAGCGTAACATCGCCACCCCACAACTATGATTGCTGTGATTGGCTGTTCAATTCTGAAAAGCCAATCCTAGCGATATCAATGTATCAGGCAATGAAATTGCCTGAAACATTGAGATGCAGCAATGATTGGTGCTGCAACAGCGCTGATCATAGTCTGGAGCCCAGCAACAACGGCGTCAGCTCTGATTAGACCGATCATGCTGTGATGCGCAATCGCCACTTTCAGCCTGCCATGACCGCTCTGCTTCGCCTTATTCCGGTCCAGACACGTGAAGCGAGCAGTCTAACTGCTCATCTGCACTGCGATCTTGCTGGGATTTGTGGTGCCACAAGCGATTTTTGCTTGAGACACCACTGGCTGTGGTCCCTCCACTGTTGGTCCTCTGCTCCCATCTGCTGTTAGCAAGTAGAAAGATTTATATTATTTTTTCTTCCTGTCCCTGCTCTTTTCCCCCCTCCTTACCCCCTCCTTCTGCTGCTGAGCACCGATCAGGTACTTGGCCGCTGATCAGGTACATGATCACTCGAAATTGGCCAGTTTTTCCTTTGGCACCTCGTCTGTGTGTGCATCCTGCAGCCACCGAGCCAATGCTCAGTGATGCACATCACGGATTGGTGTCCATGCTCGATTTTTGACCAGACTTTTTATTCTCCTATCCATTTTTCGCTCCCCGTTTTTGCATCACCTTCATGCCTGTCTCCTGCAGCCGCCAACCTACTGATCGGTGGAGCACATCACTGATCAGTGTCCTTGCTCGATTTTTGGCCAGGACTTTGTCTGTTCCCCCTTTCCCCACCTCCTCCTTCATGCATCCTGCAATGTTAGATCGCCCTCTGGTTGTCTGTGGGTTTTTTTTTTTGTTTTTTTTTTAAAGTAAAATAAGAATCAAAGAAAATAAATACATTTAGATTAGCTGATAGGCATAGATTAGTTAGGGACAGTAAAAATATGCTGCATTTAGTCAGGGTTAGTATCAATTGTGGGCGTTCAATACTTACCACCCCCCAAGATTTTGTACCACGGATTCCTGGTTTTATTCCCTAATCAGGAATCCAGTTTGACATTACCAACCTCAGGGGGAAAAAAAAAAATTAAGTTTTTTTGAGCTGGTTGTAAGTCTCATGGTGGTGCAAACAAATTTGTGTGCCTAACAATTTTTGGCCCAAAACCCAGATTCATCATTTTCTAGCTGGTCTGCTATTATGCAGTGGAAATTATGACGTATTGGGGCCTGGTTCTTCACATGGCCTTAGTGAAGAAGCCAGAAGTGCATTAATATTGGAGTGTTCATATTTTATATAGTACTCCAGTGTTCCGCATGGCTATGGACCATAAGTGTTTGGAGGCCATTCATAAATTTCTACATTTCAGGGTCCTCCCGGAGATGACCCGAATTTTGTCAGACTTTTCAAAATGCAGCCGGTCATCGATCGCTTCAACAACAAGTTTGTTGAAATGTACATTCCCCAAAGGGACATCTGTGTGGATAAGTCTCTATGCCACTTCAAGGGGAGGCTTAAATTCATCATTCATCAGTACCTGTCCAGTAAGATACGAGTATGGGATAAAACTTTGCAACTCCTGTGCAAAAGTTCCTAAGGGTACTCTAACAGAGTTTACAAAAGAAAGAACTCCCAGAATGCCCACCTACTCTGGGGGTGAGTGGGAAAATGATGTGGGATTTGGTGCACCCACTGATGGATAAGGGTTATCACCTTTATGTTGATTTAACTTTCATACCAGCATCTCACTCTTCAAGTTCCTCTCTGCCAGAGCTAACGCAGATTGCGTTACTGTGCGCAGAAACCAAAAGGACCCCCCGATGTCGCTAATTAGGCAGCTGCTCTGAAAGGGCGAGAACAGACACCAATGTAGCGACCACGTTTGTGGACAAGTACAGGGACAAGGAGGACGTCCTTTTCTTTTTTTTTTTTAATTCTTTATTTTCCAAATTTTCCAAATTTTTCAAAGGGAACCAGCATCATAACTAAGTACATTTGTTAGGACCATATCGGCCTTTTTGCAAATACATTCCATATGCCTCGGACTGGGTATAAAGCAAAATTTACATATTCATATATTATCAGGCAGTATTCCCGCAAATACCCTCACTTAGGCGTCCAAGACTTCGGGTTCCACTGAACTGTTTCATAAATAAGTACATATTAAACAAATAACCCTAAGTAATCAGCAAGAGTGCTTAGTAAGAGGAAGGGAAAGAGAGCAGAGGAAGAAGGAACAAGCTAGTTAGAAAGAATAGAGAGGAATGAATACCATGGGAAAAGGGTGGGAGTGGGGGGGAGTGGGGGAAGTGAAGGGGGGTGGGGGAGAAGGTATGGGGTGGGGAGGGAGGTAGGGGGTGTGCCTATGTGTTGCCTTCTGCGGTTCCCTCAGCGCCCATTGCGCCCCCCACTAGAACATCATAGTCCTCGGAATGCTGGAAATCCAGCCATTCCCGCCACGTAGCCCAGAATTTCTCATATGAATCGTGCAGTGATGAGGTTAAATCCTCCATTAGCATGAGGTCATTGACCTTGTTGATCCATTGAATTAACGTGGGAGGTGACGTACTCCTCCATTTTTCTGGTATGCATACTCTCGCTGCCGTAATGAGGAATTTCCTCAGGGAATTCTTATATCTTTTTTCGGGAATCCCGCAGTGATGCAACAGGGCCCCCGCCAGCACCAATTCCTCATCTTTGTCAGTAACCCGTCGAATAGTGTCGGACACTCCCTTCCAGAAGGGCTGAATCATTTCACACCCCCAGAACACATGTAGAATGTTGCCCTCTGCCTTACCACACCTCCAACATATAGGGTCTATTGACAGAAACATGACATGTAGCTTGGAGGGAACTCTGTACCATCTAGATAAAAGTTTGTAGCTAGCCTCCTGGAACCTGGAACTAATGGAAGACGTGTGGGCCAATCTGAAGATCCTTTCCCATTGTGCTGGTGTCAACTGAATTCCCAAATCCCTTTCCCACTGTGTAGCGAAGGGGGGTAGTTGTTGATCTGAAGGTGAAGATAAAAGCGAATATACCGTCGACAGTGAGTGACGTATTATGCCTGATCCCATACATAATTGTTCAAACTGTGTCTTAGGTCGCTGAAAGTGGGACCTAGTGGGAAGACTACTGAAAAAGTGCGCCAATCGTAGGCATCTCCACTGGCCAAGCGGGGTAGGATCTTGTTAACTGCCAAACTAGCTGCCGAAGGCCAGGATCCCCAGTCTCCAAACTCCTCCACTCGATCCACCCCGCCTCTAATCCACATCCGGAAGATCGGATCCACCCTACCAGGTTCAAAGGCGGGATGGCTCAAGATAGGCATTAGGCTGGAGTTCCTGGGAATCATTTCTGACTGTACTCTCCCGATGTTGCAATATGTCACGGTTGGGCCGATGGTTGGATGTGTTTTCAATCCTGCAGGGACCTCCGAGAGCACCCACAGCAATTTATTAAGGGGTATTGGGGAGGACTGCTCAATTTGTATCCACTTCTTCTGTGACCCGTTCCGGCACCAATCAATCATTCTAGTAAGGTGTCCCGCCAAATGATATCTTCTCAAGTCTGGCAGCCCAATCCCCCCCCCACCTCTGGTCCTGTGCAAGATGGCTCTTTTAATACGTGCCAATTTACCTGCCCAAACGAACGAGGACTGAATTGATTCTAGGGATTTGAAAAATCCCGAAGGTATTTTAACTGGGAGCGCCTGTAACAAATACAGGATTCTGGGTAGGACATTCATTTTGTATATCTGGCATCTACCAAACCAGGAGATTTCCCCCATCTGTCGCAATGTTTCCTAATAGAGGCTAACAACAACGGGAAATTCTGAGCGTAAAGGAGACTGTAATATCTGGGTTGGCTCGTACATGTCTGAGGAAGGGCTCAAACATCAGGATGAAGATTAACGGTGATAGCGGGCACCCTTGACGGGTGCCATTAGATATTTTAAATGGGTCCGAAGGGATCCCATTGACTCGGACCCTAGCCGAGGGTACCGAGTACAGAGACATAATCCGACCCATCATTTCGTGTCCCAACCCCAGACACCCGAGCGTGGCTTCCATGAAAGTCCATCCCACTCTATCGAACGCCTTCTCGGCGTCTGTTGACAGCAGCATGGATGGTATGCCCCCAGTTTTGGCTTTATGTATTAAATTAATGGCCTTAACTGTATTATCCCGTGCCTCACGACCCATCATAAAGCCCGTCTGGTCTGGATGAATTATTCGGGCAAGTAGAGGTGCCAGCCTATTTGCTAGAATTTTACCAAATAGCTTTGTGTCCACATTTAACAAGGAGATCGGGCGGAAGCTCGCACATTGTGTTGGATCTTTCCCTGATTTAGGTATGACCGTAATGTGCGCTCTCAACGAGTCTGCATTAGGGTTCGGGGTTCCTGATGCCCTGGAGTTGAATGCTTACAGTAGGTGCGGGGATAATATTTCTTTAAGTTTTTTATAATATATAAGGGCGAAACCATCTGGCCCAGGTGCCTTTCCTGTTTTGGACGACCCAATTGCATCAACTAGTTCTTGAATTGAAATTGGAGTTTCCAGTGCTGCTATCTCAGAGTCCTCCAACCTCGGCATTTTTGCTTCTCTGATATATTCTAAGATTTTCCTTTTTAGGCATGATTTTGGTGTTTGGGGATTATTTGTTTCTAAGTTATATAATGATTCATAACATTTTTGGAACGTCTCAGCAATTTCTGTCGAAGAGTGAAGTATGGAGCCCCGAGGATGTGCAGGAGATATTTTTGGTATAAAAGTTGTCGCCTGCTGCTGCCCGAGTGCTCTTGCTAACATCTTACTATACTTGTTCCCGTGTTCGTAAAAATGTCTACGGCATCTATTAAGAACCCCTTTTGCCTTACTATTCAGTAATTTCCGTAATTCGTCCCGAACTTTGAATAGGGTACCCCCCAACTCCGCCGAGGGCATCTGCTTATGCCGTGTCTCCAAGTCTCTGAGTTGTGTTAGTAACTTGGTAACCTCCATTTCCCTTTCCCTCTTTCGTCTTGCCCCTTGCTGTATGAAAACCCCTCTGATGACACACTTATGAGCCTCCCAGACTGTTGTTGGAGTAGTGTCTCCAGTCCCGTTTACTGTAAAATATTCTGTCAGGGAATTCTGTATTATTTGCAGGCTTTCAGGGCCCTCCAACAGAGAAGTGTTCATTTTCCACTGCCACTGCTGTGGGATCGGAGACTGCAATACCACGGACACTGTACAGAGTGCATGGTCAGAGAAAGTTATGCTATCTATCTGAGCTTGTGCGATCCTCTCAAGATCTTTATGTTGTACAAAAAAGTAGTCCAGTCTAGAATATACTCCATGTGCATTTGAGTAGAATGAGTAATCCTTGTCAGACGGGTGCAGTAGCCTCCATGTGTCCACAAGCTGCTGCTCATGTAATATGCACCGCAGCTTGCGGAGAGCTGACCTGGGATGTACTGAAGCCCCTGATGAGGTGTCCTGAGCCGGGTTCAGAGTGATATTAAGATCCCCCCCTAAGATGAGTGTCCCCTCCGAAAAGTCTTCTATCCTTTCCAAAAAGCCCGACAGGGCATCAATTTGCCCTACATTAGGGAGGTATATGGACACCAGCGTATAGATATGTGTGGCGATCCTTCCCTTCACCATCAATAGTCTGCCTGTGTCATCACTGCGAGAGTCCATGAACTCCCAAGGGATTGAGCGTGAGATCAGGACGCTAGTTCCTCGGGACTTCGAGTCAGGTGAGAAGCTATGGTATGCCTCCGGGAACCAACGTGAAGTCAATTTGAACAATTTGCCTTTGCTCAAATGCGTTTCTTGCAGAAAAGCAATTTGGACCCCAGCTTTTTTTTAACGTGTTTGACAGGATTGACCTCTTACCCGGACTATGTAAGCCTTTTACATTTAACGTCCCACATTTCCCCTCCGAGACCCCTGAATTATGCATGTTGAGCCAAAAACCGTTATTAACCCCCTACCAAGGAGAACGAGATAAGGGAAAAAAGGTTAGGGACTAGGTGGATAAAAGAGGTTAAGAGTGCCGAAAAAAAGAGAGACGGCACAGTCTTTTAGAGCGAAAATCGGGTAGGTAGAAAAGAGCAGTAGAAGAGGATGAAATGAGCTGAGGCAGTGAGTTAGAAAAGGGATACAGAAAGTATTCGACAAGAAGGGAAAGTAAACAAACCAGCTGGCCTAAAAGAACGACCAGTAAATAACACACTATAAAACTTTACAGTCTCACGAAATTTGGAGACCTGGTGACCTCCAATCATGAGAACCACCCTTGGGGTGCGTGGAAAACCAAGGGTGACAGCTGAGCAAGCTATAGGCATTAATGACATTATCCTACTAGGCTAAAAACTCACATCTCACCCCCCGATCTGAGACCGAACAGTGAGAGGCACAATTCTTAAACTTGTATGACAAACTATCAACACAGTAACACAGTATTAAGGGACCCTGTGACTCCCCAAAAAGGAAGCAGAGGAGAAAAGAGAGAGAGAGAGAGGGGAAAAAAAGGGGGGGGGGAGAGGGGAAACAGACCCCCCGTCAGTGAGGAGAAAGACACAGATATAACCCGCATCAGTGACCCATCATAATAGTGTCCTTCTCAAGTCCAATAATCCTACAGGGACTCCCAGATCTTCCTCCTCGACCCGCACCTCCCACCTCTGAATAAGGAACCACCTCCGATCTCGCGTCATCAGTCTGGCTCCGCCCGGGAGAATTCTCCCATTGGCCTGGAATCCTTGGAGCTCCTCTGGGGTCTTGCAAATCCGCGACTATTTCCTCTTTGTCTTTGGGGTAATCCATCGGATCTGTCCAGATGTAGCCAGTAAGGGATTGCTACTGCAGGGGTTTCAAGGAACTGGAAAAGTCCCTCTGCCTCCTCCGGGCGTTTCAGCAGGTATTGGACCCCATTATGCCGGACTATAAGGTGAAATGGGTGTCCCCATCTGTATGATGCACCTTTTTCCTTGATTTTTTGCAGTGAAGGCATAAGTTGGCGTCTCATGTAGAGAGTTCTGGAAGAAACATCAGGAAAAAGCTTAACTTCAGACCATTCATATGTGACAGTCCCGTGGGTCCATGCATTTCGCAGTATGGCTTCTTTATCAGTATAATAGTGCAGTCTGCATAGGACATCTCTCGGCTGAGCATTATCCCCAGGGCCCTGGCGATATACTCTGTGGACTCTGTCAATCACAAAAGTGGTGTCATCAGCAGCTCCCATCACCTTGTTAAAGATTGAGGTTACAGTTTTAAGAAGAGCCGTAGCAGCGATCTTTTCTGAAATGCCTTTCAGGCATATATTATTTCGCCTTCCCCTATTCTCTTGATCGTCTAACAGGATGGCGACATTTTGCAGATATGTTCTGGAGTTGGAGAGATCTTGCTCCAGTGTTTTAACTCTTTCAAATAGTTTAAATACATCATTCTCCACTGCTATAGTGCGTGTATCAAGAGCCTCTATATCCCCTCTCACAATGGACAGAGCCCTCTCATGTGCTGCCTCCATTTTGGTAACTAAATTGTCCAGGTCATTTTTAGTGGGGAGTGCATACAGCAATTGCAAAATACGGTCTGTGTCGACAATAGCACCCGCTGGGTTAACTCCATGTGCACTCTGGCTTCCAATTTGTTTCCCCTGGCTGTTAGGGGGATGGTGACCATGAATCCCTGCAAGCCCCTGCTCCACCAAGGACACTCTGTTTTTATTGCCTCCAGGGTTAAGCCCTTCCATGTCAGGACCACAGCTCTCTTCACTAACCTGACACCTCATGGTCTGCTGTGTGGATGGGACACTGCTGCTGCCATCTTCCTGTGTACTCTGCGTCTCAGATCCTGCTCCTGTACACTCCTGCACTGCCAGCATCTGAGATATTATCAGGAACCTTGTTTCTATGTGCTCTGGAGCAGTAACGCTCTGTTCCTGGCTCCCACGTGTCGCCTCTGCTTGTTTTTCTGCACCTCTGCTGTCCTTTGCAGCTGCAGCAGGTGCCTGCCTCATGACAACCGTCGCCATTACAGGAGCAGGCCTGGAGACTGGCATACCTCCCAACTTTTAAAGAAGGAAAAGAGGGACAAAGTTTGCGGCGCGCGGCAAATTTTTAGGCCACGCCCCCTAACCACACCCATTTCACAGTCACGCCCATATCCAGTCCCCATCCACAACCATTCAGCACGGACACGCAGGCAGCCGGCGGGCCTCCAGCACGGACACGCAGGCAGCCGGCGGGCCTCCAGCACGGACACGCAGGCAGCCGGCGGGCCTCCAGCACGGACACGCAGGCAGCCGGCGGGCCTCCAGCACGGACACGCAGGCAGCCGGCGGGCCTCCAGCACGGACACGCAGGCAGCCGGCGGGCCTCCAGCACGGACACGCAGGCAGCCACAGTGAGGCGGCCGGTCGCCCGCACAGTGAGGCGGCCGGTCGCCTTCACAGACAGGCGGCTGGCCACCCGCCTTCACAGACAGGCGGCGGGCCGCCCGCACAGAGAGGCGGCCGGCCACCCGCACAGAGAGGCGGCCGGCCGCCCGCACAGAGAGGTGGCTAGCCGCCCGCACAGACAGGCAGCGGGGGGCGCCCGCACGGACAGGTGGCGGGCCGCCGCACAGAGAGGCGCGGGCCGACCGCACAAAGAGGCGGCCCGAACAGAGAGGCAGCCGGTCGCCTTCACAGACAGGCGGCCGGCCGCCCGCACACACAGGCGGCGGGGGGCGCCCGCACAGACAGGCGGCGGGGGACGCCCGCACAGACAGGCGGCGGGGGACGACCGCACAGACAGGCGGCAGGGGGGCGCCCGCACAGACAGGCGGCAGGGGGGCGCCCGCACAGACAGGCGGCAGGGGGGCGCCCGCACAGACTGGCGGCAGGGGGGCGCCCGCACAGACTGGCGGCAGGGGGGCGCCCGCACAGACTGGCGGCAGGGGGGCGCCCGCACAGACTGGCGGCAGGGGGGCGCCCGCACAGACTGGCGGCAGGGGGGCGCCCGCACAGACTGGCGGCAGGGGGGCGCCCGCACAGACTGGCGGCAGGGGGGCGCCCGCACAGACAGGCGGCAGGGGGGCGCCCGCACAGGCAGGCGGCAGGGGGGCGCCCGCACAGGCAGGCGGCAGGGAGGCGCCCGCACAGGCAGGCGGCAGGGGGGCGCCCGCACAGACAGGTGGTGGGCCGACCGCACAGACAGGCGGCCGGCCGACCGCACAGACAGGCTCCGGCCGGGGGTGAGGGGGGAGGGAGGGAAATCAGCGCTGGGGAGATTAGTTTACTGTACCAGCAGCAGCACAGGCAGCGCTCCTCTCTATGCCACGTCTACTAGGATGGTAGGAGGGAAAAGCAGGGAGGCGGAGAGAGAGTGGGTGGGCGGAGCCCGGGAGCCGGTCGTCCCGCCCGTGGCAACGGGACAAACAACGTAAAGCGTGAAAGTCCCGCTGTATCCGGGACGGTTGGGAGGTATGCAGCATGTTAGAATGTGTATATAAGATCCCACTGGTGGTGGCCGCAGCTTATAGGCCCCAAATCTGGTGACAGGTTCCCTTTAAAGTGAACCTGTCAGGTGCAATATGCACTCAGAGCCAGGAGCAGTTCTGGGTACATATTGCTAATCCCTGCCTAACCGTCCCTGTATAC
Organism: Anomaloglossus baeobatrachus; assembly: GCF_048569485.1. Lineage (NCBI taxonomy): Eukaryota > Metazoa > Chordata > Amphibia > Anura > Aromobatidae > Anomaloglossus > Anomaloglossus baeobatrachus. The sequence goes on along the minus strand of NC_134353.1, from coordinate 227,076,626 downwards.
ACTAGCATAGATAAAGAGATCAAGAACAAATATTTTTAAAGATCTTATACCTTATGCTAATGAGCGCGGGGACTAGTCACAAGGGCGTTACTTCACTTGGCTAGTCGGCTCGCATAGCATGTTAGCATGTTATTACGCCCCTGTGTGAGTACTAACACGCTATGTGAGCCGACTAGCCAAGTGAAGTAACGCCCTTGGGACTAGTCCCCGCGCTAATTAGCATAAGATATAAGCTCTTTAAAAATACTTTTTCTATAGATGCCTTTATCTATGCTAGTGTATACAGGGACAGTTAGGGAGGGATTAGCAATATACACCCAGAACTGCTCCTGGCTCTGAGTGCAGATTGCACCTGATAGGTTCCCTTTAAAGGGAACCTGTCACCAGAAATTTAGCAAAAAAAATTAAATATTCCCCTTCTGCAGCTCCTGGGCTGCATTCTGGAAAGGTTCCTGTTGCTATTGTGCCCCCTTTGAGACCTAAAAAAATACTTTATGAAGTCTTACCTTTTTGTATGCAAATCTGTTTTTATGGTCACGGGGGCGGGCTGTCTGGCATCCGTTATTCCCCCTCCTGCCGCTGTACGCCGTCCCCCATTGCTCATTTCCATACATGAGGACGCCTTCCTCATGTAACTGTCCTCCTGAAGTTTTGTGCATGCCCAGTGCCACTCTCGCGGGACTGAGCACTGTGCAAAGTGTGAACGCTTTTGAGGTGATTGCGCAGGCGCGAGATTATGGGCGGCGCTGTGATTGTCATCAGCAAAGTCATCCAAGTAACCACCCATAATCTCGTGCCCACGCTTCTCACTCTGCCTCCACCGTTATGCACAAGCACTGTCCATATGAACCATGTTACCTATTACCGTGGGCGCGAGATTATGGGCGGCGCTGTGATTGTCATCAGAAAAGTCATCCAAGTACCCGCCCATAATCTCGTGCAAGCAGTAATAGGCAACATGGTTCATATGGCCAGCACTTGCGCATAACGGTGGAGTCAGAGGGAAAAGTGCGGGCACGAGATTATGGGCGGGTACTTGGTTAACGCTGCTGATGACAATCACAGCGCCGCCCATAATCTTGTGCCTGCGCAATCACCTGAAAAAGCGTTCACATGCGCAAAACTTCGGGAGGACAGTTACATGAGGAAGGCGTCCTTGTGTATGTAAATGAGCAATGGGGGACTGCGTAAAGCGGCAGGAGGGGGAATAACGGACGCCAGACAGCCCGCCCCCGTGACCATAAAAACACATTTGCATACAAAAAGGTAAGACTTCATAAAGTATTTTTGTAGGTCTCAAAGGGGGCACAATAACAACAGGAACCTTTCTAGAAGCAGCCCAGGAGCTGCAGAGGGGAATCTATTACTTTCATTGTGAAATTTCTGCTGACAGTTTCCCTTTAACTGGTAGAGGAGCCAGGATAAAGCAGAGCTGAACCTGTTGGGAAGCTAGGACCCAGCAGCTCCACAGGCAGGAGACCACTGATCGGTAATAAGTCTGCAGATGTCACTCTGCATAGGTTATTACTGGCCAGTGCTATCTACAGGAGAGAGAAGTGCTGATTGCACGGTCTCCTCAGCTTCCTGATTCCCCTGTGTCTGCAGCAGTGAGAAGCCGCACACGGGGAGTCAGAGAACAGCTGCAGAGAAACGCAGGCTTCGGGACTGGGGATGTCCGCTCTGGGGGAGGGGGGGGGGGGGGTCGGCTCTGGTGCAGGGGGGGGGCTCGGCTCTGCTGCAGGGGGTGATTCATACCTCAGCAGCAGTCACAGGAGTTTCAAGGTGCGCGCTCGGCTCTGTAATGAATAGAAGGGAGAAACAGCGAGGCGGGGCTACAGTGGGTGGGTGGAGCCCGGGACAAACAGCCTCACGGGCGGGAGTCGGGATCAAAGGCTCAAAAGAGGGACTGTCCCGCTGTATCCGGGACGGTTGGGAGGTATGAGACTGGGGATAGTTTACCTCCCTGGAACAGGCGATCCACCGCCGCTCTGCTACTTCTCAGGGCCGGGGGTCCGCTCTGTGGTCCTGTGCTCCTCTTCCCTGGCATATTTGGGTGTGCCAGGTGAGTTTAAAGCTATATTTTGCCACCTCAGCCTACAGAGCTTTCAGTATGTACTTCTGCCTGCCACCATGCTCAAGCCACGCCCCCCCGAGATATGTCAGGACGTCCTTTTCTTGACCAGAATACATGGCAACACTGCCACCACTTTGAGGTACTGTTGCATAAGTCTGCAAACTAGACTGTACCCTGAGGTATAACAAGAACATGGGGGATTTGATCTCTCTGATCAAGTTTTCCAGGCCTATAAAGCTATGCAGAAGGCTAAGGTGTGGTACAAAGCTGGCTATGCATATCGTACAGATGGCACTATGCAACGCTTTCGTGCTATCACCATAGGCCAGATAGTCATCTTCCTTCAGTTTCAGGAGGTAGTGATCAAGGCCCTGATATTTAGAAGTGAGGAAGGAGTGGGCCCCAATACCTCTGGAACAGAAAGTATCCATAAGGTACCAAGGCAACATTTACCAGGTGAAGTCTCTCAAACAGCCAAAAAAAGAAGATGGTCCCAAAAGAGGTGCAGAGTGTGATACATAAGAGGTATTAGGAAGGACACCATTTTCCAATGCAACACCTGCCCCAAGAAACCTGAACTATGTATTAAAGACTGTTTAAAAATCTACCACACATCCATGGACTATTAAATTTACATGGTAACCTAACATTTCCTACACCACACTCACATACCCACATGACGTACTCTAGACAACTCACATATGCCACCACATTATAAAATTCACATACCAGGTTCCCCACTCCAAAACGTCACTCATCCTCCTTCAAAACCCTTCCGTGCACCCAGACACCATTTCCCACCACATATGGGGTATTCGTACGCTCAAAAAAAATGTTGGGGTCCATTTTATCCTGCTGCCCTTGTGAACATTAAAAAAAAAAAAAAAAAAAAAGTCTACACTAAAAAGACTTTCATGGCGCAACATTATAAAATTTCCTGAAGCAACTGGGGGTTCAAAGTGCTCATCACACATCCAGATAAAATAGTAACTCGGGGAGGGGGGTGGGGGGTACGTCTATCATCTAAGAGGGTTTGAAACACAAAAACAGAGTGGGTTTTCTACGCTACTCCAAGCCAGCTCTGCTGAAGTTGGTGGATCTGGGGCCTGGCAGAGCCCGCCCAGCCGATTCATCAAAATATGTAATTTTAGTAGCTGGAATAACATTTCTGGCTGAGGCGCAAGGCAGTTTTAAGAAGAGTGTGCCTCAATGAATTTGTTGCATGTTACGTCATTGCTTCCTTCATTAGGCTTGATGTGCAAAGTACCACTCTTAATGAATCAGGGTCCTTAGTTTCTTGGATATTTTTTTTCCAGGCAGACCTTTAAACAAAATCAGGCCAATATTCTATTCAGAATAAATGGTCACATTGTATATGAGGAATAACTTTTCTTGGCCATTACGTTATTTTTTTTTACCCACCTTCTCCCCTCTAAAAGCTCTCTCTCATTTGCAGTTGTATGTGAGCAAATTGGTAAACAGCAGTGATCAGGTCTTCTACGCAATATATACGAGCGTTCTCTACTCTTCTCTTTCTGTGTTTCACATATTCAGAAGCAGCCATGTTGAAGACATTCTACAGCAATACTTCTAAAAAGTGTACCTGTGACTGAGTAGTGTAGCTGTGAATGCAGCACTAAGGGGAGATAAACTAGAAAGCTCCAGGACTGCACAATACAGGTCTTTGCCTCTCTCCTTCACTATACTCTTCTTACCCAATACATAGACTTCAATGCTTAACTTTGATCTCTCAGTGAGCTGGCAGTTTTAACAAATTGTTGATGTTTCAGAGCAATTGATGATTTCAGAGAGGAAGAAAAGAACTACAGTGCTGGCCAAAAGTATTGGCACCCCTGCAATTGTCAGATAATACTCAGTTTATTCTTGAAAATTATTGCAATCACAAATTCTTTGGTATTATCTTCATTTAATTTGTCTTCAGTGAAGAAAAAAACTTAAAAAAATTGTCAAAGCCAAATTGGATATAATGCCACAGCAAACATAAAAAAAGGGGTGGACAAAAACATTGGCACGGTTTGAAAAATTATGTGATGCTTCTCTAATTTGTGTAATTAACAGCACCTGTAACTTACCTGTGGCACCTAACAGGTGTTGGAAATAACTAAATCCCACTTGCGGCCAGTTGACATGGATTAAAGTTGACTCAACCTCTGTCCTGTGTCCTTGTGTGTACCACATTGAGCATGGAGAAAATAAAGAAGACCAAAGAACTGTCTGAGGACTTGAGAATCCAAATTGTGAGGAAGCATGAGCAATCTCAAGGCTACAAGTCCATCTCCAAAGACCTGAAAGTTCCTGTGTCTACGGTGCGCAGTGTCATCAAGAAATCTAAAGCCCATGGCACTGTGGCAAGATTGTGCGGATGGTGGATAAAGAACCTCGACTAACATCCAAACAAGTTCAACCTGCCCTGCAGTCCAAGGGTACAACAGTGTCAACCCATACTATCAGTCGGCATCTGAATGAAAAGGGACTGTATGGTAGGATACCCAGGAAGACCCCACTTCTTACCCAGAGACATAAAAAAAAGCCAGGCTGGAGTTTGCCAAAACGTACCTGAGAAAGCCTAAAACATTTTGGAAGAATGTTCTCTGATCAGATGAGACAAAAGTAGAGCTTTTTGGGAAAAACCATCAACAGAGTTTACAGGAGAAAATTATTGTTTTTTTTCTTCTAAGAAAAGAACACGGTCCCTACAGTCAAACATGGCAGATGTTCCCTGCTGTTTTGGGCTTGCTTTGCTGCCTCTGGCACTAGACTGCTTGACCGTGTGCATGCCAATATGAAGTCTGGAGACTACCGACAAATTTTGCAGCATAATGTAGGGCCCAGTGTGAGAAAGCTGGGTCTCCCTCAGAGGTCATGGGTCTTCCAGCAGGACAATGACCCAAAACACACTTCAAAAAGCACTAGAAAATGGTTTGATAGAAAGCACTGGAGACTACTAAAGTGGCCAGCAATGAGTCCAGACCTGAATCCCATAGAACACCTGTGGAGAGATCTCAAAATGGCATTTTGGAGAAGGCACCCTTCAAATCTCAGGGACCTGGAGCAGTTTGCCAAAGAAGAATGGTCTAAAATTCCAGCAGAGCATTGTAAGGCTATGTTCGCACGTTGCGTTTTTTCCTGCGTTTCCGCAGCGTTTTTAGCGGCAGCGTTTTTGCGCTAAAACGCATGCGTTTGTTTTCCAGCAAAGTCTATGGGAAAAGATGAAATCCTGTCTGCACTTTGCAAATTAAACGCTGCAGAAAAAAAAAAGCATATTTTTGGTCAAAAACCATACAGAAAAAGAAGCAGCATGTCAATTGTTTTTGCCATTTCTGCAGCATTTCCATAACATTGAAGTCAATGAGAAATGGCAAAAGGCAACCAAAATCAAAATTCCTGCGTTTTTCACTGCGTTTTTGGCTTCAAAAACGCATGCTTTTCTGGCATAAAAATAAAGGGTTATAATGTTCCTTTACACACACAATAACCGAAAATTTAAATGCTAAAAAATAATAAACTTTACCTATTTTTCTGTTGAAATGTGCATAACCGCTATTATTTCATTAAAATTGATAATTTTCCATATAGTTTTATTAAAAGTTAATTTTATCCTTTTTTTTAATCTTTTTTCATTCTTTTTGACCATTTCAACTCTATTTCACAGCGTATTGATCTACAAAACGCATCTGCAGAAACGCAGGTGAAAAAGCAGGCAAAAAGCGCTGAAAACGCGGTAAATACGCATGTGTTTTTAGCGCTAAAAAATGGGCAAAAGCCATTTGGTCAAAAACCAAGGGCAGGAAAACGTGCAGAATAAACTGCAGGTACTCCGACGAAACGTGCGCACATAGCCTAAGAAACTCATTGATTGTTACCGGAAGTGGTTGTTCGCAGTTATTTTGGCTAAAGGTTGTGCAACCAAGTATTAGGCTAAGGGTGCCAATACTTTTGTCTGGCCCATTTTTGGAGTTTTGTGTGAAATGATCAAAGATTTGATTTTTGTTTCATTCTCTTTTGTGTTTTTTTTCCCATTGCCAGCAAAATAAATTAAGATAATACGAAAGAATGTGATTGCAATCATTTTCAGGAAGAAACTGAGTATTATCTGACAGAATTGCAGGGGTGCCAATACTTTTGGCCAGCACTGTAGCTCATAAGTGGAGGAAGAACCATTTTTCTGTTGTAAGATATAAAAGACAGTAATATTTTTGCATGTATAAATTGTCTATTAGTTTATATAAAGTTTGTTTGAACATATTCTACAAAGTATCCCTACACATGCCTACCTATTTTTCATGATTAAAAAGGTGTCCAAATGACGTACCTTAATTTAGCCATCAAATTTGCTTTTAGGCTATGTGCGCACGTAGCGTTCTGCCCTGCAGAAATTTCTGCAGCGATTTGAACAGCACACGTGCACTTCAAATCGCTACAGAAAGAGTCCGTAATGAGAAAAAAAAAAAAAAAAAGCCGATTTCATGCGCTATGAGTGCAGCCCCTCCCATAGACAGAGCGGGAGCTGCAAGCAGAGCGCAGGAAAGAAGTGACATGTCACTTCTTAGAACGCGCACTTCGGGCAGCAGCCGAAGCGCTGCGCTCTAATACGCCACGTGCGCACGTCTCCTGCATAATCTTCATAGATTATGCTGGGAACGCAGGACGAATGCAGTTACGCTGCGGTGCAGAGCGCAGCGTAACTGCATGCAAATACGCAACATGCGCACATAGCCTTACCCCTACCTCTAGCCTGGTAAGACACAAAAACCAGTAGGAAGACTGCATGATTACCTTAGTCCTAGCCACATAATTCTCTTTTTTGCAAATATAAAAACAGCGCATGGATGGATATTCTAAAATATATTCAAATGCTTTATTACATTTCTTTTGAATCTATATACAGACAAGGAAATAAACCATCATAAATAAAACATTGATTTGTTGTAAGAATATAAAAATAAGTGTCTAACAGATTGCGCACATCTCAGAAATGCCTTCTGTACATAACCATCCATTTATCCATGTGAGGAAATGGGTCAACTCAGGCATTTGAGGGCATACTCAAGTTGTGTATGGCGAGTAGCCCCTTTTCTTTTGTAAGTTGCACTATATCCCATTTTGGTGGATTCTAATAGGTTTTCTTTCACTGTACTTAACAGTACAATAGATTTGGTTACTCTTAAGAACTCGTATGCAGAAGTAGGTTTTCTTCTCTCTGTGAAGTAGTGATATTCTCTTTGCACGCTCCTCTGTTTTCCCCTATTTATTCTAGGAACAGACCGCATGGACTACACCTACAATTGATGCAGTTACTGTAAGTGCAAGGACACTCAGTGGCCACTGGGCAATGTATTTGCAAATGAAAACCAGTGGCATTCTGTTTGGCACAGTTTGCAGAATGATTGTTAATGGCCCCATTGTTTGTAACTAAAATGAGTGCAAAAATTGTGCTGTCATTATGGGTATATTCGTCGATGTCCATGTAATTTTACAGGAAAACAGTATTTTTGCCTGAAAAAACCCCACAAGGCCATCAATGGTCAGTTTGCCAACTATGCTGAACTACATCTCAGCTGCTAAATGTTGTCAGTCGAAAACAGTGGCAATTGACAAGAGTTGAACATCAGTTGACAACCCCAATACTGTGAATTTACACCAATCTAGCAGGTCATGTAAATGAGGACATGAATGTTAGAGCTAGGGCAATCTTGCACCTTAACTGCACAAGAAGCTTTTTGTATTCTGCCTTAGAAGACAAGTAATATTTTCCAGACATTTTCACTTCGCTTTCTACATAATTATGGTCTATGAAGTGATGTGCAGACATTATCAATATGAACGGATTACGTGTGCTGGTCATTGAACTAGATGATTGTAAGAGGACACACCAGTAGAGACATCATAAATTATACATTGATGAAAAGCTAAAAGGTTTCTTACTACAATCATAATTTAACCTTAGTGCAAATTGGGACAAAATTATCAAAACAGACATTAAAAAGGCCACATAAAATGACTTCAGGTAGTTAAACATTTTAGGATGTCGCATCAAGTGATCACTTGCTGAAAAATGTTTTATTTTTACAGTCCTTGTAATTATGCTAAAACCTTGGATGACATGAAGGTCAAGAAAGTCTGATGTACGGAGGAGGTCGAGAAAACTCTTCGGTTTCTGTGCAAGATTCAGTGAATTGTACAGGAGCATTGAACATCCGGTCATCACCTTCTAAAAAGGAGGAAAGTCCAATGTGAAAATCAATATGCTGATCACTACACGCTACATACATTTATTTAACCAATGAATTTATGTAAATTGCTTTGTTTCTCCCCCCCCACCCACCCCCGCCCCGGTTTCCCCATGTAAATCACATCCCTAATTTTTCCTTCTGTGTCCCCATACTTTTCCAGCTCATACCCTACCCAACATTTAAAAAAAAAAAAAAACAAAAAAAAAAAAACATTTAAATGAACTAATGAAAAGAAACAGCACATTTAACAAGAAACAGTTAATTTGGACCCCACTTCTAATATTCTTTTACAATCAATGAGAAATAAGTAAAAAAAAAATAAAATATAATAATAAATATTATATATATTTCCAACTGAGGCAAGGAAGTCAATATGAAGCATGTAGTACTCACTTTCACTGTATTATATGGAATTTCTGAAGGATAAGCCTCTATATATAAAAGGAACATGATGATCTTTCAAGCTAACATATAATATTGAACATTATTTGCAGATAAAATGAAAGTAAAATGTTTTCTCACCCCGGAAGGTGCACACCAGTTCCACAGTCTGGGGCTGGTCGTGGTCAGGGTGTAACCATTCCTGATAAAGAAGGTAAAAGGAATTTAAATAAGGTATGTGTGTACATTTGTATACATTTTGGCAGTGGAGGGTGTAACAATGACAGATATGGGATACTAATATTTCAGAAAAGGAAAGTAACTGGATACAGTTAAACACAGATAGAAATTTACTAATATTGTTGAATATTTAGAATAAACAGAAAATTTGCCACAATTGTCACAGTGACTCATGTTGGATGATAAATGTGATACATTTTGCCTTCCAAAACTTTGGTGCATGTGGGCACATATTAACCATGCCTCGTTGCTCTATATCCTATGCCCTTTTGACTAAAGCAATAAATGTGATGCATGACCTATGGGCCAGAAGTCTGATCAATTTAACCCACAATTTTCAGTAATAAATCTGCCCGCTGAATCTAAATTTTACACTGCCCAGCCCTACTCCACTGCTAACCAGAGGCAATTTTACTACTACCATAGATGTACTCACCATTCCAGTAATGTTGTCATAGCACATACAATGTGGTAGACTTCTGCACCCCATCAAAGCTATGCACAGGACTACACAAAGACTGAAGAATGATGCCACTAGAATAGCTATATTCGCTCCTCGAACAAGCCGACCAAGTATGAACTTCTAAGAAAAACAATTAAAATATAAAATATCATAATGTAACACTATACTTAAGTGTTGGCACGTGCAATCACATTTTATGTTAAAATATTCAGTTTCAATATACAGGGACGTATTTAAGGGGAGGGGGCAGGTGGGGCATTTGCCGCAGGCACAGCCGGAGGGGAGGGAAGGATTTATCTCCCTCTCTCGTCCGTAGCCGGCTACTGACATTTTCGCCCTGCACTCGCGGTACACCGGTGTACCGTGAGTGCAGTGCGATTTTTCTCTCGCCCCATAGACTTGAATGGGTGCAAAAGAAAACAGGACCACATAACAGTCGCAGCATGCTGCGATTGTTTTCTCGGTCCGATTAGGGCTGAGAAAATAATCGCTCATTTGTGCTGGCACATAGGCTAATATTGGTCCGAGTGGAATGTGATTTTTTTTTTTTTTATCGCACTCAACTTGCACCGATTTTCATGCCGTGTGGCTTAGGCCTAAAAGGACATAATGGGCATTGTAAACTAATGTGAAACAATTGTATATGGGGCTGACCTGACATTACAATTTATCACTGTAGTAAGCTTTGCACGGTATTCATGTACCGATTGTGGTTCCGGTGAATAATTCCTTTATAACAACGTATGATTTATCACCTATATGCTATGTCCACAAATATTTTTCACAAAAAAACCTTTGAAAAAAAACAAAAAACTAAGTGGGACATAAAGGGGTCAATTTTTCCAAGAGTGGCATTGTACATAACATTCTTTATGATGGGACTGCTGAAGTGAGATGCACCTAATTCAAAAGTGGTCTGCATCCTCACCAGACATGTTACTGGAGATATATATATATATAAAAATAAAAAAACAAAAACAAAAAACAAAAAAAAAAAAAAAAAAACAAAACACCTTGCTCATCTTCTTGATATGTAAAAATTTTGCAATGTTTCAAGCAGTTTTACATCCAAAGACCGGCAAAAAACACCTTCGTGAATCGGGCTGACAGGTTTTTTTAGCTAGTGTTGTTCTAACTGCACATACACACTTGCCAAATGCGCAATATATTATTATATATATATATATATATATATATATATATATATATATATATATATATATATATATATATATATATATATATATATATATATATATATATATATATATATATATATATATATATATATATTTTTTTATTTTAGTTCTATTTAAAATGTATCACTTTTCGGATACTAGCTATTATATATTTATTTTTACAGCTACCAATAGATGGGGTGATTACATCCTGTTTTAGGCTGGGACCGCATGAGCACTGCTGCAAATTCATAGCATTATACTGGGCACCCGCTCGGAGTGCCACTGTGATGTGATCCTGTGATCGCACCGCTGCGGAGGAGCGTATATTGCTCTTCACTCCACTGTAATGCGAGTGCAATGCAATGTTTCACTTGCATCCATAGACTTGTATAGGTGCGGAAGAAAAAGTGGATTCCACCCGCAGCATGCTGTGGTTGTTTTCTAGGTCCGATTAGAGCTGACCTTAGCCTTATGGTGAATGTACTTTAGTCATCATCATTAAATATGACTAAGTACACTTACTGTGTGAACAATGTGAACAGGTTTATGGGAGAACACCTCATCGTCATCCTCTCCATATGACAGCGTGAGACATGCATATACAATAATGATCAATGTGGTGAAACAAGAAAAAACTGCAGAAGCAATAAGTGCATTTACCTATGGATAGAAAGAAAAAAAAAAAATTGCATGTCAGTAATAGGCAATCCAAGTAATGAAAAACAGCACAATACACTAAACTTCCAACAAATAAAATGGTCTTACTAGAATAGGATTTTTCTTCTGGGAGGAAAATAAAGCCAGTACACCAGGAATAGCCATGATCTTGAAAAAGAAGTGGTATTTACATTAGAGTACAGTCTTCATTAGGATTGTATCCAAGCAAGGAGCCATATGGTCTCGTCTTAATGTCTCACATAGGTCATACTGGAGAAGGGCATGAATACGCCCCCTAGAATGGCCAAGAGACAGCACACTCCAAATACAATTTGACAAAAGCGAAAAAAAGGGAGCAATTACGTGCCATAAAGTTAGTTATATTTGAGATGTAAAAAAATAGCAGAAAGGACAATAGAAGCATGGGATAGGGAACATACACAAGGGTCACGTGAACCACAAGATCAATTACAGTACAGATAATTAAAAAAAAAAAATTCTAAAGTGCCTGAGTGCTGGGTATATAACTATCAATAAAATAGTATAATAATATAAATACCCAAAAGCACAAAAAAATGGTTCCAGGAAGCCAAAAACAAGAATAGTCTGGAGAGGATCACCTGGACCAAGAAGTATATGGCAACAATAAGAAAAAGATTAGTAAAGGTCGGTACCGCAAATGGAAATAATATGGGTAAAGCAGAAGCCGAGGCTCATAATATAAAGGGTCAAAGTAAAGGAGATCACATGCGGTAGATGAAATAGATGGATCAATGTAGGTAATAGCACCAGCGTAAGTGATCATAATAAATAATACCTCAGAACATTGAGTCAAAAGATAAAGGCTTACCCAGAGCAAGGTGGTTCAGGGGAGCCAGTTCAGGAGGGGACCTCCGATGGCAGTTTCGCGGTATAAAACCACTTCTTCCGGGAGGATTAAGTGTGGTATTCGTCAGGCTGCATGGCCTTTTACGCAACTGTCACACGGTCACGTGATAATGATCACATGACCGGAAGCCAAGGGAGCGCCTGCGCAGACATACCGCAGTATCCAACACAGCGCACAAAGTGCGCATGCTCGAGACACACAGCAGACTGCACAGCGTCCCAGCACCTTGACAACAGTGGGGAGGATGCAAGTAATCCGATGGGACACAAGACACTCGTGGATTTCGTGCGTCCCTAGTAACTGCCCGAATCCATGCCCCCAGTCCACCCTAGTGACAGCAAAGAGGAGCAACAACTAAAATGAAAAAAAAATGTACATAAAGACAGCTCCAAGTCTTTTGGATATTTATATTATGCGATTTTATCAATAGTTATATACCCAGCACTCAGGCACTTTGGAATTATTTTTTTTTAATTATCTGTACTGTAGTTGATCTTTCACGTGGTTCACGTGACCCTGGTGTATGTTCCCTATCCAATGCTTTTATTGTCCTATTAATTTTTACATATCAAATAAAAACTAAACTTTATTGCACATAATTGCTCCCTTTTTTCGCTATTGTCAAATTAATTAGGATTGTGTTGGCAATTTGGGAGCCAAAACAGCACTTCTGTGAAAGTGGGCTCAAGTGTTGGAAGCAGCTAGCACATTGACAACCTGGAAACACTCATTTTTAATACATATACATAGTAAAATAACATAAATCGCAATAATAACCAGAAGGTATATAGGGCAAAAGCTATGAATATACTTGGAGAATACACACAATACAGAGCTTTGGATATATATTATTTAACGGGGTATTCCCATCTCCAAGATACCACCACCACCGATACCGATACCACCACCGATACCACCACAACTATTATTATTATTAATAAATTAGATTACCACCAAATACCTCCAATTATAAATCTAGTATAGATGATTCACTATGTCGCTTACCTCACATTTAGGGCATTGCAGGACTTTAGGTATCCATGGTTATGACCACTAGCAACTAAATGACTATATGCGTGATTGTAACCATGGATAACTAAGTTTCTGCAATGCCCTAAACATGAAGGTGACAGTGTATCAGGAGAACTATACCAGATTAATAATTGGAGGTATTTGTTAATATTATTATGCCTACTATGTATTGGGATAGGATGTTGCAGATGGGAATATCTCTTTAATGCATGTATTTTTAGCTAGTAGTAATTTATGCTATGGGTTTAAAAATGTTGCACAGTTTGCCTTCAACAGCCTGTGTATTGGCTTGCCTATTGCTGGTTGCAGGATGAGTTAACTAAGAGTCCGTCAGTCAGCTTGTTCTGACAGTTTAAAACCAATATCTTCTTTCTCCTGGGCTCCTGCTGGCTGATTTATGACCACAAAGCCCATCTTTCATGTGGTCATAAAATCGTCAGAGAAGCTCAGTAGGAAAATACCATAAGGTAAACTGTCCAGCATTAATCTTCCATAATAAATAATACTCTGTGTCTATGCTTCAGAGAAGGGATTTGACTCATACAGCAGTATCAACCTGGAGGTTTGGAGTAGATGAAATTGGAGATATAGTAAATTACCATTCCAGCCCACAGTGGAGTTCTAGTTTTCCCCAATATAGATTCTTTACGAAAGGCTCCGTCCATGAAACCACACACAACAGATACACCAGCACATGCAATTTGAAGGATGCCTAGTACCACCATGCTCCGCTGGTTAAATATAAAATAACGATAACGATCCATGACAAGGAGGTTCTTCTGATGACCAGGATTGTCACTTTATCTATAACAGGAAGAGGGTAATTAGAAAGGTTATGTAAGGGAAACATAGCCTTAAGGCTATGTGCGCACTTTGCTTTTTTTCCATGCATTTCCGCAGCGTTTTCAACTGCAGCGTTTTAATGCGTACAATGCTGTTTAAAACGCAGCTTTTTTGATGTTGAAGATTTGTCAAAATCTCAGCGTTTAAAGAATCAACATGTCAATTGTTATTGCCATTTTGGCAGCTTTTTGCTAACATTAGAGTCAATGAGAAGTTTCAAAACGCATCTCAAATCAAAATCCTAGCGTTTTACATGCTTTTTTGATGCAGAAAACATGCTTTTTTTGACATGTTAAGGGCATGATATGTCCACACACACACACACACACACACACGCACAAATTAATGAAAATCAATTAACGTAATTTTATACATAATTAGAACACCATTATCATTTTAATAAAATTTGGTATTTTGTATATGATTTTAATCATGATATTTGTTATCCAATTTTTTTTTTCATAGCGTTTGAATGTTTAAACTTTATTTAGTAGCGTATTTGTATTCAAAACGCATCTGACTTTAAGCAATGAAAAAGCATTAAATCGGTCAAAACGCGGTAAAAACGCAAGCGTATTTTTAGCGTTTTTGTGGTCAAAACCAAATTTGACAAAGACAACTTCTGCCAGAGGATGCGTTTTGAAATGCAACTAACTCAACGTAAAGCGCGCACATAGCCTAAATAACTGCTACACATAAAAAAAGTTATCCTAACCATTGAAAATCAGAAGATGCATGTAAGGAAAGCAATGTAAGCATAAGTTAGCATACATTACCACCCTTGAAATGCAAAGCTGTTGGACATCACAATGGGCTGAGATTCAGATACATGCAGCAGGGCACAGCATCTGTAATCACCCTTAAGGTGGTGTCACACATAGCGACGACGACAACGATGTCGCTGCTAAGTCACCATTTTCTGTGACGTAGCAGCGACGTCCCGTCGCTGTGTGTGATATCCAGCAACGACCTGGCCCCTGCTCTGAGGTCGCCGGTCGTTGCTGAATGTCCTGCTTCATTTTATGGACGTTGCTCTACCGCTGTGAAGCACACATCGCTGTGTATGACAGCGAGAGAGAGCGACGAACTGAAGCGAGCAAGGAGCCAGCGTCTGGCAGCCTGCGGTAAGCTGTAACCACGGTAAACATCGGGTAACCAAGAAGCCCTTTCCTTGGTTACCCGATATTTACCTTAGTTACTAGCGTCCGCCGCTCTCACGCTGTCAGTGCCGGCTCCCTGCACACGTAGCTGGAGTACACATCGGGTAATTAAGCCGATGTGTACTCTGGCTAGGA
Organism: Anomaloglossus baeobatrachus; assembly: GCF_048569485.1. Classification (NCBI taxonomy): domain Eukaryota; kingdom Metazoa; phylum Chordata; class Amphibia; order Anura; family Aromobatidae; genus Anomaloglossus; species Anomaloglossus baeobatrachus. Next base: position 227,061,317 of record NC_134353.1, on the reverse strand, counting down.
GTGCAGGGAACAGGGAGCCGGCACTGGCAGCCTGAGAGCGGCGGACGCTAGTAACTAAGGTAAATATCGGGTAACCAAGAGAAGTGCTTTCCTTAGTTACCCGATATTTACCTTAGTTACGCTTCCACGCGTCGCTGCTGGCTGGGAGCTGGTCACTGGTGAGATCTGCCTGTTTGACAGATCACCAGCGACCATGTAACGACGCAGCAGCCATCCTGATAAGGTCAGATCGCTGGTTGTGATCGCTGCTGCGTCGCTATGTGCGACACCACCTTTACTTGTTTGGTGGGGGCTCCCAGAGCACTAGAGTGAACCTTCTTGTACAGCCATTGCCGAGATCTGTCATGCTGTCTGTCTATATTTTATATGTATAAGCATATACTTATGTAGATTTTATTACTATAAACCACAAATGTAATAAACCTTGAGCCCAGCTCCTGGAAATCTGTGTGCACAAAGCCGGTATGCACAGTGCTTCGATACATATTACACACACACACTGTCTGGATCCCAGAAGTGGAATAAATAATACCTATAAGAAATGGTGTAGGGTTGCACATATTTTGATACTGTGCATACAAGCAGATAGCCGGACGCTGAAGCCCCCACCTGTGTGCTGTTATCTTGGCTGCGTATCAAAATACAGGGGCAGGAATAGATCGCAAGACCCAACCCACATATTCCCTTCCTGTTGCACCTGTCAATCAAATAATAGTGCATTACTGTAACTTGCACATATTTCTGAAATAAAATATCCAATCTCTAAACAAAAGGTATGCTTACATTCAGCATCCTTGCGCCGGTATAGCCCTTGCTTTACTTTATATATGAAAATTCTGCTGATTGGTTCCCTTTTAAGACCTGAATACTGCAAAACATAGGTCTTAATGACTTAGGCTTATAATGCTGTAAATGGCGCTTTTAATGAAGGGTAGCATCAGAATGTACTCCTTCACAGCTGCACTATTTCTGTCGCTTGTGCAGTTCTTGAGCAGTGTATGTATAAAGTTCTCGCCAAACCTAATGTCCACTTTTATGTGCTATGATGCTTATAAATGTCAAACGTTGGCTTTTATGAGTAATATCATTAGCCACAAGCTGCTTTATTTGCTTATTTAAAACAAATCTTCTGGTCCTGTACAGAGGAGAGGGGATTTTTGGCCTAAAATTGTTGGGATAGTTCTGTCTATTTCAGAGGAAAATTTCATTATATCAACTTCTGTTTTACATATACACTACAGTTCAACAGTTTGGGGTCACCCAGATAGTTTTTTGTCTTTGCCATAAAAATCATGCTTTTATTTATCAAATGAGTTGCATAATGAATAGAAAATATAGTCCACACATTGACTAGGTTAGAAATAAGGATTTTTACTTGAAATAATTTTCTCCTTTAAACTTTGCTTTCGTCAAAGAATGCTCCCTTTGAAGCAATAACAGCTTTACAGACTTGCCATTCTAGCTGTTAATTTGATGAGGTAATCTGGAGAATATCACCCCATGCTTCCAGAAGCCCCTCCCACAAGTTGGATTGGCTTGATGGGCACTTTTTGCGCACCATACGGTCAAGCTGCTCCCACAACAGCTCAATAGGGTTTAGATCTGGTGACTGGGCTGGCCACTCCATTCCAGATAGAACACCAGCTGCCTGCTTCTTCCCTAAATAGATCATGCATAATTTGGAGGTGTGCTTTGGGTCATTGTCTTGTTGTAGGATGAATTTGGCTCCAATCAAGCGCTGTCCACAGGGTATGGCATGGCGTTTCAAAATGGATTAATCGCCTTCCTTATTCAAAATCCCTTTTACCTTGTAAAAATCTCCCACTTTACCAGCACCAAAGCAACCCCAGACCATCACATTGACAGATGGCATCAGGCACCCTTCCAGCATCTTTTCAAATGTTCTTCTGTGTGATCCAAACACCTCAAACTTTAATTAGTCTGTCCATAACACTTTTTCCCAATCTTCCTCTGTCCAATGTCTGTTCTTTTGCCCATATTAATGTTTTCCTTTTATTAGCCAGTCTCAGATATGGCTTTTTCTTTGCCACTCTGCCCTAAATGCCAGCATCCTGAAGTCGCCTCTTCACTGTAGACGTCGACACTGGCGGGTACTGTTTAATGAAGCTGCCAGTTGAAAACCTGTGAGGCATCGATTTCTCAAATTAGAGACTCTAATGTACTGATCTTGTTGCTCAGGTGTGCAGCGGGGCCTCCCACTTCTCTTTCTACTCTGGTTAGAGCCTATTTATGCCTCCTCTGAAGGGAGTAGTACACACAGTTGTAGGAAATCTTCAGTTTCTTGTCAATTTCTCGCATGGAATATCCTTTATTTCTAAGAACAAGAATAGACTGTTGAGTTTCACATGAAAGTTCTCTTTTTCTGGCCATTTTGAGAGTTTAATGAAACCAACAAATGTAATGCTTTAGATTCTCAACTAGCTCAAAGGAAGGTCAGTTTTATAGCTTCTCGAATCAGCAAAACTGTCTTCAGCTGTGCTAACATACTTGCAGAAAGATTTTCAAGGGATTTCTAAATATCCATTAGACTTTAACACCGTTGGCAAACACAATGTATCATTAGAACACTGGAGTGATGGTTGTTGGGAGTCGGCCTCTATACACCTATGTAGATATTGCATTAAAAACAAGATGTTTGCTGCTAGAAGAGTCCTTTACCACATTAACAATGTATAGAATGTATTTAATGTTAGCGTCATTGAAGAAAAAAAAACCAAAACCCTTTTCTTTAAAAAATAAGGAAATATTTAAGTGACCCTAAACTTTTGAACTGTAGTGTATTTTTTATTTTTAAAGCTCGTTATAAACTTCTGTGTACCCTCCCGGGGATTCAAAGTTCCCACCAAATATCTAAATAAATTCCTTGAAGGGTCTAGTTTCCAAAATAGCGTGGGGGATTTCTGCTGTTTAGGTACCTTAGGAGCCCTACAAATGCGACACGGTGCCCGCAATTTATTTCAGCCAAATTTACTTTGCAAAATTCAAATATTTCTCCTTCTGTTCCATTTGTCCAAACAGAGGTTTCTGACCACATGTGGGGTATCAGCGCTCTCAGAAGAAACTAGGTAACACATTTTGGGATCCATGTTGTGGTGCTATTTCTTCTAAGGCTGGAAACACATCTATGTGAGTAAAATCGGTCCGACTGGGCTGAAAAAAAAAACCTCTGCTAATTTTAGTTCACGTTAGGTCCGAGTGCAACGCAAGTGCGATGCTATTTCTGAATAAATTAATGATTTGGCTTGTGTGTGCGACGCGTGTGGGTCGCGTTTGCGATGCTAGTTTCCTGCAACATCTTAACTAGATAAGAGTGATTACACATGTGTCAGTTAATTTACCTTTGGGAATGTGATGTTACATTCATCTGTTGAATATTTAATGAGCATAGTTCCTGCCACACTCGCAAATGTGAACGCTGGTGCGCGTGTGTGATCCTACTTTTAATCCGCTTCCATAGGGAATCATTGAGAAAAATGGTTCGAGAAACTCGCAAAAAAGCAGCATGCTGCGATTCTTTTCTCAGTCCGATTTGGACAGAGGAGAAGGAGAAAAAAAACCCCAAAAAAAACGCAAATGCGAGCTGAATCATTCACTAACATGTGTCCGATTCCAATGCGAGATTTTCTCGCATTGCTCTACTGCGAGAAACTCGCAAGTGAGAAGCAGCCCTGAAAGTGAATAAATTTGGGCTAGAGTAACTTTTTTTTTTTTGGTAAAAGGATACTTTTTTTTTTTCCATTCTACATCACTTTAGTTCCTGTGAAGCACATGAAGGGTTAAAGCTCTTTGAAGTGGTTTTGAGTACTTTGAGGGGTGCAGTTTTTAGAATGGTGTCACTTGTGTATTTTCTGTCACCTAGGCCCCTCAAAGTCACTTCAAATGTGATAGGGACCCTAAATAAATGATTTTGTAAATTTTGTTGAAAAAAAAATAAATGGGAAATTGCTGATGAACTTTGAACCCTTCTACCTTCATAATGCCAAAAAAATTGTGCTGATTTAAAGTAATCATATGGGAAATGTACTTCATTAACTATTTTGTGTGACATAACTCTGGTTTGACGACTTAAACATTTTAAAAAAATAAATTTAAAAACTGTGAAAGTTTCAAAGTTTATCAGATTTCCGATTTTTTCACAAATAACAGCAAAAACTATCATCCTAAATTTACCACTATCATGGAGTACAATATGTCGCAAAGAAACAATCTCAGAATCACTGGGATCATTGAAGCGATCCAAAGTTTTAACCTGTGAAAGTGACTGGTCAGAATTGCAAAAAATGGCCTGGTTATTAAGTACAAAACTGGCTCAGTCCTTAAGGGGTTAAGCCCTTTCAAACCATGGAAGGGAATCTACATACACAAAGAAGAAAAAAAAAAAAAAAAAAGAAAAAAACCCAACACAACATATATATATACATATATTATATTATATATACACATATACATATATACATACACATATATATACATATATATATATATATACACACACACACACACACACTAGCTGTAGTATGTAACTGGGATAGGGGCTGGTCTCTCTCCGTCTCCCCACCGACATTTTATTACCTCACATATAAGCCTCTTATACTAACAGTTTATTTTGTTCCCATAGAAACTAATGACAGTTGCGATTAATAACCTATAGCTCCCACCTCCATTCAGTTTAATGGAGGCAGGATTTCTGAAGTAACTAAAGCGCGGGGTTAAATTTTCTCGCCCAAACATAGTCTATGACGTTCCCTGCGTCGCATGGAGTGTCTGTGTAAAATTTCTTGATTGTAAATGCAACGGTGCGGATTCCTTTAGCGGACATACACACAGCTTTATATATTAGAGAGATCCATATAGTAGAGAAATCCATATAGTAGAGAGATCCATATAGTAGAGAGATCCATATAGTAGAGAGATCCATATAGTAGAGAGATCCATATAGTAGAGAGATCCATATAGTAGAGAGACCCATATAGTAGAGAGACCCATATAGTAGAGAGACCCATATAGTAGAGAGACCCATATAGTAGAGAGACCCATATACTATTGCTGATACCTGTTAAAATTTTAAAATTTGAACTGATGATTCCCTTTACTTTTTTTTGCATCATTTAGTCAGATTGATGGAAGTTTATTGGGAGGGAAGGGGAGATTATGGGATTGTTTCAATTAGTTCATGTAGTATTTCTAGAGTTTTTCTAAGGAAGAAGAATGTGTTCATACAATACTGATGATGTTCTATACCAGGGGTGGGCAATCGATTCTCCCCAAGAGGCCACATTCTATACTATGACTGTTGTGTGCAGAATCAACAGGCCAAACTTCAATCTGCTGATTAAAATTAATATAAAACAATAAACACTCAAGCCATTCAATCTGTTTTTCTGACCAGGCCATTTTAATTCTGACCAGTGTCACTTTATGAATAACTCTGGAAAACTTTAACATAGCTCAGTGATTCTGAGACTGTTTTTTCATTACATATTGTACTTCATGTTTGTGGTAAATGTAGAGGTATATTTCTTGTGTTTGTCAAAACAGTGGAAACTTGGCAGAAATATTGAAAATTTTAAATTTCATTTTTTGCCCTTAAAACCAGGGCTGTGGAGTCGGAGTCGGAGTCGTGGAGTCGGAGTCGGAGTCGGAGCTCATTTTGGTGGAGTCGGAGTCGGAGTCGGTATAAAATGCACCGACTCCGACTCCTAAAATATATAATAAATTGGGGACAGGAGTGCAATGCAGAATGTGCTGAATATTTTACTAAATAATAACATTTAGTATAATGCTTATATTTAAGTGAAAAATTTATTGTAGTACAATGTGAACATCAGACATTTAATTGTTTTTATGATACAATAATCAAGATATTTGGATAGAACATAAAATATTTATTGGAATACAACTTTAGAACACAAAAAACTAATAAATTGTAAATATGTAATATATATATATATATATATATATATATATATATATATATATATATATATATATATATATATATATATATATATATATATATATATATATATATATATACACACAGTGTATATACACACACAAGATTTATATGTAATCTACTGTATATTACATAGTGTATTACATATTTACAATTTATTACAGTTTTTTGTGTTCTAAAGTTGTATTCCAATAAATATATTTTATGTTCTATCCAAATATCTTGATTATTGTATCATAAAAATTATTAAATGTCTGATGTTCACATGCACATATTCATGTACTACAATACATTTTTCACCTAACTATAAGCAATATATGTAGGAGCCGGAGTCGGAGTCGGAGCCAGAGTCGGAGTCGGAGTCGGAGCCGGAGTCGGTGCAAGAGAATTTGAGGAGTCGGAGTCGAAGGTTTGGCTTACCGACTCCACAGCCCTGCTTAAAACCAGAGAGAGTTATGACGCACAAAAATAGTTAATAAATAACATTTACCACATGTCTACTTTACATCTTAGGCCGGCTTCTCACTTGTGATTTTCTCGCAGTAGTGCAATGCGAGAAATTCTCGCATTACACTCAGACCAATGTTAATCAATGAGGCAGCTCCCATCTGCTATTTTTTTCTCAGTCCAAATCGGAGTGAGAAAAAAAAAATTGCAGCATGCTGCGTTTTGGAGAGTTTCTCACGCGAGTCTCTCCAATGCAACTCTATGGGCGCGGGTAAATAAACAGATGTCACACGGACCGGCACTCACACCATCCTAGTGACATTAGTTTTTCTAAAAACATTTATCGCATGTTTCACAAAACACTGGAAATGAGCGAGGTCTCATAATGTCAGTCAATCTGTCAGTCGGTCTCTCCCTCTCGGTCTGTCGGTCGGAATTCCTTCCCCCCCCTCTCTCATACTCACCGATACCCGATCACCAGCGCGGCACTGCACAACGTTCACACTGCTCCGGCGGCTTCTCCTTTGAAAAAGCCGGCCGCTCATTATTCAATCTCGTATTCCCTGCTTTACCTGCCCACCGGTGCCTATGATTGGTTGCAATCAGATACGCCCCCACGATGAGTGATAGCTGTCTCACTGCAACCAATCACAGCTGCCGGTGGGCGGGTCTATATCATGCAGTAAAATAAATGGAAAAAAAAAAAAAAGGCGTGCGGCTCCCCCCTTCCCCAATTTTAATACCAGCCAGGTTAAAGCCACATGGCTGCAGGCTAGTATTGTCAGGATGGGGAACCCCACGTTATGGGGAGCCAACCACCCTAACAATATCAGCCAGCAGCCGCCCGGAATAGCCGCATCCATTAGATGCGACAGTCCCGGGACTGTACCCGGCCATCCCGAATTGCCTGGTGCGGTGGCAATCGAGGTAATAAGGAGTTAATGGCAGCAGCCCATAGCTGCCACTAAGTCCTAGATTAATCATGGCAGGCGTCTCCCCGTGATACCTTCCATGATTAACCTGTAAGATTAAGAAAATGAACACATACACCAAAAAATCCTTTATTTGAAATAAATAACAAAAAAACCCAACCCTCTTTCACCACTTTATTCAAGTCCCCAAATACCCTTCCATGTCCGACGTAATCCACAGAGGTCCCTTGATGCTGTCAGCTCTGCTACATCGGAAGCTGATAGAGCAGTCACAGACCACGACCGCTCTCTGTGAGCTCCCCGCAGCGACTGAAGTGAGTCACGCTATCAGCGATGACGTCACTCAGGTTACCCGCGGCCACAGATCTCAGCGGGAGGACTTCTGCTGTGGCCACGGGTAACCTCAGTGACGGCACAGCTCACTGCGGTCACTCAGGGGATTTGCGGTCACCGGCGAGACCTTCACCGGTGACCAAAAATCAGAGGTCATGCCACACAGACAGAGCCGCAGGATGACAATGAAGTTGGGTGAAGTTCATCCGACTTCATTCGGATCGTGCGGCTCTGTCTGCTGTCAGCGGCCATTCAGCTCTGCTACATGGCTCTGTCTGTGTCTGCTGTCAGCGGCCATGTAGCAGAGCTGAATGGCAGATGACATAGTAAAAACAGATCCCATACGCATAAAACACGCATTGCACACGCACTGCAATCATGAGAAAAATCCCAGGATCGCAGTGCAGTTGCATTGCACTCTGATCATAAAGTGAACTGAAATCGTCCGACTTTTTATCATGCAACTTGGACCGATTTTACACGCATAAGTGTGTTTCCAGCCTTATCTATGGCAAAAACCGCAGGTACCTGCAGAAATGTAACATGCTCATTAATTCAGCAGCAGAAAAGCCGCAGGTACCGTATCTTTCCGAAAATGGGGGGTGCGTCTTATAAAGCGGTACCGGGGGGGGGGGGGGGGTGTGGTGTCCTGTCTGAGGCGATCGGGCGGCCGGGTGCCTGTGGCTGCATGCAAGCGGCCGGGTACCCGTGCTTGCATGCAGTGGCAGCCGGGTACCCATGGCTGTGTGCGGGCGGCAGGCGGGTGCTGTGTGCGAGCGGCAGTCGGGTGCCCGTGCGGGCGGCAGCCGGCTGCCGCTTTCACACAGGCACCCGGCTGCCGCCCTCACACAGTCACCCAGCTGCTGCCCGCACACAGCCATGGGTACCCGGCTGCCACCGCACGCAAGCACAGGTACCCGGCGGCTTGTACGCAGGGTGGGCGGGCAGCCTGCTGGCTGCCACTCTGTGCATGCGGTGCGGGCGGCTGTGCAGCATGTTACCAGTTGTCCGCGGTCCCACTTTCAAATGATGGCGCCGGTGGAGCTCTTGGATGAGAGCTCCATCTGCGCATGCGTCGCTCCGGGCGCCATTACTTGAATCGGGACCGCGGACACACTCCACCACTGAGCACTCCCTGCCGCTGCCACCACTGAGCCGTCGCCGCCGCTGACACCACTGAGCCGGGACCGCGGACACACTCCACCACTGAGCAGTCCCTGCCGCTGCCACCACTGAGCAGTCGCCGCCGCTGCCACCACTGAACCGGGACCGCGGACACACTCCACCACTGAGCAGTCCCTGCCGCTGCCACCACTGAGCAGTCGTCACCGCTCCCACCACTGAGCCGCCGCTGCCACCACTGAACCGGGACCGCGGACACTCACTGCACCGGCCTGCTGCACGGCTCACCCGCCACGGCTGCTGCCGCCACCACGGACCCCACGGCTCCTGCCACCGCGGACGCCACCGCGCCTGCAACCACAGACGCCACGGCACCTGCAACCACGGACCCCGCTGCCACTGACCCGCCGCGCCTGCCAGCACAACCTGTGCCTCCTGTGACCCCGCTTCACCACCACTGCTGCCCCCCTCCGTTAAGAGAACACCGGAGCATAAGACGGACCCCATTTTTCTTTTTTTTACCTTTTATGTCTAAGTTTGGGGTGCGTCTTATATTCCGGTGCGTCTTATAAAGCGAAAAATACGGTAAATCCGCAGGTATAAAAAAAAAAAAAAAAAAAAAAAAAAAAAAAAAAAAAAAACACGCAGTGTGAGCACAGCATTTTTTCTTTTAAACCCATAGAATTTGCTGGGGAATGACTGCAGCAATGTTAGACACATTTTCTGTAGAAAATCCGCATGCGGTTTGCTGCATTTTTTTACCGTGGGTGCAGTAATCTTTTAGAGCCTGTGGAATTTTCTTAAAGGGAAGGTATCGTCAAAAAAATAAAAAATTCAATAGCTGAAAAAAAGTAAAGTAATAAATGTTTTGTTTAAATATTATTTGTTTTTAATTTTGCAAAATATAAAAAAAAAAAAAATTAAAAAGGTTGATATTTTCCACTGTTAAACACTAGGGGGGGGGGCAACTTCTGAAATTATTATTATTTATTATTATAGCGCCATCAATTCCATGGCGCTTTACATATGAAAGGGGTGTACATAATAGGGACAAGTACAATAATCAAACAATACAAGACACAAACAGGTACAGGAGGATAGAGGACCCTGCCCGCGAGGGCTCACAGTCTACAAGGGATAGGTGAGGATACAGTAGGTGAGGGTAGAGCTGATAGTGCCGCACTGTATCAGACTGAGGGTTATGGCAGGTTGTAGGTTTATCAAATTCTACAGAATTCCTACTGTAGAAAAAGCTCACATTACAACTGCAGTAAAAGTGGGCGGAGTCTGCTCTCCTGTGTGTGATGGCACGCCTCCCCCCTCCCAATCTGAATATTTACAACAGATAACAGAGAATGACATGTAAGGACATCGTGCACAGCCATTTTGTTGGTGACCAGAAATGTCTAAAGTGTCACCAAGGACAGCAGGAGTATCACACAGGATAGGATTACATACACGGCTCAGCAGACAGTATCACATCACACAGGAGAGTATTAGACACACAGCTGAGCAGATAGTATCACACAGGATAGTATTAGATACACGGCTCAGCAGACAGTATCACACAAAATAAGATTAGATACACAGCTGTGCAGACAGTATCACACAGGAGAGGATTAGATACACAACCCTGCAGACAGTATCACCAGTACACACACAGGTACTCACATGCAGCGGCACACACATGCAGTGGCACGCACACACACACACACGCAGGGGCCGAGTAGAGGGGAGGGAGGGGGGTGTCAGAGACTAACAGCGGGGGGAGGGGCGGCAGCAGTAGCGAGGGCTGGGTAGAGCAGAGCAATCCTCTGCTGGACGCTCACCCACAATGCTCTGCCACACACACACACACAAAATGCTCTGCCACACGCACAAAATGCTCTGACAGCACACACACAAAATGCTCCGACAGCACACACACAAAATGCTCCGACAGCACAGACACACACACAAAATGCTCCGACAGCACACACACACACACACACAAAATGCTCCGACAGCACACACACAAAATGCTCCGACAGCACACACACAAAATGCTCTGACAGCACACACACAAAATGCTCTGACAGCACACACACAAAATGCTCTGACAGCACACACACAAAATGCTCTGACAGCACACACACAAAATGCTCTGACAGCACACACACAAAATGCTCTGACAGCACACACACAAAATGCTCTGACAGCACACACAAGCACGCACACACAAAATGCTCTGCCAGCATACACACAAAATGGTCTGCCACACACACACAATGCTCTGCCAGCACACACACAAAATGCTCTGCCACACGCAATGCTCTACCAGTGTCGCAGGCGGGGAGGACGCCACTGCGCTGGCTAACGCTCGGGTCCGGCGCTGCTGCGATGGCTGCTCGGTGGCTCGAGCGGTGGGCCGGATCCGGGGACTCGAGCGGCGCTCCTCGCCAGTGAGTGAAAGGGTTAGTTGGTTTGGGGGGATTTAGTCCGTGACGCCAACCACGGGTTGTGGGGAGGTTGGGCACCACCACTGCTGGTGACGGGGATCCCGGGAGCGATGGTAGGGAGCAGCTGGGATGTTGTTTTCCCCCTCCGTGGGTAGGGGTTGGTAGTCCCGGGGCCCGGTGAGGTGACGGGGAGGCAGGGCTGGCAAGGTGCAGGGTCACCTGGACTGCACAGCGCGGTGCCGGATGGCACGGTTGTACTCACTCAGCCACAAATGTACGCAAAGTCTCTGGTAAACCAAACGGCTGGATGGACGGGTCCCGCAGCCGGCTGCTGTGGTTTCTCCCGGATGGTTGGTGGTGGCTGCCTTTCCCTGCACCTTTGTGTATGTTCGGTCCCGATGGCTTCCCAACGGCAACCCGCTCCCCAGCGTGTATATGTGCCGGAGGAGCCCTTTTGCCCGCAGGCTCTGGCCCTTGGAACTCTAGCTGTGGCGGTAGCTGTATTTCCTTCTACTGGTCGGACAGTTGCCTTCCATCGGGTCTTGGATGTTCGGAAACCCCTGGGGTTCCGGTCACTGACGGATTTGACCTCTTAATGGCGACTCAAAGCCTGGTCGGGGTCCGCAGGCCCTGCCGGTGTGTGCTGGCTTCACTTCGCTCCCCGGTTCGGTACCGGCGGGCCACCGCCCGACCCCGGTCCTACGGTTCCGCGTTGATTTGCCTCTCCTGCAGACGGCCACCACCGTCTGCCAACCTTGCTCTTAGTGCCCGGGCCACACACCTGGACACGGTCAGTTTACTCCTTTTCACTCCTCTCCCTTGCACTTCCCTAACGCAACTCTCTCCTCCTTTTCCCGCCTCCAGGACTGAACTCCTCAGTGGTTGGGGCCAACCGCCTGGCTCCACCCCACCTGGTGTGGACATCAGCCCCTGGAGGGAGGCAACAAGGATTTTGTGTCTGGCTGATGTGCCTGTCTCGGGGTGGGGGTGTGTGTTGCAGTACTTGTGACGACCTGGCTAGCCCAGGGCGCCACACCAGCACACACACAAAATGCTCTGCCACACGCAATGCTCTGCCAGCACACACAAGCACGCACACACATTGCTCTGCCAACACACACAGACACACAAACATTGTTCTGCCAGCATAGACACAAAATGCTCTGCCAGCACACACACACACAAAATGCTCTGCCAGCACACACACAAGCGCGCACACACACGCACACACACAAGCGCGCACACACACACACACACAAAATGCTCTGCCAGCACATACACACAATGCTCTGCCAGCACACACACACACACACACACAATGCTCTGCCAGCACACACACACACACACACACGCACACACAATGCTCTGCCAGCACACGCACACACAATGCTCTGCCAGCACACGCACACACAATGCTCTGCCAGCACACGCACACACAATGCTCTGCCAGCACACGCACACACACAATGCTCTGCCAGCACACGCACACACACAATGCTCTGCCAGCACACACACACACACAATGCTCTGCCAGCACACACACACACACAATGCTCTGCCAGCACACACACACAATGCTCTGCCAGCACACACACACAATGCTCTGCCAGCACACACACACACACAATGCTCTGCCAGCACACACACACACACAATGCTCTGCCAGCACACACACACACACACACACACAATGCTCTGCCAGCACACACACACACACACGCACACACAATGCTCTGCCAGCACACACACACACACGCACACACAATGCTCTGCCAGCACACACACACACACACACAATGCTCTGCCAGCACACACACACACACACACACAATGCTCTGCCAGCACACACACACACACAATGCTCTGCCAGCACACACACACACACACACACACACAATGCTCTGCCAGCACACACACACACACACGCACACACAATGCTCTGCCAGCACACACACACACGCACACACAATGCTCTGCCAGCACACACACACACACACACACACACACACACAATGCTCTGCCAGCACACACACACACACACACACAATGCTCTGCCAGCACACACACACACACAATGCTCTGCCAGCACACACACACACACACACACACACACACACAATGCTCTGCCAGCACACACACACACACAATGCTCTGCCAGCACACACACACACAATGCTCTGCCAGCACACACACACAATGCTCTGCCAGCACACGCACACACACAATGCTCTGCCAGCACACACACACACACAATGCTCTGCCAGCACACACACAATGCTCTGCCAGCACACACACACACACACACACACACAATGCTCTGCCAGCACACACACACACACACAATGCTCTGCCAGCACACACACACAATGCTCTGCCAGCACACACACACACACAATGCTCTGCCAGCACACACACACACACACACACACACACACACAATGCTCTGCCAGCACACACACACACACAATGCTCTGCCAGCACACACACACACAATGCTCTGCCAGCACACACACACAATGCTCTGCCAGCACACGCACACACACAATGCTCTGCCAGCACACACACACACACAATGCTCTGCCAGCACACACACAATGCTCTGCCAGCACACACACACACACACACACACACAATGCTCTGCCAGCACACACACACACACACAATGCTCTGCCAGCACACACACACAATGCTCTGCCAGCACACACACACACACACACAATGCTCTGCCAGCACACACACACACACAATGCTCTGCCAGCACACACACACACACAATGCTCTGCCAGCACACACACACACACAATGCTCTGCCAGCACACACACACACACAATGCTCTGCCAGCACACACACACACAATGCTCTGCCAGCACACACACACACACAATGCTCTGCCAGCACACACACACACACACAATGCTCTGCCAGCACACACACACACACAATGCTCTGCCAGCACACACACACACACACAATGCTCTGCCAGCACACACACACACACACACACAATGCTCTGCCAGCACACACACACAATGCTCTGCCAGCACACACACACAATGCTCTGCCAGCACACACACACACACACACACAATGCTCTGCCAGCACACACACACACAATGCTCTGCCAGCACACGCACACACAATGCTCTGCCAGCACACGCACACACAATGCTCTGCCAGCACACGCACACACAATGCTCTGCCAGCACACGCACACACAATGCTCTGCCAGCACACGCACACACAATGCTCTGCCAGCACACGCACACACACAATGCTCTGCCAGCACACACACACACACAATGCTCTGCCAGCACACACACACACACAATGCTCTGCCAGCACACACACACACAATGCTCTGCCAGCACACACACACACAATGCTCTGCCAGCACACACACACACACAATGCTCTGCCAGCACACACACACACACAATGCTCTGCCAGCACACACACACACACAATGCTCTGCCAGCACACACACACACACACGCACACACAATGCTCTGCCAGCACACACACACACACGCACACACAATGCTCTGCCAGCACACACACACACACACACACAATGCTCTGCCAGCACACACACACACACACACACACAATGCTCTGCCAGCACACACACACACACAATGCTCTGCCAGCACACACACACACACAATGCTCTGCCAGCACACACACACACACACACACACACACACACAATGCTCTGCCAGCACACACACACACACAATGCTCTGCCAGCACACACACACACAATGCTCTGCCAGCACACACACACAATGCTCTGCCAGCACACGCACACACACAATGCTCTGCCAGCACACACACACACACACAATGCTCTGCCAGCACACACACACACACAATGCTCTGCCAGCACACACACAATGCTCTGCCAGCACACACACACACACACACACACACACACACACACAATGCTCTGCCAGCACACACACACACACACAATGCTCTGCCAGCACACACACACACACACAATGCTCTGCCAGCACACACACACAATGCTCTGCCAGCACACACACACACACACAATGCTCTGCCAGCACACACACACACACAATGCTCTGCCAGCACACACACACACACAATGCTCTGCCAGCACACACACACACACAATGCTCTGCCAGCACACACACACACAATGCTCTGCCAGCACACACACACACACAATGCTCTGCCAGCACACACACACACACAATGCTCTGCCAGCACACACACACACACACACAATGCTCTGCCAGCACACACACACACACACAATGCTCTGCCAGCACACACACACACACACACACACAATGCTCTGCCAGCACACACACACAATGCTCTGCCAGCACACACACACAATGCTCTGCCAGCACACACACACACACACAATGCTCTGCCAGCACACACACACACAATGCTCTGCCAGCACACACACACACACAATGCTCTGCCAGCACACACACACACACACACACACACACACACACAATGCTCTGCCAGCACACACACACACACACACACACAATGCTCTGCCAGCACACACACACACAATGCTCTGCCAGCACACACACACACAATGCTCTGCCAGCACACACACACACACACACACACACACACACACACACACAATGCTCTGCCAGCACACACACACACACACACAATGCTCTGCCAGCACACACACACACAATGCTCTGCCAGCACACACACACACAATGCTCTGCCAGCACACACACACACAATGCTCTGCCAGCACACACAATGCTCTGCCAGCACACACAATGCTCTGCCAGCACACACACACACACACACACACAATGCTCTGCCAGCACACACACACACAATGCTCTGCCAGCACACACACACACACACACACACAATGCTCTGCCAGCACACACACACACACACAATGCTCTGCCAGCACACACACACACACACACAATGCTCTGCCAGCACACACACACACACACACACACACAATGCTCTGCCAGCACACACACACACAATGCTCTGCCAGCACACACACACACACACACACAATGCTCTGCCAGCACACACACACACACACACAATGCTCTGCCAGCACACACACACACAATGCTCTGCCAGCACACGCACACACAATGCTCTGCCAGCACACACACACACAATGCTCTGCCAGCACACACACACACACACACAATGCTCTGCCAGCACACACACACACACACACACAATGCTCTGCCAACACACACACACACACACAATGCTCTGCCAGCACACACACACACAATGCTCTGCCAGCACACACACACACACACACAATGCTCTGCCAGCACACACACACACAATGCTCTGCCAGCACACGCACACACAATGCTCTGCCAGCACACGCACACACAATGCTCTGCCAGCACACACACGCACACACAATGCTCTGCCAGCACACACACACAATGCTCTGCCAGAACACACACAATGCTCTGCCAGAACACACACAATGCTCTGCCAGCACACACACAATGCTCTGCCAGCACACACACACAATGCTCTGCCAGCACACACACACAATGCTCGGCCAGCACACACACAATGCTCGGCCAGCACACACACAATGCTCGGCCAGCACACACACAATGCTCGGCCAGCACACACACACACACACACACACACACACAATGCTCTGCCAGCACACACACACACACACACAATGCTCTGCCAGCACACACACACACACACACAATGCTCTGCCAGCACACACACACACACACACACACACACACACAATGCTCTGCCAGCACACACACACACACACACAATGCTCTGCCAGCACACACACACACAATGCTCTGCCAGCACACGCACACACACAATGCTCTGCCAGCACACACACACACACACACACAATGCTCTGCCAGCACACACACACACACACAATGCTCTGCCAGCACACACACACACACACACACACAATGCTCTGCCAGCACACACACACGCACACACAATGCTCTGCCAGCACACACACACACAATGCTCTGCCAGCACACACACAATGCTCTGCCAGCACACACACAATGCTCTGCCAGCACACACACAATGCTCTGCCAGCACACACACAATGCTCTGCCAGCACACACACAATGCTCTGCCAGCACACACACAATGCTCTGCCAGCACACACACACACACACAATGCTCTGCCAGCACACGCACAATGCTCTGCCAGCACACGCACAATGCTCTGCCAGCACACACAATGCTCTGCCAGCACACACAATGCTCTGCCAGCACACGCACACACAATGCTCTGCCAGCACACGCACACACAATGCTCTGCCAGCACACGCACGCACACACAATGCTCTGCCAGCACACACACAATGCTCTGCCAGCACACACACACAATGCTCTGCCAGCACACACACACACACACAATGCTCTGCCAGCACACACACACACACAATGCTCTGCCAGCACACACACACACACACACACAATGCTCTGCCAGCACACACACACACACAATGCTCTGCCAGCACACGCACACACAATGCTCTGCCAGCACACACACACAATGCTCTGCCAGCACACACACACACGCACACACAATGCTCTGCCAGCACACACACAATGCTCTGCCAGCACACACACAATGCTCTGCCAGCACACACACACACAATGCTCTGCCAGCACACACACACACAATGCTCTGCCAGCACACGCACACACAATGCTCTGCCAGCACACGCACACACAATGCTCTGCCAGCACACGCACACACAATGCTCTGCCAGCATACGCACACACAATGCTCTGCCAGCACACGCACACACACACAATGCTCTGCCAGCACACACACACACACACACACACACACACAATGCTCTGCCAGCACACACACACACACACACAATGCTCTGCCAGCACACACACACACACACAATGCTCTGCCAGCACACGCACACACACACAATGCTCTGCCAGCACACACACAATGCTCTGCCAGCACGCACACACACAATGCTCTGCCAGCACGCACACACACAATGCTCTGCCAGCACACACACACAATGCTCTGCCAGCACACACACACACACACACAATGCTCTGCCAGCACACACACACAATGCTCTGCCAGCACACACACACACACAATGCTCTGCCAGCACACACACACAATGCTCTGCCAGCACACACACACACAATGCTCTGCCAGCACACACACAATGCTCTGCCAGCACACACACACACACACACAATGCTCTGCCAGCACACACACACACACACACAATGCTCTGCCAGCACACACACACACACACACACAATGCTCTGCCAGCACACACACACACAATGCTCTGCCAGCACACACACACACACACAATGCTCTGCCAGCACACACACACAATGCTCTGCCAGCACACGCACACACACACACACAATGCTCTGCCAGCACACACACACACACAATGCTCTGCCAGCACACACACACACACACACACAATGCTCTGCCAGCACACACACAATGCTCTGCCAGCACACACACACACACACACACACACACACAATGCTCTGCCAGCACACACACAATGCTCTGCCAGCACACACACAATGCTCTGCCAGCACACACACACACACACACACACACAATGCTCTGCCAGCACACACACACACACACACACACAATGCTCTGCCAGCACACACACACAATGCTCTGCCAGCACACACACAATGCTCTGCCAGCACACACACACACAATGCTCTGCCAGCACACACACACACACAATGCTCTGCCAGCACACACACACAATGCTCTGCCAGCACACACACACAATGCTCTGCCAGCACACACACACTGCTCTGCCAGCACACACACACACACACACAATGCTCTGCCAGCACACACACACACACACACAATGCTCTGCCAGCACACACACACACAATGCTCTGCCAGCACACACACACACACACAATGCTCTGCCAGCACACACACACACAATGCTCTGCCAGCACACACACACACAATGCTCTGCCAGCACACACACACACGCACACAATGCTCTGCCAGCACACGCACACACAATGCTCTGCCAGCACACGCACACACAATGCTCTGCCAGCACACGCACACACAATGCTCTGCCAGCACACGCACACACAATGCTCTGCCAGCACACGCACACACAATGCTCTGCCAGCACACGCACACACAATGCTCTGCCAGCACACGCACACACAATGCTCTGCCAGCACACGCACACACAATGCTCTGCCAGCACACGCACACACAATGCTCTGCCAGCACACGCACACAATGCTCTGCCAGCACACGCACACAATGCTCTGCCAGCACACGCACACACAATGCTCTGCCAGCACACGCACACACAATGCTCTGCCAGCACACGCACACACACACAATGCTCTGCCAGCACACGCACACACACACACAATGCTCTGCCAGCACACACACAATGCTCTGCCAGCACACACACAATGCTCTGCCAGCACACACACACAATGCTCTGCCAGCACACACACACAATGCTCTGCCAGCACACGCACACAATGCTCTGCCAGCACACGCACACAATGCTCTGCCAGCACACGCACACAATGCTCTGCCAGCACACGCACACACAATGCTCTGCCAGCACACGCACACACACACAATGCTCTGCCAGCACACGCACACACACACAATGCTCTGCCAGCACACGCACACACACACAATGCTCTGCCAGCACACACACAATGCTCTGCCAGCACACACACAATGCTCTGCCAGCACACACACAATGCTCTGCCAGCACACACACAATGCTCTGCCAGCACACACACAATGCTCTGCCAGCACACACACAATGCTCTGCCAGCACACACACAATGCTCTGCCAGCACACACACACACACAATGCTCAGCCAGCACACACACAATGCTCAGCCAGCACACACACACACACACACAATGCTCAGCCAGCACACACACACACACACAATGCTCTGCCAGCACACACACACACACACACAATGCTCTGCCAGCACACACAATGCTCTGCCAGCACACACACACACAATGCTCTGCCAGCACACACACACACACAATGCTCTGCCAGCACACACACACACACAATGCTCTGCCAGCACACACACACACACAATGCTCTGCCAGCACACACACACACACACACACACACACAATGCTCTGCCAGCACACACACACACAATGCTCTGCCAGCACACACACACACAATGCTCTGCCAGCACACACACACAATGCTCTGCCAGCACACACACACAATGCTCTGCCAGCACACACACACACACAATGCTCTGCCAGCACACACACACACACAATGCTCTGCCAGCACACACACAATGCTCTGCCAGCACACACACAATGCTCTGCCAGCACACACACAATGCTCTGCCAGCACACACACACACACACACACACACAATGCTCTGCCAGCACACACACACACACACACACACACAATGCTCTGCCAGCACACACACACACACACAATGCTCTGCCAGCACACACACACACACACACACAATGCTCTGCCAGCACACACACACACACACACACACACAATGCTCTGCCACACACTAGCACACACACACACACACAATGCTCTGCCACACACTAGCACACACACACACACACAATGCTCTGCCACACACTAGCACACACACACACACACAATGCTCTGCCACACACTAGCACACACACACACACACACACACACAATGCTCTGCCACACACTAGCACACACACACACACACACACACACAATGCTCTGCCACACACTAGCACACACACACAATGCTCTGCCAGCACACACACACACACACACACACACACACACACACACAAGCACGCCCGCTGCGGCCGGGGAAGGAAGGGAGCCGTATACTACTCACACAGGCCGACAGGCCATGGGATGGGAGGGGGGGCCTTGAGAGCGTGTGGGTATTATCAGAGACTGTAGCATTGGCGGCGGGGGGAGGGGCACCGGTACACTACTCCCCACGGGCCGAACGGGTGACAGGGGGAAAAGTTCAGCACACAGCATGACTGCTGTGAGCTGCAGAAAGATGGCGCCAATCTCCTCCCTCTGCTGTGAACTGGACAGCCCAGGGGGCGCGTCCAAGTCACAGCAGGGAGCTCTACTGTAATAAGCCTAGGGGTCGGATTCCGACTATCAGAGTCTATGCACAGGGGCTGCCATAAAGCAGTGAGTAACTGTCGTTACACACACAGCAAATCCAGCATAGCAGCCCCCAGTAAAATTAGAATTAAATAAAAACTAAATAAGCAGTGATTTTAATTTTGTATTAAAAATACTTTATTTCATTATCACTATTTTTAATACAAAAGTAAAAAACCGTGACACCTTCCCTTTAAGCAAATTCCATTTTCTAGTGCGCACAGGGCCTAATACAGATAATACAGTGCAGAGTTTGAGGGCTTCTTAAAGAAAGAACAAAACAAACAGGTCTAAATCAAATACTTTTTTCATGCAATAAAATGCTACTTTATTATTTAAAAAGTACAGTGATTTTCTGGGGAGATTGTGTCACAATTAAAGTGTACTTACGAAAACTAAAAAACTGACAGTGTATCAAACACTTATTTCCCCACTGTATATCCAGTGCTGACACCTTTCCAGCAATGTATGCACTGGTGCTCCTGGGAATTGTGTGACATTCGCTGCAGGGATCTTGTGATATAATCAGCAGCCGCTTCACGCTCGCCAGCTTCAGACATATCACATACACCCTGAGGAAGTTACAGAACAGCAGCTGTCACTTCCTCCAGATGTATGCGATTCATCTCAAGGAGGGGGAGAGTGAAGTGACCACTGGTTACATAATAAAATAGATCAGGCACTCCAAAATAGATGCGAAAAAACCCAAAACTTTATTCAAAATGTAGAGCAGTTCAAATTTTGCAAGATGTTTGGGTCAGCGCAGTGGCCTTCGTCGGTAGAACTGGCTACATATAGAGAAGTAGATGATCCGTGTGAAGAAGATATGGAAAAAATTCAGATTTATTAGGAAATAATGAGAAGAATGTTCAGATGTATAATAATGACGTGTAGAGTACAGGGTCCATCAGTTAACGCTAATGGAAGTGCTGCATGGCTGAACTAATTGGAATGTAATAAGAAGTATAAATGAAAGGGGAGAAATTAACTTGAAGTCACTCCACCTGGTGGAGAAAGACATCACGCGCACTCCGTCGCTTGTGTGCTAGAAACAAGAGATATTGGGGAACGCTGGGTAAAGGCCCCTTTACACACTGAGACTTTCTAGCGATCCCACCAGCGATCCCAACCTGGCCGGGATCGCTACAAAGTCTCTGGTGAGCTGTCAAACAGGCAGACCTGGCCAACGACGCAACAGCGATCCGGACCTGCAGAACGACCTAGCTAGTCATTGGGGACGTTGTCAGACCTAAAACACACATCCGTGAAAACCACCGTGAAAACTGTCGGCAGACAGAGTAGCGCGATGAGAATGAACTCTGGTGAACTTCACCCGACTTCATTGTCATGCCGCGGCTCTGTCTGTGTGCCGTGTACTGATTAGCGGTCACCTGTGAAGGATTCACCGGTGACCACTAATCCCCCGAGTGACTGAAGTGTCCCCCCCTCTCTCATACTCACCGATCCCCGACAGCGCTGCACGGCGTTCACACTGCTCCGGCGGCTTTTTCTAATTTGAAAAAGCCGGCCGCTCATTAAACAATGTTGTATTCCCTGCTTTCCCCGCCCACCGGCGCCTATGATTGGTTGCAGTGAGACACGCCCCCACGCTGAGTGACAGGTGTCTCGCTGCACCCAATCACAGCAGCCGGTAGGCGTGTCACTATGGAGTATAGAAATAAATAAATAATTAAAAAAAAACGGCGTGCGGTTCCCCCCAAATTTAATACCAGCCAGATAAAGCCATATGGCTGAAGGCTGGTATTCTCAGGATGGGGAGCTCCACGTTATGGGGAGCCCCCCAGCCTAACAATATCAGTCAGCAGCCGCCCAGAATGGCCGCATACATTAGATGCGACTGTTCTGGGACAGTACCCGACTCTTCCCGATTTGCCCTGGTGCGTTGGCAAATCGGGGTAATAAGGAGTTAATGGCAGCCCATAGCTGCCAATAAGTCCTAGATTAATCATGTCAGGCGTCTCCCCGAGATACCTTCCATGATTAATCTGTAAATTACAGTAAATAAACACACACAACTGAAAAATCCTTTATTAGAAATAAAAAACACAAACATTCCCTGGTTCACCACTTTAATCAGCCCCAAAAAGCCCTCCATGTCCGGCGGAATCCAGGATGGTCCAGCGTCGCTTCCAGCTGTGCTGCATGGAGGTGACCGGAGCAGCAGAAGAAACCGCCGCTCCTGTCACCTCCAGCAAATGAAGACAGCCGCGCGATCGGCTGAGCTGTCACTGAGGTTACCTGGATCTAGCGGTGGATGCAGCGGTGGCCGCGAGTAACCTCAGTGACAGCTCAGCTGATCACGATACTAACCTCAGTTGCTGCGTGGAGCTGACCTGAGCAGTGGTGAGTAGCGCTACTCTGTCTTCCGACATGTAGTAACGACATTTTGCATCACACACGGACATTTCTCGGAAAATCAAATAACACGCACGTGTGCCTTTAAACATAAAAAAAACATATGTGCACGTTTGGTCGTATCTCCGGTATGTACGGAAACGGACCAAACACGCACGTTTTAAACAGATGTGTGTTGCAGGTAAAGCAGCTTTTTGAAAGGGAAGTTGCTAACGAAGTCGCTGTAAAGTCCCCTTTACACACTGAGACTTTGCTGCACAGCGGGAAACAATGGACCAAAGAATGGTCCTGAACGATTTGTAGCGATCAGCAACTTCACAGCAGGGGGCAGGTCGCTGATGTGTTTCACACACTGCAATGTCGCTGGGGAGGTCGCTATAACGTCACAAAACCGGTGACGTTACAGCGATGTCGTTTTGTGATGTAAAGTGTGTAAAGCCACCTTAAGCCAGCAGACTAAATTCAGTTGGACAAACATGTCTGAATGGACCTCCTGCAGGGAAACACGGAATTCACCGCTTGTGAGAGAATGGCACCTCATTCATCTGAAGGAGGGGGAAAGTGAAGTGATCACTGATTACATAATGTCACACATTCCCTAGGAGAGCTGGTGTTGACACTGCTGGAATAGCACCGAAGGAGAGTATATTATTATTTTACAAAGGGGAAAAACATGGGTTGTCAGAGCAGTGGACTACTCCTTCAAATGCACAGAAATGAGGTTGTGGACATGAGTTCTAAAATCCCATATTGAATAAAGAGAAATAGTGATCGCCTTAAGGCCTAAGACACACGGCAAGAAAATTGGTGCGAGAGGAGTGCGATAAAACATCGCATTCCACTCGGACCAATATTAGCCTGTGTGTCAGCGCACATGAGTGATTATTTTCTCAGCCCTAATCGGACCGCGAAAACAATTGCAGCATGCTGTGATTGTAATGCGAGACTCTATCGCACCCATCCAAGTCTATGGGGCACGAGAAAGGTTGCAGTGCACCCACGGTACACCGGTGTACCGCAAGTGCAGGGCGAAAATGGCAACAGCCGGTTACGGAGGAGAGAGGAAGAGAAATCCCTCCCTCCCCTCTGCAGCACTGGCCCGCCCCTCCTCAGTCGGACCTCAGTCGCAGGGACACTCGCATGACACTCGGCTCTGCTGTACTGCCAGCGTGAGCCGTGTCATGCGAGGATCGTAGTAATCCCGTGTGGCCCCAGCCTTAAGGTGAGGTTCACGAGTGTGTGAAATATATATTTTAAAATTTGGCCTAATATCATCCAGAAAGGTGAGATGATTATTTTCTCACTTGTCATCTATATAGTCTGGTTTTTTTTTCCTCTCAGCAGCTATTAACCATTTGTAGTTTCCTATGCTACAGAATAGTAATATATGGGAAACGATCAGTTGCCTTGCTGTGGGATCTGATTTTTCTTTTTGCACCATCAGACTTGCATTAGTGAATCTCGGCCATTTTCAGTCAAATAACAGTACGCAATTATTTTTCCCCACATTGTCAGAAAAAAAAACGAAAAACAAACTACAGCACAACAAAAAGGTGGATAGCACATGCCTGATTTATACACTTGGTGGCACGATCCCCAATTCGGTGACATTATCCACCCAGAGCGATGAGGTTACAATACAATGGTCCCGAAACATCAAAGCAATTTTGCCAGAACTCAGGTGTAAATTGCTTTGAAAAGTCATAAAAATAAAAATTGTCGCAACCTGGAGTTGTGGGAAGATGGTGACACTTTTGGCGTTTTCATGCCAGTTTCTCCCATAACCTGGGTAGGATGGAAGCATCACACCACGGACCGTGTCATTCACGAGGAGTTGTGGAGGTCCTACACCTGGAATCTCACACAGGACCCTGGGGTAAGGCTTGTGGCGAGGCACAGCTCATTACAACGTATATTAGCCAAAATGGCTGCTCCCACCAAAACCAATTTTACCAAAATTTTATGAAGTGAGTGTGGGGGTCTTATACTACTTTGAGCCACTGCACTTACAATGGTGGCTTTTATATCTATAGTAAAATTTCCACACACACCAGATTTATTTTTTTTGCCCTGTCCACAGTGGGCACATACAGATGCCACATGTACTCATTATATAACACAAGAGTGGCACAACCATAGTACACACCTGAGACCACTACAATAGCGATACAATACAGATACATGGCCTATGTGCACAGCTCTGCCCCAGCATGTAACAGGCAGGAAGTAAGAAAATCAGAGAAATCACACAGGGCGCAGACTGCACCTCATCAGGAGCGACATTACTCTCACCGTGCAGACTCCCAGCATCAGAAACCTTCCTGTGAAGATGGTGCACACAGACAGACAGCACCACAAGCTTACCTCAGGAGACACCCCCGCCAGGTGAATGGAGCCTCCCCTGTCCGTACCTGTACCCTGCAGGGAGGCGCCTCCCACTGTGTGCGCAGGTGTGAAAGGGTCAGGGCTCCAGCCGTCTCTGTTTAGCAAAGAAACGACTGATATTTAAGTAATGCAGAGGGCAGGCATGATAACTGGTAGGTGCATGTAATGTATAAATATATAATATAAAGATGACAGTTACATGTAGTACATATAAAGATGGCAGGAACCCCACTATATTGTATCTACCAGTGAGGGAGTGATATAAGGTTAACTGGTACATGTGACACATAGAAGATGATATAAATATATACTAGTGAGTGGCTGTGGGGGCCCTCATACTGAGTGGGCGGCTGTGGGTGCCATCATACTGAGTGAGTAGCTGTGGGGGCCCTCATATTGATTATGCAGCTGTGTTTCCCTCATGCTGATAGGGCAGATGTCTGGGGCCATATCATGCTGAGTGAGAGGCTGTGGAAGCCATCATTCTGAGTGTGCAGCTTTGGGGGCAGGCCCGGACTGACAGGCGGGAGGGGCGGGACTTCTCCCGGTGGGCTGGCTGGTGGAGGGGTGGGGGGGCCGCCCAGGGCCGGCGCCAAGGAGTGGCGCACCGCTACTCAGGGGGGCCCGGTGGCCGCGCTGTCACCGCCCCCCGCCGAGGATCGCGCTTTCAATTGCATCGGCATCGCAGGTGCCGATACAATTGAGAGCAATGATGAGAGAGTGAGCGGCGCGCTCTCTCTCTCTCTTATCATTCCCCCCGCTGTGACTGTCGGCGTTCTGACAGCTCTGCAGAGGACCGCGGTGACGTCATCACTGCGCGCCTACTGAGAGGTCAGCGACAGCAATGGACGACGCGCCGAGGAGACCGGATCAGTGGGGGAACGAGTGAGCCGCCCCTCTACTGACACTTGGCTCCCTTGACTCACAGGCCGGCCACTACACAGCGGCACTAGTACACATAGGGGCCCGGCAGCCGCTCTGCAGAGCCGGCTACCGGGCCCCTATGTGTAGTGCCGGCCGCTGTGTAGTGGCCGACAATGCGACTGTCAGGGGGCCGGCCTGTGAGTCAGGGGAGCCCAGTGTCAGTAGAGGGGCCCCTGACCTGGAGAGGCCACCAGCCGTTTCTGAGCTGCAGCAGAGCAGGAGTGACCTGCACTGAAGACGGAATAAGCCATCCTGCAGGACCTGCGATGATGTCACGCCCATGTGACTGTGTGGGAGGAGACACAGGAAGCCGGGCAGAAAGCAAGAGAACTGAATCCTGAAGGAGATTTGGACACATGACTGGTAATAAGAAAAGAGGGGACATGAGGGGAAAGGGGGCTGCAGGGTGAGGGGCATGTGAGGAGTGCAGACTGTGACAGAAGGATGTGAAGGGTGCAGAATGTTTGAGAGGGGTAAGTTGGGGTACAGGCTGTGTGAGATATGGGGAGCAGGGTGTGTGAGATATGGGGGTGTAGTGTGTGTGATCTGGGGGATGTAGTGTGTATGATATGGGGCTGCAGACTGTATGGGGAGCAGGGTGTGTGATCTGGGGGGTGCAGGCTGTGTGAGATGTGGGGGTGTAGTGTGTGATATGGGGGTGCAGACTGTATGGGGAGCAGGCTGTGTGAGATGTGGGGGTGTAGTGTGTGTGATATGGGGGTGCAGACTGTATGGGGAGCAGGGTGTGTGAGATATGGGGGTGTAGTGTGTGATCTGGGGGGTGCAGGCTGTATGGGGAGCAGGGTGTATGAGATATGGGGGTGTAGTGTGTATGATATGGGGGTGCAGGCTGTATCGGGAGCAGGGTGTGTGACATATGGGTGTGTAGTGTGTGTGATCTGGGGGGTGCAGGCTGTATGGGGAGCAGGGTGTGTGAGATATGGGGGTGTAGTGTGTGATATGGGGGTGCAGGCTGTATGGGGAGCAGGGTGTGTGAGATATGGGGGCAGGGGAGTAACTACCGCGGTCGCAGGGGTCGGAAGGAGAAGAGAGGTACTTGTTTTTTTATTTTGCTGGCTGCATGACACATGGAGGCCTGGGGGTGCTGGCTGCATGATACATGGAGGTCTATGGGACTACATAATAAACATGAAGGACACCTTATACATTGAATATAGGGGTGCATTATACATGGAGGAGTATGGGGCTGCATAATACAATATGATGATTTATGGCGTTACATTATAATACATATAGGACTATGGGGGCTACATTATAATATATGGAGGAATATGGAGGCTACCTTATACATGGACTATGGGTGTGCGTTATAAAACTGGAGGCCTATGTGGTGCAGTATAATATATGGAGGACTATGTGGTGTAGTATAATATATGGAGGATTATGTGGTGCAGTATAATATATGGAGGACTATGTGGTGCAGTATAATATATGGAGGACTATGTGGTGCAGTATAATATATGGAGGACTATGTGGTGCAGTATAATATATGGAGGACTATGAGGTGCAGTATAATATATGGAGAACTATGTGGTGCAGTATAATATATGGAGGACTATGTGGTGCAGTATAATATATGGAGGACTATGTGGTGCAGTATAATATATGGAGGACTATGAGGTGCAGTATAATATATGGAGAACTATGTGGTGCAGTATAATATATGGAGGACTATGTGGTGCAGTATAATATATGGAGGACTATGAGGTGCAGTATAATATATGGAGAACTATGTGGTGCAGTATAATATATGGAGGACTATGAGGTGCAGTATAATATATGGAGGACTATGTGGTGTAGTATAATATATGGAGGATTATGTGGTGCAGTATAATATATGGAGGACTATGTGGTGCAGTATAATATATGGAGGACTATGAGGTGCAGTATAATATATGGAGAACTATGGGGTGAATTATAATACATGGAGAACTTTGGGGAAATGCATTGTAATACATGGAGAACTATGGGGGTGCATTCTAATATATCAAGGGTTATGTGGGACCCTTTATATTATACGGAAGGCTTTTTGGGGGCCATTATAGTATTTGGAGATCTATATACAGGGGGGGACAAAGATACAAGTATGGGATGGAAATGTTTTGTCCTGAGGGAAAAAGGCTCTTTCCCCCAGCACCCAGCTTTCCCATGCTCTGCTGTACATCTCTCAGCACCCAGCTTTCCCATGCTCTGCTGTACATCTTCTCTCAGCACCCAGCTTTCCCATGCTCTGCTGTACATCTCTCAGCACCCAGCTTTCCCATGCTCTGCTGTACATCTTCTCTCAGCACCCAGCTTTCCCATGCTCTGCTGTACATCTCTCAGCACCCAGCTTTCCCATGCTCTGCTGTACATCTTCTCTCAGCACCCAGCTTTCCCATGCTCTGATATGGGAAAGCTGGGTGCTGAGGGAAAGATGTATAGCAGAGCATGGGGAAGCTGGGTGCTGAGGACAAGATGGATATCAGAACATGGGAAAGCAGGGTACTGATAGAGGGATTTCAGATCATGGGAAACCTGGGTGCTGAGGGTAAGAGCCAAGTGTCAGCGTCATTATCCTGTACCCCAAGTGTCAGTGTCATTATTCCATACCCTAAGTGTCGGTGTACGTGGAGGGGGGCCCCGGTCCAAATTTTGCACCAGGGCCCATCAAACTCTAGTTACGCCACTGAGTATTAATCACTGTATTCTACATGAGGATGCCTACTGCTATCTGGCTCTGCACTGTGCTGTATACAGGCTGTGCTATGTTATATAGCACAGCCTGTATATAGCACAGTGCAGAGCCAGATAGCAATAGGCACCCTCATGTAGCATACAGCTTGTATATAGCCTATTTACAAGCTGTATGCTACATGAGGGTGCCTATTGCTATCTGGCTCTGCACTGTGCTATATACAGGCTGTGTTATATACAAGCTGTATGCTACATGAGGGTGCCTAATGCTATCTGGCTCTGCACTGTGCTGTCTGGGTCTGCACTGTACTATATAGGTCTGTGTACTACATGAGGATACCTAAGGCTATATGGCTCTGCACTGTGCTATATAGGTGCTGTGTACTATATGAGGGTGCCTAATGCTATCTGGCTCTGCACTGTGGTATATAGGGGCTGTATACTACATGAGGGTGCCTAATGCTATATGTGTCTGCATTGTGCTATATGTGGGCTGTATACTACATGAGGGTGCCTATTGCTATCTGGGTCTGCATTGTGCTATAAGTGGGCTATATACTACATGCTATCTAGGTCTGCATTGTGCTATATGGGGGCTGCTTAATGTTATATGGGGGCTGCATAGTGCATATGGGGGCTACATAATACTATATGGAGGACAATGGGGGCTTCATAACACAATATGGGGGCTGCAAACTACTATACCCCCAGAGT
Source organism: Anomaloglossus baeobatrachus (assembly GCF_048569485.1). Classification (NCBI taxonomy): domain Eukaryota; kingdom Metazoa; phylum Chordata; class Amphibia; order Anura; family Aromobatidae; genus Anomaloglossus; species Anomaloglossus baeobatrachus. The sequence goes on along the minus strand of NC_134353.1, from coordinate 227,030,769 downwards.
TGTATGTCCCCTCCACCCAGGTGCTGTATGCCCCCCAGAGTTATGTCCCCTCCACCCAGGTGCTGTATACCCCCCAGAGCTGTATGTTCCCTCCACCCAGGTGCTGTATACCCCCCAGAGCTGTATGTTCCCTCCACCCAGGTGCTGTATACCCCCTCAGAGCTGTACACCCCCAGAGCTGCATGTCACCCCCCACCTCACAGCTGTTTGTCCCCCTACCTCAGTCACTGCCCTCCTCTAGAGCTGTATGCCCCCCATTGCTGTATACCCCTTTCCTCAGTAATATATATTCCCCCAGTAATGTGTTTGTCCTCAGCCTCTCTTGTGATGTATATACAGCAGTGTTAGTGTGCTCTATGTGCGGCCATATCTGTTAGACAAGCCGGGAGGTGAGTGAGGCTGTTGCCGGCTTCCCAATATTAGAAATATATATACAGGATAAATATATAAAAAATAATGTGTGTGAATGTATGATGTGTATCTATGTATGTCAGTATATATGACTGTGTCTAGATTTATGTCTATTTATGTGTTTTTGTGAACTTCTCTTTAACCCCTTCACGACCGCGGGCCGTAAAATTACGTCCTATTTTAACGTGACTTAACGACCAGGGACGTAATTTTACGGCCTAAACTTCATTTGATTGCCGTGGCCATAGCAACGGCTTTCAAATGATGTCCCCTGCTGTTTCTTACAGCAGGGGACCTTTGCTTGACCCCAGGGGGGGCGGCATCGCCACCCCCTATCGACGATCGATGTGATTGGCTGTTCAAATCTGAACCGCCAACCACATCGATCGCACTAATTTCGGCAAAAATAATGCCCGAATTAGTGCGATCCTGTGAGATCCAGCTATGAGATGCCGCAGCTGCTGCAGCATATCATAGGTGGACCTCAAACATGTCGCCCCCAGCCCCTGCAGCACTGATTGGAGCGATCGTGCTATGACGCGCAATCGCTCCAATCAGTGTGCAGTGGGGCGGTCTGATCTGCCGGTGGCCGCCCTCCCCAGGCCTGTGCTGGCCTGCGAGCCCTCCCCCAACATGTTTGCAGCGTGCAGTGGCTGGTACTTGTGGTACCACGCCACCGCTGCTGCCGCCGCCGCCGATGTCACCGCCGCTCCGGCTCCACATGAGTATTGCGCGCTTCCCGTGATGGCCCCTGCATGCTCCCTGATGTGCCGCCCTGCTGCGATCTTCCCCCTGCTGCGATCTGCCCCCTGCTATGTGCTTCCCTGCTGTGATCTGCCCCCTGCCATGTGCTTCCCTGCCGCGATCTGCCCCCTGCCAATGTGCTTCCCTGTTGCGATCTGCTGCACGTGAGTACTGTGCTCACTTTGCAGCCCGTGCGCGCTCCCGTGGTGCCCCTGCGCGCTGCCGTGATAGCCCCCCCCCGCGATCTGCTCCCCCCAACCCCCAACCCCCCCCCCGACATCCCGATCTGCTCCCCCCGCGATCTGACTGCCTCCCCCATTATCTCTATTCTGCTTCTGCAGCTCCCTCTCCGGTCTCCCCCTCTGCTCTCTCCCCCCCCCCCCTCTGCTCTCAACCCCCCCTCTGCTCCCCCCCCCCCCTCTGCTCTCAACCCCCCCCTCTGCTCTCCCCCGACGTCCTCTTACCTGTCTTCACCGGCCTGATCACATCTGCGTCCATCGCTGGGTCCTTCCTGGGCATTCTGCTGATCTGCCTGCTGTTCCTGTAAAGCTGTCCATCTCTCTGCCATCTGTTCCTCTGCAGCTCTTCTGGTCAGTGATCCTCCTGCTAGTCCTCTGGGTACTGTGCGTATAACTTTTTTTTTTTTTCCGTATCCCCTGTCCATTTTTACACCTCATCCGTCCGTGCGTCCCGCCAAGCGCTGATCAGGGATGCAGATAACGGATCGGCATCCCTGCTCAATTTTTGGCGTGACTTTTTTTTCCGTATCCCCGACGCTTTTTGTATCGCATCCGTCCGTGCGTCCCGCCAAGCGCTGATCAGGGATGCAGATAACGGATCGGCATCCCTGCTCAATTTTTGGCGTGACTTTTTTTTCCGTATCCCCGACGCTTTTTGTATCGCATCCGTCCGTGCGTCCCGCCAAGCGCTGATCAGGGATGCAGATAACGGATCGGCATCCCTGCTCAATTTTTGGCGTGACTTTTTTTTCCGTATCCCCGACGCTTTTTGTATCGCATCCGTCCGTGCGTCCCGCCGAGCGCTGATCAGGGATGCAGATAACGGATCTGCATCCGTGGTCAGTTTTTGGCGTGACTTTTTTCCGTATTCACGACGCTTTTTGTATCACATCCGTCTGTGCGTCCCGCCGAGCGCTGATTAGGGATGCAGATAACGGATCGGCATCCCTGCTCAATTTTTGGCGTGACTTTTTTCCGTATTTGCGACGCTTTTTGTATCGCATCCGTCCGTGCATCCCGCCAAGCGCTGATCAGGGATGCACATAACGTATCTGCATCCATGGTCAATTTTTGGCGTGACTTTTTTTTTTACGTATCCCCGACGCTTTTTTTTATCGCATCCGACCGTGCGTCCTGCAGCGGCCGATCAGTGCACTGCGTCTGTGCGTTTGAAAAGTCAAATGGCGCTCCTTCTCTTCTGAGCCCCGCCATGCGCTCAAACAATTACTTTCCACCACATGTGATGTATCTGCGTACTCAGGAGAAAATGCACAATACGTTTTATGGTGCATTTTTTCCTGTTACCCTTGTGAAAAAAAAAGCTACCTAGTTGAAGCAACCGTTTTGTGGTAAAAAAAATTTTTTTTCTTTTCACGGCTCAACGCTATAAACTTCTGTGAAGCCCCCAGGTGTTCAAAGTGCTCACCAAACATCTAGAAAAATTATTTGAGGGCTCTAGTTTCCAAAATGGTGTCACTTGTGGGGGAGCTCCACTGTTTAGGCACCATAGGGGGTCTCCAAACGTGACATGGCGTCCGCTAATGATTCCAACCAATTTTGCTGTCAAATGGCGCTCCTTCTCTTCTGAGCCCCGCCATGCGCCCAAACAATTACTTTCCACCACATATGAGGTATCTGCGTACTCAGGAGAAAATGCACAATACATTTTATGGTGCATTTTTTCCTGTTACCCTTGTGAAAAAAAAAGCTACCTAGTTGAAGCAACCGTTTTGTGGTAAAAAAAATTTTTTTTCTTTTCACGGCTCAACGCTATAAACTTCTGTGAAGCCCCCAGGTGTTCAAAGTGCTCACCAAACATCTAGAACAATTATTTGAGGGCTCTAGTTTCCAAAATGGGGTCACTTGTAGGGGAGCTCCATTGTTTAGGCACCTCAGGGGGTCTTCAAACCCGACATGGCGTCCGCTAACAGGTGCAGCTAATTTTGCGTTCAAAAATTCAAATGGCGCTCCTTCCCTTCCGAGCTCTGCCGTGCGCCCAAACAATTGATTTTTACCACATATGGGGTATCGGCGTACTCAGGAGAACATGCACAATAAATTGTATGGTGCACTTTCTCTTTTCTCCCTTGTAAAAATGAAAATTTTATGGCTAAAGTAACATTTTTGTGTTAAAAAGTAAAATTTTCATTTTTTCCTTCCACATTGCTTTGGTTCCTGTGAAGCACCTAAAGGGTTAATACACTTATTGGATGTGGTTTTGAGCAGTGTGAGGGGTGTAGTTTTTAGAATGGGGTCACTTTTGGGTATTTTCTGTCACCTAGGCCTCTCAAAGTCACCTCAAATGTAATGTGGTCCCTAAAAAAATTATTTTGTAAATTTTGTTGGAAAAATGAGAATTTGCTGATGACCTTTGACCCCTTCTAACTTCCTAACGGAAAAAAAATTTGTTTCGAAAATTGCGCTGATGTAAAGTTGATAAGTGGGAAATGTTATTTAGTAACTATTTTGTGTGACATATCTCTCAGATTTATGGGCATAAATTTTCAAAGTTTGAAAATTGCGAAATTTTCAAATTTTTCGCCAAATTTCCTAAATTTTCACAAATAAACGCAAAAAATATCGGCCTAAATTTACCACTGACATGAAGTACAATATGTCACGAAAAAACATTCTCAGAATCGCCAGGATCCGTTGAAGCGTTCCAGAGTTATAACCTGTCAAAGTGACACTGGTCAGAATTGCAAAAAATGGCCCGGTCATTAGGGTGTTTTAGTGGCCGGGGGTGAAGGGGTTAAATAAGTATGCGTACATATGCCTGTATGTATCTGTGCATGTCTGTGTGGATGGGGCCCACTGAGACTCTTTCGCCCAGGGCCCACAAAAACCTAATTACACATATCTTTATGGCAAGTTCCAGCTACAGTACTGGTGCTGCATGCGTACAAGTATGTATTGCAGTGCTAAATTTACCACAATGCTAATGCAAATGGTTATTTTTTTGGAAAGCGATTTTTGCATGTGGGCTGCTTTGGTTTGAGTTCCAGGGCTGAATTTCAGTCCCAGTCCGGCCCTGTTTGGGGGCCCTCATATTGAGTGGGCAGCTGTGGGGGCCCTCATATTGAGTGGGCAGCTGTGGGGGCCCTCGTATTTAGTGGGCAGCTGTGGGACCCTCATACTGAGAGGGTAGCTGTGGGGGGCCTCGTACTGAGTGGGCAGCTGTCCGGGTCCATCATACTGAGTGGGCAGCTGTGAGGCCCTCATACTGAGTGAGTAGCTGTGGGACCCTCATATTGATTATGCAGCTGTGTTTCCCTCATGCTGATAGGGCAGATGTCTGGGGCCATATCATGCTGAGTGAGAGGCTGTGGGACCCTCATACTGAGTGGCCAGGTGTGGGGGCAGTCATACTGATTGGGCAGCTGTGGTTCCCTCATGCTGAGTGGGCAGCTGTGGGTGCCATTATGCTGAGTGGGCAGCTGTGGGGGCCATTGTATCTACTCTATGCACTGCAGGCATAATGTGGATATGTGGAGCCTCAGCACTCACAGTTTACAGACTTGGGTTGCACGCTGGGGAAATGGTGGCGATGTGAGTAATATATATTTAAATTAAAGTAGTTGTTGGTGCCCTCATACTGAGTAGGGGGCTGAGCGAGCCATCATACTGAATGAAAAACTGTGAGGGTCATCATACTAAGTGGGTCTGTGGGAACCATCAAACTGTGGAGAGGGTTAGGATACTGAGTGGAAGCCATTATACTGAGTGTGAGGCTATGATGAATCATCATATTAAGGGCTATGGGGGCCATTGTATTGAAGGGCTGTGAGTTCCATCATACCAATTGGGGGGGCTGTGAGTTATCATATAGAGTGAAGGGATGTTTTGGCCATCTTACTGAGTGGGAAGTTGTGGGAGCCATAATACTGAGTGAGGGGCTGTGTGGGTACCATTCTGAGTTGGGGCTGTGAAGCCATGACGCTGTGTGGTTATCATTGAGTGGGGACTGTGGGGGCCATCATACTGAATGGGGGCTGTAAGCCCATCATAATGAGTGGGTTGCTGCGGGGGGCCAAGATACCAAGTGGAGTGCTGTTAGGCCATCATACTGAGTGAGGGATTGCGGAGGACACCATACCAAGTGAGGGGCTATGGGGCCATCAAACTGAGCAGGGTCTGTGGGTCCATCATATTGAGAGGGGACTTTGCGTCATCATAGTGAGTGGGGCCATCATATTGAGTGAAAGGCTGTTAGGGTTGTAGGACCCTCTATATAAGAGGCTGTTGAGGCCATCATGCTCAATGGTGGATTGTAGGTCCCATCATACTGAGCAGGGGACTTTGAGGCCAGCATGATGGGGGCCATTATACTGAGTGCAGGACTGTGGGGCCATCATATTGAGTGAGAGATTATGAGTTCAACATACTGAGTGAGGGGCTTTTGGGGCCACTCTAGTGAATGTGGGCTGTTGGGGCCAGTATACTGAGTAGGAGGCTCTGAGACCACCATAGTAAGAGAAGGGCCAGCATACTAAGTGTAATACAATGGGGGTCATCATACTAAGTGAGGTGCTGATGGGGTCATGATACTAAGAGTGGCTGTTGGGGCCAATATACTGAGCAAGAAACTGTTTGAGCCAACTTGCTCAGTGACTGCCTGTGGGGACCATTCTACTGAGTAGTAGGCTATATGGGCCACGATACCGAGTGGGGGCTGTGGGGAGGGGGTCACCATACTGAGTATGGGGGTTGTAAGGGCGTTTATACTGAGTGAGGGTTTATGGAGGTCATCATACTGAATAAGGAGCGGTAGAGGACATGATAGTCAGTGGGGGGTTGTGGGAGCCTTCATACTATGTATGGAGTCTGTGGAGGTCATCATACTGAGTCAAGTGCTATGGTGAGCCATCATGGTGAGGCCTGTGGGGCCATCATAACGAATGAGGGTTTTTGGGGTCCAATATAATGACTTGGGGTTGTGAGTCCATCATTTTGATTCATGGGCTGTACATACATCATACATCGTGTACCTCCGGGTCTGTGATCCTGCTCGGCGCTGGTGTGCTGTTCCTGCAGTTGAACACACCGGACATCGGGTACTCCGGGACTGTGTTCCTGCTCGGCGCTGGCCCTGCGGTTGAACATGCCGAATACCATGCAGCTCTGGGTTTATGATCCTGCGGGGCGCGCTGTGCTGCCCCGTGGTTGAACACGCCGGACATGTTCGCTTGTACTAGCGTTCCGGAGAGCACCAGGGGGCTGGCTGCGGATGTGACATGGCAGCAACCGGAAGCTGGTTCTGCGCATGCGAGGGGGTTGACAAGATGGCGCTCCCCATCGCTACAGGACTCAAGGGTGGCGTGAAGAGAGGATTCCTTTGCTCACAGCTGCTTCCATGTCTGCCATGGAGGTCCAACAGGATGAGATCCTGGAGCGCAGTCAGCAGACTCCTTATCAGACTCGAGAAAACAGGAGTCACTTCAGTGGTGTGCGACCAAACCAGAGGTCGAGAGATTCCGGCAGTAGTCACCAGAGCACCACACAACCCACTGACCCGGTACTGTATGGACCTACAAGTGGTGAATGATCTCCGATGGTATTTCCATTTAATGGGAGTCTTTCTCTCTGTTTTTGTCTCCCTGTGTCCCTTAGGATAAACCTACAAGACAAAACAATCACTGATCTCGGGGAGACCAGCCAGAGAAAACACTGCTGGCAGCCAGCAAAGGCGCTCAACACAGTGAAATCCTAGATGCATTGCACCCTGGGAAGTATGCAAATCAATAAAGGTCCATGGAGCCTCTGTTAGGAGTCTCGACACAGAAAATAGCCAGATATCCCTCCGGGAAGAACCTAGCCAAGGAGTGGCTCTTTTTAAGGAGACTACCATGATCACCATATTCTCCCAGGGAGAAGCTGTGGGTACCGGCCTTGGTGGACCCAGGAGCTCTTTCCTAACTGCTATTTATACAGTATCTTGACTGAAATATAGAATCCAGTCTTGTTCAGGAACCAACATAATTTTTTGTATGTTTTACGTTGTCCTGGTCTTACACAATGCACCTGGTTTGGTGGTGGGTTTCAGGCCAGTGAAGAACAGGGATAGCAAGGGACAGCCACCCGGAGTGGGGGGTGTTCAAAACCTTATAATACCCTCCACAGTCAGGCAGGAGAAATTGAGGATCACCTAGCTCCTCTAAGATCATCTAGAGTTTATCTAACTATCATCCTATTCCTGCACGCTTTTCCTGCTCTTCATTAGACCTCTCACTAATACACTGTCATGTGTTTTATGTTATTTGACATTGGTGTCTTACATTGTTTTTATTGATTAATATTAAAGGATATTTTTTTAGAGGTTTGTTTAGGTGGTTTCTTTTGAATCTTACCTCGTGAGGTTATCACAGTTGTGGTTCTTTTTTTTTGAGTTTAAAGATATGACAAGGGAAATACCAAGGCCAGGTATCCATCCATAGACAGCTCTTTCGGGGTATTGCCCCTCATCAGTGTGGAGTAGGATTCTGGCTAGGTGGGAGGATAAACCTAGGAAGAGGACAGCAAAAACTAAGAACCGGGAATACCCCTTGTGTAGGTCCCCTTTCCTTTCTGGGAGTCAGAAAAAAATTGTGCAGCAGTTGCATACAAAAAAAACAATTGCAGAAGAAGCCCCGGACTTCGTCTCCAGCCTTAAAGAAGTGATACGGGCTGAGATCAGGGAGTATTTTCAGAGTTTTGCCCAGCCAATAGTCAATTAATCCTCTAATAAGACTCAAGTGCAGGACCAGGAATCTGGCGAAACGTCAGATTCTGCTTTCAGGCACCTCTTCATCCTCTCCTTCTTCCTCTTCTCATGAAGACCTTGAGGGCAGACCGTGTTTCCAAACAGCTGATGTCAACCACCTTGTGAAAGCGGTCAGATCCACTATGGGTCTTGTGGACACTAGAGGACCGGAGTCCTAGGAAGATTTAATGTTTAGAGGTCTAGAAAATAAGAAAAACAGGAGAAGATTAGGAACATTAGGAAATTGGTGGAGGATCAGTGGAAGAAACCAGATAAGGGTGCTAGCCTCCCCTCTCTGTTCCGGAAAAAATATCCATTCCAGGATGAGGATTCCTCCTTTGGGATCACTGTCCCAAGATTGATGAGGCAGTAGCCAAGATGGCAAAGAGGACTTTCCTTCCCTTTTGAGGATCTCAGTAATTTGAAGGATCCCCTTGATAGAAAGGCTGATCATTACAGGAGCTCAGCCTGGAAAATGTCTGCAAGAGCGCTTAAACCAGCAATAGCGGGCACCTGTGTAGCCAGATCTTTGATGGTCTGGCTACAGCAATTAGAAGACCAGCTCAGGAACAATGTCCCTCGCGAAAGTATCTTTGTGGCCTTACCCCGAACAAAAGGGGCTGTGGCGTTTTTGGCGGATGCATCAGCAGATACCTTGAGATTGTCAGCAAAATCATCTGCTTTATCTAATTCAGCAAGAAGATCGCTATGGTTGAAGGGATGGCCGGGAGATTCTCAGTCTAAATCTAAATTATGTGCTCTGCCTTGTGAATGAGAGTTCCTATTTGGTAAGCCCCTGGATGACATCACAGAGAAAGGGGTTTCCTCAATTTCCCTCTGCTACATTTAGGACCTGTTCTTTCAGGAAGAGAAAGTATCCCAAGAAGAAGCCTGCTGCAGCCCAAGATAACTGGAAGGATAATAAAAGGAAATGATCAGTCTTCATGTTCGGGCCTTCCGGGGAAGGTAAGAAGTCAGCACAGCGACTCCCCTGTCCAGGTGGGAGGAAGACTCTCCTCCTCCTTTTTCCCACCTGGAAGAATATCTCATCTAGTGACTGGATCCGTGGAGTTATTAAAGGGAACCTGTCACCGTTTGTTCGGCATATAAGCTGCGGTAACTACCACTGGGCTCTTATATACAGCATGTTAGAATTCTGTATATAAGAGCCCAGGCCACTGTGTAGAACATAAAAAACACTTTATAATACTTACCTAACGGTCACGCTGCAGTGGATTTGAGTCAGATGGGCGTCTCCGTTGTCCGATGCTGACGCCGTCTCTTTCGGCCGTCTTCGTCCTCCTTCAGTAGTCGGGGTGCATGATGCGTCTACGTCATCTACTCTCGCCGGCATTGAGGCCCTGCGCAGGCACACTTTAATCTACCCTGAACAGGGCAGATCAAAGTAGTATAGTGCACATGCGCGGGACTGGCGAGTGTGTATGACGTAGAATACGTCATGCACACAGGCTTCAGAAGGAAGACGAAGATGGCCGAAACAGGAGGCGCTGGCACCAGACAATGGAGATGCTCATATGGCCCAACTCCACTGCAGTGCAACTGTTAAGTGAGTATTATAAAGTGTTTTTTATGTTTTACACAGCGGCCTGGGCCGCATGTTAGAATGCTGTATATAAGAGCCCACTGGTGGTGGCCGTAGCTTATATGCCGAAAAACCGGTGACAGGTTCCCTTTTAGGAAGGTCTCAAGCTTCAGTTCCATTTGACCCCTTGTGGGTCACTAATTGTTACATCGCTCGGCAGGTCAGTGGAAAAACAGCTAGCCCTACAACAAGAAGTGGAGGATCTCCTCATCAAGTCCGTTCTGGTGGCAGTCCCCAAGGCGGAAGAGGGACTTGGGTTCTATTCACCGCTATTTCTAATAAAAAAAACAAACGGGTCATTCAGGACCATTATCAACCTAAAGCGCCTAAACAAAGATCTAGTCTATCATCATTTCAAGATGGAATCAGTGAGTTGGCCATAAAGTTGCTTTTTCCGGACTGTTTTATGGCAGTTTTAGATCTCAAGGACGCATATTACCATATCCCGATTCACGCCTCCCATCAGAAGTTCCACAGAGTGGCCCTTCCTATCGGAGGAGAGATGGGACATTTTCAATTCAAAGCCCGTCCCTTTGGGATCGCTCTGGCTCCGAGAGTCTTCACAAAAGTAGTAGCGGAGATAATGGCACACATCCGCGAGAGGGAGATTCTCATTGTTCCCTATCTGGATGAGTTTTAATAGTGGGAGCATCAGAGGAACACTGCAGATCCCAGATCCAGTCTGTAATCTCGATCATACGAGAACTGGGATGGATGCTGAACCTTGAAAAATCAAAACTGCAGCCCTCGACAAGGCAAACTTTTTCCCTTTCGCCCATGACAGCACCACCTGAGAGATAGGTTCCGCCCACATCAGGACAGGAAACCCACTGATAAAAAGGCGGTACCTCTCCTCCACATCAGTTTGGTTTCCTGTCCTGATGGGACAACCAACGGAATCTCCCAGGTCTGACCCGGTGTGGAAGTTTGGTTTCTTACCAAAAGCCGGCATTCAGGCCTGGATGCACCTCCCCAGGGCTTCGGCTGTCTGCGGTGGTGGGGCGCGGACCTGGAGCGGGAGCTCAGCTCTGCGTCGCTCCAAGCTATGTGATCCTCACACGGAGCCTGCGAGACGGGCGCCCTGCTAATGGAACGCCGGGGTGAAGAGGAAGCGACGCGGCACCCGGAAGTTCATCACCTGCGCATGCGCAAGGTGTTCCAAGATGGCGGCGCCCAGCGAACAGGATTTCGGGCGGGAAATTTGAACCAGGGAGGTATGAGGAGTCCCCTTCGCTGCATTCTGGTGAGTATGACTTCTTCCCTATTCAGGATGGAAGACGACTCTCCACCAGAGTAGGATGTGCTGGAACAGCATACAGATTCCCAGGGCAGCAAGGGGAGTGCTCCTCCGGCAGGGCTAGTCCCTCCAGTCCGGCATGCCGACATTCCAGGGGATCTAAGAAATCCAAATCTGGAAGTCATAAACTGCCTCCGAAACCGGTACCAGATCCGCCATCTTGGGGGATGAGTGTCTGCTGCAGCATTTCTTTATTGAAAAGTCTACCCCCTATGTTCCCTTCTTTCTTCAGGAGGTACCTCTAAGGCCCGTTTCACACGTCGGTGAAAAACACTGCCGTGTAAAACACGCACATGTCCCTAGAACAGGGTCCTTATTCTTAGGTAACATGGACAAAAACATATGCTGAATTTATAAGAGGAAATCTGAACAGGTCTCAATGAATCAGTGTCCAAGTGAAAACATCTGTTGTAGACTGATTGTTCATTTAAGACAAGACAGAGCAAAAAAAAAAAAAAGGCTGCTGGGTGTTGTGGCGTGTGCTATATTGGGAGGCTTGGACTGTTGTATCACTTGTGGTTCTCAGTTCTGGTCCAGACTGGGCTGTGTGGATCAGGTGGTTATTGTCCTCTTCAAAAGGGTGAGTGGAAGCACTCTGATGACTGAGGAAGGGTGGTGCCTGGCCAAAAAATCCCAAGGCAAATCAAAAGCACTGTTAAAAAAAAAACAAACAAAAAACCCCAAAAAACATAATGTTACCACAAGGAGCTTAGTATACAATTTTGACACTCTAGGTGTGATCAAAAATACATAGTTTTATAATTATATCATTCCAGATGTTGTCAAGTGTAAATAAGCGAATCCCTCAGCACCAGAAAGACTGCTTCTATTGTTCTCTGTTGTCAGCCAATATACACAACTGTTATTGGTATAGAAAGGCTGCAACTATTATCCCTTGTTGTCAATCTTTACAAGTCATAGAATAAAGGCTTCTTTACACACTGCAACATCGCTAGCGATCTCATTAGCGATGTGAAATTCTAGATCGCAAGTACGATCTTTTGAGGTCGCACATAGGTCATTTTACGCATGTGCGATCTCTAAAGATCGCACTTGCGATCTAGAATTTCACATTGCTAATGAGATCGCTAGCGATGTCGTAGCATGTAAAGTACCCTTAACGTCTATTGTTCTCTATTATCAGCCATACAGGCTGCAAAAGAAAAAAACAAAAAAAAAACGTGGTAATCTTAGTAGAAGGACATTGCATCTATTCCTCCTCTCTGGTTGTACGGAAGCACCAAGCCTCAAGGCTGAGTTGAGATATGTTATCCGTGCTGAAGTCAGGGAAACACAACAATCCACTAGGTATGATGGGGAAACTTCAGATAAATCAGGCGGCTCTGGCTCTGAACGGGGTTCCAGAAAATTGTCACCTGCCTCTTCCTCATCCTTTGGACTCTTCCTCAGACGTGGACGGAAGCCTATGCTTGCCATCCTCTGAGGTGACACCCCTAGTGAAAGCTGTCCACTCCACTATGGGGCTGGTGGATGATAAAGATCCTGAATCCACACAAGACCTCATGTTGGAGGCCTGGAATGCAGGTTCATGGCACCTGGAAGGCTGCAGCAGGAGCTCTTCGCCCAGCGGTGGCAGGTACATGTGTAACAAGGTCCCTAATGGTCTGGGTCCAACAATTAGAAGACCAACTTAAAGGTAACGTGTCTAGTAAGGACATTATTTCCTCAATTCCATACATACAGGGGGTGGCAGACTTCTAGCGGATGCTTCCATCGACTCGCTCAAATTATCTGCAATGGTAGCAGCTCTTTCCAATTCAGCCAGAAGGGCCCTCTAGTTGAAATGCTGGAAGGGAGACGTACAGTCCAGGAACAGACTATGCAGGATACCTTATGAAGGAGACTTTTTGTTTGGATCACAGCTGGATGACCTTCTGTCCAAAGCGACGGACAAGAAACAAGGATTTCCGGCTGTACAAACTCCATTCCCTCGTAACCGTCCGTTTCGGAAGAAGCAATTTTCCATCAGGAGCCTCCCAGAGACTAGGACTCCTGGAAGGATAGAAAAAGTGGTCCTCAGGATTATGTTTGGGCCATCATCCTCTACCAAGCCACAAGGCCCTCAATAATGCCACCATTCCAGTGGCTCTCCCTCTTCCTTCCCTCATGGGAAAAGATTTCCTCTAGCCCGTAGATTCTACGGATCATTGCAAAAGGGCTGACGTTACAACTGGAGTCGCCCCCTCGGGGGTATTTTATTGTAACATCTATAAGACAGGGAGAGAAATGAATAGTGATCTCCATCCTAGAGCACTTAGGGTGGATCATAAATCAGGAAAAATCTAGAATACAACCTCAACAGCGTCTGTCTTTCTTGGGGCTGATCCTGGATTCAGTCGCTCAGAAGTCTTTTCTCCTGGAGGAGCAGATACTCTGGTCACAATCCCTAGTTACCTTGGCGATTGAAAAACCAGTCATGACCCTCAGACAGGCTATGTCTCTTGTGGGGTCCCTCACATCCTGCATCCCCGCGGTTCCTTGGGCTAAGATAGATATGAGATCCCTTCAGATGGAAGTCCTGGCCTGACAGCAACAGTCAGGAGGCTTCTTGGATATGAGATCCGCTTGGATCCAAAAGGTGTTGCTTTCCCTGTCCTGGTGGCAGGACTTAACTCATCTGTCCGCAGGGGTGTCATAGTGTCCCAACATCACGGATATCATCACAACAGATGCAGGTCACTTAGACTGGGGAGCTTACCTGAGAACTCACCTGTTACAAGGACTATGGGATGATCATGTGAGGACTCAGTCCTCAAACGTCAGAGAACTAACTGCAATAAAATCGGCCAGTGATCATCCCATGACAATAGATGCAATGCTGATCTCCTGGTCACAGGGTCTTCTGTATGCCTTTCCACCCCTGGTTCTTCTTCCAGCAGTGCTCAGGAAGCTTCGGGACGACAAAGCCCTCATTATCCTCATAGCTCAATTCTGGCCAAAAAGAGCCTAGTTCTATTGGCTCCAAAGACTGGCAGTATCAGACCCTTGGATACTGCCAGACAGTACAGACCTACTAGTCCAGGGACCAATGTGCCACCCAAGGATCCTGCCCTCCACTCGACAGCGTGGCATTTGAAAGGCAGCTGCTCCTAGCACAGGGATTCTCTGAGAATTTAGTAAAACTCTCCTTAACAGTAGGAAGCTGGTCGCCACCGGTATTTAGGGAAGAGTCTGGTGGAAAATCCAGCAAGTTTCCGGGGCACAGATCAGGGGTCCCCCTCTCTTCCCGGCCATCCTGGAATTCCTTCAGTAAGGGTTGGAGTTGGACTTATCCACTAGCACCTTGAAGGTACAAGTTTTGGCCTAAGAGCCCTCTATAAACATAACCTCACAGAGAATAGATGGATTAGCAGGTTCAATAAATCCTGTGCTAGAGCGACTCCTGTCCCTTATCCTCGCATGCCTCCCTGGGATTAAGTCTTGTTCTTGATGACCTTATAGACACCCCATTGAGCCCCTTTTGGATGTTCCCTTCAAGACCCTGAAGGTGGTACTACTCGTCACTTGACGTCCGCTAGATGGGTGGGTGACCTACAGGCGCTCTCCATTGTCCATCCATATACCCAAATTTTGGTCGATAAGGTGGTATTGCGTACAGATCCCTCATACCTGCCTAAAGTGGTCAAGCCCTTCACAGGTCTCAGGAATTCATACTGCCTTCCATTGTAACCCTCCTTTCAATGACAAAGTGGCCAGGCTCCATAGCTTCGATGTGAGATGGGCCCTTATAACCTACTTAGATGGACCAGGGAATGGCGGAAATCTCAGGCCCTGTTTGTTGCGTTCCAGGAACATTCCCGGGGCTGTAATATATCTACAAGCACCTTGGCTAGGTGGGCCCGGGATGCTATCTCGCTGGCCTACTCATCTAAGGGGGTGTCAATTCCCCTGCAGATTAAGGCCATTCCACTAGGTCACTTTCCACTATTTGGGCTGAGAGGTCAGAGGTCTCTATTGATCAGATATGCAGGGCCGCCACTTGGTCCTCTTCCTCTACCTTTTTCCGTCACTATAGACTTGACTTGTTTTCCACTGCCGACCCTTCATGGTAGACGGATATTACAGGTGGTGGTCCCTCCCTAAGGTGATTGGTCTCTAGAATCTTAGAATCTCTCAGGTGGTGCTGTCATGGGCGAAAGGGAAAAATCTTAATTACTTACCGGTAATGGGATTTTCAGAAGCCCATGACAGCACGCTTAGTCCCCCCCTTCCCCCCCTATTCACTGGTTATGGGCACCCTTCGGGGAGTGTTAGAGTTAATGGTGTATTCCTTTGGTGGTGGTGTGATTAACATTTTTTTTGTTTGTGTTTTCTTGGTCCTCTCTGGCTCTATAAACCTACTGATGTGGAGGAGAGGTACCGCCTTTTTATCAGTGGGTTTCCTGTCCTGATGTGGGTGGAACCTATCTCTCAGGTGGTGCTGTCATGGGCTTCTGAAAATCCCATTACCGGTAAGTAATTAAGATTTTTTAGGTCTAATCCTAGACTCTCGCTCCAAACTCTGCCTCTTTCCTCAGGAAAAGGTGTCTTCTGTCAGGGTGCGGTTCTCCTCGGCCATATCAGATCCGGTCCTAACCCTCAGAGAAGCCATGTGCCTGTTGGGGTCCCTGGTGGCGTGTATTCCTGCGTTCCCTGGCACAGTTCCATAACCATGCACTACAGGTGGAGGTTTTGAGAGCGCAGAGGCAATTAGGAGGGTCTTTGGACAAGCACATTATACTTTCCTCTCGGGTCTGTCTATCTGTCCACTGGTGGCTAGAGGTTCGAAATCTCTCAGCTGGGATTCCTTGGTCACTTCCAGTTTCAGACATCATCACAACCGATGAAAGCATGTTAGGTTGGGGGGCCCATTTGAGGGATCACTTGGCTCAGGGGAGTTGGAGTCCTCGATTAAAGTCAGAGTTCCTCAAATTTCAGAGAACTCTGCGCGGTTGGAAAGGCTCTGGACGCCTTTCTCCCTCTGCTAGTAGGAAGACATGTGCAGGTGCTCTCAGAAAACAGGGTAACAGTTTCTTACCCCAATCACCAGGGGGACACGAGATCTCCCTCCCTGATAGACATTGCACAAAACCTGGCGCAGACTCATTTATCTTCCCTCACAGCACTACATATTCGGGAGGGGGGGGGGGTGCACAATGTTACAGCCAACTTCCTGAATCAGGTGCAACAGGCAAAATGGTGTCGACACAGGGAGGTCTTCAGCCAGATAGTGCATCTTTAGGGGTCCCCAATTATAGACCTCTTCGCCACAAAATTTAACAGGAAGGTAGTCCGGTTTTGCTCCCTGAGCCCTCACGACGGTCCCTGGGCAGTGGATGTGTGACGCCCTGGACCAGCCAGGTAGTCACAGGTAGAGCCCCGCACAACACCAGTCCCCTAACAAGGTGACAGCAGCCAACCATTAAAACCCTAGTCACCTCCCTCAGGGCTTGATGGACACACCAGGTGGCGGAGCCAGGCGGTTGGCACGCCCATCGAGGAGTTCAGAGAGCCTGAGGCAGGAAACACAGTCAGTTTCAAGTTGCTAGTGAGAGTCGGTTAGTGGAGGTGAAGTGAAGTGGAAGCAGGCCTGTGTGACAGGCCTGAAGCTGACTGAGAGGTGCCAGGGTTGGAGCCCGGGCACCTTTGGCTAGGAGGCATACGGAGGCCTCTGCCTGCAGGAGCCGGGAAGATGGCTCGGTGGAACCGTGGTGGACCGGGACAGGGTAGTGGCCCGCCGGTACCGACCCGGGGAACCTACTGGAAACCGGAGCACAGAGGGGGGTACTCAGACCCTGAAGCTAGGTCCAGAAGCTACTGGGGGCTAGCTAATTAACTGATTGCGGCCAGGACTATAGGTCGTTTCCCACCCAAAGTCCCGACTGAAGCCAACAGCCCAACGAGGGAGATAGAAAGCCACCGCCACGGCAGAGAGATCCCACGGGCCAGCGTCTGCGGGCAAAGGGCTCCTCTGACAATCACAAGTCGGGGAGCGGACTCCTGTATTGCAAGTTAAAGTAGTCCATCACACAAACAGGTAGAGGAGAAAGGCATAGACCACCAACCGGGTAGGGGAACCCGACTGCAGCCGGCTGCGGGCACCGACCTTCATCACCTTGGTTTACCAGAGACTTGTGTGTGTTACTAACCGTGAGTACAACAATGCCCTCCGGCCGCACATCTCCCTGCACTGCCCAACTACCCCCCAACGGGTTCCGGGACCACCATCCCTACCCACGGACGGGTTAACATCTTGCTGCGCAACATCTCCCCCGGGTGCCCCGTAACCGCAGCGGTGGTGTCCACCTTCACCACAACCCATGGGTGGCGTCATGAACTCAAACACGGCTCCGGCCGTACACCTACGTCCCCAAACCACCAGCCCCTTTTAGATCGGAGTGACCATGGACCCCCGGGTCCTGAGACCATCGAGCCACCCACTGAAGGTCCGGGACCGAGCGGCTCGGCTGCCGCCGAGCATGGGGTGGCACAGATGCATTCCAAATCTCATGGAGTTCGGGACTCCTTTATGCCTCCCCACCCCACTGACTTTACTGCCAGCAGTTCTAAAAAAAGGTCTGGGAGGACAGAGCAAGTCTAATCCTGATAATTCCCTTTTGGCCCAAGAGGCCTTGGTTTTACTAGTTCAGGAAACTGTCCATATCAGATCCTTGGATCCTGCCAGAGAGACCAGACCTCCTCACTCAGGGCCCTTTTCTTCACTCTCAGATTTCGGGCCTTCATTTGATGGCCTGGAGTTTGAGAGGCGGTTGATAGAGGGTCGTGGCTTCTCCCCGAATTAGATTTCTACTCTCCTGCGTAGTAGAAAGCCAGCCACTACCAAAATGTATGTTAGAGTGTGGAGAAAATTCCTGTTCTTGTCAGGTAGGAGTCCAGTGGGAGGAGCCCCGGTAGAAGCTATTCTGGAATTTCTTCAAAAGGGTCAGGAGTTGGGCTTGTCTGTCAGCACCTTGAAAGTTCAGGTGGCAGCATTAGGTACACTCTACAATTCTGACTTGGCAGCTAATAGGTGGGTGAAAAGATTTATCTCCTCTTGTCAGAGGACTAGACCAATTCTGTGTTTAGCTTTTCTCCCCAAGGATCTGAATTTAGTTTTGGATTCTTTAACAGGGCCTTCCTTTGAGCCCCTTGCCCAATCTACAGTTGGGTCCTTGACTCTGAAAATTGTCCTGCTAGTGGCTTTAACTTCTGCCAGGAGGGTGAGTGATCTTCAGACCCTTTCTATCTGTCCCCCTTATATGCAGATCATGGATGACAGAGTAGTCCTTCGTACTGATCCTGCTTATCTGCCTAAGGTAGCTAGCTCTTTCCGCCGATCTCAGGAAATTGTCCTCTCCTCCTTCTGTTCTACACCTAGAAACCTGAAGGAGGAGAGGCTTCATATCTTGGAAGTCCGAAGGTCTTTGCGTCATTACCTAGAGATCACGAAGGCTTGGAGGAAAAGTTAGGTTTTGTTTGTTTGCTTCCAAGGTCCTAGGAAGGGTTGTTCAGCTCCAGCTCCTAAGGGATCCATAGCTAGGTGGGTCAAAGGGGCAATTAGGGAAGCATATTTAGCTCAGAAAGGGCCAGTACCGCAGGGAATCACTGCTCATTCTACAAGATCAGTGGCACCCCCCTGGGCCGAGTGGGCGGAAGTGCCCTTGCAACTAATCTGTAAAGGTACCGTCACACTAAGCAACATCGCTAGCAACATCGCTGCTGAGGCACAACTTGCTAGCGATGTTGCTGTGTGTGACATCCAGCAACAACCTGGCCCCTGCTGTGAGGTCGTTGGTTGTTGCTGAATGTCCTGGGCCATTTTTTAGTTGTTGCTCTCCCGCTGTGAAGCACACATCGCTGTGTGTGACAGCGACAGAGCAACAACTAAATGTGCAGGCAGCAGGAGCCGGCTTCTGCGGACGCTGGTAACCAATGTAAATATCGGGTAACCAAGAAGCCCTTACCTTGGTTACCCGATATTTACCTTCGTGACCAGCGTCCGCCGCTCTCAGCTGTCAGTGCCGGCTCCCTGCTCTCTGCACACGTAGCCGGAGTACACATCGGGTAATTAACCCGATGTGTACTGTGACTATGTGTGCAGGGAACGGAGCCGGCACTAGCAGTGTGAGAGCGGCGGACGCTGGTAACGAAGGTAAATATCGGGTAACCAAGGTAAGGGCTTCTTGGTTACCCGATGTTTACCGTGGTTACCAGCGTCCGCAGAAGCCGACTCCCTGCTGCCTGCACACGTAGCAGAGTACACATCGGGTAATTAACCCGATGTGTACTGTGGCTAGGTGTGCAGGGAGCCAGCGCTAAGCGGTGTGCGCTGGTAACCAAGGTAAATATCGGGTTGGTTACGCAAGCGCAGCATGCTTCCATGTGTAGCGATGCTCCAGCGATCCCTGCCAGGTCAGGTTGCTGGTGGGATCGCTGGAGCGTCGCTTAGTGTGACATCTTACAAGCGACCTCCTAGCAACTTACCAGCGATCCCTATCAGGTTCTATCGTTGTTGGGATCGCTGGTAAGTTGTTTAGTGTGACTAGGCCTTAAGGCTGCAACCTGGTCATCACCTATGATCTTTTTTACTCACTATCGCTTAGATTTGTCTGCCACTGCGGATTTGACTTTTGGGAGAAGGTTGCTACAGGTTGTGGTCCCTTCCTAATGTCTTTTTTTTTTCTTCAGAATCTCTCTGGCGCTGTCGTGGTGAAGGGAAAAAAATTCTAAATTACTTACCGGTAATGTTTGTTTTTTTCCAGAACCCACGACAGTGCCACCGCTTCCCACCTCTTTTTCATATTGCACCCTTCTAGGGTTGGTATCCACATGTTTTACGGGTGCTTTGTTCGTATGGTGGAGGTTTTTAGTTATTTTTATGTTATTACTATCTGTAGCACCCGCGTTGCCCGGGATAGTAACTGTCTCTCTGTTTCTCTCCCAGTCTCTCTCTGTCTCCCTCTCTGTGTCTGTCTCTCTTTCCTGTCTGTCTCTCTGTCTCTTTCCCGGTCTCTGCATTTGTCTCTTTCCCTGTCTTTTTGTCTGTCTGTGTCTGTCTGTGTCTGTCTCTCTTTGTCTGTGTCTGTCTATTTCTTTGTATGTCTGTCTCTGCCTGTCTCTCTCTTTGTCTGTCTCTTTCCCTGTCTCTTTGTCTCTGTTTCTGTCTCTCTGTTTCTATGTCTGTCTCTCGCTCTTTCCCTGTCTGTTTCTTTGTCTGTCTGTCTCTCTTTCCCTGTCTGTCTTTGTCTGTATCTGTCTCTTTGTCTGTCCGTTTCTTTCTGTCTGTTTCTTTGTCTGCCTTTCTCTTTCCCTATCCCTGTCTGTCGGTCTCTATCCCTGTCTGTCGGTCTCTATCCCTGTCTGTCGGTCTCTATCCCTGTCTGTCGGTCTCTTTCCCTGTCTGTCGGTCTCTTTCCCTGTCTGTCGGTCTCTTTCCCTGTCTGTCGGTCTCTTTCCCTGTCTGTCGGTCTCTTTCCCTGTCTGTCGGTCTGTCTAAGATGGGTGGACCTCTCTCTCGTGGTGCTGTTGTGGGTTCTGGAAATAAACATTATCTTTAAGTAATTTAGATTTTTCCGCTGATGGAGCTGTATGGCAGCTTGTTTTTTTGTGGCACAAGATGGCATTTTCAGCGGTACAATTTTTGTTCATAAATGCCTTTTTGTTCGCATTTTATTCCACTTTTTTGTCAGCTGCATGTTGAAAAGACGAAGTTTTTGCTACTTATTCATTTAGTGTTCACCGAAGGGGTTAACTAGTGAGTTTTAAAACTTGGGTTGTTATAGACATGGCGATACCAAATATGTGTACTCTTTTGTGGCTTTTTTTTATTGTTTACACAAATATAACTTTAGTGGAGTCTTTTTTTTATTTTTTGTTTATTATTTTTACTTTTTTTTTATTACTTTTACTGGACTTGGACCCCACAGTACTCTTATCGCAGCTGCAATGTTCTGAAATGCTTGATCACTGCAGGATATCACAGCTGTCAGACCTGCACAGTGAAAACCTGTGTGAGCATGCTGCAGACACGATCACACAGGCTTTCTGTAGTTGAGTAAGCCAGAGGTCACCATGACAAAGACCAGCCCATCGCGATTATATCTCAGGGGTCCCGATCGGAGGGGAGAGGGAGCGCGATTCCTTTCCTAATGCCCCTGCTAGCCGGTCCTGGGTGGGGGGTGTGTCTTGCCACATCTACCAGCACCCAGCCTGCATCTGACTCCTGCCAGTGCTATATCTGCAACCAACCTAGACCTGTTAGCCTCACCTGCCAGAAGTGGCAGGAGAGTAACCCTACATGCGAGGCCCAAAGACCTGGTGCAGCTGTTCTTTTTGTGGTGCGCTGATTGGGATGTCCCATAAAAACTTGCAAATGGTTACTGTGGGAGACATTATTAATGTGGGGCTCAAGGACACCAGTGCAGAATGTACTCTTTTCTGCTCTGAATTTGTGTTCCCTGAAGAACTTATCACTGGGAAGGCCCTGACTGCCACCGGGATTGGGGGGTTTTCGTCGACTTTTACGGATGGCCTGGGTTTTCCTAGACTAGGGTGCTGGGTGAAAGTTGGGGGGTGTCAGAGAACCTCCACATGAATCTTTTATTGGGGACTGATCTGGGACGGTTAGTCGCTCAATACATTCCTCACAACTGGTAGTTAAAGAAGTTGTCCAGTTACCAAAACTGATTTTTTTTTTTTTCTGATAAATCTTGCTAATATGTGCCCCTCAACACATCTATTATGTTTTTTCAGCAAAATTACCTTTTATTGTGCACTAGCAGCACATGCTCATTGCTGACTCCAGCTCTGATGGGGTTAATCTCTCCTCTGACTTCCTGTGTTCAGTTCCTACAAGTCCCAGAACTCTTTGTGGCTCTAGGGCGGTGTCTAGTTTATCTAACACACCCATTGTGTCTAATACACCCACTCTGCTCTCCGACCAAACCCTCCTCCCTGCCTCTTCCCAGTTGATGCCCAGAGAGAAATCTCAGATACAGCAGCTCTGCACAGCCAGGGGAAGAAAGTGTGTGTGTGTGCGTGTGTGTGCGTGTGTGTGTGTGTGTGTGTATAGTGTGAGTGTGTTTGTGTGTGAGAGTGTGTGTGTGTGTATGTGTACAGAAATTATGATTATTAGTCTGCGCAACATGTGAAAAAAATAATTGGGGAAATAAAAGTGCCGGGGTGATGAGATTGCTTTTTTTCCCTCTTGCCTAGTCTGTGTGTCGTCCGTATCATCCGCAAACCGCATATGACCGGATCCTGTGGATTAAATGTGCAGCGCATGCAACCGTTATTTTACCGGATCCTTCTGCAGCGGGACACAGAATTTATCGTCCGGCGCTGATCCTGATCTCACAGCCCGCACACGCTGCAATGGCTGCATGTGGGCTCATTCACATGACCGTTCCGTGTGTCCTGGTCAGTTCCTGTTTTTTTGCGGCCCCACAGACAGGACCATATTTTCAATGTCTTTTGTGTAGGATCGGATAGTACACGGTAGCACTTCCATGTGCATCCGATCCTACAAAAAAACCCACATCGGATGCCGTATGTCCGCTCCGTTTTTATGGAACATGTCCTATTCTGTTCCGTAATAACGAACCGTGACTCAATACAAGTGAATGGGTCCGCAAAATTCCCGGAAGCAACACGGAAGCACTTCCATGTGACTTCCGTCGGGTGCCCGTGCAGTCAGTGTCACGCTCCAGCCCCAGCCCCGCGGCTGCCCGCTCAGCAGTGTCAGCAGCGGCCCGCACTGCAGTGTCAGCAGCCGCGGGGATGACCAGCGCTACCGTCGAGGTTAGTCATTTCATTACCTACGGTGATGAAGTCCTGCCCTCCTGACGTCAGCGGTCGTCACTGCCTTCTATGCCCGCCGCTTGTCACATCACCTCTCGCTGTCGACCCGATACTGTGACTAGTGGTGACGTCACGGGCCGCTTGCGATACTTGGTTTGTGAAGGCGGCGGTCATTGAACTCAGTGACAGCGCTGCTGTCAGGAGTTCAGCGATCATTGCAGGTAATATACCTCGCTAACCTCCTGATAGCAGCACTCGTCATGCCCTGCAGTGACCTGGGCTGACCTATTGATGTTAGCTCAGGTCACTGCATGGCTCTCCCAGCAAATAGGGAACATTCTGTTCTTCATTGACTGGGACATTGACTATGGTATGGATCATCGTGGGACCCCCTTGGATTACACCAGACCTGGATTTGTTTTTCTTTCTAATAAATTGGTGAAAGAGGGAATGTGTTGGGGAGTGTTTTTTCAAATAAAAATGTGTTTGTTGTCTTTTTTTTTTTTTTATTACTGCCTGGGTTGGTGATGTCGGGTATCTGATACACGCCTGACATCACTAACTCCAGGGCTTGATGCCAGGTAACATTACACATCTGGTATTAACCCCATATATTACCCCGTTTGCCACTGCACCAGGGCAACGGGATGAGATGGCGCGAAGCACCAGGACTGGCACATTTAATGGATGCGCTAGTTCTGGGGCGGCTGCAGCCTGCTATTTTTAGGCTGGGGAGTGTCCAATAACTGTGAACCTCCCTAGTCTGAGAATACCAGACCACAGCTGTCCGCTTTACCTTGGCTGGTGATCCAATTTTGGGGGACCCCGTGTTTTTTGTTTTAAATTATTTAATTTAAAATAACAGCGTGGGGTGCCCTCTGTTTTGGATTACCTGCCAAGGTGAAGCTGCCAGCTGTGGTTTGCAGGCTGCAGCCGTTTCCTTTACCCTAGCTGGCTACAAAAGATAGGGGGACCGCATGTCATTTTTTTTTTATTATTTATTTTTTGGCTAAATACAAGGCTAAGCACCCCTTGGTGCCACATGAAAGTCACAAAAGGGTGTCAGCTTAGAATATGCAGGGGGTAAGACATTATATATGTATTTCTTATCTATCTATACATTCATTCATTCATTCATCCCTCTATCTCTATATCTATCTATTCATCTCTATATCTACTCATCTATTTATCTTTCTTGCTGCTTCCGTTTTTTGCGGTCCGCAAAAAAAACGGAAGGCACGCAGATGTCACACGGATGCCACTAGGATGCATCCATGAAAAAAAGGACCGTTTTTTGTGGCCCGCAAAAACGGAACGGTCATGTGAATGTAGCCTTAACAGCAGTCGCTGCCTGCTGCCGGTCACATGTGACCGTGTGCGGGCTGTGTGTACAGGACTTCAGCTGAGTTCAGATCAGCTGACTCAAGTGTCGGCCGATTAGGCTGGGGCCACACGGGGATTACTGCGATCCCCTCGCATTACACTCGGCTCACGCTCAGTACAGCAGAGCTGAGTGTCATGCGTGTGTCCCTGCGACTGAGGTCTGACTCTGCGAGCAGACCTCAGCTGCGGGGGCGGACCGGCACTCGAGGGGTGGGCCAGCACTGAGGAGGGGTGGGAGGGATTTCTCTCCCTCTCTCCTCCGTAGTCCACCGATGTACCGCAAGTGCAGTGCGATTTTTCTCTCACCACATACACTTGAATGGGTAAAAGAGAGAGTCTTGCATTACAGTTGTAGCATGCTGCGATTGTTTTCTCGGTCCAATTAGGGCGGAGAAAATAATCGCTCATATGTGCTGACACACAGGCTAATATTGGTCCGAGTGGAATGCGATGTTTGATCGCACTCCACTCGCACTGTTTTTCTCGCCGTGTGGCTTAGACCTTACTTGTTCTATGTCCCCCTGCATCCATCGCAGCGTGTGCAGGCTGGAGTTCAGCTGAGTTCAGATGAGCTGACTCCAGTGCTGGAGTGAACTCCGCTGACCTCACAGCCCGTACACGCTGCAATGGATGCAGGGGGACACAGAACAAGTAATTGGCAGACACTGCAGTCATCTGATTACTTTGGATGAATTGAGCAGTAAAATGCTCTGGTGCTCGATGGGCGAAGCTCATGTCGATTTTTTTTTTTTTTTAAATTCATTAAAAATAAAAAATAAAAAAAAAAATCACATTGTTTGTGGGCTCCTGCTGCATTTTCTATTGTTAAGGGTAACCCAAGCAGCTACTGGCTGCTAACCCCAGCTGCTTGGTGTTACTTTCACTGGCAATAGAAATCCAGGGAAGCATTTTTTTTTTTTATAAAGGTTTTTGCCTGAAAACTTTTTTTAAAAAATGAAGTGGGCTTCGCCATATTTTTGTATGCTAGCCAGGTACAGCAGGCAGCTACGGGTTGCCCCCAACCCCCAGCTGCCTATTTGTACCCGGCTGGAAACCAAAAATATAGAGAAGCCCTTTTTTTTTTTTTTTATTTCATGAATTTCATGAAATAATTAAAAAAAAAAAAATGACATGGGCTTCGCCGAATTTGTGAGTCCAGCCAGGTACAACTATGCAGCTGGGGATTGGAATCCGCAGTGAAGGGAGCGAGGGGGGGGAAGAGAGCGAGGGGGGGGAAGAGAGCGAGGGGGGGGGGGGGGAGAGAGCGAGGGGGGAGAGAGAGCGAGGGGGGAGAGAGAGCGAGGGGGGAGAGAGAGCGAGGGGAGGGGGAAGAGAGCGAGGGGAGGGGGAAGAGAGCGAGGGGGGAGAGAGAGCGAGGGGGGGGAGAGAGAGCGAGGGGGGGAGAGAGTGAGGGGGGGGAGAGAGCGAGGGAAGAGAGGGGAGGGGGAAGAGAGCGAGGGAAGAGAGGGGAGAGGAGAGAGGGATAAGAGGGGGGCAAAGAAGAGTGGGGGGAGAGAAGAGAGTGGGGAAAGAAGGGGGGGCAGAGGTGCTCTGTCACCAACTGTCTCCACTCTGTGACTTGTGGTGCAGGTGACAGAGTGCAGACAGTTGGTCCCATGCAGCAGGACAGATGGCAGAGCACAGCGGTGACATGCCTGTCAGTGTCTTGCTGCTGGGAGGAGCAGATGATCACACTGCCCGACACCGGCCGCTCTCCTGACATCGCAGCAGAGCGGGCGGGTGGAGAGTGTGAGCACATACTTACGTGCAGGGGGGATTCAGCTGAAGAACACCCCCCCCCCCCCCCCGTACTGCACAGTGGCGCCCCGTGCCTCACCATCTGCAGGGCGCCGGCTCCACACTGACGTCCTCCGGATCCTCTCCTTGATACTGGGTTGTGATGTGCGGTAGTCACCGCCCACAGCCCTGTCACTCAATCTGAGTGGTGCCAGCCTCCTCTGACGTACCCGTCTTGTTTGAGAGCCCGGAAATGCCGGGACGTCAGAGGATGCTGGCGGCCACAGCTCCAGGGGGTCATGTGACCGGCACTGAGCGTGCAGGATAGCGCCGCTCAGTGCCAGAACTGGAAACAGAAGCCAATGGAGAAAATGCCTAGAAAGGTAAGTAGAACTCCTACAGAAAATAAAAAAAATGGGTGAACCACCCCTTTAATGTAAGTTAAATGTTGATGATGTGGATATCAATGATGTACATGATGTGTTTAATGGTACAGAGGAACTTGTCAGAGGCCATGTCATGCTACAGCTGATGTTGCTGTGGATCCCCGCAAAAGAGTAAGAATCAATGCTCAGGGCGATTGAGACCATCATGAGGACCATGAAGAATGTAGTCACATGCAGTTGACCAAATGTCACGGCAAACTGTGACATGGCCAGTGGTAGCTGTTCCATTATTAGCAGTGATCCTAAGGTATTACAGGATGATGTGTTCCATTGTACAAGAGAATTCAGCCATGTCATGCTACTGTGTGAGGTTGCTGAAGATCCCCTCAATGGAGTAAGAAGCAGCGCTAAGGGAGATGGAGTCAGGTATGGAAACCACGGGTAAGGTCTCATGCAGCTTCTCAGTGTCACAACGGACTGTGATGTGGCCGTTACTAGCTGCTCCATGATTAGCACTGCTCCTGAGGTATTCTGGGAGAAGGGGAAAGTGTTTCCCAAAACCTGTCAGGATGGTAGGAAAGAGGTACCCACAGACTGTCAAGATGACGTAAATTGGTACCCACTGCCTGTCAGGTTGATGGGAAAGTGTTATCCATAACCTTTCAGGGCAGTGGGAAAGAGTTACCCACATCCTGTTAGACTGTGGGTAACAGTTTTCTACCACCCTGTCAGGATGATGGGAAAGTGGTACACACAGCTTTAGTCTGATGGGAAGCCAGTACCCATAGCCTTTCAGGGTGCCGGAAAAGTTGTATACTCAGCCTGTTAGGATGGTGGGAAAGTGTATCCATAGCCTGTCAAGGTGAGGGGAAAGAGTTACTCACAGCCTGTCAGGCTGATTAGAAAGTGTTGCTATTCACCGATAAGACAGCCTACATAGGCACAATCACCCACAGTCAGAGTGCCTAGGACACAGGTAACGCTCTGCCTTCTGGACCCTCATCATTCTGCTGGTTAACCGAATCAGTTACTGGCCCAGAGCAGGTCTCAGAGGAGTCCTGTGAGGTTGGGGCCTTAACGACACTTCTGGGTACCTGCAGTCAGGAGTTTTGGACTACACTATCCGTAGATGCTGGTTGAGGCGCCAAGTAACCTCACGCTTAAGCCAGTTTCCGAGTCCAAAAAGGAGAGGCTATTGTGGGATCCAATGAGATTGTGCCGTTAGATGGGCTTAGATGATCAGTAATTTAGTCTCCCATGCCAGTGCTAAAAGGGGGAAGTGTCATAATGTAATGTTATGAGAGGATCAGTCTATTAAAGGGAATCTGTCAACAGGTTTTTTGCTTCCCCATCTGAGAACAGCATAATGTAGAGACAGAGCCAGCGATGTGTCACATACTGAGCTGTTTACTGTCATTTTGATAAAATCAATGTTTTCTCTGCTGCAGATCTAGCAGTTATACAGCGCTCAGGAAGATGCTGGACTACATGGCAGCAGGCAAAGTAGTCATCTAATGATAATCTACTGCTGATTAAACAGTGATTTTATGTAAATTACACTAAGCCACCAAGTAAGTAAGACACCACTAACCTCAAGATCTCTGCCTCTATGTTATGTTGCTCTCAGATTAGTGTGACACATTCCCTTTAAAACTTGGCTTCATCATATTTTGCAAGCTCTTGGTGCATTTACAATCTAACACTACATCTGACCCCTTTTGTTACCCTTGCAGTCAGCTCTTCTGAATTTCAAATGAAATGCAGTAGACAGACAGGCAACAGTTTTTCAGCTATGAGTATTTGAGGTTTTGTGGAAAACGTAGATCCTACAATTATGGGAGACACATTCTCCGCATCATGATCCTAAGAGGAATAACATGCAATGGGGGCATCAGCTCCAGATGAAAATTGGTCAAATGGATGATGCTCTCCATGCGATGTTTCATCCCTATGGAAAGGTAAAATCATGATAGGAAACGTGACCATGATATCTTCTGCCTGGGACCTCCAGAAACAAAGATGTAATACAAGTTGGGTAGCTTATTATTTTCTAGAGATAGGAGTCACATTTCATGACCAACCCCATCTGAAGTTACCAAGGGCCGTGACGGTTCTTTAATAAATATAGAAGTTGGAGTTGACACCTTGTTCAATGTGGGAAGATGCACTTTTGTATAGGATTGGTCCATATTTTCTTATGAGTTCTTCCCTCCACTATGCTCTCAGCCATTTGTGTGACACAGGTTTAATACTTCGATTTTATCTTTTAATTTATGTAACTCTTTGTACTGTATTGTTTTGTCGCCTTTGTAACATCTTATGTATATTTTTATTAACACTGCCTACTTTTCAGATTAAATAAATAAAATGTAATAGTTTTGTTCCACAATCTATAAACTGCATCCCTGAAGCCATACACTACCTGTAACAGGTGTCCAATCGGCCTATATAAATGATTGATGGTGGGAGCTAGTAGTTATTTTGTTATTGTGTAGTTGTCAGTGACTGTACAGAGGTATATACAGTATATTCCATGAGTTGGAATTGGTTGTGTATATACAATATGCTCACTGTGAATTCCCCAACAGTCAGCCAAGTTGTAAAAGTAGCCATCACTTTGTCCATCAATTGCATAGTGTCCTGATGATTTGAGCAGCGGAGGGCTGTACGTGAAATATTGTTGATAAATATTATTGCTCAATTATCTGTGTGATCTCCCCGGGCTGCTCTTTTATACTGAAGAAGGGACTATGGGGGCCATCATACTGAGGGAGGGGTTATGGGATCAACATACTGAGTGAGGGCCCATCATACGGAGTTGGGGGTTGTGAGGCCAACATGCTAGTTGAAGTGCTGTGGGAGTCATCATACTTAATGGGGGTCTGAGGGTTCATCATTGATTGGGCACCATTGTACTGATCAAGAGGCTGTGTGGGCAATCATACTGAGTGTAGGGCTACTATCTCATCTTACTAAGTGGGAGGCTGGTGGGGTCATCATACTGAGTGAGAGTATGAACGGGCAAACATACTGAGGGAAGTGTTGTAAGGGCCATCATATTGAGGAGCTGTGGTGGCTATCTTAGGCCAGTTTCACATGTGCATTGTTTTGACGCAAACGGAATCCGTTACTAATGTAGTAAATTTTACAGTGGTAGCGTGACAACATGCTTCATGCACTACCTGCATGTGTCCACATGGTGTCGCGCTTACACTGTAAATAAATGAACTGTACTACATCAGTAATGGATTCCGTTTGCGTCAAAACAACGCAAATGTGAAACCGGCCTTAGTATAATGGCTACCACAGCTTCCATCTCGCTGAGTTAGGGGCTGTGTGGGCATCAATCTGAGCGGGGATTGTGGGAGGTATCATACTGAGTGTAAGATTGTCGGTTCATGATATAAAGTGGAAGGCTTTGAGAGCCATTATACTGAGTAAGGGGATGAATGGGCAAACAGACTGAGGGAGGGGTTGTGGGTATCATCATATTGAGTGCGGATTGTCAGGCCATCATTCTGATTATGTGGCTGTGGGGGCCATCATCATGAGAGGTTAACTGTGATGAGGCGCTGTGTGGCAATCATACTGAGTGAGTGGCTGTAAGGCAGTCATACTGAGAGGCTGCGATGGCCATCATAGAGAGTGAGGGGCTATTGGGGCCATAATAGTGAGTGGGGGCTGTGGGCGCCATCTTACTATGTGGATGGCTATTGTTACAGGGCTACCTCCAATATTAGTAAATATCAGCCTCGACTATTAATATTTCAATAATTACACTCGCTGGCTCACTGTATGTTAAAGGGAGACTATATTAACTGACAGCTTTGACTACAAATAACTAATACTGTATATAATATTAATTATGCCTAATGCTTTGTTAATATACAAGTGCATCTCAAATTAAAATATCATGAAAAAGTTAATTTCAGAAATTCAATACAAAAAGGGAAACACATATATTATATAAAGTCATTACAAGTGTTTATGTTTGTTAATGTTGAGGACTGTGGCTTACCGCCAATGAAAATCCAAAAGTCATTATCTCAGAAAATTAGATTATTATATAAGGCCAACTGAGAAAATGATTTTAAACTCAAATGTTGGCGCCTACTGAAAACTATGTACAGTAAATGCACTCAATACGTGGTCGGGCTCCTTTTGCATGAATTACTGCATCAATGTGGCATGGCATGGAGACGATCAGCATGTGGCACTGCTGAGGTGTTATGAAAGCCCAGGTTGCTTTGATGATAGCCTTCAGCTCGTCTGCATTGTTGGTTCTGGTGACACAAAAAAAAAAAAAAAAAAGAATTGGGTGTATTGGTAGACAACAAACTCAACTTTAATGACCAGTGCTAGGCAGCTGCTGCAAGCAAGGGATGCATTAAAAGGAGGACAAGAGCTCATGACAAGAGCTTACCTTTTCTGAAAAAAAAAATAAAATATTCATACCCTGTGAACTTTTCCGCAATTTTTTAGGTCACACCCACAGACCTATGTATTTTATTGAGATTTTGTGTGAGATACCAACACAAAGTATCAAGTATTGATGAAATGATACATGGTTTTCTAGATATTTTAAATATATAAATCTGAAAATTATAAAGTGCATTTGTATACATCCCCTTGTAGTAGGATAACCATAAATAAAAACCTGACTAAACCAATTGCATCCAGCGGTCACCTATTTAGCTAAATGAGACCACTTGTGTGTCATTTTTTTTCTCAGTATAACTACAGCTGTTCTGGGAAGGCCTCAGAGGTTTGTTTGAGAACATTACGGAGGAAACAGCATTATGAAAATCAAGGAATACACCAGTCAGGCCAGTGCTAAAGTTGTGAGGAAGAGTAAACCACAGTTAAGCTATAAAACCCAATAAGCCCAAGATCTGTAAATCGCATGAAGCCCTGGTCAATTAATCATCTAAAAATGGAAAGACTATGGCATAACTGCGAACCTACCATGACACGGCCATCCACCTAAGCGGACATCCCAAGAAAGGAGAGCACTAGTTAAAGAAGCAGCCAAAAGACCCATGGTTACTCTGGAGGAGCTGCAGAGATCCACAGCTCATGTGTGATAGTTTGTCCAAACGACAACTATTAGTTAAAAGCAAGCCATAAAAAGTCCTGTTTTCAGTTTACAAAAAGCCATGTAGAGTACACAACTGGCATGTGGACTACACTAGTCAGATGAGACTCTTTAGCGCTAAATGCAAAACGCTGTGTGGCAGTAAACTAATACTGCACACCACCCTGAATACACCATCCCCACTGTCAAACATGGTGGTGGCAAAATCATGCTGTGGTGATTCTTTTCTTCATCAAGAACAGGGTTAATGAGGAGATGGATGAAGTGAACCACAGGGTAATCACAGAGGATAACTTCTTATAGGCTTCAAAAGACTTGGTACTTGGACGTAGGTTCATGTTCCAGTAGAACAACTCTAAATATACTGCCAGATCTTCAATGGAATGGTATAGATCAAAGAATAGGTGTTTCAATGACCCAGTCAAGCTCCAGACCCCAATCGCATGCAGAATCTGTAGCAAGACTTAAAAATTGCTGTTCACAGACGCTCTCTATCCAATCTCACTGACCTAGAGCTATCTTGCAAAGAACAATGGGCAACAATTTCAGCCTCCCAACGTGCAAAGCTGGTAGAGATATATTCTAAAAGACTTCCAGCAGTAATTGCACATGGGTGGTCCTACAAAGCATTGGGGGTGAGGGGAGGGGGGGGTCTAATCCAAATGCAGGTCACAATATTCAGACTTATATTTTTTAAATATTTAGGTAACCATGTATAATTTCTTTTTACACTTCACAAATACTTGCTACTTATTGGAATTTTAGGTGACATACTTTCAATAATATACATTTTATGTTTGAGTGTAACCTCTATAAATGTGGCATATTGTAAATATTAGTGTATATACTGTACATATCACTATGCAGTTCTGGGTTGATCTGAAGAAAAACTGATAGTTTTCCATCAAAATAAGACTAATTTGAATTGCAAGAACAGCTATGTAAACCTGGACATACAGTGCTTTGCGAAAGTATTCGGCTCCCTTGAATTTTTTAACCTTTTCCCACATTTCAGGCTTCAAACAAAGATAAAAATGTTAATGTAATGGTGAAAAATCAACAACAAGTGGGACACAATTGTGAAGTTGAACGAAATTTGCTTATTTTAAACGTTTTTAAAAAATAAATAACTGAAAAGTGGGGCGTGCAATATTAGTCGTCCCCTTTACTTTCAGTGCAGCAAACTCACTCCAGAAGTTCATTGAGGATCTCTGAATGATCTAATGTTGTCCTAAAGGACTGCTGATGATAAATATAAGCCACCTGTGTGTAATCAAGTCACCGTATAAATGCACCTGCTGTGTGATAGTCTCAGTGTTTTGTTTAAAGCGCAGATAGCATCATGAAGGCCAAGGAACATAACAGACAGGTCCGTGATACTGTTGTGGAGAAGTTTAAGGCTAAGTGCGCACTAGAAAGTGCATTTTTAAGAAAAAACGGACCCTCTGAAAGAATCCCGCACCCGCGGGAAAAAAACAGTAAAACCACATCCGCGTTTTGGCTGCAATTTGCCGCAAGTTGGTCCCTGCGGTTTTTACCATTATCTATGGCAAAAAACGCAGAAAAGAAGTGACATGCTCATTAATTCTGCAGCGGAAAATCCGAGGGTAAATCCACGGGTATAAATAAACGCAGTGTGCGCACAGCATTTTTTCAAACCCATAGGATTTGCTGGGGAATGACTGCAGCAATTCCGCGGCAAAATCCGCAGCTTGCGCACAGGGCCTAAAGCTGGATTTGGTTACAAAAGATTTCCAAAACTTTAAACATCCCAAGGAGCACTGTGCAAATGATCATATTGAAATGGAAGGAGTATCATACCACTGCAAATCTACCTAGACCCGGCCATCCATTCAAACTTTCATCTCAAACAAGGAGAAGACTGATCAGAGATGCAGCCAAGAGGCCCATGATCACTCTGGATGAACTGCAGAGATCTACAGCTGAGGTGGGAGAGTCTGTCCATAGGACAACATTCAGTCGTACACTGCACAAATCTGGCCTTTATGGTAGTGGCAAGGAGAAAGCCATTTCTCAAAGATATCCATAAAGTGTCGTTTAAGGCTACATGCGCACGCTGCGTTTTTTGTCACGTTTTTGCCGCTTTTTTTGGTGCATTTTTGTTAGAACTTTGACATCTAACTTCCCAGCAAAGTCTATGAGAAGTCAGATTTCCTATGCGCACATTGCAGTTTGTTAGTGTTTTTTTGTCAAAAGTTTGTGACAAAAAAGATGCAGCATGTTCATTCTTTCTTGGGTTTTTGTCAACATTTGTCACCCATTAAAATCAATGAGGGCATCAGAAACACAAGGAAAAATGCATGCTATCAAATTGGTGCGCTTGGCATGCATTTTACCTGTGGTTTTGTCAACAAAAATGCAGCTCACCAACTTAGTTCCAGAATGACAAAATCAATGCTGGAGTGATTTTGACATGCCGGTGTCAGTGTGTGGGTGCCTGTGTCAGTGTGGTGCCCGTGCCCGGGTCGGTGCACATGTCGGTGTCTCTGTCTCTCTTGCGCGCTCTCGTTCTCCCCAAGCACTACATACTCCCCGATCACCGGCTGTCACACTACTCCTCCGCCTCTCATCTTCCCGACCCGCTCATTAGCCTCATACATATTGACTCCTCCCCCGTCTGTGATTGGTTGCAGTCAGACAGCTGTCACTCAGCATGGGGGCTCGTCTGACTGCAATCAATCACATCTGCCGGTGGGTGTGTCTAAATTGTACCGCACTGAAGGGAGTCGCTCCATCAGCAGTGTAGGACTCGAGCTGTGACAGCAAACACCTGATTCACGGCACCGCTGATCGCACAGCTCACTTCAGTCACTCAGGTGGTTTGCTGTGACAGCTGGAGGACTCCAGCTGTGGAGCGACAGGCTCCACAGCTGGAGTCCTCCAGCTGTCACAGCAAACCACCCGAGTGACTGAAGTGAGCAGCGCGATCGGCGGTGCCGTCTCTCAGGTGTTTGCTGTGACAGCTCAAGTCCTCCACCCGTGAGCGCTCATCAGGCCGCGACTGAAGTGAGCCGCAGCTGGAGGACTCACGTGAGTGAAGGCATCACCGATCACGCGGCTCACTTCAGTAGCGGCTTGAACCGCAGAGAACCCGGCCATGATGTCATTGCTGCGACACCCACCGTACTGCGGGACCTGTAGCTGTGACGTCAGGGGTTCACCCCAGTTCTGGTCTCTGCGGCTCTGTCCACACTAACAGCTGGCAGCCATGCTGTATGACCGCTGGCTGTGACAGGACAGGGATGTAGCAGAGATGGAAGAGTCGTGGGACCTCGTGTGATTACTTCGGACCTGGAGGGGTGTTTTGGGGGGTTAATAAACTGGTGAAAGAGGGTGGCTTTTTATTTTATTTAAAATAAAGGATTATTTTGGCTGTTTGTGGTTATTTACTTTCACTTACAGATTAGTAATCTGGGGTGTCTCAGACGCATGACATCACTAACCTATGGCTTAGTGGCAGCTATGGGCTGCTGCCATTAACTCCTTATTACCCCGATTGCCCACCGCACCAGGGCAACGGAAAGAGCCGGGTCCAGCACCAGAATTGGCGCATCTTATGGATGCGCCACTTCTGGGGCGGCTGTGGGCTGCTGTTGTTAGGTTGGAAAGGGCCAAATAACGATGGCCCTTCCCTCTCTAATAATATCAGCCCCCAGTTGTCTGCTGCACCTTGGCTGGTAGAAAAATGAGGGAATCCCACTTCATTTTTTCTTTTTTTTTTAATAGATGAAATAATTAAAAAAAAGTGTGGGATCCCCTCTATTTTTCATAACCAGCCAAGGTACAGCAGAGAGCTGAGGGTTGAAGCCTGCAGCTGCTGCTGTTCCTGTGCTGGATATGAAAAATGGGGGGGACCCTGTGTTTTTTTTTTTACCCCAAAAAAGTAAAAAAAAAAAAAAAGCTAACCAAGCTGGCTATAACTATCAAGCTATTCTATTATTTCTATGTATAATGTTCTTTATTATCTAATCTATATGGTATTATCTATCTATTCTAGCTATCAATTATTCTTTCCTATCATATTTTGTTTCTCCTTTTAAAAAACGCAATGACAAAAACGCACCAAAAACACACCTACATTAAAAGCGTTTTTTTGGGACATTTCCAGGCTCTCTCTGACAAGGTGCAGTTTTGGTTGCAGTTTTGGTTGCAGTTTGTGTGCAGAAAAACTGCAGCGTGCGCATGTACCCTAAAGTTTGCCACAAGCCACCTGGGAGATGCACCAAACATGTGAAAGAAGGTGCTCTGGTCACATGAAACCAAAATCGAACTATTTGGGCACAATGCCAAACAATATGTTTGGCGTAAAAGCAACTCGGCTCATCATCCTGAACACACCATCCCCACTGTCAAACATGGTGGTGGCAGCATCATGGTTTGGGCCTGCTTTTCTTCAGCAGGCACAGGGGAGATGGATGGAGCCAAATACAGAACCATTCTTGAAGAAAACTTGTTGGAGTCTGCAAAAGACCCGAGACTGTGACGAAGATTTGTCTTCCAACAAGACAATGATCCCAAGCAAAATCTACAATGGAATAGTTCACAAATAAAACGTATCCAGGTGTTAGAATCGCCAAGTCAAAGGCCAGACCTGAATCCAATTGTGAATCTGGGGAATAGCTAAAAACTGCTGTTCACAAACGCTCTACATCCAACCTCACTCAGCTCGAGTTATTTGTGAAGGAAGAATGGCCAAAAATTGCAGTCTCTCGATGTGCAAAACTGATAGACAGATACCCCAAGTGACTTTCAGCTGTAATCGCAGTAAAAGGTGGCGTTACAAAGTGTTAACTTAAAGGGGTCGAATAATATTACACGACCCAATTTTCAGTTGTTTTTTTTAAAAAAGTTTAAAATAAGCAATAAATTTCATTCAACTTCACAATTGTGTCCCACTTGTTGATTCTTCACCATAACATAAAAATTTTTATCTTTATGTTTGAAGCCTGAAATGTGGGAAAAGGTTTAAAAATTCAAGGGGGCCGAATACTTCCACAAGGCACTTTAACTACTTTGCGTGAAAGTGAGAAGGAAAGTATTAAACCAAACTGTAGCTCAGAGTAAACAGGTGATTAGAGGCAGAGACTTAAGGGGGCTTGACAC
Source organism: Anomaloglossus baeobatrachus (assembly GCF_048569485.1). Classification (NCBI taxonomy): domain Eukaryota; kingdom Metazoa; phylum Chordata; class Amphibia; order Anura; family Aromobatidae; genus Anomaloglossus; species Anomaloglossus baeobatrachus. Next base: position 226,994,212 of record NC_134353.1, on the reverse strand, counting down.
GCTACGATATCGTTAATGTTTGGTCGCCGGGGTCAAGTTGTTAGTGACGCACATCCGGCGTCATTAACGATATTGCAGCGTGTAATACTTACCGGCGACCTCAAAAATGGTGAAAATCATTCACCATGGAGAGGTCGTCCCAAAGTCAAAAATCGGTAAGGGTTGTTTAGCGTTGTGGTTCATCGCTCATGCGGCAGCACACATCGCTATGTGTCACACCGCATTAGCGAGGAACGTCTCCTTACCTGCCGCCGGCCCCAATGAGGAAGGAAGGAGGTGGGCGGGATGTTACGTCCTGCTCATCTCCGCCCCTCTGCTTTGATTGGCCGGCCGCTGTGTGACGTTGCGGTGACGTCGCTGTGATGCCGAACGTCCCTCCCCCTTGAAGGAGGGATTGTTCGGCAGCCACAGTGACGCCGCCGACCAGGTATGTGTGACGCTGCGTAGCGATAATGTTCGCTACGGCAGCGATAACAATCGCATGCGCAACGGGGGCGGGTACTTACACGGTCGCTATCGCTAGAAATTGCTAGCGGTATCGCTACCGTGTAAAGCCCCCTTTAAGCTGGGTTCATACATAGCGATAGCGACAACGACGTCGCTGTTACGTCACCATTTTCTGTGACGCAACAGCGACCTTGTAAGTCGCTGTTATGATCGCTGCTTAGCTGTCAAACACAGCAATGCAGGAGCGATCAGAACGACACGTGTCGCTGTGGAAGCGATGCTGCGCTTGGTAACTAAGGTAAATATCGGGTAACCAACCAAAGTGCTTCTCTGGTTACCCGATATTTACCTTGGTTACAAGCGCACACCGCTTAGCGCTGGCTCCCTGCACTCATAGCCACAGTACACATCGGGTTAATAAGCAAACCTTTGTTTATTTCCCGAACTGTACTCTGGCTGTGTGCAGGGAGCCGGCAGCACTGGCAGCGTGAGAGCGGCGGATGCTGTAACTAAAGTAAATATCGGGTAACCAAGGAAAGGGCTTCCCTTGGTTACCCGATGTTTACCGTGGTTACAGCTCACCGCAGGCTGTCAGAAGTAGTCTTCCTGCTCGCTTCAGTTCGTCGCTCTCTTGCTGTCACACACAGTGATGTGTGCTTCACAGCGGGTGAGTGACGAGCAAAAAATGAAGCAGGACATTTAGCAACGAGCGGCGACCTCATAGCAGGGGCCAGCTTGTTGCTGGATGTCACACACAGCGACAGCGATGTCGCTGCTACGTCACAGAAAATGGTTACGTAGCAGCGACGTCGTTGTCGCCGTCGCTGTGTGTGACACCACCTTTAGCACAGTGAAAGGCAGAGACAAGACTATTCCTGCAGGAAAATTCATGGGAGATAAAGCAAGGGGGGTGGAGAAGCTGGGTCAGGAGGTAAACAAGCGGTGGAGCTGGGCTGCCAGGGACTTTGCTGTGATCTAGAATTGTAGTTCTAATGATGACTCATGCAAACTTCTGGTTTCTACATAGAGCTTAGAAGAATTTAGCTAGTATGTTTTTAATCACGGAATATCAGATCTACTGGAGATGAGAAAAATTAACTGGGCAGAAAGGCAAAATAAGCAATAGTTTGATGGGAGTGCTTATTTAATAAATTACGGAACGGCAAAAAAAAAAAAAAAAAGTGTACGTATAGTGTTACAAATACAATCTGTAGGTGGAAGAAAAGGTTAAAAGCACAAAACAATTGTATACCATCTAACATTTTATTAGCCACAACCTAAGTAAACTTGGGAAAAAAAAGTCACAAACCTCATCTCTGCTAAAACAAGGTGCGGCACATAATTTCTGTATTTTATTCATGACCATTTTGCTCCTTTCACGCTTAATCATCTTGGTCACATTCAACTATAGAGATCGCAAAAATAAATACAGGAGACACACGGGGATCATTTAATGCACTGTTTAATACCAATGGCAAAGTTTTACATTGTGTAGTCATTTTTTCCTACAAATAATTACACAATTACAAATCAATAGTTATTATTTTACCTTAACAGTTGCTTTCCACATTTAATAAAGTAATTTAACGGATTGAAACGGTTATGACGCTTTTGGAAAAAAGTATAAATCACAAACTTGTAGTGGGAGCGTTGTACATTTCCAAGATCAAGCAACCAACCATGTACATAAGTCTAATACACTAACCGGCCACATTCAATTCCTGTTATTGCTCTTTAAAAATATAGCCAACATGGAAAAGTACAGTGTTTTTCGTTTTATAAGATGCACTCCAAATTTAGAGATTTAAAAAAAAAAAAAAAAAAAAAAAAAAAAGGGGTCTGGCTTATACCCTGGTATTGTCATACCAGAGGGGGGCGGCAGCGTTGTCACAGGAGGCAGAGGCTGTGCTGGCAGCGGGTCAGTGGTGGTGGTGGGTCTGTGGTAGCAGCGGAAACTACGGTGGTTGTGTGGTGGAGCAGGCCAGTGTGGCGAGTGTCCCAGTCTGTCCTCGGTCCGGGCTTCAAAGAAAGGGTGCCCAGAGCGGCGCATGCACAGATGAAGCTCTCATCCAAGAGCTCCATCTACGCACGCGCTGATTCCCGGTGCCATCATTTGAAGCTGGAACCGCGGACAGACCAGGACACCCGCTGCACAGCCACCGCAGTCCGGACAGCCACCCTGACGCCCTCCCGGCCGCACAGAATGGTAGCCAGCAGGCCGCCCGCCTGGACAGAGAGGCAGCCGCCGCTGGGACAGAGAGACACCTGGCCACCCACACGCACTGACAGGGACCCGGCTGCCTGCACATAGAGCAGCACAGACAGCCCCCGGCCAATTCACCTCCTGTTAAGCTATATTTGGATTTTAAGATGCACCCCTCATTTTCCTCATAAATTTTTGGGAGGAAAAGTGCGTCTTATAATCCAAAAAATAAGGTAGTTTAACACATTTATGTAATTATTGAGAAATGGATTAGAGTAACTCGCATTCTTATGACATTTTCACATGTGGCATTTTCACTAAACACAGAAAACTTGTGAGCACACCTTCATACTTGTGTATCCAATTACTACGCAGAAGTTTCCATAATTGCACAGTATTCTCCAAGTTATAGTACTTGATGAATACAAAACAGTCATATAGGTCTTTAGTGTACATACATCTTAAACAAAAAAAATAGCAGTACACAATGCAGTTCATCCAGCACAAATACAGTCATATGAAAAAGTTTGGGCACCCCTATTAATGTTAACCTTTTTTCTTTATAACAATTTGGGTTTTTGCAACAGCTATTTCAGTTTCATATACCTAATAACTGATGGACTGAGTAATATTTCTGGATTGAAATGAGGTTTATTGTGCTAACAGAAAATGTCCAATCTGCATTTAAACAAAATTTGACAGGTGCAAAAGTATGGGCACCCTTATCAATTTCTTGAGTTGAACACTCCTAACTACTTTTTACTGACTTCCTGAAGCACTAAATTGGTTTTGTAACCTCATTGAGCTTTGAACGTCATAGGCAGGTGTATCCAATCATGAGAAAAGGTATTTAAGGTGACCACTTGCAAGTTGTTCTCCTATTTGAATCTCCTATGGAGAGTGGCATCATGGGCTCCTCAAAACAACTCTCAAATGATATGAAAACAAAGCTTATTCAACATAGTTGTTCAGAGAAAGGATAGAAAAAGTTGTCTCAGAGATTTAAACTGTCAGTTTCCACTGTGGAGTAACATAGTAAGGAAATGGAAGAACACATGTACAGTTCTTGTTAAGCCCAGAAGTGACAGGCCAAGAAAAATATCAGAAAGGCATAGAAGAAGAATGGTGAGAACAGTCAAGGACAATCCACAGACCACCTCCAAAGACCTGCAGCATCATCTTGCTGCAGATGGTGTCAATGCGCATCGGTCAACAATACAGCGCACGTTGCACAAGGAGAAGCTGTATGGGAGAGTGATGCGAAAGAAGCCGTTTCTGCAAGCACGCCACGAACAGAGTCGCCTGAGGTATGCAAAAGCACATTTTGACAAGCCAGTTACATTTTGGAAGAAGGTCCTGTGGACTGATGAAACAAAGATTGAGTTGTTTGGTCATACAAAAAGGCGTTATGCATGGAGGCAAAAAAACACGGCATTCCAAGAAAAGCACTTGCTAACCACAGTAAAATTTGGTGGAGGTTCCATCATGCTTTGGGGCTGTGTGGCCAATGCCGGCACCGGGAATCTTGTTAAAGTTGAGGGTCGCATGGATTCAACTCAGTATCAGCAGATTCTTGACAATAATGTGCAAGAATCAGTGACGAAGTTGAAGTTACGCAGGGGATGGATATTTCAGCAAGACAATGATCCAAAACACTGCTCCAAATCTACTCAGGCATTCATGCAGAGGAACAATTACAATGTTCTGGAATGGCCATCCCAGTCCCCAGACCTGAATATCATTGAACATCTGTGGGATGATTTGAAGCGTGCTGTCCATGCTCGGCGACCATCAAACTTAACTGAACTGGAATTGTTTTGTAAACAGGAATGGTCAAATATACCTTCATCCAGGATCCAGGAACTCTTTAAAAGCTACAGAAAGAGACTAGAGGCTGTTATTTTTGCAAAAAGAGGATCTACAAAATATTAATGTCACTTTTATGTTGAGGTGCCCATACATTTGCACCTGTCAAATTTTGTTTAAATGCGGATTGCGCATTTTCTGTTAGTACAATAAACCTCATTTCAATCCAGAAATATTACTGAGTCCATCAGTTATTAGATATATGAAACTGAAATAGCTGTTGCAAAAACCCAAATTGTTATAAAGAAAAAAGGTTAACATTAATAGGGGTGCCCAAACTTTTTCATATGACTGTACAAACTTTACATCAGTCCCCATTTTAAACCTATAAACTACAATATACTAAAATATATAAAAAAACACATTTCTTAATGCTGCCACATACAATATTAAAGGGAAAACTTCCCAGAGTTTAATGTTGATACAACAGCTGTCCTACTTTATACAGTAAAAGAAAACACGAGCCTTGTGGAGCCCTCATGTCAATTAACCAAAGTGAACAAAATCTACAATATAACTACAGATAAAGATAATTTTCAGTCTGTACAAAATAACAGTAATTAAATAAAGTGTTATCTTTGTCGCTTAGGGCTTGTTCACATGAGCGTATAACATTGCGGAGTGCAATCAGATGTTTTATCGAATGGCATTCAGCCTGATGTTATACTATGGGGCAGTGGAGATCAGCAATTTTTTTTTTCTCATAACAATTCACCATTAGAAAGAAATCGCCGCATCTGATGATCTGATGACACACACCCAGACAAGTCTATGGGTACGTGGAAATCATCAGACTGCACTCAGATGTCAACCAAATGCAGTGTTGTATATGCTGACACAGATCAGGGGGAAGATGGAGAAATTAATTGTTTTTCTGTAATTTTTTTTTTCTCACTTCTTACTGAATTTAATAGTCCCCTTAGGGGACTTGAAGCAGCAATCGACTGATTGCCTGTGCCTTCTGTACAGCAAAAATCATGATCTCCTATGAATGCCAGCTCACAGTTGGAGTTAACAGGAGAATCATGATGACATGCACCAGGGTCTCCACCTGATCCCTGGCTGTCATGAAAATCAATCTGCATCCGCGATCACATGATTGATGTGCCGATTGGCAGGTCAATGATATGCTTCCTGTCAACCCATGTTAAATTTCACAGTCAGTTCAGATTCACTTGTGGCTTAGAGGCACTTGATGGCTGATTAAATCAGCAATCAAGTGTGGGCAAAGATGCGGGCTCAGCGTGTAAGTCCATATCAAAGACGTCAATTTACGTAATCAGTTGTGAAGTTAATAAAGGGGCTTGCAGAATAGATTGCCTAGAAAAAGTCCTCTCCGGGCTACACATTTATAGTACATCCATTTTTTTCGGACATCCTTGAGAATGGGATCTTGATTCTATACAGGTAAGTATTTTAGTATATGATTTTATCTAGTTAAATTGTGAAGGTAATGTACTAAAACACACAAGGATAGGAGTTGTGAAATTTATGATTTGACAGATTAGAATTGTTGTGGTAGCTATACAAGGCTATATCCCTGGTTATAGAATAGACCTTGGTATAGGCTGAATTTACTAATATAAGCCTGTCTATGAGCCTATTTCTGATGACCGAGCCCTAATCTTTAAAAGTGCGGTCACCAGAATATACTGTATACTTCTGGCTCACAAGCATTCACCATAAGGAAAAGCTTTGGTGGGGTGAATAAGGTGACAACCAGAATACAGTGGAACCTTGGTTTATGAGTATTTCACTATACGAGCAAAGCTTACTGTAAGTTTGTAACTCAATTTATGAGCAATGCTTTGCTGTACGAGCAAATACTCACCGCGCACACTTCCGATTCCGTACTTTCACCGCACTCTGACTCGCTCTTGCAGTCTGCACAAACACACACACACACACACACACTATGCTCACCTTACCTTTCGTTCCATCGCCGGCCTCCTGGTTCTTGTTGTCCGCAGGTACAGGATTTGTATCGGGTAACCATCGCGACGATGGAGGAACTTCCGTTGTCAACCGCTTCTCAAAGGCAGCCTTTGACGTCAGCGCGCTGGCAGCGGAAGCTCCGGCATCGGTTGCGATATTTAGCCGATACACATCCTGTACCTGCAGACTACAAGAACCAGGAGGCCGGCGATGGAACGGAAGGTAAGGTGAGCATAGTGTGTGTGTGCATATAAGTGTGTGTAATGGCACAATAGGGGACCAGGATGGGACATTGCACAAGTTGTGGAACGAAGTGTCTGAGCTTGCATTATTTCCTATGGGAAACTTTGCTTTGCTAGACGAGTAACTTTGTTTGCAAGCACACTCCCAGAACGCATTGTTCTTGTAAACCAAGGTTCCACTGTACTGTAAAATAATGTCAAAAATACTTTTTCTATACAGAGATTTAGGGACATAATGTTGCCATAAATAGTTATTGGTTTCCTCTCCTGGAATGTAGCTTTGCAGACTCTCAGCCAGGCTCCACAGAAACCAGCTATACACTATAAAAGATAAAATCTCTCATTGCAAGAAACTGACAGCAGATAAAGAAAGCAAGTCAATTGCAATCTTGCTTATTTTCATGCCGTCTAGTTAAAGTCAATTCTCAGGAAAAGATCAATAACATTAAGTCTGCTTTACTGATACATACGTCATAAATAAGAAGGACCCCTATATGCACATGGGGCAAATACTGCACAATCTGTTGTATACTACAATATAATTCTGAATGACATATTAAGAAACACTGCGTCATAACCTGACTGGTTTGGCAGATGTAAAATCTGTAGCTTGTGAATTTATATACACTGTAACGTGAAGGGTGAAATGTGTGATAAAAGGTGCACACTTTCTGAAACAAAATTTGCAGTATAAAAGGTTTCATGGGCAAAACCCCCATAGGCTATGTTCACATGTAGCGATCCTGCAGAGGCTTTAAAAAGCAAAAGCCTTGTGTTATTACTTATTAGTCTACCCCCAACCGATTCCCTGCACCAATACTTAAAAGGGAAGGTGCCGCATTTTTTATTTTTGTATTAATAATAGTGATTAAGAAATCAAGTATTTTTAATACAAAATTAAACTCACTGTTTATTTAGCTTTTATTTAATTCCAGTTTTACTGAAGCACTGGGGGCTGCCATGTTGGATTTGCTGTGTGTAACAACAGTTACCTCCTTTATGGCAGCCCCCTGTGCATTCACTCTGATGGTTGGACTGCGACCCTATACTTAATACAGGACAGCTCCCTGCTGTGACCTGGATGCGCCCCCTGGGCTGTCCAGATCACAGCAGAGGGAGGAGATCGGCGCCAGCTTTGTGCAGCTCACAGTGTATGCTGCACTTTCCCCCTGTCACCCATTCGGCCTGTGAGGACCGGTGCCCCTCCCCCTGCCGCTACCGTCTCCATTGACACCCCCTCCCCCCCAGCCTGTCACTTGTCTGCTTGTGTGAGTACCGGCGTCCCTCCCCCCGCTGCCGCTGCTACCGTCTCCAATGACACCCCCCTGCCTTGCCACAGCCGCCCTCATGCTGGGTGCTATATACACATTGGCTCTGCCTCCCTCATGCTGCTTGGTCACATACACAGTATATACACACTGTATATAGTATATAGACACTGGCTCCGCCGCCCTCATGCTGGGTGCTTGGTCACACAGTATATACACACTGTACACCTAGTACACACACTGTGTGCATGCATGTGACAGAGCATTGTGTGTGGGCATGCGTGTGGTAGAGCATTGTGTGTGCATGCGGCAGAGCATTGCGGGCATGCATTTGGCAGAGCACTGCAGGCGTGCGTGTGGCAGAGCATTGTGTGCCTGTGTGTAGCAGAGCATTGTGTGCCTGTGTGTAGCAAAGCATTGAGTGCATGTGGAAGAGCATTGCAGGTGGGCATGTGTATGGCAGGGCATTGCTGGACAGGGACGTGCAGAACGCTATGTGGGGAGCACTATGCAGCTGTCCTTGGTGACACTTTAGACATTTGTGGTCACCTACAAAATGGCTCCACACTGTGTCCCTAAGCTTCATTCTCTCTTATCCTTTTGGAAACACCCAGATTGGGAGGCGGAGCTGTGACATCACACACAGGAGAGTAGATTCTGCCCACTTTACTGCAGCTGTAATGTGAGCCACTCCCACAGTACTTCTACAGTCGGATTTCAGCAGCTGCTCCCCCTAGTGCTTAAGAGTAGAAAATATCAAACTTTATTTTTTTTTTGTTTTTATATTTTGCTCAATTAAAAGCAATTATTTAAACAAAACATTAATACTTTACATTTTTTTCAGTTATTGAATTTTTTTTTTTTTGACGACACCTTCCCTTAAATATTGCAGGGAAACCCCAGTTATCACGGGACAGATCAAAAAACATGCTCCTGAAGTACGGACTATGTATGAGGGCCATTATGATTTCAATTTTTTACACAATGTCACAAAGATTGAAAAACAAACATTTGTCGTTTTTAAGGCACAAAAAAACCCCACTACCACACACAGTCTGCAGTGCAAACCCATATCTTTAATATTTCCGTTAATAGTATATCATGCCCTGAGCAGTCATCTATCCTGCACAACACAAAGCGGATGATACCTGCATCCTGTAAAGCAATTTCAAACTAGTATACTGTGCATTTTTCTCATTTATCATATGCGGGAAAAATAAATAAAAGTTGCACACACTGATTAACAAGTCTGCATTTTTCTAGCAAGACACCGCAGATCTTCAGTGAAGTTTACAGGTAGTATCAGATTTGCCTTTTATATTGCCTTCACTAGGGCGGTCAACACAACAGTTGATTATCTTTATATGCCACAGAATGTCTAAACTCAAATTATCAAATCTAGAAATTCTTTATTCCTACTTTAATAAAGTTAAATCCCTTTATTTTCCAATTCAATTTCATCTTTACATTTAGGAGAACGTTCATTCACGATTCACGTGCAATTTATACAGGCTGCATATCACCCAAAGATCGAGCAAATCACTTGTTTATTGGGTGAAATCATGTTATTGTTTTACACAAAAGATAAACATTCTCAGCAATTCTTTATTCTTTGTTTCAGTAGCATATGTCTTGTATACAATCAGTGAGGTCTCTTTCACACATATGTGCCTCCGGTACGTGTTTGGCAGTTTTCTCACGTACACCTATGTATTTCTATGATTTTGGACACATGTAAGTATTTTCGCACGTAACGTGTGTCCGTTCCGTACTTCCGTGTGTTTCTCACGCCATGTCCGTTTTCTCTCCGGCATTACGGGTGTCACACGGAACGCAAACGTGTCACACATAATGCAAACTGACCACACGGATGTGTTCCGTGTGACACGCACCAGAGAAAAGACATGTCTGTGAGATAAAAAAAAAAAGCCTTTACTCACCATCTCCAGCCCTGCAGTCTCTGCCGCTGCTGTTACTTGCTGCCGACCGCCGCTCATTATGCTCATTGACTATTCATTTCACTGTGGCCGGAAGCAGCAGCAGCGGGTAGTCGACAGGACCGGAGACCGAAGATCCGCACCAAGGACAGTGAGGCCAGGGACAGGTGAGCATAAAGTTCCCGTTCTCCGTGTGTTATCATGGATAACACACGTGTGCCATACACACAGCACACAGAGGGCAATACGCACCTTTGACACGTCCGTGAAAAACGTGCGTGATTTTCACAGACGTGTGAAAGAGGCCTCAGAGATCATTCAGTGCAATATAAACCCTTCAGAGTGACATGGGTGAGACTTGTTCTACAAATTGCTTTGCACATTCCTTGCCATAAAGATGCACAGGGAAAATGTGTATGGCAAGTACTGGCTTTCCCTTAAACAATTAACACAGCATTGGTGGCCTTAAGGGGTATTACCATCTCCAAGATCCTCTCCCAATATGTGGTAGGTGTAATATTAACAAATACCGCCAATTGGAAACTTAGTATAGTTCTCCTGATTAGCCACGTCTCTTACCTCATGTGCAAGGCATTGCAGCTTAGTGGTCATAACCATGGATACCTAAAGCTACTGTAATGCCCTTCACAGCTAATCAGGAGAACTACAATTTTAATTGGAGGTATTTGCTATAATTATTATCATTGATATTACACCTACTACATAGTGGGATAGGCTCTTGGCTTAAAGGGGTATTCCCATGTCCAAGTGCAGACAAACATCTGAACTCAAATCGGGTTTTTTTTCCATCTAGAGGGAAAGAGAAAAAAAAAATTCGTTGCTCAACCATTTTTCAAAAGTACTGTAAAAAAATGAAAGCTGCAGAGTGATTGGTTGCTATGGGCAACAGACTTTTTTTACCCAGTTTTCTTGAAATTCATATGTTAAATATTCTAATAGGAGTAGAATTAAGGCAGTTGTGTGACTTTTCCCACTCACTTCTACTCTAGGGAGAGTATGGAAACACTAAGTGCATTCTAGGAAGACAGTTATCTGTCTCAGATGTATACCCTGCATATCCCAGACCCCAAAAGCCACCAGACCACAGAAGTTGGCACTCTAAATTAAAAACGCAGGAGTACCTCCACTCAATGTAGTCTGTCCCTAATCTGGTCTGACAATTGTGTCAAAATATAAGACTAGAGCTTACATAATCAGGGACTAGCAGAAAGAGTCAATTAACACCGTCAAGAGGGGCTCAAAGGCACACCTTATTGACACTACCTGACCATGCTCTTTAGGTACGATCAATGTGTTTGGTTGAATGTTGATATGTTAGTATGATGGGTCAGACCGGTAATGTGGCATGCACGTTCTCAAGCCGTAATAGCTGGTTGGAGAGCACATGCGCCGGGTTGGTAGTGCACATGCGCGAGTCACAAATCGGCCTCCAGTCTCAGATTAGTTCTGACATGTGCAATATACAGGCGGCCTGCCAGACACATGCGCATTAGAGACTATGGTGACAAAGTCTCCGTATCAGTGGGTGGAATATTTCATACGCGCACTCTTGCAGTTGGGTATTTCTCTGTATTCCCATTTATCCTTCACTCCAAGCTCTCCAGAGGAACCATCATCCGGAGAGGAAACGCATTAAGATATAGCATGTGGACTGATAAGACTTTTCACCCAATAAAGTTGAAAACATGCCAAAACACTTTTGTTTTGCAGCATGTGGATTGGTTCATCAACATAGCAAATGCTTTGCTTTATTATCTTGTGAATTCATATGGTTCTGGTTTGCTGACTATACTGACTTATCTTGTTGCCCTATATTTTGCTGGCTGGTAAAAATAGTAGGCAGCCAATATGTATAATACTGAGATATCATTATTGGGACAGCACGGTGGCTCAGTGGTTAGCACTGCAGTCTTGCAGTGCTGGGATCCTGGGTTGAAATCCAACCAAGGACAACACCTGTAAGGAGTTCATATGTTCTCCCCAGGTTTGTGTGAGTTTCCTCCCACACTACAAAGACATAGCGATAGGAAATTTATATTGTGAGCCCCAAAGGGGAAAGTGATGCCCACGTCTGTAAAGCATTGTAGAATTAATAGCGCTATATAAAGTGAGTAAAATAAATACATTTAAAAATTGACTAACTGGGACTATGATTTCTCCTTTTCATTGAATTATTGTGCCCAACAGAATGTTTTGTAGTTGAAATATAGAGCTACATATAGAGTAGTAGAAACAGCTAACATCTGACTAAAGGCACCACTTGCGTGGTCGACACCCAAGGTCAGGTAGTGTCACTATAGGGTGTCTTAGAAATCTCTGTTGAAAGTGTTATTTGATGGTCTCTGCTAAACCCTGGTTCTGTAAGTTATACCTTTTCTCACAATTTTCAGATCAGATTATGGACAGACTACATTGAGCGGGGGTGCCACTTATGTTTGGTTTAAGATTTCAACCTGCATGGTGACGTAGCTTTTGATTTAGGAAACCTGTGTAACTGATAACATTCGGGCTGCTACTGATGACCGTATACAAGTCTATAGGTGCAAAAAAAAAATAAAAAAAATATATATATCAGATGCTATAGTATGATTTTTACAGATATATTACAATTCTGTAGCATAGGAATTTGTAACCGATTAAGAACAGTCACTCAGTAGTCAGATAAGGGGTCACTTCTTCAGTTACAATTATGGTCGAACGTGTTGACACTCTTGAAATTGTTCTAGAAAATGAAATATTTGTCCCATCAAATGATTGCAACTATACATATTTTGTTCTACACGTTTATTTCCTTTGTGTGTATTGGAACACCACAAAAAGAGGAAAAACAAGGCAAATTGGACATAATTTCACACACAAACCCAAAAATGGGCAGGTCAAAATTGTTGGTAAACAACGAGTGAGCATAACATGCTCGGAACAAGCTCACCTGTACCAAGTAACTGATGTGGGCAATATGAAAATCATACTTGAAACCAGGATAAAGAAAAGAAGAAAAAAAAAAAAAAGTTGGAGAAGTTGGCTCGATATTTGCATTGTATGTCCCGGTGTGCCACCCTAAACATGGAGAACAGAGATAGAAGAAACAAACTGAAGACTTGAGAAAATTGTTCAAAAATTTCAAGTTTACAAGTTCAGCCAGAGATATGTTTCTTTGTGTACGGTGCACAACATAATCAAGGAGAAGTTTAGTTACAGTGCCAGTTATCTTTCCCCTGACGAAGCTGCGCTTTGCATCGATACGCGTGGGGTTCTCCTGGCAGCCATCCACTGGCTCTGACCACTTACAGCTCTGAGCACGGGTCTACTTTGGACCCCTGGGGTTTATGTTTCTTCCCATGCGCTTTGTATTTAGCGCCCTGTTGGCTCCATTTTGACCTTCTCCAGGTTCATTATCTTGCAGCTTATTATAGGCACTGTTCTTAGGTTTCCTCCTCATGGACTGTATTGCGTGAGTATGCCTACAGTGTGCATAGTATTACTTGGCTGGGCTCTCATCTTAGAGGACCTCTCTACTGGAATGTCGTTTGGACAGTGTGGCTGTTGTATAGGGGCACTATATGCCTCTTGGGGTTGCGAGTTATTGTGGGCCTGAACATATCACAGGCATAACTGTGTTTTATATCCTCAATTGTCAATTACGGTTGCATGAAACTGATTCCATTGTCTCCCCCCCCCCCCCCCCCGTTTTTTTGTGTTGCTCCAATACACACAAGGGAAATAGCAAAACTTGTATAATTGCAATAAGTGAGAAATACTTCATTTTCTGGAACAATTTCAAGGGTGCCAACACTTTCAGCCATAACTGCAGATCGGGATATATTCACGTATGATTTTTTTTAATGCCCTTTTACGCTATGAAACATGAAGGCTATGGCCAGAAAAATGTAGTGTAAATTAAGCAATATTTTTAGTACAGATTTAAGTGCATTTCTGTTACTGTTCATCTTGGTGGGGAAAAAAAAAAATGCAAAAAAACCTCAAAACGCCCACATCCATAATCCCACCCACCTCTCAGCACTGAAGCAGGTGCTGTGAGGTGGGCGGGATTATGGGTGGGGAGAGCAGTGAATATTAATTTTCTATAATAGCGGACACACTGATCGGTCCAGCCGTGGGTTACTGCAGCAACTGAGATGATCACGTGTCTGCTATTAAAGAAAATGAATATTCACTGCTGCCCAAGTCCATAATTCAAGGCATGGGGAGCAGTGAATATTCATCTTGGATTAGCAGTCAGCTGACGTCTGTGTGTCACTGGGCACATGGCATTGACGTCATGAGCTGTCCCGCTTACACGCCAAAGTCAGTCGCCGGCATCAGAAGAGGACACTGAGCACATGGAAGGTGAGTAGTATCATTTTTGTTTTATTTGTTTTGGTATGTGGCATAACAGAAGACATACATACCAGGATGGGCCCATGATAGTAAACATATGCACCAGTATAGGCAACATTTATACCTGATGGGGCCCAGGATGAAGGACATTACCCTCATAACAGTGTCAGTAAGCAAATCCCACCCCATAACAGTGCGTCATGACCACATTTTTTTTGCTTCAAAATAAAACCTAGGTGCGTCTTATGGTCCAGTGCGCCTTATAGTCCGAAAAACACAATATGTGCATAAAACAAAAACCATATCTCACATGGTTACTCCAGCGATAACCCTTGTGAACCCATACAATTTAGACACAGGCACAGTCCAAAAGGGTAATTCAGTTTTGACCTGTAGACCATCGTTGGTAAGTTTGTACCCAGAGTGTGTGAACCTGGTACATAAAAGGAGTATGAAGTAAGGGGTTGTACAAGGAGCAGCACACAATCCTTATATCTGTAGAAAGGGTTCGTCTTATTCTTCATGACAAATAAAACATTAACTATATCATGTAAAGAAATAAGAGACTACCCTCAAAATGCTGCAGATGAACACCTATCTGGCTTACTGCTTGGTCTCCCTGCCCACCGATACAGACGAAGGTTCAGCTCACATTTCAATTGGAAGAGTGGCGTAAGCTGCTCCCATATTCAAAACTGCCTGATCCTCGTCTCCTGACATCACCTGTCAGGTTAGAAGTAGGACGACCCTATATAGATAAAATGATCTCCAGGTTCAGCCAACTTAAAGTGGTATGTGGTAGAGAACAGTTCTGATATAAAAAGCTTGTGATGATTTAGCGTCTAACATCGTAGAAATATTCCAATCTCCTGGTATACAGCACTGTGTGCCATACAGCATGCCAAGCCTACTTCTTGTGATAACCAATTGTACAGAAGACTACATGTCCTTAAACCGCTAAAATATATACATACATATCTGCCTGGTGAGTGCATAAAGGACACCCTTGGCATCTCTCCGGTCAATGGAGTGCTATGAATACGTATAGCCGCTCACGGTCTGATAGACAAGAAGAAGTCTTTTACCTCTTGCAGCGAGTTCATTTTATATACATACATTATTCAAGAAGTCATTGAGTTAGAAAAGCATTTTATAGGTACATTTCTGCATATTTTTTGTTGTAAAGGAATACTCATCCTACTTTAACAGATGCAATATTCTTTCACAGTCTAGTACACACTGCATTACAGAATACAAAATAAAAGGTGTACCAAAGAGATCACTCGTCTTCAGTTCTGCTCACCTCTACATGTGCAGTCTAACCACAGGTCTATAAATAATCCTATACAGACGTCACCTTTCCATAATATTTTTTCTATATACATATAAAATGTTGCATTGTAGTAAAGATAACAGCCCTCCTTTCCCGTCCCTGCTTTTACATAACAGGACGGCCATCTTATACTACAGCATCCCAGTGTATTGCACACAATGTCAATGCAGTTACCTTGTAACCAGCACAAAAGCAAAAGACACAAAAAGCTGTATACCTCGAGTTGTAACTTTTATGCCTTTTACATTTTAGCTTTCTGATGCTTATGGAAGTTAAACCTGAAAAATATATACTATTCTGCACAGTATCTGCCTAGTAATTAAATAGCATTAGCTTTTCTTAGTGTAAGACATGGTCACAATGTGAATAGGTATTTTGACTACAAGTTTAATAACATCACAAGATGACGATTAATCGATTGTGATTCTCAGCGATCTTAGGAAAGTCCAGAAATCTTCGGTATAAACAAAATGCATAGATCCAGTTACCCCGAGGCAGAAGAAAAGCCGTTCACTTCTGAGTCAGCTCAAATTCCTTCAGCTGCTGTCGATACCATTCTGGTGCCTCTGGGCCATTTTTCCCTGCAGAGTTGTGGTCGTAGCCGTACGCCACGGTAAGTTCCTCGTCTTTTTCCACTGCTGCAATGGTTCGGATACACTTGATATGTCCAAATCTGGGATGGACAAACCTTTAGAAAATGAGACAATACAGAAATCAATAGAACATTACAGTTTAGACAGATGTTCTTACACCTTACTATCTTCACACATATGGTAACGCTTATTTTCTTACAGCTCATGATTTTTAAGGCTGCAGCCAAGTGAAAATATACACTGGAAGACAGGAAAGACATCTGCAACTATAAATGCCAACATTGTAGATATGCAGGCAATGGCAGGTATTAGGTTATCTGGCATTATAGACCCCCACCTACCAAATAGGTCACACATTAAAAGGGAATTGGTCAGTATAAGGCAGTGATGGCGAACCTATGGCACGCGTGCCAGACTGGGCACGCAGAGCCCTTTGTGCTGGCACGCGTGCTGTCGCCACATTCAGCCACTTTGCACTGTCGGTGTGATCGCGCCGGCAGTTCAAAGTGGTGTTGGAGCAGAGGAGACATTTCTCCTCCCTCTGACACGCCTCCTCTCCTGGGCCGCAGGCCTGTTGCCTAGTAGACGGAGGAGCGTCAGTAGGCGGCGCCGGCGTCTTGTGGCCGCGCGGGAACTGACTGAGGACCCAGCAGCGCGCAGCGGTGGAGCGAGTGCTGGGAGGCGAAGTTTTTTTTTTAAATTTTTAAGCGGTGTGCGGCTGTGCCAAGTTGTGGGGAACAGTGACAGCACGGGGCAAACATTGAGAGCACGGGGCATACGGGACAAACATGGAGAGCACGGGGCAAACATGGAGAGCACGGGGCAAACATGGAGAGCACGGGGCAAACATGGAGAGCACGGGGCAAACATGGAGAGCACGGGGCAAACATGGAGAGCACGGGGCAAACATGGAGAGCACGGGGCAAACATGGCTGCAAGGATGGGAGAAACGTGCAAAGATGGGTTAAACATGGCTGCAAGGATGGGGTGGGGGGGAACATGCAAAGATGGGGGAAACATGGCTGCAAGGATGGGGGGGGAAACATGGCTGCAAGGATGGGGTGGAAACATGGCTGCAAGGATGGGAGAGAAACGTGCAAAGATGGGGGAAACATGGCTGCAAGGATGGGGGGGGAAACATGGCTGAAAGGATGGGGGGGGGAAACATGGCTGAAAGGATGGGGGGGGGAAACATGGCTGAAAGGATGGGGGGGGGGAAACATGGCTGCAAGGATGGGGGGGAAACATGGCTGCAAGGATGGGGGGGAAACATGGCTGCAAGGATGGGGGGGAAACATGGCTGCAAGGATGGGGGGGAAACATGGCTGCAAGGATGGGGGGGAAACATGGCTGCAAGGATGGGGGGGAAACATGGCTGCAAGGATGGGGGGGAAACATGGCTGCAAGGATGGGGGGAAGCATGGCTGCAAGGATGGGGGGAAGCATGCCAGGATGGGGTACATTTAGCAGGAAGGGGAACATTTACCAGGATGGGGGATACATTTACCAGGATGGGGGATACATTTACCAGGATGGGGGGGAAACATGCCAGGATGGGGGTACATGAACATGCCAGGATGAGGGAACATGCCAGGATGAGGAAACATGCCAGGATTGGGAACATTTATCAGGATGGGGTACATTTACCAGGATGGGGTACATTTACCAGAAAAGGGGACATTTACCAGGATAAGGGAACATGCCTGGATGGGGTACATTTAACAGTATGGGGGAACATGCCAGGATGGGATACATTTACAATGATGGGGTACATTTACCAGGATGGGTCAATGATGGGGACAAATATACCAGAATTTGGGAAATATATATCAGGATGGGGGACATGTTTACCAGGAAGTGGCCGAGGAAGGGGGACATAGCTACACAATGAAAGGGGAGGGGAGCAACTCGCACATCTTTATGGGATTTCAAGATGTTCAGACTTTGAAATGTAGATGTGGATTACAGGTGACATCTGATTGTATTCCAGGCTAAAATCTCTGTCTAATATGCTGCATTTTTTTCCAGAAAGATCAATCCAACTGCTGTGTCTGGAAAGGGCTCAGCTTCAATGTGTGGTAAGCATGCATGAGTGTGATGCCCCCCTGCTGAAGAGAAGACTGCAATGGTAAGGTTACAATCAATTATTTACATAATAGGATTGGTTGGCACTTCGGAAAAAAAAAAAAAAATGGGTTTAGGGCTACAGTTTGGGCACTCGGCCTGTGAAAGGTTCACCATGACTGGTATAAGGTATTAGGGTGCAGTAAGACGGCCATATAGCACAGACGACGATCATATTGGAATTCGGGCAATATGGTGGCTCAGTGGTTAGCACTGCAGTCTTGCAGTGCTGGGTTCTGGGGTTCCAATACTACCAAGGACAACATCTGTAAGGAGTTTGCATGTTCTCCCAGTATCTGCATGTTTTTTCCTCCGATTTCCTTCCACACTCAAAAGACACACAGAAAGGGAATTTAGATTGTGAACTCCAATGGGGACAGTGTTCCTGATGTATGTAAAGAACTGCGGAATAAATTAGCGCTATATAAAACAAAGATTTATTTAATTCTTGGATTGCCCAGCGGCTCTCCTACTCAGAGCATGAAAGCAGATATTTCTACATAGCTGACACATTCGGGCTAGGAGAGCAGTAATCCAGTCAGAGCACTGCAGTGCAATCATCGTCTGTGATATATGGCCATCTGACTGCACCCTTCTAACAGA
Organism: Anomaloglossus baeobatrachus; assembly: GCF_048569485.1. Classification (NCBI taxonomy): domain Eukaryota; kingdom Metazoa; phylum Chordata; class Amphibia; order Anura; family Aromobatidae; genus Anomaloglossus; species Anomaloglossus baeobatrachus. Next base: position 226,975,302 of record NC_134353.1, on the reverse strand, counting down.
CTTGCTGACTTAAAAAAAAAAAATAAATAAAACAAATCTGTTTAATGTTCCTCTTGTGCATTTTATGTGAAACATATACTTAAGTATATTAACATAAATGCAGTGCTCATGAGTCAACCCCTGTCATTCCTGATAGTTTTCCGCCTATGCTCAGTAATAGGGAAGAAGTCAATCACTAGTGCAAACCATCAACTCCTGACTGAATATTGTGGACTCCTCACCAGAAGCTTCACATTAACGACACCGCAGGCACTTATTCAGAGAAACGTCTAGCGTCCTCTGCAGTCTTTCCTTTGCCCCTTTATGGGTGGTGGGCAGGCCTCTTCTCACTTCTACATCTGTTAGAACCCAATTTTAAAAAGGTGGTGTGCTCTTTCCATAAAATACAATAAAACAAAAAAATAAAAATGTCCACCCCAGAGTCTCTGCCCAGTGGCAGTCTCTTTGTATTTAAAAGAAATCGGTCACCAGGTTTTTAACACCTAAGCTGGGAGCAGCATAACTTAGGGGCAGAGATCCTCAATCTTATCCTCATGGGCTGCTTAGTGTAGTTTTGATAAAAAACACAATTTAAATCAGCAGGAGATTATCATTACAGGACTAGTTGGTGTGCTGCAGGTAGTCCAGCATATTCATGATATAACGAATAGATCTGCAGCAGAGAAAGCATTGATTTTATCAAAATAGGAAACAGCTTAGTAAGTAACACATAGCTGGAATCAGGGTCTCTGTCTACATTAAGCTGTTCTCTGATGAAGTAGCAATAACCTGGTGACAGATTTCCTTTAATACTAGTTATATGGGCATAGAACTTCTGTCCAAAGTAGTACCGTATTTTTCGTTTTATAGTATAAATGAAGAGATGGATGTTTAAAAACCGCGCCAAAGACCACTAGTGCAGGAGATGGATTTAACGTGACTTTATTCCATATTCAGGTCTACGCGTTTCAGGAGCGTCCGCTCCCTTCCTCAGGACAATACAGGCACAAGCAACATCAAAATCAGCAGTCAAAGAATGAACCGAAAACTTTATACCTTCCGGTGTGACGTCATTAGTACGCCCATGTTTGTAGAATCAATTTTTCTCTAGAGGAAAGTCGGTTGTTGAAATATTCCATCTTAGGTGAAAAACGACCCTCTGCTGCTGAATCCACACACAGAAGAAACTGGTCACGCCAGATCCAAGAAACACGTATAAAGTTTTCGGTATAAAGTTTTCGGTTCATTCTTTGACTGCTAATTTTGATGTTGCTTGTGCCTGTATTGTCCTGAGGAAGGGAGCGGACGCTCCTGAAACGCGTAGACCTGAATATGGAATAAAGTCACGGTAAATCCATCTCCTGCACTAGTGGTCTTTGGCGCGGTTTTTAAACATCCATCTCTTCATTTATACTATTCATCACTGGGATGACTGCTGCCTTTGACCCAATCCATATGCCTGCATAGTGGTTGTGACTTTCACAACTACACTTGGTGAGTAACCTCTGCGAATCATACCCCATTTGTTTGTCGGGTAAGACCCTATTGCGCTCCTTTTCCACAGTGTTTTGCACGTATTTTTCGTTTTATAAGACGCACCGGATTATAAGATGCACCCCAAATTCAGAGCAATAAAAAAGGTGACAAAAAAAAAATGGGGTCCGTCTTGTAATCCGGTGGTGTCTTACCGGAGGGGGCGGCAGCGGTGGTGGTGGAGGTTGTGCTGGTGCAGTGGCAGAAGCTGGGGCTCCGGCGGAGGCTGGTGCTGCTGTGCTGGGGCAGCTGTGCTTGGGCTCGGACTGCGGACGATGAGGGCTTCAAAGAAATGGCGCCCGGAGTTAGTGCAGATTGAGCTCTAGGCTCAATGGCAAGCCGAGGTGTCATCTACGCAAGCGCCACCACCGGGCACCATTTTCAAGTCCGCTGGAGGGAGATCAATGGGTCAGAGGCTGCGCCTGCGCAGATGAGAGCTTGAGCCAAGAGCTCCAACTGCGCACACGCCGACTCTGGGCGGTATTATTTGAAGTCCTCACCGCCCGACCTACAGCGCCAGTAAAGCCGATGGAGACCCCGCACAGCAGACCCTGCTGCTGACACTGCACAGCCGCCCCAGCACCACCCTCCACAGACCCTGCACAGCCGCCGCAGCATTCCCCCGGGCCCCTTGCGACCTCTCTCCCTCACCCCGGTAAGCTACATTCAGATTCAGATGCACCCCTCACTTTCCTCCCAAATTTTTGGGAGGAAAAGTGCGTCTTATAATCCGAAAAATACAGTAAGTACATTTCAGTAATTTGTTCAATACTTTTTGCCTGTGTCATTTCTCATTATCTCATATCTCTTAATTTATGGACATCTATGGTCTGATTTCTTAGCAGGTGTAGATTGGATGGGTTGTTATCGGCATTTAGTGAGAAATTCATGTCAATGGCACCTTTAGAAACATTAACTTAGAAAATTGGTAACGTGTCCAATACTTATTTTACCCACGGTATTCTCGACATATGCTCCTGAAAAATTATAGAATACGTCTAATGAGCCTTGTAGTGATATGTACAAACAGTTTCTGGTCTTCGTTTTCATATACATCAGGTATTTATTGGAGATCAGATTTAGCGTTCGGTTAAGTTTTTTTTTTTTTTTTTTAGAGATGTAGGAATTTCATGTAGTTCAACATTTCCAGTATCTTAGAGTATTGTACTCACGTGTCATAAATACAGTTAGGAGAAAAAGAGTGGTTGGCCTTATGTCCCAAGGATGCACAGTATTTGGTAGTCACATTGTAGGGATCTGGCACATCAATTACAGTTTCATCGTCTAAAGATATTGTGTTGCCATTTAATGACCAGTCTCTACTATCCACCTAGTGGGGAAATAAGAAAGTGTACATGATTTGTCATATATCTTGGAAGAGGAAGTGAAGTTCACAGTTTTGCTTAAACTTCAGAGTATCCATATTCTTTTCCTACTATTGTACTAGAAAAGATTAGGTAGTCAACCCAACTGTGTGTTATCAATGCCAGCTTATTATAGGGAATCTGACAGCTGATACATGCTGCGCAGTCCACAGGTAGCATGAATTAACCAGAGCTGCATGATTTCTGTCTGGTATGGTTAACTCTGAAGTGCTGCGGCGTTTAAGAGAAAAACAGTTTAATAATCGCCAGGGGCCAAGCAGCACAAAAAATAGTTGAACAGGCGAGTCCCGGTGGCTTCTCCCTTCCCGTTGCCCTGTCAATACAACGCTCTCCTACCTGTGTGTATAAGGAGACACCTGTCACTCCATGGGAGAGGAAACTCCACGGGGAACAGACTGCCCAAGTAGTCCCCGTGCAACTCTGTCTCTGGTGCCTAGTAAACTATATTACTATTTTTAGATCAACATTAATTCTGTGGTGCTGTACATGAGAAGGGGTTACATACAAGACACAAATATAAAATTATAAATGAACAAAATGGATAGGAACAGACTGGTACAAAGGGGAGAATGCCCTGCCCTTTTGGGCTTACGTTCTACAGGATCATTGGGAAGGAGATCTACAGAGGAGGTAGATTATGGACAACTTTGTAGGTCAATGTTACTAGCTTGAATTGTATAAGTTGAAGAATTGGGAGCCAATAAAGGGATTTGCAGAGGGGAGAGGTGGACGAGTAGAAAGGTGGGGATTATTCGGGCATCAAATTTAAAGGACGCACTGGGGAGGTGCGAAAGTGTTAGCAGGAAGGTAACAGAGGAGAATATTACAGTAGTCGAGGTGGGAGATGATGAGGGCATGCACTAGCCTTTCAGTAGATTCAGAGTTGAGGAAAGAACAGACACTGGAAATAATTATGAGTTGGAAGCCACAGAAGGTGGCAATAGCTTGGCTGTGTGGTTTGAAGAACAAGGCAGAGTCGAGGGTTACTCTGAGGCAGCAGAATTCGGGTACTGGGGAGAGCGATGTCATTTTGCGTGATAGATAGGGAAGATCGGCGCGATGGAGGAAAGATGAGGAGTTCAGTTTTGTCTATGCTGCGCTACATAAAGCGAGAGGAGAAGTAGGAAGATATGGCTGATAGGCCCAGACCTCACATCTCTGCTATCAAGATTCCCAGAGTGTCTGAGAGGTAGATCTGACTGTCATCAGTATATTGATAGTACTGGAAGCAATGGGACTTTGAGTTGTCCCCGCCCAAAATGTATAGAAGATTAAAGGGGGCTTTACACGCTACAATAGCATTAATGTTTTATCGTCGGGGTCACGTTGTTAGTGACGCACATCCGGCGTCATTAACGATATCGCAGCGTGTGACACTTACCAGCGAGTTTAAGTGACCTCAAAAATGGTGAAAATCGTTCACCATGGAGAGGTCGTCCCAAACTCAAAAATCGGTAAGGGTTGTTTATCCAGGTGGTTCATTGCTCATACGGCAGCATACATCGCTGTGTGCGACACCGCAGGAGCGAGGAACATCTCCTTACCTGCTGCCGGCCACAATGCGGAAGGAAGGAGGTGGGCGGGATGTTACGTCCTGCTCATCTCCGCCCCTCTGCCTTGATTGGCCGGCCGCTTAGTGACGTTGCGGTGATGTCGCTGTGATGCCGAACGTCCCTCTCCCTTGAAGGAGGGATTGTTCGGCAGTCACAGTGACGCCGCCGACCAGGTAAGTTCGTGTGACGCTGCTGTAGCAATAATGTTCACTACGGCAGCGATCACAAACAATCGCATGCACGACGGGGGCGGGTACTTACACGCTCGCTATCGCTACAAATTTCTAACGATATCGCTACTGTGCAAAGCCCCCTTAAGAGTAGTATCCCAAGACAGAGACTTGGGGGATTCTGACAGAGAGGATGGGTTGAGAAAAAACAGTTTTTCTCTGAAAAGCCACAGCGTTTCAAAGTTAGAAATATATTGCTGTAATCATGTAGCTATTGTATGATACACTACCTGTGAATCAGCTGCCAGGATCCCTTTAAATTGCTACAATTAGGTTATATTGTAGATTTTACCTCTGGTGACACTACTGCAGCTCCTCTTCTTGAATGGATTTAGAGACCAGATTAGAAGGCGATAGTGGGCAAACATGGAAATTTGATATTTGGTTGAAAACCAAGTGACTGGACAATCAAAAGAGATAGCTGGATGGCTGAATTCACACTGCAGTTGCCCAGTGCATCCATATTTATTGGGCCACAGTCACTTGATACTATAAGAGTCCATTAGACCTCTATTGGGCAGGCATACCTGTTTCATCTTGTTGGAATAGATTAATTTGCTGCAATATTCCATGCAGAAATAGCCAGCAGAAAAGAAACATATACACTGCAAGATATACATCTTTGTTTACAAATGAGCCTGTGGGTGACGTATAGACTACATACTCACATACAGTCATATGAAACAGTTTGGGCACCCCTATTAATGTTAACCTTTTTTCTTTATAACAATTTGGGTTTTTGCAACAGCTATTTCAGTTTCATATATCTAATAACTGATAAACTCAGTAATATTTCTGGATTGAAATGAGGTTTATTGTACTAACAGAAAATGTGCAATCCGCATTTAAACAAAAGTTGACCGGTGCAAAAGTATGGGCACCCTTATCAATTTCTTGATTTCAACACTCCTAACTACTTTTTACTGACTCACTAAAAGCACTAAATTGGTTTTGTAACCTCATTGAGCTTTGAACTTCATAGGCAGGTGTACCCAATCATGAGAAAAGGTATTTAAGGTGGCCACTTGCAAGTTGTTCTCCTATTTGAATCTCCTATGAAAAGTGGCATCATGGGTTCCTCAAAACAACTCTCAAATGATCTGAAAACAAAGATTATTCAACATAGTTGTTCAGGGGAAGGATACAAAAAGTTGTCTCAGTGATTTAAACTGTCAGTTTCCACTGTGAGGAACATAGTAAGGAAATGGAAGAACACAGGTACAGTTCTTGTTAAGCCCAGAAGTAGCAAGTCAAGAAAAATATCAGAAAGGCAGAGAAGAAGAATGGTGAGAACAGTCAAGGACAATCCACAGACCACCTCCAAAGACCTGCATCTTCATCTTGCTGCAGATGGTGTCAATGTGCATAGGTCAATAATACAGCGCACGTTGCACAAGGAGAAGCTGTATGGGAGAGTGATGCGAAAGAAGCCGTTTCTGCAAGCACGCCACAAACAGTCGCCTGAGGTATGCAAAAGCACATTTGGACAAGCCAGTTACATTTTGGAAGAAGGTCCTGGGGACTGATGAAACAAAGATTGAGTTGTTTGGTCATACAAAAAGGCGTTATGCATGGAGGCAAAAAAACACGGCATTCCAAGAAAAGCACTTGCAACCCACAGTAAAATTTGGTGGAGGTTCCATCATGCTTTGGGGCTGTGTGGCCAATGCCGGCACCGGGAATCTTGTTAAAGTTGAGGGTCGCATGGATTCAACTCAGTATCAGCAGATTCTTGACAATAATGTGCAAGAATCAGTGACGAAGTTGAAGTTACGCAGGGGTTGGATATTTCAGCAAGACAATGATCCAAAACACGTCTCCAAATCTACTCAGGCATTCATGCAGAGGAACAATTACAATGTTCTGGAATGGTCATCCCAGTCCCCAGACCTGAATATCATTGAAAATCTGTGGGATGATTTGAAGCGTGCTGTCCATGCTCGGCGACCATCAAACTTAGCTGAACTGGAATTGTTTTGTAAACAGGAATGGTCAAATATACCTTCATCCAGGATCCAGAAACTCATTAAAAGCTACAGGAAGCGACTAGAGGCTGTTATTTTTGCAAAAGGAGGATCTACAAAATATTAATGTCACTTTTATGTTGAGGTGCCCATACTTTTGCACCGGTCAAATTTTGTTTAACCCCTTCAGCCCCCAGCCTGTTTTCACCTTAAAGACCCGGCCATTTTTTGCAATTCTGACCAGTGTCACTTTGACAGGTTATAACTCTGGAACACTTCAACGGATCCTGGCGATTCTGAGATTGTTTTTTCGTGACATATTGTACTTCATGTCAGTGGTAAATTTAGGCCGATATGTTTTGCGTTTATTTGTGAAAATTCGGAAATTTATCGAAAATTTTGAAAATTTTGCAATTTTCAAAATTTGAAATTTTATGCCCATAAATCTGAGAGATATGTCACACAAAAAAGTTACTAAATAACATTTCCCACATGTCTACTTTACACCAGCGCAATTTTTGAAAAAAAAAAAAAATTTCCGTTAGGAAGTTAGAAGGGTTCAAAGTTCATCACCAATTTCTCATTTTTCCAACAAAATTTACAAAAAAAAATTGTTTAGGTACCACATCACATTTGGAGTGATTTGAGAAACCTAGGCGACAGAAAATACCCAAAAGTGACCCAATTCTAAAATCTGCACCCCTCACTCTGCTCAAAACCACATCCAAGAAGTTTATTAACCCTTTAGGAGCTTCACAGCAACCAAAGCAATGTAGACGAAAAAATGAAAATTTTACTTTTTTAACACAAAAATGTTACTTTAGCCATAAAAATTAGTATTTTCACAAGGGTATCAGGAAAAATGCATCATAAAATGTATCGTGCATTTTCTCCTGAGTACGCAGATACCCCATATGTGGTGGTAATCAAATGTTTGGGCACACAGCAGGACTCGGAAGGCAAGGAGCGCCATTTGAATTTTTGAGTGCAAAATTAGCTGCACTCATTAGCGGACGCCATGTCGGGTTTGAAGACTCCCCGAGGTGCCTAAACAATGGAGCTCCCCCACAAATGACCCCATTTTGGAAACTAGAGCCCTCAAATATTTTTTCTAGATGTTTGATGTGCACTTTGAACCCCTGGGGGCTTCACAGAAGTTCATAACGTTGAGCCGTGAAAAGAAAAAAAATTTTTTTTACCACAAAACTGTTGCTTCAACCAGGTAGCTTTTTTTATCACAAGGGTATCAGGAAAAAATGCACCATAAAATTTATGGTGCATTTTCTCCTGAGTACGCAGATACCCCATATGTGGTGGAAATCAAATGTTTGGGCGCACGGCAGGACTCGGAAGGCAAGGAGCGCCATTTCACAGCAAAATTGGTTGGAATTATTAGCGGACGCCATGTTTCATTTGGAGACCCCCCTGAAGTGCCTAAACAATGGAGCTCCCCCACAATTGACCCCATTTTGGAAACTAGACCCCTCATGGAATTTATCTAGCTGTTTAGTGAGCACTTTGAACCCCTGGAGGCTTCACAAACGTTTGTAATGTTCAGCCGTGAAAATATTTTATTTTTTTTTTACCACAAAATTGTTTTTTCAAACAGGTAGCTTTTTTTTCCACAAGGGTATCAGAAAAAAATGCACCATAAAATGTATTGTGCAATTTCTCCTGAGTACGACGATACCTCATATGTGGTGGAAAAAGAGAATTTTGTTACTTACCGTAAATTCTTTTTCTTATAGTTCCGTCATGGGAGACCCAGACCATGGGTGTATAGCTACTGCCTCCGGAGGACACACAAAGTTACTACACTCAAAACGTGTAGCTCCTCCCTCCTAGCATATACACCCCCTGCTAGCCAGTCCTAGCCAGTTTAGTGCAAAAGCTGAAGGAGGACATCCACCCACAAGAAGAGACAGAGTAAAATCCGGAAGAACCGGAACCTCTGTCTACAACAATAACAGCCGGTGAAGACACACGGAACAAGAAACCTGCCAACAGGCAATAGGGAGGGTGCTGGGTCTCCCATGACGGAACTATAAGAAAAAGAATTTACGGTAAGTAACAAAATTCTCTTTTTCTTTATCGTTCCTATGGGAGACCCAGACCATGGGACGTTCAAAAGCAGTCCATGGGTGGGAATAAACAGACAACTGAGAAGCAGGCAAACCCAACTTCACAAATGGGCGACAGACGCCTGAAAGATGCGTCTGCCCAAACCCGCGTCTGCCAAAGCAAGAGCATGCCTTGGATAGAGCTTCGAAAAAGTATGCAGACTAATTCGAGCTGCAGTCTGACAGACCTACTGAGCCGTAGCCTGGCGTGAAAGCCCAAAAGGCACCGACAGGTCTGATCAAATGTGCTCTAATCCCCGGCGGGGAAGGCACTTGAGTACACTTGTAGGCCTCGGAAATGGCCGACCTAAGCCAACGAACCAGGGTCGGCTTAGATGCCGAGAGACCGCTACGCTGACTAGCAGTCAGCACTAGAGAGAGGTGCACCGCCTAATAACGGCGGTGCGAGACACATAGATCCGGGGCGCCCGCACCAGATCCAGGATATGCAACGCTTCCTCAAAGCGATGAACAGGAGCCGGACAAAAGGAAGGCAGGAAAATTGCCCCGGATAAGGTGGAAGCTGTAACCACCTTAGGGAAAAAAGTCCGGAGTCGGACGGAGACCACCTTGTCTTGATGCAAAAGACCAAAAAAAGGGGGTGACTCAGAGAAAGTGCCGCCAGAACTCCCTGGCGGGAAATTATAGCCACCAGAAAGACTACTTTCTGTGAAATATGAAACAAAGAAACCTCCCTAAGAGGCGCAAAGGGGGGTTTCCGGGAACCGGGAGGACCGGATTAAGGTCCTAGGGCTCCATAGGCCGCCGGAAAGGCGGAATGATGTGAGATGCGCCCTTAAAATGAGCGCACCGGAGCCAGCCGGACGATACGCCGCTGACACATACTGACAGAGCCGAGACCTGTCCCTTAATGAGGGATAGTCCTAGCTGTAGACCGGACTGTGGAAGGGACAGGAGGGTCGGCAAGGCTAAAAAGGTCCAAGGACACTTTGGAGCTCGAGTCATAGCGGAGATGACTTCAGGAAGGATACCAGAAGTCGCCAAGATCCAGGACTCAATAGCTACGCCGTCAATCTGAGAATCCAGAATTCTGACGGAAAAAACGGACCTTTTGAGAAAAGGTCTGGACGGTCCGGAAGATACCATGGCAACCTAACGGACAAAAGGAGCAGGTCAGGGTACCAAGCCTGCCTGGGTCAGTCTGGAGTAAGAGAATGACCCGACGGCCCCCTTTACTGATCTTGCGCAGGACTCTGGGCAAGAGGTAGAGACGAAGCTGGGATCAAACATGAGCCAGTGTGTCTACCGCAAAACCTGAGGATTGTGGACCACGGTTGGACAGCTGAAATAGTCTGCCTCGCAGTTTTGACATCTAGGATGTGGGCTGCGGATACGGTGGACTAGGAGTCCCTTGTCCACTGAAGAATGTTGAGGCGCCAAGATTGCCAGGCGGCTGAGTGTCCCGCCCTGGAAGTCGATGTAGGAAAACGCTGTCACGTTTTCCGACTGGACTCGAATGTGCCTAGCCGCCAACAGATGGTGAAGGCGTAGAGAGCTAGAAAAAGAGCTCTGATTTCCAGCCTATTGATCCAGAGGGCTGATGCGGACAGAGTCCAAGCGCCCTGCGCTCCACGGTGGAGATATACTGCTCCCAAGGCGGAAAGACCAGCACCCTGGTGAGGATCACCCGGGACGGGGCCAGGAAGGAGCGTCCCTGAGACAGAGTGGCCGAAACCACCACTGAAAACGAGCCCCTGGTCAGTGGCAAAGCCACCACCCCGTGGAAGGAGGGAGTTCGCGTGTACAGCGGAAAACATCCAGTCTCAGAGGACGCAGGAGAAACTGGGCAAGGAATCGCTTCCATTGACGCCACCGTCTGACCAGCACCAGTATTTGGTGTCTGATAGAACGACGTCGACCGCCAGCGGAGGGACTACTGATCGACTAAGAGCAGCTTCACAAGAGCCGACAGTCTCGAATTGCGTCCCTGAGAACCTCTGGTTCGAAGTCAGAGTGGACTTGAACAGAATGACAAGCCACCCGAATAGGTTAGAGTGGCGAGAGTAAGCGAAGTACTCTGCTAAGAGTCTGCACTGGATGAAGCCCCGAGAAGAAGGCCGTCCAGGGCAAACGATCACTGCCAATCCCTAGGGGTGCAGGACCTTAATCACAGCAGCCCCAATGAGAATACTCGAGGGGCCGTGGCTAACCCCAAGGGAAGAGCCACGAATTGGACCACTCCGATGGCAAAACGTAGTCAATGCTGGTGTGAAACTGCGATTGACCCCTGCCGAAAAGCATCTCTGATGCCGATGGCTGCTAGGGAATCTCCTTGGGTTCTTGATTGATCCGGTGAAAAAAAAACACACGGAACAAGACCGAGGCTCCATGTGAAAATGCCACACCTGACCATGCTGAAAAAGCTAAGATCTAGGTCGGAAGGCACCGCCCTCTTCGGGGACTAGAAATAGATTTGAACAAAAATCTCAGAACCGTTCCCAGTCGAGAACCGGTACAATTACTCCACTGGCCTGCAAGAAATGCCACGGCCTGTGAGAAGGCGGCGGCCTTGGAGCCGGGAGGTGACAGAAAAAAATCTGTTTGGCGGGTGGACAGAAATCCATCCTGTAGCCATGGGAGATATGATCCCGCCCCCACTGAACGGAGACGTGGTAGAACCATACGTCGCCAAGTGGAGAGAGCCTGCCACTGACCAAGGAGGTGGTTGGCGTGGCTAGATAGCTCGGAGGAAGCTGACTCCGTGGTAGCATCTCCTGCGGTCTTTTGAAGACGCAGCTTCAAGCTATTTGGTTCTATGAACCAAGGCCGAGCTAGAGGACGATCAGATGGAGGAACGCCACCAAAACCTCAACTGATTCCTGTCCTGGACAGGTTCCCTGGTTTAGGTTTGTGGCAAGGAAGAACTCTCCCCGCCAAGAGCTTCCTGAATTTCATCCAGTTGGTTCCGAAGAGACTGGTCCCACCAAAGGGGAGCCCAGCAAGGAACCCCTATAGAGGCATCTGCTTTCCATTACCGAAGCCACAGGAGCCTGCGGATAGCGAGGAAAGTAGCCAAGACCACCGCCGTGCGGTGTCCAGCATGGCAGACCTGGCATAGGATGAAAAGACTGAAGTCTGGAAGTTCAGGCAACCGTTTTGGGCATAGAGTCCCTGTGAGGGAATGCATCTCCTCCAGACAAGCAGAGAAGGTACAAAAGAACCGCACTGCCGTAAAGCTGAGGAGAACGAAGCTGCTGCCGCCCCAATACCGACTTGGCCCAAGGACGACCGGGCGGACCGCAAAACCTTAAGTGAGGAGCTATCAGCCACTGACATAACGGTCCGGGCTGAGCCACCTGAGGTGACTGAGCCCACTTCTTGACCACCATTGGTGGACAGGGGAAACACAGTCCTCAGAATCACGCTTCATGGGAAGCGACTGTCAGAGCGGACCCTGGGCTTGGTCACAGGGGCCTGAAAACTGGAGTGGTTAAGGAACACACTTTGTGTTCTCCTAGGTAAGGTAACTCCGGCGGATTGGGGTCCAGTACAAAATTAATGTACCGTGGGAGCCCTATAGAGGTGCCGTCAGCCACTGATACAACTAACCGGGCTGAAAGTCTGGACACTGGAGGGGCCACGTTTGGCGAATGAGTACACTCCTTGACCACCTCTGATGGGAGGGGGAAACAGGCCGCAGAACCCCGCTTTGGGGTCTGCAGGACAGGCTGTGAGCTTGGACGCAGCAGGCTGAAAACTGGAGTGGTTAAAGAACACACTCCTCGTCCTGTTAAAGGTATACTGATGCCTTTCTGCCAGCGGGGAATACTCCCCTGATACGGGCGGATGGAGGTCCAGTACAAGTATAATGGACGCAATCCAATCATTCGGCTCTGCGTCACGTACGGACGGATCAATGTACATAAAGTAGCGTCCGAGCCCCTGGTAGAGACATCCTCCTCGTCCAGTGAGTCAGCTCGTAATCGGAGCTGCGGGACGGGGAAGGACAGGGGACCCTGCGTCTCCCTGTCAGGAGGACGGGGTCTGAGTCCAGAAGGAGAGTCCTTTGTGAGCTTTATTGAGCGAGCTGAAGCAGAAAACGCCCTGAGAGGGGAGCTGCATGCTCAGCAGATGCCAGGACAGCCGACCCCTGGAAATAGGATTCCCTCAGGGGTCAGCCACCGAAACCGGAGCAGATGGAGGGGCCACTAATTAGCAATCATTCGGCTCTGCCTCCAAGCTGAGGGGCCACCATGGTTATGAGCTCGGTACAGCCGTACGAGACTACCTGCAGTGCATAATAAAAACAACCTGCAGCCCTGCTCTGTGAGACATGCTGCAGAGGTGGGGGCTCTGTCAAGACTGGCCCCCAGCATATATAAACCGATAAAACAAGCAGCTGCACAACCGGAGGTTGTGGCTGCCAATCGTTTAAACAGACATGTCTGTGCCCCCTGGTCCCTCAGCCCAGGTCCCCACTTGTCACACTGTGGAATCTCTGTGCCCATGCAGGCACAGAGAACGCTGAGAACATGGCGACCGGAGCGAGGAGAGGGGGCGGGGCCTACTCTGAGAGCGGCAAAAGGATTCTGTCAGTGAGGTAGCCAGGGGAGGGAATCTTTCCTCAATGAGGAGTGTCCCTTCGCTTGTGCTGCACAGCCGCTGGGCGGAGCTACACTGCCTCTCTGCATGACTGACATGCAGAGACAGTGGAAACCGAAACTAGGCCCCAGGCGAAGCCGGGGCCTAGAGTAAAACATGCGGCCGACACACAGGCACCATCAGCGCGGTTCTCCAGTGAAAACTGGAGAACCGGACGGAAATGTTAACACCAAACATAAAACACATTCCCCCAATAAATAAACATAAAGGACCCTTGGAAAGACCACTTTCTGTGGTAATAACGTCTCATATACTTAGCTTGTGAGACGCAGGTTGCCAGGGTCCTGGGGGGTGATCGCTCCGTCCAGCAGGGTCCTGCAAAAGGGCTGCGGATGGAGACCGGTCTCCTGCAAAGCAGTGAGAACCGTGTTGGCTCCGACTTCAAGCCAGAGCCCCAGCATGGGATGGTGAAGGAGCGCGGCATGAAAGGGATACAGCCCTGAAAATCAACCTTAACAGCAGCCCCGCAGTGGGGTGTGAAGGGACATGCCGGGAGTCCAGACTGGACCCGCTTTTCTTCCAAATCTTTGTCCAAAGGAAAAATCAAAAAACAAAATCAGAGAATGCATGTGTGTGTGATCCTCCTGAAACACAAAGCATGAAAACTGGCTAGGACTGGCTAGCAGGGGGTGTATATGCTAGGAGGGAGGAGCTACACGTTTTGAGTGTAGTAACTTTGTGTGTCCTCCGGAGGCAGTAGCTATACACCCATGGTCTGGGTCTCCCATAGGAACGATAAAGAAATCAATTGTTTGGGCGTACGGCGGGGCTCAGAAGAGAAGGAGCGCCATTTCACAGTAAAATTGATTGGAATTATTAGCAGACGCCATGTTTCATTTGGAGACCCCCTGAGGTGCCTAAACAATGGAGCTCCCCCACATGTGATCCCATTTTGGAAACTAGACCCCCCCCATACAAAAAAAATTAGTTTGGCGAAATAAAAAATACAGACATCAGTAAAAAAAAAAAAAAAAAAAAAAAAAAAGAGCGCCTGCCACTAAGACCAGTGCCAAACGTGAGAGCAATGCACGAGTCTCGCATCGCATCATCCACTGCAGTCTGGAAGCGAGCAACTGCGCTGGATAATGCGATGCGAGAGGGCGGGGCGGCAGATGAGAAAGGGCGCAGCGGATGGAAGATGGGAAAGGGCGCAGCGGATGGAGGAGCGGCAGAGGATGGGAAAGGGCGCAGCGGATGGATGATGGGAAATGGCGCAGCGGATGGATGGGAAATGGCGCAGCGGATGGAGGAGCGGCAGAGGATGGGAAAGGGCGCAGCGGATGGATGATGGGAAATGGCGCAGCGGATGGATGGGAAATGGCGCAGCGGATGGAGGAGCGGCAGAGGATGGGAAAGGGCGCAGCGGATGGATGATGGGAAATGGCGCAGCGGATGGATGGGAAATGGCGCAGCGGATGGAGGAGCGGCAGAGGATGGGAAAGGGCGCAGCGGATGGATGATGGGAAATGGCGCAGCGGATGGATGGGAAATGGCGCAGCGGATGGAGGAGCGGCAGAGGATGGGGGGGGTGAGATGGGGATACCTACCATACAGGATGGATCTAGGCAGCAGGATCACAGCAGACAGAAGAGGCAGCAGATGAAGGAGGCAACAGATCGAGGAGGGTGAGAGGGGGCAGTAGATGGAAAATGGGAGAGAGCAGGCAGCAGATCGGGGAGGGGGGCAGAGTCTGATGCGAGAGAGAGATGGCACATGTAGGGGAAGGGAGGGGGGCTTGCAGCACATGTAGGGGGAGGGAGGGGGGCTTGCAGCACATGTAGGGGGAGGGAGGGGGGCTTGCAACACATGTGCTGCAAGCCAGCCACCCTCCCCCCACATGTGCTGCAAGCCAGCCACCCTCCCCCCACATGTGCTGCAAGCCAGCCACCCTCCCCCCACATGTGCTGCAAGCCAGCCACCCTCCCCCCACGTGGGGGGAGGGTGGCTTGCAGCACATGGAGGGATAGGTGGTGTGGCGATTGAGAAGGGGCAGCCGATGAAGGAGGCGGCGGCGGCCGCCGCCGATCAGGGGCAGCAGCGGCTGAAAAAGGTGGGTGCGACGGCGGCGGGGACAGTGGCGAGCATGGCGGCGGGGACGGCGGTGGATCGGGAGCGGCGGCGGGGACAGCGGTGCAGCGGGAGCATGGCGGCGGAGACAGCGGTGCAGCGGGAGCATGGCGGCGGAGACGGCGGTGGATCGGGAGCGGCGGCCGGGGACAGCGGTGCAGCGGGAGCATGGCGGCGGAGACAGCGGTGCAGCGGGAGCATGGCGGCGGGGACGGCGGTGGATCGGGAGCGGCGGCGGGGGACGGCGGTGGAGCGGGAGCATGGCGGCGGAGACAGCGGTGCAGCGGGAGCATGGCGGCGGGGACGGCGGTGGATCGGGAGCGGCGGCGGGGACAGCGGTGCAGCGGGAGCATGGCGGCGGAGACAGCGGTGCAGCGGGAGCATGGCGGCGGGGACGGCGGTGGATCGGGAGCGGCGGCGGGGGACAGCGGTGCAGCGGGAGCATGGCGGCGGAGACAGCTGTGCAGCGGGAGCATGGCGGCGGGGACGGCGGTGGATCGGGAGCGGCGGCGGGGACAGCGGTGCAGCGGGAGCATGGCGGCGGAGACAGCGGTGCAGCGGGAGCATGGCGGCGGGGACGGCGGTGGATCGGGAGCGGCGGCGGGGACAGCGGTGGAGCGGGAGCATGGCGGCGGAGACAGCGGTGCAGCGGGAGCATGGCGGCGGGGACGGCGGTGGATCGGGAGCGGCGGCGGGGACAGCGGTGGAGCGGGAGCATGGCGGCGGAGACAGCGGTGCAGCGGGAGCATGGCGGCGGGGACAGCGGTGCAGCGGGAGCATGGCGGCGGGGACAGCGGTGCATCGGGAGCATGGCGGCGGGGACAGCGGTGAAGCGGCAGCAGCGGCGGGGCGATCGGAGACAGCGGCGGTGAAGCGGGAGCAGCGGCGGGGACAGCGGTGAAGCGGGAGCAGCGGCGGGGCGATCGGGGACAGGGGCGAGCGGCGGGGCGATCGGGGACAGGGGCGGGCGGCGGGGACAACAACTTACCGCTCTCCTCGGCTTCTAGGGACGATCACAGGCCGCAGATCCACATTGATTGGAGAGAGCGGTCACAAGACCGGTCTCTCCAATCAGAGCTGGGGGCGGGTGAAGCATCGATCACCCAGCTCCAGCCAATGGCCAGTGCTACAGCAGCACTGATCAGGGCTGGATTTCAATGTTCCAGCCATTTTCAATGGCTGGAACATTACAGTGGCTGTAATTGGCTGAGCGGCGTTCGTCAGCCAATCACAGCCTCTGTAGGTTTGGGGAGGAGGCACCACCCCTCCTGAGGTCAGGCAGAGGTCCCCTGCTTCCCGAATCTACCATTTAAGTAAATAAATTTCACTCCCCGGGGCTCCGGGACCGCGATTTCGCCATGACGTACTGAGTACGTCATGGGTCGTTTAGCACCATGTCACCATGACGTACTCAGTACGTCCAAGGTCGTTAAGGGGTTAAATGCGGATTGCACATTTTCTGTTAGTACAATAAACCTCATTTCAATCCAGAAATATTACTCAGTCCATCAGTTATTAGATATATCAAACTGAAATAGCTGTTGCAAAAACCCAAATTGTTATAAAAAAAAAAAGGTTAACATTAATAGGGGTGCCCAAACATTTTCATATGACTGTAAATTGGGTATCGTATATTCCGGCATATAAGACGACCCCCAACTTTTCCAGTTAAAATATAGAGTTTGGGATATATCCTATATACACTCTAGTGTAAGGAAGGGTACCTTCACACTTTAGCGATGCAGCAGCGATCCGACCAGCGATCTGACCTGGTCAGGATCGCTGCTGCATCGCTACATGGTCGCTGGTGAGCTGTCAAACAGGCAGATCTCACCAGCGACCAGTGACCAGCCCCCAGCCAGCAGCGACGTGCAAGCGACGCTGCGCTTGCACGGAGCCGGCGTCTGGAAGCTCCGGACACTGGTAACTAAGGTAAACATCGGGTATGGTTACCCGATGTTTACCTTAGTTACCAGCTCACACCGCTTAACTTAGCGTGTGCAGGGAGCAGGAGCCGGCACTGGCAGCGTGAGAGCTACGGAGGCTGGTAACGAAGGTAAATATCGGGTAACCACCTTGGTTACGCGATGTTTACCTTGGTTACAGGTTACCGCAGGCTGTCAGACGCCGGCTCCTGCACATTCAGGATTGTTGCTCTCTCGCTGTCACACACAGTGATGTGTGCTTATCAGCGGGAGAGCAACAATAAAAAAAACGAACCAGCAATGTGTGTAACGAGCAGCGATCTCACAGCAGGGGCCAGATCGCTGCTCAGTGTCACACACAGCGAGATCGCTAATGAGGTCACAAAAAACGTGACTCAGCAGCGATCTCAGTAGCGGTCTCGCTGTGTGTGAAGTACCCCTAAGCTGACCCCAGTAATATCCCCATTGTTTAGTAATGTCCCCTGCAGTAATGTGCCCATTGTTTAATAATGTCCTCCTGCTGGTTCCCCTCTGTCCCCTATCACGCCGTTGTTTACACACAAAAAAGACACTCACCTCTCCTCTGTTCCGGTGGTGCCTTCAGCTGCTTCTTGCAGTCCACAGTCACACAGACCCCTCCATGATAGCGTGAATAGAGCGGCCACTGCAGGATGTCGTCATGGCTTTACTACAGCTGAATGCTTTACGGCGCCACAAAACATTCAAATCCAGTAAAGCGGTGACAGCGTCGGTGGCCCTGTGTATTGGACACGATCATGGAGGAGGGCTTCTTGTGGACCACAGACCCCTCCGTGATACCGTCCAATACACAGGGCTGCCGCTGCGGTCAGCACTTTACTACAGTTGAATGGTATACGGCACCACAAAGCATTCAACTGCAGTAAAGCCGACATCCTGCAGCGGCCGCACCGTGCACTGGACTATTACGTGCCTGCGGACTGCAAGAAACAGCTGGAAGCACCACAGGAACGGAGAGAATATCTTTTATAGTGTGTAAACGACGGCACCATGCACCGCCGTATAAGACGACCCCCGATTTTTTAGGGGTTAAAAAGCAGTCTTATACGACAAAAAAGACAGTATATAGGGAGAACTTGGTGTATACCTCTGACCTGCACTAAAGATGCCGTGTTAGTAAACCCATACTATTCAGTAATGTAATCTGCACAGCATAAGGTATTTTAGTTTCTGAAGTCATACCTCTTGATGTGTAATCCGGACACCATTATAAAATGACATCACAGTACGAGGACCTGTGCTTATATTAGCGTAAAGACCTTCTCCAGCATTAGAAATCATGGAAACTGCTACATAGACTCTACAGAAGGGAAAAAAAGAAATGCAAGTCCAGAGATAGTCAGCAGAAGCTGAACAGTAATACAGAAAAGGACTCCCTAATAGCAGAAGGTGTAGGAACAAACTGAGCAGGCACTTTGAAGGCTTTTTCCATTTGATAGAAAGTAAAAATTGGTGGATTCAAAGTCTATGGAACGCTAAAGCGGGCTTTACACGCTGCGATCTCGCGAGCGATAATACCCGCCCCCGTCTGTTGTGCGACATGGGCAAATCGCTGCCCGTTGCGCACAACCTCGCTTACCCTCGTCACCCGGACTTACCTGTCCTGCGACGTCGCTCTGGCCGGCGTTCTGCCTCCTTTCTAAGGCGGCAGGTCGTGCGGCGTCACACGGCAGGCGTCCAATAGAAGCGGAGGGGCGGATATGAGCAGAACCTAAACATCCCGCTCACCTCCTTCCTTCCGCATTGCCGGTGGAGGCAGGTAAGGAGATGTTCCTCGCTCCTGCGGCTTCATACACAGCGATGTGTGGTGCTGCAGGAATGAGGAACAACATCGCTAATAAGCAGAGAATGATTTTTAATTTCAGGACGACCTCTCCGCTGCAAACGATTTTGGCCGCTTTTGCGATCGTTTTAGGTCGCACATAAGTGTCACACACTGCGATATCGTTAATGAAGCCGGATGTGCGTCACAAACAACGTGACCCCGACGATAAATCATTAACGATATCGCAGCGTGTAAAGCCTGCTTAATACAATGTTCACATGCAACATTTTTTTAATGCAAATTAAAAGCTGCTTTTTTTTTAGTTTTTATACACAGTACTAGCAAAACAGTAACAATTTGAGAACTGGGGAGATTTTTTTAGTTTTACAGCATGGCAATTCTTTCTGCATTATTGTTTATGAAGAAAAACTATTTTTTGTGAATAAAACATGTACCGTAGACAAAGGACACATGTAATGTGCACCCAAAAAACACTGAAAAACGGGCATTTAGAACATAACAGTTTTACTGCCAAGAGATCATGTTTTAGCTGCTTAGAAAAACACAAAACAAAAAAAAAAAAAAAAAAAAAAAAAAAAAAGAAAAACAAAAACACAAAACAATGCAGCAAAAACGCTGGTGTGAACACAGCCTAGCAGTGCATGTCATGTGGAGCCACACATCTCTACCGAAAATGTAGCAAATGGATACAATTACAAATACACAGTACATCTAAAGACATAAAAGAATGGTTTAAGTTTTATCATTTTTCTTTTTAGAGAGGTTTTGGAATGACCTCTGAAACCAATCCGCAAGTTACTTTATAGAAAGATATAGATAGCTTACGATCTGCTGGACAAGCATATCCTCTTACCTGCACGTACAAGGACAAGTAAAGGATTTGTTACAGTGCAAGGCTTTAGAAATAAGCTATGATTTTTCTACTGGATATGGCCTAGATTACAGATTGTAGACTAATGGCAACTTTAGAGGTCTGAATACTGAAACTAAATGGCTGGCCACAAACTGAGATAACCGAGTGTCGAAAAGTCACATATACTAATTCTTCTAGAGCATTTTTTCCCCTCTTAATACGATTATTATTAATTCTAAAGCTAAATATAGGAGTAACTTTATAAAAAAAAAAAAAAATTCTATTCACGTTTGTATTTGGATTCTTCTATTGATGGTTAAATGTACCATTATTTTTTTCTTTGGCGTTTTTCGATCTTGTAACGCTGTTTGAAAACGGAAAATGTGAAAAATACTGAACAAAAATATAAAAACACAAGATTTTTGTTTTTGGCTTCTATCCAATATTGTTCACAAATTTGTATAAATCTGTTGAGCATTTGCCGAGATAATCCATCCACCTCACAGGTGTGATATATCAAGATACTGATAAGACTGCATGATTATTGCACAGGTGTGCCTTAAGGCCCAGTTACACGCAACAACATCGCTAACGAGATGTCCCTGGGGTCACGGAATTCGTGACGCACATCCGGCCTCGTTAGCGACGTTGTTGCGTGTGACACTTACGAGCGACCGCTAAAGATCCTAAATACTCACCAAATCGTTGATTGTTGACATGTTGTTCAGTTTCAAAATATCGTTGCTCGTTTGGGACGCAGGTTGTTAGTCGTTCCTGAGACAGCACACATCGCTACGTGTGACACCCCAGGAACAACAGCGTTCCTGCGTCCTCCGGCAACGAGGTGGGAGTGACGTTCATGCGGCTGCTCTCCGCCCCTCCGCTTCTATTGGTGGCCCGCTGTGTGACGTCGCTGTGACGCCGCACAAACCGCCCCCCTTAAAAAAGGGGTTGTTCGCCGGCCACAGCGACGTCACTAGGAAGGTAAGGTCGTGTGACGGGTACCTGCGATATTGTTCACCAGGGCAGTAATTTGCCTGTGACGCACAAACAACGTGGGCGGGTGCGATCGCTAGCGATGTCGCAGCGTGTAAAGCAGCCTTTAGACTGGCCACAATAAAAGGCCACTCTAAAATGTGCAGTTTTACAGTATTTGAAGGGGGGGGGGGTGAAGGGAGAGGGGTTGCAGACAACCAGACAGTATCTGGTGTGACTGCCATTTGCCAGTGTGCCATCTGCCTTGTCAAAGATAGTTGGGATTCACCCGTGAAGAGTACACCTCTCCAACATGTCAGACGCTATTGAATGTGAGCATTTGCCCACTCAAATAGGTTACGACAACGAACTGCAGTCAGGTGGAGACCCCAATTATAAGGAGCAAGCAGATGAGCTTCCCTGAGATGGTTTCTGACAGTTTGCGCAGAAATTCTTTGGTTATGCAAACCGATTGTTGCAGAAGCTGTCCAGCTGGCTGGTGTCAGACCATCTTGGAGGTGAAGATGCTGGATGTGAAGATCCTCAACTGGTGTGGTTACACGTGGTCTACAGTTGTGAGGCTGGTTTTATGCGCTGCCAAATGCTCTGAAATGCCTTTGGAGATTGCTTATGATGGTAGAGAAAGTAACATGCACTTAACGAGCAACCGCTCTGGTGGACATGCCTACAGTCTGCATATTAACTGCAAGCTCCCTGAAACTTGTAACATCTGTGGCATTGTGCTGTGTGATCAAACTGCACATTTTAGAGTGGCCTTTTATTGTGGCCTGCTTAAGGCACACCTCTGCAATAGTCATGCTGTCTAATTAGCATCTTGATATGCCCCACCTGTGAGGTGGATGGAATATCTCAGATGTGTGAAGGAGGCCTAAATCTATATTAGCGAGCTCTTTTCCTTTGCCGTTGTTTCTGGCAAGTGTGACGCCAGTTTTCTTACATACTGGAGACACTGACACAAGTAGATTCAATTAAAATCAATGGGACTGCACACGCGTGTCTGTGTGCTCCGCACAGCAACATGTCTGCTTTCTGCCGGCAGCATGGCAAACTGATGTGATCTGTGTGACCTGTACTGGAGAAAACATGCGTCACATAATAAAAAAAGAATATTTATACTTACTTGTCACCAGCACTGCTATCTCTGCCTCTGTTGTTGCTTCTGGGCCCGCTCATTATCCTCGTGCATATTCACTGCACTTAGGGTGGACCTGGAATTAACAGCAGCACCCGAGATAGCAGTGCTGGAGACAGGCAAGTATACCAGCTCATGCTGTCCATGTGCTATCTGGATGTCACACATCGCACAGGGACAGCACACGTAACTACACACATGCACACATAAGTACCTTCACCATGGACCGTGCAAAACGTTAGTGTTTTGCATGGACGTGTGACAAATTTGTGAAGAATATTTGTGAGAAAAAAAGGCCACACATAAAAGGTGCACATAGAACAAGTCTTAGATCTTTGAGTTTAGTTCATGAAAAAATGAGAACAAAAACAAGTGTTGCATTTATATTTTTAGTCAGTGTATATTATATATATATCCTATATATATATATATATATATTAAATAAATAAAATATGATATATTATATTATATTATATTATATATATATACACATACACACACATATACATATATATATATATATTTTATTTTTCTTTTCTATATATCTGTATATACACCTATACACATTGTCAAAGTGCCACCCAGCATCTTATACACACACAACTGATATAGTAATGTCTAAAAATCTGGTTTTAGAAGTGTGTTCACATGACATTTTTTTCAGGTGGATTATTTTGCCTGGAATCCACCTCTTAAAAAAAAAAAAAAAAAAAAAGTGCTGCAAAAAATTGAAAAGAATGCACAGCAGTGTAAAAACGACATAGCCGTGCACATGTTAAATAGGTTGTTGCTTCTTTTAACCCCTTCATGGTTCAGAAGCCATGAAGCAGTTAAAAAGTAGCATGTTCATTGTTCGGGCTGTTTGGATGGTGCTTGCTAGCTATTAGTTTAATTGATATTAAAAAGCAAAAACAATTTCAAAATCTCCAGCAATTTGCTAGAAAAACCTCAGCGGGTAAGGAGTCAGAATAAAGATATTTTGTGCACATATCTTACACAGGAAAAGTCAAATCTTTGTCACTTGACATAACAATAAAGGTCGCTTTATACGCAACGATATCGATAACGAGATGTCGCTGGGATCACGGAATTCGTGACGCACATGCGGCCTCGTTAGTGACGTCGTTGTGTGCGACACTTACGAGCAACCGCTAACGATGCAAAATACTCACCAAGTCTTTGATTGTTGACACGTCGTCCATTTCCCAAATATCGTTGCCGATTTTGGACGCAGGTTGTTCGTCGTTCCTGAGGCAGCACACATCGCTACGTGAGACACCCCGGGAACGACGAACAACACTGTACCTGCGTCCTCCGGCAACGAGGTGGGCGTGACTTTCATGTGGCTGCGCTCCGCCCCTCCGCTTCAATTGGACGCCTGCCGTGTGACGTCGCTGTGACACTGCACAAACCGCTCCCTTAGAAAAGAGGCTGTTCGCCGCCCACAGCGATGTCGCTAAGCAAGTAAGGCTATGTGCCCACAGGACTCTGTACCCGTGGATTTTGCCATGGAAAACCTGCAGATTTATCTAGATTTTCTAGATAAATCCGCAGGTTTTAGCAAGTACAGACACTCCCTATGTAATCCTATGGGACATGGGGAGTGTCTGTGTCCATGCTGCGGTATGTGCGGCTGCGGGAAATGCTGCGGATGTCACGCAGCCGCACATAACTGCATTTCAATTATTCCTGCGGAAATCCCGGCCCTCCACTATGGAGATAGAGGCCGGGACTTCGGCAGGTAAGTCGCATGAATGTTCACAGGTTTACCGCAGATATTTCGCTGGAATCCCGCAGCTAAACGCTGTGTGTGAATGTAGCCTAAGATCAGGAATAAAACAGCCATTTATAGGACATTTTATAACTTTCCCAAATGCCTATGAAAAAATATTCAGCACATTCTGCATTGCACTACTGTCCCCAATTTATTATATATTTTAGGAGTCGGAGCATTTTATACAGACTCCGACTCCACCAAAATGAGCTCCGACTCCACAGCCCTGGAAAAAAAAATAAAATCGCAGCATGCAGAGCCATATCACTCGCATCCATTCAAGTGAATGGGTGCAAGAGAAACATCGGCCTGCACTTGGATGTTATCCTAGTGCAGTGCCATATACGCACAGGCTGACAATGGAGGAGATTGAGAGATTAGTCCCGCCCTCTCCTCCAGAGCGCCCGCCCTCAGCTTCGCATCTGTGACCCCACTGCAAGCTCGGAGAGGATCGGAGAGATCCGGATCCGCTCAACACTAATAGTTAACATTATTTCCCATATGTATACTTGCCATTATTTTCTTTTTACATTGCCATACATTTTTGGGGTTATTTTTAGAAGTTTGATAACGATCTTAAAATTTTCAAGGAACTTTCAGAAACTTTTTTGTTGGGGGGGGGGGGGGGCTCGCAACCTCTAGAGTATTCAAAATAGTGAAATGTGACATGAAATATTGTACTTTGTAGTCCCACAGACGATGAATAGTGTGGCTGCTGCACACGTGCATTTCTGCTCCATGCAGAGCCCTAATCTTGACATAAATTTGATTTTTTTTTGTGACCAACCATTCAAAAGCTGGTGCGTTAGAAAGTACAAGAAATATAGTACAAACTTACAAATTCTGCTTGAGCCATGCAAAATTATTAGCACAACTTTACCTTGTAACACAGAATGTTAACTCTTTCATATTTTAATTAATAACCATAGTATTATTATTCTCACCTTTCTGATTCATAGGGGTCTGGAAGCAAAGGACTTGTGGAAATACCGGATGAAGTGGATTTATCGAATTTATAAACTTTACCTACAAAAACAAGGGAACAATTCTAAGTGTAAACCATTCACAACTACCAATAATCACCCTGGGGAAAGTATCTACCAAAGCTGTTAGGACAGTGTAGGAGAGACATAATAATTTAACGTAATAAGATAGCACTGAGTACACTGGGGGGGGGGGGGTATTTGTAAAAGTGTAAATGTATAAGAGCAGGAGTAGGAACAGAATACCAAATAAGAATGGAAAATGCCCTTAGAACAATTACTTTTCCAGAGGGGCCAACATGAGACACTGACTGCTGAGGAGAGCCAAACCTAGGCTGCAAATACTCAATATTAAAATTAATTATAATTATTTTACATTAATTGTATCACTTAAAATTCCGCAGAATCACGAATGCCAACACCACGCTATATTTCGTACAAGCCCCCACATAACATCCCTGTATACAGTATGAGCCCATACATAGCTCTCCTATATACAACTACTATTTACAGTATAAGGCTATGTGCGCACGTTGCGTAAATACATGCAGTTACGCTGCGCTTTGTAGCGCAGCGTAACTGCATGTGTCCTGCGTCCCCTGCATAATCTATGGAGATTGTGCAGGGGCCGTGCGCACATGGCGTTTTAGAGCGTAGCGCTTCAGCTGCTGCCCGAAGCGCTGCGTTCTAAGAAGTGACATGTCACTTTTTCCGTGCGCTTTGCCAGCAGCTCCTGCTCTGTCTATGGCAGGAGCTGCAGGCAGAGCGCATGGAATCTGCTTTTTTTTTTCTCTACGGACATTTTCTGCAGCGATTTGAAGCGCACGTGTGCTCTTCAGATCTCTGCAGAAATTTCTGCAGGGCTAGTACGCAACGTGCGCACATAGCCTAAGACCACATACAGCCTCCCTGTATACAGCATGAGCCCCCCACAGCTCTCCTATATACAGTATAAGACTACACATAGCCTCCTTGTATACAGTATGAGCCCACACACAGCCACTACATACAGTATGAGCCCCCACACCGCCCCATATACAGTATGAGCCCCCACACAGCCCCATATACAGTATGAGCCCCCACACCGCCCCATATAGAGTATGAGCCCCCACACCGCCCCATATACAGTATGAGCCCCCACACCGCCCCATATACAGTATGAGCCCCCACACCGCCCCATATACAGTATGAGCCCCCACACCGCCCCATATACAGTATGAGCCCCCACACCGCCCCATATAGAGTATGAGCCCCCACACCGCCCCATATACAGTATGAGCCCCCACACAGCCCCATATACAGTATGAGCCCCCACACCGCCCCATATACAGTATGAGCCCCCACACCGCCCCATATACAGTATGAGCCCCCACACCGCCCCATATACAGTATGAGCCCCCACACCGCCCCATATACAGTATAAGCCCCCACACCGCCCCATATACAGTATGAGCCCCCACACAGCCCCATATACAGTATGAGCCCCCACACAGCCCCATATACAGTATGAGCCCCCACACCGCCCCATATACAGTATGAGCCCCCACACCGCCCCATATACAGTATGAGCCCCCACACCGCCCCATATACAGTATGAGCCCCCACACCGCCCCATATACAGTATGAGCCCCCACACCGCCCCATATACAGTATGAGCCCCCACACCGCCCCATATACAGTATAAGCCCCCACACCGCCCCATATACAGTATGAGCCCCCACACAGCCCCATATACAGTATGAGCCCCCACACAGCCCCATATACAGTATGAGCCCACACACAGCCCCCCCTATATACATGCAAACATCCCATACACATGATGCTGCTCCTGTCTTTGCAGCAGGGACTTTCTAACAGCATACACTATGATATGACACATACTCGTGAAAGCTGTCTCACACACTGGCAGCTCCATCTTCCACCAATGTATTCTCCACTGTCTGTATCCAGTGGATGCAGATAGCGGTGACATCAGGAAGTGGTCGAGAGGATGGTGAGGCCGTTTCAGCTCTGCGGCTTTGTCTGTCCACGATCCGGACTGGAACAGCCAGAGGGCCAGATTCTGTCAGCACAGACGGACAATTCAAACTTAGTACAGGCGCTCGGTGTATTACCGCGGGGATAATCATTTAAATGCACCTCCCACCCGCTTGTTTTCCCTCCATGTCTGCCCTACTCTTCTTTGATTGAAGGCTTTGGCTTCATAGTGCAAGAGAGAGAAGGAGATATAGGTGGAAAACAAACAGGTGGGAAGGTGTATTTAAATGACGGAGAGTGCCTGTACTTGGGCTGAACAGTCATTCTGTGCTGATCGAGTAATTTTAAGTATTTTCTGCATTTTTGTTGCGTTTTATTTTCAGTGAAGATGTCACATAAACTGAAGTATTTCCTAGTTCTGTGTTTCACCAAATATAAGACAGGGTCTCATTTTTTGCTCCTAAGAACGTGCTATGACTTATTTTTGGAGAAAAAATATGGCTTAAATGTTATTCCCCATGTTCTGCTAAGTTTACCACCGAAAGAAAGCAGACACCCCCAAAAGTATCGCACTTACCAGATCCCAAATAGTTAGAGCTGGCAAGTGAACGGCCTCTCACATACAAAATGGCGTCACTTCCAGGTCTCCCTGCATTCCACAGCGGTTTGCTCCCCCTGCTGGCTGGAAGCAGTATCACTTTCACAGTAAGGCCTCTTTCACACATCCGTGCAAAACACACATTTTTTGCACGGTCCGTGCTGTAGATGTGTGTGTGTTCAGTGTGTTATCCATGTGACATCCGCATAGCACATGGACAGTGTGAACTTCTATACTCGCCTGTCCCTGAACCTGCTGTCGTTGGCACTTTTGCTGCTTCTGGGTCCACGGTGCAGTGAATATTCATTAGCATGCGGAGCGGTCCCAGAAGAAAGTGACAGCTGCGCTGGAGACAGGAGAGTATAGAAGATAATTTTATTTCAGAGACACGGGTCTTCTCCGGTACATGTCACACAAATCACATCAGTGTCCGTAGGACATCAGTGCTGCCGGAGAAAAACGGACACGTCACCATGTGGAGCACACGGACAATCATGTGCTCCACATAGACACACGGTACATGTGATAACACAGATGTGTGCGCAGACTCATTGATTTTAATGGATCTACGTGTGTCAGTGTCTTCGGTATGTGTTAAAACGGACGTCATACTTACCGTAAGAGCCCATCCACTGTTGGCACTTGTCAGCTGTAATTCTTTAGGGTCCGGTGGGTGCACATTTTTGGGGTTCTGTCTGCTTTCTTTTGGGGCTGTCTTCTCTCTTTAATGAAGTTTCCGGCTCTATTCTTTAAACTTTTTTAATATATTAATTATATTATATTATTATATATATATATATATATATATATATGCCTTATTCTGTCTGTCAGTCTGTCTGTCTGGCTCCAAAATTGTGTCCTTACGGTGACACAAAGCTGATTGGCCGCTGAGCTCGCCATGGCCCCGCCCCTTCGCACGGATTGGCCGCTCGCCTTGGCCTGGCCCCGCATGGATTGGCCACTCGCCCCGGCCCTCCGCACGCATCGCCAGACATAACCTTGCGCTGCTGGGATCGTGACGGAGCCGGTGAACACTGGTAACCATTATACACATCGGGTAACTAAGGTCCCTTAATTACCCGATGTGTATCATAGTTACCAGCGTACACCGGCTCCCGGTACACATGTGCAGGGAGCCGGCATTATACTCCTCTCCCCCCAGGACTACTCCTCCTATTATAGTCCTCCTATTATACTCCTCTCTGAGTATAATAGGAGAACTATTATAGCATGGGGGATGGAGCACGATGGGGTGCGCAGCATGGGGGATGTAGCACGATGGGGGGTGCGCAGCATGGGGGATGGAGCACGATGGGGAGTGCGCAGCATGGGGGATGGAGCACGATGGGGAATGCGCAGCATTGGGGATGGAGCAAGATGGGGGGGTGCGCAGCATGGGGGATGGAGCACGATGGGGGGGTGCGCAGCATGGGGGATGGAGCACGATGGGGGGTGCGCAGCATCGGGGATGGAGCACGATGGGGGATGGGCAGCATGGGGGATGGAGCACGATGGGGGGTGCACACCTCCCCCCAACACACACACACACACACACACACACACACACACACGCACTGGGAACCACAAACACCGCCATACACAGACACACACAGACAACCCCGCACACACACAACACCCAACACACAAACACCGCGGAATACATAAATATATGCACATACCGCACAACACACACATTCCACAAAACATACCTCCCCCCAAAACACACCACACCCACACAAACCGCGCAACACACACACACACACACAACGCTACAGACACACAGCGCTCCACAAACAACGCAACACACATACAACACCGCTCTCACCCCCCCGCCACACCCAGACAACACCCAGAACATGTACAGCGCCCTACACAAACACTTGGTAACTACAGACAACAACATATATATATATATATATATATATATATATATATATATATATATATATATATATATATATATATATATATATATATATATATATATATATATTAGTCAAAAATCATACATGAACTACACAATACGCAAATTGTAGAATACCCGATGCGTAGAATCGGGCCACCTTCTAGTATATATATATATATATATATATATATATATATATATATATATATATATATATATATATATATATATATATATATATATATATATATATATATATATATATATATATATATAATCTATATCTATATATATGTCACATGACCTGTCTATATGTGTATGTGTGAGCTAATATATACTGTCAGGGGGTGGGCTTTCTGTTGCCTGGAGATTTATCAGGCTGCCAATAGCAACCAATCACAGCTTAGCTTCTATTTTGCTACAGATAACCAATCAGAGCTCAGATTAATTAATATAGTCAACAATTTAATAATTACATTTCTATCTGTTTTGTGGTTTTTGTGTGCAGAATACATTTTTGTTAATACATTCTATTTTGTTAACAGCAGTTATTAACCCGGGCGAAGCCGGGTAGTACAGCTAGGTGTGTGTGTGTGTGTGTGTGTGTGTGTGTGTGTGTGTGTGTGTGTGTGTGTGTGTGTGTGTATCTATATATATCTATATCTATCTCTATCTACAGTGTGCCAATTCTGTTTATTGCAGGTTTTTTCATTCATTCCAATGCATGGGAATTTCTATACTCCTGGCGCTCGTCACATGGACTCTCATATGTGAATTTCATACTTGCGATCACATGCCAATAGATTTTCTTTTCCATTGTTGCCAATGGTCTCAGTTTATACTGTAAAAAACAAACAGCTATATAGGACTATTGTGGGAGGGGGGATGGGGATGGGGGGGGGAGAGGGGGGAGAAAAAAAAAAAAGTATGGCTCATAGGATCTAGCAACACAAAATAACCTTTTTTTTCATAAAGCCCTCTACATTTCAATATTGATGCAAAAATACTGACGTGTGAGGCCTTAAGATAATAAGAAGTTTAGGCCTGGTTTTTAAATCTCACATCCTAAAGGCCCCGTTACACACAACGACATCGCTAACGGGATATCGCTGGGGTCACGGAATTTGCACATGCGGCGTAGTTAGCGACGTCGTTGCATGTGACACGAGCGACCGCTAACGATCCGAAATAAGGGATAAATAGTTGATTGTTGACACATCGTTCATTTTCAAAAAGTCGTTGATCTTTTAGGACGCAGGTTGTTTGTCGTTCTTGAGACAGCACACATCGCTATGTGACACCCCGGGAACGACGAACAACAGCGTTCCTGCGTCCTCCGGCAACTAGGTGGGAGTGACTATAATGCGGTTGCTCGCCCCCCCCTCCGTTTCTATTGGTGGCCTGCTGTGTAACGTCACTGTAATGCCGCACAAACTGCCCCTTTAAAAAAAAAAAATTTGTTCGGCGGCGTCAGTGACGTCGTTTGGAAGGTATGTGCGTGTGACGCGTACTACCGATATTGTTCGCAACGGGCAGCGATTTGCCCGTGATACACGCACGACGGGGGCGGGTGCGATCCTTTATTTTAAATAAAACACAAAAAAGCCCCCTCTTTCACCACGTTATTAACCCCCCCAAAACACATAAAGCTCCGGCGTTATCGACGCAGGTCCCACGACGCTTGCATTCAGCCGCGTCTGACACATACTCAATGCAGGCTCGTCCAGTGAGCGATGCTGCAGAGGTAACTACAGGTCATTTCTCACGGTCGGTAATGTGAACACATCACCGCTCGCGAGAACTGCAGTGTGTCCTCACAGGGACTCTATTGATTATCTATCATCTATTCATCAATCTATTCATTGATCCATCTTTCTATCAGTCTATCTATTCATCAATCCATCCATTATCTATTTATCTATCCATCTATTATTTATCAATCTATCCATTATCTATCTATTCATCTGTCTATTGATCCATTATCTATTTATCTGTCTATCTATACATTATCTGTCTATCCATCTATCGAATATCTATTATCTATATTATTTATTGCTGTTAAAGCATTACAAAACGCAGGGCCCAACCTGCAAAAAAAAAAACAAAAAGCCAAAAAAAAAAAAAACGCACCAAAAACCCACTCAAAACACATTAAAACGCAGTAAAAACTCATTCGTTTTAAGGTGCGTTTTTTTAACGCAGGTGCGCTAATCCTTCACTCAAGAAATTTCTTAAGAAAAATCATTTTTCTAGTGCGCACATAGCCTGTCAACCCAGACAATACAGGATAGAAGCAGGACACAGGACTGTCTGATACCTGTGTTTGTATTTGTGTGTGTTATTTTAATTTATAAAATATCATTAAATTTGCCATGGTGGCTTGAACAAGAGTTTGCTTGATCAATATACAGTGGGTACGGAAAATATTCAGACCCCTTTAAATTTTTCATTCTATTTCATTGCAGGCATTTGGTAAATTCAAAAAAAAGTTCATTTTTTTCTCATTAATATACACTCTGCACCCCATCTTGACAGAAAAAAAAAAAAGAGAATTTTGTTTACTTACCGTAAATTCTTTTTCTTATAGTTCCGACATGGGAGACCCAAACCATGGGTGTATAGCTTCTGCCTCCGGAGGACACACAAAGTACTACACTAAAAGTGTAGCTCCTCCCTCCGAGCATATACACTCCCCGGATGACAAATCCAACCAGTTTAGTGCCAAAGCTGAAGGAGGACATCCACCCATAAGTAGAGATAGAGTAAAACCCGGAATAACCGGAACTTCTGTCTACAACAACAGCCGGTGAAAACACACGGAACAAGAAAGCTGCCAACAGGCAACAGGGAGGGTGCTGGGTCTCCCATGTCGGAACTATAAGAAAAAGAATTTACGGTAAGTAAACAAAATTCTCTTTTTCTTTATCGTTCCTTATGGGAGACCCAAACCATGGGACGTCTCAAAGCAGTCCATGGGTGGGAAATAAACAGAAACTGAGAAGTAGGCGAAACCTAACTTCACAAATGGGCGACAGCCGTCCGAAGGATGCGTCTGCCCAAGCTCGCATCTGCCGAAGCATGAGCATGCACTTGGTAGTGCTTCGAAAGGGTGTGCAGACTAGACCAAGTTGCAGCCTGACAGACCTGCTGAGCCGTAGCCCAAGAGGCACCGACAGCTCTGGTCGAGTGCGCCTTAATCCCTGGCGGGGGAGGCATCTGAGAACATAGGTAGGCATCGGATATGGCCGACCTAATCCAATGAGCTAGGGTCGGTTTAGAAGCCGAGAGACCCTTGCGCTGACCTGTGGTCAGCACAAAAAGAGAGGTGCACCGCCTAAAAAAACAGCGGTGCGTGACACACAGATCCGGAGCGTCCGCACCAAATCTAAAGCATGCAACGCTTTCTCAAAGCGATGCACAGGGGCCGAACAAGGGGAAGACAATGAAATGTCCTGGTTAAGGTGGAACGGAGACACCACCTTAGGGAGAAGGCCCGGAGTTGGATGGAGAACCACCTTCTCTTGGTGAAAAAAACCAAAAAGGGTGACTCCGAAGAGAGCACAGTCAAATAAGAGACTCTCCTGAGAGAAATTATGGCCACCAGAAAAACTACTGTCTGTGAAAGACTAAACAACGAAACCTCCCTAAGAGGCTCAAAGGGGGGTTTCTGTAAGGCCATGAGGACCAAAGAAAGGTCTCAGGGATCCAGAGACCGCCGGTAAGGCGGAATGATGTGAGATGCGCCCTGCATGAAGGTGCGCACCTGGGCCAGTCGGGCGATACGCCGCTGACAGAGCTGAGACCTGTCCCTTGAGGGAATGAGGGACAGACCTAGCTGCAGGCCGGACTGTAGAAAGGACAGGATGGTCGGCAAGGAAAAAAAACGGCCAAGGAGCATGGCCGGAAGAACGACACCAGGACAGGAAAATTCTCCAAGTCCTGATGTAAAACCTGGCCGAGGAAGACTTCCGAGCCTGAGTCATAGTGAAGATGACCTCGGAAGGAATGCCTGAAGCCGTAAGGATTCAGGGCTCAAGAGCCACGCCGTCAATCTGAGAGCCGCAGAATTGTTGTGGAAAGCGGACCCTCTGAGAGAACGTCTGGCCGGTCCGGGAGATGCCACAGCACCTCTACGAACAGACGGAGCAGGTCTGGGAACCAAGCTCGCCTGGGCCTGGGGCGATGAGTACGACCCGACGGCCCTCCATTTTGATCTTGCGCAGGACTCTGGGCAAGAGAGCTAGAGGGGGAAACACGTAGGCCAGACGGAACTGGGACCAATCTGGAACCAGCGCGTCCGCTGCCAAGGCCTGAGGATCGTGGGAGCGAGCCACGTAAACCGGGACCTTGTTGTTGTGCCGGGATGCCATTAGATCCACTCCCGGAGTGCCCTGCCTGCTAAATTGACCGGAACACTGCCGGATGCAGGGCTCACTCGCCGCTGTCCACGGTTTGACGGCTGAGATAATCTGCCTCCCAGTTCTCTGCGCCTGGGATGTGGACTGCGGATATGGTGGACTTGGAGTCCTCCGCCCACTGAAGGATATGTTGAACTTCCAACATTGCTAGGCGGCTGTGAGTCCTAGGACTACAGCCCTGATTTCCAGCACATTGATCGAGAGGGCTGATTCGGACGGAGTCCAAGTGCCCTGTGCTCGGTGGTGGAGAAACACTGCTCCCCAGCCGGATAGACTGGCATCCGTGGTGAGAATCACCCATGACGGGGCCAGAAAGGAGCGTCCCTGGTACAGAGAGAGGGGCCGAAGCCACCACTTAAAGAGAGCTCCTGGTCTGTGGCGACAGAGCCACCAGCCTGTGCAAGGAAGAAGTCCCTTGTCCCAACAGCGGAAAATGTCCAGCTGCAGGGGACGCAGATGGAACTGGCAAGGGGAACCGCTTCTATTGACGCCACCATCTGACCCAGCACCTGCATGAGGTGCCTGATGGAATGACGGCGGAGCCTCAGCAGAGAGCGAACCGCCAGATGAAGAGACTGCTGTTTGACTAAGGGCAGCTTCACAAGTGCCAGCAGAGTCTCGCATTGCATCCCTAGGTACGTAAGTTCCTGGGTCGGGGTCAGAGTGGACTTGCAAGCGTGGCGAGAGTGAGCGAGACACTCCGCTGACAGTCTGCACTGGATGAAGCCCTGACTAGAAGGGCGTCCAGGTAAGGAATCACTACCAACCCCTGGAGGAGCAGAACCGCAACTGGTGAATACACGAGGGGCCGTGGCTAACCCAAAGGGGAGAGCCACGAATTGGAAATGTTCCTCTCCGATTACAAAACGTAGCCAACGCTGGTGTGAAACTGCGAATGGCACATGCAGAGAGACATCTCTGATGTCGATGGATGCTAAGAAATCTCCTTGGGTCATTGACTGATCGCAGAGATTCCATGCAAAATTGCCGCACCTGAACATGCTTGTTGAGAAGCTTGAGATCCAGGTCGGAAAGCACCGTCCTTTTCGGGGACTAGGAAGAGATTTGAGTAGAAATCTCAGAACCGTTCCCAGTCGGGAACTGGTACAATTACTCCACTGGCCTACAAGAATGCCACGGCCTGTGAGAAGACGGCGGCCTTGGAGCAGGGGGGAGTTGTCTGAAAAAATCTGTTTGGCGGCTGAATAGAATTCTATTTTGTAGCCGTGGGAGATGGTAACCCACACCCACTGATCGAAGACGTGTTGAAACCACACGTCGCCCAAGAGGGAGAGCCTGCCACCGACCAAGGACGTTACTGGCGCGGCCAGATAATCAAGAGGAGGCTGCCTTGGTGGCAGCAGCTCCTGCCGACTTAGGACGCGGCTTCATGCGCCAGTTGGTTTACGGACCTTGGCTGAGTTAGTGGACGAGGCCGAGGGCTTAGAGGACGACCAGTTAGAGGAAACGAAAGGAACGAAACCTCGTCTGGTTCCTGCCCTGGAAGGTTTCCTGGGTTGTGGCATGGAAGTACTCTTCCTGCCAAAAGCTTCCTTAATAATTTCATCCAGTTGTTCACCGAATAGACTGGTCCCAGCAAAAGGGAGTCCAGCAAGGAACTTCTTAAGAAGCATCTGCCTTCCACTCCCGAAGCCACAGGAACCTGCGGATAGCGAGGGAAGTAGCCGAGGCCACCGCAGTGCGGTGACAGTCTCCAGCTATAGAATGAAAAGACTGAAGCCTGGAAGTTAAGGCAACCAATTCGGGCATAAAGGCCCTGGTGAGGGAATGCATCTCCTCCCAAGAAGCAGAGATGGCTTTGAGAGCCCGCACTGCTGCAAAAGATGGGGAGAACGAGGCCCCTGCCGCCTCATATATAGATTTGGCCAGAAGGACAACTTGGCGGACAGTGGGATCCTCAGAGAGGTGCCGTCAGCCACTGATACAACTGTCCGGGCTGAAAGTCTAGACACCGGAGGGTCCACCCTTGGTGAATGAGCCCACTCCTTGACCACCACTGGTGGAAGGGGGAAACAGACATCAGAACCACGCTCTGGGAAGCGTCTGTTAGGACAGGCTCTGGGCTTGGTCACAGTGACCTGAATGCTGGAGTGGATAAGGAACACACTCCTTGTTCTCTTAGGCAAGGTATACTGATGCTTTTCTGCCAAAGAGGGGTGCTCCCCTGATACAGGCGGATTGAGGTCCAGTACAAATATA
Organism: Anomaloglossus baeobatrachus; assembly: GCF_048569485.1. Lineage (NCBI taxonomy): Eukaryota > Metazoa > Chordata > Amphibia > Anura > Aromobatidae > Anomaloglossus > Anomaloglossus baeobatrachus. Next base: position 226,939,241 of record NC_134353.1, on the reverse strand, counting down.
ATGGACGCAATCAAATCATTAGCATCTGCGTCACTTTCGGACAGATCAATGGTACATGGAGAGCGTCCGAGCCCCCAGTAAGGCATCCTCCTTGTCCTGCGAGTCAGCTCGTGAACCAGAGCCGCGGGGCGAGGAGGGAAAGGGGACCCTGCGTCTCCATTTTAGGAGGACGGGCTCCCAGATGAAGAATCCTCTGTGAGCTTTGCTGAGCGAGCCGTAGCAGCAGAAGCGCCCTGAGAAGGGGGCTGATGCATGCTCAGCAGTGTCCGGGACAGCTGTCCCCTGGAGAGGGATTCTACCCAAGCCGGGGGTTCAGCCACCGGAGCCGGAGCAGCCGGAGGTACCACTGGGGATAAGCCTCCAGGCTGAGGCACCACTATGTCAGAGCAGGCATCACAATGTGGTTATGTGCTCGGTACAGACAGTACGAGTCAACATGCGGTGCATAATAAAAAACAGCCTTGCAGCCCTGCACTGATATGAGACATGCTGCAGAAGTGGGGGCTCTGTCCAGAAAGACCCCCAGCAGAGTATATAAACAGAGTATATAAGCAGCAGCACAACCAGAGGTTGTGGCTTGCCAGACCGTTTAACAAAACATCTCTGCTCCAGATTCCCCAGAAGTGGGGGCTTTTCGGAAAAAAAACCCCAGCAGAGTATATAAACAGAGTGTATAAGCAGCTGCACAACCGGAGGTTGTGGCTTGCCAGACTGTTTAACATAGGGGCATCTCTGTGCCCTCCAGATCCCCCAGAACTGGGGGCTCTGTCCCAGGCCCCCATTTGACACAATGTGTTTGCAGACATTGATCTCTGTGCCCTAGAACGCTGAGAAAATGGCGTCCACAGCGAGGAGAGGGGGCGGGGCCTACTCTGAGAGCAGGACGGAGGGCAAATGAGGCATACAGGGGAGGGAATCTTTCCTCAGTGAGGAGTGTCCCTTCCCTGTGCTGAGCAGCCGGTGGGCGGAGCCACCCTGTCTCACTGCACTGACTGACATAGAATCGAAACTAGGCCTCAGGCGAAGCCGGGGCCTAGATTTAAACATGCGGCCAGCGTGCAGGCACCATCGGCGCGGTTCTCCAGTGAAAACTGGAGAACCGGCCGGAAATGTTAAAACATACATATAACACATTCTCCCCCACAAATAAAGTACAAGGGACCCCTAGAAAGACCACTTTCTGTGGTAATAACGTCTCAGTACTTAGCTTGAGACGCAGGTGCCAGGTCCCTGGGGGGTCATCGCTCCGTCCGGCAGGATCCTGAATAGGGCTGCGGATGGAGACCGGTCTCCTGCAAAGCAGTGAGAACCGTGATGGCTCCCACTTCAACCAGAGCCTCAAGGGATGGCGAAGGAGCGCGGCATGTGAAGGCTCCAGATCTGAAATCAACCTTAACAGCACCGCCGACACAGTGGGGTGAGAAGGGACATGCCGGGAGTCCAGATTGGACCCGCTTTTCTTCCAAATCTTTGAAATTAAAAATCAAAAATCAGAGGATGCATGTGTGTGTGTGACCTCCTGAACACAAAGCATTGAACTGGTTGGATTTGTCATCCGGGGAGTGTATATGCTCGGAGGGAGGAGCTACACTTTTAGTGTAGTACTTTGTGTGTCCTCCGGAGGCAGAAGCTATACACCCATGGTTTGGGTCTCCCATAAGGAACGATAAAGAAAAACAAATGTAGAATTTTTTGCAAATTTAGTAAAGAAAAACTGAAATATCAATGGTCATAAGTATTTAGACCCTTTTCTGAGACACTCATTTCAGTCACATGCTGTCCATTTCCTTGTGATCCTCCTTGGGATGGTTCTACTCCTTCATTGGAGTCCAGCTGTGTTTAATTAAACTGATAGGACTTGATTTGGAAAGGCACACACCTGTCTATATAAGATCTCGCAGCTCACAGTGCATGTCAGGCCAAATGAGAATCATGAGGTCAAAAGGAACTGCCCAAGGAGCTCGGAGACAGAACTGTGGCAAGGCACAGATGTGGCCAAGGTTACAAAAGAATTTCTGCAGTACTCGAGGTTCCTAAAAGCACAGTGGCCTCCATAATCCTTAAATGGAAGAAGTTTGGGACCACCAGAACTCTTCTTAGACCTGAACGTCCAGCCAAACTGAACAATCGTGGGAGAAGAGCCTTACTGAGAGGTGAAGAAGAACCCCAAGATCACTGTGGCTGAGCGCCAGAGATGCAGTAGGGATATGGAAGAAAGTTCGACAAAGTCAACTATCACTGCAGCCCTCCACCAGTTGGACCTTTATGGCAGACATATGAAAGCCCGCATAGAGTTTGCATAAAAAACACATGAAGGACTCCCAGACTATGAGAAATGAGATTCACTGGTCTGATGAGACCAAAATAGAACTTTTTAGTGATATTTCTAAGCGGTATATGTGGAGAAAACCAGGCACTTATCTGCCCGATACAATCCTAACCGTGAAATCATGCTATGGGGGTGTTGTCCAACTGCAGGAAGAGGACAACTGGTTGCAATTGAAGGAAAGATGAATGTGGCCAAGTACAGTGATATCCTGGAAGAAAACCTCTTCCCGAGTGCTCTGGACCTCAGACTTGCCCAAAGGTTCAACTTCCAACAAGACAATGACCCTAAGCACACAGCTAAAATAACAAAGGAGTGGCTTCAGCACAACTCTGACCATTCTTGACTGGCCCAGCCAGAGCCCTGACCTAAACCCAATTGAGCATCTCTGGAGAGACCTGAAAATGGGTTACATCCAACCTAACTAAACTGGAGAGGATCTGCAGGGAAGAATGGCTGAGGATCCCCAAATCCAGGTGTGAGAAACTTGTTGCATCATTCCCAAGACGACTCATGGCTGTACTAGCTCAATACTGAACTTTTTTGAACTTACCAAATGGCTGCACTGAAACAGAGTGAAAAATTTAAAAGGGGTCTGAATACTTTCCATACCCACTGTACAATAATGCTTTTGAACTGCAGTGCATTGTAAATTTAGCAATCCAATATGAAGCCCTAAAGGCGCACAAACATGGCAGACATGGGAAGGGGTGTGGGTCTTCAAAAGTCCTCCAGCTGCCTAACTATCCCTTTTTCACCCTGTCATTGTTTCGTTCCATGAGGGTGATCTATCTGTACCAAAATTACAAAATGAGTTATTCGATTTATTGTACAATAATAAAACTTTTATCCTTAAGAAAAGGATAAAATATGACCTTGATTCTTTTCATTAACTACAGAAATAGTCAGTCATTTACTGACCATTAGGCCGACGATAGGACAGGTATAATGATGGAGAGGAGGATTAGAATGAAGAAATTAACTGTCCCTACATTGAGTCTATGCTTCTCAACACCTACCATCTGTCCTACTCTCCTAGTACATTAAGCCGCCAATTATACACCATGCCCAGATGGCGTCCAAAGTGTCTCTGCACTAACATTTCTGTACCAGGGATAAAGCCAGCTAAAGGGAAATATAGGCCCGGATTCATGACGACTGGAGTTTCATTTGCCAGTCTTGATGAGAGGCGTGAAGGAATAAGATGTGCCAAATTCATCAAGAGACGCGCGCCACTCATTCAATAAGCAACTTTGTATTATATATCTTAGAAAAGCAAATTTCCCCAATTTCTCCTTCTGGTTTGAGCTTTCACTCTCAGTTCAGTGGTAAAATCTATATTCACATTACTGAGATGGGAGATGGCAGTTAGCGGCAGACACAGGCAATCTGCTACAAGTGTTCTTGAAATGGCCGGTGTTGCTCAAAGTTGTATGGTGAACTGTAACCATCATCTCCTATCTCAATTTGTCTTCATTAACTACAGATATTACCTGTGAATGAAAGATCAGTCCAGAAGATGAAAATATATATATGAACATTAAATATATAAATACATTAATGCCAAATGGAAAACAAAGGATAGTATCGGCCCCTTAAAATATAACAAGTTAGTTATAGAGGACAAACAAAAGACTGAGATATTAAATAGACTTTTCTCATCTGTGTTCACCAAGGAACTGACTGCACCAGGGATCATTCAACAAGTGAAAAATCAAAGTTCACCACCCGATATAATTAATTTAACACAAAAAGAAGAACGCCTGCGTCTGAATAAATTAAACATTGACAAATCCCTCGGGCCAGATGGCATTCATCCACGAATATTGAGGGAATTGAGCTCTGTAATCAACAGACCGCTGTATCTCATCTTTTTAGACTCGCTTGTAACAGGGTTGGTGCCTCAGAATTGGAGGATTGCTGACGGGGTACCGATATTTAAGAAAGGTAAGAGTAGATCCAGGCAACTACAGTCCAGTAAGCCTGATATCAGTAGTATGCAAAGTTTTTGAGGACATTTTAAGGAATGACATGCAAAAATATATTGCAGAAAATAAAATAACTGACAAACAGCATGGATTCATGAAAGTCGTGCCTAACCAACCTGTTGGGGTTCTATGAGGGGGTAAGTGCAAACCTGGATATTGGTATTGCAGCTGATGTGATTTATTTGGACTTTGCAAAGGCATTTGATACTGTACCACATAATAGCCTTATATTAAAGCTCCAGAAGCAAGGACTAGGGAAAACTATATGCAACTGGGTAAGGAATTGGCTAAAAGATAGGAAACAAAGAGTAGTCATAAATGGTACATTCTCTAAATGGGCTATAGTCAGCATTGGGGTGCCGCAGGGATCTGTGCTAGGACCGATTCTTTTTAATCTCTTTATTAACGACCTTGTGGATGGGACTGATAGTAAAGTGTCAAGGTACAGTCACACTTAACGAGATCGCTAGCGAGATCGCTGCTGAGTCACCGTTTGGTGACGCAGTAGCGATCCCGTTAGCGATCTCGTTATGTGTGACATCTATCAGCGATCAGGCCCCTGCTGTGAGATCTCTAGTCGTTGCAGAATGGTCCAGGCCATTTTCTTCAAAGGTGATGTCCTGCTGGGCAGGACACATCGCTGTGTTTGACACTGTGTGACAGGGTCACAGTGACTGCTGAGATCGTTATACAGGTCGCTACTGCAACCTGTATTGTTCCTGCATCGCTGGTAAGATCTGACTGTGTGACATCTCACCTGCGATCTACCAGCGACTTACCAGCGATCCCTATCAGGTCACATAGTTTTCGGGATCGCTGGTAAGTCGTTGTGTGTGACTGGGCCTTCAGTCTTTGCTGATGACACCAAACTATGCAGGATATTAAAAACTGACCTTGATAGTACAATATAACAAAATGATCTGGATAAGATGTCAGAATGGGCAGATACTTGGCAAATGAGATTTAATGTTGATAAATGTAAAGTAATGCACCTATGACGGAGTAATCCTATAGCTGCGTATACATTAAATGGAAGTAAACTCGGGACTACAGAACAGGAGAAGGACTTGGGTATTCTCATTACAAATAAGCTGAGCAGCAGCACTCAATGTCAGGCAGCAGCTGCTAAAGCAAACAAGATTCTAGGGTGTATAAAAAGAGAGATTAGATCCCGTGATCTCAACGTATTGTTACCCCTCTATAAATCACTTGTAAGGTCACATCTGGAATATGGGATCCAGTTTTGGGCTTCACATTTTAAAAAGGACATTCAGAAGTTAGAGTCAGTTCAAAGGCGGGCAACTAGACTACTACAAGGAATGGAAGGCCTCACATATGATGACAGGTTGAAAATTAGCTATGTTTAGCTTAGAACAAAAGACGTCTCAGAGGAGATCTCATTTATATGTATAAATACATGTGTGGTCAATATAAAGGACTGGCACATGACTTATTTCTTCCAAAGGCAATACTAAGGACCAGGGCGCACTCACTGCAAGTGGAAGAAAAGCGATTCCGGCAGTTAAATAGGAAAGGGTTCTTTACAGTTAGAGCAGTCAGACTGTATAATGCCGACCACAAGAGGCAGTAATAGCAGATACTGTAACAGCTTTAAAAAAGGGCTGGATGATTTCCTCAGTACACACAACATTGTTGGTTGTAAATGACTTAGTGACCAAATGTAGAACTGGTGGAGGAAGGTTGAACTAGATGGACAGGACCTAGGTCTTTTTTCAACCTAAGTAACTATGTAACTATGTAACTATGTAAGTGGATGTCTCTATTGTTATAAAGGTTAGGTTATGTGCATTATTGATTTAAAGGCTGTCAGTCACCCCCAAAATGCATTTTAAATGGGCTAGTGTTTTAGGAACTTAGCTATAACAACCAAACTAGAAGTGTACCCTATGCAGGTATGGTTCCTGAGAAAATAATTCATATATACACAAGAGGAGAGGCTTGTGCACCCTTGGCATGGGCACATTTTTGGTGCACCATGACACCTCCTTATTTACATATTGGGAGCCCCTCTTCCTTTCTGACTGACAATGTTCACTTCCCAGAGAGAGCAGAGTCTGAATGCTGACGGCTTGTATGTGTCCAAGAGTGCACGCAGTGTCAGTGCGCATTCTTCTCCCTGCCTCCTTTCTTCTGACGCTGCTTGCAACACTAATCCATCTCGAAGTGAAACGAGTGGCATCAACACAAAAACTTTATGCACAAGGGTTGCCCCTTCTGACAATTTCTAGACGTGACTGTAAATGGGTGTCTATTTTTTACAAGAAATGTCATGGTCACTGGCTTGTCAGCAAAATTACTTTATCGTCTCACCTACGTACTTAACGTTACTCATGGTAAAAAGCGTCAGATCATTCAATTTCTCCCCAGCATTGCCACAACAGAGATGGAAGGGGCTACAATAAGGATTTCCATTTGTACGAACCTATGGAATTAAATTAATCTGACCACCTAAGTCAAATATCTACAGCAGATTTTTTTTTTTTATACAAAATTTCAAAAAAAATCTGCTGTAGATATTTGATATAAAATGTCACTGCTTAAAATTAAACAAGTCCGTACTGACCTGGAGAATCATATTGCCAGGTCAGTTTTATCATATTGTGAACTTGATATATAAAAAAAAAAAAAAAATGTAAATGCACTTTTTTTGCATTTGCACCGCACTCTTTTTTTCCCCGCACTGAATATGGTAAAATGATTGGTTTCATTCAAAAGTACAACTCATCATGCAAAAACAAGCCCTCATGTGGCAATATTGTAGAAGAGAAGAAAAAAAAAAAAAAAAAGTTATGGCTCTTGGAATAATGGCAGGAAAAATAAAAAACAGAAAATGGGAAGATCATGAAGGGGTTAATCAATGTCCATCAGCACTTCAAATGCTCTTTCCATAAATACCAAGCTGTGATAGGGTGAAATATTGACGTGCCAGATTGCCTGAAAGCCTAGGGCACCCACTGTGGATTAATACGGCCCTGCACACATCTACTCTATTTCACCCTAAAGAAGTTTTGACCTGAATTTCCTTTCTAGGTGACAAAGCAAGTCATTTTCATATTATCGAGTATACTTACTGCCAGGCATATTCTCAAAGTATGGCTTTCCTTCCTCCACAGACATGAGTATAGCTAATTTTCCCTCCAGCATTTCTCCATCAATAAACTTTCCATACAGGGCAGTCCTTCCATCTGGGTAAACATAAGCAATCTTCTCACCGGTCATCTCCCCTTCTTCATTCACTTCTCCCACAAGGCCCCCTCCATCCTGTAAGAGAATGCAACCAACACCTGCTAGCGTCAAAGAAATTCAGTAAAGTAGTAGACGTTTTAGTGGATACACTGCTGTTAAGGGGTTGTCTGAGAAATGTAATAAATAATACACATTTAAATATTTTTATAAATATCTTTATTTAGCAAAAAGTTATGCTTTATCTAGTGCACGCTGTCAGGATTTTAAAAATGGCAACTACCATCACTCACAACCCTTCCTAGATTAGACACACAGTCGGCGGGCTGTGTAAAGAACATTTGCTCAAGACAGAGGCAGCGTCAGAGCAGCGTCTTATCAGGCATTGTGACCTTGCATACCTCTGTTCAACCGGACAGGACACTGAGTGGAGTGAACTAAAGGAGAAAAACACCTTTTGATAGCTGACTGAGAATAAACATCCATCTCAGTCAGCCCGACAGTTTTAGTGCATCTATCTCATGCTGCACTCAGCCCGTCCTACTAAGTGTCTTTTGAAATCTAGGATGGTTTGCACAAATTTATGGCAGCTGCCATCTGAGTGCAGTAGAAAAACCATACCTTTTTTGCTAAATTAACAGCATTTAGAAAAATGTTAATATTTAAAAGTGTATTTATTTTATTACATTTTTTAGAGAACTACTTTACGGGAATCTGACAGGTGATTAATGCTGCTCAAAAAAAAAAAAAATATATCAGACTGGACTGCAGCCAGGTATATTAATCTCTGTAGGCGATAGTACTATGTACACATGAGAGATAGACCTGTTAAGAATATTTGCTGCAATCTATGTTGCACGCAGGTTTTTATACCTCAAAAACTAAAATGTTATAGATGCAAAGTACTGTTAATCACGTCAATATGTTAGGTTTTAAAGAAAAGCGTTAGTAAATTTTTATGCAAATGAGTAGTGAATGCAATACAGCATTCAGGCCTCTCTCTCCCCCACCATTTCCCACCCACTTACGGTCAGTGACTTTATGTTCTCCTATTCAATATGTTGTGCAGGCGCTGTCAGTCCCTGGTGTGGTGTGGTGTGGTGTGGTGGGGCAGTAAGGTCATACTGATGTACCGAGAGCTGGACTATCGATCCGTGTATATGGTGCCCAGGAAATGACAGTGACTGGATGAGATCTCAAGTGGGGGAAGTCAGAGTGACTTATTTGATACTGACAGGGAAAATGGAGAAGAGGCTGTCAAGCTGTAAAGTACAGTGCCAATCCAAATGCAGAAAAAATTGCCAATAGGTTTCGCAAAAACAATAAGGTATGGATTTAATCAACAATAAAGTAATCCTAAATCAATAACATTTGGTTAAGATTTATGTTTAATCTTTTTTTTTTGAAATATTAAAATGAACCTGTCATCAGAAATTTAGCTATAAAGCTAAAAGTTCCCCCCTCTGCAGCTCCTGGGCTGCATTCTAGGAAGCTTCCTATAGTTCTTGTGGCCACTTTTATACCAAAATAAACACTTTGTAAACTTGTACCTTTTCTTATGTAAATTTCGTAAATCTTCCATGGGGGCGAGCTGCCTGGGGTGCTGAATTTCAAAGCTCAGGAGGCCGCCCCTGGGTGCCCGTGGTCCCGCGCATGCGCTGTTCCACTGTAGCGGTGCCGTGCACTGTGTGCACGTGTGACCGCTGGTGACGCGCTCGCTGGCCAGGTGACCGGACGGCACCTCTTTCCCATCCTGCTCAGCAGCAGGTGACGTCCGGTCATCTGGCCAGCTTGCGCATAACGCTGGAGTAATAGGGGAAAGTGCGGTCACGAGGTTATGGGCGACACTTGCTGATGACACTCACAGCGCCGCCCATAACCTCGTGCCCGCGCAAAGCGTCACCAGCGGTCACACGTGCACACAGTGCACGGCACCGCTACAGTGCAACAGCGCATGCGCGGGACCACGGGCACCCAGGGGCGGCCTCCTGAGCTTTGAAATTCAGCATTTGGGGGCGGCGTAAATCGGCAGGAGGACAGCAACGGACCCCAGGCAGCCCGCCCCATGGAAGATTTACGAAATTTACATAAGAAAAGGTACAAGTTTACAAAGTGTTTATTTTGGTATAAAAGTGGCCACAAGAACTATAGGAAGCTTCCTAGAATGCAGCCCAGGAGCTGCAGAGGGGGGAACTTTTAGCTTTATAGCTAAATTTCTGATGACAGGTTCCCTTTAAGGTTGGTTACAATAAGCAGGGCAGCAGACCAAGGCAAACCCACAAACAGAGAGAAAACAAAAAAACAAAAAACAAAAATGCAATGAAACATGAAAGGCTTTGCATGGTTGTAGCCATATACAGTTTGTTACAGTAAAGAACATTTAAGAACATTTATATCAATCTGGCTTGAACCATTATAAAAGTATAAAATCCATAAACTAACAAACAGCAAAGATTTACCATTCATACCATAGAGGCACATAATGGTCAGTTGAAGCAAAAGAAATAAAGAGAGAAAGAAAGAGGGAATGATGACGGGGAAAAGTATCATGGGAAAGGGCAAGGAAGGGCCGGGAATAACTAGCAGGGAAAATCTAGGTAGAGTCTCAACTCGCCCCAAAGAGGGACCTGAAGTCCAGAGAATCCAAAAAAAATGACCCAGGGACTCCAGATCTTAATAAATTTTTCAGTAGCGTCCTGAATTTCAGCAGTGAGACTCTCCATTCTGTAAAGGGAGGCCATCTCCCCAAGCCACTCATCCAAGGCGGGGGCACGGGTGGACTTCCAGTGTCTGGGGATCACGGCTCTGGCAGCCGCTAGGCAAAACCGCAATAGTCCAATTTTCTGAGATATAACAGACCCCGGTAGAATAGATAAGAGCAATTTGTGGAGAACCAGAGAGGGCCTCCCCGCTAATGCTATTGTATGCCGAGAAGACCCCACTCCAAAAAGGCTTAATGAGGCTACAGCTCCACCATATATGCAGAAAATTTGTGGGTGAAGAGAAAAGCAGTCCTCCATTCCTCAACCCGGATAGTCACGCCCAAGTCTCTACTCCATCCCCCCACAAATTTGAGCTTGTCGACATTCCCCTTCTGGATCAAAAGGTTATAGATAAGGGACAGGGTATGTCCCGGAGCCTCTTCCAAAAGAAAGAGCTTTTCGAACGAGGAGGGTGTGGGGGGGGGCGCATAAAGTGCCTCCCGACCTGGTCTGATCAAGAAAGACCTGATCTGGAAGTATTCAAACCAGGGCATGGCCCCTCCCAAGGCAGAGGCAGAGAGCAAGTCGTATGTGGGCAATGGGGATCCCTAAAGTATGTGAGAGAAGTGCACATCCCCGCTCCTCCTCTGACACAGGAAAATATCGGCCCCAACTGCCGGGGCAAAATCTGGGTTTGAAAAGATAGGGGAGAGGGCACCGCGCCCCCTGGACAGACGACCCCATTTTAATTTCTAAATCCCACGTCCTCAATGTCGCCCTCAAGAGATCAGCCTCAGAGAGAGGCTGGCCTCTGGAGCCCAAGCTAATCCAAGGGAGGTAACGCAAGGGGATCTCGTGATCCATTTCTTCTAGGCTTACCCACTGCTTTGTGGCCCCATGATATTGCCAATCTAGTAATCGCATCAGTAGAGCCACTTTATGATAGAGTTTAAAGTTGGGCAATCCAGCCCCCCCCTGGCTTTTAAGTCTGCAAAGGGTAGTGAAGCCTAATCTCGGGCGCTTACCACACGAAGCGCGTGATAACTGAATGCAGGGTAGAGAAAAAGGCCGCAGGAGGAACCAAGGGGACCGTCTGGAACAAGTACAAAAAGCGAGGCAAAACGTCCATTTTGACAACATTTATTCGTCCAAACCAGGATAGTCTTTTACTATTGTATGAGGCAAGATCCTTTCTTGTCCTGTTGAGAAGGGGAAGGTAGTTAAGCTGATATAGTTTTGAGAGATCCATGGGGACTGTCATCCCTAAGTAAGTAATGGCGGAGTCCTGCCACTTGAAGGGAAAACTTTTCTTGATATGATCCACCTCAGTATCAGGTGGATCATATCATATGTTTAATGCCTCGTATTTGGAGTATTTGACCTTAAAGTTGCTGAGGTGGCTGAATTTTTCAAACTCTTGAATAAGTGAGGGGAAGGAAAGGCGTAGATCATCTGCGTAAAGAGCTGCCTTGCATTCCCCACCCCGCACCCCTATCCCGTGGATACTGGAATTGTTTCTGATGGCCACGGCAAGGTGTTCCATAACCAGGACATAAAGTAGGGGGGAAAGGGGGCACCCCTGACGTGTACCATTATGTATTGCAATTGGTGAGGAGAGAAACCCATTGACTTTGACCCTGGCGGAGGGATTCCTATAAAGGGAAGAGACCCTTTCAATGAATTTGTCTCCCAGTCCCACCTGGCGCAGAGAGGCCATCAGAAACTCCCAGCTGACTATCAAAGGCCTTCTCTGCATCAATGGAGAGAAGGCACGTAGGGAGACCTCTGGCCTTAGCCCGCGCCATAAGAATAAGGGTTTTGTTGGTATTGTCCCTGGCCTCACGACCCAATACAAAGCCAATCTGATCAGTGTGAATAATACCGGGAAGAAGTGGAGCCAGTCTATTGGCGAGAGCCTTAGCAAAAATTTTGATGTCAGCATTGATGAGGGAGATGGGTCTGTAGTTAGAGACAGATGAATGATCCTTTTGGTTGAGATTTAAAAACCTTTTTGAAAGGTTCCATTTAATGTACCCATTCCTTTTGCATGAAGAAATTGCCCTTATTCTTTTTTGGGTGTTACAAATATTGTCCGGAACAAAAAACTGGCTGTGACAGAAAGGGATAGTCTAAGTATGAGAGTTAATTCCCTATTGCTAGAGGTAGGGTACAACCAATGGTCCCCCACCAATATCGAGAATCGGGGTTCTGAAGAGTCTAGGGTGCATGGAGTGGAGGTCGATCATGTGCATCGGTGCTCCATTCAATTTTTTGGGGAGCGCCGAAGATCAGCTGAGTTTAGCCATCTCCAGTTAAGAATGAATGGAATTTTCCATCTGTTATAACACAGGAGATATGAAACATTACATAAGTATCATTGGTGTGTCTGTAAGAGGTGCTTTTAAAGGGGTTCTACGAGATTTATATAAAATGAAGTCCCGTTTATAATTCAAACTGCAGCCCTCCTAATCATGTGTAAGTACGGACTGCAGACTAAAGTCATACAGCTCCCGAGACCTGTTTCAACTGGTCAAAGCTGCATCACATATACCTTAATCAACGGACAGGAGCAGGGCTTTGATGTGTGAAGAAATATGTTTTAACTCACATTGTGCTGGACAAGGATATCTCCAGCTTCATCCTCCATCAGTCTGGCAGCTTCATAGCACAAAGACTGACTAACCTTAATTAAAAAAACAATTAACCATTGAGGAGCATGAACCTGGAAATAACCCCCATTTTGCTCAGTGAGGAAGATATATATTTCTGAGCAAATCACAGCCCTTCTCCTAGCCACCAACTTAGATATATGTGATACCATTCTTGAAAGTTGAAACACAGGTCTCGGGAGCTGTATGTCTACAGTCTGCAGCCTGTACTGACATGTGACCAGGATGGGCCGCAGTTTGAATTATTATCAGGGATGACATTTTATCTCATTCTCAGAGAACCCCTTTAAGGATCCTGATCTATTAGGCATTATAGAGCCTGACACAGTCACTCTCACTCTGCATTATTATCCATGCACTACTACTCAGACAGCTAATTGAGGATTCCAGAAGGTACCCTGTAATACATTCCTTCTTGATGGTGCTGTGAGTGAAGCAGAAAGCTTGGGATAAGATTATATTGTTGATCTATTTCATGCAGACGTTAGACATACAGCTACCAGTCTAGTAGTTCACCGATCATTAAGCGTAATATTAGCCGCAGTATGGGATTATTTACACCATATTCACACTATATAAAGCAACATCAAATAGATAAACTATAATAAAATTGACAAACCTTTTTTGCAGAACACAATTTCTACAAAGACAATGCTGCACTATTATAATTTGCTTACTGGATAGTAAATCCAACAGACTCCATGTCGTATGTTGTCTCGATATTGACCTTTAAATATTAATTTTCCATCCGCGTCATATTCTTGTGCTGAGCCATTTAGTTCTCCATCAACATATGTACCGTGCAAAGAACCCCCATCCTCGTAAGTGTACACCCCTTGTCCTTGTAAGGCATCATCAACATAGAACCCTTCCAATGTACTAGAAAAAAATAAAATCTCAAATTATTATCTGAGGAATGCAATAAGACTGCATTACAGGTGTATGGAGCAATGGAGCTTCAGAACCCATTTTCTTCACTAGACCATGACAGCTATTCTTCCAGACTTCCTCATACATGTGGAAATGTGAAAACTTTTCATGTTAACAATAACCCTTTAACTGCTAGATGTTAATGTGTACCTCCACTAATTCAGAAAAACGATAAAGGTATGTGCACATAAGTATTTGGTGCAGAAATTTCTGCATCTCTTGGCAGGAAAAACACTGCTTAAAAAAAAGGCACCGATGGGCAGGATTCTGCCCATGCACAGGGTACACAAAGCTGTCAATCAGTGGTGTGGGCGGGGTTATACAGGGCTCAGCATTCAGAGAACTGTAAGATTTACAGCATAGAAAAAAGTGATATTAAAAAAAAAAAAAGACTACAAGCATCCCAGTGATATATTAATGGAATCAGTGTTTCTGCCCCTATATTATTCTGCTGTCATATGGGTGGCACGGTGGCTCAGTGGTTAGCACTGCAGTCTTGCAGCGCTGGGGTCCTGGGATGAAATCCCACCAAGGACACCATCTGCAAGGAGTTTGTATGTTCTCCCCATGTTTGCGTGGGTTTCCTCCTCCACACTCCAAAAACATACTCATAGGGAACCTAGATTGTGAGCCCCAATGGGGACAGTGTTGCCAATGTATGTAAAGCGCTGTGAAATTAATATCGCTATATATATGAATAAATATTATATTATATGGTTTGGTTACTTTAATGGGTTGTTTGGCATTATTATTTTTCTTTCTTAGGCATGCGTTGTCATTAAAATAGAGGGATAGTTACCTTCTGTCACCCCCCGTGAATTGAGCACAGGCTGCTCTGATGGACATCTCTGGAAGCAGCGACTGGGTTGTATGGATGTAAGTGGACTGATAAATTCTGTGATTGGCTGCAGTAGTGAAGAGACTGGAACAGCATGGAGAAAAAAAAAAATAAAAATCTGATGACTTGCTGTTCCAGTCACTTGCCCGCTGCAGCCAATCACAGGATTTAACTGTCCGGTGACATGATGTTGTAGCATCACTTCAGGAGTGGCCTGTGCTCCATCCATGGAGGTGAGAGATGGCGAGTATGTCTCCATTATAATTTTATGACAACCCAGTTTAAACACAGAAACATCCTCTGAAGGCCATTTTAAAGGGAACCTGTCACCCATCTTGTCCCTTATAAGCTGCAACCACCACAAGTAAGCTCTTATATACAGTATTCCAGAATGCTGTATATAAGAGCATCGACCACTGTATAACATAAAACCCAGCTTTTATTATATTAACCTGCGGGGCGGTTGGGTCCGATGGGCGTCACTGGTTGTGGTCCGATGTCTCCTCTCTTCCTTCCAGCACGGTCCTCCTTCCTCACTTCATGTGGTTGACACGTCCTACACCATCCACATAGAGGCCGCCATTGCACTCCTGCACACAAGCACTTTGATCTGCTCTGAAATGGAAGGCTCTCTGTGGATTATGTAAGACATGTCATCTACTATGGAGCTGGGATAGAGGACGACAATGGAAGAAAGTCAGACAAAGACCAGGGACACGCATCGGACCAGATTGCGCCGCAGGTGACTATAAAAGAAGTTTCCTATGTTATACAGAGTGTCCTGGGCTCTTATATACAGTGTTCAATAATGTTGTTTATAAGTGCTCACTGGTGGTGGCCGCAGCTTATATGGGAAACACCTGGTGACAGGTTCCCATAAACCAGAGAATAAGATGGCGGCAAGTATGTTTGAAAGACGTTTTCCCATTTACTTTTAAATACAAAAGATAATGTAAACTTAATTTGTAAATTAAAAAAAATCATCATCAGGGGTTCAAATGTGTAAAGGGCCCATTTCTACCTCCAAAACAGGTGGCATTGTGCATTCTGATGAGCTATTGGGCTGCAATGGGCCTATATAGTGTTCTAGCACAGGCGCCCTTTGCTGTCTGTGTCCGCTAATGCTTTGGATAGTCAAACTATCTCTGTGCACTCGCCTGTCAGTACTTACCCAGGCACAGCGCCATACATATAGCTGTGACTGTTAGTCCCCTTCACTTGAATGGCTGCCCCTCAGCTTATCACTGGGGACCCCACAGATCAAATCTTAAAGTTCTGAAGTGATCTCTGATATTCTGAGGCACAGTTATTAAAGGGGTTTTCCAGCATCAAGCTACAAGTCTACAGTCACATAGAGAGACTGCAGACTTGTGAATTCTCACATCACAAGCTCTTAAAATTCTCAGTCGCCGGGAGCGGCAAGTCATCATAGCAAATATGTGATTTGCATACTTCTGGACACATTCCGACTAGACTGTATCCAACCTCGCTCAATACATTTATATTGAGCCAGGCCACACCCATCTAGTTGGCACATGACCGTATGTATGTAAATCACATACTGGCAGTCACGCGCCCGCCGCTGGCCCAGGAGGGTCCTCATTGTGCGCAGTGAGGATTCACAAATCTGCAGACAGCATGACTGCAGACTTGCAGCTGTAGACCAGACAACCCTTTGAATACAATTCACCAATGTTTTAATATTCATTAGAAAAATAGAAGGCACGAGCCTGTTATGCACGTCTACTATTGACAAGAGTATGATAGATTAAAAAAAAAAAAAAGTTACCTTCCATCAAAGAAAAAGAATTTCCCACGACCATTTTTTTCCCCATGTACAAAGTGTCCCTCAAAGCGGTCTGTGGAGCTGTAGCTAACAGTGCAGAATCCATGAGGCAAGCCGTCATCATCCAGTTGGCCTGTAACAAACAGAAATATATGAGCAAATGGTTTTCCCCCTAGGTTAAGTAAAGAATCACAGTTATAAGCTCCGACACATTGCAGATCATCAGAAGCTCGACTTCTGCTTTCTAAGGTGTATGGAAACCAACATATTAAAAGGGTTAGTCCCATCTTAAGTGATAGTGTATCCTAGAACTACACCATCATTGTATGATCAGTTCTGGCCCACTCTTCACTGTACAGAATCCAGTTTGCCACCTGCTGTGCAGAAAACTGCAGCTCTGCCCCATTCAACCCTGAAGTTCAGTGACTGCAGCTGTCTTCAAACTGTACACAGAAAAGTACATAAACAAACAAAAAAAAAAAACCAAAAAAATAAAAAACTAACAAAACACAGAAAAAGAAATTCCCATCACCAGGTCAGCACTAGCAGGATGCATAAAAAGGGTACGCTCACACGAGCGCGTGAATCGGACAAGTGCAATGCGAGAAAATCTCACATTGCACTCGGACCAATGTTATTCAATGAGGGGGAGCATATGGTCCAGATTCTGGATGAGAGAAAAGTGTCAATCGCACCCATACAAGTCTATGGGTGCGAGAGAAACATTTGACTGCACTCGGATGATATCCAAGTGCAGTGCGATAATCGTATCAGCTGACAATGGAGGAGATGGGGAGATTAATCCCTCCTTCTCCTCTGCAGCTGCAGGATCAGATAACAGTTGCATGACACTCGGCTCGTGCTTGCAGCGCAGGGGGAGCCGAGGGTCATTAGTATATCGCATCCGATGTGCTCACATCGGATGCTATAAGTTCGTGTGAATTCAGCCTAAAAGGTAGGGGCAGCACAAGTGTAAAATACTGATGAAACACTCACTTAAAACCTACCAATTTATGGAGGGGATGGCTGCCTAGAATGAACACAGGGCGCCAGTCACACAGGTACATGTGATGCACAATGTTTGGCTTACAGCCTATTAATGACGCCAATTCTATTAGATCAAGCAGACTGCCCAGCACTATATAAGTACACCCCACAGGAGAGACACCAAGGGTACACCCAACCAACACTAAAAGGCCTGACTGCATCCTGCAAAACAATTAAATAAAAAAAAAAAAAAAAAAAAAAAAAGGGAAAAATGTGCATTAAAAATTATGTATAAAATACATGAGGTATTGGTCCATATAGTGTCCAAAATACGCAAGCTCGCAACGCACGTCAAGGGTACCCATACTTGACAGTCAATACACTTAAAAAACTGCTCACAGAAAAGGACATTAATTAAAAACAAAAAACAGGAGATAAGAGGATGGAGAAATTAAGTTTTACATCTTCTCTATTTAGTCTGTAGGCATATATCAGAGTGCACTCAGATGACAGAGTGCAGTCTGATGTTTTCACTCACCTATAGACTTGCATGGGCAAGCGCTGTCCGATATACGCTGCCAATCACAAAATGCAGTGCTGGTCTCCACTGCCCCATAGTATTACACTCGTCCAAGGGCTAGCCAACAAAACATCGTACAGCACTCGTCCGTGAAATATGGTTGTGTGAGTGAGCCCTTCAAGTTAGATACACCCTTTAAAAGGGAATCTGTCAGCAGGTTTTTGCTCTGTAATCTGAAGACAGCATGCTATAATGATTAACAGTTTTCAGAGATGCTTCTCATCACAGTGTGCTGTTTAACTTCGATGTTTGTTTTATCTTTAGAAGATTATTATTGCTGGCTTAGGTCAGCTAATCCAACATGCCCCTTGCTGTGATTTGCAGCTCACTGTCTATAAACATTGTATATAGAGACCATATTGTGAGCAGGGGCAGCTTTCTCAGCCCCCCTACACTGCTAAATCTATTAACTCTTGTCAGAACCACTACACCTAGTAAACTATGCGATTCATCATTAGATTCAGGGTCTCTCTTCCTACATCATCCTGCTGTTAGAGGAGGTGGCAAAAACTGGTGACAGATTCCCTTTAAGTAAGAACATTTATATGATGCTCTTTAGAAAATACATTCTCTAGAGCAATTTAAAATGCATAATACAAGTGAACTGATGTACTAATCAGGCCGATCGCCTAACTGGCTACAATTGGGACGCAGCGTCACAAAATTTCTCCCTGTAATAGGATTTGGATGGCCTGAGCTTCCATAAACCAAGAGGTCTAAACACAAGTTCAAGGGCCACATGTAACTTCAGACCTTCAGTCACTGTCTCTCAGTGAAGTGATTGGGGTATATTATCGCTGTCTAGAATGGATGCTTTTACTTTTCATTTATCAGTATTGAAGACAGACTCCATTTAAAGGGAACCTGTCACATCTAAATGCTATTTGTGGGCATTGGGTAATCTTAAAGTTAATAGAGTTTAAATCATATCTATCTGTCAGGCTTCCAGGAGCAGCAGCTACAAGGAAAAAATAAATTTATATTCTCCCTGCAGCTGTTCACTTTTAGACTAGTGACACAGGATCATTTCACATCTGAGAAAATCGTATGTGATCCGATTCTCTTGGATGTGTAAACATGTTTCCATCTTTCCCATGCTGTCAGTTCGTGAAAAATCGCACCACACTTTTTCCACGGACCCACAAACATGAATGGCTGAGCGGCAGTGCCAGGGGCTCAGCTGTGATCACTCCCCTGTATATTGATTGACAGCCTGCTCTGCAATGTGCAGAGGAGTGATTACATCTGGGCTCACAGTATAGGGAGGGGGACTAACTCGTTTTGGCACCATCCAAACGGTTTGTGCATGGGCACTGGGAAATGTGGTATAAATGCACAATGCATTCATAGACCCCTGTTAAGGCATACGGTGCTCCATACTCCTTAAGAGTAAGTTCACACACTGCATTTTTTGATGCTGCATTTTTGTGCTTTTTTTCTCACAAAACACGCACACAAACGCAGCGTCCCAAAAAAACGCATGCGTTTTTTTTTTTTAATCAGTGAACAATGCCATTAAAGATTGTTGGAAAAAAAAAAAAAAAAGTCTGATGTAATTTCCTTCTTCAATACATTCTCCACTAGTGTATGCAGGAGAGCAGACAGCTGCAGGCTAAGCATGCTTCATCCAGGACTGTATGCTGGAGGGAGAGGCAGGGGGAGCAAAATTACAAGATTATTTTTGTATGCTAGCCAGGTACAGCAGGCAAGTACGGGCTGCCCCCATCCCCCAGCTGCCTATTTGTACCCGGCTGGGAACCAAAAATGTAGGGAAACCCCCCCCCCTTTTTTTTTTTTTGAATTTCATGAAATTAAAAAAAAAAAAAAAAAAAAAAAAATGACGTGGGCTTCGCCCAATTTTTGAATCCAGCCAGGTACAACTGGGCAGCTGGGGATTGGAATCCACAGTGCAGGGTGCCCAAGCTTTCTGGGCACCCCCGCTGCGACTGCAGTCCGCAGCCATCCCAGAAAATGGCGCTTTCATAGAAGCGCTTTCTTCTGGCGCTGTACGCAACTCTTCCAGCTGCCTTGATGCTGGGTGACTCGCTAGGTAATAATGGGGTTAGGGCTAGCTGTGTATTATCAGCTGGCCCTAAGCCCGAAATTCATGGTGTCACACCAATATTAGGCATGGCCACCATGAATTTCTAGTAAAGATAAAAAAAAAAAAAAACAACACAGAAAAATATTTTTATTAGAAATAAAAACACAACACAATTAGTGACTCCATCTTTATTGAAATAAAGAACCCCCCCCTCTGCAGTAATCCTAGGTCAAGGGTCCCACGCCGACCGATCCGGATCCAATATCATCTGATCGGTTTGCTGGAAGGCAAAGTAATCAGAAGATGTGTCAGGTTCAAGGACGTGAATCACATGGTAGCACAAGTCATACCTTAATACAATTTAAATAAATAATGACAAGAGAATGAATCTGGTGAAAAATGGCCGTGATGGTTTATTAAGAGTTTCACAAATTAACTAACCAAATAATCAACTTTAGATATAAATAATCAACTCTTATCATCCGATAAACCCATTATAACTAATCTACAAGTCCATTTTAATCAAATTAAGCCAATCCACCCAGCAAGCTGGGTGATTTTCCCCACCCGGACACGCCCAGCAAGGCGTGCCCCCCCCACAAAACCACACAGCCATTTTTCTATGATTGATTGCATACCAAGATTAAAAATATCCATACCTATCTCTGACAAGTGGACCCAATCTTGCCTAAATAAACCAGGCGTAAACCCTTCAAGGTCCCTATGCCTATATGTGAACCCACCTAATAATTTTACAAATTTTTCGAGGTCCCTGTTAACCCTTTTTCGGATTTTAATCATGAATTGCAATCCATCCGCATTCCAAATTAACCGTGCAATTATTTCCGATACCACCAAACATGTATTAGGGAAATAACTTTTAATAGCTAAAAGATCCCTATGCATTTCCCATAACAACTTAACTGTATTATGCCTGCCAATATCGTTCCCGCCGAGATGAATAATCATCAGCTCAGGGGAAGGATAATACAACAATAATTTTCTTACCCTCCCAGCAAGCTGCGACCAAGCCATTCCCCTATAACCGAACCATAAAACTTGAATAAAGTCCATATCAAAAGACAGATTCTCTGTATATGTTCTCTGACTTGCCCTCTTCTGAGCCCAATGGATGTAAGAATGTCCCAAAATCCAGATGATTATTGGGCCTGAAACAATGAACAACCATTAACATAATAAATCAGGTCTTATATATGATTTAAATCTCCCAGAGTCCCAACGGCCTAACGCTTTAATGTTATCCTCGCTTAAATCTAGACCTGCAGCTACTGTAGCCGCCCCTATTCTGAATGAATGTGACGAAATGTTACACTTACCCATATTCAGCTTAAACAAGCATTTTTCAACATACTGTTAAATTGGAAGCTCATTGCCGGATCGCCTGTCGCATGTACCAACAAAGGCCCCTTACCTACAGGCCGTACCTGAAGCCAACTTCGCACATTCTTAACGGGACAAATGTCTGCATTACTCAAAGGATTCAATTTAACTAATGACCCTTTAACTAACTGATCAGCCTTGGATATTCTAATATTAATTAACAGTTTATTGTCTGATATTGATACATCCTCTACCTTTAAACCAGCCGGCTGACTCTTACTCCCACTCAATAATTCACCAACCCGTAATGCGGCAAAAAACATTACTGTGAATGCAGTTTGAAACAAACAGGTTTCAAACTCATTCCTACATACCAACTTTAACACTTCCCACAGCTTATATAATAATTCAATAGACACGGGTCTCCTTGTGTCCGGCTGGAAGTTCGCTTTTTTTAATCCTTTTAGCACCTGTGCAATTGGAAATAAACTGCTGAGAGGCGGACTACCGCCAAGTTTTAAGAAAAATGAAATGCCAGCGATCAACCTGGCTAATGCAGCGTAGGATACCCCGTCCTCGAGCAGTTCATTCACAAACTGTAATGCTGCAACAGCATTTGTTGTGTAAGGATTAAAGCCGTTATAGTTACAAAATTTTACCCACTTATCCCATGCCCTTGAATAGCCAGCCCATGTGCTGTTTGCCAATGACCCTTTAATAAGCCTTGGAATTAATCCCATAAAATGTCCCACAAATGTGCTGGGCAACGTGTGTTTCCTAATTCCGCCTTTGGGCATAGCCGATGAAACTCGTCCCACTGCTGACGAGAAAGAGAATCAGCCATAACATTAGATTTACAAATAACATGCGTAGCTTTTAGCCAAATATTAAGATTAAGACAGCATAAGACAATCTGCCTCAAAATCTTGACTGTCCACCTACATTTAGACCCAAGTGTGTTGATGCCGAATACAACTCCGTGATTATTGGAAAACAACCTTATCCTTTTGTTAGCTAAATGCCTACCCCAAAGAACCAGAGCCACTAATACCGGAAACAACTCTAAAACTACCCTATTCTTTGTCACCCACTTTCTAACCCAAGACTCATGCCATGACTCCGCTGACCAATACTGTCCTAACATCACCCCGTACCCAACATTGTCATCTGAATGCAAAAAAAAGAGACAAAGCATCGGAAGAACAAAACTCCTCCTGCCAACAACTGATCCCATTGAAATTATCCAAGAATTCTAACCATACACCCAAATCATCTTTCATATCCTTCGTTACCCTGATATGACATCTGGGAGACCTAACCCCTTTTGTTGCTTCATACAAGCTTCTGGAAAAAACTCTTCCCATAGGGATGATGCTAAGACTAAAATTTAACAACCCCAACAATGACTGTAAACTACCTAACGTAGTTTTTTCCTTTCCCAGCAATTCCATTACCAGTCCTTTCAGTTTCAAGATTTTTTCAACAGGCAGCCTGCATTCCATTCTATTAGAATCAATTAGAATACCAAGGAAATCCAAACTACAACAAGGGAAAACTGTTTTTTCATCAGCTAAAGGGATACCAAACAATCCACTCACCTCAATGAACTTAGAAAGCAGATAATGACAAACTTCTGAACCACATCTACCTACAAACAAGAAATCGTCTAAATAATGAACTATACCACCTGCTGGTAACTCAAACTCCACAACCCATTGCAAGAATGACGAGAACGCCTCAAAATAATAAGACATTGAAAACCCCATGGGTAGACAGCGGTCAAAATAAAATTTCTCCTCAAACGCAAAACCAAGTGAATTAAAGCCGCAGGGGGCAACTGGCAACAACCGAAATGCCGACTTAATGTCCGATTTTGCAAGCAAAGCGTCCTTACCAAACCGCCTCAATAAATCTACCGCCATGTCAAATGATGCGTACTTAACTGACGCCCTGTCTGCCTCCATCTCATCATTCAAGGACAAACCTACAGGATACGACAAGTGGTGAATCAACCTATAATTCCCAAACTCTTTCTTTGGAACCAAACCCAAGGGCGATACCCTAAAATTAACAAACGGCGCCGTATCAAATGGCCCCGCTACCCTACCTGCTTCAACTTCTTTTAAAATCTTTCCTCTCACTATCTCCCTATTTTCATTACCCGAACGCAAATTATCAAACATCACACAACCCAAACCTCTAAATTCTGGAACTGGAAAACCAAACCTGAACCCATTCAACACAACACTACGCTACGCTTCTCCATGTCTGGAAATATTTCTAACCATGGCTGCATTTTTTCCAACTTCACGTCTGCGCCTTTAGAAATATGTTCCTTTGTGTTGTGTAACTGTTGGCTAGCTTGATTCTGTTTTTTTAAAACATTTTGCCATAGAGTGCGCTCCGCCACAAAATGAGCACTCGTGCCGAAAACGACAATTATTTAACCAGCGACACGCTGACTTATTGAAGGCGAAGCACACTCCTTTCTTAATTGTTTGATTTGGTGTTTGTCTCAATCCAGCATTCCTCTGAGGAAGCATTAGATTGAGCCATAAACCAACATCCTTTAAACCCCACCCAATATTATGATGAACCGCCATCTTCTGGCGAAACGATTCATCATAACTTAACCATGCCATACCACCAAAATTGCGGTATGCCTCCAGTATTATGTCTAAATGCTGAAAGAGCCCACTACATAGCTCTGGACGTTTCTCCCCAAGAACAGCAGCATATATTGCAAATGCTTGCACCCAATTGTTGAATGATTTATACACCTTCCTACCTTCCAACTCTTGCTTCTCATCCCTTTTTTCCAATCTTTGCTGCTGTTCTTTATTAAAGGGCAACAAGGAGAACAGATCAATGAACTCCCTGTTCCAAATTTTTTCTTTTAAGGAAGCACTCAAATGAAAACCTAGAGGAGATATTTCACAAGTGAGTGCCTCCTTAAAACAACTATCAGGCACCCCTGAAGGTCTGTCTTTGTATAAAGCAGACCCCCCGGATGCCGTACCCAATCCTTTATTCCTACTCTGTAATACTGCCATTACAGTATCACTAACTAGATCCCTAAACTCACAATCACCATAATCAAATTACTCAATAAATTATTCCTCTCACCCCTGCTGCCTTGCTGCAGAGCCTGGTCTTCTCCCATCCGATCCGCGTTGGGGGGCCGCTTCCTGGATCGTGATGCCGTCCTTAATTTCATCCCTCCGATGCCCCATCTCCAGCTGGCCGCTGCCTCCTGCTGTCGCAGGCACATTGCCCGCCCAGACCCTGAGCGCCGCCGCTGCCCCATTAACACTCTTTTGCATGGGCAGCGGCGGGACACTCCGGTCTCTAGCACGGCCGCGCTCACCAGTCGCCGCCATCAACTTCCGGTCGGCGCGGACTGATGACGCGCCGCTTCCTCCTGTTGACGCGATGTCCGTCCCCTTCTGCTGACGACACCGCTCTCGCGATAACTTCTCCTCCTCCTTCCGGCTCAGCGGCGTCTTCCGTGATGACAGCAGCGGAGGTGAGTAAACCTCCCGCCGACTCCTCTTCCTCGGCAGGCTTTTGATTGAAGCGACCTCTCCGATTAGCGCGACATCTTCTTCACTGCTCTCATCTTCCTTCCTCGCCGCTGTCTCCTTTTCTGGCTCGGGTACTGACGCCGCTACAGAGAGGCAAGCCCGCAGCCAATCTTCGCCGCCTTCTTCTCCTGCTCTCCGCACCAGCTCCTGCAGCAGCTCATCCATGCTTCTTTCTTCAGTCAGCTGGAACTGCACAGCTGACCACGAACAAATTAAGCCAATCCACCCAGCAAGCTGGGTGATTTTCCCCTCTAATAACACATCACAACGAAATGACGCTTTTTCATCCCATGGGAGGGAGGGTGGGCGCTTCTTTCTTCAGTCAGCTGGAACTGCACCTGTTAAAATACAAAAACTGTTCCCGCACTTTTTCTCCTCGGCCAATCAAATCTCTAGGAAAAGAGCGCGCAACAGCTGGATAAAACCGGATAAATCCAGCTGTCCGCGTTACCAGCTGGTCAGCCACACATTTTTAAAAACCTTAACCCTTAGCATCCCGAGCTGCTAAAATTCAATCCCAGGATGCCTGTGCGACCATGTAAACACACCACTATTCGCTATGTGTGTTTATCCATGACACATAAGCTGATTGTATAAACGGCTTTTATACAATCAGCTGATTAATCAGTGCAAAAAAAAACGACTGTGCAAACTCCAGTCTTATCGCTGCAGGACCCGGCGGTAATCAGCTGATGAAGTCTCCTGACCGCATCAGCTGATAGTTTTTAGGCCGGCCGGGCGGTAAAAAGCCGGCCTCACCGCTTCACTTATACGATCAGCTGATTCGCAAGGTGACCGCATCAGCTGATCACCGCCAGGTCCTGCAGCCATCGGACGTGCCCGGGAGTCTGCACACAGCCGGAGCAGGGGTGGCGGTACTGGGAAGAGGAGCTGGGAACGGACATGTACCGGGTGTCTGCAGACAGATGAGTATGAGATTTTTTTTTTCTACTGTTCACGTTTGATTTTGCAGCTGCTTCCACATGGCGCCGGACGGGAGGTGGAAGCAGCGGTGGCGGTACCGGGAGGATTCACGCTTCTGTGTTTACCAACAAGGAATCCTCTTCATGTCACTGTACTACCCAACCCTTGCGTTTAAAGCTGCGTTTTTAGTCATAGAAATGCACTAAAACGCAGCTATATTTGCAATTTGCATTTTTCATTGCGTTTTTGAACATCTCATTGAACTAAATTGAAAATTGACATGCTGTGTTTTAGTGGGCACCACAAAAACGCAGCTAAAAACCCCAAAAAACGCTGTGTGCAGACAGCAAAAATGAAAACTCAGACTTTGCTGGGGAAGCAAAGTCATGCAGTTTTCTGAACAAAAACGCACCCAAAAAACGCGCAAAAACGCCGCGAAAAATGCACTGTGCACACATAGCCTAATAGGGACAACAATTGCTAATACAGTAGCAGAAAGAACAATAACATACTATGTCTAGAAGGTCATGTGAACAGTCTTTGGATGTAAACAGGAAGCCTTGTTCTTGAGAATAGTGAGAATCTGAAGCACAGGGCAGATTAGTTGGAAACTTGGCCATTTAACAACCTGCCACCAGTTTACAATCATGTCCCAAAAAACATTTGAAAATCAATATTTGCAAATCCCGATAACATATAGTCACCACATTTCATCCACTGTCCCAGCAGTATATTATCGTCTAATCCGTTCATCTCTCACTGATCTAATCTCTCGTCTGTCTGCTGTCACAGCATAGCAGCAGATCTCGGGTGTCCACCTGTAAAGAAGATTATTGTCACGGCTGCAGCCCGTCTGAGAGGTAATACACAGGTAGTGGAGTGTAAGCATCTCTAGAACACAAGGCGCTTATTTACCAGCCCATAATCCTAGGTTTCTGATGGGTCGACATAGCCAACATTTATTTTTTTTTGTGGGAAAACTACTTAGCGTCATTAGCAAGCAGAGGTTTATTACAAGTCATCAGTCGGATTACAAATAACAGCTACAAGGTCACAATAGCCATATTCATAGGATGCCCTTCTATAATCTCCATCTGCAGAAAATAACTAGCGCTGCCGATTGAGAGGAGACGGGAAGCTCCACGGGCTTGTCACAGAAGGATGTTACTTAGAAGACAGTGGTTTTCTCAATGTAGCTTACTCTCCCAGTGGATATATTAAATATACTCCTCCGATCCTGCAGAGGTAAATATAACTCTGCTAGTAGCATCGCAACTCATTTTTCCGAATGCAGCTTAAATCATGAATCTGGCGCGATTTGTCAATCATTAAGAGCGCACTACCCCCTAGGACGCAGGAGACAGGAAGACCGGGGGGTTGGTGCGCTCCTAAAGATTTAAAGGGGTTGTCCCATGTTTCTCTTACTCTACAAGGACTCAAATTTCCACAGAGCTCAGGTGCCCATGCAGATTGTCACACTCCTACCTTCGTTTCACAGGATGTTATGGTCCAGACCAAGGGTGTAAGGGTCCCGTTACACGTAGCAACGTTCCAGCGATCCAGACAACGATACGACCTGGTCAGGATCGATGGTATGTCGCTATATGGTCACTAGTGAGCTGGCAAACAGGCAGATCTATTTAACGACGCAGTAACGATACGGCAATCCGTATAACGCACTCAGCGGTCGTTGGGACCCTGTCACACAGCAGCTATTCTGACGACTCAGACCTCGCCAACGAGGTCGCTCGTCGTTATTATGGCGTCAAACACAGCGATGCATGCTGCCCAGCGGGACCCCAACGATCAAAAAAATGAACCAAGACGTTCAGGTACGTTCGGCGATATCGCAGCGGAGGGCCAGTCGCTGCTATGTGTCACACGTAGCGAGATCACTCTTGCGTCACAAAACCTGTGACGTTTCAGCGATCTCGCTAACGACATCACTATGTGTGACGGGGGCTTTAGTCTGAGAGTTCTACAAATTGGATGCCATTGCTCACACCTCTACCTCTTTTGACATTTACCACTTAGCGCATATAAGGTATGCATTTTAACAAAACTGCACATTAAAATTATTCAATTTTACCATAATCAACAGTTTTTGGAAAGATTAAATCTTTTTAAATCAGAACGCAGCTATAAGAAATAAGAAGAATATAGTTCAGATATTGAAGTAACATAGTTCCTTGTACAAGAAGCCATTCAACCCACCTTACAGACAACAGAGTGAATATATTAGGCTCCTTTGTCATCTCTATCAGGGGTATCTGTTAAGCACGCAAAAATAGTATTAAGATGGGACTCTGTTGGACCCTTTAATATAATGAGTAGTGTTGAGCGGACCCACACTTGAAAAATCCGGATCCGCACGGTTTCAGCGGTAGATCCGGGTCCGACCCAGATGCGGGATTCCGGGTGCACGATCCGGATTCGGCATTTTTTTAATTTTTTGTTTTTTTTTCTCTCCCTCTCGTCCCGGATTCCGCTCCTCATTGACATATTGGCCCGGATTCCAGATCGGATCTCGGACTTCCTTGTCAACCCGACACTGATCCGCCAGACCAGGATTATTAGCAATCCGCTCAACTCTAATAATGAGGCAAATAGACACAATTGTACCTTTAAAAGGCAGTGTGTGCCTTTTACAGCAGATACAATAGCGCAATAGAATACAATATTGTACACATCTTAAAAGTCCTTTAACCTCGTTATACTCCATGGCTCAGTCGGGGCTATGCCTGAAGCCAGCAAACTACGGTAGGTTCAGGCATAGGGTGAAGAAGAAAATTATGATTTTAGAAAAAAATAACTTTATTATGTGCGCACACTGCGGAATTGTTTCTACAGTGAAAACCGCACCTACCTGAGGAAAAAAAATGCACCAAAAACGCATGCGGTTTTACAGCGGTTTGCTGCGTGTTTTAGTGCTGTATTACCGCGTTTTTGCCTGCAGTATTGTCCCTGCCTTTTTTAAAGGGAAAAAAAAAAAAAAAACGCAGAAGAAAAAAAGTGACAGGCTACTTCTTTTTGTTGCGGAAATTCTGCAGCAAAACCTGTAAGGCTACATGCGCACGCTGCTTCTTTTTCGTGTTCACAAACTGCAGCCAAAACTGCAGCCAAAACTGCAGCCAAAACTGCACCTTGTCAGAGAGAGCCTGGAAATGTCACAAAAAATGTAGGTGCTTTTTTGGTGCGTTTTTGCTGCTTTCTTGGTGCGTTTTTGGCTGCAGTTTTGTCAACAATTGTTTCATGTATTTTTCAGTTCAAACAAGCCCATAAAGCTTGTTGAATTGAAAAAAAAAAAAATAGAAATAATTAAATAATTAAAAAAAAACTGGCGTGCGGTCCCCCCCAATTTTAATGCCAGCCAGATAAAGCCATACGGCTGAAGGCTGGTATTCTCAGGATGGGGAGCTCCACGTTATGGGGAGCCCCCCAGCCTAACAATATCAGTCAGCAGCCGCCCATAATGGCCGCATCCATTAGATGCGGCTGTTCTGGGACTGTACCCGGCTCTTCCCGATTTGCCCTGGTGCGTTGGCAAATCGGGGTAATAAGGAGTTATTGGCAGCCCATAGCTGCCACTAAATCCTAGATTAATCATGTCAGGCGTCTATGAGAAACCCTCCATGATTAATCTGTAAATTACAGTAAATAAACACACACACACCCGAAAAATCCTTTATTAGAAATAAAAAAAAAAACACAAACACATTCCCTCATTACCAATTTATTAACCCCGACAAAGCCCTCCATGTCCGGCGTAATCCAGGATGGTCCAGCGCCGCATCCAGCTGTGCTGCATGGAGGTGACCGGAGAAGCAGCAAACACCGCCGCTCCTGTCACCTCCATGCAGCAAATGAAGACAGCCGCGCGATCAGCTGAGCTGTCACCGAGGTTACCCGCGGCCACCGCTGCATCCAGCGGTGGCCGTGAGTAACCTCAGTGACAGCTC
Organism: Anomaloglossus baeobatrachus; assembly: GCF_048569485.1. Lineage (NCBI taxonomy): Eukaryota > Metazoa > Chordata > Amphibia > Anura > Aromobatidae > Anomaloglossus > Anomaloglossus baeobatrachus. The sequence goes on along the minus strand of NC_134353.1, from coordinate 226,909,379 downwards.
AGCTGATCGCGCTACTGCGTGGAGCTGACAGGAGCGTGGAGGACGGGACTTTCAGCGGTGGCGGTGAGAGGGGTCCATCATCTCCCCTGTGCGGGGACAGCGGTACTTCGGGGAACTCGTGGAGGACGGGACTATCAGCGGCGGCAGCAAGAGGGGGATGGACATTGGCAGCTGAAAACATTGATTTTTCCCTCTCGCTGCCGCCGCCGCTGATAGTCCCGTCCTCCACATCATCTCCCCTGTGCGTGCAGGCTGGGGACAGTGGTACGTCGGGGAACACGTGGAGGACGGGACTATCAGCGGCGGCAGCGAGAGGGGGATGGACACTGGCAGCTGAAAACATTGATTTTTCCCTCTCGCTGCCGCCGCTGCTGATAGTCCCCGTCCTCCACATCATCTCCCCTGGGGACAGCGGTACTTCGGGGAACACATGGAGGACAGGAGGGACCACTTGCCTGACCTCACTTCCTGACAAATCACCTGCGTTTTTGGTACCAAAAACGCAGGTAAAAGGCAGGTAAAATGCACCACTTTTGATTAGCATGCATTTTTCCTGCGTTTTTGATGCCCTCATTGATTTCAATGGGTGACAAATGTTGACAAAAACGCAGGAAGAATGAACATGCTGCATTTTTTTTGTCACAAACTTTTGACAAAAAAAACGCTGACAAACTGCAATGTGCGCATGACAAATCTGACTTCTCATAGACTTTGCTGGGAAGTCAGATGTCAGAAAGTTCTGCTGACAAAACTGCAGCCAAAAAAGCAGCAAAAAAGCAGGAAAAAAAGCAGCGTGCGCATGTAGCCTCAGGGTATGTGCGCACGTTGCTTTTTACCTGCTTTTTACCTGCTTTTTTGCTGCTTTTTCTTCTGCGCTGTTTAATGCCAAAATGGATGTGTTCTTCTATTCAAGCAAAGTCTATGGGAATTTGGGTTTCTTGTTCACACTATGTTGTTCAAAATGCTGCCTTTTTGTGGCAGAACTTTGGTCAAAAACTCAGCTTTTCAAAGAAGCAACATGCCAATTGTTTTTGCCATTTGGGTTTTGCACTGCAAAGCTGAGTTTTTGACCAAAGTTCTGCCACAAAAAGGCAGCATTTTGAACAACATAGTGTGAACAAGAAACCCAAATTCCCATAGACTTTGCTTGAATAGAAGAACACATCCATTTTGGCATTAAACAGCGCAGAAGAAAAAGCAGCAAAAAAGCAGGTAAAAAGCAACGTGCGCACATACCCTCAGGAAGAGAAAAAAAAAAAAAAAAAAGCAGTGTGCGCACGGCATTTTGGATTTCTCAAACTTTGCTAGGGAAGGACTGCATGAAGATTATACACAAAAAACGCACCAATTCTGCAGCAAAATACGCAGTGTGCGCACAGGGCATAAAGATAAATAATACAAAAGTTACGAACACATCTAGAACAATACCAAATGTGTTCTTCAAAAATCAAAAACAAGAATATTGTACAATTACAAAAGCCATTTTTATTTTAATCAACTTTTTCAACACTAAAACAAACACATGGATACATGATTAAAATCCAATGAGGAGGTGAAAAGGCATAAAACATGAAAAATGCATGAATGCTGTTTCTCAAAAGGGAGTAAAGCCACCTAGTTCAGGTCTTTATAATACACACAGAAAAAAAATATTATATATATATATGAATTAACACATGTGGAATGAAATACTTAACAAAAAAGTGTGAAACAACTGAAAATATGTCTTATATTCTAGGTTCTTCAAAGTAGCAACCTTTTGCTTTGATTACTGCTTTGCACACTCTTGGCATTCTCTTCATACTGTGAAGAATCTAAGTTTGCATGGCCATTCATTCAGGTTATTCCTCCCAGGTCTATCCATTTTTCTGCACTTTACACATAACATCAAAGAGATATGCGGGCCCCTTAGTACATTTACCGTCCAGTTGTCGGCGTCTGCCGTTGTCATGGTGCCCGCGCGTGCGTGGTAGTGGCCATTTGGTCCACTTCCGCATGTTAGCGGTCACCTGACAGTAGGCCTGCCCATCCTGTGACGTTGATAGTACTTCTCACCGCTGCTTCCGCCCCGTCTGGCCGGCGCTATGTTTTTCGCCGCTGTGGTGCCCGCGCATGCGTGGGAGCGGGGTAGCGTGCCCCTGCCCCCCATGTGCGGTCACCTGACAGCTGATCTCAGCTGCTTGGTGACGATAGCGGAAGCAGCGGTGTCAGTACGGAGCAGCACAGCCACACACATTATATAAATAGTGGTGGCCTGGCTCTTTTCCCTCACCCCTCTCCTTCCCTGATGAAGCTTTGTTGTGGCTTTGTCCACAAACTTGCGAAACGTGCGTAGGTAGGTTCATGGGGGAGTTGTCCTGATGGTATAACTCTTGACTATGCATTTATGATTCGTTTATAGTCTGCACTAGGCACTTTAATAGGGCAATTTGATTCCCTGGTTGCTATCCATGAACCGGTGGGGGCCTCTTTCACACTGTTTATAGATTTGGTGATATTTTATCACCTTGAGGCTTTTACATGTATTCCCTCCTCCCTTTTCATTGACATTGCTACCATCTATTTATTCTGTGCCTGACTTTAATATACCTCCATTGCATTGTCACTTGTTACCCTCTTGTCTGTTTTTATCATACGTGTCACTTATATGTTGTAATAAACTATATTTTTTGCACCAATGTACTCTGTATCCTCCTGTTTTTCTAACAAAATAGAATGTATTAACAAAAATGTATTATGCAGACAAAAACCACAAAACAAATAGAAATGTAATTATTAAATTGTTGCCTATATTAACCAATCAGAGCTCAGATTAATTATCTGTAGCAAAATAAAAGCTAAGCTGTGATTGGTTGCTATTGGCAGCCTGATAAACCTCCAGGCAACAGACAGCCCTTCCCCTGACAGTATATATTAGCTCACACATACACATATAGACAGGTCATGTGACTGACAGCTGCCGGATTTCCTATATGGTACATTTGTTGATCTTGTAGTTTGGCTGCTTATTAATCAGATTTTTATTTATGAAGGATAATACCAGACTTGTGTGTGTTTTAGGGCGATTATGTGGCGAGGTTGGTGTATGTGTGGTGAGATGTGTGCTGAGGGTGGTATATGTGGTCAAGTACGTGATAGTGTGTGGCGCATTGTGTGGTGTTCATATCCCCAAGTGTGGAGAGTATCCCATGTCGGGGCCCCACCTTAGCAACTGTACGGTATGTACTCTTTGGCGCCATCACTCTCATTCTTTAAGTCCCCCTTGTTCACATCTGGCAGCTGTCAATTTGCCCCCAACACTTTTCGTTTCACTTTTTCCCCATTATGTAGATAGGGGCAAAATTGATTGGTAAATTGGAACGCGCGGGGTTAAAATTTCGCCTCACAACATAGCACCCGGCGCTGCCCGAGATAGTAACTGTCTCTCTGTTTCGCTCCCATTCTCTGTCTGTCTCCCCCTCTGTATATATCGCTCTGTCTCTTTGTCTCCGTCTGTCTCAATTTGTTTCCCTGTCTGCCTGTCTATGCCTGCCTCTCTCCCTGTCTGCCTGGCTGCTGCCATTAACTCCTTATTACCCAGTTTGCCACTGCACCAGGGCAATTCGGGATGAGCCGGTAAAGTCCCGGGGCTGTCACATCTAATGGATGCAGCAATTCCAGGCGGCTGCTGGCTGATATTGTTAGGCTGGGGAGCTCCCCATAATGTGGAGCTCCCCATCCTGAGAATACCAGCCTTCAGCCGTGTGGCTTTACCCTGGTTGGTATCCAAATGGGTGGGGACCGCATGTCGTTTTTTTTTTCATTTATTTATTTATTTTTTTTACTGCTTGATATAGACATGCCCACTGGCGGCTGTGATTGAGTAACAGCTGTCTCACTGCAACCAGTGTGGGGGCGTCACTGACTGCAACCAATTATAGGCGCTGGTGGGCGGGGAAAGTAGGGAATACGTAATGGATTAATGAGCGGCCGGCATTTTCAAAAGAAAAAAAGCCGCCAGTGTGAACGCCGTGCAGCGCAGCGCCGGTGATCGGGGATTGGTGAGTATGAGAGAGAGAGAGGGGGGGCTGGGGGAGGGATAGACCGACATGGACAGAGAGAGACCGACCGACCGCCCGACAGGGAGAGAAAGACGAAAGACCTGCCTTTGTTATGTTAAATAAAAACATGTGGCTCGCAATAATAATGCAATGCAAACACACTGCTTCACATTTTGGCAGCGATTTACTACAACTCATTGATTTCAATGGGTGTAGTACGCAGCCAAAATGGCAAAAACAATTGACATGCTGCTTCTTTGAACGCATGGTTTTTGCCCAAACTTATGCAAATTAAACGCAGCGTTTGGAAACGCAAATTGCGGACAAGAAATTCACATTTTCCATAGACTTTGCTGGAAAAAAAATCAAAATGCATGCATTTTGGCATGAAAACGCTGCAGTTCAAAACGGACCTAAAAAGCAGCTGAAAAGCAGGTGGAAACGCAAAGTGCGGACACAACCTAAGAGGAAAACATTGGACTATTCTGAAGTGGCCTTCTATGAGCCCTGCCCTAAATCCTATTGAGCAACTTTGGAAAGAGCTGAAACATGCCGTCTGGAAAAGGCAACCTTCAAACATGAGACAACTAGAGCAGTTTTCTCTTGAGGAGTGGCCAAAATACCTGTTGAGAGGAGCAGAAGTCTCATTGACAGCTACAGGAATCGTTTGATTGCAACCAAATATTAAGTTAAGGAGGAGGGCGCCATCATTTCTGTCTAGACCCATTTCATGAGTTTTATTTATTTATTTTTTTTAAATTCTGTGAAAGCAGAAAAGCAATGTCTGACTTTCATTTGTTCATTTTCATAGATTTTTTTATTACATTTGTCAGATTCAAAATTTCTGTGACCGTTGTGGGTTTTTCTTTCATTAAACGAGGGATATAGAGAGATATATATATATATATATATATATATATATATATATATATATATTATATATATATATACACATACACACACACACACACACACACAGCAGATTTGGAATAAAGCTTTGTGGTTTCAAATCCACTAGGAAAAAATGCACTGTGATATTTCAGAACAATTTTTGTGTCAAAAACTCCTGCATAAACGCAGTGTGTGAATAAGCCCTTACAGAACCTGCGCAGTTACGTAAACTAGGTCTTCTGTAAGGAATGTTTTCAACTGGTCATTCTTCATTCTGCTGGCTGGGCTCACCTGATATTCAGTATCAGGAGCTCTTTCCCAGGTAAATATTGATATATAAATACGCAGTAAATCTCTAAGATTAGTGGCTCATGGTAAACGCTGATTATTCAGCCCTCTGTGGATACACATATACTACACTGAAAATTCCACATGTAGTGCAAGAAACAGGGTCAGAAATCACCTAATCAGATGCACTAGATGAAAGACCCCTCCAGGACAATGCTCCTTGTTATTTTGATCTAGGCTGTAGTGTAGATCAGCAGCTTAGGCTGCGTTCACACATCAGTTTTTTGCCATCCGGCACAATTCGTCAAAAACATGAAAAAAACGGATCCAGTGTCTGTTGCCGCTGGATCCGTTTTTCCCCCATAGACTTTCATTAGCGCCGGATTGTGCCGGATGGCCCTGCGTTTCATCTGTCTTCCGGCAAAATTTACTTGTCTGGCGGCCGGATGAAACGTTGAAGTGAACGTTTGTGTGTCCGGGAGAAAAAAAAAAAAAAAAAAAAAGACCGCGCCGTACAGCATGTAGGCTATAATGGAAGCCTATGGATGCCGGATCTGGCATAATGCGGAAAACAAAATGGATCCAGCCACCGGATCCGTTTTTTTGAACTGAGCATGCTCAGTATCACACTGGATCTGTCAAAAAACTGAGAGAACTGATGGAAAAAAGTGATGCAACTGATCCGTTTTTTCGCCGGATCCGTCGCATCAGTTTTTTCGCCGGATCGTGCCTGATGCCAAAAAGCTGATGTGGGAAAGCAGCCTTAGGCTATGTGCGCACTAGAGATGTGAAGTTTCTCAAGAAACTTTCTCGAGAAACTTCTGGGAGTGAAAGATTTCCGGACCTCCGGAAAAAATCCGCGTCAAATCCGCGGATTAGCCGCGGAATTGCCGCGATTTTCCCGCGGGTGGTTCCCTGCGGATTTTTGCAGGCTGTACTGCAGAAATCCGCAGGGTACCTGCGGAAATAATGGACATGTTCATTTTCTCGAGAAAGTTTCTCGAGAAACTCCGCATGCGGAAATTTCTCGAGAAAAATCCGCACAAGTGCGCACAGCTTTTTTTTTTTGCCATAGAAATTGCTGGGAAATGTCTGCACAAAGATTGCAGACATTTCTCAAGAAATTTCCGCGGCAAATCCGCGGGTAAATCCGCGGGTAAAAAGCTCTAGTGCGCACATAGCCTTAGGCTGCTTTCACACATCCGGTTTTTGAAGTGCGGCTCAATCCGGCTCAAAAACCTATGCAATGGATGCGGCGAAAAAAACGGATCCGTTGCATATGTTTTTCCATGCAGCCCGTCCGTTTTTTAACGGATGCGGCTTGATACTGAGCATGCGCAGTGCAAAAAAACGCATCCGGCCGCCAGAAGCGTTTTTTGCCGCTGGACGCTGCATCCGGCGACCATAGGCTTGCATTGTAAATTGTGCCGCATCGCGCCGGATCCGGCGCAATGCGCTTTTTTCGCCGCACAAAAAAACGTGCCAGGCAACGTTCCATCCGGCCGCCGCATGGGCTAAATATGCCGCATCCGTCAAAAAACGGACGCAACGCAAGCCCATGCGGCACAATACAGCGCTAATGCAAAAAAAAAAAAACGCAACCGGCGGCAAAAAAAAAAAAAACGGTTGCGTTTTTTTCTGCAAAGCGCCGTATTGTGCCACTCAGCAAAAACCGGATGTGTGAAAGCAGCCTTATGGTGATACTTTATTAGCAGTGCCCTGAGAGCGGCTGAACCTCATCGTGCCCCTTGGTACAATTACTCTACTGTCCTACGGGTCTCTGTGGTCAGACCAGATATTGCCTGTTCATGACAACTCCAGGGCTGAAACAATGCTTTCTTGTTATTTATAGACAGAACATCGCAAGCGTCGGATGTGAAAGACGTCCTTATATTTTATATCTGAAATTCTCAGGCAGTCCTTCAGCACATTCATCCTGCAACCTAACAAGAAGTAGAATTTTATCACCAGCAAATGCAATTCTAACAATGTTTAGGATAGAATCATCCATACCTCCAATTCTAGCCACATATTTTATTATCAATTGTGCCATGTGGGGAGCAATAACTGATACAGTCAGTGCTGCATAGGCAAGCAGCATTTTACACAAGAGGGCTGCTTAATCCACCTTATTACTGCCCTCTGACCCACATACATATAGGCAACAGAAGTTTTGCTGCTGTAATATAACACACACACACACACACACGTTAGGCTTTTGGGTGAAATGTAAAACATAAGAAGTTCATCCTACAGTGATATTTTACCATGCCAGTAGAAACATGCAATGGTACTTTCCTCAGCTCAAATTATTGAAACAAAAGCCAACAGTGGTATGCCCCCCAAAAAATGGCAATATCTCGAAAAACTTGACATGTGGCCTTGAGCATCAATTACAGCTTAACAACGACTTCTCATGCTGTACACAATTGTAGTCATTACCTGAGGAGGCATCCTACTCTTCATCAACCGCAGCCATGAGGTCATTGAGGTTACAGAGGGGTACAGAGTTACGAGCCTCTACCTGAAGCCATAGGTTTACAAAGATTCAGGTCTGGAGAAGGTGCCGGTCAGGCCATTTGAGGTACCCAGCCTCCAGCAGCCGTTTCCTGATGATGTGACCTTGATGAGTTGGGTCATTGTCTTCCATGAAGATGAAATTAGGCCTGTGGTGTTCATGCAGAGGCACAATGATTGGGTGAATGATGATATTCAAGTAGTAGGGGCTTGTCACTGTACCATTTACAAAGTGTAGGGCAGTTCCGTATTGACAAGACACACCTGCACACACTGTACCACCACTAAAGGCTTGTCTGGTGACAACAGTAGCTAATGCATAGTGCGCACCTTGACGTCTCTAATGACGTTGGCAGCTGTCATATCTGCTCGGGTGAATAGATTTTCATCAATGAACAGCACTTATGCCTACTGGTCCCTTGCCCAGCAAGACTATGACGCCTGTGCCTGGTGGTGTGATTAGGTCTCCTGGCACGTTGTCTAGCACTCAGACCACGCTGATAAAAATGCTTTCAAATGGTCTGACTTGACACTTGGGCGACTCTCACCTCCCTTAAATATGCCAGAGTTGTGTGGCATTCATCATCGAGTTCCGAAGGGCATTGTGCACAATGAGCAGTTATTCGTGTGGGATGTGGCCAAAGGACGTCCATTTCTATGCCCTCCTGTAACTCTTCTAGTCTCTCTACCTCTGTTACAACCTGCTGATGACACTCCAAGCTGAATTGGCACTTCCATCTGAGAACATCCTGCTTGAAACCACACAACAGTGAAGTACTGCTGATCAATTGTTAGGCGTAGTCTTTGTCTCATGTCAAAATGTGAACAATATGCTCAAGAGGACCGATTAAATACTAATTGAACCCTGACATTTATTGGGAGATTCATGGATCAAACACCTGTTGTGGATTTTGCCATGAGGTTCCTTGTTAGGCTATGTTCACATTTCCGCTGTTTAGGATCAGTCACAATCCGCCACTCTGAAACAACGGAATCCGTTTGACGTATTCAGTTGTTTCCCATAGACTTGTATGAGCGGCAGATTGTGACTGATGACCCTGCGTTGCATCCGCCGTGCAGCGCACAGTCGTTTACTGACTGACCGTCAGGAGGGAGGGACGCAGCATGCAACGTTTTTTGTTGCGCGGAAAAAAAAACAAAAAAAAACGCTCTCTGCAGGATTCCGTTGGAGACCGTCAGGAGGCATAATGTAAGTCTATGGTGCAGGATTCCGTTATCCTGCGTCACGCGACGGATTCCAGTGCAGGATTCCGTCACATTTTACTGAGCATGCCCAGCATAACGTCCGAAATCCTGTAAAAATCAGTTCCTCTCTCTCTCCCCCCCCACGCAGGTTTTAAACAAATCATTGCACCAACGGAATCCGTTCTTTGTGAACAATTCCATGCATTTCTTGTCACACGTTGTACAACGCATCAGTTCCATGCGTCAAGCAACACATGTGACAGATGCAAAACAACGGAAAAGTGAACATAGCCTTAGAGAACAGCAAGTTGTACAAAAAGTACTGAAACAATGAACATGTGATGTCAAAAGTTTAGAGAAGGTCCCCTGAAAAGGTTAGAGTGCACTTTAGGATCATCCTGAAATTTCACCCGAAAACCAAATATCCCTCACTTTTTATGAGCAATACAAGGAAAAGTCCAGCTCACCTGTTGTGATTCATTGGAGACCAGCAATTTTTGACTGTGCACGGACTAGAAGGAGAAAGCCAACTCCAAGCAGATAAGGAGATAAATTTGTAGGATTGTCCAAAATTTAAAAGTCAAAAAAACTTTTTCTTTATTTCATCTTAGATAAAATTCCATCATGTCAAGTACACAACATAAAGCAGGAGGACGCGTTTCGGATACAGAATAAGGATGACATGTAGACAGAATAAGGATGTGATATCCGAAACGTGTCCTCCTGCACTATGTTGTGTACTTGACATGATGGAATTTTATCTACGATGAAATAAAGAAAAAAAAATTTTTACTTTTAAATTTTGGACCTGTTTGCTGGACAATCCTACAAATTTATCTCACTTTTTATGAGTAGTGAATACACACATACACTATATATACATGTATGGCAGCAGGAAGAGTGAAAATTAAACAAGAGTAAACTGCTACCACTACTGCTTACCACTCCGGCACCTACCCCCCCGGCCGGCACCTGCCCTTCCCCGGCTGTCCGGCTGACACTCCGGCACCTGCCCTTCCCCGGCTGACACTCCGGCACCTGCCCTTCCCCGGCTGTCCGGCTGACACTCCGGCACCCGCCCTTCCCCGGCTGTCCGGCTGACACTCCGGCACCTGCCCTTCCCCGGCTGACACTCCGGCACCTGCCCTTCCCCGGCTGTCCGGCTGACACTCCGGCACCTACCTTTCCCCGGCTGTCCGGCTGACACTCCGGCACCTACCTTTCCCCGGCTGTCCGGCTGACACTCCGGCACCTACCTTTCCCCGGCTGTCCGGCTGACACTCCGGCACCTACCTTTCCCCGGCTGTCCGGCTGACACTCCGGCACCTACCTTTCCCCGGCTGTCCGGCTGACACTCCGGCACCTACCTTTCCCCGGCTGTCCGACTGACACTCCGGCACCTACCTTTCCCCGGCTGTCCGACTGACACTCCGGCACCCGCCCTTCCCCGGCTGTCCGGCTGACACTCCGGCACCTGCCCTTCCCCGGCTGACACTCCGGCACCTGCCCTTCCCCGGCTGACACTCCGGCACCTGCCCTTCCCCGGCTGTCCGGCTGACACTCCGGCACCTGCCCTTCCCCGGCTGACACTCCGGCACCTGCCCTTCCCCGGCTGACACTCCGGCACCTGCCCTTCCCCGGCTGACACTCCGGCACCTGCCCTTCCCCGGCTGACACTCCGGCACCTGCCCTTCCCCGGCTGACACTCCGGCACCTGCCCTTCCCCGGCTGACACTCCGGCACCTGCCCTTCCCCGGCTGACACTCCGGCACCTGCCCTTCCCCGGCTGACACTCCGGCACCTGCCCTTCCCCGGCTGTCCGGCTGACACTCCGGCACCTGCCCTTCCCCGGCTGTCCGGCTGACACTCCGGCACCTGCCCTTCCCCGGCTGACACTCCGGCACCTGCCCTTCCCCGGCTGTCCGGCTGACACTCCGGCACCTGCGTCCCCCCCCCCGGCTATTTGACTGACACTCCGGCACCAACCTTCCCCCCCGGCTGACAGTCCAGTGGTTATCCTGATGTTTGTTTGACACCACATAACCCAGAGCCATGACCCAGACATGTTGGACCACTGGGGCATCAGGCACGTTTTATGTTTGTTTTTTTTTAGTTTATGGCATTTGACACTTTTTCTATTTTTGTGACGTCTGATTAAACCTTTCAATACAAAGCAAAAATATTATCTGAAAAAAAACGTAAACTATCCTCAGAATCATCAGGTTTCTATTTGGCTCTTATTTTTAGGAAAGTCCTACTGCTCCTCGTCCAGTGGTGGCTCTTCCCCTATGAGGACATCTGCACATTGTTGTCCATGTTCTGCTGAGCTCTGGCTGATGGGTGACAGCTTGTTTTCCTGCCTGGGGGAGAGCGGTGTGCCTCTGGTGCACAGCCCTGCACTCCTAGGCCAGGGAGCCCCAGCATTTAGGGTCTATGTAGAGGAGATCCTGCCTGTAAACTCGCAGTGGCGGCTGCACGCACCATGCTGGCTGCCCGCCTGCTTCTATGGGCTATGGATAAACTGGATCTCGGAGCCTGGAGGATCTAATCACAGCCTCACCGAGCGGCAGATGAAGTTGCATCACATCGTGCCGTGTTACTTAGTCCGCGCCATCCGCCTCCCCCTCTGCAGCCGCCGCTTCCTTTTGGGGAGAGCCTATTTTAGCAGCTTACGGTCCACACGTCAGACATGGAGCCAGGCTGCAGACCCCACGCTGCAGGCACAATCACCCACCTTCTACCGTCTCCTCCACGTTCTCATCATCGCTGTCCATGGCTTCCCTGCGATTGCCAGACACCAAGTTATTCAGCGCGCGTGCGACTCTCGGGCCCCCCTCCTCCACCGCGCGGCCCAGCAGCGCCCCCTATGGCCACAGCGCGCACTGTCCTACTGCTCCCGCTCTGCAGCGCTGTCTGCTCATCCGAGCTCGCTGCCTGCTGGTGACATCAGCTAAGCCAGGGCTGTCATTCCCCAGGAGGGCAAGATTTATGGGAATCCTCAGATCCAGGAAGATGGACTCATTTATTTCCCAAACACATTATTAAATTCCTCTGGTTTGTAAAATGTCTTCACCATTATTGGGACTAGTGTTGTCCTTAGGGTATGTTCACATGTGCTGGTTTTGCAGCATTTATTGTGCACCAAACACCAGGGAGTTGGCAGTAAACTGTGCGTACAAAGCATGCGTTTTGTCTCATTTTATTTGTGTTTTTATCTCATTTTTACTTGCGTTTTTGTCTCATTTTACACGTGTTTTGCGCCATTTTTACCTGTGCTTTTCACCTATTCATTTTAATAAGGGAAAAGAACTGCAAAAACAAATTAACATCGTAGTCTACTACGTTCGGGTGTCCGCCTGCAGAAAACGTATATGTGCAGACAGAGCACACGCTAACATAGTCTGCTCCATTATAGTCAACGGCCCTATCAGCGCATGTGTCCGAAACACATTTTGCGTGGTGGGGGAGGGGCGGTTCGGACGGATGTCCTGACGGGACCACTGAAAGTAAGTAAATGTGAAAGGGGCCTTATTGTGCAACACCTGTCCTTAAACAGTAAGGCTCTGTTCACATGATAAGTTTATGGTGCTGCATATTTTTACGTGATCAAAAACACAACAGCTTTGGCCACATATTAAGTATTTGGTGAGGTTTTTACCTCAGTATTTAGTGAGTTTATTTACCTCAGTATTTGGTGAGTTTTTTTTACCTCAGTACTTGTAGCCAAAACCAGGAGTGGGTGAGAAATACAGAAGTGGTGACGTGTTTCTATTATACTTTTCCTCTGACTTCCACTCCTGGTTTTGGCTACAAATACTGAGGTAAAAAACTCACCAAATACTCAACTTGTGAACATGGCCTTACTGTTTCTGCACAATGGATGGCATTTATAGAAACCTCATGCCCCCTGTGCTTCTTTTTAACTTGAAAGCACACTAAGGAGCGAAGGTGCAAAATAGGGTCTTATCTGGTATAAATAGAAGAAAGGAGGAAGAGGTGTACTCAGCTTTTCAAGCTGTGTGACAAAATAAGACATCCTGCAGAGGACAGTGCAGACAATGCAGAAAAAGGACAGAAGACATGTTCACTTTGCGCTGCTGCTGAAGACTTTCCTAAGGAAGATCCAGGAAACGCTAGTGAAGATAAGTGGATTTTATTCAACGCATTTCAGAGCCATTACAAGACTCTTCAAGAAATGAACCATAGAATACAGACCACTTATCCCCACTGGTGTCCAGGATTTTCCTCTGGAAAGTCTTCAGCAGCAGCGCGGAGTGAAGACGTCTTCTGTCCTTTTTCTTTATTACACTGCATAAACTGTCCTGTGGTGTTTGTTTGAAATCCACAGCATGTCAATTTCTTTTTGCAGGTACCTGCTATGCTGATTGTCGAACCAAGAAAATCTAATACACAGTATGGAAGGAACAGTGCAATTTAATCTCTCTGTACTTCGAAGTACTCTGACTTCAAGGCTAGTCGATGTTCTTTATCCACCATCCGCACAATCTTGCGTTGAAATCTCTCGTCAATTTTTCTTTTCCTTCCACATCTAGGGAGGTTAGCCACAGTGCCATGGGCTTTAAACTTCTTGATGACACTGCGCACCATAGACACAGGAACTTTCACGTCTTTGGAGATGGACTTGTAGCCTTGAGATTGCTCATGCTTCCTCACAATTTGGATTCTCAAGTCCTCAGACACTTCTTTGGTCTTCTTTCTTTTCTCCATGCTCAATGTGGTACACACAAGGACACAGGACAGAGGTTGAGTCAACTTTAATCCATGTCAACTGGCTGCAAGTGTGATTTAGTTATTGCCAACACCTGTTAGGTGCCACAGGTAAGTTACAGGGGCTGTTAATTACACAAATTAGAGAAGCATCACATGATTTTTCAAACAGTGCCAATACTTTTGTCCACCCTTTTTTATGTTTGGTGTGGAATTATATCCAATTTGGCTTTATGACAATTTTTTTTATTTTTTTTCATTGAAGACAAATTAAATGAAGATAATAATACCAAAGAATTTCTGATTGCAATAATTTTCAAGAAGAAACTGAGTATTATCTGACAGAATTGCAGGGGTGCCAATACTTTTGGCCAGCACTGTATAAGAGCCCAGGCCGCAGTGTCTCCGTTCTCTGGGACCGGCACTTCCTCTTTTGGCCATCTTTGTCCTCCTTCTTCTGAAGCCGGGGTGCATGATGTGTCCTACGTCAAGCACACAGCCCAGCATTAAAGTACTGCACAGGCGCACTTTAATCTGCCGTGAGCAGAACAGATCAAAGTATTGTAGTGCGCCTGCGCAGGACCTCAATGCCGGCGCGTGTGCATGACATAGGACGTGTCATGCACCCAGGCTTCAGTGGAAGGAGGACAAAGATGGCCGAAAGAAGAGGCGCCGGTACCGGAGAACAGAGACACCCATCCGACCAGTCTGCACCGCACCGACCGTTTAGGTGAGTATTATAAAGTGATTTTTACATTCTACACAGCGGCCTGGGCTCTCATATACACCATGTTAGTATGCTGTATATAAGAGCCCATTGGTGGTGGCCGCAGCTTATAGGCCCCAAATCTGCTGACAGGTTCCCTTTCAGGTTTCCATTTTATTTATCCATAATGTAGAAGTATGTAGAGATGTTGGTGGTATATTGAGATTTATCTCTATGTACCAGTACAATGTTCTAGTAAAGAACAAAATAAAATGTAGTTCTTTAGGTAGAGAAAATGTTCTTGTAGATAATAGTGTTGTCTGGGGCTCACTTTTAATATTTTTGCCTTCCATGCTTCAGGTCCTGAGTTTGATTGCTGAATAAGAACAATTAAATATGAAACAAAACCTTTTTTTTCCCTTCCTCCTATTGTTTTTAATAGATTAGGAACAGTTTGCATGTGTTTTGCTTTAAAATCCAGAAAGCCTCCCTTTGGTGTAAAATGTGTAATATATTTCCACCTCTCTTTGCCAGATTTTTCTATGGCTATCACTTTTAAGCCTGTCACATCTCCTTTGTGAACGTGCAAAAAATGTTGGGAAACTCCAGAGAGGCTACGTGTGGTTTTATTTTTAGCATCATAAATATGCTCTGAGCTACGTCTGTGTAGAGTTTTAGAGGTGCACCCTATATAGCTTATGTTATTTAGAAAATCTTTTTATTTCAAAGACTCGTGTTTTCTCCTCCTATACATGTCGCACGGATCACATCAGTGTGCGATCCATGTGACACCCGTGATGCTGGAGAAAAAATGGACATGCCTGCATGTGTATGTGCGGGGAAACGAGGGATCACACGGTCCATGTGAAAACACAAAAGGGAGATCAACATCCAACACCACGGAGACACCATCACGTGTTTCTCAACGCAGTGATTCTAGAGCAATGCCCCCTGGGAAATATTCAAAACAAGAAAGCCTGTGGAGACACCATCACATGTTTCTCAACGCTGGCAGGGAACTAGCCAGGTCTTTCACCGGGAGGGAACAACCACGGGAAGGGCAGTCTCCAGTCAAGGAGACCACCTATGCCAAACATGGTATCCATCCACAGACAGCTGTTTCGGGGTATTTGCCCCTCATCAGTGTGGAGTAGGAAACTAGCTGGTGAGAGCATTGCCTAGTAGAATACTACATAAGCAAGGATGGTTGACCTTAGGGAGATCAACATCCAACACCACAGAGCACCATCACGTGTTTCTCAACGCAGTGATTCTAGAGCAATGCCCCCTGGGAAATATTCAATGCTCCCACTAGCCAGTTTCCTACTCCACACTGATGAGGGGCAAATACCCCGAAACAGCTGTCTGTGGATGGACACCATGTTTGGCATAGGTGGTCTCCTTGACTGGAGACTGCCCTTCCCATGGTTGTTCCTTCCCGGTGAAAGACCTGGCTAGTTTCCTGCCAGTGTTGAGAAACATGTGATGGTGTCTCCGCAGGCTTTCTTGTTTTCATGTGAAAACACGGCCGTGTAACTCCGGAGAATAACATGGGTACGTGTGGCATCCATGTTAAAAACGGATGTGACATGTACCTGAAACACGGATGTCTGAAACCGGCTTAAGCCAACCATGGTTACAGTTCAGCTGTGCCCCTACCCACATCGGCTCCTGTGCATCTGATTCACATGTGGTACGTACTATTGTTTCAACTGAGCAGATTCACATTTTGGGCACTAACAAATTTTGGAAAACTAATTAAGTTGTTAAATGTTATTCATTTTTGTATTAAAAAAAAGGCAAACGTTATATAAAATGTTTCACTGTTTCTGACGTGTATGATTGTGTGAAATGAAAGCTATTTTTTTAATTATTCTAGGATCATTAGTAAGTAATTGTTGTTCCCAGCCTTGTGTATAATATGCAGTATGAGTAATGCAGAAACAGATGGGAAGAATGATCTTATTCCTATTGTGAAGTCACTCAGTTATGAAGACTGTCCCTGCAACATGTACAGTTTATCTGAAATTCTCTATACAGTTAACTATTTGCATCATAGACGTTGTTTCTGGTCACAAATGTCCCAAAATCTGAATCTTAATGTACAGTCAGTCCTTTCTTTAATAATGTCCCAATAAGAAATGATGACATCTCCCCTCGCTTTTCTTTGGCTTTATGCATATGTCATAGAGCAATCATGGCAGCTATGATTTATACATATGTCCTCTAATATGATCTCAAAGCTAAAAAGAGGCTCAAGTATGGCTGGTAGTCAATGGTATTTAATAGGGCGGTGTTTTTTCACATGGATCGAGCAACCATGTGTAAACATTTCAGCATATACACCTCTGTATTTTGGAGGAGATTCGCCCATTCTAGCCTATGGGGGAGATAATCCATACAGCATCCAATATGTACAGATACATTGCAGTTCTTAACGTAAAAAACTGTTCTTGGCTTTTGTAGTTTTTTTTTAACTGCTGATATACAGTGTATACAGTTAGGTCCAGAAATATTTGGACAGTGACACAATTTTCGCGAGTTGGGCTCTGCATGCCACCACATTGGATTTGAAATGAAACCTCTACAACAGAATTCAAGTGCAGATTGTAACGTTTAATTTGAAGGTTTGAACAAAAATATCTGATAGAAATTGTAGGAATTGTACACATTTCTTTACAAACACTCCACATTTTAGGAGGTCAAAAGTAATTGGACAAATAAACCAAACCCAAACAAAATATTTTTGTTTTCAATATTTTGTTGCGAATCCTTTGGAGGCAATCACTGCCTTAAGTCTGGAACCCATGGACATCACCAAACGCTGGGTTTCCTCCTTCTTAATGCTTTGCCAGGCCTTTACAGCCACAGCCTTCAGGTCTTGCTTGTTTGTGGGTCTTTCCGTCTTAAGTCTGGATTTGAGCAAGTGAAATGCATGCTCAATTGGGTTAAGATCTGGTGATTGACTTGGCCATTGCAGAATGTTCCACTTTTTTGCACTCATGAACTCCTGGGTAGCTTTGGCTGTATGCTTGGGGTCATTGTCCATCTGTACTATGAAGCGCCGTCCGATCAACTTTGCGGCATCTGGCTGAATATGGGCTGAAAGTATATCCCTGTACACTTCAGAATTCATCCGGCTACTCTTGTCTGCTGTTATGTCATCAATAAACACAAGTGACCCAGTGCCATTGAAAGCCATGCATGCCCATGCCATCACGTTGCCTCCACCATATTTTACAGAGGATGTGGTGTGCCTTGGATTATGTGCCGTTCCCTTTTTTCTCCAAACTTTTCTCTTCCCATCATTCTGGTACAGGTTGATCTTTGTCTCATCTGTCCGTAGAATACTTTTCCAGAACTGAGCTGGCTTCATGAGGTGTTTTTCAGCAAATTTAACTCTGGCCTGTCTATTTTTGGAATTGATGAATGGTTTGCATCTAGATGTGAACCCTTTGTATTTACTTTCATGGAGTCTTCTCTTTACTGTTGACTTAGAGACAGATACACCTACTTCACTGAGAGTGTTCTGGACTTCCGTTGATGTTGTGAATGGGTTCTTCTTCACCAAAGAAATTATGCGGCGATCATCCACCACTGTTGTCATCCGTGGACGCCCAGGCCTTTTTGAGTTCCCAAGCTCACCAGTCAATTCCTTTTTTCTCAGAATGTACCCGACTGTTGATTTTGCTACTCCAAGCATGTCTGCTATCTCTCTGATGGATTTTTTCTTTTTGTTCAGCCTCAGGATGTTCTCCTTCACCTCAATTGAGAGTTCCTTAGACCGCATGTTGTCTGGTCACAGCAACAGCTTCCAAATGCAAAACCACACACCTGTAATCAACCCCAGACCTTTTAACTACTTCATTGATTACAGGTTAACGAGGGAGACACCTTCAGAGTTAATTGCAGCCCTTAGAGTCCCTTGTCCAATTACTTTTGGTCCCTTAAAAAAGAGGAGGCTATGCATTACAGAGCTATGATTCCTAAACCCTTTCTCCGATTTGGATGTGAAAACTCTCATATTGCAGCTGGGAGTGTGCACTTTCAGCCCATATTATATATATAATTGTATTTCTGAACATGTTTTTGTAAACAGCTAAAATAACAAAACTTGTGTCACTGTCCAAATATTTCTGGCCCTGACTGTATATGTATATATAAAAATGTATGCTATATGGATGCACAAAATGGACACATGGATATTATACAGATGACAATAAGAATGAAAATCCTCCATTTTTTCGGGATAAAAATTGGATAGTTTTTTCATGCACTTGTCTGAACCCTGCTTTAGGAGGTATTACAGCTGCTTACATTAGAATAGTTATTTCTCATTGCCTTTTTATGCCATTGAGAAAAAAGACTGGTGCACTAAGTCCTTGGCATTACTGAGGTTCTCTCATTCACAGATTTTCTATACAGCTGGCAAATGGAAATCTATACTGGACATAGGATATTTCCAGGAGCTAAGTCCCCTACAGAACTGAATAAGTTGTTTAAATTGAGAATTGACAAACTCCCTTTAACTACACCATTTATGAAGTGTTCAGAGGGCATTTTTTTAGTATTAGGAGACAATGAACTGTGACTTTGGACACATAGGAATACATACTGTGGGAGCTGTATACTCAATATGAGAACATTTTAATATAATATATTTAAATGTTTTAAGAGATGTGTTCTGTAAATTTGCCCTCATTATGTTCCAGGCTTCTTTAAACTAATCGTGTTATTTTAGAATGAAATATTTTGCTCGGCATTCGTCACACAAGTCCCGCTATCTCTTACAATATTTTCATATTGTACATAATAGACGATAGAAGAGGAATATTTCTCAGCCATCTGTAAGGACTGAGATTTTCCTAAACAATGACTACCGTCATATGTCTAGTCACAGAGTCATCCCTGGCTGCTGATTGCATTGAGGTAGACTAGTGAGATTGCCAAGAAGTCATTCTTGTCATAAATATTACAAGCGTGTCTCTCATTTGTGGCCTGTATCTATCCACATTTCTCAAAGGCGGATCTGGATTTCTCTGGCAAATTTGGGGAAGAATTCAGTTTGGCGGCCCCCCATGCGGTTTGAGTAGTCATCATGTGATCGCTCATTCATATGCGATTTGCACACTTACAGTCATGTGCCAATGAGCTGCTTTCCTAATCTCTCAATGTTCAGTGGAAAACCACAGCTCCTGGAGGAAGAAAGTCAGTTGTCACTTGACCATAAGTATAAAAATCGCATATGAATGGAGCGGCCATATTATAATTACTGGAACCAGTAAGCAGAGCTGAATTCTCACAGTGAGTATATTACACGCTGTTAGGATTGGGCAAGCAACAGTGGGTTTTTTTTTTAATCAGATACATTTTTATTATGTTTTTCATTTTAATATACATACCATTAAGAAACAGTGTTTAATGTTATAATTAAAGGGCTTGTCCAGGTTTGCGATGAAAGTCTTCAGTTACTCTAGGTGACTGCAGACTTCCGATTTCTCACAGAGCATGCATTACACACTTTTCGGATTCTCCTGTCTAGGTGGCAAGAGTGGACGATCATGCGAGTGCAAGAATGTCATTTGCATACTTGCAGCCACATTACAACTAGAAGTGTCTGGCCTCACTCAAGTCATTTGTATTGCATGAGGCCACGCATGTCCAGTTGGCATGTGACCACATGTACAGTATGTAACTTGCATATGTGCAGTTTCATGACCTTCCACTCTCGCTATCGGCACCAGAGAATCCATTAAGCATGCTGTATGCACTGTGAAAATTCAGAAGTCTGACTCCAGATTTTCATCACAATCCCTTTAATGCTCCTAACATAAATAAAAATATAGTAACCCTTAACTTGTCAGACTGCACAATACTTTATTAACATAGCCAGGTATCATGTAATCTTGCAAGTTATGGATTGTTACATATGTACAGGATTAGAACCAATAATACCTCAAGAATACATCACCAGAACAATCAGCAGTAGCAAAATACATCACTAGAAATTTCATCAGTACAAAAACACAGCATCACTACCATCATCAGTACAGAAATAAATCACCAGAACCAGCAGTACAGGAATACATCACCAAGACCAACATCAGTACATAAATTCATCAACAGAACCACCATACAGTTCTCCTTCTTGGCGCAATGTACTGAGCTGGTGGCGTTACATTGATGACATTTTTTTTTCTATTTGAGGGCAATGAGGAGGAATTGATTGCCTTCCAGGAGAAGTTGAACCGAGTTTTTAATTAATTGAAATTCCCACTGGTGTATTCCACTGTTGAGTTGCAGTTTTTAGATAAATTAGTTTATATAGAGGATGGTGTAGAGACTTATTTGTAAAAACTACTTTAACAGTAACCATCCACGCAGGATAGTTGAGGCTTTAACCTTAGCAATTACTTAGGATGAGGAGCATAGCATCCTGTAGCAACAAGATAGATGATCACCTTGAAGGGATGTGTGAGAATTTTTTTGCCAGGAATTATCCTAAGTAAGAGATATACCAATTTAAAATGAGAGATTTAGCATTGAATCGGGGGGATCTTTTACAAGATAGTTTGTGTAGTAAAGTAATAAAACTAATTTGTTTTTTGTCCACATATAATTCTGCTAGTGAAAAGGTTTCTGGAATCTTAAGCATTCACTGGTCACTTTTATCAAAGCAGCATTTTGCTGTTGAGGAATTTAACTATCCCCCTCTTCTATCCTATAGACATAGTCCAGATTTAAAGGACAGATTGGCAAAATCTGATCTAGGACCTCTGAAAAAAACAATACAGACAACCTTTACCTGCACAAAAACGGGTAATCTCCTTGTCTATGATGTGCTAGCTGTGGGAATATACAGAAAGGCCATTTTTTCCTCACACCCTTGTACAGGGTGTCTATATATCACTAGAAATAAACCCGATGCTATCGCATCGGGAGTGCAGTAAAATGAACATCTGTCTATGCTTAGTGGTGCTGACAGGAGCAGTGAACATGTGTCACACTATTTGCGCTTTATGGGGCTAATTAAATGTGTTAAAGGATATGTGTATTTTTATTGTAAATAAACATAATGTGTATGTATTTTTTTTTTCTTTCTCTCATCAGTGCTGCTATGTCTCGTCGCTCGCCACAACATCGCTCAAGGCATGGCGATGTCAGGCAAGGGCGGACATACCCGGCCACGCCTCCTTACTGCTCACTACACCTCATTATACCTAGATGTGATATGGATAGCACAATGTTAGACGGGGAACAGAATTGTGCTTAGCCCACAATTTGGGTTCCGCCTGCACTGTTGTCCCTGGTTACCATGGCTATGATGTGGGCGTGAACTTTGGCTGCGCAACTGACAGTGCCGCAGTGCATTGTGGGATACGGTTACATCCGCAACTGGAAAATATCTATGTAGATGTAAATGTGTGTGTATATGGCTATACACTGTGTGTAGGTGGCATCTGTGTATATGTGAGTGTATATGGCTGTACGTTGTGTGTAGGTGGCATCTGTAGGTGACATCTGTGTATATGGCTGTACGCTGTGTGCATGTGGTGTCTGTGTATATGTGTGTGTATATGGCTGTATGCTATGTGTAGGTGGCATCTGTGTATAGGGCTGTACACTGTGTGTAGGTGGTGTCTGTGTATATGTGTGTGTGTATATGGCTGTACGCTGCGTGTAGGTGGCGTCTGTGTATATTTGTGTATAAATGGCTGTACGCTGTGTGTTTCTGTGTGTGTATATGTGTGTGTATATGGTGGTACGCTGTGTGTAGGTGTTGTCTGTGTATATGTGTGTGCATATGGCTGTATGCTATGTGTAGGTGGCGTCTGTGTATATAGCTGTACGCTGTGTGTAGGTGGTGTCTGTGTATATGTGTGGGTATATGACGCTGTGTGTAGGTGGCATATGCGTATATGTGTGTGTATATGGCTGTACGCTGTGTGTAGGTGGTGTCTGTGTATATTTGTGTATAAATGGCTGTACGCTGTGTGTGTCTGTGTGTATATGTGTGTATATGGTTGTACAGTGTGTGTAGGTGTCGTCTGTGTATATGTGTGTGTATATGGCTGTACATTGTGTGTAGGTGGCATCTGTGTATACGTGTGTGTATATGGCTGTATGCTGTGTGTAGGTGGCATCTGAGTATATGTGTGTATATGGCTGTACGCTGTGTAGGTGGCGTCTGTGTATATTTGTGTATAAATGGCTGTACGCTGTGTATGTGTGTGTATATGTGTGTGTACATGGTTGTACACTGTGTGTAGGTGTCGTCTGTTTATATGTGTGTGTGTATATGGCTGTACATTGTGTGTAGGTGGCATCTGTGTATATGTGCGTGTATACGGCTGTACACTGTGTGTAGGTGGCATCTGTGTATATGTGTGTGTATATGGCTGTGTGTAGGTTCCTTCCCGGTGAAAGACCTGGCTAGTTTCCTGTCAGCGTTGAGAAACATGTGATGGTGTCTCCACAGGCTTTCTTGTTTTGAATATTTCCCAGGGAGCATTGCTCTAGAATCACTGTGTTGAGAAACACGTGATGGTGTCTCCACGGTGTTGGATGTTGATCTCCCTAAGGTCAACCATCCTTGCTTATGTAGTCTTCTACTAGGCAATGCTCTCACTAGCCAGTTTCCTACTCCACACTGATGAGGGGCAAATACCCCGAAACAGCTGTCTGTGGATGGATACCATGTTTGGCATAGGTGGTCTCCTTGACTGGAGACTGCCCTTCCCGTGGTTGTTCCTTCCTGGTAAAAGACCTGGCTAGTTTACTGCCAGTGTTGAGAAACATGTGATGGTGTCTCCGCAGGTTTTCTTGGTTTGAATATTTCCCAGGGGGCATTGCTCTAGAATCACTGCATTGAGAAACACGTGATGGTGTCTCCGCGGTGTTGGATTTTTATCTCCCTAAGGTCAACCATCCTTGCTTATGTAGTCTTCTACTAGGCAATGCTCTCACTAGCCAGTTTCCTACTCCACACTGATGAGGGGAAAATACCCCGAAACAGCTGTCTGTGGATGGATACCATGTTTGGCATAGGTGGTCTCCTTGACTGGAGACTGCCCTTCCGGTGGTTGTTCCTTCCCAGTGAAAAACCTGGCTAGTTTCCTGCCAGCGTTGAGAAACATGTGATGGTGTCTCCGCAGGCTTTCTTGTTTTGAATATTTCCCAGGAAGCATTGCTCTAGAATCACTGTGTTGAGAAACACGTGATGGTGTCTCCACGGTGTTGGATGTTGATCTCCCTAAGGTCAACCATCCTTGCTTATGTAGTCTTCTACTAGGCAATGCTCTCACTAGCCAGTTTCCTACTCCACACTGATGAGGGGCAAATACCCCGAAACAGCTGTCTGTGGATGGATACCATGTTTGATATAGGTGGTCTCCTTGACTGGAGACTGCCCTTCCCGGGGTTGTTCCTTCCTGGTGAAAGACCTGGCTAGTTTACTGCCAGCGTTGAGAAACATGTGATGGTGTCTCCGCAGGTTTTCTTGGTTTGAATATTTCCCAGGGGGCGTTGCTCTAGAATCACTGTGTTGAGAAACATGTGATGGTGTCTCCGCGGTGTTGGATGTTGATCTCCCTAAGGTCAAACATCCTTGCTTATGTAGTCTTCTACTAGGCAATGCTCCCACTGGCCAGTTTCCTACTCCACACTGATGAGGGGCAAATACCCCAAAACAGCTGTCTGTGGATGGATACCATGTTTGGCCTAGGTGGTCTCCTTGACTGGAGACTGCCCTTCCCGTGGTTGTTCTTTCCCAGTGATAGACCTGGCTAGTTTCCTGCCAGCGTTGAGAAACATGTAATGGTGTCTCCGCAGGCTTTCTTGTTATGTGTGTGTATATGGCTGTACGCTGTAAGTGGCATCTTTGTATATGCGTGCGTATATGGCTGTACGCTGTGTGTAGGTGGCGTCTGTGTATATATATATATGTGTATATGGCTGTACGCTGTGTACATGTCTGTGTGTATATGTGTGTATATGGCTGTACGCTGTGTGTACTGTTGTCTGTGTGTATATGGTTGTACACTGTGTGTACATGTCTGTGTGTGTATATGTGTGTGTATATGGCTGTTTCATCATGTCTTATCTCTAGTTACCTCCAGAGCTGCTGTCACTATTCTGCAGGTACATTGTGTCTTATACTCCAGTCACCTCCAGAGCTGCAGTCACTATTCTGCAGGTACATTGTGTCTTATTTTCCAGACACACCCAGAGCTGCAGGCACTATTCTGCTGTTACATTAGGTCTTATACTTCATTCACATCCAGAGCTGCAGACAATATTCTGTTGTTACATGAAGTCTTATTCTCCACTCACCTCCAGAGCAGAAGTCACTGTTCTGCTTTTACATCATGTCTTATTCTCCAGTCACCTCCAGATCTGCTGTCACTATTCTGCTCTTACATCATGTCTTATATTCCAGTCACTTCCAGAGATGCAGTCACTATTCTGCTGTTACATCATGTCTTATCTCTAGTTACCTCCAAATCTGCAGTCACTATTTTGCATGTATATTTTGTATTTTACTCCAGTCACCTCCAGAACTGTAGTCACTAATTCTGCTGTTACATCATGTCTTATATTCCAGACACACCCAGATCTGCAGTCACTATTCTGCATGTATATTGTGTCTTATACTACAGTCACCTCCAGAGCTGCAGTCACTATTCTACTTTTATATTGTGTCTTATACTCCAGTTGCATCAAGTTGTATCCTCTACTCAAATTCAGAGCTGCTGTCACTATTATGCAGGTACATCGTGTCTTATACTCCAGTCACCTCCAGAGCTGCAGTCACTCTTCTGCTGTTGTTCTTCTGATGTGTTATATTCCAGTCACCTCCATAGCTGCACTTACAATGTGTATATACAACTTCAAAACACTATATCCACGCTATGCAATCTATCCTTTTTTTCTCTATTCTTTAGCATTATGTTGAGGGCATGACGTGGGGTGGTGGTGGGGGAGCGTGGTATGTTAAAGGCGTGGTTTTATGTCTGTAAAAATTTGCATCTGTCTGTGATTCCCCCACTGTATATGATTAATCAGCATGTTGGAGAGATGAAGTAACAGCTCATACAGCTGAGACGCTCTCTGGAATGGCTGCCTGTTCTCGTGCCTTCTCCTGACTTCCTTAGTGGCTTGCGGAGACGTCATGCTCATCGGCTGTGTACGTGTGGAGTAACGCTGCACCCTATTTCATCAGATGACTGAACTACTGGAACAATGTGGAGTACAGCAGGCGGTAAGAACTCCTCCAACTTATTATAACATGCACTAATACTTTGATAACTATAGATAAGTAGGATCAAAGAGGCTGGACACACATAAGTTGCTTCCACGTGATCAAACTTCAACCAATTGGCTCTTTTCTAAAGACCTTACTTCCACAAATGTTTCTGTGATTTGTGATGCCTGTAATCTCCAGACCCCCTGTAAAATATCTCCCTGAGTTCCTGGCTCTGGAGTCTGACAAGATAGCACAACTATGTGGCTGTTCCCCTTGGGCCCATGTGCGGCTGCACAGCTTGGCACCAGTGTCCGTCCCTGATACAGTATGTGTACAGTGCTGTGCAAAGGTTTTAGGCAGGTGTGCAAAAATTGCTGTAAAGTAGAATGCTTTCACTTACAGAAGTGTACGTTGTTTATTTTTATTAGTTAACAAAATGCAAAGTGAATGAACAAAAGAGAAGTGTAAATCTTATCAATATTTGGTGACCGACCATTACCTTCATCATTTCTTCTCGGTCACTTGTCACTTGTACACAGGCTTTGAAGGAACTCAGCACTAGGGAAACTAACTGTTATGAACATAAACACTCACACACGAGTAACAGTAAAAGGGAAGAAAAACTACAGGGAAATACAACACCTAACTGGTCGCTGTATATACTAGAAAGACCCTACCTACACAACTGAAAACACTACCTCAGACCTAACTCCCTGAAAGGTTGTCAATGGGTTTCTCGTACCTCCTGAAGGACTAGAGGAGAGGCTGCAACACATTGCCAACAAAGGAAGAGGCAGGTGTACAGGAAGATCCAAAAACCCAGGGTGAGAAAACTAAAACACATTCTTATAAGGTAGAGAGGAAAAGCTAACCAAAACCTCCCAGAAACCTGAAAGAGGTGAAAGAAAAAGTTGCTGGGAAAGAAAACAAACCAACTACCTGCAGGAATTAAACAGGTGTTTACCCAAAAAGGTAAACCCCCTTAGCTGAAGGTCTAGAATTCCTAATCACAAATCCACCTGAAGGTGCATGCCAATTCCAAGGACAGGCACGGTTCATAAATCAGTGTCAGATCCACTTCACATTCTACGCTCACTTTTTCCCCTCTGATTAGTCCAAGATATCGTTTATGGTCTTTGTATTGTCTACTCTCTGGACAAGGAAGAAAGACCTGGGAATCTTCTTCCGTATTATGACAAGAAAACTTGACGGAGAGTACAACTAAAGGAATTCTATATAGTGCTGGAAGATGCACCTTTAGGTGAGTAGACACTCAACAAGTTACTGGGGAAGAGCCAATGGTCGACTTGAGTAGGAGCTAGTCTCATGATGCGCCAGGATCAAAGCTGCAATGACGTCTTGTTTCTGAAATCGCTTGGTTGAAAGGGAAAATCAAAAGCTGCAAAGATATCATAGAGTTCAGAACTTGGAACGTACAAACCATGAACCAAGGCAAACTCGACGAAAACGAAACGGTGTAGCTTTTATTCCTAACCACAAATTGGCCAGCTGTCCTGAAATACAATGCAGTTAGTGATAGAGTGAACGCGATACAACTATAAGGAGTGCCAATCTATTTCACAGTTATACAAGTCTACTCACCAACAACAGATGCCAAGGAGGAAGATGTTGAACTATTATAAGATCAAGTTCAAGAAGAAATTGACAAGACGCCAAAACAAAACTTATTATCATGGGAGACTTAAATGCTTTCGTGGGCCATGGCAAACAGGGAATCGTTGTTGAAAACTTTGAACTTAATTATTGAAAGGAGGCTGGGGGAAGATTCATTGCCTTTTGTACAACAAAAAACATAGACTACTTCTTCCAGAATCACAAATGGAGACTTTACACATTGACATCACCAGATAGCGCCTATGAGATGGAGGTGATCAATCATTACTGTGAAAATAAAACCAGGAGCTGATTAATCTTTGCTGCCAAAAGTTCATAGAGTCAAGCTGCGTAAAGGGAGTAGACAACTGGTCTTTTCCAACTTCGATTTGACCAACATACCTTAACTATTTTGGAAGGGTCTGCATAACCGATTTATATCTCTGGACACAGATGAAACAAAGCCTGAGGAATTATGGACAAATATCAATACAATTATTGCTGAAAAAGCTAAAAAGACAATAAACAAGTGGCAGAAGAGATCCCTGCAGCCATGGTTAACAGAAGAGACCCTAAGGATAATCAACAAAAGCAAAAGGTTACAAGCAGGACGCAGACAACATCAGTAAAAGACTAAAGAGAGCCATTTGAGCAGACAAGGAACTTTATTACCAAAAGATATGTACAAAGATAGAAAACGAACATGCAAAACCAGGAAGACATATCAAAAGATTAAATAAATACGAAGAAAGTTTCAACCAAGAGTGGGTATGTTGAAAGACTCCAATGGGAACAAACTAACTGAGCCAGAACAGATCAAGGAAAGATGGAAAGAATACACAGAGCACCTCTACAAGAATGACTCAGTGATAAGGGAAGACACGGAGACTGGAAATGATAGTGAACCGAACATCTTAAAATACAAATAAAGCTTTTGTCAAAAAAAGAAAGCATCTGGATGGGACAATATTGCATTAGAATAATGTTTTCTAAAGCAGAAGTTGATATCATCACATGCCTGTGTCAACAGACATGTGCAACTGGTAAATGGCCCAAGTTTTGGACTAGATTGATGTTTATTCCTATTCCAAAGAAGAGAGATGCTACTGACTGTGAAAACTATTGGACTATTGC
The DNA here is from genome assembly GCF_048569485.1 of Anomaloglossus baeobatrachus. Taxonomy (NCBI): domain Eukaryota; kingdom Metazoa; phylum Chordata; class Amphibia; order Anura; family Aromobatidae; genus Anomaloglossus; species Anomaloglossus baeobatrachus. The sequence goes on along the minus strand of NC_134353.1, from coordinate 226,881,010 downwards.
GCTCATACCTCATGCCAGCAAAATACTACTGAAGATCCTACAAAGATAGTTACAGGTTCTCTTTTGACAAAGAGCTGCCAGAGAAACAAGCAGGATTCAGAAAAGGCAGAGGAACAAGATATGTAATTGCTAAAATTAGATGGATAATGGTAAAGGCCAAAGAATATAACAAGGAGCTCTATTTTTGCTTCATCGACTACAGCAAAGCCTTTGACTGAGTTGATCACCAGAAACTTTGGTATACCATAAAAGATATGGGTGCGACAAACCATCTGATGAGCTTCATCAGGAATATTTACATCGACCAAGAAGCAACAGTCCAATGGAACATGGTGACACGGTATGGTTCAAAGTAAGTTGAGGAGGCAGACAAGGCATCATGCTGGTACCATTTCTCTTCAATTGATATGCAGAAGCTAATTTTCAGGAAGGCTGGAATTGCCGAAAAAGAAGAAGGAATCAAAATTACTGGCCGAATCATCAACAATCTTAAATACGCAGACAATACAACATTGATAGCAACAAGTGTAGATGGGGTGAAGGACTTATTACGGAGTGTCAAGATGGAAAACTCAAACATGGGGCTACTACTCAATACAAAAAATACAAAGATATTGACTACTGACAGGTATGACTGGGACACATTTGAGACTGACGGTGACAAACTGGACGGTTTAAACAACTTCAACTTACTCGAATCAATGATTACTGAAGATGCAGCAACCACACTGGAAATCAATAGGAGAATAGCTATGGTCAAATCAACAGTGAAGTCACTGGACAAGGTTCTTAAATCAAGGAACATTTCACTGGTGACAAAGACATGACTCATACATAGTCTGGTCTTTTCTGTAGTAACATATGGATGCAAAACATGGACGAAACAGATACAAGACTGAAGAACAATCAACGTCTTCAAAATCTGGTGCCGAGAAGGATGTTATCAATACCATGGATGACAAGAAGAACAAACAAATTTTGGAACAAATCAAGCTAGACATGTCACTCGAAGAAAGGCTCACCAAGATACGATTTGCCTACTTTGGACATATCATACCTTCTTCCCTGTCTTGTCTGAAGCAGTGATGCCAGCAGTGTGACAAGATGATCTCTCACATTGCTGCATATTACCTCTGTCCTAGCAGTGTAGGCAATCATACTTTCATTTACATTCTGAATGACATGAAGACAATTTACAGTGCCTTGCGAAAGTATTCGCCCCCCTTGAATTTTTCAACCTTTTCCTGCATTTCAGGCTTCAAACATTATTATTATTATTATTATTATTTATTATTATAGCGCCATTTATTCCATGGCGCTTTACAAGTGAGAGAGGGTATATGTACAACAATCATTAACAGTACAAGACAGACTGGTATAGGAGGAGAGAGGACCCTGCCCGCGAGGGCTCACAGTCTACAGGGATAAAGGTAAACAATGGAATATTTATGGTGAAGAATCAACAACAAGTGGGACACAATTGTGAAGTTGAACAAAATATATTGCTTATTTTAAATTTTTATAAAAAAAATAACAAACTGAAAATTGGGGCGTACAATATTATTCGGCTTCTTTAAGTTAATACTTTGTAGCGCCAGCTTTTGCTGCGATTACAGCTGCCAGTCGCTTGGGGTATGTCTCTATCACTTTTTCACATCGAGAGACTGAGATTCTTGCCCATTCTTCCTTTGCAAACAGCTCGAGCTAGTGAGGTTGGATGGAGAGCGTTTGTGAACAGCAGTTTTCAGCTCTTTTCACAGATTCTCAATTGGATTCAGGTCTGGACTTTGACTTGGCCATTCTAACACTTGGATACGTTTATTTGTGAACCATTCCATTGTAGATTTTGCTTTATGTTTTGGGTCATTGTCTTGTTGAAAGACAAATCTCCATCCCAGTCTCAGGTCTTTGCAGACTCCAACAGGTTTTCTTCAAGAATACGCCTATATTTGGCTCCATCCATCTTCCCATCAATTTTAACCATCTTCCATGCCCCTGCTGAAGAAAAGCAGGCCCAAACCATGATGCTGCCACCACCATGTTTGACAGTGGTGATGGTGTGTTCAGGGTGATGAGCTGTGTTGGTTTTACGCCAAACATATCGTTTGGCATTGTGCCCAAAAAGTTCGATTTTGGTTTCATCTGACCAGAGCACCTTCTTCCACATGTTTGGTGTGTCTCGCAGGTGGCAAACTTTAAACAACACTTTTTATGGATATCTTTGAGAAATGGCTTTCTTCTTGCCACTCTTCCATAAAGGCCAGATTTGTGCAGTGTACGACTGATTGTTGTCCTATGGACAGACTCTCCCACCTCAGCTGTAGATCTCTGCAGTTCATCCAAAGTGATCATAGGCCTCTTGGCTGCATCTCCAATCAGTCTTCTCCTTGTTTGAGATTAAATTTTTGAGGGACGGACGGGTCTTGGCAGATTGTCAGTGGTATGATACTCATTCCATTTCAATATGATCGTTTGCACAGTGATTCTTGGAATGTTTAAAGTTTTGAAAATCTTTATGTAACCAAATCCGGCTTTAAACATCTCCACAACAGTATCACGGACCTGCCTGTTTTGTTCCTTGGTCTTCATGATGCTCTCTGTGCTTTAAACAGAGCACTGAGACTATCACAGAGCAGGTGCTTGATTATACACAGGTGGATTATATTTATTATCATCAGTCATTTAGGACAACATTGGATCAGTCAGAGATCCTCATTGAACTTCTGGAGTGAGTTTGCTGCACTGAAAGTAAAGAGGCCAAATAATATTGCACGCCCCAATTTTCAGTTTATTATTTTTTACAAAAGTATAAAATAAGCAATAAATTTCGTTCAACTTCACAATTGTGTCCCACTTGTTGTTGATTCTTCACTATAAACTTTAAAATTTTTTATCTTTATGCTTGAGGCCTGAAATATGGGAAAAGGTTGAAAAATTCAAGGGGGCCAAATACTTTCGCAAGGCACTGTATGTAGAAAACTGGGAGCCAAGGTTCTACTGGTTGTCCGAACTGGCTGTCAGTTTTACAGCCAATACATAGAACAGCAAAATGTTGCTCCCTGAAAGTCTTGTGATGCTCAAATGCTCCTTTACTCCTCATAAAAAAATATTTTGGTGAAGATGTATCCATCTTAATGAAAAATAGTGAGGTCTAGGAAGTTGATAGTGTGTTGATTCACAGTTGGTGAAAAAAGATAGATCCCAATTGTTGGAATTTAACCAAGTAATGAGAGTTTGTATTCTGTTGTCTCAATTACCCCTGTTGTCTCAATTACCCATATCAAAAACAAGTCATTAATATATCGTTTATATAGTATGATATTACTCATAAAATGGCTACTATGAATAACAATTCCCACAATCGCGTACAAGATTTCTCCCATGCATCCCCCATACTCTGGAACACTCTACCTCAGCACATCAGACTCTCCCCTACCGTGAAAAGCTTCAAGAGGAACCTCAAGACCCACCTCTTCCAACAAGCCTACAACCTACAATAGCCCTCAGTCCAGTAGACCACTGCGCAACCAGCTCTGTCCTCACCTATCGTACCATCACCCATTCCCTGTAGACTGTGAGCCCTCGCGGGCAGGGTCCTCTCTCCTCCTGTACCAGTCTGTTATGTACTGTTAATGATTGTTGTACGTATACCCTTTCACTTGTAAAGCGCCATGGAATAAATGGCGCTATAATAATAAATAATAATAATAATAATTTCCTCTAAAACACCTATGAATAGATTGGCGTACATTGGTGCTACTTTGGAACCCATAGCAGCCCTCGTACTTGAAAGTCCTGCATGAATTAAATCCCTTTGGTGGGCTGCTATTCTGTTATCTTGAGAAAGAAAATAATCGGAGCATAAAATGCCCAGATCATGTCAAATGTTGGAATATAATAAGGAGATGTCTAATGTGAGAAAAAATAGAAAGCATCTCAATTTATTTCTTGTAAAAAGGTGATGAAATGGGTAGAATCTTTGAGATGGCTGGACATGGTAGAGGTATGTATCTGCATTGCTTTGTAAATATACTCTGCCTGTAAGGGAACCAACTTCAGATCTGATGGGTCGGATTTTGTAAGCATTTCTGGATTTTTGCAAGATGTTAAAAAAAGGGTGTGGTTGGATTTTTATTGGTTAGGTTTTTGTTTCTTGGTGATTGAGAATATCCAGGGATGCGGCTCTATTAATAAGAACTTCATATTGTGGTACAATGTATGCAAAAGGTATATTTTAATTTTTGTGATAACATTAATCAGAATCCTTTGTGCTTTTTTTTGAATAGCCATACCAGTTTTCTATAACTATCCCGCCCCCTTTATGAGCAGATCGTCTAACAATATTTTTGGTTTTATGGATGGAAGAAAGTGCTTTCCTCTCAAAGGGATTTAATTCATGTAGGACTTTCATTCATATTAAACAATGATTATTTTACTGACAATCGTTGTCATCAAGTAAGAGGGACTGCTATGGGTTCCACAGTAGCACCAACGTTCACCAATCTATTCATGGGTGTTTTCAAGGAAACTTTCATTCTTAATAACCATTTTATGAGTAACATCCCACTATATAATAGATATATTGATGACTTGTTTTTCATATGGGATATTTTAGACAAAAACATATACACTTTCACTTCTTTACTCCTCATGGCATAGACAGCCGTGTATATATACAAGAAGCTAGCTGCAGGTTGTATAGCAAAGCTGTGTATGTAGTACATTGGGAAGTCTCAGCACCACATGCTCCTGACATCTAGCATACATGTATAGTAGATGTATAGGCAAGATGCCTTAACAGGTAGTGAGGCCTTCTCTAGTAAAAGCTGGAGAAACTATTGAAGTACTTGCAGAATGTTGTTTCATATTCTTTTTATCTCTAAATATGCCCAAGTCTGAAGATGACCTGCGTGTACAGGAGCCTCATGGTGTATGTACATCGAGCAATGAATGTATGTAAGGCTATGTGCCCACGTTGCGTTTTGTCCCTGCAGAAATTTCTGCAGCGATTTGAACAGCACACGTGCGCTTCAAATTGCTGCAGAAACAGTGCGTACTGAAAAGCAGATTTTATGCGCTCTGGATACAGCCCTCACTATAGACAGAGCAGGAGCTGCATGCAGAGCGCATGAAAGAAGTGACATGTCACTTCTTAGAACGCAGCGCTTCGGCAGTAGCCGAAGCGCTGCGTTCTAATACGCCACGTGGGCATGGATTAGGCACAATCTTCATAGATTGTGCTGGAGACGCAGGACGCATGCAGATACGTTGCGGTGCAGATCGCAGCGTAACTGCATGAAAATACGCTACGTGGGCACATAGCCTTAGAGATCGGGGTGTGGGTAAAGCAGCATGGCATTTATACAGAGTGCAGTACGCAGATAGAAGGTGGGCAGTCTTACTGCCCGGTGCCCATTAGGGCCAAAGCCAGGATGTTTTTCATATCTGATCTAGAAGGAGGTTTTACAGAACTCTGATGTCCCTTCACACATTCTCTTTTGTTCAGACTTTTATTGTGTTTTTGTTTACAGAAATGGAGGTTTCTGTTCGTTTAACCAAGAAAGAAAAAGGGTAAGTGAGAGAAGATGGACCATGTAAGTTCATTATTTATCCCTTTTCTCTTTTCCTTTCCTCCTTCCTTTTTTGTGGTAAAATGTATTTTTTAGTGTTCAAGGCTCAAAGTTATAAAATTATGTGAAGGACCTGGGGGTTCAAGTTACTTACCAAACATCAAGATAAATTCCTTGTGTGGCGTAGTTTCCAAAATAAGGTTACTTGTGAGGGGCTTCCACTCTTTAGGCACATCAGGGGCTCTCCAAACACGACATAGCATCCGCGAACGATTCCAGCTGATTTTGTGCTCTAGAATTCGAATGACGCTCCTTCCCTTTTGAGCCCTGACATGCCTCCAACCAGTAGATTTGAACCACATATGGTATGTCAGTGTACTCATGAGACTTTGCACAACAAATTGTGTAGTGCATTTTCTCTCCCTACCCTTGTGAAAATACTAAATTTGGATCTAAAGTAAAATTTTTGTGGGAAACCTAAAATTTTAATTTTTTTCTTCCACATTGCTTTACTTTCTGTGAAGCACCTGAAGGGTTTAAGAAACTTCTTGGATGTGGTTCTGAGCAATTTGAGGTGTGCAGTTTTTAGAATTGTGTCACTTTTGGGTGTCTTAAATTCACTTCAAATATGATGTAGTCCTTAAAAAATGGTTTTGTAAATTTTGCTGGAAAAATGAAAAATTGCTGATAAACTTTTAACCCCTCTAACTTCCTAACAAAAAAATATTTTCAAAAATTCTACTCATGTAAAGTAGACATGTGGGAAATGTTATTTATTAACTATTTTGTGTAGCATAACTCTCTGGTTTAAAGGGAACCTGTCAGGTCCCCTGGGCACCCAGAACCACGAGTAGTTCGGTGCACATATCTTTAATCCCTGTCTAACAGTCCCTTTATGTAGTAGCATACATAAACAGATCTTTAGAAAAATTATTTCTAAAGACCATGTATGAGATGCTAATTAGGCCTGTGACTAGTCGCAGGGGCGTTAGTTCCCCCGACTTGTCTGCCCATTTAGCATGTTATCACGCCCCTGTGGACGTGATAACATGCTTTACAACAGCTAACGTCATTGTCAGTGTACCACCCCACTCTCAGCAGCTGACGCTGCTCGGATCTGGACCTTCTGTGGGTGGCTCGAGGGTCTCCGGACCCGGGGGTCTCGTAGTCACTTCAATTGAAAAGGGGGTTATGGTGTATGGGATTTTGGAAAGTTTGTACGTGACGCCACCCACGGGATGTGGTGAAGGTGGACACCACCGCTGCAGTTATGGGGCACCCGGGGGAGATGGTATGCAGCAAGTTGTTAACTCCTCCGAGGGCAGGGATGGTGGCCTCGGGACCCATTGGGGGTGTTTTGGCGGTGCAGGGAGATGGGCGGCCGGAGGGCACTGGTGTACTCACTATTAGAATGAAACACTCGAGTCTCTGGTAAACCAAGATGATGGTGGTCGGTGCCCGCAGCCGACTGCAGTCGGGTTCCCCCACCCGGTTGGTGGTCTCTGCCTTTCTCCTGCACCTGTTTGAGTTGTTGGACTACCTGTGCCTGCAGCGTCAGGAGTCCGCTTCCCGGCTTGTGGATGTCGGAAGAGCCCGTTTGCACGCAGACGCTGGCCTGTGGGATCTCTGAGCCTTGGTGGTGGCTTTCTATCCCCCTCGTTGGGCTGTTGTCTTCTATGAAGGACTTTGGGTGGGAAAGGACCTAAAGTCCAGACCGCAATCAGTTAATTAACTCAGCCTAGTTTCTAGACCTTGTTTCAGGGTCTGAGTACCCCCTCTTGTGCTCCGGTTTCCGAGTCGGTTCCCCGGGTCGGTACCGGCGGGCCACTACCCTGTCCCGGTCCACCACGGTTCCACCGAGCCGTCTTCCCGGCTCCTGCAGGCAGAGGTATGCCTCCTAGCCAAAGGTGCCCGGGCTCCAACCCTGGCACCTGTCAGTCTGTCACAGGCCTGTCACACAGGCCTGACCTCCTCCACTGCACTCTCAGGACTATCTGTTTGAACTGCTTGTGTTTTTCCTCCCTAAGGCTCTCTAAACTCCTCAGTGGGCGTGGCCAACTGCCTGGCTCCACCCCCTGGTGTGTTTATCCAGCCCTCAGCGAGGTGACTAGGGTGTTATGTGCTTGGCTGGTTTTACCTAGTGAGGGGACTGGTGTTGTGCGGGGCTCTATCTGTGACTACCTGGCTTGTCCAGGGCGTCACACTAGCACAATACAAAGCTGCCCTTGCGCATGGCTTTGTACCCCTCAGCATTGAACTTTTCTGATGGTGAGAATATGAGTCTTGGGCTCAGAGAGGTGTAGTGAGCATGACCAGAAGTGCGGACAAATTCCGATCACGCACAATGAGCCTCTCTGAAGCCAGGATGCATACACCCGGCATCAGAAAAGCTCAATGCTGAGTGGTACAAAAGCGTGTGTACACGTGGCTTTGCATTGCACTGTCGATGATGGAGGCTGTTGAATGCATGTTAAGACAGCCACAGGACACGTAATAACATGGTAAATAGGTAGACTAGTTAGGGGAATCTAATGCCCATGCGACTAGTGCAGAAAAGGAAGTGTTTGCAGAGGTAGATAGTGGAGAATCCTCAGGCAAAGAATATGCTGAAGCCTGAGGATCTCCATGGAGTAAAGACATAATAATAACTGATCGTTGACCCTCCCCACTAGAATAAGCTGGATGGAGGCAAAATATAGTTTACATGAAGAGGTAAAAATTGAAAGCTTACTTTGGTCCCAGTCATAGCAGTCTGGCAAGTTTACCTTAGTTTTGGAAATAATCTTTGGATAGACTGAAATTTCTGCACGCTGTTGCAGTTGTTGGTTAATGCTCTTCATTTCCAAAGATAGGGATTGCAATCGTTCAGCCAAGGTGTTTTCTCAGCACATGCAAAAATGGGGTGGACTGGTGATAATGTGCAGTTATACACATGAGGGAAAGTAAAATAAGGCGTATGTCTCAACATTATTACAACTGACCAGCCCAATTCTTGTACAGACTAAAGGTTCCAGCTGCACAGTCCCTAAATGCTCCTGCACAGACTTAACCAACCCTAAAGGCCCCGTCACACACAGAGATAAATCTCTGGCAGTTCGGTGGTTGCAGTGAAATCATGGACATATTGTTCCATTTGTACACAGCCACAAACCTGGCACTGATTGTCCACAATTTCACTGCAGCCACAGATCTGCCGCAGATTTATCTCTGTGTGTGACAGGGCCTTAACTGTATGACTAAGATCACCATTCGGGTCTTGCTTCCTAAGTGGCCATCGAGGGTATCAAGTCCCTTCTTAAGAATCCGGTGGAAGCTTCATATAAAGAAAACCAAAAGAAACAATCTGCCAGGAAAAGCACTTGGTAGGAAGGTTGTAATTCCAAGCGGGGTCCACTTCAGAAATATGATCAGCAGATCTGCAAACCCGGGGAAGATTTAAATAATTACACCCACCAGGGGAGAGGGCAGGCTGAACAGCATGGAAACACCTGTTGGCAGAAAAACAACAACACAAAGATAATCAGAACTGGGACAGTGACAGAACCTGACTATGGTTCAGTTTCATAGTTACATAGGTTGAAAAAAGACCTAAGTCCATCTAGTTCAACCTTTCTACACCAATTATAGATTTTGTCATTATGTAATTTATAACCGACAATGTTGTGTGTACTGAGGAAATCATCCAACCCTTTTTGTTAAAGCTGTTAGAGCGGGAAATGGACCAGAGGACAGAGGATTGCTATATCAAATTCAAGGCAAGACATTTGGGACTTGTTCTGAAATTAGGATAAGGGACAGTTAATCTGGAAAAACTCATACAGAAATTTTATATTGACAAAACTCTGCTATTTCAGAACTTTGTCAAACTGATAGCGATGATATTACGGTTCGAGGTTTTCCGTAGCCTTAATCTACTCCTGCTCCTCCCTTATTCCCTGCTGTGATGTCAGCTGACTCTGCTGCGCTACCTGTTCGCTGCTCCAGGTGCTTGGCTGCTAGGCATCAGGTGTTCAGGGTCTTTGTTCGTTCTGAGGCTAAGTCCCTGTTTTGTATTACCGCGCATGTGCGGGTTACCGCTGCCTATCCTGGCTCTAAGTGCGGGATTCGTGCTATTGCGCATGCACGTGACATCACCAGTGACACAGCGGCTCCTAATTGGCCGTCACCGATGACGCGGCGACCGCTCATTGGCCATCGATGATATCATTAGTGATGTGGCAGTCCCTGAGTGGCAGCTGCCAGCGCCATTGCCATCTGGTGCTCGGCTTGGGGCAGGGCTTAGTCTTTAAAAGACTCTGGACGATGCACATGGCTGCGCGTGGGTCATTTTGGCTCTGTGGCTACATCAGAGCAGTGCAGCCATATTGCAGCCTCAGCGCCATTTCAGCACTGTAGAGTGTATGACAATGCTGTGTGTGATACTGGAAGTTTTAGGCAGGGTTAGGCGTCCGGTACCCATCACACCAAGATTCATGGTGAGGTACAGTCAGGACCAGTTATCCCGCCTACCACTCCAGCCCTTCTGTGGCAGCTCAGTGGTGCTAACGGAGCTGTGCCTGCTGTCCTGGTGTGCCCGTATGTGCAAGGAAAGCTCTCCTCTGGACTCTGTGCTGCCAAAAGGAGAGGCTCTGCTCTCGACGTGTGTGCCGCTAACACCGCCAATTGTGTTTTTTATTTTCTTGTTCCTCTGAAGCTGTGCCTTCTGGCCGCTTGTCCATTTGTGGCTTTACCATCTGCCCAGAGGACCTTGGGAGCCGTTAGAGCTTCCATTCTTTTTGGCTCTAACCGTCCCCCGCATAACAGTACGCACGCGCCAAAGGTCCTGCGGACATGGCAGACGTACAACAGCTTCATATCCAGCAACTGGATTCTCGGCTTACAGCAGTCGAGCAGTCGTCTCCGGTTGTGGATGTGGCTTCCCTGGTGAAGCTACTCATGCAGTCGGCTACAACGTGGCACTGGTGTCTCCCGCAGCGCAGTCCACTCCACGCCTTTCTCTCCCCAATAAGTTTTCTGGGGACAGTAAGGCATATTGAGGCTTCATCAACCAGTGCTCGATTCACTTGGAGCGCTTGGCCTCTCAGTTCCCCACTGAGAGCCAAGGTGGGTTTCATCTCGCTCGTAGCACTGGAATGGGCAACGCCGCTCTGGAAACGTGGAGACCCAGTGACAAACCGGGCTGCGGACTCCCTGAAGGCTGTATTTTTGGGCCCCCAGGTGGTTCATAACACTGACTTACGCCTTCTGGATTTGGTTCAGGGTTCCTCATCAGTCAACACCTACGCCATAGAGTTCGTCACACTCGCTTCCGTACTCGAGTGGCCGGACAAGTTGTTGCTACCGGTGTTCTGGAGAGGACTTGTGGGGCACGTCAAGGACGCCTTGGCCACCAGGAAGATATCACCTACCCTGGAGGCCTTGATTTCCTTAGCCACGAGGATCGATCAGCGCCAGTCCAAGCATAAGTTGGAGCGTGCGCAGAATCGTCCTCGTGTACATCTGGCCCCTACATTCTCCAGCCCATGGGCTTTGGCCTCGAACCCTGAACCTCGTCCCATACCCATGGAGATCGGACAGACAGGAGCTAGGCTGCGCTCATCTCCATCAAGCCCAGTTTGCTTCAGGTGTAAACAGGGAGGTCACTTTGCCAGTCGGTGCCCTAGTGGGTTGGGAAATGGTCATGTCTAGTATCCATAAGAGGGGGGACTCTAGACACGACCGCATCTCTCTCTCTAAGTTGACCTATTCCGGCACCTTGGCCTATGGTGACATCTCCATTTCAGTGAAGGCATGTGTGGACTCCGGTTCAGATGGGAGCTTCATCTCCTCCACCTTTGCCCGTCTGCAAACGGTACCCCTGGTAATGCTGCCAAAGCCAATCCCCATCTGTGTTTTTAACGGTTCTATCTTGCCTGAGGTGATCACTCACCGAACCGTCCCGGTGACTTTTACCATGCCATCTGGTCATCGGGAGACCATCTCCTTTTTGGTCATGATGGATGAGTTGGATTAGGTCCTTTTGGGACTCCCTTGGCTAAGGCAGCATTCCCCACATTTCGAATTGGGGTACAGGGAAAATCCTCAGTTGGAGTGCCACCTGCCTGGGAACTTGTTTACCCAAGTCTGTAGGAGGGGTCTCTTCTGCTGAACCCTTGGACTTGTCCAAACGTCCGCAACATTATCGTCCATTTGCGGACATTTTCTCCAAGAGGTTAGCAGAGACATTACCTCCACATCGCCCCTACGACTGCCCGATAAACCTTATTTCTTTATCGTTCCTTCCATGGGAGACCCAAACCATGGGTGTGTAGCTACTGCCCCCGGAGGACACACAAAGTTACTACACTCAAAAACGTGTAGCTCCTCCCTCCTAGCATATACACCCCCTGCTAGCCAGATCTAGCCAGTTTCTTGCTTTGTGTCAGGAGGATCACACACACGCATGCATCCTTTTTTGATTTTTCATTTTTTCTAAAGATTTGGAAGAAAAGCGGGTCCACTGGACTCCCGGCATGTCCCTTCACACTCCCCTGGCGGCAGTGCTGTTAAGGTTGACTTCAGGGCAGGAGCCCTTCATGCCGCGCTCCTTCACCATCCCTTAGGGGCTCTGGCTTGAAGTTGGAGCCAACACGGTTCTCACTGCCTTGCAGGAGACCGGCCTCCATCCGCAGCCCTTGTGCAGGACCCTGCTGGACGGAGCACTGACCCCCACCCCACAGGGACTGGGCCCTGCGTCTCAAAGCTAAGTATAGAGACGTTTATTCAGAGGGTCCTTCTGCATTGTGGGGCACTTTTATTGTGGGGGACAGTGATTGCTTGATAATGCTGCTTTTCTACTGTGTTTCCGGCCGGTTCCACGGTTTTTACTGAGAACCGCGCCGACGATGCCTGATTCTCGGCCGCATGCATAACTCTAGGCCCCGGCTTCAGCCGCGGCCTAGTTTCGTTTCGTCCCCCTGCATGTCAGTCATGCAGGGGGACACTGCAGCGCCGCCCGCCGGCCGCTCTGCACAGGGGAGGACGCTCCTTTTTGAGGAGATCATTCCCTCCCCTGTACATCTCCTTCGCCCTCCGATTCCCGCTCCTGGGTTAACCCCCGCCCCCCCCCCTCACTCTGGCGCCATTTTCTCAGCGTCTTAGTACACTGGTCGGCGCTGGCTGCTCTGCAGCAGAGGGAGGGAATACTGGCTGGGGGTCCAGGATTGGAATTCGTATGGCACTCATAATAGCGGCCTGATAAGTCACAACCTCTGGTTGTGCACTTTTATACACTCTCAGGGCATTCTGTAGGAGTTAATTCTTTATTATAGAACCTCCTCCTCAGCAGCATGTCTCACTCCAGCAGCAAAGCTCCAGGCTGTACACTACATGTTCTGCATGTAACCTCATATTGCCTGAACCGGCACACTGTAATGGTTCTTGTGTGGTGGATGGGTATTCTAGATATTCTAGACAGAGCCCCCACCTCTGCAGCATGTCTGAGGCTGCAGGCTGTTTTGTATTATCCACTGCAGGTAGTCTCGTACGGCTATACCGAGCTCATAACCACTGTGGCCCCTCAGCATGGGGGCTCATTAATGGTCCCTCCAGCTGCTCCGGTTTCGGTGGCTGACCCCCGTGGGAATCCTATTTCCAGGAGTCGGCTGTCCCGGCATCTGCTGAGCATGCAGCCCCCTTCTCAGGGCGTTTTCTGCTTCGCTCAGCAAAGCTCACAAGGGACTCTCCTTCTGGGCTCAGACCCCGTCCTCCTGACAGGGAGACGCAGGGTCCCCTGTCCTCCCCGTCCCGCAGCTCCGATTTCGAGCTGACTCACTGGACGAGGAGGATGTCTCTACCACGGGCACGGACGGATCCGTCCGTACGTGACGCAGCTGCGAATGATTGGATGCGTCCATTATTCTTGTACTGGACCTCCATCCGCCTGATCAGGGGAGTATTCCCCGCTGACAGAAAGGCATCAGTATACCTTTAACAGGACGAGGAGTGTGTTCCTTAACCACTCCAGTTTTCAGCCCGCTGCGTCCAAGCCCACAGCCTATCCTGCAGACCCCACAGCGGGGTTCTGCGGCCTGTCTCCCCCTCCCATCAGAGGTGGTCAAGGAGTGTACTCATTCGCCAAGGGTAGCCACTCCGGTGTCTAGACTTTCAGCCCGGTTAGTTGTATCAGTGGCTGACGGCACCTCTATATGGATTCTACGGTACATTAATTTTGTACTGGACCTCAATCCACCGGTGTTACCTTATCTAGGTGAACACAACGTGTGTTCCTTAACCACTCCAGTTTTCAGGCCCCTGTGACTAGCCCAGGGTCCGCTCTGACACTCGCTTCCCATGAAGCGTGATTCTGAGGACTGTGTTTCCCCTGTCCACCAATGGTGGTCAAGAAGTGGGCTCATTCACCTCAGGTGGCTCAGCCCGGACCGTTATGTCAGTGGCTGATGGCTCCTCACTTAAGGTTCTGCGGTCCGCCCGGTTGTCCTTTGGGCCAAGTCGGTATAAGGACGGCAGGAGCTTCGTTCTCCTCAGCTTTACAGCAGTGCGGTTTTTTTGTACCTTCTCTGCTTCTCTGGAGGAGATGCATTCTCTCACAGGGACTCTATGCCCAAAACGGTTGCCTGAACTTCCAGACTTCACTCTTTTCATCCTCTGCTTCAGGTCTGCCATGCTGGACGCCGCACGGCGGTGGTCTGGGCTACCTTCCTCGCTATCCGCAGGCTCCTGTGGCTTCGGAATTGGAAGGCAGATGCCTCTATGGAGGTTCCTTGCTGGGCTCCCCCTTGGTGGGACCAGTTTCCCCGGAACCAACTGGGTGAAAATAAGGAAGCTCTTGGCGGGGAGTGTTCTTCCTTGTCACAAACCTAAACCAGGGAACCTGTCCATGGCAGGAATCAGTTGAGGTTTCGGTGGTTTCCGTTCCTCCATCTGATCGTCCTCTAGCTCGGCCCAGGTTCATAGAACCAAATGGCTCGAAGCTGCGTCTTCAGAAGACCGCAGGAGATGCTGTCACTGACTCAGCTTCCTCCGAGCTATTTAGCCACGCTCCTTGGTCGTGGCAGGCCCTCTCCACTTGGCGACGTAGGGTTCTAACACGTCTCCGTTCAGTGGGGGCGAGATTATATCTCTCTTGGCTACAGGATGGACTTCTGTCCACCCGCCAAACAGATTTTTTCTGTCAACTCCTCCCGGCTACAAGGCCGCCGCCTTCTCACAGGCTGTGGCATTTCTTGCTGGCCAATGGAGTAATTGTACCGGTTCCCGACTGGGAACGGTTCTGAGATTTTTGCTTAAATCTATTCCTAGTCCCCGAAGAGGGCGGTGCCTTCCGACCTGGATCTTTAGCCTTTCAAGCATAGCCAGGTGGGGCGTCTTCACATGGAGTCTCGGTTTTGTTCCGTGTGTTTTCTTCACCGGATCAATCAAGAACCCAAGGAGATTCTCTAGTAGCCATCGGCATCAGAGATGCCTATCGACAGGAGTCAATCGCAGTTTCACACCAGCGTTGACTACGTTTTGACAATCGGAGTGGTCCAATTCGTGGCTCTTCCCTTGGGGTTAGCCAAGGCCCCTCGAGTATTCTCATTGGGGCAGCTGTGATTAGGGTCCTGCCCCCCTAGGGTTTGGCAGTGATCTTTTGCCCTGGACGGCCTTCTTGTCGGGGCTTCATCCAGTGCTGACTCTTAGCAGAGTGCTTCGTTCACTCTCGCCACTCTGACCTATTCGGGTGGCAAGTCCACTCTGACTTCGAACCAGAGGTTCTCAGGGCGTCAATGGAAGCGGTTCCTCGCCCAGTTTCTCCTGCGTCCTCTGAGACTGGATGTTTTCCGCTGTACAAGCGAACTCAATCCTCCCACGGGGTGGTGGCTTCGCCACCGACCAGGGGCTCGTTTCAGTGGTGGCTTCGGCCACTCTGTCTCAGGGGCGCTCCTTTCTGGCCCGTCCCGGGTGATCTTCACCAGGATGCTAGCCTATCCGCCTTGGGAGCAGTATATCTCCACCGTGGAGCGCAGGGCGCTTGGACTCTGTCCAAATCAGCCCTCTGGATCAATGTGCTGGAAATCAGAGCTGTATTTCTGGCTCTCTAAGCCTTCACCATCTGTGGGCGGCTAGGCACATTCGAGTCCAGTCGGACAACGTGACAGCGTTTTCCTACATCAGCTTCCAGGGCGGGACACTCAGCCGCCTGGCAATCTTGGCGGCTCAACATTCTTCAGTGGACAAGGTACTCCTAGTCCACCGTATCCGCAGTCCACATCCTAGATGTGAAAACTACGAGGCAGGCTATTTCAGCTGTCCAACCGTGGTCCACAATCCTCAGGTTTTGCGGTAGACACACTGGTTCATGTTTGATCCCAGCTTTGTCTCTTTTCGAATTTCACCCTCTACCTCTTGTCCAGAGTCCTGCGCAAGATCGGTAAAGGGGGCCGTCGGGTCATTCTTCCAGACTGACCCAAGCAGGCTTGGTACTCTGACCTGCTCCTTCTGTCCGTTGGGTTGCCATGGCATCTTCCGGACCGTTCAGACCTTTTCTCAAGAGGTCCGTTTTTTCCCGTCAGAATTCTGGATTCTCAGATTGACGGCGTAGCTCTTGAGTCCTGGATCTTGGCGACTTCTGATATCCTTCCTGAAGTCATCTCCGCTATGACTCGAGCTCCAAAGTGTCCTTTGACCTTTTTGGCCTTGCCGACCCTCCTGTCCCTTCCACAGTCCGGTCTACAGCTAGGACTATCCCTCATTAAGGGACAGGTCTCGGCTCTGTCAGTATGTGCCAGCGGCGTATCGTCCGGCTGGCTCCGGTGCGCTCCTTTAAGGGCGCATCTCACATCATTCCGCTTTTCCGGCGGCCTATGGAGACCTGGGACCTTGATCCGGTCCTCCCGGTTCCCGGAAACCCTCCTTTGCGCCTCTTGGGGAGGTTTCGTTGTTTCATCTTTCACAGAAAGTACTCTTTCTAGTGGCTATAATTTCCCGCCAGAGAGTTCTGGCTGCACTCTTTCGGAGTCGCCCCCTTTGTTTTTGGTCTTTTGCATCAAGACAAGGTGGTCTTCGTCCGACTCCGGCCTTTTTTCCCTAAGGTGGTTTCTGCCACCTTATCCGGGGCAATTTTTCCTGCCTTCCTTTTGTCCGGCTCCTGTTCATCGCTTGAGGAAGCGTTGCATCTCCTGGATCTGGTGCGGGCGCTCCGGATCTATGTGTCTCGCACCGCCGTTATTAGGCGGTGCACCTCTCGGGTGCTGACTGTTCGTCAGCGTAACGGTCTCTCGGCATCTAAGCCGACCCTGATGTTAGCTTAGGTCGGCCATTTCCGAGACCTACGAGTGTACTCAAGTGCCTTCCCCGCCGGGGATCAGAGCACATTTGGTCAGTCCTGTCGGCGCCTTTTTTTTTTTTTTTTTTTGGGCTTTCAGGCACCAGGTTACGGCTCAGTAGGTCTGTCAGACTGCAGCTCGAATTAGTCTGCATACTTTTTCGAAGTACTTCCCAAGGCATGCTCATGCCTTGGCAGACGTGGGCTTGGGCAGACGCATTTTTCTGGCGTCTGTCGCCCATTTGTGAAGTTAGGTTTGCCTGCTTCTCAGTTGTCTGTTTATTCCCACCCATGGACTGCTTTGGAACGTCCCATGGTTTGGGTCTCCCATGGAAAGAACGATAAAGAAAAAGAGAATTTTGTTTACTTACCGTAAATTCTTTTTCTTGTAGTTCCGACATGGGAGACCCAGCACCCTCCCTATTGCCTGTTGGCAGGTTTCTTGTTCCGTGTGTCTTCACCGGCTGTTATTGTTGTAGACAGAGGTTCCGGTTCTTCCGGATTTTACTCTGTCTCTTCTTGTGGGTGGATGTCCTCCTTCAGCTTTTGCACTAAACTGGCTAGATCTGGCTAGCAGGGGGTGTATATGCTAGGAGGGAGGAGCTACACGTTTTTGAGTGTAGTAACTTTGTGTGTCCTCCGGGGGCAGTAGCTATACACCCATGGTTTGGGTCTCCCATGTCGGAACTACAAGAAAAAGAATTTACGGTAAGTAAACAAAATTCTCTTTATTGGGGTCTGAGCCTCCCAGGGGTATGGTCTATCCCCTCTCTGTACCTGAGACTAAGGCCATGTCTAAGTACATCAGGGATAATCTGTAACGGGGGTTCATTTGAAAGTCCACATCTCTGGCCAGAGCGGGATTCTTCTTCGTGCAGAAGAAGGAAGACAACCTCCGGCCGTGTATAGATTATAGGGGATTGAATGCGATTACCATCAAGAACAAGCATCCTCTCCCCTTAGGGCGGCTTTGCACGTTGCGACATCGCAGGTGCGATGTCGGTGGGGTCAAATCAAAAGTGACGCACATCCGGCTTCACTTTCGACATCGTACTGTGTAAATGCTAGATGATACGATGAACGAGCGCAAAAACATCGTTATCGTATCATCGTTGCATTCACCGACATTTCCATAATGCCGGTGCCGCGACAGGTACGATGTTGTTCTTCGTTCCTGCGGCAGCACACATCGCTGTGTATGAAGCCGCAGGAGCGAGGAACATCTCCTTACCTGCCGCCGGCGGCTATGCGGAAGGAAGGAGGTGGGCGGGATGCTATTGGCCGCCTGCCGTGTGACGTCGCTATGACGCCGCACGACCCGCCCCCTTAGGAAGGAGGCGGGTCGCCGGCCAGAGCGACGGTTGCAGGGCAGGTGAGTGCATGTGAAGCTGGCGTAGCGATAATTTTCGCTACGCCAGCTTTCACAAGATATTGTACCTGCGACGGGGGCGGGGACTATCGCGTGCGACATCACAGCATCGGCTTGCGATGTCGCAACGTGCAAAGCCCGCCTTAATCTTAGAGCTTTTCAACCGATTGCAGGGGGCTAAGATCTTCACGAAGTTGGATTTATGAGGGGCTTACAATCTCATCCATATCCGAAGGGGTGACGAGTGGAAGACCGCCTTTAACACCAGGGACAGTTACTACGAGTACCTCGTCATGCCGGACTATGTAATGCCCCTGTGGTTTTCCAAGACTTTGTGAATGATGTCTTCCGCAATCTGCTCCAGTCCTCGGTAGTCGTTTATCTGGATGATATTCTCAGCTTCTCTCCAGGTAAAGCGAGTCACCGAGAGGATGTGGCACCAGTACTAGGTCGGCTCCACGAAAATACATTCTATGCTAAGTTGGAGAAGTGCATTTTCGAACAGGAGTCCACACCTGTCCTGGGTTATATCATCTCCAGCTTGGGATTGGTTATGGGTCCTGTGAAGGTGGAGGCTGTCATGAATTGGCCCGAGACTCGGTCTCTGAAGGTGGTATAGCATTTCCTGGGGGTTCGTGAATTACTATCACCATCACATACCCCACTTCTCCACCTTAGCTGTGTCTCTAGTAGCCCTGACCAAGAAGGGTGAGAACCCCAAGGCCTGGATGAAGGAGACATCCAACTCCTTCACCTCCCTCAAAGCCCACTTCTCTGGTGCTCCCATCCTTCACCATCCTGATGTGGACAAGCCCTTTATCTTGGAAGTGGATGCTTCAAAAGTAGGTGCAGGGTGGTCATTTACCAAAAGGATCCCCAGGGGCGAAAATGTCCTTGTTTTTTCTTCTCGAAGACGTTTTCCCCCCCTGAGAAGAACTACTCCATTGGAGATCTGCAGCTGCTGGTCATGAAGCTAGCATTCTCCAAATGGAAGCATCTACTTAAGAGAGCAAAGCACCCTTTCTTGGTATACTCCATAGGCCACCAGAGCCATTATGTATGTTTCACAGGCCACCAGGGCCAGTATGTATGCTCCACAGGCCACCAGAGCCAGTATGTATGCTCCACAGACCTCAGTAATGTGTATTCCCCCCACTGACCCCAGTAATGTCTGCCACTTACTGACCCCAGTAATGTGTATGCCCCCCACTGACCCCAGTAATGTGTGTGCCCCCCACTGACCCCAGTAATGTGTGTGCCCCCCACTGACCCCAGTAATGTGTGTGCCCCCCCACTGACCCCAGTAATGTGTGTGCCCCCCACTGACCCCAGTAATGTGTGCCCCCCACTGACCCCAGTAATGTGTGCCCCCACTGACCCCAGTAATGTGTATGCCCCCCCTGACCCCAGTAATGTGTATGCCCCCCACTGACCCCAGTAATGTGTGTGCCACCCACTGACCCTAGTAATGTGTATGTCCCCTACTGACCCCAGTAATGTGTATGCCCCGCACTGATCCCAGTAATGTGTGTGCCACCCACTGACAACAGTAATGTGTGTGCTCCCCACTGTCCCCAGTAATGTGTATGCCCCCCACTGACCCAAGTAATGTGTATTCCCCCCACTGACCCCAGTAATGTGTGTGCCCCCCACTGACCCCAGTAATGTGTATGTCCCCCACTGACCCCAGTAATGTGTATGCCCCCTGCTGACCCCAGTAATGTGTATGCCCCCCACTGATCCCAGTAAATTGTATACCCCCCACTGACCCCAGTAATGTGTATGCCCCCCACTGACCTCAGTAATGTGTATGCCCCCCACTGACCTCAGTAATGTGTGTGCCCCCCACTGACCCCAGTAATGTGTGTGTCCCCCACTGACCCAAGTAATGTGAAAACCAAAAAACCTCATAACCATTATGATATTATATAACCATCAGAGACTACCTCAAGGTAGGGGCTCTGTGGTGAGCACCTACTCATTGAAATGCATGAACACACAGGAGGAGCAGAGTATATAAGGTGCAAAATTATAACAAAGTTTATTATAGTGCATGATTAAAATGACACACAAAAAAAAAATCGCCTATTCCTGATGAAGCTGGAGCCACTGTGATTACACTACCAAGCGAAACGTACGTTGAAGGATGGCCTTAGGGTAGATTGGTTATATCCCCTTGGGAGCTCTCTTTGCCTCTGACAGTACCTTGCTTTAGGACAATTACCTCAGTATTACTGCTTATGGTACTTATTATGTTATGATTCAGCACATGCACTTTGCTAGTCTTAATATTTATTCCCATGATGTTTAAATGAGCAATGATTTTTCTATACTGAATGTGTTACTCTTTGCTCCATGGATGGTTTTTGTCCTTGCTATTCCATAACCAGTATTTTTCCCAGGCAATCTGAGCCCCATAGAACACTTACCCCTCCATGTGGTTTTAAATTGTGTTTTTTATCTTGGCCCTGATGATTTTTTGTGTGTCATTTTAATCATGCACTATAATAAACTTTGTTATAATTTTGCACCTTATATACTCTGCTCCTCCTGTGTGTTCATTGACCCAAGTAATGTGTATGCCCCCTGCTGACCCCAGTAATGTGTATGCCCCCCACTGATCCCAGTAATGTGTGTGCCCCCCACTGACCCCATTAATGTGTATACCCCCACTGACCCCAGTAATGTGTATGCCCCCCACTGACCTCGGTAATGTGTGTGCCCCCCACTGACCCCAGTAATGTGTGTCCCCCCCACTGACCCCAGTAATGAGTATGTCCCCCACTGACCCAAGTAATGTGTATGCCCCCTGCTGACCCCAGTAATGTGTATGCCCCCCACTGATCCCAGTAATGTGTGTGCCACCCCACTGACCTCATTAATGTGTATGACCCCCACTGACCCCAGTAATGTGTATGCCCCCACTGACCTCAGTAATGTGTGTGCCCCCCACTGACAACAGTAATGTGTGGGCCCCCCACTGCCCCCAGTAATGTGTATGCCCCCCACTGCCCCCATTAATGTGTATGCCCCCGACTGACTCCAGTAATGTGTGTGTCCCCCACTGGCCCCAGTAATGTGTATGTCCCCCACTGACCCAAGTAATGTGTATGTGTCGCGGGCGGGGAGGACGCCATCGCTGCTGCGCTCTCGCTAACGCTCGGGTCCGGCGCTGCTGCGGCTGCTCAGTGGCTCGAGCGGTGGGCCGGATCCGGGGACTCAAGCGGTGCTCCTCGCCCGTGAGTGAAAGGGATGGTTGTTATGATCCGGAACCATGGAAGACCACCACAAAATCATTGGCTAAAGGTGACAAGAGCATTGGCAACTAATCTGGCTGCCATCCCCTTACTAACCATCACAACTAGAAGTAGCCGAGGGGTGAACTAACATCCTGTGCACCACGAACCCAGCCGGAGAACTAACTATCCTAAAGGTAGGAAAGATGAATAACTCTCTGCCTCAGAAAATAGACAAGAATAGCAAGCCCCCCACATTAAAAGACTGCGGTGATATAGGAAAAACACAATACACAGATAGATGACAGGATTAGCAAAAGGTGAGGCCCCCGCTGACTAAAATAGGAAAGGACAGGAAAAGGACTGATGGTGGCCAGAGAAAAACCCTGCAAAATACCAACTTCCTGATAGTACAAAAAAGCCCTCAGATCGCACGATCTGAACTCCGTCCTATACCAGGTGCCCTTGTCATACCAATGAACAGAAAACAAGAATCATAACAAATTCAACAAGCCACAAACACATGGACTCAAAGGAGCTATACTCCACACAGAACTGCAGGGAGTTCCCCAACAAACCACTTAGGGGGAAAATCCCTGCATGCAAATAAACTGAAAACAACCACAGCAAAAGACAAACCCAGATAAGCAAAAGAACCAGACAATAAATAAAGAGCAAGCACTTATCTGGGATAGATGTGGTGTAGAGCAGGATGAAGCAGGCTGGAGATACAAAGAACAACTGACATCCGGCAACAGCCTGCAATCAGACCAGGATTTAAATAAGCAGAGAGTTAGCAAAGGAAACACCCATTGCACAACACACCTGGTCCAAGTCCAAACCATTCCTGGCCACCAGAGGGAGCCTCCCAGCAGCCAAAACATAATTAACATTCACAACAGTACCCTCCCCTTGAGGAGGGGTCACCGAACCCTCACCCACGCCACCGGGTCGCTCGGGATGAGCATGATGGAAGGCGCGAACCAACCTGTCCGCATGAATGTCAGAAGCCACAACCCAAGAGTTATCCTCCTGCCTATAACCCTTCCAGTTCACAAGGTACTGAAGCTGACGCCTACTGCGACGGGAATCCAGAATTTTTTCAACTTCATACTCCAGATCCCCTTGTACCAAAACAGGGTCAGGAAGCGCTGCTGCAGGAACTGCTGGCTCCACATGTTTCTTCAACAAGGACTTATGGAAGACATTGTGAATCTTAAATGACGCAGGCAGAGTCAAACGGAAAGATACAGGGTTAATAATCTCCGAAATCTTATAAGGTCCAATAAATCTGGGCTTAAATTTAGGAGATGGAACTCTCATAGGAATATTTTCAGAGGACAACCACACCATGTCCCCTACTTTAAACCGGGGACCAACAGTCCGACGCCGGTTGGCAAACTTTTGGGCAGTTTCTTGGGACTGAAACAATTTATCCACTACCTGCCCCCAAATCTGCTGCATTCTGTTGACCACCGAATCCACCCTCGGACAGTCAGACGCCTCAAGCTGCCCTGAAAGGAACCTAGGGTGATACCCAAAATTGCAGAAAAAGGGGGACACCAATGTGGTAGAGCTAGCTCTATTGTTAAGGGCAAATGCAGCCAAAGGCAAAAACGAAACCCAGTCATCCTGATCCGCAGAAACAAAACACCGTAAATAGGTCTCCAGGGTCTGGTTAGCCCTTTCAGTCTGACCGTTGGTCTGAGGATGAAACGCCGAGGAAAAAGACAGCTGAACACTCAATTTGGAGCAAAAAATCCTCCAAAACCTGGATACAAACTGCACCCCTCTGTCAGAAACAATGTTTTCGGGAATACCATGCAAATGAACAACATGTTGGAAAAACAAAGGCACCAACTCTGATGAAGACGGCAACTTAGATAGGGGAACCAAGTGGACCATCTTGGAGAATCTGTCACAGATCACCCAAATCAAAGTCATTTTCTGAGAGACGGGAAGCTCTGAAATAAAATCCATAGAGATGTGCGTCCAAGGTTTCTTAGGTACAGGCAAAGGCAATAATAGCCCACTAGAACGTGAACAACAGGGCTTGGACCTAGAACAAACTCAACACGACTGCACAAAACTACGGACATCTCGGGACAGGGAAGGCCACCAAAAAGAGCGTCTCACAAGATCCCGAGTACCAAAAATGCCAGGATGACCCGCCAAAACAGAGCAATGAACCTCAGAGACAACTCGGTCTCTCCATTGGTCTGGGACAAACAGTTTCCCTGTAGGACATCTCTCAGGTTTATCCCCCTGAAATTCCACCAGTGCCAACCGCAGATGAGGTGAAATGGCCGAGAGAACTACACCATCATTCAGGATAGTAGACGGTTTGACAACCTCCAAAGAGTCAGCACAGAAACTCCTGGAAAGGGCATCGGCCTTAACATTCTTGGTGCCCGGCAAAAAAGAGACCACAAAATTAAACCGGGTAAAAAACAAAGCCCACCTGGCCTGCCGAGGATTCAACCTCTTGCCCGATTCCAGATAGATGAGATTCTTGTGGTCCGTAAGCACCAGCACTTGATGCCTAGCCCCCTCTAACCAATGCCTCCACTCTTCAAATGCCCACTTCATAGCCAATAATTCCCGGTTCCCCACATCATAATTCCATTCAGAAGGAGCAAACTTCCGAGAGAAAAAGGCACAGGGCTTAAGTTTACCCGAAGTAGCGTCTCGTTGAGACAGAACAGCACCTGCTCCGATCTCTGAGGCATCGATCTCAACTTGAAATGGGCGAGACACATCAGGTTGCTGCAGAACTGGGGCAGAAGTGAATCGCCTTTTAAGCTCCTGGAAGGCCACAATTGCCTCAGGGGTCCAATGCTCAGCATCAGCTCCCTTCTTTGTCAAATCTGTCAGAGGTTTGACAATGGCAGAAAAATTGGCTATAAATTTACGGTAAAAATTAGCAAACCCCAAAAACCGCTGCAGGGATTTTAGAGAAGTCGGTTGCACCCAGTCGTAAATAGCCTGAACCTTAACCGGGTCCATTTCGATAGCGGAGGGAGACAGGATGAAGCCCAAAAAGGAAATCCTTTGCACCCCAAAGAGGCACTTTGACCCCTTAACGTACAGTGCATTATCCTTAAGTATCTGAAAAACATCCCGTACTTGCCCAACCTGAGAGTCCCAATCATCAGAAAAAATCAAGATGTCATCCAAATACACAATCAAAAATTTACCAATAAGGTCCCGAAAAATATCATTCATGAAGGCCTGGAAGTTGGAGGGTGCATAAGTGAGCCCAAAAGGCATCACTAGGTACTCAAAATGCCCCTCAGGAGTATTAAAAGCCGTCTTCCATTCATCACCCTCCTTAATAGGGATGAGATTATACGCACCCTTGAGATCCAGTTTCGTAAACCATTTGGCACTCTTCACTCTAGAGAACAGATCAGACATCAGAGGCAAAGGGTACTGATATTTGACCGTAATTTTATTAAGAAGACGGTAATCAATACAAGGCCTCAACGAACCATCTTTCTTAGCAACAAAGAAGAAGCCGACACTCAAAGGAGAAGATGAGGGCCAAATGTGCCCCTTCTCTAATGATTCCCTGATGTATGACCGCATGGCATCATGTTCGGGCACAGACAAGTTGAAAATCCGCCCCTTGGGAAATTTACAACCGGGCACCAACTCAATGGCACAGTCACAATCCCGGTGTGGGGGCAGAGAATCAGATTCCTGGTCATTAAATACATCACGGAAATCAGACAAGAAGGCCGGAACATCAACTGCCTGAACAGATGTGGATGACACGGAAAGGTCCTGATGCACACCTTGACAACCCCAACTAGCTACCGACAAGGATCTCCAGTCAAGAACCGGATTATGGGTCTGCAACCACAGAAATCCCAGTACCAAGGAATCCTGTAGATTATGCAATACTAAAAATGTACAAGTTTCCTGATGCGC
The DNA here is from genome assembly GCF_048569485.1 of Anomaloglossus baeobatrachus. Taxonomy (NCBI): domain Eukaryota; kingdom Metazoa; phylum Chordata; class Amphibia; order Anura; family Aromobatidae; genus Anomaloglossus; species Anomaloglossus baeobatrachus. Next base: position 226,855,597 of record NC_134353.1, on the reverse strand, counting down.
TGGTGCAACTCTCATAGGCACCTGGGTCCAAAATTGGGGTTTATGTTCTGCCAAAGGGGTAGCATCAATGCCCCTTAAAGGAATAGGAGTTTGCAAAGGAACCATGGGGAAACCACAATCCCTAGCAAACCCAAAATCCATCAAATTGAGCGCTGCCCCTGAGTCCACAAAGGCAAATGCAGAAAAGGAAGACAATGAGCAAATCAATGTGACAGACAAAAGAAACTTTGGTTGCAAAGAACTCACAGTAACAGAAGTAGCCAATCTCCTTTCACGTTTAGGGCAGACAGAGATGTTATGAGAAGTGTCTCCACAATAGAAACACAGTCTATTCTTCCGTCTGAACCCCTGCCGACTAGCATTAGAAAGGACCCTATCACACTCCATAGGCTCCAAAGGCTGTTCCACAGGCTCAAAACCAGCAAGAATCTTCCTGCGCTCACGTAAACGCCTATCAATCTGAATGGCCAAGGTCATAGAGGCATCAAGACCAGAAGGGACGGGAAATCCTACCATTACATCCTTCTCAGCAACACCCTTCCAAAAAAGAGCCGCAAGTGCATCATCATTCCATTTGGTAAGGACCGCCCACTTTCGAAATTTCTGACAAAACGTTTCTGCAGAATCCAAACCCTGAGTTAAGGACAACAAGAATTTTTCTGCTTGGTCCACAATATTGGGTTCGTCATATAATAAACCCAAGGCCTGAAAAAAGGAGTCCACATCACAGAGAATCGGATCATCAGACGCTAAAGAGAAGGCCCAGTCCTGAGGGTCACCACGCAGCAAGGAGATGACAATCTTAACCTGCTGTACGGAATTCCCTGAGGACTTAGGGCGCAGGTCAAAAAATAATTTACAATTATTTTTGAAGCTCAAAAATCTTGACCTATCTCCCGAAAAAAATTCAGGAACAGGAATCTTAGGCTCTGCAAGGGGAGTCTGTGCAAGAAAAGACTCTATACGACGAACCTTAGCATCAAGATGAGCAACACGCTCATCTAATTCCTGCATGCTAGACAAAAGAAATCTTCCACAGAACCCAAAAAAGAAGAGGAAAAACACCAAAAAAAAAAAAAAATTTCTCAGCAGCTATTTTTTTTTCCTTCTTAAGAGTACCCTTTAAATTTGTTGGCCGGATGTACTGTTATGATCCGGAACCATGGAAGACCACCACAAATCATTGGCAAAAGGTGACAAGAGCATTGGCAACTAATCTGGCCGCCATCCCCTTACTAACCAGCACAACTAGAAGTAGCCGAGGGGTGAACTAACATCCTGTGCACCGCGAACCCAGCCGGAGAACTAACTATCCTAAAGGTAGGAAAGATGAATAACTCTCTGCCTCAGAAAATAGACAAGAATAGCAAGCCCCCCACATTAAAAGACTGCGGTGATATAGGAAAAACACAATACACAGATAGATGACAGGATTAGCAAAAGGTGAGGCCCCCGCTGACTAAAATAGGAAAGGACAGGAAAGGGACTGATGGTGGCCAGAGAAAAACCCTGCAAAATACCAACTTCCTGATAGTAGCCCGATGATGTTGTGACGAGGAGGCAGGGCTGGTGAGGTGCAGGGTTGCAGGTACAGCCCGGCACGGTGCCGGATGGCACGGGTGTACTCACTCAGCAAGAAAGGTACAAAGTCCTCGGTAAACGAAATGGCTGGATGGACGGGTCCCGCAGCCGGCTGCAGTGTTTCTCCCCGGACAGGTGATGGCGGCTGTCTTTCCCTGCACCTTGATGTTCTGCTGACTACTATGGATTCCCAACGGTAGTCCGCTCCCCGGTGTATGGGTATCGGAGGAGCCCATTTGCCCGCAGGCGCTGGCCCTTGGGTCTCTAGCCTTAGGCGGTAGCTGTATACTCTCACGGTGTGGGCTGTTGCCTTCAATCGGGACTTTTGCTGTTGTCAAACCCCTGGGGTTCCAGTCACATTCGGATCTGACTATTGTCGGCGGCTCCAAGCCTGGTCGGGGTCCGATGGCCCTGCCTGTGTGTGCTGGCTTCACTTCGCTGCCCGGTCGGTACCGGCGGGCCGTCGCCCGACCCCGGTCCTACGGTTCCGCGTTGCTCCACCACTCCTGCAGATGGCCACCACCGTCTGCCAACCTTGCTGTCAGTGCCTGGGCCACAAACCCAGACACCCAAGTGCTTACTCCTCACTGCTCAACACTCAACTCCTAACTGACACTTTTCCCGCCTCCAGGCCTGTGAACTCCTCGGTGGGTGGGGCCAACCACTTGGCTCCACCCCACCTGGTGTGGACATCATACTCTGGAGGGAGGCAACAAGGATTTTTGTTTGGCTGGTGTCCCTGTCTAATGGAGGTGGGGGATGTTTGTATGTTATCTGTGACGACCTGGCTAGGCCAGGGCGCCACATTCCCCCTTGGTGAAATGCAGACCGTCCGCGGGCTGCCCGTCCATCGCCGGTTTTATTTTTCTTTTCAAAAACTGTAAAATATAAATAACATGGAAATATTTCAAACATATAAGCATTTCTTGTAAGGACACTTAAACGTTGCACATATAAACATTTTTAATAATGACGGACGGACGGATGTCTTCCGCATTCCCACCCAAGCAACCTAGCCCTGATGCTGCCCCTAAGAAGTGTGCAGCACCCCTTGACCCTAGTCCAGGTTCAGGCTGCCCGAGCGGGAATGGGTACGGTTACTCGCACCCGGCTGTCACTTCAGGGGACCCCACGTCCTTGGGGGACCCCTGACCCCCGGAGGATGGCCACCGGTCCTGGTGGTGTCCGGGCCCCAGCCTCCTCTGCTGCGGGCCCTTCCTCCAATCTGCCTCTCCAGAGGCGGCTCCAACGGAATATCACCCCTCAACTTATTTACAAGCCCACTAGTTCGTGGGTGGCCTGCCAGTTCTCGGACATGTCCATGAGTAGTCTCTCATGCAGGTTGTAAAACACACAGGGTCCCTCCGGGGACAATTTGCCGGCAACGGCCGGAATAATCACATAGTCAATCAGGTAAAGCTTCGGTTTGATTTACTGTCATTCATTTAAACTGCTGGGGGTCCCAACGGGTGACAACTGCTTGCAACGGCGAACTGCTGCCACTACTGCTCACTTCTGTACTCCTCACCCGGCTCCAGGTGAAGAAGCACGGGTTCCAGCCCCTCCAGCGTACGGCAGGCGCGATGAGGAAGAGCTGCCCGATATCCATTATTTCCACTCCGAGGGATATAAGTGGCCTCCATGTCATACAGGCCAAAGACTCCCTCTTGCTCCGAGACAGGCTCCGTGTCAGCCCCTGAGCCGCTGTCATCTGACTCCAGGGAACCACTGGTGGGACCTGGCAGGCCGGTAACGGTTTCCAGCTGAGCCCAGACTCGTGGCTCCTCAGTGGCAAGTGACCGGGGTAGGGAGGTCTGCTACCGGTTCGTCTACGTTACCCGCTCCAGCAGTTGAAGGGCTGGCTTCCTCTCGGGCCTCCGGGCCCTGGCAGGGCAACACGGACTCTGCCACCTCCATCGGGGACGGTGATCTGGGTGGGGTTGTATGGGCGGTCAGCACAGGCGATGGGTCGGGCCCTTCCGGGGCCAGGGGTAGACCGGATCCTTCAGCCGCAGCGGCCGGTCCTCTAGGGACACAAGGGTGTGGGTCTCTCACCAGCTCCTCTAGCATGGTCTCTATTTCATGCGCCCGCACGACCGCCGCCAGCTCCTCCATCTCAGCGGTCCAGCGATCTAACAGGTTCCGTACTTGGGCGCGGTTACGGCAGCACAACAGCATCACTTGGGTGTTCAGCCAAGCCGCTGTCCCGGGGGCAGGCTCCAGAGATTCAGGCCTCTCTGATGGTGCAGACATGTTGCAAGCTGCTTCCAGGAACCGGTTATGTTTGCAGAGTCCTAGTGTCCCCGCTTTTATAGCCTCGGCTACATCAGGCAGACACACTCTCGCGCCCCCTTGGTACTCTTTAGCACTTCCGTTTGTTGGGGGCGGGGCTTCGCTTTCGTGCCTTCCCTGCTCGGAGAAGATGCTCGAGCGGGAGCTTTTCGCGCCAAGATGGCGGTGCTTCAAAATTTTCGGCCGGACGCCGCCGGCGGAGATCACAAGGTGCACTTCTACTGGTTAGTAGAGGGGTTCAATCCTGTTCGTGACGCCAAGTTGTCGCGGGCAGGGAGGATGCCATCGCTGCTGCGCTCTCGCTAACACTCGGGTCCGGCGCTGCTGCGGCTGCTCGGTGGCTCGAGCGGTGGGCCGGATCCGGGGACTCGAGTGGCACTACTCTCCCGTGAGTGAAAGGGATGGTTGGTTTGGGGGATTTAGTCCGTGACGCCACCCACGGGTCGTGGTGAAGATAGGCACCACCGCTGCTGATGACGGGGATCCCGGGAGCGATGGTAAGGAGCAGCTGGGATGTTGTTTTCCCCCTCCATGGGTAGGGGTTGGTGGTCCCGGGGCCCGATGATGTTGTGACGGGGAGGCAGGGCTGGTGAGGTGCAGGGTTGCAGGGACAGCACGGTGCGGTGTCGGATGGCACGGGTGTACTCACTCAGCAAGAAAGGTACAAAGTCCTCGGTAAACCAAACGGCTGGATGGACGGGTCCCGCAGCCGGCTGCAGTGTTTCTCCCTGGACAGGTGATGGCGGCTGTCTTTCCCTGCACCTTGATGTTCTTCTGCTGACTACTATGGATTCCCAACGGTAGTCCGCTCCCCGGTGTATGGGTACCGGAGGAGCCCGTTTGCCCGCAGGCGCTGGCCCTTGGGTCTCTAGCCTTAGGCGGTAGCTGTATACCCTCACGGTGTGGGTTGTTGCCTTCAATCGGGACTTTTGCTGTTGTGCAACCCCTGGGGTTCCAGTCACATTCGGATCTAACTATTGTCGGCGGCTCCAAGCCTGGTCGGGGTCCGATGGCCCTGCCTGTGTGTGCTGGCTTCACTTCGCTATCCGGTCGGTACCGGCGGGCCGTCGCCCGACCCCGGTCCTACGGTTCCGCGTTGCTCCACCACTCCTGCAGATGGCCACCACCGTCTGCCAACCTTGCTGTCAGTGCCTGGGCCACAAACCCAGACACCCAAGTGCTTACTCCTCACTGCTCAACACTCAACTCCTAACTGACACTTTTCCCGCCTCCAGGCCTTTGAACTCCTTGGTGGGTGGGGCCAACCAGTTGGCTCCGCCCCACCTGGTGTGGACATCAGACTCTGGAGGGAGGCAACAAGGATTTTTGTTTGGCTGGTGTCCCTGTCTAATGGGGGTGGGAGGTGTTTGTATGTTATCTGTGACGACCTGGCTAGGCCAGGGCGCCACATATGTCCCCTACTGACCCCAGTAATGTGTATGCCCCCCAATGATCCCAGTAATGTGTGTGCCCCCCACTGACCCCAGTAATGTGTGTGCCCCCCACTGACCCCAGTAATGTGTGTGCCCCCCACTGACCCCAGTAATGTGTGTGCCCCCCACTGACCTACATATTTTCATTGAATCTCTGTATTGTTTAACTTACTGTTTGTTTATGACGGGATAGTATATACACTATATACAGTATTGGGTAGAACTAAGTTAATTATATTAGTCTGGCCCTCTAAAACCATCCCAATTTCTCATGCAGCCCCATGGGAAAATTAATTGGCCACCCCTGGTGTACACAGAGGACGAGGAGGAGGAGCATCGCCTTTTTGTCCCCTTTGACAGTCTGAGAATGGTGTCTCCTATGTCTCTTGACCAGGTACCCCCCGGGAAAACTTATGTGCCTCCTAAGAGGCAAGTGGAGGTGTTAGCTTGGGCCCACACTTCCAAGCTAGGAGATCACTTCGGGGTCAAGAGGACACAGGAGCTCTTAGAGAGGTCCTTTTGGTGGCCACATCTCGCACAGGACGTGCGAGAATACGTCCCGGAATGTATGTCGTGTGCCACCAACAATCCATTCAGGCAGAGACCCGCAGGCTTGCTGCATGCACACTCGGTGCCTGACCACCCTTAAGAGATGGTGGGGATGGACTTCATTGGGGACTTTCCCAAGTCCAAGGGCAACAAGATCATCTGGGTGGTGACTGACCATTTTTACAAGATGGTCCATTTCATCCCTCTGCCACGTATACCATCCTCCAGGGCACTGGCATCCCTATTCATCAAGCACATCTTCCGTTTACAAGATCATTAGTGACCAGGGCCCCCAGTTTGCCTCCCGGTTCTGGAGAGATCTCTGCTCTCTGCTGGAGATAGAGCTGAATCTCTCCACCTCATTCCATCTGGAGACTAATGGTCTTGTCAAAAGGATGAACCAATCGATGCTGACATATCTCTGTCATCTTGTCTCCGCGCATCATGACGATTGGTAATCCTTGTTGCCCTGGGTGGAGTTTGCCATTAACAACTCTGTAGCAGAGGCAATAGGACAAATGCCTTTTGTCCTGAACAATGGTCAACCCCCCCGTGTCCCTGTCCCCATACCAGTCTCCTGCACCCTTCCTATTGTGGAGGATTGGGCAGTTCAGGCGCTGGAAGTATGGGACCAGACACAGGATGCTATAAGGGTCTACAAAGAGTGGTGAGGGCGACTGATAGGTCTCGCCGTTCAGCCCCTTCCTTTGCTCCTGGGGATTGGGTCTGGTTGTCGGCGCGGAACATCAAGCTGCGGGTCCATCGTTTCATCATTCCCGCACACCTCCACATTGCTGACACATTCCATGTGTCCCTTCTTAAGCCAGTCCAGCTCACTAGGTTCTCTGGGGACTTTCCATCCAGCCCCGACTCCCCTAGTGGGGATCGGTCCGTTTGTACAGTGGTCGGATCCAAAAAAGTCCAGGGGAGAATGTTTTACCTAGTGGGCTGGGCTGGCTTGGATCCAGAATACTGGACCTGGGTGCTGGCTGAGGAGGTTTCATACGTACACGGACAGCTCTCCTCTGGACTATCTGTGCTACTAACAGGCGTGTGTGCCGCTAACACAGCCGACTGTGTTTTTAGTTGCTTGTTCCTCTGAAGCTGTGCCGCTTGTCCATCTGTAGCTTTACCATATGCCCAGAGGACCGCGGGAGACCTTAGAGCTCCCTTCTTTTTGGCTCTAACCGTCCCCGGCGTAACAGATGGATTTCACGCTTCAAGTGGGGGCACTCCTTTTTCAATCCATCTCCTGTTTTTTTCCTGGATAATTCACCTGCTAGGGTGTTACAGGGGCTTCCATGGCTGCTTATTCACATTCCTGTTATTAATTGGTGTTAGAAGCAGATTGTTAAGTGGAGCCTCATTTGTTATAAGAAGTGTTTTAAGTTTTATACAGATGTGCTCGGCTAGTCTGGAGGGTCTGGAGGGATACCTAAAAGACTTCAGAGGTGTGCTCTCGAAAAAAGAGGCAGACATACTATCTCCCCATCATCAATTTGATTGTGTTATTATTAATCTAGTCCCTAATGCCAAATTACATAAAGTAATGCCTTTTATAATTTGTCTGAGCCTAAATGCACTGCAATGAAAAATTATGTGAATGAAAGATTTAGAAGGGTCATTTTCGTCCTTCCTCCTCCCCTATAGCTGCTGGAACTGAGACAACACACTGTTAAGGCACGCTCACACAAACGTGAAAAATGGATGAGTGTGTGACGCCCTGGCAAAACCAGGTTGTCACAGAGACTGCACAAATCTTCCAGGTGCAGGACTCCATCCTCCTTGGTATACCAACACAAACCCACACCCAGGTACACAACATCAGCCAGCAAAGCCTTGTCACCCCCCATGACAATAGGGACACACCAGTGGGCGGGGCCAAATGGATGGTGACGCCCATTTAGGGGTCCTGAGGTGTTGTGGGAGGGAACAAGACAGTCTAGTTTGGAGTGATGAAGTGAGAGGAGTGTGAAGTAACAGGGTAGTCAGGGGTTGGAGCCTCTAGACTACCAGACTACTGACTAGGTGGCAGTCGGCAGACAGGGCCACAGGCAACGGACATCCGGTCGCGGGAGACCTTAAGTGGACCGGGGCAGGGTTGTAGCCCGCCAGTGCCGACAGCGGGAATCCGGTCCAGAGGCCGTACACAGTCGGGTTACCTGGACCCTAGAGCAAGGACAGCTTCAAGCCCCTTGTCAATTAGCCAGCAGGGGACAAGATTTCACATCTTGTCCCACCAGCAAGCCCAGAGAGCGAGACAGAAGCCCAACGAGGGGGATAGGGCTCCTCAATTGCCTGCTAAGATTCCACGGGTCAGTTCTCGCGGGCCACAGCTCCCAACACATAGAATCACCGGGAGTGGACTTCCCCGTTCCAAGCGGAGTAGTCAAACTAAGGACACAAACACTAAGTGCAGGAGGAAGGGACCCCTGTTTGCTGTACCAGAGTGTGGGACCCGAATACACCCGCCGGAGGTCACAGGTCACTGGCAATTTGGTTTATCACTTGGACCTAGTGTGAATTCCTCTAGAACTGTGAGTACACCAATACCACCCAGTCCAGCCCTGCAGAATACGCTCCGAAGCATCCTTCCCATACACCTGTGCCCCGAGACAACACCTCCCCTACCCGTGGAGGGGATACCATCCTGCTGCACTGCTCCAACAGCCCCGGGCGCCCCATACCAAGCCAGCGGCAGTGTCACCAACCATCACCGCAACCCACGGGTTGCATCACTGACAAACTCTTCCCTTGCAAATACCCCCTTTTTATTGTTGTGGGCGGCGGGCTGCTGCGCGAGCCCCAGATCCAGCTGCCACTCGAGCCACAGCCACGATCCCGGATCCGAGCGCCACGAGTAGCCTTCCCTGCCGTGGTCAGTCACCCCTGCCCGCAACAAGTTTAATGCGAGAAAATCTTGCATTGCACTCTGACCAATGTTAGTCAATGAGGGAGAGCAGTTGGTCAGCTTTTCTCGCATCCAGATTCTGGATGCGAGAAAAGTCGCATCATGCTGCGATTTTCTGCGAGAGCCATATCACTCGCACCCATTCAAGTCTATGAGTGCGAGAGAAACATCGGACGGCACTCAGATGTTATCCCAGTGCAGTGCGATAGACGCACAGGCTGACAATGGAGGCGATGGGGGGATTAAACCCTCCCTCTCCTCTGCAGCGCCCGCCCTTAGCTTCACAGCTGTGACCCGATTGAAAGATCGGGTCACCGTCGCATGACACTCGGATCATGCTTGCAGCAGAGCCTGAGCCGGGGGTCATTAGCATATCGCATCCGATGCCATACGTTCATATGAGTCCAGCCTAAAGAAAACATACCCAATTCCACTCATCCCTGACCTATATAATCAGCATACGGGGGCTAAGTGGTTTTCTATGCTAGACCTTAAGGGGCTTACAATTTGATATTCATCTAGAAGGGTGATGAGTGGAAAACAGCATTTCTTATATCTGAGGGTTTTATTTGAAAATCTTGCCATGCCGTTTGAGTTAAACAATGTGCCTTTAGTTTTTTTTTTAAAAAAAATAAATATTATTATATTTTTTCTGATTGTATTGTCCAATTTGTTGTGATTTACCTTGATGGTATTTTATTTTTTTTGCCTGACTTGGATTCTCACCAGGAACATGCCTATGTAGTATTACAATTTTGTTTGCTAAAATTTGAGAAATTAATTTTTTTCTGTTCAGGAAATTGTTTTCACAGGGTTCTTTTTATCAGCTGATGGATTTTTAGATGGTTCCTGGTTAGATGCAAGCCATAACAAATGGAGTTTACCTTAGTGACTTGAAATAGTTGCAACGTTTTCTAGGATTCGCGAACTATTATAGGAAATGTATTAAGAGTTTCTCTCAGATTAATAAACATCTTACTGACCGCACACATAAGGGGGTGGATCTCAAGGTTTGGGGACCAGATGCTATTAGCGCTTTTGAAAAATTGAAAGTGTTTTATATCTTCTTCTTTTCAAATCCAGCCTGATATCCAAGAACCATTAGAGGTGGATGCTTGGGGGGGTTGGGATAGGGTCTGTTTTATCTCTGGGTTTCAAAATTCTGACGACTTGGCGGCCATGTGAATTTTTTAGACATATTTTTCGTCTACTGAAAGAAATCATGAAGTGAGGAATTGTTAGATACCCGCTGAAAAGGCTGCTTTACACACAACGATATCGCTAGCAATCTCGTTAGCGATGTGACATGCCAGATCGCAGATACGATTTGCCAAGATCGCACATAGGTCGTTTTTGTAGCGCCGGTCACATGTGAGATCTCGGCAAATCGTATCTGCGATCTGGCGTGTCACATCGCTTACGAGCTTGCTAGCGATATCGTTGTGTGTAAAGCAGCCTTTACATTAGCATTTGAGCAATGGAGACATTTTTTGGAGGGGGCACTTCTCCAAGTCACTGTAGTCACTGACTATAAGAATTCAGTTTATATTGAATCAACTAAATGACTAACTTCTAGACCGGTGTTTGGTCAGGGCCTTTCAGTTGAGGTTTCCTGCAAAACCTAGATTCCCATGGGAGTACTGTCACAATTCCACCATTCATGGCGTTCTATGGACGCTGTGAGTGACAGCTCAGCCATCCTATAGTCAGTATTGTTAGTGACAGCTCAGTCATCCAATCTAAGGCAGAGGCGTGCTGGACTGTCGGTATTGTGATTAACAGCCCAGCTGCCCTATCTTGTTGGGCGTACAGGGATTCCTCAAAGTGTCACCTTTTAGGGTGATTTTCTGGCTATTTAGCCGGTCGGCAGTGGTCAGACCATTGCCAATTGTAACTTTGGTCAGTGATGTGTTTCCTCTGTGTTCTGATATTCTGATCTTTGTTGTCTGACCATGGATTTACCTTTTGACTACTCTACAGGAATATCCATTTTTGCCTTGACACATTCTGAGCTTGATTACCTGACCCCGGACCTTGACTCTGGCTAATTCTTTGTCTTATCCCTTTGTCTTTTCCATACTCTCCTGGCTTTTGATCTTGGGACTCTCTGACTTCCTTGCCTCACTATTTGTCTATGAGAAGTGACTCAGCGTCATACCTACTGCCAATGATATCTGGCTGAAAAAGAGAGCTGCACCTCAATATCAGCTGATTAACAAATAAAAAATGAGGTGGTGCTGACAGATAGCTCATAAATATTTTAAACGTAATTAAATATAAGGTTTTACAAAGCGTATATTTAGAATAAAAGCAGAGTAGCTCAATGGAGGGCTATAAACATACCACATAGGGCTATACACAATATGTAGACAGTTTAACCAAATATCCAATTAACCACTTAGTGATGGAGCCAATTTTGACCTTAATGTCTAAGAACACTTCAACGGATCCCAGTGATTCTGAGCTTCTGTTTTTTCTTGACGTATTGCACTTCATGATAGTGGTGTGAAAAAATTGGAAATTTGGCAAACGTTTTTAAAATTTCGCAATTTTCAAACTTTGACTTTTTATGCCCTTAAACCAGAGATATGTCACAAAAAATAGTTAATAAATACCATTTCCCACATGTCTACTTTATATCAGCACAATTTTTGAAACATAATTTTTTTGTTGGGAAGTTAGAATGGTTCAAAGTTTATCAGCAATTTTTCATTTATCCCCTCAAAATTTACAAAACCAATTTTTTAGAGACCATATCACATTTCAAATGACTTTCAGAGGCCTAGGTGACATAAAATACCAAAAGTGACACAATTTTAAAGACTGCACCCCTCAAAGTGCTTAAAACCAAATTCAAGAAGTTTATTATTAATCCTTCAGGTGCTTCTGCTGCTGGGCAGGTATTGAAATGGCCATTCTAATATGCCAAACACGTAAAAAAAAACCTTTATTTTAGATTGCTATTAGTATTTTAAATCTTTTGCCATTATAGTGTGCGACTGTTTTTATTTTTATATATATTATGCATTATGAACAGATATGCACCTGTTCACACAACTGGAAGTTCTGCCAGTTTTCTTTTTGTTGTATCTTATTAGGAGTAATGCCCTTTTGACTGCCTGTGCACTCCAGCCCCCACCTTGTCTATTAGCCCTAGGTGTGTTTAACGTTTAATGGGGGGGGAAGTCACTCGCTACCCTTACATGTAGGTTTTTAGTAGCCCAAACAGAGGCAGTATAGAGTAGGACCCAGCATAATGAGGTTGCTGTGACATGGCTGCTGGGCAGGTATTGAAATGGCCATTGTAATATGCCAAACATCTCAAAAATTTTTTTTCGAGATTGCTATTTGTATTTTAAATCTTTTGCCATTATAGTGTGCAACTGTTTTACTTTATATACATTTAACCTCTTAGTGACGGAGCAAATTTTGACCTTAATGCCCAGGAACACTTCAATGGATCCCGGTGATTATAAGATTATTTTTCCATGACATTTTGTACTTCAGGATAGTGGTACGTTTATTTGTGAGAAATTTGACGAATATTTTAAAAATGTTGCCATTTTCAAACTTTTAATTTTTATTCCCATAAACCAGAGAGTTATGTCACATAAAATAGTTAATAAATAAGATTTGCCACATGTCTACTTTACATCAGCGCAATTTTTGAAACATATTTTTTTTGTTCGGAAGTTAGAAGGGTTCAAAGTTCATCAGCAATTTTTCATTTTTCCAACAAATTTTACAAAACCAATTTTTTAGGAACCACATCACATTTGAAGTGACTTTGAGAGGCCCAGGTGACAGAAAATATCCAAAAGTGACACCATTCTAAAAACTGAACCCTCAAAGTGATTAAAACCACATCCAAAAAGTTTATTAACCCTTCAGGTGCGTCACAGGAATGAATGCAAAGTGGAATTAAGAAATAAATTTACATTTTAACTAAAAATGTTGCTTTAGCCTCAATGTATTCACTTTTGCAAGGAACAGAATAACAAAATGCACCCCAAAATTTGTTACACACTTTCTTCAGAGTCTACTGATACCCCCACATGTAGTCAGTAACCTTTATATTGACAAACAGCCAGGCTCAGAAGGAAAGAAGCAATATTTGAATTTTGGAATGCAAATTTGGCTGAAATGGATTGTGGCACCATGTCACATTTGCAGGGCTTCTAAGGTACCTAAATAGCAGGAAACTCCCCAAAGTGACTTTATTCTAGAAACTAGACTGCTCAAGGATTTTATATAGGGGTATAGTGAGCATTTTGAACCCATAGCTACTCACAGTATTTGATACATTAGGTCGTCATATTGAACATTTTCATTTTTTTTCACAAAAATGTTGTTTTAGCACCAACTTTTTCTCTTTTTCATGAGGGAACACTACAAAGATGATCCCACAGTTTCTTACCCAATTTCTTATGAGTGCACTGATACCCCACATGTGGTCAAAAACCTCTGTTTGGATAAATGGGAGGGCTTGGAATGGAAGGAGTACCATTTGCATTTTGGAAAAGCTGAAATAAATTGCGGGCACCATGTCACATTTTCAGGGCCCCTAAGGTACCAAAGATACAGTAGAAACACCCCCACAAGTGAATCCATTTTGGAAACTAGACCCATCAAGGTTTTTATTCAAGGTGTAAGATGGTTACCGGTCTTATTGTAAATGGGCGATATGTACCACAAACGTGTAGTGCCACATTTTGTATAAGTGTTCTCTGGGTAAGGTTTTCAGGTGGCTGGAGAGATGGGTGGGTCTGGTCACCTACATACCCCGCCCATGGGTGTGTTTGACATGTGGCTGACAGGTCACATGTAATGTATAATGGAGTCTGTTGTTTGGCACATGGCAGAGAGTGTGTGTGTCTGTGAAGCTGCCTGAGTGAGAGTTCTGCAGGAGTTAGTGTGGAGAGGCTGCTCATCTCTCAACGGAGGTATTGAAGCCTTTCTGAAGGAACCCCCTGAGAGAGAGAGAGGGTTCACTTCAGCTGACCGGGGGGGTCAGTGGGATACTACTAAGGAAAGTGGTATCCAAACCTGTGCGATTTACGGACTTGAAACCCATGTGTTGTGTTCAAGAAAAGCAGTTTATGAGGAGTTAAAGAAACTACTGGACTTTTTTAATGAACTGTGTTCCTGTGTGCTACCTCAAAGATACAACAAAGTGTGTACCTCCATCACGTAAGAAAGTGAGATCTCACATATGATGCTAGAGTTCAGGCAGCTTTCCAGGAAGCACGCCTTTGAGGATCACAACAGCGTTTTGCTGTGGATACGTGGGTCCACGAAGATCTAAGTGGTGTACTGTGGATTGGCGGGTCCACGAAGTTCTGAGTGGATCTGCATAAGCTGTACAGCCATGATGGAGCAGCAGCAGGAAACCAGCAACCGGAGGTGCCAGGAGGTTCAGGAGCAGCAGTGGCAGGGGACCGGCATTTGGAGGTGCCAGGAGGTTCAGCGAAAGCAGTGGGAGCTACAGCAGCAACAGCGGGAGCTGTGTGAATGGTGTGATGACATGTTATTGGGCACAGTGCAGACATGGAGTGCCCAGGAAGACACTTGGTGCATCGAGGAACTGTGCAGACTGGTGCTTGAGAGTTCCCTTGGGAGGTCAGGGAATGTACCCCCTCTAGATTGTGTTGCCCAAAAGGGGGTGGAGTCCCATAAAGGTGTGGTTGCTTAAAAGGGGCGGAGTCTCAGAAAGGGATGGTTGCCCAAAAGGAGGCAAAGTCCCATAAAGGGGTGGTTGCCCAAAAGAGGAGCAGAGTTCCAGAAAGGGGCGGATGCCCCAAAGGGAGCGGAGTTCCAGAAAGGGGTGGTTGCCCCAAAGGGCGCAGAGTCTCAGAAAGGGGTGGTTGCCCAAAAGGGGGTGCAGTCCCAGAAAAGGATGGTTGCCCAAAAGGAGGCAGAGTCCCATAAAGGGGTGGTTGCCTAAAAGAGGGGCAGAGTTCGAGAAAGGGGTGGTTGCCCAAAAGGGGACGGAGCATCCCAAGTTCAAAGGGGCAGCAGAGGTGGCACAGATGACAGTAGCCGGGGACATGCTACGCGTGTCCGGTATGTAGTATAGACGGCCCAGCTGACGAGGAGCCATTTCTGTATTTCGTGGAAGTGCAGGGGCGATGAAAAGAAGCCAACCAAGGAAGTAGTGGTGGTGTCCTTTATGATTTCCAAGCATGAAGCTGATGGTCTGTCGAACGAGAGTGATAAAGGGGATGAAATCCTGGAAAGCGCTGTAGGAATTGACATCCTGGAGAGTGTTGGTGGAGGAAAAATCCACAAAGGTCATGGTGAGCAGACAGGTGAACTACCCAGAGCAGGGGTGATGGATGATGAAAACGGTGCCAAAGCTCTAAAAGGAACAGAGTACCATGCTGAAGGGTGTGATACCCTGGCAGAAGGTGATCATGCAGAGACCCAAGAGAATGCAGAAAGCTTGACTGACCCAGCTGGTAAGACCAAGATAGTAGACATGGAGATTGACTCGGCTAAGAAGAGTAAGAAACCCGAGATCAAAGGCAAAGAGAAACCCAAAGGCTCTGAGGCTGGGGCTGAATTTGAGGAGTATGTAACTCAAGAGGTGAAGCCTTTGGTAAAGAAAAAAAGATGGATGCAAAAGACCCAAAGAACGGTCTGATGGCCTTGATTGTAAAGGAACCTGTCCAGTCTTCAAGTGCATGGTAGATGTGCCTGAAGACTAAAGAGAAGCCTGTGCCAGTGAGACAGTGCATGAAAAATTCAAGAAGGCCATAGGAGCCTGTAAAGTGTACTTTTCCCCCAGAGACTAAAGCCGGCGTCACACGCTACGATATATCGGGCGATATGTTGTCGGGGTCACGGATTCCGTGACGCACATCTGGCATCGTTTGACATATCGTAGTGTGTGACAGCTACGAGCGACTGGTAACGAGCAAAAATACTCACCTTATCGTTGCTCATTGACACGTCGCTCATTTTCATAAACTTGTTCCTCCTTCTGCGCGCCGGTTGTTCATCGTTCCTGAGGCAGCACACATCGCTCCGTGTGACACTTCAGGAATGACGAACTGCAGCTTACCTGCGTCCGCCGGCTATTTTCTCATGATCTGGTGACACAACATCTATGACGCACTGTCAGCCCTCTTGCGGAGATGCAAATGTTGTCTGCGGGAGAACACAGCTGTCCTTGCCCACGATCAGGATTGGGGCCACTTCAAATTTGGCTGAAATAGATTGTGGGCACCATGTTCCATTTGCAGGGCCCCTAACAGTGGCGTACCGTCGATAGAGGCAGGCCACGCCACTGCTACGGGGCCTGTGAGCTGGAGGGGCCCGGAGGCGGCTGCCCGCTTTGTGTGCATTTTCACTTTCATTTTCATGGCCCCTGGGCATCACCAGGCAGCTGATTAAGGTCGCTAGGTGCCGCCACGGATTGTATAGCTGAAGGCTGGCCGCAACACAGAGATGCAGTCTC
Organism: Anomaloglossus baeobatrachus; assembly: GCF_048569485.1. Taxonomy (NCBI): domain Eukaryota; kingdom Metazoa; phylum Chordata; class Amphibia; order Anura; family Aromobatidae; genus Anomaloglossus; species Anomaloglossus baeobatrachus. The sequence goes on along the minus strand of NC_134353.1, from coordinate 226,839,372 downwards.
ACCCACAATCACTGCACACTGAGGGAGGGAGTGGCCAGGCAGCTTCCTCTTCAAGTCAGAGAGCTGTGAGAGATTAAAGGTGAAGAACAACCAATCAGGAGAGGGGGCGGAGCTTGTTCAGTACAGCGCGGGAAAAACAAAGATGAACAGGAAAACAGAGTGGAGGAGGAGTAGAGACTATAGAAAAGAGAGAAGAGCAAACAGAGAGCAGAAAAACAGTGAGGAGCAGAGAACAGAAGGAATTGAGAGAAAAAGCAGAGGACAGGAGGAGGAGCCAGGAGGACTGACAGGAAGTGCAACAGTGAGGCCGGAGCCACTAACGATCTCTCACATCACAGGAGCAGGTGAGTATTATAATGTACAAATGTCTGTAACACTACAGAAAGAAACTGCCCTGTACTGTGCCATCAAGGTGTGTGTGTGTTGCCCCTGTGTTGTGCCTTCACTGCGTGTGTGTATGTGTGTGTGTTGCTCCTGTGCTGTGCCATCACTGTGTGTGTGTCTTGCTCCTTTGCTCTGCCATGACTGTGTGTGTGTGTCTTGCTCCTGTGCTGTGCCATGACTGTATGTGTGTGTGGCCCCTGTGCTGTGCCATCACTGTGTGTGTTTCTCCTGGGCTGTGCCATCACTGTGTGTGTGTGTTATTCCTCAGCTGTGCCATCACTGTGTGTGTGTTGCTCCTGGGCTGTGCCATCACTGTGTGTGTGTGTGTTACTCCTGGGTTGTGCCATCACTGTGTGTGTGTGTTCCTCCTGGGCTGTGCCATCACTGTGTGTGTTGCTCCCGGGCTGTGCCATCACTGTGTGTGGGTATGTGGCTCCTGAGCTGTGCCATCACTGTGTGTGTGTGTTGCCCCTGTGCTGTGCCATCACTGTGTGTGTGTATTGCTACTGGGCTGTGCCATCACTGTGTGTGTGTGTGTGTGTTTGTGTGTGTGTTGCTCCTGGGCTGTGCCATCACTGTGTGTGTGTATGATCCCTGTGCTGTGCAGAGTTTTACTGTAGTTCCTAAGGCTATAAAGGGGGTCATAATCATTACTGTTATATGGGGGAGACAGATGTGAAAATTTTTAGGCCACGCCCCCTAACCACACCCATTTCACAGTCACGCCCATATCCACTCCCCATCCACACCCATTCAGCATGGACACGCAGGCAGCCGGCGGGCCTCTAGCTTGGACACGCAGGCAGCCGGCGGGCCTCCAGCATGGACACGCAGGCAGCCGGTGGGCCTCCAGCATGGACACGCAGACAGCCGGTGGGCCTCCAGCATGGACATGCAGGCAGCCGGCGGTCCTCCAGCATGGACACGCAGGCTGCCCGCGGGCCTCCAGCATGGACACGCAGGCAGCCGGCGGGCCTCCAGCACGGAGAGGCAGGCAGCCGGCAGGCAGCCGGCAGGCCCCAAGCACGGAGACGCAGGCTGCCGGCGGGCTTCCAGCATGGAAATGCAGGCAGCCGGCGGGCCTCCAGCACGGAGACGCAGGCAGCCGGCGGGCTTCCAGCACGGAGACGCAGGCAGCCGGTGGGCCTCCAGCACGGAGACTCAGGCAGCCGGCAGGCCTCCAGCACGGAGACGCAGGCAGCCACAGTGAGGCGGCCGGTCGCCCGCACAGTGAGGCGGCCGGTCGCCTTCACAGACAGGCGGCCGGCCGCCCGCCTTCACAGACAGGCGGCCGGCCGCCCACCTTCACAGACAGGCGGCGGGGGGCGCCCGCACAGACAGGCGGCGGGGGGGCGCCCGCACAAACAGGCGGCGGGGGCGCCCGCACAGACAGGCGGCGTGGGGCGCTTGCACAGACAGGCGGCGGGGGGCGCCCGCACAGACAGGCGGTGGGGGGCGACCGCACAGACAGGCGGCGGGGGCGCACGCACAGACAGGCGGCGGGGGGCGCCCACACAGACAGGCGGCCATCTGCCCGCACAGACAGGCGGCCGGGCGGCCGCAGAGACAGGCGGCCGGCCAACCGCACAGAGAGGCGGCCGGCCGACCGCACAGAGAGGCTCCGGCCGGGGGGGGGAGGGGGGGATTCAGCGCTGGGGAGATTATGTTTACATACCTTAGCAGCAGCACAGAGACAGAGACTAGTTTCGGGCAGCGCGCTCCTCTCTGTTATGCCACGTCACGTGTTAGGATGGTAGGAGGGAAAAGCAGGGAGGCGGGGAGAGCGTGGGTGGGCGGAGCCCGGGAGACGGCCGTCCCGCCCGTGGCAACGGGACAAACAATGCAAAGCGTGATAGTCCCGCTGTATCCGGGACGGTTGGGAGATATGGCAGCTCGCTCCAGCTCCAGCCCCTCCCCTCCTCAGTGCCGGCTGCAGCAGAGGTCCGCTCTCACTGACCTCAGTGGCAGAGACGGACACTCGCGTGATACTCGGCTCTGCTGTACTACCAGCGTGAGCCGTGTGTCATGCGATGGGATCGCACCGATGCACGCGGAGACAGTGGAGGAGATGGGGAGAAAGTGCTCCCTCTATCTTCTCTGCTCCTGTGATTGCAAGATCGCATCACAGTCGCATGACCCTCGGCTGACACCCGCAGCAGAGGGTCATTTTCATATCGCTTCCGACGCTGTCGCATTGGAAGCGGTACGCAAGTGTACAAGAGCCCTCAGACGTGTGCGGCTGTGCTGCGATGTCAGACTCGTGCAGGTCTGACATGACATCACACAGTACAGCCTGCCACTGTCTGAGCATGAGCGTCCATGTACCTAGAAACACATGCACGCTCCTGTCAGATGTGTGTGTGGCTGTGCTGCGATGTCACACTTGTGGGAGTCCCACGCTGTGACTGCTGCCTAAGATAAACCGCATGCGTTTTTTTTGTTTTTTTCTTTTAAATTTAAATAATTAAAAAAAAATGACGTGCGGTCCCCTGCAATTTTCATTCCCAGCCATGATAACGCCGGCTGGGGGCTGGTACATCCTCAGCCCGCAGCCGCCCGGTATAACCGCATCTATTAGATGTGGCCATTCCGGTGCGATATCAGCTCATCTTGATTGCCCTGGTGCGGTGGCAATCAAGGTAATAGCAGGGGTTAATAACAGCGCACGGCTGTTATTAAACCCCAGGTTTGTGATTGCTTGGGCGTCTGTGAGATACCCGCATCACAAACCTGTAAATTACAGTAAATAAACAAGACAGAGAGAAATCCTTTATTTGGAATAACTTGCACATGCAGCCTCCTCCTTCACCACTTTATTAACTCAACACAGCCCTGCAGCTCCGACGTAATCCACACGAGATCCAGCGGAGACACATCCAGCTCTGCTACATGTCACAGCGAGCAGCCATAGAGCACGGCTGCCCGCTCTGAGTGCAGCATAGTACTGACCGCGATAAGCGATGACTGCACGTCAAAGTTGTCACAGGCTGGGGGCGCGTCAGCCAGGAACCAATCACAGCTGAGAGGACGGCCGGTGGGCGGGGAAAACACGGAAAGCTGTGTGATTGTGTGCACAGCAGAGGAAGTGAAAGTGCGACCCGGAAGCAAGTGTGCCGCCATGACAGAGTCTCGGTAAGTATAAAACGCTCATTTATTTATTGTTTTTTTTCATTTTTATTAATTGCCGATTCCGGATCGTGCATCCGGAATCCCACGCCCGGGTCCGGCTCGGGGATAGCGCTGAAACCGTGCGGATCTGGACTTTTACAGTCTGGGTCCGCTCAACACTATTGTTGGGTCCTCCCCAGCCTAAAAATAACAGGCCACAACCGCCTCAGAAGTGGCACATCTATAAAGTGCGCCAATCCTGGTGCTTCTCCCCAGCTCATCTTGTTGCCCTGGTGCGGTGTCAAACAGGGTAATATTTGGGGTTGATGCCAGCTGTGTAATGTCAGCTGGAATCAAGCCCTGGGGTTCGTAATGTTGAGACATCTATCAGATACCCGAAATTTCTAACCCAGTCAGTAATAAAAAAAATAAAGACGAAAAAATGTTTTTTATTTGAAAAACACATTCCCACTTTCACCAATTTATTGAAAAAAATCGCAAGGAAAAAAATCCCAATCCAGACAACCTCTTTGACTTCTCACAAGAAAATTATTGTACGTTTTATCAAGAAATGTTCTTTGAACAATATTCCCTTTAATCGTTCACTAACCTAGTTCACAATACTTATCCTAACATCCTGTTTCCTTCACACTTTCACTAACATTGGCAAATACCGTGAAACCGATCTTGGACAATGTCACAACCATTTTTTATGTTCTACTTTCATAGGGTCTTCATAGGCATACAGATTAATGGCATCCAAATTTGCAAAACTGCTCAGGATGAAGTGAAAAATCCATCATCTTCAGAGATATTTTTGACAAATCCACGTACTCCTCAGCCAAAGAAAAAGAAAAATGGAAGAAACAAGAGGAAGAGAAGGACAAAGGATGTTGTGATAGAGCAATGTAATGAGCAAATAGAGGCCACAATGGACCAAAATAGTGAGGGAGCAGATGTCATCAATGAATCACCCACTAAGACAGGTTAGTGTCATAAAGTCATGATTTCTCTTCTGTGTGACACACATGTAAACTGATTAACAAAAGGGTAACAATGTTGAACTTTTGACTTTCAGGCTCCATGTCTCAATATTCACCATATCTTTGAGCGTGAGACTTTTTTAAACAATCATCTTAGCTATCTCATACTTAAATTTGGCTTGCAACTATTTAGCATAACTACTACTCATATGCTAAATAGTTGCAAATCAAATTATGTATGAGATCATTGTCTATAAATTGAAGGTAGTCTCACATTCAAAGATATAGTGGATGGTGAGATACAGAGCCTAAAAGGATGTGGGTGGGATAGCACAGCACCTGTACAGACTAGAGTATACAGAAAGAAGTGGGGTACGTGTGCTGGCCTGAGTTAATTTTCATTAACCTCAGTTAATTTTATGTTATGAAGCCAACTCTGGATCCCGCATTGTGATATTTTTCACATGATCTACTCTAAGTGTGAAGAGCTTTCATATTTTCTCCTCCTCCAATGTCTTCTGTGTTAGACTTTTTATTGTGTTCTTCCTGACAGAAGTGGTCGTTCCTGTTCGTTTATCTACTGAAGAAGAAGGGTAAGTGTGAAGAATGAGTAGTATAAGTGCTTCTTTTCTGTCCCCCTCTTCTACTCTCCAAAATACTTTTTGTCCCCTCCTCTCCAAAATTCTTTTCTCCTGCCTCTTCTTATAATCCCTTCTTTTTTGTTTTGCGTACCCCTCTCCTTTTCTCTACTCCTCTCTTCTTTTCTTTACTCTTGTCTTCTCTGTTTTCTCCTCTTCATTTATTTTTTTCTCTTCACCTCTCCAAACTTCTTTTTTCTGCTCTTTTCCTCTTTTATCTTTTAGGTCAGAGAAGGTTGTGATGGAATCATCTACTGAGCAAGTGAAGACCACAATGGAGCAAAATAATGAGCAATTGGATGTCATCAAGGACCCACCAATTGAGACAGGTCAGCTTTTTAAAGTCATGAGGTTTTCCCCTCTGTGTAACTTACAGTTATGGCTGAAACTATTTGCACCCTTGAAATTGGTCCAGAAAATGAAGTATTTCTCCCAGAAAATTATTGCAATTACATATGTTTTGTTATTTACATGTTTATTTCCTTTGTGTGTATTTAAAAAACCCCAGAAAAAATACAAATTGGACTTATTTCACAGAAAACCCCCAAAATGGGCCAGACATAATTGTTGCCACTCTCAACTTAATATTTAGTTGCACAGCCTTTCACCTCTCAACTGGAATTTTAGAGCACTCTTTTTAGTTTTGCAAACTGCTCCAGTTCACTCATAGTTATTATTATTATTATTATTAATAATTAGTTATTATTATAGCGCCATCAATTCCATGGCGCTTTACATGTGAAAGGGGTATACATAATAGGGACAAGTACAATAGTCATAAACAATACAAGACACAGACAGGTACAGGAGGATAGAGGGCTCACAATCTGAAGCGTGTCTTTTCCCAACAGCAATTTTAAGATCTCTCCACAGATGTTCGATGGGATTAAGGCCATATGCCCACGCTGCGGAAAATTTGTGGAATTTGCCACGTTTTTTCGCGGAAATTCCGCAGATTTTTCAAAAATCCGCAGTACAGCGAGTCCCCAGCCATTTCTATGGCATTTTGGAACTGCTGTGCCCATGCTGCATTTTTTTCCGCAGCGGAAATAATGCGAATTTCCCTGCGGAAAATCTGCAGCATGTGAATTATCCCTGCGGATTTTTCCGCAGGGTCCCATACTTACCTACCTTGATAGAAGACATCGGAGTCACTTCCTCCAGTGCAGATGAGCGCGGTGGAGCCAGGAGCAGGAGGTGGGCGGGGCCTTCACGAGCTCCGGTCATGTGACAGCCAGAGCTAGTTCAGGCCCACCCACCTTCACCGGCAATGTGCAGACAGACACGGCCGGAAAGTGAAGTGCTGCGTGATGGAGGTAAGTATGAACTCCCCGATCACTGCAGCACTTGTTCTGCATTGAGGATGCAGTGCCGAAGCCATGGTACTGTATCCTCAATGCAGAATACCGCAGCATATCCGCAGGACATTCCGCAATAAAACCGCAGCATATAAACCGACAAAGTTGTTCTGCGGTTTTCTGGGAGCTCCTGCGGAATGTCCTGCGGATATATCCGCAGGACACTTTCCTCGTGGGCACATAGCCTTAAGGCCCCATCCTATACAACGACATATCTAACGATATATCGCTGTGGTCACGGATTCCGTGACGCATCCGGCATCGTTAGCGACATCATTGCTTGTGACACCAATGAACGACCATTAACGATGGAAAATACTCACCAAATAGTCCATCGTTGACATGTCGTTCGTTTTCAAAAAATCATTGATTGTTGACGTCGCAGGTTGTTCGTCATTCCCGAGGCAGCACACATCGCTACGTGTGACACGTCGGGAACAACAAACTACAACTTACCTGCGGCCATCGGCAATGCGGAAGGAAGGAGGTGGGCGGGATGTTACGGCTGCTCATCTTCTCCCCTCCGCTTCTATTGGGCGGCCACTTAGTGATACCGCTGTGACGCTGCACGAACCGCCCTCTTAGAAAGGAGGAGGGTCGCCGGCAACAGCGACGTCGCTAGTCAGGTAAGTCCGTGTGACGGCTCAGAACGATATTGTGCGCCACGGGCAGCGATATGCCCGTGACACACAAACGACGGTGGCGGGTGCTTTCACCAGCGAAATCGCTAGCGATATCGCTACGTGTAACACCCCCTTTAGACTCATTGCTGACCATTTCAGAATGCTCCAGCACTTTGTTGCCATCAATTTCTGGGTGCTTCATGAATTAATTTGGGGGTCATTGTCCTGCAAGAAACGCATGACTTAGGAAGCAAACCCAGCTCACACTGGGCACTACATTGCGACCCAAAAGCCTTTGCTAATCTTTAGATTTCCTGATACCTTGCACACAGTCAAGGCACCCAGTGCCAGAAGCAGCATAATAACCCCAAAACGTCTTTGAGCTTTCACTATATTTGACTGCATGTACTGTGCTCTTTTCTTTGCAGGTCACATTCTGTTTTTGGTAAAAAGTAGAACGATGTGCTTTTCCAAAAAGCTCTATTTTGGTCTCATTTATCCAGAAGACACTTTCCCAGTATCATTTTGTCTTACTCATATACAGTGCCTACAAGTAGTATTCAACCCCCTGCAGATTTAGCAGGTTTGATAAGATGCAAATAAGTTAGAGCCTGGAAACTTCGAACAAGAGCAGGATTTATTAACAGATGCATAAATCTTACAAACCAACAAGTTATGTTGCTCAGTTAAATTTTAATAAATTTTCAACATAAAAGTGTGGGTCAATTATTATTCAACCCCTAGGTTTAATATTTTGTGGAATAACCCTTGTTTGCAATTCCAGCTAATAATCGTCTTTTATAAGACCTGATCAGGCCGGCACAGGTCTCTGGAGTTATCTTGGCCCACTCCTCCATGCAGATCTTCTTCAAGTTATCTAGGTTCTTTGAGTGTCTCATGTGGACTTTAATCTTGAGCTCCTTCCACAAGTTTTCAATTGGGTTAAGGTCAGGAGACTGACTAGGCCACTGCAACACCTTGATTTTTTCCCTCTTGAACCAGGCCTTGGTTTCCTTGGCTGTGTGCTTTGGGTCGTTGTCTTGTTGGAAGATGAAATGACGATCCATCTTAAGATCCTTGATGGAGGAGCGGAGGTTCTTGGCCAAAATCTCCAGGTAGGCCGTGCTATCCATCTTCCCATGGATGCGGACCAGATGGCCAGGCCCCTTGGCTGAGAAACAGCCCCACAGCATGATGCTGCCACCACCATGCTTGACTGTAGGGATGGTATTCTTGGGGTCGTATGCAGTGCCATCCAGACTCCAAACGTCACGTGTGTGGTTGGCACCAAAGATCTCCATCTTGGTCTCATCAGACCAGAGAACCTTGAACCAGTCTGTCTCAGAGTCCTCCAAGTGATCATGAGCAAACTGTAGACGAGCCTTGACATGACGCTTTGAAAGTAAAGGTACCTTACGGGCTCGTCTGGAATGGAGACCATTGCGGTGGAGTACGTTACTTATGGTATTGACTGAAACCAATGTCCCCACTGCCATGAGATCTTCCCGGAGCAACTTCCTTGTTGTCCTTGGGTTAGCCTTGACTCTTCGGACAAGCATGGCCTCGGCACGGGTGGAAACTTTCAAAGGCTGTCCAGGCCGTGGAAGGCTAACAGTAGTTCCATAAGCCTTCCACTTCCGGATGATGCTACCAACAGTGGAGACAGGTAGGCCCAACTCCTTGGAAAGGGTTTTGTACCCCTTGCCAGCCTTGTGACCCTCCACGATCTTGTCTCTGATGGCCTTGGAATGCTCCTTTGTCTTTCCCATGTTGACCAAGTAGGAGTGCTGTTCACAAGTTTGGGGAGGGTCTTAATTAGTCAGAAAAGGCTGGAAAAAGAGATAATTAATCCAAACATGTGAAGCTCATTGTTCTTTGTGCCTGAAATACTTCTTAATACTTTAGGGGAACCAAACAGAATTCTTGTGGTTTGAGGGGTTGAATAATAAATGACCCTCTGAATAAACTTTTCACAATTTAAAAAAAAAAATAAAAAAAGAAATAACATTCTTTTTTGCTGCAGTGCATTTCACACTTCCAGGCTGATCTACAGTCCAAATGTCACAATGCCAAGTTAATTCTGAATGTGTAAACCTGCTAAATCTGCAGGGGGTTGAATACTACTTGTAGGCACTGTACATTTTGGCAACCTGCAGTCTAGCTTTTTTATTTCTCTGTATCAGCAGTGGGGTCCTCCTGAGTCTTATGCCATAGCATTTCATTTAATTGAAATGTTGACTGATGCACCCTGAGCCTGCAGGACAGTTTGAGAATTTGCTTAGAACTTGCAACCTATAATCAATTTTTCCTCTGTTGTTCACGTCCAGGGAGATTAGCTACAGTGCCATGATTTGTAAACTACTTGATTATGTTGCGCACCGTGGACTAATGAACATCAAGGTCTCTGGAGATGGACTTGTATCCTTGAGACTGTTGATATGTTTCAAAAATTATTGCTCTCAATGCCTCAGATAGTACTCTTCTCCTGTTTCTGTTCTCCATGCTTAAAGACACAAAAATGGCAAAGATTTAATCAACTTCTTCCATTTTTATCGGGTTTCAGGTGTGATTTTTATATTGCCCACACTTGTTACTTGCCACAGGTGAATTTGAATGAGCATCAAATGCTTGAAACAAAGTTGTTTTCCCACAATTTTGAAAAGGTGCCAACAATTTTGGTCAACACATTTTTGCCGTTTTCTGTGAAATCATGTCCGGTTTGCCTTTTTCTCTAAGTTAATTTGTGTTTTTCCAATACATACAATGGAAATATACATGTGTATAACAAAAGATATCTAATTGAACTAATTTTCTGGAAAAAATACTTCCTTTTCTGTAACAATTTCCAGGCTGCCAACACTTTCAGCCATGACTATATGACACCTGTCGAGGTGGTGTCATGGTACAGAAATTCCAAGACAGTCTGGAAGAATATGTCACTTTTTTTGCCATGTTTGTAAAAAAATGTTATGTGTACATCATTTTTTTCAAGATGAAAAATTTTACATTATGTTTACTGTAATTATCATCATTTTACAGTTTACAGTAAATTTCAGCTGATGTCTTAATATCATAATTATGGGCTGTAGACATGCATTACTTAATGATAAATAAATAAACAATGATTTCTAGTAATTTTACTTGTCCATGAAAAAATATTGCCTGTTCATGAAAGTTTTGATAATCTGCCAAGAAAAAATAAAATAAAAAGTGAAATTGACAACCCTGGGTATTGTTGATGTCCCAAATCTAGACTCTGATCTGATCTTATTCCATAACCATTGTTGAACAGATTTAATCAACAGAATCATTCACTAACTAACCGGGCTCAGTCCAGGTATCAGTCTTTTTGAGCTAAAAAATGTTATTTAGAGAATAGTTAACTTTGCTCTTATTGTTCATGGAACTGCTTGCAAACATGAATAAGAAAAATTGTCCCAACCAGTTGGACACTTTCTTCATTATAGCTGTACATACATGCTGTCTTACACAAAATTTAAATGACTGGATATGTTCTCAGAGGCACCTATCACGCTTAATGTGGCCTAGTTGGAGCGGTCAATCTAGATAAGTATGGGCAGAATGGGACTTTGGGTACACTCACTGATTTATAATGCAGAATAATGCTGGGGGAGAAAATCTCGAATTGCACTCTGGCCAATAGTATTAAATAAGTTAAGCGGGCTTTAAGCGGGCTTTACACGAGACGATAGATTGTGCGATATGTCGTCGGGGTCACGGTTTTCGTGACGCACATCCGGCATACCGCACGACGTCGTCTCGTGTGACACCTCCTAGCGACGCAGTATCGCTCACAAATCGTGAGTCGTGTACTCGTCGCTAGGTTTCATAAAATTGTTTAATTAAAATATCGGCGGTTGTTCATCGTTTCCGTGGCATCACACGTTGCTCTGTGTGACACCACGGGAATGATGAACAACAGCTTTACCTGCCTCCCGCGGCACCCGACGGCTTAATGGAAGGAAGGAGGTGGGCGGGATGTTTACATCCCACTCATCTCCGCCCCTCCGCTTCTATTGGCCGGCCGCTGTGTGACGTCGCTGTGACGCCGAACGTCCCTCCTCCTTCAGGAAGTGGATGTTCGCCGCCCACAGCGAGGTCGTTTGGAAGGTAAGTACATGTGACGGGGGTTACAGCATTGTGCGACACGGGCAAGAAATTGCCCATCCCGCACAAACAATGGGGGGGTGGGTGCGATCGCAAATGCGATCGCACGATTAATTGTAACGTGTAATGCAGCCTTTAGAGCAGATCTGCAATTTTTTTGCATGAAAAAAAAAATCACAGCAAGCTGAGTATGGCAGCGCATATCAGATCACACACATCCATCTAAAGGCTGCAATTTCACAATCGATCGTACCCGCCCCCGTCCTTTTTGCGTCACGGGCAAATCGCTGCCCGTGGCGCACAAAGTCGGTAACCCCCATCACACATACTTACCTCTCGTGCGACCTCGCTGTGGGCGGCGAACGTTCATTTCCTGGAGTGGGAGGGACGTTCGGCGTCACAGCGACGTCACACGGCCGCCGGCCAATAGAAGCGGAGGGGCGGAGATGAGCAGGATGTAAACATCCCGCCCACCTCCTTCCTTCCACATAGAGCTGGCGGCTGACGCGGGAGGCAGGTATGCGATGTTAATCGCTCCCGTGGTGTCACACGGAGCGACGTGTGATGCCACGGGAACGATGAACAACCGTCGCCCAATTTCAGGACCGATATTATGGAACCTAGCGACCAGTACACGACTTATGATTTGTGAGCGATACTGCGTCGCTAGGAGGTGTCACACAGGCCGGCATTGCCAGCGATGCCGGATATGCATCACAAAAACCATGACCCCGACGATCTATCGCACGATAGATTGTCTGGTGTAAAGCAGCCTTAAGTCTATGGGTGTGTGTGAAACATCAGTCTGCACTCTGATGACACCCGAGTACAGTCTGAGATACGCAGAGGCAGACAATGGAGAAGATGGAGAAATGAATGTCTTCCTCTTGTCTGCAATTGTGCTCCTATTCTCACATGCGAGAGAATCAGAGCATAACATAATGACACTCTATCACTCTTGCAGAAGAGTTTGAGCCAAGTGACATTAGCATATTGCATCGGATACTATATGCTAATGTGACCCCAGCCTAAGGCTACATTCCAATCATCAGGATCAGTTCAGTTTTTGATGCTTCAGAATTTCTGCACCATCTTCACACCTTACTTTACATGCATTTTTTTCATTGTGTTTTTGTGTGTGTTTTTGATGCTGCATTTTTATAGTATTTTTGACACTGCGTTTTTGTCTCTGTTTGGTGTGTTCATCCCTTCCTGACTGCGGATTACCGATACATCCTAAATCATGAAGGGGTAATCACCGCCGGCTGCTGCGCTGAGCCGTCGGTGATCCCTGCACATGTCTGCTGATTTGTACAGCAGACATGTGCAGCTAACAGGCGCAGGTGGATCCGCGATCCACTCGCACCTGTTAATCCCTTAGTCTCTTCCTAGAAGCTGTGAATCCAACTGCTCTAATTATCAGTCGCTTAGATAACTATATCATTGTACTCACTCTTCAAAGCATCAACAGATAGTTCAACTCAGCCCAAATGATGACTTGTAGAAAGACATGGAGAAACGCTGTAGTTTTCTTCTAGAATCTTGTATTAAGTACAAAGTAAAGGCAGGTGAAAAGGAATAATCTATACAGGGTTGTAGACATGTCTTCAGCAATGGTTCCTCTCTAGACTAAACTGAAGGAGAAGGGAGGAGCTTTCTATACAGAAGCCAACTAAGGGAGGAACATAGGGACAAACGTCACACAGTCTAATCTACCTAGTAACAATAAGGAATTTCCTGATAGGAGGAAAAATATGCAATGCAAGAAATATAAACAACAGGTTGTTCCCATTCATGGGACACAACAGCTATCAAAATGTGACAGCTTGACTTAAATGGCCGTAGCAGGGAAATCGCCTTTCGGAGGCTCCATGATGCATTAATGTGGAGCCGATGGTTGTCATGGTAGCGACAGGTCATGTAATGACTTCTATCACTATCATAACTTAGTTCCAGTTACAGCCAGCAAAGCAGCGTCTCTAACAGGAACGCAGCAATTTTGCTGATCAGAAACAGAAATGAATCAGCGATCAGACTGCTGATCCTTATAGTTCCCTGAGGGACTAGTAAAATAATAAAAAAGTAAAAAAAAAGTTTTTAAAAAATGAAAAAATAAAAAACCTAAAAGTTCAAATAATCCCACACACATATTTGGTATTGCCGCGTTCAGAAATGCCCAATCTATCAAAATACAAAATCAATTAAACTGATTGGTAAACAGTGTAGCGGCAAAAAAAAAAATTCCAAAAGCAAATTTTTTGGTTGTCACAAATTTTGCACAAAAATGTAATAACAGGCGATCAAAACGTAGCATCTGCGAAAAAATGCTCAAGACTCAAAAAAGAGTTGTCACTGAGCCTCATATCACGAAAAATAAGGATGCTACAGGTCGCAGAAAATGGCGCAAAGTGTGCCACTTTTTTTGGACAGATTTCTGAATTTTTTTCACCCCTCAGATAAAAGTAAACCTATACATGTTTGGTAACTGCGAACTTATACCGATCCAAGGCATCAAACTGACACATTAGTTTTATCATATATTGAACACAGTGAATAAAATATCCCAAAACCAATTGTGCAATCGCACTTTTTTTTTCAATTTTTCCACGCTTGGAATTTTTGTTGCCGTTTTCCAGTACACTATATGGTAAAACTCATGGTTTCATTTAAAAGTACAACTCATCCTGCAAAAAAAAAGTCCTCATATGGCAAGATTGACAGAAAAATAAAAAAGTCATGGCTCTCTGAAGAAGGGGAGCAAAAAACAAAAACGAAAAATGGACAATCGCCTGGGTGAAGGGGTTAAATGAAGCTGTTTTGTTTTTTAGTTTCAACAAAGTTTTATTGAATGATCAGAGTTTAAAACAGAATATATTGAAAAGAAGTGCAAATAACATCCATGCCACCATAGTATCCTGTATGAAAATATAAACCCACGCAGGGGGGATTTACATTGCATAGTATCAAACAACTCTCAAAGAGAAAGAAGGTACTGAACTTCTCGCACGTTTTCATCCTGAGAAAATACATAAACTATAAGAAAGGGAAAAGGTTGGTGATAGGGCTACAGGGGGGGTGGTGGGACCACACAAGTGGGTCAGAAGGGGGGGATTCACTTATCAGAATCTAGTATCATAAAAGGGTCAAAGGTCATCATCCTTTAAATCTACATGGAGATGAATACAATGGTACTCAGGCCATCCGAGTGTTGGGCTTGTATCAAAGGGTCCTATATAGTATGAAATGGCTCGAGACAGTTGCCTCTTGTGGCCTCAATTTTTTCATATAACATTATAAGATTCACCCGCTGTTTAACCATAGCAATTGATAAGTTTGTAGATCTCCATTGACTAGCAATATATATGTTAGCTGTTAGTGACAAAAACAAATAACCAATGTAACTTATTACAGGTCCCAGCTGGTTTATCACTAAATAGCAAGATTTCCGGGGAAAGGGCTATGGCACTATTGCCCAATGTATTCAGTAAAGAAGTGACCTCTCCCCAGAACTCCCGTACCACCGGGCACAACCACCATATATGGGACATGTCTCCCAGTTGTCCAAACCCTCTAAAGCATCAGTCCGAGATGTGGAGTATCTGGAGAGCAAGCATGCAGGAACATAATATGCTCGATGGAAGATCTTAATAGATGTTTCCAAGAGAGCCACCTGATTGCTCCTTTTGGTAATAGCTTCAGAGCACCTATTCCACCTGTCCATATACATTTTAAACCACAGGCCTGCCTCCCATTGGTCCATTACCTTTAGTTTAATCTCAGGGGGGACAATATAGTACCGAGTATATTAAGGAGATAATGCCTTTTCCCCTTGGGTCATATATGCATAACCTCTCAAAACTCGTTGGGGAGAGAGTTTGTCGTTCACCCATGAGTGAATAGATGAAATGGAATATCTGCTCGATCCTAACGTGCTCCGAATTAGGGGGATTGTAGTGGACCATGAACTCATGCTTGGAGTAGAAGTTGAAAAGTGGGGCAAGGTGTCCTAGCCGCGTAAAATTTTGACTGCATGGATCCATTCCTACCTAGAAAAGAGATAGATGGCTGTTACCATTTTGTAAAGTCCTGCGACATTTTCTGCAAAAGTTCCACTTGAATAGGGAGCTCTTATGGGAAGTCAGCCTCACACCCAGATAGGAAACGAAGTGGACCTGTCTCTGAAATTTGAAATTATAAAGGATGGTATTCTGCTGACTAATTTGAGTGTTTACAAAAAGAGCTTCCATTTTATCAACATTCACTTTAAAGCTGGGTTTACACGCTGCAACATCGCAAAGGACATCGCTGTAACGTCACCGGTTTGGTGACGCAATAGCGACCTCCCTAAGTCTCTGCTAAGTCTCTGGTGAGCGTTCAAACAGGCAAACCTGGCCAACAACTCAACAGCGATCCGGACCTGCAGAGCGACCTAGCTGGTTGTTGGGGACGTTGATAAGCAGCCTTTTGAAAGGGAAGTTGCTAACAAAGTCGCTGAAAAGGCTTCACACACTGAAACTTCATGCTGCACAGCGGGAAACAAAGGACCTAGGAATGGTCCTGAACGATTTGTAACGATTACAACTTCACAGCAGGGGCCAGGTCGCTGATAGGATTCACACACTGCAACATCGCAAACAACATCGCTATTGCGTCACAAAACCGGTGACGTTACAGCGATGTCGTTTGAGATGTTGCAGTGTGTAAACCCAGCTTTAGACCCGAGACCAGGGGTGGGATTCAAATTTTTAACAACAGGTTATCTGTAAACCCCGCCCATTTGAAAGCCCACGGCCATTCTGTAACCACACCCATTTTATTAGCCACACCCATTTTGACGCACTTGACCCTGCCATTTTTTGCAATTTTGACTAGTGTCATTTTATGAGGTTATAACTCTGGAACGCTTCAATGGATCCCAGTGATTCTGAGATTTTTTTCATGACATATTGGGCTTCATGTTAGTGGTAAATTTAGGACAATATTTTTTGCGTTTATTTGTGAAAAAAATGGGAAATTTGGCCAAAATTTTGAAAGTTATGCAATTTTCAAAATTCAAATTTTTATGCTCTTAAACCAGTGAGACATATGACACAAAATAATTAATGAATAACATTTTCCACATGTCTACTTTGCATCAGCACAAAGTTCAAAGTTTATAAGCAATTTCTCATTTTTACAACAAAATTTACAAAGCCACTTCTTTTAGGGCCCACATCACATTTGGAGTGACTTTGAGAAGTCTACATGACACAAAATACCCAAAAATGACACCATTCCAAAAACGGCACCCCTCAGGCTACTCAAAACCACATTCAGTAAGGTTATTAACCCTTCAGGTACTTCAAAGGAACTAAAGCAATGTGGAAGGAAAAAAATGAACATGTTACTTTTTGCAACAAAAATGTTAATTTAGCCTCAAATATTGCATTTTCACAAGGGTAGCAGGATTACATGGACCCCAAAGTTTGTTGAGCAATTTCTTCTGAGCACGCAGATACCTCATATGTGGCAAAAAAAAACACTGTTTGGGAGCACGGCAGGACTCTGAAGGGAAAGAGCGTCATTTTACTTTTTGAACGGAAAATTAGCTGGAATCGTTAGCTGCACCTTGTTGCGTTTGGAGAGCATCTGATGTGCCGAAACAGTGGAGCTCCCCCACATGTGACCCCATTTTGGAAACTAGACCCCCCATTGCATAAAAAATAATTCAGGACGCACGCACGGATGTGCTGCAAAAAAGGGGGGGGGGGAATAGGTGGGATGGAAAAAAGAAGTCCTGTCCAAAGTAGAATACAGGTGCAGGGCACTTGCTGATCAGGTACCTAATTGTTCAAGTTTTGTCTTTTTTTTTTATTTGGGGTGCACAAAAAAAACAAAAACTCAAGCAATTACGTACCTGATCAACAAATCCCGTAGCTGATCAGCGCTTGGCGGCAAGCAGGCAGGGGGTGGGGGTGGAGAGGGAGTGGCAAGTGGAATTGGGGATAGTTAGAAGAGCCTCAAACAATACTAACGGCATGGATCAGAACTGCAGCAAGATCACAGGAGAGATGGAGGCAGATCGATGAGGCAGCAGATGGGGGCAGCAGCAGATGGGGGGGCAGCAGCAGATGAAGGTGGAGCAGTGGTGGATGTGAGAGGACGGCAGCGGCTGGGAGAGGGTGGTGAATGTAGGGGCGGCAGTGGATGGGAGCGGGCGCAGCGGATGGAGGAGCGGTGGAGGATGGGAGAGAGCGCAATGGATGCAGAAGTGGCAGAGGAAGGGAGAGGGCGCAATGGATGCAGGAGTGGCGGAGGATGGGAAAGGGCGCAGCGGATGCAGGAGCGGCAGAGGAAGGGAGAGGGCACAATGGATGCAGGAGCGGCAGAGGATGGGAGAGGGCGCAACAGATGCAGGAGCAGCGGAGGATAGGAAAGGGCGCAATGGATGCAGGAGCGGTGAAGGATGAGAAAGGGCGCAACGGATGCAGGAGCGGCGGAGGAAGGGGGGAGTGGGGAGGGTGGAAGGGGAGTGGGAGGTGAGATTGGGTATAGCTACTTTACAGGATGGATCTAGGCAGCAGGATAACAGTAGATGGAGGAGGCAGCAGATGAAGGAGGCAGCAAATCTGGGAGGGTGAGAGGTAGGAGAGGGGGCAGCAGATGAAGAGGATGGGAGAGAGCGGGCAGCAGATCGGGGAGGAGGGCAGCAGCTGATGGAGAGAGTGGTGGCAGATGGAGGGGGGCAGCAGATGGAGGAGGGCGGTGGCGGATTGGGGGCAGTGGTGGCGGCTAAAAGGGGGCAGTAGCAGCGGCAGCGGCTGAAAGGCGGCAGTGGCGGCGGCTGAAAGGGGGCAGCGGTGGAGCGGGGGCAGTGGCTATAACTTACCGATGGGGCACGCACAGGGATCGCTTTCCTCAGCTTCCATGGATGTAGGGAAGCTGAGGGGAGTGGTCACCGGCCCCAGATCCACGATGATTGGAGAGATCGGTCACAAGGCCGGTCTCTCCAATCAGAGCTAGGGGCAGGTGAAACAGAGGTCACCCAGCTCCAACCAATGATCAGTGCTATAGATGCACTGATCATGGCTGGATTTCAATGTTTTAGCCATTTTCAATGGCTGAAACATTACAGTGGCTGTGATTGGCTGAGCGGCGTTCGTCAGCCAATCCCAGCCTCCGTAGTTCCGGGGGGAACACACCACCCCCCTGAGGTCAGGCAGAGGTCCCATCTTCCTATCCTGGATTATTTAAATGAGAATTCACATAAGCGCTTTCCACTAGCGGCGTATACTACGTGTTTCCTTACTTCTCTCTTCTGGTGACAGCAGCCAGGCAACCAAACTATTTATACCAGCGGTAGATTCCGCATGTCTCTTTTCCTCCCCTTCTGGTGTCAGCAGCCAGCCGCCCATACTATTGTTCTTATCTATCAGCGGTGGACTCCGCATAGATTTTTTCTAATAGCTATTGCATTCATCAATAATTTGATTGCTAATATTTTGCATAGAGGTTTCTTTATGTGGATTCTCATTTAAATAATCCACTAAACAGGTCTACATCTTACCTGGGTTTTCATTCACATTGGACATTTCTTGTTGATTCTCAATAGCTATATGACAGGTTCTCTGTCTCTTCATATTTATCTATGAGTAGTTCCTTACACGGCTTCAAAGCTGGTTCTGGAAGAAGGTCCAAGTAGTAACCGAAACGTTGAACTGAACTTGAAGTTGTAGTAAAATTCACCATTTTTTCACACATATTGGAGTGCCTGGTGCTAATTTTTCATAAAACGGACTTGGACCCTACCTGAGCACCAAAACTATTACAGAAGTGCCGTGATACTCTTACCTTAGATCAGGACCCTGGGCTGGCCATTTCATTGTTTCAATATTTTCTGTTTCAATTAACTGTTTTACCTGTTTTGCTGTGTGACAGGGGCCATTGTCCTGCATGAAAATTGCTGGCTGATTGAGTGATGAACTGAAGTAAGGAACCATGTGTTGTTGAAGAAGGTTCTGATACACACTTGCATTCATTCTGCCATGTAGCTGTATGAGAAGTCCAACTCCTGTTGCGGACAAAATTCCCCAAACCATGACAATTCCTTTACCACTTTTCACTGACTTCTTAACACACTATGGGTTCAGTCTTTTTCCAGTTTGTCGATGATCATAATGTTTCCCATCAGGCCCAAATAAATTAAACTTGATTTCATCACAAAAATGAGCTGTGGACCACTCCTATGTCCTAACAACATACTCCTCACCAAAGGTGAGTCTAGCCTTTTGATTCTTCCTGCTAATGAGAGGTTTGGTCACTGCACAGTGGGCTTTCAGTCCAAATGCTCTTAAACGTCGTGACACTGTATAACAAGACAGATCTTTACCCTGCTCAGTGCTGAACTGCTGAGCAAAAAGCATTAAAATATACTCCTTTATTAACATAAGCCTAAAAAGAGCAATGTTAATTACTCTAGTACAATAGGTCATACTCATAAAGCCATCACTATCTGTAGTGAACACACCATGGCAACTCAAATCAGCCAGTTAGAGGACAAACCCAGCAGGGGGTCCTGTTTAGTGATGGCCACAAGAGAAACAAACACAAGAAAAAAACTAAACAAACAAAACCAAAAAGCGATGTTGCTGTGAGCAAAGGACAGTGGTCCAATTGACAAAAAAACACAACAAAAGAAATAATACCTAAAAAAACAAAATCAATGTGCATTCATCTTCCTGACAATGGTCAGACATACAAATATGTTAGTACACAATAGATTTTTAGGTATAAGAAAAGGAATGGTCTCACCCAGTCCCTTTTCATGTGAGGTCATGCAGTCTCTTGATCCCAATCAGTAGAGTCGTCCGCCATATACTGACCCTGCCACTCCATGGGTTCAAAACAAAAAAGAAGATAACTGCTGCCCCAAACTTCCGTCCTCACAAGGACGGACCACAACTAGGTCTCAAGCTGGACCCCTATGCTGACCCTGATGACATCCCGACATCCCGACATCCCGACGCGTTTCGTCACTCAGACTCCTCAGGGGACATAATAATTGTCAGTCAGGTCCTTATTGCTAGCCCTCACCAAACCATAGTGTCAGAGATTCTGGCGTGGCCAAAACTGGGGTCATTTAAACACATGAGTCATAACATTGCTCCAATCGGGAGGTGCAGCTCACCTGATGTTTATTCAGTAAAGATAGTATGGATCCTGCCATGTGGGTTTGGTTCAACAAGTGTGGTTGTGCTTCCTGAACGATGTCACGTGCGTTCCACAAAGGTAACGCCCATGACATCCGGGAGTGCCGATCCAATCAACACTTCAAAGAATGTGCCAATCATTCCCATTCCTTCCAGCGTGCGTTTCACCTATAGAGGTAAAAACCATGATCGGAGGTGCACATCCGGAGATCCCCCCCGTCACTTCCGGCCGGTCACATTGATCACCCCAGATGGGGAAACAGATCCTGTACGTACCGGCACTGGAGAGGAGGAACTTCCCGTTACCTCGGGCCATGTGACCGGAAGTGCGCGTTAGAGCTACAGCGCGCATCACTTCCTACCCTGCGTGTCAATCATGAGTGTGGGGAAAGCCATCACATGCACACCGGAAACAGGGGGGAACCTTTATTTCAGAGGGGCGCATGTTTTTTCGTCCCCCATAGACTCAGATTACAGATCCCACGCAAGGGAAAATGCATCAGAGAGCGGGGACGCACGCTCTAGATAGAGCGAGCATATCCTCCAGTCTTCCGGGTCCTAATTTACATAGCCCGACAGAGGAAGGTGCAACGATAACCAAAGACACACGCTGCTGTCACTCAATGTATTGTCATCAAAACATCAAACCACATATATGGGTGAGAATAAAGTACGACAAAGATGTGACAGAGGTGGGAAGAGAAAAACCACTTCCCTCCAGGTGTATCCCAAGTGGGGGGGTTTGCATTTAATATAAATACTACTCAGTAGTTGAGTCCTAAATATAACGGAATGTGCTCCCGAATAGCGAAACCCCTCCCTCAGCCTGGGCTCCAAAAAGGATAACGCCATCAGCATGTGTCTGGTATAGCACCATTAATCCGGTCCCAGTGCATAAACCTCGGACTGATAAGAAGGACACCTTTCAGTGACTCAATCCAATGAACAAGCACATCAACCACACAAGTTTGAAGGACAAGTCAAACCCCTCAAGGCTACTTAGGTCCACACAGTGTTATTCTATACCACAATCAAACGTGGCCGCACCTAATGACGGTACGCATGTATAGTTAGTGGTACATGACTCTAGGACATAACATTATGCCATGACCAAATGGTAAGTTAAGATGGGCAAACATGATAATTTATCCCCAATTCCCATTTGGTAGGCACTGAAGGGGTATGAGGGTAATATAGATAGCAGGGAAACACCATCCACAGGGGACTAAATAAAACTATTGAAAAGTAACTGCTCGTTCAGACCCCTGGGGGAAAGAGTTTCTAGTTGAAAAATCCACCTTGTCTCTCTTTGCAGGATGAGTCTATCCCAATCCCCTCCTCTTTTGGGTCTCAAGACCTTGTCAATTCCGATAAACCTCAAAACACGTACATCACCACCATGTTTTTCGGTGACGTGTCTGGCCACTGCAGTGTCCCTACGATGTTCAACATCACCGAGATGTTCACCTATCCTCCGTCTGAACTCACGGATAGTTTTCCCAATATATTCGAGGCCACAGACACAGTCAATCTTGTAAATGACCCCCTGTGTACGGCAGTTGATAAAGTGCCGGATTACGTATTCTCTGGAGGTTACATTACTTCTAAAAGTCCTAGTAGTCTGAATGACAGGACAGGCAATACAACCTGAACATTTGAAACATCCCTTGACTCCTCTTGTCAGCCAATTGTCATCAATTGAGCGCACAAAGTGGCTATGGACCAACCGGTCTGAAAGGGATTTCCCTCTCCTGTATGTAATCTGTGGTCTCTTTGGGAGAAAGGGACACAAATCCCTGTCCATTTGTAGGATGGACCAATGTTTACCCAGTATGTGGCGTACACTCCCCGCGCCATTATCAAAGGTAGTTATAAATCTTGTTATTCCATCCTGGGTCTCCATTTTCTTTTTAGGGATCAAAAGTTCAGTTCTTGGTCTCTCCTTAGCCACCTCGTAAGCTCTCTTTATGATAGTCTTGGGGTACCCCCTCTCCTGAAATTTGGCTCCCAGGTCACCTGCCTGCGCCTGGGAGTCTCCCTCTTTGGAACAATTTCTTCTAATCCGAAGAAACTGTCCCTTTGGTATGCCCCTCTTTAGATGCTTCGGATGACTGCTGTCCCACCGAAGTAGGGAATTAGAAGCTGTCGGCTTATAGTAGGTGCAAGTCTGTAAATTTCCTACCGCATCTTTCCGAATCAATACATCCAAGAAGGGGAGGGAGCTACCCTCCTCAAAAACCGATGTAAATTTCAGACCAATATCGTTCATATCTAGGCCCGCTACATAGTTAGATAAATCATCCCTTGCACCATTCCACACCACCAGGATATCATCTATGTAGCGGGCCAAGATTTCGAAATGTTGTGTAACCTCCTCTGTCTCATGTATAAAAATCCTCGTCTCCTCCCACCAGCCCAGGAGCAAGTTGGCATATGATGGGGCACAGGGGCTCCCCATCGCAGTGCCCCTGAGCTGGTGGTAGAAACGGCCATCGAAGAGGAAAACATTCTTGGTCAAACAAAAATTGAGGAGTTTCAAAACAAAGTCGCTATGTTGTTGATATTGAATGCCTCTTGTCGAGAGAAAATATCTCACCGCCTCCATCCCTTTTTCATGCGGGATGGAGGAATAGAGAGCCTCAACATCAATACTTGCGAGAGTAGCGTTAGGTTGAACAGTGATACCTTCCAATTTGCGTAGAAGGTCTGGTGTGTCCTGAACATGAGATTGCAAGGCCAAAACAAAAGGCCTCAGGATTTTATGGAGGTAGATTCCACAATTCTGGGTGAGGCTATTAATCCCCGAAACAATCGGTCTCCCTCTCAGGGGGACCAGCCCCTTGTGGATTTTAGGGAGACAATGGAAGGTTGCCATGACAGGATTTTTTTGGAACAGAAACTCATATTCCGACCTGTCAATGACTCCCAATGACAACCCCTCATCTAGAATTATTTTCAGCTCTTCCATATAGGTCTTGGTGGGGTTCCCTGGAAGAACCTCATAAGCATCCCTGTTACTCAATAATCCAAAACAGAGATCAACATATTTGTCCGTATCCATGACGACCACATTGCCACCCTTATCCGAGGGTTTTATGACAATGTGCTCGTCGCCCTCCAAATTTCTCAGGGCCTGGATCTCCAAACTGTCCAAGTTATATTTAGAGAAGGTATCAGTCACAGAAAGACTCCTAAGTTCATTCGTTACCAACTGCTCAAAAATGTATATTGCTGATAAATCACCAACAACCGGTGGAGTCTTGGAACTTTTATTTTTGAGCTTAGTAAAGGGGCCTAAACCCTTCAAATTAGGGTCTTCATCCTCCAAACTGTTCAAGAGTCTTACATCCGGAAGTAGATCCTGCGGGATGTCCAGATCTTGACAGACCCTGGCATCCTGCCTGAGAAAATGCTTCCTCCACCTCAACTTTCTGAGAAACAAATTGAGGTCTTTAATAGACTCAAACAGATCAAAATTGGAGGTTGGCACAAACGATAACCCCCTTTTTAGAAGATCAATTTCTGTTGGACTGAGTACCTTCTTGGACAGATTAATAATCTCTATGTTGGGTGTCATTTGCCCCTGTGGAATTGCCGGTTTCTGAGAAAATGGGGTTCAAACGGGTGAGTGGGGGATGTAAAATCCACCCTTTCCCCTGATTTATAGCCACCCCTACCTCTACCTCTGCCTTTGTTTTTATTTTTTCTGGACTTTCTGAAGCCCTCGGTATCCGAAGTTTCAGTATCCGTGGAGGATGGTACTGTGGGAGGGATATCTGGGCCTGGTTGATTGTTAAAAACCTGATATGCCCGGTTATCTTTAAAGTCCAAGATATCCCTATTGTACTGTTTATGTTTTCTTTCCTTTAGGTGATATTGGAACCTTTCCAGGCTATCCTGTAGCTTCTTTTCTTTATTAGTAAAATCTGGCTCACCAGAATACTTCTTAGTGACTTCTATAGATTCCTTAAGTTTAGTATTCAACTGAGAGAGAGTGGCCTGCTCTTCCTCCAGCATAATCTGCATAAGCCTTAGAGAGCTATTAGTGGCCTCCTTCTCCCAGTTGGTAACAAAGAAAGCACTTTACTGTGGCCCAACCGATAATTGGATTCTAAGGCCCTTGGGACAATTCCAGCCTTAATATAACTTTCCAGGGACTGAACCTCCCACCATGAGGCAATCTGATCCCTATACACCTGGGTTAATTCGTTAAAGGCTGCCCCATAGGAAGGTATATATTTTTTCTGTGTGAGCTCTTTATCTGAAAAGACATTTCTAGCCTTGACTAACCATTCATCAGTATTTAGACCAGTAGATAGGAACCCTGCCATCATCAAATGTAAATCAGCAATCCCAATTAGTAAAGTGTGCAAAAAGCATTAAAATATACTCCTTTATTAACATAAGCCTAAAAAGAGCAATGTTAATTACTCTAGTACAATAGGTCATACTCATAAAGCCATCACAATCTGTGGTGAACACACCATGGCCACTCAAATCAGCCAGTTAGAGGACAAACCCAGCAGGGGGTCCTGTTTAGTGATGGCCACAAGAGAAACAAACACAAGAAAAAAAAAAAAACTAAACAAACAAAACCAAAAAGTGATGTTGCTGTGAGCAAAGGACAGTGGTCCAATTGACAAAAAAACACAACAAAAGAAATAATACCTAAAAAAACAAAATCAATGTGCATTCATCTTCCTGACAATGGTCAGACATACAAATATGTTAGTACACAATAGATTTTTAGGTATAAGAAAAGGAATGGTCTCACCCAGTCCCTTTTCATGTGAGGTCATGCAGTCTCTTGATCCCAATCAGTAGAGTCGTCCGCCATATACTGACCCTGCCACTCCATGGGTTCAAAACAAAAAAGAAGATAACTGCTGCCCCAAACTTCCGTCCTCACAAGGACGGACCACAACTAGGTCTCAAGCTGGACCCCTATGCTGACCCTGATGACATCCCGACATCCCGACGCGTTTTGTCACTCAGACTCCTCAGGGGACATAATAATTGTCAGTCAGGTCCTTATTGCCAGCCCTCACCAAACCATAGTGTCAGAGATTCTGGCGTGGCCAAAACTGGGGTCATTTAAACACATGAGTCATAACATTGCTCCAATCGGGAGGTGCAGCTCACCTGATGTTTATTTAGTAAAGATAGTATGGATCCTGCCATGTGGGTTTGGTTCAACAAGTGTGGTTGTGCTTCCTGAACGATGTCACGTGCGTTCCACAAAGGTAACGCCCATGACATCCGGTAGTGCCGATCCAATCAACACTTCAAAGAATGTGCCAATCATTCCCATTCCTTCCAGCGTGCGTTTCACCTATAGAGGTAAAAACCATGATCGGAGGTGCACATCCGGAGATCCCCCCCGTCACTTCCGGCCGGTCACATTGATCACCCCAGATGGGGAAACAGATCCTGTACGTACCGGCACTGGAGAGGAGGAACTTCCCGTTACCTCGGGCCATGTGACCGGAAGTGCGCGTTAGAGCTACAGCGCGCATCACTTCCTACCCTGCGTGTCAATCATGAGTGTGGGGAAAGCCATCACATGCACACCGGAAACAGGGGGGAACCTTTATTTCAGAGGGGCGCATGTTTTTTCGTCCCCCATAGACTCAGATTACAGATCCCACGCAAGGGAAAATGCATCAGAGAACGGGGACGCACGCTCTAGATAGAGCGAGCATATCCTCCAGTCTTCCGGGTCCTAATTTACATAGCCCGACAGAGGAAGGTGCAACGATAACCAAAGACACACGCTGCTGTCACTCAATGTATTGTCATCAAAACATCAAACCACATATATGGGTGAGAATAAAGTACGACAAAGATGTGACAGAGGTGGGAAGAGAAAAACCACTTCCCTCCAGGTGTATCCCAAGTGGGGAGGGTTTGCATTTAATATAAATACTACTCAGTAGTTGAGTCCTAAATATAACGGAATGTGCTCCCGAATAGCGAAACCCCTCCCTCAGCCTGGGCTCCAAAAAGGATAACGCCATCAGCATGTGTCTGGTATAGCACCATTAATCCGGTCCCAGTGCATAAACCTCGGACTGATAAGAAGGACACCTTTCAGTGACTCAATCCAATGAACAAGCACATCAACCACACAAGTTTGAAGGACAAGTCAAACCCCTCAAGGCTACTTAGGTCCACACAGTGTTATTCTATACCACAATCAAACGTGGCCGCACCTAATGATGGTACGCACGTATAGTTAGTGGTACATGACTCTAGGACATAACATCATGCCATGACCAAATGGTAAGTTAAGATGGGCAAACATGATAATTTATCCCCAATTCCCATTTGATAGGCACTGAAGGGGTATGAGGGTAATATAGATAGCAGGGAAACACCATCCACAGGGGACTAAATAAAACTATTGAAAAGTAACTGCTTGTTCAGACCCCTGGGGGAAAGAGTTTCTAGTTGAAAAATCCACCTTGTCTCTCTTTGCAGGATGAGTCTATCCCAATCCCCTCCTCTTTTGGGTCTCAAGACCTTGTCAATTCCGATAAACCTCAAAACACGTACATCACCGCCATGTTTTTGGTGACGTGCCTGGCCACTGCAGTGTCCCTACGATGTTCAACATCACCGAGATGTTCACCTATCCTCCGTCTGAACTCACGGATAGTTTTCCCAATATATTCGAGGCCACAGACACAGTCAATCTTGTAAATGACCCCCTGTGTACGGCAGTTGATAAAGTGCCGGATTACGTATTCTCTGGAGGTTACATTACTTCTAAAAGTCCTAATAGTCTGAATGACAGGACAGGCAATACAACCTGAACATTTAAAACATCCCTTGACTCCTCTTGTCAGCCAATTGTCATCAATTGAGCGCACAAAGTGGCTATGGACCAACTGGTCTGAAAGGGATTTCCCTCTCATGTATGTAATCTGTGGTCTCTTTGGGAGAAAGGGACACAAATCATGCGGCGTACACTCCCCGCGCCATTATCAAAGGTAGTTATAAATCTTGTTATTCCATCCTGGGTCTCCATTTTCTTTTTAGGGATCAAAAGTTCAGTTCTTGGTCTCTCCTTAGCCACCTCATAAGCTCTCTTTATGATAGTCTTGGGCTACCCCCTCTCCTGAAATTTGGCTCCCAGGTCACCTGCCTGCGCCTGGAAGTCTCCCTCTTTGGAACAATTTCTTCTAATCCGAAGAAACTGTCCCTTTGGTATGCCCCTCTTTAGATGCTTCGGATGACTGCTGTCCCACCGAAGTAGGGAATTAGAAGCTGTCGGCTTATAGTAGGTGCAAGTCTGTAAATTTTCTACCGCATCTTTCCGAATCAATACATCCAAGAAGGGGAGGGAGCTACCCTCCTCAAAAACCGATGTAAATTTCAGACCAATATCGTTCATATCTAGGCCCACTACATAGTTAGATAAATCATCCCTTGCATCCCAGTGCTGAACTGCTGATAAATTCCAGCAGCAGTGTTGAAATAATTACAAATGGAGAGCCTCTGAATTATCCTGTCATTTTTTGCATTTGTCTTTCGAGGGTGAGGGACTTGAAAGAGTTTGTGATGTTAAAAGATGCAATATTCTCAAAATCACAGACATAGAATGACCAACTTCTCTTGCTATGCCTGATAGGGTCACTTTTTTGGACAACCTGCTGCTGAAGGGTTTCAATCCCTTTGGAACGGCACACCATTTTTGCAAAGTCAGTGCAAACTGGAAAGTTAAGCTGGGTTCACACTAAACGACAGCGACAACGACGTCGCTGTTACGTCACCATTTTCGGTGACGTAACAGCGACCTTGTAAGTCGCTGTTATGATCGCTGCTTAGCTGTCAAACACAGCAGAAGCAGCGATCATAAGGTCGCTGTGCTACATGTTCAGAGAGCAGGGAGCCGCGCTTAGCGCTGGCTCCTTGCTCTCCTGCAGCACACATCGGGTTAATTAACCCGATGTGTGCTGCAGCTACATGTCACAGTTCAGAGAGCAGGGAGCCGCGCTTAGCGCTGGCTCCTTGCTCTCCTGCAGCACACATCGGGTTAATTAACCCGATGTGTGCTGCAGCTACATGTCACAGTGCAGAGAGCAGGGAGCTGCGCGCACTGCTTAGCGCTGGCTCCTTGCTCTCCTTGCTACAGTATACATCGGGTTAATTACCCGATGCATACTGCAGCCACATGTCACAGTGCAGGAGCCGGCACTGGCAGCAAGAGCGGAGGCTGGTAACCAGCGTAAACATCGGGTAACCAGGGAAAGGTCTTCCCTTGGTTACCCGATGTTTACGCTGGTTACAGCTTACCGCAGCTGCCAGTGCCGGCTCCTGATCGCTTCATTTCGTCGCTCTCTCGCTGTCACACACAGCGATGTGTGTGTCACAGCGGGAGAGTGACGACCAAAAAATGAAGCTGGACATTCAGCAACGACCGGCGACCTCACAGCAGGGGCCAGGTCGTTGCTGGATGTCACACACAGCGACAGCGACGGGACGTCGCTGCAACGTCACAGAAAATGGTGACGTAGCAGCAACGTCGTTGTCGCTGTGTGTGACACCAGCTTTAGGCTGCCAGTTACATAGAGTTTGTCAGATAATTAAGGAAATTAGCACCAGGTTCCAGATAAACACCAATAACTTGCAGTTATCTGAAAGTGTTCTCTAATTTTGATTTTTCATTTATCTCATTTACATTTTTATTATGGGCTTTAGAATAAATACAATATCTGAAATAAACTCAAAATACTGCGAGTTTACTCATGTTTGGATATAATCACATAGGACTACACAATGATCTTAACATTTAGGAAATTGTGTGTTGTTCTCTAATTTTGATCTCCAGTTTTGATCTTTGATATATAGCCTATCTCAGAAGGTTTAGTGTTTGCCCTATTAAACACATTATTTTTGGTATTTTGTAAGCCCAGTGCTTTTTGTAATTATTTTTAATCATGATGAGTGTTTTGCTTAATACCATGTATATAATTGAATAAAATTTTTTTAATATTATTAGTGATCCTGGTTGTGCAACATACTCTTTCATTCTTTCATGTACATCATTCGGTATGGATTATATGTGTTTTTTATGCTTTTCTGCTGCATAAATGCATGTGTGTCTTTTATCTGTGGATTTTACGCATCTTATGCAAGTCTATGGGAAAAATCTGCACAGAAAATTAAGCACTCCCACAAGAGAAATTGACATACTGTGGCTTGGAAAAATGCACTGAAGGGGAGATTACACAACATAAAAAAGAAGCACAGAGGACATGAGATTTCTATTCATCACATCCCTTTACATGTACTGTAAAATGTTGTGTTTTGGATGCAGTGAAAATACGCTGTGTCCAGAATTCGAGTAACACTCAACATGGCAACATTTAAGGTTTAATTGTTTCATACTTGAGAACGATCATTTAGTCAGAGACCTGAAGAGCTTTGATATTTTCCCTTCATACATTCTTATTTATTTACACTTTTTATTGTGTTTTATTTCTCTACAGAAGTAGATGTTCCTGTTCGTTTATCTATTGAAGAAGAAGGGTAAGTGTAAAGGATGAAAGGCTGAAAAGTTTCAATGATTGCTTTCTTACTACACCAATCCTTCTTCTTTCCCTCTTCCTTAATCTTCCTTTGTCTTTCATCCTTTTCTCTCTTTAATGTTTTCCCCCTTTTCTCTAACTCTTTCATCCTTTTTCACTTTGTCTTTTTTTCTCCCTTTCTCTTTTGAATTCTCTGCCCACTTCTCTTCTAATCCATTTTCTCTTCATTTCTCTTTCCTTTTATTTTCCATCTATTCATTTCTCATCTCCTACTCTATCAGTTACTAAAACTACTTTTAAAAATAAAAAGTGGGATGACCCTTCTTTGCTTCTTTCACAGTATTCCATATTCTAGTAAACTTGTCTTTTCTGGTGACAAACCTTATGGTTACTGCATTGGGTGACTTTACTAGTTGATATCCTACCTCTGAAACGTATAATATGTTGTACATTTCCATATCCTCTTTGCCTTCATATAAGAGAATGGCAGGTCTGTATTGAGCAGAGAAATGCTATTTAGAATTAGTATTATATTTGATATTTTGGTATCCTAGCTCATAACTAACACTGACCTACAAATCCGTACATAATCTTTGTCCTCTGTATATCTTCAAACTAACCTCCTAATATCTTCCAGTAATCTCTGGTGCTCCCAAGACCTCCCTCTCTCATCCACACTTATTCAGTTCTCATGGAATTGTCTCCAGGACTTCTCCCAAGCACTCCCCTTCATCTTGATTTCTGTGCCCCAAAACGTCTGATTATCTGCCACATTCAGAACCTTCAGATGGAACTTAAAACACATCTCTTCTAAAAAGCTTACAACCTGCAAAGACCTGTCACCTCACCACCACCGGAGCTGCCGCAAACCCCCAACCTACTGTCTCCTTCAGCCTCATCCTATAGAATATAATCACGCAAGGGCAGTGCCCCACTGTATCAGTCTGTAATTGTTAGTTTGTTTACTGTTAATTATATCTGTGTTTTGTATGTAACCCTTTTTCACATACAAGATCATGGAATAAATAGTGCTCAATAAATAATAATAATTATAATAATACTTATTTTCAAATCTTGCTGTTCTTTCCACAATTTCACTTACTTTGTCCAAATTAAGTCAAACATATTCTCTATAGTAGCACAACCATGCATTATATTTCATTCTTACAGAACCTTCATAGACATAAAGATAAAGGGCATCCAACACTTTGATGCTACTCATCCTTCAGTGAATAATCCATCACCCTTTAAGGAGATTTTAACAAATCCATTTGGCCATCAGTCAACAAAAAAGAAGAAAAAGAAGAAAAGACGGACAAAGAAGGTTCTGATTAACCCATCTGCTCAGCAAGTGGAAGCCAAATTGAGTGAAAATAACGATCAGGTGGAGGTCATCAAGAAAGGTTAGTTTCTTCAGGTCATGAGGTTTTCCCCTCGGGGCCACCTATGAAATGTGACACATGGGCCAACTGACTTACTTAGCTAAAGTGGTGGTGATGTACCAAATCAGGAGTCTGATTTGCTTGTTTATCCTTGACCACTGTTAAATTATTCAGTAGCTCAGTCCAGTTAGCATCCAACCTTTTCAATGAGGAAAAAATATTATTTGATATTTTGTCAACTTTATCATTATTGGTCATGCATCTACTTTAAAATGTAACTAATTAGCAAAATGTTCCAAACTTGTTGGAGAAGGTCTTCTTTATAGTTAAACTTACATGCAGTATTACACAAGATGGTAATTACTAGATATTTGCTTCATCAGAGATACCTGTGATACTTCAGCTGGTCTAATGAGATGTCATTTAGACATCTGGATGTGTAGAAGCAGAATGTGATGTATGGGTTTCAGATCTGATAGTTTTATTTACCTATCAAAATGCCCAAGTCTCGGATCTGATGATGGAGTATGTGATATAGAGCATTGTATGTGTACAAAAACTATTCTAGAGTGTAGCACAGGGTAGCATAGTGCAAGCAGAGTATGGTATACACAAGAAGACTGCCAAGCACATACCACCAGCTTCAGTAACGTTTATTAAACTTACTAGGTATGGGTTCAGCCTTATGATGTTTTTAATGACTGGTTGGAAGTTTGATGTTAGAAAGAAAAAATTCCAACGCTGTCCAATAAAAATACTCCACTTTATTAGAAAATTCTTAAAATCCAGCATAACAGCTCATGATATAGCTCTCTGTGAGAACTACGCGTTTCGACACTAGGTCTTAGTCATGTTCTGCATGACTAGCAAAACATGACTAAAGCTGGGTTCACACATAGCGACAGCGACAACGACGTCGCTGTTACGTCACCATTTTCTGTGACGTAACAGCAACCTTGTATGTTGCTGTTATGATCGCTGCTTAGCTGTCAAACACAGCGACGCAGCAGCGATCATAACGTCTCTACATGTGCAGAGAGCAGGGAGCCGCGCACACTGCTTAGCGCTGGCTCCCTGCTCTCCTAGCTACAGTATACATCGGGTTAATTACCCGATGTGTACTGCAGCTACATGTGCAGAGAGTAGGGAGCTGCGCACACTGCTTAGCGCTGGCTCCCTGCACTCCTAGCTACAGTACACATCGGGTTAATTAACCCGATGTGTACTGCAGCTACATGTGCAGAGAGCAGGGAGCCAGCACTGGCAGCGTGAGAGCGGCGGAGGCTGGTAACGAAGGTAAATATCGGGTAACCACCTTGGTTACCCGATGTTTACCCTGGTTACAGCTTACCGCAGCTGCCAGATGCCGGCTCCTGCTCTCTGCTCGCTTCATTTCGTCGCTCTCTCGCTGTCACACACAGCGATCTGTGCGTCACTGCGGGAGAGCAACAATAAAAAAATGAACCAGGGCTGTGTGTAACGAGCAGCGATCTCACAGCAGGGGCCAGATCGCTGCTCAGTGTCACACACAGCGAGATCGCTAATGAGGTCACTGCTGTGTCACAAAAACCGTGACTCAGCAGCGATCTCAGCAGTGATCTCGCTGTGTGTGAAGCACCCCTAAGACCTAGCGGCGAAACGCGTAGTTCTCACTGAGATCTATATCATGAGCTGTTATGCTGGATTTTAAGAATTTTCTAATAAAGTGGAGTATTTTTATTGGACAGCACTGGAATTTTTTCTTTCTAACTTTCTATTTGGTGGCCAGACCATTTTGTGCGCAGGACATTTATATCTAACAGCAATCAGCTGATCGGTGAGCTGGACTTCTTTCCTTTTTTGAAGTTTGATGTTTTCCTTCTTACATTCTGCACTTTGGTTTAGACTTTTTATTGTGTTTTTCTTGACAGAATTGGATGTTCCAGTTCTTTTATCTACTGAAGAAAAAGGGTAAGAGTGAAAGATTAGTGCTTTATTCATCACATTTCTTTTCCTTCTATTTTTTTCTTCCACCTCCTCTTTTTATATCTTCTTTTTTGTGTTCCCTTTTCTCTCCTCTTGACTTCTCTGATATTCATTTCTGTTCTCTTTTTCTCTGTTTAACTCTCTTCCCTCTGTTATTTTCCTTTTTATTCCCTTTTCCAATTTTCTTTTTCTCATCTCCTTTCCTATAGTCTCTTCTTCCATTTTCTTTTCTTCAAACTTCTTTTCACTTTTTCTTTTCTTCTCTTTTGTGGGGATAGATTTGAATGACTTTTGTAGTCAATTTGTGTTGAACATTTCTAGCTGTTCTTTGGCTTCCACACAAGAGAAATGACTTGCTTGTATTTTTATAGAGAAGTGCTGTTGGAAATTAGTATTATATTTGAAATATCTGTAACTGTTAATACATATTCTCACCACTACTCTTGTCTCTTTACCTGCACTGACACTGACCAAATAAATGTAAACCTGACTTGTAGAAAATAAAATCACAACCATTCTTTATTTTGTACCTTTTATAGGGTCTTTATAGACATAAAGAAAAAGGAGAGCCAATCCTGCAACACTGCTAGTAATCCAAAGGAGAAAACGTCAATCTCAAAGGAAACTTTAATAAGCCCACCGGGTCCTGTGCCAGCAAAAAAGAAGAAAAAGAAGAAGAAAAGAAAAACAAAGGAAGTTGATCTGGAACCACCTGATGAGCAAGTGGAGGACATCAAGGACCCATCTTCTAAGACAGGTTAGTGTCTTCCAGTGATGGCATTTTGCCTTTGGTACCAATTTGTTTATTCAGTGGTGGCAAAGTGCTATATCTAGGGTCTGATCTAATATTCCTTATCCACAGTTTTCATCCCCAGAACCATTTAATAGTTAACTGAGCTTAGTCCACTTCTCAACCCATCATGGTGATGTACAGCCAGATTTACTCTTACTGGTCAAAGATTAAAGTTTATATCATTATTGGGCTATGGACGAAGTCCTACATTGGTATAAAAAAGCCAAAACAGAAGGAAATACCAATCCAAAATGGAAATATTTTGAGAGATCCTAGTAATACATAATTAGATATCTCAATAATGCTAAAAGATATCTGAGAAATCGTAAAGATTATGATATGTTGTATGGCAATGGAACTCAACCACTTCAAAGAGATATTAACTATGGGCTTTAAAAAACAAGTTGATCCCCTAATTGAATAAAACAGAATTAGGGTTCTGATAATGAGTTATTTATGCATAGGACAGCCAATGATTATATAGGTTTGATGTTCCTACATTTAGACCTTTATATCCCACAAATCCTTGATCCTGTTACTATTTACTATTCACACTCTTCCATAGAATGCAATATTTTTTTAAGCTTCTGTAGCAGGCTAATATCAAAAGACTAAAATTTAATGTATTAAATATTTCTTTACAGTATGGCTGAATATGTTTAAAGGGGTTCCTAGAGGTAAGTTAACTTTTACATCCTTATTGTTGTCAAAAGTCTCAGATTAAAATAAGTCCTCTAATGGTGAGTAGCACTTTACCATGTTGTAGTGGTGCATCGTTGCAGATCTAAAATTTAATAAAGATGAACTGTCAGATACACAATCTGTACACCAGCATTTTGTAACCAGTCTGGTGGAAGTGCCAACGGGAATTCAAATCACTCACTGAACATAGAATACTAAGTTTTAAAAAAAATGAAGATGATGTTAAAAAGCATAGCTTTAATGGCAGCCATCGATTTTTGGAGAAATGTTTTCTTTTTAGCCTTTTGTGTCTAGTCATCTGAAGAGGCTAAAATTGAGCTCAGAATGAATTTGCTTATCTCTAGTGGGCAAGCCCGGCTTATTACTCACTGTCAACAATTGTGGTTATTAGAGTCCACCCTTTGGATGCCCACATTTAATATTTGGGAATCGTGCCTCATTGCCCTTTCCCAGTTCTGCCTTAGTTCTGGACTACAGAGCCCCAGAAGTAAGCAGACTATGAGCAGCAAAGTGACTATAGCTCTGCGTTTTGCAACCATGCTCTATTTATAATAGTTACAGGTATGCTATAATAGATATAGTCATCAATGTATCGCTTCTCACTGACTGAAGAAATCTGATAGAGAACAAGTTGAAGTTGAGGTTAAAAACTGCATCGGGATAATGAAGGAACATGGATCACAGCTAATAATTATATCTTTCTTCCTTACAGGCCTTTTCTTATTTCTTGCGATGTGTTACTATTTTGGTAAGTTTATGAGTTCACCAACAATATTGTGTCTTTGTGTTTAGTCGATCATTTCTTCTGATCACTAGATTCTGCGTGATTGTATTGATAATTACTGAAGATTCTAACATTGACCCCTACATTGAACTGTACTATCAAGGATTTTGAAGTTATCCCTCTTTTTCTTGTCTTTCAGCAGTACATATTTTAAGTCAGTATATAATTGGACATTGTGCGGTACTTTCCCTTAGACACAGTAGTCCAGGATATTATTTTTACGAGTGTCTGATGGCTATATATCGTCAAAGGGTTTTGTACAACATTTGAGCTTAATGGTCCAAATTATTGAATTGAGTTGCTTTATCATATAATAATCAGGATGACTTTTTTATTTTTTGCAGAAACATCTTTTTTTACAGTGACTGGTGTTATATTTTACGGATTGCATCGCTTTTTTACTTACATTAAAACTTTGCAGTAAGTATTGCAGTAAAATTTTTGCAATGTTCATTGTTTTGGCTCCTTAAATTGCGGGATTTTAAATTATTACACTATAGAATGGTGGAACATACTGTATACATTTACAGTATATTCATATGGATGTATACTTAGAAATATTCTTGTGGGACAGGGCGATAGACAATCTGTGATGTTCTCCACCAGTTTGCCTATTTTCATCATATTATTAGTCTCTAGTTTACATAAACGGAGGAAAAAAGCTCTCAAAACAAACCTCCGTGCTGCAACGTATCCCACTGCGCAGCTGTACAGAGAATATGGCTATAAGGCCCCTTCATCATAAAAAGTATATATTTTTTAACATATTCATGACCTTTATATAGTGTCATCCACTGTTTTAGGTTATGTTCACACATCTTTTATTGTGTTTTTGGTGCGTTTTTGAGGTCTATGAGATTTCTATTTTGCTGTCCATCTTTTTTGGCTGCACTTTGGCTGTGTTTTTGAAGATGCAGCCAAGATGCAGCAAGTCAATTCTTTTTGCGTTTTAGCCAACGTTTTTGAGCCTTTCCAGTTAATAGATATTACTTCAAAAACGCATTTGGCAAAACACGGTAAAAATGCGACAAAAACGCGTAAAAAATGCATGCGTTTTTTGATGCATTTTTGCCATGGGTGTCTTTTTTGGGGCCAAAAACCCTGCATCATTGTGTTTAGAAAAGATGCAGTGTGAGAACATAGCCTAACTCCATACTTTGTTTTTTTTGCAGTAGATTATGTTTACCGGGCTAACAATGGTCTTTATTCCTCAGTAGGGTGGAGTCAGACGCTCCTCATTTATGAAGATGTGCATGCTTCGTCATGAATCTGGAGCTTCTGATAAGCAGTGTGGTCCTCTGTGCGCCACCCCAGAAATCTTACATGAGTCCCTGACTGGAGTAAGATTTGTGGCTTAAGTGTTGCCACAGTTCATCATGAATTAAAAGAGCTGTGGCATCACGCCCTTGCTCCCCCCATTTTGGCATAGCTGGGAGAAACTAGTGTGAAAATGCGAAATGTTGGAAAACTTTTGAGCAACTCTGAATTGTGCCAAAATGTTTCAATTTTGTAGAGCAATTTAGGCCAGAATTCCAGCAAAATTGTGGAGATGAATTAGGGTCTTAAGGCCACGTCACACTAAGCAACATCGCTAGCAACATCGCTGCTGAGGCACGACTTCCTAGCGATGTTGCTGTGTGTGAC
This sequence comes from Anomaloglossus baeobatrachus, assembly GCF_048569485.1. NCBI lineage: Eukaryota > Metazoa > Chordata > Amphibia > Anura > Aromobatidae > Anomaloglossus > Anomaloglossus baeobatrachus. The sequence goes on along the minus strand of NC_134353.1, from coordinate 226,802,159 downwards.
ATCCAGCAACAACCTGGCCCCTGCTGTGAGGTCGCTGATTGTTGCTGAATGTGCTGGACCATTTTTTAGTTGTTGCTCTTCCGCTGTGAAGCACACATCGCTGTGTGTGACAGCGAGAGAGCAACAACTGAATGTGCAGTGATCAGGGAGCCGGCTTCTGCGGACGCTGGTAACCACGGTAAACATCGGGTAACCAAGAAGCCCTTTCCTTGGTTACCCGATATTTACCTTCGTTACGAGCGTCCGCCGCTCACACGCTGTCAGTGCTGGCTGCCTGCTCCCTGCACAAATAGCCAGACTACACATTGGGTAATTAACCCGATGTGTACTCTGGCTAGGAGTGCAGGGAGCCAGCGCTAAGCGGTGTGCGCTGGTAACCAAGGTAAATATCGGGTTGGTTACCCGATATTTACCTTAGTTACCAAGAGCAGCATCGCTCCCACGGGTCGCTGCTGGCTGGGGGCTGGTCACTGGTTGCTGGTGAGATCTGCCTGTGTGACAGCTCACCAGCAACCTGTGTAGCGACGCTCCAGCGATCCCTGCCAGGTCAGGTTGCTGGTGGGATCGCTGGAGCATCGCTTAGTGTGACGGTACCTTAAATGTCTAAATCTGGAGCTTTTCATGGCTGAGAAAACAGCAGTGACATTATGTGCATGGTTCCAGAGCAGGACAACAGCTCATATTCTTTTTTACTCTTTTTTTAGAGATCTCTACAAATACTGTGAAATGATCTACAAATTCCGCAAAGTCACTCTCTTTCCAAAGAAGGGTAGAAGAGCCTTAACAACTGTCTAAGAAGCAGAGCAACTCTACAGTTTCGTGCCTTTGTATTTTTTCCAAACTCTTGAACCATGAAAGATTTCCTATTGACTCTTTGGTCATGATGAGCAAAAAACATCTAACATAACCATATGTAACTGGGTTTAGCATTATGTACACCCATGGTCAGATACTGACAGCTTGGGACCCCTGTGTGTAGGAGGAGGTCGAGTTGCCCCCACTCCTACTGATTATGGTTCTGTATAATTGTATTTTATGCTAAGCTTTAAGGCCGCTTTACATGCTGCAATCTCGCTAGCGAAATCGCTAGCGTGCGTACACGCCCCCATCATTTGTGTGTCACGGGCAAATCGCTGCCTGTGGTGCACAAAATCGCGTGGACCCGTCACACTACTTGCCTGCCTAGCGACGTCGCTGTGACCGGCGAACCGCCTCTTTTCTAAGGGGGCGGTTCGTTCGGCATCACAGCAATGTCACTAAGCGGCCACCCAATCAAAGCGGAGGGCCGGAGATGAGCAGGACAAACATCCCGCCCACCTCCTGACTTCCTCATTGCGGGCGGCCGCAGGTAAGGTGAGGTTCCTCGTTCCTGCGGTGTCACACATAGCGATGTGTGCTGCCGCAGGAACGACGAACAACATCGTACTTGCAGCAGCAACAACGATAATTAGGAATAGGGGGGGCATATCACCGATTAGCGATTTTGCACGTTTTTGCGACAATTCAAAATCGCTCATAGGTGTCACACGCAACGACATCGCTAACGCGGACGGATGTGCGTCACAAATTCCGTGGCCCCAATGACATCGCTTTAGCGATGTCGTAGCGTGTTAAGCGGCCTTTATTATACAGTCCTGCTTATGATTATTGGCACCCATGAAGTTTAAGTACATAATGTGGAATCTCTCCTGAAATAAAATGAATCAAGTGAAACAGCTTTTTCTATAGAGCACTCGTGTTAAATACTAAAAAGCAAATGATAAACAACAATTTTAAACAAAAAACAATGGGAGGGAAAAATAGAAAAACCTAAAGCTGCTGTGACACTGGTATTGGCACCCTATGGAAACACAGGAGCTGTCTGAGGACATCAGAACTGCTATTATTAGCAACACAAGACATCCAAAGGGTATAAGGCCATCCCCAAAGACCTTGGTATTCCAGTTTAAACAGTGCGCAATGTTATTAAGACATTTACCAAGCATGGAACCGTCAAGAATGTCCCTCGACGTGGGGGAATAACGAGTAAAATTTACAAGAGATGTCTTCGAAAGTTGGTGCGAATGGTGTAAAAAAACACCATATCAAACATTCAAAGACCTGTAGGTCAACCTGGAACAGTCTGGGGTCATGGTTTTAACAAGTTCCATACGCCGCACATTAAACCAACAAGAGCTTTAAGGGCAAAGGCCAAGGAGGAAACCATTGCTGAAGAAAAGACATAAAAAGGAATAACTGATCTTTGCCAAAGAGTACTTTGGACAAACCATAATCCTTCTGGGAAAATGTTCTGTCTACAGATGAAACAAAAATACACTTTTTTGGCAATGCAAAACGACAGTTTGTTTACAGACGGCGTAATGAAACTTATAAGGAAAAGAATACACTACCAACAGTTAAGCATGGTGGAGGATCCATAATGCTGTGGGGTTGTTTTTCTGCGTCTGGTACTGGAGGACTTGCCTGTATCACAGGAATCATGAAATCAGAGAATTATCAAGGGATTTTAGAGCAAAATGTCCTATGCAGTATAAGAAAATTTCATTTGAGTTGAAGATCATGGTTCTTCAAGCAAGACAGTAACCCGAAGCACAGATTCAGAAGTACACAGGAAAGGTTGAAAAAGACCGAGTATTAATTAGGGGGTCTTTATTGCTGCACATGCTGTTTATTTGGTTTCTTCTTTGAAATTGCCACATGTAATTTGACAATGTTTTATTGTTGTATTACTGTAGACCACTAATTAAAAAATCCTGAGGATATAACTTTGATACATTTCCATTTATTTCTGAAGATATTGTACATGAAAAAAATGAAGGGGTGCCAATAATGGTGAGCAGCACTGTATGTGCTGAGTGGCGCTTCTGCGACAGGGTGTGGTTCCCCGACATAGCAGTGCCAACTGTGTGTTTATATGGTATTACTGCATTATAATTGTATATGTATGTAAAGTGTAATTTGTTAGTTAACATAGATATGTGATAGAATATGCATGGCTTAGAATAAGATATAGTGTGAGGTTATTATAGGATATAATACAAGATATAGAGTTTGTTAGTAATAGGAAGAGTGAAATGCAGGTACTAGCAAGCACAGTTAGATATTTTGGTAACCAAGGAAACTTACAATAAGGTGGGAGCAATGACAAAGCAGTGGTTAGCCAGACAGGCCAGCAAGAGAGTCAGTTCTCCCAAGTGTTGATGAAGCAAGGACCAAGTCTGTACTAGAGTCCATTATGGAACCAAAAGGTACCCTCCATGTGGTCTGGAGTCTACGGCTTACCTCCTGATGGGCTTAAGATTGTCCAGGGACCAGTTGGGCTTTGGAGAGGAGTGTATCGCCGGCGGACCCATATACAGGTCTAGTGACTAGAAAGCTGTCCAAGGGCTCTGTAATTGGAATAGAAGAAACCACGGAAAGCAATAATCATGAGAAGCAGGAGTCTAGACTCAGCTACTTCAAGGCTAATACCCAGGGTGAGGGCGAGAGCAGGAAAAGTACCCGAAAGTAAGGTGGTGGCAAAACAGGAACGTAATAAGGAAGTGGCCATATCTATTCAGAAGATTGAAAGTCAAATAAAACGTTTGTTGTTGTGTTGCAAAGAATCTCTCAGTGTAATGTATTGCCCTGCTATGTCTACAATGGTGACCAGCATTGGGGTGCTGGACGCACCCCAGAAGACCCAAGTAAGTGTTGCATTCCCTGGCTGGGGTAGAGAACATACACAAGTTCAGTCTAGTAAAGTGTAGCAGAGCCCTGCCAGCCATCCCCCGACTCCACCCGACATGTGCATGAAATGTGTTTGGGCACCTCTCCTTTTATGGTGACCAAGGTACAGATTATATACTGTGTGTTATATATATACACACACAGTGGGTGAAATAAGTATTAAATACGTTATCAATTTTCATTAGTAGACCTATTTCTACAGGTGCTATTGACATGAATATCTCATCGGATGTTAGTAGCAACCCATCCAATTCACACAGTCAAAGAAATCACACCATAGATGTCTATAAATTATGTCCTTCATGGTATAATGTCTCCCATCCTAGGTCTATTTCTGGTATTATGTGCCGCATCCTGGGCCTCTTCCTGGTATAAGGTTCTGTTCTTCTCCAACACATTAAGGGAAAATAAAGTTTTTTCTTACCTTCAACCAAAAGGGTTCTTTCTCTATAGCTGGCACAGGAACTGACAGCTGACTGCGGCGTGCATGCTGTGGTGCATGACGTCACTGCAATGCGTCGCCAGTCACTGGCATGCCAACATCAGCTGTCGGCCTCTGATCGACCGACATGTACTTCAACAGAAGGAGCCATTGGGTCCCCTGCATCACAATACATTTTAGCTGGATGCACACCCACCTGAAATAGTCGCTGTTGTCACCAGGCTCCCTCTACCTCTTGGCCCAGTGCAGCTGGACCAAGGATAGGTTCACCAATTTATGACAGGTATACAAAACCTGGGTAACTATGCACCCCTCTCCATGCTAAACCTTTAGGTATGCCTCTGTATAGTGTTCTCCATTAATATTATATGTTATGGCCTCCATTTCAATAATATAGAGCTATTAAAAGCATCTGTGTGGTTTGTATGTGTTTTAGGCTGTGCACACTTTGTTTTTTTTCATGCGTTTCCGCAGCATTTTCAACTGCAGCGTTTTAATGCAAAAATGCATACGTTTTGATTTTCAAGGAAAGTCTATGGGAAATTGTGATTTCTTGTGCGCACAATGCTGTTAAAAACACAGCGTTTTTGATGCTGAACATTTGTCAAAATCTCTGTGTTTAAAAAAGCAGCATGTCAATTGTTTTTGCCATTTTGGCTGCGTTTTGCTAACATTAGAGTCAATGAGAAGTTTCAAAACGCAACCTAAATCAAAATCCTAGTGTTTTACATGCTTTTTTGATGCTGAATGCATGCTTTTTTGACAAAATAAACGCATGCGTTTTTGACATTATATTAAGGGCATGATATGTCCCTTTACACACACACACACACACACACAGTCCGACAATTAAATTAATGAAAAAAAATAAATTAATGTAATGTTATACATAAATATTAGAACACAGTTATCAATTTAATAAAATTAGCTATTTTGTGCATGATTTTAATCATATTTGTAATAATTTTTTTCTTTTTTTTCATAGTGTTTGAATGTTTAAACTTTATTTAGTAGTGCATTTGTATTCAAAACGCATCTGACTTTAAGGAATGAAAAAGCATGTAAATCGCGGTAAAAACGCAGCCAAAACGCAGTAAAAACACAAGCGTAATTTTAGCATTTTTGTGGTCAAAACCAAATTTGACAAAGACAATTTCTGCCAGAGGATGCGTTTTGAAATGCAACTAAGGCTGGTTTCACACTACGTCTTTTTAACATCCGTTGAAAACGTTATTTTAGCGGAAGTACGGATCCAGTGCAAATGCGTTTTAATTTCAATGCATTTGCAATGGACTCGCGTCCACCTGCGTTCACCTGCGTTTGCGTGCGTTATAGTGCGGATCCGGTGACTTGCAGTTTTTTAACATGTTTCAAAAACGCTACTTGTAGCGTTTTTGAGCTGCGTCAAAATACTGCAAGTCACCGGATCCGCACTATAACGCACGCGAACGCAGGTGAACGCTGGCGTGCTGATAGACAGGATCCTGCTTTTGTACTGAGCATGCCCAGAAAGTACTGAGCATGCCCAGAACCAGTCTCGCGTGATCTGTCTATCTCTCCTCCTCCCTCCCTCACCCTCTCTCTCTCTATCTGTCTTTCCCCCTTCCTCCCTCCCTCCCTCTCCCCCACCTGAGAGCTGCGGACACTCGTAACCAAGGTAAATATCGCGTAACCACTTCTCTTAGTTACCCGATGTTTACGTTGGTTACGCGTGCAGGCAGCCCTGCTCCTAGCAGCTGCAGACACTCGTAACCAAGATAAATATCGGGTATCCAAGGCCGATGTTTACCTTGGTTACCAGCGTCTGCAGCTGTCAGAAGCCTCCTCCCAGTCTAGCTCCCCTCACTCCTGATCACATGACTCCAATGCCCGCCCCTAAACATCCAGTGCAGGATCCTGCAAAATAACATATGCGTTTGCATACGTTATTTGCTGTAAAAGCAGGATCCGTACTTCCGCTAAAAAAACGTTTTCAACGGATGTTAAAAAGACGTAGTGTGAAACTAGCCTAACTCAACATAGCCTTAAAGTTCTAGGGTGTAGCATGCATTAATTTTGGTGTTTTATCAATATGGGGGATATTCTGGTTTCTTAATTTGTTGGATAAAGTAATCCTTGCTATAGCTTGCTACCAAAAGATCCAATGTATTGAATTCTGTATTATTAGGTTAAAGTCTGGTAATTTAAATACCAAAATATCGTTAAATCTAATATACACTCGAAGATGATGACTTTTATTGTTTCCCCCTTGATTCCCTTACTTAAGGATAAATTTAAATTATGAGATGCCCTCCCTCTCTCTGTAGCGGGCAGATTTAACCTGATTAAAATGGTTGTCTAACCTAAATCTAATATATAAAGCTAAGTGTATGTGTGTGTGTGTGTGTGTGTATACATGTATGTCCGCTAAAAGAATCCGCACCGTCACATTTACAATCCCGAAATTTTGCACAGACACCCCATGTGACTCAGGGAACGTCATAGACTATGTTTGGGCAGGAAAATTTAACGCCGCGCTTTAGACTTAGGGGTACTTTACACGCTGCGACATCGCTAGCCGATGATAGCGATGCCGAGCGCGATAGTACCCGCCCCCGTCGCACATGCGATATCTTGTGATAGTTGCCGTAGTGAACATTATCGCTACGGCAGCTTCACAGGCACTTACCTGCTCTGCAACGTCGCTCTGGCCGGTGACCCGCCTCCTTCCTAAGGGGGCGGGTCATGCGGTATCACAGCGACGTCACACGGCAGGCGGCCAATAGAAGCGGAGGGGCGGAGATGAGCGGGACGTAAACATCCCGCCCATCTCCTTCCTTCCGCGTAGCCGGTGGACGCAGGTAGGAGATGTTCCTTCCTCCTGCGGCTTCACACACAGCGATGTGTGCTGCCGCAGGATCGAGGAACAACATCGTATCTCCTATTGGTGCGAAATTATGGAAATATCCGACACTGCACAGATCACCGATTTACGCTTTTGCGATCGTTTATCGGTGCATCTAGGCTTTATAGGTTACGACGTCGTTACTGGCGCCACTTTCGATTTGACCCCGACAATATCGCAGTAGCAATGTTGCAACGTGCAAAGTACCCCTTACTCTCCAAAAATCCTGCCTCTATTAAACTGAATGGAGGTGGGAGCTACAGGCTATAAATAGCAACTGTCAGCGGTTATTATAGGAACAATATAAACTGTTAGTATAAGAAGCTTATGTGTGAGGTAATAAGATGTCGGTGGGAAGACAGATAGAGAGAGACAGAAAAAGACAGACAGACAGACACAGACGGGGAAAGAGACAGAGAGATAGATGGCCAAAGTGAGACCTGGAAAGAGAGAGACCTGGAAAGAGACAGCCCTGGAAAGAGACAGCCCTGGAAAGAGACAGACCGGGCAAAGAGACAGACCGGGAAAGAGATAGCCGGGCAAAGAGACAGCCAGACAAAGGGTCAGCCGGGCAAAGAGACAGCCCTAGAAAGAGACAGCCGGGCAAAGAAACAGACCTAGAAAGAGACAGACCGGGCAAAGAGACAGACTGGGCAAAGAGACAGACTGGGCAAAGAGACAGACTGGGAAAGAGACAGACTGGGAAAGAGACAGACCGGGCAAAGAGACAGACCGGGCAAAGAGACAGCCGGGGGACAGCCGGGGAAAGAGACAGCCCTGGAAAGAGACAGCCCTGGAAAAAGACAGCCAGGCAAAGACAGTCCTGGAAAGAAATAGCCCTGGCAAGAGACAGCCAGGAAAAGAGACAGCCGGGCAAAGAGACAGCCGGGCAAAGAGACAGCTGGGCAAAGAGACAGACAGGCAAAGAGACAGACGGGCAAAGAGAGAAACAGACAGACACAAACATAGAGACAGAGATAGAGACAGACAGACAAGGAAAGAGACAGACAGAGACAGACATACAGCGACACACAGACAGAGACTGGGAGAAAGACAGAGAGACAGTTACTATCCCGGGCAATGCCGGGTACTACAGCTAGTTCTTATATATTTTACAACATATTTTACATGGATAACAACATCCATTTTTCAAACTTCAACTCCATGATTATTTCCTTTGTGTGGGATCTTCTAGATCAGGGATGTCAAACTGAAATACACAAAACTTCAAAGTGAAAAATTTGGACAAAATCATGGGCCAACCTAGTCACAAGCCCCACATAGTTCTCCATACAGAATAATGGGCTTCACATAGTTCTCCATACAGAATAATGTGCCCCACATAGTCCTCCATACAGAATAATGTGCTCCACATAGTGCTCCATACAGACTAATGGGTCCTACATAGTCCACCACACAGAATAATGGGCTCCACACAGAATAATGGGCCCCACACAGTCTTACATACAGATTAATAGGCATAAAAGGGAACCTGTCACCAGTTTTTTCACTATTAAACTAAAAGTATCACCTTCTGCAGCTCCTGGGCTGCATTCTATGAAGGTGCACCTTGTTCCTGACTAAACTCGTAGACCCCTGAAACAACTTTATAAAATCTGACTGACAGGTATTTTAATTACCTTATCTAGTCAGATGGGCGTGATAATTTTCTGCTACTTTTCCTCACTCTGGCCACGTTCGCCATCCTCCTTTCCTGATTGACAAGGATGGCGCCAAATCTCGCGCAGGCGCAGTTAGCTGTGCCACGTCGTGGGTCGAGCAGGAAACATAGTTGTCCTCGTGCGCATTGGTGACCTATTTGCGCTATGTAGATGGAGCCGCCGCTGCACAATGTCCACTACTGGAGCTGGTGTTAATGGCAGACTGGATGTTAGGCCTTCCGCAAGCAGGGCCGGGCCCCAGAGGGTAGGTGTAATGACGGGTGTCGGAAGAAGGTAGTCCACACAAAAGGATCAGTACAACTGGTTCCATACTCACTTTCTGATGGTAACTGGTCACCCGAGGCCGGGTAGTTTCACCTTCAGGTCCCCTTCATCTCAGTGCCAGTGTAGTAATCTGGTACCTTCTTCCCCTACACCTGTCTCTGGTTAGTGGGTCCCCGTGGCGTAGAGCAACTTGGGGTCCCCATCCAGTGGTGTTTCTTTCCACTTCTGGACTACTATGACGATAGCGTGAACCCTGTGGGGATGGAGTCTCTGGTCCTGTCCCTGACTCTCTCTTTGATACTGAGTCTTGGATTTTTTTTTTTAAACAATACATTTTTATTAATTTTAACATTGTCAATGTACAAAATGGACAGCATTAGAAAGACTATATTATTAATTCACATATAAAATAATGTCTATCATAGTATTTCAGGGTAAATTTGATTCAAATAGCAATAACACTAGCAATCTAACAAAATTTATTACAAGGATTTCCTGGTAGTGATAATTCCTATAATTGATTGAAAAATGTATAGTCATATATCTAATTGAACGAATCATCAACCTTGACCCCAAAACTTGGGAGACTCTTAGCTATAAGAAAGGAAAAACGAAGAATAAAGATGGAGAGAGAAAAAGAGAGGAATATAAAGTTAGAGAAGAGAGGAAAGACAAACGAAATAGCACACTGCACATTATTTCAGGATATGACGGTAGAGGGGAGAAGAGAAGAATGCCTCCCAATGAAACCATGTCTTAGCGACAATATCCCTTTCCTACTTGGAACTTGCGATCAGAGACTCCATACAGTGTGTCAAGGACACCTCTGTAAACCATTCCTCCAGGGACGGGGGATCCATGGATCTCCAGTGTCTGGGGATCACTGTTTTTGGGGCCTGGAATAGGTGTCTTAGAAGAGATTTTTTTATATTTAGATGTGGACATGGGAAACATATTGTAACGCCTGACAGGAGCCACAGACTCAGACTGGCTGTAAGGGGAATCTAGTGAAAAGCCGCTCACAAAGCAGGACCCCAAGAACTCTGCAACCCTTTAACTCCTGTACAGGGATTTGGATTTACACAGAGCCTCAGAGATCACTACCTGTGGTAGACTGTAGTCCGTGGTCGTCAGGCAGGGTCAAAATCCGGGAGATGCAAAACAGGAACAGAATCGGCAGGCAAGGGCGTAGTAAGGAGACAAAGCAGGGGTCAAATCCGGAACTGGCAGCAAGGTACAAAAACGACAGGCAGGAGGGTAGTCAAACACAAGCAAGGTCAGCGTACAGGAATCACAATACAAACAGCACATGAGCCAGGAGAACAGAGCTATCACTGGCAGTGATCATGTGACAGGAGAGGGAATAAGAAGGGTGTGGTATCTTCCCATAGGCTGCAGGTGAATGTTGGCCACTTCAGCCGGGAGACACACGCCACCTACAGTCAGCCAGTGGTACTGCAGGTTCCAGGGAAACCCAGCCTAGTGGATGAGCGGAGCCTGTGCTCCGCAGAGCCACGGGCACCGACTCCTCTCCCATCACCCCCACTATCCATGGTGGGAACATGGCGTCGTCTGGCGATCGGAGCAGAAGTCGAAGGAGCGGACTCCGGTGGGGACGTGACACTGTGCTCCGCAGAACCACGGGCACCGACTCCTCTCCCATCACCAGCACTATCCATGGTGGGAACATGGCATCGTCTGGCGATTGGAGTAGAAGTCGCAGGAGCGGACTCCGATGGGGACATGACACATATAAAGGAAGATTGCTTCCGGGGATGGGGGGACTGCGATCCCTGTAAGCTCCACAGCTACCCTGAGGACACCCTTCCAAAAAGCAGTCAAGGTCGGGTAGGACCATTATATGTGTGACATTGTTCCTGGTTCCCCTCCACAACGCCAGCACGTGTCCGGAACCCCTGGAAACCATTTATTAAGTGTGTCTAGAACTCTATACCACCTCGATATTATCTTATAGCTTGTCTCTTGTGATTTAGATGCTCTATGTGAGAGGGAGAAACATTTGTCCCATTGGGTTTTCGTGAAGGTTTTGTGTAGTTCTGACTCCCAAGCTTTACAATATGGAGGAAGGGAGAGGAGGTCTTTTTCAGAGAGCAATTTGTAGATAACTGAGGTCGCATGTGGTATAACAGGTTGTGTAAGACATAGAGACTCAAATGTTGAAAGGGGACGTATTAGCGCCCCTTTATCAGGAATGCATGCAAAAAAGTGCTGGAACTGAGTGTATTCATATTCGTGACGTGGAGTGGAGGGAGTGTCTCCCAGGATCGTGTTGAGAAGCAATAGAACCCCATTTGGGGCCACATGGTATAAACATAGGGGACGGGATTTGGGCAGCATAGAAACGTCGAAGAGGTATAGCCCGGGCCAAAGTTAGGATTTCCCGAGATGGGGAACAAGGGGCCATTTCTATCCAACAACTCTTTTTTCAGAGAGGGGACACTCAGAGATTTCAACGTATTGGCTGTTGTATAGGAGATGTCTGGGCTATTTGGGAGTGGAGAGGAGCATAGCCACAGCAGGACTCCAACAGGAATAGGACACATATCCGTCGCCATGCGTACCCATAATTTCGACGAGTAGTTATGGACTAAGTCCAATTCACGAGCGTGTACTGCAGCTAGGTAGTATAGGCGACAATCTGGCAGGCCCGTCCCACCCGCCTCTTTTGGACGAATTAATGTTTCCCAACGTAGTCTCGGATGTTTCGATGCCCATACGAAACACCTAAATTGTTGCCGTATACCAACCCACAAAGAAGCTGGAATGTAAGAAGGAATTGGGTGCAAAAGATACAGTAACCTGGGGAGAATAGTCATTTTCAATATATTGATGCGTCCGAACCAGGAGAATGTCGTCCGTTCCCATGTGGTTAAGTTGGTTTCAATCTCGAGAGAAATGGCTGGAAGTTCAAGGAGAGGTCAGAGGTTAAACGAATGCCTAGGTAAGTAATGACATTGCCGGGGGCCACTTGAATGGATAATGCGTCTTCAAGCCGTTTACCATATCACTAGGGAGGGATACATTAAGGGCCTCAGATTTGTCCATATTGATCTTGAAATTGGACCACCTACCAAATCTCTCCAACAGGGCCAACAGGTTAGGAAGAGAGACCAGGGGGTTGGTTATATAAATTAACAAGTCGTCCGCATTTGTACTCTTTTCCGGTTAATTTAATTCCTCGTATCTCTGGATTATTATGGATAGAGGATAGGAGATGTTCCATAATTAGTATGTAAAAAAGGGGAGAGAGTGGGCAACCTTGGCGAGTACCGTTGTGGATGGTGAAGGGGTCTGATAATGAACCATTGATCTTTAGACTAGCTACTGGGAATTTATATAGTGAGAGGATTTTAGCTGAGAAAGAGGGACCGAGACCAATATGTGTGAGTGTTTGGGAAAGAGATTACCATGAGATTCTATCAAAAGCCTTTTCGGTATCAAGGGATAGAATCATCAGTGGTATTTTATGGGTCTTTGCATGATGTATGATGTCTATAGTTTTCAGGGTGTTGTCCCGTGCTTCCCTTCCTGGCACAAAGCCCACCTGGTCGGGGTGGACTAGAGAGGGGAGCAATGGACTCAGCCTGTTTGACATTAGTTTTGCAAAAAATTTTAGATCAATATTAAGTAGGGAGATTGGGCGGTAACTCTTACAAACATGAGGGTCTTTTCCCGGTTTAGGGATCACTGTAACGTGCGAGGCCGTGGATTGAGAGGGGAACGGGCAGGAATCAGAGATAGAGTTAAATGCTACCAGCATTAACGGGGCCAAGAGGTTAGCAAATGTTTTATAAAATCTCCCTGTGAATCCGTATGGGCCCGGACTCTTGTTGCCTGGAAGGTCTTTTATTACACCCAGCAGTTACTTGTGATGAAAAGGGACCTCTGGTTCAGATATCAGTTCTGGTCTCAGGGAACTAAAAGGGGATGCAATGGGGTGAGGGGAGCTCGCCGGGTTGGGGAGATTATACAATTTTGAGTAATATGAACGGAAAGTTTCTGATATCTCAGCGGTAGTGTGGACCATAGAATTATTGGGGCTCTTGATACAAGGAATGAAATTCTGGGTACACTATGAGTCTAAAGCTCTAGCAAGCATCCTTCCGGGTTTGTTACCAAACTCATAAAAGCGGCTGTGCCCCACCTGGAGGTATCGCTTATAGGATTCGTCTAGTAGTCTTTTTACTTCCAATCTTGGCAAGAGAAGCTGTGGAAAAATAAGGCGCAAATAGGGTCTTACCCGGTATAACACGTGGGGGTGAATGTTAGCAAGAACACTCACCTGCCAGTCACAACCCCTTTGAAAGCATATAAATAGCGTGGGAGGCAGTGGTCCCGCAGCGAGGAGACAATTCAGAAGGCAGGAGAAAAGCAGGTTTAAATACTGCGCTAAACCACAGGAGTCCAGATGATGTTAGTAAATCCCTTTTCTTTATTTTCATAGGTCTACGCGTTTCAGGGACATATCCGTCCCCTTCCTCAGGACAATGTGCAGAGAATACTATAGCAAAAGAGGGTCCGCAGGCTCCTATATATATATCAGAAAGAAGTCACGTATTCACTAATTACGTCATCCTCCTCCTCGTGACTCATGGGCACGTGAGGTAATGGACAAAGTTGTGAGTATTGACAACAAAGGAAAAAAAAGGAAAAAAAGGAGGGGAAGGAAAGGAAAAAAAGGGAAAAAAAAGGGAATAAAAGCCGCTATAAAAAAAGTAGAGAACAAAACAACAGAAGCTCGTTCCCGTAGAGAACGGTAATTGAAAGAAAAATCAGTGACGATTAATGGAAAAGAATGTAAAAAGATATATGAAAAAAATGTGAGCTTACAAAAGAAATTTTTATATATATATATATATATATATATATATACCGTTAGTAAAAATTAAAAAATGATACATGATATTATAATTATTTTGTTTCTACATTCGTATGGAAAGGGGAAAAACAATAAAAGTAAAAAAACTGGAAGTGAATGTGTCTGTAGCAATGTGCGGTGAAATATGAATTTATTTCTGGGGAGTGCTTAAAGTTGCACCAAATGTATGTGGCTGATGGTGTGGGCTCACTGTGTGGCTAACAGCGGCTCTGTAGCAAAAACACTCTGTAGCGAAAAAGGTCCAGAGCAAGAGCGGAAGAAGCCCACATGGAGGGTTAAATGGAGGTTGACAGCGTGGGAAAAAAATGTATGAGCCTGCGCGAAAGGTGATGTGAGGTTAAGACTGAGTGAAGGAGAAGAAGTGAAAAGTGCCTGTGCAAGAGGTAACTAAAGGTTGATACCGTGGGAAAATATTCAATGCGCTTGCGTTCGAGAGTAATACAATATTACAGCCGTGCGGATAATAACGGTGTAAGCGGCTGGGTGGTAGTGTTGTGATTAGGTATGAAGAGTAGGATGTAAGATAAAAAAAGAGATTTGGGGAAAGAAAATAATATATCAATGATAATGATATGATAAGGGAGAAAAAATATATATATAAAGAATATATATGAATATATATACAGTTAGGTCCAGAAATATTTGGACAGTGACACAATTTTCGCGAGTTGGGCTCTGCATGCCACCACATTGGATTTGAAATGAAACCTCTACAACAGAATTCAAGTGCAGATTGTAACGTTTAATTTGAAGGTTTGAACAAAAATATCTGATAGAAATTGTATGAATTGTACACATTTCTTTACAAACACTCCACATTTTAGGAGGTCAAAAGTAATTGGACAAATAAACCAAACCCAAAAAAAAAAATTTATTTTCAATATTTTGTTGCGAATCCTTTGGAGGCAATCACTGCCTTAAGTCTGGAACCCATGGACATCACCAAACGCTGGGTTTCCTCCTTCTTAATGGTTTGCCAGGCCTTTACAGCCGCAGCCTTCAGGTCTTGCTTGTTTGTGGGTCTTTCCGTCTTAAGTCTGGATTTGAGCAAGTGAAATGCATGCTCAATTGGGTTAAGATCTGGTGATTGACTTGGCCATTGCAGAATGTTCCACTTTTTTGCACTCATGAACTCCTGGGTAGCTTTGGCTGTATGCTTGGGGTCATTGTCCATCTGTACTATGAAGCGCCGTCCGATCAACTTTGCGGATTTGGCTGAATCTGGGCTGAAAGTATATCCCGGTACACTTCAGAATTCATCCGGCTACTCTTGTCTGCTGTTATGTCCTCAATAAACACAAGTGACCCAGTGCCATTGAAAGCCATGCATGCCCATGCCATCACGTTGCCTCCACCATGTTTTACAGAGGATGTGGTGTGCCTTGGATCATCTGCCATTCCCTTTCTTCTCCAAACTTTTTTCTTCCCATCATTCTGGTACAGGTTGATCTTGGTCTCATCTGTCCATAGAATACTTTTCCAGAACTGAGCTGGCTTCATGAGGTGTTTTTCAGCAAATTTAACTCTGGCCTGTCTATTTTTGGAATTGATGAATGGTTTGCATCTAGATGTGAACCCTTTGTATTTACTTTCATGGAGTCTTCTCTTTACTGTTGACTTAGAGACAGATACACCTACTTCACTGAGAGTGTTCTGGACTTCAGTTGATGTTGTGAACGGGTTCTTCTTCACCAAAGAAAGTATGCGGCGATCATCCACCACTGTTGTCATCCGTGGACGCCCAGGCTTTTTTGAGTTCCCAAGCTCACCAGTCAATTCCTTTTTTCTCAGAATGTACCCGACTGTTGATTTTGCTACTCCAAGCATGTCTGCTATCTCTCTGATGGATTTTTTCTTTTTTTTCAGCCTCAGGATGTTCTGCTTCACCTCAATTGAGAGTTCCTTAGACCGCATGTTGTCTGGTCACAGCAACAGCTTCCAAATGCAAAACCACACACCTGTAATCAACCCCAGACCTTTTAACTACTTCATTGATTACAGGTTAACGAAGGAGACGCCTTCAGAGTTAATTGCAGCCCTTAGAGTCCCTTGTCCAATTACTTTTGGTCCCTTGAAAAAGAGGAGGCTATGCATTACAGAGCTATGATTCCTAAACCCTTTCTCCGATTTGGATGTGAAAACTCTCATATTGCAGCTGGGAGTGTGCACTTTCAGCCCATATTATATATATAATTGTATTTCTGAACATGTTTTTGTAAACAGCTAAAATAACAAAACTTGTGTCACTGTCCAAATATTTCTGGACCTAACTGTATATATATATATATATATATATATATATTCATATATATTCTATTTTATATATATATATAAAAATGATGATGGTACATTAACAAGGTGATGATGCATATAAAAGGGGGGGAGGGGAGAGGAAAAAGAGGGCTAGAGAAGGTATATGGATAGAGACGGGACTCTATATGATAATAAAAAAAGAAGTGTGTATATATATATTGAAATTTGACGGTCTCCCGACGAAAAGTGTGAAGAGGAGAAAAATTAACTGCTTAAGGGAATACGGAAGTCACCTGGGGAAGGGACCAATGAAGACCCGGAAAAATATATAAAAAACCCAAAATAGGGAAGGGGAAAGAGGGGAAGGAATAGTTGTAATTTTAATTGATTAAAAACAATAATTGAGACATATCAAAATGGCATAAAGAATATTAGAAAGGCATACAATAAAAATGTAAAAAGATATATATGCATATATATTAGTATATATGAATTAAAATTGGGAAAAAAATGCTTCTGATCAAATCAGCATAATGAAACTGTATTCTAGGCAAAAGGCCAACCGTGAAAAATCCCATCAAAATATGAACATATATGCATATATATATAGAAAATATATATAAAATGTAATCTAAAAGTACACATAAACTAAATTGCATAAAATATGTAGTATATGATAAAAATATATGGATATCCTGATGTAAAACTAATAAACATACAATAAGAACAAAAACTAAAAAGACAAATCCGTTATCAAATTTAAGCCCATAGGTTTCAAAGTGTCCAGTTTATGTATACAAAAAGTTTCTTTCTTATTGAGGTTGTCCATTCTATTGGAACAATTGGATGGTATTTGCTCTATGGGTGTGATAGTGAAAGTGATACTTCCAATCTTGCTTTGAGGAGATCTCTAAGCATTTCTGTAGAGAGCGCGTTTTTATGAGCTAGTTCTAGTTTGGTGACAGTTTGGAGAGTGGTACTTAGGGTGGTGTCACACACAGCGACGACGACAACGACGTCGCTGCTACGTCACCATTTTCTGTGACGTTGGAGCGACGTCCCGTCGCTGTCGCTGTGTGTGACATCCAGCAACGACCTGGCCCCTGCTGTGAGGTTGCCGGTCGTGACTGAATGTCCAGCTTCATGTTTTGGTCGTCGCTCTCCCGCTGTGACGCACACATCACTTTGTGTGACAGCGAGGGAGCGACGAAATGAAGCGTGCAGGGAGCAGGAGCCGGCATCTGGCAGCTGCGGTAAGCTGTAACCAGGGTAAACATTGGGTAACCAAGGGAAGACCTTTCCCTGGTTACCCGATATTTACCTTCGTTACCAGCGTCCACCGCTCTCGCTGCCAGTGCCGGCTCCCTGCTCTCTGCACATGTAGCTGCAGTACACATTGGGTAATTAACCCGATGTGTACTGTAGCTAGAAGTGCAGGGAGCCAGCGCTAAGCAGTGTGCGCGGCTCCCTGCACATGTAGCACAGCGACGCGTGTCATTATGATAGTCGCTGCTTCTGCTGTGTTTGACAGCTAAGCAGCGATCATAACAGCGACTTACAAGGTCGCTGTTGCGTCACAGAAAATGGTGACGTAACAGCGACGTCGTTGTCGCTGTCGCTATGTGTGAACCCAGCTTTAGGGTCTGGGCTTTAATTTTTTTCATACGAGAGCCGTGTTTAATAAAGACCCCTCTCAGAACACATTTGAGGGCTTCCCATTTAAAAATAGGACAAAACAATCACTGATCTCGGAGAGACCAGCCAGAGAAAACACTGCCGGCAGCCAACGAGGGCGCTCAATACAGTGAAATCCTAGGTGCATTGCCCCTGAGATCAGCGTCTCTTAATGTAGTAACGGCACCATCATTCCGTTATGCTAAGTCACTATGATGTGGTGCGGCGACCAGCGGTTAGACCTCTTTTTTCACCTCCCTTCAGTCTTTCTCTAGGAGGAAGGCCCAATGTTAGGTTGACCTAACGGTCACAGCTGTTGCCAGCGATGTCCGAATGCAGAGAAGGTACCGGTGACCCCCCCTCTGCTACTCCGTCTCAATGAAAACAAGCGAACGCCGTTATACACATAAGACTGGAGATGTGCGGCTCCGAATAGAAAGTGTATTGGTATTGTTTACATTACAAAGTTATACAAAGTTGATTAGGGCGTAACTATGCAACATACATATTCATTAAAGGCGTGAATTACATATTCCCAGCAAGAGAAATTAATATAATGACTTATACTCCAATAACAAGATGTTTTTCAGTCGTCTCTAAGTCAAAACATTCTGCGTCCTTGAAGTTGGTCTCACAGTTTATTATGCAAATAAGTCTGGTTCGGTCTTGTCAGGGAGAATGAATGTCTATTATTTTCTAAGTCAGTGAAAAAGGTTAACTCTTTCCTCACAATCCCCCCTATTGGCGTGATTGATGGACAGGGGGCCATCGAGAAGCTTTGGACTATAGAGAAAGCAGGCTAGCCTCCAGATACTTTCTGAGCCGCGGGTGTGCTCAGGGAGTGTCGTCTCACATCCGTCACCCAGGACTGCCTGCATGCCTCTCGATAGGAGTCTCATCATGATACGCCAAGGTGATTTCTAGAGGAAAGAGTAGAGAAGAGAAAAAAGGCATATTAGTGATTTCTTACGGGTGCTGAATAATCATTGTATCTACATTGCTTCAAGCAGCGGGAAAACAAAGCCATTAGCAACTTGAACACTACATAAGCAACTAGTAAACAGAGTAACACTTGGAACACTGATAGTCTGTTGTAACAGCCTCCCCATTGAAACACTTTGTTTATTGGGACTGGTATGGCTAAGTATGGCATGGAAGAGGCTGTCACAAGTGCGTGTGTACATATCCAGCAGTCTGTGATCTCAAGTTTTTCAGCTAACACTTCATGATGGGTCTCAAATGAATTCTGCCGTGGTGTAGAAGGCCCCAAAAAGGGAGTACACATAGTAATACTTATCAGCAGTATTAGGCCTTCTTGCAGTGGCTGGCATGGACCCATGTCGATCTCCCCTCAAGTTTGACGGAGGTTGGAGTGGTCAGCTGGACAGTCAAAGGCCCATCGAATCGTGGCTCAAGGGTCTTTCTCACGTGCTTCTTTAGGTAGACCCAGTCACCAGGCTTTAGAGAGTGGGTTCCTGGAATGGCATCAGGATCAGGTAGAGAAGAGTAGACCCTTTGGTGGGTTTCAGTTAGTCTGTTCTGCAGGGAAACAACATAAGATGTTAGGCTATCACATTGCAGGTGTAACTCCTGCGGGAAGTAGCATCCTAATCTGGGTGCACTACCAAAGAGTATTTCAAATGGTGAGAGCCTGTGCTTTCCCTGCGGGGTGGTCCTTACAGAGTAAAGAGCTATGGGGAGACATTCTGTCCATGGTCTACCAGTCTCCTCCACTGCCTTGGCTAGTTTGAGCTTTAGAGTGCCATTTAACCTTTCCACTTTCCCTGATGATTGTGGGTGGTAAAGCGTGTGTAAGGCTGACTGCATGCCTAACAGGGCACAGGTGTTCTGAAAAACTTGTCCAGTGAAATGAGTACCTCGGTCTGACTCTATGACTTCAGGGAGTCCAAACTGAGGCACCAGCTCACAGGCCAATTTCTTTGCTGTAATTCGGGCTGTGGCTGAACTGACAGGGTAGGCCTCTGGCCATCCTGAGAAGAGGTCTACACAGACAAGTACAAACTCGTAGATGCCATGTTTTGGCAACTGTATATAGTCTATTTATACTCTTTGAAATGGGGCAAACGTCTTTGGCATGTGTCTTTGCAGGGATTTAGTTAGCTGGCCTGGATTGTGTTGTTGACAGATGTGACAATCCTTTATTCTCTGGGAGGCGTATTGTCTGAAGCCGGGGGCTATCCAATATGGTTGCATCTGGTTCATGATTGAGTTTGTGCTACCGTGTGTGGGATAGTGGAGTACTTGGAAAATGGCAGGGAACCAACTGCGTGGCAGGACGGGAAGTCCGTTTAAGCGCCAAATCCCCTCCACCTTTTCTGCCCCCTTGGCCCGCCATCCGGCCTTTTCTTCCTCAGAGGCGTTTTCTTGTGTCTCAAAGAGGTTCTGCATTTCTTCCTCCGTCGTTGACACTGTTTCCGTCTCCTTCAAAGGGAGTAAGGCTGCTTGTTTTGCTGTTTGGTCGGCCAAGCGATTTCCCCTTGCCTCGGGTGTTTGAGCCTTGGTGTGGGCAGCAACCTTTATGATTGCTAGCTGTTTTGGTATCAAGGCTACTTCCATTAGTTTCTTCACTGAAGCTCCATGCCTGATGGGATTTCCTGTTGCTGTCAGGAATCCTCTTGTCTGCCAGATAGTGCCAAAATCGTGCACAATACCGTGTGCATAGGCTGAGTCCGTGTAGATGTTCGCTGTTCGTTCTTCCAGAAACTCAATTGCCCAGATGAGGGCAAGAAGTTCTGCTTCTTGAGCAGATATGCGTGGAGGTAGCGGTTGTTTGGCTAAGACTGCATATAGAGTCACTACTGCAAATCCGGTGTGGAACTTGCCTGCTTCATCAGCGTATCTGCTACCGTCCACAAAAAGTTCAAAGTCTGGATTTGTAAGCGGTGTTGCCTGTATATTGTGCAGGGGCTTTGCCTCATGTTCAATGAGTTCCTGACAATCATGATCAAATGGTGCACTGGTACGTTTGTCACTCTCTTCTGTCCTCTCTTCTGTCCCCCCTTCTAAACTTGTAAAGATCAGCAGATCAGCAAGGTTTAGACTTGTAACTCGAGCAAATGAGATGTTTGGGGGTAGCAACAGCGTGCACTGGAGTCTGACCTGTCTTGCCATGGAGAGGTGTTTCAACTGCACTTGATTGAGAACAGCATAGATGTCATGGCTGGTAAGGATGGTAGTCGGGAAATCGAGTGAGATTTCAGATGCTTTCTGCAGTATATTTGAAACTGCTGTAACAGCACGGACACAGGTTGGTGCTGCTCTGGTAACGTTGTCGAGTTGAGAGGAGTAGTACCCGATTATGTGATGTTTGTCTGTCTTCTGGGTGAGTACTCCTACGGCAAATCCTTGAAGCTCTGCTACGAACAGATTGAAGGTGAGATCATAGTTTGGTAGTGCCAGAGCAGGTGCATCAATCACTAGTTCCTTGAGCTTTTGAAAGTTTTGTCAAGCTTCTTCTGTAAGGGAAAAAGGAACATTCTTTGTGCAATCATACAGCGGTTGCATGAGTAGTGACGCATTGGGAATCCACCGTCTGCATTTATCTCTGCTTGCTTTGCATCCTACTTCTGCCAGAAAGGTAAGCATTTCTCTTCACTAGGGAAGCACAGTAGTAAATCATCCACGTACTGGTAGATGTACTGCGAGAGGTAGCGGGAGGGGGGATTGTCTCAGCTGCGGTGGCGTAATTCCAGGCTTGACTGAAACTTTTACTGTGGGCACGGGTAGTGTGCCGAGGTCAGTTTTTTATGTGGACCAGAGTTTTGCAGGAACTTGTAGAAGTATTGGATCCGTGTTTACTTCACGTGTAACATCAGATTCTGGTTGATCTTCTATCATCTGGAGAGTGCACAGGACTTCTTCTGGGATATCTTTTGGAATTTGCAGGATAGCAGATCCATCTTCATTGTAGACAATCTGAGCTTGTAGTCTTGATAGTAGATCGGCTCCCACTAGGGCATCTCCACCCAGGGGGGACACTAAGAATTTAGACACGAACATGTGTGGTCCCAGTTTCACCTTCAGTGGATGTGTTATTGGGATTATCTGGGCTTGTCCATCAAATCCGGATACTACAGTAGCTTCAGATGAGATGGATCCTTCAGGCACTAGGTTCCTGGGGTTCAGGAGCGTGAGGCTCCTGAGTCCACCAAAGCTCTTATTTCCTTGTTGCCAATGTGAAGGGGGACATGTATAAATGGACCTCTGGCATCCCTATCCCGTGCTGCCGCAAGTCAGGCAGTCTTCTCCTCCTGACTCTCGGGTCGGTTTTGAGTGTCCCTCTTCTTCTTTCTACAGTCTCTGATCACGTCCTCTGACTCCACAATAGTAGCAGGTCGGAGCCTTCTTTCTTGTACCTTCTGGCTGGCCGTCCACTGCTGCTATGACAACTTTCTTGTTGCTCCTTTTATCCTTTGCGTCGGTTTCTAAGCCACTTGCTTTGTTGACTAGAAGATCTATGTCTTCCATGTTCCTCCATTCTGGGCAGCACGCTTTCAATCTTTCTGCCAGAGGTGCATGTATTCCATCCATGAAGGATCTTACCATCAGGCGACGTATTGCACCCGCTTGTAAGTCCAGCCCTTCATTTGCGAATGACTGCATCAATCTGTAGTAAAATAAGCTGACATTCTGCACAGGACCTTGATGCACTGGTCCCATTGTGCCCTTAGTTCTTTGCTCCTGGGCGCAGAAGAGACTGAGTCTTATCATGAAGTCTTGGCCCGATTCCACATTACGGGTATCGTCCGGAGCATGTCCTGTCAGGTGGGCAGTGAGTTTGGCATACAGTTCGGGAGACATTTTAACTCTACACAAACCTTCCATGTCCAACCAAGTGCTTCTGTAGGAGACCTGTATTTGGTTCAGGTAACGTGAAAAACTGACTGGGTTTCTAGTCGGGTCTGGAGCATTTTGCTCTTCTTTCCACTACGGGATAAAGAGGCACTGGTGCTGTGGCTTGTGGCTTGTAGCTTGTGCTGTGGGGCTGCACAGGCTAGGCATGTTTCACTCCAGTCCGGATTTTGTTGGCTACAGTTTGTGCAGGTCCATTCCGGGGATCCTGCTATTTTTGGAGCTGTTCCAGGAGTAGCTGACAGGTACGGAGGAGGCTGCTGATTCTTATTAGCCTTCTTCGCAGCTTCTTCCCATGTGTCTGATTCTTCATGGTATATCCAACCTTGATCGTGGGCTGTTTTTGCCATGTCAGAAAGAGTTCTGATCAGTTTAGTCCATGATTTATCTGCTATCACTCCTGCTCTAGTAGCTGTTATTGTATTCCATTTGTTGGGGTCCAATTGATCCTTTCCCTTCAATCCAAATGTCTTGAAAACTTCCTTGGACTGACTGGCTGTCCTCTTGCCATGATAACACGTAATGAGATGTTGCAGGGTGCATCCAGCTCTTCTGTCTTTTGATATTCCTTGTCCCATTCTTCTTCTTCTATCTTCTTCAGCTTTTAGACCCTTGAACGTCCTTTGGACTAAACCTACCTATCCTGGAGATACTCAGAGACTAACTCCTTTTGTATTCCTACCTAAGGTGAGGTCTAGAACCACCTTTCCTGGAAGTACCCAAAGACTGATTCTTGATGTGTATTCCTACTGAAAGGTGGTGTCCTAACTTCAGAGGGGGCTGAGAATGTTGAATGGCGCTGGGTTACCCTTCTTGTAACAGAGATACACTCTATATCCGATAGCAATGGCAAACAGGGCTATTCCCACTAACACTAGGGCAGTGAATATCACATCCATTGGACAGAGCAGGTACACTATTCCCTTTCAACACTCACTGATGTATGGGATCTATGACAACCAACAAGGACAACAGCACAGAAGTAAAGCGCAGGAGAGCAGACACACGGAGAGGCAGAGAAACACAGAGAAACAATCAAACAAGGCACAGAAAACATCAGCTGGCAAGGCTCTCTCAGAGTTCAGTGGAAACCCGCCAATAACCCAGTTTCTACTCACAGTGTACCATTTTGCGCGTTGAGGAGAGGGGAGATCAGATGTGGGGAGCATAAAGAGAAGAATAAGGTTCAACTCTTACCTGGCCAGGTGTTTCTGGTCCCCACGTCTGGTCCACTCCTCCTCTGAATGGCAAGATAGTCCACTGCGTCCTGGGATTAGAAACACGGGTCCCTGCTTTTCGGGCGCCAGATAATGTTAGGTTGACCTAACGGTCACAGCTGTTGCCAGCGATGTCCGAATGCAGAGAAGGTACCGGTGACCCCCCCTCTGCTACTCCGTCTCAATGAAAACAAGCGAACGCCGTTATACACATAAGACTGGAGATGTGCGGCTCCGAATAGAAAGTGTATTGGTATTGTTTACATTACAAAGTTATACAAAGTTGATTAGGGCGTAACTATGCAACATACATATTCATTAAAGGCGTGAATTACATATTCCCAGCAAGAGAAATTAATATAATGACTTATACTCCAATAACAAGATGTTTTTCAGTCGTCTCTAAGTCAAAACATTCTGCGTCCTTGAAGTTGGTCTCACAGTTTATTACGCAAATAAGTCTGGTTCGGTCTTGTCAGGGAGAATGAATTTCTATTATTTTCTAAGTCAGTGAAAAAGGTTAACTCTTTCCTCACACCAACAAGGGATGACCCAAGGATCCGGGAGGCCTCCCGACCAAGCCCACTCCATTTTCCACTACCGCCACCCAATCAGGCAGCTGAATACTGGGTAACCCCAGGTTGGACAAGAAGCCCGGCAAATCCCCAGGCGCTCGTATGGAATAGGTCTGGGAGCCTTTCCTGACCGATAGGGAGAAGGGAAACCCCCACCTGAAGGGGATCTCCTTTTCCTGTAGGAGGTTAAGTGAAGGTTTAAGGGCTGTTCTCTGGGCCAATGTATAGCGAGATAAGTCCGGCATGATCCGAATAGGTTGACCTTGATAGGAGAGTGGTTGTTTCTTACATGCTGCCTGTAGTATTAATTCTTTAAGCTGGAAAAAATGAATCCGGCAAATTAAATCTCTTGCTTGAGGATTATTCGGGTCTTGAGGCCGGAGAGCTCTATGGGCCCTGTCCATTTCAATGAAAGTCCTGGGCGGGCGCCGGAACAGACCATTAAAAATGGAAGTCAGAGTGGCTGGTATATCTGCAATGGAAATGGATTCTGGTAGGCCCCTGACACGCAAGTTGTTCCACCTATTTCTAGTTTCAAGATCATCCAGGTTAGATTGGAAATTTTGTATTTGGGAGGAGTGACGTGCGACAGATTCTGTCAGCAATTGTATGGTTTTGGTCGAGGAATCACGAGACTGAGTCAGGGAGTCCACCTTTGATGACAGTTCTGTAAGTTCAGATCGGAACTGTGCAAATTCTTGCTTGCATTCAGAGACAATCTGAGATGTTAAATTGGTTATGTCTTGTTTGGTGGGAATTAATTGTAGTAGTATACGAAGGTCTGCTAGAGTAGCCGGTCTGTTCTCATCCAGAGATGTATGGTTAGACAATTCGCCATCATCAGTGCTTCGGTGGTCACGTCTGCCAGAAACTGAGATGTCGCCTACCAAGCCAGCAAGGGCGCAATTTTGGTCTGAGGCCGCTGCTGCTGATTTTTCTCCCGCCACGCTGCCTCTATCTGTTTCCCTATCTCTCCCTCTCCCCTATCTCGGGGGGAGGCAGATGGCCATGAGGACCCCATCGACGAGCTGGTGAGTCAGCTGGAAGTGAATAGGAGGGGTCAGACCATTGTCACTGTATCATGGGCTCATGTGATGGCTCCCCAGGATCCACAGTAGTCTCATCATTTATATGTTTAGGTGGGACTGTAATTACTGTGTTTACTGTGTTTACTACAGATGGGCGTGGGAAAGAGAGGGACAGCAAGCCACCCCCGACCCCATCCCCCACTTGCGAACCGCTCTGTCGCTCGCCAGGTGAGGGGGGGCCACCTGTGGAAGCACCTCCGTCTCCCTGCAGCACCACAGACACCCGTTCCTCCCCTGACCAGGACACAGGAGAGGTGAGTGTGCCATGTGCCGCCTTCACTCTGCCTCGCGTCCCCAGGAAGCCCCCTGCATCATGGGTGAGAGAAGCGCCGCCACCCCTCCCCCCCGTGCCTCACCTCCATCAGTGTCACCGCGTCCTGCAGCTCCTCCGCGTCTTCAAGCACACGTGCGTGCTCCAGCATCTGTTGAGTGCAGCCCAGCATCCGGGAACCCCCCTGCAGGTCTCCGCTGGTGATTTCTGTCAGCCGGGGTGTGGGTGTTGGTGCGTCTGATACCCCGCCGCCATGTGGGGAGCCACCATCTTGGGACGCCGTGGCCTCTCCGTCCTCCGCTCGTGCAGGCCGCTGTGGGGAGATCCTCTGGTCAGGAGGGGTCCGCGGCTCCATGTCTGTCGGGGGCTGCAGTGGAATCTGACTCTCGGTCACGGAGGCTGCGGATTTCACCATCTGCAGGACTTGTGGTGAGTCCATCGCAGGCATCACTGGCGGGAGGGCCGGGGGCTCTCGGAGAGGAAGGCCTGGACATGTTAGGAGTGCTGCAATGTCTCCTTTAGTAGTCAGGGGTTGAGAGGAGGCTCGGGCTTTCTTAGTTGATTTGCCAATATTGTATGGTGGATGCCGGTGGATTCTGTTCAGTGTAGCAGGAGCTCCAGAAAAGTGCAGCCTCACGCCATCATGGTCAGCCACCCCCCCCCCGAGTCTTGGATTTTTAAGGTCAGCGAGGTCCTTGATGGTGTGGATGGACACTGTGCATATTAACTGGAGCTTTATGCCTGTCCTGGGGGCCTGCACCTCATTGGTGCGTAGTTCCGGGAGTACTCTACCGTACTCCACCGGCAACTACCCTCCTGTGCACCAGGTTACTGTCAACTCCGTGTCAGTACGTCTCCTCATGTCCACCTTCACTCCTCTCTTACTCTGACTCTGAGTGTCCACAGTCTGCCCTCCCACCTGGTCAACTAGTGGACTGGACTGGCTCCCCCTCTAGGCGGCCATCCATTGGTCCGACCCTAGCCTTGCACCATTGTATGGGGGATTGATGGGGAAAAACCTGGGATTACCTGGGTTGTGGTGTGTTGCCGGCACTGGCCTGACGGGGCCCTAAAGGGTAGGCCCTGCATCGTTGTGGGGATGCAAAACCTTGTAGCTCCCTGATGGCATCAAGGGCACTACAATACTTTTAGTTTACTAGTGAAAAAACTGGTGACAGGTTCCCTTTAATTAGTTTTCCATACAGAATAATGGGCCCCACATACTCCTCCCACATACAGGGGAGAAGTGGGGTGGTATTTAGGAGAGAGGTGGATTAGTCGGACAGCAGAGTTAAGGATGGACTGGAGAGGTAAGGTGCGAGAGTGTTAGCAGGGAGGCCACAGAGGACGATGTTGCAGTAATCGAGGCGGAAGATTATGAAGACATGTACTAGCATTTTTGTAGAATGAGAATTGAGGAAAAGATGGATTCTGGAAATATTTTTCAGTTTAAGACGGCAAGAGGTGGTGAGGGATTGGATGTATGGTCTGAAGGACAAGGTAGAGTTGCATGTTACTCCGAGGCAGCAAACTTTGGGTACTGGGGAGAGCGTGATGTTATTTATTGTAATAGATAGATCAAGTAGGGAACATAGGTGAGATGGAGGAAAGATGATTAGCTCAGTTTTGTCCACATTGAGCTTTAGGAAGTGAGAGGAGAAGTAGGAGGATATGGCCGATAGACACTCTGGGAATCTGGACAGCAGAGATATGACATCTGGGCCAGAGAGATAGATCTGAGTGTCATCAACATATAGGTAGTACTGGTCTGCCACCAGGAATTTCAGGGCCCCATACTGGCAAAATTTCCAGGCCTACTTGAGACTTCACCCAGGCTTCATCCCAGCTCCGCCTTCACCCCTCAAACCTTCCATAGTGCCACCACCATTCAGTCCCCTCGCTCATTAACATATGATAAAAGATCTTTAGAAATACTTTTTCTAAAGAACTCCTTATCTATGCTAGTGTCTACAGGGACGGTTACGCAGGGATTAGCAATATGCACCCAGAACTGCTCATGGTTCTGTGTGCATATTGGACCTGACAGGTTCCCTTTAACCCTTCACAGTCCTTGGCCCCTGTGCTAATGTGACGCCCCTGAACTAGTCAGGGCGTCACAGGGTACTGAACTTGCTGCTCTTTAGTGCAGGGCTCAACCCCCCATGGTTCTGGGTTCCCAACCTATGGTACTGCCTCTATCCGCATCCAAATCCCAACCAGACCTCACAACACACCCTGTCAGGCACACCAGTGGGCTGCCTAGCTGGAATAGGGCCGCCCACCTAGGGGTCAGACAGACTGGTGGGAGGGAAGTAGAACAGTTGGGTGGAGTGTCAGTGTGATGCCCCTGGACTATCAGGTTGTCAAAGGGTATTGTGCAATCTGCTCTCCCGTGCAATATCCACATCCTTCTTGGTTATGGGTCCCCAACTACATGGTGTTGCCTAAATCAGCTAATTAAAATCCTAGGTACACTCTGCACTACACCCACCAGACACAACAGTGGACGGCCTGAGTGGAATAGGGTCGCCCACTTGGGGGGTGGGTTAGGGGAGGTCAGGAGTGTCAGTCAGTCAAGGGTTGAAGTTTGGAAGTGAAGGAGAGAGGAGGTCAGGAGCCGGGCTCCTAAGAAGCCATCTAGGTAGCAGATGGTGGTCTGAGCCTAGAGGAGCTGGACCCCTGGTCACAGAGGATCATGGCAAGGGGCACGGAACTGTGGAGGAGGACAGCCGGCGGCCTTGCACCATCACCGGGTTGGGACCAGGGCACGACAAGGTACGTGGACCCTAGGTCAGGCAGTAGCTTCAGGCAAAGAAACAACAAAGAGCCAGCACCAATGTGCACTAAGGCATCAAATATTCCAAACTGCATTATAAAAAAATTTTTTTTGAGATTTTTGGCAAAAAATTGCAATTTCTTGAGCTGCTTCGCCACGTCACGGCAAATCTCATTTGAAGCAGTCCTACACTAAAATATTTTTATAAAATGTGCCATGCGGCCTCACATATAAATAGCAGAACTGCTCTCAGCAGCACTCACCTGGTCTATTGCAGTCCCGTACCCATGACTGAGTCATGGCTGTGGGCGGGACAGGTCCAAGCAAATGCTGCATGAAGTATATATATAGCCTGTGGACAAAGCCTGATGACCCAATGTGAACAGTCACCAAACGCCAAAATCTACACAGATGGAATACATCCCAAATTGGGGTGCACAGCAAGGTGGAGGTCAACCACCGACCAATTCAACAAAGAAACAACAAAGAGCCAGCACCAATGTGCACTAAGGCATCAAATATTCCAAACTGCATTATAAAAAAATTTTTTTTGAGATTTTTGGCAAAAAATTGCAATTTCTTGAGCTGCTTCGCCACGTCACGGCAAATCTCATTTGAAGCATCATTTGATCCATCTGTATGGATTTTGGCGTTTGGTGACCTGTGCACCCCAATTTGGGATGTATTCCATCTGTATGGATTTTGGCGTTTGGTGACCTGTGCACCCCAATTTGGGATGTATTCCATCTGTATGGATTTTGGCGTTTGGTGACCTGTGCACCCCAATTTGGGATGTATTCCATCTGTATGGATTTTGGCGTTTGGTGACCTGTGCACCCCAATTTGGGATGTATTCCATCTGTATGGATTTTGGCGTTTGGTGACTCTGTGCACCCCAATTTGGGATGTATTCCATCTGTATGGATTTTGGCGTTTGGTGACTGCTGTGCACCCCAATTTGGGATGTATTCCATCTGTATGGATTTTGGCGTTTGGTGACTGCTGTGCACCCCAATTTGGGATGTATTCCATCTGTATGGATTTTGGCGTTTGGTGACTGCTGTGCACCCCAATTTGGGATGTATTCCATCTGTATGGATTTTGGCGTTTGGTGACTGTTCACTGTGCACCCCAATTTGGGATGTATTCCATCTGTATGGATTTTGGCGTTTGGTGACTGTTCTTCATGCAGCATTTGCTTGGACCTGTCCCGCCCACAGCCATGACTCAGTCATGGGTACGGGACTGCAATAGACCAGGTGAGTGCTGCTGAGAGCAGTTCTGCTATTTATATGTGAGGCCGCATGGCACATTTTATAAAAATATTTTAGTGTAGGACTGCTTCAAATGAGATTTGCCGTGACGTGGCGAAGCAGCTCAAGAAATTGCAATTTTTTGCCAAAAATCTCAAAAAAAAAAAAAAAAAAAAAAAAAAAATTTTATAATGCAGTTTGGAATATTTGATGCCTTAGTGCACATTGGTGCTGGCTCTTTGTTGTTTCTTTGTTGAATTGGTCGGTGGTTGACCTCCACCTTGCTGTGCACCCCAATTTGGGATGTATTCCATCTGTATGGATTTTGGCGTTTGGTGACTGTTCACATTGGGTCATCAGGCTTTGTCCACAGGCTATATATATACTTCATGCAGCATTTGCTTGGACCTGTCCCGCCCACAGCCATGACTCAGTCATGGGTACGGGACTGCAATAGACCAGGTGAGTGCTGCTGAGAGCAGTTCTGCTATTTATATGTGAGGCCGCATGGCACATTTTATAAAAATATTTTAGTGTAGGACTGCTTCAAATGAGATTTGCCGTGACGTGGCGAAGCAGCTCAAGAAATTGCAATTTTTTGCCAAAAATCTCAAAAAAAAAAAAAAAAAAAAAAAAAAAAAAATTTATAATGCAGTTTGGAATATTTGATGCCTTAGTGCACATTGGTGCTGGCTCTTTGTTGTTTCTTAGTAGCTTCAGGCAACCTGACAATTTACTCGTCGAGAACGGAGCCTTCCAGACCCGCTCTCCACCCGCTCCAAAATCTGGGTACTAGCGCAACAAGGAGGATAGGACTTTCCACCAAAACGGTCCAGAAAATCCCAAGCGTGAACCCTGAGACCAAGCTCCCACACTTAGCCATAGTGGGGAGCGGGACCCGACTAGTTCCATACTACCGGGACCAACAGAGAAGTAAACTTAGTGCCAGGAGGCAGATCACGGATCACCAGGCAGCACCATTGGGGACGGGACCCGAACTAGCTCCCCTCAGTGGCAGCGGTATACAGAACTTTGGTTTATCCAGTTGGCGGTGTCAGCTTAATTGACTGAGTGAGTACGAAAGTGATCCCCTTCGCACCCAACGGCACTCCCCAAACACCATCATCGAGTCCCAGGGCATCCCCCCTACCCGTGGAGGGTTCTAACACCTGGCTGCCCCACTCCATCGCCCCCGGGTACTCCCAAATGCAGCGGTGGTACTCTACATTACCACACATCACGGGTGGTGTCACAAACTCTAAACACAATCCCCTGTAAATACCCACTTCATTTGAGTGGCCGCACGACCCCCGGGTCTGGACACCCCTCGAGCCACCGCGGATCCAGATCCGAGCAGCCCGGCTGCTGGCACGGGGGCGGCACATCAGCTTTCAGAGAGAGAGGAGCTGAAGTAGCAGCTCCTGGGGAGCTGGAGGAGAGTTGAGTGGTAGCCCTCGAGTAGTGAGGAGCTGAGGGAGTGTGTGGCTTCCTGGGGTTACAGGTTGGGTCGCAGACGGTGGTCTGGGCCCGGAGGAGTCGGAGACCCGGTCGCAGGGTATTGAGGCTGGGTGCCTAGACCTGGTCTTGAAGGACGGTCAGCAGCTCGAGTCTAATAACCGGTCCGTGACCGAAAGCATGGAGGAAGAAGATTCGTGTTCCAGTACTCCGGAGGCCGCCTGGGTGCCACTCTTTGGAGGAAACGGTTATAAAGTTTCTCTGTCGTCATGGTCGGTTCCGAAGTTAATGATAATGGAAGTGGAGGAGGAGTCCGCCTCAGATGACGAAGCTCCAGTTAATACAGTTGAGGTTGTGGTACTGATTTGTCGACACTGCGGCCTGCTAGGGCACTTTGCCAGAGCGTGCCCAGGAAATGCTCAACTCTCAAAAGTTTTAAAGTTAAAAATTTAAGTTTCCATGCTGATAATGTGTTGATACAATGTTGCTAATGTGAAAATGTTTAATGGAAAATGTTGATTTACTTGCCTCAAATCAAACGAGTACCTCACCTAATTTGCAGTTTGCTCCTAGTGGAAGGATCCTGTTTTGTTTTTATTGGAAAAATGGACCATGGCTGCGGGACTGGCAGCAGCCAGCACGAACTTGTGCTTTTGTACATAGTTGCACCTCGTGCGCCCACCAGAGTTGTCTTTTAAACCTCCAGGACTTCAACCCCGTCACGGACCCCAAGTAGGAAGCGGCGGGTTACAGGTTGTTTGGATAGCGGGTTGAAGGGAAAGGGACAATGGGAATGGACTGTTGCAGGAAGGGGCTGCAGCACAGTAGGCTGAGCCACCGGCTACCACTACAACCGGTAGCATTCCCATGGTTCTTATAATAAAAATGAACTCTAAAAGTTTGGTTATGTAACGTTTAAGTTATGTGCCTTCCCTATGCGGGATGAGAAATTGTGAATTAAAAATGTTATCTTATTTTTACAGTTTCCAGTTAAACAAAAATAAACCTCTGGGTGTCCTGTAGCTCGGGGTTAAACGAGCTACGTTTAACCAAGGGGGAATGTGACGCCCCTAGACTAGTCAAGGCGTCACAGGGTACTGCACTTGCTGCTCTTTAGTGCAGGGCTCAACCCCCCATGGTTCTGGGTTCCCAACCTATGGAACTGCCTCCATTCGCATCTAAATCCCAACAACACCTCACACCACACCCTGTCGGGCACACCAGTGGGCTGCCTAGCTGGAATAGGGCCGCACACCTAGGGGTCAGGCAGACTGGTGGGAGGGAAGTAGAACAGTTGGGTGGAGTGTCAGCTTTCAGAGAGAGAGGAGCTGAAGTAGCAGCTCTTGGGGAGCTGGAGGAGAGTTGAGTGGTAGCCCTTGACTAGTGAGGAGCTGAGGGAGTGTGTGGCTCCCTGGGGGTTACAGGTTGGGTCACAGACGGTGGTCTGGGCCCAGAGGAGTCAGAGACCTGGTCGCAGGGTGTTGACGCTGGGTGCCTAGACCTGGTCTTGGAGGACGGTCAGCAGCTCGAGTCTAATAACCAGTCCGTGACCAAAAGCACAGCGGGGTAGAGGACCCTAGGTCAGAAGTAGCTTCAGGCAACCTAGCAATTAACCTGTGGAGGATAGTGACTTTATGGATTGTCCCCAAGAAGCTCAGAGATCAGGGGCACTAGTGCAACGAGGGGGATAGGGCTTTCCATCCCAAGCAGCCCACAGAAATCCCAAGCGTGAGTCCTTGAGAACACAGCTCCACTACCGATAAGTAGGGAGCGGGGCCCAAAAAGTTTTAAGCCAACGGGCCACTGGAAAACTTCTAATTTGGGCATGGAGGCAGGCTCCGGACCACCCGGCAGTACCAGAGGGGACGGATACCCAGACGAGCTCCCCCAAGAGGGCAGCGGCACCCAGAGACTTAGTTTACCTTGTTGTCAGAGTCTGCTTCGCGGTCGCATCATCACCAATACTGCCTGAGTGAGTACATGGTCCTCCCCTGCTTCCAACCAGCGATGCACTCCCCTACAACCAGCATCCCCCCCATCCAGAGTACCGGAGCCTCCCCTACACCTGGAGGGAACATCATCTGGCTGCCCCACTCCATCTCCCCCGGGTACTCTCATCGGCAGCGGTGTTACCCCCCCTCCCGCGAACCACGGGTGGCGTCACGAACTCTTATCCCCTGTAAATACCCCCTTTGCATTTGAAGTGGTGCGAGCCCCCTGGTCCGGAGACCCTCGAGCCACAGAAACCCCCGGATCCAAGTGGTTTGACCGCTGCAGGGGCGGCACACCTCAAATTTCTGGCATCACGAACAGGATTCAGACTGGGCCCACTAACCTGGGTGATGTGCGCCTTGAAAATCGAAGCGACGGTGTCAAAACTCTGTTGCCGCCATTTTCTGCCATCTTTGGCGCCAAAACGTCATCTTCCCGACCAAAAGCGCACAAAGCTGAAGCTCCGCCCCTTATCCTCAGTGTGTGGCCGGAACCAGAAGTTCCCAGGGTTCCCCGACGTGAGAGTGATTGGCTGATGAAAACCAAGGGGGCGTGACGGGATGTAACAGCGGAAGTGGAGCAGGGACGTCAGGACTCTGCCATAAAGTTCCTGGACACCGCAGAGACAAGATGTCGGAGAAGCGCAACTGTTCAGCCGAGGATACTGCTGCCGGGACGGCTGCCTGGATCGAGATGCGGAGGGCAGCCGCAGCGGTGAAGGCCCGAGAAAGGGAAGCCCTGCACATGGAGCGGGTAAGCAGAAGCCCAGCTCCAGTTGACCCGGCCTACCCGGCCGCGGAGCCCCGTCTGCCCCCGGCCACCCCATGTCACCTTCGCCCTCGAAAACAGCTGCCACTGAGACGCTGCCCGCAACACCGGCAGCGGATTCCTCAACTCCCGCTGAGGACCACCAGGCCGCAGATCCCGATGAAATTGTCCCGGTTCTCATAAGCCAACGGGCCACCAGAACACTTCTAATTTGTGCACGGAGGCAGGCTCCGGACCACCCTGCAGTACCAGAGGGGATGGATAACCGGACGAGCGCCTCCAAAAGGGCAGCGGCACCCAGAGACTTGGTTTACCTTGTTGTCAGAGTCTGCTTTGTGGTCACATCATCACCAATACTACCTGAGTGAGTACATGGTCCTCCCCTGCTTCCAACCAGCGCTGCGCTCCCCTACAACCAGCATCTTACCCATCCAGAGTTTCGGGGCCTCCCCTACCCGTGGAGGGAACGGCATTTGGCTGCCCCACTCCATCTCCCCAGGGTACTACAATCGGCAGCGGCGGTACTCCTGTGGAGCCCCACATTACCTTCAGGTGCAGGTCGCCACAGGGTCTCCACGGGCTTGGTAATCTTCTGGTCACAGGTAGGTTAACTTCAGGGGGGATTCATGATGCCACTCTCGGTATTTGCGGTCAGGGGTGACCGCCACTGCAGTAGAGGGACGCCTAGGGCTGATATTAGATGCAGTCAGTTGTTGTGGCCTCCTGAGAGTGAGGCTGGCCCCAGGGCCCGGTGTAAGTGTGTAGTACCACAGGTCGCAGAAGAACTCACACACCAAACAGCAATGTCTTTCAGGGTTTTTTTTACTTACTTTCAGGTGGCAGGGGTGGGTTAACCCGGGCAATGCTGTGGTGGACCAGGTGGAACCAGATATCCCTTCGGCTGATGTAGGGGTGACTGCTGACTCACCTTCCTAGCCCTTATTGTTTTGAGGTGACCCCGTCCTGAAGTCTTGCTGGGATCACCCAGAGAAGTCGCATACGCTGTTCTTCCCTTTCTGGCCCGTTTGCGGGCAGCGTGGATCAAGTAATTCTGGCTGCTTGCCGTCAGTCACTTATGGGCCCCTTGTTCCTGCTGTAGCTGTGGATTCTGTGTAAGTTTGGTGAGGCGCATAAAGTGCCCTCACCAGCAGGTTTGGCAGGCCAACTGAATGGGCCCCTGCTCTGGGGACCTGTACCCCGTGCGGGCGGGGTCTAATAGCAGTCCCCGTACTCAGCCACCTCTGCACCAGGTGGTTTTCGGGCGGCACTACTAAGTAGCCCTTTCTCCCTTGCCAGCAGCCACGAATGGTGCAATGTTGGCCTGGATTCTCTGCACTCCACTTCCTTGCTCTCTCAGCTCCACTAACCGACTGGCTCACCACTACCTCCCCTCTGTGCCTGCCTCTGCGCACACCCCTGTTCCCAGTGACACCACCCACACTAGCTGGGAGGCGAGGACCACGCCCCCTCCCCGAGTCTGCTCAGGGGTCCCCTCTAGCTGTGCGTGTGTTCTGGTTACTGGTGTTCCATGTGTCCACACCCTAGTCAGCCTCTGGGATTACCTCTGTTGTACTGACCCTGCATGGGTGCAGTACTCAGTGGTGCCTGACCAGGTCAGGGGCGCGACATTCCCCCTTAGTTACCAATAGCACATCCTCGGGCTGTAAAGACAAACATTTTAAAATGCAAATATTTAAAACGTAAAAACATTATAAAACATACCAGGTACCATACATCACCACCCTCCACCCACAATTCCGTTACCCACCCAAAACCCTCTCAGGAGGCAGGTCACCGATACTTTTAGCAACCAGGTCTGGGCCATCTGTTTCCCCAGACCTTTCCTCCAATCTTCCTTTCCTGGGAATGGTGGTTGAAGGCAAGCCCCTCTCCCATCGAGCCGCGTCTTCGGCCACTTCTGGCAGGATGTAGAGGCGGCTTTCTTGGTCTGGTGGTTAACGGGGTATGCCTCCCTTGTGGAACCGTGCCTTCGACCACTTCTGGCAGGAATGTAGAGGCGGCATCCACAGTCAGTCCAGGCAGGGTACCCACTTTGTGGTGGAGAGCCAATCCCCATAAACAGACGTGCTCTCTGGTCACAGACGAGCCAGGCCCCTAAACGGGCGTGCTCTGGTGGTGGTACCTCTTAAGGTAAACTTTAAACACTGCAAGAGTTTGTGGCTATAGCCAGTTCATAGCCTATGGTCTGTAGTAGTAAACTGCACAAACCAGGTGCAAAATTTTTAAAGAGTTCTCACATAAATTCATGTGGGCACATAATCTTGAAACTTGAATGTTGCAAAAAACCTCGAAACTGGTCAACTGTAACTTTCTTTACTTTTCTTTATTCACTCACATGGACTCTCTCCTCTCACTGGCGCTTGACGCTGCTCTTGCGCTGTCATCTGATGCTTCATCTAGATCTGTGTCTTTGTCTCGTTCTTTGTATGTGTATTTATCGGTGTTATCTGTACCTTGTTGCAGGGATTTGGTAGGAACTGCCGGGCTGTAATAGGGATTCCTTGGGCATGGCACTACATCCAGCGCATACCAGCCGCATTCACCTTGGTGTCTGGTAAACTCGACCAGGTCTCCCATGTGTAAATCACGGCCAGGGTGTCCTCTGGGCAAATGGGATCTAACATCTCTCCGACTTACGAAATGCCCTCTTTTACGCCAGGCGCTACAATGAAGCCATAGTCGGTCTTCAGGCTGAACTCCTCAACCACTCCACGGTAGAGAGGACCTCTAACCTGGTGGTGGGCTTTCCTGAGCGACTGCTTTTCCTCCAAGTCCTGCGCTGTCACTTTTTCCTTCTGCCGGTCTGGGGAATGCTGCACAGGGGGTGGTTTCGCTCTGGTGCAGCGCCGTGCTCTGCTGGCTGGACCCCTCTTTTCTGCCACCTCGCTGCCTGCGGGCTCCCAAGTCACATACATACTGGGTGTTACAATGGCCAGCACTTCTCTCTCAGCAGGGGGTGTTGGGACTTCTTCCCAGCGGGAGTAGGGCAACATCTCGGGCTCCGGGCCTCCCTCAAATTTACAGGGCGGCCTGCAGGCACGGCACACTAACTGCTATGCGGTCTACTATTCCACAGCTGTAGAGAGTCTAACTTATCATCTCAAGATATACAGCAATTTTGATATAACTTTCAAAAATTTTCTTTTGGAGGCAGTACCTTTTTTACTTAATCACAATTATTTTTCATTCAACAAAAGGGTTTTTTGCAGAGAAAGGATGTCAGCATGGGGCGAAATTAGAAATAAGTGAGACCCCTAGTGATGGAAACTGTGGAACAATTTTACTGTGCTAAAACTTAAATGGGTATTTCCATCTCCAAAATCCTATCACAATATGTAGTAGGTGTAATAATAATAATAATAATAATAATAACAATAATAATAATATTAGCAAATACCTCTAATTAGAAATGTAGTATAGTTCTCCTGATTAGCTATGTTGTTTACTTTATGTGCAGGGAATTACAGCAGCCTTAGTATCCATGGTTATGACTAGAGATGAGCCACCCCCCTAGTGTTTGAGTTCAGTTCGTCGAACGACGGGTGTGTTCAGCGAACGTTCGATGAACGTTCAACGAACACCTTGAAACCCCATTGAAAACAATGGCAGGCAAACACATACAAACACATAGAAAACACTTTCTAAGGTGTCCAAAAGGTGACAAACAACTCACAAGACACCACAAACACATGGAAAAGTGACAAGTAAATATACTCATGCGAAAACAAAAGAGCTGCATGAGTAAAAGGAGGAGGAGACACCGATAGAGGCATGTCATGCCCTTCTAAAATCATCAAAAACATAGCAAGGGGAGTCCAACCAGAGTCTCCCTTTTTTCCAAAAATTGGGCCACAGACACCACTTAAGTGGCATCAATTGTCCCCCAGTTGCAAACTTGACATTTTGATTTGCATGACGCACAATCAAAATCCACAAGCCTTTACTCTCCCCAGGATGACACAGGGGTAGAAAAGTCTTTGCTGATCAATGACTTCTTCATGTTGGAACATTTAAGAAAAAAACAAAAATGTGACTCCAACCAGAGTCTCCCTTTTTTCCAAAAATTGGGCCACAGACACCACTTAAATGGCATCAGTTGTCCCCCAGTTGCAAACTTGACATGTTGATTTGCATGAAGCACAATCAAAATCCACAAGCCTTTACTCTCCCCAGGATGACACAGGGGTAGAAAAGTCCTTGCGGATCCATGACTTGTTCATCTTGATGAACGTTAGTCTGTCCATATTGTCACTGGACAGATGCGTGCGCTTATCTGTCAGCACATACCCAGCAGCACTGAAGACATGTTCCGAGAGAACGCTGGCTGCGGGACACGACAAGATCTCCAAGGCGGAAATGGCGAGCTCAGGCTATTTTTCCAGATTGGAAGCCCAAAATGAGCAAGGCTCCAGTTGCAGAGTCATGGCATCGATATTCACTTGGAAATACTGCTGTATTATCCTCTCCAGGCGTTGACTATTTGTCAGACTTCTTCTGTCTTGTGGCCTTGCAAAGGATGGTCTAATATTTCATGAAACGATTCCATAAAATTGCTGTTACCACCAGATACGGTGTTGCTGGTACGGTTTGACTCATGATGACTCGACACTCCCATGGTTGGCAAGTTACAACTGTGAGATTCACTCTCTGCACCACTGGTGTTTAGTTGAAAAGCCGAGCTAAGATTACATAACAGCTTCTGCTGATACTCCTGCATACGTGCGTCCCTTTCTATGGCTGGAATTATTTAGCCAAATTTTGACTTGTACTGGGGATCTAAGAGTGTGGCAACGCAGTAGTCAGCATTACTTCTAATTCTTACAATCTGAGGGTCATGTTGTAGGTAGTGCAGCAAGAAGGCGCTCATGTGTCTTGCGCATCCAGGAGGACCAAGTCCTTGCTGTGTTTGTGTCGGTGAGGTGAGAATCATGCTTCCTTCCTCTGACTTCTCCCCCCAACCTCGAACAACAGAAATGTGATCAAGGTCTCCCTCATCTGAGTCTTCCATGCCCCTCCCCAGTTCGTCCTCTATTTCTTCCTGGGCTCCTGCACCTTCCTCAACAGTTTGGCTGCTACCATGTGCCCTTGTTAATCCCTCTCCCCCCACCGTCCCATGCCTGCCACCTTGGTGATGCTGAACGTCTGGACCTTGTAGATCTTGGTATCCCTTCCGCATATGAATCCTCCTGTACTTCCTCCCCTTCCTCTTGTCCCACCACCTGACTCCGAATACTGTTTAGAGTGTGCTCCAGCATGTAAATGACTGGAATTGTCATGCTGATAATGGCATTGTCAGCGCAAAACATCTTCGTCGCCATGTCGAAACTGTCCAGAAGGGTGCATAGGTCCTTGATCTGAGACCACTCCAGCAGCGTGATCTGCCCCACCACTGCATCTCGTTGGCCCAGGCTTTACGTCATAACGTATTGCACCAGGGCTCGGCGGTGCTGCCACAGTCGCTGCAACATGTGGAGAGTCGAAATCCAGCTTGTCGACACATCGCATTTCAGGCGGGGAACCGGCAGGCCGAAAGACTTCTGGAGCGATGCAAGTCATTCAGCTGCGCCGTGTGAACAGCGGAAGTGAGCACATAGTGACCGTGCCCTGTGCAGAAACCCATCTAGGCCAGGATAGTGGGTTAAAAATTGATGGACAACAAGGTTTAACACGTGAGTCATACAAGGCACGTGTGTCACCTTTCCCAGGTGAAGGGCTGCACCAAGGTTTGCAGCATTGTCGCACACGGCCTTCCCTGGCTGCAGGTTGAGTGCAGACAACCATTGATGAAACTCGGTCTCCAGAGCTGACCACAACTCCTCAGCTGTGTGACTCACATTTCCCAGACATTTCAACGTAAAGACCGCCTGATGCCGTTGAGCTCTGCTGCCAGCATAGTAAGGAGTGCGGGATTCCTTGTGCGCAGTTACAACGCGGGTGGCCTGATCAGACAGGCTTTGGGCGGAGGTGGAGGACCCAGACGAGGTGGAAGAGGCAGAAGTAGTTGAGGAACTTCTACATACAGAGAATTAACGCACAACTCGTGGGGACGGCAAGACTTGTACAGCAGGCCCTTCTCCATCTCTCACCATAGTTACCCAGTGCCCAGTCAGCGACTTGTAACGCCCTTGTCCATGCTTACTAGTCCAAGTATCTGTGGTGAAATGCACCCTGTCACACACAGAGTTTCTCAAGGAAGCGGTGATGTTGTGTGGGACATGCTGGTATAGCACAAGCACACCTTTCTTGGAGAAGTAGTGGCAACTAGGTATCTGCTACTGGGGCACTGCGACGGACATAAGGTCTCGAAAATCCTCTGTGTCCACCAGGCGGAAAGGCAGCATTTCTGTAGCCAACAGCTTGCAGATGGTGAAAGTCAACCTCTTAGCTTTGTCATGGCTAGGAGGAAATGGTCTTTTACTTGTCCACATCTGAGGGACCGAGGGCTGGCTGCCGTGCTGTGATGGCGTTGAGTAGGGTGTCCCTGGAAAACTGCTGGTCTGTGAGGAAAATGCAGGCGGAGACATAATGTTGCCTTCATCCAAAGGTGGTGCTCTCGATGTCTGAGAGAGCTCAACAACAGCAGCTGTTCCACTTCCAAAACAACTGACGATCTGCCAATCACACTGCCTATTGCGGTTAAAGAGGTAGAAGGTCTGCGTCAAAAAGCATGTGTGACTGCTGTCCCCACCGTCATAGAGGATGAAGAGCGTGCGGATGCACTTGAAGGGGCAGACGGTGGTTGGCCCACTCCGCTAGGCTGCATTGTAGCACAGTGAGCTTCCAACTGCGACTTATGCTTCATATCCATGTGACGGTTCATGGATGAAGTAGTCAAACTAGTGAAGTTTTGGCCTCTACTTAGAGATTGGCGACAAATCTTTCAGATGACATGAGTTGGGAGATCCTTTGCGATGTCAAAAAAGGACCAGGCTAGGCAAGGCTTAGAGCCCATGCGACCTGCAGAGCCACCCCGACTTGTGCTCAGAGGCAGAGTTGTGGCTGAGGATGCAGTTGTTGATGTGCTTCCAGTACTCCGTTTGTGTTCAGGAAGGCGCAAGCTAACCTTGTCGTCAGTTGCATCCTCCTCCACCGCCTCTGCTGACCTCATCGAGTGCCTGACTGTGGGTTGACAGTAAGTGGGACCTACAACCTCATCCTCACCCTGTATGTTTGCACTCCCCTCGTCCTCAGAGCCAACCTCTTCCTGCCCTGACTGAATAGTTAAGTTGTCATTCCAATCAGGTATCTGAGTCTCATCGTCATCAGCATGTCCCTCATTGTCTCCACCAAGAGGAGTTATAGTTTGGGAAGGAGGGTCTACATTATGCTCAGAACCTTCTTCATCTGGGTCTGAATCTCACAAAGCTTGTGGGAATCACTGCAGATAATTTCCTTGTCTGGACTCACTGTAGCTTTGGAGCAGACCTCTGATTCCCAGGCTATAGTGTGACTGAACAGCTCTGCAGACTCAACTATCTCTGGTACCCCATAGTCTGCAGGGCGAATGGAGACTTGAGAGCTGGCAGAAAGCAAGTGCGATTGGGGTGTCAACTCAGAGGACTGGAGTCTTTGGGATGTTGAAGTAGAGGTGGAGGAGAGGCCACTTGATGGAGCACTTGAGATCCATTCAAGCATCTGCTGTTTTTGTGCCTCATCTACCTTTGGTAGCAATGGATGTTTCCGTAACAAAGGGATCATATCAGATTGTCCACGGAAAGTAGTAGACATCTTACTTTTGCTGGAAGATGGCCTTTCTTCAGCAGATGTTACTGTTGCTTTATCACCTACCCCACGGACACAAACTTTTTTTTCCTTTTCCAACACGCCTGTTCCCCTTTCCACCAGCATCTGTCCTTTTGCCACTCATTTTGTTTGTGAACAAATTGGACACTGTTTGTTGCACTTAAAATAGTGCAGCAAAAATGGAGATGTGGTGTACAATGCAGAGGTGGTGTAGCTTTCTTGTCAGCAGAGGAACCCTCACTTACTATCCCAGACAATGAAACTATGCCCCGAGGAACTGCCTGCACTTTTTGCACTTAAAATGGCGTAGCAAAAATGGAGAGGTGGTGTACAATGCAGAGGTGGTGTAGCTTTCTTGTCAGCTGAGGAACCCTCACTTACTATCCCAGACAATGAAACTATGTCCCAAGGAACTGCCTGCACTTTTTGCCCTTAAAATGGTGTAGCAAAAATGGAGAAGTGGTGTACAATGCAGAGGTGCTGTAGCTTTCTTGTCAGCAGAGGAACCCTCACTTACTATCCCAGACAATGAAACTATGCCCCAAGAAACTGCCTGCACTTTTTGCACTTAAAATGGCGTAGCAAAAATTGAGAAGTGGTGTACAATGCAGAGGTGGTGTAGCTTTCTTGTCAGCAGAGGAACCCTCACTTATTATCCTAGACAATGAAACTTTGCCCCAAGGAACTGTCTGAACTTTTTGCACTTAAAATGGCATAGCAAAAATGGAGAGGTGGTGTACAATGCATAGGTGGTCTAGCTTTCTTGTCAGCAGAGGAACCCTCACTTACTATCCCTGACAATGAAACTATGCCCCAAGGAATTGCCTGAGCTGATTTAGACAGATGCTGTGATAAATCCTTGCACAGGACTGGCACAGACCTGCCTAGCAAAAATGGCTATGAACTGCTGTAATGTAGCCCTGAAAAGGCCTGAA
This sequence comes from Anomaloglossus baeobatrachus, assembly GCF_048569485.1. Classification (NCBI taxonomy): domain Eukaryota; kingdom Metazoa; phylum Chordata; class Amphibia; order Anura; family Aromobatidae; genus Anomaloglossus; species Anomaloglossus baeobatrachus. The sequence continues at coordinate 226,759,365 of NC_134353.1, read as the reverse complement.
ATTACAAGTAGTCCCTAATCCCTAAACTGATGTGTAGATTGCACTGTATGAGTCTATAGCATACATAGCAGCAGCGAAAGCGGTGACTATCACACACCCGCAGCAGAGAGATAATGGCGGCGATGGGGAAAAGGGCTGGGTTTTATAGGACAAGGCAATAATCTTATCTGGCAATAATCCACTTTGCTGTGTGTGTGTCTGTGATTGGCTGACAGCCTGGCCCGCCCCACTGTACACGTGGTTAGGAAAAAAAAATGGCAATTGCCATTCTTTCAGCACTCAGCAGCACTGATCTAAACCCCGCCCCCCCTGCATGCACACTATACACTGAATTTTGATAATATCATTATTAACAGTGACTGACAGTATTGCAGTGAAAAGCCAGCTAGTAACTAGCTACGCTTTTTGGTGATCGAGCCGTTATTGAACGGTAACTCGAACAGCCGAACTTGAAGCAAATCGTTCGAGTTCGTTGAATGACTCGAACACCGCCCAAAATCACTCGAATTTGAAATTGGCGAACGGTTCGATTTGAACATCACTCATCTCTAGTTATGACCACTGTCAACTAACTAATAGTGATGAGCGAGTACTAAAAAGCTCGGGTGCTCGAGGCTCGGGCTGAGCATCCCAAGATACTCGTGTACTCGGCCTGAGCACCGAGCCCAATGTTATCCTATGGGAGACCCGAGTATTTTTGTGAAAAGACCCCCGGCAGCATGTAGAAACCCTAAAAATGTCACAAAAGTCTCAGAAGAGTGCTCAAATGACATGGCAACAGCATGGGGAAGACCCCTTGAAGCATTTATCACTCAAAAGTCACAGCTGTGAACAATTTTGTCCGCGTTTTACGCCATTTTTACGGACTCACCAGAAAACCTTCAAAAATGACACCAAAATGAATTTTCATGGTGGAAATGTTAAGGGCACATACCCAATAGTGAGATAGAGCTAATGTATGTTACTTTTTGAGATTAATACATGAAAGATTTTACGTAAAACATTGTGTGGCACTCCGATGTCCCTGAGAAGAGACGTACATAAAGGCCTCTGAGTCTAATGTGCCCATTTTGAGGAAGTGAGTCTTTGTAGTATTTTCCTTTGCCAGGGCATTCCAAAATTGTGAGGTTCACCAATGCCCCTGCATACAGACGTGCATGAGGGCCTGTAAACCTGAAGTGCCCATTGTAAGGAAGTGGGTCTATTGTAGTATAGCCCTTTGGCAGGGCAGCCAAAAATTGGGAGGCTCCACGTTGTCCCTGGATAGAGACGTGCATGATGGCCTGTAAACCTGAAGTGCCCATTGTAAGGAAGTGGGTCTATTGTAGTATAGCCCTTAGGCAGGGCAGCCAAAAATTGGGAGGCTCCACGTTGTCCCTGGATAGAGACGTGCATGAGGGCCTCAAAACATTAAGTGTCCATTGTCAGGAAGTGGGTGTATTATAGTATAGCCCTTAGGCAGGGCAGCCAAAAATTGGGAGGCTCCACGTTGTCCCTGGATAGAGACGTGCATGATGGCCTGTAAACCTGAAGTGCCCATTGTAAGGAAGTGGGTCTATTGTAGTATAGCCCTTTGGCAGGGCAGCCAAAAATTGGGAGGCTCCACGTTGTCCCTGGATAGAGACGTGCATGATGGCCTGTAAACCTGAAGTGCCCATTGTAAGGAAGTGGGTCTATTGTAGTATAGCCCTTAGGCAGGGCAGCCAAAAATTGGGAGGCTCCACGTTGTCCCTGGATAGAGACGTGCATGAGGGCCTCAAAACATTAAGTGTCCATTGTCAGGAAGTGGGTGTATTATAGTATAGCCCTTTGGCAGGGCAGCCAAAAATTGGGGGGCTCCACGTTGTCCCTGGATAGAGACGTGCATGATGGCCTGTAAACCTGAAGTGCCCATTGTAAGGAAGTGGGTCTATTGTAGTATAGCCCTTTGGCAGGGCAGCCAAAAATTGGGAGGCTCCACGTTGTCCCTGGATAGAGACGTGCATGATGGCCTGTAAACCTGAAGTGCCCATTGTAAGGAAGTGGGTCTATTGTAGTATAGCCCTTAGGCAGGGCAGCCAAAAATTGGGAGGCTCCACGTTGTCCCTGGATAGAGACGTGCATGAGGGCCTCAAAACATTAAGTGTCCATTGTCAGGAAGTGGGTGTATTATAGTATAGCCCTTAGGCAGGGCAGCCAAAAATTGGGAGGCTCCACGTTGTCCCTGGATAGAGACGTGCATGAGGGCCTCAAAACATTGTTCCCATTGCAAAGGAGCGGGTCTCCTGTCGTTGTAATGTCCATTCTGCAAAGAATGGGCGAAAAAATTTACCACTGGGGGTATACCTGAAACAAAGGCCTAACTATTGTAACGGTCATCATGGTGGTGCATGAGGAGAAGGAGGAGCAGTCCAGCGATTATCCAAAGTCCAGAAGTGTGTACCCATGGGTGAGTGGAGGTACATGGCAAATTCCCGTTACAAACTTTAAATTCCGCTCTCATTTGCTGGTGGTGTGGTGAAGTCTGGCCCAATCCAACCCTTGTTCATCTTGATCAGAGTCAGCCTGTCAGCATTTTCAGTTGACAGGCGGGTGCGTTTATCTGTAATGATTCCACCTGCGGCACTAAAAACACGCTCTGACAAAACGCTAGCGGCAGGGCAGGCCAGGACTTCCAAGGCGTAGAGAGCCAATTCATGCCACGTGTCCACCTTGGATACCCAATAATTGTAAGGCACAAAGGAATGTCGGAGTACAGTTGTTCGATCTGCAAGGTACTCCTTGAGCATCTGGGCAAACTTAGGATTTCTTGTGGCACTACCCCGCACCTCAGGGGCTGTGTGGTACGTGAGGGGCTGAGAAAACTGTCCCACATCTTAAAGACTGTTCCCCTACCTCTGGCGGATTGTACTTGTGCCTCTCTCGGCTGTACGCCTTGGTTGTCCACTGATTCCTGACCTATGCCGCTAGCGTTTTGTGAGGGGAATGCTTTGCCTACTTCCGTGACTATGGCCTTCCGGAACTGCTGCATTTTGGTTGACCTCTCCGCCTCGGGAATAAGAGACATAAAGTTCTCCTTGTAGCGTGGGTCTAACAGTGTTACCAACCAGTAATGATTGTCGGCCAAGATGTTCTTAACGCGAGGGTCACGAGACAGGCAGCTTACCATAAAGTCAGCCATGTGCGCCAGACTCTTAACAGCCAGTACTTCAGTATCCTGACCAACACGATGACTGAACATGCTGTCCTCCTCCTCCTCCTCCTCATCTACCCTGTCCTCTGGCCAGCCACGCTGAACCGAGGATATGACTGGTGTGCATGTCATATCCTCAATTTGGCCGGAGAGTTGCTCCATGTCTTCATCCTCCTCCTCGTCATAGTCCTCCACTGCACGTTGTGATGAGACGAGGCTGGGCTGTGTGTTATCACCCACACCCACTACTGTTTCTTGCTGCAACTCATCGCGCTCCGCCTGCAATGCATCATGTTTGTTTTTGAGCAGAGACCGTTTTAGAAGGCAGAGTAGCGGTATGGTGACGCTAATAATGGCGTCATCACCACTCACCATCTTGGTGGAGTCCTCAAAGTTTTGGAGGATGGTACATAGGTCGGACATCCATCTCCACTCCTCAGGTGTTATGTGTGGAGTTTGACCCATTTCCCGACGGCTTAGGTGATGCAGGTACTCAACAACTGCCCTCTTCTGCTCACATATCCTGACCAACATGTGCAGAGTTGAATTCCAACGCGTGGGGACATCACACACCAGTCTGTGAGCCGGAAGATGCAAACGGCGCTGAAAGCCGGCAAGGCTGGCTGAAGCAGTAGGTGACTTTCGAAAATGTGCAGACAGGCAGCAAACTTTTACCAGCAGATCAGACAGCTCTGGGTATGACTTTAGAAACCGCTGAACCACGAGGTTGAGCACATGGGCCACGCATGGAACATGTGTCAGCTGGCCTCGCCTCAAAGCCGCCACCAGGTTCCGGCCATTGTCACACACGACCTTTCCTGGCTTTAGGTTCAGAGGTGTGAGCCAGTGATCTGCCTGCTGTTTCAGAGCTGTCCACACCTCTTCTGCATTCTGGGGTTTGTCACCTATGCAGATTAGCTTCAGCACAGCCTGTTGACGCTTCGCCGAGGCAGTGCTGCAGTGCTTCCAGCTTGGGACTGGTGTGGAGGGTAAAGTGGATGAGGATGCGCAGGAGGAGGAGGAGGCTGAAGAGCATGACATTCCGGAGCTGTAGAGTGTGGGTGAAACCCTGACTGAGGTAGGGCCTGCAAACCTCGGTGTGGGAAGGACGTGTTCCGTCCCTCGCTCAGACTGGGTCCCAGCTTCCACAATATTAACCCAGTGTGCCGTCAACGAGATGTAGCGGCCTTGCCCACAAGCACTTGTCCATGTGTCTGTGGTTAGGTGGACTTTGGGTGAAACAGCGTTGTTCAGGGCACGTGTGATGTTTTGTGACACGTGGTTATGCAATGCGGGGACGGCACACCAGGAGAAATAGTGGCGGCTGGGGACCGAGTAACGTGGGACAGCTGCCGCCATCAGGTCGCGGAATGCTTCTGTCTCCACCAGCCTAAAAGGCAACATTTCCAGCGCAAGCAGTCGCGAAATGTTAGCATTTAGAACTGTGGCATGTGGGGCGTTGGCAGTGTATTTGCGCCTGCGTTCAAATGTTTGCTGAATGGATAACTGAACGCTGCGCTGGGACAAGGACGTGCTTGATGATGGTGTTATTTCTGCGTAGGCAACTGCAGGTGCAGGACCGGAGGAGGCTTGTTCGCAGGCAGCATGGACAGGGGATTGGCTCGCATGCACAACCAGCGAAGACGTAGCAGTGACATCAGCAAGCACTGCTCCTCGACTCTGTTGTACTTCCCACAAAGTCGGGTGCTTGGCTGACATGTGCCTGATCATGCTGGTGGTGGTCAGGCTGCTAGTTTTGGTACCCCTGCTGATGCTGGCACGGCAGGTGTTGCAAATGGCCTTTTTAGAATCATCTGGAGCCAACTTAAAAAACTGCCAGACTCGGGAAGACCTAACATTTGTACAGGCACCTTGTGTCGTGTTGTTGTTCCAGGGAACGGTTGCCTGACTTCTGCCTGGAGCCACCACCCTGCTTCTTACTGCCTGTTGGGATGCTACGCCTCCCCCCCCTGTGCTCTGCTGTCCTCGCTCTGCATATCCTCCTGCCAGGTTGGGTCAGTTACTGGATCATCCACCACGTCGTCTTCCTCTTCCGCACCCTGCTCCTCCTCCTGACTTCCTGACAATTGTGTCTCATCATCGTCCACCCCTTGTTGAGACACGTTGCCAACTTCATGAGAACGTGGCTGCTCAAATATTTGGGCATCTGTACATACGATCTCCTCATGACCCACTTCAACATGAGCTGGCGAGAGGCCAGAATGTGCGAATTGAAACGTGAACAGCTCTTCCGAGTGTCCAAGTGTGGGATCATTAATGTCCGAGGACGTGTACTCAGCCTTGTGGTGGATTAGGTTCTGAAATGTGCGGTGCAGTATCACGGCTACTGACACTTGACCGTGTGGAAGACAGAGTGTTTGTGGTGGTGCCAATCTGACTGGAAGCATTATCCGCTATCCAACTAACAACCTGTTGACACTGGTCTTGGTTCAAGAGCGGTGTACTGCTGCGGTCCCCAAGAATTTGGGACAGGACGTGCGAGCGACTAGATGTGGCCCTTTGTTGTGGCGAAATTAGAGCTTGCCCACGACCTCGGCCTCTGCCTGCACCACCATCACGTCCACTTCCTTGTTCCTTGCCAACGCCCTTGCGCATTTTGCAATGCTGTGCTGACGTGTATTCACTAGACTTGTGCGTTATATCCAAGTTTGTGCAAATCGTGCACCTGTACGCTGCCACCGACAGGCACACACGTGCGGTTTTTAAATGCAAGCACGGACGCACTAAGAACCTAACAGGTTTTTAGGAGCAAAAATTACTGAGAAGTCTGACACTATCAGCCACTGCTGACTGACGTGCACTATAGACTACACTTGTGCGTTATATAATAGTTTGGTAAAAACGCACACAAGTGCACCTGTACGCTGCCACCGACAGGCACACACGTGCGGTTTTTAAATACAAGCACGGACGCACTAAGAACCTAACAGGTTTTTAGGAGCAAAAATTACTGAGAAGTCTGACACTATCAGCCACTGCTGACTGACGTGTATTATACACTACACTTGTGCGTTATATAATAGTTTGGTAAAAACGCACACAAGTGCACCTGTACGCTGCCACCGACAGGCACACACGTGCGGTTTTTAAATACAAGCACGGACGCACTAAGAACCTAACAGGTTTTTAGGAGCAAAAATTACTGAGAAGTCTGACACTATCTGGACTGTTTTAGACTGTGTACACCAGCCCCAGATATGATGAAGGCTGGTATACGGTCACCACTAGGAATGGCTATATACCCTGCCTGCCTGCCTGTATACTGCTACAATAGTCCTGACAAGGACTCTTCTGGTCACTAGCCTGTATTCCGACCTGGCTATACCCTGCCTGTATATAGCAACAATAGTCCTGAGAAGGACTCTGCTACTGTACTCCGACCTGGCTATACCCTGCCTGCCTGTATACAACTAGAATAGTCCTGAGAAGGACTTCTGGTCACACTGTTTGCAGCCCTGCTACGGAAATAGCTATAAAGGGCCGCAAACCTTTCCCTGAACCAGCAACACTCTCCCTGCACTGACTGTCTGGATGGCTGTGAGCAGAGCACAGCGCGCCCGCCGGTATAAAGGCTCGGTCACGCTGTGCGGGCCGGCCAATCACTGCAATTCCACAACTAACAGGGCTGTGGCATTGCAGTGGTCTGCCAGCCAATCCCTGCATGAGGGCTGGCTCTCAAAAGAGCGCCAACATGCAGGGATGAAGACCACGAGTACAGCACGAGTATCGCGAGATTACTCGGTCCCCGCCGAGTAGCCCGAGTACAGTGATACTTGTGCGAGTACCGAGTAGTAACAAGCATGCTCGCTCATCACTACTAACTGTCAACATATGAGTCGTCAGAACTATGGATACCTTTGCTACTGTAATGCCCTGAACATGAGGTAAGCGACATAGCTAATCAGGACTCAAACTATATAACTATACATTGCTGGCCAAAAGTTTTGGCACCCCTGCAATTCTGTCAGATAATACTCAGTTTCTTCTTGAAAATGATTGCAATCACAAATTCTTTGGTATTATTATCTTCATTTATTTTGCTTGCAATGAAAAAACACAAAAGAGAATGAAACAAAAATCAAATCATTGATCATTTCACACAAAACTCCAAAAATGAGCCAGACAAAAGTATTGGCACCCTTAGCCTAATACTTGGTTGCACAACCTTTAGCCAAAATAACTGCGAACAACTGCTTCCGGTAACCATCAATGAGTTTCTTACAATGCTCTGCTGGAATTTTAGACCATTCTTCTTGGCAAACTGCTCCAGGTCCCTGAGATTTGAAGGGTACCTTCTCCAAACTGCCATTTTGAGATCTCTCTACAGGTGTTTTATGGAATTCAGGTCTGGAATAATTGCTGGCCACTTTAGTAGTCTCCAGTGCTTTCTCTCAAACCATTTTCTAGTGCTTTTTGAAGTGTGTTTTGGGTCATTGTGCTGCTGGAAGACCCATGACCTCTGAGGAAGACCCAGCTTTCTGACACTGGGCCCGACATTATGCTGCAAAATTTGTTGGTAGTCTTCAGATTTCATAATGGCATGCACACGGTCAAGCAGTAGTGCCAGAGGCAGCAAAGCAACCCCAAAACATCAGGGAACCTCCGCCATGGTTGACTGCAGGGACCGTGTTTGTTACGGGGGGACCGGCAGATTAGGACCAGGGGGTATATATCCTAATCGCCAGTGGGGGCCCACCGTGCTCCAGATGACAAAGGAGCTGCTGGCACCTGAGGGTTAGGCGGAGACTATAGAGCTGGATGGCTCTGAGATAACCCAGGAACTCTGGGAACCGGTCACGTGTGTTGGGACACGTCAGACCGGACGACAACCCGATTAGCGTTTTGGTGCACCTAGCGCTACACCAACCACGTGTGCAGGAAACACGTCAGGCCGGGTGGTAACCAGGTAGCGTTGACCGGAAGACCGCCACGAAAGCGCCCTGTCGGCCACGTGTGTAGGACACGTCAGGCCGAGCGGTCCTCCGATTAGCGTTTCTGGCCACCTCTCGCCTGGCCACGTGTGTGTAGGACACGTCAGGCCAGATGGGTACACCAGTAGCGTTGACTGGGAAGCCGAGGAGGATAAGGAACACCCTGTTAACTCCACAGGGGTCCTGGGGTACGCTGTCCGTGCGCGTAGGGGGCACAACCGGACAGGTGGCGCAGCAGGTGCGTTGTCCGTGTGCGTAGGGGGCACAATCGGACAGGTGGCGCAGCAGGTGCGTTGTCCGTGTCCGGAGGGGGCACAATCGGACAGGAAGCACAGCAGGTGCGTTGTCCGAGTGCATAGGGGGCACAATCGGACAGGTGGCGCAGCAGGTGCGTTGTCCGTGTGCGTAGGGGGCACAATCGGACAGGAAGCACAGCAGCCGCAGCCCAGTTAACGCCACTGGGCTGCTATAGCAAGACTGTAACGGCAGGAGGGAAGCACGGCGCCTAACCCTGATGTGCCGAGCCACGAATCTTGGCGTGACAGGCACCGTTCACCTAACCCTACCTACCGCTTCCCAACATAGGCTTATGCCGCAATGAGGCTCTAACATGGAGGTGTGCTCTGACTGAGCAAAAGTGAAGACTGCGCACCTCCATGTTATCTCCAGCCCCTTTTATAACCTGGGTCCGCCTCAAACCCAGGGTGGAACCACCAAGGTCCAATAGCAGAGTGCCATGTCATCAGTGACGTCACATGCGACCTATCCGGAACCGCCACGTCATTGATGACCTCATGGCAGCCACGCCCCAAACACTTCACCAGTCATCGTCTGACGACCAATACTGAGGTGCCAGATCATAGGGGCGGGCCTCTGCGAGCCAGTCCGGAGTTGCCACGTCATCAGGACACCTGACACCCTCTGCCCTATCAGGACCTGCCACCTCACGTACATGCTCAGTGAGGTCCTTACCGGACCTAGCCTCTGATGCACTAAGTGCCTGAGAATGCTCAGTAGCCTGAGCCACAGGCTTAGAAAGCAGACTATCAGTTTGAGCATGCTCAGTAGCCTGAACTGAGGACTTAGTCTCAGACATAACACAAACAGGCTGAGCATACTCACTATGCAAAACACCGGGCTTAAACTCTGGCTGGGGTAAATCGGCGCACGCATGCGCACTAGCCGCCTCTCCACACTTAGACGTGGTGGAAGGAACAGCCAACTGGACGACCCGAGGCACGGCCAAGAATGGCAGCCGGCGCCTGGGCGCAACAGGAACCGCAGCAGGCTGCTTGCGGCTATGGCGGCGCCGGTTCGTAACAGTACCCCCCCTCTAGCGGCCCTCCCACTCGAATGGTCTATAGTCGCCACAGATACCACTGAGCGACGGGCGGAAGATGGAGACATGCAGTGGGAGCTACAAGACTCGCTCCACCGCGTAATCACCCCAGACGACCAGTCGATATGTGGGGAATGCCGCTTCAACCAAGGAATACCCAGCAGAATATCATCTGCACCCTTAGGGAGAACCAGAAATGAAATGGTCTCCCTATGCCCAGATGACATGGCAAGGGTAATGGGCACTGTCCGCTGGTGAATTACCTTGGGCAACAAGGACCCATCCACCACACGGACTCTCACTGGCCTTGGCATTTGCACCAGCGGGATTGCATGCCACCGGGCAAAAGAGGAGGAGATGAAACTATCCCCAGCACCTGTGTCCACACTTGCCCTTGTGGACCATGTTGACCCCTTAAAGGAAATGGATGCGGGAAACGTCACCCTAATGAATGACGCAGAGTCCAGTCTACTTCCAGCTATGGTCACCAATCGTGGTCGCTTATCCTGACACTTTGGGCAACGGTTGGCATAATGACCATACTGCCCACAAGCGAAACAGGAAATGCCCTTGCGACTCGAAGACCTAGCAACACCAACCCTAGCGATGTCCATAGGGACAGAGATGTCCTCTAAGGGAGGTGCAGTAGGAGAGACCACTACAGTGGCTGAACGACCCTCTGACCTGCGCTCCAGCTGACGTTCGGAGGTCCGCAGGTCAATGCGGGTAGCCAGAGTCATGAGGCCCTCAAGGGTAGTTGGTACCTCACGCGACGCTAATGCGTCCTTCACGTGCGAGGCTAATCCCCTCCAGAACAGTGGAATGAGAGTCCTCTCTGACCACCCCAGTTCTGCAGCAAGTGTCCTGAAACTCACAGAATATTGACTTGAGGAGGTACGCCCCTGCTCCAAAGTCAGTAGCTGTAGGGCCGAGTCGTGAGTGACCTGAGGCCCCAGGAACACTTGTCGCAAGGACTCCAAAAACTCCTTAGAGTCCTGTACTACGGGGTCATTCCTCTCCCACAATGGTGTAGCCCACTCCAGTGCTCTATCAGAGAGCAAGGAGATGATAAACCCCACCTTCGACCTCTCTGTAGGAAACCGTGCAGCCAACAGCTCTAGATGGACTGAGCACTGGTTCACGAATCCCCTACATGCCTTGCTGTTCCCCGTAAACTTGTTGGGCAGCGAGAGGTGAGGGAGGGTTGGAGTAGGCTTGGTGACTGACACTATTGCAGCCGCTTGAGCCACCACATCATCCATATCAGCAGCAAGAGCAGACTTCTCCAGAGACCTCACTCTGGCATCAAGCTGCAGCATGAACTGACGTAGCTGCTCCATCTCCGCCATGCCAGCCAGACCCTGGCGCAGTCTTACTGTTACGGGGGGACCGGCAGATTAGGACCAGGGGGTATATATCCTAATTGCCAGTCGGGGCCCACCGTGCTCCAGATGACAAAGGAGCTGCTGGCACCTGAGGGTTAGGTGGAGACTATAGAGCTGGATGGCTCTGAGATAACCCAGGAACTCTGGGAACCGGTCACGTGTGTTGGGACACGTCAGACCGGACGACAACCCGATTAGCGTTTTGGTGCACCTAGCGCTACACCAACCACGTGTGCAGGAAACACGTCAGGCCGGGTGGTAACCAGGTAGCGTTGACCGGAAGACCGCCACGAAAGCGCCCTGTCGGCCACGTGTGTAGGACACGTCAGGCCGAGCGGTCCTCCGATTAGCGTTTCTGGCCACCTCTCGCCTGGCTACATGTGTGTAGGACACGTCAGGCCAGATGGGTACACCAGTAGCGTTGACTGGGAAGCCGAGGAGGATAAGGAACACCCTGTTAACTCCACAGGGGTCCTGGGGTACGCTGTCCGTGCGCGTAGGGGGCACAACCGGACAAGTGGCGCAGCAGGTGCGTTGTCCGTGTGCGTAGGGGCACAATCGGACAGGTGGCGCAGCAGGTGCGTTGTCCGTGTGTGTAGGGGGCACAATCGGACAGGAAGCACAGCAGGTGCGTTGTCCGTGTGCGTAGGGGGCACAATCGGACAGGTGGCGCAGCAGGTGCGTTGTCCGTGTGCGTAGGGGGCACAATCGGACAGGAAGCACAGCAGCCGCAGCCCAGTTAACGCCACTGGGCTGCTATAGCAAGACTGTAACGGCAGGAGGGAAGCACGGCGCCTGACCCTGATGTGCCGAGCCACGAATCTTGGCGTGACAGGCACCGTTCACCTAACCCTACCTACCGCTTCCCAACATAGGCTTATGCCGCAATGAGGCTCTAACATGGAGGTGTGCTCTGACTGAGCAAAAGTGAAGACTGCGCACCTCCATGTTATCTCCAGCCCCTTTTATAACCTGGGTCCGCCTTAAACCCAGGGTGGAACCACCAAGGTCCAATAGCAGAGTGCCATGTCATCAGTGACGTCACATGCAACCTATCCGGAACCGCCACGTCATTGATGACCTCATGGCAGCCACGCCCCAAACACTTCACCAGTCATCGTCTGACGACCAATACTGAGGTGCCAGATCATAGGGGCGGGCCTCTGCGAGCCAGTCCGGAGTTGCCACGTCATCAGGACACCTGACACCCTCTGCCCTATCAGGACCTGCCACCTCACGGACATGCTCAGTGAGGTCCTTACCGGACCTAGCCTCTGATGCACTAAGTGCCTGAGAATGCTCAGTAGCCTGAGCCACAGGCTTAGAAAGCAGACTATCAGTTTGAGCATGCTCAGTAGCCTGAACTGAGGACTTAGTCTCAGACATAACACAAACAGGCTGAGCATGCTCACTATGCAAAACACCGGGCTTAAACTCTGGCTGGGGTAAATCGGCGCACGCATGCGCACTAGCCGCCTCTCCACACTTAGACGTGGTGGAAGGAACAGCCAACTGGACGACCCGAGGCACGACCAAGAATGGCAGCCGGCGCCTGGGCGCAACAGGAACCGCAGCAGGCTGCTTGCGGCTATGACGGCGCCGGTTCGTAACAGTGTTCTTTTCTTTGAATGCCTCTTTTTTTTTTTTTTTCTGTAAACTCTATGTTGATGGCTTTTCCCAAAAAGCTCTACTTTTGTCTCATCTAACCAGAGAGCATTCTTCCAAAACGTTTTAGGCTTTCTCAGGTAAGTTTTGGCAAACTCTAGCCTGGTTTTTTTATGTCTCGGGGTAAGAAGTGGGGTCTTCCTGGGTATCCTACCATACAGTTCCGTTTCATTCAGATGCCGACGAATAGTACGGGTTGACACTGTTGTACCCTCGGACTGCAGGGCAGCTTGAACTTGTTTTGATGTTAGTCGAGGTTCTTTATCCACCATCCGCACAATCTTGCGTTGAAATCTCTCGTCAATTTTTCTTTTCCTTCCACATCTAGGGAGGTTAGCCACAGTGCCATGGGCTTTAAACTTTTTGATGACACTGCGCACCGTAGACACAGGAACTTTCGGGTCTTTGGAGATGGACTTGTAGCCTTGAGATTGCTCATGCTTCCTCACAATTTGGATTCTCAAGTCCTCAGACAGTTCTTTGATCTTCTTTCTTTTCTCCATGCTCAATGTGGTACACACAAGGACACAGTACAGAGGTTGAGTCAACTTTGATCCATGTCAACTGGCCGCAAGTGTGATTTAGTTATTGCCAACACCTGTTGGGTGCCACAGGTAAGTTACAGGTGCTGTTAATTACACAAATTAGAGAAGCATCACATGATTTTTCAAACAGTGCCAATACTTTTGTTCACCCCCTTTTTTATGTTTGGTGTGGAATTATATCCAATTTGGCTTTATGACAATTTTTTTTTTTTTCATTGAAGACAAATTAAATGAAGATAATAATACTCAAATAGCAACAAGGGATACTTACACAGAAAAGGGCAAAAAGACATAAAACATTACTTTTAATAAAGTGTTCATTAATAAGTGATGACTCACTGCATAAAAACGTGAAATAAAAGCTAAAAAATGGACCAGTAGGCCTCCAAGCTCAAAATGGGCCTATCTGGTATATCTCGCACATCAGACCAAAACATCCTATAATAAACACACTGAGATAGAAATTAGACAAAGTGGTTTAAAGAACCCCACAACAGCCAGGAGAAGGAGCCGCCCTCAAATATGGTGTATGGGTTAAACGTAATGGGACTCCGTAGTAGTTTGGACAAGACCTTTTCAAACACCGAGGATACCATCCTTCAGTATTTGATAATGGATCCCGCTTAAAAAAGAAAAGGAGTGGTCTTACCGTGACTCGGTGGGCATATCTAAACCATACAGGTCAAGAGCTCAATAGTGGTGACCATCAAGTGGACATAGTAAATACCAAAGAATAGCTCAAGATCCAATGTAAATGACTGTAAGAATCGCATCCTCCCAACACGTTTCATATCTTAGTCATCAGGGGAGTCTTCATATAAGATGCTCTGCATCCCGTCAGTCTCAAAAATCGACCATCCAAAAAATAGATTGCCCCAAACGGACTGTAACAAAACAATAATGTGTTAAACCCAGAGTCAGATTACATATAATCAAACACTAGAGACGTAGGCGATAAAGAAAAGCCCACTTACCAAAGATGTCCAGCATAGACGGACGCCAAACAGAATGTGCCGCGCTGACAGCTTGAAAACAGCGCCCATTTATACCATACACACATGCGCAGTTAGTTCACTTACGCTGATGACGCTTTTACCCAGCCTTCTCAGTATTGGACGTAATCGCGTCACCATAGTGACGGCGGCTGCGTCATCCAAGATGCGCCGCCTGCATCATCACAAGTGCCTTGAACGCAAGCTAAGAACCAGGGATATTAAACCAAAGACATCCCCGTTTTCAAAGTTTTAATAGCGTTACAGCGCTACAGGGCTAATAGTAGCATCAGGGTATAAAACCTCTGAGGACCGGTATATGTAACAAAGTCTACACCATAGCGGGCCTATCCCTACATAAACGTGCACTCATAAGGCAGCCATGCCAAACAAGTAACCCGACAGAAAAAATCATCCTCAACAAACGAATGGTAACCAGAAATATACATAGCAGGCATGAGCGAAACAATGATTTTAATTCTGATTAAGGGAACCGCAGGAGGAGGATTGACACAGAAAAGTTAGTACACATTTCAATCATGAACAGAAAGGGTAACAGGTCAAAGCCATAATAACTCATTAGCATAATTCCCCCTGGACTAGCTACCAAAGGTCAGCCATATTCAGAGGAAAGGTCAGCCACAAAGAGAAGTCACAATGAAAAAAGAGGGAATATACTTCCCACTCTAGGATCATTGGTCAAAAAAGGAATGAAAAACACTAAGTGCACACTAACCTGCTACCTGGCCTAGTATTCTATCCCTTCCTAAACCGCGGAGGTTGGCACCCTAAAAAACCTACGCAAGTGACACCCCCACTCAATGTCGGCTGTCTCTCCTAGAAACACCCTACAACTAAGGTGCATCTAGAAAAGGGGGTGAAAGAGAGATGTTCATTCAGACCAGTCGGCACTAGAGTGTTCAGATTATAAATCCAAAAACACTCCTTTTGTAGAATTAATTTATCCCAATTTTCCTCCCCTTAAAGGGGGTCTAATGTAGTCAATACCCATTATCCTAATACAATTTTCATTACCCTCATGATAACTGTTCACATGCCTGGCTACAGGTGTATCATTATTTTTCCTAATGTCATTTTTGTGTTCTCCTACTCTCCTCAATTCTCTGATAGTTTTTCCTACGTATTGTTTGCCACAACAACACATTACCCTATATATTACTCCTTTCGTTTTACATGTTATATAGGATCTGATCTCGAACTTTCTGTTATTCATGGAATTACTAAATTCCTTACCCTCCTCAATAAATTGGCAATTCACACAATCTTGGCACCTAAAACATCCCTTAATATTACTACTGAAGAAAGGAAGAAATTCCAGCAACTTCAGGAGAAAGTAGAATTTTCTTAAAAAACAGTTTCTTTATTGGTAATAAAAATATTAATATTCCATCCAAGCAAGACAAAAATAGAGAGGCAAGGCAGAGGAGCTGTTTCCTACGCGTTTCAACCTGAATAGGTCTTAATCATGGAATGCGCAGAGGAAATCTCTAAGACAATATTTAAAGTCTGTGCACAACAAGAACAGGTTGAATTAATTGGATTTGTTACCACCCAGCCCATTTAGTGTGGAGAGCACAGAGAAGAGAAAAAAAAAAAAGTGAAAGAATAGAAACTGAGACACTGCACCAAAAAGTCAGCACAACAACAGAAAATAAAGGAAAAAACACCAAAAAATATATATACATAAACTGATTAAAAACAGAAGCAACCAGAGAGATCACATGATAAGAAATATATATATGCCCGGTATAATCTGTAGTGAAGGGGCTCTTTAGAGACAAGAAAGATTTTTTTCTCCTGACAGGGACAAAAGAAGGACGGGAAAAAAAAAAAAAAAACACATTTATTAATGTCCAAATTGCTATATAGTGAAAATTTCAATTCAAATGCTAAAGGAATAACCTTAAACCATCAAATATCCAATAATTACTACAGTATAATATGATATAGTTATTGGTACTGAAAAGGTATGTCCTATAAAGAACAAAAAATTCTGGAATTCAAGTATACTGCATAACAAGATCTCTCCTCATATTCAGACCATGCGGCATTCTCGTGCCCAATTTGAAGATCCAGAAAGATTCTCTATTAAGAATCTTTCTTCTAAGATCCCCACCCCTTTTAGGTCTGGAAACTTTTTCAATGCCTGTGAAAACAAGATTGTCCAGACATCTATTGTGAACAGAGGCAAAGTGTCTGGAAACAGCAGACACATTCACCGCAGATGTATTTAATGTGTCTGACATGTGTCTGCGTATTCTTTGTTTGAGGGGACAACTCGTGCAGCCAACATATTGAACGTGACAGGAAATACACTCAATCAAATAAACCACATTTGGGGTATTGCAGTTTATAAAGCTGTTAATGTTATAAGAAAGTCCTGTATAATTAGATGTAAATGATTTGCATTTTTTTGCATGTTTGCACGAGATGCAAAAATTGTGCCCACAGCCAAAAAAACCTGTGCAGGATAACCAATTTTTAGAGATGGCATTGTCCTTGCTGCTTACAACCAAACTGGGGGATAGAATATTGGCAAGATTAGGGGCTCTTCTGGCCACAAAATTAATTTTATTTTTAGTGAAAATCCGATTTAATAAATCATCACTAAGTAAAATAGGCAGATGTTTTTGTACTATTTTTACTATATCATGGAATTGGGGAGAAAAATTCGTTGTAAACGTCACACCATTATTCCTACTAAAATTGTTCTTATTTTTGTTGTTATCTCTAAATAAATCCGATCTATCTATTTCATTAACTATAATTTTTGCCCGATCTAGACACCATTTCGGGTAGCCCCTGTGTTTGAGCTTAGTAACAGCACAGTCCATTTCCACTTGTAGAGCCTCTGGACGGGAACAGTTGCGCTTTAACCTGATAAGTTCACCAAGCGGAATATTTTTAATGACATGCGGAGAATGACATGAACTGGCCATTAAAATGGAGTTGGAGTCCGTGTCCTTATGGTAAGGAAGGATCTCCACTACACTGCCCTTCCCTATCAGAGTGACATCTAGATAATTAATGCTGGTGGAATTTGTTTGAAATGTGAATTTAAGATTAAAAGAATTTTGGTTGAGATGGTTAATGAAAGAATGTGCAGTGACCTCATCCCCTCTCCATATAATTAATACATCATCTATGTAACGTGTGTAAAAAACTATATTATCTGAAAATTCATTATCTTCATTGAAAATGTAAAATTCCTCAAAAATGGCTACAACAATATTAGCAAGGGAGGGAGAGAATTTCCCTCCCATGCTAACGCCACATTTCTGCAGAAAAAACTTTTCATCTCTGAAAATTTTCTATCAGATTGGAATACCATTCTTTCTAAATGTTCCATCCAGTTAATGGAGCTTATTATTAAGCATGAGGAACAGGAATTAGAAGCGGTTAAAAAATCTATTTTGGAAACAGAGACTTTGTTGGACAAATTCAAGGACATTTCTGATTTTACCACACTTAATGACAACTTGGACAAACATCTGAATATTTTGGATGATAAAATCGCAGAAAGGAAAAAACGTAAATTTGACAGAGACACCATGGACTACCAGACTGACAAAATTTATACCTGGAGGAATCAACAGCACGAAAGTTCGATTTTAAGATCGCAATATAAAAATAAGAGGTTTTTTCAAAAAAACTACAACAGGAAAGTCAGTTTTGGTGACACCAGTATTTCCTCAGCTACTACGAGTTATTCAGTGGACATTTCTTCTGATTCTTCTTCGGAGGGAGTTATAACATCCGCTACATCTGATAAAAGGTTCAAAAACAAGAAAAACCATTCTTCAAAAAACGCACCAGGAGAGGAGGTCGCAAACATCGGAAATACCAGATATCCGGACCGCAGGAAGCGGAGATATTAACCTGTCCAGTTTGGAACCTCTCAGCCCAGATTCTCTCACAGCACCATTTATCAGTATTATCTAAAGGACTTAGTTTCTGTCCCACGAATAAATTCAATCTCTTCAACACGCTGCTGGACATTAACAAGTTGGCAAGAAATCTGACTTTGAAGTGCCATTTCACCGATAATGAAGATCCACAGGATGATTCCAGTCTTAATCTGGGTTCTGATATGCTTGATTCTAATGTGATTCCCAGGTTTTGTGAGTTGAAAAAACTTTCTGATTTGAGGCAGCTTGAATCAGAATCCAGAAATTATGATTTTCTTCCTGACAGGTTTATCACAAGCAATCCTTCTTTTTATCCTGTTCAGTCCAGACCATCTGTGTTAGATATTTTTCAGGAACACATTGAAGAGGATTTGGTTGCTCTTGATAGAATCACAGGTGTCAGAAACAACAATCTCAACCCCCAAGAGGTTTTGGCTTTACAAGATCTACAATCTAACACTGGTTTAATTATCAGGGAAGCCGATAAGGGGGGAGGGGTTGTTGTTTTGGATGCTCTTTTGTATTTCAAAATGAACCATGCCATTTTGTCTGATGATCATACGTATTTACATTTACAAGGGGACCCAACTAATTTCTTCAAGGTAAAGATGGATAAAATGCTTCAGGCTGGTTTGGAGGGGGGCATTTTTACACAAAAAATTTTTGATTATCTTACAGTGGATCATCCTGTGATTCCTGTGTACCATGCCCTCCCTAAACTACATAAAGGTGTTTTTCCCCCTCCATTTAGGCCCATTATATCCGGCATTGGTTCCCTTGGTGAAAAACTTGGTGCTTGGTTGGATCATTTTTTGCAGCCTTTAGTTAGAGAATTGCCAGGTTTTCTCAGAGACACTAAATCCCTTATCAATAATTTGAATTCTATATCCTGGCAGGGCAACTACATGTGGCTGACATGTGATATTGTCAGTCTTTATCCTTCCATTCCACATCATGTAGCTTCTGATTGTTTGCAGTTGTTTCTCAGAAAACACAGTTCATATCCCATTCACATACAAAATTTCATCATTACTGCAATCAACTTTTTATTAACGCACAATTATTTTTCTTTTGATGAAAAGTTTTTTCTGCAGAAATGTGGCGTTAGCATGGGAGGGAAATTCTCTCCCTCCCTTGCTAATATTGTTGTAGCCATTTTTGAGGAATTTTACATTTTCAATGAAGATAATGAATTTTCAGATCATATAGTTTTTTACACACGTTACATAGATGATGTATTAATTATATGGAGAGGGGATGAGGTCACTGCACATTCTTTCATTAACCATCTCAACCAAAATTCTTTTAATCTTAAATTCACATTTCAAACAAATTCCACCAGCATTAATTATCTAGATGTCACTCTGATAGGGAAGGGCAGTGTAGTGGAGATCCTTCCTTACCATAAGGACACGGACTCCAACTCCATTTTAATGGCCAGTTCATGTCATTCTCCGCATGTCATTAAAAATATTCCGCTTGGTGAACTTATCAGGTTAAAGCGCAACTGTTCCCGTCCAGAGGCTCTACAAGTGGAAATGGACTGTGCTGTTACTAAGCTCAAACACAGGGGCTACCCGAAATGGTGTCTAGATCGGGCAAAAATTATAGTTAATGAAATAGATAGATCGGATTTATTTAGAGATAACAACAAAAATAAGAACAATTTTAGTAGGAATAATGGTGTGACGTTTACAACGAATTTTTCTCCCCAATTCCATGATATAGTAAAAATAGTACAAAAACATCTGCCTATTTTACTTAGTGATGATTTATTAAATCGGATTTTCACTAAAAATAAAATTAATTTTGTGGCCAGAAGAGCCCCTAATCTTGCCAATATTCTATCCCCCAGTTTGGTTGTAAGCAGCAAGGACAATGCCATCTCTAAAAATTGGTTATCCTGCACAGGTTTTTTTGGCTGTGGGCACAATTTTTGCATCTCGTGCAAACATGCAAAAAAATGCAAATCATTTACATCTAATTATACAGGACTTTCTTATAACATTAACAGCTTTATAAACTGCAATACCCCAAATGTGGTTTATTTGATTGAGTGTATTTCCTGTCACGTTCAATATGTTGGCTGCACGAGTTGTCCCCTCAAACAAAGAATACGCAGACACATGTCAGACACATTAAATACATCTGCGGTGAATGTGTCTGCTGTTTCCAGACACTTTGCCTCTGTTCACAATAGATGTCTGGACAATCTTGTTTTCACAGGCATTGAAAAAGTTTCCAGACCTAAAAGGGGTGGGGATCTTAGAAGAAAGATTCTTAATAGAGAATCTTTCTGGATCTTCAAATTGGGCACGAGAATGCCGCATGGTCTGAATATGAGGAGAGATCTTGTTATGCAGTATACTTGAATTCCAGAATTTTTTGTTCTTTATAGGACATACCTTTTCAGTACCAATAACTATATCATATTATACTGTAGTAATTATTGGATATTTGATGGTTTAAGGTTATTCCTTTAGCATTTGAATTGAAATTTTCACTATATAGCAATTTGGACATTAATAAATGTGTTTTTTTTTTTTTTTCCCGTCCTTCTTTTGTCCCTGTCAGGAGAAAAAAATCTTTCTTGTCTCTAAAGAGCCCCTTCACTACAGATTATACCGGGCATATATATATTTCTTATCATGTGATCTCTCTGGTTGCTTCTGTTTTTAATCAGTTTATGTATATATATTTTTTGGTGTTTTTTCCTTTATTTTCTGTTGTTGTGCTGACTTTTTGGTGCAGTGTCTCAGTTTCTATTCTTTCACTTTTTTTTTTCTCTTCTCTGTGCTCTCCACACTAAATGGGCTGGGTGGTAACAAATCCAATTAATTCAACCTGTTCTTGTTGTGCACAGACTTTAAATATTGTCTTAGAGATTTCCTCTGCGCATTCCATGATTAAGACCTATTCAGGTTGAAACGCGTAGGAAACAGCTCCTCTGCCTTGCCTCTCTATTTTTGTCTTGCTTGGATGGAATATTAATATTTTTATTACCAATAAAGAAACTGTTTTTTAAGAAAATTCTACTTTCTCCTGAAGTTGCTGGAATTTCTTCCTTTCTTCATGTGTTCCCACCCAGGTCAGGGTGTTTCCGTGCACCGGAGGTAAGATTTGGGAGTGAAGAGGGGAGAGCTGAAGTTTCTTCGTTTTTGATATTAATATTACTACTCAGCCATGTTGGTCTATTTTCCCCGAAATGACTATGTACCAACCTGTCTCTAAGGGATCTCGCTTTTCGGAACGTGATGGCAGGGTGGTCAGGAATACACTTTTCCAAAACAAGGTCCATTTTAATAGGCCAAAACTTTGCCAAAGTTCGTCTCAGATTGGTTGCACCGTTGTTAAAGGTGGTAATAAATCTCAGAATATCATTGTCATTCTTTCGCTCATGCCTGGGGTTCAAAATACTCATCTGGTCCATTTTGCATAAGGCCTCATAAGCACCACTTATTACTCTATCAGGGTAGCCCCTCTCATTCAACCTTGCCATAAGGTCTAAGGCTTGTTCTCTGAATCCTGATTCCTCTGAACAATTGCGTTTCATCCTGACAAATTGGCTTTTGGGAATTCCCTTTCTTTGGGATTTAGGATGTGCACTTTCCCACCTCAATAGAGAATTCGAGGAGGTCTCCTTCCTAAATGTACTCATAATTAGACGACCATCTCGTCCTTTCTCAACCAATATATCAAGGAAAGCCAATCTTTCACTGTTTGTCTCAGAAGTAAAATGAAGGCCAATGTCATTATGGTTTAGAGTGTCAACAAAATTTAAAAAACCCGCCTCATGTCCTTTCCAAATCACAAAGACATCATCGATATATCTAATCCACAAAACGATGTCATCAGTATCGAGATGTCCACCAAAGACCACGGTTTCCTCCCACCAGCCCAGGAGCAGGTTTGCATACGATGGGGCACAACAACTCCCCATCGAAGTGCCCCTGCGCTGGTGGAAGTACTTACCGTCAAAAACAAACATTTTTTGTCAGGCAGAAACGCCATGCTTTCATTACAAAATCACTATGTCCAGAGAGGTGACTACCCCTAGAGTTCAAATAATACTTTGTAGCCTCCAAACCAACATCATGTGGAATCGAAGAATAGAGAGCCTCGACGTCAATGCTGCAAAGCAGCATACCCTCTTCAAGAAAGACATCATCAATCTTTTTCAAAAAATCTGTAGTGTCCCCTAAATAGGAATTAAGAGAGACTACAAAAGGACGCAGGACCTTATCCACGTATATACTTAACCTTTCAGTAAGACTCCCCACACCTGAAACAATTGGACGACCCTTTAGGGGTTTAGCCCCTTATGAACTTTGGGTAAAATTTAAAATGTAGTTAGTACCGGAAAAACTGGAAAAAGGTAATCTGTTGTGAATGTTTGTTATGTCTTGGCTGCTGGGAGACTCCCTCTGGTGGCCAGGAAAGGTTTGGACACAGATCAGGTGTGTTGTGCAGTGGGTGTTTCCTTTCCTAACTCTCTGCTTATTTAAGTCCTGGTCTGATTGCAGGCTGTTGCCGGATGTCAGTTTTTCTTGGTATCTCTAGCCTGCTTAATCCTGCCTTACACCACATCTTCCCCAGATAAGTGCTTGCTCTTTATTTATTGTCTGTTCTTTTGTTTATCTGGGTTTGTCATTTTGCTGTGGTTATTTTCAGTTTATTTGCTTGCAGGGATTTTCCCCCTCAGTGGATTGTTGAGGAACTCCCTGCAGTTCTGTGTGGAGTATAGCTCCTTTGGGTCCATGTGTTTGTGGCTTGTTAACTTTGTTATGATTCTTGTTTTCTGTTCATTGGTATGACAAGGGCACCTGGTATAGGACGGAGTTCAGATCAAGCGATCTGAGGGCCTTTTTGTACTATCAGGAAGTTGGTATTTTGTAAGGTTTTTCTCTGGCAACCATCAGTCCCTTTCCTGTCCTTTCCTATTTTAGTCAGCGGGGGCCTCACCTTTTGCTAATCCTGTCATCTACCTGTGTATTGTGTTTTTCCAATATCACCGCAGTCTTTGAATGTGGGGGGCTTGCTATTCTTGTCTATTTTCTGAGGCAGAGAGTTATTCATCTTTCCTACCTTTAGGATAGTTAGTTCTCCGGCTGGGTTCGCAGTGCACAGGATGTTAGTTCACCCCTCGGCTACTTCTAGTTGTGTTGGTTAGTAAGGGGATGGCGGCCAGATTAGTTGCCAATGCTCTTGTCACCTTTTTGCCAATGATTTGTGGTGGTCTTCCATGGTTCCGGATCATAACAGTACATCCGGCCAACAAAATTTAAAGGGTACTCTTAAGAAGGAAAAAAAAAAAAAAAAAGCTGCTGAGAAATAATTTTTTTTTTTTTTTTTGGTGTTTTTCCTCTTCTTCTTTGGGTTCTGTGGAAGATTTCTTTTGTCTAGCATGGATGAATTGGGTGAGCGTGTTGCTCATCTTGATGCTAAGGTTCGTCGTATAGAGTCTTTTCTTGCACAGACTCCCCTTGCAGAGCCTAAGATTCCTGTTCCTGAATTTTTTTTGGGAGATCGGTCGAGATTTTTGAGCTTCAAAAATAATTGTAAATTATTTTTTGACCTGCGCCCTAAGTCCTCAGGGAATCCCGTACAGCAGGTTAAGATTGTCATCTCCTTGCTGCGTGGTGACCCTCAGGACTGGGCCTTCTCTTTAGCGTCTGATGATCCGATTCTCAATGATGTGGACTCCTTTTTTCAGGCCTTGGGATTATTATATGACGAACCCAATATTGTGGACCAAGCAGAAAAGGTCATGTTGTCCTTAACTCAGGGTTTGGATTCTGCAGAAACGTTTTGTCAGAAATTTCGTAAGTGGGCGGTCCTTACCAAATGGAATGATGATGCGCTTGCGGCTCTTTTTCGCAAGGGTATTGCGGATGCTGTGAAGGATGTAATGGTAGGATTTCCCGTCCCTTCTGGTCTTGATGCCTCTATGACCTTGGCCATTCAGATTGATAGGCGTTTACGTGAGCGCAGGAAGATACCTGCTGGTTTTGTGCCTGGGGAACAGCCTTTGGAGCCTATGGAGTGTGATAGGGTCCTTTCTAATGCTAGTCGGCAGGGGTTCAGACGGAAGAATAGACTGTGCTTCTATTGTGGAGACGCTTCTCATAACATCTCTGTCTGCCCTAAACGTGAAAGGAGATTGGCTACTTCTGTTACTGTGGGTTCTTTGTAACCAAAGTTTCTTTTGTCTGTCACATTGATTTGCTCATTGTCTTCCTTTTCTGCATTTGCCTTTGTGGACTCAGGGGCAGCGCTCAATTTGATGGATTTTGGGTTTGCTAGGGATTGTGGTTTTCCCATGGTTCCTTTGCAAACTCCTATTCCTTTAAGGGGTATTGATGCTACCCCTTTGGCAGAACATAAACCACAATTTTGGACCCAGGTGCCTATGAGAGTTGCACCAGCGCATCAGGAAACTTGTACATTTTTAGCATTGCATAATCTACAGGATACCTTGGTACTGGGATTTCCGTGGTTGCAGACCCATAATCCGGTTCTTGACTGGAGATCCTTGTCGGTAGCTAGTTGGGGTTGTCAAGGTTTGCATCAGGACCTTTCCGTGTCGTCCACGTCTGCTCAGGCAGTTGATGTTCCGGCTTTCTTGTCTGATTTCCGTGATGTATTTAATGACCAGGAATCTGATTCTCTGCCCCCACACCGGGACTGTGACTGTGCCATTGAGTTGGTGCCCGGTTGTAAATTTCCCAAGGGGCGGATTTTCAACTTGTCTGTGCCCGAACATGATGCCATGCGGTCATACATCAGAGAATCATTGGAGAAGGGGCACATTCGGCCCTCATCTTCTCCTTTGGGTGCTGGCTTCTTCTTTGTTGCTAAGAAAGATGGTTTGTTGAGGCCTTGTATTGATTACTGTCTTAATAAAATTACAGTCAAATATCAGTACCCTTTGCCTCTGATGGGTGCAAAGGATTTCCTTTTTGGGCTTTATCCTGTCTCCCTCCGCTATTGAAATGGACCCGGTTAAGGTTCAGGCTATTTACGACTGGGTGCAACCGACTTCTCTAAAATCCCTGCAGCGGTTTTTGGGGTTTGCTAATTTTTACCGTAAATTTATAGCCAATTTTTCTGCCATTGTCAAACCTCTGACAGATTTGACAAAGAAGGGAGCTGATGCTGAGCATTGGACCCCTGAGGCTATTGTGGCCTTCCAGGAGCCTAAAGAAGTTGTCCAGTTACCAAAACTGATTTTTTTTTTCCTGATAAATCTTGCTAATATGTGCCCCTCAACACATCTATTATGTTTTTTCAGCAAAATTACCTTTTATTGTGCACTAGCAGCACATGCTCATTGCTGGCTCCAGCTCTGATGGGGTTAATCTCTCCTCTGACTTCCTGTGTTCAGTTCCTACAAGTCCCAGAATTCTTTGTGGCTCTAGGGCGGTGTCTAGCTTATCTAACACACCCATTGTGTCTAATACACCCACTCTGCTCCCACCCAAACCCTCCTCCCTGCCTCTTCCCTGTGGATGCACTGAGATCAATCATACAGAGACAGCAGCAGCTCTACACAGCCAGGGGAAGAAAGTGTGTGTGCGCGTATATACAGTGTATGTGTATATACAGTGTATGTGTGTATATACAGTGTGTGTGTGTATATACAGTGTGTGTGTGTATATATACAGTGTGTTTGTGTGTGTGTATGTCATACTCACCTGTCTGCAGGGTCCCGGTGCCATGCCTGCTTCCAGCCCCTGTCTCGGTCCCGCCGCTTCGGCTGTGTGCAGTCTCCCCGGGGCACGTACGAAGCTTGCAGGACCTGGCGGTGGATCACCTGATGCAGTCACCTGACGCATCAGCTGATCGATTCTCGTGGTGTCGTCGGCTTTTTCGCGCCCGGACAGCTATCAGCTGATCCTGCCGTCAGCGGACTTCATCCGCTGATTACCGGCAGCTCCTGCAGTGATGGGCCAGGATCAGACTCCGCTGCAGGAGCTGCCGGTAATCAGCACAGACGTGAGTATTTTTTTATTTTTTTTTTTTCTTGCACTGATGCTTCAGCTGATTGTATAATCGGCTTTTATACAATCAGCTGATGTGTCATGTGATTCACGTAGTTTAACCTGACACATCATCTGATCGCTTTGCCTTCCAGCAAACCGATCAGATGATATTGGATCCTGATTGGACGGCGCGGGACCCTAACCCAGGATTACTGCGGAGGGGGGTTTATTTCAATAAAGATGGAGTCACTAATTGTGTTGTGTTTTATTTCTAATAAAAATATTTTTCTGTGTGTTGTGTTTTTTTTTTATCATTACTAGAAATTCATGGTGGCCATGTCTAATATTGGCGTGACACCATGAATTTCGGGCTTAGGGCTAGCTGATAATATACAGCTAGCCCTAACTCCATTATTACCTAGCTAGCCACCCGGCATCAGGGCAGCTGGAAGAGTTGGATACAGCTCCAGAAGATGGCGCTTCTATGAAAGCGCCATTTTCTGGGGTGGCTGCGGACTGCAATTCGCAGTGGGGGTGCCCAGAAAGCTTGGGCACCCTTCACTGTGGATTCCAATCCCCAGCTGCCTAGTTGTACCCGGCTGGACACTAAAATTAGGCGAAGCTCACGTCATTTTTTTTTTTTAATTATTTCATGAAATTCATGAAATAATTAAAAAAAAAAAGGGCTTCTCTATATTTTTGGTTCCCAGCCGGGTACAAATAGGCAGCTGGGGGTTGGGGGCAGCCCGTACCTGCCTGCTGTACCTGGCTAGCATACAAAAATATGGCGAAGCCCATGTCATTTTTTTTTTTTTTTTGGGTAAAAAACTGCATACAGTCCTGGATGGAGGATGCTGAGCCTTGTAGTTCTGCAGCTGCTGTCTGCTCTCCTGCATACACTAGTGAATGGAGGATGCTGAGCCTTGTAGTTCTGCAGCTGCTGTCTGCTCTCCTGCATACAATGAACATTTTGAATAAGGAAATGACATCAGACCTTTTTTTTTTTTCATCAACAATCTTTAATGGCATTGTGCACTGATTAAAAACGCAGTGAGCAAAAACGCAGCAAAAAAGGTACCAAATCGCGGCAAAAACGTGACATGCAGCACCGCAGGTGACAGAGCAGAGCAAGTTGGTGACATGCTCTGCTCTGACACATAGTGTGCTGCATGTCACTGTATCCACTCTGGGACTTGTTGTGCAGGTGACCGGATGATACATGTCACTAACTGCCCCACTCTGTGATTTCTGCTGCATAGTACCAACTGCATACACTCTCACCTGCACAACAAGTCCCATAGTGGAGACAGTTAGTGATATGTAGCATCCGGTCACCTGCACAACAAGTACCAGAGTGGAGAAAGATAGTGACATGCAGCACACTATGTGTCAGAGCAGAGCATGTCACTGTCTCCACTCCGCTGACCTCACAGCCCGTACACGCTGCGATGGATGCAGGGGGACACAGAACAAGTAATCGGCCGACACTGGAGTCATCTGATTACTTGGGATGAATTGAGCAGTAAAATGCTCTGGTGCTCGATGGGCGAAGCCCATGCCGATTTTTTTAAAAAAAAAATCATAAAAAATAAAAAAACAAAAAAATCACATTGTTTGTTGGCTCCCGCTGCATTTTCTATTGCTAAGGGTAACCAAAGCAGCTAATGGCTGCTAGCCCCCGCTGCTTGGTGTTACTTTCACTGGCAATAGAAATGCAGGGAAGCATTTTTTTTTTATAAAGGTTTTTCCCTGAAAACGTTTTTAAGAAAATGACGTGGGCTTCGCCATATTTTTGTATGCTAGCCAGGTACAGCAGGCAGCTACGGGCTGCCCCCAACCCCCAGCTGCCTAGTTGTACCCGGCTGGGAACCAAAAATATAGAGAAGCCCTTTTTTTTCATGAATTTCATGAAATAATTAAAAAAAAAAAAAAATGATGTGGGCTTCACCAAATTTTTGAGTCCAGCCAGGTACAACTAGGCAGCTGGGGATTGGAATCCACAGTGCAGGGTGCCCAAACTTTCTGGGCCCCCCACTGCGAATTGCAGTCCACAGCTGCCCCAGAAAATGGCGCTTTCATAGAAGCGCCATCTTCAGGCGCTGTATCCAACTCTTCCAGTGGCCCTGGTGGCAGGTGGCACGCTGGGTAATAAGGGGTTAATACCAGCTATGTTTTACCAGCTGGTATAAAGCCCGAGATTCTTAATGTCAGGCCAAGTTTAACCTGGCCATTAAGAATCTCCAACAAAGGGTTTTAAAAAAAAAAAAAAGACATCACACAGAGAAAAATACTTTATTAGAAATAAATACACAGACACAGTAGGGACTCCATGTTTATTACTCCCTCTCACCCCTCCACGATGGAGAGATTTCTGTACTGACCATGCCAGGAGAGAGCGAGGAAAAGAGAGCGAGCGGGGGGGAGAAGAGAGCGAGCGGGGGGGGAGAAGAGAGCGAGCGGGGGGGGGGAAGAGAGCGAGCGGGGGGGAGAAGAGAGCGAGCGGGGGGGAGAAGAGAGAGGGGGAGAAGAGAGAGAGGGGGTAGAAGAGAGAGAGGGGGGTAGAAGAGAGAGAGGGGGGGAGGAGAGAGAGAGGGGGGAGAAGAGAGAGAGGGGGGGGAGAGAGAGAGGGGGGGAAGAGAGAGAGGGGGGAGAAGAGAGCGAGGGGGGGGAGAAGAGAGCGAGGGGGGGAGAATAGAGCGAGGGGGGGAGAAGAGAGCGAGGGGGGGAGAAGAGAGCGAGGGGGGGAGAAGAGAGCGAGGGGGGGAGAAGAGAGCGAGGGGGGGAGAATAGAGAGAGGGGGGAGAATAGAGAGAGGGGGGGAGAATAGAGCGAGGGGGTGGAGAATAGAGAGAGGGGGGGAATAGAGAGAGGGGGAGAGAATAGAGAGAGGGGGGAGAATAGAGCAAGGGGGGGAAAAGAGAGCGAGGGGGGGAGAAGAGAGAGAGGGGGGAGAAGAGAGAGAGAGCGAGGAAAAGAGAGCGAGCGGGGGGAGAAGAGGGGGGGAGAAGAGAGAGAGGGGGGGAGAAGAGAGAGAGGGGGGGAGAAGAGAGAAAGAGGGAGGGAGAAGAGAGAGAGGGGGGAAGAAGAGAGAGAGGGGGGGAGAAGAGAGAGAGGGGGGGAGAAGAGAGAGAGGGGGGGAGAAGAGAAGGGGGGAGAAGAGAGAGAGGGGGGGAGAAGAGAGAGAGGGGGGGGAAGAGAGAGAGGGGGGGAGAAGAGAGAGAGGGGGGAGAAGAGAGAGAGGGGGGTAGAAGAGAGAGAGGGGGGGGGAGAAGAGAGAGAGGGGGGAGAATAGAGAGAGGGGGGGGAGAAGAGAGGGGGGGAGAAGAGAGTGGGGAAAGAAGAGGGGGGGGCAGAGGTGCTCTGTCACCAACTGTCTCCACTCTGTGACTTGTGGTGCAGGTGACAGAGTGCAGACAGTTGGTCCCATGCAGCAGGACAGATGGCAGAGCACAGCGGTGACATGCCTGTCAGTGTCTTGCTGCTGGGAGGAGCAGAAGATCACACTGCCCGACACCGGCCGCTCTCCTGACATCGCAGCAGAGCGGGCGGGTGGACAGTGTGATCACATACTTACGTGCAGGGGGGGATTCAGCTGAAGAACCCCCCCCTGTACTGCACACTGGCGCCCCGTGCCTCACCATCTGCAGGACGCTTCCGGCTCCACACTGACGTCCTCCGGATCCTCCCCTCGATGCTAAGCTGTGACGTGCGGTAGTCACCGCCCACAGCCCTGTCACTCAATCTGAGTGGCGCCGGCATCCTCTGACGTACCCGTCTTGTTTGAGAGCCCGGAAATGCCGGGACGTCAGAGGATGCCGGCGGCCACAGCTCCAGGGGGTCATGTGACAGGCACTGAGCGTGCAGCATAGCGCCGCTCAGTGCCAGAAATGGAAATACAAGCCAATGGAGAAGACGCCTAGAATGGTAAGTATAACTCCTACAGAAAATAAAAAAAATGGGTGAACCACCCCTTTAAAAGGCGATTCACTTCTGCCCCAGTTCTGCAGCAACCTGATGTGTCTTGCCCATTTCAAGTTGAGATCGATGCCTCAGAGATCGGAGCAGGTGCTGTTCTGTCTCAACGAGATGCTACTTCGGGTAAACTTAAGCCCTGTGCTTTTTTCTCTCGGAAGTTTGCTCCTTCTGAATGGAATTATGATGTGGGGAATCAGGAATTATTGGCTATGAAGTGGGCATTTGAAGAGTGGAGGCATTGGTTGGAGGGAGCTAGGCATCAAGTTGTGGTGCTTACGGACCACAAGAATCTCATCTATCTGGAATCGGCCAAGAGGTTGAATCCTCGGCAGGCCAGGTGGGCTTTGTTTTTTACCCGGTTTAATTTTGTGGTGTCTTTTTTGCCGGCCACCAAGAATGTTAAGGCCGATGCCCTTTCCAGGAGTTTCTGCGCTGACTCTTTGGAGGTTGTCGAACCGTCTACTATCCTGAATGATGGTGTAGTTTTTTCGGCTATTTAACCTGATCTGCGGTTGGCACTGGCGGAATTTCAGGGGGATAAACCTGAGAGATGTCCTACAGGGAAACTGTTTGTCCCAGACCAATGGAGAGACCGAGTTGTCTCTGAGGTTCATTGCTCTGTTTTGGCGGGTCATCCTGGCATTTTTGGTACTCGGGATCTTGTGAGACGCTCTTTTTGGTGGCCTTCCCTGTCCCGAGATGTCCGTCGTTTTGTGCAGTCATGTGGAGTTTGTTCTAGGTTCAAGCCCTGTTGTTCACGTTCTAGTGGGCTATTATTGCCTTTGCCTGTACCTAAGAAACCTTGGACGCACGTCTCTATGGATTTTATTTCAGAGCTTCCCGTCTCTCAGAAAATGACTGTGATTTGGGTGATCTGTGACAGATTCTCCAAGATGGTCCACTTGGTTCCCCTATCTAAGTTGCCGTCTTCATCAGAGTTGGTGCCTTTGTTTTTGCAACATGTTGTCCGTTTGCATGGTATTCCCGAAAACATTGTTTCTGACAGAGGGGTGCAGTTTGCATCCAGGTTTTGGAGGATTTTTTGCTCCAAATTGGGTGTTCAGCTGTCTTTCTCCTCGGCGTTTCATCCTCAGACCAACGGTCAGACTGAAAGGGCTAACCAGACCCTGGAGACCTATTTACGGTGTTTTGTTTCTGCGGATCAGGATGACTGGGTTTCGTTTTTGCCTTTGGCTGAATTTGCCCTTAACAATAGAGCCAGCTCTACCACGTTGGTGTCCCCCTTTTTCTGCAATTTTGGGTATCACCCTAGGTTCCTCTCAGGGCAGCTTGAGGCGTCTGACTGTTCGGGGGTGGATTCGGTGGTCAACAGAATGCAGCAGATTTGGGGGCAGGTAGTGGATAAATTGTTTCAGTCCCAAGAAACTGCCCAAAAGTTTGCCAACCGGCGTCGGACTGTTGGTCCCCGGTTTAAAGTAGGGGACATGGTGTGGTTGTCCTCTAAAAATATTCCTATGAGAGTTCTGTCTCCTAAATTTAAGCCCAGATTTATTGGACCTTATAAGATTTTGGAGATTATTAATCCTGTATCTTTCCGTTTGACTCTGCCTGCGTCATTTAAGATTCACAATGTCTTCCATAAGCCCTTATTGAAGAAATATGTGGAGCCAACAGTTCCTGCAGCAGCGCCTCCTGACCCTGTTTTGGTACAAGGGGATCTGGAGTATGAGGTTGAAAAAATCCTGGATTCCCGTCGCAGTAGGCGTCAGCTTCAGTACCTTGTGAAATGGAAGGGTTATGGGCAGGAGGATAACTCTTGGGTTGTGGCTTCTAACATTCATGCGGACAGGTTGGTTCGCGCCTTCCATCATGCTCATCCCGAGCGACCCGGTGCCGTGGGTGAGGGTTCGGTGACCCCTCCTCAAGGGGGGTTACTGTTGTGAATGTTAGTTATGTCTTGGCTGCTGGGAGACTCCCTCTGGTGGCCAGGAAAGGGTTGGACAGAGATCAGGTGTGTTGTGCAGTGGGTGTTTCCTTTCCTAAAGGCCCTGTCACACACAGAGATAAATCTGCGGCAGATCTGTGGTTGCAGTGAAATTGTGGACAATCAGTGCCAGGTTTGTGGCTGTGTACAAATGGAACAAAATGTCCATGATTTCACTGCAACCACAGATCTGCCAAAGATTTATCTGTGTGTGTAACGGGGCCTTTACTCTCTGCTTATTTAAGTCCTGGTCTGATTGCAGGCTGTTGCCGGATGTCAGTTGTTCTTGGTATCTCTAGCCTGCTTAATCCTGCCTTACACCACATCTTCCCCAGATAAGTGCTTGCTCTTTATTTATTGTCTGTTCTTTTGTTTATCTGGGTTTGTCATTTTGCTGTGGTTATTTTCAGTTTATTTGCTTGCAGGGATTTTCCCCCTCAGTGGATTGTTGAGGAACTCCCTGCAGTTCTGTGTGGAGTATAGCTCCTTTGGGTCCATGTGTTTGTGGCTTGTTAACTTTGTTATAATTCTTGTTTTCTGTTCATTGGTATGACAAGGGCACCTGGTATAGGACGGAGTTCAGATCAAGCGATCTGAGGGCCTTTTTGTACTATCAGGAAGTTGGTATTTTGTAGGGTTTTTTTCTGGCAACCATCAGTCCCTTTCCTGTCCTTTCCTATTTTAGTCAGCGGGGGCCTCACCTTTTGCTAATCCTGTCATCTACCTGTGTATTGTGTTTTTCCAATATCACCGCAGTCTTTGAATGTGGGGGGCTTGCTATTCTTGTCTATTTTCTGAGGCAGAGAGTTATTCATCTTTCCTACCTTTAGGATAGTTAGTTCTCCGGCTGGGTTCGCGGTGCACAGGATGTTAGTTCACCCCTCGGCTACTTCTAGTTGTGTTGGTTAGTAAGGGGATGGCGGCCAGATTAGTTGCCAATGCTCTTGTCACCTTTTTGCCAATGATTTGTGGTGGTCTTCCATGGTTCCGGATCATAACAGTAATCATATTCATTTTTATCAATGATGTTATCATTAAGAGCTTAATCAAATAAAGTTCTCAATTCATTTTAGAAAGTTGGAATTGGGTTGTACGTTAAACGGGCATAGTAATCATTAGTAATCATCATCATTGAGTATATCCATACAGATTTTTTTGTATGCCTGGGAGTCCAGTATCACCACGTTCCCCCCTTTGTCAGAGGGTTTTATGGTGATGCTGGAATCGCGCTCCAAAGTTTGAAGACTCTCAACCTCTACTTTTGTTAAATTGTATTGCATATCCCAGGATTTTGACCCTTTTCTTATATCATCCACCACCATTTTGACAAAAACATCAACCACGTCAATGACTGCGGTGTTAGGAGGCATTTTACTGCTCTTATTTTTAAGTTGGTAAATGGGCCTTCCCCAGCATCATTGGGATTCGTATCATCCAGATGATAAAGCAGGCGAACGTCCTGCAACAAATCCTTGGGGATGCCCAATTCATTACAGGTTTTTCCAACTTCTCTTCCATGAAAAATTTTCCATTTCAAACGTCTAGCAAACAGATGTAAATCTTTAATTGCTTTAACCCCTTCACGACCTTTGACGGATCTAGCCGTCATGGTGCCCTGGTACTTAAAGACCCATGACGGATACATCCGTCATGGCGGAATCGTGGCACCAGAGCACCGGGCACCGCGATCGGTTTTAAAAAACTGTAGATTCGGGAAGGAGAGGACTTGTACCTGACCTCAGGAGGGGTGGTGTCTCCTTCCCGGACTTACGGAGGCTGTGATTGGCTGACGAACGCCGCTCAGCCAATCACAGCCAGTGTTATGTTTCAGCCATTGGAAATGGGTGAAGCATTGAAATCCAGCTATGTCAGTGCAGCTGCAGCACTGGCCATTGGCTGGAGCTCAGTGAGCTTTACTGCACCCGCCCCCAGCTCTGATTGGAGAGATCGGCCTTGTGACCGATCTCTCCAAGCAGCACCGTGCATCTGGGGCCGGGTGAGCTCGCTGTAGGAGATCGCTGTCCTTAGCTCCTCCCTCCGTGGAATCTGAGGAGAGCGATCCCTGCGGGCGCCCATCTGTGAGTCACAGCCCCCGATCCACCGCTGCCCTGCTCCATGTGCTTCGCCCCTGCTCTCCCGCTGCGCTCCTGCATGTGATGCTGCTACTTTCCCGCTGCGCCCCTGCATGTTACGCCGCTACTCAGCAGTAAGAGAGCAGTGGCATCAGATGCAGGGGGTGGCGCAGCGGGAGGAAAGCAGCGACGTCAGATGCATTGGGCGCCGCTGCTTTCTTTCTGCTGCCTGCTTGTATCTGCCGCTCCACCGCCCCTGCATCTTCCGCTCCACCACCCCTGCATCTGCCGCTCCACCGCCCCTGCATCTGCCGCTCCACCGCCCCTGCATCTGCCGCTCCACCGCCCCTGCATCTGCCGCTCCACCGCCCCTGCATCTGCCGCTGCACTCTCCCCATCAGCCACTGCACTCTCCCCATCAGCCGCTCCACCGCCCCTGCATCTGCCGCTGCACTCTCCCCATCAGCCGCTCCACCGCCCCTGCATCAGCCGCCGCATTCTCTCCATCAGCCACTGCACTCTCCCCATCAGCCGCTCCACCGCCCCTGCATCAGCCGCCGCACTCTCCCCATCAGCCACTGCACTCTCCCCATCAGCCGCTCCACTGCCCCTGCATCTGCCGCTGCACTCTCCCCATCAGCCGCCGCACTCTCCCCATAAGCCGCTCCACCGCCCCTGCATCTGCCGCTGCACTCTCCCCATCAGCCCCTGCACTCTCCCCATCAGCCGCTCCACCGCCCCTGCATCTGCCGCTGCACTTTCCCCATCAGCCACTGCACTCTCCTCATCAGCCGCTCCACCGCCCCTGCATATGCCGCTGCACTCTCCCAATCAGCCACTGCACTCTCCCCATCAGCCGCTCCACCGCCACTGCATCAGCCGCCGCACTCTCCCCATCAGCCACCGCTCACTCCCCATCTGCCGCTGTGCCCCTGCATCTGCCGCTGCGCCCCTGCATCTGCCACCTTACTCCCCCATCAGCCTCTGCGCCCCTGCATCTGCCACCTCACTCCCCCATCAGCCTCTGCCCCCTCCCTGATCTGCTGCCTGCTCTCTCCCATCCCCTTAATCCTCTGCCCCCTCTCCCCCCTCCCGGATCTGCTGCAATCCTGCTGCCTAGATCCATTCTGTAAGGTAGCTATCCCCAATCTCACCTCCCACTCCCCTTCCACCCTTCCCCTCGCCCCCCCTTCCTCCGCCGCTCCTGCATCCGTTGTGCCCTCACCCATCCTCCGCCGCTCCTCCATCCGCCGCGCCCTCTCCCATCCTCCGCCGCGCCCCCTCTCCCATCCTCCGCTGATCCTGCCTCTTCCATCCTCCATCCTTTTTTCCATCCCACCTAGTCCCCCCCTTTTTGCAGCACATCCGTGCATTCGTCCTAATTTTTTTTATGTAAACTAAGAAAGAAATACAAATAAACTTAGTTTAGGGCCAGTAAAATTATACTGTAGTAATCGTCAACTACAGTATTTTTTACTGAATAGTGTAAGGGTCAGCCCAGTGCCACACATGAGAGCGATGCACAAGCCTCACACCGCATCATCCGGCATGGTCGCTCTCTTCCAGACAGGAGTGTGCGGCTGTGTCGGGTGATGCGATGTGAGATTTGTGCATTGCTCTCACGTGTGGCACTTGCCTTAGTGTCAGTTGCAGGCACTCATATATATATATATATATATATATATATATTTATTTTTTTTACTGACGTCTGTATTTTTTATTTTGCCAAACTAATATTTCTTTGTATGGAGGGGAGGGGGTCTAGTTTCCAACATGGGGTCACATGTGGGGGAGCTCCACTGTTTGGGCACATCAGGGGGATCTCCAAACACAACATGGTGCGGCTAACGATTCCAGCTAATTTTCCATTTAAAAAGTCAAATGACGCTCCTTCCCTCTGGAGCTCTGCCGTGCGCCCAAACAGTGGTTTTCTGCCACATATGAGGTATCAGCATACTCAGAACAAATTGCCTAACAAATTTTGCGGTCCATTTTATCCTGATACCCCTGTAAAAATTAAAAAATTGAGCCTAAAATAACATTTTTGTGGAAAAAAAAGTACTTTTTTGTTTTTAGCACGTGAGGGTTCAAAGTGCTCATTTCCCATGTAGATTTATGCCATGGGGGTCTAGTTTCCAAAATGAGGTCACTTGTGGGGGAGCTCCATTGTTTAGGCACCTCAGGGGGTCTCCATACGCAACATGGCGTACGCTAATAATTCCAACCAATTTTGCTGTGAAATGGCACTCCTTCTCTTCTGAGCCCCGCCGTGTGCCCAGACAATTACTTTCCACCACATATGAGGTATCTGTGTACTCAGGAGAAATTGCACAATACATTTTATGGTGCAATTTTTCCTGATACCCTTGTGGAAAAAAAAGCTACCTGGTTGAAATAACAATTTCATGGTAAAAAAAATATATATATATTTTCACGGCTGAACATTCTAAACTTTTGTGAAGCCTCCAGGGGTTCAAAGTGTTCAGTAAACATCTAGATAAATTCAATGAGGGGTCTAGTTTCCAAAATAGGGTCACTTGTGGGGGAGCTCCATTGTTTAGGCACCTCAGGGGGTCTCCAAACACAACATCGCATCTGCTAATTATTCCAGACAATTTTGCTTTCAAAAATTCAAATGATGCTCCTTCTCTTCCGAGTCTTGCCATGCGCCCAAACAATTGATTTCCCCCACATATGAGATATCGGTGTACTCAGGAGAAATTGCACAATTAATTTTATGGTGCATTTTTCCTGATACCCTTGTGAAAATGCTAAATTTTATGGCTAAAGTAACATTTTTGTGTAAAAAAGTGAAATTTTCATTTTTTTCCTTCCACATTGCTTTGGTTGCTGTAAAGCTCCTAAAGGGTTAATAAACTTTTTGGATGTAGTTTTGAGCAGTGTGAGGGGTGCAGATTTTAGAATGGGGTCACTTTTGGGTATTTTCTGTCACCTAGGCCTCTCAAAGACACTCCAAATGTGATGTGGTACCTAAAAAAAATTTTTTGTAAATTTTGTTGGAAAAATGAAAAATTGCTGATGAACTTTGAACCCTTCTAACTTCCTAATGGAAAAAAAATTTGTTTCGAAAATTGCGCTGGTATAAAGTAGACAAGTGGGAAATGTTATATAGTAACTATTTTGTGTGACATATCTCACAGATTTATGGGCATAAAATTAAAAATTTTGAAAATTGCAAAATTTTCAAAATTTTCGCCAAATTTCCAAAATTTTCACACATAAACGCAAAAAATATAGGCCTAAATTTAACATTGACATGAAGTACAATATGTCTCGAAAAAACAATCTCAGAATCGCCAGGATCCGTTGAAGTGTTCCAGAGTTATAACCTGTCAAAGTGACACTGGTCAGAATTGCAAAAAATGGCCGGGTCTTTAAGGTGAAAACAGGCTGGGGCTGAAGGGGTTAAATTCCTCAAAGTTCATGGTCGGTACAAAGAAAAGTCCTTTGTTTAGTACTTTCAATTCAGTCTCATTTAATTTTTTAGAGGACAAATTTATTATTTGTGGGACCCTTTTGTTAGTAGACACTAATGATTTTTGCTTCTCAGGAAGTACTCATTGTCTAAAAAACCACTCCTACCAGGGTTTTGTGCTGCTCCCCTACCACCTGACCTTCCTCTGGCCCCAAACGTTTTGAAGCGCTGCTGTGGTTGAAAGTTATTACCTCCAGTCTCAGTGTCAGATAGTTCAGCATCCTTTGAGGAAACATCAGTTTCGCTAGGTCTGACACCACGATTATTGGAGAAAACATAGACTCTGTTATCATTAAAATCTTGCAGATCTCTAACATAGAATCTATGTTTTTTCTCTTTAAGTTTATATTGAAACTTTTCAATGACTCCCTGTAATGTCAGCTCTTTATTTTGAAAATCCGCTTCACCAGAGAATTTCCTCGTAATATCCATATTCTCTTTCAGAGACTCTTCTAAACTAGCCAGGTTTTTCCTTTCTTCCTCCAGCAGCAGCTTCATAAGTTTTAGTGAGATGCCAGTCGCTTCCTTTTCCAATTTCGCTAGGAAGTGAGCATTTTTATATCTATACCCTGGTTGTAAGGTGATCCTTAGGGCGGCTTTGCACGTTGCAACATCGCACGTGCGATGTCGGTGAGGTCAAATCGAAAGTGACGCACATCCGGCGTCACTTTCGACATCGTAGTGTGTAAATCCTAGATGATACGATTAACGAGCGCAACAGCGTCGTTATCGTATCATCGGTGTATTCTCCGACATTTCCATAATGCCGATGCAGCGACAGGTACGTTGTTGTTCTTCGTTCCTGCAGCAGCACACATCGCTGTGTGTGAAGCTTCAGGAGCGAGGAACATCACCTTACCTGTCACCGGCAGCTATACGGAATGAAGAAGGTGGGCGGGATGTTTAGATCCTGCTCATCTCCGCCCCTCCGCTTTGATTGGCTGCCTGCCGTGTGATGTCGCTCTGACGTTGTACGACCCGTCCCCTTAGGAAGGAGGCGGGATGCCGGCCAGAGCGACGTCGCAGGACAGGTGAGTGCATGTGAAGCTGGCGTAGCGATAATGTTCGCTACGCCAGGAATCACAAGATATCGCTGCTGTGACGGGGGCGGGGACTATCGCGTGTGACATCGCAGCATTGGCTTGCGATGTCGCAACGTGCAAAGCCCGCCTTAGATTTCTTGGTACAATTTTGTGTCTAAGCTAACTTTCCAAAGTTTGTACTTCCCACCACGATATGATCCTCTCTTTATAGATCTTAGTGAGGTCCTTTAAAGGCCCAATTTAATGTTGGTGTATATTTTTCGAGTACCAGATTTCTATCAGAGAAAACCTCTCTGGCCTCATTAGCCCATTGCCTGGTGTCCAGGTCAGAGGATAAGAAGCTCGCCATTTATCGGCATAAATAGATCAAAATTAGCAATAATACCTCAAACACCCCCACAAGGAGTAATAATCAAATAGCAACTAACTGCGCATGCGCGTATGGTATAAATGGGCGCTGTTTTCAAGCTGACAGCGCGGGACATTCTGTTTGGCGTCCGTCTATGCTGGACATCTTTGGTAAGTGGGCTTTTCTTTATCGCCTATGTCTCTAGTGTGTGATCATATGTAATCTGACTCTGGGTTTAATACATTATTGTTTTGTTACAGTCCGTTTGGGGCAATCTATTTTTT
The DNA here is from genome assembly GCF_048569485.1 of Anomaloglossus baeobatrachus. Classification (NCBI taxonomy): domain Eukaryota; kingdom Metazoa; phylum Chordata; class Amphibia; order Anura; family Aromobatidae; genus Anomaloglossus; species Anomaloglossus baeobatrachus. The sequence continues at coordinate 226,720,240 of NC_134353.1, read as the reverse complement.
GGATGGTCGGTTTTTGAGACTGACGGGATGCAGAGCATCTTATATGAAGACTACCCTGATAAGTAATATATGAAACGCGTTGGGAGGATGCGATTCTTACAGTCATTTACATTGGATCTTGAGCTATTCTTTGGTATTTACTATGTCCACTTGATGGTCACCACTATTGAGCTCTTGACCTGTATGGTTTAGATATGCCCACCGAGTCACGGTAAGACCACTCCTTTTCTTTTTTAAGCGGGATCCATTATCAAATACCGAAGGGTGGTATCCTGGGTGTTTGAAAAGGTCTGGTCCAAACTACTACGGAGTCCCATTACGTTTAACCCATACACCATGTTTGAGGGCGGTTCCTTCTCCTGGGTGTTGTGGGGTTATTTAACCCCTTAAGGACGAAGCCAGTTTTGTACTTAATGCCCAGGCCATTTTTTGCAATTCTGACCAGTGTCCCTTTATGAGGTTTTAACTCTGGAACGCTTCAACGGATCCCGGTGATTCTGAAATTGTTTTTTCATGACATATTGTACTTCATGATAGTTATAAATTTAGAACGATATTTTTTGCTTTTATTTGTAAAAAAATCGGAAATTTGATGAAAATTTTTAAAATTTTGCAATTTTCAAACTTTTCATTTTTATGCCCTTAACCCAGAGAGTTATGTCACTAACTGACTTTGAGAGGCCTAGGTTACAGAAAATAACCAAAAGTGACACCATTCTAAAAACTGCACCCCTCAAGGTACTCAAAACCACATCCAAGAAGTTTATTAACCCTTCAGGTGCTATACAGGAACTAAAGCAATGTGGAATGAAAAAAAGCAAAAAATAAAATGTTACCTAAAATGTTGCTCTACCCCAAATTTATTCACTTTTAGAAGAAATAACACAACAAAATGGACCCCAAAACTTGTTACCCACTTTCTTATGAACGCGCCAATACCCCACATGTGGTCAGAAACCTCTGTTTGGACAAATGGGAGGGCTCGGAACAAAAGGAGCAATATTTGAATTTTGGAAAGCAAATTTGGTTGAAATAGATTGCGGGAACCATGTTGCATTTAGATGTCCGTTAAGGTACCTAAACAGCAGAAACCCCTCACAAGTGATACCATTTTGGAAACTAGACCCCTTAAGGCTCCAATCTAGGGGTATAGTGAACATTTTGGACCCACAGGTACTTCACAGATTTTGATAACGTTACATTTTCATATTGAAAATTTTCATTTTTTTTCTCAAAAATGTTGCTTTAGCATCAATTTTCTCACTTTTTCAAGAGGTAATTCCAAAAATTTGACCCCAATGTTTGTTACCCACTTTTTTATGAGTGCGGTGATACCTCACATGTGGTCTGAAACCTTTGTTTGGAGAAATGGGAGGGCTTGGAACGGAAGGAGCAATATTTGAATTTTGGAAAGGAAATTTGGCTGAAAAAGATTGTGGGCACCATGTCGCATTTGGAGGACCCCTAAGGTACGTAAACAGCAGAAACCCCCCACAACTGACTCCATTTTGGAAAATAGGCCCCTCCAGGAATTTATCTAGATTTTTGGTGAGTACCCTGAAACCCCAGGTGCTTCACAGAAGTTTATAACGTTGAGCCATGAAAATAAAAAAATAAAATTTTACCACAAAATTGTTACTTCAACCAGGTAGCTTTTTTTTCACAAGGGTAACAGGAAAAAAGTCACCATGAAATTTATTGTGCAATTTCTCGTGAGTGTGGTAATATCTTGTATGTGGTGGAAATCAACTGTTTGGGCACACGGCAGGGCTCGGAAGAGAAGGAGTGCCATTTGACTGGAAAATTGGCTGGAATCAATAGCGGACACCATGTTGCATTAGGAGAGCCCCTGAGGTGGCTATACAGTGAAGCTCTCCCACATGTGGCCACATTTTGGAAAATAGACCCCCTCAAGGAATTTATCTAGATGTTTGGTGAGTACCCTGAACCCCCAGGTGCTTCACAGAAGTTTATAATGTTGAGCTGTGAAAATGAAAAAAATACATTTTTACCACAAAATTGTTACTTCAACCAGACAGTTTTTTTTTATTAAGAGTAAAAGGAAAAAAATCAGCATAAAATTTATTGTGCAATTTCTCCTGAGTATGCTGATACCTTATGTGTGGTGGAAATCAACTGTTTGGGTGCACGGCAAGGCTCGGAAGGGAAGGAGCGCCACATGACTGCACAATTGGCTGGAATCATTAACGGACGCTATGTCGCATTTGGAAAGCCCCTAAGGTGCCTAAACAGTGGAGCTCCCCCACAAGTGACCCCATTCTGGAAACAAGACACCTCAAGGCTTTTATCTAGGTGTATAGTGAGCATTTTGAATCCACGAGCACTTCACAGAATTTGATAAGCTTAGGTTGCCATATTGAAAATTTTCATTTTTTTTCACAAAAATGTTGATTTAGCATCAAATTTCTCACTTTTTCAAGAGGCAACAACAAAACATGGTTCCCACAGGTTGTTATTCAATTTCTTGTGAGAGCAGGGATTCCCCACATGTGGCAAAAAATCTCTGTTTGGATAAATGGGAGGGCTTGGAATGGAAGGAGCACCATTTGAATTTTGGAAAAGTTTAAATAAATTGCTCACACCATGTCACATTAGCAGGGCCCCTTGGGTACCATACATCAGAAACCCCCCACAAGTGACCCCATTTTGGAAACTGGACCCCTCAAGGATTTTATTCAGGAGTATAGTAAGTATTTTGATTCTACAGGTACTTCACAAAAATGTTGCTGTAGCAACAATATTCTCACTGTTAGGCTATGTGGCCATGATCCACCGACACGGCGTCTAGTACACAGCGTCAGCCTTCCTGCAGAGATGTGAGTGTTGTCCACGGGAGAACGCAGCTGCCCATGCCCACGATTTGGGTTCAGGCTGCTGTGGAGCTCTATGCTACCTGCAGACAACACTCTTGTCTCCGCAGCATAAATTGACATGCTGAGGCTCGGGAACCTGCACCACACGTCAGTGTATGCTGTGGAGAAAAGAAGCACAGTGGGCATGGGATTTCTAAAAATCCTTCCACTGTGCTTCTACTGCACAACACAACTCTATGGACACAGGGAAAACACTCTGCGCCCAAAACGCTGCAAACCCTGATTGTGGGCACATAGCCTAAAATGCTACAATGGATGAATGGATAGATGTCAAACCAATATAACGTCCCACCCCCTGCATATTCTAACCTGGTGCCCTTCAGTGACTTTCATGTGGCACTAAAGGGTGCCTAGCCTTGTATTTAGCCCAAAAAGAAAAAAAAATAATTAAAAAAATGACGTGGGGTCCCCCCTATTTTTGATAGCCAGCTAGGGTAAAGCAGACAGCTGTAGCCTGCAAACCACAGCTGACAGCTTCACCTTGGCTGGTGATCAATTTGGAGGGCTCCCGAAGCTGTTTTTTTTTTTTAAAATTTTAAAATAATTAAAAAACAAACAAACGTGGGGTCCCCCCAAATTAGATCACCAGCCAAGGTGAAGCTGACAGCTGGGGTCTGGTATTCTTGGGGTGGGAAGAGCCATGGTTATTGGACTCTTCCCAGCCTAAAAATAGCAGGCCGCAGCCGCCCCAGAAGTGGCGCACCCATTAGATGCACCAATCCTGGCGCTTCGCCCCAACTCATGCCGTTGCCCTGGTGCGGTGGCAAACGGGGTAATAAATGGGGTTGACACCAGATGTGTAATGTCACCTGGCATCAAGCCCAGCAATTAGTGATGTCACGGCGTCTATTTGATACCAGACATAACTAATTGACAGTAATAAAAAAAAAATTGACAACAAAAAAAAATTTATTTGAAAACACTCCCCAACCATCCCTCTTTCACGAATTTATTGAAAAGAAAAAAAAAAATCTCCTGTAAGCCATTTTCGAAGTCCCACGATCTTCTAGAATATGGGGGGCATGTTCAGGGAACGTGTCCCCCATTTTCTAAGAGTGCAGACCTTCCATTTGAGGAGAGTGGGTGCAAAGAATCTGCACCCACGCTCCCCGGGTCACAGCTGCAGAGTCCGTGCAGTGAGCCAGCGTCTCTGAGTCAGACACAGGAAGCTGAGCTGACAGCCGCGCTCTGCACATGTGACCGGCATCTGCTGTGAAGGAGGAGGGGGCCGCGGGGGATCAGCGCTCCGACAGGTACGGGGGACACCGGGAGACACTGGGGGGGAATAGGGGGTGACCTGGCAGGGCCTGGGGAGGAGTTTTCTGTCGCATGTGTGATGGCACATGCGCCAGAAGTCAAAGGAAATGGGATGGTGCGCTGCTGTGTGCGCCGCCATCTTGGATTTTCGGGAGGGGGTTGGGGGGGGCACTTCGGCGACCCCGGGGGACCGGAGGGGAACGGGGAAGGAGATTTATCTCCCAGCTGACATGTTTGATCATGCCAGATGGAAGATAAATCATTGTTTACCGGTGCTGTGATTTACTATAACATGATCATCGGTATACGGTGTATACCTGTGATCACGTGAGTCTCATTTAATTTTTTAGAGGACAAATTTATTATTTGTGGGGCCCTTTTGTTAGTAGACACTAATGATTTTTGCTTCTCAGGAAGTACTCATTGTCTAAAAAACCACTCCTACCAGGGTTTTGTGCTGCTCCCCTACCACCTGACCTTCCTCTGGCCCCAAACGTTTTGAAGCGCTGCTGTGGTTGAAAGTTATTACCTCCAGTCTCAGTGTCAGATAGTTCAGCATCCTTTGAGGAAACATCAGTTTCGCTAGGTCTGACACCACGATTATTGGAGAAAACATAGACTCTGTTATTAAAATCTTGCAGATCTCTAACATAGAATCTATGTTTTTTCTCTTTAAGTTTATATTGAAACTTTTCAATGACTCCCTGTAATGTCAGCTCTTTATTTTGAAAATCCGCTTCACCAGAGAATTTCCTCGTAATATCCATATTCTCTTTCAGAGACGCTTCTAAACTAGCCAGGTTTTTCCTTTCTTCCTCCAGCAGCAGCTTCATAAGTTTTAGTGAGCTGCCAGTCGCTTCCTTTTCCAATTTCGCTAGGAAGTCAGCATTTTTATATCTATACCCTGGTTGTAAGGTGATCCTTAGGGCGGCTTTGCACGTTGCAACATCGCACGTGCGATGTCGGTGAGGTCAAATCGAAAGTGACGCACATCCGGCGTCACTTTCGACATCGTAGTGTGTAAATCCTAGATGATACGATTAACGAGCGCAACAGCGTCGTTATCGTATCATCGGTGTATTCTCCGACATTTCCATAATGCCGATGCAGCGACAGGTACGTTGTTGTTCTTCGTTCCTGCAGCAGCACACATCGCTGTGTGTGAAGCTTCAGGAGCGAGGAACATCACCTTACCTGTCACCGGCAGCTATACGGAAGGAAGAAGGTGGGCGGGATGTTTAGATCCTGCTCATCTCCGCCCCTCCGCTTTGATTGGCTGCCTGCCGTGTGACGTCGCTCTGACGTTGTACGACCCGTCCCCTTAGGAAGGAGGCGGGATGCCGGCCAGAGCGACGTCGCAGGACAGGTGAGTGCATGTGAAGCTGGCGTAGCGATAATGTTCGCTACGCCAGGAATCACAAGATATCGCTGCTGTGACGGGGGCGGGGACTATCGCGTGTGACATCGCAGCATTGGCTTGCGATGTCGCAACGTGCAAAGCCCGCCTTAGATTTCTTGGTACAATTTTGTGTCTAAGCTAACTTTCCAAAGTTTGTACTTCCCACCACGATATGATCCTCTCTTTATAGATCTTAGTGAGGTCCTTTAAAGGCCCAATTTAATGTTGGTGTATATTTTTCGAGTACCAGATTTCTATCAGAGAAAACCTCTCTGGCCTCATTGGCCCATTGCCTGGTGTCCAGGTCAGAGGATAAGAAGCTCGCCATTTATCGGCATAAATAGATCAAAATTAGCAATAATACCTCAAACACCCCCACAAGGAGTAATAATCAAATAGCAACTAACTGCGCATGCGCGTATGGTATAAATGGGCGCTGTTTTCAAGCTGACAGCGCGGGACATTCTGTTTGGCATCCGTCTATGCTGGACATCTTTGGTAAGTGGGCTTTTCTTTATCGCCTATGTCTCTAGTGTGTGATCATATGTAATCTGACTCTGGGTTTAATACATTATTGTTTTGTTACAGTCCGTTTGGGGCAATCTATTTTTTGGATGGTCGGTTTTTGAGACTGACGGGATGCAGAGCATCTTATATGAAGACTACCCTGATAAGTAATATATGAAACGCGTTGGGAGGATGCGATTCTTACAGTCATTTACATTGGATCTTGAGCTATTCTTTGGTATTTACTATGTCCACTTGATGGTCACCACTATTGAGCTCTTGACCTGTATGGTTTAGATATGCCCACCGAGTCACGGTAAGACCATTCCTTTTCTTTTTTAAGCGGGATCCATTATCAAATACCGAAGGGTGGTATCCTGGGTGTTTGAAAAGGTCTGGTCCAAACTACTACGGAGTCCCATTACGTTTAACCCATACACCATGTTTGAGGGCGGTTCCTTCTCCTGGGTGTTGTGGGGTTATTTAACCCCTTAAGGACGAAGCCAGTTTTGTACTTAATGCCCAGGCCATTTTTTGCAATTCTGACCAGTGTCCCTTTATGAGGTTTTAACTCTGGAACGCTTCAACGGATCCCGGTGATTCTGAAATTGTTTTTTCGTGACATATTGTACTTCATGATAGTTATAAATTTAGAACGATATTTTTTGCTTTTATTTGTAAAAAAATCGGAAATTTGATGAAAATTTTTAAAATTTTGCAATTTTCAAACTTTTCATTTTTATGCCCTTAACCCAGAGAGTTATGTCACACAAAATAGTTAATAAATAACATTTCCCACATGTCTACTTTACATCAGCGCAATTTCTGAAACAAAATTTTTTGGGTTTAGGAAGTTAGTAGGGTTCAAAATTCATCAGCAATTTCCCATTTTTTTCTACAAAATTCACAAAACCATTTTTTTAGGGACCACATCACATTTTAAGTGACTTTGAGAGGCCTAGGTTACAGAAAATAACCAAAAGTGACACCATTCTAAAAACTGCACCCCTCAAGGTACTCAAAACCACATCCAAGAAGTTTATTAACCCTTCAGGTGCTATACAGGAACTAAAGCAATGTGGAATGAAAAAAAGCAAAAAATAAAACGTTACCTAAAATGTTGCTCTACCCCAAATTTATTCACTTTTAGAAGAAATAACACAACAAAATGGACCCCAAAACTTGTTACCCACTTTCTTATGAACGCGCCAATACCCCACATGTGGTCAGAAACCTCTGTTTGGACAAATGGGAGGGCTCGGAACAAAAGGAGCAATATTTGAATTTTGGAAAGCAAATTTGGTTGAAATAGATTGCGGGAACCATGTTGCATTTAGATGTCCGTTAAGGTACCTAAACAGCAGAAACCCCTCACAAGTGATACCATTTTGGAAACTAGACCCCTTAAGGCTCCAATCTAGGGGTATAGTGAGCATTTTGGACCCACAGGTACTTCACAGATTTTGATAACGTTACATTTTCATATTGAAAATTTTCATTTTTTTTCTCAAAAATGTTGCTTTAGCATCAATTTTCTCACTTTTTCAAGAGGTAATTCCAAAAATTTGACCCCAATGTTTGTTACCCACTTTTTTATGAGTGCGGTGATACCTCACATGTGGTCTGAAACCTTTGTTTGGAGAAATGGGAGGGCTTGGAACGGAAGGAGCAATATTTGAATTTTGGAAAGGAAATTTGGCTGAAAAAGATTGTGGGCACCATGTCGCATTTGGAGGACCCCTAAGGTACGTAAACAGCAGAAACCCCCCACAACTGACTCCATTTTGGAAAATAGGCCCCTCAAGGAATTTATCTAGATTTTTGGTGAGTACCCTGAAACCCCAGGTGCTTCACAGAAGTTTATAACGTTGAGCCATGAAAATAAAAAAATAAAATTTTACCACAAAATTGTTACTTCAACCAGGTAGCTTTTTTTTCACAAGGGTAACAGGAAAAAAGTCACCATGAAATTTATTGTGCAATTTCTCGTGAGTGTGGTAATATCTTGTATGTGGTGGAAATCAACTGTTTGGGCACACGGCAGGGCTCGGAAGAGAAGGAGTGCCATTTGACTGGAAAATTGGCTGGAATCAATAGCGGACACCATGTTGCATTAGGAGAGCCCCTGAGGTGGCTATACAGTGAAGCTCTCCCACATGTGGCCACATTTTGGAAAATAGACCCCCTCAAGGAATTTATCTAGATGTTTGGTGAGTACCCTGAACCCCCAGGTGCTTCACAGAAGTTTATAATGTTGAGCTGTGAAAATAAAAAAAATACATTTTTACCACAAAATTGTTACTTCAACCAGACAGTTTTTTTTTATTAAGAGTAAAAGGAAAAAAATCAGCATAAAATTTATTGTGCAATTTCTCCTGAGTATGCTGATACCTTATGTGTGGTGGAAATCAACTGTTTGGGTGCACGGCAAGGCTCGGAAGGGAAGGAGCGCCACATGACTGCACAATTGGCTGGAATCATTAGCGGACGCTATGTCGCATTTGGAAAGCCCCTAAGGTGCCTAAACAGTGGAGCTCCCCCACAAGTGACCCCATTCTGGAAACAAGACACCTCAAGGCTTTTATCTAGGTGTATAGTGAGCATTTTGAATCCACGAGCACTTCACAGAATTTGATAAGCTTAGGTTGCCATATTGAAAATTTTCATTTTTTTTCACAAAAATGTTGATTTAGCATCAAATTTCTCACTTTTTCAAGAGGCAACAACAAAACATGGTTCCCACAGGTTGTTATTCAATTTCTTGTGAGAGCAGGGATTCCCCACATGTGGCAAAAAATCTCTGTTTGGATAAATGGGAGGGCTTGGAATGGAAGGAGCACCATTTGAATTTTGGAAAAGTTTAAATAAATTGCTCACACCATGTCACATTAGCAGGGCCCCTTGGGTACCATACATCAGAAACCCCCCACAAGTGACCCCATTTTGGAAACTGGACCCCTCAAGGATTTTATTCAGGAGTATAGTAAGTATTTTGATTCTACAGGTACTTCACAAAAATGTTGCTGTAGCAACAATATTCTCACTGTTAGGCTATGTGGCCATGATCCACCGACACGGCGTCTAGTACACAGCGTCAGCCTTCCTGCAGAGATGTGAGTGTTGTCCACGGGAGAACGCAGCTGCCCATGCCCACGATTTGGGTTCAGGCTGCTGTGGAGCTCTATGCTACCTGCAGACAACACTCTTGTCTCCGCAGCATAAATTGACATGCTGAGGCTCGGGAACCTGCACCACACGTCAGTGTATGCTGTGGAGAAAAGAAGCACAGTGGGCATGGGATTTCTAAAAATCCTTCCACTGTGCTTCTACTGCACAACACAACTCTATGGACACAGGGAAAACACTCTGCGCCCAAAACGCTGCAAACCCTGATTGTGGGCACATAGCCTAAAATGCTACAATGGATGAATGGATAGATGTCAAACCAATATAACGTCCCACCCCCTGCATATTCTAACCTGGTGCCCTTCAGTGACTTTCATGTGGCACTAAAGGGTGCCTAGCCTTGTATTTAGCCCAAAAAGAAAAAAAAATAATTAAAAAAATGACGTGGGGTCCCCCCTATTTTTGATAGCCAGCTAGGGTAAAGCAGACAGCTGTAGCCTGCAAACCACAGCTGACAGCTTCACCTTGGCTGGTGATCAATTTGGAGGGCTCCCGAAGCTGTTTTTTTTTTTTAAAATTTTAAAATAATTAAAAAACAAACAAACGTGGGGTCCCCCCAAATTAGATCACCAGCCAAGGTGAAGCTGACAGCTGGGGTCTGGTATTCTTGGGGTGGGAAGAGCCATGGTTATTGGACTCTTCCCAGCCTAAAAATAGCAGGCCGCAGCCGCCCCAGAAGTGGCGCACCCATTAGATGCACCAATCCTGGCGCTTCGCCCCAACTCATGCCGTTGCCCTGGTGCGGTGGCAAACGGGGTAATAAATGGGGTTGACACCAGATGTGTAATGTCACCTGGCATCAAGCCCAGCAATTAGTGATGTCACGGCGTCTATTTGATACCAGACATAACTAATTGACAGTAATAAAAAAAAAATTGACAACAAAAAAAAATTTATTTGAAAACACTCCCCAACCATCCCTCTTTCACGAATTTATTGAAAAGAAAAAAAAAAATCTCCTGTAAGCCATTTTCGAAGTCCCACGATCTTCTAGAATATGGGGGGCATGTTCAGGGAACGTGTCCCCCATTTTCTAAGAGTGCAGACCTTCCATTTGAGGAGAGTGGGTGCAAAGAATCTGCACCCACGCTCCCCGGGTCACAGCTGCAGAGTCCGTGCAGTGAGCCAGCGTCTCTGAGTCAGACACAGGAAGCTGAGCTGACAGCCGCGCTCTGCACATGTGACCGGCATCTGCTGTGAAGGAGGAGGGGGCCGCGGGGGATCAGCGCTCCGACAGGTACGGGGGACACCGGGAGACACTGGGGGGGAATAGGGGGTGACCTGGCAGGGCCTGGGGAGGAGTTTTCTGTCGCATGTGTGATGGCACATGCGCCAGAAGTCAAAGGAAATGGGATGGTGCGCTGCTGTGTGCGCCGCCATCTTGGATTTTCGGGAGGGGGTTGGGGGGGGCACTTCGGCGACCCCGGGGGACCGGAGGGGAACGGGGAAGGAGATTTATCTCCCAGCTGACATGTTTGATCATGCCAGATGGAAGATAAATCATTGTTTACCGGTGCTGTGATTTACTATAACATGATCATCGGTATACGGTGTATACCTGTGATCACGTGAGTCTCATTTAATTTTTTAGAGGACAAATTTATTATTTGTGGGGCCCTTTTGTTAGTAGACACTAATGATTTTTGCTTCTCAGGAAGTACTCATTGTCTAAAAAACCACTCCTACCAGGGTTTTGTGCTGCTCCCCTACCACCTGACCTTCCTCTGGCCCCAAACGTTTTGAAGCGCTGCTGTGGTTGAAAGTTATTACCTCCAGTCTCAGTGTCAGATAGTTCAGCATCCTTTGAGGAAACATCAGTTTCGCTAGGTCTGACACCACGATTATTGGAGAAAACATAGACTCTGTTATTAAAATCTTGCAGATCTCTAACATAGAATCTATGTTTTTTCTCTTTAAGTTTATATTGAAACTTTTCAATGACTCCCTGTAATGTCAGCTCTTTATTTTGAAAATCCGCTTCACCAGAGAATTTCCTCGTAATATCCATATTCTCTTTCAGAGACGCTTCTAAACTAGCCAGGTTTTTCCTTTCTTCCTCCAGCAGCAGCTTCATAAGTTTTAGTGAGCTGCCAGTCGCTTCCTTTTCCAATTTCGCTAGGAAGTCAGCATTTTTATATCTATACCCTGGTTGTAAGGTGATCCTTAGGGCGGCTTTGCACGTTGCAACATCGCACGTGCGATGTCGGTGAGGTCAAATCGAAAGTGACGCACATCCGGCGTCACTTTCGACATCGTAGTGTGTAAATCCTAGATGATACGATTAACGAGCGCAACAGCGTCGTTATCGTATCATCGGTGTATTCTCCGACATTTCCATAATGCCGATGCAGCGACAGGTACGTTGTTGTTCTTCGTTCCTGCAGCAGCACACATCGCTGTGTGTGAAGCTTCAGGAGCGAGGAACATCACCTTACCTGTCACCGGCAGCTATACGGAAGGAAGAAGGTGGGCGGGATGTTTAGATCCTGCTCATCTCCGCCCCTCCGCTTTGATTGGCTGCCTGCCGTGTGACGTCGCTCTGACGTTGTACGACCCGTCCCCTTAGGAAGGAGGCGGGATGCCGGCCAGAGCGACGTCGCAGGACAGGTGAGTGCATGTGAAGCTGGCGTAGCGATAATGTTCGCTACGCCAGGAATCACAAGATATCGCTGCTGTGACGGGGGCGGGGACTATCGCGTGTGACATCGCAGCATTGGCTTGCGATGTCGCAACGTGCAAAGCCCGCCTTAGATTTCTTGGTACAATTTTGTGTCTAAGCTAACTTTCCAAAGTTTGTACTTCCCACCACGATATGATCCTCTCTTTATAGATCTTAGTGAGGTCCTTTAAAGGCCCAATTTAATGTTGGTGTATATTTTTCGAGTACCAGATTTCTATCAGAGAAAACCTCTCTGGCCTCATTGGCCCATTGCCTGGTGTCCAGGTCAGAGGATAAGAAGCTCGCCATTTATCGGCATAAATAGATCAAAATTAGCAATAATACCTCAAACACCCCCACAAGGAGTAATAATCAAATAGCAACTAACTGCGCATGCGCGTATGGTATAAATGGGCGCTGTTTTCAAGCTGACAGCGCGGGACATTCTGTTTGGCATCCGTCTATGCTGGACATCTTTGGTAAGTGGGCTTTTCTTTATCGCCTATGTCTCTAGTGTGTGATCATATGTAATCTGACTCTGGGTTTAATACATTATTGTTTTGTTACAGTCCGTTTGGGGCAATCTATTTTTTGGATGGTCGGTTTTTGAGACTGACGGGATGCAGAGCATCTTATATGAAGACTACCCTGATAAGTAATATATGAAACGCGTTGGGAGGATGCGATTCTTACAGTCATTTACATTGGATCTTGAGCTATTCTTTGGTATTTACTATGTCCACTTGATGGTCACCACTATTGAGCTCTTGACCTGTATGGTTTAGATATGCCCACCGAGTCACGGTAAGACCACTCCTTTTCTTTTTTAAGCGGGATCCATTATCAAATACCGAAGGGTGGTATCCTGGGTGTTTGAAAAGGTCTGGTCCAAACTACTACGGAGTCCCATTACGTTTAACCCATACACCATGTTTGAGGGCGGTTCCTTCTCCTGGGTGTTGTGGGGTTATTTAACCCCTTAAGGACGAAGCCAGTTTTGTACTTAATGCCCAGGCCATTTTTTGCAATTCTGACCAGTGTCCCTTTATGAGGTTTTAACTCTGGAACGCTTCAACGGATCCCGGTGATTCTGAAATTGTTTTTTCGTGACATATTGTACTTCATGATAGTTATAAATTTAGAACGATATTTTTTGCTTTTATTTGTAAAAAAATCGGAAATTTGATGAAAATTTTTAAAATTTTGCAATTTTCAAACTTTTCATTTTTATGCCCTTAACCCAGAGAGTTATGTCACACAAAATAGTTAATAAATAACATTTCCCACATGTCTACTTTACATCAGCGCAATTTCTGAAACAAAATTTTTTGGGTTTAGGAAGTTAGTAGGGTTCAAAATTCATCAGCAATTTCCCATTTTTTTCTACAAAATTCACAAAACCATTTTTTTAGGGACCACATCACATTTTAAGTGACTTTGAGAGGCCTAGGTTACAGAAAATAACCAAAAGTGACACCATTCTAAAAACTGCACCCCTCAAGGTACTCAAAACCACATCCAAGAAGTTTATTAACCCTTCAGGTGCTATACAGGAACTAAAGCAATGTGGAATGAAAAAAAGCAAAAAATAAAACGTTACCTAAAATGTTGCTCTACCCCAAATTTATTCACTTTTAGAAGAAATAACACAACAAAATGGACCCCAAAACTTGTTACCCACTTTCTTATGAACGCGCCAATACCCCACATGTGGTCAGAAACCTCTGTTTGGACAAATGGGAGGGCTCGGAACAAAAGGAGCAATATTTGAATTTTGGAAAGCAAATTTGGTTGAAATAGATTGCGGGAACCATGTTGCATTTAGATGTCCGTTAAGGTACCTAAACAGCAGAAACCCCTCACAAGTGATACCATTTTGGAAACTAGACCCCTTAAGGCTCCAATCTAGGGGTATAGTGAGCATTTTGGACCCACAGGTACTTCACAGATTTTGATAACGTTACATTTTCATATTGAAAATTTTCATTTTTTTTCTCAAAAATGTTGCTTTAGCATCAATTTTCTCACTTTTTCAAGAGGTAATTCCAAAAATTTGACCCCAATGTTTGTTACCCACTTTTTTATGAGTGCGGTGATACCTCACATGTGGTCTGAAACCTTTGTTTGGAGAAATGGGAGGGCTTGGAACGGAAGGAGCAATATTTGAATTTTGGAAAGGAAATTTGGCTGAAAAAGATTGTGGGCACCATGTCGCATTTGGAGGACCCCTAAGGTACGTAAACAGCAGAAACCCCCCACAACTGACTCCATTTTGGAAAATAGGCCCCTCAAGGAATTTATCTAGATTTTTGGTGAGTACCCTGAAACCCCAGGTGCTTCACAGAAGTTTATAACGTTGAGCCATGAAAATAAAAAAATAAAATTTTACCACAAAATTGTTACTTCAACCAGGTAGCTTTTTTTTCACAAGGGTAACAGGAAAAAAGTCACCATGAAATTTATTGTGCAATTTCTCGTGAGTGTGGTAATATCTTGTATGTGGTGGAAATCAACTGTTTGGGCACACGGCAGGGCTCGGAAGAGAAGGAGTGCCATTTGACTGGAAAATTGGCTGGAATCAATAGCGGACACCATGTTGCATTAGGAGAGCCCCTGAGGTGGCTATACAGTGAAGCTCTCCCACATGTGGCCACATTTTGGAAAATAGACCCCCTCAAGGAATTTATCTAGATGTTTGGTGAGTACCCTGAACCCCCAGGTGCTTCACAGAAGTTTATAATGTTGAGCTGTGAAAATAAAAAAAATACATTTTTACCACAAAATTGTTACTTCAACCAGACAGTTTTTTTTTATTAAGAGTAAAAGGAAAAAAATCAGCATAAAATTTATTGTGCAATTTCTCCTGAGTATGCTGATACCTTATGTGTGGTGGAAATCAACTGTTTGGGTGCACGGCAAGGCTCGGAAGGGAAGGAGCGCCACATGACTGCACAATTGGCTGGAATCATTAGCGGACGCTATGTCGCATTTGGAAAGCCCCTAAGGTGCCTAAACAGTGGAGCTCCCCCACAAGTGACCCCATTCTGGAAACAAGACACCTCAAGGCTTTTATCTAGGTGTATAGTGAGCATTTTGAATCCACGAGCACTTCACAGAATTTGATAAGCTTAGGTTGCCATATTGAAAATTTTCATTTTTTTTCACAAAAATGTTGATTTAGCATCAAATTTCTCACTTTTTCAAGAGGCAACAACAAAACATGGTTCCCACAGGTTGTTATTCAATTTCTTGTGAGAGCAGGGATTCCCCACATGTGGCAAAAAATCTCTGTTTGGATAAATGGGAGGGCTTGGAATGGAAGGAGCACCATTTGAATTTTGGAAAAGTTTAAATAAATTGCTCACACCATGTCACATTAGCAGGGCCCCTTGGGTACCATACATCAGAAACCCCCCACAAGTGACCCCATTTTGGAAACTGGACCCCTCAAGGATTTTATTCAGGAGTATAGTAAGTATTTTGATTCTACAGGTACTTCACAAAAATGTTGCTGTAGCAACAATATTCTCACTGTTAGGCTATGTGGCCATGATCCACCGACACGGCGTCTAGTACACAGCGTCAGCCTTCCTGCAGAGATGTGAGTGTTGTCCACGGGAGAACGCAGCTGCCCATGCCCACGATTTGGGTTCAGGCTGCTGTGGAGCTCTATGCTACCTGCAGACAACACTCTTGTCTCCGCAGCATAAATTGACATGCTGAGGCTCGGGAACCTGCACCACACGTCAGTGTATGCTGTGGAGAAAAGAAGCACAGTGGGCATGGGATTTCTAAAAATCCTTCCACTGTGCTTCTACTGCACAACACAACTCTATGGACACAGGGAAAACACTCTGCGCCCAAAACGCTGCAAACCCTGATTGTGGGCACATAGCCTAAAATGCTACAATGGATGAATGGATAGATGTCAAACCAATATAACGTCCCACCCCCTGCATATTCTAACCTGGTGCCCTTCAGTGACTTTCATGTGGCACTAAAGAGTGCCTAGCCTTGTATTTAGCCCAAAAAGAAAAAAAAATAATTAAAAAAATGACGTGGGGTCCCCCCTATTTTTGATAGCCAGCTAGGGTAAAGCAGACAGCTGTAGCCTGCAAACCACAGCTGACAGCTTCACCTTGGCTGGTGATCAATTTGGAGGGCTCCCGAAGCTGTTTTTTTTTTTTAAATTTTTAAAATAATTAAAAAACAAACAAACGTGGGGTCCCCCCAAATTAGATCACCAGCCAAGGTGAAGCTGACAGCTGGGGTCTGGTATTCTTGGGGTGGGAAGAGCCATGGTTATTGGACTCTTCCCAGCCTAAAAATAGCAGGCCGCAGCCGCCCCAGAAGTGGCGCACCCATTAGATGCACCAATCCTGGCGCTTCGCCCCAACTCATGCCGTTGCCCTGGTGCGGTGGCAAACGGGGTAATAAATGGGGTTGACACCAGATGTGTAATGTCACCTGGCATCAAGCCCAGCAATTAGTGATGTCACGGCGTCTATTTGATACCAGACATAACTAATTGACAGTAATAAAAAAAAAATTGACAACAAAAAAAAATTTATTTGAAAACACTCCCCAACCATCCCTCTTTCACGAATTTATTGAAAAGAAAAAAAAAAATCTCCTGTAAGCCATTTTCGAAGTCCCACGATCTTCTAGAATATGGGGGGCATGTTCAGGGAACGTGTCCCCCATTTTCTAAGAGTGCAGACCTTCCATTTGAGGAGAGTGGGTGCAAAGAATCTGCACCCACGCTCCCCGGGTCACAGCTGCAGAGTCCGTGCAGTGAGCCAGCGTCTCTGAGTCAGACACAGGAAGCTGAGCTGACAGCCGCGCTCTGCACATGTGACCGGCGTCTGCTGTGAAGGAGGAGGGGGCCGCGGGGGATCAGCGCTCCGACAGGTACGGGGGACACCGGGAGACACTGGGGGGGAATAGGGGGTGACCTGGCAGGGCCTGGGGAGGAGTTTTCTTTCGCATGTGTGATGGCACATGCGACAGAAGTCAAAGGAAATGGGATGGTGCGCTGCTGTGTGCGCCGCCATCTTGGATTTTCGGGAGGGGGTTGGGGGGGGCACTTCGGCGACCCCGGGGGACCGGAGGGGAACGGGGAAGGAGATTTATCTCCCAGCTGACATGTTTGATCATGCCAGATGGAAGATAAATCATTGTTTACCGGTGCTGTGATTTACTATAACATGATCATCGGTATACGGTGTATACCTGTGATCACGTGAGCGGGGACCGGAAAAACCGGCCCGAATCATGATCTCCAGGGTCTCAGCTACCCCCGGTAGCTGAAACCCCGGAGATTTTCTGACTCTGGGGTGCGCTATTTACCTTTTTCTGACCGCTGTTTATAGATGGCAGATCAGAATAAGGACTTGATTCTGCCGCCGTTTATTTCCGTAAGGCTGTCGTAATGGGGTTAAACCACTTTGTCTAGTTTCTATCTCAGTGTGTTTATTATGGGATGTTTTGGTCTGATGTGCCAGATGTACCAGATAGGCCCATTTTGAGCTTGGAGGCCTACTGGTCCATTTTTTAGTTTTTATTTCACGTTTTTATGCAGTGAGTAATCACTTATTAATGAACACTTTATTAAAGTTATGTTTTAGGTCTTTTTGCCCTTTTTTGCAAGTACCCCTTGTTGCTATTTGATTATTACTCCTTTTTGGGGGTGCTTGAGGTATTATTGCTAATTTTGAAGATAATAATACCAAAGAATTTGTGATTGCAATCATTTTCAAGAAGAAACTGAGTATTATCTGACAGAATTGCAGGGGTGCCAATACTTTTGGCCAGCACTGTAACTATACTACATTTCTAATTGGAGGTATTTGCTAATTTTATTATTACACCTACTACATATTGGGATAGGATCTTGGATATGGGACGACCCCTTTAACTTTCATTAAAGTAATATGCAATATGTAATCCATTATATGGGCATAAATTTATTGAAACGGTAGTAACTACGGTATTCAGCTGCTTCCGGCGTTGTGGACTATGTTGTCGCTACTGTTATATGAACAGAACATTACTATTATTTCCTATATTGAAATGATGCATTTATGTGATTTTAGCTGTAGAATGATCGCATGTGGTGAAATGGAAAACTGCATCTTCTCATGTAGTTGTATAATAACCGGAAAAGCTGCAGCTTCTAGAGGCGATGTATATTAGTGTTTACTATGTGGGAGTGCCTCTCTGAATAGGCGGATATTGGTCTGTAAAAGTTGCAAAGGAAGAATCTGCAATCACTAAACCATGAGTGCGGAGTCTGAAATCGTACTCCTTGCTGTGGTTTCCCTTCTCTCTGCCTATCAGTATGGTAAGTGAAGTGTATATACTGTATCTTATTAAGCCTGTACCTGAGCTCACTAGTATATAGCACCTTACGGCTTCCTGATGTATGGCCTACTCCATTATTTGCATTTTCAAGTCTGCTTTTGCTGATTAAATTCCTCAAAAATGTGAACCCACATACAATGTACTTCACTGGTAAGTAACTTTGATGTCTGCAGGCTTTGAAATTTTTAACTCTATCATTACCAGTGTAATTTGATTTTCTAGATTTCCCTGGTCACAAAGGAAATGTCAGCAACAACCAAAGAGAGAAGTGTGCTAAGAACTCTTAAAGTGAACCTGTCATATTGCAAATGTTATCTGATGAGATTTTTATTCATTTTTGTGAGGGAAAATTTCAGTAAAACTCGTATTTTGTTTAGTGAAATTCCTGGTGATTGTATGTGTCGCGGGCGGAGGAGGGGACGCCGCGCTCTCCCACTGCTCGGGTCCGGCTGCCGCTGCTGCTGCGGCCTGCTGCTGCTCGGTGGCTCGAGCGGTGGGCCGGATCCTGGGGACTCTAGCGGCGCTCCTCGCCCGTGAGTGAAAGGGGATTGGTTGTGGGGATAGTTTATTGTCCGTGACGCCACCCACGGTTGTGGTGATTGAGGGTACACCACCGCTGCTCTGGCTGGGGAACCCGGGAATGATGGTATGGAGCAGCCAGTTGTTGTTTTGCCCCTCCGTGGGTAGGGGTTGGTGATCCCGGGGCCCAGTGATGGGGTTGGTATGGTGGACAGGCGGGTATGGGGCCTGTGGAGGTGCAGGGGCGCAGGGACAGCGTTGTGCCGCACGGCACGGAGGTACTCACTCAGCCAGTAAACACGACACAGTTCTCGGTAAACAAACAGCTGGTTGGACGGGTCCCTCGGATGGTTTACGGTGTTGCGGTTCCCTGCAGTTAGCGGTGACGGTCTCTTCCCTGCACCTATGTAAAGTCCTTTTGGTAGCGATGGGTTCCCACCGGTTACCCACTCCTCGGCTTCAAGCTGGGCCGAAGGAGCTCTACTCTTGCCCGCAGGCCCTGGCCCTGGGAAACGGGTGCCTTGGCGGTGGTGATGTCTCCCCTTAACGGTCGGGCTGTTGCCTTCAATCGGGACTTGGTTGTTGGGAGACAGACGTCCCCTTCACTGACGGATTTGGCAAATTATGGCGACTCCTAGCCTTGCCGGGATCCGAAAGGCCCCTGCCCTGGTGCTGACTGTTCTTCGTATACTGCTCCGGTACCGCCGGGTCACCACCCGTCCGCGGTCCTTCCAGCAACCTCCGAGCAGTCCCACTACAGACAATCACCGCCGTCTGCTGACCTTGCTGTCTCAGTCCGGGGCACACACCCGGACTAACTTCAGGCTTGCTTAACTGTTCCTTTTCTGTCACTTCCTTCTACTTCACTCCTCTAAACTCATCTCTTCAAACTCCAAACTCTATCTGCCTGGTTTTCCCACCTCCAGGGCTGTGAACTCCTCGGTGGGTGGAGCCAACCGCCTGGCCCACCCCCTGGTGTGGCATCAGCCCCTGGAGGAAGGCAAGAAGGATTTTAGGTTAGCCTTGGTGTACCTGCAGGGAATGTGGGGTGCATGTGATGTTGTGACCTGTGACCCCTGGCTTGCCCAGGGCGTTACATATGTATATGAGTCCAGTGGGCTGTGCTGCTCAGAGATTGTCAGGATTCCCAGTATGACTGTGCATATAGAGATAGCTGTTACTGTTAAGACCATATTACTTACAGCACGATGGGCTGCAGTGTGTACATCGCCCAGGCCAAAAACTAATAATCTACCAGGATACAGTTAAATCCCCACTAAGTGGAGGGATCACAGGTGCAGGAGGAGCAAATCACACACACACTTCCATGGAATGGAGGGGAGGCGATTGCTAGATGATAAAACTGCACACTAGTGGCTTGCATAGAGTACTGTTCACACTTGCAGATACACAGTCACAAGCCCGCAGCCTATTAAGTGATGCCCATACTATTAGATCAGGCGGGCTGCCAAGCCGTAACCCACCTGTGTATCATGCAGGGACAGAAACTCTAAAATGCAAGGCCCAACAGAAAGGGGCCTGGCTGTATCCTGTACAAACAAATGAGGTTTTAGTTAGTATTTATGGCCATAAAAACAGAAGCCTACAAGCCTCGTCACAGGAACCTCATGCTTGTAGGTCCCTACACTAAATATAAAAATAGCAACAAAAAGAGGAATAAATATCCTCCAAAAATTAAAGATGGGCTGCAGTGTGTACATCGCCCAGGCCAAAAACTAATACTCTACCAGGATACAGCTAAGACCGCCCACTGGACTCATGTGTCCAATCACCAGGGATTTCAATGGATAAAATACAGATTATACTGTATCCTTTCCCAAAACCCTATATATCATTGTGTTCAGCTTCCCCCTCTATACCATACTGACCACAAATCAGGTGCATGTACAAAGGACCGATCCCCTTGAAAGGCTGCAGAACTTATCTCCTACATACACCCATGTGACTTTTAATCTGTTATGGGCAGACTGACCTGAACCTGTAAAACCTGAAAAAACAGTTTTTTTTGCCAAATGTATTTTAGTACAGAAAAGTAGGGTAATTAAGTTAAAGTTCATCTCAGCATCTATTCAAGACGAAAAATGATTTCAGATGAGTGTATTTCCCAAAAAAGCTTTATAGCAAGGGAATCAATAATCATTTTAGAAAGAAACTATCCAATGGAAAGCTGTTTTTGTGCTCCATGTTGTCAGAATGCTGAAATGTATGCTAATGTACAGGCGTACAGTGGGAAACATTGCCCACTGACTACCATTAAAAAAATAATACCATGCAGTATATGTTTTTTTGTCTTATAACCGCCCATTTAGGAAAGTAGTACAGACAAGGTACATAGATACAAACTTTCCTACTTTGTGTCAAAAGGACACGGTTTTGGTATTTGCCTGGGGCAAAGGGTCGATATATGCTAAGGCAGAGTCCAATATCTAAAGGGGCATTTACAGTGAGAGAAAATCGTGCAAGATAATTGTAAAACTCTCTTTCATTGTTAAGTGTAAAAGATCATCATTCCCGGCACTGTATGATCCCCGTGAACTAGCACTGATGAGAACCATGGCACTCATCGATCTAGCGCACATTGTTTACTTTAGTCTGCCTGTGTAAACAGGCATTCAAATGGCCACTGATGGGTGAACTTTTACCGTCTATGTTGTCTCTAGTCCATACTGTTTGATGTAGCATTGCTTTCACCCTGCCGAGCTCCCAGCTTTAACTTATATGACTGCACTCTGAGATGCAAACATTGAATACTGTATGCAAACACTGAATATAGGAATTTGGACATGCATTACTTCTAATAGAAAATGAAAAATCGCCACTTCCTAACAGACACATGTGAACAGGTGCAAAATGAACATGAAATATACACTAACAAATATACAACTGCACTCTGAGACGCTAAGGTATGCAAACAATGAATATAGGCATTTGGACATACATTACTGTTAAAGATATAAACCTAAGAATTGAGACTCTTAGCACATAAAAAGGCCACTGAACACTGATTGTGGGTACAAGCAGCTGCGGTCTCCTGCGTTGTCCTACGGAGGAGACTCGCGGCACCGCACATCATTACCCGCTGCACCCAGGATGCAGTGAGTCCTAATCGAGGGCACATACCCTTAAAGCCGCTTTACGCGCTACGATTAATCTGACGATCTCATTAGCGATGTGACATGCCCATATCGTAGTTACGATTTGCCGAGATCTCACATAGGTCGTTTATTAGCGGTCACACGTAACGATCTCACAAGCGATGCAAAATTGTTCAGCGATATATTGTTTGCCCAAGGCGGTCGTGTGGATGTTGTTCGTCGTTTGCAGGGTGTCAAACGTACCAATATGTCTGCTGCGTTCCAAACGATCAACAATATTTTGAAAGTGAACGACGTGTCAATGATCAACAATTTTTAACTTATTTGCGATCGTTCAGAGTCGCACGTAGGTGTCACACGCAACGACGTCGCTAACGATGACGGAAGTGTGTCACGGAATCCGTGACATATCATGAGATAAATCGTAGCGTGTAACGCCGCCTTTAGTCTTAGATCAGTTGCAGAATGAAAGGCATGGGTAGGGTGATAGATTGAGATGAGGGATGAGATATAAGGTGGTACAGAATTGTGAAGAGCTTTGTGGGTGAGTGAGATAAGTCTGCATTTTATTCTGTATCAGATGGGCAACCAGTGTAATGACTGGCACTAGATGGAGGCATTGGTGAAGCAGCCAGATAGAAATACAACCCTGGCTGCGGCATTCAGAACGGATTTGAGAGGAGTAAGTTTGGTTAAAGGGAGACCGATCAGTCTCTGGATCTGAACCAAATTGGAAATCTATGGGGAGTTCTACAGAGACAAATTGAGCATCACTCTCCATCCAGCATCCAGGCTCTAAAAGAGGTCGTACTTGAAGAATGAAAAGCGATAGATGTTGCAATGTCACCAACATGTTCATTTCATAGAAGACTTGGTGTTGTCCTTACAAATCATGGAGGTCAGATAAAAGACTAAATGTAGTACTTTTTGATGTGGGGTATATCCATTTTTAGATCAATTAATTTGAATAAAACTAAAGATTTTGTAATGAAAGTTATAGTATTAACCTTACTGTCTAAATATGGCTTAAAACAAATGTTCTATGAAATTATGGAAATTGTGCTTGTGTCCAGTGAGATAATGATTACAATCTTGCTTTTCAAAGGGGGTGTACTCATTTGTGCTGAGCTCTATATTTATATAAAGGCTATGTGTATATACTTTTGTATGCAGTTTGATATATCTCAATAAAACTAAACTAAGCAATGCCACACAGTGGACACATCTGGTATAGTAATACCACACCTTCCCAGATTCTTTGTTTAGCAAGTTTCCATCATACAGCTTGTACATGGGTTTTGTGATTTTATATAAATTTAAATGCATAAATGAGACAGTTTCTTAGTAAGACCGGGTACAATGTACATATTTTACACTTGATATTTTGTAAAAGAAAAGCATAAAGGGAAATAATCTACAAAAATGTGGAGAACTATCTACAGTACAGACCAAAAGTTTGGACACACCTTCTCATTCAAAGAGTTTTCTTTATTTTCAGGACTCTGAAAATTGTAGATTCACATTTAATTCATCGTTTTGATGCCTTCAAATATGTGGAATGAAATACTTAAAAAAGTGTGAAACAACTGAAAATATATCTTCTAGGTTCTTCAAAGTAGCCACCTTTTGATTTCATTACTACTTTGCACACTCTTAGCATTCTCCTGATGAGCTTCAAGAGGTAGTCACCGGAAATGGTTTTCCAACAGTCTTGAAGGAGTTCCCAGAGATGCTGAGCACTTGTTGGCCCTTTTGCCTTCACTCTGTGGTCCAGCTCACCCCAAACCATCTTGATTGGGTTCAGGTCTGGTGACTGTGGAGACCAGGTCATCTGGCGTAGCACCCCATCACTCTCCTTCTTAGTCAAATAGCCCTTACACAGCCTGGAGGTGTGTTTGGGGTCATTGTCCTGTTGAAAAATAAATGATGGTCCAACTAAACGCAAACCAGATGGAATAGCACGCCACTGCAAGATGCTGTGGTAGCCATGCTGGTTCTGTATGCCTTCAATTTTGAATAAATCCCCAACAGTGTCACCAGCAAAGCACCCCCACACCATCACACCTCCTCCTCCATGCTTCACGGTGGGAACCAGCCATGTAGAGTACATCCATTCACCTTTTCTACAAAGACACTGTGGTTGGAACCAAAGATCTCAAATTTGGACTCATCAGACCAAAGCACAGATTTCCACTGGTCTAATGTCCATTCCTTGTGTTCTTTAGCCCAAACAAGTCTCTTCTGCTTGTTGCCGGTCCTTAGCAATGGTTTCCTAGCAGCTATTTTACCATGAAGGCCTGCTGCACAAAGTCTCCTCTTAACAGTTGTTCTAGAGATGAGAAGGTGTGTCCAAACTTTTGGTCTGTACTGTACATTATCATGGTGAGCTGAAGAGATATTTTCAAAGATAGAAAAGCACAAGAGGTCTAAGGCTATGTGCGCATGATGCGTTTTTCGCAGCGTTTTTGTGCATTTTTCGGGTGCGTTTTTGGTCTAAAAACTGCATGACTTTGCATCCCCAGCAAAGTCTATGAATTTTCATTTTTGCTGTCCGCACAGTGCAGTTTTGGTGCGTTTTTGTGGTGACCACAAAGATGGAACATGTCAATTATTTCTGCGTTTTTGCCAGCGTTTTTCACCCATGCAGTGCATTGGAGAAAAGGCAGCAACGAAAACGCAGCAAAAAAATGCGCAAAAACGCATGCGCTTTTTGGATGCATTTTTACCGCGAGTGCGTTTTTGTGTATTTTTTAGCTGCCAAAAACGCACAAAAACGCTGCATCTTTGTGGTCACAACAAAAGGCAACGTGCGCACATGGGTTTCAACAAACAAACATCATAGGCTTTGGTTTTATCTGCAATTGTATTTCAGTTCTGTCATAAAACCAGCAAAATAACGGCAATGCTTGATTTGCACATAACAGACACTCACGCATTGCCTAACATACCCTATTGACTTTAAGGAGACTTTTTGTACTTCCATCAACGTCACCATCATTTTACCATAAAAGAATCTGAGATGGAGTCTGAACTCAGATGTCAACACATAGTAGTGTAAAGGCCGCTTTACACACTGCGATATCGGTCCTGATATCGCTAGTGTGGGTACCCGCCCCCATCTGTTGTGCGACACGGGCAAATCGCTGCCCGTGCCGCACAACATCGCCCAGACCCGTCACACATACTTACCTGCCCGGTGACGTCGCTGTGACTGGCGAACCGCCTCCTTTCTAAGGGGGCGGTCCATGCGGCTTCACAGCGTCATCACTGAGCAGCCGCCCAATAGAAGCGGAGGGGCGGAGATGAGCGGGACGTAACATCCTGCCCACCTCCTTCCTTCCGCATAGCGGCCGGGAGGCAGGTAAGGAGAGCTTCCTCGTTCCTGCGGTGTCACGCGGAGTGATGTGTGCTGCCGCAGGAACGAGGAACAACCTCGTCACTGCTGCAGTAACGATTTTTGAGAATGGAACCCCATGTCACCGATGAGCGATTTTGCACGTTTTTGCAACGATGCAAAATCGCTCATCGGTGTCACACGCAACAACATCGCTAATGCGGCCGGATGTGCGTCACAAATTCCGTGACCCCAACGACTCAGCATTAGCGATATCGTAGCGTGTAAAGCCCCCTTAACTCTTTATTATGAAGGCTTTCATTGGAGTCATGTTTGTTTTCTACTAAAAAATATGACGGTTTACATGGATGCTAGATTTGTGTTGGTAGGTCATCCTTAATGGTGGTGGCTCCAGTACAATCGTCATTTTTATCTATGCACAAATAATGTAGTTGACGTTCACTCAGGCCTCATTATTTTTTGTGCCAGGATACTATGCCAGACTTGTGGGGAAATCCAGGATGAAGCATAAGATAATGCCTCCGGCAGTCACTGGTCATCCAGAATTTGAGAGGACATTTCGTGCACAGTAATTATATGGTGAAGACATCTGGAGCCGAATGTCACTGGATATGTCCATGCTGGATACACTTAGTGAGAGAGAATCAACCATATACTTTCCGTAAGACCTCATTTAAGACATCCATTTTTAATGTGTGTCCTATAAGTGTTTTTTAAGAAGCAGACACCTATTATAATCACATGTCCGTATTCTTTTTTTTTTTTTTGCAAGTCCGAGTGCTTTGGCTTTGTTAAAATGAAGTCAGTGACTCCTTTTTTTATCTGAGTCTTGGATCAAAATTATCCAAACAAGTCTAAAGGGTGCTTTACATACTGCGGTATCGCTAACGATTATCGTTGGGGTCATGGTGTTTGTGACGCACATCCGGCGTCGTTAGCGGCATCACAGCGTGTAACACGTACAAGCGTCCTTAAACGATCGCAAAAGAGACAAAAATCATTGGTTTTGGAGAGGTCGTCCAAACACCAAAAATCGTTGTCTCGTATGTAGCGATGTTGTTCGTTGTTCCTGTGGGAGCACACATCGCTATGTGTGACACCGCAGGAGCGACGAACATCTTCTTACCTGCCTCCAGCAGCAATGCGGAAGGAAGGAGGTGGGCGGAAGTTACGTCCCGCTCATCTCCGCCCCCTCCACTTCTATTGGCCGGCCGCTTAGTGACGCCGCAGTTATGTCGCTATGATGCCGAACGCACCTCACCTTTGAGGGAGGGATTGTTCGGTGGTCACAGAGAGGTCGCTGACAAAGTATGTGCGTGTGATGCTGCCGTAGCGATAATGTTCGCTATAGCAGCGATCACCACATATCGCTGGAACGACGGGGGCAGGTGCTTTCACGTTCGACATCGCTAGCAATCGCTAGCGATGTCACATCGTGTAAAGTACCCTTAAGGATTTGTAAAAGTCACATGGATGGAATCAGGGATTGACATAGTGCTGTCCATGATAACATTTCTATGGATAGGAGATTTGTCTCTTTTGTAATTTTCACTGATGAAAAAAAAAAATGAAACTCCGATGGTTAAAACTAACACAGACCAAACACTGAGCGGCAATCCGTGTTCACGAACGTCTGAATGAAATCTAATGCAGAGAAGTAGAGAGTCGAGACCCCTGAAACTTTAGTTATGTATTTTGGCATTAGTCTAGTATATTTTCAATACTTTAAGAACTTAGTAAAGACCAATAAATTCATTGGAAACTGTCCATAGATTCTATGTGTAAGTAACAAGGAGTATATCTTGGATGTATGATGTATTGATCCAATATTGCTCTCTAAAATGTCACTTTATAATACAGAAAATCTGATTCCCACTGTAACCCAATTTAGATAGTATTACTATTATACCGCTCTATGTGTATCAGTAGTATATTTGTGCAATTTGTACATATTAAGATCAAGCCTATGTGGGGCCTCCGCAAGGCACTGTGTATGCTCAGAAATGTAATGACACTAGAGAAGAATACCCCACTTGTCATGAGATGCAGTCTGCCTCTGTTATATTGTAAAAGGAAGATATGATAATCCATACTACAGATACTTATGGCTGACAACTTCACAAGATGGCTGTGCTACTTTTACATAAGCCTTGACGATAAGCTTACAATGAGGTGCGAGAAGGTCATCAGTGATACCCACCACACTTCTCTAGATATATAGTAATACATAATTCCAATGGGAACGTTTTATTTCCTGAAGTTTCTCTCTAACATTCCAGTAAAGCCCTATATGTTACAGCTGACGGCCGATTTCTCTGATTTGCAGACAGAACTGTGTAGAGTTCTTCCCAATATTCCTGGTTGTTCTATGGATTGCTGGCATATTCTTCTACGAAGGTAATGTGATGTTATTTCCTATTTGAAAAAATCTGTATTTATGGCTGGGTTCACACATAGCAGAAATGTGTTGTGCAGCCAATTACTGTGTTTTATTTTGCGATGCAGTTTTCACAGTTGAAATATGCTAAGAAAACTTTTTTTTATGTCTAAAAACTACATTGCAAGACTGCAGCAATTCGTGGTAAGACGCTTTTGCTTCTGCTGGGTGGTAATTTGCACATGCAATGTGCTATATATCTCCCATAGAATCAGGTCCAACCTATCTTTGAGGTGCCAGGTGTGTCGAGAAGGCTGAACATGCACATTTCTCTCCTCCTATTTTTACAGGAGCTCCAACAATTGCTGATCAAACCTGGTTTTGTTTTGGAGTTTCCATAGAAATGAATTAATAGTCCGTCTCATGTGCAGCCACCTTTATTGTTCCTCACTTCGTGCAATGGGGTTAAGACAGATGGAGCGTCCACCACCTATGTGAGATGTAGACTGGGAAGCTAATATTAAGAGCCCATCAATTATATTCCAATAAAACAGAGTTGTAAAGTGATTTTTAACATGCCTGATTTGTTTTTTTTAATAAAGCTGTGAAGGTAGATTAAACCGAAACCATGGAACAGTATTCCTTTTAGTATAATTAGTGCGATGAATTGGTGCATAGTCACAGTTCCGCCATTAACAGACAAAACCTAGAATAAAACAATGAATAGCAGCAGCTGGCTGGTAAAGTTTAGTCTGAGGGCAACCATACAACATTGGCCCACATCTTGCCGCTGCCTATCTTTAACCTCTTCCTGATATGTAATACGGTTACATCATATGTCGGCTCCCTGACCTTGATGCGGGCTCGCAAGCTGACCCTATATCTTTGCTGGCAGATGACGGCTGTGATATTCAGCCATCATCTGCCTCTAACAACTGTGGGTGGAGCAGAGCTATGCCCACTGCTGTTAACCTGTTAAATGTCACTATCAATATCTGACAGCAGTATTTAACATGCGCTGGCAGAGGGTTTCGTCATTCTATGTCCCCATCAGTAATGCGATTGTGGGATGCAAATGGGTTGCCATGACAGTCAGAGGTCTGCCGAAGACCACTGTGTCTGTCATGACGGTACTCCTGTGAAAGCTAGCCCATGTATAGCGTTCATAGGAGACTGTGACTTTATGCTATAAAAATGATCAGATGATAACAGGTTCAAGTCCCTTAAGGCAGTGTTCCTCAGCTCCAGTCCTTAAGGACCGCCAATAGTGCACATTTTCAGGACTTTTCTTAGCACAGGGGATGATTCCAACACCGCTGCAATGCTAAGGAAATCCTGAAAACAAGCCCTGTTGGTTGGCTTTGAGGACTGGAGTTGAGGAACATTGCCCTAAGGGAACTAACAAATACAGTGAAAAAAGAATGATATGAAAAATACAACAAAAATATAAAAGTTCAAATCACTAAATTTTTCCCCCATTTAAAATTAATTTTAAAAAATACACCACACCGAGCTTAATCTTCTAGAGCATTGCTGTACTATATCTGACTGCCACAGTCAATGGCTCAGCGGTGCCTCTGGTTACCTCATTTCTATTTTTTCAAATGCATATGCTCAGCCAAAACCAGATCGTAATGTCTTCTCTATTTTAGGAACAGACAGGTGGCACTGATGTGCAAAGCGGAGAACCCCTGCACTGCTGTTTGTGTCAGGAAGGCCTCATTCAGACATCCTTGTTGCACCCATTATAATGTATGGTGCTATTGCCATGTCTGTTTTTTTCCTTTATCACAGAAGAACAGGACCAATATAAGTCTATGGGTCTGTGAAAAACATGTACAGTACATGGATGACATCAGTGTGTAATATGTGTGTTGTCCGTATTTAACATTGCACAGTACAGGAGAAGCTTTGTCATTCACTTATCCATCTGTGAACACACTGATGACTGATGGTGAAAACGAACACACGAAGCTTACACTTACGACAAACTGAACAAAACACGGATGACAACGGTAACATTTTTTCATGTATGTGTTCAAACACGGATGTGTGAATGAGGCCTTATTAACAGACTGGCTTTGCCCATTAATTCTACTTATCTGTTCCTAAAACAGAAAAAGACAACTGGAATTCCCTAATGCAGATAGGCCAGAGGCCTTACAGATTTAGGTAATGTACCCCAAACATCAGAATATGTTATCATGATACCACACATATTCTCACACCACAGTACACTATTACACACAGATGCACAGCTGCAAACACATTAATACAACTTAATGTTGGACTGCACTGACCATAGCACATAATCACCCAACAGTCCATATACAATATTACCGTTATACAATACGAGTTACCGCTCCCTCTCTACTGACTGTTGATTTCTTTTTTTTTCCAAAGATGTTTTGTTTGAGACTCTCCAGTGCACATCGGGATACTCAGACAGGATGTTATCAGAGGGCCGGGGCTGAAGTCACTGCCACAGCTGCTCTTCCCACCCTGAAAAGAAGTGTCATCAATGACCGTTTTAAGAGCTGGGCTTCTCCTACTGAGCATGTGCTGGTTATCAATTCCACATGCTGGTTGCATTCCCTGCAAATAGTGCCATATTCCTTTGAATGCGCAGTGACAGTGCGCATTATAAAGGAGAGAATGCAGTGAGTAGGGAGAACGAAGATAAGCCAGCCACCAAAATGGACAGCACTGCCCTGTCATCAGTGATGTTTGAAATAGAAGTAGGATTGTTCTCTGCTCTTCCTGATTGCTGCTTTCTGTCAATTTCTTGTCGGCCCATAACTCCTCATGAGACCTGGCGAGGGAGCACACTATCCCTGCACATTAAAAGTATTCCAGCACTGTGCGCAGGGAGTGCATACTGAGCATGCATCTGAATTGACAATCAACACATGCTCAGTAGAGCAGGGACCAGACCAGACCATGAAACATCACTGATGATGCTTCATTTCAAGGTGGGAACGCTTCATTTCAGGGTGGTGAAGTCAACTGAAGAAATGACCGCAGTACCCATCTCCTTGATGATGTCCTGTTTGACTATCCCAGCATGCACCGGTGATTCTTAAACATAACATCATTGTAAGTTAACCCTTTAAACACTTATGACAGACTATGTCCGTTATAAGTCATCTCCCTGCCTTTGATGTGTGCTCTCATGGCAAGCCCGCATCGGTCCATGCAGCAGAAGGCTGAATTATTCAGCCTTCACCGGCCTCTAACAGCAGCTGGTGGAGCTTATCTCCATACTGGCTATTAAAACAATGAATGTTAACCTGTTAAATGCCTCTGTCAATCTCTGACAGTGGCATTTAACGAAAGCCGGCACAGGGGCATGGCGTTCTATCCCCTCATTGGCGCACTCGCGACACCACTGGGTTGTCATGACAGCCAATGGTCTGCTGAAGATCCCTGTGACTGTCTTCAGAATTTTCCTATGAAAACCAGCCCATGGTTTTCATAGGAAAACATAGGAGTCTCATAGAAGACTGTGATTTCTGCTAAATACAGCAATGCTGTGGCGCATGGGCGCAGTGTCTTCTATGTTCTGATGCAGGCAAGCTGCTATACTGTAATTATAGGTATGGTGCTCCCCCTGTTGGCCACTAACGCAGCAGGTGGCCGACTGGCTCTAAACAGTAGCTGTGGGGACAAGCCCGCTATATACCTATCTGACCCCTGACCTAGCCAGCCCCTGATGAATAGATACCCTCCAGTGAGTAAACAAGTAAGGTGCAAAACACAGTCAGGTCCAAGTCATGCTCTGGTCCATCTATTTAGTGGCCTGCTGGTACATAGTCTCTATGGGTTAGAAACCATCTTGATTGGGTACACCTTGTCCCTGTAGGATGTCTTTTTTTTAAATTAAAATAGTGTTAACATAAAATAGTGTTAAAGTAAAATAGTGTTAACTTAGTGCCCAATGGTTTTTAAATTTATAACTATTACTTATTTATTTACTGAAGGGTATATATTCATTGTGTTTATTAAAGGTTTTGTCTGTTAATGGCCGCAGTGTGAATGTGCACCAGCATTTTGCACTTATACTAACAGACATGCTGGCCTATGGATTCAGTTTAGCTTCAGCTCCTTTTACTTGGTACATTTGGGGGGGGCAGTCTATTTAACTCTACAGAGGCAGGTGTAAAACACAGTCAGGTCCAGGTCCAGCTCTATTTTGAGGCCTGCTGACACTTACCGAGGTGAGATGGTAGAGTTAGGGGCCATTCTGATTGTGTACACCTTGTGGTGGGATGGCTTTTACACTCTTTTGATCAAAATAGTGGTAACTAAGTACCCTGTGTTTTTTTTTACATATACTACTACTACTTTGTGTGCAGATAAGTTTCAACATGTTTCAAGCCTACATGATAGATATCTGACCAGCTTTTTAGAAGTTAAAGGGAACCTGTCAGGTCAACAAAGCGTTCTAACCTACAAACAGGAGACTGTGTGAGCTGCTAACCCCTTCCTACCCATCACTGTGTTATTATATTGTGTAATATGAAAGTAATAAAATATGTTTTATTACTTTCATATGTCCTATGTAAATGATATTGGCTCTAGACCCATGGGCGTCTCATCGCCCTGTGGGTGTGATACTATAGATTTACAACAGCGACGTGACCGTCACTACTTTAGAACCTCGCGTGTGCGCGCGCTTACCATTCTCGCCGCCTCATCCTGGTGTTTGCTGGTCGGCTTCTGACGTGCACTGCGCATGCTCAGAAGACGCTTGTGTGGGGCCCCGAGGCTCGGTGTCGGTGCAGCGGTGCATTACCTTCAGGGACTCCACGCGGCTGGATCTCGTCACAGGTAGGAAATCCTCTATTTTGATTGTCGTGACGCCACTCTCAGAATTGCGGTCAATGGGGACCGCCACTGCAGGTTAGGGGTGCCTGGAGCTGATGGTAGGTGCAGTCAGTTGTAATGGCCTCCTGAGAGTGAGGCATGCCCCAGGGTCCCGTGTAGGTGGGTGGAACTACAAGTCGCAGAATGACTCACACGCACAAGCAGGATGTCTTTCAGGGATTTTACTCACTGATGGTGGCAGGGTGAGTAACCCGGGCGTAGCTGGGATGAACCAGGCTGGAACCAGGTGTCCTTCAGGCTGACTGATGAGGGTGGCTACCAACTCGCCTTCCTTAGCTCGTTGTGTTTTGGGGTAACCCCTGCTTGAAGCCCTGCTGGGGTCGCCCAGGGAAGTTGCTGGTGCCTCTCTCCCCTTCTTTTTGGCCCGTTTGCTTGTAGCCTGGACCAGGTCACTCCGGTTGCTTGCCTCCTGTGAGCTATGGGCCCTAACTTTGGCTACGTGGCTGCGGACTCTGTGGTGTTGTCTTGGGGGTGTAAAGTGCCCCCTCATGCAGGTTTGGCAAAGGAAAAGTGAATCTATCCCTGCACTGGGACCTGCTACCCGTTTGGGCCTGGTTCTCCCTGACAGTCTCCTTACTTTCCACTCCGTTGCTCTCTCTTTAGCTGTGTGTGGATTTCGGGCAGCACTCCCAGGTGACCGTTCTCCCCCATTGGTAGTCACTGCGCGTACGTTGTCAGCCTTGTGTAGAGCTACAGGGTCTGCTTCTGCCCTCCCTGAACTTCACCACTCAACTGTCCTCGGCTCACTCTTCCCTCCTCTCCTGTTCTTGCCTACGTCACCTAGCAACCAGGCTCTCTACCACACCCCTCGAGTGGAGATGGAGGCTTCGCCCCCTCCACCCCTCGAGTGGAGATGGAGGCTTCGCCCCCTCCTGGGATCCCCAGGGGTCCTCTCAAGGGTAAATGTGTGAGACCTGATCACTATGCGCCTGTGTAGTCACACCTCGGTCAGCCTTCTGGATTACCTGTTTTGTACTGTCCCCAGCATGGGTGCAGTACTCAGTGGTGCCTGACCAGGTCAGGAGCGCCACACTTGCGGTTTCGGACATGCGCAGTGCGCGTCAGAAGCCAAGAAGTAAGCGTCAGGATGAGGCAGCGAGAATGATAAGAGCATGCACGTGAGATTCTAAAGTAGGGACGCTCACGTCACTGATGTATATCCATGGTATCACACCCACAGGGGCGTGATACCATGGATAGCATGTAGACTCCCGCAGGGCAATGAGACCATGGGGCTAGAGACACTATCATTTACATAGGGTATATATATATATATATATATATATATAAAACATTATTTTATTACTTTTATATTACACAATATTACAACACAGTGATGGGTAGGAAGGAGTTAGCAGCTCACACAGGCTGCTGCTTGTAGGTCAGAACGCCTACAGGTTCCCTTTAAGATTGGTGTTTTTTTTTTTCTTATTTTGCAGAAGTGGCGGCAGCTTTGGGCTTACTGTATATATTTGCACGTCATCTCTACTTCAGAGGTTATGTAGCAGCAGCGAATGACAGGTAATTACTTATTGATGTGAAAACATATATTTCTATACAGCTGTAACTTTACACATACTACTAGTGATAGGCGAGCACTAAAATGCTCATTATTCGATTCGAGCTGGTGAGAAGCTCGGACGAGCTCAAAGCAAGTAACGAGCATTATGGAAAGTCAATGATTGGCCTGTTCAGGGCTCCACCCACATACACAAAGCCAAAAGCAGAGCATTTCCGGCAGGAGGGAGGGCGGGTTTTTCTTTGTCACATTACATCTGAGAAAAGGCCTAAATGGCCCATATACATTGGTAAGAAATCATCTAAACCTGCAAATTTGATGGAACTGGCTAGTTCTAACTCTTCCCTAATAGGGTCAGAGGTGTCTGTCGGTGCCTTTTTCTCCTCTCCACATTAAAGCTGAATTTAATAAGTTTTCCAGTGAAAACTAGTTATTAGCACAACCAAGCTTGGTTGTTCGGTACTCATTAAAAGCAGACACTTGGATGGGCACGGCTCGAGTGCCGAGTATAATGGAAGTCAATGGCAGACTCAAACATTTTTCCAGAAAAATGCTTGAGTTCCCTATGACTTCCATTATTCTCGGGTGTTTAAGTCGCACCCAGCTAAGCATCCAACTGCTCTTAACGAGTACCGAGCACCCAAGCATGATTCATATGACCTTTCACTGCATTTACTCCTGCATGTCTTTTGTAGTATATCTCTACATTTAGAGGCTGAAATTTTTACCCATTCTTCTTTGTAAACCAGCTCTACTTCAGTGAGATTAGATGGAGGCATCAGTGAACAGCAATTTTCAGGTCTTGCCACAGATTCTCAATAGGATTTCGGTCTGGACTGTCATGTTAAACACATGAATATGCTCTGATGAAAACCATTCCATTATAGCTCTGGCAGTATGTTTAGTGTTGTTGTCCTACTGGAAGGAGAACCTACATCCCAATCTCAAGTCTCTTGCAGCCGATAATGGGTTCCCATCAACTCTGACCACCTTCCCTGTCCCTGATTAAGAAAAACAACCCCACAGCATGATGCTGCCACCAACATGTGTGACTGTGGGGATGGTGTTTTCAAGGTGATGTTCAGGGTTCGTTTTCCATCACACATAGCATTTAGATAAAAAAAAATTCAACTTTGGTCTTATCTAAGCAGAGCACCTTCTTCCACTGCTAGCCGTTTCTGTTAAATGTTTTTTTGCAAACTGCAAACGGGGGTCTTATAGTTTTCTTTCAAAAAAAGGTTTACTTCTTTCCACTTTTCCATAAAGGTCAGATTTCTGGAGTATATCACTAATAGTTGTCTTGTGGACAGATTCTGCCACCTGAGCTGTGGATCTCTGCAGATCCTCCAAAGTGACCATGGGCCTCTTTGCTTCTTCTCTAATTCGTACTTTCCTTGCTTGTAATGTCAGTTTAGGTGGACAGCCATGTCTTGGTAGGTTTGCAGTTGTGCCATACTCCTTCCATTTTTGGATAATGGATTGAATCTTGCTCTGTGAGATGTTGAGAGTTTGGGCTATTTTTTTATAGCCTAACTCTGCTTTTCTCTTCTCCACAACTTCATCCCTGACCTGTCTACCGTGTTCCTTGCTTTTTATGTTGTGGTTTGATCCCTAATGTTCTCAAACAAACCTCTGATGCCTTCATATAACAGCTGTAATTATACTGAGAATAAATTACACAAAGGTCGTCTCAGTTTAGTAACTAAATGACTTCTGGAGGCAATTGGTCACTCTGAATTTTATTTATGGAAATCAGACTACAGTGTCTGAATACAAATGCATGTTACAATATTCAGATTTATATTTTAAAATATTTAAAAAATCATATATCATTTCCTTTACACTTCACAAATACTTGATACTTTGGCATCTTGGCAGCTTCACGCTTGATTTTCCTCAATTCATGGGCAGTTATTTTGCGCCTTTTTTGCCCAACACGCTTCTTGCGACCCTGTTGGCTATTTGCCATGAAACGCTTGATTGTTCGGTGATCACGCTTCAAAAGTTTGGCAATTTCAAGACTGCTGCATCCCTCTGCAAGACATCTCACAATTTTGGACTTTTTAGAGCCTGTCAAATCTCTCATCTGCACAATTTTACCAAAGGAAAGGAAGTTGCCTAATAATTAAGCACACCTTATATAGGGTGTTAATGTCATTACACCACACCCCTCCTCATTACAGAGATGCACGTCACCTGATTTACTTAATTGGTAGTTGGCTCTCAAGCCTATACAGCTTGGAGTAGGACAACATGTACAAAAAGTATCATGTGATCAAAATACTCATTTGCCTAATAATTTTGCACACAGTGTATATCAGAGATTTATGACATATCCTGTGTCTATGACGTAAATGTTTTACATGGGTCCTTTTATTTGTACTTTTTTCATGCCAGCATTTTTTTCAGTAGTAGGTCACAAAAAATAAATATTGGTAAAAAAATACATTCCAGGTAACAAAGGAAGTGCTGTTACCTGGACTGTTCCGCAATATTATTTTATAATCTAATGGCTTGTCTTGGTTGAAGGTTATCAGTCATAAAATAGGAGTACCTTATGGGCATATTCCAGATGTCCATAACGTGCATTTATCACATAGCCTCCTGAGCCAGAATTTGGGGAACTAGTGTACGGGAGCCCAACTGCAGAAGACCGGTGGGCGGCACGGTGGCTCAGTGGTTAGCACTGCAGTCTTGCAGCGCTGGGGTCCTTGGTTCGAATCCCACCAAGGACACCATCTGCAAGGAGTTTGTATGTTCTCCCCGTGTTTGCGTGGGTTTCCTCCCACACTCCAAAAACATACAGATAGGGACTTTAGATTGTGAGCCCCAATGGGGACAGTGTTCCTGATTTAAGTAAAGCGCTGCGGAATATGTTAGCGCTATATAAAAATAAATATTTGAAGACCACTTTATGGATATCCTATAGATATGCCCTACATGTAGATCACTAACAGGCATAGTCTTGGCTAAATAACTATATGCCATTGGTATTATTTCCTACTGTGAAGGCTGTGATTATCTCTGAGGATTCAATGCACATCCTAACATATAGAAAATTACATGATTTAAAAGTAATATTTACACTGAAGTTTCTTCGAGATCCAAGTAATTGTGTTTATATCTTTTCAACAGGATCCCTGGATTTTATCTCAGTCTCCTCTCATTGTTCCTGTTGCATGCAATCTCTGCACTTGGGATTACAAACTCCTTTCTCAAAAAATACCTGGATGTGAACCTCTTTAAACAAGTCCATCATATGTTCTGATCTCAGCAATTTCACTAAAAAAGACAGAAAGAATCATCGTTATTTGTCCTTTAAATTCCGTTATCTGTATAATATATGTTATTTTAACATAAAAATAAAATTAAGAAAACAAAAGATACTATTGCATCACATTGACAATTATTGGCATTTCCATGTCTACTCACTAAAGGCCCCACTAAAGTCTGAACCCATTGATATTTGTGGGATCTGCCAACACACTTGATGCCTCGCCCCCACCCCCCTTCCCCGATAAATGATCATGGGGTAGATAGTCTAAATTTTAACATTTGACCCTTTTGTTATTCAGGAGATCAGCTGCTGCCAGAGTTGCCTGAAAGCGTCTTTCTCTGCCGTCCCCTTTGAAAAGTCATGAATAAAGATGAGCGAACCCGAGGTTCGGTGTTCAGTGTTTGTACCGAATACAGACTTTACAAAAACAGTGTTTGGGTTTGGAGTTCTGGTGCTTTACGTATGCAAACCACTCGCATGAGCATTGTTGCGCTTTTGTACACTCGATGCTCAGCCTATAGTGAGCCGCTTGCAGTGTTTGAATGGCTCGTACTGGGGGTAACAACAGCAGTGATTGGATGTAGTGTGCACCAAACAAAAAAAAAAGGAAAATCACCCCATCACCCCAGAAGTGATCTGTTTATGGCTGTCTGCATGTGGGTGGAGACCTGAACGGCCCAATTAGTGACTTTCATTGGGGATCAGATCAAGTCGTTCGGGTCGCAAACTGAACTATCTCAAAAAGGTGGATGGGATGATGGGCGGGGGGTACGCGCATAGTAAAGAGCCGGCCCGCGTGATCACCCCTGGTAACTACAGCCTGGAGGGATCATGTGCGGCTATATTCACTGCTCCCCATGCATCATCATCGGCGTGGGGGGCAGTGAATAAGTACGGTCTACTCACCGGTCACCTGCAGCATTGCGATGTCCTCCTGTCAGCCGGCCAGCTGATCTGTGTAGAGAGCGGTGAGCACAGGGATGATGTCACCGCTGTGCTCACCGCTAGTCTCCACACACATCAGCGAGTCGGCAGATAGGAG
The DNA here is from genome assembly GCF_048569485.1 of Anomaloglossus baeobatrachus. Taxonomy (NCBI): domain Eukaryota; kingdom Metazoa; phylum Chordata; class Amphibia; order Anura; family Aromobatidae; genus Anomaloglossus; species Anomaloglossus baeobatrachus. Next base: position 226,681,883 of record NC_134353.1, on the reverse strand, counting down.
GACATCGCAATGCTGCAGGGGAACAGCTCCACACAGGTCAGCGGCGCTGCTGCTGACACAGAGAGGAAGATGATCGATGCTGCAGGGACTGAGGAAAGGTGAGTATAAAACGTTTATTTTTTTCTGTGCCATAGGATACAGGCCATATAGTAGGATGGGGTATATATCAGGATGGGGGTATATATCAGGATGGGGGTATATAGCAGGATGGAGGTATATAGCAGGATGGAGGTATATAGCAGGATGGGGGTTTATTGCAGGATGGGGGTATATTGCAGGATGGGGGTATATAGCAGGATGGGGGTATATAGCAGGAGGGGGGTATTTAGCAGGAGGGGGGTATATAGCAGGATGGGGGTATTTAGCAAGATGGGGGTATTTAGCAGGATAGGGGTATTTATCAGGATGGGGGCTATACCAGGATGGCGGTAAATAGCAGGATGGTGGCTATACCAGGATGAGGGACATATATATACAAGGATGGGTATTATGTACAAGGCTGGAGGATCATTACCGGAATGTGGTACCTTAGTAGAGAATTTGGGGACATTACCCCCATAACAGTGTCAGCAGCAGATCCTCGCCCCATAACAGTGTGTCATGACCACATTTTTTGCTTCAAATTTTATTTTCCTATTTTCCTCCTCGAAAACCAGGGTGCTTCTTATGGTCCGGTGGGTCTTATAGTCCGAAAAATACTGTATCTAAGGGGTCCAGAGCCACATGAAAAAAGCAGGAAAACTTATTCCAGTTTGGGACATGAGTACATGGCAGATGTGGGGAAATGAAGGATAAAGTTTAATGATTTTCAGCATGCCCACATGTAAACCACTGCTAGAGCTGCGTGACCAAGCCAAAGTTGCATATGTACTGCGGGTTAGGAGGAATAGCTCTGAACTGAATCATAGTTCTGCCAATAGTTGTATAATGTATAATCACCAGCAGCGTATAGCCTGGTGATTACATGGTGGCATGGGCCCCCTGACGTTATGTTTATAGGTGTTACAAGTTTAAGTTGTGGCATTCAGCGGTGCCAAATTCAGTATGGGGAATGAAGGGTTAATTCCCTTCATGTGGTAACACGAGCAGGCTGCTGTGATTGGTCAGCCTGATGCGTGGTGGTAATGGAAGTAGTTATGATGGGAATTTATAGGGTTAATCTGCCTCATGTGAGTAACGCGAGCAGGCTGTGTGAGTGGTCAGCCTGCTGCGCGCCAAATTTAAAGTCTGTCATTGGTGGACAGAGGTAAATATGCGGGAGACTTGCCTTTATAAGGAGCCAGCTGTGAGCCAGCTGTGTCAGTTTCCAGCTGTGAAGAAAGAAGAATCCAGATGGAGTCGCTCCTGGAGAAGATGATGGCTCGGGTCGGCGCAGCGGATGGCGAGGAGTGGCTGAGGAGGTGTCTGGCGCCGGTGAACGAAGCCGCCGAAGTGGTCCTTGATCCAGCTCCGGATCCTGCCGGTGTTCCTGCGCGGAGGGAAGAGCTGCTGCGGCCCGGAGAGGGAGAAGACGTCCGGAGATCCCTGCGGAAGAAGAGGAAGAAGAGCGACGTCTACTCACCGCCTGAATCCTGTTCCCAGCGGTCCGGCGGAGGGAGGAAGAGGTCGGCATCTGCTCGCGGTCGGCGCGGCACTGAGAGGAAGGCATTGGAGACATCGCGAGAGGCGGGAGTTCCGGCGAGAGGAGGGACTGGAGCATCGCGAGACCGCCCAAGAAGCCGACGAGATTTGGCCGCGTCATCAGGGCACGACTCCCAGAATGCCCGGCGGGCGATTATCCCGGAAGTCGCCGCCGGGAGTTCCGCTCCGGCTGTTGTGGCCGGTTATAGCGGAGATTCTGGGTCACTCACGGGCCTGTACGCGCCGCCGGCCCCATTGCAAAAGAGCTCGGCTGGGGCTTTGGCGGCGGCGACGCAGGTCTGGAGCTCGACCGAAGAATCCGAAGAGGACGTCGCAGCAAGTGGAGGTCGTCAACCCCTGTACAGCGCGATGGATGGACCCAGGAGCGGAGGACATGGTGAGAGCCCCCTTGCTGGAGCACCCAATATTAATTGTGTGAAGGACATGGTCATTAGGACTTTGTCTGAGTTGCTTGGGGGCCATGTAGTGCTTCCTCAGGCACCTGTTGCTGAAGTTGCTATTCAGGACAGGTTCCCTGGGGTGGCAGTCTCATTTAAAGGAAGCACTGACATGTGATGTTTCCCCTTTGGGTTTTCATCTCAGTGCTTCCATTAAAGAAAAGATTTGGAGACAAGAGTATGTAGATATCTTTTCTCTGTTACCGGTTGCTAGGGAACTGCAGCATAAAGTGGAGAAGCCTGATGGAAAGCAAGAGGTTGAGTCAGAACGAAAGAAAAATTTTATATTATTTTATTCATGGTTACAGGCTTTCTCCATTTATGCTGCAGTTCTTGGGGAGAAGTTTCCTAAATTATGTAGTGGTTTGTTTCAACATCAAGATTGTATTCTGGAGGCTTATCGTAATTTCGGCGGCTTAGCGTGGCTGAATTATGATGAGTCTTTCAGACAGAAATTGGCGGTTCACCCTGCTGTCAAGTGGGGTGTTAAAGATGTCGGATTATGGCTGAATTTAATGCTGCCCCAGCGACAGAACCCTCACAGACAGCAGGTGAATGTCAATTCAAAAAAAGGGGTGTGCTTTGCATTCAATGAGTCCTCATGCAAGTGGCAGGGTACCTGTCGCTTTCGCCATGAGTGCTCGTTTTGTGGCGGGGCTCACCCCTTGTTTAAGTGTTTTATAAAGCATGGTCAGTCCACGGTACAGCCATCTGGTGTTAGGGAGCAGTTTTTCAAAGGCTCAGACTCCAGTGAGCCTGGAAGGAATGCTCCCGTGGCTGGACCGTTTTCCAGACAGGCCGAAGGCAGCTCTGGTTCATAGTGGGTTTCAGTCAGGTTTTCCTGTACCTTCTTTTGAAGGTATAGGTTGTAATGTAACTAAGAATTTACATTCGGTCGATAGCCATAGGGAAGTTGTCAGGTCACATATTGAAAAGGAGCGGTTGTTAGGCAGGGTGTCTGGTCCTTTTGAATTTCCTCCATTCACGAATTTTAGGATATCACCTTTGGGGGTTGTTCCAAGAAGGAGGTTAATTCTTTTAGGATCATACATCATCTGTCTTACCCAACGGGTAACTCACTGAATGATGCTATTGATCCTAATGCATCTTCGGTGAGTTACGCATCTTTTGATGAGGCGGTGGATTTACTACGGAAGTTTGGCCAGGATTGTTTCCTGGCCAAATCAGACATTAAGTCTGCCTTCCGGCTTCTGCCAATTAACCCCTTGAGGTTTAATTCTTTGGGTTTTTGTTTTGAGGGTTCTTTTTATTTTGACAGGTGCCTCCCTATGGGGTTTTCTTTATCATGTTTTTATTTTGAGTCATTTTCCACGTTTTTACATTGGGCAGTTCAAGAAGGGTTTTCGGAGGGGGGTATGTTACATTATTTGGACGATTTCTTATTTGTTGGTAGATCAGGACATTGTTTGCAGTTACTAAATACATTTTTGGGTTTGATGGAGTTGTTTGGGGTTCCGTTAGCTGATGATAAAACAGTTTTTCCTTGTACAGAGCTTGAGTTTTTAGGGATTGTTTTGGATTCACAAAAAATGGAATTGAGACTCCCTGGCCAGAAGATTATGAAGTTAAAGGGCTGTATTGCGAGTTTTTTAGTGAAAGAAAAGTGTACTCTGCGAGAGCTCCAATCTCTGCTGGGTGGTTTAAACTTTGCATTAAGAATTTTGCCAATGGGGAGAGACGTTTGTATGATGCAACTAAGGGTGTTAGGTGTTCGGGTTCACACATTAGAATTTCGGGAGAGATGAGGAAGGATTTAAGAATTTGGTATGAATTTTTAGAAAGTTTTAACGGGATTAGCTGTGTTCAGCAGGATTTTATATTGTCTCAGGAGCTACTTTGGTTTACAGGGGTGTCTAAGGAAGTGGGGTTCGGTACGATTTTGCGTACACATTGGTGCTTTTCTTCATGGTCTTCATCTTGGTTGTCGGAAGGTTTGCTGGAGAAACAGGCGTTATTGGAGCTTTTTCCGATTTTTGTTTCAGTGCATATTTGGGGTAAGGAACTAGCGAATAGGAGGATTATATTCGTATCACATTGCCATGGTTTGGTTTTTGCTTTAAACACCTTGGTGGTAAAGTGTAGGTTTCTAGGTGGTGTATTGCGAAAATTGGTCCTTTTATGTTTGAGGTGGAATATTTGGTTGAAGGCTCATTTTGCTCCAGAATGCAATAATGCTTCTGTTTTTTACCTCTCTTCTTAGCGGTTAGAGGAATTCAAGAAGAGTTCAGGAAAGATGGATTCCCTTTCGACGGCATGCCCGTCCCAGCTATGGGAGGCAATTTTGGATTAGTAGCAGCTTCCATTAAAAATTCTATTGCACTAGGGACATGGAAGGCATACTCGGCTGCTTGGTTGGCTTGGAATCAATTTTGTGATTCTAGGAATCTGTTTCCCCACAAGTGTGATGTGTCTACAGCGCTTGGTTTTTTGAATTTTTATATTGGTTTAGGTTATCGTTATACTTTTTTGTATAAAACATTTTGTGGAGTCTCTTTTTTCTTAAAATTATATGGTGAGGAGTCTCTATTAAGCTTATTTGCAGTTCGGCAGGCGCTAAAGGGTTGTAACAAAGGTTGTGTTGTGCCTGATCGCCGCAGGCCTATATCCGTGAATTTATTAGAAAAGTTATGGTTTATGTTGAATGAAGTTTGTTTTAATAATTTTGAGTTATGTTTATTTCGTGCAGCTTTTGTGATTTGTTTCTTTGCAGCACTTAGGATTAGTGAGTTGTTGTCCCATAGTCGGTGCAACGCCTCGGGTTTATATAGGAAGGATGTTAATGTATCAGACTCTTGTGCTGTGTTATTTATTAGTAGGTCAAAAATGGACCAACTTGGTAAAGGGTGTTCTGTTAAATTGCGCCCTTTACGGGGTTCATGTATATGCCCCGTTACCAATTTATGTAAATGGCTTACGGTACGGGGGGATACCCCGGGTTTGTTGTTTTTACATGCAGACGGTTCTCCTGCCACTTAGTTTCAATTTAATGCACTATTAAAAAAATGTATGGTTAAATTACAGTTAGACAGCTCCAACTTCTCATCACACTCTTTTCGGATCGGGGCTGCAACCGAGGCAGCAAGAGCTGGCCTCAAAGGAAAAAGAATTGGTAAAATTGGTAGATGGGCGTCAAACCGCTATCAGTTGTATATAAACCCTAATTTATTATAATTAATTTATTCTGTTTCTCTCCAATTCTAGGCCCAATGGTGATTTGGCTTGTAGGTCACTCGTTTATACATTGGGCACAGAGGAGAGCGGCTTGTAGAAATTACACAGAGAACTTATCTTTTCAGTATGAACTGATAAATGTTTTTTTGGTGCGGTATAAGGGGTCTGAAATTTTTTAATTTGGTTGGCACCCTAAAAGGTATGCTGTTGACTCACCCGTATCCTGATCTCATAATTTTACACATCGGAGGGAATGACCTAGGTAAAATAAAGACATTGGACTTGTTATCTAATTTCCACAGAGATTTTGCACTAATAAAGAACCTTTTTCCTTGTTCAGCACTGATTTTTTCTGAAATTGTACCAAGACTGGTCTGGAATGGTCAGCTTGCCTTTTTGGAAAAAATAAGGAAACGTGTCAATCGTGACATGGCAAAATTTTTTGTTAGTTTGGGCGACTTCTCGTATCGCCATAGTGATCTGGAAGGTTTTACGGCTGGCCTATACAGGTCAGATGGGGTACATCTCTCTGATGTTGGTCTGGACATTTTTAATGTGGGTATTCAGAATATGATAGAAAAATGGCTGCGGTGTTTGGGGGGGCCTCGTATTGTTAATACTCGGCCGTTTGGGGAAAAATCGCCCAACTATGTTGGGTGGATTGTGGTTTTATAAGTGGTTAATTGTACTTTATGGTGGTATTTATCAAATTTTATGGTTATTTATTTTTAATAATATGGTGATTTTAGTTTATCAAGTTACCAATAATAAAACACCACGGCCATTTTAATCCAAATGTCATGTGTCTGAGTATTTATTTCTTTATTAATGGTAAGTTAATTGGTTATAGTGGGCTTTATGCTACCATGTATAATCACCAGCAGCGTATAGCCTGGTGATTACATGGTGGCATGGGCCCCCTGACGTTATGTTTATAGGTGTTACAAGTTTAAGTTGTGGCATTCAGCGGTGCCAAATTCAGTATGGGGTATGAAGGGTTAATTCCCTTCATGTGGTAACACGAGCAGGCTGCTGTGATTGGTCAGCCTGCTGCTTGGTGGTAATGGAAGTAGTTATGATGGGAATTTATAGGGTTAATCTGCCTCATGTGAGTAACGCGAGCAGGCTGTGGGATTGGTCAGCCTGCTGCGCGCCAAATTTAAAGTCTGTCATTGGTGGACAGAGGTAAATATGCGGGAGACTTGCCTTTATAAGGAGTCAGCTGTGAGCCAGCTGTGTCAGTTTCCAGCTGTGAAGAAAGAAGAATCCCCCGCCCACCCTCCCAGTGTAAAGTCATGGTTTTTAACTGTTCATTAATTTTTTGTCGTGATGTTTTATTAGTTGGGGAAAAATCGCCCAACTATGTTGGGTGGATTGTGGTTTTATAAGTGGTTAATGGTACTTTATGGTGGTATTTATCAAATTTTATGGTTATTTATTTTTAATAATATGGTGATTTTAGTTTATCAAGTTACCAATAATAAAACACCACGGCCATTTTAATCCAAATGTCATGTGTCTGAGTATTTATTCTTTATTAATGGTAAGTTAATTGGTTATAGTGGGCTTTATGCTACCATGCATATAACCTAACCACCCTACAAGTGATGACGCATCTGGAATATATTATAACTCTCTCCTAGATATCCCTAATGCTGGGGCAATCTGATAACACTGGTACAGTTATTAATGATAGCCTACATTGTAGGAGGCTTATTATAGGACATGATGGTCTCTATGACAATAGCGTCTCCACTATTACAATATTGCATATGACTCATTTTATTCAATTAGGTCTCTAATTATATGAAAAATGTTTGGTTACACCAGAGAGGTTTAATTCTATAGGATATTAGTGATGAACGAGCACTACCATATTCAGGTACTCGTAACGAGCAATTTGACGCTCAGACATGCTCGACTTCTATACCGAGTATAATGGAAGTCAATTGGGAACTCAAATATTTTTCTGGAAAACCTTCCAGAAAAATGCTTGCATTTCCCACTGACTTCCATTATACTCGGTACACAAGTTGAGCCTGTCTGAGCGTTACGAGAACCGAGCACCTGAGCATGGCAGTAGCGCTCATTCATCACTATAGGATATGTTACAACTACTTCCATCCTCAATGTAACTACAGTATTTAGCTACATTTTTAGTTTTTTTGCATGTACCCTTAAAGGTTTTTTTTCCAGCAAACAAGTTTATTTAAATGTTGATTTTAATCCATAAATCTTGGAATAATAATAATAATTTCCACAATTGCATGTCTTTAAACAAATGTTCCTGTGCTGTGATAATCTTTTATGTGTCCCTGCTATGTACTGTGTACTGGCCGTGTCTGACCGTACAGGGACATGGTCTGATCATACCACATCTCCTGGGCCGGAGAGGATGCATAAAGTAGTATACAGATAGCACAGCATGGGATCACAGCTGATTCTCTTTACAAACATCCAACAATACTGGCACTCGCAATAAAGTTCTTTCTTGTGGTTTCTTTATTTCACTTTTTTTATTCCATTTTCTATATCAATATAACGCGTTTCGGCTTTACAACAAAGTAGCCATCTTCAGTTAGTTTAGTTGAGCCAGTCCAAGCGTCCGACCTGCTCGATTCTAGCACTGAGCACTCCAGCATTTTAGTGCTCACTCATCACCAGTGGAAGTTGTTATTCCAAGATCTATTGATTAAAATCAACATTAAAATGAACTTTGTTCATGGGAAGATCCCTTCAAGAGAAGTGGAAACTCTGCCTTATAAAGATTTATTTGTCTGCTCCACTCTTCCTGCAGTCAAGGTGAAAATGATTACTGCTGGCTCTGCACTTTTCAGAAACCACAGATAGAGTTCAATGCAGCTACTAAGTTAAACCCTGCCCTCAATAACTATGTGTGATATTTCATCAATAGATTTTCTGAGATAGAATACTCAGTATTTAAAAAGTAATAAATTATTGATGAGTGCAGACTGCTGTTTTATTTTGTTTTTAACTATCATGTAGAGTTATAGATCTCCCTGTATACAAATACAGTGGTACCTTGCTTAACGAGAACAATCCGTTCTGGGAGTGTGCTTGTTAATCAAGGTACTCGTTCAGCAGAGCAATATTTCCCATAGGAAATCATTGCAATGCTGACGATCCGTTCCACAACTTCTAAAATGTCCCATCCTGGCCCCCTATTCTATCATTCCACACATGTACAAACACACACGCACGCACACACGCACACACACACACACAAACACACACAAACACACACAAGCACACATGCACACGCACATATTATATGCTCACCTTACCTTCCGTTCCATCGCCGGTCTGCTGGGACTTGCTGTTCTCTGGTACGGGGCCGGGCTGTGTAACGCGTTACCATAACGACGAGGCAGGAAGTTCCCGGCCAGAGCGCTGACGTCAAAGGCAAAGCCACTTCCCTCTGGTTGGCCAGCGCTCTGCCTTTCATTAGTGATGACAGGAAGTTCCTCCCTCGTCACTATGGATGCAGATACACAGCGTGGACTGGAGCGGAGCGGTGTACTATAGCACCCAGGAGGCCGGCGATGAAAAAACACAAATTATGTTATATTATATGCTCACCTTACCTTCCGTTCCATCGCCAGCCTCCTGGGTCTTGTAGTTCGTCGCGAGGACGTCGCAATGTACCCGGGAACTACAAGAACCAAGAGACCGGCGATGGAACGGAAGGTAAGGTGAGCATAATACTGTATGTGTGTGCGTGCGTGTATGTTTGTGTGTGTTTGTGCGTACATGTGTGTGTTTGTGTGGACTGCAAGTGTGGGTCACAGTGCGGTGGATGGATGAAACCGGAAGTGTGAGCGGTGAGAATTTCGCTCGTACAGCAAAGCTTTCTCGTAAAGCGGGTTACAAATTTACAGAAAGCTTTACTTGTTAAGCGAAATTCTCGTTAAGAGGGTTACTCGTTATGCGAGGTACCACTGTACATGTTCTCCGTGATGGCAGCACAGGATATACCATAAATGTCTAATTAATGCATGTTTCATTACTGAAAACAAGATCTCTCTGAAGATCAGTGGTCCTCCTGACCCTCCATCCTGACACATACCAAAATCATGCAAGCAAACTTGCTTGGCTGTATTCACAGCTCACATATAGTAATGGCTCAAAGTGTTGGCACCTTTGAAATTGTTCCAGAAAATGAAGTATTTCTCCCAGAAAATTGGTGCAATTACACGTTTTGTTATACACATGATTTCAGTAAACAGTAGAATGATGTGCTTTACCAAAAAACTCCTATCTTTGTCTCCTCTGTCCACTAGACAATTTCTCAGAAGTATTTTGTCTTAAGGCCACGTCTCACTAAGCAACATCGCTAGCAACATCGCTGCTGAGGCACAACTTGCTAGCGATGTTGCTGTGTGTGACATCCAGCAACAACCTGGCCCCTGCTGTGAGGTCGTTGGTTGTTGCTGAATGTCCTGGGCCATTTTTTAGTTGTTGCTCTCCCGCTGTGAAGCACACATCGCTGTATGTGACAGCGAGAGAGCAACAACTGAATGTGCAGGGAGCAGGGAGCCGGCTTCTGCGGACGCTGGTAGCCAATGTAAATATCAGGTAACCTAGAAGCCCTTTCCTTGGTTACCCGATATTTACCTTCGTTACCATCGTCCGCCGCTCTCACGCTGTCAGTGCCGGCTCCCTGCTCCCTGCACACATAGCCAGACTACACATCGGGTAATTAACCCGAGGTGTACTCTGGCTAGGAGTGCAGGGAGCCAGCGCTAACCGGTGTGCGCTGGTAACCAAGGTAAATATCGGGTTGGTTACCCGATATTTACCTTAGTTACCAAGGGCAGCATCGCTTCCATGCGTCGCTGCTGGCTGGGGGCTGGTCACTGGTTGCTGGTGAGATCTGCCTGTTTGACAGCTCACCAGCAACCCGTGTAGCGACGCTCCAGCTATCCCTGCCAGGTCAGGATGCTGGTGGGATCGCTGGAGCGTCGCTTAGTGTGACGGTACCTTTACTCACATCTTGGCAAACTTCTGTCTAGCTTTTAATGTCTCTGTGTTGGCAGTGGGGTCCTCCTGAATCTCCTGCCATAGCATTTCATTCAAATTTTGACAAATAGTTTGCACTGACACTGATGTACCCTGAGCCTGCTGGACAGATAGAAATTTTTTTTAACTCGATTAGGGCTGTTTATCCACCATCCGAACTATCCTGCATTGCAACCTTTCATCAATTTTTCCCTTCCGTCCACATCCAGGGAGATTAGCTACAGTGCCATGGGTTGTAAGCTACTTGATTATGTTGTGCACCATGGACAAAGGAATATCAACATTTCTAGAGATGGACTCGTATCCTTGAGATCTTTGATATTTTCAATAATTTTGGTTCTCAATTCCTCAGACAGTGTTCTTTTCCTCTTTTTGTTCTCCATGCTCAGTGTGGCACACACAAACATACATTACAAAACTTGAGACAACATCTCCCCTTTTTATCTAGTTTCAGGCATGATTTTTATATTGTCCACACCTGTTTCTTGCCCAGGTGAGTTTGAGGCATCACATGCTTGAAACAAAGTTTTTTTATCCACAATTTTGAAAAGGTGACAATAATTTTGTCCTGACCATTTTGGGAGTTTTGTGTAAAATTATTTCAAATTTTTTTTTTCTGTTGGTTTTTATGTTGTTCCAATACACACAATAGAAATAAACGTGTATAACAGAACGTGCAACTGCAATAATTTTCTCTGAGAAATACTTCATTTTCTGGAACAATTACAAGGGTGCCAACATTTTCGGCCATGACTGTAGATGTGTATAGAAGGAGATGTATATGCACGGCCACCTCTCCATTGACAGTGACTGCTGCACCAGGCAGGACTGAGGAAGGAAAGGGGATCTGTGTTCTCAAGAATGGTAAATGCATGAAGTCAATGTAGACACTGTCTGGCCTCTATCTGGCAGTATTTGTCTTTTTCAGACATGCGTAAAAACATTGAATCCTGACAGAACGGAGTCAGACAGTGGTCACGTTGAGTTCATCAGCTTCAAGTGAATAGTTCTGTATGGGTTCCCAGTGGAATACAATTTTTCAGGGAATCTGACAGAAACACCAATGTAGTACTGGGCCTGTATTAATAAGTAAACAATATTTTTGGAGAAACCACTTGTTGCAGTAGTTGTGTTGAGCTATTTCAATTGTTCTCATTTCATTGCTTTATTGCAAAAAGCAGAATGTTTTGCTAATATCCCTCATCAATGGGAATTGAATCATTTTGATTGTAATTGTAAATCTAGTTGGAATGATCTTTGTTTTTATCTTTTGAGAATAGAATGTTTTGTATGAAACATTAATCATGTAACTGCTGTAAATTCTTACCAATAGGTGCCCCATAGTGTGCACATAATCAATGCAGATGTGGATAGGGGCTGGAAAAAGCTATCCTAATGTCCTATCCTAGCCGTGGCTTATTGTAGCACCCACGGGGCAGGGGTTAAATACTCGTCGCCGAGCTGGTGATGACGGGTCTGGGATGTCACGGGTGGCCCTGCCCGGCTTTGTGGCCCCAAGATGTACATGAAAAGGGGGGTTGGATGATGGGATGAGAATGTTGGGAGTAATATGTAGCGCCCTGGAAAACTAGGTAGATGTACATGTAGGCCCCCGCATAACACCTATCCCACAAAGGGTTAAATCAGCCGACCTGAAACCCTAGTCACCCCCCCAGGGAAGAACAGACACACCAGTGGGTGGGACCAGGCAGTTAGGAAACGCCCACCTAGGGGTCTGGAGAGCCCGGGGCGGGAAAACAGTCAGTTAACGTTCAAGTTCAGTTTGGAGTGGAGGTGAAGCTGACAGATGCCAGGGTCGGAGCCTGTCACCTTGGCTAGGTGGCAGACGGTAGCCAGAGGCTGCAGGAGATGGGAAGACGGCAGCCGGAGATCCGAGGTGGACCGGGACAGGGTTGGAGCCCGCCGGTACCGACACCGGAGAACTGACCTAGAAACAGTGAGCACAGAGGGGGTACTTGGACCCTGAAGCCAGGACCGGCACCGACGGCCTAGCTAATTAACCAATTGAGGCAGGATTTTAGGTCCTGTCCCAACCTAAGTCCCGAAAAGTAGACAACCACTCACCGAGAGGGATAGGGCAACCGCCAGGGCCCATAGATCCCAAGGGTCAGCGTCAGATGGGCACGGCTCCCAACCAAAGAACCGGGAGCGGACTCCCGTGTTTCACACCGGGAAGTCCTACCTACAACACACTGAGTGCAGAGGAGAGAGACTTTGACTACCAACCCGGGTGTGGGATCAGATACACCAGTCTGCGGCAGCCGGCCACCATCACCTTGGTTTTGCACAGGACTTGTGTGCTTTATTCGACCATGAGTAACATCCCCGGCCTGGCCGGGCGCGCCGGCATCTGCAATCACCATCCTCAGCATAGAGACACTGGGCCCCGGGACATCCATCCCTACCCACGGAGGGGTTAATATCCAGCTGCCAGCCTAACGTCCCCGGGAGCCCCACAATGGCAGCGGTGGTGCTGCATATCACCACACACCGTGGGTGGCGTCACAGACATTTTACAACCAATCCCGTATAAATACGTCCCCCATTTATTCGGAGTGTCCGTGCCACCCCCGGGTCTGGAGGACCCGTCGAGCCGTACCATAGCTCCGGATCCAAGCAAAACAAATAGTTGTCTCGTGAAGCCACCTGCGGTATGCGGCCAGGGATTAGCCGCCTCTGCAGTCACTCTCCTCTGGGGCAGATGGTGTCGCAGCCCGGATGGTTCGGCTCCCCACAGGTAGCGCGGGCCCTAGGGAGGATGATGGTGGAGAAGGTGGCGCCGGCACTAGCAATAACGGGATGACACAGGGGGCTGCGGTCAAAGTTCTTTTTACTCACAGTACTGTTGTCTCCCTCAGAGTGCCGCTTTCTGCCGTGATGGACCCCAGTTGGTCCTGGATGTTTCACAGGCCACCACTGGTTGGAATGGGCTTCGGGTGTTTTCTGCACTCTCCATAGACCCTGAAATCCCCGGTGGCTGTGAGGAACCCGGGCTAAGCTACCAACTCCAAGCCGTGGGACCTATGGCGCTCCCAAAAGCGTGAAGATAGAGAGAGAATATGTCTGGACCGAAGTCCCGACAGTGCTCCTCATCCCAAGCTGTACCCGAGGCTAACTGACTATGTGTAAAGATGCTCCTTCCCTTTTCCCCAAGTGGTGCCCGTCCCCCAGGTGGTTGTCCTAGTGACCGGGAAAGTCCCATGATTCGTGATGGCTACACCCCTATCTACCCTAAGCCATCCCCTGTGTGGTTTGTGAATGTGAGAAACACCAGCGATTAACCTCTCCTTAACCGGGATGAGTACCGCACCTTAAGTGAGGTGCAGTACCCTGTGGCGACTGAAGCCTCAGGGGTGCAACATTATTATTCCAACAGTTCAATCTGGTTGCTGGCAAATTAATAATTACTCATTTGTTTCCTGCCCCACTAAGGCCAGTTTTCCACATCCGAGTTTTGCATTCCATATTCAAATTGAGATGCACAGACTTGCCACGTCTCCTGATCCAAACCCGGCAGCCTCATGTATAACTATATGACTGCCAGATTTGTGTCATGAGAACCGCAGTCAGCCTGTGCATTCCAGCCTGAGTACAGACGGAGAAACATGGATGGGTGAAACCTAACCAGCCTAAGGGACATTGATCCTTGTTCTCGACCAACTACAAAATTATCAGCTGGTTGGGCTTCAGTATTCAGTTGGATGTACTCTGCAAAGAAATGTATAATGACAGATTGTTGTTTTGGGTTTTGTAGACTGTAAAGGCCGCTTTACATGCTGCGACATTGCTAGCGATGTCGCTAGCGATCGCACCCGCCCCTGTCGTTTGTGCGTCACGGGCAAATCGCTGCCCGTGGCGAACAATATTAGAGGTACGCGTCACACGTACTTCCCTGCCTAGCGACGTCGCTATGGCCAGCGAACAACCCCTTTTCTAAGGGGTCGGTTCGTGCAGCATAACAGCGACGTCACACAGCAGGCAACCAATAGAAGCGGAGGTGCGGAGAGCAGCCGCATGAAGGTCACTCCCACCTCGTTGCCGGAGGACGCAGGAACGCTGTTGTTCGTCGTTCCCAGCGTGTCACACGTAGCGATGTGTGCTGCCTCAGGAATGATGAACAACCTGCGTCCCAGAAGATCAACGACATTTTGAAAATGAACGCCAACGATCAATGATGTGGTGAGTATTTTGGATTGTTAGCGGTCGCTCGCATGTGTCACACGCAACAATGTCGCTAACGAGGCCGGATGTGCGTCACGAATTCCGTGACCCCAGCGACATCTCATTAGCGATGTTGCGTGTAAAGCGGCCTTTAATTGTGCCCTGGACTTCACCTGCTCCACCTACACTTAGACCTGTGTAATTTTCAGGGATCACATGTTCTTTTCACTTGGCTTTGTCATGGAATTTAAAAAGAAAAACTAAATCAATAATTGGTTATATTTTTGGAAAACCCCTTAATCCAACCATAACAAAGACGGCTTTTTGTCTCCCATGGTTTACAAATGAGCATGATACCCCTAACATAGGATTACATTCCTCCTCACTAATCTGTTAAATGTCCTTAATTTCTCAATATTATTATTACCAGTAGAATTAAACTACTGTAACAGTCTACAGTGCCTGAAGCTATGCACTCTTGAACATCTGGGTCATACTTGGAACAGGTAACTAGGGATGAAGAACTTGATTGTCTAAAGGTATTGTGCTTATTTTATTATATGGAATGAAAGCAGAATGACAAAAAAACTTTTGAATAAGTGATTGCTTTATACGGAAATGAATCGGACACCACAATATTTCCTCCTCAACCTCACCTCCCTGCTTGGAAACATCCACTACCTGCCTTTGACCTTCCACTTGTTTCCGTTTTCCTCTTCACATGTGACACATGACACTGCCCTTGACGCATCCAGTTTTGTCTTCCGTAATTTAACTGTATAACTGCCATTCGGCACATTCTTCATTATTGCTCATATGTCTATATCTATGTGATTACAGCGATGTGCAAACGTTTTAGGCATGTTTGAAGAAAATGCTGCACAGTAAGAATTCTTTCAAAAATAGAATTGTTAACAGTGTTATTTTTTTATCAATTAACAAAATGTAAAGTGACTGAACTAGAGCTGAGATTTTCGGTGGGTTCAGACGGACTTTAGATAAAGTTCAGTTTGGGACCCGTACTTGACCTGAACACCAATGGAAATCACTAATTATGCAGTTCGGGTCTTCGTCCACATATAGCCAGTCATAAACAGAACACTTCCGGGGGAGGGCGGGGTTTTCCATTTTGTTTGGTGCACACTACATCCGATTATGCTGTTGTTACCCCCTAGTGCAAACCACTCAAACACTGCAAGGGGCTCACACTGGGCTCAGCATCGAGCGTACCTGAGCACAGCGATGCGCACACGAGTGGTTTACGTCAACCACCCAAACTCCGAACCCGAACTCTGGTTTTTTGGGGGTTTTTTGTAAAGTATGTGTTTGCGACGAATACTGAACCTCGGGTTCGCTCATCTCTAGTAGGGGCACATCATTTGGGATTGATTGTGGTTGAGCAATCTAGAATGCTGTATATGTGCCCAGGCCGCTCTGTATAACGTAAAAAACAGCTTTTATTATGGTAACCTGATTGGCGATCGGATCCAATCGGTGTTGCTGGTCTCGGTCCAGTGCCTCCTCCTTCCATCGCTGTCCTCCTTGCCAGCTCCATGTGAATGACAGAGGCTGCCACTGCGCTCATGCGCACGCACACTTTGATCTGCCCTCCTGAGAGCAGATGCAAGCATTGTAGTGCGCATGCGCGAATGTAGGAGCGTAATGACAGACCTGGGAGGCAGGATGGATATGGAAGGAAGAGAGGAGGCGCCGGACCGAGACCGCCCTGCAGGTGAATATAATAAAAGATGTTTTTTACGTTATACAGATTGGCCTGGGCACTTATATACAGCATTCTAGAATGAATGCTGTATATAAGGGATCACTGGTGGTGGCTGCAGCTTATGGGGGAAAAAAACCTGTTGACAGGTTCACTTTAATTTTTCCATGGGACCTATCATGTAGTACTCGGCTTTGCACTCGTTGGGTATCATGGCGGCATCACACACTGTTCACACCGCAGAGTCTGACAAGCAGCCTGAGATCTCTTAAGTTTTACAGCCTGACTCAGGCGTCCGCTGTGTTTTGTTTTACTGCTCTCCAATCCAGCAGGAGTTAATTCCTGCTGGCTTGTGAGCGGTTGCTAGGAGCTCAGGCTGCTAATTACCATTTACAGCCATCTTCACTCTTTATAATGTTCTGCATCCGGTTGCTGGTCGCTGAATATAGCTTCAGCGTTGCTCCTCCATTATCAATCCTTATTGTTGTGATAAAGAGCCTGGAGATCTGTTGTGTACTTTCCAGTGTGGTGTGGAAATATCACAATTGTTAGTTTAATTCCTTTCTGTGTTTATTTCCTTCTTGGGTTTGTATTGTCTCTTCCTCGTGTCTGCAGTGTGCACAAGTTTTGGTTCTTTCTCCTGTCTGTGTTATTTGTAGGGGTTTCCTTCTCCAATCCTGACCCTAAAAGAAGTTAGGGTCATGTTGGCCACCCAAACCTAGCTACCATCAAGCTTACCTCTGGGAACATAGGGTCCATAGTTTGAGGGTCAGCTTAGAGGTCCAATTTCTGTTACCCTGATTCTCTTTGACATATGACTTGTGGAGGGCAAACCTAATTCTGCTTATTATTATTGTTTTATATTCATTTTTATCACTTAATATTGAGCAGAATTAAGTCTGGTGACTTGTCACACTGTTAGAACATGTTATGATAGGGCTTCTTGCAACTTGTATTCTTTCCTGTATCAACGATCATGACCATATAATTTACTGCTTTTTATAACGTTTGTGTTAAGCTGAGCACACACGGCGAGTGGGATACGATAAAAAGAATTGCATTCAACCTGGACCCATGTTACTCTATGGGCCCGCTCCCATGAGCAATTTTTTTTCTCAACCCTAATCGGACCGAGAAAACAATTGCATGCTGCGGGTGGAACCCAATTCATTTTCCCTTGCACCCATACAAGTCTATGGGTGCGAGAGAAACATTGCACTGCACTCGCATTACATCGGTGTAATGCGAGTGCAGTGCGAGAATCACATCAGCTGACAATGGAGGAGATGGGGAGATTACTCCATCCCTTTCCTCCGCAGTGCCCGCCCTGTCCTCCGCGGCTGTGCTGTGATCGCAGGATCGCATCACAGTGGAATGATAGTCGCATGACACTCAGCTTGATCTGTTTACTATCAACACTGCGTGCAGCAGCCACCAGAGCCTCCCAGACACTGTTCCAAGAGGTGTATTGTTTTCCCTCCCTGTAGATCTTACATTTTATGAGGAACCACAGGTTCTCTATGGGGTTCAGATCAGATGAACAAGGGAGCCATGTCATTATTTTTTCATCTTTTAGATCTTTACTGGCCAGCCACGCTGTGTTGTAGTTGGATGCATGTGATGGAGCATTGTCCTGCATGAAAATCATGTTTTTCTTGAACGATACCGACTTCTTCCTGTACCACTGCTTGAAGAAGTTGTCTTCCAGAAACTGGCAGTAGGTCTGGGAGTTGAGCTTCACTCCATCCTCAACCTGAAAAAGTCCCACAAGTTCATCTTTGATGATACCAGCCCATACTAGTACCCCACCTCCACCTTGCTGGCGTCTGAGTCACAGTGGAGCTCTCTGCCCTTTACTGATCCAGCCTCTGGCCCATCCATCAGGCCCATCAAGAGTCACTCTCATTTCATCAGTCCATAAAACCTTTGAAAAATCAGTCTTAAGATATTTATTGGCCCAGTCTTGACGTTTTATCTTATGTTTCTTGTTCAAAGGTGGTCGTTTTTCAGCCTTCTTTACCTTGGCCATGTTCCTGAGTATGGCACACCTTGTGCTTTTTGATACTCCAGTAATGTTGCAGCTCTGAAATATGGCCAAACTGGTGGCAAGTGGCATCTTGGCAGCTTCACGCTTGATTTTCTTCAATTCATGGGCAGTTATTTTGCGCCTTTTTTTACCCAACACGCTTCTTGCGACCCTGTTGGCTATTTGCCATGAAACGCTTGATTGTTTGGTAATCACACTTCAAAAGTTTGTCAATTTCAAGACTGCTGCATCCCTCTGCAAGACATCTCACAATTTTGGACTTTTCAGAGCCCGTCAAATCTCTCTTCTGACCCATTTTGCCAAAGGAAAATAAGTTGTCTAATAATTAAGCACACCTTATATAGGGTGTTGATGTCATTACACCACACCCCTCCTCATTACAGAGATGCACATCACCTGATTTACGTAATTGGTAGTTGGCTCTCAAGCCTATACAGCTTGGAGTAGGACAACATGTATAAAAAGTATCATGTGATCAAAATACTCATTTGCCTAATAATTCTGCACACAGTGTAGAGTAACGTTTTCATTTCAGTGGTTATCCTGTGTCTAAAAGAAAAACAAGTGGCCAACACACGAAAACTGATTGGCAGCAGCGATCACAAGATGACAATTCCTGGATCTGTAAGGTTTCTTTTTTTGTTGCATAACTTTTTCAGATCCTTTTATTTTTTAAGAAAATAGATAGCCCCCTTCATTTAGGCTATATGCACGCTGCAAAGCTATGGGCATGAGGTGTTCACAAGCCACATAGTCCTTATAGGGTCAGAACTCATGACATTCATCACTGTATTCTGCCTTTGTGTAGCACTATATTCTTGGAATTCTATAAGAGAATACCTCCATAAGTGATGTAATCAGGAAAAGGCCATGCATGTACTCTGAGGCACACAGACGTACAATATGTGCCCATAGATTGCTTCTGATGGCTATAAATCACCCATGCAATGGATCTTCTAGGATCCCCCCCTCAATTTATTTTTTTTGCAACACAATCTATATAAAAATAAATGACATTCCTTTAAGTTTACTCTCCATCTGAGTAAAATGGTAGGTTATCATATGTGAACAGTTCAAGTGGATTTACCCACTACCTTTAACCCTGTCAAAAACCTATAGCATCTACACAATTAGTGGCTTCCAGCAGACCAGGAGTTAATATATAGTACGGAAGTGGGAGGTGGGCCTTAGATTGCTGTGAGTCTGCTCCCAATCATTCTCCCTCATTCTTTCTCTCCTATAACATGGCTTCTGACATAGTCCTTCTTGCTGTTGTCTCTGTGTTATCTGCCTGCCAGCAAGGTAAGTGCTGTGGTCTGTATGAGAAGTCCTAGAGTTTGCCAGTGTCACCTCTTTATGTGTAGGGCATTGTACAATGGAGCATATTCTTTCTATATCTCCGCATACAAACCTTTCGCTTCTCCGCACAAGAACCTTCGTAATGAAGAACTTCTGACTCCTGGCTTGAGGCTACAGGACAGAAAGGTTGAGGAGCAGATGTGCTGATGGAAAGTCTGGGATGATCCACATTATAAGCTTTTTAGAATCATTTACACATTTTCCTCCTGTAACTCCTGTTTGATGCTAGTGGACGGGAATTTAAGAATTCTAAGTTTCCATAATTTAATAAATGACATCTTGTAGGTGACTGATCATTCCCAGTATTATGGGCGTATCTTTTCTATATGGTCACCACAGTGGTGGACACAGAAGTTGACCCCTGTTGTGCAGTCCAACATTCAATCCACTTACTAAACTTTAGAGGTGGAAATGGGCCCCTCTACATCCTGAGCCCCCGGATGCCCCAATGGCATTTCCATCCCTGATTCACCACTACGACTTATGCATCATAGACATATACATGTTTTCTGTAAGGAAATATTTCATGTATGCAAGTATAAATATGGCATCAAAGGTGGTAAAAATACCCTAAAATAAACTAATCTGTGCCATGTTGTCCCAGATTTTTTCCTGCAATGATCTTGGGAAGGCACAAATGCTGAGGGTACATGATGTTTATTTCTCAGGGTGGAACCGCTGTTACATAATAGCATTGTGTCCCAATAGGCACATTTGCATCTCTTATGAGTAGATGTAAGAGATTTAGAACACACTTTCTGATCACATTGTCCAATGTGTCTGTGGCAATCTTTATCTGCCTTTTATTCTGCTATCTTTATAACTCTAGGTAGCATATACATCATGTGTTTTCTTCTAAAGCAAAGTCCATTTACTGATAGAGTATTCTGAAGTCCAATATTTGACATAAGACCCCATACACATTAGAATTATGTTGGCTAAAAGCCTACTTATTGGCAGGATAAGCTAATAGTCTAATGTGTATGAGGGTCTCCTGACTCTCCCCAATGCACCAAAGATGATGACAGGGGAGAGAGGTATCCGGCATGTCCGATTTCCAATGGTCAGTCTTATTGTTCTTCCAAAGATAAGTCATGACCTGAAGTGCTTACCCATATTACCTTGCATCTATTACATCACATGGTATAGCACAGCCAATAAGGAGGGACTATCATAGTCTGTATAAAAGTCAAGGTAGGGAACGCAGCAGACATTTTTGTTGTTTTACAGACTATAGAGATGACAGCAGACCTCACAGCTCATCAATAGAGATAGCAAGTACAAGCCCTAAAATACTGTAAAAACACTTCCAACAGTATTATTTTGTACAAATGCAGCACTGTAGAAAATAACCAAAGTAGTCTGTGGATATTATATAGATTCTCTTGATAGGGGAGACTGAAATTGCAGTTTTACCAGTAGCAAGAGTGACAGACTCTTTATGATTGATTAGTGATATGATGTACCTGGAATCTGTCCTGCAACATTTGACTTATAATTACACTTTTTTTTACTTTGTTCTAAATTCACTAAAAAGCAGAAGCAAGGCAACACAATAGTTTATACAGAAAAAAATCTATTTCCTTTTGTAGCAATTGACAATGCTTCAAGATCGATTTTTTTGGTTAACTCAGCATGCCTGTCATACGTAGAGACAAATAGTGCTCTATCATTTTTCTGCTTTAATTTCAATGCTATCGCCATTACGTAGGACGTTTACCTACTTCTAGCCCTACCTTTAGCTCCTTTTTTAAACGTTAACCTAGCTTTCAAAACTTCTGTAAAATCTTTTTCATATTTTTCCTCTATTACAAATCTTTCAAGTCCTCACCATCTGGCTTTTTAGAATGCCTCTAATTTACTGTGGTTTATTACAACCATATCTCCTTAATAGCTTATTTTGTTCAGTTGATTCAGAATATAATTTTGTAATAAGTAAACCTATACTCCTCAAAATCGAAATAATGGAGACGCTCCTGATTGTCCTCCACCATAAATTTAGCAGCCAGCTATTTGACAGACTTGGATCTTCAGACAATTTTTAGTACTTTACAGTGACTTTCAATTATGGAATGCAATCATGTGTTCACTTCCGTATAAACTGTATAAGGCCCCTTCCCACGTCAGTGATTCCGGAACGTATGACGCCATTTTCATACGTACCGGATTCACAAACATACGCAGACCCATTAAAATCAATGGGTCTGCGCACACATCAGTGTTTTCACATGCGTGTCCATGTGTTCCGCACGGAGACAAGTCCGTTTTTCTTTGGCTGGCCTGATGTCACACGGACCACACAGTGGTGTGATCGATGTGACATGTACCTGAAAAAACGTGTGTCTTTGAAATAGAAAATAATTTTATAATCGCCTGTCTCCAGCGCTACTGTCTTCGGCACTGATGTCACTTGCTTCAGGGCCCGCTCATTATACTCATTACATATTCAATGCACTGCAGACCTGGAAGCAAGTGTGATCGCAGAGACATCGACACCACAAACAGCAGCGCCAGAGACCGGTGAGGAAAAAGTTCCTGATCTCCGTGTGCTATCACAAATAGCACACGGAGAACACGTGTGCCAAAATCACGGCACACGGAGGACCATACATACCTTCAACATGTCCAAGAAAAACGTGTGTGTGTGTGTGTGTGTGTGTGTGTGTGTGTGTGTGTGTTTTCGACGGACGTGTGAAAGAGGCCTTAGAGTGTACATTTAAGAAAGAGGTCTCCCACAAAATGTTCCGAGCATGTCTCCATGTCCACCTGTGTTCCAGCATCAGCTGCATTCCCCTCACTGGTGCACACAGTTTGGACATATACAAGAGATGGATAGTACCTGTCCTTTATTAGATGAGTGACTAAGAATTTTCTCGCACAAGTGCTATCTGGTGTACCTGTTGAAGGGGCCATTCCGTGATTTTTCACAGACCATGCAATTCATGTAAAATTGTGGAGACCTGTCCGATTTTGATCTAAGTGTTGGATCAAAATCGGCAATGCAAGTCTATGGACTACACTTGGATGACATTCAAGTGCTGTTCAATTTTCTTAGAAAGTGATAATGGAGATTTTTTTTTATTTCTCTAGGAGAAAAACGGATAACTCTCGGAAACCACTCTGATTAAAATCTGATCAGAATAAGCAGTCCGTTTTTCTAGTATGTGGAAAACTTGGGTGTGTGAATGAGGCCTAAGGCCCTGTGCGGACACTGCGTTTTTACCCGTTTTTTTTTGCGTTTTTGCTGCAGAAATTTCTTGACAAAATGGTTGTAACCTTTCTTCAGACATTCCCCAGCAAAACCTATGGAAAAAAAATAGCTGTGTGCACACTGCGTTTTTTTTTTATCAAGAACATTCTTTCTGCAGAATTTCTTGAGAAAAAGAATGAGCATGTCACTTGTTTTCTGCAGGTACCTGCGTTATTTGCCATAGATAATGGTAAAAAAAACGCATGGACCAATCTGCAGAAAAAAACGCATCAAAAACGCATGCGTTTTTCGGTGCGTTATTGGTGTGTTTTTTTAACGCAAGTGCGCTAAGTTTTCAGACTCTCAAAAAATTTCTTGAGAAAAATACTTTTTCTAGTGCGCACAGGGCCTGAGGTTTTTATTTATCACTGCTGATACAGCTCTGTAATTATATGCTTATTGAGCTCCTGTTTATTGCATTATTGATCTGTTAATGATGCCTATGCAATATTCTTTTGCACTTTTGTGAGCAATTTGGCATATATATTTGCAGTGGTGGACACTGACAATGAAGGGCCACTGTCCTGCAGCAGACCTCACTGGCATATAAATACATTTACAAGCATATTCATATCTGGCACACGTGTATAAAATATGCACATTCTAATGCATTCATTGCAGGTTTGCACACTGAGTGTCCGTTTACGGTACATAGCACACAATACAAACACATACAAAATCGCATTATTGTGTTGCACATGTTTGGAAGTCTAGATTTTATTTTTTTTTTCTTGCTCATCAATTTATAGATGTAACAGACAAAACTTTTTTTTCACTTAAGCTTCTGTTTTTTTGACAAACATGTACCGTATGTAATCATTACATTTGTATTATCTTTTTAGACAGAGCAGGTTGTTAATTAATGCACTGAGAATGATTACAGCTCCCTCCCTGTGTGGAAACTGGTCACTGTAAAAGCCCCCAGAACCCCCCTGATGACTGGAAGCAAGTGAGCAGCTTCAGGGAGAATATGACTTAATTTTCTCCCTGTAGCTGCTGCTCTAGTGAGCCTTCCAGATATCATTTAAATGCTTTTTCCCCTGAAGATAATCATTCCATCTGCAAGAAAATAGCATTTTTTGAGGTGACAGGTTCCTTTTAAATTTTAATTTCCGATGTGAATTAGATTATCAGTAACTCCCAAATAAAATTTAAGGCACATGCAAACATGAATCAAAATTTATGACCATCTTTAGGGCAAGTTCATACATCCCAGATTAGTTGCAGAAATTTCTGTAAAAGTCTTCCATTCTGGAGCAGGAGTGTGGACCTATGTAAGCCAAATTCAGATGAACACAACAGATGGCAAAAAAGAATATTCATCACTATCTGACTTTAGTGATTAGCCTCTTATCGACATATGACATAATGGTACTTGTATGTTGGCTGTCTTTGATGTGAACTTAGTTCCTGAGCTTGCTTCTTTACCAGCAGATGATGACTATATTATTCAGCCATCATGTGCCTCTAACAGCCGTGAGTGGAAAAAAAATGTGCCCAGTGCTGTTAACATGTTGAATCTTCCTGTCAATCTGAGACAGCAGTATGTACAATACGTGACCTGGAAGGCACTTTTGTTCTAATTGCACATCGGAGCCCCTGCCATGAGATCGGGGGTGCCGATGTGTTGCAATGACTGCTAAGAGTCTACTAAAGACTAGGGATGAGCGAACCTGACCTTCGGTTTTCGAACCGAAAACCAACTTAAAAACAGGGCTCGGGGTTGGGAGTTTGAATGCTTTACGTGTGAACTTAACTCGCACAAGCAAAGCTGTGCTTGAGTACACTCGTTGCTCAGCCCTGCGCGAGCCACTTGCAGTGTGTGATCCGCTCAAACTGGGGGTAACAACAACATGATCGGATGGGGACTCAAACTGCCAATCAATGTTTCCGAACCTCCTCGGGCAAGGTTTGGACACATGGAGGTCCAAAGGTTCGCTCATCCTTACTGAAGACCCAAGTGCCTGTCATGACAGTACGTCTATGAAAGCTAGTCCACAGCCGTAAAAGTACAATCTATGAAAAAAATCATAAAATTAATTAACCTAGTCCTTAAATAGCATAGCAAGAAAAAAATTAAATGCAGAAGAAGAAATCAATAAAATCAATAAAAACGTCAGCTCAGGCTGCAAAAATAAGTCCTCACATAGCTCCATTGATTGAAAATTGAAAATGTTATGGTTCAATGGCAACAGAAGACAATTTATTTTTTTTTTATGAATTTTCAATTGTTTAGTTAAATAAAAAAAACTATGCATATCTAGTATCACCATAATCATACTGACCTGGAAAAGTATATTATCAGGTAATTTTTACCATAGAAGGAACAACCGTAAGAACAAACCACCCTTCTCCTCCCGCCTAAAAAAATATCAGAATTGTAGGGTTTTTTTCAATCTTGACACAATCATTTTTTTCCTGCTTTCCAGCACATCATGTAATAAAATGAATGGTGTCATTCAAAAGTTCAACATGTGCTGCAAGAAACAAGCCCCATACATCTATATCGAAGGAAAAAGAAATAAAGGCTCTTGAAAAGAGGCGAAAAAAAAAAAATCACCCAGTCGGGAAGAGGTTAAATATAATATATTTGATAATTATAGTACAATACAAAACTACATTTAATGGTATAGTGGTGAAACACATGCACATGAGGTCTGGAGAGTTAAAGGAACATTTCACCAACATCGATCTAAGGTGTATTAGCACCTTACTGTTGTGTTCATGCTGCATTTTACACTCTTGACAGTCTGACTTGCGTCTGAATAGGATTCAGGTGGATTCGCTGATGGTGCCTTTTACTTTAAACCACCAGGATTTTCATGTATAAACTAAGGCCTATGCTGTTCTGGCGCTATTATGCTGATTCTAAACATACCTTTAGGCTGGAGTCACATTAGCATATGGCATCCAGTTTTAGGGCAACGGATGCTATATGCTAATGACCCTCGGCTCAGGCTCTGCTGTCATGCCGCAATCGGATCACAGCTACAGAGGAGAGGGAGAGATCAATCTCCCCATCTCCTCCATTGTCAGCCTGTGCGTACATCGCACTGCACTTGGATGTCATCCGAGTGCAGTCCGATGTTTCTCTCGCACCCACAGATTTGTATGGGTGCGAGTGACACCGCTCTTGCAGACAATCGCAGCATGGTGTTATTTTTTTCCTCAGTCCGATTAGGGCTGAGAAAAAGTCACAGATCTGAGCAGCAGTATTGTCTTACATGAGGCCGAGTGCAATACGTGATTCTCTCGCATTACACTTGTGCAACTCATACATCAGTGTGACTCTGCCCTTAGTCGTGAGAGTCACACTGCGAAATCCATCACATCCGACGCTGGATTTTGGCTCAGTGTGCATGACCCCGTGTTTGAGTCAAGTGCACTATTTCAGTTTGTAGCCAGGACGCGTACACCCGGCTTCATAGTGCGCATGACCCAAACTCCGGGGTCATGTGCACTGAGCTGAAAACCCCTGTCAGACGCGATGGCAGCGGAGAGGTGAGTGAGATGATCCTGTGACACTGTGCATTCATTAGCATGATAGCACACCCACAGGGGGGTACTAACATGCTAATGGCGCTGACTGCCAAGGGGAACTAACGCCCAGGGGACTAGTCCCCTTGCTCATTAGCATAGGATAAAAGTTCTTTAGAAATATTTTTTCTAATGATCTCTTTATCTATACTAGAGTATACAGGGACGGTTAGGCAGGGATTAGCAATATGCACCCAGAACCTGGTAGGTTCCCTTTAAACTGTAGTCACAGATCACAATTTTGCCCTAATGGAGCTCAGCTAAAGAGCAACCAAGAAAAAAAGATCTAAGCAAAAGAATTGCTGGTAATTTTCACCTTTTAGATACTGACTTAGTTATCACGATTTAAAAGGGTTATCCACTATTGGGGAGCCCCCAAAGTAATCAATTCAGGACCCCAATTTGAATAAAACCAGTGTATTCTCACTTCCTACAGTGGTGCTGTTCCAGCAATGTTGGCGCTGCTGGTGCAGGAGAGTGACAGGAGTTGTGTCACATGAAGGCTGCATCCAATGTGGTTGCTGTAGGTAATCAATGTTTGATTAGGGTGGATGTCTGCTCTGACACAATAGTAAAGGTGGCAGCCAAACAGCACAACAATGTCACAACACTTTATGGGAACAGTGGCCCTAATATCGCTGGAATGGTGCCCCTGGAAGATGTGAGTATGGACTGTTTTTATTTAATCAGGGGCCTAGTTTGATTAAGCTAGGGTTGTGCAGTAATTGGATACCCCTTTAAGCTTTCAACTGGGCTAGTCAAGACATGTCCACTCTAAAATTAGTTCTAATATTAGCCCCTATAGAAATGCATTGAGTTGCACAGATTACTGTATGCTTAATGTGATATACCAGCTAGGAGAACCAGTAACAGTAGAATGTCCTGGCTATAGAACCACTCGCGCGAGCATCGCTGTGCTCAGTTATGCTTGGTATTCAGTCCACTGCGAGCCACTTGTAGTGTTTGACAGGCTCCCACTGGGGGTAACAACAGAATGATCAGATGTAGAGTGCACTAAAGAAAAAAGATCCCCCCGAAATGATCTGTTTATGGCTGACTGTATTTGGGCGGAGACCCGAACTGGCCAATCAGTGCTCTCCATTGGGGTTCAGGTCAAGTCCGGGTCCCAAACCGTACTTTATCTAAAGTCCGGCGGAACCCACCGAGCTAAACTTCCATGGGTCCATTAACCTGTAATCAGAGGTTTTAGAGAATCCCTTTCCTATTTAATTACTAAGTCATATTAAAATCTTATAATATAAGGTCAATGAATCCTTATTGGTCCATTTGTAAGATGTGAGTGAAAAACCTCCCACTCAATCAATATCCATCCAGCTCCATCAGTTATATAGAATGCACTTGTACATATTAGGCTCTCTTCCATATTATTTTTTTTCAACAATTTCTAAAGATTATCATGTTATGCCTCTGCCAGTATCGCTCTTGTAACTCAAGTTTTAGAATAGTGTCCCAAAATACTGACTCAGACTCACCACAGGGCGAGGCTATATTACTACTCATATTCCACAGCTGGAATGATTTCAAGAGCAAAACTGAACCACACCTAAATACGCAACTGATCTACAAATTCTGGAATTTCCATATATATATATTAGGAAAACGTGCACAAACTGCCATTAATTATATATCGTCGTTATATGCCTAAATGTATATAAATAGCCAGAAAGTAAGAAAAATAAATAGATTAATTACTGGCAGGGTGCCCTTTCTTTCATTGCTAAAATCAAAGAGGTTGTCCCATAAAACACATATTATCTACCCCCAGGATAAGTGATAAATACTGCATTTTTCAGGCTTTAAGATACACCCCATGTTTAAACAGCTGAAAAAATCAGAAAAACATTTTTCCTGCTAATTGTAATTTCCCTTATGGTAAAAAGAAGTTGAGGGGTCAATATCACTAATTTTATTGCCCTAGAGTAGAATAGGGAGGAAATAAATCTATTACTGTATTTTTGCAGCATGTGTATTATATACATATAGCTTTACAGCCCACATTTTATGTACACTCTCTGTATACATTCTCTGTAGCATACATATATACAGTACATGCATGCAGTTCTACAATAGTACAGTGGAACCTTGGTTTACAAGAACAATCCGTTCTGTGAGTGTGCTCATAAACCAAGTTACTCGTCTAGCAAAGCAAAATTTCCCATAGGCAATAACTGAAACTCAGACAATTCGTTCAACAACTTGTAGCAATGTCCCATCCTGGTCCCCTATTGTGCCATTACACACACACACACACACGCGCACACACACACACACACACACATTATACTCACCTATCCTCCATTCCCTTGGCGGCCTCTTCCCTGGTTCTTGCAGTCCGCAGGTTTCCACATTCCCCATTGTGCTACATACTCTACTCTCCTAAATACACACCTCCTCCTCCTGGACCTGTCTTCTGCCTTCGACACAGTAGACCACTCCCTCCTACTACAGATTCTTTCATCTCTGGGCATCACAGACTTGGCCCTATCTTGGATCGATCTCCTCATACTTAACCGACCGAACTTTCAGCGTCTCCCATTCTCACACCACTTCCTCATCTCGCCCCTTATGTGTCGGTGTCCCCCAAGGCTCAGTTCTTGGACCCCTGCTGTTCTCCATCTACACCTTCGGTCTGGGACAACTCATAGAGTCCCATGGCTTTCAGTATCATCTCTATGCCGATGACACACAGATCTACCTCTCTGGACCTGACATTACCTCTCTACTAACCAAAATTCCACAATGTCTGTCTGCTATTTCATCCTTCTTCTCTGCGCGATTCCTAAAGCTTAACATGGACAAAACAGAGTTCATTGTCTGTCCTCCTCCTCACTCATCTCCCTCAACAAGCCTTTCCATCAAACTTGATGGTTGCTCACTCTCCCCAGTCTCACAAGCTCATTGCCTTGGAGTAACCCTCGACTCTGCTCTATCCTTCAAGCCACACATCCAAGCCCTCTTCACTTCATGCAGACTACAACTCAAAAATATCTCCCGGATCCGTGCTTTCCTTAACCAAGAATCAGCAAAAACATTAGTGCATGCCCTCATCATCTCTCGCCTCGACTACTGCAACCTCCTGCTCTCTGGCCTCCCTTCCAACACTTTTGCACCCCTACAATCTATCCTAAACTCTGTGGCCCGCTTAATCCACCTCTCCCCTCGCTATTCCCCAGCCTTGCCACTCTGCCAATCCCTTCACTGGCTTCCCATCGCCCAACGACTCCAGTTCAAAACATTAATCATGACATACAAAGCCATCCAAGCCAACCTGTCTCCTCCTTACATCTGTGACCTAGTCTCCCGGTACCTACCAGCACGCAACCTCAGATCCTCACAAGATCTCCTTCTTTACTCCTCTCTTATCTCCTCTTCTCACAATCGCATACAAGATTTCTCCCGTGTCTCCCCCATACTCTGGAATGCTCTACCTCAGCATATCAGACTCTCCTCTACCGTGGAAAACTTCAAGATGAACCTCAAGACCCACCTTTTAAAACAAGCCTACAACCTACAATAACCCTCAGTCCAGTACACCACTGCGCAACCAGCTCTGTCCTCACCTATTGTACCATCACCCATTCCCTGTAGACTGTGAGCCCTCGTGGGCAGGGTCCTCTCTCCTCCTATACCAGTCTGTTTTGTACTGTTAATGATTGTTGTACGTATACTCTCTTTCACTTGTAAAGCGCCATGGAATAAATGGCGCTATAATAATAAATAATAATAAAAATAATACACACATCTGTACAACTTCTCCAGTGATTCGCTCAGGGGCCGCATGCAGTCTACTGGCAAAGTCTTTGAGACCACTGCACTAAGGGATATGTGGGAGAGTGCGAGGAAGGGGGCGGGGACTCCACGCACGGTACTTGGCCAGCAGGGCGGCAACATGAAGTTTGCTGTGTTGCCCGTCAACAAGGTCCTGCCCCTGTCGACGTGACAACACAGGAAGCAGCAAAATCCTGTCAGGAGCGGTCACATGACCCCTCTTAGCCGGGGGAGATGGGCTGACAGCAGGGCAGGTAGCTAGTTACTATCTACTTACCTGCCCCATGTAGCCCGATAGTCAAATGATAAAAAAAGGGCAAAATAAGCTGGATAACCCCTTTGTTTGACCAAAACTTGCAGGATCATTATCAAGTTGATGATTTTGTGCAGCCCGTGAGTGAGGTTTTTACAGCATTTTTGGTGAAAAAATGAACTCTGTTAACATTTACTGTAGACAATTCACACACGTAATCAACATGAAAAATTCAGTAAACGCACCTATCTGCTGCATTTTATATGCAATACTTTTACTGCCAAGAGTTAAGATTTAGACAGCAGAAAAAACCACAGCAAAAATAACCTTAAAGGTATACTAGAAAAAGGATTTTTCTTAAGAAATTACTTGAGAGTCTGAAAGCTTAGCACACTTGTGGTAAAAAAACCGCACCGTATGCGTTTTTACCGCGGTTTTGTGCATTTTTGATGCATTTATGGTGCGTTTTTTCCGTAGGTTGGTCCCTGCTCTTTTTTATCATTATCTATGGCAAAAAACGCAGGTACCTGAAGAAAAGAAGTGACATGTACAGTTAGGTCCAGAAATATTTGGACAGTGACACAAGTTTTGTTATTTTAGCTGTTTACAAAAACATGTTCAGAAATACAATTATATATATAATATGGGCTGAAAGTGCACACTCCCAGCTGCAATATGAGAGTTTTCACATCCAAATCGGAGAAAGGGTTTAGGAATCATAGCTCTGTAATGCATAGCCTCCTCTTTTTCAAGGGACCAAAAGTAATTGGACAAGGGATTCTAAGGGCTGAAATTAACTCTGAAGGCGTCTCCCTCGTTAACCTGTAATCAATGAAGTAGTTAAAAGGTCTGGGGTTGATTACAGGTGTGTGGTTTTGCATTTGGAAGCTGTTGCTGTGACCAGACAACATGTGGTCTAAGGAACTCTCAATTGAGGTGAACCAGAACATCCTGAGGCTGAAAAAAAAGAAAAAATCCATCAGAGAGATAGCAGACATGCTTGGAGTAGCAAAATCAACAGTCGGGTACATTCTGAGAAAAAAGGAATTGACTGGTGAGCTTGGGAACTCAAAAAGGCCTGGGCGTCCACGGATGACAACAGTGGTGGATGATCGCCGCATACTTTCTTTGGTGAAGAAGAACCCGTTCACAACATCAACTGAAGTCCAGAACACTCTCAGTGAAGTAGGTGTATGTGTCTCTAAGTCAACAGTAAAGAGAAGACTCCATGAAAGTAAATACAAAGGGTTCACATCTAGATGCAAACCATTCATCAATTCCAAAAATAGACAGGCCAGAGTTAAATTTGCTGAAAAACACCTCATGAAGCCAGCTCAGTTCTGGAAAAGTATTCTACGGACAGATGAGACCAAGATCAACCTGTACCAGAATGATGGGAAGAAAAAAGTTTGGAGAAGAAAGGGAACGACACATGATCCAAGGCACACCACATCCTCTGTAAAACATGGTG
This sequence comes from Anomaloglossus baeobatrachus, assembly GCF_048569485.1. Taxonomy (NCBI): domain Eukaryota; kingdom Metazoa; phylum Chordata; class Amphibia; order Anura; family Aromobatidae; genus Anomaloglossus; species Anomaloglossus baeobatrachus. Next base: position 226,649,965 of record NC_134353.1, on the reverse strand, counting down.
GAGGCAACGTGATGGCATGGGCATGCATGGCTTTCAATGGCACTGGGTCACTTGTGTTTATTGATGACATAACAGCAGACAAGAGTAGCCGGATGAATTCTGAAGTGTACAGGGATATACTTTCAGCCCAGATTCAGCCAAATGCCGCAAAGTTGATCGGACGGCGCTTCATAGTACAGATGGACAATGACCCCAAGCATACAGCCAAACCTACCCAGGAGTTCATGAGTGCAAAAAAGTGGAACATTCTGCAATGGCCAAGTCAATCACCAGATCTTAACCCAATTGAGCATGCATTTCACTTGCTCAAATCCAGACTTAAGACAGAAAGACACACAAACAAGCAAGACCTGAAGGCTGCGGCTGTAAAGGCCTGTCAAAGCATTAAGAAGGAGGAAACCCAGCGTTTGGTGATGTCCATGGGTTCCAGACTTAAGGCAGTGATTGCCTCCAAAGGATTCGCAACAAAATATTGAAAATAAAAATATTTTGTTTGGGTTTGGTTTATTTGTCCAATTACTTTTGACCTCCTAAAATGTGGAGTGTTTGTAAAGAAATGTGTACAATTCCTACAATTTTTATCAGATATTTTTGTTCAAACCTTCAAATTAAACGTTACAATCTGCACTTGAATTCTGTTGTAGAGGTTTCATTTCAAATCCAATGTGGTGGCATGCAGAGCCCAACTCGCGAAAATTGTGTCACTGTCCAAATATTTCTGGACCTAACTGTACATTGTTTTTCTCAAGAAATTCTGCAGAAAGAATGTTCTTGAGAAAAAAAACGCAGTGTGCGCACAGCTATTTATTTTTTCCATAGGTTTTGCTGGGAAATGTCCGCAGAAAGATTACAACCATTTTCTCAAGAAATTTCTGCAGCAAAAACGAAAAAAAAAAAAAAAAATGAGGGTAAAAACGCAGTGTGTGAACAAGGCCTTAGTCATACAAGCTTCTTACTACTTCATTCAAAAGGAAAATCTTTAGTTCCCGAAATTGGTCCCAGCAGTGATCATTCATTATCTTGTCAATAAATGATAAATGTTGTTAATTTGACAGATTTCTAAGGTACAATACATTTTAGCACTACCCACAGTTGTCTGAAAACCAAATACCCATTGTGCCATGGCACCTATGATATTATTTGCAGTTTGATCACAGTGTCTTAGGCCCTTTCACACGTCCGTGAAAAACCACGCACGTTTTTCACGGACGTGTCAGAGGTGCTTTTGCCCTCCGTGACCCGTGTTTATGGGCTACGCGTGTTCTCCGTGTGTTATCCATGATAACACACAGAGAACAGGAAGTTTCTACTCACCTGTCCCTGGCGTCGCTGTCCGTGGTGCTGATCTTCAGTCTCCGGTCCTGCCGCCTCCCCACTGCTGCTGCTTCCGGCCGCAGTGAAGTGAATATTCAATGAGCATAATGACCGGCGGTCGGCAGCAAGCGACAGCAGCGGCAGAGACAGGAGGGCTGGAGAAGGTGAGTAAAGTTTTGTTTTTTTCTCACAGACACATGTCTTCTCTCCGGTGCGTGTCACACGGAACACATCCTGGCCCGTGTGTGTTACGTGTGACACGTTTGCGTTCTGTGTGACACCCGTGATGCCGGAGAGAAAACGGACATGTCGGCGTGAGAAACACAAGTACACACGTAAGTACGGAACGAACACACGTTCCGTGCGCAAATACTTACGTGTGTCCAAAACCATAGGAATACCTAGGTTTACGTGTGTACGTGTCTCCGGTACGTGAGAAAACTGGCAAACACATACCGGAGGCACGTACGTGTGAATGGGGCCTAAGAAATAGTACAATTCACCAAGACACTGGAGGTAGAATGGAGATGTAAAAAGTCACAGTATGAGATGAATTGTAAAGTCACAACTGAAATCTCATTGTTTCTAAGGCCTCCGACACACATCCGTGCCGCCGGTACGTGTTTGGTACGTTTTTGCATGTACCGGTGGCATGGAGACACGTAGACCAATGCCACCCTATGATAGCAGGCACACACACGTAAAAACACACGGAACGTGTGTCCGTGACGTTTGTACGTGTGTGCATTTTCCAACACTCTCGACATGTCCGTTTTTCACCGGCATCACGCAGGCACGGACCCGCTAAAGTCAATGGGTCCGTGCCTGCACGGACGGAACATGCAGCATGTCCGTGTTCTACACGTACCGTCCGTGTGCGTTTTTTAGTGAGCAATGTCTATCAATCTATTTTTTATGTGGTTTTCAGTCAATATCCCTTTTCTTCTGTGGTTGTCAGTCAATATCCCTTTGTCGGTCGGTCTGTATCTCCCCCTGTCCGATCCCCGATCACCAGCGTGGCGAAGAACAGCTGTGCAAAAGATACGGCGGCTTTAACTATTTTGAAAATGCCGGCCGCTCATTATTCAATCTACTATTCCCTGCTTCCCCCACCCACCAGCGTCTATGATTGGTTGCAGTCAGACACGCCCCCACGCTGAGTGACAGCTGTCTCACTGCAACCAATAACAGCAGCCGGTGGGCGTGTCTATATTGTGCCGTAAAATAAATAAATAAATAATTAAAAAAAACGGTGTGCGGTCCCACCGAATTTTGATACCAGCAATGGTAAAGTCACATGGCTGAAGGCTGGTATTCTCAGGATGGTGATCCCCACGTTATGGGGAGCCCACCACCCTAACAATATCAGCCAGCAGCCGCCCGGGAAAGCCGCATCCATTAGATGTGACATTTCCGAGACTCTACCCGACTCTTCCCGAATTCCCTGGTGCGGTGGCAATCAGGGTAATAAGGAGTTAATGGCAGCAGCCCATAGCTGCCACCAAGTCCTAGGTTAAACATGGCAGCCGTCTCTCCAAGATAACTTCCATGTTCAACCTGTTATTAAAATTAAATAAAACACACACATTCAAAAAATCCTTTATTTATAATAATTAAAACAAACAAACACCCTCGTTCACCAATTTAATAAAACCAAAAAACACATCCAGGTCCGCCGTAATCCATGGATGTCCCACGACGCTCTCAGCTCTGCTTGATGAAGGTGACAGGAGCGGCCACACACAATGACCGCTCTCTATCACCTCCAAGCAGCAACTGAAGTGAGCCGCACGATCACCGATGATGTCAGTCAGGTTACTCGCGGCCACCACTGGATCCTCCACCTGTGACAGCGAGTCGCCCAAGTGACTGAAGTGAGTTGCGCGATCAGCGAAGAAGTCACAGGTGAGTTGCGGTGTCGGGTGGGTGACTCCAGCTAGCCGTGGGTAACTTGAGTGACGGCAGCGCTAATGTCGCCGCTAACTTCAGTTACTCGGGATTAGCGGACACCGGTGATTCCATCACGGATGTCCACTAATCAGGACGCCACACACAGACAGAGCCGTGGTATGACAATAAAGTCGGGTGACGTTCACCCGAGTTCATTCTCATCGCTCGTCTCTGTCTGTGTCGGCTGTCAGCGGGTATGTAGCAACGACATTTTACAACACACACAGATCAACACATACGGACACCACACGGACATTACACGTACGCATACACGGATTCCACACACACACACGGCAAGCATACGCCTACACACGGATGTCACACGTACCGCCCATAAAAACGGAACACGGACCCAAAAAACGGTACGTGAGACACGTACGTTTTTTATGAGGAAGTGTGTTTCAGGCCTAAGACACAACTAAAACTATGATGATTAAGAAACAGAGGCCAAAAGGTGTAAAAAATGGACTTTGCAGCATCATTGTTCATAACCAACCACCACGTGGCAGACACGACGTTCATCAATGGTTCACAATATGATTTTGACTTGTTTTTATTCATCTGATATTAACATATAAAATATGTGACAAATTAAACAAATCGTAAAAAAGTCACAATATAATAATGTATAAACAATATGCTAAAAGCTGTTTGCAGTGGAAAATAGAAACAAAAGACTCATGAATAATAAATGTTTTTTTACAGAAAAGATTAACATCGTCATATGGAAAGTTGTGACTTGAAATATTTATGATATAAAAACAAGAAAACATTTGTTATTAATTATTTTAATAAAACAATTCATTTCAAACCACATTTCACAAACTGTGTACCGGTGAGACTCAAAAGAAGCACCGAAAGCGAAAAGTAAACGTTTAGCCACAAATGTGATGGCAATTTGTCTTCAGGAAACAATTTTAGGTGTTTTACATTAGCTAGTCTTGTGGAAAATCCCTAACATTGTACTAAAAATGGAGCTTCAAAAAGCTAAGTTTGAATCCCAATTACTGAATCCCAAGCGCTAGTGTTAGAGCCGCCCATAATGTAACTTCTTCCATCTGATAATTCATTAATTAATCTGTTTGATTTGGAGATTGAAAATCTTTTGTTGATTTTTCTTTAGGGGCATCAACAATACCGTATTTTGGTGCAGTAATCCTCCTTCTTTATTCTGTTACTTATTTGTATATATAAAAAATAACACTCTAAACATCTGAGTCACCGGACAAGATGGTCCTTCAAGTGGCTATGTAAATTCAACTAGTTGTCTTTAGGCCAAGTATACCGATCTCACCACAAAGATTGTAGTCCTCAAAAGCTTAGTCTGATGTTTGCAACATGAGTAATGTCCAGATGGTGGATTTCCTACATTATTGGATATAGTATAAGTATAATGGGTATAATAATGTCTTTAACCCCATTATGACAGCCTTACGGAATTAAACGGTGGCAGAAAAGGGTACTTATTCTCATCCGCCATTTATAAACAGCAGTCAGAAAAAAGTAAATAGCGCCCCCCCCCTTCAGTGTCGGAAAATCACCGGGGTTTCAGCTACCAGGGGTAGCTGAGACCCTAGAAATCACAATTTAGGCCATGTTTTCCGGTGCCCAGTCACATGATTACCGGTGCACACCAGAGAATCGTGATCATGATGCAGAAAATAGAAATGCCGGTAAAAAATGATTTATCTCCCCTCTGGCATGATCAAACATGTCAGATGAGAGATAAATCTCTTCCATCAGTGTGGCAAAGTGCCTCCCACCCTTGATCCACCTCCCCCTCACGATCGCCTAAAATGGCTGCCGCTGCGCGCGTCCTCCTCGTCAGATGAGGCAGGACAGTCGTCCCCAGGTCCAATCAGGTCACGACTGTCAATCCCCGGTTCCGCTGGTACCTCTTCCAGCATCGATTTCCCGCCACTGCTCCTTCTCCTTGTTGTCAGAAGAAATGCTGGCTGTATGCGCAGACAGCGGCTCTGCACTCAGTGATCGGGAGTGGACTCGGGGAGTGTGAGTGCAGTAAGCGCCATGTCACTGCAACCACACTCCTCACATGGAGTTCCTGCACTTCCAGAAAATATTGGAAGCGTTTTCTGAAAGTGCCACCCATATTCTGGAATGAGGTTACTGCAGGTCACTCTACCGTCCGTTGGACCCGGGCAGTGTAAGTGCAGTATTGTCAGGTCACTGCAGGCACACTCCTCACATGGAGTTCCTGTGCTTCCAGAAAATGGGGGAAGTGTTCCCTGAGCGTACCCCCGATATTCTGGAAGGTCCAGAATCATCGTGGGACCTCAAAAATGGATTGCGGCGGACCAGATTTTTTTTTTCTTTTCAAAAAATTGGTGAAAGAGGGGATGTGTTGCAGTGTTTTTTCAAATACATTTTTTTGTCTTCTTTATTTTTTTTTATTACTGACAGTTAGTTATGACAGGTATCTGATAAACACCGTGACATCACTAACCTCTATGCTTGATGCCAGGTGACATTACACAGTTGGTGTTAACCCCATATTTTACCCCGTTTGCCATGGCCCCAAGGCAACGGGATGAGCTGGGACGAAACACCAGGCTTGGCGCATCTAATGGACACTTCTGGGATGGCTGCAGCCTTTCATTTTTAGGCTGGGAAGGGCCAAATAATCATGGTCCTTCCCACTTTGAAAATCCCAGCTGTCCACTTTACCTTGGCTGGTAATCCAATTTCCCAACCCCATGTTTTTTTTTAAGTTATTTATAAATTAAAAAAAAAACAGCCTGGGGTGCCCTCCAGTTTGGATTACCAGCCAAGGGGAAGCCGAGACCTGTGGTCTGCAAAAATGGGGGGACCCCACAGTGGGTTTTTTTAATTACTTATTTATTTTTTGGCTAAATACAAGGATAAACACCCTTTAGTGCCACATGAAAGTTACTAAAGGGTGCCAGCATAGAATATGCAGGGGGTGGGACATTATATCTATCCATCCATCCATCCTAGCTTTTTAGGCTATGTGCCCATAATTAGGTTTTGCAGCGTTTAGGACGCACAGTGTTTTCGCTGCGTCCATAACGCTGCGTTGTGCAGTACAAGCGCAGTGGAAGGATTTTTAGAAATCCCATGCCTACTGTGCTTCTTTTCTCTGCAGCTTAGAAATGACCTGTGGCGCAGCTACTGAGCCTCAGCATGTCAATTTATGATGCGGAGATGAGAGTGTTCTCCACGGGGAGAATAGATCTAAAGTCTGCAGCTGCCTGAACACGAACCATGGGCACGGGCAGCTGCGTTCTCCTGTGGACAACACTCACATCTCCGCAGGAGGGCTGGCACTGTGTACTAGACGCCGTACCGCCAGATCGTAGGCACATAGCTTAAAAGTGAGAAATTTGTTGCGACAGCTACATTTTTGCGAAGTACCTGTGGATTCAAAATGCTTACTATACCCCAAATTAAAATCCTTGAGGGTTCTAGTTTCCAAAATGCGGTTACTTCTGGGGGTTTCTGCTGTATAGGTACTCTAGGGGCCCTGCAAATGCAACATGGGGCCTGCAATTTATTTCAACTTTTCCAAAATTTAAATGGTGCTCCTTCCATTACAAGGTTTCCTGTTTGTTCAAACAGAGGTTTTTGGCCACATGTGGGGTATCCCTGTACTCATAAGAAATTGGATAACAAACTGTGTGGTCCGCTTTTTTTTGTTGCCTCTTGAAAAAGTGAAAAAATTGGTGCTAAAAAACATTTTTTGGGAAAAAAAATGAAAATTTTCAATATGATGACCTACGATTATCAAATTCTTTAAAGTACTTATGGGTTCAAAATGCTCACTATATCCCTAGCTAAAATCCTTCATGGGTCTAGTTTCCAGAATGGGGTCATTTGTGTGAGGTGTCTGCTGTTTAGGTTTCTTAAGGCCCCTGCAAATGCGACATGGTGCCTGCAATCAATTTCAACGAAATTTGTGTTCCAAAATTCAAATATTGCTCCTTCTGTTCCGGGCCCTCCCATTTGTCCAAACAAAGGTTTCTGACCACTATTGGGGTATCAACATGCTGAGGAGAAACTGGGGAACATATTTTGAGGTCCATTTTGATTTATTTCTTCTAAAAGTGAATACATTGGGTTTAGAGCAACATTTTTAGGTAAAATGTAATTTTTATTTTTCATTCCGCATTGCTTTAGTTCTTGTGAAGCACCTGAAGAGTTAATAAACTTCTTCGATATAGTTTTGAGTACTTTAAGGGTGCAGTTTTTAGAATGGTGTCACTTCTGGGTATTTTCTGTCACCTAGGCCTCTCAAAGTCACTGCAAATGTGTTGTGGTCCCTAACAAAATGGTTTTATAAATTTTGTTGAAAAAATGGGAAATTATTGATAAACTTTGACCCCCTTCTAACTTCATAACCCCAAAAAATGTTGTTTAAAAATTGCACTGATGTAAAGTAGAAATATGGGAAATGTTATTTATCAACTATATTGTGTGATATAACTCTGGTTTAAGGGTATAAAAATTAAAAGTTTCAAAATTTTCATCAAACTTCCAATTTTTTTTCACAAATAAAAGCAAAGATTATTGTCCTAAATTTACCCCTATCATGAAGTACAACTTGTCGCGAAAAAACAATCTCAGAATCACCGAGATCTGTTGAAGCGTTCCAGAGTTATAACCTCATAAAATGACACTGGTTAGAATTGCAAAAATTGGCCCAGTCATTAGGGACAAAATTGGCTTTGTCCTTAAGGGGATAAAACATTTTAAATCTAATTCTCTGGTGTCCTGGTCTTTGTTTACAAACATCAAGCCCACTGTAACGGTCTTGTGCCATACTACTGGTTAGGAAAGTTTGGCACATGACAACTATGGCCACTGATTGGTACAAGCCACCAGCACAGCTCTTATCCAGGTAAGCATCATATATGAAAATTGTTGTCCAGATGATGATGTCAAAGAAAATCTGATTAATCACACAATGCCATTTTCTTCCAGTGCTCCGTGGTCTAGTTTTGATGCTCACTATAGACACATTGAGCATTGAAAAGGGGGTATCACCTGCCCCCTGACTGGCCTGTGGCTATGCAGTGATCACCTCACTGCGTATTATGGCCAGCATTAACTTTGTGTGAGATATTTGTGCTGTAGTAGCTCTTCTATAGGATCAGACAAGACTGGCCATCATTTTCTCCCCACTGATATCTATTAACGTTGGGCACCCATAATCCTGTCACAAGGAACACCCTACAAAGAATTTCCATTTTGGAGATATTCTCACCCAATTGTCTAGCCAATATAAATTTGCCTTTGTGGACCCAGAGATTTTTAATTAACCCATATACTACTCTGTATGTCTTATGAATGATTGGTATGAGTCTCGGGTTCTTGAGCTTCACTGATCAGCAGCATGTTTAAAGGGAATCTGTCAGCAGGTTTTTGCTACCTCATCTGATGGCAACGTAATGTAGGCAAAGAGATTCTGAATCTAACGGTGTATGAGTTGTGTGATACGAATCTCGTATCACATAGATTACTGGGTGCAGCCTTTCTCACATAATCAAAGAATTGAGTTTTAAGCATGTAGCTGAGCTCAGGGAGCTGTCCTGCCCACACCAGGCTCTCAGCAGAGATTGTGCCTTTACTGTGAGGTGTCAATCACAGCAGAGGATGCATTGGACTCCTGTGCACATGCCAGCTAGACCTAGCAATGTTAATCACAGGGTAATAAATCCATTAGTTTAGGTAACCAATTACACACACTGATAAGAGAAGCACAGTTGCGTTTCGTTTTTTAACCCTTACAGCATGCTGCCCTTAGCTTGCATAACAAAAACCTGCTGAGAGATTCCCTTAATTTTGGTAAAACATATTGAAAATAATTTTAAGTATTAGATACATTTTAAGTCAATTTCTGATGTCACATTGCCTCTGTGGAGGATGGTGCCCTGCGCCCTTGCATATAGTGTTACGTATGTAATTTTCAATAGATATGCTCCTTTCTAATTAAAATGTGATATAGTTATGCCAACAATAGCACCATTGTATCATAGAGGATAAAGTGATACTTTGTTAACCCTATACATTTTATTGCAGCGTATTTTGCGAACCTGGTAGGGAAGTCCAGAATTAAGCACAAGGTGATACCTCCAGCTGTCAGTGGAAATCCGGAGTTTGAGAGAACCTTCAGAGCCCAGTATGTAATTGGAACAAATCAAGAAGCTTATATCTGAGATCACTTATTAGTTTTATCTGCTATATTTTTATGTAAGGTATGGTTCACGTGTGTGTTGAAGGCTCCATTATGCTGTGCTATTAATCTAGTAACATGAAGTAATCCATAACAGAACCTGACAGATGCTATTAGAATCAATGAGGGTTGGAGAACTTTTTTTATCATAAGACACTGCACTGAATGTCAGTTTTCTGGTGTTATTATGGAGTAGAAAAACAGAATTTAAACTGCAGATGTAAAACTAGCCTAAAGCTGGTCATGTAACACTCACTAGGCCGACCACTTTGTTTTTTCCGCCTCCACCAAACACATGAATATGTGGCTCAGCAGAGCATTTTTATGTTTTCAGTGTAGAGAAGTGTGAAAGGTGTAGTAACACTGCCACCGGCAGCAGCTTTTCTCCACCGGGATGAAATAGGACTGGCCATTTAAACACAACCTTCCTGATAAGGGGGTCACATACTGTACATATGTAGAGTGGCACAAGGCAGTAGTCATGGATGAGGGATTGACTCCAGATGCCTGGTCCTGGCTCAGTGTGTGGACTTCAGCCATGTGGGTCGGGAACATGTAGGTCACATACAGTTGCTGTTGTCAGCTGGCCAGGACTGGATGACAACTCATGCACAAGGAGACCAGGAGTTCACTTTAAACCACAACTCTTACTGTACGGTTCATTTTCGTTCACATCTTTACATTGCAGATAGCGGGCACATATCTTCCAGCACGTTACAGGTTTGCACAACATTGTGAGACGAAGTTGCTTCCCTCTGGATTGCATCCAATCTACCTGGGACGGTGAATCCCAGTGCAACCCAGAACAGCGTTACAGGGTACACCATGATGGTCACCTTCCCTTCCTGCAGTCCCACATCCTTCTTAAGGCTATGTGCGCACTAGAAAGTGCCTTTTTCTTAAGGAAAATCCGGACGCTCTTAAAGAATCCCGCACCCGCGGTAAAAAAAAATGCACGAAAACCGCATGCGGTTTTAGAACAGTTTGCAGCGGATTTTACGCAGGTTCGACCCTGCGGATTTTTACCATTATCTATGAAAAGAAGTGACATGCTGATTAATTCCGCAGCGTAAAATCCGCGGGTATAAAAAACGCAGTGTGCGCACAGCATTTTTTAAAACCCATAGGATTTGCTGGGGAATGACTGCAGCAATATTAGACATATTTTCTGCAGCAAATCCGCGGCAAATCCGCTGCAAAATCCGCAGTAAATCCACAGCATGCGCACCGGGCCTAACGGTTCCCTAATGACGAGAGTAAAGCTTTGTTCACCCGAATATCTATCAGAAAATTTTGTGTTTGGTTGACTACGTTCTTACACCAGTTGAGATTAACCCAGTACCTTGACAGTTTAGATCCACGGGACTCTGGTCCAAGCGATTGAAACCTGGCGGCTGTATGGTAGACTGCAAATTTCTTACTTTCCAGCATCTCCGGCGCAGCTTTTAATTAATCAGGACTGGCGCCATGTTATTTGTGTGTCCTGCTCATCTCTATTTGTGACTTTTGATTTTTTTTTTGTTCATTCATTCATGCATTCATTCATTCATAGTCCTAGCAGCCAGAATTTTCTCATTTTTATATAGCATCAGTATATGATGTTGCTTTTTTGTGTCTGTAAGGCCATGTTCACACGTTGCATATATACTGTTTTTTTTATTTTCTGCAGGTGTATGCACCAAACTACACAATAATCTACTCTGATTATTGCATCTTTGCTGCATTTTTATGCCTTTTTTCCTTATTTGATGTTTATTTGGTGCAGATGTGGTCACGTTTTTAATAGTACAGAAAAGCTTTGATTCTGAGCTTAAAAATGGCAATTTTTTTTACCTGCAGTAGTCAGAAAAGACTTATTGCGTTCTGTGGTGTGGACACGTGCCAAAAACATGCACTAGAAAAATGCAACATTTACACTTTGTGTGAACACTGCCTTACCGTTACATGTTTATTACATTTTTTTATAGGTAATCTCTTATCTCCCTCTAGAATACAGCAACATAGAAATTCACTTATGTACAATGTATGTATGTTTGTATGTTTCAGCATAATCTGCCATTGGAGTCAGTGGTTGCAATGCAGCTTCAACATTACAAAGTTCTCCTGTTGACATCAGCAGAGCCTATGGCTCAAAGGGTTAGCTCTTGTCTGCAACTGTAGTGGTAGTCAGTTCAAATAATGGGGGCACCACAAAAGAGAGAATGTTAGATTTTTCAGTTAGAAAGACATTTACATTTTTGTAATAGTGTTTTTTTAGTAATTTCATTAGAACAAAACAATCTGATTATTTCTTCACCTCTAGAATACAGGTACATAGAAATACATTGCTATTTATCAGATGTATCTCTACGTACCTATATAATCTGTTTCTGATTTCCCTGCCTGAAATACAGCTCAAGTATACCAAATCCTGCCATCTCTGTGTGGGCTGCGGCTCAGAGGTAGAGCTGCTGCCTCTGGACAAGGAGTTTGTAAGTTCACATCTCTGGGAAACCAGAGAAGTGCATTGTTTATTTCAATTATATGTGTGTATATAGATGCTGCCCCTTCTCCCCCCGAGGAAGAGGAGCTACAGAGCTAGCGAAGAGAATTGAGGGGAAGACAGGACAAAGCCAGAACAGTCACACTGAATGCTGGACGGTTGGGTGCAATGTTTCAGGGGTATAGGCCACACTTTTAATTGGACACTAGTAGAGGTGTATAAGAAATATATTGTGTGATATTTTCAGCTGAAAAGATACCATTATACATATTAGTATATATAGCTCACATACAACTTTATCGTGCTGAAATACAGGTGTGTACTCTACTAATATAAAACTACGGTCATGGCCGATAGTGTTGGCATCCTTGAAATTGTTCCAGAAAATGAAGTATTTTTCCCAGAAAATTATTGTAATTACATACACATGTTTATTTCCTGTGTGAATTGGGGAAAAAAAGGCAAATTGGACATAATTTCACACATAAACCCAAAAATGTGCTGAACAAAATTATTGGCACTTTTCCAAAGTTGTTTACTGATCAGATTATTTTACTTTATATTTTGATAGATCGGACATTTCTGAACACAGTAATGATGAATATGTGTATTTTTTATATTACTATTTTTTAATTTTCCATGGGGAAAAAGGAGGTGAACTTTTGTGTTTAATTTTTTTCATATTTTTCAAAACCTTTTTTTCCCCACGTTTTATTTGTTTTTACTAGGACCCTTAGGAGACTTGATCTTCTTCCAGTCGCTTGTGCTGTACAGAGCGATGCTTCAGCACCACTCTTTATAGTACAAATGCTGCAGGAACCACATCATGACAGACACAGGGGTCATCAGCTGGCCCCCGACTGTCATGACAACCCATCAGTGCCCCGCGATCACGGCTTGGTGCTGCTGATGGGAGTGGGGAATGATGCACTCCCCACCGGCGTGCATAAAATCCCGCTGTCAAAAGTGCACTTTACACACAGCGACATCGCTAGTGATATCGCTGGTTATAGCACCCGCCCCCGTCTGTTGTGCGTCACGGGCAAATCGCCGCTCCTGTCACCTCCACGCAGCTATTGAAGGCAATAGCGCGATCAGCTGAGCTGTCACTGAGGTTACTCGCGGCCAACGCTGAATACAGCTGATCGCGCTATTACCTTCATTAGCTGCGTGGAGCTGTCAGGAGCGGCGGTGTCTGCTGCAGCTCCGGTCACCTCCATGCAGCAGAGCTGGAAGCTACGCTGGACCATCCTGGAGTACGCCGGACATGGAGGGCTTTTTCGGGCTTATTAAAGTGGTGAACCAGGGTATATGTTTGTGTTTTTTATTTCTAATAAAGGATTTTTTCGGGTGTGTGTGTTTATTTACTGTAATTTACAGATTAACCATGGAAGGAATCTCGGGGAGATGCCTGACATGATTAATCTAGGACTTATTGGCAGCTATGAGCTGCCATTAACTCCTTATTACCCCAATTTGCCAACACACCAGGGCAAATCGTGAACAGCCGGCTACAGTCCCAGAACTGTCGCATCTAATGTATGCGGCAATTCTGGGCGGCTGCTGACTGATATTGTTAGGCTGGGGGGCTCCCCATAACGTGGGGCTCCCCATCCTGAGAATACCAGCCTTCAGACGTATGGCTTTATCTGGCTGGTATTAAAATGGGGGGGACCGCACGCCATTTTTTTTAATTATTTAATTATTTATTTCACTGCACAGTATAGACACGCCCACCGGCTGCTGTGATTGAGTGCAGTGAGACACCTGTCGCTCAGCGTGGGGGGCGTGTCTGACTGCAACCAATCATAGGCACCGGTGGGTGGGGAAAGCAGGGAAAACGAGATTGATTAATGAGCGGCCGGCATATTCAAAGTAATTGTTGTCGCGCATTCTGTGCACAGCTGTTCCTCGCCGCGCTGGTGATCGGGGAGCGGTATGAGCCGTGGAAAGAAAAAAACCGAGCGCCAATGTAAGTATGACTGAGAACAGCAAAAAAAAAGGTAAGTATACTGACTTTAATTAAAAAAAAAAAATAAGATCGCTAGTGTAAAAATGCACACGCACGAAACGTGCTGAACACGGACATACTCAGTGTGCGGTACGTGCAGGCACGAACCCATAGACTAAAGCGGGTCCGTGCCTGCGTGCTGCCGGCCAAAAACGGACATGTTGTCCGTGTAGAAAAGCGCACACACGTACTTACCTCATGGACACACGCTCCGTGCGATTTTACGTGTGTGTGCCACACATGCCATCTACCATTGATTAACATGGGTCTCCGTATGTACGTGTCTCCGGTACGTGCAAATACGTATCGCACACGTACAAATTACACGGATGTGTGTTGCGGGTCTATGGGAGAGATCTGGGGACATCATACTATATAGGAGCACTGTAGACCCATCATACTGCATAGAGGAGAGCTGTGGGCCCATCTTGCTGTGTAGAGGGAAGCAGTGGGGAGATTATACTAAGTTTAAGGGAGCTGTGGGCTCCTTATGCTGTGTATAATGGAGCTGTGGGTGGCATTATACTGTGTATAGGGGAGCTGTGGACCCATCATACTGTCTGTACGGGAGCTGTAAGTGGCATCATACTGTGAATAGGGGTGCGGTGGACCCATTATATTGTGTATAGGAGATTTGTGTGCCCATTATACTGTGTATAGGGGAGCTGTGGGCTCTTTATACTGTCTATAGGGGAGCTGTATATGGGGGGACTCATGGGACATAATTAAAAGGGTGGTTCACCCATATTTTTTATTGTCTAGTTCGATATTATATTGAGAAACAATGTTTCTCTCAAATACCTTGTGTTGGCAATAGTGCCTGTGAGAGGCACTATTGCAGACCGCTGTTCCCCGTCCAGTGACGTCCCCGTCAAGTGCTGCACACGTCACATCCGTGCAGCCGGCTACATTCTGAGCCCATCTGCTCCCCCTCCCTCCTCCCTCCTCCCTCACAGCCCAGCGCTTCGAGTCGCTTGCTTGCAGCGTTCTGCTGTGAGGGAGGAGGGAGGAGGGAGGGGGAAGCAGATGGGCTGTGACAGCAGTGAAACACCGCACACAGCTCAGAGTCTGGAAGAATGCCGTGTGCAGCACTTGACGGGGACATCACTGGACGGGGAACAGCTGTCTGCAATAGCGCCTCTCACGGGCACTATTGTCAACACAAGGTATTTGAGAGAAACATTGTTTCTCAATATAATATCGATCTAGACAATAAAAAATATGGGTGAACCACCCCTTTAAATGTTAAGTGGGCACTAAAGTATTATTATTATTATTAATAATAATAATAATAATATAATTATTATTATAGGGGCACTCAGGGTATTGTGACCATCAAATACACACATGTGGAATCATTACTTTCTGGGGGCAAAATGTGGGCACTGTTTTCCAGGGCACTTAGACAGGGCTTTAATATCATCTAGGGGGCAATTTTACCATCTAGAAGACACAAAGTACTTTACCTTAAGGGATACAGTGGTGGCATTATTATGTGGGGCAGTGTGGAGAGCACTGTTCTTGTGCCACACAGCAGTTGCAGTAATAGTAACACATACGGCAGCAGCGGCTCAGCATTGGGGTATCAGCAGGATGAGGAGGTTGTGCAGGTTGGGATTAGATGGAGACGGTGCTGGAAATGTGAGAAGTCAGATGTGTCTTTGTTGTAAATTCTACAGACAAGTCATTGCTCGAAGAAGTTGTCATATTGGTCTAGGCCAGATGGAAGAGACAGGAAAGGAGACCAACTCCATCAGGAAAAACATCAGCTGTAAGGCTGGGGCCACACGGGGCACTACTGCGATGCTTGCATGACACTCAGCTCGCGCTGGCAGCACAGCAGGAGCCGAGTGTCATGCTTGTATCCCTGCGACTGTGGTCCGACTGTTCAAGCAAACCTCAGCTGCGGGGGGCGGGCCGGCGCTGCGGAGGGGCGGGAGGGATTTATCTCCCTTTCTCCTCCGTAGCCGGCTATTGCAATTCTCGCTCTGCACGCGCGGTACACCATTGTACCGCGAGTGCAGTGCGATTTTTCTCTCGCCCCATTCACTTGAATGGGTGCGAGAGAAGAGTCTTGCATTACAATCGTAGCTTGCTGCGATAGTTTTCTCGGTCCGATTAGGGCTGAGAAAATAATCGCTCATGTGTGCTGACACACAGGCTAGAATTGGTCCGAGTGGAATGCGATGGTTTATCGCACTCTACTGGCACCGATTTTCTCGTCGTGTGGCTTAGGCCTTAGTCACCATCTATAACTGCACTGTAAGCTATTATATGTTCTGCAGGTCTGGTATCTACCACTATACGGTATTATTGGTGTTGGTCTTGCAATCTGCTGAGGTCCCAAATACCCCTTCTGAATTAGGGGGCACCACCGTAGTTGTAAACTTGGTTACCGGTTAGGGACCCACTGAGATGTTTTACCCCCCTGAGCTGAACCCCAAGATAAGCTTCTGAGCTATATACTACTAATATACAGCTATATGCTGTGCTAATATATAGCTATATAGTCTACTAATACACAACTAATTACTCTTTTGCAGACAAAACTGTATTGAATTCTATGCAACATTTTTGGTCGATCTCTGGGTCGCAGGCTGGTTCTTTAATCAAGGTAATTTACTTTTCTTGAGATTATAAATGTAGTAAATGTTCTATCAGGGGACTGTATGATTAACAGATTGTCATTCTACAGTTTAGTTTAATAAGGGACATATGTTAGAAATGTTTTAATATGTCAAATATGTCTAATATTGTGTAGTTCAATATTCCGATGGTGTAACTAGGCTGTGCAACATCTCACATCTCAAGGAAATTACAGAAAACAGAAGTGGAGACATCTAATTTATCAATGGCTAAATTGACTGTAAATTCTTTAGTCAAAGGCGTAATTAGAACATTTATACCATCTCTATAAGGAAGAATACAGCAGGCGTTAAGGTTAGGCTCACATCTGCTTTTAAAAATTCATTTTTTCTGTTCCATTGTAAGAATAGAGAAATGGAATTCAGGCAGAAAACTGATCTGACACGTGCCTTGTTAAAAGGGGGTTTTCACCCTTGATTTTTTTTTAAGTATGAAAAAGACAAAAAAACCCCCCAAAAAACAGAATCCACCTTACCAAACCCCAATGCTTTTATTCTATTGTTACGGGGTCCCTCAAAAATCTGTTTGGTACCTCTGCGGGAGAGGCATGTGACTGCTGCAGCCAATCTGTGTGATTCCTCTCTAGACTTGATTGGCTGCAGCAGTCACATGCCTATGAGTCGGGGAAGAAACCTCAGAGACTGGCAGGAGACCTTGCTGCTTTGGAAGATGAGGGTCAGGGATGGGTAGGTCATTATGCTTTGTATTTACAGGCTGCTGTGTACTTCTATGATTTCAATCAAACGTTGTTTATACATAGCTGACATATGATGGACTTATGACTTGTATTTCAGAGCTAGCCTCACTATTTGGTTTACTATACATCTATGGACGTCACCTTTACTTTTATGGATATGTTCAATCTGCTAAGGGCAGGTAAGTTGGGCTCACAATGTATATAAAGTGGTGAATTCTCACTGGATTATTTTTATGTTATTCTGTTTTGTCATTTCTGTCATATGTACAGAATAATCATTTCAAAAATATATTTTAATAATACAGAGAAACATTTTCCGCTATCATTTATATTAGTCTTTATTTTCTAATTCAAGTAGTTAAAAGCTCTGCACGGATTTAGAATCTTCAGTGTTGACATAGATTGCAAAGATAACACACTATCCTGCATCCACCACTAGAGGGAGCCGAAGAACTTAGCGGATAACCATAGAGTTCACTATAGGACATTACACTTGGAGATCCTCTTGGTGGCTCCTTTTGTTGGCAGACAAATCTGGCATCATGGTATATATTAGAGATAAAATCACGTCACATTACATTTTGGGGGTTATTGTAATTGTATCCTCCACATTTTTTTTTACATTAGACAAAATATCCAGCATTGCATTTGCTATATTGACTTTCCAAGCCTCTAGAGGAATTATAATTTTGCTGCTAAGGGACTTATATACTAAGCGTGTTTTCGACATTATACAAAGCTGTCAATGTTTGATCCAAGGGATGAATCAAAATATGATTTGTTCCTGTTGCTGTCTTACAACGTGCAGAGTTCTGTAAGACCTGAGTACATGTACAGAAGAAAAGCTAAATTTGTGATATAATTGTCCCGGTATTATACAGGTAAACCTAATGCATTAGCTTAAAGGGAATGTATCATCCAATAATTTTATATGGGGTTTATCGACATAAATAATCTCAATGTTTTCAGCAGTCACAATAATCTGTTTGCTGTAGTTTTTCCATAGTTTTGACAAGTGTATACTTTTTGAACATTTCCTGAAGTATGCTGTAATTTTCTCATAGGCAGTTATTTACCAGACGAAGGCCAGAAGTGTGTTCTTTTCGCTTCCATCTGGCAAGTAAACGCCTCCTCCTCTTTAACAGTGTAGAAAATTGCTGTAAACTGCACTTTCCTGTAAAAAAAAAACATACATCTTGCAGCAGACATATATTTGTAAAGGCAGTCTATGGGTGACAGATACCTAGGCATCCATCCAGACTGTGCGTATACCTCCTGAGCGAATGCACCTGACACAAATGCTTCCTTCCTTGTCCACTATCTATACTGCTGTGCAGATTGGGACAGGATGAGCATTGACATCTCATCATTGGAGGTTGGATGAGTTGGTGATAGTTCTATTGAACTACCAGAGGTTGTATATTGTGAGAGAACAGAACTCATTTTGTTCTTATTGTATCCATCTTGTCTTCTAAGTAATGATGTCATAAGGTTCAGCTAACACTGATGGGAGGGGAAGTTTAACATTTCTGTTCATGCCCGTAGTGCTCATATTGGTTCATAGTTCAGAGGGGACTTGTTTGACCCTATATAGACTAGTGACATGTACTAATAAAGGAGAATTCTTTGAGTACACCCTACTAAGCATGTGTGCTGTGTTGATTTCCTGAGCGCTCGGAAAACAAATCTTTTTCATTTAAAGTTCAAGACGCATAGAAGGAGTGTATTTCACTCACAATATACAGGTAAAACTCCCTGGGCCTGGAGTCTGTGATGGTTTATGGTATTTCTGCTAATTGAGTCCCATTTGTTGCAGCTTTCATAAAGCACATAGACCCTGCTGGTCTATCTATAGTAGAGATCATACGTGAAAGAACAAGATTTTAAAAAACAAACTTAATGGCATTGATTCATCAAAGCTTTTACCACACAGTACTTTTGAAAAGTAACTAAATATTTGTTCAATGTGTTGGAGACCAGGCATACTTATGACCGCCCACCTGATTAATAAAAGGTGCCATACTTTTTTTTTAAGCTAGAAATGTGTGTGGCACACAGAGGTGCATGCCACTCATAAGAAGCGCTGAATAAAATGACGTGGCCTCTTAATGAATTCAGCACCTTGTGTAGTCCATCAAGACTGGCTCAGCACAAAATCAATCGGCTCCATTGTTTCTCCTCTATTTATTTACGTCATATTAATGAACTAATATAAATGTCCGCACATGACAATCTTGCATAACAAGGTGGGGCCGCCGGGCATAAAGGTGCAGAGGGATTTACTGTACCTCTACATGACTTTCTATAAATGCTTCTTCCCCTTCAAACCCAACAGTGAAAACATTATGGCATCCTGCACCACATTCCCTATTATTAAAGGGAACCTGTCACCAGATTTTTCCCTATTAAACCAAAAATATCACCTTCTGCCGCTCCTGGGCTGCATTCTATGAAGGTGCACCTTGTTGCTGGACCCCTTTTGAGACCTCCAAAACAAGTTTATAAAATATTACCTTTACGTATGCAAATTTGTTTGGTTGGCCAGATGCGTGGGCTCTATTTCGCCTTCTGTCCCCCCCTCCTGACGCTGTTTGCCGTCCCCCAGTCTTGATTTGCTGGATGACAACAGCCCCATCATCCTCCACGCTGAAGCCGAAGTCTCGCGCAGTTAGCAGAAGCCACTATCGCAGGCCTGAGCAGAATCTTTCCCTCTCGCGCGCCGGTGATGTATTTGTGCAGGCTCGAGATTATGGGCGGGTACTAGGATGACGCTGGTGAGGTCATGCACAGCAGCGCCCATAATCTAGAGCCTGCGCAAATACATCACCGGGGCGCAAGAGGGATAGTTTCTGCTCAGGCCTGCGATAGTGGCCTCTGCTAACTGCGTCTGCGCGAAACTTTGGCATCAGTGTGGAGGATGACGGGGCCGTCGTCATCCATGCAAATCAAGACTGGGGGACGGCGAACAGCCGCAGGAGGGGGAACAGAAGGTGAAATAGATCCCGCCCATCTGGCCAACCAAACTAATTTGCATACGAAAAGGTAATCTTTTATAAAGTTGTTTTAGAGGTCTGAAAAGGGGGTCAGCAACAAGGTGCACCTTCATAGAATGCAGCCCAGGAGCTGCAGAAGGTGATATTTTTGGTTTAATACAGAAAAATCTGGTGACAGGTTCCCTTTAAAGTAACGAAAATATTTGAAAAATATATTATACTTGAAAACTCTATTTGAACAATAACTATTTTTCTGATGACACATTCCCTTTAAGAGATTTATCCAATTACTTTTGTCCAAATAGTGTATTTGCATGGTACTGTAACATGGAGACCTAATTCAGTGACACATCAGGATTTCTAAGACAAACCTAATTCAGACCTGCTACATCTGTACCGATACCTGCACAATGTTTCATAATAGAGAATATATGTTTCTTATGCAATTTTCTTACTATGAAAGCTGATAGCGCTTTCAGTGCAGTGACATAGTCACATTTTATCGTTATACGTCCACTGTGGCTAATGATAGTTTTGTGACTTTTCCACTAGGCTAAAGGGATTCTCTCTGTGCAAGATGGCACTGATCCTGCTACTGGTCATGTCTGTGACGGGACTCACCAACAGTCTCCTGGACAAATACATTCACCTGAACCTGCTGAATAAAATTGGGCACATAGTCCTGGGATAAGGAGGAGGAGAAGATGGTCATTTTTTATAATCGTCGTTATCATTTTAAACTTATGTTAAGACTATGTTATGCATGTAATATCTTTTTACAGGCTGACACTTACGGCATTTTGGTGTCCAGTGTCCTCTATATTTTTCTGGATTATTTCTAAGGTTTCCTGTGGCAATCTTCAGCAGGGGGAGCTGGTGAGTTGCAAAGTACCAGTCAAAAGGTGCGTTTATACTCTCAGACATACGGTATTAAAGGGAACCTGTCAGGTGCAATATGCACCCAAAATCATGAGCAGTTCTGGGTGCATATTACTAACCCCAGCCTAACTTCCCCTGTATCTAGTAGCATACATAAAGAGATTTTTAGAAAAGTATTTATAAAGATTCTTTATGATATGCTAATGAGCACAGGTACTAGTCCCAAGGGCGTTACTTCCTGTGCTCATTCCAACCTTTTAGCATGTTGGTACATCCACAGGGGCATGCCAACATTCTATTCAATGCAGCATCACCAGCGGTGACGCGTGTACCTGTGTCCACTGTCACCGCTGATTCGAAGTCCCGGTATTTTCGGTCATGTGCACTAAACCTCTCTGAAGCCGGGACGCGTACACCCATTACCAGCTGTACCGGGCAGTCAGAAGAGCGATGACAGTGGATACAGGTACACGCGTCACTGCTGGTGATGCTTCATTAAATCGCATGTTAGCACGTGTACTACCATGCTAAGAGGGCAGAACGAGCGCAGGAACTAACACCCTTGATACTAGTCCCCACACTCATTAGCATATCATAAAGGATCTTTAGAAATACTTTTTTAAAGATCTTTTTATGTTTGCTACTAGATGCAGGGATTAGCAGTATGCACCCAGAACTGCTCGTGATTATTTGGTGCATATGGCATCTGACAGGTTCCCTTTAAACAACCACCAATAGGCAGTCATTTCATAACCTGCTTAGACTTTCTTATGTGAACAGAATTATCAGCAGTAGATCTTTCTTTGTGCACTGACTGTGATTCTCAACAGCACATTTGTTTACACAGGTCGATGCGCTGTCAAGAACGATGAATTTTAAGTAAGCTTGTTGGTCAGATGATTGACAGCCTGTTTATATTGCCCAATCATTGGGAAAGGAGCTGTTGAAAGGACTTGTTTACAATAATCGGCCTGTGTAATGCACATAAAGCCTTTTTGATCCAGAGTCACATTCTGGAGTCATAGCGCCCAATTCATCATGCCAATCTTGATGAAGAGATTTGCTAGAGTAAGATGCTCCTGGATTCATTAAGAGGCATATGCCTTCATGAATCAGCAGCGTTGGTCAAGTGGTGTACACCTCCTACTCCGGTCCCTGCTGGAGTAAGATTAGTGGTGTAGAAAACTCCATAAGTCATTATGAATTTAATGAGCGGCGGTCACCATGGCCTCGTCTCACCCCAACTATTCCCACTTCAACAAAGCTTTGCGAAAATAACATCAAAACCCCAAGAGTTGAAACATTGTATGGCAGCCCATCATGCAACTTTTCAAAGCTTTTTATGCCAGAATACTAGCATAAGATCTTTAATCAATCGTGTCTATTGTTTTCATCATCTTCATGCACATAAAGGCAAAACAAGAGAGACTGGATAATAGCTATGAAAAATAAGTCTTTATAACCAAGGAGGAAGAAATAGGAGAGTCTTGAGAATTTTTATTCTACCTCACGGCAATTTCATTGTGCTTCAGTGTTTTTATTCATAACGGGTATATGGAATACATTACTGAAAGGGCTAGAGGACCGAACTGTTTACCCCTCATCCGGCTGTAAATATATATAAATACTGTATATATTTAAAATCTATTCTCTAAGTGGGTCAAGGTGTAAAATGTGTGCCTACCTAGCTTTCTTAACTGTTTATAACTACTTATGCAATACTATTGATTTATTCAATTAAACATTAGTATATATTACATTATCAACAGTGGATCCAGATTACTGTGTCAGGCACAGAACATATTAAAAACAATCATTTGCTGCCCTTAAAGCCCCTTTACCAACATGTTTCGCCACATTCACTGTGCCATCAGGGGTCTGAGACACTATAGAAATATATATATAATTCCATATTGAATTAGTTAAACAGGCACAGAGTTTGTTTTTTTTCTTCTTGACCCACTTGAATTTACTTTGGCAATATATAAATAAAAATGTAATATTTTATATAATATACATAATTAAAATACAAGTTATATTTTAATATAAGGACCTGTTAATAAAAGGCCAAAGTGGTGAGGCCGGCCAGCCCTTTTAGTAATGTATTATATTTGGAAATATTTCTCTTCTCAGGAAACCTTTGTATTATCTATCCTATTTTGAGTTCATGTATTTTTAATTTGTGTGACAAAAGTAAATATCCTGTATGCACTGGTGTTTCTACAATAGACATTAAATGAATATAATCTGCCCTCAACTGATATAAAGTGATAAAGGTATACATTCCAGCTTTTCAGAAAATGTCATAGAAGAACTAATGAAAATATTGAAGCCATTAAAAGTTATCTCAAGATTACCGCAACTATAAATCCGGTACTATCACTTAATTGTATGTATTCTCCCATCCTGAGAATTACTGTATATTAGATGTATAGCAGGAATTACTCAAAAATCTAACTTGGTGTCCATTCTACAGTAGTACTCTTGTTACATAGGGGAAAAGTATATCAGCAGATGTTATCTTTTGTAGATGGAAACTCTTCCTTATGAGAGACCTATTTAAATGAGTTTAGTATAATACCCTCAAAAAGTTATATTAAGTACCATTTCATCCAGAGAACTGACCTCCAAAGGGCTAAAGAAGGCCCAGATGGACACTGTGGACTCACAGCAGATGTGACATGATTAGAAATGTGCGAACCCAAACTGTAAATTTTGGGGTTCATACCGAACACAGACTTTACAAAAATAATCAGTGATTGAGTTTGGAGTTCAGGTGCTTTACGTATGCTGGCCATTCAATCAACCATCGCTGTGCTCGGGTACGCTCAGTGTCTGAATGGCTCTCACTGGGGGTAACAGCAATATTGCAGTGTGCACCCCTAGAAAAAACCCTGCTCTCCTTTTCCCGGAAGTGCTCTGTTTATGACTGGCTGTATGTGGGTGGAGAGCTGAACTGCCCAATCAGTGACTTAAATTGAGGTTCAGGTCAAGTCTGGATCCGGCTGAACCCGCTGAACCGAACTTCTACAGGTCCACTCATCGCTAGACATGATCTCTGTCGGCACTGCTAATTTGAATAAAGTCATGTAGGACTCTATATGCTTTAATACTAGAAGTCCCAAAAATTTCGAGCTCCCCCCTGAAGTCCCGAAAGAGGGTCAAATGACCCTTAGACTATCGTTTTTATTTAGAATCAAAACAAAATGTTAATTTGAAATGTTTTATCTTGCACATGAGGAGACTCCTCCTCTACCAAAAAAGAGAGCTTGGTTGGCGAGTGAGCCGACAAAGACCGCAAATCCTTCAGGTCATTCGACCAGTCTCTGGGTTCCAAAGGTAGAAATGTTAAATGACCCCTCTCTGGGACTTCTAGTGTTAAAGAGAAACTGTCATCAGCTCAAAAGTGACTCATTTTTATGTTAATTAGTTTCCTTTATCCGCCGTACAGTTTCAGAGTAAATGGCCTTTTTCTTTAGCACTTATTTCTAATAGAGTTTTCCATGGGGGTGTAGATTCTCTGGGGTCATGTCTTTAGGCTGTTCTCTATTATTAGTCTGTGACCAGTTGGTAAAGACCATAACAATTAGCAAAAAATAAAAAGGCCCATATCTCTGGAATCGTATGGTGGTTTTAAATAAAAAATAAATATATAACAGAAACTGCCACTTCATAACCCATTTCAGAAAGAATAGAAATGCTTTGTGATAAGATTCCCTAAAAAGAAATCTCTATTTTTTTGTCCAAGCTTACATAATGCTTAGTAACGGTTTACATTTGTGCCTCGAATTACCATGGCCTCAATGTTGCAATATTTTCCACATTATCTGTTTTTCTTCATGCAGTGTAACTTAAAACCACATTTGGGAAGATCTGGATGGGACAAAGGCGGACAGTTAGGGCAGTACCGTAAGGAACAAACTGGGGTACACAGTGTAAGGGGGTGTAAGGTTCGGCCGCCCCACATCTGCGTGTCTGCTGTGTATAAAATGTAATGCCTAAAGTTTATGTTATGGTGTAATGTGTTTAGGTGGCCACAATGTGTAAGCTGCTTCCCTGGTGCTCCCGGGCAAGAGGGGGTGAGTGAAGGGGAGGGGCTTAGTTTGAAAAAGAGCAGTTAAGAAGTCATTTGGTGTGAGGAGATTCTCTGAGGGAGAGAAAGAGGCTGGGTATGTGAGAGGCGTGATTCAGGAAAACCCCAATAACTTTAATTTGGGGTGACTTTCGGGGGCGAATTCGGGTGTGGACTTGCAAGTACGGCCCGCCTGGTGGCCATTCCCTGGCGGATACCTGACAAATCTCCTCGATCAGTGGAAGGTCGGTGGGCTCTTAAGAGAAGAGTAGGACCTGACTGACTGGAAAGACTGTTGAGTCTGCTGTGGATAGTGAAGTTGAAGGGGAGGATAAGAAGCTTAGATACCCTAACGGGACACGAGTACCAGGGAAGCAGCTGACCGGCAAAATGTACAAATTAACACTAGCTCTGGTCGCTAATGGCAAGGACCGAAGAGAAAAGTCGGAGCGTATGTCCAAAGGACGGTATTTATTAAGAATGATGTCCCCTGTAACTAAAAAGCGATGTGCCAACTGCTGGCGAAATGTTCCAAGTAAACAGATGTTTTTGTTCAGAAAAGACTGTCAGTGTGTGGTATTTGATGGCACTGGGACCTGCTGCAATCGGCAGCTGGGAAGCGGTCCTGAAGATGGAACAGGCCCTGGCCTCCGGCCTGCAAGTGCCCCGCACCACAAGTCCCAGCAACCCTTCACCTGCAGTAGAGGGGCAGACACGGTGCAGAGAACTGTTCCAGGGCTGCCCTGCAGCAAACCGGGAGTATCTGTCACGACTACTACTGTCACGACTACCACTGCACCCCGCTGCCCATCTAACAACAGGGATGGTAACCCTCACCTCTAGGGGTTGTGTGAGGACACAACGCCTGTAGATGACTGATGTGCTGTAGCTGTGACCCATACAGTTTGTCAAAGTGGAGAATATCACGATGTGTGGGCTGCGTTCATAGAAATGTGAAGATCTGAAGTGTCAAAGCAAGGCTTTTTATTCACTTCAATGCCAAATCTCATTTGTTTTTATCATCCTTGAGAATTGTGCTGGTCCATTGCTGAAACGCATTGGCATAAATATAAACCTTGACCCTCCAGATCTCCTCCTTCCTGTGAGCATAGTGTGCACATCATGATATTACAATACCACAGACACTGCCCATCTATGGCACAAGTGACTGGATGTAAAATCCGACCAATCTCCACTGGTGGTTTTTTGGTAAAACACTTGTATTTCTGAAGTGCATGTTCTGACTGGCTGTCTACAGTAGTAGTGCCACCCCGGAGTCCTACATGTAGGGCAGCATCATTGTAGTTTTCTCTGTATAGAAATTGATTTACAGATTTGAGCATTCTTTAAAGAGTTTGTCCAACAGTAGATTAATTTACAGTAGTTTTTTTTTTAGTTCTGTATGGATTCATTAAAAATAATAAATGGAGCCATACTCACCTTTCACTGCCCTCATGGATTCAACGCAGGCTGCTCCAGAGCTCTATGCCAACTCTGGAAATGGTGTCTGCTCCATTCAGACGTTCCAGCTCTGCTGCAGCCTGTAATGGCTGTAGAAGAGGATGTCATCAGAGAAACGAAGGAGAATGGGGCACACATTGCTTCCGGAGCCTGTGGAACTATGTTTCTGTTCTCTGTGCTTAGTGTGGCACACACAATGCAAATATAGAGCTAACTTCTCTCCTTTTTTCTGGTTTCAGGTGGAATTTTAATATTACCCAGACCTATTAGGTGCCACATGTGAGATTGAACAAGCATCGCATGCTATTTGCTTACCCACAATTTTTCAAAGATGTTATGAACTTTGTATGGCCCATTTTGTGAAATCATGTCCAATATTTGCTTTCTTTTTTTTGTTGTTCCAATGCACACAAAAGAAATAAACATGTGTACGACAAAATGTGTAAGGCCGGGGCCACACGGGGCACTAGTGCGATGCTCACATGACACTCGGCTCGCGCTGGCAGCACAGCAGGAGCCGAGTGTCATGCAAGTGTCCCTGCTACTGAGGTCCGACCGTGCGAGTGGACCTCAGCTGTGGGGGGTGGGCCAGCTCTGAGGAGTGGCGGGCCGGCACGGAGGAGGGGAGGGAGGGATTTCTCTCCCTCTCTCCTCCGTAGCCGGCTATTGCGATTCTCGCTCTGCATGCGCAGTGTGAGTGCAGTGCGATTTTTCTATCGCCCTATTCACTTGAATGGGTGCGAGAGAAAAGAGTCTCGCATTACAATCGCAGCATGCTGCGATTGTTTTCTCGGTCCGATTAGGGCTCAGAATATAATCGCTCATGTGCGCTGACACACAGGCTAAAATTGGTCCGAGTGGAATGCGATGTTTTATCACACTCCACTCGCACCGATTTTCTCGCCGTGTGGCTTAAAGTACCGTCACACTAAGCAACATCGCTGCTGAGGAACGACTTTTGTGACGCAACAGCGATGTTGTTGTGTGTGACATCCAGCAACAACCTGGCCCCTGCTGTGAGGTCGCTGGTTGTTGCTGAATGTCCTGGACCCTTTTTTAGTTGTTGCTCTCCCGCTGTGAAGCACACATCGCTGTGTGTGACAGCGAGAGAGCAACAGCTGAATGTGCAGTGAGAAGGGAGCCGGCTTCTGCGGACGCTGGTAACCAATGTAAATATCGGGTAACCAAGGAGCCCTTTCCTTGGTTACCCGATATTTACCTTCGTTACTAGCGTCCGCCGCTCTCACGCGGCGAGTGCCGGCTCCCTGCACACATAGCCAGACTACACATCGGGTAATTAACCCGATGTGTACTCTGGCTAGGAGTGCAGGGAGCCAGCGCTAAGCGGTGTGCGCTGGTAACCAAGGTATATATCGGGTTGGTTACCCGATATTTACCTTAGTTACCAAGCGCAGCATGCTTCCACGCGTTGCTGCTGGCTGGGGGCTGGTAACTGGTTGCTGGTGAGATCTGCCTGTTTGACAGCTCACCAGCAACCCGTGTAGCGACGCTCCAGCGATCCCTGCCAGGTCAGGTTGCTGGTGGGATCACTGGAGCGTCGCTTAGCGTGACGGTACCTTTAGGCCTAATTGAAATCATTTTCAGGCAGAAATTACTTCATTTTCTGCCAACACTTTCAGCCATTACTATCCTAAGGAATGTTTAACTGGATTGCATTGTATCTTTGGAACTACCTGAACTGAAGAGATAAGAAACAATTAATGAGAAGCAACAGATAAGTAAAGGAAAGTATTTGTATAGATATTCTGTATTTGTGGGTAAATGTGTGCATCTGCACACCTAGAGGCCAATATTCTCAGCTCAGGGACTTTCAGAATATGAAATGTATTTTTGCCATCATAATTTACAATACAACTACATATGCTTCAGTACCATCTTACATATATTTTCTGCTATATATGAGTATGTTACTGTACCCAAAACACCTGCATGTGTGCCCCAAATGAAAAATTATTTGCATACTGCCTATTGGGCTGAGCTATACTGTCATCTGTATGGAGAGCTGTACAGGTTTTGCCGCAGGATTTTTTTTCATTTTGGAGACACTTTTACATAAGTCACTACATTACTGTAATGAAACTTATACTTTGGAAAATTCGGAATGCAATATATACTTTTACTATAGTCTTTGGCTATTTTATAATTTCTTGTCTGCCTGATATAATAGTGTGTGGCTTTTGATTAAAATGTTATACCCAAGTATTGCTCAGCTGTCACATATTTCATTCATAGAACTATTAAATTGTAATATTCATTATTATTTAAGAAATTAAACTTTCCAATCCGACTGTGCAGCAATGAGATTTGTTTAATGAAAAATTTGCAAATTTAATACTAAATTGTCTTTCAGTCTATTTTAAAATGATTCCATTATTATTGTAAGGTCTAAGTTGCTTCACTTTTGTGGAGAGTACTTTATAGCATTTTACTACTGCTCACACTGATGTACAGTAGAGATGGGCGAGCAATAAAATTCTTGGGTGCTCGTTACTCGGATCAAGCAGGTCAGACGCACTGAAAGGGCTCAACTTGAATAACGACTATAATGGAAATCAGTGATTGGGCAGTTTGGTTTCATGCGGCGTGCTGCTCTATATACGCACCAGGTGTCATGACGACTTGAAATCTGTTTACACTGCAAAGTCGACACACCGCCTTGTGCATCTGTGTTGCTTATGCCCCCGTCACACACAGCGAGATCGCTGAAACGTCACAGGTTTTGTGACGTATCAGCGATCTCGCCAGCGATATCTCTGTGTGTGACATGTAGCAGCGTGCAGGCCCCTGCTGCTAAGTTGCTGATTGTTACAAAATGATCAGAACCAATTTTTGCTCGTTGGTCTCCCGCTGTGCAGCACGCATCGGCGTGTTTGACGGCGGGAGACCAAAGATCTGAATGTGCAGGGAGCCGGAGTCAGGCAGCCTGTAAGTGGCGGCACGCTGGTAACCATGGTACACATCGGGTAACTATGCAAAGCGCTTTGCATAGTTACCCGATGTGTACCCTGGCTACCAAGCACAGCGTCGTTACACGGGTCGCTGGTGGCTGGTCTCTGATTGCTGTGAAGATCTACCTGATTAACAGCTCACCAGCGACCATGTAGCGACACTCCAGCGATCCCTGCCAGGTCGGATCGCCGGTGGGAACACCGGAATGTCGCTACGTGTGACGGGACCCTTAGTCAGAGCTGGGTGTCGATGAGTTTTGTGCTCACTGGTGATCGGTCTGGCCGAAGTTAATTCCTGCTAGCCTGTGAGTTGCTGCTGGGCTCACAGGTTACGGAAGACCTATCACAGCCATCTCCACCCTTTAAAAGGTGGTGGCTCCTGTTCCTCCATGCTGAATGTAACGAAAGCGACCCAAGTCTTGGTGCATTGTGATTCAGCTTCTTGAGCACTGCTGTATGCTATTGTGGTGTGTTGTGGAGATATTCTTCTTGTTGTGTATTTCCTTCCTTTTCTTTATTCCCCCCCTTGTCCACATATTGTCTTTACCTCCGTGAGTGACTGCTGCGAGTTACAGTTTTAGTTCTCCCCTGTCTGTCTATTTGTGTGGGGATTTATCATGCCAGTCCTGGCCACCTCCCGGGTATATTGGACATACCAGTAGAATGGGCAGGTTAAATCAACCAGCTTGTCCACTGCTGTATTAGGCAGGGGGGCTGTGCAGTCAGTGAGAAGGCTCCAATAACAAGTCGAGGAGAGCCTGTAATACTTACATATTGGTAAGTGCCAGAAATGGCCCCAGTATATTTCTTATAGGGGTTTCCAGGCTTCCTACTCTTTGTGACTGCAGACTTATGAATCTTCACAGTGCGCAGTGTGCATGCGCCAAGAGCAGGCAATTGTGTAACTGCAAGCATGTGATTTGCATACATGTGGTCACATGTCGATTAGAAAAGCATGGCCTCACTCATTGCAAGTGAATTGAGTGAGGTCAAGCACATCTGGTTGGAATGTGGCTGGAAGTAGCCAAATCACATATTTGTGGTCAAATGACCACTCTAACAATTATTAGGGCTGGAATTGATAGACGCTGAAAGGAGCAAAGAAAAATCAGCAGGGAAAGTTTTTCCGCTGTGGACACCGTTTATAGGGTTCCACTATAGTCCGCAGGAAATTCTGAAAATAGTCAGTCCTTTTCGCCATACGGAATGGTACTGTCTGGAAGACCTGGGGGGGGCATTGGGGGCTTTATGGACATCAGCAATTACTTAATGTGCATTATATGGAATCAGTGGCTGATACCATCACAGAGGCATAATTGTGGAGTGGTTCACATTCTCACTCATTGTTCATTGTTTCTTTGTGTACATGTCTTCTTTTCCTTTTTTTTTTTTTTTCAATAGCTTAAATTAAAAAGGTTGTAACTACCACTATAGTAATCTGCAAGGTACACTGCTCGACTGTTGAGCATATCAATCTCATGTACACTGTTTTAATTCTTTGAACAAGTTATTGCTTCCCTTTCTGTTATGTTTAAAAAATGTAAATAAAAAAGATGTTTTAAAAAAAAAAATGACCACTCTACGCCCGATGCCAGCACCAGAGAATCCTGACAGCATGCACACTGCACGCTGTGAGGATTCATAAGTCTGCAGCCACACAGTGTGACTGCAGAATTGCGTTCCAAGCTTGGAAATCCCTTTAAAATAAATATAAAATTACCAACCACTTCAAGGATAAAATCAGGGCAAATACGTATCCCATTATACCTTCTAATAATATGGCCATGAGTAAAATGTATAACAACTTTAGTACTGGCCAAGTCACCTTACATGGAGTTGGTTACAAGAAATGTAGTGTGAATATGTGAGTATTGAAGTAGGGACACTGACTGATCACTAGATCAGATCACGTCTCCAAGATGTTCATTGCCCTGAACTAAGCGGCACTTTGCACGCTGCGACATCGCTACTGCGATCTCGTCGGGGTCAAATCGAAAGTGACGCACATCCGGCGCCGGTAACGGCGTCGCAACGTGTAAAGCCTAGATGCGCCGATAAACGATAGCAAAAGCTTCGTAAATCGGTGATCTGTGTAGTGTCGGTCATTTTCATAATGTCGCACCAATAGGAGATACGATGTTGTTCCTCGTTCCTGCGGCAGCACACATCGCTGTGTGTGAAGCCGCAGGAGCGAGGAACATCTCCTTACCTGCCTCCAACAGCTATGCGGAAGAAAGGAGGTGGGCGGGATGTTTATGTCCCGCTCATCTCCGCCCCTCCGCTTCTATTGGACGCCTGCCGTGTGACGTCGCTCCTTAGGAAGGAGGCGGGTCGCCGGCCAGAGCGACGTCGCAGGGCAAGTAAGTGCGTGTGAAGCTGACGTAGCGATAATGTTCGCTACGGCAGCTATCACAAGATATCGCATGTGTGACGGGGGCGGGTGCTATCGCGCTCGGCATCGCAAGCATCGGCTAGCGACGTTGCAGCGTGCAAAGTACCCCTTAGACATCATGAAAAAAAAAATCAAGCAAATTGTACATTACAATGTTACAATATTTACCCACAGGATCAGCTACCAGTTTAACCACATTGGGAGAACTGGTTCTTTTTGACCATAACAAGGAGTCCACACAACTGTTCTGTTCATATAACATTTTATTTTTCATCAAAAGTGGTATGCCAATATCACCTTTTCTACAGCCCAAAAATCTACAATTTCAAGAAACAACCCAATAAAAAAAAAATCAGAAAGCTAAAAAAAAATCCAAAAGAAAAATATGATCTGAATGGTGGAGGTCGATGTAAGATAAACAGTACAAAATTAAAATTTGATGTGCAATACCACTGCATCGATGATGAGATAGAGAAAGAAATAAAAATACTCTATTTTAAACAAACAGTATTTATATATATAATTATATATATTTTATTTTATTTATATATTTGTACAGACATTAGACCCAGTGATATCCGCAGTATCGTAAAAAGATATTTACAAATAAGCATTTTTTTTTTCTTCAAACATTTACATCAGCACCATAGGTAAAAAAAGAAACAATTTGTCTATATATTACTTGGTCCCGATGTGGAGAGTATTTGGAGGAAGCTTTACAATGACAACAGACGTAATCTACTTTTATCCACACCCATATGTCTATCTGACACTTATACGAAAATGAACTTTCTAGTCGAACATCAGAACATAGTAAAGGATTGCACTGTGTTACAAAGAGCGATTCAGTCCCCAAGGGCAGATCTCAGGGACCGTTATGCTCTTGTCTTTGCTTACAAAGAAAAATTCCATGGAGAAGGAGCGGGTTTCCGTAAAGCCACATCTCTGCTTGTTTACAGGACGAGCGTCCACAGACGAGACATTATATTTACGGTAGGTTTGCATGTACCTGTGGGCAAGTTCAGTGTAGCTGCAGGCCTCTACTCTCATGAAACAAATCACGGAATAAAATGAACTGAAAGCTGTGAACACAATGCGCTCATTCCAAAAACACTGGATTTGTTATTTTAGGAGAACCCCTTTAAAATGGAATCTTTCAGTTGTCATAGATATGATTTCTTTATTCCTATTCAAAATGCAGTAGATATCTTGAATCAGTCTATTATTTTTTTTTTGTTCCTGCTCTTCTCCATTCCCGAGTTATGGCCCCTTCTTCCCTATTAGTTTTGTGATCTAAGGACGTGTGGTCCCTAACTGTTCTTTGTGGGTGTCACGCCCCTCTGGCTAACAAGACTACCTTTATGTACAAGGAAGAGGGGGGTCATATCTCAAGAAAGAAAATTCGCAGGAACAAGACAAAACATGCCATCAGATTCAGGAGAATTCAGGCTTTTAAGGCCGCTCTACACGCTGCGACATCGCTCAAGCAATCTCGTTGGGGTCACGGAATTTGTGACGCACATCCGGACGCTTTAGCGATGCCGTTGCGTGTGACACCAATGAGCAGTTTTGCATCGTTGCAAAAACGTGCAAAATCGCTCATCGGTGACATGGGGGTCCATTCTCTAATATCGTTGCTGCAGCAGTAACGAAGTTGTTCATTGTTCCTGCGGCAGCACACATCGCTCCGTGTGACACCGCAGGGACGAGGAACCTCTCCTTACCTGCCTCCCGCCCGCAATGCGGAAGGAAGGAGGTCGGCGGGATGTTACGTCCCGTTCATCTCCGCCCCTCCGCTTCTATTGGGCGGCGGTTCAGTGACGCAGCTGTGACGTTGCTGTGACGCTGAACGAACCGCCCCCTTAGAAAGGAGGCGTTTCGCCGATCACAGCGACGTCGCAGGGAAGGTAAGTAGTGTGAAGGGTCTGGGCGATGTTGTGCGCCACGGGCAGCGATTTGCCCATGTCGCACAACCGATGGGGGCGGGTACCCACGCTAGTGATATCGGTACCGATATCGCAACGTGTAAAGTGGCCTTTAGACCAGATAAAACAATTACTTACTAATAGCAAGTGACCGGCTCCCTTTAAGCATACCATTTACATTAGCCCGACAGAAACCACCGTTTTGTAAACAATATTCATGATCATATAACTCTTTTCTCATTTGCAAGTTTTGGTACAACCAGACACGTTCTGTAAGTGAGACTGATACATTGTCTTACCCTAAAATCCTCAAATTATTTAACCCACAAAATGACAGCTTCCACTGAAGTATTTAAAAAAAAACTGACCCACACATCCTACAAGTGTGTATAGGTGCCAGTTGAAAAAACATAGCAAATACAAAATGCATACAGCTGCACACTAAAATGCCATCAATGTATAAGGGAACTCTGGTACTGCAATACTGCTGTATGAAAAAATTAGATTTTTAGTTTATGAATTGGCCAATGCATGTAAGCCCGGAAACCAACGGCAAGGTTAATCCCAATATTCCGTGTACCTAACTAAAATGCCACTATCTAGGTTAAAAACATCTGTGTCTGGGCAGCTAGACTAAAAAATCTAACTCGAAATGCCACTATTTGGACTAACCATGTTTGGGCAGCTAGGACTCCAGGTATAAGGATTATGAACACAGCCTGGTTTATAGGGCAGAGTGCTCAGTCCGGGCTTACATGCATTGGCCAATTCATAAAATAAAAATCTCATTTTTTCATATAGCAGTAAAGCAGTACCAGAGTTCCCTTATACATTGATGGCATTTTAGTGTGCAGCTGTATGCATTTTGTATTTGCTATATTTTTTCAGGTGGCACCTATTCACATTTGTAGGATGTGCGGGTCATTTTTTTTTAAATACGGTATTTGTAGTGAGTCTCTTTCTGACTGAGCACTCCGCCCTATAAACCAGGCTGTGTTCATAATCCTTATACCAGAAGTCCTAGCTGCCCAAACATGGAGGTTAGTCCAAATAGTGGCATTTCAAGTTAGATTTTTTAGTCTAGCTGCCCAGACACAGATGTTTTTAACCTAGATAGTGTCATTTTTGTTAGGTACCTGGATTATTGAGATTTACCTTGCCGTTGGTTTCCGGGCTTACATGCATTGGCCAATTCATAAGCTAAAAATCTCATTTTTTCATATAGCAGTAATGCAGTACCAGAGTTCCCTTATACATTGATGGCATTTTAGTATGCAGCTTCCACTGAAGGCTACATACCCCAAAGAATAGTCATAGTTGACAACTTACAAGACTGATCTAAGAGGTTGATCATTTGTATACAACACAATTTATGGGTGCAAGGTCTGAATTTCTGGCTCCGGGCCAATAACTGAACTGGAAGCAAAAGCCACCAGTCACATAGGGTTAAATGAAGCTGCATTGCCATGGCAGGTGGTCTTTAAATTTCCATCCATAAACTG
This sequence comes from Anomaloglossus baeobatrachus, assembly GCF_048569485.1. Classification (NCBI taxonomy): domain Eukaryota; kingdom Metazoa; phylum Chordata; class Amphibia; order Anura; family Aromobatidae; genus Anomaloglossus; species Anomaloglossus baeobatrachus. The sequence goes on along the minus strand of NC_134353.1, from coordinate 226,614,461 downwards.
CCTTGACCATAAACATTTTAAATATTTTGGCTGTGTTGCATAATAAGTGTCACGGCTTTGCTGCCTACAAATAACCTTGATAGTACTGAATCTGCGAAAGATGCTATGATTTCATAGACCGGTTCTGGAAAAAAAAGTTTGGAATAAAGGAGGCTAAATAGGTTACAAGAGCATCATCCAAACCTGAGGATTCATTGAGATTGCCACCATGTGTAAGAAGGGAATGTTCCGACTCTTCCCTCATAGCAATTAACTGGAGAATAAAGTTTGGGGCATGTAAGACTTCAACATGCTCAATTCTTTGTCTTCATGGGCGATAAGCCACCAGCAGAAGCATCTGGAAGCAGCGTCTTCCCTATCGAAGACATCGTGATCATCAAAATATCTCTTTGAAACATGATAAAATGAAGTTTTCCATGTGCATGTCATAATTACTGGGCATTAGGGACAGTTAAGCGGGCTTTACACGCTGCGACATCGGAAGCCGATGCTAGCGATGGCGAGCGTGATAGCACCCGCCCCTATCGTTATGCCAATATTTTGTGATCGCTGACGCAGCGAACATTATCGCTACGGTAGCGCACTTACCTGGTCGTCGTCGTCGCTGTGACTGCCGAACAATCCCTCCTTCAAGGGGGAGAGACATTGGGCATCACAGTGACGTCACCGCGACGTCACTAAGCGGCCGCCCAATCAAAGTGGAGGGGCGGATATGAGCGGGACGAACCCCACCTCCTTCCTTCCTCATTGCTGGCGTGTGGCAGGTAAGGAGAGGTTCCTCGTTCCTGCGGCGTCACACGTAGCGATGTGTACTGCCGCAGGAACGAGGAACAACTTCGCCACGCGACAGCAGCGATATTTGAGAATAGACCCCCATGTCAAAGAGGAGCGATTTTGGACGTTTTTGCAACGATCCAAAATCGATCCTAGGAGTCACACCACACACAACGAGATCGCTACAGCGGCCGGATGTGCGTCACAAAATCCGTGACCCCAACGAGATCGCTGTAGCGATCTCGTAGCGTGTAAAGCCCGCTTTAGAGTGGAATAAATTTGAATTGTACTTGTAGAGTCCACTTTACAGTATGCAGGTGGTTCCACAATTGCCGATACAGACTACAGAAGGAGACCATATGCCCTCACCCCATTTGACGTGGCCACAGGATCCAGGGGTGTGTGAGGAGACTACGTGGTCACCTGCATGGTGTATAATGAACAGCACAGGGCTTGATGAAAAACAGCTCACTAGAGGCTGCAATCTTATAAGCATTCAAAGACATCTAAAAACTCGGTACTGTTACAACCGTGTTCTCCAGTCAGTTTGTTGTGATTGGTGAACCTCTCTAGAACTTGGCAAGATTCCTGGAAATGAAGACAGTTGGCAACCTTCAAAAGATGAGCCAACAGGATATCATAGTTGTGGGGATACACAAGTGGAGCTGGCACAGTTCCTTTAGTTAAAGTGGATGATAACTTCAGCATTATTCTCTGCATCCTGCTGGGGAGTGCCATTCTGCCATCTACCAGCTGCAAGACTGGCACTATATAAAACAGTCAAACTTGTTTATACTCACACAGCTCTCACTATTAAAAAGCATGATGGAATCAGTATCAAAACCAACTTTGTTCTTGGGCTATATGGAACTATATGCAACTGCACAGGAGAGAGGAGGTGCCGGACTCGAGAGCAGCGACGCCTATTGGACCCGATTGCCCCGCAGGTGACTATAATAAACGTAATTTTTACATTATACAGAGCGGCCTGGGCTTTTATATACAGTGTTCTAGAATTCTGTATATAAGAGCTTACTGGTGGTGGCCGCAGTTTATAAGGGACAAATCTGGTGATAGGTTCCCTTTAAGATCAAGATTTCCCACATATAGCAGTGCAGATGTGCCATCAGGGCACCGGGTGTTTTGTAGGCCCCACTCACATCATGCATTTCACGACGTACACACTGAACGTGTCCATTGTGAGGCCGTTTGGTCTCCATCTTACCTGCTGTTCTCTGTATATGACAAACTAAAGATGATAGAATAACACATTGAACTATTTTATTCAATCCGCCGGAGTCCAGGAAAAATCAAAATCATATCTCATCGTATAAGCATTTTAGATGGGAACGTATGGGTGGCGGATGCGTGACACCCATAGGCTATTATGGCAACCATTTAACATATATATCATGAAAACCTCTTATGCCAAGTGCATTGAATGGAGGTCATTCAAGTGTACCTGTCATTTTGGGTAACTATTCAGAATAAGATGCAGCTCCTTCTTTGTGTTCTGGGATCCCTATAACCTGTCTTCTCTGAAAATAGATTTGAACAGTGAATTCAGAGCGAACGATCAGTCCAAGAGATGGGAGGGGAAGAAGTGACTCAGGCTGAGGAAGGTATATTACAAAGTTTACTTTACCATTGATTAATAAAAAAGTAGACATTATTGTTACTCTCTAAAGTGTAGGGGTGATGGATGCCAGTATTAGGCTTCTGTTTAATGTATACCTCACTGGCTTTCCCTGTAAATATGGTGGATGAAGGCAAACAATGAAATGAGGCCCTATGGGCATAACCGCCCAGATATGCAGAGCCCCAATGCTTTATATCTGTCAGACTAAGGCCACGTTCACACGATGAGTGTTTGGTGAGTTTTTTACCTCAGTATTTGTAAATAAAAACCAGGAGTGGGTAAAAAAAAAAAAGCAGAAGTGGTGACGTGTTACTATAAGGCTGAATGCCCTCGATCAGTTTTCACAGCGTTTTGGACGCAGCATGCTTCAGCTGCGTGCAAAACGCTGCGATATACAGTACAAGCATAGTGGATGGGATTTCTAGAAATCTCGTGCCCACTGTGCTTGTTTTTGCTGCAGCAAAGACTGCCCTGTGGTGCGACTTTCCAGAGCGCAGCATGTCAACTGTTTGCTGCAAGCGTACTCCGCAACGAGAACAAAACAGAGAAACTACTGTGCCCCGAGTCCGGATCATGGGCACAAGCAGCTGCGGTCTCCTGCGGAGGAGACTCGCAGCCCCACAGTTCAGAACCCACCTCTTCCAGGATGCATGGGGTCCTGATCATTGCACATACCCTTATACTTTTCCTCTGATTGTTCCACTCTTGGTTTTGGCTTCAAATACTGAGGTAAAAAACTCACCAAATACTAAGGTAAAAAAAAAATCAACAAATTCTGAGGTAAAAAAACTCACCAAATACTCAACGTGTGCACATGGCCTAAGCTCCTGCCACATTAAAAATACCATGAAAATCCTAATAAAGCCAATGGGGCCATAAAGTCTATTTCAGAAACCGTACAGGGTAAAAGGAAAATAATGCAGTCACCTTTTCAGGATAAAATATTACACCAAGGTGGTAAACAGCTGATAATTGCCGTTTTGGCACAGAACCGCCTTATCTCTTGTAGCAGCAGTGGACTCATGTATATGCTTGTATACAGTGGACATCTACATTCTACTGAAATGACCCGTTTATTTATTTTTTTCTCCATTTTATTTATACTGTAGTAGAAGCTCAAAAGACATGAGAAGCAATAATGAAAGGAATACATTTATATAAAAAAGAGAATTTCTAGTTGCTGGAATTACAGGAAACTGCTGTGCTGATCAGCCCTGTGTATAGGACAGTATCCATCTATGTGTACATTAATACTTATCTGTGACCTAGAAAGGTACGGCCATTCCTTATTTGTATCCAAAATATGATCTAGAGGTTAGTTATCCTTTTTATATACCATACATATAGCATTCATCTGATATATAGCAGTGACAACTTGCTTAACATCTTGTGCAATCTGTGCAGTGTATTATCTCTATATTTAGGCTTTATTTCAAACGATTCCTCCCATCACTTTACGGGTATGACGTATTTCCAGAAGTACCGCTGTGACACCTGTAACAGCTTCCTCCCCATTCATTTTTTAAACATTATGGTTGATGGCTAAGCCAGTTAGCCAAAAGTATCAGCAACATCAAATAAATTATTTTCCTCCTTATTGAAGCATCTGTTCTCCCGTGATAAAACCTATATCAATTTCTCATATTAATGTGCAAACCTTTTGCCACTTTTGTCTAACTCATGTCACCGATGATGAACTTTCACCCTGGCGCTGACCAAACTCTTTCACCTCTAGTCACCATCTCATGCTGAGGCGACAGACCATGGACCATCCTTTCCACTGACGCCTCGTGTTATCACATGCTGTTTTGTCGTCACCTCAAGGGGGATACTTTACTACCTGACATTTCTGTAACTGCCTGCAGTTGAGCTCATCTGTACAGAACAGACATGGACAGGTGAACTGTCATTTTCATTTTGCCCAGCAGAATTTTTTCCTTTTAATGTTAAGACTGATTTCCAAACAATTCGTCAAGTTCTTGCATCCACTCATCTCCAGGTCCTCTGCCCATGATGGAGTCTACTAAGTCTGTACCATCCGTTAGACCTGAAAAGGGACCGCTTGCATCGGTATAACTGTATGACATGTCCTGACCGGGATTCCGGTCATAACCCTGACTCTGGCTGCTCTGGGGAAAGTTTCCTCCAGGTAATTGCTGTGTTTGGGCCTGATTAAAACTGGCCATACTGGGAACGCCAGGGTTCATACTGGGCATCATTTGTCTGCTTTGATTGGCGCCTTGCTGTCCAGGCAATGACGGCATCATTTGTCTGCTCATTGCTGGGTTTAGGGTTCTTACTGTTCCTGTACCATCAACAACACTTTGACCGAGTCCTTGCTGAAAATGCTGCTTGCTCATTCTTGACTGCCCAGATTGCATCGGATAACCTGATCCATTGTTATAAGCCCCAATTTCCCCACTAGTTCTCATTCCTTGTAATCCACGTTGGGGCCAGTTTTGTGCACCCTGGGGTATGGATGTCATCATGCTTTGTAGTCTTGGTGCCTGAGGTCTGGTCATAGCTTGACCTACAGGTCCTTTCATCTGCTGATGTTGTTGAGGCATCACTGAGTTTACAAGCATATTTTGTCCAAATCCTCCAACCATTCCCATTGCTTGTCCTGAACTGGGTTGCCGCGGGCCTTGCACAGCACTATGGGCCATGTTAATGCTGTTTTGGTTTGGGTGCTGCATCATTTGGTTTATCCCTGTGTTCATGCTGTACATGCCTGGCTGACCTGATGACGTGTTGCTATATGGAGCCATACCCATCTCTGGCTGCAGTGGTCCGGTAGGCATTGTGGCTGGATTTTGTGATGGGCCCATAGAGAGCATACCGGTATTCTGTGCCATCATTCGGGATGCTCTCATATTCTGAAGAGCTGCTTGGTTCCTTGCAACTGCAATATCCTGTGGAGAGCCTGCAAGCAAGAAGAGAGATCAGGAAATTATGGCAACTAAATATCCAAATGCATGGACCATTCATTATAAGACATGTCATATCTACATTAGGATCTGATTGTATAGAAGTCTCTACTTTGTGTAATATAAGATCAACCACTGTAGGATATTTATGTCCCATGTAATCATATCTAAAAGTATATGTCATTCAGTGAGATCTTAAGCTGGGTTTACACACTGCAACATCTCAAACGACATCGCTGTAACGTAACCGGTTTTGTGACGCAATAGCGATGTTGTTTGCGATGTTGCAGTGTGTGAATCACATCAGCGACCTGGCCCCTGCTGTGAAGTTGCTGATCGCTACAAATCGTTCAGGACCATTCCTAGGTCCTTTGTTTCCCGCTGTGCAGCATACATCGCTGGAAAGTTTCAGTGTGTGAAGACTTTGCAGCGACTTTGTTAGCAACTTCCCTTTCAAAAAGCTGCTTATCAACGTCCCCAACAACCAGCTAGGTCGCTCTGCAGGTCCGGATCGCTGTTGAGTTGTTGGCCAGGTTTGCCTGTTTGACAGCTCACCAGCGACTCACCAGAGACTTAGGGAGGTCGCTGTTACGTCACAAAACCGGTGACGTAACAGCGATGTCCTTTGCAATGTTGCAGTGTGTAAACCCAGCTTAAAAGGGAATTTTTCTGCAGGATTTTCTAAGTAATCTAATCTTAGTATGCTGTGTGTTGCAGTTTCAATTAAAAGTATTTTATCAATAGGAGATTATCACTACAGAGCTAGGTGTCTTATGTCTCCTGGTTAACTGCTCACTTCAGTGGTAGATACCGCAAGACACACAGTAGCACTGTGTTCTCCCAGGAAACTCCTCCACTTAACTATCACTGCACACTGAGGAAAGTCCGTTACGGACCGAAACGTTTGTGCTGGTTATTTTCTGGGAATAAATTCACTTTCACTTCCTTTCACACAAAGTTCAGAGAGCCAAGTTTTCTTTGTATTGCTTATGGGATTGGATCCTACTTGTGCACCACCCACAGAAGTGCAGTGTCTTCTATTTAGCCGTGGGACACTATTAACCCTGTCTGTACCCAACCAATTACATGAAAATCACCTAACAGATAATAATAACACATTTAAACCAGTGCAATGCATTATATAATACCATCATAACTTCAAGGGGGTATTGGCAGCACCTCCACTTCCTTTTCAATATACAGTGGAACCTTGCATTAAGAGTAACTTGGTTTGAGAGAGTTTTGCAAGACAAGCAAAGCTTTTAAAAAATGTGTAACTTGGTTTAAGAGCAATGATTTGCAAGAAGAGCAAATACTCACGGTGGCTCAAAGGTTAGCACTGCAGTCTTGCAGCGCTAGGGTCCTGGGTTCAAATCCCACCAAAAACACTATCTGCAAGGAGTTTGTATGCTCTCCCCGTGTTTGCGTGGGTTTCCTCTGGGTACTCCGGTTTCCTCCCACATTCCAAAGACATACAGATAGGGACTCTAGATTGTGAGCCCCAATGGGGACAGTGTTGCCAATGTATGTAAAGCGCTGTGGAATTAATAGTGCTATATAAATTAATACAATTATTATTATTATTATACTCACCGCGCTCTGACCTGCTCTAAAGCTAACTTTCTGTACTGTATACAGTATACAGTATTCCATTGTACAGTACAGGATATACTATATAGCATGTCTATCAATTTGCATTTGTGAATAGTGTTGTACTTTCTTTCTACTAACCAGTAGAGCCCATTGCTTGTACTGTACCTCTCGCACACCAACAGTTCTATTGTAAGCTAAAGTGCACTTTAATTTGTTTTCATGGTTTTTACTGCACTGTACAGCATTTTGTATTAGTGTACGGTAATAATTTTATATGAATACAGTGCATTATTTTGTATTACTGTAATAAGTTTGTATAAATACAGTAAATATTTTCAGGTTGTAGAATGAATTGTCTGTGTTTCAATTATTTCCTATAGGAAAATTCGCTTTGCTATAAGAGTAACTTGGTTTAAGAGCTCACTCCCGGAACCAATTATGCTCGTAATCCAAGGTTCCACTGTACTGTGAACTGTCAACTTATGTGCAGGTCACAGCAGCGGAGCTTCCTGCTGCACATGCTCATAGGCACCTGACCTGTCCTAAGATTAAAGAACAGGTGTCTGTCATGGAGTGATTTAATGACTGTGGTTATTAATTATTTTAAAATGGAAAACATTTCGTAAAGCACCGCTTTTTTACTGGATAGAGTAAAGCACTATAAAATGTACCTATAGGAGGATCTCCCATAGCTTGGTCCCTTTGCCACATAAGAAAACACCAATATTATAAATGCCATATGGTCCCGGTCACAGATTATGCACAGGGACCTAGGAGGCTAAAGCTACGCCTCTGGCACAGGACTGTCAAATAGTAACCTAACTAAAAATATCTAACAATTATGAACAGAACCTATGTCCATTAACCAAGTAAAATGATCTATAGCTAAAGGTCATTTTATCTAGATCATTACTGCGCACATCATTGTTTGCAATCTTCGTGCCATACAAAAGTAATAGTCCACAACCACACACCGCTGCATTAATGCAGGATGAGCGGAAGGAGGAGACGTCAGACAGAAGAGCAGGGTGATTGAAGCCTCTGTCTTGGTGTCTCTGTGTGGCATAAAGATATAGGCAGAGCAGCAGGCTTTATCATGACATGATGAATTATTCTTATCCAAGGGCTGGAAAGGCCTGATCTATGCAGTAATCCCACCGGCAGCTAAGAGGTCAGGAGCATCAATCTTGGCTTTACTATTTCCAGATTGCAGAATCTGTGTGACATGCAGTCAGGATAACTTATACAGGGAGCAGACACAGGTGTCATTGCTCCTGTACGGCCATATCTCTAAAGCCATTGTGAAGATAACAGACCTCCATTAATACTCCAGCCTTTTGTTTTATTTGCCAACCATTTCTTTTCCATGGAAGAACAATATAGTTTACCCTGCACTTTATCTTTGCTAGCCAAGATATTTAGTTGATCAGTAAGGGGTGCTTCACACATAGCGACAGCGACAACGACGTCGCTGTTACGTCACCATTTTCTGTGACGTAACAGCGACCTGGTAAGTCGCTGTTATGATCACTGCTTAGCTGTCAAACACAGCGACGCAGCAGCGATCATAACATCGCTACATGTGCAGAGAGCAGGGAGCCGCGCACACTGCTTAGCGCTGGCTCCTTGCTTTCCTAGCTACAGTACACATCGGGTTAATTAACCCGATGTGTACTGCAGCTACATGTGCAGAGAGCAGGGAGCCGCGCACACTGCTTAGCGCTGGCTCCTTGCTCTCCTAGCTACAGTACACATTGGGTTAATTAACCCGATGTGTACAGCAGCTACATGTGCAGAGAGCCGGAGCCGGCAGCACAGGCAGCGTGAGAGCTGCGGAGGCTGGTAACTAAGGTAAATATCGGGTAATCACCTTGGTTACCTGATGTTTACCCTGGTTACAGCTTACCGCAGCTGTCAGATGCCGGCTCCTGCTCGCTTCATTTCGTCGCTCTCTCGCTGTCACACACAGCGATCTGTGTGTCACAGCGGGAGAGCGCCTTTGAAGAAAATGAACCAGGGCTGTGTGTAACGAGCAGCGATCTCGCAGCAGGGGCCAGATCGCTGCTCAGTGTCACACACAGCGAGATCGCTAATGAGGTCACTGTTGCGTCACCAAAACCGTGCCGTAGCAGCGATTTCGGTAGCGATCTCGCTATGTGTGAAGCACCCCTTAAGCACAAGACTCCAGATGGCTGTTTCCTAAATGATTGGTATCTTGGACGACAAAGTGATAAAATGACAAATCATCAATGGACCTCATCTAGACTTTTATTGATAGCAAGGCAATTTTGTTATTTGGCACAAATGACTTTTTAAATACAACACCAAACCACAGCTGAAAAAAATCCAACATGGCAGATCAACATTTCTATCTATATCTGCCATCCTATGTCTACAATGGTCATACTCATTCATGTTCATGATGAGAAGGTAGCAAAGGTTGGGAAAAAACAGTTTAAATTGCTTATGTACGGTCATAGCTAATTTAATGACATACGTGTTACAGTTTTCTGGATGGAGCTAATGATTCATTACAGATTGTGTTAGGAGCATATCTTAACTTTAGGGCTGAAAGTTTTCAGAACACAAAGTCACAAAACAAAAGCACCATCCAGGAATATGGAATTTAAGAAAGGTTTTATCTGGGTAAAGAAAATCATTATGAAATATTATTTTTGGGTATTCTGACAGAGATACTCTGAAGCAGATTCCTGGTGGCTTCTCCCTGCCCTACTCTCCTAGATTGACTGGTCTTTCCCTATAAAGCAGCTTAGGGGAGCACGGCATGGAGAAGCCACTGGAGACCTGATTCAAGCTGGCCATCCACAGTAGATGGTTGTTGGCCAAATGATGCTTTGGCTAGTCGATAGGTAGACAGGCATCTCAGTCGTCTCTGCCAAACACAGCAGCACTCGTTCAGCTGAGCACTCCTGTATTATCTATGAGAAAGATGTCGGTTGACATGTCAGTCAACAGCTTATATACAGGAGAACAGTATGATCGGCAATATGAATATGGGTATGCTTGATCAACATTTTCCCAGACAGTCAGTTGGGCGGTGCCCCATATACTGATAGCTGAACCTCAATATATTGGCGGGTTCGGCATAGTGTTTATGGGGGCCTTTATACTATTTAACCAAGAGGTAGACCAGCTTTTCAAAATATGTTTTCTCTGAAAAATGTTCCAGCTTTTTAGAGTGAAACATATTTGGCTGCAATAACGGAAATGGTTGCTGATTCATGAACTCCTTGGATTAGGCAACATGAGTTTCTTGACAGGTTACCTTTAAGGAAATGGCAAGTATACTACGTTGTGCCAAGAGTATTCTTGATAAATTCCCTGCAGTTTGCTCATATATAAATGGCTCACTTTCCATTTGCAAATATTGATAACTGTCTGTGTGACAAGTTATTCGGCTGCCCGTAGACATTATGCCATTCTGTAACAAATCATTTTTCTGTCTAAACTAATTCAGCCCAAAAGAAATCAGTGTCTTCTGTTGGTGGTGTGCACTTTACAATTGAACGATTTGGTCAATGCTTTTAGGTGAATTCTTTTACATAGGATGGGACAACTTGAATAGACACATCTGTCCGGGATATGCTCTCACCTTGAAAAGGATTGACTTGCTGGACACCATAAGGATTCCTCTGTTGCTGGAGATGCTGTCGGTTCATGTGCGGTTGCTGTAACTGCTGTGAAAACAAGAGAATAGTGGTAAAAGAAAATCAGAAAAGAGGTGTATAAAAAAAAAATGTAAAGATCCCAGTGAGATATCAGTCAGTGCTATTCTATGTGTGATACTTTAGAATCATGGTGGAAAGAAACAGTAACTGTTGTGAAAATATTATTACTCGTTTATGTTCATAGCTTTTCCTTTAAATTAGTAAAAAGGGTTTTTCATGAATCACATTTACCATCTATCCACAGGATAGAAGACTAACGTCTGACCATTGGGGGTCCCACCTCTGAACACTAGGTACAGTGCTTGGCTGTCTCTGTCAGTCCATTGACAATGAATAAGATTGCACTGAGTATATGCAAAAATGTTGTTTCATTTAAAAAGGACCTCTCACTTGCTTAAAAAAAAAATAAAAAATAAAAAATAAATGAGTTAAATATCTTGTAGAAATCCCTTTGTGCCCAATTCTGCTGTACTCTTTTCTATTTTGCACTGTGACTCTCTTTTACATGGGGAAATGTCTGGTTGTAACTCAAATGGGCGTTTATGTAGAGTTTTCTCTGGGGGTGCACTTGTACCCCTCCCTCCCTCCCAGACACTGCCAGTCAGGGGCGGAATGATCGTGGTCGCAGGGGTCATCACTGCGACCGGGCCCGGTGTTCAGGGGGCCCGCCGGCCCCAGCCCCTGCTACAGGACATCTAACTGAATTACAGAACAGTGACCGGTCGGGACCCTACACTGCAAACTGCCGCACCGCAGGGCTACTGGAGGCATCAGCGGGCTGTGAGGCTGACAGTGTGCCGGCTACTTAAAAAATGCATATTCACTGCTCCCCACGCCCATAATCCCGCCCACCTCTTTCCACTGAAGACGGTGCTGAGAGGTGTTTGGGTTTATGGGAGTAGAGAGCAGTGCATATATGCATTCTCTTTAGTATCAGCACACTGATAACCCAGCTGCCAGCTTCCTGCAACTGCTGGGTGATTAGGTGTGCTACTATTAAAGAGAACCACTGGTGGACATACCGCAGGTGCAATTGCACTGGGGCCCCTAAGGAGGTGGCCCAAACAACTGTAGAAAACTCAGTCTCCCAGTGACTGCAGAGAAGCAGGGGCCGTTCCAGCGTAATTTTCAGATGAGCCATGCAAGCTGGTACCCAAGGTGACAGAGCCCTCCCCAGCCTCACCTCAGGCCCTGCACACTATGTGTGACTCCCACAGTGCCAACCAGTGTGCAGGGCCTGAGGTGAGGCTGGGGAGGGCTCTATCACCTTGGGTACCAGCTTGTATGGCTGCTGGAGGGGGAGGGGGGGCGGCACGGTGGCTCAGTGGTTAGCACTGCAGTCTTGCAGCGCTGGGGTCCTGGGTTTAAATCCCACCAAGGACACTATCTGCAAGGAGTTTGTATGTTCTCCCCGTGTTTGCGTGGGTTTCCTCCGGGTACTCCGGTTTCCTCCCACATTCCAAAGACATACAGATAGGGATTCTAGATTGTGAGCCCCAATGGGGACAGTGTTGCCAATGTATGTAAAGTGCTGTGGAATTAATAGCGCTATATAAATGAATAAAATTATTATTATTATTATTATTATTACTGCTGCCATCCTGAGCTTCAGGGAAAGTGACTGGTCAGTGCAGCTCCTTCCTCTCCCTCAGACTTGTCACCAGAAGCTGGCGGGACTGAGGGCAAAGGGAGAAGGGAGGAGAGGGACATGGCAGCTGTTGTAGCAGTAGAGCCAGTAACAGGGGCAGCTCTGCTGTGTGTCCTGTTCTGGGCTCTGTCCTCCATTTCCTGCAGACCAGAGACTTCACTGCTGCTGTCCTGGGATGGGGCAGGGATAAGAAGGGCCTGCTGTTCATGGAGATTGACTTCAACATAGGTAAGTATATGTAATAGTGTGTATGAAAAATATAGTGTATATCACTATGTATGTGAGTAGTGTATAGTGTATATCAGTGTGTATGTAGGTAGTGTATAGTGTACATCAGTGTGTATGTGGCCAGTATATTCTTTATCTCAGTGTGTATGTGGGTAATTTATATCAGTGTCTATGTATGTAGTGTATAACAGTGTATATGTGGGTAGTATATAGTGTATATCAGTGTGTATGTGGGTAGTGTATAGTGTATATCAGTTTGTATGTGGGTAGTATATAGTGTATATCAGTGTGTATATGTGTAGTGTATATCAGTGTGTAAGTGGGTAGTGTTATTATTATTATTTATTATTATAGTGCCATTTATTCCATGGCGCTTTACAAGTGAAAGAGGGTATACATACAACAATCATTAACGGTACATAACAGACTGGTATAGGAAGAGAGAGGACCCAGCCCGCGAGGGTTCACAGTCTAGTGTATATCAGTGTGTACGTGGGTAGTGTATATCAGTGTGCATGTGGGTAGTATATAGTGTATATCAGTGTGTATGTGGGTAGTGTATAGTGTATATCACTGTGTCTGTGGATAGTGTATATCAGTGTGTATGTGGGTAGTGTATAGAAATGGGCATATAATGTATATAATAGTTCGTATTGCATATAAGTGTGTATATGGTATACAGTAAATGTAATATTGTGAACAGTATAGTATGCATGTAATATCGTGTATGTACAGTTTACAGTGTGTTTTTCTGCAGAGATATATAAGTGCTTGTGGATGCTTCAATATAGGTAAGTATATGTAATAGTGTGTATGCAAAATATAGTGTATATCAGTGTATATATGGGTAGTGTATAGTGTATATCAGTGTGTATGTAGCCATTATATACTTTGTCAGTGTGTATGTGGGTATTGTATATCAGTGTGCATGTGGGTAGTATATAGTGTATATCAGTGTGTATGTGGGTAGTGTATAGTGTATATCAGAGTGTATGTGGATAGTGTATATCAGTGTGTGAGTAGTGTATAGAAATGGGCATATAATGTATATAATAGTTTGTAGTGCATATAAGTGTGTATATGGTATACAGTAAATGTAATATTGTGAACAGTATAGTATGCATGTAATATTCTGTATGTACAGTATACAGTGTGTTTTTCTGCAGGGATATATAAGTGCTTGTGGAAAAACTATATCATAAGAGAACACCACTCACCGGGGAAGCAGAGGGAAGGTGAGTATAATCATCACATTTTTTTTTTACTGTGCGGCGTGATGGAGATCATATGTACCAGGATGGGGACAAAGATAAAAGCATGGGATGGGAAGGCTGGGTGAAAGAGGCTCTTTCCTTCAGCACCCAGCTTTCCCATGTTCTGCTTAACATTTTTCACTTAGCATTCAGCTTTTCCATGCTCTCACATCAAGGGAAAGCTGGGTGCTGAGGGAAAGATGTATAGCAGAGCATGGGAAAGCTGCGTGCTGAGGGAAAGATGTACAGCAGAGCATGGGGAAGGTGCATGCTGAGGACAAAATGAATATCAGAACATAGGAAAGCTGCGTGCTGAGGGAAAGATGTACAGCAGAACATAGGGAAGGTGTGTGCTGAGGGAAAGATGAATATCAGAACATAGGAAAGCTGGGTGCTGATAGAAAGAGGGATTTCAGATGGGAAAGCTAGGTGCTGAGGGAATGGGCCAAGTGTCAGCATCATTATCCTGTACCCTGAGTGTCGGTGTAATTATTCCGTATACTGCATGTTAGTCTACGGTTGGGGGGAGGGGCCCAGGTCCAAATTTTGCTTCGGGGCCCATCGAACTCTAGTTACACCACTGCTGTCAGTCATAGCTTGGCAAAGTTGCAGACTGCTAGATTAGCTACCAAGCTGTAATTGCAAAAGTCAAGAATGGAGGGGTGAAAGTGCACATACCCAAAGAAAACTGTAAGGCTATGTGCACATGGTGCGTTTTTTCAGAAATCTCACTACAGAGGTAAAAAAAATATATATAAACCACCAGGAAAATGATCATAATCTGCACGGGTACCTTAGTTGTTCCAGACACTTGAGTATTTTGCACAGAAAACTATTGCAATTACATGTTTTGTTATACACATATTTCCTTTCTGTGCATTGGAACAATACAAAAAAAAAAAACCAGAAAAAAAATGCAAATTGGACATAATTTCACTCAAAATTGTTGGCACCCTCAACTTAATATTTGGTTGTACACCCTTTGGAATAAATAACTGCAATCAATTACTTCCTATAACCATCAACAAGCTTCTTACACCACTAAACCTATAAACTGCTCCAGGTCTCTCATATTTGAAGGGTGACTTCTCCCAACAGTATTTTAAAATCTCTCCATAGGTGTTCAATGGGATTTAGATCCGGACTCATAGTTGCCACTTCAGATCTCTCCAGCGCTTTGTTTCTATCCCTTTCTGAGGGCCTCTTGAAGTATGCTTGGGGTGATTGTCCTGCTGGAAGACCCATGACTTAAGACACAAACCCAGCTTTCTGACGGAGGGCACTACATTGTCACCCAAAATGCTTTGGTAATCTTCAAATTTCATGATGTTTTGCACACAGTCAAGACACTCAGTGCCAGAGACAGCAAAACAACCCCAAAACATCTTTAAACCTACACTATAGTTGACTGTAGGTATTGTGTTCTTTCATTGTATTTTCTCATGATGTTGTCGGTAAACAGTAGACTGATGTGCTTTACCAATAAGATCTTTTTTGTTCTATCCAAAAACACTTTCCCAGAAAGGAAGAGCCCGGACTGCTGACCCGAAGGGGCTTAAGGGAGGGCTACATGACTAGGAGGGATGCCAGGCCATAGGGTTAATAAGGGGTTAATGGAGAAAGTCAGTTTGGGCGCGAAATTTGGGGGTGGTGCTAAGGGGCAGTTAGGATCAGGGGTCAGTTTGATTGGTCAGGGGGTGGTGGCTATAGGGGGTAGTATATAGGGCAGGTCAGAGGGGGGGTGGGTCATTCCTACCTGGACGGTGACTGGAATCGTTGTGGCTGGATCCCGAAGATGGAGGACTTCATGGCACAGATGAAGAGGATGGCGGAGCAGCGTGGGCAGCGTTGGATGGACGAGCAGCTCCAGCGATGGTCCGGCATCGGCGAGGAAGATGGGACCCCCCTGCCTCCGAAGCGGCAGCGAAGAACTCGGCCCCCGGAGCGCCTCAGCCCGGAGATGACGCCGAGGAGCCGGCAGCGGAGACGGAGCCCAAGTGGATGTGCGGCGGTGGATCCGGGAGCCGGAACGTCGCGAGGCCCCGGCCGGAAGTCGGGCCGCGGGCGCCAAGGCAACGGGGCGGTGAGCGACACGGCCGGCCTCCCCTCCTCTTCCGGTTCGCGGCGCACGGCAGTGACGCGCGCGTCGCGGCCGCGTGACCCGGCGCGGTCACCTGACCCGGCGCGGTCACCTGACCCGGCGCGGTCACCTGACCCGGCGCGGTCACGTGCTCCGCTGCGCTCACGTGACCCGGCGTCCCCTGGTGCTCCGGCGGCCTCACCTGACCGAGCGCGCTCACCTGACCCGCCGCGGTCACGTGGGGCGGCGCGGTCACGTGGGGCGGCGCGGTCACGTGGGGCGGCGCGGTCGCGTGGGGCAGCGCGGTCACGTGGGGCGGCGCTGTCACCTGACCGGGCGCTGTCACCTGACCGGGCGCGGTCATGTGACCCCGCGTGCTCACCCGTCCCGGCGCATCCCCGCGATCCGGCAGGCTCGCCTGACCCGGTGCGGTCACGTGGGCCGGCGCGGTCGCGTGGGTCGGCGGGGTCGCGTGGGCCAGCGGGGTCGTATGAGCCAGCGGGGTCACGGGGGCCAGCTGGGTTGCGCGGGCCAGCGGGATCGCGGGGCGCAGATGAGGCCACAGTGGCGGCGGCAGCAAGGTCCAGGAGCAGAGCGGGGCCCCTGCAGGAGCATGGGGTCCCAGTGTCGGCGGGGGAATCCGTGCGGAGACGGCCCGGATCAGCGGGGCCCGGCCTGGGATCGCAGCGGAGGGACAACGATGGGACGGCGTCGGGATCAGCCGGAGCACGCGGGGATGCCGGACGGCATGCCCCAGGCGGTGTATATGTGGCGGAGCCAGCGTCTGGATCGTCGCGGATGATGGATGGTGCTGCGGGCGGACGGGGCCTAAGGTCGAGTCTGCCGGACGGCGGGCTCCCTGGGCCTGGGTCCAGTGAGGACGATGAGGCCACCCTGGAGGAGGACGGCGCGGAGGACGGCACCGGGGACCAGATCGTGGAGGTCGGCGAGGCGGCTGGAGTGCGACGCGGAGGACATGTGACGGCTGTTTCGGGATCTTCTCGGAGTCAGCCTGGTAAGACCACGGTTTCTTCTATTTCTCGTGCATCTGGTTTGGCTATGGATGGTGTGTCTGGTGATATGGATGGCGTGCAGGGCGTGCATGTGGTTGGTGGTACGGGTGGTTTACTTGGTGGCCCGAGTGGTGGGCGGGTCGTGAATGTGGTGACGGGTGACGGCAGTGTGGCATCCGAGTTGTTGAGGTTGGTTAGGGGTTTGTTTGCCCCTGTGGGGGGCCCTAGCTTGGTGTGGCAGGGAGCGACGGGGCAGGAGGTTGCGACTCCTGCGGTTGGAGGGGTTGCTAGTGGCAATGCGGTTGGCGAGCCGGTGGTGGCGGCTCCCGCGGCCCCAGCTGCGGCTCCCGCTGCCGCAGCTGCGGCTCCCGCTGCCGCAGCTGCGGCTCCCGCTGCCGCAGCTGCGGCTGCAGTGGACATTGTTCGATTGGATGACAAGGCGAGAGGGGAAGTGTATGTTTGCTTTGATGGCCCGTTGGGGGCGCATCTGAAGCAGGAGACCAGGGAAAAAATATGGAAGGATGAATATGTTGAAATATTCTCATTGCTTCCGTTGGAAAAGTTTAATCTGGATCGGGTTAAACCGGATGAGAGCAAAAAGGACGAGGAAGAACGGCGGCGTTATCGCCTTATTCCCCGCACTTTTCAGAACTGGTTGCAGGCCTTTGTGATACTGGCCGGTGTGGTGGGGGAAAAGGCTCCGGATAACTGTACGGCGCTTTTTTGTTATCTGGATTCTATCTGTGAGGCGTATAGGACCTATGGGGGGACTGCTTGGCTACGGTATGACGAGCAGTTTCGCCAGAGGAAGGCGGTCAGACCCAGTTTACGGTGGGACCACAAAGAAATTAGTCTATGGATGCGGCTGATGGCTGCGCCGAAGTCGGCATCACAGTCCTTTCCAGGGGGCACCGGCGGGGGATCATTTGGCACCTCGTCGGGGCCCAAAAAGGGCGTTTGCTGGCAGTTTAATGAGAAGGAATGCCGGTTTGGGTCTTCCTGCCGATTCAAGCACGAGTGTTCGGGCTGTGGTGGCGCCCACAGTCACCTTAAGTGCTTCCGGAAGGGAAAAGGAAAGGCCGCTGAGTCTTCGTCAAAAAGGGAGGACCCCGGTGAGGGTAGATCGGATGGCGCCGTTTCTAAGTAGATACCCGGATCGGGGGTCGGCGGAATTGTTGAGTGACGGTTTTAGTTTTGGTTTCAAGATACCGTCAGTGGTTAAGACGGGAGAGATTCGTTTAAAAAATTTACAGTCGACTCGCCTACATGGTGAGATTGTTGCGGATAAGTTACGGAAGGAGGTGGAGCTAGGACGGATGGCGGGGCCTTTTGATGCCCCTCCATTGCCGGACTTGGTTGTGTCCCCGTTGGGGTTGGTCCCGAAAAAGGAACCTAACAAGTTTCGGCTCATCCACCATTTGTCCTATCCTACTGGCCGGTCGGTGAACGATGGTATTGATCCTGAGCTGGTTTCGGTTTCGTATGTCCGTTTTGATAAGGCTGTGGAATGGTTAAGGAAGTTGGGTTGTGGTTCGCTTTTGGCGAAAACGGATATAGAAGCGGCCTTCCGCCTGTTGCCGGTGCACCCGGACAGTTTTCACCTGTTGGGGTGTTGGTGGGAGGACAAGTTTTATGTAGATTGTTGTTTGCCTATGGGCTGTTCAATTTCATGTTCTTATTTTGAGAAGTTTAGTTGTTTCTTGGAATGGGTAATTAAGGAGGAGGCGGGTCTAGATTCAGTGTTGCATTACTTGGACGACTTTTTGTGCATGGGGCCTGCGGGATCCTCGCAGTGTTCCCTTTTGCTTCGGACAGTGGAGCAGGTTGCTCGCCGGTTTGGCGTTCCGTTGGCGCCGGAGAAGACGGAGGGTCCGGTTACGGTTTTGAAATTCCTGGGTATCGAGCTGGATACGGTTGCCATGGAGTGCCGCTTGCCGGAGGACAAGCTGGTGGATTTGAGGCGTTGCGTTCAAGGGGCCATTGAGGCCAAGAAGATTCGTTTACGGGACTTGCAGTCCCTGTTGGGGAAGTTGAATTTTGCGTGTAGAATATTGCCGATGGGGAGAGTTTTTTCCCGTCGCTTGGCTCAAGCCACCACCGGTGTGTTGCACCCTTTGCATTTTGTGCGTTTGAAGGTGGAGCATAAGGCGGACCTGAGAGTGTGGTCCCGTTTTTTGCAGCTGTATAATGGACGGTCATTGTGGCTTCGTGGGGTGGTGTCAAATGAGGAGTTGGTGCTGTATACGGACGCGGCGGGATCCAGTGGTTTTGGCGCATATTTTGGGGGGAGATGGTGTGTCGGCAGGTGGCCTGATTCGTGGCGGGTTTGCGGTCTGACTAGGAATTTGGCCCTGTTGGAACTTTTCCCTATTGTCGTGGCCTTAGAGGTTTGGGGACAGGATTTGAAAGACAGGAAGGTGCGTTTCATGTGTGACAACCTGGGGGTTGTTCAGTGTGTTAACAAGTTGACAGCTGATTCCCCCCCGGTGGTGGATCTCTTGCGTCATTTGGTGCTGAAATGTCTGGAGTTGAACTTGTGGGTCTGCGCTGTACATGTGCCGGGGGTGCTGAATTCTGTGGCTGATGCTTTATCTCGCTTCCAGTGGGACCGCTTTCGAATGCTGGCGCCGGACGCGGAGCAGCAGGAGACCGTATGGCCCGTCTGGTTGTGGGACCTGGTTTGCAGCCGGCCTGGGAATTGATCCGACACTCGGTGGCACCCAGTACGTGGCGCAGCTATAATTCAGCGTGGGACCGTTGGCTCGAGTTGGTTGATGAGGTGGGAGGTCATGTATCTGAAGGTGACAGAGTTTATTTAGTTTTGTTCATGTTGGGCAGGGCTAAGGAAGAAGGCCTTTCGTGGTCGGCCGTGGCGGGCAGGTTAGCGGGCATTTCCTTCTTTTTCAAGTTATTGGGCTGGAAGGATGTTACGAAGGATTTCTGGGTGCGCCAGGTGATGAAGGGTTACCGGAGGGCGGGGGCGCGCCGAGACCTTCGGCGCCCGGTATCTTTTGAGCTGCTGGGCAAGCTGTTGTCGGTGTTGCCTCGGGTGTGCTGTTCGGAGTATGAATGCCAGTTGTTCGGGACCGCTTTTGTTTTGGCCTTCTTTGGGGCGTTTAGAATTAGTGAACTGGTGAGCAGAAACACGAGGAGTCACGGAGGTTTGTTGCTGGAGGACGTGGAATGCGGTATGGATGTGGTGCGGTGTTGCTTGAGACGGTCAAAGACGGACCAGCTGGGTAGAGGTCGGATGGTGGAGCTATGGGGTGTACCTGGTTTAGCGGAGTGCCCTGTCAGATGGCTGTCGGCGTTTTTAGAAGTGAGGGGAGCTCGCCCGGGGTCCCTTTTGTCCCACCAGGACGGGTCAGCCTTGTCGAGTTACCAATTTGTCTGCATCTTTCGGAGGTGCCTGCAGTGTTGCGGTCTCAACGAGGCTGAGTTCGCGTCGCATTCCTTTCGGATTGGGGCTGCGACTCAGGCGGCTCGTTGGGGTCTGGGCGCGCAGGCTCTCCGTAAGATTGGACGATGGGACTCGGCCAGGTTTAGATCTTACGTCCGGCCGAACTTGTTGTGAGCTATTGGTGGGGAAGGGGGGGGGGGTCGGGGGCGGTATTTGTTTGGTAATCATTACCCATTTTCTTCCTCGTGCCCCCCCCCCCCACCCCCTCTGTGTTGTCACCTTTTGTTTTGTAGGTTTACCGTTGTTGGTGTGGGTGCTCGGCCACTCATACGTGTATTGGGGGGCGTTTCGTGCGGGAATACGACCGGACGGCCGCCAGTTGGGGGTTCCCAGAGAAAAGGCTACTGTGCGATGGATCGGGGTCAGGGGCATGCTGTGGAGTGAGGTGTTGCCTACCTGGCGCCACCATTCGCAGCTGGACAGAGCACCGGACGTGGTAGTACTACACGCGGGTGGGAATGACCTGGGTCTCCGGGCTTCCAGGGACCTGATACAAGACATAAAATGTGACTGCCTGCGGCTCCTGTCTTCCCACCCGGGTCTAGTAATTGTCTGGTCGGATATGGTTGCGCGGCTGACATGGCGGCACGCCAGGTCGGTGGAGGCAGTAAACAGGGCGCGAAGTAAAGTGAATCGGGAGATTGGGCGGTTCATTTCCCGGGTTGGGGGTGTCTCTGTTCGGCACCCGGAGTTGGAAGCGGCGTCCGCCGACTTGTTGCGCCGGGACGGGGTCCATTTAAATTCGGTGGGAAATGATATTTGGGCCTTAGGGCTGATGGAGGGGCTTGAGAAGGCTTTGTTGGTGTGGGAGGACTCGCGCGCACAAGGGGTCATGCGAGCTCGCGGTGGCGGAAAGGAGGGGGGTGTCTGAAGGTGGGGGTTTGCACAGAGGAGAGGACGGAACCCAGTGCCGGAGCGGGTTACCTCTAGCGGTGCAATTGTTTGGTAAACGGGTCCTTGCTGGGTTGAGTCTCAGCGGGACATAGTGGGGGCAACATCTGGCTTGGGCTCTCGAGTCGGTGTGTTGCGGCTGAGGGTCAGGAGACGGGCTGATGTTGCAAAGAACATTTTGGTTAACCTTCAGGTACCCCCCCCTTCCTTTTTCGGGTTCTTCAATGAAGAGTTGTATTGTTACATGGCTGATGTTTATGTTATGAATAAATGGGGCTGCTGTGGCCTTTATATTCCAACGTCACACAGTGTTTGTGTTTATTTTAGATAAGAACCCTAAGGGGTAGGGGGTTGTTGGGGAAGGTCAAAGGCCTTCAGTCAGACATTCCGGAGTCAAGGAAGAGCCCGGACTGCTGACCCGAAGGGGCTTAAGGGAGGGCTACATGACTAGGAGGGATGCCAGGCCATAGGGTTAATAAGGGGTTAATGGAGAAAGTCAGTTTGGGCGCGAAATTTGGGGGTGGTGCTAAGGGGCAGTTAGGATCAGGGGTCAGTTTGATTGGTCAGGGGGTGGTGGCTATAGGGGGTAGTATATAGGGCAGGTCAGAGGGGGGGTGGGTCATTCCTACCTGGACGGTGACTGGAATCGTTCCCGCCCGCCCGCCCTAATTGTGGATTCGACATCGATGAAGACAAGAAGGAAGATCGTATTTGTCGCAGCGGCGGAAAGGAGGGGGGTGTCTGAAGGTGGGGGTTTGCACAGAGGAGAGGACGGAACCCAGTGCCGGAGCGGGTTACCTCTAGCGGTGCAATTGTTTGGTAAACGGGTCCTTGCTGGGTTGAGTCTCAGCGGGACATAGTGGGGGCAACATCTGGCTTGGGCTCTCGAGTCGGTGTGTTGCGGCTGAGGGTCAGGAGACGGGCTGATGTTGCAAAGAACATTTTGGTTAACCTTCAGGTACCCCCCCCTTCCTTTTTCGGGTTCTTCAATGAAGAGTTGTATTGTTACATGGCTGATGTTTATGTTATGAATAAATGGGGCTGCTGTGGCCTTTATATTCCAACGTCACACAGTGTTTGTGTTTATTTTAGATAAGAACCCTAAGGGGTAGGGGGTTGTTGGGGAAGGTCAAAGGCCTTCAGTCAGACATTCCGGAGTCATGCTTTTGGCTTACTAAAGTACATTTCGGCAAACTACAGTCTAGGTTTTTTACATCTCTGTGTCAGCAGTGGGGTACTCCCAGGCCTCCTGCCATTGTTTCCTTTTATTCAAATGTTGACGGATAGTTTGCGCTGACACTGATACACCCTGAGCCTGCAGGACAGTTTGAATTTCTTTGGAACTTCATTGGCTGTTTATCCACCATCCGGAATATCCTACATCCCAGCCTTTCATCAATTTTTCTTTGCCGTCCATGTCCAGGCAGATTAGCTACAGTACCATGGGTTGTAAATTTCTTGACTATCTTGGATGAAGGAACCTCAAGCTCACTTGAGATGGACTTGTAACCTTGAGATTGTTGATATTTTTGAAACATTTTGGTTCTCAAGTCTGCTTCTCTTTCTGTTCTCCATGCTTGTCTGGCACACACAGACAAACAATGCATAGATTAAGTTAACTTCTCCCATTTTTATCTGGTTTCAGTTGTGATTTTCATATTGCTCACACCTGTCATTTGCCACAGATGAGTTTGAATGAGCATTGCATACATGAAACAGAGTTCTTTACCCTCAATTTTGGAAACATGCCAACAATTTTGTCAGGCTCACTGTTGGGGTTTTGTGTGAAATTATGTCCAATTTGCCTTTTCTTCTCTGGATTTTGTTTGTGTTATTCCAATACACACAAAGAAAATCAACGTGCATGACAAAATGTGTAATTACAAAAATTTTGTGGGAGAAATACTTCATTTTCTTGAAGAATTTCAAGGTTGCCAACATTTTTGCCCATGATTGTATTCACCAAAAAAAAAAAAAATCTTTATTGACAACCAGCATTATTCAATATTAACCCCTTCACGACCATGGACGGATATATCCATCATGGAGCGTGTCCCGTTAAGCCCCGCCCCCTGCCGCGGGCAGGCGGCGTTGATCGGCACACATATCAGCTGTTTTAAACAGCTGACGTGTGCCTACATGTTACGAGTGGAATCGCATTCCACCCATAACATTAACCCCTTACATCTCGCTGCCAAAGTCTAGCAGCGAGATGTATATAGGCGCGGTGAAGATTTTCACTTACCGCCGCCCCCACCGGAAGTCATGTGAGTGATCACGTGACTTTCGGTGGTTGCCATCGTAGCACAGGGTCATGTGATGAAGCCTGCAGCTATGACGTTTCACTTTCGTTTTCACCCAGCTCGGAGGCCAGGGAAGCAGGAAGTGACTGTATCTGCTGTTTACAGCTATATAGCTGTGATCAGCAGATAGATAAGAGCGATCGGTCTGCTGATCGCTATAGCCCCCTAGGGGGACTAGTAAAATAAAAAAAAAAAAGTACAAAAAAAGTTTTAA
Organism: Anomaloglossus baeobatrachus; assembly: GCF_048569485.1. Taxonomy (NCBI): domain Eukaryota; kingdom Metazoa; phylum Chordata; class Amphibia; order Anura; family Aromobatidae; genus Anomaloglossus; species Anomaloglossus baeobatrachus. The sequence goes on along the minus strand of NC_134353.1, from coordinate 226,590,749 downwards.
AAAATAAAAAAAAAAAACTAAAAAGTTCAAATCACCCCCCTTTTCCTCCCATTGAAAATTAAAGGGTTCAAAAATAAATAAATATACAGATATTTGGTATCGCCGCGTTCAGAAATGCCCGATCAAAATATAAAATCAATTAATGTGATTGGTAAACGGCGTAGTGGCAAAAAAATTCCAAACGCCAAAATTACGTTTTTTGGTCGCCGCAAGTTTTACGCAAAATGCAATAACAGGCGATCAAAACGTAGCATCTGTGCAAAAATGGTACCATTAGAAATGTCAGAAACGCAAAAAAATAAGCTGTCACTGAGCCATAGATCCCAAAAAATGAGAACTCTACGGGTTTCGGAAAATGGCGCAAAACGTTTGCCACTTTTATTGGACAAGCTTGTGAATTTTTTTTAACCCCTTAGATCCAAGTAAACCTATACATGTTTGGTGTCTACAAACTCGCACCGACCTCAGGCATCATACCCACACATCAGTTTTACCATATAGTGAACACCTTGAATAAAACATCCCAAAAACTATTGTGCCATCACACTTTTTTTTGCAGTTTTTCCACACTTGGAATTTTTTTGCTGTTTTCAAGTACACGATATGGTAAAACTTATGGTTTCAGTTAAAAGCACAACTTGTCCCGCAAAAAACAAGCCCTCATATGGCAAGATTAACGGAAAAATAAAAAAGTTACGGCTCTCGGAAGAAGGGGAGCAAAAAACAAAAACGCAAAAACGGAAAGTGCCCCGGCGCTGAAGGGGTTAAACTGTTATCCACCCAAAGTGGTTAGGAAACTTAACCTTTGTCCGGCTGAATAGGTACAATTATAACTATTCCGTTTTAAAATTGCAATACATTTTTTTTTCCAAAAGCCGTAGAGGGCTGAAATTTTGTGACATCTCTGCAGTTTTGGTCCAGAATATATTGGCCAAATTTTAATAAAATATCTCCACCACCTTCCGAGATAAGGGGTCGCTGTTAACGTTGTAAAATTATGCAGCCTGACGAAGGTTAAAAAGGTATTGACTACTAAAATCAGCATTGTGGTTGCCAAGGTATTGAGGTTGGAGATTGACCCAGTAAAAAGTTGCATATTTGCTTATCTCTGCTACTGTTCCTTTACAACACCTTCTCAAGTTAAAGATCCACAAATACATTAGACACTCCTGCACGGATCGGCACACAGCATGTAATACGTTTAAAACAGTAACTATACAGATTGCATGAGAAAATATGAATGGAACTAAATATGACTGCTAGAGGGCACTGCTGCTTCATAGAAAGCTTCATTAAACCAAAACGTTGTTTGGTTTTCACATTTTTCACAGCATGACAGATGCAAATATTTTGTCTTCTATCCTGATAAAAATATTTTTTTGTATGAAAAAAAGAGATTAGATTTACAGTACTAGTCAAAAGTTTGGACACACCTATTCATGCAATGGTTTCCTTTGTCGCAGCAAAGCCATTAAGGATCACAAAGAAATGAGGAGTAAAACAAAACACGTGAAACAAGCCTGAATATGGGTTCAACTCTATATTCCTCAAAATACACTCCTTGGCATTCTCTCAAGTAGCTTAATAGGGTATTTAACCGGAATGCCTTCCAATGACCAGGTATGCAGTGTTTGTGACTATCAGGTGAGTTTTGCAGGGGCAATGTTGGTACACCGATCCATAATAGTTATAATCCAAAATATATCAAGAACCTCCCATTAAGTTAAGAGAAGTTAAAGTCTATCATTAATTAAAGACAGTTCAGTCATGAAATCCATTAATCGCTATAATAAAACTTGCTCTTATGAGGACGGCTCTAGGAAAGGACAATCAAAAATTACCTGTGTTATGTGTAGTACAAACTTAGGGTAGGAGAGAGATGTTGGTCCTATTACCGCAGATAAATGAGAAAGTATTCTAGAGTCCATTAACCCCTTAAGGACGAAGCCAGATTTGTACTTAATGCCCAGGCCATTTTTTGCAATTTTGACCAGTGTCACTTTATAAGGTTATAACTCTGGAACGCTTCAATGGATCCCAGTGATTCTGAGATTGTTTTTTCGTGACATATTGGGCTTCATGTTAGAGGTAAATTTAGGATGATATTTTTTTATTTTATTTGTGAAAAAATCTGAAATTTGACAAAAAAATTAAAAATTTTGCAAGTTTCAAACTTTTAATTTTTATGCCCATAAACCGGAGAGCTATGTCACACAAAATAGTTAATAAATAACATTTCCCACTTGTCTACTTTAGATCAGCGCAATTTTTGAAACAAATTTTTTTGGGGTTAGGAAGTTAGAAGGGTTCAAAGTTCATCAGCAATTTCCCATTTTTTCAACAAAATTTACAAAACCAATTTTTTAGGGACCACATCCCATTTGATGTGACTTTGAGAGGCCTGGGTGACAGAAAATACCCAAAAGTGACACCATTCTAAAACCTGCACCCCTCAAGGTACTCAAAACCACATTCAAGAAGTTTATTAACCCTTCAGATGCTTCACAGGAACTAAAGTAATATGGAATGAAAAAAATAAAAATTAACATTTTACCTAAAAATGTTACTTTAGCACTAATTTTCTTACTTTTTGAAGAGGTAACACCAAAAATTGGACCTCACACTTTGTTACCCACTTTCTTATGAGCGCGCCGATACCCCACATGTGGTCAGAAACCTTTGTTTGGGTAAATGGGAGAGCTCAGAATGAAAGGAGCAATATTTGAATTTTGGAAAGCAAAGTTGGCTGAAACAGATTGCGGGCACCATGTTGCTTTTACAGATCCCCTAAGGTACCTAAACAGCAGGAACCCCCCTCAAGTGACCCCATTTTGGAAACTAGACCCCTTAAGGCTTCTATCGAGGGGCATTTTGGAGCATTTTGGACCCACAGGTACTTCACAGATTTTGATAACGTTACTTTGTCATATTGAAAATTGTAATTTTTTTTCTCAAAAATGTTGCTTTAGCATCAATTCTCTCACTTTTTCAAGAGGTAATTCCAAAAATGTGACCCAAATGTTTGTTACCCACTTTTTTATGAGCGCGGTGATACCTCACATGTGGTCTGAAACCTTTGTTTGGACAAATGGGAGGGCTTGGAACGAAAGGAGCAATATTTGAATTTTGGAAAGGAAATTTGGCTGAAAAAGATTGCGGGCACCATGTTGCATTTGGAGGACCCCTAAGGTACGTAAACAGCAAAAAACCACCACAAGTGACCCCATATTGGAAACTAGGCCTCTCAAGGAATTTATCTAGATGTTTGGTGAGTATCCTGAACCCCCAGGTGCTTCACAGAAGTTTATAACGTTGAGCCATGAAAATAAAAAAATAAAATTTTACCACAAAATTGTTACTTCAACCAGGTAGCTTTTTTTTCACAAGGGTAACAGGAAAAAAATCACCATGAAATGTATTCTGCAATTTCTCCTGAGTTTGGTGATATCTTATATGTGGTGGAAATCAACTGTTTGGGCACACGGCAGGTCTTGGAAGGGAAGGAGTGCAATTTGACTGAACATTTGGCTGGAATAATTAGTGGACGCTATGTCGCATTTGGAAAGCCCCTAAAGTGCCTAAACAGTGGAGGCCCCCCACAAGTGACCCCATTCTGGAATCAAGAAACCTCAAGGATTTTATCTAGGTGTATATTGAACATTTTGAATCCACGAATACTTCACAGAATTTGATAAGCTTAGGTTGCCATATTGAAAATTTTCATTTTTTTCACAAAAATGTTTCTTTAGCATCACATTTCTCACTTTTTCAAGAGGCAACAACAAAACGTGGACCCCACAGGTTGTTATCCAATTTCTTGTGATCGCAGGGATACCCCATATGTGGCCAAAAACCTCTGTTTGGATATATGGCAGGGCTTGGAATGGAAGGAGCACCATTTGAATTTTGGAAAAGTTGAAATAAATTGCGCGCACCCTGTCACATTAGCAGGGCCTGTTGGGTACCTATACATTAGAAACCCCCCACAAGTGACTCCATTTTGGAGACTGGACCCCTCAAGGATTTTATTCAGGAGTATAGTAAGCATTTTGAATCCACAGGTACTTCACAAAAATGTTGCTGTAGCAACAAATTTCTCTCTTTTAGGCTATGTGGCCATGATCCAGCGACACGGCGTCTAGTATACAGTGTCAGCCTTCCTGCAGAGATGTGAGTGTTGTCCACGGGAGAACGCAGCTGCCCATGCCCACGATTTGGGTTCAGGCTGCTGTGGAGCTCTATGCTACCTGCAGAGCACACTCATCTCCGCAGCATAAATTGACATGGTGAGGCTCGGGAAGCTGCGCCACAGGTCGGTTTATGCTGCGGAGAAAAGAAGCACAGTGGGCACGGGATTTCTAAAAATCCTTCCACTGTGCTTCTACTGCACAACGCAGCGTTATGGACGCAGGGAAAACACTCTGCGCCCAAAACGCTGCAAACCCTGATTGTGGGCACATAGCCTAAAATGCTACAATGGATGAATGGATAGATGTCAAACATATATAATGTCCCACCCCCCTGCATATTCTAAGCTGGCGCCCTTTAGTGCCTTTCATGTGGCACTAAAGGGTGCCTAGCCTTGTATTTAGCCCAAAAAGAAAAAAAAAATAATTAAAATAAATGACGTGGGGTCCCCCCTATTTTTGATAGCCAGCTAGGGTAAAGCAGACAGCTGTAGCCTGCAAACCACAGCTGACAGCTTCATCTTGTCTGGTGATCAATTTGGAGGGCTCCCCAAGCTGTTTTTTTTTTTTTAATTATTTATAAATAAATAATTAAAAAAAACAAACAAACATAGGGTCCCCCCAAATTAGATCACCAGCCAAGGTGAAGCTGACAGCTGGGGTCTGGTATTCTCAGGGTGGGAAGAGCCATGGTTATTGGACTCTTCCCAGCCTAAAAATAGCAGGCCGCAGCCGCCCCAGAAGTGGCGCATCCATTAGATGCGCCAATTCTGGCGCTTCGCCCCAGCTCATCCCGCGCCTGGTGCGTTGGCAAACGGGGTAATAAATGGGGTTGATACCAGATGTGTAATGTCACCTGGCATCAAGCCCAGCAATTAGTTATGTCACGGCGTCTATCAGATACCCGACATAACTAATTGACAGTAATAAAAAAAAAATTGACAACAAAAAAAAATTTATTTGAAAAAACACTCCCCAAAACATTCCCTGATTGACCAATTTATTGAAAAGAAAAGAAAAAAAAATCCACTGTAATCCATTTGGACGTCCCACGTCGACTCTGGACCTTCTAGAATATGGGGGACACGTTCAGGGAACGTATCCCCCATTTTCTAGGAGGGCAGACCCTCCATTTGAGGAGAGTGGGTGCAAAGAATCTGCACCCACCCTCCCTGGGTCACAGCTGCACAGTGCCGAGCAGCAGAAAGCGTCCTGAACACAGGAAGCTGTCAGCTGCTCGGCACATGTGACCGGCGTCTGCTGAGAAGGAGCCGGAGGAGGGGGCCGCGGGGGATCAGCGCTCCGACAGGTATGTATGACACCGGGGAACACCGGGGGGGATAGGGGGGGACCCAGCAGGGCCTGGGGAGCAGGTTTCTGTCGCATGTGTTATGGCACATGCGACAGAAACCATAGGAAAGGGGGAAATGCGGCCGGCTCGCTGCTGTGCTCGCCGGTGCGCGCGGCCATCTTGGATTTTCGGGAGGGGGTTGGGGGTTGGGGGGGGGCACTTTGGGGATACCGAGGGGACCGGAGGGAACCGGGAAAAAGATTTATCTCCCATCTGACATGTTTGATCATGCCAGATGGGAGATAAATCATTTTTTACCGGCGCGGTCATTTACTGTAACCTGATCATCGGTATACGGTGTATACCGGTCATCAGGTGAGCGGGGACCGGAAAAACCGGCCAGAATCATGATCTCCAGGGTCTCAGCTACCCCCGGCAGCTGAGACCCCGGAAATTTTCTGACTCTGGGGGGCGCTAGACCGTTTTTTCCGACCACCGTTAAAAAGCGGCGGTTTGGAAGAAGTACCCTAATTTGTTGCCGTTAAAAGTCGTATCGGCGGTCGTTAAGGGGTTAAAGCACTTTTCAGAGAAGGTCCACAGGGTCTACAGAACCCCAAAAGTGTTATTTAAAATCAAACTTAGAACTGATGATAAATGTCCAAGGTGCAGATTTGCTTCATATGTTCTGGGGTGAGTGGATTTAAAGTATGACTTGGAGTGCAAATTTTTCTCACCAGGTGATTTAGTTATAGGGATAGTCGGATGAGGCGGGAAGGGGGGTAAAAGGGATAGGCTGTTTTTAGTTATACGAGTATGAAGAATATTGTGAACCTTGATATATATTATATTCGTATGATGCCATGATTTGTTATGGCTATATTGTGCCTAATGAAATTTGTTTGATTGAAAAATAAATAAATAATTACCTCTGCTGCGGAGGATAAGTTTATCAGAGTAGAGTAGCCAGTGTTAGAAACCGCAAATTGACAGACCTCATAAATGATGTACAGGCATCAAGCAGCAGACACATTTCAACAACAGCTGTCCAGAGTAAAAAGTGAGAAGCAAGTCTTTATGGTCACATTTCAGCAAGGAAGTCACTACCAAGGACCACAAACAAGAAGAGACAAGCAACACAAAAGCTGGACATTAGAGAAATGTACTGTGGTCTAATGAGTCAAAATTTGACATTTTGGGGTCTGAACTACTTTTGCTTCTACATATCTGGTGCCCACCATTAGGCATAGTGGGAAAGGTGTGATGATGTAGGGATGCTTTGCTGGTGACACTGTGACCTTTTTCCAAATTCAAGACACACTTACCCATCAAGGTCACCACAGCATAGCACTGCAATGAAGTACTATCTTCTCTGGCTTTCACTTACGAGAGCCATCATTTGTGTTGTTTCAGGACAATTACTTTAAACGCACCTCTAGGGTATGCAAGGGCTATATGACCAAGAAGGTGAGGGATGGATGTCTCCGTCAGATAACATGGCCTCCACAATGACACAAGCTCAACCCAATTGAGATTGTTTGGGATGAGTTGGACGAGAGAGTGAAATTAAAGCAGCCAACAATTGCTCAGCACCTCTGGGAACACCTTCAAGACTGTTCCAGATGACTATTTGTTGTTGCTTCAGAGAAGGGGGGTGTAAAACAGTCATCAAAGTAAAAGAGGGGTACTTTCAAGAATCTAAGGTTTATCACATATTCCAGTGTTTCCCAAACTCCAGTCCTCAGGGCCCCCAACAAGTCATGTTTTCAGGATTTCCTTACTAATGAACAGGTTATGTAATCATTATCAAGGCATCACCTGTACTATATTAAGGAAATCCTGAAAACATGACATGTTAGGGGTCGTGAGGACTGGGGTTTGGGAACCACTGACATATTCTAAGATGTTTCAAACATTTCTTTACTCCTTCCAAGTGTGCTTCAATGTCTCTCCATGCATGTTCACTCATGGTCTTGTTGTCCCAAGACTGAATTTACAATGTGAACATTCCAAAAAGAACAAAGAAAACCATTGTGTGAACAGGTGTGTACAAACTTTTCACAAATGTGTGTGCATATACACATATATATATACACATATATATATATATATATATATATATATATATATATATATATATATATATATATATGTATATATAAAATTTTATGTAGGAAATGGGGGCTGACAGTGTGTGTGTAACCCTTTAATCAGGTGTACAGTGAAGAGTATCACACATACCATGCTATTAAAGCAGTAGCGTAAGGATTCAAATCAAACAGTAAAATTACAGATGGCTTTATTAATCCAATGAAGAATCATGAAGACAGTAGTGCCCAGAGATAAGAAGCTTATATTACTTCACCTGCTCAGCTAGTATCTGCTGTTGTTGCTGTCTCTGCTCCCTGAGAAACTGCTGCTTCTGCTGCTCCATCGCATGTAGCTGAGCCCGTTGCTCTATAAGCATCTGTTTCATCATTGCGGCTTGAGGCTGGCTAGGCATGAAGCCCGGAGCCCCTGGGTTTCCACTTGCTCCTGGCACAGACTGTTGCATGGGTCCAGCAGGTCTTGACATCCCAACTGTATTCTGCTCCTGTATGAAATAATGAAATATCTGTGATTATTGGCCTAAACAAAAAACAGTATTTGCAAAAATCATATTCTTCATGGTGTAAATGTCGTTGATAACATAGCACAGGCTTGTACAAATGCAAAGTATAAGAAGAGTAAGGGTATGTGTACGTTTAGGATTTGGTGCAGAAATTTCTGCATCTCTTCCAGGATAATCGCAGTGGTAAAAACCTGTATTTGTGCCATGTTATCAGTGCGTTTTTGTTCAGATTTTCCCATGCATTAGAATGGAGACAGTTATTAAAGGTGCATGCTTTATAATAAAGCTGCCACAATTTGACCTCTCAAACAGAAGTGAAAATATAATCAACCTTGGCAACTTATATCTTCCTCTTTGGCTGTCAACCGTGCATGGGATCATAAATACCCTACCAAAGTAACAAACTCATACAGTAACGACTAAATAACAGACATGTACACTTACAATTAAAATGGTTGTTGCCTAGTGGACTGGACCTTAATAATTGATTGAAAGACGAGTAGAAAATTACTGCAACATTAAAGGAGCTGCAGGAATTTTTGTCAAGTACTAGTTGTGTACTGCATGTGACAAGAATCTCCCATATTTTCCATATGTCTGGCTTATGGGGTATGTGGCAAGACAGATGACTTTTATGTTTTCCCAAAACCTAAATTAAGTCTGCCAAAAGACTATGAGAAAACGTGTTATAGTTTGATGAGACGAAGGTTAACTGTTTTGGTCTTAAATCCAAAAACTATGTATGGTGTAAAGCCAACACTTTGGCCAAGCGTTTCTATTGTAATTTTATCTATGAACTTTTTTAAGATGTATTAATAAACATGATGTTTTATAAAAAAAAAGAAAGACTTTTTTTATGTGGGAGCTGTGTTCCTTTTGTGCACTGCAACTACCACAAGAATGTCCATATGGAGCTGGTGAGCTGACGTAACAGGTTTTTCTCTTTCACAAAGCCAACACTGTGCTTTATGCATTATGAAAAAAAAACACTGTACCCACCCCACAGTGAAGCATAGTGGAGGCAGCATTATTCTTTGGGTTTTTTTTTTTCAACAGCTCTAACTGGGGATTTAGTCATAGTGAAGATATTATGAACAGTTCCAAATATCACCCAATTTTGCATCAAAGCCCTCAAGTCTTTGCTAAAAAGCTGAAGATGAAGAGAAATTTCACCTTTTTGCATGACAATGACCCTGATTATACCTCCAAATCAACCAAAAATGGCTTTGTAGAGACTTGTATCCAACTGAAATTCTGTGAGTTGACCTGAAGAGGGCTGAGAGATTGAGATGCCCTTGCAAACTGACAGATTTGAAGCGCTACTGCAAGGAAAGGTGTGTAAAGAATGCCAATTCTAGATCTGCCATGTAAGTAATTCAAAGGTACTTCAAGAAAGTATAAGCTCAATGGTATTCATATTTATGTAGCTACATTATTTTAGTTCTTTAGTTTTCTTCCACCACCAAAAAAGACTTCAGTTTGTTTTTCAATTGAATTGTACAGTGCAAGGATGACATTAATAGTGAATAAAGTTCTGATATGATACGTCTTGGTATGATAGTTTTACATGTCAAAAACCTTAATTTTAACACGGTTGTGTAGACCTTTTATATCCACTGTAGGTAACAACCCTATCTACAAGCATGTACACACAACATCTTTTTTATGCAGATTCTGCTAGAATCTCACCTTAACGGACTCGTATCAGCACAGGATGACTGTCCCCACCAAGTACAGACCTTCGTACCTCATGGCGTGTCTAATCATTTAAATACTCCATCCCACCTGCTTGTTTTCTATTTATCTCCTCCCTTCTCTGAAGAGAGGAGGGTGGAGATTGAGGGAAAACAAGCAGGTGGGCAGGTGAATTTAAATGAGTAGCTCTGTCATGATGCACAAACGCCTGTGTTGGTGTGAACGGTCATCCTGTGCTAATAAAGTCCCTATAAAAAGTGTTGTAAAATCACCACAAAAATGAACATATACAAGGCAATTTACAAACAATATTGCTGTGCATGTTTTATCTTTTGTAAAGGGGGCTCAACAAGCTGCGACATCGCTAGCGATGTCGCTAGCGTTCGCACCCGCCCCCGTCGTTGGTGCGTCACAGGCAAATCACATGTACCCATCACACATACTTAGCTTCCTAACGACGTCGCTGTGGCCGGCGAACAGCCTCTTTTCTAAGCGGGCGGTTCGTGCGGCGTCACAACGATGTCAGACGGCAGGCGTCCAATAGAAGCAGAGGGGCGGAGAGCAGCCGCATGAAAGTCACGCCCACCTCGTTTCCTGGAGGACGCAGGTACGGTGTTGTTCGTCGTTCCTTGGGTGTCACACGTAGCGATGTGTGCTGCCTCAGGAACGACGAACAACCTGCGTCCAAAATCAGTAACGATATTTGTGAAATGGATGACGTGTCAACAATCAACGATTTGGTGAGTATTTTGCATCGTTAGCGGTCGCTCGTATGTGTCACACGCAACGACGTTGCTAACGAGGCCGGATGTGCGTCACGAATTCCGTGACCCCCAACGACATCTCGTTAGCGATGTCATTGCGTGTAAAGTGGCCTTTACTTCTTATAAATTCTTCTTGAAGCAGTTAAAAGAAGTAGCATGTTCATTCTGAAGGCAGCGTTATTTGGAAGCCGCCAATTCTTTACAATTAAAGCAATAGGAAAAAGACGCCTCAAGAAACGAAGAAAGAATCGCCAGCAAAGCCATTTCAGTAAAAGACCGCAAGCGGTTTCCTTAAGCGCCTTTGCCTAGGAAAATCCCAGTGGATATGCCATCGGAATAAAGACACCCTAAGGGTGTGTGCACATTGAATTTTTGAATATTTTTTTGGGGAGCGGAAAACTGTGCGGAATATCTCCAAATTCTTAAAAAATTAGTTTCAGCTCAGTTTCTGTTCCAAAAATTGTGCAAAATATTTAGGTCCTGATTAATTAAGACTAGGGTCTCATATGCAGTTTTAATGTAACATGCAGGAATAAAATGTGTGAAATCCACTTAATGAAGTTGGTGCAGCTTATCCGTGGCCTGGCCAGAAATGTTACTGCAGAGTTGGACTGGATTAATAGTTCAGGTTTAAGAAACTCTGCCATTTTTCATGTATTTGATGGTTAAATGTAGCTACACCCTGTCTTCCCCTCCCTAGGTTTGCCCATGTTGGTGGAGCTGCCCGAAGCCGACGTGAAAACATCAAAAGTTGTTTAATTATTGCACAACTTTGTTTTGTAGATATGTAGCGCCCCACAGGGCAAGTGGTTAACCTACTCGTCACCGGGCCATCAACTGTCGTCGTCACGGGCGGCCTAGCCCGGCTCCAATGCCACGAGGCGTACAGAAGATGGCAGGAAAGATATGATGGGGGTAGTAGTGAGGTGAATGTCGTGATACCAACTGTGGTATGTGGCCAGGGAATGGGCCACCGCAACTGTCGCTGTCCTCCGGGGCAGAGGGTGGTAGCAGCTATGGATGGTATCACTTCCCACAGGTGGAGCAGGCCCCGGGGAGGATGATGAGGGGAGTAGTAATGGCGGCACGGAGCAGCAGTACCGGTAATAAAGAGTCAGAGTCTTTGACTGCAGTTCCAGGTTGTTTACTCACTTTTACTACTGTGCCGCTCACCCGGGTAATACCAGTCACTTGCTATGATGTGCTCCGTCGAACCCGAACCCGTTAGAGATCAGTCCAGTTTGTGTGTTCAGTGGGATTCCTCTTTGTAACGCCTGTTTGTGGATCCCCTGGCTTGAAGCTACGAGGGGACCCTGGGTTTCACGAGATGTACTCTTGTCCCTATCTGCAGGTGCTGCGGTTCCGATATCGGGTGAAGCGAGACCCCGGATCCTATATGGCACTGTGCTGTCGGGCGCTGTGTGGACAGGGAGGCTTGAAACTTTCCCCGTCCAGGCAGATTCTGGAAAACCAACGTGAAGGATGATCTTCCCTAGGGCCTGCCGCCCGGCGTGGCGTTGATTCCGTGGGGAGCAGGTTCAATATCCCCACGGTAATCGTGTAAACTTCTCCTCCTTCCCACCGGAGCACCAGTAGATGCGACTGCTCCCTTGCTCTCCTGCTGGAGAACTCTTCTAGACTATTGTGATGGCTCCTGACTCCCCCTGTTGGCTGCACCTCCCCCCCCTCCCAGGTCCTAAGCTAGTGGGATTGGGGCCCCTGTTTGAGGGCATCCTGTAAATGCCACTCTGTCGGCGACCCCTTTATTACCCTACCCTAGCACAGTCCCCAGTGGGAACAGGGCAACCTGGTGTGTATTTGAGTGTGTAGTGTGGTGAAACCGGGACTAACCTCTTCAGGATCCGGGTTTAGCATTACACCCAAATTTGGGTGCGATACTCTGTGGAGACTGAAGCCTCAGGGGAGCCACACATAAACTTTGCAACTTTTCAGTGTTTTCGCCTGTTTTTTTTTAGAGAAAACAGTTTGATAAATCGGAACTTCATTGTGCAGATACCCATAAGATGGCCAATAAGCCTGCCATTTGGAGAAACCATTTCTCAGAAAGCGCACACTCAGCAGAAGCAGACATCATCCAAGTTTTCCTTATAATGGCAGACGGGACATGTTTCTTATAGCCTTGTCTATCAGCTGACAGGACGCTGTACAATATTCAGCGCTGTTTTCTCTCGTGGTTTGGACAAATGTTCTGTGAAAACTAACATTATACAATACTATTTACTACAAGGAGGTTTCTTCTAAAACATCTTCATTGAACTTTGGCAGATTGAGTCAGGATTATTCAAGGAAAGCCTATTATGTGCAGTATAATAGCTGTGATTTTCCTGCATTAAAACTTCAGTTGCTGCTAATTTGCTCGACAACCAACTTGAAATTAGTTCCAGTATAACAAAGGATTGTAATGTGAAATGGTGAATTAAAGAGACCTTTGTCTCGGCCGCATTAATACATTTTTATCAGCCGAGGAGACAGCCTGTCATTTAAAGACTGCTTATCTTTAATTTCCCAAGGGCACAACATCTACACTATATTATGATTTTTAATCTAGCAGCAACTAGCTCTTCTAGCCGGTCTCCCGGTTTACATGTCTAAAATATGATCAGTCTTAAGACATCTAATAAAAGAAGATGTGTCACCCCTCCCAACCAATTCTGCGCTCATAGCCACATGCTAAATGCCCCCTCTGAACCGGTAATGAAGTGTTCCTCCCAATGAGGCTTAATAGTGTCTAACCAAGGCAATCTATATTCCCGGAGCTTGATCAGACTTGGAGGGGTGAGCTAGCCCAGCGATCCTTGCTGCAGGTGATGGATATATGAAGGGCTGCTAGGAATATACAGACGTGCGTCACTCCCTCTGCTATCTAGCACTCACACTATGGCAGTGCAGCCTTTTAGATGGGATTTATGCTACATTAAGTCAATATGAACTGAATGACTTCAGCTTCTACAAACAGTCCACGGTATCTGCCCTGTGCTGTCTCTACAGAATGCTATCCTTCAGTGATATGTCTAACGCTCCCATTTGGTCAGTCATTCTGTATGAATTAGTTTAAGTAAAACTACAAAAGGTACAAAATACTTCATCAACCAACAAATCAGGCGTGGAACCCATCTATCTTCTATCTATCTACCGCGTATATCTATCTATCATATTTGTTTATCTACCAATCTATCTATCTACCGTTATCTATCTTATATTTATCTACCGTATCTATATATCTACCGTATCTATCTTATATCTATCTACCGTATTTATCTTATATCTACCGTATAGTATATAGTCCCTCAGGGCAGATCAAAGTGCGCCTGCGCCGAACCTCAATGCCGGCGCGTGTGTATGACGTAGACGCGTCATGCACTGCGGCTTCAGAATATGGGAGACCAAGATGGCCAAAATGGGAGGCGCCAGGACCGGAGACCAGCGCCACCCATCCAACCGTTGTGCACCGGAGCAACCTTCTATGTGAGTATTATAAAGTGTTTGTTATGTTCTACACAGGGTCTGGGCTCTTATATACAGCAGGTTAGAATGCTGTATATAAGGCTATGTGCCCACACTGCGGAAAATTCGCGGAAATCCCGCGGATTTTTGAAAAATCTGCAGTACAGCGAGTCCCCAACCATTTCTATGGCATTTTGGGAGTGCTGTGCCCTGATTTTTCCACATGATCCCATACTAACCTGCCTTGATCGAAGACACCAGAGTCACTTCCTCCACTGCAGAGGAGCGCGGTGGAGCCAGGAGCAGGAGGTGGGCAGGGCCTTCACGAGCTCCGGTCATGTGACAGCCAGAGCTAGTTTAGGCCTGCCCACCTTCTCCTGCAATGTGCAGACAGACACGGCCGGAGAGAAGTGCTGCGTGATGGAGGTATGAACTCTCCGATCACTGCAGCACTTGTTCTGCATTGAGGATGCAGTGCCGAAGCCATGGTACTATATCCTCAATGCAGATTGACCGCAGCATATCCGCAGGACATTCCGCAATAAAACCGCAGCATGGAAACAGACAAAGTTGTGCTGCGGTATTCTGGGAGCTCCTGTGGAATGTCCTGTGGATATAACCGCAGGACACTTTCCCCGTGGGCACATAGCGTAAGAGCCCACTGGTGGTGGCCGCAGCTTATAGGGCAAAAAACTAGTGACAGGTTCCCTTTAATGGCTGTATGTTGAGTTGTTTAGAGGGCACCAAATTTACCCTGTTATACAAGCTTTATACTGACTACTGTACATTGTATCAAAGTGTCCTATCTTCAGTGTTGTCCCATGAAAAGATATCTATATATAATTGTCCAATTTTGTCTGTAATGGAAATCCTGCGTCGCTGATTGGTCACGCCTCCTTGGCATGTACCGTCCACCTCTCTGCTCAGCTGCCTTCGGATTGGATGTGGGTGTTTCTGAGGGAGTGGTGCGGGCAGGCCCCTTAGATACCAGACTGCGGCCTTAGCAACGTGACACATGCCAAACTACATGCATATTCTACAATACCCGATGCGCTAGAATCGGGCCACCATCTAGTAATAGAATATTTACAAAAATGTAATGCGTGTACTCACTTTTGTGATATATTATATCTATCTCATATATAATTAATATGTATCTATCTCATATCGATCTACTTACAATACTTGACAAAGTGGTGGTTTGCTATAGGGGAAAACACTGATTTTGAGTAGTGACAAGCATCACTAGAGCTCTAGAAATCTAATCTCCTGAAAAAAATAAATTATTCATGGTGAAAATAAAAGCCACTTAATTATCAAAAAAAAATATCAATACATATCTTTTTAAATCCAGTAGACCTTCAAAGCTCGCCATGCTCATACCTCCAGTTTCACAAGAAGTGACTTGTATAAGCATTCTCTTAATTCACTTTATTATGCATTTTTGTTGATAACCTGCAGTACAGACCACCCAAAGTCTGTGCTACGGGCTGCACGACGCCAGACAGCATCTTGCTCATTGCTCTTAGCTACCATCTTCAGGGCGGGAGTGAACGCTGTAAGATGACGTTCTTTTTCACACATTTAAGGCCTCTTTCACATGTCCGTGAAAATCACGCACGTTTTTCACGGACGTGTCAAAGGTGCGTATTGTCCTCCGCGTGCCATGTGTATGGCACACGTGTGTTTTCCATGTGTTATCCGTGATAACACACGGAGAACGGGAACTTTCTACTCACCTGTCCCTGGCGTTGCTCTCCGTGGTGCTGATCTTCGGTCTCCGGTCCTGCCGACTGCCCGCTGCTGCTGCTTCCAGCCCGCAGTAAAGTGAATATGCAATGAGCATAATGAGTGGCGGTCGGCAGCAAGTGACAGCAGCGGCAGAGACAGGAGGGCTGGAGAAGGTGAGTAAAGTTTTGTTATTTTTTTTACAGACACGTGTGTTTTCTCCGGTGTGTGTCACACAGAACACCTCCATGTGGTCCGTATGCGGGTCATGTAACACCCGTGATGCCGGAAAAAAACGAACATGTCTACGTGTGGAGCACACGGACAGACGTATGCTCCACACGTACACACGGTCCATGGCAGAATACGCACGTGAGCGCAGACCCATTGATTTTAATGGATCTACGTGTGCCCGTGTCTCCGGTACTTGAGGAAACAGACCAAACACGTACCGGAGACACGGACGTGTGAAAGAGGTCTAAGACTGCAGGCTAGTAGCAGGACGCTGTACAGATTCTGGTGGTCCGAAACGCATGTCATGAGCAAAACCCAGTAACAGAGTGTACAGAAGTACGCTTTAAATGCCATTTTGGCATCTACTGTATATACAATATAAAGATCTGCTGTGGAGAACCGCTATAATTTAAGAAAAATAGGAAACAAGTCATACATCTTTAGAATTCCTTGTTTCTAGAGCTAAAACTGTATTTGATCCAATTAATCAGAAGGATTACTATGTTGTGGGGACAAGTAAGGCTACTTTCACACTTGCGTTGAACGGTATCCGTTGCATTGCGTTGTGTAACGGATGCAACGGATGTGTTGCATATAGTGACACAACGGATGCAACGGATGCTGCAAAACAACGCAATTCGTTTTGATTTTTTTTTTTTTTTTTTCCCGGTTTTACCAGCGGCAGACTATAGTGAACGATCAGCTGATCGTTCCCTGCAGCCGGCCGCTGGGTGATCAGCTGATTGCTCCCAGTAGCCGGCCGCCGGGTGATCAGCTGATCGCTCCCGCCCGCCGGGTGATCAGCTGATCGCTCCCGGCTGCCGGGTGATCAGCTGATCGCTCCCTGCAGCCGGCTGCCGGGTGATCAGCTGATCGCTCCCGGCCGCCGGGTGATCAGCTGATCGCTCCCGGCCGCCGGGTGATCAGCTGATCGCTCCCTGCAGCCGGCCGCCGGGTGATCAGCTGATCGCTCCCGCCCGCCGGGTGATCAGCTGATCGCTCCCGGCCGCCGGGTGATCAGCTGATCGCTCCCTGCAGCCGGCTGCCGGGTGATCAGCTGATCGCTCCCGGCCGCCGGGTGATCAGCTGATCGCTCCCTGCAGCCGGCCGCCGGGTGATCAGCTGATCGCTGTCACTTGCCGGCGCCCGGGCATGCCGGCGGGCGGGCGCTCAGCTGAGCGCTGTGACTTGCCGGCGGCCGGGCATGCTGGTGGCCGGTCATTCAGCTGAGCGCTGTCGCTTGCCGACGGCCGGGCGCTCAGCTGAACGTTCGGCCACCGCGAGCCAAAATAAAGTTTGATTTAAAAAAAAAAAAAAAAAAAAAAAAAAAAAAAAAAGAGCATGCGCAGTGAAATCCAGAGGATTCCGCTGCTCAAAATAACGTTACATGCTGCGTTCCTCCCGCTGGGCGGAAGCAACGGAGCGTCGCCCAGCGGAAGCAACGCAGCTCCTTTTGGTACAATCCGTTACCCATACAAGTCTATGGTAAACAGCGGAATCCGTTAACGGATTCCGCTGTTTCCCAAAAGGGCGGATTGTAACGGAAGGAAAATAACGCAAGTGTGAAAGTACCCTAAGGCTGGTTTCACACTACGTCTTTTTAACATCCGTTGAAAACGTTTTTTTAACGGAAGTACGGATCCTGTGCAAATCCGTTTTGTGTTTAATGCATTTTCAATGGACTTGCGTCCACTTCCGTTTGCATTCGTTTGCGTCCGTTAGACGCAGGATCCGTCATTGTGCGTTAATTTAACATGTTTCAAAAACGCAACATGTAGCGTTTTTTGGCTTTGTCAAATTAACGTATGTCACAGGATCCTTGACATTGCGCCGCGAGCTGCAATGCATGTCAATGAGTGCTGGATCCTGCCTACCAAAAGTCGTTCAGTGGCGTTATAACAGGATCCTGATTCTCTACTGAGCATGCCCGGTACAGGGTCGGTCTCTCGCAGCTGTAGACACTCGTAACCAAGCTAAATATCGGGTATCCAAGGCCGATGTTTACCTTGGTTACCAGCGTATGCAGCTGTCAGAAGCCTCCTCCCAGTCTAGTTCCCCTCACTCCCGATCACATGACTCCTTTGCCCGCCCCTAACATCCAGTGCAGGATCCTGCAAAATAACATATGCGTTTGCATACGTTATTTGCTGTAAAAGCAGGATCCGTACTTCCGCTAAAAAAACGTTTTCAGCGGATGTTAAAAAGACGTAGTGTGAAACTAGCCTTAGAGAGTCCTTTTGTTGAGGGCATGAATGTGATGAATGTGGGTTCAAGCTCCTAGCTTCTATTGATGTTGTTATTTACAGAAATATGTAAGTAAATAACAAAATTGGAGAACTCTCTTGAAGGGTTATTCCTAAGATACTAATATCTTGGGGGTCGTTAATTGGGATCCAGTGGTGTACCACCATTAACAGTACATCAAACAATATAGGTCTTGAGAATTGAAGCCGAACGGCACCGTCCCGCCTGCCCCAACCCAGGATCTTAATTTCAACAGCTGAATAAAATGGTGGAACAGTGAGCCATTAGCTCTTTGCTCCACAATTCAACCTATGCAACTCAATGCAGTAGGTGCGATGACATCACTAGAATGCGACTGTGACCAAATCCTCCGTCCACACACAGCACAGGCTGGAGCAATGCATTGGGAAGCGCAATTTTTTTTAAATTCTTTATTTTAAAGACAGACTCATAACATGAATGGATACCTCTTGCTCCCCACGGAGCTGCATAAACTATATCGAGGACTATACACTAACATGTATCCTGACAATCAGCACACATAAGCAAGCCCCATCCTCTCAACCAATCGAGTCTGGCCCAATATTAAACATTTTAGAATCAACCCAATACAGAGAAAATAGAAAATAGAGCAGAGAAAGAGGAAATGAAGCCTAGAGAGAATAGAAAACAAATAGGAAGAGAAGGGCAGAAGGGATGAATGGGGGAAGAAGGGAGCGAGAGAGGAGGGGAGAAAAAAAGAGGGGGAAGGGGAGTTCCTCCAAGACCATCACACCACCCATCGGGGGACTCATGTGGATCAGAGAACAATCTTGTATAATCAGTCGAGTAAATAAACTCCAACCAAGGAAACCATGTCCTGCAAAAATCATCATGTTGATCATTAAGAGAGGACCTCAAATCCTCTATATTCAATAGGTTATTTACCCTTGAGACCCACTGACTTTCAGCCAAGTGGGATGCAAGACCTAGCAGCCATGACCAGGAGGAATCTTAGCAAGGAACGCTTGTATATAGGAGCCGGGGACTCCGAAGACTGGAAAATGAACAGTGTCTCACTCGTGTCGGTCATCAGTCTGATTACCTCCCCCACATCTGACCAAAACCGCCACAAAGAAGGGCAGCACCAGAAAACATTCACCCTCCCCCGAACCACATCTCCAGCAGATAGGGTCCGCAATTTTTTGTTTTTTACTTTAACAGTCAGTACTTGTGTTGGAGGCACCCTGTGGGGGATCATACTACAGGGAGTCAATGAGGGAGCATAATACTGCGTGTGGGATGTATGTATTGTGCGGTCATCATACTGGTGAGGGAACATGTACTGTGCTGACATCATAGTATGGGAGTATCAAGGGAGCACAGAGGGGAACTGTTGGGGACATTGTAGGGCTTCATACTTTGTTGGGTACACTGTGAGCAGTATCATATTGTGTTGGGGATACTGTGAACAGTACCATATTGTGTTGGGGATACTGTGAGCAGTATCATATTATGTTGGGGATACTGTGAGCAGTATGATATTGTGTTGGGTACACTGTGAGCAGTATCATATTATGCTGGGGATACTGTGAGCAGTATCATATTGTGTTGGGGATACTGTGAGCAGTATCATATTGTGCTGGGCATACTGTGAGCTGTATCATATTGTGTTGGGCATACTGTGAGCAGTATCATATTGTGTTGGGGATACTGTGAGAAGTATCATATTGTGTTGGGTATACTGTGAGCTGTATCATATTGTGTTGGGCATACTGTGAGCAGTATCATATTGTGTTGGGTATACTGTGAGAAGTATCATATTGTGTTGGGTATACTGTGAGCTGTATCATATTGTGTTGGGCATACTGTGAGCAGTATCATATTATGTTGGGTATACTGTGAGCAGTATCATATTGTGTTGGGCATACTGTGAGCAGTATCATATTGTGTTGGGGATACTGTGAGAAGTATCATATTGTGTTGGGTATACTGTGAGCTGTATCATATTGTGTTGGGCATACTGTGAGCAGTATCATATTGTGTTGGGGATACTGTGAGAAGTATCATATTGTGTTGGGTATACTGTGAGCTGTATCATATTGTGTTGGGCATACTGTGAGCAGTATCATATTGTGTTGGGTATACTGTGAGAAGTATCATATTGTGTTGGGTATACTGTGAGCTGTATCATATTGTGTTGGGCATACTGTGAGCTGTATCATATTGTGTTGGGTATACTGTGAGCAGTATCATATTGTGTTGGGGATACTGTGAGCAGTATCATATTATGTTGGGCATACTGTGAGCTGTATCATATTGTGTTGGGTATACTGTGAGCAGTATCATATTATGTTGGAAATACTGTGAGCAGTATCATATTGTGTTGGGTACACTGTGAGCAGTATCATATTATGTTGGGGATACTGTGAGCAGTATCATATTGTGTTGGGGATACTGTGAGCAGTATCATATTGTGTTGGGTATACTGTGAGAAGTATCATATTGTGTTGGGTATACTGTGAGCTGTATCATATTGTGTTGGGCATACTGTGAGCAGTATCATATTATGTTGGGTATACTGTGAGCTGTATCATATTGTGTTGGGTATACTGTGAGAAGTATCATATTGTGTTGGGTATACTGTGAGCTGTATCATATTGTGTTGGGGATACTGTGAGCAGTATCATATTGTGTTGGGTATACTGTGAGAAGTATCATATTGTGTTGGGGATACTGTGAGCAGTATCATATTGTGTTGGGCATACTGTGAGCTGTATCATATTGTGTTGGGGATACTGTGAGCAGTATCATATTGTGTTGGGGATACTGTGAGCAGTATCATATTGTGTTGGGGATACTGTGAGCAGTATCATATTGTGTTGGGGATACTGTGAGCAGTATCATATTGTGTTGGGGATACTGTGAGCAGTATCATATTGTGTTGGGCATACTGTGAGCAGTATCATATTGTGTTGGGTACACTGTGAGCTGTATCATATTGTGTTGGGTATACTGTGAGCAGTATCATATTGTGTTGGGTACACTGTGAGCAGTATCATATTGTGTTGGGTACACTGTGAGCAGTATCATATTATGTTGGGGATACTGTGAGCAGTATCATATTGTGTTGGGTACACAGTGAGCAGTATCATGTTATGTTGGGCACACTGTGAGCAGTATCATGTTATGTTGGGCACACTGTGAGCAGTATCATATTGTGGTGGGGCCACTGTTGGTGCATCATCCTTTGTTGGAGTCACTATGGAAGCATCATACTATGCCGCTGGTGTTACTGTGAGGGAACATTGTATGGAGGAAGTCACAGTGGGGGTATCATACCATGTGTAGAGGGCAGTTTTGGGGGGCATTAAACTGTATAGAGGATCATTCTGTATAGGGTCATAAGCGGGATATCTTATTTAGTAGGAACACTAAGAAACTTCAGTCAAGCCGCTATTTTTGTGTGCGTGTTGTCTTTAAAAGTGATGTCCTTCTCTGGTTGCACCTCTATGCCATGACCTCGTCTATACCACTGAATATTTTTTTCTGAGGGGGGCGCAATTCAGACTTTTTGTAAGGGTTCCCATTATTTTATTTACGCCCCTGTTGGGAACCTTTAGTGATTCTGAAAATAGGGCTCTGCAACCTAGGCACCCAGCTCTTTATAGCCCCATCTTAAAGGCAAAATCTCCACTACATTCATTGTCTATGGGACTGTCAGAGAAAGACGAGTACAGAGCTCAACTGATTCCGAAACTTCCACAGACAATGAATGGAGTGGAGGTCGAGGATACTAACCTTCGCTCTATTCAAGACTGAGACCTTGTGCTGAGCCCAGTCCCCTGGGTAACAGAGCCCTATTCTGGGGATTGCTAGGAGTCCCAGTGGATGGACAGCCAGCAATCAGAAGTTAAAATGGATAGGGGATAACTTACTGTTTGGGAAGAACCGAATAAGGCATTGACAATAATCTTAGCTAAAGTATACTCGTTACAGCACAGTATTTGGACCCAACATGACCTGTGTTTTACCGTTCCTTTATTAGCCTGAATCTGACAGTTCTACATTACAGGGCCCGAGCTTCATACTTTGTACCAGCAGATGGTGTTATCAGTCTAATCCTGAGTGTCATTTCCCTCTCTGGGTGACGGCTGCTCTCTATGCCCCCCACCCTGCCTCAAACTCACCACCTTTTTCATTCCCTCCCCCATACTTGCAGATGGCTTAATCGTGACTACAGTTCTCCCCACCCCTCCAGCCCCCACAGTATGTCTGGGATAATGCTGCTAACGTACAACTAAGCAGTCAAGTGTGACAGCATAGAGCAGGTAGCCTGGCAACTGAGAGCATAATACTGAGCAGATGGTGTGATGGACACACACACACACACACACACACACACACACACACACACACACACACACACACACACACACACACACACACACACACACACACACACACACACACACACACACACACACACACACACACGCATACACACTGCATGTTACACACTTCATGCTGCACACTGTATGTTACATGCGCGCGTACACACACACACACACACACACACACACACACACACAGAGTCTGCTATATTCTTCACGCCACACACACTATACACACACTCCATGCTACACATTGTATGTTACACACATATGCATACACACTGTATGTTACAAGCACACTCTAAGCTACACACTGTTACACACATTTCATGCTACACTCTGTTACACACACACACACAAACTGGATGCTAAATATTTCACGCTACACACACACACACACACACACACTATGTTACATGCACACTCGATGCTACACACTGTATGTTAAACACACACGCATACACACAGTATTTTACACACATGCATACACTGTATGTTACACACACGCACACTCTAAGCTACACACTATGTTACACACACTTCATGCTACACACTCTTACACACACAAGCTGGATGCTAAACATTTCACGCTACACATACTATGTTACACGCACACTCGATGCTACACACTGTATGTTACACGCACACGCATACACATTGCATGTTACACACTTCATGCTACACACTGTTGTTACCATGCGCACACCATTACACAATGTTACATGCGCACACACAGTGTTTCCTATATTCTTCACGCCACATACACTGTTATACACACACTCCATGCTACACATTGTATGTTACACACATATACATACATACTGTATGTTACAAGCACACTCTAAGCTACACACTATGTTACACACACTTCATGCTACACACTGTTAGGCTGGGGCCACACGGGGACTACTGCGATCCACTTGCATGACACTCGGCTCGTGCTGGCAGTACAGCAGAGCCGAGTGTCATGCGTGTGTCCTTGCAACTGAGGTCCGTTCGTGCGAGCAGACCTCAGCTGCGGGGGGGCGGGCCGGCACTCAGGAGGGGTGGGAGGGATTTCTCTCCCTCTCTCCTGCGTAGTCGGCTATTGCCATTCTCGCACTGCACTGGCAGTACACCGGTGTACCGCGAGTGCAGTGCGATTTTTCTCTCGCCCCATTCACTTGAATGGGTGCGAGAGAAAGAGTCTCCGCTTATAATCGCAACATGCTGCGATTGTTTTCTCGGTCCGATTAGGGCTGAGAAAATAATCTCTCATGTGCGCTGACACACAGGCTAGAATTGGTCCGAGGGGAATGCGATGTTTTATCTTGTTGTCCATTTCAGATCTCTCCAGTGCTTTGTTTCCATTTCTGGGTGCTTCTAGAACTATGTTTGGGGTTATTGTCATGCAGGAAGACTCATGACCTAGCAGCAAGCCCAGCTTTCTAACACTGGATTTCTTTATTCCTTGCACCCAGTAAAGGCACCTAGTTGTAGAGGCAACAAAACAACCCCAAACATCTTTGAACTTCCATAATGGCCTGTAGGTAGTGTTCAGTTTTTTGTTGGCCTCATTCCGTTTTCGGTAAACAGTAGAATGATGTGCTTTTCCAAAAAGCACTATCTATGACTCATCTATCCACAAGATACTTTCCCAGAAGGATTTTGGCTTACTCACATACATTTTGACAAACTACAGTCTAGTTTTTTTTATGTATCTGTGTCAGCAGTGGTGTCCTCCTGGATCTCCTGCTTATCCACCATCAAGACTATCCTGTGGTACAACCTTTCATCAGTTTTTCTCTCTCGTCCATGTCCAGGGTGATTAAATACAGTGCCATGGGTTGTAAACTTCATGATTATATTGAGCACCGTGGACAAAGGAACATCAAGATCTCTGGAGATGGGCTTGTAGCCTTGAGATTGTTGATATTTTTCAACAATTTTGGTTCTCAAGTACTCAAACCATTCTCTTCTCCTCTTCCTGTTCTCAATGTTTAGTATGGCACACACAAACACACAATGCAAAGATTGAGTCAACTTCTCCCCTTTTTATCTAGTTTCAGGTATGATTTTCATATTGCCCACACTTTGAGCATCATATGCTGGAAACAAAATTAATTATTTACCCAGAATTTTGGAAAGGTGCCAACAATGTTGTCCAGCCCATTTTACCAGGATTGTGTAATATGTTCAATTTGATTTATTTTTTTTCCTCTGATTTTTTGTGTTGTTCCAATACACACAAAGGAAATAAAGGTGTATCATAAAACATGTGTAATTGTAATAATTTTCTCACAGAAATACTTAATTTTCTGGAACAATTTCAAGGGTGCCAACACTTTTGGCCATGGCTACATATACAAACACACCTGGAATAAGCTGAAGAGTTAAGAGATAAATGCTTGTTTAAAATCTAAAATTAAGCCTGTCAGGTCGCCTATGCCTTCCAATTCCGCAGCATTCATATCTGTATGTCAAAATTCCCTCCCTGTATGATGTTATTGAATAAAATCAATGTTTAAAAAAAGGACTTCTAAATTGCGCTGTTCTTCTGATAATTAAGGCTTTGACTAGTCGATGGGGTGTTATTTGACCAGACTGGTCGGCCCTGTTTCCATGTTATCACTCCCCTGTGTTCGTGACACTATGATTTGCAAGAGCCGACGTCACCGCCAGCTTCTGGAAATCTTGCGGTCGTTTCGGCAGAGTCACTTCACTTCTGAAGCTGGGTATACATGTCCTGGCTTCAGAGAGGAACACTGCACAATTGGAAAAACAGCTTCTGCACTTCCAATAATGCGCAGTATGTCTCTCTGAAGCCAGGACACATGCGCAAAATTTCTAGGAGCTGATGGTGAAGCCGCTTCATGGAAATCATGTTATCACGCCCACAGGGGCATGACAACATGAAAAGAGGGCCAAGTAGTCTGGGCCCCAAGACCTGAGATCAGAGGGACCCTCCTGGAGTTACTGCCACTGTTAACTATATCGGTGTGCACAGAGCACCAACATAGTTAATATCTGCAGCAGAGCAGGAAGAAACAAACTCCCTGCACTACCACTCTCTGTTCTTCCAATTTTCCTTTAACAACTAGGTTTAAAAATCAGCCCTTAGTGTTATTGTCAGAATCTGAGTTACAAAGCAGAGCCTATGTAAATAATGCCCTGTAAGTCAGGGGTCCCCAAGCTTTTTTACCTTGAGAGCCACATTTGACTTTGAAAGTTGGTTGAGAGCCACACTGTAGAGATGAAGGGCGGCTTTGCACGTTGCAACATCGCACGTGCGATGTCGGTGGGGTCAAATCCGCACATCCGGCGTCACTTTCGACATCGTAGTGTGTAAATCCTAGATGATACGATGAACGAGTGCAAAAGCATCGTTATCGTATCATCGGTGTATTCGCCGACATTTCTATAATGCCGGTGCCGCGACAGGTACGATGTAGTTCCTCGTTCCTGCGGCAGCACACATCGCTGTGTGTAAAGCCGCAGGAGCGAGGAACATCTCCTTACCTGCATCCTGCGGCTCACGCCGGCTATGCGGAAGGAAGGAGGTGGGCGGGATGTTTACATCCTGCTCATCTCCGCCCCTCCGCCGCTATTGGCCGCCTGCCGTGTGACGTCGCTATGACGCCGCACGACCCGCCCCCTTAGGAAGGAGGCTGGTCGCCGGCCAGAGCGACGGTCGCAGGGCAGGTGAGTGCATGTGAAGCTGGTGTAGCGATAATATTCGCTACGGCAGCTATCACAAGATATCGCACCTGCGACGGGCGCGGGGACTATCGCACTCGACATCGCAGCATCGGCTTGCGATGTCGTAATGTGCAAAGCCCGCCGAAGACGTAGTCAAAGCCAATTTAGCAGTATAAAACAGGAAATTGGAAATAAATAATCTTTCCCATATTGATATCAGAGAGCAAAACTGACCTCCATACATAACATAATCAACTATACCAAGATCAATAATACCCCATACAAGGGAGAAATACCGCCACACAATGACCAGTCAACATATTACCACCCCATAGTGACCGAATACAGGCACATACAAGGAAGAAATACCGAGACACTATGACCAGAAACATTTTACCTACACATGGTGATCAAATCCAATCACATACAAGACAGTAAGGCTATGTGCGCACGTTGCGTCGGAGTACCTGCAGTTTATTGTGCACGTTTTCCTTCCCTTGGTTTTTGACCAAATGGCTTTTGACCATTTTTTAGCGCTAAAAACGCATGCGTTTTTACCGCGTTTTTAGCGCTTTTTACCTGCGTTTTCACCTGCGTTTCTGCAGATGCATTTTTGAGATCAAGACACTGAGAAATAAAGTTGAATTAGTCAAAAAGAATGAAAAAAGAGAAAAAAAGTATAAAATTAACTTTTAATAAAATTATATGGGAAATTATCAATTTTAATGTAATAATAGTGGTTATGCACATTTTAACAGAAAAATAGCTAAAGTTTATTATTTTTTTACATTTAAATTTTCGGTTATTGTGTGTGTGTAAAGGAACATTAGAACCCATTAATTTTTGGCCAGAAAAGCATGCGTTTTTGGAGCCAAAAACGCAGTTGAAAAGCAGGTAAAAAGCATGAAAAACGCAGGAATTGTGATTTTGGTTGCTTTTTGCCATTTCTCATTGACTCCAATGTTAAGGAAACGCTGCAGAAATGGCAAAAACAACTGACATGCTGCTTCTTTTTCTGCATGTTTTTTGACCACAAATATGCAAAATAAACGCTGCTGAAAAAAAAGCAAAGTGCAGACAGGATTTCTGCTTTTCCCATAGACTTTGCTGGAAATCAAAAACGCATGCGTTTTTGCCCAAAAACGCTGCTGCCAAAAACGCTGCAGAAACGCGGTAAAAAACGCAACGTGCGAACATAGCCTAATACCACCACACCATAATTAGACAATGTAGTAATCGAATATTATCACATACATGGGAGAAATACAGCGACACTTTTACCAGACCACATATCATGGATATAGGCTGGTATATACAGCTCTGGCAAAAACTGAGAGACCACTGCAAAATTGTCAGTTTTTCTGATTTTTCTCTTTCTAGGTATATTTTTGAGTGAAATGTAAATTGTTCTTTTATTCTACAGTATAAACTACTGACAACATGTCTCCGAATTTCCAAGCAATACATTTGTATTTATTTTCTGAAAATGAGAAATGGTCAAAATAACAAAAAAGACGCATTGCTTTCAGACCTTAAATAATGCAAAGAAAACAAGTTCATAATAATTTAGAAAAGACAATACTAATGTTTTAACTCCGGAAGAGTTCAGAAATCAATATTTTGTGGAATAACCATGATTTTTAATCACAGCTTTCATGCGTCTTGGCATGCTTTCCACCAGTCTTTCACACTGCTTTTAGGTGACCTTATGCCATTCTTGGCGCAAAAATGTAAGCAGTTCTTCTTTGTTTGATGGCTTGTGACTTGATCTTACTCTTGATTACATTCCAGAGGTTTTCAATGGGGTTCAGGTCTGGAGATTGGGCTGGCCATGACAGGGTTTTGATGTGGTGGTCTTTCATCCACACATTGATTGACCTAGCTGTGTGGCATGGCACATTCTCCTGCTGGAAAAACCAGTCCTCAGAGTTGGGGAACATTGCCTGAGCTGAAGGAAGCAACTGTTTTTCCGGGATGCCCCTAGTGGGATTATGAACCCAGGACCCCAGCGCTGCAAGACTGTCACGCTAACCACTGAGCCATATATAGTTTACAGCACAAACATTATTTACACTGTCTGCAGTGCACTCGTATACACAACACTGGTGCCTGCGCAGTACATGAACATTCAGCTCTCGTGTGTATACAAACACAGCTTTGCTACTTACATACACAGCTCTGCTGCATATAAACACACATACACAACTCTTGTACACACACAGCACTGCTACATGAACATACACAGCTCTCCTACATACACACTGTCTGTTATATAAACACACCCCCAGATCTGCTACAACAACACACATACACAACTTTGCTATTTCAACACAATGCCCTGCAACATCATCTGTCCTCTACTATACACACCTCATACACTACTACATTGTGAAGTTACTTCCAGGCATGTGATGATGGCATGACCTGAAGATCTTTCAGCTAGTCAGGACCTGCAGTATCTGTGGAGCTTTAATGATGTGCAGGTCCTGTTTCCTTTCTCTCCTGTCATGCACCGATCACTCCTATCAGTGTCGGACTGGAAGAGAGAAAACAGTCCCGCTGTATAGATCTCTCCATGACTGGCTCCTCTAAACTAGAAGACGCACACTATTTTCAGCAAGATTTTTTTTCTTGCTAGAAAGTGCGTCTTAATTTTCAAAAATATGGTATCCACTGATAAAGTATATAAAAATATATCAATGTAATGATGTGTTGTTTTTATTACCTGTAGCCCCATATATCACACTACAGTAAACAGTAAAACGGAGTACAGACATAAATTAGCACATGCACAGACCTAGGTATAAAGGCCATGTCTTTTTTTTCTATGATAATCATTGAATTCACCAAGAGTTGATTGCCACAAACTAATGTCATCCTGAGGGACCAAATGACATTATTCTCCAGTGCGGAAAATACACTGTGAACGTTTATAGAGATTGATCGCATCTTTCAGCAACATTTGTGTGTGTGGAGGGGAATAATCAGATAAAAGGCAGAGTCTGGTAGAATGTAACAGCTCTGGGCTGGAGAGAATAATATCTCTGTGGTTATAGACTGAATGCAGGAAGAGAGCTGTGTGCTGCCAATTACTTCCTATATCAACCCATATAACATTAATGGGATAACGGATATGCAACATGTCTCAAGATTATCTAGAAATCACAATATTTGATGCTTCAGTTTAGGAATTTTGGGCTATGAATGTTTTGGCTAGTGAGCACTACTTGAAAGCAGTAAAGTCATGTGTGAAACTGAGATATTTATTTTACTCACTTACATAGCGTTATTAATGCTACAGCGCTTTACCGATGTGATCATCACTGTCCCCATTGGGGCTCACAATCTAAATTCCCTATCAGTATGTCTTTGCAGTGTGGGAGGAAACCAGAGAATCAGGAGGAAATGCATGCAAACACAGGGAGAACATACAAACTCCTTGCAGATGTTGTCCTTGGTTGAATTTGAACCCAGGACCCCAGGGGTGTAAGACTGCAGTGCTAACCACTGAGCCACCGAAGGGTTTTTTGCCATTCGTCACATACTTAGCAGATCTAGTGATCAATTGTGGTCTTTTCACTTGGACCCCTGCCAATGAAGTAGTTATGGCCTATGTTGCAGATGCCCCTTTTAGCCCCATGTACCTGGCTCTAATGCAGCTCTTTTTTTGTATGGAGCAATATATGGGTTCCCAGTAATACATGTTGCCTAGGGAGGCATGCAAACCTAATTTAAGGGAACCTGTCAGGTGCCATATGCACACAGAACCACGAGCAGTTCTGGGTGCATATTGCTATTCCCTGCCTAAGCATCCCTGTATCTAGTAGCATAGATAAAGGGATCTTTAGGAAAAGTAGTTCTAAAAATCTTTTATAATGTGCTAATGTGGCCAGCAATTAGTCGCAAGGGTGTTACTTCCCCAGGCGAGTCAACCCCCTTAGCATGTTAGCACCCCCTTCCTTGTGGGCATTCTAACATGCTAATGATATGCAGCATCAGAGGCATGGTTGATCTGATCGCTCTCTGGTGCCACCGCGTCGGACTCTGGATATTAGCTCAGTGCCCATGATCAGAAGCCCCGGACTTCCAACCATGAACACTATGAAGCCGGGTGTACACGTCCCGGCTTCAAACTGATATAGTGCGCATGACCGGAAGTCCAGGGACGTTCTGATTGTGCCCACTGAGCTGAAAACCTGCGGTGAGAGCTGAGGTGAAAGCAACTATGCCTCTGATGCTGCGCATGCATTATTAGCCTGCTAGCACACCTACAGGAGCATGTAAAGGGGCCAAGTAGCTAAGGGAAATAACTCCCTTGTTACTAGTCCCTGGCCTCATTAGCATATACTAAAGAATCTTTAGAAATACTTTTTCTAAAGATCTCTTTATCTATACTACTACCCTGTTCCCCCAAAAATAAGACACTGTCTTATATTTTTTTTTTTGTCCCAAAAAAAGCACTAGGTCTCACAATCACACACTCACCACATTCCGTGATACCACTTGCTTCTGGCCATGTGATGCATTCTTCCTGCAGGTCCTGGAAGCTCCACTGCACAGTGCACAGCGTCACAGGTCCTTATGCCACTGAGAAACAAGCGATATCGATGGATGGGGTGAGTGTGTGTATGAGAGCTATAGTGTGATTGTGTGTGTGCGTTGTATGTGTGTGCGTGTGTATATGTGATCTGACGTGTGTGTGTGTGTGTGTGTTCCGCCGCAGGTCCTTGATGCGTTCCACTGCTCCTGATAGGCGACTGGTGAGTCTGATGGCAGCGTCTTCTCTCTTCTTTCTTTAGGGGGTGCCCGCTGTCTATAATGAATTGTCCTGCAATATCTTTCACTTTTTTACTGCTACATGGACACTTCATTATTGAACTGCGACTAGGTTTTATTTTTGAGGGATGTCTTATATTTAAGCCTCCCTGAAAACTCTTGGTAGGTCTTATTTTCAAGGGAGGTCTTATTTTCAGGGAAACCCGGTAGATGCAGGGACAGTTAGGCATTAGGGATTAGAAATATGTACCCAGAACTGCTCATGGATCTGGGTGCATATGGAACCTGACAGGTTCACGTTAAGATTTTTATATGAAAACCCATACAAAGAAAATTTGGTATTTTTCAAAATATGCTATATAGAATTCAATTTAAGCAATACGTCTAAGGAAAAATACCCACATCATAACATCCAACAGAACTTAAATTGTCATGAGGCTTGGAACTAGCAGAATGGCCTCTATTTACTGTCAGAAATGTGAAACACTGATGACTTCGGTACCATCATTAGTCATATTTGAATATTCAGATTTTGTGTACATTTAGGCTTTTAGATCTTCAAATGCATAAAAATATTATTTGCTCCAAGGTGAGTCTCTGTATATTTCATAAAGGACTACGATAAGGAATATATTAGATGTATCATCATATATAAGCCAATGCTTTGGTTAGTTATGTGGCTAGGGGCCTGCTTTTACTGCATGACGTCTCCATGCTAAATCCGGCACAGCACCGCCTAATAACGATCCCATCCACAGTAAAGTAGCCACAGCAGCACCCTGCTTGCTGCTATCTGTGAAAAGGAAGGAAGAGGAGGGGAGGAAGAGTGTGCTCAGAGAGGGCTCCATGATAGTGTCATTGTGCTGGGAGGGGGTGGGGGATAGATAGATCAGAAGAGGAAAGAGGGGGATAAGGAGGGGTCAGCAGCTCTTCCGCGACAGCACACAGACTTAACAATACAAAGGCAGAACAACATGTTTCACAGCCAAGGCAAATAAGGGGCTGACACTGAAGAAGCAGTAGCTCAGTCATGTTAACAATGGAGGGTTTAAGAGCATCCCCACAAAGTGGATTGTACTGAACCGTTAGCAAATTTTGGTAAAGCTACTGGATAATGATTGTTGATGAAACTGACCTATTGTCATATGAAACAGTTTGGTAATCTTGGTTTAACATTGGCTGCTGGTATCTTCAAGCATGTAGATACCAATTGTATCACCGATCACCATGATATATGAAATGTATTAATATACCACAAGAACCATATCACTATATGCACCATTACCTTTTCTTCACACAAGATAGCAAAATCCAAAGTGAATAAACAAAAATCTAAATCCAAACAATATTTGGTGTGACCACCTTTTGTCTTTGAAACAACATTACTTGTTCTCAGTTTTTGAAGGAACTTGGCAGGGAAGTTCTTCCAAAAATCTTGGAGATCTAACCACAGATCTTTTATTGATATAGATTTGTGTAAAACCTTCAGTTTCTTCATGTACTCGCAGACACTCTCGATGATCTTGAGATCAGGGCTCAGTAGGGGCTATGTCATCACTTCCAGGACACCTTGTTCTTTACACTAAAGATAGTTGTTAATAACAATGACTGTATATTTGCGGTTGCTGTCTAACTGCAGAATACATTTGTTGTAATCCTGACCAAATCCTCCTGACCACATCCTCAACTCCATTTTCTAAAATACAGTCCTAAACTTGCAAGGAACCACCATCATGCTTCACTTGCTTGCCAGTATTTTTGCACCCTAGTTGTTATGTTCTGGGGCATAGTTGAGTTGTTGTTTCCATGTCAAAATTATGACTTTTTGGCACTGCTGGACATCTTCCAATTTAGAAGAGAAATAAGCTTGATGTGTCATTCTCTAAAATTGTCTTCTACAACCTCACCTTTGTAGCATAGCCATTCCTTCCCCAGTTTTAGTCCTATACAGCAGCTTCTGTTTCAGTTAATGATTGTGTTTCAGCCATATATGTCACTTCTTTGGTATAATTAGTTACTAACACACCTACCTATTATCCTGTGAAATTCCTGACTTTGTGCAATTGTACCCAGAAGAAATGATGCCGTTTTGACGGTAAAGGACGATCACACCAAATATTAATTTAATTTAGATTTCTCTTCTGTTCATTCACTTTGCCAATGATAAGAATAAGCTATAATTTCTATTTTTGTACATTTTTTACATTCTTAAGTGGGCTTTACACGCTGCGACATCGCTACCGATGTCGCGAGCGATAGCACACGCCCACGTCGGTGGTGCGTCATGGGGTGATTGCTGCCGTAGCGAACAATATCGCTACGGCAGCATCACACACAATTACCTGTTCACCGACGACGCTGTGGCCACAGAACAATCTCTCCTTTAAGGGGGAGGTTCCTTCGGCGTCACAGAGGCGTCACTAAGCAGCCACCCAATAGAAGCGGAGGGGCGGAGATGAACGGCCGGAACATCCCGCCCACCTCCTTCACTCCTCATTGCCGGCGGCCGCAGGTACGATGTTGTTCCTCGTTCCTGCGGTGTCACACATAGCAATGTGTGCTGCAGCAGGAACGACAAACAACCTGTGTTCCAAACGAGGAACGATTTTTTAATAATGAACGATTTGACACCCTTTTGCGATCGTTACTGATCGCAAAAAGGTGTCACACACAACGACATCGCTAACGAGGTTGGATGTGCGTCACCAACACCGTGACCCCGACGATATCTCGTTATGTATACATGGGCTTTTACTCTGTAGCATTTTTCCCATATCGGCTTAAAGCTTTTACACAGTTCTGTATATAATTTTTTAGTAAGAAAAATTTATGAAGCTACTTTGTGGTTATAGCTCTTTTCAAGGAAAGTGATTGACAATCAATATGGCATGCCCAGTGTTCCTAGACACCGGAATGCCAAATATGCCAAGTTTGGCACTGTCACAGTGAGCAAAGTCTTGCAGGAGACAGGTAAATATAAAGCACGAAAACAACATTTTCTATTATCACTTGTGTCAGAGAAGTCTCTGAATTGCTTTCTACACTTAAATTTCTGGCTCTGGTCTTATGAATTTCTAAATTTTAGTTTTCAAAGAAAGTTGCTTTGGCTAGATATTGTTAAAAATTGATATGATTTGTGTTGTCCAACCTGAAAGTCTTTAATTGTGAGTTTCTCTTCAATGGCGTCGGTGCCGGAGAGCTAGAGATCAGATAGGCAGTGGTAACCAGATACGGCACTCTGAATTTCCACCCGGGCTGCTAGCGTTACTGGTCCTTTTTCTGTTTGCCCTTCAGGCAACAGTAACTACCCCTCAACTGAGTAAACAATTTATGAGAAACTCCTTCCTGGGTTTTGCCCAGTGTTTTCTATATGACGTACTGATACTCAATACTTCACCACTTACTTCATTGACGGCATTTTGCATCTAACACTAGATTTATCTTTCTCAGAGCTCACACTCTCTCGTATTCCATCATCCAGCAATGGTCGCCCTTACTTCACGCTGTTCTCACTATCCAGCAATGTATCTGCTGTCATCACACACTTCCCTCTGCTCGTGTTAGCAATCTTCACAATCCCTATAGAGCATATCTCTCAAAATTATGTTTATCCTATAATCCCTACCAGAAACTGACTTCATAAGAGGACTGTTAAACCTCAAACCACAGAAAGATGTCGACAAAATACACGAGAATTCATCTCTCGGTGGTGTCCGCAAAGAAACACTCACACCCTGTATGCTGCCATTGAATTACTGAAAGACACACAGTATCTAATCCTCAAAATACAAGAAAATATCACTTGTTAGCCCCCTAACTAATAATCTAATTCTGTGTAATGCACGAGGATGATGAAAGTCGAGAGGTTGTGTACTACTGAGAAACACAGCTCATCCAGTGCAGGCTATGAGGTTATGAAAAGGTTTTCCTGGTAAAGACCCTCTTCTATTAGCATTCCCTAGTCTACGAGACCGCAAAATGTTCTCTAAAATTAGAGCATCCTCTGCAGGTAAAACAATTCACTTTATTTCTATCATTAATTTATTATGCTTGAGTAGCGCCATATTCTACAACACTTTATAGTCATGATCATCTCTGTCCTACTCATAGATTGTAAGCTTGTGAGCAGGGCCTCACTCCTCTTAGTATCTGTTGAATTACGTGTTACTCTGTATAGTCTTTATTGTCTGTACATGTCCCCTTTGAATTGTAAAGTGATGCAGAATATGTTGGTGCTATTGTTCAATATCTCTTTGCAGCTAGTTGAATATATTAGCAAAATTGTGAAAAAAGAGTAAAGGGTGCTTTACACGCTGCGACATCGCTACCGATATTTCGTCAGGGTCACGTCATTAGTGACGCACATCCGGCGCCGGTAGCGACATCGCAACGCGTGACAGCAAGGAGCGACGATCAACGATCGCAAAATTGTTCAAAAACTGTGATCGTTGACACATCACTCCTTTCCTTAATATCGTTGCTGCCACAGATACGATGTTGTTCGTTGTTCCTGTGGCATCACACATAGCGATGTGTGACACCGCAGGAACGACGAACATCTCCTTACCTGTGTCCACCGGCAATGCGGAAGGAAGGAGGTGGGCGGGATGTTACATCCCACTCATCTACGCCCCTCCGCTTCTATTGGCCGGCCGCTTAGTGACGTCACAGTGACGTCGATATGACGCCGAACGCACCTCCCCCTTGAGGGAGGGATTGTTCGGCGGTCACAGCGACGTCGCTGACAAGGTATGTGCGTGTGACGCTGCCGTAGCGATAATGTTCGCTACAGCAGCGATCATCAAATGTCACACATACGACGGGGGCGGATGCTATCGCGCTCGATATTGCTAGCGATGTCGCAGCGTGTAAAGTACCCTTAAGTGTTGTGGCCTGATTGTTTATCATCATGTGAATCCAACTCGCTGCAGTCCAAAAAGACAATGAGAAAGGTTCTCTCAGGCAGAAATTTTTTATATTTATTTTTCACTCTTTTTTTGCAGACTGTAATTCTGTTTATTTACACTAAGGATTTTTCGCACAAATGCAGTAGGAGGTTGTCCTTTCTCCGTTAAGATAGGTGATAACTCGCCAAGATAGGACAACCAACTATTGGTACCTCCACCGATCCTGAGAACGAGACTCTGAAATAACATGTCTACATGGAGAGCAAGGCGCACATGCAAGCCACCCCTGCTGCAGAAAGCTAAGGCTACGATGGGGCACTTTTAGAGCCTCCTTCTATAGTTTGGAAAACTCTTTAAGTAGTTTGGAGAGATATTCCAGAAAACCCTTTAATTGCTTTAATAGTTATGTTCTTACACCAACCCAAACTTTATTTTAATGGTCTTGCTCATGCCAGCAGCAAATGGGTGCTGTAATGTTTAATCCATGTAAAGGGAAGGTTTTCCATGACCTACCTATATGAACAAGGGTGGAGAGGCATTAATTAGCATGACTCTGGGTACAGCATTACATGGTTGACCTTCCATTTGTGTGTTTGGCATGTAACGTTCTAGTTCCCCGGCTGCAGATCCCTTTTATGGCTAACTAGAATTTCCCCTAGAAATTGGGGTAGTTAGTTGCAGGAGTTGGACTTGCATTGAGTACCAGTGTGTCTGTTAGGCCGGTTTCAGATATCTGTGTTTAATCAGGTACAAGCCACACGCATGGGATATGGTCATACGTGTGTCATCTGTGTTTGCATATGTGTGACATGTATCGGAGAAAACACGTGTCTTTGAAATAAAAATATTTTCTATATTCACCTGTATCCAGTGATGCCATCTTTGGCTCTGCTGCCTCCTGCTACTGACCCCCGCTAATTATATTCACTGAATATTCACTGCACCGCTTAGCTGAAAGCAGGAGCACTGCAGGGGACAGCATCGCTGGGGAGAACATCAGGGACAGCATCGCCAGTGACAGGTGAGTATCCAGCAAGCAATGTGTGTGCAGTGATATAAAGGAAGTCATCGGAGTTCCCTATCAACTCTGATGACCTCCTGATAACACCCCCACGACATACGCGCTACAGCGGGTGTCACAACGGTGACTTCATGGGTTCATTGGGAACTCCGGTGACCTCCTGGACATCAGTGCACACACATTGCTTGGTGCATACCCACCTGTCACCGGCGATGCTGTCCCTGGCGCTGCTCCTGCTTCCAGCTCCGAGGTGCAGTGAATGTTCTCAACATAATGTCAGAAGCAGGAGACAGCAGAGCTGAAGAAAGCAGCGCTGGATACAGGTAAATATAGAAAATATTTTTATTTCAAAGACACGTGTTTTCTCTGGTACGTGTCAAACTGATGTCACACGGAGCACATCAGTGTGCGGGCCGTGTGACACCCGTGCTGCCGGAGGAAATACGGACATGTCTCCGTGTGTGCGTGCTGGGCCACACGGGGTCACACGGTCCATGTGAAAACATGGACGTGTGTGTAACTCCATAAAATAACATGGGTACTTGTGGCATCTGTGTTAAAAACGGATGTCACACATACCTGAAACACGGACGTCTGAAACCGTCCTAATAGAGATAAAGTTGTCAGGATCAAAAACCCATTCAACTCCCGGATAGCAAAGATGAAAAAAGAACATAAAGACCAAAATCTTGGGTAATTTCATATACCATACGATGTCCACGTCTGAGGTCCCCATATCCATAAACTAAAATGTAAAGCTGCTTTGTCCATCTGTCAACAGGCCTCTTCAACTGTGATCAATACTATATGCTGCCATGAACTAGAAAAGTGTCCTCTATAATCAGTGACATGGTGGCTGGTTGATTCTTGGGGACTGTGAAAAATATTTTGCCTGACCCTTGTATCTCCAATAATGCCACATCATTACCAAAAAAACTGGCCCCAAAATGTCCACCAGTACATAAAGCTGGTATATAGCTGTGATATGCTCCTCTCCAAATATTAGCTGCTCGATATTACAATCTGGCCATAATGTTTTGCAACCAAATTGCAAAGTTTCAAGAATGCATCGGCTGACCTGGGGTTAATGTAGAAACTGCACACGAGTCGTGCTGCTACTCAAACTGGGAATAAAGCCAATAGCTTCCATTTATAGACAAAACATCACCCTGCTGCCAAAAGGAGGCCCCTTGCTGCAGCCAAGCTACAAGAAAACAACAGCAGAAAACAGTAGGTTCCTGGACATGGTGTGAAGTGACATCATGCTCCACACCTTGAAGGGTCTGTTCACGGCCTTCTACCTGACCATATGGCATACCGTGGGAAGTCTACATACCTGACTCAGCCGAGGAAACAACCATTGTGTCACCATAGGCACCTGGCTCTTCTGGTGACATCAGATTGAGGCCATCTCCAAACAATGCAGGGAATAAATGTTCATTCACCCTCATTCTTTCCAATTCTGTTCAATGCCCACTTTGGCGATTTAAAATTATCAACTGAGCTTCGATTTATCTACATATTATAAATGTGTAAGTCTATCAGAGGATCTAGAACGTAAACTGATTCACTAAAACATGCAAAGGCCAAAACTTTTGCCCTACAAGCCATGACCTTGTCTTCATCTTGTGATGCTGCCTTGGGATTTTCTACTTTTGTCATGAATCCCAACCAATAAGAACAAGGTCAGAGAATAACTGGTTAATAAGTAAAGTACTATGCGGCTCTTACAGAGGAAGATCACATATATCCAATAGCCATTACTGATCAATTTAAAGGGGTTCTCAGATTGAGTAGAGGTTGCCCAGTAGTGGACAACCCCTTTTAGTTTGAAAATGGACAACACATAAGGTTGTAAGGAAAATTGTACTCCGCACCTGATTCTTAGGTTCATATTTGCGCTGTACAGTTTGACTGATTCCGTTATATTGGTGGAATAGCGCAACATGTAGTGTTACATCTCTTGGCTAGATGTGCAATGATGGCAGAACCACATGGACCTCATTATAATCAATGCAATTTGTTGGGAAAAGTTGATGTCAATGATAAAAATGAAACCACTGCAGCAATGGGTGTGTCCAAACTTTTGACTAGTACTATGTGTGTATGTACAGAGTGTGAGATAAGTAACTACATTTGTAAAGGTGCTATTGACATGAATTTCTCACCAGATGTCGTTAACAACCGATCCAATCCCCACAGTAAGAAATAAATAAATAAATAAATCAAACCATATATATTCAAAAATTAATTCAGAAGTTACATCACAAGCTCTCAATGCATCTCTATGGGAGCCAGAATGAGGCTCTCATAGAGTTTCATTGAGTTGTGACTTCTGGCATGCTGCATGAAACAATGGAGCTGCCGGCAAGTCATAAATAACTGGAAATATGCCTGTTTTTTGTCTAGTTGTGTGCCTTTTTTGTGTACTCCCAATTTATTATTCTGTGTATTTTTTGTCTGTTTTATACAGTGGCATGTAAAAGTTTGGGCACCTCTGGTAAAAACTACTGTTATTGCCAACAGTTAAGCAAGTTACAAATCAAATTATTTCTAAAAGGCATAAAGTTAAAGATAACACATTTCTTATGTATTTTAGGCAAATATATATTTTCATCTTTTACATTTTAAAATTAAGAAAAAAGGAAAGTGGGCGGATTAAAAAAGTTTGGGCACTTTGCATGGTTATTACCTAGTAGCACCCCCTTTGACAAGTGTCACAGCTTGTAAACGCTTTTTGTAGCCAGTCAACAGTCTATCAATTCTTTTTTGAGGGATTTACATCCATTTGTTCATGGAAAAGTCTTCCAGTTCTGTGAGATTCCTGGGTCGTCTTGCATGCACTGCTCTTCTGAGGTCTAGCCACAGATTTTCAATGTTATTCAGATCAGGGGACTCTGAGGGCCATTGTAAGACCTTCAGCTTGCGCCTTTTGAGGTAGTCTATTGTGGATTTTGAACTGTGTTTAGGATCATTTTTTATTTGTAGAAGCCATTCTCTTTTAATCTTCAGGTTTTTTTACAGATGGTGTTATGTTTGCATCAAAAATTTGTTAAAATTTTATTGAATCCATTCATCCCTCTACCAGTGAAATGTATACCCCGTGCCATTGGCTGCAACACAACCCCAAAGCAGGATTGATCAACCCCCATGCTTAATGGTTGACAAGTTATTCTTTTCCTGAAATTCATGCCCTTTTTTCTCCAGAAATATCTTTGATCATTATGGTCAAAGAGTTCTATCTTAACCTCATCAGTTCACCAGACTTGTTTTCAAAATGCATCAGGCTTGATTAGATGTTCTTTTGTATACTTTTGCTGAATTTTTGATGCTGAATTTTATGGTGAGGACGCAGGAGAGGTTTTCTTTTGATGACTCTTCCATGAAGGCCATATTTGTGCAGAGTACTACAACTCCAGAGTCTGCTAAATCTTCCTGAAGGTGTTTTGCAGTCAAGCGGAAGTTCGGATTTACCTCTCTAGCAATCCTACAAGCAGCTCTCACAGAAATTTTACTTGGTATTCCAGAGCTTATCTTGACCTGTTAACTGATATTTCTTAATTACATTTTGAATTGAGGAAAGGTCAACTTGAAAACGTTTTGCTATCTTCTTATAGCCTTCTTCTGATGTGTTGCCATCTACCATTTTCATTTTCAGAGTGCTTGGCAGCTACTTAGAAGAACCCACGGCTGCTGTTTTGAGGAGGCTGGATTTTTAGAAATCTGTGATCACCTGCCCTGTCCTACCGATTACACTGAAAAAGCTATGACCCTAACAGGCTAATTAAGGTCTGAAACCTTGATCAAAGTTATCTCAGAGCACAAATGTACAAGAGTGCACAAACTTTTGCATCAGCCTATTTTCCGTTTTGTAATTTTTAAAATGTAAAAGATGAAAAGAATTGTATTTTTTGCCTAAAATACAAAGGAAATGTTTAACTTCATGCCTTTTAGAGATCATTTCATCTTTACCTTGCTTAACTGTTCACAATAACATGTCACTGTATGTGCTCACCTGATTTTTTGTTCCTCTTTTCCATTTTGTGAGCAGCGTCTAATAATTCCAGATATTTTAGTCCGATTCCTCAATTACGCCTTTTTAAAAAGTTGCAAAATGTGGGGCAATGCCACTCTAGTACCCTCCAGGTGTATTTTTGAGAATGCAAAAGAAAGACGCAATTCAAGTACAGTGCAGTTCAACACAATAAGAAAGCCCTTTTTAAACCGTGCCAAATTCATGAAGCGTGTGCACCATTTTGATTAATACAACACTAAAAAAAGGCAACTAATACCAGAATACAAAAAAACAAAAGTGACATTATATATATATATATCCCCAAATGATGAATTGAGGCCATAGATTACATCCATATTTTTCATTATACAAAACTATGCAAAATTCACTAAAATGGTTATAGGACTCTCCAACTTAACAAGCTCAACACTTGGTAATGTGTCTGCCGGTGAGATTTGTTGAAAATAGGTCTCCAATATTTTACAGCCATTCAAACCTTCACAAAATATCATTACTATTATAACTGTTCTAAAGATTTGACGGAACCGCATTTACCTTCTCAGCTGGAAATACAATACAATTATAGGCAGCGCCAACAGACACAGCAATCAAGATTAATGCCCCCATTTTTCCTGTAAATGTAAGGTGAATGCGAGATTCCTAAATACATGGGCAGGTCGCTGAGTTAACAGTTGTGTGCTGACCCTCTGTACCGGAATAACTGGTCTATTGAGAAGCAGGTGATTCAGATCTGAACCTCGTGAGCAAGGAACTCGTTGGACCCCAGTTCGTGCTATCAATTATGGACAGCAAAGAAGCCGACCATCTAGAAAAGAAAACATAATTGACATTATGATGATACGCACTGGGTCCTGCGAGAGAATATTTCTGCGCTCCTAGATGAAAGAATTATTGGTCTTGCTCATTCTACATGTGTGGTTCTGAATGGCCTCTGCTTGGATGTGAAGAGGTTTGATGTGCGTCATTCTTTTTCTTTGAGATCAGTTCTCCGGGGGATAAAAAAGAATAGTGTGGTTTGCTATTACGGCTGCTGCGCTGCTCCAGTGGAGTGATCTCTAGGGAAGGGGCCATTCGTGAGCACAGCTAAGACACTGAAATGGACTTTCTCGATCTGACCTATATAGGACTGCGAAACAAAGGCGGCATTCAACATACACACATGGAGCTGCAGCAGCATAGCGCCTATTGTTCAGATATGAATTGAGACATGCCAATTCAGTAACTTATACCAGACTTCTCCAAAAGACCTTTGTTCTCAAGGCTTGTTCATACCAACCTCAGGAAATGGCCTCATGTGTAATGTCTCCTTACCACAAAACTTAAACTGATTTTTTTAAGAAATATTATAAACTTGCCTTATAGTAAGGAGGTTTAATATGGTTGGCCACATAAAAAATATCTTTAAATATGTTAGATATATGAATAAATACAACTAATATACCTGTATTAATAAAGATCCGATCTTCAAATATCAGTGCCAATCATGGCTTCTGCCAGCTCCAGCTGTGACTTCTACACAGAGTATAGCGCAGGCACAACAGCTGAGCCAGACCCCTTCTCTGGCTATACAGTAGCCATGACTTGGCTTTTTAAAGGTTCAAGTCAGCCAGACCCCATCTCTGTCTATACGTTAGCCATGACTTGGCTTTTGAAACGTTCAAGTCAGCCAGTCCCCTTCTCTGTCAATACATTAGCAATGACTTGGCTTTTGAAAGGTTCACGTCAGCCAGTTCCCTTCTCTGTCAATACATTAGCCATAACTTGGCTTTTGACAGGTTCAAGTCAGCCAGACCCCTTCTCTGTCCATACATTAGCCATGACTTGGCTTTTGAAAGATTCCAGTCAGTTAGTAAGAAAGAAACTTCCTGTGAACCAAGATCAAGCTTTGACAAAAGATGAAAAGCCTGAAACGCATAAGGCCACGTCTCACTAAGCAACATCGCTGCTGAGGCACAACTTGCTAGCGATGTCGCTGTGTGTGACATCCAGCAACAACCTGGCCCCTGCTGTGAGGTCGTTGGTTGTTGCTGAATGTCCTGGGCCATTTTTTAGTTGTTGCTCTCCCGCTGTGAAGCCCACATCGCTGTGTGCGACAGCGACAGAGCCACAACTAATGTGCAGTGAGCAGGGAGCCGGCTTCTGCGGACGCTGGTAACCAATGTAAATATCGGGTAACCAAGAAGCCCTTTCCTTGGTTACCCGATATTTACCTTCGTTACCAGCGTCCGCCGCTCTCACGCTGCCAGTGCCGGCTCTCTGCACACATAGCCAGATTACACATCAGGTAATTAACCCGATGTGTACTCTGGCTAGGAGTGCAGGGAGCCAGCACTAAGCGGTGTGCGCTGGCAACCAAGGTAAATATCGGGTTGGTTACCCGATATTTACCTTAGTTACCAAGCGCAGCATCGCTTCCATGCGTCGCTGCTGGCTGGGGGCTGGTCACTGGTTGCTGGTGAGATCTGTCTGTGTGACAGGTCACCAGCAACCCGTGTAGCGACGCTCCAGCGATCCCTGCCAGGTCAGGTTGCTGGTGGGATCGCTGGAGCGTCGCTTAGTGTGACGGTACCTATAGTTTTCGGTGTCTCGCACCTCTGATTGCTAATGACTTTTATCCCATGATGGGATCACCGTTCATTGTCCTTTTTGTAATCTGGAATTTTTAATCTTGTGACAATTAAAGTCTTGTGATTTTATCTACATGGATAACTTTTTCATTTAAGTGAATCATGGCAAGGAGGCATGATTAAAGGATCCAAAGGCAATACAAGCCTGTAGGAGGAGACGCCTCACTGGACTAGTCCTGCCTCATTTGGATATGCGACACTACAGAATAAAAGTTACCGTAATTTTTAAATACCAGGAACCTTGCGATGCAAGATAACTTACTGCATCATAATACACAAATCCGTATGTATATTGCCGAAGTAGCTTTTTGGGACAGTGAAGGCACCAGATAGGTTTTC
This sequence comes from Anomaloglossus baeobatrachus, assembly GCF_048569485.1. NCBI lineage: Eukaryota > Metazoa > Chordata > Amphibia > Anura > Aromobatidae > Anomaloglossus > Anomaloglossus baeobatrachus. The sequence continues at coordinate 226,546,776 of NC_134353.1, read as the reverse complement.
TTTAAGTCCAAAGGTCAGGATGTACTGTTCTAGAGTAAGGGTTTGTATCGTATTCATTCTCAATAGAGGGCTTAATTTCAATTTCCATTCCTCTCCATGGTAGAATACATCTTATGTTACTGAACAACTAAAGAGATCTTTGCTCAGGGACTCTCCAAAGAAATGTGTCAGAATGTCCAATGGGTCTGTGTCCACAGGGTTATATTGACTGACGCTGATCCCATCTGATTTAATGTCTGCAAAGAGGGTATTTGCCCTGTAACAATAAATCTTCCACAGCTATACATATCTGCTTTTGCTGTCAAATGTTCTTAAAGGGAATCTGTCACCAGGTTTTTGCTACCCAATCTGAAAGCATAAATATAGGGGCAGACATCCTGATTCCAGGGATGTGTCACTTACTGAGCTGTTTTGCTGTTATTTTGATAAAATCAATGTTTTCTCTGCTGCAGATTTAGCAGTTATACAGAACTCATGAATATGCTGGACTACCTGGCAGCAGGACAAGTCCTGTAATGATAATCTACTGCTGCTTAAACAGTGATTTTATTAAAATTACACTAAGCAGCCCAGTAAGTGACACATCACTGGAATCAGAATCTGTGCCCCTACGTTATGCTGCTCTCAGATTAGGTGGCAAAAACCTGCTGACAGAATCCCTTTAAAGCACATACAAGATAAGAAACTAAGAATTGCAACTTGCTGAAATAATTCAGTAGAGAATTCCTGTTTTACGTCTCCCGCGGTTCTGAAAGGTTCCTATGCTGCTGTAAGTTCAGTTGTTAAACTCTAAAATGCGGCAGCAATATGGCTGTCCGACATGAGCCGGACCCTGCTCTCAGCCAGTCCAATGTGCTCCACTTGTGCAGTGTGAACAGTAGCAATTTTAATTACAGGAATATCTATTCACATTGGAAATAAATTAGTGAAATAGCACAGCCCGCCGCACAGCCTTTCTTCCCCTGTTCATCAAGCTGGTCCAATCCCAAATAATTTTAACCTATTTTGGAGAACCACAAGTCTACACAGGGATCAAGCACAGGGATCAGTGTTAGCATCGTGTGTGTATCATGCGGCGTGAGCGACCATTACCGGAGGCATATGTGCATACATGGAAACATCTACTTTCACCGGCATAAGATACAAAAACCCAATCTGTAAGAATAATGTCAGAAGCCCAGCACTGACGCTGGATGTGAGGCAGCAAATTCAGATGAGTCATTAGCTGCACCCCCACCTGGAAACAAGGAGGACGCAGCAATGAGTCAGCGGAGGCTGTTTACTGTTTGTGTGGATGAATCCTACTTCCAATCAGGAATAGATTTGGAGATCTTGTTTATTTCTTATGGTATAGTCTATCCACAGCGAACACTCAACTGTGCCCATAGTGATGTACGGAGGGCGGCAAATTACGATCCTGTGAACACAGAACTGTGCCCATAGTGATGTATGGAGGGCGGCAAATTACAATACCGTGAACACAGAACTGTGCCCATAGTGATGTACGGAGGGTGGCAAATTATGATCCTGTGAACACAGAACTGTGCCCATAGTGATGTATGGAGGGTGGCAAATTACGATCCTGTGAACACAGAACTGTGCCCATAATGATGTAAGGAGGGCGGCAAATTACGATCCTGTGAACACAGAACTGTGCCCATAGTGATGTACGGAGGGTGGCAAATTACAATACCGTGAACACAGAACTGTGCCCATAGTGATGTACGGAGAGCGGAAAATTACAATACCGTGAACACAGAACTGTGCCCATAGTGATGTACGGAGGGTGGCAAATTATGATCCTGTGAACACAGAACTGTGCCCATAGTGATGTATGGAGGGTGGCAAATTACAATCCTGTGAACACAGAACTGTGCCCATAATGATGTAAGGAGGGCGGCAAATTACGATCCTGTGAACACAGAACTGTGCCCATAGTGATGTATGGAGGGCGGCAAATTACAATTCCGTGAACACAGAACTGTGCCCATAGTGATGTACAGAGGGTGGCAAATTACAATTCCGTGAACACAGAACTGTGCCCATAGTGATGTACGGAGGGTGGCAAATTATGATCCTGTGAACACAGAACTGTGCCCATAATGATGTACGGAGGGCGGCAAATTACAATCCTGTGAACACAGAACTGTGCCCATAGTGATGTATGGAGGGCGGCAAATTACAATACCGTGAACACAGAACTGTGCCCATAGTGATGTATGGAGGGCAGCAAATTACGATACCGTGAACACAGAACTGTGCCCATAGTGATGTATGGAGGGCGGCAAATTACAATACCGTGAACACAGAACTGTGCCCATAGTGATGTACGGAGGGTGGCAAATTACGATCCTGTGAACACAGAACTGTGCCCATAGTGATGTATGGAGGGCGGCAAATTACAATACCGTGAACACAGAACTGTGCCCATAGTGATGTATGTAGGGTGGCAAATTACAATCCTGTGAACACAGAACTGTGCCCATAGTGATGTATGGAGGGTGGCAAATTACAATCCTGTGAACACAGAACTGTACCCATAGAGATGTATGGAGGGCGGCAAATTACAATACCGTGAACACAGAACTGTGCCCATAGTGATGTATGTAGGGTGGCAAATTACAATCCTGTGAACACAGAACTGTGCCCATAGTGATGTATGGAGGGCGGCAAATTACGATCCTGTGAACACAGAACTGTGCCCATAGTGATGTACGGAGAGTGACAAATTACGATCCTGTGAACACAGAACTGTGCCCATAATGATGTATGGAGAGCGGAAAATTACAATACCATGAACACAGAACTGTGCCCATAGTGATGTATGGAGGGCAGCAAATTACGATTCTGTGAACACAGAATTGTGCCCATACTGATGTATGGAGGGCGGCAAATTACGAAAGGAAATGTATTACAAATTAGCTACATTTTAGTTACTGTAACAATTAAATAAATGGAATGGTCCCTGAGATCATTACTTGGAAGATGGAGCAGAGGAGAATTTGTCCAAGAATAAGATGATCAATATCTTGCAGTTAGAGGATACGTGTGTATTTGGGTATGTGTACACAAAACACAATAGCTTTTTTTAGGTGGCTCCACCCTAAAACACACCTGAAAAAGGCCTCAGAAGAATGAACATTTGGATTTCTATGTAAAAACAACTCCCTGGCATAGGTTCAGGCCTTTCAGCCTCTTTTAACTGCTTCAGATTTGAAAACACACCAAGAAATTAAAGAGAAGTGTCCTGACCATCCTTCAGACACCAATACTTTGCAATGCAAATCAACGGGAGGCTTCAAAAGCGGCTCGGAGGCGTGTTTTTCAGCACTTGAATAGAGAAAAGAAACCTGCCAGAAAACGCAAGTATAAAAAGACAACCCAAAAAAAGATGGAAGAAGGTTTAAAAGCAGCTGCCACTGGTCAAGAATGACTAAGCACGAGCTCAAGACACGACCAAGATGCAAAAAAGATGCCTCATTACAAAAAACCAACATGTCTTGAAGCGGTTTCCTTTTGGAAAACTTAGAGGGTTTGCCCCAGTTTAAAATGTGTTATATGCATATATCCTTCAGCTATGTGCACAGTGCATTTTCCTCTCTTTTTTATGTTTTTGCTGTGCTGTGTTGTCACAAAACTGCACGCACATCTTTATGCCATCAAAGTCAATGAGAATCCTGAAGTTTTGTGCACATGTTGCGTGTTTTTGCCGCTTGCAGATTTGGTTCAGAAATACTGTAAATTTGCAGCGTGTCAATTCTTTCAGCGTTATTGCAGCGTTTTTCCACCCCATAATGCATAGAAAACGCATGAAAAAAAGGATAGAAGACGCACCGAAAACATGTTTTTTTCTGCCAAGAGATGCAGATTTGATGCAGAAATACTCAGCGGGTGCACATAACCTAAGGCTGTGGCCAGGTTTCAAGTGCATTTCCCTAGACCTCAGCTAACATTATTGCTCTAATAGGATAGTACAATTTATAACCACGTTAATTGCATTATTTACTAATACACCCATATAGTTCTCAAAAAATGCTCCGCCAGAGGTTAGAGAAGTTGTAGGCAGCTGTCAGCCTACCATGAGTCATTCATTTATACATTTATTAATAAGAGTAGACTCCGACATTGCTTCAAGCCTCTGGACACTGGTGTAAAAGCTACTCTTTGCCCCGCTGTTTAACTGCCAATGACATCATGCTACTTCTGCTTATGATGTCATCACATATTACTTCCAGCTCCAGGATCACCAGCTATACCTGGGATCACTATTTAAAGGGAATATGTCACCAGGTTTTTTTACCTGATCTGAGAGCAGCATATTGTAAAAACAGAGACCCTGATTCCAGCGCTGTGTCACTTACTGAGCTGTTTTCTGTAGTTTTGATTGAATCACTGTTTTATCAGCAGGAGATGATCACTAGAAGACTAGTAAACCTGCTGCCAGGAAGTGCTCCATATTCATGAGTTCTGTATAACTCCACCCCCATCTTTGAGTGGCAGAATTATGCCCATGCATAGAGTATATAGACAGTTGCCAATCACGTGTGTGTGTGTGCGTGTGTGTGTGTGTACAGATCAAAGCATTCAGAGACCTAGTAGATCTACAGCATGGATGTAATTTAAACTGCAGAAAGCAGCCCAGTGAATGACATATCACTTGAACAGAGTCTCTGCCCCTATATTATGCTGTTCTCAAAAAAATGAGACAAATATTCGGCTATGTTATGCACATAGACTAGAGATTGCTGATAGTCCCATCAAAACCAGTGTGTCCCCCTGACAAAAAATCTAATCTCCGCCCTCCTATTCAGTAAATGCAGGATCAGTTTCCAGTGAAAGTACCAAAACAATAACTTGGTTCAGATACTGTCGGCAATCATGAGATACTGTGGTCCACACACAGTGCGTTGCCTTTTCATGAGATACTGTGGTCCACACACAGTGCGTTGCCTTTTCATGAGATACTGTGGTCCACACACAGTGCGTTGCCTTTTCATGAGATACTGTGATCCACACACAGTGCGTTGCCTTTTCATGAGATACTGCGGTCCACACACAGTGCGTTGCCTTTTCATGAGATACTGTAGTCCACACACAGTGCGTTGCCTTTTCATGAGATACTGTGATCCACACACAGTGCGTTGCCTTTTCATGAGATACTGTGGTCCACACACAGTGCGTTGTCTTTTCATGAGATACTGTGGTCCACACACAGTGCATTGCCTTTTCATGAGATACTGCGGTCCACACACAGTGCATTGCCTTTTCATGAGATACTGTGGTCCACACACAGTGCGTTGCCTTTTCATGAGATACTGCGGTCCACACACAGTGCATTGCCTTTTCATGAGATACTGTGGTCCACACACAGTGCATTACCTTTTCATGAGATACTGTGGTCCACACACAGTGCGTTGCCTTTTCATGAGATACTGTGGTCCACACACAGTGCGTTGCCTTTTCATGAGATACTGTGGTCCACACACAGTGCGTTGCCTTTTCATGAGATACTGTGGTCCACACACAGTGCGTTGCCTTTTCATGAGATACTGTGGTCCACACACAGTGCGTTGCCTTTTCATGAGATACTGTGGTCCACACACAGTGCGTTGCCTTTTCATGAGATACTGTGGTCCACACACAGTGCGTTGCCTTTTCATGAGATACTGTGGTCCACACACAGTGCGTTGCCTTTTCATGAGATACTGTGATCCACACACAGTGCGTTGCCTTTTCATGAGATACTGCGGTCCACACACAGTGCGTTGCCTTTTCATGAGATACTGTAGTCCACACACAGTGCGTTGCCTTTTCATGAGATACTGTGATCCACACACAGTGCGTTGCCTTTTCATGAGATACTGTGGTCCACACACAGTGCGTTGTCTTTTCATGAGATACTGTGGTCCACACACAGTGCATTGCCTTTTCATGAGATACTGCGGTCCACACACAGTGCATTGCCTTTTCATGAGATACTGTGGTCCACACACAGTGCGTTGCCTTTTCATGAGATACTGCGGTCCACACACAGTGCATTGCCTTTTCATGAGATACTGTGGTCCACACACAGTGCATTGCCTTTTCATGAGATACTGTGGTCCACACACAGTGCATTGCCTTTTCATGAGATACTGTGGTCCACACACAGTGCGTTGCCTTTTCATGAGATACTGTGGTCCACACACAGTGCGTTGCCTTTTCATGAGATACTGTGGTCCACACACAGTGCGTTGCCTTTTCATGAGATACTGTGGTCCACACACAGTGCGTTGCCTTTTCATGAGATACTGTGGTCCACACACAGTGCGTTGCCTTTTCATGAGATACTGTGGTCCACACACAGTGCGTTGCCTTTTCATGAGATACTGTGGTCCACACACAGTGCGTTGCCTTTTCATGAGATACTGTGGTCCACACACAGTGCGTTGCCTTTTCATGAGATACTGTGGTCCACACACAGTGCGTTGCCTTTCTGGTGACTTGCTGGTCATGATAATATGTCTAATTCAATTCTCTATACAGGAAAATCTCCAAAGTGTTATATAGATGCGCCCTGTACGTTACTTCTCCGGAGTGGAGTGCAAAAGAGGATCATCAGGATGAGTAGGTTCAAAACACAGGCATGTGAAGACAAGCAGGCAGCATTTGGTTATTAAAGTTGAGAGCTTATAGGCTCTGCCATAATCTTTTCTATCCTTCTACATATCCCTACGATACAAGTTAAAATCTAGCCTTAACCTGACATTATGCTTAGTCTTAGGACATCCTTAAAGGGGTTCTCCAGAAATACAGAGGAAAAGAAAAATATAAAGAATATGTAGTTATGAATAAATGCCTAAATGCCTTGAATATGCAAATCACATTTGTTTCGTCTTGGGAAGTAATCACTATAGTACATTAAAAAGGCCGTCGTCTTGTTACACTAACATAAACCTGTCCTAAGACATGTCGGGAGCCTGTGAGCATGTGGAGACGGAGACTGTAACTTGGAGACAACCTACATTATGTACTAGTAAAAGGGAACCTGTCATGGGAAAAATGCTATTAACCTGCAGATATGAAATTAATCTGCAGGTTAATAGCATTTTGAACCTGCCCGGCGCCTGCACTTAGAACCCCACTCCTGGCTTCCAGTCATAGGGGTGGCATCGCCGCTGGTTCTAACATGCTGAACCAGTTGTCAGTCAGTGCGCGGGTTCATGGTTACAGCCACGGCTCACTATATACTGAGTGGTGACTGAACCTGCACTGGCCACACCCCTGTGACTGCAACCGAACATTTCCTCCTGTCAGAAGAGCTCTAACCGCCAGATTAACCCCATATCTGCAGGTTAATAGCCTTTGTTCACATGACAGGTTCCTTTTAGGTTATCTGCAGGTCACAGCAGCGGAGCTTCTTCCTTCACAAGCTGACATGCAGGGCCGGCGTCAGCACCCGGGCAAAAGCCGAGTCCACCAGACCGCCGGGGGGAAGCCCACTCAAAGTCAACAGGGAGCTAGTAGTGTACCGCCAATGGCGGTAGGCCATGCAACCGCTACAGGGCCAGTGAGTCAGCGGTCCCAGTGCCAGCGCTGGTACCGCCTCCCCATCCCGTGGGCCATCTGCCGAGGATCGCTGTTTCCATTGTATCGGCATGGCAGATGCTGATACAATTGAAAGCAATGATGATAGAAAGAGGGGAGCACTCATTTTCCTGCTATGTCTGTGCTCTGACAGCTCAGCACAGCGGAGCGCGATTACGTTACTACTGTGCGCCTGCTGTGCTGAGCTGTCAGAGCGGCAGAATAGTGGAGGCGCTGAGGAGACCTGAGCAGCAGGGGAATGAGGAGACGTAAGTATTTATTCACAGTGGCCAGGAGGGTGCTAAATAATACCATATGGGGGCTGCATAGTACAATATGGGGTGCATTATATTATATGGAGGAATATGGGGGCTTCATAACACTATATGGAGGAATATGAGACTGCATTATCTTATTTGGAGCAATATGGGGTGCATTATACTATATGGAGGAATATGAAGGCTTCATAACACTATATGGATCCAATTCAAACTGCTTGTTCTCACCCACAAAGCTCTCCACAGTGCGGCACCCCCCTACATCTCCACCCTCCTCTCTGTCTATCACCCCACCCGTTCTCTACGCTCTGCAAGCGATTTTCGACTAACATCCACACTAATTCGATCCTCCCACTCCCGGATCCAAGACTTCTTCCGAGCCGCACCAACCCTCTGGAACGCTCTACCCCAAGAAGTTAGGACAAATCACAACTTACGCAGCTTCAGACGCACCATAAAGACGCATCTTTTTAGGGCGGCCTATCACACTCCCTAATCAGATTCGATTCACATAGTCCCTCTACAACTTCTCACAACATAACTCCACATCAAACTCCATAGCACCCAAAGGCATCTCAAGGCTCGGGCCCACTGGTCGAGGAAACCACTATCTAGCCCCCATTTCTGTGAGATGGCTGGATTGTCATTGTAAATAAGCACTTGTACCTTGCCCCTCCCCCCCATCTCATTGTAGATTGTAAGCTCTCACGAGCAGGGTTGTGTTTTTTTCTTTTTTTTCCCCTCTAAATATTGTATTTCTATAACTGTTACTTGTTTGCATATGATCCTCCTGAATTGTAAAGCGCTGCGGAATATGTTGGCGCTATAGAAATAAAGATTATTATTATTATTATTATATGGAGGAATATGAGACTGCATTATATTATGTGGAGCAATATGGGGTGCTTAATATTATATGGAGGAATATTGGGTGTATTATACTATATAGAGGACTATTTGGAGGAATATGGGGGCTGCATACTACTATACCTGTATGTCCCCTCCATCCCAGTGCAGTATGCCCCCCAGAGCTGTATGTCCCCTCCACCCCAGTGCTGTATACCCCTCAGAGCTGTATGTCCCCTCCACCCCAGTAATGTATACACCCACGAGCTGTATGTCCCCTCACTCCAGTGCTGTATACCTCCACCCCAGTGCTATATACCCCCCCGAGCTGTATGTCCCCCCCATCCCAGTGCTGTATACCCCCCAGAGATGCCTATCACCCCCCCACCCCAGTGCTGTATACCCCCTAGAGCTGTTTGTCCCCCCCACTCCAGGTCTGTAAACCCCCAGAGCTGTATGCTCCCCATAGCTGTATGGTCCCCCCACCCCATAGCCTAATGCTCCCCTTTAGAGCTGTATTCCCCCCTCCTCAGTAATGTGTATGCCCCCAGTAATGTGTATGTCCCCAGCATCTCTCGTGATGTATCTACAGCAGTGTCAGTGTGCTCTGTGTGTGGCTATGTCTGTTAGTAACGGCCACCAATTAGCACGCAACAGCCACATGGCCGGGAGAAGATGGACGGGAGACAAGTAGGGGAGGTGAGTGAGGCTGCTGCCGGTTTCCCCATATTAAAAATACCTCTAATGTGTCTGTATGTGTGCATGTATGATGTGTATATCTATGTATGTCAGTGTATATGACTATAGATTTATGTATTTTTCTATATTTCCTTTTATATATGTATGTATGCCTGTATGTGTACGTATCTGTGTTGTATGTGTGGATGGGGCCCACTGAGACTCTTTCGTCCAGGGCCCACAAAAACCTGGAGCCGGCGCTGCTCCCATGCACCCAGATAACCCCTTTAAGAAGCCTTGTAATTTCAGATCTACAAGCGTAGTGCTGTTAGGGATTATTGAATTGGTAAAGTGACTGGAAAGTCTGGAGCTGGATGACCCCATATAGTGATATTTCGTATGCCATGTGTGGCATCCCCACAGACCTATCTAATCAGTACACAGGGGCCTACTTGACTCGATAACTTATGTCTTATTAAAATTACTATTGCATTTTTACTAATAAAAATTCCACCATACGTTTCCCTGCTTCAGCCCATCTGTTTTTATTTTTGTTTTATTGTAGACTATGCAGGCAGGAATACGTGATCCCAGGAAAGGGAGGTTCCCTTTTGCAGCAGATTTGGTCAGGCCCATTAAAATGACACTTCTAGCAAATATTTGGCTGTATTTTTATTGGAATCGATTTACCCTAGCCCACAGCAATGACCGACCTAACGACAACTGATGGCGGCATACTGTGTGTGGCGGAGCGATGTCACAGGATACAGCTGCAGCACAGGGCCGCTCAGCACATGTTCTGCGCTGTTCACATGTAAGCTCTACTTTCTGTGAACATTTCCCCATCAGACAGATGGCTGACTCTGAAATTCAATCCTCATTTCTCTAGCAGTCGGGATTCAGTGTGATGGTCTACCCTGCAGGTCAGGCCATAATCACTGTCAAGTGTTGTAAAGCCACAGCTCGCTCTATGCTCATCATTTTTGAGCGAGTGACTGCCAGGCATTCATAGAAAACTGCAGCGACTGTGCCAGTTGTCAGCCAGCTGCCCTAAAAACCATCTTAAGCTATCTCAAATATACGGTTCAGAAAAATTCAATCTTTTATTCTAGAAAATTGTCTTTACAATGTAGGAAATTCATAACGGAATATTTCAAGGCTCTGCGTTATTGATACTGCAAAAGACTATTCACAGTGTCTAAAGCCTATATACAATTATTACTGCCTTCATGTGTTGCTGTATGTTCCTCTATCAGGTATTGTAAAGAGCTACATGTATACTTTCCACATGTCATCTGATCGAGCATGTATTGCCATATGAAATCAGTGGTATACAGAGGTACAATAAGAGCCCTACGAACTGGAGGTTTCTAATATGGGCAAATAAGTCAATGGAGATCTTTGGTGTTGTAAAATGACTGTATAAAATTGTTGTGGTAAGGGCTAGGGGTCTGCAAAAGGAAGCAAAACAGGGGTAAGAGCAGGATAATTGCCCAGCAAGCAAATGTGGATAGGGAATAATTTTTTTTAAAAAAATGACATGGGTTCCTCTATTTTTCAAACCAGCCAAGATAAAGCAGACAGCTGAGGGCTGCAGCATGCAGCTTCTCTGCTTTACCTGACCTGGAGGGTACCCCAAGTAATTTTTTTTTTACATTAATGTATTTTGTTCCCAGCAGCATCCAGGCATCTTCCTCAAGTCGAAAGCTTGTTGATTGGTTGCGCTACAGTCTTTCAACAAGCTTTATTCATCGTTCAAATTCAAACTCGGACATGGATTTCCGTGTGAAGTCCATGTTTGAGTTTGAGCCCCGGACACTAGGTGACGGTGCAATCCCTAAACTTTACAGGTTGGGTTCTCTCATCCCTAATGCTTACTGAATATATAAAAAACGTGCAATAATTACACTGGATATAAAGAAAAGAGCAAAAACATTGATGAAGGTATATTATAAAGATGATACATTTCAAATGTAATTGTATCTGCACTAAGGAAGCTGCCTGATCCCAAGATTTGTCCACTAGGTTTTTATCTACATTTTGGAGCCCTATTTAACTTGTATATTAGTAGTATGGGACATTAAGGCTGTGTGCCCACAATCAGCTTTTTGGGAGTTTGTGACGCTGCATAAAAAACGCAGTGTCCTACAGTTCCAGCAAAGTGGATGGGATTTATAGAAATCTGCTGACCACTGTGTATCTTTTTTACTCAGTGTAAACTGACCTGCGGTGCGTGTTTTAAATCTGCCACATGTCCATAGAATTGCACTAGATGTAAAAAATCCACAGGTAAAAAACACACATGAAGTTTTAGTGCATCTCCATGGTGGAAACGCATGTAACCGCACATGACTATCAATAACGTTTTATCATAGAAACAACAAAGAGCCAGCACCAATGTGCACTAAGGCATCAAATATTCCAAACTGCATTATAAAAAATTTTTTTTGAGATTTTTGGCAAAAAATTGCAATTTCTTGAGCTGCTTCGCCACGTCACGGCAAATCTCATTTGAAGCAGTCCTACACTAAAATATTTTTATAAAATGTGCCATGCGGCCTCACATATAAATAGCAGAACTGCTCTCAGCAGCACTCACCTGGTCTATTGCAGTCCCGTACCCATGACTGAGTCATGGCTGTGGGCGGGACAGGTCCAAGCAAATGCTGCATGAAGTATATATATAGCCTGTGGACAAAGCCTGATGACCCAATGTGAACAGTCACCAAACGCCAAAATCTATACAGATGGAATACATCCCAAATTGGGGTGCATAGCAAGGTGGAGGTCAACCACCGACCAATTCAACAAAGAAACAACAAAGAGCCAGCACCAATGTGCACTAAGGCATCAAATATTCCAAACTGCATTATAAAAATTTTTTTTTGAGATTTTTGGCAAAAAATTGCAATTTCTTGAGCTGCTTCGCCACGTCACGGCAAATCTCATTTGAAGCAGTCCTACACTAAAATATTTTTATAAAATGTGCCATGCGGCCTCACATATAAATAGCAGAACTGCTCTCAGCAGCACTCACCTGGTCTATTGCAGTCCCGTACCCATGACTGAGTCATGGCTGTGGGCGGGACAGGTCCAAGCAAATGCTGCATGAAGTATATATATAGCCTGTGGACAAAGCCTGATGACCCAATGTGAACAGTCACCAAACGCCAAAATCTATACAGATGGAATACATCCCAAATTGGGGTGCATAGCAAGGTGGAGGTCAACCACCGACCAATTCAACAAAGAAACAACAAAGAGCCAGCACCAATGTGCACTAAGGCATCAAATATTCCAAACTGCATTATAAAAATTTTTTTTTGAGATTTTTGGCAAAAAATTGCAATTTCTTGAGCTGCTTCGCCACGTCACGGCAAATCTCATTTGAAGCAGTCCTACACTAAAATATTTTTATAAAATGTGCCATGCGGCCTCACATATAAATAGCAGAACTGCTCTCAGCAGCACTCACCTGGTCTATTGCAGTCCCGTACCCATGACTGAGTCATGGCTGTGGGCGGGACAGGTCCAAGCAAATGCTGCATGAAGTATATATATAGCCTGTGGACAAAGCCTGATGACCCAATGTGAACAGTCACCAAACGCCAAAATCTATACAGATGGAATACATCCCAAATTGGGGTGCATAGCAAGGTGGAGGTCAACCACCGACCAATTCAACAAAGAAACAACAAAGAGCCAGCACCAATGTGCACTAAGGCATCAAATATTCCAAACTGCATTATAAAAAATTTTTTTTGAGATTTTTGGCAAAAAATTGCAATTTCTTGAGCTGCTTCGCCACGTCACGGCAAATCTCATTTGAAGCAGTCCTACACTAAAATATTTTTATAAAATGTGCCATGCGGCCTCACATATAAATAGCAGAACTGCTCTCAGCAGCACTCACCTGGTCTATTGCAGTCCCGTACCCATGCCTTAGTGCACATTGGTGCTGGCTCTTTGTTGTTTCTTTGTTGAATTGGTCGGTGGTTGACCTCCACCTTGCTATGCACCCCAATTTGGGATGTATTCCATCTGTATAGATTTTGGCGTTTGGTGACTGTTCACATTGGGTCATCAGGCTTTGTCCACAGGCTATATATATACTTCATGCAGCATTTGCTTGGACCTGTCCCGCCCACAGCCATGACTCAGTCATGGGTACGGGACTGCAATAGACCAGGTGAGTGCTGCTGAGAGCAGTTCTGCTATTTATATGTGAGGCCGCATGGCACATTTTATAAAAATATTTTAGTGTAGGACTGCTTCAAATGAGATTTGCCGTGACGTGGCGAAGCAGCTCAAGAAATTGCAATTTTTTGCCAAAAATCTCAAAAAAAAAAAATTTTATAATGCAGTTTGGAATATTTGATGCCTTAGTGCACATTGGTGCTGGCTCTTTGTTGTTTCTTTGTTGAATTGGTCGGTGGTTGACCTCCACCTTGCTATGCACCCCAATTTGGGATGTATTCCATCTGTATAGATTTTGGCGTTTGGTGACTGTTCACATTGGGTCATCAGGCTTTGTCCACAGGCTATATATATACTTCATGCAGCATTTGCTTGGACCTGTCCCGCCCACAGCCATGACTCAGTCATGGGTACGGGACTGCAATAGACCAGGTGAGTGCTGCTGAGAGCAGTTCTGCTATTTATATGTGAGGCCGCATGGCACATTTTATAAAAATATTTTAGTGTAGGACTGCTTCAAATGAGATTTGCCGTGACGTGGCGAAGCAGCTCAAGAAATTGCAATTTTTTGCCAAAAATCTCAAAAAAAAAAAAAAAATTTTATAATGCAGTTTGGAATATTTGATGCCTTAGTGCACATTGGTGCTGGCTCTTTGTTGTTTCTTTGTTGAATTGGTCGGTGGTTGACCTCCACCTTGCTATGCACCCCAATTTGGGATGTATTCCATCTGTATAGATTTTGGCGTTTGGTGACTGTTCACATTGGGTCATCAGGCTTTGTCCACAGGCTATATATATACTTCATGCAGCATTTGCTTGGACCTGTCCCGCCCACAGCCATGACTCAGTCATGGGTACGGGACTGCAATAGACCAGGTGAGTGCTGCTGAGAGCAGTTCTGCTATTTATATGTGAGGCCGCATGGCACATTTTATAAAAATATTTTAGTGTAGGACTGCTTCAAATGAGATTTGCCGTGACGTGGCGAAGCAGCTCAAGAAATTGCAATTTTTTGCCAAAAATCTCAAAAAAAAAAAAAAATTTTATAATGCAGTTTGGAATATTTGATGCCTTAGTGCACATTGGTGCTGGCTCTTTGTTGTTTCTTTGTTGAATTGGTCGGTGGTTGACCTCCACCTTGCTATGCACCCCAATTTGGGATGTATTCCATCTGTATAGATTTTGGCGTTTGGTGACTGTTCACATTGGGTCATCAGGCTTTGTCCACAGGCTATATATATACTTCATGCAGCATTTGCTTGGACCTGTCCCGCCCACAGCCATGACTCAGTCATGGGTACGGGACTGCAATAGACCAGGTGAGTGCTGCTGAGAGCAGTTCTGCTATTTATATGTGAGGCCGCATGGCACATTTTATAAAAATATTTTAGTGTAGGACTGCTTCAAATGAGATTTGCCGTGACGTGGCGAAGCAGCTCAAGAAATTGCAATTTTTTGCCAAAAATCTCAAAAAAAAAAAAAAATTTTATAATGCAGTTTGGAATATTTGATGCCTTAGTGCACATTGGTGCTGGCTCTTTGTTGTTTCTTTGTTGAATTGGTCGGTGGTTGACCTCCACCTTGCTATGCACCCCAATTTGGGATGTATTCCATCTGTATAGATTTTGGCGTTTGGTGACTGTTCACATTGGGTCATCAGGCTTTGTCCACAGGCTATATATATACTTCATGCAGCATTTGCTTGGACCTGTCCCGCCCACAGCCATGACTCAGTCATGGGTACGGGACTGCAATAGACCAGGTGAGTGCTGCTGAGAGCAGTTCTGCTATTTATATGTGAGGCCGCATGGCACATTTTATAAAAATATTTTAGTGTAGGACTGCTTCAAATGAGATTTGCCGTGACGTGGCGAAGCAGCTCAAGAAATTGCAATTTTTTGCCAAAAATCTCAAAAAAAAAAATTTTATAATGCAGTTTGGAATATTTGATGCCTTAGTGCACATTGGTGCTGGCTCTTTGTTGTTTCAACGTTTTATCATAGTCTAATATGGGAAGTATCAAAAACAAAGCAGCTTAATTTAAAGCATGACACCAAAAAGTCAAAAACCGCAGTGTTAAAAACACATGTAAAAATCGCAAGTACTCAATTTATATAAAAGGTGCAGAAAATCTGCAACATCAAAAACTCACCAAAAGCTCATGGTGGGAACACAGCCTTAGATATCCAGTGAAGTCAATGTGGTCAAAGCTCATATACCCAAGTCCTTACTCCTCTGTTCCTTACTACACTTGTATAGAATGTCAAATAATGCCATGTAGCTCATACATCAAGGGTAAATCAATGTCTACACGTGTCTTTTGTAATTTGTGAAATAATAATGTTCTATTGATCAGGTGTAAATTTTAGCTAATTATTAGCACCTGCCTCATCAAGCGAGGCAAAAATTATCGACTTCTTTTTCTGTTAAAGGCGTCTCTTTAGGATCACACCACTCCTCCTGGCTTCATGATTCCCATGGGCGCTGAAGTCCTGTAGAATGACAGCTCACGTCGTCAGCATGGGTGTGCCGATGGCCCAAATATTGCCTTCTCTGATGTTGCCAGTGGAGGAAGCTCTGGGTCTGCGGCATCAGAAGGCCGCAATGGAGCTAAAACTGGCCGAATCCAGTGAACCAAAGCAGTGCCGGCTCTAAGGCAAAGAGCTTCCAAGTACGCACTCCATGCGCACGGTTTTTCATGCCTTTTTTGGTGCATCCTTATCCCAGCAAAGTATATGAGAAATCAGAAATGCTGTGCGCACATTGCATCTTTTTTCTTGCAGTTTTTGGTGCAGAAAAAAAAGCAGAATGTAAATTGTTGGTTCATTTTTTTCCTGTGTCTTTTAGCCCTTTCAGCCATTGAAAACGCACCAAAAAAGCATGATGCGCTTTTCGGCCACAAGGTGCGTTTTTTTTGCTAAAGAAAATTCCTGCAGTGTGCGCACATACCCCTGGATTATTTTGTACAAATTTGTTATGCTAATGGCTCTTACCCCCCCTCCCCCCAAAAAAGAAAAAAAACATCAAGAAAAATACACTATCAATTCTAAACTTGATAGGGACAAGGAAGGAAAGAATAATGCGGCAGATTTACTAATACAAACACACATTAAGGCCTCATTAACACGTCAGTATTTCATCAGTATTTCTTGCCAAAACCAGAAGTGTCTCAAAACACTGATGAAAAATGTTTTTGGTTACAAATGCTGAGGTAAAAAACGCACCAAATACTGAAGTTGTAAACATGGCCTAAAGGCCACTTTACACGCTAGGAGATCGCTAAAGCGATCTCGTTGGGGTCACGGAATTTGTGACGCACATCCGGCCACGTTAGCGATGTCGTTGCGTGTGACACCTATTAGCGATTTTGAATCGTTGTAAAAACGTTCAAAATCGCTAATCGATGACATGCCCCCCTCTTCCCAATTATCGTTGCTGCTGCAGTAGCGATGTTGTTCGTCATTCCTGCGGCAGCACACATCGCTACATGTGACGTTGCAGGAACGAGGAACCTCACTTACCTGCGTCCCGCCAGCAATGAGGAAGGAAGCAGGTGGGCGGCATATTCGTCCCGCTCATCTCCGCCCCTCCGCTTTGATTGGACAGCCGCTTAGTGACGTCGCTGTGACGCTGAACGAACCGCCCCCTTAGAAAGGAGGCGGTTCGGCAGTCACAGTGACGTCGCAGAGCAGGTATGTGCGTGTGACGCTGCCGTAGCGATAATGTTCGCTACGGCAGCAATCACCACATATCGGCCGTACGATGGGGGCGGGTGCTAACACGCTCGACATCGCTAGCATCGGCTAGCGATGTCGCAGCGTGTAAAGCCCGCTTTAGGCTGTGTAAAAGTGCCCGAGTTATTGTCTCACTGTTGATGATAATGCACTTTAGACTATCTAGCTTATGTTTATGCCACTTATTATTTGTTTTGTGACAGAAATTTACGCACTGATTTTGGTATCACATATGAGGTCACACTGCATTTCTCTGAAGTCACACTCCTTTTAGACAAAAGCAAGCCCACTTGTCAGACAAAATTGTCTAAAACGCCAAAGTGTAGAATGTGATGCAAGTCATGTTACCCAGTTTTTGCCACAAATTGCTCGCAAATTCAGACACACTCAGCCCACTAAATCTCCCACAATGTTTACGGCAAATGAGACTTTAAGGCTATTTGCACACGTGGCGTCGTGTCACTGCAGAAAATTCTGCAATGATTTGACAGCTCATTTGCGCATCAAATCGCTGCAGAAACACTGCATAATGGATGCAGTGTGTCTGCAGAATAGATGCCAATTTCATGCGCTCAGGATGCTGCCTCTCCCATAGACACAGTGGGAGCTGCATCCATAGCGCACGAAAGAAGTGACATGCTGCATTTTTAAAATCAGTGATTTTGTCAAATTTTTGACACTCAAATCACTGCGATCAAAAAAGCATCGTGCGCACGTATTATGCACATTCATAGATTGTGCAGGGGACGCAGGACGCATGCATTCAAGCCCACTTTACACGCTGCAATGTATCTTACGATGTGTCGGCGGGATCACGTCGTAAGTGACGCACATCCGGCATCATAAGGTACATTGCAGTGTGTGACAGGTACGTGCGATTGCGATTGAACGATAAAACGTTCATCACACACACGTCGTTCATTTCTCTAGAATTGAACGTCAGATTGTTCATTGTACCCGGGGTAGCACATATCGCAGTGTGTGACACCCCGGGAACGATAAACAGATCTTACCTGCGTCCTGCGGCTCCCGGCCAGCAATGCGGAAGGAAAGAGGTGCGCAGGATGTTTACATCCCGCTCATCTCCGCCCCTCCGCTTCTATTGGCCGGCGGCCGCGTGACTTCGCTGTGACGCCGAACGTCCCTCACACTCCAGGAAGTGGACTTCGCCGCCCACAGCGAGGTCGTATGGACGGGTAAGTACGTGTGATGGGGGTTAATCATTTGTGCAGCACATTCAACAAATTGAACTTGCCGCACATACGATGGGGGCGGTTACGATCGCATACGATATCGTATGCTGGATCGTAAGGTGTAAAGCAGGCTTTACACTGCAGTGCTAGACGCAGCGTAAATTCATGCAATACGCATACGTGCGCACAAAGCCTAAAAGTCATAAGGTTTTTGCTATCTCATCTGAGAGCAGCATATTGTAGGCAAAGAGATCCTGAATCCAATGATGTATCACTTAGATTACTGGAAGCAGCTGTTCTGACACAATCTGAATTTTTAGCTTTAGTCATGTAGCTGAGCCCAGGGAGCTGCCCTTGCCAACACCAGGCTCTGTATACAGAGATTGTACATTGACAGTGAGGTGAACCCTGATCGTGGGCAAACAGCCTAATACATTCCTCGTGGATAAACTTTTTTAATTTTATGATAAAATGGTTTATAGTAATTAATATAAATTATGTACTGGGACTCACAACTTAATCATTGCACTTGGGTTTTTCATTTAGTGACAATAAGAGCGGTGTGTATAATCCATCTCCTAGCTGGAGACCATCTTTACTAACATTTGTGAAACAATGTCTCCTAAAAAGCTCACTGAATTCTGGTGTGGTCCTGTAATAGGTCATCACCATTGTAACACGTCAGTTAATGAAATTTCTTCACTCCTAAGTATTTACCATCAGCTCACAGTGGTATTACTGAAAAGTGGAAGTGTCCAGGAACCTCAGTAGGAAGCCACGAATTTGTAGACCATTAATAGTTACAGAGTGGGGTTGGCAAGTGCTGAGGTACAAAAAAGTTGCCAACGCTCTGCTGACTCAATAACTGCGGAGTCCAAACCTCCTCCGGCAGTAACATACACCAAACACTATATTACTTCCAGCAGACATGGATTTCTTTTATTAACTTTCAGGCATTCCAAAATGAAATGAAACCGTACAAGTTTTGGTACAAACGACTCCATTACTTTTTGAAACTTTTTTTTTTAATGGGAATAAATCTGTCCCATATGAATTGTGAACCAAATCACTTACAATGTTGCC
The DNA here is from genome assembly GCF_048569485.1 of Anomaloglossus baeobatrachus. Classification (NCBI taxonomy): domain Eukaryota; kingdom Metazoa; phylum Chordata; class Amphibia; order Anura; family Aromobatidae; genus Anomaloglossus; species Anomaloglossus baeobatrachus. The sequence continues at coordinate 226,527,201 of NC_134353.1, read as the reverse complement.
CACCCATTACATTTTGCAGGTCATAAAAATGAACATAATCTTGTGATAATGCGGTTACATATTTGTTATGGTGCATCCCACCTCACACCGCAGTATATCTTATAATCTGATTGATTGCCAAGATGAGCAGAGAGAGAGAAGAAGGTGAAGCGCCTGGTTGACCACTGCTAAAAAAGTAGCACAATGAGAGCAAGTGATACAGCTATTAGTTTTCCAATAATTTTTATGAAAGTTTTCTGAGTTTTTAGTTTTATTCCTGCCCAGAGCCAAAAGGTAACTGAAGTTTCGAGCCCCAAAAGAAGAGCTTGCCGAAATAAGTCCACACTTAAAAGAGGTTATCCACTACTTTTACACTGATGGCCAATCCGGCCAATCCTTAGGATAAGTCATCAATGTCTGATAGGCTGGCATCCAACACTCAGAACCCCTCCGGTCAGCTGTTCTCGATGCCGGTGGCGGCTGGAAATACTCAGTTCTGGAAGGGCCCTGTCTTCTGATCGCGGCCGGGTACTGCATATCCACCTCCTATTCAAATCAATAAGAGACGGATGAGTAGTGCCTGGCTGTGGTCGCTATCAGAAGGTGGGGCAGCTCTGGAACTGAGCGTTTCTGTTTACCTGCTGCCGACATCGGGAACAGCTGATCGGCGGGGGTGCCGGGTGTCGGACTGTGGCTAATCAGTAATTGATGACCTATCTTAAGGCCCCGTTACACGCTACGATATATCGGGCGATATGTCGTCGGGATCACGGATTCTGTGACGCACATCCGGCATCGTTTGACATATCGTAGCGTGTGACAGCTACGAGCGACTGTTAACGAGCAAAAATACTCACCTTATCGTTGCTCGTTGACAAGTCGTTCATTTTCAAAATATCGGTCACATTCCTGGATGCAGGTTGTTCCTGAGGCAGCACACATCGCTCCGTGTGACACTTCGAGAATGACGAACACAGCTTACCTGCATCCCGCCGGCAATGAGGAAGGAAGGAAGTGGGCGGGATGTTACGTCCCGCTCATCTCCGCCCCTCTGCTTCTATTGGGCGGCTGCTGTGTGACGTCACTGTGACGCCGAACGTCCCTCCCCCTTCAGGAAGAGGATGTTCGCTGCCCACAGCGAGGTCGTTCAGGAGCTAAGTACGTGTGGCAGGGGTGACTAACTTTGTGCGACACGGGCAACAAATTGCCCGTGACGCACAAACGATGGGCGCGGGTGCGATCGCACGATAAATCGACGTGTGTAACGGAGCCTTTAAGGATAGTGGACAACCCCTTTAAAAGCAATATCTGAAACGGCAACCAGAGGTTTTTTTGGCTATAGCTGGAGATACTCTGTAAGCAGACAGCAGGGCTCCAAACCACTTTCTGATTTAAAATGTTTCCACCCAAGTAGTCCAGTAGTCCATATTAAACTGTCATTTATGCACTCAGTACTACAATAAGGCAAATGCGACTAATTATATGTCAGCATTATAGGTTAGCTCTACGAGGGCCTGACTCATAAACATATCATTACTTTTTGTAAGCTTTGTTTCTATTAAATTCATCAGTCAAAAATAATTCATAAGACTTGGAAAAAGTTAATTTTCTTAAAGTGAACCTGTCACCTTGGGCAACGCTATTTACCTTCAAATACAGTGTTAATCTGCAGGTAAATATCATTACAATGTTGCCTGGCCATCTTACTGAAAATGGCGAAAAAGAACTCCCTGGAGCCACCAGCCTTCAGTCATGGGGCGGTGCACGGACTTACCTGCATGTCCAAGTTGTCCTGTAATGATAAACTCCTGCTGATAAAAGACTGATTGTTTTGAAGCAGTAAAACACAGGCCAGTAAGTGACACATGACTTTAATCACTCTCTCTACTCCTACATTATGGTTCTTTCAGATTACATACCAAAAGCCTGCTGACAAATTTCCTTTAATGATGTTGGGTAATTTCTGCTTGGCAGATGAAAGTGAATCATAAAAACTCAAAAGAAACACACATATTTAAATATAAAAAAACCCAAGTTTTTAAAGTTAAAGGGAACCTGTCATGTAGAAAATGCTATTAACCTGCAGATATGGGGTTTACCTGCAGGGTAACAGTGTTCCGACCCTGCCCGATGCCCGCTCTAATGCGGGCTTCACACGGTACGATCTATCGTGCGATTGCACGAGCGAACGTACCCGCCCCTGTCGTTTGTGCGTCACGGGCAAATCGCTGCCCGTGTCGCACAAAGTCGTTAAACCGCCGTCACACGTACTTACTTGCTGAGCGACGTCGCTGTGGGCGGCGAACATCCACTTCCTGAAGGGGGAGGGACGTTCGGCGTCACAGCGACGTCACACAGCCGCCGGCCAATAGAAGCGGAGGGGCGGAGATGAGCGGGATGTAAACATCCCGCCCACCTCCTTCCTTCCTCATAGCTGGCAGGGGACACGGGACGCAGGTAAGCTGTGTTCATCGTTCCCGGGGTGTCACACAGAGCAACGTGTGCTGCACCGGGAACGATGAACAACCGGCGCAAATAAGATTAAACAATTTTTTAAAAATGAGCGACGAGTATACGATCCACGATTTATAACCGATTTAGAGTCACATGTAGGTGTCACACGAGACGACGTCGTGAACGATGCCGGATGTGCGTCACGAAAACCGTGACCCCTGATGACACATCGCACGATAGATCGTCTCGTGTGACGCCCGCATTAGAGCCCCGCTGCTGGGAGAAAATTAACTTTATTCCTCCTGGCAGCATCCAGCTTCCACTCATAGGGGCAGTACCGTTGCGAGTTCAGTCTTTGCTCAGTCTATAGTGAGCAGCGGCTGTAACCGCGCCCCCGCACTGACTGACAGCCGCTGAGCATTACACCCAGCTGTCAGTGCCAGGGCGTGGTTACAGCCGCTGCTCACTATACACTAAGATGCAAGATTCCTTTTCAGTCAATGGTAAACTAAACGTTCTTCTAATGTGCATTAGAAATAAGCTACATCTAAATCTGACTAAAATCACCATTTGTCATGGAACATTTTTATTTCCAAGTTCAGATTTATCTTTCTACTGAATTTCATGCTCATTTATTTTCTTTTACAATATGAAGATGGATCCTGTCATAAAGTATCAGAACCATACTTTGTTATCATGGGCAGGAATCATCAGTGGAGCGTTCTCGTATTTGACCATGGTGATTTATGTCTTCTGCTATCAGGGATATAAATTTGAATTCGTATTTCGATAAAACTGTGCTCCTGTGGAGACCGCTCCGTGACCTCCAGGAGGAGAGAAATAAACCATAATTTTGCACAAAGCACTATGCAAACAAGGCAATCGAAAATGACTATTTGGCCCAAAGGTCATGCCAATATTAATGGCGGACAGCCCCAACAATGAATTATACTGAGGATATTCTAACTTCTTCGGAGTGCAAAGGTCTGCTGCTCCATGACAGATTTACAGCCTGCCGCCCTGTTTGGAATTGGACACTCTTTCGACACATATATCATGAAAGGTGTTAACAGAATTCCCCTGGTCAGAGGATCTGTTGATGAATATGATATAACATGTGTTAAACTGTGAAGCATGCGTTGACTGATAGGAGAGCGCCGAGAAGAGATTGGTGCTATGTATTAAAAAGGCTTGAACATTTTCAGTATGCTGAAAGAGCGGAAACAGTCAGCGAAGGCAAATGCTGATAGAATAAAGTGTATGAATGCCATCATAATGCAATAATGTATAGGGCTGGTGACTGCTAAAGCACGGGTCAGCTCAACAATTCCATCAAGATCTCTTAATTTAGAAATTACGTGCATTGCTCTCAGCCCACCCTCCCAAAAAAAAAATAGATGTTAGATTGGCATTTATGAAAATGTTGGAAAATCCTAGAATTTATAAAGGGAAAGCATCATCAGAAAATGACCTGCTGTGTAAATTACATTTTAAGATACAGTGGAACTTCGCTTAACGAGTAACCCAATTAACGAGAATTTCGCTTAACAAGCAAAGCTTTCTGTAAATTTGTAACTCGGTTTACAAGAAAGCTTTGCTGTACGAGCAAAATCCTCACCGCACACACTTCCGGTTCCGTACATCCACCGCGCTCTAACCCGCACTTGCAGTCCACACAAACACACACAAGCACGCACAAACACACAAACACACCCATATGCACACACATACAGTATTATGCTCACCTTACCTTCCGTTCTATCGCCGGCCTTATGGTTCTTGTAGTCCGCCGGTACATTGCGACGTCCTTGCGGCGAACTAAAGGACCAAGGAGCCCGGCGATGGAACGGAAGGTAAGGTGAGCATAATATGTGTTCCTTCAGTTCCATCGCTGGTCTCCTGGGCCCTGTAGTTTGCCGGTATAGGCTGTGCATCGGCAACCATAGCGACGAAGCAGGAACTTCCTCTGTCACCGATACTCAAAGGCAGCGCCGCTGGCCAATCAGAGGCAAGCGTCTCCTGCCTTTCACGTCAGCGCTCTGGCAGCGGAAGTTCCTCCCTCGTCATTATGGTAACACGATACACAGCCCGTACTAGCGAACAGCAAGTCCCAGGAGACCGGCGATGGAACGGAAGGTAAGGTGAGCATAATATGTGCGTGTGTGCTTGTGTATGTTTGTATGAGTTTGTACGTGCTTGTACGTGTTTGTGTGAGTTTGTACGTGTTTGTGCATGTTTGTGCATGTGTGGAATGGCAGAATAGGGGACCTGGATGGGACATTTAACAAGTTGTGGAACGAATAGTCTGAGCTTGCATTATTTCCTATGGGAAATCTTGCTTTGCTGAATGAGTAACTTGGTTAACAAGCACACTCCCAGAACGGATTGTTCTCGTTAACCAAGGTTCCACTGTAAAGTTATTTAAAGAATAGCAAAAACATTGTTACTCTTTTTTTTCATATCACGATTTCTATTAAAAAAAAATAGAAATCTTGCAATTTTCACATTGGCCACTGGGACTCATACAGTTTATGGTTTGTTTTTGTTTTTTTTTTATTTCAGTAAATCTTTTGCATTGAAGCATCTAATGAGCGTGTGGGGTAGAGCGTGTGTCAATGTGAAAGGAGGGGGAGCAGGGTCAGCTGTGACTGCCGATTGTGAATGATGGACGCTTTGATATTAGCTTTTCATGGAATTTATCTGTCGTTGTAATTCTGCTTGTGATGCTAATGAGACTTCTCAAAAGTGTTCTGTAAATAAACTGGAGTCTAAAAAAGCCTCAGTGGTCAGTGTGAGAATTGCTAAATTTCTCATTTTATATAAAGCACCACTACAATGGAATGGTGCTTAAAATCCAAGTCCCCTGAGCTCTGTCCTCTACTCATTTTCCGCCACCATCATGTTATTCCAGCTGCTCTCCAGTTGGTCTGCTCTGAAAATTGGACCGAAGGTCACTTTTCAATACAACTCTATGAGAGCCTCGTTCTGGCCTTGTGGCTCTCATAGAGATGCATTGATGGCCTGTGAACTCAGAAGCTATTGAGTATGAAAACGCTGTAAGGTGAGTATAAGACCTGGGGAAGGGACTTACATTTAAAGCACAACTACAGCGATGAAAACTAAAAACAAAGGCTGTAGTGGTGCTTTAATACAATATGTGATATAAAAACAAAATTACCAAAATAAAATACATTTCCTACACAAATCTGATATCCACAAAAGAGGATTTTCTGAAGATACATTGCTTTAATCATAAATCGGTATCTATACACATCTCTGACACTTATACTTCCATCTTACAAACAGGCTGTAAGGGCGCAATTAAGACTGGTCGATTATCAGGCGCTAGCATCCTCATTTCTCGATAATCTAGACAGGCTGTTAATCATCTGACAAATAAGCAAAACTTTAATTGACTTCTACATTTGCTTAAAAATCATCGTTCTCAGTAGCAAATCATCCTGTGTATACAGGACATGTGCTGCCGAGAAGAATGAGATTCTATGTGCAGAGCACGATCTTATTATCGATCCTTCTGTGTGCACGAGGAGTGCAGGAGAACTTTCTAAACAGGCTAATGACCGTCAATAACCAAATATAGCCGCTCAACGGTCACTTATTAGTCACCATTGGCGAGGTTAACACCACCTTAAAAATCCACATAAAAAATTTGACAAATGTTGTCCAAAACCGCTGATGTCGACGGGTTTGGTCAACAGTCTAGTGGTGGCCCCATGATAATCACCTGAGATAAGGATCTGGGGTGTCCGATTTCAGACTGCCGATCCTTTTGTTCTCTAGCAAGAAAACCACCATCATGCCAGATGACGGTCAGCAGCTCTCTCATAACCAACCAGGAGCGCTCAGCTGAGCAAGCGCAACTGTGTACGAGAGAGTTGGGTGAAATAGATGCCGGTCGAAACCATCATTTGACTGACTGGTGGCGGGCTTAAGAATTCTAACAATCCCACCATACCATTCTTATAAATTAAATCTACCTCCAACAAGGAAGCACTGGAATTTGACCACTTAAATTTCCTATTATGATGAATGCTATTAATAATATTTATTATTTTATTTTCCATAAAATGCACTGTAAAAATTATTACATTTTTTTAAGGTGGATCCCCAAGATTGCTATTTGTGTGTTCCAAGAAATAATGTCACATTCCAAAAGTCATCATGGTATACAGTATATACAGGCAGGCAGTAAGAATCCCAAGTATTGGAATACTAAAGTACTAGCAAATGTATCAGCAAGCCATTGTGCACATCTATGTTGTGTTTTTATGATGGAATCCATGACAAACATCAATGGAGTCAATCGTGCTCTGCCAAGATGCCTATTACTTTGAAGGGAAAAGAAACGCTGCATGCATGGGGGTTTTCATCAGAATACTTTATGATTGAAATTATTTGTACACAAGATACATATCACAGGACTTATGAGGTGACATAGAGAAGGATGAAGGACTTTAGACTGTAAGAATGGAGTGCTTGAGGGCACCAATCTAATACTATATCATTGCTCTTAAAAATACTAGTGATGAGAGAGCACTACCATGCTCGGGTGCTCGGTACTCAAAATCGAGCAGTTTGACACTCGGATGGGATCGACTCATGTGCCGAGTATAATGGAAGTCAAAGGGGAACTCAAGCATTTTTCTGGAAAATTTGAAAAAATGCTTGAGTCTCCCATTGACTTCCATTATGCATGAGTCGAGCCCATCCGAGAGTCAAACTGCTCACTCATCATTAAAAAAGGCCTTTTAGCTAGTTGTGTTCAACCCCCAACAAAAATAAATGCAACCAAGCCTGTAAAAACTTGCCAGATCAAGTACTATATCGCCATACTAATGGACAGGAAAGTAAAATCAAAGAACATAGTGCAGCCTAAGGACAAGAAGTAAGCGTTACCTGAACATTCGAGAATCTAACGACAAGTAATTTTTCTGAAGGGAACTGACCTTTAAGAACATACAATAAGTAGGTAGTTACTGAGCAGGTTCAGGAAAGAACACAAATGCGAACAACAATGTGATATGTATTCGTACTGCCTTGGTCCAGGTACCCAGGCACTGTCCATACAAGCCTAACAGTTGTTATAAGTTAAAAAGTGAGCTATACATGCCTCGAATTGCAGGGTAAAGGTCAACAAGCTTAGAGTCCCTGGACTTGTGTGACTGCGGTGGAGTTCAGCCACAACAGCTGAGCTTGAGCGACCTGCAGGTAAAACCCACCCTAGGGATCAGACAACTTAGAGGCCTTGAAAGGCTAAAATATCTGATGCATCTGCTGGCTGGCATGCTGGTTTTCATTCTCTACAGCGCGGCTACGGGCTTGTGCGGCTTCAGAACAGGTGAATCGACGCATGAATAACTGCCGAAATTAGGAGTCAAACGAATAGAAATGTTGACCGTATTGAGGCTGCTTCAATTAAATGTGCTTCATGGTGTCTGATAGAAGGTAATACACCATAATACAAAATTATACCAAGACGTGAAGTAAAGAAGCCTGTGCTGCCGGCTAGAGAAGTCATTAGTATAATGGCATGACGTAGGCCGCTATTTCTATACAGTCAAGTGATATTTTTATCTTCTTGAAAGACTGATGGTCAGTATTTCTCACAAGCCTTCTATGTAATACTTCTGTAATTAATCATGTCATGACTGGAATTTCATATCAAATTCACATCCAAATGAAATCTGTGCAGTAAGGGGCTGGGTGGGGGGAAGAAGAGACATCAAAAACGGCTACCGTATGTGCATACCCATGTACATCAAGTAATATATCATCTCTAATTAAAGGGGCTGTCTATTTGTAATGATCGATCTTTAACCCCTAACCACTTTTGCAATTTGCATCATTTGAAAATCCCCTACTATTCTCCCTATACAATTAGTAACCATGTATATCACAAAAGTGAGTACACCCTTGTTTGCACATATATTATTATATCTTTTCATGGGACTACACTGAAGATTTTCCACACATGGAAAATAAATTAAACTAAGGTCTAACTTAAAACTACTACACAAGACCCACCCGGTTCTTGTACAGACGAGAGGTCCCAACTGCACAGTCCCTAAGGGACCCTGTGAAGACTGAAACAACCCTAACTGGATGTCTAAGGGCGGCTTTGCACGTTGCAACATAGCACGTGCGATGTCGGTGGGGTCAAATCGAAAGTGACGCACATCCGGCGTCACTTTCGACATCATAGTGTGTAAATCCTAGATGATACGATTAACGAGCGCAAAAGCGTCGTTATCGTATCATCGGTGTAGGCTCCGACTTTTTCAAAAGTACGCTGCCGCAACAGGTACGATGTTGTTCCTCGTTCCTGCGGAAGCACACATCGCTGTGTGTGAAGCCGCAGGAGCGAGGAACATCACCTTACCTGCCGCCGGTGGCTATACGGAAGGAAGAAGGTGGGCGGGATGTTTACATCCTGCTCATCTCCGCCCCTCCGCTTTGATTGGCCGCCTGCCGTGTGACGTCGCTGTGACGTTGTACGACCCGCCACCTTAGGAAGGAGGCGGGATGCCGGCCAGAGTGACGTCGCAGGACAGGTGAGTGCATGTGAAGCTGGCGTAGCGATAATGTTCGCTACGCCAGAAATCACAAGATATCGCTACTGCGATGGGGGCGGGGACTATTGCGTGCGACATCGCAGCATCGGCTTGCGATGTCGCAACCTGCAAAGCCCGCCTAAAGGCTACTTTACACACTGCGATATCAGTCCCGATATCGCTAGCGTGGGTACCCGCCCCCATCTGTTGCGCGACACGGGCAAATCGCTGCCCGTGCCGCACAACATTGCCCAGACCCGTCACACATACTTACCTGCCCGGCGACGTCGCTGTGACCGGTGAACCGCCTCCTTTCTAAGGGGGCGGTCCGTGTGGCGTCACAGCGACGTCACTGAGCGGCCGCCCAATAGCAGCGGAGGGGCGGAGATGAGCGGGACATAACATCCTGCCCACCTCCTTCCTTCCTCATAGCGGCCGGGAGGAAGGTAAGGAGAGCTTCCTCGTTCCTGCGGCGTCACACATAGCGATGTGTGCTGCCGCAGGAGCGACGAACTACATCGTTACTGCTGCAGTAACGATAATCGAGAATGGACTCCCATGTCACCGATGAGCGATTTTGCACGTTTTTGCAACAATGCAAAATCGTTCATCGGTGTCACACGCAGCAACATCGCTAATGCGGCCGGATGTGCATCACAAATGTCGCAGCGTGTAAAGCCCCCTTAAGGCTCACCTCACATCAGCAGTATTTTGCCGCAAAACTGGATCCGTTACAAATGCGTTTCAGTTCCATTCATTTCTAATGGAATCGTGCAAGATGCAGTCACATGCAGTTGTGTATGACGTACGCAACCGCATGTGACCGCATCTTGCCGCAATTCCATTGGAAATGAATTGAACTGAAACGCATTTGTAACTGATTCGATTTTGCGGGACAATACCGCTGACGTGAGGTGAGCCTAGCTCAAACCTATGCTTCCTAAGAGGCCATCACGAGACAATCACGTACCACCTTAAGAATTAGGGGGAAGGTGCAGAGTAAAAAATATGGTTAACCAAAAGTTATAATCTGCAAGGAGAAACACAATACAAACAGGCTGTATTTCACAGGGTTCACTTTAGAAATATCGACAGAGGTCAATGCAATCCTAGGGAGGCTTTAAATATTTACACCCGCCGAGTAATAGGAAAGGCTGAATTACAGCATGGGAAACACTTGTTGGCAGAAAGGCAATGAACGCAAAGTGTTCAGAACCAGGACAGTGTCTGTGGTTCAGCGGCGTGAGAAATGGACCACAACACAGGAGGCTGCCGGATCACATCCAAGGCGTGAAAACAAAATGTAGTGCTAATTTGTATTATCAATGCAATGAAAGGATAGCAGGTCCAAGATTCCCTATGGGACCAATAAGTATTGTAAAGAAAAAATATTTGTAAGTATAAAAAGAACAAATCCCAGTATTAAATAAAAAATTGTTTAATTGTAAGAAGAAAAAAAACCAAACCCTAGCAAAAACACTTCTTTGGTATTGCTACGTTTGGATCGATCCGTAGTATAAAAATATCTTATTATTTACTGCGCACGGTATATTTAATTGAAAAACATGAAAAACGTTGCCAGAATTGTTGCTTCTGTTCATATTACCTCACAGAAAAAAAATGAAAAAAGTGATAGAAAATAGTGTGTATGCCAAAATGATGCTATTAAAATCTACAGCTCATTTTGACAAAAAAAAGCCCCCATACTGCGCTGTATTAAGAAATCTGACAAATAAATTAAAGTCATTTTCTTGTTCAAAAGTATTAAAACATAAAAAACTATATAAATTAGGTGTCATGATAAATCTTTGTGACATGCAAAATAACTTAACAGGTTAATTATACCGCACAGTGAACGCCATAAAAAATAAAATGAATAAGCAATTTGGGATTTTTTTCAGGTCTCCTACCCAAAAAGTATTTGAAAAGTGAACAAAAAATCCTATGTATCTAAAAAGTCTGAATATGGTAACCAATATCAATAACCAATAAAAATAATTATAATTTTTTGAAGTGCCACTCCAGCGTTTCTTTTAATTTCACCATCGTGTGGTAACACTAATACATGTTCGCCCTTAGTAAAATACTTACCAAGTACTGTCTTCTGCTATTCCCGATGTCGCTCCAATCCTGTTCCACCATCTTGTGACTGCAGCTCCTGACTAATAATAGCTAATAGTCACAAGATCTCAGTGTAAGTCTATGAAAGCCTTGTTTTATGTTCTCATAGACTTACTGTCAAGAAGGTTACACAACGCAGAGTGGTCTCTCTTATTTCATAGCGCTTCAGGTTAATACTGCTGGCTGTGCAGATTTTCCTTTATCCTAGCGCTGCTAGGGTTAAGTAGATCCTCTAGTCTGAAATCTGAATGAAAGCTACAGCCAGCTGTTCTCTATTTCTATTACCTCTGCTATTAAGACTAACCACCTAGCCCAGGTAACTGCCAGTGATAGTTTCTGCTTAGCTTGTCTATAGAGGGAACCTGTGAGCTGTGGACCAGAAAGCCATTTTGAGAACATTTGCTGTGTGTAAGCTGTGTTGAGTTTTTCCCTTCCTTAGTCCTTTTTTGGTTTTGCCCCTCTGGTCCGTTCCTCAATATTACCACTTGTCGTTTGTAGTGCTTTTTAAGATTGCGGTTTATTTTACCCCTGTCAGTGTAATCCTCTCTGTATTTTTAAACTAGAGTGGGACTAGCATTTCCGCTGCCCTACGCACTATACAGAGCTGAATCCAGAGAAAGACCGGGGTAGGCACAAGATCGGCAACAGGGTGAAAGAACCCATATAGTGACGTCAGGAAGTGTAGAGATTTCAGGTGAGTTTAGGAGGTAACCTTGCTCCCCTTTCCCTAGCACCGGGCCCACCGTTGTATAGTGTACCCTGTGTGTTGCGGCACTTACCGGGGGTTCCCATGTACCTGACGGAACCCCGATTGTCACACAGTGACACTTACATAGAGGTGACTTCCTGTACGCCCAGCTAACATTGGAGCTAGTCACAATTACCAGAAGACAACCGGTGTGACACCAAGAACAGCAAGAACAGCAGAAGACGGTGACCTTCAACTATTCTACCAAACACAGGGAACATATGTTAGTGACACCACTACAGGGGTGATAAAAAAAATTCCAAGACGCGTCCTACATCATACACACTCGCCGGCACTGAGGTCCTTCGCAGGCGCACTTTCATCTCCCTGCTCAATATCGGCCTGTGTGCATGAAGAAGAATGAACACCAAGATGGCCGAAAGAGAATGCGCCACCCATTTGACCAGTCTGCACCGGAGCGACCTCCTAGGTGAGTATTATAAAGTGTTTTTTATGTTCTACACAGCGGCCTGGGCTCTCATATACAGCATGTTAGAATGCTGTATATAAGAGCTCACTGGTGGTGGCCGCAGCTTATAGGCCCCAAAACTGGTGACAGGTTTCCTTTAATAAATGTTTGTTAATAAGTTATATGTACCCCAAAATGATGCAAATGACAAAAACAACTCAATCCAGAAGAAAAAGCTCTAGTATGACTGTCTTCCAAAAAATAAAAAAAAGTTATTCCTCCTAGAACGTTGACAATAAAAAAAAAATATAGCATAAAGGCTGTGACGCCAAGTGGGTAACTATGTTGATTTATTGTTTTCTTATGTACATGGATGGGTATGTAGATGTTTTTTGATGTGTTTCTTCAGTTTTTGGTATCTATGCATGCATGGATGCAACAATATTAGATATTGCTGGATTCATGTTTTTCACTGAAAAAAAAAAGTGTCAGTTCTTTAGGCGGTTTCCACGAAAAGGAGCCCGAAGTGGATTCGCGCTATTGAATGGGTTAATATACATGTGGATCAGGGACAGCAAATTATAAGGTCACGCCAAAAAATCTAAAAATTCCCTTAAACTGAGGTATAATATGGGAATCATAAAGTTCGGCCATGCTTTACCCTACTGCAGCAGCGATCACGACGACGATCTGCCCTTATCAGGATCAACTGCTGTGTCGTTACATGGTCGCTGGTGAGCTGTCAAACAGGCAGATCTCACCAGCGACCAGTGACCAGCCCCCAGCCAGCAGCGATGCGTGGAAGCGATGCTGCGCTTGGTAACTAAGGTAAATATCGGTAACCAAGCAAAGTGCTTCGCTTGGTTACCCGATATTTACCTTGGTTACCAGCGCACACCCCTTAGCGCTGGCTCCCTGCACTCGTAGCCAGAGTACACATCGGGTTAATAAGCAAACCGCTTTGCTTATAGTTACCCGATGTGTACCTTGGCTACGTGTGCAGGGAGCAGGGAGTCGGCTTCAAGAAGCTGCGGACGCTGGTAACCAAGGTAAATATCGGGTAACCTTTGCTTGGTTACCCGATATTTACCTTGGTTACCAGCGTCCACAGAAGCCGGATCCCTGCTCCCTGCACATTCAGTTCGTTGCTCTCTCGCTGTCACACACAGCGATGTGTGCTTCACAGTGGGAGAGCAATGACCAAAAAATGGTCCAGGACATTCAGCAACGACCGGCGACCTCACAGCAGAGGCCAGATCGTTGCTGGATGTCACACACAGCGACATCGCTACCAAGGTCTCTGCTACGTCACAGAAAATGGTGACTTAGCAGCGACGTCGTCGTCGCTGTCGTTGTGTATGATATGACCATAAGTCTACTGTAAGTCTCTCTTGATATGGAGACATGGAGATTATAAGTAGGCTTTCCTAGAAACAATGCTGGCAGAGCTTAACGTCTACATATACGTACATACAGTACACATGTACCTATCACTTCATGGTTTGTGGGCATATGGGTCATGGCTAGAGATGAGCGGACATGTGGAAGTTTGGTTTGGCAGGTTCAGTCGAACTTTAGATAAAGTTAAGTTCTGGACCCAAATTGAACTGCATCTCATTTGAAGTAAAAAATTGGGCAGCTTGGGTCTCCGCCCATATACAGTCAGCCATATACTGAACACTACCGGGGGATGGAGGGCAGTTTTTCTTTTTTTTTGGTGCATACTATATTCGATAATGCTTATTTTGCCCCCTCTGAGAGCCATGCAAACACTGCAAGAATCTTGCATTGGGCTGAGCACCGAGCGTACCCGAGCACCACAATGCTCACTTAAGTGACTTGCATACAAAAAACACACAAACTCAAACAGTTGATTTCTTTTGTAAAGTCCGTGTTTGGTACAACCTTGCTGTTCGGGTTCTCTCATCTCTAGCCCCTGCAGCTCTTTGAGCATATGAGCTTATATTGATTCTATTACAAGACGGATTTCCATAAATTGCTAGTTAAGAGTCAAAAAGACGTTTTGGGCCACGTTCACATGTTGAGTATTTTGTGAAGTTTTTTTTACCTCAGTATTTAACAGGAGTGTGTAAAAATACAGAAGTGGTGATATGTTTCTATTATATTTTTCCTCTGACTTTTCCACTCCTGGTTTTGGCTTAAAAATACTGAGGTAAAAAATCTACTGTAATGCTGGCGTCCCTGCCGGGATGCCGACATGCTCACCGTTGTGACCGGACTGCACCCTCCCTTACCTCTCCACGGCCGTGCACATGCTTCCCATGTGCTGCCTCCTGCTCCCTGCACAGGTCCCCCGGGAGTGTGCTTAGGGGGTGCACTCCTTCACGTTTAAAGGGCCAGTGCATCATCTCACAGAAGTATCTCTCAGCCTATGGCTGAGAGGCACTAGGTACTTAAGGCATCCTCCCTTTTGGAGAGGTGCCTGAGCAATGTGTTCAGTTAGTTTATGGTCTACTTGCTAGCTACTTGCCAGGTCCTGTGTATCTTGTGCCTATTACCTGTACTTTTGCTTACCTTCCCATACCTATCAGTATCAGCCGTCCAGTCTCCATTAGCCATGCTTTCCCGGCTGCACCTGTCTGCAGCGAGACTGTACTTGCCTGCTTCTGAGCCCATCCCTGCATCCGTAAACCTGGGAGTCAGGTCCCATAGTCCCGTACACTGCCCTGGGAGAGACACCTGGGGTCTACCGACAGCCAAGCCCATCCTCACCATAGAGGCTCTGTATGAATATCCCGTAGGTGCTTAGTTAAGCCCCTCCCGTGTCAGAGTAAGCCCGGGTACCTTCTGTAGTCCAGGCCTGGTTGCCACACATCACCGAATATTATACCCACCAAATACTCAACGTGCACATGGCTTTATTGTATTTTTGGCATCCACTAATAAGATGTTCTATCTGTGCAAAACTATGAGGAGCAATTACATGCACTACATATGACGACAGACATGCCCCCATTACCTTAGATTATTCGGGATTCTTAAGTATATCAAATACCAATAGCGGGCAAAGATGAGTGCCTGTCTCTAGGCCTACTTGATCTTGTTTTCCTTCGATTTCAAGATAAAACCAACAGACAATAACATGAAAATTGACAGAATTGATAGACATCTAATGTTCAATGTCCAGCTGAAATGGCCTGACATTGTGCCCACTGGGGGCTGTGTTAACCACGGCATTTATACTGGTAAGGGCTAAGCATATTGGGCAGCTACTGTATTTCCAAGCCTCCTGGCTCACACTTTGGGGAGCTTTCTAATAGGGACAATTACTAAAAATAAAAAGGGTCTTTGTTAGTCACAAGTTTCCATCAAGGACAGCGTTCTGTACAAAGATAATCTTAACACACTGATCTAAAGAGCTGAACCAGGAGAGATCCCAGTCAGTCTTTGTGGCGGCCATATCAGCAGAACAATGGTTATGGGGAACAATAGATGGAGAGACCAATAAGAAGAGACAGATTCTAGAAACCTGTGTCCCAATGCTATTACATGTCTCAGCACAACATCCATCCTAATTTTGCTCATCTGGGAGTCTCTGCGTGTGGCTGGCCATGGAGGCTCACAGCACAAAGCTGGCTTATCCTACCTCTTCTGCGACCAGTGAAATCAGCAGGTCTTTCCGTCTCCTTAACAATTAGGATATCAGTGCAGATGGCAGAGGAGTCGGCGCATGCCGGGCTCTTTTCTGAACACTCAGACGCTCACTGTTTTCAAGATCGACAATAAATACAATTTACTATTGTGGTCACTTCACAGTTTATAAGGAGGCATTGCTGGTGTAAAAATGAGATGTTCTCCACCGTGCAGAGATGGCACATTTCAAGGTGTCATGTTTTCTAAGCTTTGCAATCCACAAAAACACTGCTAAGAAATCGGCAGGGTGAACTGCAGCATTATCAGGATCAGGAGACCGTCCTAAGACTAAATAATAACTGTTGAAACCACACACATATTATTGAGACATAACATACATATCTATCTCTATAGCATTGGCTGAGGACACTAGGCTGATCCTAGGGGAGCTGGTCAACCAGAAGATAAATGCAAAGAGAGAAATTACTGGGCTACGTTCACACTTCTGTTAGGACGTTACATTTGGGTTTGGTTTGAAGAACAGATACACGGAATAATGTCTACATCACACAGAGCTATTTTCCTATTCTTAAAATGGACACATACGGTAGCAGAACCCAGACTAACCCCATAATACTCAATGAAGACCCCCTGCTTCTATTTGCATCAGTTATGTAACAATCTTTATATATATATATATATATATATATATATATATATATATATATATATATATATATATATATATATATATATATATATATATATATATATATATATATATATATATACATACATACATACATACATACATACATACATACACACACATTAGAGGTGTTGTCCGGGCTTGAGGCTCAAGTTTGCAGTCGCTCTATGTGACTGCAGACTTGCGTATCCTCACAGTGACCACAAGTTTGCAATTTGCATACTTCCACCCACACTCCAACTACACGTACATCTAGTTGGCACAGAACCACATGTATGTAAATAGCATACTTGGGGTCACATAGCCGCTCCCTGTATCAGCGAATCCTGACAGTGTGCACTGTGCACGCCATAAGGATTCACAAGTGTGTGGTCACATAGAGTGCAGACTTTAAATTTAAGTCTGGACAAGCCCTTTAATTCTATTTTTCTATATTTCAAAATGTAAGAGTGAATGCAGCCTTACAATAGTGTGGAAATTAGCATCGAAGTCATGGAAGTGCAAGGGTAATTTTATCCTGAATGCGGATGTGTCCTGTTATCCTTGGTGAAAATTAAAGAGTTATTGTCATTTTAATTAATCAATAGTACACATGAAAATAAACAACTTTGTAATATATTTTATCCGAGAAATTAGCTTTTTTTTTTCTCCTCATGGATTCATCTTTCATTTTGTTTCTTTTTAATTCATGGGTAAATTCTGTAAGATTCAGTGAATACCTTTTTTTCCTATTACGGAGATGACAGTTGGTGCTTTTTCAATTTTATGGAGACAGTAGGGGGAGCAGGGTGAGAGGAGCTAGAGGCAGACACAAACATTCTGTTGTAAGTTCTCCTGAAAAAAACCCCAAACTAGCTCACCATAAAACTTTATGAGCACCAACTGTTAACTCCTATCTTAGCAATTGGAAAATCTGTATTCACTGAAAAACTGAAAATTTGGGGAATAAATGATCACTACAGTAGGAGAAAGAAGCAGATTTCGCTAAGTTATATTACAAAGTTGTTGGTTTTTAAATGGCAGTTACCCTCTGAAGGGTTGCCCGTTCGAACAATTGTTAAAGGGGTGGTTCACTACTCTGCAGTAGTGACCACATCTCTGTAAAACTGATAGGGGAAGCTTTTTCTAAATACTTTGTGTTGCCAATTCAGCTTCTGAGCGGCGCTATCACGGTCCACTCATCCCCATAAATGACCCCCTTGGCTTCGTGACCTCTGGGATCCGGTGATATCAGGTCAGCTTCCAGTTGACCTGACATCACCGCGGCCGGCCCCAGTCTTTACAGAGATGTGGTCACTACTGCAGAGTAGTGAACCACCTCTTTAATTGTCTCTGATCACTAAGGGGCACTTTGCGCACTACGACATCGCAGGTGCGATGTCGGAGGGGTCATGTCGAAAGTGACGCACTTCCGGCATCGCACTTGACATCGTAGTGTGTAAATCCTTGATGATACGATTAACGAGCGCAAAATCGTTGTAATCGTATCATCGGTGTAGTGACTGGGAATTCCATAATTACGCGACTGCGACAGGTACGATGTTGTTCCTCGTTCCTGCGACAGCACACATCGCTGTGTGTGAAGCCGCAGGAGCGAGGAACATCTCCTACCTGCGTCCTGCAGCTCACGCCGGCTATGCGGAAGGACAGAGGTGGGCGGGATGTTTACGCCCCGCTCATCTCCGCCCCTCCGCTTCTATTGGCCGCCTGCCGTGTGACGTCGCTATGACGCTGCACGACCCGCCCCCTTAATCGCCAGCCATATCGACGTCGCAAGGCAGGTGAGTGCATGTGACGCTGCCGTAGCGATAATGTTCGCTACGGCTGCTATCACAAGATATCGCTGCTGCGACGGATGCGGGGATTATCGTGCTCGGCATCGCAAGCATCAGCTTGCGATGTTGTAGTGTGCAAAGTGCCCCTAATACTTGATTAACAATTGTTGCAGTCAAAGTGTTTGAAATGCTTAGGTGAATCTACTAGTCTTGTACTTTATGTGATGTTTGATGAAAGAAAATCCAGCGCAGTCCTCAAGTGCAATTAAAAAATTTTTTCATTTATTTCATAAATCCGTTAAAAATGGAAGGTGTACAAAGCGGTCAGCTGGGAAAGTATAGGGGACATAGAGAAAGAACCCCTCAGAACTACGCGTTTCGACACATAGTCTTAATCATGTTCCATTGAGAACATGATTAAGACTGTGTCGAAACGCGTAGTTCTGAGGGGTTCTTTTTCTATGTCCCCTATACTTTCCCAGCCGACCGCTTTGTACACCTTCCATTTTTAATGGATTTATCAAATAAATGAAAAAAAATGTAATTGCACTTGAGGACTGCGCTGGATTTTCTTTCATCATTTATGAGACTGGCAGCCTAACCTTCCGTGCGCGGATCCAGACATACAGCGGACCACAGCAACTCGGTGAGCTGAATTTTCACTTATCTTTATGTGATGTTTGGATTATATTTAACCCTTGGCAGGTAGAATATTTTAAGAAAATGCCAGAGCAGGTTCCATGTATCAAGGGGAGTATAATATCCACCCTCCATGAGCTCATATTTTTTTTACTTATGTAATTTAACAGAAATATTGAAGCACAGGAACATATTTGTAATGATTTCTGTTTAAAACTGGCTAAATTTCTAATAAAGAAATGTAAAGAGTAGTTAAACTTTTATTATGTTTTGATATACTGTAACTCCTTAAAAGCTTTAGATTATTCAAACTATGGGGTAGAAGTGAATAACTCATGCTAGAGTGCGCGCACAGTGGTGTATGGGTTCAATAAAAAGTCTTTAGATTCGTACTCTACTGTGCGCACACTATTGCATAAGCTGTACGCGCAATCATTCATATGCTGTGCTCTTCCACCCAGTGGCTCTCTCAGGATATAACTCCATTGATTAAAAGCGCTATGAAGGAAGCTACAATATGTCAAAAAGTAATTAAAACAAACTTTTGTTACACTTTAATATTTAATCATGAAACAATTCCTTTAGCTAAAAATGTTGTCACTCATTAATTTAGGCAACACTTAGGGCGGCTTTGCACACTATGACATCGCAGGTGCGATGTCGGTGGGGTCAAATCGAAAGTGACGCACATCCGGCGTCATTTGCGATGTCGTAGTGTGTAAAACCTTTTTGATACGATGAACGAGCGCAAAAGCGTCGTTATCATATCATCGGTGTATTGTCCGACATTTCCATAATGCCGGTGCAGCGACAGGTACAATGTTGTTCCTCGTTCCTGCGGCAGCACACATCGCTGTGTGTAAAGCCGCAGGAGCGAGGAACATCACCTTACCTGCGTCCCGGCTGCTATGAGAAGGAAGGAGGTGGGCGGGATGTTTACATCCTGCTCATCTCCGCCCCTCCGTTGCTATTGGCCGCCTGCCGTGTGATGTTGCTGTGACGCCGCACGGCCCGCCCCCTTAGGAAGGAGGCAGTTCGCCGGCCAGAGCGACATCGCAGGACAGGTGAGTGCATGTGAAGCTGCCGTAGCGATAATGTTCGCTATGGCAGCTATCACAAGATATCGCACGTACGACGGGGGCAGGGACTATCGCACTCGACATCGCAGCATCGGCATGTGATATCGTAATGTGCAAAGCCCGCCTTATGCCTCATTCTTGTCAGTTTTTTTGTGTATGAGAAAAAGTGACAGCGTTTCATCAGTGATTTCAGTTTCATCATTGTTTTATCAGACTTTGGTCCGAGTTTTGTATGAGCATCATCATGTTTTCTCCTACGTGAAAAAAACTTTTCTACAAAAAAAAATTGGACCGTATTTGAATAGCATCTTAGTGTTGTTCAAATTTCTTTTACGGACCTATAGGCTTTCATTGCTTTTGATCAGACACAGATCAACATCAGACATGTCTCTGTGGTTTTGCCAAGAGCACTCAGTCCAAGTAGAATATCTGACATGTGAACGGCCCCATTCACACTATCATGTGAATGAGCCCTTACATGCTCAAGCAGAGTGCAAATTTCTGAATTATGTGTAAAGTACCTTATTGTAGTTCAGTTTGGGACCCGAACTTGACTTGAACCCCAATGGAATTTACTAATTGGGCAGTTTGGCTCTCCGTCCACATGCAGCCAGCCATAAACAGATCACTTCCGGGGGTGTTTGGGAAGGAATTTTCCTTTTTCTTTTTCAATACACACTACACCTGATCATGCTGTTGTTACCTCCAGTACGAGCCGTTCAAATACTGCAAGTGGCTCACACTGGGCTGAGCACCGAGCGTACCCGAGCACAGAGATGCTCACGCCTGTGGTGTACATATGTAAAGCAACCAAACTCCGAATCCGAACTCTGATTTTTGTGTAAAGTCCGTGTTTGGTACAAACACCGAACGTTGGGATTGCCCATCTCCACTACATAGCTATCACTTATTCGGTAATGTATATATGGAAATTTGTTAAGACCTGAACTATAGGCCCTATTTTTTTTTTTAGAGGGGGGGCAAGTTATGTGCCTTACCTTTTTGTATGTAGAGAATAAAAGGCTGGATTCAGGGGTGTAAAAGATAATCCTGGGGACAGGCAGGAAACACATTTCTTAGGATACATGCACAAGCTTATGTGATGTATTCGTGTGGTATGGATGTGTACTAGCAAGGCAATTGCAGAATTATATGTGTAATATCAAAACTTCATATGATTGACTATATAATAAGGAACACAACATTTTTTTTCTGAAAAAAGTGTGACAACCTGCAAGCTGTATTCTACCACTACCTCTTCTATAGCAGAATACCGCACCATACGATAAATCAGAAGGCACTATACGATGACCCGCCTACAGGTACATACACCATTTCCTTACACACCCACACATACTCTATATTTATATTAAGTATGGTTAAAGGGGTTTTTCACTACCACTATCTGTTAAAGGGACTCTGTCACCAGGTTTTTCCCTTTTGAGCTGAGGCCACCACCAGTGAGCCCTTATATACCGTACATCATACCAGAATACTGTATATAAGAGCCCAGGCCACTCTGTATAATGTAAAAAAGACCATTATAATACTCACCAAGGGGCGGTCCGGTCCGATAGGCGTCGCTGCTCTTGGTCCGGTGCCTTTCCCATCTTGTGTGATTGCCGTCATCCTGCCCAGCCCCGTGTGCATGACGTGTCCTGCGTCATTCACAGGGAGGCCTCCATTGCGCTCCTGCACATTTTGATCTGCCCTGCTGCGGTGGTGGCTGCAGCTCATAAGGGGAAACCTGGTGACAGGTTCTCTTTAAAATATAGACATATTAACGTGGTTTGTGGATGGGCCCTTCGTGGTATAAGAAAAAGAAAATCACCTCCTGGCTAGGTGATGCTCCTCGGGATATTAGTATCCAGACAAGGTGCAACATGACCTCTGCAGACGATCAGCAGCCTCTAATCTGTTACGGATTCACATTCTGTCCCAGCAAGAAGTCAGTTGAAACGGGATGTAAAGGTTGGTCACTGATTGGCTGCAGCAGTCACTTGACATCACCTCTGGAAGTTGATGCTCCAAGACTGGTTGGGGACAGCAGCGAATGCAGAGAGGTGGTGTGGTCTGGGGGGAGAATTTAGGACCTTTTTATTCTTACCCCACGACAAAATAACGTTTTAGGAAGTAGTAATATCTTCCAAAGACACTATTGAAAGCAGTTAGGAAATGGACATTGAAATGAATGGGTAATTGATTCACAAAAAATAATGACAGAACAGACAGGAAGTGTTGCCATGATGACGCTGGAATATTAGGCACTCATAACGCCCAAATAACATAGTATCCAACAGTTTTTGCATTATTCATCTCCCTATGTTTAATCTCCAGCATACAGAAAGTTTACCTCATATTATTAATTCATTATTCAAGTAATAGCCCTACTTTCTGTGTTATAATGAAAGAAGCAAATGATGCGGTAATTTACAATGTATCTGCTGCATTATAATGGAGTAATAAGTGCAACTTGAAGCTGCCAATTATCTCATAAGAGGGTTATCACCTCCTCCATACATAAATGCCGAATTCCCATTCTTTCAGTTCCGCAATACAGGCCGCAGCCATGGAATGACAAGTGCCCCAGCTCTTCCTAATATCTGACATTGCTTTGTTAATCTCGAAGCACCAAATCAGACAATGGGGGACAGAATGTATGTAATGAGCGGGAAAGGAGGCAAAAGAAGCCCAGGCATCGATACACGAGTATGTGGCGTGGGGACGGGAAATGTGTAACGAGAAAAAGAAATGCTGCGAGATCAAGCAGTCAGCAGGTCACACACTCCGCTAAAGCAAACTTGTTTTACTAAGAGCCATCTGTGGCAGCTCTGTAGCTAATTACACTACGCCTGCTCTCAGAAATGACAGCCACTTATTCTCCTGTGGTCTGGAACATCAGAGCATGCTCAAAAAGGGGAGGGAGCCGCTGCTGAGGAGAGGAAAGGCCAAGCACAAGGGACAAGTCCCTGCACCTCTTATATCAAGACAGCACTGCTGAGATGAGTGCAAGAGGGAAGAAATCACTGTTTTATCTGACGAATAGCTAGGTATTATACATGCCACCCATGACACTCCAGCTCACCGGCTTCTCCAAGCCTGACAGATGTCACTTCTGGGATGGCGAGATGGAAAAAAATACCCAGAAGTGTATATTGTAGAGGAGCAGAATCTCGCCCTGATGGTAACGATGTGACATACTAGAGATTCACATTATTTTTTAATAAAACGGCAAAGGCTTTTGGTGCAATTAGATGTGCCTATTTCAGCATGTCAATGCACCTTAACGAGCGTCCATCGACTATATAGGCTGATGAACAATGATAGTGCAGAATGACCGTTGAGATGTCGTTCTGTCCCCATACAGTCTCATGTCATCGGCAGCATGTCACCTGTTTACATGGCACATTTTTTGCCTATATAATCAATCTGACCACCCAATGAATCAGCGTTTTGCGCGTTTGTCGGTGATTACACTGGCACATAATCCTGTGAATGCTTTACTCGCAGGTTACTCACACATTTAAACGCACCATTAGTTACAATAAGTCGCTAAAAGGAAAGGTGCCCTATTGTCATTTAAGGAGCTAATTACGCTTTCTGCATTTCCTTGGCAAATATATTCACGCCAGGAATTAAACAAATACGTGAGGGAATTAGTCGGAGGAATCCAAGGAGATATTTGACCTTTTAGCCTTAAAGGACCATCAACTACGTAGGCGCTCCAGCTATAGTATGGTGGCTCAGTGGTTAGACTAGTTACCTTGCAGTAGCTGGGTCCTAGATAAAAATTAGAGAACCCAAACTGTAAAGTTCAGGGTTCGTACTGAACACAGACTAATCCGTGTACGAGTTGGGAGTTCAGGTGCTCTTCGTATGCTAACTGGTCAATTGAGCATCGCTGTGCTTGGGTACACTTTGTTCTCGGCAGTGAGAGCCACTTCCAGTCTCTGAATGGCTTTAATGGGGGGAAAAATGTTTTTTTGGATGTAGTGTGTACAAACCCCCTCCAACCCCACTTTTCCTCCCTTAGAAATGTTCTGTTTATGGCTGGTTGTATGTGGGTAGATAGAAAACTGCACAATCAGTGAGTTCCAATGAAGTTTGGGCTCTGTGATCAAGTTCAGGTCCCGAGCTGAACTTTATCTAAAGTCTGACCAATCTTCAGCTGGAACAGGGAGTGTATGAAAGAAGGGGGAATGTTAAAATGTTTGAGAAGCTATGGTCTCCTTGGCTGCAATGCGAATAAGACGAGTGATGGACCAGTAAACTGATTTGGGACCGGGATAGCGGTCTGAGACCTCTGATGTGTGTGTGTTTTGTTTTATTTGTGTTGCTAGTTGTTCCTCCTGCACAACGGGATGGTTGCTATACTGCAGTTGGAGGGTATTCTAAGTGTGTACTAAATGGGATGTAGTATCGGGGAGAAGTGGTGCTGCCGGGGTGGGGGAGGGGGCGGGAGGGGGAGTTAAAGGGGTAATAGATGTGATAAATTTAATTTGGATGCCGATTTATTATTCTGTTGTATGTATTCTGTTTTAATAAAAAAGTATCTGATTTAAAAAAAAAAGTCTGACCAAACCAGAACTTCCATGGGTCCGCTCATCTCCAGTAGAGATAAGCCAACCCGAGGTTCAGTGTTCATACCAAACACAGACTTTACAAAAAACCCAGAGTTCAGGTGCTTTACATATGAACAACACTCATTGTGTTTGGTTATGCTCAGTGCTCAGCCCAATTCGAGCCGCTTGCTTCAACGGCTCACACTGGGGGTAACAGCAGCGTAATTGAATGTAGTGTACACCCCCCAAAAGAAAATTGGAAAAATCCTCCGCACTTGCCTATGGAAGTGTTCTGTTTATGGCTGGTTGCATATGGGCAAAGACCCGAATTGAAGAATTAGTGACTAGCATTGCTGTTCAGGTCAAGTCCGGGTCCCAAACCGAACTTTATCTAAAGTCCGGATGAAGCCATCGAAACGAACTTTAATGAGTCCACTCATCTCTAATCTCCAGTCCTGGATTTCAATCTTACCAAGAAATGCATTGATTTCTATGTTCTCCCTGTGTTGGCATGGGTTTTCTTGCGGTGCTCGTTTTCTCCAACACTCCAAAATATACCGATGACAGCAATTGGAATATGCCACTACTACACAAGTGCTTGGCATCTGTTTCATGCCACAACTTACCAACAAGAGAAGCAGGTAATGCTTTTTCATTAGCATTGCTACCTACCAGTTACTTCCACAATTTTAGGAACATTTCCCTTCCCAGTGGTAGAATTAGAAAAACACACTTATTTTGTCTTTTGATATTTTTAATCTATGTTTGTATTTGCGCTGTGAAGAGCCATAAGACATGAGTTTTAATTCAAGACTTCAAATATATTAAACCTAAGTCTGAATTCCAGAATTTGTAGAATAATGAAGGCAGCAAAAATGTAAAAATTAAAGTCAGTTATACTAAAATGCTTCCATTTTCCACTGGGATACATCAGCCACTTCCATAAAATACAAGATCACATTAGACTGGTTATATCCTACTTCTCTACTGTACATTGACTATAAATCAGGTTCCACCCTACAGGGCACATTTATGTTTTTTTTTCTATAAAAAACGAATAAGAGTAATGCTGTGGACCTTGCAGTCCAGACATTATGCCGATACCTGCTGTAGGGATTATATATTCTCTATTACCCTTGCATATGGCGTTTAATATTTGTACTGCTGTGCAGAGATAATTATTAGTGATGAGCAAGCACTACCATGCACGGGTACTTGGGACTCGTAACAAGGAGTTGAGTGCTCGGGTGGATGTAACTCACATACTCAAGTATTATGGAAGTCAATGGGGAACTTAGAGCATTTATCTGGAAAAAATACTTGAGGCACCAATGACTTCAATTGTACTCGGGTACTCAAGTCCATCCGAGCATCCAACTGCTCATTATGAGTACCAAGCACCCGAGCATGGTAGTGCCCTCTCATCACTAGTAATATATCCATTAGGCTAGTTTCACACTTGCGTTGGACGGGATCCGTAGCATTGCGTTGTGTGACGCATGCAACGGATGCGTTGCATATAGTGGCACAACGGATGCTACGGATCGTACAAAATAACGCAATCCGTTATAGGTTTTTTTTCCTTGACTTAACACATCTGAGCATGCGCAGTTGTGTAAAGACGGATGCGTTAAAGGAATCCGTCAAATGACGCATTCTAACGGAATCCGCCACCATAGACGTCCATTATAAAAACAACGGACGCCAAACGGATTCCTGCAGGTTGCTTTTTTTGACACTCCGCCAAGCGCAGAAAAACGCTACATGCAGCGTTCCATCCGCCCGACGCAGCGTCAAAATAACGACACTGCGTCGTCCAGTGGATGCAACGCAGACACTTGCGTTACAGTGCGTCATCCATACAAGTCTATGGAGAACAGCGCAGTGCATTAACGGACTGCGCTATTCTCCATAGTGACGGAATGCGCTGAACGCAAGTGTGAAACTAGCCTAACTATGTTGAGAGTTCCACATTTTCATGGTTGCGCTGTGTAAGAAAATGGTTTATTTTTTATTAGTATTTCTGTTTAGGCTAAGATATAGGCAGGGACAATGTACTTTCCATTGTGCACTCAGTTAAAGTTGTAATACACTGTATGGGTCTGGGGAAACAACAAGTGACAAGGGATGATTCACCTATGTCTCTGAATTCATAGCCCAAGGCAAATGTGCTGTTCACAAGGACGGTAATTTAACCTCAAATACGTTATTTTGAAAATGTACTCATCTGTATTGATTGCATGATTTCCTGATTTGGTTTATTGAAAGCGCTGATGGTATGGGTTGGTCCCAAATGAATGCTGAGTAAATCTAATAAATGGTGTAGGGTCATGTGTTCTAGAGTAAAAGAGGCACAGAAAAATGCAGTTGCATGTACGTCTTATATATACAGTACAGACCAAATGTTTGGACACACCTCATCTCTAGAACAACTGTTAAGAGGAGACTTTGTGCAGCAGGCCTTCATGGTAAAATAGCTGCTAGGAAACCACTGCTAAGGACAGGCAACAAGCAGAAGAGACTTGTTTGGGCTAAGAACACAAGGAATGGACATTAGACCAGTGGAAATCTGTGCTTTGGTCTGATGAGTCCATATTTCAGTTCTTTGGATCCAACCACCGTGTCTTTGTAGAAAAGGTGAACGGATGGACTCTACATGCCTGGTTCCCACCGTGAAGCATGGAGGAGGAGGTGTGATGGTGTGGGGGAGCTTTGCTGGTTACACTGTTGGGGATTTATTCAAAATTGAAGGCATACTGAACCAGCATGCCTACCACAGCATCTTGCAGCGGCGTGCTATTCCATCCGGTTTGCGTTTAGTTGGACCATCATTTATTTTTCAACAGGACAATGACCCCAAACACACCTCCAGGCTCTGTAAGGGCTATTTGACTAAGAAGGAGAGTGATGGGGTGCTACACCAGATGACCTGGCCTCCACAGTCACCAGACCTGAACCCAATCGAGATGGTTTGGGGTGAGCTGGACCGCAGAGTGAAGACAAAATGGCCAACAAGTGCTAAGCATCTCTGGGAACTCCTTCAAGACTGTTCAAAGACCATTTCTGGTGACTACATCTTGAAGCTCATCAAGAGAATGCCAAGAGTGTGCAAAGCAGTAATCAAAGCAAAAGGTGGCTACTTTGAAGAACCTAGAATATAAGACATATTTTCAGTTATTTCACACTTTTTTAAGTATTTCATTCCACATGTTTTAATTCATAGTTTTGATGCCTTCAATGTGAATCTACAATTTTCAGAGTTCTGAAAATAAAGAAAACTCTTTGAATGAGAAGGTGTGTCCAAACTTTTGGTCTGTACTGTATATATATATATATATATATATATATATATAAAAATATCTTTGTTGTTTTTTTTGTTTTTCTCCCACTTGATTTGTAATTTCTTGTTTCGGTTGATAAATTCTATGTGATATATAAAATTAATAAAAAGTTGTTAATTAAATAGTTTTTCATTTAAATGTTCTCTTGGCCATTTAGATACCTATGTAAGTTGATTAGAATGCTCCACCATTGTACCCTATACGCAACTCTATAGTGGCAATGTTTCCATGCCGCAAAGCTCAGCTATTGAATGATGTTATTGGATGTAAGATTGCGTATACCTTCAGCCTTCAGGATTAATTGAAAGGTACAATGCCAGAAAATTTACAAAAAGAGCAATAAAGGGGATGTTCGGTTAAAAGACGTTATCACCTATACCATAGATAGGTGACAAATTATTGGATCAGTCCAAACACAAGGTCCTGCACTATTCAGCAGAACAGGGCACTTTTATCCCTCCAGAATGGGGAGGCAGTGTACTTCAATTGCACTGCTTGACATTGAAATTGCCACGGTAAGTAGTAAAAGTCATAGAATTATGTAAATCCCATAAATGATAGGCATGTTAGTGATAAAGTGAAAACAAAATTGTGATTTATCTTAATCATGCATTATTCAGAATCAAGTATGAGCATCAAATGCAGTAATAAACGCACTTACACACTTTGACTAATTATTAATGAAGATAACAATGGTTGCTTGAGGAATGCGCTAAAAATGTTAAATGCACTCATGAATGAAAATGATCAACATCCACTGCTGGCAGCTTCCTTTGCAATAGCTGACCAATGATATCCCAGATGTGATCAACGGGTACACGAGTGCAGAGATGCTGCAGGCCATGGTAGTGCATTTAGGCCACGCAGGCTGCTCACAGTAGCATGAGCAACAGATGGCCTAAGGTTGTCGTGTTGAAAAATGGCTCTCAGGACACTTCAGATGAATGGCTGTACCACCGGTTCCACGAATGATCTATTATGTACTACAAGTAAAATTGGACATAACATGCCAGACTAAAGCATCAATAGTGTTTACACAAACCATCAGAAGGCATCTGCAAGACATTGGGCTATGAGCCAGACACCCAGCTACAGCCCCACTGACCTCATGCCACAGCTGTCAAAGGCTATCATAGTGTAGAACAAGACGGCAGTGAGGCTGGAATGGAGGTATATCCTCTTCAGTGATGAGTATCGCTTCTGTCTTGGATGCAATAATAGCTGGAGATTGGTCTGGAAACCCAGTGGTCAACGCCATAAAAAAACCTTCATGAGAGAAAGTAGGACCAGTCCTACTCCCATGGATTTTAGTGTGGAATAGCATAATACATAGTAGTTGGACTACTCTAATTTTCATTACAGCTCTACATTACACTGATTTGGTAAATTAACCAGGGGTACAGCCATTTCTCCAAAATATTCCAGGAGGTGATTTTTAACTGGACAATGTGTCTTCCTTTGACATCTGTGACATGTGAGGGCTGGCAGTGAGGACCTGGTATATTTCTAATATGTCCCCTGAGGAGTCAATGTGGACGAAACGCGTCGGGACGGCAACAGGGTCAGCCTAGGGGTCCAACCTTGCATTAGATGTGGACCGTCCTTGTTAGGACGGGAGTTTGGGGTGGCAGGTAATTTGTTGTTTTATGGCCTCCTGATTGGACAGGGAGAGTGAATGCCGGACTAGCATACTGAACCCAGGAATCCAAAGGAGAGACTGCCTGCCCCCTATCTGTGGAAGGATTTGGTGAGATCATTCCTGCTATATGCCTAACATTTGTCTATAAATGTATCTGACCGCTGTCAGTATCATATAACAAGTGATGCAATTTTTTGTTAGGTATATTTAGTTTTTATGCCTTAGTTTTTCTATCAAGTCGGACCATTGTCCGTGCTCTGGCATAATCATCTTGTGTTTGTTTATTATGTTGGTATGTTCTTTTGTTTTTGAACCAATTCGGCTATATGCCTAACATGTTTATCTAATTGTGATATCTGACCACTGTCAGTACCATGTATAAGAACATGATGAATTTTTGTTAGGTATATTCAGTTTTTATGCCTTAGTTTTTTCTATCAAATTGGACCAAAAATCCATATCTGGCATAAACATATTGTGTTTGTTTATTATGTTGGTTTATTTAGTTGTTTTTGAACTAGTGTGTTTATTGTCTTTGAACCAATTCGGCTATATGCCTAACATGTACAAATAATCGCGGTATCTGACCGCTGTCAGTACCATTATAAGAACATGATGTATTTTTGTTAGGTTTATTTAGTTTTTATGCCTTAGTTTTTTCTATCAAATTGGACCTAAAATCCATATCTGGCATAAACATATTGTGTTTGTTTATTATGTTGGTTTATTTAGTTGTTTTTGAACTAGTGGCCTCCACCATGACGTTCTAAAAGCGGCATGAAATGGGCACGCACTGATTACACATGGTGAAGGCTTTGTGAATTGAGAATTTATTCGAGGGAGTGGATTCCTCTTTTAGAATAATTAATAAAGGATTTATTTTAATGCTCTTAACTACAGCCATTTCTCCAAAATATTCCAGGAGGTGATTTTTAACTGGACAATGTTAGGCCACATGTGGCTCATGCTACTGTGTGCCGTCTTTGTGGCCTAAATGTGCTACCATAGTCTTAATCATCTCCAGTCTTGTCTCCCATCAATCACATTTGGTTTGAGATTAGAAAGGCATCTGCTAGCAGAGGATCTTGATTATTTGTGTGAGCAAGTGTATTTAGCGTGGCAGAACATTCCTCAGAAAAGCAATATTAACTCCATTGATAGCATGCCAAGGCGTGTAAGTGCATGCATTAAGCATTAGCAAGACCGCTGGGACCTGTGATTGGCCGCAGCGGTGAGGTAACCTCCACAGCGCATCATTAGTACATAAGTGACAATGTCGATGACACACTGTGGAAGCCCCCTAAACTCCTGGTAAGTGCTAGGAAGGGAGTATTTTTTGTTGTTTTTTAACCAAGTCCTGACAATTGTTGTGACAGTTCTTTTAACGTGTTTATCGATGTTGTCATTTTCATAGTTATTCAACATTTTCTTCTTAGTGTTATGATTTCAATGTTGAGGATTGTAAGTGTACTGTGTGTTTATGGATCTCATGGTTATATGGTATATTTTGACTCTGTAGCATGTCGCTGCTGCCATTTTTTAATGTTCTATATCTTGTATAGAGAAAAAGATAATAACTATTAGATGCGGTGAAGAACAGTGTAAATTCATACAAGGTTGCAAGGATGATGGAGAATGAGGACCAGTGGTCCATGTATGGTTGATGCACTTGGCTCCTCTTAGCAGTATCTATTTGTGCATTCTCGGTATGTGTAACCCCTCTACTAGGGCGTATAAAAAGCAGACAACCCCTCTGAGCATCCATAATACCCAGAGAGAATCCATCAGCCTAAACTGAAGGTAAACGCACAGGGTTCACGCTTTCATGTCTCATTACCATCATACACAATGATGTCACACCTGAATCGATGGAACAATCCATTTGTATACAGATACGGGAGGTAGGTGCGATGGTCTCCTTTTAGCGTATATCGAACAAAGAAATCCAACGACTGCTGCAGGGATTGTCTTATTTGTGTGGAGTACAGGTAGGATGAAGTCTCTCCATTGCTGTAAGCCCTAGGGCATTCACCCTTCCCCCTCTCACAACAGCCCTGGAAGAATCAAATCTGGGTGCTGCAGAATGTTTCCAGCCTTGCAGGTTGCAAGACAGGAGATCAATCAAGCATTTGCTCTCCTTTTACAGATCTTCTCCTGCCACACACAGGCAGAACAAGGCAGAGAGGAGGGGAGATGCAGTGCTAAGAAATGACATATTTCATCTTGCTGAGCAGGCAGGGAGAGCTTGGCAGTTAACCCTTCCTCCATGCACTGCGGCCAGCCAGACAATGCCAGCTGCCAGTCACTCCGGGAAGGAAAGAGTTATCTGCAAACTCAAACCTGCACTCCTGGCTGTGATAGTCAGAGAATACATAAACCTAATACAATCTTACCAGTAAAGAATATGGAATAATTTACAGCTTTATAGCAGAGATTCAGATGGAAAACAGATCTGTGGGGGGCTGTCATACAGAAATGGCCAATATGACCAGTATATACCAGCATACAAATAAGATACGAGATCATACACAAGTAATTAGCTATTCCATACACTGTATACAGGACATGTAAAGGTGGGGCAGCAGTGTGAAGCGATATGTCTGACCAAGCTCCGACATTACCCATTGCGGCACTGAATCTGGCAGTTGTAGGCAGGCATCTGTGCATGATCCGCTACACAAAGGCGACTTTATATTACCTGGAGCAATATTCATGTAACAACTGTCTTATTAATAATGGAATAGCTAAAACATTGTGGTGAGTAATAAAAAGAGACGATCAACCGCACCCTCAACTGCCATCGGGGTATAGTCCACGCTGTTGGGATGCGGGCGACTCACTTACTTATCTGTAATACGTCGTCGTAGGTCCTGCAATGTTGGTGGAGGGGTCGCATACACTGCTGTTTGATGTTACCTCACAGAAAGAAGTCCAATGGGATCAGGTCAGGTGAGCGTGGAGGCCACTCCACGCAGCCACCATACCCAATAACTTGTAGGAAGGTCTCCATGAGGTATCGCTTCACATCCACAGCCTTGTGAGTTTTACACGTTCTAATCATAGCATTTCTGTATGCAAGGTGTCAATTCGTATTGAATTGATGATGCCCTACAACTTTGTAATTCACTTTTTTTCTCTATCTCGTTCCGTTTTCGAGATAAAAATGCTAACTCCGTTGTTTTCCACCAGGTGGCGCTGTAGGTGGTTTTATTGCATAGCGCATGGATACTTTACTATACCTAGACACCACTTCTATGCCTATAGCTGCCGCCGTTCTCAAGTTAATGGCGGTGGACAGGATATGGGTGGACACACTGTATACATCAGACTAGGACTGACTACAAATACTATTTTAATCTACTGCTATAATGTAACTATATATCTTTAAAGTGATTGGTGGCAGCAGTCAGGTGACTGGTGGATGGGATGTCATAATTTCCAGTATCGGCAGGAACTATGAGACCATTCACAAAGTAATTGATGACTTTTGGAATCCTGTAGGTCTTGGTATGATTTCAAAAGGCATTGTCTGAGCAATAAAGCTAAAGTTCACATATTCAGTAATCATCCGCTAGAACAGACCCAGCAACAATCTCCTGGCAAAAAAGTTATGGAAACTTTCTTCTCCTTTTTGAAAATCTGATTTTTGCGGGATCCTTTTTTTTTTTTTTTTAACATGGGAGTCTATGTTAAACAGAACCGATTACGGATTGCTATTTAGCCATCCGTTTTTCTTTCGCTTCTAAAGGATTTGTTTTTTCCTTACTGGTTCAGTTTCAAATGGATGATAAATAGCAATCAGTTAACGGATCCATTTTACATAGACTCTCATGTTAAAAAAAACAAAATTATTTAGAAATCAGACAAAAAAGTTCTGTTTGCGCAACGTTTTTGCCAACGGATTGCTTCTAGTTCTATTCTAACCGATGATTAATGGACATGTGAACTTGGCCTAAAAGGTTTTATTACTCAGGGTTTCACTTCAAATATGTCATTAATGATACTAGAGTTGAACAAAATGATTCTCAGGACTATGGTCAAGGGGCCACGTCACTAGTTGTAGGCTGTTGGACCAGGGTACTGCGAACTTGCGTCATCTCTGGTGCCTCTTCTGATTAGCATGCACTCCAATGTTATGTGTACATCGCCCACAACATAATGATGTTGAGGTGGCTGACTAATCAGAAGAAGCACCAGGAGTAGGACATTTGCTATGGTCTAACAGCCATAGACTACTGACGTGACTGCTGGACCAGAGTCTTGTGAATCTATTTGATCCACTCTGATAACCATATGATGAGGCTGTGAGTAACCAAGACCCTGAGAGGAGCAATGTTTTCTCTATCATACCATATGACATGGCCGTGAGTACCCAAGACCCTGAGAAGAGCACTGTTTTCTCTATCATACCCTATGAAAAGGAAGTGAGTGCCCAAGGCCCTGAGAGAAGCACTCTTTTCTCTATCAAACCCTATGACGAGGCAGTGAGTGCCCAAGACCCTGAGAGGAGCACTGTTTTCTCTATCATACCATATGACGAGGCAGTGAGTGCCCAAGTCCCTGAGAGAAGCACTGTTTTCTCTATCATACCATATGACATGGCCATGAGTGCCCAAGACCCTGAGAGAAGCACTCTTTTCTCTATCATACCCTATGACGAGGCACTGAGTGCCCAAGACCCTGAGAGGAGCACTGTTTTCTCTATCATACCCTATGACGAGGCAGGGAGTGCCCAAGACCCTGAGAGAAGCACTCTTTTCTCTATCATACCCTATGACGAGGCAGGGAGTGCCCAAGACCCTGAGAGGAGCACTGTTTTCTCTATCATACCCTATGACGAGGCAGGGAGTGCCCAAGACCCTGAGAGGAGCACTGTTTTCTCTATCATGTCATTAGCTGTCCTCTCCTTCCCATTCGCAGCCTAAGAGGCGCTCCATCTTCTGCAGCACACAGACCTTTACCCCTAGGGACTATCTGTGCAGACGCTTCATAGAAGTGTGCCTAGGATTTGCACAACTGTAGTTAGTGGTTCTAGATTAGTATTGACTATGCAATACCTGTCCTTATTGTGACCACCCTGCGCAGCACCCGCTCTCCTTGTGTTTACTTGTTTATAAACATACAAACAGATATTTGACCTTTCTTTATTTTCAAGGTCTCAAACTCTATTCCCTCAGCTTGTGTACATGAACGCTGGAGATAAATGTGCATATCTAGAGGCTATGGCTTTAGAAGAAATATATTGGCTACGAATCTAATGATGAAATCTATATCCGCGCACGCTTATATTAGAAATACAATGGCGCCGCCTGTACCCGCAGCCGGTTTTGTGATTAGCTTCTCCCTGTCACATTTGTTTTTGGATATATATCCCCTCACCCCCTCCTCCTTCTTCATTGGAGCTGTGATGACTGTCCATTCATCATATCCACTGACAGGCGGTTAATGTTATTAGGAGAAGACAGGACAAGCACCATAATGCTCCACCAAGGAAACAGTTCCCAGTACACAGCTTAGAAAATTACTCCTTCAATTTAACCTATTTGCTCTGAGTTCATAACGCTGCTGATGACAACAGACACCTTGGCATATTGGACTGGGTATTATGCTTTTTCATCCTCGGCTCACGAAGAGCCTTGAGATAATATATTAAATGTCTTTGTTAGCCAGCAGATTTCAGGGCACTGCATGACTAATATAGATCCACAATGCACCGCACGCAAAAAAAGGGCGACGCGCTACCCACCACAATGTAATAATCGGCTCTTCGCTTACACCTTCAGCTCTAGAATGGCTATTATTCTCTTTATCTTCACGTATAATTGCCGTTTAGAATAATGAAGTTAATACATTTTATTCAATAGTTTGCGATGAAACAACTGTGGAAATGAAATATTCATTGTCTCTTTATAGTGTTTGTGACTGGTGGCGTTCATTTCTGTGACAATAGGCATGCCTTTTATCACTAGGATCATTTTCATACAGAAGCATATGATTATATAATATATGGAGCCAAAACAACAAAACTAATTTCATATTTACCTCTTTAGATGTTGCAAAGTGATATAGCCCGATAGGGGACCCACTTATTAATAGGAACTCACTGCCTAGGAGCAGAGATCCTATTTTCCTATATATGCCAGCCAAAAACACAAAAGGGCACATTATAAAATCTGCTCCCAGGGTACTCTATGGGATGTGACGACTTAGTAACACTGCTTAGGCCCCGCATCTTACTCCCTTGCGATTTCTGGACAAAATCAAATAAGATATGGGGCACCTGTTATAACACAGCTCCCCATATCCTATTAGCCTATGGTGTGCTATTACCATACAGTTTAGGACGCCGTAATTTTTTTTTTAAGTGGGGATCTCACATTTGGGGATCTCACATTTTAGCATAAGATGACGCCATTCTTATATTGGGTATGTGGGCAATATGAATTGTTCAACCACTTGCCCTTTCCTAGGCGTTTTGATATTACTTAGTCTCTGAAGCACAATGACAATGGCTTCTTCTGTATCAGTCCATCTGAATCCTCAGATGTGGGAATGAGCTGGTGCTGGTACTCAAGTAAAATTGCCTTGACAAGGATGAAATTCTGAGGACTGCAGTCAGATGCCAATTTTCCTCACTTACGGAGAAACATGTCACCTGTGGCC
The DNA here is from genome assembly GCF_048569485.1 of Anomaloglossus baeobatrachus. Lineage (NCBI taxonomy): Eukaryota > Metazoa > Chordata > Amphibia > Anura > Aromobatidae > Anomaloglossus > Anomaloglossus baeobatrachus. The sequence goes on along the minus strand of NC_134353.1, from coordinate 226,490,917 downwards.
TTGCAGCCTCAACGCCGTCTGACAGACAGACTCCGAGGACAGATGCTCACTGCTCATATGTAATTATATTTATCGGCAGGCTGGGAGCAATAACTACTAAGCATGCAGAAATGGAGTGAGAAAAAACAATGAAGGAAAGAGAACAAAGAACAAAAAATCAACAAAAACACAAAACTTCTTTCATTAAGCATCTCGTAGAACCAATCATTATGTCCATAAGAACCATCCGCTCTTATGAGACTCGTCTATGATTCCTGCTGCAGCATGTTCTTATATCTGAACCTTATCTTAAAATGTGATAATATGGTGAGGTGGGTGGCTTAACCTAAAGTTTAGAACAAAATGGGCACAAACAATAAGAACCAGGGGAACTAATCTGTTTTACATTAGTGACTGTTCAAAGAGCACAAATCTTATACCACACTAGAAGGTGGCCCTATTCTAACGTATCGGGTAGTCTAGAATGTGTATGTAAGTTAATAGATTGAATAATAATATAATGGCTGGTGTCACAATTGATGAAAATTTTAATATTATAATTTTTGCCAGTTGTATGTGAAGAAAGGAGTCGGGGGCGGCAGACAGCGGGAGCAGCGATGGTGGAGCCGGGCGGGGGCCATGTGTGCGGGGGGCGAAGCCGAGCATGGCCATGTTTGTGGGTGGGGCGGAGCCGAGCGGGGCCTATGTGTGCGGTGCAGGTGACTATCCAGGTGTGTGTGTGTGTGTTCAGTGTACACATGCAGAGGGCGGAGTGCAGGGGGGCGGAGCCGAGCAGGGTAATGTGTGCAGGGGCGGAGTCGAGGAGCTGAGTGGGGCCATGGCGCTGAGGACGTCAGTGCTGGGGTCTGCATGGCTGGGGACAGGTGACTATTCGTGTGTGTGTTCAGTGTATACATGCAAAGGGCGGGGAGGCGGAGCCGAGCGGGGTAATGTGTGCGGGGGGCGGAGGGCGGGGGGATGGAGCCGAGCGGGGCCATGGCGCTGAGCACGTCAGCGCTGGGGTCTGCATGGCTGGGGAAGTAGAGAAAAAAAGTATTCAGCTCACCCATGTAAGGTCCTCCAGTCTGCGGTTGATGCACGTAGTCCTGCGGACAGGCAGGTCCAGCTTCAGAGTAAACGGTAATAGAAAATGAGTGGGACTCAGCACCAATATGGATGAATAAAAATCTTCATGCTTTATTTGAAAAGTTTAAAAATAAAGAAAAAGGGTCACAAATCATCCAAAATCGCCATGCGACTTGCCGTGCGGCTTGACGCGTTTCGGACACAAAAGGGGAATTTAAAAACAGTCCTTAATCATAAGCCATGTAGGATGGGAGGCAAGAGATATATATAGCACCTTAAGAAGCAATGAAATACAAGAGCAAGATGGAAAACAGGAAGGGAGTCCACCCGAAAACATGCAAATTAGTAAGAGGGTTGGTATATCATTGGATTCTCTTAACCCCATATGCGTATGTATATCTACTGGGGAATTCAATGAAAAACAATTCTTAGATTACAAAAAGACCTCAAAATAAGGTCAATGCAAGCATACATGTGTATATGTGCACCATTTCACCCACCCATATATTTCGTATAGCAATTATTTCACTAAGGAAACAAGAAGATTATTTCATTGGTCTATGAAAAGATGTGCATGCCGCACGGCAAGTCGCATGGCGATTTTGGATGATTTGTGACCCTTTTCTTTATTTTTAAACTTTTCAAATAAAGCATGAAGATTTTTATTCATCCATATTGGTGCTGAGTCCCACTCATTTTCTATTACCATCTGCATGGCTGGGGACATGGGACAGGTGACTATCCAGGTGTGTGTATGTGTGTGTGTGTGTTCAGTGTATAAATGCGGAAGGCGGAGTGCGGGGGGCGGAGCCAAGCGGGATAATATGTGCGGGGGCGGAGTGTTGGGGATGGAGCCAAGCGAGGCTATGGCGCTGAGAACGTCAGTGCTGGGGACTGCATTATAATATTTTGAAGACTGGGTGCATTATAATATATGGACGGCTATGGAAGATGCATTATAACATATGGAGGACTATGTGGGTGCATTATAATATATAAAGGACTATTGGGGGTGTATTATACTATATAGAGGACTATGTTGGGCCCATTAAACTATATGGAGGACTATGGGGGGTGCATTATACTATATGGAAGGCAATGTGGAGCCCATTATACTATATGGAGGAATATGGGGGCACATTATACTATATGGAGGACCTATGGGGGGTGCATTAGACAATATGGAATGACTATGGGGGTGCATAATACTATTTGGAGGACTATGTAAAGCCAATTATATAATATGGAAGGCTATGTGGGGGTAATAATAATATTTGGAGGGCTATGAGGGAGCCTTTATACTTTGTCTAGGGCTATTTAAGGCCCATTATACTGTATTCAGACAATTATACAGTGTTCAGGTTTTTGTGACGGTCATAATACTGTGTGGAGTGCTGTGTTGGGGACCATTATGCTGTTTGGATGGCTAGTAGGGGGCATCATACAGTGTGAAAAGGTGTGTGGGCCGTTATCTTGTATGTAGCCCCATTTTACTACATGGAGGGCTGTGACCAGGTTACAGGTGGGGCTTGTACTTTATTGGGATCACCATACTTTGCTGAGGTACAGTAGGGTCATCATATTATGGAAGAATTCACAGTGGGGGTATAAAGTGTGTGTGGGGTCCTTTTGTTACCATCATACTTTATGGGGGCAATGAAAGGGGAATCTAGGAATTCAATAGGAGGAAAATTACTTTGTAAGGCCCCATTCACACGTCCTTGAAAATCACGTACGTGTTTCACGGACGTGTCAAAGGTGCGTTTTCCCCTCCGTGTGCCGTGTTTATGGCACTACGTGTGTTCTGCGTGTGTTATCCGTGATAACACACGGAGAACAAGAACTTTCAACTCACCTGTCCCTGGCGTCTCTGTCCGTGGTGCTGACCTTCGGTCTCCAGCCCTGCCGACTCCCCGCTGCTGCTGCTTCCGGCCGCAGTGAAGTGAATATTAAATGAGCGGGGGTCGGCAGCAAGTGACAGCAGCGGCAGAGACAGGAGGGCTGGAGAAGGTGAGTAAAGATTTGTTATTTTTTTTCTCTGACACGTGAGTTTTCTCCGGCGCGTGTCACACGGGAACGCATCCACACTACATCCGTGTGGTCTGTATGCGGGCAGTGTGACACCTATGATGCCGGAGAAAACGTGGAAATGTCTATGTGTGGAACACACGGACACGCGTATGCTCCACACGTACACACATTCCATGGCAAAACACGCACGTGTGCACAGACCCATTGATTTTAATGGGTCTACGTGTGCCCGTGTCTCCGGTACATGTGGAAACGGACCTAGCACGTACCGGAGACACGTGCGTGTGAAGGGGGCCTAAAGTAAAGTTGTGAGATGTGTTCTAATGTGATCCAGCTGAATATTATTATTTTTTTATGGGGGTAGGGGCCCTATTAGAATGTCTGCTATTCTACATAAGCCCCTGCTAATGATTTTTTATTCTCACAAGCTCCCTAGTACAAATTAACTAATCAATTTGCCTTGGGACACTTCCCATATTTACCAATCCATAGAATCTAAACTCTAAACCTCTATTCACTAGTTCACGTGGCATAGACTGTAAGAAAGTGATTGCAGGCAGCATTTTCCTCTACAATGACATTCAAGGACACCGACTCAGACATGACTTCAAGCTCTGAGGCAAACTATAAATTATGTTCTACAGTTAAAAAAAAAACACAAAACAAAACAAAAAACTAAAAGAAAACAAATTTTTCCTCTGTTCAACTTGCCTTAAAATAGAGAACTTGAATTCTCTCCTGAACTACAAAGTAAGTGCATAAAAAAAGAACAATCACAAACTAAAACATATAATAAAATCATAGTTAATCTGCCACCATATGCATTGTAATCTATTGAATGTGGAACCCCGCGTCTAAGGTAAATCAATACTTTGCAACCCTGGGAAATTTTAACACATTTTTCTCGTGCCGTGATTGCATTTGTATGGCGGTTATGTCTACAATAGCATAATAAAGAGAATAGACATAGACAGGGCACGACTGAATAGGATGTCATGACAAGTGGTGAATAGAGCAATATAATATTTCTTTCCTTTGCTCCGTCTTGATTCCTTTTTCTTTAACAAGCAGTGTGGGCTTTGCAGATAAAATGGAGCTTTCTATCTGTGCTCTCCAAGTCGCACTTATCAAAAGAAAGGAGGAACAATGCTCCATTTGATATTTAGTGCTTGGTGCCAATGATAGCACGCCAAATTTCTCACAAGCTGTCCATTAGCGTGATGAAGATACTAATAATAGACGCATATGTTTTTAATCTTTCTAGAGTCTCTTTTTTCGTGTTCTGAATTGGCATCAATGAATGGCTCTTAAATACGCCTCTGAACAAGGAGACCTAATTACCTAGCGCAATGGCACACACATATATGAACAGATCGGTTTGTCTGACACACACAAAAAAAAATAACATTTACTAACGAAGCGGCAGAATAAATGATCAGCACCCTTACAGCTAAAGAATGCCATGTTCTCAGCTTACCATGACAAAAAATAGTGCCAGGGATCGCCCGCCGTCATTACAGTCAAAGGCTGCGCTGTGCATTTATTTTAATAGAAAAAGATGTTAATGCCGCTGTCTGACACATGATGTCAGCTCTAATGAAAGTTTAGAATAAAAAGAAAACCAGATAAACAGCTTACACATTTTAATGATTGTAATCTTGTCAAATATCTTTTCCAAAACTGTAAACTTGTCAGATATCTTTTTCCGAAAGCAAACAGTCACTGATAAGGAAGAAGAAAAGCCATAAAGAATGAAAAACAAGGAAAACAATATAGTCTCCTTGTAGTGCAACTGATTAATTTTACAGATCGAATAGTCCAAAAACATTGAGTTGTATGTGGTCACTCAACAGTAGAGATGAGCAAACCTGAGGTTTGATTTTCGAACCGAACATCAACTTAACAAATCATGGTTCGGGTTTCGGATATGTTACATGCGAACTTCACTTGCGCAAGCAGTGCTGTGCTCGCGTATGCTCGGTGTTCATCCCTCTGCAAGCCCCTTGCAGTGTTTGAATGGAGCACACTGGGGGTAACAACACCGTGATTAGATGTAGTGTGCAACCCAAAAAATTGTTTGAAAAGGGCCGCCCCCCCTCCCCCCTCCCCTCGGAAGTGATCTGATTATGGCTGGCTGTTTGTGGGCAGAGACTCAAACTGCCAATCAGTCACTTGCTCTGGAGTTTGGGTCAAGTTCGAGCCTGTGGACCTTGGCTACCGGTGAACCGAACCTCCATGGAACCGCTCATCTCTACTCAACAGTTAGAATCAAGCAGTATCAATAACAGTCTCCATGAGGACAAATAATGTATTCTTGCAAAATACATTAAAGTTAGTGGCGGAATAACAGTCTTATGGCCCCAGGGCAAACTTTGGACCAAGTCCTTTCCCTTTAAGATATTATGTCTCTCCTTCTACTTACCCTAGTCCACAATTTAGTGTAAATGGTGCTGCCAATCATCCAACTGTCTGGCATAAATGTTGTCCCTGCTCAGTCCACAAAGGGGTAGTGGTTTACATTACACTGCAAACCCACCACACCTGAAATTTTATAGACATTCATGAACCCTCTACCTTTCTCCCCATTAGTAAATCTGTGACCTTCTTGCATCTACGACACCCTAATTAAATCCACAATTATCTCTTAGCACCTACAGAGATGTCAATGTCTAATGAAAAAATCTGTCGAATCCCAATACTTTGATAATATTTTACAGTCCAGTGCACTATGAAAGCATCCACAGTACCCATAAACAATGTCAAACATTGCCCCCTTTATAATAACATCCATAGTGCAATGCCCCAAGAATAACACCAGCGCGATAAGGCTTCCATACACATTAGATGGCTTTCAGAAGAATGGTGGTTCAGCCGATGGTTCAGGCAGCGGCCATCTCAAGCCACACTTCTATACACAGGAGTGTTTGTACTGCTGAGCGCCGCGGTCAGTTAGAGGCATATCTCAGTGAGAACAATGTGATCCATAATCTATACTCAGACATGGGTGATTGAGATCTCACCTGACCATCAGTCAGCAGCACCACGATAGACACCGTCATCCGATCCCATCGATATCGGCAGGTTCAGCTGACATTAGTCTGATGTATATGGGGCCCTTCAAAGTGACAGGTAGGTGAATCTAAATTGTTACAATAATAATGACAGCAACAGTTCCCCCTTATTTGTGATATTCATGGTGCCTCTTAGCAGTGCTATCTGCAGTGCCATCATAGGAATAACATATATGGTGCTTCAACAGTGGCAAATACTGTGGCCTTATAAGTAAGTCCACAGACAGTGCTCATTGGGTGCAGGGCTTTCGTGATGTAACAATGTCAAATGTGTCCCAGGAAAACGAGTGCTGACACCTCTAGAACGGCGCCGGCACCAGACGGGAGTATCAGTGTTGTTATTTACCAGGGACAAACGTGCTGATTGAGAAGGGGTTGTCCGAATCTTTAAAGGTTGCTCTCTCACCGGACTGCATAATACAAACTGCATAAATGATTAAATAGATCTCTTACCCCTGAAAATCCACTTCACAATGTCTGTATTTTTCTGATATTAGTATGATTATTATAAGAGTCCATTTAGAGTTTGACTTATAAAATGCCATTTTAATATCACACAAGAAATTTTTCAACAAAGATTATACATCCAATGTGATATGGATTTTCAAAGAAAGTACAACAGTCTCATCAGATCTAAGAGATCTATTTAATAATGTATGTAGACTGTGTTATTAAATCTAGTGACAGATCTATTTTAGAAACTAACCATTCCAATGGTTGGCTCCACTAAAAATCACGATACTGTCCCTAGATAGAGATGAGCGGACCCATGGAAGTTCGGTTCGGTTCGTGCAGTAGAACTGTACCTCCACGGGTTTGGACTTGGCCCGAATGAAAGTCACTGATTGGTAGTCCAGTTCTCCCCCACATGCAACCAGCCTTAAGCAGATCACTTCTGGGGTGGGGTTTTTCCAATTTTTTAGGGGGGTGCACACTACATCAGATAATCTTGTTACCCCCAGTGCAAACCGTTCAAACACTGCAAGCAGCTTACACTGGGCTGAGCACCGAGCGTTCCTGAGCACAGCGATGCTCACTCGAGTGGTGTTTATACGTAAAGCTCTGAACTCTGAACCCGAACTCTGTTTGTTTTTTTTAAAAAAAGTTGGTCTTCGGTCAAAAACCAAACACCAAACCTTAGGTTCACTCATCTCTATGCCTAACATTTGATTCCAGAAGAATCCCATCATAAATACCTAATGTGTTTGGATTTTAGAGAAAATCTACACCTTCAAATTCTTCTTTTGTTATCTATATAGTGGATTCATTAATTATTATATCTTTATAGTGGTTGGAGCTGAAATAGATTTAAGATCTCACATGCTGGTTGTCACTAGAGGACACATAGAGGGAGAACTGCAAAGCTCAATGACTTATAGGTTAATATAATTTGTAGAAGGATTTCTGAAAAGCAGAATAGATGCTTACAGGACTCTTATAAGAGACGGGAAGAGTCCTGCTTACACCACCCACACCTACCAGTTCTCAGCTTTCCTTCTACCAGTGTGTGTACAAAGATCACTGTCAATCATTTGTGTGATGTTGTTGTTATTATGCTTTGCTGATATAGTGACATTACTTCTACAACACTTTGATGAATCATCGTCTTTGTCCAAATTGGGGCTCACACTCTAAATTCCCAATCAGTATGCCTTTGGAGCGTCAAAAGAAACCGATGTAACTGAAGGAAACCAACACAAACATTGAGAAAAATCACAAGCTCCTTGCAGATGTTGTCCTTAGTGGGATTTGAACCCAGGACTAGAGATCAGTGGACCCATGGATGTTCAGTTCAGCGGGTTCAGCCGGACTTTAGATAAAGTTTGGTTTGGGACTTGGACTTGACCTGAACCCCAATGGAAGTCACTAATCGGGTAGTTCAAGTCTCCACCCACATGCAGCCAGCCATAAACATTACTTCTGGGGCAGATAGTCTTTTTTTTTTTTGTGGTGCACACTACATCCGATCATGCTGTTGTTACCTCCAGTGTGAGCTGATCAAACACTGTAAACAGCTCTTACTGGGCTGAGCACCGAGCGTACCCGAGAACAGCGATGCTCGCGGGAGTGGTTTGCATACGTAAAGCACCTGAATTCTGTTTTTTTTGTAAAGTCTGTGTTTGGCACAAATACCAAACCTCAAGTTCGCTCATCTCTACCTAGGACCCCAGCTCTGCAAAGCAACAGTGCTAACCAGTATTTAATTAATAAAATCCATATTTATGCAGGGAAATTAAACCTCTATAAAATAAAAATGGAGCTTCAAACACTCCTTCTAAGGATCAGTGCAAGGTAGGTAATGTGTTTGTAGAGTGATTCAACTTTAATGTAGAATATATTTGTACATACATTTTATATATGTTTTAGAATGTCGACCAAGCATAAAATATTTTACTATAATACTGACAGCTACTACATATTTCACATCATTATCCATCTGAGATATCCACGTGTAGATCCACATGCTGTATAATGTCAACTATTCAGGGTGGATTCAGTTTCTGGCTTCGTCACCAATTTCACAATACAAATCCTGGTGTCTGTCGGTGGAAACCGTTATTGGTTGATATTCTTTACAAATATACTCCTGCCCAAATACTATTGGCAACGCTGTTTGCCAGCTCATGTTAGAAACGTGTCTGTAAGAACAATTCTGTCCTTTCAAGCTTATTCTCTCCTGTGAGCAAAGTCCTGTGTCCAAATCAATCCCATCGCCCAGAATGTCAAGACCCAGTAGTCTGCCAGCTCTATGCCAATGATCCCTGGCTGACAGCACTGGGAAATGCACCAAACTCTCCTGCTTGAGTTTGATACACTTGGCCTGCCAAATATCCACTAAGCCAATACACAGGCTCTCATTTCCTTGCCTCAAGATGTTCTTCTGGCACAAAGACAAGACTAACGTTAGTGCAGAACTTCTAGGTCAGACAAGATCCTGAACTACAGCATCATTTGGAGCTAACAATTCTCTTGTAATGTGGTCTTAGCAGTGTATTTTACAGAACAGGCAAAATATACTGGAAAAATGTATTTCATCATTGTCAGAACTGGTGAGTAAGCAGCTAAAAAGACCCGCCATATTCATTCCCGGAACAGCACCCCGTCCTAATCTGACACACAATAGCCAAGTCATGCTGATCATGAAAGTCCACAAAACCCTGAAAATATTCTGCGGATATTGCAATTGTCAACTACTTCATGATATATATACAGTCATATGAAAAAGTTTGGGCACCCCTATTAATGTTAACCTTTTTTCTTTATAACAATTTGGGTTTTTGCAACAGCTATTTCAGTTTCATATATCTAATAACTGATGGACTGAGTAATATTTCTGGATTGAAATGAGGTTTATTGTACTAACAGAAAAGGTGCAATCCGCATTTAAACTAAATTTGACCGGTGCAAAAGTATGGGCACCTCAACATCAAAGTGACATTAATATTATATTATTATATTATATAATATTATTATATTAATATATGGGTAGCAAGTGCTTTTCTTGGAATTCCGTGTTCTTTTGCCTCCATGCATAACGCCTTTTTGAATGACCAAACAACTCAATCTTTGTTTCATCAGTCCACAGGAGCTTCTTCCAAAATGTAACTGGCTTGTCCAAATGTGCTTTTGCATACCTCATGCGACTCTGTTTGTGGCGTGCTTTCAGAAACTGCTTCTTTCGCATCACTCTCCCATACAGCTTCTCCTTGTGCAACGTGCGCTGTATTGTAGACCGATGCACATTGACGCCATCTGCAGCAAGATGATGCTGCAGGTCTTTGGAGGAGGTCTGTGGATTGTCCTTGACTGTTCTCACCATTCTTCTTCTCTGCCTTTCTGATATTTTTCTTGGCCTGCCACTTCTGGGCTTAACAAGAACTGTACCTGTGTTCTTCCATTTCCTTACCATGTTCCTCACAGTGGAAACTGACAGTTTAAATCTCTGAGACAATTTTTTGTATCCTTCCTCTGAACAACTATGTTGAATAATCTTTGTTTTCAGATCATTTGAGAGTTGTTTTGAGGAGTTCATGATGCCACTCTTCATAGGAGATTCAAATAGGAGAACACCTTGCAAGTGGCCACCTTAAATACCCTTTCTCATGATTGGATACACCTGCCTATGAAGTGCAAAGCTCAATGAGGTTGCAAAACCAATTTAGTGCTTTAGTAAGTCAGTAAAAAGTAGTTAGGAGTGTTCAAATCAAGAAATTGATAAGGGTGCAGATACTTTTGCACGGGTCAAATTTTGTTTAAATGCGGATTGCACGTTTTCTGTTAGTACAATAAACCTCATTTCAATACAGAAATATTACTGAGTCTATCAGTTATTAGATATATGAAACTGAAATAGCTGTTGCAAAAACCCAAATTGTTATAAAGAAAAAAGGTTAACATTAATAGGGGTGCCCAAACCTTTTCATATGACTAATTATATATATATATATATATATATATATATATAATTGCCTTATTCTGTCTGTCTGTCTGTCTTGCTCCAAAATTGTGTCTTTACGGTGACACAAAGCGGATTGGCCGCTGGCCTCGCCATGGCCCCGCCCCCCCGCACGGATTGGTCGCTCGCCCTGGCTCCCCCCCCACACGGATTGGCCGGACGCTGGCACAGGCTCCGCCCTCCACACGGATTGGCCTCTCGCCCCGGCACCCTGCACGTATTGGCAACTCGGCCACGCCCCGCCCCCCTCACGCAATGCACACTCGCTCTGGCCCCGCACGCATCCCCCGAACTGACACGGAGACACGACTCCCAGGTGAGTACTGTACCCCCGGGAGCCCACACCAGCATACGCCGCCAACCCAGCCGACACAAACCCTCGCATTGCTGGGGTTTGCCGCCGTATGCTGGTGTGGGCTCCTGTGCGAGTGGGGGACGGGATGCGCTGGTAACCATGGTAGCATAGTTACCAGCGCATCAAGGTCCTGCAGCGGCGGAACATCCACACGCACACACATAACAACAGACACACACACACACATCAGATCACACTCACTCTCACACACACCTCACACACACATCAGATCGCATCCACACACTCACAGCATCCGGAGATATCGCTTGCTTCTCGGCCGCGATACTGTGCTGCAGTGAGCTTCCAGGACCTGCTGGAGGATCACATGGCCAGAAGCATGTGGTATCTCCGGATGTTGTGAGTGTGAGCGCGTATGTGCAATATCGTCAGTGTGTGTGTGTGTGAGTGTATGCGATCGGGTGTGTGTGAGTGTATGCGATCGGGTGGGTGTGAGTGTATGCGATCGGGTGGGTGTGTGTGAGAGTGTATGCGATCGGATCTGTGAGTGTCGGCAGAGGAGCACGGCATGCTGGAGGAGGCTGGGAGGAGAGAGGCTGATGCTGGGGGAGGCTGATGCTGGGGGAGGCTGATGCTGGGGGAGGCTGGGACGAGAGAGGCTGATGCTGGGGGAGGCTGATGCTGGGGGAGGCTGGAAGGAGAGAGGCTGATGCTGGGGGAGGCTGATGCTGGGGGAGGCTGGGAGGGGGAGGCTGATGCTAGGGGAGGCTGGGAGGAGAGAGGATGATGCTGGAGGAGGCTGGGAGGAGAGAGGCTGATGCTGGGGGAGGCTGGGAGGAGAGAGGCTGATGCTGGGGGAGGCTGGGAGGCGGAGGCTGATGCTGGGGGAGGCTGGGAGGCGGAGGCTGATGCTGGGGGAGGCTGATGCTGGGGGAGGCTGGAAGGAGAGAGGCTGATGCTGGGGGAGGCTGGGAGGAGGGAGGCTGGGAGGAGAGAGGCTGATGCTGGGGGAGCTGATGCTGGGGGAGGCTGATGCTGGGGGAGGCTGGAAGGAGAGAGGCTGATGCTGGGGGAGGCTGATGCTGGGGGAGGCTGGAAGGAGAGAGGCTGATGCTGGGGGAGGCTGAGGGAGGCTGGAAGGTGGAGGCTGATGCTGGGGAAGGCTGGGAAGAGGGAGGCTGGGAGGAGAGAGGCTGATCCTGGGGAAGGCTGGGAGGAGGGAGGCTGGGAGGAGAGAGGCTGATGCTGGGGGAGGCTGATGCTGGGGGAGGCTGGAAGGAGAGAGGCTGATGCTGGGGGAGGCTGATGCTGGGGGAGGCTGGGGGGGAGGCTGGGAGGAGAGAGGCTGATGCTGGGGGAGGCTGGGAGGAGGGAGGCTGGGAGGGGGGAGGCTGAGAGAAGAGAGGCTGATGCTGGGAGAGGCTGATGCTGGGAGGAGAGAGGCTGATGCTGGGAGGAGAGAGGCTGATGCTGGGAGGAGAGAGGCTGATGCTGGGAGGAGAGAGGCTGATGCTGGGAGGAGAGAGGCTGATGCTGGTGAAGCATGGGGGATGGAGCACGATGGGGGGTGCGCAGCATGGGGGATGGAGCACGATGGGGAGTGCGCACCATGGGGGATGGAGCACGTTTCATAGTATCATAGTTTTTAAGGTTGAAGGGAGACTCTAAGTCCATCTAGTGCAACCCGTAGCCTAACATGTTGATCCAGAGGAAGGCAAAAAAATCCCAATGTGGCAAACAAGTTCCAATGGGGAAAAAATTTCCTTCCTGACTCCACATCCGGCAATCAGACTAGTTCCCTGGATCAATACCCTGTCATAAAATCTAATATACATAACTGGTAATATTAAATTTTTCAAGAAAGGCGTCCAGGCTCTGCTTAAATGTTATTAGTGAATCACTCATTACAACATCATGCGGCAGAGAGTTCCACAGTCTCACTGGTCGTACAGTAAAGAATCCTCGTCTGTGATTATGATTAAACCTTCTTTCCTTAAGACGTAGCGGATGCCCCCGTGTTCCAGTCGCAGGCCTAGGTGTAAAAAGATCTTTGGAAAGGTCTCTGTACTGTCCCCTCATATATTTATACATTGTGATTAGATCCCCCCTAAGCCTTCGTTTTTCCAAACTAAATAACCCCAAGTTTAATAACCTGTCTTGGTATTGCAGCCCACCCATTCCTCTAATAATCTTGGTGGCTCTTCTCTGCACCCTCTCCAGTTCAGCTATGTCCTTCTTATATATCGGTGACCAGAATTGTACACAGTATTCTAAGTGCGGTCGCACTACTGACTTGTACAGAGGTAGAACTATATTTTTTTCATGAACACTTATACCTCTTTTAATACATCCCATTATTTTATTAGCCCTGGCAGCAGTTGCCTGACACTGTCCACTAAAGTGAAGTTTACCATCCACCCATACACCCAAGTCTTTTTCTGTGTCTGTTTTACCCAGTGTTCTACAATTAAGTACATAATCATAAATGTTATTTCCTCTACCCAAGTGCATGACCTTACATTTATCTACATTAAACTTCAATTGCCACTTCTCAGCCCAATCCTCCAATTTACATAAATCTCCCTGTAATATAAAATTATCCTCCTCTGTATTGATTACCCTGCAGAGTTTAGTATCATCTGCAAATATTGAAATTCTACTCCGCATGCCCCCAACAAGGTCATTAATAAATATGTTGAAAAGAAGCGGGCCCAATACTGACCCCTGTGGTACCCCACTATGAACTGAGACCCAGTCCGAGTACGTACCATTAATAACCACCCTTTGTTTCCTATCACTGAGCCAGTTTTTAACCCAGTTACACATATTTTCCCCTATCCCCATTATTCTCATTTTATGTACCAACCTTTTGTGTGGCACCGTATCAAAAGCTTCTGAAAAGTCCATATACACAACATCCACTGCATTTCCCTGGTCCAGGCTTGAACTTACCTCTTCATAGAAGCTGATCAAATTAGTTTGACAGCATCGAACCCTCATAAACCCATGTTGATACTCTGTCATAAGGTTATTTTTCTTGAGATACTCCAGTATAGCATCTCTCAAGAACCCCTCAAGGATTTTACCAACCGTAGAGGTTAAACTTACCGGCCTATAATTTCCCGGCTCAGTTTTTGTCCCCTTTTTGAATATTGGCACCACATTTGCTATGCGCCAGTCCTGCGGTACCGACCCTGTTATTAAGGAATCTGAGAAGATTAAAAATAATGGTCTATCTATCACAGAACTCAATTCCTGTAGTACTCTGGGGTGTATGCCATCCGGGCCCGGAGATTTGTCAACCTAAAGCCTGCTTTACACCTTACAATTAGGTATGCGATCTCGTATGCGATGTGACACGCCCAGGTCGCATATGCGATTGAATGAGATTGCACGTAGGTCGTTCATTTGCTGTCACATGTTAAATTGATCAATTTTGTGTGCGATCCTTTAGATCATGTGTTCTGTGACGTATGCATTGGGCACCTTTTTTTTTTTTTATTTACTGACTTGCCAAGCGTGTGTAATGTGTAGGGATGCGTTTTTACTATGTCATCTGCCATTCAGCTCTGCTACATGGCCGCTGACAGCAGACACAGACAGCCATGTAGCAGCGGTGAATGGCAGATGACAGCAGACACAGACAGAGCCGCACTGTCAGAATGAACTCGGGTGAACCTCACTGGACTTCATGGTCATGCTGCGGCTCTGTCTGTGTCGCGTCCCGATTAGCGATCACCTGTGAAGGACTCACCGGTGACCGCTAATCTCCTGAGTAACTGAATTGAGCAGCCCTCTCTCATACTCACCGATCCCCGGCGCTGCACGGCATTCACACTGGTCCGGCGGCTTTTACTGTTTTGAAAAAGCCGGCCGCCCATTAAACAATCTCGTATTCCCTGCTTTCCCCACCCACCGGCGCCTATGATTGGTTACAGTGAGACACGCCCCCACGCTGAGTGACAGGTGTCACACTGCACCCAATCACAGCAGCCGGTGGGCGTGTCTATACTGTGCAGTGAAATAAATAATTAAATAATTAAAAAAAATGGCGTGCGGTCCCCCCCAATTTTAAAACCAGCCAGATAAAGCCATACGGCTGAAGGCTGGTATTCTCAGGATGGGGAGCTCCACGTTATGGTGAGCCCCCCAGCCTAACAATATCAGCCAACAGCCGCCCAGAATTGCCGCATACATTAGATGCGACAGTTCTGGGGCTGTACCCGGCTCTTCCCGATTTGCCCTGATGTGTTGGCAAATCGGGGTAATAAGGAGTTATTGGCAGCCCATAGCTGCCAATAAGTCCTAGATTAATCATGTCAGGCGTCTATGAGACACCCTCCATGATTAATCTGTAAATTACAGTAAATAAACACACACACGCCCGAAAAAATCCTTTACGGTGAGTATATGAGAGAGGGGGATAGACTGACATGGACAGAGAGAGAGGGACAGAGATAGTGACGGACTGACAGAGATTAGTGCATGACAGACATTGTGAGGCGCTTCAGAACGCAGCTTTTCAGCTGCGCTCTGAAGCAGACCTTTTTTAAGCTGCGGTGCAGAGCGCACACCTGCGCACATAGCATCAGACATCACAATCGTATGAGGGATGTCACACGTTACAATTGACTAGGTTCATACAACAAAACGTCCAATGTATGAGGAATAAACGACGTGTATGCGATCACCGTATGTTCGTTCAATCTTGATTGCACGTAGGTGTCACACGCAAATACGTCACGAACGATGCCGGATGTGCGTCACTTACAACTTGACCCCGACGACGGATTGAAAGATCTAATGAAGCATGTAAACCAGGCTTTAGTGATTTCGAGGCGGCAGCGTACTTCCTGCTGGGTTAAGCAGGTAATATTCAAGGGTGAATTTATGGTATCACTGGTCATGTCATCTGCCATGGCATTTTCTTGTATAAAAACCGTAGAAAAAAAAGTCATTCAGCAGGTTGGCTTTACCCTCATCCCCTTCCACCATTTCACCAAGACTATTTTTAAGGGGGGCAACACTATCGCTTTTCAGTTTTTTACTGTTTATGTAGTTAAAGAATATTTTAGGATTATTTTTACTTTCTCTAGCAATGAGTCTCTCTGTCTCAAACTTAGCTAACTTAATTTGTTTTTTACATATTTTATTTAATTTTCTATAATTATTTAATGCCTCATCACTACCTACCCTCTTTAATTCTTTTAAGGCTTTCTGTTTTTCTTTTATTGCTTCCCTTACAGCTCTATTTAGCCATAGGGGTTTCCTCCTATTTCTAGCATGTTTGTTCCCATAGGGTATATTTTCTGCACAAGCCCTATTCAGGATGCTCATAAAAGTCTCCCATTTGCTTTGTGTACTTTTTTTACTTAGTACATCATCCCAGTTTATTGCACTAAGATCATCTCTCAACCGTTTAAAAAATTTGCTTTCCTGAAGTTTAGTGTCCTTGTAGCCCCTCTACTATACATCTTACTAAAAAATACATGAAAACTTATTATTTTGTGATCACTATTCCCCAAGTAACCCCCAACTTGTATATTTGATATGCGGTCTGGCCTATTAGTTAGTACAAGGTTTGGGAGTGCACAGCATGGCGGATGGAGCACGTTTGGGACTGCGCAGCATGGCGGATGGACCACATTTGGGAGTGCGCAGCATGGCGGATGGAGCATGTTTGGGAGTGCGCAGCATGGCGGATGGAGCACGTTTGGGAGTGCGCAGCATGGCGGATGGAGCACGTTTGGGAGTGCGCAGCATGGCGGATGGACCACGTTTGGGAGTGCGCAGCATGGCGGATGGAGCACGTTTGCGAGTGCGCAGCATGGCGGATGGAGCACGTTTGGGAGTGTGCAGCATGGCGGATGGAGCACGATGGGGGGTTTGCAGCATGGGGGATGGAGCACAATGGGAGGTGCACACCTCCCCCCAACACACACACACACACAACACACCACACACACATTGGGAACCACAAACACCGCCCTACACAGACACCCACACACACAGACAACGCTGCACACACACAACACCCAACACACAAACACCGCGCCATACATAAATATACGCACATACCACGCAACACACACACATTGCACAAAACATACCTCCCCCCAAAACACACCACACCCACACAAACCGCGCAACACACACACAATGCTACAGACACACAGCGCTCCACAAACAAGGCAACACACGCAACACACATACAACACCGCTCTCACCCCCCGCCACACCCAGACAACACCCAGAACATGTACAGCCCCTACACAAACACTTGGTAACTACACACATCAACATCTATATATATACATATATATATATATATATATATATATATATATATATATATATATATATATATATATATAACAAAAATCATACATTAACTACACAATACGTAAATTCTAGAATACCCGATGCGTAGATTCGGGCCACCTTCTAGTATGTATATATATATATATATATATATATATATATATATATATATATATACATACATACATACATACATACATACATACATACATACATACATACACACACACACACACACACACACATACACAATCACATAGTATATCACATTATATATACATCCCTCACATTTTTGTAAATATTTTATTATATATTTCCATGGGAGAACACTGAAGATATGACACTTTGATACAATGTAAAGTAGTCAGTGTGCAATTTGTATACAGGTACGTGTCCACACTCCGGACATGCTGCATTCTGGAGGCAGTATGTCTTCTCCTGTGGACCGCAAATGCTGTCCGCAGGAAACCGCAGCTGCCCGTGCCCACAATCAGGGTTCGAGCAGCTGTGGTCCTTCTCTCTGTTCTCCCTGTGGAAGCCGCACCGCAGGTCAGTTTATGCTGCGAGAAAAACAAACACAGTGTGCATGGGACTTAGAGAAATCCCATCCACTGTGCTTGTATTGTGCAGTGCGCATTTTGGAAGCAACAATAACAAGCTGCATCCAAAACTCTGACACTGATCGTGTGCACTCACCCTATGAGTGTGAATTTGGTATGCCTGTTAAATAACTACTCAACACAGCCATTAATGTAAAAAAAACAAATAAGTTTACCTCAGTCTCACCAGACTAGAGGACATATTTCCAGTAATCCATAATCTTAGTCTGCTTGTTTTGAGGAAACTGGGGGCTTTCTTATCTCTATAAGAAGCTTCCTTCTGGGACGACAGCCATGCAGACCAATTTAATGCAGTGTGCTGCGTATCATCTGAGCGCTGACAGGCTGACCCCCCCCCCCATTTAACCTGTGCAGCAATGCTGGCACAACTCGTACTTTATATTGAAAAGAGAATGTCTGGATATGATGCTGAGCACGTGCACTCAACTTCTTTGGTCGACCATGGTGAGGCCTGTTCTGAGTGGGACCGGTCTTGCTAATATATGGTCTTGGCCACCGTGCTACAGCTCAGTTTCATGGTGTGGGCAATCTTCTTATAGCCTAGGCCATCTTTATGTAGAGCAACAATTCTTTTTATCAGATCCTCAGAGAATTCTTTGCCATGAGGTGTCATGTTGAACTTCCAGTGACCACAATTAGAGAGTATGTGAGTGAGAACACCAAATGTGACACACTTGCTCCCCATTCATACTTGAGACCATGTAACACTAATAAGTCACATGACACCGGAGATGTAAAATGGTTAAATGGGCACAATTTGGCCATTTTCACTTATGGATGTACTCACTTTTTTTTGCAAGCAGTTTAGAATTTAATGCATGTGTGTTATTTAGAGGGCATTAAATTTACACTGCTATACAAGCTGTACATTGACTACTTCACATTGTTTCAAAGTCTAAGATCTTCAGTTTTCTTCAATATTAAAGGGGTTGTCACCTACCTTTATATTGATGGCCTATCCTTAGGAAAGGTCATCAATGTCTGCTCGGCCGGGGCTGATCAATAGGAGGTGGATGTGCAATACCTGGCCGCAGTCACTATCAGAAGATGGAGCATCTCTGTAACTGAGCATTTCCGGCCATCTGTTGCCACCAGGACAGAGAGCAGCTGAGCGACGGTGGTGCGAAGTTTCAGATCCCGGCTTATCAGACATTGATGACCAATCCTAAGGGGTACTTTGCACACTAGGACATCGCAGGCCGATTGCGATGCCGAGCGCGATAGTCCCCGGCCCCGTCGCAGCTGCGATATCTTGTGATAGCTGCCGTAGCGAACATTATCGGTACGGCAGCTTCACATGCACTTATCTGCCCTGCGACGTCGCTCTGGCCGGCGACCCGCCTCCTTCCTAAGGGAGCGGGTCGTGCGGCGTCACAGCGACGTCACACGGCAGGCGGCCAATAGAAGCGCAGGGGCGGAGATGAGTGGGACGTAAACATCCCGCCCATCTCCTTCCTTCCGCATAGCCGGCGTGGGCCGTGGTGACGCAGGTAAGGAGATGTTCCTCGCTCCTGCGGCTTCTCACACAGCGATGTGTGCTGCCGCAGGAACGAGGAACAACATTGTACCGTGCTGCAGCAAAATTATGGAAATGTCGGACACTACACCAATCATACGATTACGACGCTTTTGCGCTTGTTAATCATAGCTAAAAGGATTTACATACTGCGATGCCGACAGCGACGCCGGATGTGCGTCACTTTCGATTTGACCCCACCGATATTGCAGCTGCGATGTCGTAGTGTGCAAAGTACCCCTAAGGATAGGACATCAATGTAAAAGTAGTGGGCAGACCCTTTAAATGCATCTCAAGATCTTCTTTTCATGAGGAAGACCTTTTCAAGCTTTTATTGTAATCCAGACATACACCGACAACCCTGCTAGCTGCTGATCTCAAAATGTACAGAATTCCCTGCTTTTTCATTGTTCAAGTTTGCACACGTGCAACTTCATTCTGATTAGTGAATGCAGCAGAACTGTGAATGCAGCTGTGGGGCATATTACATGCAAAATACGTATTAGCTGTAAAAGACAATATGATTATAGCTAGATTAGATCTATGAATATATACAACTAGATTAAGATTCAAGAAAAAGAGATAACCTAAAATCTCATCAGGGGTGCATGCCCACGATCAGTTTGAGCAGTTTGGACGCAGGTGTTTTTTGCTGCATCCAAAACGCTGCCTTGTACAGTACAAGCACAGTGGATGGGATTTATAAAAATCCCCTGCCCATTGTGCTTCTTTTTATCGCTACGTAAACTGACTTGTGGCACCGGTTTGCGAGCAGCAGCCTGTCAATTTATTCTTGCGCAGACGAGAGTGTTCTGAGCTGGATAACCAGGACATATCATTGGTGCAACCTGTGCGGTCGCACAGGGCCCCAAGAGGTCAGGAAGCCCATTTCTACCTCCAAATCAGGTGTAATTGTGCATTTTGATGAGCTCTTGGATTCCAAAGGGCCAACATATTGTTCCTTCTCTTCTGTCAGCGTCCGCCAGTGGGGAGAACAAAGGGAAAATATGCTGCATCAGTGACCCTGATTTTGGGGATGGACGGTGCATTCTCAATTACACTGCGTCCAGAACGCGAGGAAGCCTGATCGTGGGAATAAAATAAAAAGTGTAAAACATAATTACTATCTATGCCAATGTGACCATTTCCAAAGGTCACACTATTCTCAATACTAGGTCGGGGTCACATTAGCGTATAGCATGTGATGAGAGAGAATCGGATGATATATACAATGGCACTCGGCTCAGGCTCTGATTCACTGTGATCCGATTCTGTTGCATGCGAGAATCTGATAACAAGTGAGGAGAAGATGGAAAGATTAATTTCTCCATCTTCTCCACTGCCTGTGTCGGTGTATATCGGATTCACTTGGATTTCATCCGAGTGCAGTCTGAAGTTTTATACGCAGCCATAGACTTGTTTGGCTGCATGTGATCCGATTTCTGATTGTATTCTAATGGAAAATCATCATGACATTTTTTTTTGCAAATCTCCACTGCCCCATGGCATAACACTGGTATGAATGCTAACCGATAACACTTCAGATAGCACTTGGCCGTGTTATACGCTGGTGTCCGGACAAATCATTGTATTATACTTACTGTAGGTGTCTATATGTTCATGTACTCATATGCAGGAGAGAACAGCTGCTGAATTCATACAAAGAAGCAAGGCTGCTTGGTGTACAGTGCGGTTTTGTCTCCACTACCTCCCAGTGTGTCATTAATATGGTAATAATATCCTAACAATGCGCCGGCCATGTCTGTGTATTCCAGGCTATAGTGCTTTGTCTGATCTGCAGGTGACACCCCAGGAAATGCAGGCAGCATCATTCACATACATCAATGACAAGCACTACAGCCATGAGACCGTCATAAAAGAGAGAAGCAGGTGACAGCTCCGTCCTTCCACTATAACATAATGCAAGCCTTGTAAAGCCATAGCTCTACGTCCAATAAAACGGTCTAGGGAAGCACAGCAAAGTGTAAATGACGATAATTAATAATACATTTCTGAAGTCACTATGGTGCATCCTATGAGGACTTTAGTTCAGCACCGTGTGAGGACTACAGAATACACTACACTTTATATATTGGAAATTAGTAAATCATAGCTGGCTTATAGATGTAACACCTTCATATATACTGTAAGCAGTGCCTTGAAAAAGTACCGTATTCATACCCTGTGAACGTTTCCATGTTACACTCACAAACGTAAATGTATGTGATATGGATTTTATGTGATACACCAACACTAAGTAGCAAATACTTGTGACGTGTAAAGGAAATGATACATGGATATCTAAATATTTTAAAGATATAAATCTGAAATTTGTGATGTGCATTTATATTCAGTCCCCCTGAGTCAATACTTTGTAGGACCACCTTGTGCTGCAGTTACTGCTGCAAGTCATTTGGGTTATGCCTCTACCAGCTTTGCACATTTTGAGGCTGAACTGTTTGCCCATTCTTTGCAGAATATCTCTAGCTCAGTGAGATTGGATGGAGGCATCTATGAACATCAATTTTCAGGTCTTGCCACAGATTCTCAATTTACCTTAAGGTCTGGACTGTGACTGCACCATTCACACACTTAAAGATGCTTTGATGTAAACCATTGCAGTGTAGTTCTGCGGTTGTGCCATATGCCTACCATTGGATGATGGATTGAACAGTGCTCCGTGAGATGTTCAGCCCTTGGGCTATTTTTTATAACCTAACCCTGCTTTATTCTTCTCCACAACTTTATCCCTGACCTGTCTGGTATGTTCCTTGGTTTCCATGATACTGTTTGATCCTTAATGTTCTCAAACAAACCTCTGAGGCCTTCACAGAACAGCTGTAGTTATACTGAGAATAAAGTACAAAGAGGAGTGCTCAATTTGCTAAGTAGGTGATTTCTGGAGGCAATTAGTCACTCAGGATTTTATTTGGGGTTATCAGACTACAAAGGGCTGAATACAAATGCATGTTATAATTTTCAGATTTATACTTATAAAATGTTTAGAAAACCATGTAACATTTCCTTTATACTTATATAAAATATATATTATGCAAATACATGCTTCTTCGTTTTGGTATATCATATAAAATCCCAATTAAAAAAAAAAACATTTAAGTTTGAGGGTATAATATATGTAAAAAAATGTGTAAAAATTTGTGGGTAGTGAATACCACTGGCACATTTATTGAAGCAAAAAAGTCATATACTTTTCTTACATGCCATATAGTAGAAAGGGAATCTATCACCAAAAGATTACATATTGCTTAAATTAGATTTTTTTTGTTACGTGTATTTTTTTTAAACAAATATTTTTTTCATATCGTTATTTATTAAAAAAACAACAGTAGTAAAGTTGCAAATTTCCCACTATTTTAGACTTTAACTTGCTGTCCTTTGAGGCAGAGTTTTCAACAGGTAACACTTCTATATACAGCTGATAACATACGATCCGCCATTAATAATACTGGAGATGACATAGCTGAACCTGCTTCCGCCCCTTCACAATGACCTTTGCACATGTTCATTAGATGCTTCCATACAAAAGATAGCCATCATTGGGGATTGGAGAAAACCATACAGAGTCCATGGGCTTTGACCGGGATTCTAACCCACATCCTCTCACATCCCAAGCGACAAGACTACGACTAGACCAATGAGGAGAGTAACAGGTAGCCGTCATCGAGGATTGGAGCAAACCATTGGCTGCAGCCATACAGAGTCCTTGGGCTCTGACTTGGATTCAAACCCACGGATAAACCTACCACTAGACCAATGAGGACAAGTAAAAACACAAAAGACAGTTGAGAGTCTTTTCATTGTGTCTAATGTACAGGTGGATTTCCTGAAACAACAGGAAATTACAGACCAATTCATCCCAGCTTTTATGTCAGTATTATGGCATGAAAAAACTTTGAAAAGTCGCATAATTTATCACAACTAGTGACTACGCTAAATTGTGTTTTTTTTGGCATTTTTATACCATTTTTGCCCTGCTCTGAGAAAGTGGGCAGAGCTGAGGCGGGACAGGGGAGGGGTATGAATTTGTTGAGTGGCGGCATTCTCTATGCCACAAATATTATTCCAGCGGGGACTGGAGTAGGATTTGTGGTGAGGTGTATGCCACTCATCCAACACTCATGATTCATGAGCTAGCGATGTCGTGCGCGATAGCACCCGCTCCCGTCGTTCGTGCAACATTTAGTGATCGCTGCGTCACACGCATACCTTTTCAGCGACGTCGCTGTGACCGCCGAACAATCCCTCCTTCAAAGGGGAGGTGCGTTCGGCGTCATAGCGACATCACTAAGCGGCCGCCCAATGGCAGAGGAGGGGCGGAGAGGAGGGGCGGAGATGAGTGGCTGGAACATGCCACCCACCTCCTTCCTTCCTCATTGCTGGTGGACGGAGGTAAGGAGATGTTTTGGTAAATGAACGACGTGTCACAGACCAACGGTTTTTAACTCTTTTGCAATCATTTAAGGTCGCTCATAGGTGTTACACGCTGCGATGTCGCTAACGACGCCGGATGTGCGTCACAAACACCATGACCCCGGCAATATATCGTTAGCGATCTCGCAGCGTGTAAAGCACCCTTTAGTCTATCTACAGTCAATCTTATTCATCAGGAACAGCATCATTTGAAGTTTGGGAATGATTTGTAGATGAGCTGACTTTAGGGGGCAGTATAAAAGGCAAAGTACAATTTCTAGCTTCACGAAATTTAGGATAATTATTGATCATACAGAGGACACGCAAACTCTAAAGATTACGCTGTACAAACCCGACATATTCGCATACAATTTAAAAATGATTAAAATCAGTAAATCAAAAATAAAATGAGGCTTTTGTTTCCTTCACATTACGTTTTATGGAAAATGCTTTTCTCTGAAGAAAGAGATACAAATTAGCAGCTGAAAGTGCATTAGATAATTAGAACAGAATCATCATTATACACAAT
The DNA here is from genome assembly GCF_048569485.1 of Anomaloglossus baeobatrachus. Classification (NCBI taxonomy): domain Eukaryota; kingdom Metazoa; phylum Chordata; class Amphibia; order Anura; family Aromobatidae; genus Anomaloglossus; species Anomaloglossus baeobatrachus. Next base: position 226,466,564 of record NC_134353.1, on the reverse strand, counting down.
ACATGGCAGAAGAATAAAACATGCTAATAAAGATAAAGCATATGGTAAATAGCAAATGATATTATGCCACTGCCTTTCATGCACAACACTGGCTTGTGTACTTCCAAGCAGTGTCTGAAATAACTTTTCTTCCAGCAGAACTTCCCCAAAAATAAGCCCTACTCTAAAAATAAGCCCTACTCTAAAAATAAGCCCTACTCTAAAAATAAGCCCTACTCTAAAAATAAGCCCTACTCTAAAAATAAGCCCTACTCTAAAAATAAGCCCTATGCGGTTCCATAAGGAATTGTAAAAAAGTTAAATAATACAGCAGGACACTTCATCAAACAAAGCAGACATCAACAAGAGAAAGCAGACTATATAAGGCATCGCCTGGAAATAAGCCCCTAGCATATATCTCGGAGCAAAAAATAAAATAAGACGCGATCTTATTTTCGGGAAAACACGGTATAAATATTATATTCTGAGAATACAAGTAATTTACACTTGAACTAGAGTGGTGGTCGGTGGGTTTTACAATCTATAACATCTGAAAGTTGCGTCTGTGACATATGTTTAAGGTTAAAGTAACCTGTCACCTCCGAAAACACCACCAACAGATACAGGGTTAATCTGCAGCTACAGTATATAGCATAATGATGCTTGGCCGCCTTACTGTAAGTGCGTCTACTGGGAGAAAATGAACTTATGAACCACTGTCTATTAGTCCTAGGGGTGTTTGGCCGATGCGGCTTCAGTCACCGCTCATAGCATTCTGAGCAGCACCTGTAAAGGGTGCTTTACACACTGCGACATCGCTAACGATATATCGTCGGGGTCAGGGTGTTTGTGACGCACATCCGGCGTCGTTAGCGACATCGCAGCGTGTAACATCTATGAGCGACCTTAAATGATCGCAAAAGAGTTAAAAATCGTTGGTGATGCCGCAGTGACATCGCTATGACTATTCGTTACTCGCACGAACAGAAAGGCAATCAGGTTACTCGTTACTTTGCTAATCTTTCCCCATTGACTTGCATTGGACGCGTTATTCTGAACAAATACGCGAGTATTAGAAAGTACTGGTTATGAATATAGTGAGTACAATTAGTTAGGTACTCACTCAACTCTAGTGTTAATCTAGAAATATATAGCTCAAGGAAGAGTGAAGATGAGTAAAAAAAAGGAAAAACTATCAAGAAAAAAATAGATGCTGAGAATTAAAAGGCCATTAGAGGGGTGGAGAGGGAAATTCTTGGTACGTGGCTCCTAGTTGCCACCTTCATCTACCGTTTCTGGTTTTAAAAATTTTGGCAAGTTAGGAAAAAGTAAGAAATAGCTCAGACACTACTGTCTCAAATTATCATCTAAGGAAGGAGGCGCTGAGGATTTTGGGAATCAAATTAAGATGCTGCGAAAGCGAAGATTTTTTTTTTCGGTCTAATGCCTGTTCACACAAGTTTAACAATTACATACATTTTCTCGAAAAAGTATCGCAAGGCAGACAGTCTGCAGTCATTTCTGTCAAATTCCATTTTCTTGCATGCAACATTTCGCTCCATAAATTACACAATAGGACCCTCATCATGAGTATACAGGGCATGTCTTAAAAAAATGATTTTCTTCCGAAGCTTTTAATGGGTCCATGATCCTGCAGCATCCAATTTACAATAAAGTATCTGAAATGGTTGAGAGCAGTGCATTAGAAGCAGCGAGAGCTGAACATGTTTTATGTAATATGTTGCATGACTCGAGTCTAAATGGGCTACAGATCAGTCATTTTCACAGCCCACTGCCAATGTAGAGATAATCAAGTCCTTTTCACAAGTCTTCCACTGGGAGTAGAAAGCCCCAAAAAGGCATTTGCCTGAGCAATTTCAGGGATGTGCAGAAGAGCAGAGACACGTATTATATCTTTATATGTACAATGCACGCATTCAATTAACAGAGGATACTCTTTTCACAGATAACAAAAAGAGGAAAAATTATGGCTAAGATTTTGGAGTTTTTAAAGTATCACAAAGTTGTCATGAAAAATATCTGGAATAAATGAAGTGTTGCTCCAGACATAATAGTCGTCACTCCCACTTGAAATTGAAATACACCCTCCGGTTTTCATGTCATGTAAAACAGGCCAAAAAAGTGGGCGGCTTTTCTGGAAATTTTAATTTAATTTGATGTTTTGGGTTTAGGAGGAGTAAAGGCTTCTGGTGTCTTATAGTTGCCCAAGAAATAGGCTATCTACTCTCCTACTCAGTTAGTCCAAGTTCCTCGGGCATCTTAAAGAAAAGCTATCATCAGTAAATGACCTCATGTATGAATTTGTTTTTTATGTTCTATGTCCTTATTTCCCACCTATCACAATATTGAAAATAAAGAAGAAATCTTGAATATGAAACATACATCTATACCTGAAGACGACATGTCCCGAAACGCGTTGTACAGTTATTTAGTTCTTCATATAATAAAATCAAGTTTTTAATTCGGGATTTTATTGCACCCACCTTGTTTTAAAGCAAGATTCAGCCGCAAGTGACGCGCACCGCCTTTATTCCTTCCACAAAAGAAATCTTGAAATTATCACACTAATCACTGAGGTTTTTGTAGACTCTAACTTCTTATTATTACAGATGTACACAGCCACAATGTTCAAACTTTTGTATTCATAGTTTCATAGTTTTTAAGGTTGAAGGGAGACTCTAAGTCTATCTAGTTCAACCCGTAGCCTAACATGTTGATCCAGAGGAAGGCAAAAAAACCCCAATGTGTCAAATAAGCTCCAATGGGGAAAAAAATTCCTTCCTGACTCCACATACGGCAATCAGACTAGTTCCCTGGATCAATACCCTGTCATAAAATCTAATATACATAACTGGTAATATTATATTTTTCAAGAAATGCGTTCAGGCTCTGCTTAAATTTTACTAGTGAATCCCTCATTACAACATCATACGGCAGAGAGCTCCATAGTCTCCATAGTATTGCGGTATCTAATAAGTTTGTGCAAAGGTCATTGTAAAGGGAGGGACAGCAGGGTCAGCTGTGACATCGCCTGTGATTAGTGGCTCTTATATTATCAGCTGTATATAGAGGTGTTACCTGTCCTTGAAAAGACCCCAGTGCCCAGTGTGTAAATTGTACTTCATCCCTCTTTTTGCCTGAGCAATAATAAGGTCACTCGTTTCCAGCTCTTTGGAAAGTTGTTTATTCCTGATTTTCTGTTACCAAACCTGCATGCAAATTTGACTACATTTACAAATCTGCTGGCTGTCTTTATCTCCATCTCACTACACTTGATGACTAAATTCTGTCTACCTTACCTATCCGTGGTCTAATTATGTGTTTTGCGTGCCACCTTGGTATGGTTTCCTGGTGACTACTTTTCATCTACGCCCAAGTCACTACCACCATAGGATATTCATGGAGCAGTGAACTGGAGATTCTCGGTGGGAAAGTTCATACGTCCTTGTGGGGAGTAAGAATGTTTTATCCCTTAGACTCTGTTCCAAATCTAAATCCATATTTGACCCAGTAGTTTCAAATATCCTGTTGGCCTCGTTACATAAAAATATCAGAAAAAGTATAATGAAAAGTGCAGTGCTCTAATAGCACTATGATTACTGACTCTAGCTTACTATTGTTGTTAAAACCCTTCTCGCCCAATGTACTGGTACACCATGAATCAGAAGCTGATCCTACTCAACACAACACAGATGCCGGCTGTGTTACGCTGCTGTTAACTCAATAAATCCCGGTGTCAATCACTAATGACAGCGTTTAAAACTGTGCGATCCGGCCCAAATGTTCGTTCTGGGCACCTATTGCTGCTCCACGTATTTCTTCTCCTGTGACATCCAGCCAGAGGCTTGTATCAAAGGAGACCATGAATTTGGTATATACTACAATACTTTTGTATTACAGTGTATAGAAGAAGCAATCGCAGGTTCAATTCTTCTATGGGTTACTAAAAATGAAAGTGAAAATTATAAAATAACATAAAATTATCAAAAGATTTGAAAAAGAAAAATGTTTTGGGTCCCCACAATTTGCACACTGCTTCTGGCACTCTGTCTGTTTAGCATTTTTTGGAAGGATTCTGTAATAATAGTACTGACAAAAATGAAGTATTGAGGCCATTATTCCATGCAGTAAGTGCGCGTAGGATGGGGAGTTTTTGTACATTGACCATAGGTGCTGGAAATGTGATAGTCAAACTTTCTTTCTTATATGTTCCACTAGTGCAAGAAAAGAGAATGACCCCAGTTAGAAAGAAAGTAATCTGTAAGTTACAAATTCCCAGAGAATACGCCATAAAAACACTCTTATTGATATATATTAAAATATGAACAGTCCCATCAGGACCAAAAAATTAAAACATTAACCACAAAAATACTTAATTGAGTGAATACCAACCCCCAGAGAGGTAAACAAAAAATATATTAGACAACTGGCCCTAGTAATTAATATTACCCGCACGATATTTGCAGCAAGGAAAGATCAACAGATAACCTATTTCCTTGCTACAAATATTGTGCGGGTAATTTTCATTTGTTGATATTTTTTTCTGTAGAAATGCTTGCTGTAGCGTATAACATTACCTTTGAGTTTGTTTCCTCGTAGGACCCTCTAGGGCAGTGTTTCTCAACTCCAGTCCTCAAGACCCATCAACAGATCATGTTTTCAGGTTTTCCTCAATATTAGACAAAGAATAATTCCATCACCTGTGCAACATTAATGAAAGCCTAAAAATCTGATTGAGGAAAACCTGAAAACATGATCTGTTGGTGGGTCTTGAGGACTGGAGTTTAGAAACACTGCTCTAGGGCCAGATACGTTGAGTGGGTTTTGGCAGGTCTAGGATGCCATCCTCCACTGTTAGGCAGGTGTGAGAATTAGGGCTTACTAGGGCTAATTGTTTAATGTATTTTTTGTTTACCTCACTGGGGGTTGGTATTCATTCAATTAAGTTTGTGTTTTTTGGTTTACTTTTTAAATTTTTGGGCCGGATATCAATAAAAGTGCTTTTAAGGAGTATGCTCTGTGAATTTCTAGATACAAAATTACTTAACTATTAAAAGTGTTTTGTCAGGTTTTAATCTTCATATTATGTATTAACTATGCAGTGGTAGAGGTAGTAGATATTGTGAATTGGAGTTATTTGGGCCTTATATAGTAGTAAGTTTGGTTTTGTGTAATGTGTTTTAGGGTTAGCAGCAGTGGTATACAATAATTATATATCTAGACATTCTCTTTTACATGGCAGAGAAGGTCGTTTTGGAAAACACACTGGGGCTTTTGCTTCTGATGTTTTAGGACCCTAGCAATGCACGTAAGGAGCACATAGAAAAGACAAGAAAGGATAATAAACCATCAGAGAGTAAAAAATAATAAAATAATTGTCACATACACATTAGACTAAAGTCGGTCCCTCCTGTAAAGCCAGCTGTTTAGTTGATGTAGTTGCTGAAGCCCCTGGTGTATTGCCTGGTGAAACAGGTTATGGCTGTGAGCCCGGATGTATAGTATTTTGTGATGCGCAAGTCCCAAAGAATAGGAGTCTCTGTTTGGGCATATGAACTCAGTTGTCCAGTTAAGACAACTGGATGGACCTATGTACCAAAGTAAAATATATAACAGCCCCCATCTACCATGTGCCATTTATAATAGTGCTGTCTTCTTTGGTGCAGAGGGGTCTTATTTCCTCCTGAGGTGTCAGGTCCTGGGTGCACCCCTCAAAGCTATAACCTTGCTATTACAGTATTTAACAGAGGATTGTACCCATAATACTATATATAATCTAGATGCAGTCGGACTGAAGTACAAAAAGCCATCATGAACATTAAAGGGGTTGTCCACTACTTTGACATTGATGGCCTATACATAGGATAGGTCATCAATGTCTGATCGTCCAGGGTCCGACACGCCACATCACCACGGATCAGCTGTTCTCGGTTCCTGGCGGCGACAGCAGGCGGTCAGAAATGCCCATCTTCTGATAGCGGCCACGGCTGGATACTGAACATCCGTCTCCTATTGATTAGAATGGGAGGCGGATGTGCAGTACCCAGCCGCTGCCACTATCAGAAGATGGGGCAGCTCTGAAACTGAGCATTTCTGGCTGCCTAGTGCCTCCGTTGGGACCGAGAACAGCTGATTGGCGGCGGTGCGGCGTGTCGGACCGTGGCCGATCAGACATTGATGACCTATCCTAAGGGGTACTTGGCACGCTGCGACATTGCTAGCCGTTTGTAGCGATGCCGAGCACAATAGTCCCCTCCCCCGTCGCAGATGCGATCTCTTGTGATAGCTGCCGTAGCGAACATTATCGCTATGGCAGCTTCACACGCACTTACCTGCCCTGCGATGTCGCTCTGGCTGGCGACCCGCCTTCCTTCCTCCTTCACACGGCAGGCGGCCAATAGAAGCGGAGGGGCGGAGATGAGAGGGACGTAAACATCCCGCCCACCTCCTTCCTTCCTCATTGCAGGCGGGACGCAGGTAAGGAGATGTTCCTCGCTCCTATGGCTTCATACACAGCGATGTGCGCTGCCGCAGGAACGAGGAACAACATCATACCTGTCGCTGCAGCGAAATTATGGAAATGACTGACACTACACAGATCACCTATTTGTGACGCTTTTGCGATCGTTTATCGGTGCTTCTAGGCTTTACATGTTGCGACGTCGTTACCGGCGCCGGATGTGCGTCACTTACAAGTACCCCTAAAATAGGCCATCAATGTCAAAGCAGTGGACAGCCGATTTAAGTCTAAACATATAGTACAATGTGAATTCTAATTTTCATGAAGAAAAATGAGATCTAATTCCTTATATTTTATTATGGATTGCCTTTTTTCCGGGTCAAATATCAATACTTATGTATTATTGAGAAGTAGCTGCCCTTGAATAACCTCAGCCCTCTTTAAAGGTAATTTAAAAATAAAATGCATTTTCTAGTATGGTCATATTTTTCCAAGACAGATCCCTTGAAACGATGGTCACTGCAGTGTATCTCAGGCTAGACACATTCTTGGGACATGTCCAATTGCCCTTGACTTCGGAAGTTTGATATTATTACAGATATGCAATTACTCTTCATTATTCTTCATTAAAAAGGTCTCGGAGCTGCAATGCCATACCGAGCATTGGATGAACTTTTACCTCCCATTTTCCTAGCAACAGAATGAAAGAATGGTGGGGGCAGAAAATATTTAACTGAGCCCAAGACAGATTAATAGACAAAGAGAAATCAAGCGTTTGCTCCTGTTTCATTAAATCCTCCCAGCCTCCTCCATTTGTAGGAGCATGGGCCTGAGCCAGCAATCAAAATAACATGTCTTGAGCGGCTTGCTGAATGCAAATGATACCATCGACAATCCAGATTAACACTTTGGTTGCAAGAAAGCATTTTAGACCAATGAGCTGCAGACGAGTTCCAAAGCTGTCTTTGCTCACATCCCATGATTACGTAAGGCAGAACATACAGGCCGGCAGCATTTTCTTAGCACTTGACAATAAAGGCACAGAATTCAGATTAGAGAGCAGCGTTTCTTACTAGCATGGTGGTGACAGCAAAGCACAATCATGCAAATAGTATGGCCTCGTCTAGAGATCACTCCTAGAATGCATTCAGACGTCAGTGATTTTTCTTGTACCCAAAAAATGGTCCGATTTTTACTGTTTTTGATCAGATTTTCAGCTTCTCCTATTCAATACAATATTAAAAACGAACAGCACATGGGTGTTGTCTGTCTGCTGACCATGATTTTCACAGACCCATAGACTTGTATGGGTCCTTTTGATCATCGACTTGGATCAAAAAAGAACATATTAAGATTTTTTTGCAGACAATATGATCAACTCCATAGATTATTATGAGTACATGATCTATACATGAAAAACACTGATCGAGCACCTACGTGACTCATGAACATCTGAATGAGGTCTGAGGTAGATCTAGACAGACAGTTTCTAGACCCTGGAAGTAGTTCTTGTAGCTAAACCCAAGCCTGGCCTCAGGCTCAGCTTTAGGTGGGCTTTACACGTTGCGACATCGTTAGCAATTGCTAGCGATGTCCAGCGCGATAGCACTCGCCCCTGTCGTACATGCGACATGTGGTGATTGCTGCCGTAGCGAACATTATTGCTACGGCAGCTTCACACGCACATACCTGCTCAGCGACGTCGCTGTGACTGCCGAACTATCCCTCCTTCAAGGGGGAGGTGCGTTCGGCGTCACAGCAACGTCACTAATCGGCCAGCCAATAGAAGCGGAGGGGCGGAGATGAGCGGGACATAACATCCCGCCCACCTTCTCTCTTCCGTATTGTCGTCGGGATGCAGGTAAGGAGATGTTTGTAGCTCCTGCAGGCTTACACACAGCGATGTGTGGTGCTGCAGGAACGACAAACATCATACCTGCGGTCGAACCGACATTATGGAAATGAACGGCGTTACACAGATCAGCGATATTGTATGTTTCTGTGCTCATTCATCGTCGCACCTAGGATTTACACGTTGCGATGTCGCTACCGGCACCGGATGTGCGTCACTAACGACGTGACCCCGACGATATATAGGTAGCGATGTCGCAACGTGTAAAGCCCCCCTTACTTCCAGCTGCAGACTGGTTATCAGATGATGACAGATGTGGAGCCCCGTTCTCCCACCTATTCAATATTTGGCAATGGCTACTGGTAGGCCGCAGCCTTCAGAACGAGCACCTGAACATGTTAGTGCTCCATCATCACTATTCATGACCCATCTCTTACAACACAAGGGAACCACTGACCCCTCCTGCCTAAACATGTTGACTGGAGATAAACCATCCATGTCCATCACACTCGTCCAAGATGGCCAAATGGTAGAAAGTTTTCACATAAAATACAACACAATGTAGAGCACATTTTACAAGATATTATTAAATTAAGAATAGTAACTAACAAGAGGCATTGCTCCTCCACTCCATACAGCTAAAAGGCCTTAAAATTAGTGTTATTCACTTTACTTTTGTATGAGGTCTCCACAGCTTCAACTTCAGTATAAAGGGCTTTCCCATTACCACAGCTTCTCCCTCTATGTCCTGTTAGGGCACACGGACCCCTCTCTATTAATCATCAGGGCTATTTTTCATAACTGCATTTTTAATTAGTTTTCTGTTCCATTATAGGAACAAATAAATGCAGAGAACGGATCTGTGGCGCCCCAGGACCTGGTCGCCACAACAGCATTGCCCTCACAAAGGGTTAATGCTGAGCCTGGAGGTAATTGGGAGATCTATTGGCCAGTAAGTTTAACATCCAACGCAGTGCTCCCTCCGGCCAGCAGGGGGAGCTCTGAACCTGGAATTCCAGGGAGCATTCCTTAAGTCTGACCTGAGGGAGGACGTAGTGTTCAGTCTGTAGAAAGGAAGCAAAGAGAACAGACGCAGAGTGTGCTGCCTTGTGGAACTGGGGCCTAGAGCTGGAATAGCTTGGCCCAGTGAAGCAAGAAGTGCAGAGAGGCACAGAAGAGACTCGGACATCGGAGTCTGTGGTTGCCAGGGTATAAAATCCTTCCCTGGTAGCTGAATCCGGAGGGCAGGAGAGCTGCAAGCCCCCTGGCCCAGAAGCAATCTGAAGGTACAGCTGCATCCCAAGGGCCCGGTGTGGACTCCAGCAGAGAAGCACCAGAGAGGGCCTGCGCAGTCTACCACACAGAAAAAGGGACGAACCACTGGTCCCAGCAGCAGGAGGGCCTTTGCTAAATTCAGAGTGCAGGGTCCTATAATAGTAAAGAAAAGAAAGATTAGGGAGTAGGCCTCATACTCAACTGGCCAAAGATCACCCCCAGGCACTTCCAGGCCAGCCGGACCATCTTTACCATCTGTGACGGTCTCCCTGGACTAAACTGCTGCCAAGTAAAAGAGGAGAAGGTAAAGAGACTACTGTTTGTGCCTGTTTCTTTCACTGCCTGTCGGCTCTGCACCGTGTTATTCACACCATAGACTCTCATGAACACCAACTGTTGCCCCGGGGTACCGCTCCACCTGTGGGGAGCAGGACCATCCTAGCTGCCATTCCAACAGCCCTGGAGGCCCCATACAGCAGCGGCGGCTTAATAGCCGCATACCACAGGTGGCGTCACGAACACAAACTTTATTCAAACCCCAAGTCACCAGCCATATTTAAACTGACACCCACCAGGGCCACGGAGTCGGGCCCCGCCACCACTGACTACCCCCGGACTAGTCCGGCCCGGCACCGGGTGTCCCATAGCCCTGGGGTGGGCGAGTCAACTTTGGCGTCACACACAGGATTTCGTGCCCGGCGCCCACCGGGTACTGTGCGCCTTTGAAAAGACTGTGTGTTTACTGTTTGAAGACTGCCGCCGCCATTAGCTTCGCTGAGTGCAGGAAGAAGGGGGGCGTGCCCGAAAAAGAGCGCGAAGGGAGCGCGCCATCAGAGCGGAGGGTCGTTAACCCCGCGCTACCCGGAAGAGATTGTTAAAAGAAAGCGGAGCCTGGTAAGGTTCACTAAGGGGGAGGAAGATGTCCGACACCGAGGGAGAGCCGGTGGCTGTAGTAGTTCAAGACGCAGCAGCGCCGGCCGATGTAATCCCAGTCGCCGTCGCCCCAGCCCCCGCTGTAGTGCCGGTAATGCCGATCACAATGCCGTACATCCCGGGAGCAGAATGGCTGCCGCAGTACTCCGGGGAGTCACATACCCTGAGCGACTTCAGAGAAAGGCTGCACAGCTTGTTCCGGGTGTATCCGCTGACTGAGAGCCAGAAGGTGGGCATATTAATGGGGCAGCTAGCCGGCGCGGCCCAGCGTGAAGTGAAGTCCTGGCCTGATACAGATAAAGGGACAGCAACCCAGATACTGGCCAAGTTAAAGAGTACTTTCGACACCCGCACCGCAGCAGAAATAAAGATGAGATTCTTTGGGTGCAAACAACGGGCCACAGACAGCATAAGGGACTATGCCTTAAACTTGCAGGAGGCCCTGAAAGCAATTAAACAGGTGGACCCAGAGAGTGTACGTGAAGAAGACAAACTCCTAACTGAGCAGTTCATAGAAGGGCTCCTGTCAGATGCCCACAGGACCCAGCTGCGTATCATGGTCCTGCAGAACCCTGCTCTGGACTTTGCAAAGTTTAAGGACCAGGCCATCCGGGTACTGAGGGAATCTACACCGAATGACCCAGTACCCCTCCGGCCTCTTGCTATCATGTACCCCGGGGTGGTGCCTGCAACACGAGCCGCTGCAGGGGCTGAGGCGCAGTCCCTGGATAAGGATCCCGCTGCAGAGCTCAGACAGCAGGTCCAGGAGCTGACCAAGACTGTAGCTGCCCTTGCCAAGACCGTGCAGTCTCTACAAGTGACCCCATCGCCTGCAAGAATCGAGTTGGCCTCCAGCCCAGATGACGTCCCATGGATGCGACAGAAGAGGTTCCAGATCCACCTAAAGAACCGTCCGCTCCAACACAAGATGACACGCCAGCAGTGGAACAGGAGGCTCAACCCCCTGCCAGTGGTGAACCTGCCGTACCCTTGGCGAATCTGAGACCCCGTAGGCAACCAACATACATCCCTGTCAGGGTTAGGCCTACCAATAACACGGGGGGGGGGCAGAGACTCCAAGTAGTCAGGGACAAACCCTAGAGCTACGCCGGTCCCAACGTAGCACTCGGGGACAGTCCCCTCCAAGGTATAGAACATAGAAAGTAAAATACCTAACAGAGTGTAAATAGTTATGTGAAAATGTCTTGTATGTAATGTTTTGTTTTAGGTGATTAAGTAAATGGACAATTGGGCCACTGGACTATGGGTGGCCAACACTCTAATTGTACATAGTTAGCACCAGTGTGCTCAACGCCCCTGAAGAAAAACTCGTCCGGCGTGCATAGAGTGGGGTCATCAATGCTCTGACGCACGCCCAGAGCCTACGTTGGGGGTTTGATCGCGGCGGGTCCCCCATGGAGCAGTGTAATGGACACCCGGCAGGGAGCCACACTGGACTCTTATAGTAGTGTTTAAGTTTGTAACGTTTAAGTAATGCGCCTCCCATAATGGGATGAAATGTTCTAACATGTTATGTTTGTTTCTACAGTCTGGGAGTACTGAATTTAACTAAGGGGGGAGTGTGGCGCCCCAGGACCTGGTCGCCACAACAGCATTGCCCTCCCAAAGGGTTAATGCTGAGCCTGGAGGTAATTGGGAGATCTATTGGCCAGTAAGTTTAACATCCAACGCAGTGCTCCCTCCGGCCAGCAGGGGGAGCTCTGAACCTGGAATTCCAGGGAGCATTCCTTAAGTCTGACCTGAGGGAGGAAGTAGTGTTCAGTCTGTAGAAAGGAAGCAAAGAGAACAGACGCAGAGTGTGCTGCCTTGTGGAACTGGGGCCTAGAGCTGGAATAGCTTGGCCCAGTGAAGCAAGAAGTGCAGAGAGGCACAGAAGAGACTCGGACATCGGAGTCTGTGGTTGCCAGGGTATAAAATCCTTCCCTGATAGCCGAATCCGGAGGGCAGGAGAGCTGCAAGCCCCCTGGCCCAGAAGCAATCTGAAGGTACAGCTGCATCCCAAGGGCCCGGTGTGGACTCCAGCAGAGAAGCACCAGAGAGGGCCTGCGCAGTCTACCACACAGAAAAAGGGACGAACCACTGGTCCCAGCAGCAGGAGGGCCTTTGCTAAATTCAGAGTGCAGGGTCCTATAATAGTAAAGAAAAGAAAGATTAGGGAGTAGGCCTCATACTCAACTGGCCAAAGATCACCCCCAGGCACTTCCAGGCCGGCCGGACCATCTTTACCATCTGTGACGGTCTCCCTGGACTAAACTGCTGCCGAGTAAAAGAGGAGAAGGTAAAGAGACTACTGTTTGTGCCTGTTTCTTTCACTGCCTGTCGGCTCTGCACCGTGTTATTCACACCATAGACTCTCATGAACACCAACTGTTGCCCCGGGGTACCGCTCCACCTGTGGGGAGCAGGACCATCCTAGCTGCCATTCCAACAGCCCTGGAGGCCCCATACAGCAGCGGCGGCTTAATAGCCGCATACCACAGGTGGCGTCACGAACACAAACTTTATTCAAACCCCAAGTCACCAGCCATATTTAAACTGACACCCACCAGGGCCACGGAGTCGGGCCCCGCCACCACTGACTACCCCCGGACTAGTCCGGCCCGGCACCGGGTGTCCCATAGCCCTGGGGTGGGCGAGTCAGATCCGTTACATAACGGATGCAAACAACACCAGTAGGAACCAATCCACTGTTGTGGGGGGAATTTGGTTTCCATTATGGTGTTTCTTATATTAGAGGAACAAATTCCACAGTATGCACTATAGCAGTGAATGTAAGAGAGCAACCTATAAGAACAGAATTGTATATCTTTTGGATATTGAAGAGGTCCATACACTTCAGATTGCTGTCAGTCGAGTAAGCCTGTGTTCTCATCATGAGAAGGAAACATCTCTGGCGCCAGCTCATTTACAGTCAATACACAAAGACTGGGCATATTGAAATCCAACATGCCCAACTTCTCTTTCCCATGCTGTCAGGGAAGTCTGAGACATCCCCAAGTACTTAGATGGTTGGCTGGGTCGTTGTAAATTATTCACCTGAAATGTATAACATTGTCAGCCTTTAAAAGAGAGAAGAAAGTCCCCCCTTTTTCCTTTTTAACCCGAACCTTAATGGAAGTCAGTAATTGGGCATTTTGTGGCTCCATCCACATGCTGTCAGCCATAAGCAGAACACTTCCAGAGGCGGGTGGGTGGGGTTTTTTAAAAAAAAAAGCTTTTTTTGTTTGTGTGTGCACACTGCATCTGATCCTACTGATTTTACCCAAGTGTGAGCTATTCAAACAGTGCAAGCGGCTCACACTGGGGCGAGCATCACTCATACCCAAGCATAGCGCTGCTGCTTGGTTTGCAGTCGTAACTCACTCGAACTTCGAACCTGATCTTTGTTTTTTTAGAAGTCGGTTTCTGAACCCAAATTCCAAACATCTAACTTCAGGTTTGTTCATGCTATATGCATTCAGGTTACTCTACTAGTGACATGCCACATAGAACAATATCCTGGTGATATGACACCAAAGTCATTCAGCCCTTCACAACATCTGCCATACATGTATAGGGTGAGCCTGCCCCATTGTTGAGGAGAACCATTGGATCAAATACTTAATTTCGTGACATAGAGGGTTGTGGGAAATCACTGATGAAAAATATTATTTCACCTTACATAGTTCAGATATATTATCATGTAACACACATGAAAGATGGCTGCCATTTCCTGTTCTCTACACTCTGCTTTGGTATGTAAAGAATGTCCAGATGGAAGAAGAATCATCATATAAGGGAAGAGACCCACTGGCCAACCTAGAAGACCACCCCACTGATGACCTCATGGAACAACCCCATTAATGACCTCATGGACCAACCCACTGACCGGCCCATGGATCAGCCCATGGACTAGCCCACTGACTAACCCACCGGTCAATGGGCATATCCAAACATGCCTGCTACAGAGCTAACTACCCCCATACCCTAGTTTATATAAGTTGCAGCTCTGACAAATAAAGCACTCTTGGGGCCAAACTCTGATCGAGGAAAGATTCACATCTGACTGTGTGTGTGTCTGATGTCATTCTTTCAAGCATGCACTTGATCCACACTAATTAGGTCCGGAGCAGGCAATTGGTGAACAGAGTATTCACTCTAACACCATACCTGGCAGGTAATAGCTGTGTATTACAGCCAGGACCTGCCTCCGGCCGCGATTGTTAACCTGTTAAATTCTGTCAAACACTGACAGCGGGCTTTAACAAGCGCCGACATGAGGGCATGGCATTTTAAGAGGCCAACAGCGCACCCGTGACGTGATCGCAGAGCGCCGAAGGGTTGCTACGACAGCAGGGGTCTGCTGAAGACATCTATGCTTGTTGAAACAACGCTCCTTTGAAACCCTGCCTGTGGCTGGGCTTCATAAGAGACTGACTTTTGGTATATGCAGCATGTCTATGGCATTGGTATAGCACAAGCGATCAGATAATAGCAGCGTCAACTCTCCTGAGGGGACAAATAAAAACATTAAAAAAATGTTTTATAAAACATAAATGTTCAATTCACCCCCATTAAAAATAAAGATTTTTTTTATTACATATACACATATGTGGTATCGCCTCATTCAAAAAAGTCCAATCTATCAAAATATCAAAATACAAAAAAATTAACCCGAGTGATAATCAAAAATAATTAAATGACACCAAAATTACATTTTGGCCACTGCAATACCACGAAAAAAAAAATACTGTAACAAGCAATCAAAACATCCATCATATCTATCTCAAAATGGTATCAATAAAAATGTGTTGTCCCACAAAAATGAAGGCATCACACAGCGAGAGATAGAGAGATACAGATTTAAAAAAAAACAAAAAAAACAACAACACATAAAACCGCAGCATGTGCACAGGGCCTTAAGGCCCCTTTACAAACTGAGACTTTCTAGTGATCCCACCAGCGATCCCGACCTGGCCGGGATCGCTGGAAAGTCACTGGTGAGCTGTCAAACAGGCAGACCTGGCCAACGACGCAGCAGCGATACGGACCTGCAGAATGACCTCGCTGGTCGTTGGGGACGTGTCACGCAGCAGGGAACGCTATAGCACGCCTATGGGCTGGGTCGCTAACGATCTCATTGTAACGGTGTCGCTATCAGCGACCTCACAACGGGGGCCGGGTCGCTGATGCGTGTCACACACTGCAATGTCACTGGGGAGGTCGCTATTACGTCACAAAACCGGTGACGTTACAGCGATATCGCTAGCGATGTTGCAGTGTGTAAAGGAGCCTTTAGTCTACGGAGCCTCTACAATTTCCAGATTGGACTCTTTAACAAAAACATACATGTTTGGATTGGTTATGAATAATTATCACAATAGGGGACGGAGTAGAAGCCCCTACAGGCAGCTTCAAGTTGGCCATAGCCATGATAGCTTTACTATCTAAACGACAGACAACCAGTGCCTGTCCAATTGGACTCATTACCACCACAGATTAGGTTTGATGGGATGGCCTACTTGCCGTAAAAGCTTTTTGTACAAATACATTTTATACTATTACCATATAATAAGAAATGTATTCAAAGAGGAGATTTTTTTTCACTAGTAGTGAAGATTATTTTAGCCAATGTCCAGACATCTTCTCATCTTCAATAGTCTACGGTCACGTAATCCGCGGCAGACAAAAATGCGTTGTGCCACCAGATCATGCTAATGGCAGCCGAGCTGAATGGAAGGTGGCGCTGCTCAGACGCTCTTCCCTCTTCCAAGTACATTTGCCTTTTGTTTGCAGAAAAATAGAAGGCACAAGCTCTTAATATGATGGAGAGCAAGAGGCTGATCTGTGAAAGCTGTGCTGTGGTCAGGAGCTATTTAGACTCAAAGGATGCTCTCCTGCCATTGTTATCCCTGGGTTTCATGTTTACAGAAGAGGCTATTTTTTCCATTCAGATATACCCCCAATTTAACATCCATCCAATTATTCATATTCGCGAGAAACGACAACGACTTCCCCCTCCCCTTCACTTCTCTTTTGGAGCTGTGTGCTTTTCTTCCTAAATGTAATTAATGAGGCTCATCGCACATCTAGTAGCAGTAAACTCAAAGCACCAGCTATCCTCATTGACATGTTAATGGGAGGGTCACCAGCACCTGACCTTCTCCCCGGGATGTTTATATACAACCAAATCAGCCAATAAAATGCTATACATAGGAGCTCCAAAGGCAGCGTGCAGCAGTTTGCAATCCATAGAATATTTTCCTTACAAAATGTTGCCCTTTTCAAGCTGGATTAACCCCTATTCTGAGAAGCATCTGTAATGGGTTGGTTAAGTAGGATTATAGGACATTATACTGTTTAGAAAATCGCTCTGTCAGGGTATAAGGGTATATTCACACTTTTTGGAAATTTATCTGCCAGAAATCACAAGAACCTCGCATTGAAACCCCATTCGCTGGCATCGAAGACTACTTTATCACACATTTTCACAGTGGGATCCACAATAAAAATCTAGACCAAATTCAACATTTAAACTGGGCCACATGATAAGCCGAGATATTCAGACTTTTAAAGGGAATATGTTTTTACAAATGGAAGTAGAGGTATGTTGTTATAGACTTTTGATCCCCAATAAAAATGACACTTTTTGTGTAGAGACAAGACGTGCCAGTTATAAGAAATCTAGCACAGAAACCGTATGCAAATCAGGCGGCAAGTGCACTGGGGGCGTGTCAAAGCACTTGGAAGAAGTAATCCAAGTAATGACATAACCCCAGGACACTTCAAGCCTGATTAGCATATGGCTTCTGTAATATAATTCTCATGACTGGTACATTAGATATGTACACATTTTACTGAAGAACAACAATTTCTTACCAATGCCTGTGCTCTTGACTCGTAGGTGGAATAAGGTTTGAAGCAGACATCTGATGCCTGCAAGGCAAAACCTGGAAAAAAAGTACCAGCACATATAGTGCTAGTGTGGTGCCCCTGCGGCTTCAGGCATCACACGGAACTGCACCCCCATTAGGGTGTAGTACTTATTCAGGGTCCAGAGAAGGTCGATGCTGGTTTCCTCTCACACAAACATACAGTCATTGGGTTGCCCTCCCCAATGGGGACCAGGCCAGGGTCAGATCACAGTAGGGGGTTTCTACAGCGGTGGGTTTACAGGACGGGGACTCCGGGTCAGGGAGAAGCAACCACCAGGGGGAGTTAGGAGCACTCAGTGGGAAAAGCAGGTTGACCTAGTGAGAGTAGTGAACCAGCCGGTGGCAGTGGCTGGGGGGCAACAGCTCAGAACACACAACACAACTACCACAAGAAGAGAGAACAGCTTCAGACGCAGAGCAGAGCGGACGTGCCGTGAGCAGCTCTGTGGGCCAAGGCATTCAACGCGGTCGCTGAGGAGAAGCAAGCGGCTGCTTCCACAGGACTGGCGCTGACGGGATACAGAATCCTAGGGCAGATATACTTCACGTTATCTGCCAACTCTGCAAGGGTCACGGGGAACGGCTAGAATACTCACCGGACCCGTCCCAATGAGTCTGCAGCAAATAGCATAATGGATCTGGGGTTGAGGATCGGCCCCATAACTGAACTGCACTATCAGCATACAGAACGGGACACTTTCCTGACACCGGGACCCTCAAGTGCTTCACGCCACGGGGGTCCGATACTTAGCGCATCAAAGGAGGAAAGGGCTCACAGGCTGACACACACAACAGACTTGACCTTTCACGGATCCGGGATTGGCTGGAGCCCATCGTGGCGGAGACCGGTATTCTGGGGCAGCACCTGACTGACTCGTGAGTAAAAAGATCTGGAACCGCAGCCCCTGCCTCTTCTTTACTGGCGCCGTTGCTCTGCTCTGCAGCGCAAACAGGGACTACCACCAATCTCAACCCCTGTCATCCTCTAGGGGTAATCCCGCTCCACCTGTGTGGAGCGACACCATCCCGGCTGCTCCCAACATCTGCCCCGGAGGGAGACCTTGCAGCAGTGGCCCCCATCCCTGGCCGTGTACCACAGGTGGTGTCACGATCATTTAATAGACTTTCCTATCCGTCACTACAACCCCCATCCTCCATCATGCCTCCCGTTCACCGCCTTTCCTCTCCTCCTGAACGCCTCGGGGCAACGGAACCCGGCCAGGCCACCCTGTGACAACGCAGAGGATCTGCATCCCTGGCCTGGCAACCACTAGGTTAAAACACCTGCCCCGTAGGGCCCTACACTAGCAGACGGTGTAGCTTTTTTTTTTTAAAGCTACCCGTTAAAGGGGTTGTTCAGGCACAGAAATTAATGTGCTCTATCCATAGAGTATGTCATGAATAGCAAATCGGTGGGGTCCGACACCGGGAAACCAGTAAACACTGCTTACCTGGAAATGTAAACACTAAGAGCAGAGCTGCTGAAAGCGCCTTCCTCAACGTTTAATGGATCCAACCTGATGCCAGAGAATAGCTCCTATCCTTTTGTTTAAATCCAGCAGTAGACAGCGCAAATCCAGCAGTAGACAGCGCAAATAACAGCTTATTAGTAGGTGTGCCGGGATTCCGACCTCCACTGATCTCATATTAATGACCTATCCTAACCTGCCCAAAAAGTTACAGTAGGCTAAAATATCTGCCATGTATCTATTTGATTTTGAAATTAGTTCATCATTGTTAGGCCTAGGACACACGGCGAGAAAAATGGCCCGAGAGGAATGCAGTAAAAAAAAAAAAAAAAAAAATCACATTCCACTCGAACCAATATTACTCAATCAGGCAATTCCCATGAGTGATTATTTTCTCAGCCCTAATCAGACCGAGAAAACAGTCGCAGCATGCTGCGGGTGGAATGCGATCCTGTTCCACTCACACCCATACAAGTCTATGGGGTGAGAGAAACATCTCACTGCTCTCGCGTTACACCGGTGTAATGCGAGAGCAGTGCGATTCTCGCATCAGCCAGCAACGGAGGAGATAGGGAGATACATCCCACCCTCCTCTCCGCAGTACTGATCCTCCCCTCCGTAGTGCAGCCCCCCTCTGCAGCTGTGGTCTGATCGCACGATCAGACCACAGTCGCAGAACCCTCACATGACACCCGGCTCCCAGTGTGCTGCGAGCGTGTGCCAAGTGTCATGCGAACACTCGCAGTAATCCCCGTGTGGTCTCAGCCTTAAAGAAAAAGTCACCTGACTGTATACTTATAAACTGGAAGAGCTACGAAGAGCATCAAGCCACCACTGGCCATTATCTCCCCCAAATGTGACTGATTCAGAAATATGCAAAACATTGGAAGTGTTTTGTGTGGGGACAGCCTACAATAACGAGGGTAAATCCAGCACCCACCCTCTATTAATTCTAAACCTCTTAGGTTAGGTTCACATTTCCGTTGATCCTGTGAAAAAACTGATCCGTTGCGCCCATTACAACCACTGTGCATCCATTTTTTGACGGATCAGTCATGATCCGTTTGTGTTTGTGTTTGGGACAGCCCAGTGGGGGTGCCAAACATTCTGGGCATGCTCAGTAGAGCATGACGGAATCCAGCGCTGGATTCCGTCGTAAGACGGATTACGATGGAATCCAGCACCATAGACATACATTACAAGCATGATGGATTGCGACGTATTCCTGCGCGGTGTGTTAATTTTGACAGCCCGAAAAACGTTACATTCTGCGTTGTTTCACTCAGGTGATACACCTTGTCAGAATGTTATCAGTGTACTGAATCAAATTCCTACCAAAGTGATATACTGATTCTCATCGCGCAAGTGACTAATCAAATCTCTTCAGTGTTTTTCTTTCTGTATTTTAATAATTTGAAAATCAATAAAAATCTATTGAAACATTCTGCGTTGTTTCCGCCCGACGGTCAGTCCAAAAACGTCTGACCACTGCGCAGCGGATGCAACGCAAGGTCATCAGTCTCAATCCGCCACTAATACAAGTCTATGGGAAACAACGGCATCCGCCAAACGGATGCCGTTGTTTACCAGATCCGCGGATTGTGACTGATACAATTTAACGGAAATGTGAACCTAGCCTTAGTGATAAATTCAATTTTAAGCTAACAGTGATTTTTCTGTTTTTTTCCTCCCCTTTTTCCAAGAGCCATAACTTTTTTATTTTTCCATCAGTCATTTGTGCCAACTGCTAAGGCAATGTACAACAATAACATTAGTGTTAAATCATCAAGGTGAATGTTTACTTCTTTATTTCTTCTACTTCTCAGTTTACCCACTGTATATGACCTAATCTAATGTAGAATGTTCTTCTGTCAACTCTACTGTCTTGTCAATTACGTAATTCAGGTTATGATTTAGGTTGTGCTGCTGTGATACCATAATTTCCCACGGGATCAATAAAGTGTATCGTATCATATCGTATCGTATCAATATAGCCATATGAAGGCTTGGTTTTTGCGGGACAAGTTGTACTTTTGAATGACATCATTCACTCTGCCCCACATTGTACTGGAAAATGGGAAAAAAAATCCAAGTGCAGTGAAATTGCAAAAAAAGTGCAATTTCATCCAAAAAAAAGTGTTATTTACCATATTCACTATATTGTAAAACTGACCTGGCAGTATCATTTCATAGGTCAGTATGAGATTGTAGACACCAAACATGTATAGTTTTACTTTTACCTAAGTGGTAGAAAAAAATTCTGAAATTTGCAAAAAATAATTGCGCTTTTATAGCCATTTTCCGAGACCTGTAGCGTTCTCATTTTTTGGGATCTGGGACTAACTAACAGCTTATTTTATAATAATGATACCATTTTTGGGTTGATGCGACGTCTTGATCTCTTGTTATTACATTGTATTGCAATGTTGTGAAGAAGAAAAAAACGTAATTCTGTGGTTTAGATTTTTTTTCTCACCACGCCCTTTAACGATCAGATTAATTTATTTTATATTTTGATAGATCAAGCATTTATAAAACCAAATTTGTGCATTTTTTATTGTTTTATTTTCAATGGTACAAAAGGGGGTGATTCGAAGTTTTGTGAGGTTTTTTAATTTTTTCATATTTTTAATCCCTTTTTTTTTGCTTTTATTGATTTTATTAGGCCCCTTAGGGGACTTTACACCTGCACTAGCCGATCGCTTCTGCTGATCAGAGCGATGCTTCAGCCTCCCTTTGTACAGCAGAAATGCTGATCTCCTGTGAATGCCAGCGCTCTGCCGCCATTCACAGGAACTTTGTCATGACAGGGGTCATCAGCTGACCCCCATTTGTCATGACAACCCATTGGCACTGATGGTGGCGGGAAAAGAGCGATTCCCACCAGAGTGCGTTAAATCCTGCTGTTAGATATAGACAGCAAGATTTAGCTAGTTAGAATATCTGATCTACCTGCCCCTGTTAGCAACATGTGTTGGCATATGCAGGGAATAATGTGACCCCCGCATTAAAGGAATAGACATGGCCTTGGATGTACAGGTACGTCCAAGGTAGTGAAGGGGTTAATTGGTAATAACTCTTGAATGCTCCTATATATATCTCCGTGATACTGAGACTGGTTTTTCATGACGCATTATAATTTATGTTAGCGGAAAATTTAGGTCTATAAATTTTATTTGGAAAATATTGGAAAAATTTGCTATTTTCAAACTTTGAATGTTTAAACCCTTACACCAGATAGTCATTCCACTCAAAATAGTTCATAAATAATATTTCCAGTGGATTACATTTAGTTCAAGATGTCACGTTTTAATTTCTGAAATGAAGTTTAACTTTAAAATAATAAAGTATGCTGTTTTAAGAAGAATATGTCATCAGCAAATGATCTATTGTTTAAATCAGGTTTTTGTCTTAAACCTTTTTTGTGGGGCGCTATTTCATTTCCTTCCACATCACAATTTAAAAAAAAATAAAAAAAAATCTTTCAAGATTCACTCTGGCTATTACTGTAACTTTCTGTTGTTTCAGGGAATCAACATGTGGATTACCCACAAAGAGACTGCGGCCCTATCTATTGTAATGAGGCGTCTGAGTGTGCGAAAAGATCATTGTGAAGGGAGGGAAAGCAGAAAAATTGTGATGTCACCTATTGTGATTGGTGGATCCTGTCTTATCAGCTGTGTATAGAGGCGTTACCAGTTAGTGTAATCCTGGCTCTGACGATAAAGAAACTGTTGTAAAATATGCCTTAAAGTGAACCTGTCAGGTCCAATATGCACCCAGAATCACGAGCAGTTCTGGGTGCATTTTGCTAATCCCTGCCTAATCGTCCCTGTATCTAGTAGCATACATAAAGAGATCTTTAGAAAAAGTATTTCTAAAGATCCTTTATGATATGCTAATGAGCGCAGGGACTAGTCGTAAGGGCGTTAGTTCCTGCGCTCGTTTCAACCTCTTAGCAGGGCAGAATGCCCACAAGGGCGTGCTAACATGCTATTCAATGCAGCATCACCACCAGTGATGCGCGTATCTGTGTCCACTGTCACCGCTGATGAGAAGTCCCGGAACTTCCGGTCATGCGCAGTAGACCTCTCTAAAGCCAGGACTCGTACACAAGGCTTCATCCTGAGCATGACCGGAAGTGCCAGGCATTCAGATAAGTGGTCACAGTGGACACAGGTATATGCATTACCGCTGGTGATGCTGCATTGAATAGCATATTTGTACGCCGCTACGGGTGTGCTGCCATGCTAAGAGGGTGGAATGAGACAAGGAACTAACGCCCTTGTGACTAGTCAGTGCGCTCAATAGCATATCATAAAGAATCTTTAGAAATACGTTTCTTAAAGATCCCTTTATCTATGCTACTAGATACAGGGACACTTAGGCAGGGATTAGCAATATGCACCCAAAACTGCTCGTGGTTCTGGGGGCATATTACACCTAACATGTTCCCTTTAAGGAACAGGAAGTTAAAGTCTTCCAAATCCCCAGTGGCAAATGTGAAATTACTAATTTACCGTAATTTTCCAATAAAGATCGTGATAAATGAAAAAATATTGGCAACATGTTTTTAAAAAATACAGCCAACGGAAAAAGGTGATTTAAACAATAGGTCCCATTCCCTTTAAAGGCTGCAGCCACCATGTGGCGCCCCATGCCAAATATTAATGCAGACAGTCCATCCGGGGACACAGCTGCTAGAAAGCAGGGGTGACACTCATCAGGGAGGAAAGTAAACATTATTTTATTTTTTACACCATCTAGTGGAAAACCTGTGACCAAGACCATTACTACACCCAGAGCAATTGGAACTCAAATGACTAGGGAGAGAGGTCAGCTAAAAATAACATGTTTGTCTTTAGTCTCAATACTTATTACAATGTCAATAGAAATCTGCAGGTTGTTGCTGTCAGCCTTCAGCTAAAATGATTTTATTGTTAAGCTGCCACACGAAAAAATTTACATTAATGACGCCTTGTTAGACCTTCTGGTTGCTCTTTGTAAATCCGCCAACCCTAGAACTGCAAGACTGGAATATATCACTATAGACCTTTCCTCACAATTAGTGACTTTATTCCCATACACAACCCTGAGATCTGCCGCTACCTGCATGGATTCACCTATAGGCATCTATACATAGTAGGAACCCACCTCTGTCTCTTCTACCATACTAAGTTATGAAAGGGGTAACTGTTGTCTTTACATCATTGGGGAGGGGAGGAGAAGCCAGCATTAATTGTATATAGCCATAGACTTGTAGGCTATGTATTTGGCTGGTTGACAGAGATATTGCACTCTCAAGAGGCAAGAGTCCTGCCTAAAAACCACCATATTCAACATACTTGAGGAATCCGAACCTAGTAGTATCAGGGTGATCGGCCAACAGTCCATAGTTGGCCAGCAGTCCAATCTGTAAGTATGGGACCTTCCTGGACGGATAAGGTGATGGAGAGAAGGACCAAGACTATTGGGTTTCCAATGGCCGATCATATTGTTCACCATAGTGTTATGTCACTGGCAGAGTAGTTTGGCACGCTTTGGCTGCTTTCACACCTCCGGTTTTTCCTGTGCGGCACAACCCGGCATTTTGCAGAAAAAACGCAACCATTTTTTTTGCTGCCGGTTGCGTTTTTTTTTTTGCGTAGACTAACATTAGTGCCGCATTGTGCCGCATGGGCTTGCGTTCCGTCCGGTTTTTGCCGCATGCGGCAGATTTAGACGATGCGGCGGCCGGATGGAACGTTGCCTGGCACGTTTTTTGTGCGGCAAAAAAAAAAACGCATCACGCCGCATCCGGCCGATGCGGCGCATTTTCCTATGCATGCCTATAAACGCCGGATGCGGCGCGATGAGGAAAAAACGCATCCGGCCGCCGCATGCGTTTTTTGCCACTGCGCATGCTCAGTAGCCTGCCGTAAGCGGCAAAAACCAGACGAGCCGCATGTAAAAAGCTTATGCAAAGGATGCGGTGTTTTCGCCGCATCCGTTGCATAGGTTTCACAGCCAGATTGAGCCGCAATGCTCAAACCGGATGTGTGAAAGCAGCCTTAGAGAACACAGGGGCACTCGGTTGGAGTATGGATGATTCGGGAGAAATAGCTTTCCACTGAACGAAAGGTATCTAATGTGTAGGTGGCCTTAACGCGTCTTTAATTCTAAGGAGCTTTAGGTAGTAGGTGTCTGAAGCATGCATGACTGTGTGTCCAACAGAAATACTTCACACGTTTACTATATATATATAGATGTAGAGGTCCTGGGGCCTCAGTCACTGGTTCCTACTATCAATATACCATGATAGGACTTGACTGGCAAATGTGAACAGAGCAAGACAAGGTTGTTTATATTGGCCATTAAGTTTTCATCAGATTTGGGTAGAAAACAGAATATAAGCTAGAAGTCGGGCTGGACATGTATATAAGTATTAAAGGCCACTAATTATTTTTGAGGTCAGTAAATACAGAACAGCAGGACAAATATGTATCTTTCCTAAGGTTTTGTTTCCCTTCAGGTCTAAGAATCGGAGCACACAGCGAGAGTTTTAAAGAAGATAAATTGCTGGCAACCTCAATTGTGACCTGGGGTTACTTGCAATCACTGTCTATCTGATAAAAAACAATATCATGTTCCCTATCTCTATCCTCTCTCATTATCTTCAAGACTCAGCTACATAGCAGGGAAAGAAATAGTATTTCCTAGCAAGGACCCATGCGTACAGGAGGAGCTGTCAGTATGTAGTATTAGATGACTAGGTGCAGACCTGAGCAGGATTTTATATTCAGGTGCAAGATGCCAATGTCTCTACAGATCTACAAAATCAGAATATACTATTCATAGAACCACACCTCGGGAGGCGCAGGCTTCCTGTGAATAACATACCGCCGCATTCCTTTCCATATATTTATGTGTTTCCCGCAGTCAAAACTCCATATACACTCTCATAGACTTGATCTGGTATCTTCTGAGACACATCCACAGACTTATTTCTACAGGCAACCCCCTTGGCTGTATAGTCCTGGATATGTTTTATTCTGCACTAAGCCTGCATCCTTTTATTAGAAAATGGGTTCAAACTACCAATAAGTAAGTTTGTCTATATTGGAAAATGGATCTACCTTTTGGCTAAAAGGTCTACCATTTGGTTACATCCACACACATGAGTTAAACATGTTGAGGTCTATAAAACATTCAATTTACATAGCTTTGAAACACCATAAACACAGTGAGGGCAAGGATGGTACAAGATCAGATATCCAATAGAAATTCTGCACTAGCAGCATGTTTGTTAGTATTTGTGCTCCTACCTGGCTGTGACCCGGTAGAGATCCATAAGCCATTTGTTGATTTAGAAGTCCCTTCTGCTTCATTATAAGTAGTCGCTTTTGCTCCTCACTCAAGTGGCTCATCTGGGGTGGCATTGGGGGTTGCTGCTGTTGTTGCATGTATGGTAGCATGGCATTTTTGTTTTGGTTGGCAATCGGAGGAGTCATTCTTTGACTCATATCTGCACTAAAGTGTGACAGTGGTTTAGTATTACCATAATTGAGCATGTTGGGAGTTTTGCTGATAGAGTTGGAATTTAAATTGCTTGTCTGCTGGTTTATTATGTTCATGTGGCTTTGAGGGAGGTAGTTATTCATTGTGGTTTTCGGGGGATTATTTGCCATTGGAGGTACAATAGAATTTTGGTTGTTGAAAGCTTGGGGATACATCATTGGACTATTTGGCTTTTCTGTACCAAAGGCTCCACCATATGGGCTAGATGGAGGTCCCACCGGTGACCAACTGGAAGGCTGGTTTGTATGTGGCTGCTGTTGTTGGTGTTGCTGCTTTTGCTGTATGATTTTCGCTCGTTGCTGTTGTTGAGCTGCCATTTGTTTGAGCTGTTCAGCTGGAGACAAGTCAGCACTTGGGAGGTTAACAGACCCACTTCCAGAACTAGATGTTGGAGTCATGACATATCCATTACCAGGTCTTGTTGAGGTTTGACCAGGCGTGTGCGGTGGATTAGGAGTTTGTGGAGATTGGACAATACAACTTGCTGGTGATCCAGCAAGCATTAGTGTAGATGGAGCACTGGAGTTTGATGGTATACTGGAAACAGATGATACATTAGAAAAAGAAGGTCCAGATGAGGATGGACGAACTTGAGGTGAGCCCATAGAGACGTGAGGGAATGGAGAATGGGATGGGTCACTCTTTACACTGGCACTTTCTTGAGGAAGGGGTGTTTGGGCTGTCGGTCTTGAAAGATCTAACTCCTTCTTTTCCTCAAAGTCCTCATTGAATAAGTCCTGTATGTCATCCTCGGGTACAGTATTAGCAAGCTCATCGATCAACTCCTGCCATTCTTGATCATTCAAATTTATGTCAGAGAAGAGTTTATTTTGGTTGGAAAGAGAAATATCAGATGTGTCGATGACTGAAGCGTCGTCTAGTGGTTCTTGCTTCATTTCCTTATTTAGGATGTTAAAACTCTCCTCCAGTTCACTAGCATTAGAACCATTTACTGATAGCTTTACATCCAGCTGGCCACCATTCTTATTTATGTCTTCTAATCCTCCCGAATGTGTTACATTATTTGTAACAGGTAGATGTGGCTTTATATCGAGCTGGTGAAGAGGTGACACAGAAGGCAGTGGTATATTTGACAGATTATTAAGAGTGTCCATGCCTGGCATCTCTTTCCTTCGTCGTTTAGCAGAGGGTGAAAACCTCCCATCACAGATGCCATTCTGCTGCTCTCCGTTAAGTGGTGAACGAGCACCTTCTAACTTCTTCTGCACAGCTTCTTGAAGCTAAGAAGAAAAGAGAAAACGTAAATGAGTAAATGTGAAATTAGGTATCTACATTTTCAAAATAGTAGTGCACATTCTAGTATATCGTAAAACTAACTTGTTTCCTTAGGTTTCAGTGTTTCCTTGCAGAATAAAGATGTTTTAACTCAATATAATACAATTATTTTTTTATTATTATCATGGAAATGTAAGAATGTAAAGTTATAGTATCAAATTCTCACTTTCCAAAGCAAAAAACACCAAACATGTATCTAAAAGATTCCAAGACTGGCTGTGCCACAAACTAAGTAGATTTCCATTGCATTAAAAAGGTCTACAAAAAGAAACTGTTGCTAAAATATCCTCCTAAAAACCTGCCCATTTACAGAAGACCCTGAGGGGTGTATCTTCTACCAACGCAAACAGTGTAGTAGTACAAATAAAACCCATCCATGACATTTGCCTTTGTTACACTTCTTTAATGTTTGGAGTGTTTTCAAGACACTCCTAAAATCAAAGACTTATTGTGACTTAGTCCAGAGTGCCATCACATCCACGCAGGCATGTAAAATCAGCACAACTGACACTGTCTCTTGTCAGGGCCTGTTACACCCAAGCGTTGAGGGACCTAAAGAAGGTGAGGCTTCGAGCAGATCAAAGCCTGCATAGATCCACAGCGCCGACATCACATCCATGTCCCACAGCAGCTGTGGTCTGCTCAGGAAGATAAAATCATTTTCACAACTTGCTGGATACGTATCACACTTTGTTTTGACATTGAAAAAAAAGAGAGGAAATGGAAATGGTCACATAAATATCAAAAAAAGTAACGGCTAGGACCAGCTTGGTGTGAAAAGAATGCACTTCAATAGAGGGACTTTACTACAGTTTTATAAGCCAGTCATAAATAAAAAAGCCTGGATCAGGATGCGCAAAAATTAGTAAGATCAGGGCGCTGCCTAAAAAATATGAAAGATTGTTCAAGTGCCTCCAACTAAATAGCTGGTGTAGATTTCCAATGGAACTTACACTACAATTTGCGCCAATTTCTAGAATTTGTTTTTTTGCAATTTAGGTCTCATAAAGCTGGAAAACGTTGACAATTTTTTGCACCAAATCCTCAAAATGTTTACAATTTATGTATGCAATAAAATTGGAGCAAACGCTTTCAACCCCCCCCCCCCCCCGCATTATGTCCCCTTCAACCACTAAGCCCCCCAAAAAGAAAAAAAGAAAGCATCATCGTGTGTAGCAACACTTTGCAGGATCCTGTATCCTGACTCCAAGTTTTCTTGCTTTCTCTGTCTTTCTATCATTATGATACATTTATCAACATATCTAGTAGCATTTAAAGGTAAATCCAAAATACGTTTTAATATCAACAGAGTTTTTTCTTCTTCATCTAGATACAGTGTCTATCTGCAGTATCTAAATATCTATCTATAGTGTATATTTATCTATCCATCCATCTTTCTACAGTAGCTATCTACACTATCTAGTTATCTTTCTACTGTATCTATTTACAATATGTGTCTACAGTATCTATGGTATCTAGAGTATCTATTATCTTTCTATCTGCAGTGTCTATATATTATCTATCTACAGTATTTATTATATCTCTATCTATTAGCTATCCGCAGTATCTATTATCTATTTCTCCATCTATTATTTCTCTATTATCTATCTATCTATATATACATAGTAACTCTATTTATTTATATGTCTGTCCATCTATCTGTCATCTATATATATATCCATCTATTATCTATCTCTATCCATCTACCTCCTATCAATGTCTTATCTATCCGCAGTATCTACCGTACTCTATTATCTATTTACAGTAACTATTTATTGATCGATCTATCGCTTCACACACAGTATCTATCTATTATCTATCTACACACTCTATATCTATCCATCTATCTCTTGTCTACAGTATCTACTCTTATCTATCTATTATCTATTTATCGATCTATCAATCAATCTATCGCTCAACACAGTATCTATCTATCTTTCCTTCTATCTATCTATATCTATCGCTCTACACAGTATCTATCTATTATCTATCTACAGAATCTATTATATCTATCTATCCATCCATCCATCTACTGTATCTATCTATCGCTCTACACAGTATTTATCATCTATCTACAGAATCTATATCTATCCATCCATCCATCTACTGTATCTATCTATCTATCTATCTATCTATCGCTCTACACAGTATCTATCTATCATCTATCTACAAAATCTATTATATCTATCTATCCATCTGTTATCTATCTCTTGTCTGCAGTATCTACTCTATTATCTATCTATTATCTATTTATCAATCTCTAATCTGTCTATCTAGCTGACCTCGGCATATTTTAGCTTATGCTGATAATTAAGCCAACTCAAACAAGAATTGAGAATAAAAAAAACAAAGAGTCTTTGAGAAATGATCTGTGAAACTGTTAAATAAGAGCTTGAAATGAAGCGTTACATTTGGAAATGCAGCAGCCTTAGCATAAACACAAGTGGTACTCGAGGTTTTATGTGCCTGGAGGAGTAGCTCTGCTCTAAACCACCAGCAGCAATTCATTTCTCCAAAGAGATTAAGCCAAGGTGCTGTTGTTATGGTAACAGTCTTTGCCTATCACGATGTCTCTTCGCTGGGCTTCGATAACCTATTCACTGCCAGCGCCACCTCCTAACAGCGGGTCTGAGCAGGTAGGGGATGGAGGGGCCGCTGCTTCCAGGACCAGCTTTGTCTTCACACAAGGTTTCCTCTGCATAAGCAGACGCTCCATGATAATACAGTCAATTAAAAGGTGTCGGCAGTAAATAAATGGGCGCTGTACTCACATCTGACAATTTGCTCCTCTTCAAGATGATTGAGCAGAAGTGAAGGACCTAAGATTTCCTCACATAGAGGCCGATCTACAGAGGCACACTTTATTGGCCTGTAAGGCCTCATTCAGACATTGGTGATTTTTCTAGTATGTAAAAACCCGGGCCGTTGTTCATCGGTGTTTTGGATCCGATTTTCATCAGTATTTGCTCAGTGCTCCATCAGTGATTTTTCATCTATGGAAAAAATCCTCCCAAATGACAAAGCTTCTATCCATCCCAATAGTAATCACGGACAGCACACAGATGACACACTGACGCCATATGTGTCTATGATTTTCATGGACCCATACACTTGTATGGAAAAGATTAATCAATGGCTCAAATCAAAAGCAGACACTTGTTTTTTATTTTTTTTGCAGACGCACAGTCTACATGAAAACACTTTCTTGTGAACAGTTTCGTAGATTGTAATAGATTCGTGTTCTGTCTCTGACAATCCGGGATAAATCCGTATATGTGATTCATGTCTGAATGAGGCTTTACGGTCTTTCTTCAATTTAATTTCATTATTCACTAATTATTTTCTGCATTTACGCAATCATACATGCTGAGAAATCTAGACGTAACATACTACCAAACTACGGAGGTGGAATGGAAGATCCGTCCATCGGTTAGCAGACAGAGAACACCGAATTTCAGTATGTAGCTTTGGATCAGGTGAACGTGCAGCTGCCAGACACCGGGGGCGCCGCTTATCTTGAGATCGTGGAATTAGGCAGGAAAAAATACAGCAAGCTGAATTCTTGTTTCCGCTAGTGCAGACAAGGGGGGCCCAGCTGAGCTGTCCTCAAGTATATTAGATTGTGGGAGCCTCGTTTTCAAATCAGTGGCACTCACCAGCATTCTACTTTGCATTCATCTCTCCTTTCTCCTCCACTATTATAGTGATACCTGGTTATGTGGATGCTGGGAGTACACAACAGGGCCACATACTGTGTAGTGGATGTTCTCAAGTACTACAGCTCAGCTTCTACTAATTTCAATGGGATGTAAACTGCAGTTCCTGAGAACGGCTTCTACAGAGTATACAGAGCCATGGCTGTACGGCTTTGTATGCTGTTGCAAGGAGGATTTTGCAAGCTTCGCCGACTTTCATGGCAGCGTCAAGATCTGTGGAAACTCCAGATTCTTGCACTCTGCCTTCTAACTTCTCTGATATCTGTGATCAACGCAGGGAGACTCGGGTGTCGACCCACAGACTTGTAGTTCATAGGCAGGCTAGCAAGAGTTAATGTCTGCTGGTCTGCTTGTTAATCTCCTTTAGTCACATGCTATGGAGAGCCAGTCATATTCATTCCTTTCCTATGTATGCACTTCCATTAATGTTAGCTATAACTTGTCTATACTGGTCTGGAGAGGCAGTTTGATCCAGACTTTTACTGGTGGTTATTGTACATTATTGTTATGAGTGGTTGTGGTATTAACCCTTGTTGTCCTTTTGTTGTTGCCTTACTTATTTTGCTTTACTCCTTAGTTTCTTACTGTTTGCTCCTGTGAGTTTGTAGTGTGTCTGAGTTTCTGCCTTTCTCTGTCTAAGGATATGTGCGCACTAGAAAATGGACTTTTCTTAAGAAAAATCTGCACCCTCTGGCAGAATACCGCACCCGCATTTTTGCCCGATTTGCCACGTTGTTTCCGTGGGTTGGTCCCTGCGTTTTTTTTTACCATTATCTATGGCAAAAACCGCAGGTACCTGCAGAAAAGAAGTGACATGCACATTAATTCCACAGCAGAAATTCCGCGGGTAAATCCGCATTAATAAAAAAAATGCAGTGTGCGCACAGCATTGTTTTATACCCATAGGTTTTGTTGGGGAATGACTGCAGCAATGTTAGACACATTTTCTGCAGCAAATCTGCGGTAAATCCGCAGCGTGCGCACATAGCCTAAATCTCCTGCCCCTTCCTTCCCTGGTGGGGGGGGGGGGGGACACAGATTAGCTCTGGTCAGGAGTATAGACATGCACAAGATCCAAGCATTTCCACCATTAGGGGTACACCTGAGGACAGTGATAGCCTAGGGTCCCCTAGTATGAGAGACAGTATAGGAGCCTCCTGTCCCTCGCTATCATAAAATCACATTGTGACATATACTCTATACTTTCGGCTGTCATGGCACCAAGCATTAGAAAAGTGGGGAAGCTAACAGGTGTCAAACCGCCACCAATATTGACGGCCTATCTTAAGTATAGGTCATCCATATGTTTGCCCTGGTCAACCCCCTTTGAGGTCTTTGAAACAGAGAAAGTACCAATATGAATTATAGTTCAGCTGATTTGATTCATTAGTCATAAAAATGGAGAAATACTTTACCGTGGCCGATGCAATATGTTTTCTTTAAGTGTGTGGTTAACACTCTAATTATCATACCGCTAATGTAGATAGAAAAACAGAACTTTTCAGCACTAACTTCACAAATACAAGAAACTTCATTTACACATTAGATCATTAAGTGCTATGTAATAGACACATCTCAGAAAAGTATCACAAATACCCGTGACAAATAGTTACAATATTTCTTCATAATAACAGATTGTACACTCCTTCCCAGGCTAGCTGATGAAAGCAAATATCGCTACAGCTTACATTTAGAAACAGGTTTAGTCTGCACACCCAGATGGTCCCTGGTAGCGATAGGACACCCGAATTACTTCCAGCCTTGTCATTCATGCACTTTCCATACACAGTAGTTGGTTCACTTCAATCCTGAGAAATAATCCTCCAGAATTATTGTATGAAAGATACCAGTATTTACTAAAATAGATGTGTTAAGCGGGTTTTACACGCAACGACATCGCTAACGAGATGTCGTTGGGGTCATGGAATTCGTGACGCACATCCGGTCTCGTTAGCGACGTTGTTGTGTGCGAAACGCAGGAACAACCGTTAACGATCAAAATTACTTACCTAATTGTTGATCGTTGACACGTCGTTCCTTTCCCGAATATCGGTGCTGTTGCAGGACGCAGGTTGTTTGTCGTTCCTGCGGCAGCACACATCGCTATGTGTGACACCGCAGGAACGAGGAACATCACCTTACTTGTGTCCTCCGGCAACGAAGAAGGAAGGAGGTGGGTGGGATGTTACGGCCGCTCATCTCCGCCCCTTCACTTCGATTGGGCGGCCGCTTAGTGACGCCGCTGTGGCGCCGAACAAACCGCCCCCTTAGAA
This sequence comes from Anomaloglossus baeobatrachus, assembly GCF_048569485.1. NCBI lineage: Eukaryota > Metazoa > Chordata > Amphibia > Anura > Aromobatidae > Anomaloglossus > Anomaloglossus baeobatrachus. Next base: position 226,432,798 of record NC_134353.1, on the reverse strand, counting down.
AGGAGGCGGTTCGCTGGCCACAGCGACGTCACTAGGCTGGTAAGTCCGTGTGATGGGTGTTAGCGATGTTGTGCGCCATGAGCAGCGATTTGCCCGTGACGCACAACCGACGGGGGCGGGTGGTTTCAGCAGCGACATCGCTAGCGATGTCGCTGTGTGTAAAGCCCGCTTTAGACTTGGCACCAGTTTATTTTTAATTTCTAAGAATATTCCATAAATCAATAGTACACATAAAAATAAGAAACTTTATTATATATTATCAGATATATTTAATTATTTTACCTCCTTTTATTCTCATTTTATGGGTAAAGCTATATCCATGTCCTGTAATCATCCGCTAGAACGGATCCAGCAGTGATTTGTTGGAAAAAAAAGTTCTGCAAACACAACTTTTTTGGCCGTTGTTAAATAATGGATTTCTGCAGGATCCGGGTTTTTTTTTTTTTTTTTTAACATGAAATTTTATGGAGACCAGATCCATTAATGGATTGCTATTTATCTCCTATTTGAAGCAATCAAGAAAGAAAAAACAGATTAGCTGCAAATAAAAGGAAAACGGATGACTAAATAGCAATATCTCATCTATTCTCCATAGACTCCCATGTTAAAAAAAACAAACAAACAAAAAAACGGATCCGGCAGAAACATTTAACAACGGACAAAAAAAGATGTGTTTGCTGCACTTTTTAGCTGACGGATCTCTGCAGGATGTGTCCTAACGGATGATTACAGGATATGTGAACGTAAAGCTGTAAAATCTGCTTTCAGGGAAGACAGATTTTATCATTATAGAATAGAAAGTGAAAGTTGGAGCTTTTAGAATCCTATGGAAAGGAGGAGCTAGAGGCCGACACAGGTATTCTGCTGCAAAACTGGTGCTGGATCCATCCTCCCTCTTTCTCCTGATTTCACATTTTGGACCTTGCCTGTCCAGTGGACCACGTGCACCCTGCTAAGTCCTGGAGCGCAGTCATTGGGGTGAGCTGAATACGTTTTTTCTTTCATTCTGCTGCAAAGTCTCCTGAAACCAGTTACAGTTCTCCATACAACTTTATGAGCACCAATTGCCATCTCCTATCTCAGTAATGGAAAAGTGTGTAATCACTGAAGACACATTTTACCTGCAGACTTATAATTTTGAGAATGATCAGTCCAGGAGGGGAAAGTTTTTCTGATTTTTCTAGTAAACTATATTATGAAGTTTCTTATTTTCATGTCTACTATTGATTTGTGAATAGATAATTAAAACAATGGTCACTCTTAAAGCAAAGCTTGAAGTGTAACCGTTGTTTTAATTTTTATTTAATAAATCAGTAGTGCACATGAAAATAAGCAACTTTATAATATATCTTATCAGACAAATTTGCATCTTTCTCTGCCAGAATTGATCAGTCATTATCAAAATTCTGAATTCTGATTCTATGTAGATAGAAGAGGTAGAAGTGTCGGAGCTTTGCCTCTAGCTCCTACCTCTACCTCTAGCTTCTCTCTCTGCCTCTAGTCTAGCTCCTACCTCTGCCTCTAGCTTCTCCCTCTGCCTCTAGTTTCTCCCGCTGCCTCTAGCTTCTCCCTCTGCCTCTAGGTTTTTCCTCTGCCTCTAGCTCCTCCCTCTGCTTCTAGCTTCTCCCTCTGCCTCTAGCTTCTTCCTCTGTTCTAGTGCCTCCCTCTGCCTCTAGCTTCTCCCTCTGCTTCTAGGTTCTCCCTCTGCCTCTAGCATCTCCCTCTGCCTCTAGCTTCTCCCTCTGCCTCTAGGTTCTTCCTCTGCCTCTAGCTTCTCCCTCTGCGTCTAGCTTCTCCTTCTGCCTCTAGGTTCTCTCTCTGCTTCTAGCTTCTCTCACTGCCTCTAGCTCCTTTCTCAGCCTCTAGCTTCTAGCTTCTCCCTCAGCCTCTAGCTTCTCCCGCTGTCTTTAGCTCCTACCACTGCCTCTAGCTCCTCCCTCTGCCTCTAAAGGAACACTCCAGGTTCTAGCACAGGCTCAAGGGCGCAGGACACAAGACTTCTCTATGGTGTTTCCCCCTGAAAACTCTAAGGTGCAGTTGTAAAACAGTAAAAGGGGTATTCCCACCTCCAAGATCCTATCCCAATATGTAATCAGTGTAATAATAATAATGATATTATAAAATAACTCCAATTAGTAATGTAGTAGAGTTCTCCTGATTTTGTTACGTTGCTTACCTCATGTGCAGGGCATTGCAGTAGGTTGAGTATCCATGGTTATGACCACTAGCAACTAACTGTCACTCCATGAGTGGTCATAACCATGGATACCTGAGCTACTGCAATGTCCTGCACATGAGGTAAGAGACATAGCTAATCAGGAGAGCTATACTACATTTCTAATTGGAGGTATTTGCTGCTATTATTATTATTATTATTATTATTATTAATAATAATAAATATATATAATTGGTGATGAAACCTTAGGATAGATGATCAGTATCAGTTTGGGGGGAAATCCGAAACCAATCACCACAACCAATCAGCTGATTGACAGGGCTAATCTCCACCTGAACTGGCACAGATGCATACCTTAGGCTGGGTTCACACAGCGACAGCGACAACGACGTCGCTGTTACGTCACCATTTTCTGTGACGTAACAGCGACCTTGTAAGTCGCGGTTATGATCGCTGCTTAGCTGTCAAACACAGCGACGCAGCAGCGATCATAACATCGCTACATGTGCAGAGAGCAGGGAGCCGCGCACACTGCTTAGCGCTGGCTCCTTGCTCTCCTAGCTACAGTACACATCGGGTTAATTAACCCGATGTGTACTGCAGCCACATGTGCAGAGAGCAGGGAGCCGCGCACACTGCTTAGCGCTGGCTCCTTGCTCTCCTAGCTACAGTACACATCGGGTTAATTAACCCGATGTGTACTGCAGCTACATGTGCACAGAGCAGGAGCCGGCACTGGCAGCGTGAGAGCGGCGGAGGCTGGTAACGAAGGTAAATATCGGGTAACCAGGGAAAGGTCTTCCTTTGGTTACCCGATGTTTATCTTGGTTACAGCTTACCGCAGCTGCCAGACGCCGGCTCCTGCTCCCTGCTCGCTTCATTTGTCGCTCTCTCGCTGTCACACACAGCGATGTGTGCGTCACAGCGGGAGAGCGCCTTTGAAGAAAACGAACCAGGGCTGTGTGTAACAAGCAGCGATCTCACAGCAGGGGCCAGATCGCTGCTCAGTGTCACACACAGCGAGATCGCGAATGAGGTCACTGCTGCGTCACCAAAACCGTGACGTAGCAGCGATTTCGGTAGCGATCTCGCTATGTGTGAAGCACCCCTTAGTGGCTATGACTGGTACTGTAGCCCTCCTCCATCAATATTAAAGTCCCAGAAAATCTCTAAGTTTAATTACAAGTATTCCTTCCTGAATGATATCTATTACAGAGAGATAAGTTTATTGCACTCAGAATTTAGTGCTGTTTTATATCCGTGTGCCATGCCCTGACCCCTGAGGACCTGCGCTTGGCATAACATACGATATTAGTTCTGCAGAAAATGTTCATTTTGAAAGTACTTGATGTGGACAAGTGAGCAATTGTGTGAGGAAGGCTAATATATTTTAGCTATTGATAGTTGACCCTGATAGGCCTATTATACAGTTTAACCAGAGAAAAATATGTTCGCTGTCACAACAGAGGCAATATTCATGGTGCAATAAATGCCTAGACAGTCAGTGAGATCACACAGCAAACTCTCTTTTTTCTTGAGAGCCACAATCTCACATAACAGGAGGAATCGAACTTTGTTTTTACAAAGACCTTAAGACCATGTTCCCAAGTGAGGAAACGCAGGCTTTTTCCCATTGCATTTTCTTCTGCAGGTGTTGCTTTTTTACTGTGCTTTAGCCTCTTTAATATTTTTTGGCACAGATTTGATGCAGCTTATATATACAGTATATACTGTATATACATATATATATATATATATATATATATATATATATATATACACACATTTTCAGTGCTATCAAATGTGTATATGCATACTTACCAGGCTCCCCATAAAAGCCCATAAAAATGAGAACAGAAAAAAGTGCACGTCAACAGCATTTTTAGCTGCACAGTGGGCAGGAGTTTTCACAGAAACATTTTCAAAGGTGTTAAGGGGAACTTGTCACCTGGATTTTCCCTTATGAGCTGCGGCCAGCACCAGTGAGCCCTTATATACAGCATTACAGAATACTGTATATACTGTAAGAGCCCAGGCCGCTCTGTATAACATAAAAAAGACCTTTATTATAGTCACCTAGAGGGCAATCGGGTCCAATGGGCGTTGCTGGTCTCAGGTCCGGCGCCTCCTATCTTCTTGTGTTTGCCGTCTTCCTTCCCAAATCCGCATCCTATGTCAGTAACACAAAGGCCTCCATTGCGCTCCTGCACAAACGCACTTTGATCTCTCCGGCTGAGAGCAGATCAAAGTATTGTAGTGCGCATGAGCGGGCAGTTTTTGATCTTTCCCCGCATCTGCGCATTACAGTACTTTGCTCTGCCCTCAGCGGGGCAGATCAAATTGCGTATGCACAGGAGCACAATGGAGGCCTCTGTGTGAATGACATATGACGCGTCATCCACATGGAGCTGGGAAGGAGGACGGTGATCACAAGAAGAATCATAGAATGGTAGAGCTGGAAGCGACCTCAAGGGCCATTGAGTCCAATCCCCTGCGAGTGCAGGTTTTCTCAAATCATCTCATCTATATGTTTATTCAGGTTCCTCTTGAAGATTTCCATTGATGGAGAGCTCACTACTTCCTATGGTAGCCTGTTCCACTCTCTGACTGCCCTCACTGTCGGAAAGTTTTTCCTAATGTCTAATCTGTATCTCCTTCCTTTTACTTTCATCCCATTGCTTCTCATACTTCTTTATGTTATAAGAATAGGGTAGTTCCCTCTGCACTGTGACTACCTTTCAGATATTTGTAGACCACTGTTAAGTCTCCTCTCAGCCTTCTCTTTTGCAAACTAAATAATCCTAGGCCTTTTAGCCATTCTTCATATGACTTAGTTTTCAGATCTTCTACCATCTTGGTCGCTCTTCTCTGGACTTGCTCCAATATATCGATGTCTTTCTTGAATAGGAAGCACTGGACCAAGATTAGCAACGCCCATCGGACCCGACCGCCTCGCAGCTGAGTATAATAAAAGTTGTTTTATATGTTATACTGAGCGGCTAGGGCACTTATATATAGTATTCTAGAATACTATATATAAGGGTTTATTGGTAGTGGCCGCAGGTTATAAGGGAAAATCCTGGTGACAGGTTCCCTTTAATGCAAAATGTAAAGCCAGCAACATTAACACCATATGAGAACATGGCTCAGACTGGTTTTTCTGACGTTTCAAAAAAATTGACCAGAAAGGGGAAATGATTGATAAAATACTCATTAATTACCTGCCAGTGTTCCAGCCACGCTACACTGGTGTTCCTCGTCAGTCTGTGACCACTACAGCCACTAATGTATACAGTATCTTGGGACATGCAGACTGCGACATGGGACCATACCCTGTCAGTACACTCATATGTGCTATTAATGGCTTCTAATCTGCTGAAATTGGGAACACATGGAGCTTTGTGCACATGGACGAGACGTGACTATTACACTTTGTGATCTGCTTTACAGTATGTTTACTCTGGTTGTTTCCTAATTCTAACCACAGCAATAAAAAAAGAAGCTCTCTCTTTGCGCTCATCACCGATTTCACACTCTATAGTCAGATGATGGTCTGATGGCTTGTGGCAGCACGGACAGCCCCAGTCTTCTACATACCCTTTCTAATTCTTACAGAGCATTTATTCTCCATCGCTAAGTCTGTTTGTCTTTATATTTTACAAAAAATTTGCATTAGAGGGACTTTCACATTTTTTATAACCCTCATGGATGGTCCAACGGGGCCAATTTTGTAAGAGCCATGGTAGTAAACTGAGCCACAGTGTGCCTTTTAAAAATCTGGAGCACTTTATTCCAATGGTGTGAGCCTATGGAGACAAGATTGTGTAGTCTGGGGCAAGAGGCCAAGCCAGGCTCTTCAGTATATTAAGATCTAGAATTTGCTCATGTAAGGCTGAGTTTATGTCCTATAGTCATCTGTTATCATGGATCCATTTGCAAAAAAGTTGTGCAAACACAACTTTTTTTGTCCGTTGTTAAATAACGGATGTTGGCCGGATCCGTTTTTAACATGTGAAGTCTGTAGACAATGGATCTGTTAACGGATTACTATATATCGTCTATTTGTAATGGATCCGTTAAGGAAACAATGGATTCGTTACAAATGCACGTACAATGGCTGGCTAAATAGCAATTCGTTAACGGATCCCTTGTCCATAGACTCTCATGTTAAAAAAATGGATCAGAAATTAGTTTCCCAACAGATCCGTTCTAATGAATGACTACAGGACATGTGAACATAACCTTAAAGGGGTATTCACATCGCTAATCTCCTATCCCAATATGTAGTCAGGGTAATAATAATATTAGCAAATACCTCCAATTAGAAATGTAGTATAGTTCTTCTGATTATCTTTGTCGCTTACCTCATGTGCAAAGCATTATAGTAGCTTAGGTATCCATGGTTATGACCACTAGCAACTAACTCACTATGAGTGGTCATAACCATAGATATCTAAAGCGGGCTTTACACGCTGCGATCTCGCTAGCAAGATCGCAAGCGATCGTACCCGCCCCCGTCGGTTGTGCGACACGGGCAAATCGCTGCCCGTGCCGCACAGCCTCGCTTACACCCGTCACATGGACTTAACTGCCCTGCGACGTCGCTCTGGCCGGCGAGCCGCCTCCTTTCTAAGGGGGTGGTTCGTGCGGCGTCACAGCGACGTCACACGGCAGGCGTCCAATAGAAGCGGAGGGGCGGAGATGAGCGGGACGTAACATCCCGCCCTCCTCCTTCCTTCCGCATTGCTGGTGGAGGCAGGTAAGGAGATGTTCGTCGCTCCTGCGGTGTCACATATAGCGATGTGTGGTGCCGCAGGAACGAGGAACAACATCGCTAATAAGCACAAAACAATTTTTTGTTTCAGGACGACCTCTTCGCGGCAAACGATTTTGACTGCTTTTGCGATCGTTTAAGGTCGCTCATAAGTTTCACACGCTGCGATATCGTTAATGACGCTGGATGTGCATCACAAACAACGTGACCCCGACGATAATTCATTAACGATATTGTAGCGTGTAAAGCCCGCTTAAGTTGCAATGCCCTGCACGTGAGGTAAGTGACATAGGTAATCAGAAGAACTATACTACATCACTAAAAGGAGGTATTTGCTAATATGATTATTATTATTAGACTAGTTACATATTAGGATAGGATCTTGGAGTTGGGAGTAACCCTTTCAGTGTCCTATGGCTTCAATACATAACTGATTTCCTATGAATTTGGCCTTAGTATACGGGTGAGCACATGTATATATAAGTGGTAGGGGAATTTGGCTAAAACTTCAAGAACAGCTGTGACTGATGTAACTGAGTCAAATTTGCATTGCACAGCTGTGTAATATGTCAACACCTCATAAAATATAAGCTAATAATAATCCAGCCTCTTGGGCCGAGCTGTGGTGACAGCTTTAGCAGATAGCCAGCTCCATGCTGAATAATGATAAGTCCCACTCAGACAAAAAACGATGGCAGAACATCATACACACACACAGGACAGAGATAATGGTCGTCTGCACAAGACTCCGATGCCAAACTTTTGGCTCCCAACATGACCAGACTCCATTCTCTGCAGCAGCTATTCAGTGTAAAGGTTACAGTCTACGTCCTCATAGCCAGTAATCAGCTGTTACAACGGATCCAACAACAATCTGTTGACATAACAATTATGCAGATGGAACTTTTTTTAAAAAAATATTTCAATTGCATTTTTTTTCTTCTTTATTCCTATGAGTCTAAGCACTTATTGGAACCAGTTGGCCATGGCCAGTTCCACCATGCAAAATGTATTTCCCTGTGGCAATTCTCCTGCTTCTTGAGACGTCACGTCCACAGAACAGTTCCTTCTCTTCCGCCCTGCTCTGTTGACAGATCGTCACTGCCGACATCATGTTGGTTGACAGCTGGCTACCCACTGCCTGACTCAGCACAGATGAACCTGATTTAACAGCATAAATTAATGACGTAAATTTTTGTGTATATTCTGGGGCGGACTATAGTACTTTTCATTTTATAAGACGCACCGGATTATAAGACGCACCCAAAATTTAGAGGGAAAAAAAAGGGGGGAAAAAATGTGTGACCTGTCTTATAATGCGGTGCTGTCTTACCGAATGGGGGGCGGCAGCGTAGTCGACTACGTTCGGGTGTCCGCCTGCAGAAAACATATATGTGCAAAAATGGTGCAAGACAGAGCACACGCTAACGAAGTCTGCTCCATTAACGTCAATGGCCCTGTCGGCGCATGCGTCCGAAACACTTTTTGGGTGGTGGGGGAGGGGCGGTTCAGACGGATGCCCCGATGGGACAACTGAACGTAAGTAAAAGCGCAATGTGAAAGGGGCCTTATAACAATATTCAAATAGACAAATAATGTAATCTGGCTGGAAGCATGTTGTCAAAATGGCTGTATGGTCCCCTTTATAAGATTAGTCAGAGAATTAATTCCTACAATAAATAAACCTGTGTGTGACCATAAATTGGAGTACTATATTCTTATATTAAAAATACAAAAGCCATTATTGATACAATTACAACATGAAATCACAATATATGATCAACTACATAGAGAAGAGGTATATCAAGGAAAAATCCAGAAAGCACCCATGGAACTGGAGATGCATGTTCAATCAGTATGCAAAATATATATGGACACATATCACATAGATTGCTAGTCTATATGAAAGAGTAAAATATTGGAAAACCTGACACACAAAGGTCAGTGTAGGACTATGTCATATATTGAACATAAAGGAAAAACTATGTGAGGTCAATGACACGGTGTCCAATAAATAATAGCATATAAAAACAGGTTCATATATTCCAATATATCATGTCATCACACACACACACACACACACACACACACACACACTGCACATATACATGTAAATATACACACTGCACATACGGTACCTACTCTTCCATTTCTCTAGACTCCTGCAGTTAAATGACCTTTGGTGACATCATGGTCACATGACCTTGATGTCACCAAAGGTCCTTAACCAGTTTTATCCTCGGAATGGAAATGTTGGGGACCCCATAGAGTACTAGGCAATCCACCAGTCCCCCCCCCCCCCCCAAACGCTGTTCCTGACTGGACTGTAACTAGGGCTTATTTTTTTTAAGTAGAGCTAATATTTCAACCATGCTCAAAAAATCCTGTAAAACCTTGCTTTGGTTTATTTTCAGGGTAGGTCTTATTTTCAGGGAAACAAGTAGTAGTAGTGCATCACACTGATAAGAACCATGCTTTTGCTATGAATCACTGCAGTAAGGCAATACAGTTTTTGGTTGTACTGTTCATAGAATTCTTGGGCCTTAAGCCCAACTTTACACGCTGCAATGTATCTTACAATGTGTTGGCGGAGTCACGTCGTAAGTGACGCACATCCGGCATCGTAAGGTACATTGCAGTGTGCGACAGGTACGTGCGATTGAACGAAAATCCGTTCATCGCATACACGTCGTTCATTTCTCTAGAATTGAACGTCAGATTGTTCAACGTTCCCGGGGTAGCACACATCGCAGTGTGTGACACCCCGGGAACGATGATTAGATCTTACCTGTGTCCTGCGGCCCCCGTCCAGCAATGCGGAAGGAAGGAGGTGGGCGGGATGTTTACGTCCTGCTCATCTCCGCCCCTCCGCTTGGCCGGCTGCCGCGTGACGTCGCTGTGACGCCGAACGTCCCTCCCACTCCAGGAAGTGGACGTTCGCCGCCCACAGCGAGGTCGTATGGACGGGTAAGTACGTGTGACGGGGGTTAATCGTTTGTGCGGCACATGAAACAAATTGAACGTGCCACAAATACGATGGGGGCGGTTACGATCGCATACGATATCGTATGCTGCATCGTAAGGTGTAAAGCAGGCTTAAGTTATACAAGTTGAACAGCCAGGCACCACATTAACAATTTGCATCAATTCATGGTAAAATTGTGTACAGTTTTGGCTGTAAATTCAATTTCCCCACTCAACAACACTTACTATGTGAACAGGCCCCCTATAAACCCAAGACTCACAGCTTGTCTGTGTATCCAGTCTAGGAAATCCTGTGAGCTCAACACATCAGCAGCTCAAATCTCTCTTCTGTCCTTGGGGGTTTTGTTAAAATATCAGTCTAGGAGAAAAGTGTCATCTTGTATCAGAGCTTGCAATCATATTTTGATGATCTTATCAGCGATAGAGATAGTCTAGACAAAGATGTACAAGACTGGACTATTGCACACATGGCACAGTGCGGGATGCACATGGCATCCTAAGAGTGATGTGTGGGCTTGTAGTAGGCAAAGATGAACAGCTGCTTTCTGATACGTCTTGTGCCAAACCTTCTTCTGTGGGCTTTAAGTAAGTTTTACATTTTGAATTTCATAAAAAGGCCAGATTTCTCCAAGATATACACCATGAAAATATTGGTTACAACAAAAAAGTATTAGAATTGTATCACTTCGCCATACAGGATAACATAGTATTCAACATTCTTCAATACACAATCCTTAAAAATGTGATACCGTCTGTTTCATATTTTCAATAATTTTTTTAATCTACTTTTTTTTAGCAATTTTTAATTGTATGAGGTTAAGAAACGCTATATTTTCAGAATATTTTACATAGCCATAAAAAGTCATGAATTTGGAATTATCTTGTGGTACTGCGAAAGTGCTGTACTTTCTCTAGTGACTGCCAAATACTTACCAATAATGCCATGGGTTTATCCTCAAAAACATGCCAAATATCTACCATGCAGAAGGAGAAAAGGAATCCCACCAGGTAATTATTTCTTCAAAATCTGTATTTAGTAAAAGTAGGAAATTCAGCAATATCTAAAGAGACAATAAAATCTACTGTTGGGTCAGTGTCACGTGGGAACTGCCCGTGGTCACCTGGCAGCTCTAAAGAAGGCCACCACAAAGAGGCTTGGCACAAGGCTAGCTATTCCGTTTTTCAGATATCAGGGTTGCCCTTGGCCTTTACGCTTTAGCACATCAGGAAGAACCCCAAACAGTTTGTCCGCTTTTTAAAGCCTTTTTGTTATGGAAATTGATGGTGAACTGTGATTAAACATTTAGCTGAAGTAACTTTCTAATGTGTATCATATCGAAACATCATTTTGACTGCAATGGTCTGATGGTCATTGACGCCAGGAACCTAATGAAGGTTCAAAATCACGTCCAGAAAAATAGCAGTGTATTGCATAGGAGATCAGCCAATCACACAATAACAAAAACGGCTGAATTCCTAAGACATTGTGGTAAGAATTAAGGCTGCTTTACCCGGTACGACCGATTATGCAATTTCACAATCGATCATACCCGCCCCCGTCCTTTTTGCGTCACGGGCAAATCGCTGCCCGTGTCGCACAAAGTCGGTAACCTCCCGTCACACGTACTTACCTCTCGTGCGACCACGCTGTGGGCGGCGAACGTCCACTTCCTGGAGTAGGAGGGACGTTCGGCGTCACAGCGACGTCACACGGCCGCCGGCCAATGGAAGCGGAGGGGCGGAGATGAGCGGGACATAAACATCCCGCCCACCTCCTTCCTTCACATAGCTGGCGGCGGCCGCGTGACGCAGGTGAGCTGCTGTTCATCGTTCCCGTGGTGTCACACGGAGCGGCGTGTGCTACCACGGAAACGATGAATAACTAAATTAAACGATATTATGGAACCTAGCGACCAGTACACGATTCACGATTTGTGAGCGATACTGCGTCGCTAGGAGGTGTCACACAGGCATGTGCGTCACAAAAACCGTGACCCCCGACGATCTATCGCACGATAGATTGTCTGGTGTAAAGCAGCCTTTAGATCCAATCACTAATATAAAATACAATCTTCAAAAGATTTCGCACCCGCCATACCAAAACACAAACATGGTGTTCTGTATCACAGAAGTATTTGCAGAATACAGCTAGATAATAATAATTTATAATCATTTAAATTCTAGAAAACTAAATTTTACCCACTAAAATCACATATGTACTAAATATGCCAGCATGGCTTTGGACTTGTAACCACTAAATTTCAGTAGAATCATTAAAATTAAAGCAAGTAATGCTATGGTTGAAGAGATGTTGCTCATCATCCCAATGTCAAAGACATAACTGGAAACTCCTACACATCAGAAAAAAATCTGTAGTAGGCTCCCTCTAAAATACCATGTCCTGGTAAGTGGCAGAATGGCACGGATTTGGGCACAGGTGCTACCTCTATACCCTTTATAGATATCATTTCATCATTCTTCCATTGACGTTGATGCTTACTCATACAAAAGACTTGTCTATAGTGCATCACACAGAAGAAGGTGGGCTGGGAGTACAGATACAGTAACATACATCAGCATTCTTGTTGTCAATGATTTTCTGTCTGTGGTAATGAGGATCAGTTCCTGACAATCCTTTGCTCTGTGGCTTACACAAGCAGAACCAAAGCTGAAAATCTATTTATCCCCAACAAAACATAAGGAAGCAACTGGCTCCAGTCTGTGCCCTGGTCTCGGTGGCATGCAATGTGTTAATTTACATCAGCTGTGATACTGCTATGAACATAATGAGATATTAATGAGCTCTGAATGTATCTCTGGCTGCAAATTTGGTTACCCACAAAATAGGAAATAAACAGAATCCTCCTAATATCCATATTAGATATGGCCTAGCAGAAAAACGCTCAACTCCCAAGTCACACTGGAGGGAAATTTATCTATTTCACTTTATTTTTGTTAATTATTTTCTGCATAGCCATTAAAGCCCAGTCTGGAGTTCAGCAGTGGAATGAACGGGATGTCCAGACGAGAGTGATGGTGAGTCAGGTCTGCTCCTCCTCAGTGTTTCATTATATAATGACATATGTATTGGCATCAGAAAATCCATACCTATTGACAAAAAACCATATTGAAAATTCAATGACAGATACCATATGTGTTTGTAGTGTACCGTAAAAGTCACCATACACATGATGTGTCTCCATTCATCGGTGGGTTAACAAAACCATCTGAATTGCCACGTTAGATTTGTTTGGATGTTCACATAGCGAGTGCTGAAAAAGTCCAACAAAAAGTCCAACAAGCCCAATCAGTGTTGGTTTTTCGTAAGTCATTGGTTGAAATGAACAATCATTTGTTTTCCAAGGCAGCCAGCAATCGTTTATTATTGTAGAAATCAACCTGTTCGGACAACTTTTAAATGATGTATATGGAAGCCCTAAGTAGCTGTGGTATGTGACTTTTATGTATATATCACAACTGACCATGCCATGATACCGAGATCTCAACCAGATGAATAGATTACAGATCCTCTATGTAAATATTTCCATAGGAGCTCATCTATACCTACAGAAATGTACCCGTTTTTCTCCGAAAATAAGACAGGGTCTTATATTAATTTTTGATCCAAAATATGCATTAGGGCTTATTTTCAGGGGATGTCTTATCTTTCTATGAACAACAGTCTAGTGGATGGGGTTACTGGCAGGACTACCCATTCCATGTGTGAGACTTGGAACTTGCCAACCTTTTGGGTTTCCTGGGGTCTTTTTGGGGTGTCTGCTTTCCTTGGTTAAGGGTCTATTTGTCCTGCTGCATTCTATTGTCAATTGATTTTTACTTATTTATATGTACAGATGCCTGGACAATATTTCAATTGACTTTTTTTAAATGATCTATAACTAGGGCTTATTTTTGGAGTAGGGCTTATATTTCGAGCGTCTACAAAAAATCATGCTAGGGCATATTTTCAGGGTAGGTCTTATTTTCAGGGAAACGGGATAAAAGGGTAGCAGTCACACCTGAGCTTAAAGGCCCCTTTACACACTGCAACATAGCTAGCGATATCGCTGTAACGTCACCGGATTTGTGACGTAATAGCGACCTCCCCAGTGACATTGCAGTGTGTGACACGCATCAGTGACCTGGCCCCCGCTGTGAGGTCGTTGATCGCTACAAGTCATTCAGGACCATTCTTTGGTCCTTTGTTTCCCGCTGCGCAGCATGTATCGGTGTATTTGACACCGTTACAACGACATCGTTAGCGACCCAGCCCATAGGCATGCTAGCGTTCGCTTTCCAGCGAGGTAGTTCTACAGGTCCGTATCGCTGCTGCGTTGTTGGCCAGATCTGCCTGTTTGACAGCTCACCAGAGACTGTTAGAGACTTTCCAGCGGTGTCGGCCAGGTCGAGATCACTGGTGGGATCGCTAGAAAGTCTCAGTGTGTAAAGGGGCCTTTAGGGTCCTAAAGGCCAATTTTCCAGAAAAGAAGACACTGATGGCACGTGATAGGTGGGAGCCTATGTTAAGGTTTTGCATTGTAGCTCAGGAGCTTTATATTACACCTCTGTGTAGCTCTGTATGAATTCAACAGTGAATGTCGCCCTTCTCAGGGACTGTGTAATTGGAAACTTACACTTGTTAATAAAGAAAAGCATTATCCATTGATTAATGAAAGGAATTATGTTAAAGCCGAGAGATAAAACAGTGAAAAGTTATGATTAGGCATATTACATGCCATGTACCAAATGCTATATTGATATGAGGGTTTTACACTAATCCAAATAATACGTGTATATCCATGCTTTTACCTTCTTTTATAGTCGTACATTCACAAATAACACATTTGTTGCAGACATTTCTATTCATCTGAATGGGCCTGCTTTGCCCCAAGCATACAAATATCTGTCAGAACATTATATTGCTGGCACTCTGAAAGAACTTGTATAGCCATGCACTGAACAAATAGATGTTGGGATTTGCTTTACAAATGGAAACTTTTGGCTTAAATCTGCTCCAATTTCAAGTTAAAGCAGTGGTCTCATCATTTTTAGTTGGTAAAATTGCAAAGTGCTTGTAAAAAGAAAAAACTCTTAGTAAAAAATCTTTTCCATTCTCAAGAATGGAGGGATTTCTTTTATTCTAATGTGTACTGTTTATTGTCTAGATTACCAGCCTCCTTTTCAGTTCACCACTGGTGGCCTTTCTCCTATCCAAGGAACACAGCGCTTACAAGCTCTTTGCTATACTTGTAAGCGCTGTTCTGAAGCTAGACAAAGCGCCCCTGGATTCCTCCAAATTTGCCTCTGCTTGCAGCATTGGAGAGCGCACAGTTTGGGCCAGCATCTGAAATGTCGATCATTTAGGAGCACACCAACCCTGCAAGCAGGAATCCGGGAGGCAGGGAAGCAGTGTGCTCCTATTAAAGTACTTTATAGTATGTGCGTAAAAAAACATCGATCTCTGTGTAGTTTTGTAATCAGAGACTGCTATTGTACCTGCAATTTTTACAATTTTTGTTTTCCCTCTGTGGTATGGCTTTGTGTGAACTTGGCCTTTGACATAGTGATGAATGGGAAGTGTCAATCCCCCCCCATCCCCCGCACATAGTATGCGGCTATAAATCACAAAATTCTTAGGGCTATCACTTGAATCTGCCTACTATTTATGCATAGTTTCCTTACTAATGACTTCATGGGAGCAGGAGTGGTTCTTCTTCATTTCAGCCAATACAGCCCACATAAAACCTCCATACAGTGCTTAGGAAATATGAAGCATCTGAATAATTCTATTATAATGAGGTGACATAATAATTCCATTTATTTCCTACGTAATACTACAACTCAAGTCCAAAAATTATCCCGATACACTACTGGAGAATATCGGGTGGCTTCACGTTGCTCCTGTTTTTAGCCTTGTCTTATAGCACTAAGGGCTCTGGGCAGTTCCCCGGTTTGCCATCCCTTTCTCAACTACAATATTTTCTCCATTTACATAGCAGTCCTGTGCAAAACTGATCACCAAAAATCAATAACAAAAAATAATATTCTTTTCCTGTCGCAGCCGGAGGAAAGTAAAAGAAAAAAAAAAACTTTTAAGATAACTTTTTGTCTGTCTACACGGAGGATTTTGCACCTCTGTAATTGGCAAAAACACCCTCAGATGTGCTTAAGGCACAGAAATGTTTTATTCTGCAGAACGCTAAAAGATATATGTGAATGCTACAGTTTCAGCGTGTCTTCCACAGGGAACTTTTTACAGAAGACCTCTCAGATGCAGATGTGATATCAATCATCCAGTCAGGTTATTCTGCAAATAAATCAGTTTTCCCCACGTGTGTCGCCAGTGAGGGGCTCTGACAGACAGAACTCTCTGTCCTTAATAAGGCTGAAACAACCCTGGAAAACTAGGGCAGAGGATTTGTAAGCTGCTGCCAGCTTTGGTGAGACGTCCCCAGTTTCTGACACATCCGGAACCGTGTTCCTCTCATTCCAAGTGTAAAGTGGAACATCGGCAGCAGCGTGACTTCCTGTGTGTGCCGCTTCCCCTGAAATATTAGCCTCTCTAATCATATGTTTGGGCTTTGTTCCTTTTAGAGATGGGGTCCTTCTCTTAGTCTTAGTTCCTGTGCACGGCTGCGGTTCTTTCAGGCCTTTCCTCCTATTTGATATGCTAATAGTATGTACGGAAGGATCTGTGTAGGGCGAGATTGTGGTTCTCAGCTCTCTTTTGTAATAATATGGAATTTAATGAAATAGCATTTCTATTTAGTTCTCATTCTACAACTTTTTTATTTTATAAGTGGAGTTTTCTAAAACCTTGGAGATTAGTTAAAGTGGTGGTCCACTGCACAGCAAAGAAGGATTTTCTCAAATACCTTGTGTATCCATTGTGTCTCTGTGCAGCGCTATTGCAGTCCGCTCATCCCCATCCCGTGACCCCCGGGCTCCGTGACCTCCGAGATCTGGCGATGTAACATCAACTTCCAGTTGACCTGACATCAACAAGGGGTCCTCAGTCTCCCTGAGTGACTGGGCTCTGGGCAGAGTTTCACCGCTCATCACAGCCCAGCATCTCGCACGCTCTCTGCTTCGCTGCAGAGCACCATAAGCAGGAGCGATGCTGGGCTGTGATGAGTGGTGAAACTCTGTACACAGGCCAGTCACTCAGGGAGACTGGGGACCGCCTCGGTGATGTCGGGTCAAGTGGAAGTTGACGTGACATCGCCAGATCTCACTGGTCACTGAGCTTGGGGGTTAAGTGATGGGAATGAGCAGATTGCAATAGCGCTACTCAGGGGCACAACTAACTACACAATGTATTTGAGAGAAGCCTGCTTTAAGAGCTGTACATCAATGTGTGGCCACTATGCTGTGTAGTGGACTACCCCTGTAAGGATTGAGAATCACCAGTGTAAGACGACCCAATATTGGCTCTGCCATATTACACCATACATCCATTATCAAAATTACTAGCTTTATACAGATACATAAAAGTGCATGGTAGACATGGGGAATCCAGTATTTGTTCCCAACGCTATCAGCAGAATCCCGGAATCATTGTCAATGGCGACAGGAGATACATTGCTTTGATGTCTACATAGAGAAGATTAACCATGTTATGTCAGCTCACTATTCTGTAGCTAGGTATTTTCAAAGTGAATGGATAGTTTAGTTTCGTAGCTAAGAAAAAAAAGAATACAACCAAAGCCACACGGAAATCCCACAGCAATCAAAAGTCCTTATACAGAGTACACAGCTACAATGGCTATGCGTTTTTGTAGGACACTTAATGTCATATGCAGCCCACATAGAATATTCCTAAAGATTCCACGAGGAAGCCATGGAGAATAGAAATGCTCTTTGGCTTCCCTGTTCTTTAGCTGATAGTGTATTATATTATTACATGGGGGGCACGTATAATAGCAAAACCAACTTCCCAATAGATGTCCCCAGTCTTTGTTATTACAGGGGGAGGAAGAAGGGAGGAAGGACAGGGGAGAAAGGACAGGCAGGCAGATAGGGGCAGGAATAACTAGCAAAACCCGACCCACCAATTAGATATTGTGTTGCACCTCTCATCAAATAACAGTGCATTTCACAAACTTACCTATATTTCAGAAAATATACATCCGATCTCACAACTAAAGGTATATTTAGAATCAATATGATAGCACCTGTCTAGCACTGGCTTTAGTTTATATAGAAAAATCTTGGTGGTTGGTCTTCTTTAAAGACATAAAGTCAAATACCAACAAGGTCACAAAAAGAATCTGGGTACATATTCCCAATAAATGTTCCTTATTATGGCTGCCATTCTCTAATGTTGAAGGAGTTTTCTAAAACTGATGGCCTGATGTTGAGCCAAATGATTGGCTGCAGGGGTCATTTCCACCTAGAGGAAGAACATTAGCATAACATAATTATATATACATTATTATATATACAGTCATATGAAAAAGTTTGGGTACCCCTATTAATGTTAACCCTTTTTCTTTATAACAATTTGGGTTTTTGCAACAGCTATTTCAGTTTCATATATCTAATAACTGATGGACTGAGTAATATTTCTGGATTGAAATGAGGTTTATTGTACTAACAGAAAATGTGCAATCCGCATTTAAACAACATTTGACCAGTGCAAAAGTATGGGCACCTCAACATAAAAGTGACAGTAATATTTTGTAGATCATGGGTCCCCAATTCCAGTCCTCAAGGGCCGCCAACAGTGCATGTTTTCAGGATTTCCTTAGTATTGCACATGTGATAATTTAATCATCTGCACAGTTGATTCCAACACCCATGCAATGCTAAGGAAATCCTGAAAACATGCACTGTTGGCGGCCCTTGAGGACTGGAGTTGGGGAACCCTGTTGTAGATCCTCCTTTTGCAAAAATCACAGCCTCTAGTCGCTTTCTGTAGCTTTTAATGAGTTCCTGGATCCTGGATGAAGGTATATTTGACCATTCCTATTTACAAAACAATTCCAGTTCAGTTAAGTTTGATGGTCGCCGAGCATGGACAGCACGCTTCAAATCATCCCACAGATTTTCAATGATATTCAGGTCTGGGGACTGGGATGGCCATTCCAAAACATTGTAATTGTTCCTCTGCATGAATGCCTGAGTAGGTGTTTTGGATCATTTTCTTGCTGAAATATCCATCCCCTGCGTAACTTCAACTTCGTCACTGATTCTTGCACATTATTGTCAAGAATCTGCTGATGCTGAGTTGAATCCATGCGACGCTCAACTTTAACAAGATTCCAGGTGCCGGCATTGGCCACACAGCCCCAAAGCATGATGAAACCTCTACCAAATTTTACTGTGGGTAGCAAGTGCTTTTCTTGGACTGCCATGTTTTTTTGCCTCCATGCATAATGCCTTTTTGTATGACCAAACAACTCAATCTTTGTTTCATCAGTCCACAGGAGCTTCTTTCAAAATGTAACTGGCTTGTCCAAATGTGCTTTTGCATACCTCAGGCGACTCTGTTTGACGTGCTTGCAGAAACGGCTTCTTTCGCATCACTCTCCCATACAGCTTCTCCTTGTGCAAAGTGCGCTGTATTGTTGACCGATGCACATTGACACCATCTGCAGCAAGATGAAGCTGCAGGTCTTTGGAGGTGGTCTGTGGATTGTCCTTGACTGTTCTCACCATTCTTCTTCTCTGACTTTCTGATATTTTTCTTGGCCTGCCACTTCTGGGCTTAACAAGAACTGTACCTGTGTTCTTCCATTTCCTTACTATGTTCCTCACAGTGGAAACTGACAGTTTAAATCTCTGAGACAACTTTTTGTATCCTTCCCCTGAACAACTATGTTGAATAATCTTTGTTTTCAGATCATTTGAGAGTTGTTTTGAGGAGCCCATGATGCCATTCTTCATAGGAGATTCAAATAGGAGAACAACTTGCAAGTGGCCACCTTAAATACCTTTTCTCATGATTGGATACACCTGCCTATGAAGTTCAAAGCTCAATGAGGTTACAAAACCATTTTAGTTCTTTATTAGCTCAGTAAAAAGTAGTTAGGTGTGTTCAAATCAAGAAATTGATAAGGCTGCCCATACTTTTGCACCGGTCAAATTTTGTTTAAATGCGGATTGCACATTTTCTGTTAGTACAATAAACTTCATTTCAATCCAGAAATATTACTCAGTCCATCAGTTATTAGATATATGAAACTGAAATAGCTGTTGCAAAAACCCAAATTGTTATAAAGAAAAAAGGTTAACATTAATAGGGGTGCCCAAACTTTTTCATATGACTGTATTGTACTGAAGATCTGTTGATTAGGGCAACCCAGCACACTGGATCGTTAAGTGTCTTACTGGCTATAGGAATGAATAGAGGCCGTTCTCCAATACTGGCTAAGCACAGAGCATGATTTTGTACTTAGCTTCTCTCCAGTGTATATTTCTGAAGATTACACTTTCAGGTAAATTATCTCACTTACATGAGGAACATGAGTCATTCAACATAGACTATAATTTCTTAACTTATTCAATGCCAGTAGGCTAGTAGTGCCACACAGTGACTGGATCTCATCATCTCATCATCATAACAGTAATTAACTTTGATGAAAGGCTTTGCCTCTGAAAAGCCAGTCAAGTTCACTGCCAAATCCATCGAGGGATGAAGTCACAGCTAAGGATGTCTAAAGAATACAAATCTGTCAGAAAACACGATATATAGAGGCCTCCAGAACTGCATAGCTATAGGCCATACTGTACCTTCCACTAAAAACAATGGCTTACGAGTTAGCTGCTATGTTTGGCATATTAGAATCTTCTCTGTGGCTGGAAATTTGTCATACAAGAGAATGAATTACACTAACTTCTTAAAGAGTTTGGAGATTGTACCAATCTTCTCAACAGGATAGCCTAAGGATGAGATTCATAAGATCTCAAACCGCAATGATAAGCAATAAGTCTCATTTTTCTTCAGAAATCTAGATTTTCATTCCACTACTGTGCCAGCCATCAAGATGTTTTTCGAAAAATTATCCCTAGATGTCCACACTTGTACAAGTCCAGAAAGAGGAGGCTGCAGTAATTGCAACAACTGATAAAGTGCACAGAAGGGTTGTATTCTTAACATAAAGGCCACTTTACACACACAGAGATAAATCTGCGGCAGATCTGTGGCAGATCTGTGGTTGCAGTGAAATTGTGGACAATCAGTGCCAGGTTTGTGGCTGTGTACAAATGGAACAATATGTCCATGATTTCACTGCAACCACAGATCTGCCAAAGATTTATCTCTGCGTGTAAAGTGGCCTTTACTGAAAGGTGAGAATATCTAACCTAGGAGGACACTATAGAGGAGCTCATGTGAGTCCATACTCTAACGCTTGCAGGGTTGTTCTAGGACGCGCTGTTTTTGTTTCTCTTTTTTCTTATAGCCTTACGAAATATGAAAGTATATGGAAGTCCATTTAGACAAACCACATATGATCACTGAAAATTCACCCCAATATGAGCATGTTATAACAATTTGTCCAGTTTATAGCACTTAGCTATCTCCATCGGTCCCATAGAGACTGAATGGAGAAGTAGTGCGGATGCACAACCACTGTTTCATTCACACTGGAGGCACAGGACCTCAGTTCTGGCAATTATTGGACTTCACCAATTTAGCCGTTTTCAGTGGTGTACGCCATACTCACATGTTGCATTGGTAAAAGTGAACATCTCTACTGCTATTACACATATTTCTTTTCAAAAGACTTACAGGTGCAATACAACTACACAGAATGCCCATTACATGCCTTAAATTGGCACTGGGAGGGACTTTGTTGTACATTGCAGTGCTATCTAGCTTCTATCAGCATTTATATCCTTTGATTTCTCATAAATACTGTATGTCTTTTCAATTTCCGTAGGAAGCAAATACTCACTTTACAAAGCTGTGGCTTGGAGGTAAATGGGTTCCTATATTAGGAGATCTTATTATAGGTGATTTCCTGAAATACTCCCAGTAAAAGAACTACGTCTGCTGCATACAATAGGTCTTATGGGGAAAAGAAATCCCTTGCTGGGGCTCAGAAGCTAACTCTAGATGGCACTTATGAGCTTTCACCACCATTGCAGATAATTAAAATCCCCGTCACATGAGTCTATGTATCTGTAAACCATACGTTTCCTATACTTCTGACCAGGTATGATTGATCTTAAGAATGATGTAATCAGTCCAATTTGGACGTATACATAGTCAGATATTTTTGTTAGGCTGCAATGAATGACTGTCCTGAAATTCTATTCCCTATAATGTTACTCTGATTGAAATTAGATTTTTAGGCATCTTAAGACCCCATACATATTAGAAGGCTGCGGGCCAAACAATCCTTTGGCTGATCATTCGGCTGACACTCCTATACATAGGAGTACTAGCCCCGCTGAGCACTCCTGTGTTACCTATGGTATGTTAGTTGGCGGCTTACCTCCGGGAGAACAATACGACTGGCACTCTGCAATCTGAGATGCCATATTGACTGCATATTATCTGCCCCGACAATCAGTCGTCCGGTGACCCTATGCATGTTCAACTATCAGCTAAACCCATCGGTATCGGTAGATTCGTCTGATATTAATCTTATGTGTATGGGCACCTTTAGAGAATTTTTTTTTTTGACAGATGACACAGATCAGTCAAAAGCCAGCCAAGCCTAATTTGTCTGTTATCGGTCAGATATGGGCGGCACGGTGGCTCAGTGGTTAGCACTGCAGTCTTGCAGCACTGGGTCCTGGGTTCAAATCCCACCAAGGACACCATCTGCAAGGAGTTTGTATGTTCTCCCCGTGTTTGCGTGGGTTTCCTCCGGGTACTCCGGTTTCCTCCCACATTCCAAAGACATACAGATAGGGACTCTAGATTGTGAGCCCCAACGGGGACAGTGTTGCCAATGTATGTAAAGTGCTATGGAATTAATAGCGCTATATAAATGAATAAAATTATTAAATTATTATATATGTACGGCAACGTTCACACAATGACCTTTTGGTGAGTTTTTGATGCTGTGGTGCAGTGTCTTACAGTTCCAGCAACGTGGATGGGATTTATAGAAATCTCCTGCCCGCTGTGCGTCTTTTTTAATCAGCATAATCTGACCTGTGGTTCTTGTTTCAAATCCAGAACATGTGATCCTCCCTTGTGGGGATGCTGAGTTTTCTGTGCAGATTTTCCCCATAGACTTAAATTAGATGCCGAAAATCCGAGGGTAAAGAAACTCATGTGACTTTTTAGGGCATTTCCGAGGTGGAAAACCACAAGTAAGTATACCAATAAAGTTTCGTCAAAGCCAAATACCAGGAAATATAAAAAACAAAGCAGCATTATTTAAAGCACGACACAAAAAAAAAAAGACAATAACCGCAGCCTTGAAAATGTGATAAAAACACAAGTAACCTAATTTAAAAAATAGGTGTAGAAAAGATGAATAAATTCTGCAACATGAAATACTCACCAAAAGCTCATTGTGGCAATGTAGGTTAAAAGTCACTTTAAGTGCTCACTCAGATTCGTGGATAATACGGACTTCTGTATAAAAATCGGACTGCACACTGATCAATGTAATTCAATATGGCTGTCCAGATGGCCGTTTTCCTTTCCCACCGAGTATTCATGTAAATAAAAAAAAATCAAGCACTATTCTCTTCCATTTATTGGACTACACTCAGCTATTCAGGTCAACCCATGTGCAAAAATTGGATAACCTGTATTGCATCTGCTTGTACGGATTAATTGCCATTTTTAACCTAGGAAACTATTTGATGATGACATTTTAAAACATTGATGTATAAATACGTATGTCACAAGGATGTAAAATACAGACACACAAGCTGGGAATCAAGTTTTATGTATGAACTCGGACGAACGAGTTTTATGGATGAAACCCGGCCTAATGAACATGAACATAATGAACATAATGGTAGTAATAAGACGTATTTGCACTCCTAGAAAAGTCTCGTAGCTGCTGTCGGACTCTGGGAAGTGCAGATTTCTATATTTTAATTTACTATTATATTTCTAGTCCATGTAGGTCAATATTAAAAACACAGTCTTGGCTGGAAAAGTTTACCAAAAATTCTAAGTAGCAGTGCCATCATGGCCAAACGTACAGCAAGTAAGTCAGTGTGTCGTATATACCTCACATTGAGAACCTGGAAATGGAGATAGATTGGGTGTTACACATTTTATTGCTGTTATTGCTATACTTCAGTTTTTTAAACACTGGTACTTATTTCTGGGGACCTCCCAGGGCATTTGCAGGTCAGTTAATTTTATAGTCTTTGCTTGGCAAAGATTTCATGGGTGAGTCCCTATGGCAGCCCGTATCGGTGATGCATGCATAATGTAGCATGTATGGAGGCCGCAGAAGGAAGGAAGGGGGGTGAACATGTGATCCAATTTCTGCGACTACTAACAGGCTGTCTGCAAGCCTCCCCTTAACAATGCGCACTTGCTCTCACTCGCTGGAGTATTGATTTTCTGCTGCCCGCCTCAGACCCGGCTGCAGTTTAAGCCTTGTGTCCTCCACGTGACGCTGAGCAGAATCAGATTTTCCTTTTAGTCAGTTCGATCAAATTTTCCTTCCTAGAGCTTAGAAGGCACACTTGGGACCTTGTAGTAATTGCCTCCCAACGCTGAACTGCTGATACCTTTATTGGATTGGCGTACTGTTTCAGAGGCCTGTGTTTAACGTGCAGTGAGCCACAGCAATGCAAACACCTCCAGTGTTTAAACAAGCATCCATTAGGGCCAGGAAACAAGGCTGTGCCAGGCAATTATGTGATCTTTTAGCATTTTAACCCGTTATAAAATACGGAGGCTATTAGGGCTTCCGGGCACAGGTGCGTTATATGATAAATGGCTAGAGTCGCTTAGAAAAACTAATGTGCTCAATTCTATTTCTCATTTACCAGTAACCAACTGCACTGTACTGACAGCTAAGGCTGCTCTTTGCCATCCCCAGTCTGTACACTCATTGATATAGCTGCATGACGCTGCTGAAAAAAATACAAGAAAAGAACTAAAGTGCTTAGCTATAATTAGGTGACAAAAAGCCGCGATTGACTAAAATGGTCTCATCTTTAGGTATACTTAGACAGCCTTAGGCGGGCTTTGCACACTACGACATCGCAGGTGCGATGTCGGTGGGGTCAAATTGAAAATGACGTACTTCCGGCATCGCAGGCGACATCGTAGTGTGTAAAGGCTCGATGATACGATCAACGAGTGCAAAAGCGTCGTAATCGTATCATCGGTGCAGCGTCGGCGTAATCCATAATTACGCCGACGCGACGGTCCGATGTTGTTCCTCGCTCCTGCGGCAGCACACATCGCTGTGTGTGAAGCCGCAGGAGCGAGGAACATCTCCTACCGGCGTCACCGCGGCTTCCGTAGAATATGAGGAAGGAAGGAGGTGGGCGGGATGTTTACATCCAACTCATCTCCGCCCCTCCGCTCCGATTGGCTGCCTGCCGTGTGACGTCGCAGTGACGCCGCACGACCCGCCCCCTTAATAAGTAGGCGGGTCGCCGGCCAGAGCGAGGGTCGCAGGGCAGGTGAGTGCATGTGAAGCCGGCGTAGCGATAATTTTCGCTACGCCAGCTTTCACAAGATATTGTACTTGCGACGGGGGCGGGGACTATCGCGTGCGACATCGCAGCATCGGCTTGCGATGTCGCAACGTGCAAAGCCCGCCTTAGGCTTCATTTAGACGTCCATGATTTTTCATGTATTCAAAAAATGTCTGGGATCAGTGATTATCACATATGAAAAATAAAATAAGTTACAAAGTTTCTCCTATCTATTACAATGTCAACCACAGAGAACACAGGGATTATACACTCATGCCATCCATGTGCTGTCCATGATTTTCAAGGATATATAGACTTGTATGGGTGATTTTATTTGGATAATTTTGACTGTGACTTGGATTCAAAAATATACCAATTGGTCTGCAGAAAAACACAGACGTGAACAGCACCATAGACTTTAATTCATTAAATACATAAGTTTTTGAGCTGCACATGCCACCACCCCTCCTGCTAAGCTCTACTGGTCAAAAAGTTAGTGGAGTTGCCGTAAAAATGACAAAAGGAACAAAATATCCCAAATAATCTTGTCGTAACATTTATAAGTGTTTTATGCCAGTTTTCTGATGTGAACTGTTTGATGATTGATTCTTTTATATTTTCTGTATGTAATTTCCTCACTTGTCTTCCTCTTTTGCCATTATCACTTTTTGTTCCTCTGTTGATTTTAGCGCACAGCAGTAAAAGATGAATAAACTGTATGTGCCTGAAGGGGTTAAAGGGACTCTGAGGACAGAATGACTGTTCAAAGAACAGGCGCGCGGTGCATTATGGTGTAAAGATGTGAACGGGGTGTCACATTCCCCCTGAAGACAACAATTACATTAAAGTGTAATGTGGAAGAGGAAAGGGAGGCCATGACCACAGAATAAGAGAAGAAAGCTATCTCGCTGTCCATGCTAAAGTCCTCTGAAGTGCCACGGCCTGTAGAATTAAACTGAAGGAAAAGCAAGATGGGGTCCACTGCCTAAACCCGAGTCCAGGAGAGACTTCCATTGGTCACATGAAGAGTGACATGTGGTGGAGGAATGGAAACTGACAAACATAGCTCGGGAGTGCATGGCGAGTCCCAAGAGGCGACCGCCACGAGCCACAATACAATGGTGTGGCCAAACATTTAATAACACCTTCCTACCTGCATTTATTCAATCTATCTCTGCCCTTATCCGCTGATATGCAGCCAGTGCTGTCAATCAAAGAAAGGGTGTGTGTTGTGGAGATAGATGTAAGACAAGCAGGTGCACCTAAATGTTTGGTCATACCATGGTGCATGAAGAGCCTGTACTTTCT
The DNA here is from genome assembly GCF_048569485.1 of Anomaloglossus baeobatrachus. Taxonomy (NCBI): domain Eukaryota; kingdom Metazoa; phylum Chordata; class Amphibia; order Anura; family Aromobatidae; genus Anomaloglossus; species Anomaloglossus baeobatrachus. The sequence goes on along the minus strand of NC_134353.1, from coordinate 226,405,973 downwards.
CAGCGCAGAATGACTGTTCACACAGACTTTTTTTAATGACTGATCAGTTCTCTCAGACAACCAGAGTAGGCACAATTATGTGGTCAGCAGTGGTGTAACTTGCAGTGTGTATGAGTCCCAATGCAAAACCTACAACAAGGGCCCAACTGTCACAGATCTGTAATAGTACTGGTCTTCTCCTGAGGGCCAAAGGGATCTCGTGGGCCCCCCTAGGTTCCATGACCAAGATGGCACCATTGTAGTTATGGCCCCGATGGTTAGGATTGACTGGGCAGTTTGTGTAGCATGCCCTGTGCAGCTGGGAGAGGCAGTTTCTAGTATAACAGAATGATCTTTTCTCACTAATGTCTCTGGGGAGCTGTAGCCAACACAACAATGTTGGGCCTGGCTATATTACTACTTTAGCCCCATTGAGAAGGTAAAGACCTGAGTTTGTCTGGATATAGAACTACATGATGCCATATTATAATGGATATTAAGCATCTGACTTTAGTTATGTAACAACAAACCTCATTCCTTTAGGGCATAACCCCACAGACTTTAGAGAAGATCACATGAGCTGTGCCACTGGGACACAAATTGGTCATCTTGCCGCCTGAATGTATAGAGGCCATCAATCAGTTGTGTGGGAATATCTGTCATATAACGCCCTCCTTGCTTTATGCTAGAGTGATTTCAGAATTTCATGGTAATATAAACAAAAATACTCAATCTATAGATGATATCTCAAGTCATCAATTGACCACAGATGCATGTATAAAGGCTCGCTCACACACATGTATAAATCGGATGAGTGCAATAGGATTGCGCTCGCTCAAATGTTATACCATTCGGCAGTGTCAACTAGAGTTTTGGCATGAGAAAAAAATTGTGGCATGTTGCAATTGGGAGTGTATATTGGATGGCGTGCACCAGTTCAAGTCTTTGGGTGCGTGTAAAACATCGGACTGCACTCGAATGTCATCTTTCGCATGCGAGAATCTGATCACAGGTGTGGAGAAGGTGGAGAGATTCATTTCTCCATCTTATCCATTGCCTGTCTCAGCGTATATCATATGACATCTGATTGCAGTCCGATGTTTCACAAGCACCCATAGACTGGTAGAGGTGCCCGTGATCTGAGACACACTGCCAAACACAGCATGCTGCTATTTTTTGCTCATGCTTAATCGGCATGTGAAAAAAATTGCAGATCTAAATTGCATCATTGATTAACGTTGGTCTAAGTGCAATGCCACATTTTCTAACACTGCAATCGTCAAACTTAAACGTTAATGTGAGTGAGGCCATACAGGCAGAAAGATACCCTGAAGAAAACTAATTGCAGAATAAAAAATACATGACAGGGCAGAGCTGGGCAAAGTAGCCAATTGAAATTTCCTCCTGGTTCGTTTTGGAATATTTTTTATTGAAGTCTATGAAAGTTCATTAACAGTAATTCATTAATTTGTATTTAGATGGCCATTTTAATGGAAAACATGAGTATGAACCATGATTTCCACCATATCATTAGTGAAACCTGTGAGGCCGCACAGGATCCCTAGAGGTATGGGAGCTCATTTTCACTTCCAAGAGCTATTGGAGTGAAAAGGGCTCCTATATTGTTCTTGCACATGGGCCTTTTCTGTCCGTGTCTACCAGTGATTTCCATACCGGCCGCGGGTCTCCTGACCTGATCTAAACAACGTCATAGACATATATGAGTTTGTTGAGTTCAGGTCAGGTCAGCCCAGACATTGCTGTCTGTACTCGGGCTTTATTTCATGAATATCTGAATGTAGCCTTAGATGCTATCGGCTGTTCTAGCGATTTCGGTATAAGTGGTAAGAGATCAATAATGTTCACTTGGTAAAATAATGGAAACTTACTACCGGGGAGCTCTAGAAGAAGCCCATGTACACAAGTGTCGGCCATAACTTACCATCTATCTGAATTTAATAGAGGATTTAACGTTCTCTTATGTTCTTTAATAACTGTCAGGCCTGTTATTTCTTTCTACTTATGATTAATATTGGAGTGTTAAATAACACTATTTCACTGTCATCTGCCTTGTATATATGTATGGCTTATTCCTCCACGCGCTTCCACATTGAAATAACAAGGTGTCAATAATCTTAAGAATTGTTCACCTGGAGCATGAAAAATAATTAACTCCAATGGGGTTTCTGCATATTTTATTGGCTTTTGCATTGAAACATTTTTCCTCTGTGCTCAACTCAAATCTTCCAGAATAATCATGTTTAACAAAGAGAAAATAGCATCTATTTCTTGGAGCACGCCTGCAGATTTGAGGTGCTTAAATCCTATATGAGTTAGTACCGTGACTGGTAAAGTATAAAGGAGATATGGGAGAATATCTTCTACAAGTCTTAGACATTGAACCCAATAATAAGAAACCTATTCGTCTGGTTCAGCATCAATAAGAAAAGAGTATTTTTCAGATTTTCTGATTTTTTAAACATCAACTGATTGTTTTCATTCATTTACCGTTGCGTAAACTGCACTCAGGAATCCGTTTTGGTGGTTTGTGTGAACAAAAATGTGCACAGTATATTGCATTTCCTATATTCCTATAGCCCACAGGTGACAAAGTTTTAATTGGGGGGAAAAAAAAAAGAGGCAAAAAGCACTAAAAATAAACACAACAAAAAATACATCAATATTGTTAATACTAAAAAGGTCTTTTTTTTGCTGGGTTTTTTTTCTGTAGCTTTGATTAGGATGGAAAAAAGGACCGTTTACCAGTAGCAACCATATAAAGGCTGCTTTACACGCAGCGACATCACTAGAGATGTCGCTGGTGAAAGCACCCGCCCCCGTCGGTTGTGCGTCACGGGCAACTCGCTGCCCGTGGCGCACAACATCGCTAGTTCCCGTCACACGGACTTGCCTGCCTAGCGACATCGCTGTGACCAGCGTCACAGCAACGTCACAAGGCAGCCGTCCAGTAGAAGCGAAGGGGCGGAGAGCAGCCGATGGTAAGACACGCCCAACCTCATTGCCGGAGGACGCAGGTATGGTGTTTTTCATCGTTAGCGATGTGTGCTGCCGCAGGAACGACAAACAGCCTGTGTCCTGCAACAGCAACGATATTTGGAATTTCAAACGACGTGTCAACGATTAGGTGAGTAATTTTGATTGTTAACGGACGTTCGTGCGTTTCACACGCAACGACGTCACTAACGAGGCCGGATGTGCATCACGAATTCTGTGACCCCAACGACATCTCGTTAACGATGTTGCCGCGTGTGAAGCCCGCTTAACTGAGATTACTAAGATCTCATTTTACATTGCATTTTATTTCTTGCGTTTGTCGACTTTTGGTGCATTTTTTAAGCGTTTTTACTGGGTTTTTTTCTCATTCATACCTATGAAGGTAAGCAGCAAAAATGAATTTGTTCATATGGATTTACCAATACAATTTTATGACAATTGTAAAGATACAGCAAAAATGTCGCGTGTGAACATTCAGTAAAGCCATGCTCTCACGTGTGGAAATGCCACATTTTTCCATGGCGCCTTTTCCACATGTTTTCTGCAGACATCCAGACCAAAAAATGGAATAGCAATCTGCTCTGGTTATTGCATTTTGAATTTTTATGCATTTTCTCTTTTTTTTATGAATTTGCGTATGGATATTTTAGAGTTACAATTCTGCACTTAGAAAACACTATTGTGATTTTACATGTGTTTTCTTCAGGCTCCCCAGTGAAATCTATGGAGAAAAAAGTTCATCAGTGTCTATAAATGCACAGAGGGTATGAGTTTTTATGAAATCACATCTACTTTGCTTCAGTTGTTAAACGCAGCCCATTTTCTGCACAAAAAAACGCAGCGGAAATACCACATTGTTTACATTACGTGGGAACATGACATTCACACGCAGCAATGTAAAGCAACGTTATCTCGATACAATCATATTGTGTGTGAAGTCTTGTACAGATCAGAGCCATGTAATAGACAAGTCACCATGATCAGCCTGACATCTGTCTTTCCTTCCTGTACTCGGAGGATGAGGTTTCCTTTAAAAGTATTTGCCCGAGAAAAGCCACAGATAGCTCATGACTGCGGATTACTACAGTGTAACCAGTCCAGTCACATGTGTTATACGTGATCATTAAATGGGTTTTCCGAGACATAAATTATTGTTCAATGGACGTACCCTGCGTAAAAAGGTTGTCGCGTTTCAGGAAATGCCAGTCCTGGGTGCAGTTTGTTATAAAAAAAAAACAAAAAAACCCAAAAAACCCAATATGAGTTCACTGACTTTGAGAAGGGCGTTCAGTCTCCGTGGTCAGAACTGCAGTACTCAATGATTTGCTGCCACTGTCAATGTAATTTTAATATTACACACTTATAGCAGCATCAAAAACTCACCGTGTATTAAAAATGTGATTTCTCATTTTTTAGTAACTTTTATTTCACCTCTAATATACATGTATAAAGGGTTGAACTACTACATAGATGCATCTCTATACACCTGTACAATACACCTATACGGAAGAAGAATATGATTTAGCTCTTTAAGCAGAAAAAATCCTCTTATGTTTAGCAGTGTGGCATGAGGCTCATTGCTAAAGCTGCCTGCCATGCGAAAAGTCCTCAATAATTAGTTAACTATAGAAAACCATCTACTGAGTATAGAGAGATGCCAGGGCCCTTCTACCAACATCCTAAGTTGGAGAATAAAAAGTGAATGACCAGAGCAACTTTTAAGAAACCTGCAGTGTGACAAGGCTCCTTTCCCCCATTGGGTCCTGTGCAGACATAAAGGCTGAACATGTCGTATATCTGCTCCTACGAGAATCTTATCATTAGAAATAAAGCACTGTATTGCTTTGTATGGAGCAGTAATGTGCTGAATCTATGAAAGTTTATTGGCTAATGGGACCTTTATATGAAAAAAAAAACTATGGCTGGTTATTAGGTTTTATAGTAAACATAGAAAAAAAATAAAATTTCAGCCCTCCACGATCTGACAAGCCAAGTGGTGCACGGAATAGAGCAGACAGTCAGTCCCAAAGAATGTAGAAAAGATGTGCCCAACACTCATCCCAAGTATGAGGAGTTGTTCGCGGACTAAAGACTAGTGGACCAATGTACGTTGAATGGACTTTTTACGGCATGGAGTGCCAATTATGTTGATCTTACTGTTGTGTTTTATTAGAGATTGCTTGCTCATCAGTTTAAGGTACAAAATGTGAAGGAGGAAGCGGTTGTAACTGTGTGTCATCCTAGCTGGCCTCCGTGGACTCTAATGTAATCAGGCCAGCAGTAGGATTCATTGTCTACTAGGGATTTGTGAGTCTTTTGTTCCTCTCTTCAGAAGGCTTCTCAAATACACAATCCTGCAGACAGGGCCGGAGACTGGGCTTCTAGAACGTTCATGTAGAAAATGTCTAAGACGTGCGTGATGCGTGTTTCTGCCGATCCAGGGGGCTGATCCCAGGAGAGGTAGAACAATAAGCCACATGTCTGGTTAGTGAGGGAGTTGGTGCTGTGACATGGAGGGCGAGGATCTGTTGCTGCGACCAGGTCCTGGTGCCCATGAATGGACTATATAGATTGGAGCCGGACCGCACTGTCGTGGTATCCATCATCTGCAGGAGCATAAGAACTACGGTTGATGAAAGACCATGGACGGAACAAATAAAACTAATGGCATTGTTAATCTGCCTAGGTGATTTAATACAACTCATATCCTTAGATCCTCACACCAAGGTTCAATAAAAAAAAGTATTTTATTAAATTAATAAAAAATTAACAATACAAAAATGTAAAAAATAATACACGTGTGTAAACTGTTGTGTATAACAACCCCTGGACTAGAGTGTGAAATACATAACTCATTTCTATTGAATCTTGGGATGATTGCTGGATACATCTTTTCTACATTCATAAGGTATTATAGTATTCTCCACACAAATATATAATACAGAAAGAAACGTTTCATGTCTGTAGGAAATATTTATATACACATCATATTTATCTATCTATCATAACCTGACAACTATACAAAGATGTGGTGCTGGATAGTGCTGCTCATCTGAGCATCCAGACATCCATACATGAGCAGCCTCATAACATCTCCATTGAAAAAAATCTTATTGAAGCCCATTTTTATGAAATACTGCCTAAAATAGCTATTAGTCAAGGCTTTGTTTTAATAACAATAATTATCTCTACTAATGGACGCATGATAAGGATTGGAGAGAGCGTACATGATGAAAACTGAAGTGTTTCTTTTTTTATTCCAGAGAAAAGCCTCTCTAGTTACTATGATCCGTAGTGAGCTGAGTTGGCACACTTCAATGAATGGGCTCTGGAGAATGGCGCTGGCTCTAAAGAAACCCTTCTCCATTCAGCAATGCCTTATGCATCATTATGAAGAACGCGGGCTAAAAAAGAATGAATAAAAAACAGAGACTGTCATAAAATACGGGGAAATCCTGCTCATATATTTGAAGATATTATGTCAATCCAATATCTGATATACAAATAAAACTAGCAGAATCCACAATGTGTACCTGTCCGTACCTCAGCGCTGTAAATCCCCTAGTAAAAAAATTGCCTATATTGCTTTACATGATGAAAATGTGAGTATCTAGAGTATAGTAGATACATGCTGTCATAAGGATGTCTTTACACACAGCGGGGAGAGTTTGTAAAGGGACTGTCAGCAGAGAATGACTGTTCAGACCAAGTACCGGGGCTCGGTGCATCATGGCGGGGCCAAACAATTAAATACTGCTTGCCACCTGCTTGTCTTCTTTATATATTTGCCCTCCTGTACTTTGATTGACAGCTCAGGCTTCATAGAGCCAGAATAGAGTAGAGATAGAGAGAAAACAATCAAGTGGAAGGTGCATTTAAATGATTAGCCCTGCCATGATGCACCGAGCACCTGTACTTGGTGGGAACAGTCATCCTGCGCTGATACGAGTCCATTTAAGACAAATGTGCCAAAATGTAGTGCAACTTGCTCCTGTTAACTTGCAATATTTTTTCTGTTTTGACACGTTTGACACCTTTATTGACCAAATGCATGATTTTGATGAAAAGGGGCAAAATTTTGCAAGAAGGGATGTGGCTTAACATGCAACACCGTCTCAAAAGAATTTACAGCACAAAGGCAGCCAACTGATATTGTAAACTTAGCCCAGACAGTAAAGATGACTTGAAGATTTACCACAGAAAAAAAATACTTGTGCTAATTATTGTTTTAGAGCAACCTATTTAATCTTCTCTTCAGACAGAACTATTGGAGTTTATATATAAAAAAAAAATGATTGTAAGTCTTTAAAAGAATTGGTCTGTTCATATAGGTCAATGGGACATTTTGGATCCCAAAGCTCCAGGACCTAGGTGCGATTACAATCCCTGCACCTATTGTAGTAATGCCCCGTATATATAACGAAGAAGAAAGCTTCAAAAAGCCATGGAATGTATCATTAATAGAAAGTAATCCTGCCACTTAGAGAAAATTAATAGTTGGTTCAACTGATGTCCTATAAAAAGATGTATCATTGCCAAGGTGCTACACAAGAAACATCTCATGAAGTTTAAGACCAGTGAGTTGTCTCAAGACCTTCGCAACCTTAGAGGTACTTTACACATTGCGACATCGCTAGCATCGGCTAGCGAGGTCAAGCGCGATAGCACCCGCCCCCGTCGCACATACGATATCTGGTGATCGCTGCCGTAGCGAACATTATCGCTACGACAGCTTCACATGCACATACCTTGTCGGTGACGTCACGGCGACCGCCGAACAATCCCTCCTTCAAGGGGGAGCTGCGTTTGGCGTCACTGCAACATCACTAAGTGGCCGGCCAATAGAAGCGGAGGGGCGGAGATGAGCGGGACATAACATCCCGCCCACCTTCCTTCCGCATTGCCGGTGGACGTATGTAAGGAGATGTTTGTCGTTCCTGCGGGTTTACACATAGTGATGTGTGGTGCTGCAGGAATGACAAACAACATTGTACCTACAGCCGAACCGACATTATGGAAATGAACGTTACGCAGATCAGCGATATTGTACGCTTCTGCGCTCGTTCATCATCGCACCTAGGATTTACACGTTGCAATGTCGCCACCGACGCTGGATGTGCGTCACTAACTACGTGACCTCGACGATATATCAGTAGCAATGTCGCAACGTGTAAAGCCCGCCTTATTGTTGCAAAACATACTGATGGCATTGGTTACAGAAGAATTTCTAAACTACTGAAGGTTCCAGTGAGCACCGTTGGGACCATAATCCGGAACTGCAAAGAAAATTATTTTAACATACACCGGCCATGACCAGGTGCTCTCCGCAAGATTTCAGTCAGAGGAGTGTAAAGAATTATCAGAATTGTCCAAGAGCGGCCAGTTGTTTAAAAGAAATAAATAAGTAATGCAAATCAACCTCCATGGCCTGTATGCGTACTCACCATGCGAGACTCCATGTCTGTACAAAAATCTTATACAAGAGCATCTAAAGTTTGCTCAACAACATTTAGACAAGCCAGATAAATACTGGGAAACTATAGTCTGGTCAGATGAGACCAAAATTGAACTCTTTGGATGTCATAATACACGCCATGTTTGGAGGCCAAATGCCATTGCATACCACCCCCAAAACACCATACCAACATTGAAGTTTGGAGCATCATGTTGTGAGACTGTTTTTCAGCATACCGTACTGGCAAATTTCATGCAACTGAAAGAGGGATGAATGGACAAATGTGCCAAGACATTCTTAATAAAATTCTGCTGCCACCTACCAGTATAATTAAGATGTAACATGGGTGTACATTTCAGCAATACAATGATCCCACATACACAGACACGGAAACTCTCAATTGATTTCAGAGAAAGAAAATAAAGCAGCTAGAATAGCCCAGCCATTCACCTGACCTGAATCCAACAGAAAATGTATGGAAGGAATTAAAGCTCAGAGATCACAGAAAGAATCCACAGAAACGTCAGGATTTCAAGAGTGTTTATGTGGAAGAATGGGAAAAAAAAAATCACACCTGAGCAATGCATGTGACTAGTTTCTCCATACAGGATGTATGTTGAAGATGTTATCACCATCAAAGGCTTTTGTTCGAAGTAATAAATAAATATTAGTAAGCGGGTTTAATTTTAGCTCAGGAACTTATTCTTTTCTAAAAAGTTAGTTTTCTAGATTTTTGTCATCAAATATTGTTTGTATATTGCATGTACTCACGAGAAGGGAAGTTATAATGTGGTTTCTGAAGTCCACCAGAAACAAGTTAGGCTAAGAACACACATATGGCTTTTCTCACGTTTGTCGGATCCGGCGCACTCCCGTACAGTTTATACAGTATAGTGGTTGCTTGGCAACTTCCTGGTCACATGCTCCGGTCACATGACAGCACGTGACCGAAGTTTGTCACGCAGCCACTGTACTGTATAAACTGTACGGGAGCGCGCCGGATCCGACAAACGTGAGAAAAGCCGGATGTGTGTTCGTAGCCTTACACTGGAGCTCTTCTATACATAGAGAATGAATCTAATATGGCCGGTCTTTCTTGGTAAGTCCAGAAAGGTTTAGCTTCTGAACGTGATAAATCCCTCTACCACCTATCTTTGTTGGGTTTATAGAATATGTAATGTCAGACATACAGAAGAGCTTCTTTTATGCTTCCCTTGAACTATGGCCTCGATTCATTATTTCGAAGTTAGTTTATGTTATTTTGCACGTCAGTGTTGATGAACAGTGTACAGGAATAAAATTTATCAAGTGGCGTGAATCTCTTAATGTGTTTGGCGCATCTTTCATCTCCTGTACCCCACCGCAAGAGATGTACCCAAGTCAGTTTCAACACCTACGTGGTGTAAATTATGACAAAGTTGTCTGCCATGTTCGGTCACACTTCTCTGGCAAAGCTCTGATTACTTTTAAAAACGGTAGCCAAGTCTTCCATAAAAGGGGAAATGTCACAAAAATGATTGCACAATTACGAGTTCCACAAATATGTTGTTTCATTTCAGTTTTATCTCAGAATTGTGGCAAAAAATGGTTTGATGAATTGGGGCCTATGGGTATTGGTGGATCTTGTAATCTAAACAGGTCACTTTTCCTTACAGCTGCAGTTTGCCATAGAAAATGGTTTGTTAGCATTTCTGCAACAGATGTATGCAGCAGACAGGACATCCACATTTTACAGCCACTATGATGCCATAGTTATAGAAAACTGCCTTCATGACCAGGCTGGCTTACATTACCAGGCACCAACCACACTGTAATGGTGCCATTATTTTTATTCATCACACTAATGCTTTGAAGTGTGAATTAGTAAAGCTTTTAAACAAGTTAAATGATGAAAAGCAATTAATATAACTGTGATTTACCAACGATGAGCTAATTTCTGTCACTGTCATCCCGATAGGAAGCCGAGGAGCAAAAATCAGCATGTTCAGTTGTCGTAATGGAGGGAGGAAGCCAAAGTGTGTGCTCACCGGCACTAGCTTTTTTACAAGTAGAAAGGTAGGGTGCGAAATAAACCATCTACGTAAAAACTGATGCCCTAGAGGGGGCATATTTACAAGATCAGGTGCGAGGAGATTGCCATTCTCTGTACACCTGACACTGGTAAAAAGAGCAAGCCTGACACGAGGGTTATATACTAATGGTTACCTGTTATAATCATAGAGATGTTGCAAAAAAAAGCTATTTCTCATAGACAAAAATACAAATATAAAAAACCAAAACATTACTTGCCTGAATATATGTGCCTAAAGGCATGCAGACTGGGAAATTCCAGCTAATTCTGTACGGAACAGCTCTGCCACCAATTAGTAGGCACCAACGGTAATAGATTTGGCACTGAATAAATGCATATATCATATAGAAATATTTTCCGCTAAACAATAGGTTAGCAAATCAAATGGTAAGAAAATGAATAAAGAAATGCAAGCCGTAAACTTAACGGGTTTGTTCACAAAACTTATCTTTATATATATAATGAATGAACTTGTAGGAGGAAAGCTGTGTGGATGTCCTCATTTCACCGCCTTTCACGATCTTGGCAAACTCACTTCTAGCACTGTGCCCGACACAGCAAAAGGTTTACTGGCCTACGTCATCAGTGCAGTGTGTAAAGGAGGCTGGCTGTTGGCTCATCTCAGTAGCTAAGCCAGTCCTCTTCTCTGTTCTTGCAGACAAGGGCACGGAGTGTAGGTGAAACAAGGACATCAGTGGAATTTTTGTATTACAAGCACCTCGTTAAGGTATATATAATTACACCTGGACTAGAGATGAGTGAACCTGATGTTCGGTGTTTGGTGTTCGGAGCTTTACATATGAACACCACTCGCGCGAGCATTGCTGTGCTCGGGTACGCTCGGTGCTCAGCCCAGTGTGAGCCCCCTTGCAGTATTTGAATGGCTCCCACTGGGAGTAACAACAGCCCGATCAGATGGACTGTGCACAAAAAAAAAAAACTGGAAAAATCCTGCCCACCTACCCCCATAAGTGATCTGATTATGGTTGGCTGCATGTGGGCGAAGACCCGAACTGCCCAATTAGTGACTGCCATTGGGGTCCAAGTCAAGTCTGGGTCCCAAACCAAACTTTATCTAAAGTCTGGCTGAAGCCACCGAACTGAACTTCCACGGGTTCCTTCATCTCTAACCTGGTCACATTTAAAGGTAGTCTCTCACGCCCCAAACTCAAATTAATTGAGCCATTTAGACATTCACATAGGGGATAAGCACCTGTAAAGTCATACTTGTACTTTATATTTTAGTACTATTGCCTTGTATAAAAAGTTTTATTAGATAAGTAAATGAATGCGGCTTCAGTGCACCCTTGGTGTGGCTATGAGCTCAGTGCATCCTTGGTTTGGCAAGGGCTCAGTGCACCCTTGATGTGGTCAAGGGCTCAGTGCACCCTTGATGTGGCCAAGGGCTCAGTACACCCTTGATGTGGCCAAGGGCTCAGTGCACCCTTGATGTGGCCAAGGGCTCAGTGCACTCTTGGGGTAGCCAAGGGCTCAGTGCACTCTTGGTGTGGCCAACGTCTCAGTGCAACCTTGGGGTGGCCAAGAGCTCAGTGTACCATTACACCTCCTGGTCATATTCACTTTGCAGGAGCCGAGAGCTCCTACAGAATTATTGTGTGCTGGTCCGTTCTTAACCCTCTCCTGTTGACTCTTTTTGCAACAGAAAAGCTGTTTAATTTATTACTTAAATCATTGATCTGATATCACTTATAGGGTATTTTGCATGACAGACAACATGAGTACAGAGCAGTCACTACTGAGCAGATTTTGGGATCATTGGTCAGAATGTAAGGTATGCATTTGTCATGGGCACCAAATGCAGCAATGGCATCACATATGCCCACAATGCCAGAATTCAGGACCTGCCAATGATTCCATATGATGTGCAGCCACTTGACATGGTTCAGGCAGAAGTGTGGGGAGGACATTTCTCATCACTGATGCGGTTCTCCTTACCAATGAATACATCTTTAATGCACACAATAAATAGAAAAGGCAAATGCTGCTTTTCCTTCTTTCTCTTTGCAGCCCAGATTACAATAATTGATTCTTTCTCATTTGTTTTTAAATACACGAAGATGAGATGAACAAAACGTAGGGAAAATATTGACAAAGCGATAATATGTAGCATGCTTCATAAAACTCCTTTCTGTAAATACTGTGTAGAAAAGTGAGGGAAAATTAACATTATTCTAAAATGTAATCACACATTACTGGGCTCTGTAGCCAGAGATAAATGCAACGAGAAGTAATATTATCCAATAAAACATTTCACTGGATAATTCGAGAGCAGAATTATTTCAGTTATTCAGAGTTATTATAGGGGAAGCTAAGAAATCACACCAAGCAGTATTGATTAGGTATATACCATTGGTGAATCACTAACAGCCCGGATGTGCACAGTTTCCATGATGGCTCCGAATTTGTACTGCCCCCAAATATAGTTAAAGGGAACCTATCGGGTGCAATATGCACACAGAACCACGAGCAGTTCTGGGTTTATATCGCTAATCCCTGCCTAACTGTCCCTATATATACTAGCATAGATAAAGAGATCTTTAGAAAATGAGGACAGCGACTAGTTCTCTGGGCGTTAAGGGTACTTTACACACTGCGATATCGCTAGCGATCTCGTTAGCGATGTGAAATTCTAGATCGCAAGTGCGATCTTTCGAGATTGCACATGTGCAAAATGACCTATGTGCGATCTCGAAAGATCGCACTTGCGATCCAGAATTTCACATCGCTAACGAAATCGCTAGCGATGTCGCAGTGTGTAAAGTAGCCTTTAGTTCCCTTGGCTAGTTGGCCCACATAGCATGTTAGCACTCCCCTGTGGGCATACTATCATGCTAATAAATGTGCAGCTCCACTGCACACACCTCACTCCTGATGGTGGCGGATGGATGAGCACTGCACATGATCCGGGGGTCAGCGATCAATGCACGTATTTTACTAGGTAACATGTGAATGACTGTCACAGAGATCAATCACTGGATGCCATACTACTAAACCTATGGGCTGATAGGCTGTCGGCTAGGGCTTCCGGTAGGGGCCCCCTTTCAATCATCTGTTTATAGCAGGAAGACCCAATTTATGGAACTTCAGGTGAGAATGGCTCCAGTACATCTCCCTACACTGTGCCTCTGATTCACCATTGCCTTTTGTGCCTATAGTTCGCCTACTTTTGTGCCTTTGTTTTGATTACATCCAATAAATTATACTATTTGCGCCTTTTTTTTAAGTCTATTTTATGTTCGGGACTGCTTTTTTATCTTTTCTTGGTGTGCGTGGGGAGGGGTTCGTTCCACTTTGTGGGCATAGTCTAGCAATGCAAGGTGTTTCAACCAGATTTATCAATTGCGACTTTTTAAGAAGTCATAATTGATAAATGAAGATAAAAAATCTGGAATTAATATTAATAATAATAATAATTTTTATTTATATAGCGCCAACATATTCCACCGCACTTTACAATTCAGAGGAGAGACATGTACAGACAATATGAGACAATGCGACATAAGAAAATTCAGATACCAAGAGGAATTGCCCAAAAATAAAAAATTTGGTGCAACCGCTCTCCTGTGCCCTCCGGTATATTTTTCAGTAAGCTAAAATTTGGATGCAATTTTGACTACTTTTGGTGTCTATGTGGGAATTTAAGGTATTTATGCCACAATTCTGGAATAAAGCACCTAATTGGGTCGCAATATTTTTGGGCAAATCAAAAGTTGTGACATTTGGCATTTACGTACTAATCTGAGCCAACTACTCCACTATGGGCATAGCATTTACTGCACATGAAAGGGATGGGGCATGGCTATGCCTACCCATCAAATTCATGATGTCTGGCTGCCTGCCAGTTTACAGATGCGCCTAGTTCATTAAGCAGTGTGAGACTCTAAATGAATTAGGCACATTGTACTCTAGTGACCCCTTTCATTAAGACTAGTGTGCACTTAAGTCTTAATGGATTGGCCCCCAAGTCTCTACTAGATTGGATTCAGTCTTGATTTTTGAAGAATTCCCCATGTGTGACTGTTGAGGAAGATTTAGGCTATGTGCCCACGCTGCGGAAAATGCGCGGATTTTGCTGCGGATTTCTCGCGGAAAAGCCGCGGATTTGCCGAAAATCTGCAGCTCAGGCACTTCCCAGCCATTTCTGTGGCATTTTGGAAAGGCTGTGCCCACGCTGCGGATTTTTCCGCAGCGGATTTCGTGCGGATTTTGATCCGGAAAAATCTGCAACATGTCAACTATTGTTGCGGATTTTCATCCGGATTTTGGCTTTAAAATTGGGGAAAAAAAGAAAAAAAAATCCGCACCAAAATCCGCATCAAATCCGCGGTAAATACGCGGCAAATACGCACCTTTGAAAAGGTGCGGATTCCGGGGAAAAGCTGCGGATTTTGATGCAGAAAAATCCGCAGCTACATTCTCCCGTGGACACATAGCCTAAACCCAATATCTGCGTTATATCCGGGTTTTATATCCTCATATGTTTTGGATATGCATTCAGATATCCAAAATTATTTTCAATGGGAATCATATTTTTCTGCAAAGTATGTGAGAACTTTTAGTTAATTTTGGTGCATTATTTTCCTCCAAAGAAAAACCAAAAATGTAAATTCTACTATACAGGTTTCAACCTTGTAAGGCCATGTGCACACGTTCAGTATTGAGTGGTGACGTGTTTCTATTATACTTTTCCTCTGATTGTTCCACTCCTGGGTTTGCCTACAAATACTGAGAAAAAAAAATTACCAAATACTCAATGTGTCCATGTGTCCTAAGGATAAGTTCCCTCGGTGTAAAAAGACAGTTAATTTTAGGCTGCTAATTGCATTCTCCAGCACTTGAGCACAGTGGTATGTAAAGGTTTGGGTGCCCCTTGACAAAAATACTATCATTGTGAACAATTAAGCAAGTTGAAGGCAAAAAGTAAAAAAAAAAAATCTTTTACATTTTAACATTTGCAAAAAGAAAAATATATTAAACGCAAAAATTTGGGCATCCTTGGAGATTTGTGAGTTCAGATAATTTTGATAAAGGTTTCAGACCTTAATTAGCCTATTAGGGTTATGGCTTGTTTACTATCATTGTTAGGAAATTTCACAGCTTTATAAAAACCCAGCCTCTTCTAATCTGGTGCCAAAAAAAACAGCAGCCATGGGCTCTTCTAAGCAGCTGCCTAGCACTCTGAAAATGAAAATGGTGGAGGCCCAAAAAGTAGGAGATAGTTATAAGAAGATAGCAAAGCATTTTCAAGTTGCCCTTTCCTCAGTTCAAAATGGAATGAAGAAATGGCAGTTAATAGGAACAGTGGAGGTCAAGATAAGGTCTGGAAGACCAAGCTAAATGTCTGTGAGAGCTGCTAGTAGGATTGCTAAAGAGGCAAATCAGAACCCCTGCTTGACTCCAAAAGGCCTTCTGGAGGATTTAGCAAACTCTGGAATTCTGGTATATGGTTCTACTGTTGGTTCTACCATTGGGAAACACCTGTACGAATATGGCCTTCATGGAAGAGTCATCTCTCCTGCGTCCACACCATAAGATTCAGCTTTACAAATATGCAAATGAAAATATAAACAAACTGATGCATTTTAGAAACAAGTCCTGTGGCATGATGGTTAAATTAGAACACTTTGGCCACAATGATCAAACTTATATGTGGATAAAAAAGGGCACAAAATTTCAAGAAAAGAACATATCGCCAGCCATTAAGTATGGGGTTCAATCAATCCTGCTTTGGGGTTGTGTTGCAGCCAATGGCACGAAGGTATACATTTCACTGGTAGAAGGATTCTTGATGCAAACATAACACCATCTGTAAAAAACCTGAAGTTTAAAAGAGGATGGCTTCTACAAATGGATAATGATCCTAAACACAGGTCAAAATCCACAATAGACTACCTCAAAAGACGCAAGCTGAAGGTCTTACAATGGCCCTTACAGTCACCTGATCTGAACATCAGTGAAAATCTGTGGCTAGATCTCAAAAGAGCAGTGCATGCAAGATGACCCAAGAATCTCACAGAACTGGAAGACTTTTCCAAGGAAGAATCTATAAAAATCCCTCAAACAAGAATTAAAGACTCTTGGCTGGCTACAAAAAGTGCATACAAGCTGTTATGCCTTTTAGAGATCATTTTTATCTTCAAGTTGCTTACCTGTTCACAACAACAGTGATTTTGACCGGGGGTGCCCAAAATATTACATGCGACTGTAGAGCATGAGATTTTAGGAAATCTGCACATGCTCTTAAATACAGTATATCTGAAGAGTAAATAGACAGGAGCTGATATGTTTGGCATCTGCTGCTTCTCAATTTATGCTGCACATGTAGGTACGAATTTTACCCTTATGGGGAAATGTAAGGCTTCCTTATGATATCCATAGCAGTAAATGCAGAATTTGCTGTAGCATCTCAGCGTTAGAAGGTCCATAGTGGAGATGCTACGTGGGAACTTAGCTTAATTCTTCTAGATTTATTTCTCTATTTTAATTTATTTGTATTTTTTACTTTACGTTAGGGAACATTGCGGTCTTAATAGCACTGCCTTAAAAAATTGTATACCATACAAATATGGCATAACTAGTATTTGTTCTTATGTTGGTCATGTTGTGGTGAAGAAGCTTAGTAAGTAGATAGAGGCACAGTTCCCCTTTAATAGGTCATAATAAGGCAATCTTCATGTCTAGGGACAATGATGGAGAAGCTCAGTTCTATATTCCAGCTTTTAAGGATTTACCATTCACTGGATTAGAGATGTCCACCAGCCGACCACCTCTCTGGATTCCTCCACCTTTGAGTCAATGATGAATAATTTGTCAAAAGCGCCCTGTCATAAACCCAAGGTTCTGATGACAATTAGAATTGTTTCAATCACACAACTTGATCTTAATTGAAAATATTTGGTTCACGCTGATATGTTCAAACAAATTCACCAGATTCTGATTTTGTGCTGGCAATTAAAGCCATTAAGTCAGCAGACAGACAGCAGGTTATTCTTTTGCTATTTGACAAAGCAAACCTTCTTTTCCATCTATATGACAGCACCATAATTAAACATAATCAAATACAATTTATGTTAGGTGTTGCATGTTTTTCTTGTATGCTTCACCGAAGAACAATCTCTGCTACCAACAGTTGCATCCTGAGAAAATGCTAAATACATGTAAAATTGTGGAGAGTCATTTCATTAAAGGGCCATTGTTTTACAGAATTTTGCAATTATATGACTCTTGAGGACGGGTAGACAAGACGGCTAGCCGCGTGCAGCTGACACTCCGGCCATAGCGATGTCCTATGGCTTTAGGATGTTGTTTCACGTTCAAGTGAACATAGACGTGTCGTGAGTGGATGGAAATTCAACTGTGCTTCCTCTCCACCCCTAAAGAACCTAAGAGAACTTGTTTTACCATAGATTGGGTCTACACTTGGCTTCTCATAAAATTACTGTGCAGTACGGTCTTGCAACAGAATAAAAAGAACAGTATGGGGCTTAAATAATTGCCATGTGTGGTTACTACTGAGGCAGCCTTGCTACAAAACTTTGGACCTCATTCAACAAAGCAACTATGTGTCACTTTGAAAAGTCTAAAAACAATTGTGCAAAGTCAAGTTTTCATACCTATTTCACCAATCTCCGCTAAATGGGCTGAGCTGGAGTGCGATGGAGGCGCAACGCCCACCACAGCTCATCTAATTCATGACGAGTTATGACGTATCTCATGCCAGAAGTCTTACTCTACTCCCAGCCTGGAGTAAGATTACTGGTGAGGCCCCTGACCACTTTTGAGACGCACCAGATTCATTAGGAGGCGTGCGTCACCAACACACCACCTCACCAAGACCGGCGCTTCTCACGCCAATCTATATGTACCAAGGACTATGCGTTCACAGTTAGCCTCAAGCAAATAGCGTATGTCTTTTATGGAGCTGTAATATGGCACCCAAAGAAACTTTGAGGGCATTATTAAATCCTTTTGAAAAGACTTGACCTGTCTCATTAGCTGAAGAAAAATCATGGTATGCTGCACCTCATGTTATATTATAGGGAATATGTCAACAAAAAAAGACCTATTACTTAAATCAAGTTGATCTCTTTTGTGTATCAGTACGTGTATATGCTGCGGCACTGCTGTAAATAGAACAAGTGACCAGACTATTGCAGCTTCAATTCTCCTAAGGAGACTATTAAATGAAGTAGAAAAGTAGAAAAAAAAAGTTTTTCAAAAAATAAAAAAAATGTAAAAGTTCAAATAAGAAAAAAAAAAAATACACATATTGGATATTGTTGTGTTTGTAAAAGTCTAATCCATCAAAATATAACATAAATTAATCCGATTGGTTAACAGCATAATGAGAAAAAGAATAAAAATGCCAGAAACAGTTTTTTGGCCACTGCAACGACAGAAAAAAATGTAATAAAAGGCGATCAAAACATCATATATACCCTAAAATAATATTGATAAAAACATCAGCCTGGGGGGTAAAAAACAAGCCATCACACAGCCCCAGATAACAAAAACTGAAAACATTACAGCTTTCAGAAAGTCGTAACACAATTTTTTTATTTTTTTTTTACATTTCTGAATTTTTTTCTCCACTTAAAGAAAGAAAACAAACAAAAAACACCCAAACAAACGATATATCTATGTAATCATACTGATTTGGAAAACTATACTGCCAGGTCAATTTTATGGTAAAATGAATGCTATAAATAAAAAACCTGCCCAGAAGTGGTCTTTATTGAAGACTTGCAGTCAAAAGGTGGAACCTTCGACATGGAGTCAAGGCCGAGTGATTTACTATGCCCGAAAACTGAGAACTACGGTGCAGAAAAATAGCAGCAGATACCCAGACTGATGAGTCAAAATGTAAAATATTCGGCTGTAACAGAAGGCAACAGTGAAACATGGTGGAAGTTCTTTGTCAGGCTGGGGATGCATATCAGCACATGGAGTTGGGGATTTAGTTTAAGAATAAGGCTATGTGCGCACGTGTGCGTAATTCATGCAGTTACGCTGCGCTTTGTAGCGCAGTGTAACTGCATGCGTCCTGCGTCCCCTGCACAGTCTATGGAGATTGTGCAGGGGCCGTGCGCACGTGGCATATTAGAACGCAGCGCTTCGGCTGCTGCCCGAATCGCTGCGTTCTAAGAAGTGACATGTCACTTCTTCCGTGCGCTTTGCCGGCAGCCCCTGCTCTGTCTATGGCAGGAGCTGCAGGCAGAGCGCACGTTCTCGCCGGCACCATGCGCTTCAGAACGCAGCTTTTCAGGTGCACACATAGCCTTATAGTGTCTTCAATGCTGAGAAATACAGGCAGATACTTATCCATCAATCAATACCATCAGGGAGGCATCTAAGGGGCACTTTGCACCTGCGACATCGCAGGCCGATGCTGCGATGCCGAGTGCGATAGTCCCCGCCCCCATCGCAGCAGCGATATGTGGTGATAGCTGGCGTAGCGAAAATTATCGCTACGCCAGCTTCACACACACACCTGCCGTGCGACGTCCCTGTGGCCGGCGACCCGCCTCCTTGTTAAGGGGGCGGGTTGTGCGGCGTCACTGCGACGTCACACGGCAGGCGGCCAATCGGAGCGGAGGGGCGGAGATGAGCAGGATGTAAACATCCTGCCCACCTCCTTCCTTCCGCATAACCTACGGAAGCCGCGGTGACGCCGGTAGGAGATGTTCCTCGCTCCTGCGGCTTCACACACAGCGATGTGTGCTGCCGCAGTAGCGAGGAACATCGGACCGTCGCGTCAGCGTAATTATGAATTACGCCGACGCTGCACGGATGATACGATTACGACGCTTTTGCGCTCGTTAATCGTATCATCTAGGCATTACACACTGCGATGTCGCATGCGATGCCGGATGTGCGACACTTTCAATTTGACCCCACCGACATCGCACCTGCGATGTCGCAGTGTGCAAAGTGCCCCTTACACTGATTATTAGGCCTTATATTAGACTCAAACTTCCTTTTCTGTGCATATGACTTTTCATCGGTCTCATTCTCATCACAGACAGGATTACAGTGAAAGATAACGCCTCTATATACAGTAGATAACACAGGATCCACCATTCACAATGATGTCACAGTTCACCTGCTCTGACTTTCTTCACAATGAGCTTTGTCCTGATCAGGACACGCTAAAATAACATTTCTATGAAAAATATTCTGAATCAGTCTAACGCTGCTAATGTACAAGTGAAGGAAAAGGAGTCTAATGTTAGGTCTAGGGACAAGTGTGAAATGGAAAGTAAAAAAAAATACATTTCACATAAAAGTCTGGCTTAAACAATAGGTCCCTTTAAAGATGTATTTTAGCACACGCCACAATTTTTCAGTTGGGTTTTTTCAATCTGCCGGATGAAATGTGAGGCATAGGTTGGGACAGTAAGGAGCGTAGACTCTTACCTGAGCTGCATTATGGCTCTGCCATATCTTCTATATGAAAGCACGGCATAATTTATACCGGTTGATAGTACAAAGGTATAACACTCGTATACTCTTTCTTTTCCTATCATTTTCAAAACTCTGATCACTATAAAAGGCCAGAAAGACTATCCACAGTGTGCACACTGATTGTCAATGGCTGAGTGTCACGCAATATGTCAGCCCCTGCAGCGCTGGCCTACTTCTCAGCAACTCTTCAATCCTTATAACTCAGTTCATGGTGACATTTAACAAAGGAAAAACTTCACTGCATGACAACTGGGCACAAGGAAATGGATTGGCACTTATGGCGTGCTTTATATTGTAAGGAAGTTATATGACAGATAACGGAGTAACACGTATGTTGTGGCCATTTAAAAAGATTGAGAAGATCTAAAAGAGAATCTGTCACCAGGTTTATGCTACCTGATCTGAGGGCAGCACGACGTGATGACAGAGACCTTGATGCCATCAATGTAAAGCACTCTATCAGTCACATTGCAAGCCCTCCCCATCATGTGCGCGCACTCTCGAGTCCTTAAAGGGAATCTGTCAGTAGGATCCACCCTGCTAAGCCGTCTACATGGGCATGGAGGTCATAGGAAGCTGAATTAAATGATACCTTGTTATCTGATGTCTTATTCCAAAGAAATACGTTTTTATTATATGTAAATGAGCTGTTGAGATTTTTGGGCTGGACATAGATCTCCCCGAGAATCTGCCTCCAGAGCTTATTTTCAATAAAATGGGCGTTACCAGTGTGAGACATGTAATGACTGTCAGTTCTGATCTCCTGATCTACATGTCTCACACTGGTATCTCCTTCTTTCATATAAAATGAGCTCTGGAGGCAGATTCTCAGGGAGATCTGTGATCAGCCCATAGATCTTAACAGCTCATTTATATATTAAAAAAAACATGGATTTCTCCTGATTAAGACATTGAATAGCAGATATCAAGGTATCATTTTATTCAACTTTCCATGACCTGCATGCCCATGTAGACAGTTTAGGAGGGTTGATCTACTGATACATTTTCTTTAATATTCATGAGCTGCTCCCCCTCGCCACCTCAGATTGCTAGAATTCTCATTATGTCTGGTAAAAAAAAAGTCATCAATCAGCAGCACAGATCTGGGAAATACAGAGAAATGCCATGCTGGAGTAGAGTGGTGGCTGCCCGTTCATTGTCTATTGGATGGTATGAGATATCCAAGTATAGTGCTTCACTTTCTCAGCCCCAAAAATAATTATCCTTTATTGTAAGAAAAGCTGACAGGACATTCTATAGCCCTGTTTTCAGGATCAGTGAGGACCGAGTTCGTAGACCCTCAGCGATCAGCACATTTTCACCTCTCCTGTGGATAGGTGATAACTAGAGATGAGCGAACCTGAAAAGTAAAGTTTGGTGTTCATACGGAGCATGGACTTTACTAAAAAATCAGTGTTCGAATTTGGAGTTTGGGGGCTTTACATATGAACACCACCCGAGTGAGCATCGCTGTGCCCAGGTACGCTTGGTGCTCAGCCAAGTGCAAGACACATGCAGTATTTGATCAGCTCGCACTGGGGGTAACAACGGCGTGATCAGGTGTAGTGTTCACCCAAAAAAAAAGGAACAACCCTGCCCCCAGAAGTGCTCTGTTTATGGCTGGCTGTATGTGGGTGGAGACTCAAACTGCCCAATCAGTGACTTCTATTGGGGTTCAGGTCAAGTCCGGGTCCCAAACCGATCTTTATATAAAGTCTGGCTGAACCCATCGAACCGAACTTCAAGGGGTCCACTCATCTCTAATGCTTAATTGCTATTTTTTTTATTTAACCACGGTTGACATGGTTTGGGCTTTCCAGGTATTTTAGCTTGAGTCATCATTTTGTGAGTTCCCGAAATGTCACAAAAATTTCAAATGTACTCAGCTATTTCCCTCCCGCTTCTGTGTCCCCACCATATGCACACCAAAAATTTCGAGGCATTTTTTGGAGCAATTTTACAAAAAAATACGATTGCACTGAAAAGTTGCAAAAATGGTTACAAAAATAAATAAAAATGTGTGATTTTATGCAAAATTCATGAACCGTGTGCACCATTACTGATAAATCTGAAGTGAAAACAAAGGTGAAAATGATGAAACAATGAAAACGGGGAGCCTATAGTATATAGTGAGCCTAAAGTATATAAACATCATCTAAATTATACCAAATTAAAGTAAAATACTAGGAAAACAAACTGAATTTGGGATTAAAGAAGATGATGTTGTAAACTCCCCTAGGCACAAGACCCTACGTTACGTACAGTGCTCATCCGCTATGGACATGCTTTATGGAGATGAGTACCAATGCACATACATACCGTAATATGGCATCATTCATCTCTTAGGCACCTAGATATATGACAAGGGGTAAAGCCGAAAAGTCTGACTAATGATCTAAAACTTTGGTTAGTTTAGGAAGAACTTTGGAGTAAACTGATCATTTGAATGAAACACAAGATATGGGAGAAGCGGGATTATATATGACACCCCTGGTAGGAGATATTTTTAATCCTCTCAATGGGACGTTGCTATTAAATAATATATTCCTATGTATAAAAACAGTGCTGTTTGCAGATGTTCCCCTAATCTAGGACAGATGGCAACCTTGTCTGGCACTTAAGAGGCCAATTAAGTGGTTATGGATCATGTCTAATAAGAATTTATGTGGATTAGGTTAGGGAAAGGTCTGCTTATACAGAGGAGTGCTGCATAAAAGCCGCTTCCTAAATTGACAGAGGAAATGTGCAATGCCAGTATATTTCTTATATCTTGTAATTTCCCTCATGATGCCATATGGCGTTTCTTGCAGAAAAAAAAACACAAACAATACTGGAAATCCCAAGAGAACATACTGTAATATATGTGAAAAAGTCTAAGTCATCCCACAATCAAAAAGGTAAAAAATATATATGAACTGACATGGAAACATTCTTGGCCTCGTTGGGTGACACTGTATATGAAAGGTGGGATAAAAAAACAACCTTGGTTGAAGAAACAACCTTAGAAGTATTGCACCCTTTATAGAGACCTCTGATTCGATGTTGCAGCTTAAAGAACAACTCCAGTGGGAAATACATCAAACGCAATGCTTAGCAAAAGGCACAATACGTGGATGATGGCCAATGCTGCAAAACGCAAAGGAGGAACAAGTCTGCCAAGAGCTACCCAACATAAAATGCTTTGATTTTTTTATGGGTCATACAGCTGCACAAAACAAGTAATTATTAGTGATGAGTAGTGATGGGCGAGCACTAAAATGCTCAAATGCTCGCTACTTGATTCGAGGTCAGATGCTCGGACGAGCTCAACGCTAGTAACGAGCATTATGGAAAGTCAATGATTGGACTGTTCAGGTCTCCGCCCACACACAGCCAGCTATAGAGAGCATTTTCAATGGATGGTGTTTTTTTTTGCTTGTCACACTATGTCTGAGATCATGGTTTTATCCCCCGGGAGAGCCATTTAGAGACTGTGACTGGCTCTCCCTGGGAGCCTGCACACATGCAGTGAAGCAAGCCTGCGTTGTGGTCGCTGTTTAAAGGACGAAATATCCGAGCATCTGTGATACTTGGTCAAGCTCCATGACTACCCAAGCACCACGATGTTCGATTGAGTAATGCACAGTGCAAGCACATTCGCACATCACTAGTAATGAGCAAAATTTTTCACAATTCCTAGTTTTGACCTTTGGTCAGCCCTCTGCTACAGACAAGCTTGAATTCTACAACTGGCATCCACAGCCTTACATCTCCTGGGTGTCTATGTTGCTTTCTAGGCCATATGGTGTCATGGCACAATGCTCATCATGATGTCATGTGAGACCTCATGCGATGTCATGATATTGCTGGATCTAGGAAGCAACAATGGTGGCCAGGAGATGCTGAGGATAAGAAGCCAGCCATAGACGTGAAGTCCATATGCAAGTGTAGACCAGACCAAAAGGTCAGAACTGGGTACCGCAAATCGTTTTGCTCACCTCTAGTTATTTTGTATGATATTACAAATGTAAAAACAGACCTTACCCTACTCAAAACGGGTATTAATAAGGTAGGTTTGGTTTTGGCTCAGATAGCACAGCACCGAATTAACTTAAGGTCATATTTCAGGGACCACAATATAAATTCAGATTTTTTTATTGATTTGTTCATAAACGTAGTATTGCTGCATATAGTATGTGCAGATAACCAAATCTATAATCATTCCAGGGTTTATTACACGTGCTCGTTCATTAGCTAACCTGGGTGAACATGACGTATATTAAACATCCATGTCGCTGTAAGAAATACATATTAATTACAAAGCCTTTGCAATGGGTGTGAGCAGGACGCGGAAGACACAGATTATGATGGTGGGGTGGAGTGGCTCGTACGACGAGGCCGCCACAGGCAGACATTCATTGCGCTTTAGCTGAGTAAATGAGAGGCCATGGGAGGGCTCTCAGTGGGCCCCGTGGTGATTGATTCCACTAATGACAGGGCTTTGTGACTTTTCGCCAGCAAGTAATAGATGGCTGAATGGGTTGAGGGAAAAGCTTGCTGTGCAAATAAATGACTAATGATTTGCAAGCAAACCCCTGGCCCACTCTGCCTGATATCTCCCTCCCTGCTCTTCACTATCACAGGACATCCCTTAATACCCAGCCTCTATTTCATGTCTCTGTTATCTCCAGCACTCAGAGAAAGGGATTGCTTCAGAGACTGCTAGTGTTTCTTCATTCACAGATAAAGCGCTTTTCACCTGTCAAGAGATACGGATCCGGATTATTAAAGTA
Organism: Anomaloglossus baeobatrachus; assembly: GCF_048569485.1. Classification (NCBI taxonomy): domain Eukaryota; kingdom Metazoa; phylum Chordata; class Amphibia; order Anura; family Aromobatidae; genus Anomaloglossus; species Anomaloglossus baeobatrachus. The sequence continues at coordinate 226,380,196 of NC_134353.1, read as the reverse complement.
TCATATTAACAGCAGTCCCCACTTACGCCACTGAAAAACATATATTTTTTTTATTTTTACAAATTGACTTTATACTCCCATCTTCTTTACCACATCCATCACTCTGCAATTTTTCAGTAATTTTCCCTTAAGCCGCTATTACATGCTGTGAGGACATTTTACTGATACTCAATAACCAAAGTCTTTCCTAGTATAAAGAGAAGAGAAACCCGGCATTACAGCGTCTTGCGTCCGGATCCGATGATGTTTGGAGCTTCGAAAGCAATCTTCTCCAAAGTAACAATGGGTGGGTATCATGGAATATCAGCCAATGATCCCCTCTGCCATTACCGAATATTTAAATTAATAAATAAATAAATAAATAAACAACTCGACAGATCCAAGTCAATGAAATCTTCAGGATATATTGAAAAAAAGATCCTTCTTATTCATGCTGGCATTTGGTAAATACAAGTAGTTTTACGAGCTGCTGAATTCCATATGTGATAAATATAAGAGTTGTGTGAGTCTGACTGTTGGGACCCTCAAGCCGCATGGCCGATTAGGCAATTCCAAAGATGGACAAAAGTGAGTACACCCCTCACATTTTTGTACATATTTTATTTTAGCCATACTGAAGATATGACACTTTGATACCATGTAATATAGTCAGTGTGCAGATTGTATAACAGTGTAAATTTGGTGTGCCCTCTAAATAACTCAGCACAACCATTAATGGCTAAACCACCGGCAACAAAAGTGAGCACACTCCTAAGTGAAAATGACCAAATTGTGCCCAATTAGCCATTTTACCTCCCGCTTAGTGTTACAAGGTCTCCGATGTGAATGGGGAGCAGGTGTGTTACATTTGGTGTTATCGCTCACACACTCTCTCATACTGATCACTGGAAGTTCAACATGGCACCATAAGGCACATTCTCTGAGGATCTGAAAAAAAGAATTGTTGCTCTAAATAAAGATGGCCTAGGCTATAAGAAGATTGCCCACACCATGAAACTGAACTGCAGCATGGTGTTCAAGACCATACAGAGATTTAAGAAGCAGGGTCCACTCAGAACAGGCCTCGCCATGGTCAACCAAAGAAGTTGAGTGCACAAGCGTCCTATCCAGAGGTCGTCTTTCAAAATAGAAGTATGAGTACTGCAAGGGTTAAAGTGGTGGGGCCCCTGTCAGTGCTTAGACCATATGCTGCACACTGCAACAAATTGCTCTGCATGGATGTCGTCACAAGAGGATGCCTCTTCTAAAGATGATGCACACGAAAGCCCACAAACAATTTGCTGAAGACAAGCAGACATGGACATAGATTAATGGAGCCACGTCCTGTGGTCTGATGAGACCAAGATAAACTTATTTGGTTCAGATGGTGTCAATCATGTGTGGTGGCAATGAGCTGAGGAGTAAGACAACTGTGTCATGCCTACTGTCAAGCATGGTGGTGGGAGTGTCCTGGTTTAGAGCTGCATGAGTGCTGCCGGTTGTGGGGAGCTGCAGTTTACTAAGGGAACCATGAATGCCAACATGTACTGTGCCATAATGAAGCAGAGCATGATCACCTCCCTTTGTAAACTGGGCCGCAGGGCAGTATTCCAACATGATCCAAATAATGGTGGCCACACAAAATATTGACACTTTGGGCACAATTGGCCATTTATTCATTTTTTTGCCAGCAGTTTACACATTAATGGCAGTGTGTTGAGTTATTTAGAGGCCACACCAAATTTTTACACTGACTACTTTACATTGTATCAGTGTCATATTTTCAGTGGTGTCCCATGAAAAAAATGTATACTTCCTTTTGTGATATACTGTAAATGGAAACAGACTAAGCAGTATAATAATTTTTTTTTATGAAAAATAGTTTTCTTAACCCCTTCACGACCATGGACGGATATATCCGTCATGGAGCGTGTCCCGTTAAGCCCCGCCCCCTCACGCGGGCAGGCGGCGATCGGCACACATATCAGCTGTTTTCAACAGCTGACATGTGTGCCTGCTAGCCGCGGGTGGAATCGCTTCCACCCGCGGCCATTAACCCCTTAAATCTTGCTGCCAAAGTCTGGCAGCAAGATCTAAATGCGCGCGGCCATGTTTTTTACTTACCGCCGCCCCCACCGGAAGTCACATGCGTGATCACGTGACTATGGGTGGTTGCCATTATAGCACAGGGTAAACGGCGTAGTGGCAAAAAAATTCCAAACGCCAAAATTACGTTTTTTGGTCGCCGCAAGTTTTATGCAAAATGCAATAACAGGCGATCAAAACGTAGCATCTGCGCAAAAATGGTACCATTAGAAACGTCAGCTCGAGACGCAAAAAATAAGCCGTCACTGAGCCATAGATCCCAAAAAATAAAACCGCTACGTGTTTCGGAAAATGGCACAAAACGTGCGCCACTTTTATTGCACAAACTTGTTATTTTCTTTTAACCCCTTAGATACAAGTAAACCTATACATGTTTGGTGTCTACAAACTCGCACCGACCTCAGGCATCATACCCACACATCAGTTTTACCATATAGTGAACACCGTGAATAAAACATCCCAAAAACTATTGTGCCATCACACTTTTTTTGCAATTTTTCTGCATTTGGGATTTTTTTTGCTGTTTTCCAGTACACCATATGGTAAAACTTATGGTTTCATTTAAAAGTACAACTTGTCCCGCAAAAAACAAGCCCTCATATGGCAAGATTGACGGAAAAATAAAAACGTTACGGCTCTCAGAAGAAGGGGAGCAAAAAACAAAAACGCAAAAACGGAAAGTGCCCCGGGGCTGAAGGGGTTAAAGGAGTTGTCCAGCCTTGGAATACGATTCACTCTATGCGACTGCAGACTTGTGAATCCTCACATTGCACGCAGTGTGCGCTGTGACTATTCTCTGTTGCTGGGTGATCATGTTGAAGTTTGTGATTTGCATACCTCCGGCAACAGTACGATTAGATGGTATCTGGCCATGCTCAATACACTTGCATTGAGCGAAGCCGTGCCCATTTAGTTGGTACATGACATCATGTATGCAAATCACATATTTGTGATCACGTGCCCTCTGCTCCTAGCACCTGCACCAGAGAATCCTCACAGTGCGCATTGAGCACAATGTGAGGATTCACAAGTCTGCAGTCACATGGAGTGACTGCAGAATTGAAGCCAACAATCCCTTTGATGTTTCCTTGCTTCAGTGCATCTCCATCATTGCTGCTGTTCGGTTGAGTTGGCAGTTAGAATGTAGTCCATTTTTTATTTCTCCTGTAGCTGAAGCCTTCGATTGGCTACATAGGTCAAATGATGAACGAGATGTCACGACAACTAGAACACAACTGGACATTCTGACCACCGGTCATCTGACTTCTCAGGTCACTGATTGGCTGTAATATTAGGTGATTGGAGGTTGAGATGTTATCACTTCCAGTTCTGGTGATTACCATCGGGATTCCATTGATAAAGCAATCCTTTCTTCCTCCCTCCCGTCCTACCTTCCCAAATCTAAGCTTGTGTTCTACTATTCTGGAAAAATAAATTCTGGACTATTCAGACAAATAAAAGAAACCCCCATAACAAAACTTGGTTACTTCACATGCAGGACCCAAGAGCTCACCTTCAAAAAAAGAGAAAGAAGTGAGCCTGGGACTTGATAAAGTCTTAGCGGATGCCCTCTGGGAAATGCATTAGTTTCAAGCGTAGGATGTGTAAGCTATAGTAATATTTGTAAATAGAATAAATATCACATCTAACAGGTTCTTCCTCTACAAAATGTTTCATTTTATTTCATTACTGTTTACAAGAATGACAGCTCTGTGTAGAAGAAAAAAAAGCCCCTTTCAGCCCAGCGCCTCTCTCCAGAACTTTGACAATCCACATTACCATTCAGAGGCTGCAGAAAAGAGCAATTTGCACAAAAGACGGCTTAAAATGCCAACAGGTCTACACAAGAAAATTGGGTTTTAGAGGTTACAGATTGGGAAACAGTGAATTATTTCATAATGTTTTACTAAAAATGTTACTTCTGAGTTTGGTGGGACTGGTGCGGACTGATCTTCATAAGAGGAGATATCGACTCTCCCCCATCAGATGATGTCAGGGAGAAGAAGGATACGACATGATTACACCTTATGCTCTTTTCTTAGTGGACAATGGATCACTCCTCTCTCCCCATTAAAAATACATACATGGTCAGATAGGAGAGAACAAAAGAGGGAGACAAGAGGAACAGCTTTTGGCTGAAGAAGGGCCTGGCCAACATCTATGAAGGGTTTATGGGCACCTGTAGGCCTTTATTCTAGTTGAAGAACCACAGAGGTATTTATCCCCAATACTGATTAGTGTTATTGATCCTGCTATAAGCATAGTCGATGTTTAGCTAGCGAACGGCAGAAGCACAATTCCTGCAATTGCTCTTGAAGCCCTTTAGCAACCTACCAACAAGACAGACTAATGGACACGTGACAGGTTCCAAGAGCGGAATTATTTTCTTTCTGCCGGTATACAATGCAATGTCTTAACCTGCATGCGCTAGATGAACAACAATCAATAGGCTATGGATCTATCCACCTGTCGATCAATCGATCACCATTTTCTCATTGCAGAAACACGTGCACTGTATAAAAAAACTGCATAAATGGGCACAAAATATCCCTTAACCTAGCTCTACGCTGTATGAGCAATGTCTAGCTCTGTAGTCAAATAATATCCCTCTTTGCAATGAATATCTAATGTACTTTGTTTGATCCCAGGAAAACCATATTTATTTCTCCTTGCACATCTTACAATCTTTTCTAACCCTAAACCCATACACAGATCAAGCCGGTTTAATGTGATTCACAGCGTAACACATTTTCTCAATGGAAAATTTATGCAGGCAACTACAGGAAAACGTCTGTTTAACAAAGGGCCTTGAGTTGTCTATCGGCTGCGGGTAATTAACACCCGCCATGGCATAACTAGCTGCTGCTCCCGCCATGCCCAATTGTCCTAGCTTCCTATTCAATGCAGCTGTTAAATCGTGTTAGTGGAAAGGCACAGTGGTGTGTGTCACTTTATAATTTTAATATTTTACATATGATACTGTCACCTAGCAACAAGGCTGTGTGCGCCCCACGTTCTCTATGGCCATCGACTCCTAACAGCCAGGAATATCAGATTATCTCAATGGTGCGCCGACTTTTTAAGCATTCATGTCTGTACAAAAGATGCCAAGCCATCCCCGTCCTTTTACAGTTCTGTTTACAGGTTGATGAGATTCCCAATATTTCTAGTTGGAATAATAAAGACGCTCTATTAACAATGTAAAGTATGTAAAAAAAATGTGAGGAAACCGCTGTATCTGTACATGGGAAATTCTGAGGACATTGCTTCTAGTTAGGAAATTCTGATATCACTTGGCAAAATCTATCAGGACCAGAAACAGAAAAAAAAAAAAAAAAAAGAGGTTCTATAAATGTAACTTTTACATAGTAAGGAACTGGATTGGAATAATAAAATTGCTCAACATTATCCAGCCGCCTACCTAGATATTATACTAGAACTCAATGGCCCCCTTACACACCCTTAGATAAGTGGCGCATGAATAGTTGTTTGGCTGACCAGGTGTCTCGCCCCACGAACGTGAGAGCATCCATGTCCTGGTGGAGAGGGACGCTGCCAGATGTCTGCAGAGGCAGCTATCTCTTAGGGAATAAAAGGATCGGCAGTCTAATATCAGATACCCCAAATCCTTATCACATTCATATTAGACTGTTGGCTGCACCCATCAGTATCAGCGGGTTCTATGGAAGTTGAATGAGTAAAACAGGATGGTCCGGCTACTTGTAAATGTTGGATGTCCTGTGTATATGAATTTTTCAAGCAATAATGAAGAAATTGTTCATTTGAGCTGTTTTACTCACTCAGTTATCGGGCCATGGCGGGGCCTCTGTCCGGGCTCGGAACAAGGAGTGGATAACGATAATGGGGAGATGGATTTATTCCCACTACTTCTATGGATTTAGTCTAACGTGTATGGGGGTCTTGCAGTTGGCACGCTTGGATGTTACAATGAGGATCGATTTATAGGAGCAAATTTCCTGACTGAACAAGTGATATCCGTGATATAACAAGTAAATTGATTCTTGTTTCCTTTTATTAGGGCCACTGCAAACTGCATGGGAATGAATGACTGTTAGTATGATTGTTCAGTCACATACAGTTATTCATGGTCAACAGCATAATGATGATTAAAAATGGGATCAGCTGTTGAAGGAGCGCTGTTTATCACTGCCATATGACGCATACCATTGTGTAAAAGGCTCTGAAGGGTTTGGTAAGGATAAACTTTTAGTCTCCAAAACACTTGCAGACATATAAAATAAAAAAACTCAGCTGTTACTCACCCTCCCTAGGTCCAGCGATTTCTCTCTGCCACTATTCCAATATTTGTTGACAGACTGCTGCGGTGACGCCACAAATACAGAGCTTGTGACCACTGCAGCCAAACGGTGATGCCGATGTGCCCTGCAATCACATCACATGCACTGTATTTGTGGCGTCACCACTGCGATCTGGCAACAAAGCGCAATGCAGCCGCAAAGAGGCATCGCTGGACCTGGGAAGGATGAGTAACAGCTCAGGTTCTTAATTTATTTGTAATAAATCATTAGGTGCACACACACTGCCATTGTTCTAGGTAAACAGGACAATGCCCTACCAAGAAAAATGAGCTATTCAGAATGAATGAATGAGCACTCTGCACATTTGTGTAGTGATCCTGTTTACACTGCCCTAATCCAAGGAACGCTCGCACCCAATAACTGTGCAGGGAGAACGCACATTTACTTGTGCATGGGTCAGATATAGATATATATATATTGTGAGACTCATGTGGGATTAGTGGATGAGGGCAGGTATATCTCACCCCGGTATCGGTCCTATGTGACTTAGCCTGGTCAGGATCACCTGGCTACTAATGGATTAATGGGAGGTGAAGGACGGAGGTAAAAGGAATCTGGGAAGTTGGGGGAGGGTCTCCATCTGGGAACACAGTAAGGCTATGTGCGCACGTCGCGTAAAAACATGCAGTTACGCTGCGCTTTGTAGCGCAGCGTAACTGCATGCGTCCTGCGTCCCCTGCACAGTCTATGGAGACTGTGCAGGGGCCGTGCGCACGTGGCGTTTAAGAGCGCAGCGCTTCGGCTACTGCCGAAGCGCTGCGCAAAAAGAAGTGACATGTCACTTCTTTCCTGCGCTTTGCCGGCAGCTCCTGCACGGTCTATGGCAGGAGCTGCAGGCAGAGCGCATGGAATCGGCGCTCACTACGGACATTTCTGCAGCGATCTAAAGCGCACATGTGCTCTTCAGATCGCTGCAGAAATTTCTGCAGGGCTTGTACGCAACGTGCGCACATAGCCTAAGCCTGTCTGTGTAGGAGACACTTGTGAGGAGCAGTGCCTGATGTTTGTATGGTTTAGCTGGAAGGGAGAAGCCCTCCAGTTGGTAGTTAGGATAACACCGTGTATAGTTAGTGCCGGACAGGCAAGGATTTATTTTGTTGGTGTTTTTTTTCTTTTTGTTTATGCTTCACTGCAATAAACCTGACCAAGCGTCAGTTACACCTTGAATTCGGCTGTCTGCCTGAGGTGAATACGTGCCCTTTGAACCCAGCAAAGGCGATCCCGGAGCGTGTTATCACAATATATATATATATATATATATATATATATATATATATGCGCCATATATATAGCAAATGCCATTACTGTAACAGGTGACGAAAGACAGAAGTGGCCATTATTACATTAGTATGCCTAATAGTATTTAAAAACAGTGCATTTATCTATCACTTCAATTACACGTCTCTTACCCACACTGAAAATAGATACCCATAATCATTTCTGAAATGCCATTTCCTACAATTGTGTGAGTAGTATCGGGTATTATACACATGCCAGAAAATAAGCAGTCAGGCATCTAACAGCTGAAAATACACATTCAAAGTAAGATTTAAAAAACCTCCAAATTCCATGATTCACTATAATTATGCCATTATACAGATGATCAACAATCAAGACAGTTTTGCTAGTTTACTTCTGTATACTACATCGGAGACTTATGCAAGACATGTTTTTTGTACTTAGCCTTTATCTAACCTTTCACAAAGATTAAAATGCATTTCTTTAAAGTCTGGAATAAATTATAAAATGTACCACAAAAATATGCTGTTTTGTGGCACATTGGTGGCAGTTATTTTAGGGTAAGTGAGGGTTTTTTTTGTTTTCAAAGTGCAGGATGTTTTAAATGTTTTTTTTGTCTATTCATTTTTATAAGGCCACTTTGCACGCAGCGATATCGCTAGCGTGCGTACCCGCCCCCGTCGCTTGTGCGTCACGGGCAAATCACTGCCCGTGGCGCACAACATCGCTCGGACCCGTCACACTACTTACCTGCCTAGCGACATCGCTGTGACTGGCGAACCGCCTCCTTTCTAAGGGAGTGGTTCGCGCGGCGTGACAGCGATGTCACTAAATGGCCGCCCAATAGAAGCAGAGGGGCGGAGATGAGCGGGAAAAACATTCCGCCCACCTACTTCCTTCCTCATTGCGGCCGGCCCCAGGTACGATGTTGTTCCTCGTTCCTGCGGTGTCACACATAGCGATGTATGCTGCCGCAGGAACGTCGAACAACATCGCTACTGCAGCAGCAACGACGAACAACCTGCGTCCTGCTACAGCAACGATATTTGGAAAATGGACAGCGTGTCAACGATCAACAATAAGGTAAGTAAAATTGCTCGGTAACGGTCGTTCGTGCGTTTCACACGCAACGGCGTCGCTAACAAGGCTGGATGTGCGTCACGAATTCCGTGACCCCCAACGACATCGCGTTAGCGATGTTGTTGCATGTAAAGCGGCCTTTAGGCTTCTCCACAGAGCGCATGCTGTATGAAATAAAACGGACACTAGAAATGCTTGAAATTCAATTATTACAATTTTATAACCCTTCAGACAAAAACCCCTAAACCAACACAGTAAGTAATGATGATTAATACTGAATTAGAGCAAGTGCAAGCTTGGCAATAGTTAGAATTACAGTGGAAAAGACAGTGCCACGCATGTGCGACCACCTTTCCATATTCAGTGGTGCACACAAGGACCCTATTTCTAGGAGATAGGTATAGATCTATCCCAAAATAGATATTCCGCTTTCATTTGCAAAAAAAAAAAAAAAAGTGGCTGGGAATTTAAATGGTCTTCAGGTCAGAGATCAATGCAAAATCTGTAATTGAGCCTCCATTGTTCAATCTACTTCATGCCGTCTACATTTTTGTTACTGTGGATATCAATGGTCGATGCATATGATTGTAGAGACGCACAGTTGAACACTGCAAGCCTGACACACAGTAAATGTACACACTATACTTATGCCGAGAATGCTGTGTAAGCTGAGTGCAAAGAGGTTATCACAATATCTTGTCTTCAGGACAGCACAGCACCTGGTGCAAGGTTTCCATGTTGTCTGGTGGGGGTGCTCCTAAAGATTGACAGTTCAGGCTGGCAACATTATTGTGCCGAAGGTTCAAGCTGAGTGTTCTCACATGCTGCTAGCAGGGCCCGCTTTGCCTCTGCAGCATCGGAGAATTGCAGGGACATAGGTTGGCTGTATCTAGCAAATCGGAAACTACAAAGTGGCGCAAGCTCTTTACCTAGATAACTGGCCACTCTGAAAATACAGAGTTGTAGGTTCATGCTACATAATCGTATATGAGGCTAACCTGACATTGCAATTGATCTCTGTACTAAGCTTTTTGAAGTATTCATTTATTAATAGTGGTTCTAGTGATGTATTCATGTACCGATGGTGGTTATGGTGATGCATTCCAGTACTGATAATGGCTCTGTGTTATGTCACCGCCGGAGTCTGCTCCAGCGACTTCTGCTCCGATCGCCAGGCGACGCTGTGTTCCTGCCGTGGATGGTGCTGGTGATGGGAGAGAAGTCGATGCCAGCGGCACCAGTGGGCGCAGGCTCCGATCATCCACTGGGCTGGGTTAGCTTGGGATCTGCAGTACCGCTGGCTGACTGTGGGTGGCATGTGTCTTCCAGCTGAAGTTGCCAGCGTTCAGCTACAGCCAATGGGAAGACACCACACCCTTCTTATTTCCCCTCCTGTCACATGATTACTGCCAGATATAGTTCTGATTTTCCTGGCTCCTGTTACGTCCTATTCCGTTGGTGATTCCTGTGTGTTGACTTCTGCGTGTTTTTGACTACCCTTCTGCCTACTGTTTTTGTACCTTGCTGCCCGACCCGGATCTGACCTCTGCTACGTTTGCTGACTACGTCACTGCCTGCCGATTCTGTCCCTGTTCCGCAATTCCTGGTTTGACCCTGCCTGACTATTACTATCATCGGACTGCAGCCTTCCAAAGGTAGTGATCTCCAGTTCCCTGTGTAATTCCAAATCCCTGTATAGGGGTTAAAGGGTTTCAGGGTTCTGGGGGTCCTACTTGGTGAGTGGCTTCCCTCTAGCCTCCCCTTTACAGCCCATCTGAGTCTGTGGATCCAGGCAGGCGTTACACTCTGGTGCTGTATTCCTTTACTGAGGGTGGTTTTGGTGCTCCATTCATGTACTGATGGTGGCTTTGATGATGTATTTCTTTATGGATAGTGGTTCTGGTGCTGTATTCATGTACTGATAATGGTTCTGGTGATGTATTCCTTTACTGACGTTGCTCTGGTGCTACACTCATATACTAACAGTGGTTCAGAGACTGTTTCCATGTAGTGATGGTGGTTTTGGTGATGGATTCATGTTGAAACAATGGAAGGATTCCAGCGGAATAGAAAGGGACAAAATCTTCAAGCTGTAAAATAATATGACAGCAGCTCTGGCACCAACAAAACTCCTCAGGGGGCATATCCGACGCATTTCAACATACAGTAGGTAGGATCTAATTCATGGATATCCATGATATCCATATCCGCAGAGCTTTTGTTTCTGTTCTAAAAAATGTAAACCAAATTGACCCCATAATTATCAATGGGCCCCTTTACTTCTGCTTGAATAACTGATACAACAGATTACTTATTCTATTTATCTGTTCCAAAAACGAAACAGACATAATGTACGGTTGGACACACAAAAAAATGCTGTGTTGAAACAGGAATTGTAGAATATTCTTCAAATATTATTGTAGTAAAAAAAATAAATCTTTTTGAAAGACAGAAAGAGAAGCAATATTGAGCTTCTTGTTTGTTTCCGATATGACTTTCTAATACAGAGAGCCCAATTACCACCTTGTACATTACACACTGCAATGGTTGCTGATGTGCATTTTACTTCAGCTTTCACTTGACAAGTCAGGCAGGTGAAATATGTGTTGATGGACGTGTGATGCCTGCTTCCCAGTGTAGCAGCTATGTAAATTTCATCTCTTTTCTGAAAGTGAAGTGACTGAAGCTTTGCACTCGCTAAACTGAGCGCTATTGATTCGGCACACTGATGTAGTAAATAAATAGCATTTGTTTAAGTCTGGAGAGTCGGCGCTGCCTCTATCCCTGCTGTATTGATTCGCTGAAGAACATCACTTTGTATGATGCTTTTCTTACATTTGCTGTCTTCCTGACAACTCCAAACACAACATGAGCTTACATGAGATTATTGAATACATTCTGCCTCAATGTCTGCCATATAATGAAAAGTGCAAGTTTATAGAGCAATGTCATTTTCCCCAACTTTTTAGAAACTAATCAGGCACCTTTCTTGGACAGCACATCACGTTTTCTTATGTACTAACTGGCCTCATATAATATGAAGGGAGCATTGTTCATGGGGTTCTCTAGGGACACGTCTTTAGACTACTTTGCATTATTACCATGTGATCAACATACCCTTCGTAAAGATCATAAATTGAGCATATTGAGAGCACAAACTAAGAAGGTCCATATCTCAGGAGTTGTATGTCGGACTTAAAGGGAACCTGTCAGCAGATTTGGGGCCTAGAAGCTGCGGTCACCACCAGTGGGCTCTTATATACAGAATTCTAACATGCTGATTATAAGAGCCCAGGCCCTTTATAATATTTACCTAAACGGTCGCTGCGGTGGAGTTGGGTCATATGGGTGTCTCTGTTCTCCAGTGCCATCGCCTCCTCTTTCGGCCATCTTTGTCCTCCTTCCGAAGCCTGTGTGCATGACGCGGCTACGTCATAGACACTCGCCGATCCCGCGCAGGTACACTACAATACTTTGATCTGCCCTGCTCAGGGCAGATCAAAGTGCTCCTGCACAGGACCTCAATGAAGGCGATTGTGGATGACGTAGGACGCATCATACACCCCGGCTTCAGAAGAAAGATGAGAAAGATGGCCGAAAGAGGAGGTGCCAGTACCGGAGAATGGAGACGTCCATATGACCCAACTCCATCGCAGTGACTGTAAGTATTATAAAGTGATTTTTACGTTCTACACAGTGGCCTGGGCTCCTATTATATACAGTGTTCTAGAATGCTGTATATAAGAGCCCACTAGTGGTGGCCGCAGCTAATAGGCCCCCAATCTGCTGACAGGATCCCTTTAAAAAAAAAAACAAAAAAACTAAGACAAACCAGAAACAAAAAAGGAAGACAAGCGCAGATAGGGTAGTACCATATTTTAGAAGTGAAATGAGGAGTTGGTCACCTGATTGGGTTGTATATGTCAAAACTCCAATAAATGCTTGTAGATTACTCAGATGCTGCAGATAGAAGAGGGCCTTCTTCTACATGAAGATTGAGAAGAACTAGGAATTAGAAGTTATGGTTGATCACGCCGCTTGAAAAAGTAGTTGTGGTAATACTTCAGGTAGCATTTAATAACGTGTAGTTCCATGCAACCCAGAAACACGTTAATAAAGGTACTTAAAGTTTTACCAACATGGTCAACCAGAAGATCTATCTGGTACTTCAGACACACTTGATCTGGTTACAAGTTCGCTTTGTTTACACACTGCATCTTTTCTTTAACACAAAAATGCAGCGTTTTTGGCCCCAAAAAACGCACCTACGGCAAAAATGCATCAAAAAACGCATGCGTTTTTGACACGTTTTTACCGCATTTTGCCCAATATGTTTTTGAAGTCAAATCTATTGACTGGAAATGCTTAGAAACACTGGAAAAATACAAAAAGAATTGACATGCTGCGTCTTCAAAAACGCAGCCAAGATGCAGACAAAAAAAGATGCCCAGTGTGCACAGCAAAATAGAAATCTCATAGCCTTTGCTGGGGGGTGGAAATGCATGCGTTTCGGTGCATCTTTGTGACCTCAAAAACGCACCAAAAACGCAGTAAATGATACAGTGTGTGAACATAGCCTTAAAAGGAACCTGTCAGGTCCCCCATTCCCTTCAACCCAGCAGCATTCATACCTGTATGCCCAAATTCCCTCCCTGTATAATGCTATTTACTAATATGAATGTTTAAAAAATGGACTTATAAACCTCGCTAGCCCTATGCTAATTAGGGCCTTAACTAGTCGAAGGGACGTTGTTTCCCCAGACGTCGACCTTCTTTCCGTATTATTACGCCCCTGTGGGCATTGTAACATGATTTCCACAAACCGGCGTCACTGCCAGCTCCTTGAATCTCGCACATGCACGTGGCTCATTTAGGCTGCGCCATGCCCTTCAAAAGCATGGTGGACGCTTCCCGGCTTCATTAGCCACACTGCGCATGACCGGAAGTTCAGAACCGGGTCACGTACACGTCTTTTGAACTTCCGATTCACCTAAAAAAGCCTAATTAGCATAGGAACAGCGCAGTTTATAAGTCGTTATTTTATTTTATTTTTTTTTTAAACATTCATATTAGTGAATAGCATTACACAGGGCTGGTTAGGAGGGAATATGGGTATACAGGTATGAATGCTGCTGGGTTGGAGGGCATAGGGGGAACCTGACAGGTTCTTTTTAAGTTGGTGATAAATATTTAGAACATGCACCGTGCATTAAAAAATTGGAGTGACTAGTGTGCAACATGTTTTAATTTTTCCCTTGAGAGATTATATATTATATAACAATTATTCAGAGCAGCACTTGAAAATTAGCTGGTTTAAAAAATCCAACACAACAGTATTCTACCGTCCTTTCAATATTTCCAATAAAATCAGAAGGGAGCACTCCACTTTTCTTTCAAATATAATCTTCTTTAATGGCCCATACCGCAGGACGTTTCGGTCACAGGCTGACCTTTGACCGAAACATCCTGTGGTATGGGCCATTAAAGAAGATTTTATTTGAAAGAAAAGTGGAGTGCTGCCTTCTGATTTTTTGGGAAATTTTTTTGGATATATATATAATGTTTTTGTAAAACTGTAGGAAGAGATAAGTGGCTAAAATGGTTTCAAATTTGGTGATCCTATAAAGATGTAATTATTTGTGCAGCTTCAAGCTCAGAGCTCAGTGGGCATTCCCCATGAAGCATGCTCTCTGCTGACTCTTTGCTTTCAGAGTACTGTTGCCAGCGTCTCTTCCCCTCCTACTCCAAAGGACGCTTTACACGCTACGACATCGCTAAAGCGATGTCGTTGGGGTCACGGAATTTGTGACGCACATCCGGCCGCGTTAGCGATGTCATTGCGTGTGACACCTATGAACGATTTTGAATCGTCGCAAAAACATGCAAAATCGCTAATCGGTGACATGCCCCCCTATACCCAATCATCGTTGCTGCTGCAGGTACGATGATTTTTGTCGTTCCTGCAGCAGCACACATCGCTATGTGTGACACCGCAGGAACGAGGAACCTCACCTTACTTGTGTCCTCCGGCAACGAGGAAGGAAGGAGGTGGGCGGGATGTTACGTCCCGCTCATCTCCACCCCTCCGCTTCTATTGGGCGGCCGCTTAGTGACGTCGCTGTGACGCCGAACGAACCTCCCCCTTAGAAAGGAGGCGGTTCACCGTCCAAGGCGACGTCGCTAGTCAGGTAAGTATGTGTGACAGCTCCTAACGATATTGTGCGCCACGGGCAGTGATTTGCCCGTGGAGCACAAACGACGGGGGCGGGTACGCTCGCTAGCGATATCGCTGCGTGTAAAGCCCCCTTTACACTATCATAGTCGTATGAGCCATAAGTATAATGCAAGGTTCAGTATAGATATACTAAAGCTCTGATCACAATGTACGAGATGCCGTAGAGTAATACGTAACTGCAGAATCAGAGCATGTAGTTTATTTACAACCACATCAGACATAGATGTGCACTGGAGCTGCATACACACAATTGTAGGATATCTTTAATAGGATTTTGACAAAGTTACTTTATTTCTTTATTTTATTGCTGCATGGTATCAACTAGTTATTTTTATGAAAAGGTTTTAAAGTCATTTCCTTATAGAATGAAAGTAAATAAGCAGGGCATCAGGTACATGAGAAAATACATAAGCACCTAACATGGAGTGGCACAGTCTGAAAACATCATTTAGCAGAAAGAGGGTCTCAGCTGGCACTAAAAATGACCTACAGGTCCGTGATTCAGCCCGCTCTTCCTATTGCAGTGATAATTGGCTTGGCTGTCCATTGCTTTCATTGAGTGATAGAAAACCATCGGACTAAATGCAATATGAGAGAAGTCTCTCCAGCCAATTAGTCTGTAATGAGAGCATTAACTGCAATGTCTTCCACAGAGGGCACTTTAGCCATTTTTGTTGCTCCTAGGAAGACTGGAGGGTTACCTGGGTTGCTAATGTTAAGAAGAGTGGAAGGAAACATACAATATGTAATTGCGGTATCTGTGACGCCAGATTTCTATGATATATTAAACCGTGGTAATGGGCAATCTAAATGAAGTTGATTAATTTTATTAATTATATGGACAATAGCATTCCAAGTACAAACAGGATCGCAGTATTGTAACAATGCACCGAAGTCTATAACTGTAAATATGCAGTATTGACATTATTTTTCCATAAGGTAGTTCATACATAATAGGTTGGTGATCAATTTCTACTGTATAGTGTAATTCCTTCGATATTAGCCCTAGCACAGTGGCTTAAATGGTCAAATAAATTTATCAATTTCTCTCCATTTCCGAACGAGAAAAATGCTCAATAAATCACCCTCTAAAATTGGGCATGTCACAATTTTTGTCTATATTGTTGCCCACAGATCTGTTCTGTTGGTCTCTTTTATCTGATCCTGTATGTGCTTTCGATGCCTTTCTATTTTTTTACAGCATGTTTCCTCTTCTTACAGTGAGATGGCGCATGCGCCGTCCTCTACAGTGAGATGGTGCATGCGCCGTCCTCTACAGTGAGATGGTGCATGCGCCATCCTCTACAGTGAGATGGTGCATGCGCCGTCCTCTACAGTGAGATGGTGCATGCGTCGTCCTCTACAGTGAGATGGTGCATGCGTCGTCCTCTACAGTGAGATGGTGCATGCGCCGTCCTCTACAGTGAGATGGTGCATGCGCCGTCCTCTACAGTGAGATGGTGCATGCGCCGTCCTCTACAGTGAGATGGTGCATGCGCCGTCCTCTACAGTGAGATGGTGCATGCGCCATCCTCGTGGACAGGGTGGGCATGCGTGCTAGGAAATGTGCTCTTCTACACCTTTTACCTGTGTGTTAGAAACAGCGTAAAAGTGCCAGACACTACACCTACAAGGGTGACAAATATGGACAAACCATTCATACAACCTTGTACATATGACATAACATTAACTCAGTCTACTGTAATTCTTTAAGCATCCCACTCATTCACAGTGCAAGGAACCTGCCAGCTCAGAGGTGAGACTAGAAAGAGGGAGAAAGTATCCAGTATACTGGGAGATTCCAAAACACAATCCAGCAAGTGTGAGAAAAAAAATCTTATTTATTAGTTAAAAGAGGACTAAAACTAATTTCAGACTAGAGTAACATACTCAGTAAAAGCTGAAACACAGATTTCGAAAAGTATAGCTCTTATTTGTGGCATGTTTTAACATTTGCAGAATATTTCACTGTAGTCCAAAATTTGTTTTTGCCCTATTTTCACTAATAAATAAGACATTTTTACTCATACATCTACTGGATTGCATTTTGGAGTCTCTCAGATTCCTGGATACTTCTTCCCTGTTTCTATATTAGTGAATACATTTGACGAGCAAAACGGTAACAATGTTTTGAACTTTTGACTTTCAGGCTCCATATGTCACCGTCCACTACAGCTTCTAATGTGAGACTTCCTTCACTTACTATCTCATACATAAATTTAACTTGCAGCTATATAGCATATGATTAGTTATGCAGATTCTTGTCATGTCACTTGGTTGTTACTGTTTTGCTCTTGTTGTGGAGAATCTTTTTTTTCCTCTATTCTACAAATTACAACCTGTTCTCACATTCTCTAATAGCTCATTGTGCTATTAAGTTGATTCCAAAGTGAAAGGTCACTACTTGGTATTGAAAAAGATTTCCCAAGAAAAGAAAAACAGCATCATCCAGCTCATCGATAGTGGTCTCTCACCCAAGAAAATTGCCAAAATGCATCATGAGAGTGTTATGAGAGTTGGAATAATATGAAATGAAGCCCGTCCATCCATTCAAAAGCCAAAAAGCAGATGTCCAACAAGGCGGCTCATCACAAGGTCTACCAGTTCTGGTGCGACAAATACGGCAGTGAAGGTGGTTTGTATGGTTCGTAATAGAGAGATTACAGACATTCATGCAAGCACCGCGCGACACATGTTACACAAGTCTGGAATAGCGGCCGGAAAAAAGGTGAAGAAGACTCGACTTCAAAGTCATCGTAAGAAGCGTTGGCTCAAGATTGCAAAAGTGTACGAAAAACGGAAAATAGAAGATTGGAAACGGGTGATTTGGAGCGATGAGACAAAAGTCAATAGACTAGACTCTAATGGGTGCAAATGGGTCTGGTAGAAACAATGGAAAAAGGGGCTAAGGAATAGAGAAATTGAAGAAATTGTCAAATTCGGTGAAAGAAAACTGATGAAATAGGGTTGTTTCACAACAAAAGGTGTTGGATACTTGACCAGGGATGCTGAGCTATATTTGAGTATCCTACAAGATGAGTTACATTGTACTATGGGTGTGAAAATCGTGACAGTGTTCCAGCAGGACAATGGCTCAAAGCATACGTTGAAATTTGCAAAGAAATGGTTCAGTGACAATGAAGTAGAGGAGCTGGATTGGTCTCCACAGTCCCCAGACCTCAACCCAATTGAACACTTGAGGGTAGAGTTGAAGAAAAAGCTGTATGCATACCCAAGTGAGTCAACCAGTATGAACCAACATCGGTAACATGTAGAAGAGACCTGGTGCCAGATTTCAGTCAAGTCATGCTTAATTATGATAGAGAGTATGCCCAGAAGGATTCAGGCAATGTTGAAAGCCAATGGTCGATTTACAAAATACTAGCAAAATAATAAAAATTAAAATTTAGATTTTAGAAGCAAAACAGTAACAATGCAGTGACATGACAAGAATCTGCATAACTCATCATATGGTAAATTGTTGCAAGCTAAATTTATGTATGAGATAGCCAAGATGATTGTCTATAAAATGAAGGTAGTCTCACATTCGAAGCTGTAGGGGATGGTGAGATATGGAACCTTAAAGTCAAAAGTTCAAAATATTGTTACCCTTTTGCTTTTTGCTCCTTGGTGTAAATTGTAGTATGTGGAATGTGATTTTAGCAGATACACAACATACAGTATGTGAATGAGGCCAACACTGAGAAGTGGTGTACAATATGATTTTCCAATGTTTTTGATTTACATTAAGTATCAGCTGCCTGAACCCAGTACTCTTACATGTAGTACTTTAAAATGTAGCCAGGGTTCACCTCAGAATTTGGGATAAATATGCCTGTGATCTATAAGCATGCACTTTGCATTGTTATTACGTATTCACACAGCAACGCTGCCCGTAAACACTGTTTTTCAGATGTGGACCTATGATTAAATGGATAGCATCAATTAAAATGTTTTGAAAGCCATTTATCATGAAGCTTTCTGGCAATTAAAGTATTAAAATAAAAGAAGGACCAGAAATGGGGCTTTTGAGCATGTTCCAACCTGTAAAAATAGACTGCTGAATGGCATAGTAAAAATGAACCCATTTCATACTACAAAACACCAACATCTGAGTAGAAGCACTGACTTTTGGGGAGACAGAATTTCTTTCATAATGTGGGGGCACAGAATTACGGTACTTTTGCCCAACAAACCCATCACAGCAGACATGCGTTGTTTCATAGTTTCTGCAATAAATCTTAAGCACATTACAAACTACCATGTTGAACCTTAAAGGGTTATTCCCATCTTAGTACATATAGCAGTGGGGCACTAACGGGATCACTGCTCCACTCTCTTGGGGCATTTCAGAACCACATTCTTGGATCAGTGAAAGTTTCAGCAGTGGGACCCCCACAGATTAGATAGCTGATAACTCTCTAATATGGGAATAATGCTTTAATGTAGTCACATATCTTAGATAGTAGTGAAAATTACAGGGTATTCCAGTCTCGAAGATCCTATCCCAATATATGTTATAGGTGTAATAATAAGAATATTAGCAAATACAGGTAAAAATTACTGGAGCTTGTCAGATTAGGAGGAAAGGGGACAGGCGTAAGTAAGAGAATGATAATTACAGTACTTCTATGGGGGTTGCGAGATTTCAAAATAGGCCCTGTGTGGTGGCCTATTGGCTGAACAAAAGAGTATACATATACAGTGGAACCTTGGTTTATGAGAACAATCCGTTCTGGGAGTGTGCTTGTAAACAAAGTTACTCGTCTAGTAAAGCAAAATTTCCCATAGGAAATAATGCAAGCTCAGACAATTCGCTCCACAACTTGTTCAATATCCCATCCTGGTCCCCTATTGTGCCATACCACACACGCACACACATGGACAAACACGCACAAACACACACAAACAAACACGCACACACACACACATATTATGCTCACCTTACCTTCCGTTCCCTCGCCAGCCTCCCAATTCTTGTAGTTCGCCGGTACAGGATGTGTATCAGGTAACCATCGCGACAATGGAGGAACTTCCGCTGTTGGCCGCTTCTCAAAGGCAGCGCGCTGACCAATCAGAGGCAAGCAGCTCAAGTCATTTATTATTTTTGCGGACTCTTCTCATCCAATGTTTGGTTAGAGGACTTTATCTCCTCTTACACATGCCTTGATTTTAGGTGTTTTATAGTTTTTATACTTTTTCATTTGTTATTTACATTGCTATATTATTAATATCTTATATTAAATACTATATCTCTTTACATATCTAAGGTTACATTTTAATCTGTGTAATCCATCTTATCTCTTCCCTCCTTTACCCATAGTTATTTTTTAGGATCTATCACAATCATACTTATCCCCTTAGGTGCCGCGGCTTTCTTTTATTTGTATACTCGAATTAGCCTCCAATTAGAAATGAAGTTTAGCTCTCCTAATTAGCTATGTCACTTACCTCATGTGCAGGGCATTGCAGTAGCTTAGGTATCCATGGTTACAGACACGCATATAGGGAGTTAGTTGCCATGGATACCTAAGCTACTACCATGCCTGGACATAGCTTATCAGAGCTATACTACATATCTAATTGGAGGTATTTGCTAATATTTTTGTTATTACATCTATTACATATTGGGATAGGCTCTTGGAGACTGGAATAACCCTTTAATTTTGACTATCTAAGGTATGTGGCTACATTATAGAGTTATTCCAATATTAGCAAGTTATCAGCTATCTACAAGATAATCTGTGGGGGTCCCACTGCTGAAACTTCCACTGATCCCAAGAATGTGGTTCTGAAATGTGCCAATAGAGTGGAGCAGTGATCCCGTTAGTGCCCCACTGCTATATGTACTAAGTGGGAATAACCCTTTAAAGGTTAACATGGTAGTTTGTAATGTGCTTAAGATCTGCGGGGGTCCCACTGCTGAAACTACTAGAAATTGAGATAGAATCTTGGAGATGGTCATACCCCTTTAAGCTATTTCCCCCGAGATACCCACAAACACGCTGGTCTTGGCCAAGCAATGAATAAGTCTCTGCCTAACACTTCTGACCGGTGGATGACCGCCATAAAAATCAATATGCCCGATTCTTTTTTTCCCGTCACATCTACCGTTGGTAGAGTCAGGACACCACATATACATTAGATTGTCACTTGTCCGTTACTATAAAAGGAGCCTTCATATTTTACCATTCAGTGGATTATTTAGGCCCGGTTCAGACGAACATATGTAAAATCAAGAAAAAAACCTGATGATTTTTCTTCCGTATGATGCTCTGTGTCATCTGTAATTCCGTTTTTTTTCATCCGTACGACATATAAATGCCAAATAAATAGTTTCCTAGGTTAATAATTGAAATTAATCAGTGAAAAACAGATGCCATGAGAATGGGGTGTCCGCGTGGCATCCATTTTTTTAACGCTAATGCAAACTTGACTTGGACTGCTGCGTATGCTGTCTGTCTGCTGTGTGTTTCGCATATGAAAAGCACTCGGATGAAATATTGGCTTGTCTTCTATTAAATCCCATCCTAAAGGCCGCTTTACACACTGCGACATCACTAAAGCGATGTCGTTGAGGTCACGGAATTCGTGACGCACATCCGGCCGCTTTAGCGATGTTGTTGCGTGTGACACCTACGTGCGATTGAAAATCGTCGCAAACACGTGCAAAATCGCTAATCGGTGACATGCTCCCCTATTCCCAATTATCGTTGCTGCTGCAGGTACGATGTTGTTCGTCGTTCCTGTGGCAGCACACATCGCTACGTGTGACACCGCAGGAACGAGGAACCTCACCTTACCTGCGGCCGCCGGCAATGAGGAAGGAAGAAGCTGGGCGGGATGTTTGTCCCGCTCATCTCCGCCCCTCCGCTTCAATTGGGTGGCCGCTTAGTGATGTTGCTGTGACGCCGCACGAACTGCCCCCTTAGAAAGGAGGCGGTTTGCCGGTCACAGTGACGTCACTAGGTAGGTAAGGAGTGTGACGGGTTTGCGCGATTTTTTGAGCCACGGGCAGCGATGTGCCCATGATGCACAAACGAGGGGGGTGGGTACGCACACTAGTGATCTCGCAAGCGAGATCGCAGCATGTAAAGCGGCCATAAAAGTGTGTAAAGCACAGAGGTAAATTCATAGGGTAAATTTGTCATGTATTTGCTGCATTCTAACCAAATTAGAGAAGTACCGGAAATAAAAAAAATATATTTATATGCGATATTCGCGCTTGTGTAAACTTCAGGAGCACCCATCAGGAGATGGTACAATGTCTAGCTATTACAGCATTACACTGTCTGGCGGTGCTATTGGCGTAATATTTCCCGTACAGTGTCTGGTAATACGCTGACATATCATTAGCAGCCGTGTAATACATCACAATCAGCTCCTTATCTCAGGGAGGTGCTTTATCAAACATGAGGTACTTACCACCAACCTGCACATCTGCGTCAGGTCATGTTAACCAGATCTGAGGTAAATTGCTTTTTAGTACATAGATCCCACATCCCTGTATATACATGTCTCCCGTACCTCCAGAGGGAAACATTGCGGCATGTTATTCCTGGTTGTGATGGAGGGGGTGACTGGGGGGCTCCATATGTAGGAAATGAGCAGTGACTCTATGACTCAGAGTGTAGGCAGAGCAATGATATCTATGTAAATCCGATGCTTTTGTTTCATGATGTGTAATAAGCCACTGACGTCCCTCAGCACCCAGCAAATTACACATTCATGCTCGTGTATGGCAACACTTTCCACGAGGTTAATGCTGTCTATTTGTAGTTCTCGCTCCACCATTACTGAGTATTAACACATTTCATGCTCCACTGTTCCCATTTTATCCTCATTCAGTTAACTCTGGATCAATAATGGAGTAAAATCTAAGCTTCGTGGTTGCTGCTCACAATTCTCTATCGGGAGAAATGGCCCCAATAACACACAGAGATATGATACTATTACCATGTGCAGCTAAAACAAAACTACGCAAAAAGAAATGCACTAAGTTCCTAATTTTAGGAATATCTCTCAGTCTTCTTGTTTGTGACCTCATTAGAAAGCTGGTATTCCACTGAGCTGCCTATTGAGGCATGTTCCATCTCTGCTGTCAATCATGTCATGATTCAGCACCACTGCCCTCAGTGCTTGTAGGACAGAGATAGCTTAGCACGCCCCACTCACCCAGGCCTATCTGTTCCTAAAAGAGCTTCTATATTAATGATCAGGAAGGCCACCCCTTCTAAATCCTGCTATTGAAAGTAGAGGCCCAATTACACACTGCAACATCGCTAGCGATATCGCTGTAACGTCACCGGTTTTGTGATGTAATAGAGACCTCCCCAGCGACATTGCAGTGTGTGACACACATCAGCGACTTGGCCCCCGCTATGAGGTCGCTGATCGCTACAAGTCGTTCAGGAACATTCTTTGGTCCTTTGTTTCCCGCTGCGCAGCATATATCGGTGTGCTTAACACCGTTACAACGACATCGTTAACGACCTAGCCCATAGGCATGCTAGTGTTCCCTTTCCAGCAAGGTCGTTCTGCAGGTCCGTATCGCTGCTGCGTCGTTGGCCAGATCTGCCTGTTTGACAGCTCACCAGTGACTGTTAGAGACTTTCCAGCGATGGCGGCCAGGTCGAGATCGCTGGTGGGATCGCTAGAGAGTCTCAGTGTGTAAAGGGGCCTTAGGGGACAAGGAAAGGGGCAAAATAAGTTTTTCTTATGAACCTATCACCTAACTTATGGTACCTGATCAGATCCCTCATTAAAGGGAATCCGTCACCAGATTTGTGCCACCTAATTTGAGACCAGTATAATGCAGAGACAGAGACCCTGATTCCAGCGATGTATGACTTATTGGGCTACTTGCTGTAGTTTTGATAAGATCACTGTTTTATCACCAGGAGAGGAAAAATTTGTAACATATTGCGATTTGACTGCAAAATAGGTACAGTGCGAGAAAAAAAATCGAATGCCATATGGACCATCAATATAGCATCCCATTGTTACACATACATTCCCATTCTGTAAGATGGGAAACTGTAAATGTTCTTATGACAGATAGTAGCTGCTGAGTAAAAAATTGTCATACGGATACGGATGACGAGTAAGAAAAAAAAACACCCCGCTTTTCTAGTTGAGAACAGGGCCAATTTTTTTTTTACACGCTTTTGTGACCCCAGCCTGGTGTGTGACTCGCACGAGGATCGCATCACATCACCTGGACTGGCTGTCTGCTCTCCTAACAGGAGCGTGCAGCTGCATAGAAATACATGACGCTGACCTCCGCTCCTATCAGAAGAGTCAGCGGCTGGTCCGAGCAGTGCGATGCGATGCAATCCTCATGCGAGTCACCCCAGCCTAATGTCCAGACTCTTCTCTCTGTGCGGTCTCACTTCGGTGGTTCAGACAACATAAACTAATTATAGGTTCCCATAATGGGGTTTTCCAGCTCTATGAAATATTTTACGAACAGCTTACAATTGTAAAAAAAAAAAGTAGTAATAATCACTGTACCAATCACCCGCTGCTACGTATAGAGCAGCCTCCGGTCACCTCGCTCGCGATATTATGTCATCTCCACCTCAGTTGTGTCGGCACGTCATCACTACGGCCAGTGATTGGTTTCATCGGTCAAGTGTTGACATGCCAGGTCATCACTGGAGCTGGAGAAGTCTAACATAGGAGTACCAGGGTATTGACTATGACTTCTTTCGTTAAGGTCCAGTCACACTAAGCAACTTACCAGCGATCCCAACAACGATAGGGATCGCTGGTAAGTTGCTAGGCGGTTGCTGGTGAGATGTCACACTGCGACGCTCCAGCGATCCCACCAGCAACCTTACCTGGCAGGGATCGCTGGAGCGTGGCTACACAAGTTGCTGGTGAGCTCACCAGCAACCAGTGACAAGCCCCCAGCGCCGCGTGGAAGCTGCTGCGCTTGGTAACTAAGGTAAATATCGGGTAACCAACCCGATATTTACCTTGGTTACCACCGCACGGAGCTACACGTGCAGAGAGCAGGGAGCAGCGCACACTGAGCGCTGGCTCCTTGCTCTCCTAGTTACAGCACACATCGGGTTAATTAACCCGATGTGTCCTGCAGCTACATGTGCACACAGCAGGAGCCGGCAGCACAGGCAGTGAGAGCGGCGGAGGCTGGTATCAAAGGTAAATATCGGGTAACCAAGGACAGGGCTTCTTGGTTACCCGATGTTTACATTGGTTACCAGCCTCCACAGAAGCCGGCTCCTGCTGCCTGCACATTTAGTTGTTGCTGTCTCGCTGTCACACACAGCGATCTGTGCTTCACAGCGGGACAGCAACAACTAAAAAATGGCCCAGGACATTCAGCAACAACCAACGACCTCACAGCAGGGGCCAGGTTGTTGCTGGATGTCACACACAGCAACATCGCTAGCAACGTCACAAAAGTTGTTCGTTAGCAGCGATGTTGCTAGCGATGTTGCTTAGTGTGACGGGGCCTTTACTTTATAGTATTGCCAGCTGCTTATAGAAGACTTCATGGAGCTTTACAACTGCATTGGGGTATATAATATATTATTACGGGAACCTGACATGAGATTCATAATGCCTAAACCACAGAAATCAGACAATGGTGCCAATATTGTCCCTAGTTTGTTTTTCCTGCAACACTTCAAAGAAATAATACCTTGAAAAGCTAGTTGGGGATGAGTTTCAAGTGACTGTTCCAAGAGGCCGCTCATCAGTGGCTTCCCTCTGCCCAGCTCCTGTAAATTTAACAGGTTTCTTCCAATGTGTGTGTGTAAGGAGAAACCTGCTTAGCGGAGTGGAGTGAGGAGAAAACACAGGTGCTTGTATTTGGACTAGTTATCTGGTCCTCGGCCGGCGGTTCAAAGTATAATTCCTCTGAAACACCTCAGCGTTTCATAGTGAAACATATATGGTTGCAATACTGCAGTCAATCCCAGATTCATGCTGTCTGTGGTTTGGGCAGCATGAATCTTCTATCAGGTACACTTTAAAGAAATGTTGGGAAAAAAAATCATCAGGTAAGGGTTCTCAGCTTTTCATATTTAGATCGGTCAAAGAAGCTGAGATATGTGAAGACATCTACCTAGTTTCATGCCCCAACACGTCTTGTCTCCACCATACAGAACCTTCAGACAAAACTTGAAAACCCATCTCTTCAAGAAAGCTTACCGCCTGCAATGACCCCATTGTCACCTGACCGGCTGACCACAACCTATTATCTCCTTCTCCATTACCCTGTAGATTGGTCCTCTCCCCTATGTGCCAGTTTGATACTGTTATTTTGGTCATTGTAATTTTAGAGTTGTATTTTGTATGTACACCCCTTTTTACTTGTACAGCACCACGGAATCATTGGTGCTCTATAACAAAATAATAATAAAATTCTTTATGAAGTGCTCCCTGGGGCCTAAGGGTATGACCACACGATCAGTATTATCAGCATTTTAGATGCAGCGTGGTTTTGCAGCGTACAAAACATTGCATAGTTCAGAACAAGAACATTGGATGTGATTAATAGAAATCCCATGTCCACTGTGCTTCTTTTAGACACCCTGTAAACTGACCTGCGGCTTTCTAATCCGCAGCATGTCAATTTATTGTTGCGTAGATTAAAATACGTTGTGGCAGGGATCCTGATCGTGGGCACGGAAGCTGCGTTCTCCTGCACAGGACACTAGCGTCTCCGGAAGAGAAAACACGCTGCGTCCAAAGCATATGCACGTATCCTAGCTCTCTTTATATCTCATCTATCTTTGCTTTCTCACAACCTCAATCCTAGTGTATTCCTAACAATCAGGTTGTCTGATATCAATTTTTTCTGAAAGAAACATTGGCCCTTTGCTGGCAGAAGAGACGGGGGAAAACCAGCCTGGATGCCAGTCAAGCTATACCATTTCCCATCTCATGTTGTGGTGTTAATGTACGTTTCTAAGAATACACCTAGGTGGAATCCCTCTGAAAAGCTTCTGTGAATTTATTGGTAGCCTCAAAGTGTAAGCAATCAACATGTGAGACCAGTAACAGGTGACCAGAGGGCCAGAAAAACTGATGCCAAGCCACTGAAAAAGTTGATATAGTGATAACTATGTTAAAGAGGACCAACCATCAGATTTTTGTGATATAAAGTAAATGCAGTGCCATATTTGTACTAGGATGTTTTATCCAAGTATACCTGTAATAGAAAGATCGGATGCTTGGTTGCTGAAATATCTGTAATCAAAGTTGCAGAAATGCACTGCACTTTGATTCATGTGCGGGTGAGGTCCTGCTCCGTTCACCCGCCCCTGTCTGCTGTCCTGGCCTTTCTCCCCTACCCTACCTTTCCAGGACAGCAGACGGGGCGGGTGATCAGAGCAGGACCCGACCCACAAAGACCCACCCCCGTTGCGCACATGTATCACAGTGCAGTGCATTTCTGTAATTTTGATTACAGATATTTCGGCAACCAGGCATCCGATCCTTCTAGAACGGCTATGCTTCGATACAGCATCCAAGTGCCAATATGGCACTGCCTTTACTTTATATAGCAACCTCCTGGTGCTTGGTTCCCTTTTATTTTCAGGCCTCAATGAAAGGAGAAATCACACGTATACTATAAGAGGTAAACAGATGATGACCAGCAAAAAATGATAATGGTATATAGTATCGAACAGCTGAACACCCCAAGATGTCAACGGGGCTATTTGGGAATGTGATACTTGATGATCTAACAAACACAGAATATATAAAGAATATACGTTTAGGTTGTATGACGACAGTCCCACTAATTTATACCTATAATCCTCCAATAATACAATCACCACTAAAGCTATTCTATAACCAGCGTACAAATAACATTTGATGTGGCTTTACACAGGGCACAACAACCAACCTATACACCTGCCTCATTATATGCATCCTGTGGCATATAAGACACCGCTAGCGGCATGCGCTCTTTGTATGATACTGCTTATGTACCCTCATGCACGTTTATCTGGTGTACAAATCAGCCATGACAGGGTTAAACGTTATGTGACGCCGCGTGTTGTCCACAGTGCTGCAAAGCTGTTCTCTGGTGTCAGCTAAGGCAGGTGGCATTGCTCTGCCTCTCTATATCCTTGTTGCCAAGTGAGCAGTGCTGTATCGCAGACAAAGCTGAGCCAATCGCTGTACAACTGGTGAAGACTGACAAAGGCTCGAGAAAACAGCGAGTCGCCTGCGAGACAGAAAGGAACTGAAAAATGAAGGTGTAGGAGGATAAAACAGCGCCCGAGGGAGAGGTAGCGGGACCACCCCAGAATTCACTTCCGTGCTGTGAAGATATGAGTCCGTGATGTGTAAGGGTGCGGTGCCATCTATATTTTATAATAGGAACAGCCAAAACTCGATACAGGTGGAGCTTCTATCTCTCCAGGCAAGAAGAAATGACTCCATGACATATTGTTTAAATGACCTTTCTGATAGAGCAGGTAAAACAATCTGTCCTAGTCAAGCACCCTGACCCCTCGAACAGCAGGGTTTGGAAACTGTGGAGCTTCCATAACCATATATTACACCACAAGCAGCTACTTCGCTCCCGATCGAGCACATGTGGAGCAAAACATATTCCACAATATCACGGCATCAAAGCTGGGTTTATTTAAAGCACGTATAATACCCGCCTGCATTCATAGGAGAATGACATGGAAACCTCAGACATCCATAGGATTACGATGCGACTAGATGAGCTCCTAAGCCTCCCTGATTCACACAACTCGACTGACAAGCACATGTATTTCTTAGGCTTGAGGGACTGGAATCATTATTATAATGTCTTAGTGAGGTGAATGTGCTAATTAGAGAATTATGACTTCCTTCCACCGTGCCAACATACCTTACAGCAATATGGGCATGAGAGATGGAACTGGTTTGTGGCACATCCTTAACGCAAACCTCTCAATAGCTTATACGTGAAGATATTACACTCTGTGCCCAATTCATTAATGCATTTATGCTTTTTTTTTGTCTGGTATTTGGTCTTTTTAATTTGGACCTAATTCTGCTTTTAACTTGCGCCTTTTTTACATCCATTACATACGTTCGCCTATGTTCTTTTCGCTATTGTGGATAGGGTTTCCAGATATTTTTTGGCAGATTCATTTGCCACTTTATGAAATGATGCAAAATTTGATGCAAATGTGCTACAATTTTTGCGTCATTTTACATAACATGCATGTGCACTAAAGAGTTGTAAAAAAAGCTTAAAAGGCAAAGAAAAAGACCGTTTTTGACTTTGCGCAAAATTCAAAAACCATGTGAGCCATTTTAAAGAATCTGGCTTAAAAAAATTTCAACAAATAACTTAAGATAAAAAAAAATAGGGACTTAAAAATGCAAATAATGAATTGGGCCCTCTGTATTTCTTTCGTTCTAAACAAATTTAGGGATAGAAGTAAATATTGAACACATCACCAATTTTCTAAGTAAATATATTTCTAAAGCTGCTATTAATTTCTCACCAGATGTTGGTAATAACCCATCCAATCCACACAGACAAAAAAAAATATCAAACCATAGATGTACATAAATTTAGTGGTGTGTAATAATGAGAAGACACAGTGAAAAAGTATTCAACACGCTTACTGAAATGTATTTAATATTTTGCACAAAAGCCTTTGTTGGTGATGATAGCTTCAAGATGCCTCCTGTATGAAGAAACTAGTCGCATGCATTGCTCAGGTGTACTGATGGGCAGACTCCCAGATAACCGGGCACGTGCTGCACACCGTCCTCCCCTGCTTCTGGCCGACACTCCCACACACATCAGATCACACATACTCATACTCACACATACACATCAGATCACTCACACAATCACACATCAGATCGCACACATACACTCACCACATCTGGCGATATGCATTGCTTTCGGCCAGCAGGGGAAGATGGAACACATACGGCATGGAGGACTTGGCGGTGGATTGCATTGATGCGTTCTATTGGAGGTTCTCTGCTTTCCACCGCACTGCGTCCCAGGATTCTCTGCCAACCAAAAGCAATCAGTATCGCTAGATGTCATGAGTGTGTGTGTGTGTGTTCTGATGTGTGATCGTGTGAGAGATCTGATGTGTGATTGTGTGTGTGTGTGATCTGATGTTTGTGTGTCAGCGTGACCTGATGTGTGTGTGATCTAATTGTGTGCGCAATTTGATCTGTGTGGGTGTGCGATCTGATGTGTGTGTTCTGCTGCAGGGCCTCCTGTTCGGCGTCTGGTGAGTATGACCGCGTGGTCCTCTCTTGTCTTTCTTTTGGGAGTGTCGGCTGTCTATAATGAAGTGTCCTGCAACAATCTTTAACTTTTTGAGCTGCATGGACACGTCATTATTGAACCGTGACTAGGACTTATTTTTGGAGTAGGGCTTATATTTAAGCCTTGCTCTGAAAAGGCCAAAAGTTCTTGCTAGGGCTTATTTTTTGGGGGGGAGGGGAGGGGGGGGGTATTTTTGGAAAAAAAGGGTAGATGTTTGTTTTTAAGTCAACGTATGAATGAAGCCTGACAGGGGAGAATCTAATATGACCAATGAAAATAAAGTTCTCATAATGATAAAAGGGTTCTTTACTGTAAAGAAGTAAAACCATGGAAATCTCTGGGGATGTTGCCTGGATCTTGAGTGTAGGAAATGCAAGTTATGGTTACTACTAATGATGAATGAGCACTACCATGCTCAAATGCTCGGTACTAGTAAAGAGCAGTTGGATGCTTGGATGGGCTCACCTTGTGTTACGAGTATAATGGAGCTCATTGGGGAACTAGAGCATTTTTCCGGAATATTTCCTGGAAAAATACTCAAGTCCCCCACGGACTTACATTATACTCGGTACATAAGTCACGCCCATCTGAGTATCCGACTACTCGTTACGAGTACGGAGTACCTAAACATGATAGTGCTCGTTCCTCATTAGTTACTATGTGTCGGGAGATGAGTTATATAATTATCATGTCACATAAAATTGCAACCAACTCGCAGGTGCATAGATGCATATTTATCAGCAAATTGCATATTAAAAAGGTTACTAATTTTATAAGGGAATAATTTCATCTCCATGTAAGGATTTAGAACTTAGTGTGTTTTTTTTCTATAGTAGAAAGTGGGTTCAGTTAAGATTTCTGATATCGGGAAAACAGTGGATCTCTTTCAAATGATTTCAATAAGCATTCTGTAATTCTTCATGTTCCTACAATAGTATTGGAGATATATGCTGAGACTCCCAGCAATCAGCTGTAAACTGGAGGGAAACCCTGCAACCTTTAAAGGGTTTTTTTATTCCCTATGGGGCTTAGCACTTATTAGCAGGTAGTTGGTAACTACCTGTCTGTGTTGCCCTACAACAATCTCTCCCAGTGATTTTCCGGCTTCATGTCACATCTACAGAGCAATTCCTTCTCTTCCACTAAGTCAATGAGGCATCCCTGCAAACATTATATTGATTGACAGCTGGCTCCCTGCTGCATTAGGCTAAGCCAGCTGTCATCAATATAAAGTTTGCAGTGTCGGTCGTTGACAGAGTAGAGCAGAAGAGAAGGAACTGCTCTGTAGATGTGAGGTCACGGGAAGCAGGACAATTTGCATCAGAAACGACCTGTGACCACTATGAGCCTAGAGAAATAGTCAAAGGGCAGAACAGGGAGGTAGTTAGTAACTTAGCCCAGTAGGAAAAATATAAAAGTCCTGGATAACCACTCTAAATTTCACAGGTGAACTAAAGCATAACAGAGGCTCTATATAAATCAATAGGACTAGAAAACGATTGCTACTATTCTATGGAATTGGAGACTTTCTCCTATTATTTTAAAAAAATCTTCTAAAATTGTAGTTGACTTGCGTTTCATGGATACTTATACAGATACCTCCTTTAATACAGGCATCAGTTGTACTGTCTTGGCTAATGAAGATTAAATAATTATAATAATGCAGCTTTAATTTAGCAGAGAGTCCCCTAAGATTAAGAAATTGATAGGTAGAAAGTGAGCTGGGCGGCTATACTTCACATATCTACAGTCTCCATCAGAACATCAAACAGCACAGGTCCTCCAGAGAGATGGAGCTCTTCATTTGACACTGTTTGCCTTTGTTCCCGTCATCCTTATAGTAATTGATCGTTTTTATATTAATATTATAAATCCCTTTATATAAAGTCAATATTAATTACTTTGCATCATTACAGCAAATAATGAATAGCTCGAAGGATCTTTAAGGGACAGCCCACTTAATCAGTGTGGTACTACGGTCTTGGCAGTTTGTCTTTCCGTCATCATCGTTATTGACACTACCTATATTGTAAGACTAGGACCATTTCTGGGGATTTACAGAAAATCAAACAAGAGATCTGCTGTGTCAAATCACATTGACCGGAGAGGGTTATTATTGGCTCCGGCCTGATCACACCGATATGGATTGAGAATGTTTGATATCATGGGGCTGAGCTTATAGACACTACTTAGGGCTGTACATTAACCTATGTAATCCCTCCAACATGACAGCCATCTGCAGAGGAGGAGGAGGAACGCGGGCAGATAATGCACAGCAAATCTGTGACACTGCAAAATCAAGCCTATCAATAGGGGCGGAAGTCTCTCTGCTGCTGGGAAATATAGATCCTGTCAATATGTTTGTTTTAAGCAGGGAAATACGGTGTTAATGAAAGGTTAACCATGTATATGTACATAAACAACTAACCTAGAATTGTAAGGGGATTACAGATGATCCCACCACCAGGATTTTCAGCTGCGAGGGCACTAATACATGCAGGACCCATAAGGCAACGCTACACGGGTTATCTTGCAAGGCTACACCGGTCATTAAGGGATTAACTTGTTACCTTTTCCTGCTGGTATTTCCTGAAACCTGCAATGAGATTTTCTGATTTTCGGATCTGGAACTTGAGAACGCTCGCAAGACTTTTTTTTTTCTATAGAAGAATTTAGATGTCAAGGGCATTCAACAATTCTTAAGCGTCTTACAGATGGTATTGTGATTTTACGTTACCGTCTGTTATTTACTAAAAGAGATCATGAACGGCACATGCAGGTTCAGCACACATGTGAATACGACCCTACACCAGGCAGACTGAATACTCACCTAAGGAAGGAAAAAAACATGGCATATATAGAAAATGGGCATACATCAGACTATTGTTCACACTGTTGTTCTATTTGTCTCCAGCTAATGAGATGCCATTTTTATTTCATCTAGTTTAAGAGAATTCATTATTAATAATTAAAATATTTTAAATGTAATAATTTGGATACCAAAAAAAACCCCATAAAACTGTTGAAGGCTATGTTTTTTATCCCTTAACGTTACCCCCTATCAATTGGATTGAGGATAACTTCCCGATCACTAGGGTCTAACTGCTGGAATCCCCTTTGATCCAATGAATCAGAGCTCTAATATGCCCTGTGTGAATTGAAGGGTGGTCGATCATATGCACTGCAGTTCCAGTCATTCTTAAATAGATAGTTGAGTGCTGCGCTCAGCTGGTCTGCGGCACTCCCATTAGAATGAATGGGGCGGCAAAGCGCATGATCGACCACTGTTCCATTCACAAGGTGCTCTTCAGTGAGCTGACCAGCTGGGCAATGCTGATTTAGGATACAGATAAAGGGGGATGTCTCATGAAGGTAGCTGCTCCCTATATTTGGATTCAGAAAAAGTGTTGGCAACTCAGTTTAATGTAATTCGAAAAATGTTTTTTGGTAACCCCCACTACTCTACTGCTGGGAAGAGAACACAAAGCAAAGGTGCTATTATTTATGAACCATACATTGATTGATTCTGCAAGGTTTTTACGTTAGTCCCTTTATCTATTATTGTTTGTCGGTAAGGCTATATAAGCATGAAATGTATGATACTATGGCCATTTACACTGTGCAATATTCTAGAAGTGTTGTCAAAAACTAAACTGTTGCCTTAATTGCCCTCCCTCGGTGCAAAAGAGACCTGACCCTGAAGTCAGATCAATGCTAGTATATCTCAGGAGGACAATTTCACGTAATATATTTTGAAATACAATAAACTGGCAGTGACATGCTGGATAACCATATCACTCCTATGTTTGTCTCCATTTGATAATCTAGCTAAATAGTCCCAGAAGCCGGCAGCAGAAAACTCTGTAAAATCCTTGTCTTTATACATCATATTCTCTTACAACACAATACTACCCTGACAAATTTCTACACAATGCAACTGGGGCTCACTACTTAGTATAAATGAATAGTCTAGTATATCAGTCATACTGCCTGCCAGAATAAGAGCTATGTATTATATTTATTGTATATTCCTATGTAGGTACACCACTATGCCTTCCACCACCCAATTGTGATCATTGGAAAAGTACTGAAATTAAAATCTAGTGATGGCTTCAGGTATTGTAAAAGAGCAAAATCTGAAACATGCAGAATAGAATTGGTACAAATTGATTTACTTAACCCAGTCCAGTGGTAAGATCAATAATGTTTGGCCACTGGACTGAAGCCCTGAGAACCACTTCCTGTCTCCCGGTATCTGCAGCTCTTCTTATGATTATCAAGCCTGGCGCAATGTCACCAAGCCGGTTAATGAAAGGAAGAGCCGCGAATTAAGTCAAGTAGGAGGTGGTTCTTAAGGCTCCCGTCTAGTGGCCAAAGATCGCCGACCTGGCAGCTAGACTGGATCCTGCAAATCGATTCACAACAACTCTAATGCAGAGCTGTACTTGACTTTTAAAATCTGAGGATATTTTTCCTTTACATTATTTCCTATAGGCAGAGTAGTAATATATAGCTTCTGTTACAGTGGCTCCTACCTACAACTTACATCGTTGCTGTCTCCTTATGTTGCAAAGGAACTTCAGACCCTCCCATGGTATGGGTGTGACTTTTACTTCTGCACCCTTTATAGCTAAGCCCAAATCCATATAGAAACGACCAGACTCATAGTGCACTTGGCACACTACTACCATAAAACTGGTATCCAGAAAATCATACATGTAGTAAAACAAAAGCAGTGATCCGCTCAGGTAAATAAGGAGTCTTATTAGTAATGCTCTATGGAAAAAACAGGCAAATTTGCCCTCTTCCACGTGGATGAAAAACTGTCTTGTTAGTGCCACTTATTGGTGGACGCTACCCTGTAGGTCATAGTTTGATCCTCTAATAAGACTTGTAACATGACTAGCGATATTTGCCATGTCAGACGCCCATCTGTAGTCCGAGTCTTTGCCCCTCGTATTTGGCTAGCTGAATGAAATGTCCATGATGAAGCTTCAGGCGTGGGAGCAAGCGGAATATGTGACACCAAATATATAGTTTTGTTTCCTTCTGGGGGAGAGCTAATTTGCATTGATAACTTATGCAAATTTATGTAAATTGTAAAGATTTCAGGAATAGGATAATTAGGAGTACTACAAATCAACGCAGCAGAAAGCTTACATGGTCAACGCTCCTCAGAAAACTGAAAAGGTACCTGACTAAACAATCGATGAAAACATGGCTGAGACCATCAGAACAGACTACGGCACTAAACTCATATTCGTGACTTGCAAGAATACTAAATAGCAAATGAAAATGATTTATACTGGAAACTTGGAGTAAGATTGCGCACACTGGAAAAGACAGAGACACAAAGGCACAATTTAATTAGCATCTCGGCCTCCAATGAACGTCTACCACACAGCTAATAGCTGCTTTCTCTTCTGAAACAACAATTTCAGCCCCATGGTGATGTAAAAAGCCTGCTCTTCTCCTCCCCTGCACACACCATTTCTAAAATAAGCTCGGCCTGGTGTACCGTCATGTAACAGCAGAAATGCGATACTCCCTCCATACACAGGCAAGGAACATCAGGCGTCACACTTCTATCCTATCTGCTAATCCTCATCACAGGCCACACAGGCGGAAATTATTTCGCTCTACACTAATTTACTTTCATTACGAAGGGATAGGTCACACAAGCGGCTTTGGTGTGTCTACTAGACCAGCGTACAGGTATAATTATTTTGTACAGAGTCAGCTTCATGGAATACCGGCACAGCCTTATCTTAAGTACAAAAAAAAGAACAAAAAGCTATTTTAGATTGACTCAGAAAGAAAAGCACACAGGCAAAAACATGAACACCTATATATTAATAGGGTCATTAAAGCTGTATTATCGAAAAAATATTTTCACATGCTCTAGGGTAGGGCAGGCAGATTACCCTCACCAGGCCTTCCCAGTGACTAGAAAGTCATCCAGTTCCTTGCATTCTCTGAGAAGTGCCCCTTACAGCCCCATTTAAGGCATATAGAGGTTGTAAAAGAGAACTATTGTGTAATTTGTGCATAGGACTACAAGCTACTACACAATGTGTTGGGATAGTCGGACATTCTGAAACAGGCAATTTGTACATAGCGTTTCTACTGCAAGGAATGGAAAAGTGGGAGCTCTGCAGGGGAGATAGGTAAGACTGGGGATGTAGAGTGCACCTAGGTAGCGTCACCAGTAAAGCATTATGAGTTATACAGTGTGTCCACCCATATATTGCCTACCGCCATTAACTTGGGAACGGCGGCAGCTATAGACATAGAAGTGGTGTCTAGGTATAGTAAAGTAGCCATGCACTACACAATGAAACCACCTATAGCGCCACTTGGTTGAAAACAACGGAGTTAGCATTTTTATCTCAAAAACGGAACGAGATAAGAGAAAAAAAGTGAATCACAAAGTTGTAGGGCATTATCAATTCAATACGAATCGACACCTCGCATACAGAAATGCTATGATTAGAGCGTGTAAAACTCACAAGGCTGCGGACGTGAAGCGATAACTCATGGAGACCTTCCTACAAGTCATAGGGTATGATGGCTGCGTGGAGTGGCCTCCACGCTCACCTGACCTGACCCCATTGGACTTCTTTCTGTGAGGTCACATCAAACAGCAGGTGTATGCGACCCCTCCACCAACATTGCAGGACCTAAAACGATGTATCACAGATGCTTGTACAAACGTGTCACCTACCATATTGCACAACGTGCAGCAAGATACAGTATGCTGTCCAGAGTCCAGATGTGCATTGCAGCTGACGGTGGCCACGTTGAGCACCAAAGTTAAATGAGCGCCATATGCGTGACCAGCATTCAGTGTTTTAGGAGGTCATGGGTTTCATATCATAGCATTTCTGTATGCAAGGTATCGATTCGTATTGAATTGATGATGCCCTACAACTTTGTAATTCACTTTTTTTCTCTATCTCGTTCCGTTTTCGAGATAAAAATACTAACTCCGTTGTTTTCCACCAGGTGGCGGTATAGTTGTTACATTGCGTAGCGCATGGCTACTTTACTATACTTAGACACCACTTATATGCCTATAACTTCCGCTGTTCTCAAGTTAATGGCGGTGGACAGGATATGGGTGGAGACACTGTATACACCAGAAAGGCTATGACGTCCGAACCACTTCTGCACTACAAAAACCTTATATCTGGTTCAATGTTAGCAAGGTTAAGCTATGTTTGGCAGTAATAGCAAATCTTTTTACAACCTACAGAATGTCTATGGAAAACCCAAAATTTTAATAAATCTTCAACATAAAAGTGTGGGTCAATTATTATTCAACCCCTAGGTTTAATATTTTGTGGAATAACCCTTGTTTGCAATTACAGCTAATAATCGTCTTTTATAAGACCTGATCAGGCCGGCACAGGTCTCTGGAGTTATCTTGGCCCACTCCTCCATGCAGATCTTCTCCAAGTTATCTAGGTTCTTTGGGTGTCTCATGTGGACTTTAATCTTGAGCTCCTTCCACAAGTTTTCAATTGGGTTAAGGTCAGGAGACTGACTAGGCCACTGCAACACCTTGATTTTTTCCCTCTTGAACCAGGCCTTGGTTTTCTTGGCTGTGTGCTTTGGGTCGTTGTCTTGTTGGAAGATGACATGACGACCCATCTTAAGATCCTTGATGGAGGAGCGGAGGTTCTTGGCCAAAATCTCCAGGTGGGACGTGCTATCCATCTTCCCATGGATGCGGACCAGATGGCCAGGCCCCTTGGCTGAGAAACAGCCCCACAGCATGATGCTGCCACCACCATGCTTGACTGTAGGGATGGTATTCTTGGGGTCGTATGCAGTGCCATCCAGTCTCCAAACGTCACGTGTGTGGTTGGCACCAAAGATCTCAATCTTGGTCTCATCAGACCAGAGAACCTTGAACCAGTCTGTCTCAGTCCTCCAAGTGATCATGAGCAAACTGTAGACGAGCCTTGACATGACGCTTTGAAAGTAAAGGTACCTTACGGGCTCATCTGGAACGGAGACCATTGCGGTGGAGTACGTTACTTATGGTATTGACTGAAACCAATGTCCCCACTGCCATGAGATCTTCCCGGAGCTCCTTCCTTGTTGTCCTTGGGTTAGCCTTGACTCTTCGGACAAGACTGGCCTCGGCACGGGAGGAAACTTTCAAAGGCTGTCCAGGCCGTGGAAGGCTAACAGTAGTTCCATAAGCCTTCCACTTCCGGATGATGCTCCCAACAGTGGAGACAGGTAGGCCCAACTCCTTGGAAAGGGTTTTGTACCCCTTGCCAGCCTTGTGACCCTCCACGATCTTGTCTCTGATGGCCTTGGAATGCTTCTTTGTCTTTCCCATGTTGACCATGTATGAGTGCTGTTCACAAGTTTGGGGAGGGTCTTAATTAGTCAGAAAAGGCTGGAAAAAGAGATAATTAATCCAAACATGTGAAGCTCATTGTTCTTTGTGCCTGAAATACTTCTTAATACTTTAGGGGAACCAAACAGAATTCTGGTGGTTTGAGGGGTTGAATAATAAATGACCCTCTGAATAAACTTTTCTCAATTTAAAAAAAAAAAAAAAAAAGAAATAACATTCTTTTTTGCTGCAGTGCATTTCACACTTCCAGGCTGATCTACAGTCCAAATGTCACAATGCCAAGTTAATTCCGAATGTGTAAACCTGCTAAATCTGCAGGGGGTTGAATACTACTTGCAGGCACTGTATCTTATTCCCTAAACTTTTAGCAATATATATGATGTTTAATGTGAAAATATTCATATATTTACAGATTGCTGTCTTCTCCTGTTCCCAGCGACGTTCTGGACCTCTTCTGTGCCACATTACTACAATTCAGAGAAGATGGCTCACAAAGCGTCTTATGTTTGTAGCTGAAGTCACTTTCTCAATGTAAGTCTATGAGACACTAATTAGTCTCATAGGTTTACATTAGGGAAACATCTTCCGGTCCACACATAACACACGGTGTGAGTCGGCAAAACTCAAATAGTGCAGCAAAGAGGCAGAATGTTACTAGGAACCAGGAGAAAATGACAATCAGTAAGAATTTAAACACAACCATATTATATACATATTCCTATAGGTTTGTAACATTTTACTTACAATAATTTGTCAAGCTTATAAAGGGGTTTTACTATGAAGTTCATTTCAAAGTTGATTTTAATCAATAAATATTGTAATAATAATAATCTCCACAATTGGATGTGTTATATAAAATGTTCTTGTGCTGAGATAATCTTATATATGTGTCCCTGCTATGTACTGTGTAATGGCCGTGTCTGACCATTCAGGGACATGGTCTGATCATACCACATCTCCTGGGCCAGGAAGAAACAAAAGAGAATATACAGACATTACAGCATGAGGTCACAGCTGATTCTTTCTGTGAGGTAAAGCATTTCCCTGCCTGTTTTTAAAAAATGTTATGTTTCCTCCCCGACCCAGGAGATGTGGTATCACCATACCATGTCCGTGTACAGCAGTGTTTCTCAACTCCAGTCCTCAAGACCCACCAACAGATCATGTTTTCAGGTTTTCCTCAAAATTAGACAGGGAGTAATTCCATCACCTGTGCGACATTAAGGAAATCCTGAAAACCTGATTGAGGAAAATCTGAAAACATGATCTGTTGGTGGGTCTTGAGGACTGGAGTTGGGAAACACTGGTGTACAGTCAGACACAGCCATTACACAGTACATAGCAGGGGCACATTTATAAGATTATCTCAGCACAGGAACTTTTTTTTTTTAATACATCCAATTGCATAAATTATTATTATTCAAAGATCTATTGATTAAAATGAACTTTGTTTGTGGGAAAACCCCTTTAATGTCCGAGCCA
The DNA here is from genome assembly GCF_048569485.1 of Anomaloglossus baeobatrachus. Lineage (NCBI taxonomy): Eukaryota > Metazoa > Chordata > Amphibia > Anura > Aromobatidae > Anomaloglossus > Anomaloglossus baeobatrachus. Next base: position 226,340,081 of record NC_134353.1, on the reverse strand, counting down.
ATTTATGTGTCAATGACTGAACCACATTTTCCAAATCTGACCAGCATCACTTTATGAGGTTATAACTCTACAACACTTCAACACATCCCAGTGATTCTGAGACTTAAGGCCCCGTCACACTAAGCAACATCGCTAGCAACATCGCTGCTAACGAACAACTTTTGTGACGTTGCTAGCGATGTTGCTGTGTGTGACATCCAGCAACAACCTGGCCCCTGCTGTGAGGTCGTTGGTTGTTGCTGAATGTCCTGGGCCATTTTTTAGTTGTTGCTGTCCTGCTGTGAAGCACAGATCGCTGTGTGTGACAGCGAGACAGCAACAACTAAATGTGCAGGCAGCAGGAGCCGGCTTCTGCAGAGGCTGGTAACCAATGTAAACATCGGGTAACCAAGAAGCCCTGTCCTTGGTTACCCGATATTTACCTTTGTTACCAGCCTCCGCCGCTCTCACTGTCAGTGCCGGCTCCTGCTCTGTGCACATGTAGCTGCAGGACACATCGGGTTAATTAACCCGATGTGTGCTGTAGCTAGGAGAGCAGGGAGCCAGCGCTAAGCAGTGTGCGCTGCTCCCTGCTCTGTGCACATTTAGCTGCAGCACACATCGGGTAATTAACACGATGTGTGCTGTAAGTAGGAGAGCAAGGAGCCAGCGCTAAGCATTGTGCGCTGCTCCCTGCTCTGTGCACATGTAGCTGCAGAACACATCGGGTAATTAACCCGATGTGTGCTGTAACTAGGAGAGCAGGGAGCCAGCGCTAAGCATTGTGCGCTGCTCACTGCTCTCTGCACATGTAGCTGCAGTACACATCGGGTAATTAACCCGATGTGTGCTGTAACTAGGAGAGCAGGGAGCCAGCGCTCAGTGTGCGCTGCTCCCTGTTCTCTGCACGTGTAGCTGCGTGCACTGGTAACCAAGGTAAATATCGGGTTGGTTTTCCGATATTTACCTTAGTTACCAAGCGCAGCATCTCCCACGCGGCGCTGGGGGCTGGTCACTGGTTGCTGGTGAGCTCACCAGCAACTCGTGTAGCGACACTTCAGCGATCCCTGCCAGGTCAGGTTGCTGGTGGGATCGCTGGAGTGTCGCAGTGTGACATCTCACCAGCAACCTCCTAGCAACTTACCAGCGATACCTATCGTTGTTGGGATCGCTGGCAAGTTGCTTAGTGTGACTGGACCTTTATTTTGTGACATATTGTACTTTATGATAGTGGTAAATTTTCTTGATCTGATTTGCCTTTGTTTAAATGAAAACTTTACAAAAAAAAATAAATTGAAAATTTCACAATTTTCAAACTTAATTTTTATGCACTTAAACAAAATAGTTATACTACACAAAATAGTTGATATATAACATTTCCCACATGTCTACTTTACATCAGCACTAGTTTTTAAACAAACTTTTTTGTTAGGAAGGGTTAAAAGTTTATCAGCAATTTCTCATTTGTCCAACAAATTGTACAAACCATATTTTTTAGTAACCATGTCACATTTCAAGTGACTTGGAGGAGCCTATGTAATAAAAAAAACAAAAGTGACCCCATTTTCAAAAAAACGCCCCATTCGAAGTGATCAAAACCACATATAAGGGGAACCTGTCACCTGTAAAAATGCTACTATCCTTCAGATAAGGTGTTAATCTGCAGGTTAATAGAATTTGATTCTTGCTCAGCACCCGCACTGAGAGCCCCGAAGCCGGGAGAAAGTTATCCTCCCGGAAGCATTCTGGTTTCAGTCACGGCGGCGGTGAAGGCGCGTGATTAGTTACCTGCACTGGCGCCGTCCCCGCGACTGAAACAGGAATGCTGCCGAGAGGATTGTAGTTAATTTCCTCCCAGCAGTCGGAATGTACATGCACCAGGCAGGACTCAAACATTAATAACCTGCAAATTAACCCCATATCTGCAGGTTAATAGCATTTTTACAAATGACATGTTCTCTTCAAGACGTTTATTAACCCTTCATGTGCTTCACGGGAATTAAAGCAATGTGGAAGGAAAAAATTAATATTTTACTTTTTCCCCACAAAAATGTAGTTTTAGCCCCAAATTATGCATTTTCAGAAGTGTAAAAGGAAAAATATATTGTGCAATTTCTCGTAAGTACATTGATACAACATATGTGGAGGAAAACTATTGTTTGGGTGCACAGCAGGGCTTGGAAGGCAAGGAGCACAATTTAGCTTTTGGAATGCAAAATGGGTGTTACGTCACCACCAGAGTCTGCTCCGGCGACTTCTACTCTGATCGACACGGCGTTCCTTCCGTTGATGGTGCTGGTGATGGGGGAGGAGTCGATGCCAGCGGCGCCGGTGGGTGGAGGCTTCGCTCATCCACTGGGCTGGGTTTCCTTGGGATCAGCAGTACCACTGGCTGACTATAGGTGGCATGTGTCTTCCAGCTGAAGTTATCATCATTCAGCTACAGCCAATGGGAAGACACCACACCCTTCTTAATTCCTGTCCTGTCTGGTGACCACTGCCAGAGATAGTTCTGATATTCTAGCTGCCCTGTGCTGTTTTGTGATTCTGGTATTCTGACGTCTGCTTGTTTCCTGACTACATCTCCTGCCTACTGTTTATGTACCTCGCTGCCCGATCCAGATTTGACCTCTGCTACGTTTTCTGATTACGTCCTTGCCTAAAGATTCTGTCCCTGTTCTACAATTCCTGGTCTGACCCTGCCTGACGACTACTCTTTCGGACTGCTTCCCTTCCACAGGTAGGAATCTCCAGGGTGCTGTGTAATTCCAAATCCCTGTATAGGGGTTTCAGGGTTCTGGGGGTCCTGCTTGGTGAAGTGGTTTCCCTCTAGCCTATCCATTACAGCCCGTCTGAGTCTATGGAACCAGGCAGGCGTTACAATGGGCTTTAATAAATAGCGGACACCATGCCAAGTTTGTGGAGCCCCTGATGTGCCTAAACATTGCAAACCCCTCACAAATGACACCATTTTGGAAACTAGACCCCTCAAGGAATTAATCTAAAGGTGTGATAAGCACTTTCAATCCACGAGTGTTTCACAGAATTTTATGAAGCTGAGCCATGAAAATGGAAAAATACATTTTTCCCACAAGAATGTTGCCTTAGCCCCAAATTTATCTTAAACAGTCGACCCCCCCCCCCCCCCAAGTAACTGCACTTTGGAAACGACAACCCAAGAATTTAACTAGAAGCGTGGAGAGCAACTTGAACGCATTGATTCTTCATAGGATTTTATAACATTGGGCAGTGAAAATGAAATATTACGCTTTTTTTCAACAAAGATTATGCTAAAGGCACAATTTTTAATTTTTACAAGGGTAACAGGAGAAAATAGGAGCAATTGTATAACACATTTTGTAGACTGAGTATGGCAATATCCCATGTGCAATCGGAAACTACTTTTCAGATACAGTACAGAGGTCAAAAGGGAAGAAGAGCTATATCAGAGTGTAGATTTAGCTGGAATGACTTGTGGGTGGGGTGCCATGTCACATTGGCAGAGCTTTCAGGACCACAGAATCCGCCATAAGTGAGCCTATTTAAAAACTACACTTCTTAATTAAATCATCTAGTGGTACAGTGAGCATATTGGCGCTAAAGATGTTTCACAAAATGTTATACCATTGGGCGATGAAGAAGTTACATTTTAACAAGGGAAAGTAGGTAGAAAGTACAGCACAATTATTACACAATTTCTTGTGAACTGCACAGTACTATTCCGTTTGTAGGTCAGGCTGCACCACTAAATAGAGAAAGTAATGAAAGGGTGCTACATCATGTAGAGTAACACACTATATGTAGAAGGGAGGGTAAAGACATTACTGTACATAAGTACATATTATGTAGTGTCTTTCCTCTCGCTTTTACACATAGTTTTTACTTTACAAAGATTTTAGTACACAGGGGTCTCCCGCTCATCTCCGCCCCGCCGCTTCTATTGGCCGGCGGCTGTGTGACGTCGCTGTGACGCCGAACGTCCCTCCCCCTTCAGGAAGAGGATGTTCGCCGCCCACAGCGAGGTCACATAGCAGGTAAGTACGTGTGACGGCACTTTAACGACTTTGTGCGACACGGGCAGCGATTTGCCCATGACGCACATACGACAGGGGCGGGTACCATCGCACATGTGATCGCACGATAGATCGCATTGTGTAAAGCCCGCATTAGTCTTCCATTTTCCTCCAGTGCAATTACAGGATTAAACAGTAAAGATGAGTGGACCCGTAGAAGTTTGGGTTTGCCGGGCTCAGCCGGACTTTAGATAAAGTTAAGTTCGGGACCCGGACTTGACTTGACCCTCATTAGAAGTCACTGATTGGGCAGTTTGGCTCTCCGCCCACATAAAGCCAGCCATAAACACATAAACAAAACACTTCTGAGGAAGGAAGGCCAAGGTTTTTTTTGTACACGCTACATTCGAAAAAGTTGTTTTTATCAAACCAGTGTGAGCCATTCAGAGACTGCATACGGCTCACACTGGGCCGAGCACCAAATGTACCTGAGCACCCCAATGCTTGATCCAGTGGGTATCGTATGTACACCACCCGAATTCTGAATTCGGACACTGGTTATTTTTAAAAGCCAGTGTTGGGTGCGAACCCTGAACTTTATAGTTCGGGTTCGCTCATCCCTATTAATAAGGTAATACACAATCCCCATGTAGATCAATGGGTCGTGTGTGTGACTGAATGAACATGACACTTTTTTTTTTTTTTTGCTTTGCACCTTTACATCTATTAAAGGGATAACACCAAAAAATCACAATGCATATATGGGGGCTCTAATGCACAGAAACTATATGAACACCAAGAGAAAATTTGCAAGTCAAAATGTATGATTCAATAAGCAACATCTTTATTAACAAACAAATACATAACAATAATGGATCAGCCCAGGAGGGACGGATGGGATAGTGGGACGCACCAGGCACTTATTATATTAATTGGACTTCCATAAATCGGTAGTAAAAATGTTAGCCTATGTCAATAATCATTCAAAACTGCAATCCTTTTTAAAGTGAGTATTTAAATAATATACATCTAATAATAACAGGGATGCAGCAAAGAATATCATCAAAAAAACATATAACATTACCAATAGTCCTAGTAGGTAGTGGTGCCACGGCCCCCCACAGCTACACTGACGCGCGTTTCGCACCTAAACGTGCTTCGTCCAGGAGTGATCTTTACTAAAAAATAACCCGTCATGCACCGCGGCTAGAGAAGAAGGAGCACAAAGATGGACAAAAATGGCGGCACCGGACACTGGAGACACCCATAAGGCCCACCGCACGACCGTTAGGTAAGTATCATAAAGTGTTTTTTTATGTTATACCCCTGTTAGAATGCTGTATATAAGAGCCCGGTGGTGGTGGCCACAGCTTATAGGCCAAAAAATTGGTGACAGGTTCCCTTTAAGATCTCATTCAGATGTCAATTTTTCATTTTCAAGTTCTATCAGTGTTTTTTACAGAAAGAACTCCTACCTATTATAATCTATGGTGCTGTTCATGTGCCAAAATAATTTTGGGAACCACATGGGTCACAAAAAGTCATGGAGGCATGTCTGAGTTGATCAAACTCACTAATGGGTCCTTGTAAGACAGACAGCACTCAGATGTCATTCATGTTCTGTCCATTTTTAAACAGTGATTGATAGGAGAAGCTTGAGAAACTGCCATCATTTTTTTTCATGAGAAAAATTGATTAACCTATGATGGTAAAAACTGAAACATTGACCAAACTCTAATAAAAAATCTAAAAAAACCCACTGATAATACTCAGACCATTTTGGGGTACTAGAAAAAATGCCTTACTCACATTGCCCTAATGTAATAATTGAAAATATTTTTGTTTTAAATCAAACAACCCCTGAAATCAGTACCTAATAAAAAAAAACTCTGGTATTTTAGAAGGTTTTAAAATGAGGTAAATTTAGTTTTTCTCACGACTATAGGTGTTACGTGGTATAACCAATTATCACAGTAAGAACCTGAGTTACCAGGGCAGGCAGAGTTCAGCTCTCTAAAATGTAATACTGAAACTTTGGACTCATTACGCAGAGCAGCAGAGAAATAATCCACGGCCTTCGGATTTATCAGTTTAACAAAAAAAAGCGAAAGTAAAATAGAAGTGGAGCTTGTGTGACAAAACAAGTTCAGTGGAACCCATAAAATTTACCAAGGAAATGACTGTCTTTATGCAGTCCTGTCTTTAGATCATTTGTTGTACTTTACAGACCAAAGCGGGATTTTCAGATAACCGTCATGTCGATGTTCCCAAAAAGGTTACACTTTAGTCACTCAGTCATGTAGAGTGAAAAAATATTGGAATAAGTTGAGTGTGATTATCAATCATAGCTACCCCCATGAGAGAACGAAACCACCAGGACACACATGTACAGTATATGGAATTAAAGGACATCTTTACTATGTAGATCTAAATAGGGAAGGGAATGGTCTTAAAGGGGTTTTCTCATGAACAAAGTTAATTTTAAAATTAATTTTAGTCAATAGAGCTTGGAATAATAATAAGTTCCACAATTGGATATCTTTAAATAAATGTTTCTGTGCTGAGATAATCTTATAAATGTTCCCCTGCTATGTACTGTGTAACGGTTATTTCTGACTATACATGGACATAGTCTGATCCTACCACAAATCCTGGGCAGGGAAAGACATAAAAAAGTATACAGACATTACAGCACGTGATAGAAATGTATTCTTTCCTTGAGGTAAAACATTTTTGAAAAACAGACAGGGAAATATCTTACCTCACAAAAAGAATTAGCTATGATCCCATGCTGTCATGCCTTTATACTCTTTTGTGTTTCCCCCTGCCCAGGGGATATGGTATGATCAGACCATGTCCCTGTATGGTCAGACATGGCCATTCCACAGTACATAACGGGGGCTCACATATAAGATTATCTCAGCACAGGAACATTAGTTTTAAACACATCCAATTGTGGAATTTAGTATTATTCCAAAGTCTATTGAATAAAATGAACTTTAAAATTACCTTTGTTTGTGGGAAAACCATTTTAAGGGTTGCAGTAAGAAACCTTGTAGAAAGTGGAGATGCTAAGAAAGAAGACTTTCGACTAAGAGACTCAAAGAGAAGGAGATGATGTCAAAGAGGAAATGAAGGATAAAATGTGAAAAGGTGAGAAGAATGAAGAGGAGAACAGTGTCGTGTGTTCGGTAAGGTATCTGGGCAGAAGTGAAAAGCGGAGAGTAACCAGAATGAGAAAGGCCCTGTGTGTTCAATATGATGCATATTTCCTCGGTTGCAGACACCCAGAGCGACAGACAGTGGAAGAGGCAGAGGAAAAAGAGAAGTAGAGGCATTGTGTCTAAAGGTGGCCATACACCTTAGATTACTCTCAGAAAACCCTCATCCAATAGGGAGACAAGTATGCATGTGTTTTCAATGGTGAGAGTAGGACAAAAGGATATTGGTTGAAATTCAACATAACCCCATCATTCCTTCTACCTGATATCGAGTCAGGAGGCCTGTAATATATGATAGTTAGAGATGGGCGAATAGTACCTATCTATGTTCAGATAATGCTTACCGAATACCGAGGACTATTCCAGTATTCGTAATGGCAAGAAAAATGCTCTGGTTCCCCATTGACTTGCATTAGGTTGGGTATTCGTGACGAATACCGGAATAGTACTAGGTATTCGATACGAATAATCCGAACATGAATAGTTACTCTTCGCCCATCACTAATGATAGCCCGTTCCACCTACTTTTCTCAAATGCATTATTTTCATTAACTATACCTTTGCCCTTGGACAAACATACCCGCATCTGTCTAATGTGCTCCATGATGGATCTTTGAGACTGTCAGTAAGAAGAAGTGGGAAAGTTTGCTTTGGCTGAGTGATGATGATGGACATAATAACAAGGTTCGCCATACTAATCTGCCATTTATCTGAGAAAATTATATGCAAAGCACATAACCTGGTGTCTGCATGCAGCACATTTGCTCTCCCCACGAGAATCAAGTACTTCATGGTCATAACTCGTAAACAGGATGCTAAGCCATGAGAATCAATTTGAGAAAACATGACATGCACAGCTGGCAAACTGTAATTGAAAAACACTTCACATTTTGAAACTGCATTGGGATAACTTTGCCATCAGGACAGAGATGTTCTGTACCATTCTAGTCTGATAGGCATTTTTAGATTTATATTCATCATATGACTACTACCTCAAAGCGAGTAAGATCAGGTGCCCCTTCACAGCCTGGGCTCAGTTCACATTTGGAAGCTGCGGTTATAAATCTATGCCAACATACCAGACCATGTAGATAGATAAAACCGGTCCTTTGAGCGCTAATAGATCTATTATCTCAGGTTTTCTTTGTGAATAATTATGCTTTATTTGTGACAATTAGATTAAAACAAATAAAGCTCTTGTTATCACAACGCGTTTCAGCAACATACCAGACCAAACAGAGCAGCATGGCGAGCTAGAATATCCAGTAAAATGGTGGACAATATGACATCATTATCAGTGGGGGCTACCTGGAGCAGCCGGTTTCCTAGGTCCAGCATTTTCGCCTATAAAGGAACAATAACACAGAAATAACAACATAGACCATCAGTAATACCATCAGGATTGGAGGATTGCTGATGTGGTACTGATATTTAAGAAAGGTAAGAGGATAGATGCAGGCAACTACCGTCCAGTAAGCCTGACATCAGTAGTATGCAAAGTTTTTGAGGGCATTTTAAGGGATGACATGCAAAAATATATTGCAGAAAAGAATATAATAACTGACAAACAGCATGGATTCATGAAAGATAAGTCGTGTCTAACCAACCTGTTGGGGTTCTATGATGGGGTAAGTGCAAACCTGGATATTGGTAATGCAGCTGATGTGATTTATTTGGACTTTGCAAAGACATTTGATACTGTACCACATAATAGCCTTATACTAAAGCTCCAGAAGCAAGGACTAGGGGAAACTATATGCAACTGGGTAAGGAATTGGCTAAAAGATAGGAAACAAAGAGTAGTCATAAATGGTGGATTCTCTAAATGGGCTATAGTCAGCAGTGGGGTGCCGCAGGGATTTGTGCTAGGACCGATTCTTTTTCATCTCTTTATTAATGACCTTGTGGATGGGATTGATAGTACAGTGTCAGTCTTTGCTGATGACACCAAACTATGTAGGATATTAAAAACTGACCTTGATAGTACAATATTACAAAAATATCTGGATAAGATGTCAGAATGGGCAGATACTTGGCAAATGAGATTTAATTATAAATGTAAAGTAATGCACCTAGGACGGAGCAATCCTATAGCTACGTATACATTAAACTGGAAGTAATCTCGAGACTACAGAACAAGAGAAGGACTTGGGTATTCTCATTACAAATAAGCTGAGCAGCAGCACTCAATGTCAAGCAGCAGCTGCTAAAGCAAACAATATTTTAGGGTGTATAAAAAGAGAGATTAGATCCCGTGATCCCAACGTATTGTTACCCCTCTATAAATCACTTGTAAGGCCACATATGGAATATGGGATCTAGTTTTGGGCTCCACATTTTAAATAGGACATTCAGAAGTTAGAGTCAGTTCAAAGGCGGCTAACTAGACTACTACAAGGAATGGAAGGCCTCCCATATGATGACAGGTTGAAAAAGTTAGATATGTTTGGCTTAGAAAAAAGACGTCTCAGAGGAGATCTCATTTATATGTATAAATACATGTGTGGTCAATATAAAGGACTGGCACATGACTTATTTCTTCCAAAGACAATACTAAGGACCAGGGGACATACACTGCGAGTGGAAGAAAAGCGATTCCAGCAGCTAAATAGGAAAGGGTTCTTTACAGTTAGAGCAGTTAGACTGTGGAATACACTACCACAAGAGGTAGTAATGGCAGATACTATAACAGCTTTTAAAAAAGAGCTGGATGATTTCCTCAGTACACAAAACATTGTTGGTTATAAGTGACTTAGTGACCAAATGTAGAACTGGTGGAGGAAGGTTGAACTGGATGGACCTAGGTCTTTTTTCAACCTAAGTAACTATGTAACTATGTAACCAATAAAATATTGCCATCACTGGATATCAAAATGACTAATCATGGGATTACCTTTAAAAGATACGGTCTTCACATAAAACAGTGAAACGTTTCATCATAAGTAACCTTAATGTCATACCAATAAACGTGTCACTTTAAAAATGGTTTGGCTTTTACATCATAATGTTTATAATATACCTTTATTTATTTCCAAGAAATTTATTGTCTATAAAGGCAAAAAGCCATAAAATGGACACAAGACATTTCAACATTTCTATATTCGCCCATTCCATGCACTAATTTAATATTCAGGAGCCTGACGTTTTTAAAGGGATCTTGTCACCAGGTCTTTCCCTTATGTGCTGCAGCCACCACCAGTAAGTTTTTATATACAGCACAACATTTCAGAATTCTGTATATTAGAGGCAGTTGTGTAGAACGTAAAAAAAAATCACCTTTATTATACTCAGCTAGGGGGGCAGTCAGGTCAAATGGGTGTCGCTGCTCCCGGTCCGGCGCCTCCTCCATCTTGCAAGAACGCCGTCCTCCTTCTTATGAGGCCGTTGTGCATGACACGTCCTGCGTAATCCAGACAGGCCAGCATTGCACTCCTGCGCATGCGCACTTTGATCTGCCCACTGAGGGCAGATCAAAGTATTGTAGTACGCATGCACAGGCAGGCTTTGACCTTTCCTTGTGCCTGCGCATTAGAGTACTTTGATCTGCCCTCAGCGTGCAGATCAAAGTACACCTGTGTAAGACCACAATGCTGGCCTATGTGGATAATGTAGGATGCGTCACGAACAGGGGCCTGAGATGAAAGAGGATGGCGTTCACGCAAGATAGAGGAGGTGCCGGACCGAGAACAGCGACATCCATTGGACCTGACCACACCCTAGGGGAGTATTATAAAGGTGTTGTTTACGTTATACAGAGCGTCCTGGCCTTTTATATACAGTATTCTGGAATAACATATATAGCGACTTACTGGTGGTGGCTGCAGCTCATATTGGAAAAACCTGGTGACAGGTTCCCTTTAAAGGGAAGCTATCATCAGAAAATGACATTGTTTAAATCAGGTTTTTGTATTACATGTATTTTTTAAAAAATATTGTCAATATTTTTTTTCATAATACTATCTGTATTAACCTTCAGTTAGTCGCGTCAAAGTACCCGTCAATGAACCCCAAGCACCTCACAATGGCAAGTGTTGTCGATGCCACGTTTCACGATGCACTGAGGAAGGGGGACACCTGAGCTAGGAAGCTACCGAAAAAGACGGTTACCTACATTCTATACCTGGGAAGTATCACAAGAACAATCTCGCCTGGGGTCCAATGGAACATGAGCAACTAATTAAAGGTTAGAAAAAAAGTCACAAAATTAGTAATCTTACAATTTATACACTGGCCACTGGGGTTTTTTTTAAAACGGACTTCCTGTCTTTTCAGAAAGGGTTTGTAGCAAGGTCCTTATCAATTTTTTTTGCAGAAAACACATAAAAGTCATGAATTAGCTAATTTTTTCCACAAAATGTTTATACTAGCACCGCCAACATTTTGAAAAGTGGGCTGGGTTTAGCAGGAGGGCGTGGCCTAGTGCGGTCTAATGACATTTTTTTATATTTCATACCACACAAGTTTTGTAAATTTTTTATGGATTTCATTTTAGGGAAGATTCAATATTTCGATCGCCTCCTACTGTATTTTCTTGTGGTGTTACGGTACCGTCCCCCCAAAAAACATAATTTTGCCGTTTTTATTTTCTACCATTACACAGTTTACAGATCGGGTTAATAATGTCATGTTTCCATAGATCAGACCTTTATAGATGTAGCGATACCACATATGTGTATTGTTATATTTATTTTTAACAGGGAATGATTACGTCATTTGTAAAGCTGAAGAGGTCTGTCAGTCCTTGCTGTGAAAATCATTGTAAACATGTGTCTTAATGTCGTGACTCCTGACCGCTTTAATAATATATATTAGGTGTCTATATAAGACGTACGACTTTGAACCGAGCTGAACATTTCCTTTAAAAACAGCTCCAGAAGAAAACACAGCTCCATTTTCTAGGTCTCAACCCTAGTGAGATGGGTGAAACACAGCTTCCCCTCTGCGTAAAGGGAGCTAATGTCAAGGGGACGGCCCCAACGCCAAGAGACTTTTACATCTTATTAACTTTTCAACAAGGCCTTCAGACAAAAGCTCCCATTGCTAATGCTCCCTCGCAGTCACAGCAGAATAATGTGCACGTGGAAAGGGCCTGCTCGTCTCCTTGACACCCGGCATTAGCGGCATGCTTTGGCTGCAGCCCAGCTTTCTTCCTCTGTCTTTTACATGACCGCAGCCAAACTTTTGGCAATGCAGAACGATGCTTTATCAAAGCAGCAATTCAGCATCTTTAAACGCATCTGCCGAGGAAACAAAAGCGCTCTCTTTTTCTTTTTTTAATCCCGATTGCTTTCGCTCACTGAAGCTTTTAATGCCATTGGCTGAGGCACTTGCACATTGTGGTTTGTCTCTGTTGTTGAGGCAAAGATGTATACACACTGCAATACAAGCCACTGACACAGACCTACCACTGCCATGAACTCGCTCCATCCAGTCTGTTAGAACCCTTTTCCTAAACAGAGTGTGGAAATGACGGAGTTCTGGAAAAGGCTCCCTTGACCGTTCTGTCACCACTCTTGGTATAGTGAGCTGCGGCTGTAACCGCAACCCCGGCTCTGACTGACAGCCGGCACAGCATTAGAATTGGCTGTCAGTCAGTGCAGGGGGCGCGGTTACAGCCACAGCTCACTATACACTGAGCGGTGACTGAACCCACATGGGCGCCACCCCTATGACTGGAAACCAAACGCTGCCAGGAGGGATAAAGTTAATTTCCTTCTGGCAGCAGGGCGCTAAGTGCCAGCACTGGGCAGATTCAAAAAGCCATCATCCTGCAAATTAACACCATATCTGCATATTAATAGTATTTTTTTCATGTGACAGATTCACTTTAAGCAAAGATTGTTTTTTGTTGTTTTTTTTTTTTTACTAGTATGACAACTTAAAAGATAAACTCTTCTGAAAAGAGTACACCCCCTTTTAGTATTTTCTTCCTTCTTATTGCTACATCCATGTATAAATACAAGGCTTATGTAATAGCTGGCTGGATGTGGTGGAACCCTTGTGCCACGGGACTCAGGCTAACCCTGTGTGGAGGGGCATAGCTAAGCAACTCCCTGAGCGGAGACAGAAAACCTTCAAGAATGCTACAGCATGAGATATTTTAATTTACTATCATTTATGTGCCAACTTACCGTTCAGTAAGTATGTTCTAAAAGCAAATTTGTATACATCTTTGCAAAAATATTGAGTACTTTCACCACTTTTAATGCACCACTCCAGTGATTTGTTGGTTTTTTTCAGAGCATGAGTAATGCTTTGAAAGTAAGCCCACTGCCCTACCCGGTATTAACCTCACTTTTTACTGACACCACTATGGTCCAATTGAGCCAACTTGTGATAGTAACATCTGACTGGCCAGAAGTCAAAAATTACGTCACAAACTCCCAATGCAAATCTATTAGGCTATGTGCGCACTAGGCCGATTTACCCGCGGATTTGCTGCGGAAATTTCTTGAGAAATGTCTGCAATCTTTGTGCAGACATTTCCCAGCAAATCCTATGAGAAAAAAAAATAGCTGTGCGCACACTGCGGATTTTTCTCAACAAATTTCCTTGAGAAGATTTTCTTGAGAAAATTTCTTGAGAAAATGAGCATGTCAATTCTTTTCCGCAGGTACCTGCGGATTTCTGCAGTACAGCCTGCAAAATCCGCAGGGAACAACCTGCGGGAAAATCGCGGCAAATTCGCGGCAAATCCGCATGCGGATTTACCGCGGATTTGGTGCGGATTTTTTCCGGAGGTCCGGAAATCTTCCACTCCCAGAAGTTTCTCAAGAAATTTTCTTGAGAAACTTCACATTTCTAGTGCGCACAAAGCCTTAGAGCCAGAAAGAGGCCAGAACAAGGCTCTCCTAGAGATGTATTGAATTGTGACCTCCACGCACTCCATAACACACTGGAGCTGCCGACAGATCACAAATTACCAAATACCGACAGGAGCGGCGGTGATAGAAGATGAAGCCGCCAAAAGGTAAGTATATGACAGGGGGCAGGGTGGTATGTCACTCACAGAGAGGAGTGAGATGCCAGTCATTCAGTGTGTTGTATGGAGAAGCAACTTGGTTGCGCTGTGAGCATGTGCATACTGCAAGAGTAGCAGGGAAGTCAGACAAGCCGAGGTCAGTGCCGGGGGGACGCAAGTAAACACAAGGAGCAGACAAGAATGAGGTCAGGATACAGGCCGTGGGGTCTGGTAACCAAGAGGGCACGTAAAGGACACAAGGGGCAGGCAAAGCCGTAGTCAGGAGGGGATAAGAGGTCAGAAGCCAGATGATCACGCAGGGTCAGGGTTGCAGACAGAGGGAACTCAGGCGACAGTCCAGGGTCGAGTACTAAGATCAACACACCAAACAAACTAGGAGCCAGGCACTTAATGCAACTAACCAGGTTATATGACTGGCGTTGCTCCAGCCAAGACTGCTCCCTAATAAAGCATGGCAATCACTTGGAATACAGAGCAAGTGAGCAAGACCCTCACCCAACCAGCAAGTGACCCGATGTAGGGAAACAGCCAATCTCAGTATCAAAGAAAGATACCAGAAATACTGGCAGGCGGTTCCATGCGGCGTACAGGCAGACACCGGCTCCACAGGAGGGCGCAACAGAAAGTCGCAACACAGTAGCCGTAAGTCAGGACTGTGACACAGGACGTATATTTAAAGCACCACTCCATGGGTGAAATAAAAAAACACTGGAGAGGAGGTGCTTAAATGTCACAACACAAGCAGAACAAAACGTTTATATTTGAGGCCGAGTTAATACAACTCTTGTTGTCCTGCCTCCTACTGATTGTACACGCTGTTCCCATGGCTCATCTTCTAGCTACAGTACTTTTCCCAATTATAACATTACATTCTAACTGCAGAAAAAATTAAAATCTCTGTATGAAAGAAGAATTACATTTGTCAAAGTTCACAATTATTTCCCTTCTTGTATTAATTACATTTTTTAACACAAGGCTATACGTTATAGAATAAGGAAGTCGAACTATCCTAAGAAGCCATGCCAGTGCACCCAGAGTTCACAGTGAAGAGACCAAAAAGGGAAGAGACAACATTCATCCTGCGCAGTAAAGATACCTTACAATTCCAATTCTACGGTACAGAATGAAAATTTCAGTTCTTGTTTTCTATTTCTCCACAAGACTATGCTGTATTGTGAAGGAAGTAATGAAGCAGTGGCCTCTCTCAGATAAGGAGTTGAACAATGCCAAAAGTCTCTTGAGCTGAAATGATTATTCCTGGAACTGGCTGTATAGAAGTGTTGACCAAAGTCTATAAAGCAGCTGTAACACTTAGGTTGGACAGAAACTATTGGAAATCTTGAGTAGGATGCTGAAAAAGATATTTCCTCTATATACTACAGTACATTTTTGGATGTTATTAGGTTTTTACAATGGATCTACATCCATATGAACAGCACAGGTAATACAGGTGATAAAGGGGTTATGTCCACTGGTAACCATACTGTATAATCACTGCGAGTCTGAAATTTCTATTGGAGAAATATATTTTCATATTATGAGACATCATGAGGCAATAAAGTAATTTCAAGACTCAATGATGACCACAGATACCCCCCAATCACCTGAATTTTACAGGTACCAGTTTTTGAGCATTGGCCTGTATTTTGTCATCATTAATGGTGAATGCCTAGCAATTCAAGTGGTCACTTACTGTATGAAGTGTATACGGTATATATATATATATATATATATATATATATATATATAAAGATTCGTCCCTGCCATGGACACTCGGGACATAATTAATTTGCTCTGAAATGTGAAATATAAGGCATTTTGGATAAGTGCTCCTGGAGTTGAGCATCATAAGTCAATGTGCCTATTGCTATAAATAGTACCGCTACCCAGGTACAGTCACTTACCAAATAATCTATGTACATATATTTTCTGCACCTCTCACTGCTCTGTGTATCATTTCCAGCTGTGGGAGGAGGATAGATTCCTTGGCAGACACTGATGCAGAAAAAAACATCTCCGTAGTTTAAAGGCACAGGTAGCAAGGTATAGCACATGGATTTATAGCAAATCAAGCAATTATGTTGCATATAAAACTAAAGCAAGCCAACATAAATCTGTATACAGAAGTACTGTATATAATTGCCAAGTGTGAATTCCCCCTTGTTTTGGAAAAGACGAAACGCTCGATAGATATGTATATTCTATTAGAGATAGATTGATTATTATGGCTACGGCTGTCGGTGGGGGGCAGTGAACATTCATCAGGTCTGATATAACTAAATGACACAACGCTGCTTGAACATACCGTAGATATTTAAAGGAGATTTGTGGGTCTGGAGGGTAAGTTTCCAAGTAGCCAAAAAAATACTGAGAAATTCTGCTGCGCTTTACTGCGATACCAATACGGTATATATCTTCAATGTGAATTGGCCAGTGTTGTATGCTCTAAATCCACAGCATGTCAATCTTCGCCACGGATAACTGTACATATTTTACCCTTTGTAGTGTAAATGAGCGGATTAGCTGCACCATTTTCACAACTGCATGGGAACATAACCTATAGTGGTTATTCCGTGCTTATCATGCTTCTGGAGGTGAGGGGTGCTGCTTATGTAGCCTCTGTCAGCCATTTGTGGGCATCAATGAGACCTGGCAAGAGCCAACAGGTGCCACTCCAGCATTGTTTTTCACCTCCTGATGCAAAAATGAGAGGCTCCCCTTAATATTGGTAACTTATAGGTAAAGCTGAGCGGACCCATTGAAATTCAGGTTCGCCGAGTTCTATTCTGGACCCAAACTTGCCCTTAACCTCATTGGAAGTTACTAATTGGGCAGTTCGGGTCTCCGCCCACACGCAGCCAGCTATAAACCGATCACTTCCGGGGGCGGGAGGCCAAGGTTTTTAATTATTATTAGTTTTTTTTTTTCTTGTGAACACTACATCCAATCACGCTGTTGTTACCCTGAGTGCGAGCCATTCAAACACTGCAAGCAGCTCGCACGTGGCCAAGAACCGAGCGTTCCCGAGCACAGCGTTGCTTGATAGAGTGGTTTGCATATGTAAAGCATCCAAACTTTGACACTTTACAGTTAGGTTCGCTCATCTCTACTTATAGGTCGGACTTGACCTGACCTTGAACCCCATTGGAAGTCACTGATTGGGCAGCTCGGGTCTCCGCCAACATACAGTCAGCCATAAACAGAACACTGCCGGGGGAGTTTTTTCTTTTTTTTTTTGTTTGTGCACACTACATCCGAAAACTTTGATTTTACCCCCAGTGCGAGCCATTCGAAGACTGTAAGCGGCTTGCACTGGGCCGGGCACAGAGTGTACCTGAGCACAGCGATGCTCAATCAAGTGGTTTGTGTATGTAGAGCACCTGAGCTCAGACACTGATTTTTGTAAACTTTTTCAAAAAAATCCAGCACCGAATCCAGGAAATGTATTAAAAATTAATGACGTTTATTGAAACATATTAAAAAGTCCAAATAGGGTCCAGAGCAAAGAAACGGAGAGGACGCGTTTCGAACTGTATAGTTCTTAGTCTGTCTCGAGACAGACTAAGAACTATACAGTTCGAAACGCGTCCTCTCCGTTTCTTTGCTCTGGACCCTATTTGGACTTTTTAATATGTTTCAATAAACATCATTAATTTTTAATACATTTCCTGGATTCGGTGCTGGATTTTTTTGAAAAAGTCTCCATACAAGATTGCCAGCTGGTTTATCCTTGCACGTGTCTGGGAAGCATTGGTCTCCTTCATACCACAGGTGAGCGGATACATACACTTTCCTTGGACTGATTTTTGTAAAGTCCATGTTTGGTACAAACTTAAAACTTTACCGTTTGGGTTCGCTCATCTCTACTTATGGGTCATCAAGGTCAACTCCGGGCCCAATCAACAAAAGGGCTGGGAGAACGGAAACTGTTACTGCTCTGTACATTGCGTTACACCGCAGAATGTCACTTATTTTCTATTCAATCCTTGCATAAATGGAATTTTGGACAAATTATATAACCACCAAAAAATCTCAACAATAATAAATCATTTCTCTAATCTGTACCCTTCTGCATGAGACCCTCTAACGGAAGAATATACTTAGAGTTTAGAAACTGAAGTACTTTGTAATTTGTTTCTTTTATTCCTTCTCTCAAATTTTAAAGGGAACCTGTGTTCTGGTCCATGAGGGCAGCATGAATCAGAGACCGGATCCTGAATCACAAGTGCATATGTCTTAAGGGGGCTTTACACGCAACGACATATCTCACGAATTCGTGACGCACATCCGGCGTCGTTAGCGACGTCGTTGCGTATAACAGCTCTGAAGGATCAAAAATACCTTATCGTTGATCGTTGACACGTCGTTCATTTTCAAAATCTCGTTGGTCGTTGTGGACGTAGGTTGACCGTCGTTCCTGAGGCAGCACACATCGCTACGTGTGACACCCTTGGGAACGACGAACAACAGCTTACCTGCGTCCTCCGGCAACAAGGTGGGCGTGTCGATAATGCGGCCGCTCTCCACCCCTCCACTTCTATTGGACGCCTGCCGTGTGACGTCGCTGTGACGCCGCATGAACCGCCCCCTTAGAAAAGAGGTTGTTCGTCGCCCACAGCGACGTCGCTGGGAAGGTAAGTTCATGTGACAGGGCCTAGCGATATTGTGCGCCACCGGCAGCGATTTGCCTGTGACGCACAAAAGATGGGGGCGGGTGCTTTCACGAGCGACATCACTAGCGATGTCGCTGTGTGTAAAGCAGCCTTTACTCTGACAACAGCAGTATTTCGGAGATGAACATAACTCAA
Source organism: Anomaloglossus baeobatrachus (assembly GCF_048569485.1). Classification (NCBI taxonomy): domain Eukaryota; kingdom Metazoa; phylum Chordata; class Amphibia; order Anura; family Aromobatidae; genus Anomaloglossus; species Anomaloglossus baeobatrachus. The sequence continues at coordinate 226,321,078 of NC_134353.1, read as the reverse complement.
GTGTGAGGAGGATGAGGTGACAAGTCCAGGAGGCAGGACCCTCCTGCTCACCTAGACCCACATGTGACACCTGTCAGTGTAGAGGAGCAGGCAGGGGGATAGTCGGTAGGTACAAACGTCATGGACTAGTCACCTCATCCCCAGCCGTTCTTACATATATTTTTTCCCTGAACCAGAATAAAACACAGATGTCTGCTATACAGGAGCTGGTCTCTGGTTCATGCTGCTCATGGCTCGGACAGCATAAATCATGGTGCGGGTTCTCTTTAGTGAGTGCAATGTGAGACTCTCGAGCGTTGCCCTAACATACGGGTGGTGTCTCTGCCCATGCGCGGCACAGATATAGTGATGAATGTCACTACAATATACACTACACTGAGCTAAAGAAAAGAATGTAATGTAATCATGTCCTTATGTCACTGTGTAGCCCTGGCTTCCGGCAATAACCATGAAAGCCCCTTCCCTCAAGAATCCTACAAGAGGATATGTTTTGAACATTTTACAATGTCATGCAAGTAGATAACCAAATATTTAAAAAGCCTTTTAAATAAAGGCAGACCAGACGCCCATTACTGTAGAGCGTTATGGGAGTCTCGGTGATCACAGCTCCCAAGTAGAACATTATAAAACAAGCTGACAGTGATCTCACACTCCCATAGCTGTCATCAAGAGGATAGCGTGCCTCCGAGGTCTCCCTGTGCACTGCGGGTGACCACGGGGAACGCTTTCATTGCCAATATCCAGTCCTAATGCCTCCCAGCAGATCAGACAGGTTGCTGTGAACATAAGGGTCATGAATAGTTTGGTGTCGTTTGAAATTATTCTTAAAGGAACAGATGAGATTTCCATCTGCATAATGTTAGAGTAGCATATCCATGTCATGGACCACTGAAAGAGAAAATATGGCAACCGGCGGTGCCAAGATGTCTGAATGGCGGTGAGACGAAAAAGTCAGCAAACAGGTTTAAGAAAAGTCTGAATGAAGGACATTACTGAAAAAAAAAACAGCTCTACAATGTGTGGAGACAAGTGGAGGTGAAGTTCAGTTTCTTTTCTTATTTCCAGTAGGTTGTCCTTATTAGGAGACATTTTCTACCTCATTAATTTTCTCACCATTACATAAAATTGTTGTAGAGCTGGAAATCTCAAAGCGAAAACTTCAAAGCCTCATAATTGAAGAGAACAACCTGTTCACACATGATGTTTGAGCGGTGACACTCAGAAGGAGCCTGGAAAGCTTCTGGGTACCAGGCCCTGGGATTAACCTGAGAGGCGACTGCTTACGTGCCATTAACTCCGTCATCTCCGGCACTGTCGTCAGCCCAACTACATTGGCAAATCGGTTACATGAAAATGAGAAGGATTAGCTCTGCCCTGTTCAAGGAGGAATGTGATGAGCAGCTGAGTGAGGCTTGTTAACAGCCAGACTCTCCAATTAATATGCTCCAACACCTTTAAACAGAGGACAGACGATAGTGCCGCTCATGATACTGTAGGATGTAGAGCAGTAATTGTCACTTAGCCACTTAACTCCCTGCTGCATTGCTCACTGCTCATTGTGGATTTATCTCTTAGCCAATTACCGCTGTCATTTGCATTTCAATGCCTGTAGTCAGGAGGCAGGGCAGAGTCAGAACTAGATCAGGGAGTATGGTGGATTGGCAACTTAAACACCACACAGCTCAGTTAATGTGCAATCCTGGAAATGCTGGAGCGCTGCTTGTTAGTTAACAACGGAAAGGTATATCCTCTGATAGATGCATCCATGTCTAGCAAAGGGACTCGTATCGAACCGTCTACTAGGACCGAAACCTCCGGCACATAGGAAAGAACCGCATTGGAAACGTGTCATATTAATCATTTCTTCCTAATCCTGACAGCCACAAAAGATTTCTTTTACATTATTGAGATATATATTAGGAAAAGGCTATTCTGAACCTAAAAAAATTATAAAAAAAAAAGATAAAAAGCTCTGGTATACTGGGAGCCCTAAGCAATTTTTTATTAATGCACATTGCGACATCGCTACTGCGATCTCGTCGGGGTCAAATCGAAAGTGACGCACATCCGCGCCGGTAACGACGTCGTAACGTGTAAAGCCTAGAAGCACCGATAAACGATCGCAAAAGCGTCGAAAATCGGTGATCTGTGTAGTGTCGGTCATTTCCATAATTTCGCTGCAGCGACAGGTGCGATGTTGTTCCTCGTTCCTGCGGCAGCACACATCGCTGTGTATGAAGCCGCAGGAGCAAGGAACCTCTCCTTACCTGTGTCCCGCCTGCAATGAGGAAGGAAGAAGGTGGGCGGGATGTTTACGTCCCGCTCATCTCCGCCCCTCCGCTTCTATTGGCCGCCTGCCGTGTGACGTCGCTGTGACGCCGCACAACACGCCCCCTTAGGAAGGAGGCGGGTCGCCGGCCAGAGCGACATCGCAGGGCAGGTAAGTGCGTGTGAAGCTGCTGTAGCGATAATGTTCACTACGGCAGCTATCACAATATATCGCATGTGCGACGGGGGCGGGTACTATCGCGCTCGACATCGCTACAATCGGCTAGCGATGTCGCAGCGTCCAAAGTACCCCTAAGGCTGCTTTCACACTACGTGTTTTTAACATGCGTCATGAAGGTTATTTTGCTGTAAAAGTGGATCCTTTTTTTTACAAAGAAAAACGCATGCAAACACGTGTTATTTTGCAGGATCCTGTCACTTGAAGTTTATGGGCGGGCAATGAAGTCATGTGATCGGGAGTGAGGGGAACTGAACGTGATAGACTGGGAGCCGGCATCTGACAGCTGCGGACACTGGTAACCAAGGTAAACATCGGGTAACTAAGAGAAGTGCTCTGCTTGGATACCCGATATTTACCTTGGTTACGAGCGTCCGCAGCTGCTAGGAGCCGGCTGCCTACTCCCTGCACAGGTAACCAAGGTAAACATCGGGTAACTAAGCGAAGCGCTTTGCTTGGTTACCCGATATTTACCTTGGTTACAAGCGTCCGCCGCTCTCAGGCGGGGGAGAGAGGAGAGAGAGGGGGAAGAGAGAGAGAGAGGGAGGGGGAGAGAGAGACTGATCACGCCAGGCTTGTTTCTGGGCATGCTCAGTAGAGCAAGCAGGATCCTGTCTTATCAGCATGCCAGCGTTCACATGCGTTTGCATGCAGTATAGTCAGGATCCAGTGAAAAACAGTATTTGGACGCAGCTCAAAAATGCTACAAGTAGCGTTTTTGAAAAAAATTAAGAAACTGCAAGTCGCTGGATCCTCACTATAACGCACACAAACGCAGGTGAACGCATGTTGACGCGAGTCCATTGCAAATGCATTGAAATGAAAACGCATTTGCACTGGATCCGTTTTTGCGTTAAAAAAACGTTCATGACGCATGTTAAAAAAACGTAGTGTGAAAGCAGCCTAAGAAGTAAGTACACCCCTAGTGTGCAACTAGTACTTTCAGATCAGAGCTGCCTTTCTAGCTGCATTACTAAACGCCTGTGCAGCTTGTAAACTCCATCCTGGAACGGAGATGGTCATATTGGTCAGCGGAGTGGAGATGAGTGTAGAAGGACTTGGGATGATGTCACCGTTACATGACCTGAGGGGCGGAGCTTGTTTGCAGAGACTGGGAAAGAAAGTGAAACAGACGATTTCCTCATGTGTAACATATCTGGATAAAAAGACATCAACCACACATCCAAAAAATCATCCTCTGATCTAAGGCAAAAATGTATTTACCTGACCATCTCATGTGGTTAATGCTCTCCGGACCTGGGGAATGCTGGGAGACAGTTGTAGTTCTAGTTAGTATATACTCTCCTTGTAATATCAATTTTATTACTGTACAAATTTAGTTTATTACTGCACACTAGAAAATACGTTGCGATATGCATATATACTGTAAACCTATAAGACTATGAAGTTACAACCTCCAAATGAGATTAAAAAAACATTTTTTTTATTATTAACCAATAATTAAAAACACAAAAGGTACATAAAATGTAATAGTAATAACTCACAATATAGTAAGATATGAGGTTCCCAGATAGAGCTCAAAGAAAAGGAGACACACCAAGGCAAATGGGTGTCTACAATGAATGGGTGTTCCACTGTACATTAATGTCCAATAAAAGTCCATATTAAATAATAGTTCATGAGTTCACAGGAGAATACACTCCACAAATATGATATAACAATATAACACATGCACTATAGATCAAACATAGTAATCTGTCATATACCCATGTCAATAGTGGGCACATTTTAGCCCCAGCACGCGTTTTGTGTGGGCTTCTTTGGGTGACTGAGATATATGTATTACCCCACTACAACAGCTCGGTGCAAGAAAATATATACTGCACTGGCTGTTAGACCAGAGTCACACCTGCTTCACTTTGCGATCCGTACTCAGACCAGGATGCACAGACAGACCATGGGTGTCCTGACCCAAACTCAACATAGTACAGGTTAGGCCGGATTCACACTTGCAAGAGTCTCGCATCGCATAGCCCGGCACGGCTGCACACTCTCCTGACAGGAGCGTCTCAGCTGAATGTATTTCAATGCAGCTGACCCGCTCCTGTCCGGAGATTGTGAGGCCGTGCCAGGTGCTGCGATGCGAGACTCGCGCGAGTCTCTTGCAAGTGTGAATCCGGCCTTAGGAGACAGGTAGTCAGCCCATGCATTGTGGTGAGTGTATGGACTGGGAAACATGGATATGTGAATCCAGAATTAGTGTTTGTTCAAACATATTAAACGTCCATGTGCTGTCTGTATGCAAAACTGATAGCATACGGCCAGTACACTGACCCAATGCAAGTCTATGTGGTAATTCACATTAAAGTTTTTATACACGGACGGATAAGATTGCATGTCAAAAAAATTGCAGCATGCACCACTTTGCTATGTATTCTGGATAAGTCAATGAGTGCGCAAAAAAAAGGAACTACATGCAGGTTACCATCCAAATGTCACATATTTTTTCACGGATCCAATACAATTATTAAGCTAGGAAACTGTATTTGACCTTTTATTTGTAAAATTGTTCATGGAAAAATAGATGCCATACACGTGCAAAATAGACCTATGGTGTCCTGGGTTCTAGGGACGTGCAGTGGTGTAGTCAGAGATGAGATATACTCCTCTAGATTAAGGGAGGGGAGGGAAAAATACCTGTCCCTCCATTATACTCTGCGTAACAATGGGGCTTTGAACACCCTACTTTGAGTGGGGCCCCCAGTCAACGGTGGCTGTCCCTTATAGACCCTATCTTAAATATACCCTCCACCAACCTCTATAAAGTGCAAATAGATAAAAACACTTAAACATGCATCCACACCTGAGAAGGGAATTCACAAAAAGCTTGTATGAAAAGCCCCGATAAAGGTGTAGTAATTCAATAATAGTTTGCACGTTCAGAGAAAATTAATAATAAGATAGCCCAACGGTCAATACCAAAGCAATAACCATATACAGCTGATCAAAGTATAACTGTAAATACCAAAGCAATAACAATATATAGCTGATGAAAGTATAACTGGGGTACTTCACAGTTTGATGGTAGTCCTCCTGGGCTACAGGGAGGATCCACACATAGGAGTACGTTCCCACAGTCGATACTAAGAAATTGAATACTGGTACCGTAATGACATTCAACGAAAAAAATTTCAACGCGTTTCTCCCCACTTGTTACTGGGGTTCATCAGGGGAATTAAGTGTGGCTACAGGGGCCAGAATACTACCCAGTTGAAATTAACGCCACCCTGTGCTGATCATCAGTTTGCTGCAATGTGCCTGGGTAACAATGTCCCGTTAGGCATAGTCCCATTGTCACCCCCGCATAAGACCTGGTGTATACAGTAACAAGTGGGGCGAAACGCGTTGGGAATTTTTACAAATTACAAATGCCGCAATGAAACATTATGGGTATTTCCATCCAAGACATTTCTGACATATCAAACGTATGGATGGGAGTCCTGGAAGTGCAGCCAGCATCTATCAGAAGTATCAGAAGATTGGGGGTCACAAAGTAAGTGACTGAATGCAATCTAATTTAGTATTTCACTACTACCATTAGCTACAAGGAAGATAGCATGGCCATCATTCCACCTCATCTACTCCTTTCTGGATTACTACATAGTATTCAGGGAACCCTTAGTCTAGCAAACACCTAGTCGCAGGGAATCCAATAGTGTCCTACATGCTTGTCTGTGACCAGATGGCTGGGGCCTCACAGAATGGCCCACAGATATATCATCTAGGTATGCTCCTAGGGTCCTGACATTTCAGTGCATCTAGACCCATTTCTAAAATAATGTTTCTAGATCTACTACTCGATCCTATCGGAAACCTCACATAACTGATTTTACGTACACCGAATAATGAACTTCAACTGCAAAATGGCATATCATTTGTTTTCAATATCACATGAAACAACACACAGCATGAGAACAAAGATGGAAAGACGCTTCCTTTCAAGCTACACTTCCTTCCTGTTTCTAATTTGGTTTCTCAAGCAGCTCGTGTTTACACTCCAGTTCCATTAACCCCAGAGAGATCAGCGGAGTGAGACGCTGACAGTCCGCCCAGCATTTTCCAAGAAGTGTCTCCACATGAATTATTCAGAAGATTTATGTTCTCTTTAGCATATTAGCAGAAGGGTTCCTCCTTAGCTGTCTGGCCAATAACTGGAGCTGGCCAGCAGGCAATCATTACATTGGGAGGCTATGGTGGTCGGTGATAACTGTGCGACACTATCTGGAGCACAGCGGACATTGACAAGCCAAAGACAGACAAGGGATCTGCTGCTGTCCACATCTGCCTAAAACAAAGGAATAGGACTAAAGGAAGCGAAGAAACATTTAGATACCGGTTAAGGGCCTGTTCATGTGACCGGATTACGTGTGCTGTTCATGGCAAAATCGGATAATACACGCACAACACACGGTCAATGTTAGTTAACAAGGGTGTTCAGATGACATTTTTTTCACAGACCAAGTGTCCAAGTGAAAAAGAAAAATACAGCATAGGATTTTAGCCTGTAATTGAAGGGTTCTTGAAAAAGTTATCATTGTGTTCTAGATTTTTACGTCCTTCACAATGACAATGATAATCTGCTTTCTGTTCACTTTAAGGCCATGTGCGCACCAGGGCTGTGGAGTCGGTAAGCCAAACCTTCGACTCCGACTCCGACTCCTCAAATTCTCTTGCACCGACTCCGACTCCGGCTCCGACTCCGACTCCGGCTCCGACTCCTACATATATTGCTTATAGTTAGGTGAAAAATTTATTGTAGTACATGAATATGTGTATGTGAACATCAGACATTTAATAATTTTTATGATACAATAATCAAGATATTTGGATAGAACATAAAATATATTTATTGGAATACAACTTTAGAACACAAAAAACTGTAATAAATTGTAAATATGTAATACACTATGTAATATACAGTAGATTACATATATATCTTGTGTGTGTATATACACTGTATATATATATATATGTATATACAGTGTATATACACACACAAGATATATATGTAATCTACTGTATATTACATAGTGTATTACATATTTACAATTTATTACAGTTTTTTGTGTTCTAAAGTTGTATTCCAATAAATATATTTTATGTTCTATCCAAATATCTTGATTATTGTATCGTAAAAACAATTAAATGTCTGATGTTCACATTGTACTACAATACATTTTTCACTTAAATATAAGCATTATACTAAATGTTATTATTTAGTAAAATATTCAGCACATTCTGCATTGCACTCCTGTCCCCAATTTATTATATATTTTAGGAGTCGGAGTCGGTGCATTTTATACCGACTCCGACTCCGACTCCGACTCCACCAAAATGAGCTCCGACTCCGACTCCACGACTCCGACTCCGACTCCACAGCCCTGGTGCGCACGTTGCGTTCAGTACCTTGCAGAAATGAACGCATCCTCTGCCAGAATTTGTCATTGTCAAATTTGGTTTTGACCACATAAACGCAGGAAATACGCATGCGTTTTTATAGCGTTTCTGCCGCGTTTTGACTGCGTTTTACATGCATTTTCAGTGCTTAAATTGAGATGCGTTTTCAATACAAATACATAACTAAATAAAGTTTGAACATTCAAACATTAGGAAAAAAATGGAAAAAAACCCAAACCTTTAAATCAAACACTATAATGATAATTTACCGAAAATGATTAATGAGCTTTAATACTTATGTTCAAAATAAAGTAAAAGTATTGTTTGACTCATTTTTTAAAGTCGGAATGGATGTGAGGGCGAATGGAAACCTCTTGACCTCACTATAATGGCAAAAACGCATGCGTTTAGCATCAAAAAGGTATGTAAAACGCTAGAAATTTCTTTTAGGATGCGTATTGATAATTCTCATTGACTTTAATGGTAGTAAAACGCTGCCAAAATGCTCAAAACAATTGCCATGCTGCTTTTTCAAATGCAGTGATTTTGACAACTAAAACACTGCGTTTTTAAAAGCATTGTGCGCACAAGAAAGCCCTATTTCCCATAGACTTTGCCTGAAAATCAAAATGCATGCAATTTTGCATTAAAACGCTGCAGCTCAAAAACGCTGCGGAAACGCATTAAACAACGCTACGTGCGCACATAACCTAAAGGCCACGTTACACGCTGCTATATCGGTACCGATATCGCTAGCGTGGGTACCCGCCCCACAAATCGCTGCCTGTGGCGCACAACATCACCCAGACCCGTCACACTACTTACCTGTCTAGCGAAGTCGCTGTGAAAGGCGAACCGCCTCCTTTCTAAGGGGGCGGTCCGTGCGGCCTCACAGCGACGTCACTAAGCGGCCGCCCAATAGAAGTGGAGGGGCGGAGATGAGTGCTCGGAACATCCCGCCCACCTCCTTCCTCCCGCATTGCGGCCGGGAGGCAGGTAAGGAGAGGTTCCTCGTTCCTGCGGTGTCACACGGAGCGATGTGTGCTGCCGCAGGAACGATGAACTACATCGTTACTGCAGCTGCAACGATATTCGAGAATGGACCCCCATTTCACCGATGAGCGATTTTGCGACGATGTCACACGCAGCAACATCGCTAAAGCGACCGGATGTGCGTCACAAATTCCGTGACCCCAACGAGATCGCTTTAGCGATGTCGTAGCGTGTAAAGCGGCCTTTAGAATTTACTTCAAGGATTCGTGCCCCTTTGAGAATATTTTGGCGCGCTAGCACCCCTGCAACCTTGCAGCCAGTTTAGGCCAAAAAACGATTACTGATCTTATAAGGCTCCATGTCCAGACAGGATTATAAGTGGAAAGTCATAGGCTCAGGCTGATAAGCTAATGTGAGCACACCGCTCTGTTATATGTAGACTTTTGGCTAATAAATAGCTTTTAGAAGTAAGACATTATTTCTTCAGTACGACAATTTTTACGGTTTACAATTGAAAACAATCCCGCAGATTTTTGCTTCACTTTAACACATACTACCTTTGTAAATATGTCCCACTGTGTTAATGGAGTTTTGCCCCTCCACCAGATAGTTTCAGGCAGGGATAATGTGCTGCTTACAGCTCAATTAGACCTTTCTGTCAACCTCACAGAGGAGCTGCATAAAGTTAATGTATTGAAATTGTGGTCTCTTTAAAAAAAGACTACGACTCTAATAATCATTCAGCAGACCTTTCCAGCAAGAAAAGGAAAAATAAAATATTTTAGTTCCATTCTTTGGCAGAGGACTGAAGTATAAGGTTCAGGACGTGCCGATGGCTGTGCAGTAGCACACGCTCTCCACCGAGGGCTCAGATCATGAGGATGAAGGAGGCCTTGCAGCAGCACACGCTCTCCACCGAGGGCTCAGATCATAAGGGTGCAGGAGGTCATGCAGCAGCACACGCTCTCCACCGAGGGCTCAGATCATGAGGGTGCAGGAGGCTGTGCAGCAGCACACACTCTCCACTGATGGCTCAGATCATGAAGGTGCAGGAGGCCGTGCAGCAGCACACGTTCTCCACTGAGGGCTCAGATCATGAAGGTGCAGGAGGCTGTGCAGCAGCACACACTCTCCACTGAGGGCTCAAACCAAGAAGGTGCAGGAGGCTGTGCAGCAGCACACACTCTCCACTGATGGCTCAGATCATGAAGGTGCAGGAGGCCGTGCAGCAGCACACGTTCTCCACTGAGGGCTCAGATCATGAAGGTGGAGGAGGCCGTGCAGCAGCACACGTTCTCCACTGAGGGCTCAGATCATGAGGATGCAGGAGGCCGTGCAGCAGCACACGCTCTCCACCAAGGGCTCAGATCATGAGGATGCATGAGGCCGTGCAGCAGCACACGCTCTCCACCGAGGGCTCAGATCATAAGGGTGCAGGAGGTCATGCAGCAGCACACGCTCTCCACTGAGGTCTCAGACCAAGAAGGTGCAGGAGGCTGTGCAGCAGCACACACTCTCCACTGAGGGCTCAGATCATGAAGGTGCAGGAGGCCGTGCAGCAGCACATGTTCTCCACTGAGGTCTCAGACCAAGAAGGTGCGGGAGGCCGTGCAGCAGCACACACTCTCCACTGATGGCTCAGATCATGAAGGTGCAGGAGGCCGTGCAGCAGCACACGTTCTCCACTGAGGGCTCAGATATGAGGGTGCAGGAGGCTGTGCAGCAGCACACGCTCTCCACCGAGGGCTCAGATCATGAAGGTGCAGGAGGCCGTGCAGCAGCACACACTCTCCACTGAGGGCTCAGATCATGAGGGTGCAGGAGGCCGTGCAGCAGCACACGCTCTCCACCGAGGGCTCAGATCATGAAGGTGCAGGAGGTCATGCAGCAGCATACGCTCTCCACCGAGGGCTCAGATCATGAGGATGCAGGAGGCCGTGCAGCAGAACACGCTCTCCACCGAGGGCTCAGATCATAAAAGTGCAGGAGGTCATGCAGCAGCACACGCTCTCCACCGAGGGCTCAGATCATGAGGGTGCAGGAGGCCGTGCAGCAGCACACGCTCTCCACTGAGGGCTCAAACCAAGAAGGTACAGGAGGCTGTGCAGCTGCACACGCTCTCCACTGAAGGCTCAGATCATGAGGGTGCAGGAGGCCGTGCAGCAGCACACGCTCTCCACTGACGGCTCAGATCATGAGGGTGCAGGAGGCCGTGCAGCAGCACACACTCTCCACTGAGGGCTCAGATCATGAAGGTATAGGGACTATGTATGTCATTTCATGATGGTGGCCTTCAGTGTTTCAAGATCTTAACGTGCACATTTCACCAGTCTCAGATTGCCCTTTTTATTTAACAAAAGAGTGGATAGTTCTAGACTTGTAAGTTATAGATAAAAGTGAGAACACTCAATGCAATGAAAGAACACAACTTTCTAGCAAACTCATGCCTGGACTTCCAAGTTGATGGTTCCAGGCAGGCATAACGGAATGCAAAAGCCTCTGCTGCCCCGCTTGCAGTGAAAGTGCAAGATCTCGCTCGTGCTTAAAGGGGTTATCCGGCTTCTTTTGACTTTTTTTCATTATTACACTATTGGGCTACATTGGGGCAGGTAAGTAGATAGAGACCACTTACCTGCCCCGCTGTCAGCCCCTCTCCCCCGGCTCAGAGCGGTCATGTGACCCCTCCTGCCGCGATTTTGCTGCTTCCGGCCTTTGCACGTCTACATGGGCAGAGCCATGTTGACATGCAAATCTGGAACAGCATGTCACCTCCCTGCTGGGCTGTACAGTGTTTGGAGTAAACGCCCCCGTTCCCTGCCCCCTCCCACACATTCCCCCCGCACCCCGTACTCTGCCCACAACCTCCCACACACTCCGTAGTCTCCCTCCTCCGCCTCCTGTGCCCAGCTACGTGCGCCCTGAATTGCAGCCGAGTCAGTGTCCAGTTCAATAAGGCAAGGAACACTTGTTGTCCGATACACTGCCAGCGCTGTGTCCCCAGCGCTTTATTATGTTTACTGCCTGACGCCCTGGGAACTGTCCCCCCCCCCCCATTTCACCCCCCCCCCCGCCCCCCCACCTGTCAGTGTTTGCCCCCCTCTGCAGTATAAGCTGCCTCTCATTCTGAGCCTGCATTGCGTGCATCCGCGGGGATGACGAGCGCTGCTTCACTGCCCGTGCAGTCTGTGTCCCGCTCCCTGCCAGCCCCGCAGCTGCCCGCACTGCAATGTCAGTGTCTGCCCGCAGTATCTGCAGCTTCTCACGCCGCGGGGCTGGCAGGGAGCGGGACACTGACGCTCTCCCGCTGTGACGCACAGATCGCTGTGTGTGACAGCGAGAGAGCGACGAAATGAAGCCAGCAGGAGCCGGCATCAGGCAGCTGCGGAAAGCTGTAACCAAGGTAAACATCGGGTAACCAAGGTGGTTACCCGATATTTACCTTAGTTACCAGCCTCCGCCGCTCTCGCTGCCAGCGCCGGCTCCTGCTCTGTGCACATGTAGCTGCAGTACACATCGGGTTAATTAACCCGATGTGTACTGTAGCTAGGAGAGCAGGGAGCCAGCGCCCAGTGTGCGCGGCTCCCTGCTCTCTGCACATGTAGCTGCAGGTTAGATTAGATGACATAATTACCTGCAGTAACGATCTCCTGCCTCCTGACGTCACCGCGGTCACTGCCTTCTCTGCCCGTCTCGCGGGCGGCCCGAGACTGTCACTAGCAGTGACGTCACGGGCTCTCGCGATACTGCGTAGAACGCGGCGGGCATAGAAGTCAGTGACAGCGCTGACGTCAGGAGAGCATGAGATCGTTACTGCAGGTAATGAACTCATCTAACCTCCTGACGGCAGCGCTCGGCATCCCCTGCAGTGACCTGGGCTGACCTATTGATGTTAGCTCAGGTCACTGCACGGCTCTCCCAGCCAATGGGGAACATTTTGTTCTTCATTGACTGGGAGTCTCATTGACTATGGTATGGATCGCCGTGCGACACCGTTATTGGATTACGCCGGACCCGGATTTGATTGTTCTTGTCAATAAATTGTTGAGAGAGGGAATGTGGGGAGTGTTTTTTCAAATAAAAATTTTTTGGTTGTCTATTTTTTATTTCTTACTGACTGGGTTGGTGATGTCGGGTATCTGATAGACGCCTGACCTCACCAACCCCAGGGCTTGATGCCAGGTGACATTACACATCTGGCATCAACCCCATATATTACCCCGTTTGCCAACGCACCTGGGAGCGGGATGAGCTGGGGCAAAGCGCCAGGATTGGCACGTCCAATGGATGCGCCACTTCTGGGGCAGCTGTAGCCTGCTATTTTTAGGCTGGGGAGTGTCTAATAACGGTGGACCTCCCTAGTCTGAGAATAACAGACCACAGCTGTCCGCTTTACCTTGGCTGGTGATCCAATTTTGGGGGGACCCCACGTTTTTTGTTTTTAATTATTTATTTAATTTTAAATAACAGCGTGGGGTGCCCTCTGTTTTGGATTACCAGCCAAGGTGAAGCTGCCAGCTGTGGTCTGCAGGCTGCAGCCGTCTGCTTTACCCTAGCTGGCTACAAAAGATAAGGGGGACCTCACGTCGTTTTTTTTTTAATTAATTCTTTATTTATTGGCTAAATACAAGGCTAAGCACCCCTTAGTGCCACATGAAAGGCACTAAAGGTGGCTTTACACACTGCAACATCGCAAACGACATCGCTGTAACGTCACCGGTTTTGTGACGTTACAGCGACCTCCCCAGCGACATTGCAGTGTGTGAAACACATCAGCGACCTGGCCTCTGCTGTGAAGTTGTGATCGCTAGAAATCGTTCAGGACCATTCTTTGTTCCTTTTGTTTCCCGCTGTGCAGCAAAGTCTCAGTGTGTAAAGGGGACTTTACAGCGACCACGCGGCTCTGTCTGTGTAGCGTCATGATTAGCGGTCACCTGTGAAGGATTCACCGGTGACCGCTAATCCCCCGAGTGACTGAAGTTTCCCCCCCTCTCTCATACTCAACGATCCCCGATCCCCGGCTCTGCACGGCATTCACACTGCTCCAGCGGCTTTTCCTTTTTTGAAAAAGCCGGCCGCTCATTAAACAATCTCGTATTCCCAGCTTTTCCCCGCCCACAGGCGCCTATGATTGGTTGCAGTGAGACACGCCCCCACGCTGAGTGACAGGTGTCTCACTGCACCCAATCACAGCAGCCGGTGGGCGTGTCTATACTGTGCAGTAAAATAAATAAATAAATAATTAAAAAATCCGGCGTGAGGTCCCCCCTATTTTAATACCAGCCAGATAAAGCCATAAGGCTGAAGGCTGGTATTCTCAGGATGGGTAGCCCCACGTTATGGGGAGCCCCCCAGCCTAACAATATCAGTCAGCAGCCGCCCAGAATTGCCGCATACATTAGATGCGACAGTTCTGGGACTGTACCCGGCTCTTCCCGATTTACCCTGGTGCATTGGCAAATCGGGGTAATAAGGACTTATTGGCAGCCCATAGCTGCCACTAAATCCTAGATTAATCATGTCAGGCGTCTGACCGAGATACCTTCCATGATTAATCTGTAAATTACAGTTAAAAAACACACACACCCGAAAAATCCTTTATTAGAAATAAAAAACACTAACAAATTCCCTCATTACCAATTTATTACCCACAACAAAGCCCTCCTTGTCCGGCGTAATCCACGTTCCTCCAGCGTCGCATCCAGCTCTGCTGCATGCAGGTGACAGGAGCTGCATAATACACCGCCGCTACGGTCACCTCCACGCAGCTAATGAAGACAGCCGCGCGATCGGCTGAGCTGTCACTGAGGTTACCTGGATGCAGCGGTGGCCGCGGGTAAGCGGTAAGCTCAGTACAGAGGGTGCGATATAGGGACATCATGCACACAGTGCTGACTCTCAGAGCTCACATAAACAGGGTGAAAGATGGAGCAGGGAGCTTATGATTCCTTCTGGTTTTCAACTGTATGTGCATCCACAATGTTGATGCCATTGAAAGAGTGATGCTGTGAGGGACGGGTGGCTATTACCAGTGCGGAAATGAAAGCCACCTCACAGACCTGCATCATGCTAGTAGTGACATAGGCATGCTGTGATGTATGACAGCATGACCAAAATACCATGTAGCCCAAGGAAAAAATAGTGGTCGAGATTTTTCACAAAAATCTGCAGTAACTATATTTTATTGTAGATGATGATGATGATTATTATTATTATCGCACTATATCTTGCTTGCTGCTACACAGTGTAGATATGTGAATCCTCACATCACATGCAGCAGACACAGTTGTCGACAGTCAGAATGAATGGTCATGTGACCACTCGTATGCAATCTGCACACTCCACATTCTGAGCCCAATGTGTCAATTCATATAGTGACACATAGAGGGATAAGCCTGGAGAATCTATGTGTGTATATATATATATATATATATATATATATATATATATATATATATATATATATATATATATATATATATATATATATATATGTATATATTGTGAGACTGTGACCGGGGTTATCTATGACGGCCGGTATGTCTCGCCCCGGTTCTGCTCACTCCATGATAGGAAGTAAATCCACTATAGGGTTAATGCTGTTTCCCTACAGGCTTAAGGAAGGGTTAAATGGAAACAGGAAGGAGGGCAGGTGTGCCGGGTGTGAGGGAGTGATCACATCTCCCTGAGTTCTCTGCCGGAAAGGCACATATGTACTATTGTGGACTTTTTCTTTGGAATAAACCGTGTGCTGTGAACCTTGGTGCCTGGATCCCGTGTCTTCTGCAGCGCAGCCGACGACGCTACCTCACATATGGTGGAGAATGCGGGCATGACAGCCGGTGAGGTGTAGCATCCATCCCTGGTGACCCAGCTGCGCATGTCCTGGATTCGAGCGGCTATACTACAGCCCAAACCCTGCGACGCCATGGAGGACATAATAAAGCATTTGGCTCAGGCTAATGCACAGCAGCAACAGGCTAATGCACAGCAGCAACAGGCTAATGCACAGCAGCAACAGACCAATGCACACCTGCTCCAATCCTTGCAAGTGCAGGAAAAAAAATTCCAAGAACAGATGGAGCAGGCCAATGCACGTCAGCAGCAAGCCTTGCAATTGCAGGAAAAAAGGCACCAAGAACAGATGGTTCTCCTGGCCAAGTCGATCCGTGCCGGACCGGCAGCAACAACCCCGGGACCGGGTGACGACGGCAGCGTCCGGAAAGCGGTGAGACAAGCGTTGCAAAAGATGACCCCGGGTGATGATGTGGAAGCGTTCCTGGCGGTGTTTGAACGGGTGGCCGAACGGGAAAAGCTGCCGACCCCGCAGTGGGCTGAGGTATTGTCACCCTATCTGACGGGGGAACCCCAAAAAGCATACCTGGACCTCTGTACCGAGGACGCCATTGACTATGTGACCCTGAAAGCCGAAATACTGGCTCGGTTGGGCGTGAATACCTATGTACGGGCTCAGCGGGTAAATCAGTGGTTCTTTGAGGAAGCCAAACCCGTACGCTCCCAGGCCTATGACTTGTTACATCTTGTAAAAAAGTGGTTGCAGCCTGACACTCTGAGCCGGCGCAAATGGTGGAAAGGGTAGTAGTGGATCGTTTTGTGCGCACTTTACCCGTCACCATTCAACGGTGGGTCGGACAGGGTGACCCGAGTACCCTGGACCAATTAGTGTCCCTGGTAGAGCGGCATGTGGCTACGCAGGACTTGATACGGGACACTGAGACTTTGCGTACCGCCCGTCGGTCCTGCCCCTCCAAGCCTAGGGCCAAGGACCCACCGCTGACACCGGTGCGGGAGTCCGCTACCGTCCCGTCTGAAGCCGCACCCTCCGTCCCTGAGGTCCGGAAAACTATGTACCCTAAACGACAACTCGTCAAGGGGGTGTCCTTCCCTATTAGATGTTGGCGGTGCCAGCGGGTGGGACATATGGAAGCCCAGTGTCCACTCACCACGGAGCCCATGGATTGTGGGGTTACCCGGCGGGGTTCAATGTATGCTCAGGTGGTGTGTACCGCTGACCTGGTCTACCCAGAGACTGAGCCCCACTTGTGCCAAATTCAGGTGAATGGATGTCCGGTTACAGGCTTGTTGGATTCCGGAAGCTTAGTGACCCTTGTGCGATCAACCCTAAGGGCTAAAGTAAAGGCCACAGGACGTACCGTGGGGGTGGTTTGCATACATGGGGACCGCCGAGACTATCCCACGGGGATAGTCACCATCACAGCACCTTGCGGTCAGGTGCAACATGAGGTGGGACTTATTAATACTCTTCCCTATGATGTGATCCTAGGAAGGGATCTGCCCTATTTTTGGACTTTATGGAAGGGACCTCCTAAGTCCCCTCAGATATTGGTCAGTCCGGGACCTGAGCCCTACAATCCTGAATCCGGGACGCCTGCCGTAGGGGTCCCCATGATAGGGACAGGATGTGAACCTGATAGGTCGCCCCTAGAGGTATTGGCAGGAGAGGCTGAGACGGTCGAGCCCATCCCGGAGTTGGAGGCGTCCCCAGATACGTTTGGGACAGCCCAACTCCAGGACCCTACATTAATACATGCCCGGAGTCGGGTGACAGTAGTTGACGGGGTGGCACAGCTGCCTGGTGCCCAGGTAAGATACCCCCATTTCGCTCTTAAGCAGGATTTACTCTACCGGGTAGATGAAATACGGGGCGTAGGGGTAGAGCAGTTGGTGGTGCCCCAGCCGTATCGCCGGCGGGTCCTCGACTTGGCTCATAAACACCTGATGAGTGGTCACCTAGGGGTCAAGAAAACGCAGGAGCGAATATTGCAAAGGTTCTATTGGCCCGGGGTCTTTGGGGAGGTAAAACGGTTCTGCGAAACCTGCCCGGAGTGTCAGCTTACCGCACCCCTGACCCACTTTCGCAGTCCGTTGGTACCGTTACCCATTATAGAAGTCCCTTTTGAACGGATAGGGATGGATCTGGTGGGGCCCCTCGTAAAGTCTGCTCGAGGGCACCAACATATCCTAGTGATCGTTGACTATGCCACCCGGTATCCAGAGGCGATACCTCTCAGACATACTGCAGCCAAGCTTATAGCTCGGGAGTTGTTTGCTGTGTTCTGCCGGGTGGGGTTGCCCAAGGAGATCCTTACGGATCAGGGGACCCCATTCATGTCTAAAGTGAACAAAGAGCTATGCCGGCTACTCCAGATCAAGCAGTTGCGTACGTCTGTGTATCATCCTCAGACGGATGGTTTAGTGGAACGATTCAATAAAACCCTGAAAACCATGCTCAAAAGGGTGATTTCCAAAGACGGGAAAGACTGGGATATGATGCTTCCCTATTTGATGTTTGCCATACGAGAGGTGCCACAGGCATCCACGGGGTTTTCGCCTTTTGAATTGTTATACGGGCGACATCCCCGGGGATTGTTGGACCTGGCAAAAGAAACCTGGGAGCAGGAGCCCACCCCCCATAAAAGTGTGATTGAACACATTTTGGGTATGCAGAACCGCATAAGCGCGGTCATGCCAATTGTGAAGGAGCATTTACAGGAGGCTCAGGCCGCGCAAAGCAGCCGCTACAATAGACAGGCCACCGTGCGGACCTTTAATCCCGGGGATCGGGTGTTGGTATTGATTCCCACGGCGGAGAGTAAATTCCTGGCTCAGTGGCAAGGCCCCTACGAGATAAAGGAAAGAGTCGGGGTGGTTAACTATAAAGTATTGCAGCCCGGTAGGCGGAAACCTGAACAAATATACCATGTCAACCTATTAAAACCTTGGCAGGAACGGGAAAGCCTGATGGCTGTTTTTTCCCCACCTCCCTCCTCTTCGGGTCGTTCACATCCGGCTCCAGCGACCTCCGGAGAGGACGAACCGGAAGTAAGGATTGGAGAAGCCCTCACCAAGACACAGAGGCGAGAGGCCAGACGGTTGGTTCAGCAGAACCCCGATGTCTTCTCCGAGCTGCCCGGTAGGACCAGTCTGATACGACATGATATTGTCACCGAGCCCCACCTGAAGGTACGCCTGAAGTCATACCGAGTACCGGAGGCTCGACGACAAGCCATATCGGAGGAAGTAAAGACAATGTTACGCCTGGGGGTCATCGAAAAATCCCGGAGTGAATGGGCTAGTCCGATTGTCCTAATACCAAAACCCGATGGCTCCTTAAGGTTCTGCAATGACTTTAGGAGATTGAACGAAATATCCAAGTTTGATCTCTACCCCATGCCCCGGGTGGATGAGCTGATTGATAGGCTGGGACAGGCGCGATATTTTACCACGCTCGACCTGACCAAGGGGTACTGGCAGGTGCCACTAACGGAGTCCGCCAAGGAGAAAACCGCTTTTGTTACGCCGGAGGGTCTCTTCCACTATGTTGTCTTGCCTTTTGGGTTACATGGCGCCCCGGCCACGTTCCAGAGGTTGATGGACTTAGTGCTGGAACCCCACCAGGCGTATGCCTCAGCGTACCTTGATGACATCATTATTTACAGCTCCGATTGGCAGACCCACTTGGAACAGGTACAAGCGGTGGTGGACGCGCTTCGAACAGCCGGATTGACAGCCAATCCCAAGAAATGTGCGTTGGGACTCACGGAAGCCCGCTACTTGGGCTACGTAATAGGCCAAGGAGTGATTAAGCCCCAAGTTAACAAGGTTGAGGCGATCCAGAAGTGGCCTAGACCCCTGACCACGAAGCAGGTTAGGGCCTTCCTGGGTATCGTGGGGTACTACAGGAGGTTTGTAAAAGATTTTGCGGGACTATCAGCCCCCTTGACGGACCTTCTCAAAGGCAAGAAGTCCGTCATGGTGCGCTGGACTCCGCAGGCCGAGGACTCCTTCCGGGCCCTGAAGGGGGTCCTGTGCGGACAGCCCGTTCTTGTAAACCCTGATTTCCGGAAGGAGTTCATAGTACAGACTGACGCCTCGGAGGTCGGCCTGGGGGCAGTGCTGTCTCAGGTGGTTCAGGGGGAGGAACATCCCGTCACCTTCTTAAGTAGGAAGCTCACCCCTCCCGAGCGGAATTATAGCGTAGTGGAGGAGTGCCTGGCGATTAAGTGGGCCTTGGAGTCCCTACGCTATTACCTGCTGGGACGGCAGTTTCGCTTGGTGACGGATCACTCTCCACTGGTCTGGATGAGGTCCGCCAAGGAACGGAATGCCCGGGTTACCCGGTGGTTCCTTTCTCTGCAGAACTTCCGGTTTACGGTTGAACACCGGGCCGGTAGGTTGCAGGGCAACGCCGATGCCTTGTCCCGCGGCCCGTGTTTGATGGCAGGAGTTCAACCCCGCTCGCTTGAACTGAGGGGGGGGGTATGTGAGACTGTGACCGGGGTTATCTATGACGGCCGGTATGTCTCGCCCCGGTTGTGCTCACTCCATGATAGGAAGTAAATCCACTATAGGGTTAATGCTGTTTCCCTACAGGCTTAAGGAAGGGTTAAATGGAAACAGGAAGGAGGGCAGGTGTGCCGGGTGTGAGGGAGTGATCACATCTCCCTGAGTTCTCTGCCGGAAAGGCACATATGTACTATTGTGGACTTTTTCTTTGGAATAAACCGTGTGCTGTGAACCTTGGTGCCTGGATCCCGTGTCTTCTGCAGCGCAGCCGACGACGCTACCTCACAATATATATATATATATATATATATTGTATATGTATACACATGACTATATGACACAAACCACGCACACACACACACATGTACCATACATACATGGCGTATATATCTACTATAGACTCACATTGGGTGCTATATATAGTCTGCCTTACACAGTATTCATTTATCTATAAGGGGTGAGGAACATGTAACAACTCTTTCTGTTACCATTGTTGATGGGATGTGAGCTGATTGCTGTGTCACAGATGAGAGAAGCTGGATCTCTGCTCTGTCACATGCTGCTAAGAGGTCAGGTGCTGGGCAGAATACTGACAGCCATTGAATGTGCAGAGGGAGGGCAGGGGGCGTTCCTGTACACTGAGGCCGGGCAGGGGGCGTTCCTGTACACTGAGGCTGGGCGGTGACAACTCTGACTGAGGTTTGGCAACCAAGAATACAGGAAATTGTCATGTTTGTTGGAGCTAAATGTAAACAAGAGCTGCAGGGAATAAAGTGTGAATTCAAGAGAAACAAAAGTTAGAAAACAGAAAATAACAATGTAGGGGTGATTTATATGACAATACAGCACAGATTACCTTACAATTTTTTTTGGAGTGTATGTCGGATAACTCCTTTAACCCAACGCTACCACATCGGTTACTAAGTGGTGACTGCTCTAAGGATGTTACTGTTCGCTTTCATCTAATTTCATCTCAGTTCTTCTCATTTTTGTCAATAACTTACATTTAGAGTAATCCCAAGTCCCTTTGTTGTTACTCTTTTATGAAATAAAAAGGAAGCCCCAGAGGGTTGATAGGTACATTTTAGGTCACAAACACACACTGGAGATAACTGTTGGCTGAACATTTCCCGAATCCCCCAACCTAAAGGCCCCGTCACACTAAGCAACATCGCTAGCAATATCGCTGCTAACGAACAACGTTTGTGACGTTGCTAGCGATGTTGCTGTGTGTGACATCCAGCAACAACCTGGCCCCTGCTGTGAGGTCGTTGGTTGTTGCTGAATGTCCTGGGCCATTTTTTAGTTGTTGCTGTCCCGCTGTGAAGCACAGATCGCTGTGTGTGACAGCGAGACAGCAACAACTAAATGTGCAGGCAGCAGGAGCCGGCTTCTGCGGAGGCTGGTAACCAATGTAAACATCGGGTAACCAAGAAGCCCTGTCCTTGGTTACCCGATATTTACCTTTGTTACCAGCCTCAGCCGCTCTCCCTGTCAGTGCCGACTCCTTCTCTGTGCACATGTAGCTGCAGGACACATCGGGTTAATTAACCCGATGTGTGCTGTAGCTAGGAGAGCAAGGAGCCAGCGCTAAGCAGTGTGCGCTGCTCCCTGCTCTGTGCACATGTAGCTGCAGCACACATCGGGTAATTAACCCGATGTGTGCTGTAACTAGGAGAGCAGGGAGCCAGCGCTCAGTGTGCGCTGCTCCCTGCTCTCTGCACGTGTGGCTGGTCACTGGTTGCTGGTGAGCTCACCAGCAACTCGTGTAGCGACGCTCCAGCGATCCCTGCCAGGTCAGGTTGCTGGTGGGATCACTGGAGCATCGCAGTGTGACATCTCACCAGCAACCTCCTAGCAACTTACCAGCGATCCCTATCGTTGTTGGGATCGCTGGTAAGTTGCTTAGTGTGACTGGACCTTAAGGGGCACTTTGCACACTGCGACATCGCAGGTGCGATGTCGGTGGGGTCAAATTGAAAGTGACGCACATCCGGCATCGCATGCGACATCGCAGTGTGTAAAACCTGGATGATACGATTAACGAGCGCAAAAGCGTCGTAATCGTATCATCGGTACAGCGTCGGCGTAATCCATAATTACGCTGACGCAATGGTCCGATGTTGTGTGAAGTCGCAGGAGCGAGGAACATCTCCTACCGGCCTCACTGCGGCTTCCGTAGGATATGCGGAAGGAAGGAGGTGGGCAGGATGTTTACATCCTGCTCATCTCTGCCCCTCCGCTCTGATTGGCCGCCTACCGTGTGACGTCGCAGTGACGCCGCACAACCCGCCCCCTTAACAAGGAGGCGGGTCGCCGGCCACAGGGACGTCGCACGGCAGGTGAGTGTGTGTGTGAAGCTGGCGTAGCGATAACTTTCGCTACGCCAGCTATCACCACATATCGCTGCTGCGACGGGGGCGGGCACTATCGCACTCGACATCGCAGCATCGGCCTGCGATGTCGTAGTGTGCAAAGCCCGCCTTAGTCATATGACAGGTCTGGATAAAGGGCCGATATTGACTTTTAGGATTACTACTTCCAATAGGTGGCACTAAAGTTCAAGTCCTCTTCCTTTCTGGAGAGGTAATTTTCAAATGTAATTCCCCATACACATGAGCACACAGCTCAGCCATGTGTTCTAAATGGGGCAAGAAAAGAAAGCTGCTGAAAATAAAAAGGAATGGGACTCGACTGGTAGGGACAGACGATCAAAAGATGGGGGAGAGGGGAGGCAATTTAATCAGTGTCCATTAAATTGTTAACCTATAAAAAATTAGAGCAACGTCGCAGGGCAGGTGAGTGTATGTTAAGCTGGTGTAGCGATAATGTTTGCTACGCCAGCTATCACCATGACGGGGGGCGGGGACTATCGCGCTCGGCATCGCAAGCATCGGCTTGCGATGTCGTAGTGTGCAAAGTGCCCCTAAGATTTAGGTTCCATATTGCCCGGTCTGAACACTGGCTCCTGTCTGCAGTACAGTACTGAGCGGCAGCCACAGACAGGAGCCATCGATGATAGCCGGCAATGACACTATGTCAGCATGGCTGCAGTGTCTGTGTGGAAATTGCCGCTGATTGTCATATATTGATTGACAGCGCTGATCTCGATCAGTGACTCTGCACAGACACTGCAGCCATACTCACAAAGTGTCTTTACGGGCTCATGATAGGACAGTGTTCAGTATACAAATTGAGGGACTGTAATGATACACTGAGCCATTTGCCACGTCAAGGGTGCACCAAAGCCCCTTCAATCTTTTTTTTTGTAGCAACTAAACTGTGAAAAGCAATATTGTAGGTATGATTTTTATGGTGGCTAAGTCCCTAAATACCTGTAGTGGCTTTGTTAGTGTTTTGGGGTTGACAGTCTCATTATAATCTGTTATTACCTCTATTAAAAGGGGTTGTCCACTATTTTTACATTGATGGACTATCCTTAGGATAGGTCATCAATGTCTGATCGGCCAGGGTCCGACACCCCACACCCCAGCAAATCAGTGGTTATCGGTTCCAGTGGCGGTAGTGGGCAGCCGGAGAAGCCATCAATGTAAAGGTAGTGGACAACCCCTTTAAGACTTTTAATTTCCTATGGTTTCTTCTTTCCTTGTTTTTACACGTTGGTTAATCATACAAATCTGGTTGGTTATCCCCACTATGAGATACCACTTGAGGTGTGTAGAGCAGAATAATATATGTAAAAGTGCCAGCCAGTGTATGAACGTATTCTTCTTGTACTTTTTTCACCCACATTCCTGAGTACTAGCACATGCGTAGATAGATGACTTCAAATTAGTGGATGCCATAGACACCGCACTTCAACCCGTGGACAGCAGGGATCCAGGGTTCAGATCCCACCAAGGACAACATCTGCAATTCATTTGGGTGGGTTTCCTCCTACACTCCAAAGTTATACTAATAGGGAATATAGATTGTGAGCCCCAATGGAGACAGCGGCAATTTTGTCCATAAAGCACTGTGGAATATGACGACACTAGATAAGTGAGTAAAATAAATAATTATTTTTCTCTTGAATGCACTTTTTTTTTTCTTTTGGATATTGCATTATTATAGCTCTATTAGATCTTTGGCCTTATTTGAGATTGGGACCTGGATCTTTGTTCTTTGGGCAGTGTTAAAAGGGCACTGTATTTTCAACAGTTTTCAGAAATCACCAGCACATGAAAGATATGAAACTTCGCAACTTTTACGTCAGAGAATTCTGCTTCTTTCTCCACTTATGAGACACTTCTCTTCTTCCACCATTTCCTGAATTTATTACCCACTCTAAAAAAAACAGGTACATTTCATCTTACTTAAAGGGAACCTCTAATCTGTAAAAACGCTATTAGCCTGCAGATATTGGGTTAATATGCAGGTTAATAGGGTTTGAAACCTGCCCAGCACCTGCACATTAAACCCGCTGCTGGGAGGAAATTAACTTTAATCCTCCTGGCAGCCTTCAGTCACAGGGGTGGCACCGGTTGGCTGTAACCACAACCCCCGCACTGAATGACAGACACTCATCATTAGAACCAGCTATTTGTCAGTGCAGGGGGCAGTTACAGCCACTGCTCTCAATACACAGAGCGGTGACTGAACCACGAACGCTGCCAGGATTAAATTTTATTTCCTCCCATGAGTGAGATTCAACCTCTAGGTGCCTGGCAGATTGCAAACGCTATTAACCAACAGATTAACCCCATATCTGCATGTTAACGGTGTTTTTACAGATGAAAGTAGCATCCTATTAAGACAAGATGGACTGCCAACAAAGTGAGGTGTCAGCCTACACCTCCTATTATACCCTAAGGAGATGGGTAGGGGAAAGAGAAGTGGTGTGCAGAGTAAAGGCCGCTTTACACGCTGCGATATCGATACCCCATCTGTTGTGCGACACGGGCAAATCGCTGCCCGCGCCGCACAACATCGCCCAGACCTGTCACACATACTTACTTGCCCGGCGACGTTGCTGTGACCGGCGAACCGCCTCCTTTCTAAGGGGGCAGTTCGTTCAGCGTCACAGCGACGTCACAGCAGCGTCACCGAACCACCACCCAATAGAAGCGGAGGGGCGGAGATGAGCGGGACGTAACATCCTGCCCACCTCCTTCCTTCGCATTGCGGCCGGGAGGCAGGTAAGGAGAGGTTCCTTGTTCCTGCGGCGTCACACGGAGCGATGTGTGCTGCTGCAGGAACGAGGAACAACTTCGTTACTGCTGCAGTAACGATATTTGAGAATGGACCGATGAGCGATTTTGCACGTTTTTTGCGACGATGCAAAATCGCTCATAGGTGTCACACGCAACGGCATCGCTAATGCGGCCAGATGTGCGTCACAAATTCCGTGACCCCAACGACTTCGCATTAGCGATATCGTAGCGTGTAAAGCCCCCTTAAGGAAACAAGAGCCACAGAAAAATCATGCTGAGGTTTCTAACAAGTCTTTTACCTCAACCTAGAGCTGGATTCATATCTGCACAGCTCAGTACGGCTGTGTAATTTCCAGCTCAATTGTAATTAAGAGATAGACCTTACAGAAAGAGAAACTGATGAAAATGTAGGATACATATAGAAGTCATATAATTGCCAGATATAGTGTTATTCCTCACGTACACGACAGCTTAATCTGAAAAGTTACTTGAAAGAACAGTTATCTATTAAATGTTTTAGATGTCCATGTATTTGTATGTGAATAAAGTAGTGATTTTCTATGTTTGGATGTATGGCCTTTTATTTATATTGAAATTGAGACTTTTTGGGGTTCTATCCCGAATATTATACTTTGCACAATCCCTTGTACATGCACTTGTCTTAAGTGTAGCAACGATCACAGTAAGATGGACGGATGGAAGGTGGGCAATACCTGAATACAATCTAGCACATGCATGCATTCCCTTCCCTTTGTCTGCCTTCAGAATAATTTAAAATGTTTTTCTTGGCTGACAATTGATCTGAAACTCCCTCTCTATTAACAAGCTGATCGCTCAGGCTGTTGAAGTCAGTGGCAAGCTGCTCTTTTTCTTTTGTCTTTTAGCCAAGGGAAATATGATGAACACAAAAGTTCCCACCCACCTCTATCCTGACTTAGATAACAATAGGTATTTAAAGAAATTGCAAACGGAAAAAAAAAGAATGTTCTTCATAGTTTTGACAGGTCAGAAAAGTATGAAGACTTCTTATGGGTTATCATTATATAACCAGCCAACAACGTTTATGTAAAGACAAGCTTTGATTCCAATTGAAGATGTCAGACGTATTTTGTAGCTTCTCTTTTGGTCTTTTTAGTCGATTTCATTCCAAACACACAAAATGGGGTATACTTAGGGTGGGTTTGCACTAACTGACTTGTGGCCTGAAACGACCACTGATCGGCTACATGTTGACAATCAGCGATCATTAAATAGTCTGTTTAGACAAGCTGGTGCGGTGTACAGAAAATTCAGGAATAGATTGCTCCGTGAGCATACATAGTCATCTTTCTCAGCAGCAAATGTCTTGTTTATACAAGACATGATGCCGAGAACGATGATTTTTAAAGAGGTTATCTACTTCTCTTACACTGATGGCCTATCCTTAGGTCATCAATGTCTGATCAGCTGTGGTCTGACACCTGGCATCCCCACCAATCAGCTGTTCTCGCTGTAGGTGGCTGGGAATGCGGAGTTCTGAAGCTGCCACGTCAACAGATAGCGGCCAAGGCTAGGTACTGCTCATCCGACTCTTATTCAAATCAGTAGGAGGCAGATGGGCAGTACCTGGCCACAGCGGCTATCAGTGACAGGGCAGCTCCGAAACTAAGCATTTTGGTCATTCATCGGGTGATTGACAGAATGTTTACACTAATTTTCGGGAAATAAGTGTTCCTATAAATTTGTTCATGATGATCGGTCAGTGTGACTGCACCCATCATTTCTAAATACAGTGTGTCCACCTATATCCTGTCCACCGCCATTAACGTGAGAACGGCGACATATATAGGAATAGAAGTGGTGTCTAGGTATAGTAAAGTAGACCTGCGCTACGCAATGAAACCACCTATAGCTCCACCTGGTGGAAAACAACGGAATTAGCACTTTTATCTCAAAAACGGAACGAGAAAGAGAAAAAAAGTGAATTAAAAAATTGTAGGGCATCATCAATTCAATACGAATCGACACCTTGCATAAGAAATGCTATGATTAGAACGAGACCTTCCTACAAGTCATTATTTGGTATGGTGGCTGCATGGAGTGGCCTCCACGCCATAGGTTAGTAAAGCCACCTATAGCGCCACCTGGTGGAAAACAATGGAGTTAGCATTTTTATCTCGAAAACAGAATGAGATAGAGAAAAAAATTGGATTAAAAAATTGTAGGACATCATCAATTCAATACGAATCGACACCTTGCATACTTCCTATGTTCTGCAGCAATTCCACGGCAAAATCCGTGGTAAATCCGCAGCGTGCGCACAGGGCC
Source organism: Anomaloglossus baeobatrachus (assembly GCF_048569485.1). Taxonomy (NCBI): domain Eukaryota; kingdom Metazoa; phylum Chordata; class Amphibia; order Anura; family Aromobatidae; genus Anomaloglossus; species Anomaloglossus baeobatrachus. Next base: position 226,293,376 of record NC_134353.1, on the reverse strand, counting down.
TTAAGGTAACCAGTGACATATGTTCAAAAAATTTCTATGTCACAGGTGTACAAAAGTCTAGGCTGATTTTCATGGGACCATATCCTTTATATTATTTTAAAATGACAGTAAAAAAAAAAGGTTCACCTATGGAAAATGAGCTAGTTTGGAGATTTGCACCTAATACCAGTGATCAAATTCCCTGAGGAGTAACAGGCGTGGGGCCATGCTGCAATTCTCTGCATAGATGGATCACCAAGATCGAAAAAAAAAAAAGCTGTATTATCATTATCTTTATTTTTAGGATCGGTAGAAGTCCTGGAGTGTTGGTTTTTTGTGTGTACTGTGTATTTGTTGTGTGTATTTGTGTGGATCACTGATGTTGAAACATGCTGGCGGCAATATGTTTTTCCATCAGGGATACCCCAGGCGGACAGGTTTCAACTGAGGTACCAAACTATGCCTATTGCCCAGTGCCGGTGTCGGCAGCAGGACGTTGCATGATGAGACAATTTGTACTGACAACATACAACTCTGATTCAGTGTGGCTCCTTCATGGGAGCTGCACTACTGTGCGGAAGAAGGGCCTGGCAATCTACTTCCGTATTATGCCAAGAGAAAAATGTGGGAAAGTTCAACTAAAGGAAATTGATATAGTGCTGGAAGATGCGCCCCTAAGGCCGGTTTCACACATCCGGCTTTTTGCCGTTTTGCCGGATGCGGCGCTCTCCCGTACAGTTAATACAGTACAATGACAGCGCAACAAGCGCCGGTCACATGCTGTCATGTGACCGGCGCATGTGACCCGGAAGTTACAGCGCTGTCATTGTACTGTATTAACTGTACGGGAGAGCGCCGCATCCGGCAAAACGGCAAAAAGCCGGATGTGTGAAACCGGCCTAAGTCAGAAGGCTCTCAAGCTACTCAGGGAAGGCCGATGGTCGACCCAAGTATAATAAAGTCTTATGACACGCTAGGATCAAAGCAGCAAGGACATCATGGTGCTGATAACGCTTGGTCTAAAAAACAAGGCGAAGAGGAAGACCAGAAACCCGATAGCTTGATACAATAAAGATCACAGAGAAGACCCTTTTGGACCTATCTAGGTGTGCACAAGATTGATCTTCCTATGGAGTGTTCATCCATCAAGTCGTCATGGCTTGAGATCGAGATGACATGAGTGGGGCTCTAGGTCTATGACAAAGATTTTTTTTTTCAGACCAGTGTCAATTCTTTCTGGCTAGAGCCATCTTCTAGTAACCTACAAATAGTCACCTAAAGTAGAATAAAGGGATTTTTCATTACAATAAGTCATCAATATCTGACTAGCGGGAGTGTGACTCAGGACCTCTCCCATTGTGGTGATGGAAGGGACTACAGAACTCAGGACATTCCTTTTTTCCACAAGCCTTGGTGCTGACATTTTGCAGCGTGTCTGCGTTGTAGTGTAACCCTCTATAGCTCAGAAAAAGTCAAGTGAATATGAGTTGTACTACCAGGCACAGAAGCCATATGCAATCAGGCTGGAAGTGCACTGAGGGTATTGTTGTGCATTTGGAAGAAGCTGGAAGTGCATGAACACGCCCCAAAGCACCTCAGCCTGACTGGCATATACTGTAGCTTTTTATGCTGGATCTCTCATTAAAAGATATCACTTTAAAATGGTGGTCAAAAACCTATACAGCCATACCACTATTGCTGACAGGGTGCCTTTAAATATGTAGTCATCCTCAGTTATACTAAATGGTATACAAGAGAAATTTTAAATTTATAAAAAAAGGTTTTTGGGGTTTTTTTGTTTTTTTTTTTAAAAAGAAACAATCAAATTAAAAGGAATCTGTCTCCAGGTTTTTGCTCCCCATCTGAGAGCAGCATAATGTAGAGACAAAGACCCTGATTCCAGCGATGTGTCACTTACTGAGCTTTTTGCTGTCACTTTGATGAAATCAATGTTTTCTCTGCTGCAGATCTAGCAGTTATACAGAGCTCATGAATATGCTGGACTACCTGGCAGCGGGCCAAGTAGTCCTCTAATGATAATCTACTGCTGATTAAATAGTGATTTTATTAAAATTAGACTAAGCAGCCCAGTAAGTGACACATCACTGGAATCATAAAAAAGAAAAAGTTGTTCCAGCTTATTCAATATATTGTAGGATCAAGCTGCTATGACTATAGAGGCTCTTAGCACGGATATATGGTAGAAGCTCTTACCAGCACAAATAGAAGAGATGAATCCAATGAGCCAAAGTTGTAGTAGATAAAAAGTTTCTTTAGTCTTTATTTCAATAAAGACGCGTTTCAGCTAAACCTTTATCATTGCCATGGCGCCAGCAGTAAATTTTCCTACCTCTGTCTGTCATCATTTATGCTGCTATGGACAAAGATTTTTTTTTTATATTATTGAAATAAAGACTAAAGAAACTTTTTATCTACTACAACTTTGGCTCGCTGGATTCATCTCTTTTATCACTGGAATCAGGATCTCTGCCCCTACATTATGCTGCTCTCAGTTTAGGTGACAAAAACCTGGTGGCAGATTCCCTTTAAATAATCTTTTTCTAAGGTCTCATGCGGTTGTCCATGCAAATCGGTCTAAGCATATACTGCAATGCAAAGACTGGCTGCAGGTCTCCCAATCCGAGCATGTCAGCTTCATAAATGTCAATGAGGACAGGACGCTCAAGGCAGGAGACCTGCGGCTAGTCCGTGCATTGTAGTCCGTACTCGACTGATTTACACAAACTTCTGCATGAGTCTTTAGTGAGCATTTATACTGGCCAATAATCATGAACGCTGGTTTCCCTACTGTCTGCCCCTTCATTAGGTGATTTATAAGTTTTCTTAAAAATCATTATTCTTGGCAGCACATCATCCTTTGTAAACAGGACACATGCTATCAAAAGCAATGACATTTATGCACACAAGATAATTTGATTAGTGATCGTTCTGTTTACATGCAAGAACAGTATGCATGCTTAAACAGGCTGCTAAATGATGTTGATCGATTTACATGCAACCAATACAGTGTAAATGCCGACACCCCAGACTGGCAGCTTCCTGTATATACTGTGGGTTGTGAGCAAGTTGCCAATCAGTGGTGGAGGCGGAGATACACAGATTAGACGATCTATCTTGCACATGAGACCTAGTCCTGTAGTGATAATCTCCTGCTGATAAAACATTGGTTGAATTGAAACTACAGCACACAGCCTAATAAGTGGCATATCGCTGGATTCAGGTTCTCAACTCCTACAACACCTAATCTCATCAGTAACATCTCCCATCTCAGTAGCATCAGTGGAAGTCTGGAGCCGATGCCTGCTATATAAAGGACAGCGTGCTTCCCATGTAAAGCACAAGCCATTTCTGACATCTTCAACTCCAACATGTTCCTGCAATATTTACCTGGGTGTTGTTTGAAGATTACTGGAGCTTCTTCACTTGAAACAACCATACTTCGCAGTAGTTTTACTTCAAGTGTCTGTTTGAAGTGAGCTTGCGATAAAATGTGACACGAGCATTAGATAAGCGAGTTCAGCATTTATTGTATTTACTCCAGCTATGGCTTTGACATAATTTCCAAAGCTCTTAGGACTCGGAACATTTTTAGCAAATGGAGTCGACGGAGAGATGTTAGAAAAAAATGGTAAAGATTAAATAAAAAAAAATCTCTGAAAAAATATCAACAAGGGCTATTGGTCATTTTGATCCCGGAACGCGCAATCCTAAAATGCATTCATTTCTGATGGATAGCTGACAAGCCACCTATATAAACCAACATGGGAAACCTCAGTCATTGGAAAAACTCTGGACACGCTCCATATCCATTAGTATACTGGGCAGGGTGCTGGTGTCAGAGTTGTGACAGTCACTACAATACCATACAATACAATATCTGTAGCAGGAAGCTGCTGTTATCTTGTTTCTTGACGGCCAACCCATCTAAGTTATTTTGATTAAGATCCAACAATCATTAAAGGCTGATCTGTCACCAGATTTCATAATATAAACTATAGAGTTGAGCGGACTGCTAATAATCCGGGTCCGGCGGATCAGCAGCAGGTTGACAAAGAAGTCCGGATCCGATCCGGAATCCGCGGCGGATCAGCAGCAGGTTGACAAAGAAGTCCGGATCCGATCCGGAATCCGGCCCCATATATGTCAATGGGGAGCGGAATCTGGGACGAGAGAGAAAGAAAGAGAGAGAGAGAGAAAAAAAAAAAAAAGCTGAATACAGATCGAGCACCCGGAATCCCACGTCCGGGTCGGACTCGGGATCTGCAGCTCAAACCACGCGGATCAGGATTTTGCTGGTCCGGGTCCGCTCAACACTAATAAACTACATACATTATTAAATATGTCTCTCAGACCTGATGAGGCTGGTATACTTATTTTGAACCCAATCCTCGGCCACCTAGCCTGATTGACAGCTGCTGAGTGTCCCTCCACCCTAATATTGCTGTAATCTCAGTCCAGGCTGCGGCAATCAGTCACGCTGGGTGGGCAGACACAGAATACACTTGGACTCATAAGCGTGTTCACAGCTTAGCTGGATTAAAAAAATACCATTTTAATTTCAAAGATATGCATTTTTTATATTGATTCTCAAAGTAAGTACCCCAGCCCCATCAGGTCAAACAAATATGTTGAATCCTGTATGTAGAGTTATTGAGAAATCAGGAGACAGAGCTACTTTAAGCGCACACACTATAATGTATACAGTAGTCTTTATCCACTTTTGCATTCAGACTTCATTACATCTCAACCTTACAATAAATCCATCAAAGGGAACCTATCACTTGATTCACCACGACCAAAACACAGCATGAATTGGAGTCTGGCCGCCAACTATGTCTATGTGAAACAATCTGGCGTTTCAAGGAAAACATAGTGTGAAGAGAACAGTCAGAGAGGAGGCTAGTCCGACACCGCCCCTGGCCAGCTCCTCCCTGCGTCTCTCTAGGTGATTGATGGGGGTCTACCTGGTGTAGAGATCGGTCAATCAACCGCAGCGGTGAAGGGAGAAGCTGTGTTTTTTAACTATGTTTTCAGAGAAAAACCTACCTGGCTGCAATTGTCCAGCCGGCTACTGATTCATGCTACCCACGATTTGGGAGGGATAAGTGGAGTGACAGGTTCTGTTTAAAGTCACTGTCAGTCCCTACTCACTGACCCTACTGTCTTTACCCCTCATAACTGGAGGGGGCAGCAACATGTGATTCTGGTTAACAACTACTATTGCTAGCTGCTGTACAAGGAAGAAAAAACACAACTGAGGTGTGGTCACTTGTACATAGAAAATTAGTGTTTATTAAAAAATTATAAGTTGCCAGATAATTGGTGGATCTACAAGTAAGCAGAGAAAGGCGTACTGTTACAGGTGATACAGTCATGTGGTTTCTGGCCATAGAAGGTCACAGCATTTGGCTGCAAAGAATGTTCCGTGATTTTCCAATGTTCCTGCTGTCAATATTCATTGGTATAGGTAGCTTTCATGCTGGATTCATCTCTCCCCCTTTTGGACCCAGCAGGAGCTCACCCTTCACCTAGCTGCTGATCATCAGTATTCTTTTGGTGCTTTAATACCCCTTCCTTCTTTGAACTGACGCTGGTGATATTTTTAGTTCATTCAAGCCTTGGTTGAAAGCAGGTGGCTTGTACTCCTTTATAATATCGCTGCTGAAAGCTCTGCTACCTGTGTCATCTGTAGATAAGTAGGTCATGCATTTTCCACCTGTATGTCCTCCTTGTGTTGTCTATAATGTTTAGTGGGGTTGACAAAGAGCTCATCCCATCCATTCCCTATTTAGGGCCTAGAACTAGAGATACTTAGGGTCAGGTATCCAGCTCGACGTATAGGTGCGGAACCTATCTAGGGTGGTGAGGGACCCCAGGGACCAGCAACAGGTTTGGTCAGGGGTCACCATCTTCCCCTTCCCTAGACACAAGGTTTCCCTTACTTTCCCTTTCGTTCTTTGCTTGGCAATTCCCCGTACCTAGCGTGACATGTATATTGCTTAGTTGTAGATCCACCATTTACCTGTCCATTTATATTGTTAATGAATAGGAATGTTTCTATTTACATGTGACCATATCTCGGTTGAGTGTTTCTCCCTTGTTGCATTGCTCGTTTACCGAGGGTCTTGTTTACATCATGCGCTAAACATGCATCTCACATGTCGGGAATATATTATTTCAGTATTACTATATTTACCCTGTATGTGAATATTTGTGCATTATTGTGGTCCTGAAAAATCCTCTTTCCCTGCTGTAGAAGGAGAAAACTTTGCACACACTATTATTAGCAATCCAGCAACAAACAATGAGGCAGAAGGTGAGAGGGATTTTTTTTTTTTTGCAAAAGTATGTAAGTTGTTTATGTGCCACATTGCACCACTATGATGGATGAATCACAAATAGGCATATGGCACACAATGTAAATAAACAGATGCTACAAAATATTGGGACTTATTTTTGTGGGACCTTAAAATACAACCCCCAGTTTTCCTGTATGTTAATGCAGCCCCATCCACACAGCTATCCTGATCATTAAATGTATAGCATCATTACATATCACGGCACTATAAACAAAGTGACCTGCCTCAGTGGGGTCATAATGTAAAAGCCCATTTACTTGGGATGAAGATCACTGCCAAATAAACATGTCTGCCAATCAAAGGACAAACGAACAAATGACTGATGCCATCATTAAAGTATGAGGCCGGAACCTAATCCCTGGTGTCAGTGGAGGCTGGCATGAGTTTGGTTAGGGGGAGGTGACACCAAGAGGGAGTGGGGTCTAGGGGAGCGTTGGGGTTTATATTGGTCAGCCTAGGGGTGGAGGATCCCTTTGGCCTACTCTCCCCTGGGACTGTCAGCTGCGGGCAATACTGGGCGGCGGTGCGGCTGTGGCTTCCTCCAAACCGCCTATGCCGCAGGAGAGGCCTTTCCGCAGGTCTCAGCCACCTGCACGGTTCTCACCTGCTGCGCTGGGATCTGCCTCCTCTCTGCCACAGGAGCGAATTAATGAAAATCATGTTGTCGGCTGCACATCCAAATATGTCAACTAAGCAACAATACATATATGGGTCTCTCACCTTCACAGTCTGAAATAAGAGCTCTCTGAAAAATGGCACTCTTGCCGTGTATAAATATAAATCATGTTCCCTTCCTAGGGCCAAAAGGATCATAGTGAGCCCATAAACATGTTAAGCTGAGAACCGCATGCAGTTTTCAACATAGTCTACGGCCTGTTTCACACTTCAGTAAATAACACAGACGTTCTTTACTGACATGTAAAAAACGCCTATGTCCCTCCATGTGCCGTGATTCACGACACACAGTGGTTGTCCATGTGCAATCCGTGATACGTGATTGCACATGGACATTAGTCACCTGTCACATCCCTGCTGTCCATGGTGCTGAACTCATCGGCTCTGCAGCATCCGCCCACCGCTCTCTGCAGCTACTTCTGGGTCAGCTATGGCTACATTCATGAATATGCATGAGCCGGCCAGGAAGCTGCAGAGAGCACAGGCTGCACAGAGCATCGCTGGAAAGGTGATTTCAAAATGTTTTTTTTTCTATGTCCGTGAGACATCAGTGATGCCAGATAAAAAATGGACTTGTCTCCGTGCGGCAATCAGGCACACGCGTGTACGCTGCTCGGAGACACGGTCAGTGAAAAATCACTGATGTGTGAACTGACCCATTGATTATAATGGGTCTGCGTATGTCAGTGATTCTGATACGTATAAAAGCTAGCACATATGTACCAGGATCACTGACGTGTGAAACAGGCCTAAGGCTATGTGCCCACGCTACAGGATTTATCGCGGATTTGACGCGGATTTTGACGCGGATTTAGCGCGGATTTGCCGAAAATCTGCAGCACAGCTACTCCCCAGCCATTTCAATGGCATTTTGGAAATGCTGTGCCCATGCTGCGGATTTTTCCGCTGCGGATTTTGCCGCGGATTTTGATGCGGAACAAACTGCAGCATGTCAATTGTTTGGTGCGGATTTGGTGCGGATTTTCTGTTTTGAATGGGGAAAAAAAAAAAATAAAATCCGCATCAAAATCCGCGGCAAATCCGCGGTAAATCCGCGGCAAATCCGCGGGTGCGGATTTGCCGCGAAAGTTGCGGATTTTCAGGCAAAAAAATCCGCAGGGACCTTTTACTGTGGACACATAGCCTAAAGGGCATTTTTTTTAGCCAAAGCCAGAAGTGAATCTGGCAGGAAGGCCAGAATCACACTTGCTAGTGCCTCGCGTGTAACTCGCGTGAGTCTCTCATGGTAGAACCCGGCATGGCCGCACACTCCCCTGACAGGAGCGGGTCAGTTGCATGTATCTCTATGCAGCTCAGACGCTCCTGTATGCATAGTGTGCGGCCATGCCGGGTTCTACCATGAGAGACTCACGCGAGTTACACGCGATGCACTAGCAAGTGTGATTCTGGCCGAAAGAGAAGAGTTGGGCTATGTTCACACGGCGCTTTTTTGTTGCATTTTCATGCAAATTAAACGCTGCTTTTTACAGTACCATCTAAAGCTATAGGATTTCAGAAATCTCATGCACCAGCTTTTTTGTTTTTTTTCCTTACTGAATTGGAAAACTGTTGGATTTTTTTTTTTTTTTTTAAACTGCAGCATGTTATTTTTTTCAGCATTGTTCCACCCATAGAAAGAAATGAGTATGTCCAAAGACACTGCAACCACTTTTTAGTGTTTCGGTGAAAAAAAAAAATACAGGCACAGAAGGATGTGAAACCCAGTAATTTTTGTGCTGTCCCAAGCTCTCATGTGATCCTAGATGTTACCATTAGTACAGTTTAATTAAATTATTATGTGTTAAAGTAAACAATGCCCGACCAATCCAGCTCCCCCCGTTGTTTTCACATTTACAATTGTGTATTTTTTCGTGATCTCATGTAACCTTAGTTCATTGTTGCACTAAATACATGAATCCTGCTTTTATGTTCAGAATATTTTCTCAGACATAGAAAACTTTTTCTGGTAAATAATGTGATCGAATTGCCCTTTTTTCCAAAAATGTTTTAGATACCGTAAGTCTTGCAATGGTGGCCTAACGTCTTGAATTGTTCATACTTGTAAAGTGGAAGCAGAGCTGAAGATTAGGATCCTGAAAATCGGAGGGAAAAAAAAGCAAAAACTGCATTTTGGCTGCAGCTTTTGTACTGCCAAGAGATGTGTTTTTCTGCAGAAAAAAAACAGCAAAAAAACAAAGTGTGAACATAGCCTTAGTCTTTCCTTTTTATTTCTCAGTTTCTAATATTTGTATTTACAAAAAAAGAAAAGAAGCAATACTCACCTCAGTAACCCAGATAAAAGGCTGTAGTGACTGCTCTGGCTATAGTGACTGCTCCGGCTGTAGGGACTGCTCTGGCTGTAGTGACTGCTCCGGCTGTAGGGACTGCTCTGGCTGTAGGGACTGCTCTGGCTGTAGGGACTGCTCTGGCTGTAGCGACTGATCTGGCTGAAGCGACTGATCTGGCTGAAGCGACTGCTCTGGCTGTAGCGACTGCTCTGGCTGTAGCGAATGCTCTGGCTGTAGCGAATGCTCTGGCTGTAGTGTCTGCTCTGGCTGTAGTGTCTGCTCTGGCTGAAGCGACTGCTCTGGCTGAAGCGACTGCACCGGCTGTAGCGACTGCTCTGGCTGTAGCGACTGCTCCGGCTGTAGCGACTGCTCCGGCTGAAGCGACTGCTCTGGCTGAAGCGACTGCTCTGGTTGAAGCGACTGCTCTGGTTGAAGCGACTGCTCTGGCTGTAGCAACTGCTCCGGCTGTAGCGACTGCTCCGGCTGTAGCGACTGCTCCGGCTGTAGCGAATGCTCCGGCTGTAGCGAATGCTCTGGCTGTAGCGACTGTTCTGGCTGCAGCGTCACAGTTCCTGCAGTGGGACATCAATGTTGCAGTAGCCAATGAAGACTGATTGGGAATCGGCCAGACTTGGAACAGAAGCAATGGGGAATTGGTGTGTTAAAGGGGTTTTCACATGAATAAAGTTAATTTTAATGTTGATTTCAATCAATAGATCTTGGAATAATAATAATTTCCACGATTGGATGTGTTTAAAAATAAAGTTCCTGTGCTGAGATAATCTTATATGTGTCACTGCTGTGTGCTGTGTAATGGCCGTGTCTGACCGTACAGAGACATGGTCTGAACATACCATATCTCCTGGGCAAGAAAGGATGCAAAAGAGCGTATAAAGACGTTACTGCATGGGATCATAGCTGATTCTTTTTGTGAGGTAAAATATTTCCCTGTCTGTTTTTCAAAAATGTTTTACCTCAAGGAACGAATAAATTGTGACCACGTGCTGTAATGTCTGTATACTTTTTTTATGTCTTTCCCTGCCCAGGATTTGTGGTAGGATCAGACTATGTCCATTTATAGTCAGAAATAACCGTTACACAGTACATAGCAGGGGCACATATATAAGATTATCTCAGCACAGGAACATTTTTTTTTTTAAAACGTATCCAATTGTCATAATTATTATAAAACATTTCCCTGCCTGCTTTTTTAAAAATGTTTTACCTCAAAGAAAGAATTATTTGCAATCTCATGCTGTAATGTCTGTATACTTTATTACTTCCTCCCCGTAAGGCCTAAGCCACACGGCGAGAAAATCGGTGCGAGTGGAGTGCGATAAAACATCGCATTCCACTTGGACCAATTCTAGCCTGTGTTTCAGCGCACATGAGCGATTATTTTCTCAGCCCCTATCGGACCGAGAAAACAATCGCAGCATGCTATTATTGTAATGCGAGACTCTTTTCTCTCGCACCCATTCACGTGAATGGGGCGAGAGAAAAATAGCACTACACTTGCGGTACACCGGTGTACCACGCGTGCAGAGCAAGAATCGCAATAGCTGGCTATGGAGGAGAGGGAGAGAAATCCCTCCCCTCCTCAGCGCCGGCCCGCCCCCCGCAGCTGAGGTCTGCTCGCACAGTCGGACCTCAGACGCAGGGATACTAGCATGACACTTGGCTACTGCTGTGCTGCCAGCGCGAGCAGAGTGTCATGCGAGCATCGCACTAATGCCCCGTGTGGCCCCGGCCTAAGAGGAGCTGTGGTATGATCAGACCATGTCTCTGTATAGTCAGACACAGCCATTACACAGTACATAGCAGGGACACATTTTCTTATTATCTCAGCGCAGGAACATTTTTTAAAAAATACATCCAATTGTGGAAATTATTATAATTCCAAGATCTAGTGATTAAAATGAACTTTGTGGGGAAAACCCCTTTAAGTATTCCTTCTTTTATTTTTTAAGCTATTCTGTGTGCTGCGGTGCTAACCACACAGTTCTGCTGCAATGTATGAACAAGGAGCAGATATTGTAATGATAGCCTCTGTATCGGAGGAAAGCAGACACTCAAACTATGGAGTCTACCAGGTTTTTCTCATGCAGAATGCAGTGTACATTTACCATTCTTGTGACAGATAACAGGCAGATCTGATTTTCCTATGGGAAAATATGTGACCCAGTTATTAGAGATATGTTTCAGACAAGAATCTGAAATCTGGGCCTCCCAGATCTGGCTGTTTTCCAGCCTTCAGCTGAGGAAGTGTTTAGGTTTTACTTATATATAAGCTCACCTAAACCATGAAGAATGAAAAGTGATTCTGAAACCGTATACACAGAGAAAATTGCCATATAATAAGGTCTTATATGCGGCAGGCATGAGCTATGTACACAGAACTATAACTATCTTTACTAAAGGCCCTGTCACACACAGAGATAAATCTGTGGCAGATCTGTGGCAGATCTGTGGCAGATCTGTGGCTGCAGTGAAATTGTGGACAATCAGTGCCAGGTTTGTGGCTGTGTACAAATGGAACAATATGTCCATGATTTCACTGCAACCACAGATCTGCCAAAGATTTATCTGTGTGTGTGACGGGGCCTTTCAGCCTGTGCTGCAGTTGTGTGTAATATTGCATAGCAGCCCTAGTCGCTTCATACAGCTGAGCTGCGTTATCTGATATGACACATATACAGGCGTGGCTCTGTTTTTGTAAGAAAACTAAAATGTTTTCTAATGCTGAATAAATCAAACCTTTGAGAAGTGAATTGTGGGTATTTTACGTTCTTCTCTCGTCTTTAATAAGGTCCCCTTTATACATAGAGAGGTAGATGATACATGGCTAATAGATAACTTGTACTAGGGATGATCGAATACCTCACCTATTCGGTTTTGCGAATATTTGCCGAATAGGTAGCCACTATTCGCGAATATTCAATGCGCAATGTAAGTCTATGGGAAACCCGAATAACAACTATTCAGAACTATTCGGGCTTCTCATAGACTTACATTACGCATCGAATATTCGCATAGCGGTCACCTATTCGTCGGGTATTCACGAAGCCAAATATTTGAAGTATTCAATCATCCCTAATTGCTATGTAGATTTTACAACTATTAATCAAATAATAAATAATTAAAAGACATGGAACTCCCCCCCCATTTTTGATAACCAAAAAAGGTAAAGCAGCCCTGATGCATTGGCAATTGGAGTAATGGTTTTTGGGGTTAATGTCAGCTGTGGAGTGTCAGCTGGCATCAAGCCCAGGGGTTAGTAATGCAGAGACATCTTTCAGGTTTCCATTTGTAAACTACGTCAGATTCCCTGGACTACGATGGACATGCCTGGGTTCTTGTTATTTTTATAAATTGAATCAGGGAAAGAGTTAAGAAGTGTTTAAAAAACTATTTTTGTGTTTTTTTTCTTTTCTTTTTACTTACTGGATAAGTAATGGGAGTGTCTGATAAGGCCGCTTTACACGCTGCGATCTCGCTAGCGAGATCGCTAGCATGCGAACCCGCACCCGTCGTTTGTGCGTCACAGGCAAATCGCTGCCCGTGATGCACAACATCGCTCAGACCCGTCACACTACTTACCTGCCTAGCGACGTCGCTGTGACCGGCGAATCGCCTCCTTTCTAAGGGGGCGGTTCGTTCGGCGTCACATTGACGTCACTAAGCAGGCGCCTAATCGAAGCGGAGGGGCGGAGATAAGCGGGACGAACATCCCACCCACCTCCTTCCTTCCTCATTGCGGGCGGCCGCAGGTAAAGTGAGGTTCCTCGTTCCTGCGGTGTCACACATAGCGATGTGTTCTGCCGCAGGAACGACGAACAAACTGCGTCATGCAAAAGCAACGATATTTGGGAATGGAGGAGCGTGTCAACGAGCAACGTTAAGGTATTTTTGCTCGTTAGCGGTTGCTCGTACGTTTCACATACGGCGTCGCTAATGAGGCCGGATGTGCGTCACGAACTCCGTGACCCCAACGACATCGCGTTAGCGATGTCGTTGCGTGTAAAGCGGCCTATAGTCATCTCCCTTACGAAAAAAAAACAAAAAACCAAATCATATGGATGGTGGTCACCTTGCTATTCTATGGATGTTCAATGTTCATATACATAATCTTTTTAAAGTAATAATTGAAAAAATACAAAACTATTCAGATATTATTGTGACATGGTGATAGTGCAGCAGATATACTAAACATTACTCACAAAAAAATTACGGATATTTCGCTTTTGGGTGAAATTTCAGGATAATCCTAAAATGCCCTTTATTTCAGGTGAACTTAATGTGACTTTCTGTAAACTTTTGATTGCTCATGACCAACTGTTCAATGTTTCAGTGCTTTTTGCACAACTTGCTGTTCTCTAATAAGCAGCTTAATGGCAAAATTAACAGTAGGCGTTTAATCAGTGAATCACCCAATCAATTTCTGGGTTCAATTAGAATTAGCCATCATGAGACAAAGACAACACATAATAATAATAATAATAATAATAATAATAATAATAATAAAAAAGTTTTATTTCTATAGCGCCAACATATTCCGCAGCGCTTTACAATTCAGAGGGGACATGTACAGACAATTTGAGACAATGCAAAAAAAAAATTAAGATACCAGGAGGAGTGAGGGCCCTGCTCGTAAGCTTACAGTCTATGAGGAAATAGGGGAGACACAAAAGGTGAATGGGGGAGAAAAGCTTGTCCTATATGGTCCAGCCATCGATTTAAAAGGATATTCAAAACCAGCTGCATGAACCAGTCATTGGCCAGAATTTATACCGGTACAGGGGACAAGAATTGGAAGTACATTTTTTGTTATGAGGGCAGAAAGGGTCTAGATTAGATCAGGGCAGTGAGGTGATAGGCTAGTCTAAAGAAATGCGTTTTAGGGCCCGCTTAAAGGTGTGGATGTTGGGAATTAATCGGATTGCTCTTGGTAGTGTGTTCCAGAGCATAGGCGCAACTCGTGAGAAATCTTGAAGACGGGAGTGGGAGGTTCGAATTGTTGACGATGTCAGTCTTAGGTCATTAGCAGAGCGGAGGGTACGGGTTGGGTGATAGACAGAGATGAGGGAGGAGATGTAGGGTGGTGCAGAACCGTGGAGAGCTTTGTGAGTGAGAGTGATAAGTTTATGTTGGATTCTGTAGGGGATAGGCAACCAGTGCAATGACTGGCAAAGAGCAGAGGCATTAGTGAAGCGGTTGCAGAGGAAAATGATCCTGGCTGCGGCATTCAGAATGGATTGGAAAGGGGAGAGTTTAGTAACAGGGAGACCAATTAGTAAAGAATTACAATAATCCAGGCAAGAATGAATGAGAGCAACAGTTGATCAACAGTACTTCAAAATTGTGAGGCTTCAAGCAGGATGTTCTCAGACAGAAGTGGACAATGAGCTTAGAGTGTTAGAGTGTCATTAGGAGGTTGTAACAGAGATACAGAGAGCCTGGAAGAGTCACAGAAAGGCATACAAATGGATATTCTTTGGCCACATCCCAGACTGATGAACCTTTCATTGTGAACAATGTTCTTCGAAACTGGATGAAGAATGCCACACAATTCCAGGGGCATTTAAGCTAGATGAGAGGCACCCAAGTGTCATGTCAGACTGCTGTCATCAGACAAGGCTTTTGCTGGTGCTGGTGTGGGCATGTGTGTCTAGTAGTGATGGGCGAACACACAGGTATCCGGGATTGGCAGGACTAACCGGACTTTAAAAATGGCATTGATTCTGGATATCTGGCTAGACATTGGCCCCCATATAAGCCTATAAGGACCAGAATCCGGTGCTTAAAATTGGTGGTAGAAGGGATAGGGGGATTGGAGCAAGCGCAACTGCAACCAATCACAGACTCCAGGACTGCAGGTGGATGGGGGAAGCAGTGAATATGGATGAGCAATAATGAGCGGCCCCGAAAGAAGAGTGAGCGGCCTGGAAGCAGTTACAGTCGCGTCGGAGACTCGGTAACTGTAGCGCACTTGCTTTATTTTTCCCTTTTTTTTATTTGCCGAGTTGCTAGACCCTGATCATTAGCTGGAGTTCCCTGAGAACTATGGGCCCGGGAGCAGCACCCGGATACTTTTGAAACCACACGGGTCCGGACTTTTACAGTCCGAGTCTGCCCATCACTAGTGTCTAGTAAATACAGAGCTGATGAATGGTACAGTGACAAGCCCCTACTACTAGAATAACACCATTAATCCAGTTAATATACCTCTGCACGAACAACACAGGCCTAATTTCATCTTCATCAACGACAATGTTCCACCTCTTGAAGGTCACATCATTGGGGAATGGCTCCTGGAGACTGGGGTACCTCAAATGGAGTGGCTGGCACTTTCTCCGGACCCAAATCCCATAGATAACCTATGGGATCAGCTAAGTCACTGTCTAGAGGCTCGTAACTCTGCAACCCACAACTTCAATGACCTGAGGGCCGCCCTTCAAGAAGAGTGGGATGCTATGCCTTAGCAAACAATATTTTGACTTGTGAAGTGCAGGAGATGTCGTTGTCAAGCTGGAATTGATGCTCTACGTCACATGTCAAGTTATTATTGAGACATTAACTTTATTTTTGAAGGGGGTATACCGACTGCTGTTGTTGACTTTTGTTTCAATAAATTATTTGATATGAGGAAATCCACATTGCATGCCTCTACTTAAATGCCCTACTTTCATGATAAAATGTCACTGTAGCGTGAAGTTTTTACATAAATTTCACCATAAAGGCAAATATTCCTAACTTATTATCATTTCTTGCAGTGTTAAGGGTGCTTTACACGCTGCGACATCGCTAACGATATATCGTCGGGGTCACGGTGTTTGTGACGCACATCCGGCGTCGTTAGCGACATCGCAGCGTGTAACACCTCTGAGCGACCTAAACAATCGCAAAAGAGGTAAAAATCGTTGGTATTGGAGAGGTCGCTCCAACACCAAAAATCGTTGACAGGTGAGTAGCGAGGTTGTTTGTCGTTCCTGCAGCAGCACACATCGCTATATGTGACACCGCAGGAACGAGGAAACTCACCATACCTGCATCCCACCGGCAATGAGGAAGGAAGGAGGTGGGCGGGATGTTGGGCCATACCATACCATAGAAAATCATAAGATGTGATCTCACAATTGGACATCGCGCTCTCAATGTCGTGTGACATGTCGCTATGTAGCATTATATGATATTAAACAGCTTATATGTAGCATTTTTTTTTACCAGTTTTCAGTTGTTTCTGAGCTAGTGAGTGGTGTCGATTTAGTAGTCTATCTCCTGTACACAGTATACACTGAGATAAGAGATTCCTGCTCTCTTGTGACTAAGTAGCACATGTTGAAAAGCTGCACCAGATGGTGGACACCACACAGTTGTACTGAGCAGTGTAACTGGGAATTCAGCTATGCGCTGTTATAAATTATTGTGCTGCTTTATTTCATACTGTTTGTCATATAAGACAATGGGCAGCTGTAATTTAATACTTTATAGAGCTAAGGGTCTCAGCCATCTTGTTTTGAGAAAGTTGGAATTAATTCGTTTTTAAGAGTAAGGGCACGCTCACACCACTGTATAACATGCACGAGTGCCATCTGATGTTTATTGTCGGATATAACTTGGACCAATGTTATACTATGGTCCATGCTGGTTCGGCATGAGAAAATAACGCAGCATGCTGCCAGTGGCAGCACAAATCAGAAGGCACGCACTCGTTCAAGTCTATGGGTGCATGAAAATCATCTGACTGCACTCGGATGACATCCGATTTCCGCAAACTTACAGAATGGAGAAGATGTCGAAATTTTATTCTCCATCTTTTCATGCAAGAAAATCGGATTGAAGTAAGCTGACACTCTAATCAGACGCTTTTTCAGTGTGCAACTGTATGCATTTATAGTTACTATGATTTTTTTCAGTTAGCACCTGTTCACATTTGTTGGATGTGCGGGTCAGTTTTTTGATATTTCTAGTGAGTCTTTTTCTGACTGAGCACTCCGCCCTAAGGCTATGTTCACACACTGCGTTTTTTACCTGCGTTTTGGGTCCGTTTTTGCTGCAGAAATTTCTTGAGAAATTCTTGTAACCTTTCTGCAGACATTCCCCAGCAAAACCTATGGCAAAAAAAATTAGCTGTGCACACACTGCGTTTTTTTCTTAAGAAAATTCTTTCAGTAGATTTTCTTAAGAAAAAGAATGAGCATGTCACTTCTTTTCTGCAGCTAACTGCGTTTTTTGCCATAGATAATTGGCACAATAACGCAGGGAGCAACCAGCGGTAAAAATGCACCAAAAACGGACCGAAAACGCACCAAAAACGCACCGAAAACGCGGCAAAAACGCAGGTGCGTTTTTGGTGCGTTTTTTAACACAGGTGCACTCTTAAGAAATTTCTTAAGAAATTTCTTAAGAAAAATCATTTTTTTAGTGTGAACATAGCCTAAGACCTGGCTGTTCATTACCATTGTAGCAGGAGCCTAGCAGCCCATACATGGAGGTTTGCAGTCCAAATAGTGGCATTTTGCCCAGATACGGATGTTTTTAACCTAGATAGTGGCATTTAAGTTAGGCTCCCGGATTACAGAGATATACCTTGCCGTTTTGTGTCCGGGCTTACATGCATTGGCCAATACATAAACTAAATATCTCTCTTTTGCAGTAATGCAGAGCCATATTTTCCCTTGTATATTTTTGGCTTTTTCAGTGTGCAACTGTATGCATTTATAGTTACTATGTTTTTTCAGTTAGCACCTGTTCACATTTGTTGGATGTGCGGGTCAGTTTTTTGATATTTCTTGTGATCACAGTTTGACCGGAGTGTCATTAATATAATTGATCCATTCCCCTCATAGAGAGTATATACACTTGCGTGACCCTGGCCTAAATTATGTGTTTAGGAGGCAGGTGAGCAAAGTGGCTCATAAGTGAAGAAAAGTATATTTTTCTGATAAGTTACCGTATATTACAAAGCTAGTTACCGTCTATGTGCTTGTTCTAAAGATCTGTGCAAAGTTCATTTAAATCACAGTGAAAGTTTAAGGACCACAAAAACTCCTGTGGTTTTCTAAATGTTATTTATTGTCAGGCATTATTAGAAATTATATTCTGCCAATAAAGTTTTAAAGTTAGAAATGTGTAAGTATACAGCATGCTTCACTCTTACCGTATCAATCATTACCTAATAGACACCTATCTCATCAGATTTTTTGCATAAATCTCATCTCACAATTTAGGATCAATATTTCCAAAATGTACAAAACTGTGCAGATAGTCCCCACTTATAGTATTCGGAGCTGAACCATTCTCGCAGGACAGGCCTAGTATTGAATGTGTATGGGGGTCTCCTGAGCGATAATGCATATATACACCTATTTATCTTTGTACAGTATTTTACTTCTATACTGAACTCATTTTCACAATTTACTCTTTTATTAACCCATAGTTTCAGCTTGTATTACACTTGAGATGTATTTACAGTTCCTCTCGTAGCTCTTGGAACAAGCCAAAACTTTTTCCAAAGCCACACCATTAGGAGTGTATAGTGTAGTATATTGCTTGTATACTGTAGGATCATGCACATGGTAGAGCCTAGTGCACACAGCCTGAATAGGGCTCCTCCGGGTGGAGCGTGCAGCCTTGATATGTTGTAGATCAGACTTTGTTGGTTGCCATATTGATAGACACTCATCAGCAGTGTTTGCATGATAAATCTGGAGCATCTTTAGATACCTATAACTGTAAACAATTTTTTGGCTGCATATTTTAAACCAATTTTTGCATCAATATTTTAGTACATGTTAACTCATTCAAAGCCATTCCCTTTTTTGTCTAGTTCACACCTCTCCCCACAAAACCCCAACCCCAGAGTAATGTAAAAAGTGTCTAAAACACTCAATATATGTAATACTTTGGAAGTGTGCCCTAATTCTGGCTCCCCCTCGGCCAGAAGTCTAGCACATTTTGAATAGTAAATCTGCCCAAATGTAATTCAATCTAAAATGAACTTATGGGATAAAATCTATGAAATAATTCTACAACGCCTAAGCCTTGATTATTGCTTATTGAATAGTTATGAATAAATTGACAACTGGGTTTTTACCATTCCCTTTTGATTGATTGAACATGTCAGATTATTTAGGCCTGTTTCAGACGTCAGTGATTTTGGTACGTATGTGCTTTTTTCATACGTACCAGAATCACTGACATACGCAGACCCATTATAATCAATGGGTCTGCAGTGCTTTTTTCACTGACCGTGTCTCTGTGTGGTGTACACACGTGTCCGTCATTGCCGCACGGAGACAAGTCTGTTTTTTCCTGGCATCACTGATGTCTCACGGACCACACTATGGTGTGATTCATGATACATGTACCAGAAAACATGTACCAGAAAAACATGGACTTAAAAAAAACAAACATTTTCAACTCACCTTTCCAGCAACGCTCCGTGCAGCCTGTGCTCTCTGCAGCTTCCTGGCCGGCTCATGCATATTCATGAATGTAGCCAGAGTTGACCTGGAAGTAGCTGCAGAGAGCGGAGTTCAGCACCACGGACAGCAGGGATGTGACAGGTGAGTAAAGCCCCGTTACACACAACGACGTATCTAACGATATATATTGCCGGGGTCACGGATTCCGTGACGCACATCCGGCATCGTTAGCGACATCGTTGCGTTTGACACCAATGAACGTCCGTTAACAATCAAAATTACTCACCTTATCGTTGATCGTTGACACGTCATTCATTTTTAAAAAATTGTTGATTGTTGAGGACGCAGGTTGTTCGTCGTTCCCGAGGCAGCACACATCGCTATGTGTAACACCTCGGGAATGACGAACTTCAGCTTACCTGCGGCCGCCGGCAATGAGGAAGGAAGAAGGTGGGCGGCATGTTACGGCCCGCTCATCTCCGCCCCTCCGCTTCTATTGGGTGGCCGCTTAGTGACGTCGCTGTGATGCCGCACGAACCGCCCCCTTAGAAAGGAGACCACAGCGACATCGCTAGGCAGATAAGTCCGTGTGACGGCTCATAACGACATTGTGCGCCACGGGCAGCGATTTGACCGTGACGCACAACCGATGGGGGCAGGTGCTTTCACCAGCGATATCGCTACCAATATCGCTGCTTGTAAAGCCCCCTTAATGTCCATGTGGATTCACGGAGTATGTATCATGAATTGCACATGGACAACCACTGTGTGCCATGAATCACGGCACACGGAGGGACATAGGCTTTTTTTACACGTCATTAAAGAGCGTCTGTGTTTTTTCCTGACGTGTGAAACAGGCCTTAGGGACATGCCCCTAACTGGTAACACCTAGATGTCAATTTGTTCATAAATTCATAGTAGGAATAACAGATGAACAACACAAAGAAGAGATCTAAAACAAATATGCTCCAAAAATAGTATTTTATAGAGAATACTACTATTTACTAAAACTGGCATGTGAAGAGAGCAGACTGGTCCTCTTTAATCCGTGTAACCTGTTGAAATCCTTTCCAATGCTTCAGGAGTGCTATATTACTGGCCAAGTTCCCCTTCAATGCTTCACATCTTGATTTAAGCTCAAAGATGCTTTGTGGCTGCACTTACTGGTATCTAACCTATAAAACCTGTGACTTACCACTCTAATGACCATTATCTACCATTTGTAGAAAGCCCTTTAGAAAATAACCTGGATGTAATCTCTCTCTACCCAGGTATATAAGTAATGCAGCAAGTCAGAAAACGCAAGATCTCAAGAGACCTCTTCCAGATTTAGTGAGTCTCAATGTTACATCTCAAAGAAACTACTGGAAATGCAGTTAGCCGTAGAAACTATGTAAGGAGAAACAGTGGAATTGTGACAATGTAAGGATTATAAATATAGTCTTTTTCCTTGTAACTAATTTTGCTATAAAATATATAAATGAAGAAATATTACAGTTGAGACCTTGGTCTAGCATCCGCATTGGTAGTCCACAGCCGAAGCAGAGCAGTGTGAGCTTGCTCACCTGGCACTCGAAAGTCGACATACTAGGTGCAACCGTCGATTACTAGGCCCCACAAAGTCATGATGTTGTATGAGGCTTAGTGATTAGATCTAGCAACATCATGACTAGGCCTCACACAACATCATGGCATTGCGACAGGCGCCAAAAATGCCAGGATTCCAATGTCGGCCAAGGAAGGTCACACTGCCCTGGCCCGGCTGTCATGGAGTACTGAAGTGGATGCTGTACCAGTTTCTTATAAATCTTTTTGCTTAATGAGAAGAAAAATAAACCTGGAATGGAGTATGAACACTAATTACGGTAATAGAGAGGATCAGTTAGATTCACAATGCCCTTGTCTGGCATCTAGTCTGGTCCTCTGTGGCAGCTGGATTTCACTTCTGCGTCTGTCATCATAGCCTCAGCATCTTTGGCTCCTCTGGCACTAACTAGGCTCTGCAACATGACTAGGCCTCATGTAACATCCTGATGTTCTTCAAGAGCCACAATCAGCCAGGATGCCGTGATGAGGATGTCAGATGCAGGAGTAAAGATTGGCTGCCATGTAAGCATGAACTGAGTGGCTCATCTCTGCTATTTGACTAATTTAGATATGCCTTTGTATGAGTCTTGGAAAGCTGAGGGACATCTCCTGTAGGTGCTGCGGTGGCAGCCATATTGGTTGTCACAAAGCTGTCCTCTGACACAACAAAGCTGTCCTCTGACACAGATACATCACAGCAGGATTACACAACCGTGTGGTGAAAGTCCATAGCATAGCACCCATAACAAAGGATTGGCCTGTACTCTACAGAATGCGGGTATTCAGATTCCAAGGAGGAACAGGCAGAAGTTTTACTTTCTATTTTGAAGAAAAGGTATGCTGCTCAACAACAGTGCAAAACAAGAACTTATTTACCTTGCTGTAAAACCTTGTACGTGGAATTTAACTACAACATATTTAAAGGGAGATTGTAACCCTCCCAATGTATTTTATATGAGCTGTATAGTGATATAGGGGACATAGCTACTATAAAAATCATACAAGCACTGAACAATATACTGCGCTAGAGAAGTTGACTTTTAATGTAAATGCAATTGGCATGGTGTGCTCCTGGTATAGCCAATAGCTATGCATCATTGCGTCCCCTCAATCAGTATTTTGGGAACTATATGAAATTCTGCTTGACAGCGTTTCTTTGTCTATATCTGCGCAATGGCACTGCCTTAACCCAACCACGCACACACAATGTGGACAGGCTTCTATCTGAAGTCACATACTCCCTACACTGTTAGGTGTATCAGTGTAGTGATACACATATAACATACAAACTTACAGATGTTGTCCTTGGTGGAATTTGAACCCAGGACCCCAGTGCTGCAAGACTGCAATGCCAACCACTGAGCCACCGTGCCGGCCAATTGGGATGATGTAAAAGGACTTGTGTATTGGTAAACTGAAGCACAATTCCAAATAAACAGAGGTAATGTCTAAAGCCAGCCGGCGCAGGTCCGGCTCCTGGAACCCGTGGCGATCAGCTGCTATGTAGGAAGGCACCGGTCGGCCATACAGTACAATCAAAAGAGGAGACAATCACAGATTGCATCCCCCAGAGGTGGCAGCTCCCAGGGCTGGTTTACCAAAGGAGTATAAGGAAGATCACCCTCCTAAAATCTTCATATAGCCTAACAATAATTTATTTTATTATTAACAGTTTGTAAATTTGAAACAGATATAAAAAAAATCTAGAAAATGATGATTATCAGCGAAAAAAAATCAACATTTTCAATACGTCCGAGCTCAAATGTGAAACATCAACATGCGGCAGAAGGGAAACAATTAACATGTAAAGAAGAATAGAGATACTACTAACAATGGAAATACAAACAATAACAGCAGAGTAACCACCTGATTTCATAGTAGCTGCTGGTAATTTTTCCTCTCCCTCTTCCTGGGTCCTAGAACATATTTTCACTTAGCACCAGTTTGATGTATAAGATCTGACAAGCCAGGCAGTAATAGGCCACCTGCATCACAGTCGCCATGACAACACTGAAAGACAATCCATGATCTCCTGCCCTGGTCGCACGTTTCACCACGGCTTATCTGGCCAAAGCCACAGAGTCTAATGGAAGAGAGTAATTACAATCTTCCACTTGCTGTCAAAATTTCTACACCGGATAATAGGCCTCCAGAATTATTTAATTCCCATTGCATGGGGGCTTTGCAGGCGTAAGAAAAGTAAAATACACAAAGACGCGCATTTAAATAGTGGGAGATGCTTGTTTATAAGTGAGCAGCGCCAAATGCATCAGTAGAAAACATCGCTAGTGAGAGCAGGGAATACTGATTATTGTAGCTAGAGATATATAATATGTTTATCACAGGTAGATGCTATTTCTTTTGGGTTGTACTAGTCCAGGACATATGTATGGATGTATATACTATATATATAATTTTATATACTATATATATAATTGTATATACATACATATTATAATATATATATATATATATATATATATATATATATTATAATATAAAAAATATATAGTGTGTGTGTTCTGAACAAGCGTAGAATTGAGTCACCCTACATTTTATATAAAAAAGATATACCGGTAAAAGTATTGAAAGTACATGTTAAAAGCAACATATCAAATTCCTGGTAAGTATTCAAACAAAGAAACTCCACATAGCCACTGCTGAATCACTTAATAACCAAATCCATTTACAATAGTACTGGATACATGGGTAAGTTTGGGCACTTCTAGTAACAAAGGCATATTAATTTACCTGGAAAGATCCATAGCAAACACCACTTATTAGCACTAAATTAGATTAGCAAGCTCTATTAAAATGATAATATAGTCACAAATCTTACCCATAGTAAGACTGGTGGTCAGAGCCTTGCAATTCTGCACCCCAATGTGTGTTTCGCAGCTACTGGCTTCCCCGGGGGTGCCTCCTTAAAGGACCCTACAGTACTTCATGTTCTGAATTAGATCTATGTATTTTTATAGTCATCTGCAGTGCAGTAATGGTAACTAATCTCCTTGGCGTTAGCATGCCCACTCTGTCCTGATTGACGTTCTAATTGTGTGAGGTCAGCGCTAGCTGTGCCGAAAGGGATGTCAATTTAATTTGTGTTTACTTAGATCTCATGACCCATCCCTTTCATCTACTGGTTCTAAAATTTCCCAATTTGGGAGATCTAATTTGATTGTGTACCCGTTAGTCCATTAGTTAATGGTAAACTTAGGGTACAGTGGATATAAAAAGTCTACAAACCTCTCTTAACATGACAGGTTTTTGTCCTGTAAAAAACAATACCAAGAAGAATCATTTCAGAATTTTTTACACCTTTAACGTCACCCATAATTTGTACAATGTTCATGTTCTGTATTAGATCTATGTCAGTATGAGCTGATCCTTTGGACACAAAGTATACAGTAGTTTATACTGTACAGTATGCAAAAGTAATTTCTCCATCTCTTTCTGACTTGTTTTCTAACCAACAAAGTGCATTTTAAAGTTGATTATAATCAATAGATGTTGGAATAATAATAATTTCCACAATTGGAAGAGTTTAAAAAAAATGTTCCTTTGCTGAGATAATCTTCAATTTTTCTAGTACAGTGGAACCTCGGTTTACGAGTAATTTGGTGTGCGAGTATTTCGCTATACGAGCAAAGCTTGCTGTAAATTTGTAACTCAGTTTACGAGCAATGCTTTGTTGTACGAGCAAAATATTCACCGCACACACTTCCGATTCTGTACTTTCACCGCGCTCTGACCCGCTCTTGCAGTCCGCACAAACACACACGCACACACATATATTATTGCTCACCTTACCTTCTGTTCCCTCGCCGACCTCCTAGTTCTTGTAGTTCACCGGTACAGGGTGTGTATCGGGTAACCATCACGACGATGGAGAAACGTCCTCTGTCAGCCGCTTCTCAAAGGCAGCGCGCTGACCAATCAGAGGCAAGCAGCTCATGTCTTTGACGTCAGTGCGCTGGCAGTGGAAGCTCCAGCATCGGTCGCGATGGTTACCAGATACACATCCTGTACTGGTGGACTACAAGAATTGGAAGGCCAGCAAGGGAACAGAAGGTAAGGTGAGCATAATATGTGTGTGTGCATGTGTGTGCGTGTGTGGTATGGCACAATAGGGGACCAGGATGGGACATTGCACAAGTTGCGGAACGAATTGTCTGAGCTTGCATTATTTCCTATGGGAAATTTTGCTTTGCTAGATGAGTAACTTGGTTTACAAGCACACTCCCAGAACGCATTGTTCTCGTAAACCAAGGTTCCACTGTACTCTTTTAGGAGGGTTCCAGGTGGAATCCCCATGAACAAGATGTTGTTGTATGCACTTATCCCTACTCAGCCTATTTTCCGTGTATATTATATCATGAATACTGCTTCAAGAGGCTAAATGTCTAGAACATTTCTGATGTATACACACTGAGCTGAGGCTAATGTTGCACAAAATAGTTTCTTATTTTTCTAGTGCTCTTTTAGGAGGTTGCAGGTGGAATCCCCCTGAACAAGATGTTGTATGCACATACCCCTACTCTGCCTATTTTCCATGTTATGTAGTATAATAAATAAAGCTTCAAGAGGATAAATGTCCAGAACATTTCTGATATATATACACACTGAGCTGAGGCTAATGTTGCACAAAATAGTTTCTCATTTTTTATTTGATTCTGGCTTGTAAAACTTTTAGCACGCTTACAAGCTGGATGTATTTGGTTTACAAGTGGTGATGACCATTCTCCTTATCAGACCTCTCCATATCGCTAAAATAACTTGTTACATGGCCTTTTGACATAATGTTATCATTACATGATGACTGCACCCAAATCGTGTCTTTTACTCCATTTTCAAGGTCAAGTCTTAAGGCGAGTGCAAAGGATGTGAGTAATGCTTTCTGTTGGTTCGCAGCACACAGCTTTGACCTGATATTCATGTTCTTAGCGACATACTGAAAATGATTGCTAGCTCTTCGAATTTCTTTTCCCATTGCATGTGAATCTTTCTTAGATTCTACCACAGACACAAAGCAGCAGATTTCAGTGCATAATGAATAAGATATTGTAGTAATGAGTGTGCTTCAGAGCTTTACTTATGATTTCCTCAGACTGCACAGTACCAGTAGTAATGAGAGATCGCAGGTCACTGCCTGCAGGGCAGGTTTGTACACTGCTTTCTGCCACCGTCAACTTGCAGCAATCGCCATCCGTTTAGTCGCAAGTAATGAAGTCAACTGGTTTAGTGATTAAATGGTCCTGTGAAAGTGAATGGTTTTGTTGCGTAATACTTTGTTTTCATCATCCAGTCTGTTTTTTTTCTGAAGAGGTAGTAAGCAGCTTCATTAACTGTCAATCATATATTTGTGCTTGTTAAGGATAAATATGAACTCTAAATTGCTGATTACATTGTATAGGATATAATGCCCATTGAATTTCAACCTAAATGTATCTAAATTAGGAAAACTTAAAGGGGCACTCCACAGTTAGAAAGGTGGATCTAAAATGATTCCTGCAATGTAACTTACCAAAGCCAGTACTTACACTTCAGCACCATTTGCCTGCTCTGTACAATTCCTTTTGCTTTTTTAGGAGAGTTCTTTGATGACAAACTGAGCACTTGGTGTTCCATTACTGGGACCCTCTAGTAATAACCTTTGGGGGTACCCACCAGTGTATAAATGCAGTCACCTATTCTTAAAAGGCCAGCATGCCCTAACACGGAAGGAATTGGGTATTTAAGGCACCCTTCCTCTATGGGTGTTGCCTGGACAACGTGGTCAAATTTTAGACACACAGTTGTCAGGTCCCTTACCTGTGTGCTGCTGCTTCCGCTGTACTTCTAACACCAGTCTGTAGTTTAGTACCTGTTAGTCCCGCTGCTGCACAAATCCTACCGGCCTTGCTCTCTGTTGCAGTCGTATCTGCCATACCCGCTGCACCTGTCCACATCAGAAACTGTCTGTGTCCATACCTTGACCCCGGAGTAGCACCTGGTGGCTGCCAGCAGCCCAGCCCATCCTCACCATCAGAAGCTCTGGTGAAAATCTCGTGTGTGCCTAGTTGCACCGCTCAGGTGAACCGATTCTGCAGCCCCACGAGCATTACAGGTCAATACAATTCAGTGACAGTGTTAAGGCCGCTTTACACGCTGCGATCGTGACCGATATCGCTAGCGTGGGTACCCGCCCCCATCGGTTGAGCGACATGGGCAAATCGCTGCCCGTGACGCACAACATCACCCAGACCCGTCACACTACTTACCTGCCCTGCGACGTTGCTGTGACCGGCGAACCGCCTCCTTTCTAAGGGGGCGGTTCATTCAGCGTCACAGCTGCGTCACTGAACCGCCGCCCAATAGAAGAGGAGGGGAGGAGATGAGCGGGACGAACATCCCGCCCACCTCCTTCCTTCCGCATTGCAGGCGGATGGCAGGTAAGGAGAGGTTCCTCGTTCCTGCGGTGTCACATGTACCGATGTGTGCTGCCGCAGGAACGAGGAACAACATTGTTATTGCTGCAGCAACGATATTCGAGAATGGACCCCCATGTCACGATGAACGATTTTGCACGTTTTTGCAACGATGCAAAATCGCTCAAAGGTGTCACACGCAACGGCATCGCTAAAGCGACCAGATGTGCGTCACAAATTCCGTGACCCCAACGAGATCGCTTGAGCGATGTCTCAGCGTGTAAAGCGGCCTTTAGGGAAGGCCAACAGCAGTTCTTATAGTACTTAATATTAATGGCATATATAAAACAGAGATGGAGAGTTGACTGTGTGGACAACATTATTCGGAGCGCTAACTGTTAGTTTACGTTAAGTGCTTGGCATCCTCTGCTATTTGGGACACTGA
The DNA here is from genome assembly GCF_048569485.1 of Anomaloglossus baeobatrachus. Taxonomy (NCBI): domain Eukaryota; kingdom Metazoa; phylum Chordata; class Amphibia; order Anura; family Aromobatidae; genus Anomaloglossus; species Anomaloglossus baeobatrachus. The sequence goes on along the minus strand of NC_134353.1, from coordinate 226,265,188 downwards.
TAGCTGACCGGTCAGAGCAAGAAAGAGATGCTTGATAGCTGTATACAACTCTGACTTTGGTGGACTTGCACTTTCACAAACAGGAGAGGAATAGTTAAAATTTAGTATTGATGTACAGAACATAGGATGGGATGGGTCATATATGATAATAAGTGACTCCTACTGTTCTCCGAGTTTAATAAATCATAAATATAATTCTTAATAAACCTTGAGAGACAGTTTACCTTCAGACTATTCCCTGTTATACTCGGCATGTTCCCTGATATTGGAATAAATCAAGGAATGCCATATATCCTTAGCCATATAATGGTCTACTATTGAGCCGCTGTATGATATACTGTCATACTGACCTCAATATTAAAGGGGTTATCCGGCTTCTTTGACTTTTTTTTTTTATTTCCCTATTGGGCTACATTGGGGCAGGTAAGTAGATAGAGACTACTTACCTGCCCTGCTGTGAGCCCCTCTCCCCCCGGCTCAGAGCGGTCATGTGACCGCTCCTGCCGCGATTTTGCTGCTTCCGGTCATTTCATGTCAACATGGGCAGGGCCATGTTGACATGCAAATCTAGAAACAGCATGTCGCCGCCCTGCTGGGCTGTACAGTGTGTGAGTCCCCGCCCCCTTCCCTGCACCCTCCCACACATTCCCCCGCACCTCTTTTACTCTCCCCGTAACCTTCCCCTGCACTGCTGTGGGGTCCGTGACCTGGGGGCGGGGCCTGGCGGCAGCTGCCGTGGTGTCAGCGCCAGCACCGGGCCCCCTGCTCAGGATCACACATTCACATGTACCGGCATCACAGATCACAGATGCCAGTACATTTGAAAGTGCTGATGAGAAGCAGCGCTGCTTCTCATCACTGTCTCTCCCGCTGTCTATGCTCTCTTCAGCACAGCGGTGACGTCACTACTGTGCCGATATGGCCAGAGCACAGTCAGCGAGCGAACGTGCAGGAGCGGCGGGGACCGAGGACGGGTGAGTATGTACCTACATGTGTTCCCTATGGGTGGGTGGGTGTGGTGCAGAGCCATATGTGTGCGTGTGCAGAGGCATATGTGTGCGTGTGCAGAGCCATATGTGTGCGTGTGCAGAGCCATATGTGTGCGTGTGCGGTGCAGAGCCATATGTGTGCGTGTGCGGTGCAGAGCCATGTGTGCGTGTGCGGTGCAGAGCCATATGTGTGCGTGTGCAGAGCCATATGTGTGCGTGTGCGGTACAGAGCCATATGTGTGCGGTGCAGAGCCATATGTGTGCGGTACAGAGCCATATGTGTGCGTGTGCGGTGCAGAGCCATATGTGTGCGGTGCAGAGCCATATGTGTGCGTGTGCGGTGCAGAGCCATATGTGTGCGTGTGCGGTACAGAGCCATATGTGAGCGTGTGCGGTGCAGAGCCATACGTGTGCGGTGCAGAGCCATATGAGTGCGTGTGCGGTGCAGAGCCATATGTGTGTGGTGCAGAGCCATATATGTGCGTGTGCGGTACAGAGCCATATGTGTGCGGTACAGAGCCATGTGTGCATGTGCAGTGCAGAGCCATATGTGTGCGGTGCAGAGCCATATGTGTGCGTGTGCGGTGCAGAGCCATATGTGTGCGTGTGCAGAGCCATATGTGTGCGTGTGCGGTACAGAGCCATATGTGTGCGTGTGCGGTGCAGAGCCATATGTGTGCGGTGCAGAGCCATATGTGTGCGTGTGCGGTGCAGAGCCATATTTGTGCGTGTGCGGTACAGAGCCATATGTGTGCGGTACAGAGCATACGTGTGCGGTGCAGAGCCATATGTGTGCGTGTGCGGTTCAGAGCCCGATGTGGGGCTGTTATTTGCAATGCTGTAGTGATACCAGGTCAGGTGCTGTGGCAGAATATACTGACAGGGAATGTGTGTGCAGGGGGCGGGCAGGGGGTGAGGCCGGGCAGGGGGCGGGGCTGGTCACTGAGGCTGGGTGGTGACAGCTCTGACTGAGGTTTGGCACAGGAAGTGGTCATGTTTGCTGGATCTGAATGTAAACAAGAAGCTGCAGAGAATAAGGCCTAAGCCACACGGCGAGAAAATCGGTGCGAGTGGAGTGCGATAAAACATCGCATTCCCCTCAGACCAATTCTAGCCTGTGTGTCAGCACACATGAGCGATTATTTTCTCAGCCCTAATCGGACCGAGAAAACAATCGCAGCATGCTGCGATTGTAAGCTGAGACTCTTACTCTCGCACCCATTCAAGTGAATGGGGCGAGAGAAAAATCGCACTGCACTCGCAGTACACCGGTGTACTGCCAATGCAGTGCGAGAATGGCTATAGCCGACTACGCAGGAGAGAGGGGGAGAAATCCCTCCCTCCCCTCCTGAGTGCCGGCCCGCCCCCTGCAGCTGAGGTCTGCTCGCACGAACGGACCTCAGTTGCAAGGACACAGGCATGAGACTCGGCTCTGCTGTACTGCCAGCACGAGCCGAGTCTCATGCAAGGGGATCGCAGTAGTCCCCGTGTGGCCCCAGCCTAAAGGTTTAATTCAAGAGGGACAAAAGTTAGAAAACAAAAAATAACAATGTAGGTGTGATTTATATGACAATACAGCACAGATTAGCTTAAAAAATTTTGAGTTTATGTCGGACAACTCCTTTAAATCCCCATATTTATGGAAATTAGAGAGTCAAATGATGGTGATGCAAAAATAACGGGACGCTGGCCATTTCCCTAAACAAACTTTTATAAAGGAATAATGTTTCCCAAGTGTTCGGAATATATGCCCTTACTATTTTAAAAACAAGTAAGTAATACCCATTTGTATAATATTTTAATATTATTGACAATAAAAGTAAAGTTTTATGAAATCGCTATCATTTCCTACCCTTATTTCACTTGATTCATATTACTTTTTACTGGTGTACACTTCATGTGAAATTTCCATATAAAGAAATTCATAAAATATGATAATGTCACAAATTGTCTACAAAACACTGAATTGACCCTGAACAGTTAACCTGTCGTTATTAAATCAAGTTCAATTCTGTGGTATTCATGAGTTCTAAATCTTTACTTAATTTTGTATTTCAATTTATAAAGTAACAAAAGTCGCAACGCAGTGCCTGATCTGTACAGCATATAATGGAGTCTGTCAGCTTCTGCCGTGTGGCCATAATCTTCATGGGAATACAGCGCTGCATAAACCCCTTTTCAAACCATCACATTTGACAGAATTTGGAACAGAGGTTCCAATGCAAATATAACCTTAGTGTCATGTGGAATGATAGGAATGGGGGGTGACTAGATGGGGGACACTAAGCTGACCCTCAGACTAAGCGTGCCCTAGGCTTTCCCTTAACCCAGAGGTACGCTTAGAGGTAGAAAAGTCTGGGCCCCCAACATCGCTACCATTAAGCATACCTCTGGGTTAAAGGAAAGCCTAGGGTACGCTTAGTCTGTGGGACAGCGTAGAGTATCCCATCTAGTTATCCCCCCACCAACATTTCTGTCACTCTGTGTGACACTTTGTGAGTGCTATACTGCCATGATTTTAAACCCCAAACTATTACTATGAGCGTGTAGCTTTTTCACAGACAAGTACAGCAGTACCTTTATATGGCCAGTCCATTCCTCTGTTAGTGAGAAATCAGGGTTTCAATGTATATGCACATGGCTACGGTAGATCTAAAACCTCTGTCACTCCAGCGCTATTCCCTGCCCAGCACTGCTGTCCTCCTACTTGAAGTCCTCCTAAAGTCACAAAGCATAGAGGCCGTCAGGCAGGAGGAGGAAGCACTGGGTGGTGAATAGACCTGGAGTGACAGAGGTTGCAGATCTGAAGCCTCATATGAATTCAAACACTGATTTAACAGTAATGGAGGAACAGAATGGCCATATAATGGTATTGCTGGACTTGTTTTTGAAAGAGCTACATGCGCATATAAATAGTTTTCAGAGTGAGATTCCCTTTATATAATATATAGAGATAAGAATGCTTGTAGTGTAAGGTTGGCACATATATATAACAATGTGCTCATACACTTTAGAGACCCTTTTGGCATAGGCACACTTTTGCATCCATTGCGGCATAAGTTTTGAATTTTTCCTACTAATAATGAAATATTGTAGGGAAGAGCAAAAACAAGTAACAACTCAGGAAGGAAGCCACTATAGTAAAGAAGTGGCTTTTAATGATTACAGACAGCAGCTACATTAGGACGAGAAGCAGTTTGGACACATAATGAAAGGGAATTTGACCGCCTTGTTATTTGTATAATTACTGGCAATATAGAAGTGTGTACACTGCATCACAAGGAAATATATTCTATCCATGCAGGTAGCAGATATGATGATTAGTGATATCATTGAGTGGTGCTTGGGGCAGCCTTTTACAACAGCAGGATCTCTGCTACAATCCTACTTTGCTCATGCGATTTTCCACTGAACATGTGTAGTTTGTTGTCTATGTTCAGTAATCCCCTCCTGTTTCCCATCAGCCCTTCTGCCAGCAGAGTTTATGTGCTACTTTGTAATCCTCCCTTCATAGACTGACACAGGGTGATGTCTTGTCCCTGTGAGGCCACGGATTGATGACACTGTGTTGAGGGTCAGATAATAAGGTCAGGAGACGTGACGGCAAAAAGCAAGAGCAGGGCTGTGATCACCAATACACTGGCTTCTGAAATATGCAGGGGGATAGAGCACTGAAAAGCATGGCTACACAATGCTCAGTATAAATGAGTACACCCCAACACATTTGTCAGAAAACCTTTTGTTTCCTTTCAGAATCAACAGTTTCTATGTGATACCATACTACAAAATACTCACACAAATGGGCCATTGATTTGTTACTTTCCAAAGACAAAGAAATTTTCCTCACCAATTCATTCAAGACTATGTTGTAAAAATGAGTTCACCCTAAGGAAGATCTTATAAACAAAACTAATGTTTAGACTACAAAATTTTAATTGACAAGAATTCAACCAAAGGCAAGTCTATTCTTTCATAGGAGTCCAGGAAAAAGTTTACTATAAAGAGGGTTACTTAACAAAGAATACCCCTTCCCATTTCATGCTGTCAGCAATGGCACCACATGAAAAAGTGTCTGGGGGTGTCTGATAGACACCTTTACGTTACTAACGCCAGGTCCAGTGCCAGAATTGGCACATCTAATTTTGATGCACCATTTCCGGAGTCGGTTGATGGCTGTTATTTTTAGGCTGGGTAGGGCCCAATAATCATGGACCTTCTCAGTCTGATATCCGCTCTCAGCTGGTTATCAAAAATAGGGTGGATCCCATGTCATTTTTTACATTAAATATTTATTGGGTTAAACTAGGCTAAACACTGTTTAGTGCTACATGAAAGGCACTAAAGGGTGCATTTTTATTAATATTTATTTACTATATAGAGAGGGTTAAATTATATAGCTACAGGATATCTATCTAATGTCCTTCTGTCATCAATCTATATATTTTAATTAGTTTATTTTTCACTTTGAGATTTGTGCCTAAAAATTGGATGCCACACGGATGGTCCGTATGCCACCTGATTTTATTTTTGCACTTATTGACTTGCATTGGTGAGTCTCGTGCGATATACACAGCCATATGCGATTTGCTGCCAATTTTTCTTTAACTCCAATTCAGCTGAGGAAAAGCTCGCAGATGAACACTGCCTCATTGAATAACATTTCTTACATTGTACTCAACATGTTTATATGCAAGTGGGAGTGAGGCCTTAAGCCCGCTTTACACGCTACAATATATCTTACAATGTGTCGGCGGGGTCACGTCGTAAGTGACGCACATCCGGCATCGTAAGGTACATTGTAGTGTGTGACAGGTACGTGCGATTGCGATTGAACGGTAAAACATTCATCGCATACACGTCGTTGAATCCTGACGGATTGCACATCGGGTTGTTCAATGTTCCCGAGGCAGCACACATTGCAGTGTGTGACACCCCGGGAACATTGAACAGATCTTACCTGCCTCCCGCGTCTCCAGCCGGCAATGCGGAAGGAAAGAGGTGGGCGGGATGTTTACGTCCCGCTCATCTCCGCCCTTATTGGCCGGCTGCTGCGTGACGTCGATGTGACGCCGAACGTCCCTCCCACTCCAGGAAGTGGATGTTCGCCGCCCACAGCGAGGTCGTATAGAAGGGTAAGTATGTGTGACGAGGGTTAATAGTTTGTGCGGCACGTTCTACAAATTGAACATGCCACACATACGAAGGGGGCGTTCACGTTGTAAATCGCATACGATATCGTATGCTGGATCGTAAGGTGTAAAGCAGGCTTAAGGCTATGTGCCCACGGGACAATGTACCCGCGGATATATCCGCAGGTTTCCCGCAACAGCTCCCCGGAATCCGCAGCTATCCATTGCTGCGGGATTCCAGCGAAATATCTGAGGTAAACCTGAGGACATTCATGCGACTTACCTGCGGAAGTCCCGGCCTCTATCTCCATAGTGGAGAGGCGGGACATCCGCAGGTATTTCGCAGGAATAATTGACATGCAGTTACGTACGGATGCTAGACATCCACAGCATATTCCCCACCCGCACATACTGCAGCATGGACACAGCACTCCACATGTCCCACAGGATAACATGGGGAGTGTCTGTACTAGAAAATCCAGATAAATCTGCAGGTTTTCCGCGGTAAAATCCACGGGTACATTGTCCCGTGGGCACATAGCCTAAGGCGGGCTTTGCACAGTACGACATCGCAGGTGCGATGTCGGTGGGGTCAAATTGAAAATGATGCACTTCCGGCATCGCATGCGACATCGTAGTGTGTAAAGCCTAGATTATACGATTAACGAGCGCAAAAGCGTCGTAATCGTATCATCGGTGCAGCGTCGGCGTAATCCATGATTACGCTGACGCGACAGTCCGATGTTGTTCCTCGCTCCTGCGGCAGCACACATCGCTGTGTGTGAAGCCGCAGGAGCGAGGAACATTGCCTACCGGCGTCACTGCGGCTTCCGTAGGATATGCGGAAGGAAGGAGATGGGCGGGATGTTTACATCCCACTCATCTCCACCCCTCCGCTCCGATTGGCTACCTGTTGTGTGACGTCGCTATGACGCCGCACGACCCGCCCCCTTAACAAGGAGGCGGGTCGCCGGCCAGAGCGACGGTCGCAGGACAGGCGAGTCCATGTGAAGCTGCCGTAGCGATAATGTTCGCTACGGCAGCTATCACAAGGAAATCGCTGTTGCAACGGGGGCGGGTACTATCGCGCTCGGCATCGCAGCATCGGCCTGCGATGTCGCAGCGTGCAAAGTACCCCTAAGGGTGGTGATACACATTAGATGAATGTCAGCAGGACAACTATCTATCTAATGTGCATAGGGGTGTGCTAAGAACCATCTCACTTCTGATGGCAGATGTCGGGGAAAGAACGGATGCTGGAACTCCAAAATGCTCCATCATTTGTTCTCATGGGAGGATGAGCCGCCATGACTGAGGTGTCTAGTAGGGGCCTATTAGCCTTTCCCGACTGAGATCGCATGCTCACTAGCGTGCAAGTATATAGGGGATTGCACTAACTCCAACTTTTTATTTTCCATGTCAGATGACATATTGTATCTTTGCTGGAAATTTACAAGGAAGCTACGATTGTGTAAAGGATCACCATACGCATCAGAGCAGGGAGTCTAAAGTTTCCTTTCAGTCATTAGTTTCCAATGAGGCCATAAGGTTACGTAACTTTCCCTTATATTAGTGTAACAGCTTCCATATCTCGGATTTAATTGCAGGCTAATTGTTTGTAACATATGGCAGCGTACTATCCTCAACCAGGAAGAAGACCCAGGACAGTGGAGGATCACGCACTGAACATTTACAGATCGCATTACTTACACTGTATATTACTTATAACAGATCTGTTGACAGCCTCAGGTCCTGCTGTAATGATTCTGCTCACAGAAGTGACAGGGTTACTCAAGATTTCACACAACAGACTGCTGGTCTGATGCCAGATGGAGCAATATGCGGTAAGAGAAAACAGGTTAACTAGTTCCCTGCCAAGGACTTCCAGCAACTAAGGAGTTAAGAGCAGCAGGGCGCACGTCACAGGGGCAGGAGTGGCAAACATGCAATGAATTTCATGGGTGGGGTTACAAGAGGGCAAGTCTGTATTGCAATGTTGTTATGGTGAGCAAACAAAAAGTGGGTCAGTAAAAGTATAACTCGAAGAGCGCAGGGATAAACAGCTCCGGACGGAGAAACCCGTACTGCAGATTTGCTTACAGCAGCACATTGCTTTCGTGTCTGATCACTGAATGACATTGCAAACATTCAGGCAGGGTGGGATGCAAAAAAAATGATAACCAGCCAATTGCAGAAGGAACCAGACTCAGAGCAGTTCACTACAAAGAAGGTTTCATTCTTCTGCAAGTCTCTCTTGTTTCCCAACAAATCAGTGAGAAGGACGATTGTACATGTCTGGGCGACACCACATTCATACCGGTGACCCTTACCCGGCCCAAATAGAATAGTCGTTCTATAGAGCTATTCATACGTCCATTTATATGTGGCGGGATTTCTACATCAATTTTATCAGAAAGCAGCATGTACTGCATAAACCCACAATAATATATGAGAAAAAAGGGGTTGTAATCCGGATGATTATTCTACGCCCATGCGTCATCCATACTATAGATCCAACACATGGATTTAAACAGTGTATTTTTACATAAACCTTCATCTGGAATGCTCTGCCACAACATATCAGACTCTCGTCTACCTTGACAAGCTTCAAAAGGAACCTGAAAACCCACCTTTTTCGACAAGCCTACAACCTGCTGAAACCCTCAGTCTGATATAGCGCCGCACAATCAGCTCTACCCTAACCTACTGTATCCTCACCTATCTCTTGTAGACTGTGAGCCCTCGCGGGCAGGGTCCTCTCTCCTCCTGAGATTGTCGAAATCCAACATGCTACATCTTTCAATTCAACATGTTTATCCCATGCCTATAGGAAACTTGAAAAGGCCAAATAGTAACACTCCACTATACAATGCAGGTGTAAATTCGGAGCTCCAGGTCTCATTCACAGGACCATAAGCATTTCATACCGTTATGTGGTGTGCAATATGTGACTGGGCTGCAGCCTCCATAGTTTCGTCAGGGATTAAAGGGGTTGTCCAGTTAACCCCTTCAGCCCCCGGGCACTTTCCGTTTTTGTTTTTTGCTTCTTTTCTTCCGAGAGCCGTAACTTTTTTATTTTTCCCTCAATCTCGCCATATGAGGGCTTGTTTTTTGCGGGACGAGTTGTACTTTTAAATGAAACCATAGCTTTTACCATATATTGTACTGGAAAACAGCAAAAAAATTCCAAGTGTGGAAAAACTGCAAAAAAAGTGTGATCGCACAATAGGTTTTGGGATGTTTTATTCACCGTGTTCACTATATGGTAAAACTGATGTATCTATGTGATGCCTCTGGTCGGTGCGAGTTTGTAAACACCAAACATGTATAGGTTTACTTGTATCTAAGGGGTTAAAAAAAATTCACAAGTTTGTCCAATAAAAGTGGCGTAAGTTTTGCGCCATTTTCCGAAACACGTAGCGTTCTCATTTTTCAGTATCTATGGCTCAGTGACTGCTTATTTTTTGCGTCTCGAGCTAACATTTTTAATGGTACCATTTTTGCGCAGATGCTACGTTTTGATTGCCTGTTATTGCATTTTGCATAAAACATGCGGCGACCAAAAAACGTAATTTTGGCGTTTGGAATTATTTTGCCACTACGCCGTTTACCAATCAGATTAATTGATTTTATATTTTGATAGATCGGGCATTTCTGAACGCGGCGATAGCAAATATATGTGTATATTTATTTATTTTTTAACCCTTTAATTTTCAATGGGGTGAAAGGGGGGTGATTTGAACTTTTAGGTTTTTTGGTTTTTTACTTTTTTTATTTTATTTTACTAGTCCCCCTAGGGGGCTATAGCGATCAGCAATCCGATCGCTCTTATCTATCTGCTGATCACAGCTATACAGCTGTAAACAGCAGATTCCGTCACTTCCGATTTCCCTCTGCTCCGTGCTGAGGAAAAACGAAAGTGAAACTTCGTAGCTGCAGGCGTCATCACATGACCCTGTGCTACGATGGAAACACTGAACATCACGTGATCACACGCGTGACTTCCGGTGGGGGCGGCGGTAAGTAAAAAACATGGCCGCGCGCATATAGATCTCGCTGCCAGACTTTGGCAGCGAGATTTAAGGGGTTAAATGTTGCGAGTGGAAGCGATTCCACTCGCAACATGCAGGCACACATGTCAGCTGTTGAAAACAGCTGATATGTGTGCCTACCGCCGCCGCCTGCCCGCGACAGGGGGCAGGGCTTAACGGGACACGATCCTTGACGGATAGATCCGTCCAAGGTCGTGAAGGGGTTAAATAAAGTCATCACCTACCTAAATGAAAGCGATACCTTGCGGATCGATGGGCGTCCGACCGCCGAGACCTGCGTGGATTGGCAGAGGGGGAAATTTTTAGCACTGATAGAGAACTTAGATCTCTGTTGCAGGTCGGCTGCTGCACTACTCATTCTCTTTGGGGCTGTCGGAAAAATCCAAGAGCATTGCTCGGCATCCCTATAGGGACTCCATGGATCTGTCACAAAGCATGTGCACTGCCGCTTCATTCTAACAAGGATGAAAGTTCCCCATTCTGTTGATTGGTCTCAGTCCCATCAATCGGATAGATGATAACTTCTTTTCACCGGACAACCCTTTCAAGTTTAAAGGAAGCCAGTCAGTCGACTGGTGCCCGCATACCATACGCAGCATGAATATGAGTCAAAGAAAATAAAGTTAGAAGAGCCAGCCGTGCTCTATAGGGAGAGACAAGACTAGACTGGCGCCGCCCCTGGTGGTTGATTGACAGGTCTCTCCCATGTGTGTACATAGGCTGTCAATCACATGGAGTAATGCACGGAGTAGCCAGCCAGGGGTGGACTAGTCTTGTCTCTGCTTATAGTGTCCGGCTCTTCAAATCTTATTTTCTCTGAAACACTGAAACATTTTAGATAAAAACATACCTGGCTATAATCCCACTATCAGGCTCTAAATCATGCTGCCCGTGGTTCGAGCCATACGAATTAACTGACAGGTCCCTTTTAAAATTTTACAAAGGATCATACAGCCATTCTGATGTGGATATTTTGGTTAAGTACATCAATCTTATTAGGTCTAAGATCTATTTAATAACAAATTGGCTTCAACAACACAATATTCAGGATCCCTTTATACACCATTTTTAGTTGATAAAGTAAGAGTTAAAAAAGTGTCACTGTTTGGAACAGGGTTGCTTGTGTAATAAAATTGATGTCAATAGGAAATTTTCCCCAAAAATGCAGTTTCGCAAATGTTCTGTTGTTTTGACGACTTTTACAACAAACTTTTAGGACATGTTTAAAACAATTTAAGATATTTTGAAAAAACTAAATTTTTAAGTACCCGGAAGGGAAGATGTACAATACCACTAAAAGGAATCTTAGGGGTCTAAGGTAATGATTAGAGTTGAGCGGACTTCTAATAATCCGGGTCCGGTGTATCCGTAGCGGGTTGGCAAAGAAGGAGAGAGAGAGAGAGGAGAGAGGAGAGAAAAGAGAGAGAAAGAAAAAAAAAAAAATCCCGGATCCGGATCGTGCAGCCGGATTCCCGCGTCCGGGTCGGATCCGGATCGGACGCTGAAACCGCGCGGATCCAGATTTTTACAGTTCGGGTCCACTCAACACTAGTAATGATAGGTAACTTTATGTCATAACTAGTAATGCAATTGTTTTTCCACAATTTGACAACTTCACTTTGTACGATTACAATGGGTAAATGAAGTACATGAAACATTTTATATTTTCACAGCAATTTTTAGAAACTTGGTTTATGGATTTTCTATGTCACCTGAAGCAATATTGAGATTTCTGTAGTTTTGCCCCATTTGGTGACCTACTGGTGGGAAGGCAATGTTATTTGAAGAGCTTATCTTTGTAACCATTTCCTCGTGCTCTTCTTTTGCTCCATGATAGGAGCCATGATGCGGGAATACACAGAATCTACAAGTATCTACAAGGGTGAAAAGTTGCTTTCTATGTCAGTTAGACGGCTCCAAAAGCCATGATATCAACCAAATTTCCAGCCGTCACCTTTACCTACTGTGCATGGCTCATAAATTCTGTCCAGTTCTCACAACCATGTTTTGGAATGTGTATGATTAAAGCCATCCTACTTTATTCTCTTACTGAAGATGGTAGAGAAAAACTCTTCAGAAGACTAACAGAAATAACACAGAGTTTACAAATACAGTGGAACCTCCTCAGATTACGAGCATAATTGGTTCCGGAAGTGCTCTTAAACCAAGTTACTCTTATATCAAAGCAAATTTTCCCATAGGAAATAATTGAAACACAGACAATTTGTTCCACAACCCAAAAATATTTACTGTATTTATACAAACTATTACAGTAATATAAAATTATGTCCTCTAGTTATATACAATTAGTACAGTACACTAATACAAAATACTGTACAGAACAGTAAAAACCATATAAAACAAATTATACTGCCCGTTAGCTTACAATAGAATTGTTGGTGTGCGGAAGATACAATACAAGCAATGTGCGGTACTGGTTATCAATAAGAAAGTACAGCACTGTATCCACAAATGCAAATTGATAGATATGCTATGTAGTATATACTGTACAATGGTATACAGTACATATGTACAGACAGTTACCTCTAGAACAGGTCAGAGCGCGGTGAAACCAGAAGAGTGCACGGTGAGTATTTGCTCTTATTGCAAAGCATTGCTCTTAAACCAAGTTACAAATTTGTAAAAAGCTTTGCTTGTCTTGCAAAACGCTCTCAAACCAAGTTACTCTTAATCCAAGGTTCCACTGTGTATGGCACCAATTCATTGCCCACTAAGAATATACGGTTTATAATAAAGACATCCAGTAACTATTTCCCCAATGATTACTTTAAAAACTTTTTAAACTTCTGCTGCTCGTTAAACCCAATGTCTCGATCTGAACCACGTCGTCTCCAGAAGTAGCATTTACCATATTAAGGGTGTGTTCTGGAACGAGGGCCTAAGTGCTGGTGGAGCACATGGAGGCCGCGACTCTGCTTCCCACGCTCACCTCACACTGTGTTCAGTGATGCATGGAAATACTGGGAGTCATTATAGGTGATGTCAGCAATTACATTATTTCCACTTATCCCATGTCCCAGCTAGCTGCCTGATACACAGGACTTGAACCTTCTACTAGTCAGCAGTTTAGTCCGGGCGAAGTAAAAACCACCCTTGTTCTGCTTCAATTCATCACAGTCACATCCAATATAACACATCACTCTACCTCTCCGGGCTGTGCCGCCATCACCAGTGCCTGATAACAATGTCACAGCAGCTCGTGTACAGCCTGGATTAATCAATGTTAGCAACTTGCCAAGTACCAGTCCAGCTTGTCCAAGTGACACAAGAGAGTGGTTTAACCGCTGCCTGGCCAGACTTATCCTGTTACTAATATATATTATTTAGTAAGGACTCACATGTAAAGCATTTCTAGAAAAGGGATTTATTCACGTCTCCACTCTCTACCTAAGTCAGTAAAGAAATATATAGAAAAAAAACTGACCAGCACCTCCAATAGGTGTGAACAAGGTGCAAGCTTTTGTAAATCAGTAAAGAAACACACACGTAAGGGCTCATTCCGATGTCCTTTTTTTTTGCATATGTGAAAACGATCTTTTATGACTTGGTTCACACTTTCATTAGTTTTTCACTTGAGTTTAGTCCTTTTATCATCAGGTTTTTCTTGCATGAGGAAAGAAAAAAAGTTTCCTTCTCCTCTCTAGCAGTCTGAAAAACGACCATCACTTGAATGTCACCCGAGTGATTTCCGTTCTTTTCAAGACCCTTAGATTTGCCTCGCCTTTCTTGATACGACACATGTGTCAGTATGTGACATCTCCCTGATTTTGCGAGGACCACAAAAAGTAAATCGGACATGTGAACAGCCCCAAAGACTATACTAAGTACTAGTTGAATCCGTGAAAAATACGGATCGAACTTGTAAATAAACAAAGGACTCTAAATAAACCCTGAGGCCTCTTTCACACGTTAGTATTTTGCATCAGTGTGTCATCAGTATTTAGATGCCAAAACCAGGAGTGGAACTTAGAGAAGAAGTAAAACTGAAAAACTGACCCCTGTTCTGTGTTTTGGAGACACTCCTGGTTTTGGCAACAAATACTGCTGAAACACTGATGCAAAATACTGACGTGTGAAAGAGGCCTTAGGCTAAGTTCACATGACTGTATTTTCGGACTAACTGCTGTCCATTAAAAAAAAACATTCAGACTAATGTTATTCAATAGGTTGCTCAGATGACGGTGGGTTTTTTTCACAGACCGAATGTCCACATGAAAACAATCGCAGCAAATATTAGTCTCTTCCGTATTTAGCAGGTGACTCGCCTATTCAAGTCTGTGGGTGTGCAAAAAAAAAAAAGGGATCGCATATGGGTTAAAGTGTACAGAATCCAATTTTTATGGATACACTGCAATTCTTCAACACCCCTGTGGGTGTGTTAACATGCTAAGAGGGTGGAATGAGCGCAGGAAATAACACCCTTGTGACTAGTCCCTGGACTCATTAGCATGTCAAAAAGGATCTTCAGAAATCCGTTTTGTAAAGATCCCTTTATCTATGATACTAGATGCTGGGACAGTTAGGCAGGGATTACTAATATGCAGCCAGAACTGCTCGTGGTTCTCTGTGCATATGCACCGGACAGGTTCCCTTTAAATATTAGTCCTGCTCATTTTAGCAGTATTTTTTAAAACTTGAGGTAGTTATAAGTTTACACATGTTAAGGCTATGTACAGTTTCTCCTTTATCATGCACCATTCAGCTCCTCTCCTCAGTGACATCACTGCTCTGCAGACTCTCTATAGGTCACACTGTGCTCTGCGTGACCCGACAGGGACTTTTACAATGTAAGTCTATGTGTGTCAGAACAAGGCTCCCTTGGCTTACATTGTAAAGAGACTTCTGGCCTAGAGCATTGAGTAAGGCTAGTTTCACACTTGTGTTGGGTTGAATCCGCTGGGTCCGTTGCTGCGTCGTTTTGACGCATCTGTTATTTTTGTGGTGTCAACAGATGCAACGGGTCCGTTATTTCACAGGAATCCGTTAGCTGATTCCTGTGAAATAACGGACCGTTGCATCCGTTTGGTGTCCGTTAGGCGTCCGTCTAACGTAATCAGTCGGCTCTGTTTTATTTCTTTTTTCTATTTTTTTTCATTCTGGGCATGCTCAGTAGAAATTAGCGGAATCCAGCAGCGGATTCCGTTGTTAAGCACTTAGCAACGGAATCCACTATCATAGGGAACCATTATAAATTTTAACGGAACCAACGGAATCCGTTGGTTGGCGTCATTTTGACGCCAGCATTTAACGTTACATTCTGCGTTGCTTCCGCTCGGCGGAAGCAACGGAGCATCGGCCAACGGAAGCAACGCAGGTACTTTTGGTACAATCCGTCATCAATGCAAGTCTATGGGAAACAACGGAATCCGTTAACGGATTCCGCTGTTTCCCAAGACAGCGGATTGCGCCAAAAAAAAAACAACGCAAGTGTGAAAGTACCCTAAGCCGAATAGTCTGAAGCGATGACATCACTGAGAAGAGGAGCAGAACAATGTTGGAACCCAGAGAAGATGGCAGTAGGTGAGTATATTAACACTATAATAAATACACATATGCACAGATTTAGATTCTTCCATTCCCTGCTGCATAGTGAATTCCCTGTTAAAAAGTTACAAATCTGTCGGAGCTCCTGCTTCTGATGGCTCTGGGCTAAATGTAATATGGATTAGTATGGCTGAAAATGTGGGCAGCATAACTTTGTAGCAAGTCCTATGAGCAAAATAAGCAATGCTAAAATCTGCTGCCATGTTCTAAAATAACATTCTTTCAAAAGCAATGTCCGATGGGTGACTCCCTCAATTTACCATGTTTGACTTGTTTTCATATGTAATGCTTCCAAAAATGAGTCTGTAGAGAATAACATTTTCAACATGTGGTTTTTTTATGTTGTGGATTTCCCTATTAGAGTCAATGAAGAAAAAGAGACCAAAACTGTAGATGATGGAAAAACAAACCACAGCAAATTCCAAATAGTGGTAACAAATTGTCAAATCCCTTCACTACAATGAAGGCAGCAGTCATAAAGGAAACAAAATGGTTCATGAGAAGCTTCCATCTAGAGCTACTTATCTAAACACCGGCATTAAGGCCTCATTCAGACGTCCGTGTTTCATGTACGTGTTCTATTTCATGTCTATGATGTTTTGTGGAATGTGTGTCAGTTGTAAAGATCATGGAGACATGTCCGGTTTTTACCGGCATTTTGATTGAAAAATACTGATACAAGTCTATGGGTCCGTGGAAATCCTGGTCAGCACACGGAGGACGTCATTGTGTAATCCATGTACTGCCCATGGTTAAAGGATAGGAGAAGCCATACAGGAAAAACACTTATGAGACCCTGACTGTAAAAACAAACTAAGCACTGATGGAAATAAGGAAAAGTGTATTCTGCAGTCAGGGCCGGCTCCAGGCTTTTGGGGGCCCTGGGCGAAAGTCTCAGTGGACCCCATGCACTAGCACACACACACATACAGGAATACGTACATATACATATATAAAGAGAAATTCTAAAAATAGACAAATCCGTACACATCTGTATACATTGACATACACATCATACATGTACACACAGACACATTAGAGGTATTAATATGGGGAAGCCGGTAGCAACCTCACTCACTTCCCCCGCTAGTCTCCCGTCAAGCTCCACCAGGGCATGTGTCTGTGCCACGCTGATTGGTGGCCGTCACCAACAGACATGGCCGCACACAGAGCACACTGACACTGCTGTATATACATCACAGTTAAGGCTGGGGACATACACATTACTGGGGGCATACACATTACTGAGGAGGGGGGCATACAGCTCCAGACAGGGGGGATACAGCTCTGAAGGGTATACAGCACTGGGGTGGAGGGGGACATACAGCTCTGGGGGGTATAGTAGTATGCTGCCCCACATTCCCCAATATAATATAATGCACCCATATTGCTCCACATAATTTAATGCAGCTTCATATTACTCTATATAATGCACCAGCATATTTCTCCATATAGTGTTATGCAGCCCCCATATTCCTCCATATAGTATAATGCACTAAATATTTCTAATATAATGCACACCAGATTGTTCCCCATAATATAATGCAGCCTCATATTCCTCCATATACAGTTATGAAGCCCCCATATTCTTCCATATAATATTATGCAGCCCCCATGCAGCAGCATTATGCAGCCCCATATAGCAGCATTATGCAGCTCTATAGTCATCTGGCCACCATGATTAATACATATTCACTTCTCCTCGTTCCCCTCCTGCTCCGGTCTCCTCAGCGACCACTGTCCTGTTGCTCTGACAGCTCAGCACCCTGGCGCGCACACTAATGACGTCATCGCGCTCCGCTGTACTAAGTTGTCAGAGGCAGAGCGCAGACAGACGCTGCAGGAGAATGATGAGAGAGAGCGCGCCACTCCCTCTATTACCATTGCTTTCAATTGTATCGGCAGTGGTGAAACTCAGGAAGACTGGGGCTGGGCTCGGTGAGGTCAGGTCAACTGGAAGTTGACATGGCATCAAAGGATCTCAGAGGTTACAGAGCCCAGGGGTCACTTCATGAGGATGAGAGGACTGCAAGTTTCACTTGCGTATGACTCGCGCGAGTCTCACATCGTTTCACCTGGTACGGCTGCACATTCTCCTGACAGGAGCGGGTCGGCTGCATGTATTTATATGCAGTTGAGATGCTTATGTCCAGAGATGCGATGCGAAACTCGCGTGTGTCATACGGAAGTGGACCTCCGGACTTGGAGGCAGAATTGACTGAATAAGGTATTTAGAAAAAGCCTTCCCTATCAGTTTTTCAGGGATGTGACCAATATAATGCTATACTGTGGCTCCTTACGGGATCTGATGTTTTGGTTTATTTGCACACCCAAAGATTTGAATGGGCGTCTCCTCTGACCCATGGAAGAAACTAGTGCATGGTGTGATTATTATCACATGCAGATTCAGTCAGTGAAAAAAAAAACAATGCTCATCTGCGACGCCCCATTGAAAAACATTGGACCTAGTGTTGTCCGGTTTTTCATGACGAGCATTAGGACCAAAAATACTCTGGTGTGAACCTTGCCCTACGTGCGACCTGTTATATGCTAGGAGTCTTGAAATCTGGGTAGCTTATTAAAGAACAGAAGCCATGTGTCTCAGGCTGGTTATACACAGTGTTTTCTACTACGCAGGCTATAGAGCAGGTTGTAGAATACACGCTCCTGACTAGGAAATTATAAACCTTTGGGAGATCCTTGTCCGCCTTTCCCCCTCTTAAGTCTCTTGGCTGAGTTCCTGATAAATTCCATCTCTAACCTCCCAAATTCTCCTCCTATTCAGACACTTCCCCGCTCTGCCTCTCGCCGTGCCCCTGCTGTTATCTCTCTGTCTGTAATATACCTGTAACTTAACTTTCTTCTTCTAAAGTCTTTCCAAGCCAAAAAGAAGTCATCTACCTCATCCAATTACTCGAATTGTCCTCTCCTAGTTATCCATCACACTATTCCTCTGCCTATTTTCCACCTGACTGAGCAGTCATTTCTGCTAGGAAACATTTCTATGGTATAGTAACCTCATTACCTATTGCATGCAGTGGGCCAAGATTGAGCACCGGCGAGGTTGCCATGGTGCCTAAACTTGCGGAGCTTTAATTGTGGCCACCACGGGGATGCCATGTTTACATAAATGTATTTCTGTATGCGTATAAATAGTATATACTTGTATGTAGAGCTGCACTGTAATGTATTGCTATTTATAGAATGTGATGTCGTTTGTTGTAATATCTCTTCTAATGATTTACTTATACTTTAAAAATATGGACACCTTTGAGAGCAATATTTTGCATATATTTTGGCCTAAAATAATTTGTGCAATTGAGTGTTATAAATGTTATATTTGCACTATTTATCTTTATAGTCTCTGTGTTTCACGGTATAATGTTGGTTACAGAATGAGTTATCTGAGAATTCTTCAGTGAGCTTGATCTGATTGTAAAGGCTAGATTCACATGAGCGTATTCTCAGTCCAAGTGCTGTCCGTGAACTAATTGACAGCATATGGACTGCTATAGGATCAATGTTATTCAATTGGGCTGTTCGGATGTGCGCTTGTTTTTCTCTCGAATATACATGTGGAAAATAAATCGCATCAGTCACTAGTTTCTTCCTGATGTCAGACTCACCCATTGAAGGCTATGGGTGCACAGAAAAATACAATCCCATAAGGAACAGCAGTATATTATGTTTCTTTCACTCATATAACACAATTCTTTAACATGGGAAACTATAAATGGTCTTGCCAATTATTAAAGGGGTTGTCCACTACTTGACCAACATCTTATTGCCTGTTTGGCCCCATTAAAATATAAAAAAGCTTATACTCCCCTCCCGTGGCGGCACCATTCCAGTGGTGCTGGTGCTCGCATTCCCGGGCTCACATAAGGTTGTGACGTCACTCGAGCACCAATCACCGCTGGCTTCTCTCTCCCCACCTTTGGACAAATGATTGATCAATATGAATTGACTGGCAGCAGCAGCTCTCACATTCTAGTGATTATTGATTTTGTCTGAAGGCGGGGAGAGAGAAGCCAGCGGTGATTGGGCACGGTTCTTGAGCGACATCACAACCTCCCATAAGCCCCGGGAACATGAGCGCCGACACTGGTGGAATAGCGCCAGCACAGGAGGGGAGTATAAGCTTTTTTAATTTAATGGGATCAGATATGGGGAATGAGAAGGGGTTGTCCTAGTAATGGAAAACCCTTTTGAGAACTGCGGATTACGTATAGATGTCAAGTGAAGAAAAAAATCATGCAAGCTTTCTGAATGAAACTGACGATTTCTTATATGCTTGTGTGAACCAGGCCAAAGAATGATGAAAAAGTTACAAACTCCCCTTCATGAACAAACTCACTGTGGGATTCTCTCATTCTGCAACCGGCAATATGCAGGGACAAAAAGAACCTGAAAAAGCTAAACAGTCAAAAATGTTTAAAGGGAACCGGTCACCAGATTTGGCGACTATAACCTGCGGCCATCACCAGTGAGCCCTTATATACAGCATTCCAGTAATGCACAGGCGCAAGGAAAGGTGTAAGGGGTACTTTGCACGCTGCAACATCGCTAGTCGATGCTTGCGATGCCGAGAACGATAGTCCCCGCCCCCGTCGCAGATGTGATATCTTGTGATAGCTGCTGTAGCGAACATTATCGCTACGGCAGCTTCACACGCACTTACCTCCCCTGCAACGTCGCTCTGGCCGGCGACCCGCCTCCTTCCTAAGGGGGCGGGTCGTGCGGCGTTACAGTGACGTTACACAGCAGGCGGCCAATAGAAGCGGAGGGGTGAAGATGAGCGGCATGTAAACATCCTGCCCACCTTCTCCCTTATTCATTGCAGGCTGAACGCAGGTAAGGAGATGTTCCTCGCTCCTGCGGCTTCATACACAGCGATGTGTGCTGCCGCAGGAACGAGGAACAACATCGTACCTGTCGCTGCAGCGAAATTATGGAAATGACCGGCACTACACAGATCACCGATTTTCGACGCTTTTGCGATCGTTTATCGGTGCTTCTAGGCTTTACACGTTGCGACATCGTTACCGGCGCCGGATGTGCGTCACTTTCGATTTGAACCCGACGAGATTGCAGTAGCGATGTCGCAACGTGCAAAGTACCCCTAAGACAGCCCGCACTTGCGCTACAATACTTTGATCTGCCCTGAGCAGTGCAGATCAAAGCCTATACAGGACTGCAATGCCAGCTTGTGTGGATGACAAAGGACACGTCATCCATACTAAGCTGGGTCGAAGGAGGAGGGCAATCGCAGCATAGAGGAGGAGCCGGACTGGAGACAGGAGGTGCTGGACCGGAGAGCAGCGACGACATTCATCGGACCAGACCGAACCCCAGGTGAGTATTATAAAAGTGATTTTTACCTTCTACAGCACGACCTGGGCTCTTATATACAGTATTCTGGAATGCTGTATATAAGGGTTCACTGATGCTAGCTGCAGGTTATAGTTGCCAAATCTGGTGACAGGTTCCCTTTAATGAAACTCAATCACAAAAATAATTTTTAACTCAAAATACATACATTTAAATAATAAAAAAAATGCCTCAGTTGGTGTCCATAAAACCTTTCTATGTTTTTATAGGTAACATTACCTGCTTCAGATTAGAGACTTTTTGTCTTCTACATGTACCTGTACCAGCTCAGCTAACAAAAGAGAACGGTGTCAGAAATGTAAAATAGCTCCTGGCATTGTCCCCTTATTTGCAACAAATATATCCCGATCGGCAGATCAGCTCTCTGGCCTTTATTTAAAGCAACACTAAACTTAGAAATGAATGTTTAAATTAAACAGGAATTATTTCTTAATGATACTTTGTAACAGAATTAAATAATCCATAGAACACAGGGGCTAATCTCCTAGTGATCATTTGCAGGCTAGTACCGTGTTTTTTTAAAAAAAAATAAGACCTCCCCCATAAGCCCTAGCAGGGATTTTCAGCATTTTCAGAGCAACGCTTAAATATAAGCCCTACCCCCTAAATAAGCCCCAGTCGCGGTCCAATAATGAAGTGTCCGTGCAGCTAAAAAAGTTAAAGAATTCTGCAGGACACTTCATTATAGACAGCGGACACCACGCAATCATTCTCATCAGATGCCGAGCGAGAGGAACTGCAGTGATCGCACACCCATCAGATCTCACACTCGCACACATCAGATCACACACACACACACACAATCATCCATCAGATCACACACACACTCACCACATCCTGCGATACCGATTTCTTCTGGCCGGCCGAGAATGCTGGCACACACTACGGTGGAACGCAAGGACCTGCGGATGGAATGCATACAGGACCTGTGATGCGTTCCACCGCTGAATCCTCCATGCGTTCCACTGCACTGTGGCCCATCTATCCCTGCGGTTGGAGGCATTATGTACCGCTGGATGTGGTGAGTTATTATTGAATGTGTGTGTGTGTGTGTGTGTGTGTGTGCGATCTGACTGGTGATTATGTGTGTGTATGAGTGGGTAATCTGATGTATGTGAGTGTGTCGTCCAGAAGCAGGGGAGGATGGCGTGCAGAACAGCTGCTGGGAGGGCCTGCCGGAGATCACAGGGAGGACCTGGGGTCCACGCAGACGTCCAGGATCTGGTAACTAAGAGTCTCCTGGGGAGGCAGGGGGTTTGGTTTTTTGAGGGGTAAACTTACCCCCAACAATATTTCTCAAAGAATAAGACCTACCCCCAAAATAAGCCGTAGCGCTTTTTTGGGGGGCAAAACAAAGTATAAGACAGTGTCTTATTTTTGGAAAAACACGGTAGCAGACCAAAACCAACACCCCTTCATTTTAAAGAGTGGAATTTATGGCTCATTGATGTCCGAAGTTCCTGTGCGAGTGTTTTTCACGGATAGCACTTGTAGCTGTGGTAGTCTATGGGGCCATTCACATGTCTGCAGAGACATGATTGATTTTGATGTAAAGGTTAGATCAAAATCGGCAATGCAAGTCAATAGGTCTGTGAAAAAGATCAAACTGACATCCAATTTGTCTGATATTCACGGACTGCCAATGTGAAGGTGTAGAATTTTTTTTTCTCCATGTATGAGAAAAATGGATCCCAATGTGGGCAAAGGCTCATCAGATTAATCAGTCGTTTTTTTTATTAAATGGAAGTGTGAATGAGCTCTTAGTGATGTTTTGTGACAGCATTTAGGCTTCTGCCGCAGCCAGTTGTCTTACAGCCATACATACAGCCATTGAAGAGAAGGAGAAGTATATGGATGAGCTCCTAAGTCACACAGCTAAGGCCTCACTCTCACGAGCGTATGAATCGGATGAGTGCAATTCCTCCATTGTTTATGGTTTGTTTTTTACGACATCATGTGCGTTAAAAATGACCTGGCGGTATACGGTAATTCTCTAGGTAAGTGCGCTGATAACGTTAGCAAAGTTTTATTTTAGATTTTTGTGCTTAAAAAAAAATATCTGAACTTTGTAAAAAAAAAAAAAAAAGTGTCATGATTTTCTGAGAAGTTTAACTTTCATCAGTTTTTTGCACGCTAAGCTATAGTTTTTATTTATATAATTTTAGGATAGATAAGACGTTTTGATCGCTTTTCAATGAATGTTTTAGAAGGAGTGCGGAGACTGAAAAACAGCAAATTGGCATTTCAACTTTAGTTCTTTTTTTTTCTGCTTACCGCACTGTTTGAATAATTTAATATTTGGGTTGATCAAACTTTTATAGATATAAAGACAACAAATATGTTTTATCTCTTTTTTTGATTTCTTTATTTTGCACAAAGAAAATAGGGGGGGTTCAAATTTACTGATTTTACATTTTTTTTCTTTAAAATTTTACTGGTCTTCTTAGGAGGACTATGATGGCAGCCATCAAAATTATTCAGCAGGCCTCTGGCTGTCATGGTTGGCTTTCAGCTCCTTGCAATCGTGTTGCAGGGAGCCAATGGGAACTGCTAACTGATGTGCACATGCACTGGCCAAAAAGGGATTTAAAATGAGGCTGATACATGCTTCCCAATCCTTGGGCAGCATGTATCAGACGTAGGCTGTATTATCTCATCCAAGTTTGCTGATCAAGACAGTGTTGTAGAGGTCCCCGCCAGCTTCTCGACACTCCAGAGCAAAACATACAGTACATGGCTGGAATAATTGATGTGGTCTCTGATTATACTAACCCATGGTTCGGGCAACAGGAAAAGGCTGACAAATTTCCTATACTGCAAGAAAATTATATATAACTGCCAAAATATGTTAAAAGAGCATGGTTATAGCGTATATTTGGCCAAGGTAAACCTATGATACACAAAATGTGTGTGGAATACTTTTTTTTTCCCCAAAATAAATGTAGCATTCAGATATAGCACGTAAATGTTGTACTTGACGCCAAGAGTCATAAACTAGAAGAACGTTTTATCTTCTAGTCTTGCTTTAAAGGAGTTTGTCCACAGGTTTATGCAGGCTTAACTGAGGGCAGAAAGGTAGTGACACCTTGATACAAGCACTGTATGACTTGCTTTTTGCCTTGCAGCCATTTTCATCAAATCCCTAGCTATCTTTTGTTGTACCAGGCGCCTTTCCATCTTGTGTGTGCTGTAAAGACCATGATAGCTGCAGTCCCCCGCTAACCAATTTCTGATTGACAACTATCTCCCTAGACACAAAATGGGAGTCAGCTGAATAGGAGGACACAAGATAACTAGTTTTTTAAGTAGATGAAAAAACAAAGTAAGTAATACAATGCTGAAATGATGGTCTTTATCACTTTCTACTGTTCTTAAAGGGATTGTCCATTTTGGCAAAAAAAGTCTGCAGTCACTTTGTGACTACAGACTTGTAAATCCTCACATCGTGCAGAGCACACGCTGTCAGGATTTTTCCAGTGCCAAGAGTGGACGGTCATGCGATCACAAGTATGTAATATGCATACTCATGGTCACATTCCAAGTAGATGTGCCTCGCTCAATTAACTTGTATTGAGTAAAGGGCCATTTACACGCTGCGACATCGCTAATGATATATCGTTGGGGTCACGGTGTTTGTGACGCACATCCGGCGTAGTTAGCGACGTCATTGCATGTACCACCTATGAGCGACCTTAAATGATCGCAAAAGAGGCAAAAATTGTTGGTCTGGGAGACTTCGTTCAAAAACCAAAATCTTTGTCTGGTCAGTAGCGAGGTTGTTTGTTGTTCCTGCGGGAGCACAAATCGATATTTGTGACACCGCAGGAACGAGGAACAACATCGTACCTGCGGCCGCCCGCAATGAGGAAAGAAGGAGGTGGGCGGCATGTTCCGGCTGCTCATCTCTGCCCCTCCTCTGCTATTGGGCGGCCGCTTAGTGATGCCGCAGTGACGTCGCTATGACGCCGAACGCACCTCCCCCCTTGAAGGAGGGATTGTTCGGCGGTCACAGCGACGTCGCTGAAAAGGTATGTGCATGTGACGTTGCCGTAGCGATAATGTTCGCTACGACAGAGATCACCAAATGTCGCACGAACGACGGGGGCGGGTGCTATCGCTAGCGATGTCGCAGCGTGTAAAGCACCCTTTAGACTGAGCACATATAGTTGGAATGTGGGTGGGATATTGCATTTTGCGTACCTGCGGTCATACGACACCGACACTGGGGAATGCGCGGGTTGTGAGGATTTTCAAGTCTGCGGTCACATAGTGAGATTGCAGACAGCCGACAGCCTAATGGGGGCCTACAGTCTCTCCAACAACAAATTATATTAAGGGAAATAAGGAACCAGCATGTACAATTTCATACTACTGATAGTTCTCGGTGAAATAAGCCAACACCAGAAGCATCTATCAGCGTTTTTTTTAGTACAGGACACAGGAACATTCGGTCGAGTGGGAGATCCTGTGTATGGAAGAGATAGCTTCCAGCTGAACCATCGTTTGACCGACAGACATATATTGTATATGGGGCACCTTTCATTAAGCAGCATTAACTCAGTGACCAATTCCCTTTATATATCCACATGCCTTTATAAATATGTTGAATATACTACAAAAATAACACTCTGGGATCCAGATTCACTTTTAGTGACTAAAAGTCTTTGTGTAAGAGGGGATTCACACATTTACGCTTTTAAAGATAGGAAAGATCTCAAACGGAGTTTTCACAAACTATTTAGGAGAACCACTGTAGTAACATAAAGGTCAGAATTTGGTTTAATCTGTTCATTATTTGGATCTTCTGCCACCCACATAACTCCAAGAAAATTCCTGAGGCTGTGGGAGAGTCATTCAGCTGCGGCATCAATGACGTTGGAGCCTCACACTCAGCATCAGGGCCTTCCTACCAGGCCTTCATTCTTGTTTTAGTCAGTAAAAGTCTAACACATGACTCAATTTATGAATCTATTAGAACACAATTTATGAATCTCCCATAGTAAAAATAGTATTATGTTATTTTTATAGAATGACTATATCATAAATATCTGGCTGCAACTCAAAGGATATTATAAGAGTGGGGTTCATTGCTATTATATCTGTGAATATTAATGCCATTTTGCTTGTACAGAAGTTACCTCTTATTTTTTTATATTATAGCCCACGAGCGATCCTGTCCCTCCTTCCCTCCAATAAACTTTCACCTTCTGAAGGGCACCTTTTTTTCTGGATAGATATATCTCTTGCATCAGAAAGGAGCCATTGCAGGGGAAATGTAATATTGTAAGGCGACAATTCAGATGAATGGCCGTCTATTGCCCAAAGCTTTCTGTTCTGGCTCATAGAGGGGATTTCAAGTTCATATGCCCTAGTAGGCCATACAGATTGGCGTTATCTTCATCAGACAACCCCTTTAAACTCCTATGTGTTTGGTGGGCAACAGAATTTATGGGAGCCAAAATCAAAGTACAAGTGTCCCAAAATATGTGGTCCACAATCACAGGTATAATTTCAATGAAGCAAAACTTTTTGTTAGGCTAGAATCACACTTGCGAGTGACTCGCGCAAGTCTGGCATTGCATCACCTGGCACGGCTGCACACTCTCCAGACACACATGCAGCCGACCCGCTCCTCTCAAGAGAGTTTGCGGCCGTGCCGGGTGATGCGATGCCAGACTCGCACAAGACTAGCATCGCATCACCCGGAACGTTCGCACACTCTCCAGACACACATGCAGCCGACCCGCTCCTCTCAAGAGTGTGTGCGGCCGTGCCAGGTGATGCGATGCCACACTCGCACAAGTCACTCGCAAGTGTGACTCTGGCCTTAACAAAATTATTTGCATTTAAAATCTCATGCAACCTTCCAACATACTGTATATTATACTTACCTGGCTCCTCGCCTGTCTTAACGGCTTTTCTTTCACTCCTCTGGCGCTTGCTAGACCACACGTGACATCATGATGCCAGATGTCCTATCCACCATAGAATGCAGGGATGATGCACAATGGGATGCCAGATGAGGACTGGTGAGCGCCAAAGAGTGAAGACCGATGACAAAAAAAATGGAATGTAGAGAGTTCTGGGTGGGAAGCTGTGGCAGTAAGATGGTTAAAGAGCCAGGTGAGTAAAAATATATTTTGATTTTTTTAATCTCTCCTTTTTTTATGTTGTGGGGTCTGGAGAGATTTTACTGGCAATAACAACCATTCGATTTCTATTTAGTATTTTCTATGAAAATCAAATTTCACAAGCAAAAATTTGAGTGAATCTTCAAAAGTTAAAATTTTGGTAGATTCACTTATTGAGTGATCAGTAATTCTTCAATATGGGAGAACTTTAGGGTACGCTCACACGGACGTATAAAATATTGGTCCCATTATCATCCAGAAAGGTGGTATAATTTTTTTCTCACTTGTCATTCGTGTGCTGTCATTATGCAGTCTGTTTTGTTTTTCTCAGCAGCTATTAATCTACAATCATTTACAGGACCATTTACAGTGTACTGTGCTACAGAAGGTTACCGTCCTTTTAAGTTTATAAGACGCACCGGATTATAAGACGCACCCCAAATTTAGAGAACAAAAAAGGGGAACATTTTGGGGTTCGTTTTATAATCCGGTGTTGTCTTACAGGAGGGGCTGGCAGTGGTGGTGTAGTGGGGTTCACAGGAGGCAGTTGCTGTGTTGGTGTAGAGCAATGCTGTGGGCGGTGCAGTGAGTGTCCCGGAGGCTCACTGCTGGCACTGTGAGGCAGAAGAAGCATCCAGAAACTATCAGCGTTGCTGGCTTTAAAGAAATGGCACCTGGAGTCAGCAAGTGTGCAGATGGAGCTCTCAGCTCAATGACGAGCCGAGATCTCACCTGCGCACGCGCCACCTTTAGGCACCATTCTCCTTAAGTCCGATGCAGGGAGATCAATGCTTCTGGAGGCGGCGCGTGCGCTGATGAGATCTTCAGCCGAGAACTCCATCTGCGCAAGAGACGATTCTGGGCGCCACTGCTGACATTTTCAGAATAGCGGTCCCTGCCTCACAGCTCGCAGAACAGCCCACAGCACAGCACATCACCCATCAGTAAGCCCACAGCACAGCGCCCTCAGCATCTCCTGTGACCCCTCTCCACCTTCCCGGTAAGCTACGTTCGGATTATAAGACGCACCTCTCATTTTCCTCTCAAATTTTGAGCAGGAAAAGTGTGTCTTATAAGCCAAAAAATATGGTATGTATTCATAGAAAACAGATGCCACTAGGATGGTTCGTGTGGCATATGATTTTTTTCTTGCACCTATAGACTTGAATTAATGAGTCTCATCTGATTTACACGTCCACTCGCACCATGCTGCCATTTTTTCTCATCGTGAATCCACCTAAGAAAAATTATGCAGATCTGTTTTGCCTCATTGAATAACATGGGTCCAAGTCCAATCCTTTTTTTCTTGCATTGCACTCATCCGAGTGTGAGTAAGCCCTTACAGTCAGTAAAGCAGAGTGGTGTCAGACGACTTCTGAGATTCGTTCCACTGTGACCACTACAATATCAAAAGAGTTAAATCGTTTTCAATATTGCAAAAATCAACTAAAAAACCCATGTATAATTATCACAGCAAGCAACAAGAAAGAAGTGGGAGTTTATGAAGTATACATGTTTGCTGCTTCCCTGCACGTTCTTAATTTAAATAACCTGTGGTCCCATAGTTAGAAAAAGCGTAAGAGTACAAAGGTGACATGCAAAACGACTCAACAATGTGATTGTATTGCTCAAGTGAATGCTTGCATGCACACTGCCAATGTTACAAGCAGCTTGAATATTACTGATAGGAAGCCAGCCAGCTGCGAGTTTTTTATTCTTTACTTGGAAATCGCTCCTGTTGTTTTAAATGCCTTGGTTAACACCACAAAGAACTGAAGGATAAACGGCTTCAAGAGAAAACCACACATTAGACCTGTTCAGCTACAGGCAGTCTCACCTTTCTTCAAAGTGGCAGCTTAATAATAGCCTCAGCATTGTAACATGCTCATATTATAAGCAGGCAATAATAACTTACTAATAAAATAATTAGAAGGTTTGAACAACATATGGTTTATAAACTACTGTGGTATTAACAGCCCTATCAAGCTATTTCACCATACAACTACATTGGACCGACAAGAGAAATGGCAGCTGTGAATCAGAACGTAATCTGACATGAGTGGCAGGAGATGCGCCCTACAGCGTGTCACTGGGGTGTCTAGAGATGTTGCAGTACTGTAGCTCTTTTCCTAAAATTAGTGGTTTGATCTCCTTTCAAAGATAAGTTTACATGAAGGATAAAGTGTCAGAAGAAGAGCTGTAACATCTACTGAAGATGATGATCATCTGTTTACAAGCCACTGTCTGGTTAAAGGGAATCTGTCAGCAGGTTTTTGCTACCTCATCTAAGAGCAGCATAATGTAGAGGCAGAGAGCCTGAATCCAATGATGTATCACTTAGATTACTGGGTGCAGCCATTCTGACACAATCAAAGTTTTTAGATTTAGCCATGTAGCAGAGCTGAGAGAGCTGTCCCCGCCCACACCAGGTTCTTCATTGCGACTGTACAATAGTCTCGCAGGCTTATTCACTTGAATGTGCCAGTGTGGTCCACGAATTTGACCACAGTAGGTCTTTTCTCTTTTTTGTTTTGCAAATCATCAATGAGCAAATAAAAACTGATTTGTGAATAACCCCGTAGAAGATAATGTGTCTGTGTTATTACAGTGAGAAAAACAACATGCATGAATGAGGCCTTAGGGTAAGTGTCCATGATCAGAACCTGCTGCGTCCTGGATGAAGGGAAGCCTGGTCTGCGGAGCAGCAATTCTCCTCCACGGGGAGACCGCAGCTGCCCGTGCTCATGATCTTGCTTGTGTTCTCCAGTTGTCTTCAGTTTTTCCAGCTGTGACAATACTGGTGGATATGGGGTAGGATGGGACGCCAAAGCTTGTGGAATTCATGGTGATCTGTGGTGTTCCTTACGCCAGAAATGTTACTCCTGTCTCTGATTGGAGTGAGATTTCTGATGTAGAGCTCGAGAGGTGCATGTCACTCATCAGACACTCCAGATTCAAGAATTGACTTGCACCTCGCATCCTACTACAGCGTGCCCCTTCATCAAAACCAGTATGAACAATGCTGTTATTGACGAATCAAGTCCATAGTTTCAATGATCTGTACACACACAGTCTTAAAAACTGGTCTAGAAGACTCAGAACATGTCCCAATTTCATCCAGTTGGTGGATTAGACTCAGCCAATGAAATCTATTGGGATCCGTAAGACACTAGGAAGACAGACTGTATTTCAGAGTTCCAGTCTACTTTCCTTCATTTTTAACAGATACATTAAGGCTACATGCGCACGCTGCTTCTTTTTCGTGTTCACAAACTGCAGCCAAAACTGCACCTTGTCAGAGAGAGCCTGGAAATGTCACAAAAAATGTAGGTGCTTTTTTGGTGCATTTTTGCTGCTTTTTTGGTGCGTTTTTGGCTGCAGTTTTGGCAACAATTGTTTCATGTATTTTTCAGTTCAAACAAGCCCATAAAGCTTGTTGAATTGAAAAAAAAATAAATTAGAAATAAATAAATAATTAAAAAAACTGGCGTGCGGTCCCCCCCAATTTTAATGCCAGCCAGATAAAGCCATACGGCTGAAGGCTGGTATTCTCAGGATGGGGAGCTCCACGTTATGGGGAGCCCCCCATCCTAACAATATCAGTCAGCAGCCGCCCAGAATGGCGGCATCCATTAGATGCGACAGTTCTGGGACTGTACCCGGCTCTTCCCGATTTGCCCTGGTGCGTTGGCAAATCGGGGTAATAAGGAGTTATTGGCAGCCCATAGCTGCCAATAAGTCCTAGATTAATCATGTCAGGCGTCTCCCTGAGACACCTTCCATGATTAATCTGTAAATTACAGTAAATAAACACACACACCCGAACAATCCTTTATTAGAAATAAAAAACACAAACACATTCCCTCATTACCAATTTATTAACCCCGACAAACCCTCCATGTCCGGCGTAATCCAGCATGCTCCAGCGTCGCATCCAGCTCTGCTGCATGCAGGTGACCGGAGAAGCAGAAGACACCGCCGCTCCGGTCACCTCCATGCAGCTAATGAAGACAGCCGTGCGATCAGCTGAGCTGTCACCGAGGTTACCCGCGGCCACCGCTGAATCCAGCGGTGGCCGCGAGTAACCTCAGTGACAGCTCAGCTGATCGCGCTACAGCGTGGAGCCGGCAGGAGCGTGGAGCGGGCAGGAGCGTGGAGCCGGCAGGAGCGTGGAGCCGGCAGGAGCGTGGAGCCGGCAGGAGCGTGGAGCCCGGGACTTTCAGCGGCGGCGGCGGTGGCAGTGAGAGGGGTCCATCATCTCCCCTGTGCGTGCACGCTGGGGACAGCGGTACTTCGGGGAACACGTGGAGGATGGGACTATCAGCGGCGGCAGCAGCGAGAGGGAAAAATCAATGTTTTCAGCTGCCAATGTCCATCCCTCTCTCTGCCGCCGCAGCTGATAGTCCCGTCCTCCACATCATCTCCCCTGGGGACAGCGGTACTTCGGGGAACACGTGGAGGACAGGACGGGACCACTTGCCTGACCTCACTTCCTGACAAATCACCTGCGTTTTTGCTAGCAAAAACGCAGGTAAAAGGCAGGTAAAATGCACCACTTGTGATTAGCATGCATTTTTCCTGCGTTTTTGATGCCTTCATTGATTTCAATGGGTGACAAATGTTGACAAAAACGCAGGAAGAATGAACATGCTGCATTTTTTTTGTCACAAACTTTTGACAAAAAAAAGCGCTGACAAATAAACTGCAGTGTGCGCATGACAAATCTGACTTCTCATAGACTTTGCTGGGAAGTCAGATGTCAGAAAGTTCAGCTGACAAAACTGCAGCCAAAAAAGCAGCAAAAAAGCAGGAAAAAAAGCAGCGTGCGCATGTAGCCTAAAGGTGAATAAAATAGCTCTACCTGCTTCAGTAAAAAAAAAAGAAAAAAGAGATGAGGGAAAAAAATTTTTGAAAACATTGGAAAACACTCACAGGGACAACTGAATCTAACCTCAGGCCTAATCAGTTAGATCTCTGCAGGTATCACTGCTGCCTGGGTCAGATGATGGATTTCTTCATACCCAAACAGGAACTAAGACTTCTTCTCGATCCTCATAATGTTAGTCTTAATTTCCTCTTGATAAATATTAGAGACGATTTGATTTTTATGTTGTTTTGTTGTCTATTGCTGTACTATATAGAAATAACTACGTCGTTGACTTTGGCAGTGAAAAGACATGTTATATTTCTAGCAAGTGCTTGTTATTTAATTACCCGGGAGAAGCTCCGATGCACCCAGAAATAATTATATTTTCATTTCCTACATCTCCAGGAAGTCTGTGCCAGTTAGTAGTTTATCCAATGAGTACAGAGGCCACATAATCGGTAATTAAACCAAGCTTGTTCCATGAAAATACATATGTGATATAGCAATGTGCGCCATGCTAGGACACATCGAAGCAGACCATGCACCATTCTCAGCAGCGCTCTTCCTGTTTTTTTCTTCAGACAGATCTGGAGACTTCTGCTTTTGTTATTGCGCTGCTTTTCCTTAATTAGAATAACAGACCAATCTGTACGGTTTCCTTTAGTAAGACAGTGGTAATATATGTTCATTTCCTCTCTGTGTGTACACTTCTAACTATCCCTTTATGCTTACAGATCAACCCTCAGGGTTTATGCATATGGAGTGTTTTTCAAAGCAGGACAACAAAAACGTCTTGAAAAATCACTTAAAAGCCTCTTGAAATACTTCTTATTCATTTCTACTGTAAAACTACTTTGATTATTCATATGTTCTATATATTTTTTTTACATTTCAAGTTTTCAAAAAATGGTGGAAGAAAAGAAAGTGCATGGCACTTCTTAGAGGATGCTCTGGATGGAAGCTGGTTTCCACTTAAAGACTTACAAGACAGAAGCAAAAATGTAACGTAGGGCGTTTGAAGGCACATGGCTGAAGAAAAGAAACTCCGGCTGCCGATGTCTACACAAACTAGTTTCATATCCATTAAAGCAAATCTGTTGTGGTCTGATCAGGACTGGTACAGAGTGATCTATAGTGCTACGGAACGGATTAAATAAAACTTGTCATTTACTCAATTCAATCCCTGATCGTTCACAGCTTGAATGTCCAGTGGACGCTCCTATTCAATGACTGACAAATGTGTACTGTATGCACATGATGCGCACACGGGGTCTCAATGATTACTCGTCACCGGTGTCAGTTTGGGGATGTCACAGCGGCCTGGCCCAGTTTCGTGACCCCGGCGGTGTCAATAAAGATGGAGATGGGGATGATGGGAGTAGTTATTTGTGATGCCACCTATGGTATGTGGCCAGTATTAGCCGCTGATGCGGGAAGTCTCTCTTCTGGGGTAGATGGTGATGCAGCTTGGGTGTTGAAGATCTCCACAGGTAGAGCGAGGTCCCAGGGATGATGGTGAGAGTAGTAGTCGCCTATGGCACAGGGGCACAATGGTGGGAGCGCCGGCAATGATGGGACGATACAGAGGGTGCAGTTCAAGTTCTTTACTCACTGAACTCACACCGCCTTTGGAGTGCCGTGTCCCGCTGTGATAGGCTCCAGCTAATCCCAGATAATTGAGAGGTGAAGGCCAGTGTTTCCTTCTGTGTGTCCTTTCCAGTGGTCATCCCTCCACCCCAGCTCCTGGACCGTGGAACGGGTCACGGGTGCCTGTTGCACTCCCCGCGAACCCTGGGATCTTCCTTCTTCCTTAGAACCCGGGTCGAGCCTCCAACTCCTGACCACAGGCCCCTTTCTGTGCAGTGTTTTGCTACGTCTCTTTCTCAGTCTGACTTGGCGCTTGCTGCACCTGGAGCCAACTCTATGCTGTGTGAAATGGCTCCTCACTTCCCCTGCAGGTGTCCCGCCTCCCGGGTTGCTGAACTAGTGGGCAAGAGGTCCCATACTTCATGATGGCCACCTCTGGCACCTACCCCGGCCCAGTCCCAGTGACAGAGCTCCCGAGTTGTGTGTTGGATGTGTTGGGGTGGTTTCCAGCGATGACCTCCTCCGTATCCAAGATGGATGCATCTGGTCAGGTGCAGTACCCTGTGGCACCTGAAGCCACAGGGGCGCCCCACACACGTGGATAGATATGACTGTCAATCACTAAGCAGAACCACCCACTGGACTACTCAGTTTACAGAGAGCAGAGATGTAAATTAATAAAATATGAGAAATTTTACTGGATTTGTTTCCTTATAACATTATACATCAATCTTCTTATATCTTTGAATATGCTGTCCACATAGGGCTGAATGTTCGGCATGACAGGTTCTCTTTCAATTAAGGACACCCAGTGAGATGTCTCTTTTACTTATTATTGGAAGTATGTACAGTTGGCAAAATCTAAAAGAAGCCTTTTTAGAGAGAGGAAAGATAGTTTAGCTAATTATTTTATTTATCAACTTCTAGATGCTCCTTTTTCCTTTGGTGTTTTACTGCAGGCCTACGGTTTGAAGGAGTCTTTTCTGGATGGATATACAGTATGCCATGGGTATTTCATGTATTCAGTATTGTGGTGAGCATACAAACTTTTTCTAACTTTACAATTTGCTTCTTATTAAACCCCCACTCCCTTTAATCACAATTGCATTTTTTATCAATAGCTCAATGTCTAGAGAACTGTTTGAATATGCTCAGTACTTACAAACTCTTTTATAATGAGCTTGTAAGCACTGTAGCTGGTAATTAGCTCCTTATGACAGCCACATTCTACCTTAATTTGCTTGCAATGCTGCCAAAATAAAACTGCCTCATATAGCTCCTATGGAGCATAAAGTTTGATCCAGCTATGCAACAACTTCGCTGGTCCAAATGGTTAATCATTCCAGAGAATCCGCCTCCTCCTCCAGAAACCAAGAAGTCAGGAGGCCAGGCAGCGATCTACCCATGCTAAAAAAAAAAAAAAAGATCATTCAAACCTTTTAAGGTCTCAAATGTGTCAAAAGTTAAAATCTCCTGTCCCAAGTTCGATTGCTTATTTCAGTAGCTAAGCCGGGCCCCTTCCCTTTTATACATTGCCTGTAACAAACTCAGGGGAGGGCTTATTTACTGAAATATCGACCAGCCTCTTGTCCGACTGGTCATGACTTGGTCATGCGCCGACATATGAAACACTATCTTGTGTTGGAAATAAACCAAAAGAGGATCTGCTGGGATCTGATCTGGATGATTTAATTACATTTAGGAACATATAAAAGGGGTTGTCCATTACTAGGACAACTCCTCATTCCCAATGTTTGACCCAATTAAAACAAAAAAGCCTATATTCACTTTCCGTGGCGGTGGCGAGTAGAAGCCACTCACTTCCTGTTAATTGCTCATACGTCCGAAGGCGGAGAGAGAAGCGGTGATTGGCTGCCGGGGTTGCGTAAAGCCACAACCTCACGTGAATCTTGGGAACGCGAACGTCGATACGGCTGGAACAACACCAGGACGGGAGGTGGGTATAAGCTCTTTTTAGTTTAATGGGGCCAAGCTCTGGCAATGAGAAGGGGTTGTCTGAGTGGTTTATTTTTTACCTAAACAGGCCCCTGAAGTTATTGAACCAGACATGTACCAAGTGTATGTTTATACGTAATCATAAGCCATAAGTATTGCCAGATATTGCAATTATTACTGCAAAATCAGATGACATTGCCGAATGTATTTGACCACCAATATACTGAGCACTGGGATATCCACGGAAGGATTTCCAGCCATTAGTAGCTCATACGCATATATGTTTTGCCTAAAACCGTCTTTTTCTGAGTTGTGGAAAAAGACTGCAGAAGACCTACCTATCCTAGGAGATGTCTGACCCATTAACACTAGAAGTCCCAGACAGGGGTTAACATTTCTACCATTGGAACCCTATGGAGCTCGAAATTTCTGTGACTTCTAGTGTTATAATGCATTCTGCTTGCAGACAGCGTTAATACTGCTATTTCTAACGCTGCCTTTACTAAAACTATATATATAGGCAATTTTCAGACGTAAAAAGAGGAGAATGCTTCATCGGTTTAGAGTCAAGCGTTAGACATTCACTGGTTCCCCATAAAGGAAGCAACAAAATACATTCATTTCACTTTCTAAGTTCTACCAGATAGGGGGCACCAGGGTTAATATGAAAAGCTGTAAAATGAAATGGAAAGCAGATGTAAGCCCTCTAAATGAGGAAACATTAGATCAGGGTTTATTGCTTTTAAAGTGGCATCGTTTCATTCAAGAAATACTCACACTATTATAATATTTGCATAGATATTACACCCCCTGAGAGTTCTGCAAACAGGTTGATCTATGTATCCAGCAATGTTTAGAGATGAAATTAAAAAGTACACAGGATGTCGAGTTTATAGAGGAACGAGTGTGTCTGTCAGTATGAAATGCTAAAGATAGCTACGGGCATGAAGCTTCTAACGGGCTCCACAGGAATCACTCTCTGCAGCAGAAGCAGCGGAACAGGAAATCTGGGTTCTGATTGAACTTTGGGTGCAGGACATGATCTTCTCCAAATCACGACTCTCATCCAGGCAATGACAGGAACCGTGCTACAATTAGGAGCTGGAATATCTGCAAGTCAAGGGGAGAAGAAGGGAAGCGAGCGACTATAGACATAAGGTTCACTGATCCCTCAAATGACGTGGAAAATATTATCTAAAGAGAGGGAAAAAAATAGAACGCAAATGTCTGTGACGAGCATCAATTATTAAATATGCAGTCCAAAGTATGACAAATCATAAAGTCATTTGTATGTTTATGCCACCCAGCTAAGATAGCCAAAAACAACACAACATGGTGTCTGCAGCGCCAGAACCCGGAGCTGCCGCTATAAATTATTCACAGTGTTATCTTCATAGCCGCATTACATCCCAGCAGGTGGAGCTGGAGAAATCCTGGGTGGCGCAGGTAGATTTCCTCACAACGGGCAGGATGTTTAGAAACCACCTTTGAACCGACAATACTGAACAAAGTAATAATGCATTTTTATAACATCCACGGAGAGGTTTGCAGGTTTAACAAGCCACTTACCAGAATAACAAGCAGAGAAGCTGCAGCATTTCTGGACAGTTCGGGTCTCGAGTCCCTAATGCCGGCGTCACACGGTACGATATATCGGGCGATATGTCGGCGGGGTCACGTCGTAAGTGACGCACATCCGACATCGTTTGATATATCGTAGCGTGTGACACCAAGGAGCGACGGTGAACGAGCAAAAATACTCACCTTATCGTTGTTCGTTGACACGTCGCTCATCTTCAAAAAGTTGTTTCTTCTTCTGTGCTCCGGTTGTTCATCGTTCCCGGGGCAGCACACATCGCTCCGTGTGACACTCCGGGAACGATGAACACAGCTTACCTGCATCCCGCCGGCAACGAGGAAGGAGGTGGGCGGGATGTTTACGTCCCGCTCATCTCCGCCCCTCCGCTTCTATTGGCCGGCCGCTGTGTGACATCGTTGTGACGCCAAACGTTCCACCCCCTTCAGGAAGAGGATGTTCGCCGCCCACAGCGATGTCGTCCGGGAGGTGAGTGCGTGTGACGGGGGTTAACGACTTTGTGCGACACGGGCAACAAATTGCCCGTGACGCACAAACGACGGGGGCGGGTGCGATCGCACGATAGATCCTACCGTGTGACGCCGGCATAAAACTCTGTGATTGAATGCAAACATGGACTAATGTTCTAATAGAAGAACATAGAACAACTGTGAACCCCTAAATGACCAGGCCTGTTTGAGGCTTTATTATTCTCTATTTATTTACATTTTTTGCTTTTCAATAGCTGCAACTTTTTTTTTTTCCCACTGAAACCTTTTAATTTTTTATACAGTTTGGAGATAGTGTTTAATGTATTTAATGTCTTGATGGCACAAATAAAGATTAACTGCTTTTTTTAATGTTTTTTTTTTTACTTATTGCATTTAGGACTAAATAACCTGTCAAAATGATTTTGGCTATTCCAGTTAATGATCCATTATTATTGATTAATTATATTATTATTGATAAATGTAGTTTTTTCTCTTTGTCTAAAGCACCATTCTAGCGGGGTTTTTTTATTGCACTATTGGTGTGAAGTGAAGTGGTGCTTTAAGGGCTAGGACACACGGTGACTAAAACAGGCAGAGTGGAATGTGATAAAAAAAAAAAATCACATTACACTCAGACCCATGTTACTCTATGATGGGACCATTCCCATCTGTTATTTTTTTTCTCAGCCCTAATCGGACCAAGAAAACAATAGCAGCATGCTGTGGGTGTAATCCAATCTGTATTCACTCACACCCATAGAAATCTATGGGTGCGAGTGAAACATCACACTGCACTCAGATGACACCAGAGTGCAGTGCAATAATCGCATCAACTGATAATGGAGCTAATGTCACCTTCCTCGTCATATACTCACCTTTTGGTGGCTTTATCTTTTATTGTTGCTGCTTCAGTCGGTCTCTTGTGATTTGGGACCTGCAAGCAGCTCCAGCATTTCATGGGGTGCATCAGAGCTCACAACTCAATACAAGTCTATGAGAGCCTTGTTTTGTCTCTCAAAGTTGTAGTGGGAGCTTGTGATATAACTTCTGACTTAGGCTACTTTTACACATCAGTGTTTTGTCATCAGGCACAATCCGGCGTGTGCCTGATGCAACGGATCAGGTGCAGAATATGCAAAAGCGGATGCGCCTGATCCTTTTTTTTGACGGAACCGGTATACCTGATCCGTCAAAAACAGATCCGGCACATCCGTTTTTGCATCCGTCTCGTCTGTTTTTTTGCTGGATCCATTTTTAAAAAAATTGGAGCATGCTCAGTTTACAAAAATGGAAAAATGGATCCGGCGGCTGCATCCGTTTTTTTGCCGCATTAAGCCAGATTCAGCGTCCATAGGCTTCTTCTGTAAATCACGCCGTATTGCTCCAGATCCGGCGCAATGCGTTTTTTTGTCAGAAACAAAAAACGTTACAAGAGACGTTCCATCCGGCCGCCGCATTAGCCAATTACGACGGATCCAGCAAAAGCCGGATGCAACGCAAGGCCATCAGGCACAATCCGGCGCAAATACAAATCAATGGGGATAAAACGGATCCGGCACCGGATCAGTTTTATCCATTTTTTTCCGGATTGTGCCTGATGGAAAAAAAACTTGTGTGAAAGTAGCCTAAGGCTACATGCACACGCTGCTTTTTTTCCTGCTTTTTTGCTGCTTTTTTGGCTGCAGTTTTGTCAGCAGAACTTTCTGACATTTGACTTCCCAGCAAAGTCTATGAGAAGTCAGATTTGTCATGCGCACATTGCAGTTTATTTGTCAGCGTTTTTTTTGTCAAAAGTTTGTGACAAAAAAAATGCAGCATGTTCATTCTTCCTGCGTTTTTGTCAACATTTGTCACCCATTGAAATCAATGAGGGCATCAAAAACGCAGGAAAAATGCATGCTAATCAAAAGTGGTGCATTTTACCTGCCTTTTACCTGCGTTTTTGGTACCAAAAACGCAGGTGATTTGTCAGGAAGTGAGGTCAGGCAAGTGGTCCCGTCCCGTCTTCCACGTGTTCCCCGAAGTACCGCTGTCCCCAGGGGAGATGATGTGGAGGACGGGACTATCAGCAGCGGCAGCGAGAGGGGGATGGACATTGGCAGCTGAAAACATTGATTTTTATCTCTCTCTGCTGCCGCCGCTGATAGTCCCGTCCTCCACGTGTTCCCCGAAGTACCGCTGTCCCCAGCGTGCACGTACAGGGGAGATGATGGACCCCTCTCACTGCCACCGCCGCAAGTCCCGTCCTCCACGCTCCTGTCAGCTCCACGCTCCTGTCAGCTCCACGCTCCTGTCAGCTCCAAGCAGTAGCGCGATCAGCTGAGCTGTCACTGAGGTTACTCGCGGCCACCGCTGGATTCAGCGGTGGCCGCGGGTAACCTCGGTGACAGCTCAGCTGATCGCGCGGCTGTCTTCATTAGCTGCATGGAGGTGACCGGAGCGGCGGTGTCTGCTGCTTCTCCGGTCACCTGCATGCAGCAGAGCTGGATGCGACGCTGGAGCATGCTGGATTACGCCGGACATGGAGGGCTTTGTCGGGGTTAATAAATTGGTAATGAGGGAATGTGTTTGTGTTTTTTATTTCTAATTAAGGATTTTTCGGGTGTGTGTGTTTATTTACTGTAATTTACAGATTAATCATGGAGGGTGTCTCATAGAGCAGAAATACTCACCTTCTTGTTCCTTGTTGACATGTCACTCATTTTCAAAAAAACGAACGTCCGGTTGTTCATTGTTCCCAAGGCAGCACACATCGCTCCGTGTGACACCCCGGGAACGATGAACTGCAGCTTACCTGCGTCCACACACACACACACACACAAAGGCAAAACCACATATATGGGCATTCAGGTCTTTGAAATGTAAATGCATTTACACATTTATGCCATCTATCTGTTGCTACATGCCTGAATAGTTGGCATTTTATTTAATATTCAAATTTGGCGCCAAGTGCTCTCAGTGTGACAGAGCACTTCAGGAGCTGCTGCCTCCCCCGGTTGTTTTTATCCTCTTTGGCTTGAAGCATAGCTCACTATCTGATGTTGTTACTTGGTGCCAGATGTCACAGACAGTGAGCTATAAATCAAGCTAAGGAGGCTGGTGTGGAGCTGGGGAACAGCCTGGGGGAGCAAGGCTTTAGTGCTCTTTCATGCCCAAAGCTCTTAATTTATTGTTTGCAAACAAATTAAAATCCTAATTAGAGCAACCAATAAAAATATAATGGTATTGATGGATTTCCATTTCAAATTGAGCTCTGCTGCCAGCATGAGCAAAGAGTTGGATCCCAAGTGTGGAGAACGAGAGATTAATCTCTCCATCTTCCCCATTGCCTGTCTGTGTATATAGAATGTCATCCGAGTGTTGTCCGATGTTCCACATACACCCATAGACTTGTATGGGTGTGTGAGCTGAAATACGCTGATAAACGCAGCATGCTGAGATTTTTTTTCCTAAGTCCAATTTGATCTGATTAAAAACTAGCAGATCTGACCTGCAACAGTGACTAAAGGTGGCTTTACAAGCTACGAGATCGCTAAAGCGATCTCGTTGGAGTCATGGAATTTGTGACGCACATCCGGCCGCGTTAGCGATGTCATTGTGTGTGACACCTATTAGACATTTTGAATCGTTGCAAAAACGTTCAAAAACACTAATCGGTGACATGCCCCCCTCTTCCCAAATATCGTTGCTGCTGCAGTAACGATGTTGTTCCTCGTTTCAGCGGCAGCACACATCGCTATGTGTGACACCGCAGGAACGAGGAACCTCTCCTTACCTGCGTCCCGCCAGCAATGAGGAAGGAGGTGGGCGGAATGTCCCGCTCATCTCCGCCCTCCGCTTTGATTGGGCGGCCGCTTAAGTGACGCTGCTGTGACGTCTCTGTGACGCTAAACGAACCGCCCCCCTTAGAAAGGAGGCGGTTTGCCGATCACAGCGACGTCACAAAGCAGGTATGTATGTGCGTGTGACGCTGCCGTAGCGATAATGTTCGCTACGGCAGCGATCATCACATATCGGCCATACGATGGGGGCGGGTGCTATCACGCTCGACATCGCTGGCATCGGCTAGCGATGTCGCAGCGTGTAAAGCGGCCTTAAGGCCGGCGTCACACGGTACGATCTATCGTGCGATCGCACGAGCGATCGTACCCGCCCCCGTCGGCAATTAGTTGCCTGTTGCGCATAAAGTCGTTAACCCCCATCACATACACTCACCTGCTGAGCGACGTTGCTGTAGACGGCGAACATCCACTTCCTGAAGGGGGATGGACGTTCAGCGTCACAGAGACGTCACACAGCGGCCGGTCAATAGAAGCGGAGGGGCGGAGATGAGCGGGACGTAAACATCCCACCCACCTCCTTCCTTCCGCATTGCCGGCGGGACGCAGGCAAGCTGTGTTCATCGTTCCCAGGGTGTCACATGGAGCGACGTGTGCTGCCACGGGAACGATGAACAACCGGAGCAGAGAATATAGAGCAGAGAAGGAACGACTTTTTGAAAATGAGCGACGTGTCAACGAGCAACGATAAGGTGAGTATTTTTGCTCGTTCACAGTCGCTCGGAGCTGTCACATGCAAACGATACCGGATGTGCGTCACTTACGATGTGACCCCACCGACATATCGTCCGATATATCGTACCATGTGACGCCGGCATAAGGCCGGTTTCAGACGTCCGTGTTTAATCAGGTACCAGTCACATGCATGGTTATGGTCACACGTGTGACATCCGTGTTTGCATGCATGTGACAGGTACCGGAGAAAACACGGGTCTGTAAAATAAAAGGATTTTCCATATTTACCTGCTTTCTCAGTCTCTGCTGCCTCCCGCTCCTGACCGGCGCCCACTACATTTATCGATTAATCACCGCACTCAGGAAGCCAGAGCATCGCGGGTACAGCATCAGGGACAGCACTGCCGAGAACATCACCGCGGTGACAGGTGAGTATTCACAAAGCACAGTGACATCCAGGAAATCATTGGATTGAACTCTGATGATATCCTGATGACCCCCGCGCTACAGCTTCAGAATTTCATCAGAGGAACTGTGATGAGTCCCCGATGCTGTCCTCGCAATGTTCCGGCTTCTAGGTTCTCATCACACACACACACACGTATACACTGAGCACATATACACATATATGTATATACACATAGCAGACACACATGGATACACCGCGTGCATACACACATAGCGCACATGCATGTATACACTGAACACACACACACACACACACTGTTGTATAATCACGCAGTGATGCGGTCCCCGGCACTGAAGTC
Organism: Anomaloglossus baeobatrachus; assembly: GCF_048569485.1. Lineage (NCBI taxonomy): Eukaryota > Metazoa > Chordata > Amphibia > Anura > Aromobatidae > Anomaloglossus > Anomaloglossus baeobatrachus. The sequence continues at coordinate 226,222,173 of NC_134353.1, read as the reverse complement.
CCCAGCGCTGTCCCCGCTTCCAGCTCCACAGGGCACTGAATATTCAGTGAGTATAATGAGCGGCGATAAGGAGTGGGAGGCAGCATCGCTGGAGAGAGGTAAATATAGAAAATCTTTTTATTAAAAAGACCCATATTTTCTCCGGTATGTTTTATATTGATGTCACACGGATCACATCAGTGTGCGGTCCGTGTGACATCCGTGCTGCCGGAGATGCCTGCGTGTGTGCGTGCAGGCTCATGAAAGGTCACACGTTCCGTGTGCAAACACGGACGTGTGAGGCACATCATAGAATAACATGGGTATGTGTGACATCCGTGTTAAAAACGGATGTCACACGTACCTAAAACACGGAAGTCTGAAACCAGCCTAAGGCCTCTTTCACACGTTCGTGAAAAACCACGCACGTTTTTCACGGACGTGTAAGAGGTGCGTTTTGCCCTCCGTGAGCCGTGTTTATGGGCTACATGTATTCTCCATGTGTTATCCGTGATAACACACGGAGAACGGGAACTTTCTACTCACCTGTCCCTGGCGTCGCTGTCCGTGGTGCTGATCTTCGGTCTCCGGTTCTGCCGACTCCCCGCTGCTGCTTCCGGCCGCAGTGAAGTGAATATTCAATGAGCATAGAAATCCGTGTAGTCCGTTTGCATTACGTGTGACACATTTGCGTTCCGTGTGACACCCGTGATGCCGGAGAGAAAACGGACATGTTGCCGTGAGAAACACATGGACACACGTTCCCTGCGAAAATACTTACGTGTTTCCAAAACCATAGGAATACATAGGTCTACGTGTGTACGTGTCTCCGGTATGTGAGAAAACTGCCAAACACGTACCGGAGGCACGTACGTGTGAAAGAGGCCTAACATTGGTCCGAGTGTTTTTGTGGCATTGCACTCCTCCATATTGTACGTCAGTATGAGCGAGCGCTAAGGGTTAATCTTAATGATCAATTTCCATTAAAAACAAATTCATCACAGAATTGGCGGAAAAGTTCATGCCGGCTATCATAGAAACTTGTCTGTATAATCAGTGCATCCCAGGCTTCTGTTCATGGGCCTGTGGAGCCACCAAGCATAGCCCCGTTCTGACCCCTGAAAACTGCAGAAAGTAACTACAGCTGGCTCTTGAGCATCAGTCAAAGACTATGGAGTAGTGAGAGTGTGGTCTTATCAAATGGTTACCACACTCATTTTCATCATGTCAATGGGATTGCCTAATGGTGGTGGCCTCTGTCACAAGGATGATGCTTCTTCCATATTGCAAAGATTGTTCAGGAAAGGTTTGAGGATCAAGAAATCAATAAGTAATACCTGAAGTTATAGTTTATGTCAGCGATCAGTTACTTATGAGGATAACCATTTTGGAAATCACCCTTTAAACTGTCAATTCTAAATTACAGTAACCGCTCAGTGCAGATACGCCGTAATAAGTTGAAGGGTACACACATGTTTGATACATTTTGGCCAATGCAATGTGGATTGATACAAACAGATGTTACATTGTGGTGAGGAGGATTGTATAAAAATCACCTTCATACAATGCTGCTAGAACCTCTTTAGGGCATGATGTGGCTTTCTACAGAAGCGGTCCTAGAAACATTTCCTATCACAAATACTTTGAGGAGAAAAAGTAACAAGGCAAAACTGCATGTATTATACACCTGGTGCCGCAATTCTTGCTACACGGTCTCAAGTGGTGTCATGCTACATTACCATTAGCCCGTATAAAGATAGCCTGACAATCATGTTAGTGTATGGGTATGTGCACATGGTCAGTATTTGCTGCAGATTTTTCCGCATTTCTGAAGGTATGAACAAGGATTATTCTGCAATCAAGCCTCAGATTTTTCAATTATAAGTATCATTTTAATCAGCATCGGCATTATGGCACGGTCTCTAATTTATAGGGCCCAAACCTGGTGGCTGGTTCCCTTTAAAGGCCCCGTTACACGCTTCGATTTATCTGACGATATGTCGGTGGGGTCACGGTTTCCGTGACGCACATCCAGCATCGTTAGCGACGTCGTTGCGTGTGACACCTACGTGCAACTCTGAACGATCGCAAATAGGTTGAAAATTGTTGATCGTTGACACGTCGTTCATTTTCAAAATATTGTTCGTCGTTTGGAACGCAGCAGACATATTGGTACGTTTGACACCCTGCCAACGACGAACAACATCCACACGACTGCCTCGGTCAAACAATATATCGCTGAACGATTTGGCGTCGCTTGTGAGATGTGTACGTGTGACCTCTACTAAACGACCTATGTGCGATCTCGGCAAATTGTAACAACGATCTGGGCGTGTCACATCACTACTGAGATCGTCAGCTAAATCATAGCGTGTAAAGCGGCCTTTAGGATGTCGAATTCCTAATTGTGTGTGCACAGTCTTTGCACAAAACAACCATACTTAATACAGTATTTAAAATGAGAATATTATTATCTTAAATTAAATGTTGCGTACTGTGACTCAATGATGGGAAATGTATAAACTTAAATGGACTGACTCAAAGCCCCACTTTAGTGGCACTTTAAATATAAATTCCCTACCACCTGAATTATACTCACCTGAAGCCATCTTCATCTTTTTCCAGCATCCATGTAGTCTGTCTCCGGCGATTTGTGACCTGCCAGCAGCTCCAGTATTTCATGGAGGATGCTGAAGGTGACAACTTAATACAAGTCTATGGGAAGCTCGTTCTGGCTCTCATAGACTTGCGCTGAGAGCTTGTGATGTAACTTGTGACTTCCTACCAGTCAGAAGTTATAGCCACAATATGGACCGGAAAGCGCCGAAAAAGCATAGAAGACAGTGGCAGGTGAATATAAGACGATGAGCAGGGGACTTACGTTTAAAGCGCCACTCCAGTGCTGAACCCCACTCCCTCCCTCCCTGGAGTGGTGCTTTAAGGCTAGTTTCACACTTGTGTTGAACGGCATCCGTCACATTGCGTTGTGTAACGCATGTGACGGATGCCTTGCAAAAAGTGTGATAATACAGGCCACGGATTCCAGTGAAATAACGCATTGCGTTAAGTTTTCTTTGGGCCGAGAGAGAGAGCACCCATCATCCCCGCACACAGCCCGACATCCCCGCACACAGCCCGACATCCCCGCACACAGCCCGACATCCCCGCACACAGCCCGACATCCCCGCACACAGCCCGACATCCCCGCACACAGCCCGACATCCCCGCACACAGCCCGACATCCCCGCACACAGCCCGACATCCCCGCACACAGCCCGACATCCCCGCACACAGCCCGACATCCCCGCACACAGCCCGACATCCCCGCACACAGCCCGACATCCCCGCACACAGCCCGACATCCCCGCACACAGCCCGACATCACCGCACACAGCCCGACATCACCGCACACAGCCCGACATCCCCGCACACAGCCCGACATCACCGCACACAGCCCGACATCACCGCACACAGCCCGACATCCCCGCACACAGCCCGACATCACCGCACACAGCCCGACATCACCGCACACAGCCCGACATCACCGCACACAGCCCGACATCACCGCACACAGCCCGACATCCCCGCACACAGCCCGACATCACCGCACACAGCCCGACATCACCGCACACAGCCCGACACTACAGCCCTCATCATTCCTGCACACATCCCGACACTACCGCACCCATCATCACAGCACACACACACCGGCATTACCTCAGAGACGTCCCGCTGACAGCGCCATTCACTTCAGTTGCTGCGTGGAGCTCACAGGAGCGGCGGTGTTCTACTGCCACTCCTGTCAGCTTCATGTAGCAGAGCTGGATGTGTTGCGGGACCTCTGGATTACGTCGGACCTGGAGGGGTATTTGGGAATTTTAATAAAGTGGTAAAAGAGGGTGTTTTTTTTGTCTTTTATTCCAAATAAAGGATTTTTTCGTGTGTGTGTGTTTATTTTCTTTAACTTACAGATTAATCATGGAGGGTATCTCGGGCAGACGCCTGACATGATTAATCTAGGATTTAGTGGCAGCTATGGGCTGCCATTAACTCCTTATTACCCCGATTTGCCAACACACCAGGGCAAATTGGGAAGAGCCGGGTACAGTCCCAGAACTGTCGCATCTAATGGATGCGACTATTCTGGGCGGCTGCTGGCTGATATTGTTAGGCTGGGGGGCTCCCCATAATGTGGGGCTCCCTATCCTGAGAATACCAGCCTTCAGCCGTATGGCTTTATCTGGCTGGTATTAAAATTGGGGGGGACCGCACGCCGTTTTTTTTAATTATTTATTTATTGTACTGCACGATATAGACACGCCCACCGGCGGCTGTGATTGGTTGCAGTGAGACAGCTGTCAGTCAGCGTGGGGGCGGGTCTGGCTGCAACCAATCATAGGCGCCGGTGGGTGGGGAAAGCAGGGAATACGAGACTGAATAATGGGCGGCCGGCTTTTTCAAAAGAGGAAAAGCCGCCGGAGCAGTGTGACAGCTGTGCAGCGTCGCGCCCGTGATCGGTGAGTATGAGAGAGGAGGGGAGAGAGGAGGGAGAGGGGGGACAGAGACCAGGAGTGATTTTAAACGATTTCGATCGTTCTGCTGGACATGCTGAGCATGTGCAGTAGAACGTGACAAAATCCGTCAGTGGATTCCGCCGCTTAGCGCATAGCGGTGGAAACTGCCACCATAGACAATCATTAGACACCGTGGCGGATTCCAACGGAATCCGTCATGGTGCGCTATTTTAACGCTCCAAAAAACGTTACATGCTGCGTTCAATCCGCTAGACGCAGCGTCAAAATAACGCCGCTGCGTCGTCCAGCGGATGCAACGCAGACACTTGCGTTACAGTGCGTCGTCCATACAACTCTATGGAGAATAGCGCGGTCCGTTAACGGACTGCGCTATTCTCCATAGTGACGGAATGCGCTGAACGCAAGTGTGAAAGTAGCCTAAGGTGCAATATTTACTTGATTCTCTCATTCTTTATGCCACAATGGAGATGAGGAAAGAGTAACTTACTTGCTAGCACAGCCAGATATTACATGGGCTCCAATTAATTTGAATAGGCGTCATTCATTACTTTTCCCCCGCTGCAGCCTCCATGACCAGGACGATCACAGCCTCCTGAAATCTATATGAATTTGTCTCGCCAGCAATAACAGTAACAGGGAAGCGTGCCTGACGGTGTGTGTGCGCCACAGACGAGATCATGTCACTACAATGAATAGGACACAAGTAAAGGAGAAACCCACAGCGCTCAAAATCAAAAGAACATGCACTGTGGCAATGCAAAACCAGACACACTATCAAATGCTGTGTGCATCCACTTTCTTGTGATCTGCAAATAATGATACAGCCTTCCACAAGTGCTTCCTTCCAAGAATACTCGAGCTAAGCAACTGTTCTGGCATAAAACGGCAGCTGACACAAGGAAAAAACAGCTGGAGGAGACGTTCTCTGCTGCTGTCCAAAGCAATATTCCACAAGAACAGTTACATATTTACTTAAGTGATGGAGGAATTGAGCGATCCCTGCGTAGACGTCTTGGCTGTATATGTGGTCCTGGCTGCACATATCATGAAAGCGTTGTGATTATACAGCCCATTAAAATATTTACTGCAAGGAATGCTAAAGGAAATACTATAAAATCAGCTCACGTCTTCAGAGGCTGCGTGTGGGTTCTGCAAACATTACATTGTTACTTTGCTAAAACTTGTCAAATTTTATATGAAAAGTGTAAAAAGAAGAACAAACACAACAGTGTGCGAGCAATAAGCATGCATCCAGACAATGTGCTCTTTCTGCTGCAGCACTATCAGCATTTGTTTAGGCCAGATTTATTTGTATTACTTTTTGTGCTTTGTGCGTTTTCATAGGTGTTTTTAACCATTTTACCTGTGTAAATTCAGAGCCTGATTTATAGCAGTGTCTATACATAAGTCTGACATAAAACACCTTTAATCATTGTAAAATCTTTTGCAGAGTTTATAAGGCTGCTTTCACACTTTTGTTTTTTTAGCATGCGTCATGAACGTTTTTTTGCTGTAAAAGTGGATCCTGTTTTTACAAAGAAAAACGCATGCAAACGCATGTGTTATTTTGCAGGATCCTGTCACTTGCAGTTTATGAGCGGGCATTGAAGTCATGTGATTGGGAGTGAGGGGAACTGAACTTGATAGACTGGGAGCCGGCATCTGACAGCTGCGGACGCTGGTAACCAAGGTAAACATCGGGTAACTAAGTGAAGTGCTTTGCTTGGTTACCCGATATTTACCTTGGTTAGGAGCGTCCGCAGCTGCTAGGAGACGGGCTGCCTGCTCCCTGCACACGTAACCAAGGTAAACGTCGGGTAACTAAGCGAATCGCTTTGCTTGGTTACCCGATATTTACCTTGGTTACGAGCATCTGCCGCTCTTAGGCGGGGGAGAGAGAGAGGAGAGAGAGGGGTTAGAGAGAGAGAGAGGGACTGATCACGCCAGGCTGGTTTCTGGGCATGCTCAGTAGAGCAAGCAGGATCCTGTCTATCAGCATGCCAGCGTTCACATGCGTTTCCGTGCAGTATAGTCAGGATCCAGTGAAAAACAGTATTTGGACGCAGCTCAAAAACGCTACAAACGCGTTTTTGAAAAAAAAGTTAAAAAACTGCAAGTCGCTGGATCCTCACTATAACGCACACAAACGCATGTGAACGCATGCTGACGCGAGTCCATTGCAAATGCATTGAAATGAAAACGCATTTGCACTGGATCAGTTTTTGCGTTAAAAAAACGTTCATGACGCATGTTAAAAAAAGTAGTGTGAAAGCAGCCTTAAGCACAAAATGTGCAACATTTGGTGGTTTTATGCCAGGCACAACCAACTACACCAAAGTGGGCACGGTTGGGGTGGGATGTAACATTTCCAGCAAAGATGTAGGAAGTGCCTAAGGCTATTTTCACACATCAGTTTTTTCCCATCAGGTACAATGCAGAAAAAAACGGGTAAAACGGATCCGGTACCGCATCCGTTTTATCCCCATAGATTTGCATTGTTACCGGATTATACCTGATGGCTTTGCGTTGCATCCGGTTTTTTCCGGATGCGGCAAAATGTATCAAAGCGGCGGCCGGAGGCAACGTGTCTTTTTTTTGTCCGGCAAAAAAAAACCGCATCGCGCCGCATCCGGCCGCTGCGGCGCATTTTCAATGCATGCCTATGGACGCCGGATGCGGCGCGATGCGGAAAAAAACGCATCCGGCCGCTGCATGCGGTTTCTTCCACTGCGCATGCTCAGTAGCGTGCCGCAACCGAAAAAAACGGACCGGCCGCATGTAAAAACTTATGCAAAGGATGTGGTGTTTTCGCCGCATCCGTTGCATAGGTTTCACAGCCGGATTGAGCCGCACTGCTCAAACCGGATGTGTGAAAGTAGCCTAAAAGGGAATCTGTCAACAAATTTTTGCTAACCCATCTGAGAGCAGCATAATGTAGAGACAGATACTCTGATTCCAGCGATGTGTCACTTACTGAGCTGTTTGCTGCCATTTTCATAAAATCAATGTTTTCTCTGCTGCAGATCTAGCAGTTATACAGAGCTCATGAATATGCTGGACTATCTCACAGCATGCCAAGTAGTCCTCTACTGATAATCTACTGCTGACTAAACAGTGATTTTATCAAAACTACACCAAGCAGCTCAGTAAGTGACACATCGACGGAATCAGGGTCTTTGTCTCTACGTTACGCTGCACTCAGATTAGGTGGCAAAAACCTGGTGACAGTTTCCCTTTAATTAGTGTTTTAACTCTTTCCCACTGTTATACCCCAATGTTATTTAGTTGAAAGGCTCCATGATTCACTTAAATAAACTTGTGAATGTCAATGTTCCCTTTTTTTAGGACAGCCAAAAAGGGTATATACAGTGCCTTGCAAAAGTATTCGGCCCCCTTCAATTTTTCAACCTTTTCCCACATTTCAGGCTTCAAACATAAAGATAAAAAAATTTAAATTTTATGGTGAAGAATCAACAGCAAGTGGGACACAATTGTGAAGGTGAATGATATTTATTGCTTATTTTAAATTTTTGTAAAAAATAAAATACTGAAAAGTGAGGCGTGCAATATTATTCGTCCCCTTTACTTTCAGTGCAGCATACTCACTCCACAAGTTCATTGAGGATCTCTGAATGATCCAATGTTGTCCTAAATGACTGATGATGATAAATATAAGCCACCTGTGTGTAATCAAGTCTCTGTATAAATGCACCTGCTCTGTGATAGTCTCAGTGTTCTGTTTAAAGCACAGAGAGCATCATGAAGACCAAGGAACACAACAGGCAGGTCCGTGATACTGTTGTGGAGAGGTTTAAAGCCGGATTTGGTTACAAAAAGATTTCCACAACTTTAAACATCCCAAGGAGCACAGTGCAAGTGATCATATTGAAATGGAAGGAGTATCATACCACTGCAAATCTACCAAGACCCGGCCGTCTCTCAAAAATTTCATCTCAAACAAGGAGAAGACTGATCAGAGATGCAGCCAAGAGGTCCATGATCACTCTGGATGAACTGCAGAGATCTACAGCTGAGGTGGGAGAGTCTGTCCATAGGACAACAATCAGTCATACACTGCACAAATCTGGCCTTTATGGAAGAGTGGCAAGAAGAAAGCCATTACTCAAAGATATCCATAAAAAATGTTGTTTAAAGTGTGCCACAAGCCACCTGGGAGACACACCAAACATGTGGAAGACGGTGCTCTGATCAGATGAAACCAAAATCAAACTTTTTGGGCACAGAAGGACACAATTAATGGAGCAATCACACCATGTTGTTTCATGTCGTCCATCTGTGTCCTGGAAATGTCATGGAAAGGTGCCCAGAGTGGGAAGGAAATTACAAATCCACACAGTACCACTATGCTCCTATTCTATGATAACTGCTCACAGACACTCCTTCCAGACGCGTTTCATCATAGACTCATCAGGGGATAAGCTGGCACAATCAAAATTGGAATAACGTCTTATGACTGCCATTTTTGGTGCCAATGAGTCCTTCTAGGCGTGGTCTGTTTCTATTTGGGGTTTCTTACAACCGAAATTTACTCCCTCTTTCAATTTTACATTTAAGGAATTGACGACACTCTAATAGACTTGCTTTGAAAGCTTTTGAAGTTACTTCTAGGCAGTCAGAAGTTATGGTCACAAGGTAATGACACCGGCTTGAGTGACGCCAAAAAAAGGTGAAGACGTCGGAGGATGAGTATATATGATTTGGGGCAGGGGGCTTTGATTTAAAGCGCCATTCCAGTGGTAAAAAAACCAGACAAACGCTCGAGTGATGTTTTATCTGTTTTAAAGACCAGAGCAATGAATTTAATGGCAGGCAGCTCCTGTACCTGTTCACATCGTGGTCAAGTGCACGGAGCTGCTCACAAGCCAGTCATGTCCACAATTTGTGGTTATTTCTTTTACCTTCTCACCTGCCCTAAAGGCCACGTCTCACTAAGCAACATCGCTAGCAACATCGCTGCTGAGGCACAACTTGCTAGCGATGTTGCTGTGTGTGACATCCAGCAACAACCCGGCCCCTGCTGTGAAGTCGTTGGTTGTTGCTGAATGTCCTGGACCATTTTTAGTTGTTGCTCTTCCGCTGTGAAGCGCACATCGCTGTGTGTGACAGCGAGAGAGCAACAACTGAATGTGCAGTGAGCCGGCTTCTGCGGACGCTGGTAACCAATGTAAATATCGGGTAACCAAGAAGCCCTTTCCTTGGTTACCCGATATTTACCTTCGTTACCAGTGTCCGCCGCTCTCACGCTGCCAGTGCCGGCTCCCTGCTCCCTGCACACATAGCCAGACTACACATCGGGTAATTAACCCAATGTGTACTCTGGCTAGGAGTGCAGGGAGCCAGCACTAAGCGGTGTGCGCTGGTAACCAAGGTAAATATCGGGTTGGTTACCCAGATATTTACCTTAGTTACCAAGTGCAGCATCACTTCCACGCGTCGCTGCTGGCTGGTCACTGGTGAGATCTGCCTGTTTGACAGCTCACCAGCAACCCGTGTAGCGACGCTCCAGCGATCCCTGCCAGGTCAGGTTGCTGGTGGGATCGCTGGACCATCTCTTAGTGTGACGGTACCTTAACAGTTAAATATCTTGGTCTAATCAACCAGATCCAAATAGTTGGTTTCTAGGTTGGAACTTAATTACCATGTTTTATATCAATAAGTTCTGTCTCATTCTTCATTACAATATGTAGCACTGTATAGAAGACATTTAGCCAACATATGACTACATAATCCATATACAACAATATTTTCTATATAGAGCATATCACAACTCAAGATAAACTTGGTTCTAATGCTGAATCCTTACTTATATAAGGCTGAATTTAGACATCCACGTTTCATGGTCTGTATATGGACTATCTAAGAATGTCAAAGCAGGCACCACAAACCATAAAGCTAGAGTGCCCCTATAAACAGTGTAAGGCTCCACTCACACGTGCGTATAAAACATGTATGTGAAAAGCGGTGTCAGTGTTCTCCATTAGTGTGCCATCAATGTGTCATCTGTTTACCGGTATGTCTGAAGAATGAAAGATATTACAAAGCTTCTCCTCTACTTTCAGTGTTAAACACGTACAGCACACAGATGCCATCCATGTACTGTATGTGTTTTCCAAGGACCCATAAACTTGTATTGGCCCTTGTTACCCGTGTTGTATGGAAAAAATGGTTCATACAGATACATGGTCAGTATAAAAACACAGACATGTAAAGATCACCATAGGTTATAATGGGTACGTGTGGTATCTGGAAAAAGACAGATGCCGCACATACCGGAAGCACGGACATGTGAAGATCACCATAGCTTATAATGGGTACGCATGGTATCCATAAAAAAAGACAGATGCCGCACATACCGGAAACACAGACATGTGCAGATCACCATAGGTTATAATGGCAAAGTGTGGTATCCGTGAAAATACTGATGCCGCACATACCAGAAACACGGACATGAGACGGAGGCCTAAGGAAAATTGAGCAATGTAATACAAAACTGATACTCTGAACAAACAAGGCACATCTACTAATCAAATTAAATGTATAGAACAGTAATAAACAATAACAATTAGGCTATGTGCGCACATTGCGTAATTACATGCAATTACGCTGCACTTTGTAGCGCAGCGTAACTGCATGCGTCCTGCGTCCCCAGCACAATCTATGGAGATTATGCAGGAGCCGTGCGCACGTGGCGTATTAGAGCGCAGCGCTTCGGCTGCTGCCCGAAGTGCGCGTTCTAAGAAGTGACATGTCACTTCTTTCCTGCGCTTTGCCTGCAGCCCCCGCTCTGTCTATGGGAGGTGCTGCAGGCAGAGTGCATGGAATCGGCTTTTTTTTTTTTTTTTTTTTCATTACGGACTCTTTCTGCAGTGATTTGAAGTGCACGTGTGCTGCTTAAATCGCTGCAGAAATTTCTGCACTGACAGTACGCAACGTGCGCACATAGCCTTAAGGCCCCATCACACTAAGCAACATCGCTAGCAACGCCGCTGCTAACGAATAACTTTTGTGACGTAGCAGCGATGTTGCTAGTGATGTCGCTGTGTGTGACATCCAGCAACAACCTGGTTTCTGCTGTGAGGTCGTTGGTTGTTGCTGAATGTCCTGGGCCATTTTTTAGTTGTTGCTGTCCCGCTGTGAAGCACACATCGCTGTGTGTGACAGCGAGACAGCAACAACTAATGTGCAGGCAGCCGGCATCTGCGGAGGCTGGTAACCACAGTAAACATCGGGTAACCAAGAAGCCCTGTCCTTGGTTACCCGATATTTACCTTTGTTACCAGCCTCCGCCGCTCTCACTGTCAGCGCCGGCTCCTGCTCTGTACACATGTAGCTGCAGGACACATCGGGTTAATTAACCTGATGTGTGCTGTAGCTAGGAGAGCAGGGAGCCTGCGCTAAGCATTGTGCGCTGCTCCCTGCACATTTAGCTGCAGCACACATCGGGTAATTATCCCGATGTGTGCTGTAACTAGGAGAGCAGGGAGCCAGCGCTAAGCATTGTGCGCTGCTCCCTGCTCTCTGCACATGTAGCTGCGTGAGCTGGTAACCAAGGTAAATATCGGGTTGGTTACCCGATATTTACCTTAGTTACCAAGCGCAGCATCTTCCACGCGGCGCTGGGGGCTGGTCACTGGTTGCTGGTGAGCTCACCAGCAACTCGTGTAGCGACGCTCCAGCGATCCCTGCCAGGTCAGGTTGCTGGTGGGATCGCTGGAGCGTCGCAGTGTGACATCTCACCAGGAACCTCCTAGCAACTTACCAGCGATCCCTATCGTTGTTGGGATCGCTGGTAAGTTGTTTAAGGTACTGTCACACATAACGAGATCGCTAGTGAGATCGCAGCTGAGTCACCGTTTTGGTGATGCAGTAGCGATCCCGTTAGCGATCTTGTTATGTGTGACACCTACCAGCGATCATGCCCCTGCTGTGAGATCACTAGTCGTTGCTGAATGGTCCAGGTCATTTTCTTCAAAGGCGACGTCCTGCTGGGCAGGACACATCCCTGTGTTTGACACTGTGTGACAGGGTCACAGTGACTGCTGAGATCGTTATACAGGTCACTACTGTGACCTGTATTGTTCCTGCATCACTGGTAAGATCTGACTGTGTGACCTCTCACCTGCGACCTCCCAGCGACTTACCTGCGATCCCTATCAGGTCGCATCATTTTCGGGATCGCTGGTAAGTCGTTGTGTGTGACTGGGCCTTAAGTGTGACTGGACCTTTAAAATGCACAAAAGTGTATACTACCACTCATGTCTGACCCTAAATCAATATACAGTGGAACCTTGGATTAGGAGCATAATTGGTTCAGGGAATGTGCTCGTAATTCGAATCACTAGTATATCAAAAGCAAATTTTCCCATAGGAAATAATTGAAATGCAAATCATTCGTTCCACAACCCAAAAATATTTACTATATTCATATAAAATTATTACAGTAATACAATATACACTACAGCCTGAGAGACCTGTATATACAGCCCGTGCCTGTCCCACATGTATCACAGATGTACAGAAAGTTAACCTTTAGTAGCAGCGTATTAAGTATGGAACGCGGTGAACACGCAAAGGCCGGAACCTGGAAGTGAGGAAAAGACCGCGAGTGATGGCTTATGCGCATGTGCTAGATGTGGTAATACTACTAGTACTGTGCAGAGAGGGAGGTACAATACTGTAAAGGGGTGAGAGGGGTGCGGAGGGCTCATGTGATGCTCATATTGTGAAATCTTGCTCGTTGTTTAAAAATCTTTTCTAGTCTTGCAAAACTCTCCCAAACCAAGTTACTCTTAATCCAAGGTTCCACTTGTTCTGTCCACAAAATTCAAAAAGGAGCATGACACTCACTTAATGATAAATGCATGGAGAGGAGGCAATGCTCTGCCTGTGACCCCATATTTCATTATACACTGTGTATTTCTCCTGTGTGCACCATATGGCGTTTTTTTTTTACCCCTCTGGTTGCTTAAAGGGAACCTGTCAGGTCCAATATGCACCCAGAGCCACGAGCAGTTCTGGGTGCATATTGCTAATCCCTGCCTGACCGTCCCTGTATACACTAGCATAGATAAAGAGATCTTTACAAAAAGTATTTTATCATATGCTAGTGAGCACGGGGGACTAGTCCCTTGGGCGTTAGTTCCCTGTCTAGTCGGCCTCATTAGAATGTTAGTACTCCCCTGTGGGCATGCTAACATGCTAATGAAATGTGCAGCGTCACAGGATGATTTCACTCACCTCTCCGCTGCCATCGCTGCCCGACGCTGGATTTCAGCTCAGTGCGCATGACGCCGAAGTTTGGGTAATGCGCACTATGAAGCCGGGTGTACGCGTCCTAGCTTCAAACTGAAGTAGTGCACATAACCCAAACTCCGGGGTCACACGCACTGAGCCGAAGGTGAGTGAGATCATCCTCTGACGCCGGTCATTCATTAGCATGTAAGCACACCCACAGGGGCCCACAGGGGCGTACTAACATGCTAATGGTGACGACCACCCAAGGGACCTAACGCCCAAGGGACTAGTGCCCTGGCCTCATTAGCATACAATAAAAAATCTTTACAAATACTTTTTCTAAAGATCCCTTTATCCATGCTAGTGTATACAAGGACGGTTAGGCAGGGATTTAGCAATATAAACCCAGAACTGCTCGTGGTCCTAGGTGCATATTGGACCGGGACAGGTTCCCTATAAGTGAATTCATCTTTGGAGCAGATATTTATCCTATACTATTGATACATGCTGTAATAATTTCTTTCTTCCTTGCCATAGTTCTTATGCACATTACTTGCCATCTCCTGTGGTTCTCAGGACGATTATTCATCTCCTCTCAGAAGATTTTCCCTGTTTTTTAATACATTTTATATATTTCAATGAAAATTTAATTTTTATTAATTTATTATTGCATGAATCTCTCATTATCTGGGTGATCAATGTACTGTACATCTCCTTGGAGTTTTGGGCATTTATTATGTCTGACCTTGCCTGTTATGATCAGGCTCCCCCAACATGGCACCCCACAATAAGAGCTGCTGAAGTAGCCCTATACTCTAATGTAGCCAAGCACACAGAGCGAACCTAGATAAAAAACAAGTAACAAGTAACTAAGTAAAAGCCTCCATGAGCTGAAATAACGAAAATATCCTGCAGTGTAAATATCTACCAAACAGCGCAGAGCAGTCATGGAGACCTCACCTCTCACATGGTCCTTTTTTGACTGCCCTGCGGTATTTGGATGCAGGTTCCTGGCCAAATCAGGTCAGACATGGATTTTAATTTTGGTGTTTTCGTCTATATAGTATAATTATATATAGATTAAAACAAACTTTATTACAGTTCTATAGATTTGATTATTGGATGTGCCTTGTCTTGTTTTGTATTGCATAGGTCTGTAACTGGACCACAATGCCTGGACCCACTGAACATCTTGACCTAAGGCTAGGGTCACATTTCTGTTGTTTTGCATCAGTCACATGCGTTGCTTGATGCATGTGATTGATGCGTTGTACAACGGATGACAAAGAACAGAATTCATTGTCGGACTCCGTTGTGTGCGGGGGGCGGAGCGCGAGTTGGGTGGAGCCGAGTGGGGCCGTGGCGCTGAGGACGTCAGTGCCCGCGGTCTGCATGGCTGGGGGACAGGTGAGTGTGTGTGTATGTGTATACATGCGGAAGTGCGGGAGGGGGCGGAGCCGAGCGGGGAAGTGTCGGGCTCCCTGCACACGTAGCCAGGGTAAATATCGGGTAACTAGCAAAGCGCATTGCTTGGTAACCCGATGTGTATCCTGGTTACGTGTGCAGGGAACCAGAGAGAGCATGCACAGCGAAATCCTATGGATTGCGCTGCTCAAAAAACGTTACAAGCTGAATTCCTTCCGCCCCTTCCTTCCTGATCAGTCGGGCGGAGGATGCAACGCAGCATCATCAGTCACAATCCGCTGCTCATACAAGTCTATGGGAACAACGGAATCTGCCAAACGGATTCCGTTGTTTACCAGAGCAGCGGATTGTGACTGATACAATTTTACGGAAGTGTGAACCTAGCCTAATGTATATGGGGCATTTTTTCAGTCAGACCTGCAGTCAGTCTGGGCATTGTGGTCCATTTACAGACTGTGAATTTAGCCTTATTAGGTCATGTCTTTCTCTTGTCAAAATCAGCTGTTTATGCTTCAAAAAGACCTTCCAGCTCTCATGTTTTAGTACCGTAGGTACAAGTATTCCTCATGAAATAACAGTTCTTGTTAGGATAGACCATCAATATTAGAACAGTAGAGGTCCAACAAATTACATCATTGCTTTGAAAAGTATGAATATATCAAAAAGACTGACCCGCAGATCCAAGGTGAGTGAACAGGTGCTAGCTGAAAACACAATATAACAACAAAACACATACAGCTGCACTCTAAAATGCTAACAATGAATAAGGGAACTCTGGTATTGCATTACTGCTATAGGAATATTTGAAAAAGAAAAGATATTTAACTTATGTATTGGCCAATGCATTTTTTATCAAATATTCCTATAGCAGTTTTGCAATACCAGAGTTCCCTTATTCATTGTTAGCATTTTAGAGTGCAGCTATATATGTTTTGTAGAAAAGTATGAAAGAAGCCTGCATGCTGTAAATAGTTAAGAGATGTTGAGCTCGCAATCAATTTTTTTTTTGCTCAGCGGGGTTTTCTAGAATTGGACCACCGCTGAATTGATATTATGGGCCTATCCTAAGCCTAGGACAACAACTATGAAAGTCTGGATAACCCCTTTAAGTATGTAAGTTCTGTGTTTACACAAATAAATGATTTTAGAAGCTCTTAGAACTGGAAACATGAGATTAAGTTGTGGTCATGGGTGTAGACAGTTTTCTGGACTTCCTGTCACTAATCCTATTGAAGAACACTAACATACAGCCTCTTTATAACCCACTAGATTGGTCCCAGGCACCAACTATTTAACCCCACACAAAAAGGGTCCTTGTGGTCTTCATTAGGTTGTTATAGTTGTCATACTCTTTTCTATATAGTATACTTTTTTTTTGCAGTGTCTCTAATGGACGATGTATGTCAAAAGTATATATTAGAAGACAACTCAGACCTACAACATATTGACTAACGCGAAGTGAACGGAGCCTAAGAGGATAAACTGACTTCAACCAAGACACACGAGCAAGGATATGATAGACAATATGAAGGGTTCTCTTGGCTCTTTTCTATCCATTGCTTTGTCTAATGTTTTTGACCTGGATAAAAACCTAGAACAGCAACAAGCAGTGCTATTATTAAACCCCGCTGGTTAAGGTTTGTGATCTCCTCAGTTTCAGGGAGCTTGTCAGTTTCCTGTTTAAATGAAGAAGAAAAATAAAAGCATGTGTCTGATCGAGCACACACCGCTCCTCCCCTTGTGTTCTTCATCCAAAAACTGAAAAACAGACAAGAGGATAACTGACACAAAGGCTTGGAAGCCACAGCAGTGGTGGAAGCGTTCCAGTAACTATGAGTGCGTATATCACCGCTGTGGTTGTGCGGCTGCGGTCTGTGCAACAAGATCAGTTAACCCTTCACTCTTCTCCATAATAATTAAAGCTCGCATGGACAGTTGTACATGCCAGATTTCTGGAGCTTTTTTCTGCTTGGATGTTTTCTGTATGTTTGGTGATATATATAAATATAGAAAACAAAACATTATTATAGGCAAGAAACAACACATGTATGAGCAGATCTGCTGTAACAACTATACAATGTCACACTATCCCAAGATAAACAAAAATGTTTACATCTACAACAAATGTGTCTGTATACAATTATACAGCACTTATCAATGTCATGTTAGGATCTACTGTCCGTCCGGCACGGAGTTCATACTCCATTGCCATTTTCTTACGTTCAGAGATATCATTGGGTTTGTGTTCAATGACTACATAGAAATGTGTCCAAAAAAGAAACCGCAGTTGTTAGTGGACAAATCCTATAAATGTCGATGAGTGGAAGCCCAGTATCCTACTCACCAAATGCTGACATAAGGGCATATGGTGGTCACCTATGATTTTCTTTTGCCTGACTATAACCTATAACAATATGACCAATGGCCAAGTGTGAGGTCCCTTGCCAACAAACCCAAATCTCAGTTTCCTGGATCCCTGTGACACGGGAAAGGGTATTATTACATTTTTAGATTTTTATTTATGTGGCTGTGGTTTCGTCCAAAACAATACATTGCTCTTCTTCCGTCACCTTGGACCCATGGTGGGTTTGGATAAAGAAATACAGATCAGAACACAGTCCCCAGGTATGGCTCTGTGGACCAGACCTCAGAGTAGAATTTGGCTTTATGGAGAATGGGGCGCAGATGGAACTTCTAACCACAACCACCGCAGTTTATCGTACAGTCCTGGGGTCTCATTATAAATATTATGTAGCTTTATATTACAGATTACACAAAACAGCCTCTCCTATCACATGTATCATACAATCTGTAAGCGCGCTCCACACAACATAGGTGTCATGGGAATTAAATGGTGCCCTCCGCTCTCTCTGGGAGTATTGAGGAGACATGATCTTCTCTCTTTACAACATTATGGGAGGGAAGAACAGGGCAGATTCTGCCTTAATGCAGGAGAAGCTAAATAAAGGGAGGGGGGTTGCTTCCTGTAAGATATCTAACCAGTCTAACAGCATCAGAGTCAGAGGAAAGAAGAGGGAGGAGGAGGAAAAGGAGGAGGGAGGGAGGAAAATAGCCACTACTGTGCACATACCCCTCCCCCACAACACAGACACTCACAAGTGAGCAGCTCCACTCTGACAGTGTCCTGATTACACTTTACACTTGTACACCCCACCCCCAGCCTCATGACTATTTAACCACAAAAATCCAGTTGTCTACATTTATCACGCCTCAGACAATGCTTTTCCATGGATTGGGAGCAGACAGCCTGTGTATGTGCAGCATATACACATATTACATGGCCACAATCCCCCTAGACTGACTATGTTACTTGGCACTTTGCATTCTCCATGTTCTCCGCTAACCCTACAATGTATCGGGTATATTGGCCATTCTTGGGTTTCAAGGTCACATAGTTACATGACATAATATAGTAAATCTAGATCACAATGACCACAGGCTGGAGCAGGACACTCAGCGCCTGATTCCTGCCTATACTATAGAGTAACTCACACAGGTCCCATGTAATAGCATCTCACTGACAAAACTCCATGCTATGTATGGAAAAGTAATGGTGGGACAGTGTGCTACATGCATATGATGTAGGATTGCGATTTAGCACCATGCATTGTCTGGATCCAGAAATACATAGATATGAAGTGTGCAATAAATGCCATCTGGCAGCGCATGGGTTAATGCATACCTCCCAGGCCAGTGTATTCCCCAGTGATGGCTGCAGGGGTTAATGTGAGGCAGGGCACAGCCCCCACCATGCCTGACTGGGATTGTCCTTTGTTACATGATCACTGTGCACTCAGGGGGCTAAGCCACTTATGAGATAACACTGGGGATCACGACACAAGCTGCCAATACCTGCACGGCAGCCAAACATCAAGGGCTGCCACCTCCATGCCCCACATGTACCACACATGCCAGCAGCCTGGCTGCAGCAACTTCCCAAGTGCTGAAAACTTTCCGGCTGTGCCCATTGCTGCTGGCTCCACCCCTAACCCCGCTCTGAAAACAGAAAACACACGGGGTAAACCCCCTCCCCCTGATGCCAGGCACAGGCTCCAGCAGCGGTGCCCACGAGCTCCCCCTTACCATGATGAGAGTGTGGTTCCTGTGCTCCTGGGCGCCGCCGGCCGCCTCTGCATCCTGCTTGCCCTGCTGAGGATGGTGGTGGTGGTGGTGATGGTGGGCCGGCTGCTTGCTGCCCCCAGTAGACGCTGGCGCTGCCCCCTGGCTGCTGCCGGACTTCTTGGCTCTTTGCTCCAGGCTCCTCTGGTACAGATTCACCGTGTCCCTTCTCTCCATTTCCAGTTGCTCAGCCTGGGCTTGCTGGTACCTGCTCTCGCAGCTGACATGGTGCCTCCTGCAGCCCTCTATCCTCTGGCGGAGCCGCTCCACCACGGTGCTGTGCTTAGGAATGCTGCTATTGTTCGGAGCATTGGGGGCAGCAGCGCTGGGAGGGGTACTGCCACCACTGTGACTCCCAATGCCAGCGATGCTGCTGCCCAGGGCATTGCTGATGGCACAGGCTGCTGCCGCTGTTAGAGGCAGCGGGGGCTGCGAAATCCCCATGCCAGTCCCCGCGCACACTATTTTGGAAGAGAAGTTTGTAGAGCCCCCGGACTGTCCCCTGTGTGGGGGGCTTCCTCCAGGTGGGGCTGTTATAAGGGATCAGGAGGAGCGGGGTGCAGAGCCAGCATGGATGACACCAGGTCAGTGCACAGCCCCCAGGGAGGAGAGGTGAGGGCAGCGCTCATAGGATCACACAGTGTGGAGCAGAGGGCAGCGGTCAGCACTCCTCTTCTGTGTGCAGTCCGGTGTGTCCCCAGACAGCTCCGGCCACAGGCTGCCCACACATGGCCGGCACCGCACACCGCCGGGCAGGACGCCCTCAGCACTAAACTTTACTTGTGTGTGCAGCGCAGCCGACAAAGTACTTTTTTGTGGATCTCCTGCATATTCAACGCAGTGCAAAAAGGAAAAAAAGAAACCAGAGATTGAACCAATAAAATGAATGTATCTCTTTCTACATAAGTCATAAATCCTGAGGGAGAGACAAGGAGGAGGGAGATGCAGGGGGAGAAACAGCCAGAAAGTAGAGCAGTGCAGGCTGAGGCAGGAGCTGATAGAGCACGGCGCTAATGCTGCTGCCGCCTGGGCTGTTATTGCTCCTCCTGCCACCATCACAATGATCAAGTGCTCTCCTCCTCCTCCTCACCGCTTCCTCCTCCTCCTCCTCCATGCCAGCGGAGTGATATCAGGACAAGAGCTCAGTAAACAGAAGCGAGAGGCCGTAAGGCGGCCCCGGGGACCAGGTGCAAAAGCAGGAGCAGTGGAGGAGCTGGCAGGGCAGGGGGCTGCAGGGGAGGAGCTGGCAGTACAGGGGGCAACAGGACAGAAGCTGGCAGGGCAGGGGGCTGCTGGAGCTGGCAGGGCAGGGGGCTGCAGGGCAGAAGCTGGCAGTACAGGGGGCAACAGGACAGAAGCTGGCAGGGCAAGGCAAGGGGCAACAGGGAAGAGGGTGGCAGGGCAGGGGGCTTCAGGGCAGAAGCTGTCAGGGCAGAGGGTTGCAGGGCAGAAGCTGGCAATGGTAGAGGGCTGCAGGTCAGGAGGTTGAAGGGCAGGGGGCTGCAGGAGCTGGAAGGGCAGGGGGCTGCAGGGCAGAAGATGGCAGGGGGCTGCAGGGCATGAGCTGGCAGGGCAGAAGATGGCAGGGGGCTGCAGGGCAGGAGCTGGTAGAGGGCTGCAGGTCAGGAGGTTGAAGGGCAGGGGGCTGCAGGGCATGAGCTGGCAGGGCAGAAGATGGCAGGGGGCTGCAGGGCATCAGCTGGCAGGGCAGGGGGCTGCAGGGCAGGGGGCAACAGGACAGAAGCTGGCAGGGCAAGGGGCTGCAGGCAGGGGGCAACAGGGCAGAAGCTGGCAGGACAGGGGGCTGCAGGGCAGAGGGTGGCAAGGCAAGGGGCAACAGGGAAGAGGGTGGCAGGGCAGGGGGCTTCAGGGCAGAAGCTGGCAGGGCAGAGGGTTGCAGGGCAGAAGCTGGCAATGGTAGAGGGCTGCAGGTCAGGAGGTGGAAGGGCAGGGGGCTGCAGGGCAGAAGATGGCAGGGGGCTGCAGGGCATGAGCTGGCAGGGCAGAAGATGGCAGGGGGCTGCAGGTCAGGAGGTGGAAGGGCAGGGGGCTGCAGGGCAGAAGATGGCAGGGGGCTGCAGGGCATGAGCTGGCAGGGCAGAAGATGGCAGGGGGCTGCAGGGCAGGAGCTGGCAGGGCAGGGGGCTGCAGGGCAGAAGATGGCAGGGCAGAAGCTGGCAGGGGAGGGGGCTGCAGGGCAAGAGCTGGCAGAGCAGGGAGCCGCAGTGCAGAAGCTGGCAGGGGAGGGGGCTGCAGTGCAGAAGCTGGCAGGGGAGGGGGCTGCAGTGCAGAAGCTGGCAGGGCAGGGGGCTGCAGGGCAGAAGCTGGCAGGGCAGGGGGCTACAGGGCAGAGGGTGGCAGGGCAGGAGGAGGTGACAGGGCAGGAGCTGGCAGGGCGGAAGCAGGCAGGGGTGGTAGGGCAGAAGCTGGCAGGGCAGGGGGCAACAGGGCAGGAGCTGACAGTGCAGGGGGCTGCAAGGCAGAAGCTGGCAGGGGGCTGCAGGGCAAGAGCTGGCAGGTCAGGGGGCTGCAGGACACAAGCTGGCAGGGCAGGGGGCAGCAGGGCAAGAGCTGGCAGGGCAGGGGGCGGTAGGGCAGAAGCTGGCAGGGGAGGGGGCTGCAGTGCAGAAGCTGGCAGGGCAGGGGGCTGCAGGGCAGAAGCTGGCAGGGCAGGGGGCTACAGGGCAGAGGGTGGCAGGGCAGGAGGAGGTGACAGGGCAGAGGGTTGCAGGGCGGAAGCAGGCAGGGGTGGTGGGGCAGAAGCTGGCAGGGCAGGGGGCAACAGGGCAGGAGCTGATAGTGCAGGGGGCTGCAAGGCAGAAGCTGGCAGGGGGCTGCAGGGCAAGAGCTGGCAGGTCAGGGGGCTGCAGGACACAAGCTGGCAGGGCAGGGGGCAGCAGGGCAAGAGCTGGCAGGGCAGGGGGCGGTAGGGCAGGCATCAACTTTTGACCTTCCCTTGGTTCTATGCACAGAGAAGGGAGCAGCAGGAAGAGTCAGGCTGCTGTGTAGCCCTACACTTACTGTCTGTAGTCTTCTGTCTCTGACCCCCTACTTACCGTCTGCAATCTGTTCTCTGAGTGAACACATACTGTCTATGTACTGTGCTGTCTCTGACTGAACCTGCCTGTCATATTTATATGTTTGTGACTGAACCCTGCCACATACTGTCTGACCTGCACCCTGTCCCTACGTTTATTTCCTATGTACTGTGCTGTCTCTTTGAACTCTTCCTCACACTGTCTGCAGGAATATGTCTCTAATAGTGATGGACAGACCGAGACTGTAAAACTCCGGATCCATGCAGTTTGTAACATACCCGAATTCCAGGCCCAGAATTCCCAGGGAATTCCGGGTAATGATGTGGAGCCAACACTTGGGTAATACAAAATAATAAAGAAAAAAAGAATAAAACAAGCGGGCTGTAGTCACCGAGGCTCCAGTACGGCTCTAACTGCTCCCATGGCGGCTCATTCACTTCCGGGCCGCTCAATACCTTCATTATATATGCACTGCTTCCCCCGCCCACCAGCAGTCCCGGTGTCTGTAATTCGTTGCAGTGAGATGCGCCCCCACGCTGAGTGACAGCCTATCTTAACACTTCTTATCACAGACCCTGTTTGCGTATCATTGTCGTGCAGTAAAAATAAATAAAAATTTGTGTGTCAAAATAAGAGGAACCGCATGCGGCTTTTTTTTAAAAAGATATTTAAATAAATTTAAAAACAGCGTGTCGTCCCCCTCAATTTTGATATCCAGTCATGATAAAGTTGGGTGTCACGTCCCCACTGGACTCCGCTTCTGTGACTTCTGCTTCGATCACCAGGAGCTGCCATATTTTTGCTGTGGGCAATGCTGGTGATAGTGGAGGAGTCACTGCTAGTGGCTCTTGTGGTAGCAGGCTCCACCGATCCACTAAGCTAGGTTTCCGTGGGACCTGCAGTACCACTGGCTGACTGTGGTGGTGTGTGTCTTCCAGCTGAAGTTACCACCTTTCAACTACAGCCAATGGGAAGGCACCACACCCTTATTCTCCCTCCTGTCTGCTGGTCACCGCCAGATATTGTCTTGTACTGCTAGTCTCTGGTTCTCGCCCTGCTCTGTATATTGATCCCTGTGTTTTGACCTCTGCCTGCTCTCTGACTACTCTCCTGACTGCCATATTTGTACCTCGCTGCCATTTCCGGTTTTGACCTTAGCCTGATTTCCTGACTACACTCTTGTCTGCCGATTTTGTCCCTTTTCTGTCTCTCCTGGTTTGACCCTGCCTGACGACTACTCTTCTAGGCATTGCAGCATTCCACAGGTAGCGATCTCCAGAGCACTGTTGTAATTCCAAATCCCTGTATAGGGGTTAAAGGATTTCGGGGTTCTCAGGATCCTGCTTAGTGGGCGGCTTGCCTCTAGCTTGTCTGTGACAGCCATTCTGAAACTGTGGTTTCAGGCAGACGTTACACTGGGAGCTGGTATTCTCAGGCCCGGGAGACCCATGGATATTGAGCTCCCCCAGCCTAAAAATAGCAGCCTGCAACTGACCAGAATTGTCACATCCATTAGATGCGACAGTCCCAGTATTTTACCCTGCTCTTCCCGATTGCCGTGGTACAGTGACAATAGGGGTAATAAGAGCTTAATCGAAGCTCACAGCTGGCACTAAGCCTTAGATTAGTAATGGGAGGAGTCAATAAGACACCCCTCTATTACTAATCTGTAAGTGAAAGTAAATAAACACAAACACCGAAGAAATCTTTTATTTGGAATAAAATACAAAAAACACCCTCTTTCACCACTTTATTAAACCACAAAACACCCCTGCAGGTCTGACATAATCCACACAAGGTCTCACGATACTTCCAGCTCTGCTATATCTGAAGCCACAAAGCACGATCATGGAACATGACCACCCATTACGGACTTCAGGTAGAGACTAAACCTCAGCAATCAGCGGTGACTTCACTCAGGTAAATTGCGGCCACAGCTGGAGGTTCCCACGGCCCTCATGTGTGCTGAATATCATAATATGGGGGGACCCTACACCAAATATTTTATTTATTTATTTTTATACCACAATAGATACACATAGCGTCTGTGATTGCAAGCAGTTAGACACGCTCTCGCTCAGGGTGGGGGGGGGGGGGCACGTCTGACTGCAACGAATCACAGACGCCGGTGGGCATGGAAAGCAGTGCATATGCAATGAAGGTAATGTGATGTCCCGGAAGGGAATAAGTGGCTGCGGGAGCAGGTACAACTGCGCTGGAGATTTGGTAAGTATAACGCGCTTGCTCGTATACCTCTATCCCTTCTACCACCATTTTTAATATTTGGATTCTGGTCCCCATAAACTTACATGGGGACCGGTGTCTGACCAATTATCCGGGATCAATTCCGGGCAGGAACCGGATTATTTTTTTTACATCCGTTAGGTCCGCCGGTCCCGATTATCTGCGATTCTTCCCATCACTAGTCTCTAACTAATCTGTAAGATTTTGTTTACATAGAATTTTTTAAAGTAAATTTTTGTGGCTGAAAAATCCTCTCTAAAAAACGAAGCTTAAATATATTTTGATCTTGGTGTAACTTTTAGGCCATGTGCGCATGTTGCGTTCTGTTACTTGCAGAAATTAAAGCATCCTCTGGCAGAATTTGTCAATGTCAAATTTGGTTTTGACCACAAAAAACGTTGGAAATACGCATGCGTTTTTAAAGCGTTTTTGCTGCGTTTTGACCGCGTTTAACATGCATTTTCTGTGCTTAAAGTCAGATGCGTTTTCAATACAAATACACAACTAAATAAAGTTTAAACATACAAACACTATGAAGAAAAAGGAAAAAAAAGGACAAAAAAAATCATGCTTTAAATCAGGGGTGGGGAATCTTTTTTTCAGTCGGGGGCCATTTGGAAATTTCTACCAACCTTCGGGGGCCACACAAAATTATCAATGTGAAAATGACCCTGCTATATTTGGTCAAACAATTAATTAACTTACCCCTACTGTGGCGGCCGGAGCTGCTTCTCTTTGGTGCGGCTGTGATGTTTGGAGATACTAATCATGTTTCTTCTCACAGCTGCTTTTTCATTTTTGTCTGGGTCTGGAGCACAGTCAACTCTTTGTGATAAGATTGGTAAATCATATACATCACATAACATCACAGGAGACACTGGAGACAAATATAACACATAGGTGACACTGGGACTGCTGTATATATATCACAGGAGACACTGGGGGCACATACATCACACAAGGGGGACATGTATATGCCCCCAGCTCCTCCTGTGATGTATATGCCCCCAGTCCCTCCTGTGATGTATGTACCCCCAGCTCCTCTTGTGATGTATATGCCCCCAGCCCCACTTGTGATGTATATGCCCCCAGCCCCACTTGTGATGTATGTGCCCCCATCCCCTCTTGTGATGTTTATGCCCCCAGCTCCTCTTGTGATGTATGTGCCCCAGCCCCTCCTGTGATGTATATGCCCCCCGCCCCTCCTGTGATGTATAAGTCACAGGAGATACTGAGGACATGCACATCACAAGAGGGGCTGGGGCGCAGACGCCACAAGAGGGGCTGGGACGCAGACGCCACAAGAGGGGCTGGGGCACAGACGCCACAAGAGGGGCTGGGGCGCAGACGCCACAAGAGGGGCTGGGGCGTAGGCACCACACAAGAGGGCCTGGGGCGCAGGCACCACACAAGAGGGGTTGGCGCGCAGGCACCACACAAGAAGGGCTGGGGCGCAGGCACCACTGGGTGGGCACAGATATCACTTGCGGAGCCCTGACATCAGTGGGGGGGGAGGGATACACAAACCTGGGGTGATACACAGCATTGGGTGGCACACAGCACTGAGGGGAGGGGGGCCACAAAGCACTGGACA
This sequence comes from Anomaloglossus baeobatrachus, assembly GCF_048569485.1. NCBI lineage: Eukaryota > Metazoa > Chordata > Amphibia > Anura > Aromobatidae > Anomaloglossus > Anomaloglossus baeobatrachus. Next base: position 226,195,963 of record NC_134353.1, on the reverse strand, counting down.
GGGCACACAGCAGCAGAGGGCGGGCTCTGGACACACAGCAGTGCCGGACTCACACCACCAGAGAGCAGGCATCGGACACGCAGCGCCGGGGGGCGGGCACGCAACTCTGGGGGGTGGGCATGCAGCTCAGAGGGCCGGGGGGCGGGCACGCAGCTCATAGGGCTGGGGGCGGGCACGCAGCTCAGAGAGCCAGGGGGCGGGCACGCAGCTCAGAGGACCGGGAGGCGGGCACGCAGCTCAGAGGGCCGGGAGGCGGGCACGCAGCTCAGAGGGCCGGGGGGCAGGCAACGCAGAGCACTAAACCCGCCCACAAAGCAAGTCCTCTCTCGCTGGCACTGGCCAGCGGGAGAACGCATTAATAAGCATAGCAGCACATGTGCCGATCTAAAGAGCCGGCGGCCCACAAGATGGCGGTGGCGGCTCGAGCACTGCCGTCCCCGAGAATCTGCCCGGGGGCCTATAAAAGGGCATGGCCGTATACGGCCCACGGGCCGGAGGTTCCCCAGCCTGCTTTAAATCGTACACAAAATAGCTAATTTTAATTTAGATTATTGTGATTTAATATTTATGTATAAAATGACGATAAATTATTTTTGACTCTTTTTTTGAAGTCGGGCTGGATGTGAGGGCAAAAGGAAACATCATGACTTTACTATAATGGTAAAAACGCATGCTTTTAGGCTACATGCGCATGCTGCGTTTTTTTGCTGCATTTTAGGCTGCAGTTTTGTTGTCAGAACTTTCTGACATCTGACTTCCCAGCAAAGTCTATGAGAAGTCAGATTTGCTATGTGCACATTGCAATTTATTTGTCAGCGTTTTATTTGTCAAAAGTTTGTGATAAAAAAATGCAGCATGTTCATTCTTCCTGCGTTTTTGTCACAAAAACGCAGCAAAAACGCACCTACAATTACAAGCATTTTTTGTGACATTTCCAGGCTCTCTCTGACAAGGTGCAGTTTTGGCTGCAGTTTGTGAACACAAAAAGATGCAGCGTGCGCATGTAGCCTCATTTTATCAAAAAAGCATGCGTTTTGCATCAAAAATGCATGTAAAACGCTAGGAATTTGATTTAGGATGCGTTTTGAGATTTCTCATTGACTTCAATGTTATCCAAACGCTGGCAAAATGGCAAAAACAATTGCCATGTTGCTTCTTCAAACGCAGAGATTTTGACAAATTTTTGGCAACTAAAACGCTGCGTTTGTAAAAGCATCGTGTGCACAAGAAAGCCCTATTTTCCACAGACTTTGCCTGGAAAGCAAAACGCATGCAATTTTGCATTAAAACGCTGCAGCTCAAAATGCTGCGGAAACGCAAGAAAAACCGCTACGTGCGCACACGGCCTTAGGTTGTTTTTGTGTATGTTGTATTATTTCTGTTTTAATAAATTCAGTGGTCAAATTTGAGGCATTCAACCAGAAATGGCTCAAGAATTGACATTTGCTGCTTTTCTCAGATGAAAATAAAAACAGCGGTGTGTGTATTAGGCTATGTGCACACGGTGCATATTTTCATGCATTTTTTGACAAATCTGCACCAACATATGCATGCCTATCCTGAAGCCAGCAAAGTCTATGAAATTTCTAAAGTTTTGTAGGCACACAACATTGTTTTCCTTGCAGATTTTTTTGCAGACATAATCTGTAGCATGTCAATTGTTGGGGTATTTTTTTCCTGCATTTTTTAGCAATTCCATCTATTGATTTAATAAAAAAAATACACGGCACAAAACTGCACCAAAACGCATGCGACTTTAGGAGCGTTTTTCTGCCAGTGCAGATTTCATGCAGAAACGTTTTGCACCAAATCTACAGCACAGGCATATATCCTTATAAGTGTGCATCAAAGTAATTTTGTCAAAGAATATACTTGAAAACACGTAAAAAAAATCAGTATGAATGTTTTTTTTTTAATGGTTTGTTCTCATATAGATTGCTTACGAGGATTTAAAGTGAATCTTTAAAAAAAGCCTCCTTAACACTTTTCAGACACTCTTTGAATACAGTTCCTAACCATTTTAACATCAAATCCACTCTGCCGTTTGTTTTGGAAGTTTAGAAAGCCTAACCATAGAAAATAAAGAAATGACTCGTCACTATGTTGTGGCAGATTGCTTGTGGAATCCACTCTTGACAATCAGATCAAAGAGCCGCTTCAAATAACGCGTTAGGAAGAGAAAAATACCTTCAGGGTATGTACACACGGTGTCATTAAGACGGACCGCCAAGATTTCCTAGGCAAAGCTGCTTCAGGAGAAAGCTGGCGGTCTCTTTCATGGAGCAGCTTTGCTATCGTTTTGTGACGGCTCCACCTCCAGTGTCTTGTCTCTGTAGTTTCTACTATAAATAAGGAGTGGCTATCTGACAGAAACCTGCTGACGATGAATATGGTAGTTCTTATAAACGCTCCAGTTACCAAAACCTGAAGCGGTTAAAAGTAGTAATATAAGACTGACCATGTCGACAGCAATGTCATTTTTACATTGCTGTGCAGTATGTTAATTTTTTGCCTTGATTTTTCAAGCAGATTCCAGGCGGAATCTGTCTGAGGCCCGTTTCACACGTCAGTGAAAAACACAGACGTTTTTCACTGGCGTGTAAAACACGCACATGTCCCTGCGTGTGCCGAAAATCACGGCACACGTGGGTTGTCTAAGTGCAATCCGGGCTCCGTTCTCCATGGCCCGTGATTGCACTTAGAGATTCACTCACCTGCGCCCGCTCCCGCTGTCCATGGTGCTGAATCCTCCCGCGACGCAGCATCCGGCCGGCAGTGACCCCTGCAGCAGCTGCTTCCGGGTCGACTGTGTCGCGCATCATGAATATGCGCGACAGTAATCAGCCGGCACAGAAGGAACAGGGAGAACGGGCTGCAGAGGACATCGCTGGACGCCGGGTGAGTTAAAATGTTTATTATTTTAAAAGCACGTTTTTTTCTGGCACGTGTTTCACGGACCACACCACTGCGTGGTCCGTGGAACATCAGTGATGCCAGAAAAAAATGGACATGTCTCCATGCAGCAATCACGCACACGCGGGTACGCTGCACGGAGACACGTGCAGTGACAAATCACTGACGTGTGAGCAGACCCATTCATTATAATGGGTCTGCGTATGTCAGTGATTCTGGTACGTTTAAAAAAAAGCACAAACGTACCAGAATCACTGACGTGTGAAAGGGGCCTGAGAAGGACATTGCATGCACAAACCCTTAAAAACTAAAAAAGTAACATTTCCTGAAGTGGTTCATCTAAAAAACCCTGATTTTCTGTCTCTATGTGAATCTCGCGTTTGTATACAATTTAAACTAGTTTTTTTTAAAATTGGATCTGCTTCAAATTCTGTGTGAATAACCTCTGGAGGCGGAGTTATCTTCCAGGCAGCATCCGCCCCATAGCCTGGAAGAGCTCATTTACATAAAGTGATAAAAGATGATTTATCCACAAGGCTTTAGGTATAACCTGTGTGACCATATTAACAGTTTAGATAGGTTAAATGTGGTGACTGATTCCCTTTAAAGGGCATCTATCACCAGGATTTTGCAACCCCATCTGAGAGCAGCATAATATAGAGACATAGACCCTGATTCCAGCGGTGTGTCACTTACTGAGCTGTTTGCCGTCATTTTGATAAAATCGATGTTTTCTCTGCTGCAGATAAAGCAGTTTTACAGAGCTCATGAATATGCTGGACTATCTGATAGCACACGAAGTAGTCCTTTAATGATAATCTACTGCTGACTAAACAGTGATTTTATCAAAACTACACTAAGCAGTCCAGTAAGTGACACATCACCGGAATCAGGGTCTCTGTCTCTACATTATGCTGCTCTCAGATTAGGTGGCAAAAACCTGGTGACAGATTCCCTTTAATGACAAAGCCAATTTTGACCTTTATGAACAGGCCAAATTTTAGAAATCTGACCAGTGTCAATTTATGGTGTGACATCTCTGGAAGGCTTCAACATATCTCAGTGATTATGAGACTGTTCTTATTGTGACATATTGTACTTCATGATAGTGGAACATTTAGAAGGATATATATTTGTGTTTATTTGTGAAAAGATGTGAATTTGGTAAAAATTTAGCAATTTTCAAATTTTGCATTTTGTGCCCTTCAACCATAGAGGTATCTCACACAATATAGTTAATAAATAACATTTCTACGTGTCTCCTTTATATCAGCAATAGCGAAGAGAAAAGGGTTAAAAACTCTGCGCTGCTGTTGTGATGAGATCAAATTAAAGATGAGATCAATAAAATGAGGATGATTTAATTGTCAAGAGTTTCAGAGTCATCTAGGCTCCTTCCTCAGGACAAAAAGAGTTTATGATTTTGTCCTGAGGAAGGAGCCTAGAAACGCATTGACAATTAAATCATCCTCATTTTATTGATCTCATCTTTAATTTGATCTCATCACTATGGCAGCGCAGAGTTTTTAACCCTTTTCTCTTCACTATTGATTATACTCCACGTACGTCTCTGCAGCAGCTGTTTATGCTACGATAGTGGTTGTGACTCTCACAACCACTCTAGGTGAGTTTTTCTTAGACCCCTCTTAGATTTCTTATATTTGAATAAGCCCCTATTGCGCATTATTTCTTTCCAGCTTCTATGTACTTTACAACAGCACAATTTTTGAAAAGGAATTTTTTTTTGTTAGAAACTTAGAAGGGTTCAAAGTTTATCATCAATTTTTCATTTTTCCAACAAAATTTACAAAAATATTTTTTAAGGACCACATCACATTTGAAGTGACTTTGAGAAGCCTATTTGACAGAAAATACCCCAAAGTGACGCTATTCAAAAAAATTGTACCCCTCAAAGTACTCAAAACCACATCAAAAAGTTTTATTAACCCTTCAGGTGCTTCTCAGGAATGAATGCAAAGTGGAATAAAAAAAAATTACAATTTACTTAAAAATTTTGCTTTAGCCCAATTTATTCACTTTTACAAGAAATAGCACTACAAAATGTACTCTAAAATGTGTTACCCAGTTTCTTCAGAGCCCACTGATATCCTACATATAGTTAGAAACCTCTATTTGGATAAACAGCAGGGCTCAAATGGGAATGCGCGCCATTGGATTTTTGGAACATAAATTTGGCTGAAATGGATTGCGGAACCATGTCACATTTACAGCACCCGTATGGTACCTAAACAGCAAAAAACGTCCACAAATGACCCCATTTTAGAAACTTCACACCTCAGTGATTTTATGCAGGAGTATAGTGGTCATTTTGAACCTACAGGTCCTTCACAAAATTTGATAACAATAGGTCGTCATATTGAAAATGTTCTTTTGTTTTCACAAAAATGTTGCTTTAGCACTGAATTTCTCACTTTTACAAGTTGTACTACCAAACAGTGGACCCCACAATTTGTTACCCAATTTCTAATGAGCACAGTGGTACCCTAAATGTAGTCAAAAAGTTCTATGTTTTGTCAAACGGGAGAGTCCGGAATACACAAGGAGCAATATTTGAATTTTAGCAGCAAATTTGGCTGAAATATATTTCGAGCACTACGTCACATATGCAGGGCCCTTAAGGTACCTATACAGCAGAAAAACCCGACAAATGACCACATTTTAAACTCACAGGTACTTCACAGAATTTGATAACATTAGGATGTAATATTAAAAATTTTCATTTTTTTTTTCACAAAATTGTTGCTTTATGAGTGCATTTCGCACTTTTACAAGTGATAACACCAAAAAGTGGACCCCATAGTTTGTTACCCACTTTCTTATCAGCGCGGCGATTCCCCACATGTAATCAAAAAATTCTTTTTGGACAAACGGGAGGGTTTGGAACGGAAGGAGCAATATATGAATTTTGGAAATCAAATTTGGCAGAAATAAATTGCGGGCACCATGTCACATTTGCAGGGCTCGTAATGTACCTAAACAGCAAAAATCCACCATAAGTGACCCCATTTTGGAAACTAGACCCCTCAAAGATTTTATCCAGGTGTATAGTGAGCATTTTGAGCTCCCAGGTACTTCACAGAATTTGATAACATATTGAAACATATTACGACATATTGAAAAAAATGTTCACAAAAATTTTGCTTTATCACTGCATTTCACAGTTTTACAAGAGGTAATACCGAAACGTGGAGCATACAGTTTGTTACCCACTTTCTTATAAACGCAGCAATACCACACATGTAGTCAAAAAGTTCTGATTGGACAACGGGAGGGCTCGGAATGGAAGGAGCAATATTGGGTACCATATCGCATTTGCAGGGCCCCTAAGGTGCCAAAACATCAGAAATTCACACAAATGATCCCATGTCAGGAACTAGACCCATCAAGGAATACATCCAGGGATGTGTTGAACATTTTGAAACCATAGATGCTTCACAGAACTTTTTAAATGTGGATATGAAAATGATGGTTAGGTTTTTTGCCACTAAAATGTTATTTTAGCCTAAGATTTGTAATTTTGACAATGAATAGTAGAAAAAAATAGGAGAAAACAGACCCCATAATTTATTAAGAATTTTCTCCTGAACACAGTGATACCTCCCATACATGGTCATAAACGTATGTTTGAGCACATGGTAGGGCTCGGAAAGTGAACAACTTTATTTGAGTTTTGGAACACAAATGTGGACAATGTGTTGCATTTGCAGAGCCCCCTGAGGTGCCAAAAATGTAGAAACCCCCACATGTGACCCCTTTTGGTAAACAAAACCCTATTATGGATTCATATATTGGTGTAGTGTGTAATTTAAACGCACAAATGACACAGAATTCTATTACAATGGGCTGTGAAAACGAAAGACGTAGGGTTTTCCCTCCAACATTTTACTTTAGTCTCAAAATTTCAATTCACATGAATGCTAACAGGACAAAATGGACAGAGTGATATGCAATTTTCCCTGCTGTTCATTTGTAATTTTCCCTTCCCAGCATTCTTCCCATTTTGTTATGTTTTCCATTTGGGGGATTTTCACATATCCCATAAGTCCTCTGCTTGTGTGCACTTCCTTTATAGTTATAGTTTTTTGTGTTACACTGTGTTTATAGTTGAGGGTGCAGTTAGGGACACTCAGGATCAGCTAATGTTGAGTGGTGACTCCATTGTATCATGTTAGGGTGCCAATCTCTGCAGTCAAGCACTGATAAAATAGGGTCAGATTTAGAGCGCCTCCTATTCTGAATAGAGACATGTGGATTGCAGGGTTCACACTTTTCCTAGCCTGTCCATCCCTGTTTGAGGCTCAGTCATAACACCCACACAGGAGCGCTCACTCTACTGAACACTCATGTGTTCCCCTTACAAACTGGCCTCCCACAATTCCCCTTACCTACTCCTCTAGTCTGCCCTATTTATCTGGGGGTGTCTTAAGGGGTGCATGCATGCGGGGTGTTGCATGCGTGCCATCCTATGCAAAGTGCCATCATTGCGAAGTGCCTGGCAGTTATTTCAATGGCAGTTAGTCAGGGCAGGAGTCAGGTAAACTAATCTTTGACACCTTCTGTTTTAACCATGACTATTATTTATATCTCTATCATTCTATATGCTTTTACTGTCCACTTTCACCGCCCTGTCCCCCCTCCTTCACCACTCATCCACATCAGCCCCTCTCTCCTCCCCTCTCCTATGTATGGCTCCCAGGCTCTTTTCACCTATCTGAATAATCTCATTCAATCAAGCTCCAGGGACTTACACAAAAAGCCATGCCACAAGTCCAAAAATCATCTGATCTTTCTCCTTCTACTCCTACTTCTTTCAGGTGATATCTCTCCCAATCCCGGGCCACCCCATGCTAACTTTACCCCGTCCTCCACCTCCCATAGAAACCCTGATAACCTTATTAACATTAGTTGTACACCCTCACTTCCCTCTTTTAATTGTGCTCTCTGGAATTCACGGTCCAACAAGCTTCCTTACATCCACAATCTCTTTCTCAATAACTCTCTTAATCTACTAGCCCTCACTGAAACCTGGATTCAGGATTTAGACACTACTTCCCCTGCCGCCATTTCTCACGGTGGTTTACACTTTTCCCATTCACCAAGACCTGGAAACAGACATGGTGGTGGAGTCGGTTTACTCCTGTCCCCACAATGCACTTTCCAGGTCATCCCCCCAGCTCCATTACTCTCATTCCCATCCTTTGAGGTCCACACCATCAGACTCTTCCATCCCCTCTCCCTCAGAGAAGCTGTCATATACCGTCCACCAGGCTCATCCACCCAGTTCCTTGACCACTTTTCAGCCTGGCTGCCGCACTTCATGTTCTCAGAGTTACCAACCCTTATCCTAGGAGACTTTAACATCCCCATAAACAGCCCCTCCTCCCCATCTGCATCCCAGCTTCTATCTCTCACCACCTCCCTTGGCCTCTCACAACTCTCATCCTCTGAGACACATAAAGATGGTAACACCCTTGACCTGGTCTTTATCCGCCTCTGCTCAATCTCTGACTTTGACAACTCACCTCTTCCCCTCTCTGACCACAACATCCTCTCCTTTAAACTCACAAACCCTTGCCCATCCCAGCACACTCCCACCAATCACACATTCAGAAACCTACAGGCCATCGATTTTCAGACACGTTCAGACTCTTTACACGCATCACTGTCCCCTATCTCCTCACTTTCCTGTCCTGATCTGGCTGTAAAGCACTACAATGACACACTCACAAGTAGCGCCCCTCACCTTCAGAAAGACCAAACAGAGTAAAACAGCCCTGGCTCACATCCCAAACTCTATTTCTTCAGCGAAGCTCCAGGAGTGCCGAACGCCTATGGAGGAAAAACCGCACACCAGAAAACTTCATCCACTACAAGTTCATGTTAAGGACCTACAACTATTCCTTTCACCTCGCCAAACAGACCTACTTCACCACCCTTATTTCTTCACTTGCCAACAATCCAAAAAAGCTCTTTGACACCTTTCACTCCCTCCTCAGTCCCAAAGTACAGACCCCTGTCACAGCCCTTCATGATGACCTGGCCTCGTATTTCACAGAGAAAATAGAAAACATCCGCCAAGAGATCAGCTCCCAGCCACCAAGCACTGTGAATCCCATCCATCCCCACATCCCATCCAGCTCACTTTCCACATTTGACCCAGTCACAGAGGAGAAAGTCTCCAGGCTCCTATCCTCCTCTCGTCCTACCACTTGCCCTACTGATCCCTTCCCCACACCTCTACTCCAGACACTCTCTCCGGTTGTCACCACTCACCTAACTAAAATCTTCAATCTCTCTCTCTTCAGGTATCTTCCCCTGCTCCCTCAAACACTCTATCATTACTTCATTATTAAAAAAACCTTCCCTTGATCCGTCCTGCACAAGCAACTACAGACCAGTCTCCAATCTCCCCTTCATCTCTAAACTCTTGGAGCGCATGGTCTACTCTCGCCTCACCCGCTACCGTTCCACTCACTCTCTTCTAGATCCTTTACAGTCTGGCTTCCGCCCTTTACACTCAACAGAAACTGCCCTTGTCAAAGTGACCAATGACCTATTAACAGCAAAACATAACAATGACCACTCTCTGCTTATTCTTCTTGACCTTTCTGCTGCCTTCGACACTGTTGACCACAGTCTCCTTCTCTCTATGCTCCATTCTATCGGCCTAAAGGACACTGTGCTCTCCTGGTTCTCTTCCTATCTTTCTGGCCGTTCATTCAGTGTATCATTTGCTGGCTCCACATCTTCTCCTCTCTCTCTCACTGTTGGGGTCCCTCAAGGTTCAGTCCTTGGCCCTCTTCTTTTCTCCCTCTACACTGCCCCAATTGGACAGACCATCAGCAGTTTTGGCTTTCAGTTCCATCTTTATGCTGATGACACACAGCTTTACACCTCATCCCCTGAGCTCACCCCCGCTGTACTACAGAACACAAGTGACTGTCTGACTGCAGTTTGCAATGTCATGTCTGCTCTCTATCTGAAACTTAACCTTTCAAAAATTGAACTTCTGCTTTTTCCTCCAACCTTCCTAAACCTGACATCTCCCTCTCTATGTGTGGCACAACGATAAGTCCTAGGCAGCAGGCCCGCTGTCTGGGTGTTATACTTGACACTGATCTCTCCTTCACCTCCCACATACAATCTCTTGCCCGCTCCTGCCACTTGTACCTCAAGAACATCTCTAGAATCCGCCCTTTTCTCACTATGGAAATGACAAAAGCCCTCACCGTGGCCTTGATCCACTCTCGCCTTGACTACTGTAACTCTCTATTAATTGGTCTGTCAGCCAAATTTTTTTAATATCGGTAGGTTTGGCTGACATTAGTCTAGTATGGCCGTCAGACTAACTCTAAAATAGTTAGAATAAAATTGGCTGAACTCAACAATATAGGTGAGATCAATTGTCATTCTAAAGCCTGCTTTACACGTTGCAATTAGTTGTACAATCACATTTGCGATGTGACGCGCCCAGGTTGCATACGGGATCTTAAGAGATTGCACGTAGGTCGTTCATTTGCTGTCACACGTGCGTTAGTAGTCTATGTTAAATTGATCAATTTTGTGTGCGATCCTAGATCATGTGTTCTGTGACGTATGCATTGAGCACCCTTTTTTTTTTTTTTTTTTATTTATTGACTTGCCAAGCATGTGTAATGTGTAGGGATGCTTTTTTACTATGTCACCTGCCATTCAGCTCTGCTACATGACCGCTGACAGCAGACACAGACAGCCATGTAGCAGAGCTGAATGGCAGATGACAGCAGACACAGACAGAGCCGCACGATCAGAATGAACTCGGGTTAACTTCACCCGACTTCATTGTCATGCTGCGGCTCTGTCTGTGTCGCGTCCTGATTAGCGGTCACCTGTGAAGGGCTCACCGGTAACCGCTAATCTCCTGAGTAACTGAATTGAGCAGCCCTCTCTCATACATATACTCACTGATCCCCGATCCCCGGCGTGGCGCTGCACAGCATTCACACTGCTCCGGCGGCTTTTACTATTTTGAAAAAGCCGGCCGCCCATTAAACAATCTCGTATTCCCTGCTTTCCCCGCCCACCGGCGCCTATGATTGGTTGCAGTGAGACATGCCCCCACGCTGAGTGACAGGTGTCTCACTGCACCCAATCACAGCAGCCGGTGGATTGTCTATACTGTGCAGTGAAATAAATAATTAAATAATTAAAAAAAACGGTGTGCGGTCCCCCCCAATTTTAAAACCAGCCAGAGAAAGCCATACGGCTGAAGGCTGGTATTCTCAGGATGGGGAGCTTCACGTTATGGGGAGCCCCCCAGCCTAACAATATCAGCCAACAGCCGTCCAGAATTGCCGCATACATTATATGCGGCAGTTCTGGGACTGTACCCGGCTCTTCCCGATTTGCCCTGGTGCGTTGGCAAATCGGGGTAATAAGGAGTTATTGGCAGCCCATAGCTGCCACTAAATCCTAGATTAATCATGTCAGGCGTCTCCCCGAGATACCTTCCATGATTAATCTGTAAGTGACAGTAAATAAACACACACACACCCGAACAATCCTTTATTAGAAATAAAAAACACAAAGATATACCCTGGTTCACCACTTTAATAAGCCCGAAAAAGCCCTCCATGTCCGGCGTAATCCACGGACCTCCAGCGTCGCTTCCAGCTCTGCTGCATGGAGGTGACCGGAGCTGCAGAAGACACAGCCGCTCATTTCAGCTCCACGCAAAAACTGAAGACAGCCACGCGATCAGCTGAGCTGTCACTGAGGTTACCTGGATCCAGCGATGGATGCAGCGGTGTCCGCGGGTAACCTCAGTGACAGCTTAGCTGATCGCGCTACTCACCGCCGCTCCTGTCAGCTCCACGCAGCAACTGTGGTGAGTAGCGCGATCAGCTGAGCTGTCACTGAGGTTACCCGCGGCCACCGCTGTATCCAGTGACAGCGGGTAACCTCAGTGACAGCTCAGCTGATCGCGCAGCTGTCTTCAGTTGCTGCGTGGAGGTGACCGGAGCGGCGGTGTCTTCAGCAGCTCCGGTCACCTCCATGCAGCAGAGCTGGAGGCGACGCTGGAGGTCTGTGGATTACGCCGGACATGGAGGGCTTTTTCGGGCTTATTAAAGTGGTGAACCAGGGTATATGTTTTTGTTTTTTATTTCTAATAAAGGATTTTTTCGGGTGTGTGTGTTTATTTACTGTCACTTACAGATTAATCATGGAAGGTATCTCGGGGAGACGCCTGACATGATTAATCTAGGATTTAGTGGCAGCTATGGGCTGCCAATAACTCCTTATTACCCCGATTCGCCAACGCACCAGGGCAAATCGGGAAGAGCCGGGTACAGTCCCAGAACTGTCGCATCTAATTCTGGGTGGCTGTTGGCTGATATTGTTAGGCAGGGGGGCTCCCCATAACGTGGAGCTCCCCATCCTGAGAATACAAGCCTTCAGCCGTATGACTTTATCTGGCTGGTTTTAAAATTGGGGGGGACCGCACACTGTTTTTTTTAATTATTTAATTATTTATTTCACTGCACAGTATAGACACGCCCACCGGCTGCTGTGATTGTGTGCAGTGAGACACCTGTCACTCAGCGTGGGGGCATGTCTCACTGCAACCAATCATAGGCGCCAGTGGGCAGGGAAAGCAGGGAATACGAGATTGTTTAATGGGCGGCCGGCTTTTTCAAAATAGTAAAAGCCGCCGGAGCAGTGTGAATGCCGTGCAGCGCCGCGCTGGGGATCGGGGATCAGTGAGTATGAGAGAGGGGGTAAGAGGGGTAGACTGACATGGACAGAGAGAGAGGGACAGAGATAGTGACCGACTGACAGAGATTAGTGAATGACAGACATTGTGAGGCGCTTCAGAACGCAGCTTTTCAGCTGCGCTCTGAAGCGGACCTTTTATAAGCTGCGGTGCAGAGCGCACACCTGCGCACATAGTCACAGACATCAAAATCGTATGAGGGATGTCACACGCTTCAATTGACTAAGTTCGTGCAACAAAATGTTCAATTCTAGACAAAGATACGATGTGTTTGCGATCAACGGTTTTGCGTTCAATCCTGATCGCACGTAGGTGTCACACGCAGATACCTCACAAACGATGCCGGATGTGCGTCACTTACAACTTGACCCCAACGACGGATTGTGAGATATATTGAAGCGTGTAAAGAGGGCTTAATGTGTGTGTGTGTGTGTGTGGGGGGGGGTATGCCAACTCTTCCCACAATAGATCGTGTTGTCTTCTGCTCCCTGTAAATATGCTGCCACCAGAAGAGTCTGAAAGTGTCTTTCTCATGGAGAACAGCTTTGTTAAGCTTATGATTTTATCTATGGTTGGAGTCAGGTGAGGTAGCTTTTGGCTGGACACTATTCTGGTGTCGAAAATATGAAATTTGTTTTTTCAAGCTTAATAGATCCCATGTCATGAAAGAGTTAACATGATCCCACCAATAGTTATTGCAGCTGCAATTGTAGACTTTTCCTATTTCGAAACAATGTTACAGGTTGATACAATAAGAATATTTTTCTGATCATGGCAAAATCTCATTGCATGTATTGTATACAGTTTCCATTCAAATGCCCCGATATCAGATTTTGGTAAGGGTCTAGTCTTTGTGTATATGGCCACCTTTCTAGTCTTGTATATATGGTCACCTTTCTAGTCTTTGTGTATATGGCTACCTTTCTAGTCTTATATATATGGTCACCTTTCTAGTCTTTGTGTATATGGCCACCTTTCTAGTCTTTGTGTATATGGCCACCTTTCTAGTCTTGTATATATGGTCACCTTTCTAGTCTTTGTGTATATGGCCACCTTTCTAGTCTTTGTGTATATGGCCACCTTTCTAGTCTTGTGTATTGTTAGGGCCAGGTGGACGGGCAGACCCAGGAGGTGGATCCACTGGGCCGAACACCTCACTGAAGGCAAGGGGTCCGGTAGCCGGAGCACTACAGGTAGCAGGACAATCCGTTCAAAGGAGTGGAGTGTAGAAGTCCCTGGGACCACGGAGTCACCGAAGGTAGTCCGGATGACGGAGCTCAGGTTCGGAGGCCGAGATGTTGTCAGGCAGAGTCCGGAACCGACGGAGCGAGAAGACGGGTCACAACAGGGATCAGAGATGGTATGGACTGACGGGATGGCGGACAGTCACCGTTCGGGGTTCGGGAATCGTCAGGACCGGATGGCGAGGCAGGAGCGGCTCTAGGAGAGAGATAGGTAAGTATACCGCAAGACACAAGGAGACCTGACTCCTAGCTTAGCAAAACACGAAGAACAGGCCCCGCCCACTTGGAAAGGATTCCCCTATATACCCTGTACCTGATTCTTCAATATCCTGTTGGAGGACACTGGCCCTTTAAGAGAGGGTCAATGACCGCGCGCGCGCCCTAATGCGCATGCGCGAGGCCCGGGTGCCAGAAGCCAGAGCAGGGAGCGGTGAACAGGAGGCAGGAGAGCCGGGCTGGGGCCGAGTTGCCGACGGGCGCCGGGAGCGGGGACCGGGCTGCCTGGGGACCGCAGGCGATGGAGCAGCAAGGCTGTGGAGCAGGGGACCGGGAAGCCTGGCACGGGAGCGGCGGAGCGCGACCTGAGAGCGGGGAAGCGTGGCAGGGGAGCCGGTAAGCAAGGCAGGGAAGCCGGGGAGCCTAGCAGGGGAGCCGGGGAGCGTGACAGTACCCCCTCCCCCATGCCCCCCTCCCCGCAACCGGGACAGGAAGGCACATATCAGAGGAGTACCCACATTCTCCCGGGGTTCCCAGGACCTATCTTCAGGACCATACCCTGCCCAGTCCACCAGGAAGAACTGTCGGCCCCGCACCGTTTTCATGGACACGATATCCCTTACCGCATAGATGTCATCATCAGCAATAGGAGGAGGAGCAGAACTGGCAGCAGCGGAGAAGGGACCAAGGACAACCGGCTTGAGCAGGGAGACGTGGAAGGAGTTGGGTATTCTCATCGTGGCCGGGAGCTGCAGCTTGTAGGAGACCTCATTTATTTTGCTGAGGACTTTAAACGGCCCGATGTAGCGAGGACCCAGCTTGTATGATGGTAGCTTCAATCGGACGTACTTGGAAGCAAGCCAGACCAGATCTCCTGGAGAGAAACACGGAGGATCCAGACACCTCTTGTCTGTGTGTCTCTTCATCCGCAGGGAAGCACGTCCAAGGGACGCCTTGACAGAGTCCCAAATTGTTGCAAAGTCACGGACTACAGCATCAGCAGCAGGGACATCCGAGGAAGAGGATACAGGTAATAAGACGGAAGGCTGAAGTCCGTAAACGACATGGAAGGGAGAGCTCGAGGAGGACTCACTGACGTGGTGGTTATGGGAGAATTCAGCCCAAGGAAGAAGCGTGGACCAGTCGTCATGATGGGCGTTGACGTAGTGACGTAAGAAGGAGGTCAAGATCTGATTGACTCGTTCCACTTGGCCATTCGACTGAGGATGGTAGGCTGAAGAAAAGTCCAGAGTCACTCCCAGATGTTTGCAGAGAGCCCTCCAGAAGCGGGAGGTAAACTGAGTTCCTCTGTCGGACACAATGTGTGATGGAAAGCCATGCAACCGGAAGATGTGTTGTACATAGGCGTCAACGAGTTCCTGGGCAGAGGGCAGTCCAGCCATAGGGACGAAATGAGCCATTTTGGAGAACCGATCCACCACGACCCATATGACTGTGTGTCTGGAGGACAGGGGCAAGTCCGTAATAAAGTCCATTGCAATGTGTTGCCACGTAACGGAGGGTATAGGCAGAGGCAGAAGACGGCCATATGGCAGGTGTTTGGGCGTCTTGTTCCTGGCACAAGAGGAGCAGGCTGAGACAAAAGAAGCGACGTCCGTGCGAAGGGATGGCCACCAGTAGTGACGTACAATTGTACTCCATGTTTTCTTCTGACCAGCATGGCCAGCTGTTTTCGAGGCATGGCCCCAGTGCAACACTTTTTGCCTGTCAGTCTCAGAGACATAGGTCTTCCCGGGCGGTATCTGGGCCAGGGTGACAGGGGCCACCGGAATGATTTTACTAGGGCAGATGATGGGCTGGGATGTCTCCTCCTCCTGCTCCATGGGCATGAATGACCTGGACAAGGCATCTGCTCGTACATTCTTGTCCGCGGGTCGAAAATGGAGCTGAAAATCGAACCTGGCAAAGAACAAGGACCACCTGGCTTGCCGTGGGGTCAGTCGCTGAGCGGACCGCAGGTATTCCAGGTTCTTGTGGTCCGTGTAAATGATCACGGGGTACACTGCTCCCTCCAGAAGGTAGCGCCATTCCTCCAGAGCCAGTTTGACTGCTAATAGCTCTCGGTCACCGATGGTGTAGTTGCGTTCAGGCGCTGAGAAGCTCTTGGAGTAGAAACTGCAAGTAACCATCTTCCCGGAGGAGGACTTCTGCATGAGCACTGCTCCGGCTCCCGAGGAGGAGGCATCCACCTCCAAGGTGAACTGTCGGTTTAACTCAGGATGGTGGAGCACAGGGGAGGAAGCAAATGCCTGTTTCAAGGAGCCAAACGCGGCGTTGGCCGCAGGTGACCAGTCCTTTGGATTAGCCCCCTTCTTGGTCAAGGCGGAGAGAGGTGCAGTCAGAGCAGAGAAGTGAGGGATGAACTGACGGTAATAGTTTGCGAATCCCAGAAAGCGTTGGATTGCCTTCAGTCCGGAAGGAGGGGGACAGTTGAGAATGGAAGATACCTTCTCCGGGTCCATCTGCAGACCGGTATCGGAGATTACGTAACCCAGGAAGGGAAGAGAAGACTGCTCGAAGACACACTTCTCGTACTTGGCGTACAGACGATTCTCCCTCAGTCTTTGTAGTACCAGCTGCACGTTCTCTCTGTGGGTCTGGAGGTCCGGAGAAAAGACCAGGATATCATCGAGATACACCACCACACAGACGTAGAGAAGGTCCCGGAACACGTCGTTCACCAATTCCTGAAAGACTGCTGGTGCGTTACACAGGCCGAAGGGCATCACACAGTATTCATAGTGCCCATCGCGAGTATTGAATGCGGTCTTCCATTCGTCCCCAGAGCGGATGCGGACCAGGTTGTAGGCACCCCGAAGATCCAACTTGGTAAACACACGAGCTCCTCTAAGCCGATCAAACAATTCGGGGATAAGCGGCAGGGGGTATTTATTTTTCACGGTGATTTGGTTCAATCCCCGGTAGTCAATGCATGGGCGTAGGTCGCCCTCTTTCTTCTTAACGAAGAAGAAGCCTGCTCCAGCAGGAGAGGAGGATCTCCGAATGAATCCCCTTGCCAGGTTCTCTGTGATGTAGGTAGACATGGCCCTTGTTTCGGCAGGAGACAGCGGATATATCCGTCCTCGAGGTGGTGTAGTTCCCGGGAGTAGGTCGATGGCACAGTCGTAAGGACGATGTGGCGGCAGTACCTCTGACTCCTTTTTATCAAAGACGTCCGCGAAGGACCAATAGGCCGAGGGCAGTCCCGGTAGGGACTCCGGAACCGGAGGTCGTCGGATGGGCTGTATAGTCTTCAGACAGTTCTCGTGGCAAGAGGAGCCCCATCGGGTGATTTCACCAGTACCCCTGCTGACTGACGGTTCGTGTGTCCGTAACCAGGGGAGTCCCAGCAGGATTTGATGAGACATGTGTGGGAGGACGTAGAGAGCGATGTTCTCGGTGTGCAGGGCACCGATACGCAGTTCCACCGGCTTGGTGATCCACGAGATGGTGTCAGAGAGGGGTCTCCCATCTACAGAGGCAATCACGAGGGGTTTGTCGAGTGGAGTAACAGGCACCTGGTACTTGTCCACCGTGGCCTGCTGGATGAAATTGCCTGCTGCCCCGGAATCGAGGTACGCCTCAGCCGTGAACCGCGTCTCTCCCATTGTCACTTGAACAGTCCACGTAACCGGGTCTGAGAGAGTCCCAGCACCTAGGGTGGCCTCTCCTACCAGCCCTAGGCTTTGGAGTTTCCCGGCCTCTCTGGACAGGAGCGTAGAAGGTGTGTGCCCTCTCCGCAGTAGAAGCAGAGGACCTTGGCGAGCCGGTCTGCTCGGCGTTGTTCGGACTGCCGCAAACGGTCGATCTGCATGGGCTTGTGGACAGAGACACCAGACGACGTTGACTGAAGTACGGCGGGCTTCTGCGGAGGAGAGGAATGCCGTATCGGACGTCTCTCACGGGACACCTCTTTGGATCGTTCCTGGAATCTGAGGTCCACGCGGGTGGCTAGTGCGATCAGGGCATCCAGAGTAGAAGGAACATCGCTGCCTGCCAGCTCGTCCTTAATACGACTGGAGAGTCCTTCCCAGAAGGCGGCGGTGAGGGCTTCATTGTTCCAGCCCAATTCTGAGGCCAAAGTGCGGAAGCGGATGGCATACTGCCCCACCGTCATGGTCCCCTGACGTAGCCTGAGGAGTGATGAGGCGGATGCGGCGGCACGGCCGGGTTCGTCGAAGGTGGTTCTAAACGCCTGCAGGAAGTCCTGGATGTTAGTGGTTACAGGGTCCTCCTTTTCCCACAAGGGGTTCATCCAGGCCAGTGCCTCACCCTCTAGATGGGACATCACAAACGCCACATTGGCTTGGTCGGAGGCAAACAGATGCGGAAGCAGTTTAAAGTGGAGGGAGCACTGGTTTAGGAATCCTCTGCAGGTCTTGGGATCTCCGGCATATCGGGGTGGAGAGGCCAAGCGAAGTTTAGATGCTTCCGAGGGAGCCGCCACGGGAACAGTGACCGTGGACTGTGAAGTGGTAACCTGAGATGCCAGGGACGTGGCAGATGCTTGCAGCGTGTGCAGGCGGGTATCCACTGAGGTCATGAAGGCCAGCATGCGGGACTGAGTCTCGCGCTGACTTCCGAGTTCCTGCTGCAAGTTGCCCAGCTGGGCCGCTAGTGCTTCGGCGGGATCCATGGCCTGTTCTTACTGTTAGGGCCAGGTGGACGGGCAGACCCAGGAGGTGGATCCACTGGGCCGAACACCTCACTGAAGGCAAGGGGTCCGGTAGCCGGAGCACTACAGGTAGCAGGACAGTCCGTTCAAAGGAGTGGAGTGTAGAAGTCCCTGGGACCACGGAGTCACCGAAGGTAGTCCGGATGACGGAGCTCAGGTTCGGAGGCCGAGATGTTGTCAGGCAGAGTCCGGAACCGACGGAGCGAGAAGACGGGTCACCACAGGGATCAGAGATGGTATGGACTGACGGGATGGCGGACAGTCACCGTTCGGGGTTCGGGAATCGTCAGGACCGGATGGCGAGGCAGGAGCGGCTCTAGGAGAGAGATAGGTAAGTATACCGCAAGACACAAGGAGACCTGACTCCTAGCTTAGCAAAACACGAAGAACAGGCCCCGCCCACTTGGAAAGGATTCCCCTATATACCCTGTACCTGATTCTTCAATATCCTGTTGGAGGACACTGGCCCTTTAAGAGAGGGTCAATGACCGCGCGCGCGCCCTAATGCGCATGCGCGAGGCCCGGGTGCCAGAAGCCAGAGCAGGGAGCGGTGAACAGGAGGCAGGAGAGCCGGGCTGGGGCCGAGTTGCCGACGGGCGCCGGGAGCGGGGACCGGGCTGCCTGGGGACCGCAGGCGATGGAGCAGGAAGGCTGTGGAGCGGGGGACCGGGAAGCCTGGCACAGGAGCGGCAGAGCGCGACCTTAGAGCGGGGAAGCGTGGCAGGGGAGCCGGTAAGCAAGGCAGGGAAGCCGGGGAGCCTAGCAGGGGAGCCGGGGAGCGTGACATGTATATATGGTCACCTTTCTAGTCTTTGTGTATATGGCCACCTTTCTAGTCTTTGTGTATATGGCCACCTTTCTAGTCTTTGTGTATATGGCCACCTTTCTAGTCTTGTATATATGGTCACCTTTCTAGTCTTTGTGTATATGGCCACCTTTCTAGTCTTTGTGTATATGGCCACCTTTCTAGTCTTTGTGTATATGGCCACCTTTCTAGTCTTGTGTATATATGGTCACCTTTCTAGTCTTTGTGTATATGGCCACCTTTCTAGTCTTTGTGTATATGGCCACCTTTCTAGTCTTGTATATATGGTCACCTTTGTAGTCTTTGTGTTTATGGCCACCTTTCTAGTCTTGTATATATGGTCACCTTTCTAGTCTTTGTGTATATGGCCACCTTTCTAGTCTTTGTGTATATGGCCACCTTTCTAGTCTTGTGTATATATGGTTACCTTTCTAGTCTTTGTGTATATGGCCACCTTTCTAGTCTTTGTGTATATGGCCACCTTTCTAGTCTTTGTGTATATGGCCACCTTTCTAGTCTTTGTGTATATGGCCACCTTTCTAGTCTTTGTGTACATGGCCACCTCTCTAGTCTTTGTGTATATGGCCACCTTTCTAGCCTTTGTGTATATGGCCACCTTTCTAGTCTTTGTGTATATGGCCACCTTCCTATTTTGACTGCTGCCAATCCATATTCTATCTTTAAACCTCTTCTGTCAAGATTAGTATTGCCAGACATGCAGCATCTTCAAATTATTTAGTTCACCTTCCTTATCACCACTGGGATTTGCAACACTTTATAGAGCAGTCTGCTGCAAACCCCACTTGCCCTGAAATTAATGTTCTGTCTGCAGTGTTTGGCTATCCCAGTAAGTCAGTAGGGTATGCAGGATAATTCAATTTGTAATAAATACATTAAAAGTGAAAGGTTTGGGATATAATGCATTTCATATTGAGACATTTTCTGTGATCACCCTTCCACAGCCTGATGTTCCATTAAAGTATGATGAGATGATCAGAGTTTTCTCACCGTTCCCAGGTGATCATGTGAGCTGACTTCAACTCAAGAAAAATATAAAATATATTCAAAATAAATAAGTAAAGTTTCTCTCTGCACTTAGGAAACAAAATATTTTGTGCATATGTATACAAAATTGGCAAAGGGGTCAGTTTTAAAAGAAATAGGCCCGGAGCATAGAAAAACATGAGAACTTGTAATGAGGAAGTATGTTGTGTAAAAATAAATAAATTACATCCCCCAGAGATCTTCTAAAATTTCCGGGGGTCGTATTGAAAAAATCATCATTCAGCTCTCCTGAAGATCGTCTAAAAGTGTTGAAGACTTCAAATGGCTGCCAACATCTCCAATCCGGATTACTATATAAGTAAGCCCAGGAACAGCACACAAAATGATGAAATAGGTTTTTGGAATCCATAGAACTTCATGCTGAGATTACCAGGCAGCTCTTGCTACGATTAACCCCTTTGCGACAGGTCAATTTTTGTTTTTTTCCTCTCCTTTCTCACAGAGTCATAACTTTTTAATTTTTCTTCCCACATAGACATACTGTATGTGGGCTTGTATTTTGCAAACGAGATGTACCTTTGAATGATACCATTTGTTTTATCACATAGTGCACTGTAAAACAGGGAAAAAATCCAAATGTGAAGAAATTGGGAAAAAAAATTAATTCTGCCATTTTTTTGTGAATTATTCTTTCAAACATTTTGTTCTAACAATGACTGTTTCTCTTCATAAGCACTATTATGGTGAAACCAAACATATCCAGTTTATTTATTTTAATAGCGAAAAAAAATCAGAAGTTTGCAAAAAAAAAATCACCAAGTTTTAATTTTTTGATAAGGGCTAATAGCTTCACAGAATTTTATTAGGTTGAGTTAAATTTTTACCACAAAACTGTTTTTAACCCCAAATGTTTTCATTTTTACAAGGGTAACAACAGAAAATGGGCCATACAATTTGTTGTGCAATTTCTCCTGAGTATAGGGAAACTACTTGTGTAATGGAAAACTACGGCAGAGCTAGACAGGGAAGAAGCACTATTTGAATTTTGGAGCTCCAGTTTGGCTGGAATAGATTACAGACGCAATGTCACATTTGAAGATCCCCTGATATGCCAAAACATCAGAAACCCCCTCAAGTGAACCGTTCTAGAAACTACACCTCTCAAGCAATTCATCATTGGGCTGTGAAAATAAAAAGTTACAATTTTTCCACTAAAATAATGTTTTAGCCTCAGGAGTTTAATTTTCAAAAACAGTAATAGGAGAAAATGGACCTTACAATTCGCTACACAATTTCTCCTGAGTTCGCCAATACAGGCTCAGAGCAAAGCTTTGAAGGGAAGGAGTGCGATATTGGAGTTCAGATTTAGTGGGAATGGTTTGGTCACATTGGCAGAGCCCCTGACATTCCATAAATGCAGACCCCCCATTAGTGACCCTATTTTACAAAGTACATCCCTCAATTAATTTGTCTAGGGTGTGAGGCAGTGACAGGTGTCATATATAAAAGTTGATATGTATCCCCCAGCATTTACTTGGAAACCTCGTGATATGGATCTCTTCATCCAGTCCAGGTCTTGCAATAGGTTAATGTCCAGGGAATTACATTTCATCTTGCAGTGCACAGTTGGGTGTGCTGAGTTGGGATCCAGGCTGCTGGAGCAGCAGGCGCTATGTGAGCTGGCTGTGTGAAGTTAACACAGGCGAGTATTGAGAGTCCTGGATGCTGTAAGTGGACTCTGCACCTGAAATTCCTACAGTGGTGCAGGAGTCAAACCGACACTAGAAGCAAGACCCTGCACCCGAGATTCCTTCAGTTGTGCAGGTGTCGACCGGGACATTTGTAAAATGGTATAGGCATGAACAAGCTACGCTCCAGGTCTGTTAATGTATGTGTTGTGTGAAAAAAAGTACCACACAGTTTTGTTATGTAATTTATCCTGAGTGCACTAATTCCCTCCATGTAGCTACTTTTACAATGCAAAGCTATTAGACTTCAGAATTTGCTGGAATAGATTGCAGGTGCCATGTCACATTGGAAAAACCCCTGATGTGTCAGATTAGCAGAAATCCCTCACAAGTGACCCCATTTTACAAATTGCACCCGTCAGTAAATTCATCCAGAGGGGCAGTGAACACAAAAGATATGTCACAAAATTGAATACTATTGGGTGGTAAAAGAAACCTAATTTCATTTTTACCGCTAAAATGCTGTTTTAACCCCAGATTTCCCATTTTTGCAAGGACAAATGGTAATAAAAGGCCAATAATGTGTTACACTATTTTTCCTGAATGTGGCAATACCCCACATTTTCCTGTATAGTACTGTTTGGCCACACGGCATGGCTCGGGAGGGAAGCAGCACCGTTTGACTTTTAGAACACAGATTTTCTTAGAATAATTTGCGGACTCCATTTGCAGAGTTTCTAAAAACAGAACAGCAGAAACCCCCTCGTTACCCTATTTTGGAATTACACCCCTCTGGTAATTCATCTATGGGTGTAGTGATGATTTTGTCTCTGGAAAAACACCCATGGAGTTAATTGCAATGAACTCACTGATCAGAAGCGGTTCTTCAAAATGTTCCAATTCTTCTTTCTTGCACAGCACCTGTATTTCCATTTTTCGGGTAAAAGATAGATAATCACTGGTGGCGGCAGGTTATAATGCCGTGTCTTTGTTATATATGATGTGAAATAAACATATAAGGTCTAGGGTTCTTCTCCCTTCTCTGGGAGATCGCTGACTTGTCCGGCACATGAAACGAGTATGATACTCACTGGTCTATACCTACATAAATTTGATTATCACATATAGAGGCAAATGTTTTTACACACTGTCTAGTTTTTTCTTTTTTTCTTTTTGTATAAATATGAAAAATAGTTTTTGTCCTTTTTATAAGGAAATATGTGTCCATTATCAACTAATATATGCTACACACAGATGATTTTTTGTATTTTTATGTTAAGGGTATATAGGACGTCACAACTTGCAACGTGGCATCCTTTCCCGCTCGTTTTTTTCTTGAGGGATGTTCCTATGACGTCACTATGTCTATATATTGTATGCACTGTCTAACCTGGACAGATTGGATGTTATTTCTATTTCTGGTGGTCCTGATGAAGGGGGCAGATGCTCCAGAAACGCGTCGACCTGAATGACAATAAAGTGACACTGATCTGAACATCTTCTGAAGTGATCTATTGGCGCGGCATTGAACACCTCTCTCTTGTGCTTTCTGTTATCTACCATATTGGTGGCTGCAGCCCTGGATCGTTTGATATATGCGATTATAGTAGTTGTGGCTTCTCACAACTACAATTGGTGAGTAGGTTTACTCCCCCTTCCCCACCCCTTACATATTGGGGTAAGACCCTATTGCGCTTGTTTTTCCACAGCTGTTTTTTCGTTTTTGCAGGATAAATGTGGACTGAGACTTAGGGGTACTTTGCACGTTTCGACATCTCTTCTGCGATATTGTTGGGATCAAATCGAAAGTGACACACATCCGGCGCCGGTAACGACGTTGCAACGTGTAAAGCCTAGATGCGCCGATAAACGATCGCAAACGCGTCGCAAATCGGTGCTCTGTGTAGCGTCGGTCATTTTCATAATGTCGCACCAATAGGAGATACGATGTTGTTCCTCGTTCCTGCGGCAGCACACATCGCTGTGTGTGAAGCCGTAGGAGCGAGGAACATCTCCTTACCTGCCTCCACCGGCTATGCGGAAGGAAGGAGGTGGGCGGGATGTTTACGTCCTGCTTATCTCCGCCCCTCCGCTTCTATTGGCTGCCTGCCGTGTGACGTCGCTGTGACGCCGCACGTCCCGCCCCCTTAAGAAGGAGGCGGGTCGCCGGCTATAGAGCGACGTCGCAGGGCAGGTAAGTGCGTGTGAAGCTGCCGTAGCGATAATCGCTACGGCAGCTATCACAAGATATCGCATGTGCGACGGGGGCGGGTACTATCGCGCTCGGCATCACTAGCTGATGCTAGCAATATTGCAATGTGCAAAGTACCCCTTACTGCAATATTTGGGTGTCAGAATAAACAAACCAACAGCAGTTGAAGAATTGTTTTCATTACTTTTTTTTACACCATATATCTTATGATACAGTGGGTATGGAAAGTAGCCAGGTGTGAAAAACTTGTTGCATCATTCCCAAGTAGACTCATGATAGTACTAGGTCAAAAGGGTGCTTCTGCTCAATACTGAGCAAAGGGTCTGAATACTTATGACCATGTAATATTTCTGTTTTTTTCTTTAATAAATTTGCAAAAATTTCTACATTTCTCTTTTTTTTTCTGTCAATGATGGGGCGCAGAGTACACATTAACGAGAAAAAACTAGAACTTTTTTGAATTTAACAAATGGCTGCAATGAAGCAAAGAGGAAAAAATTTAAAGGGGTCTGAATACTTTCCGAACCCATGGAAAGTAATATGGTGGCTTTATTCCTCAGAGCTGTATGATCACAGTGATACCATATTTATATAGTTTTTTTTTTTTAGGTTTGGCTACTGTCACAAAAAAAACACTTTTTTGTAAAATAAATGTTTTTTACGTCTCTAAATTTTGAAGCCTAGTTTTCTTTTATTTTTCTGCCTGGAGATGCATGTGAAGGCTTGTTTTTTGCAGATGAGTTGTAGTTTTTATTGCTACCATTTTAGGCCACATAATATTTTTTAATCGCTTTCTATTTTACTTTTTGTTAGGTACAATCAAGAAGAAACTAGAATTCAGGATTTTTTTTCTTTACGCCTTTCACTGTGTCGTAAAAGACAGCTTTAGGGCTAGGACACACGGAGAGTAAAATTGAGCGAGTGGAATGCGATAAAAAAATCGCATTCCACTCGGACCCAAGTTACTCTATGGGGCAGCTCCCATGTGCGATGTGATTTTTTTTCCCAGCCCTAATCGGACCAAGAAAACAATTGCAGCATGCTGCGGGTGGAATCCGACACTATTCACTCGCACCCATACAGGTCTAAGGGTGCAAGAGAAACATCACACTGCACTCACATGACACTGCAGTGCAGTGAGATATATGCATGTTTGTGAGATTTCGTGATATACTATCACGAACCTCACATTTTTCATAAGGAGTATATAGTCCGGTATGGGTAACAGCCATATGGTTGTTTTCATATCTAGGTATATATATATATATTGGTATATGTAGGTGTTGTTTATCATGTGTATATGCATGGGTGTGTATATATGCATGTTCTGGTACATGTATGTGTGCACACCTAGATATGCATGATTACTATACTTTATGTAATATGTCAGCTTTTCCTTGCCACTATGATATATCTTTGATAATATTATATACATTTAGGGTTTCCTATTTTCCCCATATTGCCTATAATTATGCGGTTGTGTTTTACCATTATAACTGATGGTTGTCAATGTCTTTTTCAGACTCGCTGAATGTCAGGAGCGGTTTCTCCGGAGCTGTTTACGTCTTTTTCTTTCTTTCACTGCACCGCGCATGCGCGCACTTTCTGATTCTACTGCGCACGCGTGGCGTGCGTTTCACCTCTACATTGTTTGTGTTCCACAATGAGGAAATTGGTACACGTACCCGCCCTGCACCACTATATAAACCTGCGCAGGGTTATCCCTTCACTCACCACTTCTCCTTTGACCACCAACGGAGCAGGTAATGAATGGGTCTCTTGTGAACTTTGTTATCCGATGCTTGACTAATAGTAAGCTCCTTATGGACTTGGTGTTTCTTCTGGAGTTCCATATATGCTTAAAAAATTTTTTCTCTCTTGACAATTGGAATAATGTTTGGCTGGTTTAAGCCATTATTACTATTTACTTCAGTTTTTTCTTTTTATTGTTCACATTAGATCCAATATCTCATGTCCTGGTGTTCCCTGTGCCTTAATGGCATTTTACTACACAATAACCTGTTAATGATCAGAGTAACATGAGGTATGTGTTTTGCTTTATATAATTGACATCCTTGGTGGGGTCGGATTTGACCACTATTTTTGTTTTGTTCATTTTGAACCTTTTCATAGTCTTTCCTCTATCTAACAAGTCTGCTCTATGTCAGCGGATAGTTGTTTGTTTCAGCATCACAAAGTTATATGTATGTACTTTTTTCTATACAGATAACTTCACTTGAATTGCACAAATGCAGATATAAGTGCTGTGAGTCCAGATTCTATCTTCCATTACCAGAGGTAATGGATAATTTCATTTGTTAATAAAATGGTGTCAAGTTTCTGGTTATTTTTACTGCATGTTTTCATGTATAATGGATACTTTGTTTTATCATGTTTAGGATATGACCTTCTTGTCTACTTGATGTATGTACACATATATTTTGTAGTGATACTTTGTTTTCTTATTATATAGAACCATAACAATTGAAGAAGGCGAATAGCCGAAACGTTTTGTTTAAACAATTTATTGGAAGATAAAAACTTTTTTCTGAATAAAAGAATTAATATAAAATTCTCTTTGAGTGCCGGAGTTTCTTGTATTATAGTTCGACATTTTTTCTCCAGAGCACCGACAACGCGGAGTGCTTAGCCATACTTTATTATATACTACAAATTTTTGGCTGTAGCACCCGTTGTGATTTATAATAAACAAGAAATTTTCTATTTTTTTGTGATATTGGAAGAATAATAATAAGATGTCCCAGAATACATTTTCATATAATGATGAACAATCATCCTCCATTATCTCACGAGTAACAACTTCTGGACAATTTTTGTTTACCCCTACTGAAGAAACTAGGACAAAAGACTATGAGAAGGAATTGAGACGTCAGACTGCTCTGGAACTGCACCTGGTGACTATGGCAGAATATTACAAGTTGAAACGTATCCCCAGAGGTCTTAGGGTTTCGTTGCATCCCACCCTTTTTTCGGATAATTCTGAATTTTGTTCTATTTTTGAACAGATATTGAACAAATGTTCATTTGATTTAATGACACTAACTATT
Source organism: Anomaloglossus baeobatrachus (assembly GCF_048569485.1). NCBI lineage: Eukaryota > Metazoa > Chordata > Amphibia > Anura > Aromobatidae > Anomaloglossus > Anomaloglossus baeobatrachus. Next base: position 226,168,341 of record NC_134353.1, on the reverse strand, counting down.
GATTATCTTCAGAAGGAATTGGATAGTATCTCTAAAAATATTTCCACTATTGAAAGTCAACTTACTAATACATTTTCTGCTACCGAACTTTCCAATATTAAATCTAAATTGGATACTACCATAAATGATTATAGGAAAACTTTACAAGAACGGAAAAGAGGAAAATTCTCAAGAGATGAAGAGGACTACAAAAAAGGCCGTGTGTACCGATGGCGCTGTGGAGAACCAGCTCCTCGTCGTCGTTTCTATCCCAGGACTGATTTTACATCCTCTGCAAGCTCAGGAAGCGAGCCAGAATCTTCTTCTTCTTTTTTAGGTTCACGTCGTCCGTATATCCCAAGAGGACGAGGAGGGGAAAGAGGAAGACCCCATCCCGGCGAGCGCATTATGACACGGTCCCAGGTAGGACGGATCTCGTCCTCAATATCTCCTCCTATACCTTGTCCCCCGCCGAGTCACAGGTATTACAAAAGGGATTAAGCTTCTGTCCTACACCTAGTTTTGACACATTTAAATTAGACCAAGAACTTAATAGGTTTTATCGATCTCTTAGACTAAAGGCTCATTTTCAGACTCATCCTACTCAGGTTGATCCCGGAATCCCCTCAGGTGATCTTGGAACATCACAATTTTCATTACGCGGATTAAATCTGCACATGCCCAGTAGTTTCATGCCTCCTCGTTCCTATCACCCTGTGGAGACATATATGTCACTTGTGAAGACTGACGTTGAAGCCTTTATTCATAGAGTTAACAATGGTGATTTACATGTTAAACATAATATGACTACAGAGGAGTCGAATGCTCTCCGATCTTTGAAGCTTAATCCCTCCATAATAATTAAACCTGCTGACAAAGGGGGTGCGTTGGTGATTATGGATAAAAGTTATTATATTTCTGAGATCCTAACCCAACTTGCGGACCGTGCCACTTACTTGCCTGTTGCTTCTGATCCCTCCCCTAGGGTTAAAGAGCTTATTTTGAATAGAATATCTTATTATTCTCAGTTAGGAGTTATTGATGTGAAATTAGCATCCTTTTTGAACAAGTATAATCCTCAGATTCCTGTGTTTTACACATTGCCTAAGGTGCACAAAAATTTGTGGCGTCCTCCGGGACGACCTATTGTCGCCTCGACGGATTCTCTGTTGTCGCCATTAGCTATCACTTTGGATCGCATTTTGTCTCCTTTGATACCTAATAGTGATTCGTATTTACGAGATACCACTCATTTTCTTGATCATCTTAAATCATTAGGACAACTTTCACCTGGCTCTATCCTGGTCACCCTTGATGTCAATTCGTTATATACGAGTATTGAACACAATTTAGGACTTGAGGCAATGGAATGGTTTCTCCGTACTTATACCACATTTTCACCTATCCAGATGGAATTTTGCCTCGATTTGTTATCAATAGTGCTGCAAAAAAAATTTTTTATGTTCCAAGATCAATTTTATATTCAAAATAGAGGCACCGCAATGGGCTCGAATGTCGCGCCACCATATGCTAATGTATTTATGACCCATTTTGAAACTGTATATGTTTATTCTCATCCCATCTTTAAATCACATATCACAACTTGGAAAAGATTTATAGATGATGTTTTTCTCATTTTTAATGGCCCTGATACTATTTTTGATGAATTTTTTCAATTTCTTAATCAACAAATACCTGGTTTAACATTCACCAAGCATATGGATCAGCGGTTTATTAATTTTTTGGATACTCTGATCACTATTGATCCGCGAGGCACTATTTCATCGGACTTATATGTCAAAGCAACCGATAGAAATAGCTTACTTCATTATAAGAGTTGTCATCCTCGCCATCTTAAAGATTCTTTACCTTATTCACAACATAAAAGGGTCGCCAGGATTGTGTCAGAGACTGGGCAACGAGAACTAAGACATAAAGAAATGCAGGATAAGTTTATACAAAGAGGTTACCCCCCTGATGTTGCCGATCATGTGGCACAGGATAATGTTATAAGAGAAAAACGACGTGGTCCTTTTATAACATTCGCCAACACCTTCCATCCATTTCATTCTGTCCTTCGGGGCATTATTTTAAAACATTGGCAATTGTTACACCAGTCCTATCCGAATGTAGACGAGTTTGCTGCCCCTCCTTTATTTAGCTTCAAACGACCATCCAATTTTAGGGATCTTTTGGTTCGGGCTGATATAGGGTCCTCGATTCGCAAGTCTAGACAAACATTTTTGGCCACTCCGAAACAGGGTAATTATCCCTGTTTGCGGTGTCCTCAATGTTCAAATATGGTGAGGGGTAATACGTTCACTCACCCCCACACTGGTAAGGTCTTTTATATCAAGGATTTTTTCACGTGTGACACGTCCTTTGTAGTGTACTTGCTGAAATGCCCGTGCGGTCTCGGGTATGTTGGGGAGACTACCCAGCATATCCGTGACCGCATTGGCAAGCATAAGTCGACCATTAGATGTAAATTGATGATGTTACCAGTCCCCCACCATTTTTTGACCTTGGGACACACTGTCTCACAGTTGAGATTCCAAATTTTGGAACATGTCTCTCCCATGAGACGTGGAGGGGACAGGGTCAAGAGGCTCAAAGAAAGAGAGTCTTTCTGGATACACACTTTAAGGACACTGTCCCCCCATGGCTTAAATCGTGAATATGATATGCTACCATAAGCGTGTATATATATAAATTTGATGGGCAGATTAGATTCGTCTACATTCGGAAAAATTCTTTTGTGAGTTTTTGATGTTTGTGAGATTTCGTGATATACTATCACGAACCTCACATTTTTCATAAGGAGTATATAGTCCGGTATGGGTAACAGCCATATGGTTGTTTTCATATCTAGGTATATATATATATATATTGGTATATGTAGGTGTTGTTTATCATGTGTATATGCATGGGTGTGTATATATGCATGTTCTGGTACATGTATGTGTGCACACCTAGATATGCATGATTACTATACTTTATGTAATATGTCAGCTTTTCCTTGCCACTATGATATATCTTTGATAATATTATATACATTTAGGGTTTCCTATTTTCCCCATATTGCCTATAATTATGCGGTTGTGTTTTACCATTATAACTGATGGTTGTCAATGTCTTTTTCAGACTCGCTGAATGTCAGGAGCGGTTTCTCCGGAGCTGTTTACGTCTTTTTCTTTCTTTCACTGCACCGCGCATGCGCGCACTTTCTGATTCTACTGCGCACGCGTGGCGTGCGTTTCACCTCTACATTGTTTGTGTTCCACAATGAGGAAATTGGTACACGTACCCGCCCTGCACCACTATATAAACCTGCGCAGGGTTATCCCTTCACTCACCACTTCTCCTTTGACCACCAACGGAACAGGTAATGAATGGGTCTCTTGTGAACTTTGTTATCCGATGCTTGACTAATAGTAAGCTCCTTATGGACTTGGTGTTTCTTCTGGAGTTCCATATATGCTTAAAAAAATTTTTCTCTCTTGACAATTGGAATAATGTTTGGCTGGTTTAAGCCATTATTACTATTTACTTCAGTTTTTTCTTTTTATTGTTCACATTAGATCCAATATCTCATGTCCTGGTGTTCCCTGTGCCTTAATGGCATTTTACTACACAATAACCTGTTAATGATCAGAGTAACATGAGGTATGTGTTTTGCTTTATATAATTGACATCCTTGGTGGGGTCGGATTTGACCACTATTTTTGTTTTGTTCATTTTGAACCTTTTCATAGTCTTTCCTCTATCTAACAAGTCTGCTCTATGTCAGCGGATAGTTGTTTGTTTCAGCATCACAAAGTTATATGTATGTACTTTTTTCTATACAGATAACTTCACTTGAATTGCACAAATGCAGATATAAGTGCTAAAAAAATTGTTTAAAAGAACAGAGAGTCCTCAGTGGTTGATACCTTTTAATGGCTAACTGAAAAGATGGTAATAATTGCAAGCTTTCGAGACTACTCAGGTCTCTTCATCAGGCATGGTATAACACAAAATCTGAAGAGTCACGTATTTATACACAACAGGACTTAGAATAGTGCAGTAAAAAAAAAAAAAAACTTCTGAAGAAACGCGCACAACTGGACAGCGACATATTTTTCTACACTTCTGAAGAAACGCGCACAACTGGACAGCGACATATTTTTCTTATCTTTATGGATATAAGTGCTGTGAGTCCAGATTCTATCTTCCATTACCAGAGGTAATGGATAATTTCATTTGTTAATAAAATGGTGTCAATTTTCTGGTTATTTTTACTGCATGTTTTCATGTATAATGGATACTTTGTTTTATCATGTTTAGGATATGACCTTCTTGTCTACTTGATGTATGTACACATATATTTTGTAGTGATACTTTGTTTTCTTATTATATAGAACCATAACAATTGAAGAAGGCGAATAGCCGAAACGTTTTGTTTAAACAATTTATTGGAAGATAAAAACTTTTTTCTGAATAAAAGAATTAATATAAAATTCTCTTTGAGTGCCGGAGTTTCTTGTATTATAGATATATGCATGAGCTGATAATGTAGGCAATAGGGAGATTAGTCCCTCCCTCTCCTCCTCAGCTGTGGTCCGATTGCAGGACTGCATCACAGTATAATGACACTCGGCTCACACTCGCGGCACAGCAGGAGCCGGGTGTCATTAGCATAACGCATCCGATGCTCTCGCATCAGATGCTAAATGCCCATGTATCCATAGTCTTATTCTTTGAGTCAGTACGATTACAACAATAACACATTTATGTTTTGACACTTTTACACCATAAATTAATTTAATAGAAAAAAAAAATGTTTGTATATTGCTGTATTTTGCCAGCTATAGCTTTTGTCTTTTTTTGCTGACAGAGCTATATGGCAGCTTGTTGTTTCAAGGATAAATGATGTATTCAGTGGTATCATTTATATGCATATGACTTTTTATTCATGTTTTATTCCACTTTTTCTTAGGCCCCCTTCACACGTCCGTGAAAAACCACGCACGTTTTTCACGGACGTGTCAGAGGTGCGTTTTGCCCTCTGTGACCCATGTTTATGGGCTACGTGTGTTCTCCGTGTGTTATCCGTGATAACAAACGGAGAACGGGAACGTTCTACTCACCTGTCCCTGGCATTGCTGTCCATGGTGCCGATCTTCGGTCTCCAGCCCTGCAGACTCTCCGCTGCTGCTGCTTCCAGCCACAGTGAAGTGAATATTCAATTAGCATAATGAGCGGCGGTCGGCAGCAAGTGACAGCAGCGGCAGAGACAGCAGTGCTGGAGAAGGTGAGTAATGTTTGTTTTTATTTTTCTCACAGACACATGTCTTCTCTCCGGTGCGTGTCACATTGAAAACATCCGTGTGGTCCGTGTGTGTTATGTGTGACACGTTTGCATTCCGTGTGACACCCGTGTTGCCGGAGAGAAAACGGACATGTCTGCGTGAGAACACATGGACACACGTAAGTACGGAACGGACACACGTTTCGTTCGCAAATACTTACGTGTGTCCGACATCATAGGAATACCTAGGTGTACATGTGTTCGTGTCTCCGGTACGTGAGAAAACTGCCAAATACGTACCGGAGGCACGTGCATGTGAAGAGGGCCTTAAGCTGTATTGTGAAAAGATTGAAGTTTTTTGTTATGATTTTTATTTATTTCACTCCCTTTAGTATGACAGTTTTAAAGATCGGGATTGTATTTTTTTTGTATTTACATAAATATGTGCATTTATAGGTGTAATATTTTTTTCTTCTTTATTTTCTGATTATAGCTTTCTAACATATTTTTAAATATTTATTTTTTACTTTTTTTTAACTGTTTTAGTTAGTCCCTATTTGGGACATTTAACTTTTTTTTTGCTCTGCTGGTATAATGTATTGCAATGAAGCAGTGTGAGAAATTCTGTGTCTGCCACTGTCCGGCAGTAACCTATGGAGCCTGGTTCTCAGAACGTTCTTAGAACGAAGCTCCTTTTAAATCGATAATCGTTGTTGGACACTACACAATTGGATTACATCGGAACTTCCACGATTTGTTTTAAATTAATTGGTGAAAGAGGGTGTTTAGGGGAGTCTTTATACACCAATTGGATTACGTTGGCACTTCAGATTTTTTTTTTAATTTAATAAATTGGTGAATGAGGGAGTGTGGTGGAGTGTTTATTCAAATTAGTTAGTAATGGGGAGGTCTGATGGACGCCTATCCATTACTAACCTCAGGGCTTAATGCCAGCTGTCAATTCACAGCTGACATCTACTCCAAAAGTATTACCCTAATTTTTCCACCGCCCCAGGGCAATTGAGAACAGCCTGGAGAAGCATCTGCATTGGCATGGGCGCATTTAGTGGATGCGGACTGCTATTTTTAGGCTGGGAGGAGCCCGATAACCATGGGTCCTCCGAGCCTGATAATGCAATCCCCCAGCTTCCTGCTCTACCTTGGCTGGTTATCAAAAATAGGGTGGAGCCTACACCATTTTTTTAATTATTTATCTAAATGCATTAAAAATGTGGGATGCGGGGGGCGTGGCTTGCTGATGGCCGAGTTAGTCGCACATGCTGGGAGCTCTGTCCTGAACTTCCCCCCTTAGCCTCTATTAGAGCACATTAAAAAGTCACCCGACACCGAGGTGAGACAAAGGAGACAGTGAGCAGCATGGATCGTTTCCTCAGCCAGAGTACCTCAGCAGCCGTCAAGAACACTAGATCAATGATGGCGTCAGCCTCCCTCATGGAAAGCTCACAGCCCCAGGAAACTCAAACATAGACACAGCAGGACCCGGGGAAATCACAGCAGGACTTCTCCAGTGAGGAGGACAATGAGGGAGATCTGCCTAATCTACATGAGATAAGTAAATCTATTAAGGCTTTGCCTACAAAAAAAGATTTGGACAGATTTTCTAGCAGGCTTGAGAATACTTATAAGAAAGAGCTGCAGGCACTGAAATCTGAATTCACATACAGGGTAGAGGAGGTGGAGAAGTCCCAGGAAGCCATCACTGCTGAGTTGTCCCTACAAAAGAAAATATTACTTAGCCACTCAGCAAAGATTGATGAGCTCACTTCAGGGCAAGAGGACTTAGAGAACCGCAATCGGCGAAATAATGTCTGTATCCATGGCATCCCTGAAAGTATTGGCACGCCTGAACTGGAGGCCATGGCACAGAAGCTCTTTGCTCAAATTCTGGGAGAACAAAGCTCTGGGCCGATTGAGTTAGACCGCATACATATGGCCCTGGGTCCCAAATCCCCTCCAGATTCACGTCCAAGGGACATAATATGTAGAGTCCACTTTTATAAGGTGAAGTACTCCATCATGTCCACGGTGCGGCAGGCAGGATCCATCAACTTCCAGGGGTCCCAGGTCCAGATATTACCGGATCTGGCTAGACGCACTCTGCAGCTGCGAAGAGCATTAAAACCTCTGTTCCAACACCTCCAGGACAGAAACATTCCATAAAGATGGGGTTTTCCCTTCCAGCTGACAGCGCATAAGGATGGGAAATCAGCAATCTTCCACAAACTCGGAGATCTGGCTAAGTACTTGGGGACTTTCGAGCTTCCTATGGTGGCTCTGCCGGATTGGCCCTCAGGCCCCCAACTCCCTGTGGAACCCCCAGTATGGCAGCCAGTCTGTCGCCATGGGAGACAAAGAGGTCCTGACAAGAACAATCCGACAGGGTAGCGGTCCTGTGTAGCACCCCTGTTTCCTACTGGAGATAACCTTCCTGGGCCCTTCTGGCATGATAGCCAAATTATCCCTGGAGCCACAGGGGAGGGCCTTTCCATGAAACTGCACCAAAGGCATCATTGCAAGTTACTGTGATTTGTTGAAAGTCTTTCTCCTGTCACCTAATATTGCTTCTTTCCAGACTAGCATGGTTTTATTTCACAGATGTTATCAGAAGTTCTGACTTTGGGTCAAGTACTACTTAAACCTCATAGGAGGAAGCAGTAAACTGATTGTGTTATAGATCCACTTGGACCCTCCACCTGGTGGACCTGGTTGGGAGTGTCTTCCCCTAGCCTTTACTGACCTGACTCTGTGGGGCTGGACCGTCTAGAGGCGAAGATCTGGGCCTTTTGAGAAATCAGCCCGGGAGACCCATGTGATTTTCTTGTTTTTTACAGTTACTAGAATCTTGTCCCTGATCTGAGCACTTTGCTTACCTACCGGGAATGCTGATTGGGGTCAATGCCTAGAGTAATAGCCTGTTATGATGTTTACTTTTCTTTAGATGATAAAGTTTTAGCGGGGGCATATAGGTAGTGCGCTTTATAATGATATATCATATTGTATTAGAGGCGGGGGGTAAGGGATGGACTCGCTGCCGTTCTTGGCTTCCTCTAACCCCCCTTAGTGCAAATGGCAATCCATTGCCAGGGAAATTTTGCACCACTTAATACTAGGGTTCCTTACCCACCTTTTAGGTCACTTGACCTAAACCTTGCTCTTTCTTTTTTCTGTCTTTCTTTCTTCCTTATCCTTCCCTCTCACCTGACTGGACCAGACCCCAGATACCACATCATGCTTCCAGCTGACCTGCATTATGGATAGTGTCAAGTTTTGCTCCTTCAACGTTAAAGGTTTGAATGTCCCTGAAAAAAGAAAACAGATAGCATATTCCTGTCATAAGCAATGGGTGGCCATCTTGATGCTTCAGGAAACTCACTTTAGGTCAGATGCAATTCCTAAGTGTGCCTTGGCTTACTATCCGATTTGGCACCATAGCTCGAATCCTGATGCTAAGTCTAAGAGGGTTTCCGTGGCGTTTCATAGGTCCTTCATACCAGAGGTCTTAGACTCCTGTATCGACCCCAAGGGAAGATATATTTTCTTAAAGCTTTCTTGGAAAACCAATATCTTTGTTATTGCTAACATGTACTTTCCTAACCAGGGACAGGACAGATTCTGTGCAGACGGGAGGAAAATTCTGGAAGATTTTCCCGACTCCTCTCCGGTAATATTAGGAGACGATCTTAATCTGCCAATGAATCCGGCCCTCGATGTGTCCTCGGGTAAGTCGTCCTATCCGGCCTCAGTCATACAAAGGGTCAAAAAGCACATGCATGGTCTGAGATTGGTGGACATATGAAGGATTCTTCATCCAGACACCAAAGATTACAGATTCTATTCCTCGGTCCATTCTGTCTATAGCAGAATTGACTCCTTCCACATTTCTCATGCCCTCCTAGACATGACAGTAGAAGCGACCATAGGTAATATACTATGGTCAGACCACGCTCCCATTTACTTATCGATTCAGTTAGGGCCTCGTGTCAAATCAAATTTCACCTGGCGACTGAATCAAAACCTATTACAGCATCAGTTATGCAAAGCGGACCTTACCCAGTCAATTCCTAACTTTATTAGAGATCATGAATGTGATACCACTTCTCCTGCAATCCAGTGGGAATCACTGAAATGTGTATTAAGGGGCATTTTGATCTCACATGGTACCCGCCTGAAAAAAGAAATAGCCATTGAAATAATGCAGTTATCTAACCAGATTGCCTCACTAGAAACCAAACACAAACGTGACTCATCTCCCACAACTTATGCACAACTCTCTACAACCAGACATAAATTACTAGAGGTATTAGACCAGAAATCCAGGGGCTTAAGAGAACGTCTCAAAAGCCGCATTTATCAACTGGGCAATAGAAGTGGGAAGCTTCTTGCAAGGGCCCTCCATCCCCGCTCCATGAATACTTACATCCCTTTCATAAAAGACCCAGGAAGTGGTGGTCATTTGCATAGCAACCAGGACATTTTAGCAGGCTTCCGCACATACTACAAGGCACTTTATGATATTAGAGGACAAACGGGACACATAGCGACATATGGGACTCAAGATGATGTTAAAGCTTACCTGAAATCCCATAATCTCCCTTCCATCTTAAATGATACCTTACTGGAGCTGGAGGAGGACTTCTCCCTGGAGGAGGTCAACGTAGTAGTCTCAGGTTTGAAGTCAGGGAAAAGCCCAGGTCCAGACGGGTTCTCAGCGGGTTTCTATAAACAATTTTCAGAACTTCTAAATCCACTGTTCCTATCGGTCTGTAGATATATATCTGCAAGGGGTGCATTCCCTCCCCAGGCGTTGATGGCCCACATCACAGTTATACCCAAACCAGGGAAGGACGCATCTCTTTGTTGCAACTATAGACCGATCTCGCTCATAAATCTAGATATCAAGCTTTATTCTAAAATGATATCAAATAGGTTACAAGAACTTCTTCCCAGACTGGTAAATCCAGACCAGGTGGGTTTCGTGCCCAGAAGAGAAGCCAGGGACAACACCCTGAGGACCATCTCCCTGATTGACAGCGCAAGACGTCACAGGATCCCCATGTGCATCCTGTCGGTAGATGCAGAGAAGGCGTTTGACAGGGTGCACTGGGGTTTCATATTTCAGGTCCTTAAAAACATAGGGTTGGGAGAGCACATGATAAACAGAGTTACAGCACTCTATTCATCGCCCACAGCACGAATCAAAATAAATGGCTCCCTCTCAGATTCCTTTACAATATGTAATGGAACAAGACAAGGGTGCCCCCTTTCCCCATTATTATATATTCTGACCATGGAACATCTAGCGGTGGCATTGAGGAACAATATATCAATTAAAGGGGTTACATTTCACAAACAGGACCATAAATTAGCTTTATTCGCAGATAATCTGCTCTTGTACGTTACCTCTCCACTCATTAATCTACACAACATAATGGACGAATTGCGGAGGTTCGGATCTCTGAGTAATTTTAAAATAAATACTCATAAATCCGAAATACTGAATATATCTCTTTCTCCAATGCTGGTGACTCAGCTCAAAGCCTCTCTCCCCTTCAAATTGCAGGAGGATTCATTTTATTTCATTTCTTTACTGGAGAGACAATTTGAATATTTCCCAGAGGGGCATTGCAGCTATAAGTCCCCTTACCTGGCAGCCAGACTGGCTTGCAAAGTCTCCTTAAGGAGAATAGTGTTCCCCCGTGGTCCCCACATAGCTTTCTCATGAGCCAGATCAGACACCCCCATACTTTGCACTGACGAGGGGCAAGCACCCCGAAACACCGTGTCTGCAAATTGGGATTCTGATCTGGCTTATATATCCTGAGTCATATTGCAAAGGATTGTTGAAAATCCACTTGTGACTTTTAGGATCGCTACTTCCAATAGGTGGCGCTGTGCTAGAGTTTGTCTCCTTTACTGGAGAGACAATTTGACATACCTAGGAATTAAACTGACGGTAGATCCCCTTGACCTCTTTAAATCAAATCACTACCACATTTCCAGGAAGTTAGAATTAGACCTCAATAACTGGAACAAACTCCAGCTTTCATGGTTTGGGAGGATAAATGCCATCAAAATGGACCTGTTACCGAAGCTGCTTTATTACTTCCAAACCATCCCCTTAGTGTTGCCGGCCTCTTTTTCTCACGTCTGAAATCTAGCATAACCAAATTTGTCTGGTCACATAAACGCCCATGTATTTCCCACAAAATATTGAGTAGATCAAGGGATATGGGAGGAACTGGACTCCCTAATCTCCTTTTGTATAGCTACGCCTCTCTTGGGACGTGCGTTCTGGATCTATTTAACTCAGGGGAAACGAAAAGATGGGTGGAAGCCGAAAGCGCGCAATCTGATGTTGATCCGAAGGTAGTTATTTGGACCAGAGCACCTCCCAGCTCCAGCTCTATCACAGTACCTTTTACCACTAAGCAATTGCAGAATTATATGTCCCGAGGTAATAAATATCTTGACTTGTCCCAGGCCCATTGACACCAGTCCATAGTAATTCAGATTTTCAGGCGGGTTTCCATAGATCAACATTCCTCCATAAAAGGAAGAGTGACCATCCTATTATTCGTGACTTTATCTCAGACACAGGTATTAAACCCCTACATAATTACTCTTCAGATATCAAAAAATCTCAAGATATGTGGTTCTTCTACGAACAGCTGAAAAGTTTTATAGTGTCTATGGCTAGGAGGGTAGACATCTATAGGGCACTCACACCCTTTGAGACCCTTTGCCTAGCGAAGGATCCTCCAGGCCATACCGTTTCGACCTTGTATGACTTGTTTCTCAGATGCAGAGCTGCGAGGAACGGCTGGCCTGGGTACTTTGGGAAATGGGAGAGAGAGTAGGGGAGGTCATTCTCGGCTGAGGAGCGGACCAAAATCCTTCTTTTTATTGGTAAAACTTCGCTGAATGTGATATCACAGGAGAGGTGCTACATGATCCTGTCTAGGTGGTATAGGGGTCCTGTGAGTATCCATGCTGCCTTTCCATCAGCCTCTGATGTGTGCTGGAGATGCCAAAAGGAGAGGGGAACCCTCACTCATATCTGGTGGTCATGTCCCCCAGTGAGATCATTCTGGGAGAGCATTTTCCACTTAATCAATAAACTATCCTTGAGGCAGATCCAGCCCACAAAAGAGTTAGCTCTCCTGTCCCTCGGGAATGTTTCTGCTTTAGGGTTTAGGAAAGGTTTATTAAGACATTTTTTAACAGCTGCTAGAAACCCAATTCCAGGATATTGGAAGCAAACTAGAATCCCATCACGGGATGAATTCATAGCAGAGTACAACGAGATCCTCAGGATGGAGACCTTGATAGGTCAGACACTCGGCAACAAGGACAAAGTTGATGCTACGTGGGCCCCGTGGATCATGTTCAGGGACTCACTGGATATGGGTCTATGGATTCACGGGAGGCAGGTATGTAGGTAATTTTCCATTCTCTTATTTCTGTACCTGGAAGGTTAGCCTTGAAAATGTGGTTTTGATGTAGGAGGGCGTGCCCATTCGAGTGGGAACCCTTTGTACCCTTCCCCTTTCACCTTACTTTCCCACGTTTCTGTTGTCTTTACTGTCTCTAAATTCTTCTTCCACCTCCTCTTCTTTATCTCTTTATTTTTCAACTTGTTCTTCCTATTCCACACACATACGAATTGTACTTGCTATTTTTGGTCGCCAGTGGTGCAGGTGTAGTCAAGGAAATGTGATGTTTATAGCAGCTAGCTTGGGATATATACCCTCAGCGTGCGCGGTGTGCAATTGTTTGATTATCTTCTATTCTAATAAACTTTGATGCCCTCTATTTTTGATAACCAGCCAAGGTAAAGCTGACAACTGAAGGTTGCAGCGGAGCCCGCAGTTGTCTACTTTATCTGCGCAGGTTATCAAAATAGGAGGGAGTTTACATCATGTTCTTTTATTCTTTATACATATTTATTTACAGGGCATTTGCCCTTATTTTGCTTCCTTTGCAGCTTCCTAACTCTTACTACGACCATTGTACAGCCATTTTATAGTACAGAAGAACCAAACTTTTAACTAAAGTCCGGTTGAACCTGGTGACCCTGAACTTCCATGGGTTCACTCATCCTTACAGATGACACATTAATTCGAAATACTAATGACACTGGAACTATTTTTTTCACATACGTGTTTACACACAAACGTGTGTGAGGCCTAAAGTGTATGGAGTATACTTAACCCCTTTTTTGAGCCTTTAGTCTATTTTTTGGGGGGTGGGGGGTGGAATCAGCTTTTGGCTCATCATTTTGTTGCTCTGATAAAAACAGAAACTAAAGATCAACTGTATTATTTCCAAAATTGAAAAGTCTCATGTAAAAAAAGGGAATAGACTTCGTATATGACAACTCAGGAGGTGAGGAAAATATTCATGAGAAGCAATTTGATTACTCAAAGACCCCTGATTATTTTTTTATACGGGACAGATATCTGAGGAATAGATTTAGAGCCATTGTTCACCAAAAATAAGGCACATTGCCTCAGCCCATGCTAGAAAATAAAAAATGGGGATTGTGTTTTGTTTTTTATTTTCAAAAAGATTAATAATTTATAAGTGTCAGCCCTGGCCATCTGTTAAACAAAACTATATTATTAATTATGTTAACATGCCAAAGAAAGAAATGTAAAAATATACTGTATGCTTGTTACTATCTCCAGATGAGAGGAAACCCCTCTAGACAGGTGGTAATTTTTGGCAAATCAAACAGTTACTGAGACTGACACAAATTTTGTTTTAAACAAAGTTTTTTCTGTTTCAGATTTTTATAGCTGCAATTTGCATTAACTGTACATTGTTATGAAGTGTGATTAGTTAGATAAATTGCAATCAGAAATTGTAAATCATCTATTTATGGTATCAAGAACTTAAAGTAGAGAGTTTACCATAATTTGCATTATAGAAAGCAACAGGGCACCCAAGGAATTCCAACAAGTGTGGGGGCCATCTGTCAAAGAGGATTCAGATACGTGAATAGTTCAACACGAGTAGAAAGCTTGCTCTGAAATGGCAGCAGGCAGGTGTCAGTGCATCTGCACACAAAGTGAATATAAGGATTTTGGAGGGTGGCCTAGTGAGGAACAAACATCCAGGGCAGACTGACATTGTGTGAGAAGTGTTGCACAGCCTGTCATGGGCGTCGGCTGGTTCTGGCTTCACTGCTCTGTAGTACAGCAGGAGTTAATTCTTGCTGGCTTGTGATCATCTGCTGGGAGCTCAGGTTGTTTATCACCAGCTGCCTTCACCCTTTATAAGGATCTGGATACTGGGGCTGAGTGCCGGATATAGCTTTGCTTCCTGGTTCCTATAGTTATCCTGTTATATGGTGATCTAGAAGTTGCAGGTTTGCGTGATGTGGGAGTCCTCCAGTTGTCCATTAATTCCATACCCCTTTTGCATTACTCCCATGTTCACACACTGTCCCACTGTTAAGTGCAGTGTGTACGAGTTTAACCTGTTAACGACCGCGGGCAGTAAAATTACGTCCTAAATGTCATAATGTTACTGCCCGCGGTCCTCCCGCGATCGGCGCACATCTCAGCTGATTTTCACTGCTGAGATGTGTGCCTGCTAGGCACCAGCAGAATCGTTATCTGCTCGTGCCGATTAACCCCTTAAATGGCGCTGTCAATACGTGACAGCGCCATTATAAGCGCGATCGCGGTAAAGTTTTACTTACCGCCCGATACCGGAAGTCACGTGACGCGATCACGTGACTTCCGATAGTTGCCATGGTAGCACAGGGTCATGTGATGACTCCTGTACTACACATGACTTGCTTTCACTTTCGCTGTGCCAGCGGCACAGCAAAAGAGAAAGAGAGCATATCTGCTGTTTACAGCCTTGTAGCTGTGATCAGCAGATACTGCAGAGCGATCGGATTGCTGATCGCAATAGCCCCCTAGGGGGACTAGTAAAATAAAAAAAAAAAGTTAAAAAAAAGTTTTAAAAAATTAAAAAAAAAACAAAAAAACATAAAAGTTCAAATCACCCCCCATTCGCCCCATTGAAAATAAAAGGGTTAAAAAATTAAAAAATATACATACTTTTGGTATCGCCGCGTTCAGAAACGCCCGATCTATCAAAATATAAAATCAAGTAATCTGGTCAGTATATGGCGTAGCGGCAAAAAAATTCCAAACGCCAAAATGACGTTTTTTTGACGCCACAACTATTGCGCAAAATGCAATAAGAGACGATCAAAACGTAGCATCTGCGCAAAAATGGTACCGTTAAAAACGTCAGCTCGAGACGCAAAAAAATAAGCCATCACTGAGCCATATTTCCCGAAAAATGAGAACGCTACGGGTCACGGAATATGGTGTAAAACGTGCGCCACTTTTTTCGGACAAACGTCCGATTTTTTTTAACCCCTTATATAAAAGTAAACCTATACATGTTTGGTGTCTACGAACTCACACTGACCTGAGGCATCGCACCCACACATCAGTTTTACCATATAGTGAACACAGTGAATAAAATATCTCAAAAACCATAGTGCTATCGCACTTTTTTTTGCAATTTTTCTGCATTTGGAATTTGTTTGCCGTTTTCCAGTACACTATATGGTAAAATTGATGGTTTCATTTAAAAGTACAGCTCGTTCCGCAAAAAATGAGCCCTCACATGACCATATTGACTGAAAAATAAAAAAGTTACGTCTCAGAAAAAGAATGGCGAAAAACAAAACGGAAAGCGAAAAATCGGCCAGTCGTGAAGGGGTTAAATTTACCCTTGTTTGTCCTATTTGTGGGGTTTGGTTACTGGTTTTCTGGCCCGCTCCCAGGATGAGTGAGAGTAGTATCAAGGCTCGGACAGGCGACAGGGTCACGCTGGGGGCTCGAACCTGGCTACTGTCAAGTCTACCTTCCAGATAAGGGACAGTTCAGGGGCCCCAGCCTTAAGGTCAGCCTAGGAGCCCCTGTTCCATCTGTACACACCCCGTGGCACTCGGTGAAGAAAACATTGACATTTTGGATCCGTTGCCAGGAATACTTCCCAAATCTCAATCCCATTGAGAACATTTTGTTAATCCTTAAAAAGGAGGTGGATAAACAAAAACACTGACATTATGATAGGCAAGAATGGGCTGTCATCAGTCAGGATTTGGCCGAGAAGCTGATAGCCATCTGCCAGGGAGAATTGCAAAAGTCTTGAAAAATAAGAGTCAGCACTGTAAATATTGAGTCTTTGTATAAAATTGATGTGTTTGTCAATAAAAGTTTAAAAATCCATGAAATGCTTATAATTAGACTTCAGTCACCATAGAAACATTCAACTAAAAGATCTAAATAGTAAAGATGAACATTTGTGAAATCAAAAATTTGTGTCAGTTTCAAAACGTTTGGCCATGGTCATGAATCCAAACACATTGATCCATCATCAGTAAAGCAATACTAACCAAAGCTGCATGGATAATAGCGGTATTGTCTTGGGTACTGCAGTATATTTGAAGAACAGACCATCAATGTCTCCAGAAAACCATATTTGTTATAGTGTGAAACATAGATCTTAATGATTGCCATGGATTTTACATATGGTGTGTATATATTCATTTTATTCTCTAAAATGCTACAAAATCTATGCTCCTTCAATTTATATAAGGGACTAGCAGAAACATAAGCCTTTTCACATGCATTTGTCTCATATATTTTACTATTTTTCACCAGTGTCTGGGTGTAAATGTGATACCTGTATACTACAGAAAACACAGAAGGTGTTACAACTTGCCTTTGGATGTATACAGCAAATCCATTGTCTGCAAACAGTAAATGCTTGTGGGACTAAAGCATAGGGAGGGGGATGGGGACGTAATGTGGGAAGCTGAATCACGTCCTAATAAACTAGTGACAGGAAAGAGACAGGAAAGAAATTCTGAGGCTATGGCACAAAATAAAGTAAAGCTGAATGTATCCCTGTGGTTTTTCTCACATTTTGCCTAAGGGTTTTTAGTTGACATATCATGCAGTTCCAATATTACCCTGTTAACATGATTTATTTTTAATTATTAAAATATGTGCCAGGATTTTGAATAGACAATTATTAGTACTAGAAAAGAAGCAACTAGTGCATATTAGAAACATGCGGTAGCTGATTTTGCTATCAAAACCATGGAAAGAAATGGTTTTAAGGGTGTCATACAACTCGCACGAGTCTCGCATCCCATCACCCGGCATAGCCGCACACTCTCCAGACAGGAGCATGCCAGCTGCATAGAGATACATGCACCCGACCCGCTCCAGTCAGGAGAAAAGCGATGAGATCCGATACTCTCCGATACTCGTGCAAGTCGTATGGCTTGTATGAGCGCACCCAAAGTCAGATTATACAGTGTGTCCACCCATATCCTATCCACCGCCATTAACTTGAGAACGGCGGCAGCTATAGGCATAGAAGTGGTGTCTAGGTATAGTAAAGTATCCATGCGCTAAGCAATGAAACCACCTATAGCGCCACCTGGTGGAAAACAATGGAGTTAGCATTTTTATCTCGAAAACGGAACGAGATAGAGAAAAACAGTGAATTATAAAGTTGTAGGGCATCATCAATTCAATACGAATCGACACCTTGCATACAGAAATGCTATGATTAGAACGTGTAAAACTCACAAGGCTGCGGACGTGAAGCGATACTTATGGAGACCTTCCTACAAGTTATTGGGTATGGTGGCTGCATTGGACTTCTTTCTGTGAGGTCACATCAAGCAGCAGGTATATGTGACCCCTCCACCAACATTTCAGGACCTACAACAATGTATTAGAGATGCTTGTACAAACGTGTCACCTACCATATTGCACAACGTGCAGCAAGATACAGTATGCTGTCCAGAGTCCAGATGTGCATTGCATTTTGTTTCCTCTCTGGCCCAGGAGATGTGGTACGATCCGACCATGTCTTTGTACAGTCAGACACGGCCATTACACAGCAGGGACACATTTATAAAATTATCTCAGGACAGGAACATTTTTTTAAACACATCCAATTGTGTTAGTATCCTTTTTTATTCTTTTTTTCCCTCAGTAAGCTTTTAATTTAATGTTACAGACAGGAAAATGTAAAACATTTTAGAATTCCATTTGCGAATAAGCAAGAAAAAAAGTTTTTCATTCATTCTTTTGGAACAAGAAAACTTGGTGAATTTTTTTTTCATCTGTCCCCCCCCTCCAAAAATAAGACACCCAACACACTATGATATAAACATGACAACATGTAGTTAAAGAAACTTTATTTTACACTACATCTTGCCTATGGTACTCTATGCATTTGATGTCATATTGTATTGTATATACCTTTATGCAGTTTCCATATATCAGATATCACTTTAAATGTGGTTCTCATTGTATGATTGATATTTCAGCATATTACTGTATTACATGGGCATCATTCAGCATAGATTAATTTGCTTACATGAGGTCATCAATAGATACACTGTATATACCTGGAAGACTCAGCTGTTGCACAAAGGTTTAGAAAATCGGATATGTGATTCAAGCAAAGGTGTGGGAGCAGCTAGCTAGGAAACCACCCTGACTCGGAACATGAGCTCTAATATTATGGGAGAGGTCACACTTTGAGGGATGGGAATGAAATAATTGCGAGTGCTGCGTGCTATTTGTCATCTCCTACATAGAATTGTATACTTTAATGCTATAAAATCTAAGGTAGATACTTTTTTTTTTAATTTATTATAGTTCAATTATTTTTGACTAGTAAGAATAATGCCGTCCACAGCCAGACTAGACTTGATAGTCCATTATGAGTTTAGCCCGTTTTATATTTTTATATACTTTACTGAGATTTAAATGGTCAATGTTGTTTCAATAAATTTATATCCATAACTATGAGTTTTCATTTTTGCTGTCTGCACACAGCGTTTTTTTTAGCTGTGTTTTTGTGGTGCACACAAAAAAGCAGCGTGTCAATTATTCCTCCGTTTTTCACCCATTGAGTTCAATGAGATGTTAAAAAACATTTTATATGACTAAAAACGCAGCTATAAACGCAACGGGTGGGTAGTACAGTGACGTGTACAGGAAGAGGATTCCTTCTGTTGCTAAAACACAGAAGAGTGAATCCTCCCGGTACCGCCACCCCTGGTTCCTGGGAGGTGGAAGCAGCTGCGAAATCAAAAGTGAACAGTAGAAAAAAAAATATCATACTCACCTGTCTGCAGACTCCCGGTACATGTCCGATCGCTGCAGAACCTGCCGGTGACCAGCTGATGCGGTCACCTGATTCGGTCACCTGACGGCATCAGCTGATTGTATAAGTCCAGTGGTGAGGCCGGCTTTTTACTGCCCATCCGGCTTAAACTATCAGCTGATGCCGTCAGGTGACCACATCATGTGATTACCGCCGGGTCCTAGAGCGATCGGACGGGAGTCTGCACAGAGGTGTGTAGTTTTTTTTTTTTTCTACTGATGCATCAGCTGATTGTTTGTTTATACAATCAGCTAATGTGTCATGTGATTCACATGCTTGAACCTGACACATCTGATCGCTTTGCCTTTTTTCAGGCAAACCAATCAGATGATATTGGATTCGGGACCCTTGACCCAGGATTACTGCGGAGGAGGGAGTTTCTTTATTTCAATAAAGATGGAGTCACTAATTGTGTTGTGTTTTATTTCTAATAAAAATATTTTTCTCTCTGTTGTATTTTTTTTTATCTTTACTAGAAATTCATGGTGGTCATGTCTAATATTGGCATGACACCATGGATTTCGGGTTTAGGGCCAGTTGATAATACACAGCTAGCCCTAACCCCATTATTACCCAGCGAGACACCCGGCATCAGGGCAGCTGGAAGAGTTGGATATAGCGCCAGAAGATGGCGCTTCTATGAAAGCTCCATTTTCTGGGGCAGCTGCGGACTGCAATTCACAGCAGGGGTGCCCAGAAAGCTTGGGCACCCAGCGCTGTGTATTCCAATCCCCAGCTGCCTAGTTGTACCTGACTGGACGCAAAAATGGGGCGAAGCCCACGTCATTTTTTTTTTTTTTAATTATTTCATGAAATTTATGAAATAATGAAAAAAAAAAAAGGGCTACCCCTTATTTTTAGTTCCCAGCTAAGTACAAATAGGCAGCTGGGGGTTGGGGGAAGCTGTACCTGCCTGATGTAGCTGACTAGCATACAAAAATATGGCGAAGCCCATGTCCTTTTTTTTTTTTACGTTTTTGGGAAAAAACTCCTGCATACAGTCCTGGATGGAGGATGCTGAGCCTTATAGTTCTGCAGCTGCTGTCTGCTCTCCTGCACACACTAGTGGATGGAGTATGCTGAGCCTTGTATTTCTGCTCCCCCTGCCTCTCCCTCCAGCATACAGTACTGGATGGAGCATGCTGAGCCTTGTAGTTCTGCAGCTGCTGTCTGCTCTCCTGCATACACTAGTGGAGAATGAAGAACAGATTGAAGCAGGAAATGACATCAGATCTTTTTTTTTTTTCCTTCACCAATCTTTAATGGCATTGTTCACTGATAAAAAAACGCATAAAAACGCAGTGAACAAAAACGCAGCAAAATGCAGCCAAAAATGCACCAAATCGCGGTAAAAACGCATGCGTTTTTTGATGCGTTTTGCATTTATGTGTGTTTTTTAGCGGCCAGAAACGCAGTGTTTTTGATGTTACAAAAAACGTTAGGTGCGCACATACCCTAAAAATGCCCTAAATTGGTGACCAAATGCTGTTCCAGTCCTAAGTAGATTCAACTTTAGTAAAGGTACCATCACACTAAGCAACATCGCTAGCAACATCGCTGCTGAGGCACAACTTGCTACTAGCGATGTTGCTGTGTGTGACATCCAGCAACAACCTGGCCCCTGCTGTGAGGTCGTTGGTTGTTGCTGAATGTCCTGGACCATTTTTTAGTTGTTGCTCTCCCGCTGTGAAGCACACATCGCTGTGTGTGACAGCGACAGAGCAACAACTAAATGTGCAGTGAGCAGGGAGCCGGCTTCTGCGGATGCTGGTAACCAATGTAAATATCGGGTAACCAAGAAGCCCTTTCCTTGGTTACCCGATATTTACCTTCGTTACCAGTGTCCGCTGCTCTCAGCTGTCAGTGCCGGCTCCCTGCTCTCTGCACACGTAGCTGGAGTACACATCGGGTAATTAACCCGATGTGTACTGTGGCTAGGAGTGCAGGGAACAGGGAGCCGGCACTGGCAGTGCGAGAGCGGCGGACGCTGGTAACGAAGGTAAATATCGGGTAACCAAGGGAAGGGCTTCTTGGTTACCCGATGTTTACCGTGGTTACCAGCGTCCGCAGAAGCCGGCTCCCTGCTGCCTGCACACGTAGCAGAGTACACATCGGGTAATTAACCCGATGTGTACTTTGGCTAGGTGTGCAGGGAGCCAGCGCTAAGTGGTGTGCGCTGGTAACCAAGGTAAATATCGGGTTGGTTACCCGATATTTACCTTAGTTACCAAGCGCAGCATGCTTCCACGTGTAGCGACGCTCCAGCGATCCCTGCCAGGTCAGGTTGCTGGGGGGATCGCTGGAGCGTCACTTAGTGTGACATCTCACCAGCGACCTCCCAGCAACTTACCAGCGATCCCTATCAGGTTGTATCGTTGTTGGGATCGCTGGTAAGTTGTTTAGTGTGACTGGGCCTTAAGGGGTACTTCACACACAGCGAGATCGCTACTGAGATCGCTGCTGAATCACGGTTTTTGTGACGCAGCAGTGACCTCATTAGCGATCTTGCTGTGTGTGACACTGAGCAGCGATCTGGCCCCTGCTGTGAGATCGCTGCTCGTTACACACAGCCCTGGTTCGTTTTTTTATTGTTGCTCTCCCGCTGTTTAAGCACACATCGCTGTGTGTGACAGCGAGAGAGCAACAATCCTGAATGTGCCGGGAGCAGGAGCCGGTGTCTGGCAGCCTGCAGTAAGCTATAACCAAGGTAAACATCGGGTAACCAAGGTGGTTACCCGATATTTACCTTCGTTACCAGCGTCTGCAGCTCTCATGCTGTCAGTGCCGACTCCCTGCTCCCTGCACACGTAGCCGGAGGACACATCGGGTAAATAAGCAAAGGTTTACTTTATTAACCCGATGTGTGCTGTGGCTATGAGTGCAGGGAGCCAGCGCTAAGCGGTGTGCGCTGGTAACTAAGGTAAACATCGGGTAACCATACCCGATGTTTACCTTAGTTACCAGTGTCCGCAGCTTCCAGACGCCGGCTCCCTGACAGCGCAGTGTCGCTTCCACGTCGCTGCTGGCTGGGGGCTGGTAACTGGTCGCTAGTGAGATCTGCCTGTTTGACAGTTCACCAGCGACCATGTAGCGACGCAGCAGCGATCCTGACCAGGTCAGATCGCTGGTGGGATCGCTGCTGCGTCGCTAAAGTGTGACGGTACCCTAAAGGCCCCGTCACACTAAGCAACATCGCTAGCAACATCGCTGCTAACGAACAACTTTTGTGACGTTGCTAGCGATGTTGCTGTGTGTGACATCCAGCAACAACCTGGCCCCTGCTGTGAGGTCCTTGGTTGTTGCTGAATGTCCTGGGCCATTATTTAGTTGTTGCTGTCCTGCTGTGAAGCACAGATTGCTGTGTGTGACAGCGAGACAGCAACAACTAAATGTGCAGGCAGCAGGAGCCGGCTTCTGCGGAGGCTGGTAACCAATGTAAACATCGGGTAACCAAGCCCTGTCCTTGGTTACCCGATATTTACCTTTGATACCAGCCTCCGCCGCTCTCACTGTCAGTGCCGGCTCCTGCTCTGTGCACATGTAGCTGCAGCACACATCGGGTTAATTAACCCGATGTGTGCTGTAACTAGGAGAGCAAGGAGCCAGCGCTAAGCATTGTGCGCTGCTCCCTGCTCTGTGCACATGTAGCTGCAGCACACATCGGGTTAATTAACCCGATGTGTGCTGTAACTAGGAGAGCAAGGAGCCAGCGCTAAGCATTGTGCACTGCTCCCTGCTCTGTGCACATTTAGCTGCAGCACACATCAGGTAATTAACCCGATGTGTGCTGTAACTAGGAGAGCAGGGAGCCAGCGCTCAGTGTGCGCTGCTCCCTGCTCTCTGCACGTGTAGCTGCGTGCGCTGGTAACCAAGGTAAATATCGGGTTGGTTACCCGATATTTACCTTAGTTACCAAGCGCAGCATCTTCCACGCGGCGCTGGGGGCTTGTTACTGGTTGCTGGTGAGTGTGAGCTCACCAGCAACTTGTGTAGCGACGCTCCAGTGATCCCTGCCAGGTCAGGTTGCTGGTGGGATCGCTGGAGCGTCGCAGTGTGACATCTCACCAGCAACCTCCTAGCAACTTACCAGCGATCCCTATCGTTGTTGGGATCGCTGGTAAGTTGCTTAGTGTGACTGGACCTTAAAGCTGGGTTTACACACTGCAACATCTCAAACGACATCGCTGTAACGTCACCGGTTTTGTGACGCAATAGCGATGTTGTTTGCGATGTTGCAGTGTGTGAATCCTATCAGCGACCCGGCCCCTGCTGTGAAGTTGCTGGAAGTTGCTGATCACTACAAGTCGTTCAGGACCATTCCTAGGTCCTTTGTTTCCCGCTGTGCAGCATGAAGTTTCAGTGTGTGAATCCTTTTCAGCGACTTTGTTAGCAACTTCCCTTTCAAAAGGCTGCTTATCAACGTCCCCAACAACCAGCTAGGTCGCTCTGCAGGTCCGGATCGCTGGTAAGTTGTTGGCCAGGTTTGCCGGGTTGAACGCTCACCAGAGACTTAGCAGAGACTTATGGAGATCGCTATTGCGTCACCAAACCGGTGACGTTACAGCGATGTCCTTTGCGATGTTGCAGCGTGTAAACCCAGCTTAAGAGACAGATCATATGAAGTGGGGTGGTGCTATCTGTAAGCTGTTGTAAATAAAGCAGATAGGGCAGGAATCTCGCTTTCATAAACAGTTATCCACAGGTCACCTACTTATCTCTGCATTGTCCACAAATTTTACTTCCTAGATAGTAATTTAAAGCAACTCACCGAAAAGGCTATAAGAATCAAGACTATCACAGAAAAAAGGCAGCCAGGTCACAATACCAATGTACTACAGGAGGCAGCAGACCACCATGATAAAGGTGGGGGGGCAGCACAGGTGCAAAATACTGATGAAACAGCCATTCATCAACCTACCATTCATGGAGGGGTGGTTGTCTAGTATTATAAATGCCTGTAAAATGTGGATCTACTATTGCGCTGCTGGAGATCTGTCACACGTCCAGGAGATGTGTAATGCAAGGTGGTTTAATTCAACGGGTTTCGACGTGTACCCCACTTCTTCATCAGGAAATACATGCGTATAATAAATGCACACAGATGAGTCTTATATAGGGCAGCAGTCATACAGATGAATGATGCACTGTTTCTGCCTTACAGCCTATTATTGATACCCATACTACCGTGTTTCCCTGAAAATAAGACAGGGTCTTATAATATTTTTTGCTTTGAAAGCTGTACTAGGGCCTATTTTCAGGGGATGTCTTTTCCTATTAAAAACAATCCAAATTTATTCTTGAACAAAAAAAACCCGTCAACTTGTATTCAAATATAATCATGTCATCACATTCTGGAACATCAACATATTGGATTAATTCAATTTCTGGTTCAGATGCACATTTTCTTATCTGATCTGCTGGTCTCATGGTGCGGAACCCGTCCTTTAGTGGTGGGTACATACCATATTTACAAAGGTTTAAATTACCTGCTTAAATGTATTATTCTCTATGTATTGCTAACTTTACCCCAAATAGAAAGCAGACACCCTCTAAAAGAATCACGCTTACTAGACTCCATACAATTAGAGTTGGCAAGTGAATGGGCTCTCACATACAAATCTGCATCACTGTTAGGTTCCTCTGCGTTCTACAGCATTCTCCCTTGGGTGACTTGAAGCAGTATCACTTTTGTGGAGTGATACTGGGACTCGACCTGTTTTGTGAGAGTGTAGTGCCATACAGCTGGAACGGGAAGGAACCTGATAGCAATGCAGCCCATCCACCATCATCGGCACTTGCCAACTGTAATTATTTGGGATCTGGTCAGTGTAAATGTTTTTTCTCTTTTGGGGGAGAGGGGATGTGTGTCTGCTTTTTTTGGGAGGTGTCTGATTTCTTTTGGTGAAGAGTCCTGTTATATTTTTTTTAGCTGCTTGGACACTTCCTTATGGAACCACAACTAGGGCTTATTTTTGGAGTAGGGGTTATATTTTAAGCATACTCAAAAAGCCCAAAAATCCTATTAGGGTTAATTTTCATAGTAGGTCTTATTTTCACAGAAACAGGGTATTACAAGGGGCTGCTGATAAGTCTTTGGCACCTTTTTTTGTTTCTATGGTAATGAGCAGTAGCAGATAGCAATGGGGGGCAGAGGGTGAGGTTGCCCCGGGACCCGTGCTCAGAGGGGGCCCACTTGGAGCTACAATACTAGGAACTGTATCAGTGACATTGCACCTTTAAATACAGTGACTTGGTCGAGTCACGAGGTTTAGGTCCTATCACACAGCACACTGTTTGCAGAGGATTTCCTGATGCTGTTTCCCAAGGACCTGTGCGGTGCTCAGTGCCAGCTCCACCTCCCTCTCCCTCCGTTGTCTCAGTGATTTCCTACTGCTGCACACTGAGTTTTGGGCTGCTGGTAAAAGAGGCAGAGAGGATGTAAGGTTGTGTGCAGTGGGGGAGGGGAGAGATTTACTGTGGTCACAGGGGGCAGTGTCCGTTACTGTGCAGTGTGGGGGCCTGATAATGTATCTACTGAAGGGATGTGTGTGTGTGTGGGGGAGGGTAGCTGTATATTATAAAGGCCTGATAACATCATGGATGTACTGAGGGGATGTGTGGGGGGGGAGGGGAGCTGTATATTATAAAGGCCTGATAACATCATGTATGTACCGAGGGGATGTGTGTGTGTGTGGGGGAGCTATATATTATTAAGGCCTGATCAAATGTATGTACTGAGGGGATGTGTGTGTGTGGGGGGGGGGAATGGGGACTGTATATTATAAAGGCCTGATAACATCATGTATGTACTGAGGGGATGTGTGTGTGTATGTGGGGTGGAGCTGTATATTATAAAGGCCTGATAACATCATGTATGTACTGAGGGGATGTGTGTGTGGGGGGGAGGGGAGCTGTATATTATAAAGGCCTGATAACATCATGTATGTACTGAGGGGATGTGTGTGGGGGGCAGCTGTATATTATAAAGGCCTGATAACATCATGTATGTACTGAGGGGATGTGTGTGGGGGGCGAAGCTGTATATTATAAAGACCTGATCGCATGTATGTACTGAGGGGATGTGTGTGTGGGGAGGAATGAGGGCTGTATATTATAAACACTTGATCACATGTATGTACTGAGGGGATGTGTGTGTGGGGGGAGGGGAGCTGTACATTATAAAGGCCTGATCACATGTATGTACTGAGGGGATGTGTGTGTGCGGAAGGCGGGCTATATATTTTAAGGGCCTGATAACATGTAGTGTGGGCTAATCATGCTGTGTATAAGAGAGGTGTGGGCCCATCATACTGTGTATAGGAGAGGTGTGGGTTCATTACACTGTGTATAGGGGAGGTGTGGGCCCATTAAACAGTGTATAGGGAGCTGTGGGCCTATTGTACTGTGTATAGTGAAGCTGTCGGCCTAGCATATGGTGTATAGGGGAGGTGTGGGCCCATCATACTGTGTATAGGGAACTGTGGGCCCATTATACTGTGTATAGTGGAGCTGTGAGCCCATTATACTGTGTATAGCGGAGCTGTGGGCCTATCATACTGTGTATAGAGGAGGTGTGGGCCCATCATTCTGTGTATAGGGAACTGTGGGCCCATTATAAAGTGTATAGAGGAGTTGTGGGCCCATTACACTGTATAGGCAGCTGTGGGCTCATTACACTGTGTATAGGGAGCTGTGGGCCCATTACACTGTGTATAGGGAGCTGTGGGCCCATTACACTGTGTATAGGGAGCTGTGGGCTCATTACACTATGTATAGGGAGCTGTGGGGACATCATACTCTGTATAGAGAGTGATGGAGACCATCATACTGTGTATAGGGAGCTGTACCTGGGAGACTCAGGAGACATTGTTAAATGTTAAGTGGACACTTAAGAAGCATTATTGTTACAGGGGCACTCAGGGTATTGTGACAGTAATAGGCACACTGGGGGCATTATTACATTGCAGGGGCAAAATGTGGACACTTTTCTAGGGCACTTGCCAGGGCAATAATATTTTTGAGGGGGCAATTTTACCATCTAGAGGGCACAAATGAGGCATTATTACCATGTGGGGGTGTTAGGTTGACCTAACAGTCACAGCTGTTGCCAGCGATGTCCGAATGCGGAGAGTGTACCGGTGACCCCCCCCCTCGGCTATTCCAGCTCAATGAAAACAGGCAGACACTGTTATACACATAAGACTGGAGATGTGTGGCTCCGAAATTGAACTGTATTGTTTTTGTTTACATTACAAAGTTCTATAAAGTTGATTAGGACGTAACTATGCAACATACATATTCATTAAAGGCGTGAATTACATATTCCCAGCAAAAGAAATTAACATAATGACTTATACTCCCATAACAGTCTATAACATTTCTTCTTCCAATAACAAGATGTTTGTCAGTCGTTTCTAAGTCAAAACATTCTGCGTCCTTGAGTTTGGTCTCAGTTTATTACGTAAATAAGTCTGGTTTGGTCTTGCAAGGGAGAATGAATTTCTATTATTTTTCTAAGCCAGTGAAAAAGGTTAACTCTTTCCTCACAATCCCCCCTATTGGCGTGAATGATGAACAGGGGGCCATCGAGAAGCTGTGGACTATAGAGCGAGCAGGCTAGCCTCCAGATACTTTCTGAGCCGCGGGTTGCCCAGGGAGTGTCGTCCACATCCATCACCCAGAGGACTGCCTGCATGCCTCTCGATAAGAGTCTCATCATGATACACCAAGGTGATTTCTAGAGGAAAGAGTATAGAAGAGAAAAAAGGCATATTAGTGATTTCATACGGGTACTGCATAATCATTGTATCTACATTGCTTCAAGCAGCAGGAAAACAAAGCCATTAGCAACTTGAACACTACATAAGCAACTAGTAAACAGAGTAACACTTGGAACACTGATTGCAGTATCCCCATGAACCATCCTCCTATTCCCTCAAACCAGTTTGCAGGGTTGAACATTGAAAAGGTATTGCTCCACCAAGCATCTGAGCTTCTGAGTACCTCCTCATCATGTTTTTTTTCCTCAGCTTTTGTATCTCAGTTAAACTGGCTTGGGCTTTTAAGGTTCCTTTTGGATCTATGTAGTGACAACAGCTGGAGCCTATTACTTGGCACATCCCCCCTTGAGCTGCAGTGAGGTAATCCAGTACCAAAGTATGTTGGTTGGTTACAATGATTAATTGTCTCTGTATGGCAATGGTACTATTTACTGCTTGGAGAACCTCAAAACTTTGATCATCAAGATAGTCGGTGCTGTCCACCAACTTATCATACATCTGCATTATCATAGAATAGATAAAAAGAGAACTGAAAAATGTTTTGACATGACTCATTTGAACCACGTGGGGTCGGCCACTAGGCCTGTCTTTGTTGTCTGCCGCTCTCTTTACCAGTAGGTGGAGAGGCATTTTCCCTGCCGGTATATCAGTGGTATTGATAATGAAGGTGGCAGGGGTCAAACGGGCCATGGTGCAGGTGCCATTTACTCCTACTGGTAGCCATTTGTAGGCATTGTAACCACAAACCCAGTAGGTTTGCAGTGGGAGATCCCAGATGGCAGAATGTTGTAATATGAGTCTATGTACTGTGTCTATAAAGGCCGATATGTTTCTGAGCATACACCATCCGGGAAGTTGGCCTAGGGGACTACAATACCCTGCGGACAGTTCACCACAGGTTTCTCGGCCAGGCACATATGGGTCAGAATCATTGCACCATAAATTTCCGGGTTGGGAGTAACAAGTATCATTTGTGCCTTCTGGAAACAATGAATTGTATACCCACCCATGGTCATGCAGATGGCTCTCTAACAGCAAGGGTTTAAATGTATCTGTACTGTCAGAGGTTCGCCCAAAACGTATTTTGATTCCTTCTGTTGGAATCTTGCCCATAGTAGGTGTTTTTGTGTAATTACGGGGTACCCAGCTGCTTCCTTCAAAGGCTAAATATTGCTGGGTTCCGGGAAGGCCAGTAGTAAGGTTGCCTTGCCACCAGGGGAAATCTACCCACCCTACTATTGGTATGGACACACTAGTGTTCCACAGTTTTTGATACTTGGTGTCATTGACTGATAGTCTATTGTAACAGCCTCCCCATTGGAACACTTTGTTTATTGGGACTGGTATGGCTAAGTATGGCATAGAAGAGGCTGTCACAGGTGCGTGTGTACATATCCAGCAGTCTGTGATCTCAAGTTTTTCAGCTAACACTTCATGATGGGTCTCAAATGAATTCTGCCGTAGTGTAGAAGGCCCCAAAAAGGGAGTACACATAGAAATACTTATCAGCAGTATTAGGCCTTCTTGCTGTGGCTGGCATGGACCCATGTCGATCTCCCCTCAAGTTTGACGGAGGTTGGAGTGGTCAGCTGGACAGTCAAAGGCCCTTCGAATCGTGGCTCAAGGGTCTTTCTCACGTGCTTCTTTAGGTAGACCCGGTCACCAGGCTTTAGAGAGTGGGTTCCTGGAACGGCATCAGGATCAGGTAGAGAAGAGTAGACCCTTTGGTGGGTTTCAGTTAGTCTCTTCTGCAGAGAAACAACATAAGACGTTAGGCTATCACATTGCAGGTGTAACTCATGCAGGAAGTAGCATCCTAATCTGGGTGCACTACCAAAGAGTATTTCAAAGGGTGAGAGCCTGTGCTTTTCCTGCAGGGTAGTCCTTATAGAGTAAAGAGCTATGGGGAGACATTCTGTCCATGGTCTACCAGTCTCCTCCACTACCTTGGCTAGTTTGAGCTTTAGCGTTCCATTTAACCTTTCCACTTTCCCTGATGACTGGGGGTGGTAAGGGGTGTGTAAGGCTGACTGAATGCCTAACAGGGCACATGTGTTCTGGAAAACTTGTCCAGTGAAATGAGTACCTCGGTCTGACTCTATGACTTCAGGGAGTCCAAACCGAGGCACCAGCTCACAGGCCAATTTTTTTGCTGTAATTCGGGCCATGGCTGAGCTTACAGAGTAGGCCTCTGGCCATCCTGAGAAGAGGTCTACACAGAAAAGTACAAACTCGTAGATGCCATGTTTTGGCAACTGTATATAGTCTATTTGTACTCTTTGAAATAGGGCAAACGTCTTTGGCATGTGTCTTTTCGGGGTTTTAGTTAGCTGGCCTGGATTGTGCTGTTGACAGTTGTGACAAGCTTTTATTCTCTGGGAGGCGTATTGTCTGAAGCCGGGGACTACCCAATAAGGTTGCATCTTGTTCATGATTGAGTGTGTGCTACTGTGTGTGGGGTAGTGGAGTACTTGGAAAATGGCAGGGAACCAACTGCGTGGCAGGACGGAAAGTCCGTTTAGGCGCCAAATCCCCTCCACCTTTTCTTCCCCCTTGGCCCGCCATCCGGCCTTTTCTTCCTCAGAGGCGTTTTCTTGTGTCTCAAAGAGGTTCTACATTTCTTCCTACGTCGTTGACACTGTTTCCGTCTCCTTCAAAGGGAGAAAGGCTGCTTGTTTTGCTGTTTGGTCGGCCAAGCGATTTCCCTTTGCCTCGGGTGTTTGAGCCTTGGTGTGGGCAGCAACCTTTATGATTGCTAGCTGCTTTGGTATCAAGGCTACTTCCATTAGTTTCTTCACTGAGGCTCCATGCCTGATGGGATTTCCTGTCGCTGTGAGGAATCCTCTAGTCTGCCAGATAGTGCACAATGCCGTATGCATAGGCTGAGTCCGTGTAGATGTTCGCTGTTTGTTGTTCCAGAAACTCAATTGCCCAAATAAGAGTAAGAAGTTCTGCTTCTTGAGCAGATATGCATGGAGGTAACGGTTGTTTGGCTAAGACTGCATATAGTGTTACTACCGCAAATCCGGTGTGGAACTTGCCTGTGTCATCGGCATATCTGCTTCCATCCACAAAAAGTTCAAAGTCTGGATTTGTAAGCGGTGTTGCCTGAATATTGTGCAGGGGCTTTGCCTCCTGTTCGATGAGTTTCTGACAATCAGGATCAAATGGTGCACTGGTACGTTTGTCACTCTCTTCTTCTGTCCTCTCTTCTGTTCCCCCTTCTAAACTTGTGAAGATCAGCAGATCAGCAAGGTTTAGGACTTGTAACTCGAGCAAAGAAATCTTGGCATGCTGGGTCCAGTGGTACTGAGAAAAAAGCATTAGCAAGGTGTATGACTGTGTAATGGGTGGATGTAGCTGGCACCTATGTGAGCAGTGTATGTGGATTTGGTACAACAGGGGTGAGGGGCTCCAGTATTGAGTTCACTGCCCTCAAATCATGTACCATCCGGTACGTGACTGAGTCACCTTTCTTCATTTGTTTCTTCTTGACAGGAAGAAAAAACAAAAAGCCAGCACCAAATGTGCACTTCAGCACTAAACATTCCAAACTGTACTTATTATAAAAATTTTGAGATTTTTGGCAAAAAATTGCAATTTCTTGAGCTGCCTCGCCACGTCACGGCAAATCTCATTTGAGGCAGTCATACACTAAAATATTTTTATAAAATGTGCCATACGGCCTCACATATGAATAGTAGAACTGCTCTCAGCAGCACTCACCTGGTCTATTTCAATCCCGTACCCATGACTGAGTCATGGCTGTGGGCGGGACAGGTCCAAGCAAATGCTGCATAAAGTAAATAGCCTGTGGACAAAGCCTGATGACTCAATGTGAACAGTCACCAACCGCCAATATCTAGACAGATGGAATACATCCCAAATTGGGGTGCATAGCAAGGTGGAGGTCAACCACCGACCAATTCAATGAAGAAAAAACAAAAAGCCAGCACCAAATGTGCACTTTAGCACTAAACATTCCAAACTGTACTTATTATAAAAATTTTGAGATTTTTGGCAAAAAATTGCAATTTCTTGAGCTGCCTCGCCACGTCACGGCAAATCTCATTTGAGGCAGTCCTACACTAAAATATTTTTATAAAATGTGCCATACGGCCTCACATATGAATAGTAGAACTGCTCTCAGCAGCACTCACCTGGTCTATTTCAATCCCGTACCCATGACTGAGTCATGGCTGTGGGCGGGACAGGTCCAAGCAAATGCTGCATAAAATAAATGTGGACAAAGCCTGATGACTCAATAGCAGTTCTACTATTCATATGTGAGGCCGTATGGCACATTTTATAAAAATATTTTAGTGTAGGACTGCCTCAAATGAGATTGGCCGTGACGTGGCGAGGCAGCTCAAGAAATTGCAATTTTTTGCCAAAAATCTCAAAATTTTTATAATAAGTACAGTTTGGAATGTTTAGTGCGGAAGTGCACATTTAGTGCTGGCTTTTTGTTTTTTCTTCTTGACAGGAAACAGCGGAGTGTTGTAAGGAGACGTAGTAGTTCTGAGGGCTCCCGACTTCAGCAGTTCTTTTATTTGGTAATCCAGGGCAGCTTCCTGTTGAGCATTGAGAGGGTATTGTCTTAGCTGCGGTGGTGTAATTCCAGGCTTGACTGAAACTTTTACGGGGGGCACGGGAAGTGTGCCGAGGTCAGTTTTTTGATGTGGACCAGAGTTTTGCAGGAACTTGTAGAAGTATTGGATCCGTGTTTACTTCACGTGTAACATCAGATTCTGGTTGATCTTCTATCATCTGGAGGGTGCACAGGACGTCTTCTGGGATATCTTCTGGAATTTGCAGGATGGCAGATCCATCTTCATTATAGACTATCTGAGCTTGTAGTCTTGATAGTACATCTGCTCCCACTAGGGTCCCTCCACCCTGGGGGGACACTAAGAATTTGGACACGAACATGTGTGGTCCCAGTTTCACCTTCAGTGGATGGGTTATTGGGATTATCTGGGCTTGTCCATCAAAACCAGATACTATAGTAGCTTCGGATGAGATGGATCCTTCAGGCACCAGGTTCCTGGGGAGTACGGAGCGTGAGGCTCCTGAGTCCACCAAAGCTCTTATTTCCTTGTTGACAATGTGAAGGGGGACGTGTATAAATGGACCTCTGGCATCCCTATCCCGTGCTGCCGCAAGTCAGGCAGTCTTCTCCTCCTGACTCTCGGGTTGGTTTTGAGTGTCCCTCTTTTTCTTTTTACAGTCTCTGATCACATGTCCTCTGATTCCACAATAGTAGCAGGTCGGTGCCTTCTTTCTTGTACCTTCTGGCTGACTGTCCACTGCCGCTATCACAACTTTCTTGTTGCTCCTTTTATCCTTTGCGTCGGTTTCTAAGCCACTTGCTTTGTTGACTAGAAG
Organism: Anomaloglossus baeobatrachus; assembly: GCF_048569485.1. Lineage (NCBI taxonomy): Eukaryota > Metazoa > Chordata > Amphibia > Anura > Aromobatidae > Anomaloglossus > Anomaloglossus baeobatrachus. The sequence goes on along the minus strand of NC_134353.1, from coordinate 226,134,654 downwards.
ATCTATGTCTTCCATGTTTCTCCATTCTGGGCAGCACGCTTTCAATCTTTCTGCCAGAAGTGCATGTATTCCATCCATGAAGGATCTTACCATTAGGCGACGTATTGCGGCTGCTTGTATGTCCAGGCCTTCATCTGCGAATGACTGCATCAATCTGTAGTAAAATGAGCTGACATTCTCCACAGGACCTTGATGCACTGGTCCCATTGTGCCCTTAGTTCTTTGTTCCTGGGCACAAAAAAAGATTGAGTCTTATCATGAAGTCTTGGCCCGATTCCACATTACGGGTATCGTCCGGAACATGTCCTGTCAGATGGGCAGTGAGTTTGGCATACAGTTCGGGAGATATTTTAACTCTACACAAACCTTCCATGTCCAACCAAGTGCTTCTGTAGGAGACCTGTATTTGGTTCAGGTAACATGAAAACCTGACTGGGTTTCTAGTCGGGTCTGGAGCATTTTGCAGGAGAGCCATCTGCTCGGCTGGAGTCCAGGGTACGTAGTCATCATACGTACGAGTAACTGTATCTCTGGGAGCATCTGGGTTTTGTGGATTAACAGGTGGTCTTATCAGGACTCTTCTTTCCACTACGGGATAAAGAGGCACTGGTGCTGTGGCTTGTAGCTTGTGCTGTGGGGCTCCACAGGCTAGGCATGTTTCACTCCAGTCCGGATTTTGTTGGCCACAGTTTGTGCAAGTCCATTCCAGGGATGCTGCTATTTTTGGAGTTGTTCCAGGAGTAGCTGACAGGTACGGAGGAGGCTGCTGATCCTTATTAACCTTCTTCCCAGCTTCTTCCCATATGTCTGATTCTTCATGGTATATCCAACCTTGATCGTGGGCTGTTTTTGCCATGTCAGAAAGAGTTCTGACCAGTTTAGTCCATGATTTATCTGCTATCACTCCTGCTCTAGTATCCCTTATTGTGTCCCATTTGTTGGGGTCCAATTGATCCTTCCCCTTCAATCCAAATGTCTTAAAAACTTCCTTGGACTGACTGGCTGTACTTTTGCCATGATAACACGTAATGAGATGTTGCAGGGTGCATCCAGCTCTTCTGTCTTTTGATATTCCTTGCCCCATTCTTCGTCTATCTTCTTCAGCTTTTAGACCCTTGAACGTCCCTTGGACTAGACCTAACTATCCTGGAAGTACTCAGAGACTAACTCCTTATTTGTATTCCTACCTAAGGTGAGGTCTAGAACCACCTTTCCTGGAAGTACCCGGAGACTGACTCCTTATCTGTATTCCTACTGAAAGGTGGTGTCCTAACTGTTCAGAGGGGGCTGAGTATGTTGAATGGCGCTGGGTTACCCTTCTTGTACCAAAGGTACACTCTATATCCGATAGCAATGGCAAACAGAGCTATTCCCACTAACACTAGGGCAGTGAATATCACATCCATTGGACAGAGCAGGTACACTATTCCCTTTCAACACTCACTGATGTATGGGATCTATGACAACCAACAAGGACAACAGCACAGAAGCAAACCGCAAGAGAGCAGACACACGGAGACGAAGCACAGAGGGGCAGCAAAACAAACAAGGCACAGAAAACATCTGCTGGCAAGGCTCTCTCAGAGTTCAGTAGAAACCCGCCAATAACCCAGTATCTACTCACAGTGTACCTCTTGCGTGTTGAGGAGGGAATTGAATAGAGATGGGGAGCATAAAGAGAAGAATAAGGTTCAACTCTTACCTGGCCAGGTGTTTCTGGTCCCCACGTCTGGTCACCTCCTGCGTCCTGGGATTAACACGGGTCCCTGCTTTTCGGGCGCCAGATAATGTTAGGTTGACCTAACAGTCACAGCTGTTGCCAGCGATGTCCGAATGCGGAGAGTGTACCGGTGACCCCCCCTCGGCTATTCCAGCTCAATGAAAACAGGCAGACGCTGTTATACACATAAGACTGGAGATGTGTCTCCGACATTGAACTGTATTGTTTTTGTTTACATTACAAAGTTATACAAAGTTGATTAGGGCGTAACTATGCAACATACATATTCATTAAAGGCGTGAATTAAATATTCCCAACAAAAGAAATTAACATAATGACTTATACTCCCATAACAGTCTATAACATTTCTTCTTCCCATAACAAGATGTTTGTCAGTCGTTTCTAAGTCAAAACATTCTGCGTCCTTGAGTTTGGTCTCAGTTTATTACGTAAATAAGTCTGGTTTGGTCTTGCAAGGGAGAATGAATTTCTATTATTTTTCTAAGCCAGTGAAAAAGGTTAACTCTTTCCTCACAGGGGTACAGCGGTGGCAATAATATGTGGGGCGGTAAGAGGAGCACTGTTATTGTACCACACATCAGGTGCAGTAATAGGGGCACATATGGCAGCAGTGGCTCAGTATAGGGGTTTCAGGAGGATGAGGGGTTTGTGCAGGTCGGAAATAGATGCGGTCGGGGCTCGAAACGTGTGAAGTCAGATGAGTCTTTGTTGTAATCTCTGCAGATGAGTCCTGGCTGGAGAAGTTGTCATGTCGGACTGGGCCAGAAAGAAAAGACGAGAAAAGTGAATGACTCCATCAGAAAGAACATTAGCTGTAAGTCATCACCTATAACTGTACTCTAATCTCTCACATGTACTGCAGGACTGATATCTACCACTATGTGGTCACCATATTGCGGTAATATCAGTGTTGGCCTTTGTGTAGATTTCTTTTCAGTAACAGCGCAGTCATCTGCTGAGGTTCCTGTATCCCCCTTATTAAGGAATGCTACTATAGTTGTTACCTAGTTAGGGGCCCATTCAGATGTTCCCGCCCCCCCCTGAGCTGAACTGCTAGCTACGCCACTGCCTCCTACTAAAAAACAAAACTAGTCACACACTCTCCCACTTGTTTGCTCTGATTTGAGGACTACTCCTCAACACTCAAATCATCTTTATCCCACAACCCCAGTTATTTAACACTTACTTTTATCACCACCCTCCGACCATCACTGCTCCCTCCGACCTCTTTCATCTCTGTAGAAGACTTCTGCACATTTCAAAACAAAGATCCACCAAATTGGGCTAGTCTTTACTACTCAACTACAACCTCTATGTATATCAAAAAACAGAGAGAACATGGAGTAATAAATAGTGCAAAACAATGACAAATTTTATTCAATTGTGTGAAATAGACAAGACACAATAAAGGGGAATGGCCATATAAAACACCATAAAATACACAGAATGGGGGGATGGGAGTAGATGGTAACCCCAGGGGAAAAGGCAGCAGCATGTGTGGAGACAATCAAAAAATGTCAGTATATTAACCTGACTGGCAGCTATTACAAACAAAATACCAACATGACAGCATGTAATAAATAGATAGTCATAAAGTGCTGAGTGCATAAGTGGATACAGTGCAAAAAATAGCAGCATACAGAGATTGTAAAGTGCCAAGTGCAAACATGAAATCATAAAGCTGCTATGAGCACAATATATGTGTGGAATCCACTCTATCACATGCCATCAACATAATACAATATATAGCGATGTGCAAAGAGCTGCTTGCAAGGTGCTAATTGCAAAAAAGGGGCCAAAATCCCCAGGTAGGGGGACCCCCCATGGGAAAGAGCCCCCTAAAACCTCCAACGTACGTTTCGCTCCCGTCTCATTGAACGGGAGCGCACATGTGGGATATGGGTGACGAGTCCCTGCTCCCACGTGCGCGCTCCAGGTCTGACGGCGCTCCTTTAGTGAGGAGGCATGGCGCCGGTTTCTGTGCGCGTCATTCCGGTGGGCGTCACTTCAGGAAGCCACATACACAGCGGGCATTATAAATGAGTAAGGCCTCTTATCTCTATCACCCTCGCCTTTCCTCCCTGATGAAGCGGTACCCACAGGGGTAGTATTTATCCTGCGAAACATACGTTGGAGGTTTTAGGGGGCTCTTTCCCATGGGGGGTCCCCCTACCTGGGGATTTTGGCCCCTTTTTTGCAATTAGCACCTTGCAAGCAGCTCTTTGCACATCGCTATATATTGTATTATGTTGATGGCATGTGATAGAGTGGATTCCACACATATATTGTGCTCATAGCAGCTTTATGATTTCATGTTTGCACTTGGCACTTTACAATCTCTGTATGCTGCTATTTTTTGCACTGTATCCACTTATGCACTCAGCACTTTATGATTATCTATTTATTACATGCTGTCATGTTGATATTTTGTTTGTAATAGCTGCCAGTCAGGTTAATATACTGACATTTTTTGATTGTCTCCACACATGCTGCTGCCTTTTCCCCTGGGGTTACCATCTACTCCCATCCCCCCCATTCTGTGTATTTTATGGTGTTTTATATGGCCATTCCACTTTTTTGTGTCTTGTCTATTTCACACAATTGAATAAAATTTGTCATTGTTTTGCACTATTTATTACTCCATGTTCTCTCTGTTTTTTGATATTGTATAGGAGTATGTGCTAGGCACATGTTCTGCCCCATTGTGGGCATCTGTGCCTTATATTGTAATAAATGACGGTCATGAGGTATAGCTTTCTCATCATTTTTTCTGTGTTTTTCACAGTTGGCCTCAGTCCCATAATGGATTTCAGAGCCCGCGACTGGGTGTGGCTCACTAATTTTAATGATGCATTAAAGGATCAAGGTGGTCCAGTCAGTGAAAGTGGTGAAGTGGCCTCCAATGACGCATTGATTCATAACTATAAAGAGCTTTTAAAAAAGCGTTTAAAAATATGTTGGAATAAGGCGCTACTAATTAAATATAAGGGTTTGGTACCACGGGGTCTCAGGGTCCAAGTCTTCCTGTCCTTTGGAGTGGACGAAGATGATTTCTGGGACAAATGGGAAGACGTGGCCCAAACTTGCTCCTTGGGATTTCTCACTCTCCTTCGAGACCACAATACCAAAACCCTTACCAATATGGAATCTGAATTAGAGGACCTAGAGAGGACATTGAAGGAAAAATTATCAATTGAAAATATTTCCAAAATTAATAATGACATGGAACAGGAGTTGGCTAAGGTTGAAAAGGAAATTAAAGAATACGAGTTGAGGAAGTTTAATAGGGATGTCAACGACTATTCTAACCACCGGGCCTACAAGTGGCATCACAAAACAGATAGGGGTCGTCCTCGGTCTACTGTGGGTCCTTCTACGGACAGCAGATCCTCCTCCTTACAGTCACGCACCTCTGGAAATGAGTCCTCATCTGGGGCGTCAGGAGGGACATGTGGCTGGGATAAGAGCATTGGAGGGAGAGTTAAAACCAATCGGAACAAACAATCATCATGGAAAAAAGCTAACAAGTATGTTGATGATAAACTTAAAGTTGTTAACCTCTCTCAGCGTGTCCTTACTGATGCTAAGATTGAGGTCCTCTCTTTAGGCTTGACCTTCTCGCCCACTAATTCTTTTCGTTTCTTTCCAGCTTTAAGAGATATTAATTTATTTGCGAGGAAATTAATGTTGAAGCGACTACATCACAAACAACCTTCTGAAACTGATAGTCAAGTGGAGCAGGAGGCCTTACAAGCATTGGAGGATTTGCTGTCTGAGCAGGATACCGGTGGTCCAGGTTCGTTCCCTAAACATCTTCTACCCAGATCCACCCGATTCCCCCCCTTGTCTCTATCTCCGGCCATTGATATTTTTATTCGTCTTGTGATTGGGGATTTCAAGAAAATCTCGACTAAAAGGAAGTCTGACAACCTTACCCATTCGCAAAGACGAGCCTTGGAAGAACTACAGTACTATAAGGACATAGTCATTAAGTCTGCAGACAAGGGGGGGAATGTTGTGGTCTGGGCTACTGAGAAGTATGAGAAGGAGGCTTTGCGCCAGCTTAGGGATAAAGAGACATACACTAAACTCCCCTGTAGCCCCGTACTCACTTTTACTAGGGATCTCTCTCATATTTTGGAAGCGGCACTTGATAAGGGCATAATTACAACTAAAATGTATGAGGGACTACTTAATAAGTCCTCAAAGATCCCTACCTTTTATTTGCTTCCAAAAATCCACAAAGACCCTGTTAACCCACCGGGGCGTCCTATAGTGTCCGGTATCGAGGGGTTGTGTGAACCAATTTGTCAGCTTATTGATCACTATTTAAAACCATTAGTGGAAACACTCCCCTCGTACGTTAAGGACACTACGGACGTCCTGAACAGGGTGGACGGGATCTTTGTGGAAGAAGACATGCTCATGGTTACGGCCGACGTAGGGAGCCTCTATACTTGCATACGTCATGAAGATGGGTTGGCTGCAGTGCGTCACTTCTTGGGGGTGGACGGTCAGGATGGCACCATGGGTTCACTTATCCTCGAGTTGCTCCACTTTGCCCTCACACATAATTTTTTTGTTTTCAAGGACCAATTTTACCTTCAGGGGCGTGGCACTGCAATGGGCGCGGCCTGTGCGCCTTCGTACGTCAACTTGTTCCTAGGGTTCTGGGAACGCAACATCTTTGGCGATGGAAGCGTTGGGGCTAGCGCCCACGTGCAGTGCTGGCTAAGGTACATTGATGACGTTTTATTTTTTTGGCAGGGCACGGTGGAACAACTCGATGTTTTCATGGGGCTACTTAATGTCAATGATTTTGGCATTAGGCTGACTTATAGGCAAAGCAGCAGTAGCATTGATTTTTTTAGACACCAAAATAGAGGTTGGAGCTGATCATTTAATACAGACTGATGTCTACCGTAAGAGCACCTCGGTTAATGCCCTGCTGCATGCCTCGTCAGCCCATACACCTGCCACCATTCGTGCTATCCCGACTGGCCAGTTCCTGAGAATGAGACGCATCTGCTCGACCAATGACAAGTTCGAGGCTCAGTCGGCCGACCTAAATTGCCGCTTCAGAGAGCGTGGCTACAGTGGGAGGATGGTGAAGAAGGGCTATTTGAGGGCTAAAAAAAACCCCAGGGCGCAACTCCTCACCTACAGGCCCAAACAAACGTCTTCTGGTGGTGAACCAAGGTTCATCAGTACATATAATCACGAGTGGGGCACCATGAAGGACATCCTTTACAGGCATTGGCCGGTTTTATTATCTGATCCAATATTATCGGGGATCCTCACGGATGCTCCACTCGTGACAGCGAGACGTGCCAAGAGCATCAAGGACCTGTTGGTGAGGAGTCACTATGTCCCAGACATTAAAAATCCCTTCAGTACTCGTGGCCCCACCCTTTTATGTTTTAAGTGCGGTCACTGTTTGGCGTGCAATAACATTGTCCGCACTAAGACATTCTTCTCCTCTGGCCACGTAAATACCTTTGAGATCCGGAAATACATATCATGTGGCACTACACATGTTATTTATTTTGCCACTTGCCTGTGCTCTCTGATCTACGTGGGGCTGACTTCGCGTGAGCTCCGCGTCAGGGTCAGAGAGCACGTGCGTGACATTTCGGCAGCAACATCTGTACAGGATCTCAATCTTCTTAAAACTCTTCCCCGTCACTTCAGGAAGCATCATAATTGTGATCCCACACTTCTTGAGGTGCGTGGAATTGACACAGTTAGTTGTGGCTCCAGGGGGGGAGATATAAAGAAAAAATTGGCTCAATGTGAGGCCCGGTGGATCAGTACTCTTGAAACTCTTGTCCCTAGAGGACTTAATGAAGTCATTAGTTTCGCATGCTTTCTTTGAATGATTCTCTCTATGTTCCTCTTTCATGAACATTTTTCGCCACTTTTCTACTGATTTTTATTATATATATATATATATAATATTTCTTCCTTGTAAATATTTTTAATATTTTTTTATATCAATTTTTCATGCCCTGCCCCCTTTCCCCCCCCTCTTTTTTGATTTCTATGCCTCATTGCCCTTATTTATTGCATTTTCTATATTCATAAATAGGTGGTGTTCAATGTGAAGTTATTGGGTATCCATCCCCTGTTGATGTCTAGGAATTTTTTGGATCTGTGACCTACTAAGTGAGGTCAGAATATACCCACATCAACTACTTCAGAACTATCTGGATGGGATTCCCGTTTCTGGCTACCTATATGGACTGATCATTGATTGTGGCAGAAGATCGCTATTTATGTTACCTGGTGCTGCGTCTCCTTCGATACTTTTGGAACTACATGCCTGCATTGTTTGTGTATTCGACTTAACCCCGCCCCACCTGGTCACATGATCGGATCTCTTTCTGCCACATTACTGACTTTTCCTTGGCTTCCTGGCCTGCCGCCCTCCAGTACGCGCCGGTTCGCCGGCCCCTCCCCTCTCTCTGACGCGACCGCCGTCTCATTGGACGGGAGCGCACATGTGGGATATGGGTGACGAGTCCCTGCTCCCACGTGCGCGCTCCAGGTCTGACGGCGCTCCTTTAGTGAGGAGGCATGGCGCCGGTTTCTGTGCGCGTCATTCCGGTGGGCGTCACTTCAGGAAGCCACATTCACAGCGGGCATTATAAATGAGTGAGGCCTCTTATCTCTATCACCCTCGCCTTTCCTCCCTGATGAAGCGGTACCCACAGGGGTAGTATTTATCCTGCGAAACGTACGTTGGAGGTTTTAGGGGGCTCTTTCCCATGGGGGGTCCCCCTACCTGGGGATTTTGGCCCCTTTTTTTTCAATTAGCACCTTGCAAGCAGCTCTTTGCACATCGCTATATATTGTATTATGTTGATGGCATGTGATAGAGTGGATTCCACACATATATTGTGCTCATAGCAGCTTTATGATTTCATGTTTGCACTTGGCACTTTACAATCTCTGTATGCTGCTATTTTTTGCACTGTATCCACTTATGCACTCAGCACTTTATGACTATCTATTTATTACATGCTGTCATGTTGGTATTTTGTTTGTAATAGCTGCCAGTCAGGTTAATATACTGTCATTTTTTGATTGTCTCCACACATGCTGCTGCCTTTTCCCCTGGGGTTACCATCTACTCCCATCCCCCCATTCTGTGTATTTTATGGTGTTTTATATGGCCATTCCCCTTTTTTGTGTCTTGTCTATTTCACACAATTGAATAAAATTTGTCATTGTTTTGCACTATTTATTACTCCATGTTCTCTCTGTTTTTTGATATTGTATAGGAGTATGTGCTAGGCACATGTTCTGCCCCATTGTGGGCATCTGTGCCTTATATTGTGATAAATGATGGTCATGAGGTATAGCTTTCTCAACCTCTATGTATAGCAGACCATTGCCTTTCCCCTATAACCTTCCTCCCCACCATCAAAGAAGAATACTTACTCATCTTCTCTCTAAATCGCACCTAACCACTTCTGCACTTAATTCCATCCCATCTCCTCCCTAACCTCACCACTATGCTTGTCCCGGCCCTACCTCATTTCTTCAACTTATCATTAAAGCTATTCCAATCTCTAAGATCCTATACCACTATGTAGTAGGTGTATTCAAAATATTATCAAATACCTCCAAATGGAAATGTAGTATAGTTCTGATTAGCTATGTCTCTTACACCATGTGCAGGGTGCTTTGCAGCACAAGTATGCCCCCTTGGCCATACAGATCCCACCTGCAGGCGGCCCCCTTTGCAATACAGATCCCAACCCACAGGCTGCTCCCTTTGCCATACAAATCCCACACCGCAGGCTGACTTCTTTCCTATACAGATCCTACTCCACAGGCTGCATGCTTTGCCATACAGATCCCATCCCGCAGGCTGCCCCCCTTGCCATACAGAACCCATTCCGCAGACTGCCCCCTTTGCCGTACAGATCTCTCATCGTAGGCTGCGCCTTTTTGCATACTCATCCCACCCAACAGGCTGCCCCTTTTTCATGTAGATCCCACCCCATGCAGACCCTTTTTCCATACAGATTTCCCCCAAAGTTGCCCATTTTTCCATACAGATCCTACCTTGCATGCTGCCCCCTTAGTCATACAGATCCCACCCCCAAAGGCTGCCCCCTTATTCATACAGATCCCACGGCACAGACTGCCCCCTTTTCTTTATAGATCCAATCACGTAGGCTGCCCATTTTTCTATACAGATCAAACCCCACAGGCTGCCCCTTTAACCATACAGATTCTACATGCAGGCTGCCCCCTTTGCAATACAGATCCCACCCCACAGGCTGTCCTCTTTGCCATACAGATTCAATCCTGCATGCTGCCCCTTTGTCATACAGGTTCCACCTCGCAGGCTTCCTCCTTTGCCATACAGATCCCACCCTGCAGGCTGCCCTGTTTTTCATAATCATCCCACCCAATGCTGCCCCTTTCCATACTCATCCCAGCCCACAGGCTGCCCCCTTTTCCATGTAGATCCCACCCCATGCAGCCCCCTTTTCCATACAGATTTACTCCCAGGCTGCCCCTTTTTCCATATAAATCCAACCTCGCAAGCTGCCTCCTTATTCATACAGATCCCATCCCGCAGTCTGCCCCCATTTCTAGACAGATCCCATCCTGCAGGGTGCCCCCTTTGCCATAGAGATCCCACCTCGCAGGCTGCCCCTTTTTCATGTAGATGCCACCCCATGCAGACCCTTTTTCCATACAGATTTCCCCCAAGGTTGCCCAGTTTTCCATACAGATCCCACCTTGCATGCTGCCCCTTTAGTCATACAGATCCCGCCCCCAAAGGCTGCTGCCTTATTCATGCAGATCCCACAGCACAGACTGCCCCCTTTTCTTACAGACCCAATCACGTAGGCTGCCCACTTTTCTATACAGATCAAAACCCACAGACTGCCCCCTTGACCATACAGATTCCACATGCAGGCTGCCCCCTTTGCAAAACAGATCCCACCCCACAGGCTGCCCACTTTGCCATACAGATTCCATCCTGCAGGCTGCCCCATTTGTCATACAGATCCCACCCAGCAGGCTGTCCCCTGTGCCAAACAGGAACCACCTCGCAGGCTGCCTCCTTTGCCATACAGATCACACCCAGCAGGCTGCTCCCTTTTCCATAATCATCCCACCCAATGCTGCCCCATTTCATACTCATCCCAGCTGCCCCCTTTTCCATGTAGATCCCACCCCATGCAGCCACCTTTTCCATGCAGATTTACTCCCAGGCTGCCCTTTTTCTATACAAATCCAACCTTGCAGACTGCCTCCTTATTCATACAGATCCCATCCCGCAGTCTGCCCCCATTTCTATACAGATTCCACCTCACAGACTGCACGCTTCGCCATTCAGATTCCACCCCACAGGCTTCCCCCTTTGCCATACTCATCCCACCCAATACTGCCGCCTTTACATATTCATCCCATCCCACAGCCTGCCCCCTTTTCCATGCAGATCCCACCTCATGCAGTCCTCTTTTCCACACAGATTTACCTGAAAGCTGCCTCTTTTTTCATAGAAATTCTACCTCGCAGGCTGTCCCCTTATTCACACAGAACCCATCCCACAGGCTGCCAACTTTTCTATACAGATCCAACCCCACAGGCTGCCCCTTTGCCATACAGATCTTACTCGCAGGCTGCCCCCTTTGACATACAGATCCCGTCACATGCAATCACCTTTTCCATACAGACACCACCCAAGCTGCCCCATTTTCCACACAGTTTCCAAACCAAAGCTCCCAGTATCTTCAGCTCAAGGAGTGCTTACTTGCTCCTGGCTCCAGCGACCTCTCCTCCTCAGTGGCACTCTGCAGAGATGCTGGCTGCGTGATTATGTAAACTCATCATGCTGCCATGACCTTTGGAGCGTGCTGATTGGAGCTCCACTGAACCAAGAAATGACGGAGGTACAGAGGTTAATTTGTATTAGACACTAAAATAAATGAATAAACGACAGCACCCCCAGACTGCCAAAAACAGTAATATCCAGTTTTCACTTAGTATTTTATTAGAGTAGATATGACAGAGCACAATTATCACTAAAACAGAGGAGGCGACTTATCTTTATTTATCAAGTTAGTTTACCAGCTCAAGGTCTATAAATTAATTCCATGATCTGTCATTTCTGAGATTGGTCTCTGTCGGGGTCAAATAGGAGGAGTAAGTTGGTAGACATGGTGGGCCTTAGCAATCCATCAGCACCTGCAATCTCATCGCTGGGAAGCCATTGAGTGTAGAGATAGCCCTCTCCTGACTAACCACCTAGATACAGACTTAGGCATATGAGGGGTTAAGCTGCCAGCAGCTCTACATAGATACTATATTTTCTCTAAAAATGCATGTGAGGTTCTTAGCACACAATGTGATCAAATTATGTGAGCCCATCTGCCAACGTCAAGGTGACCTCTTCAGATGGGTCCCTATTATGATTCAGGGACTGAGGAGGATCAAAAAATGCGGAATCCCAAATAGTAACAGAGTGGCTGGAACCTTAACGGATTGCAGACCTAATCCTGACACACAACTAGAAGTAGCCGTGGTATGAGCCTATGATGACTTAGTCGTTTTGACACAGCCGGAGAACTAAATATTCTCACTGATAGAGATATAAGAAAGCTAATCTGCCTCGGAGCAGTCCCCAAAGATAGATAGCCCCCCACATGTAAAGGCTACGGTGATATAGAAAAACACAATACAAAGCTGGAAAAGACAGATTTAGCAAAGGTGAAGCCCAAACTATCTTTATAGGAAAGGATAGGAAGGAGCACTGTCTGCAACCGTAAAAAAAACCCCTAATAAATACCAGCACTTCTGATATAGAAAAATCCTGAGGTCACAAAACCTCTCCCCCACTGTATCAGCACTCAAATGTTACTGGGATCCAAAAACACTAATACAGATGAGGGACTGAATTAATACCAAGCATAACAAACACAATAACCTTGCAGAATCATGGAGCTAAGCTCCCAGCAGGGAATCATCTCATTCCACCAAGAACTCCAAACAGACAACATTAGTATCAAACCAGAAAAAACAACAAAAAAGTGGAAAATAAACAGCAGAGATACAAAGACCACTTATCTGAGAGGAGTTCTGGTAGTGAGCAGGGCTGGTTACAGAATGTCCTTAACACACTGGAGACCATTGAGCACCGGCAAGTAACAAGAGAGAACTACTCAGTTGTATAGTCCCAATCTGACCCTGACTGCCAGTCCTCTGCAGGTGTGTGACTTTCATTCCACAAATGAACTGCACCGCCAGCACTGACCACAAGAGGGAGCCACAAACTGGAAAATGTATTCACAACAGGTCCCTACACTAACTTGTCACTAAATTACTGACTAACTGGGACTAAGTCACATCTGATATTATTACTACCATTTTTACTATTACTGCACTAATGATAATTTTCTTTATTTTTTATAATTTTTCTTGCCTTGTTCAATTTGTTGTATTAAAAAATCCTAATAAATAATGCCTAATGGTTTTTGATCTAGAAAAAGGTGAAAACCCCAGGACACGTTCAGCCAATTTGTGTCACAGGGGAAAAATTCCTTCTCAACCCCGGGAAAAGACGAGCGGTCCTAGGACCCTGGATCAAGACTAATGAGGTTCTTTCTAGTTAAGTAATTAATATTAGGGAGCTAATTAAACTAGGACTATAGTGTTTATAGATTTTAGGTGTCATACTATTCTAATACTGCTCTCTTATTACAGTATTATTCTAACTTTAATATTTTTTCTAATTTAGTGTTTTATTTTAATAGATAAAATTATTTTATTACTATTATTTTCCTGCTATCCTATTACAGTATAATTCTAACTTTTCTATAACTATTAATACTACTCTATCCCAACAATGTTGATCCAGAAGAAGGCAAAAACCCCAGAACACATTCAGCCAATTTGTGTCACAGTGGAAAAATTCCTTCTCGACCCCGAGAAAAGGCGATCAGTCCTAGAACCCTGGATCAAAGCTAATGATGTTTTTTTAACTAAGTAATTAATATTACAGTGCTAATCAAACTAGGACTATAGTGTTTATAGATTTTTGGTGTTATACTATTCTTATCCTGCTCTCATTACAGTATTATTCTAACTTTTATATTTTTTTCTAAGTTAGTGTTTTATTTTTATAGATAGAACTATTTTATTGCTATTATTATCCTGCTCTCTTATTACAGTATTATTTTAACCTTTATATTTTTCTAATTTAGTGTTTTATTTTTACAGATATAACTATTTTATTACTATTATTATCCTGCTATACTATTACATTATAATTCTAACTTTTCAATAACTATTAGTACTACACTAGCCCTACAATGTTGATCCAGAAGAAAGCAAACACCCCAGGACACATTCAGCCAATTTGTATCACAGGGGAAAAATTCCTTCTTGACCCTGAGAAAAGGCGATCAGTCCTAGAACCCTGGATCAAACTGCTGTTCTACCTATTACTACTGTTATTTTCTTCATATTTTTACTACTTTCTTATTATCACTCATATTATTGTTCTTATTATTATACTTACCACCCCCATCTTTGATGTTTCAGTCTAGAGGCCCCAGCAGGATGGTCCATATGATGTTTCTTCTTCCTCTCATGAACCAGTTGATGTATTGGCGGATGTTGTCCTGCTGGATCATTCCTTGTTGTCGCCTCCTTGCAGGGATGTGGATCTCCAGTTTTATCTTCTTAACTGACTTTTTTTGGCATGTGTTCTTCTTCTTCATCCAGGTAGGCACATAATTCTCTACAAATTTTTTTTTCATCTTCTTCCCTCTTCCTTTTTCTTCTGACATCGATTGTCCTGAAGAGCTGAGGCTGTTCTTCTCGCTGTACTGTATATATTTTCTGGGCCTCGGGGCTGGTCGGCATCAGGCGCTGGGAAAACAAGAGATTAAGTTACAAGGATTAATAGGAACATCCAAATATACAACCACCTTATATTAAAAGAAACAACAATGTTGCCCTTAGTTTTCTTACTGACCTCCTTCTTGAACAGCGGTGAAGGTAGCAGCTTCATACAATAGGCCAGTCTTCTTAGTTTTTCCTCAGGTGTAACGTAAACTAAAGGAAACAACCAGATATTAGGATCAGATTAGAGACTAAAGCCCCCCCTAAAAAAAAAAAAAAGCCCCAGTCGCCACAGTGAGAACAGCAAGATTTTTAAGTACTGTTTCCAGTAAAGATTGTGATATGGATAAAAAAAGAAACATTGTCAAATATTATTAAAAAATACGTTGAACACAAAAACCTGATTTAAATAATAGGTGATTTCTGATGACAAAGTCAAAGGCCCAAAGTCTAACAATGAAATATTCCTGGATAACCCTTTTAAAATGGAAATCCTGAATCTAGGAAACAGTCAGCCCTCACAGACTGATGATACTACCTTGTCCAACGTTGGCACAAGATCCAGTCCAGTCCATGGAGTCTTCTGACATCTTCGCTTGGCGAGATTGGGAGATGGAATGATATTTCCAGTTACATATGTGATCAGTTCCACTATAGGTGATGCCTGATGGGACAAGTGATGGCCGATACCCCCTGGTGTGAGTGCGGGTAATGGATGTATCACCACCTGGTATCTGGTGTGAGTGATGGATGTATCGCCGCCCTGTATCTGGTGTGAGTGCGGGTGATGGATGTATCACCGCCCGGTATCTGGTGTGAGTGCGGGTGATGGATGTATCGCCACCCGGTATCTGGTGTGAGTGTGGGTGATGGATGTATCGCCGCCCTGTATCTTGTGTGAGTGCGGGTGATGGATGTATCGCCGCCCTGTATCTGGTGTGAGTGTGGGTGATGGATGTATCGCCGCCCGGTATCTTGTGTGAGTGCGGGTGATGGATGTATCGCCGCCCTGTATCTGATGTGAGTGCGGTTGATGGATGTATCGCTGCCCTGTATCTGGTGTGAGTGCGGGTGATGGATATATCGCCGCCCGGTATCTGGTATGAATGTGGGTGATGGATGTATCTTATATTGCATCTTATACCTGAAATCTCGCGCTGCTCGCTGGTGTCTGTCTTCACACTCTGATGAGGTGTAACAAACTGAGGATAAACAACTTTTTTTTTTTATTCATTCAAACTGAGCAGTTGTATTGGCTGTTTATAAATGCAGTTACCATGGTGACAGATGCATCTGCAGATTTAAAGGGACAGGATGCAGTCCTTGCGCTATAGTACATTTTACCATAGATATCATACAACACTGTATATTACATGGAGCTACTCAGATCATGTGTGGGCAGACACTACTGTATCTCTTCATATATTATGTAAATTTACTTAGATGAGCTGTAGAGATATCTGGGCTAAAATTACTTGTGTTGTCAATTTTACGTATATAAAGAAGGCCCGGTAATGTCTGTAATGGGCCAAAAATTGTGGTTTTATGTTCAGAACAAATCTAAGTATTTTTTTCTGTGTTCCTATCAACTTTCTGTTGTATACCCATCACTGAACATTGTTACCTATAGCTAGGAGATGTCATAGCAATCAGATCATTGGGGTCCAATCAGGGGGCAGAGCACTGAGGTCCCTTTTGGCTTTTCTCCTGCAGTCAGTCCCCCTGGCTATGATACTTTATGTGACAAAAGTGAGTACACCCCTCACATTTTTGCAAATATTGTGTTATTAGCTGTAGTACCCGGGCGTTGCCCGGGATAGTAACTGTCTCTATGTCTGTGTGTCACTGTCTGTCTGTCTCTCTGTCTGTATCTTTCCTTGTCTGTCTCTTTCCCCGTCTGTCTCTTTCCCCATCTGTCTCTTACCCCATCTGTCTCTTTCCCCATCTGTCTCTTTACCTGTCTGTCTCTTTGCCCATCTGTCTCTTTGCCCGTCTGTCTCTTTCCAGGGCTGTCTCTTTCCAGGGCTGTCTCTTTGCCCGGCTGTCTCTTTGCCCGGCTGTCTCTTTGCCCGTTTGTCTCTTTGCCGGCTGTCTTTTTGCCTGTCTGTCTCTTTCCAGAGCTTTCTTCTTCCAGGGCTGTATCTTTCCAGGCTGTCTCTTTCCAGGTCTGTTTTTTTCCCCCATCTGTCTCGTTCCCCATCTGTCGCTTTCCCCGTCTGTCTCTTTCCAGGTCTGTCTCTTTGCCCGTATGTCTCTTTGCTTTGCCCATCTGTCTCTTTGCCCATCTGTCTCTTTCCAGGGCTGTCTCTTTGCCCGTCTGTCTCTTTCCAGGTCTGTCTCTTTGCCCGTCTGTCTCTTTGCTTTGCCCATCTGTCTCTTTGCCCATCTGTCTCTTTTCAGGGCTGTCTCTTTGCCTGTCTGTCTCTTTGCCCTTCTGTCTCTTTCCCCATCTGTCTCTTTTCTCGTCTGTCTCTTTCCCGGTCTGTCTCTTTCCCGGTCTGTCTCTTTCCCGGTCTATCTCTTTCCCGGTCTGTCTCTTTGCCTGTTTGTCTCTTTGCCCGTCTGTCTCTTTCAAGGGCTGTCTCTCTCCAGGTCTGTCTCTTTCCAGGTCTGTCTCTTTCCAGGTCTGTCTCTTTGCCCGTCTGTCTCTTTCCAAGTCTGTCTCTTTGCCCGTCTGTCTCTTTCCAGGCTGTCTCTTTCCAGGACTGTCTCTTTGCCCATCTGTCTCTTTCCAGGTCTGTCTCTTTGCCCGTTTGTCTCTTGCCCGGGCTGTCTCTGTCCAGGGTTGTCTCTTTGCCCGGCTGTCTCTTTGCCTTTCTGTCTCTTTCCAGGGCCGTCTCTTTCCAGGGCTTTCTCTTTCCAGGGCTGTCTCTTTCCAGGTATGTCTCTTTGCCCGTATGTCTCCTTGCCCATCTGTCTCTTTGCCCGTCTGTCTTTTTGCCCGTCTGTCTCTTTTCTCATCTGTCTCTTTCTCGGTCTGTCTCTTTCCCGGTCTGTCTCTTTCCCGGTCTGTCTCTTTCCCGGTCTGTCTCTTTCCCGGTCTGTCTCTTTCCCGGTCTGTCTCTTTCCAGGGCTGTCTCTTTCCAGGTCTGTCTCTTTCCCGGTCTGTCTCTTTCCGGGTCTGTCTCTTTCCCCGTCTGTCTCTTTCCCCATCTGTCTCTTTCCTCGTCTGTCTCTTTCCCAGTCTGTCTCTTTCCCGGTCTATCTCTTTCCCGGTCTGTCTCTTTGCCTGTTTGTCTCTTTGCTCATCTGTCTCTTTCCAGGTCTGTCGCTTTCCAGGTCTGTCTCTTTGTCCGTCTGTCTCTTTGCCCATCTGTCTCTTTCCAGGGCTGTCTCTTTCTAGGTCTGTCTCTTTCCGGGTCTGTCTCTTTGCCCGTCTGTCTCTTTGCCTGTCTGTCTCTTTGCCCATCTGTCTCTTTGTTCGTCTGTCTCTTTCCAGGGCTGTCTCTTTCCAGGGCTGTTTCTTTGCCCTTCTGTCTCTTTGCCCGTCTGTCTCTTTCCCCGTCTGTCTCTTTCCCTGTCTGTCTCTTTTCTCATCTGTCTCTTTCCTCGTCTTTCTCTTTCCCCGTCTGTCTCTTTTCTCATCTGTCTCTTTCCTCGTCTGTCTCTTTCCCAGTCTGTCTCTTTCCCGGTCTATCTCTTTCCCGGTCTGTCTCTTTGCCTGTTTGTCTCTTTGCTCATCTGTCTCTTTCCAGGTCTGTCGCTTTCCAGGTCTGTCTCTTTGCCCGTCTGTCTCTTTGCCCATCTGTCTCTTTGCCCGTCTGTCTCTTTGCCCGTCTGTCTCTTTCCAGGGCTGTCTCTTTCCAGGACTGTCTCTTTGCCCGTCTGTCTCTTTCCCCGTCTGTCTCTTTCCAGGTCTGTCTCTTTGCCCGTCTGTCTCTTTCCAGGTCTGTCTCTCTTTAGGTCTGTCTCTTTGCCTGTCTGTCTCTTTGCCCATCTGTCTCTTTCCAGGTCTGTCTCTTTCCCTGTCTGTCTCTTTCCAGGGCTGTCTCTTTCCAGGGCTTTCTCTATCTCTGTCTCTTCGCCCGTCTGTCTCTTTCCAGGGCTGTCTCTTTCCAGGGCTGTCTCTATCTCTGTCTCTTCGCCCTTCTGTCTCTTTCTGTCTCTCTATCTGTCTCCCCAATGACATCATATGCCCTCACACATAAGCTTCTTATACTAACAGTTTATTTTGTTCCTATAGCAACTACTGACAGTTGCTATTAATAGCCTATAGCTTGCAGCTCCATTCAGTTTAATGGAGGCAGGATTTTTGGAGAGCAACTGTAAAGCGCGGGGTTAAATTTTCCCGCCCAAACATAGTCTATGATGTTCCCTGAGTCACATGGAGTGTCTGTGTAAAATTTTGTGATTGTAACTGCGACGGTGCGGATTCCTTTAGTGGACACACACACACACACACACACACACACACACATACATACACTCAGCTTTATATATTAGATATCTTTTCATGGGATAACACTGAAGATAGGACACTTTGATATAATGTAAAGTAGTCAGTGTACAGCTTGTATAACAGTGCACATTTAATGTGCACTCTAAATAACTCAACACAGCCAATAATGTCTACACCACTGGCAACCAAAGTGAGTACACCCCTTTGTGAAATTGGCCAAATTTTGCCAGAAGTGTCAATATTATATGTGGCTACCAGTTATTTTCAAGCACTAAATAAATAAATAGATAAATGCCACAAGCACTGTAAAAAGTAATTAGACTTTTCTTTATATTGCAAAAAAGTAAATGGAAGTAGCCACTGGTAGAGGACAGATTCCATGACCATGCGGAGCTGCCGCCCCACCACCGTGCGGAGCTGCCGCCCCACCTACACCCCACCTACTGTCTCCTCCCCAAAATCCTTTAGGATGTAAGCCCGCAAGGGCAGGGCCCTCTTCCCCCTGTGCTAGTCTGTCTATTGTAACGTGTACATGTATTCTGTATGTAACCCCCTCATGTACAGCACCATGGAATCAATGGTGCTCTATAAATAAACAATAATAAT
Source organism: Anomaloglossus baeobatrachus (assembly GCF_048569485.1). Lineage (NCBI taxonomy): Eukaryota > Metazoa > Chordata > Amphibia > Anura > Aromobatidae > Anomaloglossus > Anomaloglossus baeobatrachus. Next base: position 226,115,035 of record NC_134353.1, on the reverse strand, counting down.
AATAATAATAATAATGACCAGATCTGTCAGATAATGGAAAAAATGACAACCAAATAACCAAGTACTAACGCGCTACTGAAGGCTGGAGTCCATACCACCTGTGTTAGGAGGTGTGTACCCCACAGACAAAAGGGTGCTAATAGGAAATATGGTATATCCAAGGGCGTAATTACCGCGGTCGCAGGTCACCATTGCGACCGGGCCCGACAGGTTAGGGGCCTGCGGTCACCCTGCAGATCAGGAGCCAGCTCCTGTCTGTGATAGAGGAGCTGTGCTATTCTGTTGCATACCACGCGGCCGCTATTTGACCCGGTGCCACCACCGCTGACACCGGCATCAGCGGCGGCAGAGCAGCAGGGGAACGTGGAGAGAGGTGAGTACTTCTTTTTTTTTGTATAAATCAGTGAGTACATGGTGGCTAGAGATCTGGGGGTGCTGCATTGTACATGGACGCCTGGGGGGCTGTATTATACATGGATGCCTGGGGGGCTGTATTATACATGGAGGCCTGGGGGGCTGCATTATACATAGAGGCCTAGGGGGCTGGCTGCATTATACATGGAGGCCTGGGGGGCTGCCTGCATTATACATGGAGGCCTGGGGGGCTGTATTATACATGGCGGCCTGGGGGGCTGTATTATACATGGAGACCTGGGGAGGCTGCATTATACATAGAGGCCTGGGGGGCTGCATTATACATAGAGGCCCAGGGGGCTGGCTGCATTATACATGGAGGCCTGGGGGTGATGCATTATACATGGAGGCCTGGGGTCTGAATTATACATGGAGGCCTAGGGGGGGCTGCATTATACATGGAGGTCTAGGTGGCTGCATTATACATGGAGGCCTAGGGGGGCTGCATTATACATGTAGGCCTGGGTACTGCATTATACATGGAGGTCTATGGGGCTGCATTATAAACATGAAGGACACCTTATACACGGACGATAGGGGTGCATTATACATGGTCTATAGGTCTGCATTATACATGGAGGTCTATGGGGCTGCATTATAAACATGAAGGACACCTTATACAAGGACTATAAAGGTGCATTATGCATGGAGGAGCATGAGGCTGAATAATACAATATTAAGGACACCTTATACATGGAATATAGGGGTGCATTATACATGGAGGAGTATAGGGCTGCATAATACAATATGAACGTTTTTGGGGCTGCATTATAATACATATAGGACTATGGGGGCTACATTATATTATATGGAGGACTATGGAGGCTACTTTAAACATGGACTACGGGGGTGCATTATAAAACATGGAGGACTATGTGATGCAGTATAATATATGGAGTACTATGGGGTGAATTATAATACATGAAGAACTATAGGACATACATTATAATACATGGAGGACTATGGAGATGCATTCTAATATATGAAGGGTTATGTGGGCCCCGCTATACTATATGGAATGCTATGTGGGGGCCATTATAGTATTTGGAGAACTATATATGAGGGGGGACAAAGATACAAGCATGGCATGGGAACATTTTGTGCGGACGGAAAAAGGCTCTTTCCCTCAGCACCCAGCTTTCCCATGCTCTGATATAGGAAAGCTGGGTGCTGAGGGAAACATGTATAGCAGAGAATGTGAAAGCTGGGTGCCGTCGACAAGATGGATATCAGAACATAGGAAAGCTGGGTGCTGTGGGTAAGAGCCAAGTGTCAGCGTCATTATCCTGTACCCGGAGTGTCAGTGTTATTATCCCGTAGCCCAAGTGTCAGTGTTTATGGAGGGGGGGCCCAGGTCCGAACTTTGCACCAGAGCCCATCAAACTCTAGTTACGCCACTGGTAACGAGTGTTACATCACATGAAAGCCTTATGTGTCTAATATATGTTTTCAAAAGTTTGTGTTTGTTGCTTATGGCAACAGTGTTTTACGCATGTGGGAAAACAATATGGCGTAGTCTAATGTGATATTCACAGCAACTGAGAGCAGAGGAGTGATAAAATTCTTGTTTCTGCAAGGAAAGTCCACAAAAGATATTCATGGTGATATGTCGCAGACATTGGGAGATCAATGCCCTTCATATTTCACAATTAAGAACTGGGTTGCCAAATTTAAAACGGGCCACTTCAGCACCAATGATGAGGAACGTCCTGGACGACTGAGAGTGGTTGTTGTTTCGGAGATCTTCGATGCTGTGTACAACCTCATGCTGGTGTGGCGCCCTGGCCTAGCCAGGTCGTCACAGATAACATACAAACACCCCCCACCCCCATTAGACGGGACACCAGCCAAACAAAAACCCTTGTTGCCTCAATCCAGAGTCTGATGTCCACACCAGGTGGGGAGGAGCCAAACGGTTGGCCCCACCCACCGAGGAGTTCACAGGCCTGGAGGCGGGAAAAGTGACAGTTTAGTCCAGGAGGTGGAAGAGTGAGGAGTAAGCACTTGGGTGTCTGGGTTTGTGGCCCAGGCACTTACAGCAAGGTTGGCAGACGGTGGTGGCCGTCTGCAGGAGTGGTGGAGCAACGCGGAACCGTAGGACCGGGGTCGGGCGACGGCCCGCCGGTACCGACCAGGGAGCGAAGTGAAGCCAGCACACACAGGCAGGGCCATCGGACCCCGACCAGGCTTGGAGCCGCCGACAATAGTCAGATTTGAATGTGACTGGAACCCCAGGGGTTTCACAACAGCAAAAGTCCCGATTGAAGGCAACAGCCCACACCGTGAGGGTATACAGCTACCGCCTAAGGCTAGAGACCCAAGGGCCAGCGCCTGCGGGCAAATGGGCTCCTCCGGTACCCATACACCGGGGAGCGGACTACCGTTGGGAATCCATAGTAGTCAGCAGAAGAACATCAAGGTGCAGGGAAAGACAGCCGCCATCACCTGTCCGGGGAGAAACACTGCAGCCGGCTGCGGGACCCGTCCATCCAGCTGTTTGGTTTACCGAGGACTTTGTACCTATCTTGCTGAGTGAGTACACCCGTGCCATCCGGCACCGCGCCGCGCTGTCCCTGCAACCCTGCACCTCACCAGCCCTGCCTCCCCGTCACAACACCATCGGGCCCCGGGACCACCAACCCCTACCCACGGAGGGGGAAAACAACATCTCAGCTGCTCCTTACCATCGCTCCCGGGATCCCCGTCATCAGCAGCGGTGGTGCCTATCTTCACCACGACCCATGGGTGGCGTCACGGACTGAAACCAACCATCCCTTTCACTCACAGGCGAGGAGCGCCGCTTGAGTCCCCGGATCCGGCCCACAGCTCGAGCCACGAGCAGCCGCAGCAGCGCCAGACCCGAGCGTTAGCGAGAGCGCAGCAGCGACGGCGTCCTCCCCGCCCGCGACAACATGGCATCACGAACAGGATTGAACCCCTCTACTTACCAGTAGAAGTGCGCCTTGTGATCTCCGCCGGCGACATCCGGCCGAAAATTTTGAAGCGCCGCCATCTTGGCGCGAAAAGCTCTCGCTCGAGCATCTTCTCCGAGCAGGGAAGGTGCGAAAGCAAAGCCCCGCCCCCAAAAACGGAAGTGCTGAAGAGTACCAAGGGGGCGCGAGAGTGTGTCAGCCTGATGTAGCTGAGGCTATAGAAAGCGGGGACGCCAGGACTCTGCAAGATATCCCGTTCCTGGAGGCCGAGCAAGTAAGATGTCCGTCCCGTCCAACAGGCCCACGCCCGGAACAGCGGCATGGGTGGAGGCTCGGGTGGCCCATTTAGGCCGCAGGCTGCAGACCCGGCTCCAGCTCCTGGTGCAAGAATGTGAGGCTGGAATGGTGGAGGTGGGGATGACCGTGCAGGCCTGTGAGGTGAAAACAGAATCGGAGGAGCGGGTGACTGACCCACGCCCCTGTGTCCCAGAGGGACCGGTCGCTGCGGCCAAGGGGCCCGGTCTGCCGTCGCTCAGCCAGCTGCGTTCCCCGCTGCCCGTATTGGTCGGTGCCACCCCATCGGCCAGCCAGCTGCTCCTGAACCCGACAACAGATGACTTCACCCCCGCCTGCGAAGATCCACCTGCAGGTGCTGCCCGTGAACGACAACTTGCCCGGCCAGTCCCGACCCCGCTCCCCTGGGAGACACCCGCTCCCAAAAGGGAGTCATCCCGCCCGGAGGCGACCGCGCCTGAAGAGGCCCCGGCAGTCCGCCCGCCTAGTACAGAGACGGAGGGTAGCCCGCCTCAAGCCCGGAAGGTAACGCTGACTGCTCGGCTGAGGCTGCGGAGGGTTGCCGCTGCAAGGCAGCAAAACAGGCTGCAACACAGCGGTGCCCCCCTAATCAGAAGGTGCCGGTTGTAGCCCGCATCGGGGGGTACCAGCTGGGCCCAACCCCCACGCTGGAGGAGCCGCCATGTTGGGAGCGGTGGCTAGACCCGATGGGACGACAGGCAGAGGCCCGGGAGAAGGCTGCAGTCCTTGCCCGTACTGTGCAAGCAAAGGACGCCCTCCAGAGGGCCTCCCCTGAAGCTCGGGGCCCGGTCTTTGAAGGTCAATTCCAGCAGTTCCACCCCCGGCGAGGATGGGGGTTTATTTATGAGCCCCGCCTGGGAGTCGAGGCATTCTTCTCCCAGCGGGACGTGCACAGCCGACTGCCCCTGGTCGATCCGGAGCGTGACCTTTTGTGCGGGAGAGTTGGTCACATAAACAGTGCCTACAAGTAGTATTCAACCCCCTGCAGATTTAGCAGGTTTACACATTCGGAATTAACTTGGCATTGTGACATTTGGACTGTAGATCAGCCTGGTAGTGTGAAATGCACTGCAGCAAAAAAGAATGTTATTTCTTTTTTTATTTTTTTTTTTTAAATTGTGAAAAGTTTATTCAAAGGGTCATTTATTATTCAACCCCTCAAACCACAAGAATTCTGTTTGGTTCCCCTAAAGTATTAAGAAGTATTTCAGGCACAAAGAACAATGAGCTTCACATGTTTGGATTAATTATCTCTTTTTCCAGCCTTTTCTGACTAATTAAGACCCTCCCCAAACTTGTGAACAGCACTCATACTTGGTCAACATGGGAAAGACAAAGGAGCATTCCAAGGCCATCAGAGAAAAGATCGTGGAGGGTCACAAGGCTGGCAATGGGTACAAAACCCTTTCCAAGGAGTTGGGCCTACCTGTCTCCACTGTTGGGAGCATCATCCGGAAGTGGAAGGCTTATGGAACTACTGTTAGCCTTCCACGGCCTGGACAGCCTTTGAAAGTTTTCACCCGTGCCGAGGCCAGGCTTGTCCGAAGAGTCAAGGCTAACCCAAGGACAACAAGGAAGGAGCGCTGGGAAGATCTCATGGCAGTGGGGACATTGGTTTCAGTCAATACCATAAGTAACGTACTCCACCGCAATGGTCTCCGTTCCAGACGAGCCCGTAAGGTACCTTTACTTTCAAAGCGTCATGTCAAGGCTCGTCTACAGTTTGCTCATGGTCACTTGGAGGACTCTGAGACAGACTGGTTCAAGGTTCTCTGGTCTGATGAGACCAAGATCGAGATCTTTGGTGCCAATCACACACGTGACGTTTGGAGACTGGATGGCACTGCATACGACCCCAAGAATACCATCCCTACAGTCAAGCATGGTGGTGGCAGCATCATGCTGTGGGGCTGTTTCTCAGCCAAGGGGCCTGGCCATCTGGTCCGCATCCATGGGAAGATGGATAGCACGGCCTACCTGGAGAATTTGGCCAAGAACCTCCGCTCCTCCATCAAGGATCTTAAGATGGGTCGTCATTTCATCTTCCAACAAGACAACGACCCAAAGCACACAGCCAAGAAAACCAAGGCCTGGTTCAAGAGGGAAAAAATCAAGGTGTTGCAGTGGCCTAGTCAGTCTCCTGACCTTAACCCAATTGAAAACTTGTGGAAGGAGCTCAAGATTAAAGTCCACATGAGACACCCAAAGAACCTAGATAACTTGGAGAACATCTGCATGGAGGAGTGGGCCAAGATAACTCCAGAGACCTGTGCCGGCCTGATCAGATCTTATAAAAGACGATTATTAGCTGTAATTGCAAACAAGGGTTATTCCACAAAATATTAAACCTAGGGGTTGAATAATAATTGACCCACACTTTTATGTTGAAAATGTATTAAAATTTAACTGAGCAACATAACTTATTGGTTTGTAAGATTTATGCATCTGTTAATAAATCCTGCTCTTGTTTGAAGTTTGCAGGCTCTAACTTATTTGTATCTTATCAAACCTGCTAAATCTGCAGGGGGTTGAATACTACTTGTAGGCACTGTACCTGTCACCTGGGAGAGAGGGGCTGGTTCGCCCTGGATGTCCAGAGAAGGGTGAGCCCTGACAACTACGAGCAGCCCCGGTCACCTCCTCCGCCATACAGTCCTAGGGCGGATCCGGAGGAAGCGAGTGGTGATGGTGATCCCCAGTAGTGGCAGCGGTTCGCCGTTGCAAGCAGTTGTCCCCCATTGGGACCCTCAGCAGTGTGAATGAATGACAATAAATCAAACCGAAGCTTCATCTGATTGACTACCTGATTATTCCGGCCGTTGCTGGCAAGTTGTCCCCGGAGGGACCCTGTGTGCTTTTAACCCCCCTGCATGAGATACTACTCATGGACATGGCCGAAAACTGGTAGGCCACCCACGAACTAGTGGGCTTGTAAAAAAGTTGAGGGGTGATATTCCGTCGGAGCCGCCTCCAGAGAGGCAGATTGGAGGAAGGGCCCGCAGCAGAGGAGGCTGGGGCCCGGCCACCACCAGGACCGGTGGCCATCTTCCGGGGTTCAGGGGTCCCCCAAGGACGTGGGGTCCCCTGAAATGATAGCCGGGTGCGAGTAACTGTACCCGTTCCCGCTCGGGCAGCCTGAACCTGGACTGGGGTCAAGGGTTGCTGCCCACTTCTTAGGGGCAGCATCAGGGCTAGGTTGCTTGGGTGGGAGAGCGGAAGACATCCGTCATTATTAAAAATGTTTTGTTTATATGTGCAACGTTCAAGTGTCCTAACAAAAATACTTATGTTTCAAAATGTTTACCTGTTATTTATATTTTTACAGTTTTTGAAAAGAAAAATAAAACCGGTGATGGACGGTCTGCCTTTCACCAAGGGGGAATGTGACGCCCTGGCCTAACCAGGTCATCACAGATAACATACAAACACCCCCCACCCCCATTAGATAGGGACACCAGCCAAACAAAAACCCTTGTTGCCTCCCTCCAGAGTCTGATGTCCACACCAGGTGGGGCGGAGCCAAGCGGTTGGCCCCACTCACCGAGGAGTTCACAGGCCTGGAGGCGGGAAAAGTGACAGTTTAGTCCAGGAGGTGGAAGAGTGAGGAGTAAGCACTTGGGTTTCTGGGTTTGTGGCCCAGGCACTGACAGCAAGGTTGGCAGATGGTGGTGGCTGTCTGCAGAAGTGGTGGAGCAACACGGAACCGTAGGACCGGGGTCGGGCGACGGCCCGCTGGTACCGACCGGGGAGCAAAGTGAAGCCAGCCCACACAGGCAGGGCCATCGGACCCCGACCAGGCTTGGAGCCGCCGACAATAGTCAGATCCGAATGTGACTGGAACCCCAGGGGTTTCACAACAGCAAAAGTCCCGATTGAAGGCAACAGCCCACACCGTGAGGGTATACAGCTACCGCCTAAGGCTGGAGACCCAAGGGCCAGCGCCTGCGGGCAAACAGGCTCCTCCGGTACCCATACACCGGGGAGCGGACTACCGTTGGGAATCCATAGTAGTCAGCAGAAGAACATCAAGGTGCAGGGAAAGACAGCCGCCATCACCTGTCTGGGGAGAAACACTGCAGCCGGCTGCGGGACCCGTCCATCCAGCCATTTGGTTTACCGAGGACTTTGTACCTATCTTGCTGAGTGAGTACACCCGTGCCATCCGGCACCGCGCCGCGCTGTCCCTGCAACCCTGCACCTCACCAGCCCTGCCTCCCCGTCACAACACCATCGGGCCCCGGGACCACCGACCCCTACCCACGGAGGGGGAAAACAACATCCCAGCTGCTCCTTACCATCGCTCCCGGGATTCCCGTCATCAGCAGCGGTGGTGCCTATCTTCACCACGACCCATGGGTGGCGTCACAGGCTAATTCCCCCAAACCAACCATCCCTTTCACTCACGGGCGAGGAGCGCCGCTTGAGTCCCTGGATCCGGCCCACCGCTCGAGCCACCGAGCAGCCGCAGCAGTGCCGGACCCGAGCGTTAGTGAGAGCGCAGCAGCGACGGCGTCCTCCCCGACCGCGACACTGGAGAATCGACGAATTTTACCTAAAGCAATAGCAGACATCATGGGGATTTCCCGTGAATGTGTTTGTGTAATTATCCATGAACATTTGGACATGAGGAAGCTATCTGCAAAGTGGGTCCCCAAATGTTTGACTACAGATCAGAGAAGCATGAGAATAACTTGCACCGGACACCCAAGACGGGCGCCGGGTGTTTTGTTGCAATCCTGCTATACTCCTGTATGACTGCAGCGGTAATACGCTAGGAGTGCGGGAAAATTCAAACCCACCAAGAAGAGAGGATTTTATGTGGAGCGCATGTGTCAGAGCAATATCTGAAAGTTTTTCAAGGAACTGCAGAATATTAATCCATATTGTTTTAGAGCGAAGTATATCCTTGTGGAATTCCTGGACATCCCTGGATTTATTTATTTATTTGTGGACAACCTTTAACCCCTTCTCCAACCAAAAATACAAAAAACAAGAAACTTTTTATCTCTTTTTTTCAAAATAGTTGGTAGCCGCCGGCTGGGGGCTCCACATTTTTATAAAAGGTTTTTAGAGTCATTTCAGAGGTTTTTTTGAGTGTTTATTTTATTGTTGTGCAAATTTATGTGTTTTATGTACTATTTTCTTGTAATTTTTTAACCATAAATATTCCCACTCTGTGAGTAGAAATGAAAATAAAAATATAAATACAGATATACCTTGGTTCAGCGGGGGTTTCGGAAAGTCTATTAGGATCGTGACGCCACCTGTGGAATGCGGCCAGGGTTGGGGGCCACCGCTGCAGGGTCTCTCACCGGGACAGATATCCGGTGCAGCCGGGATGGTGACGCTCCCCACAGGCAGAGCGGGATTACCCCGGGAGGATGACGGGGGTAGTAGTGGTCCCTGTTGGCGCTGCAGCACTGGGAGACGGCGTTGGTTAAAGGAGAGGCAGAGACAGGGGCTGCTGTTCAAGGTGTTTTTACTCACAAGTCTTTCAAGCGCTGCCTGAGGTACCGTTCTCTGCAACGATGGGCTCCAGCCGATCCTGGATCTGTGAAAGGTGAAGTCCGGTGTGTGTCATCCTGTGAGCTCTCTCCTCCTTTTGTGTGCTAAGTATCGGACGCCCGTGACGTGAAGCACTTGAGCGTCCTGGTGTCAGTTAAGTGTGTCCCGTTCTGTATGCTGATAGCGCAGTTCCGTTATGGGGCCGGTCCTCAACCTCGGATCCTATGTGCTATTTGCTGCAGACTCATGGGACGGCTCCGGTGACTTTCTCTAAACGTACCTCGCGACCCTTGCAGAGTTGGTAGACAACTTGGAGTATGCCTTCCCTAGGAATCTGTATCTGTAACGTCCTAACGTCCTTGTGGTGGATCCACTAGGCCGTGCACCGGTCTCCACAAGTGAGGCAACCTGGAGCTAGCCCTTATACAGGGACTGTCCGATCACCCCACCAGAGGGCCTAGATGCACGGCAGCCGTAACACTAGGGGTACGAGTCCTTCAGGGATTTGCAGGGAATGTCTCGGAGTCCAAAGGCACCGTGGGCAGGATGGATGGCGGGAACCGGGTTCAGGTGCCAAGTAGGAACAGCAGACGGGGTCCGGGTCCAGTGAGCCATGCAGGCGGATGTCCCAGGTGGAGTCGGGGATCGGTTACGAGAATAGGCTGACGGAAGATGACGGGATCCTCAGGAGACGGTCACCGGGACACTTCCTGGAGAACCGGTAGTCAGGACCAGTGGACGGAGTCTGTGGACGAGACAGTGTTAACAGAGAGACAAAGCACAAGGAGACCTGAGCACCTAGCTTAGGGAACACGTTGAACAGGCACCGCCCACCAGAAAAGGGAAGTCTTATATACCCTGTACCTGTATCTTGTCATATCCTGTTTCCGGGACGCTGGCCCTTTAAGACAAGGTGAGTGAGCGCGCGTGCGCCCTAATGCGCATGCGTCAGGCTCGGGTGCCAGAGGCCAGTACAGGATGCTGTGAAGGAGATGCAGGGGAGCCAGATAGTGTGTCCTGGATGGCAGGAGGGCGGGAGTCACGGAGGACACAGAGGAGGGGGAGTGAGAGGAGCAGCCGCGGGCAGAGGGACCGGGGACCGGAGCGGTGAGTAGCAGGCGGCGCCGGGACCGGGAAGCGTGACAGTACCCCCTCCCTCACGCCCCCCTCCCCGCAACCGGGACAAGAAGTCGCGTATCAGAGGAGTGCCAACGTTCTCCTGGGGTTCCCAGGACTGGTCTTCAGGACCGTAGCCCTCCCAATCAACAAAGAAGAACTGCTTACCCCGCACAGTCTTCATGGCCACTATATCTCTTAACGCATACACATCGTTGTCAGCAATAGGAGGAGGAGGAGTACCGGCATCAGAGGAGAAGGAACCAAGGACGACTGGCTTGAGCAAGGAGACGTGGAAGGAGTTAGGGATCCGCATCGTGGCCGGGAGCTGCAGTTTGTATGAGGCCTCATTGATTTGATTGATGACCTTGAATGGACCGATGTACCGCGGACCCAACTTGTAAGATGGAATCTGCAACCTGACGTATTTGGAGGCAAGCCACACCAAATCCCCAGGAGAGAAGTGAGGAGGGTCAAGGCGTCTCTTGTCTGCATGTTTCGTCATCTGGGCGGAAGCACGTTCAAGGGAGGTTTTGACAAAACTCCATATAGTAGAGAAGTCCCTGGACAGGGCTTCTGCAGCGGGAACCTCCGAAGTCGAGGATACCGGTAACGGAACGGAAGGCTGAAGACCGTAGACAACATAGAAGGGAGAGCTGGAGAAGTATTCACTGACATGATGGTTATGGGAGAACTCGGCCCAAGGGAGTAGCGTGGACCAGTCGTCATGATGGACGTTGACGTAGTGTCGAAGGAAGGAAGTCAGGACCTGGTTGACACGTTCCACTTGGCCATTAGACTGAGGATGGTAGGCCGAGGAAAAGTCCAGAGACACTCCCAATGTTTGCAGAGTGCCCTCCAGAAGCGCGAGGTGAACTGAGTCCCCCTGTCGGACACAATATGCAAGGAAAAGCCGTGCAGCCGGAAGATATGTTGTATGAAGGCATCGGCAAGTTCCTGTGCAGAGGGTAGGGCGGCCATGGGGACAAAATGGGCCATCTTTGAGAATCGGTCCACTACGACCCAAATGATGGTATTTCCAGAGGATAATGGCAAGTCCGTGATAAAATTCATGTCTATATGTTGCAAAGGGACGGAGGGGATCGGTAGAGGCAGGAGACGGCCATAGGCCAAGTGTTTGGGCGTCTTGTTCCGAGCACAGGATGGGCAAGCAGAGACGAAGGAGACAACATCCTTACTGAGAGACAGCCACCAATAGTGGCGGACAATAGCGCTCCAGGTTTTCTTCTGACCGGCGTGTCCGGCCACTTTCGAAGAATGCCCCCACTGAAGAACCTTGAGTCTGTCGGCCTCTGTGACGAAGATCTTCCCAGGCCTGTTCAATCTGTAACGTCCTGGCGGTGGATTCACTAGGCCGTGCACCGGACTCCCACAGTGAGGCAACCTGGAGCTAACCCCTATACAGGGACTGACCGATCACCCCACCAGAGGGCCTAGATGCACGGCAGCCGGAACACTAGGGGTATGAGTACTTCAGGGATTTGCAGGGAATGTCTCTGAGTCCAAAGGCACCGTGGGCAGGATGGATGGTGGGAACCGGGTTCAGGTGCCGGGTAGGAACAGCAGACAGGGTCCAGTGAGCCGTGCAGGCGGATGTACCAGGTGGAGTCGGGGATCGGTGACGGGAATAGGCTGATGGAAGATGACGGGATCCTCAGTAGACGGTCACCGGGACACTTCCCCATTGGGGAGGACAAACCTTTGACTGTATGTTTGTGTATGTGTAAACCGGCCTCAACCTTCCTTGGACCTACGATCAGTACTACACCCTATTAGGGGTGCAAGACCACACAAGGAGCAGCCAAAAGAGTGGAGGCACAGTGGTTCTATTCGTCCAAAGAAGTTCAGGGAGCAAAGATCAGCAATTAAAGTGATGGCGTCTGTGTTCTGGGATAAGGAGTGGGTGCTGCTTGTGGACTACCTTCAAAAGGGTTCCACCATCAATGCAAGGTATTACATTGAACTTTTGGATCAATTGAAGGCAGCTCTGAAGGCCAAAAGGCGCAGAAAGCTGTCCAAAAGAATCTTGTTCCTGCAAGACAACACCTCCGCTCACACTGCACAAGCGACCACGGCAAAACTGGCAGAGCTGGGCTTCCAGCTGGGTGACCACCCACCTTATTCACCAGATCTAGCTCCCTCTGACTATCATCTGTTTCCAAACCTGAAGAAACATCTCAAGGGTTATTATTATTATTATTATTATTAGGGTACCAAAGTTTACACCATTTCTGATGCCATGGCTGCTACGGATGCCTGGTTTGAGGCACAACTGAAATCCTTCTTTTTGCTAGGCTTACAGAACTTGGAATACTGATATAAGAAGTGTGTTGACATCAGTGGAGAGTATGGGGAATAAAAATAAAGTTTCATCATCCTATCTTGTTTCTTTCTGGGTAAAGTCAAAGACTTATTATCATAGATAACCATCGTAGATCAGGCAAGCTGGCCAGCACTATATAATTGCTCCCTACAAGGACGGACACTCCAATTTATCCAGTCAACACTAAAGGGCGTCTCTACATCTTGCACAAAATTGGAAAAACGTGCAATAAAAATGTGAAAAAAAGTATAAATAACATAAGGTATTGATGGATATTTTAGCCAAAATACGAAAGCTCAGAAACCACTTCAGTGGTGCTTATTATCTTGCGAGTCAGAACACTAAAATCAAAAGCAACTATTTGTATTTAAAACGAGACGTTCTTTAAATAAATTTGACAAAATATGGGGCCGATGGTTGGGTTCGCCCTTGACTGGGGGCTCACCCGGTTCCCTGGCTAACAACCTACAGACACTGCTGTCGAACTAATAATTTGCTACCATACCAGTAATACAGAAGGGGAAATCTATAGATTATAAGGTTATGCATCAACAGTGTGACGTGGTCCCCGACACCAAGTTTGCATTTTCCTTGTCAATATGGGTTCTTTACCCCAGGTTAGATATAACTTGTGAGCAGGCACATCTGAAGTATTTACTGTTCAATGGCATCCTAAGAGTCCAGGATATTGATTTGGTTATTGATGTATTATCACTCTAGATATTAACCATTATTTACCCATATCCTAATTCTACAACTTGTTGATTTGATTTCTGATATAATGCCATACTTAACCTTCAATAAAACGAGTTTAAAAAAAAAAATCAAAAGCAACTCGCAGAAATTAATTTAAAAAGCAAAAGACATCACAGAAAAAAATCAACTATACTTACCAATGCCAGGTCACAATGTCAATGCACTACAGGATGCAGCAGACCCTCATGATAAAGGCACAGGTGCAAAATACTGATGAAACAGCCACTCATGGAGTGGGTGGTTGAATCTTGTAGTACATTGCTATTGTGATCTGGTGTTGGTAAGTAAGGCTGCCTTTTTGCTGTGATGTCTTTTCTTACATAGTAATTGGTATAATCCCTGTGCGCAACTTCTAAAAGTCAGCTGATAATCAATTGTTCAATAACCTATACACTCTTTTTTGTAATTTTGCTTACTAATATAGCACCATCAATTGCACAGCACTTGACAGACGTGATCATCACTGTCCTCATTGAGACTCACAATCTAAATTACCTATCAGTATGTGTTTGGAGTGTGGGAGGAAATCAGGGTACCTGGAGGAAACCCACGCAAACATGGAGAGAACATACAAACTCCTTGCAGATTTGGTCTTTGGTGGGATTTGAACCCAGGACCCCAGCGCTGGAAAGCAACAGAGCCACCATGCTGCCCATACTACTACTAGCTACTGTTAGCAGAAACTAACCAAAGGTTTCAATGTATTAGCCTGTATCAGCTCTGTGTCTGATAACATAGAAACACATACATATACACATGGGATTGTAATAGAACAGGATCAAACTTCTTGTTGCGGTCTTTGATCTAAGCACTACTTTTGCACTACGCTGTCACCTTGATCTCCCGTCACTATACTGTCCCAGGCAGTTATGATGTACCGCTATGTAAACTCCAGTTCTGTCATCTTGGTGGCTAACATCTGTAAATTCTACAAAAAAGGTGTTTTTTTCTGCCATCTGTAGAATAAAGCACTTTTCTTTACCAAAGCTTGACGTATCTAAAAGGGATAATTGGGTCTCCCATGTACAAAACCCCTCTTACCCACGCTACTTGCAATGAAGACATAACAACTTTTTATGGGCGAATGGCCACAGCTTTTATTTAAACGGTATACATGTATCACAACTTGTGGCTCGACATGCCACCCTCTTTCAACATAAACCGATACATGTATACCCTCCCAACTGACAAACAACCGATAGGTCCGTCCAAGAAGCCAATAATCATCCTTATCCCCTGGCCGTAACATACCATTGGCCCAGAGGACCACCTCGGCTGTGACCAACCAACCCAAGGTGTGGGGTAATAACGTTCCATCGTTAAAATACCCCTCCCCAGAACCTGCAGGACCTACGCCCACAAGTTCCCAATCCTGTCTGAAGCCACTACCCCTGAGTGACTTCATACTCCCCACCGACTATCGGTGCTCCCAGCCTCTAGGAACGGACCTATCCCCCCGCTGCGACAAACCAAGAAACCACCATATAAACCCTTTGATGTTATTGTTTTTTTTTTTTTTTTTTATAGTTTTTTTTTTTTTTTACATTAAGGGCGGGTGGGCGGGCCACACACGAAATGGCACCCACGGCAAAGAGGAGGTACTGCCAACGACTGCCCCTTATAAACCCCCCTTTCTCTCCCCACCCCTTATGACCTCTGGCCCAATCCTCGCCGCTCACCAAACCACCAATCCCTTAATCCCTTACACAGCCCTATTCCCTCCACATTAACCCCTTCCTACCCTATACCCTCCCAATAGTCATGGGGCTCATTCACCCCTATGGGGCTCATTGCCCATCTTGACGTATCTAAAAGGGATAATTGGGTCTCCCATGTACAAAACCCCTCTTACCCACGCTACTTGCAATGAAGACATAACAACTTTTTATGGGCGAATGGCCACAGCTTTTATTTAAACGGTATACATGTATCACAACTTGTGGCTCGACATGCCACCCTCTTTCAACATAAACCGATACATGTATACCCTCCCAACTGACAAACAACCGATAGGTCCGTCCAAGAAGCCAATAATCATCCTTATCCCCTGGCCGTAACATACCACTGGCCCAGAGGACCACCTCGGCTGTGACCAACCAACCCAAGGTGTGGGGTAATAACGTTCCATCGTTAAAATACCCCTCCCCAGAACCTGCAGGACCTACGCCCACAAGTTCCCAATCCTGTCTGAAGCCACTACCCCTGAGTGACTTCATACTCCCCACCGACTATCGGTGCTCCCAGCCTCTAGGAACGGACCTATCCCCCCGCCACAGACCGGCCACGTGACCCCTTACGTGGCCCGGGCCCCCCCCACCCCCAGGGCTTGCTCCAGACCATCCCGCAAACCAAGCATCCACAAGTCCAAGCCAATATCTGTGAGATGCACCCCATCTCTCCGCAAATATTGCCCTGACGACTCCTCCAATTCCTTATGTCGCACCACCAAGCCCCCATTCCGCGTCACAAACCGGCCAATCGCCCTATTCAACTTAATACGTGCCCTATTAATCCGGTCAGCCGACCTCCCAAAACGCCAGTTCTCCCTAGCCACAATATCCGACCATACTATAATAATACCCGGGAACGCTCTCCACAGGTGCAGAAGATCCAACTTAATGTCCCTTTTTAATTCCCTCGCTGTCCTCACCCCTAGATCATTTCCACCCACATGCAAAATGAGAACATTAGGATCCTGGTCGATCCTGCTATAGTACGCCACCTCTGGCCGAACTCTCCCCCAGGTCATGCCCCGAATCCCGATCCATTTGACCCGTGCCTCCGTTCTCGCCACTCCAAGTTGCCGACCGTCGGAACGCACATCCGCCCGCAACGCTCCCCAGTGAACAAAGGAATGCCCGAGAATCCACACCAGGCACACACCTAAAAAATATAAAACCAAGAATAAACAGCAACTGAACGAAAAACCATGTCTCACAATAAACAGCTATTGACCCCCGTAATTCCAAACCAGCCGAATCACTCCCCGTCACCCCTCAGCAGGTGAGGCCTCACGTACAAACGGAACCTGGACGACTCCCATCTCCCAATACGCCGGATACAATCATCGCTCAAACCCCACCTGGCCGCCTCTGTCGCTGCCCCAATCCGAAAAGAGTGTGACCCATAGTCACCCGGCACCTCCCCCACTCGTGCCAACACAGTTTTGAAAACCGCAATAAACTGGAATCTGGACAATGCAGATCCATCCATGTGTCTCAAGAAAACCCCAGGATAACCTCCCCTTATCTTCAAAAACTCTGTTACCTGCCCAACCGGGCACAATGGGTGTCCCGGAATCCCATACAAAACCACCAGGCGCCCGCGCCCCACCTGATCCGTTGGAAAAACGTAATCGACATTCCACTCGATCTACCCCAAGCGTTACGTCTCCCAATAACAACCCTCCTACTACCTGCTTCGCCGGGCTAACCAACTCGCCAATCCGAAAGGCCCCGAAAAAGGCCAACACAAATGCCACTGCAAACAACCTCTGTTCGTAAGGGGATGCACACACGTCCCCCAAGCACCCCACTAAACGCACTAACAATGGAAGCGATATCGGCCGCCTAGAGTCCCGCGACCGCGCCCCTCTTCGAAAACCCTTCATGGCCTGCCGTACTAGAAAATCCTTCGTGGCATCCCGCACCCCTTGCAACTTGAATAAAAAGGCCAAAGCTGACAACCGGTAACTCATTACCGATACGGACCGCCCCGCTGAAAAATCGCCACTAATCACCGCCAAAACCCCCACCACTCGGCCATGATAACCCGGCTCCATGCCCTCCGACCTGCCTAACTCTTCCCACTCATTCCACACTGCCTGGTATCGGCACCAAGTAGCCTCAGACACCGATCTCCTAATGCCCTCCAAAGCTACACCAATGCTAGATCCCACAACCATTCCGGACATAGTGCTCCATCGTCGTCTGCTCCCGGCACCAGCCTTCTGAACCTGCGAAACTGAAACCGAGACAGCGCATCAGCCACCTCGTTCTGAACCCCCGGCACATGCCTCGCCACAACACAAATGTTCAGTGCCAAGCAACGGAGCACCAGATGCCTCAGATACCCCACCACCGGGGGAGATTTTGCTGACAACGAATTGATCGAATGAACCACCGCCATATTATCACAATGCATGCAAACCTTTTTTCCCGAAAATTCAGAGCCCCACAGCTCGAGCGCCACTATGATCGGGAACAATTCAAGCAAAGCCAAATTCTTTACCAACCCCTTCTCCTTCCATGCTTGCGGCCACTGTGCCACGCACCAATGAGTCTGAAAAATCGCTCCAAAACCCGTCGCCCCTGCCGCATCCGTAAACAGCTCAATCTGACTATTGGACATTGCCTTGCTCATCCACAGTGTCCTACCATTATACCTGTCTAAAAAGGAATCCCAAACCAGCAGATCCCCTTTCATCACCCTCGTCACTCTGACAAAATGATTCGGCGCTGTCACTCCAGCAGTCGCGCTCGCCAATCTCCTATTAAATATGCGCCCCATCGGCATGATGCGACAGGCGAAATTCAATTTTCCCAAGACTGACTGCAACTCCCTCAGCTTCACCTTTTTAGCCTGGTATAATGACCGCACTGACGCTTTCAAATCCACCAACTTCCCTTCCGGCAAGCGGCATTCCATCGCCATCGTGTCAATTTCTATGCCCAAAAAGCATAAAGCCGTCACTGGCCCTTCCGTTTTTTCCTTCGCCAAAGGAATACCCAAACTCTGCGCTATCCGCTGTAACGTAAACAACAACAATGAACAAACCGAAGACCTTGCCGGCCCGACACAAAGGAAATCGTCCAAGTAATGAATGACGGAGTGAACCCCCGCCATGTCCCGGACCACCCATTCCACGAAAGAACTAAATGCCTCGAAATAAGAACAAGAAATAGAACATCCCATGGGCAGGCAACGGTCCACATAATACTCCCCCTCCCACATACATCCCAACAGATGCTGACTGTCTGGATGCACTGGGAGCAAACGAAAAGCTGCCTCCACATCCGCTTTCGCCATCAGGGCCCCACGCCCGGCCGCCCGCACCAAATCCAAAGCTCTGTCAAAAGAAACATAACAAACCGCTGACAGCTCCGGTGATATCCCATCATTCACCGACAACCCGGCCGGGTAGGATAAATGATGTATGAGCCGAAATTTCCTCGGCTCTTTTTTGGGAACCACCCCCAATGGCGAAATCCGAAGATTGGAAAATGGTGGGTCCTGAAACGGTCCCGCCATCCTCCCTAATTCAACCTCCTTGTCCAGCTTCTCTTTCACAACCTCTGGGTGTTCCCTTGTGGACCTCAAGTTACCTGGGCGAAACACTGGGGCCCCAGATTCAAACGGAATCCGAAAACCCTCAGTAAAACCCTTCCTCAATAACTCGGCCGCCCGCACATCCGGATACCTACTTAAATAGGGAAGCATCGCCTCTACCCTCACCGGCGTCCTCCCTTTTTCCAGCCCCCTCCCCAGGCTTACTTTTTCCTTTCTTAAAGCACCGGGACAACGGATGGGAACCTCCACATCCGGAACACTCGTGCTTGAAACGGCACGAGGCCCCGAATTTACACTGACCCTCATTGAATTGCCAGCAGGCTCCCTTTCTCTGACCCGCCGAGGACCCGTTGCTTGTACCCGAACCCCCGGCAGCCCCCCGAAAGGGCTGTGCCGGGGCTGTCATTAACCTCATCCACAAGGAGATGTCCTTGTGGTCCCATTTAAGTCCGGCCCGCAGAGCCTTGCGCTGCCGAAACTGTTCATCGTACCTCAACCACCCTAACCCGCCATACACTCTATACGCCTCCCCAATTGAATCCATATACCCGAAAAGTGCGGAACAATGTTCCGGCTCCTTTTCCCCAATGACACTGGCTAGGATCGCAAAGGCCTGTAACCAGTTGGTAAATGTCCTGGGAATAAGCCTATACCTCCTCTTTTCCTCATCCTCCTTCTCCTTTTTTGAATCGCTTGGCTTCACCTTATCCAAGTTAAACTTCTCAAGGGGAAGCAGGGAAAAAATTTCCACATACTCCCCTTTCCAGATCTTCTCTCTCACCTCCTTTTTCAAATGCACCCCCAACGGACTCTCGAAGCAAACGTATACCTCGCTCCGCGCCCTATCATCTAGCCGCACCACCTCATCCTCTTTTTCCTTCTCTTTTTCCCCATCCTTTACCGCGTCCGACCCGGCCGCAACCCCTGCCCCCTGCCCGGCTCCTGACGACACTGCAGCTCCCTGCGTAGCAATACTCTGCGCCGCCACCCCCGGCGGCACGCCACCCGAGGGACCCACCCAAGCCCCCGCCGGCGAACCAGACCCACTAGTACCTGCTCGCTCAGCCGACAGCCCCTGCAGCACCCCCAATAACTGCCCCCAAAAATCTGCCCCCGGTAACGCCGACGGCTCCCGAACCCCAGAGCCCTGCGCACTCACAGACACAGAAGACCCCCCCCCCACACTACCCGCAACATTAAGCATACTCGTCGTTCTCTCACCAGGCTGCCTCTGAATCGGATCCGGAACAGCCGTATCATGATTCTCCGGACGCTCCATCCGTCTTGCTGCGTTGTCGCTTCCATCCTCGTCACCAGAGTCCGAATCGCCGCTGAGGACCTCAGGGGGGACCAGCAAGGGGACAGCCTGCAATTGGCGGCCGTCAACCCCCACGGTCACCGCACCCTGCTCCTCCACTCGCCTCCTGCTGGACCTTTTGCGTGTCGCCCGACGCGGCGTCCTGCCGCCGTCCACCCACGACGATCCCGAGGCCGACTGCTGCACTGCGGCTCCACGTGCCGTCCCCGCTGGTCTCCCACCCTGCCGACTGCAGGGCGGCCGTCCGCCCTCTGATAGCCGCTGAGTCCTCCCCCCAGCACGATCCTCGCTGGGGGGGACCGTCACCACTGATCGCCCGCTGTCGCCCCGCCGATTGCCGGACCCCTCCTCCTCAGCCCTTTGGCTGGCGATCTGCAGCTCCTGTGCTGCACTGCCTGTGCGCCTCCCCTGCCGTCTGCAGGGAGTCCCCAACGGCCTATTCATCAGCTGAGCACTGCCCCCGGCCGGCACATCACCGGGGGCTGCTGTAAATCTGGTCCGGGGCCTTGCCGCCCGCGGACCGGAAGTAGGCCGCACATAAGCTCCGCCCACCTCCGGCCCGCGGGATCTCCGATGAGGATTCCTCCCGGAGGCCGGCGAAGCTCCTGCATGCTGGTGAGGGCTCCCCTGTCCCGGAGGGTCCCGCAAGGGGCTCCTAGATCTCGCTCCCCTCCCGCTGGGGGAGTAACGCTCCGGCGGCCGCGACCGCCGAGCACGCAGCACAGGTCCAGGTGCTGCAGCTGCAGCCACCGCTGAAGGCACCATCGCTCCGTCCCCACAGGCCGCACGCAGCTGCTCCCGCACCACATCCACCCCCAGGACTTCGGAGGCTCCACGGACCCACTCCAACAGCGCGGCGAGGTCAGCCATTCTGGAACCGGCGATGCTGACCACACACGAAAATCCACACACGAAATGGCACCCACGGCAAAGAGGAGGTACTGCCAACGACTGCCCCTTATAAACCCCCCTTTCTCTCCCCACCCCTTATGACCTCTGGCCCAATCCTCGCCGCTCACCAAACCACCAATCCCTTAATCCCTTACACAGCCCTATTCCCTCCACATTAACCCCTTCCTACCCTATACCCTCCCGATAGTCATGGGGCTCATTCACCCCTATGGGGCTCATTGGCCATCTGGAGGCGGAAAGAGTGGACTTAAGGAGCAGTCAACCAAACAATTCTGTGCGTAGTCTTCTATCACACTCTTACCACTTGTCACTCCAGATTTATTTAGATCATTTATTAGATTTATTAATTTATAACAACAGTCTTTTTATAAATTAGTCTATTAGCATGGTATATCTAGAATTGGCAATCGTTGCTCCCTCTGCTCTGCAGTAGTGCTCCAAATCTTTCATATTGCGAGGACATCTCTTGTGTACAGCCTCCTTCAGGTCCCCACATATTCTCATATGGATTCAGATCTGGGCTCTTGATGGGTCATTCCAAAACTTTGATCTTCCTCTGGCAAAACTATTCTTTTGTTGATTTGAGATATGTTTACTGTCTTTGCAGTAAGGTGAAATTCCTCTTCATCTTCAGCTTCTTAGCACAGGCTTTAAAGATTTGTTGCAAAATTGACTGATATTTGGAACTATTTTTTTTTTTCCAAAACGTTTTTTATTGATTTTTCAAATTTGTAAAAACATGACAAATATGATTGCAAAAGAAGAACATTCGTCTGACAAAATGTGACATAGAGGTGGGTGATACCCCAATTTGGAGTTCCATGTTGCTGTTCGATTTAAGATAGTATACAGTAACATTAAACCAAAACAGAGGTAATGAAATATAATATAACATATGCAATACAATTCGTTAAATCTCTGTGTCGTCCCTGAATGATTTCAATTTTGCTAGCGTGCCTTGGTATTCCCAACCGTCTCGTCTCCCCCTCCCTCCAGAGCCCCCTCCTAGGTGATTCTCAGTTTACCCAGGCTGTCCTGGATATCGCTCAGGATATACCACTCCGAGTGAACAAAAGGTGCCATCAGGTTAATTATTTCTCCCTGTGTGAATTGGCTTTCAATAAAATGTCTCCATCTCACAAAAAACTTGGCTGTCAACCCATCTTTATCCCTCTCCGCTTCTAGTTTTTCCAACTTTAGAAGGTTGTGTAGTTCGCCCCTTTATGGATGGGCCCTCCCTTTGAATCCAGTGTTTTAAGATGCACCGCTTAACTATCATGGCTATGTCATGCGTTATTGCGTATTTCCTCTTTTCCTGTGTGCTCGGTCCTCCTCCTACTCCTCCCTCAAAGGGGTGGAAAATCCACAACATTAAGTCTAGTTTGCTGAAAATTCCCCATGTTGACTGGGCGAATAGTCTGACTTGGTTCCAGAACCTAACGATTGTCTCACATTCCCATAGCCCATGCAGCATATCCGTTTTCTCTTTTTGACACTTAGGACACCACCTATCCCTACCTGGTATGTTGAAACCCATAATGGCCCTATGTAGAATTCTGAATTGAGTGTCACTCCATCTCTCATTGGTAATATGTTTCCGCAGTTGTACCCATCCTTTCAGTATATCATCTACCACTTCTTCCCTTCCCAATTGTTTCCCCCACACTGTTAAAGTCCGACTATCCTCCCGTGAAATAAGCACCCCCCTTAGCGATCGATAAATTTTAGAGACATTTACACTTGTTACTTCACATTCCAGTAACTCATCAATCAAACTTCTATTCAGCTCTCTTCCAACCACACCAAGGTCTCCTATTATTCCATGTTTCAATTGTTCATATTGGATGATATGTGAGCTATTAAGGTTGTACTTATCCAACACTTCCTGACCTGTCATCCACCTCCTGTCCTCCACATTCATAACATCTATCATTCTCCTGACTCCCCTCTCTTTCCATCTAGTAAATAGCTTGTTTTCTCGTCCCAGGGGAAAATTTGGGAATGCCCAGGGGTTCAAGTACTTGGACACTTTCCATGAGAGCCCCGGTTTTTTCCTTACCGACTTCCATGTTAGCATGGTGTCTCGAAATATAATTGAGTTCCTTATTTGCCCTTCAACCCTGGATAGTGGGGAGTGCAGAATGGACGTCAGATCCCACGGTGACGCATATTTAGTTTCCATCGCATGATCTGAGTGCCTACTTGTTCCTCTCACCCAATCAATTACATGCCTCATGATACATACAAGATTATACCCTTGGACATCTGGAAAGTTTAGACCTCCCTCCTCTGCTGACTTCATCAGCGTACGCAGCTTTATTCTGGGTTTCCTTCCCCTCCACACAAATTCTGTATACGCGGAGTTGAGCTTATTCACATCCTTTGGTTTTAGCAATAGTGGGATCATCTGGAAAAAAAAAACGCATCAAACAACGCATGCGTTTTTACCACAATTTGGTGCGTTTTTGGCTGTGTTTTGCTGCGTTTTTGATCTTTGCGTTTTGCTGCGTTTTTCCAATGCATTGCATGGGGGGAAAACGCAGAAAAACGCAGGAAAGAATTGACATGTCCATTTTTTTTTCAAGCTCAAAAACGCAGCTTAAAAAAAAAGTTGTGTGCGGACAGCAAAAATGAAAACTCATAGACTTTGCTGGGGAAGCAAAGTCATGCAGTTTTGAGGCCAAAAACGCACCCTAAAAACGTACAAAAACTCCGCGAAATACGCACTGTGCGCACATAGACTAAAGGCTACTTTACACACTGCGATATCGGTCCCGATATCGCTAGTGTGCGTACCCGCCCCCATCTGTTGCGCGACACGGGCATATCGCTGCCCGTGGCGCACAACATCGCCCAGAGCCGTCACACATACTTACCTGTCCGGCGACGTCGCTGTGACCGGCGAACCGCCTCCTTTCTAAGGGGGCGGTCCGTGCGGCGTCACAGCGACGTCACTGAACCGCCGCCCAATCGCAGCGGAGGGGCGGAGATGAGCGGGACGTAACATCCCGCCCACCTCCTTCCTTCCGCATAGCGGCCGGGAGGCAGGTAGGGAGACGTTCCTCGCTCCTGCGGCGTCACACGCAGCGATGTGTGATGCCGCAGGAACGAGGAACAACCTCGTTACTGCTGAAGTAACGATAATTGGGAATGGACCCCCGTGTCGCCGATTAGCGATTTTTCACTGTTTTGCAACGATGCAAAATCGCTAATCGATGTCACACGCAACGGCATCGCTAATGCGGCCGGATGTGCGTCACGAATTCCGTGACCCCAACGACTCCGCATTAGCGATGTCGTAGCGTGTAAAGCCCGCTTTAGTCTGCTTGTCTTCAGCAAACTGCAAGCTTTCTTATGCATTATGTTTAGAAGAGGCTTCCTCCTGGGAAAACAGCCATGCAGACCAATTTGCTGCAGTGTGCGGCTTATGGTCTGAGCATTGACAGGCTGAACCGCCACCCTTTTAACCTCTGCAGCAATGCTGATAGTACTCAGTACTCACATGTCTATTTTGAAAGACAACCTCTGGATATGTTGCTGAGCATGTGCACTGAACTTATTTGGTCAACCATGATGAAGCCTTTTCTGAGTGGAACTTGTCACGGGCGGCAGACAGTCCTGTCGTGTCCGGCTATAGAAGGTTTATAGAAGTGTTTGGCTGTGTATACTGCTCCCTGATTTTCTATTATTTTTGCTTGGTTTTCATCCCTTTCTTTCTAAGACCCTGTCGCATTCCTCAGCCTGCCAGCTTCTTTTCATCAGCACTTCCTTTGTGTCTTTCTATACCTTCACTTTCCATTACTCATTGCTGGTGATAGTTCATATACCTTAAGGCTATATGCACACGCTGCTTTTTTTGACGCTGCGTTTTTGTGCGTTTTTGGCCGCTAAAAACGCACAAAAACGCACCCGTGGCAAAAAAGTGGCAAATAACGCATGCGTTTTTGCTGCGATTTGGTGCGTTTTTGGCTGCGTTTTTGGTCTCTGCGTTTTTTTGCGTTTTCCAATGCATTGCATGGGAGGAAAACGCAGAAAAACGCAGGAAAGAATTGACATGTCCATTTTTTTTAAGCTCAGAAACGCAGCTTAAAAAAAAAGTTGTGAGCGGAGAACAAAAATGAAAACTCATAGACTTTGCTGGGGAAGCAAAGTCATGCAGTTTTGAGGCCAAAAACTCACCCGAAAAACGCGCAAAAACGCACTGTGTGAACTTACCCTAATCAAGTCTTCAGTGCAAGCAGTTGGTTTGCATACATCTGGACAATCTTGGTGGTTGTTGCAGTTAAGCTGGGTTTACACACTGAGACTTTCTAGCGATCCAACCTGCGATCTCAACCTAGCCGGGATCGCTACAAAGTCTCTGGTGAGCTGTCAAACAGGCAGACCTGGCCAACGACCTAACAGCGATCCAGACCTGCAGAGCGACTAGCTGGTCGTTGGGGACGTGTCAAAAAAGCAGGTGAACTTCACCCGACTTCATTTAATGCCGCGCGGCTCTGTGTGCCGTGTAAATAAATAAATAATTAAAAAATCCGGCGTGCGGTCCCCCCCTATTTTAATACCAGCCAGATAAAGCCATACGGCTGCAGGCTGGTATTCTCAGGATGGGGAGCCCCACGTTATGGGGAGCCCCCCAGCCTAACAATATCAGCCAGCAGACGCCCAGAATTGCCGCATACATTAGATGCGACAGATCTGGGACTGTACCCGGCTCTTCCCGATTTGCCCTGGTGCGTTGGCAAATCGGGGTAATAAGGAGTTATTGGCAGCCCATAGCTGCCAATAAGTCCAAGATTAATCATGTCAGGCGTCACCCCGAGATACCTTCCATGATTAATCTGTAAATTACAGTTAAAAAACACACACCTGAAAAATCCTTTATTAGAAATAAAAAACACTAACAAATTCCCTCATTACCAATTTATTACCCACAACAAAGCCCTCCTTGTCCGGCGTAATCCACGGTCCTCCAGCGTCGCATCCAGCTCTGCTGCATGCAGGTGACAGGAGCAGCAGAAGACACAGCCGCTCCTGTCACCTGCATGCAGCTAATGAAGAGAGCCGTGTGATCGGCTGAGCTGTCACTGAGGTTACCTGGATCCAGCGGTGGATCCAGCGGTGGCCGCGGGTAACCTCAG
This sequence comes from Anomaloglossus baeobatrachus, assembly GCF_048569485.1. Taxonomy (NCBI): domain Eukaryota; kingdom Metazoa; phylum Chordata; class Amphibia; order Anura; family Aromobatidae; genus Anomaloglossus; species Anomaloglossus baeobatrachus. Next base: position 226,088,995 of record NC_134353.1, on the reverse strand, counting down.
TGACAACTCAGCTGATCGCGCTACTCACCTCATTTGCTGCGTGTAGCTGACCGGAGCGGCGGTGAGTAGCGCGATCAGCTGAGCTGTCACTGAGGTTACCCGCGGCCACCGCTGGATCCACCGCTGGCTCCAGGTAACCTCAGTGACAGCTCAGCCGATCACACGGCTCTCTTCATTAGCTGCGTGCAGGTGACAGGAGCGGCTGTGTCTTCTGCTGCTCCTGTCACCTGCATGCAGCAGAGCTGGATGCGACGCTGGAGGACCGTGGAATACGCCGGACAAGGAGGGCTTTGTTGTGGGTAATAAATTGGTAATGAGGGAATTTGTTAGTGTTTTTTATTTCTAATAAAGGATTTTTCGGGTGTGTGTTTTTTAACTGTAATTTACAGATTAATCATGGAAGGAATCTCGGGGAGACGCCTGACATGATTAATCTAGGACTTATTGGCAGCTATGGGCTGCCAATAACTCCTTATTACCCCGATTTGCCAACGCACCAGGGCAAATCGGGAAGAGCCGGGTACAGTCCCAGAACTGTCGCATCTAATGTATGCGGTAATTCTGGGCGGCTGCTGGCTGATATTGTTAGGCTGGGGGGCTCCCCATAACGTGGAGCTCCCCATCCTGAGAATACCAGCCTTTAGCCGTATGGCTTTATCTGGCTGGTATTAAAATTGGGGGGGACCTCACGCCGGATTTTTTAATTATTTATTCATTTACTAGAAGGTTGCCCGATTCTAAAGCATCGGGTATTCTAGAATTTATTGTGTAGTTAATGTATAATTTTTGTTATATATATTAGATGTTGTTGCGTGTAGTTGCTAAGTGTTTGTGTAGGGGCTGTACATGTTCTGGGTGTTGTCTGGGTGTGGCGGGGGGTGAGAGCGGTGTTGTATATGTGTTGCGTGTGTTGCGTTGTTTGTGGAGCGCTGTGTGTCTGTAGTGTTGTGTGTGTGTTGCACGGTTTGTGTGTGTGTGGTGTGTTTTGGGGGGAGGTATGTTTTGTGCAATGTGTGTGTTGTGCGGTATGTGCGTATATTTATGTATGCCGCGGTGTTTGTGTGTTGAGTGTTGTGTGTGTGCGGTGTTGTCTGTGTGTGTGGGTGTCTGTGTAGGGCGGTGTTTGTGGTTCTGTGGTTCCCAGTGTGTGTGTGTGCAGGGCCGGCTCCAGGTTTTTGTGGGCCCCGGGCAGAAGAGTCTCACTGGGCCCCATCCACACGCAGACACGCACATACAGACACGCACACACACATACAGGCATACGCACATATACATATTTGAAGACAAACTCACAAAAATACTTATAAACAGACAAATCTATAGTCATACACACTGACATACATAGATACACATCATTGCATACAGACACATACTCGCTTGTCTCCATCCAGCTCCTCCTAGACATGTGGCTGTGCTGCATGATGGTCGTAACAGACATGGCCGTGCACAGAGCACACTGACACTGCTGTATATACATCACAGGAGGGGCAGGGGGTATAGACATTACTGGGGGGCATAGATGTTACTGGAGTAGCAAACAGCTCTGGGGGTATACACATTACTGGGGTGGGTTGCACATACGGCTCTGGGGGGCTGCACACATGGCTATGGGGGGGGCGCACGCACAGCTCTAATCCATACATACAAACTCACACAGCTCTGCTACACACACCCCTTGATAGCACTGTTGCACACATCTCTGCTGCATATGTACAGACACAAACACACACACAGCTCTGCTGCATATATACACATCACTGCTGACCGAAGACTATATACACACAGCTTTGCTGCACACATCTCTGCTACGCTGCCCAAACAGCACATAGTCATAAAGCTCTGCTGCCCAGAGTAAATACACACTCTGCTGCCCAAAGAGTATATATACACACAGCTCTGCTGCAGACACACACTCGGCTCTGCTCCACCCAGACACACACTCGGCTCTGCTCCACCCAGACACACACTCGGCTCTGCTTCACCCAGACACACACTCGGCTCTGCTCCACCCAGACACACACTCGGCTCTGCTCCACCCAGACACACACTCGGCTCTGCTTCACCCAGACACACACTCGGCTCTGCTTCACCCAGACACACACTCGGCTCATCTTCACCCAGACACACACTCGGCTCTGCTTCACCCAGACACACACTCGGCTCTGCTTCACCCAGACACACACTCGGCTCTGCTTCACCCAGACACACACTCGGCTCTGCTCCACCCAGACACACACTCGGCTCTGCTTCACCCAGACACACACTCGGCTCTGCTTCACCCAGACACACACTTACTGTAGTTATCTCCTTTTAATGCAAGGGGTTTTAGATTATGATGGGACATGATCTGAGACATGTGCAAACGCGGCTCTGGGGGGCCCCACACACGCGGCTCTGGGGGGCCCCACACACTCGGCTCTGGGGGACAGCACATAGTTGTGGGCCAGGACATACATCTCAGGGGGAAAAAAGCCCATGCAGCTCACTGGGGCCCATAAATCGGGGGGCGGGGAGGGTTGTAGAACATACCACTCAAATCACTGTGGAGAGGGGGCCCACACAGCGCTGGAGGGCAGCGTTGTGCTGGGGGTCGCTGGCTGGCACTGTTCCTTGTCTTCATCTGTGGGACAGTGACTGGAGCAGGACGCTGTGTGATAGCTCCGCCCACAGATGAAGTTCAGAAAAGGAGTTTACAGGGAACGCTGTGGACAGCGTGCCTTAAAGGGACAGCACCTGCAGTTTCCTGCAGAGGAGTGTGGTTCCCAGAACTCGCGAATGGGCCCCCCCCGGCTGTCCAGGGCCCCGGCATTTGCCCGGGTATGCCGGGTGGTGACGCCGGCCCTGTGTGTGTGTGTGGTGTGTTGTGCAGTGCGCGTGTGTGTGTGTGTGTGTTGGGGGGAGGTGTATGGTTACCCGATGTTTACATTAGTTACCAGCGCACACCGCTTAGCTTTGCTCTCCTAGCTACAGTACACATCGGGTTAATTAACCCGATGTGTAATGCAGCTACATGTGCAGAGAGCCGGAGCCCGCAGCACAGGCAGCGTGAGAGCTGCGGAGGCTGGTAACTAAGGTAAATATCGGGTAACCACCTTGGTTACCCGATGTTTATCTTGGTTACAGCTTACCGCAGGCTGGCAGATGCCGGCTCCTGCTCCCTGCTCGCTTCATTTCGTCGCTCTCTCACTGTCGCACACAGCGATCTGTGTGTCACAGCGGGAGAGCGCCTTTGAAGAAAACGAACCAGGGCTGTGTGTAACGAGCAGCGATCTCGCAGCAGGGGCCAGATCGCTGCTCAGTGTCACACACAGCGAGATCGCTAATGAGGTCACTGCTGCGTCACAAAAAACGTGACTCAGCAGCGATCTCGGCAGCGAGCTCGCTGTGTGTGAAGCTCCCCATAGGTGCGGAAACTATCTAGGCCGGTTCATGAGCTCAGAGCCCAGCGGTAGGCTTGGTCAGGGGTCACAATCCCCTCCTTCCCTAGACATAGGGTTTCCCTTACGATCCCTTTCGCCGTTGGCTTGGTACTTCCCCAGTACTTAGCATAATAATATTAATTTTATTTATTTATATAGCGCTATTAATTCCACAGCGCTTTACATACATTGGCAACACTGTCCCCATTGGGGCTCACAATCTAGAGTCCCTATCTGTATGTCTTTGGAGTGTGGGAGGAAACTGGAGTACCCGGAGAAAAGCCACGCAAACACGGGGAGAACATACAAACTCCTTGCAGATGGTGTCCTTGGTAGGACTTGAACCCAGGACCCCAGCGCTGCAAGGCTGCAGTGCTAACCACTGAGCCACCATGCCGCCCAGCATGACACATTTCTTGTTAAACCACTGTATTATTGTCTTGGCCACCATGCTGCAGCATAGTTTCAGGGTGATAGCAGTTTTCTTATAGCCTAGGGCATCTTTATGTAGAGCAACACTTCTTTTTTTTCAGATTTTCAGAGATTTTTTTTCCATAAGGTGTAATGTTAAATTTCCAGTGACCAGTATGAGAGAGTGTGTGAGTAATAATACAGAATTTAAAACATCTGATCCCCATTCATACCTAAGACATATATCACTAATCAGTCATATGAAACTAGGGAGGAAAAATGGCTAATTGGGCAACATTTGGCCATTTTCACTTAGGGGTGTATTCATTTTTGCCAGCGGTTTAGACATTAATGGCTGTGTGTTGAGTTATTTACAGTATACAGCAAATTTGCACTGTTATACAAGCTGTACACTGACTACTTTTTTTTAATCAGAGTATCATTTCTTCAGTGTTGTCCCATGAAAATATAAAGTAATTATAAAAATGTTAGGGGTGTTCTCACTTTTGTTATATACTGCTGTACTTGTATGTCGATGGATTTGAGGCAGTATGTTTTTTTTCTGGAGACTAACAATTAGGATAGCCAAATTTGTGAGTTGGTCCTGGAGCTGCTGGAATTTGTCCTCACCCACAACTTTTTTTTTTTAGTTTTAAAGATTTTTTTTACTTGCAGAAATGAGGTACTGCAATGGATGCGGCCTCTGCACCTTCATATGCCAAATTCTTCCTTGGATATTGGGTGAGGCAAATTTTGGGGGACGGAGCTGCTCAGACTATAGACCATGAACAATACTGGTTGCTGTAAATAGATATTTTTTTGATTTTGCAACGTGGGGAGGACCTTTTGCAACAATTCATGGACTGACTCAAATGAATCAATACACCATTAAATTGACTTAACTACTGTATATAAGAAGAAAAAAGTAGAATTTCTAGATATCACTATTGAGACAGATCTGAATTTGTGATGATTACAATCATATTTTTATTGTAAGCGCACTTCTGTAGATTACTTATTATGTTCTACACCTAGTCATCGTCATGCAACCAGAAATGCTATCCCAGTTGGACCATTCCTCAGAAGGAAAAGTATTTGCCTTACTGGTCTGAAATTTGAAACACAGGCAAATGATCTTAAAATTATATTTCAAGATTTCTCTGTTGCAGTTGCAAAGAGCCGAGGTGAAGCACCAGAATTGACATAGCTAATGTGATGCCCAACTTCTGAGATGACTGTGAGCTGATATTTTTAGGCTGGGAAGGACCCAATAATCATGGACCTTCCCAGCCTGATACTATCAGCTCACAGCTGTTTACTTTACCTTTGCTGATAACAAAAATTGGGTAGACCCTATGAGTTTTTTTTCATTTCTTTATTTAGACGTAAAAAGTTGTTCAATAAGCTTAACATGGTGAAATTTTATTATATGTCGGTGGTTGTGCAATTATATGTCTATATGTTTTTTATATGTCTATGTCTATATCTTTCTAACTATATCTATTATCTAGCTATTATCTATTCTATAGCATTCATTACAGTCCAAAACTGCTCGAAAAAAGCATAGAAATCAGGGCAAAAATACGCTTTATTGTGGTTGCATTTTTTTGCCAATAGATGCACAGATGGTGCAGAAATTTCTGCATCCAAAAGTCAACGTGTGCACATACCCTAGAATTATGGAATATTTGCAGTCAACCATAGCCTGAATCTCTGCCAAGCTCAATTGTCTATCTACTCATGGTTGACTTCATTCTCACATGCATCAGTCTGAGTAAAGCTGCAGGGCTGACAACCTGTCTGAGTCCCTTGATCCTCGTGATGCCGCTGAAGATGCACCCTCTCATGCAATTTAACCTGTAACGGACCCTTGCTACCATCTCTTCTTCTTGCAGTTCTCCACCTAAAGAACATTCTCTAGTCTCAAAAGCACTCCACTGGAAAGTCTTATCCTGGGCCCACTTCTCTTTTCTCTTTTGTTACCCAGGAGTTAAATGAACTGTCAACCTCCTTTCTCATTGCTACTAATAGCCCAAATGGAAACAAGATGTAAATAAATTTGTATCATCTTACCCTCAGTGTGCAAAAGTTCAGTCCCTCATGTCAAGCACCTCCTAGTCCTCCTCAGCCTTTTCCTATATCACAAGAGCCTTAAGGTGGTGTCACACATAGTGACAACGACAACGACGTCGCTGCTAAGTCACCATTTTCTGTGAAGTAGCAGCAACGTCCCCTGCTGTGAGGTCGCCGGTCGTTGCTGAATGTCCTGCTTCATTTTTTGGACGTTGCTCTCCCGCTGTGAAGCACACATCGCTGTGTGTGACAGCGAGAGAGCGACGAACTGAAGCGAGCAGGGAGCCGGCGTCTGGCAGCCTGCGGTAAGCTGTAACCACGGTAAACATCGGGTAACCAAGAAGCCCTTTCCTTGGTTACCCGATATTTACCTTAGTTACTAGCGTCCGCCGCTCTCACGCTGCCAGTGCCGGCTCCCTGCTCTCTGCATACGTAGCTGGAGTACACATCGGGTAATTAACCCGATGTGTACTCTGGCTAGGAGTGCAGGGAGCCAGCGCTAAGCGGTGTGCTCTCACGCTGCCAGTGCCGGCTCCCTGCTCCCTGCACACGTAGCTGGAGTACACATCGGTTAATTAACCCAATGTGTACTCTGGATAGGAGTGCAGGGAACAGGGAGCCGGCACTGGCAGCGTGAGAGCGGCAGTTGCTAGTAACTAAGGTAAATATCGGGTAACCAAGAGAAGTGCTTTCCTTGGTTACCCGATATTTACCTTAGTTACGCTTCCACACTTCGCTGCTGGCTGGGGGCTGGTCACTGATCCTGAAGCTAAGTTCAGAAGCTACTGGGGGCTAGCTAATTAGCTGATTGCGGCCTGGACCTTTCCCACCCGAAGTTCCGACTGAAGACAACAGCCCAACGAGGGGGATAGAAAGCCACTGCTCAGGCAGAGAGATCCCACGGGCCAGCTTCTGCGGGCAAAGGGCTCCTCAGACAATCACAAGCCGGGGAGCGGACTCCTGTATTGCAAGTTCAGGTAGTCCATCAACATTCAAACAGGTTCAGGAGAAAGGAAGAGACCACCAACCGGGTGAAGAACCAGACCGCAGCCGGCTGCGGGCACCGACCACCATCACCTTGGTTTACCAGAGACTTGTGTGTGTTTCTAATCTTGAGTACACCAGTGCCCTCTGGCCACCCATCTCCCTGCACTGCCCAGCTACTCTCCCAATGGGTCCCGGGGCCACCATCCCTACCCACGGAGGGGTTAACATCTTGCTGCGCAACATCTCGCCCTGGTGCCCCGTAACTGCAGCGGTGGTGTCCACCTTCACCACAACCCGTGGGTGGCTTCACAAACTTAACAACAGCTCCGGCCGTACACCTACATCCCCTAAACCGCCAGCCCCTTTCAGATCGAAGTGACCACGGGGCCCCCGGGTCCGGAGACGCTCGAGCCACCCACCAGCGAGCCCGGATCCGAGGGGCTTGGTCGCGGCCGATCCCGGGGCGGTACAAAAGTACCAAAGAATTTTGGAAGGTGGTTACATTCATAGACGAGCAGTGAAAGCTGGACTGGTCAAGGAGACGAAAGCGATTCTTTTTGGTAGGGTCTGTGGACAGACGCTTAATAGCAGGTCCCAGGTAGTTTACAGCTGAAAGGAAACAGGCCAACACGTTAGTGAATGTGAGCTGAGAATGCAGTCCGAGGCGGCAGATCCGGGACCGTCGCTATTCCTTGTTGCTGGGATGGTGTGGTACAGTGTGTGGACTAGAGGGATTCTCATAAATGGTACTTGCTAAGCTGGGTTGTGGCAGGAGGTCTGGGAATAACTGAGACAGTAACATCTAAAATAAACATTGAGGAACTGTATCTTGTGGTACTTTGTGTAAAGGAAACGTCCATTAAGTTATGTGGCCTCTTCATATTGTACTTGGTCATCCACCAAAGACTGTTTAGTAAAATCTTGTTCATGAAGAACCAGTGGTACTCTTTCCTTGAACTCTATATAGCAACTGGTCTTGGCCAGCCCACACCAAGAGCAGTATGAGGTCTACAGGTGCATACCAACTAAAGTCCTAAAGTTAACACACCCACCCAAGAATCACAACACTTTTCCTGTGAACTGGGTCTGCGGCACCTACCAGAGGGAATCCCTCACCCACAACTACTGCTTTGTGACCTGTAAGGGCCCAGGGACAGAGGATCTCAAATGTTCTATATGTCACAGTTGCTGTTCTGGCACAAGGGTGCAGGGGCCATGTTCCCTGGGTGGTCTACAAGGCCCTGATGTTCCCTGCTATCCACCCCCACACAGTATCCACAGCTGATGGACAGTCCACAGACACGGTTTTGGGGATAACAGTTGCTTTAATACAGCAGGAACAAAGGAAAACAACACGTAATATACTGTATATTTCACAGTCTTTTGTGGGTAGGCAAATACAGCTTGGAGTTGAATGCTGAAGTGCAATTAGGGTTCTGGAGCTTTAAGAGCACGATTTGTTTCATATTTAATACTGGTATGATTTTAGAAGCAGGATCAGAGTCCCTTGAGCTTAGAGGGTAGACATGATAATAAGATTGTACAGACCTGGAGTCCTGGGGTTAATTTCACTGCTAGTTCAGACACGTGCAGTACTTGTAGGCAAATGAAGACCGTTGCCCAGCACACTACGAGCACCAGACGGCTGGTGCGTGGACAAGGACATGCAAGCCACTAATATTGCAGTGGGGCGGGAAACCCTCAAACTTCCCCAATCTGCGTGCAGTAGGGTCTTGTATATAATCAGTATGCCCTACTGTCTGAAGAGATGCACAATGTATATCTAGCCAGTGAAGATTCAGGATAGGAAGCCTTCAGCATATTGGCTGTAAAAGTCAGGAAAAAATGAAATTTTAGGCCTCAGCCTAGTAGGAGTCTTGTGGTGAAGAGAAACTCCACATAATGTCTGCCCTCAGAGGAGACTCAGCCAGAACCAGAACATTCCAGTTCTTTCCAGACAGAGGCTGGAGAATAGCTCCACCTATTGAGCCATGTGACCAAGAACTAGCCAATAGGATAACACCCAATGCGCACTTCATATTCTTACAGTTTTCACCAGTAGATGGTGCTAGAACACAACAAATGAAGAATGCTTTACTTATAACACATAGCATAATATTACAGATAAGTGAATGTACTTAAAGAAACAGACACAATCTGAACCGGGCCACTACATACTCCTCCTCTGAAGGTGAGCCATCCTCGGTGATTGTGCGAGTGGAGGACTGCTAAGAAAGGAAGGAAATATATATTTAAGGCACAGTAACAAGGCAAGAATATGCAGCCAGACGGAAGAACAATAGGCAATGAACAAATGCAAAACATGAATGTGGTAGTGCCAATATGAGATAGAGTCTCTTTCCGCAATGAACTATCGTCCATATGAAAGGCTCTGGAAAGGCACTTTAGTGGCAACAAACAGTCCATAAGTCTATGGCTGTATACAGAAAATTGTGCAAATAATAAACAAGGTGCTTGGTATTACCCAGGTGCAGAGGCTTAAACATTACTAAACTGACTATCCAGCTAAATTAATAAACACAAGATTATATACTCATGGAAAAGGATATGACCTTTTAGTCTCTGTAGTGGGCTGGAAGTGTTCTTTTTGTGCTTCGCTCTGAACATCTCAACACTTGATCTTCCTCTTGAGCAGGAATGATATTGTTTGCTGGCTCAGGTGAAGTTGGCAGAGGAGCAGCAACTGGAGCAGGAACCGAAACGGGGACATATTGATAGCATGGAAGGATAAATTGAGTGTTGTAGAGGGACTCTTCCACAGTAGGTTGTCTGGCTGGTGTTTCCAATGCAGGAATTGGTGTGTAGACCGGTATGACTTGTGGAGGAGGTCATGACATCACCAGTAGATCCTCTTTGGTGCATAGCTTCATGCGGTTCCTGTGCACCGTCTGTGGGGCCAGTCCGGGTTTCTTCACTTCAAAGACATCTGACTCAGGATATGGGATAGCTGTAATTGTGTATGGCTCTGTTTCCCAGAGTGAATCGAGTTTTCCTGTACGGTGGTACTTCTTTAGCCATATCTTGTCTCCAACTTGAAGTGGAAAATCATTAGCTCTTTGATTGTAGCTGTCTTCTTGTTGACGGTGAGCTTCACCCATGTGGTAATCAACAATCTGTTGGGCTTCGTGTATTCTTCGCTGATGCTCTGAGACCCAATCAGTTTTTGGCAGGGGATTGATCACGTCAGGGACTTGGATTCCAAGAGAACGATCTTTTGGGAGATGACCTTGTCTTCCAAACATCAGATAATATGGCGAGTACCTTGTAGAACAGTGGACAGTATTGTTGTAGATTTCCACTAACTCGTCAAGCAATTGAGGCCATTCAGCTTGTTTGGTAACAGATGCTGTTCGCAGCATATTGATGAAGGTCTGGTTGAGTTTCTCACAGAGGCCATTCCCTTGGGGATGATAGGTGGTTCTTCTCAGATTTTTGCACTCATGGAATTGGCAGAGTTCTTGAAATAATTTTGACTCAAAGGCAGATCCACGATCTGTGAGGACTGCTTCAGGGCAACCGTAATGTCTCACATATTCACGGTAGAAGGTGCTAGCTGTAGTCCGAGCTGTAAGGTCTTTTACTGGCACAACAGCAACCCACTTAGTATAGTGATCCACCTTGGTTAAGGCATACGTGTAGCCTGAACGAGTTGGTGCTAGCTTCACATGATCAAGAGCGACTAGCTTGTTTGTTTTTTGAGAATGGATTGGATGAAGAGGAGCTCTGGCATCTTTCTTACCGACTTTGGTGAGGTTGCAGGCTGGACATTCACTACACCAATTTTCTATGACTGACCTCATCCCAATCCAATAGAAGCGTTGGCGTATGGTGGCTTCAGTTTTGTGCACGCCAAAGTGCCCAGACTGGTCGTGGTAGGCATCAAGAACAATTCTGGCATCTCTCCGTGGGATTAGAATCTGATGTAGCCTTTCACCTAAAATCGGGTCTAGGGTATTGCGCATGATCAAGCCCTTTTGAATGAAGAGTCTTTTGCGCTGTCTCCAGAGACGATTAAGCTCAACATCAGGACATCTTCTGCGTTGTCTGACAGGTATTCTCCCAGTAGTCAGGTAATCATAGATCTCACCTAGGACACGAGATTCATTTTGAAGAGTTTGCCATCTCGATGGATCTTGGAATAGGTCAGGTTTCTGTTGAGGAACTTTATCAGTTTGTGTAGCAGCAACAGCATTCTGTGTAGCAAACCTTTGATAGAAGGGAGGCATCTCAACATCTTCCCACATATCTCCCTCAGGAGGCTCTTCTCCTTCGGGCAAACGGGATAACATATCAGCATTGATGTTGATCTTACCACTGCGATACTTAATATCAAAGCAGACGTTCGCCAATCTTGAAGCCCATCTCTGTTCAATAGCGCCTAGCCGTGCAGTATTAAGATGAGCCAGAGGATTATTGTCCGTGTAAACTGTGAAGCGTGTAGCAGCGAGGTAATCTTTGAACTTCTCGGTGACTGCCCGCACAAGAGCTAGTAGCTCTAACTTGAACGAACTGTAATTGCTATAGTTTTTCTCTACACCTCTCAAGCTTCGGCTGGCATATGCAATGACTTTCTCTTTGTCATCCTGGACTTGTGATAGTACCACTCCGAGGCCTTGGTAGCTGGCATCCGTGTAGAGACGGAAAGGATGGCGGTAGTCAGGGTACTCCATAATTGGAGGTGAAGTCAATAGACTTTTCAACATCTGAAAGGCAGTTTCTTGTCTCTCAGACCAATTAATTGGAAGTCTTCTATTGTAGTTTTCTCTAGGGCAACCCCGTAGCAGCTCTGTAAGGGGTTCTGCTATTTGCGCAAAATGAGGTATGAAGCGGCGGTAGTAGCCCGCAAAACGTAGAAAATTTCTGACTTCTTTGACGGTTCTTGGGGTGTCCCAGTTGTTCACAGCTGAGATCTTTTCAGGATCAGGCTGGATACCTTCGGCACTTACAACATGACCAAGGTAGTTGACCTTCAGCTTGAGCAGATGGCACTTTGATGGTTTTAGTTTCAGGCCATGTTCAATAAGTTCATGGAATACTTCTGCAAGGTGGCATAGGTGGTCTTCATAAGTGCGAGAGTATATGACAATATCATCAAGATATAACAGAACGCTCTGGAAGTTAAGGTGACCAAGACATCTTTCCATGAGTCGCTGAAATGTCGCAGGGGCGTTGCATAACCCAAACGGCATACCGTTAAACTCAAAGAGTCCCATTGGGGTGGTAAAAGCTGTACTCTCTCTATCCTCAGGAGCTAAGGGTACTTGCCAGTAACCGCTGGTTAAGTTGAGAGTGGAGAAGTATGCAGCTGAGCCAAGAGCGGTGATGGATTCTTCAATCCATGGAAGAGATTAGGCATCTTTGTGTGTAACATTATTCAACTTTCGGTAGTCGACACAAAATTTGATGTTACCATCCTTCTTCTTCACCAGGACGATGGGTGCAGGCCATGGGCTTTGACTTTCTCGGATGACTTCAGAATCTTTCATCTCCTTTAACAGCTTCTTTACTTGTTGATAGTTAGCAGGAGGTACTGGATGGTGTCTTTCTTTGATAGGATGATCACCTGTGTTGATCTTGTGCTGGATCAGAGTAGTCTTGCCGAAGTCAAGAGGGTGGTGGTTGCTGAAAGCTTGGCTGTGTCGCTTTGCAAGTTTAGTTACGCCATTGATGTATTCGATAGGAGTGTTAGCATCTCCAACATTAAGTTCATTCCACCAGAAGGTAGTGGGTGTATTAGAGCCTTTGGGAGTGGCTTTTAATGACTTTTGATGACAAGTGTCTCTTCATCTAGGATGTCTTCTGGATCAAGGCTATAGTTGAGCAACTGAATTAAACTTGTAAAGACCAATGGGCGCATCACTTAGGTTGATTAGCCGTACTGGTACTCTACCATTTGAGACGGTGACAATACTTCTGGCAGCTTTTACCAGGGGCTGTCCTTCAATCTGGATGGAGTCAAGAAGAGCTACATAGTCCTCATTGTCAATTCCTGGTCGAACTCGACACCAGACTAGAGTCTCGCTGTTGGCTGACAGGGTAACTGGTCGTGCGTCGGTGATACGCACACGGCAGATGTCACCTTTACTGTTGGCAAACTTCTGTTGGGCGCAGAGCGCTTTAATAGTCCACTGAACAGCTTGCCTGTAAGGGGGAGAAGCAGAATGGAGAGAAGCATGCAAGGCAGAGAGCAATTCAGTAAACACATGGCGAATGACATTCATGCCTAACACTTCTGCTGTTGTATCTCCCTCAGCCTCAGTAACAATTACACCTGGCGGATCCTTTTCAGCACCGTACTGATAGGGTGGGTTGCTGAAGTCCCCTTGGCACAGTACAAGAGGACCTTTCTATCACCTGTTCTAAGACCTGCACAGATCTGTTTATAGCACACTAGAAACTTTAAGGTGGCCTGGAATTAGTGAATTTTCACGGTGTGGTAACATCCCCTGATGAACCCCAGACAAAGTGGGGGAAACGCGTCGGGATTCTTCTGGGAGTTCACTCTCCAGCAAGATAAGTTTACCCTAATAGGGACCTAATCAATTATGGGCCCACAATTAATCTGTTGGTTGTATGAATCAGGAGTCTTTAATAATTATTCTAGATCTCCTTTCTTTCATTTATCTCTAAATGGGAGTCTGTGTATAGGTTGTCCCGATTGGGAACCGTTTATATGACCAACAATACCAATACCTTTAGTAATTGAACAGATTTTCATAGAAAAAAGGGGATATAAAATACTGTAATAATGCATGTTAAGCAGATATCATCTGACCATAATGATCCCCATAGTAGGATTTTAATATAATAGGAAAATTCCGATATAAATTCAAAAAAATGTGATGCCACACAATGGAATATATAATCCAAAATATTTTATTTATTAATAGTCACAAACATTTAAAACAGGAGTGCACAGCGTACACTCCTGATTCACATAATCACCAAATAAGAGGACATTAGAACCTCGCCAACGTGGGGACCAAGACCGGACACTAAGTATAAAGACTGTACCTGGGAAATCATCAAGCTAATCGCCACTCAAATAACCCATAAGGTTATGCCCAAGTACAACAAGTAAACTCCCTCCACCTAGCTACATCACCGGGTGTGTAAGGTATAATCACCCGGAATACTCAAAGAGCCGAACCGGGTATATCATGATCTAAAGTACATACCGGAGGTCAAGGTAACAAGGGAGCCGGTCCAAGGTCCACGCCCGACACGCGTTTCGGGTACCTTTTTCAGGGGCACCACACGCTGTCATGGACCTCTTTCCCACTCCCTTAAATACCCCATGGCCTCCAGGTGATGTCCATCTGCCCGCCCATCGTGCGCACGCGTACATCGCGCCACGGGAATATCCGTACACAAACCGGCGGAAAGCGGCGACCAACTGCGCATGCGTAGGAGCAAAATTCTCCGATGACGTCTTTGACGCATGCGCATGGCCGCCTGGGATACCGCCGGGTGTATACACCCGAGGATCGCGTCTGGACGGCGCGCTGGGAGGGTCAGAATGGACATCACAGACGGGTAGTCAAGGATAACATTCACATCACGTGTTTTGTATCGTGTTGGTGAGTCAGTGTTCTAGCGTGCCCCATCCACATAGCAGAGTGTAGCCTCCGCCAAGTAACACAAGTCTCCTTGTTTTTATATGGAAGATTTATTATTGTGCTTAAATACAGACTATATGAACCAATAATGGTATGATTGCACACTCCACTTGACTGTATCATAGGCAGATCACCACTCCACTATATGGGCATATATGGACTCAGGTAAACACACATCCATACGTGTAAACGCAACAGTTATATCCAATAATACTATATAATCAGACAGTAAGGAGAACCCATCATGTTGGTGAGTTCATGTGCTAGACATGCCATGTTCATATAGGTGGATGTGACCACAGCCAAACACCAATGGGTACATCAGTTAGTCTGGATATGGTCACATCCACATACACCAAGCTGGGTACCAGGGCGCAGTGGTAGGATGGTTGCACATCCATATTGAGTTTCTGATCGGTATCCGTAATTGGACCAACATGTCCACTACTTATCATATGATATGATACCCCCACTCAATAAATTTGGATGCCCACCCCATATATCAAATACGTCCATTTAGCTACCACACTGTATATCACAAATATTAATGTATGAACGTAAATAACATCATATTGGAACACAAAAGCACACTGAGTGCAACAATTATATCCAGTGATGCTTCATAGAACAGCCATCAAGTCTTTCATAGCGTCCTTATGCTTGACTCCGAGATCATATCCCATCACTAGGAGGACACACGGGAAAGGGGAGGGGAAGCAGGAAGTCAAGTGGAGTGTGCAATCATAACATTATTGGTTCTTATAGTCTGTATTTAAGCACAATAATAAATCTTCCATATAAAAACAAGGAGACTTGTGTTACTTGGCGGAGGCTGCACTCTGCTATGTGGATGGGGCACGCTAGAACACTGACTCACCAACACGATACAAAACACGTGATGTGAATGTTATCCTTGACTGCCCGTCTGTGATGTCCATTCTGACCCTGCCAGCGCGCCGTCCAGAAGCGATCCTCGGGTGTATACACCCGGCGGTATCCCAGGTGGCCATGCGCATGCGTCAAAGACGTCATCGGAGAATTTTGCTCCTACGCATGCGCAGTTGGTCGCCGCTTACCGCCGGTTTGTGTACGGATATTCCCGTGGTGCGATGTACGCGTGCGCACGATGGGCGGGCGGATGGACATCACCTGGAGGCCATGGGGTATTTAAGGGAGTGGGAAAGAGGTCCATGACAGCGTGTGGTGCCCCTGAAAAAGGTACCCGAAACGCGCGTCGGGCGTGGACCTTGGACCGGCTCCCTTGTTACCTTGACCTCCGGTATGTACTTTAGATCATGATATACCCGGTTCGGCTCTTTGAGTATTCCGGGTGATTATACCTTACACACCCGGTGATGTAGCTAGGTGGAGGGAGTTTACTTGTTGTACTTGGGCATAACCTTATGGGTTATTTGAGTGGCGATTAGCCTGATGATTTCCCAGGTACAGTCTTTATACTTAGTGTCCGGTCTTGGTCCCCACGTTGGCGAGGTTCTAATGTCCTCTTATTTGGTGATTATGTGAATCAGGAGTGTACACTGTGCACTCCTGTTTTAAATGTTTGTGACTATTAATAAATAAAATATTTTGGATTATATATTCCATTGTGTGGCATCACATTTTTTTTCAATACCTTTAGTAACAACTCTTGTACTGACTATGCACAATGTGTGACTGAACTACTCTGACTTCAGCACTACCTACACCCCTTTGGGCTATAGGTCATTTATTGGCACACAGTCAAGTATAGGGGTCTTTAGGGATAGCCGACGTTGAGCGTGGGCGCCCAAAACATTATGGCATATTAACCTCCGCGGCTAGGAATTAGATTAGGGATTTGCAGCCTAGCCCCTTGCTTAATATCTTATTGATATCCCTAAATCAATGAATAAACCTACACCAGGCTTTCCCTCACACTAGACAAATAACCCTACCAGAGTGTATTTACATCTGCACGACTTTGGTGTGTACTCACTGACCGATATAGCTATGTTTGTTATTATGAAATATGGCTTGATTTAACTATTTTAACTTTGGTAAATAAAAATTGTTTTTAGAGAAGTAATTTTTCGGTCTATTAACAATTACACCTTGACCTGGTAACTCGTGATTACCTATTTGGATTGTGGGTTCCCAGTAGCCTAGCTGGGAAATAGGTTGACCATTACTTGCAAATAAGTCTAACTTTGCTTTACCCACTGGATTCAGGAGATCAAAGTCCCAATTTTTTTCAAAGGCCTGTCGCTTAATTGTGGTGACTTGTGAACCAGTGTCCACTAAAGCCTCTAGAGGTACAGCATCGATCCATATGGTTATATACGGGCATTTGGAGATGAACCGGAGATCCATTGTGATTGTCCCTTTGGGCCCTTGGATTCACCTCCCGAGGAGCGGCCATTGGCCTCGTCGGAGGCCCGTTTAACTTATAACATTGATACTTGTAGTGCCCAAGACGCTGACAATAAGTGCAGTACACACAATCACCAGATGGAAGCCTTCCAGGAGGGGGCCTATCAGGACTTGGCCTACTAGAACGTGGCTCTGGGGACAATGTCCGGTTTACAGATGATTCACATGATGCAAGGGGTTGGCCTTTTAGCTCCTTTAAGGCTTGGCATACAGATTCAAGGACTTGGACAAGTGCATCCGTGGCAGGAGGTGCATGAATGAGAGTAGGGGCTTGCACAGACTGTGTGGCCTGCATAGGGGAAACAGGTGAAAGAGGAGATACAGTAGAAATTCCAGCAGCAAGGTCTGAGGAACGAGGCACAAGAGCATAGCTGGTACAAGGTGAGTCAGTACCCACTACTTGCAGGGCTAGAGCTTTAAAGTCTAAGAAAGTCATGCTTTGATTTTGTGCTGCTAGCATGCGGAGTTGACTTTGTACTAGCCTGGAGTCCAAACCTTCTATGAATCTGTCGGTGATTATTTTTTCTGCAGCAGCAGGATCTATAGTGTCTATTTTCTGTAAAGTCCTGTAGGTAGACTGAAGGGCTAGTGCGTAGTCCCTAAGAGTCTCATTGGTCCCTGACGTCTGTTGTAAAATTTTAGACGAACCTCGGTGGGTGATTGGCATTCAAATTAGTTTCTAAGGCGGGTGAGGATCTGTTCAACATTGGTTTTCTCAGTAGATGGCCAGGAACAGACTTCCTCAGCAGCTGGTCCATCAAGTTGTCCCAGGAGAAGTTGTACCTGCTGATGGGGAGAAAGTGAAAAAAACTCAAGAGTATACATCATCTTTTCTTTGAACCCAGCAAGTGTATGAGGATCTCCTCTGTAGCTTGGGAGACTAGAGGTTCCAATGAAGAATGGCATGCCGGTAGCCATGACATTTTGGTGATGATGCAAGTACTGTCTCTTTAAGAATAATGACGACACTGTAGCTTTAAGGGATGCACTATTATGCACCAACACAGTCTCTGAGATAGAAGGCTCCCCCTCTTGAATATAGCACTGCTGAGACTTGTAGTGCAGTAAGAGAAGATAGGCACAGAGGAATGATCCTGTTCGTGACACCAAATTCGACCTTTGTAAGGGCCCAGGGACAGAGGATCTCAAATGTTCTATATGTCACATTTGCTGTTCTGGCACAAGGGTGCAGGGGACATGTTCCCTGGGTGGTCTACAAGGCCCTGATGTTCCCTGCTATCCACCCTCACATAGTATCCACAGCTGATGGACAATCCACAGACACGGTCTTGGGGATAACAGTTGCTTTAATACAGCAGGAATAAAGGAAAACAACACGGAAAATACTGTATGTTTCACAGTCTTTTGTGGGTAGGCAAATACAGCTTGGAGTTGAATGCTGAAGTGCAATTAGGGTTCTGGAGCTTTAAGAGCACGATTTGTTTCAGATTTAATACTGGTATGCTTTTAGAAGCAGGTTCAGAGTCTTTTGAGCTTAGAGGCTAGACATAATAATAAGATTATACAGACCTGGAGTCCTAGGGTTAATTTCACTGCTACCGTGTTTTTCCAAAAATTAGACACTGTCTTATACTTTTCTTTTGCCCCGGAATAAAGCACTAGGGCTTATTTTCGGGGTAGGTCTTAATCAGGAAAAAACATGGTTTGGGGTAAGTTTACCCCCCAAAAGAGCAGACCCCCCCTCCCCAGGAGAATCATACTTACCAGACCCCGGACATCTGCGTGGCTCCCAGCTCCTCCGGTGATCTACGGAGGATGCTCCCAGCAGGTAAGCACCATGCTGCATCCCCTGCTTCTGGCCGACACTCACATACATCAGCTCGCACACACACACACACACACACACACACTCATACACACACATCAGATCACATACCCAATCACACATCAGATCGCTCACACCATCACACATCAGATTGCACACACACACTCACCACATCCGCCAATACTGATTGCTTCCAGACAACAGGGAAAGGAAGACGCAATGTGTTCAACCGCAGGTCCTATGTGTTCCACCGCACTGTGTCTCAGGATTCTGTGCTGGCCAGAAGACATTGGTATCGCTGGATGGTGGTGAGTGTGTGTGTATCTGATGTTTGTGTGTGTGATCTAATGTGTGAATGTGTGTGCATCTGTTGTGTGTGTGTGATCTGATGTGGTGCAATGTGATGTGTATAGGTGTATGATCTGATGTGTGTGGCTGTACAATCTTATGTGTGTGGGTGTGCAATCTGATGTAGGTGCAGTCTGATGTGTGTGGGTGTGCGATCTGATGTTTGTGGGTGTGCGATCTGATGTGTGTGGGTGTGCAATCTGATTTGTTTGGGTCTGCGATTCTGATGTGTGTGATGTGCGATCCACTGCAGGTCCTCCCACTCGGTGTCTGGTGAATATGATTATGAGGTGTGCGCTCTCTATAATGAAGTGTACTGCAGTGTTCTTTAACTTTTTTAGCTGCACGGACACTTCATTATTGAATCGTGACTAGGGCTTATTTTCGGGGTAGGGCTTATATTTAAGCCTTCCTCCGAAAATGCTGAAAATCCCTGCTAGGGCTTATTTTTGGGGAAGGTCTTATTTTTGGAAAAACAAGGTACTTCAGACACGTGCAGTACTTGTAAGCAAATGAAGACAGTTGCCCAGCGCGCTACGGGGACCGGACGACTGGTGCGTGGACAATGGCATGCAAGCCACTAATATTGCAGTGGGGTGGGAGACCCTCAAACTTCCCCAATCTGCGTGCAGTAGGGTCTTGTATATAATCAGTATGCTCTATTGTCTGAAGAGATGCACAGTGTATATCTGGCCGGTGAGGATTCAGGATAGGAAGACTTTAGCATATTGGCTGTAAAAGTCAGTAAATGATGAAATTCTAGACCTCAGCCTAGTAGGAGTATTGTGGTGAAGAGAAACTCCACATAATGTCTGCCCTCAGAGGAGACTCAGCCAGAACCAGAACATTCCAGTTCTTTCCAGACAGAGGCTGGAGAATAGCTCCACCTATTGAGCCATGTGACCAAGAAGTAGCCTATAGGATAACACCCAATGCACACTTCAGATTCTTACAGTTTTCACCAGTAGATGGTGCTAGAACACAACAAATAAGAAATGCTTTACTTATAACATATAACATAATATTACATATAAGTGAATGTACCTAAAGAAACACACAATCTGAACCGGGCCACTACAGACTCGCTTCATGAATCTGTAGGTTAATAGCGTTCTGAACCTGCCCGCACTTACAGCCATGCTGTCAAAAGGCAATTAAATGTATTCCTTTTGGCATTGTTCCTCATCCATTCATAGAAATGGCGGTGGCGCGGGTTCAGTCACCGCAACCACATCACTGACTAAAAGCCAGCTCTAATTCAGTGTCGGGGCGTGGTTACAGCCTCTGTTCACTATACACTGAGCAGTGACTAAACCCATGCTGGCTCCATCCATGTGACTGCAAGCCGAATGCTGCTGGGAGGAATAAAGTTAATTTCCTCCAAGCAGCGGGGCTCTAAGTGCGGGTGCCAGGCATGTTCAAAACACTATTAATCTGCAGATTAACTCGATATCATCAGTTTAATAGTTTTTTTCACATGAGTGGTTCCCTTTAAATGTATTTTATTGGGATTTTATGTGAAATACTGTAGTGAAGGTAGGCCACTAAATTTATATATATATATATTGTATAAAATGTCATGTCTGAGTCCCCATATCTTCCCTTGATTCCCGCGAATCTAATGGTCCCTCCTGCTTGAGTGAAAACAATTAGCATATAACTTTCACCTCACACACCACCTTTACTATGTAAATTCAGAATGAAATCTAGGGAGAACATATGGCTGCTACCGAAAATGAGTAACATGATGGACATCCTGTAATAGCTACATCTTTCAGGACTTGAGTTATATCTTAAGTGTAATATATCATATATCATAGGTGGAAGGGGGTAGGGGGAATGGGTGCATATGTGCCGCCCCCGCGACAGCTGCCGGGCTGCTCGGTCCCGGATATGCAGTGGCTCAAGGGGACTCCAGATCCCAGGCGGCGGCGCGCGGCACCCTCGGAAATAAAGGGGGGATTGTTGGTGGTTTTGGAATTATGTTCGCGACGCCACCCACGGTGTGTGGTAACGTGAGGGACCACCGCTGCCGGTTTTGAGGAGCCCGGGGACACTGGTGTGTGGCAGCTGAAGTTGTTAACCCCTCCGTGGGCAGAGGAGTGGTGTCCCGGGGTCCGGTGTTGGATGGCGTGGGGAACCCGTCGGGTGCAAGGGGGGTAACGTGTACTCACACAGTCCAAAGTCACTGATGCTGACACCAGGTAACCCAAACTCTTGAGCACTCTGTGGTCCTTGGGTGGGCACGCTGGGTCGGTGTCCTCTTGGTGTTGCCTGTTGACCTGAAGCCTTGTCCCTTGGCACTGTGTGTCCTACGTGTGGATCCCTTACACTTGAAGCATTTCGGGTCCCGCTCACCTGGGTGGCTAGCAGGGTGAGCTTGCTCTCAGGGTTCATGCTTGGGATTTTCTTGATGGTTGTGGGAAGTCCTATCCCCCTCGTTGCACTAGTACCCCGATTCTGGAGCGGGTGGGGAACGGTTCCTGAAGATTCCGTTCCCATCGGGTGAATTACTGGGCTGCGTGAAGGTACTTCCCAGCCTAGGGTCCGCGTACCCCGTCGTGCCCTGGTCCCTGCCCGGTTGTAGCACAAGGCAACCGGCCTGCTCTCTGTAGCAGTACCGTGCTCCCTGCCACTACCCCCTGCGACCGGGGTTCCAGCTCCTTCTGGCCAGGCCAACGTCTGGTACCTGGGACGGGTACAGGACCCCAGCTCCACAGCGTGACCTGCACTGTCACCGCTGTCTCTCCTTCCACCTCCACTCTCCAACTCTACAACTGCACTAACACTTCTGCCCTCCTTCTACCAGCCCTCCATCTGGGTGGCCCTATTCCCCTCAGGCTGCCCAATGGGTGTTTGGTGGGTGTGGTGCAGAGTGTTCCTCAGGATTTGTGTACACCTGTTGGCAGCAACACCAAAGAGACAGGACTTGTAACCAAGGAGGAGCGGGTACCATGCAGAAGGGCAGATTGCACGGCACCCTTGTGATGACCAGATAGGCCAGGGCATCACATTCCCCCTTGGTTAAACATGGCTCGTCCATGAGCCACAGAACACTAAGCATTTATTTATTTATTTTTTTAAAGGAGGAAAAAGGGTTAACAACATTTTTATTTTTTTTAACTGGTTCATCCCACACAGGGGAGGTGCATTCTTAAACCGTTTCAAACATTTTTTTAAGCTAGAATTCTTCTGCCGACGCCACTGGTTTTGATGGCAGCGGGGACCCAACGTTCCACGTTGCGGTCCCTCCCTGCGACAGTCCAGTCCCAACGTCCCGGATCCCAATAACCCCCCGCCCAAACAACCTGGTTCCCCTGGAAACCTAGATGGGTCCTTGGGCCGGGTTAAGGTCCCGGGGTGTGCCAGTCGACTCAGATGGCACAACAGGTCCAGTTTTTTTTACAAGACACAAGTTTGTGTTGGTCATGCCAGTCCTGTGACCATGGTCCATTCTTAATCAACTATGAAATCTAGAATTCTCTATGAAAACCATACCTAAAAATCCTGTACCGTAGTACAACTGTTGCAAATTTAGAGAAAATCAGGTTACTTTCCCATGCAATTAGTGTTTCATTGGTTCTCTCATTTTCTAACATTTTCTATATGGAAAATAACAAACAATGGAAAATAACAGACGGAAAACACAGATACCTAACATTTTACGGTACCATATTTTTCTGCTAATAATATATGGTCGGGTCCCGTAGCCACGCCTCCTTTCACCTGCGTGCTACCTCTGCGGACATGTACCCTTCCTAAAACATGACATGTTTGGTCACTTCCAGGGCATACCAGCCCCTCTCCCTGCAGTGCCGGGTGTAAGTAACTATTTCTTCTGGCTCTAGGTTGCGGCCAGGATGCTTCCAAGGAAGGTGTGGGGATACGTCCCGCCAATGGAAGTAGTGGGCCCGACTGCTCCGCAGCAGGGGTTGCAGGGCCTGTGTGCTCCGCCTCTAAGGACGGGCACGGTGATGCAGCCGGGTTTGGTCTGGCCGGGCTCCGGACGACCGCTGTCATGACCGGGATGGGGACGGACCTTGGAACTGCTGCTGGAGCTTCACAAAGACAAACTGCAGGTTCCGCTTCCGGGATGGATAGTGGCAGCTCGGCGTTCGCCAAGGATGGGGCAGGTGACTGTGGAGTGGTTGCCACACGCGGGGGCGGACCGGATGCCTCAGCCGCCATGGCCGGATTAGGGTAATCAAGAGGGACTGGGTAACTGCTTTCCCTTTCTTCACATGGGATTTCGATCTCACGGGCTCACACCGCCACTGCCAGACTCCTCATCTCTTCCCTCCAGTGGTTTAGTATGAACAGGAACTGCGTCCACATTCTCCTGCACAGCTGCTCGGTCCCTTCTTCGATCCAGGTCGCGGTCCCGGGAACAGCACGTTTTGGTGACCGGCTCCGCTCCGCCATCTTGCCTCTGCATTGTCCAGGAACAGTATGGCAGAGTCCTGGCGTCCCTGCTTCTCTTCCCCTTTTTCTACATTCGGGCACGCCCCCTCGGTTTTCTCCCAGCACTCTTTCGCGCACTGTGGCCCTCTTGGAACTTCCGGTTTCTGTTTCAGGCTGAAGACAAAAAGCGGGGCTTTGGCTTCGCACCCTTTTCCAGGAAGATGGCATTTTTGGTGCAAAAATAGCGGAAAAATGGCGGGCGTCGCGGAAAAAGGGATTTTGAACCGTGACTTTCACTTTTCAAGGCGCACGTCACCCAGGTTAGTGGGTCCTGCTCGCATCCTGTTCGTGACGCCAAGTTTTCCTATAAGGTGTGCCGCCCCCACGACAGCCAACGGGCTGCTCGGACCCGGATCCGCAGTGGCTCGAGGGGTCTCCAGATCTGAGGCGGTGTTGCGCGGCACCCTTGGAAATAAAGGGGGGATTGTTGGTGGTTTTGGGTTAAAGTTCATGCTGCCACCCATGGTGTGTGGTAACGTGAGGGACCACCGCTGCCGGTTTTGAGGAGCCTGGGGTCGCTGGTGTGTTGCAGCTGAAGTTGTTAACCCCTCCGTGGGCAGGCGTCCGGTGATGGATGGCGTGGGGAACCCATCGGGTGCAAGGGGGGTAACGTGTACTTACACAGTCCAAAGTCACTGACGCTGACACTATGTAAACAAAACTCTTGAGCACTCTGTGGTCCTTGGGCGGACACGCTGGGTCCGTGTCCTCTTGGTGTTGCCTGTTGACCTGAAGCCTTGTCCCTTGGCACTGTGTGTCCTCCGTGTGGATCCCTTACACTTGCAGCGTTTCGGGTCCCGCTCACCTGGGTAGCTAGCAGGGTGAGCTTGCTCTCAGGGTTCACGCTTGGGATTTTCTGGACGGTTGTGGGAAGTCCTATCCCCCTCGTTGCACTAGTACCCCGATTCTGGAGCTGGTGGGGAACGGTTCCTGAAGATTCCGTTCCCGTCGGGGGAATTACTGGGCTGCGTGAAGCTACTTCCCAGCCTAGGGTCCACATACCCCATCGTGCCCTGGTCCCTGCCCGGTTGTAGCACAAGGCAGCCGGCCTGCTCTCTGTAGCAGCACAGTGCTCCCTGCCACTACCCCTTGAGACCGGGGTTTCAGCTCCTTCTGGCCAGGCCAATGTCTGGCACCTGGGACGGGTACAGAAGTCCAGCTCCACAGTGTGACCTGCACTGTCACCGCTGTCTCTCCTTCCACCTCCACTCTCCAACTCTACAACTCTACAACTGCACTGACACTTCTGCCCTCCTTCTACCAGCCCTCCATCTGGGTGGCCCTATTCCTCTCAGGCTGCCCAATGGGTGTTTGGTGGGTGTGGTGCAGAGTGTTCCTCAGGATTTGTGTACACCTGTTGGCAGCAACACCAAAGTGACAGGACCCGTAACCAAAGAGGAGCGGGTACCATGCAGAAGGTCAGATTGCACGGCACCCTTGTGACGACCTGATAGGCCAGGGCGTCACACATGCATAATGAAGAAGCCTTCCCTGGGTGGAGAGTAATGTTCCACATTATCCCTAAGGATGGACTGTATATAGTGAATGGATTATCTCCCTTATCTTGACACAAAGCAGACCCCATCCAATTGGACTTGAGCAAATTCCACCTATGTCTTTAGGGGCAGAAATGGACTTTCTTACAGACATCTGCTATGTATACTTTCCTAATTTTTCAAGTTTTATTTTTATTGTTTGTGCACTCTTTTATGTACGTTTGTTATTTGCCATTTATTTTTTATATACATATTAAACACTGTACCTTTTTAAGTGATAGTTTGTGCATGTGAACTGTATATGACCTGCAGGCTGAGTACATTGGGTGCAAGACATTGGCATTATTTCACCCTCTCTGTAAGTGGTGGCAGTATTGAGTGTTTTGGATGTGTAGACTGGTTATGGGTATGTTCTGTGTTCAATGTGTAGCCTGAGTGAGGGGTGAGTGTGAGATTGTTCTGTAAAGTGAAGTGGACCCCTCATAGACATCTGAGGGTCTGACCGTGATGTATACCAACACAAAATAGCAAGTACTTGTTAAGTATATAGGAAGTTATACATGATTTTCTAAATATTTAAAAAAAATATATGTCTAAAAATTGTGATGTGCATTTGTATTCAGACCTGCTAAGTCAATACTATGTAGAGCTGTGAGGGTAGCCTCGGGCAGTAGACGCCATCCTCTTTCTGTACTTTGTGCCCCAGCCCCGGCCACCTGCACAGAGCAAGGGGGAAGGAATTGGTCATGGTGATCCTGGCTGGGTGTGTCATCTTTGTGTGTGTAAGCCATACCTGTAATTAGGCCCTCGTGCAGACCATGATTCTTCTGCTGGAGAGTCACAGACAAGGATATTGATTTCTTTCTTAACAGTCTTTTACTCAACATTATGCACAATACTTGCAACACATCATTACTGCAGGCACAATACTTGAACAAGTTCTTTACAGTACATTAAAATTCTAGGCACAGTTTCATTTTAGGCTGCTCCATCGAACCTGGTGCTATTGCTGCTGTTTATCCTTCCCCTTCCTTACTGCCTGGCACCATAGTTTCACACAACAAAGTCATATAGTCCCACATGGCCATGGTCTCGTCCCACACACAGGGACCCGTTCTGTATACCAGGTTTGACCACCGGATTCACCATCTATTGCATTTGCTGTGCTGACCTGTTCACCCAGGTCTATGTCACGCGTGCACTTGAAGACTAGAACTGCTGGAGTCAGTCCACTGCGTAGAGATCAGGCCTGGTACTGACGACTTGGGAACGGAGGTGACTCTCTACCCTTTCCTGAATGGAGCCCTTCCCACGTTCTCTATTCCCGGTTTGACTCTGAGGGTCAGGTCGTGGCTGCCACAGGTACCCACTTTCTTTGACATAATCATTAGAAGGAATAACAGGGAGGTAAACAAATCCAGCACCTTTTTCTTTAAAAATCTTTCTTTGGCCTACGGTATCTAATGGTCTTGCACACTTCTCAAAGCCTCTACACTACGCATTAGCACAGCTTTCTAATCACTACTTGACTGACTAAATTCGGATGGTGTCAGGCTTTATCCTACAGTTGGCTCCTCCTTCTGTGGGTGACTCACAAAACTAAACTGTTTCCTGCCAAAGTTTTCCTATCTCTAGGAAAAACCTATTCTTTTTTCCATGTAGTAGTACCTAACCTGGCCACTAGGAGGCCCCACTTATACTTTATACATAAGCGCATCACATACATTAACACAATTCATGTTATTATAACACAATGACGATAGGTGTCTTCAGGGCAGAGGCAAACAGGCCTAGCCACTCTGTTACAAAGCCACGTTTTGCTGCAATTATTATTGCAGCTCCTTTGGGTTATGTTTCTACCAGCTTTGCAAATCTTGAGGCTGAAATTCTTGCCCATTCTTTTTTTCAAAATAGCTCTAGCTCAGTGAGATTGGAATTAGAGTGTCTGTGAACAGCAATTTTCAAGTCTTTCCACAGATTTTCAAAGGCATTTAAGTTTGGGCTTTGACTGGGCCATTCAAACACATGAATATGCTTTGATCCAAACCATTCCTTTGTAGCTCTGGCAGTATGTTTAGGGTCATTGAGCTGCAGGAAGGTGAACCTATGCCCCAGTATCAAATCGTTTGCAGCCTCTGACAGGGTTTCCTCCTGAATTGCCTTTATTTAGGTGCAACCATCTTCCCATCAACTCTGATCACCTTTGATGTCCCTACGGAAGAAAAGCATCCCCACAGCATAATGCTGCCACCACCATGTTTGATGGTGGGAATGTTGATTTCAGGGTGATGTGCAGTGTTAGTTTTCTGCCAAACATAGTGCTTTGCATTTTGGCCAAAAAGATAAACTTTGGTGTTATGTGACCAGAGCACCTTCTTTCGCATGATGCGTCCCCTATATAGATTTTTGTAAACTTCAAATGGGACTTCTTATCACTTGCTCTCAAAATTGTATTTTTTCTTACCACTCTTCCATAAAGGCCAGATTTCTAGATTATACAACTAATAGTTGTTCTGTAAACAGATTTTCTCACCTGAGATCTTGATCTCTGCAGCTCCTCCAGTGTGACCAGGGCTTCTTGGATGCTTCTCCAATTAGTGCTCTCCTTGTTTGGGATGTCAGTTTGGTGGACCAATATATTCTCGTAGGTTTGCAGTTCTACCATGCTCCTTTCACTTTTGAATGATTGCTTGAGCAGTGCTCCATGAAATGTTCAGAGTTTTATTTTATGATCTAACCCTGTTTTACTTTTCTTCACAACAGCCCTGTCCTGTCTAGTGTATTCTTTGGTTTCCATGATGCTGTTTGATCCCTAATGTTCTCAAAGAAACCTCTGAGGCCTTCATAGAATATCTGTATTTACACTGAGCATAAATTATACACAGATGGTCTTAATTTTCTAATTAGGTGACTTCTGGAGACAATTGGTCAGTTAGGATTTTATTTAGGGGTATCAGACAACAGAGGGCTGAACACAAATGCAGTTCACAATTTTCAGATTAATGTGTTTCAAATATTTAGAAAACCATGTATC
Source organism: Anomaloglossus baeobatrachus (assembly GCF_048569485.1). NCBI lineage: Eukaryota > Metazoa > Chordata > Amphibia > Anura > Aromobatidae > Anomaloglossus > Anomaloglossus baeobatrachus. The sequence goes on along the minus strand of NC_134353.1, from coordinate 226,060,931 downwards.
ATTTCCTTCATACTTCACAAATACTTGCTACTTTTTGTTGGTATATCACATAGAATCCCAATAAAATTCATTTAAGTTTATGGGGGTAATGGGAAAAATTGTGGAAACGTTTTTGAGGCACTGTAAAGGTTTCTGCTTCTTGCTTTTCTGCCAAGTAGATAATAAACAATAAACCTTAGTTACAGAGGATTACAAATAGGTGTGAAAAAAAGTGGAAAAGGAGTTCAACAGGTGCACTTTGATGTAGTATGAAACTTTAGGCTGGAGAAAGGATTTAGTGCCTACTTGTAGGGACAAGCATCAAAACAAGGACTGATGTTTGGATAGGAGGAAAAACGCTGATATTCCTGGATATTCCTAGCGTATTTCTAGGGTGTGATATTCTAGAAATTGTAGTAGTTGCCTGTCCCAATAAATGTGCTGATATTATAGGACAAAGGAGCTGACATAAGAAAAAAAAACACATCAATGATCATGTTAAGTAAAGTGATAGTACATAAACCTACTATTTCTTAACTGGTATAGTGTTAGCCTATACAGGTTAAACGGGTTATTCATTTTCTTTACCCAAATGCTTGGTATGGGTAAATATATCAAATTCATCGGTACTCTCTGTCACTGCCCCAGGTTTTTGTAGTAGTGATGTCACAACTAAAGAAAGTGACCAATTGAGACAGTTACTGAGCTCAATGGTCTGGTGCCATCTACATCGACATCACCACTGAGCCTAGGAATTGGTTGCGGCTGTCATGTCAACACAGACCTGCGACAAACAGGCATGCCTAGAGCGGGAAACTGTAAGGCTGAGATTGGTATTTTACCCATACTAAGGATTTAGGCAAATAAGAAATGAAAATGGAAAACCACTTTAATTTTTACGAAAACTCCTGTTTTTTCAACAGTTCCTGACTTCTTTCTTTCTAATTATGGACTACTATGCTTTCTCTCCTATTTCTACTATTCAAAAGTATGTATCCAAATGTTTCTAAATAGTATTCTATCTTGGTAAACCAAGGTGGGATTTCATATCCCTGTTGTTAAATTTGAGTCTTAATTTGGACCCTCTCGTCTCCATTTCGATCTCTATCTTACCTTATAGCATATGAGCATTTTCAGTTATTTTACAGTACATGATCATTTCTTTGGCCTATATCATTGCAGATGACATTACTACATATTTTGTTGGTGTCTTGTTAACCCTTCCTGTTGCAGCTAATTTTTGTTTTAGCGCCTTTTTTCCCTCCACTTGTTTTAACAGTTTTATTTTTATGTTGCTATAGCCATATGAGGGCTTGTTTTTTTAGTCAAGAGATGTAGTTTGACAAAATTCACTTAACTAAATATTGAACTGTAAAAATGTCAAGTATGGGGAAGTCACAAGAAAATTTAAATTCCGCCATTGTTTTTTTACATACCGTGTTTTTCCAAAAATAAGACCTCCCCCAAAAATAAGCCCTAGCAGGGATTTTCAGCATTTTCAGAGAAAGGCCTAAATATAAGCCCTCCCCCGAAAATAAGCCCTAGTCCCGGATCAATAATGAAGTGTCCGTGCAGCTAAAAAAGTTACAGATACTGCAGGACACTTCATTATACACAGCGGCACCCGGCAATCACACTCACCAGACGCCGAGGAGCAGGACCTGCAGTGATCGCACACCCGCACACATCAGCTCTCACACACACACACACACACACACACACACACACACAAAATCAGATCACACACACCAGATCTCACACACAAAATCGGATCACACACACAGTCAGATCCCACACATAATCAGATCGCACACATAATCAGATCGCACACACAAACATTGGATCACACGCAAACATCAAATCACACACACACACACACAAACATCGGATCGCACACACATCGGATCGCATACACACTCACCTCATCCAGTGGCACCGATCTCTTCTCGCCAGGAGAATCCTGAGAGGCAGTGCAGTGCAGCGCGACGAACAGGACCTGCGGCCGGACACGTGACTTGCTCTCATTCCCTGCTGCCGTAAGTGCTGGATGTGATGTGATGTGATGTGTGTGTGTGTGTGTCTGGGATCGGCTGTGTGTGTCTGTGATCGGCTGTGTTTTTCTGCGATCGGCTGTGTGTGTCTGCGTTCGGATGTGTGTGTCTGCGTTCGGATGTGTGTATCTGTGATCGGCTGTGTGTGCCTGCGATCGGATGTGTGTATCTGTGATCGGCTGTGTGTGCCTGTGATAGGATGTATGTATCTGATCGGCTGTGTGTGCCTGTGATAGGATGTGTGTATCTGTGATCGGCTGTGTGTGCCTGTGATCGGCTGTGTGTATCTGTGATGGCTGTGTGTGCCTGCGATCTGCTGTGTGTGATCTGCTGTGTATATCTGCGATCTGCTGTGTGTGTGTGCCTGTGATCGACTGTGTGTATCTTTGATCGGCTGTGTGTATCTGTGATCGGCTGTGTGTATCTGTGATCAGCTGTGTGTGCCTGCGATCTGCTGTGTGTGATCTGCTGTGTATATCTGTGATCTGCTGTGTGTGTGTGTGTGTGTTTGTGTGTGATCTGCTGTGTGTGTGTGTCTGGAATCTTCTGTGTGTGTCAGCGTGTCAGCTAGCAGCAGGGGAGGACGGCGTGCAGCACCGACCGGAGATCACAGGCGGACCTCGGAGCCACGCAGACGTCCTGGTCTGGTGAGTATGAGTCTCCAGGGAAGTGGGGGGGTCTGCTTTTTTGGGGGGTAAACTTACCCCCAATCGTGTTTCTCCAAGAATAAGACCTCCTCCAAAAATAAGCCCTAGTGCTTTTTTGGGGGGCAAAAAAAATATAAGACAGTGTCTTATTTTTGGAAAAACAGGGTAGTTACATTAGTTGCTTAGGTTTAAAAATGTCCTAGATCCATCTAGTTCAACCTTCTTCAACCAGTACTACATTTTGTCACTAAGTCATTTACAACCAACAATGTTATGTGTACTGAGGAAATCATCCAGCCCTTTTTTAAAAGCCGTTATAGTATCTGCCATTACTACCTCTTGTGGTAGGGCATTCCACAGTCTGACTGCTCTAACTGTAAAGAACCCTTTCCTATTTAGTTGCCGGAATCGCTTTTCTTCCATTCACAGTGTATGCCCCCTGGTCCTTAGTATTGTCTTTGGAAGGAATAAGTCATGTGCCAGTCCTTTATATGGACCACACATGTATTTATACATATAAATGAGATCTCCTCTGAGATGTCTTTTTTCTAAGCTAAACATATCTAACTTTTTCAACCTGTCATCATATGGGAGGCCTTCTATTCCTTGTAGTAGTCTAGTTACCTGCCTTTGAACTGACTCTAACTTCTGAATGTTCTTTTTAAAATGTGGAGCCCAAAACTGAATCCCATATTCTAGATGTGGCCTTACAAGTGATTTATAGAGGAGTAACAATAAGTCGGGATCACAAGATCTAATTTCTTTTTTTATACACCCTAAAATCTTGTTTGCTTTTGCAGCTGCTGCTTGACATTGAGTACTACTGCTCAGCCTATTTGTAATGAGAATACTCAAGTCCTTCTCCTGTTCTGTAGTCCCAAGTTTACTTCCATTTAATGTATATACAGCTATAGGATTACTCCGTCCTAGGTGCATTACTTTACATTTATCAACATTAAATCTCATTTGCCAAGTATCTGCCCATTCTGACATCTTATCCAGATTTTTTTGTAATATTGTACTATCGAGGTCCGTTTTTAATATCATACATAGTTTGGTGTCATCAGCAAAGACTGACACTTTACTATCTATCCCATCCACAAGGTCATTAATAAAGAGATTAAAAAGAATTGGTCCTAGAACAGATCCCTCTGGTACCCCACTGCTGACTATAGCCTATTTAGAGTATGTACCATTTGGGACTACTTTTTGTTTCCTATCTTTTAGCCAATTCCTTACCCAGTTGCATATACTTTCCTCTAGTCCTTGGTTCTGGAGCTTTAGTATAAGGCTATTATGTGCTACAGTATCAAATGCCTTTGCAAAGTCCAAATAAATCACATCAGCTGCATTACCAATATCCAGATTTGCACTTACCCCCTCATAAAACCCCAACAGGTTGGTTAGACACAACTTATCTTTCATGAATCCATACTGTCTGTCAGTTATTATATTATATTCTGCAATATATTTTTGCATGTTGTGACGCCCTGGGCAAGCCAGGGGTCACAGGTCACAACACCACACGCACCCCACATTCCCTGCAGGTACACACTAGGTCAAAACACAAATCCTTGTTGCCTTCCTCCAGGGGCTGGTGTCCACACCAGGGGGTGGGCCAGGCGGTTGGCTCCACCCACCAAGGAGTTCACAGCCCTGGAGGCGGGAGAACCAGGCAGTTGAAGTCTAGCTGAGGGCTAGAGTAGAGTGAAGCTAGGGAAGTGAAGGAGTAAAGATAGAAGTGGAAGTTCACAGTGAGAGGAAGTGGTAGAGGAGCTAAAGGAAAAGTAACAGAGAAAGTGACAGAAAGAAGACTGAAGTTAGTCCGGGTGTGTGCCCCGGACTGAGACAGCAAGGTTGGCAGACGGCGGTGACCGTCTGCAGGCGAGACTGATTGGAGGTTGCCGAAAGGACCATGGACGGGTGGTGACCCGGCGGTACCGGAGGGGTATACGAAGATTAGTCAGCACCAGGGCAGGGGCCTTTCGGATCCCGGCAAGGCTAGGAGTCGCCGAATTTGCCAAATCCGTCAGTGAAGGGGACGACTGTCTCCCAACAACCAAGTCCCGTTTGAAGGCAACAGTCCGACCGTTAAGGAGAGACACCGCCACCGCCAAGGCACCAGTTTCCCAGGGCCAGCGCCTGCGGGCAAGAGTGGAGCTCCTCCGGCTCATATCTAAGCTGGGGAGCGGGTTACCGGTGGGAACCCATCGCTACCAAACAACAACACATAGGTGCAGGGAAGAGACCGTCACCGTCAACTGCAGGGGATATCAGTAGCGCAACCGTCTGAGGGACCCGTCCAACCAGCCGTTTGTTTACCGAGAACTGTGTCGTGTTTACTGGCTGAGTGAGTACCTCCGTGCCGTGCGGCACAGCGCTTCCCCTGCGCCCCTGCACCTCCACAGGCCCCATACCCACATGTCCACCATCCAACCCCATCACTGGGCCCCGGGATCACCAACCCCTACCCACGGAGGGGCAACACAACAACTGGCTGCTCCATACCATCACTCCCGGGATCCCCAGCCAGAGCAGCGGTGGTGTACACCTAATCACCACAACCGTGGGTGGCGTCACGGACAATAAACTATCCCCAGACCCAAACCCCCTTTCACTCACGGGCGAGGAGCGCCGCTCAAGTCCCCGGGATCCGGCCCATCGCTCGAGCCACCGAGCAGCGGCAGCAGCAGGCCGCAGCAGCCGCAGCGGCAGCCGGACCCGAGCAGTAGGGAGAGCGCGGCGTCCCCTCCTCTGCCCGCGACAACTTGGCGTCACGAACAGGATCTTACCGCTCTGCCGTTGGGTAGAGGTGCGCCTTGTGACCGCCGGAGGTATCCGGCTGAAAAATTTCAGAGGTCGCCATCTTTGGCGTGAAAAGTTCCCGCTCGAGCGTCTTCTCGAGTAGCAGAGGCGCGAAGGCCAAAACCCCGCCCCAATAGAGGAGGGGCCGAAAAGAAGCTAAGGGGGACGGAAACAAGATGTCTGCTCCCGACGGAGCCGCTGGAGGAGCGGTGGTCGCAGCCACATGTAACTAGCGCTGTAGCGTGCAGGGACGCCAGGACTCTGCTGAAACACGTTCCTGGATCCAGAAGCAAGACGTGCCAGAAGCTCCAGGCCCAAGTCCACTTCATGCTGGCGAAGTGGACGTCGGAGATGAAGGGCCTGGCCGCAACCGTTTGGGCATCCGAAGTGGAGGTGGTCTCAGAGGAGCGGGTAAGCGACCCACGCCCCTATGTCCCCGAGGGATCGGTCAATATGGCTGAGGGGCCCGGCCTGCTGCCGTCCACCACGCTACCTCCCTCACTGCCCATGCCTGCGGCCAACGCCCCGACTGACCCGTTACCCCTGCCACCGGTAGCGGAGCCCGCAGCATCTGTGGGAGAGGGCCCAGACCTGCGGCCCCCGGGCCTTACCTTTACCACCGCCCTGGCACCCGTCCCGGCTTCCATCCCAGCCGCGACGGAGATGATGACGGCCCCGGCAGTCCGCCCGGCCGCAGCGGAGGCGATCCTCGATCAAACGCCAACACTGCGAGTCACGTTGACCGCTCCCAGGCACCGGGCCTCGGCTGAGGCACGGGGGGGATGTAGCTGCCAAGCGGCAGAGCAGGCTATGTCACAGCGGGGTCCCTCATTACTGAAGGTGCCGGTCGTAGCCGACACGGAGGGACTCTGGCTGGGTCCGTCCCCCGCACACGCTGAACCGGAGCAAACAGAAAGTGCTCCCGGCTGGGAGCGGCGGCAACAGCAGCTGCACAGGGAGATCGATGCCCGAGAGGGGTGTAGAGCGGATGTACATGCCCGCATGTATATGGAAGAAGATCGCCTGCAGCGAGCTACCATTGGGGTCCAGAGCAGTGCACCATGTGAAGGTGGCACTAGAGCCCCACGAGTGAGAATGGACTGTTGAGCCGCAAAAGGCAGCGGAGTGCTGCTGCACAGTGCCCGTTGGGACCGAAGAAAACAGGTGTCTTTCCAGTGTGTTTGTTTAAAATTTGAAAATGATGATAAGTGAAATGGAACCGAAAAATCATCTGATTCTTCTGTGATTTGGAAACCGGCCGTTGCCGGCATTGTTGTCCCCGTGGGGACCGCTTGAAAAGTTGTTTGCATAGAGAACTTTTTACGGACAAGCCCGTGAACTTGCAGGGCAACCACAGACGTTAGTGGCTTGTAAATAAGTTGTGTTACCGTTACCGTTTCCGCAATTACCGCCTCCGGAGAGGCAGGTTGGAGGGAGGGCCCACAGCAGAGCAGGCTGGGGCCCAGCCACCACAGGAACCGGTGGCTACCCTCTGGAGGGGAAGGACAGATCCCGCTCGGGTAACTTGTGCTGGACTGGGGTCAAGGGGTGCTGCCTGGGTTTTAGGGGCAGCATCAGGGCCAGGTTACTTGGGTGGGAGAGAGCGGAGACCGTAACCGTTAACCGTTTTAATGTTTGCAACGTTTAAGCACTGAACCTCCCGATGTGGAATGATGCCATAAACTGTAAATATATTACCGTTTTTCTTATCTTTACAGAAAACAAAAAGGAAAATAAAACCGGTGTTGAACGGGCAGCCCGAGGACGGTCTGCGTTTTGCTAAGGGGGAATGTGACGCCCTGGGCAGGCCAGGGGTCACAGGTCACAACACCACACGCACCCCACATTCCCTGCAGGTACACACTAGGTCAAAATACAAATCCTTGTTGCCTTCCTCCAGGGGCTGGTGTCCACACCAGGGGGTGGGCCAGGCGGTTGGCTCCACCCACCAAGGAGTTCACAGCCCTGGAGGCGGGAGAACCAGGCAGTTGAAGTCTAGCTGAGGGCTAGAGTATAGTGAAGCTAGGGAAGTGAAGGAGTAAAGATAAAAGTGGAAGTTCAAAGTGAGAGGAAGTGGTAGAGGAGCTAAAGGAAAAGCAACAGAGAAAGTGACAGAAAGAAGCCTGAAGTTAGTCCGGGTGTGTGCCCCGGACTGAGACAGCAAGGTTGGGGAGACGGCGGTGACCGTCTGCAGGCGAGACTGATTGGAGGTTGCCGAAAGGACCGTGGACGGGTGGTGACCCGGCGGTACCGGAGCGGTATACGAAGATTAGTCAGCACCAGGGCAGGGGCCTTTTGGATCCCGGCAAGGCTAGGAGTCGCCGAATTTGCCAAATCCGTCAGTGAAGGGGACGACTGTCTCCCAACAACCAAGTCCCGTTTGAAGGCAACAGTCCGACCGTTAAGGGGAGACACCGCCACCGCCAAGGCACCAGTTTCCCAGGGCCAGCGCCTGCGGGCAAGAGTGGAGCTCCTCCGGCTCATATCTAAGCTGGGGAGCGGGTTACCGGTGGGAACCCATCGCTACCAAACAACAACACATAGGTGCAGGGAAGAGACCGTCACCGTCAACTGCAGGGGATATCAGCAGCGCAACCGTCTGAGGGACCCGTCCAACCAGCCGTTTGTTTACCAAGAACTGTGTCGTGTTTACTGGCTGAGTGAGTACCTCCGTGCCGTGCGGCACAGCGCTGCCCCTGCGCCCCTGCACCTCCACAGGCCCCATACCCGCCTGTCCACCATCCAACCCCATCACTGGGCCCCGGGATCACCAACCCCTACCCACGGAGGGGCAACACAACAACTGGCTGCTCCATACCATCACTCCCGGGATCCCCAGCCAGAGCAGCGGTGGTGTACACCTAATCACCACAACCGTGGGTGGCGTCACGGACAATAAACTATCCCCACACCCAAACCCCCTTTCACTCACGGGCGAGGAGCGTCGCTCGAGTCCCCGGGATCCGGCCCATCGCTCGAGCCCCCGAGCAGTGGCAGCAGCAGGCCGCAGCAGCCGCAGCGGCAGTCGGACCCGAGCAGTAGGGAGAGCGTGGCGTCCCCTCCTCCGCCCACGACACATGTCATCGCTTAAAATGCCCTCAAAAACATTGCATACTACTGATGTCAGGCTTACTGGATGGTAGTTGCCTGGATCCACCTTCTAACCTTTCTTAAATATCAGAAATACATCAGCAATCCTCCAATCCTGAGGCACAAACCCTGTTACAAGCGAATCTAAAAAGATGAGATACAGTGGTCTGTCGATTATGGCGCTTAAATCCTTCAATATTCGTGGATGAATGCCATATGGTGCAGGGGAATTGTCAATGTTTAATTTACTCAGATGCAGGTGTACTTCTTCTTGTGTTAAATTAATTATATTGGGTGGTGAACTTTGATTTTTCACTTGTTGAATGATCCCTGGAACAGTCAGTTCCTTGGTGAACACGGATGAGAAGTGCCTGTTTAATATCTCAGTCTTTTGTCTGTCCTCTATAACTAACTTGTTATTATATTTTAAGGGGCCGATACTATCCTTTGTTTTCCTTTTGGCATTAATGTATTTATAAAAGATTTGGGGATTTTTGGCGATTTGGCGATTTTTGTTTTAGTAGCTAATTTGATCTCTTTTTTACATTTCCTATTGATATCTTTATGGATTTTGTTTTTATAGTGTTCATTGTGCAATGCAATATGACTTAGCAACATGATTTTCCAGGTCAGTATGATTACGGTGATACTAAGCTTGCAAGGTTTTTTTTTTTATTTAAGCATTGAAAAAACCTTTTACGTGTTTAAAAAAAATTGTTTACATTTTCCTAAACCCACAACATTTTTGTTTTTCTGCCGATGGAGGATTTTTTGTTCTTTCCATATCAAGCTGCCATTTTTGCTGATACCAATATGTGTTAGAACGTTTTGATGTCTTTTTCTTGCATTTTAGTGACCGAAGAACTGTTATGGACCTACCTGTATGTCCAAGGCTGTGTCTAACCCTTTTTCCCCCCTGATCAGCCAATATGGGCAACTAACAAGTGTGGGTGTATCAGAGATCCACTGGCACCTGCTGACTAGTTAACAAAAATAACAGTTGAACTGAAGTAGTGGGAAGAACAAAACAAAAAGATGCATATGGTGAACATTGGAATGTGAATATTCATTACTGCAAAAAAAATTAAAGCATTTTTTGGGGAAAAAAATGATTTATTTTGCAAATAAAATTTGCCAAATTTACTTGAGAACAAAAACTCACCAAAAGGAGCCAAGACAAATGATATGTGCACACACAGAATGTGGTGAGCCTTCCTCATAAAGATGGCTGCAGCCAAGGTGCAAGATGCTGATGTCACAGCCACTCAACCTCCACACTAAAGGGGAGGGGCGGCTGCTTAGCATAAGACATGCACACTAATAAGGCTTGCACTGGGAGCCCATCATATAATGAGTGAAATGCACAGTGTCTGAACTGTAACCTATAAATGACACCAGAAAACCCAGGTCAGGTGGGCTAAACAGCACTATACATAGGTGTATCTCGCACGGATACACAAGACGCACAGTGTCTGAATAATGGCCTATAAATGACGCACAACACCAGGTCCAGGCGGGTCAGTTAGCACTATGAGTACATAACACATGACAGGCTCACCATTTAACCACCTGAATTCAAAATGTCCACACACATCCTGCAAAAATGGATAAAATGTGCCATACCTCAAATAGTGAGATATTAGTTTATATTTTGGCCCAAAATATGTAAGCTCGCAATCCGTTCGTCAAGGATTCTCACACTTGTGAGTCCCTACACTAAATTAGTTAGAAAAACCACATAGAACTATATAAAAAAAACTCACCAAAAGGAGCCAAGACAAATGATATGTGCACACACAGAATGTGGTGAGCCTTCCTCATAAAGATAACGAATAACGTTTGGAACACCATTCTAAGTCTGAACTGGGTGCAAAAAACCTAAAAAAACCTAAAAAAAACCTAAAAAAACATCACTATGGGGAGATAAGGTATGCACACCAGTGACTATGTAAGGGGAATACATGGAATAGCAGAAACTGCTGTGTGAATACTGACTTGAAAAATCCAATAGCTACATGTAAGAGTGAAAATGTGAAAAATGGAATCTGCATTACTGCCATGAACATATGAATCAAGAGAAATTTAGCTACTGAATTGATCAATGCAATAGAGCCCCAACACTACGCCAAAGTATTTCTCTACGTTGGGGTCCCTAGCTTGTGTGTGTCCTCTCATGCAGTTAAAAAACTTACCGTGTATGGGAAGCTGAGACCCTGGCTATTTATGCGTATTATATGGATTGGCAATAGGTGTGGTGGGGAGGGTTCACAAACGAAAAACTACTAACAATAACGAATAACGTTTGGAACACCATTCTAAGTCTGAACTGGGTGCAAAAAACCTAAAAAAACATCACTATGGGGAGATAAGGTATGCACACCAGTGACTATGTAAGGGGAATACATGGAATAGCAGAAACTGCTGTGTGAATACTGACTTGAAAAATCCAATAGCTACATGTAAGAGTGAAAATGTGAAAAATGGAATCTGCATTACTGCCATGAACATATGAATCAAGAGAAATTTAGCTACTGAATTGATCAATGCAATAGAGCCCCAACACTACGCCAAAGTATTTCTCTACGTTGGGGTCCCTAGCTTGTGTGTGTCCTCTCATGCAGTTAAAAAACTTACCGTGTATGGGAAGCTGAGACCCTGGCTATTTATGCGTATTATATGGATTGGCAATAGGTGTGGTGGGGAGGGTTCACAAACGAAAAACTACTAACAATAACGAATAACGTTTGGAACACCATTCTAAGTCTGAACTGGGTGCAAAAAACCTAAAAAAACATCACTATGGGGAGATAAGGTATGCACACCAGTGACTATGTAAGGGGAATACATGGAATAGCAGAAACTGCTGTGTGAATACTGACTTGAAAAATCCAATAGCTACATGTAAGAGTGAAAATGTGAAAAATGGAATCTGCATTACTGCCATGAACATATGAATCAAGAGAAATTTAGCTACTGAATTGATCAATGCAATAGAGCCCCAACACTACGCCAAAGTATTTCTCTACGTTGGGGTCCCTAGCTTGTGTGTGTCCTCTCATGCAGTTAAAAAACTTACCGTGTATGGGAAGCTGAGACCCTGGCTATTTATGCGTATTATATGGATTGGCAATAGGTGTGGTGGGGAGGGTTCACAAACGAAAAACTACTAACAATAACGAATAACGTTTGGAACACCATTCTAAGTCTGAACTGGGTGCAAAAAACCTAAAAAAACATCACTATGGGGAGATAAGGTATGCACACCAGTGACTATGTAAGGGGAATACATGGAATAGCAGAAACTGCTGTGTGAATACTGACTTGAAAAATCCAATAGCTACATGTAAGAGTGAAAATGTGAAAAATGGAATCTGCATTACTGCCATGAACATATGAATCAAGAGAAATTTAGCTACTGAATTGATCAATGCAATAGAGCCCCAACACTACGCCAAAGTATAAGCTAAGCTAAGGTATAACTCTCAACTAGGTCCTAATCTAAATTTTTGCCTTAGTTGCACCAGTTCAGACTATAAGATTAAGAAGTGCTGGTAATTCTTTTATTTTGTATTATGGAGTCATGTCCTTTGTCTGCGCACTCCTCCCAGTGACCTCAGGTGTTTTATGTTTTCTGTTGCAGGTTCTTCTCTAGCCCTTATAAAGAGGTCAGGAATGACACGAACAGAGGCAGAAATTTAGATTAGGACTCACTTGAGAGTTATACCTTGGCGTGGTAACTGGGCTCAAGTAAATTTGGTTAATTTCATTTGTAAAATAATTTATTTTTTTCTCCAAAAAATGTTTTTTTTTTTTTTTTTTTTTTGCAGTAATGCATTCTCACATTCTAATGTTCACCATATGCATATTTTTGTTTTTTCTCCTTCCCTCTACTTGAGTGCAACTGTTATTTTTGATAACGTATGCTATGTTCAGTTTGCACCAGTTCAGATTATAAGATTAGGGAGTGCGGGCAATCCTTCTATGTTTACTAGTTATAATGTGCTCTAGGGGGTGCCGATGGATTGTCATGATAGACGGGGTTCAGCTGATGATCCCTGTTGCTGTCATGACAAAGTTCCTGTTAATGCCAGCTGAGCAGCGGCATTCACAGGAGATCAGCACTTTTGCTGTTCATAGGGATGCTGAAGCATCGCTCTGAACAGCAGAAGCGATAGGACAGATTTCAATTCCCCTAAATAAACAAGTAAAATCAATAAAATATAAAAAAAAGTTTTTTATTTTATATTTTACATATGAAAAAATAAAAACCCCCACAAAAGTTCATATCACCCCCGCTTTGCTGCATTGAAAATGAAACAATTAAATCAAAACATATATTTGGTGTTGCATTGTTCAGAAATACCTGACCTATCAAAATGTAAATAAATTAATTTGCTTGGTAAGGGTCGTAGTAAGAAAAAAAACTGCCAGACATACGTTTTTTTGGTCACAACAACATTGCAATAAAATGCAATATTAGGAAATCAAAATATTGCATCTACTCAAAAATGGTATAAATAAAAATATCAGCTCAAGATCCCAGATCCCAAAAAATGAGAATGCTACGGGTCTCAGAAAATGGTGACAAAAGCACACTCTTTTTTTGACAAATTTCTTATTTTTTTTTTACCACTTAGATAAAAATAAAACTATACATATTTGGTATCTACAAACTCATACTGACCTGGGGAATCATACACTCCCTGACAGAAGTTCTGACGCTTATCTATGTTATGTAAATAAAAGCTTATAACCTGACTTTAAAGTCATCCATTGGTTTTATAAATTACTCTTTTGAAAGCTGAAACACTCCCAAATTTTGGTTATGAAAATAAAGTTGCTGCAAAGCTGAAATATCGATCATTTAACCCCTTAAGGACGAAGACAGTTTTGTACTTAATGCCCAGGCCATTTTTTGCAATTCTGACCAGTGTCCCTTTATGAGGTTATAACTCTGTAACGCTTCAACGGATCCCCGTGATTCTGACACTGTTTTTTCATGACACATTGTACTTCATGATAGTTATAAATTTAGAATGATATTTTTTGCTTTTATTTGTGAAAAAATCGGAAATTTGATGAAAATTTGGAAAATTTTGCAATTTTCAAACTTTTAATTTTTATGCCCTTAACCCAGAGAGTTATGTCACACAAAATAGTTAATAAATAATAATAAATAACATTTCCCACATGTCTACTTTACATTAGCGCAATTTCTGACAAACACATTTTTTTGGGGTTAGGAAGGTAGAAGGGTTCAAAGTTCATCAGCAATTTCCCATTTTTTCAACAAAATTCACAAAACCCTTTTTTTAGGGACCACATCACATTTGAAGTGACTTTGAGAGGCCTGGGTGACAGAAAATACCCAAAAATGACACCATTCTAAAAACTGCAACCCCCAAAGTACTCAAAACCACATCCAAGAAGCTTATTAACCCTTCAGGGGCTTCACAGGAACTAAAGCAAAGTGGAATGAAAAAAAGCAAAAAATAAAATTTTAACCTAAAAGGTTCCTCTATCCCAAATGTATTCACTTTTAGAAGAAATAACACAACTAAATGGACCCCAAAACTTTTGACCCACTTTCCTATGAACGCGCCAATACCCCACATGTGGTCAGAAACCTTTGTTTGGACAAATGGTAGGGCTCGGAACAGAAGGAGCAATATTTGAATTTTGGAAAGCAAATTTGGCTGAAATAGATTGCGGGCACCATGTTGCACTTACAGTTAGGTCCAGAAATATTTGGACAGTGACACAATTTTCGCGAGTTGGGCTCTGCATGCCACCACATTGGATTTGAAATGAAATCTCTACAACAGAATTCAAGTGCAGATTGTAACGTTTAATTTGAAGGTTTGAACAAAAATATCTGATAGAAATTGTAGGAATTGTACACATTTCTTTACAAACACTCCACATTTTAGGAGGTCAAAAGTAATTGGACAAATAAACCAAACCCAAACAAAATATTTTTATTTTCAATATTTTGTTGCGAATCCTTTGGAGGCAATCACTGCCTTAAGTCTGGAACCCATGGACATCACCAAACGCTGGGTTTCCTCCTTCTTAATGCTTTGGCAGGCCTTTACAGCCGCAGCCTTCAGGTCTTGCTTGTTTGTGGGTCTTTCCGTATTAAGTCTGGATTTAAGCAAGTGAAATGCATGCTCAATTGGGTTAAGATTTGGTGATTGACTTGGCCATTGAAGAATGTTCCACTTTTTTGCACTCATGAACGCCTGGGTAACTTTGGCTGTATGCTTGGGGTCATTGTCCATCTGTACTATGAAGCGCCGTCCGATCAACTTTGCGGCATTTGGCTGAATCTGGGCTGAAAGTTTATCCCGGTACACTTCAGAATTCATCCGGCTACTCTTGTCTGCTGTTATGTCATCAATAAACACAAGTGACCCAGTGCCATTGAAAGCCATGCATGCCCATGCCATCACGTTGCCTCACCATGTTTTACAGAGGATGTGGTGTGCCTTAGATCATGTGCCGTTCCCTTTCTTCTCCAAACTTTCTTCTTCCCATCTGGTACAGGTTGATCTTTGTCTCATCTGTCCATAGAATACTTTTCCAGAACTGAGCTGGCTTCATGAGGTGTTTTTCAGCAAATTTAACTCTGGCCTGTCTATTTTTGGAATTGATGAATGGTTTGCATCTAGATGTGAACCCTTTGTATTTACTTTCATGGAGTCTTCTCTTTACTGTTGACTTAGAGACAGATACACCTACTTCACTGAGAGTGTTCTGGACTTCAGTTGATGTTGTGAACGGGTTCTTCTTCACCAAAGAAAGTATGCGGCGATCATCCACCACTGTTGTCATCCGTGGACGCCCAGGCCTTTTTGAGTTCCCAAGCTCACCAGTCAATTCCTTTTTTCTCAGAATGTACCCGACTGTTGATTTTGCTACTCCAAGCATGTCTGCTATCTCTCTGATGGATTTTTTCTTTTTTTTCAGCCTCAGGATGTTCTGCTTCACCTCAATTGAGAGTTCCTTAGACCGCATGTTGTCTTGTCACAGCAACAGCTTCCAAATGCAAAACCACACACCTGTAATCAACCCCAGACCTTTTAACTACTTCATTGATTACAGGTTAATGAGGGAGACGCCTTCAGAGTTAATTGCAGCCCTTAGAGTCCCTTGTCCAATTACTTTTGGTCCCTTGAAAAAGAGGAGGCTATGCATTACAGAGCTATGATTCCTAAACCCTTTCACTGTCCAAATATTTCTGGACCTAACTGTACATGTCCGCTAAGGTACCTAAACAGCAGAAACCTCTCACAAGTGATGCCATTTTGGAAACTAGACCTCTCAAAGCTTCTATCTAGGGCAGGGTTCCCCAACTCCAGTCCTCGAGGGCCGCCAACAGTGCATGTTTTCAGGATTTCCTTAGCATTGCATGGGTGTTGGAATCATCAACTGTGCAGGTGATTAAACTATCACATGTGCAATACTAAGAAAATCCTGAAAACATGCACCGTTGGCGGCTCTTGAGGACTGGAATTGGGGACCCATGATTAAGGGGTATAGGGAACATTTTGGACCCACAAGTACTTCACAGATTTTGATAACGTTACGTTGTCATATTGAAAATTTTCATTTTTATTCACAAAAATGTTGATTTAGCATCAAATTTCTCACTTTTTCAAGAGGCAACAACAAAACATGGACCCCACAGGTTGTTATCAAATTTCTTGTGAGCGCAGGGATATCCCTATATGGCCAAAAACATCTATTTGGATAAATGGGAGGGCTTGGAATGGAAAGGCGCACCATTTGAATTTTGGAAAAGTTGAAATAAATTGCGCGCACCATGTCACACTAGCAGGGCCCCTTGGGTACCTATACATCAGAAACCCCCCACAAGTGACCCCATTTTGGAAACTGGACCCCTCAAGGATTTTATTCAGTAGTATAGTAAGCATTTTGATTCCACAGGTACTTCACAAAAATGTTGCTGTAGCAACAATTTTCTCACTGTTAGGCTATGTGGCCATGATCCAGCGACACGGCGTCTAGTACACAGTGTCAACCTTCCTGCAGAGATGTGAGTGTTGTCCACGGGAGAACGCAACTGCCCATGCCCACGATTGCTGCTGTGGACTTTAGCTCTATTCTACCTGCAGAGAACACTCTTGTCTCCGCAGCATAAATTGACATGCTGAGGCTCGGGAAGCTGCACCACAGGTCGGTTTATGCTGCGGAGAAAGGAAGCACAGTGGGCATGGGATTTTTAAAAAATCCCTCCACTGTGCTTTTACTGCACAACGCAGCTTTATGGATGCAGGAAATACACTCTGCCCCGCAAACTTTGATTGTGGGCACATAGCCAAAATGCTACAATGGATGAATGGATAGATGTCAAACATATATGATGTCCCACCCCCCTGCATATTCTAAGCTGGCGCCCTTTAGTGCCTTTCATGTGGCACTAAAGGGTGCCTAGCCTTGTATTTAGCCCCCCAAAAAAATAATTAAAGGAAATGACGTGGGGTCCCCCCTATTTTTGATAGCCAGCTAGGGTAAAGCAGACAGCTGTAGCCTGCAAACCACATCTGACAGCTTTCTCTTAGCTGGTGATCAATTTGGGGGGCTCCTCAAGCTGTTTTTTTTTAATTTTTTTATAAATAAATAATTAAAAAACAAACAAACATGGGGTCCCCCAAATTACAACACCAGCCAAGGTGAAGCTGACAGCTGGGGTCTGGTATTCTCAGGGTGGGATGAGCCATGGTTAATGGACTCTTCCCAGCCTAAAAATAGCAGGCCGCAGCCGCCCCAGAAGTGGCGCATCCGTTAGATGTGCCAATCATGGCACTTTGCCCCAACTCATCCCGCTGCCCTGGTGCGGTGGCAAACGGGGTAATATATGGGGTTGATACCAGATGTGTGATGTCACCTGGCATCAAGCCCAGCAATTAGGGATGTCACGGCATCTATCTGATACCAGAAATAACTAATTGACAGTAATAAAAAAAAATTGAAAACAAAAAAAAAAATGTATTTGAAAAAACACTCCCCAAAACATTCCCTCTTTCACCAACTTATTGAAACGAAAAAAAAAAATCAGGTCCCCTGTAATCTATTTTGGAGGTCCCACGACGATTCTGGACCTTCTAGAATATCGGGGCATGTTCAGGGAACGTATCACCCATTTTCTAGGAGTGCAGACCCTCCATTTGAGGAGAGTGGGTGCAAAGAATCTGCACCTACCCTCCCTGGGTCACAGCAGCAGAGTCCGTGCAGCCAGCGCAGCTCACACTGAACACAGGAAGCTGAGCTGTCAGCTGCTCTGCACATGTGACCAGTGTGCACTGTAAAGGTGGAGGGATCGCGGTGGATGAAGGGTGTAAGAGGTACGGGGGACACCGGGGAACACTGGGGGGGAATAAGGGGTGACCTGACAGGGTCTGGGGAGCAGTTTTCTGTCACATATGTCATGGCATATGCGACAGAAATTAGAGGAAAAGGGTAAATGCGGTGGCGCGCTGCTGTGCGCGCGACCATGTTTGATTTTCGGGAGGGGGTTGGGAGTCGGGGGGGCATTTTGGAGACACCGGGGAGGCCGGAGGGGATTGGGGAGGAGATTTATCTCCTATCTGGCATGTTTGATCATGCCAGATGGGAGATAAATCATTTCTTACCGGTGCTGTCATTTACTATAACGTGATAATCGGTATACGGTGTATACCGATGATCACGTGACTGGGGACCGGAAAAAACGGCCTGAATCATGATCTCCAGGGTCTCAGATATCCCCGGTAGCTGAAACCCCGGAGATTTTCTGACACTGGGGGGCACTATTCACTTATTTCTGCCTGCCGTTTTAAAACGGCAGATCAGAATAAGTACCCTTTTTTGCTGCCGTTTTAATATGTAAGGCGGTCGTAATGGGGTTAATGGACACAGAAACATCAGAGTTTGGCAAGACAAAAGTTTTTTCGTCTTGTCATATAATGCACCCAATCCTAATTTACATCCTCACCTGTGCTCACTAAATGATCGGTTAATTAGTGGGTGTGTATAAAATGAAACCCAGTACCCCAGACCTTCATTTGAACTGCAACTTGACCTCTGACAACATGCCAAAAATCCACCCTGTGACCAAAGCCTTGATTATCAAGAGGCTGAAGACCAGATCCACTGCAGAGGTGGCTGGCACCTTTAATGTGTCTCAGCATCAAGTACAAAGAATTAAAAAAAGATTTGAAGATACTGGAGATGTTTTTTACAAGCCCAGGTCTGGCAGACCCCGCAAGACAACTGCTCAGGAGGAACGTTTGTTCGTAAAAAATCCAAAACCAGCCCCTCTTCCACTGCAGCAGAGCTCCAACAGGCCGGGTCACCTCAAGTCCCTGTGTCAACTAGAACAGTTTGTAGGATTCTGTTTTGAAATGGCCTCCATGGTCGAATCAGTGCCCAGAAGCCAGCACTAAACAAAAAGCAATTAAAAGACCGTGTGGCATTTGCCAAGACCCACAGCCTGCTAAACAGATAGACGCTAGAAAAGTGGCTTAAGGTGGATTTCTCTGCTGAATCTTCAGTTGAATTACACCACAACCTCCGCAAATACTGCAGAAGACCTACTGGAGCCCATATGGATCCAAAATACACCCAGAAAACAGTTAAGTTTGGTGGTTAAAAGATCATTGTCTGGGGTTAGTATGGGGGTGTGCGAAACATTTGCAAGGTGGAAGGCAATATCAATAGCCTAAAATATCAATAAGTATTAGCTACATTCCCAATCATAAAAGGGGTCAAATTCTGCAGCAGGATGGTGCTCCATCTCATACATCCATCTCTACAACAAAGTTCCTCCTAGCAAAGAAGATCAAGGTGCTCAAGGACTGGCCACTGCCAGCCCAGTCACCAGACATGAACATCATTGAGCATGTTTGCGGTAGGATGAAAGAGGAAGCTTGGAAGACAAAAACAAAGAATCTAGATGAACTCTGGGAGGCATGTAAGGGGTACTTTGCACGTTGCAACATCGCTACTGCGATGTCGTCAGGGTCAAATCGAAAGTGACGCACATCCGGTGCCAGTAACGACGTCGCAACGTGTAAAGCCTAGATGCACCGATAAATGATCGCAAAAGCGTCGTAAATCGGTGATCTGTGTAGTGTCGGTCATTTTCATAATTTCGCTTTAGCGACAGGTACGATGTTGTTCCTCATTCCTGCGGCAGCACACACTGCTGTGTATGCAGCCGCAAGAGCAAGGAACATCTCCTTACCTGCCTCCACCGGCTATGTAGGAGAAGTTTACGTCCCGCTCATCTCCGTCCCTCCATTTCTATTGGCCGCCTGCCGTGGGACGTCGCTGTGACGCCGCATGACTCGCCCCCTTAGGAAGTAGGCGGCTCGCCGGCCAGAGACCTGAAGATTTTGTGTTATACCATGACTGATGAAGAGACCTGAGTAGTCTCGAAAGCTTGCTATTATTACCATCTTTTCAGTTAGCCATTAAAAGGTATCAACCACTGAGGACTTCAGTTCTTTTAAACAATTTTTTATCTCTACTGGCTAACACGGTACAAAGATATATTTTACCAGCTTTCAAAAGAGTAATTTATAAAAACAATGGATGAATTTAACCCCTTAGTGACGGAGCTAATTTTCACCTTAATGACCAGACCAAATTTTGCAATTCTGACCAGTGTCACTTCATGAGTTTATAGCTCTGGAACGCTTCAACCGGTCTCAGTGATTCTGAGATTGTTTTTTTTGTCACATATTGGAATTCATGTTAGTACCAAATTTAGGACAATAATTTTTGTGTTTATTTATGAAAAAAATTTAATTTTGGCAAAAATTTAGAAAATTGCTTTTGAATTTTTATACCGTTAAACCAGAGAGTTATGTCACACAAAATAGTTAATAAATAACATTTCCCACTTGTCCACTTTACATCAGCGTGATTTTGGAACCAAAATTTTTTTTGTTAGGAAGTTAGAGGGGTTCAAAGTTTATCAGCGATTTCTCATTTTTACATCAAAATTTACAAAACCATTTTTTTAGGGAACACATCATATTTGAAGTGACTTCGATAGGCCTAGATGACAGAAAATACCATTCTAAAAACTGCAACCCCCAAAGGACTCAAAATCACATTCAAGAAGTTTATTAACCCTTCAGGTGCTTCACATGAACAAAAGCAATGTGGAATTAAAAAAAGCAAAAATTAAATTTTACCTACAAATGCTGCTCTAACTCAAATTTATTCACTTTTAGAAGAAATAATACAACAAAATGGACCCCAAAACTTGTTACCCACTTTCTTATGAACGCGCCGATACCCCACATGTGGTCAAAAACCTCTGTTTGGATAAATCGGAGGGCTCGGAACAGAAGGAGCAATATTTGAATTTTTGGAAAGCAAATTTGGCTGAAATAGATTGCGGGCACCATGTTGCATTTACATGTCCGTTAAGGTACCTAAACAGAAGAATCCCCTCACAAGTGATGGCATTTTGGAGACTAGACCCCTCAAGGCCTCTATCTAGGGGTATAGTGAGCATTTTGGACCCACAAATATTTCACAGATTTTGTTAACTTTGTCCTATTAAAAATGTTAATAATTTTCTCAAAAATGTTGCTTTAGCATCAATTTTCTCACTTTTTCAAGAGGTAATTCTCAAAATTTGACCTCAACGTTTGTTATCCACTTTCTTATGAGCACGGTGATACCTCACATGTGGTCTGAAACCTTTGTTTGGACAAATGGGATGGCTTGGAACGGAAGGAGCAGTATTTGAGTTTTGGAAAGGAAATTTGGCTGAAAAAGATTGCGGGCACCATGTCGCATTTGGAGGTCCCCTAAGGTACCTAAACAGCAGAAACCCCCCACAAGTGACCCCATTTTGGAAACTAGGCCCCTCAAGGAATTTATCTAGATGTTTGGTGACTACCCTGAACCCCCAGGTGCTTCACAGAATTTTGTAACGTTGAGCCATGAAAATAAAAAAATAACATTTTACCACAAAATCGTTACTTCAACCAGGTAGCTTTTTTTTTACAAGAGTAAAAGGAAAAAATTCAGCATAAAATTTATTGTGCAATCTCTCCTGAGTTTGGCGATACCTTATATGTGGTAGAAATCAACTGTTTGGGTGCATGGCAGGGCTCGGAAGGGAAGGAATGCCATTTGACTGAAAAATTGGCTGGAATCAATAGCAGACGCCATGTTGCATTTAGAGAGCCCCTGAGGTGCCTAAACAGTGAAGCTCCCCAACATGTGGCCCCATTTTGGAAAATAGACCCCTCAAGGAATTTATCTAGATATTTGGTGAGTACCCTGAACCCCCAGGTGCATCACAGAATTTTATAATGTTAAGCCGTGAAAATAAAAAAAAATGTTTTACCACAAAGTTGTTATTTTAACCCCTTCACCCCCGGCCACTAAAACACCCTAATGACCGGGCCATTTTTTGCAATTCTGACCAGTGTCACTTTGACAGGTTATAACTCTGGAACGCTTCAACGGATCCTGGCGATTCTGAGATTGTTTTTTCGTGACATATTGTGCTTCATGTCAGTGGTAAATTTAGGCCGATATTTTTTGCGTTTATTTGTGAAAATTTAGGAAATTTGGCGAAAATTTTGAAAATTTCGCAATTTTCAAACTTTGAAAATTTATGCCCATAAATCTGTGAGATATGTCACACAAAATAGTTACTAAATAACATTTCCCACTTGTGTACTTTACATCAGCGCAATTTTCGAAACAAATTTTTTTTCCGTTAGGAAGTTAGAAGGGGTCAAAGGTCATCAGCAAATTCTCATTTTTCCAACAAAATTTACAAAATAATTTTTTTAGGGACCACATTACATTTGAGGTGACTTTGAGAGGCCTAGGTGACAGAAAATACCTAAAAGTGACCCCATTCTAAAAACTACACCCCTCACACTGCTCAAAACCACATCCAATAAGTTTATTAACCCTTTAGGTGCTTCACAGGAACCAAAGCAATGTGGAAGGAAAAAATGAAAATTTTACTTTTTAACACAAAAATGTTACTTTAGCCATAAAATTTTCATTTTTACAAGGGAGAAAAGAGAAAGTACACAATACAATTTATTGTGCATGTTCTCCTGAGTACGCTGATACCCCATATGTGGTAAAAATCAATTGTTTGGGCGCACGGCAGAGCTCGGAAGGGAAGGAGCGCCATTTGAATTTTTGAACGCAAAATTAGCTGCACTCATTAGCAGACGCCATGTCGGGTTTGAAGACCCCCTGAGGTGCCTAACCAATGGAGCTCCCCCACAAGTGACCCCATTTTGGAAACTAGAGCCCTCAAATAATTTTTCTAGATGTTTGGTGAGCACTTTGAACCCCTGGGGGCTTCACATAAGTTTATAGCGTTGAGCCGTGAAAAGAAAAAAATTTTTTTTTACCACAAAACGGTTGCTTCAACTAGGTAGCTTTTTTTTTCACAAGGGTAACAGGAAAAAATGCACCATAAAATGTATTGTGCATTTTCTCCTGAGTACGCAGATACCTCATATGTGGTGGAAATCAAATGTTTGGACACACAGCAGTGCTCGGAAGGCAAGGAGCGCCATTTGAATTTTTGAGTGCAAAATTAGCTGCACCTGTTAGCGGACGCCATGTCGGGTTTGAAGACCCCCTGAGGTGCCTAAACAATGGAGCTCCCCCACAAGTGACCCCATTTTGGAAACTAGAGCCCTCAAATAATTGTTCTAGATGTTTGGTGAGCACTTTGAACCCCTGGGGGCTTCACAGAAGTTTATAGCGTTGAGCCGTGAAAAGAAAAAAAATTTTTTTTACAACAAAACGGTTGCTTCAACTAGGTAGCTTTTTTTTTCACAAGGGTAACAGGAAAAAATGCACCATAAAATGTATTGTGCATTTTCTCCTGAATACGCAGATACCTCATATGTGGTGGAAATCAAATCTTTGGACACACGGCAGTGCTCGGAAGGCAAGGAGCGCCATTTGAATTTTTGAATGCAAAATTAGCTGCACTCATTAGCGGACGCCATGTCGGGTTTGAAGACCCCCTGAGGTGCCTAAACAATGGAGCTCCCCCACAAGTCACCCCATTTTGGAAACTAGAGCCCTCAAATAATTTTTCTAGATGTTTGGTGAGCACTTTGAACACTTGGGGGCTTCACAGAAGTTTATAGCGTTGAGCCGTGAAAAGAAAAAAAATTTTTTTTACCACAAAACGGTTGCTTCAACTAGGTAGCTTTTTTTTTCACAAGGCTATCAGGAAAAAATGCACCATAAAATGTATTGTGCATTTTCTCCTGAGTACGCAGATACCTCATATGTGGTGGAAAGTAATTGTTTGGGCGCATGGCGGGGCTCAGAAGAGAAGGAGCGCCATTTGACAGCAAAATTGGTTGGAATCATTAGCGGACGCCATGTCACGTTTGGAGACCCCCTATGGTGCCTAAACAGTGGAGCTCCCCCACAAGTCACCCCATTTTGGAAACTAGAGCCCTCAAATAATTTTTCTAGATGTTTGATGTGCACTTTGAACACCTGGGGGCTTCACAGAAGTTTATAGCGTTGAGCCGTGAAAAGAAAAAATTTTTTTTTTACCACAAAACAGTTGCTTCAACTAGGTAGCTTTTTTTTTCACAAGGCTATCAGGAAAAAATGCACCATAAAATGTATTGTGCATTTTCTCCTGAGTACGCAGATACCTCATATGTGGTGGAAAGTAATTGTTTGGGCGCATGGCGGGGCTCAGAAGAGAAGGAGCGCCATTTGACAGCAAAATTGGTTGGAATCATTAGCGGACGCCATGTCACGTTTGGAGACCCCCTATGGTGCCTAAACAGTGGAGCTCCCCCACAAGTCACCCCATTTTGGAAACTAGAGCCCTCAAATAATTTTTCTAGATGTTTGATGTGCACTTTGAACACCTGGGGGCTTCACAGAAGTTTATAGCGTTGAGCCGTGAAAAGAAAAAATTTTTTTTTTACCACAAAACAGTTGCTTCAACTAGGTAGCTTTTTTTTTCACAAGGGTAACAGGAAAAAATGCACCATAAAATGTATTGTGCAATTTCTCCTGAGTACGCAGATACCTCATATGTGGTGGAAAGTAATTGTTTGGGCGCATGGCGGGGCTCAGAAGAGAAGGAGCGCCATTTGACAGCAAAATTGGTTTGAATCATTAGCGGACGCCATGTCACGTTTGGAGACCCCCTATGGTGCCTAAACAGTGGAGCTCCCCCACAAGTGACACCATTTTGGAAACTAGAGCCCTCAAATAATTTTTCTAGATGTTTGATGTGCACTTTGAACACCTGGGGGCTTCACAGAAGTTTATAGCGTTGAGCCGTGAAAAGAAAAATTTTTTTTTTTACCACAAAACGGTTGCTTCAACTAGGTAGCTTTTTTTTTCACAAGGGTAACAGGAAAAAATGCACCATAAAATGTATTGTGCATTTTCTCCTGAGTACGCAGATACCTCATATGTGGTGGAAATAAATTGTTTGAGCGCATGGCGGGGCTCAGAAGAGAAGGAGCGCCATTTGACTTTTCAAACGCACAGACGCAGTGCACTGATCGGCCGCTGCAGGACGCACGGTCGGATGCGATAAAAAAAAGCGTCGGGGATACGTAAAAAAAAAAAAAGTCACGCCAAAAATTGACCATGGATGCCGATCCGTTATGTGCATCCCTGATCAGCGCTTGGCGGGACGCACGGATGGATGTGATACAAAAAGCGTCGGGGATACGGAAAAAAAAAAGTCACGCCAAAAATTGAGCAGGGATGCCGATCCGTTATCTGCATCCCTGATCAGCGCTTGGCGGGACGCACAGACGGATGCGATACAAAAAGCGTCGGGGATACGGAAAAAAAAGTCACGCCAAAAATTGAGCAGGGATGCCGATCCGTTATCTGCATCCCTGTTCAGCGCTTGGCGGGACGCACGGACGGATGCGATACAAAAAGCGTCGGGGATACGGAAAAAAAAAAAAAAGTCACGCCAAAAATTGAGCAGGGATGCCGATCCGTTATCTGCATCCCTGATCAGCGCTTGGCGGGACGCACGGACGGATGAGGTGTAAAAATGGACAGGGGATACGGAAAAAAAAAAAAAAAAGTTATACTCACAGTACCCAGAGGACTAGCAGGAGGAACACTGACCAGAAGAGCTGCAGAGGAATAGATGGCAGAGAGATGGACAGCTTTACAGGAGCAGCAGGCAGATCAGCAGAATGCCCAGGAAGGACCCAGCGATGGACGCAGATGTGATCAGGCCGGTGAAGACAGGTAAGAGGACGTCGGGGGAGAGCAGAGGGGGAGAGGGGGGGGGAGTGAGAGCAGAGAGGGGGGGGGGGAAGCAGAGGGGGAGGGGGGAGAGCAGAGGGGGAGACCGGAGAGGGAGCTGCAGAACAGAGATAATGGGGGAGGCAGTCAGATCGCGGGGGGAGCAGATCGGGATGTCGGGGGGGGGGGGGGGGGGGGTTGGGGGGAGCAGATCGCGGGGGGGGCACGGCAGGGGCTACCATGGCAGCGCGCAGGGGCACCACGGGAGCGCGCAGGGGCACCACGGGAGCGCGCACGGGCTGGCTGCAAAGTGAGCACAGTACTCACGTGCAGCAGCGGTGACAGCTAGGGCGGCGGCGGCGGCAGCAGCGGCGGTGGCGTGGTACCACAAGTACCAGCCACTGCACGCTGCAGACATGTTGGGGGAGGGCTCGCAGGCCAGCACAGGCCTGGGGAGGGCGGCCACCGGCAAATCACACCGCCCCACTGCACACTGATTGGAGCGATTGCGCGTCATAGCACGATCGCTCCAATCAGTGCTGCAGGGGCTGGGGGAGACATGTTTGAGGTCCACCTATGATATGCTGCAGCAGCTGCGGCATCTCATAGCTGGATCTCACAGGATCGCACTAATTCGGGCATTATTTTTGCCGAAATTAGTGCGATCGATGTGGTTGGCGGTTCAGATTTGAACAGCCAATCACATCGATCGTCGATAGGGGGTGGCGATGCCGCCCCCCCTAGGGTCAAGCAAAGGTCCCCTGCTGTAAGAAACAGCAGGGGACATCATTTGAAAGCCGTTGCTATGGCCACGGCAATCAAATGAAGTTTAGGCAGTAAAATTACGTCCCTGGTCGTTAAGTCACGTTAAAATAGGACGTAATTTTACTGCCCGCGGTCGTGAAGGGGTTAAGCAGGTAGCTTTTTTTTTCACAAAGGTAACAGGAAAAAAATGCACCATAAAATGTATTGTGCAATTTCTCCTGAGTCCATATGTGGTGGAAATCAACTGTTTGGGTGCACGGCAAGGCTCGGAAGGAAAGGAGCACCATTTGACTGCAAAATTAGCAGGAATTATTAGCGAACGCCATGTTGCGTTTGGTGACCCCCTGAGGTGCCTAAACAGTGAAGCTCCCCAACAAGTAACCCCATTCTGGAAACTAGACCCCTCAAGGTTTTTATCTAGGGGTATAGTGTGCATTTTAACCCACAGATACTTCATAGAATTTCATAACCTTAGGTAGTCATATTCAAAATTTAGATTTTTTTTTTCAGAAAAATATTGCTTTAGCACAAAATTCCTCACTTTTCAAGAGGAAATACCAAAAAATGGAGCACACAGTTTGTTATCCAATTTCTTATGAGCACAGTGATACCCCATATGTGGTGAAAAAAGCTCTGTTTGGACAAACAGTAGGGTTCGGAACGGAAGGAGCATGATTTGAATTTTGTAAAAGTTGAAACAAATTGTGGGCACCATGTCGCATTTTCAGTGCCCCTAGGTCACCTATACAGCAGAAACCCCCACAAATGACCCCATTTTGGAAACTAGACCCTTCAAGCACTTTATTCAGGGGTATAGTGAGAATTTTGAATCTACAGGTACTTCACAAAAATGGTGCTGTTGCGCCAAATTTCTCACTTTTAGGGTATGTGCCCACAATCTGGCGACACTGTCTAGGATGCAGTGCCAGCCCTCCTGCAGAGATGTGAGTGTTGTTGACGGGAGAACGCAGTTACCTGTGTATACACTCCAGGTTCACACTGCTGCAGACTTTATTCTTCCTCCAAAGAACACTTTATTCTCTGCAGCATAAATTGACATCCTGCTTCTCAGGAAGCTGCACCGCAGGTCAGTTTATGCTGCAGAGAAAATAAGTGATGTGGGCAGGAGATTTCTAAAAATCCTTCCACTGTGCTTGTACTGCACAACACAGCGTTATGGACGCAGTGAAAACACTCTGCATCCAAAATGCTGCAAATCCTGATTGTGGGCACATAGCCTAAAGAGCTAGGATCGATGGATGGATGGATAGATGTCTAACACATATATAATGTCCTACCCCCTGCATATTCTAAGCTGGTGCCCGTTAGTGACTTTCATTGTGTTGTGCCTTGTATTTAGCCCAAATATAAATGAATAATTAAAAAAAAACGTCGTGGGGTCCCCCCTATTTTTGATAGCCAGCTGGGGTAAAGCAGACGGTTGCAGCCTATAGACCACAGCTGGCAGCTTCACCTTGGCTGGTGATTCGATTTGGAGGTCACCCCAAGCTGTTTTTTTATAATTATTTATAAATGATTAAAAAAAAAAAGTGGGATCCCCCTCAAATTGGATTACCAGCCAAGGTAACGCAGACAGCTGTGGCCTGGTATTATCAGGGTTGGAAGGGCCATAGTTATTTGGCCTTCCCAACCTAATAATAGCAGGCCACAGCCGCCCCAGAAGTGGCGCATCCATTAGATGCGCCAATTCTGGCGCTTCGCCCCAGCTCATCCCATTGCCCTGGAGCGGTGGCAAACGGGGTAATAAATAGGGTTGATGCTAGATGTGTAATGTCACCTGGCAGCAAGCCCAGAGGTTAGAGATGTCACAGCATATAAACAGATACCCGACATCACTAACTCAGTCAGTAATAGAAAAAAAATAAAGACGACAAAAAAAATTTGTTTGGAAAAAACACTCCCCAAAACATTCCCTCTTTCACCAATTTATTGAAAATAAAAAAAATTCCGCCGTAATCCATTTTGGAGGTTCTGGACCTCCTAGAATATGGGGGGCATGCTCAGGGAACGTATCCCCCATTTTCTGGAAGAGCAAGCTCTTCCTGTGAGCAGTGTGGGTGCAGTAATCTGAGAAACTGCACTCACACTGCCCCTGTCCAACCTAGGGCAGAGTGACCTGCAGTAACCTCATTCCAGAATATGAGGGGCACGCTGAGAGAACGTACCTCCCCATTTTCTGGAACAGCAGGCCCTCCATGTGAGGAGTGTGGCTACAGATTACTACGCTCACACTCCCCCGGTCCACAGTACAGCAGTTTTAGCGGTCGTGAGCTCAGCGTCCCTGCTTGCAGGGAGCCAGCTGACAGCCGCTGTCTGCGCATGTGCCTCCAGCTTTTCAGAGGGGGGCGGAGTGATCGCAGGGACCGGAGCAGCAGCCAGGTACCGGGGAAGACCGGGGGCTGACGACGGGAGACCTGGCAGGACCTAGGGACGACTTTTCTGTCGCATGTGACATGTCACATGCGACAGAAATGAGGGAAGGAGGATGAATGCGGGCCACGCGCTACTGTGCGCGTCGCCATCTTGCATGCTCCGGAGGAGGAGGGGGGGCTCTGGAGAATCAGAGGGGGCTCCGGGGGACCATAGAGCTCCGGTGTCCCTGAGGAGGGCTCGGAGAGGACATTTCCCTCCAATCTGAAATGTTTGATCATTTCAGATCAGAGGGAAATGAATGTAGAGCCGGCGGCGGCTGCAGTTTTCGGCGCGTGTCGGCGCCATTTTGGATGTTCCGGAGGGGGTGGGGGTGGTGGGGGTTGATTTCTCCGGTACCGGGGGCTTTGGGGGCACTATGGGCTTATATTTCTTTATCATCTGACATGTTTGATCATGTCAGATGAGAAAGAAATCAGTATTATTTGCCATTTTTTTTTTATGTGATTGGCGGTATACGGTGTATACCGGCGATCACATTATCGGGGTCCAAAAAAACCACCCCGATTCATAATCTTGGGGGTCTCAGCTACCTCCGGTAGCTGAAACCCCCGAGATTTTCCGTCACTGAGGGGCGCTACAGGCTTTTCCCGGTCTGACGTCTCAAAGCATCGGAACAGAATAAGTACCCTGTTTTTCTGACGTTTTGAGACGTTAGGCCGTCGCTATGGGGTTTAAGTCAGGTTATAAGCTTTTATTTTATAACATGGAAAAGCGACAGAACTTCTGTCAGGGAGTGTAATGCCAGGTCAGTTTTACCATATAGTAAACATGGTAAATAATAAATCCAAAAAACTGTTAGTATGTGCAACAGATGAGGACTTCTTTGACTGTGTGAAGGAGGACTTTATACTGATCTAACAGTAGATTGCGATGTTATGTAAAGTTTTCTTACTCACTGAATTGTAAAAAAATCTTTTGTTTTTCTTTCTGGTTTCACTTTCTTTTCCTGATCCAGTGCTGTATGACTGTGCCATATCATTACTTCATGTTCTCTCAGAAGTAAAGTGTTATGATTCAGGGACCGAGGAGGATCAAAAAATGCGGAAACCCAAAAGTAACAGAGTGGCTGGAACCTTAACGGACTGCAGACCTAATCCTGACACACAACTAGAAGTAGCCGTGGAACGAGCCTACGATGACCTAGTCGTCTCAACACAGCCGGAGAACTAAATATTCTTACAGATAGATATAAGAAAGCTAATCTGCCTCAGAGCAATCCCCAAAGATATAGATAGCCCCCCACATGTAAAGACTACGGTGATATAGGAAAACACAATACAAAGCTAGAAAAAACAGATTCAGCAAAGTTAAGGCCCAAACTATCTTTATAGGAAAGGATAGGAAGGAGCACTATCTGCAGCCATAAAAACCCTAATACAGTTAGGTCCACAAATATTTGGACAGTGACACAATTTTCGCGAGTTGGGCTCTGCATGCCACCACATTGGATTTGAAATGAAACCTCTACAACAGAATTCAAGTGCAGATTGTAACGTTTAATTTGAAGGTTTGAACAAAAATATCTGATAGAAATTGTAGGAATTGTACACATTTCTTTACAAACATTCCACATTTTAGGAGGTCAAAAGTAATTGGACAAATAAACCAAACCCAAACAAAATATTTTTATTTTCAATATTTTGTTGCGAATCCTTTGGAGGCAATCACTGCCTTAAGTCTGGAACCCATGGACATCACCAAACGCTGGGTTTCCTCCTTCTTAATGCTTTGCCAGGCCTTTACAGCCGCAGCCTTCAGGTCTTGCTTATTTGTGGGTCTTTCCGTCTTAAGTCTGGATTTGAGCAAGTGAAATGCATGCTCAATTGGGCTAAGATCTGGTGATTGACTTGGCCATTGCAGAATGTTCCACTTTTTTGCACTCATGAACTCCTGGGTAGCTTTGGCTGTATGCTTGGGGTCATTGTCCATCTGTACTATGAAGCGCCGTCCGATCAACTTTGCGGCATTTGGCTGAATCTGGGCTGAAAGTATATCCCTGTACACTTCAGAATTCATCCGGCTACTCTTGTCTGCTGTTATGTCATCAATAAACACAAGTGACCCAGTGCCATTGAAAGCCATGCATGCCCATGCCATCACGTTGCCTCCACCATGTTTTACAGAGGATGTGGTGTGCCTTGGATCATGTGCCGTTCCCTTTCTTCTCCAAACTTTTTTCTTCCCATCATTCTGGTACAGGTTGATCTTTGTCTCATCTGTCCATAGAATACTTTTCCAGAACTGAGCTGGCTTCATGAGGTGTTTTTCAGCAAATTTAACTCTGGCCTGTCTATTTTTGGAATTGATGAATGGTTTGCATCTAGATGTGAACCCTTTGTATTTACTTTCATGGAGTCTTCTCTTTACTGTTGACTTAGAGACAGATACACCTACTTCACTGAGAGCGTTCTGGACTTCAGTTGATGTTGTGAACGGGTTCTTCTTCACCAAAGAAAGTATGCGGCGATCATCCACCACTGTTGTCATCCGTGGACGCCCAGGCCTTTTTGAGTTCCCAAGCTCACCAGTCAATTCCTTTTTTCTCAGAATGTAACAGACTGTTGATTTTGCTACTCCAAGCATGTCTGCTATCTCTCTGATGGATTTTTTCTTTTTTTTCAGCCTCAGGATGTTCTGCTTCACCTCAATTGAGAGTTCCTTAGACCGCATGTTGTCTGGTCACAGCAACAGCTTCCAAATGCAAAACCACACACCTGTAATCAACCCCAGACCTTTTAACTACTTCATTGATTACAAGTTAACGAGGGAGACGCCTTCAGAGTTAATTACAGCCCTTAGAGTCCCTTGTCCAATTACTTTTGGTCCCTTGAAAAAGAGGAGGCTATGCATTACAGAGCTATGATTCCTAAACCCTTTCTCCGATTTGGATGTGAAAACTCTCATATTGCAGCTGGGAGTGTGCACTTTCAGCCCATATTATATATATAATTGTATTTCTGAACATGTTTTTGTAAACAGCTAAAATAACAAAACTTGTGTCACTGTCCAAATATTTCTGGCCCTGACTGTAAATACTAGTACGACTGATATGGAAAAACCCTGAGGCCACACGGCCTCTACCCTACTAGATCAGCACTCAGATGTTACTGGGATCCAAAAACACTATTATAGATGAGGGACTGAATTAATACCAAACATGCCAAAAGACATTGCAGAATCATGGAGCTAAGTGTACAGACACTCCCAGCAGGGAATGATCCAATTCCACCAAGAACTCCACACAGACAAAATAGGAATCAAGCACAGTATCAAAGCAGAAAAACAACAAGAAAGTAGAAACAATAAGCAGAAGCACAAGACCACTTATCTGTGAGGAGGTCTGGTAGTGAGCAGGGCTGATTTCAGAATGTTCGTAACACATAGGATATCCATTGAGCACCGGCAAGTAACAGGAGGAAACTGCTCAGTTATTTAGTCCAGTCAGAAATGTCTGATTGCCAGTCCTCCACAGGTGTGTGGCTTTCATTCCACAAATCAACTGCACTGCCAGCACTGACCACAAGAGGGAGCCTCAAACTGGAAAATGTATTTACAACATAAAGAGTTTGTTATCCCATGTAATCTGCTCTGTGAACTTTCTTCTGCAACTGGGAAGCTAGAAGCTGTGCTGTGCAACATATTATGGCCCCGGGCACACAAAGATCCCAGGCACCCCAATATCCCAAAGAATCCCAGGCCCCAAAATCCCAGGCAATCAAAGATCCCAGACACTCGAAGATTCCAGACATCCAGGTCACCAGAAAGCTCTGCAAGTCCCTGGTGAATGCAGAAGAATTCTTCAGAACAATTCTCTCCAAAGAAGTAAGTCAAGTTAATAATAATGAATAGCACAGAGCTAAAACTCACAGTACCTAAGCTGAATAATGAGAACTATCAGTTCTGAAAGTTCAAAGTGGAGATGTTATTGTTTAAAGATGATTTATGGGAAGTAATCACTACAAATAGACCCAATGATAATAATCAGACATTGAATAAGAAATATAGACAAGTAAGAACTACTATCAGCCTATTAGTGGAAGATTTTCAATTAATTCATATAAGGAATGAGGATACAGCACAGGGAATGTGGGAAGCATTAAGAAATCTACATGAAATACCCAGCTTAAATCACAAGTTATTTCTGCTAAGAAAGCTTTACAGCATGAGACTGAATGCAGACAATGACATGCAGGACCATATATTCTCCATGATGGAAGTGATATCACAGCTGAGATCAATTGGTGAAGATATTAAGGATAGCCATATAGCTGCAATATTATTGTGCAGTTTACCAGATTCATACACTGCTTTAATAAATGCACTAGAGACAATAACTGAAACAGACATTACATTAGAGTTTGTGAAGACCAGACTCATAGATGAATATCAAAGAAGGAAAGAGCAAATAAATGATTCTACTGAAAAATATGGTGTAGATGCTCTTAAAGCTACAGAATGAAAGAGACCGAATAATAAAGAGACAAGAGAATGTTTCAGATGTAAGAAAAAGGGACATTTAAAGAAAGACTGTATTATTTGGAAAGCAGTACAGAAATTACACCATAAAGAGAATACACAGAAGGTGAAAAACACAATTTCTGATTAATGTGTAAATAATTGGAATGGCACATTTAAAGTAACTGATAAGAAATCATCATCAGGTTGGTTTATTGACTCAGGAGCAACAAGTCATATGATAAGTAATAAAAGTTTCTTTACTCAACTTGATTTAAATAAGAAGGAAGCCTTTTATCTTGCCGATGGGAGCAAAATAACTGCGGAAGGTATTGGACAAGGAATGCTAAACTGTTCTAATAAGTATGGGCATGATTCAAAAATACTTTTACAGGATGTATTATATGTTCCAGGATTAGAAGGAGGTAGTTATCTGTAAAACGTCTAACAGCTAAAGGACTTACTTTAAAATTCAAAGATGATGAATGTACATTCCTAGCGGGAAATAAGATAATAACCAATGTCAAGGCAGATGAACAATTATATCATCTAGACACATTAAAGGAATAGGTAAAGCTGTGTACACATGATCACATGAATTGTATTCACATGTGGCATAGACGTCTAGAGGCCCAGTCACACACAACGACTTACCAGTGATCCCGAAAACGATGCGACCTGATAGGGATTGCTGTTAAGTTGCTGGGAGGTAGCTGGTGAGATGTCACACAGTCAGACCTTACCAACGATGCAGGAACGATACAGGTCGCAGTTACTGTGACCCTGTCACGCAGTGTCAAACACAGCGATGTGTCCTGCCCAGCAGGACATCACCTTTGAAGAAAATGGCCTGGGACATTCTGCAACGACTAGCGATCTCAAAGCAGGGGCCTGATCGCTGGTAGATGTCACACATAACGAGATCGCTAACGGGATCGCTACTGCGTCACAGAAACCGTGACTCAGCAGCGATCTCGCTAGCGATCTCGTTATGTGTGACGATACCTTAGGACACAGACATCCTGAAAGTATAATGTAACTACAAAAGAAAGAATTGACAAAGGATCTATTGATATCTGATT
The DNA here is from genome assembly GCF_048569485.1 of Anomaloglossus baeobatrachus. Lineage (NCBI taxonomy): Eukaryota > Metazoa > Chordata > Amphibia > Anura > Aromobatidae > Anomaloglossus > Anomaloglossus baeobatrachus. The sequence continues at coordinate 226,026,335 of NC_134353.1, read as the reverse complement.
GCTCAATTATCGTAAGGTGTGAATGTTGTATAAAATCTAAAGCTACAAAAATATCTATACCTAAAGAAAATGAGACGAAAAGCACAAAACCACTTTATTTGGTGCATACTGATGTATGTGGACCCATCAAAGTGACTACATTAGGAGGCAATACATGTATAGTGACTAGAGTTGAGCAGATTGCTAATAATCCGGGTCCGGCGGATCCGTCGCGGGTTGTCACAGAAGTCTGGATCCGATCCGGAATCCGGCCCAATGTAAGTCAATGGGGAGCTGATCCGGGACGAGAGAAAGAGAGAGCGAGAGAGAGAGAGACAGAGAGAGAGAGAGAGAGAGAGAAAACAAAATAAATAAATGAATAAATAAATAAATCCCGGATCCGGATCGTGCAGCCGGATTCCCGCGACCGGGTCGGACCCGGATCGGACTCTGAAACCGGGCGGATCCGGATTTTTACAGTTCGGATCCGCTCAACACTAATAGTGACTTTTATAGATGACTACTCAAGATACACAGTGACATACTTGAGCAAGAACAAAAGTCAAGTTTTCAATATTAGTAAACTACGTGACAAAGTCGAGTAACAAGTTTCAGAGGGAGCCAATTGTCATTAGACATGATAATGGAGGTGAATTCACAGGACATGAAATAGAAAACTACTTAAGACAAAATGGTATAGAGCATCAAAAGACTGTTCCATACACACCTGAACAAAATGGAGTAGCAGAAAGGAAAAACAGAACTCTGACTGAAATGATAAGATGTTTGCTAACAGATTCCAATTTACCAGAAAAATATTGGGGTGAATCAGCAATGACAGCTACATACCTACAAAACCGACTTTTTCCTAGAACATTGAAAAAAAAACCCCAACATATGAACTGTGGCAGGGTAAGAAACCAAGTGTGAATTATTTAAGAGTTTTTGGATGTAGAGTTTTTGTATTTATTCCGACAGAGAAACGTTCCAAACTTCAAAACAAATCCCTAGAAGGAATATTTGTTGGATATAGTGAAAATTGAAAGGATATAGAATCCTATATCCCAAAACAAAGAGTTACGGTGAGTAACAGTGTGACATTCATCGAGGATCTAAATGAAGACACTATGATTTCAGTAAAAACAAAAAATGAGAAAAACAGCAATAATATAACTGAAAGAACATCTGATGAAAAAGAAGTTGAAATTGATGAAAAACAGAATGCTGAAAGTGAAGAGATACAACTACAAACAGACACAGAACCAAGACGTTCAATAAGAGAAAACAAAGGAAAACCACCAATACATCTTTCATACAAGGCAAGTACAAGTAAAATTTATGAGCCTACCTATTTGGGAAGACATATCTCATTTACTGAAGAAGAGGCAAATAAATGGATAAAGGCAACAGAAACAGAAATAAAATCCATGCATGACTCAAAGACATGGACACTGACAGAATTACCAGAAGGAAGAAAAACTATAGGATGTAAATGGGTTTTAAAGTAAAATAGCAAACAGTTGGCACAGCTGAACGATACTGAGCAAGTCTCGTAGCTAGAGGTTATTCTCAAAAATATGGAGAAGACTATGTTGAAACATTTCCTCCAGTTGTCAAACAAACTACAATAAGAACTTTGTTTGCAGTTGCAGCAATGAAACAAATGGAGTTGAAGCAGGCGCACGTAAAGACAGCATTTTTGAATGGAGATTTAGCAGAAGATATTTACATGGAACAACCTCCAGGATTCAAAGATAAAAGTAACCTGAACATGGCTTGTAAACTACAGAAAAGTATATATGGTGTAAAACATGCTGTTAAAGCATGGAATGATAACATCACAGAAGTGCTCACAAATGAAAAATTTCAAAGAAGCAAAGCTGATCCTTGCCTATACACAAAAAGACTGATGGACAGATGGGTCTATGTACTCATATATGTTGGTGATATTTTAGTTTGTTTTGAAAAAGAAAGGAATAAAGATTACATACTAAGAATCCTGAATCAACATTTCAAGATCAAAGAGTTAGGAAATGTGAAACAGTACCTTGGAATACAGACAGAAAGAAAAGTAGTAGAGTAGTTTCCTACTTAATCAAAAACACGATTCAAGACATCGAAATATTTGGATTGAAGGATGCAAAAACAGTAAAGTCTCCAATGGAAACCAGTTATCTTAACCCTAGAACGCGCAAGCAATTCAATCTACCATAGAAAACAAATGACCTAGCAGGCCTGCGAGGCCCCAGGTGTGCGTTCTAGGGTTAAAGAGATGAATAGCGTGCAAAAAGTGTTATCAAATAATGAAGAGTACAGAACAGCAATGGGACAATTACTGTATCAAGCAACTGTTACAAGGCCAGACATCGCATGAGCAGTAGAAATTTTGAGTAGAAAAGTGTCAAAGCCAAATAAAAAGGATTGGAATGCTATGAAGAGAGTAATACGTTATTTGAAAGGAACTAGCAACGTTAAACTGAAACTACTTACAAGTGATAAATGCACTTTAACTGGATATGTTGATGCAGATTGGGCTGGAGATCCAACCGACAGGAAATCTACCAGTGGTTATTGTTGTGATCCAGTGACTGAGGAGGATCAGAAAAAGAGCAATAACATGGAAACCCAGAAAATAACCAGAGTGGCTAGAACCTTAAAGGACTGCAACCCTAATACTGACACACAACTAGAAGTAGCCGTGGGATGAGCCTATGATGACCTAGTCGTCTCGACACAGCCGAAGAACTAAATACTCTAACAGAGAGAAATGTAGAAAAGCTAATCTGCCTCGGAGTAGTCCCCAAAGATATAGATAGCCCCCCACATGTAAAGATTACGGTGATATAGGAAAACACAAAACGTAGCTAGAGTACAGAGTCAGCAAAGATGAGGCCCAAAACTATCTGCATAGGAAAGAATAGGAAAGAGCACTGACTGCAACTGTAAAACCCTAATAAATACCAGCACACCTGACATGGAAAAATACTGAGCCTGAACAGTACTCTGGTGTTACTGGGATCCAAGAAAAACATTGACATAGAGAGGGGACTGAATATTGTACAAAGTGTGACAAAACACAATACATAACAGAACATGGAGCAAGGTACACAGATACTCCCAGCAGGGAATAATCCAATTCCACCAGGAACTCCACACAGGCAAAATCACAAGAAAGTGAAAAACCATAAGCAAAGGTACAAGACCAATTTATCTGAGAGGAGTTCTGGTAGACACAGAGAACAGGGCTGGTTTCAGGAAGTCCTTAGAACACAGGAAATACAATTGAGCACCGTCAAGGAACAAAAGGAAGCTACATAGTTATATAGCCCAAACCAAATAGCCTGATTGCAAATCCTACTCAGCTGTCCAGTTCCCACTCAGCATTTCAGCTGCCTTACCAGCACTGACCACAAGAGGGAGCCCCAAACTAGAATCATATTCAAATGTATTCACAACAGGCTATCTTTTCTTTCTCTCAGGCGGACCAATTAGTTGGACTAGTAAGTAGCAATCTATAGTAACGCTGTTGTCAACAGAAGCAGAATATGTTGCGGCAGCACATGTGAGTCAAGAAGTTCTATGGTTAAGACAATTACTAACAGACCTAGGACAACCACAGTTGGAACAAACAAAAATAAATGAGGACAATCAAGGATGTCTTGTTCTTGCTCAGATGGAAAGAGTTAACCCAAGAACCAAGCACATTGATGGGAAGTATCATTTCTTGAGGGATCACCAGGAACAAGGAATCCTGAAATTAGAATATTGTCCAACTGAAGATATGACAGCAGATAGTTTCACAAAGGCATTTAATGCTGAAAGACATCAGAGACTAATGAAGAAATTAGGCTTAACTGAATAAGTCCTTACTGTTGAGAAAGGGTGATGGTATATGCAACAGATGAGGACTTCTTTAACTGTGTGAAGGAGGACTTTATACTGATCTAACAATAGATGGTGATGCTGTGTAAAGTTTCCTTACTCACTGAATTGTAAAAAGTCTTTTGTTTTTCTTTCTGGTTTCACTTTCTCATCCTGATGCAGTGCTGTATGACTGTGCATATCATTACCTCATGTTCTCTCAGAAGTAAAGAGTTTGTTATCCCATGTAATCTGCTCTGTGAACTTTCTTCTGGAACTGGGAAGCTAGAAGCTCTGCAACAAAAACAATAGTGGAATTGCACTTTTTTTGCAATTTCACTGCACTTGGAATTTTTTTCCCCATTTTTCAGGGCAATATGGGGCAGAATGAATGGTGTAGTTTGAAAGTATAACTAATCCCACAGAAACAAGCGCTTGTGGGACTATATTAACCGAAAATTAAAAAAGAAATATGGCTCTTGGAATAAGGAGAGGAAAAAACAAAAAGGAAAAATGGAAAATTGCTGGGTGGTGAAGGGGTTAAAAACATATCTTTTTCTTTACTATATTTTTAGTCCCCCTAGGGGGTTAAGCCTACAGGATACTGGAATATACTGTTTATTGCAAGATAATGAGAAAATGATGAAAACTAAGATGAAAGCCAAGGAGACCTTCAGTAGGCCCCTATCTGCCATTCCATGTTGACAGAGGAAAGCCCACATTTGGAAGCTCTGTCACCTACCTAAAGTAAATAGCAAGAACAATTTCTCTCTCTGGAGGACCAAGCACGTTTGATTGTTACAGACCATTGAGTTAAATAGGCATTATGTAATACTTAATTTTCCTGGTGGTGGCACTACAGGAGAGTTCAAAAATTGCTGCCTGATTATATTGTAATCAGGGCCGTATTTGCCACTAGGCACCCGTGGTCCCGTGCCTAGGGCGGCACGTTGCGGGGGGCGGCACTTTCTGGCAGCAAAAAAAAAAAAATATATATAATTTTTTTTTTACATCCCCGCCCCCCGTCCCTCCCTCCGTTACACTCGGCTGTGTTCGGGGGGGGGGGGGTGTTGAGAGGGCGGAGAGGCGTACTTCTGTCTATTTAAATACATGGCGGGCGCCAGGCATAGTGAGCTGATTAACCCCGGAAGTTCCATCGCCTGCACTTCCGGGGTCAGAGGCGCGCGGGCGCGACAATCAGCTGACTGCCCCGTGCTGCAGCGTCCAATGCTGCAGATGACACACGCCGCGGAGGAGGACGCGTCTGAAGCTGGAGCCAGCCAGAAGAGGAGTCAGCCAGAGCAGGGCGGCGGGCACCGGAGCAGGTAAGGCAGAGGCAGAGCCTAGAATGTATGGGCTCCTTACAGGTTAGTTGATGATCGTTGCGATGCCTCTTTTTGTCCACTATAATCATGCAAGGGGAGGCTGGGGGGAGAGAGGCTGAGGCTGGGGGAGGCTGGGAAGAGAGAGAGAGGCTGGGAAGAGAAAGAGGCTGAGGCTGGGGGGAGGCTGGGAAGAGAGAGAGAGGCTGAGGCTGGGAAGAGAGAGAGGCTTAGGCTGGGGGGAGGCTGGGAAGAGAGAGAGGCTGAGGCTGGGGGGAGGCTGGGAAGAGAGGCTGAGGCTGGGGGAGAGAGGCTGAGGCTGGGGGAGAGGGAGGCTGGGGGGAAAGAGACGCTGAGGCTGGCGGGAGAGAGAGGCTGAGGCTGGGGGGAGAGAGAGGCTGAGGCTGGGGGGAGAGAGAGGCTGAGGCTGGGGGGAGAGAGGCTGAGGCTGGGGGGGGAGGCTGGGGGGAGAGAGAGGCTAAGGCTGGGGGGGAGGCTGGGGGGAGAGAGAGGCTAAGGCTGGGGGGAGGCTGGGGGGAGAGAGAGGCTGGGGGGAGAGAGGCTGAGGCTGGGGGAGAGAGAGGCTGAAGCTGGGGGAGGCTGGGGGGAGAGAGAGGCTGAGAGGAGAGAGGCTGATGCTGGGGGAGGCTGGGGGGAGAGTGAGGCTGGGGGGAGAGAGAGGCTGAGGCTGGGGGGGAGGCTGGGGAGAGAGAGAGCCTGAGGCTGGGGGGAGGCTGGGGGGGAGAGGGAGAGGCTGATTCTGGGAGGAGAGAGGCAGATGCTGGGGGAGGCTGGGAGGAGAGAGGCTGATTCTGGGGGAGGCTGATGCTGAGGGAGGCTGATGCTGAGGGAGGCTGATGCTGGGGGAGGCTGGGAGGGGGAGGGTTGGAGGAGGGAAGCTGATACTGAGGGAGACTTGGAGGAGGGAGGCTGAGGGAGGAGAGAGGCTGATGCTGGGGGAGGCTGGGAGGAGGGAGGCTGATGCTGGGGGAGGCTGGGAGGAGGGAGGCTGATGCTGGGGGAGGTTGGGAGGAGGGAGGCTGATGCTGAGGGAGGTTGGGAGGAGGAAGGCTGATGCTGGGGGAGGCTGGGAGGAGGGAGGCTGAGGCAGGGGGAGGCTGGGAGGAGGGAGGCTGAGGCTGGGGGAGGCTGATGCTGGGGGAGGCTGGGAGGAGAGAGGCTGATGCTGGGGGAGGCTGGGAGGGGGAAGGTGAGGCTTGGAGGAGGGAGGCTGATGCTGAGGGAGGCTGGGAGGAGGGAGGCTGATGCTGGGGGAAGCTGGGAGAGTGAGGCTTGGAGGAGGGAGGCTGATGCTGAGGGAGGCTGATGCTGAGGGAGGCTGATGCTGGGGGAGGCTGGGAGGAAGGAGGCTGATGCTGTGGGAGCCTGGGAGGAAGGAGGCTGATGCTGGCGGAGCCTGGGAGGAGGGAGGCTAATGCTGGGGGAGGCTGAGGGAGGCTGATGCTGAGGGAGGCTGATGCTGGGGGAGGCTGGGAGGGGGAGGCTTGGAGGAGGGAAGCTGATGCTGAGGGAGACTTGGAGGAGGGAGGCTGATGCTGGGAGGAGGGAGGCTGATGCTGGGGGAGGCTAGGAGGAGGGAGGCTGATGCTGGGAGGAGGGAGGCTGATGCTGGGGGAGGCTGGGAGGAGGGAGGCTGATGCTGAGGGAGGCTGATGCTGGGGGAGGCTGATGCTTAGGGAGGCTGATGCTGAGGGAGGCTGATGCTGGGGGAGGCTGGGAGGGGGAGGGTGAGGCTTGGAGGAGGGAAGCTGATGCGAGGGAGACTTGGAGGAGGGAGGCTGAGGGAGGAGGGAGGCTGATGCTGGGAGGAGGGAGGCTGATGCTGGGGGAGGCTAGGAGGAGGGAGGCAGATGCTGGGAGGAGGGAGGCTGATGCTGGGAGAGGCTGATGCTGAGGGAGGCTGATGCTGAGGGAGGCTGATGCTGAGGGAGGCTGATGCTGGGGGAGGCTGGGAGGAGGGAGGCTGATGCTGGGGGAGCCTGGGAGGAGGGAGGCTGATGCTGGGGGAGGCTGGGAGGAGGGAGGCTGAGGCTGAGGCTGGGGGAGGCTTGGAGGAGGGAGGCTGAGGCTGGGGGAGGCTGATGCTGGGGGAGGCTGGGACGAGAGAGGCTGATGCTGGGGGAGGCTGGGAGGGGGAAGGTGAGGCTTGGAGGAGGGAGGCTGATGCTGAGGTAGGCTGGGAGGAGGGAAGCTGATGCTGAGGGAAGCTGGGAGGGTGAGGCTTGGAGGAGGGAGGCTGATGCTGAGGGAGGCTGATGCTGAGGGAGGCTGATGCTGGGGGAGGCTGGGAGGAGGGAGGCTGATGCTGGGGGAGGCTGGGAGGAGGGAGGCTGAGGCTGGGAGGAGAGAGGCTGATGCTGGGGGAGGCTTGGAGGGGGAGGGGGAGGCTTGGAGGAGGGAGGCTGATGAGGAGGGAGGCTGATGAGGAGGGAGGCTGGGAGAAGGGAGGCTGATGCTGGGGGAGGCTGGGAGGAGGGAGGCTGATGCTGGGGGAAGCTGGGAGGAGGGAGGCTGATGCTGTGGGAGGCTGGGAGGAGAGAGGCTGATGCTGGGGGAGAGGCTGCTGCTGGAGGCGGGGGGAGAGAGGCTGCTGCTGGGGGAATGGAAGAGAGGGGCCAATGCTAGAGACAGAGGACTAGGGTTGAGGGATAGAGCAATGACAATATCGATGGGGTGGAGTGTAAGGACTCAGAATAAGAGGGGGGCAGCATTGGGAGCTCATTATGGAGAAGGGGCAGCATGTGTGGGCTCAGTATGGAGTGGAACAATGTAGGGGAGTCAATATCAAGAGTGGGGTAGTGTGTGTGTGTGTGTGTGTGTGTGTCTCAGCATAAGCTCTAGTGTGGTGGTCTTAGTATGATGAGTGGGGCAGCATGGAGATGTCATTATGGAAAAGAGGAAGGCAGCATTAGGAGCTCATGGAGAGGGGCAGCATGCACGGGACACTGTGAGGAGGGGGCAGCATGCATGGGACATTGTGTGAAGGGGGCAGCATGCACGGGACACTGTGAGGAGGAGGCAGCATGCATGGGACATTGTGAGGAGGGGGCAGCATGCATGGGACATTGTGAGGAGGGGGCAGCATGCATGGGACACTGTCAGGAGGGGGCAGCATGCATGGGACATTGTGAGGAGGGGGCAGCATGCATGGGACACTGTGAGGAGGGGGCAGCATGCATGGGACACTGTCAGGAGGGGGCAGCATGCATGGGACATTGTGAGGAGGGGGCAGTATGCATGGGACATTGTGAGGAGGGGGCAGTATGCATGGGACATTGTGAGGAGGGGGCAGCATGCATGGGACATTGTGAGGAGGGGGCAGCATGCATGGGACATTGTGAGGAGGGGGCAGCATGCATGGGACATTGTGAGGAGGGGGCAGCATGCATGGGACATTGTGAGGAGGGGGCAGTATGCATGGGACATTGTGAGGAGGGGGAAGCATGCATGAGACATTGTGAGGAGGGGGCAGCATGCATGGGACATTGTGAGGAGGGGGCATCATGCATGGGACATTGTCAGGAGGGGGCAGCATGCATGGGACACTGTGAGGAGGGGGCAGCATGCATGGGACATTGTGAGGAGGGGGCAGCATGCATGGGACATTGTGAGGAGGGGGCAGCATGATGTGAGGACAATGTGCAGATCATATTTCATAATTGAGGAAGGTGTGGTGGGAATAATTTATAAGGGATGTCAGTGTGTAGTATATTAGGGGCAGTGTGACAGTCACAGTATATAAGTGGAGATGGTGGGAATATTTTATACTCATGCTATGTTTTGATGTGCCTGTGGTGATCCCCATTGGGGGGGGGTTAGTGCCCTTCGTTTCTCATTGATACTTTTTCAAGTGTTTTACAAAGTAGATCTGCCTTAAACAGATGTCGTGTGCGAAAACTCAGTTTTACGTTGTCACTAAGGGGCGCGACCACTTAAAGTGCCTAGGGCAGCACGAAGGCAAAATACAGCCCTGATTGTAATCATATGTGAGCTCTGGAATCTTCACCTTATTATTTTGTAACGGGGTGCCAGGGGGGTCTCGGGGGATGTAGTCGTGGCCCCTTGCTTGGTCGGACTTACCCCTGGCTCCGCCGTCACTATTGGACCGGGAGATGGTGTGGTGGGGCAGAGTGTGGTGGTGCATATGTCGTCGGCTGTACAAACACTCTTCAGGCATGTTCCAGTGAAAACAGAAGGCATTTTATTGATTCCAACTTCTCCACAATAAAACAACACCGGCGTTAGTAGATGACTTTACACTTCTTCTTGCTAGGGGGAAAACCTGTCCTGACGTCTCCTCCAGTGGGGATGTGCCCGGCTAATCCACTTCACCTGGCTCCCACTAACGGTTACACACAGACCGGACCCACACCGGTACTGCTTCACACTTAAGGTTCCGTCTTCTCCTTTTCTCTCCGGCTTTCCTATTCACCCAGCTCCCACACTCTGCCCCTTCTGCTTTCTCTCCCGTCCTGAACACAACTGCTCTCCCTGGCCCCCACCTTTTTCTAACAACTTTTCTCCTCCCTCCCCTTTCTGCTCTGTTTCTGTGGTGACAGCCGTCCCACCCGGCCACTAGGGGAACCACCTACTAAACACAGTGTATAATCAATAAAACATTTTTATTAAATGACATTAACATTCCGGGATAACTGTAACCTCTTTGTAAGGGGTCTGCCCACCCCTTACAATTTCATTGAGCCCTGAAAGCAAAAAGCTATTTCCAAAGTGAACCACCCCTTTAAATTACAACTTCCTAATACATGTATATTTTTCATTTTCCTTATGTCGATCTCTATTTGTAGGGTAGTATATCAAACACATCCTATAATTTAATTGTTTGGTAAGATTTTGATAGCAGAATAAAATAATGTAGCACATGGGAAAATTAACTTTCATTAGAAGCTTTATTTTTTCTACTTTACATGCATTGCTTCTTGTCAGACTGCCGCTTCCCCAAACAGACCTGCAGGTAATGCATAGAACTGAGTGTAATGCTACCTGGTTCTCATAGGTCTATATTTTGGCTGATAAAAAAATGCATGTATCTAAGCTAGTGAAAGGACAGTTAAGAGATATCAGAGGGGTTTTTTTTAACCCCAAAGGGAAGCTTGAGAGTAGATAAGGATTCAACATTATAGATACAACTTGATATTAGCTGTAGCTGTTGGGCTCACATAAAACTGGCTTTTTTATATGCTAAGTATCTCAATTTATACACACACACACACACACACACACACACACACACACACACGTTGCAGTAATGCACATTCATATTCTTCTATTTATTGTTAACATATCTAAGCATTTCAGAGTGTCTTTTTATTTGTTATATCTCATGTTCAGTGTGCACCTGTTCACACTTGCATCTTAGGAAGTGCCGTCAGTGTTTTTACTTAGATTATGATGTCACCCCTTCTGATTGAGCACTCCTGCTCCTCATTTTTAGGTGATTTTGATTCTTTATTATCAGGTTCCTATCCACCCATAAATTGGATGTTCATTAACCCAAAGAGAGGCATTAGAGTAGACAATGACTCAACATTAAAGATACGCCTTAACATTGGGCATTGGCTGACATAAAATTGGCCTTTTTTATATGTTAAGTATCCAAATTTTTATATATATTTTCTTTGCAGTATTGCATGTTTATATTCATATTTTCATTGTTAATCTTAGCATTGTGGAGTGCAACTGTCTCTTTAAGTCATAGTTTCATAGTGTTTAAGGTTGAAGGTAGACTTACACACATGGTCAAAATTGTTGGTACCCCTTGAAGAAGTATGGGAGTTTATCGGGTTACAAAGTTAACGCATGTAAAACAGAGGCCATGTCCATGACCTTGCCCCCGAGGTGTTGGACTACTTGCGCCTGAACTTTACATTTAGATGGAAGATGGACGCAGTTAAATATTTGGGGGTTAACTTGACTTCTTCTTATGATACCCTCTATAAATCCAACTTTCCTCCTCTCTTTAGAGAACTGAGGGCTCTCCTGAACAAGTGGTCACCTCTCCCCTCTCCTGGATCGGTCGGATGGCAGCGGTGAAAATAAGTCTATTACCTAAATTATTATAATTATTTAGAAACCGTCCCAGTTAAGATACCGTTGAAGGAGTTGAAAGCTCTTCAGGCAGCTATTATACGGTTCATTTGGAGCAATAAGCGACATAGGGTGGCCAGGGTGGTCCTGACGGACCACAGGCTTAGGGGGAGTTGTCCGTCCCGGATTTCATTTGGTGCTACTGGGCTACTCACCTAAGGAGGATCCCCTGTTGGGTTTCCCTTTGGGCCTATAAAATGTGGACTGAAATAGAGAAACTCTGGCTCGCCCCAATATACCCCAACTCCCTTTTATGACCACCAGCTCAGTGTGAATCCTTCCTTCCTCTCTTGGGCCCCATGCTGTTTACTAGGGATTTATGGCTCTCCTGCACAGGTAGATTCTCCCTAACATTTCCCTGCTCTCCCTTGGTGTCCTTCATATACCAACCAATGTTTCCGAGTAGTCTAGAATCCGCTATGGTGCCCCCCTGGAATAGGGCCGGCTTGTTTAGAGTTACAGAAATTATTGACGGGAATACAATGCAGATCCACTCTTATGATTTTCTTAAAACCAATTTTTCCCTTACTAACCGCGAGTTCTATCAATATTTGCAGGTCAGAGACCTGGCCAGCACTATGTATGGTCGGATGGGTGCCTCTATACCTACAGAATTTGAGAAGATCAGTAGGAGGGGCATGGATACCAAGGGCTTGATTTCTGAAATCTATAGACTGATCTCTGATTCGCAGGGTGGGTCTGATGGGGTTTTTCCGTATATGCAGAAATTGGAGTTCTCCGTGGGTAGACAAATTTTTCCCCAGGAGCGGTCCGCCATTTGGAGGGGTGCCGCCAGGACATCAATATGCAATTTGTACAAGGAAAATATTTACAAAATTTTAATGTTTTGGTACCACATGCCGGACTTTCTTCATGAGCTGGACCCTTCTATCCTCGCTTCTTGTTGGAGGTGTGGGGGGAGTACGGGGACCCTGCCACACATTTTCTGGTTCTGCCCAAAAATAGTACACGCCTGGGAGCAAGTTAAAGTCCTGATACACAGGATCCTATAGGTAGTGGTAGACCTCGATCCACTAGTTTACTTAGTGGATAGAAGTGCCTGATTGCACGTTGTTGGCTTTGTCCCTCCAGAACCTCAAGAGTAGAATACTAGATGTCAGGAGGATGGAACACCTTACCGCGCTACTAAATGCCTCAACAGACCATTTTTTGGTGGTTTGGGCGCCCTGGGATTACTTTGCAGCTGATGAGGGCCTATAGGGTTAAGGTTAACTGAACTTACATTTATCTTCCAACTTTTGCCCCACCTTTTTCCCCGCCCTCTCCCCATCAACCCACCCTTCCCGTCTTGTCATTATACGTCTCAACTGTGTGTCGCCTTTGTTATTGTTATAATTGTTACAGTTGTTACAGTTCACTGATTATAACTTTTATATTTGTTTTGTATGCTCATTATGATTAATGTACTATTTGGATGCATTTGTAATGCGCACATGTCTGTTATTACTAAACTTTAATAAAAATTTATAGTTAAAAAAAAAAAATTGTTGGTACCCCTCATTTAATGAACGAAAAACCCACAATGGTCACAGAAATAACTTTAATCTGGCAAAAGTAATAATAAATAAGACAAATCCATGAAAATGAACAAATGGAAGTCAGACTTTGCTTTTCAACCATGCCTCCACAGAATTTTTTAAAAAAAATAATACTCATGAAACAGGTCTGGACAGAAATGATGGTACCCTTCACTTAATATTAACAGAGCCTCCTCCATGTTTCACAGTAGGGACAGTGTTCATTTCTTGATATGCTTCATTTTTCCATCTGTGAACATAGAGCTGATGTGCCTTGACAAAAAGTTCCATTTTTGTCTCATGTGTCCATAGGACATTCTCCCAGAAGCTTTGTGGCTTGTCAACATGTAGTTTGTCAAATTCCAGTCTGGCTTTTTTATGATTTTTTTCAACATTGTTGTCCTTCTTGGTCGTCTCCCATGAAGTCCACTTGGGCTCAAACAATGCCGGGTGTGACACTGATGTTCCTTGAGCTTCAAGTTCACCTTTAATCTCTTTAAAAGTTTTTCTGGGCTCTTTTGTTACCATTCGTATTATTCATCTCTTTGATTTGTCATCAATTTTCCTCCTGCAGCCCCGTCCAGGGAGGTTGGCTACAGTTAGATGGATCGTAAAATTTTAAATAATATGTGCAACTGTAGTCACAGGAACATCAAGCTGCTTGGAGATGGTCTTATAAATTTTATCTTTAACATGCTTGTCTATAATTTTCTTTCTAATCTCCTGAGACAACTCTTTCCTTCGCTTCCTCTGGTCCATGTTGAGTGTAGTACACACAATGTCACCAAACATTACAGTGAGTATCTGTAGCCCTATATACAGGCCCACTGACTGATTACAAGATTGTAGACACCTGTGATGCTAATTATTGAACACACCTTGATTATCATGTTCCTTTTGTCACATTATTTTTAGGGGTACCATTATTTCTGTCCAGGCCTGTTTCATGAGTTTTATTTTTTTTAAAATTCTGTGGAAGCATGCTTGAAAAGCAATGTCTGACATTTGTTCATTTTCATAGACTTTTTATTTATTAATACTGTCAGATTCAAGTTATTTCTGGGACTATTGTGCGTTTTTCTTTCATTAAACAAGGGGTACCAACAATTTTTAACACATGTGTAAGTCCATCGAGTTTATCCCATGATCTAAACTAACAGGTTGATCCAGAGGAAGGGAAAAAAGCTCATGGTGTAGACAGTAAGTGCCACATTAGGGGAAAAAATTCCTTACCACCTCCACATACGGAAATCAGACTAGTTCATTGGACCAACACCCCATCACAGAATCTAGTGCTCATAACCTGTAATATTATATTTTTCAAGAAAGGCATCCAGGTCTCTCTTAAAACCATACATGGGCATTGCCATGCCAAGAAAAATTGCACAAAAAATGTTGTCCTTTTTCTCCTGTTACTCTTGTGAAAATTAAAACGTTATAGGATACTTGATGCACCTATGGGTTAAGAATGCTCACCACACTCTAGATGAATTCCTTTGGGGGTTTAGTCTCCAAAATGTAGTCACTTATTGAGGGTTTCTGCTGTTTTTACATGTCAGGAGCTCTTCAAATATTGCATGGCGCCCTCAATCTATTCCAACCAAAAACTGCATTCCAAAAGTCAAATAGCGCCTCTTCTCTCCCAAGTTAAGTAGTTTTACATCATATTATGGGCTACTGCCATTCTCATAAGACATTGAACAATAAATTATGGGTCCAATTTTTCCTGTTATCATTGTGAGAATAAAAAAAATTGGAGCTAACACCACATTTTGGTAGAACCCCCCCCAAAAAATTTAAATTTTTTTGTGTCCCAATATTATAATCTTTTATGAAGCACCATTGTGTTCAAAATGGTCACTAGTTCTTTGATTAATTCTTTATGGTGTTTAGATATGGTGTATAGTTCCCAAAATAAGGTCACTTATTGTTTTTTTTTGATGTTTTGACACCTAGGTGGCATTGAAAATGTGACATGAAATCTACATTTCAACCAAATTGAGCTCCAAAAGTCAAATAGTTCTCCTTCCTTTCTGATTTTTCAGTGTGCCAAAACAGTAATATCTGACTCATGTATGGGGTATCGGCATACTCAGGAGAAATTGCACAACAAATTTTGTGGTTTGTGGTTCTCCTATTACCTTTGTCAAAAGGAAAAACACAGGGCTAAACTAACATTTTTGAGAAATAAAATATAATTTTTGATTTTAGCATTCCACTATGTGATAATTCCTATGAAGTACCTGAAGATTTAGCAAACGATCTGATTTATCGCTTAAATACCTAGAGGGGTGCAGTTTTTAAATGGGGTCTTCCTTGGGGTTTTCCTAATATATAGTCCCTAAAAGTCACTTCAAAAGTAGTCCCTAAAAACACTGATTTTGTAAATTTCCTTGAAAAAATTTAAATTTGCAGCAAAATGTTTAACCTTTCTGATATTCTAACAAAAAGATGTTTCAACAATGATACTGACATAAAGTAGACCTGTAGTAAATGTTATTTTTTACCTATTTTAGGTGGTATATATACTAATTTCATTTCCATTACCATCTCTATGCTGATGACACCCAACTGTGCACATCTTCTCCTGACATCACCCCTGCATTATTACAAAATACTACCGATTGTATGTCCGCTGTCTCCTACATCATGTCCTCCCTCTATCTAAAACTGAACCTCTCAAAAACTAAACTTCTCCTGTTTCCTCCCTCTCCTAACCTTCCGAAACCCAATATTACCATTTCTGTTTGTAGCTCAACCATTACACCCCAGC
The DNA here is from genome assembly GCF_048569485.1 of Anomaloglossus baeobatrachus. Lineage (NCBI taxonomy): Eukaryota > Metazoa > Chordata > Amphibia > Anura > Aromobatidae > Anomaloglossus > Anomaloglossus baeobatrachus. Next base: position 226,010,736 of record NC_134353.1, on the reverse strand, counting down.
AGCACGCCCGCTGTCTTGGGGTTATATGTGACTCCGACCTCTCCTTCACTCCCCATATTCGTTCACTCGCTCGTTCATGTCAATTCCACCTCAAAAAAAATCTCTAGATCTCTAGAATTCGTCATTTTCTTACCGTTAACTCTGCAAAAACTCTTAAGCGGGCTTTATACGCTGCGACATCGCTAGCATCGGCTAGCGATGTCGAGCGCGATAACACCCGCCCCTGTTGTACGTGCGATATTGTGTGATCGCTGCCGTAGCGAACATTATCGCTATGGCAGCGTCACACGCACATACCTGGTCAGCGACGTCGCTCTGGCTGCTGATTCGCCTCCTTTCTAAGGGGGTGGGTCGCGCGGCGTCACAGCGACGTCACACGGCAGCCGTCCAATAGCAGAGGAGGGGCAGAGATGAGCGGCCGTAACATCCCGCCCACCTGCTTCCTTCCTCATTGCCGGTGGACGGAGACAAGGAGATGTTCCTCGCTCCTGTGGTGTCACACATAGCGATGTGTGCTGCCGCAGGAACGACGAACAACATCGCTAATAAACAAGCAACGATATTTGGTTTTAGGATGACCTCTCCAAAACCAACGATTTTTGCCTGTTTTGTGATCGTTTAAGATCGCTCGTACGTGTCACACACTGCGATGTCGCTAAGGACACCGGATGTGCCTCACTAACGACGTGACCCCAACGATAAATCATTATCGATATCGCAGTGTGTAAAGCCCCCTTTACTGTCGCTCTCATTCATTCTCACCTGGATTATTGCAATTCTTTACTAATTGGTCTCCCTGTAACTAAACTGTCCCCTCTCCAATCCATTCTGAATGCCGCAGCCAGGATCATTTTCCTCTCCAACCGCTTCACTGATGCCTCTGATCTGTGCCTGTCATTACACTGGTTGCCTATCCGCTACAGAATCCAACATAAACTTATCACTCTCACTCACAAAGCTCTCCACGGTTCCACACCGCCCTACATCACCTCCCTGATCTCTGTCTATCACCCCACCCGTGCACTCCGCTCTGCTAATGACCTAAGACTGACATTCTCAACAATTTGAACCTCCCACTCCCGTATTCAAGATTTCTCACGAGCTGTGCCTATGCTCTGGAACACACTACCAAGAACAATCCGATTAATTCCCAACATCCACACATTTCTTTAGACTAGCCTATCACCTCACCGCGCTGATCTAATCTAGTCCCTTTCTGCCCTTCATAAAATTGACTTCCAATTCTTGTCCCCTGTATCTTCTGTTTCCTTCAGCTTCATGTACGTTTTTACACTCTGTACCTGTATAAATTTTGGCTGGCGACCGGTCCACGCAGCTGGTTTTGAATCCCTTATTAAATCAATGGCTGGACCATATATGACAAGCTTTTCTCCCCCATTCACCTTTTGTGCCTCCTCTATTCCCTCATAGACTGTAAGCTTCCGAGCAGAGCCCTCACTCCTCTTGGTATCTTAATTTTGTTATTTTGTATTGTCTCATATTGTCTGTACATGTCCCCTTTGAATTGTAAAGCACTGCGGAATATGTTGGCGCTATAGAAATAAAACTTATTATTATATATTTTAATGGCATAAAAAGTAAATCTTTGGAAAATTGGTAATTTTTTCTAAATCATATTTGCAACATTTTTATAAATAAACACAAAACATATATAATCTTATATATCCTAGGTCATATGCAAAGGATTGTTAAAAATCCACATTTGACTTTTAGGATCGCTACTTCCAATAGGTGGCACTGCGCTGAAGTTTGTCTCCTTTGCTGTAGAGACAATTTGCACAAAACATATTGACCTAAATTTACCAAGAACATTAAGTACAATTTGTAACTGGGATGTATACCGTGTTTACACAAAAATAAGACAGGGTCTTATATTATTTTTTGATCCGAGAGATATGCTATGGCTTATTTTCAGGGGATGTCTGATTTTTTTTCCATGAACAACAATCCACATTTATTCTGGAACGAAACAATCAACAATTAGTCAATTATAGTCATATTACAGTTTGAAACATCAACATAACTCTCCCAGTGTGTAATCTATCTATCTGTCTATCTATCTATCTACTGTATCTATCTATCTATCTATCTATCTATCTATCTATCTATCTATCTATATATCTAACACACACACTGCACATACATTTGAGCCTGTCTCCTCTTTAGCTTAGACTCCTACAATTAAGAGACTTTTAGATGACAACCTAGCCACATGATGTGATGTCACAAAGGTCCTGAAGCAGTCTTATCATGAGGATATTAGCACTGGGGCCCCTAGGAGAATGGGGACCTGTGAAATTGCCCAGTTTGCTCTCTCCATTCCCCCCAATGCCAGTCCTGCACACCAGCCTGTCTCTTGTTCTGCTCTTTTAGGCTCATGCAATTAAGAGACCTTTGAGTACATCATGTCACATTACTGTGAAGTCATCAAAAGTCCTTAAACAATAGGTCAGCATGGTGGCTTAGTGGGTAGCACTGTAGTCTTGTAGAGCTGGGGTCCTGTGTTCAAATCTCACCAAAAAATAACATCTGCAGGATTTTGTATTTTCTCCCTGTGTTTGCGTGGGTTTACCCTGGTACTCTGGTGTCCTACCATGTATAGTGAGCCCCAACAGTGTTTTTGATGTATGTAAAGTCCTGTGGAATTAATGGCGCTCTATAAGTGAATAAATATTATTATAAAACAAATGTCCTTAAAGGGAACCTGTCAGGGGCAATAAGCACCCAGAACCACGAACAGTTCTGGGTGCATATTGCTAATCCCTGCCTTACTAGCATAGTAGCATAGATAAAGAGATCTTTAGAAAAAGTATTTCTAAAGATCCTTTATGATATGCTAATGAGCGCAGGGAGGAATTGCAAGGGCGTTCGTTCCTGTGCTCATTCTACCTTCTTAGCATGTTAGCACGCCCACAGGGGTGTGCTAACATTCTATTCAATACCCATTGCCCAGTGTCATCATCGGCAGAGACGCACGTACCTGTGTCCGCTGCACCGCCTCAGAACACTGGGCATAGGGTCAGTGCTCATGCTCAGAAGTCACCGGAACTTCCGGTCATGCGCATTACACTAGTTTGAAGCCAGGACACATACACCTAGCTTCATAGTCTGCATGACCGGAAGCCCGTGATCATGTGCACTGAGCCGAAATCCAGTTTCAGGCACGGTGGCAGCAGCTGATCGAGACCATGGCTCTGACTCTGCACACTTATTAGCATGTTAGCCCACCCACAGTGGCATGCTTACATGCTAAGGGGGCCGAATAGCGAAGGGAACTAACACCCTTGCGACTAGTCCCTGGCCTCATTAGCATGTAATGAAGGATCTTTGGAAATACTACTGAATGTATTCTACTAGATACAGAGACAGCAAGGCAAGGATTACAAATATGCACCCAGAACTGCTCGTGGTTCTGGGTGCATATTATACCTTACAGGTTCCCTTTAAACAATCTTAACCTTGGAATACAACTGCTGAGGTCCCTAAGAGAGTAGGAACCTGATAAATTGCGAAGCTTAACTTACCCTAACTCTGGCTTTGACTGTAACTAGGGCTTATTTTTGGAGTAGGGCTTATATTTCAAGCATATTCCAAAACTCCTGTAAAATTATGCCAGAGTTTACTGTTGGGATAGGTCTTTTTTTTGGCAAAATAGGGTAGCAGTATTCCAAAGATATTTTCACATAAGGTGGCACGTAACATTTAAAAACTTGACTTGGTCAGGAGGGTGAAAACTAGCTTTGGTGGGAGGGTTTAATTTCTCTTTCTACAAGCTCAACATAAATCTAAATGAGTGGGTCGGGTGATGTGACTTAAGGCCCTGTCACACACAGAGATAAATCTTTGGCAGATCTGTGGTTGCAGTGAAATCATGGATATATTGTTCCATTTGTACACAGCCACAAACCTGGCACTGATTGTCCACAATTTCACTGCAAACACAGATCTACCACAGATCTACCACAGATCTGCCACAGATTTATCTCTGTGTGTGACAGGGCCTTTAGCTAGATAGTCCATTTGATTGTACCACCGATTGACTGGGATTTATAATGCCTGCTTTACACGCTTCAATAAATCTTTCAATCCGTCGTCGGGGTCAAGTTGTAAGTGACGCACATCCTGCATCGTTCGTGACGTATTTGCGTGTGACACCTACGTGCAATCAAGATTGAACGAAAATACGGTGATCGCATACACGTCATTTATTCCTCATACATTGGACGTTTTGTTGTATGAACCTAGTCAATTGAAACGTGTGACATCCCTCATACGATTTTGATGTCTGAGGCTATGTGCGCAGGTGTGCGCTTTGCACCGCAGCTTAAAAAAGGTCCGCTTCAGAGCGCAGCTGAAAAGCTGCATTCTGAAGCGCCTCACAATGTCTGTCATTCACTAATCTCTGTCAGTCGGTCACTATCTCTGTCCCTCTCTCTCTGTCCATGTCAGTCTATCCCTCTTACCCCCTCTCTCTCATACTCACCGATCTCCGATCCCCGGCGCGGCGCAGCACGGCATTCACACTGCTCCGGCGGCTTTTACTGTTTTGAAAAAGCCGGCCGCCCATTAAACAATCTCATATTCCCTGCTTTCCCTGCCCACCGGCGCCTATGATTGGTTACAGTGAGACACGCCCCCACGCTGAGTGACAGGTGTCACACTGCACCCAATCATAGCAGCCGGTGGGCGTGTCTATACTGTGTAGTGAAATAAATAATTAAATAATTTAAAAAAACGGCGTGCAGTCCCCCCCAATTTTAAAACCAGCCAGATAAAGCCATACGGCTGAAGGCTGGTATTCTCAGGATGGGGAGCTCCACGTTATGGGGAGCCCCCCAGCCTAACAATATCAGCCAACAGCCTCCCAGAATTGCCGCATACATTAGATGCGACAGTTCTGGGACTGTACCCGGCTCTTCCCGATTTGCCCTGGTGCGTTGGCAAATCGGGGTAATAAGGAGTTATTGGCAGCCCATAGCTGCCAATAAGTCCTAGATTAATCATGTCAGGCGTCTATGAGACACCTTCCATGATTAATCTGTAAATTACAGTAAATAAACACACACACGCCCGAAAAAATCCTTTATTAGAAATAAAAGACACAAACATATACCCTGGTTAACCACTTTAATCAGCCCCAAAAAGCCCTCCATGTCCGGCGTACTCCAGGATGGTCCAGCGTCGCATCCAGCGCTGCTGCAGGGAGGTGACCGGAGCTGCAGCAGACACAGCCGCTCTGGTCACCTCCACACAGCAAATGAAGACAGCCGCGCGATCGGCTGAGCTGTCACTGAGGTTACCCGCTGTCACTGGATCCAGCGGTGGATGCAGCGGTGGCCGCGGGTAACCTCAGTGACAGCTCAGCTGATCGCGCTACTCACTTCAGTTGCTGCGTGGAGGTGAGAGGAGCAGCGGTGAGTAGCGCGATCAGCTGAGCTGTCACTGAGGTTACCCGCGGCCACCGCTGCATCCACCGCTGGATCCAGTGACAGCGGGTAACCTCAGTGACAGCTCAGCTGATCGCGCGGCTGTCTTCATTAGCTGTGTGGAGGTGACAGGAGCGGCTGTGTCTGCTGCAGCTCTGGTCACCTCCATGCAGCAGCGCTGGAAGCGACGCTGCATCATCCTGGAGTACGCCGGACAAGGAGGGCTTTTTGGGGCTGATTAAAGTGGTGAACCAGGGTATATGTTTGTGTTTTTTATTTCTAATAAAGGATTTTTTCGGGCGTGTGTGTGTTTATTTACTGTAATTTATAGATTAATCATGGAAGGTGTCTCATAGACGCCTGACATGATTAATCTAGGACTTATTGGCAGCTATGGGCTGCCAATAACTCCTTATTACCCCGATTTGCCAATGCACCAGGGCAAATCGGGAAGAGCCGGGTACAGTCCCAGAACTGCCGCATATAATGTATGCGGCAATTCTGGGCGGCTGCTGACTGATATTGTTAGGCTGGGGGGCTCCCCATAACGTGGAGCTCCCCATCCTGAGAATACCAGCCTTCAGCCGTATGGCTTTATCTGGCTGGTTTTAAAATTAGGGGGGATCGCACGCCGTTTGTTTTAATTATTTAATTATTTATTTCACTGCACAGTATAGACACGCCCACCGGCTGCTGTGATTGGGTGCAGTGTGACACCTGTCCCTCAGCGTGGGGGCGTGTCTCACTGTAACCAATCATAGGCGCCAGTGGGCGGGCAAAGCAGGGAATACGAGATTGTTTAATGGGCGGCCGGCTTTTTCAAAACAGTAAAAGCCGCCGGAGCAGTGTGAATGCCGTGCAGAGCCGGGGATCGGGGATTGGTGAGTATGAGAGAGGGCTGCTCAATTCACTTACTCAGGAGTTTAGCGGTCACCGGTGAGACCTTCACAGGTGACCGCTAATCAGGACGCGACACAGACAGAGCCGCAGCATGACAATGAAGTCGGGTGAGGTTCACCCGAGTTCATTCTGACAGTGCGGCTCTGTCTGTGTCTGCTGTCATCTGCCATTCAGCTCTGCTACATGGCTGTCTGTGGCTGCTGTCAGCGGCCATGTAGCAGAGCTGAATGGCAGGTGACATAGTAAAAACGCATCCCTACACATTACACACGCTTGGCAAGTCAATAAATAAAAAAAAAAAAAAAAAAGGGTGCCTAATGCATACGTCACAGAACACATGATCTAAAGGATCGCACACAAAATTGATCAATTTAACATAGACTACTAACGCTCGTGTGACAGCAAATGAACGACCTACGTGCAATCTCATTCAATCGCATATGCGACCTGGGCGTGTCACATCGCATACGAGATCGCATACCTAATTGTAAGGTGTAAAGCTGGCTTAAGAAAGTCAAAATGAGAGATTTGTCCGATTCTGGTATTAATGAAACCTTAAAGCAGGGGTCTCAAACACGCGGCCCGCGGGCCGCATGCGGCCCGTCAGGCTGCTTCGTGCGGCCCCCAGGCCCGTGCCCGTGGTCACTATCGCGGCCGGTGCAGGGGCCGCAGCCACTGTCTGCACTTTGTTAGATGAGTGTTTTGCCGGCGCTGCGTTCTCAGAAGCAAGGACTGTGCACGCGCAGCGCCGGCAAAACACTCATCTGACATAAATCGCTGCCAGTGGCTGCGGCCCCTGCACCTGCCGCGATAGTCACCGGGGGCACGGCCTGCAGACAGCGAGAAGCAGAGATGAGGAGCCGAGGGAATGCGGGACAGGTGAGAAGAATGGTGTTTTTTTATTTTTTGTGTATGTAAAGAACGGCACATTAACCCCTTAGTGACCTATGACGTACTGGGTTCATCATGGCTCCCTGGTACTTAAGGATCCATGATATACCCAGTACGTCATGGCGAAATCGCAGCCCCGGTGGCTGCGATCGCTGTTTGCATTGCAAATAGCAAATACCTTAGATTCGGGGAGGAGGGGACCTCAGGAGGGGTGGTGTCTCCTCCCCGGACTTACGGAGGCTGTGATTGGCTGTGCGGCGTTCGTCAGCCAATCACAGCCACTGTAATGTTCCAGCCATTGAAAATGGCTGTAACATTGAAATCCAGCCATGATCAGTGCAGCTGTAGCACCGATCATTGGCTGGAGCTGGGTGACCTCAGTTTCACCCGCCCCCAGCTCTGATTGGAGAGACCGGCCTTGTGACCGATCTGTCCAATCACTGTGGATCTGGGGCCAGAGACCGCCCCCTCAGCTTCACTCAGGAATCTGTGGGTGGAAGCCGAGAACGATCAGTAAATTATCACCTTTCACCCGCCGCCACTGCCCCCACCACCCATTACTACAGGATGGGGACATTACTATAGAATAGGGACAAGGTGGGCACATTACTATAGAATAGGGACAAGGTGGGCACATGACTATAGGATGGGGACAAGGTGGGCACATTACTATAGGATGGGGACAAGGTGGGCACATTACAAGAAAGGGATAAAATGTAAAAAAAAAAACAAAATAAGGCATGACTTTTTTAACATCAAATTTTTTTTTTTAGATTTAACCAAAGAATGTGCACATTTGTTATAATAAACAAGTGAAAAATGTTGAAAATCAGTGATCCAAAGGTGTGTAAAAAAATATATATGGTACCAATAAAAATGTCACTTTGTCCTGCAAAGAATGCGGCCCCCCAAATTATTTTTTTCCTCGGTGCGGCCCATACACCCAGCCGAGTTTGAGACCCCTGCCTTAAAGCAACTGTTAGAACCAGGTTGCAAATGTGTGGCACGGAGAGCAGTAAACATAGGCAATCAAGTGTTCGCTAGCCATTAATATACCAACAATCCAGCCAATAAAACTAGGCTGTTCACTGAAGGATGCCATAAATTTGGAGGTACCAAGTGCACTTTGTGCTCTAAGATCCAAAACACTAAATCAGCTACCCTATTTTTCGGACTATAAGACACACCGGACCATAGGACGCACCCTGGTTTTAGAGGAGGAAAATAGGAAAATAACATTTTAAGCAAAAAATGTGGTCATGACACACTGTTATGGGGCGAGGATCTACTGCTGACACTGCTATGGGGGTAATGTCCCCAAATTCTCTACTAAGGTACCCCATCCTGGTAATGATCCTCCTGCCTTGTATATGATCCCCATCCTTGTATATATGTCCCTCATCCTGGTATAGCCCCCATACTGATAAATACCTTCATCCTGATAAATACCTCCATCCTGATAAATACCTCCATCCTGATAAATACCCCATCCTGATAAATACCTCCATCCTGTTATATACCCCATCCTGTTATATACCCCCATTCTGCTCATATACCCCCATCCTGCTATATACCCCCATCCTGCGCATAATATACCCCCATCCTGGTATATAGCCCCATCCTTCTATATACCCCCATCCTGCTATATACCCACATCCTGCTCATATACCCCGATCCTGCTATATACCCCCATCCTGCTCACATACCCCCATGCTGTTCATATACCTCGATCCTGCTCATATACCCCAATTTTGCTCATAATATACCTTCATCCTGCTATATACCCCCATCCTGCTCATATACCCCCATCCTGCTATATACCCCCATCTTGCTATATACCCCCATCCTGCCCATATACCCCCATCTTGCTATATACCCCCAATCTGCTCATAATATGCCTCCATCCTGATATATACCCCCATACTGGTATACGGCCTGTGTCTTATGACACAGAAAAAAATAAACGTTTATATTCACCTTTCCTCACTCCCTGCTGCATTGATCATCTTCCTCTCTGTGCCAGCAACATCGCTGCTGACCTGTGAGGAGCCGGTGACCGTTCCCTGCAGCATCGTGATGTCCTCCTGTCTGCTGACCCGCTGATGTGTGTGGAGAGCGATGCACACAGCGATGACGTCATCCCTGTGCTCACCGCTCTACACAGAGCAGCTGGCCGACAGACAGGAGGACATTGCAGTGCTGCAGGGAACGGTGAGTATACCGTACTTATTCACTGCCCCCCGCTCTGATGATGATGCGCGGGGACAGTGAATACAGCCGCACATGATCACTCCAGGCTGTAGTTGCCAGGGGTGATCACGCGGGCCGGCTCTTTACTATGCGTGCACTCCCCACCCATCATCCCGCACACTTGTCAGCGCCGGCTTCAGCGCTGAGAGATGATGGGCATGCATATGAAATGAGTGGGCCCACGTGGTCACGGCAGGCGCTGCTACAGCCTGCTCGTGCCGCCGATGACCCGCTCCACTGCTGCACCCTCATACTCCACAGCCCTACATTAATACTTTAAGACACACACCCCCACTTTCCCCCAACATTTGGGGGAACAAAAGTGCGTCTTATAGTCTGAAAAATACGGTACTTCTTCGCAAAACAGAATTTTCCTATTAGATCTTTAATTAAAGGGGGCTTTACACACGTGAAAGCACCTACCTCCGTTGATTGTGCGTCATGGGAAAATCGTTGCCAGTGGCGCACAATATCGCTAGTACCCATCACACGTACTTACCTTCCTAGCGACGTCACTGTGGCCGGCGAACAGCCTCTTTTCTAAGGGGGCGGTTCGTGCGGCATCACAGCGACGTCACACGGCAGGCATCCAATAGAAGCAGAGGGGTGAAGAGCAGCTGCATGAAAGTCACGCCCACCTTGTTGCCGGGGGACGCAGGTACGGTGTTGTTCATCGTTCCTGGGGTGTCACACGTAGCGATGTGTGCTGCCTCAGGAACGACGAACAATCTGCATCCAAAAGCAGCAACGATATTTTGGAAATGGACGAAATTTTGGAATGTCAACAATCAACAATTTGGTATGTATTTTGCATCGTTAGCGGTCACTCGTACGTGTCACACGCAACGACGTCGCTAACAAGGCCGGATGTGCGTCACGAATTCCGTGACCCCAATGACATCTCGTTATCGATGTTGTTGCATGTAACGGGGCCTTTACTGTTCAAATACTCACGTAGAATATCTAATTTCCGGCACATTGTGCAGAAAACAATATATAGGGTGTACTACTCTACTTTGTCACTTCATTAACAAACTTGCCTGGGATATTTCTAATTCCTCGACTCACAAACCACTTTCTGCAACCATACATATTATTGACATGCACAAGGGAAATATTAGCCATTCCTCTGTTATTGCTATAGAGAGAGTAGACAAACGAGGTATAGGAGGTGAATGCTGACACCTTGTCCTTAACAAAGAGGTACTATGGATCATTTAATTATACACACAAACTCCAAGTGGAATGAACCTAAAGACTGATACTATAAATATATATATATATATATATATATATATATTTTAATTTTTTTTTTTTTTTTTTAGCACTGGAGTGGTGCTTTAAATCTAAAGCGGGCTTTACACGCTACGATATCGTTAATGAATTATCATCGGGGTCATGGTGTTTGTGACGCACATCCGGCATCATTAACGATATCGCGGCGTGTAACACTTATGTGCGACCTTAAACAATCTCAAAAGCGGCCAAAATTGTTTGCCGTGGAGAGGTCGTCCTAAAACAAAAAATCGTTTTCCTCTCATTAGCGATGTTGTTCCTCATTCCTGCGGCAGAACACATCACTGTGTGTGACACCGCAGGAGCAAGGAACATCTCCTTACCTGCCTCCACCGGCAATGCGGAAGGAGGAGGTGGGCGGGATGTTAACGTCCCGCTCATCTCCGCCCCTCCGCTTCTATTGGCCACCTGCCGTGTGACGTCACTGTGACACCGCACGACCCGCCCCCTTAGGAAGGAGGCGGGTCGCCGGCCAGGTAAGTGTGTGTGACGGGGGTAAGCGAGGTTATGCGACACGGGCAGCGGGCACGGGTGTCGCACAACCGACGGGGGCGGGTACGATCGCTTGCGATCTCGAGATCGCAGCGTGTAAAGCCCGCTTAAGTCCCCTGCCCCTGTCTTATACTCACCCTTTGTCATTTTCATGCTTTTTCAGCGCTGCTTCAGGTCTGCAGTACCATCTTGTGACTGGCTGGAAAAAGTTACGTCACAACTTTCCAACTAGAATGAAACCAGAACCAGGCTCTCATAAAGATGTATTGAGTTGTGACCTCTGGCGCGCTCCTCCAAACACTAGAGCGGCCAGCAGAAACCTAATTGTCAGAGGCCAACCGGAGCTGTTGTGATAGAAGATGAAGACTGTGCCAGGTGAGTATAAGACAGGGGGCAGAGACTTAAGGGTACTTTACATGCTGCGACATCGCTAGCGATTGCTAGCGATGTCGAGCGCGAAAGCACCCGTCCCCGTCGTACGTGCGAGATTTGGTGCTCGCTGCCGTAGCAAACATTATCGCTACAGCAGCGTCACATGCACATACCTTGTCAGTGACGTCGCTGTGACCGCCGAACAATCCCTCCCTCAAGGGGGAGGTGCGTTCGGCGTCATAGCGACGTCACTGCAGCGCCACTAAGCGGACGACCAATAGAAGTGGAGGGGCAGAGATGAGCGGGACGTAACATCCCGCCCACCTCCTTCCTTCCTTCTTTTCTGGTGGACGCAGGTAAGGAGATGTTCGTCGTTCCTGCGGTGTCACACATAGCAATGTGTGGTGCCGCAGGGACGACGAACAACATCGTACCCGTGGCAGCAATGATATTAAGGAAAGGAGCGACGTGTCAACGATCACCGTTTTTGAACAATTTTTCGATTGTTGTTCGTTGCTCCTTGGTGTCACACGCTGCGATGTCGCTACCGGCGCCGTATGTGCGTCACTAACGATGTGACGCCGACGATATGTCGCAGTGTGTAAAGTACCCTTTAGATTTAAAGCTCCACTCCAGCGGTGCTATAAAAAATACCTGCTGGAGTGGTGCTTAAATTTGATAAATTTATATTAAGCATTGTACACATATTGCTATTTTTCCTTGTATCATTGTACTGTCTTTCAAATTACCATCATAACACAATCATTTTATTTAAGTTGCATTTTTTTTATATTGAATTTATTTATACTCATTGTTTTTGCAGAATTTCTTTGTAACCACTTTTTCTTGTATGGAACATAGAGAGTTAATTTACACCCCCCTACTGACTAGCTACTTAACTGGAAGCTCTGAACGCAAATAAACAGTTAAAATTAAGAACCGGGTAGAAACAAATTTGAAACGTGCATATTCCCAATTCCCAATATGTCTTCTTCATACCTACTTCATTTCATCTCACCATAATGCATGTTATTTAACCTTTTGGAAAAATAATTTGTTTTTATGGAATTTTCTCTACAAGTGCCGGATTAACTACTTTCTTGAACTGCCTTTTTATCTATCTCTTTTATGCCACACACATCTATCTATCTATCTATCTATCTATCTATCTATCCTGTGAATATAATTCTGTATGCTATGCTACAATATATATATATATATATATGTATATATATAAAGCTGAATGTATGTGTGTATGTATGTACGGTATGTATATATGTATGTATGTCCGTTAAAGGAATTTCCACCGAGTTACAGGTCATTAATAGGAGCTCTGATTGGTTGCTATAGGCAATGATGGCCATTTTTAGTATAAGAGGCTTTTGTGTGAGGTAAAATGATATTGGTAGAGACAGTCACACAGAGACACAGATACACAGAGAGAGAAACAGAGAGACAGACAGAGACAGAAACAGGCTGACAGAGAAACAGAGAGACAAACAGACAAAGACAGGCAGAGGCAGACAGGGATAGAGAGAGACAGACAGAGACAGAGAGAGACGAATAGACAGAGGGACTGACAGAGAGAGACAGAGAGACAAATAGAGAGAGACAGCAAGACAGACAGAGACAGACAGAGAGACAGTCAGAAAGAGACAGCCAGAGAGACAGATGGAGAGAGACGGAGACAAACAGAGAGAGATGGATAAAGAGAGACAGAGCTAGATAGAGAGACAGAGAGAGGCAGACAAGGAAAGGCAGACAAAGAGACAGACAGGGAGAGAGAGACAGAGAGTGGGAGAGAGACAAAGAGACGCTTAGTTACTATCCTGGGCAACGCCGGGTATTACAGATGGTATACACTGTGTATATATATATATATATATATATATATATACACATTGCCTTGCGAAAGTATTTGGCTCCCTTGAATTTTTCAACCTTTTCCCACATTTCAGGCTTCAAACATGAAGATAAAAATTTTAATTTTACAGTGAAGAATCAACTACAAGTGGGACAGAATTGTGAAGTTGAATGAAATTTATTGCTTATTTTAAACTTTTTAAAAAAATAAATAACTGAAATGTGGGGCGTACAATATTATTCGTCCCCTTTAAGTTAATTCTTTGTAGCGCCACCTTTTGCTGCAATTACAGCTGCAAGTCGCTTGGGGTATGTCTCTATCAGTTTTGCACATCGAGAGACTGAAATCTTTGCCCATTTTTCTTTGCAAATAGCTCAAGCTGAGTGAAGTTGGATGGAGAGCGTTTGTGAACAGCAGTTTTCAGCTCTTTCCACAGATTCTCGATTGGATTCAGGTCTGAGCTTTGACTTGGCCATTCTAACACCTGGATATGTTTATTTGTGAACCATTCCATTGTAGATTTTGCTTTATGTTTGGGATCATTGTTTTGTTGTAAGACAAATCTCCGTCCCAGTCTCAGGTCTTTTGCAGACTCCAAAAGGTTTTCTTCAAAAATGGTCCTGTATTTGGCTCCATCTATCTTTCCATCAATTTTAACAATCTTCGCTGTCCCTGCTGAAGAAAAGCAGGCCCAAACCTTGATGCTGCCACCACCATGTTTGACAGTGGGGATGGTGTGTTCAGGGTGATCAGCTGTGTTGCTTTTACGCCAAACATATCATTTGGCATTGTGCCCAAATAGTTTGATTTTGGTTTCATCTGACCAGAGCAACTTCTTCCACATGTTTGGTGTGTCTCCCAGGTGGCTTATGGCAAACTTTAAACAACACTTTTTATGGATATCTTTGAGAAATGGCTTTCTCCTTGCCACTCTTCCATAAAAGCTAGATTTGTACAGTGTACGACAGATTGTTGTCCTATGGACATACTCACCCACCTCAGCTGTAGATCTCTGCAGTTCATCCAGAATGGTCATGGGCCTCTTGGCTGCATCTCTGATCAGTCTTCTCCTTGTTTGAGATGAACATTTGGATCGACGGCCGGGTCTTGGTAGATTTGCAGTGGTATAATACTTCTTCCATTTTAATATGATCACTTGCACAGTGCTCTTTGGGATGTTTACAGTTTTGGAAATCTTTTTGTAACCAAATCCGGCTTCAAACTTCTCCACAACAGTATCACGGACCTGCCTGTTGTGTTCCTTGGTCTTCATGATGCTCTCTGCACTTTAAACAGAACACTGAGACTATCACAGAGCAGGTGAGACTTGGTTACACACAGGTGACTTATATTTATCATCATCATCATCATCAGTCATTTAGAACAACATTGGATCATTCAGAGATCCTCAATGAACTCCTGGAGTGAGTTTGCTGCACTGAAAGTTAAGGGGACGAATAATATTGCACGCCCCAATTTTCAGTTATTTATTTTTTAAAAAAGTTTAAAATAAGCAATAAATTTCTGTCAACTTCACAATTGTGCCCCAATTGTTGTTGATTCATCACCATAACATTAACGTTTTTATCTTTATGTTTGAAGCCTGAAATGTGGGAAAAGGTTGAAAAATTCAAGGGAGCTGAATACTTTCGCAAGGCACTGTATATAGCATAAAGAATAAAAAAAAAAAGGATTGGTGTTGGACATGTCACTTTTCCAGAGTCTTTGTTCTACCAGTAATGTGGGAACCCTTATATTTCCAATCAAAAGTGATCGATCTGAGTGGGTATGTTAGGGGTTTTATTATTGACATTTTGAGGTTTAAAATATAACTTTTAATGTTATCTGTCTAAAAACAATAGACCTTAATAGAATAGTAAATAAAGTGCAGTGCATAAACAAGAGTGATAAAAAGGATGGATCTCACCCGTTTTTTCTCTCCCGCGCAGATGACACACCACCGGAACAGACCACAGGCGGAAGAGGGCAAAATTATTATTATTATTATTATTGTTTATTTAAATTATTATTATAAAATATTATATTATAAATATTATATTATAAAATATAATAATTATAAAATATTATAAAATCAGACAAAAGGGGAGGGAACAATAATTTCAATAATTCCTATCCCTGTCGTGCCCATGCAAAGTGCTTCCGCCCTTACAAGGGCAGCACCCAAGTTAGGTAAAGCTACCCCAATGGAGATATACAGTTAGGTCCAGAAATATTTGGATAGTGACACAATTTTTGCGATTTGGGCTCTGCATGCCACCACATTGGATTTGAAATGAAACCTCTACAACAGAATTGAAGTGCAGATTGTAACGTTTAATTGAAGGTTTGAACAAAAATATCTGATAGAAATTGTAGGAATTGTACACATTTCTTTACAAACACTCCACATTTTAGGAGGTCAAAAGTAATTGGACAAATAAACCAAACCCAAACAAAATATTTTTATTTTCAATATTTTGTTGCGAATCCTTTGGAGGCAATCACTGTCTTAAGTCTGGAACCCATGGACATCACCAACCGCTGGGTTTCCTCCTTCTTAATGCTTTGCCAGGCCTTTACAGCCGCAGCCTTCAGGTCTTGCTTGTTTGTGGGTCTTTCCGTCTTAAGTCTGGATTTGAGCAAGTGAAATGCATGCTCAATTGGGTTAAGATCTGGTGATTGACTTGGCCATTGCAGAATGTTCCACTTTTTTGCACTCATGAACTCCTGGGTAGCTTTGGCTGTATGCTTGGGGTCATTGTCCATCTGTACTATGAAGCGCCGTCCGATCAACTTTGGATTGAAAGTATATCCCGGTACACTTCAGAATTCATCCGGCTACTCTTGTCTGCTGTTATGTCATCAATAAACACAAGTGACCCAGTGCCATTGAAAGCCATGCATGCCCATGCCATCACGTTGCCTCCACCATGTTTTACAGAGGATGTGGTGTGCTTTGGATCATGTGCCGTTCCCTTTCTTCTCCAAACTTTTTTCTTCCCATCATTCTGGTACATGTTGATCTTTGTCTCATCTGTCCATAGAATACTTTTCCAGAACTGAGCTGGCTTCATGAGGTGTTTTTCAGCAAATTTAACTCTGGCCTGTCTATTTTTGGAATTGATGAATGGTTTGCATCTAGATGTGAACCCTTTGTATTTACTTTCATGGAGTCTTCTCTTTACTGTTGACTTAGAGACAGATACACCTACTTCACTGAGAGTGTTCTGGACTTCAGTTGATGTTGTGAACGGGTTCTTCTTCACCAAAGAAAGTATGCGGCGATCATCCACCACTGTTGTCATCCGTGGACGCCCAGGCCTTTTTGAGTTCCCAAGCTCACCAGTCAATTCCTTTTTTCTCAGAATGTACCCGACTGTTGATTTTGCTACTCCAAGCATGTCTGCTATCTCTCTGATGGATTGTTTCTTTTTTTTCAGCCTCAGGATGTTCTGCTTCACCTCAATTGAGAGTTCCTTAGACTGCATGTTGTCTGGTCACAGCAACAGCTTCCAAATGCAAAACCACACACCTGTAATCAACCCCAGACCTTTTAACTACTTCATTGATTACAGGTTAACGAGGGAGACGCCTTCAGAGTTAATTGCAGCCCTTAGAGTCCCTTGTCCAATTACTTTTGGTCCCTTGAAAAAGAGGAGGCTATGCATTACAGAGCTATGATTCCTAAACCCTTTCTCCGATTTGGATGTGAAAACTCTCATATTGCAGCTGGGAGTGTGCACTTTCAGCCCATATTATATATATATAATTGTATTTCTGAACATGTTTTTGTAAACAGCTAAAATAACAAAACTTGTGTCACTGTCCAAATATTTCTGGACCTAACTGTACCCCTTGGGTCCAGCACCGTTTAAAATCCTTATTTTCTTCCTTCTTTATTTCATAATTTTAAAAGAGATTACACCATCTCAGCATCAAAATGGAAAAACCAGACATGTTTCGAACAAACAAGTGTTTTTGATCACAGGTAACATAAAATTGCAAAGACGGCGTACATATAGACATACAGTGATACTTCGGTTTTCGTTGATCTCGGTTATCGTTGGCTTTGGTTTTCGTTGATTTTTTCCACTAAAAATTTGCCTCGGTTTTCGTTGATTGCCTCGGTTTTCGTCTGTTTTTGTCTTCATGCCCACGTAACTACACTGTTATTTTTGCAACAACAAAGGGTGATCCATGCATTCTCCTGCACTGTGTGGCATTATGTGAGTGTCACCCTGCTTGTCAGTTTCAAAATATATGTTATACATGTAAGATAAAATGTATTTACTCTTTACTTTAGTGTTTTTTATTCATTCAATATTCCTTTTATATTAATTTCTTATTGTTTTTAGTATTAATCACTATCTTCCCTATAAAATGTGTTTTTGAATGTATTTTAGAGTGTCTAAAACAGATTAATTGGATTTACATTGGTTCCCATGGAAAAAATTGCTTCGGTTTTAGTCGGTTTCGGTTTTCATTGATTGTATTCAGACAGATTATCAACGAAAACCAAGGTATCACTATATATTTAAATGGATATGACATACCTATAAGGGAGGGGAAGGAGTGTAACACTCAGGAGGTTCCTAATTACCACAGGGCAGGGTTAATTTAACACTTGAAGAACAAGATGTAAGGGTCCTGTTCCACGTAGCGACGCACCAGCGATCCGACCAGCGATCCGACCTGGCAGGGATCGCTGGAACGTCGCTACATGGTCGCTGGTGAGCTGTCAATCAAGCAGATCTTCACAGCGATCAGAGATCAGCCACCAGACACCAGCGACCCGTGTAACGACGGCTCCCTGCTGGCTACCGGAGAAATCTCCTGTAATGCCAGGCCTGGATTCAGTTACCTACTTTGCACTCCGGAGCTCTCAGCTGCAGACTGGTCTGATCTCAGAGTTTACAACCTACAAAGAACTACAACACTTTTACATAGAAAATATCTTTATTAAGAGAATATATATAAAACAAGATACAAAATGCACAGCAATACAATGACATGAGGATAGGAGACAGCTTTTTCTCTGATTGAAATCACATGGTGGCCAGCAATAATAAATATATATTTCCTAGTCAGATGAAGTGTAAACAAAATCCCCTCTGAAAATTACTTTCAGGAATTTATTTAAAAAAATTCATCCGACTGAATAAAATTGAATACTTTGGCCAAACATACAATGAAAAAGTATCAAAAGCTGAACCCAAAGTCTGTACACCCTGTACAGCAAATGGATGGCAAGAAGAAATCAGGACAGTATGTCTATAGCAAGAGTGACAGATGTGACACTGCACGGACTGTAGAAATGCATGAACATTTAGTAGTGTAATGGGGAATGTCAGGAGTCAATGCCATTTATAAATAGGTAATGCCATAACCAAATGAATGGAATATGGGGTAATAATAACAAGAAATAAGAGTCCTGACATGCCGCAACACACAAAATAGATAGTCACATGCAAGTGTACAAAAACATCTAGAGTAATCACATACTATATCTTACCATGGGACACCCTGACGCGTTTCGCCAATGCTTTATCCAAGGGCGCTTATCAGAGATCAGCCACCAGACACCAGCGACCCGTGTAACGACGGCTCCCTGCTGGCTACCGGAGAAATCTCCTGTAATGCCAGGCCTGGATTCAGTTACCTACTTTGCACTCCGGAGCTCTCAGCTGCAGACTGGTCTGATCTCAGAGTTTGCAGGACTGCACTGCGAGCGCCGAGTGATTGATTCCCGGCGATTGCGGTTCAGTTCATAACAGCTGCGAACAGGCCAGGGTACAATCCGGAGTTCAGGTGAGAGCACTGGAGATCAGCCCGGCATATCTTCAGCTGTCATGAACTGAATCGCAATCGCCGGGGAATCAATCACTCGGCTCTCGCGGTGCAGTCTAGGCTGCACTCTGGAGCTCAGGTGAGAACTCCAAAGTGCAAAGCAGGTAACTGAATCCAGGCCTGGCATTACTGGAGATTCGTCCAGTAGCCAGTCCGACGCTGGGCGCTCGTTGGTCTCCCGCCGTCAAACACTCCGATGTGTGCTGCACAGTGGGAGACCAACGAGCAAAAAATGGTCGTGATTGCTGCTGATTTTCACTCACAGCGATATCGCTAGCGAGGTTGCTGATACGTCACAAAACCTGTGACATTTCAGTGATCTCCCTAGCGATCTCGCTGTGTGTGACGGGGGCTTAAGTCAGGTATTGCTACCGATTCACACCAAAAAATATGTACATTTACATACACTCAAATCAAAGAGAGTGAGAAAGATGGCTATATACTAAATAGGCATGAACTATTTGAGAAGATACACTAGATATGACTGGTGGAATACACAATCATTAAAAAATATCAGAATGAAGTCTTAACCTTTGTCAGGCTGCATAACTTTAACAAAATTTCTCGACCTCTTATCTCGGAAGGGGGTGGAGATATTTTATTGAAATTTGTCCAATATATTCTGGACCAAAACTGCTGAGATGTCACGAAATTTCAGCCCCCTACGGCTTTTCGAAAAAAAAAAGTATTGCAATTTAAAAAGGGAATAGTTACAATTGTACCTATTCAGCCGGACGAAGGTTAAAAAAATAATATTAAAAAAATTATAAATAAATAGACATAAAAAATAAATTTAGAAATGTATTTTAATAAAAATGCCTTAGGTCATGCCAATGAAAGGCAGGGAGCCTGCATCAAAGGCAGGGAGACAACCAATGATGTTCGCAGCATATATGACATGATATAACACTTTTTTAATATAGAAAGAGACTTTTTAATTTCTCCAGGCATTGCAAACTATATTTTTTTTGTAACATACCTCATTATTTTATTTTGCTATCTTCTCTCCAAACAGTATGCTGCAGGGCTATTTTAATGCCCAGATAATAATCCCTTAGATACAGGGGTGTCAAACACCAAGGGCCACATCAGCATTATGGTTGTCTTCAAAGGGATTGTATTTGCAAGGGCTGATGCAGATCTCCATGCTACACAGTAAGAGGGCTAAGTCCCTGGGATTTTAAACTAAGGGTGCTGTCCATAGGTTGTAAACACCACCACAAGCTTCCCCCCAGCAATGCAAACACCCCATATCCCACCACAGGACCACAGGCATTCACACAAAATATAGACCTCCAAAATCCCCCAAAGGCATCTGCTCAGCATTGTACACCCCCCACAAATCCTAAATCCCACACAGGCATCTTCAAAATGTGACACCCTGGCCTATCAGGTCATCACAGGAATTGTGCAATCTGCCCTTCTGCACAGTATCCAATCCTCCTTGGTTATGGATCCTTGTCCTTTGGTGTTGCTAAGAACAGAGCCAGTCAAAACCCTAGGAACACTTTACACCATACCCACCAGACACACCATTGGGGGTCCTGAAGGGAATAGGGCCGCCCACTTGGGGGGTTGGTAGGGGAAAGTGAAAAAGTGAAAGGAGTTGAGAGTTGTGGTGTTGGAGGTGAAAGAGAGAGAAGGTCAGGAGCAGGGCTCCTTAAGTCTACTAGGTGGCAGACGTTGGTCTGGGCCTGGTAGGATCTGGAACCCCGGTCGCAGTGGATCATGGCAAGGGGCACAGTTTGCCGAGGAGGGCAGCCGGCGGCTTTGAGCCAAATGCGGGCAGGGGCCAGGGCACGACGGGGTAAGTGGACCCTATGCCGGGAAGTAGCTTCAAGCATCCTGGTAATTTACCCTACGGGCGTGAAGTCTTCAAGATTCATCCCTCACCTGCTCCAATATCGGGGTACTAGTGCAACGAGGGGATAGGACCTTTCCCAAACACAGTCCACCAAATCCCAAGCGTAAATCCTGAGAGCAATCTCACTCCATTAGCCATACGGGTGAGCAGGACCCGATTAGTTCCATACTATAGAGTCTAACAGTGAGAAGGTGCCACGGAAAAGGCCACAGGCTAACAAGCAACACTAAGGGCACGGATCCACGCGTGCTCCCTCCTTGCTGCAGCGGTGCTCAGAATTCTGGTTTACAAGCTGTCGCTGTCAGTATTCTTGTACTAAGTGAGTACGCAGAAACCCTTCCTTTCCCTAACGGCATCCCCTGCACCACCACCACCGGGCCCCGGGGCACAACTCCCTACCCAGGGAGGGGTTAAACACCTTGCTGCCATACCACCGCCACCGGGCTCCCCAAGAGCAGCGGTGGTACCCCGTATTACTACGCACCGTGGGTGGCATCACGAACTTCTAACTCCCCTTCATACTCCCCTTTTGAAACTCAAGTGTCCGCACGAACCCCCGGGTCCGGAGACCCCTCGAGCCACCACAGTTCCAGTTCCGAGCGGCTCAGCCGCTGACACGGGGGCGGTAGAAAAGCATCACAAACAGTGTCGGACTGGAGTACCCTGGGCCCAGCAGAGAAAATCATTCTTGGGGCCCACTATGTAGCAATATAGAAATAAATATAAGACCACCAATTGCATGGTAAAACATGCTAATATCAGAATATAACACAAGGTAATACACTTCTTAGGGAACCTCTCCAGGGTTTTTTTTATCGCTGGAGTGGGGGTTCTCATCTAAGATCCCTGACCTTACTCTTATACTCCCCTGCTGGCATCTTCACCTTCTAGTGCTGACTAGCTTGCTGGTCTACGGCAGTTTGTGACCTGCCGGCTGCTGCAGTGTTTCATGAAACCAGAGGTCACACCTCAATACAAGTTTATGATAGCCTCATTCTGGCTCTCATAGACTTTTATTCAGCACTTGTGAAGTAACTTATGACTTACGGACAGTCAGAAGTTGCGCTCACAAGATGGCGCCACAGAAAAAAATGGTGAAAATGCCAAATGATGAGTATAAGACAGTGGCAGAGATCTTTGTTTAAAAAAAAAACAACAAAATGCTGGAGTGGTAATGCTACAGTAATGTGCAGTAACGTTAAAGAAAGAGCTGGCGCCCACATTTTGGTGAAAAAACTCATGATACATGTCCCCAGATGTGTATTAACAGCTAAACAAATTGATTGACACTGCAGATTTGACATGTACAATGTGTCAATTTATGCTGTGGATATTCACCACTGATTTCATCCTTTGCATCACAAATGAAAAGGTGAATGGTAAAAGTGAATGAACCATTTGCGTACTAGTAAACACAACAATATCTGCACAATATTTGCAAGGATAATTCTGCTATTAATTTGCTGTGGGATTTCCATTGTAGAAATTCTCCAGCAAATTTATTATGTGAATGTACATAGTATCTGTACTAAAAGTGGTGGGGACCCTAAATCAGTTATGTGTGACATTGGAATAATATTGATAGAGAGCTTTCCCTCACATCCCCCATACACTTTACGAAAATCTCTCTGTCACTTACAAGACCATAACTTTTTATGAAAAGCCTCATTTTGTTAGTGGTGGGGAAGAAAACCAAAGTCAGTCAGTGGTGATACAGTGGGAGGGGACACAGTAAGTCAGGGGTGATACCAGGGGAGGGGATGCTCTCAGTCAGGGGTGATACAGAAGGGAGGGGACGTAGTCAGTCAGTGGTGATACAGGGGAGGGGACGCAGTCAGTCGGGGTGATACAGGGGATAGGATGCATTCAGCCAGGGATGATACAGGGGGAGGGGACGCAGTCAGGCAGGGGTAATAGAGGGGGAGGCTATGCAGTCAGGGGTGATACAGGGTGAGGGAATTCAGTCAGTCGGATGATACAGGGGAAGGGAGCGTAGTCAGGGAGTGATACAGGAGGAAGGGGGTGGAGTCAGTCAGGGGTGATACAGTGGAAGGGGACACAGTCAGTCAGGGTTGATGCAAGGGGAGAGGGGCTCAGTCAGTCCAGAGTTATACAGGGGGAGGAGGCTCAGTCAGTTTGGGGTGATACCGGAGGAGGGGACATAGTCAAAAGTCAGAGTTAATTCAGGTAGAGATGCTCAGTCAGTCAGGGATGATACAGGGTGAGGGGTTCAGTCGGCCATCCTGAGCCCCTCCTGGTATATATATATATCCCCCTCCTGGTATATGTCCCCATCCTGGGCCCCTCCTGGTATATATGTCCTCATCCTAGTTTATTTGTCCCCTTCTTAGCATATATGTCCTCTTCCTGGTATATATGTCCCCATCCTGGTTTATTTGCCCCCTTCATGGTATATGTATCCCCTTCCTGGTATATATGTCCCCATCCTGGTTTATTTGTCCCCATCATGGTATATGTATCCCCCTCTTGGTATTTATGTCCCCATCCTGATATATATCCTCCTCCTGGTATATACGTCCCCTTCCTGGGCCCCTCCTGGTAAACATGTCCCCAACCTTGTTTATTTGTCCCCTTCCTGCTTTTCCTGATATATATAGTACAGACCAAAAGTTTGGACACACCTCCTCATTCAAAGAGTTTTCTTTATTTTCATGACTCTAAAAATTGTAGATTCACATTGAAGGCATCAAAACTATGAATTAAAACATGTGGAATGAAATACTTAAAAAAGTGTGAAACAACTTAAAATATGTCTTATATTCTAGGTTCTTCAATGTAGCCACCTTTTGCTTTCATTACTACTTTGCACACGCTTGGCATTCTCTTGATGAGCTTCAAGAGGTAGTCACCAGAACTGGTTTTCCAACAGTCTTGAAGGAGTTCCCAGAGATGCTTAGCACTTTTTGACTCTTTTTCCTTCACTCTGCGGTTCAGCTCACCCCAAACCATCTTGATTGAGTTCAGGTCTGGTGACTGTGGAGATCAGGTCATCTGGCGTAGCACCCCATCACTCTCCTTCTTAGTCAAATAGCCCTTACACAGCCTGGAGGTGTGTTTGGGGTCAATGTCCTGTTGAAAAATAAATTATGGTCCAACTAAATGCAAACCGGATGGAATAGCACACCGCTGCAAGATGCTGTGGTAGGCATGCTGGTTCTGTATGCCGTCAATTTTGAATAAATACCCAATAGTGTCAGTAGCAAGGCACCCCCACACCATCACACCTCCTCCTCCATGCTTCACGGTGGGAACCAGGCATGTAGAGTCCATCCGTTCATTTTTTCTACAAAGACACGGTGGTTGGATCCAAAGATATCAAATTTGGACTCATCAGACCAAAGCATAGATTTCCACTGGTCTAATGTCCATACCTTGTGTTCTTTAGTCCAAACAAGTCTCTTCTGCTTGTTGTCTGTCCTTAGAAGTGGTTTCCTAACAGCTATTTTACCATGAAGGCCTGCTGCACAAAGTCTCCTCTTAATAGTTGGTCTAGAGATGAGGTGTGTCCAAAGTTTTGGTTTGTAATGTATATATCCTCCTCCTGGTATATATGTCCTCCCCCTGATATATATATGCCCCGCTGCTGGTATATATGTCCCCCTCCTGGCCCCTACTGGTATATATGTTGACCTCCTGTGCCCCTTCCGGGGTATATGTCCCCCTCCTGGGCTCTTCCTGATGTATATGTCCACTGCAAAAAAACCCCAAACATTTTACTCATCCTCCCCGGCTCCCACATCGCGCGACGTCCTCTATGCATTGTTGCACTGGATGTGCGCCATTGAACACACAGCTGAAGCAAATCAGGGACTGGGGTTGGTGGACCCCCTCACCACCCCCGGCGATTGTCCCGCATCTGTCTTCAGTTCATGGACTGCTTACTTTTCCCCCCAGATGCCACCTCCTCTCCACCTCCGCGGCACAGCCTTGTCTGCAGCAGTGTGATGAGGCTGCAGCATGATGACATCATCACGCTGTTGCACGCTGGGCTAAGGGATGATGCACTCATGGCCTGCTCTGCCTTACTGACCCTGATGCCACCACATGGCTAATTTCCATTTCAGGCACCTGAAGTGCGGCTGTAACTTGGGCCCGGTGAAGAGGGGGGCCCATCCTGGGGCTTAATAAAGCTAACTAAGTACCCTGGCTGGGCCCCCCCTCTTCACCGGGCCCTATCAGTAAGGGCCGTAATGCCCTGATGGCGACCCTGCCAGCAGGTGCCAGTGCCTGGCCCCACCGGAGGACCTTCCGGTTCTCTGGTGGGCCAGTCAAACCCTGACTACACACCCCCAAACTCCTACCACAGGCATCTTTCAGCATTTTAGACCCTCAGTTCCCATCACAGTCATCCCCCCAGCATCACACCCCCCAAAATTCCCACCACAGGCATCCCCATAGTACTATAGACCACCAAAATCCCATTGCAGGCATCCCCCAGCTTTATACGTACTTACATTATTAAACATCCCCAAAAAATACCATCACACCCATCCTCCAGCACAGCATACCCCGCAAAATCCTAACTCAGGCATCTCCACAGAATTGTGCACCCCCTTGAATCCAATCAAATGCATCCCCCAACATTGCACATACTCCAAATGCCACCAAAGGTATCATAGACCCCCTAATTTCCATCGCAGGCATACCCACAGCATAATAGACACATAGCATTGCTCACCTGTAAACATTCCACAATAAAAAATACCTACACCATTGCCCCAACCAAAAAATCCCACCACCAGTGTCTTGCCGGCATTGAATGCTCCAAAAACCCCATTACAGCCATCCCTACAGCATTATACCCCCTCAAATCCCACCCCTGATATCCCCCTAGCATTAATGATCCTTGAAATTCCACCACAGGCATTCCCCTAGCATTATACACACCCTAAAACCTACCACAAGCGTCACCCTGCATTATAGACCTCCCCCAAATCCCACTACAGGCTTCCCCCCAGCCTTATAGGTCCCTCATAAAGCCCACCACAGACATCCCCCTGGCATTATAGACCCCCCTAAA
The DNA here is from genome assembly GCF_048569485.1 of Anomaloglossus baeobatrachus. Lineage (NCBI taxonomy): Eukaryota > Metazoa > Chordata > Amphibia > Anura > Aromobatidae > Anomaloglossus > Anomaloglossus baeobatrachus. The sequence goes on along the minus strand of NC_134353.1, from coordinate 225,984,472 downwards.
ACCCACCACAAGCATACCTGCAGCAGTTTAGATCGCTCAAATCCCACCCCCTTTTACTCCTTTTCACCTGCAGCTTCTCATTGATGCCATGAACGACGGCTAAAGATGGGGAGCGCGCAACACATTTCTCCTCACTGCCAACCACTCCATCGAATGGCGTGCTGCACTTCAGGCCCCCTTCATACGCACGTGTCTCCGGTACGTGCTAGGTCCGTGCCCGCATGTACCGGACACACGGGCACACGTAAACCCATTAAAATCAATGGGTTTATGTGCACGCACGTGTTCAGCCATTGGCCCGTGCCTCCGTGTGAGCACACGTGAGCCTGTGTGCTCCACATGGATGCATGTCCGTGTTTCTTCAGTAGCACGGGTGTCACGCGGCCCGCACACGTACCACACGGATGTAGTGTGGATGCGGGCCCACGTGACACGCGACGGAGAAGCACACGTGTCATGTTAAAAATAAAAAAACACAAACTTACCTCCACGAGCCCTGCAGTGTCTGCCGCAGCTGTCACCTGCATCCGACCCCCAGTGAATTTGAACAACGCATCTTCTTCACTGGGGGCCGGAAGCAGCATCAGCGGGGCGTGGCCTGTGCCAAACGCTGTCATTCAGCACCACAGACAGCTCCAGAAAAATCAGGTAAGGCGGGGCTTTCCGTTCTCTGTGTGTTATTACGTATAACACATGGAGAATACGAATGTGCCACAAACACAGCACACGGGTAGCAAACCACCCCTTTAATACATATGTGAAAAAACGGTCCGTTTTTTTCACGTGCGCGTGAAGAGGGCCTCAGACAGGATGTGATGCCGACAACATGTGACTGAAATTATATAATTTCTACCAAGAGCCCATACATTCTAGCATCTTCTGTTTGTACTGTGCATGGCAACCTCTTTAGTGCATGTGAAGTACACAAAAAAGATTACGGACAGTGTTTTTTTCTGCCCGACGCTATGGACAGCAGAGAAAAGCACCCAGATTTTACTGGCTTTTACAGTTTGCAGGCCAGATAAAATGATGTGGCAGGCATGATTTGGCCCACGGACCTTGAGTTTGACACTCCTTCTAAGGCTTAGGGGTACTTTGCACACTACGACATCGCAGGTGCGATGTCGGTGGGGTCAAATTGAAAGTGACGCACATCCGGCATGGCAGGCGACATCGTAGTGTGTAAAGCCTAGATGATACGATTAACGAGCGCAAAAGCGTCGTAATCGTATCATCGGTGTAGCGTCGGCATAATCCATAATTACGCTGACGCGATGGTCCGATGTTGTTCCTCGCTCCAGCAGCAGCACACATCGCTGTGTGTGAAGCCGCAGGAGCGAGGAACATCTCCTACCGGCGCCACCGCGGCTCTCGTAGGATATGCGGAAGGGAGAAGGTGGGCGGGATGTTTACATCCCGCTCATCTCCGCCCCTCCGCTCCTATTGGCCGCCTGCCGTGTGACGTCGCAGTGGTATAGAAGGAGAGAGGACCCTGCCCACGAGGGCTCACAGTCTACAGCGAATGGATGATTGTACAATAGGTGAGGACAGAGCTGGTTGCGCAGTGGTGTACTGGACTGAGGGCTATTGTAGGTTGTAGGCTTGTAGGAAGAGGTGGGTCTTGAGGTTCCTCTTGAAGCTTTCCACAGTAGGGGAGAGTCTGATATGGTGAGGTAGAGCGTTCCAGAGTATGGGGGAGGCACGGGAGAAATCTTGTACGCGATTGTGGGAAGAGGAGATAAGAGAGGCGTAGAGAAGGAGATCTTGTGAGGATCTGAGGTTGCATGCAGGTAGGTACCGAGAGATTAGGTCACAGATGTAAGGAGGAGACAGGTTGTAAATGGCTTTGTATGTCATGGTTAATGTTTTGAACTGGAGTCGTTGGGCGAATGGAAGCCAGTGAAGAGATTGGCAGAGTGGCGAGGCTGAGGAATAGCGGGGAGAGAGGTGGATTAAGCGGGCCGCAGAGTTTAGGATAGATTGGAGGGGTGTAAGAGTATTGGAAGGGAAGCCAGAGAGCAGGAGGTTACAGTAGTCGAGACGGGAGATGATGAGGGCATGCACTAATGTTTTTGCTGGTTCTTGGTTAAGGAAAGCACGGATCCGGGAGATATTTTTGAGTTGTAGTCTGCATGAGGTGACGAGGGCTTGGATGTGTGGCTTGAAGGATAGAGCAGAGTCGAGGCAACAAATTGAACGTGCCGCACATACGATGGGGGCGTTGCAAATCGCATATGTCGCGGGCAGAGGAGACGCGCTCACCACGCTTGGGTCCGGGGCTTCTGCTGCTGCTGCTCGGTGGCTCGAGCGGTGGGCCGGACCCGGGGACTCGAGCAGCGCTCCTCACCCGTGAGTGAAAAGGGATAGTTTGGGTGGGGGAGATTGTTCGTGACGCCACCCACGGGACGTGGTGATGATGGCACCACCGTTGCTGGTGACGGGGATCCCGGGAGAGATGGTAGGGAGCAGCTAGGATGTTGTCCCCTTCGTGGGTAGGGGGTTGGTGATCCCAGGGCCCGGTGGTGTAACAGGGAGGCTGGATGGCCGGGGTGCAGGGTTGCAGGGACAGCACAGCACGGTGTCGGACGGCACTGGTGTACTCACTCAGACAATCACTGACAGAGTCTCTGGTAAACCAAAATGGCCGGATGGATGGGTCCCGCAGCCGGCTGCAGTGTTGTTGTTGTGCTCTCCCCGGACGGCTGATGGTGGTTGTTTTTCCCTGCACCTGTAAGAAATGTTCTGACTCCTGTGGTTGCCCACCGGTAGTCCACTCCCCGGCGTATAGGTGCTGTAGGAGCCCGTTTTGCCCGCAGGCGCTAGCCCTTGGATCTCTAGCCTGTGGCAGTGGCTGTATATCCTCACGGTGTGGACTGTTGCCTTCTGTCGGGACTTGGTTGTTGGGAAACCCCTGGGGTTCCTGTCACACTCGGATTTGACTATTGACGGCGGCTCCAAGCCTGGTCGGGGTCCGATGGCCCTGCCTGTGTACTTAGCTTCACTCCGCTCCCCGGTTCGGTACTGGCGGGCCAACGCCCGACCCCGGTCCTTACGGCTTTGCAGAGTTCCACCAACTCCTGCAGACGGCCACCACCGTCTGCCAACCTTGCTGTCAGTGCCTGGGCTCCTACCCAGGCACACGCAGACGTTTTACTCCTCTCACTTTCACCTCCAAAACTGATCTGTCTCCTTTTCCCGCCTCCAGGCCTGTGAACTCCTTGGTGGGTGGAGCCAACCACCTGGCTCCGCCCCACCTGGTGTGGACATCAGACCCTGGAGGGAGGCATCAAGGGTTTTTTGTTTGTTGTAACTGTCTAGGGTGGGGGCGTGTGTATGTTGGAATGTATGAGACCACCTGGCTAGTCGAGGGCGTCACACATACGATATCGTATGCGAAATCTCAACGCGTAAAGCAGGCTTTAGTCGCTCATCTGAATGATTCCCAAAGAAACGATAATTTGCATCAACTTTCTCTGTTTTGGGTAGTGTTATTATATAAGTACTCCATGAAAACTCAGAGCATAAATGTTCCATTTACAGCAGAGGTTTCCCTCAAACTTTTCATTGTAGGGCTGATCTGTAAAGCTGATGCTCATAAAAATGAAAATCATACCCATTAAAATGTGGAAAAGCTAATCTCTAGGTTTAATTGTTGCTGCTGTCATAAATCAGGTTACAATCTGTAGGTAACCCATAACTGATTGTTTTACTTTGCAGGATTCATAAGCTTCACGAGTTTACTTACTGCAGCCTGGGATGAGTGTCCTATGCCATAACGTGCGAGTTCATGAAGGATATAGAAGGCAGTTGGATGAGCCCTAGCTACTTTGTTTTCTATACATGATTTTCACTTGACACATTTCTCATACAGCAGAATAAAATACAATATTTTTTGTGTCGGCCTCCTTTCACTTTGCCTGTATCATAAGGCAGCTCTGAGTTCTGTCAGCATTTACAAGCTGTTCCACAGTGTTGAAATTTACTGTCACTACTAACTTATTCCTTTTGTAGATGATAAAGCTGCCTTGAGAAGCATCAAGACCACATGTATAGGAATACAAATAGAAGATCCCTTGAATTTCAAGTGACTGGATGTTGATTCTACTCCCCTATCTCTTGTTCTTTCAGTTAAATAGCATCTTCAGTACAGGTACTATGTAACTTCTTGACCGATAAATAATAAAGTATTTCTCATGAGCACATGCAGGATTGTAACGTTATAGGCAACTCTTAGGGGTACTTTGCACACTACGACATCGCAGGTGCGATGTCGGTGGGGTCAAATTGAAAGTGACGCACATCCGGCATGGCAGGCGACATCGTAGTGTGTAAAGCCTAGATGATACGATCAACGAGCGCAAAAGCGTCGTAATCATATCATCGGTGTAGCGTCGGCATAATCCATAATTACGCTGACGCGATGTTCCGATGTTGTTCCTCGCTCCAGCAGCAGCACACATCGCTGTGTGTGAAGCCGCAGGAGCGAGGAACATCTCCTACCGGCGTCACCGCAACTCCCGTAGGATATGCGGAAGGGAGAAGGTGGGCGGGATGTTTACATCCCGCTCATCTCCGCCCCTCCGCTCCTATTGGCCGCCTGCCGTGTGACATCGCAGTGAAGCCGTACGACCCGCACCCTTAATAAGGAGGCGGGTCGCCGGCCAGAGCGACGTCCCAGGACAGGTGAGTCCATGTGAAGCTGCCGTAGCGATAATGTTCGCTACGGCAGCTATCACAAGGATATCGCAGCTGCGACGGGGTGGCTTGCGATGTCACAGCATGCAAAGTACCCCTTGCAATGGAAGGGGAAAAGTCACCAGGGACCCGCCTTTCCTAATAGTCTTCCATGCAGCTCAGGCCCAAGCAACTTTTATGCTATGTGCGCACTAGAAAATTGACTTTTTGCCGCTGTTTTGTCACGGCTTTGCTGCGGGTTGGTCCCTGTGGTTTTTTACCATTATCTACGGCAAAAAACGCAGGTACGTGCAGAAAAGAAGTGTCATGCACATTAATTCCGCAGTGGAAATTCCACGGGTAAATCCATAGGATTTGCTGGGGAATGACTGTAGAAATGTTAGACACATTTTCTGCAGCAAATCCGTGGCAAATTCGCGTTAAAATCAGCGGTAATTCCGCAGCATGCGCACATGGCCTTAAACAATGTTTTTATCTGAAACACCACATCATTTCAGAGACAAACAGACCAGGCTGAGATCATACAGCCAGTACCCGATACAGGCTGCAAATGGATCAGGCAGAATGCATCAGCTGTCAGGTTCCTTCACTAGGATCAATGCTATACCAGAGTATCTTAAGGCCCAGTCACACGCGCGTACCGGCCCCCATCATTTGTACGTCACGGGCAAATCGCTGCCCGTGGTGCACAATATCATTTGAACCATCACACGGACTTACCTGCCTAGCGACGTCGCTGTTGCCGGCGAACCGCCTCCTTTCTAAGGGGGAAGTTCGTGCGGCGTCACTAAGCGGCCGCCCAATAGAAGCGCCCACCTCCTTCCTTCCTCATTGCCGGAGGACACAGGTAAGCTGTAGTTCGTCATTCCCAAGGTGTCACATGTAGCAATGTGTGCTGCCTCGGGAACGACAAACAACCTGCGACCTCAACAATCAACGATTTTTTGAAAACGAACAAAGTGTCAATGATCAACGATAAGGTGAGTATTTTCCATCGTTAACGGCCGTTCATTGGTGTCCCATGCAACGACGTCGCTAACGATGCCAGACGTGCATCACGAAATCCGTGACCCCAACGATATATCGTTAGATACGTCGTTGCGTGTAACGGGGCCTTAACACTAATCACCAGGTCTCTTAGCGAGACTTACATATAGATTTTACATGTTTTTTGTAGCCCCTTACATAATTCCCACAATATCTTATCTATACCATCCAAATTTTTATGTTATATCGTGGCATTCAAAACTTTGGGCACTCCTGATTAAAATTACTGATTAAAATGACTGTTATTGTGAACAGTTAAGCAAGTTGAAGATGAAATGATCTCTAAATAGCATAAAGTTAAAGATGATACAATTCCTTTTCATTTTAGGCAAAAAAATAAGATATTTTCATCTTTTACATGTTTAAATGAATAAAACCCCAAAATTTACCAATGCAAAAGGTACCCTGCACGGTATGTACCTAGTAGCACCCCCTTTGACAAGTACCAAAATTTGTAAACATTTTCTGTAGCCAGCCAGGAGTCTTTCATTTCTTGGTTAAGGGATTTTCATCCATTCTTTCTTGGAAAAGTCTTCCAGTTCTGTGAGATTCCTGAGTTGTCCTGCATGCACTGCTCTTTTGAGGTCTAGCTACAGATTTTCAATGATATCCAGATCAGGGGACTAGAGATGAGCCAGCCTCTAAAGTCTCGAGTTCGGTTTGGTTCGTCAAACGGAAGCCCCGTTCGAGTTCGGTTCGGTGAACCGTTTGACAAACCTCTCAAACCCCATTGAAAACAATGAGAGGCAAACACAAACACATAAAAACACATTATAAATGTACACATACAGTTAATAAATATTGCCATTACACTTACAGGTCCCCGCGACGCGTCCTGCACTCTGTCTCCCACTGCTTTTCCTTCCGATAATCGCTGCGTCCTCCTGGTAACCAGCACTGATGATAGGACCTTCCGTGACGTCAAAAAAAGCATGTGACCAGTCACGTACAGTTAGGTCCAGAAATATTTGGACAGTGACACAATTTTCGCGAGTTGGGCTCTGCATGCCACCACATTGGATTTGAAATGAAACCTCTACAACAGAATTCAAGTGCAGATTGTAACGTTTAATTTGAAGGTTTGAACAAAAATATCTGATAGAAATTGTAGGAATTGTACACATTTCTTTACAAACACTCCACATTTTAGGAGGTCAAAAGTAATTGGACAAATAAACCAAACCCAAAAAAACTTTTTTTATTTTCAATATTTTGTTGCGAATCCTTTGGATGCAATCACTGCCTTAAGTCTGGAACCCATGGACATCACCAAATGCTAGGTTTCCTCCTTCTTAATGCTTTTCCAGGCCTTTACAGCCGCAGCCTTCAGGTCTTGCTTGTTTGTGGGTCTTTCTGTCTTAAGTCTGGATTTGAGCAAGTGAAATGCATGCTCAATTGGGTTAAGATCTGGTGATTGACTTGGCCATTGCAGAATGTTCCACTATTTTGCACTCATGAACTCCTGGGTAGCTTTGGCTGTATGCTTGGGGTCATTGTCCATCTGTACTATGAAGCGCCGTCCGATCAACTTTGCGGCATTTGGCTGAATCTGGGCTGAAAGTATATCCCGGTACACTTCAGAATTCATCCGGCTACTCTCGTCTGCTGTTATGTCATCAATAAACACAAGTGACCCAGTGCCATTGAAAGCCATGCATGCCCATGCCATCACGTTGCCTCCACCATGTTTTACAGAGGATGTGGTGTGACTTGGATCATGTGCCGTTCCCTTTCTTCTCCAAACTTTTTTCTTCCCATCATTCTGGTACAGGTTGATCTTGGTCTCATCTGTCCATAGACTACTTTTCCAGAACTGAGCTGGCTTCATGAGGTGTTTTTCAGCAAATTTAACTCTGGCCTGTCTATTTTTGGAATTGATGAATGGTTTGCATCTAGATGTGAACCCTTTGTATTTACTTTCATGGAGTCTTCTCTTCACTGTTGACTTAGAGACAGATACACCTACTTCACTGAGAGTGTTCTGGACTTCAGTTGATGTTGTGAACGGGTTCTTCTTCACCAAAGAAAGTATGCGGCGATCATCCACCACTGTTGTCATCCGTGGACGCCCAGGCCTTTTTGAATTCCCAAGCTCACCAGTCAATTCCTTTTTTCTCAGAATGTACCCGACTGTTGATTTTGCTACTCCAAGCATGTCTGCTATCTCTCTGATGGATTTTTTCTTTTTTGTCAGCCTCAGGATGTTCTTCTTCACCTCAATTGAGAGTTCCTTAGACCGCATGTTGTCTGGTCACAGCAACAGCTTCCAAATGCAAAACCACACACCTGTAATCAACCCCAGACCTTTTAACTACTTCATTGATTACAGGTTAACGAGGGAGACACCTTCAGAGTTAATTGCAGCCCTTAGAGTCCCTTGTCCAATTACTTTTGGTCCCTTGAAAAAGAGGAGGCTATGCATTACAGAGCTATGATTCCTAAACCCTTTCTCCGATTTGGATGTGAAAACTCTCATATTGCAGCTGGGAGTGTGCACTTTCAGCCCATATTATATATATAATTGTATTTCTGAACATGTTTTTGTAAACAGCTAAAATAACAAAACTTGTGTCACTGTCCAAATATTTCTGGACCTAACTGTATCTATTATCTCATTGGCTACAGACTGGTCACATGGCTAGACGTCATTGCTAGGTCCTGTCAGTGCATCTCTCCATTACGCGGTGCTCGTTTGTGCATCCCCGTGTACCGGCAAGATACTCTGGCACATGGTTGCCTCCCCGTTCTGCTTCCCCGTTCCGTTATTCATCGGCTGCCACAGTCGGTCAATAACGGAGATCACTGTTGCTATAGCAACGCGCCTGTCAGTGGTGACGTCACCGCTTACAGCCTGCAGCCTCTACTACTCACTGAGTGATATAGACTGCACGGGAAGCAGCAGCGTCTTCCTCCCATGCAGCGCTGTCTGATGTAGCAGGAGCTGCATGGGTTGAAGGAGAAAGAAGACAGAAGACCATGGATCATGGAGGGATGCGAGGGAGTAATGAACATGGAGTCTCTAAGTGTGTCTGTGTATTTATTTCTATTAAAGTATTTTTTCTCTGTGTGGTGTCTTTTTTTTTAACCCTTCATTGGAGATTTTTAATGGCCAGGTCAAACTTGCCTGACATTAAGAATCTCTGACTTAATACTAGCTAGTAAAACAAAGCTAGTATTAACTCAATATTACCCAGCAAGCCACCAGTCACCAGGGCAGCTGGAAGAGTTGGATACAGCGCCAGATGATGGCGCTTCTATGAAAGCACCATTTTCTGGGGCGGCTGCGAACTGCAATTTGCAGCAGAGGGGCCCAGAAAGCTTGGGCTAACCTGTGCTGATGATTCCAATCCCCAGCTGCCTAGTTGTACCTGGCTGGACACAAAAATGGAGCGAAGCTCATGTCGATTTTTTTTTTAATTATTTTATGAAATTCATGAAATAATTAAAAAAAGGGCTTCCCTATTTTTTTTGTTCCCAGACAGGTACAAATAGGCAGCTGGGGGTTGGGGGCAGCCGTACCTGCCTGCTGTACCTGGCTAGCAGACAAAAATATGGCGAAGCTCACGTCATTTTTTTGGTGGGCAAAAAACTCCTGCATACAGTCCTGGATGGATGAAGTAAAAGGTTTTTGCCCAGCTCACCTATGCAAATGGAATCCAAGGATCCTGGGCTGTGCACGGAGAAAAAATTGGAGAGCCAATCCATATGTAGAAGGAAATTGAGAGGTTCACCAGCATAAAACTCCAGGCATCTTATTCTTTAAAACGAAGATTCTTTATTCACTCATCATTAAAAAGTCCATGCTATAGTGGTTAAGCCCATGTTAGAGAGGACGCGTTTCGAACATCCAGTTCTTATTCAGTCTCTGAACCATCTAGTCACAGAACTACTTAAAAAGGGCTGAACCCACACATGTGGTCAAATGGAAAGAGAGAGCAGGATATTTGCAAAAACATTAACCCATTAGGTTGAATCACTTGATATGGCGCTATAACGCCTATATACATATATAATACTAAGCAAGATTAATATGCAAACATCAATTCATTTCTTTTGTTTAGACCTTTAGGGAATCTTGTGCCCATTAAAAACATCCATTTTATTTCTCTTTGAAAAAGGATATCTTTCAAGTTGCCACCTCTTCTGGGTAATTTAATTTTTTCAATGGCATTAACTCTCATGCCTTTCAAATCACCTGCATGTGCGTCACGAAAATGCTGGGACGCTCCTGATAATTTTCTAGTGGTGGCATTATTCACATCATAGATGTGTTCCGATATCCTTTTTCTAAGTGGGCGACAAGTACTACCTATGTATTGCAACTGACAAATAGTACAAGATATTAGGTAAACCACATGGTCTGAACTGCAGTTTATAAGTGACGTTATTTTATAAGTTTTTTTGTCTGTGTATGAAGAAAAATCTTTTGTATTTAACATATAGCCGCAAAGTCCACACGTTCTGTGGCCACATTTAAAAGAACCTGTACTAGGTAACCAATTGCCGGTATTTTTTTCCCCATTACTGGAACCGCATCTATTTATATGATCGCTTGGTGATAACATAGATCCCAATGTAATGTTCCTTTTTGAAACAAATTTAACCCCATTTTTTAAAATTTGATATAATGTGTCATCTGTAGATAAAATGGGTAAATATTTTTTGATGATTTTAATAACAACATAATAATTTTTACTATATGTTGTGGAAAAAACAACTGGCAATTCCTTCTGGGGATTATTTTTGTTTTTATTCATATCCAAATACTGTGACCTACTCTTTTTACTTGCTTTATTTTTGGCTTTTTGAAGATTTTTCAATTTATAACCTCTTGCTAAAAACCTTTTTTCAATAATATCGCATTCCACCTCAAAGTTTTATTATTTCTTATTTATTTCTTATTTAGAAAGGTGAAATAATTGTTCTTAAGTAAAAATTCGGTAACATCCACCAAATAATTTTGAAGTTCACATGAGTAGTCAGAATATTTTTTGAGTAGATCTCTCAAAGCTAAGATGGCAAGAGAATGTGGAATGGATATATATAGCGATTGAACATCGCAAGTTAAAGGGAACCTGTCATCAGAAATTTCGCCCAAAACCTAAAAGCTTCCCCCTCTGCAGCTCCTGGGCTGCATTCTAGGAAGGTCCCTGTTATTATTGTGCCCCATGTGAGACCAAAATAAAGCCTTTATAAAGTTCTACCTTTTTGTATGCAGCTTCTGTAAATCCGTCACGGGGGCGGGCTCTCTGCCGTCCGTTATTCTGCCTCCTGGTCCTGTATGCCGCCCCCATCGCTCCTTTCCATATCTGATGCACCGCCCACTGCTCCAGCCATCCCCGCGCATGCCCAGTGCCAGTCTCACAGGACTGAGCAGTGTGACCGCTGGTGACGTGTGCGCAGGCAAGTGATTATGGACGGGACTGTGACTGTTATCAGCAAGTACCCGGCCATAATCTCGTGAGCGCGCAAACCTCTCCAGCATTCACACTGAGCTCAGTGTAGATGCTAGACTGTATGGGCTGCTTCCAGGGATGACGTCCCTTTGTCATGTGATAGGGGCGTGTTCGAAATACTATCACGTGACAAAGGGACGTCATTCCTGGAAGCAGCCCATACAGTCTAGCATCTACACTGAGCTCATTGTGAATGCTGGAGAGATTTGCGCGCTGAAGAGATTATGGCCGGGTACTTGCTGATAACAGTCACAGTCCCGTCCATAATCACTTGCCTGCGCACATGTCACCAGCAGTCACAGTGCTCAGTCCTGTGAGACTGGCACTGGGCATGCGCGGGGATGGCTGGAGCAGTGGGCGGTGCATCAGATATGGAAAGGAGCGATGGGGGCGGCATACAGGACCAGGGGGCAGAATAACGGACGGCAGAGAGCCCACCCCCGTGACACATTTACAGAAGCTGCATACAAAAAGGTAGAACTTTATAAAGGCTTTATTTTGGTCTCACATGGGGCACAATAATAACAGGGACCTTCCTAGAATGCAGCCCAGGAGCTGCAGAGGGGGAAGCTTTTAGCTTTTGGGCGAAATTTCTGATGACAGGTTCCCTTTAACCAGCTATAATTGTCCTGCCATTTCATTTGAGAGATAATACTCAACACATGTTTGCTATCCAGTACATATCCAGGGGACATCTTGGGAAGAAATTGTAAGTGGTTGTCCAACCACTCTGCTAGATGTTCAGTATAAGAATCGATACCTGAAACAATTGGTCTCATTTTTGGGGGAAATTGATTTTTATGCGATTTGGGTAAGGCATGCAATAATGGTACTAGACAAGAAGAGGGATTAAGATAATCCTTCAATTTTTCATCTATCAAACCCAAGTGCAAGCCTTCCTCCAAAATCTTTATTTTTATTTTTTTACTTAAGAACAATTATTTCACCTTTCTAAATAAGGGATATGTTCAGGTGCAGGGATGTTCAATGGGCGCACGATTTTCCCCTCATTAGCGGGCATATTCATGTTTTGGTGGGAGGAACAATTTATTTTTAATCAATGCAACCCCTTTTTCTCGGATATAGCATTATATCTGAGATTTATAGATGATGTACTTATTGTATGGCAAAATCCAAATAAAAAAATCGAGGATTTTATGTCTTATATTAACAATAATGCCCATAATCTTTTTTTCACTTTTTTTCATGATGTATCAAAAATTAATTTCTTGGATATACAATTTCATGGAAAGAGTGATAGCGGAGAAATTAATTGCAGCCTATATAGAAAACCCATATCAGGCAACTCGCTATTACATGCGGGAAGTTGCCATCCAAGACATGTCATAGATAACATCCCTACAGGTGAATATGTCCGTGCTAGAAGGTGTTGCACCACTCAAAAAAACTTTGAGGTGGAATGCGATATTATTGAAAAAAGGTTTTTAGCAAGAGGTTATAAATTGAAAAATCTTCAAAAAGCCAAAAATAAAGCAAGTAAAAAGAGTAGGTCACAGTATTTGGATATGAATAAAAACAAAAATAATCCCCAGAAGGAATTGCCAGTTGTTTTTTCAACAACATATAGTAAAAATTATTATGATGTTATTAAAATCATCAAAAAATATTTACCCATTTTATCTACAGATGACACATTATATCAAATTTTAAAAAATGGGGTTAAATTTGTTTCAAAAAGGAACATTACATTGGGATCTATGTTATCACCAAGCGATCATATAAATAGATGCGGTTCCAGTAATGGGGAAAAAAATACCGGCAATTGGTTACCTAGTACAGGTTCTTTTAAATGTGGCCACAGAACGTGTGGACTTTGCGGCTATATGTTAAATACAAAAGATTTTTCTTCATACACAGACAAAAAAGCTTATAAAATAACGTCACTTATAAACTGCAGTTCAGACCATGTGGTTTACCTAATATCTTGTACTATTTGTCAGTTGCAATACATAGGTAGTACTTGTCGCCCACTTAGAAAAAGGATATCGGAACACATCTATGATGTGAATAATGTCACCACTAGAAAATTATCAGGAGCGTCCCAGCATTTTCGTGACGCACATGCAGGTGATTTGAAAGGCATGAGAGTTAATGCCATTGAAAAAATTAAATTACCCAGAAGAGGTGGCAACTTGAAAGATATCCTTTTTCAAAGAGAAATAAAATGGATGTTTTTAATGGGCACAAGATTCCCTAAAGGTCTAAACAAAAGAAATGAATTGATGTTTGCATATTAATCTTGCTTAGTATTATATATGTATATAGGCGTTATAGCGCCATATCAAGTGATTCAACCTAATGGGTTAATGTTTTTGCAAATATCCTGCTCTCTCTTTCCATTTGACCACATGTGTGGGTTCAGCCCTTTTTAAGTAGTTCTGTGACTAGATGGTTCAGAGACTGAATAAGAACTGGATGTTCGAAACGCGTCCTCTCTATCATGGGCTTAACCACTATAGCATGGACTTTTTAATGATGAGTGAATAAAGAATCTTCGTTTTAAAGAATAAGATGCCTGGAGTTTTGTGCTGGTGAACCTCTCAATTTCCTAGTCCTGGATGGAGTATGCTGAGCCTTGTCGTTCTGCAGCTGCTGTCTGCTCTCCTGCATACACTAGTGAATGGAGCATGCTGAGCCATGTCGTTCTGCAGCTGCTGTCTGCTCTCCTCCATACAGACAGACAGCAGCTGCAGAACTACAAGGCTCAGCATACTTCATTCAGGACTGTATGCAGGAGTTTTTTGGCCCTCCAAAAAATTATGTGTGCTTCGCCATGTTTTTGTATGCTAGCCAGGTACAGCAGGCAGCTACGGGCTGCCCCCAACCCCCAGCTGCCTATTTGTACCTGGCTGGCAACCAAAAATATAGGGAAGCCCTTTTTTTTTTTAATTATTTCATGAATTTCATGAAATAATTTAAAAAAAAAATGACGTGGGCTTCGCCCAATTTTTGTGTCCAGCCAGGTACAACTAGGCAGTTGGGGATTGGAATCCGCAGCTTAGGGTGCCCAAGCTTTCTGGGCACTCATGCTGTGAATTGAAGTCCACAGCCGCCCCAGAAAATGGCGCTTTCATAGAAGCGCCATCTTCTGGTGCTGTATCCAACTCTTCCAACTGCCCTGGTGATGGCTGGCTCACTGGGTAATAATGGGGTTAGGACTAGCTGTATATTATCAACTGGCCCTAAGCCCGAAATTCATGGTGTAACGCCAATATTAGACATGGCCACCATGAATTTCTAGTACAGATAAAAAAACCCCACAACACTCAGAAAAATATTTTTATTAGAAATAAAACACAACACAATTAGTGACTCCATCTTTATTGAAATAACCCCCTCCGTAGTAATCCTGGGTCAAGGGTCCCGCGCCGTCCAATCCGGATCCAATATCATCTGATCGGTTTGCTGGAAGGCAAAGCGATCAGATGATGTGTCAGGTTCAAGGGCCTGAATCACATGACACAGCAGCTGATTGTATAAATGGCTTTTATACAATCAGTTGATGCATCAGTGCAAAAAAAACCCAACAAACTACACACTTTAGTGCAGACTGCTGTCCGACAGCATCAGCTGATAGTTTAGCCGGCCGGGCGGTAAAAAGCCGTCCACACCGCTCGACTTATAGTGTCATCTGATTCCGTCAGATAACCGCATCAGCTGATCATCGCCAGGTCTGAGAAAGAGAGAGAAAGAAGAGAGAGAAGATAGAGAAAAGATAGAGAAAAGATAGAGAAAAGAGAGAGAAAAGAGAGAGAGAGAAGAGAGAAAAAGAGAAAAAGAGAGACTGAGAAAAAGAGAGAGAGAAAAAGAGAGAGAGAGATAGAAGAGAGAGAGGAGAGAGAGGGAGGGAGAGAGAGAGAAAGAGAGAGAAAGAGAGAGAAAGAGAGAGAGAAAGAGAGAGAAAGGGAGAGAAGAGAGAGAAAGGGAGAGAAGAGAGAGAGAAAAAGAGAGAGAAAGAGAGAGAGGAGAGAAGAGAGAGAGAGAATAGAGAGAGAGAGGAGAGAGAAGAGAGAGAAGAGGAGAGAAGAGAGACAGAAGAGAGAGAATAGAGAGAGAGAAAAGAGAGAGAAGAGAGAGAGAAGAGAGAGAGAGGGAAAAAGAGAGACTGAGAAAAAGAGAGAGAAAAAGAGAAAGAGAGAGAGAGAGGAGAGAGAGAGAGGGAGGGAGAGAAGAGAGAGGGGAGAGAGTAATGCAGCCTCATTCCGTGAAGTGCTCCGATTTTAGAGGTGTGTCCTGCGGTTCACAGCTGATGTCCGGCTCCTCCCCTCAGTACATAATTAAATTAGATTATAATTATAAATATATAATAATTATAATTTAAAATTACAAATAAAAAAAATAAAATTAAATTTTTTACCGGGACCGGGACTAGAACTTGTAAAGTTATGCTTCTTAAGCGAGCACTCTATCCACTGAGCTACTGCCTCTAATGATATAGATAGGCAGATTTGGTAATCTTGACGTCTGTATTGCAGAGTGAAGTCTGGTGACAGCGCGATTCACTTCATTGCTACGTAGAGAGGACACAGCGCGATCATGTTCTATGGTGCTGCTGCATCTTCATGTAGCAGAGCTGACAGTGTCGTGTGGATTACGTCTGGATGTGTATTTGGGGATTAATAAAGTGGTAAAAGAGGGGTTTTTTTGTCTTTTATTCCAAATAAAGGATTTTTCGCTGTGTGTGTTTATTTACTTTCACTTACAGTTTAATCATGGAAGGTGTCTCGGGGAGACGCCTGGCATGATTAAACTCATTATTACTCCGATTGCCACCGCACCAGGGCAATTCGGGATGAGCTGGGTGGAGTCCCGGGACTGTCGCATCTAATGGATGCAGCAATTCTGGGCCGGCTGCTGGGTGATATTGTTAGGCTGGAGGGTGTCCCCATACCGTGGCGCTCCCCATCCTGACAATAACAGCCTCCAGCCATGTGGCTTTATCCTGGCTGGTATCAAATATGGGGGAACCGCATTTTTAATTTTTTTTATTATTTATTTATTTTACTGCACGATATAGACACGCCCGCCGGCAGCTGTGATTGGTTGCAGTGAGACAGCTGTCACTCATCGTGGGGGCGTGTCTCACTGCAACCAATCATGGGCGCCGGTGTGCGGGGAAATCACGGAATACCTGATTGAATAATGAAGCGGCAGCCATTTTCTAAAGAGGAAAAGACGCCGCAGATTTGTGACAGCCGTGCAGCAAGACGCCCGTTATCGGTGAGTAGGAAAGAGAGAGGGATTGTGCTGGGGACGCAGGGCGCATGCAAATAGCAACGTGTGCACATAGCCTTACTGTGAAAAGCAACGTTTTTGTTGATCGAACCGTTCTCGAACCTAACTCAAACTGTCGAGCTTTTAGCAAAAAGCTCGAGTTCGAGCTTGAGCTCGAACACCCCCAAAATCACTCGAACCTGAAATTGGCGAACCTTGAACATCGCTCAACTCTAGAGGGGACTGTAACGCCTGCTTTACACCCTAGGATCCAGCATACGATATCGTATGCGATCGTAACCGCCCCCATCGTATTTGCGGCACGTTCAATTTTGTTAAATGTGCAGCACAAACGATTAACCCCCGTCACACGTACTTACCCGTCCATACAACCTCGCTGTGGGCGGCGAACGTCCACTTCCTGGAGTGGGAGGGACGTTCGGCGTCACAGCGACGTCATGCGGCAGCCGGCAAATAGAACCGGAGGGGCGGAGCTGAGCGGGACGTAAACATCCCGCCCACCACCTTCCTTCCGCATAGCTGGCCGGGAGCCGCAGAACGCAGGTAAGATCTGTTCATCGTTCCCGGGGTGTCACACACTGCGATGTGTGCTACCCAGGGTACGATGAACAAGCTGACGTTCAGTTCATGAGGAATGAACAACGTGCGTGCGATGAACGTTTTACCGTTCAATCGCAATCGCACGTAGCTGTCACACACTGCAATGTACCTTACGATGCCGGATGTGCGTCACTTACGACGTGACCCCACCGACACATTGTAAGATACATTGCAGCGTGTAAAGCGGGCTTAAGGGCCATTGTAATACCTAAAGCTTGCTCCTTTTGAGATAGTCTATTGTGGATTTTGAAGTGTGGATATACCCTTTTACACATTCAATTGCGAAACAGATTTGAAGGAAAATCGCCCTTATATCTAACAAGATGTAAATAAACTAAACTGATTACTTCTTAGAAATGAAGGAATGAAGGAACGGCATTTTCCAAGGAGTGATGAGTAAAACCAAAAGGTCTTTATTCAAAGCATTTTAAAAACACTAAAAAAAACTGCAGAATGTTAACATGTATTTTAGTGTTTTTAAAATGCTTTGAATGAAGATTTTTTGATTTTACTTATCGCTCCTTGGAAGATGCCATTCCTTCACTCCTTCAGTTTTACTTTTCTGGTCGTCGCCTGACCAGAGGATCTGGCTCCCATTTACCATCTCAAGGACTGAAACTGCTACATATAGCGTGGAGAGCTTCCCCTTTTTTCTTTTGGTATACTGATTAATTCTTAATAACATACAGCCTGGAATAGGAAAATCATTTTGTGCAATATTAATTTTTTTTCTTAACATACATTTTTCCTAGTGAAGCCTAAATGATAGGAGACAAAGACTTCTCAAATGAAAACCTGTCCTGTGCTGTACAAATACGGATGTGTTTACCTGATGGATTTTGTCACCTCAGTGAAAGCAGCTGGTTATGGCTTTTTACATTCAGGAAACAGTGACAGGAAGCTTAGAGCGCGTGTATGGCTCTTCTCCAATAACTTCACTATGAAATCTGACAGACGAGACTACCAGAGCTGTAACAAGTAAAAGCTGGCAAGAAGCAAGTGTCTTCAGGATACAAATATAAATAGCAGGTACAGCACAAATACATTAATCAGAAACATTATATTCTCTCACTGCATGGAGAGAGTTGTCTGTTACTAGTAAGTATTATAGGCATTGCCTCTATTCTCATTGTATACACTAATATTTTGCACAAGCGCCAGGGACGGACATACAAGTGCATCTCAATAAATTAGAATATCATGAAAAAGTTAATTTATTTCAGTAATTCAATACAAAAAGGGAAATGCATATATTATATAGAGTCATTACACAAAGAGTGATCTATTTCAAGTGTTTATTTCTGTTAATGTTAATTATGGCTTACAACCAGTGAAAACCCAAAAGTCATTATCTTAGAAAATTAGAATACTATATAAGGCCAACTGAGAAAAGGATTTGAAACTCAGAAATGTTGGCTACTGAAAACCATGTACAGTAAATGCACTCAATACTTGGTCGGGGCTCCTTTTGCATGAGTTACTGCATCAATGTGGCGTGGCGTGGAGGCGATCAACCTGTGGCACTGCTGAGGTGTTATGGAAGCACAGGTTGCTTTGATAGCAGCCTTCAGCTCGTCTGCATTGTTGGGTCTAGAGTTTCTTATCTTACTCTTGACAATACCCCATAGATTCTTTATGGGATTTAGGTCAGGCGAGTTTGCTGGCCAATCAAGCACAGTGATACTGTGGTTAGTAAACCAGGTATTGGTACTTTTGACAGTGTGGACAGGTGCCAAGTCCTGCTGGAAAATGAAATTTCCATCTCCAAAAAGCTTGTCGGCAGAGGGAAGCATGAAGTGCTCTAAAATTTCCTGGTAGATGGCTTCGTTGACTTTGGTCTTGATAAAAGACAGTGGACCTATACCAGCAGATAACATGGCTCCCCAAAGCATCACTGAGTGTAGAAACTTCCCACTAGACCTCAAGCAGCTTGGATTGTGGCCTCTTCACTCTTCCTCCAGACTCTGGGACTTTCATCTGAAAACAACACTTTGAGCAACAGTCCAGTTCTTTTTCTCCCTGGCCCAGGTAAGACGCGTCTTGCGTTGTCTATTGGTCACGAGTGACTTGACACAAGGAATGCAACAATTGTAGCCCATGTCCTGGATATGTCTGTGTGTCGTGGCTCTTGAAGCACTGACTCCAGCAGCAGTCCACTACTTGTGAATCTCCCCCAAATTTTTGAATGGCCTTTTCTGAACAATCCTATCAAGGCTGCGGTTATCCCTGTTGCTTGTGCACCTTTTCTACCACCCTTTTTCCTTCCACTCAACTTTCCATTAATATGCTTGGATACATCACTCTGTGAACAGCCAGCTTCTTTAGCAATGACCTTTTGTGGAGTGTGTCAATGACTGCCTTTTGGACATCTGTCAGTATTCCCCATGATTGTGTAGCCTACTGAACTAGATTAAGACCATTTTAAATGCTTAGGTGACTCGCCGACCCCAGGACCTTAGGTGACTCAGTGTCGGGCCGGACTAGTCCGGGGTAGTCAGCGGTGGCGGGACCCAATTCCGTGACCCTGGTGGAGTCAATTAATATGGCGGTGTTGGGGAGATGATGATAATGTTTATATGAATCTTCGTGACGCCACCTGTGGTAATTTGCGGCTATGGCACCGCAGCTGCTGGGAGGGACCTCTGGGGCTGGTGTTATGGCAGCTGAGGTGTTTCTTGCTCTCCACAGGTCGAGCGGATACCCCGGGGCAACCTTTGGTGCTTGGTAAAGTCTATGGTGTTTGTGGACGAATGCAGGGCTGACAGGGCGGTATAAAGCAGACGACACAGGGCTTGCAGTTCAGATGTTTTACTCACTGTTCAGTTCAATTCGGCCATGGACACTTAAATATAAGACATCTCCTGAAAATAAGACCTAGTGGCGGTCAATAATGAAGTGTCGTGCAGCGGTAAAAAAGTTAAAGACACTGCAGGACACGTCATTCTACACAGTGGACACCCCCTAAATAAAGAAGAGAGAAGACACCCTGATCATACTCACCAGACGCCGACCGGGCGCAGGTGAGCGCATCAAGGTCCTGCGGCGGAACACACATGCACACACTCACCCCATCCAGCAATATCGCTTGCTTCTCGGCGGTGATACTGTGTTGTGCAGTGACCTTCCAGGACTTGCCGGAGGATCACATGGCAGGAAGCATGTGGTATCTCCGGATGTTGTGAGTGTGTGCGCGTAATTGTACCGGTATGTGCGATATCGTGAGTGTATGCGATCGGATGTCTGCGTGTATGCTGCCTGATGTGTGAGAGTGTGTGTGTGTGTGTGAGTGTATGCGATCGGATCTGTGAGTGTTGGCAGGAGGCAGAGGAGGACGGCATGCAGCACAGCTGCTGGGAGCACCTACCAGAGAGCACAGGGATGAATGATGGGAAAGCTGTGTGAATGTGTGTGTGTGAGTGTGTGACGCCCCTGGACTAGTCAGATCATCACTGGGTACTGCACGCTCTTCATCTCCCTGTGCAGGACTCAACCCCCCATGGTTCTGGGTTCCCAACTTGCAGTACTGCCTCCACCAGCGTTTACAAATCCTAATCACACCTCGCACCACACCCTGTCAGGCACACCAGTGGGCTGCTAAGATGGAATAGGGCCGCCCACCTCGGGATCAGGCAGGGAGGTGGGAGGTGACAAGTCAGTCGGCTCCAGGGGAGCAAAGTGAGATGAAGTTCAGTGGTAGCCCTCGAGCAGTGAGGAGCTTGGGGAAGCTGGGAGTTGGAGCTATCAGAGGAAAACGCAGATTGGGTTGCAGATGGTGGTCTGGACCAGGAAGAGTCGAGACCCGATCGCGGGAGATTGGGACTGGGTGCTGGCTTAGTCGAGGAGGACAGTCGGCAGCTGCAGTCCAATAGCTGGTCTGGGGCAGAAAGCACGTCGGGGTACTGGACCCTAGGTTGGGGAGACGCTTCAAGCATCCCGGCAATTAAGCTGCGGAGGACAGGGCCTTTATGGACTGTTCCCACGAAGCTCAGAGATCGGGGGCACTAGCGCAATGAGAGGGATAGGGCTTTCCAAGCAAAGCAGCCCACTGAAATCCCAAGCGTGAGCTCCTGAGAGCAAGCTCCTCTGCTACCAATAGTAGAGAGCGGGGCCCGGACAGCTCCAAGCTTACGGCCCACCTGAACACTTTCAAAATTCTGTGCACGGAGGCACGTTACACACCACCAGGCAGTGCTGCAGGGTATGGAACCCGGACGAGCTCCCCAAGAGGGCAGTGCACCCAGAGACTTGGTTTACTACGTTGTCAGTGTCTGCTTTCCTTCTCAGTGAGTACCTGATTAACCCCTGCTACCAGTGAGCCTGCGCTCCCCTGCAATCCATCCCACCATCCGTTGTCCTTCCCTACCCTTAGAGGGTAACGTCATCTGGCTGCCCCACTCCATCACCCCAGGTACTCCCAACGGCAGCGGCGGTACTCCCTATTACCGGATACCACAGGTGGCATTGCGAACTATCTAAACTTCCCTGTAAATAACCCCCCATCATGTTTCGGCGTGACCTCGAGCCCTTAGGTCTGGAGACCCTTGAGCCACAAGTAGTGACACCCGGATTCGAGCAGTTCGACCGCTGCTGGGACGGGACTCGTCTGAGACACGTGTATGCTGTCTGATGTGTGACTGTGTTCTGATGTGTGAGTGTTGGCCAGACGCAGGGGAGCACAGCTGCTCGGAGATAACAGGGAGAAATTATGTGGAATGTGATGTGTGTGTGTGTGTGTGAGAGAGATATGATGTGTGCGAGTGTCAGTCAGATGTAGGGGAGCACAACTGCTGGGAGATCACAGTGAGGAATGATGTGGAATCTGGTGTTTGTGTGTCTGTATTAGAGTTGAGCGCGGTTCGCGGTTCGAGGTTCTCCAGTTCTAGGCTCGAGTGATTTAGGGGCCTGTTCTAGATCGAACTAGAACTCGAGCTTTTTGCAAAAGCTCGATAGTTCTAGAAACGTTCGAGAACGGTTCTAGTAGCAAAAAAACAGCTAATTCCTAGCTTGGTTTCCGCTGTAATAGTGTAAGTCACTCTGTGAATCACACTATTATGACATTTCAGTGTATAGTGTGCGTGAACAGCGCCTTCAGATCACTGCTGTTTCTATAATGGCGATCGCCATTTTTTTTTTTTTTTTCCTTGTCTTCCTTCCCTAAGCGCGCGCGTCTTGTGGGGCGGGCCAGCATGTCAGCCAATCCCAGACACACACACAGCTAAGTGGACTTTTAGCCAGAGAAGCAACGGCATGTGTGATAGGATGTCCATGTCACATGTCCCTGCATTATAAAAACGGACATTTTCCTCCAGGACGCCATTATCTCTTCTGCGTCTTTGGTGTCAGACATCACTGTCGCAGCTCCGTCCTCCTGAGTCCTATCGCCGATACAGCTGTATGCGCTCCATACACAGCGTTAGACAGCTTAGGGAGAGCACTTTCTATCAGTCCTTTTAAGGGCTCAAACCGGTAGGGTCAGAGCCATAGGTGACAGGTCCTGAAAACAGAGACAGCGTCTGTGTAGCCAAGGTCAGGGATTTCGTCGCTGCATTTCACCATTAGGAGGGAATAGAAAGGCAGGCTTCCATTCCTCTACCCAGAGCCCCACAATCCTGGCACTGTACCCTCCTGTCCTCTGCACACTCCAACTCTTTTTAACTAAGCCATTATGCTAGCAAACAGTCAGTGTACCTAGTGGCATCCTAAACGTGGCTATTGTACTTTTGTCTATTCACACTATTGTAAAGATATTTACAGCACGTCTGCCTGCATTGCACACTCAAACTCTTTTTAACTAAGCCATTATACTAGCAGTCAGTGTACCTAGTGGCATCCTAAACGTGGCTATTGTACTTTTGTCTATTCACACTATTGTAAAGATATTTGCAGCATGTCTGCCTGCATTGCACACTCAAACTCTTTTTAACTAAGCCATTATACTAGCAAACAGTCAGTGTACCTAGTGGCATCCTAAACGTGGCTATTGTACTTTTGTCTATTCACACTATTGTAAAGATATTTGCAGCACGTCTGCCTGCATTGCACACTCAAACTCTTTTTAACTAAGCCATTATACTAGCAGTCAGTGTACCTAGTGGCATCCTAAACGTGGCTATTGTACTTTTGTCTAGTCACACTATTGCAAAGATATTTGCAGCACCTCTGCCTGCATTGCACACTCAAACTCTTTTTAACTAAGCCATTATACTAGCAAACAGTCAGTGTACCTAGTGGCATCCTAAACGTGGCTATTGTACTTTTGTCTAGTCACACTATTGCAAAGATATTTGCAGCACCTCTGCCTGCATTGCACACTCAAACTTTTTTTAACTAAGCCATTATACTAGCAAACAGTCAGTGTACCTAGTGGCATCCTAAACGTGGCTATTGTACTTTTGTCTATTCACACTATTGTAAAGATATTTGCAGCACCTCTGCCTGCATTGCACACTCAAACTCTTTTTAACTAAGCCATTATACTAGCAAACAGTCAGTGTACCTAGTGGCATACAAGAAGTGGCTGTTGTACTCCATTAGTGCCCCACTGGTGCCAAGCTATTTCTAGCACCTGTGCAGGACACCCTCCTGCTCTGTTTTTAATAAGCTATAATGATAGCAAAAAATACTGCCATTTAGTGGCATCATAGAACTGGCTGTTGTATTCCATTAGTGCCCCACTGGTGCCAAGCTATTTCTAGCACCTCTGCATGACACCCTCCTGCTCTGTTTTTAATAAGCTATAATGATAGCAAAAAATACTGCCATTTAGTGGCATCATAGAACTGGCTGTTGTATTCCATTAGTGCCCCACTGGTGCCAAGCTATTTCTAGCACCTCTGCATGACACCCTCCTGCTCTGTTTTTAATAAGCTATAATGATAGCAAAAAATACTGCCATTTAGTGGCATCATAGAACTGGCTGTTGTATTCCATTAGTGCCCCACTGGTGCCAAGCTATTTCTAGCACCTCTGCATGACACCCTCCTGCTCTGTTTTTAATAAGCTATAATGATAGCAAAAAATACTGCCATTTAGTGGCATCATAGAACTGGCTGTTGTATTCCATTAGTGCCCCACTGGTGCCAAGCTATTTATAGCACCTCTACATGACACCCTCATGCACATTTTGCTACGCTAATGTTATAGCAAACTCAGGGAATTCATTGCTGCATTTGATAATTCGGAGGGATAGAAAGTCAGGCTTCCTTTAGCTTTTCCTTCTGTTCATAGACAGCATCTCCAAGAGCAATTTCCCCTCCACGTCTAAGTGTGGAGAGGCAGCTAGTGCGCATGCGTGTGCCGATTTACCCCAGCTGCAGCCTAATTACAGTGTTTCGCCTAGTGAGTATGCTCAGCCTGACTGTGCCATTCCTGACGCTAAGTCTTCATTTCGGGATACAGCGCATGCTCCCACACTAAGTGTGAAAAGCCTCTTTGCACAGGTGCTTGCATTCCGTGCCGGGTCTAAGTCCTGTTTTGTGCCTAGACACCATGCTAAAGCTGATAGTCTTTTTTCAGAGACTGTATTTCATGCTACTGAGCATGCTCAGGCACTTACTGCATCAGAGACTATGTCCGGTAATAAACTCTTTGGCCCTGCCCCTGATGTGGGGGTCCCATATAGACCACAGGGCATCAGGTGTCCTCCCAAATGGCTTGCAGAGGCCCACCCCTATAACTTGTCACCGCATTATTGATGGTCAGACGATGACTGGTGAGGTGTTTGGGTCATGGCAGCCATGAGGTCATCATTGAAGTTGCGGTTCCAAATAGGACGCTAGTTATGCCACTCATGACGTGTCACTCTACTTTTGTCTCCAGGAGGTGCATTGTGGTTCACCCTGGTTTGGGGCGGACCCAGGTTATAAAAGGGGCTGGAGCCAACAAGGAGGTGCGCAGTCTTCTATTATGCTCCGAAAGAGCACACCTCCATGTGTTGAACCCATTGCGGCTTTAGGCCAGAGGTAGGCAAGGATAGGGTGTCGATGCAGGCCACCACCACAGTTGGTAACGCAGAACGGTTAAGACCAGCTCCTGTCCTACCAGTCCTGCTTGTGCAGCCCAGTGGCATTAACAGGCCTGCTGCTGCTGATGCGCCTGCTGTCCACAGGTGTGCCCCTACGCACACGGTCAGCGTACTCAATGGCCCCTGTGTTGTTAACAGTGAGTTCCTGTGCTGGGTGGGCATGTGGACCCTGTGACGCTAACAGGGCTCCCAGTCTCCAGATCCGAATGGCGTCTAACTCGGTTCAGGCTACTATTAGTTTCATAGCCACACAGCTCTGTATCCTCCACCAAACCTTCCAGTTGCCAACCTCTCCTTTTCCAACTGGGAGCACGGTGGACACTGACTGCTGATGGGGATATATAACTTTCTCTTTCTTTTCTTATTAATTTTCGTTATATAGCGGTAACATAGTATATACCACTTTATCCAAATCTGCCAGTCCCACTGTAACAGATGGTGTTTCTTCAGCAAATGTTACTGTTGCTTAACCACCAAATCCACGGACCAAAACTTTTTTCCCCTTTCCAACCCACCTGTTCCCCTTTCCACCAGCATCTGTCCTTTTTCAACTCATTTTGGTATATGACCAAAAGTGCAACTCTGCAGGGACACCGTACTCAACGCCATCTCAGCACAGCAGCCAGCCCTCGGTCCCTCAGATGTGGACAAGTAAAAGACCATTTCCTCCTATCCATGACAAAGCGTAGAGATTCACTCTGTGCAGCACTGGTGTTTAGTGGAAAAGTAGATCTAAGATTGCGTACCACATTCTGCAGATACTCCTGTATACGTGCGTCCATTTCTATGGCAGGAATTATTTTGACAAATTTTGTCTTGTACCGGGGATCTAACAGTGTGGAAACCCAGTATTCTGGATTACTTTGAATTCGTACAATCCGAGGGTCATGTTGTAGGTAGTGCAGCAAGAAGGCGCTCATGTGTCTTGTGCATCCAGGAGGACCAAGTCCTTGGTGTGTTGGTGGCAGAGAGGTGAGAATCGTGCCTCCTTCCTCTGCCCTCTCCCCACAACCTCGCACAACCGAAATGTGAGCAAGCTCTCACTCATCTGCTGAGTCTTCCATGCCCATCGCCAGTTCGTCCTCCATTTCTTCATGGGCTCCTGCACCTTCCTCAACACTTTTTGCTGATACTATGCGCCCTTGTTAATCCCTCTCCCTCACCATGACTGCCGCATAGGTGCCGCTGACCATCTGGACCTCGTAGATCTTGTTATCCCTTCCGCATATGACTCCTCCTGTACTTCCTCCCCTTCCTCTTGTCCCAACACCTGACTCCGAATAATAATTACAGTGTGCTCCATCATGTAGATGACCAGAATTGTCACGCTGAGAATGACATTGCCAGTGCTAAACATCTTCGTCGACATTTGTAAACTGTGTAGCAGGGTGCATAGGTCCTTGATCTGACACCACTCCAGCAGCGTGATCTGCACCACCTCTGGATCAAGTTATCCCAGGCTATATGTCATAACGTATTGCAGCAGGGTTCGGCGGTGCTGCCACAAACGCTGCAACATGTGCAGATTCAAATTCCTGCGTGTGGGCACATCGCATTTCAGGCGTTTAACCACCAGACCTAAAGACTTCTGTAGCGACGAAAGTTGTTGAGCTGCTGTGTGCGCACGATGGAAGTGAGCACATAGCGAGCGTGCACGCTGCACAAGGCCATGTAGGCCGTGATGGTGTTTTAAAAATTGCTGGAGAATTAGGTTCAACACGTGAGCCATACAAGGCACGTGTGTCACATTGCCCTGACGATGGCCCGCAGCCAGGTTTGCATCATTGCCGCACACGGCTGTTAAGTCACCAACGGAGTCCGCTCCGTCAATTTGTACTCCGGTCGCCAGGTGACAACGTGTTCCTTTCATGAATAGTGCTGATGATGGGAGAGGAGTCGATGCCAGCGGCGCAGGTGGACGCAGGTTATGCTCACCCACTGGGCTGCATTACCTTGACAGATGCAGAATCTCTGGCTGAATGTAGCTGGTGGGTATCTCACAGATGAAATACCATCATTCAGCTACAACCAATGGGAAGACACCACACCCTTTTTTATGCCCATCCTGTCTGCAGACCACTGCCAGACATAGCTCTGCTTTTACCCCCAGTTCAGTATTATGATTTTGTGTGCTTTTTACCTGACTACTTTTCCTGCTTGCTGTTTATGTACCTTGTTGGCCGATCCGCATTTCACCTCTGCTTGTTTTCTGATTAAGTTCTGGCCGTCCCATTCTGTTCCTGTTCCTCAATTAATGTTTTGACCCTGCCTGACTACTATTCTCTGGAATTGCAGCCTTCCACAGGTATTAATCACCTTGGGCCCTGTGCAATTCCTAATCCCTGTATAGGGGTTAAAGGGTTTCAGGGTTCTAGGGGTCCTGCTTGGTGAGTGGCTTCCCTCTAGCCTATCATTTACAGCCCATCTGAGTGTGTGGATCAAGGAAGGCGTTACACCGTGCTCTCTGCAGAAGGCCATGTGGGCCAGGATAGTGCTTTAAAAATTGCTGGACAACCAGGTTCAACACGTGAACCACACAAGGCACGTGTGTCACATTGTCACAGCGAAGGGCCGCACCCATGTTTGCATCATTGTCGCACCCGGCCTTCCCTGGCTGCTGGTTGAGTGGAGACAACCATTGATGAAACTCGGTCTCCAGAGCTAACCGTCCACAACTTCTCAGCGGTGTGACTCACATTTCCCATACATTTCAAAGTAAAACTTTTACCGCCTGATGGCATTGAGCTCTGCTGCCAGAATAGTAAGGAGGTGTGTGGTAGTCCTTGTGCGCAGTTACAAGGAAGGGTGGCCTGACCACACAGGGTTTGCGCCAAGGTGGAGGACCCACACGAGGTTGAAGAGGCAGAAGCAGTGTATTAACTTCTACATACAGAAGAAGGATTGAAACAACTCGTGGGGACAGCAAGACTTGTACAGCAGACCCTTCTCCATCTCTCCTCACAGTAACCCATTGCCCAGTCAGCGACATGTAACGCCCCTGTCCATGCTTACTGGGCCAATTATCTGTGGTGAAAAGCACCCTGTCACACAGAGTTTCTCAAGGAATCAGTGATGTTTAGTGCGACATGCTGGTGTAGCGCGTGCACGCCTTTGTTGGAGAAGGAGTGGCGCCTGGGCATCGGCTCTTGGGGCACTGCGATGGGCATAAGGTCTCGAAAATCCTCGGTTAAAAAGGTTGGAAAGGCAGCATTTTGGTAGCCAACAGTTTCCAGATGCTGAAAGTCAACCTCTAAGCCATGTCATGCCCTTCTAAAAGCATGTAAAACACAGCGAGGGGACTCCAACCACAGTCTCCCTTGTTTCCACTAACTGGGCCACACACACCCCACTTGCCTGGCATCGGTTGAGCCCCCTTTTGAAAAAGAAAAAGATGCTTTGCATGAAGCACTCTCAAAAATACGCGTGCGTTTCCCGTCCCCTGGCTGACCCAGGGGAAGAAAAGTCCTCTGAGAGCCATGACTTGTTCATCTTGGTTCTTTTAGAAACACAGCGAGGGGACTCCAACCACAGTCTCCCTCGTTTCCACTAACTGGGCCACACACACCCCCCTTGCCTGGCATCGGTTGAGCCCCCTTTTGAAAAAGAAAAAGATGCTTTGCATGAAGCACTCTCAAAAATACGCGTGCCTTTCCCGTCCCCTGGCTGACCCAGGGGAAGAAAATTCCTCTGAGAGCCATGACTTGTTCATCTTGGTTCTTTTAGAAACACAGCGAGGGGACTCCAACCACAGTCTCCCTCGTTTCCACTAACTGGGCCACACACACCCCACTTGCCTGGCATCGGTTGAGCCCCCTTTTGAAAAAGAAAAAGATGCTTTGCATGAAGCACTCTCAAAAATACGCGTGCCTTTCCCGTCCCCTGGCTGACCCAGGGGAAGAAAAGTCCTCTGAGAGCCATGACTTGTTCATCTTGGTTCTTTTAGAAACACAGCGAGGGGACTCCAACCACAGTCTCCCTCGTTTCCACTAACTGGGCCACACACACCCCACTTGCCTGGCATCGGTTGAGCCCCCTTTTGAAAAAGAAAAAGATGCTTTGCATGAAGCACTCTCAAAAATACGCGTGCCTTTCCCGTCCCCTGGCTGACCCAGGGGAAGAAAAGTCCTCTGAGAGCCATGACTTGTTCATCTTGGTTCTTTTAGAAACACAGCGAGGGGACTCCAACCACAGTCTCCCTCGTTTCCACTAACTGGGCCACACACACCCCACTTGCCTGGCATCGGTTGAGCCCCCTTTTGAAAAAGAAAAAGATGCTTTGCATGAAGCACTCTCAAAAATACGCGTGCCTTTCCCGTCCCCTGGCTGACCCAGGGGAAGAAAAGTCCTCTGAGAGCCATGACTTGTTCATCTTGGTTCTTTTAGAAACACAGCGAGGGGACTCCAACCACAGTCTCCCTTGTTTCCACTAACTGGGCCACACACACCCCACTTGCCTGGCATCGGTTGAGCCCCCTTTTGAAAAAGAAAAAGATGCTTTGCATGAAGCACTCTCAAAAATACGCGTGCGTTTCCCGTCCCCTGGCTGACCCAGGGGAAGAAAAGTCCTCTGAGAGGCATGACTTGTTCATCTTGGTTCTTTTAGAAACACAGCGAGGGGACTCCAACCACAGTCTCCCTCGTTTCCACTAACTGGGCCACACACACCCCACTTGCCTGGCATCGGTTGAGCCCCCTTTTGAAAAAGAAAAAGATGCTTTGCATGAAGCACTCTCAAAAATACGCGTGCCTTTCCCGTCCCCTGGCTGACCCAGGGGAAGAAAAGTCCTCTGAGAGCCATGACTTGTTCATCTTGGTTCTTTTAGAAACACAGCGAGGGGACTCCAACCACAGTCTCCCTCAATTCCACTAACTGGGCCACACACACCCCACTTGCCTGGCATCGGTTGAGCCCCCTTTTGAAAAAGAAAAAGATGCTTTGCATGAAGCACTCTCAAAAATACGCGTGCCTTTCCCGTCCCCTGGCTGACCCAGGGGAAGAAAAGTCCTCTGAGAGCCATGACTTGTTCATCTTGGTTCTTTTAGAAACACAGCGAGGGGACTCCAACCACAGTCTCCCTCGTTTCCACTAACTGGGCCACACACACCCCACTTGCCTGGCATCGGTTGAGCCCCCTTTTGAAAAAGAAAAAGATGCTTTGCATGAAGCACTCTCAAAAATACGCGTGCCTTTCCCGTCCCCTGGCTGACCCAGGGGAAGAAAAGTCCTCTGAGAGCCATGACTTGTTCATCTTGGTTCTTTTAGAAACACAGCGA
Source organism: Anomaloglossus baeobatrachus (assembly GCF_048569485.1). Lineage (NCBI taxonomy): Eukaryota > Metazoa > Chordata > Amphibia > Anura > Aromobatidae > Anomaloglossus > Anomaloglossus baeobatrachus. Next base: position 225,954,121 of record NC_134353.1, on the reverse strand, counting down.
GGGGACTCCAACCACAGTCTCCCTCGTTTCCACTAACTGGGCCACACACACCCCACTTGCCTGGCATCGGTTGAGCCCCCTTTTGAAAAAGAAAAAGATGCTTTGCATGAAGCACTCTCAAAAATACGCGTGCCTTTCCCGTCCCCTGGCTGACCCAGGGGAAGAAAAGTCCTCTGAGAGCCATGACTTGTTCATCTTGGTTCTTTTAGAAACACAGCGAGGGGACTCCAACCACAGTCTCCCTCGTTTCCACTAACTGGGCCACACACACCCCACTTGCCTGGCATCGGTTGAGCCCCCTTTTGAAAAAGAAAAAGATGCTTTGCATGAAGCACTCTCAAAAATACGCGTGCCTTTCCCGTCCCCTGGCTGACCCAGGGGAAGAAAAGTCCTCTGAGAGCCATGTCCACATTGTCAGTGGACAGACACGTGTGCTTATCTGCCAGCAGACCCCCAGCATCACTGAAGACAGGTTCCGAGAGAACGCTGGCTGCAGGACACGACAAGATCCCCAAGGCGTACGTGGCGAGCTCAGGCAATTTATCAAGATTGGAAGCCTAAAAGCAGGGCTCAAGTTGCACAATAATGGAATCGACGTTTCCTTGCATATACTCATATATCTGTGTGTCCTCCTCTTTTTCCTTGTCCAGCTCTTTTGTTTTCACATGAGTATATGTCCTTGTCACTTTCCCATGTGTTTGAGTTGTTTGTCACCTTTTGGACACCTTTGAGGGTGTTTTCTAGGTGTTTTTCTGTGTTTGTGATTGCCTGCCATTGTTTCCTATGCAGTTCGAGTTCGGTTCGTCGAACGTTCGACGAGCCGAACTCGAACGGGACCTCCGTTCGGCGAACCGACCTCGAGCCGAACCGGGACCGGTTCGCTCATCTCTAGTCTGTATGAGCGAGTGTGATGTGATCTATGCGAGTGTCAGCCAGACGCAGGGGAGGCGTGCGGAATACCTGCTGTGAGATCACAGGGAGATCTGGGAGCCATACAGACGCCCAGGGCTGGTAAGTATGACGATCCTGGGAAGGGGGGTAAACTTACCCTCAACCATGTCTCCTCGAGAATAAGACACCACCTGAAAATAAGACCTAGTGCTTTTTTCAGGGCAAAATAAAATATAAGACAGTGTCTTATTTTCGGGGAAACAGGGTATTTATTCCCTCAACAATTGCTCTTTAAAACTAAAATGATGCTCCCTGATGTATGCTAAAACAATAGTTTTCGACCACAGATGGGTTATTACCGCTTTTAAAAAAAAAACTGCATAACAAATTTTGGCATTCATTTTCCCCTATCACATCTTGTGAAAATAAAAAAATTGGGGCCAAAGCAATTTTTGAGTTAATTCCTGAGGAGCACCAGAAGGGTTAACAAACTTTCTTAGCAGTTTTGAATACGTTGAGAGATACATGTTTTAAACTAAGAACATTTTGGTGGAGTTTCTAATAAATAAACCCCTCTGTTATGGTTCAGGGTTCTGTTGTGCCTCAAACCAGTCTAGTCTTATCATTGCCTCCCACATTGGGGTCGGTCAACTTCGCAGCACCACCTGGGCATTGCTTGAGGCATCAGGTGGCTAGAGTTTTGTACCATCCTGAGCCTAAGTGCTCATTCAGCCATACTGAGCATGTGCGTGATGTCATCAATGACAAGGCGGCCACTGATTGGTCATCAGTGACATCAGTGATGAAGTGGCAGCTGCTGATTGGTCATCATGACATCAGCAATGACGTGGCAGCCTCTGTATGGCTGCAACCAACGCCATTACCACATGCCATGTGGTCTGGGCCATGGAGGCGGCTATAAAAGGTCTATAGCTCTGCCCATTGGGGTGCGATTGTCATACTGCATGCTGACAGCTACTGTAAGGCTGCGATCCTGGCTGTTAGATTGATTGGGTTCCAGCGCCATTTTCCTGCAGTGCTTGTGGCAGGTGTGTGTTTGGATAATGACAGTGACTACATCAGGGCTAGGCGTCGGTGCCGGGTATTCGTATCCGCGCACACCTGTACTTTGGTATGGTGAGGGTCAACCATTGTCCTATCATTCCTTGGGTACCCGGTAAACACTAACCAGGTGACCCACATGGTCTGACATGCTCCTTTCGCATGTGACCAGTAGTCAGCAGTGCCAGGGGCAGACTTGTATATATGTGCCATCCCTGGGTACCCAGTGACGCTAACTGGGTAGCCTACTCGGTCTGACGTACCCTCTACGCACGTGACTGATTCAGCGGTAACGTCCTAGGTTTCCCAATGATGTTTACTGGGTTACCTCTCGGTCTGACGGGTTCCTACACCCATGACCGATACCTGTTGTCCCTTTGGTTTTGATGTGTCTCTACACACGTTACCATTATCCGTGTACCTGTGAGGTTAACAGGGACATGCTACACGTTGGGGTGTGCCGTTAAACATCCCCTTCATTTCCTTTAGCTTCTCCTGAGTTGCTGTATGTTGTTCTCCTGTCCCATAGAGGCTTTAATATCTGCCCGGCGGACTTCGGGTGACGATTGATTTTACACTTTTTATATTCAATTATCCCCTCTGTAACACCCTCAAAGTCAGTTCAGACCTTAGCAGGTAGGTAAAAAAATAGAATATGTAAGTTTTCTTGAAAAATGCACACTTTCAACGCTTTTAACATCTTTTAAAGGTGAAAGATTGCTGGAAAAATAATGCTGATGTAAAATAAATATATGGAAAAAGTGATTTATTAGTTGTTTTATTTGGTGTACTTATCTGCTGTAAAGGCTTAGTCATTTTAAATATAAAAAATGCTGAATTTTCACCAAATTTTCAATAATAATTTCATAAATAAATCCAAACTTCATTTCATTTTGATGCATACCAGATTTATTACCACGTAGGTTTCCATGTAAAAATTGAAAAATTGGGCTTGTACATGAAGGCCAAAAGTGGCTTGGTTTTAAAAGAATTAATAAAGTTCCCTATTGTGACCCCACACTTAATTAATGTCCCCCATTATGGCCCAATACCTTAAGGGGCCAAATATGTGCTTTACAACTGCAACTAGGGCATAACAAGTGGATGCTATTACTTTATAAGAGCAAAGTAGGTGTATGTTACTACTGTGTTGGTGCCACTGGGAAGGGGGCATTACTGCTGTGTTTTGGCACAAAAACATATATTATCTGTACACTTACACTATGTACTATTTACAGAGTTCCTGTATATATCACTGGGGATCATTGTATTAACTGTGCACTTACTCTATACACTATGTGATATCTACAGAGCTCCTGTGTATAATGTTACTGATAATCAGTAAAATACCTATAAACTTACATTATATTTGCAGAATTTCTGTGTATACTATAAACATTGATCATTGTATTACCTGTATACTTACAATATACACTATATACATAGTTCCTGTGTATAATGTCATCAGTGATCGTTGCACTACCTTTAAAGTCACACTGTATACTATCTACAGATCTCCTGTGTATAATGTCACTGATGATCACTAAAATACCTGTAAACTTACACTATAGTCTATGTATATAATTTCTGTGTATTCTGTAAACATTGATCATTGTACACTTACAAAAGACACTATATACAGAGTTCCTGTGTATAATGTCACCAGTGATCGCTGTATTACCTGTACCCTTACAAAATATACTATCTACAGATTGCCTGTGTATGTGTTTTAATTGGTAATAACTGTTTTTTACCTGTGCACTTACACTATACATATTATATACTATCTACAGAGTTACTGTGTATAGCTGGCACTTATATGAAATATAAAAATTAAATATTTTGCTCTGGGGCCTATACTGTAGGCGGGATGTTTCTAAATCTGTGGGAAGATATGGACCACCAATTTCCCTAGGTTTTTTTTTTGGGAGCTCATATTGCATTTATTTCTTGCACTAACATAATTTACTGACTGATCTTGGACTTTCTATTATTTCTGTTTTTTGTATGTTGTCACGTATAATGCAATATGCTTTATAATTGTTCCACAAGTTACATTTTATGCTGTTTAATACATATTTTTTTTATTTTGGCCAAGGACCTTTGTTTATAGGAGATAGGAAATACACCGAACAAAAATATAAATGCAACACTTGTTTTTGCGCCCATTTTTCATGAGTTGAACTCTAAGGCTATGTGCCCACGGGAAATTGTTTCTGCGGATTTTGCCGCGGAAAACCTGCCTTTTCCAGATAAATCCGCAGGTTTTAGCATGTACAGTCACTCCCCATGTTATCCTATGGGGAGTGCTGTGTCCACGCTGCGGAAAGTGCTGTTGCCGAACATGTTGCGGATGTAGGCATCCGCATGTACAGTTAGGTCCAGAAATATTTGGACAGTGACATAAGTTTTGTTATTTTAGCTGTTTACAAAAACATGTTCAGAAATACAATTATATATATAATATGGGCTGAAAGTGCACACTCCCAGCTGCAATATGAGAGTTTTCACATCCAAATCGGAGAAAGGGTTTAGGAATCATAGCTCTGTAATGCATAGCCTCCTTTTTTTCAAGGGACCAAAAGTAATTGGACAAGGGACTCTAAGGGCTGCAATTAACTCTGAAGGCGTCTCCCTCGTTAACCTGTAATCAATGAAGTAGTTAAAAGGTCTGGGGTTGATTACAGGTGTGTGGTTTTGCATTTGGAAGCTGTTGCTGTGACCAGACAACATGCGGTCTAAGGAACTCTCAATTGAGGTGAAGCAGAACATCCTGAGGATGAAAAAAAAGAAAAAATCCATCAGAGAGATAGCAGACATGCTTGGAGTAGCAAAATCAACAGTCGGGTACATTCTGAGAAAAAAGGAATTGACTGGTGAGCTTGGGAACTCAAAAAGGCCTGGGCGTCCATGGATGACAACAGTGGTGGATGATCGCCGCATACTTTCTTTGGTGAAGAAGAACCCGTTCACAACATCAACTGAAGTCCAGAACACTCTCAGTGAAGTAGGTGTATCTGTCTCTAAGTCAACAGTAAAGAGAAGACTTCATGAAAGTAAATACAAAGGGTTCACATCTAGATGCAAACCATTCATCAATTCCAAAAATAGACAGGCCAGAGTTAAATTTGCTGAAAAACACCTCATGAAGCCAACTCAGTTCTGGAAAAGTATTCTATGGACAGATGAGACAAAGATCAACCTGTATCAGAATGATGGGAAGAAAAAAGTTTGGAGAAGAAAGGGAACGGCACATGATCCAAGGCACACCACATCCTCTGTAAAACATGGTGGAGGCAACGTGATGGCATGGGCATGCATGGCTTTCAATGGCACTGGGTCACTTGTGTTTATTGATGACATAACAGCAGACAAGAGTAGCCGGATGAATTCTGAAGTGTACCGGGATATACTTTCAGCCCAGATTCAGCCAAATGCCGCAAAGTTGATCAGACGGCGCTTCATAGTACAGATGACAATGACCCCAAGCATACAGCCAAAGCTACCCAGGAGTTCATGAGTGCTAAAAAATGGAACATTCTGCAATGGCCAAGTCAATCACCAGATCTTAACCCAATTGAGCATGCATTTCACTTGCTCAAATCCAGACTTAAGACGGAAAGACCCACAAACAAGCAAGACCTGAAGGCTGTGGCTGTAAAAGCCTGGCAAAGCATTAAGAAGGAGGAAACCCAGCGTTTGGTGATGTCCATGGGTTCCAGACTTAAGGCAGTGATTGCCTCCAAAGGATTCGCAACAAAATATTGAAAATAAAAATATTTTGTTTGGGTTTGGTTTATTTGTCCAATTACTTTTGACCTCCTAAAATGTGGAGTGTTTGTAAAGAAATGTGTACAATTCCTACAATTTCTATCAGATATTTTTGTTTAAACCTTCAAATTAAACGTTACAATCTGCACTTGAATTCTGTTGTAGAGATTTCATTTCAAATCCAATGTGGTGGCATGCAGAGCCCAACTCGCGAAAATTGTGTCACTGTCCAAATATTTCTGGACCTAAATGTATAATTGCATGTCAATTATTCATGCGGAATTACCTGCGGATGTCCCGGCCCTCCGCTATGGAGATAAGAGGCCGGGACGTCCGCAGGTAAGCTGCATGAATGTCCGCATGTAAAATGGAAACATGCACTCGTACCTGCAGATACATCTGCAGGTACGAGCGCCCGTGGGCACATAGCCTAAAGGGTGCTTTACACGCTGCGACATTGCTAACGATATATCGTCGGGGTCACGTTGTTAGTGACGCACATCCGGCGTCGTTAGCGACATCGCGGCGTGTGATACCTAGGAGCGACGATCATGATCGCAAAAACGTCAAAAATCGTTGATCGTTGACACATCGCTCCTTTTCATAATATCATTGGTGCATGCCGCTGGTTGTTCGTCATTCCTGCGGCATCACACATCGCTATGTGTGACACCGCAGGAACGACGAACATCTCCTTACCTGTGTCCACCGGCATTGAGGAAGGAAGGAGGTGGGCGGGATATTCCGCCCGCTCACCTCCACCCCTCCGCTTCTATTGGATGGCTGCCGCGTGACGTCGCTGTGATGCCGCACGAACCGCCCCCTTAGAAAGGAGGCGGATTGCCTGCAACAGTGACGTCACAGGGAAGGTAAGTCCGTGTGACGGGTGTAAGCGATGTTGTGCGCCATGGGCAGCGATTTGCCCGTGACGCCCAACCGACGGGGGGCGGGTATGCTCGCTAGTGATATCGATAGTGATATCGCAGCGTGTAAAGTGCCCTTAAGATCTAAGACTGGTGCGGTTACATGTGGTCTGCGATTATGAAGCCAGTTGGATGTACTGCCAAATTCTCTGAATCATCTTATGGTAGAGAGAGGAACATTCAATTCACAGGCAATAGCTCTGGTGGACATTTCTGCAGTCAGCATGCCAATTGCACACACCCTTAAAACTGGCGACATATGTTGCATTGTGCTGTGATAAAACTGTACATTTTAAAGTGGCCTTTGTTTGAGGCCAATCTAAGGAGCACTTGTGCAAAAACCATGCTGTCTAATCAGCATCTTGATATGCCACACCTGTGAGGTGGATGGATTATATTGACAAAGGAGAAGTGCTTACTAAAGGTCCAGTCACACTAAGCAACTTACCAGCGATCCCAACAACGATAGGGATCGCTGGTAAGTTGCTAGGAGGTTGCTGGTGAGATGTCACACTGCAACGCTCCAGCGATCCCACCAGCAACCTGACCTGGCAGGGATCGCTGGAGCGTGGCTACACAAGTTGCTGGTGAGCTCACCAGTGACCAGCCCCCAGCGCCGCGTGGAAGATGCTGCGCTTGGTAACTAAGGTAAATATCGGGAAACCAACCCGATATTTACCTTGGTTACCAGCTCACGCAGCTACACATGCAGAGAGCAGGGAGCAGCGCACACTGAGCGCTGGCTCCCTGCTCTCCTAGTACAGCACACATGGGGTTAATTACCCGATGTGTGCTGCAGCTAAATGTGCACAGAGCAGTGAGCAGTGCACAATGCTTAGCGCTGTCTCCCTGCTCTCCTAGTACAGCACACATGGGGTTAATTACCCGATGTGTGCTGCAGCTACATGTGCACAGAGCAGGGAGCAGCGCACACTGAGCGCTGGCTCCTTGCTCTCCTAGTTACAGCACACATCGGGTTAATTAACCCGATGTGTCCTGCAGCTACATGTGCACATAGCAGGAGCCGGCACTGACAGTGAGAGCGGGGGAGGCTGGTATCAAAGGTAAATATCGGGTAACCAAGGACAGGGCTTCTTGGTTACCCAATGTTTACATTGGTTACCAGCCTCCGCAGAAGCCGGCTCCTGCTGCCTGCACATTTAGTTGTTGCTGTCTCGCTGTCACACACAGCGATCTGTGCTTCACAGCAGGACAGCAACAACTAAAAAATGGCCCAGGACATTCAGCAACAACCAACGACCTCACAGCAGGGGCCAGGTTGTTGCTGGATGTCACACACAGCAACATCGCTAGCAACGTCACAAAAGTTGTTCGTTAGCAGCGATGTTGCTAGCGATGTTGCTTAGTGTGACGGGGCCTTAACAGATTTACACAATTTTGTGAACAATATTTGAGTAAATGGAAAAACTCTTAAGGCCCCGTTACACGCAGCGACGTATCTAACGATATATATCGCCGGGGTAACGGATTCCGTGACGCACATCTGGCATCGTTAGCGTCGTCGTTGTGTGTGACACCAACGAGCGGCCGTTAACGATGGAAAATACTCACCAAATCATCCATCGTTGACACGTCGTTCATTTTCAAAAAATCGTTGATTGTTGAGGACGCAGGTTGTTCATCGTTCCCGAGGCAGCACACATCGCTATGTGTGACTCCTTGGGAACGACGAACTACAGCTTAACGGTGGCCACCGGCAATGAGGAAGGAAGGAGGTGGGCGGGATGTTACGGCCGCTCATCTCCGCCCCTCTGCATCTATTGAGCTGCCGCTTAGTGACGCCGCACGAACCGCCCCCTTAGAAAGGAGGCGGTTCGCCGGCCACAGCGACGTCTCTAGGCAGGTAAGTCCGTGTGACGGCTCCTAATGATATTGTGTGCCACGGGCAGCGATTTGCCCGTGACGCACAAACGACGGGGGCGGGTATGCTCGCTAGCGATATCGCTGCGTGTAAAGCCCCCTTTAGATCTTATAGTTGAATTGATGAAAAATTGGAGAAAAACCAAAATGTTCACGTTTAGATTTTTGTTTAGTGCAGTTCTGGCAACTTCACTTATCATGGTAAGCCAATTCGAGATTTGTATGTGGCACAATGATGATTTTTAAGCTATGTTTAATCATTAGTCTTGTTTTTTATATTTTGGTTATGAGTCTTAATAAAATTGTATTTTTGATGATACCTACTTGTATATACTGCCATCATTTATATAGCTTAGCTCTTGTGTTGTGTCATTCTAAGGGCTGCTTCAGACATCTATGGAAATTGGTCAAAGCATGGACCATAAAGCACGGACCGGTCTGGACTCCACCCAAGCGTCACAGCCTCATAGACTTACTGTACATCGACAAGCAATAGGGTTAAAATCTTTTGAAATTTTGACTTTCAGGCTCCATATCTTACCATCCACTATAGCTTCGAATGTGAGACTACCTTCATGTGCAAAAGTTGGAAGCCAAATTTATGTATGAGATAGCCAAGATGATTGTCTATAAAATGAAGGTAGTCTTGTGCTCAAAGCTATAGTGGATGATAAGATATATGGCTTCAAAGTCAAAAGTTCAAAACAGTGTTACCCTTTTGCACGTCAGTGTATATGATGCTGTAACGATGTGGTTACATATAGTTACATAGTTACTTAGGTTGAAAAAAGACCTAGGTCCATCTAGTTCAACCTTCCTCCACCAGTTCTACATTTAGTCACTAAGTCATTTATAACCAACAATGTTTTGTGTACTGAGGAAATCATCCAGCCCTTTTTTAAAAGCTGTTATAGTATCTGCCATTACTACCTCTTGTGGTAGTGTATTCCACAGTCTGACCGCTCTAACTGTAAAGAACCCTTTCCTATTTAGGTGTCGGAATCGCTTTTCTTCCACTCGCAGTGAGTGCCCCCTGGTCCTTAGTACTGTCTTTGGAAGAGACTACAGCATTCCAAATAAACATTTACACTTAGGTGTCATTCATATATGTATGTTATCTGTACCCATTATAGTCTAAGGGACTGTGACCAAGTGGTCCAAAAAAAAAAATCACAGTGATATGTGTGGCGCCCCTGAGGCTTCAGTAGCCACAGAGTACAGCACCGGATTTAAGGTGTAGTGCTTAACCCGGATCCAGAGGAGGTTTGTGCCAGTTTCGCCACCACCAGGTTGCCCTCCCCAATGGGGACTGGACTAGGGTAGGGTCTTAAGTTCGCTTCCAAACATGGGGGACACCACCCACTAGTGACGGGGACCCGAGGAAGGAGCAGCAACCAGGGGGCATCAGGAGCCAACACAACAGTTAGGAGGAGTTCTCCAGCAGGAGAGGAAAGGAGCAGACATGTTTTACCGTTGCTCTGGTGGGACACAGGAGTTGTTCTTGCAGTTGCCGAGGTGTGAGCTTAGTCACTCCCTCGGAACCAGCGCCGTGCAGGGTGCAGGACCCTAGGGAAGATCCCACTTCAAGTTGGTGTTCCAGAATCTGCCGGGACGAGGAGGTTTCAAGCTTCTTTTGCCACAAAGAGACCGAAAGCACAGTGCCAGATAGGATCCGGGACCTTGGACAGCACCAGGTCCCATTGCGGAGCCGCGGTACCTGCAAATGGGGACAAGTGTGCTTCTCGAGATGGACTGGGGTCCCCAAGTAGCTTTAAGCCACAGGGATCCAACACAAAGGGCACTAGGAGGAAGGGGACCACCGAGCATCACAATGGACTGACCGCAAAAGGAATTCGGGTTAGACGGAGCCCATCACAGCAAGTGACCAGTACTACCCAGGCGAGTGGTGCAAAGAATTAGTAAAGACACCTGGAACAGCAGTATCTGACTCGGACTCTTATTACCGGCACAACCGCCCCGCGCCTCGGCACCAAAGGCATTCGCCATCACTACTCCCCTCATCATTCTCCTCGGGGCCTGCTCCACCTGTGGGGAGCGATACCATATTCAGCTATTACCATCCGCCCTGGAAGACAGCGATAGCAGCGGCGGCTAATCTCTGGCCGCGTACCACAGGTGGTGTCACGACAATCTTCCTACTACTACCCCCAAACATTTTTGTAACTCAGACCACAGCATCATGGACATGAAATTGCTGGTATTGAAAGGAAATTTCAAGTCCCAAAGAGACAGGAGAGTCTGGGAGTACAAACTTATGATGACCTTTGACACATTCAGAGCAGGAATGAATGTGTCTCATGGATTTATGTCTTTTTACATCAATTAAGAAATGTGCTCTTCAGAGCATCCGGGGGGCATCACAGCCTGGACCAGACCCCAATCAGAGGACAATAAAACTTTCACACTGCTTATCTATGAACCACAACAATATTTATGGCCACAACAGTTTGCCCCCTTGCCATAGTGATAGTTCTGCATCTTTTCAGTTACCCATTAAAAGGTATCAACTACTGAGGACTCTTAGTTCTTTTAGACAAACTTTTTTTTACTACTACCCCCATCATCCTCCCTCCTTATTGGTGTACAACCAGGGGCATGAAGCCTGGCAGGCCACCGCGACAACCCTGACCAACACTGCGGCCTGGTGACGAGTAATGAAGGTACGAGACCCCGTGCCTGATTCCTCCTGCCCCCTGGGTGCTACACCACTGATCAAAACTACAGATGGAAGTCTAAAATGTGAAAATCACAAACAGCACATGAATGGTATCCATGTGCAAACTGTGTGACCAGACACTGATGGGGATCTGGAAAGGTGCACTGAACTGCCCCGACACACCATGGGGGCATCCAGTGCCTGTGCTTTGTTTGAACAGTCATTGTGTGCTAACAGACTATGAGAATATAAATATGTTCATTGTGTTCAATGACTGCAAGTATCTTTGTGTCTCTTTAATTACATTTATAGGTGCTGGAACGGGACAACATTTCTGAGCCAAAATGGCAGAGTTCAGGCCACTGCTCTTAGCTATGCTATCAGACAACTTCTAGATGTTGGTTTTGAAAATCTGATGGGGCAAGAACAGTTAGGGGTACTTTGCACACTACGACATCGCAAACCGATGCTTGCGATGCCGAGCGCGATAGTCCCCGCCCCTGTCGCAGCTGCGATCTCTTGTGATAGCTGCCGTAGCAAACATTATCGCTACGGTAGCTTCACATGGACTTACCTGCTCTGCGACGTCGCTCTGGCTGGCGACCCGCCTCCTTCCTAAGTGGGCGGGTCGTGCGGCGTCACAGTGACGTCACACGGCAGGCGGAGCGAGCGGAGAGGCGGAGATGAGCGGGACGTAAACATCCCGCCCACCTCCTTCCTTCAGCATAGCCAGCGTGAGCCTCAGGACGCAGGTAGGAGATGTTCCTTGCTCCTTCGGCTTCACACACAGAGATGTGTGCTGCCGCAGGAACGAGGAACAATATCGTAACATCGGTCCTTCCGAAATTATGGAAATGACCAACGCTACACCAATGATACGATTTTGACGCTTTTGCGCTCGTTAATCGTATCAAAAGCGATTTACACACTCCGATATCGACAGCGACGCCGGATGTGTGTCACTTTCGATTTGACCCCACTGACATCGCACCTGCGATGTCGTAGTGTGCAAAGTACCCCTTAGGCTCTAAATCTGACAATTTTTCCAGCTTTGCTAATTCTTTCACTATTTCAAGGCCACCTGGCTCAGTGTATCAAGGCAGCTGGTTATAAGAGTCTATTTTACCAATGATGATAAAATGTAATCATCACTGTTGTCCACAATCCCAGCTGCTGCAGAGTATTTTCTCTAGATTGCTGCATAAAGTAGCTTCATTGTGTTTGAATTTGACTTCCCTGTAAAAAAAATAAAAAAATCCCCATTTTGCACATATAACAAGGGCAATTCATTTTAATCCTGTCTAGACGTTGCATTTGAGTCATATAGTGCAAGAGATTTACAGAAGAGATTGTGTAGGGTACATGATATAATCTAATATATAAAGCTGAGTGTATGTGTGTGTGTATGTATGTATGTCTGTGTATGTGTATGTCCGCTAAAGGAATCCACACCATCGCATTTACAATTACGAAATTTTGCACAGACATCCCAGGGAATGTCATAGACTATGTTTTGAATTGAAAACTTAACCCCGCACTTTACAGTTACTCTCTAAAAAACCTGCCTCTTTTAAAGTCAATGGAGCTGCGAGCTATTAGGTTATTAATATATTAATAGGAGCTGTGATTGGTTGCTATAGGAACAAAATAAATTGTTAGTATAAGAAGCTTATGTGTGAGGTAATATGATGTCGGTGGGGAGACAGATAGAGAGAGACAGAGACAGACAGGGAAAGAGACAGACAGTCAAAGAGACAGAGACAGACAGTCAAAGAGACAGATAGAGGCAGACAGACACAGACAGACAGGGAAAGAGACAGGCAGATAGGGAAAGAGACACACTGACAGGGAAAGAGACAGAGACGAGTAAAGAGACAGGGAAAGAGACAGAGACAAGTAAAAAAACAGGGAACGAGACAGACGTGGAACGAGACAGACGTGGAACGAGACAGACGGGGAACGAGACAGACGGGGAACGAGACAGACGGGGAACGAGACAGACGGGGAACGAGACAGACCTGGAACGAGAGACCTGGAACGAGACAGACGTGGAACGAGACAGACGTGGAACAAGACAGACGGGGAACGAGACAGACGGGGAACGAGACAGACGGGGAACGAGACAGACGGAGAACGAGACAGACGGGGAACGAGACAGACGGGGAACGAGACAGACGGGGAACGAGACAGACGGGGAACGAGACAGACGGGGAACGAGACAGACCTGGAAAGAGACAGACCTGGAATGAGACAGACCTGGAATGAGACAGAACTGGAATGAGACAGAGGAGGAAAGAGACTGACAGACAGAGAGACACAGAGATAGAGAGAGACAGACAGAGAGACTGATACAGACACACAGAGACAGAGAGACAGAGACAGACAGTTGTGACGCCCTGGACTAGCCAGGTAGTCACAGACAGGCCCTTGCACAAACACCCGTCCCCCTAAAAAGGTAATTGCAGCCAACCTAAAACGTTGTTCACCCCTCTCGGGTCTTAAAGTACACACCAGGGGGTGGAACCAGGTGGTTGGCCACGCCCACCGAGGAGTTCAGATAGCCTGAGGTGGGAAAACTGCAGTCAGTCAGAGGAAAGGAGTAGGAGAGGGAGCAGATGAGTTTTGGAGGTGAAAGAGAGAGGAGTAAACGACTGACAGGGGTCTGGGTCATAGCCTGGACACCCTTTGGCCAAGAGGCAGATGGTGGTTGCCACCTGCAGGAGCCGGGAAGATGGCCTGGTGGAACCGTAAAGGATAAGGGTAGTGGCCCGCTGGTACCGAACCGGGGAACCGACTGGAAACTGGAGCACACAGGGGGGGTACTCAGACCCTGAAATGAGGTCCCGAATCTACCGGACTAAGTTAATTCACTGATTGAGGTCTGGACCTTAGGTCCTTTCCCAACCAAGTCCCGACTGAAGACAACAGCCCAACAAGGGGGATAGAAAGCCACCGCTCAGGCAGAGAGATCCCACGGACCAGCATCTGCGGGCAAACGGGCTCTCCCGACACACACACACACAGCTGGGGAGCGGACTCCCGTCACTGAAACGCAGGCAGTCCACAGCTACAAAACAAGGTGCAGGAGAAAGGCGGGGACCACCAAACTGGGTGGGGGACCAGACGCAGCTGGCTGCAGGCACCGACCACCATCTTTTTGGTATACCAGAGACTCTGGTGTATCTGTCAGAGTGAGTACAACTGGGCCTTCGGGTCGCGCACCACCCCGCACCACACCAATCCGCCCGCACCCTCACAACCAGGCCCCGGGAGCATCACCCCCTACCCACGGAGGGGTCACCACCTGGCTGCGCAACACCATCCCCGGGGGCCTAGTAAACAGCAGCGGTGGTGGTGTCTACATTCACCACAACCCGTGGGTGGTGTCACGAACTTAACTCAAACCACGGCCCCGGCCGTAAACCTACCTACCAACCCCCCTACGTAGCGCCAGCATCCTTTCAGAGCAACGTCACCCCGGGTCCGGAGGCGCTCGAGCCACCCACCGACCAGCCCGGATCCGAGCGGCTCGGCCGAAGCCGAGCGCGAGGCGGTACACAGTCAGAGACTGGGATAGAGACAGAGAGATAGTTACTATTCAGTGCAACGCCCGGGTAGTACAGCTAGTTGTATATAAAATATAAACAATCACAAATATCTTTATGCATGTTTCTTATTTCACCAATCTGATGACTGGTTTTGGGGAAACAATTGCAAAGCAAGTTTTTAAAGTCTTTGACAGTTCTAAAGCTGACTATTATCTAGAATCATATAAAAATGTATGAACACATTGTCAAGTGCTATTAGAAGCTGGAATTTACAGAAAGTAGTTAGTACAGCATATGATTTATCATGTATATTTGGAGGTAAACTTTAATTTGCTGATACAATTGGTTAGTAGGCAGGACTGCCACTAGGAATTTAAATATATATAAATACATACACTGTGGAGATCAAAATGCATGATCACTTGCTTTTTTCGAAATAATATAATCTACATTGATCAACATTTGAAGGTTTTTTGTAAGGGGTACACCATGCCACTAAAACAGTGTTTTACAAAACATCCAACGTTTATCAACATAAAACCTTTATTTTTACCCAAAACATAATGATGGTAATAATTAGAAAACAGCAATGACTGAAGCACAGAGAAAGATTATAACTAAATCTTCGGAAGGTAACAACAGTCACCAATCAGTAGTAAGTGTATAGGCCTTTGCTTTGAATGACTTCAACACATCCGCAGCCACAATAGTCTCTCACAATGCTCTGGTGTGATTTTGGTCCACTCTTCTTCCAGTTTCTTCTACAGTTCTTTGACTGCTGTGGGTTTCTTGTCCATAACTTTGTCACTAAGGATTTTCCAGAGGTTTTCTATTGGGTTTAGATCAGGTCTCTGGATTGGCCATTTCATTGTTTGAATGTTTTCTGTTTCAAGGAACTGCTTTACTCTTTTTGCTGTGTGACAGGGGGCATTGTCCTGCACGAAAATTTCTGAGTAGTTGAGTGATAAACACAATTAAGGAACCACGTGTTGTTGAAGAAGGTTCTGATACACACTTGCATTCACTCTGCCATGTAGCAGTATGAGAGGACAAACTCCTGCTGCAGAAAACATTCCCTAAAGCATGACACTTCCTCCACCATCTTTGACTGACTTCTTAACACACTTTGACTTCAGTCTTTCCCCGGTTTGTCAATGAACATAATGTTTCCCATCAGACCCAAATAAGTTAAACTTGCTTTCATTACTAAAATGAACTGTGGACCACTTCTCCTCTGTCCACACAATATGCTCCTCACCAAAGATGAGTCTAGTCTTTTGATTCTTTCTGCTAATGAGAGGTTTGGTCACTGCAAAGTGGGCTTTCAGTCCAAATGCTCTTAAACGTTGTGACACTGTATGACGAGACAGATCCTTACCCTGTTCAGTGCTGAACGACGAGCTGCAGTGTTGAAACAATTACCCATGGAGATTCTCCGCATTATACCGTTCCTTCTGGTATTTGTTTTTCTACAGCGACCAGCCTTCTTGGGGGCCTTAAAACAATTAGTGATGTCATAAAGATGAAATATTCTCAAAATCACAGACTTAGAATGACCATTTTCTTTTGCTATAGCTGATAGGGTCACCCCTTTGGCCTTCATCTGGACAACCTGCTGCAGGAGGGTTTCAGTCACTTTGGAACCACACACCATTTTTGCAAAGTCAGTGCAAACTGGAAAGTTATGCTGGTGTCACACATAACGACGACGACAACGACGTCGCTGCAACGTCACCATATTCTGTGACGTTGCAGCGACCTCAACAGCGACATCGCTATGTGTGACACATAACAACGATCAGACCCCTGCTGCGAAATCGCTGCTCGCTCCTAAATGCTCCAGGTCATTTTTTGAACGCTGCTATCCCGCTGCGCCATGCTGATAAGCTGATAATCCTTTTGTTTGACACCGCAGCAGGGACGCTACGCTACGTCTGAAACCACACAATGACCGTCGACGTCGCTATGATCGCTGCTCCGTCGCTGCTTTTTATACCATGTTTGACAGCTTACTAACGATCATCTATGGTCGCTGCTACGTCACAGAATATGGTGACGTTGCAGCGACGTCGTTGTCGTCGTCGTTATGTGTGACCCCAGCTTTAGGCTGCCAGTAACATAGGGTTTGTCAGATTAATAAATAAATTAGCACCAGGTGCCAGATTAACACCAATAACTTGCAGGTATCTGAAAGTGTTCTCTAATTATGTTCAGTGTTCTTTTTCATTTATCTCATTTACATTTTAAGTTTGTCCCTTAGAATAAATTAAATTTATGAAATAAGCTTAAAATACTGCGAGTTTACTCATGTTAGGATATAATCACATAGGACTACACAATGACCTTAACATTTAGGAAATTGTGTGTTGTTCTCTAATTTTGATCTCCATTGTATATATCCATGATTATTGCTTGTGTTTATTCTTTACTTGGTCTCAAATATTCACCATTTGGACATTTAGATTTCTCTTCTAACCTTCTCCACTTTTTCTTTGTGGAATTCTTTCACTTTCACATACATTTTTCCCATATTTCCATCCAGATTTATCACTGTGTTTTGTTTAGATTTTCATGGCATGTCATAATTGATCCACTTATATACCCCATCTTTTTTTTCTATTAGGTCCATATCATTATTATTTATTTTACCTACATGCCTATTTTCTCTGGTTTGGTTGATATAAGCATTCAACTCAGGTAACTACACAACTGCTCTCTTTCATGCACAACTATTTATTGCTGTTTGTTGTCTCGTTTGTAGCTTTTATCCTTTCCTATGGCTGGAGCATGCAAACTATTTATTTGCGGTCACATTACCTTTTTTTGGCCACATGTTGGTCTGTTAAGCTCACATGCTAGGCATCGCCCTTTATTCATGTCAGATTGTTTAAATTTTATATAATATAACATATATACAGTACAGACCAAAAATTTGGACACACCTTTTCATCTCTAGAACAACTATTAAAAGGAGACTTTGTGCAGCAGGCCTTCATGGTAAAATAGCTGCTAGGAAACCACTGCTAAGGGCAGGCAACAAGCAAAAGAGACTTGTTTGGGCTAAAGAACACAAGGAATGGACATTGGACCAGTGGAAATCTGTGCTTTGGTCTGATGAGTCCAAATTTGAGATCTTTGGATCCAACCACCGTGTCTTTGTAGAAAAGGTATAAACTGAAAAATAAGGAGCGCTGATAGTGTAATACCAACAGATCAGTGAGGTAGATCAGGAAAAATACACTCACCTGAAAAGGTTGTGATAGTCACAACCACTGATAAAGCATAGGATGATGGCGTCTGCTGCAGCCCCACGTGGATGTGCATACAAATCAGAGTGAAGAGGGGGTTAATGCCGCGCATCAGCCAAAATGAAGATGTAGCATGTTGATGTTCTAAACGTATTCTTTTATTCCATCGGTCGGACCGATGGAATAAAAGAATACGTTTAGAACATCAACGTGCTACATCTTCATTTTGGCTGATGCGCGGCATTAACCCCCTCTTCACTCTGATTTGTTTGTAGAAAAGGTGAATGGATGGACTCTACATGCCTGGTTCCCACCATGAAGCATGGAGGAGGAGGTGTGACGGTGTGGGGCTGCTTTTCTGGTGACACTGTTGGGGATTTATTAAAAATTGAAGGCATACTGAACCAGCATGGCTACCACAGCATCTTGCAGCGGCATGCTATTCTATCCGGTTTGCGTATAGTTGGACCATCATTTATTTTTCAACAGAACTATGACCCCAAACACACCTCCAGGCTGTGTATGGACTATTTGACTAAGAAGGAGAGTGATGAGGTGCTACGCCAGATGACCTGGCCTCCACAATCACCAGACCTGAACTCAATTTAGATGGTTTGGGGTGAGCTGGACCTCAGAGTGAAGGCAAAAGGGCCAACAAGTGCTAAGCATTTCTGGGAACTCCTTCAAGACTGTTGGAAAACCATTTACGGTGACTACCTCTTGAAGCTCATCAAGAGAATGCCAATAGTGTGCAAAGTAGTAATGAAAGCAAAAGGTGGCTACTTTGAAGAACCTAGAATATAAGATATATTTTCAGTTGTTTCACACTTTTTCAAGTACTTCATTCCACATGTTTTCATTCAAAGTTTTGATGTCTGCAATGTGAATCTACAATTTTTAGAGTCATGAAAATAAAGAAAACTCTCTGAATGAGAAGGTGTGTCCAAACTTTGTCTGTACTGTATATATATATACACAGTATGTATGTATACACACACACACACACACACACACACACACACACAGTATATATGCACGTTCCATATCTTTTAGCCTCATTATATATATTCATGATCTATGTCTAGTCCAACTTACTTGTCAGTCACTGATTATTATTTTTTAAACTGTTTGCACAGTAATTATTTTCTTTGCATGTTTATGGCGCATGTTCAGCCTATATTTTATATACCAAAATTTACTATGCCTGTGCACTTTTCATAACACTTTCATATGATGTGCCAGTATACATAATCTAGCCATACAGCTTTCATGTCTGCTCACCAACGCCTTGTCTTTTGGTTTATGTGCCTATGCTGCAATGCAGTTTGTCCATGTACTTGTACATATGGGGCGCGCTCACTGTATGTATATGGATGGTCATCGGGTTGTTGTCTGACATTCCACATGTTTATATAAAGTATAATGTTTATATAATAAAGTGGTAAAAGTAGTGACAGTGTTGGGACTGAGACATTTTGCGGATACTGTATATTGAAAAAAACAAGGACCACACACAGATCGCATAATCAATATCAGCAACAACTCCCTGGAGACAATACATAAACAACGTTTGGAGTCTTTAAATTTTCCAAATAAGCAAGAAAATACCCAAACGAGCAATATTTTTAAATATTTATTAGAATAATGTGCTCAAGGGTATAACAATACATAAAAGTTGATGTAGAAAGGAAAGGGGAGGTGCTAAAGAGGAAAGTACTCCACGTGTCCTGCAATAGATGGAGAAAAAAAGGAATTTTTAACTCCAAAAGATGGTAACCTCAATTAAATATAGGCATAATGCCCAAGGCAAAAGCAGAGCTGCATCAATACTAGTAATGGACCCATCAAGAGTCATAATGTACTTCTAGGTCTAGGACAATAGAAAGCAGTACCACTTACCAAAGCCTGGTTACCGTCAGATGCCGGGTTAACACGTGGGGACCAGCGTCCCAACCCGTGTTTCGCGTTGATGTGCTTCGTTGGGGGGACAGAGGGTCCCAGATACTGCCAGATAAGTCCCTGCTGGGCATTTACATTCTATTATCCATCTATAATACAATATATATCTGGTGTTTGTGCATTGGTCTAATTTGTAGATTCAGGCAGTTTGAGCTTGAGTTCCCGATAACTCAGGAGGACTTAATTATTGCCTTATTTTCTGATCTCTGACAGATTTTTGGCACAAATTATCTTCATAATTATTTTGTTGATGGGGGTCAACCTTTGGTAAATATTATTCTAGTGTCAGGTAGGGAACAGCAGACGAGGAGCGGGGGACAACCTAAACATTATTATTGTGCAACTCCGCTGGTAGGCAGGGGATAGTGAGGGCTAATTGACAGACATAGAACCCCTGATTACTAATATAATCTTTGTAATTATCGGTGAACACTGTCACCCCTTTTACCACTTTATTGTACCCTATCTTACATCTTGCACCTCACCCCCTTCACTTCACTACGGTTAGATAGAATTATATTGATGGATCTATGGTATACCGTTTTAATTAATAGAAATAAAGTACTGTTTTAGGGGATTTTTTCTTTGGTCTTTATATAATTCATTCCTCTTTTTGATTATTTGTTTTGTTTTTTTATTCCACATGTTTACCAATTACTTGGACCTAGTAGTAAGTAATGCAGTGTGAGGTAGCACGGTCGGCTGCGCAGCAGAAGACACGGGATCCAGGCATTAAGGTTCACAGCACACGGTTTTAATGTCCAAACAAAAGTCCATAACACAATACATGTGCCTCTCCAGCAGAAAACTCAGGGAGTTCTGTTCACTCCCTCACACCCGGCACACCTGCCCTCGTTCCTGATTCTATTTAACCCTTCCTTCAGCCTGTAGGGAAACAGCATTAACCCTAGAGTGGATTTACTTTCTATCATGGAGTGAGCACAACCGGGGCGAGACATACCGGCCGTCATAGATAACCCCGGTCACAGTCTCACATACCCCCCCCCTCAGTTCAATCGTGCGGGGTTGAACTCCCGCCATCAAACACGGGCCGCGGGACAAGGCATCGGCGTTGCCCTGCAACCTACCGGCCCGGTGTTCAACCGTAAACCGGAAGTTTTGCAGAGAAAGAAACCACCGGGTAACCCGGGCATTCCGTTCCTTGGCGGACCTCATCCAGACCAGTGGAGAATGATCCGTCACCAAGCGAAACTGCCGTCCCAGCAGGTAATAGCGTAGGGACTCCAAGGCCCACTTAATCGCCAGGCACTCCTTCTCCACTACGCTATAATTCCGCTCGGGAGAGGTGAGCTTCCTACTCAAGAAGGTGACGGGGTGTTCCTCCCCCTGAACCACCTGAGACAGCACTGCCCCCAGGCCGATCTCCGAGGTGTCAGTCTGTACTATGAACTCCTTCCGGAAATCAGGGTTGATCAGAACGGGCTGTCCGCACAGGACCTCCTTCAGGGCCCGGAAGGAGTCCTCGGCCTGCGGAGTCCAGCGCACCATGACGGACTTCTTGCCTTTGAGAAGGTCCGTCAAGGGGGCTGATAGTCCCGCAAAATCCTTTACAAACCTCCTGTAGTACCCCACGATACCCAGGAAGGCCCTAACCTGCTTCGTGGTCAGGGGTCTAGGCCACTTCTGGATCGCCTCAACCTTGTTAATTTGGGGCTTAATCACTCCTTGGCCTATCACGTAGCCCAAGTAGCGGGCTTCCGTGAGTCCCAATGCACATTTCTTGGGATTGGCTGTCAATCCGGCTGTTCGAAGCGCGTCCACCACCGCTTGTACCTGTTCCAAGTGGGTCTGCCAATCGGAGCTGTAAATAATGATGTCATCCAGGTACGCTGATGCATACGCCTGGTGGGGTTCCAGCACTAAGTCCATCAACCTCTGGAACGTGGCCGGAGCGCCATGTAACCCAAAAGGCAAGACAACATAGTGGAAGAGACCCTCCGGCGTAACAAAAGCGGTTTTCTCCTTGGCGGACTCCGTTAGTGGCACCTGCCAGTACCCTTTGGTCAGGTCGAGCGTGGTAAAATATCGCGCCTGTCCCAGCCTATCAATCAGCTCATCCACCCGGGGCATGGGGTAGAGATCGAACTTGGATATTTCGTTCAATCTCCTAAAGTCATTGCAGAACCTTAAGGAGCCATCGGGTTTTGGTATTAGGACAATCAGACTAGCCCATTCACTCCGGGATTTTTCGATGACCCCCAGGCGTAACATTGTCTTTACTTCCTCCGATATGGCTTGTCGTCGAGCCTCCGGTACCCGGTATGACTTCAGGCGTACCTTCAGGTGGGGCTCGGTGACAATATCATGTCGTATCAGACTGGTCCTACCGGGCAGCTCGGAGAAGACATCGGTGTTCTGCTGAACCAACCGTCTGGCCTCTCGCCTCTGTTGCTTGGTGAGGGCTTCTCCAATCCTTACTTCCGGTTCGTCCTCTCCGGAGGTCGCTGGAGCCGGATGTGAACGACCCGAAGAGGAGGGAGATGGGGAAAAAACAGCCATCAGGCTTTCCTGTTCCTGCCAAGGTTTTAATAGGTTGACATGGTATATTTGTTCAGGTTTCCGCCTACCGGGCTGCAATACTTTATAGTTAACCACCCCTACTCTTTCCTTTATCTCGTAGGGGCCTTGCCACTGAGCCAGGAATTTGCTCTCCGCCGTGGGGATCAATACCAACACCCGATCCCCGGGTTTAAAGGTCCGCACGGTGGCTTGTCTATTGTTGCGGCCGCTTTGCGCGGCCTGAGCCTCCTGTAAATGCTCCTTCACAATTGGCATGACCGCGCTTATGCGGTTCTGCATACCCAAAATGTGTTCAATCACACTTTTATGGGGGGTGGGCTCTTGTTCCCATGTTTCCTTTGCCAGGTCCAACAATCCCCGGGGATGTCGCCCGTATAACAATTCAAAAGGCGAAAACCCCGTGGATGCCTGTGGCACCTCTCGTATGGCAAACATCAAATAGGGAAGCATCATATCCCAGTCTTTCCCGTCTTTTGAAATCACCCTTCTTAGCATGGTTTTCAGGGTTTTATTGAAACGCTCGACTAAACCGTCCGTTTGAGGATGATACACAGACGTACGCAACTGCTTGATCTGGAGTAGCCGGCATAGCTCTTTGGTCACTTTAGACATGAATGGGGTCCCCTGATCCGTAAGGATCTCCTTGGGCAACCCCACCCGGCAGAACACAGCAAACAACTCCCGAGCTATAAGCTTTGCTGCAGTATGTCTGAGAGGTATCGCCTCGGGATACCGGGTGGCATAGTCAACGATCACTAGGATGTGTTGGTGCCCTCGAGCGGACTTTACGAGGGGCCCCACCAGATCCATCCCTATCCGTTCAAAAGGGACTTCTATAATGGGTAACGGTACCAACGGACTGCGAAAATGGGTCAGGGGTGCAGTAAGCTGACACTCCGGGCAGGTTTCGCAGAACCGTTTTACCTCCCCAAAGACCCCGGGCCAATAGAACCTTTGCAATATTCGCTCCTGCGTTTTCTTGACCCCTAGGTGGCCACTCATCAGGTGTTTATGAGCCAAGTCGAGGACCCGCCGGCGATGCGGCTGGGGCACCACCAACTGTTCTACCCCTACGCCCCGTATTTCATCTACCCGGTAGAGTAAATCCTGCTTAAGAGCGAAATGGGGGTACCTTACCTGGGCACCGGGCAGCTGTGCCACCCCGTCAACTACTGTCACCCGACTCCGGGCATGTATTAACGTAGGGTCCTGGAGTTGGGCTGTCCCAAACGTATCCGGGGACGCCTCCAACTCCGGGATGGGCTCGACCGTCTCAGCCTCTCCTGCCAATACCTCTAGGGGCGACCTATCGGGTTCACACTCTGTCCCTATCATGGTGACCCCTACGGCAGGTGTCCCGGATTCAGGATTGTAGGGCTCAGGTCCCGGACCGACCAATATCTGAGGGGACTTAGGGGGTCCCCTCCATAAAGTCCAAAAATAGGGCAGATCCCTTCCTAGGATCACGTCATAAGGAAGAGTGTTAAGAAGTCCCACCTCATGTTGCACCTGACCGCAAGGTGCTGTGATGGTGACAATCCCCGTGGGATAGTCGCGGCGGTCCCCATGTATGCAAACCACCCCCACGGTGCGTCCTGTGGCCTTTACTTTAGCTCTCAAGGTGGATCGCACAAGGGTCACTAAGCTTCCGGAATCCAACAATCCTGTAACCGGACATCCATTCACCTGTATTTGGCACAAGTGGGGCTCCGTCTCTGTGGAGACCAGGTCAGCGGTACACACCACCTGAGCATACATTGAACCCCGCCTGGTAACCCCACAATCCATGGGCTCCGTGGTGAGTGGACACTGGGCTTCCATATGTCCCACCCGCTGGCACCGCCAACATCTAATGGGGACGGAAACCCCCTTGACGGGTTGTCGTTTAGGGTACAGAACCTTCCGGACCTCAGGAATGGCGGCCGCGGCCTCAGACGGGACGGTAGGGGACTCCTGTACCGTTGTCAGCGGTGGGTCCTTGGCCCTAGGCTTGGAGGGGCCGGACCGACGAGCGGTACGCAAAGTCTCAGTGTCCCGTATCAAGTCCTGCGTAGCCACATGCCGCTCTACCAGGGACACTAATTGGTCCAGGGTACTCGGGTCACCCTGTCCGACCCACCGTTGAACGGTGACGGGTAAAGTGCGCACAAAACGATCCACTACTACCCTTTTCACCATTTGCGCCGGGCTCAGAGTGTCAGGCTGCAACCACTTTTTTACAAGATGCAACAAGTCATAGGCCTGGGAGCGTACGGGTTTGGCTTCCTCATAGAACCACTGATTTACCCGCTGAGCCCGTACATAGGTATTCACCCCCAACCGAGCCAGTATTTCGGCTTTCAGGGTCACATAGTCAATGGCGTCCTCGGCACAGAGGTCCAGGTACGCTTTTTGGGGTTCCCCCGTCAGATAGGGCGACAATACCTCAGCCCACTGCGGGGTCGGCAGCTTTTCCCGCTCGGCCACCCGCTCAAACACCGCCAGGAACGCTTCCACATCATCACCCGGGGTCATCTTTTGCAACGCTTGTCTCACCGCTTTCCGGATGCTGCCGTCGTCACCCGGTCCCGGGGTTGTTGCTGCCGGTCCGGCACGGATCGACTTGGCCAGGAGGACCATCTGTTCTTGGTGCCTTTTTTCCTGCAATTGCAAGGCTTGCTGCTGACGTGCATTGGCCTGCTCCATCTGTTCTTGGTGCCTTTTGTCCTGCACTTGCAAGGATTGCTGCTGACGTGCATTGGCCTGATCCATCTGTTCTTGGAGTTTTTTTTCCTGCACTTGCAAGGATTGGAGCAGGTGTGCATTGGTCTGTTGTTGCTGTGCATTAGCCTGTTGCTGCTGTGCATTAGCCTGAGCCAAATGCTTTAGTATGTCCTCCATGGCGTCGCCGGGTTTGGGCTGTAGTATAGTCGCTCGAATCCAGGACATGCGCAGCTGGGTCACCAGGGATGGATGCTACACCTCACCGGCTGTCATGCCCGCCGATTCTCCACCATATGTGAGGTAGCACGGTCGGCTGCGCAGCAGAAGACACGGGATCCAGGCATTAAGGTTCACAGCACATGGTTTTAATGTCCAAACAAAAGTCCATAACACAATACATGTGCCTCTCCAGCAGAAAACTCAGGGAGTTCTGTTCACTCCCTCACACCCGGCACACCTGCCCTCGTTCCTGATTCTATTTAACCCTTCCTTCAGCCTGTAGGGAAACAGCATTAACCCTAGAGTGGATTTACTTTCTATCATGGAGTGAGCACAACCGGGGCGAGACATACCGGCCGTCATAGATAACCCCGGTCACAGTCTCACAGCAGGTTTATGAACTTTGTGGATTATTTTATTTTCTCAATTATTACCTATGCCTCGCTTTTATAATGTCACTCCTCCTGCTTTTCCTTCTCATATTTTAGTTCTATATTTTTAAATATAGGATACATAAAAAACATAGCTATTTCAATCCACCCAAAGCTCCTGATGAAGCCTCTATGATGGTTAACACGTGTTTTAATGACTATTGTTATCTCTGCATAGGGGTTGATGTCATATCTGTTTAATTATTCTTTTTCTGATATTTCTTATTGAATTGTTCACTCCTTCTAGGGTTATATTGAATGCTTACATAGTATGTGAATTGTTCTCTCTTTGTAGACTGACATTGAACTCTTATATTGTTTGTGGAATGTGTTTAATTCACCTACTTGTTTACTATTGTCCTTATTGGAGTGTATCTTGAGCTCGATTCAGACTTATTGTTTTGAAGGACGTGGTTGCCCTTGTTGTCAACTACAATGGACCTTGGTATGTTTAGCTGTATACACTACTTGATGTTTTTTAAATGTTTTTGCTGCTGTGTTGAAATTATTATTTATTGAGTTAGAAAGCTGTCTCTAATATTGGATGTGCAGCTTTGTTTTTGTGGGTGAAAGAAATTGGTGTGCAAAGAATGAGTATATGGAGGTACTGGCAGATTGAGGTTTGGAGCAAGTCACCGCACACTCTTGTATTGAGGATGCCAACAAAAGATTTATAGTGCAGTGATGTGGCAGATATGTAGCAAAATATAAAGCCCGCTTTACACATTACAATATATCTTACGATGTGTCAGCGGGGTCACGTCGTAAGTGACGCACATCCGGCATCGTAAGTTACATTGTAGCATTTAACAGCTAAGTGCGATTGCAAATGAACGGTAAAACGTTCATCACACGCATGTCGTTTATTCCTCATGAATTGAACGTCAGGTTGTTCATCGTACACGGGGTAGCACACATCGCAGTGTGTGACACCCCGGGAACGATGAACAGATCTTACCTGCGTCCTGCGGCTCCCGGCCAGCAATGCGAAAGGAAGGAGGTGGGTGGGATGCTTACGTCCCGGTCATCTCCGCCCCTCCGCTTCTATTGGCCGGCTGCCGCGTGACATCGATGTGACGCCGAACGTCCCTCCCACTCCAGGAAGCGGACGTTCGCTGCCCACATCGAGGTCGTATGGAAGGGTAAGTGCGTGTGACGGGGGTTAATCGTTTGTGCGGCACATTCAACAAAATTGAACGTGCCGCACATATGATGGGAGCGGTTACGATCGCGTACGATATCGTATGCAGAATCGTAACATGTAAAGCAGGCTTTAGAGATTCAAGCACATATGATCTAAAGAGGGCTTTACACGCAGCGATATCGCTGGTGAAAGCACCCGCCCCCATTATTTGTGCGTCATGGGCAAAATTGCTGCCCGTGGCGCACAATATCGTTAAGAGCCGTCACACGGACTTACCTGCCTAGCAACGTCGCTGGTGCCGACAAACCGCCTCTTTTCTAAGGGGGCGGTTCGTGCGGTGTTACAGCGGCGTCACTAAGTGGCCGCCCAATAGAAGTGGAGGGACGGAGATGAGCGGCCGTAACATCCCGCCCACCTCCTTCATTCCTCATTGCCGGAGGACGCAGGTAAGCTGTAGTTCGTCGTTCCCGAGGTGTCACACGTAGCGATGTGTGCTGCCTCGGGAATGACGAACAACCTGCTTCCTCAACAATCAACAATTTTATGAAAATGAACGACGTGTCAACGATCAATGATAAGGTGAGTATTTTTGATCGTTAATGGCTGTTCGTTGGTGTCACATGCAACGACGCCGCTAACGATGCCGGATGTGCGTCACGGAATCCGTGACCCCGGCGATATATCGTTGTTGCGTGTAATGGGGCCTTAAGTTTTGACCCCTCTCGGGTCTTTATCACTAAATTACTACAGTGCTGGCCAAAAGTATTGGCACCCCTGCAATTCTGTCAGATAATACTCAGTTTCTTCTTGAAAATGATTGCAATCACAAATTATGTGGTATTATTAACTTAATTTATTTTGTTTGCAATGAAAAAACACAACAGAAAATGAAACAAAAATCAAATCATTGATCATTTCACACAAAACTCCAAAAATGAACCAGAAAAAAGTATTGGCACCCTTAGCCTAATACTTGGTTGCTTAACCTTTAGCCAAAATAACTGCAAACAACTGCTTCCGGTAACCATCAATGAGTTTCTTACAATGCTCTCCTGGAATTTTAGACCACTCTTCTTTGACAAACTGCTCCAGGTCCCTAAGATTTGAAGGGTGCCTTCGCCAAACTGCCATTTTGAGATCTCTCTATAAGTGTTCTATGGGATTCAGGTCTGGACTCATTGCTGGCCACTTTAGTAGTCTCCAGTGCTTTCTCTCAAACCATTTTCTAGTGCTTTTTGAAGTGTGTTTTGGGTCATTGTCCTGCTGGAAGACCCATGACCTCTGAGGGAGACCCAGCTTTCTCACACTAGGCCCTACATTATGGTGCAAAATTTGATGGTAGTCTTCAGACTTCATAATGCCATGCACAGGGTCAAGCAGTCCAGTGCCAGAGGCAGCAAAGCAACCCGAAAACATAAGGGAACCTCCGCCATGTTTGACTGTAGGGACCGTGTTCTTTTCTTTGAATGCCTCTTTTTTTTTCCTGTAAACTCTATGTTGATGGTTTTTCCCAAAAAGCTCTACTTTTGTCTCATCTGACCACAGAACATTCTTCCAAAACGTTTTAGGCTTTCTCAGGTAAGTTTTGGCAAACTCCAGCCTGGCTTTTTGATGTCTCGGGGTAACAAGTGGGGTCTTCCTGAGTATCCTACCATACAGTCCCTTTTCCTTCAGACGCCGACGGATAGTATGGGTTGACACTGTTGTACCCTTGGACTGCAGGGCAGCTTGAACTTGTTTGGATGTTAGTCGAGGTTCTTTATCCACCATCCGCACAATCTTGCGTTGAAATCTCTCGTCAATTTTTCTTTTCCTTCCACATCTAGGGAGGTTAGCCACAGTGCCATGGGCTTTAAACTTCTTGATGACACTGCGCACCATAGACACAGGAACTTTCACGTCTTTGGAGATGGACTTGTAGCCTTGAGATTGCTCATGCTTCCTCACAATTTGGATTCTCAAGTCCTCACACAGTTCTTTGGTCTTTCTTTTCTCCATGCTCAAGGTGGTACACACAAGGACACGGGACAGAGGTTGAGTCAACTTTAATCCATGTCAACTGGCTGCAAGTGTGATTTATTTATTGCCAACACCTGTTAGGTGCCACAGGTAAGTTACAGGTGCTGTTAATTATACAAATTAGAGAAGCATCACATGATTTTTCAAACAGTGCCAATACTTTTGTTCACCCCCTTTTTTTATGTTTGGTGTGGAATTATATCCAATTTGGCTTTATGACAATTTTTTTTATTTTTTTTTTCATTGAA
Organism: Anomaloglossus baeobatrachus; assembly: GCF_048569485.1. Taxonomy (NCBI): domain Eukaryota; kingdom Metazoa; phylum Chordata; class Amphibia; order Anura; family Aromobatidae; genus Anomaloglossus; species Anomaloglossus baeobatrachus. The sequence goes on along the minus strand of NC_134353.1, from coordinate 225,924,856 downwards.
GACAAATTAAAAGAAGATAATAATACCAAAGAATTTGTGATTGTAATCATTTTCAAGAAGAAACTGAGTATTATCTGACAGAATTGCAGGGGTGCCAATACTTTTGGCCAGCACTGTATAAGGGAAAAGGAGATGGTATGTCATGAGTGCCATTGTATAATGTACAGTGAATCAGTGAATACATATTTACAAAGATGTCCAAAATAGGATAAAGATGTATGACACAATAAACAGAGTAAACAGCCATCAAGGCTAAGCTTGAAATTGACATTGAAATCCAGTAACCAGAGTTTAATATGAACAAATCAAATATAATAGATAAATACAGAAAAGATTCAAAATAAAATACGGAAAAAATACAGAAAATACAGGGAAAATCTAAAAGAATCCAATACAAAGAGTAAAGTAAAAAGTGCACTCAGCATTAGTAGCCTACACTGTGTGCAGAATTATTAGGCAAGTTGTATTTTAGAGGATTTTTTTTATTGATTGACAACTATGTTCTCAATCAACCCAAAAGACTCATTAATAGCAAAGCTTAATATTTTTGGAAGTTGGAGTGTTTTTTTTTTAGATTTGGCTATCTTAGGAGGATATCTGTTTTTGCAGGTAACTATTACTGTGCAGAATTATTAGGCAACTTAATAAAAACCAAATATATTCCCATCTCACTTGTTTATTTTCACCAGGTAAACCAATATAACTGCAGAAAATTTAGAAATAAACAGTTCTGACATGCAAAAACAAAACCCCAAAAAATTAGTGACCAATATAGCCTCGTTTCTTTATGATGACACTCAGTAGCCTACCATCCATAGATTCTGTCATTTGCATGATCTGTTTATGATCAACATTGCGTACAACAGCCACCACAGCCTCCCAGACACTGTTCCGAAAGGTGTACTGGTTTCCCCTCCCTGTAGATCTCACATTTTATGAGGGACCACAGGTTCTCTATGGGGTTCAGATCAGGTGAACAATGGGGCCATGTCATTATTTTTTCATCGTTTAGACCTTTACTGGCCAGCCACACTGTGGAGTAGTTGGATGCATGTGATGGAGCATTGTCCTGCATGAAAATCATGTTTTTCTTGAACGATATCGACTTCTTTCTGTACCACTGCTTGAAGAAGTTGTATTCCAGAAACTGACAGTAGATCTGGGAGTTGAGCCTCACTCCATCCTCAACCCGAAAGGTCCCACAAGTTCATCTTTGATGATACCAGCCCATACCAGTACCCCACCTCCACCTTGCTGGCGTCTGAGTCTGAGTGGAGCTCTCTGCCCTTTACTGATCCAGCCACTGGCCCATCCATCTCGCCCATCAAGAGTCACTCTCATTTCATCAGTCCATAAAACCTTTGCAAAATCAGTCTTAAGATATTTCTTGGCCCAGTCTTGACATTTTATCTTATGTTTCTTCTTCAAAGGTGGCCGTTTTTTAGCCTTCCTTACCTTGGCCATGTCCTTTTGATACTCCGGTAACGTTGCAGCTCTGAAATATGGCCAAACTGGTGGCAAATGGCATCTTGGCAGCTTCACACTTGATTTTCCTCAATTCATGGGCAGTTATTTTGCGCCTTTTTTGCCCAACACGCTTCTTGCAACCCTGTTGGCTATTTGCCATGAAATGCTTGATTGTTTGGTGATCACACTTCAAAACTTTGGCAATTTCGGGGGCGTGGCCTGCACGCTGATGGCACTGATCACCTAGGAACTGAGCTTCAGCCACAGTGACTCAGAAACAGCTCAGAACAGCTCACCAGAGACTCCAAATTCTCCCTGCATGGTGGGTAATCACAGAGATAACCCCCTGGAGCTAGATATGACAAAGGGAAAGTCCCAAAAGAGGCCTTCTCCAGCGAAAGTGACAGATTTCTTTATCAGTGCTGGAAGAGATAAGATAGCCGCATCCTCCTCCACTGCTTCAACATGCTCATCCAGGAGGGGCTCCATGGCTGCTACAGACCTTGACACTGATAATGCTGACATTCCACTTACAAAGCGCACGATGCAGAAGCTTCTCAGTGCCCTCCGTGCCTCACTTCAAGAGGACTGGAAAGGCACATTGAAACAAAGATGGAGGAGCTCACAAGATCCCATAACAGCCTCATAGATGCCAATGCAGACCTGGAAGAGCAAGTACAGGGGCTGCAAACTAAAATCCTGGATCTGGAGGACCGATCTCGCCGGAACAATATAAGAATAAGAGGGATTCCGGAGGTTATACCAGATGGAGGATTGCAGAGCTTTTTGATATCCGTGCTGCAGGAGGCCTTGCCAGATCTGGGCCCAAATGATTTAATAAAAGACAGGATTCACAGAGTCCCAAAACCAACATTTCTTAATGCTGAGGCCCCTCGGGATACCTTAGCTCGCCTGCATTTCTACAAAATCAAGGAAGCCCTGCTACAAGTTCTGAGGAAGAAGCCATCCCTGCCTGAGAAATTCCGCCTTATATACATTTTCCCTGATCTGTCGGCTGGAACTCTGGCAAAACGGAGAGAATTTGCTCCTTACACCAAGATCTTAAGAGATGAAGCTATCGCCTACAGATTGGGCTTCCCTGTCAAAATCCTGATCACCCGGGCAGGGAACACCCACGTGTGTCACTCGCCGAACCAGCTGGCTAGGCTCCTTTCTTCGTGGAACTTGGTAAATCTCCCAGACAGATCTCCGAGAGCCGCAGGGCCATCCCGCAGGGAGAAAATTAATGAAGAGTGGTCTGTAGCGTGAGTTATCTAATATTTTGAGTCGTGGTTGTGACATAGTTATTTTTCTTGAAGGCCCTCTGGATATGGTTCATCCAGGTCCTTCTGGCCCCCAGGGCGGCAATTTCCTATCATGCCGCTGGTCCTTTTTGGACTTTTTTTTTTCCTTTTGGACAAATGTTGGTTATGTGTGTTATGTTCTACCTAACCTTCCTTTCCCTCCTTGAAGTCATAAGCTGGGTTCACACTAAGCGACAGCGACAACGACGTCGCTGTTACGTCACCATTTTCTGTGACGTAACAGCGACCTTGTAAGTCGCTGTTATGATCGCTGCTTAGCTGTCAAACACAGCAGAAGCAGCGATCATAACGTCGCTGTGCTACATGTGCAGAGAGCAGGGAGCCGCGCTTAGCGCTGGCTCCTTGCTCTCCTAGGTACAGTACACATCGGGTTAATTATGTTGGTTATGTGTGTTATGTTCTACCTAACCTTCCTTTCCCTCCTTGAAGTCATAAGCTGGGTTCACACTAAGCGACAGCGACAACGACGTCGCTGTTACGTCACCATTTTCTGTGACGTAACAGCGACCTTGTAAGTCGCTGTTATGATCGCTGCTTAGCTGTCAAACACAGCAGAAGCAGCGATCATAACGTCGCTGTGCTACATGTGCAGAGAGCAGGGAGCCGCGCTTAGCGCTGGCTCCTTGCTCTCCTAGGTACAGTACACATCGGGTTAATTAACCCGATGTGTGCTGCAGCTACATGTCACAGTGCAGAGAGCAAGGAGCTGCGCGCACTGCTTAGCGCTGGCTCCTTGCTCTCCTTGCTACAGTATACATCGGGTTAATTACCCGATGCATACTGCAGCCACATGTCACAGTGCAGGAGCCGGCACTGGCAGCAAGAGCGGAGGCTGGTAACCAGCGTAAACATCGGGTAACCAGGGAAAGGTCTTCCCTTGGTTACCCGATGTTTACGCTGGTTACAGCTTACCGCAGCTGCCAGTGCCGGCTCCTGATCGCTTCATTTCGTCGCTCTCTCGCTGTCACACACAGCGATGTGTGTGTCACAGCGGGAGAGTGACGACCAAAAAATGAAGCTGGACATTCAGCAACGACCGGCGACCTCACAGCAGGGGCCAGGTCGTTGCTGGATGTCACACACAGCGACAGCGACGGGACGTCGCTGCAACGTCACAAAAAATGGTGACGTAGCAGCGACGTCGTTGTCGTCGTCGTTATGTGTGACACCAGCTTTAGCCAAGAGACTCTGATTCTAGCATAATGGTGTTAAACTGTATGTCTATAAATGTAAAAGGTCTAAATTTGCCAGCTAAGAGGTCTATGTTCTGGCGGGAAGTTTCAAGATCAAAATGTGATGTGATTTGCGGACAGGAATCCAAACTTCTCCAAAATGACACATATCGGATGAATAATCCTAAATTCCCATTTTTTATGCATGCATGTGGTCAAGAAAAAGAGGCGGGTGTATTTATTTGTGTAAAAAATACTGTCTCTTTCACTATGCTAGCCCAGCACTCAGATCCTGACGGCAGATATGCTATTCTAAATTGCTCCATAAATGGTTCCAGGTATACTATTGCATCTGTATATGCCCCCAATACAGGCCAGATCTGTTTCTTGCGCAAATTCCTGATTAAATTCTCAGCAGTCACGGGAGGTTAGCAAATAATTTGCGGAGACTACAATATGTTAATGTCAAGCTCCTTGGACAGTTCGAATGCTGCTGTACAGAGGAAAGAGATGAGAGTAGTGGTCTCAGAATGGCACCTGCATGATATATGGAGATACCATCATGCAAATGAAAGAGACTGCACATACTTCTCACCTCGGTTCCTCTCCTACAGCCGATTGGACTATTTTCTGGTAGATAGTACACTTATTACAGACTGTTCAGATTCTAAAATTGGAAAAATATCATGGTCGGATCATGCCCCCATTTATTTGACTATTCGAGAGCAAGATCGCTCGCCTATATTTGACCGGTGGCGAATGAATGATTCCCTTCTAGCTTCCAAATAAGTAGCTGAGGAACTAAGATCTGACCTCAACGAATTTTTCAAATTTAATGACAATAACGAAGTAAAAGAGGAGTCATTGTGGTCCTCTCACAAAGCTTATATTATGGGGTCATTCATAAAAATCGCCACTAGGGAGAAAAAAAGACTTCAGGCAGCTTCCAAAGCTATCCTAAACCAAATCAATTTCATTGACTCTCTTAATAAATCCTCCCCAAGTCCCTCTGTTTCGAATGATCTCAGAAAACTAAGACTACAGCTCCGCCAATTGCTCTTGGTGGACTATGAGAAAAATTTGAGAGCTTTTAAGTTAATATTTTATGCCATTGGTGACAGGGCAGGAGCCTTATTAGCCAGGAGAGTCAAAAAAAGAGAAGTACAAAACAAAATAGAGTTCCTTATATCAGGCCCTCATTCAAAAATTTGCAAACCAACAGAAATCGCCAATGCATTTGCTGACTTTTACCAATCACTATACAACCTTAAAGATGACCTCACTGCCCCAAAGCCCTCCCAAGACACAATTAGTTCCTTTTTAAATAGCATTAACCTCCCCCGGTTATCCACAGATCAGCTAAAATTGCTCAATGTGCCCTTCTCTATACAAGAAGTTTGCCAAGCAATTAATTCGGCAAAAAGAAACTCAGCTCCTGGCCCAGACGGGCTCACTAACACATATTATAAACAATTCACTAACATTCTGTCCCCATGTATCCTGAGAATCTTCTCCTCTTGGCAAGAATCAGCAGCTATCTCGCCAAGTAATCTTGAGGCCATAATAACTACCTTACCTAAACCGGGACAACCCCCAGTAACCCCCAGAAACTTTAGGCCCATATCCCTTTTGAATTGCGATGTAAAATTGTATGCAAAAATTATTTCGGCCAGGATTCATAAAATTCTCCCGAAACTAATTGCTCCAGATCAGGTGGGGTTTGTGGCGGGCAGGCAGGCGAAGGATGGAACAAGAAGGATGCTGGACCTGATCGCGCTAGTTGAGAAAAGGAAAACCCCAGTGTGCTCCTGTCCTGAGACGCGCAGAAAAAGCGTTAGACAGGGTACACTGGGGTTACCTGAAATCGGTACTAGATAAGTTTGGATTTGAAGGCCCTATTTTATCTGCTATAATGGCGCTTTATTCTAGTCCCAATGCTAAGGTATTGGCGTCCGGGTTTATGTCTCGGAGCTTTGAAATCACTAATGGGACACGTCAAGGATGCCCCCTCTCCCCTATCATTTATGCTCTCACCATAGAACCCTTGGCCCAGGCCATTCGTGAGTGTCCGCAGATTTCGGGAGTGAAAGCGGGCAAGATGGATCATGTGATCAGCTTATATGCAGATGATGTCATCCTATCGTGTACCAATGTGGTGGTGTCCCTGAAGCATATAATGGAGATTTTGACCTCTTTTTCACAAATCTCGTACTACAAACGAAACGTTAATAAATCCCTCATTTTTCAGCTTTTCCTGCCTCCCGCTACCAAAACGTCCTTATCTCAGTTATACCCCTTTAACCCTAGAACGCGCAAGCAACTCAATCTACCATAGAAAACAAATGACCTAGCAGGCCTGCGAGGCCCCAGGTATGCATTCTAGGGTTAAGTGGGAAGAGGATGGCATCCCTTACCTGGGTATTATACTGGCCCCACTTAAAACCATAATTCAAAAAAATATGACAGCTCTACATAATTCACTAGAAAATGAACTTGCCCGCCTCACTCTGCTTCCCCTGTCCTGGATGGCAAGAATGCAGACTTTCAAAATGATATGTCTCCCAAAAATCATATACCTCCTGAGATGCCTCCCCTTGGCAATCCCACACCGCTATCTATCTAAAATCCATTCACTAATGGGAAAATTCATTTGGGCTGGGAAAAAAACAAGAATAGCCCTGCGCTGTATGCATGCAGCATTGAATGGCGGAGGCATGGGCATCCCCAATATTCTAACCTATCATAGAGCTGCCATTTTGGAGGCGGCTCGTGACTGGTGGAAAAACGAACTAGACCAGAGATGGTTGCAGATCGAACATTCCTCAATCAATTGTCACACCCCTAAACAGTTCATTGAATCATTAATTCTAGCCCCCTCTTCCCATGGTGATCTTCTTCCCACAACAGCAACACTGAAGAAAAATTGGAGCGAGTGGAGTGGAACAGTGTCACAAGCTTTAAGACCAAATATCCCCCTGAGAGCGCTTGAATCCTTCATCCCAAATTTAAACCTTACCTCAAGGGTAAAAAAAAGAGCCTGTGGTGTTAGCGGACCTGTATAAAGATGGAGTTTTACTTCCCTACTCAGAAATGTGTGAGAAATTCAATCTTCCTCGGCACAGCTTGTTCCAATTTTTTCAGTTGCGCCACTTTCTCATAAACGCTCCAATCTTCTCCAACCCTCTAGTAGCTTGCCCACATCACAATTAAAAACTTCTTTCAAAATAGTAAAATTAAGGGCCTCTCATACGTCTATAAATTACTAAATGGCCCGCTAGATGATAAACAACTCCCCTACATGCTTAAATGGGAGAAGGATCTTTCCGCCCCACTCCCAACTCAGGCCTGGCACTCTGCCTCAAAGTGGATCCAAAGATTTTCCTCATGCCTTAACCATATTGAACAACTAAAAAAAATCCACCTCAGATGGTATAATTTCCCCACCAAATTAGCAACCTTTTCTCCAAATACGTCCCCACTGTGCTGGAGGGGCTGCAACCACAGAGGTACTTTAAGTCATATGTGGTGGTTCTGCCCAAGGACCTTTGAATTTTGGAATTTAATTTTTGAAATGACCCGGGAGGTCACTGGTCTCCGGATTTCCCTGTCCCCAGCCCTCGCCGTTCTACATATGGGAATAGACACAATTCCTGACCCCTTTAAAACCGTTATCTCCCATTTCCTTATTGCAGGTAGGCATTGTATAGCTTACAGGTGGAAGTCCCCGCTGTCCCCAACTAGGACAGAGCTAACAGACAGGCTGAATCTACAGTGGGTATATGAAACAAGTTTAGCCTCTAGTCTGAAAAAGAAAGAGGCAGTGTTGGAACAAGGGGCCCCCTGGGTGACTTCTCCATATGCCGCGGCTCTTCTCACCCCCCACAGTCGCCAGGGTCCTCTGAACCTTGAAGTAACTTAGAGCTGGCCCCTTGAGACAGATAACCCCAGGGAAAATGCTAGACTCACTAAGGTAATTTATCTATATGGCTGCTACCCCCTTCTCCCCCCCTTCCCCCTATGTTTTCCCTTAGTTATCCCCAGTTTGTACTGTAGGGGTATTTAATGTCCCACAATGATATGTTGACATACCCTATATGTACTCTGTTTTTGTATTATTACCTGTATGTGGTTTGACATGGTCAAATTTCTTTGTTATATGCTAGAAATTTAATAAAATCTTTATGATTAAAAAAAAAATAACTTTGGCAATTTCAAGACTGCTGCATCCCTCTGCAAGACATCTCACAATTTTGGACTTTTCAGAGCCCATCAAATCTCTCTTCTGACCCATTTTGCCAAAGGAAAGGAAGTTGCGTAATAATTAAGCACACCCTTATATAGGTTATTGATGTCATTACCACACCCTTCCTCATTACAGAGATGCACATCACCTGATTTACTTAATTGGTAGTTGGCTCTCAAGCCTATACAGCTTGGAGTAGGGCAACATATATAAAAATTATCATGTGATCAAAATGCTCATTTGCCTAATAATTCTGCACACAGTGTAGTTATTGGACTATATTATTATTCGGAGGAAACAGATCAAATTTTAACAATTGGAACCATTTCTTAGAAGGTAATCCCATATGTACAGTGCAACTTCCATATAAAAGCTAGACAATACTTGGGCCAGGATGGAGGATGTGAGCGTACCAGCGCTTATGTCATGTGTGCCTGATGTTGGGTAGATTGTATTAAGTTGGCATTTAACCAGTGGCGCTGTTCACTAAACCGGAAATGCGTCATACAAGACCTTCCAATTGGGAAGCATCATGCTGTTTGTGATTTCGGGTCAGAAGTACATTTGCAGGGCTGCTACCAGGGAAAACGTCACCTAATGTAGGACGGTGGAATAGTCCGAATATGTTGCCATTGCTGCGGGTGTAAACTCACGCCTGAGCAGCCCTGTAGACATGGGAGCAATGGAAAAGCGGACATCATAAGGCTATATTAAAAATAGAATAAGACAGAGAGGAGAGGGTATTGGATAGTGACATGTAGGGTAATGGGTCTAACTACTAATTATTTATATTGTAGTCTGTGGTGATATTTGTTATGGCCCTGTCTTTGTGTTTGAGGAAGTGTGATGGGCCAGCCCATTGGGGAACACTGCTCTGTTCATGATGTAGGGCTGGAGGTCTTTTTACGGAGGTACACCCAGTTATGTTATTAAGTAATGGAACAGGTACCTAAACCAAGACAGGGAGGTAATCATGTCAAACTACTAAAACAGAGGGAATCCTTCTGGAATCACACATTTCAGACTCTGACACCCAGGGACTCAATAAAGAAATAGATTTATTACTACAATTCTCATTATTTTTCCTTTTTCCCCCATTACTTACCCGCTGATCCTGGTGAGCATGTGATATAAGATTCACTGACTTTGTGACCCTGTATGGGTAAGTGTCCCAGCCTAACTAATAATTTTACTCTCCTTGTCTTGCTCTCTTTATGTTGTGTCCTTTCCCCCCTCACCCCCATTTCATTATTTTCAGGCACACCACTCAATGATTACATTCATAATTTCCGGATGATATCCTCTTTTCCCTTACTCCCGTTTCTACAGCGCTGCTTTTGCGCAAATTTAAACCGGCTGCCATGGCAACACATTGTGACTTAGCCAGCGTCCTACATTAGGTGTCGTATCCCTTGGGCAAATCCCTTTACGTGCACTTCCAACTCGACATCATGAATCGAGTGATGTTGCCCAATGGCCGGGAGCGCCCACATCCTCAATCCTAGACCAAGGTATTGTCTAACAGTTATATGGAAGTTGCACTCTACATACAGTTAGATCCAGAAATATTTAGCAGTGCACTATAACACATTCAAAATGCAGTTATATAATCAATCTGGGCTTAAAGTGCAGACTCTCAGCTTTAATTTGAACGTATTCACATCCTAATTGGAGTAAGGGTTTAGGAATTACAGCTTTTTAATATGTAGCTGCATCTTTTTCAAGTGACCAAAAGTAATTAGACAGTTATCAGAAAAGCTCTTTAACCATTTCATGAGCTATAACGTACTCATACATCATGGTTGGGAAGTGGTTGTACCCGATTGATTGACGTCAAGAGGTATGCTTACATGATCCCTGCCTCTCACAGCCATGTGCAGTGCCTCCACAGTCTCAGGCTTTTTAACCCCCTAAGTGCTGTGCTCCCTCTCCCAAGCGTTCGGGACCCCTTTGATGTGATCATGGCAGCCTGATCATTATCATACTACCATGACGACCTCTGGGTCAGTGAGCTATGGCAAGCCTCAGAGATCATGCCAGAAGCATGATCTGAGAGGCTTGTGTCAGTGCAGCACTGACAGGTATAATGTATTGCAGTGATGGTGCATTGCTATACATTACACCAGCGATCAGACCAATAAAAGATAATGTCCCATATAGGGACTTTGTAAAAAAGTAAAGAAATTTAAAAAAAAAAATTGTAAAAATATTTAACCTAAAATAAAGAACAAAGAAATGGAAAAAATATTCTACCAATAAATGGATATATTTATGTAAAAACAAAGTTACAGTACATATGTGTTGTAGTGGTATCTATAAAACTGTAATGCTTGGTAAATCTTTTCAACATACAAATGACAAAAAAGTGGAACAGAAATAAATAAAAATGATACCACTTAAAACATCATCTTGTCTCACAAACAACAAGCCATCATACAGCTTTGTCAGTAAATAATTAAAACTCTATAACTCTTAGGGCAGCTTTGCACGTTGCAACATCGCACGTGCGATGTCAGTGGGGTCAAATCGAAAGTGACGCACATCCGGCGTCACTTTCGACATCGTAGTGTGTAAATCCTAGATGATACGATTAATGAGCGCAAAAGCGTCGTAATCGTATCATCGGTGTAGGCTCCGACTTTTTCAAAATTACGCTGCCGCGACAGGTACGATGTTGTTCCTCGTTCCTGCGGCAGCACACATCGCTGTGTGTGAAGCCGCAGGAGCAAGGAACATCACCTTACCTGCCGCCGGCGGCTATACGGAAGGAAGAAGGTGGGCGGGATGTTTACATCCTGCTCATCTCCGCCCCTCCGCTTTGATTGGCCGCCTGCTGTGTGACGTCGCTCTGACGTTGTACGACCCGCCCCTTAGGAAGGAGGCTGGACGCCGGCCAGTGCGACGTCGCAGGACAGGTGAGTGCATGTGAAGCTGGCGTAGCGATAATGTTCACTACGCCAGGAATCACAAGATATCGCTGCTGCGACGGGGGCGGGGACTATTGCGTGCGACATCGCAGCATCGGCTTGCGATGTCGCAACGTGCAAAGCCCGCCTTAGAGTACATCAATACAAAAACAATTTTTTTCTATGAAGTTGTTTTTATGGTGTAAAAGCGGCAAAACGTAAAAAAAAAAGAAAAATGTGGTATTGCTGCAATTGTACTAGCCTAAAGAGTAACGCTGTCTTATCATGTTTTCGATATAGTGAATGGGTTGAAAAAAACAACAAAAAAAACCCCTTATTCCTGAATTGTTACTTTTTCTTGATTCTGCCTCACAAAAAGCAAAATAAAAAGTGATAAAAAAATATTATCAAAAGAACAAAAAACATCCAGCTTTGTCTCTATGATAACAGATAGAAACAGTTACTTTATTCTAATCCACATAAAAATATTTAACAGGCAGTCAGTACACTGTATTGGCAGTCTTCTCGGACTATGCGTTTCGGTGTACAATCGCCTTGTTCCTGGTCAGACCAGGAAGAAGGCGATTGTACGCCGAAACGCATAGCCTGAGCTCTTCAAGGGCTTATTTGCAATTTTTAATTCTGCAACATTTACTGCATTGGTCTCTACATGTCTTTTCCAGAGGAAAAAATGGTAGTCACCCATCAGAACACCCATAAATTCTCAGACGGGTATAAATTCCAAAATGTGGTCCCTTGAGGGGGTTTCTGCTTTTCTACTCTATAAATGGAGTCCGCAAGCTATTCTATAAAACCTGTGCTCCAAAAGTCAAATAGCGCTCCTTCCTTCCCGAGCCCTGCCGTGTAGCCTAACAGTACTGTACAGTCCTATGTGGGGGTTTTGCTAAATTTTTTACGTATTTAATTTGTGAAAATTTGAAATCTGAGGCTAAAACAAAATATTAGTGGTAAAAAAGTAATTATTTTTTCTTTATCGTCCTATAGTATAACATTTTGAGACACACCTATGTTGTCAGTTTGCTCATTGGATCCCTAAAATAATTGACAGGAGTTTTTAAAATGGGTTCACCTATGAGGACTTTTTCTTTCACGGCATGTCAGGGGCTCTGCAAATGTAACATGGCACATACAAACCATTCAAACTAAATCTGCACTCCGATATGGCACTCCTTCTCTTCAGAGCTTTGCTCTACCTCAAAAGTGGTTTTCATCTATATATGGGTATTGGCAAACTCAGGAGAAATTGAGTAACGAGTTATACTGTCACTTTCTTCTCTTACTGTTTTTGAAAATTAAAACTTTAGTGGAAAAAAATGGTAATTTTTTATATTCACAGCAAAATGTTATTGTGATGCTAGTCATTACTTCTGCTCTGTTTCCCCACGCTTCTCTCCTCACTGTACAGCCACTGTCCTCCCTCACAAACAGGCTCCCACCTTTGGTAGGGAGGAGTTTTCCAGATCCTGCTGCTCCCACAGTTCTCTCCCCACACAAGGAATCACACACAGGAATGACAGCGTCCACAGCACTGTTACAGCTGCATAGCTAGATCCTGGACCAACTGACTCAGATTTGCCACCTGATCACAGAGAATATGTGCTGGATCCATAGGTGGAGAAAAAAAAAAGATCAGGCCAGTCGCAGTGTGATGCTAGTCACTACTTATGGGTAGCAGAAATGGGAGAGTAGTCAGATAAGCCGAGGTCAGGTACCAGGAGGACACGTAATGGATTTCAAAAATAAATAGAGGCGTAGTCAGGTCATGATCTGGGGTTGGGTTTCCAGGAAGGCACGTCATGGATACAGGAAGTAAACTGAGATGTGGTCAGGTAATGGTCTGAGGTCAAAATACCAGGAGGTCGCGTCAAGATCAGGGAGCAGGCGGGTGGAGTCAAACAACAGTCCAGAGTCAGGCCACAAGGATAAGAAAATACAGGTATACAGATTAACAGCACTACTCACAAAACCAGAATGTATAGAATTCTGTGAAGCACCTTGTGGTTCAAAATGCTCACCACACATTTAGATAAAGTCCTCGAGGGTCTATTTTTCCAAAATGGGATCATTTGGGTGTTTTTACTATTTAAGCCAGGGGTTCTGCAAACATGCTTCTCATTTGTGCCCACATAGTAGTTTTCCACCACATTTAGGATCAGCATACTCAGGAGAAATTGCACAACAACTTATAAGGTACAATTTCACCTGTTAGCCTTGTGAAAATAAATAAATTGGAGCCAAACATTTTTCTTGGAAAAATGTGATTTTTTTTTTTACTTTCACAGCTCAGCGTTATAAATTTCTGTGAAGCACCTGTGGGTTCAAAGTGCTAACCACATCTAGATAAATTCCTTGAGGATTCTAGTTTCCAAAATAAGGTGATTTGTAGGGTAAGTAGGCACATCAGGGGTGCACATGACATGATGTACACTATTCCAAAGAATTTTGCAATCCAAAATTCAATTAGCGATTCTCCTGTTCCTAGCCCTGCCATGGGCCCAAACAGTAGTTTTCCACCACATATGAAGTATCCCTGTACTCAGGAGAAATTGCATAACAAATTGTATGGTCCATGTTTTTATTGTTATCATTGTAAAAATTAAACAAATTGTGGTCCAAGCAACATTTTGTGATAAAACTATATTTTTTCATTTTCACGGCACAATGTTATAAAATTGTGTAAAGCACCTTGGGGTTTAAGGTGCTCTCCACATATCTAGATAAATTACTTGAGGAATGTAGTTTCCAAAATGGAGTTACTTGTGTGTTTCCACTGTTTATGCAAATCAGTGGTTCTCCAAATGCGACATGGCATCCGCTAACAATCCCAGCCAATTTTGCATTCAGAATTGTAAAATGGCGCTCCTTCCCTTCTGAGTAGAAATGAGCGAACCTCAGGTTTGGCTTTCCAATTAAGCACAAAATTTAAAAATCAAAGTTCGCGTTCGGGGATAGGATGCTTTACGTGCGAACATAACTTGCGTGAGCAACGCTGTGCTCAGATACGCTCGGTGCTCATCCCTGTGCGACCCGCTTGCAGTATTTGAATGGCTCGAACTGGGGGTAACAACAGCATGATCACATGTAGTGTGTAACCCAAAAAAATTGTTTGAAAAAGCCCATCCACTCTTCCTCGGAAGTGATCTACTTATTGCTGGCTGTATGTGGGCGAAAACTAAAACTGCCAATCAGTAACTTGGGTCTGGATCGAGTCTGTTGAGGCTCGGCTCGTTTGCTGCTGGCGAACCAAGCCTCCATGGAACCATTAATCTCTACTTCTGAGCCCTGTCATGTGCCAAAATAGTAGTTTTCCACCACATATGGGGTATCCCTGTACTCAGGAGAAGTTGCACAAGAAAATGTATGGTGCATTTTCTCCTGCTACCTTTGTCAAAATGCAAAATGTGGAGCTCAAGCAACATTTTTGTAAGAAAAAGTATATTTTTTTTTCTTTCACATTGCTTTAGTTCCTGTTAAGCATCTGAAGGGTTAATAAACTTCTTGAATGCAATTTTGAGCACTTTGAGGGGTGCAGTTTTCAGAATGGTGACACTTTTGGTTATTTTCTATCATATAGGCCCCTCAAAGTTACATCAAATGTTATGTAGTCCCTAATATAAAATGGTTTTGTAAATTTTGTTAGAAAAACGAAAAATTACTGATAAACTTTTAACTCTTCTAATTTCCTAGCAAAAAAATTGTTTCAAAAATGTTGCTATAAAGTAGACATGTGGGAAATGTTATTTATTCACTGTTTTGTGTGACATAATTCTCTGATTTAAGGGCATAAAAAGTTGAAATTGGCACAATTTCCAAAATTTCAACAAGTTGCCATTTGTTTTCACAAATAGATGCACAAAAATCCATGTTATATTTAACACTAGCATGAAGTACAATATGGCATGAAAAAACAGTCTTAGAATAGCTGGGATATGCTGAAATGTTGGAGAGTTACAACCTCATAAAGTGACACTGGTCAGAATTGAAAAAATTGGCCTGGTCAGGAAGGTGAAATCAGGCTGGGTGGTGAAGGGGTTAATGGGCTGCAAGGAGCTATTTCCAAAATAATCTTTCAGAAATTAAGCAAGTGAAAGGTCTAGAGCTCTCAATGAAAGAGAAACAGACCATCATTAGGCTGAAGAAAAAAAAAAGAAATCCATCAGAGAGATAGCAGTAATGGTATTAGTGGCCAAATCAATATTTTGGTACATTTTGGATAAAAAAGGCACACTAGTGAGCTTCGGAACTCAAATAGGCCTGAATATCCACAAAATGATGGCAGAACCCTTTCAATGGTGAAGAAAAACCCCTCCACAACAATCAGGGCTGGCATCAGCACCCGGCACACCCGGGCAAGTGCTGGAGCCCTGGACAGCCGGGGGGGCTCACTTACCGTAGTCAGGGGCAGTGATCAGTTCTGTGGACACCAGGGATGAGTTCCAGGGACCGTAGTTCTCAGGGTGGTAGCCACACTTTCCTGGCTGCCAAACGGTTAAACCTGGCACCTGCAGCCCAGCATTCACTGCTGACCACTGGGGTGCTTGTTTACGGAAGTTCAGCTGTGGGCGGAGCTACCACACGACATGCTCTGCTCCTATCGCACAGATGAAGAAACTGGAGAGAAATGAGCCGCAGTGCCAGACAAAGTCACCCGGGCCCAGCACTGTATGTGACCCATTGCCTCTCTTCACCTACCCAGAGCAGTATAGCTCCACCAGAGCAGAGCAGTATGCCCCCAGCCCCTCTCACCAGACCTGCATGCCCCCAGCCCTTCTCACCAGAGCAATATGCCCCCAGCCTCCCCCACCAGAGCTGTATGGGGGCCTCTTCGCAAGAGCTGTATGGGAGCTCCCACCAGAGCTAAATGAGCCCCAACACCAGAGCTGTATGCCCACGTCCCCAGTGATATGTATGCCCCCCTGTAACATCTGTGCTCCTTGGTAATGTGTATGCCCCTAGTAATGTGTATGTCCCACTAGTAATACGTATGCCCAGCAGTAAAGAATATTTCCCCCAGTAATCTGTATATCCCTTAGTAACATCAAAAAACAAGGTGGTGATCCTGCATTCCTCCATGGGTGATTTGTACTGTTGTTTGACTGCATCTAGGTTCTCCCTTACTGCACCTGCACTTTAGATAAAGCCTAAGCCACACGGCAAGAAAATCGGTGCAAGTGGAGTGCGGTAAAAAAAAAATCGCATTCCACTCGGACCAATATTAGCCTGTGTGTCAGCGCACATGAGCGATTATTTTCTCCGCCCTAATCGGACCGAGAAAACAATCGATTGTAATGCGAGACTCTTTTTCTCTTGCACCCATTCAAGTGAATGGGGCAAGAGAAAAATCGCACTGCACTCGCGGTACACCGGTGTAACGCGCGTCCAGAGCGAGAATCGCAATAACCGGCTATGGAAGAAAGAGGGAGATAAATCCCTCCCTCCCCTCCTCCGTGCCAGCTCGCCCCTCCGCAGCGCCGGCCCGCCCCCAGCAGCTGAGTTCCGCTCGCACAGTCGGACCTCAGTCGCAGGGATACAAGCATGACACTCGGCTCCTGCTGTGCTGCCAGCGCGAGCCGAGTGTCGTGTAAGCATCGCTCTAGTGCCCCGTGTGGCCCCGGCTTTATAATGATCTCTCCATATTGCTATCACTTTTGATACTGACATCTGTATTTGAATTATGGCTATATTGGGGACCTTGTCAAACTATGTGCACATGCACTTTATAATTTTTTGTAGGCTATTATGAGAATTTTCTAGCTTTATCCCCTCCCCTCTCTACCCCTTAACATAACCCTTATCCTGGGCCTTGTATTACAGTGCCTACACGTAGTATTCAACCCCCTGCAGATTTAGCAGGTTTGATAAGATGCAAATAAGTTAGAGCCTGCAAACTTCAAACAAGAGCAGGATTTATTAACAGATGCATAAATCTTACAAACCAATAAGTTATGTTGCTCAGTTAAATTTTAATAAATTTTCAACATAAAAGTGTGGGTCAATTATTATTCAACCCCTAGGTTTAATATTTTGTGGAATAACCCTTGTTTGCAATTACAGCTAATAATCGTCTTTTATAAGACCTGATCAGGCCGGCACAGGTCTCTGGAGTTATCTTGGCCCACTCCTCCATGCAGATCTTCTCCAAGTTATCTAGGTTCTTTGGGTGTCTCATGTGGACATTAATCTTGAGCTCCTTCCACAAGTTTTCAATTGGGTTAAGTTCAGGAGACTGACTAGGCCACTGCAACACCTTGATTTTTTCCCTCTTGAACCAGGCCTTGGTTTTCTTGGCTGTGTGCTTTGGGTCGTTGTCTTGTTGGAAGATGAAATGGCGACCCATCTTAAGATCCTTGATGGAGGAGCGGAGGTTCTTGGCCAAAATCTCCAGGTAGGCCGTGCTATCCATCTTCCCATGGATGCGGACCAGATGGCCAGGCCCCTTGGCTGAGAAACAGGCCCACAGCATGATGCTGCCACCACCATGCTTGACTGTAGGGATGGTATTCTTGGGGTCGTATGCAGTGCCATCCAGTCTCCAAACGTCACGTGTGTGGTTGGCACCAAAGATCTCGATCTTGGTCTCATCAGTCCAGAGAACCTTGAACCAGTCTGTCTCAGAGTCCTCCAAGTGATCATGAGCAAACTGTAGACGAGCCTTGACATGACGCTTTGAAAGTAAAGGTACCTTACGGGCTCGTCTCGAACGGAGACCATTGCGGTGGAGTACGTTACTTATGGTATTGACTGAAACCAATGTCCCCACTGCCATGAGATCTTCCCGGAGCTCCTTCCTTGTTGTCCTTGGGTTAGCCTTGACTCTTTGGACAAGCCTGGCCTTGGCACGGGTGGAAACTTTCAAAGGCTGTCCAGGCCGTGGAAGGCTAACAGTAGTTCCATAAGCCTTCCACTTCCGGATGATGCTCCCAACAGTGGAGACAGGTAGGCCCAACTCCTTGGAAAGGGTTTTGTACCCCTTGCTAGCCTTGTGACCCTCCACGATCTTGTCTCTGATGGCCTTGGAATGCTCCTTTGTCTTTCCCATGTTGACCAAGTATGAGTGCTGTTCACAAGTTTGGGGAGGGTCTTAATTAGTCAGAAAAGGCTCGAAAAAGAGATAATTAACCCAAACATGTGAAGCTCATTGTTATTTGTGCCTGAAATACTTCTTAATACTTAAGGGGAACCAAACAGAATTCTGGTGGTTTGAGGGGTTGAATAATAAATGACCCTCTGAATAAACTTTTCACAATTTAAAAAAAAAAAAAAAAAAAAGATATAAAATTCTTTTTTGCTGCAGTGCATTTCACACTTCCAGGCTGATCTACAGTCTAAATGTCACAATGCCAAGTTAATTCCGAATGTGTAAACCTGCTAAATCTGCAGGGGGTTGAATACTACTTGTAGGCACTGTATATCCAATCCACTAGTACTCCGTGGATTATTGAGCGGTAAATGGAACTGCCTTGGTTCTCATTATTTACTGGCCCGTTATACATTTTGTACTCCCCCCTACATTTCCTGGTAGATTTATCCTGTGATATTGTGTTGTATTGTGTGGGATGTTTTATAAAATATTTGCACATATATTCACATTTCTCTTGTTTTTTTTATTGATCTCTGAGTAGTGCAGGCACGGATTCAGCTGTAAACCAACTGATACCGTGTCCACCTTAACGGCTCCATTTTTGAGAATTTTTCTCATAATACCCCTTAGTAACATGTATGCCCTTTGGTAACATGTATGCCCCCTTAGTAATGTGTATGCCTGTCTGCTACTGTTTATGGCCCCCAGTATTGTCTATGCCTCAAGCCTCTCCTGTGAAGTATATACTGTAGCCCCAGCCCCTCCTGTGATGTATAAAGTGTCACTCCAGCCCCTATTGTGATGTACATACTGTAACCCCCAGCCTCCACTGTGATGTACGTGTAGCCCAGCCTCTCCTGTGATGTATATACTGTAGCCCCCAGCCCATCCTGTGATGTATATACTGTAGCCACCAGCCTCTCCTGTGATGTATATACTGTAGCACCCATCCCCTCCTGTGATGTATATACTGTTTCCCCAGAATCCCCCGTGATGTATATAATGTTGCCCCAGCCCCTCCTGTGATGTATAAACTGTAGCCCCAGCAGCATTCAAATCCTAGTCACACCTCACACCACATCCTGTCAGGCACACCAGTGGGTGGTCTAGCTGGAACAGGGCCACTCGCCTAGGGGTCAGGCGTACTGGTGGGAGGGAGTAAGTCAGAGAGAGGAAGTGAGGAGTTGTTAAGCGGTAGCTCCCAGAGAGTGAGGAGCTGGCTCCATGGGAACTTTTGGCTAGGTCGCGGACGGTGAAGGAGTTGGAGACCCGGTCACAGGGTATTGGAGAAAGGTGCCAGGCTTAGTTTTGGGGAACGGTCGGCACCGGAGTACCTAGTAACCCAACCGGTTCAAGCATGGCAGGGTACTGGACTCTAGATCAGGGAGTAGCTTCAAGCACCCTGATAATTAACCCGTGGAGGATAGTCTCTTTATGAACTTTCCCCAAGAGCTCAGAGATCGAAGGCATCAACAAAACGAGGTTAATAGGGCTTTCCAGCTTATGCGGCTCAATGAAATTCCAAGTGTCAGCCATTGACAGCACAGCTTCCCTATTTAACAGTGGGGAGCGGGACCCTGACAGCTTCCAGCAGAGGGGTCACTCAGAACATCTAAAATACAGTGCATGGAGGCAAGGTACAGACTATCTGCAATACCAATGGGAACGGACTCCCGGACGAGCTCCCCTGAAGTGGCAGCGGCACCCAGAGACTTGGTTTACTTCTGTGTCAGAGTCTGCATTGTGGTCGCATCACTACCAACATTGCCTGAGTGAGTACGCTGTCCTCCCCTGCTTCCATTCTGCACCACACTCCCCTACACCTCCATCATTCTGAGTCCCGGGGCCTCCCCTACCCATGGAGGGAACATCATCTGGCTGCCCCACTCCATCTCCCCCGGGTACTCCCATCGGCAGTGGCGGTACTCCCCTTACCACGAACCACGGGTGATGTCACAAACTCTTATCCCCTGTAAATACCCCCTTTACATTTGAAGTGGCTGTGAGCCCCCGGGTCCGGAGACCCTCGAGCCACAGCAACCCATGGATAAGAGCGGTTCGACCGCTGTAGGGGCGGCACATATATACTGTAACCCCCAGCCTCCCCTGTTAT
The DNA here is from genome assembly GCF_048569485.1 of Anomaloglossus baeobatrachus. Lineage (NCBI taxonomy): Eukaryota > Metazoa > Chordata > Amphibia > Anura > Aromobatidae > Anomaloglossus > Anomaloglossus baeobatrachus. The sequence continues at coordinate 225,904,528 of NC_134353.1, read as the reverse complement.
TCATATACTGTAGCCGCAGCCCCTCCTGAGATGTGTACACTGTAGCCTCCAGCCTGCCTGTGATGTCTAAAATGTAGCCCTAGCCCCTCCTGTGTTATATTTACTGTTGCTCCCAGCCTCCACTGTGATGTATATACTGTAGCCCCCAGCCTCCCCTGTGATGTTTATAGAACAGTCTCACTGTGCACTTCTAGGTCTGCTAAAGTGATGGCCATCACGCAGCGCGGCCTGCACAGTCACATGCCCGGGAGGAGCTGGACGGAGACAAGCGAGGAAGGTGAGTAAGGCTGCTGCCAGCTTCCCCATAGTAATAATATCTCTAATATTTCTCTGTTGAGTGCATGTATGATGTGTATATCTATGTATGTCAGTGTACATGACTGTGTGTATATTTTTGTCTGTTTATATGTATTTTAGGGAATTTGTCTTCAAATATGGATATACTGTGTGTGTGTATATACATACATACACACACACATATACACACACACACACACATTATATATATATATATATATATATATATATATATATTGTGAGGCAGTGCTAGAGTCACCAGGTGGTTTCTCTCCTTGCAGAACTTTCACTTTTCTGTGGAACACCGGGCTGGTAGGTTGCAGGGCAATGCGGATGCCCTGTCCAGAGGTCCCTGTATGTTGGCAAAAGTTCAACCCCGCCCGTTTGAACTGAGGGGGGGATATGTGAGGCAGTGACAGGGGTAATATTTGAAGACCGCTATGTGTCCCCCAGAATGTGTCTGGAAACCCTCTGAGGTTGCTATAGCTATTACTGGGAGTATAGCACAAAGGGTAACAGGGAGACAGATCCCTCCTCCCAGTCCAGGTTTTGTAGCAATCCTCATGTCCGGCATTTTCATTTAAAATCATGCAGAGCACAGCAGGGTGTGTCTCAGTTGAGAGCCAGGCTTGGTGAAGCTAACACATGCGGTGTGAGCTGGGCTGGCTCTGTGTGGAGTGAACACAGGCCAAGAGTGTCAGCCTAGGAGAACCTTATACAGATCCCTGCGGTTATCGGGGTCCTAAGGTAACAAGACTTTTTGATGCAAAGAATTTGTCTATATGCACCGGCTATGATCCGGAAGAGACTTTGACTGTGGGAAATTGGATCTATTTATGCTGCAACAATAAATAGACTGTTGGTGTGAACACGCTGCTGCCCCTAGCAACCAGGCTGCAACGCCTGCAGGCTTCGTGGACCCGCAATGGCCTAAGAGGTACTTACCCGGAAGGAAAAAAAAATTTTTTTTTTCTACTGACTGTTTGCGGTGGATCGGCGGGTCCACGAAGCCTGCAGGCGTTGCAGCCTGGTTGCTAGGGGCAACAACCCAGTTTTCACATGTTTATGATTAAGCCTGCAAAGTTACAGTTTAACGCAGCAGCCACCATGGAGGATCTTGTAAAGCAGCTGGCCCAGGCTAATGCTCAGCAGCAACAAACCAATGTCCAGCTCCAGCGGGCGTTCATTCAGCAACAGGAGACAAACAGCTTGTTGGCTAAGCAGCTTTCTGCTCTGCGAGAAGCGCTCCCAGCAGTAACTCCAGGTCATCCAGTCCTTCCTGCGGCCCAGGACAGAGTAAGGGCAGCACTTACGAGGATGAGTGCAGAGGATGACCCAGAAGCCTTTCTCTCCGTGTTTGAGAGGACCGCTGAGCGAGAGAAATTGTCTATCGACCGTTGGACTGATGTCGTGGCCCCGTTCTTGGTAGGTGAACCCCAAAAAGCCTACCTGGATCTCAGCACGGAGGATGCCAAGGACTATGGCACACTGAATGGTGAGATCCTTGCACGAATGGGGGTTAACAGTTATCTCCGGGCCCAACGAGTGAATCAGTGGTCCTTTGAGGAGGGAAAACCTGCACGCTCACAGGCCCATGTCTTACTGGACCTTGTAAAAAAATGGCTGCAGCCGGAGACCTTGAACCCCGGACAGATGATTGAGCGGGTGGTGATTGGACGGTTTGTGCGGACTTTGCCAGCCCCCATTCAACGGTGGGTGGGACAGGGGGACCCCAGTACCCTAGACCAGCTAGTGAATTTGGTGGAACGCTACACAGCTACCCAGGAGTTGGTCCGGGACTCTGCTTCACGGCGGGCAGTCCGTAGGGATACGCCCCTTCACAGTTGGTAAAAGACTTCCGTCCCTCCTCGGGTGCTGCCCCATCTTCAGCCCTGGCAGAGAGTAAACCCCAGACTAAGGTCAGCAGGAGTCCCGGTTCCCCAAAGTCAGACACCCGAAACAGGGACACCTCTGCTATTATGTGCTGGCGGTGCTATCAGCTCGGGCATGTGATGGCACAGTGCCCACTCACATCAGAACCCATGGACTGCCGGTACGCTTGCCAGGTATCAATGTATGCCCATACTGTTTGTACCGTAAGCACTGTTACTATGGGGGAGGAGCCCCATCTCTGCAAAGTACGTGTTAATGGCTATACAGCAGAGGCTTTGTTGGACTCAGGAAGTTTAGTGACTCTTGTACATGCCTCCTTGGTCTCCGGGGAAAACCCTACGGGACATAAAGTAGGGGTACTTTGTATTCATGGAGACCTACGTGAATACCCTATGGAAAGGGTCACCATTGCTACCTCGTGTGGGGAGGTACAACATGAAGTGGGGGTGATGAAAAGACTTCCATATGCTGTTATTTTGGGAAGAGACCTGCCCCTGTTCTGGACATTATGTGGGAGGCGACCTAGCCCTCCGAGGTGTATGATTGAACCAGGCCCTGAGCCGGACTATCCCGACTCAGGGATACCTGCCGTAGGGGTCACCAGTATAGGGACAGAGTGTAACTCTGCCAGGTTCCCCCTAGAGGTAATGGCAGGAGAGGTTGAGCCACCCGAGGCAATCCCGGAGTTGAACGTGTCTCCAGATAATTTCGGAACAGCACAGCTCCGGGACCCCACATTGGCTCCTGGACGTGGAAATGTACAGGTAATTGATGGGGTACCCCAGCGGCCTGGTGCCAGGCTGGAAACTCCCTACATGGCTCTAAAGCGAGAGTTGCTCTATCGGGTTGATACAATCCGAGGGGAAATAGTGGAACAGTTGGTGGTCCCTCAGCCGTACCGCCGTCAGACCTTGGAATTTGATCATAACCACCGAATGAGTGGGCACCTAGGTGAAGAGAAAACGCGGGAACGCATGTTTCAGCGGTTTTACTGGCCAGGGGTCGGCGCAGAAATTAAGAGGTTTTGTGAGTCCTGCCCAGTTTGTCAGTTGACCGCACCAACGCACCGTTTCCGTAGTCCTCTGATACCTTTACCCATTATAGAGGTGCCTTTTGAGCGGATTGCTATGGATCTGATCGGACCCATTGTAAAATCAGCCCGTGGTCACCAGCACATCCTGGTAGTGATGGATTACGCGACACGTTATCCGGAGGCCATTCCACTACGTCACACCTCGGTGAGGCTTATTGCTCGGGAGTTGTTTGCTATGTTCTGTCGCGTGGGGTTACCCAAAGAAATCCTGACCGATCAGGGCACTCCCTTTATGTCTAAAATTACAAAGGAACTGTGCAAACTCCTCCAGATCAAGCAGCTACGCATGTCGGTGTACCATCCCCAGACTGATGGTCTAGTGGAACGTTTTAATAAAACTCTAAAGGCTATGTTGAAAAAGGTGGTCTCCAAAGAGGGGAAAGATTGGGACATGTTATTGCCCTATTTAATGTTCGCTATCCGCGAGGTCCCACAATCTTCCACCGGGTTCTCGCCATTTGAGTTACTGTATGGCAGACATCCGCGGGGACTGCTGGATATAGTTAAGGAAACTTGGGAACAGGAGCCCACCCCTCACAAAAGCACAGTGGAATACGTTATGGGTATGCAGGATCGTATCACGGCAATAATGCCCATTGTTAAAGAGCATTTGCTGGATGCTCAGGCAGCCCAAAGTACTCAGTATAATAGAAAGGCCTCCATCAGGTCTTTTAAACCGGGAGATCGTGTCTTAGTCCTAATACCTACTGCAGAAAGTAAGTTCTTAGCCAAATGGCAAGGTCCCTATGAGATCCGGGAGAAAGTGGGGGAAGTAAACTATAAAGTGTATCAGCCAGGTAGAAGAAAACCAGAACAAATCTACCATGTAAACCTGCTGAAGGCGTGGAAAGACAGGGAATGTATGGTGGCTGACGTAACGTTGGACCTAACCTTTTCAGGTGCCTTGACAACAACAAAGGAGGAGTCCCCTGATGATGAATTGGGAGTAAGGATAAGGGATTCTCTCTCAAAACAGCAGAGACGGGAGTCTCGGAGATTAGTGCAGCGGAATACGGATGTGTTCTCAAGCCTACCCGGCCGAACAACCATAATCCACCATGATATTGTCACCGAGCCTCAAGTAAGGGTACGCCTGAGGCCATACCGGGTACCAGAGGCTCGTAGGCAAGCCATTGCGGAGGAGGTAAAAAAGATTGAAAATATTGAAAAATCCACGAGCGAATGGGCCAGTCCCATTGTGCTGATCCCGAAACCAGACGGTTCTTTAAGATTCTGTAATGACTTCCGAAAGTTAAATGAGGTATCGAAGTTTGATATGTATCCCATGCCCAGGGTCGACGAGCTGATAAAGAGACTGGGACGGGCCCAGTACTTCACGACTCTCGATCTCACTAAAGGTTACTGGCAGGTGCCGCTGACAGAGGCGGCAAAAGAAAAGACCGCTTTTGTCACGCCAGGGGGGCTCTATCACTATGTCGTCTTGCCATTTCTTTTACATGGGGCTCCGGCCACGTTTCAGAGATTAATGGACATAGTGTTAGAACCCCATCAACCATATGCCTCCGCATATTTGGATGACATCATCATCTATAGCAGTGACTGGAGCACCCACTTATCTCAGGTACAAGCGGTAGTGGATTCGCTCAGAGCGGCTGGCCTGATGGCGAATCCAAGCAAATGTGCTATGGGTCTCAAAGAAGCCCGTTACTTGGGGTATGTGATAGGCCAAGGGGTTATCAAGCCACAAGTAAACAAAATCAAAGCCATTCAAAACTGGCCTCGTCCCCTTACCACAAAACAGGTAAGAGCCTTTCTGGGTATAATGGGGTATTATCGACGATTCATACCCAATTTTGCTGGACGGTCGGCGCCTTTGTCCGATCTTTTAAAAGGGAAGAAGTCGGTCATGGTCCACTGGAATACACAAGCAGAGGAAGCCTTTCAGGTGCTAAAGGTAGTCCTATGTGGTCAGCCTGTCCTTGTCAACCCTGACTTTCAAAAGGAGTTTATAGTACAGGCAGATGCCTCTGAGGTGGGTCTGGGTGCGGTTCTGTCCCAGGAGGTAGATGGAGAAGAGCACCCGGTCACCTATTTGAGTAGAAAACTCACCCCGGCAGAGAAGAACTATAGCATAGTGGAGAAGGAGTGCCTGGACATAAAATGGGCTCTGGAATCCCTACGCTACTACCTGCTGGGGCGACACTTTCGCCTGGTGACAGACCACTCCCCTTTGGTCTGGATGAGGAATGCTAAGGAGAGAAATGCTAGAGTCACCAGGTGGTTTCTCTCCTTGCAGAACTTTCACTTTTCTGTGGAACACCGGGCTGGTAGGTTGCAGGGCAATGCGGATGCCCTGTCCAGAGGTCCCTGTATGTTGGCAAAAGTTCAACCCCGCCCGTTTGAACTGAGGGGGGGATATGTGAGGCAGTGACAGGGGTAATATTTGAAGACCGCTATGTGTCCCCCAGAATGTGTCTGGAAACCCTCCGAGGTTTCTATAGCTATTACTGGGAGTATAGCACAAAGGGTAACAGGGAGACAGATCCCTCCTCCCAGTCCAGGTTTTGTAGCAATCCTCATGTCCGGCATTTTCATTTAAAATCATGCAGAGCACAGCAGGGTGTGTCTCAGTTGAGAGCCAGGCTTGGTGAAGCTAACACATGCGGTGTGAGCTGGGCTGGCTCTGTGTGGAGTGAACACAGGCCAAGAGTGTCAGCCTAGGAGAACCTTATACAGATCCCTGCGGTTATCGGGGTCCTAAGGTAACAAGACTTTTTGATGCAAAGAATTTGTCTATGTGCACCGGCTATGATCCGGAAGAGACTTTGACTGTGGGAAATTGGATCTATTTATGCTGCAACAATAAATAGACAGTTGGTGTGAACACGCTGCTGCCTCACTGCCTCACGTTTATGCCCAAACAACGCTGCTACCTCACAATATATATATATATATATATATATATATATATATATATATATATATATTACACACACACAGTGCAGACCAAAAGTTTGGACACAGCTTCTCATTCAAAAAGTTTTCTTTATTTTCATGACTTTAAAAATTGTAGATTCACATTGAAGACATCAAAACTATGAATGAAAACATGTGGAATGAAATACTTAAAAAAGTGTGAAACAACTGAAAATATGTTTTATATTCTAGGTTCTTCAAAGTAGCCACCTTTTGCTTTGATTACTGCTTTGCACACTCTTGGCATTCTCTTGATGAGCTTCAAGAGGTAGCCACCGGAAATGGTTTTCCAACAGTCTTGAAGAAGTTCCCAGAGATGCTTAGCACTGGCCCTTTTGCCTTCACTTTGAGGTCCAGCTCACCCCAAACCATCTCGATTGGGCTCAGGTCTGGTGACTGTGGAGGCCAGGTGATCTGGTGTAGCATCCCATCACTCTCCTTCTTAGTCAAATAGCCCTTACACAGCCTGGAGGTGTGTTTGGGGTCATTGTCCTGTTGAAAAATAAATGATGGTCCAACTAAACACAAACTGGATGGAATAGCATGCCGCTGCAAGATGCTGTGGTAGCCATGCTGGTTTAGTATACCTTCAATTTTAAATAAATCCCCAACAGTGTCACCAGCAAAGCACCCCCACACCATTACACCTACCCCTCCATGCTTCACGGTGGGAACCAGGCATGTAGAGTCCATCCGTTCAACTTTTCTACAAAGACACGGTGGTTGGATCCAAAGATCTCAAATTTGGACTCATCAGACCAAAGCACAGATTTCCACTGGTCTAATGTCCATTCTTTGTGTTTTTTAACCCAAACAAGTCTCTTCTGCTTGTTGCCTGTCCTTAGCAGTGGTTTCCTAGCAGCTATTTTACCATGAAGGCCTGCTGCACAAAGTCTCCTCCTAATAGTTGTTCTAGAGATGAGAAGGTGTGTCCAAACTTTTGGTCTGTACTGTATATATATATATATATATATATATATATATACAGTATATATATATGCAAACAGAATGCAGTCCAGCTCATACACATGAGTCACCTGGATCCTCAGCTCTGCTGGTTACCTGTCCTGCCCGGATCAGGATTGGGAGTCTATCCATAATAGTATAAACAACATCAGAGGTAGATCCAGCAATGACATCGGAACTTCAGGGTGGTGTTTAAAAATTCTTCATCTTTATTAGAAATGCCTTAAAATACAGCGGTCCAATAGATTCAGATAAAGAAATAAATAGCGCAGACAGGACTACGCGTTTCGGCGGTGTTTTCCGCCTTCCTTACGGTCCAAAACCTAATCTGTTTTGGAGTGTGCAAAATTTTGTGGCTGTAGCGCGACGGTGCAGATGCCAATCCCGGACATACACACACACACACACACACACACACACACACATTCAACTTTACATATTAGATTCTTAATGGTAAAAAAGATATAATGCTTTTTCATTTTTTTTCTACACTTTATCCCCTTGTTATAAGTGATATTGTTTTACAATTAGCACCATATAGTAATTTTGGTCGACATCTTGTAATAATGTTCCCGTCAGGATCCTCATCTTGTAGTAATGTGCCCATCCTGTTCCTCATCTTGTAGTAATGTGCCCCATACTTGTCCCCATCATGTAGTAATGTGCTCCATCCTTATCTCCATCCTGTAGTAATGTGCCCCATCCTGTCCCCTTGTCATAATCTGCCCATCCTTGTCCCCATCAGGGAGTAATGTGCCCATCCTTTTCTTATTTTTCTCCTTGTAGTAATGTGCCCATCCTTGTCCCCATCCTGTAGTAGTGTGCCCCATCCTTGTCCCCTTCCTGTAGCAATGTGCTCATCTTTTTCTCCTTGTAGTAATGTGTCCATCCTTGTCTCTATCCTGTAGTAATGTGCCCTATCATTGTCCCCTTCCTGTAGTAATGTGCCCATCCTTTTCTCCTTGTACTAATGTGTTCATCCTTGTCCCTTTCCTGTAGTATTGTGCTCATCTTTTTCTCCTTGTAGCAATCATACTTGTTCCCATCCTGTAGTAATGTGCCCATCGTTGTCCCCATCCTTGTTCTCATCCTGTAGTAATGTCCCCTTGTAGAAATGTGCACATCCTTGTGCCCTTGTAGTAATGTTACTATCCTTGTCTTCATCTTGTAGTAATGTTCCCAAGCTTGTCTTCATCCTGTAGCAATGTGCCCCATCCTCATCCCCATACTGTAGTAATGTGCCCTATCGTTGTCCCCTTGTAGTAATGTACCCATCCTTGTCCCCTTGTAGTAATGTGCCCATCCTCATCCTCATTCTGTAGTATTGGGCCTCATCCTGTAGTAATGTGCCCATCTTTGTCCACATCCTGTAGTAATGTGCACATCCTTGTCCTCATCCTATAGTAATGTGCCTCATCCTTGTTCTCATCCTGTAGTAATGTTACCCATCCTTGTCCTCATCATGTAATAATGTGCTCATCCTTGTACTCATCCTGTATTAATGTGCCCATCATTGTCCCCATCCTGTAGTAATGTGCCCATCCTTGTCCTCATCCTGTAGTATTGTGCCCATCCTTGTCCTCATCCTGTAGTAATGTGCCCATTATTGTCCCCTTGTAGCAATGTGCTATATTCTTGTCCCCATCCTGTACTTATGTGCCCATCCTTGTCCTCATCGTGTTGTAATGTACCCATCCTTGTCCTGTTCCTGTATTACTGTGCCCATCCTTCTCCTGTTCCTGTAGTAATGTGCCTATTCTTGTCCCCATCCTGTAGTAATGTCCCCTTTCCTATTTCCCTTCTTGTAGTAATGTCCCTGTCCTGTAGTAATTTCACCTAATATGTCATTCTTCACATACACATATAAAAATGAAATATTCTCCTCACCTGTCCTCCGTTCCCTTGGCATCCTCTTGCTTGTTGTGGCCCGCATGGACCCCCTTCATGGTCACAGCCAGTGTAGGAATCCGCAATAGTCAGCGCTTTATTTCAAGTGAATGTATTGCTGGCACTGCGCAGAAAAGCTCTTTGCACAATTAGACCAATGGCAGCCGCTGGCCAATCACAGGCCAGCAGCTGACATCATATGACGGGCTGCATGTTTAAGACCCCTGCTCTAAGATGTATGGACTGCTTTAGCGACAAAGTTAGAGTGGTAACCGACGATCAATAAATATTTACTGATCCAAAATCATTTAATGAGGATGGTTGGTTCATGTAAGTAGACCCTAATTCTTTTAAGATGGTTACAGTGATAAAATAATAACAGAGAACTGCTAACTTCCATATCAAAAATCAAAACTTCATGATGCTTTTTTTCTTACTGACCACTATACATAGATCCTGATAATTTTCTTCTAAGACAAATGAGTATTACCTGCAGAATAAACCTTAGCTCTTTACTTTTTTGCAACAATGTCGATATTTTCTATGCAAAGAACTCATCACAGATGACAGAGAATTAACTCAGCGGAGAAAAATTCCCAGCACATGTCACTAGCTTGAACAGTGCACATCGGGGCATACAGATAGCTCAGCACCTCTTACAATGAAATAGCAAAATAAACATCACAAGTTTGGGGCCATCTCCCTGAGGGAACCTCAGGAAAAACAGTGAAGTATGTAAATATAAATCAAATATAGCACAGCACATTAGTCTCACAAATGTTAATTTACTTCTCTTGTTTATTTTCATAACATTTTTTCTAATGTTATTTTTGTTCTGAACACACCCTGGGTAGCCGATATAGTAAGTTAGGCCCCATGCACATGTGTCTGAACTTTGGCAGTGTTTGGAGGCCATACTGCCCCCCTAGTATGTAGCTGGACAGTCTGTCTTCACTGCTGTGACCCTTTCATGTTATAGTTACTGCATGGTATGGCAGCCATCTTTGTGTGGTCTTAGGGGTACTTTGCATGCTGCGACATCGCTAGCTGATTGTAGCGATGCCGAGCGCGATAGTCCCCACCCCCGTCGCAGATGCGATATCTTATGATAGCTGCCGTAGCGAACACTATCACTACGGCAGCTTCACACACACCTGCCCTGCGATGTCGCTCTGGCCAGCGACCAGCCTCCTTCCTAAGGGGGCGGGTCGTGCGGTGTCACAGCGACGTCACACGGCAGCCGGCCAATAGAAGCGGAGGGGCGGAGATGAGCGGGACGTAAACATCCCGCCCACCTCCTTCCTTCCTCATTGCAGGCGGGACACAGGTAAGGAGATGTTCCTCGCTCCTGCGGCTTCATACACAGCGATGTGTGCTGCCGCAGGAGCAAGGAACAAGATCGTACCTGTCGCTGCAGCAAAATTATGGAAATGACCGACACTATGTCGCGGGTGGAGGAGGGGACGCTGCGCTCTCCCACTGCTCGGGTCTGGCTGCCTCTGCTGCTGCGTCCTCTGCTGCTCGGTGGCTCGAGCGATGGGCCGGATCCCGGGGACTCGAGCGGCGCTCCTCACCCGTGAGTGAAAAGGGGGATTGGTTTTGGGGATTTATTGTCCGTGACGCCACCCACGGTTGTGGTGATTGTGTGGACACCACCGCTGCTCTGTATGGGGATCCCGGGAGCGGTGACAGGGAGCAGCTTTGTTGTTATTTCTCCACTCCGTGGGTAGGGGTTGGTTGTCCCGGGGCCCAGTGATGGGGTGGAGGATGAGGGATGGCAGGCCAGGTGCGGGGCCTGGTGAGGTGCAGGGTCGCAGGGGCTGCGCTGTGCCGCACGGCACGGTAGTTCTCACTCAGCCTGAGACGATGACACAGTTTTCGGTAAAACACACGACTGGAAAGATGGTTCCCACGGACGGCTGCTGTTGCTTTTCCCCGGTAGTTAACGGTGACTGTCTCTTTCCCTGCACCTTGTGTAATGTTGGTAGCGATGGGTTCCCACTGGTAACCCGCTACCCGACTTGGATATGGGCCGGAGGAGCCCCTCTTTGCCCGCAGGCGCTGGCCCTGAGAAACTGGTGCCTTTGCGGTGGCGGTGTCTCTCTCATACGGTTGGACGGTTGCGGTGATGTCATTACCTGTGACCCCTGGCTTGCACAGGGCGTCACAACTACACAGATCATCGATTTTCAACGCTTTTGCGATCGTTTATCGGTGCTTCTAGGCATTACACGTTGCAACGTCGTTACCGGCGCTGGATGTGCGTCACTTTCAATTTGACCCCGACGAGATCACAGTAGCGATATCGCAACGTGCAAAGTACCCCTCAGGGGCACTTTGCACACTGCGACATCGCAGGTGCGATGTCGGTGGGGTCAAATTGAAAATGACGCACTTCCGGCATCGCATGCGACATCGCAGTGTGTAAAGGCTGGATGATACGATTAACGAGCGCAAAAGCGTCGTAATCGTATCATCGGTGCAGCGTCGGCGTAATCCATGATTACGCTGACGCGACGGTCCGATGTTGTTCCTCGCTCCTGCGGCAGCACACATCGCTGTGTGTGAAGTCGCAGGAGCGAGGAACGTCTCCTACCGGCCTCACTGCGGCTTCCGTAGGATATGCGGAAGGAAGGAGGTGGGCAGGATGTTTACATCCTGCTCATCTCCGCCCCTCCGCTCTGATTGGCCGCCTGCCGTGTGACGTCGCAGTGACGCCGCACGACCCGCCCCCTTAACAAGGAGGCGGGTCGCCGGCCACAAGGACGTCGCACGGCAGGTGAGTGTGTGTGTGAAGCTGGCGTAGCGATAACTTTCGCTACGCCAGCTATCACCACATATCGCTGCTGCGACGGGGGCGGGCACTATCGCACTCGGCATTGCAGCATCGGCCTGCGATGTCGTAGTGTGCAAAGCCCGCCTTAGGCTGAAATTACACCACATTTTTCCCATACTGTTTGCACTCAACAATGCTATACAGTATCCATAAACTTTAAAAAGGCAGAGATATGGCCATCGTTTCTGCCTGAATTTAAAGAATTGTCTTAAGTGCTTTCGAAAAAAATAAAAAAATATGATAAAGTGGTTTTCTGGTCCAAAAGGACAAGTCTGCAGTCAATCTATGTGACTTGTAAATTCTCACAATACGCACTGAGCACGCCAGAAACAGTTTAGTCGGATTCTGCCGTGTGTATGCATAGCGCATATTTGTGTTCACATAACCACCATGCCAGCGCTGACGCTGGGGAATCTTCACAGCGTGCAGTGCACATGTAAATAGAGTGACTTCAGACTGTAGACCAAACAACCCCTTTAAGGTGAACTTTCTATACAGTAGAAAAAAATGTCCCAGAAAAAGAAACAGCCATTACCAACAGCAGGTCAGATTACCAATGCACTAGCAGGATACAGCAGACTCCATGACAAAGGTGGGGTCAGCAAAGGTGCAAAATACTGATGAAACAACATCTGACGACCTACCAACTCATAGAGGAGGTGGCTGTCTAGTATTAGACATGCACACAGCTGAGGCTTGTATAGGGTGCCAGGTACATGGGATGCACAATGTCTGGCTTACAGCCTATTGATGACACCCATATTATTGGATCAGGCGGGTTGCCCAGCACTATATAAGTGCACCCCACAGGACAGACACTCCAATTTATCAAACACTAAAGCGGGCTTTACACGCTACGACATCGCTCAAGTGATCTCGTTGGGGTCACGGAATTTGTGACGCATATCCGGTCGCTTTAGCGATGCCGTTGCGTGTGACACCTATGAGCGATTTTTCATCGTCGCAAAAACGTGAAAAATCGCTCATCGGTGACATGGGGGTCCATTCTCAAATATCGTTACTGCAGTAGTAACAAAGTTGTTCCTCGTTCCTGCAGCAGCACACATCGCTCCGTGTGACACCACAGGAACGAGGAACCTCACCTTACCTGAGTCCCGGGCACAATGCAGAAGGAAGGAGGTGGGCGGGATGTTACGTCCCGCTCATCTCCGCCCCTCCGCTTCTATTGGGCGGCGGTTCAGTGACGCTGCTGTGATGTCGCTGTGACGCTGAACGAACCGCCCCCTTAGAAAGGAGGCGGTCCGCCGGTCACAGCGACGTCGCAGGGAAGGTAAGTCCAAGTGACGGGTCCGGGCAATGTCGCACAACCGATGGGGGCGGGTACGCACGCTGGCGATATCGGTACCGATATCGCAGTGTGTAAAGCGGCCTTTAAGGAAGAACTGCACCTTCATCCATTAGGGACCCAAATTAAAATAAAAACAGTGTAAGTGTGACGCCCCTGGACTATTCAGATCGTCACAGGGTACCTCACGCTCTCTTTAGTGCAGTATTCAAATCCCTCATGGTCCTGGGTCCCCATCTTACAGTGCTGCCTCCAGCAGCAAATCAAATCCTAGATACACCCTGCACCACACCCACCAGACACACCAGTGGGCGGCTTAAGCGGAATAGGGTCGCCCACCTAGGGGTCAGGAAGGGGAGGTGAGGAGTGAAGAGAGGTAGTAGCAAAGTGGAAAAAAGTAATGAGACTTCAGCTTACCATAAGCAACTGCGCTCCAGGACTTGCAGGTGCTCGTGGTCCTCCAGACCGGCCAGGCTGGTATGTACCTGAGAAGATGTGAAGGGTGGACCCAGCACCACAATCCAGTATATTAAAATATCAAAAATGTATTGGGTAATAAAAATCCAACGGATCCAAAACTTGAGAGAGGGACGCATAAGCGCACCTTCCGCGTTTCGGACAATGAATAAAAACAAGTCCTTAATCATAGGTGACTATACATAAATCAGACACATTTTAAATACTCAAAGGCAGACTCCAAAATGAGCATCAGAGGACAAGGAACGCCCATGCTCTTCGTTGGGGGCAGGGTGACCAGGCAGCACTGCAGGGGACAGGACCCGGACGAGCTCCCCTTTGAGAGGCAGCGGCACCCAGAGACTTGGTTTACCCGGTTGTCAGCGTCTGCTTATTGGTTGAGTGAGTACCTGAGTGATCTCCCCTATATGGCACCCAATAGCACCATCCAGAGTCCCAGGGCATACCCCCACCCGTGGAGGGCAACGACACCTTGATGCCCCACTCCATCACCCCTGGTACTCCCAATGGCAGCGGCGGTACTCCGAGTTACCGCACACCATGGGTGGCATCACGAACTACAACTCCCTGTAAATATCCCAATTTACTTTAGACTGTGGCCCCTAAGACCCTGGGTCTGGAGACCCTTGAGCCACGAACTGACACTGTCCCGGATCCGAGCGGTTCGATCCACTGCTGGGGCGGCACATATACTTGTAGCACCCCTGAGCCACTCAGGGAACTACAAGGAACTGCATCCTCTTGGGTATGCAGGACCTACCCCCTGGGACCTAGCGTACCAGTGCCGATACCACCAAAGCACAGCCAAAATCCTATTTCTCCACTCCACACCAGGACTAAAGGGTTAATCAAGTAAGGGGATGGTCGCCTAGAGTTAGGAACGAGTCCAGGGATTAGCCAGCCTGGTGGGAGGGGACAGAGAGAACAGTGGCACACATAGAGGTGTGCAGACGTGCTCGATCTGGGTCCGTGCTACGGTGACCCGGGGGCACAGGAGAGAGGTTGCCAGGGCGGGTACGGACAATTACCGCTGGGACCGGAGTACACACGGGGCACAGGGCCCTAGATCAGACGCTAGTTCTACACAGCTTGATAAACACCTGCACGATGAGGACACCTTCATGGATTTCACCGAACCAAATTATCCGGGGGCATCAGCAGTAAACTAGGATCGGGTTTCGGACACTTACCTCCCCACAGTGTCCGCACTCCCCGCCGTACGGAGAAGACTGATACCCCAAAAGGGACAGTTGGGCCCCAAACGCTCTATGCTATGGGGACCTAACCAACAAACCAACAGAGAGTGACGGGGACAGAGCAACCTGGGTCACTACATTGGCACTGATACTCCATGGGACCTGAACCAGTCATCTACGGGTCGGAGTAAGTAGAGACTGTCCATTACAACCGTGTGTGGTCTCCGTTACTGCACTTCACATCTCCCAGGTATGGCTCTACCTGCGGAGGCCCCAACATCATTGCTGCAACCACCACCAGTCCTGGGAGTACCCACATTTAGCAGCGGCGGTTCTATACCCTTAACCGCAACCCGCAGGTGGTGTTACGTATACTAACTTTCATCCCTACGTTAAATAATTCCTCTTTTACAAGAGAAGCCCCAGGACACGGGACCGGGCAACGGCTACCAGAGTGACATTCCCATTTGCAACCGCCCGATACTGAGTATCCCCTTCCCTGGGCGACATAGCTTCTTTTTCTGGCGTCACGAACAGGATACTGACAAGGCCCATTAACTCGGGTGACGTGTGCCTTAAGAAACTGTATTTAATGGTCTGTTTATGCAAAGACTGTAGCCATCTTTAATTCTGAATAATTGGCTGCGCCATCACTGTGCCCGAGAGCGCTCGAACAGAAGTCCCACCCATGAGTCCTGTCAGCGCAGGCGGAAGTCGGCAGTAATCGGACCCGTAAGCTCCCAGCGTGCCCCAGTCCCCGCGAGAGTGGTAAGAAATGACCGAGGAGGGGACTGGCAATACAGAGGCGCGGGAAGACGGCGACGGCCCAGGTACAGTAGCGTCTGGTGTAGGGGAGCAGATCATGCCAACCACCCTGCTACTAAAGGAGGAGATTGCCATCTGTGATAATCTAGCCGCGGTGGCAGCAGACGCCGAACAAGTCGTCCCGATCCCCACTGCCATGGACCCGGAGGAAGCAGACTCGGGCTCCCGCACCTCGGAGGCATCATGGGTCCCGCACTATGGAGGAAATGGCTACCGTGCTTTGCTATCAATGCGTTCGGTGCCTGAGATTCTGTTGCCGGAGCGTGGGGAAGGGTCCCCCTCAGATGCGGAGCCTCCTTATGACACTCTTAATGTCCTGGTACCAATCTGTCAGTGATGTGGACTGTCAGGACACTTTGCCCGGGTGTGTCCAGAGGATATCCAGCGGCAAGGAACCGGGACCGGTTCCCAGGTGCAGCCATAGTAGCTCAAACCAGGTGGCTACCAAAATCTTTAGTTGAAAAAGTTACCAGTGTGAAAGTTTGATCCAGACCGTGACACCCTTGTTGAACCTTTTTTTAATGCGTTCCATTATGGTAAAAAGGGCACCAGGAACTTGGGTGATACGAGATGGCCCCAGGGACCCTAGGTGGAGGATGGAAAGGAAGTTAATGCCTAAGATGTTCAGTGTGACATCCTTGTTGAACCTTTTTACAGTGTTTGGTTAAAGCTAAAAAGGTCATCAGGGTCTTGGGTGGTGCGCCACTAGGAGGTTGCACCAGAGACCCTAGGTGGAGGGTGGCATGGAGGGTAGTAATTCCACTCAATTACTCTGTCATTGTTGTGTGTTTGTTATTCTCTTGCCATCAAGACACTGATACCGCCACCAAGAAGAGGAAGATTGGAGGAAAGGTCTAGGATAGAGATGGCCCAGACCTGGTCACCAGAGGGTTCTGGGGACCAGGACCTTTAGGTGGTGGGTTGATGGAGGATTGCTGCAACATTCAAGAATTAAGCCTCCCCTGTGTGGGAAGAATGTTATGTATTTAACCAATTTACCTTTTTCTTCCGGTTTAATATAACTCTATCTTGCTTACAGCTCAAGGACGTGCTGTGTTTAACCAAGAGGGAATGTAGAGCCCCTGAGCCACTCAGGGCACTACAAGGAACTGCATCCTCTTGGGGATGCAGAACCTCCCCCCTGGGACTTGGAGTACCAGTGCCGATACCACCAAAGCACAACCAAAGTCCTAGTTCTCCACTCCACACCGGGACTAAAGGGTTAATCAAGTAAAGGGATGGTTGCCTAGAGTTAGGAACGAGTCCAGGGATTAGCCAGCCTAGTGAAAGGGGACAAAGATAACAGTGGCACACAGAGAAGTGTGCGGATGGGCTCGAGCTGGGTCCGTGCGACGGTGACCCGGGGGCACAGGAGAGAGGTCTCCGGAGCGGGTTCGGATAAGTACCGCTGGGACCGGAGCACGCACGAGGCACAGGGCCCTAGATCAGGTGCCAGTTCTATACGGCTTGATAATCACCTACACGGTGAGGACACCTTCATGGATTTCACCAAACCAAATTATCCGGGGGCATCAGCCAGAAACTAGGATTGGGGTTCGGACACTTACCTTCCCACAGTGTCCGCACTCCCCGCCGTACGTAGGAGACTGATACACTAAAAGGGACAGTCGGGCCCCAAACTCTCTATGCTACGAGGATCCAACCAACAGAGAGTGCAGGGGACACTACATTGGCACTCATACTCCATGGACCAGTCATCCACGGGTCGGAGTAAGTAGAGACTGTTCATTACAACCGTGTGTGGTCTCCGTTATTGCCCTTTACATCTCCCAGGCACGGCTCTTTCTGCGAAGGGAACAACATTATTGCACCACCAGCCCTGGGAGTACCCATATTCAGCAGCAGCGGTTCTACACCCTTAACTGTGCCGCCCTGTGCTCGGCGGGAGCCGAGCCGCTCGGATCCGGACCTTCAGTGGGTGGCTCGAGGGTCTCCGGACCCGAGGGTCCACGGTCACTCCGATTTAAAAGGGGTTGGCGGCAGTGGCGTAACTACTGCGGTCGCGACCGGGCCCGGGAGGTTAGGGGCCCGGCGGCCGCCAGGCACATCAGCAGCCAGCTCCTGTCAGTGTGAGAGGAGCTGCGCTTCGCGGCCGTTATTTGACCCGCTGCCGCCGCCGACACCGGGCCCCCCTGCCTGATGTCAGTGGCGGCACCGGGGCCCCCTGCCTGGTGTCAGCGGCTGCAGCGTCTCCCCCGTCACCGCGCACAGTAATGATGAAGCATAGCGCGGCCGGTGCCGCGCTATGCATCACCATTCTCCCCCTGTGAGATGACGTCACTCCTGAGCGACTGCTGTGCTGAGTGCACAGAGTGCAGGACAGGAGGACGCCGACCGCAGCACCAGGAGAACGAGCAGCGAGGAAGACAGCAGCGGTGGAAGGAAGAGAGAAGGTGAGTACTTGTTTTTTTTTTTAATATAAGTGAGTAAACGGTGGCCAGAGGCTTGGGAAGGCAGTTCTGGGGAAGCTGCATTATTGTATATGGAAGCCTGGAGAGGCTGCTTTATACATGGAGGTCTGAGGAGGCTGCATTATATGTGGAGGTCTGGGGTAGCTGCATTATTATACATGGAGGCCTGGAGAGGCTGCTTTATACATGGAGGTCTGAGGAGGCTGCATTATATATGGAGGCCTGGAGAGGCTGCTTTATACATGGAAGTCTGAGGAGGCTGCATTATATATGGAGGCCTGGAGAGGCTGCTTTATACATGGAGGCCTGTAGAGGCTGCTTTATACATGGAGGTCTGGGGAGGCTGCATTATTATACATGGAGGCCTGGAGAGGCTGCTTTATACATGGAGGTCTGGGGAAGCTGCATTATTATACATGGAGGCCTGGAGATACTGCATTATACATGGAGGCCTAGAGATACTGCATTATACATGGAGGCCTGAGGAGGCTGGGTGCATTGTTATACATAGAGGTGGTCTGGAGAGACTGGGTGCTATATTATACATGGAGGCCTGAGGAGGCTGGCTGCATTATTATATATGGAGGTCTGGGGGGGGCTGCATAATACAAAATGAAGGACACTTTATACATGGAATATAGGGGTGCCTTATGCATGGAGGAGTATGGGGCTGCATAATGCAATATGAAGTTTTATGGGGTTGCGTTATAATACATATAGGACTATGGGGGCTACATTATAATATATGGAGGACTATGGAGGCTACCTTATACATGGACTATGGGGGTGCATTATAAAACATTGGGGACTATGTGGTGCAGTATAATATATGGAGAACTATGGGGTGAATTATAATATATGGAGAACTATGAGAAATTCATTATAATAATTGGAGGGCTACTTTATACAAGGAGGACTATAGGGCTGCATTATAATATATGGAGGCCTATGTGGTGCAGTATAATACATGGAGAACTATGGGTTGAAATAGAATACATAGAGAACTATGAGAAATTCAAGATAATAATTGAAGGCCTACTTTATACATGGAGGATTATGGGGGTACATTATAATATATGGAGGACTATGTGGTGCAGTATTATATATTGAGTACTATGGGGTGAATATAATGCATGGAGAACTATGGGAAATGCATTATAATACATGGAGGACTATGGAAGTGTATTCTAATATATGAAGGGTTATGTGGGACCCTTTATACTATTTGGAAGGCTATGTGGGTGCCATTATTGTATTTGGAGAACTATATACAAGGAGGGACAAAGATACAAGCAGGGGATGGGAACGTTTTGTGCTGAGGGAAAAAGGCTCTTTTCCCTCAGCACCCAGCTTTCCCATGCTCTGCTATACATCTTCTCTCAGCACCCAGCTTTCCCATGCTCTGCTATACATCATGTCTCAGCACCCAGCTTTCCCATGCTCTGATATGGGAAAGCTGGGTGCTGAGGGAAAGATGTATAGCAGAGCATGGGGAAGCAGTGTGCCGAGGACAAGATGGATATCAGAAAATAGGAAAGCTGGGTGCTGATAGAGGGATTTCAGATCATGGGAAATCTGGGTGCTGTGGGTAAGAGCCAAGTGTCAGCATCATTATCCTGTACCCCGAGTGTCAGTGTCATTATCCTGTACCCTAAATGTCGCTGTACGTGGAGGGGGGGCCCAGGTCTGAACTTTGCACCGGGGCCCATCAAACTCTAGTTACGCCCCTGGTTGGCGGTATTGGGGGACGTAGGTATATGGCCGGAGCCGTGTTTGAGTTTGTGACGCCACCCATGGGTGGTGGTGAAGGTGGACACCACCGCTGCAGCTACGGGGCACCCGGGGGAGACATTGCGCAGCAAGTTGTTAACCCCTCTGTCGGTAGGGATGGTGGCCCTGGGACCCATTGGGGAGACTTGGGCGGTGCAGCCGGAGGGCACTGATGTACTCACGATTAGTAACACACACAAGTTTCTGGTAAACCTAGGTGGCAGTGGTCGGCGCCCGCAGCCGGCTGAAGTCTGGTCCCCCACCTGGCTGGTGGTCCCTGCCTTTCTCCTGCACCATTTGTATGATGGTGGACTACCTGCGCCTGCAGCGTCAGGAGTCTGCTCCCCGGCTTGTGGTTGCCTAAGGAGCCCTTTGCCCACAGACGCTGGCCCATGGGATCTCTCTGCCGTGGTGGTGGCTTTCTATCCCCCTCGTTGGGTTGTTGTCTTCAGTCGGGACTTTGGGTGGGACAAGACCTAAAGTCCTGGCCGCAATCAGTTAATTAGCTAGCCCCCAGTAGCTTCTGGACCTAGCTTCAGGGTCTGTGTACCCCCCTTTGTGCTCCGGTTTCCGAGTCGGTTCCCCGGGTCGGTACCGGCGGGCCACTACCCTGTCCCAGTCCACCACGGTTCCACCGAGCCGTCTTCCCGGCTCCTGCAGGCAGAGGCCTCCATCAGCCTCCTAGCCAAAGGTGCCCGGACTCCTACCCTGGCACCTATTAGTTAGTTGCAGACCTGACATACAGGCCTGCTTCCACTTTTCTTCACCTCCTAAACTCATCTGACTACTTTTCCTGCCCCAGGCACTCTGAACTCCTCAGTGGGCATGTCCAACCGCCTGGCTTCGCCCCCTGGTGTGTCCATTAAGCACTGAGGGGGGTGACTAGGGTTTAAGTGTTTGGCTGCTGTCACCTTGTTAGGGGACTGGTGTAATGCGGGGGCCCTATCTGTGACTACCTGGCCTGGCAAGGGCGTCACATAACCGCAACCCGCAAGTGGCGTCACGTATACTAACTTTCAGCCCTACTTTAAATAATTCCCCTTTTACAAGAGAAGCCCCAGGGCACAGGACCGGGCAACGGCCACCAGAGTGACATTTCCCATTTGTAACCACCTGAGACCGAGTACCCCCTTCCCTGGGCGACACATACTCACCTTCTGCAGCGACTCCATTCCAGAGAAAGCAGTGCCGTTGTGCCCAATATTTACATTACATTGTTGTGTCATAGGCTGGCTGCAACTAATCAGAAGTTATTTGGCTGCAGGTCATGAATATTCTGTCAGAACGGATGTCTGCCCTTCTGCACAGTATCCACCCTCCTTGGTTACGGGTCCTGGTCCTTTGGTGTTGCTAACAGCTGAGCCAGTCAAAATCCTAGGAACACTTTGCACTTTACCCACCGGACACACTATTGGGGGGCCTAAAGGGAATAGGGCCGCCCACATGGGGGTTTGGTGAGGGGAAAGTAAGGGAAGTGACAGTTGAGCTGGAGTTGAGGAGGGGGAAGGAAGTGGCTCTCTGAGGAGAGGCCACGGACCAAGGCTCCTGTGTACTAGGTGGCAGACGTTGGTCTGGGCCTGGTAGGAGCTGGAACCCCGGTCGCAGGGGATAGGGTCAAGCGGCACGGAGCTATCACCGGACAGGGGCCAGAGCACGACGGGGTACGTGGACCCCAGGCCGGAAAGTAGCTTCACCCGTTCTGGTAATTTACCCCACACGGTTGAAGACTTCAAGATTCATCCCCAACCCACTCCAAAATCGGGGAACTAGTGCACCGATGGGATAGGACTTTCTCAATACAGTCCAAAGAAATCCTACGCGTGAACCCTGAGAGCAAGCTCACTCCGTTAGCCATACGGGTGAGCGGGACCCGAAGAGTTTTATACCCAAGGGTCCAACAGAGACAGAGGTGCCAAGGACAGGGCCACAGGCTAACAGCAACACCAAGGGCACGGACCCAAGTGTGCTCCCTACAAGCTGCAGTGATGCTCAGAATTCTGGTTTACAAGCTGTCGGTGTTGTTATTTCCTGGACTGAGTGAGTACACTGAAAATCCCTGTTCTTATCCCCCACGACACTCGAGCACCAACCCCAACCATCCAACGGCCCCGGGACACAAACCCCCTACCCACGGAAGGGTTAAACATCAGGCTGCCACACCATCATCACCGGGCTCCCCAACAGCAGCGGTGGTCCCTCACATTACCACACACCGTGGGTGGCGTCACGAACTTTCCATTCCCCCTGTTAATAATAGTGTCCTTCCCCTTTATTCTGAGTGGCCGCGCGACCCCCGGGTCCGGAGACCCCTCGAGCCACCGTGGATCCGGATCCGAGCAGCCAGGCTGCTGGCACGTGGGCGGCACATACCTGCCGAGTAGTCGCTCATTGGCTGCTTCCAGCATGAAACACAATGGAATGTAGAAAAGTTTCTACTCCAACCTACCTATTTTATGAAATATGATTTAGCGGAATTCTAAAGGCAGCACTTAGGCTATGTGCATATGTTGCTTTTTTTATGTGCAGATTTTCTGCACATAAAAAGCATGGTTTGCCAGGAAGAAAGCAGCTGAAAAAACGCACATTTTATATCATGTTTGCGTGTTTTTTCATGATTTTGTTTTTTTCAGTCATGGCGATCGTGGAGGTTCCTGTGCTGTATCCCCCGCGATTGCCGCCGGATCTTCGGGCAGTTTAACCCTCTGAACGCTGCGATCAATGCGATCTCAGCATTCAGGAGACAGGGAGAGGAATCGCTTACCTCTCTGTGGCGATCGAGTCCCTGTAATGCGATCACAGAGACCCCATCGGTGCTATGCCATGACGAGCCTGGATTACTGAGCCAGGGATCGCCTATGCTGTATGCATGGTGTGTGAGGCGAATTGTCAGTGCTTCGAGTGCAGAACTGACAGATCTAATCCACTGCAGTAGTAAAACATTGCAGTGGATTATAGAAATGCAAAAAAAAGCAGAAAGAATGCTGCTTCTTTTTTCTGCAACAAAAAGTCTGCAAAGAAAAAATAAGCAATGTGTGCACAGCAAGTCACGATCTCATAGACTTTGCTGGCATGCATTTTTCCTTGCAGCATTGAGTAAAATCTGAAAGGAAAAACGCATGAAGAAAAGCAGCAAAAAAGCAACGTGTCCACATAGTCTTATTAGTGATGAGCGAGTACCAAAAAGCTCGGGTGTTCGAGGCTCGGGCCGAGCATCCCAAGATACTCGTGTACTCGGCCCGAGCACCGAGCCCAATGTTATCCTAAGGGAGACCCGAGTATTTTTATGAAATGATCCCCGGCAGCATGTAGAAACCCTAAAAATGTCCCAAAAATCTTAGAAGAGTGCTCAAATGACATGGCAACAGCATGGGGAAGACCTCTTGAAGCATTTATCACTCAAAAGTCACAGCTGTGAACAATTTTGTCCGAGTTTTACGCCATTTTTACGGACTCACCAGAAAACCTTCCAAAATGACACCAAAATGAATTTTCATGGCGGAAAGACGTCTCAGAGGAGATCTCATTTATATGTATAAATATATGTGTGGTCAATATAAAGGACTGGCACATGACTTATTTCTTCCGAAGACAATACTAAGAACAAGGGGGCACTCACTGCGAGTGGAAGAAAAGCGATTCCAACAGCTAAATAGGAAAGGGTTCTTTACAGTTAGAGCAGTCAGACTGTGGAATGCCCTATCACAAGAGGAGGTAATGGCAGATACTATAACAGCTTTCAAAAAAGGGCTGGATGATTTCCTCAGTACACATAACATTGTTGGTTATAAATGACTTAGTGACCAAATGTAGAACTGGTGGAGGAAGGTTGAACTAGATGGACCTAGGTCTTTTTTCAACCTTAGTAACTATGTAACTATGTAATGTTAAGGGCACATACCCAATAGTGAGATAGAGCTGGTGTATGTTACTTTTTGAGATGACATGAAAGATTTTACGTGAAAACATTGTGTGGCACTCCGATGTCCAAAACGCACGTTTTGTGCTTTTTACTAGCGATTTCGGTCATTTTTTTTTTTTCATTCTATCTCCCTCAGTCCGTCGGTCGGTCTCTCTGTCTTGTCTGTCCCCCTCTCACAGTCTGTCGGTCAGTCTCCCCCCTCTCTCATACTTACCGTTCCCCGATCACTGCCGCGGCGCTGCACAGCTGTTCACTAAACTCCGGCAGCTTTTCCTCTTTTGAGAAATTTTTTTAAACAATCTCGTATTCCCTGCTTTCCTGCTTTTTGGCGCCTATGATTGGTTGCAGTGAGACACGCCCCCACGCTGAGTGACAGGTGTCACACTGCACCCAATCACAGCAGCCGGTGGGCGTGCGTATACTGTGCAGTGAAATAAATAATTAAATAATTAAAAAAAAACGGCGTGCGGTCCCCCCAATTTTAATACCAGCCAGATAAAGCCATACGGCTGAAGGCTGGTATTCTCAGGATGGGGAGCTCCACGTTATGGGGACCCCCCAGCCTAACAATATCAGTCAGCAGCCGCCCAGAATTGCCGCATACATTAGCTGCGACAGTTCTGGGACTGTACCCGGCTCTTCCCGATTTGCCCTCGTGCATTGGCAAATCGGGCTAATAAGGAGTTATTGGCAGCCCATAGCTGCCAATAAGTCCTAGATTAATCATGTCAGGCGTCTCCCCGAGAAACCTTCCAAGATTAATCTGTAAGTGACAGTAAATAAACACACACACCCGAAAAAATCCTTTATTAGAAATAAAAAACACAAACCAATTCCCTCGTAACCAATTTAATAAGCCCCAAAAAGCCCTCCATGTCCGGCGTAATCCACGGACCTCCAGCGTCGCTTCCAGCTCTGCTGCATGGAGGTGACAGGAGCTGCAGCAGACACCGCTTCCTGATGATTGACAGTTCAGACCAGCTGCATGGTGTCAGCGTACGAGGCCGAACCCAAACAGCTTGTAAATACCCGCTACTACGGTAGTAAACTGGCTATGATAGAATGCAGAGGTGGCTAGAAACCTATGTGACAAGCACCGTAGTAAGCTGTAACATTAAAAATCCCTTTGTTCTCGAGATTGGAGACTATTTTAATTAAGAAGTAGATTGCAATGATGATTGTTTTTACAAGCACTTTGCAATTTTCCTCTTTAAGAAGCTGAACCATCCCCTTTAATAGCCAGTAGTGCAATGCTACATATGCAGAGTTAGAAATAAAATAGATGTTTCTGCACTGCATAACTAAGAAAGACAATGCATAAAAGTAAAAGTCATATTCTTTATCAAAATCATGTTGTGGTGGAAACTATGTTTCAATTTAAATGTGCATTATACTGGGGCTGTCACTACACAGTAAATGATGAGGACAATGAATTACACAATGACAACTACATCTAGGAGCTTGGGAGACATCTTGCCAAACCACAAGAGTAAACTCCGGAGTTGTTTATTGTGACACCTGAATTCAGAGATATAATTCCAACAAGAAGCTGTAAATGTCTGCATCTCTATCTGTCTCCTTACAATGCAGCACACACGGGTAGTTAGCCCAAGATTTAATCATGATGTGTGACCTGAAATTCTATTAATCACACAAGTGACATCAGCCCTAGCTCAGATTTAAAGTAATGATGTCACAAAAAAGAATGATTGCAGCCTGAGGATCACTAAGGAAGACAGTGGGAAAAATCGCCCTCTCAGAAAATGACTTACAATGTTTACTTTGGCTACAAAGATAAGTTAGGGAGGGAGTACCTGTTTATATATTTTTGGCATTTATTTAACATATTTATTGCTATATACCATATATTTCATTTTGAAGACCTGTAATAACAAGTGAAAGTTGGCAAATGCATGTTCTCGGATGAAGGAGCTCAATTAACTTATTACAAATTAACTAGATACCCTAACGCCAAAGTAACTGTCCAATTTTGACTACTTCTATTATCTTGTTTCCCTAGGTAATACTAAGATTAATGGGCCTTCTGCAGCGGTGTAGCTTCTACCTCCTGAGGCCCACCTCCCGCATGCTGTTTGTGTGATTGGTGTCTTCTCATGATTGCTGCATTTGACTCTTCTAGAATTGCACCTTGGCCATAGATTAATTAATTACATTCATATTCATTAACGGAGTGTATGACCCAGCCCGATCAAACAGTCCGCTCACAAGTTTCCTACACTTTTATGGAATAAAGGTGGTGTCACTCACAGCGACAACGACAACGACGTCGCTGCTACGTCACCATTTTCTGTGACGTTGCAGCGACGTCCCGTCGCTGTCGCTGTGTGTGACATCCAGCAACGAGCTGGCCCCTGCTGTGAGGTCGCCGCTCGTTGCTGAATGTCCAGCTTCATTTTTTGGTCGTCACTCTCCCACTGTGACGCACACATCACTGTGTGTGACAGCGAGAGAGTGACGAAATGAAGCGAGCAGGGAGCAGGAGCCGGCATCTGGCAGCTGCTGTAAGCTGTAACCAAGGTAAACATCGGGTAACCAAGGTGGTTACCCGATATTTACCTTCGTTACCAGCCTCCGCCACTCTCACGCTGCCAGCGCCGGCTTCTGCTCTCTGCACATGTAGCTGCAGTACACATCGTGTAATTAACCCGATGTGTACTGTAGCTAGGAGAGCAAGGAGCCAGCGCTCAGTGTGCGCGGCTCCCTGCTCTCTGCACATGTTGCAGCACAGCGACGCGTGTCGTTATGATCGCTGCTTCGGCTGCTGTGTTTGATAGCTAAGCAGCGATCATAACAGCGACTTACAAGGTCGCTGCTACGTCACAGAAAATGGTGACGTAACAGTGACGTCGTTGTCGCTGTCGTTTAGTGTGACCCCAGCTTAAGTTTAGTGGACCGGGATGAGGGAAGCAAAGCCCGGATTCAGGACATGGGCATAATAGATAAATGAGATAAGGGGGTTAAGTGAGATGGTGGGATGGAGTTTGTTTTTTTCCACATAGCCACACTGGTATTCTGGACAGCAGAGAATTGACATATGGGCCAGAAAGGTATGAGGTGTGCCGCCCCCGTGCCAGCAGCCGGGCTGCTCAGATCCGGATCCGCGGTGACTCGAGGGGTCTCCGGACCCGGGGGTCGTGCGGCCACTCAATGAAAGGGGGGGATATTTACAGGGGTGGAATTGGAAAGTTCGTGACACCACCCACGGTGTGTGGTAATGTGAGAGACCACCGCTGCCATCGGGGAACCCGGTGACGATGGTGTGGCAGCCTGATATTTAACCCCTCCATGGGTAGGGGGTTTGTGTCCCGGGGCCCGTTGGATGGTGTGGTGCTTGGGTGCCGTAGGGAGTAGGAACAGGGGTTTTCAGTGTACTCACTCAGTCCAGGAAATAACAACAACAGCTTGTAAATCAGAATTCTGAGCACCACTGCAGCTTGTAGGGAGCACGCTTGGGTCCGTGCCCTTGGTGTTGCTGTTAGCCTGTGGCCTTGTCCTTGGCATGGAGTGAGCTTGCTCTCAGGGTTCACGCATAGGATTTCTTTGGACTGTATTGGGAAAGTCCTATCCCATCGGTGCGCTAGTACCCGGATTTTGGAGCGGGTTGGGGATGAATCTTGAAGTCTTCACCCCCGTCAGGTAAATTACCGGAACGCGTGAAGCTACTTTCCGGCCTGGGGTCCACGTACCCCGTCGTGCCCTGGCCCCTGCCCGGTGATAGCTCAAGGCCGCCGGCTGCCCTCCTCGGCTGTCCGTGCCCACTGACACTATCCCCTGTGACCGGGGTTCCAGCTCCTACCAGACCCAGAGCATCGTCTGCCACCTAGTACACAGGAGCGCTCTTCCGTGACCTCTCCCTCTCAGAGAGTCACTTCTCCTCCACCTCTCCTTTCAACTTCCCAAGCTCAACTCCTACAGCTCAACTGTCACTTTCTCCACTTTCCTCTCACCAACCCCCCATGTGGGCGGCCCTATTCCCTTCAGGACCCCCAATGGAGTGTCTGGTGGGTAAAGTGTGAAGTGTTCCTAGGATTTCGATTGGCTAAGCTGTTAGCAACACCAAAGGACCAGGATCCGTAACCAAGGAGGGTGGATACTGTGCAGAAGGGCAGATTGCACAATACCCTGTGACGACCTGATAGGCCAGGGCGTCACAGGTACATTTCAGTATCATCAGTGTAAAGGAAGACATGGGACTGTTGTGTTTGTGTAATCAACTCACACGGGATAACTAGGTAAAACGCTGAAAATACTGCAATTGATCCAGCCGCTTCCTATACAGACTAGAGATTCGGATCCTGCAGTCCCTAGTGGCTCCTGTGTGGGTTGGAATAGCCCTAACACCAGATTAAATGATGGTAGCTTGGACCTATTTTACTGCCTGAAAGGCCTTTGAGCTCTTCATGTTCCTCCTAAAGAAAAGGAGGGCAGAGCATAGTGCAACATATCTACAGAAAGGAAATAGTGCTGAGATAGAAAGAGTTCCTAGAGTGAGTAAAAGGAAACCCCAAAATACCAAATGAAATGATGAAGTACGTGCTGTGAGAGAGTATGCCACCTACTACCTTACCAGAAACAGAAGATAGGTGCAGGGTGACTAACAAATAGCAGAGAGATAAAAACCGTAGCTGGACTTTCACTGTCTGGCAAAGCAAAGCAATATGGCTGGACATCCAAATGACAATATTACCATCAGGGGGAAGGTATTTATAGCCGCACCCAAAAGGTGACTGGACAAACAAGTAAGTAAATGAAAATACCTGTTAACCTAAAAGGCTAAAGTGAGGATAACGGATGATAAACACCCAGAGAAAAGGTGTATATGCTGGGTCTCAGTAAACAGATAAACTTCCCACAAAGCACAAGCTCAAGAGTTTGAACTCCAACATGACAGGGACAGTTCTCCCAGGCCAAAGAGAGTTGGAGAGGAGTAGGGATCCCAGGACAGAGCCTTGAGGGACAAAAACAGGGAAAGGACAGGATGAGATGGTAGTATGGTAATGGAAGATGCTAAATGTGCAGCTAGTGAGGTATGAGGAGATCCAAGAGCGGGGAAGGGCTTTGATGCCAAGGGAAAAGAGTCTCTCTATTAGTTGAAAGTGTTCAACTGTGTCACAAGCATGAGGAATACAGAATATTGTCTGTTAGCTTTGACGGTTAGTAGGTCATTAGTAATTTTGGTTAGGGTAGTTTAAGTGGCGTGGTGTGGATGGAAGCTTAATTGTAGGGCATGAAGGTTCTATGTACAATCTATCAAAATATATAAGTCCCTTTGTAAAGGTTTCATCTTTTTATATTTCCTGAACAATTCTCAGTCGTAATAATACACTCATGGCTGAAAGTTATTGCACCCTTGATTTTTTTCCAGAAAATGAAGTATTTTTCCCAGACAATAATTGCAATTACAAATATTTTGTTATGCATGTTTATTTCCTTTGTGTGTAATTAAACAACACAAAAAAAACCCAGAAAAAAAGGCAAACTGTAGATAATTTCACACAAACCCCCAAAATGGGTCACACAAAAGTGTTGGCACCTTTCTAAAATTATGGGAAAACAACTTTGTTTCAAGCATGTGATGATGGGAGAAACTCAGCTGTGGCAAGTAACAGGTGTGGGCAATATTAAAATCTCACCTTAACAACTAGGTGAAAAGGGGAGAAGTTGACTAAATCTTTGCATTGTGTGTCTGTGTGTGCAATGCTAAGCACGGAGAACAGAAGGAGGAGAAGAGATGTGTATAAGGTCTTGAGAACCAGTCCATCTCCAGATATCTTGATGTTCATTTGTCCATAGTACACAACATAATGAAGAGGTTTACAGCCCCTGTGTCATGCTAGGTATGGGAAAGTGCCAAGAAAATGGCGAAAGGGAAAGGAGACCCTGCATTAAGGGAAAGGGAGATGTTAACCCCTGACAAACCTACCACTAGCCCCTGGGGTCCCCGACCACCCAAGATAGGTTCCGCACCTATGCGCCGAGCTGGATACCTGACCCTAGGATTACCCTAGAGCTGGGCCCTAAATTTCGAATGGATGGGATGAGTTCTTCTTCAACCTCACTAAACACTAAAGAAGACACAGGGAGCACACATGAGAAAAGCACATGAACAACTTATCACCAGATGTTTCAGGAAGAAATTCAGCAAAGAACAGCAATGATCCTATAGATGAGTGTGTGGCGCCCCAGGACCTGGTCGCCACAACAGCATTGCCCTTCCAAAGGGTTAATGCTGAGCCTGGAGGTAATTGGGAGGTCCATTGGCCAGCAAGTTTAACACCGAACGCAGTTCTCCCTCCGGCCAGCAGGGGGAGCTCTGAACCTGGAATTCCAGGGAGCCTTCCCCAAGCCTGACCTGAGGGAGGAAGTAGTCAGTCTGTAGAGAGAGGTGATACTGAGCAGATGCAGAGTGAGCTGTCCTGTGGATCTGGGGCCTAGAGCTAGAGTAGCTTGGCCCAGGGAAGCAGGAGTAGCTGAGAGGCAGTGAAGAGACTCGGACATCGGAGTCTGTGGCCACCAGGGCTTAAAATACTCCCTGGTAGCCGAATCCGAAGGGCAGGAGAGCTGCAAGCACCTGGCCCATATACATCCCGAACACACAGCTGCAGCATCAGGGCCCGGTGTGGACTCCAGCAGAGAAGCACCAGAGAGGGCCTGCGCAGCCTGCTACAAAGGGAAAGGGACGTACCACCGGTCCCAGCAGCAAAGAGGGCCATTGCTGGATTCAGAGAAGCAGGGTCCTATCATAACAAAGAAAAGCACAGGAGTAGGCCTCATACTCAGCTGGCCAGAAAGATTCCCCCAAGTACTTCCAGGCCAACCGGGTCCTCATCACCACCTGTAACGGTCTCCCAGGACTGGACTGTTCCCAAAGTAAAAGAGGAAAAGGTAAAGAGACTGTTGTTTGTGCCTGGTTCTTTCATTGCCTGTCGGCCCTGCACCGTGTTAGCCACACAACACCATAGACTTTCACGAGCACTAACAGTGTCCCCGGGGCTCCGCTCCACCTGTGGGGAGCAGTACCACCATTGCTGCTATATCATCACCCCGGAGGCCTCACACAGCAGCGGCGGCTTAATAGCCGCAGACCACAGGTGGTGTCACGAACACAAACTTTATTCAACAAGCCACATATTCTACTGACACCCACCAGGGCCATGGAGCCGGGCCCAGCCACCACTGACTACCACCGGACTAGTCCGGCCCGGCACCGGGTGTCCCATAGCCCTGGGGTGGGCGAGTCAACGTTGGCGTCACGAACAGGATTTCGTGCCCGGTTTCACCGGGTACTGTGCGCCTGCAGAAACTGTGCTTAAAAGACTGTGTTACTGTTTGCAAACTGCCGCCGCCATTAGCCTCGCCGAGCGCAGGAAGAAGGGGGGCGTGCCTGACAAAGAGCGCGAAGGGAGCACGCCATCAGAGCAGAGCGCTGTTATCCCCGCGCGACCCAGAAGGGAATTTGAAAAGTGAACGGAGCCTGGTAAGGTTCACTAAGGGGGAGGAAGATGTCCGACTCAGAGGGAGAGCAGGTGGCTGCCATAGCCCGAGGCGCCGCAGCACCGGCCGAAGCAATCCCAGTCGCCGCCGCCCCAGCCCCCGCTGTAGCGCGGTAATGCCAATCACAATGCCGTACATCCCGGGAGCGGAATGGCTGCCGCAGTACTCCGGGGAGTCCCATTCCTTGAGCGACTTCAGAGAAAGTCTGCACAGCTTGTTCCGGGTGTATCCGCTGACTGAGAGCCAGAAGGTGGGCATATTAATGGGGCAGCTAGCCGGAGCGGCCCAGCGTGAAGTGAAGTACTGGCCTGATACAGATAAAGGGACAGCAACCCAGATACTGGCCAAGCTAAAGAGTACTTTTGACACCCGCACCGCAGCAGAAATAAAGATGAGATTCTTTGGGTGCAAACAACGGGCCACAGACAGCATAAGGGACTATGCCTTAAACTTGCAGGAGGCCCTGAAAGCAGTTAAACAGGTGGACCCAGAGAGTGTACGTGAAGAAGACAAACTCCTAACTGAGCAGTTCATAGAGGGGCTCCTGTCAGATGCCCACAGGACACAGCTGCGTATCATGGTCCTGCAGAACCCTGCTCTGGACTTTGCAAAGTTTAAGGACCAGGCCATCCGGGTACTGAGAGAATCTAGACCGAATGACCCAGTACCCCTCCGGCCTCTTGCTATCACGTACCCCGGGGTGGTGCCTGCAACACGAGCCGCTGCAGGGGCTGAGGCGCAGTCCCTGGATAAAGACCCCACTGCAGAGCTCAGACAGCAGGTCCAGGAGCTGACCAAGACTGTAGCTGCCCTTGCCAAGACCGTGCAGTCTCTACAAGTGACCCCATCGCCTGCAAGAATCGAGTTGGCCTCCAGCCCAGATGACGTCCCATGGATGCGACAGAGGAGGATTCCGCCGACCCGAGGAAAAGACACAGACCGGTATGACTCAACGGGACAACTGATCTGCCGCCGCTGCAGCCAGGCGGGCCACATTGCACGACACTGTCCTTTAAATGGGCCGAGCCTGGGGCCAGGAGCCAACCCCCAGGTGTAAGGAAGCCCGGCTCAACCCCCAGCAGCAGCAAGTATGTGGGAGGACGACCGGTCCTTCCTATTGTGCTGGATGGGATCCCTTTGAATGCCCTCCTGGATACGGGGTCCCAGGTAACAACCATCCCCTATAAACTGTACAAAAGATATTGGGCTGATTCAGACATTGACCATGGCCCAGATGATGATTTAACAATTGTGGCCAGTAATGGTCAGCCCTTACCTCAAATTGGGTATAAAGCAGTAACCATTAAAGTGGGGCGGGTAGAATTGCCATGTCAGGGGATGATAATTGTAGATATTGATCGCAAAGAATCTGACCCACTGCTAACCATTGGTACAAATGTGATAGAAAATTGTATTGCCGAAGTGATAATTTTGTTGCAACAGGCGTCTGAAACTGCCAGCTCCGTGCAGCAGCGTGCCCTACAGAGGGAGATCAGAGCCCTGATGAGGAGGCAGCAGGTAGAGCTGGCCGGAGGAGAAATTGGCAGTGTGAGGGTAAGTGACCCCCTCCCCATTGCAATACCCCCAAGAAGTGAAATGTTGATATGGTGTCGGGCAGCCATAGGCCTCAAGGGTCAGGATTACCATGCCTTGGTAGAACCGGTGTATTCAGACAGTAGGCCTGGAGTCCTGATAGCCAGAGGGGTAGCAGACGTCCACAAGGGGAGAGTGCCCGTCCGTGTCCTGAATTGTGGGGAGGAGGAAGCCAAATTGCCCCGGTACGCCACTGTAGCAAAACTGTACACTGTCAGCAACAATACCATCAAAGCAGTGGAACCCTTGATCCCGTCCGACCAGGCAGAAGACATTGGCTCCAAGGGGCAGCTGGAAGACTGGTGCCAAAAATTACATGTGGGCACCGACTCCACCCCCTCACACCAAAAGCATGGGGTTTACCGGGTGGTACAGGAGTACGAGCGGGTCTTCAGCAAACACCCCCTAGATTTTGGGCAGGTAAAAGGGGTTAAACATCAAATCCCCACGGGTGATCATCATCCCATTAAAGAGAGATACCGCCCTGTACCCCCCGCACAGTATCAGCGTGCCAAGGAGATGTTACGGGAAATGAAGGAGGCTGGGGTTATCAGAGATAGTTGTAGCCCCTGGGCAGCTCCACTAGTGCTCGTAAAGAAAAAAGATGGTACAATGAGAATGTGCGTAGATTACAGGCAAATTAACCGCATTACACATAAAGATGCTTATCCACTACCCAGAATAGAGGAGTCACTAACAGCCTTAAAGTCAGCTAACTATTTCTCCACCTTGGATCTCACCAGTGGGTATTGGCAGGTTCCCGTGGCAGAGGCGGACAAGAAGAAGACTGCATTCACGACACCAATGGGCCTCTGCGAGTTCAACTGTATGCCATTCGGGCTCTGCAACGCCCCAGGGACATTCCAAAGGTTGATGGAGTGCTCCTTGGGCCACCACAACTTTGAATCCGTGCTGTTGTACCTGGATGACGTCATAGTCTACTCCAAGACTTATGAAGACCACCTGAGGCACTTAGCAGAAGTGTTTGAGTCCTTGTCGAAATATGGCCTGAAGATAAAGCCGTCCAAATGTCACCTCTTGAAGCCAAAGGTACAGTACCTGGGTCATGTGGTCAGCGCAGAAGGTGTGGCACCTGATCCGGAGAAAGTCACCGTAATCAAGGACTGGCCAAGACCCACCACGGTAAAGGAGGTGCGGCAGTTCCTTGGGCTGGTGGGCTACTACCGAAGGTTCATTGATGGTTTCACAAAGATAGCAGCGCCCCTTCAAGATCTCCTGGTGGGCCAGCCAAAGCAGGCTAAGAAGCAGAGCCCTCCATTTGAATGGAGCAGCCAAATAGAAACATCCTTTGTCCGGCTGAAAGGGGCTCTCACGGGAGAAGAAATTCTGGCCTACCCTGACTACAGCCAGCCGTTTGTACTGTACACAGACGCCAGCAACGTGGGCCTGGGAGCAGTTCTGTCCCAGGTGCAGGGAGGCAGAGAGAAGGTGATAGCTTACGCCAGTAGGAAGCTTCGGCCCACGGAAAGGAATCCAGAAAACTACAGTTCCTTCAAGCTGGAGTTCCTCGCTATTGTTTGGGCGGTGACTGAACGCTTCAAGAACTATCTGGCATCGGCCAAGTTCACCATCTTCACGGACAACAATCCGTTGACACATCTGGCAACAGCCAAGTTAGGTGCGTTGGAACAGCGATGGATGGCCCGGCTGTCTAACTTCGACTTTACCATCAAGTACCGGGCTGGCAAGAAGAATAACAATGCTGATGCGCTGTCCAGAATGCCTCACTTACCCGAGTCTGGAGAAGACCTGGATGAACTCGAAGAGATAGAGTTACCGGCTTTCCATCATCAGGGTGTTTCCCAGTGTGAGCATGCTGTAGGAGTGAAGCGCTCGAGCCAGCACGAGGTCTCGGTCAACCCATTACTCCACCATAATTGGGAAGAGACACAGAACGGTGACCCGGCCGTGCGATTGGTCAAAGAAAAGCTAGCACAAGCTGAGACCCATCTTGGCCCAGATGCTCCAGAAGAAGCCCAGCAGCTGTGGAAGGAGAGGGGACGACTGTTCACCTACCAAGGCAAGCTCTGCAAGAGATATGTCAACTGGCGAACGAATGAACTCGTCTGGCAGATAGTGGTCCCGCAGAGGGATGCTCCAATGGTCCTAGCAGCTTATCATGATAACGCAGGACACTTCGGGTGGAAGAAGTTGGAGACCCTACTCCGTGATCGGTTCTACTGGGTGCACATGAGAAAGACAGTCGAGAAGTGGTGCCGAGACTGTGGTCCGTGTAACCTGAGGCGGAAAGATGATGCCAGCCAGAGGTCTCCCCTACAGCCAATTGTCACGAAGCAGCCCCTGGAGTTGGTGGCCCTGGACCACGTGAAGTTAACACCAAGCCGGTCAGGCTATGTGTACGCCCTCACCATTGTGGACCATTACTCTCGTTTCCTGGTAGTAGTGCCCGTGAAGGACCAGACAGCCAGAACAGCAGCGAGAGCATTTCAGGCATACTTTTGCCGACCTCACGGTTACCCTGAAAGGGTACTGACTGATCAGGGTCCTGCATTCGAGGCAGAAGTGTTCCAAGAGTTCTGTAACATGTACGGTTGTAAGAAAATCAGAACCACACCGTACCACCCCCAAACCAATGGATTGTGCGAGAAGATGAACCATGTGGTTATTGATATGCTGAAGACTCTACCTTTGGAAGAAAGAAACCAATGGCCAGAGAAGTTACCAGATCTGGTAGACTTGTACAACCATATTCCGGTAAATTCGACCAACTGCAGCCCTGCTTACCTGATGCGAGCCAGACCTGGCAAGTTACCTGTAGACTTTGAGATGGGGACTGTGTCACCTGAGGCGGTTCAGGAAATAGAGGATTGGGATACAGAGCGGCAGCAGCAGTACCGTAAGATCCAGGAATGCGTAGAAAGGAGCCTGTCTCAAGCAAGAATGAGACAAGAGCAGCATTACAATCAAACAGCCCCAGCAACTCCCTTAGCACCTGGAGAACAGGTCCTCAAGAAAAAGCGGAGGTCGAATAAATTAGATGATCAGTGGGAGAATGAACCCTACACCATTATCCCCTCCAACTTTGACAATAGTAAGGTATGCCTCATAAGCAAAGATGAAGGCAAGACCTATCAAGCAGTTTCTCGAGACCACCTGAAAGCATGCCCCGAACGGTGCAGAATCCAAAAAGAAGTGGAAGAAGTACAAGAAAGTCCCCAAAGTCAAGAAAAAGAGGAGGAGATGATCCAAACAATCCTTGGAAAATTCCCCAAAACTTGGACCCGAATAAACAATGCCATAGTGGTACCAGTTTTGACGTTCCCGCAGTTGGTCGAGCCAGAAACAGAAGAGGTTCCAGATCCACCTAAAGAACCGTCCGCTCCAACACAAGATGACACGCCAGCAGTGGAACCGGAGGTTCAACCCCCTGCCAGTGGCGAACCTGCCGTACCCTTGGTGAATCTGTGCTCCCGTAGGCAACCAACGTGCATCCCTGTCAGGGTTAGGCCTACCAATAACACGGGGGGGGGGGGCAGACACTCCAAGTAGTCAGGGACAAACCCCAGAGCTACGCCGGTCCCAACGTAGCACCTGGGGACAGCCCCCTCCAAGGTATAGAACATAGAAAATAAAATACCTAACAGAATGTAAATAGTTATGTGGAATGTCTGTAATGTTGTGTATAAAATGCTTTTTGTCTTAGGTGATTAAGTAAATGGACAATTGGGCCACTGGACTATGGGTGGCCAACACCTAAATTGTTCATAGTTAGCACCAGGGTGCTCAACACCCCTGAAGACAAACCCGTCCGGCGTGCATAGAGTGGGGTCATCAATGCTCTGACGCACGCCCAGAGCCTATGTTGGGGGTTTGATCGCGGCGGGTCCCCCATGGAGCAGTGTATTGGACACCCGGCAGGGAGCCACACTGGACTCTTATAGTAGTGTTTAAGTTTGCAACGTTTACTTATATGTGCCTCCCATAATGGGATGAAATGTTGTAACCTGTTTTCTTTTGTCTCTACAGTCCGGAAGTACTGAATTTAACTAAGGGGGAGTGTGGCGCCCCAGGACCTGGTCGCTACAACAGCATTGCCCTTCCAAAGGGTTAATGCTGAGCCTGGAGGTAATTGGGAGGTCCATTGGCCAGCAAGTTTAACACCGAACACAGTTCTCCCTCCGGCCAGCAGGGGGAGCTCTGAACCTGGAATTCCAGGGAGCCTTTCCCAAGCCTGACCTGAGGGAGGAAGTAGTCAGTCTGTAGAGAGAGGTGATACTGAGCTGATGCAGAGTGAGCTGTCCTGTGGATCTGGGGCCTAGAGCTAGAGTAGCTTGGCCCAGGGAAGCAGGAGTAGCTGAGAGGCAGCGAAGAGACTCGGACATCGGAGTTTGTGGCCACCAGGGCTTAAAATACTCCCTGGTAGCCGAATCCGAAGGGCAGGAGAGCTGCAAGCACCTGGCCCATATACATCCCGAACACACAGCTGCAGCATCAGGGCCCAGTGTGGACTCCAGCAGAGAAGCACCAGAGAGGGCCTGCGCAGCCTGCTACAAAGGGAAAGGGACATACCACCGGTCCCAGCAGCAAAGAGGGCCATTGCTGGATTCAGAGAAGCAGGGTCCTATCATAACAAAGAAAAGCACAGGAGTAGACCTCATACTCAGCTGGCCAGAAAGATTCCCCCAAGTGCTTCCAGGCCGACCGGGTCCTCATCACCACCTGTAACGGTCTCCCAGGACTGGACTGTTCCCAAAGTAAAAGAGGAAAAGGTAAAGAGACTGTTGTTTGTGCCTGGTTCTTTCATTGCCTGTCGGCCCTGCACCGTGTTAGCCACACAACACCATAGACTTTCACGAGCACTAACAGTGTCCCCGGGGCTCCGCTCCACCTGTGGGGAGCAGTACCACCATTGCTGCTATATCATCACCCCGGAGGCCTCACACAGCAGCGGTGGCTTAATAGCCGCAGCGCAGACCACAGGTGGCGTCACGAACACAAACTTTATTCAACAAGCCACATATTCTACTGACACCCACCAGGGCCACGGAGCCGGGCCCAGCCACCACTGACTATCACCGGACTAGTCCGGCCCGGCACCGGGTGTCCCATAGCCCTGGGGTGGGCGAGTCAAGTGCAAAACGCCTGCTTGCATACAGAGCTTGTGAAGGAACTGAATATCACCAGCACAAGTCCAGGGAAAATGAGAGTATTTAAACCCAAGGGGAAATACAAATGATTAGCAGCTGAAAAGAAGAGGAGCTCTGCTGGGTCCAAAAGGGAAAAGGATGAAAACCCAGCAGAGGAGATACCTAGTACACTGAATACTGACAGCAGGAATAATAGAAAGTCAGGGAGCATTTTGCGCAGCCAAAACGCTATGACCTTCTATTGCCGGACACCACAGGAATGTCTGTCACCCGTGACACAATGGCACAGTAGCAAAACTTCCTGGATGTGGACAGCAGAAAAAAAGTGATGAAAGATTGCAACAAAATATGGTGGATCAACAGCCCCAATCAAGTTTCAAAGAAATTTTAGCTGTCCGGCAGGCTCAGGTTGCAACAATGTCCATGCAAATTGGCCACTGACATTTGAATGGAATGAAACGCTATCTTAGGAAACTCAGGAGAACCCCACTACTGACACAGAGACAAAAAAAGCTAAACTGCAATTTGCCAAAATGTATGGGCGTAAGTCAAAATGCTTTTGGAAAAAGTTCTTTTTACTGAAAACGGAATGAGGCCTACAAAGAAAGAAACACAGTACCTACAGTCAAATATGGTGGAAGTTCAAAGATGTTTTGGGGTTGTTTTGCTGCCTCAAGCACTGGGTGCCTTCTGTCACGATGACTATGAGATAGCGGGGAACTGGGACCACTAAGCAGTCCCTCAAGCTAGGGGGCAATATGCTATCCCTAATCTCAGGAATACCCCTAATGGTGGAGATGCTGGAGTCTCCTTCCTGGCCCTGCTCCTGACCAGTCCTGATCTGATTCCCCTTCCCCCTCCCTCAGTGAGAGACGGGACAGGAGTGTTAACCTCAGATAAAGACATACAAGGGAAAACCAAAACTCTGAACACTGCATACACACACAGGATATGGAAATAAGGTATTCAGGAGGAAAACAAGAGGAGGGAGGAAGCAATTAAAGATACAACTGGAACAAAGCTATGAGAACAATTGCCACCAGAAAGCCTGGAATACCACACTTTTCCAGACCAACTAGGATACACTATCGCTTGCATAGGTGGAAAGTCTCAGTCAGCATAAATATAAGAGGCGCAGATATGATTAGCTTCCTCACAACATGTGATCAAAGGAGTCTAACAAGCAGGTTAGCATAGATTAACTAGGAGTCAGCACACAGCAGGTTGACCTCAGAGTCTGCCTGTTTTGATCTCAGACACCAAAGAATTTCTCAGGCAGATTGTGAGAATTAGTAATCTGAACAAAGCCTGATGCCACCATGACAGTCAGAAAAGTTTAAGAAAATCTCCGTGTGATATCTTCACTGTAAGGTATCATGAGATCTCAAGATTACCAAGGGAGTTTGGGTGGCAATGTAGTGCCCAGTGTCAGAAAGCGGGGTTTGCATCCTAGGCCATGGGTCTTCCAGCAGGACAATAACCAAACTTGAAGAAGCAGCCAGAAATGGATGGAAACAAAGCACTGGAAAGTTCTGAAGTAATCAGCAATGAGCCCAGATCTAAATCCCATTGAAATCTGTGGGGAAATCTGAAAATTGCGGTTGGGAGAAGACACCCTTCAAATATGAAAGACCTGGAGCACTTTGCAAAGGAAGAATGGTCTAAAATTCCAGGTGAGAGGTGTAAGAAGCTTGTTGATGGTTATGGGAAGCGACTGATTGCAGTTATTTACTCCAAAGGGTGTGCAAACAAATATTAAGTTGAGGGTGCCAATAATTTTGTCCTCATTTTTGCAGTTTTGTGTGACATTATGTCCAATTTTCCTTTTTTTCTCCTTTTTTTTGTTTGTTATTCCAATACACACAAAGGAAATAAATGTGTATAACAAAACGTGTAATTGTAATAATTTTGTGGGAGAAATACTTCATTTTCTGAAACAATTTCAAGGGTGCAAAACACTTTCGGCCATGACTTTATAAATAAGGATGAAGTATTTTTCTAAACAGTTAGGTTTTAATTCTCAAGACTTTGCCGTTTACTTGTAAATATGTTATCATTAGAGCTACATTTTGTGCACATTCTGTACATATGAATTATATGTATATAGAGTAATGCTGAACATTATGTTTTCCTACATATTTATTGCTGCATTATGTTCTTTACTTTGTTCTTCGCTAATGTGCTGTATTGCATCTGAGAAATATAATAAAGGTTTAGAAGTTTTATTATTTTACCAAAGTTATTTATCCCTTTAGAGAACAGAAATGAAGTATTTGATCAAGCACAAAATGTGCAAGACATGGTTTACAAGTGTACCATGGAAAATTTGGAATCCCAAGGCCTGAAAACAACTCATTGAATATAATATAGGTTTATTTCTAACTGGTAAACTTGCAGAGTCATTTATTGTATTAGTAAATTATGTTTATCAAATTAATACAAAATATAAGATGTCCTACTACATAGATCTTCCCCACTGAAAAAATATCTGTCAATAGAACAGCTTTGGAAACTAAACCGTGCACTGGGTGCTGCATCATCCTGCCGCAGGGCCTTGCTGCTCCAAAGTCAGGCAGCAGCTGCAAAAGCAAACAAGATTTTAGGGTGTATAAAAAGAGAGATTAGATCCCGTGATCCCAACGTATTGTTACCCCTCTATAAATCACTTGTAAGGCCACATCTGGAATACGGGATCCAGTTTTGGGCTCCACATTTTAAAAAGGACATTCAGAAGTTAGAGTCAGTTCAAAAGCGGGTAACTAGATTATTACAAAGAATGGAAGGCCTCACATATGATGAGGGGTTGGGAAAGTTGGATTTGTTTAGCTTAGAAAAAAGACATTTCAGAGGAGACTTATTTATATGTATAAATACATGTGTGGTCAATACAAAGGATTGACACATGACTTATTCCTCCCAAAGACAATACTAAGGACCAGGGGGCAGACACTGTGAGTGGAAGAAAAGAGATTCCGGCAGCTAAATAGGAAAGGGTTCTTTACAGTTAGAGCAGTCAGACTGTGGAATGCCCTACCACAAGAGGTAGTAATGGCTGACACTATAACAACTCTTAAAAAATTGTTGGATGATTTCCTCACGACACATAACATTGTCGGTTATAAATGACAAAATATATAATTGGTGGAGGAAGGATGTACTAGATGGACTGATGACTTTTTTCATTCTATGTAACTATGTAAATATGTAATACCTATTTACTCTGCACCTATAAGTCGAGTGGGCAGTCATATATAGGGACCGGCAGCCTTCCATGAGTGAGTATTTCATCATATATAGGTGCCACTCACTATGTAGAACTAGACTGGACAAATGACTGAAGATTGACAATGGGTCATCAGCTTTTTCCCATTCTGCATCATAAAATAAGAAAGAATAAAAAAGAAATAATGGGCTATACAACAAAAAAGTTAATTTATACAAGTACATATTTTTGTTTGTTTAATTTAGCTCATATCTCCAAAA
The DNA here is from genome assembly GCF_048569485.1 of Anomaloglossus baeobatrachus. Classification (NCBI taxonomy): domain Eukaryota; kingdom Metazoa; phylum Chordata; class Amphibia; order Anura; family Aromobatidae; genus Anomaloglossus; species Anomaloglossus baeobatrachus. Next base: position 225,862,974 of record NC_134353.1, on the reverse strand, counting down.
CAAGGGTAATGCAGCAACTCATTCAAATATATGATAAAAAAAATAAAAACCAGTCTTTATTCCATACTATTAATAAAAAACCATTAGTTAGTCAGATGTGCAAATGTTCTACATACAATGTGAATTACGCGTTTCAAGCCCATCAGGGCTTTTAATTATAGACAAAACCAAAGCTACCGTTGTGAAAATGCAAAAATTGGGGCTAAAGTAACATTTTTGTTGGAATATTTAAAGTCTTCAAATTTTTCTATCCATATTGCTTTAGTTTCTATAAGGCATCTGAAGGGTTAATAAGCTTCTTGGATGTGGTTTTGAGTAGAGATGAGCAAACCTTTCGAAGTTTGGTTTGGCAGTTGCAGTCAAACCTTAAAAAAGTTTAGTTTGTGACCCCAACTTGATCTGAACTGCAATGGAAGTCAGTAATTGGGCCGTTTGTAGCTCCACCCATATGCTGCTAGCCATAAACAGAACACTTCCAGGGGAGGACGGGAAGGGTTTTTCAAACTTTTTTTTGAGGATTCACATTACATCTGACCATTCTGAATTTACCCCAAGGGAGACCCATTCAAATAGAGCAAGCAGCTCGCACCAGGCTGAACATCACTCATACTCAAGAACAGCTTTGCTCGCTTGAGTAGTTTGCACTAGTAACTCACTCAAACATTTTGGGTTTTTTTCATAGTAGGTTTCTGAATCCGAACCTTGAACCTTGAACCTCATCTCTAGTTTTGAGCAGATTCAGAGGTGCAATTTTTCGAATGGTGTCACTTTTAGGTTTCTTCTGTCACGTAGGTCTCTCAGAGTCACTTCAAATGTGATGTGGTATCTACTAAAAATGGTTTTGTAAATTTTCTTTGAAAAATGAGAAATTACTGATAAAATGTTAACCCTTCTAACTTCCTAACAAAAAATATGTTTCAAAAATTGCACTAATCTAAGGAAAACATGTGGTAAATATTAATTATCTATTGTGTGTGAATTTACTCTCTGGTTTATGGGCAAAAAAATTCTGGTCTCCCTGTTAGTAAACTCTCCCCTTTCCAATCCATTCTGAATGCCGCAGCCAGGATCATCTTCCTCTCCAACCGTTTCACTAATGCCTCTCCTCTTTGCCAATCATTACACTGGTTGCCTATCCACTACAGAATGCAACTTAAACTTATCACTCTCACTCACAAAGCTCTCCACGGTTCCGCACCGCCCCACATCACCTCCCTCATCTCTGTCTATCACCCCACCCATGCACTCCGCTCTGCTAATGACCTAAGACTGACATCCTCAACAATTTGAACGTCCCACTCCCGTCTTCAAGATTTCTCAAGAGCTGCGCGTATGCTCTGGAGCTCAGTCTCTACCAAAAACAATCCGATTAATTCCCAACATCCACACCTTTAAGCGGGCCCTAAAAATGCATTTCTTTAGACTAGCCGACCACCTCACCACCCTGATCTAATCTAGTCCCTTTCTGCCTTTCATAAAAATTTACTTCCCATTCTAGTCCCCTGTATCTTCTGGTTCCTTCAACTTCATGTATTTTTTTACACTCTGTACCTGTATAAATTCTGGCTGGCGACTGGTCCACGCAGATGGTTTTAAATCCCCTATTAAATTAATGGCTGGACCATATATGACAAGCTCTTCTCCCCAATTCACCTTTCCCCTATTCCCTCACAGACTGTAAGCTTACGAGCAGGACCCTCACTCCTCCTGGTATCTTAATTTTGTTATTTTGTATGGTCTCATATTGTCTGTACATGCCCCCTCTGAATTGTAAAGCGCTGCAGAATATGTTGGCGCTATAGAAATAAAGCTTATATTATTATTATTATTATTATTATTAAATTGGGAAAATTGCTAAATTTTCAAACTGTTCTCCAAATTTCCGATATTTTCACAATTATACACAAAAAATATTATACTAAATTTACCACTGTCATGAAGTATCATTTGTCACGAAAACCAGTCTCAGAATCTGCAGGATCCGTTGAAGCTTTCCAGAGTTATTACCACATAAAGTGACACTGGTCAGATTTGGAAAAAATGGCCTGGTCAGGAAGGTGAAAACAGGCTCGAGGGTGAAGGGGTTAAGCAAAAAAAAAAAATAACTGGTTGATAATTTCATTGTTGATGTGACATATTCTTCATACCCTTTATGTACAGTATAGAAATGCAGACATACCACATTGAGTAACTACTAGTGATGAGCGAGTACTAAAAAGCTCGGGTGCTCGAAGCTCGGGCCGAGCCTCCCAAGATACTCGTGTACTCGGCCCGAGCAACGAGCCCAATGTTATCCTATGGGAGACCCGAGTATTTTTGTGAAATGACCACCGGCAGCATGTAGAAACCCTAAAAATGGCACAAAAGTCTCCGAAGAGTGCTCAAATGACATGGCAACAGCATGGGGAAGACCCCTTGAAGCATTTATCACTCAAAAGTCACAGCTGTGAACAATTTTGTCCGCGTTTTACGCCATTTTTACGGACTCACCAGAAAACCTTCCAAAATGACACCAAAATGAATTTTCATGGCGGAAATGTTAAGGGCACATACCCAATAGTGAGATAGAGCTAATGTATGTTACTTTTTGAGATCAATACATGAAAGATTTTACGTAAAACATTGTGTGGCACTCCGATGTCCCTGAGAAGAGACGTACATAAAGGCCTCTGAGTCTAATGTGCCCATTTTGAGGAACTGAGTCTTTGTAGTATTTTCCTTTGCCAGGGCAGTCCAAAATTTTGAGGTTCACCAATGACCCTGCATACAGACGTGCATGAGGGCCTGTAAACCTGAAGTGCCCATTGGAAGGAAGTGGGTCTTTTGTAGTATAGCCCTTTGGCAGGGCAGCCAAAAATTGGGAGGCTCCACGTTGTCCCTGGATAGAGACGTGCATGAGGGCCTGTTAACCTGAAGTGCCCATTGGAAGGAAGTGGGTCTTTTGTAGTATAGCTCTTTGGCAGGGCAGCCAAAAATTGGGAGGCTCCACGTTGTCCCTGGATAGAGACGTGCATGAGGGCCTGTAAACCTGAAGTGCCCATTGGAAGGAAGTGGGTCTTTTGTAGTATAGCCCTTTGGCAGGGCAGCCAAAAATTGGGAGGCTCCACGTTGTCCCTGGATAGAGACGTGCATGAGGGCCTGTTAACCTGAAGTGCCCATTGGAAGGAAGTGGGTCTATTGTAGTATAGCCCTTAGGCAGGGCAGCCAAAAATTGGGAGGCTCCACGTTGTCCCTGGATAGAGACGTGCATGAGGGCCTGTAAACCTGAAGTGCCCATTGAAAGGAAGTGGGTCTATTGTAGTATAGCCCTTTGGCAGGGCAGCCAAAAATTGGGAGGCTCCACGTTGTCCCTGGATAGAGACGTGCATGAGGGCCTGTAAACCTGAAGTGCCCATTGTAAGGAAGTGGGTCTATTGTAGTATAGCCCTTTGGCAGGGCAGCCAAAAATTGGGAGGCTCCACGTTGTCCCTGGATAGAGACCTGTTAGGTTCTTAGTGCCTCCGTGCTTGCATTTAAAAACCGCACGTGTGTGCCTGTTGGTGGCAGCTTTCCGCTGCACTTGTGTGCGTTTTGCAAAACCTTGGATATAACGTACAAGTCTAGTGAATACACATCAGCACAGCATTGCAAAATGCGCAAGGGCGTTGTCAACGAACAAGGAAGTGGACGTGATGGTGGTGCAGGCAGAGACCGAGGTCGTGTGCAAGCTCTAATTTCGCCACAACAAAGGGCCACATCTACTCGCTCGCACGTCCTGTCCCAAATTCTTGGGGACCGCAGCAGTACACCGCTCTTGAACCCAGACCAGTGTCAACAGGTTGTTAGTTGGATAGCTGATAATGCTTCCAGTCAGATTGGCACCACCACAAACACTCTGTCTTCCACACGGTCAAGTGTCAGTAGCCGTGATACTGCACCGCACATTTCAGAACCTGATCCTCCTTCCTACCACCAGGCCGAGTACACGTCCACGGACATTACTGATCCCACACTTGGACACTCGGAAGAGCTGTTCGTTCACGTTTCCATTCACACATTCTGGCCTCTTGCCAGCTCCTGTTGAAGTGGGCCATGACGAGATTGTATGTACAGATGCCCAAATATTTGAGCAGCCACGTTCTCACGAAGTTGGCAACGTGTCTCAACAAGGGGTGGACGATGATGAGACACAATTGTCAGGAAGTCAGGAGGAGGAGCAGGGTGCGGAAGAGGAAGACGACGTGGTGGATGATCCAGTAACTGACCCAACCTGGCAGGAGGATATGCAGAGCGAGGACAGCAGTGCACAGGGGGAGGGAGGCGTAGCATCCCAACAGGCAGTAAGAAGCACAATTATATAACGCACAAGTCTAGTGAATACACGTCAGCACAGCATTGCAAAATGCGCAAGGGTGTTGGCAAGGAACAAGGAAGTGGACGTGATGGTGGTGCAGGCAGAGGCCGAGGTCGTGGGCAAGCTCTAATTTCGCCACAACAAAGGGCCACATCTAGTCGCTCGCACGTCCTGTCCCAAATTCTTGGGGACCGCAGCAGTACACCGCTCTTGAACCAAGACCAGTGTCAACAGGTTGTTAGTTGGATAGCGGATAATGCTTCCAGTCAGATTGGCACCACCACAAACACTCTGTCTTCCACACGGTCAAGTGTCAGTAGCCGTGATACTGCACCGCACATTTCAGAACCTGATCCTCCTTCCTACCACAAGGCTGAGTACACGTCCTCGGACATTAATGATCCCACACTTGGACACTCGGAAGAGCTGTTCACGTTTCAATTCGCACATTCTGGCCTCTCGCCAGCTCATGTTGAAGTGGGTCATGAGGAGATCGTATGTACAGATGCCCAAATATTTGAGCAGCCACGTTCTCACGAAGTTGGCAACGTGTCTCAACAAGGGGGTGGACGATGATGAGACACAATTGTCAGGAAGTCAGGAGGAGGAGCAGGGTGCGGAAGAGGAAGACGACGTGGTGGATGATCCAGTAACTGACCCAACCTGGCAGGAGGCTATGCAGAGCGAGGACAGCAGTGCACAGGGGGAGGGAGGCGTAGCATCCCAACAGGCAGTAAGAAGCAGGGTGGTGGCCCCAGGCAGACGTCAGGCAACTGTTCCCCGGAACAACACGACACAAGGTGCCTGTACAAATGTTAGGTCTTCCCGAGTCTGGCAGTTTTTTAAGTTGGCTCCAGATGATTCTAAAAAGGCCATTTGCAACACCTGCCGTGCCAGCATCAGCAGGGGTACCAAAACTAGCAGCCTGACCACCACCAGCATGATCAGGCACATGTCAGCCAAGCACCCGACTTTGTGGGATGTACAACAGAGTCGAGGAGCAGTGCTTGCTGATGTCACTGCTACGTCTTCGCTTGTTGTGCATGCGAGCCAATCCCCTGTCCATGCTGCCCGCGAACAAGCCTCCTCCGGCCCTGCACCTGCAGTTGCCCACGCAGAAATAACACCATCATCAAGCACGTCCTTGTCCCAGCGCAGCGTTCAGTTATCCATTCAGCAAACCTTTGAACGCAGGCGCAAATACACTGCCAACGCCCCACATGCCACACTTCTAAATGCTAACATTTCGCGACTTCTTGCGCTGGAAATGTTGCCTTTTAGGCTGGTTGAGACAGAAGCATTCCGCGACCTGATGGTGGCAGCTGTCCCACATTACTCGGTCCCCAGCCGCCACTATTTCTCCCGGTGTGCCGTCCCCGCATTGCATAACCACGTGTCACAAAACATCACACGTGCCCTGAACAACGCTGTTTCAGCCAAAGTCCACCTAACCACAGACACGTGGACAAGTGCATGTGGGCAAGGCCGCTACATCTCGTTGACGTCACACTGGGTTAATATTGTGGAAGCTGGGACCCAGTCTGAGCGAGGGACGGAACACGTCCTTCACACACCAAGTTTTGCAGGCCCTACCTTAGTCAGGGTTTCACCCACACTCTACACCTCCGGAATGTCATGCTCCTCAGCCTCCTCCTCCTCCTGCGCATCCTCATCCACTTTACCCTACACACCAGTCCCAAGCTGGAAGTGTCGCGGGCGGAGGAGGGGACGCTGCGCTCTCCCACTGCTCGGGTCCGGCTGCCGCTGCTCTACGGCTGCTGCTGCTCGGTGGCTCGAGCGATGGCCGGATCCCGGGGACTCGAGCGGCGCTCATCGCCCGTGAGTGAAAAGGGGTCGTTTGGGTTTTGGGGATATTGTCCGTGATGCCACCCACGGTTGTGGTGATTGTGTGGACACCACCGCTGCTCTGGACGGGGATCCCGGGAGCCTGTGACAGGGAGCAGCTTTGTTGTTATTTCTCCCCTCCGTGGGTAGGGGGGTTGGTTGTCCCAGGGCCCGGTGATGGGGTAGAGATGGATGACAGGCGGGTTGCGGGGCCTGATGAGGTGCAGGGTCGCAGGGGCAGTGCTGTGCCGCACGGCACGGAGGTACTCACTCAGCCCAATGATGATGACACAGTTCACGGTAAAACAAGTGGCTGGATGGACGGGTCCCTCGGACGGCTGCGGTTGTTCCTCCCTGCAGGTTAGTGATGACTGTCTCTCCCTGCACCTAAGTTCAGTGTTGGTAGTGATGGTTTCCCACCGGTAACCCGCTCCCCGACCTGGATATGGGCCGGAGGAGCCCCTTTTGCCCACAGGCGCTGGCCCTGGGAGACGGTTGCCCTTGGCGGTGGTGGTGTCTCCCCTTCACGGTTGGACGGTTGCCTTCTATCGTGACTTGGCTGTTTGGAAACCCTGAGGTCCCCTTCACTAACGGATTTGGCAAATTCACGGCGACACCAAGCCTTGCCGGGATCCGAAAGGCCCCTGCCAATGGTGCTGGCTTCTCTTTGTATACCGGTCCGGTACGGCCGGGTCACCACCCGTCCATGGTCCTTACGGCAGACTCCAATCGGCCTCCACTGCAGACGGTCACCACATCCTGCCAACCTTGCTGTCCTGTCCGGGCCACACACCCGGACCAACTTCAGGCTCTTTGCTGTCACTTTTCTCCTCTCTACTACTTTCCTCCTTCCACTTCCTTAGCTTAACTCTCACTGCCTGTGTTTTCCCTCCTCCTCGGTGGGTGGAGACCAACCGCCTGGCTCCACACCCTGGTGTGGACAACAGCCCCTGGGGAAGGCAACAAGGATTTTGTGTTTTGACTATGATATGCCTGCAGGGAGTGTGGGGTGTGTAAGTGTTGTGCTCTGTGGCCCCTGGCTTGTCCAGGGCGACACAGAAGCACTGCAGCACTGCCTCGGCGAAGCGGCAACAGGCTGTGCTGAAGCTAATCTGCATAGGTGACAAACCCTACAATGCAGAAGAGGTGTGGACAGCTCTGAAACAGCAGGCAGATCACTGGCTCACACCTCTGAACCTAAAGCCAGGAAAGGTCGTGTGTGACAATGGCCGGAACGTGGTGGTGGCTTTGAGGCGAGGCCAGCTGACACATGTTCCATGCGTGGCCCATGTGCTCAACCTCGTGGTTCAGCGGTTTCTAAAGTCATACCCAGAGCTGTCTGATCTGCTGGTAAACGTTCGCCGCCTGTCTGCACATTTTCGAAAGTCACCTACTGCTTCAGCCGGCCTTGCCGGCTTTCAGCGCCGTTTGCATCTTCCGGCTCACAGACTGGTGTGTGATGTCCCCACGCGTTGGAATTCAACTCTGCACATGTTGGTCAGGATATGTGAGCAGAAGAGGGCAGTTGTTGAGTACCTGCATCACCTAAGCCGTCAGGAAATGGGTCAAACTCCACACATAACACCTGAGGAGTGGAGATGGATGTCCGACCTATGTACCATCCGCCAAAACTTTGAGGACTCCACCAAGATGGTGAGCGGCGATGACGACATTATTAGCGTCACCATACCGCTTCTCTACCTTCTAAAATGATCTCTGCTCAAAAAACAACCATGATGCATTGCAGGCGGAGCGCGATGAGTTTGAGCAAGAAACAGTAGTGGGTGTGGGTGATAACACACAGCCCAGCCTCGTCTCATCACAACGTGCAGTGGAGGACTATGACGAGGAGGAGGATGAAGACATGTAGCAACTCTCTGGCCAAATTGAGGATATGACATGCAGTCATATCCTCGGTTCAGCGTGGCTGGCCAGAGGACAGGGTAGATGATGAGGAGGAGGAGGAGGAGGAGGAGGACAGCATGTTCAGTCATCGTGTTGGTCAGGATACTGAAGTGATGGCTGTTAAGAGTCTGGCACACATGGCTGACTTTATGGTAAGCTGCCTGTCTCGTGACCCTCGCGTTAAGAACATCTTGGCCGACAATCATTACTGGTTGGTAACACTGTTAGACCCACGCTAAAAGGAGAACTTTATGTCTGTTTTTCCCGAGGCGGAGAGGTCAGGAAAAATGCAGCAGTTCCAGAAGGCCATAGTCACGGAAGTAGGCAAAGCATTCCCCTCACAAAACGCTAGCGGCATAGGTCAGGAATCAGTGGACAACCAAGGCATACAGCCGAGAGGGGCACAAGTCCAATCCGCCAGAGGTAGGGGAACAGTCTTTAAGATGTGGGACAGTTTTCTCAGCCACTCACATACCACAGCCCCTGAGGTGCGGGGTAGTGCCACAAGAAATCCTAAGTTTGCCCAGATGCTCAAGGAGTACCTTGCAGATCAAACAACTGTACTCTGACATTCCTCTGTGCCTTACAATTAATGGGTATCCAAGCTGGACACGTGGCATGAATTGGCTCTCTACGTTTTGGAAGTCCTGGCCTGCCCTGCCGCTAGCGTTTTGTCAGAGCGTGTTTTTAGTGCCGCAGGTGGAATCATTACAGATAAACGCACCCGCCTGTCAACTGTAAATGCTGACAGGCTGACTCTGATCAAGATGAACAAGGGTTGGATTGGGCCAGACTTCACCACACCAACAGCAAATGACAGCGGAATTTAAAGTTTGTAACGGGATTTTGCCATGTACCTCCACTCACCCATGGTAACACACTTCTGGACTTTGGCTAATCGCTGGACTGCTCCTCCTTCTCCTCATGCGCCATCATGATGACCGTTACAATAGTTAGGACGTTGTTTCAGGTATACCCCAGTGGTAAATTTTTTCGCCCATTCTTTCAGAATGGGCATTACGACAGGAGACCCGCTCCTTTGCAATGGGAACAATGTTTTGAGGCCCTCATGCACATCTCAATCCAGGGACAATATGGAGCCTGACGCTGCCACCGACAGGCACACACGTGCGGTTTTTAAATGCAAGCACGGACGCAATAAGAACCTAACAGGTTTTTAGGAGCGACAATTACTGAGAAGTCTGACACTATCAGCCACTGCTGACTGACGTGTATTATTCACTAGACTTGTGCGTTATATAATAGTTTGTGAAAAACGTGCACCTGTACGCTGCCACCGACAGGCACACACGTGCGGTTTTTAAATGCAAGCACGGACGCAATAAGAACCTAACAGGTTTTTAGGAGCGACAATTACTGAGAAGTCTGACACTATCAGCCACTGCTGACTGACGTGTATTATTCACTAGACTTGTGCGTTATATAATAGTTTGTGAAAAACGTGCACCTGTACGCTGCCACCGACAGGCACACACGTGCGGTTTTTAAATGCAAGCACGGACGCAATAAGAACCTAACAGGTTTTTAGGAGCGACAATTACTGAGAAGTCTGACACTATCAGCCACTGCTGACTGACGTGTATTATACACTACACTTGTGCGTTATATAATATTTTTGTAAAAACGCACACAAGTGCACCTGTACGCTGCCACCGACAGGCACACACGTGCGGTTTTTAAATGCAAGCACGGACGCACTAAGAACCTAACAGGTTTTAGGAGCGACAATTGCTGAGAAGTCTGACACTATCAGGACTGTTTTAGACTGTGTACACCAGCCCCAGATATGATGAAGGCTGGTATACGGTCACCACTAGGAATGGCTATATACCCTGCCTGCCTGCCTGCCTGCCTGCCTGTATACTGCTACAATAGTCCTGACAAGGACTCTTTTGGTCACTAGCCTGTATTCCAACCTGGCTATACCCTGCCTGTATACAGCAACAATAGTGCTGAGAAGGACTCTGCTACTGTACTCCGACCTGGCTATACCCTGCCTGCCTGTATACAACTAGAATAGTCCTGAGAAGGACTTTTGGTCACACTGTTTGCAGCCCTGATACGGAAATAGCTATAAAGGGCCGCAAAACTTTCCCTGAAGCAGCGACACTCTCCCTGCACTGACTGTCTGGATAGCTGTGAGCAGAGCACAGCGCGCCCGCCGGTATAAAGGCTCGGTCACGCTGTGCAGGCCGGCCAATCACTGCAATTCCACAACTAACAGGGCTGTGGCATTGCAGTGGTCTGCCAGCCAATCCCTGCATGAGGGCTGGCTCTCAAAAGAGCGCCAACATGCAGGGATGAAGACCACGAGTACAGCACGAGTATTGCGAGATTACTCGGTCCCCGCCGAGTAGACCGAGTACAGTGATACTCGTGCGAGTACCGAGTAGTAACAAGCATGCTCGCTCATCACTAGTAACTACCTTATATCTGGTATTGGCCCTCTCACACTGCACAATCCCGGGATTTCTGTGTTAATAATCTACTCTGGATATCTAACAATACTGATCATTAAAGGATTCAATCACAGTTAATGAATGCAATTTTAATAAAAATTAGGTAAGATAATGGCTTTATTCTGAGTCTGTTATAAGTAAAAGATAAAAGATTATCTTATAGAATGTCTCCCAGCGTTAGCAAAATGGATCAATTTAAAGCCTGATATTAAGAAATGTATTTCGTTCTATCTCTGCTGGAAGAAGAAAATATTACTTTGGCTCTGTCTGATTGGGTTCAGTATTTTAGAATAAAAAAGGTGATAGGAAATAGTTTACATGTAAAGCCAGCTTTACACCTTACAATTAGGTATGCGATCTCGTATGCGATGTGACACGCCCAGGTCGCATATGCGATCTAATGAGATTGCACGTAGGTCGTTCATTTGCTGTCACACGTGCGTTAGTAGCCTATGTTAAATTGGTCAATTTTGTGTGCGATCCTTTAGATCACGTGTTCTGTGACGTATGCATTGGGCACCCTTTTTTTTTTTTATTTATTGTCTTGACAAGCGTGTGTAATGTGTAGGGATGCGTTTTTACTATGTCATCTGCCATTCAGCTCTGCTACATGGCCGCTAACAGCAGACACAGACAGCCATGTAGCAGCGGTGAATGGCAGATGACAGCAGACACAGACAGAGCCGCACTGTCAGAATGAACTCGGGTGAACTTCACCCGACTTCATTGTCATGCTGCGGCTCTGTCTGTGTCGCATCCTGATTAGCGGTCACCAGTGAAGACTCAACGGTGACCGCTAATCCCCTGAGTGACTGAAGTTAGCAGCCCTCTCTCATACTCACCGATCCCCGATCCCCGGCACTGCACGGCATTCACACTGCTCCGGCGGCTTTTACTGTTTTGAAAAAGCCGGCCGCCCATTAAACAATCTCGTATTCCTTGCTTACCCCGCCCACCGGCGCCTATGATTGGTTACAGTGAGACACGCCCCCCACGCTGAGTGACAGGTGTCACACTGCACCCAATCACAGCAGCCGGTGGGCGTGTCTATACTGTGTAGTGAAATAAATAATTAAATAATTTAAAAAAACGGCGTGCGGTCCCCCCCAATTTTAAAACCAGCCAGATAAAGCCATACGGCTGAAGGCTGGTATTCTCAGGATGGGGAGCTCCACGTTATGGGGAGCCCCCCAGCCTAACAATATCAGCCAACAGCCGCCCAGAATTGCCGCATACATTATATGCGACAGTTCTGGGACAGTACCCGGCTCTTCCCGATTTGCCCTGGTGTGTTGGCAAATCAGGGTAATAAGGAGTTATTGGCAGCCCATAGCTGCCAATAAGTCCTAGATTAATCATGTCAGGCGTCTATGAGACACCTTCCATGATTAATCTGTAAATTACAGTAAATAAACACACGCCCGAAAAAATCCTTTATTGGAAATAAAAAACACACACACATTCCCTGGTTCACCACTTTAATCAGCCCCAAAAAGCCCTCCTTGTCCGGCGTAATCCAGGATGATCCAGCGTCGCTTCCAGCGCTGCTGCATGGAGGTGACCGGAGCTGCAGAAGACACAGCCGCTCCGGTCACCTCCACGCAGCTAATGAAGACAGCCGGCGATCAGCTGAGCTGTCACTGAGGTTACCCGCTGTCACTGGATGCAGCGGTGGCCGCGGGTAACCTCAGTGACAGCTCAGCTGATCGCGCTACTCACCGCCGCTCCGGTCAGCTCCAGTCAGCAACTGAGGTGAGTAGCGCGATCAGCTGAGCTGTCACTGTGGTTACCCGCGGCCACCGCTGCATCCACCGCTGGATCCAGTGACAGCGGGTAACCTCAGTGACAGCTCAGCTGATCGCCGGCTGTCTTCATTAGCTGCGTGGAGGTGACCGGAGCGGCTGTGTCTTCTGCAGCTGCGGTCACCTCCATGCAGCAGCGCTGGAAGCGACGCTGGACCATCCTGGATTACGCCAGACATGGAGGGCTTTTTGGGGCTGATTAAAGTGGTGAACCAGGGAATGTGTGTGTGTTTTTTATTTCTAATAAAGGATTTTTTGGGTGTGTGTGTTTATTTACTGTAATTTACAGATTAATCATGGAAGGTGTCTCATAGACGCCTGACATGATTAATCTAGGACTTATTGGCAGCTATGGGCTGCCAATAACTCCTTATTACCCCGATTTGCCAACGCACCAGGGCAAATCGGGAAGAGCCGGGTACTGTCCCAGAACTGTCGCATATAATGTATGCGGCAATTCTGGGCGGCTGTTGGCTGATATTGTTAGGGTGGGGGGCTCCCCATAACGTGGAGCTCCCCATCCTGAGAATACCAGCCTTCAGCCGTATGGCTTTATCTGGCTGGTTTTAAAATTGGGGGGGACCGCACGCCGTTTTTTTAAATTATTTAATTATTTATTTCACTACACAGTATAGACACGCCCACCGGCTGCTGTGATTGGGTGCAGTGTGACACCTGTCACTCAGCGTGGGGGGCGTGTCTCACTGTAACCAATCATAGGCGCCGGTGGGCGGGGTAAGCAGGGAATACGAGATTGTTTAATGGGCGGCCGGCTTTTTCAAAACAGTAAAAGCCGCCGGAGCAGTGTGAATGCCGTGCAGCGCCGGGGATCGGGGATCGGTGAGTATATGAGAGAGGGGGATAGACTGACATGGACAGAGAGTGAGGGACAGAGATAGTGACCGACTGACAGAGATTAGTGCATGACAGACATTGTGAGGCGCTTCAGAACGCAGCTTTTCAGCTGCGCTCTGAAGCAGACCTTTTTTAAGCTGCGGTGCAGAGAGCACACCTGCGCACATAGCCACAGACACCAAAATCGTATGAGGGATGTCACACGTTACAATTCACTAGTTTCGTACTACCAAACGTCCAATGTATGAGGAATAAACGACGTGTATGCGATCACCGTATTTTCGTTCAATATCGATCGCATGTAGGTTTCACACGCAAATACATCACGAACGATGCAGGATGTGCGTCACTTACAACTTGACCCCGACGACGGATTGAAAGATCTATTGAAGTGTGTAAAGCAGGCTTAAGTTTAAACTAGAATGAAGCACCTTCCTGCATGCTGAGGAGCATAAAGGGGTGGTCCGCCACTTGTATATCGATAAGCTTTCCTTAGGATCGGTCATCAATATCTGATCAGTATCCAACAGATCTTATCACCTCCTGCAGAATGAAGAAACTAAAGGACACATCACACATAACGAGATCGCTAATGACATTGTTGTTACGTCACAGTTTCTGTGATGAAACGACTTCACCAGCGATCTCGTTATGTTTGACATGTACCAACGATCCGCCCCCTGCTGTGAGATCGTTGGTCGTTGCTGAATGTCCTTGGACATTTGTGGCTCATTGGAGTCCTGCTGGGCAGGATGGATCTGTATGTTTGACACCTACCAACGATCTCATTAACGACCTAGATGAGATCTTAAAGTGTGACACGTAGGCGTGTAGTTGCGTCACCTTTTCCGCACCCCCCGCTGCATCGTTACTAAAGTCCTTGGGAAAACGACTGTATGACATCTCCCCAACAATCTCACCAACGACTTAACAACGATCCGGAAATTGTGACGTAGTAACGATCTTGTTAACGATCTCGTTATGTGTGACTGGACCTTTAAGGTCATGTGCAGTTGTCAGCAGCATAGACAAAACAGTGTAGCATGTTTATATCAGCCATTGACGGAGGTGATAACAGTTGATTAGTGACTGTGTCGAGTATTGAATCCCCACTGCTCATTTTCACCTTTATACTTAGTAGGGAAGGGGATTTATCAAGGGTTGTGTGCATGGTCGAATTAAGAGTAACTAGGGTCCCGACAGTTTAAAAGGCATAGGTCCACCAGTCCCGATATATCATTTGACATGTCACAGGATCCCTTTGATAGATCACGTGATAGGCCATGTGATTAATGCATAGGTGCACATCTGCAGACAAAGCAAGAAAGAGGAGCACATTTATATACATAAAAAGGTGCTATCTAATATATAAAGCTGAATGTGTGTATGTGTGTGTGTGTGTGTGTATGTATGTATGTATGTATGTATGTATGTATGTATGTATGTATGTGTGTATGTCCGGGATTGGCATCTGCACCGTTGCAGCTACAGCCACAAAATTTTGCACACTCACACTTCTGGACCCCGAGAGCGTCATAGGCTATGTTTTGAGGGGAAATTTTAACCCCGTGCTTTACAGTTATTCACCAAAAAACTTGCCTCCATTACAGCGAATGGAGCTGGGAGCCACAGTGCAGCCAGAACTTCAGAAGAATGCGCATCCATGCCCTTATATGGACTGTTGGCATGTCACAATGCAGCCAGGAAAAGAGACAGACACAGACAGGGAAAGAGGCAGACACAGACAGGGTAAGAAACAGACATAGAAAGGGTAACAGACAGACACAAAGAGACAGACACAGACAAAGAGACAAACTGACAGGGAAATAGACAGACAGGGAACGAGAGAGACAGGTTAAGAGACAGACACAGACAAAGAGACAGAGACAGACACAGGGAAAGAGACAGACAGGGAAAAAGAGGGAAAGAGACAGACAGGGTAAGAGACAGACAAAGAGACACAGGGAAAGAGACAGAGGGAAAGAGACAGACAGGAAAAGAGACAGACAGGGAAAGAGAGGGAAAGAGGGAAAGAGACAGACAGGGAAAGAGAGGGAAAGTGACAGAGATAGATAGACAGACAGGAAAGAGATTGAGACAGACGGAGAAACAGAGACAGTCAGAGACAGACAGAGAAAGAGACAGACAGACAAAGAGAGAGAGACAGAGAGATATATACAGGGGGGGGGGAGACAGACAGAGAATGGGAGAGAAACAGAGAGACAGTTACTATCCCGGGCGTTAATACATTCTATTTATACATTCTATCCCGGGAATGTTAATACATTCTATTTTGTTAACAGCAGTTATTAACCCGGGCGAAGCCGGGTAGTACAGCTAGTACATAATAAAGAAGGGGTGGTAAATATTTTTTCCCAAGGGGCCATGTGACTGTTGGGGAGGGCTGAACCAATATAATATTAATATTGAGTAAAATTCAACATATTAATTATTTCATATTAATCTTAATTGTATGACTTAATATTGAGCAGAATTAAGTATGCTGACACTTCCCCTATATACAGTATGAGCCCACTCAAAGCCCCTTATATACAGTATGAGCTCCCATATAGCCCATATTTATAATTTACACAAAAGAAACAAATATCCAGCTCACCAGTCAGAAGCAGTATTCACTGGGCGGTGCAGGGACACATATACAGTTAGGTCCAGAAATATTTGGACAGTGACACAATTTTCGCGAGTTGGGCTCTGCATGCCACCACATTGGATTTGAAATGAAACCTCTACAACAGAATTCAAGTGCAGATTGTAACGTTTAATTTGAAGGTTTGAACAAAAATATCTGATAGAAATTGTAGGAATTGTACACATTTCTTTACAAACACTCCACATTTTAGGAGGTCAAAAGTAATTGGACAAATAAACCAAACCCAAACAAAATATTTTTATTTTCAATATTTTGTTGCGAATCCTTTGGAGGCAATCACTGCCTTAAGTCTGGAACCCATGGACATCACCAAACGCTGGGTTTCCTCCTTCTTAATGCTTTGCCAGGCCTTTACAGCCGCAGCCTTCAGGTCTTGCTTGTTTGTGGGTCTTTCTGTCTTAAGTCTGGATTTGAGCAAGTGAAATGCATGCTCAATTGGGTTAAGATCTGGTGATTGACTTGGCCATTGCAGAATGTTCCACTTTTTTGCACTCATGAACTCCTGGGTAGCTTTGGCTGTATGCTTGGGGTCATTGTCCATCTGTACTATGAAGCGCTGTCCGATCAACTTTGCGGCATTTGGCTGAATCTGGGCTGAAAAGTATATCCCGGTACACTTCAGAATTCATCCGGCTACTCTTGTCTGCTGTTATGTCATCAATAAAGACAAGTGACCCAGTGCCATTGAAAGCCATGCATGCCCATGCCATCACGTTGCCTCCACCATGTTTTACAGAGGATGTGATGTGCCTTGGATCATGTGCCGTTCCCTTTCTTCTCCAAACTTTTTTCTTCCCATCATTCTGGTACAGGTTGATCTTTGTCTCATCTGTCCATAGAATACTTTTCCAGAACTGAGCTGGCTTTATGAGGTGTTTTTCAGCAAATTTAACTCTGGCCTGTCTATTTTTGTAATTGATGAATGGTTTGCATCTAGATGTGAACCCTTTGTATTTACTTTCATGGAGTCTTCTCTTTACAGTTGACTTAGAGACAGATACACCTACTTCACTGAGAGTGTTCTGGACTTCAGTTGATGTTGTGAACGGGTTCTTCTTCACCAAAGAAAGTATGCGGCGATCATCCACCACTGTTGTCATCCGTGGACGCTCAGGCCTTTTTGAGTTCCCAAGCTCACCAGTCAATTCCTGTTTTCTCAGAATGTACCCGACTGTTGATTTTGCTACTCCAAGCATATCTGCTATCTCTCTGATGGATTTTTTCTTTTTTTTCAGCCTCAGGATGTTCTGCTTCACCTCAATTGAGAGTTCCTTAGACCGCATGTTGTCTGGTCACAGCAACAGCTTCCAAATGCAAAACCACACACCTGTAATCAACCCCAGACCTTTTAACTACTTCATTGATTACAGGTTAACGAGGGAGACGCCTTCAGAGTTAATTGCAGCCCTTAAAGTCCCTTGTCCAATTACTTTTGGTCCCTTGAAAAAGAGGAGGCTATGCATTACAGAGCTATGATTCCTAAACCCTTTCTCCGATTTGGATGTGAAAACTCTCATATTGCAGCTGGGAGTGTGCACTTTCAGCCCATATTATATATTTAATTGTATTTCTGAACATGTTTTTGTAAACAGCTAAAATAACAAAACTTGTGTCACTGTCCAAATATTTCTGGACCTAACTGTATGTCAGCAACTCAAGGGAAAGAAAAAAATGGGTATCCAGCATCATCGGCTGAAGAATATTGAAAAAAATCAGAATTTATTTAGTCCATTAAAAATTCATAGAAACATCCATGGCACCAAGCATTTTACACATTTCGGACTCATAGTCCTAATAGTATGAGCCCACACACAGCCCCACAATATACTGGATGAGCCCCTACATAGCCTTGTAGAGTTGAATCCAGACGTTTACACACACTATCTAAAAAGACACATCTGCAGGTTTTTCACACAATCTGACATGAAATCAGAATAAACCATTCCCGTTTTAGGTCAATTAGGAACCAGAATATTTATATTTGCCATATGCCAGAATAATGAGAGAGAGAGAGAGAATGTTTAAAGGCATTTTTATTAGTTTCTGCAAAGTCAACTGTTTACATACATTTCATTAGTGTTTAGTACCATTGTCCTTAAATTGTATGATTTGTGTCAAACATTTTGGATATCTTTCCACAAGTATTTCATAATGGTTGATCGGAATTGGGCCCATTCTTCCTGACAGAACTGATGTAACTGAGCCATGTTTGTAGGTCGCCTTCCCTTTTCAGGTCGCTGGCTTTTCAGCTTTGTCCATAACTTTTCAATAAGGGATTGATATCAGGGCTTTGTGATGGCCACTCCAAACATTGACTTTATTATCCTTAAGCAACTTTATAACCATTTTGGCAGTATGCTTCAAGTCATTGTCCATTGGAAGACCCATTTCCGCGCAAGCTTTAAGTTCCTGGCTGATGTATTGAGATGTTGCTTCAGTATTGCCACATACTTTTCTTCATGATGCCATCTATTTTGTGAAGTGCACCAGTCCCCCTTGCAGCAAAACAACCCCACAATTATTAAGGGGTTAAGATAGACATGATATGTCAACAAATTCCTACAAGTGTGAAAGGTGAGGCTAGACGATTCTCTATGATGTGTCTGGCCTCTTGAATTCTAAGCCTCTTGAATTCTAAGAACCTATAGGGGTCTGTTCAAACTGCCCACATGTGATAATTTATCTCCTTTTGCCAAGCAATTAGTCTGTGTTAGGGTTCATGAACATGAGAATGTTATACGGATGTGTGCTATTCGATTTTAGACCACGTTTACATGTTCAGTATTTGGTCAGTACTTTACATTACTATTTGTAAGCCAAAAGCAGGAGTAGAACAATCAGAGGAAAAGTATAATAGAAACACCTCACGACTTCTGCATTTTTTACCCACTCCTGGTTTTGGCTTAAAGGTAAAAATCTCACCAAATAATCAACGTAAGATCAAGGCTTTATACAGACAGCACACTGACCAATGTCATTCTTTAACACCCTGGGGTCGAGAGGTTTTCACCCGACACATCGCCGGGCCAGAGGTGCCAATCCTCTGCTTCGTTACGGGCTGGCTGCCCCTGAGTACCGATCTCTGCCACGATGGGCTCAAGCTGATCCCGGATAGTCGGTGGTCACCACCGGTGCCCGTGAAAGTCTTTCTAGTGAAGTGTCCCTCGGTTGCTATCCGGAACCCGGGCTGAGCCTCCAGCTGCAAGCCACAGGAGAAGTAGAGACAGGAACGCTTAACTCCCATTGTCTTTGTCAGATGTTATCCCAAGCTGTGCCAGGAAAGTCTGCTCTAGTGAGATGGTTGCACCTACTTCTTACCCCAAGTGGTGCCCACCCCCAGTGGTTGTCCTAACGACTGGGGAAGTCCCATGCTTCGTGATGGCTAACTACCCTGTCTGCCCTAGTCCACCCCCTGTGGGAAGCACCTTATAGTTTTGTGTGTGTTGTTTTGTGAAGGCACCTACAGTTAACCCCATCCTAACCTGGGATAGATATTACCCCTTAAAAGTGGTGTAATACCCTGTAGCGCCTGAATCCCAGGGGCACCACAATTCAATAGGGCTGTCAGGTGACAGGATTTCACATGGACTGAGTAAAAAAAATACATTGCAACTATCATGTCTTCAATGTTATCCTATGAAAAGATATACATAGTTACATATAGTTAGATAGTTACAGAGGTTGAAAAAAGACCAGGGTCCATCTAGTTAAACCTTCCTCCACCAATTATACACTTTGTCACTAAATCATTTATAACTGACAATGTTGTGTGTACTGAGGAAATCATTCAGCCCTTTTTTAAAAGTTGGTATAATGCCTGCCATTACTACCTTTTGTGGTAGGGCATTTCACAGTCTGACTTAAGCTGGGTTCACACTAAGCGACAGCGACAACGACGTCGCTGTTACGTCACCATTTTCTGTGACGTAACAGCGACCTTGTAAGTCGCTGTTATGATCGCTGCTTAGCTGTCAAACACAGCAGCCGAAGCAGCGATCATAACGACACGCGTCGCTGTGCTGCTACATGTGCAGAGAGCAGGGAGCCGCGTACACTGAGCGCTGGCTCCCTGCTCTCCTAGCTACAGTACACATCGGGTTAATTACCTGATGTGTACTGCAGCTACATGTGCAGAGAGCAGGGAGCTGCGCACTTTGCTTAGCGCTGGCTCCCTGCACTCCTAGCTACAGTACACATCAGGTTAATTACCCGATGTGTACTGCAGCCACATGTGCAGAGAGCTGGGAGCCGTCGCCGGCAGCGTGAGAGCGGTGGAGGCTGGTAACGAAGGTAAATATCGGGTAACCACCTTGGTTACCCGATGTTTACCTTGGTTACAGCTTACCACAGGCTGTCAGACGCCGGCTCCTGCTCCCTGCGCATTCAGGATTGTTGCTCTCTCGCTGTCACACACAGCGATGTGAGCTTATCAGCGGGAGAGCAACAATAAAAAAACGAACCAGGGCTGTGTGTAACGAGCAGCGATCTCACAGCAGGGGCCAGATCGCTGCTCAGTGTCACACACAGCGAGATCGCTAATGAGGTCACTGCTGCGTCACAAAAAACGTGACTCTGCAGCGATCTCAGCAGCGATCTTGCTGTGTGTGAAGCACCCCTTATATAAAGTCATGTAATAGTTATGTAAATATAATAAATATTTAGAAAAATGTGATAGGTGTACTCTCTTTTTTGATATACTATACTCTTTACTACTATACACAGCTATACAGTATAATGTCCACAACAGCCCTAGTACAGTATAGGGTGTACTCCCACTTGTGTTATACTATACTCTTTGATCTCCATCACAGCCCCTTATGGCACTGGTTAATGAGGTTCATGTTAGGGTTTCAGCCCTTTTTAATGAGTCCATTTTTTTCTCAGAAGAATTAGAGACGGATTAAGAACTTGGTCGTTCGAAACGCGTCCTCTGTTGGGGCAGTTATTAACATGGACTGTTTTTACAAGTTTGACAAATAAAAGATGAATTTTTAATGAAGATTTTTCCATGGACTTGTTGCTGGAATTTTTTCTTGTTAAGTGCTGGCCAAAAGTATTGGAAACCCCTGCAATTCTGTCAGATAATACTCAGTTTCTTCTTGAAAATGATTGCAATCACAAATTCTTTGGTATTATTATCTTCATTTAATTTGTCTTCAATGAAAAAAAAAAAAATTGTCATAAAGCCAAATTGGATATAATTCCACACCAAACATAAAAAAGGGGGTAAACAAAAGTATTGGCACTGTTTGAAAAATCATGTGATGCTTCTCTAATGTGTGTAATTAACAGCACCTGTAACTTACCTGTGGCACCTAACAGGTGTTGGCAATAACTAAATCCCACTTGCGGCCAGTTGACATGGATTAAAGTTGACTCAACCTCTGTCCTGTGTCCTTGTGTGTACCACATTGAGCATGGAGAAAAGAAAGAAGACCAAAGAAGTGTCTGAGGACTTGAGAATCCAAATTGTGAGGAAGCATGAGCAATCTCAAGGCTACAAGTCCATCTCCTACGACCTGAAAGTTCCTGTGTCTACGGTGCGCAGTGTCATCAAGAAGTTTAAAACCCATGGCACTGTGGCTAACCTCCCTAAATGTGGAAGGAAAAGAAAAATTGACGAGAGATTTCAACGCAAGATTGTGCGGATGGTAGATAAAGAACCTCGACTAACATCCAAACAAGTTCAAGCTGCCCTGCAGTCCGAGGGTACAACAGTGTCAACCCGTACTATCCGTCGGCGTCTGAATGAAAAGGGACTGTATGGTAGGATACCCAGGAAGATCCCACTTCTTACCCCGAGACATAAAAAGGCCAGGCTGGAGTTTGCCAAAACATACCTGAGAAAGCCTAAAACATTTTGGAAGAATGTTTTCTGGTCAGATGAGACAAAAGTAGAGCTTTTTGGGAAAAGCCATCAACATAGAGCTTACAGGAAAAAAAAAGAGGCATTCAAAGAAAAGAACACGGTCCCTACAGTCAAATATGGCGGAGGTTCCCTGATGTTTTCTGGTTGCTTAGCTGCCTCTTGCACTGGACTGCTTGACCGTGTGCATGGCATTATAAAGTCTGAAGACTACCAACAAATTTTGCATCATAATGTAGGGCCCAGTGTGAGAAAGCTGGGTCTCCCTCAGAGGTCATGGGTCTTCCAGCAGGACAATGACCCAAAACACACTTCAAAAAGCACTAGAAAATGGTTTGATAGAAAGCACTGGAGACTACTAAACTGGCCAGCAATGAGTCCAGACCTGAATCCCATAGAACACCTGTGGAGAGATCTCAAAATGGCAGTTTGGAGAAGGCACCCTTCAAATCTCAGGGACCTGGAGCAGTTTGCCAAACAAGAATGGTCTAAAATTCCAGCAGAGCATTGTAAAAAACTCATTGATGGTTACCGGAAGCGGTTGTTCGCAACCAAGTATTAGGCTAAGGCGGGCTTTGCACACTACGACATCGCAGGTGCGATGTCGGTGGGGTCAAATTGAAAGTGACGCACATCCAGCATCGCATGCGACATCGCAGTGTGTAAAGCCTAGATGATACGATTAACGAGTGCAAAAGCGTCGTAATCGTATCATCGGTGCAGCGTCGGCGTAATCCATAATTACGCTGACGCGATGGTCCGATGTTGTTCCTCGCTCCTGCGGCAGCACACATCGCTGTGTGTGAAGTCGCAGGAGCGAGGAACATCTCCTACTGGCGTCACCGCGGCTTCCGTAGGTTATGCGGAAGGAAGAAGGTGGGCGGGATGTTTACATCCTGCTCATCTCCGCCCCTCCGCTCCTATTGGCCGCCTGCCGTGTGACGTCGCAGTGACGCCGCACGACCCGCCTCCTTAATAAGGAGGCGGGTCGCCGGCCACAGCGACGGTCGCAGGGCAGGTGAGTGCATGTGAAGCCGGCGTAGTGATAATTTTCGCTACGCCAGCTTTCATAAGATATTGTACCTGCGACGGGGGCGGGGACTATCGCGTGCGACATTGCAGCATCGGCTTGCGATGTCGCAACGTGCAAAGCCCGCCTAAGGGTGCCAATACTTTTGTCTGGCCCATTTTTGGAGTTTTGTGTGAAATGATCAATGATTTGATTTTTGTTTCATTCTCTTTTGTGTTTTTTCATTGCAAGCAAAATAAGTGAGGATAATAATACCAAAGAATTTGTGATTGCAATCATTTTCAAGAAGAAATAAACATAGGGTTAGAATCAGTCTGAAAACAGAAGTGAACATATCTAAAGATATATGTATTAATGAATATAGAGAAATTTAAGTAATCACAAACAACTATGTCATAAACCTTTGATGAAAAACTGCGAAACAAGGGAATAAATACATGAATACAAGTACATTTATTGCCAGTAATACTGCAAATGGAGAATCTTTTACATCTAGTTGTGATCCAGCAAACGAAAATATAACACAAGAGCTGAATTTTAAGTGAGCTGGGATTTGAGACTCAGCTGGCAGGCATGAAGGCAAGTAGAAAGAAAACTAAAACCAAAGGTATCACAGACAAAGACTCTGCTGTAAAATAAGATCTGGATTCTGGGGATCTGTGAACACCACCAGTATCTATCAAATGTGGATCTCCTGGGGCCCCGTGCAGAATTCGTAACATGGCCCCCCAGAAAGAAATACTGTTCTCTACATCCACAGCTATCTCATGTTGGTGCTTTTCTTAAGGCCTTTCGAGATCACTGTTCACACACTTCTTAGGTAAATACATAGTGAAATCAACACATTACTATCATATTATGAATAGAATAATATTTACATAGCAATTTCTTATATGTAAAGACAATAAACTCATTGTATGTTAAAATGTGTATAAGAAATAATTACGAAGATCACTTTTGTAACTTAAAGGTAACCTGCCAGCTGATACATTCTTCCCTGGAATGATAAGTCTCTCCCTTGGGAAGTGTATAGGGGGTAACCTTATAATGAAGATAAGCTAGAAAAACAATAGCAATAGGGTCTTATCCGGTAGAATAATATATTGAAATACAGGGAATTGCTCACCTGTCAAAGTTGTCAAACCACAACAATGCAATACATTTGAATAAGGCATCTGCAGACCACAGAAGATCCCATGATAAAATAATGGAGGAGAAATGTGGTTTTCTGCTCTGCCAAGGACACCTGTAGTCCTCAGGACTATCTTGTGAAAGGGATTTGTTAAAGGGATCCTGTCACCGAATGTTTATAATACTCACCTAACGGTGAGTGCAGAGCAGACTGTTAGGTGGGCGTCTCCATTCTCCGGGTCCGCGCCTCCTCTTTCGACCATCTTTGTCCTCCTTCTGAAGCTAGTGTGGACAATGCATTCTACGTCATACACACAAGCCGACATTGAGGTCCTGCGCAGGCGCACTTTGATCTGCCCTGAGTAGGGCAGATCAAAGTATTGTAGTGCGCCTGCACGGGACCTCAATGTCGGCTAGTGTAGATGACGTAGAACGTGTCATCCACACTAGCTTCAGAAGGAGGACAAAGATGGCCGAAAGAAGAGGTGCGGACCCGGAGAACGGAGACTCCCATTCGACCAGTCTGTTCCGCACCGACTGTTAGGTGAGTATTATAAACATCCAGTGACAAGTTCTCTTTAACTTTGAAAAGCGTTGACAATAATAACATTTTAATTACCGTATTTTTCGCTTTATAAGACGCACTTTTCCTCCTAAAAATTTGGGAGGAAAATGGGGGGGTGCGTCTTATAATCCGAATATAGCGATACCTGGGTATCCTGTCTGTGCGGCGATCGGGCGGCCGGGTGCCTGTGGCTGCGAGCAAGTGGCCAGGTACCTGTGCTTGCGTGTGGTGGCAGCCGGGTACCCGTGGCTGCGTGCGGGCAGCAGTCGGGTGCGGTGTGCGGGCGGCAGTCGGGTGCCCATGCGGGTGTCAGCCGGGTCCTGTGTGTGGGCGGCAGCCGGGTGCTGTGTGCGGGCGGCAGTCGGGTGCCCGTGCGGGTGTCAGCCGGGTCCTGTGTGTGGGTGGCAGTCGGGTGCTGTGTGTGGGCGGCAGTCGGGTGCCCGTGCAGGCATCAGCTGGGTCCTGTGTGTGGACGGCAGCCGGGTGCTGTGTGCGGGCGGCAGCCGGCTGCCCCACTCACACAGGCACCCGCACGCAAGCACAGGTACCCGGCCGCTTGCACGCAGGGTGGGCGGGCAGCCTGCTGGCTGCCACTCTGTGCGTGCGGGGCGGGCGGCTGTGCAGCAAGTTACTCAGTTTTTCCGCGGTCCCAGTTTCAAATGATGGCGCCGGGAGCGAGCGTGTGCATAGATGGAGCTCTTGGATGAGAGCTCCATCTGCGCACGCGCTGCTCCGGGAGTCAGCGCATGCGCAGATGGAGCCCTTGGATGAGAGCTCCATCTGCGATGCGCCGCTCCAGGCGCCATCATTTGAACCGGGACTGCGGACACTGGGACACTCACTGCACTGGCCTGCTGCACGACTCACCCGCCGCTGCTGCCGCCGCCACCACCACAGACCCCGCGGCTCCTGCCACCACGGTGTTCCGCGGCTCCTGCCACCGCGCCTGCCACCACCGCACCTGCAACCACGGACGCCACCGCACCTGCCACCACGGACCCCACTGCCACTGATCCGCCGCGCCTGCCAGCACAACTTCTGCCTCCTGTGACCCCGCTTCACCACCACTGCTGCCCCCCTCCGGTAAGAGAACGCCGAAGTATAAGACGGACCCCATTTTTCTTTTTTTTACCTTTTTTCATGTCTAAATTTGGGGTGCGTCTTATAAAGCAAAAAATACGGTATTTCTGGTCTCCTGGCTTCATCCACCTTCAATCCTTGTTTCTATCTTTTAGTAAAACCCCATTTCTCCCCCATTCTTTTATCAGGGAAAACATATTCCTTCCAGGGCAGCAGGGGGGAAGAAGACACTTAGGACCTAACTGTCCGTCTAGTCTTCTATGTGGCTTGGTCCCCTGCAGCTTTTAAATCTTATTTCTCTGAAATGCGTTTTGGATGGTGTCAGTGTCTGATACATACTGCCTGTGCCTCAAGCAACTAGAATCAGTTACCAGGCTCCCTTTAATGTACATAGCAAGACAAAACAATCACTGATCTGAGGGAGACCAGAGAGAGAAAACACTGCCGGCAGCCAGCGAAGGCGCTCAACACAGTGAAATCCTAAGTGCATTGCCCCCTGGGAAGTATGCAAATCAAAAAGGTCTGTGGAGCCTCTGTTAGGAGTCTCAACACGGAAAATAGCCAGATATCCCTCTGGGAAGGACCTAGATAAGGAGTGGCTCTTTTTAGGAGACCACAATAACCACCATATTAAGTGGCCTTTTTAGTCAATATCCAGCTCTTGATGAGTTTAAAGATATGACAGGGAAATACCAAGGTCAGGTATCTATCCACAGGCAGCTGTTTCGGAGTATTGCCCCTCATCACTGTGGAGTAGGATTCTGGCTAGGTGGGAGCAATGCCTAGTAGACCAGCAAGACAAAACAATTGAACAGCTCTGATCAGCAGAAATGCAGCATTCCTGTGAGTGCTGGTTCTCTGTCACTCTTACAGGAAGTACGTCATGGTCGCATCAGGCGTCATCTCATGACCCGAGCTACCATGGCAACCATCGGCTCCCTTTGATTACGTCACGGGGCGTCTGATGGTGGCAGGGAACAGCGCGATTCCCGCCGCGGCCATTTAAATAGCACTGTCACATTTTGACAGAGCATTATAAGTGGAAAGTAGGCGCGGGTGAATCACAGATCCACATGCACCTGTTAGCCCCACATGTCTGCTGTTCAAATCAGCAGACATGTGTGGGAATCACTGCTGGCTCACCGCAGCAGCCGGTGGTGATTACCACGACATAACCAATGACGCACCAGTGTGTCATTGGTCATTAAGGGGTAAAGCCAATATGTTAATTAGGTGCTCCATGTACCCTTGGTGTATCCACTTCAATGTGCCTTGATTCACAGCATTCATTTCAAAATTACGAACAGTGAAATTTTCTATGAAAGCCATGTATATTGTGCCGCTGGTTAAGACTATGTTTGGAGTGGGCATACCACATGTTTTATGGATATGTAGAAAACAGTGCTTTTTTGGTCAGCTCAGCCCGTCTCCTTTCATGTGGTTCTCTGAGTCCAATTAAGATCGGGCGATGCAAGGAAGGATACCAGGCAATCCAAAGGACATGTTTGTGGAGAAAAAAAATCTAGCATCTCGTCCGGTTGAAGTATAAATAAAATAACACAAAAAATAACGTGTAACAATGACTTTCAATTATGAAATGATTGTAGAATGTGATTAGCATATATGGAAATTATTGAAAAAGTAGTCTGTAGTATATGCTATTTGATTAAGTATTAATGATGAAAAGAATTATAAAATATCAAAAATTACATGCAAAAAAGAGTTTTGCATAAAATAAGACATATGTAAATTTGTTACTGCTATTTCCTCTTACCTCATTTTCACTCATAGCCAGTATTAAAAGGGGTTCTCATATGTGAACAAGTAAGCTATGAGTAAGGACATGTAGTCCGAAACACATAAGTGCACTTTGTATGGTTTTATGACTTCCCCCTTTTTTGCAATTTTTCAAAGAATATGGAATAAAGTTGATTTTATTTATACTTCAACCGGACGAGATGCTAGATTTTTTCTCCACACACATGTTCTATGGGTAGTTCTTATTGTGTATTAGTTTAATAGATTTTAAGGTTGAAGGTAGAGTTAAGTTCAACTAGTAGCCCAACATGTTGATCTAGAAGAAGGCAAAAACCCCATGGGGAAAATCTCAGCTTTTCTAAGCACTCTTATTTTAGCAAACCCTGCAGCAAAGGCCATATCATTGTTTGGAGGATAAAAGGGGAAAAATGGGAGTGCCTTAAACCCCACAACTCTAATGAACCAGCCCAAAATAAGTTGCAACCCCGAGGGTCCAAACTCCAAGCTATATCTCAGCAGTGACTATGTCCTGGCTCAAAATCCTCCTCACTTTTGATGTTCCATCAATCTAGTTCATCCTAATGAAATGCATGAATGTTTAGATTAAAATTAGCTTGATGAAGGTCACCTGACTTAAAAAAGCCTCCAAAACTTTAAAACAACTAATGTGAATCTAGGTATATTGACTTTAACACCATGTATATTTAAAGGCTTCAAATGAAGAAAAACAAATGTCTATGTGACACAAAATGGCCTATGTAGCATCACTCCTGTCTGACCTTGAGATGTTATATAAGAAGACAAACAAATTACTTGTCTGAGTCAAGCTGCAATTTAAATGTCTCAAGCACTCAAAAATTATAATAATGGGATATTAATGGGCTCTGACATCCTGTTAAGTGTAAGTGATTTATAGTATTTGATATATGCAAAACAATACAACAAAAAAGAGATAAAAAACCTGACTATTCAGGGGAAAGAAGCAGGTGTGACAGACCACTCAGGACATTTAACTCAGCAGCATGGACCACATTGCATATGACCTGTGGCCTTTAAGGAGGTGTGTTTATAATGTGCCGCTATATTTATATACTGTATATATACACTGTGTGCAGAATTATTAGGCATATGAGTATTTTGATCACATGATAATTTTTATACATGTTGTCCTACTCCAAGCTGTATAGGCTTGAGCGCAAACTACCAATTACGTAAATCAGGTGATGTGCATCTCTGTAATGAGTAGGGGTGTGGTGTATGATGCATTTCCAGTTTAGTGAACAGCGCCACTCGTTAAATGCCAACTTAATACTATCTACCCAACAACAGGCACACATGGCATAGGCACTGGTACACTCACATTCTCAACCCTGGGCCAAGTATTGTCTAGCTTTTATATGGACGTTGCACTGTATATATGGGATTACCAAAGAAAATGTTCCCAATTGTTATATTTTGATCTGTTTCCTCTGACTTTGTCTGAGTGCTCTACTTTCTCAATCCCATAAAATAACACTATAATATATTCCAAGAACTATACTGTGTGAAGAATTATTAGGCAAATCAGTATTTTGATCACATGATAATTTTTTATACATGTTGTCCTACTCCAAGCTGTATAGGCTTGAGAGCCAACTACCAATTAAGTGAATCAGGTGATGTGCATCTCTGTAATGAGGAGGGGTGTGGTGTAATGACATCAACACCCTATATAAGGTGTGCTTAATTCTTAGGTAACTTCCTTTCCTTTGGCAAAATGGGTCAGAAGAGAGATTTGACGGGCTCTGAAAAGTCCAAAATTGTGAGATGTCTTGCAGAGGGATGCAGCAGTCTTAAAATTGCCAAACTTTTGAAGCTTGATCACCAAACAATCAAGCGTTTCATGGCAAATAGCCAACAGGGTCGCAAGAAGCGTGTTTGGCAAAAAAGGCACAAAATAACTGCCCATGAATTGAGGAAAATCAAGCGTGAAGCTGCCAAGATGACATTTGCCACCAGTTTGGCCATATTTCAGAGCTGCAACGTTACTGGAGTATGAAAAAGCGCAAGGTGTGCCATACTCAGGGACATGGCCAAGGTAAGGAAGGCTGAAAAACAACCACCTTTGAACAAGAAACATAAGATAAAGCATCAAGACTGGGCCAAGAAATATCTTAAGACTGATTTTTAAAAGGTTTTATGGACTAATGAAATGAGAGGGACTCTTGATGGGCCAGATGGATGGGCCAGAGGCTAGATCAGTAAAGGGCAGAGACCTCCACTCAGACTCAGACGCCAGCAAGGTGGAGGTGGGGTACTGGTAGGGGCTGGTATCATCAAAGATAAACTGATGGGACCTTTTTGGGATGAGCATGGAGTGAAGTTCAACTCCCAGACCTACTGCCAGTTTCTGGAAGACAACTTCTTCAAGCAGTGGTACAGGAATAAGTCGGTATCGTTCAAGAAAAACATGATTTTCATGCAGGACAATGCTCCATCACATGCATCCAACTACTCCACAGCGTGGCTGGCCTGTAAAGGTCTAAAAGATGAAAAAATAATGACATGGCCCCCTTGTTCCCCTGATCTGAACCCCATAGAGAACCTGTGGTCCCTCATAAAATGTAAGATCTACAGGGAGGGAAAACAGTGCACCTCTCGGAACAGTGACTGGGAGGCTGTGGTGGCTGCTGCATGCAATGTTGATCATAAACAGATCAAGCAACTGACAGAATCTATGGATGGTAGGCTATTGAGTGTCATCATAAAGAAAGGAGGCTATATTGGTCACTAATTTTTTGGGGGTTTTGCTTTTGCATGTCAGAACTGTTTATTTATACATTTTGTGCAGTTGTATTGGTTTACCTGGTGAAAATAAACAAGTGAGAAGGGAATATATTTAGTTTTTATTAAGTTGCCTAATACTTCTGCACAGTAATAGTTACCTGCAAAAACAGATATCCTCCTAAGATAGCCAAATCTAAAAAAAAACCCACTTCAACTTCCAAAAATACTTTGATATTTATGAGTCTTTTGGGTTGCTTGAGAACATAGTTGTTGATCAACAATAAAAATATCCTCTAAAATACAACTTGCCTAATAATTCTGCACACGGTGTATAAATGTCCTATCATTACAGGTTCGTCTGGTTACAGAAGCCCTGAACTTTCCCTATGTTAACATCAATCGCTATGGGTATTAAGAAAACACTAAACAAAATTCATTATGGCAGGATATCAAGTATTAATTCAGAATTTTGAGTTCATTGGTTTATTCTTGCTTAGCACCTTCAATCATCAGATAGTTCATAGGAGCCAAATAAAATGAAATGAATGAACTTGATTTGTTGATAAATTCTGAAAATAAATCTAAAAATATCAGTGTTACTTTTCTTGTTCAAGGTTTTTATCTACTTAGCGGATAATGATTTAAAATATTTAAAGAGCCATCGAATATCAATCATTCCTGATATTGTATATATTTTCTTGTCATCTGTCACTGAAGGAAATGTTATACTTTCTGGATTCAAATATAAAATCTAACATACAATTGATAAAAGGAATAAAGATTGTTTACTATTACAACAGAATATTTCTGCTTCAATATAGAATGGTAAAAGGCATTGTAAATGAATGTGTATGAAATTTAATGCTTCTTCTAATAATTTCATATAAGTTTATATTAAGGAATAGTAATTACTGTTATTTCCTACCATACCACCAAGGTTTCAGACAGGTTTTATTACATGTTTCTATACTTACTGGCAAAACATTTAATTTTTAAAGATGCGAAGACCACCAACAATGGAAATTTTTTAAACAACACCACTACCATCCCATATACACCATAGGTAAATCAAGGAGCCCACATTAAAATTCTATAATACATAAAATCAAAAAGGAGGGATCAATTGTCATATGAAAAGTATCTTTTATTAGCATTGTAACAACAAATACAGATGAAAAAGTGATGTAATTGTGCAAGAACGATGCTTCCCCTCCTCAGCATCATGGCAATGTGACAAAGCTGCACTGAAATTTACTGGGAGCTTAATACCTCTCATCTATTTTTTTATACACATCATGAAACACCCTTTTTTCATGTGGCACATCACCTCCTGACAAAGCCATGTTGGTGTGGTGAAACACGCATTGAGGGTGCTATGTTATCCCTCTCACATGCAGCCAGATATGTCCAAAGATATATAATAATAATAATAATAATTTTATTCATTTATATAGCGCTATTAATTCCACAGCGCTTTACATACATTAGCAACACTGTCCCCATTGGGGCTCACAATCTAGAGTCCCTATCTGTATGTCTTTGGAGTGTGGGAGGAAACCGGAGCACCCGGAGGAAACCCACGCAAACACGGGGAGAACATACAAACTCCTTGCAGATGGTGTCCTTGGTGGGATTTGAACCCAGGACCCCAGCGCTGCAAGACTGCAGTGCTAACCACTGAGCCACCGTGCCGCCCGCCATTATACCATTTTATTTTTGCTTACATAGTAATGGGTCTTTTCTGCTCGTTATCTCTATAAGACAACCCCTTTAACTGAGAAACAGTGACTAATTCTACTACCCAAATCATGAAGCAGTGTTTTACAGGGATTTTACTGTGGAAATATGCATTCTGATTGGTTGGCTCTTCATTCTGATTACATGGTTAACACTGTAAAACTGTAAATTGAATGTTGTTTCAGATTGTAAGGGTAGAAAGTGTGAAAGAACCCCTAAAACAGAGTCCCAATTTTTCCTTTCTAATTTTTCGCGTAATGCACAGCAATCATTCCATTTTTTCAATAGGAGCTGCCCACCTTATAATAATAATAATAATAATAATAATAATAATAATAATAATAATAACAATAATAATAATAAAAATAAATAGGGATGATCGAATACCTCAAATATTCGGCTTTGCGAATATTTGCTGAATAGGTTGCCGTTATTTGACTATTCGCAAATATTCGATGCACAATGTACGTCTATGGGAAACCCGAAAAACAACTATTCGGAACTATTCGGGCTTCCCATAGACACATTGCACATCGAATATTCCATAGTGGCGACCTGTTCGTCGGATATTCGCAAAGCCGAACATATGAGGTATTCGATCATCCCCAATAATAAATAATTTATTTTTTTTTTGTTATACAGCACCCATATATTCCGCAGGACTTTACAATTCAAAGGGGACATATTTAGACAATATGAGACATTGCAGAATAAGAAAATTCAGAGACCAAAAGGAGTGAGGGCCCTGCTCGCAAGCTTACAATCTATGAGGAAATAAGGGAGGCACTAAAGGTAAAAATTGGGTGGGGGGAGGGGCTAGGAAGGAAAAGTAGTCACAGTAAGGCTTCTGCCCAATGTTCACCCTCATCAGTCATAGAACAGTATGTAGTTAAATATTTAGGATATCTGTTAAATGTAACGCCAAGAAAAAAATTAGGTATTTTTTTGTGTAAGCGAATAGGCACCTGCGCTAATCTCACTAGTAAAATTAATTAAGTATGAAGTTACTGTCTGATCTAGGAAAGTACCCTGACTTCACAATATAATGAGTGGTTTGAGTGTTAGGAAATCAACTGTTATATAAGTTTACTTATTCAAATGAAAATGTGCTAAAGAGTAACTATAAAAAGCACCTTTCTGTATAAATTAATGACTGAGTCCTGAAATACATTAACTTATACAGGAACTGTGAAACAGAAGCATATTTGGCCGTTGACAAGGCAAATAAAAAGTGTATTTGACATGTGAAGCATGTGTTTACTGTGTATTCAGCTTGTACCTCTAGTTTTGAAAAAAATTCCAACATGTTTTTGAGACATGTTAACAGTTTGCAATCTGAGCTGTAAAATATGAATTATATGATATTATATTTCAATATAGAATGAAATAATCATGGATTTTACATTTGTACGTAGCTAAGAATTATGCAATCTGCTTTACATCTGATATACATTCCGTGAATCTGTGTTCCCACGTAGAAAGTATTCTGCATGTTTTTCTTTGCGGATTTGAAAGTGCAACATTCTAGATAACATTTTAACAAGAGATGAGAGAATTAGGCAGCTTTCACATTGCGCTTTCACCTATGTTCACTGTTCCTCTCAGGGCATCTGTCTGAACCCCCCCCCCTTCAAAACGGGTTTCGGATGCATACGCCGACAGGGCCATTGACTATAATGGAGCAGACAAAGTGAGCGTGTGCTCTGTCTTGCACCATTTTTGGGCATATATGTTTTCTGCAGGCGGACACCAGGTTTCCGGTGCAGAACGATAGTTCTGCCCAAAGACATCACCAGAGCCTGATTGGATGAGGATGTTAAACCTTTGCGATCGTCTATGTGCCATGATTAATAGCAATTGCGGCACATAGATGTTTCAGAAAAGCAGTGAGCTGCTTCTCTTACTTCTCCCGGCTCTCCTGCGACACGATCACGGGAGAGCCGAGAGTTGTCATGGCAGGTGGAGATCACATGATAATATCCCAGTCTGCCACGTACGGTGGCCTGTCAGACTCAGCCTGCAGCAGCGTCTGATAGGTGGCATGGCAGTGCATTATACTAGTGATCAGACTAGGAAAAGTGAAAGTCCCATATAGGGACTAGGTAAAAAAGGTAATAAAAGTAAAAAAAAACTTGAAAAATGTAAAATAAAAAAATTAAAAAAATCACAAAAAAGATTATATGCAAAAATACATTTATTTATATAAAACCAAAAATAAATAAAAAAAAGTGCACATATTTGTTATCACCGCCTCCGGCCCGACCTGATCTACAAAACTGTCACACTATTTAAACAAAATGAACTGTTTAAACAAAATGCGTAAAAAAAATGCTTTTTCATCATACTGCAGAAAAAAATACAATAAAACGCAATAAAAAAGTTGAATATAAGTAAAAATGGTATTACTAAAAACTACATTTTGTCCCAAAGAAAACAATCCACCAAAAAACTCCATCAGTGGAAAAATAAAAAAGTTATAACTCTGAAAATACTGCAATGTCCCCAAAAATTATTGTTTTTAAAAAAAAATTTCTTTGTGTAAAAGCGGCAAAATACTAAAAAAAAAAAATATAAATGTAGTATCGTGTAACTGTACTTACCCTAAGAATAAAGCTGTGTTATTACTTTTACCAAACAGTGAACGGAATAAAAAAAAACCATTGCGGAAAACAATTCCTGAATTGCTCTTTCATGTTAATTCTACATACCAAAAATGAGAATAAAAAACAAACCAAAAATGTTATGTGCCCAAAAATGGTACCAATAGAAACGTCAACTCATCCTGCAAAAAGCAAGACCTCACATGGATGGCTCTCCAAACGCAACATGGCGTCCACTATCTATTCCAGACAATTGTACACTCTAAAATTCAAATGGTGCTCCTTCCCTTCCGAGCCCTGCCGTGCGCACAAGTAGTAGAATTCCACCACATATGAGGTATGTGTGTTCTCAGAAAAAATTGCAGAATAAATTTTATGGAGCATTTTTTCCTGATACCCTTGTGGAAAAAAAGCTACCTGGTTGAAGTAACAATTTTGTGATAAAAATGTATTTTTTCATTTTTACAGCTCAACATTATAAAATTCTGTGTAGCTCTCGGAGGTTCAAAATGCTCACCAAACATCTAGATATATTCCTTGAGCCATGTGGATGCAGAAGACTGCAGCCCACACTGCGGACCTCAACCAAGACCTGTGCGAGTCCCCAGAGGATGGACAGAGGGCTGTAAGTACCCCACAACATCGGGTTCCCCCTTCCCCTCCATCCTCCCCACTCCCTCACCAGAACTCCCTAAGAAGCAGGCACTCTCCACCTCAGACCACCACACTGAGTGCACGCCGGGAGGTGAGGGGGACTGTAGGCAGGGGTATGAAGGCACATCAAAGCCCTGAAGAGGATTGGGACTCGAAGGTACACATAAAGGCCATGGAGATGGATTTCCTCCTGGGCAGAATGGAAAATTCACACAAGCAACACATGTCTGCCCTTAAAGGGGAAATACAACATATTGGTAGATGCATAGAGGCTGTTGAGTCAGCACAGGATCAAATATTCCAGTATGTAAAAGACCATCAGCAGGCCCTTCAGTCACACTCTACCTAGCTGGGGGATATCCTGAACCATTTGGACAACATTCAAAACAGACACAGGCAGAATAACCTGCAGATCGGGGGCTTAAGTGAGGTGGTGGAAACGGCACAACTCGAGACATGGGCTCAGAAGTTCTCTGGGGACTTATATTGAGCTGGACAGGATTTATAGAGCCCTGAGCCCCCGCTCCACTGACTCTAAATGCCCAAGAGATGTCATCTGCAGGGTCCACTTTTTTTTAAGGAGAAAGAGGCCATCATGAGGAGGTTCAGGGATGAAGGCTTCTGTTCGTACCAAGGTTCCCCTCTCCTCATACTTCTGGTCATAGCGTGCAGGACCCTGCAGATCTGGAGAGCCCTTAAACCTCTCCTGGAGATACTCAGATCCACGGGCACTCTTTATAGATGGTTATACCCATTCCAACTCCTTGCCAGAAAAGATGGGAAATCTGCAATCTTAAGATCCTTGGGAGATCTTCCAAAATTTCTGGGGACTTTTGAGATACCCATGGTGGAGCTACCAGACAGGCCACCATCTTGCCGTGTGTCTGGCATACCGCCTAGAGAAACCTGACAACCTGCCCACAGTAGGATGGGAAGGAGGGGAAGCTCTTCTGCCACCTCTGCAACCTGATCATCTCTAGAGGACTGCGAACACCCAATTTATTTAGCTGGTGGCCTCTGGATGGTTGGGCCACGTGCAGGAGAGGCGGTATGCATGTTTATGTGACCCAGAAGTAAATTGTTGGTTGTAACCCTCAGTGAGACTGCTCGATATCTGTCCCTTTGAAGTGCTCGGAGGCGCTGAGAGAAGTCTCCTGAGGACATATAATGTCTTCTATTCTATGCATTGTTGCATGTTAAGTTAATGCAGTATATGTTGCTTGTGTGGCGCCCTGGACTAGCCAGGTAGCCACAGACAGAACACATACACACCCCCACCCTAGGCACATACACCAGCCAAAACAAAAACCCTTGTTGCCTCCCTCCAGAGTGTGATGTCCACACCAGGTGGGGCGGAGCCAGGCGGTTGGCCCCACCAACCGAGGAGTTCACAGGCCTGGAGGCGGGAAAAGTGACAGTTCAGTCTAGGAGGTGAAAGAGAGAGGAGTGAACACTTGGGTGTCTGGGTTGGAGCCCAGACACTAACAGCAAGGTTGGCAGACGGTGGTGGCCGTCTGCAGGAGTTAGTGGAACTCCGCTGAGCCGGACCGGGGAACGGAGTGAAGCTAAGCACACCGGCAGGGCCATCGGACCCCGACCAGGCTTGGAGCCGCTGTCAATAGTCAAATCCGAATGTGACAGGAACCCCCGGGGTTCCCTAACAACCAAGTCCCGATTGAAGGCAACCGCTCACACCGTGAGGATACACAGCCACCGCCACCGGCTAGAAATCCAAGGGCCAGCACCTGCGGGCAAAACGGGCTCCTACGGCACCTATACGCCGGGGAGCGGACTACCGGTGGACAACCACAGGAGTCAAGAACATTCTTAAAGGTGCAGGGAAAGACAGCCACCATCAGCCGTCCGGGGAGAGCACAACAATAACACTGCAGCCGGCTGCGGGACCCGTCCATCCAGCGGTTTGGTTTACCAGAGACTCTGTCATTGTTTATCTGAGTGAGTACACCAAAGCCATCCGGCGCCGCGCTGCCCCTGCACCCTGCAACCCAGCCATCTGGCCTCCCCGTTACCACCATCGGGCCACGGGATCACCAACCCCTGCTCACGGAGGGGACAACATCTGAGCTGCACCCTACTGTGACGACATGGACTCTCATGGGTTAAAGTTTCTTAACATTCAGCCAGACTATTGTTCTTATGTGTGCTAAGTCCTGTTTGCTTAGCTATTGCTCTCCAGACTTTTCCAGTAATCATTGTATTGTAGTTGTGAATTGATAATGTAATTACCTTAGTAGCCATTGTCTAGTCGGTGACTTGCCGACTCCATGTAGCTATACTGAGTCTTTCTATGCACATCATTTAAATGAACATTATCCATGCAGCTTGAAATTCATCCAATGGGAGAAGCAATCTTGTCCAACCAATCGATGAGGACGCAGTGTATCCTAAGGGAAGGTTATGGCTATAAAAGGGACTTCTTTAAGCCACCAGGGTGGATGAAGGTTGATGGATGCTGATGGATCCAGTCTAAGCTCTTTGGAGCTGACTAGAGGATCAGGATATCTTATGGCTTCAATCTAGGGACCCCGGTTCCGGTTGGAGACCATATCCACAGCCTAGGGATTTCGACTCCGGCTGCCAGGATTGTAACATCAAACCAGGACTACCTAAGGAGGGCACTCAGGTTGGGACAGTTCAGTCACCTGTTACAGACTTTGCAGACCTCACACAGCTTCCTGAATCTGGCATTATTCCTTTCTCGGTGGGTGCCCGCCAAAAGCGGGGTGCTGCTGGACTGGAGTAAGCGGCCCTGGAAGCTCTGAGGCATGGACATTCTAAATCCCTGGTGAGCCAGCAGAAGGGTGAGACTCTGTTGCCTGTTACATTTGTGTGTTTTGCTGGTTATGTGTTATGTGCCGTTAATTGTTTGGGGATCCAATAAAGTCTAATTATTGTGGTTCCCTCACCCTGTGTTGTCTGAGTAGTGTTACGCCCACGGTTAAGGAGGCCGGCGTTCAGTTGGGATGAGCCCTGAGCCACGCTGTCTTTCTAAAGGCGGCGTGTTTTAGTGGACGAGAGCACCCACTGAGCCCTGTGTCCCCACACCTACCATCTCTCCCGGGATCCCCGTTACCAGCAGTGGTGGTGCTATTATCACCACGACCCGTGGGTGGCGTCACGAACAATCTCCCTAACCAAACCACCCCCTTTTCACTCACGGGTGAGGAGCGCTGCTCGAGTCCCCGGGTACGGTCCACCGCTCGAGCCACCGAGCAGCAGCAGCAGAAGCCCCGGACCTGAGCGTGGCAAGCGTGTCCACTCTGCCCGCGACACTTGTTACATAGAGTCTCTGTGTAGTCAGAGCTAGTTGGCTCTAAACATGTTCACTTGGGATGTATGCAGCTCTGTCCTGGTCTAGTGTTCTCGCATTCCCCCCAATAGGGACTGCACTAGACGGAAGTCTTTGTAGTATTTAGAGAGGATATATTCTCTTCTTCAAAGAGTTTTTCTTTCTTTTTTATTGCCTTTTGTTGTTGCTCTCTTTTTCCAGTCTCCCTCTGAATCCCTCTTACAGCTTCCATAGATACCCTGACCTATTTAGCCACGTTTTTATTTGGAGATGCCTTAATCTTTTTTCACTGTTATGTTTTTAACGTTTTGGAATAAAGCAAGAAGTTTTTTTTAGCAGCGCTGGATAGGCCTCTGTACCTATAATGCACGAGGCCTAAATAAACCTGAAAAAAAGTCAGATTCTATATCGTTTACACAATAAAAGGGTTCAGATAGTGATGCTCCAAGAGACGCATTTCCCGGCCCAATTAAAAATCTAAATTGTCCCCAGTTTGGCATCATGGACCACAACATCCCTCGTGTAAGGTGTGTGGTGTGTCCATTGCGTTCCACTAATCATTTACCCTAGAGGTGCTGGACGTGGATGCGGACCCTGAAGGCCGCTATATATTTCTTCAGACCTCCTACTTACAAAATACTTATACCCTTGCTAATATATATTTTGCCAATCAGGGACAGGTGAGGTTTGGCACCGAGGTTCTGGGGAAGTTGGCGTCCTTTGCCAGTGGATCAAAGAAAATCCTGGGGGGTGATTTTAATCTCACCATGGATCCATCTATCGACTCTTCCATAGGTAAGACCTCTGTTTCCCATAACGCAATCCAGAGTTTAAAAAAAGACCTTTTGTCTCTGGGAGTGGTGGATTTGTGGAGGGTGTTACACCCTGGGGTCAGAGACTTTAGCTATCACTCAGTGGCCCACAATAGTTCTTCCAGGTTGTCCACCACATTTTTGTTTCTCAGGACTTGCTGGATGAAAACCTGAGAAGCTCTATGGATGTCCCACTGTGGTCAGATCATGTGCGAGT
This sequence comes from Anomaloglossus baeobatrachus, assembly GCF_048569485.1. Taxonomy (NCBI): domain Eukaryota; kingdom Metazoa; phylum Chordata; class Amphibia; order Anura; family Aromobatidae; genus Anomaloglossus; species Anomaloglossus baeobatrachus. The sequence continues at coordinate 225,823,557 of NC_134353.1, read as the reverse complement.
TTATGGTGAACTGGGGGTCAGGGAGAAAGGCGGGGAAGGGGGGTACACCTGGAAACTAAATGATAATCTTGTGAAGGATGAGTTATGTCTAGCTGATTTCAAGCAAACTATCTCATCCTTCTTTGTAGATCATGGCACAGATCTCATGCCTGACCCAATCAAGTGGGAGGCTCTCAAATACGTCATTAGAGGTGTATGTATTTCACATGGGTCCAGGGTGAAAAAGGAACGTTCTCAACATCTGAGAGACGCCATACTTCTCTTAGGCTCAAAGGAGACTTCCAATAGGGCTCTGCATGTGACTCTTTGAGAGCGGAAATTTATGCCCTGAGGTAGCAGATCATATCCCTACTAGACCAGCGTTATCTCTGCGCCAAGGTCAAACTACATAGGAACTATTTTGAATTCGGAGATAAATGTGGCAAATGGCTTTCTAGGACGTTACACACTAGAATGGCACAGAACCCGTTCACCTCTATCAACTCTACCCTGGGCAAGATGGTTCACTCTACCTCACAGATTTTGGAGGAATTTAGATCATATTATTCTGCTTTATATAATCTTCCTGATAGGTTGGATCGGGATTCCTTGGGTGTGCAGCGATACGTTGAGGAATACCTAAATAAATTCTCACCTAGGAAAATCGTAGAACAAGCGACAGATAGTTTAGAGTCTGACTTTACAGAACCAGAGCTGAAAGCAGTTACACAGGGATTGAAAACAGGGAAAAGCCCGGGCCCAGATGGCTTAACTCCCAGATTCTATAAAATTTTTGGTGAGGAGTGTGGCCGCCACCTTATTAAGGCGTTTAATTTCATCTCAAAATCTTGTAATTTCCCTCTATAGGTGGTACAGGCGCCTATATCAGTGATCCCGAAACCGGGTAAGGACCCCTCGGTCTGTTCAAATTATAGAGCAATATCATCAATCAATGTGGACCTCAAATTATATTCCAAGACGCCTTCAACCATACAGTGATGGCCAAAAGTATTGGCACCCCTGCAATTCTGTCAGATAATACTCAGTTTCTTCTTGAAAATGATTGCAATCACAAATTCTTTGGTATTATTATCTTCATTTATTTTGCTTGCATTGAAAAAAACACAAAAGAGAATGAAACAAAAATCAAATCATTAATCATTTCACACAAAACTCCAGAAATGGGCCAGACAAAAGTATTGGCATCCTTAGCCTAAGGGGTACTTTGCACGCTGCGACATCGCTAGCCGATGATAGCGATGCCGAGTGCGATAGTACCCGACACGGTCGCACATGCAATATCTAAGGGGGTGGGTCGTGCGGTGTCACAGCGACGTCACACGGCAGGCGGCAAATAGAAGCGGAGGGGCAGAGATGAGCGGGACGTAAACATCCCGCCCACCTCCTTCCTTCCGCATAGCCGGTGGAGGCAGGTAAGGAGAAGTTCCTCGCTCCTGCGGCTTCATACACAGCGATGTGTGCAGCCGCAGGAACGAGGAAGAACATCGTACCTGTTGCTGCAGCGAAATTATGAAAATGACCGACACTACACAGATCACCGATTTATGACACTTTTGCGATCGTTTATCGGTGCATCTAGGCTTTACATGTTGCGACGTCGTTACTGGCGCTGGATGTGCGTCACTTTCGATTTGACCCCGACGACATCGCAGTAGCGATGTCGCAACGTGCAAAGTACCCCTAATACTTGGTTGCACAACCTTTAGCCAAAATAACTGCGAACAACCGCTTCCGGTAACCATCAATGAGTTTCTTACAATGCTCTGCTGGAATTTTAGACCAATCTTCTTTGGCAAATTGCTCCAGGTCCCTGAGATTTGAAGGGTGCCTTCTCCAAACTGCCATTTTGAGATCTCTCCTCTGTTCTATGGGATTCAGATCTGGACTCATTGCTGGCCACTTTAGTAGTCTCCAGTGCTTTCTATCAAACCATTTTCTAGTGCTTTTTGAAGTGTATTTTGGGTCATTGTCCTGCTGGAAGACCCATGACCTCTGAGGAAGACCCAGCTTTCTCACACTGGGCCCTACATTATGTTGCAAAATTTGTTGGTAGTCTTCAGACTTCATAATGACATGCACACGGTCAAGCAATCCAGTGCCAGAGGCAGCAAAGCAACCCCAAAACATCAGGGAACCGCCGCCATGTTTGACTGTAGGGACCGTGTTCTAAAGTGTTATACCATGCCTGATGAAGAGACCTGAGTAGTCTCGAAAGCTTGCAATTATTACCATCTTTTCAGTTAGCCATTAAAAGGTATCAACCACTGAGGACTTTCTGTTCTTTTAAACAAAATTTTTTTTACAAATTAGAGAAGCATCACATGATTTTTCAAACAGTGCCAATACTTTTGTCCACCCCCTTTTTTATGTTTGGTGTGGAATTATATCCAATTTGGCTTTGATTTTTTTTTTTTCATTGAAGACAAATTAAATGAAGATAATAATACCAAAGAATTTGTGATTGCAATCATTTTCAAGAAGAAACTGAGTATTATCTAACAGAATTGCAGGGGTAGCAATACTTTTGGCCAGCACTGTATATTCCTGGGCTAATCAATAAGGAGCAGGTGGGTTTTGTCCCAGGCAGGGAAGCCCGAGACAACACCATCAAGACTCTGTCCCTGGTTAATGGAGCAGAAACGAGCAAAACACCACCCTGCTTGCTATCAGTAGATGCCGAAAAGGCATTTGACAGGGTCCATTGGAAATTCCTGGAAGCCTCTGCATTTGGCAGAGGATGGTGGAATGGATCATGGCCCTTTATGATGCCCCAACAGCATGGGTAGGAGTCAACGGGAGATTGTTGGCCCCCTTCGCAATTAAGAACGGGACTAGACAGGAGTGCCCGTTGTCCCCTTTCCTTTATACTGTATATTGGTGATGGAGACGCTAGCTAATGTGATAAGGCAGAACCTCTCAATTAAGGGAATTCAAGTCGGCCCATCGGAACATAAAATGTCGCATTATTTGCTGACAATTTACTCCTCTACGTATCCTCTCCCAGAACAATTATCCCTTCCATCTTAAAAGAATTTGATCATTTTAAAGGAAATGTATCGTCAGAAAAAAAAAAAATTAAATACCTGAAAAAATGTAAAGTAATATTATTTTAATGTTTTGTTTAAATATTATTTTCTTTTTTTAATTGAGCAAAATGTAAAAAAAAAATTAAAAAGTTTAATATTTTCCACTGTTTCCACTGTTAAACACTAGGGGGAGCAGCTTCTGAAATCCTACAGAAATCCCACTGTAGGAAAAAGCTCATGTTACAGCTTGCAGTAAAGTGGGCGGAGTCTGCTCTCCTGTGTGTGGTGGCACGCCTCCACCTCCCAATCTGAGTGTTTACAAAGGATAACAGAGAATGACATGTAGGGACACAGTGCAGAGCCATTTTGTTGGTGACCAGAAATGTCTAAAGTGTCACCAAGGACAGCAGGAGTATCACACAGGACAGGATTAGATACACGGCTCTGCAGACAGTATCACACAGTAGAGGATTAGACACACAACTCAGCAGACAGTATCACCCAGGCTAGGATTAGATACACAGCTCAGCAGACAGTATCACCCAGGCTAGGATTAGATACACGGCTCAGCAGACAGTATCACACAGGCTAGGATTAGATACATGGCCGTGCACACAGCATCACCCAGGACAGGATTAGATACACAGCTCAGCAGACAGCATCACCTAGGACAGGATTAGATACACAGCTCAGCAGACAGTATCACCCAGGACAGGATTAGATACACGGCCGTGCAGACCGCATCACCCAGGACAGTATTAGATACACGGCCGTGCAGACCGCATCACCCAGGACAGGATTAGATACACGGCTGTGCAGACCGCATCAACCAGGACAGGATTAGATACACGGCCGTGCACACAGCATCAACCAGGACAGGATTAGATACACGGCCGTGCACACAGCATCACCCAGGACAGGATTAGATACACAGCCGTGCAGACCGCATCACCCAGGACAGGATTAGATACACGGCCGTGCACACAGCATCACACAGGAGAGGATTAGATACACGGCCGTGCACACAGCATTACCCAGGACAGGATTAGATACACGGCCATGCAGACCGCATCACCCAGGACAGGATTAGATACACGGCCGTGCACACAGCATCACCCAGGACAGGATTAGATACACGGACGTGCAGACCGCATCACCCAGGACAGGATTAGATACATGGCCATGCACACAGCATCACACAGGAGAGGATTAGATACACGGCCGTGCACACAGCATCACCCAGGACAGGATTAGATACACAGCTCATCAGACAGCATCACCCAGGACAGGATTAGATACTGTCTGATGAGCTGTGTATCTAATCCTGTCCTGGGTAATGCTGTCTGCTGAGCTGTGTATCTAATCCTGTCCTGGGTGATGCTGTCTGCTGAGCTGTGTATCACCCAAGAGAGGATTAGATACACGGCTCAGCAGATAGTATCAAACAGGAGAGGATAATACACAGCCGTGCAAACAGCATCAGCGGCGGTACTCGCATGCAGTGGGGCACGGGCACACACATACACAGCAGCGGCGAGCAGAGCGGTGGCTGGGGAGAGAGGAGGGAGGAAGTGTCATCGGAGATGGTAACGGCGGAGGGAGGGGCGGCGGTAGCAGTAACGGGGGCTGGGGAGAGCGGAGGGATGGGGTGTCAGCGGAGACGGTAACAGCGAGGGGGAGTGGCGGCACTAGCGGGGGCTGAGGAGAGCGAAGGGATGGGGTGTCAGCGGAGACGGGAACGGCGAGGGGCGGCACTAGCGGTAGCAGTAGCGGGGGCTGGGGAGAGTGGAGGGAGGCGGTGTCATCGGTAACGGGGGCAGGGGAGGGGAGGCGGCCTGTACTCACACATCCCGGCGGTTGACAGGGGTGAAGTTGAGCAAACAGCATATGCTGTGAGCTCCACGATGATGGCGCTGAACTCCTCCCTCTGCTGTGATTTGGACAGCCCAGGGGGCGCGTCCAGGTCACAGCATACGCCCACTGTAACATTAAACATAGGGTCGGATAGCGACCACTATTCTCTATGCACAGGGGCTGCCATAAAGGAGTGTGTAACTGTCGTTACACACACAGCAAATCCAACATGGCCCCCAGTGCATACAGTAAAATTAAAATAACAGAAAAAGTAAATAAGCTACGATTTTCATTTTGTATTAGAAATACTTGATTTCAGAATCACTATTTTTAATACAAAAATAAAAAAACGCGATACTGTCCCTTTAACAAACGAAGCAATTTTAAGGTGAATTTACAGAAATCAGAGGTACTAAACATTTTGCTGCCGCCTTCGGAGGTCAGGTCACTCCGGACAGCTTTTCCCTTCAAATGGAGTAAATTAAATACATTGGGATTCACATCGCTATAGATCCCCAATCCATGTATGATCTGAATTACGCTACTCTTCGAGATATGGTCGACTGAGAACTTAGGACCTGGAGTAACTTGCCTATCTCATGGTTTGAGAGAATAAATGCTGTTAAAATGGACATCCTACCTAAGATACTTTATTTCTTCCAGACCATCCCATGGGCACTAGATGAGGCCTTCTTTCTCAAATTATGGAAAATCATGAGGAACTTTATATGGCATGGGGGTATGTCCCATTGGAGTCATAGGGTCATGGTCATATCTAGATATACTCCTTGAGGGGTCTTGTTTCCAAAATGGGGTCACTTGTGTGGGAGCACCACTGTTTAGGCACCACAATTGATTTCCACCACATATGAGTTATCAGTCTACTCAGGAGAAATTGCACAACAAATTTGGTGCATTTTTTCCTGATACCCTTGGAAAAATGCAAAATTTGAGGCTAAAGAAACATTTTTGTAGAAAAAAGTTAAATTTTTCCTTACATATTGCTTTGGTTTCTGTGAAGTGCCTAAAGGGTTAATAAACTTCTTGGATTTGGTATTCAGCAGTGTGAGTGGTGCAGATTTTAGAATGGGTTCACTTTTAGTTATTTTCTGTCACCTAGGCCTCTCAAAGTCACTTCAAATATAATGTGGTCCCTAAAAAAATGGTTTTGTGAATTTTGTTGGAAAAATTAAAAAATGCTGATGAACTTTGAACCCTTCTAACTTCCTAACAAAAAAATTATGTTTCAAAAAGTATTCTAAAGTAAAGTAGACATGTGGGAAATGTTATTTATTAACTATTTTGTGTGACATAACTCTCTGGATTAATGGTATAAAAATTAAAGTCTTGAAAATTGCGAAATGTTCGCCAAATTTAAGATATTTTCACAAATAAACGCAAGAGATATCATCTTAATTCTACCCTTATCCTGAAGTACAATATGTCACAAAAACAAATAGTCTCAAAATCACTGGGATCTGTTGACACTGGTCAGAAATGAAAATATTGGCCGGTCACAAAGGCAAACAGGCTCTGGCGCGAAAAGATTAAAATGTACTTTATTGGGATTTTATACAATATACCAACAGTAAGTAGCAAGTCCCTGACCTGTCTGGTGTGTTCTTTGGTTTTCATGATGTTTGTTTGATCTCAGCCTTAATGTTCTCAAAAAACCTGTGAGGCCTCCACAGAACAACTGTAATAATACTGAGAATAAATTACACATGTGACATCTGTATCAGTGTCTTCCATTCCTGCCTCTGCTTCTTTCACCAAGTGGCGCTGCGTTGTCATTGAAATTGACGCTGGGCGACAATTTCAGTTTTGTTTTCTCTGGGACTTGTAGTCCCATCCATAGTGGGAGACTTAGGGGTACCTTGCACGTTGCGACATCGCTACTGCGATGTCGTCGGGGTCAAATCGAAAGTGACGCACATCCGGTGCCAGTAACCACGCCGCAACGTGTAAAGCCTAGATGTACCAATAAACGATCGCAAAAGCATCGTAAATCGGTGATCTGTGTAGTGTCGGTCATTTCCATAATTTCGCTGCAGTGACAGGTACGATGTTGTTCCTCGTTCCTGCGGCAGCACACATCGCTGTGTATGAAGCCGCAGGAGCGAGGAACATCTCCTTACCTGCGTCCCGCGTGCAATGAGGAAGGAAGCAGGTGGGTGGGCTGTTACGTCCCGTTCATCTCCGCCCCTCCACTTCTATTGGACGCCTGCCGTGTGACGTCGCTGTGATGCCACACGACCCGCCCCCTTAGGAAAGAGGCGGGTTGTCGGCCAGAGAGCGACGTCGCAGGGCAATTAAGTGCATGTGAAGCTGCCATAGCGATAATGTTCGCTACGGCAGCTATCACAAGAGATTACATCTGCGACGGGGGCGGGGACTATCACGCTCGGCATCGCTACCATCGGCTAGCGATGTCGCAGCGTGCAAAGTACCCCTTAGAGTAAGGTCTAAGCCCCACGTCATGAAAATCGGTGCGAGTGGAGTGCGATAAAAAAATCGCATTCCACTAGGACCAATATTAACCTATGTGTCAGCACCCATGAGGGATTATTTTCTCAGCCCAAATCGGAGCAAGAAAACAATCTCAGCATTCTGCGACATGGCAGGCCATATTTTTCTTGGCCTGCCACTTCTGGGTTTAACTGTACCTGTGTTCTTCCATTTCCTTACTATGTTCCTCACAGTGGAAACTGACAGTTTAAATCTCTTAGACAAATTTTTGTATCCTTCCCCTGAACAACTATGTTGAATAATCTTTGTTTTCAGATAATTTGAGAATTGTTTTGAGGAGCCCATGATGCCACTCTTCATAGGAGATTAATTTTGGAGAACAACTTGCAAGTGGCCACCTTAAATACCTTTTCTCATGATTGGATACACCTGCCTATGAAGTTCAAAGCTCAATGAGGTTACAAAACCAATTTAGTGGTTTAGTAAGTCAGTAAAAAAGTAGTTAGGAGTGTTCAAATCAAGAAATTGATAAGGGTGCCCATACTTTTGCACCAGTCAAATTTTGTTTAAATGCGGATTGCACATTTTCTGTTAGTACAATAAACCTCATTTCAATCCAGAAATATTACTCAGTCCATCAGTTATTAGATATATGAAACTGAAATAGCTGTTGCAAAAACCCAAATTGTTATAAAGAAAAAAGGTTGACATTAATAGGGGTGCCCAAACTTTTTCATATGACTGTATATATATATATTTATAAAAATTTAATTATAATGATGGAATATTAATTAGAATGCAAAAATTGCACAGAGCAAACTTGCAATTTATGTGCTCTGATTTTAGCAATGCCAGAGGAACTGATTTCTTTAGAAATATCCTTTATGCACGACCTAGTATAATTAATTATAGTAGAGAAAATCATCTATGCAAGGCAGTTTTTGACATACCGTAGATGTCTCATGCAAGGGTCTGGATTTCAATAAATATCCATCAAATTAAAAAATGTATAGGGTTTGTGTTGGACATAGGTATTGTAAAACAAGCCCACCACCCAGGGCTGTATTTGGCATTCATGCTGCCCTAGGCACTTTAAGTGGTCACGCCCCTTACTGACAAGTAAAACTACGAGTATGTGTATACGATATCTATTTCAGGCAAATCTACTCTGTAACACGCTTGAAAAAGCGTTAATTAAACGCTAAAAGAATGAACATCTGCACTTGCTGTGCATATGTTCAATCTATTGAGCTTCTTTTAACAGCTTCAGGTTTTCAAAGACACCAAGGGATTAAAATAGGTAACCTAACCATTTTTCGGGTTGCTGACTAGTATTTAATACATTTTCAATTAAAAGAAAAAAAATAGCAGCCAAAAGATGTTAGAAAAAAAGCAAAAAAAAAGCAGCTTTAGGCAAAAAAAACGATGCCCGTTTATCCTAAACTCAAGGGACTCGCAGATGTCTAAAAGAAATTTTGTGCACATGCCCTTACTAGGGATGAACGAATCTGAACTGTAAAGTTTGGGGTTCACACCAAACACTGGGAGTCTGGGTTTTGGACCTGATCACGGACCTTTAACTGTACGTCCAGTTCCTCTTCTGGTTTGTCATCCAAACAAAGCTTGTTGAAAGGCTTCAGAGCAGCCAATCAGCAGGCTTGTTTGGTGTGGGTACTTCTGGAGCCATTGCAGCCATGCCAAGTATTGGCATGGCTGTGATTGACCGGCAAGCCACGTGACCTGGCTTGTATAAATGCTGAATCACAGACTGCCCATCCATTTTGCTGTGAATAGCACATGGATAGGACGCTGTTGGAGTGAGGGACAGTGTTAGGTTCTAGTGTGGTGTACTGTTATAAAAGGCTCTGTGTGGCGACTGAGCACCACTTTTTGTGGGCACAATCTCTGAAAAAGCTTGTAGTGCATTGCAACAAGCCCTGTGTGGCAAATCTATAACAAGCTCTGTTTGGCCATTGTGCACTAGTTTCTGTGGGCTTTATCTCCAAAAACCTCTGCCCCTACACTGCATCAGGCTCTGTGTGGGTACTCAGAAAAAAGGGTCTGTATAGATATGTGCCGCCCCCGTGCCAGCAGCCGGCGCTGCTCGGATACGGGCCTTCAGGGGTGGTGGCTCGAGGGTCTCCGGACCCGGGGGTCTCGCAGACACGCCGGATAAATGGGGGGACGTAGCTGTATGGGCTAGGCCGTAGTAAGTTCGTGACGCCACCCACGGTGTGTTGTGAGGTGGGACACCACCGCTGCTGTTACGGGGCACCCAGCGGAGATGTTTTGCAGCAAGTTGTTAACCCCTCCGTGGGTAGGGATGGTGGTCCCGGGATCCGGTGGCTCAGTGCAGGGGATGGCGACCGCAGGGGCTGCTGGTGTACTCACTGTTAGTAAAACACACAAGTCTCTGGTAAACCAAGGTGATGGTGGCCGGTGCCGCGGCCGGTTGCGTTTGGGTCCCCCACCCGGCTGGTGGTCTCTATCTTTTTCCTGCACTGCTTTGTGTAAGGTGGACTTTCCTAGTGTGAAACTCAGGAGTCCGCTCCCGGCTGGATGTGGCCTTAGGAGCCCTGCCCGCAGACGCTGGCCCGTGGGATCTATGGGCCCTGGTGGTGACCTCTTATCTTTAATCGGTGGGCTGTTGTCTTCTATGAGGAACTTTTGGTGGGACAGGACCTCTAGTCCTGGCCTCAATCGGTTAATTAACCAGTTCCACTTGGTTCTGGTGCTGGCATCAGGGTCCGAGTACCCCCCTTTGTGCTACGGTTTCTGGGTCGGTTCCCCGTGTCGGTACCGGCAGGCTACAACCTTGTCCCGGTCCACCTCGGTTCTGCCGAGCCGTCTTCCCGTCTCCTGGTGACGGAGACCACCGTCTGCCTCCTAGCCAGTGGCACCAGGGCTCCTACCCTGGTACCGTTCAACTTGAACTCCCCTGCTGGAGCTACACTTAGCTCCAGCCCACACTTCTCTCCAAACTGAACTTCAGACTAGACTGACTATTTTTCCCACCCCAGGCTGTCTAGACCCCTGGGTGGGCGTGTCCCAACCGCCTGGTCACGCCCACTGGTGTGTCTATCTTTTCCTAAGAGGAGGTGACTAGGGTTTTCTGGTTGGCTGTGTGTTTCCCAGTGAGGGAACGGTGTAATGCGGGGCCTAACTGTGACTACCTGGTTTTGCCAGGGCGTCACAGATGCTTTACGAAAAGGGTCTGTGGGGGCACTCAGTATACAGGCCGTGTAATAACCTGCTGTGCAGTCTCTCTATTTACAGGCCATCTAATGATTTTCCCTTTTTTTGGGGAGGCAAAGAATGAGGAGAACATCAAATAAGGGACATTACCGTGGTGGTGCTGGTGGTGGAGCTGCTTCAGGGCAAGGATTTGGTAGATCTGTGACTGTTAGGTGCCACAATGAAACACCTTCTCTGGTGCACATAGGCCTCAGGTTTTTCCTCACCATTTTGTAGGCCCAAACACCGCTGCACGAATGTCGAGACCAGAAGATACTGAGGCGGTTTTATATTTTATGGCTAACAATGCCTCTAGTTCTTTAGCATTGTCTTCCACCTGGTACACAGCTGAAAATGTAGAGTTAGCATCCGAGTTTCATGGTCATATTTCTTCCAATTCCCCCCATCCAAATTCAGGCAAGTAGAGTGAGCCACAAGTCATCTAGCAGTCACTTATGCATTTTAATGACTCTGTTGGCTGGGGTGCCGTGGCCCATCCACCTGTCTCTGCCCCTGAGGTGTAAGAGAGACTGAGTGCACTGACACCCAACCACTTATTGTGTTGGAGGAGGAGTCCTTGGGAGGACTAGTGTACACAGTCAGTGGACCACCACAGCATATCTCAGAGAATGGCAAAACATAGGTGCCAACTGCTGCGGCTTTCTGCAGTGTGTAGACCGGCAAGGAGGACTGGGGTGTGAAGTGGGTGGAAGATGATGCAATGGATGGTGAGGTGTTAGAACCCACTTGGAGAAAAGGCCATGTTACTAACGTGTGCAGTTCAGAGGAAGAAGAGGTTTTCACTCAGATGAAAACACACCACAGCAAAAGAGGGTGTAAAGCCCAGTGGCCAGCCCATACCCAGTACCTCAGCTGCTACAGCCCACCACCCCATCGAAAAGCTCACATAAAAGCCAGCTCAAAAGAGCTTCCTCTTGTGGCATTTCTCTCAGGAATCTTCCTGATGACGAGACAGTTGCTTTGCACGCTGTGCCATCAGAGCTTGAAGTGAGACAAAAATCTTTTGAACCTGAGCATGATACATCATCTGACTTCCAAGCACAAGCTGCAGTGTCAGTTTCTTCCTCCTGCAAACGATCAACAGGGCCACTTGCATGCAGATGTGGCGCCACTGAATATATCAGGGTGCCACAGGATACTGCAATCCTCAACCAGGGTGCAGGGCCTACCCCCCATGGTTCCAGATTCCCAACAACGGTATCACTAACATCCGCACTACAACTCCCAACCACACCTCACACCATGACCTGTACAGACACACCAGTGGGTTGGTCAAGTTGGAGTACGACCGCCCACCTAGGGGTCAAGCAGACTGGTGGAAGGGGAGACAAGGAGTTCAGTGTTGGTCCTCAAAGAGTGAGGAGCTGGGGAGTTGTAGCTTCCAGGGAGGCGACCGATTGGGTCGCAGACGGTGGTCCGGGACCACAGGAGTCGGGGACCGGTATCAGGAACACTGGACAGGAGTGTAACGGACGTAGTCTAGAAGGACTGTCAGCACCAGAAATCCCAATTACCTTATCGGTACCGAGCACGGCGGAGTACAGGACTTGTAAGAGCTTTAGGCGCCTTGATAATTAACTTGTGGAGGATAGTATCTTTATGAACTTTCCCCAAGAGCTCAGAGATTGAAGGCATCAGCACAACGCGGGGGATAGGGTTCTCCAACGCACACAACCCACTAAAACCCCAAGTGCCAGCCATCAAGAGCACAGCTGCGATACACACGGGTAGCGGGGCCCCAAAAGCTTCAAGCTGAGGGGCCACAAAGGGCAATCAATTTGTGCACGGAGGCAGGACTCCGGACTTGCCAAGTGCACCAGTGGGTGTGCGACTTGGACGGGCTCCCCCCCCCGTAGAAACTGCGGTGTCTAGAGGCTTTGGTTTACCATCTGTGTGAGTGTCTGCTTATTCCAACTAATCCAGCACCAAGACTACCGCAGTGAGTAACCTGAGCCTTGCACCCTGCTTTCCCAAGGCCGTGCCACCCGATCACCATACCACATTCCCCCCACTATCCGGGGCCATCCCTACCTGCGGAGGGACCAACACCTTGCTGCCCTACACCATCAGCCTGGTACTCCTATCGGTAGCGGCGGTACTCCCCTTACTGCAACCCGCAGATGGCGTCATGAACATTTATCCCCTGTAAATACCCCCTTTATATTTGAGTGGCCGCAAGCCCCCGGGTCCGGAGATTCTCGAGCCACAGCAACCACGGATCCAAGCAGTTCGAGTGCTGCAGGGGCGGCACACACACAAACACATGATGTGCCAGCACACCACCATCAGCATCACCTACCATCTGTACACCATTCCATGGAAGTCTTCAGCGATCCATCCCCCAAACCCTTATAGAAAGAGGAAATACCTACTTACCCACAACACCTGGCTCTGAATGACTGCATTTCAAAATGACTTGCCTTTGAAATGCTGCCAATCCAGCTTGTGGAGACTGACAGTTCTAAAAAATTGATGTTGGTGGCTATCCCGTAGTACATTGTTCCCAGCTGCCAATACTTTTCCAGGCGTTCCATCCCTACCTGCACACACATGTTGCGGACCAAAACAATCTCTCCCTAACTGCCTACTGTGCTGGTAGCTATGCCAGAGGCGGAAGTGTCCTAAGTGCATGCCATCAGGTGGAGATCTTGGGCGACTGTGGAATGAGAAGTTCACAATGCCTTATTGCTTGTAGAATTACTAATGATACTTGAATGACATACACTTGCTGTAGTGCGGTGAAGGGTTATGCACCTTTTCCTGTCTGGCTCTTGACTGTAGCTTTAATCCCAGGTGCAGCTCTTTTTTTATCACTCCCCTTCACTATATAAAGTCATGTGTCTGATCAAATGACACCAGTGATAGAATCTGAAACTTCACTTTCTTGTGGTCCACTTTGCAAGATGCCTGGCTCTGGAAGAAGCTTTTTGTTTTGTGTTATTTACAGCTGTGGTGTTAGCTGCATAAAAGCTACTGTGACGACATGGACTTTGTCAGTGCTTAGCATGGGTTAAATTTCTTAAAATTCAGCCAGACATGAAGTTAGTTTGTTTATAGACAGGGGGATAAGCCCCTCATTGTTTCTACAAGACTGTTAGGCGTCGCGTGTTAAAGTTCTTGCTGACTTATGTAATTGCCTTGGCCAATGAAGGTCAGATACCCAGACAAATCAATTATGCGAACCTTCCATTATATTACGATGTAACTTAGCTGTCTCTCCCTCCTGTCTGCCAGAGATCATTACTACTAAGGATATTTTGTATATGGCTTGAAATCTAGCCAATAAGAGCCCAGTCTTATCCACCAATCATGAAGACCCCAATGGTCTGAATGGAGAGCTCAGGAGTATAAGAAGGAGGACTGTCCATTACCCTGGTAGACTCTTGCTACATGCTACCAATCTAGGACCTGCAGATCCGATTGGCAAGCCATAACCGTACCTGGATTATAATACTACATGGACTTCAGCATCGAATGCAAGGATTCGGCTGAGATATCAAAGACTACCCAAGGAAGGAATCCAGCTTGGGACAATCTACTCACCTGACTACAGGTTTTGCGGTCCTCAGCCGGCTTCCTAAATCTGGCGTTATTCCATTCTCAGTGGGTGCCCGCCGAAAGCGGGGTGCTTTTGGTTTGGTTTAATTCCTTGACTCGGTCTGCTTGGGCTTGGTTTGTTTCCAGACTGTCACTGGATCTAGGATGAGACACACAATTTACATCCTCTGATATCACATCGGCGGTGTCTTCATCATCCTCTGCATCATTCTGGGTCTCCCAATGGACGAATTTCTGGATCAAGTCCAACCGAGTGTCAGTTTTCCTGTATTCAATCTTTCACATCTGGCACAGATCCTGTATCATCCATTTACTTCTGCAGTCGTAACTCCTCCCCGGTCCTTGTCCCATGGCTGAGCTGGTGGGGTTGGACATGGCAGCATCTGAAACCTGAATGCCTCTCCTATGGCCTGCTGGGTTTGCTCCTGTGCCTCCCTGGTTGTTGAGCCCTGGACAGTGTCCGCGAACACCAGTCCTCTGCAGCTCCCCTGGATAAACCAGGGTGAGTAGTATCCCACTGCTTCCACCAATTGTGGAGACACAGGGGTCAGTGGGTGCTCTCATCCGGTGATCCGGCCGCCTTTAGAAAGACAGCATGGCCCAGGGCTCATCCTAACTGACTGCCTGCCCTTATTAACCATGGGCGGAACACTACTCAAACAACACATGATGAGGGAATCACAATATTAAGACTTTATTGGATCCCCAAACCATAACCAGCAAAACCACAGAATGTAACCGGCAACAGTTTCTTTCCCTTCCGCTGGCTCACCAGGAATTAGAATGTCGGTGCCTCAGAGCTTCCAGGGCTACTTACTCCGAACCAACAGCACCCCGCTTTCGGCGGGCAACCACCGAGAATGGAATAAGACCAGATTTAGGAAGCTGGCTGAGGACCGCAAAACCTGTAGTCAGGTGTCTGGATTGTCCCAAGCTGGATTCCTTCCTTAGGTAGTCTTTGATATCTCATCCGAATCCTTGCATTCTATGCTGAAGTCCATGTAGTATTATAATCCAGGTTCAGTTATGGCTTGCCAATCGGATCTGCCGGTCCTAGATTGGTAGCATGTAGCAGGAGTCTACCTGGGCAATGGACAGTCCTTCTTCTTATACTCCTGAGCTCTCCATTCAGACCATTGGGGTCTTCACGATTGGTGGATAAGACTGGGCTCTTATTGGCAAGATTTCAAGCCGTATACAAAATATCTCTAGTAGTAATAATCTCTGGCAGACAAGAGGGAGAGACAGCTAAGTTACCTAAGTTACATCATAATACAATGGGAGGTTCGCATAATTGATTTGTCTGGGTATCTGACCTTCATTGGCTAAGGCAATTACATGAGTCAACAAGAACTTTAACACTAGATTCCTAACAGTCTTTTAGAAACAATGAGGGGCTTATCCCCCGTCTATAAACAAACTATCTTCATGTCTGGCTGAATTTTAAGATATTTAACCCATGCTAGGCACTGACAGAGTCCATGTCGTCACAGCTGCTTGGAGTGTTTTTCCTTTTGTATGTCAATTTCCCTTGTCAGTTTTCCTACCCTTGTGTTTCTTTATTGCAGAAGCAACACAAGTGCTCTCGCTGGCCTGCTCACTAGACAGGGTAAGAGCCAGGGTGAGTTTAGGGCAAGCAAGGACTTAGGATTATGATCGGCGACGAGGTGAAAGAACTCAACTAGGGATGTCGGGGAATGTAGGATACAGCCACAGGTGAGTGCAGGTGGTGACCCCTCTCCCATCTTCCTAGCGCCAGGGACCTTTGTTATACGCCCCTGTGTACCCTGTTTGTAGCGGCACCAGCTAGGAGTATTCCTGATACCTGATAAAATCCCGTTAGACACTGCATGACAGGAAGGTGTTGAGGCGCATGTCTTACCACCACTTAGGATCTCTGGAAATATTTGTATTAGTGTTGCCTCCTCCGACTACTCTGCTTCCTCGACAAACTCCTCATCTAGTCAGAGAAAGACCTGCACCACCAATTTCAGCACAGACAGAGGTAAACTACAGCAGGCTGTGCTGAACCTCATCTGTCTGGAGGACAAATTCCCCACCATGCAAACACTGCGGACTGGGACCAAACAACAGATAGGTGAGTGATTGTTGCTGGTGAACTAGAAGCCCGACCTGGTGGTATGTGACAACAGGCAAAATCTTGCAATAGCTCTAGGCTTTGGCAGTTTGATGCAAATATTTTGCCTGACGCATGTACTGAATTTGGTGGTGCAGAGCTTCCTTAAAATCACACACAAATGTCAGAGCTGCTGCTGAAAGAGTGGGCAGTCTCTGAGCACTTTCAGCGTTTTCACCCCGCTGCAGTGTCGCGGGCGGAGGAGGGGACGCTGCGCTCTCCCACTGCTCGGGTCCGGCTGCCGCTGCTGCTGCGGCCTGCTGCTGCTCGGTGGCTCGAGCGATGGGCCGGATCCCGGGGACTCGAGCGGCACTCCTCGCCCGTGAGTGAAAGGGGATTGGTTTTTGGGATTGTTTATTGTCCGTGACGCCACCCACGGTTGTGGTGATTGTATGGACACCACCGCTGCTCTGTATGGGGATCCCGGGAGCGATGACAGGGAGCAGCAAAGTTGTTGGTTCTCCCCTCCGTGGGTAGGGGGGTGGTCGTCCCGGGGCCCAGTGATGAGTTGGGGGATGAGGGATGGCGGGGCCGGTGCAGGGCTTGGTGGGGTGCAGGGACGCGGGGGCAGCGCTGTGCCTCACGGCACTGTGGTACTCACTCAGCCTGAGACGGGGACACAGTTCTCGGTAAAACACACGGCTAGAAAGACGGTTCCCACGGACGGCTGCTGTTGCTTTTCCCCAGTAGTTGACGGTGACGGTCCCTTTTCCTGCACCTAAGTCTATGTTGGTAGCGATGGGTTCCCACCGGTAACCCGCTCCCCGGCTTGGATATGGGCCGGAGGAGCCCCTCTTTGCCCGCAGGCGCTGGCCCTGAGAAACTGGTGCCTTGGCGGTGGCGGTGTCTCTCTCTAACGGTTGGACTGTTGCCTTCAATCGGGACTTGGTTGCTGGGAGACCCAGGAGGTCCCCTTCACTGACGGATTTGGCAAATTCACGGCGACTCCTAGCCTTGCCGGGATCCGAAAGGCCCCTGCCAATGGTGCTGGCTTCTCTTCGTATACCGCTCCGGTACCGCCGGGCCACCACCCGTCCACGGTCCTTTCGGCAACCTCCAAGCAGCCTCTCCTGCAGACGGTCACCACCGTCTGCCGACCTTGCTGTCTCAGTCCGGGGCACACACCTGGACCAACTTCAGGCTTCCTCAACTGTCACTTTCTCTTCCACCTTTACTCCTCTCTCTTGCTCCTCTACCACTTCACTCTTAACTCTCCTCTAACTGTTCTCTCACTCTTCTCTCACTGTTCTGCCTGGTTTTCCCGCCTCCAGGGCTGTGACTCCTCGGTGGGTGGAGCCAACCGCCTGGCCCACCCCCTGGTGTGGACATCAGCCCCTGGAGGAAGGCAACAAGGATTTTTGTGTAGCTTTGGTGTACCTATCCGGGGTGTGGGGTGTGGTGGTGTCATGACTAGAGATGAGCGAACCGGTCGCGGTTCGGCTCGAGGTTGGTTCGCCGAACGGAGGTCCCGTTCGAGTTCGGTTCGTCGAACGTTCGACGAACCGAACTCGAACTGCATAGGAAACAATGGCAGGCAATCACAAACACATAAAAACACCTAGAAAACACCCTCAAAGGTGTCCAAAAGGTGATAAACAACTCACAACACAACACAAACACATGGGAAAGTGACAAGGACATATACTCATGTGAAAACAAAACAGCTGGACAAGGAAAAAGAGGAGGAAACACAGATATATGAGTATATGCAAGGAAACATCGAGATGCCATTACTGTGCAACTTGAGCCCTGCTCATTTTAGGCTTCCAATCTGGATAAATTGCCTGAGCTCGACACGAACGCCTTGGGGATCTTGTCGTGTCCTGCAGCCAGCGTTCTCTCGGAACCTGTCTTCAGTGCTGCTGGGGGTCTGCTGGCAGATAAGCACACGTGTCTGTCCACTGACAATGTGGACATGGCTCTCAGAGGACCTTTCTTCCCCTGGGTCAGCCAGGGGAGGTGAAAGGCACGCGTATTTTTGAGAGTGCTTCATGCAAAGCATCTTTTTCATTTTGAAAAGGGGGGTCAACTGATGCTAGTCAAGTGGGGTGTGTGTGGCCCAATTAGTGGCAACGAGGGAGACTGTGGTTGGAGTCCCCTCGCTGTGTTTGTAAAAGAACCAAGATGAACAAGTCATGGCTCGCAGAGGACTTTTCTTCCCCTGGGTCAGCCAGGGGACGGGAAAGGCACGCGTATTTTTGAGAGTGCTTCATGCAAAGCATCTTTTTCATTTTGAAAAGGGGGGTCAACTGATGCTAGTCAAGTGGGGTGTGTGTGGCCCAATTAGTGGCAACGAGGGAGACTGTGGTTGGAGTCCCCTCGCTGTGTTTCTAAAAGAACCAAGATGAACAAGTCATGGCTCTCAGAGGACTTTTCTTCCCCTGGGTCAGCCAGGGGACGGGAAAGGCACGCGTATTTTTGAGAGTGCTTCATGCAAAGCATCTTTTTCTTTTTCAAAAGGGGGGTCAACCGATGCCAGTCAAGTGGGGTGTGTGTGGCCCAATTAGTGGCAACGAGGGAGACTGTGGTTGGAGTCCCCTCGCTGTGTTTTACATGATTTTCGAAGGGTATGACATGACTTAGAGGTTTTCTTTCAGCATCTGCAAACGGTTGGGTACAGAAATGCTGTCTTTCTAACCATTTTTAAAGAGGATTTTCGAGACCTTATGCCCACCACAGTGCCCCAAGAGCCGATGCCCAGTCGCCACTCCTTCTCCAAGAAAGTTGTGCCCGCGCTACACCAGCATATTGCACACATCATCACCGCTTCCTTGAGAAAGTCTGTGTGTGACAGGGTACATTTCTCCAAAGATACTTGCACCAGTAAGCATGGATAGTGGCGTTACATGTCGCTGACTGGGCACTGGGTAACTATGGTGAGAGATGGAGAAGGGTTTGCTGTACAAGTCTTGCCATCCCCACGACTTGTGTGTCAATCCTTCCTCTGTATGTACAAGTTCCTCAACTGCTTCTGCCTCCTCATCCTCGTGTGGGTCCTCCACCTCGGCCCAAACCCTGTGTGGTCAGGCCACCCTTCCTTGTAACTGCGCCCAAGGAATCCCACACACCTCCTTACTATGCTGGCAGCAGAGCTCAAGGCCATCAGGCGGTCAAATGTTTACTTTGAAATGTAGGGGAAATGTGAGACACCGCTGAGGAATTGTGGACGGTTAGCTCTGGAGAGTGAGACCGAGTTTCATCAATAGTTGTCTACACTCAACCAGCAGCCAGGGAAGGTCGGGTGCGACAATGATGCAAACCAGTTTGCGACCCTTCTTCAGGGCAATGTGGCACACGTGCCTTGTATGGCTCACGTGTTGAACCTGGTTGTCCAGCAATTTTTAAAACACTATCCCGGCCTACATGGCCTTCTGCAGAGGGCACGGTGTAACGCCTGCCTGGATCGACACACTCAGATGGGCTGTAAAGGATAGGCTAGAGGCAAGCCACTCACCAAGCTGGACACCCAGAACCCTGAAACCCTTTAACCCCTATACAGTGATTTGGAATTACACAGGGCCCAAGTTGATCAATACCTGTGGAAGGCTGCAGTTCCAGAGAATAGTAGTCATGCAGGGTCAAAAACATTAATTGAGGAAGAGGAACAGAATGGGATGGCCAGGACTTAATCAGAAAACAAGCAGAGGTGAAATGCGGATCGGCCAACGAGGTACATAAACAGCAAGCAGGAAAAGTAGTCAGGTAACAAGCACACAAACTCATAAAACTGAACTGGGGGTAACAGTAACAAGAGGTTCATAGCTTTGTCTGGCAGTGGTCTGCAGACAGGAGGGGCCTAAAAAAGGGTGTGGTGTCTTCCCATTGGTTGTAGCTGAATGATGGTACTTCATCTGTGAGATACCCACCACCTACATTCAGCCTGTGGTTCTGTATCTGTCAAGGTAACGCAACCCATTGGGTGACCATAACCTGCGTCCACCTGCGCCGCAGGCATCGACTCCTTTCCCATCATCAGCACTATGCACGAAAGGAACACGTTGTCACCTGGCGACCGGAGTACAAATTCATTGAGTGGACTACGTTGGTGACTTAACAGCCGTGTGCGGCAATGATGCAAACCTGTCTGCGGCCCTTCGTCAGGGCAATGTGACACACGTGCCTTGTATGGCTCACGTGTTGAATCTGATTCTCCAGCAATTTTTAAAATACCATCCCGGCCTACATGGCCTTGTGCAGCGGGCACGCTGCTATGTGCTCACTTTCATCCTTCGCACCCAGCAGCTCAACAACTTTCATCGCTCCTGAAGTCTTAGGGTCTGGCGGTTAAACGCCAGAAATGCGATGTTCCGACACGCAGGAATTGGAATCTGCACATTTTGCAGCATCTGTGGCAGCACCGCAGAGCCCTGCTGAAATACGGTATGACGTATACCCTGGGCTAACTTGATCCAGAGGTGGTGCAGATCACGCTGCTGGTGTGGTGTCAGATCAAGGACCTATGCACCCTTCTACACAGTTTACAAATGTCGACGAAGATGTTTAGCACTGGCGATGCCATTCTCAGCGTGACAATTCTGGTCATCTACAAGATGGAGCACACTGTAAGCATTATTCGGAGTCAGGTGTTGGTCCAAGAGGAAGGGGAGGACGTACAGGAGGAGTCATATGCAGAAGGGATAATAAGATGTACAAGGTCCATACGTTGAGCGGCACCTAGGCGGCAGTCATGGTGGGGGATAGGGATTAACAAGGGTGCATAGTATCAGCAAAAATTGTTGAGGAAGGTGCAGGAGCCCATGAAGAAATAAATGGAGGACAAACTTGCGATGGGCATGGAAGACTCAGCAGATGAGTGAGAGCTTGCTCACATTTTGGTTGTGCGAGGTTGGGGGGAGAGGGCAGAGGAAGGAGGCACGATTCTCACCTCTCTGCCACCAACAAACCAAGGACTTTGTCCTCCTGGATGCACAAGACACATGAGCGCCTTCTTGCTGCACTACCTACAACATGACCCTCGGATTGTACGAATTAGAAGTAATGCTAACTACTGGGTTGCCACACTGTTAGATCATCGGTACAAGACCAAATTTGGCTAAATAATTCCTGCCATAGAAAGGGACGCACGTATACAGGAGTATCTGCAGAAGCTGGTACGGATTCTTAGATCTGCTTTTATCAGTAAACACCAGTGCTGGACAGAGTGAATCTCAACGCTTTGTCATGGATAGGAGGAAATGGGCTTTTACTTGTCCACATCTGAGGGACCGAGGGCTGGCTGCTGGGCTGAGATGGCATTGAGTACGGTGTCCCTGCAGAGTTGCACTTTTGGTCATATACCAAATGAGTTGAAAAAAGGACAAATGCTGGTGGAAAGGGGAACAGGTGTGTTGGAAAGGGGAAAAAAGTTTTTGTCCGTGGGTTTGGTGGTTAAGCAAAAGTAACATTTGATGAAGAAACACCATCTGTTACGGTGGGACTGGCAGATTTGGATAAGGTGGTATATACTATGTTACCGGTATATAACGAAAATTAATAAGAAAAGAAAGAGAAAGGTATATATCCCCATCAGCAGTCAATGTCCACCGTGCTCCCAGATGGAAAAGGAGAGGTTGGCAAATGGAAGGTTAGGTGGAGGATACAGATCTGTGTGGCTATGAAACTAATAGTTGCCTGAACCGAGTTAGACACCACTCGGATCTTGAGACTGGGAGCCCTGTTAGTGACTCGCCCACCCCAGGGCTATGGGACACCCGGTGCCGGGCCGGACCACTCCGGTGGTAGTCAGTGGTGGCTGGGCCCGGCTCCGTGGCCCTGGTGGGTGTCAGTAGAATATGTGGCTTGATGAATAAAGTTTGTGTTCGTGACGCCACCTGTGGTCTGCGGCTATTAAGCCGCCGCTGCTGTGTGAGGCCTCCGGGGTGATGTTATGGCAGCAATGGTGGTACTGCTCCCCACAGGTGGAGCGGAGCCCCGGGGACACTGTTAGTGCTCGTGAAAGTCTATGGGGTTGTGTGGCTAACACGGTGCAGGGCCGACAGGCAATGAAAGAACCAGGCACAAACAACAGTCTCTTTACCTTTTCCTCTTTTACTTTGGGAACAGTCCAGTCCTGGGAGACCGTTACAGGTGGTGATGGGGATCCGGTCGGCCTGGAAGTACTTGGGGTGATCTTTCTGGCCAGCTGAGTATGAGGCCTACTCCTGGACTGTTAGGGCCAGATGGATGGGCAGACCCGGGAGGTGGATCCTCTGGACCGAACTCCCCGAAGAGGGAACGGAGTCCGGTAGCCGGAGCACTTTAGGTAGCAGAACAGTCCGTGCACTTAGAACACAATGGAGAAGTCCCTGGGACCACGGGGTCACTGATGGTGGTCCGGGTGACGGAGCTCAGGTTCGGAAGCCGGGATGATGTCAGGCGGGGTCCGGAACCGTTGGAGCGAGATGGCGGGTCACCGCAGGGAACCGGGATGGTACGGACTGTCAGGATGGTAGATAGGCAGCGTTCGGGGTTTGAGATACAGCAGGACCGGATGGCGAGGCAGGATCGGCTCTAAAAGAGAGAGAGGTAAGTATCTCACAGGAACACAAGGAGACCTGACTCCTAGCTTGGGAAACACGAAGAACAGGCCCCGCCCCCTTGGACATTAATCCCCTTTATACCCTGTACCTGTGTGCATCATTTCCTGTCAGTGGACACTGGCCCTTTAAGAAAGGGTCAGTGACCGCGCGCGCGCCCTAATGCGCATGCGCGCGGCCCGGGTGCCAGAAGCCAGGGCAGGAAGCTGAGAGGAGGAAGCAGCAGAGCCGGCCACGGGCTGGGAGGCCGACGGGCGCCGGGAGCGGGGACCAGGGGGCCTGGGAAGCGCGGCCAATGGAGGGTGGAGAGCGGGGAGCGTGGCAGGTGAGCCGGGGAGCGGAGCAGAGGACCCGGGGAGCGTGACAGTACCCCCCCCACGCCCCCCTCCCCGCAACCGGGACAGGAAGGCACGGATCAGCGGAGTACCCACATTCTCCCTGGGCTCCCAGGACCTATCCTCAGGACCATACCCTGCCCAGTCCACCAGGAAGAACTGTCGGCCTCGTACGGTCTTCATGGCCACGATATCCCTTACCGCATAGATGTCGTCCTCAGCAATAGGAGGAGGAGCCGGACTGGCAGCAGCGGAGAAGGGACCAAGGACAACCGGCTTGAGCAGGGAGACGTGGAAGGAGTTGGGTATCCTCATCGTGGCTGGAAGCTGCAGTTTGTAGGAGACCTCATTGATCTTGCCGATGACTTTAAACGGTCCGATGTAGCGAGGTCCCAGCTTGTAGGATGGTAACTTCAATCGGACGTACTTGGAAGCAAGCCAGACGAGATCTCCCGGAGAGAAACATGGAGGATCCAGACGTCTCTTGTCCGCGTGTCTCTTCATCCGCAGGGATGCACGTGCAAGGGACGCCTTAACTGAGTCCCAAATGGTTGTAAAGTCACGGAGTACTGCATCAGCAGCAGGGATATCCGAGGAAGAGGATACAGGCAATGGGACAGACGGCTGAAGTCCGTAGACGACATGGAAGGGAGAACAGGAGGAGGACTCACTGACGTGGTGATTATGGGAGAATTCAGCCCAAGGAAGAAGTGTGGACCAATCGTCATGATGGGCGTTGACGTAGTGACGTAAGAAAGAGGTCAATATCTGATTGACCCGTTCCACTTGGCCGTTCGACTGAGGATGGTAGGCAGAAGAAAAGTCCAGCGTTACTCCTAGATGTTTACAGAGAGCCCTCCAGAAGCGGGAGGTGAACTGAGTTCCTCTGTCGGACACAATGTGTGATGGAAAGCCGTGCAAGCGGAATATGTGATGTATATAGGCGTCCGCGAGTTCCTGGGCAGAGGGCAGTCCAACCATAGGGACGAAATGGGCCATTTTAGAGAACCGATCCACCACGACCCATATGACTGTGTGTCCGGAGGACAATGGCAAGTCCGTAATAAAGTCCATCGCAATGTGTTGCCAGGGAACTGTGGGTATGGGCAGAGGCAGTAGACGGCCATATGGCAGGTGTTTGGGCGTCTTGTTCCTGGCACACGAAGAGCAAGCAGAGACAAAAGAGGCGACGTCCGTGCGAAGGGATGGCCACCAGTAATGACGTACAATGGCACTCCATGTTCTCTTCTGACCAGCATGACCGGCTGTTTTCGAGGCATGGCCCCAGTGTAGCACTTTATGCCTGTCTGTCTCAGAGACATAGGTCTTCCCGGGCGGTATCTGGGCCAGGGTGACAGGAGCCACCGGAATAATCTTACTTGGACAGACGATGGGTTGGGATGTCTCCTCTTCCTGCTCCATGGGCATGAAAGACCTAGACAAGGCATCAGCGCGTACATTCTTGTTCGCTGGTCGGAAATGGAGCTGGAAATCGAACCGGGCAAAGAACAAGGACCACCTGGCTTGCCGGGGGTTCAGTCGCTGAGCAGACCGCAGGTATTCCAGGTTTTTGTGGTCCGTGTAAATAATGACGGGGTACACTGCTCCTTCCAGAAGATAGCGCCATTCCTCCAGAGCCAGTTTGACTGCCAATAGCTCTCGATCACCGATGGTGTAATTGCGTTCAGGGGCGGAGAAGCTCTTGGAGAAGAAACCGCAAGTCACCATCTTCCCGGAGGAGGACTTCTGCATGAGCACTGCTCCGGCTCCTGAGGAGGATGCATCCACCTCCAAGGTGAACTGGCGGTTTAACTCTGGACGGTGGAGTACAGGAGAGGAGGCAAAGGCTCGCTTTAGAGAGCCAAACGCGGTGTCGGCCGCAGGTGACCAGTCCTTTGGATTAGCCCCCTTCTTGGTCAAGGCGGAGAGAGGAGCAGTCAGAGCAGAGAAGTGAGGAATGAACTGACGGTAATAATTGGCGAATCCCAGAAAACGTTGGATTGCCTTCAGTCCAGAAGGAGGAGGCCAGTTGAGAATGGCAGAGACCTTCTTTGGGTCCATCTGCAGTCCGGTCTCTGTGATGAGGTAACCTAGGAAGGGGAGAGAAGACTGTTCGAAGACACACTTCTCGTACTTGGCGTACAGACGATTCTCTCTCAGTCTTTGTAGAACCAGTTGCACGTTCTCTCGGTGGGTCTGGAGGTCCGGAGAGAAGACAAGGATGTCGTCCAGGTACACCACCACACAGACGTAGAGAAGGTCCCGGAACACGTCGTTCACTAGTTCTTGGAAGACTGCTGGTGCGTTACACAGGCCGAAGGGCATCACGCAGTATTCATAGTGCCCATCACGAGTGTTGAACGCGGTCTTCCATTCGTCCCCCGAGCGAATACGGACCAGGTTGTAGGCACCCCGAAGATCCAACTTGGTGAAGACACGAGCTCCTCTGAGCCGATCAAACAATTCGGGGATGAGCGGCAGGGGGTACTTGTTCTTTACGGTTATTTGGTTCAATCCCCGGTAGTCTATGCATGGTCGTAGGTCGCCCTCTTTCTTCTTTACGAAGAAGAAGCCAGCTCCAGCAGGAGAGGAGGATCTCCGAATGAATCCCCTAGCCAGGCTCTCTGTGATGTATGTAGACATGGCCCTTGTTTCGGCTGGAGACAATGGATATATCCTTCCTCGAGGTGGTGTAGTTCCCGGGAGCAGGTCAATGGCACAATCGTAAGGACGATGTGGCGGAAGTACCTCTGACTCCTTCTTATCAAAGACGTCCGCGAAGGACCAATAGGCTGAGGGTAGTCCCGGTAGGGTCTCTGGAACCGGAGGTCGCCGGATGGGTTTTATGGTCTTCAGACAGGTGTCATGGCAAGAAGACCCCCATCGAGTGATATCGCCAGTGCCCCAGCTGACTGAAGGTTCGTGTGTCCGCAACCAAGGAAGACCCAGCAGGATTTGATGTGACATGTGAGGGAGGACGTAGAGAGCGATGTTCTCGGTGTGCAGAGCACCGATACGCAGTTCAAGCGGCTTGGTGATCCAGGAGATGGTGTCAGAGAGGGGTCTCCCATCCACAGAGGCAATCACAAGAGGTTTGGCGAGTGGAGTAACAGGCACCTGGTATTTGTCCACCGTGGCCTGCTGGATGAAATTGCCTGCTGCCCCAGAATCGAGGTACGCCTCAGCCGTAAACCGCGTCTCTCCCGTTGTCACTTGCACAGTCCATGTAACCGGGTCTGAGAGAGTCCCAGCACCTAGGGTGGCCTCTCCTACCAACCCTAGGCTTTGGAGTTTCCCGGCCTCTCTGGACAGGCGCGTAGCAGGTGTGTGCCCTCTCCGCAGTAGAAGCAGAGACCCTTGGCGAGTCGCTCTGCTCGACGTTGTTCAGACTGGCGCACACGGTTGATCTGCATGGGCTCATGGACGGAGGCACCAGAGGTCGTTGACTGGAGTACGGCGGGCTTCAGTGGAGGAGAGGCATGCCGTACCGGACGTCTCTCATGGGACACCTCTTTGGACCGCTCCTGAAAGCGAATGTCCACTCGAGTCGCTAGGGTAATCAGGGCGTCCAGGGTGGACGGTACGTCACGTCCAGCCAGCTCATCTTTGATTCGACCCGAGAGTCCTTCCCAGAAGGCGGCGGTTAGGGCCTCGTTATTCCACCCGAGTTCCGAGGCCAAGGTGCGGAAACGGATGGCGTATTGACCCACCGTCAGAGTTCCTTGACGTAACCGGAGAAGAGATGAAGCAGACGCGGAGGCGCGTCCTGGCTCGTCAAAGGTGCTGCGAAAGGCCTGCAGGAACTCTTGGAGGTTCTTGGTCATAGGGTCCTCCTTCTCCCACAAGGGGTTCATCCATGCCAGTGCCTCGCCCTCTAGGTGAGACATTATGAAGGCGACCTTGGCTTGGTCGGAGGCAAACAAATGCGGCAGCTGCGTGAAATGAAGGGAGCATTGGTTTATAAACCCCCTGCAGGTCTTGGGATCTCCGGCGTACCGGGGCGGTGAAGCCAAACGAAGTCTGGAAGCATCCGAAGAGGCTGCCACGGGAGCGGGAGCCGTGGATTGACTAGTGGAGACCCGGGGCGCTGAAGATGTGACCGAGGCTTGTAGCGTGTTCAGGCGGGCGTCCACGGAAGTCATAAAGTTCAGCATGCGGGTCTGGACTTCACGCTGGCGTTGGAGTTCCTCTTGCAAGGCCGCTAGTGCTTCGGCGGGATCCATGGCCTGTTCTTACTGTTAGGGCCAGATGGATGGGCAGACCCGGGAGGTGGATCCTCTGGACCGAACTCCCCGAAGAGGGAACGGAGTCCGGTAGCCGGAGCACTTTAGGTAGCAGAACAGTCCGTGCACTTAGAACACAATGGAGAAGTCCCTGGGACCACGGGGTCACTGATGGTGGTCCGGGTGACGGAGCTCAGGTTCGGAAGCTGGGATGATGTCAGGCGGGGTCCGGAACCGTTGGAGCGAGATGGCGGGTCACCGCAGGGAACCGGGATGGTACGGACTGTCAGGATGGTAGATAGGCAGCGTTCGGGGTTTGAGATACAGCAGGACCGGATGGCGAGGCAGGATCGGCTCTAAAAGAGAGAGAGGTAAGTATCTCACAGGAACACAAGGAGACCTGACTCCTAGCTTGGGAAACACGAAGAACAGGCCCCGCCCCCTTGGACATTAATCCCCTTTATACCCTGTACCTGTGTGCATCATTTCCTGTCAGTGGACACTGGCCCTTTAAGAAAGGGTCAGTGACCACGCGCGCGCCCTAATGCGCATGCGCGCGGCCCGGGTGCCAGAAGCCAGGGCAGGAAGCTGAGAGGAGGAAGCAGCAGAGCCGGCCAGGGGCTGGGAAGCCGACGGGCGCCGGGAGCGGGGACCAGGGGGCCTGGGAAGCGCGGCCAATGGAGGCTGGAGAGCGGGGAGCGTGGCAGGTGAGCCGGGGAGCGGAGCAGAGGACCCGGGGAGCGTGACATGTACTTTTCTTTGTTATGATAGGACCCTGCTTCTCTGAATCCAGCAATGGCCCTCTTTGCTGCTGGGACTGATGGTACGTCCCTTTCCCTCTGTAGCAGGCTGCGCAGGCCCTCTCTGGTGCTTCTCTGCTGGAGTCCACACCGGGCCCTGATGCTGCAGCTGTACCTTTGGAATGTTTTTGGGCCAGGTGCTTGCAGCTCTCCTGCCCTTCGGATTCGGCTACCAGGGAGTATGTTTAAGCCCTGGTGGCCACAGACTCCGATGTCCGAGTCTCTCTGCTGCCTCTCAGCTACTCCTGCTTCCCTGGGCCAAGCTACTCTAGCTCAGGGCCCCAGTTCCACAGGACAGCTCACTCTGCGTCTGCTTCCTTCCACTTCTCTCTACAGACTGAACACTACTTCCTCCCCCAGGCCAGACTTGAGGAAGGCTCCCTGGAATTCCAGGTTCAGAGCTCCCCCTGCTGGCCGGAGGGAGAACTGCGTTGGGTGTTAAACTTGCTGGCCAATGGACCTCCCCATTACCTCCAGGCTCAGCATTAACCCTTTGGAAGGTCAATGCTGTTGTGGCGACCAGGTCCTGGGGCACCACACTCCCCCTTAGTTAAATTCAGTACTCCCGGACTGTGGAAAACAAAACAAGACATACATGTTACAACCTTAAACAACATTAAGAGTCCAGTGTGGCTCCCAGCCGGGTGTCCATTACACTGCTCCATGGGGGACCCGCCGCGATAAAACCCCCGACGTAGGCTCTGGGCGTGCGTCAGAGCATTGATGACCCCACTCTATGCACGCCGGACGGGTGTTTCTTCAGGGGTGCTGAGCACACTGGTGCTAACTATGAACAATTTAGGTGTTGGCCACCCATAGTCCAGTGGCCCAATTGTCCATTTACTTAATCACCTAAGACAAAAAGCATTTTATACACAACATTACAGACATTTCACATAACTATTTACATTGTTAGGTATTTTACTTTCTATGTTCTATACCTTGGAGGGGGCGTTCCCCGAGTGCTACGTTGGGACCGGCGTAGCTCTGGGGTTTGTCCCTGACTACTTAGAGTGTCTGCCCCCCTCGTGTGATTGGTAGGCCCAATCCTGACAGGGATGCATGTTGGTTGCCTACGGGATCTCAGATTCGCCAAGGGTACGGCAGGTTCACCACTGGCAGGGGGTTGAACCTCCTGTTCCACTGCTGGCGTGTCATCTCGTGTTGGAGCGGACGGTTCTTTAGGTGGATCTGGAACCTCTTCTGTTTCTGGCTCGACCAACTGCGGGAACGTCAAGACTGGTACCACTATGGCATTGTTTATTCGGGTCCAAGTTTTGGGGAATTTTCCAAGGATTGTTTGGATCATCTCTTCCTCTTTTTCTTGACTTTGGGGACTTTCTTGTACTTCTTCTACTTCTTTTTGGGTTCTGCACCATTCAGGGCACGCTTTCAGGCGGTCCCGAGAAACTGCTTGATAGGTCTTGCCTTCATCCTTGCTTATGAGGCATACCTTACTATTGTCAAAGTTGGAGGGAATAATGGTGTAGGGTTCATTCTCCCACTGATCATCTAATTTATGCGCCCTCCGCTTTTTCTTGAGGACCTGTTCTCCAGGTGCTAAGGGAGTTGCTGGAGCTGTTTGATTGTAATGCTGCTCTTGTCTCATTCTTGCTTGAGACAGGCTCCTTTCTACGCATTCCTGGACCTTGCGGTACTGCTGTTGTCGCTCTGTATCCCAATCTTCTATCTCCTGAACCGCTTCAGGTGACACAGTCCCCATCTCAAAGTCTACAGGTAACTTGCCAGGTCTTGCTCGCATCAGGTAAGCAGGGCTGCAGTTGGTCGAATTTACCGGGATATGGTTGTACAGGTCTACCAGATCTGGTAACTTCTCTGGCCATTGGTTTCTTTCTTCCAGAGGTAGAGTCTTGAGCATATCAATAACCACATGGTTCATCTTCTCGCACAATCCATTGGTTTGGGGGTGGTACGGTGTGGTTCTGATTTTCTTACAACCGTACATGTTACAGAACTCTTGGAACACTTCTGCCTCGAATGCAGGACCTTGATCGGTCAGTACCCTTTCAGGGTAACCGTGAGGTCGACAAAAGTATGCCTGAAATGCTCTAGCTGCTGTTCTGGCTGTCTGGTCCTTCACGGGCACTACTACCAGGAAACGAGAGTAATAGTCCACAATGGTGAGGGCGTACACATAGCCTGACCGGCTTGGTGTTAACTTCACGTGGTCCAGGGCCACCAACTCCAGGGGCTGCTTCGTGACAATTGGCTGTAGGGGAGACCTCTGGCTGGCATCATCTTTCCGCCTCAGGTTACATGGACCACAGTCTCGGCACCACTTCTCAACGGTCTTTCTCATGTGCACCCAGTAGAACCGATCACGGAGTAGGGTCTCCAACTTCTTCCACCCGAAGTGTCCTGCGTTATCATGATAAGCTGCTAGGACCATTGGAGCATCCCTCTGTGGGACCACTATCTGCCAGATGAGTTCATTCGTTCGCCAGTTGACATATCTCTTGCAGAGCTTGCCTTGGTATGTGAACAGTCGTCCCCTCTCCTTCCACAGCTGCTGGGCTTCTTCTGGAGCATCTGGGCCAAGATGGGTCTCAGCTTGTGCTAGCTTTTCTTTGACCAATCGCACGGCCGGGTCACCGTTCTGTGTCTCTTCCCAATTATGGTGGAGTAATGGGTTGACCGAGACCTCGTGCTGGCTCGAGCGCTTCACTCCTACAGCATGCTCACACTGGGAAACACCTTGGTGATGGAAAGCCGGTAACTCTATCTCTTCGAGTTCATCCAGGTCTTCTCCAGACTCGGATAAGTGAGGCATTCTGGACAGCGCATCAGCATTGTTATTCTTCTTGCCAGCCCGATACTTGATGGTAAAGTCAAAGTTAGACAGCCGGGCCATCCATCGCTGTTCCAACGCACCTAACTTGGCTGTTGCCAGGTGTGTCAACGGATTGTTGTCCGTGAAGATGGTGAACTTGGCCGATGCCAGATAGTGCTTGAAGCGTTCAGTCACTGCCCAAACAATAGCGAGGAACTCCAGCTTGAAGGAACTGTAGTTTTCTGGATTCCTTTCTGTGGGCCGAAGCTTCCTACTGGCGTACGCTATCACCCTCTCTCTGCCTCCCTGCACCTGGGACAGAACTGCTCCCAGTCCCACGTTGCTGGCGTCTGTATACAGTACAAACGGCTGGCTGTAGTCAGGGTAGGCCAGAATTTCTTCTCCCGTGAGAGCCCCTTTCAGCCGGACAAAGGATGTTTCTAGTTGGCTGCTCCATTCAAATGGAGGGCTCTGCTTCTTAGCCTGCTTTGGCTGGCCCACCAGGAGGTCTTGAAGGGGCGCTGCTATCTTGGTGAAACCATCAATGAACCTTCGGTAGTAGCCCACCAGCCCAAGGAACTGCCGCACCTCCTTTACCGTGGTGGGTCTTGGACAGTCCTTGATTACGGTGACTTTCTCCGGATCAGGTGCCACACCTTCTGCGCTGACCACATGACCCAGGTACTGTACCTTTGGCTTCAAGAGGTGACATTTGGACGGCTTTATCTTCAGGCCGTATTTCGACAAGGACTCAAACACTTCTGCTAAGTGCCTCAGGTGGTCTTCATAAGTCTTGGAGTAGACTATGACGTCATCCAAGTACAACAGCACGGTTTCAAAGTTGTGGTGGCCCAAGCAGCACTCCATCAACCTTTGGAATGTCCCTGGGGCGTTGCAGAGCCCGAATGGCATACAGTTGAACTCACAGAGGCCCATTGGTGTCGTGAATGCAGTCTTCTCCTTGTCCGCCTCCGCCACGGGAACCTGCCAATACCCACTGGTGAGATCCAAGGTGGAGAAATAGTTAGCTGACTTTAAGGCTGTTAGTGACTCCTCTATTCTGGGCAGTGGATAAGCATCTTTATGTGTAATGCGGTTAATTTGCCTGTAATTTACACACATTCTCATTGTACCATCTTTTTTCTTTACGAGCACTAGTGGAGCTGCCCAGGGGCTACAACTATCTCTGATAACCCCAGCCTCCTTCATTTCCCGTAACATTTCTTTGGCACGCTGATACTGTGCGGGGGGTACAGGGCGGTATCTCTCTTTAATGGGATGATGATCACCCGTGGGGATTTGATGTTTAACCCCTTTCACCTGCCCAAAATCTAGGGGGTGTTTGCTGAAGACCCGCTCGTACTCCTGTACCACCCGGTAAACCCCATGCTTTTGGTGTGAGGGGGTGGAGTCGGTGCCCACATGTAATTTTTGGCACCAGTCTTCCAGCTGCCCCTTGGAGCCATTGTCTTCCGCCTGGTCGGACGGGATCAAGGGTTCCACTGCTTTGATGGTATTGTTGCTGACAGTGTACAGTTTTGCTACAGTGGCGTACCGGGGCAATTTGGCTTCCTCCTCCCCACAATTCAGGACACGGACGGGCACTCTCCCCTTGCGAACGTCTGCTACCCCTCTGGCTATCAGGACTCCAGGCCTACTGTCTGAATACACCGGTTCTACCAAAGCATGGTAATCCTGACCCCTGAGGCCTATTGCTGCCCGACACCATATCAACATTTCACTTCTTGGGGGTATTGCAATGGGGAGGGGGTCACTTACCCTCACACTGCCAATTTCTCGTCCGGCCAGCTCTACCTGCTGCCTCCTCATCAGGGCTCTGATCTCCCTCTGTAGGGCACGCTGCTGCCCGGAGCTGGCAGTTTCAGACGCCTGTTGCAACAAAATTATCACTTCGGCAATACAATTTTCTATCACATTTGTACCAATGGTTAGCAGTGGGTCAGATTCTTTGCGATCAATATCTACAATTATCATCCCCTGACATGGCAATTCTACCCGCCCCACTTTAATGGTTACTTCTTTGTACCCAATTTGAGGTAAGGGCTGACCATTACTGGCCACAATTGTTAAATCATCATCTGGGCCATGGTCAATGTCTGCATCAGCCCAATATCTTTTGTACAGTTTATAGGGGATGGTTGTTACCTGGGACCCCGTATCCAGGAGGGCATTCAAAGGGATCCCATCCAGCACCATAGGAAGGACCAGTCGTCCTCCCACATACTTGCTGCGGCTGGGGGTTGAGCCGGGCTTCCTTACACCTGGGGGTTGGCTCCTGGCCCCAGGCTCGGCCCATTTAAAGGACAGTGTTGTGCAATGTGGCCCGCCTGGCTGCAGCGGCGGCAGATCGGTTGTCCTGTTGAATCATACTGGTCTGTGTCTTTTCCTCGGGTCGGCGGGATCCTCCTCTGTCGCATCCATGGGACGTCTTCTGGGCTGGAGGCCAACTCGATTCTTGCAGGTGATGGGGTCACTTGTAGAGACTGCACGGTCTTGGCAAGGGCAGCTACAGTCTTGGTCAGCTCCTGGACCTGCTGTCTGAGCTCTGCAGTGGGATCCTTATCCAGGGACTGCGCCTCGGCCCCTGCAGCAGCTCGTGTTGCAGGCACCACCCCGGGGTACGTGATAGCAAGAGGCCGGAGGGATACTGGGTCATTCGGTGTAGATTCTCTCAGTACCCGGATGGCCTGGTCCTTAAACTTTGCAAAGTCCAGAGCAGGGTTCTGCAGGACCATGATACGCAGCTGGGTCCTGTGGGCATCTGACAGGAGCCCTTCTATGAACTGCTCAGTTAGGAGTTTGTCTCCTTCTCGTACACTCTCTGGGTCCACCTGTTTAACTGCTTTCAGGACCTCCTGCAAGTTTAAGGCATAGTCCCGTATGCTGTCTGTGGCCCGTTGTTTGCACCCAAAGAATCTCATCTTTATCTCTGCTGCGGTGCGGGTGTCAAAAGTACTCTTTAGCTTGGCCAGTATCTGGGTTGCTGTCCCTTTATCTGTATCAGGCCAGGACTTCACTTCACGCTGGGCCGCGCCAGCTAGCTGCCCCATTAATATGCCCAACTTCTGGCTCTCAGTCAGCGGATACACCCGGAACAAGCTGTGCAGACTTTCTCTGAAGTCGCCCAAGGTATGGGACTCCCCGGAGTACTGCGGCAGCCATTCTGCTCCCGGGATGTACGGCATTGTGATCGGCATTACCGGCGCTACAGCGGGGGTTGGGGCGACGGCGACTGGGATTGCTTCGGCTGGTGCTGCGGCGTCTCGGGCTATGGCAGCCACCTGCCCTCCCTCCGAGTCGGACATCTTCCTCCCCCTTAGTGAACCTTACCAGGCTCCGTTCACTTTTCAAATTCCCTTCTGGGTCGCGCGGGGTTAACAGCGCTCTGCTCTGATGGCGCGCTCCCTTCGCGCTCTTTGTCAGGCACGCCCCCCTTCTCCCTGCGCTCGGCGAGGCTAATGGCGGCGGCAGTTTGCAAACAGTAACACAGTTTTTTAAGCACAGTTTCTGCAGGCGCACAGTACCCGGTGGGACCGGGCACGAAATCCTGTTCGTGACGCCAAAGTTGACTCGCCCACCCCAGGGCTATGGGACACCCGGTGCCGGGCCGGACCACTCCGGTGGTAGTCAGTGGTGGCTGGGCCCGGCTCCGTGGCCCTGGTGGGTGTCAGTAGAATATGTGGCTTGATGAATAAAGTTTGTGTTCGTGACGCCACCTGTGGTCTGCGGCTATTAAGCCGCCGCTGCTGTGTGAGGCCTCCGGGGTGATGTTATGGCAGCAATGGTGGTACTGCTCCCCACAGGTGGAGCGGAGCCCCGGGGACACTGTTAGTGCTCGTGAAAGTCTATGGGGTTGTGTGGCTAACACGGTGCAGGGCCGACAGGCAATGAAAGAACCAGGCACAAACAACAGTCTCTTTACCTTTTCCTCTTTTACTTTGGGAACAGTCCAGTCCTGGGAGACCGTTACAGGTGGTGATGGGGATCCGGTCGACCTGGAAGTACTTGGGGTGATCTTTCTGGCCAGCTGAGTATGAGGCCTACTCCTGTACTTTTCTTTGTTATGATAGGACCCTGCTTCTCTGAATCCAGCAATGGCCCTCTTTGCTGCTGGGACTGATGGTACGTCCCTTTCCCTCTGTAGCAGGCTGCGCAGGCCCTCTCTGGTGCTTCTCTGCTGGAGTCCACACCGGGCCCTGATGCTGCAGCTGTACCTTTGGAATGTTTTTGGGCCAGGTGCTTGCAGCTCTCCTGCCCTTCGGATTCGGCTACCAGGGAGTATGTTTAAGCCCTGGTGGCCACAGACTCCGATGTCCGAGTCTCTCTGCTGCCTCTCAGCTACTCCTGCTTCCCTGGGCCAAGCTACTCCAGCTCTAGGCCCCAGTTCCACAGGACAGCTCACTCTGCGTCTGCTTCCTTCCACTTCTCTCTACAGACTGAACACTACTTCCTCCCCCAGGCCAGACTTGAGGAAGGCTCCCTGGAATTCCAGGTTCAGAGCTCCCCCTGCTGGCCGGAGGGAGAACTGCATTGGGTGTTACACTTGCTGGCCAATGGACCTCCCCATTACCTCCAGGCTCAGCATTAACCCTTTGGAAGGTCAATGCTGTTGTGGCGACCAGGTCCTGGGGCGCCACATTAGCGTCACAGGGTCCACACGCCCACCCATCCCAGGAACTCCCTGTTAACATCACAGGGGCCATTCAGTACGCTGACCGTGTGCATTGGGGCCACACCTGTGGACAGCAGGCGCAGCAGCAGTCCTGTTAATGCCACTGGGCTGCACAAGCAGAACTTGTAGGACAGGAGCTGGTCTTAACCGTTCTGCGTTACCAACTGTGGTGGCGGCCTGCATCGACGCCCTATCCCTGCCTACCTCTGGCCTAAAGCCGCAATGGGTTCAACACATGAAGGTGTGCTCTTTCGGAGCATAATAGAAGACTGCGCACCTCCTTGTTGGCTCAAGCCCGTTTTATAACCTGGGTCCGCCCCAAACCAGGGTGGACCACAATGCACCTCCTAGAGACAAAAGCACGTCATGAGTGTCATAACTAGCGTCCTATTTGGAACCGCAACTTCAATAATGACCTCATGGCTGCCACGACACAAAGACCTCACCAGTCATCGTCTGACCATCAATAATGAGGTGACAAGTCATAAGGGCGGGCCTCTGCAAGCCATTTGGGAGTGGCCTGGCCACATCGTCAGGACACCTGATGCCCTGTGGTCTATATGGGCCCCCCCACATCAGGGGCAGGGCCAAAGAGTTCATTACCGGACCTAGTTTCTGATGCAGTAAGTGCCTGAGCATGGTCAGTTGCATGAAATAGAGTCTCTGAAAAAAGACTATCAGCTTTAGCATGGTGTCTCGGCACAAAACAGGACTTAGACCTGGCACGGAATGCAAGTACCTGTGCAAAGAGGCTTTTCACACTAAGTGTGGGAGCATGCGCTGTATCCCGAAATGAAGACTTAGCCTCAGGAATGGCACAGTCAGGCTGAGCATACTCACTAGGCGAAACACTGTAGTTAGGCTGCAGCTGGGGTAAATCGGCACACGCATGCGCACTAGCTGCCTCTCCACACTTACACATGGAGGAGAAATTGCTCTTCGGGTGTGGACTTGGAGATGCTGTCTATGAACAGAAGGAAAAGCTAAAGGAAGCCTGACTGTCTATCCCTCCGAATGATCAAATGCAGCAAGGAATTCCCTGAGTTTGCTATAAAATTAGCGTAGCAAAATGTGCATGAGGGTGTCATGCAGAAGTGCTGCAAATAGATTTGCACCAGTGGGGCACTAATGGAGTCCAACAGCCACTTCTTGTATGCCACTAAATGGCAGCATTTTTTGCTATCATTACAGCTTATTAAAAACAGAGCAGGTGGGTGTCATGCAGAGGTGCTGCACATAGATTTGCACCAGTGGGGCACTAATGGAGTCCAACAGCCACTTCTTGTATGCCACTAAATGGCAGCATTTTTTGCTATCATTATAGCTTATTAAAAACAGAGCAGGAGGGTGTCCTGCACAGGTGCTAGAAATAGCTTGGCACCAGTGGGACAATAATGAAATACAACAGCCAGTTCTATGATGCCACTAAATGGCAGTATTTTTTGCTATCATTATAGCTTTTAAAAACAGAGCAGGAGGGTGTCATGCAGAGGTGCTGTAAATAGCTTGGCACCTGTGGGGCACAAATGGAGTACAACAGCCACTTTTTGTATGCCACTAAGTTGCAGCAGTTTTTGCTATTACTAGTGTTGAGCGAGTATGCTTGTCACTACTCGGTACTCGCACGAGTATCACTGTACTCGGGCTACTCGGCGGGGACCGAGTAATCTCGCGATACTCGTGTTGTACTCGTGGTCTTCATCCCTGCATGTTGGCGCTCTTTTGAGAGCCAGCCCTCATGCAGGGATTGGCTGGCAGACCACTGCAATGCCACAGCCCTGTTAGTTGTGGAATTGCAGTGATTAGCCGGCCTGCACAGCGTGACCGAGCCTTTATACCGGCGGGCGCGCTGTGCTCTGCACACAGCCATCCAGACAGTCAGTGCAGGGAGAGTGTTGCTGCTTCAGGGAAAGGTTTGCGGCCCTTTATAGTTATTTCCGTAGCAGGGCTGCAAACAGTGTGACCAGAAGTCCTTCTCAGGACTATTGTAGTTGTATACAGGCAGGCAGGGTATAGCCAGGTCGGAGTACAGGAGCAGAGTCCTTCTCAGGACTATTGTTGCTGTAAACAGGCAGGGCAGGCAGGGTATAGCCAGGTCGGAATACAGGCTAGTGACCAGAAGAGTCCTTCTCAGGACTATTGTAGCTGTATACAGGCAGGCAGGCAGGGTATATAGCCATTCCTAGTGGTGACCGTATACCAGCCTTCATCACCATATCTGGGGCTGGTGTACACAGTCTAAAACAGTCCTGATAGTGTCAGACTTCTCAGTAATTGTCGCTCCTAAAAACCTGTTAGGTTCTTAGTGCGTCCGTGCTTGCATTTAAAAACCGCATGTGTGTGCCTGTTGGTGGCAGCGTACAGGTGCACTTGTGTGCGTTTTGCACAAACTTGGATATAACGCACAAGTCTAGTGAATAATACACGTCAGTCAGCAGTGTCTGATAGTGTCAAACTTCTCAGTAATTGTCGCTCCTAAAAACCTGTTAGGTTCTTAGTGCGTCCGTGCTTGCATTTAAAAACCGCACGTGTGTGCCTGTCGGTGGCAGCGTACAGGTGCATCTGTGTGTGTTTTGCACAAACTTGGATATAACGCACAAGTCTAGTGAATACACGTCAGCACAGCATGGCAAAATGCGCAAGGGCGTTGGCAACGAACAAGGAAGTGGACGTGATGGTGGTGCAGGCAGAGACCGAGGTCGTGGGCAAGCTCTAATTTCGCCACAACAAAGGGCCACATCTACTCGCTCGCACGTCCTGTCCCAAATTCTTGGGGACCGCAGCAGTACACCACTCTTGAACCAAGACCAGTGTCAACAGGTTGTTAGTTGGATAGCGGATAATGCTTCCAGTCAGATTGGCACCACCACAAACACTCTGTCTTCCACACGGTCAAGTGTCAGTAGCCGTGATACTGCACCGCACATTTCAGAACCTGATCCTCCTTCCTACCACAAGGCTGAGTACACGTCCACGGACATTACTGATCCCACACTTGGACACTCGGAAGAGCTGTTCACGTTTCCATTCGTACATTCTGGCCTCTTGCCAGCTCCTGTTGAAGTGGGTCATGAGGAGATCGTATGTACAGATGCCCAAATATTTGAGCAGCCACGTTCTCACGAAGTTGGCAATGTGTCTCAACAAGGGGTGGACGATGATGAGACACAATTGTCAGGAAGTCAGGAGGAGGAGCAGGGTGCGGAAGAGGAAGACGACGTGGTGGATGATCCAGTAACTGACCCAACCTGGCAGGAGGATATGCAGAGTGAGGACAGCAGTGCACAGGGGGAGGGAGGCGTAGCATCCCAACAGGCAGTAAGAAGCAGGGTGGTGGCCCCAGGCAGAAGTCAGGCAACCGTTCCCCGGAACAACAACACGACACAAGGTGCCTGTACAAATGTTAGGTCTTCCCGAGTCTGGCAGTTTTTTAAGTTGGCTCCAGATGATTCTAAAAAGGCCATTTGCAACACCTGCCGTGCCAGCATCAGCAGGGGTACCAAAACTAGCAGCCTGACTACCACCAGCATGATCAGGCACATGTCAGCCAAGCACCCGACTTTGTGGGAGGTACAACAGAGTCGAGGAGCAGTGCTTGCTGATGTCACTGCTACGTCTTCGCTTGTTGTGCATGCGAGCCAATCCCCTGTCAATGCTGCCTGCGAACAAGCCTCCTCCGGCCCTGCACCTGCAGTTGCCTACGCAGAAATAACACCATCATCAAGCACGTCCTTGTCCCAGCGTAGCGTTCAATTATCCAGCAAACCTTTGAACGCAGGCGCAAATACACTGCCAACGCCCCACATGCCACAGTTCTAAATGCTAACATTTCGCGACTGCTTGCGCTGGAAATGTTGCCTTTTAGGCTGGTGGAGACAGAAGCATTCCGCGACCTGATGGCGGCAGCTGTCCCACGTTACTCGGTCCCCAGCCTCCACTATTTCTCCCGGTGTGCCGTCCCCGCATTGCATAACCACGTGTCACAAAACATCACACGTGCCCTGAACAACGCTGTTTCAGCCAAAGTCCACCTAACCACAGACACGTGGACAAGTGCTTGTGGGCAAGGACGCTACATCTCGTTGACGGCACACTGGGTTAATATTGTGGAAGCTGGGACCCTGTCTGAGCGAGGGACGGAACACGTCCTTCCCACACCAAGGTTTGCAGGCCCTACCTCAGTCAGGGTTTCACCCACACTCTACAGCTCCGGAATGTCATACTCCTCAGCCTCATCCTCCTCCTGTGCATCCTCATCCACTTTACCCTCCACACCAGTCCCAAGATGGAAGCACTGCAGCACTGCCTCGGCGAAGCGGCAACAGGCTGTGCTGAAGCTAATCTGCATAGGTGACAAACCCCACAATGCAGAAGAGGTGTGGACAGCTCTGAAACAGCAGGCAGATCACTGGCTCACACCTCTGAACCTAAAGCCAGGAAAGGTCGTGTGTGACAATGGCCGGAACCTGGTGGCGGCTTTGAGGCGAGGCCAGCTGACACATGTTCCATGCGTGGCCCATGTGCTCAACCTTGTGGTTCAGCGGTTTCTAAAGTCATACCCAGAGCTGTCTGATCTGCTGGTAAAAGTTCGCCGCCTGTCTGCACATTTTCGAAAGTCACCTACTGCTTCAGCCGGCCTTGCCGGCATTCAGCGCCGTTTGCATCTTCCGGCTCACAGACTGGTGTGTGATGTCCACACGCGTTGGAATTCAACTCTGCACATGTTGGTCAGGATATGTGAGCAGAAGAGGGCAGTTGTTGAGTACCTGCATCACCTAAGCCGTCGGGAAATGGGTCAAACTCCACACATAACACCTGAGGAGTGGAGATGGATGTCCGACCTATGTACCATTCTCCAAAACTTTGAGGACTCCACCAAGATGGTGAGTGGGGATGACGCCATTATTAGCGTCACCATACCGCTTCTCTGCCTTCTAAAACGGTCTCTGCTCAAAAACAAACATGATACATTGCAGGCGGAGCGCGATGAGTTGGAGCAAGAAACAGTAGTGGGTGATAACACACAGCCGAGCCTCGTCTCATCACAACGTGCAGTGGAGGACTATGACGAGGAGGAGGATGAAGACATGGAGCAACTCTCCGGCCAAATTGAGGATATGACATGCACACCAGTCATATCCTCGGTTCAGCGTGGCTGGCCAGAGGAAAGGTTAGATGAGGAGGAGGAGGACAGCATGTTCAGTCATCGTGTTGGTCAGGATACTGAAGTACTGGCTGTTAAGAGTCTGGCGCACATGGCTGACTTTATGGTAAGCTGCCTGTCTCGTGACCCTCGCGTTAAGAACATCTTGGCCGACAATCATTACTGGTTGGTAACACTGTTAGACCCACGCTACAAGGAGAACTTTATGTCTCTTATTCCCGAGGCGGAGAGGTCAGCCAAAATGCAGCAGTTCCGGAAGGCCATAGTCACGGAAGTAGGCAAAGCATTCCCCTCACAAAACACTAGCGGCATAGGTCAGGAATCAGTGGACAACCAAGGCGTACAGCCGAGAGGGGCACAAGTCCAATCCGCCAGAGGTAGGGGAACAGTCTTTAAGATGTGGGACAGTTTTCTCAGCCCCTCACGTACCACAGCCCCTGAGGTGCAGGGTAGTGCCACAAGAAATCCTAAGTTTGCCCAGATGCTCAAGGAGTACCTTGCAGATCGAACAACTGTACTCCGACATTCCTCTGTGCCT
Source organism: Anomaloglossus baeobatrachus (assembly GCF_048569485.1). Taxonomy (NCBI): domain Eukaryota; kingdom Metazoa; phylum Chordata; class Amphibia; order Anura; family Aromobatidae; genus Anomaloglossus; species Anomaloglossus baeobatrachus. Next base: position 225,782,178 of record NC_134353.1, on the reverse strand, counting down.
TACAATTATTGGGTATCCAAGCTGGACACGTGGCATGAATTGGCTCTCTACGCCTTGGAAGTCCTGGCCTGCCCTGCCGCTAGCGTTTTGTCAGAGCGTGTTTTTAGTGCCGCAGGTGGAATCATTACAGATAAACGAACCCGGCTGTCAACTGAAAATGCTGACAGGCTGACTCTGATCAAGATGAACAAGGGTTGGATTGGGCCAGACTTCACCACACCACCAGCAAATGAGAGCGGAATTTAACGTTTGTAACGGGAATTTGCCATGTACCTACACTCACCCATGGGTACACATCCCTAGACTTTGGATAATCGCTGGACTGCTCCTCCTTCTCCTCATGCGCCACCATGATGACCGTTACAATAGTTAGGCCGTTGTTTCAGGTATACCCCCAGTGGTAAATTTTTTCGACCATTCTTTCAGAATGGACATTACAACGACAGGAGACCCGCTCCTTTGCAATGGGAACAATGTTTTGAGGCCCTCATGCACGTCTCTATCCAGGGACAATGTGGAGCCTCCCAATTTTTGGCTGCTCTGCCAAAGGGCTATACTACAAAAGACCCACTTCCTTACAATGGGCACTTCTGGTTTACAGGCCATCATGCACGTCCCTATCCAGGGACAATGTGGAGCCTCCCAATTTTGGACTGCCCTGGCAAAGGAAAATACTACAAAGACTCACTTCCTCAAAATGGGCACATTGTACTCAAGAGGCCTTCATGTACGTCTCTTTTCAGGGACATCGGAGTGCCACACAATGTTTTCACGTAAAATCTTTCATGTAATCTCCAAAGGTAACATACACCAGCTCTATCTCACTATTGGGTATGTGCCCTTAACATTTCCGCCATGAAAATTCATTTTGGTGTCATTTTTGAAGGTTTTCTGGTGAGTCCGTAAAAATGGCGTAAAACGCGGACAAAATTGTTCACAGCTGTGACTTTTGAGTGATAAATACTTCAAGGGGTCTTCCCCATGCTGTTGCCATGTCATTTGAGCACTCTTCTGAGACTTTTGTGACATTTTTAGGGTTTCTACATGCTGCCGGGGATCATTTCAGAAAAATACTCGGGTCTCCCATAGGATAACATTGGGCTCGGTGCTCGGGCCGAGCACCCGAGCTTTTTAGTACTCGCTCATCACTAATTATTATAGCTTTTAAAAACAGAGCAGGAGGGTGTCATGCAGAGGTGCTGCACATAGATTTGCACCAGTGGGGCACTAATGGAGTACAACAGCCACTTCTTGTATGCCACTAAGTTTGGTATTCTAATGTCTTAGTAAGTAACAATGAGTTTGAGTGTGCAATGCAGGCAGACGTGCTGCAAATATCTTTGCACTAGTGGGACTATACAGAAGTCCAATAGCCACGTTTAGGATGCCACTAGGTTCACTGAGTGTTTGCTAGTATAATGGCTTAGTAACTATGAGTTTGAGTGTGCGATGCAGGCAGACGTGCTGCAAATATCTTTGCACTAGTGGGGACGATACAGAAGTCCAACAGCCATGTTTAGGATGCCACTAGGTTCACTCAGTGTTTGCTAGTATAATGGCTTAGTAACAATGAGTTTGAGTGTGCAATGCAGGCAGACGTGCTGCAAATATCTTTGCACTAGTGGGACTATACAGAAGTCCAATAGCCACGTTTAGGATGCCACTAGGTTCACTGAGTGTTTGCTAGTATAATGGCTTAGTAACAATGAGTTTGAGTTTGCAATGCAGGCAGACGTGCTGCAAATATCTTTGCACTAGTGGGACTATACAGAAGTCCAACAGCCACGTTTAGGATGCCACTAAGTTTCCTCAGTGTTTGCTAGTATAATGGCTTAGTAACAATGAGTTTGAGTGTGCAATGCAGGCAGACGTGCTGCAAATATCTTTGCACTAGTGGGACTATACAGAAGTCCAATAGCCACGTTTAGGATGCCACTAGGTTCACTGAGTGTTTGCTAGTATAATGGCTTAGTAACTATGAGTTTGAGTGTGTAATGCAGGCAGACGTGCTGCAAATATCTTTGCACTAGTGGGACTATACAGAAGTCCAACAGCCACGTTTAGGATGCCACTAAGTTTCCTCAGTGTTTGCTAGTATAATGGCTTAGTAACAATGAGTTTGAGTGTGCAATGCAGGCAGACGTGCTGCAAATATCTTTGCACTAGTGGGACTATACAGAAGTCCAATAGCCACGTTTAGGATGCCACTAGGTTCACTGAGTGTTTGCTAGTATAATGGCTTAGTAACTATGAGTTTGAGTGTGCAATGCAGGCAGATGTGCTGCAAATATCTTTGCACTACTGGGACTATACAGAAGTCCAATAGCCACGTTTAGGATGCCACTAAGTTCACTCAGTGTTTGCTAGTATAATGGCTTAGTAACAATGAGTTTGAGTGTGCAATGCAGGCAGACGTGCTGCAAATATCTTTGCACTAGTGGGACTATACAGAAGTCCAACAGCCACGTTTAGGATGCCACTAAGTTTCCTCAGTGTTTGCTAGTATAATGGCTTAGTTATAATGAGTTGGAGTGTGCAATGCAGGCAGACGTGCTGCAAATATCTTTGCACTAGTGGGACTATACAGAAGTCCAATAGCCACGTTTAGGATGCCACTAAGTTTCCTCAGTGTTTGCTAGTATAATGGCTTAGTTATAATGAGTTGGAGTGTGCAATGCAGGCAGACGTGCTGCAAATATCTTTGCACTAGTGGGACTATACAGAAGTCCAATAGCCACGTTTAGGATGCCACTAGGTTCACTGAGTGTTTGCTAGTATAATGGCTTAGTAACAATGAGTTTGAGTTTGCAATGCAGGCAGACGTGCTGCAAATATCTTTGCACTAGTGGGACTATACAGAAGTCCAACAGCCACGTTTAGGATGCCACTAAGGTTCCTCAGTGTTTGCTAGTATAATGGCTTAGTTATAATGAGTTGGAGTGTGCAATGCAGGCAGACGTGCTGCACATATCTTTGCACTAGTGGGACTATACAGAAGTCCAATAGCCACGTTTAGGATGCCACTAGGTTCACTGAGTGTTTGCTAGTATAATATCTTAGTAACAATGAGTTTGAGTGTGCAATGCAGGCAGAGGTGCTGCAAATATCTTTGCACTTGTGGGACGATACAGAAGTCCAACAGCCATGTTTAGGATGCCACTAGGTTCACTGAGTGTTTGCTAGTATAATGGCTTAGTAACAATGAGTTTGAGTGTGCAATGCAGGCAGAGGTGCTGCAAATATCTTTGCACTAGTGGGACTATACAGAAGTCCAATAGCCACGTTTAGGATGCCACTAGGTACACTCAGTGTTTGCTAGTATAATAGCTTAGTTATAATGAGTTGGAGTGTGCAATGCAGGCAGAGGTGCTGCAAATATCTGTGCACTACTGGGACTATACAGAAGTCCAATAGCCACGTTTAGGATGCCACTAAGTTCACTCAGTGTTTGCTAGTATAATGGCTTAGTTATAATGAGTTGGAGTGTGCAGAGGACAGGAGGGTACAGTGCCAGGGTTGTGGGTCTTTGGGTAGAGGAATGGAAGCCTGCCTTTCTATCCCTCCTAATGGGGAAATGCAGCGAGGAAATCCCTGACCTTAGCTACACAAACGCTGTCATCTTGTGTAGCTGTTAAACTCTGTTTTCAGGACCTGTCACCTATGGCTCTGACCCTGCCCGTATGAGCCCTTAAAAGGACTGATAGAAAGTGCTATCCCTAAGCTGTCCAGCGCTGTGTATGGAGCGCATACAGCAGTATCGGCGATAGGACTCAGGACGGAGCTGCGCCAGTGATGTCTGTCCAAGGACGCAGAAGAGATAATGGCGTCCGGACGGGCAGATACTCGTTTTTATAATGCAGGGACATGTGACATGGACATCCTATCACACATGCCGTTGCTTCTCTGGCTAAAAGTCCACTTAGCTGTGTGTGTGTCTGGGATTGGCCGACATGCTGGCCCTCCCCACTACACGCGCGCGCTTAGGGAAGGAAGACAAGGGAAAAAAAAAAAATGGCGATCCATACAGCAGTGATCTGAATGCGCTGTTCCCGCACACTATACACTGAAATTTCATAATAGTGTGAGTCACAGAGTGACTTACACTATTACAGCGGAAAGCCAGCTAGGAATTAGCTGGGTTTTTTGCTGCTAGAACCGTTCTCAAACGTATCTAGAACTATTGAGCTTTTGCAAAAAAGCTCGAGTTCTAGTTCGATCTAGAACAGCCCCCAAAATCACTCGAGCCGCGAACTGGAGAACCACGAACCTAGAACTGCGCTCAACTCTAGTCATGACCTGTGACCCCTGGCTTGCCCAGGGCGTCACAGCAGCTCACTTGTCTGTGCTGCAGAGTCACTTCGGCCTTCCCGCTCACCGCTTCATAGATGGTGTACCAATAAGGTGGAACTCCATCTTGCATATGCTGGAGAGACTGCGAGGAGTCGTAGGCAATAGTGAAGTTTCAGCTGCAGCACGCATGGCTGATTCACAATTCTTAAAAACATCACTTCACTACTAACGAGTGGGCTTCCATACAGGACCAGTGTGCCATGTTATGTTGCTTCAAATTTTCAATCAACATGGCTAGCACAGATGACACCATCATCAACATTACTATACCACTGTTATGCTTGTTTGAAAAAATGCTTGCGGCATTGATCATAGTATCATAGTATCATAGTATCATAGTTTTTAAGGTTGAAGGGAGACTCTAAGTCCATCTAGTTCAACCCGTAGCCTAACATGTTGATCCAGAGGAAGGCAAAAAAAACCCCAATGTGGCAAACAAGTTCCAATGGAGAAAAAATTTCCTTCCTGACTCCACATCCGGCAATCAGACTAGTTCCCTGGATCAATACCCTGTCATAAAATCTAATATACATAACTGGTAATATTAAATTTTTCAAGAAAGGCGTCCAGGCTCTGCTTAAATGTTAGTAGTGAATCACTCATTACAACATCATGCGGCAGAGAGTTCCATAGTCTCACTGCTCGTACAGTAAAGAATCCTCGTCTGTGATTATGATTAAACCTTCTTTCCTCAAGACGTAGCGGATGCCCCCGTGTTCCAGTCGCAGGCCTAGGTGTAAAAAGATCTTTGGAAAGGTCTCTGTACTGTCCCCTCATATATTTATACATTGTGATTAGATCCCCCCTAAGCCTTCGTTTTTCCAAACTAAATAACCCCAAGTTTAATAACCTGTCTTGGTATTGCAGCCCACCCATTCCTCTAATAATCTTGGTCGCTCTTCTCTGCACCCTCTCCAGTTCAGCTATGTCCTTCTTATATATCGGTGACCAGATGACCAGACCAGATTGATGGATGAAGTGGTGAGACAGGAGGAAGAGGAGCAGGAGGAACAGGTAACATTGACACCTTTATCAGGGCTGTCGTCCACACAGGGCTCAGAGGTTGGATTCCTGGCCCGACAGCATGAATGTCCCTATCTTTTCAGCTAGAGGACAGTTTTGAAGGAGGAAGGGTAAACATCTTCACAGCAGTATGGTAATGAAATTTGCTTAGGGGCATCACTGCAGCATGGCTGAGTGGATACAGAGGAACCAGGTCACACACCTACGATCGAGGACAGCTTGTTATTGCCTCTGGGCAGCTTGGAACACATGAGCCAAAACATGTTGTTTTGCCTGCGCAACAACCTTCGAGTGTCCAGAAGTTTGACCAGAGCCGATTACTGGGTATCCACCCTGCTGGATTCACGCTACAAAGACAATGTTGAATTGCTACTTTCAGAACTGGAGCAGGATTGTAAAACGCCTGAATATAAGTACACTCGGGAAGGTCTACTTATGGTGTTCCCACCAGAGAGTGGGGGTTCAGTGGAATAACAAGACAGAGAGGAGGAGTAAGTGGCCAGCTCATCTGTTGCACTGGTACCATCTCAGAAGGGAGGATTATCATGGCAGCAATGTGGCAACAATTCATCTGCAGCACGCCACACCACCAAAGATGACAAAAGTAAACACAAAATGCAGTTTACAAATGAAGGTCTTTATTATTAAGGGACAAATAAATTGTCAGGGTCTGCTAAGCTGACCCTAAAGGGTGCTTTACATGCTGCGACATCGCTAACGATATATTGTCGGGGTCACGTCGTTAGTGACGCACATCCGGCGCCATTAGCGACATTGCAGCGTGTGACACCAATGAGCGACGATCAACGAGCGCAAAAACGTGAAAAATAGTTGCTCGTTGACATGCTGTTCATTTCCTTAATATCGTTGCTGCTGCAGGTACAATGTTGTTCATCGTTCCTGCGGCATCACACATCGCTATGTGTGACACCGCAGGAATGACGAACATCTCCTTACCTGCGTCCACTGGCAATGAGGAAGGAAGGAGGTGGGCGGGATGTTCCGGCCGCTCATCTCTGCCCCTCCTCTGCTATTGGACGGTTGCCGTGTGACGTCGCTGTGACGCTGCACGAACCGCCCCCTTAGAAAGGAGGCGGATCACTGGCCAGAGCAATGTCGCAGGGAAGGTAAGTCCGTGTGACGGGTGTTAACGATGTTGTGCGCTACGGGCAGCGATTTGCCCGTGACGCACAAGCGACGGGGGTGGGTACGCTCACTAGCGATATCGGTACCGATATCGCAGTGTGTAAAGTATCCTTTAGACTGTGGGCCCTGCGCTTACTCTGATCCTGGAGGTACCCTTGATGGTAGGAAGGTCCAGATCACCACCCTGGTCCTGTCTCCCATTCGGCCCTGTCCTAAAACCTCTCCCTGGACCACCAACCCTGGGATTGGCCGGACACAAAGTAACAACCTCTCAAAGAAACAGACAAGGAAATAAAACTGAAACACACTCACACCACAAATAACCACAAAGGAAAGACAAAATGACACAGGAGGGGATAAACTAAAAAGAGTAGAGGTAATTCACAACAGGGAACTCTCAAACAGAGCAAACAACGAATAGCTGGTCACCAGATGACGGGATTTTACAACTGCAGAAGGCAGAAACTACCTTCGGTGATAGTACAGAAAACTCCCCAGACTTAAGTAGGAGGAGACCAGCTGGAAATGGTGATTAGCAAACCTGTTCACTGAGAAGCCAGCCACTGCTCCAGGAGGTATTTACTCCTAAAGTGCCAGAAGCAGAGATTAACAAAAGAAATGATGCCCGACAGGACAGAGCTACTTACAGAAACCAGGTTGCTTGTTGGAAGTTAGTACTGAGTCCAAACAAGTAGTGATCCGTAAACGTGGATCCTCACCGTGCATGACAGAAATCCAAACCTACAGGCCAATGAATGAAAAAATGACTGCTCTCTAAACCTAATAACCCCCCCCTTAAAACATAAATTAACTGTGGTTTATCACATCTTGGAATCTGAGTTCAATTTCCCTAGCCATACCCAAGCCTGATTACTGCCACACCTGTTCTCAATCAAGAAATCACTTAAATACAGTCATATGAAAAAGTTTGGGCACCCCTATTAATGTTAACCTTTTTTCTTTATAACAATTTGGGGTTTTGCAACAGCTATTTCAGTTTCATATATCTAATAACTGATGGACTGAGTAATATTTCTGGATTGAAATGAGGTTTATTGTACTAACAGAAAATGTGCAATCCGCATTTAAACAAAATTTGAGTGGTGCAAAAGTATGGGCACCCTTATCAATTTCTTGATTTGAACACTCCTAACTACTTTTTACTTACTTACTAAATTGGTTTTGTAACATCATTGAGCTTTTAACTTCATAAGCAGGTGTATCCAATCATGAGAAAAGGTATTTAAGGTGGCCACTTGCAAGTTGTTCTCCTATTTTAATCTCCTATGAAGAGTGGCATCATGGGCTCCTCAAAACAACTCTCAAATGATCTGAAAACAAAGATTATTCAACATAATTGTTCAGGGGAAAGATACAAAAAATTGTAATTATGTATATCAGCTCACTGTGTGGAAGCTCAGTCCTGGTTTCTTCCTGGAGCACAGACAGGCACTGCCACAGCCCGGTATAACAAATAGAAGAAGAAAGGGTGATTAAGGGTGAGTGTTTTACCTGAAACGCGTAGTGCTGGTCATGTCATTCGTTGTATCTGCATGATGAAATAAAGACCTTGGTTTTCTCTGCCTGAAGAGCTGGACATCCCTTTCTTTTTTACAAAAAATTGTCTTAGAGATTTAAACTGTCAGTTTCCACTGTGAGGAACATAGTAAGGAAATGGAAGAACACAGGTACAGTTCTTGTTAAGACCAGAAGTGGCAGGCCAAGAAAAATATCAGAAAGGCAGAGAAGAAGAATGGTGAGAACTGTCAAGGACAATCCACAGACCACCTTCAAAGACCTGCAGCATCATCTTGCTGCAGATGGTGTCAACAATACAGCGCAGGTTGCACAAGGAGAAGCTGTATGGGAGAGTGATGCGAAAGAAGCCGTTTCTGCAAGCACGCCACAAACAGAGTCGCCTGAGGTATGCAGAAGCACATTTGGACAAGCCAGTTACATTTTGGAAGAAGGTCCTGTGGACTGATGAAACAAAGATTGAGTTGTTTGGTCATACAAAAAGGCGTTATGCATGGAGGAAAAAAAACACGGCATTCCAAGAAAAGCACTTGCTACCCACAGTAAAATTTGGTGGAGGTTCCATCATGCTTTGGGGCTGTGTGGCCAATGCCGGCACCGGGAATCTTGTTAAAGTTGAGGGTCGCATGAATTCAACTCAGTATCAGCAGATTCTTGACAATAATGTGCAAGAATCAGTGACAAAGTTGAAATTACGCAGGGGATGGATATTTCAGCAAGACAATGATCCAAAACACTGCTCTAAATCTACTCAGGCATTCATGCAGAGGAACAATTACAATGTTCTGGAATGGCCATCCCAGTCCCCAGACCTGAATATCATTGAAAATCTGTGGGATGATTTGACCATCAAACTTAACTGAACTGGAATTGTTTTGTAAACAGGAATGGTCAAATATACCTTCATCCAAGATCCAGGAACTCATTAAAAGCTACAGGAAGCGACTAGAGGCTGTTATGTTTGCAAAAGGAGGATCTACAAAATATTAATGTCACTTTTATGTTGAGGTGCCCTTACTTTTGCACCGGTCAAATTTTGTTTAAATGTGGATTGCACATTTTCTGTTAGTACAATAAACCTCATTTCAATCCAGAAATATTACTCAGTCCATCAGTTATTAGATATATGAAACTGAAATAGCTGTTGCAAAAACCCAAATTGTTATAAAGAATAAAGGTTAACATTAATAGGGGTGCCAAAACTTTTTCATATGACTGTAGTATCTGCCTGACAAAGTGAAGTATATCAAAAGATCCTTAAAAGCTAGACATCATGCTGTGATCCAATGAAATTCAGGAACATATGAGAAACAAAGTAATTAAGTTCTATCAGTCTGGAAAAGTTTATAAAGCCATTTCTAAAGCTTTAGAACACCAGTGAACCACAGTGAGAGCTATTATCCACAATTGGCAAAAACACGGGACAGTGTTGAACCTTTCCAGGAGTCACCCGCTGATCAAAATTACCCCAAGAGCGCAGCAATGACTCATTAAAGAAGTCACAAAAGACCCCACAACAACGTTCAAAGAAGTGCAAGGATCATTTGTCTCAGTTAAGGTCAGTTTTCATGATTCCACCATAAGATAGAAACTGAGCAAAAATGGTCTACACATTCTAACACGAAAACCGCTGCTTGAGCAAAAAGAACATGAAGGTTCATCTTAGTTTTGCAAGACATTATCCTGATGATCCCCAAGACCTTTAGGAGAATACTTTGTGGACCGACAAGACAAAAGTTGAACTTTTTGGAAGGTTTATGTCCCATTACATCTGACGTAGAAGTAAGGGGGGCTTTGCACGTTGCGACATCGCTACTGCGATCTCGTCAGGGTCAAATCGAAAGTGACGCACATCCGGCGCCGGGAATGACGTCGCAACGTGTAAAGCCTAGATGCACCTATAAATGATCACAAAAGCATCGAAAATCGGTGATCTGTGTAGTGTCGGTCATTTCCATAATTTCGCTGCAGCGACAGGTACGATGTTGTTCCTCGTTCCTGCGGCAGCACACATCGCTGTGTATGAAGCCACAGGAGCAAGGAACATCTCCTTACCTGCGTCCCACCTGCAATGAGGAAGGAAGGAGGTGGGCGGGATGTTTGTCCCGCTCATCTCCGCTCCTCCGCTTCTATTGGCCGCCTGCCGTGTGACATCGCTGTGACGCCGCACGACCCGCCCCCTTAGGAAGGAGGCGGGTCGCTGGCCAGAGCGACATAGCAGGGCAGGTATGTGCGTGTGAAGCAGCCGTAGTGATAATGTTACGGCAGCTATCACAAGATATCACATCTGCGACAGGGGCGGGGACTATCGCGCTCGGCATTGCTACAATTGGCTAGCGATGTCACAGCGTGCAAAGTACCCCTAACACAGCATTTCAGAAAGGAATCATCATACCAACAGTAAAATATGGTGGTGGTAGTGTGATGGTCTGGGGCTGTTTTGCTGTTTCAGAACCTGGAAGACTTGCTGTGGTAAAAGGAACAATGAATTCTGCTGTCCATTAAAAAATCCTGAAGGAGAATTTCCAGCCATCTGGTCATGACCTCAAGCTGAAGCGCACTTGGATTATGCAGCAAGACAATGATCCAAAACACACCAGAAAATCTACCTCTAAGGCTATGTGCCCACGCTACAGGATTTACCGCGGATTTTGCCGCGGATTTACCGCGGATTTGCCGAAAATCTGCAGCAGCAGCACTTCCAAGCCATTTCAATGGCATTTTGGAAATGCTGTGCCCATGCTGCGGATTTTTCCGCGGCGGATTTGCCGCGGATTTTGATGCGGAAAAATCTGCAGCATGTCAATTGTTTGGTGCAGATTTGGTGCGGATTTTTGGCTTTGAATGGGAAAAAAAAAAAAAAAATCCGCATCGAAATCCGCGGCAAATCCGCGGTAAATCCGCGGCAAATCCGCGGCAAATCCGCGGGTGCGGATTTGCCGCGAAAGTCGCGGATTTTCAGGCAAAAATATCCGCAGGGACATTCTAGCGTGGGCACATAGCCTAAATGGCTTAAGAAAAACAAAGTTAAGACTTTGGAGTGGTCTAGTCAAAGTCCTTACCTTAATTCGATGAGATGCTGTGGCATAACTTTTCCTCCAATGTGGATGAATTACAACAATTCTGTAAAGATGAGTGGGCTCAAATTCATCAAAAGTATTATAACCCCTTAAAGACCGCAGGCAGGATAATTATGTCCTAGCAGTCACAGTGTAATCTCACACATGGCAGCCGGGGGAAATCTGCGCACATGTCAGCTAATTTGTGCAGTTGACATGTGTGTCTAGCAGGCACGAGCAGATCTGCGATCTGCCCATACCTGTTAACCCCTTAAATGGTGCTGTCAAAATGTGACAGCGCCATTATGATAACGGTCGTAGTAAAAGTTTACTCACCGCCTGATACCAGAAATCACGTGACGTGATCACGTGGATCCAATGGTTGTCATGATAGCACAGGGTCATGTGATGACTTCTGTAGCTCACATGACTCAGGTCCTGTAACCAGTAGCTGAGTAATGAGATGAGCTTGTGTCCCGATCTGAGCGATGCTGTTCTGATTGGGAGAAGACAAGGAGCGATCAGACTGCTGAGCCTTAAGGTCCAGTCACACTAAGCAACTTACCAGCGATCCCAACAACGATAGGGATCGCTGGTAAGTTGCTAGGAGGTTGCTGGTGAGCTGTCACACTGCGACGCTCCAGCGATCCCACCAGCAACCTGACCTGGCAGGGATCGCTGGAGCGTGGCTACACGAGTTGCTGGTGAGCTCACCAGCAACCAGTGACCAGCCCCCAGTCTCCTAGTTACAGCACACATCAGGTTAATTAACCCGATGTGTGCTGCAGCTAAATGTGCACAGAGCAGGGAGCAGCGCACACTGAGCGCTGGCTCCTTGCTCTCCTAGTTACAGCACACATCGGGTTAATTGCCTGATGTGTGCTGCAGCTAAATGTGCACAGAGCAGGGAGCAGCGCACACTGCTTAGTGCTGGCTCCTTGCTCTCCTAGTTACAGCACACATCGGGTTAATTACCTGATGTGTGCTGCAGCTACATGTGCACAGAGCAGGAGCCGGCAGCACAGGCAGTGAGAGCGGGGGGAGGCTGGTATCAAAGGTAAATATCGGGTAACCAAGGACAGGGCTTCTTGGTTACCCGATGTTTACATTGGTTACCAGCCTCAGCAGAAGCTGGCTCCCTGCTCACTGCACATTAGTTGTTGCTGTCTCGCTGTCACACACAGCGATCTGTGCTTCACAGCGGGACAGCAACAACTAAAAAATGGCCCAGGACATTCAGCAACAACCAACGACCTCACAGCAGGGGCCAGGTTGTTGCTGGATGTCACACACAGCAACATCGCTAGCAACGTCACAAAAGTTGTTCGTTACCAGCGATGTTGCTAGCGATGTTGTGTGACGGGGCCTTTATAATCCCCTAAGGGGACTATTAGAAAAGAAAAAGATTTCAAAAGTTAAAAAAAAAAACATGAAAGTTCTAATCAACCCCCTTTCGCCCCATTGAAAATTAAAGAGTTAAAAATTTTTTAAAAATACACATATTCGGTATTATCGTGTTCAGAAATACCCGATCTATCAAAATATGAAATCAATTAATCTGACTGGAAAACAGCAAAGCGTCAAAAAAATTCCAAACGGCAAAATTATGTTTTTTGGTCACCACAAATTTTGCGCAAAATGTAATAACTGGTGATCAAAACATAGCATCTGCGCAAAAATGGTACTGTTAAAAGCGTCAGCTCGAGATGCTAAAAATAAACCATCATTGAGCCATAGATCCTGAAAAATGAGAACGCTATGGGTCACGGAAAATGGCGCAAAATGTGCACCCTTTTTTTTTTTTTAACAAACTTCTAATTCCACTTTTTTTGCAATTTTTCAGCATTTGGAATTTTTCTAGCAATTTTCCAGTACACTATATGGTTAAACTAATGATTTCACTTAAAAGTACAACTCGTTCTGCAAAAAACAAGCCCTCACATGCCTATATTGACAGAAAAATAAAAAAGTTACGGCTCTCAGGAGAAGGGCAGCGAAAAAAAATGGAAAGCGCAAAATTAGCTGGTTGTGAAGGGGATAAAAGATTCATTGCCAGTTAACTCAAACGCTTGATTGCAGTTGTTGCTGCTAAAGGTGGCCCAACTAGTTATTAGGCTTAAGGAGCAATCACTTTTTCACACATGGCCCTGTATGTTTGGATTTTTTTCTCTCTTAATAATAAAGACCTTCATTTATAATCTGCATTTTGTCTTTACTTGTGTTATATTTGTTTAATATTTAAATTTTAATACAGCTGAGTATAGCTGTGCCACATTACAAACCCTTCTACCATATCAGATCTCTTGAATACTGCATGTTGGTAATCACACGTCTGCTGTACTGAAGGAACTTATAATTGTTCTGCAGAGCTGTTATATCTCACACAGTAACCTGTCTGTTCTGTACTTCTTCTTAAGCTGGTGTCACACATAACGACGACGACAACGACGTCGCTGCTACGTCACCATTTTCTGTGACGTTGCAGCGACGTCCCGTCGCTGTCGCTGTGTGTGACATCCAGCAACGACCTGGCCCCTGCTGTGAGGTCGCCGGTCGTTGCTGAATGTCCAGCTTCATTTTTTGGTCGTCACTCTCCCGCTGTGACACACACATCGCTGTGTGTGACAGCGAGAGAGCGACGAAATGAAGCGAGCAGGAGCCGGAACTGGCAGCTGCGGTAAGCTGTAACCAGCGTAAACATCGGGTAACCAAGGGAAGACCTTTCCCTAGTTACCCGATGTTTACGCTGGTTACCAGCCTCCGCTCTTGCTGCCAGTGCCGGCTCCTGCACTGTGACATGTGGCTGCAGTATGCATCGGGTAATTAACCCGATGTATACTGTAGCAAGGAGAGCAAGGAGCCAGCGCTAAGCAGTGCGCGCGGCTCCCTGCTCTCTGCACTGTGACATGTAGCTGCAGCACACATCGGGTTAATTAACCCGATGTGTACTGTACCTAGGAGAGCAAGGAGCCAGCGCTAAGCGCGGCTCCCTGCTCTCTGCACATGTAGCACAGCGACGTTATGATCGCTGCTTCTGCTGTGTTTGACAGCTAAGCAGCGATCATAACAGCGACTTACAAGGTCGCTGTTACGTCACAGAAAATGGTGACGTAACAGCGACGTCGTTGTCGCTGTCGCTTAGTGTGACACCAGCTTTAGTGAGGTGTAATGATACCCTGCTGTGATCTCACTTAAGGCAATTGAAGGTTAAGCACAACAGATATCAGAGGAGCATAACAGATATAAATGGGATACTGGCACTTTGAGATATCATCTCTGAACAGACCAGACTGTGTGTAGGATGGGCAGTACAGCAGAGCTGACAGTGCTACGGAAGGAGGAAAGTTGCTAAACAAATTATAATGTGACAGAACTAAAATCAGCTGCACTGTCCCTCTCTCCATACTGACTCATATAGGAGGTTAGATCAGGAGATCATGGCTGTATCATTACATCGCACATACTGAGAACTCTACTCTGAATTATGATGCAGAGGTGTTCATTACTTTAAGTGCTGCTAACTGCTTATGATTGATCAGCATCATATAAGAAGACGTATATGCCCCACTTGGACATAAAAAAATACTTTGATAATTTACAACAAAGAGGTTATATAATAATAATAATAATGAAAAAAAACAAAACAAAAACATTTTATTCCTCTCTACACCCTCTATTATATAGTGTGTCTCGTTAAACATAAAAATTTGGTGAAAAGTCCCCTTTAATTTCTAAAAACAAACTATTACCGTGTTTCCCCGAAAATACGACCTACCCCGAAAATAAGTCCTAGCTGGAATTTCAAGCCTTTTCGGTGTAAGGCTTAAATATAAGCCCTACCCCAAAAATAAGCCCTATTCGCTGTTCAATAATGAAGTGTTCATGCAGCTAAAAAAGTTAACGAATACTGCAAGACACTTCATTATAGAAAGCAGACACCCCAAAAAAAAGAAGGAAAAGGAGACGAGCATGCGATCTTACTCACCAGACGTCGAATGGGAAGACCTGAATGGGAATGCACACCAACACACATCAGGTCGCACACCCACATACATCACATCGCACACCCACACACATCGGATCACACACCTACACATATCAGATCACACACCCACACATCAGATCGCATACTCAGACATATCAGATCGCCCACACTCACCACATCCAGCGATACCAATTGCTGCTGGCTGGCATAACTACTTGGGACACAGTGCAGTGAAGAGCGAGAACCTGCTGGTGGAACGCGCAGGTCCTCTATGCGTTCCACCTGCCAGCCAGATTTTCTGCCAGCTGGAAACAGTCGGTATTGCTGGATGTGGTGTGTGTGCGATTATCTGATGTGTGTTTGTGTGTGTATGAGTGTGCATGAGCATGTGTGTGCACGATCTGATGTGTGTGAGTGTGTTGGCCAGAAGCAGGGGAAGACGGCGTGCAGCATACTTGCTGGGAGCAGCCACCAAAGGTCACAGGAGGACCTGGGAGTGACGAGATGCCCAGGGTCTGGTAAGTATGACTATCCTGGGAGGGGGATCTGCACATTTTGAGGGGCAAGCTTTCCTCCAACTGTGTTTCCCCGAGAATGAGCTCTATCTGAAAATAAGCCCTAGCACATTTTCCTGCACTGCAAAAATAAAATATATATAAGACAGTGTCTTATTTTCGGGGAAACACAATAATATTTCCTTTTTTTAAAAAAAAAAACATTTTTACTTATGCAGCATTTTTTTTTATATACCTGCCCAAAACTTTTGCACAGTAGTCTATCTATATACACTGTGAGGCATCAACCGACTGCACTGTAAATGGCCGGTATGTTTTGCAGAAGCGTTGGTGCTCTGCAATGTGAATGTTGCTGGACCTATGGTTCCACGGATTGCATTACATGCAGAGTCATGGTTGTCTGCTGGAAAGGGTGTGTGTGGCTGATTTAGGCCGGGAACACATATCCGGCTTTTTGCTGGTTTGACGGCAACTTCCAGGTAACATGCTCCGGTCACATGACAGCATGACAGCATGTGACCGGCGCCTGTTGCACTGCCAGTGTACTGTATATGTGACGCCCTGGCCTAGCCAGGTAGTCACAGAAGAGTACATCCTCCTTGGTAATTCCACACACACCCCCACATGGTGCATATTAGCAGCCGCCCCTCCCTCCCAGGCAGGCCCGGACTGGCCATAGGGCAATTGAGGGAAATGCCAGAAGGGCTGGTCCCTGTAGTGGGCCGGTGCCTGTAGTGGGACGCTCACTCTACAGTCCCTGCCACTCTCCTCAGCAGTCAGCACGCCGGGCGGCATTAATTCGCCTTGCGTGCAGTAGCATCACTGAAAGCAGCAGGTGGCAGTGCGCTGTGCTGTGCCGCCCCGGCCCTGCTGTTTAGTGAGATCCTGTGCTTTTGAGGAAAGCGCCAGTGACCGCAGCTTCCTCCTTCCTGTTCAAATGTGTTTGCGTCTCCCAGAGCTTTGGATGCTGCTCCCGCTCTGTCTATGGGAGAGGCAGCATCCCGAGCATATTAAATCGGCATGTAATCTGCTGAAACACTGCATCCATTGTGCAGTGTTTCTGCAGCGATTTGAAGCGCACATGCACTGCCAAATTGCTGCAGAATTTTCAGCATGAACACTACGCAACGTGCGCACATAGCCTAACAGTCGTTTGACCATCTTTGGCTTTTTTTTAGTATTTTCCTATTGTTTTTATCACATATTTTTTACTGTGCTTTTAAGAAAAAGTTATGGTAAAATGCAATAAAAACCATCTGGGCATCTTTTTAGCTTTCCCAATGATCTGCATTGTAACGTACAGAGCATCTGCTGAATGGTAAACACCAGAAGAATGGACCAGTCACTTCTTTTAACCGCTTGGTGGTTTTAGAAACCTGAAGTGGTTAAAAAAAATGCTGAAAAACTCAAACCTGTGCACAGTGAGGAGATGCAGATGGTCATTTGAGTATTTTTCATGGTGGTTTCCATGGTGGGATCTGCCCCCCAAAAATGTCATTGCACATTCCCTAAGTGGTATGCAGCCAAAATTAGCACCAGTGACAACAACAGCTTCCCTGATCACCTATCTGTAGAATAGGTCATCAATATTAGTTCAGTGGGATCTGATTTTGTATCCCTGCCCATCAGCTATATGACCGCAGCATTATGTGGAGAGCAGCATCCTCTTCATTATCTGCGAGACCCTGCTCTGTAGGAAAATAGCGGCTTCACCAGTTCCTGCATCTAAGAGCAATAAATAGGCCTGAGCTGTAATACTGGACGCAGCCGTGACTACATGTTGTATGGTCGTGTTACATAACCTACAAGTGCACAAAACATTCATCATGCGAAAAAGTGGGCCTGTGTACCTCCAAATGCCAAGGCTGAATTTTAGTCCCAGTCCGGCCCTGCCCCCAGGGTAGGAAGTAAAGAGAGCAGGAGGGGAGGAGTTGAGTCAGTTGTAGGAGAGAGGCAGAGCAGCGAGGAGTGTGTCTTCTGGGCTGCTGGAGAGAAAGAAAAAGAGCAAGCTGTGTGCTGGAGGAGTCTGCAGAGAAAGGAGCAGAGCGGTCAGGGGTTGGAGCCCCTGGACTGCGGGAACAAGTCAGGCATTAGGAGGGGACCCGAAGTGGTCCGGGGCAGGGTAGTGGCCTGCTGGCATCGTGAACGGGAACCAGGACTAGTGCAGGGGAGTGGACTCCCCGTTCCAACCGGAGGAGCTAAGCAGACTACGAAGTGCAGTGCAACAACGAGGGCCCTTGCTCATTGCACCGTGTGTGGAACCAGGACACTTTTTGACCATGGCTCCCGGACACCAGCAGTTTGGTTTACAAAAGGACTCGGTGTTTACTGACCCTCCACATCAGTACAGCCTCATCCAGCACCACGACTACCAACTGTAAGTTCTCTATTTCCTGCCTCCTAAAGACTGCTCCCTGCAACCCCTCACCATACACTGGGCTCCGGGGCATCCATCCCTACCCACGAAGGGGTTAACATCCAGCTGCCATCCTATCACCCCTGGGTGCCCCACAACAGCAGTGGTGGTGCCACATTTCACCACACACCGTGGGTGGCGTCACAGACAGTTTACGGCAAATCCCGTACAGATACGTCCTCTTTTTATTTGAAGTGTCCGCGCGACGCCCGGGTCTGGTAGTGAAGCGACCGGTGGTAGGGCCGCGGGTGTATGTGTATGCTCTATTCCAACAAAATCCCCATACTCAGATTTTACCGGTAGTAACATTTCTTTACTAGGAAACATATTTATAATACAATCAACCGAACTATCTGCGCACATGTGTATAGTGGAGTCCCCGGATCTACACTCTTTCCGGGTACGCAGCAAAAAGAAAGGAAGAAAACAACAAAGAAATGGCAGCAACTTTCCCTAACTTTCCCTACAATCATGTACCAGACTATCCCAGAAGAAGATGCCGCTCCCACGTCGCAGGCCTGGAGTCTCACGATGATGGGTCCCGGTGCAGCGCTGAAGGGATGCAGCTCCTCGGTCTTTTCCTTTGATCTTCTCCCGCTGGTAACGGATTCTAGTCAGTCTTTTAGTCCCGGGGCACACCGAGCAGAAGAAGGGAGGTCACGGCCCCTGTACTTGCACTCAGGGTGCGATGCTCTGCAGTCAAGTTGTCACAGCCCCTGGATTTGCACTCCGGGCGCGATGCTCTGCAGTCCGGGGATGGCAGGAACCACTTCCACAGGGTGATTCCTCCAAGAATCCGGTGGCAAAAGAGCCCTGTGTTCAGAGAGACCACACGCAGCTCTCTCCTGGCTAAGCTCCGGGGCTGAATGATTTTCCCGCACTTTCTCTTCCTGGTTAGAACACACAAACTGCTGGAGGGGATTTCCCATCTCTGTGTTTGTGATTGCACAGTCTGACACTGCCCCCTTGTGGGCAAGGGCTGAAGCAATATTCAAATCCATTTCTACATTAATGATGCAGTCTGAATTGTTGATCCCATTACATACCCCCCCCACTTAAAGGTTGGCAGTCCCTGTCAACTACCGTCGGTTCCCAGGCAGCAATGACTGCATATGTCACAGGGGTTGGTTGAGAAGTGGGCCATACATACTGGTCCCTGTAAGACCACCCGGGCGGGATCCCAGCAGTGGTGCGGTCAGTGCGTCTCAAGGGTCGGTTGTTCCCCTCTCCGTCACTGTCTTTACGCCCCACTTCAGTCAGCACTCCGGGTGAAGAACTGGGTTGTGTAGGTGGGTCACCGGTCTCAGAGTCGACGTGATCACTATGCTGGGAAGCGTCCGTGACGTCAGTCGTGTTGGCAGCGTCACCCCCTCTGGGTACTGTGGTAGGGGAGTCAGGCTGGGATCGGCAGGGACGCAACATATTTCGGTGCACAGTGCGAATGTTGCGACTGTCTTCACCCTGCACTCGGTATACATGCCCGTTGGGGTAGGGGCGTTCGATTACCGGGTAGACTTCAGTCTCCCACTTGGCTCGAAGTTTCCCTTGTGGCTTCTTGATACGGAGCAGGACTAGCTGTCCCAACTTCAAGGGTTGCTCTTGCACAGGGAGTGGGTCAGCATGTATCTGGCCCCGGATTTGTTGGCTCACCAGCCGGTGTACAGTCTCCATCTTCTGTCGGTGAGCATTTAGCCAGGAGGGGTAGTTATGGCAGACATCCTCTCCAGGGCGGAATAGGTTCAGGTCATGGACCCCTTTTCCGGGGCGGCCAAAGAGAAGGGTGTGTGGGGTGTAACTAGTCACGGAGTGGACCTGGTTGTTGTAGGCCCATACTAGATCGGGAAGGAATTGAGGCCATTGGTCTTTCTTATCATCGGCCAAGGTGCGGATCAGCTGGAGTAGAGTCCGGTTAAAGCGTTCACATGCACCGTTCCCTTGTGGGTGGTAAGGAGTGGTCCTCGACTTCTGGATCCCATACATCCGATGCAGCTCTTCGATGACTCGGCCTTCGAAACAAGCCCCCTGGTCGGAGTGCAACCTCTCCGGACACCCATAGACGTGGATGAACTGTCGACAGATGGCCCGCGCAGCCGATTCAGCCGTCTGGTCTTTGGTAGCAACAGCGACAGCGAATTTTGTGAAGTGATCCACCATGACTAGGCAGTACTGATAGCCACTGCTCGCCATCCCAATCAGCAGATAGTCCACCATCAACAGCTCAAGGGGCCTGGATGTTTTAATTGTCTGGACAGGTGCACGCTGCTCAGGGGACTTGTGTAGTTCACAGGTGCGACAGGTCTGGCAGACTTCTTCAACCAGCTTGCGGAGCCCCGGACAATAGATGGACTGTTGAATCCACCGAGAGGTCTTGTCTATTCCGAAGTGTCCATTCATTTTGTGGGCTTGGGCCACCATCTCACGGGCCAAGTGATCAGGCACCACAACTTGTGTGCATTCCTCCAGCATGTGCGACAGGAGAACCTTCCGGTATAGCACTCCTTCTCTCAGAATCAGCCGGTCCCACTGACTGAGCAGGGTCAAGGTCCCGGTAGACAGTCGTGCCCGTATATCGGTGGGAGGCTTCTGCTGCCGCTTCACCCATTGTTTGAGTAGAGCCCATTCAGGGTTCTGGTCCTGGAGTCTGCACCACTCCTGGGGTGGTAAGGCGACCCCCACTGGAGTTCCAGCTTCGCCCACAACGAACTGGCGGTAATCCATCATCTGTTGGGCGAGCTTTGCAAAGTCAGGCGTCTCGTCCCCTTCTAATTCTTCATCCCGGTCTCGGTTGAGTAAGGGGTATGACACTCTAGACAGGCTGTCCGCATTTTGATTCTCAGCTCCAGCCCTATATTTGATCTTGTAATTGAACTTGGAGAGCCGAGCCATCCAACGCTGCTCCATGACTCCGAGCTTCGCATTTTCTAAGTGGGCCAACGGGTTGTTATCGGTCAGGACTTCAGCCCCCGTGAGGTATCCTGCAAATTTCTCCGCCATAGCCCACGTTAGGGCCAACAGCTATAATTGGTGGGGTTCTTCTCGCCCTCATGTAGGGACCGACTGGCATAGGCTATGACCCGTTCCTTGCCTTCTTGGACCTGTGTAAGTACTGCCCCTAGACCCTGTAGACTGGCATCGGTGTGTAGTTGGAAGGGCAGGTTGTAGTCCGCATATGCCAGGATGGGGGGAGACGTTAAGGCACCCTTTAGGGCTTGGAAGGACTGTTCCTGGCTGGGTCCCCAGCTGATGGGTCGTCCTCTGGGGCTGTTGGTGGTCCCTCGAAGCAGGTCATGCAAGGGTGCAGCAAGCCGGGCGAAGTTTTTGACGAACCGGCGGTAGTAGCCGGCCAACCCCAGGAAAGCCCTGACCTCTTTGACGTTCGTGGGCTGCGGCCAATCCCGTACGGCGGCTATGTTCTCTGAAGATGGCTGGACACCTTCGGCTGAGATCCGGTGGCCCAGGTAATTGATCTCGGGCTGCAGAAGACGGCACTTGCTGGGTTTCAACTTCAAGCCATGTTCTCTCAACCTACTGAACACACGGCCCAGCTGCTGCAGGTGTTCTTCAAATGTGGCCGAATAGACTACAATGTCGTCCAGGTAGATGAGGGTGAAGTCGAAGTTGAAGTCTCCCAAGCAGCGCTCCATCAGCCGCTGGAAAGTCCCCGGCGCGTTGTTCAGACCAAAGGGCATCCGGTCGAACTCGTACAGGCCCATGGGTAGGATGAAAGCAGTCTTCTCTCTATCTTTCTCGTGCATAAGTACCTGCCAATATCCGCTGGCCAGATCCAACGAAGAGAAGTATTTGGCTTTCTTCAGGGCTGTCAGGGATTCTTCGATCCTTGGCAAAGGGTATGAGTCTCGGATGGTGCAAGCATTCAAATGGCGGTAGTCCACACAGAACCTCAGGGACCCGTCCTTCTTCTTGACTAACACCACCGGTGCAGCCCAGGGGCTCTAGCTTTCTCGTACCACTCCAGCGTGTAACATGGAATTCAGGAGATTTTTCACTTCTTGGTATTGCTGGGGAGGTATTTGGCGGTACCTTTCACGGATAGGAGCAGTGTCACCTGTGGGGATTTCGTGCTTGATACTGGTGGTGCACCCAAATTCGGTGTCATGCCGGGCAAAGGACGCCTGATGCTCTTGAAGTAGCTCTTCCACCTGGGACACCTCCCGTTTGGAGTATTGAGATACGTCCAACTGACACTTCTCTCGTAGTTCTCGCCCCGCGTTGGTGTCACCCGCAACAGCGGCCATGGCAGAGACCGTCACTGTCCAATCTCCCTCTGTAGACGGTACAAACTGGAGGGGGCTCATAGGGTTCACCTCTTCGGTTAGAGCGTAGACTCGGGCGAGCTGTGTCCCGGCTTCTAGGTCAACGCTCACGTTAGCCGTGTTGCCCAGCCTGACAGGAATTCTTCCCTTTCTCACTACTGCTAGAGTTCGAGCGACTAGTGGATTCAGCTTCCCTTCCTTCGGGGTGCGCGGCTCAATCAGCACCTCCACGCCTTCAAGCTGTCTCGTGGTGCTAAGGGGTAGTGTGATAACTGTCTCTTTCCCAGCCGGTAAGGTGATCCTAGTATGGCGGGGTACGGTGATCATGGCCAGCGGAAGTTGTTCTTCTGTCATTCGCTGGAGGTTGCAGGTCCGGACCACTTGCTGGAAGGCACGGCGGGTGGCCCTATGTGCGGTCACTTCTTGCCAGTACTTGGGCCCCTTCTTGGTAAACAACACCAGATTCAGGTCTTTCAAGATGTTCATCCCAATAATCATGGGCGTCTCTGATCCAAAGCCTTCCCCGACCACGATTATCCCTCTCTTCCCGAGATCTTGGCCACAGATTTCGGTGTTCATCCAGGCAACTCCCGTCACCAGAATGGGTAGATTATTGGCTGCTTTGATCTTGATGGCGGTATCAGGGTCATAGGCAACCCGCGGCTTTAGACACTCTTCGTAGAACTGCTCGGAGATGGTAGATACCTGAGACCCAGTATCCATTAACCCTTGTACGGCGATCCCTTCCAGTAATACTTCCAGGGTGGGGCTATTTGATGCAAGTTTGTTCTGTGGCTGGCTCTGTTTTCCTACACCCCTCTCTTTGGCGTCCCCTGCCGAGTGAGCCTCTTTGGCAGAGGCGTCTAGTTTAAAGGCGGCCGCTGTTGTGGGAGATGGCTTGCTGGTTCTGGTCGATCGGACTGCGGATGAACGTGAAAGTTCTGGGGGCAACGGTTGGCCCTATGGCGGGGATCGCCGCATGTCCAGCATCTTCCCATCGGCCGGCTGGGTTGTTGTCTCGCTTGCCGGCCCGCCTGTTGGTCTAGGGTGAGCTGTAACACCTGTTTCTGCAACTCTGCCACCATCTGCTTCAGTTCTTCCGTGTTGCTGGTCGGAGTCCCGATACCAGATATGGACCTGTAAGCCGCGGTATATGTCTGTCTCTCCACGACAGGTCCCCTTGAACGTTCTATAGCTTCTTGTTTGACCTCAGCGAACGTAAAGGCCGGATTTATCCGGAGTAGATCTTGCTACGAGCGGTTAAGGTACGGGTCTCTCAATCCGGTCACGAACTGATCTCTCAACACCAGGTCACGGGCACCCGTACTAGCTATCTGTTCTTCGTTTCTACAGGCTTGTTCTAGTAGCACTTGAAGGGCATTGGCATATTGAGGAATGTTCTCCGACTCGAGCTGAGTACGCCGGAAGAACATATAGCGCAATGTTCCCGCATATGTGGTCGGCCCATAGGTGTTCTCCAGCACCCGCACCAAGTCATCCAACGTACGCTAGCCCCTAACCGTCTCCAGCCTGACTGTCGTCCACGCTTCCCCCTCTAATGTTAGCATGGCCATTTCTGCTAAGGTCTTAGGATCAGTGTTATACATTTCCCCCACTATCTTAAGCTGTTCAGTCCATTCAGTTACAGGATAGTTCCGTCCGTCAAACTTTCTCACCTGATTGACAATAGACGGCGGGGGAGCCGTCCGGTTATAATTTACTACCGGGGGATGATTTTGTTGGTCACACATCCTGCCGACTACGCCACATGAAGCGACCGGTTGTAGGGCCGCGGGTGTGTGTGTATGCTCTATTCCAACAAAATCCCCATACTCAGATTTTACCGGTAGTAACATTTCTTTACTAGGAAACATATTTATAATACAATCAACCGAACTATCTGCGCACATGTGTATAGTGGAGTCCCCGGATCTATACTCTTTCCGGGTACGCAGCAAAAAGAAAGGAAGAAAACAACAAAGAAATGGCAGCAACTTTCCCTAACTTTCCCTACAATCACGTACCAGACTATCCCAGAAGAAGATGCCGCTCCCACGTCGCAGGCCTGGAGTCTCACGATGATGGGTCCCGGTGCAGCGCTGAAGGGATGCAGCTCCTCGGTCTTTTCCTTTGATCTTCTCCCGCTGGTAACGGATTCTAGTCAGTCTTTTAGTCCCGGGGCACACCGAGCAGAAGAAGGGAGGTCACGGCCCCTGTACTTGCACTCAGGGTGCGATGCTCTGCAGTCAAGTTGTCACAGCCCCTGGATTTGCACTCCGGGCGCGATGCTCTGCAGTCCGGGGATGGCAGGAACCACTTCCACAGGGTGATTCCTCCAAGAATCCGGTGGCAAAAGAGCCCTGTGTTCAGAGAGACCACACGCAGCTCTCTCCTGGCTAAGCTCCGGGGCTGAATGATTTTCCCGCACTTTCTCTTCCTGGTTAGAACACACAAACTGCTGGAGGGGATTTCCCATCTCTGTGTTTGTGATTGCACAGTCTGACACTGCCCCCTTGTGGGCAAGGGCTGAAGCAATATTCAAATCCATTTCTACATTAATGATGCAGTCTGAATTGTTGATCCCATTACAGTAGAATCCCTTGAGCCACACTGCGGATCCGGATCCGAGCA
This sequence comes from Anomaloglossus baeobatrachus, assembly GCF_048569485.1. Lineage (NCBI taxonomy): Eukaryota > Metazoa > Chordata > Amphibia > Anura > Aromobatidae > Anomaloglossus > Anomaloglossus baeobatrachus. Next base: position 225,757,243 of record NC_134353.1, on the reverse strand, counting down.
GCCCGGCTGCTGGCACGGGGGCAGCACATATACACTGTACTGGTGTGTGCCGCATCCGTCAAACCGGCGAAAAGCCGGATATGTGTACCCAGCCTAAACTCTCCTTATCACCTGTGGGTGTGGCTCCAAGGGTTAAAGCAATCCTGTGTTTCTGATACAGGGTCAGTGTCTGCGTGCTGCAGAATCTGAGAGCAGAAGCAGGGTGTTTGCTCTGCTAAGGATACCTTCTGGAGAAGGTATGGGCTGGGAAGTCCAGGGGTAAAGCCTGGCTGGAGCCAGGGGGGACGTGGTAAGGACACTATCCACCTTCACAGAAAGGTAACTAGTGTGGAATCTAGTGTCTGAATATTGACAAGGGTCAGGGATACCTGGGTGGGAAATCCAACATTGTTTTGACTTTAGGATATGTGTTGGTCTTTGCTGAGAAAGCCAAGGAACATCATATTTTGGGTTATGTGACCTGGTATGGTTTATGGAGTTGTTAAATAAACCATATGGACTGTTAAAGTGACTAATTGCTCCGGCGTGCTTTAATCCCGTCACCTGACGCGTGGTCTCCCATATGTTCGGGGTACACATCGTCACAACACATACAGTGCTGGCCAAAAGTATTGGCACTCCTGAAATTCTGTCAGATAATACTCAGTTTCTTCTTGAAAATGACTGCAATCACACATTCTTTGGTATTATTATCTTCATTTATTTTGCTTGCAATGAAAAAACACAAAAGAGAATGAAACAAAAATGAAATCATTGATCATTTCACACAAAACTCCAAAAATGGTCCAGACAAAAGTATTGGCACCCTTAGCCTAATACTTGTTTGCAGAACCTTTAGCTAAAATAACTGCAAACAACCGCTTCCGGTAACCATCAATGAGTTTCTTACAATGCTCTGCTGGAATTTTAGACCATTCTTCTTTGGCAAACTGCTCCAGGTCCCTGAGATTTGAAGGGTGCCTTCTCCAAACTGCCATTTTGAGATCTCTCTATAGGTGTTCTATGGGATTCAGGTCTGGACTCATTGCTGGGCACTTTAGTAGTCTCCAGTGCTTTCTCTCAAACTATTTTCTAGTGCTTTTTGAAGTGTGTTTTGGGTCATTGTCCTGCTGGAAGACCCATGACCTCTGAGGAAGACCCAGCTTTCTCACACGGGCCCTACATTATGCTTCAAAATTTGTTGGTAGTCTTCAGACTTCATAATGCTATGCACACGGTCAAGCAGTCCAGTGCCAGAGGCAGCAAAGCAACCCGAAAACATAAGGGAACCTCCGCCATGTATGACTGTAGGGACCGTGTTCTTTTCTTTGAATGCTTCTTTTTTTTTTCCTGTAAACTCTATTTTGATGGCTTTTCCCAAAAAGCTCTACTTTTGTCTCATCTGACCAGAGAACATTCTTCCATAACGTTTTAGGCTTTCTCAGGTACGTTTTGGCAAACTCCAGCCTGGCTTTTTTTATGTCTCGGGGTAAGAAGTGGGGTCTTCCTGGGTATCCTACCATACAGTCCCTTTTCATTCAGACACCGACGGATAGTATGGGTTGACACTGTTGTACCCTCGGACTGCAGGGCAGCTTGAACTTGTTTGGATGTTAGTCGAGGTTCTTTATCCACCATCCACACAATCTTGCGTTGAAATCTCTCGTCAATTTTTCTCTTCCTTCCACATCTAGGGAGGTTAGCCACAGTGCCATGGGCTTTAAACTTCTTAATGACACTGCGCACCATAGACACAGGAACTTTCAGGTCTTTGGAGATGGACTTGTAGCCTTGAGATTGCTCATGCTTCCTCACAATTTGGATTCTCAAGTCCTCAGACAGTTCTTTGGTCTTCTTTTCTCCATGCTCAATGTGGTACACACAAGGACACAGGACAGAGGTTGAGTCAACTTTAATCCATGTCAACTGGCTGCAAGTGTGATTTAGTTATTGCCAACACCTGTTAGGTGCCACAGGTAAGTTACAGGTGCTGTTAATTACACAAATTAGAGAAGCATCCCATGATTTTTCAAACAGTGCCAATACTTTTGTCCACCCCTTTTTATGTTTGGTGTGGAATTATATCCAATTTGGCTTTATGACAATTTTTTTTCATTGAAGACAAATTAAATGAAGATAATAATAATAAAGAATTTGTGATTACAATAATTTAGAGAAGAAACTGAGTATTATCTGACAGAATTGCAGGGGTGCCAATACTTTTGGCCAGCACTGTACAAGAAATGGTATAATATTGGCAATTTTCATAAACAAAAATTGCCTGTCTCTTGTAAACATTTTTGACTGCAGAGTAATGTAGTCGTCCTTTTTTCTTTCTGCATATGAGGGTGGTGAGTTTGTATGGATATGGTATAAACATTAATAGGTTGTTATGACAAGTTTTATTATGTTTTGAAAGATATATCTGATATATTTCAGTGTTTTCGCAGTATAAAGCTGTTAGTAATCGTTCTTACTATAGAAAGATGCCTCAGTAATGTGGAATGTTCTAAAACTGTTTATTCAATATCAATGCTGTTTCTATGATATCAACATACTGTATTCCATAGTGTTGTGTATGGATTGTCATTGGGTATGTGTACAAAAGGGCTTACAATCTAATATCTTTATCTCAGACACACGCTCTATAACAAATTTCATAGTAAGCCAATAAACCTCTGTAGCGCCATCCTCACCATGATGCAGGGCCTACCCCCAATGGCCCCGGAAGACCAGTGTCGGTCACCCACAAACACTTCATAAAATCTCAGTTTTTCCCCAACCTTCCCCCCAATACAATGGTAAAAGGCTAGGGTCAGACCATTGGATGGCCGCCTAGAGGTGGAGCCAGTCCAGTCCACTTATTGACCAGGTGGGAGGGGCAGAGAGTGGACAGGCAGACAGTCGGTTAGAGGAGTGAGAGAGTGAAGGTGGAAGTGAGGAGATACACTTACTTGGGTTAACGGTGACCTGGTACCGAGTACGATGGAGTACTCCCGGAACTACGCACCGACGGGGTACAGGACCCTAGGACAGGCATAAGCTTTAAGCAGGCCTGTTAACACCTGCACAGCGAGGGGACCATCAAGGACCTCGCTGACCTTAAAAATCCGAGACTCAGTAGCAAAGGGAGAACCGGGGACAGGACCAGAGACTCCAACCCAACAGGGTTCATGCTACCGTCATACGGACAGCAGTGGAAAATCACCAGACAGGGACCCCCAGTTGCTCTATGCCACGGGGACCCACCAACCAGAGACAGGTGCAGGGGAAGAAGGTACCAGATTACTAAACTGGCACTGGGATGAACGGAACCTGAAGGTGAAACCAGCCGGCCTCGGGTAACCAGTTACCACCAGAAAAAAGTGAGTAAAGAACCAGTTGCACTGAACCCCTTGTGTGGACTACCTTCTTCTGACATCCGTCATTTCACCTACCCTCTAGGGCCCGGCCCTGCTTGCGGAGGGCCTACCATCCAGGCTGCCATTAACACCAGCCCCAGTAGTGGACATTGTGCAGCGGAGGCTCCATCCACATAGCCGCAACACTGCAAGTGGCGCCACGTGTGAACACTATTCTATTCCCCTGTAAATATTTCCCCTTTACAAAATGGGCCCAGGGCACGGAATCGGGCAATGGACACCAAAGTGACATTCCCCAGTTATACACCGCCCGGGGCTGAGTAACCCATAACCCTAGGCGACACACCTCCACCATTATATTTTTGGAGATTAAGCCAGAATACCCTTGGGAATCCCACTGAAACATAGAGAGAACATATGAATTTCAAGTGACGTGCCCACGTGGTCTTTGGGGTTACTCGTCACCGGGGCGGTATTGGTTTGGGATGTCACAGCGGCCTGGCCCGGTTTCGTGACCCCAGCGGTGTCAATAAAGATGGGGATGATGGAATTAGTTGTCTCGTGATGCCACCTGTGGTATGCGGCTAATAGGAAAGCCGCCGCTGCGGAGAATCTCTCTCTTCTGGGGTGGATGATAATGCAGCTCACCTGTCACAGCTCTCCATAGGCAGAGCTATTCCCCAGGGAGGATGATGGTGGTGGTGGTGGTAGTAGTAGTCTATGGCGCCGGAGCGCAGGTGCGACGGCAGAAATGGTACTACAGAGAGGGTGCAGTTCAAGTTTTTTTTACTCACTGGAAACACGCTGCCGTTAGAGTACCGAGCTACGCTGTGTTGGGCCTCAGCCGATCCCGAATATTTCGGAGGTCGAGGTTGGTATTTCTTTCTGTGCGTCACATTTCGATGGTTTCCCTCCACCCCAGCTCCTTGGCCGTGGAACGGGTCACGGGTGCCTTCTGCACTCCCTGCAAACACTAGGATTCCCCTTCTTTCCTAAGAACCCGTATCGAGCCTACAGCTCCAGATCACGGGTCCCGAACTGTCCATGTAACTTTTGACTGCTGTCTCTTCCTAAGTCCAACCTGGCGCTGGCTGCGCCAGCGGCAAACTTCCTGTGTGTCTGTGAGATGGCTCCTAACTTCGCTTGTTGGTGCCTCCCTGGTTCCTGAACTAGTGGGCAAGAGGTCCCATACCTCGAGATGGCCACCCCTGGCACCTACCCAAGCCCAGTCCCAGTGTAAGAGCTCCCGTATGTATGTGTTGGATGAGTGTGGTGGTGGTGGTGATTACTGGTGATGACCTTCTTTGTATCCAATATGAATACTGCACCTTGGGTACCCTATGGCGCCTGAAGCCACAGGGCTGCCACACCCCCCCACAGCGAATCACAGCACGTCCGCTGTAAATAAAGCAATACAGTGGAAACTGCAAAATTGGATATGCATAAGAACAATATTTCTTCCCTTTATGAGAAGCACGGTTTCTTGAATTACAACCTTATATACATTTCATATTTGTCACATAAAACCTTTTGACACTGTAAATGCAATGAACATTGGTTCTCAATATTAGGCATTCACGTTGGGCAATAAACATTCCCTTCTACATCAAACTCTCACTTGTGCAAGAAACGTTTCACTTGACATTAAAACTTTTTCAATTTGCATAAACTTTCTTCACTTAATTGCAACAATTTAGCAGCAATAACAATATGGGGGACCCGCCTTGAACCCCCAACGTAGGCTCCAGGCGTGCTCAGAGTGTTCCAGATCCTGCTTCTCCTATTCAGCACACCGACAGGTTTTTGGGTCTTAGTAATTCTGGTAGAGAGCACAACTGGTGCAAACTATTTACAATGCAAGTCATGACCATACCAAGTCCGATGGCCCAGCTGTCCATATCAACACTTATCAGCAGAACTATATACAGGACCCAGGTATTCCCATGTCTCGCAAGGTCCCCTTGTATGAAGACCCATGTTCATTTTGCTGTCGGAATCCATGTGCTCATGCAATCGGTCTACCCGCACATCCAGGCTATATCACCCCCTCTCACCTCTTTGACAGGTGTAGGGGACGTGATCGCCAAGGTACAGGTCGCGATCTGGGTGTCCTCTGCTGAGGTGGGACTCCACGTCCCTCGTGGAAACAAATACGTCCTTTGTCATCCCGGATTCGCCAATGAATCCCCACCCCCGCTGCAGGTCAAAGCGGACCACCACGTCGTGAATGATGTGAATATCTGTGTGAAAATGTGAATATTTAAAGGTGCAGCTGCGAAAATGCAGGATTTAAAGGGAATCTGTCACTAGGTTTTTGCTCACCCATCTGAGAGCAGCATAATGTAGAGACAGAGACCCTGATTCCAGCGATGTGTCACTTACTGAGCTGTTTACTATTACTTTGAAAAAATCAATGTTTTCTCTGCTGCAGATCTAGCAGTTCTACAGAGCTCATGAAAATGCTGGAATACCTGGCAGCACGCCAATAGTCCTCTAATGATGATCTCCTGTTGATTAAACAATAATCTTATCAAAACTACAATGAGCAGCTCAGTTAGTGACACATCGCTGGACTCAGGATCTATGCCCCTATGTTATGCTGCTCTCAGATTAGGTGGCAAAAACATAAATTGAGGTGGATGTGTCAATCCAGCAATCAAACAAGAATATTTAACTATAATAAATTAATAGGGTTAAAAAATATTAAAAAGATTAAAAATAAACAATATAAGAATATAAAACCACATGTAACATTTACACATTCAAGATGTTAAATTCTACCAAACAGTAGTTTAATTATAAATGATTTTCTTTCGCAGCTGCCGAGCTGGAATATGGTGGCATGTCATCAAGGTGGAGTGAAATTACCCAAACCTGGAACTGATAGTGAACTGTCATAAGACAGAGAAACATTGGAAGGGTTAAGCACTCAGTGTTCATTGTGGCTGCAGACTGCTCTCTATTGCTTTCTTTTATTATATGCTTTATCTGCCTTGAGGTCTCATGATCTAGTCTCAGGGGGATGGAGAGAGACACGGCATTGCAGGGCTTTCCACCTTTTCTTTTGTCTGCTTCCTGCTTTACAAAGAAAAAAAACCCTATCATTTCCTTGCAGACAGGCAGACGGGTTAGAAAAAAATGCTCACAGTTCTGCTAAAGGCAAGTTCTCTTCCAGATGAGAGGGAGGAGGAGAAGAGGAGGAACCAGAGGTGATCCCCGTCTTTTCTTCGCTGTCTCACTCCCTTATAACACCCTTATAAATAAAATACGTAAAATACCCCCCCCCCTTTCAGGAATGAATCACCTATCGGGTTTGCATCATAAAATTACCTTTACGCACTAAGTAATTGGTGTTATTTTTTCGCCCTCGTTTTACACACACCATGTATCGTGCCACAACAATGATCATTGTTTTTCATTGAAACCCTCTCCGCGAAGAAGAAATAGATATGATAACATTGTGTTCCACAATCTTCAGTTTCCACAACAAAGTATAAATTCCATATACAATAATAATTTAGGATTCCAGTAAAAATAGTTAGAACTGTGATATTGTAATTATCACACTTCGAATTATCTAGAGAGCTGAGGTTACGAGATAATAATAAGTTTTATTTCTATAGCGCCAACATATTCTTACATCTCCTAAATGTTGGAGGTCTACTGCCTTCTAGAAAGCCATCACCGAGTTTTGTTTTTTCGCGTGTTCCACCATCCTGTTTTCCTGTAACCTCTCTGGTCATTAGTGTATCACATTTCTTGGCTATTTCCTTTGTGTTCGATCTCTGGGTATGGCTTTTTGCCTACGCTCCCCCTCCTATAGGCTGTAGATGCAGCTTGTCAGCAGAAGACTACAAGAACTGCTCCTCCAGCTTTCTTAGGTATTGATCTTTGTGATAGCTAGGGAGGAGAACTGTGGTTTCTCGGTTTATTCCACGCAATATGTCCACCTGCGTAGAGGCAAGGAATGGTGACCTGCTTCTTATTCCTCCAAGCAATTCTTCATACCTTTTTTTTTCAACTAGCTTGCAGTTCATCCCAACATATTAAACCAATTTTCGGTACTTCCTAGTTAGTACATTTGAGCCATCTACTGATGGCATGTGTTACTGCGCACTCACTGCCTGATCCTTTACTCATTTTATCTGATTCTGCCATATCAATACCAGGAAAGAGTTATTGTGCTTCTGTCAGTCACAAATGAACCTTTCTACTAACCATTCAATGTTCCCTACTGAATCATAACTCACGACAAGTATTTGGCAGCTAAACCAATCTGCGCAGATGATGAGCAGAGGTTGGTGCTTTTCAGACATTAATGGCTCCATGTATTATACAACCACAGTGTAAGACATAAGCCTCTCTACCATAGGTCACCACTGTATATACAACATATGACAGAATTTGTTTGGTACTCCATATGTTAACTGCTGCATGCGTATCCGTCAGACATATATATATATATATATATATATATGCACTAGATTACAGATCAGGACAAAAGAAATGTAGATTTTTACAATTGAAATAAAGGTATATTTAAACCACATTGCATTACAAATATTCAGGTCCTTCTTCAAGCCTAATAGTATAATACCTAGAGGCATCATGTGATTTAAGTAGAAAAACGACATGGATACATCCCGTCTGCTTCCGCGTAGGGTAATCAAGGTCATCAGAAGCTATAATAGTCCGGCAATCATAACACAGAACAACATAAAAGCAAAGCACAGAGGTATAATACACAATAATAGCTGATAATATAAACAATAAACTGATAAGATTCCTAAATCTATGAACATTACCATCTTATATAAACAATACAAATTTACAGATTTTATACACCTTCAGAATTAGAGATGAACAGATCATATGCATTATGGGTGGCCAATTTATGAAAATCATGTTATATTTCTAGTAAACAGTGAGATTTATTACATTACTGTATGGAATAGAATAAGGCTACTTCATGTCTAAATGCTGTTGTAGTTATACCAACCACTACTGCATTAAGGTGGTACAGTCAAAAACAAATTTTGCAAAATGTATTTAAAGATTACCCATTGTTTTATTTTTTGGGGACAAATTAATAGTACACAAGATTGTAATATAATCTGAAATAGATGGCAGTTGGTGCTCATAAAGTTATATGGTGAACTGTAACTGCCTGCCTCTAGACCCTCCCTCCCCTCTACCCTCCCCTCTTCATAGAATTTTGAAAGCACCAACTACCATTTCCTATCTCAAGTCTGTTTTCACAGGTTTGATAGATTTTACCCATAAATTTAAGAGTGAATAATCAATCTAGTAGATGAAAATAAGCACATTTTGCTGATCAGATATATTACAAAAGCTACTTGTTTTCATATGTACTATTGATGTTTTTTAATTTAAGTGGAAATGATGGTTACTCTTTAAATGAGTTATGCAGGGGGGGCATGTCCTGACAGGAAACTTTCTCCCTGGACTCCCGCACTCGGCTACTATATACTAACCTCCCTTGGAATCCCCCAGCTCAGGATGTCCCCTAAAAAGAAGCCAGCTGTGCCGCACTCACCCCTGCCTCCTCCGGTATGTCACAGAAACCTCTGGGGAACGTGGCACGGTTACGTTCTGTGCCGGGCCCGAAGCCTCTCCATGCCACCTGCAGCAAGATGGCGCCGTCGGGCCTGCCACATTCCTCTGCTGTAACTTCTCCTAATGCTGCTTGCCAGCCGCGCTCTGCGGAAGAGACTGACCGGACACCGCGTTCACCTCAGAAAGGTAAAGAAGTGTCCCCAGGGAATGGAAGTGGAATAGGGGTATGACCTGTATCATCGGCCCTGCACCGTGTTGCTATGGAAGGATCTGCACATAGGGAACCTTCAAAACTTGGGATCCCTGCCATATTCCATCCATCTGGGTATCCAGCTACCCTGGAAGATGAGGCATCCCAGACCCCCTTCTAAGCACTGCGGCTCCCCTCCACTCAGGACTTTCAGGCTTTGAGGGAGCTTATCCTGGCTCTCCCCAATTACAGGGATCTGGAGAAAGTGGTTGCCAGGATTGAGCACTCACAGCAGGTGGGGCTGTGCTCCCTGAGGGAGGAGATGGTGGTCTTAGAGGACAGAGTGGAGGCCACTGAGCAGGCCCAAGAGTTCCTGGAGGGCAGAGTTGATCGTCTTGAAAGAGACTGCGAGTCCTCTAACACCTGGATCAAGAGATCTTGTCCTACTACTGGATGACCAAGAGAATAGGAGGCGGAGGAACAACATCAGGCTGAAGGGAATTCCAGAGGAATGGTCCCAGGATCTCCTGCTCACCAATGTTATGGTCATATTTAATGCTGTCACGGACAGACCACCTGAGGCCACTTATCTTTTTGATAGAATACATAGAGTTGTCAAGGCTGGTCCAAGGTCCTCCTCCTTCCCAAGGGACGTTTTATGTCGGCTGCATTATTATGGAGATCGGGAGAGGATCCTGCAAGGGGCCTGGTCTCACAGCTCAGTGGAGATCGATGGGGCTATGGTGAAATTATATCTAGATATTTCCAGCCGCACTCTCGCCATGAGATGCCAGCTTCACCCACTTCTACTTAAAGTCAAAGAAGTGAATGCTTCATACCAGTGGGGTCATCCCTTCCATCTGATGCGTAAGGGGGACTCAGTGTTTTCGTTGCGGAGACACTCAGATCTCCCGGATTTATTTGCCTTCCCGGAGATACCTGATTGTCCCATCCAAGACTGGAGGTCTTGGAAACCCTCCGGCCCCTCTGTGTAGCGGAAAAAAGGCAGGAGAATGTCTCTTTCGCCCCAGAGGGCGATTGAGGATGAGTGCTATCTACTCCACCATTCGTCCGATAGGATGGGGTCTCAGCGGGGAACTTGAAGGTCTTCCCTCTTCTTCAGATGGCTAGGAAGGCAGCCTGGCAGCCTTAAACTTGTTTGAGTTTCTAGGCTTCTAAAAGAACGGGACATTGTGATAATTTCTCTTTTTTCAAATTTTTTTTGTGTTCCACAATTCTACATTATGACTTTTTATGCACATTACCTCAGGTTTACTGTATTATGTTATATTGGTAAAAGGGAGGAAAGTATTTTTCTTTTTTTTTTAATCTTGGGGAGGTTTAAGCGGGAAGTTGAGCAGTAGACCCTCCCTCGCTGTATGTGGCGAGGGGGTTGTTCATCATTATTCTGCCGGGCGCGAATTTGTGCCTGAGCCGGATGTCTGTATTCGTCCCCTTCTTCTACCTGTTAGACCTTGGGCTGGCCCCGAGGTCTAAGAGCTTTGCGTGAGCTTTCTCTCCTTTTCTTCTTCGTCTGCTATCTCTCTTCTTTCACCTATCCTTCCTTCTTTTTTGTAGGGCTTTGTTCCTCTTTTCCTTCCCCTCTTTGCCGCTCCCCCCCCCTTTTTTTTTTTCTCTCTCTCCCTTCTCCTATCTTGCTGTTCCCCCCCGGGGGCCTACGAGGCTCCATGATGCCGAAGCCGCGGGCCGAAGTACGGATTGGTTCCTTGAACGTGAAGGGCCTGCACAGCCCGGAGAAGCGGTCAGTCCTCCTGAAGTTGTTATAGAAAAACCATATACAGGTAGCCTTTTTGCAAGAGGCCCATTATTGCTCAGAAAGACCGTACAGGCTTTTGGATAGGTGCTATCCGACAGTATACCACTCCTCCTCCCCGGACCCCAGATCAAGGGGCACCTGTATTCTGTTAGCTAGCTCTTTGTAGAGGGAGTTGTTGGAGCTAAAGTCGGATGATGAAGGGAGGCTTATGATGATAAAGGGTCGTATTACTTCGCAAATTTTTACTTTCGCGGCAATATATCTACCAAATTCGGGACAATGCTCTGCTCTTCTGCGGTATCTTGAGATGGTAGACAAATTCATGGAGGGTACCCTGGTTCTGGGAGGGGATCTTAATTTCACATTAGACCCACAGCTGGATAGCTCCAAAGGGGTTTCTCATCTATCACAAGGGGCATTGCGAAGAATCAAGCGGGGGGCTTCATAACCATCAGTTGATCGACTCCTGACGGTTGCTGCACCCAGAGGATAGAGATTTCTCGTTTTACTCTGTAGTCCATGACAGTTAAGCGGGCTTTACACGCTGCGATCTCGCTAGCGAGACCGCAAGCGATCATACCTGCCCCCGGCGAGTGTGCGACACGGGCATATGGCTGTCCGTCGCGCACAACCTCGCTTACCCCCGTCACACGCACTTACCTGTCCTGCGACGTCGCTCTGGCCGGCGACCCGCCTCCTTCCTAAAGGGGCGGGTCATGTGGCTTCACAGCGACGTCACACGGCAGGTGGCCAATAGAAGTGGAGGGGCGGAGATGAGACATAAACATCCCGCCCACCTCCTTCCTTCAGCATTGCCGATGGAGGCAGGTAAGTAGATGTTCCTCGCTCCTGCGGTGTCACACACAGCGATGTGTGCTGCCGCAGGAAAGAGGAACAACATCGCTAATGAGAGGAAAATTATTTTTTGTTTTAGGACGACCTCTCCGTGGCAAACGATTTTGGCCGCTTTTGCGATCGTTTAAGGTCGCACATAAGTGTTTCCTGCTGCGATATCGTTAATGACACCGGATGTGCGTCACAAACAACGTGACCCCAACGATAATTCATTAACAATGCAAAAAGAGGAGAACCTGAGCATTTGCTGAAAAATAGTTTAAAGTTTTTATTGTACAAAGATATCAAAAATACAAGTGTAGTACAATTGGTCACATTAATAGTCATACAAAAAATGGAGGATAGATGGAAAGCAATTAGTAACAAGCAAAAACAGTGGCCTAGTACGGACACCAGGAAAAAAGTGTACCAAAGGTGAACTTATAAAACCCTGAATCACTGGCTTGCAAGCATAGCGGGTATATCTCACCCAAATCACTGGCATGTAAGCACTGTGGAGCTGTTATGGGGGAATATATCCAGATATGTAGCCTTAAATCACTGGCATGCAAGCACAATGGGGCTAGTAAAAAAGGGGGGGAGAAAGGGGTAATGTGAACGATGGTAAAAGCATCAAGCTTGGGAAAAAACTGGGCAATATTAACCCCGAGAGGGAGCAGACCTAACCCCAGTCCACATTGGCCAGATGTAGACTATGGGGAAAGTGAGAGTCCCACTCAGGGATAAAAATCCCAGTGAAATGCACTGATGTCAGAAAGGTGAAGAATTCCAAACAGGGATGCACGTCCCAGTAAGTATGCAGTAATATCAGAATGAGTAAAAAATTCCCAAACAGGGATGCACATCCAAAATCACTAGCCAGAAGGCTTAACCCCTATTGGTGCCTGCTATACTTAGTGCGACCTCGGGCAGCCCCATGAAGGACATCATTAAATAAGAAAGCTAATGCTGAAAATATAAGAATGAGGATGCCCAGCAAAACGCAAAGATGTATTTTACGTAGCAGCAGGACTAAAGGTGGAAGAAATGAACCGGGAAAAGGGGGTAACCAGTGCCCGGGAGCACTATGATGCAAAGAGCCCCCCCATGAAGGGTGTAGGGGAAGGAGAGGGGAACCAACTAGTGGTTCAACCCCGGGGAGGGAACACAAATTACCTGGGTGCGGTGGTGGAGAAGGCCCGACGTACGTTTCGCGGCTTACAAGCACGTCGCTTGCCGCTTCGTCATGGGGAAGGTGAAGAGTGGTGCACATGTCCGGTGAGTGCAACTCATAAATACCTCCGCGGTGGTAAGACCGCGAATGGGATTCAGAGTTCCGGAGTCAGACGGCGCGTGCGCGGGCCAGCCGAACACGCCCCCCGCCCCGCACCCCGGCAGTCAAGGAGTCAGGCGCATGCACGGACGCCCGGGCAGTATTTACCCAGACGTCCGCGCATGCGCGGACTCCATCGAGACACCGGAGCGCGGATAGGGGACGGAAGGCAGGCGCGCGCACGCGCACAAGACTCCGGAAACAATGAATGGACAAACAAAGATGAATAACAAGTAAGAGAAACCAGAGACCAAAGGGGGTACATCAAAAAACTGAACATATTATAAAATAATGCAGAAGTATAAGATTCATGATCCATCAAGGAAATATATATGATCACTTGAAAAAAATGATAATAAACGACAAAAGGGAAACGAAATCCATACATCAATGCAACAAAATTAACAATATGTGTTCGTAGGCCAATGGATCCCAGAAAAGAAAATGGAATGTGTACATCAGAAGACATCAATAGAATTATTCAGGGTTGTGAAGTCCAATCCATTTCGGTAAGAGTTGCAGAGGAACATGAAGCAACATATAATAAAAGAACTAAAAAAGAAAAATAAAGAGTGTAATTAAAAACAAGAGATTAAAAACCACAAAAACCAGACACCTGTTTTTGCAATGAGACACCAGGTATATATGATAATACTCATAATGACGGATATAACTATGATATATAAAGAACCATAAGTCTCATTATTAAAGAATCAGAGAGAAAAACACCAAAAGTAACAGGATAATCATAGAAAAAACAGGGGCCCTACAAAAATGAAGCGAAACTCAAAGCCTCATTTAGACCCATGGGAGTAACCATATTCAAAGCCACAATCCATTTCGTTTCTCTCTGGGAAAGCATCTTTTTGATGTTACCACCTCTGATGCCACTATGGACCACATCAATCCCCCGAACTTTCAGGGATTTCGGGTCACAATTGTGGAATTTTTTAAAATGGCGAGGTAAGGTCTTAAGTAGGGAAAAATCATTCACCGTCCTGGCCGCGCCAATATCTCGCACATGCTCCCTCACACGTATCCGCAGCTCCCTAGATGTAAGTCCCACATAAATGAGTGGACAGCTACAGGTGGCATAATAAATGACATTGGCTGTGCCACAAGAAATACGATGTCTAATCTGGTAGGTACGTTGGGAATCGGAACTAGTGAGTGAAAGTCTAGGGGTATTTTTGGCCCTCAGATAACCCTTTTTAATGCACCGACGGCTATATCCCCTCTCCTCAAAACGTGTTTTAAGATCCACAGCCTGAGCTTCGAATTTGGCGTCCGATGAGCAGATACGCTTCATCCGTAGGAACTGTCCGGTCGGGATAGCTCGAATCGTAGCCCCTGTGTGTCCCGAGGAGGCGTGAAGAAGTGCATTAACTGATGTGGATTTACGAAAAACATCAGTCTGAACACGTTGGTTGCCATCCACTTCCAGAACAATATCCAGGAAATCTATACGACTCGAGCTATAGTTATAAGTAAGTTTGATGTTATAGATGTTAGAATTAAGACACTGAACGAACGAGTCGAGCTGCTCCACCGTACCCTGCCAGAACATCAGGATATCATCAATATATCTAATCCAGCACTGCGCCTGGGCAGCGGCCTGCACACCCTCGTCGCCAAACACCTGTCTCTCCCAGTAGCCCAGGAAAAGGTTGGCATACGAAGGCGCACAGGCCGCGCCCATCGCAGTGCCGCGCTTCTGGAGGTAGAAGGAGTTCTTAAAAGTAAAATAGTTGTGTGACAGGGCAAAGTTTAGCAGCTCGACTACTAGTTCGTTCAGCTCTGGATCCCGACCGGACATCTCCAGGAAAAAGCGAGCTGCACGAACGCCATCTTCGTGTCGTATGCATGTATACAATGATTCAACGTCCATTGTGACAAAAAGTAAATCGGGTTCCATCGAGATGCCGTCAACCCTCATGAGCACGTCCGTCGTGTCTTTGGCATAAGATGGCAATGATTCTACTGATGGTCTTAGATAAAAATCTATAAATCTACAAACTGGTTCACAAAAACCATCAATGCCAGACACGATCGGGCGGCCAGGAGGGTTAACAGCATCCTTATGGATCTTGGGGAGGAGATATAGTGTCGGGGCTCTAGGGAACTTAACCACCAGACCATCGAACATCTTCCTGGATATAATACCCAGATCATGAGCTTTAGAAAGGATTTGTTGGAGTCTGAAGGAGAAAGAGGTGGTGGGGTCAAAGTCCAATTTTTGGTACGTCTCTTTATCTTTAAGTTGTTTGAATACTTCTTTCTCATACTGTACCATAGGCCAGATCACAATGTTGCCCCCCTTGTCAGCTGCTTTGAAAACCACGTCATCCAGAGACTGGAGTTCAAGCAAAGCCTGTCTCTGTTTCTTTGTAAGATTATCAAATTGTCGTCGGGTAGAGATTGTCCTGAAATCCTCCATAACAAGTTTTGTAAAAATATCAACGGCCGGACAAACTGACAAGGGGGGGAACTTTGATGACCTGGAATGGAGAAAGGTGGGAGACGTACCTGCATCAGTAATTTGTTCCAATAGCAACTCCTCAAGGGCCACAAGAGCTTCCCGTTCAGGGTCAGTCATAGTGTCCAGACCAACGTCTCTTTTATTATGAAGTTTCTTAAGAACCAACTTCCTCGAAAAGAGGTACAGGTCCTTTAAAGCTGTAAAGTAATGAAAAGAATTGGTAGGGGAAAAAGACAGACCCAAGGCCAATACCTCGACCTGCGTCTCCGAGAGAACATGATTAGATAGATTAATTACCTGGAGTTTGTTTTTTGATTTACCATCCTGAGACTTGCCAGGACCAGGCTTAGAAGGTCCGGGTTTTTTTGGGCCACTTCTAGTGGTGATGCCCCTGGACTCATCTTTGGTATATGAACTCTCGGAGGTAGCAGATCGTGCATCATCCATGGAGCTGGCCGATCTTAGAGACGTCGATCTGGACCGAGTACCGAACCCAACTTCCTCGAAAAGAGGTACAGGTCCTTTAAAGCTGTAAAGTAATGAAAAGAATTGGTAGGGGAAAAAGACAGACCCAAGGCCAATACCTCGACTGGCCCGCCATTGGTCTGTTCTCCAAACAGATCCTGTCCTTTCTCGGTCTCTCTCTCCTGCACCTATGGTCACGGCTCGTCGAGCCCGTAATCTGAATGATCTATTAGTCCATAGCCATTACATCGCAAAAAGCCCCAATCCTTTTGGTTCCAGTGGTCCCACCCTGGGTTGCATACCTTGTGGGCACTGTCTTGCCTGCGCCAATGTCTTCCGCTCATGCTCCTTCGCTAGTTCCGATTCCCAACGTACCTACCAGATTAGACATCGTATTTCTTGTGGCACAGCCAATGTCATTTATTATGCCACCTGTAGCTGTCCACTCATTTATGTGGGACTTACATCTAGGGAGCTGCGGATACGTGTGAGGGAGCATGTGCGAGATATTGGCGCGGCCAGGACGGTGAATGATTTTTCCCTACTTAAGACCTTACCTCGCCATTTTAAAAAATTCCACAATTGTGACCCGAAATCCCTGAAAGTTCGGGGGATTGATGTGGTCCATAGTGGCATCAGAGGTGGTAACATCAAAAAGATGCTTTCCCAGAGAGAAACGAAATGGATTGTGGCTTTGAATACGGTTACTCCCATGGGTCTAAATGAGGCTTTGAGTTTCGCTTCATTTTTGTAGGGCCCCTGTTTTTTCTATGATTATCCTGTTACTTTTGGTGTTTTTCTCTCTGATTCTTTAATAATGAGACTTATGGTTCTTTATATATCATAGTTATATCCGTCATTATGAGTATTATAATATATACCTGGTGTCTCATTGCAAAAACAGGTGTCTGGTTTTTGTGGTTTTTAATCTCTTGTTTTTAATTACACTCTTTATTTTTCTTTTTTAGTTCTTTTATTATATGTTGCTTCATGTTCCTCTGCAACTCTTACCGAAATGGATTGGACTTCACAACCCTGAATAATTCTATTGATGTCTTCTGATGTACACATTCCATTTTCTTTTCTGGGATCCATTGGCCTACGAACACATATTGTTAATTTTGTTGCATTGATGTATGGATTTCGTGTCCCTTTTGTCGTTTATTATCATTTTTTTCAAGTGATCATATATATTTCCTTGATGGATCATGAATCTTATACTTCTGCATTATTTTATAATATGTTCAGTTTTTTGATGTACCCCCTTTGGTCTCTGGTTTCTCTTACTTGTTATTCATCTTTGTTTGTCCATTCATTGTTTCCGGAGTCTTGTGCGCGTGCGCGCGCCTGCCTTCCGTCCCCTATCCGCGCTCCGGTGTCTCGATGGAGTCCGCGCATGCGCGGACGTCTGGGTAAATACTGCCCGGGCGTCCGTGCATGCGCCTGACTCCTTGACTGCCGGGGTGCGGGGCGGGGGGCGTGTTCGGCTGGCCCGCGCACGCGCCGTCTGACTCCGGAACTCTGAATCCCATTCGCGGTCTTACCACCGCGGAGGTATTTATGAGTTGCACTCACCGGACATGTGCACCACTCTTCACCTTCCCCATGACGAAGCGGCAAGCGACGTGCTTGTAAGCCGCGAAACGTACGTCGGGCCTTCTCCACCACCGCACCCAGATAATTTGTGTTCCCTCCCCGGGGTTGAACCACTAGTTGGTTCCCCTCTCCTTCCCCTACACCCTTCATGGGGGGGCTCTTTGCATCATAGTGCTCCCGGGCACTGGTTACCCCCCTTTTCCCGGTTCATTTCTTCCACCTTTAGTCCTGCTGCTACGTAAAATACATCTTTGCGTTTTGCTGGGCATCCTCATTCTTATATTTTCAGCATTAGCTTTCTTATTTAATGATGTCCTTCATGGGGCTGCCCGAGGTCGCACTAAGTATAGCAGGCACCAATAGGGGTTAAGCCTTCTGGCTAGTGATTTTGGATGTGCATCCCTGTTTGGGAATTTTTTACTCATTCTGATATTACTGCATACTTACTGGGACGTGCATCCCTGTTTGGAATTCTTCACCTTTCTGACATCAGTGCATTTCACTGGGATTTTTATCCCTGAGTGGGACTCTCACTTTCCCCATAGTCTACATCTGGCCAATGTGGACTGGGGTTAGGTCTGCTCCCTCTCGGGGTTAATATTGCCCAGTTTTTTCCCAAGCTTGATGCTTTTACCATCGTTCACATTACCCCTTTCTCCCCCCCTTTTTTACTAGCCCCATTGTGCTTGCATGCCAGTGATTTAAGGCTACATATCTGGATATATTCCCCCATAACAGCTCCACAGTGCTTACATGCCAGTGATTTGGGTGAGATATACCCGCTATGCTTGCAAGCCAGTGATTCAGGGTTTTATAAGTTCACCTTTGATATCTTTGTACAATAAAAACTTTAAACTATTTTTCAGCAAATGCTCAGGTTCTCCTCTTTTTGCAATGTATTTTGAGTTGCTGTGAGCCTTTGGTGGTTTTCCACCAGGCTCCCATTTTGTTCTGGTTTTGTTTTCCATGGATCTTTCTAGGTTGATAATTCATTAACGTAGCATGTAAAGCCTGCTTTACTCTCAACTGGACCCCCTCCTAGTCAAACACGGGGACCTTCATCTCCTGGTGGCGGCATCAATCAAGAGTATATATTTTTCAGATCATGCACTGATAAACTTAACGGTTGCCCTTCTGACAGGCAGAGTCAGTGGAATCTGAACACCTCGCTGCTGGATGATCTGACAGTGATGGGGAGGTTCGCACGGCTCTAGCGGAATACCTGGAAGACTATTTGTTGGGTGAGGTGTCATCTAACATAGTCTGGAAAGCACACAAATGTGTAGTTTGAGGGCTTTTCATTAAGCACGGCTCCCGGTTAAAGAGGGAGCATGCGGCTGAGGTGGCTGCTCTTCTTTACGAAATTCATAGACTGGAAATTTTGCACAAAGGATCTAGAGACGTTACGGCTGGTCCTCTCCAAGCTAAAAAGCGTGAGGAACTACGCACTCTTCTGAAACACAAAGCAAAGGGTAAAGTTCCTTGGTAAAGTGCCGGAGGCATTTCTAGGAGTTCGGAAATAAGAGCGGGAGACTCTGGTGAGGGCTTTGCATTCTCAGAGGGCGAGGGGGTATGTTCCCAGCGTCCGATCCCCAGGGGTTAGTTTGGCTGTGCGACCACATCTGCTTTTGGGGAATTTTACGCATCTCTCTATTCCATTGACAACCCTCATTCTGGAAAGGCTATGGTGGATTTCCGTTCCCAGATATGTAAATATATCCGTAGTTCCGGCATGAGACAGTTTAGGGCAGAGGATGTAGCGGCATTGGAAACGCCTATCACTGAGACAGAACTCCTAGCAGCCAATGAAAAATCCCCGTCCGGAAAAGCCCCGGGAGCAGACGGACTCGCTCTGGTTTATTATAAAAAATGGGCCCTTTGTTATTTTCTCCCATCCTGCAGGCCTATAATAATGTGGCCCTCTCTGCCGAGCCACCGGTCCCTTGAGACACACTGGCGGCCACTATAGCTGTAATTCCTAAAGAGGAGAAGGATTTAACTCAGTGTGCTAGCTATCGTCCCATATTCCTTCTGAACACCGATCTGAAGCTTTTTGCGAGAACCCTGGCGGAAAGGCTATCGCCTCTGTTGGGAGAGATTATTTATCTGGATCAAGCGGGGTTCATGGGGGGGGGGGGGCAGGGAGGCTAGGGACAATACAACGAAGGCTCTGAACCTTATACATAAAGCCCACTTGGAGAAACTCCCCATGATGCTTCTCTCCACTGACGCTGAGAAGGCCTTTGGTAGGGTCAATTGGATGTTTATGACAGAGATTCATCGGGCTGTGGGTTTAAGTAGCTCCATGCTGAGATGCATTGGCTCCCTGTATAGTATTCCATCAGCGGCAGTCAGGGTGAATGGCCTTTTGTCCGATAGGTTTCCCATTGCTAACGGTAACAGACAGGGGTGTCCCCTTTCCCCCCTAATTCTCGTGTTGACACTGAAGCCTCTCCTATGTCATATCCGACGCAATTGCGATGTATCTGGTCCTCGGGTCAAAAAAATTAATTTAAAGTTGCCGCCTATGCAGACGACCTCTTATTTTTTCTTACCAATCCTAACCTGCTAAAGGAATTTGAAAAATATTCTGTCCTGTCCAATTTCAAAATAAATATGTCCAAGTCCTTAGCCCTGAATGTGTCTCTACCTCCTGACTTTGTTTCAACTCTTAGGTCATCTTTCAGCTTTAAATGGTTAAATTAAACCAGTCTCTGAAGTATCTGAGAATTCACTTGGTGGCTGACACCAATCTTCTCTATAAACTGAATTTTCCTCCTCTTCTTCAGAAAATCCGTGAGGACTGCGCCAGGTGGGCCAAAGGCCTGTTTACTTGGTTTGGGAGATGTGATATTTTCAGGATGACCGTGCTCCCTCGTATCCTTTACCTCTTCCAGGCTCTTCCTATAAGCATCCCCAGTTCTTTTTTTAAGGACTTGGGCTCCCTTCAGATTAAATTTATTTGGCTAATAAGTATGCCCGCCTCTCGCGGTCCTTGTTGAGTAGCGCTAAAAGAAGAGGGGGGCTGGGAATTCCAGACATGAAGTCCTATTATTAAGCCTCACACTTGGTTAGAGTGATTGATTGGTGAAGCCCTGGGTATTATTGGAGCAAAGCTTCTCTGAGGTCCATCTCCCTGCCTCCCCTTGGATATTGCATATTCCGCTTCCCAGTCTGAGGCACCATCCCACCCTTGGGGCCACATAGTTACATAGTTACTTAGGTTGAAAAAAGACCTAGGTCCATGTAGTTCAACCTTCCTCCACCAGTTCTACATTTGGTGCACCAGTTCTACATTTGGAGTGCTGCTCTATGCGTGCTGTTCGGCACAGACTGCTGCCTGTGCCCTCTCTTCTTTCGCCCTTGATTGGTTCACTGGACTTCCACCCTGGCCTGTCAGATCCGGTTTTCCGCCATTGGATTCTGGCGGGGAGATTTCTGGCTTGTCACTTGGGGGTTGGGGGAGATTGGCCTTCCCTGAGGGAAATCGAGGATTGCATGGTGCCTGTCCCTCTGGGTGCTTGGAGATCTAGACAACTAAAGCATTTTCTTGGCTCTCTTCCTGACTATGCTCAATTTGCTGGTTGCCTTACCGAGTTTGAAAACCTGTGACTGGCAGAGGGGGGGTTGCAACACTCCCTCTCCTTAGTGTATGGGTTCCCCCGCCCATCAGCATCTGTGATTAATTGCAGTCAGACGCACCCCCCACACTGAGTGAATGCGTGACTGACTGCTTTCAATCTCAGACTGTCTGTGGGTCTATATTGTACAGTAAAAATAAATAAATGTAAAAAAATTGGTGTAGGGTCCCTCATATTATGATACCCAGCACAGATAAAGCATATGGCTACAGGCTGCAGTATCCAGCTGTGCTCATATCATGGCTGTGTATCAAAATAAGAGGAACCGCATGAGTTTTTCTTTTTTTTTAAATGTATTTAAAAAAATAATTTTAAAAAAACTGCATGTAGTTGTCGCGGGCGGGGAGGAGGATGTCAGCACACTACGCTCACCCCTTCTGCTCGGGTCCGGCGGCGTCTGCTCAGTGGTGGCTCGAGCGGTGGGCCGGATCCCGGGGGTTTCTCGAGCGGCACTCTTCGCCCGTGAGTGAAAGGGGGTTGTTGGGTGTGGGAATAGTTTATTGTCCGTGACGCCACCCACGGTTGTGGTGATTTCACCACCGCTGCTCAATATGGGGATCCCGGGGATGGTGATGCGGAGCAGCCAGGTGTTGTGTTGCCCCTCCGTGGGTAGGGGTTGGTGATCCCGGGGCCCGGTGATGAGATGTGAGGTGCGGGGCCTGGTGGGCGCAGGGACGCGGGGGCAGCGCTGTGCCTTGCGGCACTGTGGTACTCACTCAGCCTGAGACGTTGACACAGTTTTTGCGGTAAACCAAACGGCTGGTAAGACGGTCCCACGGACGGCTGCACTTGCTCTCCCAGTAGGTGACGGTGATGTCTCTCTTCCTTGCACCTTTGTTTACTTGTTGGTTGCGATGGGTTCCCACCGGTAACCCGCTCCCCGGCTTCAAGCTGGGCCGGAGGAGCTCTACTCTTTGCCCGCAGGCGCTGGCCCTGAGAGACTGGTGCCCTGGCGGTGGCGGTGTCTCTCCTACACTGGTTGGGCTGTTGCCTTCAATCGGGACTTGGTTGTTGGGGGATCTACGTCCCCTTCACTGACGGATTTGGCAAATTATGGCGACTCCTAGCCTTGCCAGGGTCCGAGAGGCCCCTGCCCTGGTGCTGACTGTCCTTCGGTACACTGCTCCAGACCGCCGGGCCACTACCCGTCCGCGGTCCTTCCAGGAACTTCCACACGGTCCCCCTCCAGACAGTCACCGCCGTTGCTGACCTTGCTGACCTGTCCTGCACACAGCTGGACTACTTCAGGCTTTCTTTCTGTCACCACTCTTGCTTTCCTCCTTTACCACTTTACTTCTCTCTACTTTCACTACTTGTTTACTCCTTTCACTTCCTCCTCCTAAAACTGAACTCCTCACTCAAGCCCTGCCTGGGCTAAACTGCCTGGTTTCTCCCGCCTCCAGAGCTGTGAACTCCTCGGTGGGCGGAGCCAACCGCCTGGCCCACCCCCTGGTGTGAATCATCAGCCTCTGGAGGAAGGCAACAAGGATTTTTGGTTAGCTGTGGTGTTCCTAACTGGGATGTAGGGTGTGGTGGTGTGATGACCTGTGTCCCCTGGCTTGCCCAGGGCGACACAGTCGTCCCCAATTTTGATACCCAGCCATAACAAAGCCCGACAGCTGGGGGCTGGTATGCTCACAGCTGCCACTAAGCCCAAGATTAGTAATGGGGGTGGGTTTTTTAGAGGGTGGATATTAGGGTGTTACCTCAATGGTGTCAGATGATCCGTGAAAGTGCTGTTTAAACCAGTCCTTTCTTCCTGTTGACTGCTGATTATTCAGTTGCGCTTTAGTGGTTCGATTGGTAGTTCATTAGTGAGTGTTTCTCTGGTTGGTCTCTTACTCTGGGTTTGCTTGTTACATCCCTGATTTATTCCCCCCCCTTACTTATTTGTTAATAGGTTAGGTTCTTATCTGCATTATCAGGATAGTTTAGTGGTGCATTTTACCCAAGTGTGCCCGCCACAAGCCAGCCCAGTTTTGGCACCTGAGAAGAGCTCTTCAAAAGTCTCCCTCTCTCAAGTGGACTGGGTGAAGAGTATTCCCGCATTAGCATGACGGCTTGCTTCAAGTGTGTCTGGCATACGGCTGTTTCTGGCATTTAGTCCGGTCATCATAACACTACTCGAGCGTCACAAAAATATTACCCTGTTTCCCCAAAAATAAGACACTGTCTTATATTTTTTTTTTGCCCTGAAAAAAGCACTATGTCTTATTTTCAGGGGGAGTCTTATTCTCGAGGAGACATGGTTGGGGGTAAGTTTACCCCCCACAAAAAGCAGACCGCCCCCCATCCCAGGATCGTGATACTTACCAGCCCAGGGCGTCTGTATGGCTCCCAGATCCTTCTGTGATCTCCCATCAGGTACGCTGCACGCCTCCCCTGCGTCTGGCTGACATCAGATCTCACACACACACACACACACACACACACACTTCTTCCTGTGATCTCCCTGCAGCTGTGCTCCCCTGCGTCTGGCTGACATCAGATCTCACACACACACGTCAGATCTCACACACACACACACATCAGATCTCACACACACAGACACACACACACACAGACACATCAGATCACACACACACACACATCAGATCTCACACACACACACATCAGATCTCACACACACACACATCAGATCTCACACACACACACACACACACACACATATCAGATCTCACACACACACACATCAGATCTCACACACACACACATCAGATCTCACACACACACACACACACATATCAGATTTCACACACACACACACACATCAGATCTCACACACACACACATCAGATCTCACACACACACACATCAGATCTCACACACACACATCAGATCTCACACACACCCACACACACACACACACACACACACATCAGATCTCACACACACACACACACACACATATCAGATCTCACACACACACACATCAGATCTCACACACACACACATCAGATCTCACACACACACACACATCAGATCTCACACACACACACACACACACACACATCAGATCTCACACACACACACACACACACATCAGATCTCACACACACACACATCAGATCTCACACACACACATCAGATCTCACACACACCCACACACACACACACACACACACACACACATCAGATCACACTCACTCACTCACACACAAACACACACCCACCCCACTTCTTCCCACCCACCCCACGATCCCAGCAGCTGTGCTGCACGCCGTGCTCCTCTGCCTCCTGCCGACACTCTCAGATCCGATCGCTTACGTTCACACACAGTCACACATCAGACAGTATACACGCACACATCTGATCGCATACACTCACACACACACCCCACTTCTCCCTGTGCCCTCCGGTGGGTGGTCCCAGCAGCTGTGCTGCACGCCATGCTCCTCTGCCGACACTCACAGATCCGATCGCATACACTCACACACACTCACACATCAGAACACACTCACACATCAGACAGCATACACGCACACATCTGATCGCATACACTCACACACACACTGACGATATCGCACATACGTGCTCACACATTGACAACATCCGGAGATACCACATACTTCCGGCCATGTGATCCTCCGGCAGGTCCTGGAAGGTCACTGCACCGCACAGTATCGCCGCCGAGAAGCAAGCGATATCACTGGATGTGAGTGTGTGGTGAGATCTGATGTGTGTGTGAGAGTGAGTGAGTGTGATCTGATGTGTGTATGTGTATGTGGGGGTGTGTGTGTGTGTTCCGCCGCTGCAGGACCTTGATTCGCTCACCTGCTCCCGGTCGGCGTCTGGTGAGTATGATCGGGGGTCTTCTCTCTTCTGTCTTCTCTCTCTGGGGGTGCCTGCTGCCTATAATGAAGTGTCCTGCAGTGTCTTTAACTCTTTCACCACTGCATGACGCTTCATTATTGACCGCAGCTATGTCTTATTTTCAGGGGATGTCTTATATTAAAGCATCCCTGAAAACTCCTGCTATGTCTTATTTTCGGGGGACGTCTTATTTTCGGGGAAACACGGTACTATCTGTCTACTGTAGATAAAATCCTGGAGGGTTTCCTAAGAGATGCTTTCCTTTAGTATCTCACGAAGAATAGCCTCATGGACCAGTATCAACATGGGTTTATGAGGGATTCTTCCTGTCAAACTAATCTTATCAGCTTCTACAGTATAAGAAGATAGGTTCCGGACTGGACCAGGAAAACACAGTGCCGTGGATGTTGTCTATATGTACATGTTGTGGGCGGAGGAGGGGTCGCTGCGCTCACCCATTGCTCGGGTCCGGCTGCTGCTGCTGGTGCTGCTCGGTGGTGGCTCGAGCAGTGGGCCGGATCCCGGGGACTCGAGCGGCGTTCCTCGCCCGTGAGTGAAAGGGGGTGGTTTGGTTTAGGGATATTGTCCGTGACGCCACCCACGGTTGTGGTGAAGTTGTGACACCACCGCTGCTCTGGACGGGGATCCCGGGAGAGGTGACAGGCAGCAGCTTGGATGTTGTTTTCTCCCCTCCGTGGGTAGGGGATTTGGTTGTCCCGGGGCCCCGGTAAGGGGGTAGGGGTGGATGGCAGGCGGGTTACGGGGCCTGGTGAGGTGCAGGGTTGCGGGGACAGCGCTGTGCCGCACGGCACGGTGGTACTCACTCAGCCAGTAATTCACACGGAGTCTCTGGTCAAACAAACGGCTGGATGGACGGGTCCCACAGACGGCTGCGGTTGTTCTCCCGGCAGGTTGATGGTGACTGGCTTTCCCTGCATCTGTGTTGTATGTATGGTTCCAATGGCTTCCCACCTGCTGAAGGAGCCCCTTTTGCCTGCAGGCTCTGGCCCTGGGAACTGTAGCCTTGGCGGTGACTGTGTTTCCCTTTACGGTGTGAGCTGTTGCCTTCAATTGGGTCTTGACTGCTGGGAAACCCCGGAGGTTCCCTTCGCTAACGGATTTGACCAATTTTACGACGACTCCTAGCCTGTTCGGGGTCCATAAGCCCTGCCGGATGGTGCTGGCTTCTCTTTGCTCTCCGATCCGGTACCGCCGGGCCACCGCCCGTCCACGGTCCTTACGGTTTGCTCCAATCGGCCTCTCCTGCAGACGGTCACCACCGTCTGCCAACCTTGCTGTTCCGTCCGGGCCACACACCCGGACGCCTTCAGTCTCCTCTGCTACCACTTCACTCCTCTCCTCCTCAACTCCTCTCCAAAACTAATCTGCTCTCTTTTCCTGCCTCCAGGACTGTGAACTCCTCGGTGGGCGGGGCCAACCGCCTGGCCCACCCCCTGGTGTGGACATCAGCCCCTGGAGGAAGGCAACAAGGATTTTGTGTTTGGCTTCGGTGTGCCTAACCGGGGTGTGGGGTGTGTTGGTGTAGTACCTGTGACGACCTGGCTTGTCCAGTATAGTAAGCTGTTATAGAATTGTCGCATATAATGTATGTGGCAATTCTGGGTGGCTGCTGACTGATATTGTTAGGCTGGGGGGCTCCCCATAACGTGGGGCTCCCCATCCTGAGAATACCAGCCTTCAGCCGTATGGCTTTATCTGGCTGGTATTAAAATGGGGGGGGACCGCACGCCGTTTTTTTTAATTATTTATTTATTTCACTGCACAGTATAGACACGCCCACCGGCTGCTGTGATTGGGTGCAGTGAGACACCTGTCACTCAGCGTGGGGGGCGTGTCTGACTGCAACCAATCACAGGCGTCTGTGGGTGGGGAAAGTAGGGAATACGAGATTGATTAATGAGCGGCCGGCATATTCAAAGTAATTGTTGCCGCTTATTCTCTGCACAGCTGTTCCTCGCCGTGCTGGTGATCGGGGAGCAGTAAGTATGAGAGAGGGCTGCTCACTTCAGTCACTCGGGGGATTAGCGGTCACTGGTGAATCCTTCACAGGTGACCGCTAATCAGTACGCGGACACAGACAGAGCCGCGGCATGACAATGAAGTCGGATGAAGTTCACCCGAGTTCATTCTCATCGCGCAACTCTGTCTGCTGTCAGCCGACATGTATCAACGACATTGTGCAACACACAAACAGATATTCCACACGGACATTCCACGTACACATACACGGGCATTTTACACACAAACACGGACATTTTACACGTGTACACGGGTCGCATACGCCATCACACGGATGCCATACGTACCGGAGAAACGCCCCCAAAAAAACGGAACACGGACCCGAAAAACGTACCATGTCACACGCACGTTTTTTTTGCGGAAGTGTGTTTAAGGCCATAGAGAGACAACACTGGATCTCATAGTGTGATCAGAAGGCAAAAACTTCAAATAGCATGAATAAACACCAAAGGACAAAAGAAGTTTTTCATTTTGCCAAGTATACATCCCATTTAGGCTACTTTCACACTTGCGTTGTTTTCCTTCCGTCACAATCCGCCCTTTTGGAAAACAGCGGAATCCACTCCGCATGTGTATATATATGTGTATATATATATATATATATATATATATATATATATATATATATATATATATATATATATATATATATATATATATACACACACACACACACACACATACATACATACATACATACATACATACATACATACATACATACATACATACACAAACACACACACACACACACACCTACCCTCAGCACCATTGCCCCACTCGGCTCCACCCACTCTGCACTCCGACCTCACACACATTCTCGGCGGCCGAGCGATCAGCTGATCACCCGGCGCTGGGAGCGATCAGCTGATCACCCGGAGCTGGGAGCGATCAGCTGATCACCCGGCGCTGGGAGCGATCAGCTGATCACCCGGCGCTGGGAGCGATCAGCTGATCACCCGGTGCTGGGAGCGATCAGCTGATCACCCGACGGCCGGCTACTGGGAGCGATCAGCTGATCACCCGGCGGCCGGCTACTGGGAGAGATCAGCTGATCACCCGGTAGCCAGCTAATGGGAGCGATCAGCTGATCATTCACAATAGTCTGCCGCCGGTAAAAAAAAAATCAAAACGGATTCCGTTGTTTTGCAGCATCCGTTGCATCCGTTGTGCCACTATATGCAACACATCCGTTGCATCTGTCAGACAACGCAATGCAACGGATGCCATCCAACGCAAGTGTGAAACTAGCCTAATATGTCACAGAAGGAATATAACTAGGGATGAGCGAATATATTCGCCACTACTCGGTATCCGATGGATAATGGGGTATTCGAGGTATTCACTATCCGACGGCTAATATGGTATTCACTCCGATACTTTCATTTTCGTTTCTGGACTTCCTGGCGCCTTTTTCCAGCCAATGAACACATCTGACGTTGCTTGCCCTCACAGTAATGCCGCAGCCATTTTTGTTGTGGTGTTACTGTGATTGGCTTGGCCGCACAGCTTCATGGGGCTATATAAGGCTGCAGCCATTTTGTGTGCACGCATTCATTCTAGAGGTGCCGGTGTAGCAAGACTGTACTGTGTGCGGTACAGCATTTTTCCAGCCAACTAATACTAGTCCTTCTAAGGGCTGAAGCTATTTAGCATTATCTGTTAGCGACTGTGTAAATCATAGAAACAGGTATAGGGACTGCAGTTCATTCTATGAGATATTGTTCCTGCTGCAGAATCCAAGATAGTCCTTCTAAGGGCTGAAGATATTTAGCATTAGCTGTTAGGGACTGTGTAAATCATAGAAACAGGTATAGGGACAGTGCAGTTTGTTCTATGAGATATTGTTCCTACTGCAGAATCCAAAATAGTCCTTATAAGGGCTTAAGACAGTGTTCACTGTGTGCTAGCAGCTGTGTAAATCATAGAACTGCTGCTGCAGCAAAAAAAAATCCTCTTATTAGTGCTGCATACGGTCTGTTACTGCAGTGTGTGATATAGGGACAGCTTTCTCACAGGCAGGGAGAGATTTAAAGCTGTCCTGACATCTGCTACTAATAATCAACAATCTCAGCACTGCTACATCCTTTGTGTCTGTTATACTAACAATAGGTATTGCAACTTGCAAAAAAAAGGTCCCAAAATTGTAAAAACAACGGGTTTAGGTGTAGTGTAGTACCTGTCAGCTACCATCTCAATTCACAGTTTCAGTGTTACCCAATTTTTATTAATACTTGGTGTCAAGTGCACAACTTCTGCCTCAAGTCCAGCACCTTCCTAGCAACAAGCTAGCATATTTTGGGGGGCTTCATATCTTAGAGAACCTACCTAGTGGCTTGCTGCAACTAACACACAGTCTGAGTGCCAAAAACCAATACTAAAATAAGTGTTGTCAAACTCTGTTTTCTTTTGGGGCTGAACGACATTCACAACATCTTTGTCGACTCCTCCAAGTGGTAGTTTGTCCAATAAAGGTTCCTGCTTTATCTACCTCTGCCTTCCTATCCCAATTTTCTTGTCCACGTGTGAAAGCACTCTTGCACCCTGAACAGTGCAAACAGGTAACGAGTTGGATAGCAAAAAAAAGCCTCCAGTTACTTGTCGAGTGGCAAATCCCAAGGGTCCACACAGAAATACTTGAGTAGCCTAGAGGCTGGCGAATCAAATCCTCAGCCTAATCATCCTTCCTCACAACATCAGTATTCTAAGGAAACATATGACACCAAAGCATGTTACTCTGAGGAATTATTTACTGGACCCTTTGACCTTTCTTGCCTCTCACCGCGCAAAACCACCAACTCAGGTGAGGCCGTGGTATGCAAAAATGCACAGATCTTTGAGCACCCAAGGCCAGAAGAAAGCCATGTTGTTGGCCGTGACATGCTGGGCAATCAGGTGGAAGTATTGGAGGATGATGAGACACAGTTGCCCCTCAGGTAAGCCTGAAACCTCCATTCCCGAAGATATTGACCTTCAGGAATTTGAAGACGACATGGTCGATGATGAGGTGATTGATCCAACATGGATGGGTGGCATGGATTGCAAGAGCCGCAGTACAGAGGAGCATGTGCCCATATTCCGCAAAAAGGCTGTTAAGACATAGGGTTTTGTCAATCGACTGTGCACATGACACCACCACCTGTGGCATCTCAGAGTCCAAGGGTCCGTGAACCACCTCAGCCATCTCAGAGTCCCAGGGTCCGTGGTGCGTTTGTGTGGAAGTTTTTTTCAAAGAGTCCTTCGTACCAAATAGTTGCCGTTTGTCAAATCTGTCAGACCAAGCTTAGCAGAGGCAGAAATACTTCCAGCTTAGGCACCTCCACCATGAGAAACCATATGTTAGCCAAGCACACCACTAGGTGGTTGACAGCTCTAGGTGAAAAACACGATTTCCAGACTCAAAACTCTGCCACCTTCCCTGGGCTGCCTGCTTCCCAAACTGATGTGCAAGAAAGTGGCGCTGATGCCTCCTTCTTCCAACCTGATGTTGGCCAAACTCAATCATCAACGACATCAGCTTCGATGTCCCAACGTTCCGTTCAGTTGTCCTTACTAGAGATGAGCGACCCTCTAGAGGCTCAAGTTCGACTCGGTTCGTCGAACAGAGGCTGCGTTCGAGTTCGGTTCGGTGAGCCATTCGACGAACCTCTCGAACCCCTTTGAAAACAATGGGAGGCAATCACAAACACATAAAAACACCTAGAAAACACCCTCAAAGGCGTCCAAAAGGTGACAAAAAACCCCCAAGACAACACAAACACATGGGAAAGGGGCAAGGATAAATACTCATGCGAAAACTAAACAGCTGGACGAGGAAAAAAGAGGAGACAGATATATGAGTATATGCAAGTGAACATCAATGCCATTACTGTGCAACTTGAGCCTTGCTCATTCTAGGCTTCCAATCTGGATAAATTGCCTGAGCTCGCCACTTACGCCTTGGGGATCTTGTCGTGTCCCGCAGCCAGCGTTCTCTCGGAATGTGTATTCAGTGCTGCTGGGTGTGTGCTGACAGATAAGCGCACGCGTCTGTCCTGTGACAATGTGGACAGACTAACGTTCATCAAGATGAACAAGTCATGGATCCAAAAGGACTTTTCTACCCCTGTGTCATCCTGGGGAGGCAAAAGGCAGGTGTATTTTTGAGAGTGCTTCATGCAAAGCTTCTTTGTAAGATTGCAACTGGGGGACAACTGATGCCAGTCAAGTGGTGTGTGTGGGGCCCAATTTTTGGAAACGAGGAAGACTGTGGTTGGAGTCCCCTCGCTTTTGAAAAAAGGAACCAAGATGAACAAGTCATGGATCACAGAGGACTTTTCTTCCCCTGTGTCATCCCGGGGAGGCAAAAGGCAAGTGTATTTTTGAGAGTGCTTCATGCAAAGCATCTTTGTAAGATTGCAACTGGGGGACAACTTATGCCAGTCAAGTGGTGTGTGTGGGGCCCAATTTTGGAAACGAGGGAGACTGTGGTTGGAGTCCCCTCGCTGTGTTTTACATGATTTTCGAAGGGCAAGACATGCCTAAGAGCTTCACTCCATCCTCAACCCGAAAAGGTCCCACAAGTTTATCTTTGATAATACCAGCCCATAGCCCACCTCCACCTTGCTGGTGCCTGAGTTAGAGTGGAGCTCTCTGCCCTATACTGATCCATCCATCTGCCCCATCAAGAGTCACTCATTTCATCAGTCCATAAAACCTTTGAAAAATCAGTCTTAAGATATTTCTTGGCCCAGTCTTGACGTTTTATCTTATGTTTCTTATTCAAAAGTAGAAGTTTTTCAGCCTTACTTACCTTGGCCATGTCCCTGAGTATGGCACACCTTGTGCTTTTTGATACTCCAGTAACGTTGCAGCTCTGAATTATGGCCAAGCTGGTGGCAAATGGCATTTTGGCAGCTTCAGGCTTGATTTTCCTCAATTCATGGGCAGTTATTTTGCGCCTTTTTTTGCCCAACACACTTCTTGCGACACTGTTGGCTATTTGCCATGAAACACTTGATTGTTCGGTGATCACACTTCAAATGGTTGGCAATTTCAAGACTGCTGCATCCCTCTGCAAGACATCTCACAATTTTGGACTTTTCAAAGCCCCTCAATCTCTCTTCTGACCCATTTTGCCAAAGGAAAGGAAGTTGCCTAATGATTAAGCACACCTTATATAGGGTGCTGATGTCATTACACCACATCCCTCCTCATTACAGAGATGCACATCACCTGATTTACTTAATTGGTAGTTGGCTCTCAAGCCTATACAGCTTGGAGTAGGACAACATGTATAAAAATTATAATGTGATCAAAATACTCACATGCCTAATAATTCTGCACACAGTGTAGATAAATCACAGATATGGCATTATAATCATATTTCTTCTATATTTGACTTTGCTTGACAGAAAAGGTATGTTATACCTGTACCTTTTTTAGACATCCGAATTGTGTAGTCTCTTCTTATTGAAAAAGTATAAAACTGCTTACTGCAACTTGTTATAACCTCAGACTACTTTCTCTGATGTCACATTACCTGAGGCCTTGTTCAAACCATTGTTTCTACTGTCCATGTATCCCACCTTTTCCGTCCTGCTGATGGTTTGAGGGCCTTCTATGTTCCTGTCCAACTCTCCAAATATAACTACCAGTGCCCTTTTATCTGCTCCATGCTCAAGAGAATTATTGTAGCAACATGTATGGATGCTTCATTGGGGTGGAGCTGGACTACCTGTGCAATCAGATTGGACTGCAGGCAGAGGTGTAGCTAGGGGTTCAGCTCAGGGTGAAACTTCTAAGTGGGCCCCTAAACAGATAACTCTCATCTTGCTAAAATCTAAGAAGAGCTCCAGCTGAACAAAAGAAAATGATTGTTCATTTGATTGTTCTATTCTTGGAGGATATCATCAAGCAAGAGTTTAGTATAAGGTTGTGTTGTTATTGATGTTTCAATGTTGATTGCAAAATAACTATGACTAACATAGAAGCAGACCACATAATTTTCATCTTCTTTCCCAAGAGCAGTAACGGGGGGAGCAGTGGTCCACTAAAGAAGTAAGTGAAACAGCCTTCCAGTGATTTTGCGATCTAGGATTTGCAACAAATATCAGCGACGACATTAAAATAGTGGGGGAGAGTGTTACAAGTAGGAACTGCAGAGATGATCTAAAATCATCCAGCACCTGTGGAGTTAAGCCTGCAGCAGGAGGCAGGAAGTATCCAACAGTGACCCAGGGGAAGCTGGGAAGCAGTGTGTATGTTTTTTTCCTCTCTGAAAAAGGAAAGAAGTGTCTGTCTCTGCAAAAAAAGCAGTGTTCAGAAAGTGTAGTGTATCTATCCTAAGGGGCCAGCCAGTCCAGGAGATTGTCAGGAGTGGAGACTATACAGGGCAGTTCAAGAACAAACTCTGTGAAGCAGAAGTATAGAGGAGAGAAGTGACAGGATTCACCCCTCCCCATCACCTCGCTGCATG
The DNA here is from genome assembly GCF_048569485.1 of Anomaloglossus baeobatrachus. NCBI lineage: Eukaryota > Metazoa > Chordata > Amphibia > Anura > Aromobatidae > Anomaloglossus > Anomaloglossus baeobatrachus. The sequence continues at coordinate 225,723,700 of NC_134353.1, read as the reverse complement.
ATAAGGTACAATGTTCTGCTCTGTGTACATTCATATTGTAAGAAGAAAGACTCTGTATAAGGAGAGAAGATAATCTGTGAACAGACTGTCATATATGTTATTATTGAAGCCCTTTGTTAAGATTATTATTAAAGACTTCCATCTTCTACTGTCTGGAACAGTGTTACTGTACATAGCTTTGTGCTTGCTGGAAACTGTTACATTACCTCATGTATGGAAGATGCTGGTTAAGTGTGCCCTGATTTAATCTGCCAAATTTCCAAAGAATCATGTTTACTTTGACCAGCCTCCCTATACAGAGTGGCGAACATACAACACCTAGCCTGCTGTTGCCGCATGTGTCCATATTTTTGCACCTGTTGTGTGGTACAGAAACAGTGCTCCTCCTTCTGCCTCACATAATAAAGCCCACTGCTGTGCTTGTTACAATGTAAAACACCTCCTTTGTGACCTCTAGTTAGTAAAATAGACCTTTAGAAAATGTTCATGCTCTATGCAAGTGCCTTACCAAACAGTGGCCACATTTTTGAACACTAGAGAGTAATAATGCCCCTTTGACAGTCACAATGCCCTTATTGCCAGTATAATAAAAAGTGGACATTTATCCTTTAATAATGTCTCCTGATTCACAGCTTCTACAGCTCCCTTATACACGGTGTGATTAACCCACAGCTCCCTTATACACAGTATGATGTCCTTACAGCTCTCCCATACACAATATGATGCCCCACAACTCCCTTCTACACAGTATGTCTCTGTAGCTCTCAATACACAGCATATTGAGCCTACAGCTCCCATATACACAATATGCCTCCAAAGCTCACCTATACACAGTATGATGTCCCCACATCTCTCCTCCAAACAGTATAATGCCCCTACAGCTCCCTTATACATGATATGATGTACTCACAGCTCTTCTATACAAAGTATGATTGGTCCATAGATCCCCTTATACATATACAGTACTAGCTGTAGTACCCGGGCATTTCCCGGGATAGTGACTGTCTCTCTATCTCTCTCCCAGTCTGTTTGTCTGTCTGTCTTTCCCTGTCTGTCTCTGTGTGTCTGTCTGTGTCTATCCCTCTGTCTCTTTCTATCTCTGTATCTCTGTGTCTGTCTCTTTCCCCGGTCTGTCTCTTTCCCCGGTCTGTCTCTTTCCCCGGTTTGTCTCTTTCCCCGGTCTGTTTCTGTCTGTCTCTTTCCAAGTCTGTCTCTCTGTCTGTCTCTTTCCAAGTCTGTCTCTCTGTCTGTCTCTTTCCAGGTCTGTCTCTCTGTCTGTCTCTTTCCAGGTCTGTCTCTTTCCCCGTGTGAATTTGTCTGTCTGGCTTTTTTTTCCCCTATCTGTCTCTGTCTGTCTCTGTTTGTCTCTGTCTGTGTCTGTCTGTCTCTCAGTCTGTGTCTGTCCGTGTCTGTCTCTCCACCGACATCATATTACCTCACACATAAGCTTCTTGTACTATGAATGTTCTTTGTTCCTATAGCACTCAATCACAGCTCCTATTAATAGCCTGTAGCTCACAGCTCCATTCACTTTAATGGAGGCATGTTTTTTGGAGAGTAACTGTAAAGCTTACAGTTTACAGGGTTACATTTTCTTGTCAAATCATAGTCTATGACGCTCCCTGAGTCACATGAGGTGTCTGTGCAAAATTTTGTGATTGTAAATGCGACGGTGCGGATTCCTTTAGTGGATATATATATATACATATACATACATACATACACTCAACTTTATATATTAAATGATATCCTCACAGATCCCTATATATCGTCAGAAAGAACTGTGGAAAAAAGCGCACATAGGGTCTTATCCGATGATAAATGGAGATATAACAAACAGGACAGGTACTCACCTGCTATGGTTGTGACAGGCACAACTCCTGGGAAAGCCAGAACAATTGAATGTAAAGAAAGCGGTCAGCTGCAGCCCCGATAAAGCCGTGGAGAAAAAACAATTGAGATAAAGAATCGGGTTTGATGCTGCGCTAAAGACCACAATATCCAAGGTTGTAAAAAAACTTTTTCTTTATTTCCAAAGGTCTACGCGTTTCAAAGGCATGTCCGCCTTCTTCATCAGGACAAGGAAAAATAAAAGAACAGCCTAACCTAAATAAGCCCTAATCAACCTCTCCCTACCTAGCAATGGAGGGTATGACGCCCTAAGATTGTGGCACCCCTATTCACCGACGGATAATCCTGCATGACCCTAGTAAGCCCTGCACAGCAAAATACACCACTTAGAAAAAATGGAAACGCTCCCCATCCCATTCAGATTGTGAGCCAAAAAACTAAGAGGTTGTCCTAAGAAGACATTCTGATGCGTTTCATCCCGCAGATACCAGGGAATCATCAGGGGACAAGCAGGAAGCAAATCGCCAATGCAGGAGCTTCCCTAAGAGGTCAAAACAGAGGTGCGGAAAGGATACCTGAAGTTTAATTGACTCAGGGATAGATTGTCATGCTTAAAGAGGTTTTCAGGGCTCTCCAATAAAACTTGACCTGTAGTACTCAGCAGGGGCCGAGCTGGACAATGCAGTCTGTTCAGTGTTTTCATTTAGCTGCCACTGAAACTAATAGTGATCAGTGGGGGTGCAGAATCTTGGCTACCACCAATCTAATATAATGATAAACTATTAAGAGTCATCAATATCATACCACTTTTCCACTGTTATTAAAGGCTTACTCTTAAAATGTTAAGTGATTCCCTATTCAAATGACTACTTACTGTACTGGGGGTTCCCCTGCAATCCAAAGATTGGAGCCCTGGATAGGGGATTACGTAATATGTTGGGTATAACCATTCAAGCAGGAAACCACAGAAAATTCCCATGTGGATTGAAAAAAATAAACAAATCTGCTGTCTATAGAAACTTTCCAAATTGGAATTTAGTTCCATAAAAAATTTCTGCAGTTACTTTTACACTCAAGTTAAATCTCCACTAGGATAGCCATGCAAAAGCAAGTGAAGACCTAGATCCTAATTTAATTACCTAAGCCTGCCACAACAAGGCTCACTCAGATGGGTTCCTACTAAAGCCTGCTTTACACGAGACGATAGATTGTGCGATAGCACAATCGATCGTACCCGCCCCCGTCGTTTTTGCGTCACGGGCAATTAGTTGCCCATGGCACACAAACTCGTTTAACCCCCATCACACGTACTTACCTTCCGGACGACCTCGCTGTGGGCGACGAACATCCACTTCCTGGAGTGGGCGGGACGTTCGGCGTCACAGTGACATCACACGGCAGGCGGCCAATAGAAGCGGAGGGGCGGAGATGAGCGGGATGTAAACATCCCGCCCACCTCCTTCCTTCCATTAAGCCGTCGGGTGCCGCGGGAGGCAGGTAAAGCTGTTGTTCATCGTTCCCGTGGTGTCACATGGAGCAACATGTGATGCCACGAAAACGATGAACAACCCCCACCATTTTAATTAAACAATTTTATGAAACCTAGCGACGAGTACACGACTCACGATTTGTGAGCGATACTGTGTCGCTAGGAGGTGTCACACGAAACCACGTCGTGCGGTATGCCGGATGTGCGTCACGAAAACCGTGACCCCCAACGACATATCGCACAATCTATCGTCTCGTGTAAAGCCCGCTTAATGATTAGCGAGCATTACAATGCTCGGAATGTGTTAAGAGCAGTTGGATGCTCAGATGAGCGCAACTCAAGTACCCGAGTAAAATGGAAGTCAATGGACGACTCTAGCATTTTTCCAAGAAATCTTCCATTATACTCAGATACTTGAGCATCCAACTGCTCTTGATGAGTACCAAGTGTCACAGATGGCAGACAGTCCTGTGGAAAGGAAAGAGCAGAAGCGGAGTCGAGGTCAGGCCGAGATCAGTACCAGAGGAAGCAACCGAGTGGGGAGGTAGGAGAGGGGACAGAGGAATGGGGGACGACTAGGGGACGGAACACAAACAGGGCACAGAAGCACAGGCACAGACGGATCAGGATAACACTTACAGGACCAGCAATCACAGGCAAAGCAGCGCTAAGCTTATAACCGGCACTGGTTCACTGGAGATGTCAGTTTTTAAAACATCCAAGTTCCAGAAGTGAGGCTCGGGAGAAGGCTCCGCCCCCTAGCCATGTGGACGGGGAGGCGGAACCGTGACATGTGGTATCCAGCTGTGGTGTGCAGCATTTGGCTGCACAAATTTCTCCCTGACCTTCTATTGTCAAGGTCGGGAATTTAGTGAAAACCCGCAAATTGGGTTTTTCAGGGTCACAGAGACGGAGTCCAAATCAATCTGCGCAGATGTATGTATGAAGAGCAATAACCACACAGAGATGTGTCTCTATTCGGGAGAAGCTCAATGATCTTCTGATCCGTATATTGTAAAATACACACAGTTATTCAGTTCAACATTGTCCCTGATTGGTCAGAGATAACCAGGAATGTTCATACAGTATGTCATCAGCCTGATTCTTGCTTCCTAATACCAGCTCAAAACAGCTACTGAAAATACTTCTTTGTTAACACGTTGCGGAGCAAGAACGAGGAGTCAAACTCTCACATCTCTCATGGTGAGAACTAACTGATTACAGATTCTCTTATATTTTAAATAGCTGTTTGTTCATTGTTCATTCTGGCTTGATTATCTAGTTAACACATTCCTGTATGCACATCTTAGAATCATATTATGGCGTCTAGGCGATTGTCATATAGACACACAGATAATTATGCAACAACATCTATACTTTGATTATTTACACACATAGATAATCTTATTACATCTGGACAAACGACCTATAGCCCAGCAGGCCTACCCTCACACTAAAGCTGGGTTTACACACTGCAACATCTCAAACGACATCGCTGTAACGTCACCGGTTTTGTGACGCAATAGCGATGTTGTTTGCGATGTTGCAGTGTGTGAAACCTATCAGCGACCCGGCCCCTGCTGTGAAGTTGTAATCGTTACAAATCGTTCAGGACCATTCCTAGGTCCTTTGTTTCCCGCTGTGCAGCATGAAGTTTCAGTGTGTGAAGACTTTGCAGCGACTTTGTTAGCAACTTCCCTTTCAAAAGGCTGCTTATCAACGTCCCCAACAACCAGCTAGGTCGCTCTGCAGGTCCGGATCGCTGTTGAGTTGTTGGCCAGGTTTGCCTGTTTGAACGCTCACCAGAGACTTAGCAGAGACTTAGGGAGGTCGCTATTGCGTCACCAAACCGGTGACGTTACAGCGATGTCCTTTGCGATGTTGCAGTGTGTAAACCCAGCTTAACACTCCTGCTTGGTCTTCATCCCTTTCCCTTTAGGACCCTGTGGTATTGTTTAGCCTGCCAGCTGCTGTTCATCAATACTTCCATTGTCTTTATATACCTTCACTTCATGTTACTCAGTGCTGGTGATATTTAATACATTTAATACATTTTTATCAAGTCTGCAGTGCAAGCATGTGGCATCCGCTCCCTACCTAGGGTCCAGATCAGGATCAGCCTAGGGTCAGATATTCAGCTTGGCGCATAGGTGTGGAACCTATCAAGGGTGGTGAGGGAAGCCAGGGCTTAGCGGTAGACTCGGTCAGGAGTCACCATCTCCCCTTTCCCTAGACACAGAGTTTCCTTTCCCTTTTGCCACTTGCTTGGTACTTCCCCATACCTAGCATGACACTGAGCACCCAAGCATGGTAGTGCTCACTCATCACTAGTTCTAAATAGAGCAAATCGTAATGCTTGGGTGCTTGTTTCAAGTAAGGAGTATAATGGAAGTCAATAGGCAATTCAAGCATTTTTCCGACAGACCCTCCCAGGAGGTCTACGGGGCAGTAAAATCACTGAAATAGAAGGAAACCATGCTCAAAAGGAATGGGAATAGCATGTGGAAGATGCCTGGACACATCTCTGACTCCCAGGTCGCTGAGGGAAACAATGTTGTCAGAGTATTATGATTTTATAAGAAAGAACAGATATGGGCCAAAAAGAACTCAACTCACAAAATATGCAAAGGTAACAAGTTTATTGATATAACACCATTAAAAACACTTAAAACCAAAAGGTGACCATCATGTGCATTATAAACATAGCCATTAAGTCCATCCAAATATCCACAAGATACAAAAACATTAATACAATTCTGCAATAGTGATCAAAAATTAACAATACAAAATATCACTGAAACAGCACATACTGTATGTATACTTCAAGAGGCCATGTAATCCCAGACTAATAAAGAGCATATCAAGATTGAGAAATATATATAGATACAGTGTGTCCATGCATATCCTGTCCATCGCCATTAACTTGAGAACGGTGGCAGCTATAGGCATAGAAGTGGTGTCTAGGTATAGTAAAGTAGCCTTTCACTACGCAATGAAACCACCTATTGCGCCACATGGTGGAAAACGGAGTTAGCATCTTTATCTCGAAAACAGAACGAGATAGAGAAAAAAGTTAATTAAAAAATTATAGGGCATCATCAATTCAATACGAATGGACACCTTGCATACAGAAATGCTATGATATGAAACCTATGATCCCCACAGAACATTGAGCATCAAAGTTAAATGAGTGCCATCTGCGTGACCAGCATTCAAAGTGGCCACCGTCCGCTGCAATGCACATCTGGAATCTAGACAACATACTGTATCTTGCTGCACGTTGTGCAATATGGTAGGTGACGCATTTGCACAAGCGTCTCTAATACGTCGTCGTAGGTCCTGCAATGTTGGTGGAGGGGGTCGCATATGTGAAGCCCCGCTAGTATGTGTCGGTGCATTACCTTCAGGGACTCCACGTGGATGGAACAGTCTGGTCACAGGTAGGGAACCTTCTTTTAGGATTGTCGTGACGCCACTCTCAGTATTGCGGTCAGCGGGGACCGCCACTGCAGATTAAGGGATGCCTGGGGCTGATGGTGGGTGCAGTCAGTATATTAGCCCCCTGAGAGTGAGGCAAGCCCCAGGCCCCGGTGTATGTGTGTGGGACCACAGGTCGCAGAATGACTCAAACACAGTCCAAGAAGTCTTTCAACGTGTTTACTCACTGTTTGGAGGTCACGGTGAGATGCCCGGGCGACACTGTGATAACCAGGTTGAACCAGGAATTCCAGGAGGCCGTTCTGAGGGTAGCTGTCCACTCGCCTTCCTTGCACTCTTTCTGTTTTAGGAGGATCCTTTGCTTGAAGCGTGGTAGGACCCCTCCAGGGAAGCTGTTACCACCCTGCTCCCCTCTCTCTGGCTCGTCTGCCGGCAGCGTGGCCTTGGTGGGATGGCTTCTGGCCCTGTCCCCTTATGGGCCTGGTGATTGCTGCTTGGCTCAAGCTCTGTGTAGTCGTGGTGAGGGCATGAAGTACCCCCCCCACCTGTAGGTTAAGCAGCTCTGGATGATCTGCTGCCTGTACTGGGGATCTAGTTCCCCTTTGTGTGCTCGGATACCGGGATCTCCGTACTCAGCCACCCTTCTCTCTGGATGATTTTCAGGCCGACCCACGGTACTCCTTTCTCCCCCGCTTTCAGCTACTGCACTCCTCAGGACCTGTCTGACACGAGAGCTCCTCTGCTCCCTTCCACACACTTCAACTTCTTCCTCTAGACTCCCCTCTTCCTCTCTCTGCCCTGCTTCCTAGCAACTAGCCCCTGAACACACCCCCAGCTGGGAATTGAAAGTTAACCCCTTCTGGCTACCCAAGGGTCCCCTCTGGTGATGTGGGAGACCTGGTCACTATATGTTTGTGTGTGCGCCTCATCCTGGCCTTTGGAGATTACCTGGAAGCATTGTTCCCGCATGGGTGCAATACTCTGTGGTGCCTGACCAAGTCAGGGGCGCCACATTCCCCCTTAGTTATCATCAGCACGTCCTCGGGCTGCAAAGACAAGAGAAAGAAAAAGGTAAATACAAACTTTTCCCCCACAGGGGCAATTATTTACATTTAAACATGCCAGGTACCATTCCACCACCAACCACCCACATGTCCGAACCCCACCCAAAAACCTCCAGGAGGTAGGTCGCCGGTCCTTTTGGTGACCAGAGCTGGGCCATCACATTCCCCAGACCTTTCCTCCAATCTTCCTCTCCTGAGGAGAGTGGTGTAAGGTAGGCCCCATAAACAGGCGTACCCGCTTCCGAGTGTTGGAGGGCAGGCCCCATAAACAGGCGTGCCCCCTTGTTGGTGCAGAGCCATGCCCCTCAACAGGCAGACTCTGTGGTTGATACCAAGGAGGCAACTTTTTACAATGTAAAGTTTGTGGTTAAAGCCAGTTCATAACCAGTGGTCTAACATTTTAAGGAGGTCTCACAATAGTCCTTGTGGGCACATTTTGCTTAAACGTTACTTAACTATAACAGGTTAAACATTACATTTCATACCGTCACTTTGAACTAAACTGTACTTTCTCTATAGCGTAATGGGAGCTGACCAAAGTTGCTGCGGGTTGATCTACGCAGTACTATACTGTCATCTGTCTGAGGTTGTGTCCTCCCACCCGATGTATGTGTCTCAATGTGAATAATAGGTGTACTAGGTATTGATACCAGTGCATGGTCTGCTGCTTCAGCTACATTTGGCTCTTCCAGGTTCTGAACAGGTTCTTCTGGGTCTCTTACTTCTCCAGATTGAGGGAATGTGATAACCGGAATAACTACTGCTCCATTGTATTGAGGCCAACTTGCTGGAAAATCTCCAAGTACAGTATGGATCATCTTTTCTTTTGGTTCTTGAACTGGCAAAGGGTTGGGACTTTCTTCAGGGGTTCTTAGTTGTTCAGGACATTTCTTTAGGCGATCTCTAGAAACGACAGCTGTTGTTTTTCCTCCATCTTTGCTGATAAGGCATGTCTTTTCATTGCTAAGCGTCGATGGTAACACAGTATAGGGTTCTTCTTCCCAGTGATTGTCAAGTTTATGACGTCTTCTCTTTCTTTTGAGAACTATATCTCCTGGCATCAAAGGAACAGCAGGTGCTTTTCGATTGTAGGCCTTTTCTTGTTTCTCACGCTGCTGAGTCAGGCTTCGCTCCACACACTCTTGTACTTTCTTGTATTGGGCTTGGCGGTTGGAATCCCAATCAGCACCTTGTAGATGGTCTTCAGGGGTCTCAACTCCCATTTCCAGATCGACTGGCAATCTCCCTGGTCTGGCCCTCATCAGATATGCCGGTGTGCAGTTCGTGGAACTTACAGGGATGTTGTTATACATGTCCACTAGATCGGGCAGTTTTTCCGGCCACTGACTTCATTCTTCTAGTGGGAGAGTCTTCAGAAGGTCGAGAATGATGTGGTTCATTTTCTCACACATGCCATTGGTCTGAGGATGGTAAGGCGTAGTACGGATCTTCTGGCAGCCGTATAGGTTACAAAACTCCTTAAACACTTCAGCTTCAAAGGCTGGTCCTTGGTCAGTGAGCACTTGATCTGGATAGCCATGTGGTCGACAGAAATGTGTCTGGAAAGCTTTGGCTGCAGTCTGACCTGTCAAGTCCTTGACTGGTACTACCACCAGGAATCTGGAGTAGTGGTCAACCATAGTGAGCGTAGTTGTAGCCTTGTCTGCTGGGTGCCAACTTTACATGGTCCAGGGCCACGATCTCCAGGGGCCGTTTAGTTTGGATTGGCTGGAGTGGTGCTCTCTGGCTGTGCTGGTCTTTTCTTCTAAGATTGCAGGGCCCGCAGTTTCGACACCACTTCTCTAGGGCAGATCTCATACCCACCCAGTAGAATCTTACTTTAAGTAGGGCCTCCAGTTTCTTCCAACCAAAGTGGCCTGCACCATTGTGATAGGCTTCTAGCACCATCCTCGTATCCTTCTGTGGTACAATCACTTGCCACACCTTCTCATGCGTCCTCGGGTCAATGATGCTCCTGTAAAGTTTGTCTTGATAGATGAATAATCGACCCCTCTCCTTCCATAGGTACTGTGCCTCAGGTGGGGCTCCTTTGTCAAGGCTGGCGCCAGGCTGGCTGATCAGTTGCTTTACCAAGCCTACCGCTGGATCATTTTCCTGGGTCTCCTTCCAGTTGTAGTGAGGTAATGGGTTCAGGGTCACCTCTTGGCGGTTGGCACGCGACTGCCGACACTGTTTTGCTCCATGGCGATGGAACGCTGGCAGCTCAATCTCTTCAAGATCATCTACATCTTCACCCTCGTCTGCTAGGTGAGGCATCCTGGACAGAGCATCTGCATTGCCGTTCTTGCGGCCAGCTCGATACTTGACAGTAAAGTCATAATTCGCCAGTCGGGCTACCCAACGCTGCTCCATGGCACCCAATTTAGCAGTATCCAAGTGGGTCAGGGGGTTGTTGTCCGTGAAGACAGTGAATTTGGTGGCTGCCAGGTAGTGCTTGAACCGCTCTGTGATAGCCCATACCATGGCCAGGAACTCTAGCTTAAATGAGCTATAATTCTCTGGGTTTCTTTCAGTAGGCCTGAGCTTCCTGCTGGCGTAAGCAATCACACGCTCTTTGCCTCCCTGCACCTGTGAAAGCACTGCTCCCAGTCCCACATTACTGGCATCTGTGTACAGTACGAATGGCAGACCGTAGTCAGGGTAGGCTAGGATCTCTTCACCCGTCAAGGCCCCTTTCATTTGTCTGAAGGAGTGTTCTTCTGCTTCTCCCCAGTGAAATGGCGGGCCGGAGATCTTTCCTTTCTTCTTTGGGTGGCCTACCAGGAGCTCTTGCAAAGGCGCTGCCATTTTCGTGTAGCCCTTGATGAACCACCTGTAGTAGCCTACCAAGCCAAGGAACTGACGTATCTCCCGGACGGTAGTAGGTGTGGGCCATTCCTGGATGACTGTGACCTGCTCTGGGTCCGGTGCTACTCCTTCTGCACTGACCACGTGACCTAGGTACTGGACCTTTGGCTTCAGTAAATGGCACTTGGATGGTTTCAGCTTCATTCCATATCGGGATAGTGCTTCAAAGACTTCAGCCAGGTGTTTCAGGTGGTCCTCGTAGGTCTTGGAGTACACAATGACATCATCCAGGTAGAGCAGGACGGTTTCAAAGTTGAGGTGCCCTAGGCAGCATTCCATAAGCCTCTGGAAGGTCCCGGGGGCATTGCAGAGTCCAAATGGCATGCTGTTGAACTCACAGAGGCCCATTGGGGTGGTGAAGGCCGTCTTCTCCCGATCTTCTTCTGCTACAGATACTTGCCAGTAGCCACTAGTAAGATCTAGGGTAGAAAAGTAGTTAGAGGTTTTCAAGGCAGCGAGGGATTCCTCTATCCTTGGCAAAGGGTAGCAATCCTTGTGTGTTATCTGATTTATCCGTCTGTAATCCACACACATCCTCATCGTGCCATCCTTCTTTCTTACCAGGACCAGGGGAGCCGCCCAGGGGCTACAACTGTCCCTTATGACGCCTGCCTCCTTCATGTCCTTCAGCATGTCCTTTGTGCGCTGGTAATGGGCTGGTGGAATAGGCCTATGTCTTTCCTTAATGGGAGGATGACTGCCTGTGGGTATGTGATGTTGCACCCCTTTGATCCTACCAAAGTCTAGTGGGTTCTTACTAAAGACCTGCTCGTATTCCTGCACGACCCTGTAAACCCCATGTTTCTGGTAGTCGGGTGTAGAGTCAGTCCCCACGTGGAGTTTCTGGCACCAATCCTCTAACTGCTTTTGGGAGGTCTCGCCCTCTTTTGAGTCAGCTTGTGTCAGGGGACCTACAGGTGTTATGGCGTCATTTGAGCATGTAAACAGTTTGGCTATGGTAGCGTACCTTGGTAGTCTGGCTTCCTCCTCCCCACAGTTCAACACTCGTACAGGCACTCGTCCCTTGTGTACATCAACTACCCCCCTGGCTGTCAGAATCGTGGGCCAGTGGTCTGAATGAGTGGGCTCTAGTACAGCCTGGTAATCCTGTCCTCGGAGACCTACCGCTGCTCTACACCACATCATCATTTCACTCCGTGGGGGTATCACAATGGGGTTAGCATCCATCACCCGTACACTACCAATCTCACCGCCAGTCTGTTTTACCTGTTGCTTCCTCAGAATGATTCGGATCTCCTTTTGCAAGGCTCTTTGCGACCTGCCCTCAGCACCTTCAACAATCTGGTGAAGCAACAACAACACTTCCCCTAGGCAATTTTCTATGACATTAGTGCCTAAAATCATTTGCGGGTTCCTTTCTCTAATATCAGTGTCCACAACAATCAGTCCTTGTCCCTTCATTTCCTGCCTTCCCACCTTTATGGTTACCTCTTTGACCCCGATCTGGTCTATAGGTTGTCCGTTGGCAGCATAGATGGTGAGGGAGGGGTCCGGTGGTCGGAGATCGTCGTCCGACCAAAACCTACGATAAAGGACATACGGGATCGTGGTGACCTGAGAGCCGGTGTCCAATAATGCCGGGGTAGGGATCCCGTCCAGGACGATGGACAGGACAGGACGTCCACCCACGTACTGATCACAGCAGCGACCTGGGCCTGATCTTCTTAATCCTGAGGACTGGCCCCCGGCCCCAGGTTTGGCTCGTTTAAAGGACAGGCCCTTGCATAGTGACCTGCCTCCTGGCAACGACGACAGATGGGTTGTCCAGATGAGTCATAGCGATCACTGCTCCTGCCTCGGGTTGGGGGACCTCTTCTCCTCCGCATCCAAGGGACGTCCTCTGGGTTGTCAGCTAGCAGGATCCGATGAGGGACTTTGGTCTCTGAGGGCAACTGCATTGCTTTCAGGATTTGTGCGACGTCCTTAGTGAGCTGTTGCACCTGGGAGGATAGCGTACTTATGGTCTCTGCTGGCGCGTTGAGTCCTTTTGCAGTTATCAGGGTCTGCGAGGAGGATTCCGCTCCTGCAGCCGTGGAACTGGCAGGCCATGCTGGTGCGACGGGGTCTGTGTCCACAGGAGGTTGGAGTGCTTTCACTGCCCTGTCTTTCAGAATGGCAAAGTCCACGTCAGGGTGTTCCAGGGACCACAGCTTCATCTGCTTCCCATCCTCAGGAGAGCGCAGGCCCCGCAAGAATTGTTCCTTCATCATCCGGTTTCCTTCCTGATCACTGACAGGGTCCACCAGCTTGAGAGCCCGTAGTGCAGCCTGCAGCCTGAGGGCATAGGCTCTTATGCTATCTTGGGGCTTCTGCCGGCAGTTATAGAAGTCCGTCCTCAGCTCTCCCTCGGTGCGGTGTTCAAAAGCAGCTGCTAGTTTGGCAAAGATGGTCTCAACAGAGCTCCGGTCATCATTGGTCCAGGACTCAGCTTCCAATTCTGCTGCTTCAGTCAATTGTCCCAGCACCACAGCGGCCCTCTGCTTACCAGTCATCGCGTGCATGTCTAGCAGGGTGTTGATCTTCTTCTTAAACCCGGTCAGCGTGTCTATTTTACCGGCGTATTGGGGCAGCCATTGCGCTCCTGGGACATACAGCAAGGAAACTGGCAGTATGGGGGAGATTTCGGCCGGCGCAGCTGCGACCGCGGCACCGGCACCAGGCGCTGCTGCGTCCAGCGCGACGGGGGCTGGCATCGCTTGGGTTGCGTCGCCCTGACCAGGGGCATTACCTCCTGCAGCGTCCATTTTTCTTCAAAAATCTGCGCGCTCCCTTTCCACTTCCTGGGTCAGTACGCTCTCCGAATTGTGGGGATTCTGGGGCGGCCACACCTCTTCGTGGGCGGTGCTCTTCTCCCTCGCGCGGGCTGCAGCGCGCGCTTTTGAAGATGGCAATATGGCGGCGGTTCAATTTTTGCGGTCGGACCTCTGAGGCACACGGTCACCTGTCTGAACAGGTCTAGTCCTTATCCTGTTCGTGACGCCAGAAGTTGTGAAGCCCCGCTAGTATGTGTCGGTGCATTACCTTCAGGGACTCCACGTGGATGGAACAGTCTGGTCACAGGTAGGGAACCTTCTTTTAGGATTGTCGTGACGCCACTCTCAGTATTGCGGTCAGCGGGGACCGCCACTGCAGATTAAGGGATGCCTGGGGCTGATGGTGGGTGCAGTCAGTATATTAGCCCCCTGAGAGTGAGGCAAGCCCCAGGCCCCGGTGTATGTGTGTGGGACCACAGGTCGCAGAATGACTCAAACACAGTCCAAGAAGTCTTTCAACGTGTTTACTCACTGTTTGGAGGTCACGGTGAGATGCCCGGGCGACACTGTGATAACCAGGTTGAACCAGGAATTCCAGGAGGCCGTTCTGAGGGTAGCTGTCCACTCGCCTTCCTTGCACTCTTTCTGTTTTAGGAGGATCCTTTGCTTGAAGCGTGGTAGGACCCCTCCAGGGAAGCTGTTACCACCCTGCTCCCCTCTCTCTGGCTCGTCTGCCGGCAGCGTGGCCTTGGTGGGATGGCTTCTGGCCCTGTCCCCTTATGGGCCTGGTGATTGCTGCTTGGCTCAAGCTCTGTGTAGTCGTGGTGAGGGCATGAAGTACCCCCCCCACCTGTAGGTTAAGCAGCTCTGGATGATCTGCTGCCTGTACTGGGGATCTAGTTCCCCTTTGTGTGCTCGGATACCGGGATCTCCGTACTCAGCCACCCTTCTCTCTGGATGATTTTCAGGCCGACCCACGGTACTCCTTTCTCCCCCGCTTTCAGCTACTGCACTCCTCAGGACCTGTCTGACACGAGAGCTCCTCTGCTCCCTTCCACACACTTCAACTTCTTCCTCTAGACTCCCCTCTTCCTCTCTCTGCCCTGCTTCCTAGCAACTAGCCCCTGAACACACCCCCAGCTGGGAATTGAAAGTTAACCCCTTCTGGCTACCCAAGGGTCCCCTCTGGTGATGTGGGAGACCTGGTCACTATATGTTTGTGTGTGCGCCTCATCCTGGCCTTTGGAGATTACCTGGAAGCATTGTTCCCGCATGGGTGCAATACTCTGTGGTGCCTGACCAAGTCAGGGGCGCCACACATACACCTGCTGTTTGATGTGACCTCGTAGAAAGAACTCCAATGGGGTCAGGTCAGGTGAGCGTGGAGGCCACTCCACGCAGCCACCATACCCAATGACTTGTAGGAAGGTCTCCGTGAGGTATCGCTTCACGTCCGCAGCCTTCTGAGTTTTACACGTTCATATCATAGCATTTCTGTATGCAAGGTTTCGATTCATATTGAATTGATGATGCCCTGCAACTTTGTAATTCACTTTTTTTTCTCAATCTCGTTCCGTTTTCGAGATAAAAATGCTAGCATATGGGTGGACACACTGTATGTAGAGAGCATAGCATTGCAATTAAGTAATGTCACTATAAGAATCTCAAATACCCTAATATCAAGTAGAGCAAAATAGACTATTAAGCCCAAAATAGGAACCAAGATTTCTACCTCAAAATATTTCTGAGAGGAAACGGCAAATCAGGATAAGCACCATATGCTATGCTCAGTTATGGGTGAACATGGCCTACACTTGATGGATGGGTGCTATATCTACCATCAAGTGCAGGCCATGTTCACCCATAACTGAGCATAGCATTTGGTGTTTATCCTGATTTGCCTTTTCCTCTCAGGTATATTTTGAGGTAGAAATCTTGGTTCCTATTTTGGGCTTATCATAGTTTTTAAGGTTGAGGGGAGACTCTAAGGGCGGCTTTGCACGTTGCAACATCACACGTGCGATGTCGGTGGGGTCAAATCGAAAGTGACGCACATCCGGCGTCACTTTCGACATTGTAGTGTGTAAATCCTAGATCATACGATTAACGAGCGCAAAAGCGTAGTTATCGTATCATCGGTGTATTCTCCGACATTTCCATAATGCCGGTGCAGAGACAGGTACGATGTAGTTCCTCATTCCTGCGGCTGCACACATCGCTGTGTGTAAAGCCGCAGGAGCGAGGAACATCTCCTACCTGCCTCCCGGCTGCAATGAGAAGGAAGGAGGTGGGCGGGATGTTTACATCCTGCTCTTCTCTGCCCCTCCGCCGCTATTGGCTGCCTGCCATGTGTCGTCGCTATGACGCCGCATGACCCGCCCCCTTAGGAAGGAGGCGGGTTGCCAGCCAGAGCGACGGTCGCAGGGCAGGTGAGTGCATGTGAAGCTGGCGTAGCGATAATGTTCGCTACGCCAGCTATCACAAGATATCATACCTGCGACGGGGGCGGGGACTATCGCACTCGACATCGCAGCATCGGCTTGCGATGTCGTAATGTGCAAAGCCCGCCTAAGTCCATCTAGTTCAACCCGTAGCCTAAGATGTTGATCCAGAGGAAGGCAAAAAAAAAAACAATGTGGCAAACAAGCGCCTATAGGGAAAAAAATTCCTTCCTGACTCCACATACGGCAATCAGACTAGTTCCATGGATCAACACCCTGTCATAAAATCTAATATACATAACTGGTAACATTAAATTTTTCAAGAAAGGAATCCAGGCTCTGCTTAAATGTTAGTAGTGAATCACTCATTACAACATCATGCGGCAGAGAGTTCCATAGTCTCACTGCTCGTACAGTAAAGAATCCTCATCTGTGATTATGACTAAACCTTCTTTCCTCAAGACGTAGCGGATGCCCCCATGTTCCAGTCGCAGGCCTAGGTGTAAAAAGATCTTTGGAAAGGTCTCTGTACTGTCCCCTCATATATTTATACATTGTGATTAGATCCCCCCTAAGCCTTTGTTTTTCCAAACTAAATAACCCCAAGTTTAATAACCTGTCTTGGTATTGCAGCCCACCCATTCCTCTAATAATCTTGGTGGCTCTTCTCTGCACCCTCTCCAGTTCAGCTATGTCCTTCTTATATATTGGTGACCAGAATTGTACACAGTATTCTAAGTGCGGTCGCACTAGTGACTTGTACAGAGGTAGAACTATATTTTTTTCATGAACACTTATACCTCTTTTAATACATCCCATTATTTTATTAGCCCTGGCAGCAGTTGCCTGACACTGTCCACTAAAGTGAAGTTTACCATCCACCCATACACCCAAGTCTTTTTCTGTGTCTGTTTTAGGCCCCTTCACACGTCCGTGAAAAACACGCACGTGTGTTACGTGCCGTTTTTCGGGTCCATTTCCCGTTTTTGTGTCCGTTTTTATGGTCCGTGTGGCACAAGTGTGAATTGCGTATGCTAGCCGTGTTTGTGTGTAGAACGTCCGTGTGTGCGTGTGGAATTAACGTGTATGTGTACGTGTAATGTCCGTGTGTAATGTCCGTGTGTGTGATGCACAATGTCGTTTATAAATGTCGGCTGACAGCAGACAGAGTTGCGCGATGAGAATGAACTCGGGTGAACTTCACCCGACTTCATCCGCGGCTCTGTCTGTGTCGAGTACTGATTAGCGGTCACTTGTGAAGGATTCACCGGTGAACGCTAATCCCCCGAGTGACTGAAGTTTCCCCCCCTCTCTCATACTCACCGTTCCTCGATCCCCGACGCGGCGCTGCACGGCGTTCACACTGCTGCGGCGGCTTTTACTATTTTGAAAAAGCCGGCCGCTCATTAAACAATCTCCTATTACCTGCTTTCCCCGCCCACCGGCGCCTATGATTGGTTGCAGTGAGACACGCCCCCACGCTGAGTGACAGGTGTCACACTGCACCCAATCACAGCAGCCGGTGGGCGTGTCTATACTGTGCAGTAAAATAAATAAATAAATAATTAAAAAAAAAACGGCGTGCGGTCCCCCCCAATTTTAATGCATGGAGGTGACAGGAGCTGCAGAAGACACCGCCGCTCCGGTCACCTCCACGCGGCAAATGAAGACAGCCGCGCGATCAGCTGAGCTGTCACTGAGGTTACCTGCTGTCACTGGATCCAGTGACAGCGGGTAACCTCAGTGACAGCTCAGCTGATCGCGCTTCTCACCTCAGTTGCCGCGTGGAGGTGACCGGAGCGGCGGTGGCTTCTGCAGCTCCGTTCACCTCCATGCAGCCGAGATGGATGCGACGCTGGACCATCCTGGATTACGCCGGACATGGAGGGCTTTTTGGGGCTGATTAAAGTGGTGAACCAGGGTATATGTTTGTGTTTTTTATTTCTAATAAAGGATTTTTTCATGTGTGTGTGTGTTTATTTACTGTAATTTACAGATTAATCATGAAAGGAATCTCATAGACGCCTGACATGATTAATCTAGGATTTAGTGGCAGCTATGGGCTGCCATTAACTCCTTATTACCCCGATTTGCCAAAGCACCAGGGCAAATCGGGAAGAGCCGGGTACAGCCCCAGAACTGTCGCATATAATGTATGCGGCAATTCTGGGCGGCTGCTGACTGATATTGTTAGGGTGGGGGGCTCCCCATAACGTGGAGCTCCCCATCCTGAGAATACCAGCCTTCAGCCGTATGGCTTTATCTGGCTGGCATTAAAATTGGGGGGACCGCACGCCGTTTTTTTTTAAATTATTTATTTATTTTACTGCACAGTATAGACACGCCCACCGGCTGCTGTGATTGGGTGCAGTGAGGCACCTGTCACTCAGCGTGGGGGCGTGTCTCACTGCAACCAATCATAGGCGCCGGTGGGCGGGGAAAGCAGGGAATAGGAGATTGTTTAATGAGCGGCCGGCTTTTTCAAAATAGTAAAAGCCGCTGCAGCAGTGTGAATGCCGTGCAGCGCCGCGCCGGTGATCGGGGAACGGTAAGTATGAGAGAGGGGGGGAAACTGACTGACAGACTGTGAGAGAGGGACAGAGAGACCGACAGAGAGACCGACTGACGGACTCAGGGAGATTGACCGACATACACAGAAATAGAAAGAATAGCCGACATCACTAGAAATAAAAACACCAAACGGACACGGACTATAGGTAGATGCATACGTGTTTACTAACGTGTGTGCACATATCCAAGACTTTCATTGTGTCCACGTGTGCGTGCTCCGTGCAGATAACGGACATGCATCCGTGCAAAACGCAAACACATACAGATCACGGACATGCACACACGGACATAACGCACGTGTGACTACAATCATAGATTAACATTGGTGCACGTTTGGCCGTGTCTCCGGCATATACGGAAACAGACCAAACACGCACGTGTATCACGGACGTGTGAAGGGGGCCTCATCCAGTGTTCTACAATTAAGTACATAATTATAAATGTTATTTTCTCTACCCAAGTGCATGACCTTACATTTATCTACATTAAACTTCAATTGCCACTTCTCAGCCCAATCCTCCAATTTACATAAATCTCCCTGTAATATAAAATTATCCTCCTCTGTATTGATTACCCCGCAGAGTTTAGTATCATCTGCAAATATTGAAATTCTACTCCGCATGCCCCCAACAAGGTCATTAATAAATATGTTGAAAAGAAGAGGGCCCAATACTGACCCCTGTGGTACCCCACTATGAACTGAGACCCAGTCCGAGTACGTACCATTAATAACCACCCTTTGTTTCCTATCACGGAGCCAGTTTTTAACCCAGTTACACATATTTTCCCCTATCCCCATTAGTCTCATTTTATGTACCAACCTTTTGTGTGGCACCATATCAAAAGCTTTTGAAAAGTCCATATACACAACATCCACTGCATTTCCCTGGTCCAGGCTTGAACTTACCTCTTCATAGAAGCTGATCAAATTAGTTTGACAGGATCGATCCCTCATAAACCCATGATGATACTCTGTCATAAGGTTATTTTTCTTGAGACACTCCAGTATAGCATCTCTCAAGAAACCCTCAAGGATTTTACCAACCGTAGAGGTTAAACTTACCGGCCTATAATTTCCCGGCTCAGTTTTTGTCCCCTTTTTGAATATTGGCACCACTTTTGCTATGCGCCAGTCCTGCGGTACTGACCCTGTTATTAAGGAATCTGTGAAGATTAAAAATAATGGTCTATCTATCACAGAACTCAATTCCTGTAGTACTCTGGGGTGTATGCCATCCGGGCCCGGAGATTTGTCAACCTTAGTGATTTCGAGGCGGCGGCGTACTTCCTGCTGGGTTAAGCAGGTAATATTCAAGGGTGAATTTATGGTATCACTGGTCATGTCATCTGCCATGGCATTTTCTTGTATGAAAACCGTGGAAAAAAAGTCATTCAGCAGGTTGGCTTTACCCTCATCCCCCTCCATCATTTCACCAAGACTATTTTTAAGGGAGCCAACACTATCGCTTTTCAGTTTTTTACTGTTTATGTAGTTAAAGAATATTTTAGGATTATTTTTACATTCTCTCGCAATGAGTCTCTCTGTCTCAAACTTAGCTAACTTAATTTGCTTTTTACATATTTTATTTAATTTTCTATAATTATATAATGCCTCATCACTACCTACCCTCTTTAATTCTTTCAAGGCTTTCTGTTTTTCTTTTATTGCTTCCCTTATAGCTCTATTTAGCCATAGGGGTTTCCTCCTATTTCTAGCATGTTTGTTCCCATAGGGTATATTTTCTGCACAAGCCCTATTCAGGATGCTCATAAAAGTCTCCCATTTGCTTTGTGTACTTTTATTACTTAGTACATCATCCCAGTTTATTGCACTAAGATCATCTCTCAACCGTTTAAAATTTGCTTTCCTGAAGTTTAGTGTCCTTGTAGCCCCTCTACTATACATCTTACTAAAGAATACATGAAAACGTATTATTTTGTGATCACTATTCCCCAAGTAACCCCCAACTTGTATATTTGATATGCGGTGTGGCCTATTGGTTAGTAGAAGGTCTAGTAGTGCTCCCCCTCTTGTGGGGTCCTGTACCATTTGTGAAAGGTAATTATCTTTGATTGTTATCAAAAATCTATTTCCTTTGCTGGAACTGCAAGTTTCTGTTCCCCAATTTATATCAGGATAGTTAAAGTCCCCCATAATAATTACCTCTCCGAGACTCGCTGCTTTATCAATTTGCTTTATGAGGAGATTCTCTACCTCTTCAATAATATTCGGCGTCTTATAACACACCCCTATCAGTGTTTTATTATTCATTCTCCCCCCCCTTATCTCCACCCATAGGGACTCTACATTCTCAGTACCCTCACATATGTTGTCACGCAGGATGGGTTTTAAGGATGATTTTACATATAGACACACACCTCCCCCTCGCTTATTTGTACGGTCATTCCTGAATAGGCTATAACCCTGTAAATTAACAGCCCAGTCATAGCTCTCATCCAGCCATGTCTCTGATATCCCCACTATATCATAAGTTTTTTCTAACAATATTAATTCTAATTAATAGTTCTAGTTAATAGGTTAATAGTTAACAGGGCTTAATAGTCTATTTTGCTCTACTTGATATTAGGATATTTAAAATTCTTATAGGGACATTACTTGATTGCAATGCTATGCTCTCTACATATGTACAGTATAGACCAAAAGTTTGGACACACCTTTTCATCTCTAGAACAACTGTTAAGAGGAGACTTTGTGCAGTAGGCCTTCATGGTAAAATACCTGCTAGGAAACCACTGCCGTGGACAGGCAACAAGCAGAAGAGACTTGTTTGGGCTAAAGAACACAAGGAATGGACATTAGACCAGTGGAAATCTGTGCTTTGGTCTGATGAGTCCAAATTTGAGATCTTTGGATCCAACCACCGTGTCTTTGTAGAAAAGGGGTACGGATGGACTCTACATGGCTAGTTCCCACCGTGAAGCATGGAGGAGAAGGTGTGATAGTGTGGGGGTGCTTTGCTGGTGACACTGTTGGGGATTTATTCAAAATTGAAGGCATACAGAACCAGTATGCCTACCACAGTATCTTGCAGCAGCATGCAATTCCATCCAGTTTGTGTTTAGTTGGACCATCATTTATTTTTCAACAGGACAATGACCCCAAACACACCTCCAGGCTGTGTAAGGGCTATTTGACTAAGAAGGAGAGTGATGGGGTGCTACGCCAGATGACCTGGTCTCCACAGTCACCAGACCTGAACCCAATCGAGATGGTTTGGGGTGAGCTGGACCGCAGAGTGAAGGCAAAAGAGCTAACAAGTGCTAAGCATCTCTGGGAACTCCTTCAAGACTGTTGGAAAACCATTTCCGGTAACTACCTCTTGAAGCTCGTCAAGAGAATGCCAAGGAGTATGCAAAGTAGTAATGAAAGCAAAAGGCGGCTACTTTGAAGAACCTAAAATATAAGACATATTTTCAGTTGTTTCACACTTTAAGTATTTCATTCCACATGTTTTAATTCATAGTTTTGATGCCTTAAATGTGAATCTACACTTTTCAGAGTCCTGAAAATAAAGAAAACTCTTTGAATGAGAAGGTGTGTCCAAACTTTTGGTCTGTACTGTATATATATATTTCTTTCAATCTTGATATGCTCTTTATTAGTCTGGGATTACATGGCCTCTTGAAGTATACATAGAGTATGTGCTGTTTCAGTGATAGTTGGATTGCTAATTTTTGATCACTATTGCAGAATTGTATTAATATTTTTGTATCTTGTGGATATTTGGATGGACTTAATGACTATGTTTATAATGCACATGATGGTCACCTTTTGGTTAAGTGTTTTTAATGGTGTTATATAGTGATGAGCGAGTACTAAAAAGCTCGGGTGCTCGAAGCTCGGGCCGAGCCTCCCAAGATACTCGTGTACTCGGGCCGAGCAACGAGCCCAATGTTATCCTATGGGAGACCCGAGTATTTTTGTGAAATGACCCCCCGGCAGCATGGAGAAACCCTAAAAATGGCACAAAAGTCTCAGAAGAGTGCTCAAATGACATGGCAACAGCATGGGGAAGACCCCTTGAAGCATTTATCACTCAAAAGTCACAGCTGTGAACAATTTTGTCCGCGTTTCACGCCATTTTTACGGACTCACCAGAAAATCTTCCAAAATGACCCCAAAATGATTTTTCATGGCAGAAATGTTAAGGGCACATACCCAATAGTGAGATAGAGCTGGTGTATGTTACTTTTTGAGATTAATACATGAAAGATTTTACGTGAAAACATTGTGTGGCACTCCGATGTCCCTGACATGACATGAAGGCCTCTTGAGTCTAATGTGCCCATTTTGAGGAAGTGAGTCTTTGTAGTATTTTCCTTTGCCAGGGCAGTCCAAAATTGTGAGGTTCACCAATGCCCCTGCATAGAGACGTGCATGAGGGCCTGTAAACCTGAAGTGCCCATTGTAAGGAAGTGGGTGTATTATAGTATAGCCCTTTGGCAGGGCAGCCAAAAATTGAGAGGCTCCACATTGTCCCTGGATAGAGACGTGCATGAGGGCCTGTAAACTTGAAGTGCCCATTGTAAGGAAGTGGGTGTATTATAGTATAGCCCTTTGGCAGGGCAGCCAAAAATTGGGAGGCTCCACGTTGTCCCTGGATAGAGACGTGCATGAGGGCCTCAAAACATTAAGTGTCCATTGTCAGGAAGTGGGTGTATTATAGTATAGCCCTTAGGCAGGGCAGCCAAAAATTGGGAGGCTCCACGTTGTCCCTGGGTAGAGACGTGCATGAGGGCCTGTAAACTTGAAGTGCCCATTGTAAGGAAGTGGGTGTATTATAGTATAGCCCTTTGGCAGGGCAGCCAAAAATTGGGAGGCTCCACGTTGTCCCTGGGTAGAGACGTGCATGAGGGCCTGTGAACTTGAAGTGCCCATTGTAAGGAAGTGGGTCTATTGTAGTATAGCCCTTTGGCAGGGCAGCCAAAAATTGAGAGGCTCCACATTGTCCCTGGATAGAGACGTGCATGAGGGCCTGTAAACTTGAAGTGCCCATTGTAAGGAAGTGGGTGTATTATAGTATAGCCCTTTGGCAGGGCAGCCAAAAATTGGGAGGCTCCACGTTGTCCCTGGATAGAGACGTGCATGAGGGCCTCAAAACATTAAGTGTCCATTGTCAGGAAGTGGGTGTATTATAGTATAGCCCTTTGGCAGGGCAGCCAAAAATTGGGAGGCTCCATGTTGTCCCTGGGTAGAGACGTGCATGAGGGCCTGTAAACTTGAAGTGCCCATTGTAAGGAAGTGGGTGTATTATAGTATAGCCCTTTGGCAGGGCAGCCAAAAATTGGGAGGCTCCACGTTGTCCCTGGGTAGAGACGTGCATGAGGGCCTGTGAACTTGAAGTGCCCATTGTAAGGAAGTGGGTGTATTATAGTATAGCCCTTTGGCAGGGCAGCCAAAAATTGGGAGGCTCCACGTTGTCCCTGGATAGAGACGTGCATGAGGGCCTCAAAACATTAAGTGTCCATTGTCAGGAAGTGGGTGTATTATAGTATAGCCCTTTGGCAGGGCAGCCAAAAATTGGGAGGCTCCACGTTGTCCCTGGGTAGAGACGTGCATGAGGGCCTGTAAACTTGAAGTGCCCATTGTAAGGAAGTGGGTGTATTATAGTATAGCCCTTTGGCAGGGCAGCCAAAAATTGGGAGGCTCCACGTTGTCCCTGGGTAGAGACGTGCATGAGGGCCTCAAAACATTGTTCCCATTGCAAAGGAGCGGGTCTCCTGTCGTTGTAATGTCCATTCTGCAAAGAATGGGCGAAAAAATTTACCACTGGGGGTATACCTGAAACAAAGGCCTAAGTATTGCAATTTGTAACGGTCATCATGGTGGCGCATGAGGAGAAGGAGGAGCAGTCCAGCGATTATCCAAAGTCCAGAAGTGTGTACCCATGGGTGAGTGGAGGTACATGGCAAACTTTAAATTCCGCTCTCATTTGCTGGTGGTGTGGTGAAGTCTGGCCCAATCCAACCCTTGTTCATCTTGATCAGAGTCAGCCTGTCAGCATTTTCAGTTGACAGGCGGGTGCGTTTATCTGTAATGATTCCACCTGCGGCACTAAAAACACGCTCTGACAAAACGCTAGCGGCAGGGCAGGCCAGGACTTCCAAGGCGTAGAGAGCCAATTCATGCCACGTGTCCAGCTTGGATACCCAATAATTGTAAGGCACAGAGGAATGTCGGAGTACAGTTGTTCGATCTGCAAGGTACTCCAGCATCTGGGCAAACTTAGGATTTCTTGTGGCACTACCCCGCACCTCAGGGGCTGTGGTACGTGAGGGGCTGAGAAAACTGTCCCACATCTTAAAGACTGTTCCCCTACCTCTGGCGGATTGGACTTGTGCCTCTCTCGGCTGTACGCCTCGGTTGTCCACTGATTCCTGACCTATGCCGCTAGCGTTTTGTGAGGGGAATGCTTTGCCTACTTCCGTGACTATGGCCTTCCGGAACTGCTGCATTTTGGTTGACCTCTCCTCCACGGGAATAAGAGACAAAAAGTTCTCCTTGTAGCGTGGGTCTAACAGTGTTACCAACCAGTAATGATTGTCGGCCAAGATGTTCTTAACGCGAGGGTCACGAGACAGGCAGCTTACCATAAAGTCAGCCATGTGCGCCAGACTCTTAACAGCCAGGACTTCAGTAGCCTGACCAACAAGATGACTGAACATGCTGTCCTCCTCCTCCTCCTCCTCCTCCTCATCTACCCTGTCCTCTGGCCAGCCACGCTGAACCGAGGATATGACTGGTGTGCATGTCATATCCTCAATTTGGCCGGAGAGTTGCTCCATGTCTTCATCCTCCTCCTCGTCATAGTCCTCCACTGCACGTTGTGATGAGACGAGGCTGGGCTGTGTGTTATCACCCACACCCACTACTGTTTCTTGCTGCAACTCATCGCGCTCCGCCTGCAATGCATCATGTTTGTTTTTCAGCAGAGACCGTTTTAGAAGGCAGAGTAGCGGTATGGTGACGCTAATAATGGCGTCATCACCACTCACCATCTTGGTGGAGTCCTCAAAGTTTTGGAGGATGGTACATAGGTCTGACATCCATCTCCACTCCTCAGGTGTTATGTGTGGAGTTTGACCCATTTCCCGACGACTTAGGTGATGCAGGTACTCAACAACTGCCCTCTTCTGCTCACATATCCTGACCAACATGTGCAGAGTTGAATTCCAACGCGTGGGGACATCACACACCAGTCTGTGAGCCGGGAGATGCAAACGGCGCTGAAAGCCGGCAAGGCCGGCTGAAGCAGTAGGTGACTTTCGAAAATGTGCAGACAGGCGGCGAACTTTTACCAGCAGATCAGACAGCTCTGGGTATGACTTTATAAACCGCTGAACCACGAGGTTGAGCACATGGGCCACGCATGGAACATGTGTCAGCTGGCCTCGCCTCAAAGCCGCCACCAGGTTCCGGCCATTGTCACACACGACCTTTCCTGGCTTTAGGTTCAGAGGTGTGAGCCAGTGATCTGCCTGCTGTTTCAGAGCTGTCCACACCTCTTCTGCATTGTGGGGTTTGTCACCGATGCAGATTAGCTTCAACACCTGTTGCCGCTTCGCCGAGGCAGTGCTGCAGTGCTTCCAGCTTGGGACTGGTGTGGAGGGTACAGTGGATGAGGATGCGCAGGAGGAGGCTGAAGAGCATGACATTCCTGAGCTGTAGAGTGTGGGTGAAACACTGACTGAGGTAGGGCCTGCAAACCTTGGTGTGGGAAGGACGTGTTCCGTCCCTCGCTCAGACTGGGTCCCAGCTTCCACAATATTAACCCAGTGTGCCGTCAACGAGATGTAGCGGCCTTGCCCACAAGCACTTGTCCACGTGTCTGTGGTTAGGTGGACCTTGGGTGAAACAGCGTTGTTCAGGGCACGTGTGATGTTTTGTGACACGTGGTTATGCAACGCGGGGACGGCACACCGGGAGAAATAGTGGCGGCTGGGGACCGAGTAACGTGGGACAGCTGCCGCCATCAGGTCGCGGAATGCTTCTGTCTCCACCAGCCTAAAAGGCAACAATTCCAGCGCAAGCAGTCGCGAAATGTTAGCATTTAGAACTGTGGCATGTGGGGTGTTGGCAGTGTATTTGCGCCTGCGTTCAAAGGTTTGCTGAATGGATAACTGAACGCTGCGCTGGGACAAGGACGTGCTTGATGATGGTGTTCTTTCTGCGTAGGCAACTGCAGGTGCAGGAGTGGAGGAGGCTTGTTCGCAGGCAGCATGGACAGGGGATTGGCTCGCATGCACAACCAACGAAGACGTAGCAGTGACATCAGCAAGCACTGCTCCTCGACTCTGTTGTACTTCCCACAAAGTCGGGTGCTTGGCTGACATGTGCCTGATCATGCTGGTGGTGGTCAGGCTGCTAGTTTTGGTACCCCTGCTGATGCTGGCACGGCAGGTGTTGCAAATGGCCTTTTTAGAATCATCTGGAGCCAACTTAAAAAACTGCCAGACTCGGGAAGACCTAACATTTGTACAGGCACCTTGTGTCGTCGTGTTGTTCCGGGGAACGGTTGCCTGACTTCTGCCTGGGGCCACCACCCTGCTTCTTACTGCCTGTTGTGATGCTACGCCTCCCTCCCCCTGTGCACTGCTGTCCTCGCTCTGCATATCCTCCTGCCAGGTTGGGTCAGTTACTGGATCATCCACCACGTCGTCTTCCTCTTCCGCACCCTGCTCCTCCTCCTGACTTCCTGACAATTGTGTCTCATCATCGTCCACCACTTGTTGAGACACGTTGCCAACTTCGTGAGAACGTGGCTGCTCAAATATTTGGCCATCTGTACAGACGATCTCCTCATGACCCACTTCAATATGAGCTGGCGAGAGGCCAGAATGTGTGAATGGAAACGTGAACAGCTCTTCCGAGTGTCCAAGTGTGGGATCATTAATGTCCGAGGAGGACGTGTACTCAGCCTGGTGGTAGGAAGGAGGATCAGGTTCAGAAATGTGCGGTGCAGTATCACGGCTACTGACACTTGACCGTGTGGAAGACAGAGTGTTTGTGGTGGTGCCAATCTGACTGGAAGCATTATCTGCTATCCAACTAACAACCTGTTGACACTGGTCTTGGTTCAAGAGCGGTGTACTGCTGCGGTCCCCAAGAATTTGGGACAGGACGTGCGAGCGACTAGATGTGGCCCTTTGTTGTGGCGAAATTAGAGCTTGCCCACGACCTCGGCCTCTGCCTGCACCACCATCACGTCCACTTCCTTGTTCCTTGCCAATGCCCTTGCGCATTTTGCAATGCTGTGCTGACGTGTATTCACTACTTGTGCGTTATATCAAAGTTTGTGGAAATTGCACACAAGTGCACCTGTACGCTGCCACCGACAGGCACACACGTGCGGTTTTAAAAACCAAGCACGGACGCACTAAGAACCTAACAGGTTTTTTTGGGGAGCGACAATTACAGACAAGTCAGACACTATCTGGACTGTTTTAGACTGTATACACCAGCCCCAGATATGATGAAGGCTGGTATACGGTCACCACTAGGAATGGCTATATATACCCTGCCTGCCTGCCTGCCTGCCTGCCTGTATACTGGTACAATAGTCCTGACAAGGACTCTTCTGGTCACTACCCTGTATTCAGACCTGGCTATACCCTGCCTGTATATAGCAACAATAGTCCTGAGAAGGACTCTGCTACTGTACTCCGACCTGGCTATACCCTGCCTGCCTGTATACAACTAGAATAGTCCTGAGAAGGACTTTTGGTCACACTGTTTGCAGCCCTGCAACTGAAAAAGCTATAAAGGGCCGCAAAGCTTTCCCTGAATCAGCGACACTCTCCCTGCACTGACTGTCTGGATAGCTGTGAGCAGAGCACAGCGCGCCGGCCGGTATAAAGGCTCGGTCACGCTGTGCAGGCCAGCCAATCACTGCAATTCCACAACTAACAGGGCTGTGGCATTGCAGTGGTCTGCCAGCCAATCCCTGCATGAGGGCTGGCTCTCAAAAGAGCGCCAACATGCAGAAATGAAGACCACGAGTACAGCACGAGTATCGCGAGATTACTCGGTCCCCGCCGAGTAGCCCGAGTACAGTGATACTCGTGCGAGTACCGAGTAGTAACAAGCATGCTCGCTCATCACTAGTGTTATATCAATAAACTTGTTACCTTTGAATATTTTGTGAGTTGAGTGCTTTTTGGCCCATATCTGTTCTTTCTTATAGATCTCAGTTCCCTATGGGCCTGCACCCTCACGGTTGTTCACAAATTGTTATCTCTTGCTGTGCATTCCATTTTTTCTGGTTTAATATTATGATTTTACAGACTGACAATAAAAGATACCAAACCGAAGATAATGGATTTACAGGAAAAATTGTTATGAAATATTCTATCCTGTATAATGACTTATATATAAGGCAAAATTAAAAATAGAGAAAAAACCCTCCTCCACGCCTTAGGCGGGCTTTACACATTGTGACATTGGTAACGATATATCGTCGGGGTCACGTCGTTAGTGACGCACATCTGGCGTCGTTACCGACATCGCAGCGTGTAAACCCTAGGAGCGACGATCACCGATTGCAAAAACGTCAAAAATTGTTGATCGGTGACACGTCGCTCCTTTTCATAATATCGCTGCTGCTGCCAGTACGATGTTGTTTGACGTACCTGCAGCATCACACATCGCTGTGTGTGAAACCTCAGGAACGACAAACATCTCCTTACCTTCCTCCACCCCAATGCGGACGGGAGAAGGTGGGCGGGATGTTATGTCCTGCTCATCTCCGCTCCTCCGCTTCTATTGGCCGGCCGATTAGTGACGTCTCGGTGACATCGCTGTGACGCCGAACGCACCTCCCCCTTGAAGGAGCGATTGTTCGGCGGTCAAAGCGACGTCGCTGACCAGGTATGTGCGTGTGAAGCTGCTTTAGCGATAATGTTCGCTCAAGCAGGAATCACCACATATCGCATGTGCGACGGGGGCGTGTGCTATCGCGCTCGACATCGCTAGCAATTGCTAGGGATGTCGCAGCGTGTAAAGCCCGCCTTAAGCTATGTTCACACATAAATCTGAAAAAGTAGAGTTCCACACAACAACCAACTAATATTAAAAATATTATTTATTGACAATGAAGGGGTTGTACTATAAAAACATTAAAAAAGGAGAAGCATCTGGATACAATACGCAGGGCTAAGTGTAAATGATGACATGATTGACATACAATAGGTAACTATTATTGGTTCCACCTATAATTATCCAACAGTATATCTCTAAAGCACAGTTCATCTGATGCTGGGTACAAAAAAGCGATAAAATTCAATAATATAAGACAAGGTAAATACAAAAATTGTTAATATACTCCTATAATATGTATAGAAGGTAAACTGTTGTAATAAGTAAACCTGAAATTGCATAAATAGTCCTAAGAGCAACAGACAACAAAAAATTAATTCATAACAAGTGTCCAATTCGTGATAGGGTTAAAAATTCACCATAGAGTCCTACAGCCAAAGTATATTGCTATAAATATGTGCTAGTACAGTGTAAAAATAAAGATATATGAAAATAAATCATACAGTTAAACCAAAAAGTATCCTGAAGAAATATTACTCTGAAATGTACAAGTACAGCATGAAAATTGAAATAAAAAGTATGAAAATGTGTGTGCATGTATATGTGTGTGTGCGTGTGTGTTTGTTTATGTGCGTGTGTGTGTGTGTGTGTGTGTAGGTATATATATACAGTACAGACCAAAAGTTTGGACACACCTCATTCAAAGAGTTTTCTTTATTTTCAGGACTCTGAAAATTGTAGATTCTCATCGAAGGCATCAAAACTATGAATTAAAACATGTGGAATGAAATACTTAAAGTGTGAAACAACTGAAAATTTGTCTTATATTCTAGGTTCTTCAAAGTAGGCACCTTTTGCTTTCATTACTACTTTGCACACTCTTGGCATTCTCTTGATGAGCTTCAAGAGGTAGTCACCGGAAATGGTTTTCTAATAGTCTTGAAGGAGTTCCCAGAGATGCTTAGCACTTGTTGGCCCTTTTGCCTTCACTCTGCGGTCCAGCTCACCCCAAACCATCTCGACTGGGTTCAGGTCTGGTGACTGTGGAGACCAGGTCATCTGGCGTAGCACCCCATCACTCTCCTTCTTAGTCAAATAGCCCTTACACAGCCTGGAGGAGTGTTTGGGGTCATTGTCCTGTTGAAAAATAAATGATGGTCCAACTAAACGCAAACCGGATGGAATAGCACACCGCAGCAAGATGCTGTGGTAGGCATGCTGGTTCTGTATGCCTTCAATTTTGAATGAATCCCCAACAATGTCACCAGCAAAGCACCCCCACACCGTCACACCTCCTCCTCCATGCTTCACGGTGGGAACCAGGCATGTAGAGTCCATTCGTTCACCTTTTCTACAAAGACACAATGGTTGGATCCAAAGATCTCAAATTTGGACTCATCAGACCAAAGTACAGATTTCCACTGGCCTAATGTCCATTCCTTGTGTTCTTAGCCCAAACAAGTCTCTTCTGCTTGTTGCCGGTCCTTAGCAGTGGTTTCCTAGCAGCTATTTTACCATGAAGGCTGCTGCACAAAGTCTCCTCTTAACAGTTGTTCTAGAGATGGGAAGGTGTGTATTGTAATTACTTATGGCAATTAAAAGATATACAATATTGAATTTTTAATGGATAGTAATACTAGTGTACAGCACCACGTTACCAGTGACCACAACTTCTTCTTTACGGCCCGGAGAGATGAGATCTATAACTTTCTGGAAATAGTCATTGTCTTTACAACCAGTTGATGATAATATAGAACTAGTAATGGGAAATTCATTTCTTCTGTACAATAAGAAACTGTATTTCTGCTGATTAATTTCCTGTGGTTTTTGCTCGTCAACTCACAGTTGTAGTTTCTTTCTGTTTACTTGGATTTATGACATTTTTAGTTATTCGTTCCATTTACACCTCCTTTTGGTTATGAAACATGATAAACAAGTGTATTTAAGATAAGCTGATAAATGTTTTTGTCGTATATCATTGATACACATTATCTGTAATCAACACAATCTGCTCAGTTCATCTAAATGTTATGGATGTAAATCCTGGTTACTGCTCTGCTGACATGAAATCTCTCTGTCTTTGCCTGACTCAAGGCATAAAAAATAATTACCATAAAACAATAAAAGCGTTAACATTTTTCCTTGATATAAACAATTTAATAGGAAAGTAATTATTTAGACACAACACATGTATCTGCATATCTCTCATATTGTAGAAGAATTGATGTAAGGTGAAGTGATAAATTTGTACAAATGAACAGAACCTTTAAAGGGAATTAGTCATAAGAAAATGACCTCTTTTTTTTAAATCAGGTTTTTATGTTAAATGTATAAAGATAAAAATGTTATTTTAACACTAGCAAGTAGGCCTTATACTAGGCTTATACTTCCTATTCTGTACACAGAAGACTGTGTGGCGCCCCTGACCTGGTCAGGCACCACTGAGTACTGCACCCATGCTGGGGACAGTACAATACAGGTAATCCAGAAGGCTGACCGAGGTGTGACTACACAGGCGCATAGTGATCAGGTCTCACACATGTACCTTTGAGAGGACCCCTGGGGATCCCAGGAGGGGGCAAAGCCTTCACCTCCACTGGAAGAGTGGAGGGGGCGAAGCCTCCATCTCCACTCAAGGGGTGTGGTAAGAGAGCCTGGTTGCTAGGTGACGTAGGCAAGAACAGGAGAGGAGGGAACAGTGAGCCAGTTAGTGAGTGCAGCTCAGGGAGAGCAGACGTCTGCAGCAGACCCTGGAGTCTGTCACAAGCTGACAGCGTACGCGCAGTGACTACTGACGGGGGAGAACGGTCAACTGGGAGTGCTGCCCGAAATCCACACACAGCTAAAGAGAGAGCAACGTAGTGGAAAGTAAGGAGACTGTCAGAGAGAACCAGGCCCGACCGGGTAGCAGGTCCCAGTGCAGGGATAGATCCACCTTTCTCTGCCAAACCTGCATGAGGGGGCACTTTATACCCCCAAGACAACACCACAGAGTCTGCAGCCACGTAGCCACAGCTAGGGCCCATAGTTCACAGGAGGCAAGCAGCTGGAGTGATCTGGCCCAGGCTACAAGCAAACGGACCAAAAACAAAACGAGGGGAGCAGCTACTTCCCTGGGTGACCCCCTAGGGACTAAAAGTCGGGGTTACCACAAACCATAGAAGGGCTAAGGAAGGCGAGTCAGTAGCCACCCTCATCAGTCAGCCTGAAGGACACCTGGTTCCAGCCTGGTTCATCCCAGCTACGCCCGGGTTACTCACCCTGCCATCAATTGTGAGTAAAACCCCTGAAAGACATCCTGCTTGTGTGGAGTTATTCTGCGCCTTGTGGTTCTACACACCTACACAGGGCCCTGGGGCTTGCCTCACTCTCAGGAGGCTACTACAACTGACTGCACCCACCATCAGCCCCAGGCATCCCTTAATCTGCAGTGGCGGTCTCCACTGACCGCAATTCTGAGAGTGGCGTCACGACAATCCTAGAAGAAGGTTCCCTACCTGTGACCAGACTGTTCCATCCACGTGGAGTCCCTGAAGGTAATGCACCACCACAGTACATGCGGGGCTTCACATCTGGCGTCACGAACAGGATAAGGACTAGACCTGTTCAGACAGGTGACCATGTGCCTGGGCGGTCCGCTTGAAAAATTGGAAGCGCCGCCATATTGCCACCATGAAAAGCGCGCTGAAAAACAACAGCAGCCCGCGCTGGGAGAAGTTACCGCCCACGAAGAGGTGTGGCTACCCAGAGATCCCCTGCAGAGTCCTGACCTCGCAAGTGAAGAGAGCGGAGGCGTTCAGAGACGTCGGGACAGAAAGGGAGCCAGAAGCCTGCTGCTGGAAGAGGCAGAGCAGAAACTGAAGAGCCTGCTACTGGAGGCAGCGACGAGTCCGCTGCTGGGAAATCGTGCAGAAGAAGGCGCAGAGGAAATGGCGTCTGAACGCAGAAACCCAGAGCCAGGCTCCGCTGCCTGGTGGTATCGGGAACTTGCCCAGTTCTGCGACCGACTGGAGACCCGGGTCGTAGAGCAGATCAGGGAGGAACGCATGGAGCTGCTGGAGATGGCTGCAGCGGTTCAGGCCTACGAGGGGAGAGCCACGCGACGAGTGCCAGACCGGACGGCGACAACTCAGACCCCGATGCTGCTAGTTCCTTGAGGCTGATGAAAATTCTGCTGACAGAGGAGAGGGTTTGTCTTGAGGCTTTGGATAATAAACTGAAAGAACAGATTGAATTCATTAAGACCTTTCAGGGAGAGGTTGATTTTGTAGCCAAAGAGAACCTTCTACAGAGTACAGTAGAGAAATACCAGTATCGAATTAAGGAGAGGAAGCACAAGCAATTTGTGCGGGATCTCCAAGATTTTAAAGAAAATAAGGTTTATCAGTTTGTTCCAACGGAGGGGACGTCCGCCAGGGAGCGGGAATCGGACCTCTCGTCTACGGAGACAGAGGCCTCTGACTCAGAGAGTAGACATCCCAATTCGTTTAACCAACAGAGAGGGAGAAAATTCCATAAGGGTAACTTTAGAGGGAATCGCCAATACCCCATTGGCTCAAATAACGGCTCTTTTTTAGAGAGACAACATTTTTTGAGGAGCCACAAAACAAAAAGCAAAGAGTAGATTCCCAAATTATTAATTTGTCCAGGCGACCTCTCACCAGTGCCGAAATGTCGGTCCTAAGCAAGGGACTTTCTTTTGTGCCCACTAGCGACATGTCCATTTTTGACTTTATTGTTGACCTAAACTTGTTTATCAGGAAACTCCGTTGGAGAAAGTTCTTTAAATTAAAGGATAATCGATTGTGTGAGGAGTTAAATATACCCTCTGATATGTTGGGTGATGTTAGATTGCTGGCTAATCTGGATATGCCCACTACTACTAACACTGGAAGGGGTCCCTTCACCAACCTTAAAAATCCGAGCACCAAAATGCCTCCAAGTACCACTGATATTTCAGCTATAGACATCTTTTTGAATTTAGTGACCCGTGATGTGTGTGAATCATTTGGAAGCCCTCATGACCAACGGGCGTGTTTATCAAAATCGGTAGCCAGTAATCTTGTAACGCAGAGTAATAACCTTACTAAATTTGAGATGAAGGCTCTCTGTATGTTGGAGAAGGACAAGACAATTACCATTAAGCCCTCCGATAAGGGGGGCAATGTGGTTGTTTTGGATTCTCAAGATTATCGTAAAATTTGTTTGGATGGTCTAAAGGATATGGCTACATACAAGAGAGTCTCTAGTAGTCCGCTGGAACTCTCCAAAAAAACATTGAGAGACCTGCTTGGTAAAGCAAAGGCAGATGGACTGATTGGTGCTGATGAATTTTCCTTCTTATTCTCTGACTACCCGGTGATGCCCACGTTCTATGTCCTGCCTAAAATTCATAAGGGGACCACACCCCTAAGAGGTCGACCCATAGTTTCTGGCGTCGGCAGCATAGGACAGAACGTGGGCATCTATTTGGATGAAATCCTTAGTCCATTTGTGACATCATTACCCTCCTATATCCGTGATAGTATGGATTTCATGAAGAGGATAGAGGGGGTCACGGTGGACTCTGAGACTTTCCTGGCAAGTATTGATGTAGAGAGTTTGTACTCTTCAATACCCCATGAACAAGGTATAAGGGCCGTGGAGTATTTTTTGTCAACAAGGGGTCAGCAGTTTGAGGTTCATAACCAGTTTGTTCTATCCCTGTTACACTTTGTCTTGTATAACAACTTTTTCACGTTTGACGGTTCGATTTACCACCAGCTCAGGGGCACTGCAATGGGGAGCCCCTGTGCTCCCTGTTATGCAAATCTGTTCCTGGGCTGGTGGGAGGACACATGTGTGTTCTCCGAAAGAATGTCCAGGTATACGTCTATGATTGAAATTTGGACTAGGTTTATAGACGATGTTTTTGTACTATGGAAGGGGCCTCGGGATGAGTTTACAAATTTTGTGAAAGATCTGAACTGTAACTCGATAGGCCTTAATTTTACGTTCGTCATCCATCCCAGCGAATTATCCTTTCTGGACTTATTGGTCTCGATAGACTCTCAGGGGGGCTTACAGACGACCATCTTCAGGAAACCCACTGCAACCAATTCTCTCCTAAATTGGAGAAGTCATCATCCTTTCCCTCTGCGACGCGGTATTCCGAAAGGTCAATACCTACGTCTCAGACGGAATTGCTCCACGAGGGATGAATTTGTTGAAAAGGCTAAAGACCTGAGGGAGCGCTTCCTTGATAAGGGTTACCCGAACCATATTCTCAAGGAGGCCTACCACCATTCTCTGAGCCAGGATCGGAACCGACTCCTTGTTCCAAAACCTAAAAAGGAGGAGAATGGTGGTTTGGTGAGATTTATCACGACCTTTACAAAGGGGGCAAACCAAGTGAGAGGTATTCTGGAGCGGCACTGGGGGGTCCTGAAGATGGACACTGATATTGCAGACACTATTGGTACACAACCGTCTATAACATTCCGAAAAAATCGTTCCTTACGTAACCGTCTGACGCACAGTCACTTTGTGGCCCCGGACAAACCAACAACGTGGCTCCCAAGTAAACCTACTGGGTGCTTTAGATGTGGGTCCTGTGTGGCCTGTAGTCACGTCCAGACAGGCAAGACTTACACTAGCACGGTCACGGGAGAGTGTCTAAAAATGAAGGACTTTATAAATTGCAAGACGAGGGGGGTAGTGTATTTAGCTACGTGTCATTGCGGGAAGCAATATGTTGGAAAGACCACCAGGGAGCTACGCCGACGGGTGGGTGAGCACCTTGGCGATATAAGGAATGAACGCGAAACTCCTATTTCCAGGCACATGAATGCACAGCACCCTGGCAACAGGGAGGCAATTACCTTCATGGGGATTTTGAGAGTGAATCCATCCCCAAGAGGAGGTAATTTGGATAGATTTCTCCTTCAAAAGGAAGCAAGGATGATTTTCAGACTGCGGACTTGTCGTCCTGAGGGTCTTAATGACCAGATTAATTATGGCAGCTTTATCTAAAATCTTGGGCTGAGGTGTACGTTGTGGTGGTTGATGGTGGTTTCGTCTTTTTAACCGCGCCAATGATCAGTTATATAAAGCCTTTCTGTTAGCCTACACCGGACCGTGGTTTTTGAGATAGTAGGCTTGTGGGAGCTATTATGGTGGTTGTGGGGTGCAGTGAATTTGCCCCTACAGTTCTTCCAGTATTTGATACCTTGTTGGGTTATCCCATGATTTATGTTCTCCCATTATTGTGCAGTGTTAGTTTGGTCCATGTCGACCCTATATATATTTCGATCCCTTATTCCCTCATTAACGTGTACATTGTTCAAGTGGCTCCAGAGAATCTAACAATATTACTGATTCATGACTAAGAGACTGATGAATGTGCTATGCTCTATAGAAGCCATTACTTATGTACCCCTACATTTTAGGAGGTACCAGTGGTGGCAGTGATGGCTAACCGATTTAATGTATTACACTAATTTTTTGTGCTGTAAGAATCTCTTGGTTGTCCATTATGTTTTGCGCTGTGTGGCTGGTGCGTTCCAGAGTGGTACGCGGAAGTACCGCCTGTCAATTAATAATATTAGAATGTGACCCACGCATGCGCTGTGTGTGCGTTCCACTGTGGAACGCGGACGAACTTTGAACCAGCCGCGCGTGTGCTCTGGTGACCGCCCGGGCAGCATACACGCGATAGATGGAGAGCGTGATCTCGCGCATGCGCGGTGTGTGCGTTCCACTCTGGAGCGCGTAAGAACTATCACTCAGCCGCGCGTGCGCACTAGTGGCCTCCGGGACAACCTAGACCTGATGGATTGAGTGCGGATCGCACGGGCACAGTCATTTGAGTCCACCTGAACTGTAAGTTTGTTGGGCAGGATGGGTGAAATTATTCCGATCCGCCCTGCATGAATATGAGGATATGTATACCTGCTCAGCTTGATAAGAATCTGGGCAGATCTTTCTATGTTTGTTTTTGGTGATCGATTAGTAAGGCTGCTGAAATATGTGCTCCCACTGATTGCAGGTGATACAGGAGTACTGAGAGGTATATAGGGTCGGGCTCTGGCAGTATACAGCGTCCCACTGGCCATTAGCACATACACTGAAAGCGGTGTGTGAACACACTGACTGAAAGCAAGTAGTGTAATGTAATGTATTGACCTGCCACTGCAGGCTTTACTTTCTTTTTCTCCCCTGAGGAACTCTCCTGTTACACGGAGAGGGAAACGCGTTGGGAGGGTTATTGTGTATTTACTGGGGTAGTTATCCTGACTTGGGTGCTGCCCTTGTAAGGGCGGAAGCTATTGCAGGGGCACGACAGGGGTAATGTAACTATACTGTTTATCCCCGGCTTTACGTCATTGGTCTGATGCCCGCCCGCCTTGGTCTATACAGTGGTGTGGATCCCTCAGGAGAAGAACTGGGTGAGATCCTTCCTTTTATTGTACTTCACTTTGCACTTTGATCTATTTTATTATTATATTTATTAAAAGTTAAATTTTAAATCCTTGCTATACAATATATCATATTTAGGATTTTGGCTGCATCTCCCTGCCTGTTGGCAGGTCTGCTTATCTCACCGATGGGTGAGTCCAGTGATGCCCCTGCCAGCGCGAGTGCCCCGACCCCTGCTGCCACGCCCGCGGTCCCTGAAGAGGCGCCCGGCGCGGCGACGCTGAGCCAGGCCGCAGCCCCGCCAGGTGCGGCCCGCCAAGCCCAGGCCGCCGCAGCGATGCCCTGCCCGGCCCGCAAAGATCCGGCTGCCGCCGCGACCCTCATCCACGCCGCAGGTGTGACGCTGACCCAGGCCGCCGCCATGCTAGGCCCGGCCCGCCAAGACCCCACCGCAGCAGCGACGCTCATCCGAGCCGCAAGTGAGGCGCTGAACCAGGCCGCAGCCCCGCCAGGTGCGGCCCGCCAAGCCCAGACCGCTGCAGCGACGCCCAGCCCAGCCTGCAAAGATCCCATCGCAGCTGCGACGCCGATCCAGGCCACGACAGAGACGCCAATCCAGGCCGCCGCAGCGATGCCCTGCCCGGCCCGCCAAGACCAGGCCGCCGCCATGCCAGGCGCGGCCCGCCAAGACCAGGCCGCCGCCATGCCAGGCGCGGCCCGCCAAGACCAGGCCGCCGCCATGTCAGGCGCGGCCCGCCAAGACAAGACTACACCACCGTTTACCCCGGCCTGCAAGGCCAGAGCAGACACCGCTCCCCAGTCCAAGGAAGTCCCTGTTAGGAAGTCCCTGATAGGAGAGGACCCCGCATACTGGAAGCTGAAGGCTAACCTAGAGTCCCAGTTCCCACAGGAGATGGTGGACCGGTATCTGCTTCCTCCGCACACCCCCAGGAGGATTCCGGCAATTCCTGCAGCAACCACGCCAAAGAGTCCCCCGCCCGGGCCTGCTGATGAAAGTCCATCCCCAGCACTGCCACAACAGGAGTGCTCAGAAGAACTAAGGGGGAGGGGAGGCCAGGAAGCTGAGGAGCTGACCCCGGAGCCATCCGCAGTGGATCCATGCCCAGAGCCAGAGATGCTGCCGTACTCCCGCTGGGATGAAGAGGAAGATTTGTCCAGAGACCTCACCTGGGAGCCCGCAAGCCGCGAAGTAGCAACCCAGCAGAATCCAGCCCGCAAGACACGGCGCCGCAGCAGAACAAAGTTTTCCCCTGCACCGCAGTCTCCAGAGAAGAAAGATGAAGTCACGGCCAGAGACTTAGAGGAGAAACGGTTCCTGAGAAGAGCCAAATCCCAGGTCAGAGGTCCACTTTGTCGTGGTGTAGTAGAAGACTTCAGCTTGAAATCAGGATATGGCTTCATAGTAGCACCTGGTATGAAGGAAGGCATCTTTGTCAATAGAAGAGACGTTAGAGCCCATTTGCCCAGAGGACATCCTGGAAGAAACCTACGGATGGGAGATTCAGTGGAATTCACCATGCACCAAGGAGAAAGAGGATGGTATGCACTGGATGTTACACCATGTCCCAGAAGTCCCTACAGTGAACCTGCTGTCTCAACAGAAAAAGAAACAGATACAGAAAAAGAAACAGACACAGAAGAAGAAAGAAAAGACAGAGATGGAGAAAGCAACAGGTGCCGCAGCCCTACAGGCCCAAGCCCTGGTGAGGAGGAATCTGCATAAAGTAAAGTAAAGTACAGAAGTTAAAGTTTGAAGTTTTGCAACGTTAATGTTCAAGAAATGTGCCCACATGAACTAATGTGAGAAACCCATGAACCTTAAGGCTATGAACTGGCTATAGCCACAAACTCTCGCAGTGTAAATAGTTACCCCAGAGGTACCACCACCAGAGCCAGCCTGTTTAGGGGCCTGGCTCGCCTGCAACCAGGGAGCACGTCCGTTTATGGGGCCTTGGCTCACCTGCAACCAGAGAGCATGCCTGTTTATGGGGCCTGGCTCTCCACCACAAAGAGGGTACCTGGTCAGCACCAACTGTGAAGGCCGCCTCTGGATCCTGCCAGAAGTGGCTGAAGGCGCGGCTTCACCAGGCCAGGTATGCCCTGAAGACCACCGGACCATGAAAGCCGCCTCTACATCCTGCCAGAAGTGGCTGAAGGCGCGGCCAACGGGAGAGGAAGATTGGAGGAAAGGTCTGGGGAAGTGGATGGCCCAGACCTGGTTACCAACAGGACCGGTGACCTGCCTCCTGAAAGGGTTTCGGGTGGGTTAACGGACTTGTGGGTGGAGGGTGGTGATGTATGGTACCTGGTGGTTTTAAAACGTTTTACCATGTTTTAATGTTTTATGCATTTTAAAAATGTTGTCTTGCAGCCCGAGGACGTGCTGATGATAACTAAGGGGGAATGTGGCGCCCCTGACCTGGTCAGGCACCACTGAGTACTGCACCCATGCTGGGGACAGTACAATACAGGTAATCCAGAAGGCTGACCGAGGTGTGACTACACAGGCGCATAGTGATCAGGTCTCACACATGTACCTTTGAGAGGACCCCTGGGGATCCCAGGAGGGGGCAAAGCCTTCACCTCCACTGGAAGAGTGGAGGGGGCGAAGCCTCCATCTCCACTCAAGGGGTGTGGTAAGAGAGCCTGGTTGCTAGGTGACGTAGGCAAGAACAGGAGAGGAGGGAACAGTGAGCCAGTTAGTGAGTGCAGCTCAGGGAGAGCAGACGTCTGCAGCAGACCCTGGAGTCTGTCACAAGCTGACAGCGTACGCGCAGTGACTACTGACGGGGGAGAACGGTCAACTGGGAGTGCTGCCCGAAATCCACACACAGCTAAAGAGAGAGCAACGTAGTGGAAAGTAAGGAGACTGTCAGAGAGAACCAGGCCCGACCGGGTAGCAGGTCCCAGTGCAGGGATAGATCCACCTTTCTCTGCCAAACCTGCATGAGGGGGCACTTTATACCCCCAAGACAACACCACAGAGTCTGCAGCCACGTAGCCACAGCTAGGGCCCATAGTTCACAGGAGGCAAGCAGCTGGAGTGATCTGGCCCAGGCTACAAGCAAACGGACCAAAAACAAAACGAGGGGAGCAGCTACTTCCCTGGGTGACCCCCTAGGGACTAAAAGTCGGGGTTACCACAAACCATAGAAGGGCTAAGGAAGGCGAGTCAGTAGCCACCCTCATCAGTCAGCCTGAAGGACACCTGGTTCCAGCCTGGTTCATCCCAGCTACGCCCGGGTTACTCACCCTGCCATCAATTGTGAGTAAAACCCCTGAAAGACATCCTGCTTGTGTGGAGTTATTCTGCGCCTTGTGGTTCTACACACCTACACAGGGCCCTGGGGCTTGCCTCACTCTCAGGAGGCTACTACAACTGACTGCACCCACCATCAGCCCCAGGCATCCCTTAATCTGCAGTGGCGGTCTCCACTGACCGCAATTCTGAGAGTGGCGTCACGACAATCCTAGAAGAAGGTTCCCTACCTGTGACCAGACTGTTCCATCCACGTGGAGTCCCTGAAGGTAATGCACCACCACAGTACATGCGGGGCTTCACAACTGCTTTTTAGCAGTCTCATTATCATCACAGACATGA
The DNA here is from genome assembly GCF_048569485.1 of Anomaloglossus baeobatrachus. NCBI lineage: Eukaryota > Metazoa > Chordata > Amphibia > Anura > Aromobatidae > Anomaloglossus > Anomaloglossus baeobatrachus. The sequence continues at coordinate 225,682,129 of NC_134353.1, read as the reverse complement.
TTATAATGAAAAATAATGCCTTTGTACACATTAGTTCACAATATGGATGTTAAGATGCCATAGCTCACCTTCACCATTTCCCTTCACAATGACCTGATTAAAGCACAATTACTGACATAGCAACATATGGCAACTCTAAAAATAAATTGGTGCACGTTCTAATGTCCATGTACTATAGTAGGAGTTTAATATTAGGCCTTAGTCGGCAGTGTGAATTTGAGAAACAACATTATCCATAAAATAAATAAATAAAGGCAACCCCTCATGCAGGATAAAACAGGCGATGCATACACATACAAGGAAATATCCATTAATCACCATGTTGTGTGGCTGGGGACTGTATCGGACTCACCTTGTTGCCAGGTTTGGTCACTAGCCTGCTCTTCAAACTATGATTTCTCTGAAACACTGGAATAATTCAGAGAAAAACATACTTGCCTGCAATTGTAAAACCAGGCTCTGATTCATGCTGCATTTGGTTTGTTTTCACGTCATTTTAATGGCAAATTTAGCGCTGGAAAAATACCCCCCCCCCAAAAAAAAAAAAATTGCTTGATTTGAATTTTTTTTATTTCATCTCACATGGAATTTTTACCATTTTTCACTACATTATATGGCAAATTTAATTTAAGGATTTAAAACTGCATTTGCCCCACAAAAAAACAGCCCCCATACTGTATATCTATAGTGATGGCAAAAAAAAACAAACAGTTATGGCTAGGAAGGAGGTTAGGAATAAACTAAATGAACAAAAATCACTGGTCTTTAAGGGGTTAATACTAGAGAGGAGTGGACTCGTGGAAGTTCGGTTCGGCGGGTTCAGCCATACTTTAGATAAAGTTTGGGACTTGACCTGAACCCCAATGGAAGTCACGAATTGGTCACTTCGTGTCTCCGCTCGCATACAGTCATTCATAAACAGATCACTTCTGTGAAAGGTGGGCAGGGGTTTTCCTTTTTTTGTTTGGTGAACACTACATCCGATCACACTGCTATTACCCCAGTCAGAGCCGTTCAGACATTGCAATCAGCTCGCACTGGTCTGAGCACCGAGCGTACCAGAGCACAGCAATGCTTTCTGCAGTGCTCAGCATACATAAGTCCCCCAAACTCCGATCCTGAACTGTTTTTTGTTTTTTTTTAAAGTCTGTGTTTGGTAAAAAGCTGCACTCCAAATTCAGAAAAATATGAATAAGCATAACTGCTCTATGATACATAAAGAAATGAAAAATACAATTAGCCATATGAAAACATATTACAAGAGATTACCGTGACGTGGTTATCGGACAGTAATCAATTTGATCCATACATTAGCAAAATATCTTTTTTTCAAATAATCCTCAGCAGTCATGCAATGTTATATTTTAAATGTTTCCAATTTTTCATATGGCTAATTGTATTTTTCATATCTTTATGTATCATAGAGCAGTTATGCTTATTCATATTTTTCTGAATTTGGTGTGCAGCTTTTACTTTATATAAATTGTGTATTTTTTAGCTAGCACCCTGTTCACATTTGCAATGGTGTTCCAACAGTCTTTTTGATTGTGTTTGGTATAAACACTGAACCTCGGGATTGCTCATCTCTAGTTAATACATTAATTTATGTTTATAGTGCTCAGGGCTCTGATTTCCTGAAATATGGCTCCAAATCATGCAAAGACATAGGAGGAGAAGACTGGTATTTGGGAGCCTTTGACTAAATAAGCTGTGGAACAGGCAGATCTTGGTGCTCTAGTACGAACATCAACTATATTGCTGTTTATGCCATTCTTTGCTATGGGGAAAGAAACCAAAAGTTAAAGTTGCTATAAAACTCAGAATAACTACTGATAGAGTACATTTTTTAGATAAACATGTTATAAACTATTAGATTATGTGAAAAACAGCATACTGTAATTTGCAGTGTAGAAAATCCAATTTTGCTACTACATACAGTATATGAAAAAACAAGGAAGGAAGAAAGGGGCATATCCAGAACTAAAATCCAAACTCTTATTTAACCATATAAAAATTCATATGCCCCAGGCAATCATAGATCTGACATCTTTCCAGCGTATTACACGCTCTTAATCATATTAGATTGTGGTCAGTTAAGAATTCACTCTCCTTGGGACATCTCATGATTTTTTTAGTTACACTCAGGCGGGCTTTGCACACTACGACATCGCAGATGCGATGCTGCGATGCCGAGTGCGATAGTCCCCGCCCCCGTCGCAGCAGCGATATGCGTTAATAGCTCCTTGATTGTTGTTTTACCTTCACATTATACAATTGCTCTTGCGATGTAACTGACCATAAATGCCTACACTTGCTGCTAACGATCGCACAAACGTTTGTACATGTCGGTACTAATGATACCATCTCTAATGAGTATCTTCTTTTTGCTTTTTAACAATCAAGTCAAACACATTTACTTGTGATCATGACCTGCCGTCATAGTAGCAATTGTGAAATACTACACACACATACTACAACTCGTATAATGTCCATGTGTGTTCAACAATTTTGATTGGTGTTGTTGTGAATAAAAAGACTCCGCTGCGAGATCCACAAATGCATGCGTGAGTTCAACTTCGGCGCACGTGTGGTAAGTGTGTTTGTTATCAAACTATGTTGAATTAAGCCACTTTTTGTGCTGTTTTAATTTGCTTCAGCATATTTTGCTTCATATCATAGCTTATAATGTTTTTGATCCGAAAGGACATTATTTCTACATGTTTTTTTTGTGTTTTTGTTTTTTTTTTTGTTGGTTTATTTTAGTTTAAATTTATGGGCTTCAAAAGAATGATATATTTGAAAAGGTCATTATCTGATTTTTTTTTTGCGTTTATGAGATCATTAAATATTTTGCCTTCTGACTGAACAAAGATGTTGATATTTTTTTTTTTTTTTGCTCTTAGTTGCCTTTTCCTTTGTGACATTTCATATAATTATCAATATTATTCCAAAATCTGATGATGGCTCATATGAAGGAGGAATTTATACGTGAATTCATAGCTGAGTACCGAGAAAATCCATGTTTGTGGCGAGTTAAATCTGCTGACTACAGCAATACAAATATGAAAAAAGCCGCATATGTGAAGTTAATTTCTGTATATGATCGCCATCACGATCCTGACAAGGGCACAGAAGAAATAGTCCGGAAAAAATTGCAAGCACTACGCACAGTGTTCAAAAAAGAACTAAACAAGGTTGAGGAGTCCAAAAAATCGGGCTCGGGCACGGGGGACATATATACCCCTAAACTGTGGTATTATGAGCTTATGATGTTTACTCGGGACCACGAGCTCCCCCGTGCCTCCACTACTCTATTGCCTCCCCTGCCACTTTCAACAGAAGATAGAGAGTCTGGCTCTTCCTTGTCTGAGGTAATTAATGTAATCTGTAATGTCACCATAATATAGAAAACATTGTTTGTGATTTTGTTAGGTTTGTTATGTGCATAGGTTTTGTGTTTTTTGTTTAAATGTTTGAAAATTAAATTCCAAAATGGCGAATTTTCTAAACGTTTAGTCCACTTTTTTTTTTCCTTTTTTTTGGCTTAATTAGCAAAATAACCCTTTAGTGATGGAGCTAATTTTCACCTTAATGACCAGACCAAATTTTGCAATTCTGACCAGTGTCACTTCATGAGGTTATAACTCTGGAACGCTTCAACGGATCCCGGTGATTCTGAGATTGTTTTTTCGTCACATATTGGACTTCATGTTAGTACCAAATTTAGGACAATATTTTTTGCGTTTATTTATGAAAAAAAATGAATATTGGCAAAAATTTTGAAAATTTAGCAATTTTCAACTTTTGAATTTTTATATCGTTAAACCAGAGATTTCTGTGACACAAAATAGTTAACAAATAACATTTCCCACATGTCTACTTTACATCAGCACAATTTTGGAAACAAAATTTTTTTTTGTTAGGAAGTTAGAGGGGTTCAAAGTTTATCAGCGATTTCTCATTTTTACATCAAAATTTACAAAACCATTTTTTTAGGGACCACATCACATTTGAAGTGACTTCAATAGGCCTAGATGACAGAAAATACCCAAAAGTGACCCCATTCTAAAAACTGCACCCCCCAAAGTACTCAAAATCACATTCAAGAAGTTTATTAACCCTTCAGGTGCTTCACATAAACAAAAGCAATGTGGAATGAAAAAAAGCAAAAATTAAATTTTACCTAAAAATGTTGCTTTAACCCAAATTTATTCACTTTTAGAAGAAATAGCACAACAAAATGGACCCCAAAACCTGTTCCCCACTTTCTTATGAGTGCGCCGATACCCCACATGTGGTCAGAAACCTCTGTTTGGACAAATGGGAGGGCTCGGAACAGAAGGAGCAATATTTGAATTTTGGAAAGCAAATTTGGCTGAAATAGATTGCGGGCACCATGTTGCATTTACAGGTCCGCTAAGGTACCTAAACAGAAGAAACCCCTCACAAGTGACACCATTTTAGAAACTAGACCCCTCAAGGCTTCTATCTAGGGGTATAGTGAGCATTTTGGATCCACAGGTACTTCACAGATTTTGTTAACGTTACGTTGTCATATTGAAAATTTTAATAATTTTCTCAAAAATGTTGCTTTAGCATCAATTTTCTCACTTTTTCAAGAGGTAATTCCAAAAATTTGACCTCAAAGTTTGTTAACCACTTTTTTATGAGCGCGGTGATACCTCACATGTGCTCTGAAACCTTTGTTTGGACAAATGGGAGGGCTTGGAACGAAAGGAGCAATATTTGAATTTTGGAAAGGAAATTTGGCTGAAAAAGATTGCGGGCACCATGTCACATTTGGAGGACCCCTAAGGTACCTAAACAGCAGAAACCCCGCACAAGTGACCCCATTTTGGAAACTAGGCCCCTCAAGGAATTTATCTAGATGTTTGGTGAGTACCCTGAACCCCCAGGTGCTTCACAGAATTTTATAACGTTGAGCCATGAAAAAAAAAAATAAAATTTTACCACAAAATTGTTATTTCAACCAGGTAGCTTTTTTTTTTACAAGAGTAAAAGGAAAAAATTCAGCATAACATTTATTGTGCAATTTCTCCTGAGTTTGGCGATACCTTATATGTGGTGGAAATCAACTGTTTGGGCGCATGGCAGGGCTCGGAAGGGAAGGATTGCCATTTGACTGCAAAATTGGCTGGAATCAATAGCGGACGCCAGGTTGCATTTGGAGAGCCCCTGAGGTGCCTAACCAGTAGCGGTCCCCCACAAGTGACTCCATTCTGGAAACAAGACACCTCAAGGCTTTTATATAGGTGTATAGTGAGCAGTTTGAATCCACGAATACTTCACAGAATTTGATAAAAATTTTCATTTTTTTCACAAAAATGTTGCTTCAGCATCAAATTTCTCACTTTTTCAAGAGGCAACAACAAAACGTGGACCCCACAGGTTGTTATCCATTGTCTTATGAGCACAGGGATACCCCACATGTGGCCAAAAACCTCTGTTTGGATAAATGGGAGGGCTTGGAATGGAAGGAGCACCATTTGAATTCTGGAAAAGTTGAAATAAATTGCGGGCACCATGTCACATTTGCAGGGCCCCTTGGGTACCTATACATTAGAAACCCCCCACAAGTGACCCCATTTTGGAAACTGGATTTTATTCAGGAGTATAGTAAGCATTTTGAATCCACAGGTACTTCACAAAAATGTTGCTGTAGCAACAAATGTCTCACTTTTAGGCTATGTGGCCATGATCCAGCGACACGGCGTCTAGTACACAGTGTCATTCTCCTGCAGAGATGTGAGTGTTGTCCACGGGAGAACGCAGCTGCCCATGCCCACGATTTGGGTTCAGGCCGCTGTGGAGCTCTATGCTACCTGCAGAGAACACTCATCTCCGCAGCATAAATTGACATGCTGAGGCTCGGGAAGCTGCGCCACAGGTCGGTTTATGCTGCGGAGAAAAGAAGCACATTGGGCAAGCACATTGGGCATGGGATTTCTAAAAATCCTTCCACTGTGCTTCTACTGCACAATGCAGCGCTATGGACACAGGGACACACTATGGACACACTCTGCGCCCAAAACGCTGCAAATCCCGATTATGGGCGCACAGCCTAAAATGCTACAATGGATGAATGGATACATGTCAAACATATATAACGTCCCACCCCCTGCATATTCTAAGCTGGCGCCCTTTAGTGCCTTTCATGTGGCACTAAAGGGTGCCTAGCCTTGTATTTAGCCCCCCAAAAAATTAATAATTAAAATAAACGACGTGGGGTCCCCCCTATTTTTGATAGCCAGCTAGGGTAAAGCAGACAGCTGTAGCCTGCAAACCACAGCTGACAGCTTCACCTTGTCTGGTGATCAATTTGGAGGGCTCCCCAGGCGTTTTTAAGAAAAAAAAAACGTGGGGTCCCCCCCAAATTAGATCACCAGCCAAGGTGAAGCGGACAGCTGGGGTCTGGTATTCTCAGGGTGGGAAGAGCCATGGTTATTGGACTCTTCCCAGCCTAAAAATAGCAGGCCGCAGCCGCCCCAGAAGTGGCGCATCCATTAGATGCGCCAATCCTGGCGCTTCGCCCCAGCTCATCCCGCGCCCTGGTGCGGTGGCAGACGGGGTAATATATGGGGTTGATACCAGCTGTAATGTCACCTGGCATCAAGCCCTGGGGTTAGTGATGTCACGGCATCTGAACAGATACCCGACATCACTAACCCAGTAAGTAATAGAAAAAAATAAAGACAAAAAAAAAATTTATTTGAAAAAACACTCCCCGAAACATTCCTCTTTCCCCAATTTATTGAAAATAAAGAAATTCCGGTCGCTGTAATCCATTTTGGAGGTCCCTCGGCGACTCTGGATCTTCTAGAATATGGAGGGCACGTTCAGGGAACGTATCCCCTATTTTCTGGAAGAGCAAGCTCTCCATGAGCAGTGTGGGTGCAGTAATCTGAGAATTACTGCACTCACACTGCCCCGGTCCAACTTAGGGCAGAGTGACCTGCAGTAACCTCATTCCAGAATATGAGGGGCACGCTCACAGAACGTACCCCCCATTTTCTGGAACAGCAGTCTCTCCATGTGAGGACCACACTCCTCACATGGAGAGACTGCTGATTACTGCACTCACTCTCCCCCGGTCCACAGTGGAGAGCCTGTGCAGCAGCGACGTCAGCGTCCCAGGGATCCAGCTGACAGCCGCTGTCTGCGCATGCGCCGCCAGCTTTCAAGAAGGAGGCGGCGAGATCGCGGGACGGATCACCAGACAGGTAACGTATGACCGGGGGCTGGGGCTGGGGGGGGTAACGGGGGGTGACCTAGCGGGACCTGGGGACTTGGGGGCACCTTTCTGTCGCATGTGCGGCAGTAAGGGCAGAATGAATGCGGCCGCGCGGGCGCCGCCATTTTCCACGCTCCGGAGGGGGGGAGGGGGGGAGGCGGCTCTGGAGACCGGAGGGGGCTCCGGGGACCAGAGATCTCCGGTGTACCGGAGGAGGGGTCAGGGGGAGGACATTTCCCTCCGATCTGAAATGTTTGATCATTTCAGATCGGAGGGAAATGACTGCAGAGCCGGCGGCGGCTGCAGTTTTCTGTGCGCTTCGGCGCCATTTTGGATGTCCGGTGGGGGTAGGGGTGGGGGTGGGGGGGACTCTCCGGTACCGGGGGCTTTGGGGGCACTAGGGGTTTAGATTTCTTTCTCATCTGACATGTTTGATCATGTCAGATGAAAAAGAAATCAGTTTTACCGGCCATTTCTTTTTTTTTTTCATGTGTTCGTCGGTATACGGTGTATACCGGCGATCACATGGTCAGGGTCCAAAAAAAACACCCCGATTCATAATCTGGGGGGTCTCAGCTACCCCCGGTAGCTGAAACCCCCGAGATTTTCGGTCGCTGGGGGGCGCTACAGGGCTTTGTCGGGCCGCCGCTTTAAAGCGGCGGAACAGAATAAGTACCCTGTTTTGCCGCCGCTTTAAGTCGTACGGCCGTCGTTATGAGGTTAAGGCATTGTCGTTTATAAACATTGATCAATGTTTAAAAAAGCAACACCATAATTGATACCACGATAATTTAAGTCAATCTCCATTTTTCTTCCAGAATCTTAATCCAGTCCCTACAACCACAATAGCAGTTCATGAAGACAGTACGGATGAAATCTCAGCCTCCCTGGACAATAATTCATCAGCTGTAGCTGTGGAAGATCCGGGTCCATCATCGCGTTCACGCAGAACTTGGTGTAATAAAAAAAATGTTATGCATCCCCTTGCTGGTGTTTCCCAGCTGGTTGGCATAGCCAAAACACTTTTGGAACGCAATAATAGACCCACAATATCAGCGTTTGGACAGTTGGTATCTGAAAAAATGATTGGTTTAGATCGGGATACCCAAAACTTGGCCGAACACTGGATGCTCGAAGTGATCAATGCTGCCCACACAGGAAATTTAAGAAATTTCAATAGCAGCATTTTAAAGAAAAAAACAGAACCTCAAATAGCGGTACCTACAACAACAGAGGAAGTACAAGCTGCAAACGCTCAGATGGAGGCTCAGGAAATAGTAGATGTACCTGTGACCCCCATCAGCAAACGTTTGCGCCACATTAATACTGAATATCCTCCTTGTGAAAAAATATTATGTAAACGTAAATTTTTACGCAAATGATGTTTTTGATCAATGATGTTTCTCATCAAATATTGCCTAATAATTGTATATATTTTGTACCTTTAAAGGTTATATTGTTATTTTATTATTTGCCAACTGGTTGGATTTGTAATGATTAATATTGTTGAGCCTAATAATTATGCACATAATGAGATTGAACATGCTCAATATATGTACAGAATTTTGTGTTGAACGTATCACATAAATGTTTTTTTTTTTGTTTGTTCAAAAATAATAAAAAAAAAATTAACAGATTTTTGTAATGCCGTTACACTTCAGTTTCAATAGCCATTAGGTAACAGCTTTGAACTTTTTTCTTTGTGTTTGATTAATTGATTAATATCACATTAATTTCTAAAAAATACTTTTTTGACGTAGAAAAAGGAATAAACACATTGTGTGATCACTAATGCATTAATATGTGTCTTATGCACCTATTATAATGTGTGACTTATGGTTATGAACGTAAACACATCTTTTTGGTTTCATTTTTCGACCAAAAAAATCTATTTAGACAAATAATGTTTGAAAATCCTTGTGACCCGCGATTATGTATAAAATAATGGGTTTCACAATATTTTAACAAAATTTTTATTAACAACACAAATTCAAAAACTAAAAGTGAACAAAACTTGGCATTTGCATACATGATTAAAACATTACTTTAAAAGTATTAATAAAGTAATTTTTTTTAACAAAAAAATAAAAAATCCAAAAAAAAAATTTTACAACATAAATTATCGATATAGGATGATTGTTAATGTCAACACATATAAAACAAAAAAAAAAAGTAAAATAAAAAAGAAAATAAAAAACTTTGTAAAAACATATGCCATTATTTGCCATTACTTCAAACATCAACAAAACATTAGGCTTCTATAATATTCTTAATGAGATGCTCCATTTTTTCCGTTGCCTGACGAATCGTTGAAACACAATTCAAAATCTCTTGCAAGTTGTTTGGTGAGACGGGTCCTGTTTGGGTTCACATCATGTTTGCGACCAAAAAAAAGTAAATATGAAAAAAAAAGAAAGATAACACAAATTAAAAAAAAAAAAAATCTATTCGAACCAAAAAAAAAAAACATTCACAAATGTCAGATTAAGCTTCTTCATACACACACCTGATTCAGCAGTCACATGATCTTCTCCTTCTGATACTGAGGGACTTAGGCTATGTCCGCACGTTGCTTTTTACCTGCTTTTTACCTGCTTTTTTGCTGCTTTTTCAACTGCAGTGTTTAATGCCAAAATGGTTGTGTTCTGCTTTTCAAGCAAAGTCTATGGGAATTTGGGTTTCTTGTCCGCACTTTGCAGTTCAAACTGCAGCCTTTTTGCTGCAGAACTTTGGTCAAAAACTCAGCTTTGCAGCGCAAAACCCAAATGGCAAAAACAATTGACATGTGAATTGTTTTTGCCATTTGGGTTTTGCACTGCAAAGCTGAGTTTTTGACCAAAGTTCTGCAACAAAAAGGCTGCAGTTTGAACTGCATAGTGCGGACAAGAAACCCAAATTCCCATAGACTTTGCTTGAAAAGCAGAACACAACCATTTTGGCATTAAACACTGCAGTTGAAAAAGCAGCAAAAAAGCAGGTAAAAAGCAACGTGCGGACATAGCCTTATAGCCCAGCCTAATCTCTCTGCTCCACCTGTTAAGAAAGAGGTGTTCTGTTATCTATTAAATAAAGCGAATACAAAAAAATTTTTATGCACATTTTGTTGATAACAAAGTTAACATTGATACCACAAATTTTGGAATCTTTGTATTATATTTAAATTTTGAGTAAATAAATAAACCTGAGGGATTCAAATTTAAAATAAATTTACTTTAAATTTATATGTGTGTCAGCTATATGTTCTAACTTAATTTGACATATTTGCCAAAACAAAAGTAATATAGTTTTTGTAAGACAGTTGCTGTGATTCACACCTGCATTTATGTCTCTGTTGTCCTCAGGGATATTCTGAATTGTTGTTAGCTCATTGGAAACCCTGTATTCATCCAAAACCGCTTGGGAACCTATACATGAAACATTAATTGACATGACAAAGAGAGGTTATGTTAGCGTCCTGCCTTTTTTTACATGTAAAGTTTTATATGTTTTGTGGTAAACATGATAGATGTATTGTTGTTTTTGTTATGGTGAACTATATCTTCCCTATTAGTTTATGGTTATTGTACACATTGATAATCATATATTTTTTAAACACAAAAAAACAAAATCCAAAAAAAAAAAAAAAATCCTTTTTGTTTCTACATAACATGAACTGAACCACATTAACGAGGACCATTTAGGATTTAAAAGAGGTTTTGGGATATACATGTTTAGCTTAAATAACTTTCATGTTTAAATATATCAGTATTCACAAAAACAACTAATAACTAAAATTTGTGGATCAAACTATGTAAACACACTTACCAGATTCATAACCCATTTCCATTCTTAAGCGTTGGATTCTGGTTGAGCTTCTATACTGCAAATCCGACCATTTTTTCCTAATTTGCTGTATTGATCTTTTTATCCCAAATCGAATACATAATCCTCTTCGTATCCGTTTTAATATTTTTTTTTGGCGTCGCCTTGTCTTCGATACTCCTCTTTTACCACCATAATCCAGGATGTCTAGTTGGTGGATGAGGAAGGAGACCTCGGCCTCACCCCAGACGGGAGCCCTGCAATGTCTATCCATATTTGTAATCACAACTACTGTATTCGATTACCCAGGTCTGTCTTTACTGTCATTATCATTACCCACAATGCCAAGCAGGAATCCTTGTGTCTGACTATCATTTTATATTCCTGTACTGTGTATCAATTTAACATAGTTTCTGTTCCTTTTATAAGATATTCTAGAACATTATATTATGTCTGCTTACAGTGTTTTTACATTAAATATATTTGATTATTTTTTTTTTCAAAATTTTTTTATTTTTATTTTATTTTTTTAAATCTTATCCTTACTGATGCTAAATCATTTATATAGTAAGTAAACTTACATCACTATATTTAAAAAAATAAAAAAAAAACATGAATTTGCCAGGTAGAGAATGTTATTTATTATATTTCAAATTAAATTTTTTTGCCTTCATTTTCATAAGGAACATAAGCAAATTAAAAAGATATTTTTTTAAGAATGAAAACATTGTATTATGTGTGGAAATAAACACACACTATAAATGCATCAGTACTTTGATGTAATGTCCTAGGAAATGTTTTAACAATATCTCGGTTTTTTATGTGAAGAAACAAACAGTAATTCAAAGTAATGTGAAAACCAAAAATTTTGAACAAACACAGACACTATCAACTACGTTGAAGGCTGCCAAGCAACAGCACCAGGACCATTTAAAAAATTACAGTAATTTTCACGGTTGCCAATAACATCATTGTGCATCCGGCCACTGCTGATGTGCGTATTTAGGGACAATAAATGAGGATCATGAGCTCGCCACTCCCCCCGCAACACACTCCCCAGTACTAGGATTGATAGTGTCAGCATAACCGGGAGGTATGTAATTTAGCCCCTCTCTTTTCCTGAGGAAGTTGTGCAGGATGCAGCAAGCCAAAACAACGCGATCTATGGAATTTATTTTTAGATTAATGCCAGTATGAAAAATTCTAAAGCGTGTCGCTAGTATGCCAAAAGCACCTTCGACCACCCGTCTGGCTCTAGAAAGGCGATAATTAAATACACGGCGTTGAGGAGTTAATGATATTTGGGGATAAGGTCTTAATAGGTTTTTTCTTAATGGAAAGGCCTCATCCGCCAAAAAAACAAAATTCATATTGCCATAAGTTGCAGTATTATCTGGTAGTCCCAATTTAAATTGGGAGAGACGTTTTCCAAATTGTGTGTGCTCTAGTACACCACCATCCGATATACGCCCATTTAATCCAACGTCAACCATTATGAATTCATAATTAGCATTAGCTATTGCTAGAAGAATAATGCTAAAGAAGCCTTTATAGTTGTGGAAATATGAGCCACTATTGTGTGGCTGTGTTATACGGATGTGTTTTCCGTCGATGGCCCCTCCACAGTTTGGAAACTGCCACATTGTGTTGAAATCTTGGGCAATGTCTAGCCACTCTCTCATTTTTAGGGAATGGCATAAAGTCTCTTAATGATTCAATAATTGCCTGGCAAGTTTCTGGGATCAAAGTGCTTAACAGAGAAAGCGATATGGCCGAAGCATACTGCAAGTCAGTGAGAGATCTTCCAGTCGCAAGAAAACGCAGGGTGACGCTGAGGCGGTCTGCACTGGGCACAGCAGCTCGCATAACGGTGTTTTTGCGTGTGATATAGAGTGCAACTCTTTGGTGAAGGAGATTGAAAGATTCCTCAGACATGCGCAGATAATTATGGAAATCTTTAGGATTATTCTCCTGCAGATCTCGCACAAGATGCATATGTGTGTAGCGTTCTCTTTGCAGCAGCCACTGGCGTGCCCATATGCGGCCGTGTCTTTCATTTGTCAGCCCTCCATCATTTGCTTCTTGTAGAGCCGACGCAGCTGCAGCAGCTGTAGCAGCTCCAACCACACTATGCTCATTATCCGCGTGCATTGTGAGCAGTGTTTGAATCTAAAAAAAAATATTTAAATTGTAACTTATTTGCCTTAATTTTGAGGGACATTATTAAAGACAAATTTAGGACACATAAAAAAAAAAAAAAAAAATTAAGAAGTCAACATTATTACATATTTTTCTTGTTTGTAAAAAAAAACAAGTGAGATCTGAAAACAAGGTAAACAGATTAAAAAAACAACATCAATCAAATTAAAAATCACCAAAAGGACACATGTTAGAAAAAATACGGAATAAACATTACTATTATATGAAAATTGCTCACCTACAAGATGTGACTGACCGCACCAACATACCCCATGAAATAAGCCCTTTTAAAGCATAGGAACTACTACCATACGCAGATGAGTTAACCAATTATAACTCAGATACGCAGCATGTCCTTATAATACGTGTATTGACGTACAGATAATGTGATAAAATTTAAAAAAGGTGGTTGCATGTCGTACGAACATACTTTACACACAAAAAACAGGCGGATGAAAGGTACGATTTTGAAGGAAATCGCAGAATCGCACTCCAAGATTATGCTTTGGGCCGACCCTGCACCGATCATACAACAACGACGTTTTTGCGATCGTTTATCGTTCCAAATAAGATTTACACATTACGATGTCACATGATGCCGGATGTGCGTCATTTTCAATTTGACCCCACCGACATCGCATCTGCGATGTCGTAGTGTGCAAAGTGCCCCTCAGAGAAGACCCTGTATTTTTGAGACTGCCCTTATTTATTTGTGTTGTACTTGTTTTCTTTATCCACAAAGGTTCTCTAATTTTTATTTTATAAGCATTGGTTTTGGTCCCTGGTCATTATTTACTGTCCCTTCCCCATTAGGTTGGAGGATAGACTTCTCTCTCCTCCGTATTTATCATCCCTCTCGCCCTTTCCACTCATACTTTCTTAAATTAGGACACGCGGCATAGACAGTTGATGGTTGGTTTTGTTTTACTAGCTTCAATTATCCCCTCAGCACCTTACTATCGGTATCAGTCCCCATTAAATGGTTACACTGCTCAAATAACTAAGAAATAACTAATAGATATGGCTAGCCTACTGCTTTATGCTATTTCATGTATACTGCACTCTGATTACTTTTCCAGGATTTTATTATGATATACGCCAGTCTTCTTAAACTGACCATTGTTGGAGTAATATGCACCAAATTTATTAGGAAGCCGCCTAATAAATGAACTTATAATGTGGGTCTGTCACAGAGCTTGTACTTCCCTTGTACTCCTCATCAGGGAAAGTGCAAACACCTGGCAATTTCAGGCAGTTGACAGTAAAGTGAATGGGGTGCAATTTGTTAAAGAGGGGGCATCGGTTAATTTATGTGTTAAGAGGTTATGTGAGCTTCCTGTGATAGAGAGGAGGTGTGAGGTGCAGTCTGTGTGAGAATAAGGGCATGGATAGAAGTATGAGGGAAAGATTAGAATACTTTGTGTGTTAGAGGGGCATCTTGGGTGACACAGTGTAAGGCCCCCTTCACACGTCGGTGAAAAACACGCACGTGTGTTACAGGCCATTTTTCGGGTCCGTGTCCCGTTTTTGTGTCCGTTTTTATGGTCCGTGTGGCACCTGTGTGAATTGCGTATGCTAGCCGTGTTTATGTGCAGAACGTCCGTGTGTGCGTGTGGAATTAACGTGTATGTGTACGTGTAATGTCCGTGTGTAATGTCCGTGTGTGTGATGCACAATGTCGTTTATAAATGTCGGCTGACAGCAGACAGAGTTGCGCGATGAGAATGAACTCGGGTGAACTTCACCCGACTTCATCCTCATACCGCGGCTCTGTCTGTGTCGAGTACTGATTAGCGGTCACCTGTGAAGGATTCACCGGTGACCGCTAATCCCCCGATTGACTGAAGTTTCCCCCCCTCTCTCATACTCACCGTTCCTCGATCTCCGGCGCAGCGCTGCACGGCATTCACACGGCTGCGGCGGCTTTTACTATTTTGAAAAAGCCGGCCGCTCATTAAACAATCTCCTATTCCCTGCTTTCCCCGCCCACCGGCGCCTATGATTGGTTACAGTGAGACACGCCCCCACGCTGAGTGACAGGTGTCACACTGCACCCAATCACAGCAGCCGGTGGGCGTGTCTATACTGTGCAGTAAAATAAATAAATAAATAATTAAAAAAAAACGGTGTGCGGTTTCCCCCCAATTTTAATGCCAGCCAGATAAAGGCATACGGCTGAAGGCTGGTATTCTCAGGATGGGGAGCTCCACGTTATGGGGAGCCCCCCACCCTAACAATATCAGTCAGCAGCCGCCCAGAATTGCCGCATACATTATATGCGACAGTTCTGGGGCTGTACCCGGCTCTTCCCGATTTGCCCTGGTGCCGTTGGCAAATCGGGGTAATAAGGAGTTATTGGCAGCCCATAGCTGCCAATAAGTCCTAGATTAATCATGTCAGGCGTCTATGAGACACCTTCCATGATTAATCTGTAAGTTACAGTAAAAAAACACACACACCCGAAAAAATCCTTTATTTGAAATAAAAAACACACACAAATTCCCTCATTACCAATTTATTAACCCCGACAAACCCTCCATGTCCGGCGTACTCCACGGACCTCCAGCGTCGCGTCCAGCTCTGCTGCATGGAGGTGACAGGAGCAGCAGAAGACACCGCCGCTCCGGTCACCTCCACGCAGCTAATGAGATGAGTAGCGCGATCAGCTGCTGTCACTGAGGTTACCCGCGGCCACCGCTGGATCCAGCGGTGGCCGCGAGTTACCTGACTGACAGCAGCTGATCGCGCTACTCACCTCATTTGCTGTGTGGAGGTGACCGGAGCGGCGGTGTCTTCTGCTGCTCCTGTCACCTCCATGCAGCAGAGCTGGACGCGACGCTGGAGGTCCGTGGAGTACGCCGGACATGGAGGGTTTGTCGGGGTTAATAAATTGGTAATGAGGGAATTTGTGTGTGTTTTTTATTTCAAATAAAGGATTTTTTCGGGTGTGTGTGTTTTTTTACTGTAACTTACAGATTAATCATGGAAGGTGTCTCATAGACGCCTGACATGATTAATCTAGGACTTATTGGCAGCTATGGGCTGCCAATAACTCCTTATTACCCCGATTTGCCAACGGCACCAGGGCAAATCGGGAAGAGCCGGGTACAGCCCCAGAACTGTCGCATATAATGTATGCGGCAATTCTGGGCGGCTGCTGACTGATATTGTTAGGGTGGGGGGCTCCCCATAACGTGGAGCTCCCCATCCTGAGAATACCAGCCTTCAGCCGTATGGCTTTATCTGGCTGGCATTAAAATTGGGGGGAACCGCACGCCGTTTTTTTTTAATTATTTATTTATTTATTTTACTGCACAGTATAGACACGCCCACCGGCTGCTGTGATTGGGTGCAGTGTGACACCTGTCACTCAGCGTGGGGGCGTGTCTCACTGTAACCAATCATAGGCGCCGGTGGGCGGGGAAAGCAGGGAATAGGAGATTGTTTAATGAGCGGCCGGCTTTTTCAAAATAGTAAAAGCCGCCGCAGCCGTGTGAATGCCGTGCAGCGCTGCGCCGGAGATCGAGGAACGGTGAGTATGAGAGAGGGGGGGAAACTGACCGACAGACTGTGAGAGAGGGACAGACAGACAGAGAGACCGACAGAGAGACAGAGAGACTGACCGACGGACTCAGGGAGATTGACGGACATACACAGAAATAGAAAGAATAGCCGACATCACTAGAAATAAAAACACCAAACGGACACGGACTATAGGTATATGCATACGTGTTTACTAACGTGTGTGCACATACCCATAGACTTTCATTGTGTCCACGTGTGCGTGCTCCGTGCAGATAACGGACATGCATCCGTGCCAAACGCAAACACATACGGATCACGGACACGCACACACGGACATAATGAAATAACGGACGTGTGACCACAATCATAGATTAACATTGGTGCACGTTTGGCCGTGTCTCCGGTATATACGGAAATGGACCAAACACGCACGTGTATCACGGACGTGTGAAGGGGGCCTAAGAGAGAGAGTAACATTAGGTGCAGTCTGTGTATTGGGGTATCTTCACATTTGCGCATAAAATGGACGAATGCTACCAGATGTTTTATCGGATAGCACTTGCTCCAAATGTTATATTATGGGGCACTGCTGATCAGTTGTTTGTTTTTTTTCCCTCATCTTATGCCGATTCAGCATGAGAAAAAATTGGCTGCATGCTGAGACTGGCAGCATATCTCATATCACGCTTATCCATACAAGTCTATGGGTGCTTGCGAAACATCAGACTGCACTTGGATTTCATATATATCTGGTGTGTGTATGTGCCTGTATATGTGTCTATATGGTGTGTGATTGTATGTGCATATGGTATGTGCCTATATATCTAGTATGTGTATATTTGCTTGTATATTTGCCTGTATGGTATGTGCCTGTATACATACTGCCAACTGTTTACAAAGTGGCTTAAGTATAACAAAGTCAATGTTTTGGAGTGGCCATCAGAAAGCCTTGATCTCAATCCTCTTAAAAATGTATGGGCAAAGGTGAAAAGGCACATGGAAATATCGGACATTTCGCAAAAATTTCGGAGTTTTCAAACTTTTAATTTTTATACCCTTAAACCAGAAAGTAATGTCACACAAACTGGTTAATAAATAAAATTTCCCACATGTCCACTATACATCAGCACAGTTTTTCAAATACCTTTTTTTCGTTAGGAAGTTAGAAATGTGCATAGTTTGTCAGCAATTTCTTATTTTTCCAACAAAATTTACAAAACCATTACTGTATAATATCCTCCCACACATATTGCTCCTCTGTATAATATCCTCCCACACACTGCTCCTCTGTATACTATCCTTCCCACACACACTGTTCCTCTGTATAAAATCCCCACAAACACTGCTCCTCTGTTCATCGCCCACAAACACTGCTCCTCTCTATAATATCCCCCACACATACTGCTCCTCTGTATATTCCCCCACACACTGCTCCTCTGTATAATATCCCCCCACACACTGCTCCTCTGTATAATATTCCCCTACACATACTGCCCCTCTCTATAATATCTCCCACACACACTGCCCCTCTGTATACTATCCCCCCAAAGCTGCCCCTCTTTATATACATCCTCCCACACACTGCCCCTCTGTATATCATCCCCACACACACAAACACTGCCCCTCTGTATAATATCCTCCTGGTATATATGCCCCTCTCCTGGGCCCATCCTGGTATAAATGTCCCTATCCTGGTTTATTTGCGCCTTTCCTAGCATATATGTAATGCTCCTGGTATATATGTACCCATCCTGGGCCTCTCCTGGTATATATGTCTCCATTTAGATTTATTTGTATCCATCCTAGTATATGTATATTCCCTCGTGAGCTCTGTCCCCTTCCTGGTATGTATGTTGCTCTCCTGGTATATATGTCCCAATCCCAGGCCTCTATTGTTATATATGTCCCCATCCTGATTTATTTGACCCCATCATGGTATATATAGCCCCACCTAGGCTCTGTCCCCTTCCTGGTATATATGTCATCTTCCTGGTATATATGGCTACTTCCTGGCATATTTGCAGCAAAAAAATACGGCAAATCATTTCAGCTGGATTGTGCGCCCTCTGCGCATCCAGCTGAAGCAAGGCAGGGGCTTGGATAAGCGGGGGATTGGGGTCAGCAGGTCTCCCCACTACCCCCGTGAGTGTCTTCATCTCACTGAGTCATTACTAGCCCCGTCCGGCTGCCGTCCGTGTCCCTGCCACATCTGCCGCTCTGTTACCGGCTGCTGCAGACAGTGTGGTGAGGTCGCAGAGTGATCACCTCATCACAGTGCTGCGCACTGAGAAGTGGGATGACGCGCCTGCGCCCTGCTCTGCTCCACTCACATTGGCTGCAGCACACATGGCTAATTTGCATGCGATGCCCTGGAAAGAACTTCGCCTGCAACTTAGCAATGTGTTGCAGTGACCAAAGCGACACCGCCGGGCCCCTCTGCTGCAGCTGTGACTTGGGCACTGGAGTCACAGCTAAGTAATTACCCTGGGTCCGCCGGGCCCGCCCCTCTTCACCGGGCCTGGTACACCAGTCATGGTTGTAATGCCCTGATGGCCGCCCTGTCAGTATGAATAGAAGTCTGTGTTAAATGGGGGTATGGAGAGCAGTGTGTGACACAAGGGCAACATGAGGAGAAGTTTATTAGAAAGAGGTTGGCATGGGGACATGTATATGGCGCAGGGTGGTAGTCGGCAATATGCCTTTGCAGACTGCATGTGTGACGCCCTGGGCAAGCCAGGGGTCACAGGTAATGACATCACCACACCCTACACCCTGGCTAGGTACACCTAAGCTAAACCTGAAATCCTTGTTGCCTTCCTCCAGTGGCTGATGTCCACACCAGGGGGTGGGCCAGGCGGTGGGCTCCGCCCACCGAGGAGTTCACAGTCCTGGAGGTGGGAAAACCAGGCAGAGAAGAGTTTAAGAGTTGAGTGGTAGAGGAGCAAGGGAGAGGAGCAAGTGAGAGGAGAAAAGTAGTAAAAGAGCAGCCTGAAGTTGGTCCGGGTGTGTGCCCCGGACTGAGACAGCAAGGTTAGCAGACGGCGGTGACCGTCTGCAAGAGTGGCCTATCGGAGGTGCCGTAAGGACCGTGGACGGGTGGTGGCCCGGCGGTACCGCACCGGTACACAAGGAAAAGCCAGCACCATTGGCAGGGGCCTTTCGGATCCCGGCAAGGCTAGGAGTTGCCGTGAATTTGCCAAATCCGTCAGTGAAGGGGACCTCCGGGTCTCCAAACAACTAAGTCCCGATTGACGGCAACAGTCCAACTGTATGAGAGAGACACCGCCACCGCCAAGGCACCAGTTTCTCAGGGCCAGCGCCTGCGGGCAAAGAGGGGCTCCTCCGGCCCATATCCAAGTCGGGGAGCGGGTTACCGGTGGGAATCCATCGCTACCAACATTGAACTCAGGTGCAGGGAAAGAGACAGTCACTGTTAACTACCGGGGAAAAGCAACAGCAGCCGTCCGTGGGAACCGTCTTTCCAGCTGTGTGTTTTACCGAGAACTGTGTCAACGTCTCAGGCTGAGTGAGTACCACCGTGCCGTACGGCACAGAGCTGCCCCCGCGACCCTGCACCTCACCAGGCCCCGCACCCGGCCTGCCATCCATCCCTACCCCATCACCGGGCCCCGGGACAACCAACCCCCTACCCACGGAGGGGAGAAATAACAACAAAGCTGCTCCCTGTCACCGCTCCCGGGTTCCCCATACAGAGCAGCGGTGGTGCCCACACAATCACCACAACCGTGGGTGGCGTCACGGACAATAAATCCCCAAAACCAATCACCTTTTCACTCACGGGCGAGGAGCGCCGCTCGAGTCCCCGGGATCCGGCCCATCGCTCCAGCCACCGAGCAGCAGAGGCCGCAGCAGCAGCGGCAGCCGGACCCGAGCAGTGGGAGAGCGCAGCGTCCCCTCCTCCGCCCGCGACAACTTGGCGTCAGGAACAGGATCTTACCGCTCTGCCATTGGGTAGAGGTGCGCCTTGTTACCACCGGAGGTGTCCGGCCAGAAAATTTCAGAAGCCGCCATCTTTGGCGTGAAAGGTTCCCGCTCGAGCGTCTTCTCGAGTAGTGGAGGCGCGAAGGCCAAAACCCCGCCCCGATAGAGGAGGGGCCGAAAAGAGGCTAAGGGGGATGAAATGGCGACTGGTCGCATGTAGCCGCGGCTATAAAAGCAGAGACGCCAGGACTCTGCAGCAATACTGGGTTCCTGGAAGGCTCGATTGCCAAGATGCACAGTCCGACCGCCAACGAGGACGCTCCCGCACCCGGCACGGCGATGTGGCTGAGAGACCGGACTGCCCCGTTGAATAACCGTCTGCAAGCCCATATGCAGCTCCTCCTAGAGGAGTGGGAGACCGACATGGCGGACGTAGTGGCTGCTATGCGGAGACGCGAGGTTGGAAAGGATTTGGAGGAGGGGGTAAGAGACCCCCACCCCTGTATTCCCGAGGGAACGGCCATTGAAGCTGAGGAGCCCGGCCTGCCTCCGCTCACCCTGCCTCTCTCCCCGCTACCCGTGTTAGCTGCTGCCGCTCCGCCACTAGGCCCGCTACCTGCCCAACCGGTAGCGATACCCTGCCAATCCGCCCCGGCGGACCAACCGGCTGCAGACGTCCAGGACGTCCCTGAATTACTCCCGGGGAAACCGCTAGGACCGCGGCCCCTTAACAAAAATGTGCCAGAAGTCCAGGCAGTGATTGCGCCAGACCCCAAGCCCGGGACCGTGGCATGGATGAAGGCCCGGGTGATTAAATTCCACCAACGTCAGCAGGATCAGATCTTCCGGATGATGGAGCAGTTGACCAACGAGGTGGAAATGCTGATTGCAACTGCCCCGATGTACGGGAGGGGAACAGATGTAACAGAGTCGACTGGTGACCCACGTCCCTATGTCCTACCAGGACCGGCCGCTGCGGCTGAGGGGCCCGGCCTAGTCTCGACCTATGCATCACCCTTGCCGTTATTTATGGGACGCCTCAGTGTAAACTCTCCTGACCCGCTGCCCCATGCTACTGCGGAAGGATCTGATGTGCTGGAGGCTGGAGGCCAGGAGGCTGCGGCAGCTGGCGGCAACCCACCTGACGCAGATGCAAGTGATGGTGACTCCAGCGA
Organism: Anomaloglossus baeobatrachus; assembly: GCF_048569485.1. NCBI lineage: Eukaryota > Metazoa > Chordata > Amphibia > Anura > Aromobatidae > Anomaloglossus > Anomaloglossus baeobatrachus. The sequence continues at coordinate 225,660,235 of NC_134353.1, read as the reverse complement.
CTCCGGCTCTGGTGCTGAACTCACCCCTGAAGGTGAGGAGGCAAGTGAGCGTCCCCGCTATGTGGGGGAACCGGTAGTTTATTACACCGCGCGTAATGGTGGGAATGGATACCGGGCGCCCATGTCACAGCAAGCCTGTCACTGCATGTTTGATATGCTGGTGGCAGAGAACCCAGCAGACACAGAAGAGTCAGAGTAAAGGCAGCGGGGCACCGTTGTCACAGTCCCCGTTGGGACCACCAGTATGTGTGTTAAAAGTTTAAAAGTTTTGAAAAATGAAAATGATTACCGAAGCCTCATCTGATTGAACCGTGATTGAACCGGCTGTTGCCGGCACCGTTGTCCCCGTGGGGACTGCTTGAAAGATTGCGTAAGGGACTCCTTACGGACAAGCCCGTGAACTTGCAGGGCAAGCACAAACGTTAGTGGCTTGTAAATATGTTGTGTTGTTGCAGCTTACCGTTACCGCCTCCGGAGAGGCAGGTTGGAGGGAGGGCCCGCAGTGGAGCAGGCTGGGGCCCAGCCACCACCGGAACCGGTGGCTACCCTCTGGAGGGGAAGGACAGATCCCGCTCGGGTAACTTGGTGCTGGACTGGGGTCAAGGGGTGCTGCCTGTTTCTTAGGGGCAGCATCAGGGCCAGGTTACTTGGGTGGGTGAGAGAGGAAGCCGTAACCGTTAAAACCATTTTGCAACGTTTAAGAAAAGTGCCTCCTGTTGTGGGATGATGTTCTTCTACTTGTATTGTTTTTTTTATCTTTTTTCAGAAAAATAAAACCGGTGTTGGACGGGCAGCCCGCGGACGGTCTGCATTTTGCTAAGGAGGAATGTGACGCCCTGGGCAAGCCAGGGGTCACAGGTAATGACATCACCACACCCTACACCCTGGCTAGGTACACCTAAGCTAAACCTGAAATCCTTGTTGCCTTCCTCCAGGGGCTGATGTCCACACCAGGGGGTGGGCTCCGCCCACCGAGGAGTTCACAGTTCTGGGGGTGGGAAAACCAGGCAGAGAAGAGTTTAAGAGTTGAGTGGTAGAGGAGCAAGGGAGAGGAGCAAGTGAGAGGAGAAAAGTAGTAAAAGAGCAGCCTGAAGTTGGTCCGGGTGTGTGCCCCGGACTGAGACAGCAAGGTTAGCAGACGGCGGTGACCGTCTGCAGTAGTGGCCTATCGGAGGTGCCGTAAGGACCGTGGATGGGTGGTGGCCCGGCGGTACCGCACCGGTACACAAGGAAAAGCCAGCACCATTGGCAGGGGCCTTTCGGATCCCGGCAAGGCTAGGAGTCGCCGTGAATTTGCCAAATCCGTCAGTGAAGGGGACCTCCGGGTCTCCAAACAACTAAGTCCCGATTGAAGGCAACAGTCCAACTGTATGAGAGAGACACCACCGCCAAGGCACCAGTTTCTCAGGGCCAGCGCCTGCGGGCAAAGAGGGGCTCCTCCGGCCCATATCCAAGTCGGGGAGCGGGTTACCGGTGGGAATCCATCGCTACCAACATTGAACTCAGGTGCAGGGAAAGAGACAGTCACCGTTAACTACCGGGGAAAAGCAACAGCAGCCGTCCGTGGGAACCGTCTTTCCAGCCGTGTGTTTTACCGAGAACTGTGTCAACGTCTCAGGCTGAGTGAGTACCACCGTGCCGTACGGCACAGAGCTGCCCCCGCGACCCTGCACCTCACCAGGCCCCGCACCCGGCCTGCCATCCATCCCTACCCCATCACCGGGCCCCGGGACAACCAACCCCCTACCCACGGAGGGGAGAAATAACAACAAAGCTGCTCCCTGTCACCGCTCCCGGGTTCCCCATACAGAGCAGCGGTGGTGCCCACACAATCACCACAACCGTGGGTGGCGTCACGGACAATAAATCCCCAAAACCAATCACCTTTTCACTCACGGGCGAGGAGCGCCGCTCGAGTCCCCGGGATCCGGCCCATCGCTCGAGCCACCGAGCAGCAGAGGCCGCAGCAGCAGCGGCAGCCGGACCCGAGCAGTGGGCAGCGGCAGCCGGACCCGAGCAGTGGGAGAGCGCAGCGTCCCCTCCTCCGCCTGCGACACATGTTCCTTATGGTTTCAGCTGGCCAGGACCAGATGGTACAGAGTTCATTGAGAGAGACCACAAGTTCGTAAATAACATATTTTTAGAGAACTTAAACTTGACAACAAGAATGTACATTAGATAGCTGGCACAGATCTTCTCGCATATTTCATTGTCACTGTGCATCATTAATCACACAGTCTTCACTCAGGTTTTTCCAAACTCTGTAAGTCCTTTTCTTCCCAACACTACCCAGCCTAGTACTACATCACAGTTCTTGGAAGTCATTCTCTTCTTCAAGCAGTTCCCCATCTTTTCCCTCTTAGAGGGATGTTGCCAATATGGCTGGACTGAGCTATAATATACTGTATATGCCTCGGGGAAAGGCGCTCAATACACTCACTTTTTTTCCTTTTCCTACTCTGTCTTGCACCAGGACCCATCTCTCAGTCACTCATTCCTTTGGTCATTGTGTTGACCAGGCTCCACTAGATCACTCTGTATCACGGTAACCTCCTTCTCTTTCTCAGTTGTTCTCTCTTTTCTTTGGTCACGCTATCCTGTGTAATGGTCTCCCTCTCTTCAGGTCACTCAAATCATGCAGTTCTGTTGCAATGTAGACCTGAGGTCTGTCTGTCACAGGCTAGGCCCTATCTGAACACTAACAGGAAAACTGTCCTCTTTCCCTGTACTTCAGCTCCTCCCTGCTTAACAGTTTCTGTCCCAGCAGTCAGCCTGTTGCTGAGTAGACCTCTTCCTTTCACCTACTTTTTTAAACAAATACTACTGCGCACTATATTACCTTACGAACAATGCACTACATTAGCATGCATCACATTATACTACATTACAAGACAATGATGCAACTAATGTCTTCAAGTAGGAAACGTGACAATATGTCAACCTCCTTATATACAAAAAGAGCAGCAGGTAAGAAGTCTGTGTAAGACTTAAGGGGACACAAGGAAGAGTCTGCAAAGGAAAGGCACGCAGAATAGTTTTTTGTAAAAGAGCAGTGGCAGACATATAGCCGATGCAGCTGCACCGGATCCCAGAGGGGAGGGGGCCCTCACAACTAAAGGAGTGTCTTGAACAATAAATATTGTATATTTTCAGGGCCCGAATGACTCACCAGGATACTGAAGTATCGCAATGTGCCCGGAAGCAGTAAGCAGTCTTTCCTATGAAAGCTAATATATGTGCCTATGTGTGTATATATAGTATATGTGTATATGTGCTGGTTTGTATATATAGTATATGTGCCTGTGTATGTTACTGTATATGAGTATGTGCCTCTGTGTATATATAGTATATGTACGTGTGTGTGTGTGTGTGTGTGTGTGTGTGTGTATATAGTATATGTGTGTATATGCCTGTGTGTATATGTGCCTGTTTGTGAATATATAGTACATGTGTGTATGTGCCTGTATATATGATGTGTGTATGTGACAGTGTTTATAGAGTATATGTATCTCTGAGCATAAATAATATGTGTTTTGTTACTGTGAGTATATGTGTCTATGTGTGTGTGTGTGTGTGTGTGTGTGTGTGTGTGTGTGTGTGTGTGTGTGTGTGTGTGTATATATTGTGAGGTAGCAGCGTTGCTTGGGCAAAAACGTGAGGCAGTGAGGCAGCAGCGTGTTCACACCAACAGTCTACTTATTGTTGCAGCATAAATAGATCCAATTTCCCACAGTCAAGGTCTCTTCCGGATCACAGCCGGTGCATATAGACAAATCCTTTGTATCAAAAAGTCTTGTTACCTTAGGACCCCGTTAACCGCAGGGATCTGTTTAGGGTTCTCCTAGGCTACCACTCTTGGCCTGTGTTCACTCCACACAGAGCCAGTTCAGCTCACACAGCATGTGTTAGCTTCATCAAGCCTGGCTCTCAACTGAGACACACCCTGATGTGCTCTGCAAGATTTAAACTAAAATCATGGACATGAGGATTGCTACAAAACCTGGACTGAGAGGAAGGATCTGTCTCCTGTTATCCTTTATGCTATACTCCCCGTAATAGCTATAGCAAACTCAGAGGGTTTCCAGACACACTCTGGGGGACACATAGCGGTCTTCAAATATTATCCCTGTCACTGCTTCACAATATATATATATATATATATATATATATATACACACAGTACAGACCGAAAGTTTGGATGGACACACCTTCTCATTCAAAGAGACATAGACATCATAGACACACACTATATGTTCACATACACACAGTCACATATACTCTATATACACACAGACACATTTACTCTACATACACACAGGCACATACACATCTCTATACACGATACATACAATACAGACCAAAGGTTTGGACACATCTTCTTATTCAAAGAGTTTTCTTTATTTTCAGGACTCTGAAAATTGTAGATTCACATTGAAGGCATCAAAACTATGAATTAAAACATGTGGAATGAGATACTTAAAAAACTGTGAAAAAACTGAAAATATGTCTTATATTTTAGGTTCTTCAAAGTAGCACCTTTTGCTTTCATTACTACTTTGCACACTCTTGGCATTTCTCTTGATGAGCTTCAAGAGGTAGTCACCGGAAATGGTTTTCCAACAGTCTTGAAGGAGTTCCCAGAGATGCTTAGCACTTGTTGGTCCTTTTGCCTTCACTCTGCGG